>NC_091701.1:10000000-15000000 GCF_041296265.1 Equus caballus | reverse complement strand
TGCACTGAGAATCATGTTTACTAGCTTCTGTCTACTCCTACTGCTGCTCAACAATTATATTTTTCATTCTCTGTTCACTCTGCCGTTCTTTTAGATGACTATTCCAGACATTGTCCTCCCTTCTCAAATCTCCAATAGCTACACCTTAGCTGAAGATCTCATTTCCTGTTTTACTGAAGAAATTGTAGCAGTTAAAAGAGAACCTTCACAAGCTGCCGCCATCATTTTGATCAAACTAATTGTATTTGTGTGATATATGTCTTTCTGGTTCACTGCAGATAAATTGCTCACACTTCTAGCCAAAGGCAACATCTTCAGTTGAACAGTAGATCCCATTCTCACTAGTTTCCTGAAGTACCTCACTCCATCAATTTTTGCCTCTCTGTCATGTATTATTTTTAGGCATGTGCACGATCTTAGCATTCAAATCTGCTGCTTTTTGTCCCATCTTCAGACAAACCAAAACAAACAAAAAAACAATCAAATCTCCATATCCTGCTTTCCCTCTTTACACACAAAACTGTTTTTTTTTTTTTTTTTTTTTTTTTTTTGTCATTTACAACAAAACTCTTTGGAAGACTAAACTCATTTGTTCTAATTCTTCTCTTCATATTATTCCTTGAGCCCATTCCAGTCAGGTCTGTGGCTTCTATCACTTTACCAAATTGTTCATACAAGATCAGTGATGAGCTCTTAACTACTAAATACAACAGTCAATTCTTATTCTTTATCTGGTTGATCTATCTGCAGCCTTTGCCTCTCTCATCCCTGGATACATTTTTAACTTGTCTTCTGGACTATCAGCACTCTCCTGGATTTCCTTATATAGACCGACCATTCATAGACAATTTTCTTCACTCTTTTCTCGCATTTCCTGCTCTAACAATATTGGAATCAACAAGGGCTCAGTCCTTGAATTTCTTGTGTGTGTTTTTTATTTTGTTCTATTCATTTACATATATACACTTACCAAACATCATTCAGTAATAGGTTTTTAAATGCAGCTTCCACACTAAAGAGTTTAAAACTTATATCTCCAAACTGGATTTTACCCTGACTCAAAAATGTATGTAAGCAATTTTCTACTTGACGTCTATACTCGGTTTTCACCCGGGCAACTCAAAAGAAATCTGCTCCAAACTGAACTCTCAGACTCTAAAATGTCATCACTACCATCTGTTCTTCCCGCAGTCTTTGCCATCTCGGTTTAAAGCAACTAATTCCATTCTTTATTTCACAATCTTGTGAAATTGCATCTGTTATCTGCTTTCTTTCTAGAAGCCAAAACATGCCTGATACAACACAGGTTTTCAATTTGATAGATTGAATAAATGAATGCATCTTTTGAGGATTATAGGTTTAATTAATTATGAAGATATATTTGTCCTCTTAAATGTATTTGACTAGCATGCCATTTGCTCTAACATTGATAATAACACACCTGTTGTATTCTTTTAAATATACCTGATACACACTTTTTTCTTTCTTCACTACCAACATTTATGAGTCATTTTCTTCTAAGTATAATTTTTTCCAACAGGAAACAAGATCATATATATTTTTTAAACCCTATCTGAGACTAAGCATTTAAATTGTTAAGATTTTAGATATTCATTTCATTTTTAATTAAGATGTTTAGATTGCTTCCTGACAATTTATTTTATGTTTTCTACTTTTTCTGCTTTTCAAAAAAGTATTATTCTTATCTTTTGATGAATTAATTTAGTTGTTTAGTTCCATTTTTTCCTCTAAGGGTTTGAAAGTTTGACATCTCTAATATTTTTCAAATGGTTGCACTTAAAATTTTAACAAGTGTATTTAAGATTTGATATTTCTGTGGAATGCCTTATGTTAATAACTTTCTTTATATTTTTATCATAGAAATCAAGAATGTTAGTATTTATTTTTCTCTTCCTCCCACCTCCTGCCATCTTTTACCTCAGTGGGCTGGCAAGCCTATTCTACATTGAGATAGTCAATAAATTAAACCTACTTTAAACTTAAAGTTGTCATTTTTTTAATAAGCTACTCTCATTTAAACTTAAGTATAAATTATAGTGGTTTCATTGTTCTTCATTACTTCTTGTATAATTTCTCCCTTAGACTCTTTGTTCCTTTTTTCAAAGTGTATCCTCTAGTAATTTTTTCAGATAGGTTTGATAGGTAAGAAATGTTGTATGTGTGGGCATGCTTTAAATGTCTTTTTTTAGCTCTCAGAGTTGAAAGTTTGGTTGAATATAGAGTTTTAGTTAAATCTTTTTACTTCAAAAATGTAAAGAAATTCCTTCGGAATCCTGTACCTAAGGCTGGTAGTGAGAATTAGGTTGTCTGTCTGCTGGCTATTCATTTAATAGTTGTTTCTACTCCCACACCATCCCCGAGAACTTCCAATGAAAGTAGTCCTTTGAGTTTGAAAATTTTATTCTGATATGACAAGGTTTGGGTCATTTTAAATTTGTTTTTCTTAACTTGGTTGACGATGAAAATCTAAGGTCTTATGTTTTCTCTTCAGTTCTAGAGAATTTTGAAAAGATATTTCTTTGTATATCTTCCTGTCTACTCTGCCTACTCTCTGCCATCCCATGTGTATACAACAAGTATTGATGGATGATAGAATTTTATTTATCTTCTCTGTGTGTTAAAGTTTATTTTATTCTCTCTCTGTCTTGCACGCGCGCACACACACACACACACACACAGAGTTGTGTGATGTATTCTGTGGGATTCCTTGTCTAATTTCCAAACTCACCAATTGATTGTATTTAGCAGAGTTCCTTTTGAAAAGCTCATCTCTGATGCACCACTCCCCCCCAACAATTTTTATTTTTGTTTTATGACTTTCATATTTTTCACTTCAAAACTCTTTTCATATCAACATCTACGTCAAAATTTCCATAGTGCTTCTAGTCTGACCTCATATTTTGGTCTGAACAATGAAAAGATGATTAATACAATTTGCTTTTTTTCTCTGTTTCATTTATACATATCCCATTTGTTCAATCAGGTTATAAATCATTCAAAGACACTTCATATGCTTTTCTTTTTTTTTTTTTTCACTCTTAGCTCCTTTTACCTTTATTGATAAAAGATATGTGTAAGGACTCATTGCTTCAAAAGCAAGAGCCTCCTCTATTTGCTTCCTTGGGTCTTCCATTTTTACTCGTGAATACGAACCTTCCTACGCAGTCCTAGAAGTGAATGAATCTCTGATTCTTCCCTCCTCCCTGAGCTCCTGAGTCTCTGGAGCTCTGTCTTGTCTATTTTGGTCTCGGTTTTCCAGTGTCATTCAAGTCATTTGGGTACTGGAAGAATTGGAATGATTGATTACAAATAATACTGCAGTTGCAAGAAATGGAGTTCAGTAGACTCAAATCTCATTTGTTCCAATAGGATTTCATTTTCACTCACAGTCACATGCTAGCAGCAACAATATTTTCCAGGAATACTTAGGTTTACAACACAAGTTAGAAAGAATCATTATCCTGGGAGAAAATATAGAACTTATGATCTCTAAGAAAACATTTTTGTTAGGCAATTATTCTTTATTCACCTTTTGAAAACTGCCTTATCTAGCTTATGACAATAATAGAAATTGCCATAAAAATAACTAGTGTAGCAATTTATATCACTGAAACACCATTGTGAACTAAACAAATAGAAGCAGATAATGAGCAATAATTTTGAATGGAGACAATCTAGAATCAACACTTCATTTCGGTAGTGACAGTTCAAGAATGTCAAAAAGGCTACCAGACCCACAAATGGATAATTAAAGTACCTGCATTCACCCATTTATGTTGCAATTATTAAGCATTTACATGCAAAAAGAACTTAGAGCTCCCACAGTCAGAGATATTTGATTTTGCAGTAATTATTATGTGCCTGTCAAATGGCCAGGCACAATCCCAACAGTCAATATAAGTCTAATGATTAAACTAATCAGTCCAAGTGAAGATAAGAAAACTGTGAAAAGTTGAGATAGACTACAACAGAAAGAAAAAAAATTACCTAGAGTAGCCACTATAAAAATGTTTGTAATTCCCCTTTAGGAAGTAGAGCAAGTTTTATTAAAAACAATATGTCTTATTTTTTTTAATTTTTATTTTTTTTGGATGTACATCATATTTCAAATTCTGTATACATTACATCATGTTCACCACCCGAACACTAATTATAGTTCATCCCCTCACATGTGAGCCTAATCACCCCTTTTGCCCTCCCCCTTCCCCCTTCCCCAATGGTAACCACCAGTCCAATCTCCAATGCTATGTGTTTTTTTTTCTGTCGTATTTATCTTCTACTTATGAGTGAGATCATATGGTATTTGACTTTCTCCCTCTGACTTATTTCACTCAGCATAATACCCTCAAGGTCCATCCATGTTGTCACAAATGGCCGGATTTTGTCATTTCTTATGTCTGAGTAGTAGTCCATCGTGTCTAAATACCACATCTTCTTTATCCATTCGTCCCTTGATGGGCACCTAGGTTGCTTCCACGTCTTGGCTATTGTGTATAATATAAAAGAAAGAGTTAAGAAAATCCATTTTCCATTATTCTTAAGCAATGACCTCACCTTTGCATTCAAAGCAACCAAAACGTGATTGGGTACGAGATTCACAATTGTTTATAAAATACAAATGCAATTCTATTTGTTTTGAAGTAAACATTTATTTGTAGAAAGAAGCTTATGGATCTGGGAATATAAGACATGGTGGAAGATGTCAAGCAACATAAAATATAGTCCTTGTACCAAAGGGACAAAAAATGAAATTACAATAGTATTCCCACGGCATTGGCTGTAGTCAAAAGCAAAGATGTATAACAATAGATAGCGAATATAATGAATATCAGACACTCTTAAGGATGAGAAATAGTCTTCGCTTGAACGTTTATGTGGGTATTAAGCAGCAAAAGAAAGCTTGTAGAGAGGAACATGTGCCTACATTCTCTTATCTGTAATTGTGAATTTCAATGTCTGAGAAATAAAGGTTTTTTTCATTATTCACTTGGCAAACCAGCCTGACCTGAGTAAGGTGACTTAGAATCTGTATGTATGTCCCTTGGTGTGGCTAGTCACATGTTCTGCTGAGGAAAAGTCAATGTGCCCCTGCCCATCCTGGCAGTATTACTTATATTGTATATATCTTCCTGAGAAATTCTGAAATCTGAACCATACTTTGTTCCAATTATAGGAGGGTAGATATATATTTGAGGAGTTAATAAGGAAAGTCATCCAAAGCAGAAGTTGTATCACATTAAATCAAAAGAATACGTTATTTTGAGATGTGAATAATACAACTATACTTACTATATAGCCAATTAAGTATGTTCCTGTAAAGCAGCCAATTACTTCAACTGTCTTGCCATTTATAGCATTAGAATTTTGTGTGTATGTGTGTGTGTGTATGTGTTTTTTTTAAGGAGGTTATTTTGAGACTCTGGGTAATATTGATGTAATCATCCCTAGTAGTGACTAACTTCTGTCCAGAGAAAGTGAATATAATTAGGGAAACAGCTAAAATATATTTAGATAACCTTCCAATGAAAAATGAAAGTTATCAATTTGGATAATGTTTTTGGAGTTGAAAAAGAGTTAAATAAATGAAGACATAAGACTGATTTTTGCATTATTTAGTGTTTAAAATGTTTGTATCTAGGTATCAAACAAAGCAAAAAGGGTTCCCTAAATGTTTAGTCACTGTGTTGAACTTTCTGAATCATGTCAGACTCATTTTGTTGCAAGCATTCATATACGTATGCTTAAAAATTTATTTTTCTAACTTGAAAGTGGCAACCCATATTTGCAAATGTTGAGAAGAAGACACAACTCATTGTTATTTTATTACTTTTTGTTTTGAAAATGACTATTTGTTAACAATCTTTCCCCATGGTAATCCCAAGGACTTCATACTAAAAACATGAAATTACAGGATTAATACTTTAGCTTTTATATATACACAATTACATCTAATTACATCCATTTGTGTATGTGTGCATGTGCATGTGCACGTGAACGGGCTTGTGCCAGTTTGTTTGTTCAGCAATTATTTGGGTTTTTGGTAAACATCTGTAGACCCTGATGATTATAGGTAGGAGCAACCTACATGATTCCTTACTCACAACTCTACCACCAAGCATATGTTACAATGAAAGAAATCTTTATACTAGGTTTTTCTAAACTTATAAATATTTACTGAGAAGTAGACACAAAAATAACTATACAACCCTGGGAGCGGTGAGCTGGTGGCGCTGATCGGGGACCACATAAGCTGTTTTGTGTAGTCTGCCCTTTGTGGTGGGAGCTTCCTTACTTCCTTGTTACTCGAGGTTTGGTACTGCCGGTACCGTCTATTCTCAGGCTAACTTCTCTTTCAGAGATTATTCAATGTGTGGATCTTGGCTAATCATTTCTATTGGAGGACAGCCTTTGCAATGTTTATCGAAATTATTTGAAGTGATCAATTTCACTGAAAGAATATCATATGCATGGCTCCACACTGTCAGCAACTCTTACTGGATATAGCCCGCCATCATGCTGGCACTAGAAATTAGATGTTGAAGTTCCTCCTTTCTACAGTCCTTAATTCTGCAATTCCTCCTTTCCGAGTACCCAAGGACTCACACTTTTTTGCTACAGTCTTAAGAATTCTGTTGGATTAATGAGCATTGTTATGCTACCTCATAAACTATGGTTTGAAGAAAAAAGTATACAAGTTTATTTGAAATTGAGAAAAACAGTGAAGACAAGAGCTCTTTGAGTTTCTTTTTAATGGATTTTTAAATGAAAAACATTAATTACAAAGGAACTCTGGGTTGAAATACATGCACGTACATTATAAAGAAATACTGTGTGAATCCACACAGATGGTCTCTCTGAGAACTCTCAAACTAGAAGCTGTGTTTATATACATAATCTTCAAGAAGACTTATGTTTTGATTTAGTTACTAATATACGTTACATTTGCAGCATGTTTCTCACTTGAAAAGATCTTTGGTGATAGTAAATGTATCCAACCATTCACAGATTTCATGGTGAGCATGGACTATGTATGTTTCCCATCCCATAGTCCATTACATATTATGTTACCTATCTCAATACTTTAATTGAGATGTACAAGATAAAAGATTTCATTTTTATATTTCTACTACTATAGCAATATTGTTTTTGTTAGTGCTGTCCAGTGAATTCCGACTCTTAACGACCCTATGTACAGCAGAGCAGAACCCTGCCTGATCTTTTTGCTCCAGCCTCTTGCCTTCCAGAACTCTATCAGACAATGCTCCACCGCTATTCACAGGGTTTTCATGGCCAATTTTTTCAACAGTGGATGAGCAGTTTCTTCTTCTTATCTGTCTTAGTCTGGAAGCTCCACTGAAACCTGTCCACTATGGGTGACCTTCCTGGTCTTTGAAATACCAATGGCATCACAGCAACATGCAGCCACCACAGTATGATGACCAACAGATGGGTGATGTGGTTTCCCGACTGGAAAATGAACCTGGGAGGCAGTGAGAGCGCCAAATATTAAACCCTAGACCCAAAGACTGGCTACTGTATCAATATATGTCTCTTTAAATATTGTTTTCATGTAAATAAAGGTTCTAACTGATATTCTAAGACTAACATGGACAAAGGCAGCAGTTCAATATAGGTTTTCCACAAATTCACTTTATCTTAATCAGCAGGATTGGCAATGGAAAATGAAAAGGAGGTGGAACATTTGTTCCAAATCCTGATAACAATGATAAAACAACAAAATTGATCACAATATTCATATTTATAGCCTTTAAAGACTCTTCACTCTCTTTCGTCTACTGGCGAATAGAAAACGTCATAGTGGAATAATATTAATCAATAGAGTACATTATATTTTTCATTAGGGATATACCTGAATATTCAAACCATTCCATGATAAATTATCACATCCCATATGCCCATTATAACCAGCCTTTTCAATTATGCATCATAACCTTAAGTAAATGAAGAAAAAGTCTCTTCATGTCACAGGCTATGCACTTATAGCAGAAGTATATGGGCTAGTGTTATGGACCATTCTATTTTAGAGTTTGCTTGAAAAATATTTTCATACTTTATCTCATATACCATACATAGCAGCCCACAATTAATGTTAAATTTTTATTATCATGCTTATTATTTTACCACTAACATATTTTTCCATAAAGTAAATAGAGGTCAACAAATATCCAGTATCACTGAAATAAATGGACTGTAACCTATTGATTAGTGCATGGTGAATCTAAAGTTGTTTGTAATTACTTCTCCTTTCCTTTTTTGTTTGCTAGTGGATTTTTCGGGGAACAATGGAAAAATGTATTTTTTGGCTCAAGAAATGTAAACATCTACATAGTAATAAGTCAAATAGTGAAGGAGGGTTTTCCTACCTGTTGCCACCCTACCTTCTATTCTACTCCTTAGCTATGCGCTCAAAATCATTGCTGTTTTTCTTCTATTTTGGTGGTTATCATGAGAACTATATACTTTGTCCAGGCATGACTTTTATACAGACTCTGCCTGTTTTGACTCCCTAATTTTGTAAGAGAATGTCAAGAATACCCTCAGTTTGATCAATTGCTAAATGTAGCCTACACTTAAAGGCACTATAGTTTCACTTTATCTTGAACATTCTACTAATCAGTACTGTACTAAAGCTCAGCTAAGAGAAACAAAATTCATGCAAGATTTTCTAAAGACTATCAACTCATGTTTTTTTCTCAATAGTTAATATTGATCTCTTGCTTAACTCTAGTATCATGAGTACAATATATGAACAATGTTAGATAGGTGTCCAGTGGAACTCCTTTCACTAGACTGTGTGTTGGTGAGATGTCATCAACTGCATTGAGAGCTATTATGAAAAATAGCCAACAAATCACATGGCTGCAGGTCCTAAAATGATGTGTTCAAGAATGATCATTACATCGCATAATGTCCTCTTCCTGACAACCACCTGAGAAATAATTTGTATTAGAAAATTTTATGCTTCTCAAAAATTTGGTTTGGTTTCATCTTGGTTAACAGAGCCCCTTGTAACTGATTGTCTTTCCCACCTAGTTTCCATTACTATGAAGGTTGAAATCAAATTTACACATTTCAAATCTAGCAAATATGGACTCTCATAGTTTTAGTTCATTACAAGTCTCAGTTCTGTCTTCACCTGTCCTGCCTAAATATGCAAGTATTTAAATTTGTGTTATTTTAAAAAGATATTTTGTCCAGCATTACTTCACATTATAATCTGAAAAGCACATGTTCACAGATCATTGCAGTACTATATGAAAAGTGGTAACTACTGAAACCTAAAATAGAGGTATGTAATAAATATAGTGGTGGAAAAAAAAAAGAAAGTAATAGTCCCACTTATTTTAGAGAAAGCCTAGGGAGGATTTAAAGAGGAGAATCTTGACAAATGAATAGCTTTCATCAGGGTGAAGAGAGAGGCTGGACATTTCCACCAAAAGAACATTTCTGCCAAGGGCACAATGAGTGATAATGGGAAGCACAAGTAAAAAAGTGTTAAGTTTTCTAATAGGGCATAAACAACTGCATTAATGGGAGGATGGGTCTTAATGCAGCATAAACGGAAAAGGAGTCCATCTCCTTCTGAAGAATGATGTCTAGCTGTGCTATCTCGCTCTCTCAGCTCACCGTTCTTGGTTGAACAAAAGCTAAATAGTGGGAAATCCAATGAGCCCAGCTTGCCATGTTGAAATAGCTGTGTGGGATCTTAAATTCTACTATCTGAAACATAATAAGTAGTCATATCTAACTAGAATTGTTGAGATTTCTTCTCTCTCTCTCTCTCTTTTTTTTTTTCCTTTGAGGAAGATTGGCCTTGAGCTAACATCTGTGCCAGTCTTCCTCTATTTTATGGTGGATGCCACCACAGCATGGCTTGTCAAGTGGTACTAGGTCTGTGCCTGGAAACCGAACCTGCAAACCACAGGCTATGGAAGCTGAGTGCACAAATTTAATTAACTATGCCACCAGGCTGGTCCCAGAGATTTCTTATCTCCTAATGATAGAAATATGAAATCACTCAAATGAATTAAAGTTGAATTAAGCACTATTTTTTTGATTTATTACTGAAGTCCTTCTTTACGTTTTCTTCAATTTCTACCAGTTGTCAAACAAATATTAAAGTAAAGAAAGAAACAAAAAGAAAATGAAAAGATGACCACTTCTTTAATTAGCTCCTCTTTGTTTTGTTGTTTCCATGTGTTGTAAAATCTTGTCCATTGTTAGTCAAGGTAAAACTTCAATCACTAAATTTCAGAAAGGTTTTGCATACAAAAGTAATGTATTCATGAATATTGGGTAATTTTTCCTTTGTAAGATGGAAATATCTTTAAAGTCAAGGCTGGTCTATCGTGCAGGCACAGAGATATAGTGCAACTTGAAGAACAGGTCATCTGTCCTGTGTCAACCAGTCTACATATTGACACAAACATTAAATAATGCAATTCTCACTATGATCCTGAGACTGAGAAATTAGTAATTCTGATTTATAGGGAAGGAAACGGATGCAGATAAGCGATTTGCTTGGCATCACATAGTTGGTCGGTGGTGAGACAGTGATTTGAAGCTGGCCTCCCTCTTCAGCTTCATTTTCCAAAGAAGTTACCTGGAGCCCAGGATCTTCACATGCACTCCCCCTCATGAGTGACAAAGCCCCGTTCAACGCTTTCATCAGATGGTTTGCTACCATGGAAGAGTTAAAAGCAGATCTGAATGCAAGATTTATAGGTTCGGTGTCTCTGTTACTGTAACTATCTGGAAAACAGAAACTGGCTTTAGCTGTTTTAAATAGAAAAAGAAAGATTTTCTTAGACTCAAAAATGACGTGCAAATAACTGGTAGACCATTCTTCAGTTGGTCTTAAGAACTTAATTGACGTTAAAAAAACCTATTAAAAGTAGTTGAAAGAAAATATGTTTAGGCCTAAGCTGATTAGTGTTCTCTTTCTAATTTAGCTACTTTCATTTCTTTCTATAATATTTGACTGCTGATCAGTTGTCCTTTATGTGATTGTTTCATTTTTTGTGTGTGTGCTCCTCAGTTTTCCTTTACAACATTTCTGAAATGTATATGTGTTGAGAGGCAGAGAAATTGTGACATAAAAAAGAGGATAAAATCTTAAACATTTCTTATGAAGTTTAAATTTTTTGTCATACCAATATAATTTTATGTATTCTGAACTAGCTGAGGAAACCATTGTTTCCCCTCCAGTTCCTGATCACCTGTCTGAAAATGTTCGTATTTTCTTAACATGGAAAACGTTTTCCAAAAAAATACATTTCATTTTCCATATATAGTTTTTCTCTGAAAAAAATTATCAGACAATATTTATAATATCCAAAAAGGTACAAATAAACCTGTCAAAAAGATAAACCAAACACTTGGATCCACCTCCTGGCTTAGACTACAGCATTACCAAATAGTTGAAACCAGTCTCGGGCATTTCTCTTCTATTACATACAGTCCCCTTTTTCCTCTCCAGATGAAACTTCTTTCCCAAATTTGATTGTTGTTAGTCTCATGCATTAGCATGTACATTTATACTGTGTGTGTCTCAGTGCAATCTATAAAACTTGTTGTCCAAATCTATTCTCAATCTTCTCGTCACAGTGTCTCAGAGAACCTACGCACCACACCCTTGTCTGGATCTGATATTAAGAAATTCTTTTCTCAAAATGAATGTTCTAAAGCAGGACCTAGTTATGATTTTAACTCTTGCTATTTAGTAGTGGGTTCATGCATCTTTTCATATATTTATTAGCCATACATGTTTCTCTTTATCTCAATTGTCTATTCAAATTTCTGACATTTTCTATTGCAGATTTTTAAACTATTTTTATAGTAATCTTTTTAAAAATATATTTGTAATACCAATGATTGTTATTAAATATACTGTAGATCTTTCCTCCAGACTATGACTTGTCTTTTCCTTTCTTCATGGTGGTTTCAGATGAACAGATTTTTATTCTTGTTTGTTAATTTGGTTATGCGGGGGGGGGATTTTGCTTTCAATTTTAATAAAATTAAATATGTCAATCAGATCTTTCATAGCTTGTGTTTTTTGCATCTGCTTTAAAATATTTTTTCTATGCCCAAAGATGATTATATTCTCAAATATTTTCTTCTAAAAAGTCTTAAAGTATTTCTTCCATATGTGAGGGTTTGGTGAACACAAAATTGATTTGTATGATGGTGTGAGAGAGTGTGAAGAGAAGACTAAATATGACTTTTTTTCCATGTGAATATTCAATTATCCCAGGATCACTTGTTGTAGAGACTGTCATTTCTAGAGTAACTGCACCGCTTCTGTCACACATCAAGCTCCTTTTGATGTGTGGGTCTGCTTCAGGGCCTTGATTCTCTTCCATGGGTGGGATTCTTCTCACATACATGTTAATTTTCCTGTCAAATGATTTCTATTCAGGCATTTGTCTTTTCTAATTTATCCATTTGTAATTTTTATTCTCCTTTATAAATATTTCATATCATTTTTGTATGATGGGTTTACATAGTAATCTCCATTTTTATTTTATGACCCTGTTTTCTCTGACAGATTTTGCATTTTAATTTTTACTCACACTTTATGAGATCATTGACGTTTTGATAGCTGTTTTTAGGATGACAAATCCAGACTGTTCATGAAGATTTAGATTATATGTGTTACCCCCAATAGCCTGCAACCTAATATCAATTCCAATTATTTAAATTAATTTAATTAAAAATTAAATTAAATTTCTTTTCTATTGAAAATAATTAGCATACTCTAAAGACTACATTCTTGCTTATTTTCAATATTTTAGAAGATTGGAAATTAATGACAATTAGACAGGCTATAAAGTTCAAACATTTACAATAAGTTAAACAACATCACTGTAGCAAAAGGCAATCTGAGAGAATGTGTTAATTATCTCCAAAGAGATAGAATAGCATTTTTATGATAACCATTTGTATCTAAGTAAAATAATTCAGTTTTTTATCTCAACCGTCTTCTGAATTAAAGAGAAAACTATCATTTAAAAATTATCATGGCACCGCTAGTAATGCTGATAAATCTTCCTATCCTCTGAGATATCTCTAGAAGCATTCAAAAAAATAAAAGAGCTGTTTTCAGATGTGTTTCTCTGATACCACTGAAGCTAATTATATATAAGAAAAGAAGTAAAAACTTTCAGTATTTTTGTTCCTATATTATCAGTGGGGTATATTACTTTTACATAAAGGGGAAATATGTGAGATCATATAATTCTTTCTTTTACATCTATGACAATAGTTAATCAAAGAGGTTATACTTGTAGCCAGAGCTGGGACAAGTATCATTTTTTCCAACAGTCTCATCGAAGTCCCCTCACCTGAAACCTCTGCCTGCCTCCATAACTGAGGGGCGTAGAATATTGATCAGTGAAAAGTGGCTGCAATAAAAATCAAGAAAATCTGGGTCCAAAACCCTGTTTTTGTCCAAGCTAGCAGGCAGACTTGATTTAATAGGTTAAACTGTTTGAGTTTTAGTGTCCTCTATGATATAATGAAGACTTATAAATGAATGATATAATTGTTACAAATGTCAAAATATATCTGATATTAACAATGAAAGATTCAAAGATAAACAATATATCTCTAAAATTTAATAAATAATAAATTATTTAAATAAAATGCAAATCATGGTAATTAATGATGTCAATGAATAGTAGTACCTAATCATTGTGTGCCTGATGTGGGGATAATGACGGCCAAGGGGAAGCATGTTTGCTTCAATATTCTTTCTCAAAATTTCCTGTGAACAACATGAGCAAACATATTCTCAAAGATGCAAGGAAATTATTTTAGCTGTAGATAGTAAAATATTAAGAATAGTCACTGATGAAGCTAAGGTATCATGCTGAGAGCCAACTTGTGCTGTCTCCAACTTCAAACTGGATATGTTTTTCACTGAAAGGCTCACTGCCTTGAAAGGCATATCTAACAATTCTTGATTAAAGCCCAAACATTCAGTCCATGGATTAGTCACATGGTGCTGAGGGAAGGCCAGGGGATGTGCCTAAAAACCCAGTTGAATACTAAAAGAATGAGAGAGAAGTTGGAGAATTTAGGCATCCAAATCTCAGATTGGACCATGGCCAAGGGAGCAAGCATGAGTGATCAATATTATCACTAAAGAATATTATTGAACCATTTAAGAAAATTTGAATTTCAGTATTATATAACAACATTGTATCAATGTAAAGTTTCTGATTTTGATGATTGTTATACAGTTTTGTTAGAGAAGGTTCTTGTCTTTATGGTTAAAGCGTTTGGAGGATGGCAAAGGGGGATGGTACCTCTGACTACCTTCAAAAGATACAGCTTCTTATAATATTCTTGCAACTTCCCTGTAAGTTTCAAATTATATAATATAAAAGATTAAAATTTATAGAGACAAAAGATCTGTAAAGGCTAATTTCTCTTAAACTTAATGAATGCACATATTCTCAGAGGTTGCTCAAAGTGCACATAACTTTAATCCTTGAATTATAGTTTACCTCATCAATAATTATTCACCCAGTGTTAAATGGCAATGCTTGTTCACATGGTATTATGTTAAAAATTTGGAGTAATCAAAAACACCTTAGACGGGTCCCCAGTCTTCACGAAGCTTATAATCTGGTTAGTGAATCAAAAATGAATAACTAGTTTGGTGGTCTGTGGAGTACTGAGGTATCCAGGCGTGGGAACAGAAAATATGTCAGGCAAAACCAAGTCATGACGCAAAGAATAACTGGAATAAGCAGCCTCATGGTTCACCCAGTAATTTGGATGAGAGCCCTGGGAATCTGGGTGGAAAGAAGAATGAAAAAAATATTTATTGAACATCTGGCATACACTTAGCATCCTGCTCTGTGTTTGCTACCTTATTCATTCCTCACAGCAATGCTGTGAGGTCCATATTTTTGTTTCTGACCATTTAGAGATGAGAAAATTGTTACTGATAAAGCTTAAATAATTTACTCAAGATGGTGGAGTCAGGATTTGCATTCACGTCGCTCTGATTCCAACTCTTAAAACGTGTGATACAAAGTACTAAAGACTTTAAAAATCCATCCCATTAATCTATCTAGATGATCTGTCTAACTGTCTAAATAATCTAGCTTTCTGACTGCACCATTTGGAAAGGAGTGTGGCGGTCAATGGCAGTCATCAGTGCCACACCGCAAGGCAGTCATCAATAGAGATAACAATTAAGACAGAGCTGAGGAAATAGGAGCAAATTTTTACTGAGTACATAGTGTAAACTACAAATATGGCCATGTGCTAGATGTTATACATGATATTTTTTTAATAAACTGCTCCACAACCATACGGGAACGTATTTTTCTCTAAACATGGCTAATTTGAACTCAAAGGAATTAACTTAGAGAAGGTCACAGTCTAAAGTAAAATAATTGTGTTTGAATGCACATTTTTACAACTACAGAATACTAGTACTTTCTAAGTTACCAAGGTCTACCCAAGGGGTAGTGGCATGGTAGGGGCAGAGGGTTGCTGGGTAAGGGGAGAATGGAAGAAGCAAACTAGAAAGTAGATTAGAAGAGAGGTTACAGAAAGCAAGACAGCTGGGCACATCCTGGGTACCGGAAGCAGATGTAATTGGAGGGGACATCTCCATGGAAAACAATACAAAATTATGAACAGAAAATTGAGTGTGGGGTCTTGAGAAGGCACCCTTGAAAATAAGTAGCTCTGAAGATGCCTGTTTCTGTTCTTATGTTATGTATTCCTTCATAATAAAACACCTCCAAAATGTAATAGTTTAAAGAAATAAATTGCTATTCTCTCTCTTATTTCTGGGGGTTGATAGGATCAACTAGCAAGTACTTGCTTATATACATTCTTCATGTAGTTAGAATTAAATGCCAGTTGGATCTGGAGTCAACTAAGCACTTGCTGAGCTATGCAACCAAAATGACTCATTCACACAGCTGGCAGTTCATGCTGGCAGTCAACTCAGCCCTTAGTTAGGGCTGTTGACCATGATTTTATCTGGGGCTGTCATCATGGCCTCTGCACGTGGCTTGTGCTTCTCATAGCATGGCAGCTGGGTTCTGAGATGTAGTGTCGCAAGACGCAGCTTTCCAAGAAGGATTGAGCAGATTTTGCCAGTCCTTTTAAGAGTTGCCAGAAGTGGCGCAGCATTACTTCTATTGCGTTCTATTGGTTAAGCAGTCAACTTGGCTGGTCTATATTTAAGGGAAAGGGAAACAAACTCCACTTCCCAATGTGTGGAGCATGACAGAATTTGCAGCCGTCTTCAGTCCACAAGCAGACAAAATCATACCAAAGAGATTAATAGAGCACTATGGACTTTCAACACTGGAAAACTTGAACAGACAAGCTGGTGACAAGCGTTGGAGTTTAAAATCACTGACCAAGACAAACGGGAAACCCTATTACTTTCTGCCTTTCTTTTATCCAGATGCTGATGAAAGAAATAGAGAACATGGTAAAAGCAGAAATGTAAGAGTTTAATCTGTGAATGGTATCCATGAGTAATGAGAGAATATTTTCAGCTACAAGAGGTAAGATTAACAATTACACTTATACAACACATGAGAAAACTGGCCAGGGTAAAGTTAGTGAATTGCTCAAAATTACACAGCAAGTGAGGGACAGATTAAGATTAATCGTGGATTTTATAATATTATAAATTTGAATTAAAAATCTTAAACTTTCTTTTTCATAGAAAGAATTACAATTTTACCTATGTAAATTTATCCAAATTCAATTATAGCAACATGTAAAAAACATTGCCAAGTAAAAATCTAGGTTTTTAGCTTGAACATACATTCTTGGATTCATCATAACGTAAGCTTCCCAAAGGAAGAAAATGTATCTACTTCACTCAACTTTCTGTCCCTGGAATTTAGCACAATGCCTGACACATGACATTTAAGTACTAAATAAATACTGTTAAATGAATAAATTAATAAAAATAACTTTTACTATGTTGCTTTTCTCAAATGCCTTAAAAGATAACGTAATTTGTGTGTCCAGTTTTTACCCCAAACTTATCTTTTTAGTTGGGATAAACTAAACTTATCTTGCTTCTTGGTCCCTCCCTTCTTCTTTGGAAGTCCACTAAGCTTAGAAGAGAAGCACATGAGGCAGAGCCATTCTTTCTGGCTCATAGACCTGCAGACTGAGGCGGACCTGCCCAGGTTGACCTGAGGCTCATTAGAGTCGTAATAATTCTACATTTTTGCATGTCACTGAGGTTTTGGGTGCTTTATTATGCAGCAATAGCTGACAAATAGAAAGATGTGTGGTTGATTTGTTTGGTTTTGGTTTTGGTTAGTGTTGTTGGTTTGTTATTCATTTAAGTCGTTTTGAAAAAAAAATAAATAAATAAAATTATCCAAAAAGTGACTACTAATTTTTTCTCACAAAGAATAAATTAATAGTATCATTCCATCCACCAAAATATAGGACCTGAAGATATGTAATCATCCAAGGAAAAATTCTTAAAGCCAGACAGGAAACAGCTAATGACAACTATCTCCCACATTACAGTTTACCTTTTTTTAACGTTAAAGTTTAATTATTAGAAAATGCTGTAAAATACTTTCCAGGATAATACAAGCAATAAACTGGTTTAGTCTCCTGTTTCTTGTACTCCCTCTGCTTTAAATCCCATTTAATTAACTGCCGGGAGAAATCATCCAGCTCTATGCCTAACTAGCCTCAGCATAGATCTCTATGTATTAAAAGTTTTATTTCAAAATATTTTCAAAAGGCTTTCATTGAAGTAAAACTTAGCAGTGATATAAAGGAATATATATTCCCCTAGTCATATTACTAGCAGGCTACTGAAGATAACAGAGGACTGAAGGCCTTGTAGGTAAGAATAAAAGTCTAACTTCCAGGTTTCTTTCTCCAGAGAGACACAGCATCAATGGTTCAGCAGAATCGAGACCAGCATAGCTCCACGAGAACCCTAAATTCTCAAATGTAAAAGCATATCTCATGGCCTTATTAAGTTTTCTCCAGTCCTGGATTGCATACCAGCAAAAGGGAAATGCACTGGGGTACGATGCTTTAGATATTCATGATTAACAGAGAAAATAGTAATTATAAGTCAATGTAACTGGATGGATGTTGATGGGAGCAATTAATGCTGTAGATAAAGTTAATAAAGGACTAAGGGTAATAAATCAGTAATTAAATGAAATATTTCTTGCCAGCGTATAAGGAGACTCAACTTCTGCAGTGGGAAGGCAAGAAAACATCAGGGCCAGTCTCAAACCATAATCAGAATTGTAGTGAAACTAGAGAAGGTTGAATTTTTAGTCTCAGCAGTTCTGTTACCTTAAAGTAAAGACTGACTGGGAAGTAAGGGAACCTGAAATATGAATTTAGGAACATCTGAGGGGATGTACTTAAAAATTTTGAGTGTCCATGACCTTCAATAGTGACCCACTCCTCCCTATTGAAGGCCAATGCTATCCCCATACTTGAAAGTGATCAGAGACCTCTCTTAATCTGCTGCTAACTATCTTCTGGCCAACACACCATGAAAACAAGATAATGAAGCCAGATAAGTGATGGGTCTTGAAAGGAGAAGAAAAAACTGTACAGTGAATGACCTGCAGAACTAGCCAACATGTATAAGCAAGAATTGGGAGTGTATTTATGAGAACGGATTCTGAGAACGGATCAAGGAGCTGAAATATGAAGTTGAATAAAGGTGAGTCTGTTCATGTGGGATCTCACTTACAGTTTACGGGATTTTATACTCTGAAAAAGACCTTTGGAGAAAGCACTAACAAGTAGAAACCAGTGGAAAATAGTAAGTGAAATAGAAATACCCATGCCAATGTGACAGATAGTGGAAGAAGGAATCAAAAGGCTCAGAGAATTGAATATACTAGAGTGGCTATATTATGCAATGTTGGGATACCCAGAAGATGACTGTAGTCTTGGTAGATACTCCCATTTACCAAAACAATAAAGAATGTGTTGGTGGGAGGGTGACCAGCATCCTTGAGAGCCCTGTGGGAGATGTGCTCTGAAGTCAGTAGCTGATGGTAGGAGATATATTTACATAACTAGGCTACAGGATAGTAATGAGAAGGATAGGTTCCTGAAAGGATAGAGGCTAAAATAAAGTTAGGTACAATTGTTTGCTATTGTAAAAAGCAGAGGCTCAGAGAGGAAGTCAGGGATCTGACATAGAGTTATGAGATGATTAACAGTATGAAGTTTTCCCTTCAAACCTAAAGACAAAGGATTCCAACCTGTATCTTTCACTATTAAGAAAACATGGCACATTGTAGGTCTCTTTGGGTCTTGGAGACAGCATATTCCTCACCTGAGAATACTGTTGAACCCATACAATTGGTGACATATAAGTCTCCAGCTTAGAGCAAGGCCCAGAGCAAGTAAGAGCTTAGAAGCAAGTCCAGGTTGAGATGCAAGATGTCCCGCCATTTTGGCAGTAGACCCCATGTATTAGTGATATCTGTGTTGGTAAAAGACACCATGCAGGGTTTACAGCAAGGTCCAAAGAAGAACACGATGTAGACCTCTATTGTTCTGGAGCAAGTCCATTCCATCCGAAACAGAGAATTTACGTTTTTTAGAAAACTGCTCTTGGCATGCTGATTGACCTTGGAAGAGACAGATTGCCTGATGATGGGGCACAAACTGGCAGTAGAGACAGAACTGTCATGAGCTGGCTTTTGTCAGACTCACCAAGTTGTAAACTGGGCAGGCCCAGCAGCAATCACTTGTAAGATGTAAGCAATACACCCTTTGGTTCCACCGACAAAGAAGGAAAAAGTCCAAGATAGCATATGGATGAAAGGTCCTGGTAGAATTTATACGAATCCACACACTGATTGCTCAAGGAGACTAGAAGGAGATATATTGGAAGATTGGGAGAAGAACATGTGTAGAAGAGATGTATGGATTTACTTATGGGAATTGGTATAAGATGTAAAGATCTTTTCATCACATATTAATGGAGAGAGCATATATCAGAGCCAAGGCTCTAAACAACCAACTAACAAAATGATTCAGCAAGTACAGAGCAGACAGCTGAGGCACCAGCTTCAAAAGGATACCGTGCAAAGATGGGACACTGTCAATGCTCTCAAACAGTCACCATTACACGTTACTGTGTCTGCAGTCAGTAGAGTATGAGTTCAGAAACTCAATAGAATTGATGAAGACCTAATTGGAGATTTTGTTTCCTTTCTTGCAACTCTAGGTTCTATAGGTTTAAGTTTTGTCTCTAAGATTGCAAAAGTCAATCTCACATATAGATAAACAAAAAAGATATGATTTGCCTATGTGAACATTTCAAAGAATACCCAGCCAAAATATAGAATAAAATATGAGCATCTATTTAGCTACACCAACTATGCTTTAGAATAATGGATCATTATAAAAGTATCAGAAGTCTTCAAAATGATCTTATCTGATCCTCTGTATTTATCACTGAAAAGATTTAAGTAAAATGAAGTCTGGAAATTTCATTCATTTCACACGACTAGCTAGGGATATAAAAGTGAGTATAACCTTATTATCCTAATTTTCTTTAAATACATATTTTGATTTGGTTGAGGCACTGATTTTGAAAGCTGTATATGAAAAGAAAGCAATATCCTGTGTTATTTTTCCAAATAATGGCCTTTGCTAAGGATGATAACATGGATGTATAAAAAAAGCCAAATGATCAAGTCTTAATTAAAGAATCTAATAAAAAAGGTCATGGACATGATAGCAAGAAAATTTCAATAAATAGTTAATCAATTAAATAGTCAGCTAAAACATCTATTGTCTCTTTACATTTGGACTCAAAGTGAAAAACCGTAAAGAATAAATATAATCTCCTAAATAGTGCTCTGAAATCAATTTAATTCAAGGAATAATAAAGAGATATTTATTAAACTCTCCCAAGGGCATATAAACAGAAGAAGTGGCAAGGTAAAAAAAATTAATTAAAACTTTTTCATAGAAGATTAAATTAAAGAGCTCTTCTAAGACACAGTAATTTATTACCATAATGTCTAGAGAATAGGGAGAAGGAGAAGAAAGAAAAAATCTTTTGAAGATGTTAATGGGTGTGTATTGAACTTTTCCAATTCTGTATTAATCAGAATGGAAACAGTGAGGAGTAGAGAAGAAAGAATACAGATCACAGACAGGCATTTTCCCAATTGTAAGATGTCTTAAGTCAGGTTTAAATTTCCCAGGGGAACAAATGACGATATAGTTAACGGCCTGGGGGATGACTTCTACTTCTGTGTGTGTTTTGAAGTGAAGCAGAGTTTGAGGAGTCTGCAGTAGCTTCTAGCCTGTTTTGCGGCCAACTCCCTGCCTCAGATGAGCTCATTCAAAGGGGGTGGGAGGAGGCCAGCCCGATGGTGCAGCAGTTAAGTGCACACGTTCCTTTGGCAGCCCGGGATTCTCAGGTTCAGATCCCCGGTGCGGACATGGTACAGCTTGATAAGCCATGCTGTGGTAGGCGTCCCACATGTAAAGTAGAGGAAATGGGCATGGATGTTAGCTCAGGGCCAGTCTTCCTCAGCAAAAAGAAGAGGACTGGCAGCAGATGTCAACTCAGGGCTAATCCTCCTTAAAAAATAAATAAATAAAAATAAAATAAAGTTAAAAAATAATTTTAAAAAAAGGGAGGTGGGGGTATAAATATCTCTTAGAGACAAGGATACTCTGTTGAGTGACAATATTGTATAAATGAATGTAATATGAAGTGAAATAAGATAAGTGCTTCAGAGAGGTAGCATATTTGTGGGAGTGCATCTCTAGGTTCTATTCATCAGAACTATTGCATCTTCAATTTGAGCCTCATGTAAGAATTTAGATAAAATCATGTGTAAGATTCATACAAAGCCATTAAAAGTTGAATTATTTCCAGTAAAAGCCCCCAGATCCACACGATGTCAAGAATAACAGTAGCCACTTGCAGTACACCTGATGCTTCTTTCTCATGCTTCCCTTATCCCCTAGAATTTCATACATGTGAATATATTATATAGATATATTAAACATATTATGATTATAGATATCTATTATATAGATAGATTAAATACATAAAATTATATATGATTATATATACATTAGATATAACTAAATATATTATGGATAATTTATTTTTAAGTGTGGAGGTGAATTCCTTGGAATTTTTCTGAATTCAGTCTAAATTGATTTGCATATGAAGATTACTCTGAAAGCAATCAGCTCAATGCAGTAAGGTATTCTGAGAAGGGTAAAATTACTCTGAGCTAAGGTGATAATAAAGGTTCATTGGTAACAGTGAAGAGTGTCTGTTTTTTTTCTTTTTCACTTGGAGGTTGAAGGGAGAAGCATGAAAGGCTAAAGGAGTAATTGTTGCATAACTGTTCACCGAGTTGCATCAGAACAGGCTGTCATATCCTGGGACCTCTTCTACCGAGGTTTTAACTACTTTTATTTTTTTGAATCTTGATGGAACTAATCTGAGCTGAGAGAATTCTGTGATGGCACTACTTTGACATATCCTAGTGAAAAAATATAAATATAAAAATTCAGCTCCTCACTCATACGCTTTGTCTACGAAGTGTCAGGTATCGAGATATTTGGAAATATATGACGATTGACTGACATTTTCATTTTTCAACTAGAAATTCTGGCAGAATGTTGACCGAGCCTTCATGTGAGAAAGCCCCCTTTTTCTGAACTAGAATCTTATTTTAGAATGATTGGCATATCTTTAAATTACACATTTTTTGAATTGCCCTTTTACTGGACTGTCAATTTGAAAGGAAAGAATAAAAGAAACTGTCATAAAATCTACATGCAAACTATCTAAAAAGCTTAATACGTAAGTAGAAACTTTGTTTATAATTTCTTAACTTTGAAGATACTTTCAAATATCAATATAAAACATTTTTATTGTACACTGTTTTCAAGGAATCCTATAGTTTCGAAGTTTATTGCACATGACTTTAATTGTACATTTAAAAAGAATTTTAGATCTTTTACCAGTAAATTTAGTTCTATTGTGAATTAGAGAGAAGAAAATGAGGTAAAATTGAGCCACATTTTGCTAGAACACGACTCGGTAGGGTAGGAATTTTGGTCTGTTTACTTCTCATCACAAATGTATCGTGATGCTTAGGACTTTCCTACAGCAGGTGCTCAATAAGCATTGATCAAATGAATTGAATGGGTAGGAGGAGTTTTGGACTTAATAAATAATAAAGGTTGTGACATTGCCTCTTCAAGAGATTCTAAGACACAAACAATGGGATATGTGGATGTATTTCATAGAATTTCTATAATTCACAGAATTTGAAAAATTCATAGAATTTATGAAAATCAGGTTGCCTGGTTTTCATTTTTGTTTTTCACTCCGATGTTAAAAGGACACTGTGAAAGGATTGAAGGATAATTGTTACATATCTCCCTTGAAGTTGAATCAGAACAGGTTGTCAAATCTGCAAACTTCTTGCTACAGAGGGAGGAGTTTGAACATCCAGACTTTTCAAAAACCTCGACATTCTCCTGGGATTCTGTTAAAGACGGAGTACATATGACATAAATATATTTTTTAAAAGTGCAATAGAAATCTTGTTTTATTGTGTGATCAAGCATTTTGTTTGTTCAACCATTAACTTGTCACATATCCTGGCTCACTTAGACAAAAATCCTGAAATTAAACAAGATTGGACTAATTGGATAGTCTGAGCACATATGTTTAACTTTCCATCTCTTAGGAAGTCTCTTATGATGACAGTGTGTGTGAGTGTATATATATTTTACAAACACACACACATGTGCACATTTATGCATACATGCAAACAGAAGATTAATTTGCAATTACATGGAAACAAAGAATTCCAAAACTTATTAGTAAATAGAGAAGATATAAAGTTGTTAATATCAGATTCACAATAAGAGAAAAAGTAAAGCCCAAAATATATACAACAGAAAACTACTGATAAAGAAAGTACACTAAGTTCAGAGTGGAGAAATACAAAGAATGAGGACGAGTATTGAGGAGTCAATTATTTGGGTAATTAATTAAAGAAAGAAATGCTAGCCAGCTGGTCAAGTGAGTCCAACTCTTTCTTATCCAAACCCCTAATTCCAAATGGCAATCTAAAAATCAAAAAGTGTACCCTAAATGAATTGAATTACTTGCCTAGGGTCAGCTTTAGTTCACACACAGAACAATGAGAAAAGGAACTTGAAGAAGGTCTGAACAGGTCGAATGGAGTGGAGAAGTCTAGGAGAAGCAATTTTGTTACTGAAAGAAATTTACTTAAGTCGTAGCGCCAGAGAAAATTACTCCCTATTTTGGTAATTGGGGGGTGTCCTAATCTTTGCTGCCAGCTTCAAACCAATGAATCCTAAAGAAAGTCATATTAAAGACTATTCCTGACTTCTTATAAAAGCCTTTGATGAACGCTTCCACTTAAACAAACCCATTTCAACAATCTTAGCCAATCACCAAGAATCACAAGCCACCCGAGGAAAATAAATAGCGTGAAAGAAAAGAAACAAGTCAAACTTTGAGAAGATTAGAAAAGGAAAATCCAGAGAATAGAAGACATTCACAAAAACCTACATATCAATTAAGAGCAATTTGAGAGATGATTGTACCCATAAAACAATGTTGGGGATTACAAAAATGAAGCAATCAGAAAGAAAGAATTATAAATGGAGAAATGCTACCTACATTAAATATAATCAAGATAAAACAATAATAAAGTGAAATAAATAAAACTCAATCAAAAAATTAGAATAGCAAGAAAAATCAATTACAAAGACAAAAAAATGTTTTTTAATGTACTAAAAAGTTAGGAGACATGGAAGATTAATCCAGGAGGGCAAATATCTTTTTAATAGAAATACCAGAGCAGAGAAGAAAGATTCTGAAAGAGGAAGGATCAAATAAATAATAAAAGAGACTTTTTCTGGGCTGAGAAAAAGCATGAATCTTCAGATTGTAAGAACTCACAAAGCTGAAACACAGTGAATGAGAAAAGTCCCCCACTCAGTTGCATGCAGGTAAAAATCTTCAGAAATAATAACTGGTATTACATGTTAATCTTTTACTGTGTGCCAGGCACACTTCTTGAAGCTTTTTAGAAATTTGCTCTTTTAAACCTAACAAGTGCATACAGAAAATGCTATTTTATTCCCACTTTTTCATTGATGAGAAAGCTGCTATAAGAGACATTTAGTAGATTGCCTAAAGTCGCTAGCTAGCAAGTGGTAGGGTGGGGATTTGAAGTCAGACCTTCTAGCTCCAGGACTGGGCCTGAAAAATACTAAGATGCTTCAAGAGCAGGAACATATCTGAAAACAAAGGAAGGAAAAGCATATTGCCGTCTCATTAGCAAACTGAATGGTGAAAGATAATGGTGCAATATTCTCAGAGATTTCTAGGAAAATTATTTCAAGCCCAGCTAATCCACTATCTGAAATGTGCACTGAACACGTCTACAATTAAGATATAATAATAGCAGTTTAAAATTTACAAATAATCAGAAATTTAAAATAAGAAATTTGAAACCTACAGACTTTCTCTAAAAAAGTACCAAAGCAAAATAAAATAATACAAGAATATACAAAATTTAAAAACTAGCAATGGTCAAAGAAACCAGTAAAATATACAGCTAATATTGTATAAGTATAAATAATGCATACATAATATATATTATTTATGTTTATGCAACATACTTATATGATAATGATGTATAAATAAATATTTATACATAGAGGAGACCAAAAAATTATTATCATCTGAAACAAGAAATCCCAGATGAATTCAAAATGGGAGATATAGGAGGCATGAGTAAATGACGGTGTGCTATGTTATCTGTCTTCAAAAGAAAGAATAGGGTTAGGAGTAAGAAGATGAAGGGAGATATTGATTAGTCTTGAGGGTTTATAAAAAATATATGAGTGTTTGAGAAACTAACCACTAGAAAAATAGTTATACAATATGAAAGAATTAAATTTTCTAAATAAAATTTGTCAGATTACAAAAGACCAAAATAAGAGAAAACACAATCTATTCACTTTTAAAAGACTCATCTAAAATAAAATTTTTTAAAAGATACAGGGAAAATGAAAGATATACCAGGCATGTGTTAATGAAAAGAAAGCTACAGAGTAATAGCAATAAAACAGAAAACACAGTTCAAGTCCAGAGTGAAATTACATTTTAGCAAAAGGTAAAGCTCTGCAGGAAAATATAAATCATTAACCTTTAAACATGTAATAGTGAAGTTTCCAAAAATATATAGCAGAAGCAGAAAATGGGAAACTGACAATTCCAGAAACACGTTGGTAGTGTTCAGCACAGAATTCTGAGAAAAGAGCAGGATAAAAGAAGAAAATAATAAATAAAACAACAGAGGATTTGAATGACACAATTAAGATACTTCTAGTTATTTTTCAACAAATGTTTATCAAGCATTCACTGTATGACTATTACTCTTCAGCATGTTCATGATTACAAGGTTTAAAAAACAGTTGTTCTCCTGAAGATTATACATTCTTATGGGAGAAGACAGACAACTAAAACAATAAATTAATTAAATGTAACACATATTACAAATAATGAGTATTTAAAGAAAAATAAAGCAAAGAATGAGAAAAATAATCCTGGGTGAGAAGGAAGATTGGAATTTGATGTGGGGTCATTAGTGAAGTTCTTACTAAGAATGAGATATATTGAGTAAAACACTTGAAAGAAGAGTAGGATTGAAATCCAGTGGTGAATTTTGAGTAGAACAGGGATATGATTTAGCTTACATTAAATGGCATTACTCGGTAATTTCTTGGAAGGAAAAAAAAGACAATGGAGGTAAGGGTGGAAGGAAGGAGACCCCGTGGGAGCCTGTAGCAATAATTCAGGTGGCATGGACCATCTTGCAGCATTACAAGTCATTAAAAATATCAAATGCTTGATCTACTTTAAAAATAAAGCAAAAGGGTTATACTGACAGATCGGGTGAGCAGTGTGCTTGATTTTCCATATTTATATCTTAGTTATATTCTGAACTCCTATATCTGCATCTGACCATCAATTTACAATTTTGTGATTAATAAGGAAATTCAAATTATCTTTAAGTATTCATAAAGTGCATAGGAAAGGCAAATGATGTTTTATATAAATCCAAAAGCTTACTAAATTAAAAAGTTAAAAAATATTTATAACAACCTACATCTGGCCATCATACTTAAAAAGTAACAAACCAATTGCTAAAAGTTATTTATCCACTAGGAATTTTTTTAAAGCACTGATCTCAATAATTTGGAGATTAAGGATAAAATAAAAATAAATGTTTAATTATTTAGAAATCAGGAGCAATGAAGTACCACTCAACAAAAATTTTGGTGTACAGCTAAACAAGTACTCAGAGGAAAATGTTGTGTTAAGTTAACTTATTACAAAATGCCAAAGGCTAAAACTAAATTTTCACACAAGAGAGATGAAAAGGAAAAGTCAAATAAACACAAGGTAAAAGAAAAATATTATTAAATATTCTAAAGCCAAATAAATATTTAAAAAAACACCACCAAGAAATAATTGTTGATATAACTAAACCCTGGTTGCTTATAAAACCCATAAAATAAAATAACAACAATAATTTGAAAATGTTTTATTTCTGCTGAAGAATAAAATGATGAAATAAACAACAAATTAACAATGAGGAGGAGTCATAATTCTAGATACATAATGTCAAATAATTGAAAAAGAACACTATGCACAAATTAGCACTTTGTATTCGAAAACTTAAACTAAATGTATGTATTTCTAGTGAAATGTCAATTAACAATATTGGCTCAAAAGAAATAGGAAATAAAGAAAAAACACAGAATAAAGTTATATATGGTCAAATATCCTTGTGTTAGGCAGAATAATGGCCTCCCAAAGATATCTGTCTCCTGGAATCTGTGAACATGTTATCTTACAAAGCAAAGATGAATGAAGGTAACTGATGAAAATAAGGTATCTAATCAGATGACTTTTAAAATAAGAAGATTATCCTGGATTATACAGGTGCGCCCAGAGTAATCATGAGTCCTTAAATGTGAAAGAGAGAGGCAAAAAAGTCCATGTTAGAGTGATGGTGCATGAGAAAAATTATACCAACCTTTGTTGGCTTTGAAGATGGAAGGGGACCATCAGCCAGGGAACACAGGCAGCCTCAAGAAGCTGGAAAATCCCAGGAATCAGATGCTACCCTAGAGCCTCCAGAAAGAAAACAAACATTGATCGTAGCACTGTGATGTTTTAAGCCATCAAGTTTACGGTAATTTGTTACAGTAACAATAGGAAATGAATGCAACCTACAACAAAAGCATCAGGTCTATAGGGTTAGGATGTAAATCCTATGATAATCAAGGGATAGCTAAATAACATACAACATAACTTGTTCCAAAGCCCAGCAAAAGCTAGATAGCACCCTATATTATTATAAAAAGATAATTTATAGAGCAACTGTGACATTAAACTTGACAAAATTGACAGAGTGACAGATAAAGGAAAAAGGGAAGAGGAGGGGAAGTAGAAGCAGAGGGAAAGGGAAGAGAAAAGGGAAGAGGAGAAGGAAGGAAGAAAAAATATTGGCTAAGCTCACTCATAACTATGGTTGAAAAAATAGCACATCAAACATGGGTTACATCAAAAGTGAAAAGATGTTTTCACATTCAGAACTTTATTAATGAACGTCATAGCATAAAGAATATAAAGGATAAAATGTTTTCAAATTAACATAAAATATTGCAAACTTCAACACATATTCCTGAGGTTAGACAAAAAAGAGACACACCAGAAAATGTTTATATCAAGGAATACACAGGAATAAAGAAGAAAGCTAGAAAAATCATTAATTGTAATGGTGATACAGTAGAACATTTCCGTAGAAATCTAGAACTGGAGAAAGTTGACTATTGTCACTGCAAGTGTGAAGTATTTTACTGTAGATACTTGTGAATGAGATATGACAAGATAAATTATTAGGATTTATAAGTTTGGAAGAACACTTATTATTTGAAAATCACATAATAATTTACTAGAAAATGCTATAGAAGAAAATTCCATGTTAAAGCTAATATGGAGTGTGGTTATTGAGCTAATCTACTTACAAATAAATGCAAAAATATGTATTCCAAATAATGTAATTCAAAATCAAACCAAGAATTTGAACTGGAAATAGATATGAGAAAAATAAGTGATCAACAATCACATGGAAAGTATTTTGCTTTTTGATTTTCCAGTATTTAGTTCACTTAAATACTTTTTTATGCATCAAAGTGGCAAACATTAAAAGTTTAATAGACACACTTATGTGTAAGGGTGTGGTAGAATGCATACTAATCTCTTTTTTTAATTGATGTAGATTAGCCCTGAGCTAACATCCACTATTAATTCTGTTTTTGCTGAGTAAGATTGGCCCTGAGCTAACATCTGTGCCCATCTTCCTTCATTTTATATGTGGGATGTCTACCAGAGCATGGCTTGGTCAGTGGTGCATAGGTCCACACCGAGGATCCAAACTGGCAAACCCTGGGCTACCAAAGCAGAACAAGCAAACTTAAGAGCTATGCCACAAGGCCGCCCCCTAATGCATACTAATCTTTGACGGGAACATATCATAAACATATATTTATAAGATAATACACAAATTGTAGTACACTCACACTATAAGTCATGATTTAGCAATTAAAAAATTTAATCAGATTTATAGAAATTGACAGACATTTTTAGGTAAATAAAAACAAATTTCAAAGTAATGTGTGTGTGCATTTGTGTATATAAATACACAGAAATGACTATTTCAGGGATCAGAATTTGCCACCCCAAAATGTCTCTCTCTGGCATGATTCAGACTCAGAAAGAAACTTTGACCTCCCCCCTAACTGCCTAAAGGAATTTAAGATACAAGTCCTGTCCCAGAAAGGAGCTCTCACCATAGCTAACCCTAGGTGTGGTAGAATAGGAGGAAACTTGTTAAGTCCCTTTTTATTGAAGTTCTCTCTTGGGTCACATTGTCTATAGATGGCCCAGCAAACATTTGTTTACCAAATATGTGCTTTTCCGTCTCCATGTGAATTGCCTTCCTCGCCTTTGAAGTTCCAAACCACTGCTCCCAACATCCTCCTTTGTCTTTAACTAAAGATGGTACTTCAGGTGGTGGCTTCAGCCATTTTGGCAAGTTACTCAGATTTGCTGGGTTTCCCCTATGTGGACATGTTGTTAAACTTTGATTTTCTCCTGTTATTCTGTCTTAGGTCAATTTAATTCTTAGACCAGCCAGAGGACCTACAGGGTAGAGGGATAGTTCCTCCTCCTCTACAACTCTATATAGAGAGAAATATATAGAAAGATATAAATGATTAAAAATATATAGAAAACTGTCTTGAAGAATACACAAATGTGTTAATAGTATTCCTCAATGAGCAAGGGAATTGAATAGAGGCAACAAAGTGGATTTAGGTTTTTTTACTTTATATATCTCTATGCTGTTTACATTTTCTGAAAAGTGATTGATTTCATATATATTTTTAATATAACAGGAAATTAATTTTTAAATAGAGTTTATACTTGGGTTCATGGTCCAGTTAAGAAAACAGAGAGCATTCTAACGATATAACAGAGAGAGTTTATTAGAGATTTGGCTACACAGTTGATGGAAAAGCTGGGGAGCCAACAGAAGACCGTGAGGCAACTCAGAGATTTGCGACTGTAGAAGGTCACTACGTCATTCGGATCCCAGAAAAAAGAAAGAGTGGTATTACTGGATCCCAGGGGATGGAGTCACACTGAAAAGCTGAAATTACCACAGGAGGTTTTGATGTTGTAGAGGACACCACACTGCCATAGGTACTGCCTGAGGCATAGAGATTAGAGGATAAATGCCCGAGCTTTGTCTTTTTTTGCGCACTCTCTGAAATCACCTGCCGTTGGCTGAAACACAGGTGGAAGCAGTTGAAGAAGTAACCTTAGAAACAGCTTCTAGATGTCATCTTTCCTGGCACACTTAGCAAAACATGGGAACGATAAGGAAAAGGTATGAGGGTAAGCACTGGACAGAATCAAACATTTATGATACTTCTAATTGTTTTTATGGCAAAATGCCTTTATAATCTTGTGAACCAGTATATTCAACATCTAGTGATAGATATGCAAAATTTTCAGTTGGAAAAAATCTAGTTCTTAGGATATCACAGAACATAGTCTTCATTGAGAGCTCCGATCTGTACATACAGAAAAGGTCTATAGATATCATATGTGTGCCATCTGGTATGATTTTTGCTCTATTGCTTTTCTAATATGGAGTAAGACTTGGAAATTTACACTAAAAAACCCAGGTTTTAAATATTTAATACCTACTCAGAAGTAGAGAATTCTAACTGTATAAGAGCTAACAATGATTTCAGTCAAACAGACATTTTATGTATTCTCGCTTGATTCACACTACTGACATTCCTGATTTCCCTCATCCCAGGATTAAATTATTATGTAAATGATTCTGTGAGGAAGCCTCACACAAAGGCCATCAAGTGTTTCAAGAGGAAACAGCAGGCTCTTGAAAACCCACGGAAAGGCTGATGGAATCCAGGGAATGCTCCCTTGACTAACCTCTTTTATTGGATTCTGAAGAAGCTGTAAGAGCTATAGTTTCATTCATTCAAAGTGAATAGAGAGACAAGAAATGAAAAAAGTCACTTTGAAGATACAAATGTAATAATTGGCTCATTAATTCTCAAGCAGCTACAATCAGGAATGGCTTTTTGAACACAGAACATTTTAGGCTAATAAAGCACTGTTTACATCAAGCTTTATGGTGTGATCAGCAAAGTGTTTACATGAGATGGTCCAGTCAAGGAACGCCTTGAGCAATTTCTTATGATGACCTTAATGAGAAGCTATTGTCAGTCTTCACTAACCTCTGCTTCTAGTGGCACCATGCAAAATTCAACCTGCAAGGGGCTGTAGGACTAATTTTCATAAATCATCCTTTTCATAATGACATTTCTTTATAGAAGGATCAACATGAAAATCCTTAGCTTTGTATTCAAGGTCCATCATGGTTTTAACTTAGTCACATCTTTATTTCCTGCTACTCACCAATAAAGTCACAGTACAAAAACTATCAAAGCAAATAATCCATAATCAATCTATAAATCAAAATTGGGATAAGTTTATTATGAGCCAGATCTGAGGACTAGCCTGAGGCCTTCCTTCTCCAAGGAAGGAAGGGTGCCAAAGAAGTGGGATGTACTGAGTGATTATATAACATCTTGGAACAAAGAGCATACATTACACACGAGAGGAATAACTCTTTTACTACCATCACTAGATGCTTAGCTGGCACAACAGGTTGGTGGTCAGCAGGTCAGTGGTCACAAGGTGAGCACAGCAGGCCAGTAAGGAATCCTTAGTTTCCAGGAAGAGAAGCTGTGAACCCCAGGCTGCTAAAGAGGAGCATGCGAACTCAACCACTACGTCACTGGGCCGGCCCTGTCACTCCCATTTTTTCAATACATTATAGTATGGTTTTTGAGTTATCGGGAATGTATTTCATATTTTAACGTATTTTCTTATTTCATGAATATGCTCTTGAATATGTCTATAAATCAAATTTTATTTTGTTTTTCCATTGTCAAATGACAGAACTAGAACAATTTAGTAGCAATTTTGATGTCCTTAATTCAAGAGAAAGCAGTCCATGGATTAGGGGAGTAGAGAACCTCACAAGACTGCAGCACTTTTCTTGGGGGATTTTGGATAAAAGTGAGTTTTATAGAGTGTTAGAAGAGGCAGCTCAGAAATGGCATGATTGGTAAGGAGGTTGATTTCCTTATAAGATTAGCAGATCCTATTTTCTACAGTAAGGTAAACTAGCTTAAGCTAAGTTGGAAGTTTGCGATTGTTTATGTTAGGTTTCCTTGACAGATATTTCCCATGAGTGCAGGCTGGCTTAAGTCTAGATTTGTGATGTGGGCTGGGCCACTGGGGCAGCCTCCATTTTGTGGGTCCTGGTACACAAATTAATTTTATCACCATTTATTGGCTTATGTTATAATTTTATGGCAGCTATACTCTTATTTATCACCCAGCTTCAATTGACCGTGCCACCCACTTTAATTCTTTTCTCTCCCTTACCTATTTGTTTGTAGCCACAAAGCTTGTTAGTTAACTCAGCTTGTGATGTTAAAGTCTGGACGGCGCTATGTAAGCTGGCTACCTAAGAAATCCTGCAAAGACTGTTGCAGCAATGTAAAGAAATACTTATTTTTAAAATATAATTATTAACAAAAGTTATCAATATTCCCAAACCATCCTTTGCTCCAGTTACCTAGTTCCACAGATATCCAAATTATCTTTGTATCCTTTGACTTTTACACTGGGTTTCGATCACATAGTAAGCTCTTGTACAAGGAAGAGGAAAACCTGTTCCTCTGTTTCTCTCTCTCTTTGCAACCATTGTTCTGCAGCTGATGGATACTTAGGACACCTCCAAAGGGCAGAAATAGTATGACATCATTTATTATACAGCTGGATGATGAGAAATTCCCACTCTCTAGTATGGAATCAAGGATGAAAAGAAGACAAAAGAGTAATCTAGTTCCTTCATATACTCGGAGTAAGACGAATTACACAGTCGCATAAGATGAGTAGTTAGTGAAAGATGAAATGTACTCTGTGTTATGCACTGTGCCAAGCACTTCCCATAGCTTCTATTATAGCAAATCATGATGACACTGTGAAGGAATAATATTAATACAGCCAGCATTTATCAAATTGGACAATTTCTATGACTTTACCTAAAGGGGGCTCTTTATGTGCTATCTCATTCAATGCCCACAGAAAATGTGAGATTGGTAAGAGAAGCAACTTTTTGTTTGTCTCAATCAGGCTTTGAGAACCAAGAAAGTTGCTGGAGTTATATAGCTAAAAAGTGACATTTTATGGATTAGAATCTAAGTTCTTATGATTCCAAACTTAGACATTTTAAACAATTTTTGTGAAATAGGAGAAATTGTTTTGACTCTTCCATCTATGTCCATCAAATACCCCTGTGGACTTTCATAGCATTCAATAATACCATTGGTTCTTAAGACACCTACACTTCTCCTCTCTCTGATATGACTTCCCCAACAGTTGTTTTGTTAATGATAAAATATTTAGAAAATCTAATTCACACTGTAATAGGAATGTTAAGAAATAGCTTAATGTGTTACTTTTTAAAGATACATTAGTTTTTTTCCAAGCGACTTTATTTTTTCTGTCTATACTAGTAAAGGTCAATGTAGAAACTTAGAAATTACGAAAAAAATCTCCACATAAAACAGACAAAAATTCTTCCTCATGCACATGCACACAAGTTGTTATTAACATCTTGATATATTTGCTCCCAGTTTTCTAGCTTTTTGTATGATTGTACCTTCCCATTAATAATCATATAATCATATGTAATCATACTTACATATATGGACATATACATATAAAGAGAGAAAGCTCATCCCCCCTTGTTAAAATATGAATAAAATCAAAGTATTGCCTCTGTTACAGCCATGGCAAGGATCCTGTGATTTATTTATTAACATTTTCCAATTGCCTTTGTTTTCTTGCTTTACTTTCACTATTCCTGCTCTTCATTTCATTAAAAGCCTTGAGATAGTTACAATAGTTACTGTCTCCAGATTTCTAGTTTCTCATTATTTTACTCTATGGGACCTCTTACCCCAGGGCTTTCCTGGATCTGTTCTAGCCAAAGTCACAAACAACATCAAATTACATCAATCTAATGTTCATTTCCTAACCTTGGCCTCCCCTAGACCCCATCAATACACTTGACTCTGTAGCAGCTTTTCAAAACCTTTTTCTTTTCCCTTCCTTGATAAGATTTGGTTTTCTTTCTTTCAGTTCTACAAATCCTTTTGTTATATGGTCCTTGCTTGATTTTAAATGTTGGAGTCTTCCAAGGCAATTTTTTTGATTTTTTATAACATCATTGCATCTAGTCTTATGATTTTAAATACTATCTGTATGCCTTTACTTATCTTGATTGTTAACATGCTAACGTCTGCAGTGAGGTCAGTGCCTACCTGATATCTCTATGCAAAATTTTCAAATTATACTTCTTTATTTCTATTTGCAAAACTTGTTTCATTTTCCCCAAATCTTCCTAATTCAGTTCTTTCCTGGCAAACTTCATCCAAATCATTAAAAATTTCTCTCAATATTACCTCTGAAATATGTTCTGAATAAATCTCCCTCTTACCATCCCCCTCTCAACTCCTACTATTCACGTCCGTCCACCATCATCACTCACCTAGATTACTGTTAGAGCTTTCTATCTGATCTTCGAATTTTTCCATTCCTGGATCCCTACATCGTTGTCTGCACAGCAGCCAGATTGATAATTTTAAAGCCTCTATCAGATCACTTTCCTCATGTGCCTAAAGCTCTTAAATAGTCTTCTCACTGTTGTCTCTGCCCTGGAATGAGCGGCTCCAGGCTTTGCTGTTTTTCCTGTCACCAGGGTCTCAGCTCAGCTGTTTCCTCTTTCGAAGGGTCTTAACTGCTTCATACATTTTTGCCTCCCTTAGTCACTCCCTTTCATATCACTCAATTTTCTTTAGGAGTTCAAATCACCATCTGAAATAATTTTGTTCATTCATCACATTTGGTTTATCCTCATCCTAAAAATGTAAGCTCGTGACAAGGTCGTTGCCTGTCTTACTGAATCCATCAGCAGCAGAGTGATGGTACAGGACAAGCATGTCTAGATCCTAATGGATGAATTAAGATTGACTGTTTCAATGAATCCTATAGTTTTCTTTCTCCTTTAATTGTATATTTTTAGCCTGTATATCCACAATTCCTTCATTATTTGCTTCTATCTAATCACTGATCCTACACTGTGAGACTGTGTCAAACTGAGGAGGGCAGTGAGTGAAAAATCACCTGTGTCCACATTAGTGATGTGACATATTCCCTTACCACTCATGACACAAGTGATTCACCTACACAGCCTGGTGTCCTTTTCTTCTCCTTTTTTTTTCATTTTATTTGTTATATTTAACTCTTTTATACATCTATAATTACTTTTATGTTCCATGTAACATAAAGATCTGTGTTTATTTTTTTTAAATATTAGCTCACAATTTTCACAAAACTACTTATTGAAGTAAACACTGGGGTTTGAAAAGACTAGTCCAGGCTGGACACAGAGATCTGAGGGTTAGCAGCAAAGTGATGTATTTTTGAAGCTGAGGGGTTGCATGAGATCACCAAGAAAAGTGTTTTGAGTATGAAAAGCATATACCCTTCAAAATTTTTTGTCCTCAGATTTCTCCTTTAATTTTGGGAGTATTTCAAGAACTTTTCTGGGCTTTCCATTTCATCCCATTTATTTGTATCTTTATTCTTATGCATACATTAGAGTGCGTGAGAGTACTGATTATGTGATGTTTTAATTTCCAAATTTATTTCTTGCTGTTTTCAATTATTTATTTAGCTTTATAAACTCAAAAATGAAGTGGTTGCAATATCTTCTTTGGCCCACAAAATTTCTCAGTAGCTCCTGTTACCAACTACATTCCTGTTCTTCATATTAAGCCAAAGCTTATGGTGAAGGATCAGTGAATTTCAACTATATTTCTTCTTAAGAAATCTAACATCTGAGAAATGTAGAGAGAGTTCCATAGACATGATAGAATATTCTCTATTCCTGATGAAGCTGCTGAATTAATTGTTAGCTTTTATATGCCCCATATAAGGAAGGAGTCATACTTGACGGAAACTTCTGAAAGCACTTGTTTTAATATCAATTGATTCAAGGTTTTGAAGATAATCTCAGTGAAGTAATCTCCATAGACCCTGTATTAGTTTGCTAGGGTTGCTGTAACAAAATACAGACTGGATGGATTAAACAACAAAAATTTATTTTTTTACAGTTCTTGAGGCTGGAAGTCCAAGATCAAGGTGCCAGCAGGGTTCATTTCTACTGAGGTTTCTCTCCTTTGCTTGCAGACAGCCACCTGCGTGTGTGTCCTCATACGGCCTTTGCCCTGTCTTCACATATCCCTGGTGTCTTTCTCTTCTTCTAAGCACACCAGTCTTTCAGATTAGGGTCTCAGTCAGATGACGTCATTTAACCTTAATTACCTCGTTAAACTCCCATCACCAAATACAATTCGCGTTGGAGTTAGGGGCTCAACATATGAATTTTGAGGGGACACAATTCAGTCCACAATTGATCCCATGGACTTCCCATGCTTTCTTTAACCCTCTGGATTTTGAGGTTTTGGTGGGATTATGCCAGAATTATTTCCATTTTAAGAAAAAAATTGTTTTGCTTCCTCTGGAGAGAGAATAAATTCTTGGTGCCATTTTCCATTTGTCTCTTTATGTACTAAATTTTATATCTTAAAGAAATTACTGGTGGCCCAGTGGTGCGGCAGTTAAGTGCGCATGTTCAGCTTCGGTGGCCTGGGGTTCACCAGCCCGGATCCCGGGTGCAGACAGGGCACTGCTTGCCGTGCTGTGGCAGGCATTCCGCATATAAAGTAGAGGAAGATGGGCACGGATGTTAGCTCAGGGCCAGTCTTCCTCAGCAAAAGGAGGAGGATTGCCAGCAGTTAGCTCAGGGCTAATCTTCCCCAAAAAAAAAAAAGAAAGAAAGAAATTACTGGTGGTTTTCTCTAAGTGATGGCAAGTTTCCATATTTTGTATTGTTTTATAAGAAGAATATTTTTTCTTTAGAAGGCTTTTCAACAATATTCAGGTAATACAATAACATATGAGAAATCAATCATTTAATTCAATAACTCTTTGTAGTTTATGAAAGATTTTCATGTACATATTCGTACTTGTTCCTCCAAACCCACTTATAAGGTACATTAGTTGGGGGTGCTTATGAGGCTATCCAGAGCAGATTTGATAGCAAGCGGCATGTTGGAAAAATGCTGAGGAATTAACCTGAGAGTGAGCCTTTTGAAACAGTGCATGTTATTCCCTTTTCCCTCCCTACTAGAAAAAAGAAAACAAAAGCAAGAGTTAACAATCTCTAATCTTTTTGGTGCCTAAATGGGTTAAAATCCAAGAAAGGAACTAAAATGAAAGAAGAATTTAAGGCAAGAATTTTAGGTTGGGGCTGGCCTGGTGGTGTAGTGTTTAAGTTTGCATGCTACGCTTTGGTGGCTGGAGTTCACAGGTTCAGATCTTGGGCATGAAGCACTGCTCGTCAAGCCACTCTGTGGTGGCATCCCACATAAAATAGAGGAATATTGACACAGAGGTTAGCTCAACAACAATCTTCCTTAAGCAAAAAGAGGAAGATTGGCAACAGATGTTATCTCAGGGCCAATCTTCCTAACAACAGCAACAACAAAAAAGAATTTTAGGTGAAGGGTCCTCCTTTTGACTGGTAGGGAGAAAATGGGTGGAAAACCCAAAGAAATTCCAAGACATGTATAGAAAAGACTGTACTGTATTTGTTTATTCAGAGCACTAAAATAAGTTTGGAAAGAGGGAGAAATGGTAATCTGCTTAGGAAATACACTGCTACAAAGGGAAAAAAATGGACATATTCTAAGTGAAAAAATGTGAAGAAAATCCATTTCTAGCATGCGTTCCCACCTACCCCATAGCCTCTCACTTTTCATAACTTTGGCTTTTAGTCAGGAAACGATATATTCAGGCCTAATTTTTTTCTCATTTTGTTTGAAAGAAAACATAAAAAGACTCTTGCTCTGTGATGACTTCTTGCAGAACCCCAAAATACCCTCCTTTCTATGCCTCTCTTCATAGAACCACTTCTTTAGCCAAATTCTTAATAAGAATAGCTGCATTAGTGTATGCTCAGATATGTAACTTAAAAATAAGATATCAATGTTCAGGATATTTCCAGGAAAAAGAGTTTTCCTCATTGATTTTAGGTGTCTGGAGTTTGCGATCCAAGTACAGAGCAGGGGCTGCCAAGAAGTCAAGAGAAATGAGTCAGTTACAAACCATGGGCATAAAACAGCTGAAGAACAAAGGCTTCTCCAGGTATATAAAGCTCAGCCCTTTGACCACACAGGCCCTTGGCAGTGCAGGTGTGTGTAGTAAGCGTCGTGAATTAAATATAAAGGCAGTATCTCTAAAATAGCAGTAATGCAATGCTGAAAGCAGAAGATATTTTTTATTCCCTTTCTTGTGAAGATAGATTGGTTCCAGAAAAAAACAGATATTCAAACACCTGATCTCACTGGAAGGGAAACATGCAAGAGAGCTGTAGCTCTTTTTCCAGTCAAATGTGTGTGAATCCATTAAATATATATTAAGTGGGGCACTATTCTAGGCACCAGAGGTATAGAAATGAACAGATTTGTGTAACAGAATTTTGGACACAAATAGAGATAGAAATAAATAGACATGAAAATAGAAACAGAAACAGAAATAAACAACTCTGTGCATACAAGGTACAACGTCTATAGTACAAGGAATAAACTTAGATTAATTGTATAATTGCAGAAAGAGAAATTGACAGCACTAGGACCTGAAGAAAGTACAAAATCTGGAGCAGCTTGAAGTGACAATGTGGCTCAGCGATGCAGAATAAACACAGCTGAACTGGGCATGGGATTCTAGCTTTAAAACATATTTCCCTCAGAACTTAGTCTTCTAGCCATTGGTATTGCCTTGTGGGAAGACCAATGTCATTCACTTTGAGTCCTATACTTTTATTCTTTCATTTTTCCCCTCCCTAAAAGAGTTTAATATTGCCTCTACATCCTTGTGGCTCTGAAATTTCACAACAACATAGGTCTTCTTTCGTTCACTGTATTTGTCATATTTTCTCTGGAAAATGAATGTTTTTTAAATCTAAAATTTCACTTCTCCTTTCTTTAATCATTCTATTAGTCAGTTGCTGAACATCTTGGATTGATTACATAATTTCCTTGTGTTTTAGCTCTTGGTTTAAATCCTGACTTATTTTCCCCTATATCCTCATAAATATACTCATTTCCAACTGTTCTGTGTAATTTTCGTTTTCTGCTTCCATACTTTCACTTTCAAAAACTTTCTTGTTTTATGAATGTCCTTTTAATGACATCCTATTTCTATTTTATGGTTTCACTGTCTTCTCTTATTTCTCTGAGGATATTAATTCAAGTTTTAAAATACTCTTTCAATCTCTACATTGTGCCCTCCGTGTTGCTTTGTTTTCTGTTTGTAGCCTTTTCTGTATAATGGCTAAAATCCAAAACGTGACCAAGTGCTGGTAAGGATACAAAGCAACAGAAACTCATTCAATGCCGGTTAGAATGCAAAACAGTACAGTCACTTTTGAAGACAATTTGGCAGTTTCTTACACAACAAGACATAATCCTACTATATAATCCAGGAATCTTTCTCCTAGGTTTTTTTCCCTAACTAATTTTAAGATTTATGTACACGAAGCCTATGCATGAACACTTATAGCAGTTTTCTTCATAATTACAAAAAACTGGAAGAAACCAAGATGTTCTTTAATAGATGAACAAATAAACAGTGGTACATCCATACAGTGGAATACTATTCAGAGGTAAGAAGCAAAGAGCTAACAAGGAATGCAAAGATGTGGATGAATCTTACTGCCAAGTGAAAGAAGTCAGTCTGAAAAGGCATGATTCCATTAAATGACATTCTGGAAAAGGCCAAGCTTCTGAGATGATAAGCAAATCAGTGCCTGCCAAAAGATCAGAGTGGGGAAGGGCTTAGATAGGTGAAGCACAGGAGATTTTTATAAGAGTGAACCTAATTTCATATGATAGCATGATGGTGAATACATGACACTATGCATTTGTCAAAACCTGTGGAACTTTGCACAGGAGCAAGCCTTAATGTATTCATTTAGAAATTTGAGGAATCTCAGGGTGGAATGCAGAATGAAACAAAAGAATGTCACTGGATTACACATGTGTGAAACAACTCAGTCAAGGGGAAAAGGTACATATCTAAATATGTTTGGAAACAAGTAGAGACTGTAAGATGAAAGGCAAAAGGAGCTGAATATAAGTTCTGTACGCAAGCTGATAAAGTTGTTTGCACAGGCACATGGGTTAACAATTCTGAAACCACTGTATCTGTATACAGGAATGGAATGTTTAATGGGGGATGGTGGGAGCCTGGTTTCTCACTGCTGAGGTTTCACATAAGCAAGGAGTGAAGGCTAGAATGATCCAGGTTTGTCCTGTCCAGGATTTAAACATGAGTTTTTCCGCATCTTGGTATCTGGGCCATTCCCAGATCCTGTATCATGGAGGAAAGAATCTCATGTTATATAACTACTTTCACATGAGCTCTCAACTATCCTTCTGATTTTAGCCTCAGTCTGAACCTTGCCTTCACACTCTAGGTATTTCTAATTTCTGAGCATTTGTAATGGAAATAACTTGCTTCTTGTGGTTTCTTTGTGTGTAGGTTTACATATCAGTAAACCATATCAGATATGCCAAGTCAGTTAAGACATATTCCTTTGCTTTTAAGCTTCCAAATTGTTGTTATTATATCCTTTTCCTTTCTACTTTGTTTTTTAAAAATTGGCCCTAACACATGTTGCCAATCCTTTCTTTTTTCTTCTTCTCCCCAAAGCCCCCAGTACATAGTTATATATTCTAGTTGTAGGTCCTTCTAGTTCTGCTATGTGGGACACCACCTCAGTATGGCTTGAGGAGCAGTGCTAGCTCCACACCAAGGATCCAAACCCGTGAAACCCTGGGCCACCAAAGCAGAGCCGGTGAACTTAACCAGTTGGCCATAGGACCAGTTCTTCCTTTCATTTTTTATACCTGTTAGTTTTTCTTTACCTGTCTATGGGTTTTCTATTCACTTAATATCATTTGAGGAAGAAAAGAGAGAAATTCAATTTTATCATTCATGGTATCATTCAATCCAAATGATTTAACTCTCAGTCCGTAGGTTCGTTTTTAAATTTGCAATACACATTGAGTTAAAGTTAAGAGGAAGCTGTGTTTTACTTGGCATGGATTTAGTTTCTTCTGCCAAATAATTTAAGCTTCTTTCTTTCATAAAGTTCTTCAACAAAATATTTTAATTCATTCAACAAATATTTATGTGTGAATTTTCTGTATACCAAACATCATGTTGTAAATCCCTTCCAGGCTATGTTCAAATATTTGTCTTTTAAGTAAGGCAGAAAACTATCGAAGAGTTTCAAGTACAGTTTTTACATGATAATGATTTCAGTTGGAAAGTATATCATTTCAGCTGCTGTCTAGAAAATGAACTAGAAGAATATAATAGTCACAGCAGAGAGCCCAGGTAAAGAGGTAATTTCTATCGTGGGAATAATTGAGGATAGTGGTTTGAACGAGAGTGTTGTTAAAAAGTGAGATAGAGATGACGAACTTATTTGAGAAATATTTTGAAGGTAAAATTATGGGACTTATTGATTGGATCTGGGAAGGATGAAAATGAAGGAAACAAGTACGATGGCTACTTTTCTGACTTAAATGGCTATAGAGACATCTTTACTGAGAAGAAGACAACTGGTAAATGAACATATTTATGGGAATGAGAGGGAGAGGGAGGTGCATTGCAAGGGATGTGTTTTACATGTTACATCCAAGTCTTGACTTTGCAATATTATTAAAGCAAAACACCAGAGCTAGTGGGATTCAATTAATATTTGCTTTGTTTTCCTGGTTCTTAGATTCAAATGAAGACAAGATGTGCAACCTTCTCATGTTGATTGGTTGAAAGACCACCTTTGGTCAAATGGAAGGTTATAGAATCCTCAAAGAAAACTTAGGATCTTAATTTTTAAGGACAGCAGTTAAACAGCTGAAGTACTGTTAATTAAGATAAGCTTGAACACGTTATCTGAATTATTGAAAAATAGAATTAGATGGCTATACACATTGCCAGAGGAGCTCAAAAGCTGGAAATTAGAAACGATTTTGGAGAAGACAGAAACTCTTTGGGTGCACACTTCTGCTCATAGCCTAAATTATTAATGAAAAAAATTACACTATAATAGATGACTACACAAAGTTCAGTTTTCTATGAAATATTAAGCATATCAATTGATTAACAATATAAATAACTTTATTAACAGATTTGTTAAGTATTGCAAATCTAAAGTTTTCATCATCTCTTTATTCACAGTGGCGCGACGGCTAAGGTCCTTCATTATGCAGAAACGTGATCATTCAAAGGTCTCCCCATGCTGAATGGCAACTGGCAGATAGGGGCAGAGTTTGGTTAAATTCCTATACAGTATTTGCTTTACAATTGCTGTTAGGCTTCTGAGGATTCATAAACTTATACATGAGTACAAGTGTTCTATAAAATAAAATCTATTCTTTTTTCTTCTCATGAGTGCTTGGCTGATTGAGTTAAAACAAATCAAATATTCCACAGTGAACAGTTCAAAAGAATTAATGCTATCTCTAGGCCACACTTACCTCTTTATAATAATCTTACAGGTTTAGTTTACTCTAAGTTGATTTATTGATTATCTGCTGAGCTAGATGTGGCTGAAAGATGAATAAGATACGTTGCCTACCTTCAAAGAGATTCTTACATCAGCAAATTCCACTGCAATGATTCAGGCTGCTTCTGAAATCCAGTGTAAAGGAATTTAGATGGAGAAAGTAGGAAGGCAAAGAAAGGCATTTCGCAACAGCAGGTAATAATTATTTAACTCCCACAGCTTTTTCCAGTTAGTTCTATATACTTTTCCCACGTCGGGGAAATGCTAGGTGGTGGAAATGTATCAAACTTTCCAAAATAATCCTACACACACACACACACACACACACACGCACACACATATGTTTACCCCCTAAGTCTCCTTGGTAACATAATGGGAGAAACAATTGCTGCTTCATGCAAAGCTATGAGTGCTCATTCATGACAGCCACCATGTGTATTTATTGCCTAGAATGGATTTTCAGTGGAAGTTTTGACTGTGATTACAGCAATAAGCAGATATTGAGCATAGCAATTTTTCATGAAAGCGTTTTGCCAATTTTTGACACACCATTCTCCAAAAGGTTCTATCACTTTTATTTTTAAGTTACAATTGAACCTTCTCAGGATGACACCAAAGACTGAGCTACAATTCATTGAGCAGCTAATAATTTCCCTGGTGGTACTTGGCATAGGGCACTGTCACTTGCAGCTGACAAAATCAATGTAACAGACAATAAGCAACATATTTGTAAACTGAAAAAAGAAGCAGTCCAAAGGAGCAAACTGAATAGTCCCCTTGTTCAAATGTTTGTTTTTCATAACAAGCCTCAAATATGAAAACATACCAGATGACTGCATCTGTTTTAAAAAATGTAAACAAATATATATATATATTAGTCCCTAAGGTTTATTCCCAATTTCATGTTTGTATTTTATTTCCACTTTTGGCAAAAATGACAAAGTTAAAAGGAAAAGTGTATTGTGTGTCTTCAGTAGTAACATACAAGACCGGAAGTGTATTACCATAATATCAGCTCCAATAATACCAGGTAGAGGAAGATCTATTTCATTGAGCAAAGCACTTTTATTTGAGGTGGTGAAGTCAACTTGAATCACTCTTATCTGGACTTAACCATCTCCCATTGCTGAAGCCAATACTGGAAAGGAGGTTAGGATGGTGTAATGAGATAATTAGACATGACGGTTCCTATTTACATAATCCCTACTCCTGCGGGAACAGGTCTTTTCTCCTGTTTGTTTGGACTGCTAAAATGCCTCTAGCGGAATTTTGGGAGAATAGAGGGCTCTCCAATTAAGCAATGGGATCTGGAGGTAGAGCTACTCTGGACTTGGCCCCCTGGCTTGTCGGTCTGGATTCCTCATCTATCGAACCAGAGCCTCTTAGATCCTCATCTCATCTTCAATTAATATATGTGAATTCTATGTGTTCTTGAATATTTCCCTGCTAACCTATCAAACTTAGAAAATGAGGAGAATCTAATTGCCAAGATATCTCAGTAAACCTCATTTCTTTGATGTTTAGGGGCATATTGAAGCTCCTAAAGTGGCAAGAATCACAGTGCGGGGATAGTGGGACCACCTAAGACAAAGGTAATATTTGCATCATACAACCAATAACAGCTGTTAAGATTTTCCCTGAAAAAAATTACCACTTACCTAATTCATTTTTGCCCGGTAGTTCATAATGCCTGCATAACAAGTGGTTGGAATTGATCCTAAGAGAAACATATAGATGTTTAACCTATTTCTTTTACCTGAGTGTTGGCTAGAACTATAAAATTTCAGTCTTGTATGGAATATTAACAGCCAGTTTCCCAACACAGAAATAAGAAAACAGGTTCCAGAGCTGTGAAGAGGAAGGAACGAGTCTAGAACTTAAGTAACTATACAGCATGCTACTTCCAACTGCACTTGACATCATTGCCAAACCCCTGGTTTTGCTGCACATAGGAAGAGAAAATGAAACCTAGGGGAAGTCCAAGGGTATCTCAGTAAAGGAGAATTGGGAGAGCAGCTTACTAGGGTTTAGCGTTGTTGAGTGACTTTGAGAAGGGATTAGGGAAGTGACCATCTATTTTAGATTGGACGTCTTCTAGAAGTTGGGACAATGTGGTAACTGGGTATTTTAATATTTTTAACTAGGAGGTGGGAGTTTTAAGCATTATTAGAGTTGTCATTGGCAAATAACAACAAATCAGTTAGAAAAGATGTTAGTTAGAAGAAAGAGGATTTAGTCGTTTTTGAAGTCTTGGTTGCCTTGTCTTATTTGGAGGAAATAACAGTCAGTTGTCAGCGACAGGATTTTTCCTTTTTCAGTTCTAAGTAGGAATTCATGAAAATTTTATTATACTCCACATTTTTAAAAGACAGAAAGTAAAAGTGGTCTTAGTCATTGGAACAATAACTTCCGTATGGATTGATTAGCACATTTGTAGAAATAATCAGCATAAATAATCTGGTTTGCAATTTATTGTAAATAAAAAATTTTGCAGTGCCTTGAATTCTCTTAATTATGTAATGATTGTTAATTGAGTGAAAAACCCTCTGAACTTGATATTCTAAATAAAATATGAACCTTATTTCCACATTCCCAGAAAAAAATATTCATGCAAATCTCTCATGTTTTTTGGCCATACGAGCCATAGAAATTTTCAATCATGGATAAACACAGTTCCAAGAACTCTGTTGAAACATTTTCTCTGGCTATTGCATTCATATTCTTGCTTACATATAAACACCTTCCAATTAATTTACAGAAAAATACAATTTACCAACTATCCGTCTTTATCAGGTAACCTTCAATTTAGCTCCCAGTCTTGTTGAGGAAAATAAACAAATTAATACGGCAAATATTTGTTAACATAACCATAGGAAGGACAGAGAGGACGAGAAGAGAGAAAACATGTAACTCAGATCAAGAGATCAGAAAGGCTCTAGTGATAAAGGTACGCTTGAGCTGAGTGTTGAGTGTAACAGATAAAGACAAGTTAGAGAAAAGTAAGTGGAGAAAGCACATTCCCAGTGTTTCCAGAAGGAACACTATGTGAGAAGGCAAAAAAAAAAGCAGAACGATCAGATGTTTCAGGAGAAAAGCACCCATCCAAATAATTGACGCAGAGCATGGTAGAAAGTGAGCATTTATTTTAAAACTCATGAATTAATCATTTACATATGGCAATCAGTTAAATCAACCCTGGAAACCAAAGTGTTGAGGAACTCTATGCATCCAGATCAGCTTCAATACTCAGGGCTGTGAGATGACTTGCAGCCTAAGAATATAACATCCACTCTGAGGGAAGTGAGGTCCTGGAGTTATTAGCATGCAGTTGCCATAGCATTTGACTTTCTCCAGTCACAAGGCATAACTAGAACATGTTGTGCCACACATATATTTAGCGAAGATTTTCAAACCTGCCTTGACATTTTAGAGACCAACCAAATATATGTTAAAAACTAAAATTTTCATGTACCCGAACTTGGAAACATTTTCTTAACTTTTTCCTCCATCACAGTGATAGAATGAAAGGTCTAATAAAGTCATAATAAGTAAATCAATAAGCATGCATCCAGAACTATCAGAACTATATCAGAATTGTAAGGAACTATCAGTAAGATAAATTAAGAAAATTACCCTATTATACAATTGCATCAAAAATAATAAAATACCTCAGAATAAATTTAACCAAGGAGGTGAAAGATCTGTACACTGAAAATTACAAGACACTAATGAAAGAAGTTGAAGATACAAATATGTATCAAGATATTCTGTTCTCAAAGATTAGAAAAATTAATATTGTTAAAATGGCCATACTACCCAAAAATATATACAGATTCAATGCAATCCCTATACAAATTCCAATGGGATTTTTCACAGACTTAGGACAAAGAATCCTAAAATTTGTAGGTAACAACAAAAGACCCTGAATAGCCAAAGCGATCTTGAGAAAGAAGAACCAAGCTGGAGGCATCACACTCCCTGATTTCAAACTATGTTACAAAGCTATAGTATTAAAATAGTAGGTATTGGCATAAAACAGACACACAAATCAATGGAACAGAATAGAGAGCCCAGAAATAAACCCATATGAGCCCATATGCATATATGGTCAATTAATTTATAAAGGAGGCAAAAATATACAAAGGGGAAAGAACAGTTTCTTCAATAAATGGTGTTGGGAACACTGGACAGCCACATGCAAAAGAATGAAACTTGACCACTATCTTGTACCATACACAAAAATTAGCTCAAAATAGATTAAAGACTTCAATATAAGACTTGAAATCATAAAGCTCCTAGAAGAAAACATAAGCAGTAAGTTCCTTGACACCGATTTTGGTGATGATCTTTTTGATCTGACTCCAAAAGCAAAGGCAATAAAAGCAAAAATAAATGAGTAAGACTACATCAAATTAAGAAGTTTCTGCATAGCAAAAGAAAATATAACAAAATGAAAATACAATCTACTGAATGAGAGAAAATATTTGCAATATATATCTGATAAGGGATTGATATTCAAAGTATTTAAAGAACTCATATACCTCAATAGCAAAACAAACAAACAAACAAACAATCCTGTTAAAAAACTGGCAGAAGATCTGAACGGACATTTTTTCAAAGAAGGCATACAGATGACCAACGGACACATGAAAAGATGCTCAACATCAAGGAAACACAAATCAAAATTGCAATGATATATCACTTCATATCTGTTAGAATGGTTATTTTCAAAAAGACAAGAGCTAACAAGTGTTGGTGAGGATGTGGAGAAAAGGGAGCCCTTGTTCACTATTGGTTTGAATGTAAATTGGTGCAACCAGAATGGAAAACAGTATACAGGTTCCTCAAAAAATTAAAAATAGAACTACCATATGATCAAGGAATTCCATTTCTGGGTATTTATCCAAAGAAAATAAAAACACGAGCTTGAAAAGATATATGCACCTCCTTGTTCACTGCAGCATTATTTACAATAGCCAAGATACAGAAATCACCTGGGTGTCCACTGATGAATGGAACAATGAGTGGAATGTGGCATATATACATAATGGAATACTGTTGCCCAAGGCAGGGGTTGGGGGTGGGTGAAATGGATGAAGAAGGCCAAGGGATACAAACTTCCAGTCATAAAATTAATAAGTCATGGGGATCTAATGTATAGCATGCTGACTATAGTTAACAATAGTGTATTATAAGTTTGAAAGTTGCTAAGAGTAGATCTTAAAAGTTGTCACCACAAAAAAATTTCATGACTATGTATAGTGACAGATGTTAACTAAACTTGTGGTGATCATGTCACAATATATACAAATATTGAATCATTATGCAGTACACCTGAAACTGAAATAATGTTATATGTCAATTACACCTCATTAAAAAAATTAGCATGCGTCCATGACTGTGCTAGTTGCTATGCAGGATTCGAGAGAAATAAAATGTATTCTGTCTTTTACTTTGGAATTTATGGAGACAAACTTTACAGACAAACATAAGATAGGAAAAATTAAATGTGAAAGTTTATGATACTGAGAGTAATAGCTGTCTGACTAAAGAAGAAGAGAAGTCGTAAGTTGAAAATACTTAATAAAGTTTATAGAAGAGATAGTGTCTTAGTCCCTTGTGACTGTTATAAGAGAAATATCATTGACAGCCTAGCTCATAAGCAAGAAATATTTCTTTTTTTCTTCAGTTCTGGAGGCTGGAAATTCCAAGATCAAATCGCTAGCAGATTTGGTGTCTGGTGGGGGCCTGCTTCCTACGCTGCCTTGCTTTGCTGTAACCTCACGTGGTGAAGGGCAAGGCAGATTTCTCTGACCTCTTTTAATAAGGGCACTAATCCATTTCATGAAAGCTCTATCCTCATGACCCAATAACTTCCCAAAGGCTCCACCTCAAAGTACCATCACATTGGGGATTAGGTTTTCAATGTATGAATTTTGGTGGGAACACGAACATGCAGACCATAGCAGATGGGATTTTCTATGCGAAAAAAGTGCTGATGACCTGTTGAGATCAAACAGAGAGAAACAACCCTGATTGAAAGATATGAAGGTGTGGGGCCAGCCCGTGGCCAAATGGTTAAGTTAGCATGCTCTGCTTCAGTGGCCGAGGTTTTCCCTGGTTGGGATCCTGGGAGCCAATATGGCACCACTCATCAGGCCACGCTGAGGCAGCATCCCACATTCCACAACTAGAAGGACCCAAACTAAATAGTATACAACTATATACTGGGGGTATTTGAGGAGAAAAAGCAGGAACAAAAAAAAAAAACAAAGAAAACGGGCAACAGTTGTTAGCTCAGGTGCCAGTCTAAAGAAAAAGAAAGATATGAAGATGTTCAGAAAATATTCAGGAAAATCACATTGTATTCGTGACACATCACCAATGGCAGTTAAATTCATTTTGCTTCAAAACAATTATTGGGAGAGGGATATCTCTGGTTTTTATTTACTTGGAGAGAATTTTTTTGCCTCTAATAATTAGATTAACTTTTCTTACGGACCCTGTACTGCAAACAATAATAACAACAATAAACTCATGTGTCACACACCGTTCATCTGCTCCCAGCAATTTACAAATGGCAGACTCATGCGGTAATGGTAGACGCCCCGTGGAGAAGGGTTAAATCACAAGTGTCATTGGTTCCCCGAGAGGCTTTGACCCTAGCTGCAGTTTATCACTCTGTCTGCCCAATAATCCTTCCAATGTTTCAACTTAGCTTTCAGGGTTAGATCCGAAATCTGGATATAATCTCTGCGTCAATCCCTGGCTGACTCCTAACTTATTCACGCATGAGGAGACTCATGGTGGCCTAGAGAAAATGATGCTGTAGATTCGGAAAAACAAGGGAAAAATAGGGGATTCATTGTTAAAAATAAATTGGACTTGTTTTAAAACTTCAGTTCACATTATGATTTCTCAGTTTTAAAAAAGAGGCAAGAAAAAATTGTTTATTTAGGCCTACCCCTATGATGGGGACTTGGGATCCAAATGTTTGAAAACTTTGAAAAATTAAAAAACTTATTAAAACTGACAACTTCAAGCACTTTTTGAAATTTTTTCAGATAGATGATAAATGGTAGGTAGGTAGATAGATAGATAGATAAACAGATAGATAGAGTGAGGGCCCCTGTTGGTTCATCTTCCCCAAGCCCTGCAAAGTTCTAGTGGTGGCAGGATCCAGGTAATTAAATTCAAGTCACGTTTCCATGAGAGCTTTACCTATCAGAGGTCAGGAAGACTCAAGTCTCTGGATTTGGAGGTTTCCATTAAAAAAGGTGAGCCCTGTCTCACAGATAGAGGCAGATAGAGGCAAGTTCTTATATATAGAAAGGGTGTTAAAATAGTGCACAAGCCAAAACAAACAAAAAAGCAAAAGCATCATATATTTCCACTATAGTCTCCAAATACCAAGAGACTCTAAATTCAAGATTTTGTGCCAGATGAAAGAACTATTTTTACCTCTTTGTTCTAGCAGAAAAAAAAATGTTTTGGTTCACAGAGTAAGCCCAGGAACTGGAGATTATGTAGTCTCCAAGATAAAGTATTGAAATCATTAATATGTGACTTGGATAAAAGCAGATGTTGACACTCAGATACAAAGATACAGCTAGCATTCAACTACAAAAGCATATAAAGGTGAGTTGGAATTGAGATATGATTTTAAATTCTTCAACTGTCTTGATAAAATTGGTAAATCATAGTCTAGAGCACAGGAAATAGTAAATTGGTAAAAAGCAACACAGAGAAAAGAATTCTGAAGCCCCTCTGGATTCACTGGGAAAGTTCTGGGATCAATTAGTGATGTCTGCCAGGGATATTTAGGAAGGAAGTGAGAAATAAGCTGTGCATAAAGTTGATATGGCAGCAAAATAAAATGCAAGGTGGAAAGATAGGAGATAGGAAATTTCAAAGAGTTCTTTAGTGATAACTCAGTGTATCCCTTACCTGTGGACTTCATTAAATACTTACTTTTACCATGTGTTCTTAGATTTCCTATTCTATTTTACTCTCCTTTGGTCTAATTTACTCTATTCCATTTCATTTAAAAATGCTGGCATGACCCACTAAGATAATTTCAGAACATACTAGTTGTAACTCGCAGGTAGAAAAAAACTGCCACCTATTTACCAGTCCAGTTGGAATGGTAATTAGTGACGTCTGCCAGGGATACATAGGAAGGAAGTGAGAAATAGGCTGTGCATAAAGTTGATCTGGCAGCAAAATAAAATGCAAGGTGGAAAGATAGGAGACCAGTCCAGTTGGAATGGTAAATATAAAATGGAACCACTCCACACTGATTCAGCTTCTTGTCCCTAATAGAATAAGTAAGACTCCATAACAGGAATATACCATTTCCATAGAGTAAGATTCTGGCAGAGTCTGTCAGTATAATATATTTATTCTTACAACATAATTAGTGAAAATAAAGGGAATTAAATTGGAACTTCACCTATAAACATCATAATTGAAATTCATCCAGTTGATGGATGAATATGTGAATCTGTTTTAGAAAAGCAAAATCAGGAGCCAGCCCAGTGACATAGTGGTTAAATTTGTGTGCTCTGCTTCAGCAGCCTGGGGCTCACATGTGGATCCCAAGTGTGCACCAGGAAGCATCTCACATACAAAGTAGAGGAGGATTGGCAATTATGTTAGCTCAGGGCCAATCTTCCAAACCAAAAAAAGAATAAAACAAAAACTTTAAAGCAAGTCCGGGGGCATAGCTTATTAGATGGGGAAAAGAATATCATAAAGTATGGGTTTTAGGATGGAGATTCAAGGTAATCAAACCAAGAGTGTTCATAAAAGAGAAAAGGCAGAGATTTTGGATCTAGGCAAGCTTCAGTTTTAATCAGCTATCTCAGATGTGTCAGCTATAAGACCTGCAATTTAATGCTAACACTATCTCTTTCACTGTTCAACTGTATATTTTTAACGGTTCTTAGATTCATATGGAGCACTACATGTCAATTCTCTTCCCTTTTCACAGCCCTCAGGAATTTAGCATCATTATTATCTAAATAAAACAGTTCCTCAATAAAGAAGAAAAAAATCCATGTTATTTCAAGTCATCAGATTCACTATTGCTGCAGCCAGTCTTAATGGAACTTTTTATTCATCCACATTGTACCCATCTTGTGGTGTAAGGTTACAGGTGATCATTGTAAAAATGGCTTGAATAAAAATAACACTAACTTGTTTATTCGTTTATCTATAAAGAAATCCTGTATGTAGTTTATCTTTTCATGAAGCGTACTATTCTTAAAATTGATGTTGCCATGGAAACTCTCCAGTAGGCATATGAGCAAACACGGGGAAAGAAAGTTCATTATATGAAAAGAGAAAGAAGATACAATATAACTAAGACAGCTAGTCTTTTTGAATTCCTCTATTACAGACATATAGCCAATAAGTTAAGTGGATGGCCTTAGAGAGAAAATCTATTTATTCAGGAGAACTTTGGCCATGGATGTAAGATTATGGAGCATCATTGACAGGGAACTGGGACATCTAAATGTACAATGTTAATAAGCATCACTATATTTCACAATAGTTAGGATTAACAGATTAAATTTCGAAGATTAGAATTTTACAGAAAACATTTGCAAACCTTTAAAGTTCCAACAAAAACAAGTTCAGCCAAAAACCTTGCAAAAAGCAGTTTCTATCTATGGGTAAGCAAAGAATAAAATATGAATTTCAATTAATACAAGTACTCTGTAGGTAAAAGTCTCAGGAATTGCATTCAAGCCAAAATCTCAAGCTAGTAAAAGTAATAATTAAAGAATATTTCATATATAGTTTCTTTTCTTCCTCACATGGGTACTGGGAACATAGTAGGCTTGTATAGGAATGATCTTATAAAATCTGGAGCTGAGGTAAAATATATTGGGTCAGTTCTTCCTTGCTACTTATGAAATAGATACGTATGTATGTAAGTTAAATGGCTTGACTAGATTGTGTAGCAGGGTTTTTTCCAGCTAGAAATAGATGCCTGTGCTCTAATATCTGCACTAGGCTCTACACAGTAGTTGATCTGGCAGCAAAATTACATGCAAGCAGGAAAGGTATGAGATAGTAATTTTAAATTCTTCAGCAAAGTCTCAGTATGTCTCTTGTCAACAAGCATGATGTGATCTCTCCTTAGGTCCTATAACATTATGTCTGAGTCACTCTTATAAAATGTAGCAAATGCTATCCTGTAGTAGTGACATTTTTCATTTATATTCTTTATTCATTCTCTTAACAATCCATGATATAATTGGATCAGTATGTGCCAGAAAAAAATTCATCTTCAAAAGAGACAAGAAAGTTGAATGCAAAATCAGGCATCAGATAAAAGGTCTGGGTTGAATATATAGATCTAAAACATTTCCATTGATGTTGTAATATCCTTAAAGGTAGTACTATGTATTATTAATTTGCTCTTCCATATGGTGACTCCTACCATTTGTAGAAGTACCTTGTGTAGTTTCCAATAATCTTGGAATTTTTAACATGTACTTTTGTTATCAATTCTTAGTTTTATCATGGTCAAAGAGCACACTTTGTAAAACTTTAATTATTTTAGATTTGAGGAGACTTATTTTATGGCCCAAAATATAGTCTATTCTACCTGATAATGGCACACTATGTTCCAAGTACATTTAAAAAGGTAATCATTTCACAATTGAATTACATTATCACATTATACACTTTAAATGAATACAATACTATCTACCAATGATACCCCAATTAAGCTGTAAAAACTATGAAGGAATATATATTATGCTACTTCTAGGCAACATTTCTAAAAATTTAATTAGGCCTCATATCACAATGAAATTAAACTAGAAATTAATAATAGAATGTTAACTAGAATATCCTCAAATACAGGGACATTAAACAACACAATTTAAACAACATAGGTTATTTAAGAAAAAATCTCAATGAAAGTTTAAGAAATATTTTGAACTAAATTCAAATTAAAATAGAATTTATAAAAATTTGTTGGGTGCAGCAAAAGTAGTGCATAGAAGGAAATTTATAGCATTGAATGTATATATTAAAAAATAAGGAAGATCCAAACTCAATAATCTAAGTTTCCACCTTAGGAAACTAGAAAAAGAGGAGCAAATTAAATTCAAAGTAAGAAGAAATTAGGAAATAATAAGGATTAGAGCAGAAATCAATGAAAGTGAAAGTAGAAAAATCAATAGAAAAAAATCAATGAAACCAAAAACTGGAACTTTGAAAAGATTAATAAATAGGTCAGCCTCTAGCCAGGTTAACTAAGAAAAAAAGAGATAGGGCACACAAGTTATTAAAATTAGAAATGAAAGATGGGGCTATCATTGTCAAAAAGATAATCAAGGAGTACTATGAACAACTTTATGCCAACAAAATTGATAATCTAGATGAAGTGGACAATTCCTTGAGAGACATAAGCTGCCAAGACTCATATAAGAAGAAATAGACAATCTGAATAGGTCTGTATCTATTAAAAAAAATGAATGAATAATTAATAACCTTCCAAAACAGAAAGCACCAGACCCAGGTGGGTTCACTGGTGAATTCTACCAAACATTTAAAGGAATAAATTATGCTAATTCTCTACAATCTCTTTCTGAAGATAGAAGCAGAGGGAATACTTCCTGACTCATTCTGAGGTCAGAATTACTCTAACATCAAAGTCAGACAAAGATATTTATAAGAAAAGAAAATTATGGACCAGTATCTCTCATAATTATAAATGAAAAATCCTCAACAAAAACTAGCAAATCAAATCCAACAATATATAGAAAGAATGATACACCATGACCAAGTTGGAATTATCCTTGGAATGTAAGGCTGGTTCAACAATGAAAAATCAATTAATATAATGCATCACATCAATAAGCTAATAAAGAAAAATCACATGATCAGATCAATAGATGCGGAAAAAGCATTTGACAAAATCTAACACCCATTCATGATAAAACTCTCAGTAAATTAGTATAGAAGGGAACTTCCTCAATTTGATAAAGAATATCTAAAAAATAAAAACTAAAGCTAAAATCACAGTTAATGGTAGGAAGCTTTCTCACTAAAATCAGGTACATGGCAAGGCCATCCCCTCTCTCTATCATACTGGAAGCCCCTTCTAATGCAATATGTCAAGAAAAGGAAATAAATGTTATATAGATTGGGAAGGGAGACATAAAAGTCTACTTGTTCACAGATGACGTCATCATTTATGTAGAAAATCCAAAATAATCAACCTAAAACTCCTGGAACTAACAATTGATTATAGAAAGCTTGCAGGATAAAAGTAAGTATACAAAAGTTAATCATTTCCTAAATACCAGCAATGAACAAGTGGAGTTTGAAATTAAAAACACAATTCTATTTGTATTAACATCCAAAAAAATGAAATACTTAGGAATAGATCTGACAAAATATGTAAAAAAATTATACATGAGACGCTACAAGACTCTGATGAACAAAATCAAAGAAAAGCTAAATAAAACAAGGGATAGCTCATGTTCATGGATAGGAAGACTCAATATTGTCAAGACATCAGCTTTTCTCAAATTGATCTATAGATTCAATGGAATTTCAATCAAAATCTCAGTAAATTATTCTGTAGACATCAACAAACTGATTCTAAAGTTTATAGGGACAGGCAAAAGACCACAAATAGCTGATATAATATTGAAGAAGAACAAAGTTGGAGGACTAACAGTACCTGATTTCAAGACTTATTATAAAGCTGTAATAATCAAGACTGTTATCAGTAAATGTATAGACATATAGATAAATGGAGAAGAATAGAGAGCCCAGAAATAGGCCCAAATAAATACAGTAGCTAATCTTTGACAAAGGAACAAAGACAATACAAAGGAGCAAAGATATTCTCTTCAACAAATGGTGCAGGAGCAACCGGACTTCCAAGTGTAAAAAAACAAAGAAAGAAACCCGTGGATGTAGGCACAGACCTTACATCTTTCACAAAAATTAACTCAAAATGGATTACATACTCAAATGCAAAATGTAAAACTATAAAACTCCTAGAAGATAATAGGAGAAAACCAAGATGACCTTGGGTATGGTGATAACATTTTAGATGCAACAACAAAGTCATGACCCATGAAAGAAAAAATCGATAAGCTGGATTTCATTAAAATTGAAAACTTCTGCTCTAAGAAAAAGAATGAGAAGACAACCCACAAATTACAAGAATATATATGTAGAAGACATATCTTATAATGGACTGTTATTCAAAATATACAAAGAAGAATTAAAACTCAAAAATTAAAAAAAAACCCCAATTAAAAAATGGGCCAAAGACCTTAACAGACACCTCGCCAAAGAAGATATGAAGATGGAAAATATACTTATGAGAAGAAGCTTCACAACATATGTCATCAAGGTAAAGCACATTAAAACAGCAACAAGGTACAACGCATCTATTAGAATGGCCAAAATCCAGAGTATTGGCAACACCAAATGCTGGCCAAGATGTGGAACAACAGAAACTCATTCATTACTGGTGGAAATGCAAAATTAAGGAGCCACTTTGAAAACAGTTTGGCAGTTGCTTACAAAATTAAATATACTCTTACCACTCCATCCAGCAATTGCACTACTTAGTATTTATCCAAAGTACTTGAAAACTTTTGTCCATACAAAACCTGCACATGAACATTCATAGCTGTCATAATTGCTAAAACATGGAAGCAACCAAGACGTCCTTCACTAGGTAAATGGATAAACTGTGGTATATTCATAGACAGTGGAATATTATTCATCACTAAAAAGAAAGGAGCTATCAGGCCATGAAAAAGCATTGAGGAAACTTAAGGGCATATTACTAAGTGAAAGAGGCCAATCTGAAAAGGCTATATATTGTATGATTCCAACAATATGACATTCTGGAAAATAAAAAACTATGGAGACAGACAAAAGACCAGTGGTTGTCAGGGTTTGGGAGCAAGGGTATGATAAATAGGCAGAACACAGAGGATTCTTAGGGCAGTGAAAATACTCTGTACGATCTTATAATGATGGATACATATTATTATACATTCATCCAAACACATGCATCAAGAAAGAACTCCAGGGCCAGCCCTGGTGGCCTAGAGTTCAGAATGCTCTGCTTCACTGGCCTGGGTTTGGTTACGGGGCATGGAACTACACCATTCATGTGTCAGTGGCCATGTTCTTGTGGCAGATCACATACAAAAAGAGGAATATTGGCAGTGGATGTTAGCTGAGGGAAAATCTTCCTCAGGAAAGGAAAAGAAAGAAAATAGAATGAAGTCTAGAGAGTGATGTCAGTATCATGGCTGACCAACTTGTTCTCTTTTTCTCTCCCCTCTAAGTTACAACTAAATGGACATTCATTAACTAAGAGATGATTCCATACACAGCACAACAGGATTCCTGAGAGATACATACAGCCATACATCTGAAGGTGAGTGGACTGGATCCCTAGGAAGCAGTGGAAATAGGTCAGTGGACTCCTCCTCCTCCCTGGTAGCAGCAATCCAGGTCACAGGCCCTCAAACAGACGTGGGCACAACAGTAAGAGGAGGTGGGGGTAGCCTGGACTCTGTGTAAATATTTTTGGAGTGGTAGCCTGGCCCACAGCAGCATCCATCATGCCACAGCAGTTCCACCTGTGAACACTCCCCATTGAATGGCGGCAGCTCAGCTGCCATGAAGAAGCCCCATCCACCAAGCACAGCAGCTCAGCCAAACTGCCTACAAGCACAGAGCTGGCCCATGTGTGAAAGAAAGTATCCCACCCCTCCTGCCTGGTGCAGCAGCTCAGCCAGTCCCCTGCCAAGTGCAGTGGCCCTGCCTACACAAAACAACCCACCCACTGAACACAGAAGCCCTGACTGCACGTGCATGCATGACATGCCAAGAAGCTGCAGTCAGTCCAAGCAAACACAGAGCAGCCTTACTGGCATAACTTCCAGCAGATGGGGCAGGATCAGAAAACATAGCTCCTGCCTCCTGCCAGCAGTTGCAGGTGAGATCTGTGACCTGATACTACCACAAATGCTCTGGCAAAGGATCACTTCATCAAAAACCATGAAGAACAACAACAACATTTCAGAGCAGAAGGAAAATGACAAGTCTCCAGAACCCAATCCTGAAGACACAGAAATTTACAATCTAAATGACAGAGAAAAAAAATAGTTGTCATAAAGAAACTCAGTGAATTATAAGAAAACTCAGAAAGACAGTTCAATGAGCTCAGAAATAAAGTTAATGAGCTGAAAGAATACTTCACCAAAGAGACTGGAGCTCTAAAAAAAACCAATGACTGAAATTCTAGATGTAAAGAACACAATTAATGAGAAAAAAATAATCTAGAATCCATAAAAAATAAAGCCAGTGTTATGGAGGACAGACTTAGTGAATTGGAGGACAGAATATAGAAATGCTTGAGGTGGAAGAGAGAAAACTAAGATTTTAAAAAAATGAAGAAATTATCTGAGAAATATCCAACTCAAATACGAAAAGCAACATAAGGATTATAATATTCCAGTGGGAGAAGAGAAAGAGAAAGGAGCAGAGAGCTTGTTCAAAGAAATGATAGCTGAGAACTTCCCAAACCTGAAGAAAGAACTGGATTTACAAGTACATGAAGTCAATATAACTCCTAAATTACATCAGTGCAAGATGACCTTCTCCAAAGCATATAATATTAAAACTGACAAAAGTCAATGACAAAGAAAAAATATTAAGGGTAGTAAGGCAGAAGAAAATAACCTACAAAGGAACCCTCAGGCTTTCAGCAGATTTCTCAGCAGAAATCTTACAGTCTAGGAGAGAGTGGAATGATATATTCAAAATACTCAAAGACAAAAACTTTCAGCCAAGAATACTCTATTCAGTGAAACTATCCTTAAGATATGATGGAGAAATAAAAGTTTTCCCAGATAAACAAAAGCTGAGGGAGTTCATGGCCACTAGACCTCTCTCACAAGAAATGTTGAAAGGAAACCTTCCATCTGAAACTAAAAAGCAAAGGATTACAAAACCTTGAGCAAGGAGATAAATAGATAGAATCAGAAAATTGTAGTTCTACATCAGAATAGGTTAGGACACATTTTATTATAACATAAAAGATAAAGGGGAGGGAATTATCAGAAATAACTACAAACACTTCAATTTAGTCACAAACTCACAACACAAAAAAGAATAATTTGCGACAATAATTCAAAGGGGGAAGAGGGAGGGGGTGGGACCTGCTTAGGCTAATGGAGATAAGAAGCTATCAGAAAATGGACCGTCTCATCTATGAGATCTTTTATATAAACCTCATGGTAACCACCAAACATAAAATTAGAGCACAGATACAATCATAAATAAAGAGAAAACTGAGAAAACCATCACAGAAAACCATCAAACTGAAATGGTAGTCAGAAATACAAGGGAAAAGACACAGTGAGAATATAGAACAACTGCAAAACAAGAGATAAAATTTCATTAGTAAGCACTCATATATCAATAATCACTCTAAAGGTAAATGGATTTAATTCTTGAATCAAAAGACACAGAGTGGCTGGATGGAGCAAAAAACTACACGCAACAATATTATGCCTCCAGGAAATACCTCACAGCTCTAAAGACAAACATAGGATCAGAGTGAAGGGATGGAAGATGATACTCCAAGCAAATGGCAAGCAAGAGAAAGCAGGTATAGCCATGCTTATATCAGACAAAGCAGACTTCAAGATAAAAAAGATAATGAGAGACAAAGAGAGGCAGTATATGATGATAAAAGGGATATTCCAGCAAGAGAACATAACACTTATGAATATATATGCACCTAATACAGGAGCACCAAAGTATATAAAGCAACTATTAATAGCCCTAAAGGGAGAAATTGACAGCAACACAATAATAGTAGGGGACCTCAACACCCTACTTACATGAATGGATAGATCATCCAGAGAGAAAGCCAACAAGGATACAGTGGCCTTAAATGAAACACTACACCAGATGGACTTAATAGATATATATGGAACATTCCATCCCAAAACAGTAGAATACCTATTCTTCTCAAGTGAACATGAAACATTCTCAAAGATAGACCGTACGTTGGGAAAAAAAGCAAGCCTCAATAAATTTAAGAAGACTGAAATCATATAAAGTATATTTTCTGACCCCAATGCCATAGCTAGAAATCAATGACATGAAAAAGGCTGAGAAATTCACAAATATCTGGAGACAAAACAACATGCTACTGAACAATGACTATATCAATGAAGAAATGAAAGGAGAAATCAAAAAATACCTGGAGAAATATAAAAATAAAAAACACAATGCACCAACTCTTATCAGATGCAGCAAAAGCAGTACTAAGAGCAAAATTTATAGCAATAAAGGCCTACCTTAACAAACAAGAAAAGTCTCAAATAAGAAATCTTAAACTACACTTAACATAACTAAAATATGAAGAAAAAACAAAGCCCAAAGTCAACATAAGGAGGGAAATTATAAAAATTAGAGCAGGAATAAAGTAAATAAAAAATAAACAAACAGCAGGAAGGATCAATGAGACAAGTCTTTCACTGTCTCAAAGAGCTGGTTCTTTGAGAAGATAAACAAAATGACAAACCGTTAACCAGACTCACTAAGAAAAAAAGAGAGAAGGCTCAAATAAATAAAATCAGATGTGTAAAAGGAGAAATTGCAATGGATAGCACAGAAATACAAAAGATTAAGAGAATGCTAAGAAAAACTATATGCCAACAAATTGGATAACCTAGAAGAAATGGATAAATTTTCAGACAACCTCCCAAAACTGAATCAAGAAGAAGGAGAGAATCTGAATAGACAAATCACAAGTAAAGAGATTGAAACAGTAATCAAAAACCTCCCAAAAGACAAAAGTCCAGCACCAGATGGCTTCTCTGGTGAATTGTACCAAACATTCAAAGAATATTTAATAGCTATCCTTCTCAAACTATTGCAAAAAATTGAAGACAGAATGCTTCTTAACTCATTCTATGAAGCGAAAAATACCCTGATACCAAAACCATACAAGGACAGCACAAAGAAGGAAAATCAAAGGCCAATATCATTGATGAACATAGATGCAAAAATCCTCAACAAAATATTGGCAAACTGAATACAGCAATACATTAAAACGATCATGTACCATGATTAGGTGGGATTTATACCAGGGACACAGTGATGGTTTAACATCCAAATGTCGATCAATGTGATACACCACATTAACAAAATCAGGAATAAAAATTACACGGTCTTCTCAATAGATACAGAGAAAGCAGTTGACAAAACCCAACACCCATTTATGATAAAAACTCTCAATAAAAAGGGTATATAAGGAAAGTACCTCAACCTAATAAGGGTTATATATGATAAATCCACGGTCAACATCATAATCAACAGTGAAAAAGTGAAAGCCATTCCTCTGAGAACAGGAACAAGACATGGATGTCTTCTGTTGCCACTCCTATTCAACACAGTACTGGAGGTTTTGGCCAGAGCAATTAGGCAAGAAAAAGAAATAAAGGGAATCCAAATTTGAAATGAAGAAGTAAAACGCTTACTGTTTGTGGATGACATGATTCTATATACAGAAAACCCTAAAGAATCCACCATAAAACTATTAGAAATAATCAACAACTACAGCAAAGTTGCAGGGTAAAAAATCAACATACAAAAATCAGTTACATTTTAATACACTAATGAACCAGCAGAAAGAGAAGTCAAAAACACAAGCCCATTTACAACTGCAACAGAAAGAATAAAATATCCAGGAATAAATTTAACCAAGGAGGTGAAAGAACTATACACTGAAAGCTATAAGACATTATTGAAAGAAATCCAAGAAACCATAAAGAAATGGAAAGATAATCCATGCCCATGGATTAGAATAATAAACATAGTTAAAATGTCTATATTACCTGAAGCAATCTACAGACTCAATGCAATTCCAATCAGAATTCCAATGACATTCTTCACAGAAATAGAACAAATAACCCTAAAATTCATATGGAAAAACAAAAGATCCTGAATAGGGAAAGCAATCCTGATAAAAAAGAACAAAGCTGCAGACATCACAATACCTGACTTCAAAGTATACTGCAAACCTACAGTAATCAAAACAGCATGGTACTTCTACAAAACCATACACATAGATCCATGGAACAGAGTTGAAACCCTAGAAATAAAACCACACATGAATGGACAGCTAATCTTTCACAAAGGGGCCAAGAACATTCTTGGAGAATGGAAAGTCTCTTCAATAAATGGTGTTGGAAAAACTCATATATCCAACAAGGGGTTAATTTCCAAAATATATAAGGAACTAATACAACTCAACAATTCAACAAGAAAAAGATAGACAACCTGATCAAAAAATGGGCAGAGGACATGAGCAGACATTTTTCCAAAGATATACAGATGGCCAACAGGCAAATGAAAAGATGTTCTACATCGCCAATCATTAGGGAAATGCAAATCAAAACTACCATGAGATATCACCTTACATCTGTCAGAATGGCTATAATTAACAAGACATAAACTAACAAATGTTGGAGAGGATGTAGAGAAAAGGGAACCCACATACACTGCTGTTGGGAATACAAACTGGTGCAGTGACTATGGAAAACAGTATGGAGATTTCTCAAAAAATTAAAAATAGAAATACCATATGATCTAGCTATCCTACTACTAAGTATTTATCCAAAGAACTTGAAATCAATGCTCCAAAGAGATTTATGCACCTCTATGTTCATTGCAGCATTATTCACAATAGCCAAGAAGAAGAAGCAACCAAAGTGCCCATCAAATGATGAATGGATAAAGAAGATGTGGTATATGTATACAATGGAATACTACTCAGCCAGAAAAAAGACAAAAATCACCCAATTTACAACAACATGGATGGACCTTGAGGATATTATGTTAAGCAAAATAAGAGAGATAGAAAGACAAACACCATATAATTTCATTTATATGTGGAAAATAAACACAGGGATAAAGAGAACAGATTAGTGGTTACAAGAGGGGCAGGAGGTGATGTGTGGGCAAAAGGTGCAAAGGGGCACATATATATGATGACAGATAAATACTAGACTAGTGGTGGTGAGCATGGTGTAGTCTACACAGAAGCTGAAATATAACAATGTACACCTGAATGTTATAACAATGTTATAAACTAACGTGACCTCAATAAAATAATTTTTTAGAAAAAGAATGAACTCTAAAGTAAACTATATACTTTGGGTAATTATCATGTACAATGTAAGTTCATCAATTGTAACAAATGTAGCACTTGGGTGAACGATGTTAATAATGGAGGATGCTGCACATGTGTGGGGGCTGGTTGTATAGGGAATATTTTGTACCTTCCCCTCATCAGCCATGCTGGGATGGCATCCCACAGAACAGAACCTGAAGGACCTATAACCAGAATATACACCTATGTACCAGGGCAAGGGCGTGGGGGGCAGGGGTGTGGTTTGGAGAGAAGAAGAAGAAAAAAACAAAAGAAGATTGGCAAGAGATGTTAGCTCAGGTGCTAATCTTTAAAAAAAACCCAAAACGTTGGAGAAAAATACCCTGCAGCTTCCAGCAAGTGAAGTGATAAATTACCCTTCAAAAGTGAAGGAGAAATAAAGACTTTCTCAAATGTACCACTCTGGTGGGGGTTGCTGGTAATAGGGGAGCCTATGCCTGTGTCAGGGCAGGGGCATATGGGAACTGGCAAAGTCCTGGGCTGCCGAAGCAGAGTGCATGAACGTAACCACTCGGATACAGGGCCAGCCTCTCTAATATGTTTTGTGGGAACCTGGTTGAGCTCCTGGAAGTAAATCTCATAATACTGTGAAGCCACCCTATGACTGAGTCTTCCAGGAGTTTTTAACTCTCAGAGTTGTCCACACTGAGGCTCTAGCAATTAGTCAATTACAGTTCAGGTTTGCTCGCCCTGGCACTGGTTAGTGGGGTAGTTTGGACTCCCGAAGGTCTGCTCTGGTGAGCTGGGACGCCTTGCATTCACCTGCCTGTCTCTCCCATCCTGGAGGCAGTGATTTGGCCTGTATCCTCCTCTCTCTTACAGATCCGAGATGGGTTGTTGATTTTTAAGTCTGTACAACTTTTCACTTGTTGTCAGGATGAAATGACAAATTCTAAGCTCCTTACATGTGGAACCACAAACACCATCGTTTTTTGGTAAATTATTGAGAGACAGAGAAGTTGAAATATCTGATTATAAATGTGGATTTATCTAATCTCCTTGCAGGACTATCAGTTTTATTTTATGAATATTTAAAGCTAAGTTATTACATGTGTTAACATTTAGGATTGTTAGGTCCTTTCATGAACTGACATTTTATCATTATGAAATGACCTTCCTTGCTTCTGTTATCATTACCTGACCTGAAGATACAATTACTCTGATACTAATATAGTCCTCTACATTTCCTTTATTTAGTGTTAGCATAACATATCTTTTACATCCTTTTACCATTTATATAATTCTGTCTATATGCAAAATGCTTTATTATAAGCAGCATGTTTAGAGTCTTGCTGTTTTATTCAAACCCTAGTTTATCAATTTACCAGTTAATCAACCTTTATATTGCTCCTTATAGGGGAATACCAAGAATAAAACTACTAGTAATAGTCACACGCAAGTCTTTTATAGACGTACTTGTTCATTTTTTCTTAGGTAATTACTCAGAAATGGAGTTTTGAGTCTTATAAGAAGGGTATTTTAAAATTTTGAGTAACCTCCAGTTTTCCAAAGTGCTTGTGCTATTTTACACTCCCTCCAGCAAGGCGTAAAAGTTGTAGTTACTTTAGAGTCTGCTGATATTTGATGTTTTCATTAATTTTATTTTAAGCTATTTCTATATATATGAAGCAATATCTCAACGTGATTTTAACTTGCATTTCCCTATTTTTTAGTACTTTTCTGTGTGCTTATTTTACAGATACAGATGTCCCTTATTTATGTCATTTGTTTAATGTAAATTGAGAAGTAAAGATGTTCTTTTATCTTTATCCACATTTACAACTTCCAATGTTGTTTATTCCATCCTGCACATCCTATTTTCAATCTTTGTTCTTCAGCCTGAACATTTTTCTTTTATATTTCTTGTGTAGTGTTGGTCTGCTCCAACAAATGTTCTCAGTTTTGGTTTATATGAAAATGTCTTCATCTTGCCTTAATGTTTAAAGGACATTTTCACTGGGATTAGAATTCCATGGTGAATTTCTTTTTTTTACTTATCAATTTTAAAATGATATTTAATTGACTTATACCCTTCATTGTTTCTGAACAAACAGCCATCATTTCTATCCTTGTTCCATTTTCTGTTCTTAATTTTTGAATTTCTGATTCAAGGTGCTTCTTTTTGTATCCGTATTCGTATATGTTTAAGAATATTTATTTATCCTTTCAGAGTCTTTTTAATGATTTGCTTATGCTTTGTAGTTGATTATTTGAGGAGAATATTCATTAGTTGAAATATATCAAATAACATGTTCTATTCTCTTTATTGTGACTTTGCGTGCAGTTGGTTTGAGTATTTTGCCTATTCCTTGGCACGTTCTGTACTGTTTCCGCAAGTTATCTTCTTCTATCAGTCAGCATAATGAAGACAGGTATTTTTTTTTAATCTAAAAAAGAGAGGAACAACTGATTAGTCTTATTTCTCTTATTTCTTCAAGATCTTCAATTTCCTCCTCTTGGTTCCTTCTTTTTTTTCTTCTTTTCTTTTGCTTTTTGAAGAAGATTAGCCCTGAGCTAACATCTGCTGCCAATCCTCCTCTTTTTGGTAAGACTGGCCCTGAGCTAACATCTGCTACCCATCTTCCTCCACCTTTTTTTTTTTATATGTGGGACACCTACGATAGCATGGCTTGTCAAGCAGTGCCATGTCCACCACTGGGATCCCAACCGGCAAACCCCGGGCCGCTGAAGCAGAATGTGGGAACTTAACAGCTGTGCCACCAGGCCGGCCCCTGGTTCCTTCTTTAATTTCATTGCCATGTATGTCTGATTCGGGTCCCTGGAAGCAATGCTTCTCTGAAGGTGACATGGCTGATCATGCTTATGTTCAAGTCTCTTCATTCTAGCTGATGCTATGAACTCCCGAGTCCCGTCAATGTGTGCAGTGTTTTGACACTATGCTTTTGACATTTTATTTACCCAGAGTGAAATTTTTATAAATCTTGTATATGTCATATAATCCTTCCTCTCCTATTTTTGATAAATATGCTTAATCCTTCTCTACACTTGTACCTACAATCTTACAACAGTGACGAGGGATCTATTGGAATTTACTACTTGTCAACTTACAAATAGTTTGAAGTTTGTCGTATTCTCATTTTTAAGTATAACTGAAGGCATGGGTCATGTATGATATAATTTGCAAAATCTTGCTAATTTGTGGGTAAAAGGAGGGGGCAAACAGATATGTGGAGAGGATAACATCCATTGACTTTGAGATCAAAGCTGGGTTGTTAAAATACACACACATACACACAAATATTTACATCAATTTCTTTAATATGTCACACTGCTGGGTTTGTAAGCATCTCAAGAGTCCAGTTCCAGGTTTATGAATGTTCTTCAGTCAGTCTATTTCTAGCAGAAGTAAATCAGTGTCTTTGTCATAAAATCTCTTTTTATTTTGACTAAATATCTTATTCTATAACTTAATACACTATTATTCCCAAGTTTTACCTTCAGCAAATTATACTAAGTTTAAAAATGTAAACTTAATGTTATTCATGAATATTATTTACCAGCTATTATTTAGTGTATTTACATGTGATGATATGATTAAGGTCCTTCAAATCAAGACCTATATCAGATTTTGTGATGTGGATCACATATCATAGTGCTTAGCTATCCTAAGAATTCATTGCATGAATAATAATGGAATGAGCAAAAAACCGAATAAATACATATTCAAACAATGTAATGCAAACTCTGAAGATTATTTACGAATGTGTTTGAATTATAGCAGAATTTTTTAAATAATCTTAAAAGTAATTAGTGTAACACTCAGAGGTATAAGTTCTGGTGCATCTTGGAAAGTAAACTTAATCATATATATATATATTTTTTTAGGTACAATTTTTATTTTTATCAAATTACCAGTATGATATTATTTCATTGATTTGCAAAAAAATTATATAAAAATGATATAAACTAATATATTGACCAATCCTACGATAAAAATAATTTAAACATGGAAAATTTTTGGATTTTAGAAAGAATTTTAACAGTTAAGAGAATGACTAACAGGAGATGAATATATAGCAATGAAGAATATTTTATATCTAATAATATATAATTGCATTAACTGAAAACTATGCACACTCTTTAATCAAAGACCCAAGTTTCCTTATATTACTGGTATCAGCAGCAAAGTGAATGTCTGGGCAGTCAGAGAAATCGATAAAATCAAATAGGGTTTGCAAAAGTTAGTCATATCTGAGCTTAAAATTGAAGAGTTACCTGAAAACTAGTAGAAAGAAGTTGGAAGACACAATCTACAGAGGAAGGGGGACAAAATTGGCCCAAGTATAATTTCTGAGGGCTTATTAGAAGGAAATGAAATCATCATAAACTATAGTATGTAAACACAATGTCAAAAAATAGAAAATGCCCAATATGTCAGTCTTAAATATGCCTGCCAATAGTTTGACAAACTGGGAATTGAGAAGTTGACTTGATTCCCTTTCCTTGAAACTGAGATAGCTTTACTATAATAGGCAGCCCCTACAATGGTCCCAAATAATATCTGCCCCCTGGTATTATACTCTTTTGTAAATCCTTCATCTTCCTTGTGGACTGGACCTAGTTACTTGCTTCTAGCGAATAGAATGCAGCAAAAGTGATGGATATTACTTCTGAGATTAGGTTACAAGAAGACTCTGACTTTGGTCTCGATTGCCCTGTCTGCTTTCATTTGCATGTTCACTCTGATGGAAGCCAGCTGTCATGTTGTAAACTGCCTGATGGAGAGGCCCATGTGGCAAAGAACTGAGGGAATCCTCCAGACAATAGCCAGGGAGGACATGAGGCCCTCAAGCTAACAGCTGGTGAGCTGAATCCTGACAACCACCACAGGTGTCATCTTGGAAGTGGATCCTTCCTCAGAAGAGCTTCAGATAGTATTATAGCACATCCAACACCTTGAACACATCCCCGTGAGAGACTTTGAAGAATAGGAAACCGGATAAGCTGTGCCTAGGTCTGTGACCAACGTAAACTGTGGGATAATAAACATTAGTTGTTTGCAACTGCTTAGTCTAGGGTAACAGAGATTTTGGTATCTGGAAGAGAGAAGTTGCTGGAACATTGCTGGTGATCTAGCTGATAATTCCTAGCAAAGTGTTGAAGATGGTTCCTAGTTTTTTCTTGCTGCTTATAGTGAAATGAGGCAGGAGAGACATAAATTGAGGGAGGCATAGTTAAATAAAAAGCAGCCAAGAGTTGGTTCAGAAAATTTTCAATCTTTCTAGATGACAAAAGATGCTAAAATTAAGAAAAAAAATTTTAAGCTTCAAATCCAGATCACAGCCAAAAAAAAAATATATATATATATACGTATATATATATATATATGTGTGTGTGTGTGTGTGTGTGTGTGTGTGTGTATGATCTAAAGATGAAGCAAAAGGCTTCACTGGAAAAACTTCTCAAACCTCAGAGAGATCAAAGGTGATAACTCAGACTTGATTTAGTCACATAAATACCCTTAAAAAAATTTAAAGATGAGATGTACCCCATAAATCCTCTCAATAAAATAACATTAAGCTGTTTATAGGAAGTTGTTATGGGCTGAATTGTGTCCTTTCCAAAATTCACAGCTTGAAGCTTTCACCCAAGTATATAAGAATGTGACTTCATTTGGAGATAGGGCTTTTAAAGAGATGACTAAGTTGAAATGAGCCCATTAGAGTGGGTCACTGGTGTTCTTACCAGAAGAGGAGAGTAAGACACAAAGGAATACGTGTATACAGAGAGAAGACCACGAGAAGACAGCCATCTGCAAGCCAAGAAGAGAGGCTTTAGGAGAAATCAAACTTGCTAACACCTTGATCTTGGACTTCCAGCCTCCAGAACTGTGAGGAAATAAATTTCTGTTTTTAAGCCACCAAGTCTGTGTTATTTTGTCATGGCATCCCGAGCACACTAATATAGAAGCTTAATGGACTTGTCCTTCAGCTGTCTCTCCAGGAGCCAAAGGTAGAGAAAGGTTTATGGCAAAGAAATTTGTGGTTTTCTACTTCTATCTAACAGAGTAAATTCCAATGATATTCACAGAAAGTTTTTGAGTGAAGTATACAAGTGAAATGCTAACATCATCATGGAATGGAACAGAGATGGAACAAAATGATGATTCTTTTGGACCTTTAAAAACCTACAGACAGAAAGAAGGCTGAGAGCACTACTTCACTCCAAACATATGCTCCCAGTCATGAAAAATGAAATATGAATCAAAAGGCATAACAGAAAGCCCAGAGGGTAACAATGAGAGACATGGAGAATTATTCTCATGTCTTGAGACCTAATCAACGAGCTGCCCACATTTGACTGGGTGGATTTCAGAATTTCTATCAGAGACTCCTTTTTGCTTCTTATTTCTCCCCTTTTAGAACAGGAATTTCTGTTGGGGTTATCCTATACCTGCCACACTACTGTATGATGGGTGTTTGAGTGACAGAATTTGTCTCTAGTTTAATAAATGAACAGAATGAGAGAAACTGTGCTTAAGGAGCTGAACTTAGAGGACTTTATCAGAGGAGCCTCGTCACATCTGGAAATGAGTTAAATGGTGAGATTCTGTCTTTAAGCTGGTGACGTAATGTGATGTGACTTTGGGGAAATTTGGAGGACATGAATGAATACTGAATGTGGAAGGGATATGATTTATTGAGAGTCAGAAGGCAGATTGTAAAAGCTACCCTCTAAAATGGCCTGCAATAATTCCCACCTCCTGCGATATTATTCACATCTTTGTATAATCTTCTTCCCTTCGTTTTGAACTGGCCTAATGACTTGCTTGTAATGAATATAATATGGCAAAAATATTGGAACATTCCTTCTAAGATTGGCTTGTAAAAGATTTTGTCTTTTCTTCTCCTTGTCCTCTCTTTCTTTCTCTCTTTCTCATTCTGATAGAAGCCAGTTGTCATGCTGTGTGTTGCCCAATGGATAGGCCATGTGGCAAGCAATGGAGGGAAGTTTCTGGCCAACATCCATGGAGGAACTAAGATCCTCAGGTCAACATCAGTGAAGCACTGAATCCTGCTAGCAATCACGTGAGTGATCTTGGAAGCAAATCCTCCCTTGGTCACAGATTCAGATGAGACAGTAACTCTGGCTGACATCTTGATTATAGCCATGTGAGAAATCTGGAGGCAGACTCACCTAGCTAAGCTGTATCCAGATTCTTGACCCACAGAAACCGAGATGATAAATATTTTTTGTTGTTGTTTTAAGCCGCTAAATTTTGGATTAATTTGTTACATGGCAACAAAAGACTCACAATTTGTCACTTAATTTTAGCAGATGGAATGCAGCAGATGTGGGACTGTGACTCCCAAGGCTAGTTTCTGCCTTCCTTGCTAAAAAAATTGCTCTTAGAGTGCTGAGTCACCATGTTAGAATTCTGATTATTCTGAGGCCCTTCTGCTATAAGGAAACTCAGACCACATGTAGGTAGGTACTCAGTCAAAACTAGACTCAACCATCAAGCCGTCTTAGCCCAGGCACCAGATTTGTGGCTGAAGAAGACTTCCCCAGACAATCGAGTCGTCTCCACTTATTGGTTTTCCTAGCTGAAGCAACAGACATAGTGAGGCAGAGAAAAGCCATCTCTGCTCTGTTTGAATTCTTGGCCTACTGAATTCATTAGTTCAATAAAATTTTAGTTTTATGGTACTACATTTGGAAGCAACTTTTCACATTCTCTACTCTCTAGTAAGCAGCTACGAGTCTGGCAAATGCTTTCTTCTCTCTGCCTACTAATAAAGACCATCCAAAGCAGTTTGCTTGCCACTGGCAGGGGCCATAGTGCATCTTAATCATCTTACTTCATGGCAAAATCAACTCTTTTGCCTCGATCACTTCCTCATAACCCAGCACATCACCCTGAAGTATTACACTGAGGGTATCATGCTAAATAGAACTAGTAAACAAGAAGTGGTCACTACTAGACATTTTGGTCCAACACATATATGGCATAGTGTGGGAAGTAAATCCTGTAAGAATAAAGAGACCTGCCTCTCCTATGATCTGGGGCAAGTTGAGTTATCCCTTCCAAGGTAAAGGATAGGTTGTGGCATCTGACACTCCCACAACTCAGGAACACACAGCATCTGGAGGTGTATATTACTTATCGATTGTGCCACTGTAGACTATTTACCTAATAACCCCAAAGACTTCCAGGTTTGAGTGGTGCTCTGCTTTGGTCTGAACATTTGTGTCCCCTCCAAATTCATATATTGAAATCCTAATGCCCAATGTGATGGTATTAGGAGACTGGACCTTTGGTGTGTGCCTAGGTCATGAAGGTGGGGAGCCCTCATGAGTGGGGATTAGTGTTTTTATAAAAGAGGCCTTTCAGATTTCCTTAGACCCCACTGCCATGTGAGGACAAAGCACAAAATCAGGAGTCTGCAACCCAAAAGAGGGGCTTCACCAGAACCTGACCATGCTGACACCCTGATTTTGAACTTCTAGCCTCTAGAATTCTGAGAAATAAATTTCCATTGTTTATAAGCCATCCAGTCTGTGGTATTTTTGTTATAGCAGCCCAAATGGACTAAGACTGGCTCAAGAAAGGAAAGCTTCTGGAACACGTCCAGATGCATTGCAGGCTGCTCTGCTACTTGGCTCATGTGGCTGAGTACAGCCAGTGGTGATTGAAGTATGTGTGGCAGATGAAAGATGCTCTGTGAAACTTTGATAGACACTTATAACTAAATCATAGCACAATCCTTTAAAATTTTGGGATAATGCTATCTCATCCTTGACATTTAACTCTTTACCTTACTTTCTTGTTTGCTAATGTCCCTAAAAGAGGCTGAATGCTTGACCACTGGCCATCTTATGACCATCATTATCTATGTGTTGTCTAACAGGCCAAGCTATAAATTTGTTTGGTCATAGCAGGACTTCATCATCAGATGAAAGTAGTATATAAAATAGAGGGTTCAAACAAATCCTGAGGTAGTGAGTGAGTTACATTACCAAGTGACCCTCATGCCCATGACCCCTCCTACTACCTTGTTGCCTCCTCTATTTCAACACACATCTGTGGCCTCATGGGGAGTTTCTTTGATTAGGTGATTAAGGAAGTAATCTGGCAACCTCCATTGCTGAGTACCTAACTTGCCAAAAGCCAAGACCAGAGCTGAACCCCTAACATTATTTCTGAGTATGATCAGCCAGCCACCCGGAAGCAGATTGGTGACTTTGGACTACTTCTATCATGAAAAGGGCGGTAGCTTTTTCTTTATATCTGCAGACTTATCTTTTTCATTCTTCTCCTCCCACTCCTGCATCATTAATTTCTCTCTCTCTCTCTCTCTCTTTCTCCATCTATCTCTGTCTTTACTGAATCATTCTCATTAGGCCTCAAACATAAGATATCACATTCTATTTTCTTTTCCTTTAATGCCACATAGACCTCCAGCTATAATCATGCACTCAATACTCTAGGAAAACTGTACTTGTCAAAATTTATGATAACCTCAATAACATCAAATTTAATTGCTATTTTTTGGCTTTGATTCAGCAGTATTGAAAAGAGTAACAAGATCCTTCATCTTGAAATACATCCCTCCCTTGACTCACTTATCTTCCTAATATAAGGACACTTTCTTTTTCTCAGTCTCTTTTCTAGGCTGTTCCTCCACTACTTGCTTCTTAAATGGACCTCTGTGAGGCTTGGTTTAAAACATGCTTCTTTTTTCCCAAAACAGTAGTAATAGTCGTTAAGCTTACAGGTTCTGGATTCAGACTGTAAGAATTTAAAAATATCCCTCCTCCCCCATTTACTAACTGTAGCTGTGGATAAATTGCATAACCCTTCAAAATCATGGTTTTTGCTTGTTTAAATGGGGTGTAATAACATTACCAATTTCCCAGAGTTATTGCAAAGATTAAACAAAATATATCACATAAAGTATTTAGCGCTTCTCCTGGAATCCAGCTAACAGTCAACAAATGTTAGCTATATTGAGCTATACATTGCTACATACTCTTTACAGGTAATCTCCTGTATTCTAACAGCAATATACAACATCTACATGCTAATGACTTCCAACTTACAGCTCTCCTTCCAGTTTGTCATACTAGAAAATTGTGGAGTCATCCTTGATTTCTCTGTCCGTCTTTTTATATATAACATTGATCAACATTTGGTGCCATTTTATTTTATTTTATTACTTTCAAAATATGTCTTAAATCTGTCTACTTTCCATTTCCAGAGGATTATTCAATTTCAAGTTATCATTATTTCTTGCCTTAACTGCTCAACTAGTCTCATGACAAACATTTTTCTTTCATGTTTCTTACATTCGATCTTTCATCCTCAAGGTAGTCAGGATAAGAAGTTTAAAACAAATTATATTATTATGCTCTACTACTTACAGGCTTCCAATAATTTTTCCAGTTTATATAAAATTCAGATGCTTTAAAATGACCATTTTAGAAAGTGTGCATGGCTTAGCAGCCCTACCAACACCTCCAACCTCATTCCCAGTCACCTTTTGCTCACTATGTCTTTGCCAAATGGTATTTCATTCTCCTAAAACTGAGTATTTTTTTCTGCCCTTTTCATTACTTTCCCCATTGTCTACAATATGTACTTTGCCTTTCTATGGATAATTCCTTCTCATTCTCCCCAAATACACCCCTCTGTAGGTAATGGTTTTACAGATGCCTTCAAATGTGTGAGATCCTTTTCACTGTAAGTTTCAATATTGACAATTAAGAGCTCGTTTCTTAATGGAAAATCAGAAATAAATTCTCATGTTAATAAATAACTTGCCCAGGTCAGGCCATGGCTCTTTCCATCATTGTAGGCCACCACTTCATTATACCTACAGTCCTATTAGCAGAATCATTGTTCTCAGCCTTTATACACAGGCTGGGAAACCCAGTCTGACCTCTGGCCTCCTTCACAAGTGGCGCTCTCTTCTAAATTCCATAGGAAACAAACATCAAATCTATTTTGCCAGTTTCTAATCCAGAAGCCCAGTGTTTGTTTACTTATCACTTTAACCCCTAGTCACTGCTGTGTATTGACATTTTATTTCTCATCTAGAGAGATGTTGACCTCATTTTTATTTTCAGTTTTCCTTACAAAATATGTATGTAAATATATACGTTTATGTAAGAGTATGTATGTGTGTATGGATGATGGATGAATGGATGGATGGATAAATAGATATAGACACATGTGTGTGAATATATATGTGTGTGTGTATGTTTATATTTTAAAACTTTTTATGGCATTTTGTGTTTTCCAAGGGATTCCAAATCCTTTTCAGCATAATTTGGAAATCTCAAAATGTCCATATACTCAAAAATATTTATTTTGTAAATAAAGGGAAAATAAATGAAGGAATGCATGAAACCTAACTAAGATATCCTGAAAATTAAGAATGTAGATGACTATGGGTTCTAGGAATAAGAATAGTTTAATGGTTTAAAAGGAGTAGTAAATTTAGATTATGGGCAATGTCTGAATATTAACTTTATATGGAATCAGTGCTACTAGTTTGCGTGACAGCACAGGGGTATATGGCTACATTTTGAGGAACTGACATATCATAAGCTTTTTTGTACAATGTAGTACAAAGATTCTGATTTAGACACTCAACAGGGCTGGCTTCTAGAACATAAACATATCTATTTTCTTAAGTAATTTATTTTTTTTCTCTGAACAATATTTCTATCTTTCTCAAACTTTTTCTAAGGTGAAATCCAGCATACTTTCATAAAAATATGTAAAACTAGTAAATAATCAAACTAATAAACGAATTGATAAAATGCCAAAAGGAAATTACTTATTTGGTCTACATGTAACTCAATAAATAGAACATTGACAGCCCCCGGAAGCCTCTTTTGTGCCATTTCCCCCAATTACTACTCTCCATCTACCCACAGTTTCATAAATTCCAGTCTTTGCTTTATTGCTTTTCATATCTAAGCACATATCTCTAAAAATAAGAGTTTCGTTTTTCTTTTGGTTGTTCTATTTTGATTTTTACATAAATGGAATCATACAAGGTGTATCATTTTTTCCTTGGTCTCATTCACTTAATATTTTATTCTAAGATGCATACATGTATGTGTATGTATGTGTAAATGCAATTTACGCTCAATGTGTATATTTTTATGATGTATGAATTAACACAATATATTTACCATTCTATTTAGGTTATTTACAGAGTTTGCTTGAACCAGTTTATACTCACTAGAGCAGTGTATAAGGTCTCAATTTACTCCACATCCTCACCAAATCTTGGTATTTTTTGTCTTTTGTGTCTTAGCTATTCCAATAAGGCTGTACTTACATAATAATGTGATATAAAACTTAATTTCCCTGGTTCCTAATGAGGTTTATACCATTTAGTTCAAAATATTTTATTTCCATTGTGATTTTTTACTTTGGCCCATGGCGTATTTAAATAAATAAATAAATAAATAAATAAATAAATATATATATATATATATATATATATATACATGTAGTGTGTATATGCACACAGTCTTTGCTTTTTTAGTTTTATTGTGTGTATATACACACACACACAATATATATATCTTATTGTTCAAATATATGGAGATTAACTGGTAATATTTTGCTATTATTTCTAGCCTAATTGGATTGTGATAAGAGAACACAGTGCATATATTTAACCTTTGTCATTTATTGAGTCTTACTAAATGAATCTATATGCAGAAAAGAGTTAACATAGTAGGCCTGAAACTGCTAGAGAGAGGCCTGTTTAAAGGTTGGCCCTAGGCTGGCGTATGGGAATTTAGACATTGGTAGGCTTCCTGCCATTCTCAAAATTGATAAGAGCTAGTCATTGTGACTAAAATGTTTGTACAAATAATACTGTTTCTTCTGAACATCTGTTTTCTTTCTGGGTGTCTGGAATTTCAGTATGTGCAAGGCAAAGATGTCTACATAATAAACCTTCAGTAAAAACTCTGGGCACTGAGTCACTAATGAGTTTCCCCAGTAGACAACATTTTAAATGTGTTGTCAAAACTTACTGCTGAAGAAATTAAATGTGTCCTCTGTAACTTTACTGGGAGAGGGCTCAAAAAAGCTTCCACTTGGTTTCCTTCAAACTTCACCCCCCTTCACATTTCCCCCTTGTTGATTTTGTTTGGTATCCTTTTGTTGTGATAAATTATAGTCAGGAGTAAGTCTATATTCTGACTCCTGTCAGTCTTCCCCTGACATAGTTGGTGTCAGAAGTGGGATGTGTTAGACTGACCTTGACCCACTGAAATATGGCAAAAGTGTTGTTTGAGAAAAGGAAGATTCAAGGAGCAGAGAAGGATGACCCCTCTTTTCCCGGGGGTCTGTAAGTCATCCATGATATAGACAGCAGAAGAACTGCTGTCTGTTGTGAAAGGTAAAAGTCATATATGGAATTTGAAAATGACATATCCACTCCAGGAGAGTTGGCTTACTGGATTATCTAGCTTTTTTTGGCCATCCTAACTGAAATGAGGAGAAAAAAATACATCCTGGATGATGTCTTTATTTTGTCTTTCCTCCCAGTGGGAGGAGAAACAAAGAGCACAAACATTTCCAAAGGTAAGCTTTGGATGGGCCAGAAATGTTACAAGTTTGTATTTTCTCTCCTCCAAGTGGGAGAAAAAAAGTTAAATCTGTTGCCAGAGCTGAAGCAAAGCTTTAGAGAAACCAGAAGGGATAAAAGGGAAAACATTCTTTCCATTTCTTCAGCTTAAATGCTTCTTTTACTACAGCAGAGGCCCCATCCCTGCCTTGCATTCCAGCAGGATCTTTCCTGGTAACTGTAATCTTAAACCTGTAAATGTGGAATTTACTGATTGAAATTTTAATAAATTTGCAATAACAAATACAAATTAAAAAGGGAGTTTTTGTTTTTTTTTTTGAGGAAGATTAGCCCTGAGCTAACTACTGCCAATCCTCCTCTTTTTGCTGAGGAAGACTGGCCCTGAGCTAACATCCATGCCCATCTTCCTCTACGTTATGTGTGGGACGCCTACCACAGCATGGCTTGATAAACGGTGCCATGTCCACACCTGGGATCTCAACCAGTGAACCTTGGGCCGCCGAGGCAGAACGTGCACACTTAACTGCTGCGTCACCGGGCCGGCTCCAAAGAGGGAGATTTTTAATTGGCTTTGTACTTTGTGGTCATTGCATCTGCATATGTAATAAAAATTTTTGTAAATGCTTGTGATTTCACACATTCTAAAGCAATCATCACAATCGGGGAAAGCTGCAAATAAAACTACAGTGGGACACAGATTTCTTGTATTTTGTTACTGGTGAGTTGGTTGGAATTTAAATTCGTTAAATATTTAAAACAAAGTATGTCTTCCTAACTGATGCTTTTGGCTCTAATTTCTGTCTTTTATTAGAGCCTCTGAATAAAGGAAGAGACGTAAACAGAGTTAATCTCCAGATGGTGATACACTTTTGATGTTGTAAAAATAGTTTTTAGTTGCTAATAAGCTCTTGTGAAATCAGATATCTGACCCTTAGAGGCAGAAATTTTCTATCCTCATGTGCATATTTTTGAGTGGATCAATTTGGACTACAAGACTTACAAGACCAATAAAGCTCAGGAAATTCTTGCTTGTCTCTTGGACTTGGATCACAGCAGTCTGGCCCCTTAGGATCTCAGGTTAACAGCTACTAAAGAAAAACCACCAGGTTTTTTGAATCTGATTTCAGATACTTATTGCCTGGACATGACTCCAAACTGAAACCTAGTATTGTCTGTTACGGGCTGGTTTGACCTCAGCATGGGCCATGCTGAACTGAAGGCAGACAGGCTTAATGAACAGAACTCAGATTCTACAAGCGCTGCCATTTAGGATTCCCCTCAGAACGAACATAAACTACGAAAATACTCTTGATGCTGACTGAACCATCTGTGTCGCGTACAAATGACCATAGAAAAGAGCCCATTCTCCGATAGAACTATTTGAAATTGAGTTTCTGATCAATTGTATGTTTCTGAGACTGACTGTATTCACAACTTGTTCTTTCTGCCAAAGGCTGAAAGTTGGAAGGAGGGCACATTGTGGGGACAGTGAACTCTCCACCCACTCTCCACAGATGAGACTCTTGACACCCTGCAGGATGTCTCGCTGCTGTTGACTTATTGTTTTTGGTTTTCCTGATTAGCTGTAGTTTGCAGCAGTGAACTGATATCTTGAGGCACCTTTTTCCTGGTGCTCACATCTCAGTAAGGCAATTTTATTATTAAATGCAGCTGTTCCCGGATAATGGTGATTTTTTTTTTTTTTTTTTTGAGATTGCTCACTAAGTAAACGATCAGAATGAAAGGGATTGGAGGTTGTATAAACTTATTTCAAAAATTTTTGAAAATTCAGGATTCTGTCCTAATTCCTAAACATACTATGTCTTTCTGATTAGATTGTATAAGGTTGTTTTTTGTTTTTCCTGAGAAAATCCTTGGACACTCTTGGATACAATCCTTTAGAAGAATGATCTGGATGAGAGTAAGGGATAACTGAGAAAGTGTGATGTTATGATTGCTGAATGAAACACCCTCTTTATAACAACAAGAAGAAACAAAATCCCAGCACCTGGGTAAGCATGGGCATTGAAGAAGGAATTAATAATCTTTGATTTTCAAAATTGTTGCTGGATGCTTTTCCCTCCTCCCACAGAAAAAGAAAAATCCCCAGTGTTGACTTTCCAAACTGCTTGAGCATTTTGAATCAATCTCACAGCTGAGCCTATGATCACACCTGTCTGTGAGACAGCAGGATTTGGCCCCAGCGCTTTCCACACAGAACACCTCCAGGCGTCATCCACATTTGTGAGGAGGATGAACTGGCGTCAGGGACAAGCAAAGCTGTTTGGAACTGACTGCCTTTGGTTGTCCCTTTGGAACTGAGGACTCAACTGAACAACTAATTTCCTTCTGGAATTTTGACATGTGATAGCCAGAAAGTGCCCACATAACCAACTCCTAATAAAACCCTTGGCCACTGGATCTCTAATGAGACTAGTGACAGCATTTTACACATGTTGTCATAACTCACTGCTGGAGAAATTATGTGTCCTTTGTAACTCCACTGGGAAAGGACTGTTGGAAGCTCATACCTGGTTTTCTTGGTACTTCACTGCATGTGCCTTTTCCCTTTGCTGAGTTTCTTGGTATCTGTATTTGTTTACTAGAGCTGCCATAACAAAATACCACAGGCAGGGTGGCTAAACAACAGAAATTTATTTTCTCACAGTTCTGGATTCTAGAAGCCCAAAATCAATGTGCTGGGAGGGTTGGCTCTCCTTAGGCCTCTCTCTTTGGATTGCAAATGGCCGTCCACTTTCTGCCTCTGTGCATTTGCCCCTGTGTCTCTTGGTGTGTCCAAATTTCCTCTTCTTATGAAGACACCAGTCACATGGGATTAGGACCCACTCCAATGGCCTCTTTTTAACTTGATCACCTCTTTAAAGGCTCTATCTACAAATGCAGCCACATACTGAGATACTGGGTTTCAGTACATGAATTTGAGAGGGGAACAGAATTCAATCCAAAGCAGTATCCTTGTGCTGTAATAAATCATAGTCATGAATATGACTCTATGTTGAGTTCTGTGAGTCCTCCCAGTGAATTATCAAATCTGTGGTTAGTGTTGGGGACTGCCAACAAAATTGATAGGTAAATGTTGTGTATGTGCTTGGTATGAAAAAAAGTGTTGCGCAATTTTGGAGTGTAGCATTCTATACGTGTAAATTGTGTCAAGTTTGTTAATCATGTTCTTTTCATGGTACTTTTCTTTTCTAGAACCTCTTTTGATTCATTTGTTTTAATTTGTTTCTGCAGGTTTTCTTTCATATTTTCTTTCCTCTCTGTGCGCCTTGTTATTTTTGCATTGTGTATTGGGTGTTTAGTTGAAAAAATATTTGTAGCAGTTCTTTGTAGAAAAAAGAATTTACTTTTTCTCTTGCAAGGTGCCTAGAAACACTAGCAATCTAAATCAGTTCATCTAATCCAAGGCTTTGAAATGATTTGAATTTGCTTTGCAGCCGCTGAAAGCAGAGCTACCTCCAATTAATCCCTAATTCTGGGAGGTACCTTTCAAGAATTCAATGTATATTTAGTCATCAAAGCCCGACAAGGCTGTCAATAGCTCTCAGGCATTCAACTTCCTTTACTCAATTGAAAAATCCCCAAAGAATAGGCTTTTCAATTTTATTTCTCTGAATTTCCATTTTCTCTTGGATCTTGTTCTAAGAATGCTTCCCAGTATATGCTTTTATACTTTATCAAGCACCTCTGATCATCCTCAGTAGGTAGGTAATTCCCAACTAGTGTGAAAGAGAAGATCCACTCTAGCCTTCATTTCTCATTCATCAAATATTATTATACCTCTACTTACTTTGAAGATTTACGATGATGATCTAATTAGATGTTTGAGAAAGCCCTTTGAGAATTCTCTTGGCTTTCGGTCTACATCTTCACACTCCTTCTCTTCATTTGATCTAGCCAGATCAAAGAAGTACACTTTTGGGTAGAAGCCATTTTTTTAAAATAACTCTTTTTTGAGTAAATGATACATTCATCTACCACATGAACATTGTGCTCTTATAAAAAGCCATTTTAGCCTGATTTACTAATAACAACTTCTCAGCTGATATGAGATCTATGTTTTCTTGGAAGACTAAGGCAAGCTCTTTGTCTTTCTGGAAAATGACTATAATCGGCTTCTTTCTTAATAAATATCACCCTAAACTTTCTAATATATTTTATACAAAATACTGCATGTAAACATACTTAAATTCTGCAACCATCTGACAAGAAATCATAGCATTTATAGATAGGAAACTGTAGAAGCTGCCATGGGGATGGACATATTCATAGAGACAATTTTTGCATCCAATGTATTTCAAAATATTCTCAGATGTCTTATAAATAGAAAATTTAAAAAGTTCAAAGTTTACTCAACAGTGCTTAGGAAAGTGTTTTGGAGGAAATGTAGAAGAGACAAGGTACACAAATTTGAAATAATACATTTCCAAAAGAACCCCTATTACCAGTAGTAAGCATGTGAGAAGAGAGCTCTGGAACTCTCCTTAGCTAGTGTAAGTTTATTTTATGATTTATCAACTCTTCTAGATAACCAGAATCTCACTGGCAACTTAAGTTTCCACTGGCTCATATTCAACAAGGCAGCAATGGTGTTGAAGATAAAAAAGATGCTGAAGGTCCCAAGTACAGTAGAGTTATACCTTTTTTTCTACAGAAGGAAGAAAAGACAACTAAAATGTTTGTGAAATCGTATTTGTTAATGGAATCATATTTCAATGCAATTGAGAAGACTTTTTATTAAAGGAATTGTGCAATAAGGTTTTGTTAAAGGACATAATTATTATCTGACGATATATAACTTTGAACATTTATATACTGGATATTTTTTAAAGCAGTATTGCTCATAGTAATATAGTGGTGTATATAAGGAAATGGAATTTTGATTGGATATTTATTATTTTTGACTGCTTATCATCTATTTCCTCTTTAGTGGTAATAAAATTCTGATTTCCCTTTGGGAAACTATGTCTTGCTCATTGTACTGATTTCACTCTACCCTCTTCTAGTTAAGGCAAATATGACCCACTTGGCCAGCCAGACTTCTGTTGGAAATTTGAATCAAGAGCAGAGTGGTAAGGATAACAAAATGATTGGAGCTGATTTATCTTAATGCTGGTGGCCTGAAAAGCCCCATCAGTTCTGCTACCTTGGTCCCAGAAGATGCCTTCAGTCCTGTGCTTCGTATTGGCTAGTTATACAGCTTTTCTCTCTTTGAGCTATACCATATACTTTGAGTAACACTGCCCTTTTTAAAGTTAATCACAGTTATTTTCTTCACAAAAGTGCCTAAGCAACTGGTGATTTTCATTCAGAAAGCACATGGAATGATATCTAATGAGTTGACAATTTGCCAAGGCTCATGTGTAAACCTTTAGTCCATAGTCAATCTGCTTGTGCTAAACTTGTCTATGGCAATGGTTCCAGAAATTGCCTTCATATTAGAATAACTGAACTTTGAAACCATGTTAATTGCCAATTAATTCAGACTATAGGTCACAAGGATCAGGCACAAATGTTTGTTATTATTATTATTGTTTTGTGTTTTAACTGAAGTTCTCATAAGCATGCAGGGCTGAGAATGACTAACTTAATGCTATGATAATGAGAGATATCACATTGTTTTTGATAGTGCACAGTTTATGACATTGAGTGATAGGAAATTTCATTGATAAGGAAAATAAACATGGGGTGAGGGGAGGAGTGGAACAATGCCTATGAGAAAAATGAATGGAGAAGTTGGCTTTCCCCAAAAATGAAAATAAACAACATTCCATAGGGGATGCCAGATCATCCTATAATTTTGAAGCTTCTCTGCTTTCTGGAAATGTAAGGATAAGAAAGTTGAGTGATCTCAACTGAGTTGAGTTTAAGTGATCTATCCATTAATAATTGTGCCTATATAGTTTTTTAGAATTAGAAGCTATCAGAGCTAATCTAGGCAAGTTTTTCAATTTTAGATGAAGAGACTAAGGATCAGCGATGGCTGCCGCAAGGCACACTGTAAGGCAGCATCATTGCTAGATCTAGGACCATGTTCTCTTAAATCTTCTTTGTGTCTATTCTATCAGTGATTCTTTTCTCCTTCCACACATTTACTTACATTCTTCTTTCTGCCCCAGATGCCCTCATTTGTCTTTCTATTATATACATCAATTCTGTCAATTCCCCAAAAGACACTGTAGTGTGGGGATTAAATGTCTGTGTTTTGGAATCAAATGTCTTTAGCTTCAAATACAAGCTCTAGTCATCATTTATTGCTAGGTGATCTCAGGGTAGCTTCTTGATTTCTGTGTGCCTTTTATTCCATCCGTAAACTTGGGATAATAATATTGTCACCACATACAATTGTTGTGAGATTAAATTAGTTAATCACACAAGGCAGTTATGAGAGTGCCTCTTACATTTTATGTACTCAGAGTTGGTTAGCTGTTATCATTTTCATCACAGCTTGTAGTCAGTGCTTCTCATTTTAGATTTTTTTTCTCTGTATGGTTTTCTTCTCTTGTTTCAAAGAGGACACATCTTTTATTGTGGGTTCTAAGAAATATCTGATATTTTTCTTCCTCTTCCTGGAGTCTGAAAGTACGCTTTATTTCAATTTTCACCATATCCTTTATCCTGGGTCAGTAGTATTTTTATTTGTTTTGTCCTCATAGAAATACCTGTAAATAGTTCAAAATACAAAATAATTTATCAAGATTTGTATTGAAAAATATAGTCCCCTGACTCATTCAATTCTCCCTTCTCTGGCACAATCTCTTTGAATTATCTTAGCCTTTTCTTCTTTTATTTATTTTATATTACTAAATAACTTATTGGCAACTTTTATTTCCTGACTCTTCAGTTTTATATAATAAGAATTGCAATGTGTATTAGTCATATTCCCCACAGAAACAGTATCAAAGTGACATATATTATTATATATAATTATTACATATTACCTTACTATATATTATCCTATTATAGGACATATATAAAATTTTATATATTTAAGTAGATATTATATATAAATATATACTATATTATATATAAATTTATTATATGGAATTAGATCATGTGACTATGGAGGCTGAGAAGTCCCAAGATATGTTACTTGGCAAGCCGGAGAACTAGCAGAGCTGATGGTGTAAGTCCTAGTCCAAGTTTGAATCCAAAGACAAAAAATGAATGCTTCATCTTGAAGACAGTAAAGTGGAGAGAGAGAATTCTTTCTTACTCCACCTTTTTATTCCAGTCAGGTTTTCAATGGTTTGGATGAGACCAGCCTACATTGGGGTGGGTGATTTGTTTTACTCGATCTACTGATTTGAATGGTAACCATATCTCATTATGCTAAGTAGAGAGGAGATAATGTGCACTCTATCTATCTACCTATCTGTCTATCTGTCTATCTATCTATCTATCTATCTATCTATCTATCTATCTATCTATCTCCTTCTATCTTTGGAACCGGAGCCCCATCTTTAATTCAATGCTGTCATTTCTATTGGGTTCATGTCATTTTAATCCAGCTATATTATCCTAACATCCCCTTGTCTCCTTCACAGAGGTAAGGTTCAGTAAGCAAATGTTTATCTTTCTTATGGTTATGAGTAACGACTCTTGACTTTGGGATATATTTACCCAGTAAGCAATATAAAGACAGATAAGGAAGATTCTCAGTCTCAAAACTAGTTACTACTTCTGCCTGCTATCCCCACTCTCACTTTTCAGTGTCGTGGAAAATATTAGTGATTAACAAAACTCCATCTGACAAGTTAGTATTGCAAAATGGTAAATTGGAAATAGCAATGAAAATAAATGAACAAAAAGAAATATCTTTTCCTATGTGTTCAGTGAAAGAAGTCTCATAACAAAGCCAGCAAACTTACTTAATGCTGGTGCTCATCTTTTCCTTTGATTTTGTTTTCCAATGTGTTCTCTGCTAAAACATAACTATGCTGCTTGCAACGTGATTGAGTCTATGTTCTGGGGCAGGAAAAATTCAATTTGGACTTAGAATATAGTCTCACTGTTAGAAGGAAGGATTTTTTGAAGGATGCCTGGGGGCATATTAAAAGGACAAAGGATGGGGCTGGCCCCGTGGCCGAGATGTTAAATTCGCGCGCTCCGCTGCAGGCGGCCCAGTGTTTCCTTAGTTCGAATCCTGGGCGCAGACATGGCACTGCTCATCAGACCACGCTGAGGCAGCGTCCCACATGCCACAACTAGAAGAACCCACAACGAAGAATACACAGCTATGTACCGGGGGACTTTGGGGAGAAAAAGGAAAAAAAATAAAATCTTTAAAAAAAAAAAAAAAAAGGACAAAGGAACCGTATTAAAGGGGCTCACAATGGCTGGCTGCGATAATTTAAATTAATAACGACAGAAAACAGCCTCATAATCAATGGAAACAAATTCAGTTCTTGAAAGGCCATGATTTCATAGTGAAATTTGAAAGTAACAAATTAACGTAAAGTGTATATATTAATTGCATACAAAGGTGGAAGAGTATTAACGTATATGCATAAACTCTTTCCTCTATTAAGCATACGTTTGTTTATAAACTGCCCAAGATGGGCTTGCTTCTCTCAGAATAATAGAAAATGATGAATATGGGGGATTGTTAATTATGCAAATCATCTTAGAGAGGTTAGTGGCTATACCAAGAATGGGAAAGAAAATTTAGTCCCAATGCCATGTGAAATATACAGGCAGAAGAGAGTTCTACAAGATTTTCCAGTTTCCTGTATTAGCTAAACATTCTGTGGAGAAGACTTTACCGTGTAGACTGAATCCTTTGTCTAGTATGAAAGAAATTTTTTGAAGGACCTAGTAACTGGGATTAGATACAGATAGAATGTCTTTATGTTTTGCTTGTTTATTTTTGTTTTTTTCTTATGTCTTTTAATGCAGCAAAATACTCAGAAAATAAAATTTACCGTTGTAACCATTTTTAAGTGTACAGTTCAATGGCATTAGAATACATTCACAATGATGTGCTACCATCACCACCATCCATCTTCAAAACTCTTTTCATCTTGTACAACTGAAACTCTGTATACGTTAAACAATAATTCCCCATTCCCCATTTTCCCCAGCCTCTGGGAACCACCAATCTACTTTCTGTCTCTATGATTTTGATTACCCTAAGTATCTCATTATAAGTGGAATCATACTGTATGTGTCTTTTTGAGACTAGATCATTTCCTTTGGCATAATATCCTCAAGGTTTGTCTATTTTGTGACTTATGTCAGAATTTTCTTACTTTTTAATAATATTCCATTGTATGTATATAACACAATTTGCTTATCCTTTCATCCATCAATGGAAACTTAGGTTGCTTCCATGTTTTAGCTATTGTGGATAATGCTGCTATGAACATGAATGTAGAGGTTTTTAATAATATCTAAGAACAGACAAAACATTGGCTTCTATAATACTCACCAAAAAATTACAGTGTGCATAATTTGTGGAGAAAAGTTAGGTTAAAAAAAGACATACGAAAATAATAGATCAAACAAACTATTGATGTAACAAATTAAGTTTATACTTGAAAACAAAGCTTGAACTAACGACTAATGAACTACTGGCTAGAATTGCCTTTGGAGAATGAACCAGATCTAATGACTCAAAACAAACACTGATTGGTTGATAATTCAGAATCTATAATCACTTTTGGCTTGAAAATTTATTTTACATATATTAGGTTTATAAATATTCTAACCCCAGTAAGTCATCAGAATAAGAACGATTATAAACATTGGGAAGTATTAAACAAGAATAGAAATGATAATGACATGGTGCTGAGATTTTAAAATAGTTTTAAGTATCAGTGCAGTAATATATTTTGTAATCAATGTATTTGTATATTTGCCATCTCCTATTTAAAGCAGTTAAAATATTCAAAAGAATCTTAACATTCAATTGGAATTTTAGTTTAAATTATTTATGGATATTGATTCCACTAAGCTTAAAGGCAGTGTCTAAATGCCTAAAAAAAAAGTTGAGAAATCTTGCTTACAAAAATTGTGTATGCTTTTCATTAAATTAATTTTAATTTTCTTAACTCCAGTACTCATCTTTTCCTATGATTTCTTTTTAATGTGTTCTCCACTGAAAAGTAGCTATACTCCTTGGAAGAATTCAATATTCACTTTGCATATTCTGCTATTGCTAGAATACAATGATGATCTCAAGGATGCCTGGGAGGGAGGCAAATAATACTCCCACATGGATTTTAAGACTCTTTATAATGCTGTCTCCTGACTTCTGTCTTTCAATGCACCACTGAAGACCAGAGTCCTCCTATCATAGCCAGAAGCATCCAGAAACTTTAGAAATCAAGTCAAACCTCATTATATCAATGGAGAAACCTGGTTGAGACAACTAAGGAAGTGATTTCTAAGATTTGGTAGAGCTGGTAGTCATACTCACATTTGACTAATTCCATGTCCAGAACTTTTGCCATAACTTGGTAATTTTGTGTTTTCTCTTTGCTTGGCCTACGGTGCATGCTGAAGTCTTCCAGCTCTGTCTGCCACTCAAATACTCATCCTCCTGGCTGTCTTGCTGTCACATCTGCCTTCAAATTTGCAGTGATGACAGACTTCACAACACAGTCTAAGAAAGGGACTCGTTTATCGAAATAGCACAATTAGAAACCATTTCTTTTGCTGCAGAGACTTTGGGGTTCCCTATTCTTCTCTCTAATTTTTCCTGAACTGAGACACCTGGATATAATAGTGGAAAGATACCTTTAAACACCCAGGCATGGTGGTTACCGACACTACAAATCTAAAATATCTAACATTTTCTGCATGACACTAGTGCGGGATGCCTTGCAGGCTGCCTTCATTTCATTATTTGATTTTCAGGAAGTTGAAAAGGGAAAAGTCACTTTTAAAAATGATTAATTCCGTGCCTCTATATAAAACTTTTTTCTTCCACTTCTTCTTTTTTAAATGTTTTAGTTTTCTCTTTAAGAGAATTTTTTATTGTGATTATTTCACCAAAGTACAAACGTTGGATTTGTGGAAGAAGCAGGTCATTCTCAAACCACCAATGGAGGTAGACATGAATCCTGTCTGCCCTGCTCTCACTCTTCTAGGTTCTTATTCCCAGCATCCCTTGCCTTTGAAGTTTCACTTCCCAGCATGTGTCTCCACCTTCATGGTGTGCCCCTTGAATCCACCCTCCACACAGTGGCCAAAGTAATCTATCTGAAATGTTCAGTAAATATGCCGACTCTCTGCTGAAAACTCTGCATGGACATCTTATCATCTTTGGACAAAAAATCAAATTCCTTAACTTAAAAGATTAGCTCCTCTTTAAACTGTTCCCTGTCCAGCTCCAGCTTCATGTTCATATCACCATATGCCTTCCACTTAACATTTTATCAAATACTGAGCAGTTTTTATTCCTCACCCATAATACAGAGAGAAAAATTGTACCTGTTTCTCAGGATTGTTTAAAAATAATGTGACTAAAGAGCTTAGCACTTGACTCAAGGAAAGCCCTCAATAAAAATACCTTTTGAAAATTGATTTTATGGTATTAATTCCATATATGACTTTCTTCATTCTTTTTCTTCCCTCTGGATACCCTCAGCTCCCCTGTCCCCTTCTCCTTTCTTGATTTTAACTCCGACTTATTCCCCACAATGCACTTCACAGTTTATCTCCTCCAAGGATAGATGCCTCTCCTCAGGATACTACTCTATGCTCCTCCTTATCATCACAATATAAAGTTATTTTCACTTTTCCATTTATCTTTCCAATTGCTCCGGATTTGTCTTGAGGATAACAATAAGGACTTACTCATTTTTGCATTCTTAGCATTTAGTATAATAAATAGCAATTAATAGGAACCCAATTTTTTTTTTAATATAAGATACGAGACTAGTAAAGAAGAGAGACTTGAAACATGCAAAGTCCACAACAAGAAAAATTAAAATTTTCATGAAAATTATGAACTTATTACATACATGTTAATTATTCTAGAGTTATGGCCGTCATTGTTTTCTAACAATGTCTATCCTGAAGCAGTGCAGAACTAAATGTGACACACAAATGTTGTAGTAGCTCTTACAGGGGCATACTTTAGGTTTGCGGTGTTTTGAGATACTACTTGGTGTTAATTAAGCTGGAGTACCAGAAAGAAATAAATTCAAAATCCCACAGAAAATTTTCTGCTGCTTGAAACTGGGAAAGGAAAGAGTCAAAGAAATACAGACTATTTTTTTTTTTAAAGCAAATAATAAATCAAAGAATGAAAAGTGTTTTTTATTTCAAGTAATGGAAAGACTCTGGTTTAATCTCTGAAATACATTTAAAACCCATAAATAGGAAACTATTGCGTATTTCTGACCCAATCTCATCTGGTTGCCTGACTTGCTACTCTAGTAAATTGAATATTGGTTAACTGCACAGTTTATCAATCTGAAAACTGCATTGAAGTCCAGATGCTCTTTAAAATGCAATCATTCTAGATAAATACTGTTGTGGCTTTCATTTCAATTTTTGATCACATCACAGTAATACAATATTTTCTCATTACATTTCACCATAGATCCCGCCCTGACATTATTTTCTAAACTTGCTTACCAAATGTGTCTCTCTCATGCCGTATTCCTTACAAAATACACCGTCTGTTAAAGTGAGAACATTGAGGGCTGTAGATTAGGTGGCGTCCTTCCTACTCAGAAGCTCTTTTTAAGTCATCAAAATCAGCCTAGGTCAATGGAGTAGAAAACCTACACAACAACGTCTTATAAAGTTGACTTTTGAAATGTTTTCATTTCCAAAAGTAATTTTAGTAATCAAGATCTTAAAATACCCATTTTCATTTTTTCCTCTCATAAGGAAAATACAGATGACTTTCAGCAGCATAAGAAAGTATAGGGTGCCTCTTGGAAAATATAAAGTGCCATCTTATAAATTAAGATAGCTATTTAAAAATTTTTAAATATGAATTTTTTAAAGAAATAACAATGAAATGAGTAATACAGACTCATGAGTTTAAAATGCTGTTTTAATTAAATTTATCTTTCATCATTATAAAAATGATAATACTCATATTAAGAAACAAATACATATTTTAAAAAGTACAAAAAATTCACTGACTCTCATCTACTTCTCGTGTCTGTATGTATTTTTACATATCAGTAGTATTTTCTCTTTACTAGTCATAAGCCATTAATAAATATATGCAACGAACTATAACAATCTATTCTATTCTCAATTGTATTAAAAACAAATTATAAATGGTATACATAAAATTAACAATTTCAAGAAATGTACATTTTCTTTTTGAAGAAAACATTAAATCAGAAATTACAAAGGATAAAGCTGATATTTAAAATATTTGGAAAGCACAAGTAATATTAAAATATGCATCTCTGGTCAAAAGATGTCTACATTTGCTGCGTACTGGGCTTCCATTCCCTCGTTTCCACTTTTCCATGGTATAATATTTTTGTTCAGGTATACTTCTTGTCCCCATGCAGCTCATTTACTTGAAGGGAAGTTGATCTTATCTTCAAATCTAAGAGTTCCTGATTTATTTATTCCATTCAATACTTCTAATTACTAAGTCACCATAGTTAGTTAGCAGTGACTTAAGCCAGTCCAAAGAAAATCCAAATCTTTTGTTTAGAATGCTGGGACAAAGACGCTCTTTCTTTCTCTAGATAGCTGGGAGATTGATATGATGCCTGGAGCTCCTGAAACCTTTTTCTTGTTTTCTTTTTTTCGTGAGGAAGATTGGCCCTAAGCTAACATCTGTTGCCAATCTTCCTCGTTTTGCTTGAGGAAGATTGTCCCTGAGCTAACATCTGTGCCAATCTTCCTCTATTTTGTATGTGGGACACTGCCACAGCATCACTTGACATGCCATGTGCAGGTCCATGCCTGGGATCCGAACCCACAAACCCTGGGCTGCCAAAGAGGAATGTGCAAACTCAACCACTACGCAACTGGGCTAGCTGTTCCTGAAACCTTCTTAATACCATGCGGGAAGCCAGCCAGAGCACAAATCTGACCCATTAAAGAGGGATCATCTGACAGAATTCAGGTAGAGATCTGATAAAACCACAGTTGAAATCTACCCTGCCTCTGGACTTCTATTTGTAATTTAAATCAGTAAATTTCCAGTATTAACTTGCTAAGGCTGATGTAACAGTCTGCGTAGTTTAAACAACAGAAACTGATTGCCTCACAGTTCTGAAGGCTGGAAGTCTAAATTAACAGGTCAGCATGGTTGGATCCTTCTGAAGGCTGTGAGAAGAATCTCTTCCATGCCACTCCCCCAGCTGCTGGTGGTTTGCTGGCAGTTTTCAGTGGTCTTTGACATGTAGATGCATCATCTTGATCTCTGCCGCCTTCTTCATCTGTTCTCCCGATGTATGTGTGTGTGTGTGTTTCTCCAAAATTTCCTCTTTTTATGAGAGCATCAGCCACATTGGATAACGCACTCACCCTTCACTAGTATGACTTAGTTTAAGTATAACTAATTATATCTACAATGACCCTATTTCCAAATAGGGTCACAGGTCACATTCTGCGGTACTGGAGGTTAGAACTCAACATACAATTTTTTTGTTTTTTTTTTAGGAAGATTAGCCCTGAGCTAATTACTACCAATTGTCCTCTTTTTGCTGAGGAAGACTAGCCCTGAGCTAACATCCATGCCCATCTTCCTCTACTTTATATGTGGGATGCCCACCACAGCATGGTGTGCCTAGCAGTGCCATGTCCACACCAGGGATCAGAACCAGTGAACACTGGGCCACTGAGAAGTGGAAGGTGGGCACTCAACTGCTGCGTCACGGGGCTGGCCCCTACAAATTTTGAGAAAGCGGGCACTGTTGAAACGATAACACTTTAGTGTTTAAGCCAATTCCATGTTTTGGGGGTGGTTGTTGCTGACAATTAAAATCACCCAAATTAAAGACAGGGGGACACTTATACACATCACCTGCTAGTGTCTGAAATTCCTAGCCAACTACAAAATAAGCTCTTTCATTCCCAGATTGGGTAATTATTCTCTGAACAGTGATGTCATTTGGGAATACATATGCAAAGTGATGCTTTCAAGGCTCTTTGACCCTTAAGAAAATCCAGTTGAGTGTTTGACTCTGTGCTTACACAAGGTGGTCAAAAATTTATCTCAGGAATTAACCCTCAACATTTCATTAAAAACGGATAGGCTATGACACTTTCGCAAGGCTAATAAATGCAATCTTCTTCCAGTTAGTATACCAACTAGAAAAAAGAACAAAGAACAAAGAAAAAACATGCTCCCAATTTCGCTGAATTAATATGATTCAAGTTTCTTACTCATGAGTCCGATGAGGAAATTACTAATCAGGTGGCTCTTTGAGCACTTCTTCCCTCTCGGTGACTCAGGGATCCACCTCACCTCACCAGATTTAACGCATATCCTCAAAAGTCATTGTATTAGTTTCCTAGGGTTGCTGTAGCAAATTACCACAAACTTGGTAACTTAAAATGGCAGAAATTTATTCTCTCATGGTTCTATAGACCAGAAGTTCGAAGTCAAAGCATTGTTCTGAAGAATTCATTTCATGTCTCTCTCCTAGCTTCTTACTGCTGCTGGCAATTCTTATCTCTTTTTGACATGTGACTGCATCACTCCAATGTCTGCTTCTGTCTTCCGCATCTTCTCATGGCCTTCCCCTCTGTGTTCCTCTGTTTCTGTTTCTCCTTCTCTTCTATTATAACTTACCATTGACTTCTCATTGGATTTAGGGCCCACCCTAATCCAGGGTGATCTCATCTGGAGATCCTTGCCTTACTTACGTGTGCAAAGATCCTTATTCCAGATAAGCTCACATTCTGAGATTCTGGGTGGATATCTCTCTTGGCAGCCACAATTCAACTCACTACAGTCATTATAGAAAGATATGAGGGAGCTATACTGGATATATACTCTATTTGCTTAGATTCTACTGGCCAGAAATACTCACATGTCTCTAGATGCAAAGTAACCAAGCAATGCATCCTGTGGCTTGACAACACATTCCCAGAACAAGCTGTAGGGTAGAGACCACACTGTGTATGTGGAACTTTGGTGGTCAGATGGTCTTCTCTGCTATACCCCTAAGACTGGAGCATAACTCCTCCTCTTCACCATAGGACAGATATTCTGAAAGTTTCTCTTTCTGTAACCAACATAAACATATGATGAGCTAAAGCAGAGTAAAAGGATAAGAGGGAGAGACTGGAAAGGGAAGTGCCACCATGTATAGTTATACAGATCACCTGGGTGGAATTTGTCCAACAGGACAGCACCTTGGAGGGCTTGTTATAGAATTGTCTTTGGAAATGCCTCTGGTGGGTTGTCACACTTGAGACTTACATCCCCTCAAATACAACAATTACAACTTGAGGTTGTTAGTAAACTAACTGAAGCATATGGTAGATGTATGTTTAACTTTTTAACAAAATCCTTGTCCATTTTCCAAAGATGTGTAACTTGTTGCATACCCATTAACAGCAGTTGAAGAGTTTAAGTTAACCTACACCCTTACTAATACTTCGTAGTACCAGTCTTTTTAATTTTAGCCATTCCAGTCAATGCGTAATTATCTTTCATCATGGCTTTAATTTGTATTTTCCTGAAGGCCATTTTTGTCGACTATTCCATTCACTTGTTTATATCTTTTTTTGGTAAATTGCCTGTTTAAATCTTTTCCTATTTCTTGTTGAGATATTTTTCTTATGGTTGAATTTTGGGAGTTCTTTATATATCTTTCATATAATTCATTTATCAGATATATGATTTTAAAATATTTTCTTACAATCTCTGACATATCTTTTCATTCCTTTAAATGTGGCTTCTGAGGACCTGACACTTCTAATTTTTTGAAGTCTAGTTTATCAGTTAGTTCTTTAATGGACCAAGTTTTCCTATCCCAAGGCCAGAAAGATTTTTTTTAAATATTTTCTTCCGGGGGAGTGACACAAGCAAGACGGTGGAACAGGTGGTTCCTGATTTCAGCCCTCCTCATGGAAAGACCAACTAGCAAACACCTATAGACAAGATAGCTTTGTGATAACCCTAGAACCCAAGAGTGGGTCCGAAGCAGCCTCTTGGACCACAAAGACTGAGAAAAACTGAAAAACTGCATTATAAGGGTAAAAGAAACATCTTCCCTTTAACCATATCACCCATCCCCAAACCACAGCAATGAACTGAGAGGATGCCCCGGGCCTACTGTTTCTCCAGTGGGAAAAAAAGATTAATGTGGACATTCAGCTTCCCCAACATTATGGGATACTTCCTGGGAAGCCCTTTTAGGTCTCACCTCACTGGGATCACTAGGGGAATTAGTAGGGCTAGACCACCTGGGGTCAGCTAGAGATGGAGCAAGGGGGTGGGGCTCATAGCAAGTTCACAGATCTTGGTGGACTGTGTTCCTACTGACAGTGATGCCTGAGCAGAGATTCTGGCCAGTAGCTCTGTCCATCTGTGAAGCTGAGCCAGTGGCCTCATCTTGCCAGGGTGCTCAGTTGGCAGATCTGCCCAGTTTGAGTCCCCAGCCAACAGGGTTTCCTGGCTGTGGAGCCTCTGCTACATCCCCCTGGGAAGGGAAACAAATCAGCAGCCCTGCCCAACTGCTGAGAATAGCTTCCAGCCCCACATAACCGGGAAGGCCAAACAGTGACCCTGGCAAACTCAGAGCCCAGCTTTGGTAACCCTTAGCTGCAAGGCCCAACCTGTAGCCCTGTCAAATTGCTGAATACAGTTTGAGGCCTCATCTAAGTAGGGAACCTAACCAGTGACCCATGTAATCACAGAGCATAGCCTATAGCCCCATTTGAAAAGGGAGTTCAGATAGAAAACCTGCTTGATTATGGAGCACTTGATATGGAGCTCCAATCACACACAACTGTGGGGTACAGTAGTGGTCCTGACAGAACAGAGATACCAGACAGTGACCTTGACCAACAGCAGAGCACAGCTGGTGGCCTTCCTGATTGTACAACCCAGCTTGCAGCCCTGTTCAACTTTGAGGTACACGCTCCACTGGATTGCAAGCACAGCATGAGGTCTTGCTTGATCATGAAACCTTACCTGAATGTGAGGGTCCAGCTAGTAGCAACAACTGGCTAGAGAGAACAGTGGGGGCCCCACCTGATGAGGGGTGACTGCAGACTCAACCCTGTAGCCCCACCCAATCACAGAGTCTAACCAGTGGCACTGCCCTGCCATGAAACACAGCCTGTGACTCTGCCCAACCAAAGGTGATTGTAGAACCCAGCAAGTGGCCCTGCCTGACCATGGAGCCCAGCCTGCAGCCCTGCTGACCATGGAGCCCAGCCAGTGGCCCTGCCTAAGCATAGAGCGCAGCCAGCATGTCAACCCAACTGTGGAGCCCAGCCAGCAGCATCCTTAATGTCAGAGCATGGGAAACAGCCCCATTCAACCAGAGACCCCCAAGCCTTGCCTGCCTGGGGACATTACCAGCTAACTTATCCAGAACCCCAAGCTACTTGTGCCTACTTATCCAGAACCCTAAGTCTACTTGTGAAGGTCTTTCCCTGTTGAAGTGAACCAGTAAAGGTTGGAAGAGGAGATCACTTGGTCAAATGCACAGATACTAATGCAAGGATACAAGGATCATGAACAAAATGCCGCCAAAGGAAACTAATAAAACTCTAATAACTGACCCTTAAGAAATGGAAATCTATGAACTCTTACAAAGAATTCAAAATAATCCTATTGAAGCAGTTCAGTAACTACAAAAACACACAGATAGACAACTAAACAAAGGTAGGAAAACAACACACGAACAAAAGGAGACATTCAATAAAGAAATGGAAACCATAAAACAAACAAACCAAAATCCTACACCTGAAGAATATGACTGAACTAAAGAATTCAATAGAAAGCCTGAACAGCAGCTTGACCAAGCTGCAAAAAGAATCAATGAATTCAAAGACAGATCACTTGAAATTATCCAGTCAGAGTTGCAAAAAGAAAAAGGAATGGAAAAAAAGAAGAAAACCTATGGGACTATGTGACACCATCAAGTGTAATATACACATTTTAGGAATCACAGAGAAGAAGAGAGAAAAAGGGACAGAAAAGCTCTTTAAAGAAATAATGGCCGAAAACTTCCCAAACTTGGGGAGAGAAATGAACATTGAGATTCTTGAGGCCCAAAAGTCTCCAAATAGTTTCAATGGGAAAAGGGCTACGATGAGACACATTACAGTTAAATTGTCAAAAGTCAAAGACAAAGACTCTTGAAAGCAACAAGAGACTAGCAATTTGTCACATATATGGGAGCCCTTATAAGATTATCAGTAAATTTCAAAACAGAACCCTTATAGGCCAGGAGAGATATATATTCAAATATTGAAATGAAAAAATTTGTCAACCAAGAATTCTATAACTGGTAAAGTTATTTTTCAGAAATGGAGACAGAAAAACTTTCCAGAACAAACAAAAGCTGAGAAAGTTCATCACTAATAGGGCTGCCTTACAAGAAATCCTATAGGTAATTCTTCAAGCTGAAATGAAAAAATGCTAATTAACAAAGTAAAAACATGTGAATGTGTAAAATTCACTGATAAAGATAAATATATAGTCAAAATCATATTCTCTAATATTGTAATGGTGGTATGTAAATTATTTTTAACTCTATTTTCAAAGTTAAAAAACAAATGTATTAAAATAATATTGTGACTACAATAATTTGTTATTGGATATACACTATAAAAAATATAAATTGCAATATTAATAATCTAAAATGTGAGGAGGAAGAAGTAAAAGTATAGTTTCTGTATGCTATTAAACTTACATTGTCATAAACTAAAAATAAGATACTATAAGATATTTAATGTAAGCCTCATTACAAGCACAAAAGAAAAACTGTAGTCAATACACAATAAATTAAGATAAAGAAATCAAAGCATACCCCCACAAACAGTCATTAAATCATAAAGGAAAACATCAAGAGAGGATGGAAGGACAAAGAGAACTATGGTTCAGAAACAGTCAGAAAACAACAAAGTCAGAAAAAACAAAGAAATGACAATAGTTAGTATTTACCTATCAATAATTACTTTAAATTAAATACACTAAATTCTCCAGTCAAAAGACACAAAATGGTAGAATGAATAAAAAGAAAGATCCAATGATATGTTGCCTATAGGAGACTCACTTTAGCTTTAAGCAAGCACATAGGTTGAAAATGAAAGGATGAAAAAAGATATCTAAGCAAATGTAACCAAAAGAGAGCAGGGGTGGCTATACTTTTATCAGACAAAATAGATTTTAAGTTAAAAACCGTCATAAAGACAGAAAACATCATAGAGTGATAAAAGGGTCAATTCATCAAGAAGGTATAACAATTATAAATATTTATGAATTCAACATTGGAACACATATATATAAAGAAAATGCTAACAGAGCTAAAAGGAGAAATGAACAGCAATACGATAATACAAAGGGACTTTAAAACCCACTCTCAGCAACAGCCATATCATCCAGACAGAAAACTACCAAGGAAACTGTATTTGAACAACTCTACAGACACAATGTATCCAACTTACAGTGAACATCCCATCCAACAGCAGCAGAAGACACATTCTCCTCAAACACACATGGAACATTCTCCAGAGTAGATCATATATGAGGACACAAAACATATCTTACCAAATTCAAGGAGATTAAAATTACATCAAGTGGTAATTTTGGCAATCACTTCACAATACATACATACATCAGATCCTCCCACTGTACACTTTAAACATATGCAATGCTATACGTCAATTATATTTCAATAAAACTGGAAAAAATAAATTACAATTATAAAAAGAATGTTTTCTGCTTGACATTTTATAATTTTCAGTTTTATATTTAGGTCTGTGAGCTATTTTTAGTTTATTTTTACATATGATGCAAAGTATGGATCAAAGTTCTTCTTTTGCATATGTGTATCCAATTTTTCCGGCCTTATTTTTTGGAAAACAATCCTTTCTGTACTGAATAACATTGCAGCTTCATAAAAATCAGTTGTTTAAATATATTTCTATCTTGTTTATTATTTATTGAGTGGTGTATTATATTACTAGGTTTCCTAATAGTGAACTAACCTTGACTTTCTGAAATAACTTCCACCTGTTTATTATGTAGTATTTTCTTAACAGAGATTTGGATTTTGTTTGCCAATATTTCATTTAATTTCTTCATTAATATTCATGACTTACATTGGTCTGCATTTTGAATTTTGTGCTGCTGTTACTAATTTAACTATCAATGGTATATCTGATTCGCAGAGGAATATAAAATTCTCCTTGATTTTCAAAGCACTAAAAAATTTACCTAGAATTGGAATATATACGCCTTTTGAAGGTTTGGCAGAGCCCCATGAGAAAGCGTCTCAGTCCAGTGTATTTTGATGGGGTAATTCCTTCATTATTTTCTTAATTTTTCTGCAGATTTTAAAGATTTCTATTCCTAATAGGACTAATCATGGTAAACTGGATTTTCGTAGTAAATACTCTAGTTATCTAGATTTTCAAAGTTATTTTCACAGAAGTTTTCAGATTATTCCATTTTTAAAATTTTCTTCTACTTCCATAGACATTTCATGGTTGTCATTCTTTATATTAGATGTTTGTGCTTTCTCCCCTTTTGGATTATGTAGGGTGTCATCTACTTTAGTGTTTTAAAAAATAAATTAGGGGCTAATCCTATGGCTGAGTGACTAAGTTTGCACACCCCGCATCAGCGGCCCGGGGTTTTTCTGGTTCGGATCCTGGGTGGGGACATGGCACTGTTCATCAGGCCATGCTGAGGTGGTGTCCTACATGTCACAACTAGGACCCACAACTAAAATATACAGCTATGTACCCGGGGGATTTGGGGAGAAAAAGAAGCAAAAAAAAAAAAAAAAGAAAAAAAAGGAGATTGGCAACAGATATTAGCTAAGTTTAAATATATATATATGTGTATATATATACATATATATAATTTGGGATTACTGTCTCCTATTTTCTGCTTCAATGATTTCTTTTCTATCTTTAATATTTTCTTTCTAATATTTTGGTTTGGTTTCCTTTTTTATTGTTTGTAGTTTTTCAAGCTGAGAATTTAGCTGCTTTACTTTTAATCTTTCATTTTATTGGTAGAGAAAAACTATACTAAGATTTTTCTTAAATCACTGCTTTAAATGTACTCATAGTTACATATAAAGTATTTTACTATTTTAATTACTTTTCACATCTGCAATTTCAATTTGTATTCCCCCTTTCACTTAAAAGAGGTTTAAAATTGTGTTTTCTGATTTTTTAAAATTTCCAGGTATATAGATCTTCTGCAAATTTTGGTTTAATTTTTTTTGGTAGCGTGATCAGAGTGTTCTTTGAACTATTTGTTTCTTACGAAAAGTACCAAAGCTTTTTGTGTGTGTGCAGTGTTGTGCATGTGTGTGAGATCTCATATATATGGTCCATTTTTGTGAATACTCTGTGTGCTTGAGAAGAACTTAATTCTCTATTATGTTTGTTGATATGTATTCATTAGACCCAGCTATGTTTTAGACTAGTGATGATTAGCTAACGATGATTAGACTAGCTAATCATGTTTTTTTAGACCCTCTATATCCTTACTTATTTTCTGCTGTCTTGGTTTGTTTTGTACTGTGAACAGTGTGTGAAAATTTCCTATTACGAGCTTCTTCTATGCCTCCTTATAACCCCCGGAGTTTCTGCTTTATGCACACGCTTTTTTGTTATTCTATTCATATATATTTGTAATATGAATCATTGCGAATTAAGACTCAGATTTAAAAGTATTCTTATTTGGTATATTTATTATATTTTGGCTTAAATGCTACTTTGTCTCATATCAGCTTACCTCTATCTTTCTATTTGACTAACACACCTTTACCTATCTGTAAATTTTAGCTTTTTAAATTAAGCCTTTACACAACTATTGCTATTACTTGTATTTTAGTTTCAATTTTATTGTGCTATTTTACGTTATGTTGTAATTAATATATGGACTTTATTTCCTTGGATATAAGTTTAAATATAAGCACTGTCTCATTGTTTTCCTTTTCGGGAAATCCATTTGCATCTATGTGAGATTTCTTTGCTTGCCATTCTTTCATCAACTATTTTCTGATCATTTTCTTGATTTATTTTATTCCATCTTAATTTTCTTGGCCAATTCCCTTTTTTGCCTTTTTTTGTACTTTTAAATGTAGCTCTACTTCAATTTTTTCTTTTTCAGATATTCTAGTAACACGTACATTAAATCTTTGCTCATCTTCTGTTTCATCAACTTCCTTTCTGACCTTAATTTTTCTTCACTCCATTTTCATTCTGTTGGCTTATTTGCAACTTTTCTATAATCTTCTCTATTTTAATTTAAATCTGTTCTCTCTTGGATTTTTTGTAATTCATTCTTTATTTTATAAATTTGTCTTTTTAGATATTTCCTTCCTGGGTCCAAATATTTCCTGAATTCAAACAAGCTGTTTTATTTTTCTTATCTTTTCTTTATACTTGTTATTTGTTTTTAAATTTTGATTCTATGATTTTGTAGGTACAAATTTTGTAGGCAAGTGAATTTTCATCAACTTTTCTTCTTACAGTAGCTCTGTGTACATAAGGCTTGCTTGTTCTCTGCATTTCATAGACAGAGTTGATGTTATGAGGTGTTACAGTACAGGGATTTGCAAACAGTAGTTTCTGGTCCAAATCTGGCCAGCAAGTTTCTTTTTAATGGCTTTCAGGCTAAGAATGTTTTTCATGGTTTTAAATAGTTGTCTTCTACATGGGAATATATAAGCATATCCATAATGTCCTCAATTTTGTGTTTTGATGACAAAACCTAAAATATGCTGGAGTCCTTTGAGGGAAAGTTTGCCAACACTTGCTGTAAAAGATTTCTGGTTCGAAAGTATACTCTTCTCTCAATGTAACAAAATGTAGTCTCCTTAACAGACTTTTTTTTCAGGGAGGAGGTACAAAGTAGAATGGAGTTGTGTATTAGTTTCCTGGGAAAAAATGCCACAAACTTGGCGGCGAAAAAGAACAGAAATTTACCTTCACAGTTCTGAAGGCTAGAATGAAATGAATGTTTTACAGGGCCATGTTCCCCCTGAAGACTCCAGGGAAGAATTCCTCCTTGCCTCTCCCTAGATTCTGGTGGCTCCCAGCAATCAATGGTCTTCCTTGGCTCACAGCTACGTCACTCCAATATCTGCCTCTGTCATCACTTGACCTTCTCCTCTGTGTATCTCGTTATCCTCTCCTATTCTTATAAGGACAGCAACCTTTGGGTTTAGAACCTACCGAAAATCCAGGACGACTTCATCTAAAGATGCTTCACTAATTACATCCACAAAAAGCATGTTTCCGAATAAACTTATAACCTGAGTTTCCAAGTATTTTAAATTTCAGGGAGATAATATTCGACCCACTACAGTACATCCTCTGGTCAGCCAAAACTCACATACCTCCCACATGCAAATGCATTCATCCCAATCTCAACATCCCCAAAAGTTTTAACCCATTCCAGCATCAACTCTAAGCCAAAAATCTCATCTAAATATCACTAACTCATAAAGTTCCAAATCTCATCATCTAAGTTAGGTATGGGTGAGACTCTGGATATGTTCCATGCTGAGTCAAAATTTCTCTCCATCTGTGAACCTATGAAACTAGAAAACAAGCCAGCAGCTTCCAAAATACGGTGGTGAGACAGGCATAGGATAGACATTGCTATTGGGAGGAATTAGAAGGAATAAAGAAGCCACAGGTCCCAAACAGGTCCAAAACTTAGCAGGGACACCTCAGTAGGTTTCTAGGCCTGAGAATAACCTTCTGTGGCTTGATGCTGTGTTTTCTGTGTCCAAAGTGGCACTGGCCCTACCCTCTCTGTTGTCTGCCTCTGTCATTCTGCCTTCGGAGTAATTCTTCCTTTTTCTTGAAGTTAGCACATATTCATGGCTTAGTAAACTCTATTAGCTTATTTCCTGCTTTAGAATCCCGGAAGTTTGACAGTCTTTCTTCAATTCATTCTGTCTGTCCCTTTCAATTCTACCTGGGAATGTTTCTGCTGGCATAATATTCTGAAAACCCATGTCGGTCTTCCATGTATGTCAAGGGGATCCACACTATTAAACAAGACAGTTCTCCACAGTTCTTTGTTGGATAACCCCATCTCTGTTCCTGACTTCTGCTGAGATGGTGATGGGAATCATGAGTCACAGTCTCATCTTTTTAGTAAGAGGTTGTTCAGCTATACTCGTGGTTTTCCCTCGAGAGCATGCTTTTTCAACAGCAAATTTCCTAATTTTAGCATCCTTCACAATCTGAATGGGCTGAGAATATCCCAAATCATCAAGTGCTGGATACTTTCTGCTTAAGAGTTCCTTCCTCAAGTTATCTTTTGTTTTTGTCTTTGTTTTTGCATTTTGCTATAAGCAGTAAGGGAAACCAGGCTGACCTTTGACAATTTCCTTAGAAATGTCCTTAGCTAAATATCCAAATTTATCTCTTACAAGTTCTACTTTCCACCAAACTTCCAGCCAAGATTTCTGCTATTCTATAACAAGAATAACCTTTTCTCCAGTGCCCAATAAGATGTTCCTCATTTTCTTCTAAGGCTTTGCCAGAGCCATCTTTACTGCTCATAGTCCTACCAACATTTTGTTCATGGTGACATATGTGTTCTCTAAGATGACAGATGCTTTCTCCACAGTGTTCCTCACTTCTTTCTGAACCCTTACTGTAATCACCTTTAATTCCACGTTTCCACCAATCTTGTCTTCAAATCAATCTAGGCTGTTTCTATCAGGCACATAAAAATTCTTCCAGACTCTGCCTAATGCCCATTACAAAGCCACTTCCACATTTTTAGGTGTGTGTTACAGCAGCACTCCACTTCCAAGAACCAAAATCTGTATTAATTTCCTAGGGTTCTTGTAACAAATTACCAAAAATTTGATGACTTACAATAACAGAAATTTCTGGTATCACAGTTTTGAATGGTAGAAGTCTGAAATAAATCAGAAGTAAGGCAATGCTACTTCTGAAGACTCTAGAGAAGAATCTTTCCTTGCTTCTCCCTACCTTCCGGTGGCTTCTTGTAATCTTTGGTGCTTCTTGACTTGTAGTTGCACTACTCCTGTCTCTGCATCCATCATCATATGGCCTCCTTCTCTCTGTCTTCCTGTGTCTTTTCTTCTTGTTGGGACACCAATCATTGGATTTAAGGCCTGCTCTAAATCCAGGATTTAATCTCAAGGTCCTTAAATAATCTGCAAATCCCCAATTTCCAAATAAGGTCACATTTTGAGTTTCCAGCAGGATGTGAATTTTGCGGGAGACACTGTTCAACACACTACAGTTTGGGTGTCATAATAGTTTGCTTTCCTTTTATTTTTATAGGACATTAAAATTTTTTATCTTGCATCTTTTTCTTTGCCACAATCTCCAAAGGATGATTGTCCCTTCTATTTATCCTCTTCTCTCCACAGAAGCTTTTTTTGTTTGTAGACATCTCCTTAAGTTGTTTCAAACATGTTTAAGATTCTCCTTGTATCTTGCGTTAGGTAACATCAAGGCACATTTTCATTATTATTAATTTTTTTTAATAAAGAGTACCTTTTCTTTCTGTGAGTGATTTTGCTTCTTTCTTATCTTTTCTAGGAAGTTTTTTTATACCTGTTTGGCTCTCTATACTTATTTGTGTTTTTGGAACTTGAGGAATTATAATTACTTTTCCATTTATACGTAATTTCAAGTTTAGTCAACTGCCATTTCCCCTGCTACTTTCTCCAAAGTCTGAATTTTAATAAAAATTACAAATGTTCATTTTGACCATAGATTATTGTTCATTCTAAAGGTACTATTTAAAAGCTTTCTGGAGTGGACAACTAGAAATAACGTTGTTATTTTAGATTAAATTATTTGTTAAATTACACATGGGTGAAATAATATCATTGGCAAATACCAGTTCTTGCTCAATTAAAGAATGCATTTATAGGAGAGGTGACAAGTAGATGTCTATGGAGTTGGGAATACAAAACAACAAATTCTTGAGTACAAAGCTGGAAACAAAGACTTATTATGCAAAAATTTTAAAACAAACAGAGGGGCCGGCCTGGTGACAGCCTGGCCAGCAGGGGAAGGTCATGTGCTCTGCTTTGGTGGCCTGGGGTTTGCAGGTTTGGATCCCAGGTGTCAACCTACACACAATCATGAAGCCATGCTGTGGCAGCATCCCACATACAAAATAGAAGAAGATGGGCAGAGGTGTTAGTTCAGGGCCAATCTTCCTCACAAAAAAATTTGAAAAAAGAAAGAAAGAAAACAGAGTTCTCTATTAGCTAAATCATAGAGTTTTGACTGTGGTTTAGTGTGTTTGTTAGTACTTTTTTATTACAATTAACAAAATCCTCAGATAGTCTAAGTAAACAATAACAATTGTATTAAAAATAATAAACCATTGGCTCATTTAATTGAAAAATCTACAATTAAACTTACTTCGGACATAGCTGAATCTAGGTGGTCAAATGGTGGTTAGACTTTTCACTCTTTGCCTTAAATTTCAGGATTCTCACAGTATAGGGTCATGACAGAGAAAGAAAGTATCCTTCTAATGAATAGACCTGGAAAAATATTTATATAGAGATGATTCAAATTAGCTTATCTGGGTTCATTTTGCCATTTTCAATCAATATCTGACTACAGAAAGGGAAGGATACCGTGACCGATCAAGCCTAGGTAATGTGCCTGCTCCTGGCCCTGGTAAATGACATTGGCTCTACCTGAAACACATTGACTCAGCAAGATCACTATGGAACTGTGGAGACAGTGGCTCTCAAAGAAAAGAATGTCAAGCTATATTACTTCCCATAACTCCTTAATTCCATAATAAAATATTAACATTGATTTTCTATTTGAAATTGTTACAAATGAACACGCATTACTTTTGAACAATAAAGAATGTAAAAATTGCCTTGTTTCAAAATGCAGTTTGTTAGATTAAATTCAAAATTATAGTAATCATGTTATTTGCTATTTTTTGATTACATTCAGAAACTTGTTCACTGGAATAACATACCTCATAATTACTGCGTTATCATGCTATCAATAGTTGGGAAGGTGGCTCAGAGAAAGACGGTCTTTATTAATCAGGGGACATATGGACCGATGCATCTAATCTGAAGACCTCAAAATAGAATCTCTCCATGAAGAGATTTATGCAGCCCTGCTGATTTTGGCTCTGCCATTCTCATGTTGTTATTAAGACAGGTGCTACTGTCTTCTCTCTGCATGCAGTCAACTGGAGAGAAACTAGAGAAGTTCATCATTGACTACATCTATGTGCAGGCTCAAAAAGGGGAAAGTCTGTATCATCTCCTCTGATAATCACAGACAGTTTCAGAAGCAAATAAGCTCTAAGAGAAAGAAGGAAGTTGCAATTGCAACTTTCAAAATTTCAATTGACTGAGATGTATAAAAGGCAAGAGGAAATAGAGGCTAATTATGAGTTTCATTGCTGGGAGAAAATATCACAGCATGGAAAATAGTTATCAAATGTCAGCCGTTTCCCTTTTGTATTTATTTCTGGGAGTGGAAGTACTTTTCTCTCACGCAGGGGCTGTATATATTTAACAGGACAAAATGAGTAAGAGATACATACAATTCTAAATATTTTAAAAAATGACAGGGTTACTGACCCATTACTTATCCAATAGGCATAATTGTGGCAATACATGTAATCGTAATTTTTTTTTTTAAAGATTTTATTTTTTCCTTTTTCTCCCCAAAGCCCCCCGGTACATAGTTGTATATTCTTCGTTGTGGGTCCTTCTAGTTGTGGCATGCGGGACGCCACCTCAGCGTGGCCCAACAAGCAGTGCCATGTCCGCGCCCAGGATTCGAACCAACGAAACACTGGGCTGCCTGCAGCGGAGCGCGCGAACTTAACCACTCGGCCACGAGGCCAACCCCCTGTAATCATAATTTTTACGCTATTCTTTTCATTTAAAATTTTATCTTGAGAATTTTTCAATATCATCATTATGCCTTATCAAAATATTTTTAATTGTCTCATAATGTTTATTGAACAGCTTTACCATTGTTTACTTAACCAGCTTATTTATGAATGTTTTCAATTTTCACAAATCCAAAAATAAAATCTTTTTCTGTATTTGGAAATATTTTTAAAAGTTATATTTGAGGAAATGTAAGGTTATTAACATTTTGAAGCTCTTGATATATAATTGCAAATTGTTCAAACACATGATACAAAATTATACTATTCTAGATGTGAAATTATATACTAAAGCTATTATTCACAATTATTTGACAAAATTTTTCTTTAGCTTTTAATTTGTATTCTCACTCTACTTAATGAAGTTCTTCGTGTAATTTTTTTAACTTCTTCCTTGAACATAAAATAGTGAGGTTTATAATGTACATATACAGGATAATTCTTAAAACATAAAAAAAAAAGAGAACACCAAAACCTCAAAAATTAGTTAATTTCCTTGGAGAATAAAAAGAGAGCATAATCTAACATCCTGAGATTATTACCTGTAATAGCTGCTAAAAGTCTTCTTTAATATAAACAAATATTTATTTGGAATATATACTACTGTTTATTTTTATTTTTCCAAAAAATTTTGACCAAGAATATGGAGAATACTAATTTTTCTGATATGTTTTGATGTTAAAATAGTCCCTAATATCCATTGGAAATGAATTATTTAAAAGAGTAAAGATCCTCTAAAATATAATCCCAAACTGATCTTTAACGATGTATATCAAATACGCAAGCGAAGAAGAAGGAAGGAAGAGAAGATAAATGAGATGAGTCATTCTTCCTATCATCTTGGGTGAAAAAAAAAATTTTTGAAAAAGCGAAATGGTTCAAAAACACAAAGCCTTAAATTAGCAGAGTACAAAAAGGTCAGGTTTAGGGTTAGGAAATTCAAGCTGAATAAGCCATTGTGTCCTTACCTAGCTGAAAGAAAGAGAGATAGAAAGAAGAAAAGATTGATTAAAACAAAATATGAACTGAAGAAAGATTTATTTTCAAATATTTCAATAAGTTATCTGGTATTTTAGGGTAACTAATTTTTTACAAAAGAAATGTACGTTTATCATGAGTATAAATAGCAAAACCAAGTTTTCAAACATATTACATTTCTGGAATTATTTTCTTTTCTACTGTGATTCAATTCATCCATAGACCTGAAATCAAAATAAAAAAAAAAGAAAGAAAGAAAGGAAAAAATTATCTGTGATAAAAAGATCAAGCTTCAAGGTTTGACTCATATTCACTTAAATATCTGTTTTACTATTTTTCTATGAGCTTTACACTATTCTAGGCCAGAGGCTTGCAATGGAGCAAAAAGTTGTTGACATTGTATCTCATTTGGAATACAAAAAAGAATTGATCAGATAGTACCAAAGGTGGAAATTAATGCTTAATTTCTCTACTATTTAAGGACTGCCAAGTGTTTCACTTTTGTAATCCATGAAAATGTAGGTTGAACAAGAAAATTAGCAAATCATTATGGCTAGGGGAAATTAACATCACTTAAAAGTTGTATGGTATCATAACAAAATGCCACAGGCTCTGTGGCTTACACAACAGAAATGGATTTTCTTAACAATGTTGGAGGCTCAAAGTCCAAGGTTAAGATGTCAGCAGGTAATTTTCCGTATTTAAATCATGATGTTTTCTTACAAAACGTAAAATTGTCTTTGTTTATTATATAACCCTTGAAAAATAAGGTAAATTTTAAAGAAAAGCGTTCAAATAATCCAGAACTCTACTGCCCAGAAGTATCATGAAAATGCTTCTACTTTCCTGTCAGAGATTTTACACACTTATATCCAACAGCACTTTTTAAAACCAAAATTAGAATCATTCTAAATTCTAAATCTTTTTGTTTTTTAATCCTGCTTTTGCCATTTAACATGACATTGGGCACATTTTCCATGAAAGAAAATATATTTTAAAAACATGACCTAAATATTGTATATTTTACTTATATTTTATAATTTATTTTCTTTTCTCCTTTTTATTAAAGATATGAATCTTTAGACTTTTCACAGTTTCAAGTAACACCATGATGAAGAAATTTCCATCCAAAATTCTTAAGTATTTCTGATGATTTCAATTTACTATGTTCCCAGAAGAGGAACAGCTGCCAAGAATTTGAATCATATTGCAAGTTTAAAAGATCTAAATAAGAATCCTTGTCAGGTGATTCCAAAACTGGATTCATCTCAATATAGTTTAGTCTTCTAAGTTGTGACTTTCCCTGATTTTGGGTATGAAGGGTGAGTTTTGATAGTATCCTGGGCACTTTGGCGATTATGTTAGAAAGTGAGTCCTATTCAAATCTTGTATTTTAGCAGTTAGTCACCCGAGGAGGAGGAAGCAGTTTATCCAGGCTGGGCCACCTGGTGCCTCTAGGTGGGGGAAGGGAGTCTCCAGGCCACAGGGACATTTGCTGGGCCTTGTTGTGTTGAGGCTTTGCCTGCTTTGCTGCCCAGGCATGTGGGGTCTCTAGTAGGGTGGGGAGTCTCACAGGTGACAGGGGCAGAAGCAGTTCCCTGTTAGGTGCTTGTTAGGCTGTGATCCCTCTTGCCATTGCTGCCAGGCTGCTCCGTGTCTCCAGGGGGAGTAGGGGGGTCTCAGGCTCCACAGGGAAGGAGAGAACTTCCTGTAGTTTCCAATTGACCCTCCTGGTTGGGGCCATCAGCAGGACCCCATTGGATCGGGAGGAGGAATAATCTTACCTAGGCCTCCTTCCATTGCTGGTTGGTAGTCAGGAAACTGGGCCTTGGCTACTTTCTGTTTGGTGAGGGGTTGCAAGTCACCCTGCTGCCTGTGTCGTTGCTCTAGTCCTGGGTCAATAACCAGTCTGCCTCCCACTTTCAGTCTGTAAGAGTTCTTGGTTGCCTCATGCTTTTTTCTAGGGTTTAAGGTTGCATTTAGTGGGAAAGAACAGGAAAAATGAGTCCACATGACCTTGTAACAGACCAGAAGTCTCTCCATGATATCTTTTAACTAATTATTCCTGAACTTACATTTATGCTATATTATTTCTTGCGTGCTTGACTACTAGCACTTTATCACACACACACGACATTGTATGTCATACAACAGTGGCTTCATTTGTAGATGCAGTCAACTTCACAAGGCATAAGATTATATTTCCTTGAATTTAACTTTAAGAAATATGGACATACACGAAGACTTTTGCTCCAGAACATAGCACGCAACTATGATGATTTAAGTAATCTGACAGTACTTTGACACTATTTTTCAGACAGGACATATTCTAGCAAATAACAAGGGCTTATTAACTCAAAGTGCAATAAAATCCTTTCTACTTTTGTCTGTCTATCTTGCCTTCTATGGCTTTTGCAGCTCTTTTAAGTTTTGAGTTTGAAATCTCTCTGTAGAATGAGTGAAAGAATAAAATGTCCAGAACTTGCCTCTTCGCTGCTCCTTCTTTGGCTTTCAGATGAAGTTTCTGGTCCTTCTCTGCACTTCCCTTGACCAGAGTCAGTGAGTGACCTGCTGGTCATAATATGAAGATGTCTGGAAACAGCATTTATGATGTGACACGCCCAAGGTTGCAGGTATCTAGCACATTCTATTTAGGGGGAGAATGATGTAAGGCACATGAGTTTTTCAGGTAAAAACAACCTGGTTTTCTAAGATCTACTTCTTACTAGCTATGTGACAGTTTGCAAGATTCTTGAGCTCAGTTTCCCCATCTGTGAATTGGGGAATATTTTTCTCCATGTTTTGGAGGCAGATTATGATTATTATAATAAAAAAAATACACCTAGTATGGATTTAATAAACTCAGCTATTACAGTTATATGCAAAACCACAAGAAAGACAAATAAGCAGAATGGCCTTCCAGAGTTGCCGATGTGCCTTCCTAACTCCCTTCTGCCTGGATCTGCTGGGTGCTTGACACTTCTCATTTGCTTCAGCACAAGAGAGCATGAATAAGATTGCTGCCCTGTACTCAGCCCATGGCCCATGAACTAGTATTTGTTTATTCATGCCAACCATATTTTTCTTCTCCCTTGATATGTTGTCAGATGAAATTTCCAGAGAGAAAAGAATAGGTGTGATATTCACAACTTCTCTACTTTGTACTTCTAAAACCAACAGGCGTCTCATTACCCTTATCCCAATCCAAATTATTCACATGGTCTCCATTATGTACATAACTTTGTCTTAGCTGACTTTGAAGTTGGAAGGACACAACCTGCTTTGTATTTGGTCTCTGAACTGAGCCTCACTCTCAATCTTTCCTGACCAGTCCTCACGCCTCATGTTATTATTAATTCCAGGAAATTTTCCCTCTCTTTCCCTATGTAGTAGTCCTCCCTTTGATGTCTGGCATGCTGTGCATTCAGTAAGAGTGGTGCATTCTGGGAATAAGCACTGACAATAACAGGGCCAGTAAATGGCCTCTCTTGACGCCAGCAACGTGTATAATTGCTATAGGAGTAGCCTTTAAAGATAGGAGATGCATCTCAATAATACTTCACTTTCTTTATGTTTGCCTCAGGATGGTATGACCATCATGAGAGTTTGAGAACTCAATGGATTTTAACAGTTCCAGAATAAAATAAATATGGGCAATTGATACATTTTTTAAAATAGTTATTTGATTAAGATGGATCTAATTCCTCCAGTATCCATTTCTGGGTTAGAGATAGCCAAAAGAGCCCTTTGTATGAGTTTTGGAAGGTAGAAGTGAAGAGGAAGACATTACTCTTTGAAGGTTAAATTCCGTGAGAAACTGCAAAGCTGCTGGGGAGTTCCAGCTTGTCCTGGCTCATCCCACTTCACATCTAACTCTTCTTCACGACTCTGGCTTTATTGACCAACAAAATCTTAAGTGCACCACCAGATATAGAGGCAACAGCCTTCTACAGACCTCTCCATCAGTGCCGCTCCATGCTCACACCCTGGCAGCTGGACATACCTGGCTTACCAGACTTTGCTGCAAGCTCTGACTTTTCCACCTGCACCAGTGTTTGGGAGGGCTGGTTAGGGCCTTTTCTCTGATCCTTGAGCTCCTCTTGTGGACCTTATGTCCTAAACTCCTCTCTCACTTGTGTATGTCTAGTTCCTATTATAAGTCCTTATTCTATAAGAGTCATAATTGTTGTGCTTCCCTGATCAAATCCTGATTGACATAGAAATGTTCTATTTTTATTTCCTACTTAAAATGATAGCTAATAGCTGTTATTTAAATATTTGTTTTATTTCTGATTCCAAGGATTATGGTTTTATGTAATATCTTATGGACACATAGAAAGGATATTTTATTGGTATTGCTGGAATGTTAAGCATTAAGTTATTATTAGTATTCCAAACATTTTACATTAAAATCATCAACTGAATAGAGAGGTCACAAGTATGACTTTGCAATCAAATGGACCTGGTTTGAATCCTGTCTTCCTCATTAACAATTTGGGTGAATTTGTATAATTATTTAATCTCTCAAAATGCCCATTTCTTCACATGTAAAATTTAGATAAAATTTATTTCATGGAGTTGCTGGAATTCTTTGGTGCATTTAACAAAATCTCCGGCACAGGTAGGTAACATTATTATTATAAGGTGACTACCATTTGCTAAATCTCTGTACTAAGCATGTCACAAATATCACCTTTAAAAAAATACAGTACTGGGTGTGGCCTTATTTTCTGGATAGGAACATTGAGGATCAGGCCCTCTTCACTAAAGACTGAATGTCTATACTAATTTATCAATATTTGTCATCAGAAAATCTTCTTTCCTCCTTATAGAATAATAATCAGGAAATAAATAGTAATATTGATTCACCAACCTAACCGAAGAGGGTAGAGACATGAATAAGCCAAAGAGGTAAGAAACTCCCGATTATATTTACCTAACGTTCAGGCATGAATCACATATAGTTTCTCCAGCAGATTTGTTTCCTGCCTCAAAGCAGTGAACTCATTTTGCACCTTCTCAATAAATAGGACTATTGCAGAAAATGGAGCTACTTCTGAAGGGTAATTGAAAAACAAAAACAAATTGACCTCGTATTCAAAACTTTCCACTGATAATTCTCAATGCACCTAATTTCCCTAAAGGCAACCAGAAATTGATAGACTTCTAAATCGTAGACGAGCACATTAGCCTCTGTGGAACTAGTGTAGCAGCAGTAACTCTCATGAGTTTTGTAATCAGACAAGCCTGTCCTTTCACTCCAGCTCTGACAGCTTATATCCGTGCATCTTGGCACACATTTTTAAGCCATGCTGAGACTTCGTTTTGTCATCCGTAATAGGAGAATGACATATCTTGCTATTGGAAGTGTGAACATTAAAACGAAGTAATATAAAGATAGAGAGTCTCATGATATACGGGCAAAAGATTTGAAAAGACTCTTCACAAAAATGACTTATAGATAGCAAATAAGCTATGAACATACATTTAACCTCATTAGTCCTTAGGGAAATGCAAATTAAAATCACAATGAACCGCCACTACACACCTGTTGTAATGGCCAAAAACAAAACAAAACAGACATCTAACAATACCAAGTGCTGGTGAGCATGCAAAGCAACTAGAACTCTCATACATTAAGGATTAGAATGAAATATTATACAGCCACTTTGGAAAAGAGCTCTTACAAAGTAAAATATACACTTCCCAGATGACCCCAATAATCCCATTCCCAGGTATTCACCCAAGAGAAATTAAAAACTGTACGGTTATGTTTATAGCAGATTTACTCATAATCACCAAAAGAAGACAAGATCTAAATGTTTTTAACTTGGTAAATGTATAAACAAACTGTCATAAACCAATACAATGGAATGCTATCCAGCAGCAAAAGGGAACAGACTACTGATGCACGGATCATCTTACCTGTGTTATGCTAAGTGAAAGAAGACAGACTCAAGGCAAAACTATGGGGATGATGGAACTGTTCTAGTTCTTGCTTGGGGTGATAGCTTCATTAAAGTATGATTGTGTCAGCACTCAAAGAACTGCACACTGAACAAAGTGGATTTTACCCTATATAAATTATACCCCAATAAAAAGACAATCTCATATTTGTTTGGCCTTTCATAATTTATAATGCATGTTTCATATATCGTCTGTTTGATCTTGAGACAATTTAGTTGCTAGATATTATTCTTCTCTTTATTTCAGAGGAAAAGAAAGAAATATTAAATACAGAAAAAAACCTACAATCAATTCCAGGTTTCCTGATTCCTGACCAAATGTTCTCTCTGGCAGGCTTAGGATGCTGAGGTGCATTTCTCTGAACCTAAGTTGCTTGATACTTTGAAAACACCCCACGGTATTTTTTTCCATTAAATAGCTTTGCAATGAAAAATATCCCAAGGTGTCACATTTTTCATGCTATTTTTGTTTTCCATCCTTAGAAAAAGGTGCAAACTTCCCTGGGATAATTGACTATCCATTGAAATTTCATATTTGGTATCTTTATTCTATTGCTATTCTTTTCTGGAAAAAATAAATGTTTAAAAAATACATCAACAAACCTCCTGCCAAACTACTACAAGGGAGCGGCTCTTCGAGAATCTAAGAATAGATTAGTTTTGTTTCTTCCTATAAACTTTCTCCCCAGGAATAGTAGATTAGACGAGCGAGCAGGTCAGCTTTGAAGACACTCAAAGCAGACATGTGGCACCATACAGATTACTTTTCTTTAGTGAGATGGACATTTATTCTGCTTCTTCTCTCCCGTAGAGAAAGAAATTCACACAAAGAAATTTAGACCTCATGCAACAAGCAGAATAACCACTCACCCCCAACGCAAAGGCACTCCCTGCGGAGCCATAGCAGAGCTCTTCTTCCCAAGGTTTAACCATCAGCTGGAATTGAGAGGCCAAACTAGCACACTAACACTTTTCCAGCTGTTCAGACTGGTGACCCACACAGTCCTCTCCTCCGACGCCCAGCGTAATTAGAGAACAATCTCATCTTCTACCTTGCTAAAGAAATTCTAGCTGATTTTAAGTGGGAACTAGATGGCCATCTTCACAGGAACTGAGATGGAATTTACTTTGGTTCCTTAAAACTGATGAGCCACATTAACTAAAGGGGATGGATTAATAATGGACAGATACAGAGAATCATAGAGCCTGTGGTTATTTGGCATCAAATCAGGATATGTGGGAAAGAGCATAAGGGGGAAAGGATGCTGAATTTGGAGTCACTTCCATGTCTGCTACTTACTACTGTTGGCTTTAGGCAGGGCCGGGGGCTTTGGGTTGCTGGTTAGTCAGCACTCACTCTTGGATCATGAGACAGAAAATCAACTAAAATAGCTTAGAAAAAATGAAAGATTTGGTATAATAATGCAAGATGTTGTTTGGAGTCTAAGATAGAAAAAAATCTGGATTAGCAGAAGAGCTGAAATGAGAGGCTGGAGTTCTATCAAAACACTCTGCCCCAGGTCGACTTCTTTATCGAATTTGTGTCAGCTCTCACTATCTAGACCCATAAATTGCGATCACAGTGATGTTAAGCTAGATTGACCAGAAGCAGGTACTAACCTTTGGGCAAACAAACTATGTGTGGATGTAGGAATAATTTCTAATATAACTTCTCCATCTGCCACCCTGTAGATAGGGGTAGGGGAAATTTCCAGTCAAGTAGTGACACATTCTGGTTACTCTCTAGTCTACTGTTTCTGAAAGTGTGGTGCCCAAACACTTTGTAATGGTGTTGTCAGAGATGTTTTGTAAAATGTGGATTCCTGGGCTCTACCAAAGATTTCTCAGGTTGGAATGAAGGAATTGGCATTTTCATAATATTCCCCAGAACATTCTTATGCACTCTACGGATTGAGACCCAGTCCTCCATGCCTTTCATTCACAGATTGAAAATAGTGAGTTTGATGCTTGCTAAGTTTCTTTTAACCCTAGAAATGGACTCTTCTTAGTAAGTGTGAAATCTAGAAACTGTAAGCTGTCTGAATGGAACTATTTGAGTAGAGGTCAAATGTGGAACTTGCAGGGATAAAAATCTTTGTCCAATTTGTCCACTAATGTATCACCAGTGCTTAGAGCACTGACTGGCATAGAGTAGGCACCCAATAAATATTAGCTGCATTTGTTAAATTGTTTAATGTTCTTATGTATATTATTATCTGGTAGCAAAATAATACAGAAGAAAGTAATGCAAAAGAGGAACAATTACTTTGTTACTTAAGAATAAACTCATGGTGATGCTAGACAGTGAGCTGGAGCATACGTTGTTAATCCATATTCATCTCTTTATATACTCTTCTACTGAACCTTTGTCACTTATAATGAGCCAGGCCACCAGCTTCCACCCCATGTTCATGTTCTTTTCACAAGACATTCTTTCCTCATACACTTATTTTGGCTTTTTTTTGTCAGTTCGTAAGTCTCGGTAACTTACGTAAATTTGTCCAGTAAAATAATATTTATCTAGGTTTACCTTCTCTAGTCAGGCAAAGAATAATAGCAAATCTCTGTCAGTATGAGACAGAACTTTGGAAAAGTAGCTACTCCCATGATGACATATATGAGATATGGAGGATTTTGGCTATCTTGCGCAAACCCCTCCATTATTTTTGTTTTTAAAATGTTAGATACACATTTAAATATTAAGTTGCACATGATCCGTGAAATCATACGGAAAAATGTAAAATGTAAATAATTCCACTCATCACATCTCCACCTCCTGAAAAGAAAAAGAAAAAATCCTACAGCCTGACATGTAGTATGTATACGCACATAGAAGTTTTCCATTTGTTTGTTTTTGTTCTTGTTGTCTTTCAAGGGAAGATATTATACACATTTTGTTGAAACTTGCTTTTCTCAATTAACATTACTTATGGACATAATTCCAGGTTATCAGATTATCCAACATCAATTTTATCTCATGCCTTTTAATAGTTTAGAATTTGAATTTAATGCAACTTATTTTGCTCTTTTACGGTAAATAGATATGCAGATTGCCTCCAATGTTTTGCCAACATAAATCATGCTACAGTGAAATTATTCTCACATATTTTTAAAGACTAATGTTTAATTTTCTATAGATTCGTTTTTCAAAACTGTGGGTCTGGGGCCGGCCCAGTGCCATAGTGGTTAAGTTCACAATGTCCTGCTTTGGTGGCCTGGGGTTTGCCGGTTCGGATCCTCAGTGCAGAGCTACCCACCGCTTGTCAAGCCATGCTGTGGCAGGCGTCCCACATATAAAGTAAAGGAAGATGGGCATGGGTGTTAGCTCAGGGCCAGTCTTTCTCAGCAAAAAGAGGAGGATTGGCGGCAGATGTTATCTCAGGGCTAATCTTCCTCAAAAACAACAACAACAAAAAAAACCTTGGGTCAAAGGGTATGCAACTTTAATGTGCTCTTCCAAATCAGTTTAAAAATAAAAGTTAAAATTCTGTCTAGCAATAAGTACTCATTTCATAATATCTTCACTCATATGAGATGTTGTTTTATTACTTTTCCCTAATTTTATAAGACAATGTTGTGCCCCACTAAAGCTTTAAATTTTATTCCCTAAATTCTGATGAGGTCCAGCAACTATTCATATGTTAATTAGCTACTTGGCTGAAATTAAATTTCAGGGAACTTGGAACACCTATTTAAGTTACCCCTTCATGAAACTTCAGAAACACTCCTTCTAACTAGAAAAAATCACCCTGGGCCCCTTTTGGTGTGAGTGAAGAAAGAAAAAAAGAAGAAAGAAAAGAAAAATGCAAATAGATTACTTGGCATCGAGTATATACTAACTCGTTATGAGAGATACTAATGTTATGAAAGTGGGACCATGGGGAAAGATTGGGCCTCAGTCTTTTATCAGGGAAAGGTGTGAGGAACACCATGTGCGGTAGATTAAGCCACCAGTAAAAGCCCTGAGCATTTAGAACCATAGGCAGACTAGACCCAGTGTCCTTCTGGAAGGACTCTAGGCATTTGCACGGAGCAAGGCTGTGTTGTGACAGTCTGGAGAAAGCAGAATCCAAATAAGGTGGAGGGATACCATAGAGAACCTGTCTTCTCAACCACATGTTAGGTGGGACACAGATGAGAAAGAAGCCAGTCTGCAGAGCACAAATGAAATGTGCTAAGTAATGATTAAAAAGCCAAGTTTTCATATGTAAATAAAATATAGAAACACTAGGTAACAAGTAATTTGTAGTAGTAATTTCTCTTGTGTCAATTCTGGCCCTACTTGGAAGGCTTTGTTTTCTCCTGAGAAAAACAGAATAATGAGCTGAAGCTCCTGAGCAGCATCCAAATGGCCACAGGTTTGCTGACACAGTGAAGCCCTGGCGATTTATTCAGGTGACTCTTTCATTGCTTCCTCGATATCTGCCATCCTGAGGAATGTCATGCCCCTGCAAGTTTATGATGATGGAAGTGTAAATGTAACTGGACAAAATGACCTCTGGAAGCCTCTTCCATTCCTTGCAGGCATTCCTCTCCCCAAAGCCTGGACATCCATCTATTCCTTTGGAAGCCTGATGCATTTGGAATTCTCAAACCTATTGGTATTGTCCTTGATTGCAGTGCACCTCAACTTGAGCAGCAGCCTCATTCTAAGCCTCTGAGCAAGCAGCCACCTTTACTCTCCAGGGCCTCTCTGGACAGAGCTGTCACTCTGCGGGAAGCCATGGGGACGGTGGGCTGACCGATGCAACTGCTCTGCACAGAGATAGGTCAGCTTAGACGTGTCTGGGGTCTGCCTGAATGACCTGATTGAAGGCAGGCTAACCTTTCAACAGAGAGAGCCACATTGCTGCAGAGAAGAGCAAAGTCTCTGTAGAAAATCACACAAAAAGAGTGACTCTGCTGCCCTTTAGAGAAATTAAAGTCTGCCCAGGATAGCCATTGTTTTTCTATTCCAAAAGAAATGCATTGACAGAACGGACACGTTCCAATCAATTGAGCCTATTTGACTAGTTTAATTCCTAAGAAGGCAAGCAAAGAAAAAAAAGACTACTGGAATATAACGTCACTTCTGATTTTTCCCCCTTCAAAACAGATAGTCTGTTATCCAGATGAGTCACTTTGTCACATTGCATTACCTAATGGAGCAGACCAGTGTCTCCTCTTTAAAACCAATTGTGACATAAACCCATTTATAAAATAAGTAAGTGGCTGCCAGTTTCCAAAGTGTTTATCCTTGAGTATAATGAGAGAGAGCAAACATGGCACAAGATGCAGATCAAGAGACCTGCCAAATATCAAGGAGGAGGGCCTCTTTTTCAAGATGTTGCCAGTGGAGAAAGTTATTGCTAAAACAGGTTGTTGGAAGCAAATTATAAATTATAGCGGCCTCACTGGGAGAGCCACAGCCTCTGAAACGATGGAGATGCAATATTGGATAGTATTAATCCTTTGGTACCTTCATCTGATTGTCTTTAATGATGTTTCATGCTTAATAATGCTATAATAATATTTTGCATCTACTGTTCCATAAAAAGAACGCCATGTGAGCGTATGCTCTCTGCACTCATGTGTAACAAATGGGAAGAGAGAAGACTTAATGGCATGTGTGGGAGGTGACGTCAAAATACTTTTACAAGTTAGGCGACATTTTATTAGATGTGGTAGAAGATAATATTCTGTGTCTAGTTGAAAATTTAAGGTCAAATTTAGCAGATCAACATTATATTAATAGTGTTTTCATGAAACGAAATTCAAGTAATCGCTTTGGAAAATTTAAAGAATGAGATGATCCTTATGTTTAACTCTTACTAGTTTTCCATTTTGCAAATTAATTGACAAGTATAGTATCAATTATTCAATTGAACCATCAACTATTGGATTTTTCTATAAAACTATGAGGTTTTTACTATATCCTCATTTATATGCCTATTCATCAAAAGCTAGTGAGTGGCTGCTATGTGCCAGACCTGTGCAAGACAGTGAAGACATATATTTAAAGAGGCACAGCCCCTGCATGTAAGATTTTTACATTCTAATGGAAGGCAGACCTACAAATAATGGCAAAAACATGAAATGCATGCATGCAATTGGTAATTGAAGCATAAGCAAAGTGAAAAAGGTGCACATGAAAAAGAACACCTGAATTAACTAGGAGGAATAAGGTAAGTCTTCAAAGATAAAGTGAACTGGATTTCTAACAAGTCTGGGAGTTTGCAATTCTAAATCTCAGAAGGGCATTCTGGGCGTCCACGAGAAGTAATTATGTATTAGGGTAAAAACAAATGATGTAGCTTTTCAAAACAAAGACTGAGTCATACCCAAAAATGCTGGACATGCAGAAGGGGTCATATCATGATAGACCTTTTCATAATAAACGATTGGAAGAAATTCAAGAATATAGAGCAAAGGAGTTATATGATCAGCTTTAGGAAGTAAAGAGATTTTGGGCTGTGCCAATCCTACTGAAAGTGATGGGGGTCAGGTAAAACTGGAGTTAGAGCGCCCAATAAGAAAAATATTGAAATTGTCAAGACTTACTTGACAAGAACCTGTAGTAGGGTTTGTAACATTTCATCTAAGTTCTCACATTGAGGTGTGCAGAGTTGTTTATAGTATCGCCCTATTATCCTCTCAGTACCTGTGAGGTTGGCAGTGATTATCCCATCTGTAATTCCTAATATTAGCAATTTCTCTTATTTTGTTAGTCTTTCTAGAGTGTTATCAGTTTTGCTCTTTTAAAAAAATCTGCTTTTTATTTAGATTTTTTCTGTAATGTTTTTCTTTTCAATTTTGTTGATTTCTGCTCTTATGCTTGGTATTTCCATGCCTCTGCTTAATTTGAGTTTATTTTCCTCTTCCCTTTCTAGTTCCTCTAAGTGGAAGCTTAGATTAATCATTTAGAACATTTCTTCTTTGCTAATATAAGCACATAAAGCTATAAATTTCCCCCTAAGGATTGTATTAGCTGCATCCCCCCAATTTTTTATTTTCATACAGTATTTTCTAAATTATATCAAGACTTTCTCTTTGACCCATAGATTATTGACATGTGTATTGTTTCATTCTCCGGTATTTGAGGGTTTTCCTCTTATTATTCTGTTACTAATTTCTAGTTTAATTCCATATAGTCTGAAAACACACTTCGTATGCTTTCAAATATTCAGATTTGTTAAGATTCGATTTACGGCATAGGATATAATCTATCTTCGTTAGTTTTCCAAGTGAATTTGGGTGAAGGGGCCTATAAATATCAATTAGATCTAGTTGGCTTATGATATTCTTTAGTTCTCTTATATTCTTGCTGATATTCTTTTATTTTTTTTTTTTGAGGAAGATTAGCCCTGAGATAACATCTGCTGCCAATCCTCCTCTTTTTGCTGAGGAAGACTGGCCCTGAGCTAACATCCATGCCCATCTTCCTCTACTTTATATGTGGGATGCCTACCACAGCATGGCTTGCCAAGCAGTGCCATGTCTGCACCCGGGATCTGAACTGATGAACCCCAGGCCGCCAAAGCGGAACATGCACACTTAACCGCTGTGCCACCGGGCCAGCCCCTCTTGCTGATTTTCTGTCCACTTGTTCCATATATTGCCGAGAAAGGAGTGTTGAAATCTCCAACTATAATTTTGGATTTATCTATATCTACTTTCAGTTCCAATAGTTTTTACTTCACGTGTTTTGAAGCTCTGCTGTTAGACACATACACATCCTGAATTTTTAAGCCCTCTTGGTAAATCATTGCTTTTATTAATATGTAACACCTCTGTTTTCTCTGGTAACTTTTTTGTTGATACTAATATAGCCACTCTAGCTTTCTTTTGTTTTATCTTTACATGGCATATCTTTTTCTATATTCATTTTTATTCTACATGTATTATTTTTTAGGTTAATTTCTTATAGACTTCATACTGTTGGATCCCGTTTTGTATGCAATCTGAAAACCTCTGTCTTTCAAATAGTATGTTCAGACTATTGCATTTATTGTAATTATTTATATGTTTACAACTAGGTATGATAGTTATGCACAGTTGGCTTTTCCCAGTCTATTCAGAATCGATAATTTACCATATCACTGGAATGTAGAAATATTGCTATCATATAGTTTCCCTTGTTCTAATCCCCTCATGCTATAGTAGTTGTGTTATATTTTATAAGACATATAGTATATAATCCCCTCTTTCTATAAGCAGTTGTTTTATATATTATATATCTCTAAATACAGTGAAAACCTCTTCTTACGATGTTATACTATCTGATTTTAACTGCCAAATATACTTTTAATAGCTCTAGAAAGAATAGAACAACATTTACCAGATATTTACCAATTATTTTGCTCTGCCTTTATTCTGGATGTTCCAAGTTTCTTTCATTTTGTCTGTAATCAACCAATTCTGTTAGTTTTCCTGTAATTAAGTGTCTTTATTTTACCTTTATTCCTAAAGGATATGACTGTTGGACACAAAATTCAAGATTCTTTTCTTTCAGCACTTTGAAAAATACTGTGCCATCTCCTTCTGAGTTCAATGATTAGTCGTGAGAATTTTATAGTCATTTGCGTATTTGTTTTTCTATAGACAGTGAATCATTTGCTCTGGCTGCTTCCAAGATTTTTTTGTCTTTAAAAAAAGACACTGGTTTGTTATAACGTATCTGACTATGGATCTCCTATTTAGGATTTGCTCAGCTTCTTGAAATTGTAGGTTTTTATCTTGTGCCAAATGTGGGAAGTTTTCAGCCATAATTTCTTCAAATATATTTTTCAGCTTCATTCTCTTTGTCCTCTCTTTCTGGAACTTTAATGACACAGATATTAGACCTTTTGTTGCTTTCCCACAATGTTCAGACTGCATAATTTCTATTGATCTATCTGCAAATTTGCTGACTCTTTTCCCTGTCATCTCCATTCTGCTATTAAGTTCATCCAGTGAGCTTTTTATTATGGTAAGTTCATTTTGAATTTCTGTAATGTTCTTTGTTTTCTTCTTTATAAACCTTGTTTTTTTCCTGAGGCTTTCTACTTTAACAGTTTTTTTCAAGAATAAATATAATTTATGGTTAGAACATTTTTACAATAGCTGCTTTGAAGTCTATCTCAGGTAATTCCAATACTTGTGTCATCTCATGTTAACATTTATTGATTACCTTTTATCCATGAAAGTTAAAATGTTCATTTTTTTCTTTGTATGCTTAGTAATTTTGGAGTGTATCCTGCACATTTTGAATGTTATCAGGAGATTCTCGATCTTGTTTAAATCCTATGGAAATATTAATATTTTTGTTTTAGCAAATAACTGAATTGATGAGAATTAGTCACTTGTTCCAACATGCTTTCTGAGGACCGTGGTTCCAACATCTTATCTATTTTCAAGCCTTTGTAGTGGTCTTCAGATTTGTCCCAGGTGTGTGGCATCTGATGATCACTCTGAGATCTGAGTGGTGGTCTATCTTTGAATTCATTTCTCAAAGTCTTTGGCATACTTATTAGGATCAGCCCTCACATCCAGAGTTTGGAGGTGGACTCTGGAGTACATAAACAACTTTATTAGCTGTCTTTGCTTGGCCCCTTCCACTACATGATGTCTTTGGTTATTTATGGTTTCCTAAGTCTTCCTTTTCAGTACGGGGGATAGTAAGTTAGATCTTTAGTTTACCTGCTCTGCTGCGCATTACTACAATTGAGCTCCCATTCAGTCACTTTTAAGTTGGGTACACCCAGAAAATCCAGGATAATTTCTCCATCTTGTGGTCTTTAACCTAAATCACAACTGCAAAGACCCTTCACCATGTAAGAAACAGGTTACAGTGATTCAGGCATAGACATCTTTGAGTGGCAATTATTTTGTCTACCACAATCCACCTTTTGGTCACTAAAGTTCTCATCTCACATGCAAATGACTTTCACTCTATCCCAAGGTCCCCAAAAGTCTCAACACATTAAACATCAACTCTAAATCCAAAACCTTATTTATAGCTTATCAGATCAAAAGTCCCAAATATCATATAAATTGGATATGGATGAGATTCTAGGTATAATTCATTCTGGGGTGCACAATTCTTCTTCATTTGTAGACATGGAGAGCTCAAGAAGCAAGTTATTGGCTCCCAAAATATAGTGGTGAGACAGGCATAGAAAAAGAGTTATAGACACAAAGGAAAAGGAAAAAGGAGTCACCCATACCAAGTAATTTGGAAATCCAGCCAAATGAACTCCATTTACTTTTAAAGCCTGGGAATAATCCTCTTTGGCTTATGGCTCCACCCTCTGGACTCACAGCTCTGTCTCCTGGACTTGCGACTCTGCCCTCAGAGTCATCTTTCCTTTTTCAGGGACTGTATCACATGTGTGTTTACTGCTGCAGAGTTTTGTCAGTCTGTTTCCTACCAGGAGAATTTTGAGGGTCTTTCACTTTGCACTCCTTTTGCCCCTTTCATTCCAAGCTGATGGAAGTTCTGCCCTATAAAATTCTCACAAACCATATGGGTTTCCTGTGTATGTTAGTGGGATTCACTCCCTGAAGCAAGAAGCTCATCTCCCAATCTTTCCTAGACAATCCTTTCTCTATTTTGGTTTTTTACTGAAATGGCTGAAGACACATGCCATCATGCTTCCTAGATGCTCTGGTTTCTGAGATTAGTCAGATCTGTGAATTACATTCAGTCTCTTCAGAGTCTTTGTATGACTGAATTCTCCGAACTTTTCATCTTTCTAAGACGTTAGCAAAAAGTTGTATGGCTGCATTCTCAGTCTTTTCTCTAGAGTATGCTTTTCTGATGGGATATGTCTTATTTTTAGCCCCTTTTGCCATCTAGATAGCCTGAGAATTTCCAAAACCATTTAAACCTAGTTCCTTTTTGTTTAACCGTTCTTCCTTTAATTTACCTCTCTCCTTTCTTATTTTACTAAAAGCAGTAAGAAGAAACCAGACCACATCTCTTACTCTGTACTTGGAAATCACCTTAGCTAAATGTCCAATTTCATGATTTACAAGTTCTGCTTTCCACCTCACTGCAGGACACAATTGCACTCAGCTTGCTGCCACCATATAAAAAGGATTTCCTTTTCTTCACTTTCCAGTAACATTTTCCTCATTTTCTTCGTGGCACTCAACAGCAGGGATTTAAAGGCTTGTATTTCTATTAACAGTCTGTGCACAATATTTTAGGAATTCTCTAAGATGACATGTTTTCCTACCATGCTTCTAACTTTCTCTGAGTGCTCACTGGAAGAGTCTTTAACATCCATATTTCTGTTAACAGTCTGTTCAGGGCAATCTAGACATTTTCTAACACACTTCTCAAAATCCTTCCAGGCTCTGCCGAGTGTTCAATTCCCAAGCCACTTCTGCACTTTTAGATATTTATTACAGCAGCACTCGACTTTCAGGGATCAAAATTTTTGTTAGTTTTCTATTGCTGCTATAATATATTTTTATAAACTTAGTGTTTTAAAATAACACAGTAAATCAGATGTCCAACATGGGTATCACTAGGGTAAAACTAAGATGTCAACAGGGCTACATGGATTTCTGGAGGTGCCAGGAGAGAAGCTACTACCTTGCCTTCTCTAGCTTTTCCTTGCTGCTGACATTCCTTGGCTCGTGGCCCCCTTTCTCCGCCATTTTCAAACGATTTGCAACATTGCAATCTCTCTAACCCTTCTTCAGTCCTCGCATCTTTGACTGACTGACTACAATTGGGAGAGTGTCTCCATTTTCAAGAATTCATATGATTAGGTTTAACCCACTGGGATAATACACAATAATTTCCCTATCCCAAGGTCCATAATCTTAATTACATCTGCAAAGTCCCTTTTGCCTTGTAAAGTAACATATTTATAGGTTCCAAGGAATAGGACATGGATAGCTTTTTCTTTTTCAGGGAGAAAGAGGATAGGAGGCTTTATTTTGACAACCACATTATGGAATGCATTATACCACAATAAAATTAGAGGCCAATCAGTTAAATTGAGAAAACCTTCTTTTCATAATGAACCAGGTAAGAAAGAAAGCTTAGAATAAAGCATTTTCTTACTTATGAGGTTAAGAAATACGATAAATCTAGAAAGATCTTAGTTGAAGGAATGAGTGGTTAATTCACTTACAGTAAACAGATATGCATAAATTCTCTACTGCAGCATTTCCCAGCTAGTTGACAATTTCAGGTGCCAGAGAGGACTGACTAAAGTTTTAAGGCCAATTTTGCAAAGCTTTTTCCAAAGCCAAAATAGATCCGAAGCTCAGCATCTATCCAATTCCAATCTATCCTCCACATGTAGATGTGCTCCAAGAGTGTTCGAGTTGAGAGCTCAATTAAAAAAAAGGGATAGTGTACTTTGGTACAAACTTAAGTTAACAAGTTTAAGATTAATAATTCAGGAAATTGGAAGAAGGAAATGAGATTTGTTCAAAGACTATAAGGAAAGTATGGATAGTAAAATAATATTTCATCAAAATCTCTGGACACTTGGATGAGTTCTTAAATATTGAAAGAAACAATTTTAGTATAAACAAAACAAGGCCATATTCCAAAAAGCTACTGTGCTTAGCTTCCCCAAAGCCATTCCCAACATATTGTCCCCCGCTGCCTTTAATTACAGAGGTTTGAATTCTAACATTGTCTTTCCTAGTCTACGTTATAGCTTTGTGTAGTCAAGACATTCAGTTTGAGCCTATAAGAAAAGGTTTAAGGCTTCTATACGATTCAACTGGATAACACATTGCTTTCTTGATTATAACCCTACCATCTCCCTCTTCTTCCTGCTGGATGGGAAAACGATGCTTCCCACGGAGGCAGTCATTGTGATCATAAAGTCATAGTAAGGAGATTGCAGAGGTGCTGGCCCTGACACCGTGAGGCCAACAGAAGTTCCCTATCACTTAAGCCACTGTAAACTGAATCTCCTTTGCGTCTAATCTTAACACATTTCTAATAAATAAATTCAGTTAAAGATTTGTAGTAATTTTAGTTTCATAAAAATATTTAGGATATTGAATAAATGCTGGAGACCTGAACTAGGGGGAGAGAGGACAAAGGATTCTAATCACTGAATATTTGAATCATTGAATATCATTCTTATGCACTGCTGCAGGACTTCTGTCAGATACAGAGAGCTGGGCTGAGCAAAAGATTATGGGGAAGGCCGAAGTCATGTTATTGGAGAAGGATATAATTATCAACACCAAACTGAATAGAAAAAAAATAGAATGAGAAGAAAACAAAAAAATGTGTACTCAGAGTGTAGAAAGCATAGTCTCAGACAATAGTGATCTTAGAAACAAATAATTTTCTTATTTTCATCAAGCATGATTGAATTGCATTCTCTCCTTTTTACAGATTTATGTTTTACAAACTTTAATATTTTCAGCAACTTCTCTTTCATTGAGGACATCAAATTCATGAAAAGAATTTTGAAATACACGGTGTTTTCATGGGAACTGTGTCTATACTCTGAATGTGTCAACAGCCTGCCCAGTTGTAATGGAATCTTATTTATATCACGTAGACTACAAAAGAAATAGCAGAGACAAGCGCAAAATGTCCGATTTAGCGTTCTTTATTTGGGAAAAGTATGAACAATAAAACTGCATATTCTGCAAAGTAAGATGTTTCCCACTTGTGGCATCTTATAAGTCTTAAAATATCTCTGCAATGATCCAGATTTTGCTCTCAGATGTCCTCCATCTACTTTGCATGCAACTGAGGAATAATTGACTCCATTCTAGTTTATAGGGAAGAAATAGATTCTGGTTATATTGGACCATTAATTTGTTGAATGGCTGTGAACAGCTTCCGCCCCTCGTTAAGAACCATGGCCACTAAAACTCTACTGCCTCCATTTGGATGTTTGATTTGGGCAATTCCACATGCTCCATAAGAAATAATTTAGTATGTCTCTGAGATAGATGACAGGATTTGAATCTTTTCTCCTGGGAGATTTAACTTGGAAATTCTTTTTAATGCTAATGGCAATTATTCATGTCAAAGCTGGCATATTGATGGGGGAATACACTCCTAAATCTGTTTTTACAGTTTGTGTATACTTTGAAGGATTTTACCACCATATGGTCCTTAAAGGTTTGTTGTCCGTTGATCCACAGTGGTTACAAAGTCACATGAATATTGTTCTTACAGGTACTCCACACCTCCATTCGGAAAAGAAACCTAAAATAAATATGTTAACTGTTAGAGGAAAGGTAAGAGATGTAACCAGTGTGAGAAGACAGATTCTCACTTATCTTTACGTTCCCCATACAACAGCAACCTGGAGAGAGAGAGAGAGATAGCCATTGAATGAGTGATGGATATATTTTCCCTCATTATGCGTCTACAAAGGGATGAAAGAAATAAAGAAAGGATGATGCCAGAAACTGTTGCTCTCTGGAATGAAAATCTGACTAGGAATTGGCATACAATATACTGATGAAGAGATCAGACATCCAGTGTTCAAATTCTAGCCATGCCTCCTTCTAGCTGTATTGTATTAGGAAAGTTATTTAATATTTCATTGCCTCAGATCCCTCATATATAAAATGGATAAATAATAATAACCTACTCCTGAATTAAAAATATTTCATATATTTAAAGCCCTTAAAGCGGGACCTGGAATATGGTAAGCACTGAATATTTTAACTCTTATTACTAGTAAGTGTCTCATAAGTTATCATGGGGGAAGTCTTCATCATATCTGCGCAATTTGGATTGGACTTTATAAATAGGTGGTGTGGTCGGCAGAATGATGGCCCCACAAATATGTCACATCCTAACCCACAAAGTCTGTGAATGTGTTATTTTACATAGCAAAAGGAACTTTTAAGTGTGATTAAAGTTATAGACTTTAGATGGAGAGATTATCATGGATTTTCCAGATGGCCCCAACATAATCACACAAATCCTTAAAAACAGAAACTCTTTTCCAGCTGTGGTCAGAGAGATGTGATGGTGGAAGAAAAGGCAGGAGAGATCCAAAGTGAGAAAGAGATTCAATCCACCACTGCTGGCTTTAAATTGGAGGAAGGGGGCCATGTATTAAGGAATGTGGGCAGTTTCTAGGAACTGGCATCATCCCTTAGCTGACAGCCAGTGAGTAAATGGAGACTTCATTCCTACAACCAAAGGAGGTAAATTCTGCCAATAACAAGAATGAGTAAGGAAATGGATCCTCTCCTAAAGCTTCCAGAAAGGAGCTCAGTCTTGCCAACCCATTTTAGACATCCGAGCTCCAGAAGGTAATAGAAGAAATTTATATTGTTTTAAGCCTCTAAATTCATGAAAATTTATTATAGCAACAATAGAAAACTAATACAATTGACATATAATATGGGAATTAACCTGGAACAAGTGAGTATTCTTGGGGCTGTGGATAACTTCATTGCCTAGCCAAAGACAACTGTGAGCCAACTTAGAGAAAGCCATCAAGACTGTTTCTTTTAGAAAATTCTAGAGGGTTCTCAAAAATTAGATTTCTTGAGAAATCTGGTGCTTGAAAAAGTTAATCAATTACAAAGTTAGAGTTAGAGAGCTCAACAAAAATAGTCATTCCCGACTGCTTCTTGGTCCACAACATTTACGTTTCTCCCTGAAACACCACTTCAGTAGTTTCTGATGGCTTCATCTTGAGCATGCAGGGATGTGATGTGCTCAGGAAGCTAGGAATTGGCACTTAAGAGGTACTAGTGAGGGCTTTTCTGGTCACCCTATCTAAATTGCAACCTTGTCAAAACTACCGATTACCCTGCCTTACTACATTTTTCTCCTTAGCACAAGCCACAATATAACATCAATGTAATGAGGAGTCTGACCTCATGTTTTAACGTTTGCTGACAGCTTTTAAACCTCACCCCTCCCTTTTCCTTTTGTGCCCACATCTGGGCAAGCTGATCAGAAAGACTGAGTGCTCCCTGTTGGCATTGGCAGAAGATTCAAACCACACAAGCCCCTGCCCACCTGTGGGGACTCTCTCCTAATCCATAACCACAATAAAAGCCCAGGCCACCCTTTTTCTTGCTCTCTCTAGCCATTACGGATCGGCTCGAGAGTCCTGCTGTGCTCTCCTCAGAGGCCTCAATCACATAATAGACCTTTTCATATGCTCTTTACATGTGTGTGTGGCATCGTCAGTCTCAACATCTCAACGAAATTTTCGGTGGAGATTCTTCTGGATTTTGTATGGTGACTATACAATAAAATATATTTACTAATTTATCTTCTTATTTTCTTGTATTTACATTAGAATATAAGCTCCATTAGGGAAAATACTCTATCTGTGTTGTTCACAGTACCTGGAACAGTGTGGAGCATACATAAGAAACTCTAGCAGTTGAGATTACGTGAATGTGTGTGCATGAATTATTTCTTTATTAGTAAAGTGGGTATTGAAGGAGCAAAAAATAATTAACTTAATCATTCATATTTCTTTTTTGCAATGAAATAAAGTTAAAAAAATTAAAATAACTTCATAAAATCACCCCCTTCACCACGCAAATATTGAAAGTCAACTATAGGAACTAGAGTATAATGCCAAATCAGAGAAATTTGGTCATATGTCTTCATCCATCCAGGAAATATTTATTGAGCTTCATGTGCCAGGCAGTATTATAAGTACTAAGTTCCTGAGATGAATAAGACAGATAAGAGTCTTGATCTCATGGAGCAGACATTCTAGCTATCTTTCTAATATACTTTTCTCTGTTCAAAAGTTAGATTCTGAACTCTACCAGCCTAAGAGCCCATGTTTAAATGTAAAAAATTAAACCCTGCCTAGCTTCCTCGAAAATATTATTTGCTTTCATTCAATTGTCCAACATCTCATTGACTGGTGAGGCAGAGACAACACTATGCTGACCCAAACGTTCCCTCTTCTTAAGCATGAAAGAAGACTACATTCCCTGCACTTAGGTGAATGGACATATGACTGAGTTCTGGCTAATAATAGGTGGAAGAAGTTAACTGTATCTACTCTACCCCTGACCTTAAAAATTACCCATGTAATACTCTTCTCCTTTTATTGCGACCTTAGAAGCCATGTGTTTCAGATGATTTCATGGTAAAGTTCAAACTGCCTGGGCCAATGGGTCACCCTTTGGAGAAGAACCATTGAGGACAGGCCCCTCATGAATGACTGTCATATGAGCAAGAGATAAAAAAAATTTTTGCGTTAAGGCTTTGAGATCTAAGGATTAATTTTTATTGCAACAGAGCCTGGCTAGACTGACAGGTTAGGAAAATGGCATTCTTATTTACTTGCTTATTCCTATGCCTAATACAATTGTCGGTCATATTGGCTTCAGTTATGATGTTTCTTGACCTCAGCAATCATATTGACCACTTACCACTTTTGAGAATATTAATTAGTGCAGATATAGATAGAATTTTTCAATCTTTGCTCATTTTTTGACTGTGATATTAACACATCCACTCATTATTGCCTGGATTGGCTGTTTAATTTGAAGAAATTAAATGCTGAATATTTCAAAGAAGAACAAAAATCTGTCACTTGATATTTCACTACTGCGACAGTGAGGTGAAAATAAAGACACTGCCTTAAATATTTCTATTTCTCAGTTGGCTCCCTTCTCATTTTTCATTAGCTGCAGGGAATTGCCCTCTAAGTAACTAATTAAGACTGGTGTCCTGAGGTACCCAGCACTCCCAAGTGATAATTACTTGAGATTAAAAGCCAAAGACCAACAGCTTTAAAGTGTTTAATGGGGCAAAGTAACAAGGCTGATGTATGTGTTTCCCTGGGCTTGTAGCAGAGATGGCCTCAGAAACATGGATAAATCTAGCTTACTGGGAAGAGTGCCACTCCTGCTGCTCCAATATCAGGATGCTCAGGATGTCAGTGAATCAACATTTCTATTACAGAAGCAGCACTTGGAGAAAAGTGAGAAGCACTTGAAGTGGTAGCTCTTAGAGATGTGTCAATGAAAATTTTTTTGTTAATTTTTACTTTAAATCCATAACATTTCCACAATTTCAGGAGGCTATCATCATGGTTATGTGTGTTGGATTAATATTAGACATCTTTGGAATAAGGCCTGGCAGCCATGTTGGGGCTCCAATGCCTTTGTCTCCTAGTGACTGGCTGATTGGACCATTTGAGTTTCGAAAGAGGGTCTGTCTTCGTAGTTTGAGTTGAGATGTATGTGAACTTTTGATTGGCATCTTCTACCATGTGTTTAGAGAAGAAGGACCAGTGATCTACAGAGAGAGAACATGGAAGAGACACCAGGGGAGCAGTGGAAATGATGGACAACACAATCCCAGAGAAAGGAGCACTAAAGTATAGCTCTCTGGGTTTCGCTTTCTAATAATAGCTAGATCTCTCTGACCCTGACTGTGGCACAGTGTACAGCTTTATAACATGGTCTATTTTTGGTATAAGGTGTTGAAGCAGACTCTCGTTACCACAGCCACCATCAATAACCACAAGAAAACACTAAGAAATGAGCACATTTAAAATTAGCTAAGACACACTATCTAAGATCCTAGACACTAAAGGAAACCCAGTCAGTGGTAAATTCCATGAAAAAAATATCATGACTATTCATGACAGGTTCCTCTGGCTATTTGTGTGACTCAGATGCATTAGAGTCACCGGAAAGTGGAAACCGAGAGATTCATGATGGTTCTTTTTCCCAGTTCTTACTCTTCCATTTAGTCCTTTGCAGTGAATTTCCCCGGCAAAGGGAAAGGCAGCAACGGATGTTAAGATTTGGGAAGTTGCTCTCTAATTTCAATTTTCAACAACCACAGTCCTTGCTGAGATTTATTTGCAGCAAGGAAATTGTTTGGGGAACATAATTTTTACAGGACATAACAGTGCTGGATGCTTTTCACAGCTGCCACTGATAACATTTGTGACACTTCAGGGGAAAGTACAAACTTATAAAGCTACAAAACAGGTCTCAAAGGGGCTTCATTTTTGCTCAGTTAATAAAAGGTCTCAGAGTATTTCAAATTTAAAAACAGGCAAAGCATAAAGACCAAGATGTCAGGACAATCCTTCTCTCAAAATAAATTACCCTAGATCCCAGAAGAGGGGAGCTGAAAACTGGCATACTACATAAGGAACTCGTGTAGGTCTTGTGGTATAGTTTCTCCAACTTACTTTTCTATTTCGTTTTATGTTGGAGTGATAGAAAACTGGAATTTTTTTTTCAGGCTTAATGTTCTTTAGCTTTTGCTTGGGGTAACATGTAAGAAAAAATAAAAGAAGAAAGGCAAAAGAAAAGGAGACCTTTTGGGAACAGAATTTGGAAATTAAATGGCACTTGAGCATTTCTCAGGAGGGGGTGACAATGAAAACATAAAAAATAAAGTGCTACACATTTTCACTTTTTCCATGTGGGGCATTATAGTTCATAAATGTACATTTGTAGTTGAATAAGAAGGACATTAAACTGGAAATCAGATAAGTTGCTGTGAAAAATGTGGGAAGTTAAATAACTTACTTGTGCCTTAGTTTCATACTTGTCAAGTGGAAAATGCAAAGTTCAAACTAACTGTTTTACTTGAATTTTACCTTAATTGTATTCAACAAAAACATTGCATGATATTTTACTGTGGTAGGTGCTCCAAGATAGTTTATATAACCTTAAACAATGTTCTAGACTTGATAATAACAGCATTAGAGTACTTTTGAGGATAAAATAAATATTTGGAAGCATGTAACATTGTTCTAAGTTTAGAAAGAGAATCCAAAAATATTAGATCTATTGTAAACATGGCTCAAGTGAAGACTTAATTTAAGTTTTACTATTTTTCTCCATCAAATTAAAAGTGAATAAGTTCAAAATAGAGAAGTTTATAGGCATGTTCAAGGCTTCACAGACAATTAGATGGAGAGTGAAAATTCAAACCTAATATCGTTAACTGTATGTTTAGTATGGTCTCCACTTTACCAATTTTATCATAATATAAGGGAATAATGTATGTTAAAATTTTTTCTTAAGTGAAAAATAGTACAAAATTCATTCCTTCAAGAATGATTCAATAATTCATTGTTTCAACCGATTATTATTCTACATGTATTCACATGCCAAGCACTATGGGAGAATATGGGACACATAAATTCAAAAACCCAAAAGCTTTCACTCAAGTGACTCATTTTCCAGCGTAACACAGGCAAATAAAAAAAATAAACTATTTCAGAATAATATGACATGAGCTTGATGAAGGCATATTCTCTGTGCTAAAGAGTCATTAAGCTGCCTAGGCCTTTTGGTGAGAATAAAGGTGGAACAAGATGTATTGAAAGCTTCCCAAAGATAATTAGTGACTTTTTTCCAGCTTTTTGTGGTATAATTGACAAATTAAATTATATATATTTAAATGTATACAACATGATGGTTTGATATACATATACATTGTGAAATGATTACCATAATCAGGTAATGAACATATTCATCACCTCACGTAGTTACCTTTGTGTGTGTGGTGAGAACATTTAAGATCTACTCTCTCAGCAAATTTCAAGCATATAATGTGGTATTAACTACAGTCTTCATGCTGTACGTTAGATCCTCAGAGCTTATTTATCTCATAGCAAAGTTTGTACCCTTTGACCAACAACCCCTCATGTCCCCTACCTCCCACCCCCTCCAAACTGCATTATGCTAAATGGAATAAGCTAGACAGAGAAAGAGAAATACTGTATTGTATCACTTATATATGAAATCTACAAAAAAGTCAAAGTCAGAGAAACAGAAAAGAGATGGTTCTTGAGCTTGCTCTTGTAGAATAAACGTGCCTTCCAGAGTACAAACAAGGAGTGAATTCTAGGCAGAGAGACACTGAAGCAGCATTGTGTGGTTATTTGGGGGGTAACTGTTATATTTTGAAACACACATCACAGTAGCAAGACATCAATCTTGAGTAGTTTGCAGGATCCAAATTATGACATTGTTATTATGGTTATAAACTGACCAGACGTAGAGCACAAAGTCACCAATAGCTTTATTTAGGGAATTCACACATAACCATTGGTGACATAGAAGAAAATATAGCTGTCATGTGTACCTCTTGAAGGCTTCAGATACAGAACAGGTTGAAGGAGTAAAGAGTGAACAGGTATAAAGAAGTACTTAGTTAAGAGACATCTATCCTTTAAAAAAATGAAAAAAAATTCAATTTCCATTGATTATAAAATAAACTGTGAGATACAAGATAAACACAAAGAAGAAAAGATACTCAAAGATAAATACTATTAATATTTGTGTGATATCCTTCCAGTTGTTTTCTATGTATATTTGTAATTTATTTATTTGTTTAAAAAAAAACATGGTATTTATATACTATTTTTTTGAGTTGCAGCACCTATTCTTTAATTTGCTTGGACACTCAGGCTTGATTTTTTTTTAAAAAAAATAAACAACTACAAAAACTTCACTCTAGTAAAAATATAATGAACCATGCAAGATAATAGATTGACTAAATATACAGGTAAACAAATTTTTATATTAAGCACAATATGAAGATGTATATGATATTATATAAACAAAATAATTTAGATATTATTAATAGTTAAATTAATTAGACAGATATAGATAAATAGATGATAGATGATACTAGACAGATAGATAGAGTGATACATCAATCAATCACCATGGTCACCCGTAGGTACTAGTGCCCATAGACTAAACACGATGTCGCATAATACTCCTGAAAAAGCATTCAACAAATTTTAATCAATTCAGTCACGAATATAGCAAGAATGAAAGTCTTTGAAATGGCTGAACACCGGGAAGTGTGATATCACATATTACTCAATGATAATCATTTCTGTAAGAGGCTATAGCTCTTTTCTTCTTAATCTTTCTTGAAAGTTTAAAGATGAAGAGAAATAGCTCATGATTTCTGCTCTGGCAAATTCCTAGGCAAAAGGACTATATTTCCTCTTTTTCATATAGAGAATGATTTTTTGAAGCAGATTCCCAAAATCAATATAGAGTTTTCATTTCCCAGGTGAGTCTCTTCTATTCCGAGCTGCTGCATCAAACAGGTTTCCAGCTGCTGATAAAGGGCAGTAGGAATTAGTCCTGGAGAATCTTATCCCAAGCAGCAAAAGAGGTCAAGAAAACCCAATGATAGAAATAAAATACTAAAGAATAAGATTTTATTGGGTAGAGTTGATCTTTGGAGAGCTACAAACCTTTATAATGTCTAAAATTTGTTTGCAATCTTCTCATTCCCTGACAACCAATTTCCAACCTATAAAAAATAGGTGACTATTTTTTCATTAGCTTTTCACTTACCAATTTGTCCGTGTTTCTCATGAGTACTGCTTTGGACTGAATTGTGCCCTCCTGCCCCCAAATTCATAAGTTGAAGCCCAATATTTGGAGATAAGGTATTTGGAGATAAGGTTTATAGGAGTTAATTAAAATTAAATAAGGTCACAAGGGTGAGGTCCTAATTCTATAGGACTCATGGCCTTATAAGAAGAGGAAGAGAGAGAGATCTCTTTCCACAAATGTGCTCACCAAGGAAAGGCCATGTGAGGACACAGTGAGAAAGTGGCCAAGTCACTTTCTACAAGCCAAGAAGAGAGCTCTCACTAGGCACCAAATTGACCAGCACCTTGATCTTAGACTTCCTAGCCTTCAGAACTGTGAGAAATAAATTTCTATTGTTTAAGCCCCCCAGTCTGTGGCCTTTTGTTATGACAGCCCAAGCCAACTGAGGGAAGTACATTGTAGTTCATTGTATGGAAATACTATAGCTTATGTAACTAGTATTACATATCAAGACATGTAAAATCTATCCATTTTTACATTATGAAACATGTCTTCTTACAGATTTTGTGCGTTTATTGAGTTCCTGAGGATAAAGTCATGTGAGTGGAATCACTACATCAAGTTGACAGGTTCTTTAAGAGTTTTGATGCTGTTGTCAAAAGATTTTATAACTTTTAACACTACACTATTTTATAAGAATGTTTATTTCTTTATATTCCAATTAATAACGGCTATTATTATTTAAAGGCCTTTGTAGTTTAATAGTCAAACAGTGACATCCTTGTTTACTATCCATTGTTTTTTAATATTAGTGAGATTTTTAAAAAAGTTTTTGAATTAGCCATTTGTATTTATTCTTTCATTAATTGCTTTTTTTTTTTTTTTTTGCTATTTCTTGTCTGTTTGCAAGAAAATTTACTATGAACACACCTTCAAAGTCCAAAGAAGCTGTAGTGACTGTTGAAGCAGAGTGAGTGACATGACATCTATTCAAGCTTTCTCAGGGCTGAAGTCCATGCTTCCTGATTAATTGATGGAAAATGCTCGGCAAATGAAAGTCCATGGCATGAGTTTGTTCTCTTGCCTCAGGAGCTGTCCAGGACTCTCTGATGGTCATACTCTTATTGGCAATGCCAACTCTTGCAAAATGATTCCTGCAGATATCAGTCCCAATAAGATCTTTTCAAAAAGATGGGAAGATGGGAGTCTTTCCATCTGCTCAGTTATATAATTTCTGAGTTATAAGAATAAGGGGGGCAGGGAGTGACGCTTGGCCCATGGGAAGGAGCACAGTCACAAGAATATGTTCAGCACTGGGATTTTAGAGTCCTTGATGACTGGCATAAATTGTGGTCTTTTCTTCCAGTGATCTTCCATTATAAAATCGCCACTGTATCAGGTAATGGTAGTAGAGAGGAAAGAAAGCAGAAACACTTTGATTACATGTTGAGGACAGATGGCATAAACGATGTCTGAGGAGACAAGTGGATGTGGGATGGGAAATAAACTGTGCTTTCGGTTTCACAACTACAAAGAAAACAGATTGAGATCTCAGGCATGTTTTGGAAGCTTTGGTAGCTAGAGGCCATCTCTTCCCCTACTTCCCTCTTCTCTTGCCTTACTGCCTCCACAAATTTTAAAAAAATAACATGACTTAGGTACCTGTCATAAGTGTTGACCTAACAGAACAAATTGTCTATTAATTTCTGTCATGGCCAAAGATCTTTGCATTGAGTCTGATCATAATATGAAAGCTTCTTATCAGAGGGTGAATGATGAAATACACTTTGGCAATTTACTCACTTTTATTAAAAGAAACTCAGGATTGTCCTTGAGCTGACTTTCAAATGTGAAACATATACCATGGGGGACATTCCAAATATGTTCTTCTTCCATTTTCTAGACTGAAGTTGGTTGTAATGTACAGTCATGCATCATACTATGACGTTTAGGTCAACCACAGACTGCATATATGATGGTGGTCCCATAAGATTAGTAGCAGATAGCCTAGGGGTGTAGAAGACTATACCATCTAGGTTTTTGTAAGTGCACTCTATGATAGTCATGTAATGATGAAATCTCCTAACAACACAGTTCTCAGAACATATCCCCATCGTTAAGTGAAGCGTGACTGTATAGGAAAATACAGTGTCTCTGAATTGTGATAATCTTGACGGAGAAGCACAAGACAAAAGAGAGAGTACACTGATATAAGGAATCACTGTGAGCTGAACAGTGTTGGGAAAACGTTATATTTTAAAAAAACAAAGAGATTGAATGTGATTTGAGGCGCTACCATGATGCTAAATGAACACTAAAGAACGATGATGTTCATTAACTTTTTTCTCCCCATTGTTTGCTTTATCATTACCGTTTTTTGAAGAATGGGAAATCTGCCCCTTTTACTTATGTTTTTACTTCTGTCCATGGAAGAAAGAAATTTCTTCCCAAATTCCTACTCTTTTGGCCACCTTCTGGATTGGAGCTCTCTAAAGATGGAGGAGTTGCCAATCAGACTTTTCAAAGCCTAAGATATTATGTAAGTGGTCGATAACCAAGATCATGGTCCAGTTTTGGGGCATCCCCTTCAATCTCTTGTAATCTCTTAGCTAAACACACCTGGGCATACCCAGGCTTGTTCTTCCCCTTATAATTCTTGCCCCCATTGGTAAGGAAACTAAGCCATCATCCCCTAGCAGTAAAGTCTAGGCATTGTTTTTTACTATTTCATGTGTTCACTTTTCTCTGGGTAGATAAACCAAACCAGAGACATCACCATAGACCCAGGCATCTCAGAAGTAGGGTGCAAGAGGCTGCCCCCGGTCTTGTAGATGAAACTGCTTTCTATAATCCATTTGTTACAAAAGCTATACATTTGGTATAGACAGTTATCTATTTATTGTTAAAATTATACTTTGTTTCTTGTATCAATTAAGGTAGCATTCAACTTGAAATAAACTATAAATATGATAAACAGTAGGCCAAGCATGATTTCTTGGTTGGTGATATTATTTTTTATTTTTATTCTTTCCTTATGTAACAAGAAGACTAGAGCTAGAGCTAGGCAGGACAAGGCCAGTGAAGATGCTGAACAATCAGGTCAGGAATACCAGAGATAGCTGATTAGTGATGCAGCGGTCCAAAGAAGCATCTAACTTTGGAGGATATAACATGGATTTTGTTTCAGAGGCACCAGCATTAGTAAACATTTATTTTTTTAATAGGAAGTTACATACATACATTAAATCCATTATTCTCAACAACAACAATAACAAAACTCTAAGAAAAAAGCATTATTATTATGATCCTCATTTATAAGTGAAGAAATGTTTGTAAGCGGAAGCTTTGAAGCCTTCAGTAGATATTAATATATCAGAGAAAGGTGAAACGAGTAACAGATACAGTGTCAGGTATAATCTATTGTAGATTCAGGACACATAAATTAGATAACATATAATCAGAGTCCTGAGCAGAAGGCACAGAAAAGTAGCAGCCAAGCCAAACTGATGAAGGACAGAGTCTGAAAGCAGAGTCACAACAGAGTAACTGCCATGAACTAATGAGGGCCTTGGCCTCTCGGTTCCTCCCAAAGGCTGCCTTAACCGATATCTAGGAAGAGTCTGGAACTAGGAGTCAATCAGCAGGATTTTTCTCCCACAGTGTAAACTGTCTGGGTAGGATGTGGGGGAGGTAATGACAATGGCCCATTTCCCTTGAAGGATGGCCTGGAGTGCTAAAATTAAGGGAAAGCGCCCAAACTCCTCTGTGGATATTGGTGGACAATAGTATTATGAAATGAAACTGTTTATCCACATTATCAAGACAATTTTTCAAAAATAATTGACCTCTGCATCAAAACACACAATCCACAGAATGAAATGGCAGAATGAATGGGAGAAAATGTTTGCAAATTGTATGTATGATGAGGAGTTAACCACCAGAATGTATAAGAACTACTACAACTCGACAAAATATCAAATAAAAAGTATTTGAATACACATTTCTCTAAAGAAGATGTACAAATAGCCAATAAGCAAGTGAAAATATGCTCAAAACAAATAAAGTCAAATGCAAATAAAAATCACAATGAGATACCAGGTCATACACATTAGGATGGGTACCAGGAAAAAGCAAAAAAATAACAAAACAGAAGATAAGAAATCTTGGCAGAGATGTGGAAAAGTTAGACCTCTTGTGCATTGTTAGTGGGAATATAAAATGGTGCTGCCCCTGTGAAAAACAGTATGACCACTGCTCAAAAAATTAAAAATAGAATTGCAATATGGTCTAGCAATTCTTTTGTTTTTTCTTTTTTTTTTTGAGGAAGATTAGCCCTGAGCTAACATCTGCTGCCAATCCTCCTCCTTTTGCTGAGGAAGACTGGCCCTGAGCTAACATCCATGCCCATCTTCTTCTACTTTATATGTGGGACACCTGCCACAGCATGGCTTGCCAAGCAGTGCCTTGTCCACACCCAGAATCTGAACCGGCGAACCCTGGGCCGCCGAAGCGGAACCTGCACACCTAACCGCTGTGCCACTGGGCCAGGCCCTGATCTAGCAATTCTACTTCTAGGTATTATTGGGGAGGAAAACCTTTTCCTCTACATGCTTAGGTTTAGTACCTTGGGACCTATGAGTTAAATTAACAAAAGAAAGATTAACAGGCAAAAAGGCACACATTTTTAATTAATATTTCATGGGCATAGACAGTCACAGAAAAGAAGTGAAGCTCAGTGAAGTAGTTAGGCTTGGGGGCTTATGTACCATTTTAACAAAGGAAAGAGGGTTTGGGCCTCAAGGCTGGATGAATCATGGCAAAATGAATAGGAAATGTATGGGAGAAACTAATGGAAGATATAGGTCATTGTAGTAATGTTTATTCATGCAGACTCATCTTGGAGCTGATTCTCTGTCACTGGTGACAAGAATAACTCTCCTCTTCCTGGTATAGAAAAGGGAGTCACCTTCACAGGGAAATGCGTGTCACCTTCACAAAGGAAAACATGTCCTGCTTTAGGCAAATTATGAAAGGATAGAGATTTCTTTCTGAATTTGCTGATTTTCAATTGCCTTAATCTCAAAATAATCCTCATGCCAAAGTGTCATGTTTTAAAATGGCATATTCTGATTCCTTTTGGCATATATGCAAAATAACTTAAAGCACGGTCTTTAACCGATGTTTGCATACCCATGTTCGCAGCAGCATTAATTCACAATAGCCAAAAGGTAGAAGCAGCCCAAGTGACCATTGACAGATGAACAAAATATGTTGTTTAAACACCATACGCACAAAACACAAATACCATACACACCAAAACAAAAATACTTACAATGGAATATTATTCAGCCTTAGAAAGAGAAGGAAATTCTGACACATGCTACGACATGGATAGACCTTGGGGACATCATGCTTAGCGAAATAACCCAGTCATGAGAAGACAAATACTGTATGATTCCACTTCTATGAGGTACCTGGAGTAGTCAAATTAATAGAGACAGAAAGTAGAATGGTGATTGCCAGGGGCTGGAGAGGAGCAGGTGGGGAAGCTGTTGCTTAATGGTATAGTTTTAATTTTGCAAGATGAAAAGTGTTCTGGATATTGGTTACACAACATTGTGAATTTACTTAACAGCACTGAGCTATATGCTTAAAAATGGTTAAGACGGTAAAAATAAAAGAACTTGGTCTGCAATGTCTAGGAAATTAGATTTCTTCCTGTAGGCAGTGGACTTCTCCATAAACAGATTTATCATTTGGAAATATACTCTTACCAACATGTGGAGGATGCATGGGGGTCGGGAGGGGTAAGGAGATTGAAAATAACTAAGAATCTATCCAACACAGATGAACCTTAAAATATTACTCTGAGCGAAAGAACCTAGCCACAAAACCTAGCCTCAAAATATTATATGAGCCCATCTATACAAAATGTCCAGATCAGGCAAATCTAAATTGACAAAAAATATATTAGTGTTTGCCTAGGGCTGGGGAAATGGAGGGGCTGAGAGGAAACAGCTAAAAAGGATAGGGTTTCTTTTGGGGGTGATTCTGGTGCACAATTCTGTGAATATACTAAAAATTATTGAATTGGATACCTTAAATGGATGAATTGTATGCTATGTAAACTTTATCTTAATAAAGCTACCATCTGCCATATGTGTATAAATATATACATACACACATAAATACATGTATTTGTACATATATATATATATATATTTGAGTTCTTAAAATTTTTTCACAGAGTTCAACATATTAATATCATAGAGTTCTTATCAGGAAGGGCCATATAGCAAAGCTCCCAGCAGAGGTGTGCTTGGTCTCAAGAGCCTATAACCACGACAGTAAGAGGCTGAACTGCTATCTTCTTTTTCATCCTACAGAACGTAAATTGAGATGTCTCAGGTTTGCAAATTCTCTGTAGTCCTCGTTTCTCAAGTCGCACAAGAGTTCAAACATTCACAGGATGGTTTGAAGACTGGGTTATTTAGGCAAAAGATTTGGGGCAGGACACAATAGAAGTTGCAATATTTGCTTCTAGAAAAGCAAATTACTCACATTATTACTGAGAAGGAAAGAATCTCAGGTAAATCGACAGGATAGAGAGATGACCTGAATCGCCCATCCTACCCGTCACTTTGCATATTGTGAGACAGTGGAGTGGGGACCACAGAGTACAAGAGGAGAAAACGCAGAAAGAATAAGAAGATTGTAGAGCACTGCAGCAATTTGCATTCAGTCAAAGCTTACGGAGAGGAATAAACTTTAATAAAAGAGGATATCAATGCTTCCTCGTACAGCAGAAGGCAAGGAAAATAAAGCATTATTGAGCGTATAGATCTGAGCCTGGGAAAACTAACATTACTGGGGTGGGATTTTGGCCAGAATCCCTTTCACATAAGAACTATATCTCAGGGGCACACTTGGGAAAGATCAGGATTTAGAAGTTAGAAGCTACCTTGACTCTTTAACCTGTCGTTTGCATCATAGGTTGTCACATATTCTTTTATAAAAATGTGCATCTTCCAAGTTACTGATATTTTGTGAAGATAGTTAAGAATGGTTAAACACAGACATTATTAAGTCTCTCTAGGAAAAAAATCATAGCTGACAGGCGTATAGAATATTGCTCTCAATAAATTAATGAAGAAGAAAAAAACTAATTCAGCGGGCTTCTCTCAGCTAATAATTCAGTTGGCAAGAGCAAGCCTAAAGGGGTTTGGCATTAGAATTTTCCTCTCAGCGTTCATTACCATCCCTTCAAATCAAGATTGAGGTCTCAGGGGTAAAGTGGTGAGAAAGATAGGAAGTGTTTAGGGTTTGGTCAGCATTTGATTTTGCAAGAAAAAAGATTGTAGCTCCTATTACAAATAAAAAAAATTATCTCTACCACAACAGAACAGTGGTTTTAAAACAGGCATTCCTGGAAAGTATTCCATTTCTCTTTTTGCTGATCTAAATTCTTTATTCGTGAATAAACCAAGCTGAAGACGCTATTTCCCATGGAACCTATCAGAAGTGGCCTAACTGGTCTTCACCTTCTCCCAACAACTTAATGTTTGCACCAAATTACCTAGCATTTGATGGACGTCCTTTTCTAACAATGCTTCCTCTGTAAGCCTTTCAGTTTTTCCATGGTAAGAGAATTTCCCGTTTGTTTTTAAGTCTAGCTCAATGTACAAATCAAGGCACTAGAATCCTATCACAAGAAAATGTGTGCATCCATTAACGTGTAGAGAAAAAGTATGGTGTTCTCTTGCTCATTATTTCTGTTGCACTTTACTGGCCTCTCAATGTCTCCGGTAACCAGGATTTGACCTTTTAGCTTAATCACACGTTCCAGGTCCCTGCAATCAACTTTCAGACTCAATAACATAGTTGGCTTTCTGATTTTATTTTCACTCCGACCATTCTCATGGAACTTTTTCTTGAAGTCTTTCCCTATTCTAATTTTTCTTGGCTACCATCTAACTTATCAGACCCTGGTCTCTAGATGCCAGTGTCAAGATCAGGTTAACTGAGTAATCTGTTTGCCAAAAACCCCTTGTTTTGTGGCAGGAAGTTTTCTTCTATTACACACGTAATCTTCATGCTACCAGTCATAATTTTGGGCATATAAAGGCAACTTAAAAACATTTTCATTTAGTTAAGTGATTAAAATTCAGTGAAGCAAACAGGGAAGCCAAACAAATAGTTTTAAGAGGGTCCAAAAGTCGTTTGAATGGATTCTTGTTCTTCTGTCGAGTTGAATGAATTGATCAGCGGCCCTGGCCTTGTGTAGGCACAACTAAATGAACCCTGGTGCTTAGTGGATCGTAGCCATGGAAAAGCTTTCTCTGTCTCTTGATTATACACAAAGAACAAGAAAGGAACAATAGACTACTTGTTTACAATATTGCATCTACTGCCTTAATTACATATTGTCGTGACTGTTGCTAGTTTTTCAAGCCTCTGAGAGACTAAGTGAAAAGAATAAGCATTTCTTCAAACTGAATGCATGGCAGAAAGCAGTCTCCCTTCTCCAGAGATCATCTATTTTTTCTTTCTGTCACTTTCTAGCAAGCATTTTGTATTTCTTTGAGGTAGCAATTGTCATTGTTTGTTTTACACTTACTGCCTTGATAATAAAACAAGTACCCAGTCAAGTATCCTAGCAATGCAGTGTCTTTTTTATTTCTCTCTGGTGCTTGTTTATTAGATGCTCTGGAGCCTTTTCTCAAGCTGTTAAGGGACGCATATGGCTAATCTAGAGCAAAAGACTTCATCTTGGTCTAACTTACTGGAGATCAATATTCATTACCATGGATTATATACCTCAAAAAGGGTTACTCAGCCCTGAAAGATAGCAAGAGCCTAGGAATAACTCCAAAACGGTGTTAAAGTAGACACTTTAAGGGAAACAGGGACACAGATTGGATAAGGGTGACAGAAGGAGCGACGTCTCATTCTCCCACAAGGCTCTAGCTCTCTCTGCCCCAGTGGCAGGCTGCATTACTAGGCCTGAGGATGTAGGAGTCAGCTGAATTGAATGTGACCCCAGCTCTGGCACTAATAAGTCGTATGACTTTTCAACAGGTCACTTAAGCTCTGGTTTATTCATGGTTAATCCAAGAGAATGGGGTGTCAGTGATCTGAGGAGACAGACTGGACCCTCTGGCCCTCAGTGTACGCTCTGAGGGTTAACTGAAATCCCAAGACGTAAAGAGTTAATGACAGAGGACGCTCACATACAGCACAAGTCAAAATGAAAATGTGAAAACCACAGCTTTGCTTGGGGTGAAAGCCTTGGGAAAGAAGCTTCTAGAAAGGCAGAGAATTCAGACTTAAGATAGAAAGTTTCTTTCACTAGTACCAGAGAAGAGCAGAGGCAGTCCTAGTCTTCTGGAAGGGGGCTAGCATGGGGCTGCTACATCAGAGCCAGTTGTTAAATTTTCAGGAATTTTGCTAACGGGTTGTTAAATCTGTCATTATTAACAATTAAATTGCATAAATTTAAAAGAAAAAAATACATTAGAACCCAACAGCAAATGCTGGTGAGGATGTGGAACAACAGAAATTCTCTTTACTGGTGGCAATGCAAAATGGTACAGCCACTTTGGAAGACAGATTGATGGTTTCTTACAAAACTAAATATACTCTTACCATGAGATCTAGCAATCACACTCCTTGATATTTACCTAATGGAGCTGAAAACTTGCTTCCACACAAAAATCTTCACATGGATGTTTATAGCAGCATTATTCCTAATTGCCAAGACTTGGAAGCAACTAAGATGTCCTTCAGTAGGTGAACGGATAAATAAACTGTGGGACAATCAGAAAGTGGACTATTATCCAGCATTTAAAAAAAAATAGCTATCAAGCTATGAAAAGACATGCAGGAAAATTAAATGCCTGTTACTAAGTGAAAGAAGCCCATCTGGAAAGGCTATGCACACTGTACAATTCCAACGATAGTTGTTGTATACGACCCTCTGGAAAAGGAAAAACTACAGAGATAGTAAAAAGATCAGAGTTTGGGGGGAGAGAGATATGAATATGCAGAGCACAGAGAATTTTTAGAGCAGTGAAAATACTCTCTAGATACCGTAATGATGGGGATATGCCATTATATATTTGTCCAAACCCACAGAAGGTATAACACCAAGAGTCAATCCTAAAAGACTATGGACTTTGGGTGATTATGATGTCTCAATGTAGGTTCATCCTGGGTAACAAATGTACCACTGCAGTGAATGATGTTGACAATAGGACATGCATATGTGTGGGAGCAGGGGAATCCCTGTACTTTCCTCTCAATTTTGTCATAAACCTAAAACTGTTCTAAAAAAATTGTTTTTTAAATAATACATTAAAACAAAATTAATAAATACTCAGAACTCATTACTTCTATTATATTTAAATGGTATCTATGAATAGGTGTTATTTAAACTACAGGAATTGGCAAATGCTACAAATCAGGGTTTTATTGGGGGAAGTGGTGACGGAGTAACTGTTTCAGCTTTCAGAGCACTTTCCACACATCCTGTGAGGCAGTCACTGTAATCACCATCATCATCTTACTGCAGACGTAGAAATTCAAAAGTTAAATGACTGGTTTGAGTCATATCATAAATAGCCACGTAGAGATGGAATCCTAAGTCTCCTGATTCCTAGCCCACAACTAAAATTTTCCCTTTTCACACTCTACTTATTTTTCTTTTCATAGGAGACCAGAAGGCAAATCTTCGGTGATTTCACATAGCCCGTTGAGCTTGTTTGGCAGAACATTGTGTTATGTCAGACACACCTAATTCCCTGTTGCTCTCTGAGCCATACAGACCACTTTCCTCAAGGGTAATAACAACTCCCCTGATGACCTTACAGGTTTATGGTGAGAAAGAAATAAGAAATGGACATGGAAGTGCTTGAAATGAATATAGTGCTGTTAAAACTTTATGGAGTATTTTTTATTAAAAGCTCTTAGTTTTTACTATCATCTCCCAATTATAATAATGACATTACTAGTAAAAAGACACAAACTGTGTTTGTTGCTGGGAGTTAAAAAGAGACAAGTAAATTGTGACATGAATTTTCTGCCGCATTCTCTCTTTACTCAACCGATTAGATTTATTTTATAGATATGGTGAAATTGTGGCTCAAGTTGAAGAAAGTGATAAAGGTAAAAAAAAAAGTGAATGATTTAGCAGTTTTTATTAAATTTGAATAAGCAATTTATTGAGAGTTATGACAATGAGACAGAAGAAATGAAAAGAAAACTAAGCTATGGCCAATATAGAAGGCAAATGTTTCTCAGCAATGTTCTCTGGTGGGAGGAGGGGTGCGAGAAGGAGTCCAGAAGGATTGTGGTGTGTTGTGAAGTTATCTAGGGTTGGCAAACTCAAAATTGACCCCCATTAATCTGGAATTCTGTAATAAGAAGGTGCCAAATGTACCTAGAAGACAGAATTATACTAGGTGTCTGGATTATCAGATGTAAGTATTACAGGTATAGGGGAGAAAAAAGTTTTCCTTGACCCTCTGAGGATTCCTGGCTGGGTTTGAAAATTAAATTGACAAAGACAGATTAACGAGAGAAAAATACACAAATTTCTTTATATTTTAAATGACACAGGAACGTTCAGAATGATATGAAACCCAGAGGAAACAATTAAAGCCTAGAGAATTGACAAAGAGTAGATAGTCAATGGAGAAAGATAATAGGTTAAGGACTATGAGGTAAGAGTAGTAAACTGGGGGAAATTTAGCAAGGCCTGTTTGCCCAGACTCTCCTTGGCACCCGTTTCTCTCAGAGATAAGGACGTTCCTCTCCTCCTGGTCCAGGGAGCGCACCTCTCACATCAGGGTGTTATGAGCTGTTTCAGGGGAGAATGGCAGGGGTGAAGTTCGCAGCAACCTTCTTGCTTCTGCTGTTTTCTCAAACTTCTTTAGCTTAAAATATTCAAAATGCCAAGGTGCCATATTTTAGGGTAGTACGTCTTGAACCCTATCACAGGCAAAAGTTGAAAAATTTAAATTTAGGCATAAAAAATAAGCTTTAGGTCTGACAACCTTCACAAGATTGTGGGTTTGGAATTCAAAATGAAAAAAAACCTCTGTCGATTTTTTTCAGTATCAAAGAAGCATTTTCTTATTGAGTTTTATTTTTCTTCTCTCTCTACTTTGTGTATTTTGTGTATGTATTTCTATTAATATCTATAGCTTCATATAGGTTTTAGACACTAACAAAGATTTAGGACCCATGAATTAATTTATATCCTTATAAATGGGGCAGAAGAAATAGTTGAAGATATATTGGCCAAGAATTTTCCAAAATTAATAGAAGTCAACAAAATACCTATCCAAGAAGTTCAAAGAGTGCACGAGGAGAAATACAGAAGCACACTCAAACAGACACACACACCTAGAAACATCATACTCAAGTGGCAAAAAACACAGGTAAAGAGAAAATCTTCTATGTAGCCAAGGGTGGGAAAAAAAGCAGAAAGATTGCATTTAGAGGAACAAAATTAAGAATGGCAGAAGATTTCCTGTCAGAAAAAAATGGAGTTACTTTTTAAATTCTGAAAGAATTAAAATAAGCCACGTTAAAAAAGCCATTTCCTTATTCTAAACTAAGCAAAAATATCTTTCACAAATAAAAACAAAATAACTTTGGCAGGAAAACAAAAGCTGAGAGAACTCAGTCTTATCAGAACATTCTTTGTGCAGAAGGAATGTGATACAAAAAGGAAATTTGGCTGTACACAAAGAAATGAAGAGCACCAGACAATGTAAAAAATAAAGATGAATACATAAAATTTGCTTTTTCTATTATTATGTATAATGGTTTTAAAGAGCTTACAAAGCAGATATAGTAACAATATATTGGAGATTTCTAATGTGTGTAGAAGTAAAATGTATGACAATAGCAAAAAAGAAGGAAGGGAGGAAATTAAGTGTGTTGTCTTAAGGTTCTTACACTACACTGATAGTGTAGGAAATAAAATATACACTATTTGAAGGTAGGATATTATAACTGAAAGATATATATTGTAAGCATGGAGAAATGACTAAAAATAATCACAGAACAGGTAACACTCATAAGCCAATAGTGGAGATAAAATGAAGTCAATAACAAATCCTCGATATAGAAGGTGGCCAGAAAATAGAGGGAAAAGAAAACAGGACAGATGAGACAAATAGAAAGAACTATCGTGATTTGAATCTAAATATTTCAATAACTACGATAGGTATAAATGCTCTAAATACTCCAAATAAAATCAGAGATGGTCAGATCTGACAAAGAAAGTAAGGCCACATTATATGCTTCTTCCATGAAACTCATTTTAAAAAGAAAGTTCAGGGGCTGGCCCTGTGGTGCAGCAGTTAAGTTCGCATGTTCCACTTTGGCAGCCCGGGGTTCACTGGTTCGGATGCCGGGTGTGGACATGACACTGCTTATCAAGCCATGCAGTGGCAGGCATCCCATATATAAAGTAGAGGAAGATGGGCATCGATGTCAGCTCAGAGTCAGCCTTCCTCAGCAAAAGGAGGAGGATTGGTGGCAGATGTTAGCTCAGGGCTAATCTTCCTCAAAAAAAAAAAAAAAAAGAAAGAAAGAAAGAAAAGGAAGGTTAAAAGTAAGACAATAAGACAATGGAAATCCATATACCCCAGCAAACACTACTCAAAATAAAGCTGCATTGGTTATTATCGGATGAAATAGGCTTCAATACAAGAAAATTACCAGAGATAAAGAGGGTCATAACACACTAATAAAACGGGTAATTCAAGCAGGAGATGTAACACTTCTAAAGATGTACATAGCTAACAATGGAACTTTATGAAACAAAAAATGATTGATAGGAAGGAGAAATGGAGAAATCTACAAATGGTTCAACATTCTTCTCTTGGTAAACAGTAGAACAAGTAGACAGCGAATTAGAATTAAGAATACGTAAAAGACCCAAACAGCACTTTCAATCACTTGAGGTAACAGACATTGAAAGGACATTTAACGTAACAGTTATATAGAAATAAAAGGACGTATAGAAGCCAAAACACATTTTTGTCATAAGGTTAAACATGCAGGTCAGAGGGACAGAATACAAAATCAAGAAATAGCTCCACATATACTTTATCAACTGAATTTTGACAAAGGTGCCAACGTCATTCAATAGAGAAAGATAGTTATCAACAAAACATGATGGAGCATTTGGGCTTCCATAGACAGAGAAAACCAAAATCTCAATTGATATCTCATACCACATACAAAAAGAAAATCAAAATGAGTCATAGACTTAAATGCAAAACTAAATTTATAAAACTTTTAGAAAAAACCTTGTGAGGAAAATTTTTGTAAATTTGATTTAGGCATAGATTTCACAGGACACTAAAAAATGTAAACAATAATGTATAAAAGTCATAAGTTCTTTATTAAAGTTAAAAACATAAGCTCTTTGAAAGACGTTTGTTAAAATATTTTCTTAACTTGTGAAATGGGAGAAAATATTTGCAAAAAATATAGCTTATAAAGGACAGGTATCCAAAATATGTATCAAACCCTTCCAACTCTATAAGTGTAAAACAACCCATGAAACATCTGGGCAAAGTTTTGAACACACAAAAGAAGAGCTATAGATGGCAGATATGCTCAACGTCATTAGTCATTAGGGAGAAGCAAATTAAAATCACAATAACGTAAAGCTATACACCCATTAGAATGATGAAAACAAACAGAAACAAAATTAAGAGAAAACACAAAGTGCTGTGGAGGATGCAGAACAACTAGAAATCTCACATACTGCTAATGAGAATGAAAATTATATGGCCTCTTTGAAAATAGTGTGTCAGTACCTTTACCTTACAAGTCATTAATCACACTTCTAGATACATATCTAGGAGATATGAAAACATATGCCACATGCAGTTGCTTAGGGCAGCTTTATCCCTAATTGTGAAATGGGAAATTCTCAAATGTCCATCAGCTGGTGGATAGATAAATGAACAGTGGTACACTCATATAAAGGGATAAACCCAGAAATAAAAAGGAAAGAACTGTTGTTGCATACAACATGGAGGAATCTCAAAATCATTCTGCTAAGTAAAATTAAAAGAGGAAGAAAGCAAAAGGCTATGTATACTGTATGATTCTATTTTCATGATATTCTAGAAAAGGCAAAACTGTGGGGAAAGAAATCAGATCAGTGGTGTCCAGGGGCTGGAGACAGGAACAGGGCATTGATGACAAATGGAAACGAGGGAACAGTTGGAGGATGGGATGATGGAAATATTTTCTGTTTTGATTGTGTTTGTGGTTACATGACTGCATACATTTATCAAAACTCATTAAAGTGTACAACTAGAAAGGATATTTTTATTTTATTTATTTATATCTCAATTATATTAAAAAATGGCGAAGGAAGATTGAGAACAATCTTTCTTTTAAGCCTGATCTTAAAAGAATCCTGGCCTCCTTTATAAACTCTGTTAGAGGTTACAAACAGCCCTATAACTTCAGTTTTGAATGGCATGCAAATTAATCCATGACGGTGGTTCTCAACCTTGTCTACACATGAGAATCACCTGGCGAACTTTTAAAAATCAGTGTTGCCTAGCTTCAACCCTACAACAATTAATTCATATTTGTGGGTGACACTAGCATTTTTGGAAAGCTTTCCCACAGATTTTAATGTGAAAGCAGAGTTTGGAGCTATTGAGCAAGGTGTGAGTCTCAAAGTATTGAATGCATGAGAATCACCAGGAGGGCTGTTAAAACTCAGTGGTGCTGCTGATCCAGAACCACAGCTTGAGAACCGCTGATGTAGTCAAACTATGGCTAAAGGAAGTTTTCATATGTTTGAGGTAGCCGTGTGAGGACTAGAATTTCTTCCTAATGAAGTCTTTAAAACAGATTAATAAGATAAATTCATTTTAAAAATGCCCATTGAGATCTCTCTGGATCTATGTTAAATTTGGTCCATTGATTTGCAAAGGTGCTGTATCCTCAATAGAAGTAATTCATTTTGTAAGAACAAATGTCCAGGGACGTCTGCAATAGAATGAGTGATGTCTAAGATTAAAGCGATTGGTAACGCCAGCTTAGTTACTGAAAACAAATGAAACAGCGGCATATCTAAATACATCTCCTTTGTTGCTTATTTTTCAAAATCGTTCCAAAGATTCAATGGTTTAAAAGATGTAGACATTAGAATATTAGCAAATATGGTGATGCTTGGTTAGCTATCCACCACCATAATCATTTTGATTCTTTTGTTTTAGGGTATGTAAATGAGCCATTGGTTTTCATAAGACAAGTTAGGCTCAGTTCTATGCAACAAGAATTTACTGGGAGCTTGCTATGGACTGAATTATGTTCCTCTTCAAAATTTATAAGTTGAAGCCCTAACCTACAATTGGACTATATTTGGAGATAGGGCCTTTGGGAGGTGACCAAGGTTAAATGAAGTCAAAAAGAGGGTCCCTAATCTGATAGACTGGTGCCATTATAAGACAAAGAAATGACACCACAGATCTCTCTCTCTCTTTCTCCCCTTCTGTCTTCATCGAGAAGAGGCCGTGTGAGGGCACAGCAAGCAGGTGGTCATGCACAAGCCAGGAAGAGAGCCCTCATGAGGGCTCAACCGTGCTGACATCTATATCTTGGACTTATAGCTTCCGGAACTGTGAGAAGATAAATTTCTGTTGTTTAAACCACCCAACTTGTGGTATTCTGTTATGGCAGACTAAACAAACAAATACAAAGTCACCCTATGCTAGGTAATTTGGGGTTTAAAAAAAGAAAAGCAAACTGTAGCCTCTTACTTCAAAGAGCTTACAATTAAACGGAATGATAAGACTTGCACTTAGGAAGCAATTTAAAGATAACAAAATGCACAGTGCAATTAGATGTCAACCATACAACATAATACATAGAGCCAGAGTTCACGGAAGGGAGAGATCAAAATGAGCAGAAATCACTAGCGAAGTGGCACTAATAGTTGCCATCAGATAGGGTTCAATTTCTAAAGAAGACTCCAAGAAATCAAAATAACAATGCTTACAAATGCGCATTTTTGCAGGAAAAAGATACAATATAGCAACAACACTAAAGTAAGGATATGCATCACAGTCAAAGGCTGCCTTACAGCAAGGTGTTGGAAAAGCTGGAGCACCAATGGTCCTCCTCCGTGAGGGCCATCCCGGGTGCACTTTCGCTCTGGACCAGGAACAATCAATATGCGAGTAGAACACTCACACCTGAGAAGGGCAAAATTAGCTCTGATCCATGTGTTTCTTAAACCCTGCTGGTCCCACAGGGATATTCTTTCTGTTTAACCTGCCCCAACAGCAGGCCCTCCTGGAGATTTCATCAAGACCAGGTGGAAATCATCAGTCTCACTGTCATGGGTATACAATGCTAAGTTAGTATAAAAAATTCCCAGAAAATTTTCAGACCCCTAGTTACAAAGCATTACTATTAATTAGTATGTTTCATGCCTTGACCAAGCAGATATTTCAACAAAATAGGCCAGGTCAATTCCAGGCCTCCTGAAACTACCCTCACGGCATAGAGGTCTTCACAAAAGAGGCAGATTGTCATAAAGAGATCAAGGGCTGGTAGAGTACGGGTTGAGAGAATACAAAGTTCCTTTGTAGCCCATGTTATCTGTCACTATCTAGTCCAGCATGTCTCAAAGTATTGTCTGAGGATCTCTGATGGTCCCTAAGACCCTTTCGGGGAAACTGTGAGGCCAGTACTGTTGACAACATAATGTAAATCATTAGTTACTTTTTCATTCGACTCCTCTCTTAGTTGTCATGGTGGCTCTTCTAGAGGCCACATGGCCCGATTGTGTGATATCACAACAGATTGACCAGAGAAGCAGATACAAAAATTTGTCTATTAAATATCTAAATATTGTAAACAAGAAATGCCACTCCTCTCACTTCTTTTTGGAAAAAGTTATCTTTCATAAAAATGTTTTATGGTAATTTGCAATGGGTTTATTACTATTTTTAAAAACTAATAAATATTACTAATATTAATATTTATATTTAATGTTTTACAATAAATATTGATAGCTATAATGCACATAAACATAAACTCTTTTTTTTGTTTAATTGAGACATAATTGACATATGTATCATTGTATTAGTTTTAGATATATAACATAATGATTTTATGTATGGATCTATTGAGAAATGATTACCGTAAGTTTAATTAACACCCATCACTTCACACAGTTAAAATTTTTTTTCTTGTGATAAGAACTTTTAAGACTTATTCTCTTAGCAACTTTCAAATATATAATACTGTATTGTTAACTATAGTCACCATGCTGTACATTAGATCTCAAGACTTGTTTATCTTATAACTGGAAGTTTCTACCTTTCAACCATTTTCATCCATTTGGCCCAACCCTCCACCCCCTGCCTCTGGCAACCACCAATCTTGAACAGAAACTCTTTGGAGTCCTCAATAATTTTTAGGACAGTAAAAGGATTCTGAAAGAAAAAAGTTTGAGAACAGCTAATTTAATCTAAACATATGTATATATTAATTAGGTTGGGAAGGAAATGTAGACTTTTCTTGTATTGAATTTCTGTAATTTTAATATACCATCCATAACAAAGTAAAAATAAATGATTTACTATAATTCCAAGTTCTACAATCGATTTTGGGATTTAGATGGGGGAAATATTAATGGTGCATTATATTAAGTGCCTGTCCTCCATTCACCCTAGGAAAACACACATTAAGTGTTTAATAATCTACCCAAAAGAAAGGTACAGCCACTTGTTTTACACACATAGATTCACACGTATTTTTGGACAACATTGGCGTAAGAGAGAATACACAGACACCAAAGTCAGTACATGTGCATTGACATAAAAGTAGCTGGAGTAATCCTTTTAATTATGATTGTATAGTGATAACTGCACTGGAGAGGACCTTAATCTTAGAATCAAGTGTTGATTGTCCAGAGAACATTCAATCAGGCAAGTTGTTTCCACTATAGAGTTTTCATGTTAAGTTTCATTTGACCTGAGTGTCCTATGTTTTCTACAAATGTTCTCAGTGGATAACCAGAATGGGAAACGGCACAAAACCAAGACCAGATATTGAACCTGAGGAGACCTGAGTAGAATGGAAAGGGTTCAAGTTGGGGAGTAAGAGCAAATAAAGTTGGATGCGTGAAGTGCATCAAACTGAAGATGGCCAGTTAGAACAGATGCGATCTGCATTTCAAATGCACTTCAAATAGCAAGTGATGAGGGGTGAGGAAGAGTGAGGTTTAACTTGGGTGACCATAACAGATAAAGTCAGAAAAACTATTCTAGAGATAGGGATGCTGTGAGAGGAAGATGGTCAGTTCATTTGTTCATTAAGGTATCTATTCACTGAGTCTAGGAAATGAGCTACGTGCTACACTGGATTCCAGAAATACACAATTAGTACCACATAGAAATTGGCCTTGAGATTCAGGAATGAGACTACTATGTTTGCGTATTTGTCTGAATTGATTAAAATAAAAGATATCATTAAATCTAACAGGATTGTGCTTCAAATAGGATTGTCGAGGATATTTTCATAAAGAGTCTAGCTTGATGTTGTTGAAGGATTTTCTTTTCTATAAATTCTGTAATAGATTTAAATTTTGACATCTGAACCCTTCTTTCTCCAGCGGACCTTGGAAGAAATTTCTTTGGTTTCAAATAAGACTAATAGAAGTGGCATCCAGAATAATTGTTTGCTCCAAAGTTGGTTTTGTCACAAAAATGAAAAACAGTGATCCTACCCTTTCCTCTACTAGGAGGAATAATCTTGATGAAACTACTCCTTCCTCCTACCCTGCCATGAGAGTTAGTATGAAATATCTAGTTAGAAGTCAAATTACATTTTACTGATATACTACAAAACGTAAAACATTTCCCCACAAGTATGTTAATAAAAATTCACTCTTTTAAACAAATCTGAAGAGATTCTTTCCCAACTAGATTAAATTACCTGCCAGAAAAGTTCAATTAAAAAGTCATGTTCAATATTTAAGATGAAAAGTGAAGACTATCATTAGGGAAATAATGTCAGCACACATTGTGTGCTTGTGAAACACACTGTAGTTTGCGTGGGGTGATAATCAGATCCCCACAAACAAGGGTCTTCCCATCACTGGCTCTCATTCTGATCCTGGCTATACATTTCTCTCAAGCCTTCATGTGAGGTAGGCCAACAAAGCTTTCAAAATTATTTAAACACACACACACAAGGGGGAAGAGCCTGAAAACATATCCAGCAGATAAATTGCCAAGAAAATTCATTATCAAGGAAAGCTCATGTATAAATGAAAGACCTCATTTACCCACAATGAGGAGAAGCTCACTAAAGTTATGGAAAAATTCGAAGTCCATCTTGTTCTCTTTCTTTTTGTCAACACTCGCACATATCCTTCACCCAATTTCTGCTACTCCAAATCTCCCTGTGCTTATGTGCTACTCAGATGACCAGCAGCCCCTTCGATGATTCCTTCCTAACCACGCTTCACATTAAAATTGACTGTTCTCCCTCTGGCTACTGAAACTCCCATAACATAGTGAAAGACATTCCATCTGGAAAGAACCCCAGAGTCAATGGGCAAATCATTGTAAATGACCAATATTTGATACTGTGTCTGCCTAATTTCCGTGTTTAAAAGGAAGACCTTAATTCCAAAGCAATTTGTTTATTTTCTTAATTGGGATGAAATTGACATAACATAAAATTATCCATTTTAACATTGGTAAAGGCACGTTATTAAAGGCAAAGGCATTTAGTGCATTTGCAATCTTGGGTAACCAACATCTCTATCTAGTTCCAAACATTTCCTTCACCACAAAAGGAAACTCAATACCCATTGAGCAGTTGCTCTGCATTCTCCCCTCCTCCCAACTCCTGGCAACCACTGATCTGCATTCTGTTCTGTGGATTTAGCTATTCAGAATATCTCATATAAGTAGAATCTCACAACATATGATCTTTTGTGTCTGGCTTCATTCATTTAGCATAATATTTTTGAGGCTCACGCATTTCATAGCATATGTCAATACTTCATTGCTTTTCGTGACTGTATAATATTCCATTGTATGTGTATTCCACAATTTATTGATCCATTCATCCGCTGATGGACTTTTGTGCTGTTTCTACCTTGAAGCTTTGTGAACAGTGCTGCTGTGAACATGTGTGTACATGTATTTTTTTAAGTAGCAGTTTTCAATTCTGTGGGATATGTGCTTAGGAGGGTAATTGCTGAGTCACATAGTAATTCCAGGCTTAACTTTTGAGGAACCGCCAAACTGTTTTTCATAGCAAATAAACCATTTTACATTCCTACCATCAACGTACCCTGGGTCCAATCAATTTCTCCGTATCTTTGCCAATACTTATTATTTTCCTTTTTTCTTTTAAACGATAGCCATCTCGCTGGGTGTGAAGTGCTACCTCACTGTGGTTGTAATTTGCTTTCTTAATAACTAATAATGTTGAGAATCATTTCATATGCTTTCTGGTCATTGTATATCCTCTTTGGAGAAATGTCTGTTCAAGTCCTTTGTCCGTTTTTCAGTTGCAAACAATCAATTTTGAATGGCAGAAATTCAGTGAAATTGTTATAAACAAAGCGGAAGAAAGGAAGCAAGGAATAAAGTTCCTCCTGCTGCCTTGCTGCTGCTCCCCCTGAAATCCCTACGTGATGTTTTTTATTTATTTTTAACATCCCAGGTAGCTTGAAAGAGATGGGGCTTATGTCCAACCTGATACCAAGTAATACTTCTAATCCTTCCAAATAATTACCATTTGCTCATTTCTCATAAACAAACAAAAAACAAAACAAAAAACAACCTCACCCTTAAAGTTTGTCATTTGAAAGTGTGCTGGTGCCTTTGCGGTCCTGCCTTGTTGTAAGAACCGTTCCACTGCAGTCAGCCTGCCCTCGTTCAAACTCTGGCTCCTCCGCTTTCTAGCTGTGTGATTTGGGGAAAGTTATCTTGGTTTCTTCTTTATACAATGGAGATATTTGAAATGTCTGATTTATAAAAATATTGTGAATATAAGAAAACGTCCAGATCAAGCGTCCAATATAGTCTATTCACTTGAAAATATTCTATACATGTTACCTATCATAGTTTTAGGCTAAAACACAGCATCTCTGCTACTCCTACTCTCCTGCTGTATCATCTCTCCTACTGTCATCCAACAAGCTCCAGAATATTCTCTTCAGTCATTGAATGGATTCATACTGGGTTCACATATCCCTCTCAACTCAAAGTCCAGCCGGTCTTTAATTCTGTGTTTCTTTTCCATCTCTCTTTCTTGGCCAAATACTTTGAAAATTAAAATTTTTAAATGCTGTCCATAAACACTGTACACATATCTTCAACTGTCATTCACACCTTAAAACACTCCAATATAGGCTTTTTCTCCTCCTGGATTTCTCCGTTTTCAGTCATTATATACACATAACATATTTCAGCCAGCGTGCACTCTACTGTCCCTCAGCACATTCAACACTATTGTCCACACTCTTTCTAAAATAATCCCTCACTTGCTTCCGTAAGAAGCACTCTCCTGCTATTTTTTCCTTTTAAGGGCTGCTCCTTCTCAATTTACTTGAAGATTTACGCCCTCTACCAAGACACTAAATTTTGGTGTTTCTCAAATCTTGTTTCTAGAGCCACTTCACTCTATTCTCTCTTTCAAGCCAACAATAATTTTTGTTGGACGGATGAATGTGTGAATGAGCATGTAAATGCCACTTAGTCCCAAATCTTCCGGAGAATAAATCAACAGGATTTTCCTTGGGCTCTTTTAATTTATAAATATGTTTGCTCTGTTCTTTGGTAAGATTTTTGTTGCTTTGCCTTGTTTCATGCTGAGGGTTGATATCAAATCTATTGCTTACAGATGCTTATCTTCCATGAACCGCTAATGGACCCCACATAGTAGTTTAATAGCTCCCATTTATCTTCGCATGAGTTGTGGTGGACACTTCAGAAGTTTCTCATTTAATTCTCACCACCACCCTGTTAGATTTGTGTTAACAACCCCAGACTGAAGGTGAAGATACAAATTTCAGAGGTTAAGTCAGCGGCACAAAGTGAACCCATCTAGTCGAGGTTGGAGCCAGTATTAGTAGAAGGTTGGTGATACTCTAAAATTACTACTCTTTCCAACATTTCACCTTTTCCCTGCCTAGAATTAAATCAATCACATTTGTGTCTTTACATAAAAAATTACTTTGAGAAAAAGATGATTGCATCAAATACCTGGCTGTTTCAAAAACAAGAAAAAAATCACCAAATGTTGTCAAAGCGTGTTTACATGTGTCCATGTAGCTAGCAACTTGCCTAAAATTGACTCAGTCTAGGACATCCCGAGAAGTTGATAAACGGTGAAGCAGCAATTCAGAAACTAAAAATACGCTTTGATATCTAAATAACATTATTGAGAAATTGCCACATACTCTGAACCCCTTTATATTAAATCAGCACATCCAATACAAGGTATGCATGCGGTGTAGTGGAGGAAGAAATTTTCCTCTACCTTTCTACGTACTTCCGGCTGGTCTAAGAACTAAATTGACAGGAGACAGATGAACAGGAGAAAATCAAACAAAGTTTAATAATCTTTGTAAATGGGAGAGATCCAGGCAAACTGAGTAATGCACCAAAATGGTCAAAGCCACCACCCTAAATACCATCTCCAGCCAAAGACAAAACAGAATGTTTGTGGTAGTGGTTTGGGACTTCAAAGAGGACGAAGATAACTCAGAAGGAGAGAGAAAAGCAAATGTTTGGTAAATAAATGTTTGCCGTGCCTTGAAGAGACAATGGGACGTGGAGAGGACGCTGATCTCTAGGCCTCCTACTTAGCCCGTAATTTTCGTTGGTATCTCTGGCGATAGCTCTGTTTTTATTGCAGACCATTTATCTAAATCTTTTTAGGCAGTTAACAGGAAGCTAAAAGGAAAAAGTTTGAGTCTTTTGCTTTTTAAAAATAATCAGCCTAAAATAATCCTCATGTTAAAGAGACATTTTGGGGGGGGCACATTTTACTCTCCTTCAGCAAGAATCTGTATTTTAGAAATATCTGTAGATGATTTTGGACTCAAAGAATATTGAGGACTCTCTTCAGAACCACTCCTATAACTTGTGACAGTACATGTATAAGTGCCAAGCTATTGAGCAGAGGGCATATCAGTCAAGTAAAGAACTAAGAATATGGAACACAAGGCATATTTTTATTAGTCTGCCTGCATGTGGAATATTCAAAAATACTTTGTGCACGTGATAAAATTGTTTGAATTTTCTTACATTTTTTTCTACGAGCATATGCAATTGTTTGTGGACAAGAAGGTAGTCTTACCTTCACTGCTAGAGACAAAATTGAATTTGTATTATTTTCAGACTTGATTGTACTCGCAGAGCTTGGAATACAAAAGCTTTAGTTGTGATTTCTCCCCCTGTGCTGTGCAAAATAAAAGTCCTACCTTTTGTTCTGTATACATATCAACATAAATTCAAGGGCATGTACCCAGAAAAGCTTATTCAAAATGGGTCCAAATGATTTGAGTTTGGTTAATTGGGTTACAAATTAGTGCTTTTATGAAATATTTGGATGAAATTTGGAAGAGTGACATTTAATAATTGAGCTTTTGTCTTAGTCTATATTCTACTTAGATTTCTTCAATAACCAAGGAGCATAGTTTCAAAAGTTCATTTGTGTTTCATATAATAGAAAAGTGGTCCCCAGAGTTAGCTGTTTATGGTCAGGTGAGGCTGGGCTATCAGAGCAGCAGGAGCAACAGGCAGTAGGCTGAGATACAGAAATGTACTAGTTCCAGTTCCCTGATAAAGGGATGCTGCCATCCTCGTGTAAAGCGTGTTCCCATAGAGGAGAGGGCAAAGCAAACAGTAACATAAAGTGGGATATTGACAGCAGGTAGAAAATAGTAGACTCTCGTCTAGAGCATTATGTAGCCCTTTTAAGGGGATTGGTTTGAGTTTGGGAAAGTTATCTAGTTATGTGGCATTGAAACACACCCCTCCTGTGTGTTTCTCTTTTACTCACACTACTGCCACACTTCACTTCACTTATGATGGTAGGTGTGTGGGTTTCCTACACATTAACCAATTCTCCAACACACCGGCTGGGTATCCTTTAATTCCATTCAATTCTGACACTATCTGCCTGGAGTTAGCTTCAGATGCCACAAGTTAAGTGCTCAGTCCCACACAACTATCCCCTGCATCCTCTCTTCAGATGCCAACTGCAAGTCCCAGGTTGTCACCTATACTTCTGACCGAGAGGCTATAATCAGGGTTCCGACAACCCCTTCCCTGGGTTTGATAATTTGCTAAAATGGCTCACAGAACTTAGGGAAACACACACTTATGTTTTCCAGTTTGTTTTAAGAGGATATAATAACGGATACCGATAAGCGTCCGGATGGAAGCAATACATAGTGCAAGGTATGTGGAAAGGGGGGTGGAGCTTCCATGCCTTCTCCAGGCAATGCCATTCTCCCAGCACCTTCAAGTGTCAGCAACCTGGAAGCTCTCTGAATCACATACTATTGGAATTTTTATGGAGGCTTCAGCATGTAGGCATGGCTGATTATTAACTCCATGACCAGCCCCTTTCCCCTTCCTGGAGGATGGTGGTGGAGTGGGGTGGAAAGTTTTAAGCTTCTAATTACCTCTTGGTCTTTCTGGTGACCAGTCTCCATTCAAGGGCTCACCAAGAGTCACCTCTTTAGAACAAAAGAGGCTCCTATAATCCAGGAAATTTAAAGGGATTTAGGAGTTCAGTGTCAGTTGGTCTTATCACTTAGGAAATTACAAGAATCTAAGGAGCTCTTTGTTAGGAACTGGGGTCAGAGACTAAATGTTAGAACAAAAGTTTCTCCTAGCACCTCTATTTACAAGGGTTTTAGGAGCTCTGGGTCAGGAATTGGGGTCAGAGACCAATATATACATTTCTTATTATTTCACAGGCCTCCTCGGGATATAAAACAGTGCTTAACATCATCACTGTTCATAGGTGAGATAACAGTGTGGATAGATTTGCACATGGGAATAGGAGAGTGAGAATAGTGTAGTACATAGAATGGTATATAGAATAGTAGACTGAGAAGAGAACTTCAGTACCAGGTCCAATCCATTCATTACATATGCAGTTCACGTGGAAAATGGCAGAAGTCAAACACTTATCTAGTCACAGTACATTTATTCTATTAAGGCAGTGGTATCTAAACATGGGAAATCACTTGGTAAGATTTTTCTAAGTAAAATCCTCTAGGTACCTCCCAAGACTGACGGTGTTAGAATTTCTTTAAAAAGGACTTGAAAGCTTGTATTTTGAAGAACCCTCCAGTTAATGCTGACACGCTACTATCCAGCAACCCCTAAACTGGAGCATTAAACCTCCCTACAATCTGATTGGCTCTTATTCTCTTGCTAAGTTAACATATTTGTTAAAACAGAAAGTAATTTCTGATTCTCTCTTTTAATTCTTCTAACTAGTAAATTACAAAATCCTGTCATTATTTAATAATTGTAACCACAACAACAGCCTAACCTATCTTCAGTACCTACCAACCCAAGCCTGTGGAAAATACTTTACTTACATATTTTACCGAATTTTATTCTCACAACAACCAAAAAGCCATGTACTATCATTAACTGTTTATTGTACAGAGGTGAAAATAAAGTTCAAGAGATACAGCAGCGGCCCAAGGTCAAAACTGATAAATTCTAGAGCCTTAATTCATTGTCTGATGTGACAGACATAGAGGTGCCCTCCTCAAACCTTCCTTCAAAGAAAGATTTGCTGCCCCAAGTTCTGAGAGTGCTGTCGGCAGATGGCTTCCAGCTGATGGCTTCTTCAGGCGTTGTCTCAGCTGCTGTGCTGCCTTGCCCAAGGCTATACTCCTCCTGGAGCCACCCATATCCAATGACTAATTGATGCAAGCATATAAGGGACTGACCATTCCAGCAAAAGTGCTCCAGACATTCCACTGGGATTGGTCAAGGTGTTTATCTTTAATAAACATAATGCATGTTACATTCTATCTCAGCATCTGCTGTAGAGATAACAATTGACAACATCAGACAGGTCTGACTCCTGAACCCATTGTTTCATGCATCATGTTCCTCTTACTCTCTTTCTTTATCCTTTTCCTATTTTCCATTGGGCTGTTTGCAGGTTGTTCAGAAATAAACTCTGGGATACAGATTCCTTCATAAGAGATTTATTGAAAAGTATTCTCAAGATCAACACCTGTGTCCTCAAAGGGAAACAGGATTGAGTAGAGAGAGTAGTGATTTACGATGTAGTCACAACAAAGACTTACTGATCCCCTCTGTAGAGCTGGGATGACTGTTCAGTCATCCTGCATTGAGGCAAAGGGGCCAGGCCATTAAGCCCCTGCATCATCATCAGTTTCAGCCTGGTTCATCAGTTCCTGGTTGAGAAGAGAGAATACGTGGTGCAATTTAGCTGAGGGTAATTTCCAGAAGGGGTAAGCTGAGCTCTATCAAATCACGGCCAGTGCCAGCTGCAGGTAGATGCAAGTTTCAGTTCTACAAAGGGGGAAGGTCCGGGTGGTCTACCAAAAGCATCCTCTGTAATCTACCCCTTACTCTACTTGGATTCATAGCCTCCTTAATATATTTTCAGAACAACGCTTTCAGGAGTCTGGTGGCCTCTTTCATGGGAAAATTTATGAGAGAAAGATTAGGGGATGAATTATAATCCCCTCTCACTGCAATATTCTTTTTATTTACTATTTTGTCTGAAGGGGAGGATTACAGTTTCAGAACTTTTTAGTTCTTGGCTGATACTCAACATATATTCTTTCCTACAAGTTTTTTGTTGCCTTCACCATCAGCTAGAGACTCTAATGAGGAGATCCAGACTGTTCCATTAGGAGTCCAAATCTCTGGTCACCATGGCTTCCTCAGGCCACGGCTGCTAAATTATCTATTTACCACTGCGACCGGGCTAGGGAGTACCAAGACACAGCAGAGTGTACTATCTGGGTGCCAAACATAGTCTTCCCTGTACCTGTCAAGTAACAACAGTACTACCTCCTCCTGATGATCAGGGTTAATTAGACCTGCCTGAGTGGTGATTTCTTTCCTTGCCCAATAGTCTCTTGGCGTGAGGAGCCCAAAATGACAGAGTAGGAGCTATGACTTCAAGTTTAATGGTATTCCCCTGTTGTAAGAAATTCCCTTCTGGAAACTAGGATCTCTAAACTCACAGTGCCCAGGACTGTGGGAAAAATGCACAGATTCCCCAAGAGGGTCACTGGAAGTGATGGTAAAGAGAGACACTCTTATTTTCACTCTGTGATCCCCTACCTCAACTATTTTGCCTATTGAGGACACAGTATCATATGACGATTATTGGTTTAGAGTATATGCTGAGACCTGGAGGATGGCAACACATCTACACAAAGTATCATCTCCAAGTTGGGTTCTCAGCCATGATTCCGGCTGCAGCATATATCTGTCTAGCTGGCAGCTTCTGAATAGTGTAATATGTTATAAGACCAGAAGACCCCATAGTCATGAGCCTACTGCCACACTTCCTTGCTGTAAAGTGAGTCTCTTGGTTTGATGCAATGTCATTCATAATCCTATTTTAAAGGATCAAATGTCTGCCAGTCTTTAGAGATTGGTGCTGATGGAGTATGTGAAAGGGAAGGAAAGGAAAGGAAAACTTAAGCTTGGAATGTGTGGTGATAAGTCAAGATAAATCATTGCCTCTTCAAGAGTGGAAGGAAGCCAATGTAATCAACTCGATTCCAAATAATTGGTTGGTATGCCTAGGGGATCTCTGATGCTGGTGGTTGGACATTTGGCAATAGCAATAAGTAGATTAGCTTTGGCGAATGAAAGTTCTTTCTGTTGAGCCCATACATGGTCCACTTCTGGCACTGTGTTTTCTTTCCTTATGAACCCATTTCCAACACTGGGGTGGCTAATGACAGAGGCTTGCAGATATCAGCTGGCAAAGTTGGCCTATTTACTTTGTTGTTTAACCCCAATCTGTAGGTAATACTCTTTGCTATGTGTCAACATGAGATACACATTTCATACCAAATCCCCATAGGTCCAGCCAATTACGTGCTCTTCTCCAAACTTGTTCAGCCCTGATTTTTCAGGCTTTCTCCATACCTCTTTACAGGCCCATGACTAACCAGTCAAGCCATTCACCACCACTGATAATCCTGTGTGTGTGTGAGTGGTATAGATACATATGTGTGTGTGCATATATATGCAAACCTCAAGGCACTTCTTTTTACACAGAAAGTGGCATATCAGGTGCACAGACTAAGTTCCTTCTAATTTCCCTTTGCTTTTGTCTTTCCACAACCCAAAGGAGGCTGCGGTGCAGCTGCAGTGCACCTTTGTCTTCACCCAAAATTGAAGCTGAGTCATCAATGAAACGAGCCTGTTGTTTCCCCTCCTCCATCAGCTTGTAAGAGGGAGGATTCCTGCAGCCATATGTGGGGCTGAGGGACAGCTGCTGAGGCAAAAGTAGCAGATGACACGGGGTCTGGGCCTTCAGCTCGTGGGGTTTACTTGTGACCTTCTACTCTGCTCTTGTTTGATCCTAGATGTAGCACTTTCCTCTTAGATCCTGTTAGTCTACCCTAACAAAGATATATCTGTCATAACAGCTTTAAATGGGACTACTACTACGTTGGGTTTTCAGTAATCCATTGTCGACCTCCATGATCATTTAATTTTTATAGGAGCCAGACTGGCAATGGCAACGGCAATGGAGATATTAGGAAAACTATGCATCTTTTATGTTGTCAAGACTGACACCAATTTCTTCCATTCCACTTGGAATGTCGTGTATATAAATGTACATATGTATATATATATGTGTGCATATATATATTTTTAAATTTATTATCTAGGCTACAGTATAGTCAGTTTTAGAGGGAGGCTTCTCTTTGGCCTTCCCCATGATAATTACACTAGCCTGACTCTTACCACCCCTTGTATGAGTCAGAATTCAAGAAAAACAAAACTAGGAGATTTTATATATACAAACACACACACACAAGGTATGTACATTCTGTATTCCTATCAAGATTCTAAATTTACTGAGTCTCAAAATCAACTTTCATTTCCATGTTACCTAGAATAAAGAGGAAAATTGAACAGTTTTAAATAAATAAATAAATAAATAAACGTATTTTTATAGCAAGTCATACCATATCTGCATATGGTCTTATCTAATTTTGGTAGTTTTAAAATTTTATCTTCAGGTCTCTAAATCCAGCATTGAAAATACCTACTATTATTTATAATAAAAGGTAATTTTACCACTTGACTTTGGAATGCTCAGAAGACAGCTGATCTATTAAATTATTTAAGATTTTTTCTTTGAAAGAAGCACTAAAAAGCTAGAGGTAATCATGAAGATGTTGGCAAAAATTGGACAACTTCAAATATTATAATCAGAGGAAAGCACTAGAGGCTCTTCAGCCTGAAAATATTACATGCTATTGGGCATGGGAGGACATGAAAGAAAGATAGCTTGACATCTTTAAAGGGATTCCTTCCTGTGTTTCTGAGAGAGGAAAACTAGGCTCATGGTGAAGATGTAGAGAGAAAGCTTAAAGTTTTTAGGGGACAAATATCCTAAGAAACAGAGTTGTGCATAAAATAGAATGGCTGGGTCATGTCTCATTTTCTCACTCATTTATTCTTTAAATATTTGTATTGATTGCAACTTTGTGCTAAGCCTTTGCTATAGAGTGATGATACAAAAATAAATCAGGTTTGGCTAATTTCTCCTTTAAAAGACATCATAGTCTTTGAATGTGAAAAATATGCAGACAAATGACTGTAATTAAGTGCTATTTATTTGATGATAGAGAATATTGGAGTAAAAATTTGGGCAAGGCCCACCACCTTTGGCAAGGAATGTGAGGTAGGGGTGAATTATCCACTAAGAAAAAGTAACAGGAAGTGGAAGATGTGCGAGTAAAGGCAAAATGGTCACCCTTCAGCAGCATTATTGAATCAAAGTTGGAATTAGCCACTCTTCCTTACTTCTCTCTATCCCACTAATATTCTTCATTTTCTCCATACAATTGATAACTAACTGAAATGATCTCATCCTTCTATTTGTCAATACCCTTATTAAATTTTCTACACCCTGCTGGAAATGAAGGCTGAGAGCCCCTCTTTCTCACAGTTCTCTCCCCAGAGCTTGGGTCACTGCCTGGCACAGAGAAGGTATTCAGCAAATGTCTGCTGAATTAAAGAATAAAAGAAATTTCAGATTTCTCTGTGACTCTGGTAGCCTGTAATTCTGTGGTCTTTTGAATAAGATGTATCTACGAATTTTCTTATACTTCATGTAGCAGCAGTCAAGGAGGCAAATATAAAAATTAGATTTTGAAGACGAGCCACATCCAGGTGTCATTTTATATTGAAATGTGCCACATATTTTAACTCAATGGCAATTAGACTTGAATCCTGATCACACTGATCAAAGAACAGAAAACTGCAGCTCCTGGTCATAGTTATTAAGCAATCAAGCCAAGTATTTGTATTTGTGATTAATTGGGAAACAACATGTGGGCCAATGTGTCCGCAGGCTCAGCTACACAGATAGGAATGCGGAACTTCATAAAGAGGCAAGCTTTTTTCATTTTCTTAACTCTCAATGCCTAACATTTTATTTATATACCAAGAGAATATGCTAGCAAATTAAGTCTTTCCAGAGCCACAAATAACAGATCTTTCAGACTAAACTACCTTACACAAAGGTATCAAGCAAACTATGCAAGTCAACCAACAAGCAACTTGTAGATTTGGGAAAACTAGTGTTACGGCATAGGAATCAAGTACCATCTATGCCTCCCTGAATTCTCTGGCAGATCCAGAAGAAGCCTCCAAAGATGGTTCATTCATTTTCTTTTTAAAAATTTTTATTTCTTTTCTTTTTGACAAGTAATTGGGAAGTGGGGGTAGGAAGTTCTGATATACTTATATTTTGGGTCTGCCTGGTATGTCTTAATTTACAGTTGTTCAACTGTAAATGAATTTTAGAAATCAGTATTTCCAAGCATGCAACACAGACTGAATGACCTCCTCTGGCTTGGTCCCATGCTGCTGACTATTGGGCTCCCAGAAGCAGCACGCAACTGCCCCCAAATGAGACTGATGCCAGAGGAGGGGATGTTTGAAGACAATACCCACACAATAGGATCCACAGTCTACTTATTCTCCCACTGGTCTGGGAGGGAAAAATACCTACCAATGATCAAAACTCAAATATTCACTTCTTCCTAAAAAAGTGCTTGCTCAGGGTCAGAAATATCTCTGAACGTAGGCACAAGTACGTGCCTGCTTCTGTGAAGTAGACATGTTTCACAGGACTATGATTTCTGGGATGGTCTCCTTTTGCCACTCAGAGTGAGTTACGGGCTTCGGTCTACTATAATGTCTATCATTCTTTGTGATCATTTTCTTTTTCAAAAAGACGAAATACTTCTGGATACCTCTTCTCTGTTTAATCATGTACTATTTGATTCAGTCATCCACAGCTTTTTACTGAGGCGACAATTCAAGTTAGTTATGTTTTTAATGCATTCCCAGATAGGTATATCAGATCTACATGGTCTATAGGTGAGAGAATTTTAATTATCCATATATTTTTAGTATATGTTTTTGGCAGCAACACATTTTAGTGAAAATATCATGGACTTTAGTGTCCAAAATACTTTAAGTTCTAACTCTGCTTTTTACTAACAAAACAATTTTTGGTGATTTACTTAACCATTTGAGATTCATTTAACTTTTTTACATAAATTACTATATTCCATGGAGAGCTCTAGATACACAAACATGAATCAGATATGGTCCTTGCTTTCAAAAGGTCCATGGTGCAATGAAAGAGAAAGACACATAAACAGATTATTTTAATATAATAAAATTCTAAGATATGTATAGGTATTATGATATCTTAGAGGCATAAAGTGTGGAAAGAATTTTCTCTTAAGTAAAGTAAGACATTTTTATAAAACCTCTGTTCTTAATTCACAGAACAATGATTTTCTCTCTCTATATTTTCTTTCAAAAATATCTGGCATTCAATTCTTCAAGATTACAATGTAAGTATGTTTCTTCCTTCAAAATACAGACACAGTTTAACCTTCACCATTAAATATATGTGGTTACTTCTTTCTGCATTGATAACTCCTTTCTTCCGAAGCTATTAACACCACACCTGTGGTAGCTCATGTGAATTTTATCTCTTATTCTTATGCTATATTTGAATTTATGTCAACTGCTTCATCTACCTTTTCTCCAAAAGAGGTTAAAAGTTTCTAGAAAGCATAAGTACACATGCAATTCATTTTATCTCCTTCCACTGCACCACATATAATGGACCTAGGAAATGTTCAATAAATAGTCGATGAGTACACTTTAGTGGGATATCTTTTATCTCTCATGGTCCTATTTAGGACAGGAATACTATGGGAGGAATATCAGTGAATGTTCTGGACTCAACTACTTATTCCTGTATTTCCTTGAGGGCCTCTTTCACTGATAATATCCAAGTGAACTTTAACAAAACTATATATTTTCAAATTCATCTGTATCTTGGTTCTTATGTCCACATTAAATAGTAACAGGAATATAAAAGTCTTGGCCTTATAAAAATTATATTTTTCCATACTGTTGAGTGAAGTATATGATTAAGGGCTGTCAGAGAAATGTTCTGGTACAATTCTTATATTGTAATTTTTCTGAGAGAAAGGTAAGTAGATGTAAAATATGAAATTATATTCACAGTCTTTTTTCTTTGAAAGAATGTTTGAAATGTGGAAAATATTGGTATTTTCAAGAAGTGGGCTAGCACTTTTCTTAAAATCAAATTGTTAGTATTCCTATAAGTCTATGATGGATGTCTTCACTCTAAAGGTGTTTTTCTTTTTTTCCTTTTCAGCATTGTTGACCTGTTCATAGAAAAGAATGTGTCAGAAATGCTACCATGGGAATTAGTTTTACATAAATATGAATCCTTTGCTATATTAAACCTATTTTTAAAAAGTCAGAGCTACAGCATGCTAGCCATTTGGTGGAGGCATGGAAGAAATTTGATGTAGGTAGGACTTAAGTTTCTTATTTGCTAAGTGGGCATGAATCTCAGCAATCCATGTAGGATTAATTTGAACAAGACTCCCTGGGCATCACGGAGGAGGACCTAACATTGTTGAGTACCTATTTGTTAGAAACTGTGCCAGATACTCATTTTCTGACCTAGCTCTAGAATTCCATGAGATGATGTTCTTATTTCTAACCTACAACTTCAGTTATCTCGTGCTGTAACAAGCCACTCAGATTTAGTAGCATAAACTAACTGTTATTTTCTGGTGCTTACTGATTCTGCAGATCAGAAGTTTGGACAGTAGACATAGCTTGCTTCTTTTCCTGTGCCTTAGCTGAGAGGACTCAAATGTCAGGGGGCTGAAATCATTTGAATGCTTCTTCACTCAAATATCTGGGGCAAGTACAGGATACTCAATGTCTAGGCATGGCTGAGACTGTCAATCAAAGTGCCCATATGTGGCATCTCCGTATAGCTTGGGTTTCTCATAGCATAAAGAACAAAGAAAAAGCTGTGTGGACTCTACCCCACACCCACCACAAAAAAACGTGGGCAGCTCTTATCCCAGCACCACCTTTTCAGGATTTTCTTTTACTTTTGTCCTACTGTCATCATAAGAGGTAGTATCCTACTGTAATATCCTTAGAGTAGATCAGGAGGCATTGTACACTAGGTATGCTTATATGTTTTGATATGTTTATGAAAGAAAAACTCTAACATTGTGTAACAAAAAAGAAAGGAAATATTTTTCTCTGAAATGTTGAGAAGTATTTTTCAAAGTGAGAAAGACCTCTTCCTAAACACAAAGAATTGACAGATATTTCACACTGACTCAGACCTTAAAAAAGAATCCAATTAAATTGTTTAAAATCTCCTTTGAAATATATACAGAGAGGAACGACTTCTTTGAGTCTGCAAGACTGAGAGAGAAGAAAGGTATCAAGATCAGTTAAATGGACCTCTATTACCTTTTTAATAGGGAGAAAATGAAGGATTCTAGTGAAAAAGGTAGCTATAAGGACCTGTTCTTCCAAAGAAACACTGAAAAATCAAGCAAAACTGTCAGAATTAACTTAGTCAGAACTCTGGAAAAGTCAAAGCAACCAAGTAAATACTGAACAAGAAAAAAGCAACGTAAAATGGTTGGACATCTTTGTTGCATTTTCATTTACCCTTGCCCCACCCCTGCTCCCTGCACAGTGGTGGTCTTGAAGATGCAGCCCACATTCGCAGAGTGGCACGCTGGTCCCTAGTTCCAGATAGAGGAGAGCAGACCTTACTCACTAAGAATTGTGTTTGTCTGCTCCAATCTGTCTGAGGGCTACCTGAAGGACAAAAATACTTGTCGTTTTTCACTTAAGAATGCAGACTGGAAAAGTGATGAGCATTCCTTAGAAATATTTTAAAGCAAATAAACAACCCACAGCCAATGGGGGCCAAAAATTACAACTCAGGCAACAATAGAGCCCTTAAACCATGAAAGGAAAAATGGGAGAGAGTTTTTCTTTTTTTGGGGGGGGGTGGGGGATAAGTAAATTAAAAAGTACATGTGTATACTGGGAATTTTGGAAAGTCATATGCATGCTTAGAGCTGAATGCACGCTAAGAATAGACTTGAGAATATCCTAAGCTTTGCGCTTTGGTTGATCAAGAGGCTCAGCACAAGCAGAAAGTGACAGATAAGACAGAGTTGTAAACAGCCCAGCTAAGTGTTGAAGAAGTGCTTCAACACAGAACCAGTCTGCAAAGACTGGAAGAGGACTTTTCTTTCTTACTTTCTCTTTCTTTCTTTCTTCTCTCTCTCTCTCTCTTTCTCTCCCTTCCCTCCTTCCTTTCTTCTTCTTCTTCTCTTCCTCCTCTCTTTTTCGCTCATGGCTTTCAAGTAAATCTAAGTCAAAACACTAGCTAAACATAAGCTAAAGGAATAGAGGTCTCAGAGAATACACAAGAATGAGAATACAGAATTTGTAAAATAGTTAGGCAAGTCACTAAGCAATAAGCTAAGCAAGGACAAAAAAAAAAAAAAATCTGAGGAAAGAGAAACACCTTATCTCCAGAGTTGCCACATTAGAATGTTCAAAAAGTCTAGTTTTACAAAAAAATTATGACACATGCAAAGAATCGCAAAAATACAGCTCATTCATAACAGAAATTAACACAAACTGTGCCTAAGGAAGCACAGAATTGGACTTAATAGAAAAAGATTTTAAAGAAAGTGTCTTAAACATACCCAAAAAGCTAAAGAAAATCATGGAAGAGGTCTAAAGAAAACCAAAAAAAAAATGATGTATAAACAAATAGAGAATATCAATAAACACAAAGAAATTTTAAAAAGGAAAAAGGCAGTCAATTTTGGAGCTAAAAAGTCTAATACCTAAATGAAAAAAATATGAAGAAGGGTCAGCCTGGTGGTGTAGTGCTTAAGTTCATGCACTCCTCTTTGGCTGCCCTGGGTTCACCAGTTCAGATCCCAGGCACGGACCTATGTTTATCAAGCCATGCCATGGCAGGTGTCCCACATATGAAGTAGAGGAAGATGGGCATGAATGTTAGCTCAGGGCCAGTCTTCCTCAGCAAAAAGGAGGAGTATTGGCAGAAGATTTTATCTCAGGGCTAATCTTCTCAAAAAAAAAATCAGTAGAGGGTTTATATAGTAGATTTGGGTAGACAGAACACAGAATCAGCAAACTTGAAAACAGACCCATAGAAATTATGCAATCTGAGGAACAGAAAGAAAAATGAATTAAGAAAAATGAATATAGCCTAAGAGATTTATGGGGCACCATCAAGCAGACCACCATAAACATTATGGGAATCCCAAAAGGAGAGGAAGGAACAGAAAGAATATTTGAAAAAATAGTGACCAAAAACTTCTCAAACTTGATTTAAAAAGATACTAATGTACACATTCCAGAAGTGTAATTAATTCCAAGAAATATTTTTTTAAAAACAGCTTTCCTCTGAGATAGATTATAATTGAATTGTTGAAATACAAAGGCAAAGAGATAATCTTGGAAAAAAGTAAGAGAAAAGTGACTTGGAGCTTATAAGGAATATTCAATAAGATTCAAAGTGTATTTTTTATCAGAAGTTGTTGAGCTGGAAGAGAGTGAGATGGCCTTTTAATATGTTGAAAGAAAAAAAATAGCTACCAACTGAAAATTCTGTCTGGCAAAACTATTCTTCAAAGATGAAGGAAAAATTAAGATATTCCAAGATAAATAAAAGCTAAGAGAACGTGTTGCTACTAGATCTGCTGTAAAAGGTGTGCTAAAGGGGTCTTCTAGGCTGAAATGAAAGGACACTAGACAACAAGGTAAAGTCAAATGGAGAAATAAAGAACTCTGATAAAGGTAACTGCATAGGTAAATATAAAAGATACTATGATTGTATTTTTGGCTTGTACTTCCTCTATTTCCTATGCCATTTGAAAATCAAATGCATAAAAATAATTATAAATATATGTTAATTGGCGTGCAATACATAAGTATGTAATTTCAGACAATAACAATATAAAAGGGGATGCAACTAACAGAAACAGAGTTTTTGAATGCCATTAAAGTGAAACTAGTATCAATTCACGCTATTGTAAATTTAGGATGTTAATTTTAATCTCCATGGTAACCAGTAAGAATACATCCTAAAAATATATACCCAAAATTATATAAGGAGGAAATCAAAATAGCACAATGTAAATAATCAGTTAAAAACAAAAGAAGGCAGTAAATAAGGAAGTGAGTAAGAAAACATATATTCAAATGTTAGAGGTAAGTCCTTTCTTACTAGTTACCACATTAAATGTAAACGAATTAAACTTGCCAATCAAGAGGCAGAGATTGACAGAACGAATTTTTAAAAAATAACAACTTGAGGGGCTGGCCCTGTGGCCGAGTGGTTAAGTTCGCACGCTCTGCTGCAGGCGGCCCAGTGTTTCGTTGGTTCGAATCCTGGGCGCGGACATGGCACTGCTCATCAAACCATGCTGAGGCAGCGTCCCACATACCACAACTAGAAGAACCCACAACGAAGAATATACAACTATGTACTGGGGGCTTTGGGGAGAAAAAGGAGAAAATAAAATCTTTAAACAAAAAAATAACAACTTGATCCCACTATATGCTATATACTATCTATAAGAGACTCATTTTAGATCTAAAGACACAAACAGGTTGAATGTGAAAGGAAGTAAAAATAGATATTCTATGCAAATAGCAACCAAAACAAAACAGACACATAGACTTAAAGTCAAAAACTGTTGCAAAAGGAAAAGAAGGACATCATAGATTGATAAAAGAGTCAATTCATCAAGAGGATGTAACAATTATAAACATATGATTCCAACAACATAGTCCCAAATATATGAAGCAAATGTTGACAGAATTGAAGGGATAAAGAGATAGTTTTACAGGAATGGCTGGGGAGTTCAATACCCCACTTTCAATAATGGCTAAACAACCAGATAGAAACTTGATAAGAAAAATAGGGAGCTTGAAAAACACTATAAACCAACTAGATGTAACAGACAATATACACTGAACACTTTACCAAACAACAGCAGAATACACATTCTGCTCAAGTGTACACAGAACATTCTCCAAGATAGAGGATATATTAGGCCACAAAACAAATCTCAATAAATTTTAAAAAATTGAAATGATACAAAGTGATATCTCAGATAACAATTAAATGAAGGTAGAAATCAATAACAAGTGTAACTGGAAAATTCACAAATATAGGCAGACCTCATTTTATTGCACTTCACTTCATTGCACTTCACGGATATTGTGTTTTGTACAATATTCTCCACCAGCAAAAAGATGATGACTTGCTGAAGTCTCAGACTATGGTTAGCATTTTTTAGCAATAAAGTATTTTTTAATCAAGGTATATGTGCATTATTGCTTTTAGACACAATGCTATTGCACACTTAGACTGCAGTATAGTGTAAATATAATTGTTTTTCCTGAGGAAGATTAGTCCTGAGCTAACATCTGCTGCCAATCCTCCTCTTTTTTGCTGAGGAAGACTGGCCCTGAGCTAACATCTCTGCACATCTTCCTCTACTTTATAGGTGGGACACCTACCATAAATGGCTTGACGAGCGATGCATAGGTCCGCACTCAGGATCTGAACTGGCAAACCCCAGGCCACCAAAGCAGAATATGTGAACTTAACCACTGTGCCACCGGGCCCAGGCCCTAAATATAACTTTCATATGCACTGAGAAACCAAAAAATTTGTGTGACTCAGTTTATTGATACATTTGCTTTATTGTGGTACTATGCAACTGAACCCACAATATCTCTGACATATGCCTGTATATAGAAATTAACCAACACATTCTTAAACAACAAATGGGTCAAAGAAGAAATTATAGGGAAAATTAGAAAAAAAACTTAGGAATGAAAATGAAAACATCATACATCAAAGACTTATGGGATGCAGTAAAATTAGTGTTAAGAGGGAAATTTATAGCTGTAAAACCCACATTAAAAAATAAGAAAGATCTAAAATCAATAATATAACTTCACATTTAAGGAAATAAAAAAGAAGATTACACTCAAAACTGTCAGAAAGTAGGGAATACTAAAGATTAGGACAGAGGTAACCAAAATAGACAATATAAAAACAACAGAAAGTAAAAAAATAATGCTTGTTATTAGAAAAAGTTAACAAAATTGACAAACATTTAACTAGATTGACTAAGAAAAAGTGCAAGAGGATACCAAGGAATTTATCAGAAATGAAAGTGAGGATATTACTACCAACCTTATAGGAACAAAAAGGATTATCAGAGAATGCTAAGAATAATTATACATCAACAAATTAGATAATCTAGATGAAATGGATAAATTCTTATAAATACACAGTTAACAAAACTGATTCAAGAAGAAATAGAAAATCTGAACAGACCTAGAATGAGTAAGGAATAGAAACAGTAATCAATAACCTCTCAACAAAGAAAAGTCCAGCTCAATTGGCTTCACTGATGAATTCTACCAAACATTTTAAAAGCAATTAACATGAATTCTCAAACTCTTCTAAGAAATAGAATAGAGAACCCTTTCTAACTCATTCTGTGAAGCCAATATCACCCTTACGCAAAAGTAGAAAATTAAAGCCCGAGAAAACTATAGACCAATATCACTTATGAATATAGATACATAAATCACAATAAAATATTAGCAAACTGAATCCAGCTGCAAATTAAAGGATTATATAGCATGGACTTATACAAGGAAACCAGTGTTTCACTATAAGAAAATGAATCAATGAAATGAAGGGGAAGAAAAAAGTATATGAACAATTCAGTTGATGCATAAGAAACAATCGACAAAATCCACCACCACTTTGTGATAAAATACATATACACACATACACAAACTCTGAAAACCAGGAACAGAAGGGAACTTCCTCAACATGATAAAGGATGCTAATGAAAAACTCATATCTAAAATCACACTCAATGGTGAAAACCTAAGAGCTTTCTCTCTACGATCAGGAAGAAAACAAAAGTGACTGTTTTTGTAACTGCTATTAACATTGCTATTTAACATTGTATGGAAGTTCTAGCCAGAACAATTGGGCAAGAAAAAAAAAAGGCATCTAATTAGAAAGAATGAAGTTGAACTATTTTTATTCACTGATAAGATAAACTTGTAAATAGAAAATCCCAAAGAATCACACACGCACACACACACTCACACACACAACACAGCCTAGTAGAGCTAATAAATGCATTCAGCAAAGTTGCACTCTACAAGATCAATCTACAAAAGTCGGTTGTGTTTCTATCCATCAAAAATGAAGAATCTGAAAAGGAATTAGAAAAGTAATCCCATTTATAACAGAATCAAGAATAATGAACTATCTAGGAATAAATTTAACTATGGAGGTGAAAAACTTATACACTGAAAACTTCAAAACATTGCTGGAAGAATAAAAGACCTAAATAATTGGAAAACATTGCACACTTGAATTGGAAGACTTAATATTGCTAAAATATAAACACAATCCCCTTTAGAATTCCAACAGCCTGTCTACAGAAATGGCAAAAGTGATCCACACATCCATATAGAATTGCGAAAGGGATCTGCATAGCCAAAAAAATCTTGAAAAAAGAAAAATAGTCAGAGGACCCATATCTCTTGATTTCAAAATTTACTACAAAGCAACAGTTTGAAAAGGATGGGGGTACTGGCATAATAATAGATATATAGACCAATGGAGTGGAACTGAATGTTTAGAAATAAAACTCATGGATCTGTGGCCAATTGACTTTTGACAAGGGTTCGAAGACTATTCAATGGTGAAAGAATGGTCTCTTCAACAAATGGTGCTGGAACATCTACATATCTATGTACAAAGGAATGAGTTTGGACCCCTACTTCATGTATATACAAAAATTAACTCAAAATGGACCAGCAACCTAAATATAGTAGCTAAGGCTACAAAACTAATAGAAGAAAACATAAGAGTAAATCTTTATAACCACTGGATTTGACAATGAATTCTTAGATAGGACAGACACTAAAAGCTTGGGCAACAAAAGAAAAAATAGATAAATTGGACTTCATCAAAAGTAAAAATTTGTGTGTATCAAAGGACAATATTAATAAAGTAAAAAGAAAAACTGCAGAATGGGAGAAAATATTTGCAATTCATATATTATAAGATTCTAGTATTAAGAATATAAAAAGCGCCCTTATAACTCAACCACAAAAAAAACGAACGGCACAATTTAAAAAGGGGCAGAAGACTTGAGTACCTATTTCTCCAAAGAAGGTATACAAATGGCCAATAAGCACATGAAAAGATGCTCAACATCATTAGTCATTAGGGAAAAGCAAATCAAAACCATGATGAGCTTTACCTCACACCCAAAAGGATGGCTATAATTTAAAAAATATAAAGGAAAATAACCAGTGTAATTAAGGACTTGGAGAAATTGAAATGCTCATACATTGGTAACAGGAATGTAAAATGGTTCAGTCACTTGGAACATTGTTTGGTGGTTTCTCAAAAAATTAACCCTAGAGGGACTGGCCCCGTGGCCAAGTGGTTAAGTTTGTGCACTCTGCTGCACGTAGCCCAGTGTTTCATTGGTTCGAATCCTGGGCGCGGAGACGGCACCACTCATCAAGCCGCGCTGGGGCAGCATCCCACATGCCACAACTAGAAGGACCCACAACGAAGAATATACAACTATGTACCAGGGGGCTTTGGGGAGAAAAAGGAATTAAGAAAAATAAAAAATCTTTAAAAAAAAAAAGCTATTTAAAAAAAATTTAACCCTAGAATTATCATATAGCTCCACAATTTCACTCTTAGACACATACCCCCCAAAACTGAAAACAGGGACTCAAACAAGTATATGTACACACATACAAATAGCAGCACCATTTGCAACTGCCAAAAGGTGGAAAAATGGAAAATGTCCACCAGTGGGTGAGTGTGATATACACATACAATGAAATATTGTTCAGCCATAAACAGGAATGAAGTACTGATACATGCTACAACATGGATAAATCTTGAAAACATGTTAAGGGAATGAAGCCAGACAGAAAAACCCACATATCGTATAATTCCATTTACATGAAACATCCAGAGTAGATAAATCATAGAGATTGAAAGAAGGTTGGTGGTTGTCAGGGACTGGAGGAAGGGGAAAAGGAGAAATAACTGCATATGAATTTTGAGCTTCCTTTTGGAGGGACGAAAATATTTTGGAACCGGGTAGAGGTGGTATTTGCACCACATTGTGATGTACTAAATGCCACAGAATTATTAACTCTAAAGTAGTTAATTTCATGTTACGTGAATTTTACTTCAAAAATATTTTTAGGGGCTGGCCTTGTGGCATAGTGATTAAGCTTACATGCTCCATTTTGGGGGCCCAGGGTTTGCAGGTTCAGATCCTGGGTGTGGATCTATACACCACTCATCAAACCACGCTGTGGCTATGTCCCACATACAAAAAATAAAGGAAGATTCCCACAGATGTTAGCTCAGTGACAATCTTCCTCAAGCAAAAAAGAGGAAGAAAGGCAACAGATGTTAGCTTAGGATCAGTCTTTCTCACCAAAAAATAAAATAAATAAATTTAAAGTGAAGGGTTTAGGGGAAAAGCCCGAAGACTGAGATTTTCATGATCCATACAGTGATCTAGAGTATGTCTGTAACATTCACCACACATACCTATATATTTCATTTATTTGAGAACAGCTCATGAACATCAAGAGTCTTCTGGAATATATTGAACCTGTAATGTATAACCATTCATTGAGTCTACCAATTTGGGGGGAGAAACAAACAATATAACTTACCTCCTTAAGAATTATAATATCTGTCTCTCAGGTCTGTCTGCACTCAATACTTTCTTCATTGCATTTGTACGTAATATTTAATAAAAGTTTGATAAAAATTAAAGCTATATAAGAAAGTGTTAAGGCTTAGCATTTTCTGATGCTGTTTATTACTTGAACTATAAATATTGTCAGAATCAGGATTTTCCTTTATGTATAGTTATGTGTTGCTCAACAACAACGATATGTTCTGAGAAATGTGTTGTTAGGCAATTTTGTCACTGTGCAAACCTTATAGAGCGTACTTAGACAAACCTAGATGACATAGCCTAATATACAGCTAGGCTATATGGTACTAATCATATGGGACCACCATTATATATGTGGTGACTCGTTGACCAAAACATTGTTGTGTGAGGCATGATGGTACTGATTATCTGTAGAGCCTTAACAAGAGAGATAGCTGGCTGAAATTTGCCAATAAGTTTACCTACTCGTACACGGTGGACTGTTATTACAGAATCTTTTTAAGTCACTGCAATCTCTGGCACTTGCAGGAAGCACAAACAGCATTACAATGAAAAGTAAGAAAGGACATTTTCAATATCCATAAGCCTGAAGAAATGGTACACATTATTATTTCCTATGAGTGTAGCCAGCCCATGTAGATATGTGCATTTGTTTTCTCCCCAGAAGAGTCCTGAAGCAGTGGATATTTAAGTAGATATAGTAACATTGCTAAGAAAGCAAATATTCCATTAAATTCTATTAGAATACCTAACCCCATTCAGAAACAAATCATTCAGCTACTCATTCATTTATTTATGTGACAAATATTTGACAAGCTTTTGGGCACTTGCTAAATATTCACAGAGAAAAGAAATAGAGCACGCACGTGCGGAGCATAGCCATTAAATCAACATGGTTGAAGTTTAGTATATAATCAGGAAATCTGGGCTTCTCCATATGTAGATCTAGGGAAAGTCATTTCCTTGCTTTGATCCTTGGTTTCCTCAGCTAAAGAATGGGAATGTCAATTGAGTCCTTTAAAATATACTTTCAAATGCAATAGTCGACGATGTATAGCTTCTCTCTCCTTTAAAGCATTGAGATGTAAAGTACAAGTAAATATGTTAAGGTTAAAGGAAATCACTTCAAAACTAAAAGGAATCACAACAAAATTATTATTTTTAAAATTCTGACACTAAAGTTCAAATATCTTTATCTGTGATCCCTAGAGTTGAGACATTTGCATCCACTATGTACAATATATGTTTGCTACAAAAGCCAAGATAAAGATTCAAGGAAGTTACATAGCTTTGCTCTAGTAATATAGATTATTAGTGATGGAAGCAGGATTAGAACTGGGATTGCCTGCTTTTTCTCAAAACACTAAAAATTTACTTGTGATGGTTACTTTTATGTGTCAACTTGACTGGCCAGAGCGCCCAGGTTAAACATTATTTCTGGGTGTGCTTGTGAGGGTGTTTCTGGATGAGATTAACATTTGAATGGTGGATGCAATAGAGTAGATTGCCCTCCCTAACGTGAGTGGACATCATCCAATCCATTGAGAGCCTGCATAGAACAAAAGACGGAGGAAGGAGAAATCTATCCCTTTTACCCTGCCTTACTGCTTGAGTTCATCTTATCTTATCTTATCTTGATTTGAACTAAATTACTTCACCAATTTTCTTGGGTCTCCAGCTTGCAGATGGCAGACTGTGGGACTTCTCAGCCTCTATAATCATGTCAGACAAGTCCTCATAATAAATAAATATATATCTAGTATGTATATATATATATAGATAGATAGATAGATAGATATATTAGACATATATCCAGTTGGTTCTTTTTCTCTTTAGAACTCTGACTAACACAGATTTTGGTACCAAGAATGGTTCTAGAATTAAATAATTTTAAGAGTGAATTTTCTGAATTGGTTCTGGTGTTTCTGGAGTTTGCTCTAATCTGATTGTTTTTAAAGATGCCAATCACTCTGTTTCTAGTAGTAAAGAGAGCACTGATCATCCTTAGCATGAACTCTTTATAAAGATGTTCAAAACACCTGCACTCGATACTCCTTATTAACCACTTATAAGAAGCAAGAAGCTAGGTGACTCTGTATGCGATACTTTCAATTTTGGAAAATTAATGACATTGTTTGGTTGCTCCTAATGTCACTGGACAAAGTGGTGAAAAAATGGATGAGCTTGGAGATTTGAATTCTCACCTCAGGTCAGGCATAAATAACCTAAAAGCTTCTATGTGCCTTGAAGGGGAGCCTCATCTCCTATAGCTGCGGGACTAAAATTGCTGAAAATCAAATGCAGAACCTCATCTTGTTACTGGCTGAATTACAACACAAGTTGAATTCCTAGCATTGCCAGGTGTCTGCTGTTACATTGAAGGCATTGACTGAAAAAGAATGGGATCTTGTAATTTGGGATAAGACTGTATGGGGAGAGCCTGAGGAAGCTGGGGACACTGAGACCCTGATTTCTAATGATTCTTCTTTACCAGTGGTCTCCTGAACCCCAGTGGAAGCAGCCTTTCTACCTCCAGTGGCAGTAGCATCCTGACCCCAAGTGGTTTGGCCTCTTCTCCCACAATGTACAGTCCTTTCCACTTCTCACTGAAGGAATTAACTCTGCATTGCCTGAGGAAATGGTGGTGGCCTCCCCTCGGGCAGCTGCCATGTAAGACAATACTTGTTCTCCTCAGGACCCACCACCACCACCCCTCTTCACTTCTGGACCTATATCTAGACTCAAAGCCCAGCAGGCTGCTAAAGGTGAAATATCATGTATCATATACGATAAAGTGTGTTACACTCCAAAAGAACTACTTATGTTTTCTAATTTGTACAGACAGAAATCTGGAGAATATGTTTGGAAATGGAAACTAAGGGTGTCAGATAATGATGGAAGGAGACTACTGGACACTAGCTCTGAACTGATATAATTCCAGGAGACACAAAGCATCATTGGGCCCACCAGTCAGAGCAGGGGCTTATAGAGGTCAGGTAATCAATGGAGTTTTAACTCAGGTCCATCTCACAATGGATCCAGCGTGTTCCTGAACCCATATCATGGTTATTTCCCCAGTTCCAGAATGCATAATTAGAATAGACATACTTAGAAGGTGGCAGAATCCCCACATTGGTTCCCTGATCTGTAGAGTAAGGACTTCTATGATAGGAAAGACCAAGTGAAAGCCATTAGAACTGCCTTTACCTAGTAAAGTAGTCAACCAAAAGCAATGCCACGTTCCTGTAGGGGTTGCAGAGATTAGCATCATGCTAAGGACTTGAAAGATCCAGGCATAGTGATTCCCACCACATCCCCATTCACCTCTCCTGTTTGACTTGTACAGAAGTCAGATGGATCTTGGAGAATGACAGTGGATTACCGTAAACTTAACCAGATGGTGATTCCAATGGCAGCTGCTGTACTAGATATGGTTTTATTGCTTCAGCAAATTAACACATTTCCTGGTGTCTAGTACACAGCTGTTAATCTGTCAAACACCTTTTTCTCCATACCTGTCCATAGGCCTACCAGAAATAGCTCACTTTCAGCTAGCAAGGCCAGCAATACACCTTCATTTCATACCTCAGGGGTATATCAACTCTCCAGCCCTATGTCGTAGTTTAGTTTGCAGGCATCTTGATATTCCTTTCCCTTCCATAAGATATCACACTGGTCCATTACATTGATAACATTATGCTGGTTGAACCTAGTGAACAAGTAGTAGCAACTGCTCTAGACTTATTGGTAAGACACTTGCATCTCAAAGCGTGGAAAATAAGTTCTACTAAAGTTGAGGGGCTTTCTGCCTCAGCGCAATTTCATGGGGCCCGGTGGTATGGGGCATGTTGAGATATCCCGTCTAAGGTGAAGTGTAAGTTGTTACATCCAGCCCTTCCTACAGCCAAGAAAAAGTGACAAAGCCTAATGGGCCTTTGGATTTTGGAGGCAAGATACTCTTCATTTGGGTGTGTTACCTCAGATCATTTACCAAGTGACTCAAAAAGCACCTAGTTTTGATTGGGGACCAGACGGCTCTTCAATAGGTCCAGGGTACTGTGCAAGCTGGGCCATATGATCCAGCAGATCCCATGCCACTGAAGTGTCAGTGGCAGATAGGGATGTTGTTTGGAACATTTGGCAGGCCCCTAAGGGTGTTTTGCAGTGCAGACCTTTAGGATTTTGAAGCAAGGCCCTGCCATCCTCTGCCTATAACGACTTTTCTTTTGAGAAACTACTCTTGGCCTACTACCAAGCCTTAGTAGAAACTGAAGATTTAACTATGGGCCACCAAGTTACCAGGTAATCTGAACTGCCCATCATAAACTGAGTATTACTTGACTCAGCAAGCCATAAAGTTGTGTGTGCACAGCAATAGTCTATCATTAAATAGAAGTGGTGTATATGTGATCAGGCCTGAGCAGGACCTGCAGGTACAAGTAAGTTACATGAAGAAGTAGCGCAAATGCCCATGGTCCCCACTTCTGTTACCCTACTTTCTCTCTCTAAGCCTGCATCTAAGGCCTCATGAGGAGTTCCCTTCAATCAGTTGATAGAGGAAGAAAAGACTTGGGTCTGGTTTACAGATGTTTCTGCATGATATGCAGACACCACCTGAAAGTGGATAGTTATAGCACTACAGCCCCTCTCTGGGACATCCATGGAGGACAGTGGCAAAAGGAAATCCTCCCAGTGGGCAGAACTTTGGGCAGTGTACTTGGTTTTCCTCTCTGCTTGGAGGGAGAGAGGACCAGGCTTGCAATAATATACGGATTCATTCCCTGTGGCCAGTGGTTTGGCTGATGGTCAGGGACTTGGAAGAAACATGATTAGAAAATTGATGACAAAGAAATTTGGTGAAGAAGTATATGGATAGAGAGCTGAGTGGAAAAAAAGCTGACGGTATTGTGCCCCATGTGTATGCTCACCAATGAGTGACGTCAGTATATGAGTATTTTAATAATCAAGTGGACAGGGTGATCTGTTCTGTGGCTACCAGTCAGCTTCTTTCCCCAGACCCCATACCATCACCCAATGGACTCAGGAACAAACTGGTTATGGTGGTAGAGATGGAGATTATGCACGGGCTCAACAATATGGACTTCCACTCAGCAAGGCTGAACTCAGTGTATGTCACTTTTGAGGGCTCAGTCTGCCACTAACAGAGACCAATACTGAGCCCTGATATGGCACCATTCCCTGAGATGCTCAGCCAGCTACCTGGCAGCATATTGATTACATTGGACCACTTCTATTGTGGAAGGGGCAGTATTTTGTTCTTATTGGAATAGACAATCATTCTGCATGTGGACTTGCCTTTCCTAAACTCCATGCTTCCATCAAAACTACTATCCATGGACTTACAGTATGTGTTATCTACCATCATGGTTTTCTATACAGCATTGCTTTGGATCAAAGAACTTACTTTACAGCAAAGGAAGTGCCACAATGTGCCCATGCTCATGGAATTCACTGATCTTACCATGTTGCCTCCCATACTGAAGCAGCTGGCTTGATGGAACAATACAAAGGCCTTTTGAAGACTCAGTTACAGTGCCAACTAGCTGGTAATATCTTGCAGGGCTGGTGCAAGGTTCTCCAGAAAGTGGTATGTTCTCTGAATCAGCACCTACTATACGGTGCTATTTCTCACAAAATCAATATTCATGGTTCCAGGAATAAAGAGGTGGAAATGGAAGTCACACCACTCATTTTTATTCCTAGTGACCCACTAACAAAATTTCTTCCGTCTGTTCCTATGACTTTATGCTCCTCTGACCTAGAGGTCTTAGTTCCAGAAGGAGGAATGCTTCCACCAGGAGATAACAACAGTTCCATTGACTGTCACCTGGTCACTTTGGACTCCTCATGCCTCTGAATCAACAGGCAAAGAAAAGAGTTACTCAACTTGCTGGGGTGATTGCTCCTAACTACCAGAGAGAAATTGGACTCTTGCTCCACAGTGGAGGTAATGAAGAGTACGTCTGGAATTTAAGAGATTCCTTAGGGCATCTGTTAGAATTGTCATGCTTTGTGATTAAAGTCAATGGAAAACTGTAGCAATCTGATCCAGGCAGGATTACTAATGATGCAGATCCACCAGGAATGAAAGTTTGAGTCACCCCACCAGGTAAAGAACCATGACCAGCTGAGGTGCTTGCTGAAGGCAAAGGGAATACAGAATGGGTAGTGGAAGAAGTAACTGCACCAGCTATGGAAGAAGTGACAAATACCATCTATGTCCACATGACCAGTTACAGTAATTGTCAAGTATTTCCTCTTCATTTTATTGGGAATATGTTCGTGTGTGTGTATACATATATTTGCATATACACATATGTACTGTGTGTATGTGTGTATATATAAAGATATCTATCTATCTATCTATCTATCTATCTATCTATCTAGTATCTAAGTTATAGGATAGCAAGAAAAAGAGTAAAGATCACTCAAAGACTTTATTTCCTCTTGTGGGAAAAGGGTTAGTGCATTTTTGATTGTATGTAGATAATTGTATCATGTTAGGCAGCATTATGACCTTGCTATTGTCTTTATTTGGAGAGCAGGTATGGTTTAAGGAGATGTATATGGATGCCAAGTAGACAAGGGTTGGACTTGTGACAGTTAATTTTATGTGTCAGCTTGACTGGCCACAGTGTGCCCAGATTAAACATTATTTCTGGATGTGTCTGTGAAGGCATTTCCAGATGAGATCAACATTTGAATCAGTGGACTCACTGAAATAGATTGCCCTCCTCAATTTGAGTGGGAATCATCCAATCCATTCAGGACCTGAATAGGACAAAAGGCTGAGGAAGGAGGAATTCATTCTTTTTTTTGCCTCACTGTTGAGCTGGGACCTCTCATCTTCTCCTGTCCTTGGTCTTGGACTGAATTATATCATCTGCTTTCCTGGGTGTGTACATATATGTATACTTGGTTCTGTTGAATCCTCGCTAGTTTTTTTTTGTTAGTGCTGTTGAGTCGATTCCGACTCCTACTGACCCTGTGTACAGCAGAGCAGAACCCTGCCCAGTGTTTCTGTGCCATCCTCTCACCTTCCAGTGCTATATCAGACAATGCTCTGCTGCTATTCATAGGGTTTTCATGGCCAATTTTTTCAGAAGTGGTGGCCAGGTACTTTTTCCAAATCCGTCATAGTCTGGAAACTCCACTGAAACCTGTCCACCATAGATAACCCTGCTAGTATTTGAAATACCCATGGAATAACTTTCAGGATCATAGCAACACACAGCTGCCACACGATGACTACCGACAGACGGGTGGTGTGTTTCCCTGACCAGGAAATGAACCTGGGCCATGGGGTGATACTTTACTCTTTAATCATTTTCAGTCTAAAATAATTATCACAACCTTTGCAATCCTGCAGAGAATATTTAAATTATGTGAGCAAGGTTATACACGTTATTGGGAAATAGTTGAACCAAGATATGGGTCCTCAGATTGCAAATGCAATTGATATTCTCTTTAAACTGCTATTATTTGTAGGTATTTTAAATCTAAACAAGTCGTCAAATAAAACATTTAGAAAGCCAATGAAATTATGATGTATAGTAGAGTTCTTTCTTGCAATTGTGGAAGAAACAGAGGGGAAATGTAACTTACAGAAGACGCTGTTGTAGTATTAAGAAATATAAAGGAAGCTATCTTTTAATGATATGAGGTGAAAATATTTCCTCATTCAACTGAGGAGCTGAAGGGCAAATAACTCCATTTGTGGAATTTGATGAGCCCTGAAATGTAAGTAATTTCTCTTTAACTGTGAAGAGGCCTGGAAAAGCCTTGACGTTAGTCTGGTTTCCATTTGGTCCTCTTGTCAATATGATTAACTGGAGTCTTTAGCAGTTATTATGAGTTCTCATAAGGAGTCTGTGAGCCTTTTAGAGTTACATTCTGCTTGCTGAGCTCTGAAGCAAACATTACAAGGCAACATTGAGCCTGCCAGGGAAAGACAGCACAATTTTCCAAGATAGCACAATCACTCCTTGGATATAGAGTGTGTTCCTGAGAGAGGACTATGCTGTCTTCCGTTTGTGGGAGTTTTCTACCAGGTCAGGAGATATGTGTAAGTGGTTGCAATCTCCAAGCCTCCTCTGTCCACTTGGACTATCAGGATCCTCCTACTCCCATGTGACACCTCCAGAAACTCATTCCCAAAGCCTGCACTGCATCTTGCTGAATCTACATCCTCCACACTTTATTAAAAATAATTAAAAAAGGGCAAGCAACTAATGAAAAATCCCGACTTTAATTTCCCAGCCACTGGAAGGCTTCTGTGTATCTCCCTTTCTGAATGTAAATTCATTATTTTAAAATAATCAAATATAAATTCATCATCTTTAAGCTTTTCAAACTACTTTAGCTAAAACCAATGGTTCTATTTATTTGTTTCCAAAAGAAGTATGAGTATGCATATCCTTACAAAGTAGAAATTTCTCTTCTTTGCTTACATTAATCTTTCTTTATCAAATGAATGAGTTTTAATCAGATAAAATATCACCATTAAAAAAATATATACTCACATACACACGTGCACACACCTCATTGCAGATCAATCCAAGAACAGCCTTCAAGTCTATTTTCAGCTTAACTCTACTCTCAGGTTAGTACTGAAGCAACACATTAACATAAGGTGCAATATATTGTAATTGAATAGTAAAATATTTTTAAGAAACTGATAGCATAAAAGAAAAGGGTAAACCATGATCTGAATATCATACCCTTTTACCTTCTTCTTTTCTACATTCTTCTGAAAAGATGACTTTCTCTCCTGCTGTTCCCTTCTAAATAACCTTCATTATCCTTTCCAATGGCTGGACAGATCCACCGGTTTGCTGCCAAAGGGCTGCCTCTGATGAATGGGCCTTAACGCTGGCCTAACGTTGAGCAGGTCTTCTTAATGTACTTCATTTTGATTTTGGACATCTGGCTCCCCTTGTGTCTGTTAGTAGGGAATTTAGGTGGCTGGGAAATTTCTAATACAATATTTAGAACTTGTATATCTTTAGAACACTACTAAAGATGTCATAAAAAAGTGACATTTTTACAAAGGGAGGCTTATATTTTATCTTGTTTTTTTCCTATTCAAAACAGAGCAAAGGGAAATCTGAGCAATATTTAGCAATATTACCCTTCCAGATCCACACCGCATCAGATAGATTTCTCAGAATATGCCACAGTGCGTAGATGGCGTGAGGGTCTGATTTGCTTAGAAATAAATTATATAACCCAACGCATCAGTATATTTACACATATACACCAGTTTGAAAGATTGTAGATGGTAATGAGAAAAAACTGAATTGAATTAAGAAAATTTGATTATGATCTCTATGGGTCCTTTAATACTTGGGCTATGATTCTAAGACTCTTCTTTAGAAAACATCTGGTTGAATTTACTTGACCAAATATATTGATTCTACTCAAATTAATAGATACTACAGACATGAATCCTGGACTACAGAACTGATAAAGTTTATTGTAAGTGTGTGTTTTCTTTTCTAGGTGGACAATTAAAGAGTTAATCATTGAAAGCTATTCGAAAATGGAGGTTATGGGAATAAGACATTCTAATTGTCCTGCTTAAATTACAGTTTTATTGTGCATTATTAATATTAGACTCTCCTTCTCATATGATTTTATTAGCCCAAACCTAATGAGTATAGAATCTTTCTAGTGTTTTCAACTATGATAAGTTTTAAAAAGAACTTCAATGATATGTAAAGACTTCAGATTCATCCTATATTTAATTGTAAAATAACATTAATAATATCTATTTTATATCTAACATCTCTCAGTTTTGTCTGATATTTTTAAAGTCTTTTTAAATATCTCTTATCCTTAAGTTCTGCTTTCATTATTTTTTCTCCCCTCAAGCAACATATTTATAGAAGAAACCAGGTAATTTATTGTGTATAGATTCCTACAATCTGGATATATTAATTTCTACTAAGAAGTCAACCAAAATGCTTTGGTTTATAAAGCTATACATTTAGCATGTATACTTCACTTGATATTTCTCTAAAGTTCTTTTGTAGGATCTGATTTGATCTGTTTTTGGCCCTTACATCACAACAAAATCCTAAATGGGCATAGCTCCTCTAGGTGACTGTAATGAAATACGAGGTTATAGAAGCCAGGTCAGGCAGATCATATGTTAGCACTGAATTTCCTGAGGTCAAGTGCTGAAGGAAATAGGTCACTATCAAGGTGAAAGGCAGGAAATTGTCAGCAAACATAAGTGCCAATAAGCAAGGCAAAATTATTTTAAAGGGAAATAAATACTGAATTTTAAAGCTATGGAAGCTATGTTGTCCAGAGACAACAGAATGCTGATCAGTAGAAGATTGGAACAAGTAATTTAGGAGAGGCTATGGCTAGTACCAATGTGTTAGGAACTTAATTTCACGTGATACTTTCTGCAAGGTCAGGTTTTAAGGTTTATATGGGCACGTATTAGATTACATCGGAAATCCAAGTATTACTTTTCTCATTTTGTAGAGAAAGTATTAAGCTCAGATGGCTTTCTTACCCAATAATTTTTTTAATTTTTTAATTTTAGCATACTGCTTTCAAATGATCTTAAGTGGTTTCTGTTCTAACATCCTAAGTGATATAGACCAAGGAAAATAAGAGTTTCGCCAAACATACTTAGCATTGCTCTTTAAAAATATCTGATACCCACAAAATCAACCAAAAGAAAAAAATTTTTGAAGTTCCTGGTTTTGATGATGGACCAAATTTGGAATCCATTGTTTAGATCACACCAAAACTCATGTTTCTATTTCTTTTCATTTTATTGTTTGTTTGTACACATATATAAACAGTAGAGACCTGAAGTAACAAGAGGTACTGGAAAGTTTTATTATTTTGGAAGCAACTGTCTTATTTTGTGACCTTCAGCAACTTGCCTTCTAAAAGCCTCTCTTTCCTCTTCTTTAAAATGAGGATTAAAATACCCGCCTTACAGATGAATATTAAATAAAATAACGTAAGTTGATAATATAAGTTAAAATGATAGTAAGTACTCAATAAATGCTAGTTCCCTTTCTCCTTTTCATAAATGATGCATTGCCTTTTTTTAAAAAAAAGAAAAGATGCACTGGTGGCTATATTAAAAACACGAGTAATTTTTCCATAAATTATTGGTAAAACTCAGAGGAGCAATGAGTGAATTTATTTTAATTTATTTTTAATATGTAGGTCTTGTCTTTGAGCTTATTAAATCATGTATTTATGTCCAGGGTGAATAAATGTACTCTGGGGAATCAATAGTTATCACTTTTCCCCAATAACAAACGGTCTTTAAAAGGGAACATCAGAAAGCATCTGCAAACTCCGAATATTCTAAAACTTGCTGGTGTAAACAAGAAAAGAATACATGTAATAAAAGTGGTCTGTTGGTCCAAGAAAGTAGAAATGCTCCTAGTAATAAAAGAACCACAAGAGGTATGTTTAACAACAAATAAGTAAGGAAAGATCTTCCAAGACCCTCTTTTCCCAGTTTCAACTGGTGCATTAATCACCCAACGGGACACACACTGAACAGCTGGCTTGCATATCCTACGAAGTCCTGGAATTTTCCTCATTGGTTGCAGTAACCAACTGTCTTGGTTTGCAGCAGCAGCTCAGTCAAACTCAGGATGGCTACAGGGAATGCGGAGGTGCAAAACGTTTCTCATTTGTCTGACCCTCTGGGGAATCATTTCTTTCGAACCTGGAACAAACTGAGCTTTTCTGTTATCCAAGTGGTATTTGAGTTATCAAACTAAACTCAGCTTGGGTTTTGCTCGCCAAGGAAAACCTCTCTGCTTCAAATTCTAGGATTCTCCCTTAACTTACATTTCACATCAGGCAGCAGATTAGAAGCTTTTCAACCCCACACAATTTTCACTTTTTCTGAAAATGGAACTATTAACCACCTAATTCAAACTAATATTATCACTTTTTACAGAATTAATGAGATGCTATAATTGCAGACACTGTTTACCTGCTAGTCTGGGACTATATTTCAAAGACATATGAATTAGCTGTTGCTGGTTTTATAATTAGCGTGTGACAAGTTTAATTCCAACGGCTTGTTTAATCAACAGCAACAGATGGAAGTGCTCCCAGTGCTAAGTCATCCCCTTCGCAGCTCCTGATAGCAGGTTTGTCCCACTGGCTCTGAGTTATAAGCTATTTAGCATAGTAAGTGCTAAATTACTGGTAATAATCTCAGTCTTTTTTCAACTATCAGAGTTTCAATAAATGAAAATAATTATAATCACTGACATATATTGAGTACTTGCTCCATATTAAACACTATTCCTGTTTTAAATTAACGAAGGCTTCAAAGAGCCCTCCAAATTAGGTAAATTTTAATATTCCCATTTTACAGGTGAGGGAATTGAGCCTAGAAAACCCAAATGACTTGCCAAGAGTTCCACATCTCATACGCAGTAGAGCCGAAATTTGGATTCAAGCTCTTTGTTTCCTAGCACCCTTGCTGTTGGCCACTAGGGTTATACTGTAATAAAAGCCCCTAGGTGTTTTTTACTTGTATGTGGCTGCTTACTGTAGTGGTTTTGGCTTTTGTAAACAAAACTGTGTAATTTTGTGCATCTTGTGATTCAAGCTTTTCTAACTTTCCTCATTGCCAGGACCAGTCACATACACAGGAGACAGAAGCTGTCTGCTTGGTCCTTTCCTGTGTTCCAAAGTGTGTTAACTCAGAGTCAGTCACTATGCAAAGGTTGGACTCACCATTATCTATCTGAAATGACAGCTTCTGGAAACTTTCAGGGAACCTGCTCAATGATGTTCTTTCTATTTCCCACAGGATCTCTGGATGTACCTTCATCAAAGCTTTCATAAATACAGCGCCTTGTGACTTTATCCCCAGCCCCCATAAACCATTTCCTTCTAAGGTTTTGCCACTGCAGGAGAAACGTGATCCAGTAGGCTCTGGACTCCGCCTCTAAAGTTCCCAGACCTAAGATATCAAACCACACACAGGGCAGGGATGCCAAGGTTTAGGAGTGTGGAGCACTTCGGTCTCTCCCTATCAAAGCACAAATTCTCCCTTTCTCTATATTAATGGACAATATGAATAAAACATATCTAGACCCACAACCAATGATTTTCAAAACTAACCTAAAGATTGAGATTATTTGAGGAGCTTAAAAAACAATTTCAGCAAATGTGCCCAACTCTATATTAATTATTTAAAATCCCCAGAAGTGGGACTTGCACATTTGTCTCTGTTAACGCCCCCCACCCCATGTAATTCCGGGGCATAGCCAGGGTTGCGATGAAAAACTCTAGACTTTCAAATACAGAGCCTTCTGCAATGTTTTTCTGAAGAAGAAAGTTGCACGTTTATATTAAATCCTAAAACTCATGGGTAAATTGGCTGTAACATTCATTTCTTGGGCACAGAAAGGGTAATCTGAAAGGTTCTGGCCCTACAATAATTCTGAGGTGTTTTGTCCCCTCTAATTTATAATGTGTTGTTAGAGAAATGACGACTGTGATGTGATCAGAACAGATACCACTTTCATTTCTTTGTAATTAACCCCAGGGAAGACCTTTATTCATTTTGAAAATATATAAGTATCTAGCTGCCAAGCATGGTTTAATAGCCTTAGAATTAGAAAAGAATAAATTAGTTTTTTTTCTTTTTTGTTCTAAAATGATCGTTGGCTTTTTCTCCTTCACTTGGTTAACAAATAGCAATTTTAAGAGCCCATTGTTTGATCTTTCCCTTGGAGAAATTTTTTAAAACGTAGGCGCACATGCACAAATACACACACACACACATTATATCAATGTTAGTATCAAAGTGACCTTAGAGATCCTTGATTTACAAATAGGGAAATGTACATCATGTTTCAAATAGCTTGATTCACTGACAGTCATATTCATAATATTAATTTTACAATTTAGACTTAAATAATTTAATTGATTCACAGACAGTCACCTACATGTTAGCAATACAACCCAAGTGTGATTTTTAATGTACCATGCAATCTCCTTGAATGTAAATAATAAAACTATCCTTTTCATTGTTATTAGGCCTATAGACTAAATTAGACTACCAGCTAAGATTATAAAATAATTAATTCATCTGAAATAAAGTAAAATGCATCATGAAGTCACTATTATGCACTGTTCACTCAATAATTAAGTTAAACAATGAGACATAAAAACTAAGTCCACTTGATCAGTTGAGATGATGTAGCCTTTGCATTTCCTTGCCACAGGACACTAAAATTTTTATAAAGTTACAGGGGGAAAAATCACTTAAATATGACAATAATATAAATAGCATGATTTCTATAGTTTATTGTCTTTATTTTTTAAAGGATGAAAGAATCCTTAAGTGAATTCTTTGGCTTTGTCTTCCACCCCCAGGCCACCTTTATGTGTGTTTGACTACGCTGGGCCCTGCACACAGGTGGGTCCATGTTAAATATTCTTCTGGTGCAGTCTTCAAGTTCTTAATAATTACGAGTAAGGGGCCCTGTATTTTCATTTTGCACGAGGCCCTGCAAATTATGTAGCCATCCTCCTCCACCCCTGCTCTTTTTGTAAGTACCACATTTGTACCCCAATGTCTCTAACATTTCCTGACTTGCACTCAAAGCTTGATGGCAGAACCTGACCCTTGACTCTCCGAGGACAAGGTAGATACTTACTTCCTCTCGCTCTGTGCTGCTGACCACTCCTAGTGTTCTCAACACCTTATCAACCTCAAGAAGGCTGAGCAAGTGTTCCATAACGTGACCACAACCTGTGATACCCTGATGGGTTTGCTCACACTTCCCCTTGTCACCCACCCTAGCAACTGATAAGAATCAAGCCATCAATTAAAAACTAGAAATTATTTTGTCTCCTCAGTACACCCCATTCCTTACAAAATGCAGAACACAAAGTGACGTATATATTTGCTGCATCTCATCCTCCCTTTCTCATGCTTTTCATTTATAACATTACGCATCACATTTAATCTTCAAATTTAGTATTCTTTTTTTTTGACAACACACCAAGAAGCCATCTCTGCCTGAGAACGGCTATTCTGGCTATATTCCTTCTTATACAGGTTCTGTTAGCTTCCGTATCAGAAGCTGACATGTTCTTGCTATTTCTTCAAATTCTAGTCAGATACTCCATTTCCAGTCTTACTAAGTACAGATGGCACACATATGCAAAGTCATTCTAATGGTTAAAAGCCTTTTTTTCTTCTATTAAAAGAGGCATATTTTCTCTCGTTAAGAAAGTAATTTCTTATAAGCCAACCAGCTCATTGGATTTGGGTGATTGAAGTCTCTTCACCTTAAAAAAATGACTTAATCAACACGCACACACACAAATTCCCCAAGTGGGAAATTAATGGAGCTTACATTCAAGATGTTTAGTCTTTTCAGCCATGCTGGCAAATTGAGCTATCAAGGAAAGACTTGCAAACAAGAATATCATACCAGAGCCATTTTATTAATATAAAGGAACACTTCAATATGTGAATAATCCCAAGTTCAAAAACTGTTTGTAAATATTTTCTCAAAGAAATCATTTGAATCCCATGGAAATACATATAAGAAACAAGAGCAAATGGAAGAGGATAGAGAGGTTCTGGGAATAATACCCAGGCTGTAAGTGTGTTTCTATGTCATGGATGCTGCATTCATAATAAAATTCACTAACCTCAAAATGATTGGCATTAATTTTTTCTTGGAATATTTATCTTCTTCTTTTTTCTTTTTTTACTCACCAAACTATATAAGTCATAAGATAATCATTTAAAACATCCTTTCTGAGGGCCAACCCTCTGGCCTAGTGGTTAAGTTTGGCATGCTCCACTTTGGTGGCCCAGGTTTGGTTCCAGTGTGCAGACCTATACCACTCGTTGGCAGCCATGCTGTGGCAGCAACCCACATACAAAATAGGGGAAGACTGGGACAGATGTTAGCTCAGAGCAAATCTTCCTCAAGCAAAAAGAAGAAGATTGGCAACAGATGTTAGGTCAGAGAAAATCTTCCTCAGCAAAATAAAATAAAATCCCTTCTGGTTTTATTATTAAACTTTTGAAAAAATTAATCTCTATGAAAACATAATTGTGCATATGTATGTGTGTGTGTTGGAAATTATAACATCATTTCTACATGATAATAGGATTCTATGATGAAAAATTCTGAAATTACTCTTTTTCTTGAACTTCTATTTATATGTGTGTGTGTTTATTTCCCTATTGCTCAGCTACTCAAACATTCTGATACATTATGAAACTATTTATTTCTAAGATGGCCTTATTAAATGATTCGGAGAAGTCAAAGTCAATTTAAAGACAGCCCCTGAGCACTTCACATTGGTGTGGTCAGGATACATGGAACAATTCTCTAGGAAAGGACACCCACTAATCCATATGCTGCAGTCAGCATCCATATCTCTCAAGTTCACAGTTGCCAGCCAGACTCTAATTATAGGGGCAGCAAATAACATGACTCCAAGCACTATTTTAATAGCAAGCTTTGGTTAATTTTTAATTGATATGTTCCTTCTACATGGGCACACAAAGATGTGGCCAATCTGGCTAACGTCCTTAACTGTCACTTAGCAAATTGATTAAAAGCTATGTTTGAATATTGACACTTCAGGGGAGGGATAGTTTAATAAACCATGTAAGGTGAGGTGTGGAAGAAAGTACCAGAAATGATAGTAAAAAACATTTATTTTTATGAGTTATTTTGTTGATACATTAATATGTGCTGGTTTATGTTTTAAGACCTCTTGTAAAAACAAGGTCAACTTAACTGTGTGACTTGATGTTTCCTCTAAATGAGTTTGAGACAGCAAAACATTAGCAGTTAATCAAGAGTAAAATAAAATCACTAGTTGCATTTCACTGAATAACTAATCTATTAGTCTACCCTTTACTATATAAAAATACCATCTTACTAAATATACCATCTTTGCTCCCTCACGATTATTTTCATCCACGGAAATCAATAGGACCACCATTATGACTAAGCAGCTTTCTAAGTGTTATTATTTGTGACACTGGTACATCCTTCTTTTTAAAGAAGAACAACACCATTACCTAGCAGTAAACTAATAAAGCTTAACTCCCCCATAGCTTGGAGACTTGGGAATTGGGAATTTCAAAAAGCAATTCAGTAAAATTAAATTTCCAAGAGAAAAGGATCACACTTCTGCTACCTTACTTAGTATGTGACATATTCTTTAGGGTATCCTCCCAGTAGCACATTGTCATTCTTTAGAGAGGATTTACATGAAAGGGATGGTTTAAATTTGCATACCAGTGTGATGAATATGAAAATGATCAAGCAACGAAATTTCCATTCTCATCTTTAAAAGATAGATATATACATTTACATAGCATGTACTCTGCATTTATTATTTTTATTTTAGTCACTAACTTCCATAAGTTTCAAACAAAAGCCACAAAACAAACAAACAAACAGGGCATCAGAATTCATTAGGCAGGTTCTGCTTATTCTATACGCTTACCTGCTACATGTATTTACAAGAAAAATAGAAAGAATTACCCTGGAGTAATTCCTAGACTCATTTGTTTACCACACATCTAGCTTGAGTTTATTGTTATCCCCATAACATGGAATAAAATAATATAACACGTGTCACATAATGTTAGTGAATAATTATAAACCAGCATGACAACTCTATAATTTCTTGGTAATGAAGAACAAAAACAATGAAAACAGCAGGAAAACAAAGCAGAAAGGAGTTTGAAAATATTCTCTTTCTGATGAAACATGGGCATTTCACAATTTTATACACATTTATATTCACCACACTTAATGATTTCCTGTTAGTTCCAAGTACTGTGGATGTTCAGAGTTGAATATTCCTTGATGAGCTTACAATCAATTAAACAGTATTAAATAATTTAAAATTAGCTAAAAGATTGGTATTATAAGTACAATGCAAACCACCAGGCTATGGGGACTTTGGAGTAGGGCCAAGGAAATTTCCTTGAAAGGAGGTGATGTTTTAGTTTTTCTTGCAAGGCAAGTGGAATAAAATAACTTCATCATGCACAAGTGTCAATGAATTACAATGTAATTATTTAATATTGGTCTTCTCAGCTAGACTCTTACATCTTTGAGCTCAGGACAAATAGCAGACGCATCCTCTCTTGTTTTCTTCATGCCTGGAAAGAGCAAGCGTTTAATAAGACCTGTTGAATGGATAAATAAAATGCAACAGACTGCATTTCTGTGTCAAAAGTCAAGGCAGAGATTCAGTAAAGAATTACTCTGGGAATAGCAAAATTTGACCTAAGTTCTATTGTTTGTGGAATAGAAAGCTTAGAGAGTTTGTTTGCTGGAGATTGAATTAAGTATGACATATGACTCCAAGATTTGAGATTGCTGCTGCTATTAACAAAAACAGGGAATCGGGAGAAAAGTTTGTCTTGAGTCCACAGGAGAAAAATTTAAGTTCAGGACGTGTTGAATTTAGAGAGCCAGAACATCATATGTGACAAACCAGCAAGTCAGTAGTTCAAATGCAGTGCTGGATGCCAGAAAAGATTTCTAAACCTTAATCTATGGATTTCTGTAAATCCACATACATAGACAGTTGGCAGACAGACAGATAGATAGACAGACAGATAGATAGATAGATAGAGACATAGCTATTTCAATTAAGATTTAGAGGTTGGTTTAGGTATAAAGATAGATTTACATAAATTTAGGTAAATGTATCCCACAAGGTTTAGAAATCATATGGAAAGAGGTAATAATTAGAACTGAAGGCATGAATTAAATTCCTAAAAAATAGAAATTATTTAGAATAAAATTCATAATAAATTAAAATAAAATAAATATTAGAATAAAATTTATAAAATATTTTAATATATGTGTTGATTTTAATAATCAGTTTTGTAATATATGTAAGTCAAAAATATTATAAAGAATATATAAGTACGCTATAATCTTGTAGAATAAAACACATTTTGGTTGTTTGTGAACTAATGTTTTTTCTGCTGAAGTCTAGACCAAAAAGCTAATATAGGAGAGAAAACAGAAACTAATTTTCTTCCAGCAGTAGCACTTGATATTTTAAATCACCAGTCATTTGAATTATTGATTCAGCTTCACTCAAATCATTTTGGTCCTGTCATATTGGCAAAGTATGTAATATTTTAATTACTTTTTTCCTTTTTATTCAGGATTTGTCCTCATCACATGATCTCTTGCATAAAAAAGGCTCCAGCAAGTCATAAAATAATATTGCTTTCAATAATAAATCTATTCCTATATTATAAAATGCCAGCTCAGGGCAGAAAAGAAGATTTTAAAAATTAGCAAACACTGTCTTCTTTTGGATTAGAATACTTCCTATTTAAACTTGTCATGCTCACACCAAAGTAACCTGTGAATGAAAGTCAACTAAAATCAAATTCCCAAAAGTGTTTTCCTATTTTTGTAACTAGTCAAAATAGTCATGAAGCTTTGTAGAATAAAAATATTAATGCTCCAAGTTGAACTATAAAGGAGAGAGGGCCTTGCCCGATCATATATCTTTAGTACTTATTAAATTACTGTTGAATGAATGAATGAATGAAAAAGCTGGGAGAGTTGCAGGAGGGTGGAAAAGACTCCTCTGAGACACAATGGAAAGAGAAGACTTAAAAATCAAGATGGAGCAGACATTGAGGAAAATCCTCGGGCAATATAGCTCCCACCCTGAATAAGAAGTATCATTGGATAAATTTGAAGGGTGTGGGTCCCTGACGGAGATGAGAGCAATGTCAAGTCTCAAACCCAACCCACGTTTAAATAAATTAAGCCAAGCCCTATAATAAAGGCAAAGCAGACAGAAAGGCATGCCTATTATCAGGCATAAAATCTATTGACCTCCATCACTACTGTCCCACACAAGAGATTTGAATTTAAAGAATAAAGGTTATAAGGCATATGGAAAGACAAGAAAGAAATAACATACTATCAACAGACAAAGCAATCAACTAAATAAGACTCACATAATACACAGATGTTGAGACTAACAAGAAATTTAAAATAAATGATTAATAGTTTAAAGGCATTAATGGAAAGGTAGACATTAGACAAGATCAGATGGGAAATTTCAGCAGAGGTATCAGAACTATATGAAAGAATTGAATGGAAAGGAGAAAAACAGTAATGAAGATCCTGAATGCCTTCAATGGGCTCAGTTCAGACAAGGAAAGAATAAGACAACTTGTAGAGAGGACAACAGAAACTAAACAGAAACCAAACAAACACAAAGAAAAAGGATAAGAGAGCATCCAAGAGCTCTAGAACAATATCAAATGGTCTAATATGTTCATAATTGGAATACCAGAAATGAGATGACAGAGAAATTGACAGAAGAAATATTTGAAGAAGTGAAAGGGAACAAAGTTTTAAAAATATAGCTGGACACCAAATCACAGATCCAAGAAACTTCAAGATCAGCAAGCAAACCACTATATGATTTTTGTAAGTTTTTATCACTTTGACAGATAATATCCCAGTTACAAACCTTTTAAAAAATTTTTCAGCCCCGCTCCAAGTCTCTTTGCCCTTTAATGCTGGGACAAAGAGTATGCAGATTACATTTCCCCGGCTCTCTTGACGGCTGGCTTCTTGTTAGTGTCTGCTAATAAGAGACAGTGATGGGAGATCAGAAGGCATGAGAATGAGAGAAGCCACTTTCTTCTCTTTTCGTGTCTGCCAGCATTTCGGGATGTGTGCCTCTACTAAGAATTTCTAACTTTAACGACAGGACTCCAATTTCTTTGTTGCAGCAATGTAGTAGCTGCACCCTTGTAATTCCAGGATTGGCCATGTGCCACCTCCTCAGTCTCTGAAAGCTCTGACGTTTCCTCATTTTAATTCACCCAGCCAGGTTGTAGGGGAAGGTGGCTGCTGATTATTGCACACACGTACATCTGAGCTAATTTGCTGCCCCCTTTTCTCTCTCTGCATTTCCAATACATGTAGCTACTTTTCTTTACAGCAGCTTCAGTTCTTCCAACTAATATAGAAAAAAAATGTATAAGGGTAACAAGTAACTCCTTGCTCTTGCTTGTTCAATTATATGTTGTTAAAACCAAATCCAAATATACGTAATTTTACAAATAGATCTCTGGGCAAGAGACAAATACTAAAATTTATCTTAAGTTGTAAGATAAACATGTCTTTCTATTTACAAAAGAAATATTAGGCAAAATACTTAGCACACTGCTAAAAGCATGTATCACCATTAACATGTGTTTGTAAAAAGCATGTTAAGTATCCACATTCCTGTTGGAGATGGACTCCTAAACTGAGCAGTGGGAAATGCCCTGTGACAACCCTCTAGATGCTTGCACTAGGGGAAATTCAAGGAAGTAATTCCAGTTGAGTCCCTTATTTTTGCTGGAGTTTACATGCTATTTGATTTGATTTAACTCCACCACTCCACACATTTATAGAAGAATGTATTCTAATCCTCTTTCATAAAGACTAAGAAAGATTAAGTGGCTTCCTTGAATGTACATCAAATTCTGTATGACTCTAAATCCTGTGCTGCTTCCATTATACCATTGATTTTTTATTAGTTTTCTGTAACTCTTTTGGCTTTGGATGAACCATTCTCCAGACAAGTAATGTCAGAAGATTGTATAAAGCACAGACAATAAGCTATAAGATCTAGAGCTGCCCTTGTAATATGGAAAACACTAGCCACATGTGGCTCTACTTAGATTTAAATTTAAGTCAGTTAAAATTAGGTAAAATAGAAAATTTAGTTCCTGGTTAGCACTAGCCACATTTCAAATGCTCAGTAGCCACCTGTGACTCATGACTACAGTATAGGCTAGCATAGTTGCAGAATGTTTCTGTCCTCATAGAAAACGTTTTTGAACAAGACTGACTTAGAACATAAGATATTCACAAAGGGAAAGTAAGCACATCCTGTATGTTCTCTAGAATTAATTCTATGTTATTCCCAATGCTGCCCTTTAACACATTTCCAGGATATTTCATAGAATTTCTGAAAGTAATTTCCAAATGATAAAGTAAAAAGAATAAGATCTTCAGGCCAGATGCCCACAAAACTTAAAATGCAATATTGCGTCAAGATTTATTGTGCATATTGACAAACAGACAAATGCAGTAGTCAGGATTCAGGTACCATTTCTCAAATTGCAAACAAATAAAATTCAGAAAAAGATGAACACATACAAGAAATTATTGTCTAAAATGCATGAAATATGAAATAGCAATCATTACCTTAATGAAATACAATTAAATCATCAAAATTGCTTTAATGAAGAAAGAGTAGGAAAACTTTAAGAATGCTAAAACTCATCTTTGTACATAGCACATGGGCATCATGGCTAAGAAGAAAAATCACACAGAATGGTGCTTAAAAAAGACAGACCAACTCTTAACAACATCAACAAATAAAAGCTGCCACCTTTCTCTAGCAATGAGTAGCAATCTGTGGATTGACAGCATTATGAGAGAAAGAAACTAGGGGAAAGCTATTGGTCACACCCAACTTAATGGCAGCACCAAGAATAACCATTGTTACTCACACAGCCACTCACAGTGTCTAGCAAGTGACACCTGTTATCACCCCCAGGGGAAGAGTTCTACTGCGTGGAGAATAGCAAAGAACATAATGCCTGCAACCGGGAAGACCAGCAGTCCCAGGATGTTAATGCACTGCTTGGCTTGAAGGTTCAAGGGTCGCCAAGAAAGATATGACTCACACAGGCACTGGATGAAACAACGCTTTACTCAAAGACAGAGTAAGATCAGCTTCTATAGTGACCCCTAGTCCCTCATGGCCAGAGGGTTCTACCCTACAGCCAATGTGAGGTGATGGTCTGCGCACCGCCCTCCTGTGCTATAGGCAAGGGCCCAAGTTCACTCCCCACCAGGAACAGACAGAACAGTGGGGTTGGCCAAATGCCATGTAAGATGCACTTAAGCAGAGCAAAGAAACACACATCAAAGCCAGTCATTGTTGACTAAGATGTTTGCTTTCCTGATTCTTATCATACCACGGGGAACTTCCATCCCAGTAGATGGCTATATGATGAGACAGTTGGAGTGATAAATGCATGGATTATAAGCAGAGTCATTCTGAGGAAATATGGGGAGATTATCAGGAGAAAACAGAGATTCAGGGTAAAATATTTAATATCTATTTTTATTCCCTATCTCTTGTGTCCAAAAGTATAAAACTAGCAAGGTTATCTCACGGACTACAAAATAAAGAGCTAACTCTCTCCAAGGTATGCCCAGCTCTATGCCTGCTTGATTTTATAGATGTCCTTTCCACCTTCATTTTCCTCTGCTTCAGAGACATTAGCTAAGGATAGAACAGCTAATAATAAGCATTAACTGCCTTTTATAAATTTTGTGTATGTGCCTCACTCTACTTACTCATTTACTTCTTACACAAACCTCAAGATTGGTATTACTATCTCCATCATACAGTAAAGGCAACTTTGGCTTTACAAAGTTGAGTGATTTTTTGTTCAGAGTCACACCACAAATAAATGGTAGACTATGACATCTTACACTTCTCACTCCTAATTCCAAGCTCTTTCCAAACCAGCACTGACTCAATGGAATTGAATAAACAAAGTAGATTTGAGTACTTAGAACTCTCTCTCCAAATATTACCACATATTGCTAATACTGGAAAAAAAATGCAAAGGGAAAGTTAATTAGCATGCTTATTTGAGAGAAGCCAAAATCAAAACCAAAACAAAACCATGATGTAAAAAAGATAAAAAGAAAATAGATTATAGTATCAGCAGTAGACTGAAGAGAACAAAATACAACAAATCTAGATTAATAAAGAGTTTTATGAGACTGGAGAAGAAAATTTGAAAATGAAATAAATAAAAGCTTACTTTTTAGAATCAAAGCAATTCATAAAACATAAATATATGCACAGGTAACTCAGCTCATGAATAACTGGGCAATAGCACTATTTGGAACAATAATAAAAGAGGCCACTTGAAACTTGTATTTTGAGATTCTATAAAATGAAATTGAAAAGAGGATTTCAAGCTACAAACAGTCCGTTTTACTTTTATAATGTTCATTGCAGTTTATGTCGGAGGAAAAACAGTCTAGATTCTGTTACTTGACCAAGTTGGAGTTATAGTCACAGTACCGGTGGTTCCAGGAAAAACAGAAGAATATATAAATGTAGTACTTTTCCTGGTCACAGAGTAAGATGCCGTCCTATTAAACGATATGGCATTTCAACATAAATTACCTCTTTACTGTATGACTTGTTACCAAGACAAGCCACAGGAGTTCAGTCTTATACATTAAAGAACGAAATAGATTTAGAGAAAAAATTAAACGCTGAGTAATTTTGGAAGAAAAATATAGGTTTCTCCACTGAGGAAAGTGAGCGTCACTTTGTATCTTGGGAAATTAAAGCAAAATGACTATATCTCGGAACAAATTCAAAAAGAAATAAAACATTTTGTAATCTAGAGACTTTGGTTCACCTTCTTAACAAGCTCTGTAGCTTTGGGCCAATAACCTCTCTAACCCTTGCAGTCTTCACTCTAATAGCATATCTCAGTGAGCTTTTGTGAAGATTGAATGATACATGGTGAAAAGAAAACAAACAAACAAAAAAACCTTGAGAAATTCTAAATCATTTGAATACATATGTTGTTATCATTGTCAATAATAAAGATTGAAGAATTGGTAAAATTCACCAGCCAAAGACCCAAGGAACACATCAGGAGTCAACAAAAGGTAAGTTTCTGTAGTGTGCTGCACAAGGGAGAGAGAAAGGGTATGGAGAGAAAATCAGAGGGGCCTTGGGGCGTTCTGATAAGAGAGCCGGGAGACACTGAATGCTTTTTTAAATAACATCTTAATTGAGATATAATTCACATACCATAAAATTCACCCTTTTAAAGCATATTAATTCAGTGGTTTTTAGTATATTCAACGAGTTGTGGAAACATCACCGTTATCTAATTTCTCCGTATCTTTATTACTCCAAAATGAAACGCTGTAACCATTAGCTGTCACTCCCCACTTCCCGCTATCCCTACGCCCTGGCAACCACAAATTCGCTTCTGTCTCTATAGACCTACCTATTCTGAAAATTTCATATCAAGGGAATCATACCATGTGCGGATTTTTTTGTAACTAGCTTCTTTCATTTAGTGATAATTTTCAGGTGCACATGTGTTGTAGTGTGTATCAGTACTTCATTCCATTTTATTGTGAATAATATTCTGTTGAGTGGATAAATGACGTTTTCTTATCTACTTATCTGTTGATGAAAATGTGGGTTATTTTCACTTTTGGGCTATTAGAAATAATGTTTCTAAGAGCATTCATGTGCAGATTTTCTGTGTGGGTATATGTTTTTAATTCTCTGGAACAAATGTCTAGGAGTATAATTGCTGGGTCATACAATGACTCTATGTTTAACGTTTTGAGGATTTGCCAAACCGTTTTCTACAGTGGCTACAATTGCACCAGCAATGTTGGAGGATTCCAATTTCTCTACCTACTCAAAAACACTTGGTGCTATCTGCCTTTTTTATTTCAGTCAGGCTACTCTGTGTGGAATCTTATTTCACTGTGGTTTTGATTTGCATTCCTCTTATAACTAGCGATATTGAAAAACTTTCCATGTGTGTGTGTATTTGCCATTTGCACATTTTCTTTGGAGTAATGTCTCTTGACATCTACAGAAAGAGTGTGTATTGTGTAGTATTTTTGCCTAAGCATTGTATTGATTTTTTAGCAGAAATAAAGTGTTCCCAAACGTTAGCTCCTCTAGTTGTTGACATTTCAAGCATTTGAGCACATAGACCCAAAAGTGTTCAGATATATATGAATAGAACATCAAATTATGCCATATATTATTAGATTATTTATTGTTGAGTTTTAAGAGTTCTTTATATATTCTAAATACAAGCTTCTTAATAAATGCATGATTTACAATATTTTTTCCCATTCCATGTTTTCTTTTTTACAGCTTTATTGAGGAATAATCGTTTTATAAAAACTGCACATGTTTAATGTATAAAATTTGAGGAGTTTGGACATATGCATACATCTGTGATATCATCTCCACAATCAAAATAAACATATCTATCATTCCAAAATTTTCCTGTGCCCTTTTGTTTGGTATTTGTGTGTGTGTATGTGTGTGTGTGTGTGTGTAAGAGCACTTAACATGAGATCTATCTTATTAACAAATTTTTGAATGTGCAATACTGTATTATCTTTTTAATTTCCTATGCAGTCCTTCAAAGCAAAAAGTATTTAATTTCATAAAGTTTCATTTATTTATTTTCTCTTTTGTACTTTGTGCTTTTGTTGTCTTATATATGAAACCATTTTCTAATCCAAGGTCATAAAGCTTTCCCGCTATGGTTTCTTAGTAGTTTTATTATTATTTTAATTAGTTGTAATAGCTTTTCTTGTGTGTGCGTGTATTCCTTGGCATTTTCTATATACAAGTTGATGTTGATGTGGATTAAGGCTGCCCCAGCCAGAGAAGCCCAAGGTGACCTGGCCTACATGCCAAACTATAGGACCCAGTGGACTTTTTTTATGGTATGAATTAGGACTGCCCCAGGGAGAGAAGCCCGGGGCATCCTCACCTGCATGCCGATCTATATGGCCAGATTCGTATCTAAAGTTATATGACTGCACAATAACCAGACCCCATCTGCACTGAAATCATTTAATGACTTTTTACATCATCTTTTCTTTTTTTCCAGTAAAAATAAGTCACGTACCCATGCCTTATAAAATTAGCCCTAACCCTCAACTCAGGGCAGCAGCAGGAGCTCTGACTGCCTGTGGGTCCTGTCCCCATGCTATTCCACACTATTCTCTAAATAAAAGAGCACTACTGCCAGATCTTGAGAGTCTAAGAAATCTTTCTTTTGACTCCTCGGCTCATCGACCCCGCATCAATGTTATTTGAGAATAAAGATGGTTTTACTGATTCATTTTCAATATGGATGCCTTTTATTTAATTTTATTGCCTAATTGCACTGGCTGGAATCTCCAGTAGAATGTTAAATAGAATTGGTGAGAGTGGATATACTTCTTCCTAATCTTAGTGGTAAAGCTTTCATTCTTTCATTACTAAATATAATGTTAGTTGTGGATTGTCTGCAGGTGCCCTTGTATTCTATTCCTAGTTTGTTGGGTTTTTTTATTAGGAAAAAGTGTTGTATTTGCCAGATGATTTTTGTGAACTTGTTGAGAGTATCATGAATTTTTTCCTTTATTCTATTAATGTGGTGTATTATATTGATTAATTTTTGTGTTGAACTAATCTTGCAATCCTAGGATAAAGCCTACTTGGTCATTGTATATAATTCATTTTACGTATTGCTGAATTAAGTTTGCTAATATTTTGTCAAAGATACTTTTCATCTACATTCACAGCAGATTGTGGCCCTAGGCTTTTCTTTTCTGGAAAAAGTATTTTTATTAGAAATTTAATCTATTTACTTGTTAAAAGTCTAGTTTAAGCTTTTTGACATGCAATTGTTGAAAGCATTCCTTATAAATTTTTGTTTATATTTCTGTAAGATGGCTAATAATATCCCTCTTTTCTTCATGATTTCAGTAATTTGAATCTTCTCTACCTTTTTTTTTTTGTTAGTCTGGCTAAAGATTTATCAATTTTGTTGACTTTTTTCAAAGAAACAGCTTTTGGTTTCATTGATTTTCTCTATTTTTTATCGCATTTATTGTTATCAAGCATTTATTATTTCCTTGCTCTGCTTGCTTTGGGTTTAGAATGCTTTTCTTTCTCTAGTTTCTGAAGACAGAAGGTTAGCCTATTTATTTGAGATCTTTCTGGTTTTTAAATACAGCCATTTATAGTCCTAAATTTCCTCCTAAGCACTGCTCTAGCTGTATCCCATAGTTTTGGTGTTTGTGTTTCTGTTGTCATTCATATCAAAGTAGTTTGCAATTTCCCTTCTGATTTCGTCTTTGACCTGTTGCTTATTTAGGAGTGTGCTGTTTACTTTTCACATATTTGTGAATTTCCCAGATTTCTTTTTGTTATTGATCTCTAATTTCATTCCACTATAGTCAAAAAATATATTTCCTATGATTTTTCAATTCTTTTAAATCTCTTGATAATTGCTTTATGGCTTAACATGTGATCTATCCTAGAAAATGTTCCATGTGAACTTGAGAGAAATGTGGATTCTGCTCCTTTTGGGTACAGCATTCTATACATTTACAGTATCATTCATATTGGTTTATATTACTTTTCACATCTTCTGTTTCCTTCTTGTTTAATTGTTCTATCCATTATTGAAAATGAGATATTCAAGTCTCTAACTATTATTGTTGAATTGTCTATTTCTCCCTTCTGTTCTGTGAGTTTTTACTTCATATTTTGGAGTTCTGTTGTTAGGTGCATACATGCTTATAGACATTACATCTTCCCAATTGATCGATCCTTTTGTCATTACAAATTTTCCTTCTATGTCTTTAGTAATAATTTTTATCTTTCAGTCTATTTGTCTGCTATTAGCATAGCTACTCCAGCACTCTTTGGCTACTGTTTGCATGCTATGTATTTTCCCATTCTCTTACTTTCAATTTATTTGTGTCCTTGAATATGAAGTGCGCTCTCAGTACAAAGAATATAGTTGGATCATATTTTTTAAATCCATTTTGCCAATCTTTGCCTTTTTGTTTGGAGTGTTCCATCCATTTACATTTAATGTAATTATTGATAAGGGAGGGTTTGCTTCTGTTCCATCTCCTTTGTTTTTTGTTTTCTACAGATTTTATGTTTTTGTTCCTCTATTCTTCCATTTTATTGCCTTCCTTTGTATTCAATAGATATTTTCTAGTTTACCATTTTAATTCCTTTGTCTTTTCTATATTTTTGAGTTAGTTCCATCACTTACTTAGTGATCACCCTGGGGATTGCAATTAACACTTTAACTTATAACACTTTAAATTGGACTAATATAGCTTATATTCTATAATATACAGCAATTTTGTGTAGGGGTCTGATTCTCTGTTCTTCCCTTGTTTTGTGCTATTACTGTCGTGTAAAATATCTTTATAACTCTATCAACAAAATTTTGTGTGTATTGTTTATGCAGTTGAATTTTAAAACACATAGGAGAGAAAAGAGTAACAAATAAAAAAATGCATTTATAATACCTTTTATTTGTACTATGTAGTTAATTTTCACAGTTCTCTTTATTTCTTCATGTGGATTTGAATTATGGTCTGGTGTTCTTTCATTTCAGGTTGAAAGACCCCTGTTGGTATTTCTTGTAGGGCAAGTCTGCTAACAACAAATTCCCTCGATTTTTGTTTGTCTAGGAAAGTCTTAATTATGCCATATTTTTTGAGGGGTAGTTTTGTTGGATTAGAATTCCTGGTCATTAGTTTTTTTTCATTTGGTTCTCTAAGTATATCATCCCACTGCCTTTCACCCTCCACGATTTCCTATGGGAAGTCACCTGTTAATCTTAGTGAATATTCTTTGTATATGATGAGACACTTCTCTCTTGTTTCTTTCAAAATTCTTTCTTCATCTTTGCCTTTTGACTGTTTGATTGCAATATGTCTATATGTTGATCTCTTTCATTTTCTTATGCTTAGAGTTTGTTATGCTGCTTGAATATGTTATTAATATTTTTCATTAAATTTGAAAGGATTTTAGCCATTGTTTATAAAAAGATTATTCCTGCCCTTTTCTCTCTTGCCTCCCTTTCTAGGGATTTCATTATATATGTCTTGCTATGTTTGATGGTATCCACATGTTTCTGAGGCTTTCTTCATTTTTCTTCATACTTTTTTTCTTTCCATTTCTCAGACTGGGTGATTTCAATTAATCTGTCTTCAATCTTACTATTTCTTCCTTCTGCCAGTTCAAATCTTCTATTTTACCTTTCTAGTGAAATTTTCCTTTAATTATGTCATATATTCCAACTCTAAAATTTTTATTTTGTTCATTGTTTTATTTCTATTTCTTTATTGATATTCTTTATTTTATAAGACATTTTCCTCTCATCGCCTTTATTTCTTTAGGCATAGTTTTCTTTTCTTCTTTCAGCATATTGATAATAGCTGATTTTAACTCTTTTTCTCTAAGTCTAACATCTTGACTTCCTCAGGGACAGTTCCTATAGACTCATTTTTTCCTTTACAGTGTCCATATTTTCACGTTTCTTTATGTGTCACATAAACTTTAGTTAAAAATTAGATATTTAAAATACTATAATGTGGCAACTCTGAAAACCAGATCATCCCCTCTCACGTTGGTTGTTGCTGTTGCTGTTATTGTTTATTTGGTGAAATTCCTGAATTACTTCTGTAAAGTCTGTATTTTTTATCATGTGTGGCCACTAAAGCCTCTGTTTAATTCTCTTTGTCGCCAGCTCATAATTAGAGAATTTCTTAAAGGCATTGAACCGTTTAGTCTCCCATCCTTTGCTTAGGGACTCCGTGTGTGTATGTACATTCAACACTCTAACAGTTATCAACTTTGCCCTAGCCTTCACTCCTTGCTTGTGCAGAGCTTCAAGGTCTTCTACAGGTGACAGATTAAGACCTTATCAATCTTTTCTGGGCATGCGCACAGCCCTTCATATGTGCATGAACTTCTAGATTCCCAGGTATGTGTTGTACTATTTCAAAATCCGCTATAGACATATTATACTCAGCTTCTTCTTTTAAGTTTTTTGATTTTTCTCTTGTTTGCCACAACTGTTATTACTGACTCAGACAGTTTTTGATGTTAAATAGCTTCCTTTTCTTTATTTTTGTTAATAAATGAATCAGAGAAATGTCTGTTTTTACTGAGTAAACTCCGAGACAAGTTATATAAAGACAAAAACTGTGAGTAGCGGTTTCCAGGGAACTTCCACACAGGTCAAATAATGGCAATTCTCTGGTTTTTGGACTTTGGGTGGGCTCCAAATCCATCCTACTGCCCCCAATGGCTACAAGGCTGCTCGTTTTCATAGTTGTCATGATCTGAAGCTGTTGGTTTTCAAGGTTACCTAAGACTAGGTAAAGGGGAGTGATAATAGGGCAACTCAAAAATGTTACAAAACTCTCAATTTTAACTGACGTTCAGCCAATTTTCTTGTTCCTTGGAATGTTGCATACTTTTGGTGAATTCACAGATCTCTGAAAAAGCAAATTTTGATAAATTTTTCCAGTTTGCTTGTTTATTTTACGGAGGAGTGTATTTTAAGAGTTCTTTACTCCATTATTCAAAGAATATTTCCCTCTGCCTTGTGATTTAGGAAGCAGCGGCCATTTGTTGTTGTTGAGTGCTGCCAGGAAGCTGAGGCAATTAGGTGATTCTGCATCTTGATCATTATAATTAGGAGACAAAAAGATGAATGCAGGATTAGAATTGTCATTGATAAAGAAACAGCAGTGACTCATGCTAGATACAAAAAGGAGAATATTTAGTTATTTTTGTGGCTGTTAAATGTCCTCCCTGTGTTGTTTCAGATATAATCATAGAGTGGTCCTCTATCTTGTTAAATTGTGATTAAAGAGCAGCTTTTTCGGGGTATTATTTATGTTACCAGAAAGTTACTTACGTTCATTTGAGAACGTGTTGGCCTAGCTGACAGCATTAGCTAAAAAATGGCAAAGCTTTCTACCTTCTTATAAGCTGTGAGAACGTCCTTTCTCATTGCATTGGTGCAGAGTGATCGGTATTGCCTCTCCTTCCCCCCCACTATTTTTGAGGGTGTCTGCCATAACTTCCTCATAAAAGTTAGCAATATTATTTCCTCTCTTAGTTTTCAGGATTTTCTCTTCCATCAGAGAATCAAGAGTTTAGAATTTTTGAAATTCTCTTCAGATTGACCAAAATATTCTATGATGCTTTGTTTATTAGAAACCATGCTGTTTCTGTTTATTTTGTTAGAGAATTAAAAATAAGAAAAAAAAAGTCATGTATATTAAATTTCTATTTCAAACTTAGCATGCCTTTTTGAAGAGCTAGCCACAGAACCATTTCATCGATTCCTTTTGCAGGTGGTCACATTTTCTGAACTAAGCAAATTTCTCTCTCTGTGTTAACAATCTAAGAAAATCTGATTCGTTAATTTATTTAAATACTTTATAGTTACAAAATAAATGAGTTTCCTGAAATGAACAACTATAATAACTGAAATTGAGAGGGTCCCGTGAAAAATTTGTGACTTACAGCCTTTCAAAATTATAGACAATCAAAACATTTTTGAAATTTGCAGTTACATGCTATCTCCTTGATAAGCACTATCACTCAAAAATCCACTCTGATGTTAGCTGAAGGCTGTACCAGTGATTTCAAAAGTTCACTGAAACTTTTTACTGGTGACAAATACTATAACATGGAGTGTTTTTCAGGAGTCTTCATAGTAAGTCCAAATTTATTTTCTCAGAAGGAAGCAGTGCGTGACCTGAAGGATTTATAAGGTTGGAAAGACTGAACAGACATTTGGCAACTCACCCAACGCATCCTAAATCATCACTTCTCTTTAGAAGTTAACCACTTATCTTTCCAAATGTCCAGGTTAACACCCGGCCATCTTCACATTATGAAGAATTGGGAGGTTGGCATGACAACTGAGTAGAATGTATAGGAAGCAAAATTGACTCAGCAAACCATAGATCTGAGATTCTTCTGACTAACAGAAGTTACTGAAAATTGTTTTCCACGGCAATTTCTTTCTATATCAAACTATTTTTTAAACACGTGGGGGAATGTTCCTCAGTATATGTACAATTTAGGTTCATTTTGAGAGCACTTCTTGACAGTTTTAAGTTATTTTTATGTCCAAAGGTACAGATAATTGAAATGAGCACTTGCAAAGTTCTTAGTAAATACTTATTTAATAAGAGGTATTACTTGCCAAGGTGCAGAATAGTCAAAAATAGTCCATATAAGATGATGTGGCTAGGGGAGAAAGAAAGAAGAATGTAAGATAAATAAAAATGGCTTGCTTATATTGTCTAGAGAAAAAAGAGACATTCTCCCATGTGGAATGATTTGAGAGTTGATAAATAGATTCCTCCAGCCCTCTAGACTTGTATATTTTCAGCAACCTTAGAAGTCTGCTAATCCACCTCCTTCATTTTAACAATGGGAAAATGGAGACCCAGAAAAGTGAAGTAAATTTTTATAGATCATATAGCCAATCTGTAGCACAACTAAGCCATCAATTACGTGTTACCAACTCCTATTATAGTATTCTGTAAGCATATGGCAACAACAAAGCAACAATTTGGTAAAACAAGATCACTTGTACTCATTTCTCCCCCAAATGGCCAATATTACTAATGTTATTCTCTACTCCTCGTCACTGTTCTTTTCATTACAAGTTAATTCACTTTAAGTATATCCTGCTTATACCACAAAATCTAGCTAAAGTTCATCCTGGTTTATTACTCTATCAGGCACTACGGCTCTCTCAAGTACTCTTTCTAAATATCTATATATGTATTTGGTGGTGTCTCTCATTTGCTATTTACCAAATATTGCCAGATGACATTTCTTGAACCGTCATCTTACAATTTTGGGTAACTGCACTTATAAATTGGCCTTGGCTTTATAATAAAATTATGAGATACAAGGAATTAGATTCTATGTTTATCACTTCTTTTGTAGTCACACGCTAAACATGAGAAAATGGAGGTCTAAAGATATGAAATTACTCTGGTTGCAATGTTGAGGTTGGATTGAAAAGGAGCAAAAGTGGATGAAGGGAAGACCAAGTAGAGGATTTAATTTATCCACTTAACACATTTTATATCAACAGGCGATACATCTAACACAAATCAATATCGATTCTGGACTGATTAAGGAATTAAACACAAATGAAGTCATAAGGGACACATGTAAAACTACACTCAAGCTAGGGAAGTCTTGCTAAGTAGAAGTGCACAGGGACACAACATAAAGGAAATTCCTTGTAGATCTGAGAACCTTTAAAAGAAATTAATCAAATGCTTTAAATATTAACATAAAAAACTTAAGTGGGATCAATTTTTGACACCTTTAAAATACAAAAATGTTAGTATGCCTGATGCACAGAAAGCCTTAAAAATCTACAATAACTAAATATCATGAGAGAAAAAATTGTCAAAGAATATGAACAAAAAAGTCATGTAATAAAAAATACAAATGGTTAATTAATATGTGAAATTCAAAAATTCACGTGTATTCAAAAAATCATATTAACATTCTAATATCTTACTGATGGGATTAAATTATAACTAATTCCATGGAAGCCAATTTGACAGAATCTATCAAAAAGCTTTCAAAATAATTATACCTTTTCATCCAGTAATTCTACTTCTATAAATTTCTCCTGAGGAAATAATCAGAGATACACACAGAGATTTTAGGACAGTGATATCCATATCAGTATTATTAATCATATACAAAGGTATGAAATCTTATTGGTACAAGATGCATTAAATAAATCAATATGTCCATGTGAGGAAATTTTATGTATAATTCTAATCATATTTTTGAGGAAAATATTTAATGATATGGAAAAAATAAGATGATGTGAATTTGAGTGAAAATATTAATATTCAAAGTTACAGAGAATATTATCCTGAGTAAATGAGTGTATGATGCCAGTGACTATATTTTTATATTAGTCTTCCATATTTCCTAAACTCATTAAAGTAAACATGTTATTTTAATTATGAGGAATAATGATCATAAAAATGTTGTTAAATTGATAAATGAAAATCAGTTCTATTGTTAAAAAGATTTGTTTGTATTTTAACTAAGTTAAGCAATTGTGTTAGTTCTAACCTAAATGAAGTTTGTAGCTTAAGAATATCTCAGAAAAAAGACAATTAGTTGGTCTTAAGAGATAAATGCTTTCATGCTCTTTGACTTCCCAATTTCTGGACTCCATGAAGACCATTCTGATTTGAATGAATTCTTCATTTAAGCAATAACAGAATTTATTTTGTCACAACTTTCTTTAGCTACATTTCGCACATCTTAATGACCTGGATTAGAATTTATATTTCCCATACCCTCATCACTTATTCATTTGAAAACCATTTCTTAAGTTGAGTGACTTTGCTGTGTGATTAATAGTGTCGAAATGATGCGGGGTCGGTGAGCCGAGGAGTCGAAAGAAAGATTTCTTAGACTCTCAAGATCTGGCAGTAGTGCTCTTTTATTTAGAGAATAGTGTGGAATAACACGGGGACAGGACCCATGGGCAGTCAAGAGCTGCTGCATGGGGACAGGACCCATAGGCAGTCAGAGCTCCTGCTGCTGCCCTGAGTTGAGGGTTAGGGCTAATTTTATAAGGCATGGGTACGTGACTTATTTTTACTGGAAAAAAAGAAAAGATGATGTAAAAAGTCATTGAATGATTTCAGTGCAGATGGGGTCTGGTTATTGTGCGGTCATATAACTTTAGATACGAATCTGGCCATATAGATCGGCGGGCAGGTGAGGATGCCCCGGGCTTCTCTCCCTGGGGCAGTCCTAATTCATACCATAAAAAAAAGTCCACTGGGTCACATAGTTTGGCATGTAGGCCAGGTCACCTTGGGCTTCTCTGGCTGGGACAGCCTTAATCCACATCAATATGTCGTTGAATTTTTGCTAGGTACTCGCAAAGAGAACAATTTTTCATCATATTAGGAGCAGTTTATTAATTAGATACCCACCCCTGCTCCTCCTCCTAACCCGTTAACTTAACCTTCGCCTAGATCAAGGTTAAGTCTGAGGCTCAAGCAAGACTGAGTCTCCTCGATATTGTCAACGGTTTAAGTACGTGGAAATGATCATTTAAGATACTAAAATTGAACCTCACATGTGAAAGGCAATATATATTAGATAAAATGTTAAGAGTGTCAAGTTAAATATTTCCTTTACCTGCCATTTGGTAGCTATATAACCTTAAGTAACTTAATTAAACTTTCTAAGTCTCAGTTGACTCATCCATGAAGTAGGAATAATAACACCTCCCTCAACGGGCTGTCATAAAGGTTAAATCATGTAAAAGCTGTAAAGTGTCTAACACAGATACCTGCTGAATCACACCGTCATCATTTTGAATTCTTAAACTTGTTATAAGCGTATAATTAATAGACAAATTGGTAAAAACTGATGTGAGTAATTGAAAATTTAATTTTGGACTATTTGAGAACTTGATATTTTGATGAATATGGATATCACTTTATATATTATATAGAAATTCCCAATTGGTTAATAAAAAGTTTCATCATTTGCTTTTTGGCGGAAAAAAAGTGAACATTGGAAAATGTGCGCTGAAGGAAGTCAGATATTAGATAAACAGGTCTCTTGAGCAACTTTCACAAAATGGTGTCACATTCTGACAGAGAAAAACCTGCTTCCTGGCAGTCTCGACGTGTATGTCAGACAAGCTCGGCTGCCGCATCGGTGTATGTTCTTCTCTCTCCATGCCATTTTTAATCGTGTGAAATCTGCTACAATATTGAGTTATACTTTAGATCACAAAGTACAAAATAGAACATATAAAATACAGACAACTGAGAAAAAGCAGAACCACAGTCCTCCACAGTGAGATCCATCTTTTTTATAGGTTTCTGGAAAGCATGCTGTAAATTTTCCCAGTAACTAGCCACTGGAGTCATATTTCCAAGCAGCATTTACAGAGTAAAAGGTAACGCATGGCAGTTAGAGTACCCATGAAGGATAACTATTCTGTTATCTCCACACAATAGAGTATTTGCACTACGAGAGTAATCAAGTTGCTGCTGCATTTGGGGGAGTAATGGCAAGAAGAACATCAGACAGAATATCAGTGAAGCCACAACATATTTTACAGTGCAGGAAGTGTGATAATATCATCCAAGAAGATGGCTAATTTGCCGCGGCAATGGGAGCTGTCAGTCGATGAGGGGAGGAGTGGAAGGAGGATGATTTAGGGTCACATCAACAAAGGCTGTATTGCACTCCAATGTGATTTGTTCATACCAAAGAAACTTAGCCCCTCTCAAGTTCCTGAGGCAAAAGTCACATTTCAGAGCCAGACACAAAAGAAAAATCTTCCCTGAATAAAATTTTAACTTTTCAGAAAAATGCCAAAATACATCTTACTATAAGGGGAAGTTAGAAGACATTTCATATTTCAAAATATGGGCAATGTACAGATCTACTAAAAAATTAGTATCTGTGGGCTCAATAATTTATTAAGTAACTGAAATGTTGTGATGTAATCAGAACGACATCAGTGAGGCCATTTGATGCAATAATTATAATTCTTACAGTGGATTCTCTGGCGTGTCTCCTGCCTGCAAGGAGAGTGATTTGCTGTTACTATATAACTTGCCATCCCTTTACCTTTTGCCTATACTGCTCTACTGCCTGGCAAATGTTAACCATTCTTCAAGACCCAGTCCGTGGGTCATCTCCTCCATAAAGACTTCCTTTGACACCTCAGAATGAATTAATCACCTCCTCTGTGCTTCTGTAACACTCACCCACACATGTGCCTGTCTGTATCTTCCGTGATACTGAAACTCTTCAAGGATCAGAATGACGATATTCATCAGTGCCAGCCCAATGCCCTCATGCTCTCTGACAAACACTATGCTGATAATTAAAAGCTACTGGGGGCCGGCTCTGTGGCCAAGTGGTTAAGTTGGCGTGCTTCACTCCGGCGGCCTGGGGTTCACTGGTTAAAATCCTGGCCGCAGACCTACATACACTCATCAAGCCATGGTGTGGCAGCATCCCACATTGAAGAACTAGAATGACTTGTAACTAGGATATGCAACTATGTACTGGGGTTTTGGTGAGAAAAAAAAAAAAGGAAGAAGATTGGCAACAGATTTTAGGTCAGGGCCAATCTTCAAAAGAAAAAAAAGATCTTGACAAGCCCGTTGATTCAAAAAAAAATAAAAATAAAAGCTATTTGGGGGGCTGGCCCCATGGCTGAGTGGTTAAGTCTGTGCGCTCCGCTGCAGGCGGCCTGGTGTTTCGTTGGTTCGTATCCCGGGCACGGACACGGCACTGCTCGTCAAGCCACGCTGAGGCAGCGTCCCACATGCTACAACTAGAAGGACCCACAACGAAGAATATAAAACTATGTACTGGGGGGCTTTGGGGAGAAAAAGGAAAAAATAAAATCTTAAAAAAAAAAAAAAGCTATTTGGTAATGAGAACTGTTATAAGTTTCAACTGGCTATCCAATGATCAAGAGGCTGAAATTTTGAAAATCTGAAGCAGAATCATAGAGCCCCTTCAAAATCTGTTCAGGCTCTAGGCCACCCAGGGAGGGAGTTCTGGCTCCAGGCCCTCTTCAGTCCCGGGTCATCTTGGGAAGCTGTAGGTGATGATGAGTATGTCAGAAGGCAGAAAGGACAGGAGGAAGGGATGGCCTGGGAAAGATAAACAAGACAAATGATGGGAGGAAGAAGGTGACAAGAAGGAAAAACTTTTGGATGAGAAATAAATCTAAGAGAATCTGTAAGACTAGCTTAAGAAATTTAAATAAAACACGGTCAAATCCTACTAAAATGTTAGAATATACACTGTAGGAGACAAGCAAAGACAATGGAAATAAATAATTGCTATTTTTAAAAATACGATGACATGATATGTATCAGCTCTTGCTTGTTTTTTCAGGAAATGCCGCCTGGCCTAGCATGTAGTATGAACCTAATGAATGATGGCCTACATCTTTTCTTCTCATGTGGAAGAACAGTCAGTGGTAGAAAGTCTGAGATTTGGAGTCAAACGAGAATTTGATTTCTAGCTCTAGTAGCAAAATGACTGTAGGAAATTTGCCTATCTTCTCTCATCTTCATTTGAAAAATCTTCAGATTGAGAAATTGATAATATCTAGCTCTGGGAGCTGTGTAAGGAGTCCATGAGATGGTATGGGACAGTAGCCTAGCACAATGCTGCTGTGTGTCCTAGACTCAGCATTTTCTGCATTTCCTCACTCCCTTTTTTCTTTTTTTTCTTCACTTCATCTATCAATATATATATATATATTTATTTATTTATTAACTTGATATTTGAACGTGATTCAAGAAAATGAATGATTAAATTTGTTGTCCAGCTAAGTAGATGTGCTAGACATTAAAGCTTTCCAAAATAAACTTGTTTGTATTACATTATGAGAAAAAAGTCGGTGGCTCATAAAGTTGAACCTATGGAAGGATTTCAGTAAATATGTGTTGATTGGTTTATTGATATGACATGGTTTAAACAAAACATTAGACATTTGAGGCAAAAAGAATATGCGATTGTTGATACTCATATAACTTCCATATTGTTGATTCTTAAAGCAATCCTGTCAAGGTCGCTTTGCTATTTCCATATGTCCTTTATACATTTCACTTGGAAGCCTCAAGTCTCAAGAAAATCCTTTAAAGATTTCCAAGACTACACAGAATCTCCGCAAAACAGTGCCAATTTCCAAGTAATGTACAAAAGTATTACAAATTGTTCCATTTCTGCATGTTTGACATTGTGGCATCATCTTTATCTCCTTCCTCTTTTTTTCTCAGTTGTGATTTAATTTTCCTCCTTGATCACTTTCTCTAATTCACTTTTTCTTCTCCAATCAATGACCACTACTAGCCTCAGTCCTTAGCACTCTTTTATTTTATTAAATATTTTTCAGTCATTTCTTAATTCATACCATTTACCAAATATTTGTTGACTGTTTATTATATGCCAGACACTCTTCTGGCTGTTGAGGAAACAACAAAGAACAAGATAGAGGTGATTCCTGCTGTCATGGCATTGTATTGAAATGTAAGGTTGTGGTAGGAGGAGAAGGCATAAGATAATGCCAAATGCTGACACATGCCATAAAGAAAATAGGATAGAGAGTAATTGAGGAGAGGGAGATAGTGGAGCTGTGCAATATAGACAGGACAAGGAAAAGTCTTTGAGGAGATGAGTTTTGAGCTGAGAGCTGAAGAGAATGGGCCAAGAGGAAATCACTGGGCTAGATGAGATTGGCATTAAGGGATTTATCCTTCTGGTTCTCTCTACTTGATGTGACCTCAGGCTGACTAGAAATCTCTGCCTCCCTTTATCTCTTCTTGGCCAATGGTGACAGCTCTGCTGCTGCCACTACCTCCAGATTCTTGAAGTATCTCTTGTGTTTTCCTCACTCCTCACCCATACCTTTGTACTTAGTCACTTTGTAAATAAAATCTCCTCAAGTTATTCTAATTTGAGTGTACCATCTGTTTCCTACTGGCTTACTGACTGATACAGTAATTTGTACTGAAATGGCCTCAGGAAAAAGGCCCACCAAATGGGATTCTGGCATTGTGTTAGTCATATATTTGTGTAATGCAGGGTAACCTCCTTGCTGGGTGAGGGAGGAGGTAAATGGGACAAAGGTGGGACACAGGTAACCTATGATATGTGATGCATTGTGATTACTGAAATTATCACTGGTGGCAGCATGAGACAAAATGAAGTTGGAGAGGAAAGCCTGGGGAAATTAAAGATCTGAGTCACTTAGTTACTACCACGATAATAGTGATTATGGAATCACCTGGATTGTCCTATTATACCTTAACAATGTACATTAGGAAAAAAGACTATAAGAGCTACGAATACAAATTAAGAACACATGGAGTAACACACATGCATTACAGCAGCTTCAAATCATTTTCTGTAATTGCAGGACAAATAAGGCTGAGGTCCAGGACCTGGATCTGTTTAAAGGAAGGTGTGCCGAGTTGCACTGTTGTTTCAATACTCAACCACATAATGGAAGGACAGTGACTAAGGGATGGGTCACTGACCCATGAAATAATATCCTTAGGCATAATGGACATGAAACCTTGCATCTTAGAATATCCTTTTCCTATGGAGGTAGTCCTCCTCTTCTGCCTAAAGCCTTTAAATGAAACATGAGTTATTGCTGATTCTCCTCAGGACTTAGCACCACTCATTGCCTCCAGACCCATATGAAACTTAGAGAAAAGTAAGCTTATTTGGGGGCAAATAGTTTACAATCCAAAGTGTTTAAAAAAATCTTGCTAATCAGTACTGGCAGGAACCTGGGGAATATGTGGGAAGTGGATCCTGTGGGTGTTAAATCAAGGGAAAAAATTTAAAACTCAGTGGGGCCACATCCGTTCATAATGATAGGAGTGCCCAACATTTGAGAAGTAGTGTGTTGGCTTAGGGCCTGAGAGTGGCACTATGTTGGTGTTATGGGCGTAACATTTGTGTTCCCCAAAAAACACATGTTGAAACCCTACCCCTCAATGTGATGATATTAGGAGGTGGGGCTTTGGGGAAATAATTAGGATTAGGTGATTATGTCATGAGGATGGAGCCCTCATGAATGTGATTAGTGCCCTTATAAAAGAGACCACAGAGACTTTCCTGGCCCCTATGAGGACACAGCAAGAAGTTAGCAGTCCACAACCTGGAAAAGGATTTTCACCAGAATCTGACAATGCTGGCCTCCTGATATTGGACTTCTCAATTTCCAGATCTGAGAGAAATAAAGCTTTGTTGTTTAAGACACCCAGTCTATGATGTTTTTGTTATAGTAGTCCAAATGGACTAAAATAGTTGGATAGTAGTAGTCTGCACTCAATGATGCCCTATAGTCAACGGGGTTAATATGCTAGAGCTTACCTGGCATATCAAAAGGGATGAATTCCAAAGTTTTAGGTTAGTGGGAAGTTGGAATTGATTTACTATGTGAAAGGCTCAGAAAAGCAGTTCTTGCACCAAGACATTAGACAGGAAAAAAATCATTGATGAGGGGGCCATCAGTGTCCTTGAAGATGGTAGTGTTGTGCTGTAACTATGCAGTTACATTTCCTGATTTCAGTGTGAATAATGGGATCCCAGAGTGGAATGGTTAGAGTCGTCAGAGACAAGGTAGGCAAATTACTACAGCAAATCTTAGGAATGGAATGGTATAAAGAATGTTTTAACTCAAGGATTTGTTGTGATGACATTTATCAGTAAGTCCCTAAAATGAAATAGATGGGTAACCTTACAAGGTGTTGCTTGTAATATATGGGGGAGAGGAGGGAAAAAAAATCATCATCTGAGAAAAAACTTATGTTGAATTTCCCAAGTGAAGATTTATGGTCTTTTACCCATTCTCAAAACTAAGCTAGTTCTCAGTTCTGAAGTCTTTTTACTAAAGGGGATGGCTAGGACCCTTTGCAATATATATATATTTCAGAGAACAGGCAATGGCAGTGACACACACACACACACACACACACACACACATATATGTATATATAAATCTCAGGTTTTTGCAGCCAAAAATATGAAAGCTGAGGACTTACCACTTTGTTAGGCTGTCACTTCCCAAGAAAAAGAAGTGGGAATAAAGTGATACTTTATGTAATTATTGTCATCTCCCCTTCCCCCATCTTGGGAGTTTTGGTTAGTTGCCATAGCATAGACATACATATAAATATTCTTCACCATAAGTCTTTAAATAGACAAAGATGTCAACTCTTTCTGTAGTCATCATACAGAGATTATCCAACATTAAATAACCCAAAATGCAACAAAAGTAGTTTTGCTCCCAGCCATGGTGGACCAGCTTGTTTTAGACCATTCTTCCATCTCAAAATAAGTAGATAGATCACATAAAATAATACTAAAACATACTCAAAGCCACTGAAAATCTTTCAAGGCAGTCAGGACTTTTGGCTCTGAGGGCTAAGAGTTCACAGAAGTGGCCTGGATATTTGCAGCTGCTCATCTCCCAAGGAATTTACCAATTTGAAAGGAATGACTGAGAGACTGGAGCTATGCAGAGCTCCCAGAAGAATTACAGGGCTGGAAGAACAAAAGTTGGATTCAAGGATGGCAAAGGAAGAATGGCCCCAGTAAATACACCAGAATTTTAGTGGGGACCCTGAAGGGCTGTTTCCTGAAATACAATGAAGAAGAAATTGACAAGCCCTCAAAGGAACTGAGGCTCAGTTTTCAAACACCTCAATTCCTTATTAGATTAGGATTAATATATCATAGAATAGAATAGAGAACATAGATACAGACCCATATATGTACGAACAAATGATTTATGAAAAAGATGTCACTAGACAGCAGTGGGAAAAGCATGATATTTTTAATAAATGGCGATGGGTTTAATGAACATACGAGGAAAAATATGATATTGACTCCTAACTAGACCATACACTATAATTAATTACAGATAGAGTGTACATCTAAATGTGAAAAATAAAGCAAGAAAATTTCTAGAAGATAATTTATGAAAATATAACCTTGAGTTAGGAAAATATTTCTTCAACAAGACAAAAAAGCCCCACTATAAATGGAGAGATTAATAAATTGGACTATATTAAAATAAAGAAGTCCTTTTCATTTATAAACACGATCAAGAGAGTGAAAATATAAGGCTGAAGTATTTGTAACATACGAAACAAACAGATTATTTGCATAATCAATTAAAGACTCCTATAAATCAGTAAGAAAATAAAATCAGACAACCCAAGAGAAAAAAGGGAAGAAACATAAACAAGCATATCTAATGGCCAATAAACTTATAATAAGAGTTAGACTTTATCAAGAACAGATATTTGGAAATTAAAACCACAATGAGATATCACTACTTACCCATCAGAATGGCTAAAAAATAAAAAGAAGATGGAGAATTCCAAGTTTGGGAGAGGATATGAGAATTAGAGTCCTCATGTGATGTTGATAACAATGTAAATTGGTACTAACATCTGCCAGTATCTACTACAGCTGGATATTTTTATATCCTTAAATTCAGCAACTCTACTCTTAGGCATATATGCAACAGAAATTCATTCATGTGTACACCAAATGACATGCATGAGAATGTTCATAGTGGTTTTATTCATAACAGCCATAGTACAGGTTGAGCTGTGTCCCCCAGAAAGATATGTTGAAGTCCTACCCCACAGTACCTCGTAATATTACCTCATTTGAAAATTGAGTTGTTGAACATATACCTAGCTAAGTTACCATGAGATCATACTGGAGCAGAGTGGGTCCTTAATGCAATATGGCTGATGTCCTTGTAAGAAGAAACACACAGGGAGAAAACTGCCACGTGATTAGAGAGGCAGAGGTTGGAGGGATGAATTTATAAACCAAGGAAAGCCAAGGATTGCTGACAAACATGAGAAGCTAGAAGAAGCAAGGAAGGGTTTTCTTCTACAGGTTTCAGAGGAAACATGGCCCTGCGAGCACTTTGATTTCTGACTTCTAGACTCCAGAACTGTGTGCAATAAATTTCTATTGTTTTAAACCCCCAATTTGTGGTTCTTTGTTACAGAAGCCCCAGGAATCTAATTTAAGGTGTGAAGTGGAAACAATCCAAATATCCATCAAGGGTAAAATAGATAAACAAATCACGTCATAGTCACAAAATGGAATCCTATCCAACAACTAAAATAAATGAAATACTGCTACATGCAAAAACAACCATAAATTTGAGTGAAAAAAACAAATATAATATATGATTCCATGCATTTAAAGTTCAAAAACAGCCAAATAAATAGATGGTGTTAAATGTGCAGATTTGGTGATTGTATTAGGAGGTGAAAGAGAGTATAACGAAAGGGCACAAGGGTGACTGACTTCTGATGTTTCACTTCGTAACCCGGACGATGATTACATACATGTGTTCACTTTGTGATAATTCATTGTGTACTTTTTCATACATTTGCATATTTGTTATAATTCAATGATAAGTTAGCAAATAAACTCAAAGTATCTTTGAAATGTCATTCACTAAAGAAAAGAAACAAAAAGCCTTGACAAGAAGAAAGATAAATGGATTTCATTATTTAATTCCTGAGAATTTGTCCCTTATGATGCTGCAACTGATATTAAACAGTCATAGTATTGAAGTGAGAGAGGATAATAAGTTCAGGGTCAAAAATGAAGTCTTTATTGGCTAGTCCATCCTCAGTCAATACCACATGCAATTCCTACTCCTCAGTCTAAAAGAATTGTAGTTCTCCACTCAGAGGTTGTGGTTCTTTTGAAGCATGGTTTATCTAGCTGCACTCTGGCCCTTTACTCACCGAAGAAAAGCAGAGGTTTTTGAATCTGTAGATACAACTCAAACAGCCTGAAAGAAGTGAGAAGTCCTCTCAAAAACTGTGAGGAGGGAAGTGCTGAGCATGGTGAGGGGATCAGTTATCGGGCTGTGGTTAAGACAACAGAGTCTACGGCCAATTTTCCTTAGGTTCAAATTCCTGTGCCACCACTCAATACCTGCGTGAATTTAGGTAAGCTACTTAATCTCTGACAGTATCTTAATATGAAAAATCCTCCTGACAAAACTATGAAGTAGGTAATTTTATCCTCATTTTTCAAACGAGAAAATTTAGGCTGAGGCAGCTTAAGTAGGGCTAATTAGTTCACATAGCGAATTGTATTGACACAGTTGATATTTAATTCCAGAGCAATTTGAATTTGAAATGTGACCTTTCTATATTGTCATGCCAAGTATAGCTCAGATATTATCTCCTATGATATGCGTCCCCTTGATCGCCCAAATCTAAACTCTCTAAGTACTGTGCACACTTCTATCATAGAACTTGTCATGATAGTTTGTTATTTATCTGTGACCATCTGTGACAGATACCACAGATAGATATCAAGATTCTTCTGCGAACCCCAATAAACCAGGAGATCCTTCAGGGTAGAGACTTTTTATTTTTATTTTTTTATTGAGGTTATGATAGTTTGCAGCCTTGTGAAATTTCAGTTGTACATAATTGTTTGTTAGTCATATTATAGGTGCACCACGTCACTCTTTGTGCCCACCACCCACACCCCCTTTCCCCTGGTAACCACTAATCTTTTTCTCTTTGTCCACGTGTTTGCATATCTTCCACATTTGAGTGGAGTCATACAGAGATTATCTTTCTCTATCTGGCTTTTTTAGCTTAACATAATACCCTCAAGGTCCATCCATGTTGTTGTGAATGGGACAATTTTATCCTTTTTTATGGCTAAGTAGTATTCCATATATACCATATCTTCTATGTCATCAGTCAATGGGCACTTAGGTTGCTTCCACGTCTTGCCTATTGCGAATAATGCTGCAATGAACATAGGGGTGCATGGGTCTCTTTGAATTGCTGACTTCAAGTTTTTTGGATATATACCCAGTAGTGGGATGGTTGGGTCATATGGCATTTCTATTATTAATTTTTTGAGAAATCTCCATACTGTTTTCCATAGTGGCTGCACCAGTTTGCATTCCCACCAGCAGTGTATGAGGGTTCCTTTTTCTCCACAAACTCTCCAACATTTGTTATTTTTGTTTTTGTTATTTTAGCCATTCTAACAGGTGTAAGGTGACATCTTAATATGGTTTTGATTTACATTTCCCTGATGATCAGTAATGATGAGCACCTTTTCATGTGCCTATTGGCCATCCGTATATCTTCTTTGGAGACATGTCTGTTCATATCCCCTGCCCCTTTTTTTGATCGGGTTGTTTGATTTTTTGTTGTTGAGTTGTGTGAGCTCTTTATATCTTATGGAGATTGACCCTTTGTTGGATATGTGATTTGCAAATATTTTTTCCAAGTTGATGGGTTGTGTTTTTCTTTCAATCCTGTTTTCCCTTGTCCTGTAGAAGCTCTTTAGTCTGATGAAGTGTTGTCTGTTTATTCTTTCTATTGTTCCCCTTGTCTTAGAAGACACATTGTCTGAAAAGATCCTTTTAAGACTGATGTCAAAGTGTACTGCCTGTATTTTCTTCTACAAGTCTTATGGTTTCAGGTCTTACGTTTAAGTCTTTGATCTATTTTGACTTTATTTTTGTGAATGGCATAAAGGAATGGTCTATTTTCATTCTTGTACATGTGGCTGTCCAGTTTTCCCAACACCATTTGTTGAAGAGACATTCTTTTCTCCATCGTATGTTCTCAGGTCCTTTGTAAAAGATTAGCTGTTTATAGATGTGTGGTTTTATTTTTGGGCTTTCAGTTCTGTTCCATTGATCTGTGTACCTGTTTTTGTGCCAGTACCATGCTGTTTTGATTTCTATAGCTTTGTAGTATATTTTGAAGTCAGGGGTTGTGATGCCTCCAGATTTGTTCTTTTTTCTCAGGATTGCTTTAGCAATTCGGGGTCTTTTGTTCCCCCGTATGGATTTTAGGATTCTTTGTTCTATTTCCATGAAGAATGTCATTGGGATTCTGATTGGGATTGCATTGACTCTGTGGATTGCTTTAGGTAGAACGGACATTTTACTATGTTTATTCTTCCAATCCATGTGCATGCAATGTCTTTCCATCTCTTTATGTCATCATCAATTGCTTTCAGGAAAGTCTTATACTTTTCTTTGTATAGGTCTTTCACTTCCTTGGGTAAATTTATTCCAAGATATTTTATTTTTGTTGCAATTATGAATGAGATTGTGTTCTTGAGTTCTTATTCTGTTACTTTGTTATTAGAGTATAGGAATGCTACTGATTTATGTAAGTTGATTCTGTACCTTGCAATTTTGCTGTAATTGGTCATTACTTCTAGTAGTTTTCTGATGGATTTTTTAGGGGTTTCTATACATAAGATCATGTCGTCTGCAAACAGAGAGAGTTTCACTTCTTCATTGCCTATTTGAATTCCTTTGATTTCTTTTTCCTGCCTAATTGCTCTGGACAAAACCTCCAGTAACTTGTTGAATAAGAGTGGTGAGAGTGGGCACCCTTGTCTTGTTCCTGGTCTCAGAGGGATAGCTTTCAATTTTTCCCCATTGAGTATGATGTTGGCTGTGGGTTTGTTAGCTATGCCCTTCATTAGGTTGAGTTATTTTCCTTCTATATCAATTTTATTGAGAGGTTTTATCATAAATGGATGTTGGATCTTGTTGAATGATTTCTCTGCATCCATTGATATGATCATGTGGTTTTTGTTCCTCATTTTGTTAATGTGGTGTATCACATTGATTGACTTGCGGATGTTGAGCCAACCCTGTGTCTCTGGTCTAAACCACACTTGATCATGGTGTATGATCTTTTTAATGTATTGCTGCATTCAGTTTGCCAGAATTTTGTTGAGTAGTTTTGTATCTATGTTCATCAATGATATTGGCCTGTAGTTTTCCTTCTTTGTGTTGTCCTTGTCTGGTTTTGGGATCAGGGTCATGTTGGCCTCATAGAATGTGTTAGGAAGTGCTCCACCTTCCTCAATTTTCTGGAATAGTTTGAGAAGGATAGGTATTAAATATTCTTTGAATGTTTGGTAGAATTCTCCAGAGAAGCCGTCTGGTCCTGGACTTTTATTTTTGGGGAAGTTTTTGATTACTGTTTCAATCTCTTTACTTGTGATCGGTCTATTCGGATTCTCTATTTCTTTATGATTCAGTTTTGGGAGGTTGTAAGAGTCTCAGAATTTATCCGTTTCTTCTAAGTGTCCAATTTGTTGGCATGGTTTTTCATAGTATTCTCTTACAATCTTCTGTATTTCTGTGATATCCATTGTGATTTCTACTCTTTCATTTCTGATTTTATTTATTCGAGTCTTCTCTCTTTTTTTCTTAGTGAGCCTGGCTAGGGGTTTGTCAGGTTTTTTTTTTTTATTTTCTCGAAGAACCAGCTCTTTGTTTCATTGATCTTTCTACTGTCTTTTTTGTTTTGATTTCATTTATGTCTGCTCTAATTTTTATTATTTCCCTCCTTCTACTGACTTTGGGGTTTGTTTGTTCTTTTTCTAATTCTGTTAGGTGTAGTTTTAGATTGCTTATTTGAGATTTTTCTTGTTTATTGAGGTGAGCCTGTATTGCCGTGAATTTCCCTCTTAGGACAGTTTTGCTGCATCTCAATGAATTTGTATGGTATGTTTTCATTTTCATTTGTCTCTAGTTAATATCTGATTTCTCCTTTGATTTCTTCAATTATCCATCAGTTGTTCAGTAGCATGTTGTTGAGTCTCCACATCTTTGCCCCTTTCCCAGCTTTATTCTTGTAATTGATATCTAGTTTCATAGCATGATGGTCAGAAAAGATGCTTGATATTATTTCAATCCTCTTAAATTTTTTGAGGCTTGCTTTGTTTCCCAACATATCCTCTATCCTTGAGAATCTTCCATGTGCACCTGAGAAGAATGTGTAACCTGCTGTTTTTGGATGGAGTGTTCTATATATCTCTATTAAGTCCATCTGGTCTAGGTTTTCATTTAATTCTACAATTTCCTTGTTGACATTCTGTCCAGATGATCTATCCATTGGTGTTAGCTGGGTGTTGAGGTCCACTACTATTATCATATTGTTGTTGATATCTCCGTTTAGTTTTGTTAATAGTTGCTTTATGTACTTTGGTGCTCCTGTGTTGGGTGTATATATATTTATAAGTGTTATATTTTCTTCGTGGACTGTCCTTTTTATCATTATAAACTGCCCCTATTTGTTTCTATTTATCTGTTTTGCTGTGAAGTCTAGTTTGTCTGATATAAGGATGGCAATGCCTGCTTTCTTATGTTCTCTCTTAGCTTGGAGTATCACCTTCCATCTCTTCACTCTGAGTGTGTGTTTGTCTTTGGGGCTGAGGCGCGTTCCCTGGAGGCAGCAGATTTTTGGGTCTTGGTCTTTAATCCATCGTGCCACTCTGTGTCTTCTGATTGGAGAGTTCAATCCATTTACATTTAGAGTGATTATTCAACTGTGGGGTCCTAATGCTGCCATTTTATCCCCCGTTTTCTGGTTCTCCTGCATTTCCTTTGTTTCTCATCCCATGTATTTCAGACTACCAATTCAGGTAGGTAGTTTTCTATGTTGATTTTCTTCTTATTTGTAATTTGTGTTTCTGTTCTAACTATTTGTTTAGTGATTACCATGTGCTTTGTATAAAACATCACATAGATGTGATTTAATATATTTTTTCATACTGCTTAATGACATGGATTTGTGCCTCCACATAGAGATAGAGTTTGGTTACTGCTTCCACTTGTTGTCACTGGTGGAGAGGAGGCAGCAGCTGTGTAATCTGAATCAACCAGGACCACTGTCAGCTGTTTCTGAAGAAGCTTGGGCCCCTCCTTAGGATCACAGTGGCCCTGTGGGGTCTACTGTCAACTGTGGGAACAATCACATGGGGACTTCAGGTTGCTGGTGCCTGTTCCCACAGACCCACCTAGACGTGTTCCCTCCTTAGGGACTACAGTGATATTATGGGCTTTCATGGCAGCTGAGAGCTGGTTTGCCCAGACTCAAAGCTCTGCCACTGTCAGGTCCCTCTAGATCTCACTTGACCACTCTGGGCTGCAGCAGAGCTACAGGCATCTAACGCTCAGCAGTTAAGTCACCTTGCAGTGCCCCTTTTACTCTTAGGTTGCCCAGCCTTTGTGCTTGGTGGGCAGGGCCTCTCCACTAGGGCTGACTGGAGACTCTCCCTTGGGCTGCTGTGGGACCATGGATTTTCCCACTGGACCAAGGATCCGTCATGCTGGGGCTCCAGATTGTCACTCCTCACTTGTGCAGACCCGGTGGATCTCATTTGCCCCCTCAGGGCTGCAGCAGAGCTGTGGGTGTTTAATGTAGCTGCTGGGTAGCTCACTCAGACAAGCCACTCCTGCTCCAAGGTTGCCCAGCCTTTGTGGTTGGTGGGTGAGGCCTCTCCATTAGGGCTGACCAGAGACTTTCCCTGTGGCCACTGTGGGACAGTGGATTTTCCCACTGGTCCACAGGGTAATCACAGGTGACTTAGGGCTGTAGTCACCTGTTTCCACAGTGGTGCTGATGCACACGCCCACCCTTGGGGCCATGGTGGTGCTACAAGCATGTCAGCCAGGAGAGAGTCACTTGCAGGTACTAGGCTGTCTAGGAGCTGGAGAGTTTTCACCTATCTCCACCTCCTTTCTGGGGGTAGTCCACCCCCTTCTGATGTATAGCAGTGCAGATCTCTCAAGCATCCTGAAGTGCTATGTGAATATCCTCCACTGATCAATGAATGATTCATTTAGTCATAGTTCAAAGGGGGAGAAACAAAGAAAACTGCTCACTCAACCATGTTGCTGATGTCACTCAGGGTAGAGACCGTTTATATCTACATCTCCAGTCCCCAGCAGTGTGACTGCACAAAATGATCAAAAAACATAGAAAAATTGATAAGTTTTCAGATGTCTAGAAATCAACAGATACATTTTATGAATCTGAAACATATACTACTGTTGTCATTAAGCTATATTTCTAGGAAGTCTATGGACTAGTCCCCGATATGTGAAAATGTTTTCGTCTCTGGTGAGAATTTGATAGTATGATACCTTCTGTTTCAGACTGATGACTCATTGGCAGAAATGATTGACCAAAATTGTCAGAAATTTCCAAAAAATCCCAAGAAGAAAATAATCTATGGAGAACTACATGGTACACTTGCATATTTAAAAAAATTCTTCAAAGCATAGGGAAAATATGAAATGTAGATATTTTAGGCAGTTGTGGAAAGGAGTTTGGCTTCTAATCTAGTCTGTTTATGAAGTAATCAAAGATACTTTTTTGATGTCAGTTGTGTTGGAACTGTAAAGTATTTCAAATATGAAGGAAATATGAAGGAAAGGTGTTTGTACATTCAAAAGAAATGAAAGGGCTGATCTTGGAATGCCATAAAGTTCTGCATTTCTAGTGGTTCCTAATCAATGCGTTCACTCTGTTTTTTAACTTATAATTTGGTTTCTTTTTAACAGACTCTGATTTCCAAAATGATGAAAACAACCTTGATAATGCTTTCTACCTCTCAGTTCTCATGACTACAATACAAAATATTCCTTCAAGTTTTCTATAACTGAACATTTTGAAAACACCTAGATATTTTAGCCACTTAATTGACTATTTCTGTGTGTGTTTGGAATCAATTGTAATGCCAGTAATTGTGGTATAATAATTACAAGGATTAAAAAATAAGAATTGATTGACTCTATTTAGTGTTGACTTAATTGAGAAAAGTTCTAAAAAGATATCCATTAATCAACCAAAAATTATTTTGAGAAAAATAAAATTAAATAAGAAGATTTTAAGTTCACCTTAGTTATTACCGTAAAAGTCAGTAAATCCCAAACCTTCCCTTTCAGCATAGAAGTGTAAGTCTTGATTCAAGTTGAATATGCTGTTAATATTTAATATTTAATAACAACAAAAGACATAGCAAGTAGGAAATTTATAACTTTCAGTTTAATTAAGTAAAAGTTGCTAGAATCACTACTTTAATTAAGAAATCCAGATGGCTCCAGATTTCAGGCATAAAACATGCTGCCACCTTGAGAGGTGTCATCTTGGGTAAGTTTCCTCTTTTAAAATCATCACAGATGTTCTATAATAGAGAAATACACCCATGGAACACAAACAATGACTTATGGGAAATTCAATTTCTGAAAGGACATTCTATTAAGTTCCAGGACACAATTTTAGTATTATCTGGCATGTGGTTTAATTATTCAGAACAATGATTTCTGATCACCCAAATATCTCAGTTTATTGACCTATTTTTTCAGGGGCATTTCAACACTACAGAGTCTTGAAACAATAACAATATTCTTACAAGGACAGTGATCCATTTCCTCCTCACAGTGTTTTGGAATGTAAAGTTTGTCAATCATATTTCTCCAGGATTTATGTTAGATACTACAAAAAAAGAAAAATCTTTCAATTGTGGGGTCTTTCAGAATGAAATCAGTAGACCCTAACTTGTACTGATGCCCACAACCTGTAGACCAAGTTATAAAACACTAGGAGGAAACCAAATAAATGATCTCTAGCTTTCTAGCTGCTGAGTTTATTGTCATTGTCATTGTTGTTTTGATGGTTTCGTTTTGTCTTTGTAATAACTATGGGTGATAATTCTCAGAGTGCTAAAATTGTCTCCAAGTTATCATAAATACGGCAGTATTTCAAAAATGAACCCCCAGCCTTTGATTTTTACTCTATGTAATTTTGAGCTTCTGAGGCTCTTGGCTTTGTCTTCTCTTTCGCTTCCGCATTTATCCTTAGACAGGATGGCAGAGCTCAGTTTCCCTGGTTTTCTCCCCAGTGCTCCCAAGGACAGAATTTATACTTCCTCAGTGTTTCTGTCTGCAAGACGCATCAGCTTCAGCTACAGAAATGCCTCCCTACCTTTGGTCAATGCAGCCTGTGCCTTACTCGATCCCTTCATGGGGGATGGGGAGGCAGGGGTCAGACCTCAGGAAGTGTTCTGATGAATATTCTCTTTTCCTGTCACTTGAGTATTTTTCATTATTATATTTTCCTATCACAAATGGTGAATTGAACTAACGTTTTCCTGATGCATCTCACTTTTTACATGTCCAAATTATTATGGCTCATTTGGAAAATATCTCTTCAACAGCATCTTTTTATAGATTTAAAATTGATTTAATTTTTATGATAAAAAACTCCCTAAAATACTTAAGTATATCAAGTTATTTGCAATTATTTGAGAAGAAATAAAAATATAAACAGGAAAAATGTCACAGAGTGATAATGGACACCATGTTGTAGATAGCGAACGTTTTAATACCACAGATTAGGATGATCGATAGAATAATTGATTTATTATAGTCTTAGGCATTCAAGCCCTAGTCCTTCCCTTGCTACTAAATAGCTATGGAACCTTGAGCAAATTATTTTATCATCTCTGGGCATTAATTTTGCTCATTTGTAAAATGAAGAATTGAAGTAAATAATTTCTAAAGTGTTTTATTTTTTAGCTTTTACATTCTGTAACACTCAGAAACATTTTCTTAGAGTCATGAGTATGTATTAGTGTGACCCTTGTGATAATGATGAGATAACTGCACTACTTTCTAATACAGAGAGAAGTACTGTTTGTTAGTTGATGCTAGGTAAATGAGGTTAGTTTCTAGAATTATAGAGGAACAACCGTAGGGAAATAATCAATAAGCATTCATTGGTAAATTTAGTGATATGGTATTTGGATATATTTACATATTAACATATAAGAAAATTATTGTAGCTATCAGCTCAGGCAAAAATGAATCCAGAGCATGATGAGCCATAAAATATATAATATTGGCTTTAGAGACGCCAGTCCACTGTGTGTCCTTTTCTTCATTCTACATCACTTCACTACCTGCTTCTGAGGTAACCAGGTCTCTGATACACTTACAAATTTTTACCTGATTAAACTCTAGATGCAAAAAAAAGACACAAAATCAACCACACTGTTATTCAAATATTAGTCACATATTCAAATATTAGATGCTACCTTAATGTACACCCTTTTTAAGAGGTTTTTGAATTTTAAAGATGTCAAATATATCCTATGATCCAAGAATGCCACTCCTACTTATATACCCTGAAGAAATTCTTACATAGGCAATAGAAGTCATATAGTAAAATGTTCAAGGTGCTGTTCTAACAGCCCCAAAATTGGAAGCAACCTAGCTGGAAGCAATGAACAGGTGAAAGGATTATTGCAATATATTCATACAGTGGAACACCAAGCAGAGGTGAAGTAAATGAATTAAGACACATCTATCAGTATGGATGACTCACAAATATAATATTGAGTAAAATTTTAGAAAATCAAGTTAAACAAATTGTAAACAGTATTTTATTTCTGTAAAGTACAAAAACATGTAAAACAATGTAATATGATAGAAACTACATATTTTATCACACACATAAATGCAGACTCTAGTGAAATATTACATTGCATATATATATATATATATATATACACACACACACACAGAGAAATATGATGATAGGTAGGTAGATGATTGATAGATAGATAGACCCATAGACAGATAGATACACAGATACACAGAAGAAAAACTATGAAGAAATGCATAGGTTAATGTTCCCTCTGGAGAATGGGCAAGGAATGGGAAACTGACACAGTTCTGTACATAGACTTACTCAAACTGTTTTCTTTTTTTCTGGCGAATGGTGGGCTTATGCTGGTTTACAGTTTATCTCTTAATATGTCTGAAATTTTCTCAAAATATATAAATTATCACGATTATGAGACAATTTTATATTTTAAGCAATTCCTGTGGAGGAGTTGAGATGAGGGTGGTGATTCTGAATTCATCTGTAGTTTGATATAAACATTGTCACTTCTGAAGTCATGGCCAGCTCTGTTACTCAGGGTTTTGCATAGTACTGAGTGTATGGTAGGTCAAATATTTATAAATGAATAAAAGCCATCATAAATAAGCCTTTCTAGTCGAAAAATTACTTTAAGCAAAGTACTGATATTGATATTAAGTAAAGTTACTGCTGATATTCTTCAAAATGCATTCACTGATCTTTTTTCCTATAAAATGTATATCCTGTTCAGTTGAAAAAGTATAAGATGGCAATAAAGACATCACTGATTGAATATCTTAGGTAAATTTCTAAGAATCCAACATTACTAAATAGTTTTAAAGCATTTAAAGCATATTGTTACATCTTGATTTCTCTCAGGTTTCTTTGTTTCTTTTTTTTTTTTTGCTCAGGAAGATTTGTCCTGAGCTAACATCCATGCCAATCTTCCCCTACTTTTTAGTATGTGGGCTTCCAGCACAGCTTGGTCGCTAACAGAACAGTGTAGGTCCATGCCCAGGAACTGAACCTAGGCAGCTGAGCCAGAGCACGCTAAACTTAACCACTAGGCCACTGGGGCTGGCCCATCTCTCAGTATTTTTTCACATCATCAACTATATAGATAGTGTTTCTTATTGATATTCAGGGATTTTAATTCATACAAATAATAATTCTTATCTTGTATCCTAAGCTGTGATCTTTTAAATTGAACTTTAGAATTCACCTAGCTCTATGCACTGGATTTAATATCGCTATATACAATCAAAGAATTTCTATATCATTATCAATGCACCTATATAGTCTCAAAGTATCTGATAAATAGAACATATAGCACAATTCTGTACTAATAGTTTTCAATAAATAATCATGGATTGGTTATAAATTTGTCTTTTTATACTCTAATCAAGTAAAATCTAATACAATATGAATTATACTGTATGTTTTAAAATGTAATTTGTGTCAGGATTAAAGAAACTGGATTTTAAATATAACATATCAAAAGGAAAAAGTTCAGCAGATTTTATAAGAGTGAAATGATTCAAACTTTAAATCATAGATAGCAGGAATGAAGCACGAATAGGTTAAGATGTTTCATCATCTTACAGTGATAAAAAGCAAATGCCTTTGCAATGAAACCCAAAGAAAGGCTTTCCTTGTTATTCACGCTGTTCTATTTTCCTTTCCCTTGTTTTCTAAGTCTGATCACAAGAATCACAACACGAACTTCAACAGATGGAAAAAAAACTCAACCTGTCAAATAACGCTTGAAAGAAACTGCTTTGGCAACAGATCTTATAAAAATATGTTGAGGTTTTCAATGAACATAGGGTCAATCTGATCAAATAATAGCATCATATGACGGCTTTTAAATGGCTAACAACATCCTTAGCTGCATTAGGGTGACTAGAGTTCTAGACCATCCACATTAACTCAACATTTCTGTTCAACAGCAGGGGTAACGTATTAACAGCAAACCTGGCAAACTAGGCTCTATTTATAATTCCAGAGGAGGGTGTGATGAGGAGGGGATCTAGCCTGTTATCAGGGAACGCATAAAGAAAAACGTAAAACTTAAGAAAGAGCTTGTGATATCTATCTTAGAAAAGACTTGAAGTAACTATAATAACTATTTTCTAATATTTGAATGGCTGTCAGTGTGTTTGTCCAGTTTTGTTTCATAAGTAAGAGCCTCATAAGTTAGGTGGAAATAATAGCTTTTAGCTCAATATGTGTGATAGCATTTTTGTTCCAATTCTTCATTCCTCCATATAGCTTCACTCTTTGCCAAGTGATCTGACAGCTCTCCTCACTAGAAGCCGAGTATACTTCCCTGTCCCGTTGATTTTCATTGTTTGGACAATGGAATTTGGATCAAGCACGAGCTAGTTGAGAGCCTAAGCTTTAAGTGGCGTTGCGTGCTTCTGTTGAGTCTTCTTGTTCCATGAGAAGTTGTCCACTGATCCAAAGAGGATGTAACTTGGGGGCCCTACACCCAAACTTAGCACTTGGAGCCAGGCCCAGGGATTCAGGGACTCTAATAGTTTTTAGATTAATTTTTGTCTTCAGTGAAGCTTTTCTGAACTGTTCCAAGCACACGCTTTTGCCTGGTCTACAGAATTACTGCTGATGTCACTATACTGATTAGTATAATGGGCTGTTTGGGTATTATCGTTTTAGACAGTGGGCAATGGATTTAGTTTTTTAATTGCAGCCTCAGCATGTTTATTATAAGGCATTTGTCAAGACACAACCAGACCCTTTCCTTGATCTTCCCTCTATCTGTGATTCTTTTCCCAAGTTATTGGCCCTTACTTCATCTTTAACCTCCATTTCAAATGTGTTCTCAGTGCTAATTATATTATCATCAGTTAGCTATTTATCAAAAAACTGTTATAAAAACTATTATTGAAATTTAGCACAAGATTGAAATAGATGCTTAGATTCAGGAGTTTACTTACTTATTTTTGTTGTTATTTATGTTGATCAACAGTACATTGCCTAATTGCAAACAATTGGAACTAAATCCTAATAAAATAGAGTTCAATGTTTCAGATTAGGAAACCACTCTATTACTCCAGAAGGCGTTCTGCTCCATTGTCTAAAGTAAACAATTACAAATGAGGTAATACATATAAAGCCTTTAAGGCTCACAATGATATAATACATACTATTTTCAATATTTTATAAACGAAGAATCTGAGCTAGTTTAAGATTAAATGATTTGCCTAAATTCACAAAATTCGTAATGGAAGAACCAGGATTCAAATCCTGTCGGGCTGATCCCAGAATTTTGCACTTAGCTAATAAATTCTACCGCTTCCATAGATGAGATAGGAGAATTTTGCATACCCTTTTATTCTATAACAATCTCAAGGCATATACCTTGCCAATTAATTAGAATAAAGCTGAAATCCACAACCAGGTTTAAAAGATGGGATTGCCAGGAATGCAATAGAGTTCAGGGATGGTTACCTCTTGAGGACACATGAGTGTGCTTTTGGGCTCATTATTTGTATTTTCAAAATGGCAAACAATTACCTATTCAAGTAAGGTCATGAAATAAGTAATAATGTTAAAATATTTTTCAGGGATTAAAAACAATAACAACCACCACCAAAAGCATGTATCCATTTTCAAGATTTTTCTTCCTGACTATATTGGAATTTAGTTTGTGTCTATGTAATATGTTGACTTTAATAAGACTATTCCCATATTATTTATTTTAAGGAGCTAACCATGTTTTGTCATTATGAGTGATTTTTCATAAGATAAACACATTTAATGATAATGATAATTTTCATGTATGTCAATACATTAAATGTTTAAGATAAATTATGTCATTTGGTCTTCACAAAAATCTTATGAGGAAAACAATGTGATTAATCCTTGTTATGATTAGGGGAAAGAAGCTTAGAGAAATTAGGCAACTTATCTCAGATAACACAACCTATAGCCATCAGCCAGTTAGTATTCTAACCAAGGCTGTAACCTGTTCCCTTAACCGGTGCCATACTATCTCTGGTCATAATACAAACTCCTGCCGTTTAGAACAACATGGGGAAAGAGCATTTGTATGAGATCCTGCATCAATGTCATACACTTCAGTGGGACCGAAGAGTGGCCTTCACATAGGGTATAATGTGTATGGCAGCTCCTAGGGTTGTCTTGTGCAACAAGATGGAACTGTATTAACTTGAAATTCCTACCAGTTATCTTTAAGTATCTAAAAGTGACTTCATTCAATCAGTGCATTTCTAATTCATTAACAAATAAAAATATTTATATTATAATCAGAATAAATAAAAATAGTAAACATGACCTTATTATTATATTTATCTTCCTTTCTGCGCAGTCTTTGAATAAAAAGGAAACACAAGGCACCCTTAGCTGGATCATCTATCCCACCAACAACAAGAAGAAGGAAATGTAGCCTAATGAGCAAACCAAGAAAAATCCTGTGGACACAGTTTGGTTGGAATCTTTTACATGTGATCCTAGATGACTTATATGCCAGTAATTCTTCACCAGAAAAGAAAGAAAGGAAGAAAGAAAAATGCTCAGAATAAGAAGGTGTAGACTTAGACTGAGTTAGGCTCCGGGCAGCTGATCTAAGGCGGGGGCAGACATCAGCTTCCCATGAAGACAATACACAGATCGGCTCTGCGGGAGAGCCCCAGGAAAGAGGAGCGAGGCAGTTGACAATCCCTAAGGAGGAAGCACAGTGGTGGCTTTATAAACACTTCTAGAGGGAAGACAGGAGTCATCGTATAAAACCTTGTTCTTTCATCACAAATAAAGATATTACACAGAAGCATATTTCTGTTTTCCCAAAACTGAGATTCCAAGTGGGCTTAGCTCACCCCAAAGCTAGAGACAGACAAGCGCAGTTTCAGCTCTTCGTTACCTCACCTACCCCGTAGTTGCCCTCAGTCTCACCAGGGACCTGTATGTTGCCTGATGAGGTATCTGTTCTGAGGTCTCTCCTCTTCCTCTCACCTCCCATGAGATCTCCTTTTGTGAGTTGTTTTGTTTTTAATTCTCTAACTTTAACAGAAAAGTTTTGGTTTTTAATAAATGTTCACTTATGGTGGAGGTGGGAGGAGGAACAGCATACCGTATCCCAAGAGACTGAAATTTCACTCTAGGACAGTGGACATTTGACATAAATCATCAAAAGTCAAAGTCGTAGTTGAAATATCCAAACAGTATTCTGTGATCAAGCTCATCAGATTTAACAGCAGTTTTTAAATCAAATATTTAAGAATCCAAGCTCTGAAATTATATGAAAACCACCGCTAGCTTCTCCCACAGGGGGAGGGAATACACTTGAGTGATGTTTCATGAGAGGGCAGATCTGAGGCCCATTTTGAAAGCCAAAAGGAGATTACAAAGTTTGGCCAGAGCGCAGGTGATCTGTGAGACTAGAGCTATTCAGTCTCAGGCTGAGAAACCACCTGAGGTGGGTCTTGTAAAAGGATTTCTGCTTAAGGAAGCACGTTGGCCTGGATGACTTCGAGATTTATGTCATCTACCTGTGTGAAAACAGTTACATTGAAATACATTTAATCAGGAAAGTATAAATGCTTTTGGAAAATTACAAAAGGAAATAAGTGCTTAAGAATGCTCAGATATATGTCTTTTTGGCCTGCTAACATCCAAATTTTATTTGCCAATCAGATCTTCCCTGGCCTTTCAACATAATTCGTATAATCACAAAACAAATATTCATGGAGGACATGAAGACAGCGCTCAGGCAGTATGAGTTAGCCTGTGCAGGCTGGTCACCAAGAGAACATGAGACCGTGACCTGAGACAGCAAATTCAATAGGAAAGATGGAGCGTCATGACGCAGTGTGTGGCTAGTAATGCACAAATAACCAGCCGTTTCGTTTAGGGTAGGGAGAAGTGCCTGAGCACTAAGACCCAAATTCTAAGAGGATGAAGCCCTAGAAAACTTCGAAACTATTGTAAGCCTGTAGTTAACATGGATTTGGCAATCTGAGTGCAATATTGTGGAATGAGACTAAAGCAATTACTGGTCCAGGCAGGGTGGAAAAATCCAGTGTCTGTAAAGCCACCAGAAGCCTGGAACAAAAATGGATGAATAACAAGGTTATGACCTTTGATGCTGAATCTGTGGTTTGTATTCCTTGTGGTATTTTGGGGGACAGTGGGCAAGGAATTTGTTGTAGGCAGGGAGAAGCAGAGCCCTGCCCAGACTGACCATAACTTCTGGAAGTTTCTTATTTAAACATGCCCTCAAATGTAAACCATCTCTCTCATACTGTACCTTAGACTTCTTTTTCTTTCTCTGTTGCAGCCAAAGTAAATACTACAGTAAAGGTTCAAGTGATCATTCCCAAACTGATGAGAAGAAAGAAACCTATTTCCTTTTTACAGTGTTTTCTAAGCACTTGCAGTCTCTGAGAGGGAAATAAAGAACTGCACCGCCATTTATTTATGGCATTTTGTTATAGAGAAGTTAAACGTTCTGCTTTCTTTCCCGGCAACACTCTCCTTCATTGTCTCAGTTGGTCAATTTGTTCTTGTTCTTCTGCAGCTAAACTTTAATTGAACTTGAATAGCTGTAGAGTACCTGCTTTACTTTTTCCTTTACCTGCCAATTACCTCAATACATGCTGGCTTTAAATGCAAAGACCTGGACGAGGGGGACAGATGCCCTCTCCACATCTAACAATTTGAACTTCAAGGGAAGCCTCCATCTGGGGCACGTGGTCATCCACAGAAGGTCCTCTATCTTCCACATTGGCCCAGAACGAAGAAAACTGAACTTGAACATCAAATTTATAAGGTATATTCGTGTAACTATCAAATCTTGTGAAAAATACTTAAGTGTATGAAACAGACGCTTAAGAAGATGCAGGTCTATTTGAAAAAAGATAAAAAGCTATTGTGTATCCAAATCTGTCCTCAGAACTTAACCTTTGTGTTGCCTCCAGGATAGATGCTGACCCATGTACACTTGACCAGAACCACTGCCTAAAAATAAAGTTAAATACTAAAGGAAACACACACATACATGCACACTTTTCTATAAAGGTAAGCTTTCAACATAATCTTATTTTCTAGCATATGCCTTCGTGATTTTCCTGAGAACGTTTTAGAACATTTTCCCCAGACTTACTAATGACCTGTTAATGAACTGACACAGACTGTACTTACGTAAATTATGGAGTTGCTGAAACTCGAGTTAAAGTTTGGTACATTTCAAGGATGTGAAATCAATCATCCTGATATTAATAACTGCCACCTATATGCCCTTCACATCTGTGCTATTTCATAGTCCCTCCACCTTGATGAGTGCCATAGGTGACTTTGAAAGCCTGGACATTCCTATGTTTGATTAAACTATTTTCTCTCTGCACTGGTGTCTGAGCTCAGCTTTCTCTAGGGCAGTTATTTGTGGCTGAAATGCCTAGATGTGCAGATCATTGCAGTCAGGGAAAACTGAGGTTGGAAGTGAGGAGAAAAAGGAGCTTCTCCTGAATAGGCTATAGCTTCTGGAAGTGAAGAGAGTAGCAGTATAACCTGCCAGAGAAGGTATGAGATAAAGAATTTGAAGGATAAAGTCCAAGGGAGGACCTATCCTTTTTGACTCCTTTTTGACTGCTCCAACTAGTCAATCAACCAACAAGAATTCCTTGAGTATTCACAACAGATGTGCTTGAGGCTTGAGGCAAATTTTATGTCACATGCTCAGTCCTCTATCCTTGAGAAAGTCCAAAAGGTAAAAATTAGTCTTTCCTGAAGTGTCCTTTTGGAAAACTTAAGTTAACATAAAAATCAACATGACATGCAAAGTCAATAAATATCTTTCTCTGTTCTGCATTATGAAACCATTGTAATTATAACTAAGAAAATAAGACTAGAAGTAGTATGAATAAAAATTTCTAAGATAAAAGAATTAGGCTACCTGACTAAGAAGAGCTTATGTAGTGATATATTTATTTTCCTCAAGTAGTGTCTGAAACAATTTACCAGGGAGTCTTAATTAGCTGGCATAAATCCAAAATTTAGTTTATATTACAATTCTGTACTTTTCAGTTAGCCTGAGCCCTCCCTCCTGCACCCTTTGGCTGACAGCCTATGACGACAGCCAGAGGCATTTGGTAACGTGTTACTACCTGACTAGCCATCTCCAGATTTCAGTTCTGCACAGACTCTAACTTTTGCTCCACTCTCTCTCTCTCTCTCTCTCTCTGTCTTTCTCCCTGCCCTGTCAGAATTGCATGTGAATAACATTTATAATTAAATTTTTGACTGAGCAATAGAACCAGGGCTGATAAATAGAGATTAGAAGACAAAGTAAAAGTGAGACAGCGGAATCTGCAAAGAAATAGCAAAAAGGAATACCCTTGAAATGTTCTGAGTCCCCACCAGTCAGCAGTGGGGCCACTATCCCCAGTGACCTGCCCACCTCCACCCATCCCTCTGCCTTCACTCCCTTTGTCTCTAGAACAAGGCTTCTCTATTGCTCCTAGAGTTTATACTCACTAGTCATCTCTACACACCATTTCATTCCCTTTCTAAGGGCTCGAACTAAGGAACCATTTAGGAATTTTATGTGAAACTTGCTAAATAGAGTATAGCCTATCTGCCTATGAAAGTAAAGAAAGATGTGGTGCCCAAAGAGCACACGGCTTCCGTCCCAGGACCCTGTGGTAAGACACGTTACACATTCACCAAAGCCAGGGAAAGGCCCACAGTCACAGCTTTCCAGGCCTTGCTACCCCTATTTTCTCCTGGTACACAACCACATTGACAAAACAGAAGCCACAAACCAAAAGAGGAGGTCAGGTTTTTATGTGAAAGATGGCAAAGTACCAGCCAGCTGATGGTGTGCTGGGGAAAGCAGACAAAGGTTATATTGCTAATTATTAAAGTGCTGATTCTAGCACGGTAATACTGTTTTGAATCCTTGTTCTGCCATTTACAAGCTGCATGACCTTGGGCAAATCACTTAATAACTTTATGCCTCAGTTTCCTTATCTGTGAAATGGGATTAATAGGAACAACTCTATCCTTGTGCCATGAAGATTAAATGAGAAGAAGTGCTTAAAACTTTGGCATATACTTAGGTCTATATCAGTTATTATTTTACCATATGAAACTATTAAACATGAAAATGTATTCGGAGGTTCTGAGGCTTTCACTTTATTTCAGCTCAGTAAAATAGCTTATGCTCATAATAAAGGCCCTGAGTATCGAGAGCGTATTAAAAAATGGCTAATGCCCTTGTTTAATATAGTAGGACAGATATAATTATTCTAGAAATAGTTTCTCAAAAGAGAAGCATAAACAAGGAATACTTTTTTCATGAATGAGATATACTGACTTCCTTGCCAAAAAAAAAAAAAAACTGATAAAGCCTAGCTCACTACCTCATGTTGCTAGAATAAGCAGAGCTATATATGAAGATATAAATGAGAGGAAAGTAGAAATATTGTTACTACTAAAATTAAAACTCATTAAAAAATGTGCTTCTATTCTGACAGGACATATTGGAGTAGCTGTAAGGAACAATGATTCTCAGGCAGGGTGAAGATACGTTGTGGACTCTTCTTGAGGTCTTCAAGAACTTCACTGCAATCAATTAAACATTTATTTGGCACCAACTGTGAACTAGATTCAGTGTGAGGTGCTAGAGGGACAAAGATAGACAATGCATATGTTTGTATTTAAGGAACAGTCAAACTGATAGAGAGGAACGACATAAAAATTACAATGCAGCGTACTAATTGCAAAATGAGATTCATACGAAGTGCTGCTGTGGAGCAAAGGGAAGCGTGAATAATTCTTCTGTGGAACTAGGCAAACTTTGAGAAGAAAATGCACTGCATTGAATAGTGTCTCCTCCAAATTCGTATCTACCCAAAAGCTGTGACTGTGACCTTATTTGAAAATAGGGTTCCTGCCGATGTAATTAAGATGTAGGTTAAGATAAAGTTATACTGGATCAGAGTGAGCTCTAAATCTAATCGCTGGTGTCTTTGTAAAAGGAAACATAGGGACACAGAAGCGTAGATCCACACAGAGGAGAACGTCATGTGAAGACAGAGGCAGAGATTGGAGTTATGTGGCCACAAGCCAAGGAACGCAAGAAGTCACCAGAAACCGCAGGAAACAAGGAAGGAGTCTCCCCTAGGACCTCCAGCAGGAGAGAGGCTCTGCCAGTACCTGGGTTTTAGACTTCTGGCCTCTGGAACTGTGAGGGAAATACACGTCTGTTTTAAGTGACCCAGTTTGTGGTAATTTGTTATGGCATCCACGGGAAACTGATACAGAGGGCTCGACAGAGTAGACAGGATTTGAGCTGCATTTTGAGGACTGTCCATAGCATTTTGTCATATAACTGAGGGGAGAAAGATCATTGCAGGAAAGGAAATAGGATGTGCAAAGATTGGAGATGCAAGCAGTGTGGCCCGTTTAAGAAACGACAGTGGCTTGGCAAAGGTCATACCCAGAGTTCAACAAGTGAGGGTAGTAGCGACATCTGCTTCATACTTGGCTCTTTACAAGGAGCCAAAACAGGCTGAGATTTACTTCAAAGTGCAATTGAATGTTGGAGCTGCCTCCCGTGTTGTCTAATTGCCCAGACAACTTTCTGTTCACCCATATTAACCGTATTGATTCTCTAGCCCTGTTTTTCTGTTTTTGTATTTGTAATTGGTTTTTGCTTGAATTGCCCCTGGGTCTCCAATATCTTGGATCCCTACTCAGCTCTTGAATGACTTTAGGGCCTCCTTTCAAGATACCCTACTTCACTTCACTGCTTCCCCACTACATTCTGAGCCTGTGCACACATATTCACATTTGTTATTAGGAGATAGTTATGACCCATATTCTAGTTCCACAGAAATCATACCACCTAGGTCAGGTTCATCCTGGAAGGATGTTAGGCAGGTGACAAAGGGATTTTTACAGGTCAGAAAACATGATGTGGGCCTTGTATTTAGAGACATCAACAGGCAATCATATTCACCCAGAAAGTGGTTTATACAAAGCTAAATAACATTGAATTCCGTAATCTAGCAAAGCCACCCTTCAAAAGGAAAAGAATTCCTCTAGGGGCTGAAGGAACAGAAGTCGTGAATGTCAGTTCCATCTTCCCACCTTTGGTTCCTGTTGATGTCCTCTTTTCCTTCTTGGATAAGATTTAATGGAAAGAAAAATAAGCCTCGAGGAATCTTAAAAGTGAGGAAATGAATAATGGTGATATTTTAGCATTTGAATTATATAATCCATAGAGATGTCCTCTCAATTTATAGTCTGGGAGAATTTGGAGACTATGATTTGTATCGTGAGAAAGGACTCCATCCTGAAAAATGTTATACCTCCCTGAGGGCACAGTCTGAGCTTTCCCTGCAGAGGGGGCATCCATGCTGTGCCTGTGGCAGAATCGTTTTTGTGTAGGTCACTGTGAGGGTAAACTCATCACCTACTGAGTTCATTTTAGAGTTCCATGTTCAAGAAAACCTGGCTTGGGCTAGCCCCGTGGCTGAGTGGTTAAGTTCACGTGCTCTGTTTCAGCAGCCCAAGGTTCCGCCTGTTCGAAGCCTGGGCATGGACATACCACACCTCATCAAGCCATGCTGAGGTGGCATCCTGCAGGCCACAACTAGGAGGACCCACAACCAAAAATATACAATATGGGGGGCCGGCCCGGTGGCACAACAGTTAAGTTCGCGCGTTCCACTTCTCAGTGGCCCGGGCTTTGCTGGTTCGGATTCCAGGTGCAGACATGGTACCGCATGGCAAAAGGCATGCTGTGGTAGGTGTCCCACGTATAAAGTAGAGGAAGATGGGCACAGATGTTAGCTCAGGGCCAGGCTTCCTCAGCAAAAAGAGGAGGATTGGCAGTAGTTAGCTCAGGGCTAATCTTCCTCAAAAAAAAAAAAAAAAAAAAAATGTACCAGGGGGCTTTGAAGAGAAAAAGGAAAAATAAAATCTTAAAAAAAAAAGGAAAGAAAAGAACACCTGGCTAAAAATATTCAGGAGAGTAATAATAAATAACGACCAACAAAAGCCTCCAAAGCCAGCTTCATATATTCTTCCTCAAAGCTCTTTCTGGTGTTATTTTGACTTGTTTGAAAGCTTGATGAAATTTGGCAAGCTTATACCTTCTTCTTGCGCGTATATTTAAAAAAAAAAGCTATAGCATATTTGGAAACAAAGAAATAGCAGAATTATTTTCTGTCTGAGCAAAATATGAAGTTTCTGTTGTGAATGAAATTATAGGCAGTTGGCAGTTATCCTATCCTTGGCAAGTTCCAATAGATACTTGGCCTATTGAAGTTCTAAAAATTAAAACAAACTAATTTGGCGGCCACTTTGTCAAAAAGTTCCACTAGTTTGTTTTTTGGTTTTGTACTACTGTTTAAACACGTCATCAATACATTTTCTCTCTTTGAGATTTTGTTGAACAGCAGTTAAGAAGAAAAGGATTGTGAAAAAACTTTATCTGTGGCCAATTGCATCTTGTCATTTAATCACGTAGGTTACTTACAGTAATGTTAATAATTAAGTCTCAAATTTTGCTCATATAAATTAGTTTACTATTATTACAAGTAAATGGAACATCAGTTCATTCTTTTCAGAATTATTCTTACTCTCTGGGCCTGTGCTTTATACTTACTTTTTTATTTGGAAATAGCAAAACCTCAGACGTCAGTGGAGGGTTCCATACTAAGTTAATTAAGCAACAGCAACAAAAAAAGCTAATTTCAAATGTTCTGCTGCTTCTTTCTGTTGCCGAGGACAGACGACCAGGGAGACAGATCTTTACAGTTCGCCTTGCTCGGCCAGTGCTGTACTCTCCATCCATCCTTTCCAAACCTTCTTTGAAATGACCACTTGCAACAGACTTTTGTTAGAGATGCGTTCGGGAATGGGGCAGGAGTTAGAGGTCATACACGGGAGACGGCAGAAAGGGAAAAAGACTAACAACTACATGAAAGCATGTGTAGTGAGAACAAAGGGAAAAGAGAGTCCCCAGTGAAAAGAGAAAATGGCACATCTGAAAATGTTTAGATTTCTGGAGAAGAGCATCAGATTGAAAGTAGGGTGGGAAATTTGAGCGCTTCTACCTTCCCCACCCCACCCCCACCGAAGAAGATTAGCCCTGAGCTAACTGCTGCCAATCCTCCTCTTTTTGCTGAGGAAGACTGGCCCTGAGCTAACATCCGTGACCATTTGCCTCTACTTTATATGTGGGATACCTACCACAGCATGGCTTGCCAAGCGGTGCCATGTCCGCATCCGGGATCTGAACTGGCGAATGCAGGGCTGCTGAAGCCCAACATAAGAACTTAACTGCTATGCCACTGAGGCAGCCCCCTGAGCCCTTTTAATTAAAAATTAAAGTTTGGAGTAAGTACATCACAAGCATTAAAGTTGTGATAATGATTTATAAATACAGAAGCATGCAAGAAAAATTATTAGGAAATTCAGAAAACTATTGTCTTTTGGAGAGAAAAACATAAAACCTTTCATCTTCCTTCTAATTTTCCAAAATTTTGTGCAATAAGAAAGATTAATTTTATACTGAAAGAATATAAAAGAGGTCAGTTACAACTTTAGAGTTCCCTTGAATTGTGCTGTGATACTATTAAAGCATAATTATCCCTATGCTTTGCAACACACAAAAATTTTCGTTTATATAAATTTACAAAGAAAAAAACTAAAAATTAATGCACATAGTCTGAAAATGTAAGTCATCACGAGACCTTCCACGCTTTAGCAAGCTGATCTGAAATTTCCATGGCTTCCCCTGCTCTCTGGGTAAGTATCTTATTCCTCGGTTTGAAGAGGAAATGAAACAATGAAAGCCCCGTGCGCATCCCTGCCACGGCCAGCTCCCTGGAGGAGATGAACTCACCGTATCTAAGTGAATGATTCTATTTTTCTATTGCTATTTCTCAGGTGTTTTTGCATTTAAAATATCTAAATATCTGTGAGACAGAATTGTGATATTCACATTATCTGAGAATTGGAAGGACAAAAGAGAGAATGCACAAAGAACAGGTGTAAAGACAGAAACTGCGCAGCACAAAATAAATGAATACAAATGATAATTGAAGGCATATGATACGCTTATTAATAAACTAAACACATTAAAATAGCTTAGTGGGAGGTGGAAATAAATGTGATTTGCGGGTGGTATCGTTACTGCGTAGTTTTTGCTGAGCTAAATCTAATTTATGAACCAACTTCTTTCTTATTTTGTAGGAATCTGCAGTGAGGCCTATTTGCCCCTAACTTCCACAGAAGTGAGTTGAAACTCCAGGCATTGTCTCTCCATTTGGCTGCAGAAATAACCCCGAGCATGTTTGTAGCCATCTGTGAGGGATCCCCAGGAGCAATGGAGCCTCCAGCTCTGCCCAGGAATTCAAATGCATCCTTATGATTTCCTGGACACGAGTGCTGTTCTTGCTCTCTCTCAGAACTCCAAAACTGCCTTCCCAGATCTTTATAGCCTGCCTGACGCTGTCTAAGGAGCTGTCCCCATACCTAAGCTCATTCCTGCTGGATCTCTGGAACATTCCATCTAGACCTGTTTGGACTCTAGAATTCTGTTCTATAGTCTCCAAGTTTTATCCCATCCTGCTGCTAAATAAGACTTAGTAAGATCTGGAGGAAGGAATAAAGATTTGCATTCCTTTGGAAAGTTGATGCAGCCTATAAAGAGAGAGTAAGGTAGAGGACAGAAATGAGAAAAATAAAATAAAATAAGAGATATGAGGAAAAACAACCATATTTAGGAAGGAAGAACTATGGCTGGCTCTTTCCTTTTTTTCCCCAATGAATTCAATACACTTTCTTTTTTGAAGTATTAGATTTTAAATCTAAAATAAAATCGAAATAATTGAATCTTTCTTGTCCTAAAATTTTACAAAAAGCCTCCAAGAAACAAAAGTAATCTAATTTTAGATTAGAGACAGACTTATTCATTCCTTTTATTTGCTTTAGGGTGACTATATGAAGCCAAAGATATTAAGTGGAAAAAAAATGAAATATTCAGGAAGTTTTATCCTCATTATCAAGAAATCCCTCTAATTACTTACTTTACGTAAAATCAGTCAAATCCACTAACAAATAGAAACTCCAAACTTAAGACTATCGTGGCAAGAACTATCCAAGCTTTTTAGAAATCTTCCTTTTTCTCTATTCCCTTTGTATTTCCCCATTAGTAGTAAAACTCACAAATGTAAAGGGCCTTCATGCATGTGTTTTGGGAACAGCAGCAAAAGGGTCATGGGGTGGGGGGGGATTGTATATCGTTTACCAGTTTTCTCAGGTTACCCGGAATCCCAAATGACAATGTAGGTGTTGGGAGGCTAAGAGTTGACACCTACATGCTGAGTCTCTGTACTTGTTCCTGGAAAGTGGGGGGACTATAGAAGTAATCTAAGTCCACATCTCCCTGAGTTTAATACAATGCTAGAAAAGACCTCAAATCATATCCCTCAACACATCTTCCATGGAAGAATCCTTAGTATTAGCAACTTGGGACAACCTTCTATCTAGATCCTTAATGAATATTTTAGAATTATGCAAGATGCCTAAAAGCAAATCTTTGTTTTCTTTCTCTTCATCTCTTTCTCAAGCGCTGCCTGTCCATCTTTCCCTCCAACTTCATTCAGTCAAACCTAACTTCATGTGTAAAGAGACCAGAAAGGCTGAACTGTAATTTTTATGTTTGCTTATTAGATTCTGGTTATCTTTATTTCACAAATGATGTGTGTGTGTGTGTGTAGACATGACCTTTGTGCCATTCAGTGAGGAATTGATTGGCACTAAGAATTGACATTTTATTTATTTTTCTCCGTTTAAAAAATACTGAGAAAATATGAAGTCCTTTTTAAAAATTAACCTTTCCTACCAAGGAACCAAACTTTTCCCTTTTTTCTGTGTTTTTTACTATTCTAGTATTAGCACAAAGTCATCATTCTTCCAACACTTTTTTAAATGAGTGTGTGATCTATGAATAATACGAACTGTCTGAAGTTAAAAAATCACATCATTCTGAACACTGCAGAATGATTGCTAGCAAATATTTTCCAATATGTTGTCGCTGAAATATCACACACAAGTTAGATGTTGTGTAATGCATATGCCAAGATAGAACCTTATGTTCACAGGTTTTGAAAATATAATTTCCAACTTCAACAGAATAGAAACAAGATGCCTATTTTCAGAGTGTAAATTCATTCTGGAACACTGGCAGAGTGACAGTTATTAAAGTGGGCCCTGTATTCCAAAGTGACAGTCTCGGTTAACATGAAACTTTTAAAGTCAGGACAAATCACTAGAAGATACTGCCAATTTGCCTTTTTGTTTTCATTATTTCTTTCAATATATTTTGCATGGTATTGCCTTTCTACAGCGTTGACATGTTCTAAACCAAAGTGCAATAAAATTACATTTCAATGTGTAATTGTTATTTCAGAAAGAAAATGACGTATTTTCCTTTCTGCTTTCAAAGAAACAAGTGGCTAAACAAATTAGTTAGATTAACGGCTACCAGTTATTGACGTCCATCAATTTTTCAGCTCTGTTCCACCATACTTGCATGTATTTTCTCTAATCTCAAGAAATCTAATGAAGTAGCCTCTGATCCCACATGTTACAGATGAGGCACATGTTACAACCTGTACTCATAGGTTCTTGCTCATGGCCACACAGCTGGGAAGTGGTGGCACCAAAATTCTAACCCAAATCTACCTGACACCAAAGCACATGATTTTTCTGCTATTATTTTCATTGCCAATTTCAGTCAATCTAATAACTCAACAATGAAGGATTCTTATTGACTCTCAAATTACACAGACAAATCAGAAAATTCTGTCATCCAAGAGCTTAACAAACGGTTCTCATTTATTCATCATACTCATTGTATGTTTTAAAATTGTTAAATGTGTTTATTTCTAAATTTCTAAACATTAATAGCCCTTATTTATTATTATTCTGAAACTAGTAATTCACATATTATCCTCCAATACAAATTAACTTTGATCTAATCATTCCAAAACGTTTTGAATTTTATACTTTTTTAACATCAAACATATGTGGAAACCCACATCATAAATGAATAGAATTTCTAATGTATTCAGGTTTATAATAAAAAACTATTAAGAATTCCTTTCCCAGGATATTATTTCTAGGCAAATGTCTTCCATCACTTTGCTCAGGGCTGTACAAATAATAACTTATGATCTCTCTGTAGTAAACCAATATCTTTAATTAAAAGATTTTTAAATGTGATTTTCAGGTAAGATGACTACATGTTTGTAGACATTTGGATGTTTCTTTCTATTTACTTCAGCACATTTACTAAATTAATATATATTATTAATATACACAGTTTAAATCTTGAATTAGCATATATAAAAATATATATATTAATAAATATACCTATACATATTTTAAAACTTGAGTTGCCATCAAAATCTACATATAAAAATCAGTCAAATAGAAAATTCTGGAAGCATTTCTGCTAATGGCCATTGCAATAGCATCAGATTGACAGAAAAACAATCACAATATAAACTCTGTTTGGACACCTTCCAATTTTTCTTATTCCTCTAGAGCAAAAACAATGGATATCCAGAACCTAGATCTGTGACCCATGGTGACTTTGGAAATAATACAAAATAATATTTTACTAAATCCACATCCACTCCCACAGCATTATAAATCAATTCTAAGTAGATATTTCCTTCAGTGAGTATGAATAGACTATAGAAAAATGCCTCCACACAGGGGAAGACCACTGAATCTATGAAGAATTATTCTAATTCTATCCTTAAAAAGATACTTGCACAAGGATTCAGAAGAAAACATTAGAAAATATCTGATTTGTGCCCTCAAAGAGAATAAGGATGATATAGCTTCCATGAAATCAATTCAAACAGACATGAGAAAGGGAAAGTCATAGGAAAGGAAGAAATTCACAGACACAAAAGCCACAGAACTGAATTTTTAGAGACATTGGAAAAGCTAAATCCTAAAGAATATCCAAATGATTAAGTAAAGGACAAAGTTGAAATTTTTTTGCAACCTGTGAAATGAAAAAGAGTTCAGAATATCAAGGAAGAATATAACATATACGGAGGATAGATGTCAGAGTTCAGGACAGTAGATACTGTTTCTTATAAAACATTTCAAAATAATAAATGCTCACTGAATCTTAGGTAAAACTAATAAAAGGGATGCCCATCTAGTCATATTAAGGAAGAAATGCAAGATGTCTATATATAAATAACTCACTAGCCTGTAGAAGAGAAATTAAACTGATCTTAACTTTGTCCATGGTAGGTTACAAAGAAATATTACCTGCAGAGATTTGAAGGAGAAAATGTGATGTATTTTAAGACTCAATCAAAGTTAAGTTACTAAAGAAAGATTTAAAAAAATCACAAATGCAAATGCTCAAAAATAAACCAAATAATGCAATTCTTGAATACCATTCTTGTGTGTTAAATAAGAGAATAACAATCAAGAGGACATTCAGTTAACAAAAGAAATAATTAGAATTTTTTAAATAGCCAAGAAAATATAAAAATATTTTTAAAGTAATAGTTATGGGCTAAATTTTTATTGGTTCAGGCTTTTAAATCCCTTTATTAAAAGAGCCTATTCAATAAGACAAACAAAAAAAAAGAGAGAGATAGAGAAATAAAGAGAGAAAAAGAAAGGTCAACAGCAATCTGCACCTAAGAAAAGAAGTTTAAATGTTGGGAATAGTAATGTGGGTATGTGATAAAGGAGTAAACTACCTGTGCATGCTGGGAATGATAACAGCTCAACACAAGGTTGACACAAGGGAAACCATATTGTATAAAAGAAACCATATTGTAACTTTGAATGACCTCTGACTAACTAACCCAACTGGATATGCACCCTTCAGGAGATCCACCTGCTCTGTAGCTTTTATGACCCCTGCTCGTGCATATACCTCCCACCTCCGATAAGACAATAACTTTGTTCTTTTGAGTTTCTTAGGAATGTGATGACCCCCAAACAGAGAGTCTCTGCTGATAGTCATCATCAATGAAAAGTGAAAGATCTGGTCTGGCAACTCCTGGGTCAACATTCCTAATCCCTACCCCTATAACCCACTGGCCTATATAACTGCTTCAAGGTCCTATGCATCACTTAAGATGGTTCTTTTGGACATTGGTTTGCCATCTTCCATCTTGCTAGCAAGCTGTGATAAAATGCCCTTTCTCTGCCACTATCTTGCCTCTTGATGACTGGCTTTTGTCTCGTAGCAAGCAGATCATGCTGTTTGTGCAATAACAAGAATAGCAAGAAGGTTCCCAGTTCACGGCACAACAAGTATTTTTCTCTTTTCCTTGGTAAAAGTCTGCTAAAATTATGTTAAATAACTAAATGCATATTTTTAATGAAAAGATCTAAAGGAGATGGACCGTGCATGCACAAGATATTTCAATAAATTTATAGCAGAACAAAAGATAGTAGAAACCTTGTGAAATGATGTGGAAATGAAGCAGTAGTCTGACGAGAACCAAAGCTACCTGCAGAGCCCCTGGAGACTAGGGCAGTCCTACTGGAAGGTTGGAGTGAAACGATGGGGTGGGAGTTTCTCCAAAGTCCGTCTGTTTAGTCGCTGTGCTGGCTGTCTCCCCACGCTAACTCACAACTTCTCTGCTGACCTCTTCCTGGACTCTTAAGCACATTTTGTTCTGGGTAAAACCCAGAGGATTATTTTCCAAAAAAGCAGAAGCATCTACACTGAAGAGAATTTGATAGATCAGATGTATGAAAATTGTCACCAACAAGTAAATATTCAGTCAAATTTCACTCAAGTAAAAAGTATTTTTATACAGAAAAAAATTAAAGAAACATATCACTCAGTTATTAATAATAAATAATTCTTTTCAAAGAAGTTTTCAAATCAACGCAAAGTTAAAACATAATTAAAAATCCCAAATCAAAGGAATCATAGTGCAAGATGATGGTTGGTGAGCACTGAAACCTGTAAATGATACATTTAATTTTAAGTAATCGTTATAGTAAATCAGAACAGGCTTCCTGTAGGGTAGGCGTGGGGGCCCCAAATCTTAGTGGCTTAACATGATATAAGTTTGTTTCTGGCTCACAAACAGTTGAATCCAGGTGATAGGTGAGTGACCTGTCTTATGACTATTTGGACCTTAGAATTTTCTGTTGGATCCTCTATGATCTGCTGGAAGAAGGGAAAAGACCAAGATTGGTGAGTCACAAGAAGTTTTTATTGGCCATACCTGGAACACATCTGTCATATCCACCTGTATTTTATTAGCTATAATTCTCATTATTACACCTATCTTGGAAATGAAACCTAATTCTGTGCACAGCGGAAAAAAAAAAAAAACTGAAACAATGGTGGATAAATATTAAATATAGTGAGCAGAAGAAGTCAGAAAACAAGAACAATCCGATTGTCTGCTTCATTTACCAAAACTCAAAAGCAGGCAAATGACAGTGTTAAAAATCAGAATAGTGGGAACACGTTGGAGGGCAGTCACTAAAGGGACATGGGTGGGTCCTTCCATTCCCTGGGTACAGTCTATTTCTTTTCTGGATACTTAATTACACAGGTATGTATACTTCATTAATGTTCATAGATTCTTATGCTGACGAAATCGCTTGTATCTATGCGTGTTATATTTTTTCTAAAAGGCGAGTATACTTGCTATAGAAACAAATTATAAAGTATTCATGAATTACCATGAACATCACTAAAACTGTTTACTACCTAGGAACAAAACAGCGAAACCTTGTAAAAGATATAAATGAAGACTTGAATAACTGAGAAGACAGATATTCCCTGGTCATGGTCATTGGATCAGGTTCATCAAATCAGAGTGAAAGATGGCATTTTCTTTCAACGGATGTGAGGAGGAGAGCTGACTCTTTGCAGCTGGTGTGTGAACAAATGTGAAGCCCATTTACCAACATTAGTGGGACAGAAAGGATGTTAAAACTAAGACAACAGCTGAGAAACAGAGACCCCAGCCCTGATCAAATCATGCTAGCTGAACTTTCCTTTGTATCATTTCTGTCATATAAATTAACAGTCATCCTTACTGGAACACTTCTCTCTCCCAATCTGAGTCTGACAGCAATGACCAAGAACCTGTGAAAAAAGACTTAGTTCCTTATCGATGATGCCCTCAAGCATTTATATCCTACCACCTCTTGCAGAATGAATATTTGTATCCCCTCAAAATTCTTATGTTGAAACCATACCACCCCCACTCCCTCATTCCCAGCGTGATGATATTAGGAGGTAAAGCCTTTGAGAGGTAATCAAAATTAAATGAGATCATGAGGGTAGAGCCTTCATGAATGGGATTAGTGCCTTTATAAGAGTCCTGAGAAAGCTTGCTTCCTTTTTCTGCTCTCTGCGGTGCAGCAGGTCCTGCCTGGAATGTGAATGACCTCAACAATTGTTACATGAACGAATTAAGTCTCCAAAATAAGTAATGAAGAAATGGCACTTAAGATCATGATTCTTATTTTGAAACATCCTTTCCTTGGGCTCCATAATTCTTGGCCTCCCTTCAGATTACAAAGAAGGGCTCAATAGTTTCAGTCAGTTTCTTTGTTTCACATAATAATAGCCTGACTGTAAGGTTCTCTTCTTTGAAAAAAGGATCTCCCTTTGGGCAGCAAAGAAACAATACTTGAAGGATAATGTTTGATCATGAAACAATAGAGTTAAGGTCAAAGCCAATAATTCCCTGACACCAATATTTAAATATAGAGTGTAAATTGTCAGACCTTTTTCTTTTCATCCTTTTCAATAGGAGTGAACATGCAGGTGTCAGAGTATTGAAGCAAAGCTGTAGGATTTTAAAGGGCACAAAATAATCAGTTGAAATAACAAGAGAAAGTCAATCAACTGGGTGCTGTGACTATAAACAAATAATGAGGGTCATTTTTATTTACTGAATTTAATCCACAGGGTTACAAAAACAGAATCTCAGAAGTATCCCTAGGCACTAACCTAACTCATTCTTAGCTGATAGCCACATCTTTTCTATAAGCAGTCAACTAGTTTATGTTCAAATACCTCCGCTGATGAGGTCGCATTGTCTCTTGAAACACTGCATTCTCTTTTTGGCTAAATCTAATTACAGGAAACTTCTTTGAAATTTATAACAAAATTCTTTTATCCCATAAGATTCAAACATTCATCTGATCTTTATCTCTCTGAATCACAAAAACGCAAAGCTAATGACTCTTCTCTACATAGCTCCCAAATATAATTGGCCAAGCAATCTTCCAAGGTGAGCATTATTCTTACTTCACATTTAAGTACACTAAGCCTTATAGAACTTAAAAAACTTATGCAAGTCTATGCACCCAGGAATCGTCACGTGGATACTGGGGTCTGGAACCATTAGCATTGTTGGCTGAGTGCATTCTAACTGTGATCCAAAAGGTGATAAATTTAAACTGCTTTGATTTCTCTTTGCTCGTTCTATCTTGGTTATATTAAGAACACATGTTCTTTGCCAAGCACTGTGGCAGTGGTGGGAATGATAACCAGCTAATACAGCTTTGGCATAAGGGAAGCCATTCTGTAGGAACCACATTGTAACAATGGATAGTCTCTAAGTAACTAACTCAGTTGGACATACTCTGACTTGCATGTAGGATGGATAATTAACTGAAACAAAAAAACTGCATGCATCATGATTTACTACCCCTGCTTAGCTATATACCACCCAGCTGCGATGAGATGATAACTTTGTTCTTTCGAGTTCCTTAGGAATGTGATGACCCCCAGAAAGAAATTCTATATCATCATCCATCATCAATGACAGCTAAAAGGTCTGGTGTGGCAACCCCCAGTCTATAGCACCAGATGGTCGACATTCCTGACCCCCTCCTCTATAGTCCACTGGCCCTATATGACTGCTTCAAGATTCTGTATTCTCCTTAAGATGGTTCTTTGGGATGTTAGTCCACCATCTTCTGATTAGCTACCTCATCGGTTAATAAAAGTCCTTTCTCTACCCAGTCTTGCCTCTTGACAGATTGGCTTTTGTCTTGTGGTGAGCAGATCATGCCTTTTGTATGGTAAGAGGAATTCCTGTGGCGACTTTAATATGGAGATGAAGGATAAATATAATTGCACAGATAAATATATAAACTGTTGTGAGAGACATTTAAGAAAAATAATGGGTTTAGGAGGGCATAAATATGATGATGTAAGCAATCTGAGGAGCTCAGTCTTTAATGGGGAAGGTAGATCTTGTTTAAGAGAATGTAAATTCATAGTCTTTGGAAATGAGAGGTGAAGTCAGAGTGATGCAAACTGGTTGGAAACACAAGGGTCTCATAAGCATTGGTGATAAAGACATTGATCTTTAAAACAATAGGAACCCATTGAATTATTTGAATGAGGTTGGACAATAATAACATTTGTCTTTGGAACTACAAGAATCTACTGAATTAGTTGAACAATGGGATTGGGTGACATGAATATATTTATATATCCAAAGGATCACTATTTTTGGCAGAGCATTTTAATGTTTTTTGTTGTTTCATTTTTGTTTTGTTTGGCTTGCAGACTGGAGGTGGGGCTCAATTATCTGCATATTAAGAAGCCCTACAGGTGATTCTGACGATTGCTAACACTTAAGAACTGCTGAAGGAGGCTTTTATTTAGAACATTTGGTTCACCATCCTAGTTGAACATTAGAATCATGTGGGAACTTGAGCTCACTTTTAAAAAAAACAAACTACTAAACCTATTTAATTGGTCTGGGGTGGAACCTAGGCATCAGTACATTTTAAAACTGATTTTAAAATGTAGACAGCTTTGAAAAACACTGGATTAGCCCATAAAGGAATTAAACTATAATTAACCATGAGAGAGAAGGATTTCCCACACCTTGGAAGACAAAGAGGTGATAAATGGTGGGAAGTGCTTCTGGTTCCCACTCAGATACTTGGGACATGGCTGTACCTTAGAAGAGGGTATTGATGCCTTGGCACTCTTTGAAAGTACTACAGCCTTGGCAGTAGCCGAGAATATTCCCAATATCTGATGCTATAGACCTGGGCCTTCTGAGATTTTCTGTACTGGTATGCTGGGAGCCCTGTATGTGTGAAGATTAGAGAGGAGCTGATATCCAACAGCTTCAGGAGCAGCAAAGGCGAGTCCAGCCACAGGTGTGGACTAAAGACCAGGTCCTTTCCCTATTCCGATGCCATACATTTTGGGATGCTCATACTGTCTCATTAGGGCAAGGGAAGCCCTACTTACAGTTGGAATTAGATAGCCAGTAAGACAAGAGTCTGCTTCTCTAGTTTCTAAAGTCAAGATCCAGAAAATCAATTCTATGGTTTAATAGGCTCTGTTAGCAAACTTACAGAGAATGAGAACAAATCCAAACTAAGTGATTGTTAATATAGTGAAACATGATTAAAAAATAACTAGCTCCTTAATTTTAAGATCGAAATCCAAAAAACTCCTAGAAGAAAATGTAGGCTGTAAACTCCTTGACATTAGTCTCAGTGATGATTTTTTTGGATTTGACAACAAAAGCAAAAGCAATAAACAAGTGAGACTACATCAAACTAAAATCTTCTGCTCAGTAAAGGAAACCATCAACAAAATGAAAAGGCAACCTACTGAATGGGAGAAAATATTTGTAAATCATGTATCTGATAAGAGATTAATATCCAAAATATACAAAGAACTCATGCAACTCAATAGCAAAAAAAAATCTGATTGAAAAATGAGCAGAGGATCTGAATAGACATTTTTCCAAAGAAAAATATCCAGATGGCCAATAGGTACATGAAAAGATGCTCAACATTGCTAATCATCAGGGAAACACAAATCAAAACTGCAATGACATATCACCTCTGACCTGCTAGAATGGCTATTATCAAAAAGACAAGAGATAAACGCTGGTGAGAATGTGGATAAAAGGAAACTCTTGCCCACTGTTGGTAGGAATGTAAATTGGTGCAACCGCTATGGAAAATAGTATGGAGGTTCCTTAAAAAATTAAAAATAGAACTACCATATGATCAAGCATTCAAATTCTGGGTATTTATCCGAAGACAGCGAAAACACTAACTCGAAAAGATATATGCACTCCCATGTTCACTGAAGCATTATTTACAATAGCCAAGATATGGAAACAACTTAAATATCCATTGACAGATGAATGGATAAAAAAAAGTGTATGTATATATGGGATATTGATATGGAGCAATGGGTTCACTCTGCTCACTGCAATCTGAGTCAATTAATCACAACACGTTTGAGAGATCAAGATTGAGATAGAGATTGAGAAAAGCAGTTTAATCAGATTAGCCAGCTAATCAGAAGATGGGTGACTAATACTGTAAAAAGCCACCTTCAAGGTTTACAGAATCTTGAGGCAGGCATATATAGGGAAAATGGGCACTAAAGAGGGGGTTTAGAAATATGCATGACGGACTCCAAGATCTCTTATTGTTCTTTTCCTCTGTCGCCAATGATAAGTATTCTACAGGTGTTCTTTCTTCCTGAAGGCCTTCTCATTCCCTGGGAAAATTCACTAGAATTGCTAAGAACAAAGTTATCAGAATACCTCAGCAGGGGACATGCACAGATCAGAGCCAGAAATCATGAAAGCATGCAGCAATTTATCATGATCACAAGCTAAAAAGATTTCAACTAAGATTCAGTGTAACAAGATGACCTTACTTATGTTCACTTACAGGATGGCCTTACTCGTGTTCACTAACAATTTTACTCAGCCATAAAAAAAGAATGAAATCTTGCCATTTGCAACAACATGGATAGAACTTGAGGGTGTATGCTAAGTGAAATAAATCAGACAGAGAAAGACAAATGCATACGATCTCACTTATATATGGAATCTAAAACAATAAGAACAAGCTTATAGATACAGAGAACAGATCGGTGGTTGCCAGAGGCTGGAGGTCGGGGAGAGGGTGGGTGAAATGGGTAAAAGGATTAAAAAGGTACAAACTAAAAAAGCAAAAATAAAAACAAAAAACTGGTTCCCTAACTATAGTATTTTAAAGTTAATATTTAAGCATTTTTAGTTTGTTTATGCAAATCACACATAAATTAATTTGACCAGTATTTTAGAAACATCTATCAAAACCATTTTTAGCATCATAGCATAGAAAATTAACTGCAAAACAAGAAGAATATTTACATTTTATTTAGTGCTTATTTTTCTTCAATGTTCTAAATACTTTGAAGCTATTATCTCATAGCAATTCTACCATTATGATTCTTATTTTAAAAATAGATTCCCAAGAAAGACACAGGATAAAACTTGCCTAAGATGTATGGCCTAATAAGCAGGTGAGACAGGATTTTAATCCAGGCAGTATAAGAACTAAGTTACCATTATTCAATCATATAATATTCTAGATAGACAGATAGATGATAGAGACATGTGTGTGAGATGCTTATTCATCTGATCACCGAGGAAGTAGAAATGTAAAATCATGATTCAAAATACATATCTTTATTATGAAAATAATCCTCATTTTTAACTTAAGTAAAATAATGTTAGAGTTAATTCAAAATTCTATTTACTGAATAAATAATATCTTTTAAAGGAGTATGTGTACAGGCTTGAGCATCGCCAAAAGCAGCGCCTATCAGAAACTAACCCACTTACAAAGATATATCTAAATATTGATAAAATGTCAAGTGAGTTTTTTTACATAATAGAGATATTTTTTAACTGAGTCATTTAATATTTTTAACATGAAAGTATTAGTCTCTCACCTGTAAGCTCACAGTTTGAAACACTGCGATCAAGGGTAACATAAGAAAGAAATCTAAATGACTCGGTTAAGCTCAACTACAAGACAAATATTTCTCCAGAGAAGAAGTGAAACATAAATGTAAAATGATGAGCAGTGACTGCTCACCAGAGCCTCCAAGTTCAGAAGTAGAAAGTTGAGGTCAGGAGTTTGGCTCCTGCATGGTAACGAGGAGAGAAGGTGCAGTCCCCTAGAATGGGTGCAGAGCCAAGCTCACTGTTTGTAGGGCCTGCTAAGGGTAAGCCACCCAGGAAAGGAGTCAGGAAACAACTGAAGGAACAAACACACACAAACCAACTAAAAAGTGGCTGCTGTGTGGGGCATAGTTTCATAGAAAATTGTGGACCTGAGGGAGTGTGGGGATAAATGTAGAGTCTCACCGTGTGAGCCTGAGCAAGGTGGCTGGTCTGGTCTCTCTGGATCAGAGGCTGCCCAAGCCCCAAATCCTTGCATGGCAATAGCTCTGAAACACTTGTATAAGAATGTGCTTTGGGTTATTGTAACAAAGCTGGATAGAGGAAAGAGCAAAAGTGAGGGAGACAGGGATGGAGGCAGTGATGGGGAGAAACAGAGAGAGACACACATACATAGATGGAGAAAGAGACACCCATTCAAATAAAACCTTCAAGTCAAAATGTCCACACTCATCGACAAAGATTCAAACTCTAGTGTCAGGATCCTAAACCTAACTCTTTCACGTGCTTCCTTATGAAACCCAGTTATAGCAAGAACCCTGCTAGGTCAGTTTAACTGGAACACCGCACCCTCAATACCTAATCACCGCTACACATATCTAATCCAGTACCTTCTCCTCCACTATCCCCCATGCGATGTCTGATCACCCCGGCCTGAGTCTTCAGCAAAGAGTCCTGCTAGGTCAGTTTAGCCAGAATCTCCCTTACCCTTGATATTTCCTCTTAGTAATTTTCTATCTGCTTACCTGTTCCTTGGCGATAAATCCCCACTTGCCCACACTGTATTCAGAGTTGAGCACAGTCTGTCTCCCCAGCTGTGAAATCCCATTGCAATGGTCCCTATACGTGTGACCTAACAAGTGTTACTTACTTATTTTTTATTTAGTTCCATGAAGAAAAGACAGCCAGCAAAACAACAATCAGGCAAAGAACCTACTGCATGTGAAATCCATCATTGATTACTTCTAAAAGTTTTCCAATGGATTCTTTGGGGTTTTCTATACATGAGATCATGTTGTCTGCAAACAGCAAGAGTTTCACTTGTTCCCTCCCTATTTGGGTTCCTTTTATTCCTTTCTCTTGCTTAATTGCTCTGGCCAAAACCTCCAGTACGATGTTGAATAAGAGTGGTGATAGAGGGCATCCTTGTCTCATTCCTGTTCTCAGGGTTTTGCCCATTGAGTATGATGTTGGCTGTGGGTTTGTCATATATGGCCTTTATTATGTTGAGGTAACTTCCTCCTATCCCCATTTTGTTCAGAGTTTTTATCGTAAATGGCTGTTGGATCTTGTCAAGTGCTTTCTCTGCCTCTATTGAGATGGTCATGTGGTTTTTATTCCTCAATTTGTTCATATGGTAGATCAGGTTGATTGATTTGCAGATGTTGAACCATCCCTGTGTGCCTGGTACGAATCCCACTTGATAGTGATGTATGATCCTTTTGATGAATTACTGAATTTGGGTCGCCAAAATTTTGTTGAGAATTTTTGCGTCTGTGTTCATCAGTGATAGTGGCCTGTAGTTCTCCTTTTTTTGTGCTGTCCTTGTCAGGCTTTGGTATCAGAGTGATTTTGACCTTGTAGAATGTGTTAGGAAGTGTTCCATCCTCCCTAATTTTTTGGAATAGCTTGAAAAGGATAGCTTCAAAACACGCAGGACAAGAAGCAAAGGAAATGCAGGAAAACTGGAAAGTGTCTTTGTCTCCTTATTCTGTGATTTTTAAATCCTCTCTGAATGTTTGGTAGAATTCCCCAGGAAAGCCATCTGGTCATGGGGTTTTATTCTTTGGGATGCTTTTGAATGCTGTTTCAATCTCTTTGCTTGTGATTGGTCTGTTCAGATTCTCTGTTTCTTCTTGATTTAGCTTTGGGAGGTTGTAAGAGTCTAAGAATTTATTCATTTGCTGTAGGTTATCCATTTTGTTGGCATACAGGTTTTCGTAGTATTCTCTTATAATCTGTTGGGTTTCTATGGAGTCTGTTGTTATTTCTCCTCTTTCATTTCTGATTTTGTTTATTTGAGCTTTCTCTCTTTTTTTCTTTGTAAGTCTGGCTAGGGGTTTGTCAATTTTATCTTCTCAAAGAACCAGCTCTTTGTTACATTGATCCTTTCTACTGACTTTTTGTTTCAGTAGCATTTATTTATGCTCTGATTTTTATTATTTCTCTCCTTCTGCTGATTTTTGGCTTTGTTCTTCTTTTTCTAATTCAGTTAGGTGTAATTTGAGATTGCTTATTTGGGATTTTACTTGTTTGTTAAGGTGTGCCTGTATTGTGATGAATTTCCCTCTTAATACAGCTTTTGCTGTATGCCATATGAGTTGGTACGGCATGTTATCATTTTCATTTATCTCCAGATATGTTTTGATTTCTTCTTTAGTTTATTCAATGATCCATTGCTTGTTCAATAGCATATTGTTTAGTCTCCACATCTTTGTCCCTTTATCAGCCTTTTTCTTATAATTAATTTCTAGCTTTACAGCATTATGATTGGAGAAGATGCTTGTTATTTCAATTTTTTTTAAATTTGCAGAGGCTTGCCTTGTTTCCCAACATATGGTCATTCCTTGAGAATGTTCCATGCACACTTGAGAAGAATGTATATTCTGCTGTTTTGGGATGGAGTGTTCTAGATATGTCTATTAAGTCCAACTGTTTTAGCTTTTCATTTAATTCCAATGTTTCCTTGTGATTTTCTGTCTGGATGATCTGTCCAATGATGTGAATGGGGTTTTGAGGTCCCCTAGTATTATTGTGCTATTTTTGATATCTTCTTTTAGGTTTGTTAATAGTTGCTTTATGAACTTTGGTTCTCCTGTGTTGGATGCATAGATCTTTATAAGTGTTATTTTTTCTTGATGGAGTGTCCCTTTGATCATTATATATTGCCCCTGTTTGTCTCTCTACCTGCCTTATCTTGAAACCTATTTTGTCTGATATAAGTATTGCAACATCTGCTTTCTTTTTTTTTTTACCATTAGCTTGGAGTATCATCTTCCACCCCTTCATTCTGAGCCTGTATTTGTCATTGACCTGAAATGTGTTTCCTGGAGGCAACAAATTGTTGGACCTTGTTCTTTAATCCATTTTGCCACTCTGTGTCTTTTTATTAGAGAGTTTAATCCATTTACATTTAGGGTGATTATTGATGTATGAGGTCTTAATGCTGTCTTTCTGTCACTCACTTTCCAGTTTTCCTGCATTTCCTTTGCTTCTTGTCCTGCGTGTTTTGGTCTACCCATTGATTACTGCAGTTTCTTTTGCTGTGTTTCTTAGTTTTTTTCCTTATTTATTTTTTGTCTCTGTTCTGCTGTTTAGTTTAGTGGCTAGCCTGAAGTTTGTATTCAGAATATTGTGCATAACATAGTCCATTTTCTGATGGCTTCTTATTTCCTTGGTCTAAATTGATTCAGTCCCTTTCCTCCTCCCCTCCTAAGTTATTATTCTTATATCTTATTCTAAACTGTGTTGTGAGTTTGTGGTTAAAGTGACAAGATTGTCTTTGGTTTTGGTGTTTTCCTTTCCTTTATCCTAATGCTATAGTTTAATATTTGTTGTATTCTGATTCTATCTATTTGTCTCCTTACTCTGTGTTTTGTGACCCCTTTCTCTCTATTTTCTTTTTTTCAGGTATGAGGACCTTCTTGAGGATTTCTTGTAGGGGGTGTGTCATGGCTATGAAGTCCCTTAGCTTTTGTTTGTCTGGGAAAGATTTAATTTCTCCCTCATATCAGAAGGATATTTTTGCTGGATAGAGTATTCTTGGCTGAAGATTTTTATCTTTTAAAGTTTTGAATATGTTATTCCATTCTCTCCTAGTTTGTCAGGTTTCTGCAGAGAAATCTGCTGAAATTTTGATAGGGGTTCCTTTGTAGGTTATTTTCTTCTGCCTTGCTGCCCTGAGTATTCTTTCTGTGTCATTCATTTTTGCCAGTTTTACTACTATACGCCTTGCAGTAGGTCTTTTTACATTGACAAATCTAGAGATCTGAAAGCTTCCTCCACACACATTTCTCTCTCAATCCCTAGATTTGGGAAGTTCTCTGCTATTATTTCTTTGAGCATGCTTTCTGCTCCATTCTCCTTCTCTTCACCTTCTTGGATGTCTATAATTCTTATATTGCATTTCTTCATTGAGTTGGATATTTCTTGGAGACTTTCTTCATTTCCTTTTAGTCTCAGTTCTCTCTCCTCCTTTGTCTGAAGCAATTCAACATGTCTATCTTTGATTATGCTGATTCACTCCCGTATGGTGTCCACACGAGCATTCAGGGAATCTGTATTTTGTTTTATGTCTTCCATTGTGTCTTTCATCTCTAGTGTTTCTGATTCATTATTCTTTATAGTTTCAATCTCTTTTGTGAAGTTGCTCCTGAGCTCTTTGACTTATTTCTCTATGTTCTCTTTTACCTCATTTAGTTTTTTGATGATAGCTATTCTGAATTCATTGTCATTTAGTTTACTTATTTCTGAGTCCTCAGGACATAATTCTGGGTATTTATCGTTTTCCCTCTGCTCTGTTGTTTTGATGAATTGCCTGATGCTGAAACTATGTGTTTTCCCCATTGTGATATTATTTAGTTGCAGTTACAGCCTATCGCCACTAGACGGGGTTTGAGAGCTGTGTATTCTGATCCCTCCACCTTCAGCTGAGATGGCGAGGCACAGCGTGGGTGGGGAGAGGGGTGAATTTTCTCAAGCAGGCAGTCCTGGGTTTCCTGATCAGTTCTCATTATCTGGTCTCCTGGGGTCTTGGCTTGATGAGATAACCCCATGTGAAAGCTTTTACCATGTTAGAGGGCTTCCCTCTAGGCTGCAAGGGAGCTAGGGAGTCCTGGGTGATCCCACAGATGCACTACCCCTCCCCTGCTCCTTCCCTGAGGGAGCCTCCCCCGGCAGCAATCCCAGTCTTTAGGGGAGGGAGCAACATCCTCTCATACCTTGTTCCAGCTCCTCTGAGGGGTGCTCCTGCCTCTCCAGCCTCTGTCATTTGGCTGCCATGACCCTCTGAGGATTCTTGTGCTATTAGGGTATTTTCTGTTGGAATACTGTTGCTCCTTTTCATTGTATGTTGGAGGTGAGAGAGTCCCAGGCAAGCTGACTCTGCCATGACGCTGACATCACCTCAACATGATTGAGTTTTAAAAGTTGTAAATAATTTTGTATATTTTTTAAAAGGAAAATAATAAAAACTCTAAAAAACAATAACAAGATGTAAGGCAAAGAGTAAAGTCTTGCTATGAGTAAACTGAGAAGATCATCATTGTCAGAGGAAGAATAGATATAACAGATTTGTTTGAACAAACTTATTACATAATGAATTTTAAATGTAATCACAGAAACCAAAGAAATGCAACTAATAGCCAGGAGAAGAAAAGGAAGTGAATAGAGAAAAATGTCTCAATAAAACAGAAGGCAGAGAAAACATTAAAAAGCAAAGAAAACAGATGGTAAACAGAGAATACAAAATAATTGAGAAGAAAATGTACTTCTGTATTAGTAAACACATTAAATGTACACAAATTATTGAGTTAGATAAAAATACCATAATGTAAAATAATTTAACATTATCTTGCTTACCGTATTCTCATCTAAATGAGAACCACATAGAAAAATGTATGAATAAGAAGATGAAAAGAGATATTTTAACTGAATACAATTACAAAAACAAAAATTTGGGATGGTAATATTAATACCAGAAAGAATATAAATTAAGCCAGAATGCACTTAACACAATCCCTATAAACCAATTAAGAGGTCAACTTATCAAGAGGCCTTATGAAGAACTCATATTGATGTGATATACATAGTGCTGAACTATGTACAATGGCAGTATTTCAAGGAATATTTAAAAATCCTGTAATTATAATCGAGGATTTTAATATACTTTTACAATAAACATACAGATCAAGCAACAAAATTCATGGTAAAAAAGTGTTGAGCAATAACGACCTAGCATGATCTAAAAAATTGGAGAAGTCTTCGTACAAGATACAGAGAAGGTATTATTTTGCTCCACATTTCATACAAGATTTCACTGCAATAAGCTTTTGCTAAATGTAAAGGAATTCCCTCAAACATATTGGAAATTTTTTGTTTTGTGTAATTTTTCTTTATTGGTTTTGACTGCAAGTTTGATTACCCTTTAGCTACTAGTATTCATTGAAATACAACAAAGACATTTCCCACATAACATGAGCAATCTGTTCTTTACGAAATTACTAAGAACGTATTTGCCATTATTTTAAATGGGGAAATTGATAATGCATTGGAAGTTAACCTCTCAAACTCCCAACAATTTCTAAAATAGCACTAAAACACAGAAAATGTGCGTGTGTAACCTCATTTTTTAAAAACTTACTTTACTTCTGTCTTCATAATTTTCTTTAACACGTTTTGGGGATTCATTTTAACACTGGGCATTTAGCAAAGGCTAAATAAAAAAAAGGCACCATGGAAAGGAGATCAGGACAAATACCATGGCAGGGTGCCTCTCACAAAAGCCGATGCTGTGAACCCTCTCTTGGCAGCATTAACATCCAAATGCAATCTCCCTTCACTGGTATTCAATTCAAGATCCTTAGAGGTGATTCTGATGTTCTTGCCCCTCCTTGTATTTGGAACGTTACTCAAGTCTTTTCCAAGCTCTTCATTCTCTTTAAATGTTATATTGAGAATATTGGGCATCAAGAAACTTTTTCCTTTACAAAATGTGTAAGTTCTATAAAGTTCAGATATTAACAACCAGAAGGTATTCTATAGGTAAACATTAAACAGATATTCTAAGTGTTATGCCTCTAACGGTGTTTACAAATACAGTACAACTTGTATCATATTGTATATAATTTACACAAAAATATATGTTTCAATATTAACTGCTGCTAATATGTGTTTCAGTTTATGATTGCACACTTTATTAATGGATCAGTAGACCTTTGTAGCATATTTGTATTTTCTACATTTAATTCACATGCAGAATTTATCTCCTATGTGATTCTAATTTAGACAAATGGTTTTCACATAAACCAAATGTCTTTCCCATAAAATGACTATTAGGTGACTGGTGAAAGCAATATAAATTTTTTAAAATTCCTTATAAAATTGACTTATATGCTTGAAAAACATTTTCTTTCAGTTTTTTCAATGCATTTCAAATATGTATGTATCCAAAGTATTGATATAGTCTTTATATTTAAATATGACAGACTAAACATGCACATGTTTCTTTGCTCCCTCCATTAATTCCCAAGAAAAAGAGAGCAGAGGAATTAAGTCAGCAAGGGCATGAGAACTGAGGAGGAGAGGATGGATGGCAGAGGAAAAATGTCAAAAAAGGTTTAGAAGATTAAAATTGGATAGATAAGTAGCAGCCAACTTATGTTCTAGCTTTTCCACTTAGTTAAGTGCCTGTAGCAGGATTAACAACTTATCTCTAGTCTTTCCTCTAGCTTTAGGGATGCCTGAGGATTTGACCCTTAGATAAATCCTTCTCAAAAGACCAAGTAAGGAAAGTACAGGAGTATTCCAACTCCAAGATAAATGAAGGTCCTGCGGTGTTTGCTTTGTACCAGACTAAACTCCTGTGCCTGGTTGTCGAGACTATTTATTAAGGAACCTGTTACTGATGAGTAACCCGAAATTGATAAATAAGCTGTAATTGAAGAGTAATGTGCAATTGATGAAATGCAGTTTCACGAAGGAATGAGAGCTAGTCAAGTACCCCTGAGACTGCTGCATGACTAATGAGGTATAAATAAGACACCACTAAGTATGGCTTTCCTCAGCCTCATCTCACAGGATGACTTGGTTCCAATGGGGGATGACAGGGACATTTGGAATCTGCCTCTGGCAATTCTGACACGTCTGCTAGCTATTGCTACGCATGGCCTTCTCTCTGTCCTATACTCTTTCTTAAACTAAGTAAACTTGGTCAAGGGTGAACTTCATTGTGTCTCCTGAATTTGATTGTTAATCTCAACCTAAAACTATTGTGGCTTGTCAAGCAGAGTTAGTGTTAAAGGCTGAAAGAAGGAATGGGAAGCAAGGAGGCTAATTTGTGTCACAGACTGCCAGAAAGTCCAACAAATTGGAAACACTCTTTGGGAGCAATAAAAAGAGGAGACTTGCCTGAGAAACTTTTAAGAGGACATATATCCCCATACTTAATAACTTTACTACTTTACACCAGGCAACTATCCTTTTCTTACCCCTAGAAAAGGCCTTACAGGTTTGCTTTCTGGAGACAAGGCATTTTGTATATAGAAAAACCTTGTCTGTCCCCTGGTATCCAGAAAGAAAGCTGAGACGGAGAAGTTCAAGAGGCCCCGCAGTCTGGGACAACAGGAATGACGGAGGGGAAGAAGGAAGCACCATACTGAAAGCAGGGAGGTTGTGTAAAAACTTACCCCCAACTGTATACTCTAATTTTCTTTCTTAGCACCTGAAATGTAGGTTTTGAGCTTACACTGGAGATTGCAGGATAGATAAAGCCCCTATGTTTCTTGATATTTGGAGTTTTCCCAACAAAATAACCACATCTCATGAGATCGTCTCACTCTGTGGCCAGTAGTTGGCAAGACCTGCCCATGCAAACAGTTTCTAGTCACCCTCACATTAGAGATGATAAAACTTGTCAGACATGTGAAAAATGCTTTATAAAGAACGTAGACCAAAAAAATTAAAAAGAGGATGCTGATTAATGAAATGAAGGAGTAAGCTGAAGAAGAGAATGTCATGAGGTCAAGGAAATAAGGGTGGGTGCCAATAAAGGAGAGAGGAGAAGTAAATCCCCAGATTGATGGGGAGGGATATGTGGGATAAATGCTCTGCACCTGGCACAGGGAACACTTGGTACCCAATGGACCACGAGAAAGAAGAGAAGACTTCAAGAAAAAAAAGAAAAATGGTGCAGATAATTTGTCTCATGTACTTAGTAATATCAGGATGAACATTTTAGTTGAGAGTCTGGAGATAAATTAGTGATAATAAAAAAGAAATGGAAGGCAAAAATATGATTACTTAATTATTAACTTGAGAAAAAACAAAGTTAATCAAGGTAAATTTCAGCTATAATATTTATATAGTTGTTTGATGAAGACAGTAATATTGATTTAATGAAAACTGTGGCGTAGCTATAGTAGAAGGTCAAGAGATGGGTATTGTATTGTTTGTGGAGAAGTATGTGGAGCGCAATCTTAACATTCTATAGTAGAAAGTCCATAGTTAAAGCTATGAGCTTATTATTTTGGAATATGGAAGTAAATAGGACAGAAATAGCTAAACAAATGAAAAATGGTTGCTTCCAGGGGTGGGGTATAGAGATGGGAGAAGTGAGGAGTAAGAAAAAAGATTGCCTTATTACACCAGATGCCATATAGTATTACCTTATTTTAAAAATATGTTCACTTGATAAGCTAATAAAAATGAACAAATTAAACTAATTTTTAAAAAGTTGACAAATTTCTCAAAAAGCGAATGCTTTGCCTAATCCTTCCTTCAGAGATGACACTTTTTAACCAGGTGCTGTAAATTCTTTACCCTGTCTAGATTTAAGTCCAGTTCATCACTTAATGTCCTTAGGCCGGTTTTTAAACTGTTTCATTACATGAAGTTAATTAGTAAGCATAGTGCTGGAGGAGGTGATCGAGAGGACAGAACCACTGTTTGACCCTCCAGCTGGACCTGGGCAACCGGGGCTCCTCATTCCCTCCCCTGTCCTTGGAATGCACTGCTATTCCCATACCAGCAACCATTTCAAGCACGTAGCCTTGAGAGAGCAATGTGTTGTTGAGACCATCTGGACTGAATTCATGACTCAACCCAGTTAAGGCTTCTGTATAAACTTTTAAGACGCTGCCAGGCCAGTGAGGAGATCTACTCATCTTGCGACCGCCCCAGACAAGACTTGTATGTAAGTTCTCTTGTTTATTTATCCTGCCACCTACAAAACTGGAGTGGTCTGTCTCTGTCTATGGTCTCCCTTTGCCTTCTGTGCTTGGGGGCGGGTTTGCAAACCAACACATACCTCAGTGGGTTGTTATGAGGATCTAATAAAATCATACATATAAAATGCTTTGCACAGTGCCTAGAAAGTCTCAATTTTACCTTCATAAACATTATAAGTTTGTTGTGATTATATAACTTCTAATATGGGATCTTATAAACTGTACTGGTTTACTCTTTGCTCTTGTTTAACTCAATTTATAAGGTGCACACTTTTCTCTGTCTGTGTAGATAAAGATCAAGTTTTTTCAACCTTGGTGCTATCGGCATTTTGGGTGGGTTAGCTCTTCATTGCTGCAGGCTGTCCTGTGCATTGTAGGATGTCTAACAGAATCCCTGGGCTCCACCAACTATATGCCAGTATCAGGACCTCCATTCTCCAACTGTGACAACCAATAATGTCTCCAAACATTACCAGATGTCCTCTGGAGGACAAAAATCAACAATTGTTGAGAAACATTGATATAAATCTACCTCATTTTCCCTAATGGCTATAATGTCTTTCTACAGAGGTACTAAGATTTATTTAACTGCTCCATGATCAGTGGCTGTTTGCTTTATTTCTTTTTATTCTTTTTTAAAGATTTTTTTTTTATTTTTCCTCTTTCTCCCCAAAGGCCTCCAGTACATAGTTGTGTATTTTTTTTAAGTTGTGTGTCCTTCTAATTGTGGTATGTGGGATGCTGCCTCAGCATGGTTTGACAAGCAGTGCCATGTCTGTGCCCAGGATTCAAACCGGCAAAACCCTGAGCCACCGAAGCAGAGCACATGACCTTAACCACTCGGCCACGGGGCTGGCCCCTATTTCTTATTTTTAATTATTATAAAAAATGCTGAATGAGGATCCTGTTTTAAAATTTATAATCAAAATCCTATGGTAAATGTTATTGTATGCAAATATTTGGTTAGGTCTTATATAATATCCTGGACATAAGACAATAGGGCATACATAATTCAGACTTTTTAATTAAAATTTAAATTGTAAAAGTTATAGTGACTTTAAAAATGAATATACAAAAAATATATGAGTATATGCATGTTATATTTATGTAATTTCATCATCCCTAAAATCATCAAGATTCTTTATACCAAAAACTTATCCAAATAAAAAAAACCCGTTGATGTTGTTATGCGTATCTCACAAACTTGGGAGCAAATATTTTCCTTGGGAAGACACTGTCTGCTGATTTTCAGGCATCATAACTGAATCATGAAAACGCTCTTGAGAGTAGTTTTTTCTCCAGAAAGATAAGTTTAGAATATATGTTTCTGGAACAGTAGAAAGCTGACAAATGTCTCCCTTTTCAAAGATAAATGTCTTAGAGGGCTATTAAGATATATTTATATTTATGGGAGGTTCATATATTAGTTTGGAAAGTACAAGCTTTAGCATTGATATTTACTTTCTTTCTATAGGCAAATAGACATGCTGACTTACTTTATAAAATTAAATTGTTGAGGTATTTTATTTATAGGTGCAGATAGACCATGTGTTGCTGTCAACTTGCTTATTCCAGATGTATGATTAACAAGTTTTTCAAAAACAAATTAATATACATAAAGAAAGATAATAATACAAGCAGATGGACAGAAACAGCCCAGAGAGAAGTCACTGAAAGCATTTCTTTTCTATTCCTTTGACAATCAGAAAGTTCAGATATTTCCTTCCTATTGACAGAAAGCTGTCCAGATGCACAGTCATAAAAACCAACATTAAGTGTTAATGAGATTGAGGAGGTTCTGCTAAGGTGTCTCCATCCTGAATATTTCATGATCTGTCACCATTCAGAGGGTGTCAGGATTTATCTTCCTTGCAGCTCAGTCTTCAAAGACATGGTAAAATCATGCAAACAAACCTCTGGCGCTTGATGGCATCTTCAGCAAAGATGCCCCAGGGACCCTAATGCTTTAAGGAGCCATAAAGAAAACTCTAGTTGGAGCCAGCTGTAGGTGCATTGTTTTCTGCTTTCCCTTTTTTTTTTTTTTAACTATTTATGAATTTTGGTTTCACACACGTCCATTTGCCCCCTTTCAATCCTCTCAAAATAATCTTCATAAAGCTTTCCATGACATCTACTTGACCCACCTTTAGTCGCCACTTTGGATTGTCGAACTGGCCTCACAATAGGCTAATGCGTCATACAGGAATGATAACATTTTGTATTAAATAAAAATTTTTTACTTTTTTTTAAGAAGATTAGCCCTGAGCTAACTGCTGCCAATCCTCCTCTTTTTGTTGAGGAAGGCTGGCTCTGAGCTAACATCCATGCCCATCTTCCTCTACTTTATATGTGGGACGCCTACCACAGCATGGCATGCCAAGAGGTGCCATGTCCACAACCCCCGGCCAGCCCCCGGCTGCTGAAATAGAACGTGCGCACTTCACCACTGCACCACTAGGCCGGCCCCTTAATAAAATATTTTAATTACAAAAATAAATCTGCTTTGCACGAACTTGGAGAACACAGACCATAAGAAATACGAGAAACACCATATTTCCATCATCAAAGGACTACCACTTTTCTTACCTCTTGGTTTATTCTCCCAGACACTTTTTATGCTTATTTATTTGTTATGTATTTCTTTTTATATTTACCAAATGAAATTATACTATATATGTTGTTTTAAAGATTTTATTTTTTCCTTTTTCTCCCCAAAGCCCCCCAGTACATAGTTGTATATTCTTCATTGTGGGTCCTTCTAGTTGTGGCAGGTGGGACGCTGCCTCAGCGTGGTTTGATGAGCAGTGCCATGTCTGTGCCCAGGATTCAAACCAACGAAACACTGGGCCACCTGCAGCGGAGCACGCGAGCTTAACCACTCAGCCAAGGGGCCAGCCCCTACATATGTTGTTTTAAAACAAGCTTTCTTCAGTGAATGATTTCTACTTTTCCATAGCAACATGTATTTATCCTATATTACACTCAGTTCTACAAGGAAATTTCCCCAAATGTCCTTTACAACTGGTTTGTTCTTAAGAGAATTGATTTCAAAGGCACATATTCCATTTGATATTCATGTTCCCTCAGGTGCTTTTAAAAAAGCGATACAAGTCACTTTTAATGACACTCATTTTTTGACAAGACCCGGCCTAATGTCCTACAAAAGGTCAATCCTCCTGCATTTTTGTGGTGCTTCCTCTTGGTGTCATTTAAGTTGTTTGTCTTTTGTGGATCCTGTAATCTGAAGTTAGATCTAAAGAGCATTTAAGTTAAGCAAGTTTGCTAAAATACATCCTAAGTGATGTTGGGCACTTTATATTCCATCTCATCAAGAAATACATAATACCTGGTTAGTCCCATCATTAGTACCAATAAGACTGGTTGCCTGATTGGAGTAATGAGAGACTATGCCCTTAATTGTACCAAAACATTTTCCTCCTTGCAACTAGAAGCTAAAATGTGGTATAACTTTGGTATAACCGTATGAATTTCTAGTTTTCTCATCAAACATATGCCTAATGGTTTTGACATCAATTCATAATCCTTGTCTGAGTTAATATTTTCAGTAGAGGGGATTGTGGTGACAAATAGAAATGGCAAGCAATAGGATATTTTGGAAAATAAGAGGAAGGCATTTGGTGTAAACCTAATTCAGCCTGACTTTGTTTTTCCAAAAGAGCCTGACGTGGCCATTGAGCATGCATTGTATATGTGCTTAAGTATTTGCTATGTCCCAAAGACAAGAACAAATGCCTTTAAGATAAAGGTGGAACTTCCCCCTACATTGGCATTTCCTTAAGGATAAGCATCTTTCCTTAGTGTAAGAACTGACTACTGTGCTCACGTGTGACCACCCAGCTTGAGACAACAGACCTGCAACCCTGCTGTGTCCATCAAACTCTGTGCTGACAGAGCAATCTTATGACTATTGTAAAAAGCACATTTCAATCATAGGTGAAACATCCTCTTTGAGGGTGTATAACCACTCTGTACACCCCACTTCTTTGGTGCCCTTCCTTCCTTTGGGAAGAAAGGCCTCAGGCCATGGTCCTCACATTTTGGCTCAAAATAAACTCACCCAAATTTTCATTTATTGGTTATGGATTATTTTCATCTACAGTGGAATGATAATTTTTGTGTTCTATCATTTATTAGCTGTCATTCCTCTCTAAAGTAGAGCTTTCCCTTGTCAACAGGGTTTATTTGGTTATAGTTCATTATTCAAAATTAGGATACGTGCTTTCTCTTGTCCTTTTAGTTACCAATTGTTAAAGGAGTAGACTGGTTTCATTGCCACCTCAAATTGAAATTTCTAGCTTTCTCTCTTCGTTTTTTTAAAATTTTGGACTCACAGATTTTCATCATTTTAATGTTTCAATTAACTAATTTTTTATTCTTAAAGTTTTACAATTTGTGCAGTATAATACAAAGTCGATAGGTCTCTTCATGTTGGTTGTTGTGTTCTCTTATCTTAATTCAGTTGTTATTATTTCTTAATTTCTGATTTTGAACATTTTAAACATACAGAAAATAGAATAGAAGAATGAATTGCACACTGCTCTGCAGCAAGCTTCAACAATGATGAACGCATGTTTAAACTTATTTCTTCTATAGGCCCACCACTCCCCTCCCCAAATTCTTTGGAAGCAAATTCCAGACACATGATTTCATTTCATCCATAAATATTTTAGTGTACTTCTAAAAGACTAAGACTTTTAGGATAGCTACCACACCACACCATTACATACCTAAAAATCAATTAACATTGATTTCTTAGATATCATTAAATATCTTATCAGTGTTAAAATTTCTAATAGTCTTTTAAATGTGTGTGTGCTTAAGCTTTACATGTTTTTTTGAATCAGGATCCAAATAAAGACCATGCGTAGTAATTAATTAATAAGGCTCCCAAATCTCTTTAAACCTAGAAATTCTCTCCTCATAGTTTTTTCCCTCTTAAGACTTTTTTTCTGTTGAAGAAATTAGGTCACTTGTCCCGTAGAATTTCCCATGGTCTGTATTTCATTGATTTCACCCCCACGGTGTCAAGTGATCTTGACACAGTGTCAGGTTCAATATGATTGGCAACATTACCTTATAGGTGGTCTGGTTTCTTTCATATGATGCCTGTGAAATAAAGACAGCAAAAACCCTTTCTAGTTTAGCAAATATCCTCAAATTACCCTGCCAGGTTTTCCAGTGAGCACATGCTGGTGGTGACTTTAGGTCTATCAGCCACCACTTTGCTTTTTCCTACTTCTCCCATCAGAGCTTAGACTAAGTGAGTCTTATGCTCCCATAAAGACCTATGTCCCATCTGCTTAAGTCTTGGGATATTGAGGACTCATCATTATATAGTCTTGTTGGAGACGTCCATTGGTTTAAGTTTTGCTATCCTGCTTGTTCTATTTTTATTGGTGGATTCAAGGAGACTAAAAACTTACATCGTCACTATTACCATCTTCCCTGAGTTTCTCCATTAGGTTTTAAAATCCCCTTGCTTTCTGGCACAGTCAGATGTCTCAGTCTCATTTTGTAACTTTTCAAGGCTGGGATCTGGCCATTTTTCAAGAAGTTTCTCTTTTTCTCGTGACGAGTCATGATAAAGACCAAATCTTGATACTAGTGGTGCTCACTGATACCAAGATGTTTCTGCTTCTGGACTATATCAGTGGATAGAACTAGAAGTGATAACTTTGAAAAGAAATCAATTCATAATAGTATTTTCAATTCAATTTTAACATTACAATGATTTCACTTAATTTTTTTGACTTTGTATTTCTTTTCCATTATTTTTTAAAACCTTGTCTTATCATTAACATGATTACTTCTTTGATTTATCAGACAACGTAAAGAAAATAGCTTAAAAATAGCATGTCAATATTAGAAAAAGAACTTTGAAGGGAAGCTTAAAATATCTTCTTTCTTTTTATGCTTAGAACACTTTCCACTAAGGTAGTCAAGTCATACCTTATGTTACAGAGCCATAGAGAATACTTTCCGTGTATAATTATGTTAGCAGTTTGGGACCAGCTCTAAGGAGATGGCCATGGAGAGAGAGGATGAATTAGGATAGCTTTCTGGTTTTTTTTCTTCAAGTGCTGTCTCTGCTGTTGCTACAATGGAATGGAAATTTCTTTGAGCTATAATGTTATCAATGCTGTTTTTCTCTTCTTCTTTCTTCACCTTTCCTAGCACCCATGCACTAACCTTTTTCTACATAGATGTGCCCACAGTATTGCTTATCCAGTATAGGCCTTCTCCTTCTTTGCTTTGCTCTCTAAGTCCTGCTTTTTCCAGGTCCCCTCATCTCTTCTGAATTGTCCCCATTTTATCTGCCACTCTACCACTAGTTCACTATATTGTTGTGATTTTCTGCTCCAGAAATTCTGTGATTTTCGACTGGTTTGGGGGAAATTTCCCCCAATTCATACATTACTTGGTTTCTGTGACTTCTGTGATTTCTCTCCCCTCTGGTATCGCTAAAAGTGTGAGTTGTTGAGCTCTCATTTATTCACGGTTATTTCAAGGTTTGGGAAGGAGAAATGACGAGATCTGTGTTTGGGCTGCTGTCATGTTTCTAGTAGAACCCAGAGCCTTTAGGTTGCTGCTGCTGAACCCAAATTCATTCATTGAATTGCTAAGTTTGTTGGACTATAAAAGGCCCAGGGATTATATCTCAGGGTGATAATTGGACGTACAAATGAGGGAGGAATGGCCTGGGTGTGGTTTTCGACTGTGTAACACAGACCTCAGGGTCCCTGGGGAGTTGGTAAGAGCAGCCTATTTATTGGGTAAGTAACATCTAATTCAATATAACACCCTAATGAGAAAAACAATTTAAATAAGTACTTCTACCAGAATTCAGATAATCATGATGGTTGTTTGTTTCCAAATCCTGTACTCTTGCCCTTAGACAAGGGGTTACTCTTCACTTCCTCCCTTTCCCTGCTTGGTTCATTCATTCATTCAATAAATGTACAGGAAGCTGGAAAGACCCTCTCTCTCACTCCTCCCACCCTATGTCTGACTCATGCACCTATTTCTCTGTTGTCCAAATGTGCTTTGTCCTAAGCACCATGGAGGAAGCAGATGCCTTATCAGAATTCCAGTGTTCAAGGGGACAGTGACTATACCAAGAGCAGACACCAAGGTGAGGTGGCAGCAAGAGTAAAGCCGAGTCAATCTTACAGGTGATGCTGAAATAACATTTCCTTTCTCTTGCCTCCTTTTGAACCCGGCTCTGGTCTTTGACTCTGTATTGGTTTCACTAATTCCATCCCCTACATTTTCCTAACACTGGAAGGTGCAACAATTATTTCTCAACTGTAGGTCTCAGTCTTTTATTCTGTCTGCTCCCAGGAATATAAGAAGGCATCCTTCCATAGCATTCTGCCTCTGCAACATGTGAAACTTTCTATTACTTATGCCATTAGGTGTCTGCCTTTGTTTCTGGTGTGAAAGAGAGGCATGACCTCATTCTTGCTCCTAGTTCTATGGGTTCTGCCCCCCTGGGAGAATCTCTGTTTGGAGTTTCAGCCCTTTCCTTCCTTGAATGTCAGGAACTCAGTCCCCACTAGCACCCACTACATCATTTTGATCAGATTATTCACATCATTGGACTATTTTCTGCTTGTGTATTTGGATGTTTTTAACTACATTCTGCCTTTAATTTGCTCTTACCCTTTAGGAATGTTCAGTTCTTGTCATCTCCATCTCCCCTTTAGGTATATTGTGGATTTCTGCCCCAAATTGCTACCAAAAGCTGGGAAGTTAGGAGATGATGTATAATCCCCAGCTGGGGACAAGACCTTTTCTGAATGTTCTTCTGTGGATCCACAGTTCTCTTTTACCCTTTCTTGGGTTTATTCCCTAGATCTGTGCTTTGACCGTGTTTTTTGGTGATTCCTTTCCTTGAATATGTATCCCAGCAATAAGCTATGTTTCCCATGACCACACTACCATCCCTAATCACCAGCTGACATGTGCTGAGTCATTACCAACAAGTAGGCATGGTGTTAAGCATCTAATATTCATCACCTCACTTAGCCCTTCTAAAATCAGTGTGAAGTAGCTATTAGTTTCATCCAATGCGCCACAAAAAGTTGATCCATGTTAGGCTCTTAAATATTTCTAGAATGAGTGATAAATGAATCTTCATTTTACAATGGAAGAACCTGGAGTTTAGGAACACTTTATTCCTTGCCTCAAATAAGGCAACTAGTAATAATAATTGTTAATCTTTATTAGGTGATTACTAAGTGGCAGATGATATTCCAAGTGCTTTTACAAGTATTAGTCATTTTATGTGTGTTTTTTCCTTGTCTTGTCACCCCATGAAAGAAAAAACAAAATGCTTCTACGTTCTTAGAAGAATGGAATTAGGACTGTAGGGAAGGGAAAACTTTATCTTCCTAGGTTTGATAGCTGAGTCTAAGAAATAAACTGAGAACAGATAGACAACAGGAATAAATGTATATAAATTTATTAATTTTTAATATGTGCATGGAGTCATCATAGGAAAAAGTAATGAACACCCAAAACAGCAGTGAGATTTTTGGAGTTTATACATAATCTAAATAATGGAAGGGGAGAGGGAATGTAGGCAACTTAGGGGAGACTAGACGATATTTAGGAAAGATGACTGGGCCATTAGAAGAATAGATGGGAGATGTGATACCTTGTGACAAAATTTGTCTGGGTGTCGTGTGGACTTCTAGTCTCTTCTCCTGTGACAAGAATCAATCTTCTCTAATGGGTGAAATTCCCAGGGTGGGGATTGATGACAATTGAGTTCCTTTGGGAGCATCTGTCTTTAGGCAGGGAAGGAGAGTTCAAAGAAAGCCTCTCCCTGCATTTGCTGTTTTTCAAATGCCTTCAGCTCAAAATAATCAATATGCCAAAGCAGCATATTTTGGGGGGGCAAGTCCTGGACTCCTTTAGGACAAGTAGTCAGACACGTCAGAGAGGCAGAATATTCAATAAAATCAAAGCTCAGTATGGACCACTTCTTATCCTAACAATATTTTCCAGCAAGACATATTCAAGCAAAGGCTGCGCAACCATTTCTCAAAGGTGCTGTGGAGGGGATTCCAGCCTATATTGGGAGTGAAAAAGTGATATCTGTGTTATCTCTAGCTTTAAAGCTTCTATGTCTAGGCAAGATAAGCCTAAACAAGAGATGATTGGGCATTTGGCTGGTCCTTATTACATAAGGAAGTATAATGTACAAATAATTCTAATGGGAGAGATTTTGAATAAGTAGAAATTCATGAGTAATAGGGAGGCACAATGATTATTTTCATCAACTACTCTTTACTGTAACCAAAAGTTCTGACATCCTAATTGTAGATACATTCACAGAAATTATTTTTTCCACTGAATTTCTTCAAGTGTCTTGCCTTAGGGCAGCTAGAGACCCTGCTCTTCTAGTTGGTTACTTCATAAGCCACATGTTTTGATTTCTTTCATGGTACCTGCGTCCTTGAACAAATGACTTGTATTTATTAAAAACTTACTGTATGGTGTTTGGACCTTATGGTAACTTCTTGGATCAGAAAATATGCCTCTCATGAAATAGAGTGGATTTGCTGCTGTGGGGGATTGGAATTGGCCACCCCAAGATATGTCTCTTTGGCATGAGGGTTATTTTGGGCTGGTTACTTTTAAAAACTGCAGACATGAGAGAAACTCTGAAAGTGGAAGTTACCCTTTGTAAGAGACATTTACATCTATAAGGGAAACTCCATCTGTAAAGGTGTCTCCCTCTCTGTACCAGGAAGAAGGGGGAATGCCCTTACCTCTAAAAACTCTTATCAATGGGGAAGGCAAGGACTTAAACCTGCATAATAACTTTACTCTTGTTTACTGTGCTTTTCTGGTAACCTCCCATAACTGACTCCCTCACCCCCAACATCCTCCTTTGTAGCTGAAGATGGTATTTAAGATGAGAACCTCCACCATTTTGAGTAGTTGCTCAGTTTTCCTGAGTCTCTCCCTTATATACATCTTATAAAATTTTGTTTAATTTTCTCCTGTTATTCTGTCTCTTGTGAATTTAATTCATAGCCTGACCAAAAGGACCTAGAGCAGGTAGAGGAAATGCCTTCCTCCCCAACACTGCACATGAATTATAATGGGGAGCCACCTAATATTATTGCAATGATTTCCACATATGTTAAAACAATATGTACCTATTTTCACATTTTCTTTTGGTTGAGCAACACAAAGGATGATTAGATGTAAACACTTGAAAATTCCTTTCTTCCTAAATGAGTTCCCAGAGACAAGTCTTCTTATCCAGATCATAACTGCAAAGATATTCCTTCCTGTTTTCAGCTTACCTGTTCCCTTGGATATCCCTAAGGCTTTTTCTGAAATCCAATAGGAAAGGATAAAGTCAAAGAACACAATAAGCATATTAAATATTGTGAATAGTCAATAGGAAACAAGATAATGAAAAGTGTCTGTAAATTATATTTTATACTGAAATTCTAGAATGGAAAAATAGGGCTGATTTTACATGGATTTTGGTCATGCAGTCTACTATTCTGCAGAGTAGGTCATATTCTCTCCAGAGAGAATAAAAATGTGATGGAAAAAGCCTGGCTTTTGAAGTTGGAGGATTTAGTATATTCAAGTTCTTACCTGCCACTGGGTGACCTAGGCAACTCTCATTATCTCAATCTGAACTCTGAACTCATCTGAACAACTGGGAAATGGTAATAATACCCATTTTACAGGGTTATTATAAAAATAAGTAAAATAATGTGTGAAAGAATTATTATACTTATTCAAGAAACATTTACTAAGACTGTTATGTACCAGTTACTAAGGATATACACATGAATAAAATAAAGCAGTAGTTTGTAAAATTTAAAGCAATACATGTGTTATGTAGCTTTATTCAAAGTTCTTAAATAAGGCATCACTAATATTAGTTTAATCCTGATATTTAACTCTATAATTTCAAAATAATCTTAATGTATATTATACTTAACAGATCAATCGTGACTGGATTTGTGATGAAAATCATATATCTGATTTCTAACAATCTCCACCCCGACTCCTGCATCAACAACCCCACAGACGTTTTTCTCTATATTAACTTTCCATATACAGAGTTCCCTCTTGATCTTGCTTTCCTTATGCTAAAACACAACTGTTTTGCTTCCTCAAATTATAGGGAATTGGGAAGATGCTCCATTGTTGGCTTATTTTGGAAATAGACTTCACAATGACAGAAAGACAACAAATTATCATTGTTTTGGATGTTGGAGAACAATCAGATGTTTGCATATCAGAAGACGAAACATCTCCAGTGCCTATGACAATGCATGAAATCAAGCAATTTAGGAGTCTCGACTAACAAAGCCATCATGACACGTCTGTTTGTTGTGAGATTCTCTCTTTGTTTCTTGCTAATGTTGTCCTATTGATGTTTCTAAATGGCTAAGAAATGACTTCTCAAAATATGTGATGTAGCATAAGAACATGTTTCTTCATTAATCATTTTCGTGTGATAATTGGAGATGTCAAGTTACCCTGTGCTTCTCTTCAAATTTAGGGAGCTCTGCATGCTGCATCGTTAATATTGTATTACCTAGCTATTGTCTTAAAGTAAGGTACTGTGCTGAGGATATGGCCTGAAGTGTCATAGGGGTCCCTGAACAGGTTCCAGAACTTGAGGGCTATGGAAGAATGTTCATATTGTTACCAAACTGAAGTGGGTTCACCTCCTGGCAATTAAAATCAACTCTCCACCAGAAGTAGTTGTCAGACAAAGTAAAGTATACTTACAGCAAATAGGAGGCCATGCAGAGTCATTTCCAAAGTCTTGGCTTTCCCCAAGTATGGGACAGCTGGGGCCTTTGATTTTGGATGGGGAATGAATATTCAAAAGGGAGAGGTGAGTATTCGCTTGTGCAGGCTCAATTGGAAAACACGCTTCTATGAACACTGCAGGTTATGCTAATAAGGTCTCAGCTCCTCCTGGAGAGAAGATCTAAGCAATGAAAATGAAGCAAAGCTCATGGCTTCATTCTTGTGGTGGGGCTTGGTGTGGTTTCAGGGTGGTTGGTGATTGCATTTCTTAACACAACAAAAAGAGAAAAATAATTTGGAGAAACGGTTAAATGCTTCTGAAACCTCACTTCAGTTCCTCAGGGAAATTAGCGACAAAATTTACTAAAGGAAGTCATTTAGCTTGGTAGTTTAAACACATGCATAGATTTTTATTCCAACACAGATAGGTTTGCATCCGGGCTCTGCCATTTATTTACTATATGAGCTTTACCAATTTATTTAACTTTATAAGCATTAGTTTCCTCAATTATTTAATGAAATAATGGCAATCCATAACTTAAGTGGTTGTAATGAGAATTTAAAAACTTAATGCATGTAATAAAATTGTTGCCATTGCTGACATTTAGTAATCCCTCAATAAATGTAAATTGTTGTTGTTCCTAATAGTCGAGATTAAAAGTATTTTAGCAGGCTTTGTGACCTAAGGGCAACAAAGTTATCAAATTTGGGAACACGTGCAGAAACCCAGAAAAACAAAAAAAAGAAAGAAGCCACCCTGTTATCAAAAGGAGAAGAAAAGGTAAATGAAACAAACATTTCCTTAGTGTCCATTATATGACAGAAGTTTGACAGGTTGTCTCATTGACTCTAATCTTAAGAAACTTTGTAAAGAAGGAAGTATTATTTAACTTATTTTAACAGAAAGAGTCTGAGAAACGATAAATAATATACCCAAGATTACATAGCTATTGAGTTGCAGAGCTTGCATTTGATCCTATACCCTTCTGACTTAAAGTCTTTTTTCCCTGGAGCCAAAATTAAATATCAGACATGCTCAGAATGGGAAGTCTGCAGGTGACACATATTCAAAGCAAATAGCAAAGCATATTGGAACTTGGCAGTGACCAGATTGCCTTTGAAAGCACTGATACATCTCTAAATCTCTGTTCTTAGTTTCCTGAAAGGGACAAATAGGAGTGTTATCAATAGTGCGTAGGAGGGGAAATGTACATTCTTATCTTAAGAGAGTGCTTTCTTTAATGGTTAAAACAGATGTACGATGTATGTTTGATAGGCCATACGTCAAGCTTCTTTAGTTCAAGTCGAATCAGTTTTGAACCTGAATAGTTACCCCATCTACCTCAATATGTGAAAATCTCGTCAATACATAGCAGCAGGATGTGAAGACAGAGCACTTGACACTGACAAAGGATTCTCCATCTTTAGTTTTGCTTCATGTTATAAAGTGTAGCCTTGGACATATCATTCAATTAAACTATTTGACCTCAGTATTCTCAGTTGTAAAATATGGGAATAATATTTCCCCTGTCTATTTCACTGGGCAGTAATAAGACTGTAACAAAATTATGAATTGGCACTACATAAATTCAAAGATAATATGCAAATATGACATTATTTTTGCCCATCTCCCTGGAGCTACATTTGAATAAAATGGGTAAAACATATGAAAATGTTATCAAATTATAATGAAAAATCAAGAATCATTAAGGGTAAGTGTAACCATTCCTGGGAGGTACGTAGGTGTTTGAAGATTTATATGGAAGGTGATTGCTGTGCTTTCTGTTCTCATTATTAATATGATCCAATCATTTTTTAACAGTTATATTTATTATGAACCCTATATTTTTTTAACATACAGAAAACAAAGCTCAACAGGGACAGCTGGCTTGTCCAAGGCCACATAATTAGTTACCAATAATAATGAGACTAGAATTCAGATTCTGTACCTCGTAATTTTATATATTTTCCCTACAGCATACTGCATTCTTGTATAAAATGACAGATTTTCATATCTAATGGAAGGATGGCGCAAAAATTAACTTAGTTTCTTCTTCAGAGTATTTGTATTTTAAAAATCATCTTTTAGGCCAAAACTTAAAAAAAAGGCACTTTAAGCCAGTTTTCCCACTTCTCTGTAGACTTAGATGGAAATTTTTTTTTTGCTGCTTTAGTAGACCTTATTTCTGCTTCTGGATAGTCCCCCATAATCCAAAAGATGGATCCCATTTTTGACCGTCCTCTTTTCTTTGATCTCCCCAGTATTCTCTGGATTCCAAGGGACCCCTCCCTGGCCATCTCGCTAGTAAGCCAGGGCCTTAGTCTTGCCGTTCTGCTGTGTGGTTCCTGAGAGTGGGTTTGGCTGTGTCCAGTGGCAGGATGACAGAGAGAGGAAAACAAGGAACCCCACACCCCCCCCCAAACTTTCTAGATCACAGTGTGTCTGGTCAGAGAGAAAGGTTCTTGTATCTCAGCATTCCCAGTGCCTGTGTGGTCACTGCTGCCATAGAAGTGCAGGATCAGAAGTGGAAACTGCCTGGGAACAGGGCTGGGAGGGAAAGAAAAGAAAGGGCCAGGAATTTCTCCCACTACCTCTGTCCCACAGGGACTTCCCTTCCCATTCATTGGACTTTGAATGAGAGCTTGTTTTGGAGATCTTCCTATCCACATCCGTTACACATTCCCAGGATTTGCTCTACTTTTAAAGCCAGACTGAGAGAAATAGGAGGGGGCAAAAGTAACAAACAAACAAGAAATTCACCATCAGATAATTCATACAGATGGAGATTCCCTCATATGAATATATTCTACACAGGTATCTAGTTAACTTTGCTAGTGTAGGCACATCCCTGAATCAAAAGAACTCTGATCCAATTATCAAAAAGGCCAAGAATAAGATTTCAAACTATGGTAATTCTTTAAACTAGTAGTTTCCGTATTGAGACATAAGTGGTCAGCATAATTCCACAGGTAACATTCTTTTGGTCCGTTTCAACACTTTTTTTTTTTAAACTCTAAATGTAAATTTTTATTTTTTTCCAGCTTGATTGAGATGTAATTGACATATAACAGTGTGTAAGTTTAAGGTGTACAATGTGTTGATAGGATACACATATATTGCAAAACAATTACCACCACAGTGTTAGCTAATATCTCCAACACATCATGTAAGTACTATTTCTTTGTTTTTTGCTAAGAAAATTTAAGATCTAGTCTCTTATCAATTTTCAAGTATATAATACAGTATTATTACCTATAATCTCCATGGCGTCCCTTAGATCCCCAGAATTTGTTAATCTTGTAACTGGAAGTTTGTGCCCTTTGATCAATATCTCCCTATTTTCCCCACCCTCTCAGCCTCTGGTGGCCACCATTGTACTGTTTGTTTCTACTAGTTCAGCTTTTATAGATTCCACATATCAGTGACATCAACCACTATTTGTCTTTCTCTACCTGGCTTATTTTACTTGGCATAATACCTTCAAGTTCCATCCAAGTTGTTGCAAATGGCAGGACTTTCTCCTTTCTCATGGCTCAATAATGTTCTATTGTGCATACACATACCACAACTTCTTTATCCCTTCATCCATCAGTTGATACTTAGGTTTTTCCCATGTTTTGGCTATTGTAAATAATGCTTCAACAAACATGGCATATATCTTTTTGAGTTTGTGTTTTTGTGGTTTTTTTTGGATATATTCCCAGAAATAGAATTGCTGTATCATATAGTTCTATTTTTAATTTTTGAGAAAACCTCATGCTTTTTCCATCGTGGCTGCACCAATTTACATTCCCACAGTGCACAGGGATTCTCTTTGTTCCACATCTTCACGAAGACTTGCTGTGTCTTGTCTTTTTGATGATAGCCATTCTATCAAGTGTGAGGTGATAGCTCATTGCAGTTTTCATTTCCATTTCCTTGGTGATTAGTGATGTCCAGTACCTTCTCATATGCCAGTTGTCCATTTGTATGTCTTTTTTTGAAAAATGTCTACTCAGTTCCCCTGCCTATTTTTTTATTGGGTTGTTTGCTTTTTTGCTATTGTGTTCTTTATATATTTTAGCTATTAATTCCTCATCAGATATACATTTTGCAAGTATTTTCTCCCATGATATAGGTTGCCTTTTATTTTGTTGATTGTTTCTTTCAGTCTGCAGAAGCTTTTTAATCTGATGTACTGCCACTTATTTATTTTCGTTTTTGTCATTGTGGTTTTAGTGTCATATCCGGAAAATTGTTGCCAAGACCAACATAAAGGAGTTTTCCCTACATTTTCTTCTAGGCATTTTAAGTTTGCAGATCTTATGTTTAAGTCTTTAATCCTTTTTGAGTTAATTTTTGTGAATGGTATAAGATAGTGGTCCAATTTCGTTCTTGTGCTTGTGGTAATATAGTTGTTCCAATGTCGTTTACTGAAGAGACTATCCTTTCCCCATTGAGTATTCCTGGCTCCCATGTCAAATTTTAATTGACCTTATATGTGAGGGTTTATTTCTGGGCTGTCAATTCTGTTCCATTGCTCTACATGTCTATTTTTGTGTGAGTACCATACTGGTCTAATTACTAAAGCTTTGTAATGTAGTTTTAAATCAGGAAGTATGATGCCTCCCATTTTCTTTCTCAGGATTTCTTTAGCTATTCATGGTCTTTGTGATTCCATACAAATTCTAAGGTTGTTTTTCTATTTCTGTGAAAAATGCTATTGGAATTTAAATAGTGATTGCATTGAATCTATTGATGGATTTGCGTAGTATGAACATTTTAACAAAATTAATTCCATGAACATAGAATATCTTTCCATTTGTTTGTGTCTTTTCAATTTATTTCATCAGAATCTTACAGTTTTCAGTGTACAGATCTATTACTTTCTTGGTTAAATTTCTATGTATTTTATTGTTTTTAATGCTATTGTGAATGAGATTTTTTAAATTTCTTTTTCAGATGTTTTGTTGTTAGCATACAGAAATGTAAATGATTTCTATGTGTTAATTTCATATCCTGCAACTTTACTGAATTCTGTGACTAGTTCTAACAGTTTTTTGATGGCGTATTTAGGGTTTCTCTATATAAGATCATATTATCTGCAAGCAAAGACAAGTTTACTTCTTTTTTTTCCTGTTTGAATGCTTTTTATTTCTTTTTCTTGCCCAATTTCTCTGGCTAGGACTTCTAGTCCTATGTTGAATAGGAGTGGTGAGAGGGGACACCCTTGTCTTGTTCCTGGACTTAGAAGAAAAGCTTTCAACCTTTCACTGTTGAGCATGATGTTGGTTATTGATTTGCATTATATGACCTTTATTGTGTTGAGGCATGTTTCTTCTATACTAAATTTGTTGAGCATTTTTATCACAAAAGGATATTGCATTTTGTTGATTGCTTTTCTCTGCCTTGATTGAGATAATCACATGATTTTCATCTTTCATAGTGTTAATATGATGCATCATGTTTATTGATTTATTCATGTTGAACCATCCTTGCATCCCAGGGATAAATCCCACTTGATCATGGTGTATGATCCTTTTAATGCATTGTTGGATTCAGTTTGCTAATATTTTGTTGAGAATTTTTTACATTTATATTCCTCTGGGATATTAATCTGTAATTTTCTATTATATCAGAGTTCTTATCTGGCTTTATTTTCAGGGTAATGCTGGTCTCAAAAAAGTTTCCAGTGTTCCTTCCTCTTCACCTTTTTGGAAAAGTTTGAGAAGGATTGACATTAATTCTTTCTTAAATGTTTGGTGGGGTTTACCAGTGAAGCCATCTAGTCCTGGACCTTTCGGTGTTGGGACATTTTTTATTACTGTTTTTAATCTCCTTGCTCTTATTTGTCTTTTCAGATTTTCTATTCCTTGATGATTCAGTCTGCTAAGTTGTATGTTTCCAGGAATGTATTCATTTCTTCCAGGTTATAGAGTTTGTTGGCACAGAGTTGTTCGTAGTAGTCTCTCATGATCCTTTGTATTTCTATGGTATCAGTTGTAACAACTATTTAATCTATGATTTTATTATTTGAGTTCTCTTATCATTTTTTTCTGCGTTAGTCTAGCTAAAGTTTTGTTAATTTTGTTTGTCTTTTTAAAAAGAGCTCTTAGTTTTGTTGATCTTTTCTATTGTTTTTCTGCTCTCTATTTCATTTATTTCTACTCCGATCTTTGCTGTTTTCTTCCTTCTGCTAGCTTTGCACTTAGTTTGTTCTCCATCTTCTAGTTCCTTAAGGAGTAAAGTTAGATTGTTTATTTGACATCTTTCCATTTTCTTGATGTACGCATTTATAAAGTTCCCTCTTAGAACTGCTTTTGTAGTATTCCACAGGTTTTGATATGTTGTGCTTCCATTTTCTTTTGGTTCAAATATTTCTTGATTTCTCCTGTGACACCTTGGTTGTTCAGCAGTATGCTGTTTAATTTCCACATATTTGTGAATTTTTCAGTTTTCCTTCTATTATTGATTTCTAATTTCATACCATTCTTGTCAGAAAAAAGACTTGGTATGATTTTAATCTTATAAAATTTCCTAAGACTTGTTTTGTGATCTATCACAGATCTATCCTGAAAAATGTTTTGTTTGCACTTGAGAAGAATGTGTACTCTGCTGCTGTTGGATGGAGTGTTCTGTATTTGTATGTTAATTCCATTTGGCCTAAAGTATGGTTCAAGTCCAACTTTTCCTTGTTGATTTTCCATGTGGATAATCTGATCTATCTGCTGTTGAAAGTTGGGTATTAAAGTCCTCTACTATTATTGTATTATTATTTCTCCCATAAGATCTATTAGTATTTGCTGAATATATATAGGTTCTCCAAGGTTGGGTTACAATTGTTATATCTCCTTGAGTAATTCACCCCTTTATTATTATATAATGACCTCTTTGTCTCTGGTGACTGTTTTGGCTTAAAATTTATTTTGTCTGATACAAGTATAGCTACTTCTATTCTCTCTTGGTTTACCCTCGCATGGGATATCTTTTTCCATCACTTCACTTTGAATCTATTTGTGCCCTTAAAGCTGAAGTAAATCTCTTGCAGGCAGCATATAGTTGGTCTTATATTTTTATTTATTCAGCCACTGATTGCCTTTTGACTGCAGAATTCAATCTATTTACATTTAGTGTAATTATTGATGGGTAAGGACTTACCAATGCCATTTTACTAATTGCTTTCTGGCTGTTTTTTTAGTTCCTTCTTTCCCTCTTTCCTTTCTTTCTCTGTTGTTGCCTTCCTTTGTGAACTGATGATTTTCTGCACTGGTAGGCTTTCATACCTTTTACTTTATCTTTTGTATCTAATGCAGGTATCTCTCTTTGTGGTTCCCATGTGGCTTCCATAAAACATATATATAAAACAATGTATTTTACACTGATAACAATTTAACTTGGATCACATACAAAAACTCTATCCTTTTACACCCACACCTTTTTATGTTTTTGATGTCACCATTTACTTCTCTTTATATTTTGTATACATTAACAAATATTGAAGCTATAGCTATTTTTTTAATCTTGTTGTTCTTTAACCTTTATATTAGAGTTAAATAGTTAACACATCATCATATTATGGTATTGGAGTATTGTAGATCTGACTATATGCTTACCTTTACCAGTGTGTGATATACTTTCATATTACTAATTAACATCCTTTTGTTTCAGCTTGAAAACTTGCTTCAGCACTTCTTGTAAGGTACGTTTAGTGGTGATGCATTCCCTCAGCATTTTGTTTTTTAGGGAAAGTCTTTATCTTGCCTTCATTTCTGAAAGACAATTTTGTTGGGTAAAATATACTTAGTTGGCAGTTTCTTTCTTTTAGCACTGAATATATTATTCCATTTTCTCCTGGCCTGCAAGGTCTCTACTGAGGAATCTATTGATGACTTTAGGGAGGTTCCATTATACAAGATAACTTTTTTTCACTTGCTGCTTTTGAAATGTTCTTTTGTTTTACACAGATATATTATAATGTGCCTTGGAGAAGATCACTTTAGATTGAAATTTTGGTGTGACCTATTAACTTCATGAACTTGAATGTACAAATCTCTCTGCAGGTTTGGGAAGTTCTCAAGCATTATTTCTCTAAATAATCTTTCTACTCATTTATCCCTCTCTTTTCTTTCTTGGAATCTGATGATGTGTATGTTATTTCCCTTAATGGTTTCCCATAATTCCTATGAGGTTTCCTTATTCCTTTTTGTTCTTTTTTCTTATTGCTCCTCTGATTGAATAATTTCAATTATCTTTATCTAGCTGCTGATTCTTTCTTCTGCTTATTCAAATCTGCTATTGAAGCTCTGTATTGAATTCTTCAGTTCAGTCATTGTATTTTTCAACTCCAAAATTTCTGATTGGTTTTATGTTTTCTATTTCTTTATTGACCTTCTCATTTTGTTTTTATATTGTTTTCCTGATATTGTTAACTTGTTTATCTGTGTTCTCTTGTAGCTCTTTGAGCATCTTTAGAACAATTATTTTGAATTCTTTGTCAGGCATTTTCTGAATCTCCATTTCTTTGGGCTAGTTACTGGAGGTTTGCTGTATTCCTTTGATGGAGTCTTGTTTCCCTGATTCTTTGTGATGCCTGTAGTCTTGCAAAGATACCTGTGCATCTGAAGAAACAGCCACTTCTTCCAGACTTGATAGATTGATTTGGTAAGGGAATCCTTTCATCTGAAGGTGCGGACACATACTGGAGCATGCTGTGATCCCAAGTCTAGCGGTGCAGTCTGCCAAGTGTGGGGGTGTGTGATGGTATCAGATCTGAGGGGTGTGATGTCTCTTTGGCTCAAGCTGCTGGGATCCACAGCATTAACAACTGTGTGGTCCTTAGTGACTATTGTGGAGGGTAGGGAGGGTCAGCAAGACCTGGTGGGGTCCTCAGCAGTCCCTCCAGGTCTGGTAGCTAGGGATCAGGGCAGCCAGTGTTAGTGGTCAGAGCCAGTGGTGTGCACACACTCAGCTTCAGGGGTCAGCTACAGATGCCTATGTTGTGGCAGGTGCCAATTGCAAATACACATGAAGTGATGAGGACAAGGGCAAACACCAGGTATCAGGGTCAACTAGAGGCTCATTGACAGCTGTGCAGGACTTGGCTGATCTCATGATCTCCTGTGGCTGTGCATTTTCCTTCTATGTGCACATACTATAGAAGAGGCTGGTGACAAGTGTCAGGCTCGGGTTGTGCAAGTGCACAGCTGAAGGGGTTAGCTACAGGAGAGCATGGTGGTGCTGGCCAGGAAGAGAAGACAGGGCCTGATCCAGAACCACAAGCAACTGTATGGGTCTTGGCTGTTGGTGTGCTCTTCTGTGACTGCACCCTCTCTCCTGGGGCACGGTCACTGCAGTGGAGTCTGATAATGGGCATCAGGCTGGTGGTTTTCAGGTGCACAGCTGGAGGGGCTAGCCCAAAGTACAGGCACAGCAGTGGCAGTCAGCTTCAAAGGTCAAGACTGACGTCTAGCACTTGAGCATCCGTAGATGCCTGAGAAAACTATTTGTGTGTCTCCTGGGCTCCAGCAGGGGTATGGGGGGACTCAGTGGCTGGCTTATTATGTAGGGTAACCACAGAGGTCTGAGATGGCTGCCAGTGCAGTTTTGCCCTCCTGAAGGGGAAGGGGAGGAGGAAGTGAGTAAAGACTCAGATGACTGGCATCAGCAAACGTAAATACCTGTGGATAAAAGCTGGCCAAATCTGCAGAGGTCTTTGGTGGCTGTGTTGGCCAATGGCTTCATCAGTAGCAGAATCTGCTGAATTTGTCTGCAGAGCATGTCTCTGTGAACACTATCATTCTCATTGTATGTCTGCCAATAATAGCCTTGCTTTTCTTCCTTGTTCCTTATTCTATATTTCTCCGCTTTGCTAAGCTGGTTGGCATGAAACTGAAGTGGGACCTTCATGCCATGAAGAAGCTGGTTACTCACTCTGCTCTTTCCTTCCTGGCAAGGGAAACTCTTTCTAGCTGAGAAGTCTCTTCTTGGTGCTGAACAACATCAGCTTAGGCAATGGGATCATGCAGGTAAAAATGTAGCTGTCTTCTTACTTTTCTTCTACAACTATTCTCAGATTTTTTATTCTACTCTGTTGCTAAAACTTCCTAAGTGGACGCTGGAGCTCATCCAGAGCTGTTTTTGTTTGTGGATAGCTGTACAACTAGTGATCTTTGGGTGGGGATTGGGAGGCTGGATTCTTCTACTTTGCCATTTTGGTCTCCCTCAGCACTTCTTGTCCCTGTGGAACTTGAACGTCTTCTAAGTCTGTTTTCCTGTACAGTAGAATTTCACTCACCACATTCACCTGTACAAATGCTGGCATTTGTTCAAATTTCAAACTACCAAAATAAAGCTGAGTTTAATAGACAAAATTGTTCTGGAAGAGTGTAAATATTTTAGAAGAGTAATTCCAAACCAGAAACTGGACAAACAGGCCTCTGTGATTTAAGTTGATCATAATTATAATTATTTTTGTTCTCTGGTTAACGTTGGTTATACTGGCCTGGAACACAAAGGATTGTTATCTTGAATCAAATTAAAGATTTGTGAAAATATTTCTACTCTTTTAACCAGATTGAAGTGTTTTATTATCAACCATACCAGTAACAAATAACAAAGCCTTAAGAAGACACATACGTATATGGTATGTTTTGAAGACATTGAAAATTTATTATCAGATTGTTAGTTTGAAAAACCTCTCTTTATAAATATGTTAGTCAAACACATTGAAATTGAAGATATTTTACTATTTTGTTTTCTTATTCAGTAAACACACAAAGGCAATTATTTATGTCCAATTGAAATCACTTCTCACTTGAGAACCATAAAATTGCAACTTTCGCTAAAAGGAAAGAATATGATATCTACATCTCAAAAATAATGAATGTTATATATCTTATTCAGCTGACTGGTAGGTCAAACAGATTCTATCCAGTGCCTTGAAAAGATAGCTTTTGGCTTAATGATAAATGACAACCTCAAAGAAAAAAATCCATCCCTAAACTTTGAGCATCAGCTAATCCCCCTCAACTTACACTTGTTGTCTGGACTCTGACAATGGATAAAATATTTCATATACTTTAGAAATACAATGATTAGAGTAAGTAGTCAGGTAGATAAGAGGAAAGATGATGAGATGGATGATAGATAGATTGATGGATACATAGAAGATATTTCATATGATAGAAGAGAAATATTTTTAGGGAAGCATCTTTCTCATACTATAGGGCTTGATTTTAGTGGCCCCACCAGGAATTGACTTGGGGAAACTTAGGGAAAGGCTCTATATGAATGAGGACTGAAATGAGAAATAGTCATGAAAGAAGTGCATATATCAGAAAGAGGGAGAAATGAAAGCAAATTGAAGATCTACCTAGTATTAAACGTAATAATCACCATGAGTACAGTGCTTTTCTGAAAAAGATTGAGGTTATCTCACTGGTCTGCTTAATCACAATCTAAGGGAGATGTTTTAACTATCCACATTTTGTAGACACTTTACATGAAGTTCAGAGACTTTAAGTCCTTCTTCCAATGTCACACAGAAAGAACACATAAATGACAGGGACTGGGGGCCCTTTCCATTGCATTATATGATGCGAGATTCAGAAGGGAACCAAATCCTGAAGAGTTGAAAGATAGGGATAAAAATTAGTGTAAGAGCAAAAAGAGTTGAGACACAGTGTAAGCAACTCGGGATTGTGGAAAGCAGGGTAGATGTCCCAAAGTCATTTAGAAAGTCAGGATTTTGGCTTGTCTTTAGAAAGAGACCAATGTGAGTATATCCACCTGATTATAGGCTCAGTGCTGGGTTGTATAATTACAACAAAACAAAACAAAACCTTATTTAGCTGATTCTCCAAGTAGTTGAGCAGCAGGAAGAAAAGGCGGCAATAATATCTGCATCTCCACCAAAAACACTGGAAATGCTTCTCCCTTTGTTAGATATATGATAACAGAGGGAATGTAAAGATATTAAACATATGATAACAGAGGGAATGTAAAGATATTAAACATATGCTTTGGATAAAAATAGCTACTATAGCAATAGTTTTTTCCTAAAACCTAATTCAATTAATCACCTTATCTATATTTTTCTATTATTTTTTCCTTTTGTACGGGAAGAAAAATATTTTTCCCTCTTTCCTTCTGGAGTTCTTGGTTTAGATCTCCTGTAATAAAAGATTAACAAAAGAAAAACAAACAGAAGTTTATTAACATGTATATCTCATGTATACATGGAAGATACCCAGGGAAACTGAGTGACTCCCTAAGGTGTCCCAAGTCACCACCTTAAATACCACCTTCAGTTAAAGATGAAGAAAGATGTGGGGGAGGCCAGCTTTGGGAAGTTACTGGGAAAAGCACAGTAAACAAGGCCAAAGTTGTTGGGCAGATTTAGAGTCTTGCCTTCTCCCCATAAGATTCTTTTGTGATTTAGAGTCATCTTTCTCTTCCTGGTAGAGAGAGGGAGACACCCTTGCAAATGGAGATTTCCTTTATAAATGTAAAATTCCTTACAAAAGGGTAACCTCTGTTTTCAGAGCTTCTGCTCTGTCTGCAGTTTCTCAAAGTGATCCTTATGCCAAAGAGGCATATTCTAGGGTGGCATATTCTGTTACCCTTCGCTTCCTTCCTATTTCTTAAAAACGTTGAAGGTCGTCTCTAGACTGGATTCTAAATAATCTTTCTAACAGTTAAAATTCTCAATTTGTCTCCAGCATTCATTTTTATGTCTTGTCTGCAAATCAGCTTTTTAACTTTCCACTTACCATTTAGCTTCTCAACTCAAAAAGTTAAAATAGGTCCCTAATAGCCTTTTCCTATTAGGGTTAATTTACAATGCTCTACAAAACAGTCCTGCAAACATATCCTATTTATCTTCCTGCCTTTTCCTACTAATGACTCCTCCCTTCACCCAGCTAAAGTCTCTGGCAGGTTTTCTAATTTCCAAACAGGACTATCCAGTATGCTGTGATCATCTCTGGTCTTTCAGCAACTCTTCATTATTCTCAATTTTGACCAAGGAAAATTAGTTTTTGAATTTGACTCCTAAACATGTTTTAAACCTGATGGTAATCTGAGGTACTGTGCCTTATGCTATATCATCTGTCCTTTGATCATTCATATTTCTTTCTTGTGATAATATCAATTTAACTTAACTTGCTTTAAACAATGCTTAATAATGTGGGTTACTTTGGGAACACCACACTGTTTTTTTCTTTTTTGAAATTAAGTTTCCAAATTCTTATTAATTGTATGTTGTTTAGAAGACGCAGCACAAAGTCCCACTCAAAACCTTTATGGCCTTCTCAACCTCATATAACATACCGGTATTTCCCTTATCTTAATTCCTACAGACTATATTCTCATAAAATCATATTCTGCAAGATATGTTCTATGTTTAATAGTTCAAAATTATAGCTACAGCTATGCTGAGAGAATCTGGCATTGGTAAAATTAACATCCTAAGCTTTTATCAGAAATATAAAATGTATGTTTTTGTTACTTAGTACTGTAAATGGTTGTCAAATATAAAATATGCACATTTCCAAGAAGTATAATATGATTTCTGATTTATTTAAGAATGGAATTGAAAACAACGAAGAGTTAAGCCATAAATGTATCTAATAATTAAAATAAGAAACCTGCTCCCCAGGTAGCCTCTTTTAGAGTTTGTAGCCACATTTATCTCAACTATCACACCCTACATCTCCAGTCCACTGCACAAATGGACTAATAGCAAGCAAACTATCGACCTTACCTCATCCCAAAGATTTGGCCCCCATCTTAAAAGCAGCAATAAATCCTCACATCTCCCCACACGGCTCATCATGACTTTGCTGAATCAGCATTCTGCACCATGCCGACTATATTTCCAGAAATGATGCATTCCCAAAGCAATATTCCAAGATATGCTGAATCAGCATGCTGAAGGACAGGCAACACAAAGAGATACCTTTCAATATTGCATCTGGGCCAGAGTGTATCAGTAGACATGAGTATTCAACATGAAGACAAAAATATACAGGTGGCAAGAATCCTTTCACCTAATCCTGGTCACATGCATGTCAGTACCTGCAGTTTTTTACTTGATTAGAGAACTATCAGTTTATATATATGAAGGATAGGCTATAAAGCCACGAATCTGTTTTTATAAATCTCCAAATATGACGCATTACCGTGCTTATTAGATTTGACAAGATGATCTATGACATTTTGTCGTATTTAAATCAACTGAACTCTGTGATGCTACCAAATTGTTAAAAGATATATTTTGATTTGTCATGCATACTTCAGAAATGCAATGGCTATCGATGGGTAGGCAAACATTTATTGGAACTCTAAGAGCTGGTGATCCAGCTAAGGCTATGTAGACTCATGGTTATAAAGAAAATAATCTCTAGATGGTTATAGCTAACAGCTGTGGAAGTGTCTGTGCGCTGTATCTATTCCAGATTGCTATCACTATAAAAAAGCAAGTTGAAAAGGCATTATCATCACATGTCCCTCTCATAGCAAGTTCAAACCTCACCACTAACGAATACACACAAAAACACACTCTTACTAATCCACAATAGCTCAACTCTTTGGCATTAATATGTTGTTCCCATTAGGGGATCTCTTCAGAATTTCCAATGAATATGTTTGAAGACCTTCAAGACTCTGCAAGTCAAGCACTATAGTGTACAGTTTTCTGATTATCTGAGCTAATAAAATAGCTTCCTCTAAGATTAAATAAAACCATACATTAAGTGAGAAATAGAAATCTCACTTAAAACTGGTGCTGATTGATGATCAGGTTGATTCATTCAATTCAAGAGCTAAATATCTTATTCTCATATATCAGTTTTACATAATTCATTGTATACCTCAACAAAATAATTTATATATCTAATGGAATTTTTTAATAATTCACAAAGTGATGGAAGCATAATATATATCCCATGAATGCAAAGAGTCTATTAAAGTCACATAAACACCTTCCTTCATGAACACCAATCCACTGGTTTTTGTACTAATTTCTCAAGCTCCCTAATTCACCATGGCTGCACTTCTCAGGTCTTTATATTCATATCAAGTCTCTTTGACTCTGCGGCTCCCTCTGGTTCCATTCCTTGGATAGGTAGAAAGCTTTCTCCCAGAGATAACTTTGATTATTATCTTCCTTCTACATGTATTTATAACATATTTAAGTACCCTCATTCCATTCCAAGCTGACATAATTTGATTTATATTTTTGCATTGTTTTAAATTGTGGCTTAAAATACATTTAGTACAATGCATCAAGGCAGCAAATCTTGGATGTTACAGGTCGATGAATTTTCACACATGTATATACTCACATAACCAACTCCAAGATTCAGATATAAAACATGTATATTACCCCCAAAATTTTCTTAATGCACCTTACCAGTCCATGAACTACTACAAAGGTAACCATTCTTTTACTTCTATGATCATCAATTAGTTTTGCTCACTCTTAAGCTTTGTACAATGGAATCATACAATATGTAGTCTTTTGCATGTCTAATATGATGACTGTGAAATTCATCCATGTGAATGCATATATAAGTGATTTATTTTCTTTATTGCTTTTTAGTATCCTATTATAAAAATAAACCAATTAATGTAACCATGTTCCATTAACAGATGCTTGGGTTGTTTTCACATTCCAGTTATTATTAATAAAGCTGGTATGCATATATTTATGTGTGTCTTTTGGTGATATATGCACTCATTTTCTTGGATATATACCTTAAGATAAAATTGTTAGGTCATAGGTATGTTATATATTCAACTTTGGTAAATATCGCCAGTTTTTGAAAGTGGTTGGACCAATTCACCCCCTTACCAACTGTTTATAACTGTTCCAGTTGATCCACAGGTTTGCGAACATTTGATATTAACAGTGATTAATTATAGACAATTTGGTGGCTGTGTAGTGATACTTTATTGTCATTGCAATTTGTATTTCCTGGATGAAGAATGATATGCACTATTTTTTCAAATATTTATTATCTAGTTGGATATTCTCTTTTATAAAGTGTCTGTTCAAGTCATTTGCCCAGTATGTTGTTTTGCTTTTTCTTATTGAGTTACAGCAATTTTTCACATATTCTGGAAAAGAATGCATAGTTAGATAGATGCATCATAAAGATGTTCTCGGTGTCTGACTTGTGTGCACAATCTTTCAATGGTATGGTTTTATGAGCAGAGATTTTAAATTTTAATGAAATCAAGTTAATCAAAATAATTTATATTTCCTTGATGGTTATGCTTTTTTGTCACATTAAAAAAATCTTTGCCTCCTCTTGAGGCAATCTTGAAGATACTATTTATGCTTTCTTCTATACGTTTTTTTTTAACCTTTCATATTTAGGTCTATCCTCCATTCCAGTCAACATTTTTCATATCTTTATTTTTATTGAACAAAGTAAAAGTGAGAAAAGAGTTATCTGTGCCCTTCTTCCATAGGCTCCAGTGTAAGGAGTGAAGAGACCACAACAGAAACTATACCAGAGGCTATACGCACTCTTTCTAGATTTCCCCAATGCCCTTATCCACTGAGTTTTCTTTAAGTATGATTAGATTTTGCTTATTTTTTTATCTGTAATTTTTTTGGAAGCTCTAAAGCAAAATATTTTTGTTTTGTATGTTTAACTGATTCCAACTTGACTTGGGCGGCTATTCCTTAATTAATGAAAACCTCTATATAATGCTCTAAGGCAAGAGTTGCAAAATCTTTTTGTAAAGGGGCCAGATAAACGCCTTTGCATGCCATAGGGTCTCTGTAGCAACTACTTAGCTCTGCCTTGTAACACAAAAGCAGCTATAGACAAATACATAGCTAAATGGGCACTATTTTGTTCCAATACAACTTGATTCAAAAAACAGGCAGTGGGGTAGATTTGGACTGTGGACTGTAGTTTGACAATTCTTGCTCTAAGGGAAAGGAAAAGCTACTATCATTTATTGTGTATCTAATATGCAACAGGTGTGGCATTTCAGAGTGTAAAATAATCACTCATGATAAAAAATTTCTTAAACAAATACTTTTCTCGTTTCTTAGATTCAGTCCTTTGGCTAACTACCATCTTGGTTAGTCTGGTAGCTAATATGTGATTGGAGGTGTTACTAGTTTGAATAATAAGAAGAATGATTCCGAATTAACATTTTTATCTGATACGAGGTAGGGGTCAAGGTTAATTGCATTAGCTGAGAGCCGTCTTCTGGCTGTACCAGCAGCTGGAGGATTCAGTTCTTCAGTTCTGAGGAAGATCTGAGCAGCAGACGACAGCAGCCACAGTAGGAGAAACCTAGAACAAAGTTTTCCCTAATAGAGTCAACAAATAAGAAGTTTAAGCAGTGAAATACAGGATAAATTCAATCTAGGAAGTGAAACATTTTGACTTGCTAAATAGTATTTTGAAGTCAAAATTTAACTTCAACTCCTTTCTATTTATAATAATACAATTTCAACTGGTTACAGGTCTTAGCTTATTTACCCATTTATGCATTTATTAATAGTTTTTAAAAGCCTTAACAGTGGTTATTATAAATTCCTTATAATGGAGGGAACATTTGCAGTTGAATCCAGCATTTGCTTTATAAATTCAGGTCTTGAAAAGCTTCCTATTAGAATTTTCCCAGTCTTTCTGTTTTTTGTCTTCACTCTGCATAATGAACACTATGTTGCCAAATACAGTGCTGTCGGTACAAATGCATTAAATGATCATGTAAAATATTTTCAGTCCTTCAGAAGAAAAGTTGCATATGTTAAAATTTCTGAAATAAAAATAAATTTTATCATAAATGGTCAAAAGCAATGATTGGAGAATTTTTGGTGGTAGTCTAGTCTACATCCAATCTCACCTTAAGAAAACTGGATACATGCTACTATTATTGCAAAAATACAGCCTGGACATTAAATTAGTTTGATATTGGAGATCAGCATAATCTCTAGACATCTCCAAGGAAATACATCAAAAGATATGGGGATATAATTTTAGAGATTCTAACATTAAAGATCAGGAAAAAGGAAAAACCAACAATATCCTATAAAATCTAAAAGCAAAGCAAACAAATAAATGAACACATGATCAATGAAAGATCACCAAATGCTTGAGAAATGTAAGTAGGCTGGACCAGAATTACTGTTCCCTTTTGCGTGGATCTATGGTGACTTTATTTTTCTCAGCAGAGGGACAGAAGGCATTTGAATGTGGAATTCCTAATTCAAAAACAATCCAACCTAGCAAAAATTGAAAAGTCATACATCACCTATTCAGTGGGGCTTTCCTAACCATCCTGTAGAAAGTATTAAATCTCCATCTCTTCCTGCCACTCCTTTACCTGGCACACTCCATATTTTTCTCTTTTTCTGTCCATAACACTTTTTAATTTTATTACATATTTATTTGTTTATTTTCAGTTTTCCAAGTGTTTCCATAAGAATGTAAGCTCCATGGTCAGGGACCTTTTCTAGGTTCAGATTTGATTGATTCCCATTTTTATTTTTCCCAGTACAAATATATGAGTTACTGAGCTCTGACCACTTCCTTTAAAAGGAAGTTCCTTAACTTCTTTCTTATACAGTAGGAGAGGGTTTCTCAACCTCAGCACTACTGACGTTTGGGGCTCGATACTTCCTTGCTGTGAAGGGCTGTTCTGTGACTTGTAGGATGGTGAGCAGCATCCCTGCCCTTACCCACTGGATGTCAGTAGCACCCACTGTCTGGTAGTGACGACCAAAAATGTCTCCAGACATTTCCAAATGTCCTTTGGGGAGCAAAATTGCCTCAGTTGGCAAACACGGCTAGAAGGGATTTAGCTGATAATAATTAGAGATTCTCTATACCAGAATTCTGAAGGAGTTAAGAGAGAAAAAAGGATCAGAAGGCAGAGGTCAGGCACAGATCAAATATAGAATGTAGCTTGGATCAGCAGGCAAGTGAGTTTGCTAATCCTTGGCTCTAAGATTAGGTAGATTTATCTACTCTAACACAAGTAGTCCTGGCCTCCACCCGCAGGGGCAAACCTGCACTGCTTTGAGTACCACATTGGTGATTACACAGCCAAGATAGTAGATGAGAACACAGTTTCTCAGCAGCTTGGCAGATTCGAAGAAAGAGAAAGGCAGATTTACACTGGCTCAATTGCTTTGGCCTCACGAAGGAAGAAAGAATGGGAGAGGCCAGGGGTCCACTCCATGTGCTGGACAGTCTCTTTAGGCCCTGCAGTTCCACTCTCCACCCCATTCCAACCTGTTCTGGGTCCCATATGGCTGATCTCTAAGGAATGTACCAACTGAGTTCTGTTGCCCTTTAGATTTTGGTGAGTTATCCAGAGGGCGACACCAGCAGGAGGAAGGAGGACAGAAAAAGATACATCATGTTATTTGTTCCTTCAGTAGCTTCTCGACTGGCTTCTGTTCCTCTGCACAGGGCCACAGTTCCTGCTGGGCAGACTTCTTGTATGCCACAGCTGCTGGCTCTCTCTGGCTTCTTCTGCTAAAGCTCCTCCCGACTGGACCTTCAGACCTTGAGGTCGTATAGGTTTCCACTGTTGTCAGCCCCAGGGTGCTTCACTACCTCAGTTCATTTCACTTAATCATGCCAATCCCTTCTTTAAACTCTGTTCAGTTGCTCCCATCTCTTTTTGAACCTTATGTTTTAAAAGAATTTCAAAATTATAGAAAATCTCACGCATGGATAACAGAGAAATCCTGTGTTCCTTTATTCAAATTCACCAATTTTGTTGTCTTGGAATATTTGTTTTATCATATACTCTCTTCATGCTTATATATGAATTTATATTTATATTTATAAAATTTATTTGTATAAACCATTTCCCCATAACATTTTAGTATGTCATCTTTGTAACAAATAGATTTTCTTACATAACCACAGTATAGTTATTAAATTTAGGAAATTTACATTGAAATATTGATCTATAGCCCATATTCACAAGTTCTATTTTTCAGTTGTTCTAATAGTGTCTTGGTAGCAGTCCTTATTTTCTGATACAGGCTTTAGTCCAGAATCATGTATTGGATTAATTGTTATGTCTCAAACATCACTTTTGAGTTTGCTGTTTCCTGATGGGACCGTGAATAATACATTCCATATGAAAAAGTGGTGAATAAATGCTCCCAATAATCCTGATTAGAATTATGAGTATGAAAGTTATTAAGATTCCCTTTTTGAGCTACACTGTTATTACCTCTGAAAAGAACATTCCCATTCATTTAATGTTCATTAAGTTTCTGCTCCATGCAGGTTCATGTATGTACTAAGTGCTAGGAATTAGAACGGGCAACAGAAATATACCGAAAAAATAGAAATATAATCCTTGTGTTCGAAGAGTTCTAACTTTAGAAGTCATGAGGATTTTTTTTCCCTCTGAAAATAAAACGATGAATATAACTAGAATTTACAAATTTGAAATCATGCTATTGGACGAGACTGACAAATACCTGGACAGACTTCTATTTCAAAAGCCTTGCTGGTAGCAGACATCACAAATTAACCATGGAACATTTCTGTTGAGCCCAGTTGTGAGCTCAGAAGCTTTCACAACACAACATAAACTAAGCAGTCGTTGCCAACTGATCAAAGCAGACAGCCACAATGAAACCATTTTCCCCATCTCTGAGCTAGGAATAAGTAATGTGTTGTAAAAACTAATTTGAAGGACCTGAGGATGAATGAGGTGAAGGGTGTCAGCCAGGTCAGCCTGTAGACGATGTAAAAAAGAGACACCCGAGACAGGAACACGAGTAAATTCAGAAAATATGAGCAAAAGACTTTTTATAACAGACAGCTTTTGTCCTGCATTTTGAGGCAAACAGTTTATTGGAAGCCAAATCAAACAACAATCCTTCAGAACACTGTTTTGAGACTCAGGTACTGAAGTGGGGTCTGGAGATGGAGAAGTGTATTCATTAGCCTTTAAAGTACCTGATAATGACTCAGCCTTAGTCACCAGCCTTACTACAGAGTGGATAAAAGAGACCCCACAGAGAATTTACAAAAACCAACTCAAGTTAGAGATGTAAATAAAACAAACATTAACATCCTAAAAACATGAAACAGAACTCTAAGCCATTCAGCTGAAAAACTGGCAGAGTTGCTAAGAGGAACAGAGTCCCTAACAATAATATTTGAAACATCGTGAAGAATCTAAAGTACCAATGAGCTTAATTTGAAAGCAAATAAAGAGCTTTTTTTTTTTTTTATCATTCCTCCATTTAGGCAGCTGTCACAAGATCAGAGGCTGTTTAACATTCCAGAGCTAGCTAATCAACAGAGACAAACACGAAGGGATCTTGAACTTTCTCAAGAGGTGGCATCCATTCCGCTAAGACTCATAGGAGTGGACAGACATTGCTTCAGGACACTCACATAAAAAGCACGTTTCACTATTGTGATTGCATTTGCAACACACAAAACAAAGGAAAAGAAAGTGGCAGGATGCACATGGAGCAATTTTGCTACATAGAACTTTCTTGTCCCCAAGGTAAATCCAACTCATCATGCAAATTTCTGACTCCTCACTTGGAAAAAACACACACAGACACACACGCCCCCAAATAATATATATATATATATATTTTTTTTTTTTAAGTTCCTGAGGGAAAAAGAAAAAGAAAAATTTTCTGAAACGACAGCATAGGTACTTTCCCAGTGAAAGATGGTTTAACTTGGATAATATAATAGGTAGGCTAACGAATCTAGACATTGGCTCCTCTATGAGAAAGACCATATAGCAAGATGCAAACCTTGTAAAAGGCTGGCCAAGGGTACTGGCAAGGTAGGGGGGCATCTACACAGCACAATTTTAACTCAAGTTGCTTAAATCACTTACACTTAAAGGAAATGAAAGTTACAAGAGAACTTTCTTGGAAGGAGAGAAGAGAGTGGGTAAATACTGGGTACCTGAGAAACGTAAAAGTGGAAATTATTGGGCGTGTAAAAGAGTGGAACTTCTGGAGGTGAGAGTACTGGACACAAATTTCACCCTCCTCACAGCATTACTGACCCTCCTGTTTCTCCTAACTCTTTAACACGATAAAGCCAGTTCATTCCTGTCTCTTATACTTTGGAGATGAACTCGACCTGACTTGCCAAAGAAGCGTTTTGGGTGTTCCTCTTGCTTACCAAGATTAGCATTGTGAAAAAGAGAAAGCCTGTGTGGAAACTGTCAGAAAGAAATGCTGTGTAACTTTTGTTTTCTACTCTTATTGTGCATTTCTTCTTCATCTTCTCCTCCTCCTCCTCCTCTTTCATTTTCTCCTTCTCCTCCTCCCCTTCCCACACTTGTTATTCTTCAATTATTCACTGGGTGCATGAATTTGAAAAGAACAATTTGTGTTAGGACTTAGTGGGCCAATTTGGAGCAAAAGATTAATTTCATTGTCTCTAATGTCCGACTGCCTAGAACATAGGTTGGCATACTTTTTCTGTAAAGAACCAGATTGAAACTATTTAAGACGTTGCAGGCCTTAAGGTCACTGTTGTAATTATTCAACTCTGATGTTGAGTCATAAACATTATGTAAATGAAAAGGTGTAGCTGTGTTCCAATAAATCTTTATTTATGAACACTAAAATTTAAATTTTCATATCACAAAATATTATTTTTCTTTTGATTTTTCTCACCCATTTAAAAATACGGAAAGAATTCTTGACTTATAGTCCATATAAAAACAGTTAGCAGGCTAGCTCTGACCTATAGAGCTACAGTTTATCATTCTTCATCCACGAGTTAAATACTTTTCCATCACCTGCCAGTTGTGTGACCTTAGTCAAGCTAGGTGACCTTTCAATTTTCCTCATCTGGAAAAAAATGGTCAATTCTTTTAGTGACTCTAGTTAGCTCTTGAGTTGTTTTGAGGATTAAAGATGCTAATACATCCAAAATATTAAATATTGCCTTACATATAGCAAGTGTTCAATAAATACTGTTATTATTGATAAGGTTATACACTAGTTTATTTCTATGTACTTTATTCAACTTGCCCCTATTAGCAATTTACGAGGTAAATTCCATTATAACTTACTTCAAATTGAATTACATGAGCTTGTCTAGACTTAAAAAAAAAAAATGAGTTGCATTTTCATTAGTTTTGACTAATCCAGGATAGCAACCAGGACAAAAAGGGAAAGACAAAAGAGAGATAAAGAGAAAGAGAAAAAGGAGAGGAGAGCTAACATTAATTGCTATCTAATATGTCTCATGATTGGTGCTAAGGACCTTTTGCATGTATATATGTATATGCATATAGGTGCATTGCAGGGGAGGAAGACAATTCCTCTACCCTCTAGGTTCTTCTCACTGATCTCATAAAAAGTTGACATGAGTGAGAATAACAGGAGAAAGTCAAACAAAGCTTTATAACATGCAAACATGGGAGAAACCCAGGAGAGCCGAGTAACTCGCCAGACTGGCCAAGGTCATCACCTTAAAGACCATCTTCAGCTAAAAACAAAGGAGGATGTTGGGGGTAACAATTTGGGACTTCAAGGGGGATGGAGGCAATTTACATGCAGATAAAAATGCAAACTGGCCAACTATAGACAATGTGACCTGAGAGACACATTTTACATTATACTACAGTTACTTTATGGTATCAGCTCCTTCCTGGAACAGGCCCTTCTATTTTAAATTCTTTTAGGCAGTTAGAGGGAAGGTCAAAGTTTCTTTCATAGTCTTGTTCTTAAAAATAATCACGCCAAAGAGACACACTTTGGGGTGGCCAATTCTGATCCCTCATGATATGTATATATATTATATATATACACATAGTGTGGCCAATTCTGATCCCTCATGATATGTATATATTATATATATATACACATATACGTATATTTTAAATTTGATGCTAATTGTAAGTTTTTGTCATATATTATCCCCCTTTCTCCATTGAAGAAATCAAGGCTGAGAGAGTAAGTGACATAACGAATATCACATAGCTAAACTCGTAACTGGAAAATCAAGACAAAAAGGTGTTTAACTTCAGAAGCATGGTTCTGTCAGTTTCTACTATGTATTTGTCTAGAGAAGCTACAAGCTAAGTCATTCAATTGTACTTGGTTTACGTGATTCTTATGGAAAATTTCATACATAACAAAAGCACATATAATTAACTATATCTCAGTTATGAAACATTTCATTTTATATTTGTTAAGTTTGTATTTGTAACAAGTGAAAAATTAACTTAGCTAGAAAAAATTTGACTTATTGCAAGAATGCTGAGCATTTCACAGAATTCAAGGCAGGGCTGGACTTCCAAACCTCAGGAAGGGTAGGACCAGGTCAGCTGTGGGACTACGGCAGCAGAGGTCTAGGGACCTGCTCAGGGAAGTGCTTCTTCTGAAGTTGTAATGTGCAAATAAATCCTCTAGGGACCTTATTAAAATGAAGTTTTCTATGCAATACACTTAGAATGGGGCCTGAGAGTCTGCATTTTTAACAAGCTCTCAATTTATGCTGATATAGCTGGTCCCTGGCTCACTCTGAATAGCAGTGAAACCTTCCATTTATCATGATTTAGCAACAAATAATTTCCTCAGATTTTGATTCACATTTTTAGATTTTTATTTGTTTTATGTATATTGTGCATCATATGCATATATAGATGTGATTTTGATGCACAAACGTTTTATTTTGTGTTTATCAAAACTATTAATTTTTATTCTTTTTAATCTTTTTTCCCCCATTATTTCTATGCTTTGAGACAGTCCCATTTCCAAAGTCAAGCAACCTATTGAATTCACGTGTGAAAGAAATCCAGGAATTGGTTTCTGATGTTAAAACAATCAAATACAATATAGAAATATGAGGAAGAAATTAAGTAAATCAACCTATAAAGATATATTAATTTCCTACTAAAGTCAAGGCATTATATTAGATACATTGGAAACATACATTTAAAAAAAATCCTTCCTCATTATCTCGTGAAATGTATACATTCATTTAGGATTATTTCCTATTTCTCTTTTAACATGGCCACTTCCAGATTTCACTTAGCAACAGGACATGAAAATCCATGTGCTTTTTGGTAAATGATAAACTCCATGTACTTCAAATCAATTCTTTAAGAGTTGCAGTGCCTGTGGGTGGAGTTTTGTGGATTGAAGTTTGCAAGCCTGTCATGTGTCATTTCTTCCTAGGTGTTACATAAGCAATGCCATTAGCTGCCACCAAATATGTCTTGTCTTTGAGTGTTCGGCCTTGCTTTCCCAATCAGGCATTTGAGTGAACAAGAATTTGACACCATCTACTTAACTAAAAAAAGAATTGTTCTATCAAAATGTAAGTCCTTACTCAAATCAAGAACATAGTTGCCTAATTATTATATTCAATATTTCCTAAAATTGTCAACTAATGTTCATTTTAGTAACTTAATTTTTCTAGAAAAGATAATTCTTTCTTGATTATTTTTGCTTCATCTTCCAAGAAACAAAACAAAAATACGAAGATATGATAATATGAGGCTATAATTTCTACAATTCTCATCTACTGCACCCCAAGCTGCTTCTGCATATTTACTTACTGACTTAGTTAATCTTATCTATGGATAAAAAAAAATCCACCTCAGTTACTTAGACTTATCTATTAACAGCTTTAGAAAATCATCAGAGGTTTTAAAAACTGATCTCTTTCCAAGGCTTGATTTTAATTTTTAAAGAGTGAGGTCTTTTTCTTCTCTGAACGCTTAAATCTGTAGAAGAAATAAAGAAAACCAAACTTAAACAATGATATCAAGCAAGTTTATCACAGATTTTAAAAACCCGCTAGGAGAATAGCACAGAAGACTCAAGCAATTTGCCTTTTAGAATCTAACTGTTCCAGCTAGTCTACTATATTGTAACCAGCTCTCAATCCATTCCTTAGAAACTAACTTGAAATACATGGGCTACTAGCAAGCCATCTGGTTCATCATGTCTGTCTGCGGAAGGACATTTGGTGATGATGGTGGTTATAAGAATTCCCTCACTTTCAGGTATGCTATATAATTGTTTGCCAATTGGTGGTCCCACTACAGAGTTCCTGTAAATGACCTTTGTCCCAAGATAAAGGTAAATTGAAGTGATTTTTCTCTGTATGCAATGGCTAGTAATTTACTAAAGAACTTGGAGGTATGTATTTATAGATCAATGGAGAGGAGTAAACATTTGTCACATTATCAAATATATGTCAAAATACAAAAGTACCGTTTAATTTTCAAATACGCTGTTTTGAGCAGTATCTACTTTTCAATACACAGAATTCCCTTCCTGATGCAGAAATATCACTGAGGGAGGGGCGGGGGTGTCACATGTTTAGAAAATTGTACCTAATGGCCCAAATCAAGATACATCCTAATAGACTGCAGCAAAATCTCGTGAAGTCAATCTCTCAGTTCATGTTTTTGAAGCACTGCATTCTCAGTCTGTATGTGCAATTATATAGGCTCTCTCTTTACTGTTACGAGTTTCAATCAATGCAGTCACAATGACATTTAACTTTCTCCAAGTTCCTTAATCTCCTAACCCTAAAAATGAAAGAATTCTTTTTTAGAGGTGGAACTTCTGAATTTTAGCCCCTGAAGGCTGTGAAGTAAAATGGAAAATAATTTTGAAATTAGATCTTGGTTCTTGCTGAGCTGCAATTTTCTCACTCGTAAAATGGGAATGATATTACCTATCTCTTACGCATATTCTAGCACTGAATAGAAGAACATATGTAGAATGACCTCTCTAGGACTTGGTACAGAGAAGAGGGTAATGTTGGTAGCTGATGTTTTTATCATTAAATTATGATCATTATCACCTACTGGTGGGAATACACCAAGCTGATTTCTTTGGTAATTCTCTGAATGTCATGAATATTTTGACTATTTTTAGACAGTTTTCCTAGGAAGTTGCATTTTTAACTGGTTTACTGTTAAGAATTGATGGGTTCTAGGGAATAGTGTGCTGGTAAACTGGTTCTCCAAGTAGAAAAGAAAGCTTATTTGCAAGCTTTTGCAGATTTCTGTGGTCTAAACATTCCCACCATGGCCATTTCATGTCGCTGTCTCAAGTTTGGAAGATATGCATGGTCAGGTCTCACGGGCTGGGGCAAGCGGGCTCCTGCACACTCCTGACTCTAGGTCAATTAGATGATAGCCAGTTATTGGAATGACCAATTCAATAAAGAACAAACTCAGCAAATGACCAACTCATCAAATGACGAATATGTCAAATAACCAATTTACAAAATGACAAATTTGTCAAAAGCCAATTTTCCAAAAGCTAACTTGCAGAAAAACCATGTGCCATATGATCAATTCCCAAGTGACCTTAGTTACAAAACGTATCAAATACCTTCAAGAGGAAGTAGATAATTCTTCAGTCATTGTGCTTTCAGAGGCAGGCAAATGCAGGGGCAGGAAAACAAAGCTTAAGATACAAACATAGGCACTTGCACAAATGGGAAAACACATTTGGATATAAAATGGGCCGCCTGGAATATACAGCATGTAAGATCCTGACATTGAACCAAACTAGACTAAGAACTATATCACTAAAAAGCTGAGAGGCAATGAATAATGAAACCTTGACAAAAATCCTAATCAATTTGGCAATTTATTCACTTGCTATTTGCTATTTTAATCAACAGGCAAATTGATTTTTCAGTGAATTGGCTTTCCTTGAATTTATTTTCATTATCTTTATGTGTTTTGCACATGAAGATCCTGAAACACAGAGACTATTCATAAGGACAAATTTAGTCTTTGAGGTCTTGTTATGAACTTCCAACCATTTTTAAAGGCTTGTTGTCAAATTATCTGGATGTTGAATTATTTTAAATGTAACCTTTCACAATGGGATTAGAACTACAGTATCTAAATTCTCTCGTTTTGTAGTTGCACTTAAAACTATCTAGGCATGATTTAACTTATATAACTCACTAGGAACAAAATTATTAAATACTCAGTTTGTCTTTATCTCATCTCTTTGCCCAACTTCCCTTTAAGAGCCATCTATAGCTTTTCTGAGTAACTCCAAATAATTCAAGTATATGCTTTCATCTAACTATGAGTTTAGACACACCCTTAATCTCAATACCTGTAGACTCTTTCTACTTTTTCCTCAGCCTAATTAGTGTCAGAAAATGGCACTTTAGAAAGTATCTTAAAAGTATAGGTATTGAGAACTGAAAGAGACCTTGCATCTCACTTAAATTTATATTGGATTTTACTGGTGTTGAAAATAAATTCCAAAGAAGTGAAATGATTTATGCAAACCATAGGGAAGTAAGTTTATTCATTAGAATTTCACTTGGGTTAGAATATTTACGGTCATGATTTCTTTGTACGTCCTCTCATAAAAAGATGAACTCTGTTTCTTTATCCCCTTGTATCTGGCCTGGTCTTGTGACTTGCTGTGACCAATAGAATGTTGTAGAAGTTACGTTGTGTAAGTTCCAGGGAGTAGGCCTTGCAAGCCTTTTAGCTTCTGCCTTTTCCCTCATAGAATGTCACCCTGAGCCCAGCGAGTAAGAAAGACAATTTAGTCTACTGGAGGATGAGAGGGCACACAAAGGAGAACCAAGGCTGCCACCAACTATCCCAACATGTGTGTGGAGCGTTCTTGGACATTCCAGACCAGCTTACTCTCAAGCTCAATGAAACAGCATGACATGAGCCCAGGTGAAGGAGCAAAGCAACTATCCAATTAACTTCAAGAGGAAGAGCATTGTGAGAATTAATAGATCATTGTTGCTTTAAATCACTAAATTTTGGGGTGGTGTATTACATAGCAGCTAATTGGTTTCCAAAAAATATGGACATTTCAGGTAGCCTACAAAAATACACACAAATTTTAAAAAGCAAAGAGAATAATTTAGAATATCAAGTTGAAGGGAACAGTAAAGATAGTAAAAAGATGGATGTAGGTAGGGAAAAATGTAGATTCACATCTGGCCATATGATTTACAGTGCCCTAAAACAGAAGCATGGGAGATACTTAAGAGACTCAGCGAGACCTGAGAGATGCCATTCCATGAAGACGGGACACTGACCTCATGATTGTTGGAATACAGTTCTCCGTGGGTCTCTCACATTGCTGTATGCTTTGCATACAGAGGGGCACTGACTGCCTTTGTTCTAGACCATCTTTTCAAGAATGTTTATATCGTGAACAACTTTGGAAGTTTAGAGACAGTGTCTTCTCAGAAGCAACGAAAGGTACGCTTACTATGAGTATAAAATATTCAGTTTCCTTTAAATTCAGATTTCCACTCGTGTAACACAACCCACTGCATAGAAGAATCACCTGCTCCTCTTTGCATGGCCCTAAAGGAACCAAAGCTAAGGGAACCTGTGTCAAACATGCTTATGCTAGCACTGCTTGCTGTCCTGTGAGTAATAGAGTCATTCATCTCTGACCTGCGAGACTCGTGTCATTTGCCAGCATCCGTGAAACTTCATCAGTCTAGCTTGTTAGCTTGCAAGAAGGGAAAAATCTCAAGCCTTTCAGAGTTTTAACAATGAAGTTTTCCATAACATATCTACAACAAACACCAAAGTGAAGTTGTTTGTCTGTCATAGAAAGTGAGTTTATGTGTTGTCCATTATTAAGACAATAGGGAGAAAAGAACCCCGATCATTGCATCCCAAAGTCAATGTTTTCTTTTTTTTATGCATAGTTGGGAATTTTATGACAAATCCTCAACAAAATGTTAATAAATGATAATTGTTTAATTCATTACCCTTTCCATGCTTTATGCTTTTTAATAAGGGAAAATGTCATCATCCAAATAATAAACAACCAGTGGATAACTGCAGGATTAATCAAATGAATGAGGAAAATATTTTGTGGCAGAAATTTCTAACTTTCTCCAATTCGAATGATTCAGCCAGCTGTTTATTTCAGCTGCAATGTGATATAAAGGTAAACCAAGCCTTTGAAGTTAGGGAGACCAGGTCCAATTGTGATTGCACAGCTTCTAAGTCATGCAACTTTGAGCAAGTGATATAGCTTTAGCAGTTTCTCTTTCCTCATCTGAAAAACGGTGTTAAATTGTTCTAATGTAATGACACTGATGTACTGCATTATTTTGAGGATTAGAAAAATTTACGGTTTATTTCTGCACATTCGAATAACTCAATAAATGACAGCCTCCATTTTCATTTCACAAACAGGTATTTCTGATTCTTTTTCTAGAAATTTATAGGGGCCCTTGGCTTCCTGTTCATCTCAGCTGTTATGAAAGGGGAGCACACAGGACATGATTGTGGGGCACAAAGTGAGTTCATAATTAGAACATAAACTTCTTGAGAAAATGCATCATGCTTTACACCGGGACTTAAAACAGTGCTTAGCACACAGAATAAGCTCAGTAAATGTTTACTCAATAAATTATCAGATAAATGGGGCTGAATACCTTTGAGATTAAGTCCAGAAGTCCAGAGAGTAAAAACAAGAGATAGGATTCAAATACGCCTATGACGGCTATTGCTGAATCTGTGTCCCTTATGACTGCCATGATGGCACAGGGATGTCTTGGGATCCAAAAAAGCACCAGTTACCTCTAAGGCATAACTACCTGTAAGGAAATGGGCAGACTGGGCTGCAATGGGGAAGGCTGGAGCACACTCAGAGAAAAGAGCTTTCTGTAATTCTTAGTCACCAAAAGCTTGTGATACGCATCTGTAACAATGTGAGGTAGGTCGTGGAAGAAATGGACCTCAGATGACACATAGGGACACCTGAAAACAATACAGGGGGTAGACAACAACTCAGAAATTGAAACTTTTTTTTTACAAAAAAGGAAATAAATAGGGTTTTTTTGGCTATTTTAAAAGCAAACTAAGCTAATTTGCAAAAAAAAAAAAAGAAAAAAAGAAAAAAGGCCCTAAATTAAGAAAAATATTAAGAAGAATATAAGGCACATAAACTTCACTACCTTGAGCTAATGACTCTTGAAGATTATTGAATTTTAAAGCTAGGAATGCTTATTTACTCCAAATCCTCTTTTTATAGATGAAGAAACAGAGGCCCAGAAAGGCTATTACTTTTATGGAGTCACATTCCCGGTCACCGGTCCATATATTGATGACTGACAAAAGAACTGATGGGAGAGAGTATACCTCTGAGAAATGCATCACCAGCTACTGCCCAGGTCCCCCCTGCCTGCCTGCTAATTAGTTACCATTGATCCAAAACAGATTGGGCCAAAAAACATTTTCCAGTGCTGAGAGTTCCAATGATTTTGCCATTTAAATATCAAAGTTAAAAATAATCTTTATAGAAACATCACACAAGGGCAACAAAGCACTCCACATTTGGCACCTTTCAGGGAAACAAGCTTCTCTTCTCTGCAGAATTGCAGCTCTCTGCTGTAGCACAGACATGACATGCGAGATCAAATCCATCATAATGAATAGCATAAAAGACCTGAAAACACTTTTTTCCACCTATAAAATGAACAGAAATTAGAAGCAGGAAGCCCTTAAACATATTTAACTTAGAGCCAGTCATCAGATTTGGAAAGCACACTGTTTGAAACCATATTGCCTCAACTCTCAGATGATTCATAGGGGCTTGTTGACTAGGTGTCTGGCAAGCACTCCCGGCCATTGCTACTGGCACGTGAGTCTAACAGATGTTGAAAATGAAAGGCTGACAGTTTTTATACTCTAATTAAATCTCTACTTATTTCTCAAGTGCTATTTAATTTAATTTTAATCAAAAGTAATAACCATCCGTAATTGCTGTAATACTGGCATTCATGCTCTATGTAAGGCATTACCTATTGTGCTTTAGGAAGAAATTTTGCAATGGGAAAGTCTCTTGCTAAAGTAGTTTTAATACTTTCAAAACATTTACAAACAATGAACGTCCTCAGGGAAGATAAAACTTCAAGTTGTCCCATAAAATGTTAAAGATGCCATGTGGGCAACACTCCAATATGATTTTCTTTGTCGATTTCCTCCCTTGTAGCTGAAGCTGGAGGAATTTTTTTCTTAGAAGGGTTATGTTATGAATACACATACTAGAAAGTGGTGATTTTCATTCATGAAGGTTGATGCAATTAAATGAATAGATGATCTGAAACATTGGTGTCTGTTTTCGTGCATTAGGATTGCTATAACAAAATGCCATATAATAAAAAAACAGGAATTTAGTTCTTACAGTTATGGAAGCTAGAAGTCCAAAATCAAGGTATCCACATGATCAGGTTTTAAATTAAATTAGATCTAACCGTCATCTAACTCTCGTGTCTGCTGAGGGCCTGTTTACCGTTCATAAATGGCCATATTCTCACTGTAACCTCACATGGCAGAAGGAGTGGGAGCTCTCTCAGGCCTCTTTTGTTTTTTTTTTTTTAAAGATTTTATTATTTCCTTTTTCTCCCCAATGCCCCCCCGGTACATAGTTGTATATTCTTCGTTGTGGATTCTTCTAGTTGTGGTATGTGGGACGCTGCCTCAGCGTGGTTTGATGAGCAGTGCCATGTCCGCACCCAGGATTCGAACCAACGAAACACTGGACCGCCTGCAGCGGAGTGCGCGAACTTAACCACTCGGCCACGGGGCCAGCCCCTCTCTCAGGCCTCTTTTATAAGGACATTAATTCCATTCGTGAAAGTGGAGCCCTCGAGACCTAATCACCTTCCAAAGGCCCCACCTCCTAATACCATCTTCTAGGGCATTAGGTTCTCAACATATGACTTTAGGGGGAGTGGGGAGGACATAAACAATGTGTAGCAGTCACTCAGAAGTCACTGAGTTTAACTTTCAAATATTTATTTCACTGGCTTGCTTATGAGCATGGCTTAGATATATGCAATAGTTGGATAAAATGGAATCATACATTCTGAGCTAGAGGAACATAGGGGATGAGCTGGTTTGACCTTCAGCTTTCGCAAATGAGGCCTGTGGAATCCAAGTAGTAGATGTAATTTACCCAGGTACCCACGACTGGTGAGTTGAACCATCAAAAGCAGAACCCTGGTGTAATGACTCCAAATCCAATAGCTTTTACATCTAACCACGTTACCTCCTCATTAATGATGTTTTCATAAAAAATCAGGCTTATGAAAATCCTTTAACAATAGTTCAGAACTATATTATACTTTTCTTTGTAAAACTTCCTTAATTACTACTTCATTTTAAATAAAGACATTCCCCATCGTCCTCTAAACATGCTGTCCATCTGGCTCACAACTTTATTGGAGTTAGCACAGAGACTCATATAGTCTCCATTGTTTGAGCTTAATTAATACATTTAAATTAAATTAGGCCTAACTCTGTGGTTTAATTTATTTTAATACACTGACATGAAAGCTATTGTATTTGAGAGGAATGTTATGTACTTTTTGGCTATAACTATGTTTCACATAATAAACTGTGGTAATCTTGGTAGCTTGTTATCGGCTGACTTCAATGGAAACCCCATTTGGGACAAATGTTGACAGTACTAGGAAATGTCACATGAGTCACTTTTAGAAGACATAAAACTCTTGTGTAATGGGGCCGAAAACGGGGGTTGGGCAAGAGGTATCATAGTTTTTAATGCAATGTTCAGAGATGTGGAACTTAGAGTCCCTTGGTAGAAACAAACGCCCCTTACATGCCTACGGGTAGTAGAGTGGTGAGCTTGAATGCAGAACATCTGACACTTGGGGAGAGGCACAATACAAATATCTGAAAACCGCAACATGCAGCCCTCTGGGTTAAAGTTGATACATTCAGCAGATTCATTTCAAACGGGTATGTCCCATATCTGAGCTTCTCCCTGAGAATAGATTAGATTGGTGTTTTTAATGGTGTGAAAGAAGAACAGTCTTAATTAAAGTGTTTCAACACAAGAAAACCTCCAAGATGCATGTTCCAGGGGAAGCATGAAGCTTAAATATTTGTTAGGAAAGACTGGGGAAAGTTACCCACAGCTCAGTTCTGGTCTGTGAACTGTTAACTGTTCAAACGCATAAAGCAATAGGAACACTTAAAGTGTATTAACACAACACAGAATGGAGGAGTAGAAAGCCTGGGATGGGATCCCAGCTTGGTTGAACGATGTGTGTTAACAAATGAGATGAAGAGAAGTTGGGGCTAAGTCTTGCGTATACTGTGTGAAATATTTCAGCTTCTCAAGATCTGATAAGTGTAATTTTTCTCTGTATATTTTATTATTTTAAATTTTACTATTTTTTTCCCCACTTCCAAAATGCTATAACTCATTGTCGGTAGTCTAGACCTCATCACAACCATAAAAGCTATTTTTCAATTCCCATGCCTGCTTCTAACTATATTTGCTCACATTCAAGTTTTTTTAAATAAATTACTATGGGCATTCTTGTAATTTTAGTTGACCACTTCCAAGAATGTTTTAGTATGCATTCCCCAAGTTATCAAAATAATATTTTAAAAATACGTATTCAAACAATCAAGACAAAGGGGAGTGAACAATTGAAAATGTTAAACAATTTTGACACAACAATTCTTCTAACTCACTCAAAAGAAGGTATGTGTTAAAAAAATAGTGAAATATGGATTCCAAACAAGTATTTTCAAGGTCACAAATCATTCCGTGTGACCAATTTTGGCTCTTAAAGTTTGGTTTCCATCAGGAAACGTGCTTTCCTGAGTGTAGCAGAGATTTAACAGTATTGTGGAAATTTACTGGGCTATCATTTCAAAGAAAATATTCAAAATAAGCTTACTCTCATTTACTCTTCACTTCCTTGTGAAAACTGTGCTCAATGAAATTAGCATCCAGTTGGTAGTTGCTAGATCTGGGCACTACCTTAGGTCTGCAACCCGTTAGTTGTATCTCAGTTAAGACCATATGATCCATTTCCTAGTGTGTGAGAGGGAGCCGTCCAAATAGATGTTACCTAAAGTTTCTCTTAGTTTTAATATTTTCTGATTTTATTATTTCAAATTTCCCATATACTGACCTTTTCACTTTACTCAAATGAACTCACTCAATATCCCATTTCCCATTTTTAGGTCTTTCAATTAAATTTCCCAATTATTATTCTGAGGGATCTTTCAGGTAGTTTTGATAAGGCTCATCTGATATGACTTTCATTATTATTCCCCAAGATTCAACTTGGAATGATTTTCACATGATCACTTCTGCCAATGAGCATCAAACTTCCAGGTGTCTTGGAAAAGCCATGCCCGTTATTTTATAACTACTGAACCTGAATATGTCAGAGAATTCATCTGAATGCTTCAGAAAATTGAATAATTTTTCTGAGTGTTAATACATTTATATTTCAAACACAATGCTAACATATCTTCAGCATATATAGCTTGTCATTACTTAATTAAAGAGATAAAGGATATCTAACATTAGGAAAATAATACAGTGAAAAAAAAATCTTTAGGATAATTTTATGCCTACTTTAATATCTTGTAGCAATAGATTTAACTAAAAATCTCCTATTTTGTCTGATAAGCATTGTCAATTATATACTTTTTAAAAGTTCAATCATTAGATTCTTTAAGTGTTGCATGTACGAAGAATGCTATATTAGTTGTGTTCTAAAGTGAAATATAAGAATAAGCCAGCTGTAAACATTTTGACAACTGTGATAGTCAGTAACGTTTCTCAGTCATGTTTCCTGCTATCTACCATCTTGGCTCATGATAAAACTGTATTTTCTGGCTTCCTGTGGTTAGATAAGACCATGTGAGTTGAGGCCAATGAGTTATGTGCAAAATTGATGAGTGTTACTTTGTGGTTGAGCAATCAACTGCCAATTGTGACATATTTCAGTGCTTTCTCTTTTCCCTCTGCCACGATATTCTAGATGGAGATTCCTCCATCAGCCTAGGTCCTGGATTGAGGACAGTAATGATGCACAGCAGAATTCCCACCAATCCTCAAGAGAGAAGCAGTATGACAAGAAATTAAACATTTGTTGTTTTCATTTGTTTAGTTCTCTTCTTTCATCACCACATAACCTAGCCTATCCTGACTGATATAACAACTATTAATATCTCCTATATTTACAAACTTAGGCTGGGAATGCTGCCAATAACTTCTCCCCCCTCTAACCACCACCAGTACTATGAGGGAAAAGTCATTTGAAAAAATTTAGATGCCACCAGATATTGTTAGTAGAATCTTAATATATTGAATCTCCTACAAATTCTTTACAAAGTTTGTTCAGTTGAATTATTCCAGTCAAAATCTCAAGATCTCCTACCATTAGACCTACTTCCTTTGTATTATTTTCTTTGTGTCTCTATCTAACTTTCTGTTAAGGTAATAATCATAATGGCTCAAATTTATTGAGAATTTATGACGTGCCAGACACAATTCTAACCCTTTTAAATCTATTATCTAATTTAATTCTAACAATCATCCTATCAAATATGTACAGCTACGGTCCCTGTATACAGCTGAAAAAATTGAGGTCTAGCATGTTAAGTGAAATTCCCAAGGCTATCTAAATAATAAAATTCACAGCTAATATCCAAATTCAGATAGCTTAGCTGTAGAATTTTCACTCTTACTCATTAATCAATATTGTACCATGACATATTCTATTTAAGGTATGAGGAGGATTAGTAGCTATTGACTGGGGACTGTTAACTATCCATTGAACTTCTGTAGAAGAAATGTGTACATACACACACACACACACACACATATATGTCAAAATCTTTTTCCCAAATCTGAATATTTGAGTATTTATAAGCTTCCTTAAATTTCTTGGGAATATACTAATAAAATGAAGAAAGATAGTAACAGACTATTCCAAATTATAGTTCCTTTGAACCCAATCAAAGGTTAAAAATCAAACCAGCACAGATACTTTCACATCCAAGTTTGATGGACTAAGAATTGCAGAATGACTCCCAATCACCACATGAAACAACTGTTACACCTGGACCTATACCAAAACAACTACCTGAAAACACTGGAAAGTAAACCAAAGCAGAGAGATTGGAGGCTTAGCGTGCACATACTCTTTAAGGATGGCAGACAGAGAATACAAGTAATTTCTCATCTCTACAACTTTTCATCTGATCCTAAGTGTCATCTGTCTTGCAAGAACAGTGACTCCAGTGGGTACGCATGAAAAAAAACCCTCTGCATTCTGACTAGGGAATCAGAAAAGTAAAGCTAAGAAACTATGAACACTGAAAAGAGTAGAGAATGCTGGAGAGAAATGAGCCAGAGAAGGCTCAAAGGCTCGCAAAGTCTTTCTAGCCGAATCTCTTACTGATCCCTGAACCACACGTGTACTGAAGAGACTCAAAGAATTTCATCTAAAGATGAAAGAGCTGAAGTAAGTCTGAAGCTGCCACACTAGAAACAGAGTTTTCAGTGCAAGTCCAGCCAAAAAAAAAAAAAAAATCACTTGCTAAAAACATGGCTTATCAGAGAAAAATGAAGGAACCCAGAACCTAATAAGTTAACATCCATAATGCCCCAAATAACAATGGTTTCAAAACAAAATGCATTATCAGAGACAAAAGAATCACTTCATAATGATAGAAAAGCCAATTTATCAAGAAGATATAACAACAATAAATGTATAAAAACCCAGTAACAGTTTCAGAAGATATGAAACAAAGTTGACAGAACTAATGTAGGAAATAGGCAATTTCCATAACATAGTTGCAGATGCTAAAACCTGTCACCAATTGATGCAACAAATGGAAAAAATATAGGTAAAGATATGGAACATATGAATGACACTATCAAACATTTTGGCTAAATTAACATACATGTAAACAATAGTACATCACAAAACAAGATAATATATATTCTTTTCAAGTATGTGTGTTATACTTAACAGGATAAAACATATTCTGGATCATAAAACAATTCTAAATAAATTTAAATAAGTTGAAACTATACAGAGCATGTTCTCTTACTATGATCAAAAGAAATTAAAAATCAAAAATGATGGGACAACCAAAAACCCATGAAATATTTTGAAATTAACAAAAAATTTCTAAGTAATCATTGATTCAAAGAAGACACCACAAATAAATTAGAGATATTTTGAACTGAGTGATAATGAAAAGGCATAATATCAACAATTGTGGAATACAGCCACAGCAGTATTTAGAAGGAAATTTATAGCTTTCCATGCCTATATTAGAAAAAAATAGTCTCAAATCAATTTTCTTAAGAAACAAGAAAAAAGGAAACAAAATTTAAATCCACAGAAGATGAAGAAAGAAGATGATAAAGATAAAAAGGGGAACTGAAGAGAAGGCTGGAAAAACAATTAAAAAAATCAATGAAACCCAGATTTTTTTTCTTTTTGGAAAATATGAACAAATTTTGTAAACCTGTAGTCAGACAGACCAAGGGAAAATAAATAGGAGACATGAATTACCAAAGTGAGAAATGAACGAGGGGCTAGCACTAGAGATGCTACAGACACTGAACATATAACAAGAAAATTTTATGAACAACTTTATTCCAATAAACTTGATAATCTAGCTGAAATAACTTCCCTGAAAGACTCAAGTTACCAAAATGCAAGAAGACATAGTAGAGTGAATTGCTCTCTATCAATTAAATAAACGGAATTTAAAATTTAAAATTCTTTCATAAAGCTCCAGCCTGGGAGTGTTCCAAGTCAAGCTGATTAGGGTTGCCTGGGCCCAGAATTAGAGAGAGAATCAATTGCAAAGGGACAGGAAGGCTTTAGAGTGAACTATTTGATATCATGATTGCAGTGGCAGATACATTATTGTATAGAATTACCAAAATTCACCAAAATGCACAATTAAAATGGATGAATTTTATTGTAAATAAATGATGTCTTAATAAAAAATGTGTTTTATTCCTAAAAATTATCAAGCAAGTACAGATTCAAAATTTCATGAGTGATTTTCATAGTGCTGTGAAACAGTTCCACAAGATCTTTAGGGTCTTGCCTCTCCGAAGGATTATTATAAAACAGCATTAGAAATATTTATCAAGAAAGGTAAGGTTATTGTAACCAGATATTATGTTTGATTTGAAAACTAGATTAATGCAAGAAAACAAATAATAAAAAGCAACTTCAAGAGATCCAGCTGGCAAAAGCATGTGTGTTTTGCCTGGACAGAGCCAGTTAAGAGTTATTGACCTCAAAACGCTCTTCTCCTAGTTTCTCTTCTAAAACAGATGTCTAAAGACTGATGAAAAACAAGACTTCTTTTCACCGTGGCTATTGTTACCTTTACAATTAGTTCATCCCGTGAAAATGCATTTCTGTTTTATACCTGCTTTAATACTATCAAAAAATGCTAGAGCTCATCAGGAGGATTGCACTGTAGAAAGTTTAATGTTGCTGTGGAGATAGGGAAACGGTAATACGAACATTATTGTTCTGATATGCATCAAGGATAATGGAGAGCTAGGTAAAAACAAAATAGAACAAAACGAAGGGCCGGCTCAGTGGTGTAGTGGGTAAGTTCACACGCTGCGCATCAGCAGCCCAGGGTTTGTGGGTTCAGACCCTGGGCGCAGACATGGCACAACTTGTCAAGTCATGCTGTGGTGACGTCCCATACACACAGTAGAGGAAGACTGGCGTGCGTGTTAGCTCAGAGACAATCTTCCTCAAGCAAAAAGAGGACGCTTGGTAACAGATGTTAGCTCAGGGCCAATCTTCCTCACACACAGACGAAAAATAGGATAAAACAAAACACAAACGAAAAACACTATGCCAGTTCTACACCTAAAGCTTCCACAAGAAGCTGAATGGCAAGATACTTCTTCACTTGGGACTCAGCTTTCTCATCTAAAAATGAAGTTATTTGGGTTTGATAATTTCTAAAGCTCCTTTCTAGCTTAAATATTTTATGGTTCTAAGCTATTTGAACTTAGTAGGAACCAGAAATTCATTCTGATTCTGAGCAGATAAAGCAGTTTCACAGAACCTTCATGGAATGCCTATGTCAGAGTTTCCCAAAATCTGGATTTTATGAAAGGGTAAAATTCAAAAATAACTTTCTATTTATTTATTTATTTTTGCTTATCTTTTAGTTTCGTCAAGGAAGTGGATTTATGAAAAGTGAAGAATAAAAAGAAATAAGAACTATCATATACCTTCCATCCTCCTTGTGAAAATTTTAATATCAAAAAGGAAGAACAAAATATCAGAAAGCACATAGCTTTAAAATTAATTTATGAAAAATTCACGACATTGACCTACCAAGAGAAATTTTATCCCAAAACTGCTTTTTTGGAGTGTTTGGAACCATGGGTCAATTCTGTTGCATTTCTCCTTCTATACTCAAACTTGCATGAGAAGCTATTGTGTTCATAAATCACAATGCCTGCTTCTTTATCTCCAATCTTATATCATTTTTATCCCTCTCCTGATCGTTATCTAGCCAGTATACAAATATTGTCAGTCTCTGAGAACAATTGAGACTAGTCTCAAGCGTACCAAAAGTAGGCAAAGATAAAGAGCAATCAGTGTGCTCATGCATTGCTGGTGGAAATGTAAAATGGTAGAACTCTGGAAAATAGTTTGGTGGTATCTTATAGAGCCAAACATAAACCTACCATTTGTTCGAACAATGCCATTTCTAGGTGTTTGTTTACCCAAGAGAAATTAAATCATATGTACACACAGAGACTGATACTCAAATATTCATAGCAATTTTACCCATGATAACCCCAAACTGGACCAAAAGAAAACGTCCGTCAGCTGGTAAATAGATGACCAAATTGTGGTATATTGTACTGTGGTGTAGTAGTCAGCAATAAAAAGAAACGAACTCCCGATGCATGCAACATCAGGGACAAATCTCAAAAAACACTATACTGAGCAAAGGAAGCTAGATGTAGAAGAATCCACCTTGTATAATTGCATTTATATGAAGTTATGGAACAAGCAAAAGTAATCTATAGTGACAGAAATCACATCAGCCTTTGCCTGGAGTGAAGGGCAGTGTTAGTTAATTGCAAAGCAGGAGTTACATGAATGTATTGGTCTGTCTAACTCATCAAATTGCGTATTTAAGATATGTGCATTTTATTATATGCAAATAATACTTTAATAACCTTAGTTTTATAAAGCAAAAGAAAAATACATATTCAAAATTTAGACCTTCCTTTCGTAAAGCCTGGCATATCAGTTTTTACAGATATACCAGATATAAACAGAATAAATCAAAAATAATGTTATTTCATGCTTAAAAGAATTAGTGGAAAATGGAAAATGGTGCAAAGTGTGTATTCATAAAGTTGCTTTAATGCGAGTAGTCATTTCAAGATGATTTGCTTTGAGGCAGATTGATATACATGTTCCATTTTAGTTTGTTTTTCTAAAAATGCATGTTAGCTAAAGGTAAAACTTGTAAGTGTACCTCTTTAGGCTACTTTTATTATCTCTAATCTGATTGTTGTTGTAAATCTATATATAATTTACTAATGTGTAGATGCATGCTATTGAAACATTCTGTCAGCTGCCTTAGGGGATCGAGGGAGTGTCGTAATATGTGTCTGACAATATCCGGCAGATTGCCTTACATTACTGAATATATTGAATCGTATTAAGTTGAATTGAAATGAGCTGAATCAGAAGCAATAAGGTACAGTATAAAGGGCACTGAGCTAGCACTTGAGAAACTTGTGTTCTAGCCCTGGTTCCACCTCTATACAAACGTGGATATGTCACTTCATTTCTCTAAATTCCATTTTTCTCATTCACTAAACCAATACTTTGAGGACTGCCTTTTGTCCAAACCCTGATTTATAAGCTAGGAAGAGACACATGGAAGGCCTGGCCCTTAATGTGATGCACAAAATAGTCAAGTGGAGATGACAAAATTACACTAAATATAACACAGCAATGTGGCAAGTACTATGAGGAAGAACAAGAAGGAAGGTAAGCTCAGGCTGCTGGACTCAACCCTAAACCCAAGCCTGCAGGATTCACAGATTTGAAAGGGTGACTGAGAGCCACCCCACATTTTATCACTGAAAACCCTCGGAGAGGTGGAAGGCAGAAACATTTTTATGTATAAGTGTGAGAGGGCCAGATGCCACAGATGCACTGTTTTTGGAAGAGAGCAGGTCTTATTATCCTAGATGAACCAGGACCTTCCTATAATTCATGTTAGGCAGAAAGGCAGCAGAGATGGTCAGTGCCAGCCAGAGGCAAGTGGTAACTTCAGGGCTGTGCTACAGCTTGGCTAGGATGAAAAGCCAACAATGGGAGCAGATGGAAAGGGCTACTGTTGAGAGTTCTCTCCTTCCTGGCCTTCCCCATGCCCTGAACTGGGCAGTGTCAACACATTCTAGCAATCTATAGAAAGAAGTAATGATGAGACAGAAGCACTTTAAATTTTTGAGGGTCAAGATACATTGGGGTCAGCAAAGCACAGGAATAGTTTGGTCCAGATTGTCACTCTAGAGATCCTTTCCCATGAGATGTCCTCCTTAACAGAGACACTCACCAGAAGGAGCACTGGTTAGTTGCCTAGCTTTTATTTCTGTCCTACAGACTGGTCAGAGCTGCCGTGGTCCTTACAAAATGAAGCTTTCAAAGAAAAACAGTGAAACATCTAAAGAATGCAAGAAATTACAAACCAAATAAAGAGACAAGAAAATAATATGTCACCAAATATGAACCAAGGAGTGCTAAAGGGAAAGGAGCGGTAATTTTAATATTGGACAAAAAGAAACTTTAAGTTTGAAAACATAATGTGTGAAAAATTTAATCTGTAACTTGATAAATGGAATAATAGAACCAGATAGTAAACAGTTATTAATATATATGTTCCTAACCATATAGTTGCTATAAAAAACTACTGGCAATAATTTTATTTGTTTTTTTTTCTTCTGCAAAAAGAGATACCTTTTCATAGTGTTTTCCTGTTTTCTCTATTGTATTTTCTGTCTTTTGCCTGCTGATTTAAGGAGTTGCTAGCAAAGCAAAAAATTTAGTCATTTCTCATTTATAATCAATGTAAATATCTTTTCCACTCTTCAGTCTTCTGCTAACTTTATCTTTGTTGTTCTTTGTTGAAGAGAAATATTTTGTTTGTATGTTTTCAAATCCATCAAATATTTTCTTCAAGACGTGTGCTTTTAAATCTCTATGAAATCCTTCCAAGTACATGTGTTCTATTATTATCTTTATAATTTTACAGTGCTCCTCTAATTCTTTAATATATGCAGAGATGAACATTGCCATTGCTGTGGTGTACTGATCAATTCTGGGTGGGCATGCACTGAGTTTATAGATGAATAGGAGAAGAATTTTTGTCTTTAAAATATTTAGCCTTTTCTATCCATTAACACGGCATATGTTCAAATTTTTTAGATGTACTTCTTAGTAATCAGAGAAATACAAATTACATATTACAAATCCGAGAAGATATCATTACATTCTCACAATAAAATAGCTAAAATTGAAATGACTGATATTATCAAGCTTTGGTAAGAACTTGTAGTAACAGGATTTTCATTAGCTACTAATGGTAGTGCAAACCGAGTAGCCACTCTGGAAAACTGGCATTATCTACTAATCTTGGACATACAGACACCCTAAGCATGCCTAGGTATTTAACTTCTAAGTGCATCCTCCACATATTTGCCAAAATGCATATAAGAATAATCATATCACTGTTTTTTATCTTAGCTCAAAGCTGGAAACAGCCTTATTAAGGTGGTTCACCACTTTAAAAAAAAAGGAAAGTCCTACATTCATCTCAAGAGATAGCAATAAGACATTTGATAAAATTCAACACTATTCTTGGCAAAACCATTCAGTGAATTAAAAATAGAGGAGAAATGATTAACCTTATAAAGTATGTCACTGAAAAACCCACAACAAACACTGTATAACTTAACTAAACCGAAAATTTTCCTTTAAGAATAGGAATAAATGGCGCCGACCTGGTGGCATAGTGGTTGGGTATGCATGCTCTGCTTCGGGGTCCCAGGGTTCACCAGTTCAGATTCTGCACGTGGACCTACCCATCATTCATGAGGCCATGCTGTGTTGGCATCCCACATAGAACAACTAGAAGGACATACAACTAGGATGATTGGCAACAGATGCTAGCTCAGGGACAGTGTTCCTCACCAAAGGAAAAAGAAGAGGAAGAAGAATAGGAATAAGATAAGGTTGCCTATCATCACTTTTAACCAATGAATTGAAACTACTAGATTAGAAAGCAAGACAATAAAAATGGAAAAAATATGATGGTGGGAAAAAACCAAAACTTTATATATAGATTATAGGATTATCTGTGAAAAAAAGAAACCCTAAAGCACTTACCACAAATTATTAGAATTTATTAGAAACTTTCTTTTCAGAATTCTTGATTAAAAGATCAATGTCTGGGGGCCAGCCTAATGGTGAAGTGGTTAAGTTCACACACTCTGCTTCAGCAACTCAGGGTTCACAGGTTCAGATTCTGGGTGTGGACCTACACACTGCTCATTAAGCCATGATGAGATGTCATCCCACATACAAAAGAGAGGAAGATTGGCACAGATGTTAGCTCAGGGCCAATCTTCCTCACCAAAAAAAAAAAAGAGAGAGAAATACAGCTTAAAATACTCTTTACAATTCGGTGAAACATATAAACTAGTAGATAAATAGGAATAAACCTAAAAAAAAAGTGCAAGATTTTTTCAAAATTATTTTTTTAGTAACGAAGTTACTTTATAGGAGAATTTATAAATAGAGGGACAGACTGTTCATTAACTAGAAAACAAAATCTGAAATTTTCAGTTTTCCTGAAATTGCTCTAAACATTCAATACAATCCTAACCAAAATCTTAAGTTTTTTAATGGAAATTTATATGTAGAGTCTAATATATATATATATATATATATATATATATGTGAATGACCTAAGAACAAATAAAACAAATCCTAGAAAAGAACCAGGAATGCAAATTTGTCACAGGATTTACCATGAGTCAGTAGCAATGAAGAAAATATGGCACTGAATGTGGATAGACAAACGGAATAACGTAAAACAATGGAAAGTCTGAACGTAGAGTGACAGAGCTAATAATAAGAATCAGTGATTAAAGGATAGACGTTGCAGTAAAACTACTGGGATAATTATTATACAGATTTTAAAAAGTGAAATTGTTCCCCTTCCTGTACCATATGCAAATATAAATTCCAGCTGGATTAAAAGACATAGATGTCAAAACAAAACTAAAATCTTGGAAGTCAACATAAAAGAAAATCTAGGCCTTGTGTAGAGAAGTGTGTCTTAAGCGAGACAATACAGCACTAACTGAAAAAGGAAAGAATGACAGATTTAACTACATAAAAATTAATACCTCCTGCTTATCAAATCACACAAAAGAACAAGAGAAGACAAGTCACAATGGGATAAAATAATTCGAACATATATAACTGACAGTGAATTAGCATCCAGAACATGTTAAAAAACTTCTGCATATCAGAAAGGGAAAAATAGAAACAGGAACAAAAGATTTGAAAGGGTATTTTACAGAGAAGAATTCACAAGCAGCCAGTTGACACATAAAAAGATGCTCAACCTCAAAATAATCAGAGGTTTTTCAAATTAAAACCACAGTGAAATAGCATTGCACACCCAAATGACTGGCAAACTGTCTGACAATATGCAACGTAGGTAAAGATTAAGGTGAATGTTCACGTACTGCTAGTGGGAGTGTAAATGGGTAAAAAAAAAAAAAAAAAAAAAAAGGAAAGAAAAAAAATAAAAGCACACTTCAGGAAAAAAATGGCATCATACTGGAAAAGTTAAAGCATTTATACCACAAGAACGAGAAATTCTCCTCCTAACTTCACACCACGGAGAAGCTTTTGCATATAGATGCCCCAGGATATAGGTACAAGATTTTCATTGCAATAATTGTAAAAAATCTGCAACAACTCAGTTATTCATAAATAATAGGGTAGGTAAATAGCATATTTATACGATGAAAAAACATACACCAGTGAAAAAGAATGAATTAGACTTACATGCAATAACACCAATGACTCTTAGGAAGATAATATTGAATTACAAAAATATAGAAAACAATTTCTGCATTTCATAGAACTTTCAAATACATACAAAATTAAATAGTATATTATCTTGAGTTGTAAAAATGTCATGAACTCTAAAAGAAAATCAAGGGGAAAACATTTAGGGAGTGTAAAGGAGAAATAAAAAATTATAACCAAATATAGTGGAGGAGAGCCTTGGAGTGGCTGGTGATTCAGTGTGCCGTGAACTGAAGAATGCGATTGTCTCAATTCTGTGCAGGTGACGACCGAGGTGATCACAGGCTCTGGTGGAAGCACAGAAGAAAGCATCCACCTAGTTAAGGAGGAAGAGATGGTTTGTATTTTCATGCTTCTCAATCACTCTGTACTCTCCCACTACCTACACACGCTGGGCAATCCCATATGATGAAGACATTGGGTATGGAGTTTCTGCAGTTTCCTCCATTTATAACATCTTAAAAGTTTGTAAAATGGTAAAAGTGCAGAAAATTATCAGAAATGGAGAGTTAAGAGATGACGTGATGTAAGAACACATTACTTTTCCACGGATGCAACAAGTTCACAATTGTGTTAAGGCTTGGAAAACATGGGGGACGTGATCTATGCCATTAATTTTCTGATCATGAAATGTTGGCCCTACATCCAGTTCAGCAGGATTGGTCCAAGGAGAAGTGCCCTCACTCATCTCTGTAATTCTATAGCCTTACTGTGGCTTTGGATATAGCATATTCATCCTGAGGATTGGTGTAGAGTAGCTTTAGCTTCTAAATAGAGTGGATGGTGGTAAATTGAGGGAAAGATATCTCCATCTTCAATGTCTAACTAGCCTTCATTGTTCCTGACACTGAGTTGTCAGGTTCAAACAGTGTCCAGCCGATAACCCGTCATTCAGAGGACAGGTACTATATTCTAAGTGGCATACATAGAGCGTGCATGCTGTAGCTCCTAGGCTCTGCGTAGGTTTCTCGATGTCTCTGGTAGCTCTTAAATCAATTGCTGAGACTGCATGTGACAGGCCCGTGAGATCAGCCACCTGGGCTCCCACAGTGCTCAGCAGACCTCAGACTGTTTCCTGCATTTCGCCCTGTGTGATCTCCAGTCATCTTATCTTTCATCCTTCCTCTGTCAGCAATTCTTTACCTCTCCTCCACCCCCCGGTGGGTGAGGAAGGGCAAGGAAAGGATGTGTCTATGAATACCATCAGCCCCTGAACCTCCTGAAGATTTTTCAGTTTAAAAAACCTATGTCAGCAGAACACATCCCTGCTGTTGAAGTCCTTTTGTTGATGAAAGAGATTGATTTGACACTTCTAAATCTCTCTCTTTTTTCTTTTAAACCTCCCTCCCGTCTCCTGTAGCAGAGTTGATCAAATACAATGAACAAGATTATTCAAAGGTCACTTGGAGCCCTCCAAGAGGCCAAGATGGATGCCTAGCTGCTCTAGACTCCTGGGTAATCCTATGTCACACAGTGGTATTCAGAGCCCCCAGGAAGTTTAGCAATAGCATCCATTCCTCCAAGCAAAGAGCCTTTTGAGTTGAAGATAACCTCGTGGAAACCTTATTCACACAGCACAGAAAGAATGCAAATAAGTAAATGTTCTGAGACACTAAAACACACCCCTCAAGCTATCTTTCTCTTTGATGAAAATGTTTTTGAAATGTATTGCATCCTTTCTTACCTTCTGAAGCTTAGTATTTAAAAAATGATTATCCCTGAGACAGGTGTACTAACTGCATTGTGCTATAATAGAGTGATGCCCTCAAGAAATAAAGCAGCGTAGAACTTCTCCCTGCCATTATATCCCGGGAGTGTGATTGTTTTTGCATATAGGAAGTTTTATTTCTCCACATTTTGAAAGTAATTTTTCATAAACAATTATTAATACATTTAAATTGAGGTAAGAAATATTGCTATTAATGAAAACATCATAAAGCATTTGATAGGATAAAAATGGCACATTTTTCCTGTAAGTATTTGATTTCTAGGTAGCTTATCACGTATTTATTATTTAAAAAAAGTTCTTTTAAAAAAAGATATATAGAGAACAGCCGAGGCTCTTGGAGGGAGCAGGCGGTGCTGAGAGGGCCACCAACAGGAGAGGGTCAGAAGTCAGAGAAGTTCGAAGTATGGGGAGCAAAATGGCGGGGTGAGCTGACCCGGGATTCTCTCCCCTACAAAATACAACAAAAGATTGGAAGAACTGAATTTCGGAGAGTAAACATGATGCCAGCTCGTTAGAGACCTACAATACCAAGAAGGCGGAAATCATAAACCTTGCAGACGGCCTCGGAGGCGCTGGAACGGTAGGAGAGAACATCGCTCCCTCCCCTAGAGTCTGCGATCGCTGGGGCACGGGTCGGGAAGGAGCGGGGGAGGGGCTGCGCGACCGGGGGATTATCCAGGACTCCTGCCGCTGATTCAGTGGAGACCCGCTGAGGGGGGGGAAAGCTTCCGTCTGCGGGGACCCTATAAATCAGGGGCCTTGGGAGACCAGAGAACAGAACTGATCTGAACCCAGACTGGCGCATGTGAGTAACAGCCCCTCCCCCCCAGCAAAGCCAGTGGGCGCAGCCATCTTGCCCCAAGGCAGAGAGCTAACATGCCGCTCTCGACCCCCATCTAGTGGCAACAGGCTGTAACTGCAACTGAATTCTACCACCGTGAGAAAAAACCGCTCCTCTACCATCCAGCAATTTATAAAAGCCCCAGACCAGAAGGAAAACAATAAAAACACACAATTAAGTCCTGAGGACTTGGAATTAGGTAAACTAAGTGATAATGAATTCAGAGCAGCTATAATCAAAAAACTCAATGAGGTAGAGAGAAAGATAGAGAAACAAGCCGAGTTCTGGAGTTACTGCACAAAAGAGATTGGAATCATAAAGAAGAATCAAACAAAATTACTTGAGATGAAAAACACAATGGACCAGATAAAACAGAATACAGATTCCCTGAATGCCCATGTAGACAACATAGAGGAGCAAATCAGCATAATCGAGGAAAGACAGGCTGAATGGCGCCAGACAGAGGAAGAAAGAGAACTAAGAATTAAAAAAAATGAAGAAAATCTCCGAGAAATAATGGATTCAATGAGGAGTAAGAACATAAGGATCATAGGAATTCCCGAGAATATGGAAAAGGAAAATGGAGCAGAAAGTGTGCTTAACAAAATTATTGAAGAGAACTTCCCAAATCTAGGGATCAACGGAGAAATGTGTGTAGAGGAGGGTTTTAGATCTCCTCGATTTGTCAATGTAAAAAGACCCACCACAAGGCACATAATAGTAAAGTTGGCAAATAGGAATGATAAGGAAAGAATACTCAGGGAAGTAAGAAAAAAAAAGAGAATAACCTATAAAGGAGCCCCTATCAGACTGTCAGCGGATTTCTCTACAGAAACCCTACAAGCTAGGAGAGAATGGAGTGATATATTCAAAGCTTTAAAGGATAAAAACCTTCAGCCAAGAATACTCTATCCAGCAAGAATTTCCTTCAGATATGAGGGAGAAATTAAATCTTTTCCAAACAAAAGTTAAGGGAATTTGTAACTAAAAGCCCTCCATTACAAGAAATCCTCAAGAAGGCTCTCATACTTGAAAAAAGAAAAAAGGGAGAAAGGGGACACAAGCCACAGACTAGGGAGACCGATGGATAGAACCAGAACAGGATAGCAAATATTCAACTATAGCATTAGGGTAAAAATAAGGAAACTACCAAAACAAGGACGATCTTAGCACTCTAACTACAAATTAATAAGACGAGTTGGAATAAAAAGTGAAAATAATTATTTAGGAGGGGAAGAGCAAAGGGTCTAAATCAGTATTGGTCGAGTAAGTAAGAGACCACCAGAGAATAGACTATATTATACACGAGATTCTAAATACAAACTTCAAGGTAGACACTAAAATAAAGTACAGAACAGAGTCACAAATCATAGATAAGGAAAAATCTAAGAAACCCAGCATAAGAAATTGCAGTATTAAATGGGTAGTCTAAAGCACACAGGAAAACAAGATAATGAGCAACAGATTGACAGCATTAAGTCCACATGCATCAATAATCACTCTCAATGTGAACGGATTGAACTCTCCAATAAAAAGACACAGAGTGGCAAAATGGATTAAAGAACAAGATCCAACAATTTGTTGCCTCCAGGAAACACACCTCAGCCCCAAGGACAAACACAGACTCAGGGTGAAGGGATGGAGGAAAATACTTCAAGCAAATAGCAAGGAAAAAAAGGCAGGTGTTGCAATTCTCATATCAGACCAAGTGGATTTCAAGATAAGACAGGTAAAGAGAGACACAGAGGGACAATATATAATGATCAAAGGGACACTTCATCAAGAAGAAATAACGCTTATAAATATCTATGCACCCAACACAGGAGCACCAAGATTCATAAAGCAACTATTAACAAACCTAAAGGAAGATGTTAAAAACAACACAATAATAGTAGGGGACCTCAACACCCCACTCACATCAATGGACAGATCATCCAGACAGAAAATCAACAAGGAAATAGTGGAGCTGAATGAAAAACTCAAACAATTGGACTTAATAGACATATATAGATCACTCCACCCTGAAGGAGCTGAATACACATTCTTCTCAAGTGCACATGGAACATTCTTTAGGATAGACCATATGTTGGGAAACAAGGCAAGCCTCTACAAATTTAAAAAAATTGAAATAATAACAAGCATCTTCTCAGATCATAGTGCTATAAGGCTAGAAATTAATTACAAGAAAAAAGCTGAGAAAGGCACAAAGATATGGAGACTAAACAACACACTACTGAACAAGCAATGGATCATTGAAGAAATTAAAGAAGAAATAAAAAAAACCTGGAAACAAATGAAAATGATAGCATGCCATACCAACTCATATGGGATACAGCAAAAGCTGTATTAAGAGGAAAATTCATTGCAATACAGGCACATCTTAACAAACAAGAAAAATCCCAAATAAGCAACCTTAAAGCACACCTAACTGAACTAGAGAAAAAAGAACAAATGAAGCCCAAAGTCAGCAGAAGGAAAGAAATAAAAATCAGAGCAGAAATAAATACTATTGAAATGAAAAAGGCAGTAGAAAGGATCAATGAGACAAAGAGCTGGTTTTTTGAGAAGATAAATAAAATTGACAAACCACTAGCCATACTTACAAAGAAAAAAAGGGAGAAAGCTCAAATAAACAAAATCAGAAATGAGCGAGGAGAAATAACAACAGACTCTGCAGAAATACAACAGATTATAAGAGAATACTACAAAAAACTATATGCCAACAGAATGGATAACCTAGAGGAAATGGATAAATTCTTGGACTCCTACAATCTCCCAAAGCTCACTCAAGAAGAGGCAGACAATTTGAACAGACTAATCACAAGGAAAGAGATTGAAACAGCAATCAAAAACATCCCAAAGAATAAAACCCCAGGACCAGATGGCTTTCCTGGGGAATTCTACCAAACTTTCAGAGACGATTTAATACCTATCCTTTTCAAGCTATTCCAAAAAATTAGGGAAGATGGAACACTTCCTAACACATTCTATGAGGCCAACATCACGCTGATACCAAAACCTGACAAGGACACCACGAAAAAAGAGAACTACAGGCCAATATCACTGATGAACATAGATGCAAAAATTCTAAACAAAATTTTGGCAACCAGAATTCAGCAATTCATCAAAAGAATCATACATCAGGATCAGGTGGGATTCATACCAGGGACACAGGGATGGTTCAACATCTGCAAATCAATCAATGTGATACACCACATCAACAAACTGAGGAATAAAAACCACATGATCATCTCAATAGATGCAGAGAAGGCATTTGACAAGATCCAACAGCATTTATGATAAAAACTCTGAACAAAATGGGCATAGAAGGAAACTACCTCAACATAATAAAGGCTGTATATGACAAACCCATAGCCAACATCATACTCAATGGGCAAAAACTGAACGCCATCCCCCTGAAAACAGGAACGAGACAAGGATGCCCTCTGTCACCACTCTTATTTAACATAGTACTGGAGGTCCTGGCCAGAGCAATCAGGCAAGAAAAAGGAATAAAAAGAATCCAAATAGGGAGGGAAGAAGTGAAACTCTCGCTGTTTGCAGACGACATGATCTTATATAGAGAAAACCCCAAAGAATCCATTGGAAAACTGTTAGAAGTAATCAACAACTACAGCACAGTTTCAGGGTATAAAATCAATTTGCATAAATCAGTAGCATTTCTATACTCCAGTAATGAACCAACAGAAAAAGAACTCAAGAATACAATACCATTCACAATCGCAACAAAAAGAATAAAATACCTTGGGGTAAATTTAACTAAGGAAGTGAAGGACCTATATAATGAAAATTTCAAGGCCTTTCTGAGAGAATTGGATGACGACATAAGGAGATGGAAAGACATTCCATGTACATGGATTGGAAGAATAAACATAGTTAAAATGTCCGTTCTACCTAAAGCAATCTACAGATTCAATGCCATCCCAATCAGAATCCCAATGACATTCTTTACAGAATTAGAACAAAGAATCCTAAAATTCATATGGGGCAACAAAAGACCCCGAATTGCTAAAGCAATCCTGAGAAAAAAGAACAAAACGGGAGGCATCACAATCCCTGACTTCAAAACATACTACAAAGCTACAGTAATCAAAACAGCATGGTACTGGTACAAAAACAGGTGCACAGATCAATGGAACAGAATTGAAAGCCCAGAAGTAAAACGACACATCTATGGACAGCTTATCTTTGACAAAGGAGCTGAGGGCATACAATGGAGAAAAGAAAGTCTTTTCAACAGATGGTGCTGGGAAAACTGGAAAGCCACATGTAAAAGAATGAAAATTGACCATTCTTTTTCACCATTCACCAAAATAAACTCAAAATGGATTAAAGACCTAAAGGTGAGACCTGAAACCATAAGGCTTCTGGAAGAAAACGTAGGCAGTACACTCTTTGACATCAGTATTAAAAGGATCTTTTCGGACACCATGCCTTCTCAGAGAAGGGAAACAATAGAAAGAATAAACGAATGGGACTTCATCAGATTAAAGAGCTTGTTCAAGGCAAATGAAAACAGGATTGAAACAAAAAAACAACCCACTAACTGGGAAAAAATATTTGCAAGTCATATATCTGACAAAGGCTTAATATCCTTAATATATAAAGAACTCTCGCAACTCAACCACAGAACATCAAACAACCCAATCAAAAAATGGGCTGGAGACATGAACAGACATTTCTCCAAAGAAGATATACTGATGGCCAATAGGCACATGAAAAGATGCTCATCATCGCTGATCATCAGGGAAATGCAAATCAAAACTACACTAAGATATCACCTTACACCCGTTAGAATGACAAAAATATCTAAAACTAATAGCAACAAATGTTGGAGAGGTTGCGGAGTAAAAGGAACCCTCATACACTGCTGGTGGGAATGCAAACTGGTGCAGCCACTATGGAAAACAGTATGGAGATTCCTCAAAAAACTAAAAATAGAACTACCATACGATCCAGCCATCCCACTACTGGGTATTTATCCAAAGAGCCTGAAGTCAGCAATCCCAAAAGTCCTGTGCACCCCAATGTTTATTGCAGCACTGTTTACAATAGCCAAGACGTGGAAGCAACCTAAGTGCCCATCAACAGATGAATGGATAAAGAAGATGTGGTACATATATACAATGGAATACTACTCAGCTGCAAAACAGAACAAAATCTTTCCATTTGCAATAACGTGGATGGACCTTGAGAGAATTATGTTAAGTGAAATAAGCCAGCGAGAGAAAGATAATCTGTGTATGACTCCACTCATATGAGGAATTTAAAACTATGGACCAAGAACAGTTTAGTGGATACCAGGGGAAAGGTGGGGTGGGGGGTGGGCACAAAGGGTGAAGTGGTGTACCTACAACATGACTGACAAACATTAATGTACAATTGAAATTTCACAAGATTGTAACCTATCAGTAACTCAATAAAAAAAAAAAAAGACATATAGGGGACAGCCTGGTGGCACAGCAGTTAAGTTTGCACATCCCGCTTTGGCAGCCCGGGGTTTGCCAGTTGGGATCCTGGGTGCAGACATTGTACCACTTGGCAAAAGCCATGCTGTGGTAGGCGTCCCACATATAAAGTAGACGAAGATGGGCACGGATGTTAGCTCAGGGCCAGTCTTCCTCAGCAAAAAGAGGAGAATTGGCAGCCGATGTTAGCTCAGGGCTAATCTTCCTCAAAAAACAAACAAACAAACAAAACATAAAAAAAAGACATATAAAACACATACAACAAAGTTTGTAGAGTTTACGAATCTTAGGTCTGTAGACATAAGCCAATCAAACATGTTGTATAGCCAAATAACCACAAGCCAAATCCAGAAACTTCTCTAGTATATTAGAATGTTCCTTTGAGCTTATTTATCATTAATAATATCTCCAAGAGGTAATCATTATTCTAACTTTCGTTATCAATTAATTTTACCTGTTCTTGAACTTCATATAAATGATATCATATGTATTCTTTTGCAGTGATGTTTCTGCTCTACATACTAATGATAATGTTTGTAAGATTCGTGCATGTTGTTTCACGAATCAGTACTTATTGTATTTTTATTGCTGTGTAACAGTCTATTGTATGAAATGTCTCATAATTTCTTCATCTATTCTTTTATTGAGCACATACCCTCAGAATGGTTAGCATGTAGTAAGTACTGTCAAGTAGTATTACAAAGTATCTTTAATGATTTTTATTTCCAACTGCAATGTATGATGGTTCCAATGTTCCCATATCCTTACTAATGACTTTGTATTGTCAATCTTTATTTCTTTTTTGAAATTTTGGCCATTTTGGTGAATATGCAGTGGCATCTAATGGTGGTTTTATCTGAATCTTTTTATGGTGATCTTTATAATAATTTTGGTTTTATTTTCTTTTATTTTCAATTATTATTGGTTTTATTTTCTTTAGTTTTATTTCCTCATTTAGTATTTCCTTTCTTAAACAGTTTTTTTTTTTTTTTTTTTTTAGGAACATTAGCCCTGAGCTAACTACTGCCAATCCTCCTCTTTTTACTGAGGAAGACTGGCCCTGAGCTAACATCCATGCCCCTCTTCCTCTATTTTATACATGGGACCCCTACCACAGCATGGCTTGCCAAGCCGTGCTGTGTCTACACCCGGATCTGAACCGGTGAACCCTGGCCGCTGAAGCGGAACATGTCCACTTAACCGCTGCGCCACTTGGCCAGCCTCTCTTAAACAATTTTTAGTTAAACTTTTTATTTTGGGATAATTGTAGATTCATGTGCAGTTTAACCAAATACTTAAGTTTACTGTTTCTTTCTCTACTGTACCTATAGCCTTATATTTTGTGATTTTAATGTGGTTTTGTCCAGATTATCCAATAATGAAAACTCTCAGCATTTTATGTAAAACAAAAGTACATAGACTTTGAAAGAGTTTGAAATTCATAAGTAAATTAATGAGATTTTAGGTGTGGACTTTGTGACTTTGGAGGGGAGAGGGTCTAAGGAGCTCTTATTCTAGTTTGCAGATAGGAATAATCTAGGATTCTGATAATGTGTTGAAAATACTGTTTCATTCTGTCTGTATGTTTTGAAATGTTAGTATATATTTTATATCACAAGAGTTTGCATAGCCAAAAATTCCAAATATCTAAAAGTTGCGTTGTCTAGGCTATCTAAAAAGGCAGTGCTACCGTGCCTTTGAATTAATTTATACTAGGCTATGTCTTTCTTTCCTTAGTCCAACCACTATTTGTGTTTTATCCTTGGAGTCTATGATTAGACTCTGGAGAAACATTGGCTCTAGAGAACCACAAAGTCTTCTAAAGAATCTCTCTTACATGACTCCCTACATTCTGCCTGCCCGGGGCTCCTGACTCAAGAGCAGCGAAGTAGCAGGATATGCCACACATTGAATAGAACTGGTTCCTTTAACACAAATTAGCAATATGCACATCTGTGTTAATTCTTTAACAAAATCATTATTTGTCAATATTTTCAACAACAATGACTAAGAAATGTGTGCTATGCTAACCAAAAAGAAGCAAACCTATCTTTTTAATTACCATTAACTATTTATATAGATACCTGCCTGAAACAAAGATTAGCTATTACTTATATGTTGGTGCTAAGTTTCTAAGAATTCTACATGTGAAATTTTTGACAAAAATAAATAAATAAATATATATACATATTTCATAAAATAAAACATTGAGTTCTTATTTTATAAACTCATTTCTGGCTGCTCTCCTAGGAAATCATAATGGTAATAGCCACATAAATAAAAAGAATCGTCATGTTATATTCATTTGTGTGCTATGAAAACATAATCAAAATAGCCTACTTACTAGCCACCAAAACACCTTCCCACGTTCCTTCCATTTGGGCCCTCAAATATATTCTTTTCTCCTCCAGCTTTTCCACTCCTAAATCATGTCTTCTCAGCATTTTTTAATGTATCCTTTCTGTTTCCATCTGAAACAACTCATCTCTCTTATCTTGAAAGGCAAAATCATCATACACCTCCACTAAAAAAAACAATTCCATGATTCTTCCAATTTCACTCAATATCTCCTTATTCACATTTGTCCTTTTAAAAATGAGGAACTGGAGCAACCATTGACATTTCACACCACGCTAATCAACCATTGTTATTGATTGATTTGACTAACACACCTGCCTAGGTGATGGTTCCTTTTGTCTCTAAGGCTCAATAGATATTCCTCCTGAAACTGTATTCACACACACAAACACACACACATACACACACTTGCCATCTGGTGGATAATCTGAGATTTACAAAATTTTACGCTGTCTGTAATCTTCACACACGTCTTCAACATTCATTTGGAAGAAAAATTATAAAATGGGTCTCCTTGTGTCAATGTTTTTACTACATAATCACTTCCTAATTGAATGCAATCTGGCTACTGCATTGTGAAAGAAACAAAGCTTCACATTGAATTTTTGCATTATAAACTGTCAAAAGCATTTGTATTCAGTCTAGGCTTATTGCAAACAACTGAGCAAGGAGCCGAGAAGGAGAAAATTGCAGCCATCTGAAAAGTCAAATATCTTACTGATTTTTAAAATTTAATTATTTTATTGAGGCTATATTGGCTCATAACATTGTATAATTTGGTGTGCATTATTATGTATCAGTTTCTGTATAGACTGCATCTTGCTACCACCAATAGTCTAGTTTTTATCCATCATCATACATATGTGCCCTTTTACTCCTTTCGTCCTCCTCCCACCCCCTTCCCCTCTGGTAACCACTGATCTGGTTTCCTTATCCATGGGTTTGTTTATCTTCTATGGTGAAATCATACAGTTTTTGTCTTTCTCTGTCTGGCTTATTTTGCATAGCATAATACCCTGAAGTTCTATCCATGTTGTCACAAATAGCATGACATTGTCTTTTTTTATGGCTGAGTAGTATTCCATTGTAAATATATGCCACATCTTCTCCATTGTAAATATATGCCACATCTTCTTTATCCATCCATCGGTTGAGGGGCACTTGAATTGCTTCCACATCTTGGCTACTGTGAATAATGCTGTGATGAACAAGGGTTGCATAAATCTCTTGAATTGTTGATTTCCTGTTTTTTGGATAAGTACCCAGTAGTGGGATAGCTGGGTCATATGGTATTTCTATTTTTAATTTTTTGAGAAAGCTCCATACTGTTTTGCCTAGTGGCTGCATCAGTTTGCATTCCCACCAACAGTGTATGACAGTTCCCTTTTCTCCACATCTTCTCCAAAACTTGTTGTTTTGTGTCTTGTTAATTGTAGCCATTCTGATGGGTGTAAAGTGATACCTCATTGTAGTTTTGATTTACATATCCCTAATAATTGGTGGTGTTGAGCATCCTTTCATGTGCCTGTTGGCTATCTGTGTACCTTCTTTGGAAGAGTGTCTGTTCATATCCTCTGCCTATTTTTTGATCAAGTCATTGCTTTTTTGTTCTTGAGTTGTATGAGTTCTTTATATATTTTGGAGATTAACCCCTTGCCAGATATATGATTTGCAAATACTTTCTCCTGGTTGGTGGGCCTTTTCATTTTGTTCATGGTTTCTTTTGCCTTGCAGAAGCTTTTAGTCTGACGTAGTCCCATTTGTTTATTTTTTCTTTTGTTTCCTTTGCCTGAGTAGACATAGTATTCAAAAAGATACTGCTAAGACCAATGTCAAAGAGTGTCCTGCCTATATTTTCTTCTGGGAGTTTTATGGTTTTAGGTCTTACATTCAAGTCTTTAATCCATTTTGAGTTAATTTTTGAGTATAGTGTAAGATAATGGGCTACTTTCATTCTTTTGTGTGTGGCTGCCCACTTTTCCCAACATCATTTTATTTATTTATTTATTTTTTTTTTTGAGGGAGATTAGCCCTGAGCTAACTACTGCCAGTCCTCCTCTTTTTTGCTAAGGAAGACTGGCCCTGAGCTAACATCGTGCCCATCTTCCTCTACTTTATACATGGGACTCCTACCACAGCATGGTGTGCCAAGTGGTGCCATGTCCGCACCTGGGATCCGAACCGGAGAACCCCTGGCCACCAAGAAGCAGAACGTGTGAACTTAACTGCTGCACCATCGGGCCGGCCCCCCAGCATCATTTATTGAATAAACTTTCTTTTCTCCATTGTATGTTCTTGGTTCCTCTGTCAAAAATTAGCTGCCCATAGATGTATGGTTTTATTTCTGGGCTTTCAATTTTATTTCATTGATCTATGTGTCTGTTTTTGTGAGAGTACCATGCTGTTTTGATTACTGTGGCTTTGCAGTATATTTTGAAATCAGGGATTGTGATAGCTCCAGCTTTGTTCTTTTTCCTCAGGACTGCTTTGGCTGTGTGGGGTCTTTTCCTGTACCCTATAAACTTTAGAACTCTTTGCTCTATTTCTGTGAAGAATGTCATTGGGGTTGTGATTGAGAGTGCATTGAAGCTGTAGATTGGTTTAGGTAATCTGAGTTTTTTTAAGTAGTACATATAAAATAAAATTTCATTTCAGGCTATCATTTCTATAGTGTCAAGGCTGTATTTAAAACTAGAGCCTACATAGATAAAATATGTTTAGTTCCAAACTATTTGCTCCAAGTTTCCCTTTAAATAACTTTGCTTTGTTCTTAGAGAATTACTCACATTTCTGGTTTTATAATTCATATTTAGAAAAAGTGGCTAATATATGTTATTTTCCTCTATTCACTACTCCATTAAAAGAATTCCACACTTCTATGCCATCAGCTCTGGTGTCTCCTGTATTTCTCATACACTTAGTTGTTAACTTCTCTAGGCTCTACCTTCTGCATGTCTTCTATTTGTAATATAAATTCCCTTCAATTCTTTCTACCAAACATTTTTAATCTTTATCGAGATGCATAGTAAAACCACAATAAAAATCAATGAAATGCAACTTCACACACACTAGAATGACTCAAATCGAAACTACTGACAAATAGTCATGGGGATTTGGAGCAACTAGAATTCTCATACATAGCTGGCAGCAATGTAAGTGATACAACCATTTTGGAAAACTATTTAACATTTACTAAGGAAGTTAAAACTGTAACTTACTTATGATTTAGCAATTCCAGTTCTAAGTGTTTATCTAAGAGAAATGAAAAAAAAAATGTGTCCATTAAAGACATGCACTGGAATGTACTGGAAACAACTCAAATGTGCATCAACAAAAAGTGGACAAATTTTCACATATTCAATGGAGTAAAGGGATAAACTGATACATACAACAACACAGAGGCATCTCAGTAACATACTGAGTGAAAGAAGACACACAAAATAGTATATGCTATCTGAGTCCATTTATGTGAATTCCAAGAAAAAGTGAACCTAATTTTTGGCAGTAGAAATTAGAATAATGGCTTCCTCTGGTGGGCAGGAAATTCATTGGAAATGGTCATGAGGGACATTTCTAGGGTGATTGTGGTGGAGGTTATTCAGATGGAAGATTGGACTGTAAATCTGTGCATTTGCTAATTATAAATAATATCATCATAAAGTAATTTGAACTATGATATTAAGTTCCAAACTTGTCTTTCGACATTCATTTGCATCAATATGCTGCAAGGAGAAGTCCCTCCTCCTTTTGGTTCTAACTAATAGAACAGACCAAATAGTCACTTGCTAGAAGAGATCAAAATATTACCTTTAGTAATGTTTCAAAAAATGACCACTACTCCTCCCACAAAATGCAGAACTCTCAGATGAGGACTCGATTGGAGAATTTAGCTTCTAATCAAACTTGACCTTGAGAATAGCCTGTGGGAGCAATCCCTGAGTTACCCTGGAGCTGTAGACAAGAAACTGCAGGCATGGCCGAAATTTCCACCCCCATAAGAAAGTTATGTCTCCAGTTTTTACAGCAAAGAGCTTAGAGCAAGAAAGCTCAAAGAACGAGAGGATGCTGTGGGCCCTGGAAGGTCAAATGAAAAAGAAGCAATTCCTTCCAGAAAAGGTAACCTTTAACACGATGACCCCAGTTGCTGAAAACAGGATCCAATAATTAACCTTTGGGAGGCAGAGATTGAGAGTTTTCATACCAATATTCCTTCTCCATTGAGGGTGAACAGGAGAAATGCCCTTCACTAGTGACAAGAAACAACGTGGTTTCCCCACCCATATGAAGAGAAGAATTCAGTTCGTTATGGTGCATTTATACAAGAAAATAAGCAAACGCTAAAAATTGTGTTTCTAAAAAACTAATAATAAGTTAAGAAAGTGCTAATATTGCATCATTACTGGTATTTTTAAAACAACAACTGCAATAATAGTTACAAATACTGTACAAAACAATCACCATTTCATTAAAAATAATATATATACATATATATGAAATATAATGTTTTATATTTTACAAACTCATGTAAATATTAAGAATGTTCACCGATGGGTGTTAAACATTATTTTTATACTCCTTTACATATTTTTGCATGTTTAAAATTATTTTTCATTCTCATTAATTTGCTTTAAATAAATCTAAACAATAAAGCACACACAAAAACTTAATCATATATTTAAGAGTAATAAAAGATAGATTCATGAGGGGCTGGCCCCGTGGCCGAGTGGTTAAATTTGCACGCTCCACTGCAGGTGGCCCAATGTTTCGTTGGTTCGAATCCTGGGTGCGGACATGGCACTGCTCATCAAACCACGCTGAGGCAGCATCCCACATGCCACAACTAGAAGGACCCACAACGAAGAATATACAACTACGTACTGGGGGGCTTTGGGGAGAAAAAGGAAAAAATAAAATCTTAAAAAAAAAAAGATAGGTTCATGAGACTTCTGTGAAAAGATTAAATTTTGCAGAATGATCCAACAACACAATCATCATCATCATCATCATCATCATCATCATAGAAAATCAGTAGCACTGGGCTTGTTAGTCACTAGGTACTCAAAGACGTCCCTTCCCTCGAGAAGTAAGCAGCACATAAGGACAAAATCGAACACACACAGAGAAAGATACTTTGGCACACACAGTAAGCACTATGCAAGACGTACAGATAAGAACTGTAAAAATAAAGGAAAATTGCCCAATTAGTTCTGTGGTGAAAAACTTCCAAAGAAAATTTCAAGGTGAACCATGCTTCACAAATGGTTAGAACTCCAAGAGGGAGGGACAGCTTAGACCTTCCAAGCAGGCAAAATGGCATTTTAAAAGCTGTAACTCCTTGTCGCTGAATCTGGGTTAATGATGTGCCAATTTTAATGTGAACATTGCTCAAATAAAGAAATGAAATGGGAATGGCTATAGAGGAGTGTAGCCATCTTGGACCATATTTTACATGTGGAAATAGATGAGAAGCACTAACTGCCTCAGAATTCTCTTTGATAATTAGAAGTTATCACTAATACAAATAAAGAATTAAAACAACTCTTGTTTGTGGATAACTTGCTTTGAATTGCTGTTGGTTAGTGACTGTTTATTATAAAAGGTGGCAGAAGTAATGATAATATCTAAGGTCCTTGTAAAAAGACTACCAATATAGTACAACAAAGGAAAGGGTTTAGGTATTGGCCAAGTGGAAAAAGAGAATAAGGAAATAAGGGTATGTTTGAGGGACAAGTCAAGTGTTCTCTGGCTAGATCTGAAGTAGGCGGCATAGGCATAAGCAAGTTTGGAAAAGAGCATTCTTCAGGTTGGAGTTTAATAAGGACAACGGCCAGTTTAAGCAAGTCGGAAAGATTACATTCTGCTGTTTCTAGTTTAGAAAGAAAAAAATGGGTATTTTAGGCTAGAGACTTGCAATTCTTGGTGCAGTGCTAATAAAACATTCTTAAACTCTGGGAATCATGAAGATGGTTATATTAGCAGATGCTATTATTTGAATGCATACTAAGTCTCATTTATTGTGTTTGAAATGCTGCAAATATTACCTAACTTTTTGTTGTTGTTATTTTCTCCCCAAAGCCCCAGTACATATTTGTATGTCCCAGTTGTAAGTCATTCCAGTTCTTCTATGTGGGATGCCACCACAGAATGGCTTGGTGAGTGGTGTGTAGGTCCACGCCCAGGATCCAAACCGGTGAACCCTGGGCCGCCAACGCAGAATGCATGAACCAAACCACTCGGCCATGGGTCCCCATCGCTCATCTTTGCAACGTTCCTGAAAGATACGGATAATTTCATTCATTTTGCAGATGAGAAATCAGCGGCTCAGGAAGATACCCAATTTGAAGTGATGAGAACTAGGGCTTGAGCCCGGGTCTAATTCCAGAGCCTTTCTCTATTATATCATCCTTACTACAGAAGAAAATGTGTTAACTTCTCTAAAGGATGTATTTCCTGTGCAATAAATGCAAAAAATAATACTGTCGAGAATGCTGGAATTTTTTTCTTATAATTTTTACTGTCTCCCCTGTTTTCCTTTTGTTATTATTTTTACCTCTCTCAGGAAATGCTATAGATTTAGACTGTGTACTGTTAATTCGTTGCGTTCTCCTCATTAGTTTTCTACAGGCATTTGGCTGTCTGCAGATGTCAGACCCCCGGGCTGTAAAAGTCACTAAACAGATTGCTTTGAAATATTCTCCCTCCAAAGGCCCCTTGTTTAACTTCTGTAAATCTGTTCTGAGTTGCTTCCCTAACTTGACTTACGTGGCTCATGTGTTTTTACATACCGATTTTGTTCAGTGAGTGAGCAACGGTAGTTTTCTAGAGTCCCCAAACTTAATTCTTTCCCCGCTCTGCACGTTTTATCTTTGGCTGGTTTGCAGACATGAATAACCAACAGTGTTGACAATGTGTGTATTCCCACTTGAGTGTCACCATATTGTCAGCAGAACATAGAGGGATTGTGGTTTTCATGCTAGATGAGAGAATTGTTGAGTCGTAATAGATATTTTATGAGCTGCAAGCCCCTTACAAGTTTTGCATATTATTCAAATGTGTGTATACCCACAATTTTCTTAGTTTTCTTCTGTCTCTTACTCATTATCATTACCTCTGTCTATTTCGCATTTTACGTGTTTTGCCCAAAGATCGAGGCTATGAGAATGTAAAGTTCATTTTCTGTATACTCCATTTTGCTTTACAGTATCTGTCCAACATAAAGCATTTCACGATCCATAGCTTTTCTCTCCAAGTATCCCAGAGCAATTTTGCTCTGAGTCTTAATTGAGACATCTGTTCTCTGCTAATACAGGGAGGGCATAATCATTAAATAATGTGCTTTTGAGCTCCTTGCTGGTAAAGCCCACACCTTCTTTGATTTGTCTTTGCAGAATCAAGCACATCCATTAACTCCACGACCACTTAATGAGCACCTATGTGCCATACATTGTACTAAAGGCCACAAAAGCACAATTCAATAAGATAGTCTCTATTTTCAAGGAACAAACTATCTAATGGGAGAGATGGTCAAGTAAGCAAACAAACACAAGGTAGTGTGACAAATGACTCAAAGTAGGCAGGTACAAAGGATTAGAGTGTCACCAAACAAGAAGCTCTCAACTATTTTCAGACTTGGGTAATGATAAGAAAAGCTTTTATAAAGCACACATCTAAGTTGGTCTAGATGGAGTTAGTAAAGCATATGAAAAAAGACAGGACATTGCAGGTGAAGAAGCAGCGTGTACAAAGACATGGAGTCTTGCAATAACATCACGTGCAGAGAAAGTCAAGCAGCTTGGCGTTAGCAAAGAATAAGGGGCCAGTTGAAGAATTCGAGAAGCTAAGACTGGAAAGTCATATGGAGTCCAGAGTTTGGAGTGTTCGTATGTTATTCTAAGAAGTTTGAACATTTGCATAGTCAAGCATTTATCCAGAGACGATGTTTACATAGGTTGCATGTATGTACATTTTAACAATAATTTAGAAAATAATGTGAACATTTTACACGCTTTCATACACAAATTATGATCATGTTTGAAGATAGGCATGCAAATACTGAATCATCTGGGTAAGGGCAATATAAATAAGTACTATCATGTAAGGGCAATACACCTTTTGAGGGATGGGAATATTGTCTGCAGTCAAAATAGAAATGAGTTATCCCTTAAAGTGAAAACCTTTAACATTTAGTATAGTGTCAGGATATTTAACCCTTATTAATTTAATATATCGTAATAAGAAAAATTCTCAAAGCTACTGCATTCACCTTCACACACATTCTGAGTTATCTTAGCAGTTACAAAGATAATTTCTTTCTTTTATACTAACAGTGTGCAATTGATCTTTTCATAGAATTAAGACTTCAGTTTCTTTTTTTTTTTTTTTTTTTAAAGATTGGTACCTGGGCTAACAACTGTTGTCAATCTTTTTTTTTTTTTCTGCTTTATCTCCCCAACCCCCCCTGTACACAGTTGTATATCTTAGTTGCAGGTCCTTCTAGTTATGGGATGTGGGACACCACCTCAACGTAGCCTGATGAGCGGTGCCATGTCCGCACCCAGGATCCGAACCCTGGGCCACCACAGCAGAGCATGCGAACTTAACCACTCAGCCACAGAGCCGGCCCCAAGACTTCAGTTTCTAAATTTAATACATTGAGATTAGTCATTTGGCATCTTGAAACTACATAATGTTGTGGAATACACTTCTTTAATTTTTGCAGGCTTATGACAAAATATCAGAGGTTGAATGGATATTTAACAGGATCATTTGTCACACTGTACAGAGGACAGATGATGGTAGTGATGACAAATGCTGACTTGCTACGTGAGTAGAGGTGCTCTGTAGTTGGCATGGGGATCATGGTGGGGAGTGGAGTCATCAGATCGCCACAGAAGGCGTGTAGACTCGCAGGAACCCATCTCTTCGCACTGAGTCTAATATTTATATTTCAAGTCTTTATTTGGTTTCTGATATATGACATCAACAATGGCACCAAATTAAAATAGTTAATTAAATTTAATTTTTAGTTGTTTTTATTTAATACACTGTCATTTTGTTTTTAGCAATTGGATAAGATATATAAGCATCAATAGCTTATACTTCATTTTTGTTTATACATATTTAAGTAACACTATAATTAAACAGTTTAAGTCAAAGTGGGATATATGTAATAATTCTTTCTTAATTGTCCATTCAATACTCAAGTTTGAAAAACTGTGCTAGGCAAGCAGTACTTCATGAGAGAGTTATCAAAGCACAATGGAAACCGACGCTTCTCATGTCAAAAGACCTGCAGTCACATCCTTGCTCTCTAAGTTTTTACATGACCTATACTTATCAATCTGTTTCCATACCTTGAAAATGGAGATAATGATACCTGTCTTTCAAAACTCAGTGAGATTATATGTGTAATGTATCTGGCACACTGCTTGTAATTAATAATGTTAACTTCCCCTTTTATATTTCTGAACTCTAATTTTCTCATCTAGAGAATGGAAAGATTAATACACACCTCACAAAGCTGTGTAAGTGTGATGAGAGATGTAGAGTCATGATCCTCGTACTGACAAACATGAAAATCGTTCCAGCAGCATCTTTTATAGAAGTAGGAACAGAGTGACAACACTTTCCATTTTGAAACAAATATCACTTCAGTGACCTCTCAGTAATCTTTCCTTAAGAAAAGTAGCAACACCTTTTCCTGAAGAACAGGTACACATATAAGAACTTTCTGTGAGTTTAGGTATTTGTGTGAAGGAGACATTAAAAGGCTCTCCACCCCAACAGGTGTTGGAAAGCAGAGCTTTGGAAAGTGAATGGACCAGTTTCCAGGAGGACTCCAGCAACCTGTTGGAAGGAAATGATCCGGACATGAAAATCTTCTCCCAGGTGTCAGAATTAGGGCAACCACGCAAAGTGGACTAGGATAATCCTTGGTCAACACTGATCAAGAAGGGTGAAAAATTTCCACGAGGAAAGAAAAAGACCACTATATTGACAATATTACCTACCATTTGTTGGAAAGTTGTGTGTGTCAGATATGGTTCTAAACGTCTAAAAGTATTCGCTTTATTTGATCCTTATAAAAACCTTATGCTATGCATTCTGTTTATATCCACTTCATAGAAGAGAATATGGAGGCACACAGAAACTTAGTGACTTGTTCAAAGGCACACAGCTACTACCTGGCACAGCCAACATTTGAACCCAGACAAACTGGCTTCAGAGACTCCCTTGTTAATCACTGTGTAGTCCTGCCTCTGATGCATCGAGCCAGAGAGTGAGCTTTTGGACTGAATAGACACACAGATAGTGAGACTGGACCTTGATCCTCAAGGTGAGGAATTATAATGTCCTAATACAGCAGAAAAGATATGTGGTCTCTGGAAATCATGTTATTTATAAAAGTGCCTCCCTTGGTTGAAGCCAGCCCCTTAGTCCATGAGCCAGGCCCTGGGCCTGACTTCAAATTGATAGAGTAGGAGTGAGCAGGAGTAGCCCCTGGATATCCTGGACTGGTGGGCTCCCAGAGATTCTTAAGCATAGTGGATGGGTACAGCGTAGTTGAAGAGAGGAGGGTGAACCTTGGGCAACTGAAGCACGTGAGGGCTCAAGCACGGTGGTTTGGTTAACTACTGGAGTGAGGGGATTATCCCACCACAAAAAAGTAAAGTCCCACACCTAATTTACACATATAATATCATTTCACAAGCTGCGTATTACAGCATAAATGTTAGCATTCCTTCACTTACGCTTGCCCACATGTATAGATATATATATGTAGTAAAAATTGAAATTAACATGGTACAAATACAACGTGAGGTGCGTAGTAGGATGAAGATTAATATAGTCAATCCTGGTATCAGATAGAGGAAAGTCCAATATGCTTCTGGTCTATGTACTGTTCTTTGGATCCTTGCTCACCTCCAAGAATATGTCCCTCAACCTGTTTGGTCACTAGGTGACCCCAGGTGTTGTTTCCTGAGTTTATATCTTAAAACTCCTGAGTCATTTGCAAATTATTCTGCATCCACCTCTCCAGTCCATGTTCTTTGTCATATCCTCTAGTCCTAAGGCCCATGTGCCCTGCATCCTCCTTATTCCAACTAGAAGCCTCCAACAGTAAACTGATACTCTGGACCAAGATTTATGCTCAGGGTCCTAGAATTCTTCGCTGCTTTTGATTTTCTACATTGGATTCTGGGTTGCAGTTCTCTGGAAAGCTTCCTTTGAGCCCAGCCTCCTCTACACTTCCCTCAAGTCATTTCAAATCTACCTTTTGGTCAGTGGCATGTGATTAACTCTTACACTGTGATGAATATAAGGCTTCCCTCAGGCGATGAAATTTGTCTAAGATGGGCATTGAGAAGCAGGAGAAAGACCTTCTCTAGGATTTCTTCATAACTCATGGGTGGTTTCTAACCCATTTCCGGGGTTTTTAAGCCTCAAGGATTAGAAGCTAGACCACTCATGTCTGACCCCTTGCCCTCTAACTTCCTCTCTTACACTGCCTCAATTTTCCCTTGACTTAGGACATATCTTTCTTGTTCTCTAGTCTGACCTCACGGGCCTGTCATGATGTCACAGAGACTGCAGAGCTAAAACCCAAATTACAGAAAATGGAATATACGTTGGAAAATATTTCAAAAATTTTAGGCACATTGTACAAATATACTTATTTCTCATTAAACTCATCCTGAAACTATTCATTGTAAAGCTGTTTATTTTGTCAAAGTGGAAAGAAATAAAAATCAGTCACTCAAATTGTTTGCTGATGATATGCTAAATACCCAGTTGATCCTAACCTCTTACTGCTGTAGTGCAATCCACACAAGTCTCCATTTTCTGCCTGACAGCTCTCATTGGTCACATCGGCGTCATGTAACAATGTCTACAGTGATGGGAAATGCTGGAATTTCAGTTCTGCACATGATAATCCTTATCATGTGATAATCCTTAACACTTGTACTTTAGCATTTTAACAGTTCAGAACATTGATTAAAGATGAAAGTGGCTATAGTGACAGTTTCCAATCTTTCATCTGCTAGCATTATTATAAAAGTTAAAGGGAAAGTGAATGGAAATAGTATTCACTTTTTATTCTGGATTAAAATCCTAGCTCTATTGCTTATGGCTGAATGTATTAGAAGACATTTCTTGATCTCACTGTCTAAATTTCTTCACCTGTGTAATAGAGTTAATAACATCCACCTTTCAAGATTGGTATAGAGAGGGAATATATATATATGTATGTATATATGTCTGTATTTATACCTGGAATATAGTATGTATATTTTTATCTATATATAGAGAGATATAATATATTATGTTTCAGTTGAGAGAGATATATATTTATCTCTCCAGATATATCGCACCAGAAATATAGTAAGTGCTCAATTAATGGGCGTTTATATCAAAGTTTTTTTGTTCCATTTCTTTTTAATGATTCCTGAAATAATTGATCACAGAAAGCATAGATGTCTATTTGTCATTTTGTATTTTAGGATGCTTCCATTTTGTACCAAAGGACAAAGCAAAGGACAGTCAAAGGGAAAATTGTTTGCAATGTGTTGGGTGTGCCATGGTCATGCTAAATGCAATGTATCCCTTCTTTTTTCTCTGATACTAAATCAGATTAAGAGAGTGAGTAAAGCAGGTAAGTTTCTGAAATAATTGCTCTTTATCATCTCAGCTGAATGGGAAATCATTTTGTGTAATCAAATAACAAGACTTTGATAGTAGTCAGCATCAACCTTTGCCTCGGTTATACCCTTAAAACCCTGTCACATACTTTCAGGGGGACAGAGCCGTAGGGGATCTGTTTGCAAAGTCCTTTTAAATTCTAATAAGTTTCTCTGAAGCATATTTCAAAATGCCAGCAGTCCCTCCCCACTGCTTCAGTGCTGGCTCGGAGGCGAGTCTCCTCTTTCATCTTCAAACAACTTCAAAGTTTATTTTTGAAATAAGAGTTTCTTTTCCAGTGGAATTCAAAGAGCTTTTCAGCCTTCTGCAAGGCAAGGAGCTCCTGGCTTTCAGGAATGCATTTAAAAGGCTGCTGCTATCTTGGTGCCTCCCTGATAGGCCCTGCTGACCGTCAAAAGTGCTCAATTTTCTTTACCGTTGTTTTCTGGCTGGCTTTGTTAGAAGATGAGAGAAGTGCTTGGGGCCTAAGAGAGGCTGGTTTGTCTGAAATGATGAAATGTCGAGAAAACGCTGCCTTTTTTCTCTCTACCTATGGATTATGGAGAGATTTTTAAATTAAGGAAGGGAGGAAGGGAAGGAGGAAAGAAGAAAGAAAAGAAAGAGAAAGAGAGAAAGAAAGGAAGGATGGAGAGAGGGAGAAAGGGAGAGAGGGAGAGTGGGAGGGAGGAAGGAAGGAAGGAAGGAAAAGAAAGAACGAACTTTCCACCTGCACACACTCATGTTGTTTTCTCTAGGTTGAGAGCAATCAGAACATTTTTCATTTGGAAGCTGAGCTTTTTTCCTTTCTCTCTTTCAATCTGAATCCTTGGGAGATACAGTCGTCTGTCAGGAGGCTGTCAGATGCTCTGCTCACACCACGTTCCTCTGCTGTAATTAATGTGGGTGCTGGAGCTGGGAGGGCACCTGCATCTGGTGATCCCGGGGCTCTGTCACAGTGTCCACCTCAAGGTAAGTCTCCTGCCTCTCCTATAACTCTCTAGCAACCACATTTGTGACTCTGGAGAGCGGTGTTTCATTTCCGGCATTGTCATTGGACGTGACGAAGGAGAAGGGAGGATAAAGATTTCTTCTTGGGGATTTTTCCAACTGGTGCACAATATTTTTGTCCCCTAATTTCTGTCGGAGAATTAATGAAGGTCTTGGATCAGGGACAACTGGATCCAGGATACCCCATCCCTCAACTTTGTGTGTCTTTTTGCTATGTGCTTATGTGAGACTATTACCACTCCTCAGGTGATGTATTGTTTGCTATTTTTCATGAATATGTGTTTTCTCTCTCTAAATGGATCATCAGCACTTTCAAGCCGAGGACGTCTTTTTAACACCCCTTAGTATTCCTTACATTTCCCTTTGCAGTGACCAACTTAGTTTTGAAAATAATTAATATGTTTTTTCAAATCAAGATTGATAGTAGATTTGTCATGAAATTCTGTTTCCATAGGAAATTTGTGAAAAGCAATGAGTCTCTTTTTTTTGTGAGATGGTGAAATACTTTTTCTAAATATTTAATTTTCTTTGGGGCCTATTCTTTGGTATTGAAAAATATGAGAAGTCATTGAAAACTATTTCAAATAAAACCAACATACTGTAAAATATAGAAATGATTTCCTTCATCTTTCTCCTTACTTGTATTAAAATAGCTAAAATCTCACAATACCTGATATGAGAAATTCTGGAATTAATACTGAGTATGTCAGATTATTATCAGTCTGGTATATCAATTCGTAATTTTTTCTCTATTCAAATTTGCGTTATTGGAAAGATGGACCAATGCCTAATTATTTTATGTAAGTATAGAATTTGGAACTGAAAAGAGCTTTAAAAGTCTTATAGTTAAATTTCAGCATTTCCATAGATAGAGAAATGCAAAAATGTTGAGAGAATTGCCCGTAATCATATAATCACACAGTTCATTTGGGACAAATCAGAAAGATAGAGAGAGAGTAAAGGAAGGATAGAGAGAGGGAAAGAGGGACAAATTATATAAACAGAATTGGCTTTGATCATCATTTTCACAAAGCAGACTTCTTTGGCCAACAGTCGTGCCTTTACCCTTAGAGAGCTGATTTTGTATTTCTCTCTCCTTGTAAACTCTCCATGTTTGAGGATAGACATTTGTTTTAGTAGGCAAGATTGACTTTAGGCTAGGTTTTGAAGAAGGGTACAATTTCTTTAAAAATAATTGATATGCCCTCTTTCCCGATAAAACATGGCGTAATATTTCTAAAAACTGAACACACCCCCAATTCTACCTAAAACCCATGTTCCACCCAAACTCATGAACTCAAAGCTCTATCCACACTCAATCTTTCACTGTCTTCTGGCCTTCATTTGTGTGTATTCAATTGTACTGTGTCCTGAATTTTCAGAACATTTCATTTCTTTTACTTAAAATCGTATAAACTGGTACAGAGATATGTTTAAGGCATAGCAATTAAAAATTTTGAATAAATGAACTGCCCCACCTTGATGATTTTACAGCTGTAATGACGACTTTAATTCAGCAGCAACCAAGGAGATTCTCTGAGTGGAAGCTTTGCAGACAATCTGATGGGCCTTCAGAAGACCAGATTTCTCACTTGAGTCTGTATCCCCGAAAAAATAATGTATCCTTTGCCAAGTTGTGGCTCACTTGTCTTTCCCTGATAAATTATAACCTGTATTTCAGAGACCTATCACCAGAGAATCTCGCCACCTCTTCTGGCCTACCTGTGAAGCTGTAGATACTCTGAGTGTATTGTAAGAAGATGCTCCCAGGTCACCAGACCAGTCTATTTACATCTCCATCCTCCTCCCACCCTCCGCACAACACCACAGAACACCAAACTGAGGAAGACCCAGGAGGAGAGGAGGCAGACTGTGAACAACTTGCCCAAAAGCATACTTCAGGCTACCGTAGTTCCAAAGGATTTCTATCCAGGTGGCAGCATCTCTGACCCAGGGATAGTACCTACAAGAAAGAAGCCAAAGGAGTTAAGAGTTCCTCTTAGAAATGGACTAAAAGAGACATCAGACTAGATTTTCCAAAGTGATCTATGCCTGATTTTCACATTTTAAAGTTCAGAGTTAGCATCTGAGTCCAAAGGGATTGTGTAAATTATTTCTGGATGTAGAGACAATTGACCTTGTGAATGAAATCAATTATTATGTTTCTCAAAAGAAGCTATACTTAAGACTCACTTAAAGAAACTGAAGTGTGCTTTGAGTGTTCTGATTTTGAGTAGATACGTTCTGCACCCAAGGAGGAGGATGTTTTTGGACGGTTCTTCAGATTTATTTCACAGCCTACTCATAAACGCCATTAGAAGAGACAGGTTTGAAATGATCTTTGTTCATCTTCATTTTGCTGAAAAGCATCTTGATGAAATGGATAAATTTACAAGAAACAGGCCTTTCATTATAAGAATGAATAAAAATTACATTTACCCCTAGAAGAATTCTATACCTTCAACAAGTCCAGGAGCATTTTAGGCATCAACGATTCAAACGATCCTTGTAGAGAAAGTTGATTCTATTTGGTTATGAAATTTGATGTGGGACAACTAAGCTTGGCTACTTGGTTTAATTTGAACACTACCAGGCAAAGTCACTGGTTCCTAGAAACAAGGACCTTGGGCTAGGGCGGAGTCTGATGATGAAGTTTGCTAATACTCTTCAGAAACAACGCCAAAATCCCTGTCACTTACGTTTGGTTGGCTCCTTCACTAGCATGAAGCTGATGACATCTTTGAAGAAGAGAGGAGTCAAAGCAACAGGAACGATTCATGAAAATACAACTAAACTGTGCCCTCTCAAAAATAACCCAGAACTCAAAAACAGGAAGAGAAGAGTATTTAATTTCCGAGTCAGTGAATAGGAAGAGATAAAACTGTGCTGCTGGTGTGACAATGGCGTGATTAACATCTGCTCCAAAGCTGTGGGCACTAAGACTTTGAAAACGACTATGCACTATTCAACAGCAGCTAAAAAGAAGGTTCAGATCAATCAACTAGCAGTGATGAGTGTGTCCAAAGAGAACACTGGAAGGGTGAAACACATCTATCAGAATATCTTTAAGTAAAGGGATAATGCTCAAAGCAAGGCATGGTGCTCCAGCTTGATGAGTTACATCATCACTGTGGCCTTCAACAATAATAGCAGCTGCATAAGATCTGTGTCAATGAGACCTGGATAGACTTTTCAAAGGCATTTTCAAAGTCATGTTTCATGTTTATACTTGCACCAAAATGTGAAGCCACTACGACAAAGGACAGAGGAACACATGGCCATATGGCCAAATATAAACTGAGATCAGATATATAACACCTCACTGGATAATTCATCAAGACAAGTATGCCCTCAGCCATGTGTACTCCTACAGTAGATGTGAAAAATAAAGAGATTTTCATGAAAAATATTTCAAAACATATTACAGAAAATAGAGTTTGAGACAATGCCAATAACTTGCATGCTGGAATTTCTGAGCATACCATTAATACTATTTAAAAAAATTTTTTTGAAGTGTCTAACTTTTTTTTTATTGGGGCAACATTGGTTTATAACTATATAAATTTCAGGTCCACATCACTATATTTCTATTTCTGTGTAGACTACATCATGTTCACCACTCAGAGACTAATTAACATCCACCACGACACACATGTGCCCAGTCACTCCTTTCACCCTCCTACCTCCCCTTCCCCTCTGGTAACCACCAATCTAATCTCTGTATCTGTGTGTTTGTTGGTTTTATCTTCTATTTATGAAGGAGATCATATGGTATTTATCTTTCTCTGTCTGACTTTTTTCACTTAGCCTAATCCCCTTGAGGTCCATCCATGTCATCGCAAATGGCAAGATTTCATCTTTTTCTTTCATATATAGCTGAGTAGTATTCTCATTTGCATTTCCCCTCAAAATATCAAGTTTTTGTTCAACTATAGTGGACTAGGTTGGTTTATTAAAAGGCAAATTCCTTTTATTTGTTACCTCAAAATAACTCCAAATCCCTGTGATCTATTTATTTTAATTCTCAGGAAATCTTAATGCCTTCTGTTGGTAAAACAACTCTCCATGAATATTTTCACATTTCTCAAGTGCCTGGGCTTCCTGGTTAAAAAATGCTAGTAACCTGAGTTAAAGGATTTGAATGGTAAGCATGCCTTGGAAGTTAGAGAGACTTACACTCCTTTCTCCCCAGAGCCATTTGCTTACACTCCAAGTGAAGTACTTCTAGAGACCTCGCCTTCTCCCTGCAGAGGATCCCAGAGTAAAAAGATCTCTCTACCTCTCTTTTTCCCTTCCTCCATCCCTTCCTTTCCCTTTTGCTTTCTGTTCACCCTGGAGAGGAGGGAGAGATTTGCAGCCAGCTCATATAAGCTGTGAATATCATAATTTTGTGGCTACCCCCATGTGATGTTAACCCTCACTACACACTCAGGTAGCATCAAGCCCTCATTGTGTTGCCTCATAGGAACTGGAGCTTGAGGAACCAGTTCTGCTAAGATACTCTGACCCAGAAGTCTGGGGTTCTATTTACACATATACGTAACCGTGGCACACTAGCTTGCTAGTTTATGAGTAGGTAAAATCTCAGATCCTTCACGGTTTTGCACTTAACATTTCTTTTAATGGTTTCATGTGGGTCACTAACCTTGCCATCATACTTTCTCCTTAATGGAAGTTTTGATTGAGAGTGTAGTAGAACCTTATGAAAATCAGAATGTTGATGAATTTTAGAGCAAAAAAAAGATGCCTTTGATTAGTCCTCTAAATCAATTTTGTCAACTAACAGATAAAGAATGGTGGCCAAGAATATTTAAATGACTTCTTAGGATAAAGAATCATCGGATCTAATAAAGTCTTGGGGAAAGAAACTTAGCTAGAAATCTACTACCGAGATTCATTTCCTTCTTTGTTAACCCATACATCCCAGTCCATTCTGTATGCTATTATGTTTTCAAGTCTTTCTCAGCAAGGCTGCATCTTCCAATATGATTCCAATTCCAGCTAGGAAATGTATTCCGAGTCTTGTTGTTTGATTAGTGGTTTTTTATCTCTCTCTGCTTGTGGTCTCCCTCTTCCAGCGACAGCATTGTTTATGCTTGGAGATCTTTCTGTCAGCGGAACTGTGTCCAGTCCATAACAACTTTGACAATTAATCTAGGCATTAAAAATATGGGCATTCTTTAATAATATTTTTTTAGTAAAAGATAGTAGAAATTCTTGATTGGTGACAGAATTATCACAGAATGATAGACTGTCTAGATAGAAGGAATCTGAACCAATTCTCCCAGGAAGAGGAACTATCAGGATAGTTTTATTTTATGAGGTGAACGAGTTGGTGCTTTTCTTTTTTTCTGGAATGCATATCAAGATTACAAAAGACTTAGTTCTATGGGACAGAAAAATTCTGCTTGGACCAATGAGGCTGAGTAAGGTACAAAGGGCATCTGGGGCAAAGACAGAGTATAAGGGTACTACCAGAGGAAACAATATGAAAAAGAAAATAACAGAAAATGTATTTTTGGCAAAACCTTATTAAATATCTACTAAATATTAGGCACTATACAAGACACTGGGCATTGATAGATGAATAATTAAATAGGCAGTGCCAAGTCTTTTTTTATTTTTTATTACTAATGAGATATAATTCACATACAATAAAATTCATTGCTTTAAAAGGTAAAATTCAATGATTTTATATATATTAACAAGATTGGGCAATCATTACCACTATGCAATTCCAGAACATTCTATCACTCCCCAAACGAACCTCATACCCATTCACAGTACCATTTCTCTCCAGTTCCTGCTATCTTCAGTCTCTGGTAACCACAAATTTATTTTTAGTCTTTACAAAGTTGCCCATTCTGGGGGGCCGGCCCCATGGCCGAGTGGTTAAGTTCACGCACTCCTCTGCAGGCGGCCCAGTGTTTTGTTGGTTCAGATCCTGGGCGTGGACATGGCACTGCTCATCCAGCCATGCTGAGGCGTCATCCCACATACCACAACTAGAAGGACCCACAACTAAGAATATGCAACTATGTACCGGGGGGCTTTGGAGAGAAAAAGGAAAAAAATAGAAAAAAAACAAAAAACAAATTTGCCCATTCTGTACATTTCATGAAAGTGGAATCATACTTTTTTTTGTCTAGCTTTTTTCATTTATCATAATATTTTCAAGGTTCATTGATGTAGTAGCATGAATTAGTACTTTCATTCCTTTATATAACAATAATCCATTGTATGGATATACCATATTTTGTTTATTCATTCATCAGGGCATCAAATTTTTGGATTGTTTTTATGAATAATGCAGCTATGAACATTACTTTGCAAATTTTTGTGTGAATGTGTTTCATTTCCCTTAGGTATATAATTAGGAAGATAATTGTTCCTACTGTCATATTGTAACTCTATGTTTAGCATTTTGAAGAACTGCCAAACTGTTTTGCAAAGTGATTGCCATTTTATGTTCCCATCAGCAAAGTATAAGGGTTCCAATTTCTACACACCCTAGCTAACAATTGTTGCCTGATTTTTTGATTACAATCATTCTAGTAAGTATGAAGCAGTATCTTATTATTGCTTTGACTTGCGTTTCCCTGGTGTCTAATGACTTTGAGCATCTTTTCATGTGCTTATTGGCCATTCGTATATTATCTTCGGAGAAATGTCTACTCAAATCGTTGCCCAATTTTCAATTGGGTTAAAGTCCATTTATTGTTGAGTTGTAAGAGTTCTTTATATATTCTGGATACTAGACTTATCAGATTATATTTATAAATACTTTTTCCCACTCTGTTGGTTACCGTTCACTTTTTTGACAGTGTCCTTTGAAACAAAAAAGTTTTTCATTTTAATGAACTCTATTTTTCCTCGATTGCTTGTGCTTTGGGTATCATATTGAAAAAAACACTGATTAATCCAAGGTCTTGTAAATTTATGTTGTTTTTTTTCCTAATAGTTTTGGCTCTCACATTTAATTATTTGATTAATTTTGAGTCAATTTTTATATATAGCATGAAATAGGGGTCTTGTTTCATTCTTTTGCATCAGGATATCCAGTTGTCCTAGAACAATTTGTTGAAAAGACTACTCTCTCTTCATTGTTATCTTGAGACACCTTTGTTAAAAATCAATTGACCATACTGTGAGGGTCTCTTGCTGAACTCTAAATTATATTTTATTGCTTTATGTCTCTCTCCTTATGCCATTATCACACAGTTTTGATTATTGTAGCTGTGTATTGTTTTGAATTCAGGAGTTATGAATCCTCCAACCTTGTTCTCTTTTTTATGATTTTTTTGGCTCTTCTGGGTCCCCTGCATTTTCATGTGAATTTTAGGATCAGTTGGTCAGTTTCTGAAAAAAAGCTCGTTGAGTTTATAAAAATATTTGCAATGGGGATTGCATTGAATTTCCACCTCAATTTGCAAGGTATTGCAATCCTAACAAAATTAAGTCTTTCAGTCCATGAATATAAGATGTCGTCCCATTTGTTTAGTTCTCTAATTTCTTTCAGCGATGTTTTATAGTTTTCAGTGTACAACTCATATCCTTTTTAAAATCTATTACTAAGTAGTTTATTCTTTTTTATGCTATTGTAAATGGCATTATTTTCTTAATTTCATGTTTGGATTATTCATTGCAAGTATATAGAAATATATTTCATTTTTATATATTGATATTGTATCATGCCACCTTGTTAAAATAATTCATTAGCTCTAATAATGTGTGTGCGTGTTTGTATGTGTGTGTGTGTGAGTATTCATTAGAATTTTCTACATATGAGATCAAGCCATATGCAAATAAAGGCAGTTTTATTTATTTATTTCCAGTCTGGATGCCTTTTATCTATTTTCCTTAACTAATTGCCTTGGATAGAACTTCCAGTTCAATACTGAATAAAAGTTATGAGAGTAGAGATCCTTGTCTTATTCCTGAATTTATTAAGAAGGCTTTCAGTCTTTCAGGTTTAAGTATGATATTATCTGTGGATTTTTCCTAGATGCCCTTTATCAGGTTGAGGAAGTTCCCTTCTATTTCTAGTGAGTAAAGTATTTTTATCATGAAAGTGTATTTGCTCTTATTAAAGGGTTTATCTGCATCTATTGGGATAATCATATACTTTTTATTACATAATCTTTGATGTATTTTATTGATTGCTTTTATATGTTGAGCAAATTTCACATCCCTGGGATCAATCACACTTGGTCACGGAATGTAATTCTTTTTATATTTTCCTAGATTTGATTTGCTAGGATTTAGTACAGGATTTTTGCCTCTAAATTCAGATTGGTCTGTTAGTTTAATTTTCTTGTGATATCTTTTCTTCTTTGGTGGCTTTGGTATCAGGGTAAAACTGGTCTCATTGAATGAGTTGGGAAGTGTTCCTTCTTCTATCTTTTGGAAGAATTTGTGTAGAACTGGTTTTAATTCTTCTTTAAACATTTGGCAGAATTTGCTGTTGAGTAACATGAGCTGGGCATTACTTTGTGGTAATTGATGACTAATTCAATATCTTTACTTGTTATAGGTCTGTGTAGGTGGTTTATTGCTTCTTGAGTCACTTTTGGTAGTTAGCATCTTTCTTGAAATGTATCTATTGCATCTATGTTATCTAATTTGTTGACATATAATTCATCATGGTATTTGCATACAATCTCTGTTATTTCTCTAAAGTTAGAAGTGATGAATTTTCTTCCATATCTAAATTCAGTAGAGTCCTGTCTTTTTTTCTTAGTGTATCTGGCTAAAAGTTTAGCAATTTGTTTATGTTGTCAAAGAAACAACTGTTTTCATTGCTTTTCTCTATTATTTTCCTATTCTCTGTTTCATTTATTTCCACTCTAAACTTTATTATGTTTTTCCTTCTGCTTGCTCTGGATTTAGTTTGCTCTTCTTTTTCTAGTTTCTTAAGGTGGAAGGTTAATTATTGATTTGAGGTATTTTTTCTTTTTTAATATAGGTGTTTACACCTATAAATTTTTGAGGGGTATTTTTGGAGGATATAGGGTTATTGATTGATAGACTTTTCTTTCAGAGCTTTGAATATACCATTCTACTTCCTTCTAGCCTCCATGATTTCTGACAAGTAATCAGGTGTTTTTCTTACTGAGTATCCCTTGTGACCAATTCTCTCGTGCTGCTTTTAAAATTTTCTTGTGTGAGACTTTCAATAATTTGATTATGATTTTTAGGTATAGATTTCTTTGAGTTTACCTTCTTGGATTTCATTTATATTCTCAAAAGTACAGACTAATGTTTTTATCAACTTGTCAAGATTTCAGCCATTATTTTAAAAAATATTATTTTTGCCACTTTCTCTCATTTCTCTTCTGGGATTCTCCTTATGCATATGTTGGTATGCCTGAGATTGTCCCACGTGTATCTGAGGCTCTCTTCATTTTTTCTCATTCTTTTTCCTTTCTGTTCCTCAGACTGTACAATCATAATTGATCTATTTTCAAGTTTAGTAATACTTTCTTCAGCTAGCTCAAATCTATTCTCTGTTTTCACTAGAAAATTTTTTTATTTCAGCTATTTCAAATCCATAATTTCTCATATTATTTACATTTTCTATCTCCTTATTGATAGTGTCATTTGGTAGGACATTGTTCTCATACTTTCTTTTTCTTATTTAGACATGGGTTCCTTAGTTCTCTGAACATACTTAAAATAGCTGATTGAAAATCTTTTTCTGGTAAGTCTAACATCTGGGTTTCCTCAGGACCAGTTTCTATTGTTGTTGTTTTTTTAACCTGTGTATAAGCTGTACCTTCTTGTTTCTTTGCATGTATCATAATTTTTATTGAAAAATATACATTTTAAATAACATAAAGTGGAAACTCTGAAAATCACATTCTCCCTGCTACCTAGCATTTGTTATTTTTGTTTGCTGTTGTTTATTAGTGACCCTTCTTAACTAATTGTATGAGTCTCTTCTTTGTTGTGTGTCACCATGGAAGTTTCTGTTCAGGTTAGTAGTCAGCTAATGACTAAACACAGATTTTCTTAAATTTTTGGAATCCATAAGTTCCCAAATCTTTGCCAAGAGACTGTTTTTGTGTGTTGGGACACATTTTCAACATTCAAATCAACATTTTAGAATTCCGTTCAGCGTTAGCTTTTTGCTTTCACACAGCCTCAAGGATGGCCAGAGACAAGAGTTTAGGAACTCTCAGGTCTTTCCTGATCATGCACATGGCCCTAGGTATGCACATAGCCCTATACATGCCTGTGGCTTTCTAGATTTCCAGGGATATTATGAAGTTTTTTTAAAGTCCCCATGAACATCTCATTCTCCAGCTTTTTCTTTTAAGCTTTTTTTGGTTAGTTTATTGTTTGCCCTGTTATGCACTGTCTAAGATCATTGCAAAGTTAAACAATTTCTCTGAATGTTTTTCAAAAATCATCCCCTGAGAAGACTTTTTATACCTGCTGAGCTTAGAGTCAGGTCAAATAAAAAGAGCCTTGTAAGTAGCCCCTTCCAAGGAAAGCACCAGAGAGGTCTAATAATAGCAATTCTTTGAGAATGAAGATTTGCAAGAACTCCAACTCTGCTCTCCCTCCCCTCCTTAATGGCTGTCAAGTTGCTGTTTTTCACTGTGTAACTGGCTGTTATTCTTCAAAGGTATTATGGAGCTGGGAGGGATATATAGGAGGAATAGGGAAAGTTAAAATGCTACAAAGAACACTGTTCTTAACAAGACCTAGGCAATTTTCTTGAATAAATGCTGTCCTACTTGCTTTCCCTTGAAGCTTTTGGTTAATTTCCAGAGATCTGAAAAGTTGATTTTGATAATTTTTGTAAGTTTTCTCATTGCGTTTATGGAAGAGGGAGTTTTCAGGAATCCTTGCTCTGGTATGTTTGTTGATGACTGCTCTAAGTCAAATTTTTATTTATTTATTTATTTGTTTGTTTATTTATTGATTTATTTTTGTGAGGAAGATTGGCCCTGAGCTAATATCTGTTGCCAATCTTCCCCTTTTTACTTGAGGTAGATTGTCACAGAGCTAACATCTGTGCCAATTTTCCTCTATTTTATAAGGGACACTGCCTCAGTGTGGCTTGATGAGTGGTACTAGGTCGGTGCCTGGCATCCAAAACTTTGAATCCCGGGTCACCAAAGCAGAGCATGCGAGCTCAACCACTAAACCAGACTTGCCCCCAAAGTCAAATTTTGATTCATAGAAGTTCCTCTTCTTAGTGTTTGAAGGTATATAAGAAATATATCTTATGTCAAATATGGAAAATGGGCTTTATTTTTTCCATAAACAGTGATGGAGGGCCTACTTTGAGTCTGTGTGCTAGATTCTGGGGATTTACTGAAAATGAAATATCATCTCTGACCCAAAAGATCTCATAATTTTGGGCATAAACAAGCAAGAAAATAGACAAGTGAATTTCAATGTAAACATTAACAAAAACACCAGAGGCAATAGTAGCACAGAAAATGAGGCACCCTGTGAGTTAAGCTATTACAAGAGATGTTATCAAAGTTGTGTCTGTGTATGTGTTTGTGCGCGTGTGTATACAGCTATGGAAGGTAGTGGATATTCTTGAAGAAAATTACGATTAATAGAATCTGTTAAGAGGGAATATAAATTTGCTATAAGCAGCATTTGTCATACTTAGAAGCACAAACTCTGGAGACAAAATCCCTGGGTTCATATCCTGGCTTTGCTTTCTAATCATGTGATTTGGGGTCAATCACATAGTCTCTTTGAGTCTCAGTCTTCTCTTTGATAAATGAGGTTCCACTGAGTAGTTTATAGAATTTTTCTGAGGATTAAATAAGTTAACATCTGTGGCATATAACAGTGCCTGGTAATAATGAGTGTTATATCAATGTTTATTATTATTTATATAAGGATAGAAATATGGAAAATATAGAAAAGAAAGAAATACACATTTCATAAAACAAACTACAGTAAAGTCAAACTTAACAAAATATTGTCAGTTGATGGAATTTTCAGAAAAAAATAATGATTCTCAGTGTTGGAGGTAAGGCAGATACCTCTAGGGTGTATTCAAATCCCGAGTCAAGAGCATACGTTTATAGTCACTGGGGGGTCTGCATGTAAGAACATGGAGAAAAACTACACAAGGTCCATGAACTGTGTCATTTTCAATATATTCTACCGGTCTCTCTAATGTCTGAACAGCGTCTAAAATTACGGTGACTTTTCTTAATCAAATCATCAGTATCACATCACAAGACGAACTTTTTTTAGTTTTAATTGTGAAAGGAAATCCCCAATAAGATATGGTGAATAAAGGGTCTACCTTAGGGAGTCTAGAATCTCCAAGCTTTTCATGGCTAATGTGCATGGATTCCACACAATTCCTGAATTTTGCTTTTGGATTAAAATCTCTTCGGTCACACCAGGAAAGGTAACTCCTTCAGTTATGGTAGTTCTAGATCTTTGCCTTGGAAAAGATCTTATCTTAGACTCTGGGACTGTGGACACAGGAGGGTCTGGTTGGGAAATAACCTAATGGTATTTGTTTCCCAACCTTCTCTCTCTCTTTTTTTTTACTGATAATTTTGAGGCAGCAAATTAGAATGCAGGAGAGAGATGAATTCCTTCATATAGACAAATGGCAGTATTGGAATCTTAAATTTGATTTGTATCTTTGGGGAGCCTCACGATGTTTTTCTCAGCTAACAATCTGATGGGGTGAAATAGAATGTTAGAAAAGAGACAATGCAGGATTTGTCTGGATTTTTTTTTGTGAATAAATGTATTCATTACTTTAACTTTCTGTGATGAAAAAATATAGGCCAAGAATATATGGGATCCCTTGTAAATGATGTATGAAATGAAAAATTCTCAGGGGCATGGCTGTGCAAACAGTCCTGCTAGGTCATTACCAGCTGTATTAAGCTTAAATAAAGCAGAAAGATCTAGGATTTCAGGCCTGAAAGGACAGTTTGCAGGTATGCATGTGGACATGCATGTATATATATAAACACACAAAATAAAGAGCTCCTTGAAGATTATTTTTTAAATTTTCATTCACAGAAACAATTAGAAGAGCATATTTTCTTCCAGAGTATTTTCCTCCAAATTTCTCATAATCAGTTGCCAAGAGCATAGGGGAAGTATTTGAAGTTTCAAAGACCTAAAATGCATTTTTGATGCATTAATTTATAACAGAAAGTAAAACTGAAACAATAAGTAAACAAAAAGTTACACTTGGATAATTATCTAAATTAGTTGAGAAGAACATACTGTTAATGAAGTGAAATCCAAGGTTTAACCCCATGCAAGGCTCTTAAATACTTATAGTTCCCTTATCATATGGCCTAGTTGGCCCTGTATATGGAGTTGATCACAAAACTTACCACGTAAGAGTAGCAATAGGTCAACAAAAGCCTGTCAATCTCTGAGGTATGCCCATTCCTAACTCTGAAGCTAACTTCCAATCATCCCCTACTTCTAGGAGCTGAATTCTCCCAGTGGAGTCTTAGCCTCAGTTATAGATTGTAGGCAGTCAACGTTCTCTGGGGCAAAATTCTGCCGTACCTTGAAAAATGTTGTGCCATTTTCTAGATACCTCAGGAGCCATTTTTTGTGTGTGTGTGTGTATGATGCCCCCTTGAACTGTATAACTTGAACAATGAATTTCCTGCTTATAGCACACTCTACAATTGTGTTCATTCTCCGACTCCCTTTAATTCTTCCTAATTTATCCGTAAAAGTCAATGACAGATAGGACTGCTCAGCAAATGCTCTGCATACTACTCTACATTTCTCAGCCTCTATTACAGTTAGGAGGGGAACACATGATTAGTTCTGGCCATTGGACTGGGAGCATAAGCAGGTAAGAACTGATGTACCACCACTGTGCTTTCTCTTCCCTGGATGCTGGGAGCCATATATTCTAAATGGTGTAGCTACAAGATGGTGAAAGCTATACTAACTCGATGTGTGGTAACCCTCAGCCCACATTAGATTTATAATGTGAATGTGAAATAAACTTTGTTAAGTTAGGCCATTGAGATTTGGGGGTTAATTTGTTAATGTCCCATCTGCCTATTGGAATCTGAAAAGCAACTTGCAAACTCTTTGCAAACCAATATATGTGTAAATTTGGGATATCATTTAGAATGTGAAGAAAGCATATCCACCAGTCATTTATCTCAGTAAGTTCATCTTTTGATAAAGGAAATAGCCCAGTGAAATACTGAGGGCATTGTGAATTTGTTACATTAACGTTTGCTAAGTAGAGCTCTGGGGTGTCAGATTGTGAGCCATAGTTGAACAAAAGACCACAAGGGAACTAAAATACGGAAATTTATTAGTCACAAGTCCTGAAAAAAGTGCATGGCATGCCTGGAGGGGCCACACGGGGAGGTCAAAGAAGGGTGCAGGCAGAGAGCATGGCAGGACCTGGGGCAAATGTCTTTATTAGGGTCTGCGCGTGGAATGCTTTGGTGTTCCCAACCTAAGGCCACATTGGTCAATTCAAGCCAAAAAGAAAAGGGTTTTAGTAAGCTTGCAGAGGTCTTATCTAAGGATTGTGCAAGGGAAAGCCCTGGGAGGTGAGGGAGACTGTTTCTCACAACAGCCATTGCGGGAGTCATACCAGGAGCTTACATTTACTAGTGATTCTGTGGGCTGTATCTAGGGTATGTGCTCACGAGAGGGGCTAGTGTCAGTTGGCCACACAAAATGGATACTGAAGCAGCAATATTATGGAATAGTTTTGCTAAGCTTTCAACAGAGTGATATGATTTAGAGAAAAGGGAAGAACAGAAATGTATTGATTTCATCAACTCTCCTGTCCATTGCCATATCTCTGGCCTGGCCCCAGTTATCATAGGAATACCAAACTATCTCAGACCTTCCCTGCAAACTAAGGGCTAGCCACTATGTGGCCTTGCCACTCCCAATACTTTTGTTTGTAACTGGAGAATCAAATGGATCACATTTGTAATGGGCGATCAAATGGACCACCTAGGAATTTACTAATCAAAGCCCATTTGGAGTGACAACTTTTTAATTCAACAGAAACTATGAAACCAACACAATAAATTGAATTTTGTTTTCATGGTTGGAATCTGTCTATGTTGTTCCCATTGTACATCTGCCTCTCATTTCTCTTGGTTACATGAATTCTGCAAGCTGGACAGCATTGGTGCAAAACAGACTGCTCAGGAAAGCCTGAGAGACCATTAAGCCCTGAGTACTCTGGTATGTTATATTATTATATTAGTCAGAGATAACAAACCTCCCATCGTTTAACTCACAAAAAACTGGGATATCACTGTCTCTTTTTTTTTTTAATTAAAGAGAATAATTCAATCTACATAGTCTGGGAAGTAGAGAATGGACCAAATGCAAATAATAGGCTCCTAATCACCTTCAACATAGACACACAAGAGGAAGCCCTCTTTACAAGGGAGAGCATTCACCCATTCTATGGGTTACAGACTAAGACTTTATGCTTTTATTGGTTTTTTGTGTAGCATACATGCCCTGTTTCTTGATCATCCTAGGGGCTTGCAAGAATCTGGCCCGCTCTGGTTCTTTTGTGTGTGCGTGTGTGCGCGCACGCGTGTGTGTGTGTAATAGCTTTATTGAGATATAATTCATATAACATAAAACTGATCTGCTTAAAATGCAAAAATCTAGTATATTTACTAGTCGTGCAACCAAATATTAAAACATTTTCACTGGGGCCAGTCCAGTGGCTTAGCGGTTAAGTTTACGTGCTCTGTTTCACCAACCTGGGGTTCATGGGTTCGGACCCCGGGTGCAGACATGCACACCTCTCATCAAGCCATGCTCTGGTGGCGTACCATATACAAAATGGAGGAAGGTTGGAACAGATGTTAGCTCAATGACAATTTTCCTCACCAAAAAAATAAACATTTTCATTACCTCAAAAAGAAAATTCATACCCTTTAGCTATTACTCCACATATGCTCATTTTCCCAATCTCTAAGCCACCACCAATCTGCTTTCTATCTCTATATATTTACCTATGCTGGACATTTCACATAAACGAAATCTGATAATACATGGCTTCTGTGAGTCTGTCACTTAGCATAATGTTTTCAAGGTTCAGCCATGTAGTAGCATGTATCAGTACTTCATTCCTTTTTATTGATTAATGTTAAATTTTATCCATTGTATATGTAAACTAGATTTTATCTATGCATTCATCAGATGATGGCTATTTCAACTTTTTGAATCTTATGAATAATGCTGTTATGAACATTCATGTACAAGTTTTCCTGTGGACGTATGTTTTCATTTCTCCTGGACATAACCAAAGGCATGGAATTTCTGGGTCAAATGGCAACTCTATGTTTACCTTTTAGAGGAGCTCCCAAACAAAATAAGTGGTTGTACCATTTTACATTCCCACTAGCACAGTTTGAGGGTTCTAATTTTTCCATATCCTTGCCCAAACTTGTTATTTTCTGAATTTTTGATCATAGCCTTCCTAGTGGGTGTGAAGTGGCATCTCATTGTGATTTTGATTTGCGTTTCCCTGATGACTAATGATGATCATTTCATATGCATATTGACCATTTATATATCCTCAAAGAGAAATGTCTATTCAGGTACTTTGCCTGTTTTTAAGATGGGTTATTTGTCTTTTGATTGCTGGCTTGTAAGAATTATTTATGCATTCTAAATACAAGTTCCTTATCAGATATATGATTTGAAAATATTTTCTCTCATTTGCAGGTTGACTTTTCACTTTCTTGATAATCTTCTTTGAGATGTTTTTAATTTTGATGAAATCAGTTTTTTCCTTTTTTGCTTGTGCTTTTGCTGTCATTTCTAAATATCCATTGCCAAATCCAACTTTTACCCCATCCTATTGTCTAATAATTTTGTCATTTTGCCTCTTACATTTATGTCTTTGATCCATTCTAAGTTATTTTTGCTTATGATGTGAGGTATAGCCCCAAACTCATCTTTTGCATTGAAATATCTAGTTGTCCCAGAAGAAATTACTGAAGAATATTTGTTCCCCCATTGAATGCTCTTAGCAACTTTGTCTGAGATCAGTTGACCAGAAACACATGGGTTTATTTCTAGACTCATTACTTTTCCTATGATCTATAAGCCTCTCCTTAAGCCACTAAACACTGTCTTGATTACCGTAGCTTTGTAGTAAATTTTGAAATCTAGAAATGTGACTTTTCCATCTTTTTTCTACTTTTTCAAGATTATTTTGGCTATTTTGTATCTCTTGAGTTTCTATATGAGTTTTAGGATCTGAAAAGAAGCCATCTGGGGTTTTACTCGGGATTACATGGAATCTGTTGACCTATTTGAGAATTATTGCCGTTCCATTAGTATGGTCTTCTGATCAATGAACATAGGACAGCTTTCCATTTATTTAAATCTTCTTTAACTCTTTTCAGAACTGTTTCGCAGTTTCAGAGTATAAGTTTTGCATTTCTTTGTTAAATTTGTTCCTATTTTATTCTTTATGATGCTGTTATACATGAAATTGTTTCCTTAATTTTATTTTCAGATTTTTCATTGCAATTATATAGAAATACAATTGATTTTTCTATATTGATCCTATATCTCTAAACTTGCTGAACTTGTTTATTCATTTAATAGTTTTTTAGTGACTTCCTTAGGATGTTCTGTGTACAAGATCTGTGAATAAACATAGTTTTACTTCTTTCTTTCTAATCTGAATCCTTTATTTCATTTTCTTGCCTAATTGTCTCTGCAAGAACCTCTAGTGCAATGTTGATGAGAAGTGGCAAAAGTGGATATACTTGTTTTGTTTCCAGAATTAGGGACAAACTTTTCACTGTTTCACCATGAGGTATTATGTTAGTTATTGGTTTTTTACAAACAAGCTTTATCAAGTTGGGGAAGTTCCTTCAATTCTTAGTTTATTGAATGTTTTTATCATAAAATGGTGTTGAAGTTTGCAAAATGTCTTTTCCACATCTATGTTCTTCATTCTATTGATACCATATTTTATATTCATTGATTTTTGAATGTTAAGCCACTTTTGTATTTCTGTGATAAATCCCGCTAATCATGGTGTGTAATTCATTTTACATATTGCTGGATTCAGTTTAGTCTTTTTTCTTACGACTTTTTTATCTGTATTCTTCCAAGAAATTGTTCTGTAGTTTGCATTCTTTGTGATATCTTTGGTTTTGCTACCAGGGTAATATTGGCTCAATAATATAAATTGGAAAGTAGTCTCTTTTATATTTTTTTGGAATAGTATGTGAAGAATTGTCATTAATTCTCTTTAAACATTTGGGAAAGTTCACCAGCAAAGCCATCAGGATGTGAGCCTTTCCTTGAGAGTAATTTTTTGATTACTAATTCAATCAGATCATCTATTTCTTCTTGAGTCAGTTTCAGTAATTTGTGTCTTTCTTGCAGTTTGATTATTTCACCTAAATTATCAAATGTATTGGCCTACAATTGTTCATAGCATTCTTTCACAATTCTTCTTATTTCTGTAAGATCAGTAGTGATGTCCCTTTTTTCATTTCAATTCTAGTACTTCAAATCTCTCTCTTTTCTTAGTGAGTCAAGCTAGTTTATTGAATATTTTTTAGTCTTTTCAATATCAAACTTTTGGTTTCATTGATTTTTGTATTGTTTTTAATTCTCTATTTTATTAATTTCTACTTTAATCATTATTATTCCTATACATTCCATTACTTGCTTTAGGTTTTGTTTATTCTTCTTTTATTAACATTTTGAGGAAGAACATTATGTTATTGATTTGATATTTATTTTCTCTTTTAACAGATATTTATAGCTTAAATTTCAATAAGCAATGCTTTAGATGCATCTTATAAGTTCTGGTTTATGGATCTTCATTTTCATTTATTTCAAAGTATTTTCTAATTTCTCTCTGATTTCTTCTTTAACCAATCTGATATTTAGTAGTGTGTTTTTTAATTTCCAGTTTTTTGTGAGTTTCTCAAGTATCTTTCTGTTATTGACTTCTAATTATATTTCATTGTGGTTGTAGAACATACTGTGTATTATTTCATTCATTTTAAATTTTTTTTGAGTTTTGTTATGTGGCTTAGTATATGGTCTATCTTAGAGAATATTCCATGAGTACTTGAGAAGAATGTATATTTTGCTATTGATGGGCAGAGTATTCCATAGATGTCACCATACGTCTAAATCTCCAACTATTATTGTGAATTCTATTTCTCCCTTCATTTCTGTCAGTTTTCTCTTCATGTACTTTGTGTCTCTTTTGTTAGGTGCATATATTTTCACAATTTGTTGTTGTTGTTGTTTGAGGAAGATTAGCCCTGAGCTAACTACTGCCAGTCCTCCTCTTTTTGCTGAGGAAGACTGGCCCTGAGCTAACATCCATGCCCATCTTCCTCTACTTTATACATGGGATGCTTACCACAGCATGGCTTTTGCCAAGCAATGCCATGTCTGCACCCGGCATCCGACTGGCGAATCCTGGGCCACTGAGAAGCAGAACATGTGGACTTAACTGCTGTGCCACCAGACCGGCCCCCATATTTTTATAATTTTTATATCTTCCTTTTTATCTCTAGTAATGTTTTTGTTTGAAAATATATTTTGCCTAATAATTAGTATAGCAGTTTCAGATTTCTTATGGTTGCTATTTGCATGAGATATCTTTCTCTGTTTATGTACTTTCAATCTATTTTTACTTTGAATAATGTTTGTCTCCTATAGACAGCATATAATTAGATATTGTTTGTTTTTTCCATCCTGAAAATCTCTGCCTTTTAAATATTTTTTAATCCATGTATGTTTAATATTTTCTCATTATAGTTGTATTTATGTTTGCCATTTTACTTTTTGTTTCTATAGTTTCCTGTCTTCTTTGTTTCTCTATTCCTCTTTTATTTCTTTCTTTTGCTTTGAGTGAATATTTTCTATTATGTATAATGATTTTATTTTTTAGAGTAGTTTAAGGTTCACAGCAAAATTGAGTGGAAGGTACAGAGATTTCCCATATCCTCCCTACCATCATTCATGCCTAGCTTCCCCCGTTATCAACATCCTCCACCAGAGTAGTACTTTCGTTACAACTGATGAAACTACATTGACACCTCATAATCACCCCAAGTCCTTAGTTTACAATGCAGTTCACTCCTGATGTTGTATATTCTATGGACTTGAAAAAATGTATAATGACAAAAATTCATCAATATGGTATCATACAAAGTATTTTCACTGCCCTAAAAATCCTCTGTGCTCCACCTATTCATCCCTCCCTCCTTCCCAACTGCTAGAAACTGTGGATCTTTTTACTGTCTCTATAGTTTTGCCTTTTCCAGAAAGTCATATGATTGTAATCATATGGTATGCAGCCTTTTTGATGAACTTCTTTCACTTAAGATTTTAATAAACATTTAACGTTCCTTAAATAAGCATTTGAGTTTCCTCCATGTTGTTTATGGCCTGATAGCTCATTTTTTTTAATGGTGAATAATATTCCATTATTGGAATGTACTACAGTTTATTAATCCATTAACCTCCTGAAGGACATCTTGGTTGCTTCCCAGTTTTGGTAATTATGGACAAAGCTTCTATGAAGACTCACGTGTAGGTTTATGTGTGGATACATGTTTTCAATTTGTTTGGATAAATACCAAGAAGTGCAATTCCTGGATTGTGTGGTTAGACTATGTTTAGTATTGGAAGAAACTACAAAAGTGGCATTAATTTCTTTAATGATCTTTTTCACTATATTTAAAAAATTATTTCCTTATAGTTGCTCTAGAGTTTATCATATATATCTTAACTAATCACAATATGCTTTAGATTTATACTAATTTAATTTTAATAAGATATAGAAATGCTAATCCTGTCTAGCTTTATTCCCTTTCCCCATTTTGTGATACATCTATTTTTATTAATAACCCAACATTATATAATTATAATTACTAATTTATATGATTTTTTGTCTAGTAAAGCAGCTAAGAGAAAAGAGGACAGCAAATATATATTTATAGCTTTTGTCATATCAATATTCTGATTTCTCATTTTCTTTATTTTTTTTCCCTGTGGATTTCAGTTACCATCTGGAGTCATTTTCTTAACCAAATATAAGTTTTCTTCTATACACCTTCTTTGTGCTGTTGTTGACAAACATATTACAGTTCTTCATATTATAGGCCTAAAGATAAAATTATATGCATATTGTTCTATAGAGTTTCCTCTTAAATCAGTTAAGAACAGAAATATGCATTTATACTGTTATTTATAATGGCCTAATTACCTTTACTGCTTTTTTCAAATGTTAAATTAATTATTGTCTTGGGTCATTTATTTTCATCCTGAAGAACTTCCTTTAATATTTCTTGTAAGGTGGATTGGCTAGCAACAAATTTAGTTATTTTGTTTTCATCCAGGAATATGTTTCTTTTCTTTTTTTAAAGATAGCTTGTCTGGGCATAGGTTTCTTGGGTGACATTTTAATTCTACTAAGACTTTGAATATATGACTTCACTGTCTTCTGGCCTCCGTTGTTTCTAAAGAGAAATCAGCTGTTAAGCTTACTGGAGTTTCCTTGTAATTAAAATTCCTTTTTCTTTTACTCCTTTCATGATTTTCTCCTTGTCTTTGATTTTCAACATTTTTACTATGATATGTTTATTAATATATGTTTGGGGTTTATCCTATTTAGATTTTGTTAAGCTTCTTGAATGTGTAAAAATGTATAATTAAAATTTTTAATGTGTAATTAAAGTTTTTTTTAAAGATTTTATTTTTTTCCTTTTTCTCCCAAAAGCCACCCAGTACATAGTTGTATATTCTTCATTGTGGGTCCTTCTGGCTGTGGCATGTGGGATGCTGCCTCAGCGTAGTTTGATGAGCTGTGCCATGTCCGCGCCCAGGATTCGAGCCAACAAAACACTGGGCCGCCTGCAGTGGAGCACGCGAACCTAACCACTTGGCCACCGGGCCAGCCTCCGTAATTAAAGTTTTAAAATAAGTTTGGCAATATTTCAGCCATTATTTACTTGAGTGTTTTTTCTTACCCTTTCTCTCTCTTGAGTACTTTCTGGCACTCCCCTTATACTTAAATATTAGTGCATTTAATGATATCCTACATTTATCTTAGACTTTATTTTTCTTCATTCCTTTTACACTCTGTTCTTTGGATTGTATAATCTTTGTCTTTCAATCTTCAAGTGTGCTAATTTCTTCTTCTGCCAAGTTCAGTTCTACTGTTGAGCCCCTCTAGTGAACTGTTCATTTCAGATGCTATACTTTCCAATTTCAGAATTTCCATTTGATCCTTTTTTAAAGAATTATTAATCTATTTATTGCTCTTCTATATTTGATAAGACAGTGTCATCATGTCTTCCTTTGCTTCGTTAAGCTTGGTTTCTTTTGTTCCTTGAACATTTTTATGATGGCTATTTTGAAGTCTTCACTAGTTAAATTAGAAATCTGGTCACTCATGTAGGCAATTTCTGTTGCCCACTTTTTTTCCCCAGGTATGGGTCAGACTTTCTCTTTTTTTCGTATCTCATAACTTTTTCTTTTTTTTGGAAACTAGACATTATAGATACTACTGTAGCAGCACTAGTTACAGCCCCTGTATGTGTATGGGGGGGACTTCTTTTCTTGTTTACTGACTTATTTGTTTAGTGATAGGATGGATATTTTTAGTGCACTCTACCTGCCTCCCCTAGCAGTGTGAAGCACAAATACTGTGATAATGGTGGTTTTGGCAGGGCCCACTTTGACTCTCTTCTTTCATACCCATGCCCAGTTGCTAAGCTCCACTAATTGCTGGCTGATTTCTCTTCTGTATTTAATAATTCCCTGGGCATAAATTGTTCCACAGTCTGATCCAACTAAATTTGAGCTTCTTTACAGGAATAATTTTTAAGGTTAGTGTTCATGATTTGTTTTGACCCCAGAGAGCTTTTCTTAGCTGTCTCTTTCCCTGATACTCTCTGATAAACTTGGCCTATAGTTTAATATTTGTAAGGAATCTACCAGACTCCATTTAATTATTTTTTACCATAACTTCCACTGTTTTTGAGAGTACCTTAGGCTTTCACTTCCTGATACTCTGTTGCAAATAAAGCCCATTTCTTTGGAAGCCCTTTGGAGTTCTTGGTTTTTTGGTTTTTGCTGAGGAAGATTTGCCCTGAGCTAACATCTGTTGCCAATCTCCTCTTTTGCTTGAGGAAAATTTGCCCTGAGCTAGCATCTGTGCCAATCTTCCTCTATTTTGTATGTGGGTTGCCTCCACAGCATGGCTGCCAATGAGTGGTGTAAGTCTGCACCTGGCAACTGAACCAGGGCTGCCAAAGTGGAGCACGCTGAACTTAGCCACTAAACCATGGTCCAGCCCCTGGAGCTCTCTGTTTTATGACCTGCCTATCCTGATAGGCAAAATATCTGAGTCACATTTCTGGGACCGAGGGGAGGGACACTGAGATCTCTCAGTTTCTGAAACATCCCTGCTGTAGGAACTGGGCGCTCAATACAGTAGAGAATGACTATAGACTGATCTGCTTGGCTTGCTTTTCCTAACAAAGAATCTCTGCTTTACAAACAAGCTGGGATAAGGGGTGACTGGGCCCCAGTATTTTCAATGTGGTATGCACAAGATAGAGCCTCCATCCCATCAGTTGTGTCTGATTAGAGAAGGGAGCTTCCACTCTTGGCTGTACTCTCTCAGAACTTAGCCTCCGCAACTGGCAGCTGAGGGCAGGATGAGAAGTGCTGACATCCTCCACCTTCTGAGAAGACATCATGGCCCTCTGACTGGGAGCTGAGGGGAGAAAGAGCCCTGTGTTCTTGGTTGCACCAACTAGAGTGGAATTTCTCTCAGGCTGGGATGAGCAGGGGTAGAGAGGAAGAGGGTTGTGATTCAGATGCCACAGACAAAAGTATGCATAGGTTTGCTGGGGCTGCCATAATAAATCATGACATACTGAGTGGCTGAAAGAACAGAAATTTGTTTTCCCACAATTCTGGAGGCTGGAAGTGTGAAATCAAGACTACAGCATGGTGGGGCTTCTGAGGTCACTCTCCTTGGCTTGAAGATGGCCATATTCATCCTGTGTTTTCTCAGGGTCTTCCCTCTGTACCTGTTTTATTATTTTTTTAAGATTATTCTTGGATTAAGTTTTTCTTGAATAGTAAGTGTTTCTTCATTTGCTATATTCCCTTAAGACTGTTTCCATAGTCTTTAAATGAATGTTTGTGGCTTTTTGTGATTTTTACCAGTTTCACTGGGGAGCATGACCATGGAGTACTTCACATTGCCATGATTGAATTAGAACTACTGCCCTTATTTTCTGAGAATCCAGTTTTTTGTAAAAAAGATAGTCAAAATGTAACTAAAATTTTAATGGATAAGTTGTCAGAACTACCTATTGATGAAGGATTGAAGATAAACTTTGAGAACAGAAAGTCATTTGCTAAATTTCAGATAAAAGTTAGCTATGAATATCTTGAGTTAGCTAATATTGGTTTAAAATTTATTATTCCATTCCTATCAACACACTTATTGTATCTCTATTATCAATACTTTAAAAACAAAACATAGAGACTGTTTATATACACGTTATAATTAGCATTGACTATGACATAAATAGGATAAGTTAACAAGCAAGAAGCAAGCCCTTTGTCATATTAAAACAGTTTTTGAGTACACATCCAGGGTTTATCAAAAATCAACCTATATGCTTTTAATATGAGCAATTACTATGCAGAATGAGAGAAATTTATTATTTAGTAGCAATTCTCTGTATTAATTTCCAATATGTATACCTTCAAAAAATAACATGTAAAGTTTTTTATAATTTTTTCTTATTTATATGTTGTGTTTTGATTATATTTATTAAGATATAATTCTATGTCTGTTGATTTTATGCATTTGAAAGTTGTTATTATAAACATTGGTGAGGATATGGAGAAGAGGGAATCCTTGGACACTGCAGGTGGGACTGTAAATTGGTACAGGCACTTTAGAAAACAATATGAAGGCTCTTCAAAGAATCAAAAATAGAACAACCAGGGCCAGCCCAGGGGCGCAGCGGTTAAGTTCGCATGTTCCACTTCGGCGGCCTGGGGTTAGCTGGTTCAGATCCCGAGTGCAGACATGGCTCTGCTTGGCATGCCATGCTGTGGTGGGTGTCCCACATATAAAGTGGAGGAAGATGGGCATGGATGTTAGCTCAGGGCCAGTCTTCCTCTGCAAAAAGAGGAGGATTGGCAGCAGATGTTAGCTCAAGGCTAATCTTCCTCAAAAAAAAAAAAAAAGAGAACAACCATATGATCTAGCAATCCCACTACTGACTATAAATCCAAAGGAAACAGAATCAGCATCTTAATGTGATATCTACACTCTCATGTCCATCATGGCGTTATTCACAATAGCCAAAATATGGAAACAGCCTAACTGTCCATTGATAGATAAATGGAAAGAGAAAATGTGGTTTATGTTCACAATGGAGTATTATTCAGTTATAAAAAAAGAAGGAAATCTTGCCTTTTGTAACAACATGGATGAACCTGGAGGGCATTGTAGTGAAATAAACCAGACAGAAAAAGACGAATATTGTATCTCATCACTTATATGTAGAATCTAAAGAAAAAAAGTTCAGACTCATAGAAGCAGAGACTAGAATGGAGGTTGCTAGGGACTGTGGTGTGGAGGAAACGGGGAGCTATCCGTCAAAGCATAAAATGTCAGTTATAAGATGAATAAGTTCTGAGGATGAGGATCAAATGGACAACAGGGTGACTGTAGTTAATAACACTGTATTGTATACTTGAAATTTGCTACGAAAGTGGATCTTAAGCGTTCTTACCACACACACACAAAGACTATGTGAAGTGATGTATGTGTTAATTAACTTGATTGTTGTGAATATTTCTCAGCGTATACATATATCAAATCATCATTTCACACACTTCAAATATGAACAATTTTACTTGTCAATTATATCTCAACAAAGCAGGGGGAAAAAAAGAAAAATGCTATGAAACTTTTTCTCACTTCTACTGTGACTGTTGTAGTTTGAGGCCTTAGAATCTTTTGATTTAGTCATGTTATTCCTCTCATCTAAAATTTTCTTTTTCTCCTTGTTTAAGTACTACTTACTAAGCTACAACAATTCAGATATCACTTTACTCCATGAAACTTTTTCTAATCCACTTTCTTCTGCAGTTATATTTTAATAATTTCACTTCTGTGAGTTGTAGTTGAACTATAGTCAAATCGGCAGTGTTTATGTGTTATCACATGCTATACAGTGGTATACATGTATATTTGATTTGTGAATTACCAGGAAGCCAGGAAACTGTGTTATTGAAGAATTATATCTGTTATTTAGTTTAATATACTTCTGTATAAACAGAATATATGTATTTGTGAGTTAATTTTAATCTAAACCGAGAGGAAGTTATTTCATATCTGAAGTATCCTGTTCAACAAACCATCTTCCTGAGACATCTATAGAAAATACTTCAAATATCATTATCTAAATTTGTTCAAGAAGTTACAAAATTTGCATAATGAGGTTTAGAATTAAATTTTCTTTGGTAAAATGACAAGTGTTTAAGACACAAGATTGACTAAAGATTTGGATAAACTGTATGAGGAGGGGTGGGATATAGGATCTGGTCAGCTTAGATACTTAACACCTTTGGAACAGCGCTCTAGGTTCAGGACCAAATATGATCATGTACTCTTCCATTTAATGGAAAATTCTGCACCTGATTCACCTAGAAATTTGACTGATTCTGCCATCAGAATACTGTTGTATTTAAATTGGAGTGAAATTTTCATGCAAGCATTTGTTGTTGAATGAAAAAGAAAATGAACAGGAATTGCACCAAGCTTGGCTTCCAAAAGCAGCCAGACTTGTGCATGATGATAGTAAACAATTTTACATGTAGCAAAATATGGACCAAGCATTACATTCCTTTAACACACTAGCTGGAAGAAAGATCAGGTAAGAAGAGGCACACAGCTCCCTCCTTACCCTCTGATTCAGAGACTATCAATAGTCACGTAGGAGGACTCAATGATTTGGGTGGTCAAAACTAGCTTAGTTCAGTTTGCAACAGGAAATCAATAGAGGCTTACAAATAAGGCTTAAACAAATATGATATTCTATGACCCTATTCTTCAGCACATACTATTCCCTCTGCTAGGCCTTTCCTATCATCCCTTATCTTATTTGCCGTCAGGGACACCATTCATATGCTACCCTCTTTGGAGTGTCTTTCTTGATACTTCATTTATACTCTATCCTCTTCTGTGTGCTCCCAGATCACCAGGCTTACTTGCACCATTGGACTCACAACCCTCTATTGAAATGTCTCATTTATTCTTTTCAGTTACCCACTAACTTTGAGAGAAGGAGCTGTGTCTTATTCATAACTCAACCACAGCATCTGACCAACAACAGATATTCAGCAAATAATCAGTGACTTACTTATATGGTGCAAATTTTCTTCCAAATTAAAAAAACGTGGAGAATAAAGCTGATTCCACATAATGTACATGCTTAACATTCATTCTTTTTCATGGCTTCCGTCCTCCATTGTGCATAACTCATTTATTTGCTTAAACTGTTTTTCTGGCTAATCTCTTGAAAGTTATAAATTGTATTTTGTAAATAATTGGTTTCACTTTCATGATTTCACCTGATATAATTAAATTGGAAAGGTTTCACTTCAGTGGCACTAATTTGCTGGTCTTGCTTTGTCCATTGATAAGAATAAGTTCAAGAAACACCCCACATTGCTATAGGAAGCAGTAATTTGCCACATCCATCATATTCTGTCTCCTGTGGAGTATTGGTTGCCAAGGTTTCTAAATTAATATGATGAAACTGAAGGCAACTGTAATTATAATATTTTTATCTCTTCCTCTTCATCATTCTTCATCTACATTATTTCATTGAACTATGTGAAAAAAGGAAAGCCTACTAATCTTCTTGTGTTATTATTTGCTATCAAATTGATTCATTATGTTTCTCTTTTGTTCCTAATTATAGTTATCTGCCTTCCCATCTGCAAATGTAGAAACAATATGTCTTTGGCTCTTTGACATCTTTTATTGCCATGCAGTGTAAGCTGTTTATAGCATGTAGGTTATCAATCAATTGATAATGAGTGAGCACCCAGCAAATGCAAAACATAATGGAGAATTTGATAGCTACAAAATGAGATACCTGCATCAGGCAGGTTAAAGTCCAGTTATGACAATGAGGCATGCATTAAAAGCCAACGCAAAATAAATATAGAAGAGTGGTAGAGATAAAATTTAAAGATAAAGTTTTTAAAAAAATTCCTCATTGAAAGTCCAGGAGGTTTCATGGGAAAAAAAGGAGTTTCAGATGAAACTTGTTGAATGAGGTATTTACCAGATAAGTGGAGAGGATTGTAGGCAGAGGTCAATAAACCTCTTGGAGAAGAGGGGACAGTCAGGCATGAGGAAGGCATGTTTTGAAGAAAGTGAAACGTTGGCTGTTGAATAGCGGGTTTGTGTAGGTGCATAAGAGATGGAGTTGTGTACTTTTGGCTTGAGGGTAAGTGCAGAGAGTATTGTGAGGATGAAGACATTCATTGATGGCTTTTGAGATGGCTCTCCTGACTTGAGAACAGGAATGTTTGAGCAAAATAACAGTGTCTTCCCTAACTTCATTTTTTAAAAATTCTCTTCTAATGTTATCAACATTATCAAAATATAATTTACATAAATGAACTTGATCTATTTTATGTGTACAGGTATTGAGTTTTGAGAAGTGTATACACTATGTACTCATACAATGATCAAGATATGTAACATTTACCTCCAAACTTTACCCATGCCTCTTTTTAATCAGTCTCCCTTTCTTGCCACTATAGATTAGTTTTCATTTTCTGTATTCAAAGTTGTCTACTTCACATTTTTCTTGTATAAGCTCCAAGAAATAATTTGACCATTTTTCCTTTTAAGCAAAACAAAAATGAATAGTAATCTCCTAATTGGGACGGATGGCACAATGTGTAGGTGGAGCATAACTGGTGACATAATGCAATTCTAGAGATCGCAATTCACCACAAAATGAATAATTTACCATAGTTGACCATAAAATGGAATCCTGGCTAAATTTGCTTATGTCTTTGTTTTATCTGGATTTTAATATAAAGCAATATTGCTTATGTCTTTGCTTTATTTGAGTATCAATAAAAAATAATTATGTCAAACTTATGGCTAGTAAATGAGCAAAAGGATTGGAAGTTGAAACACTGCTACTTTTTGTAGACATTTAATTAAAGCTTCATTTCTGATTTCACATTTTTTCTCATATTTTTATGCCAAAGTCTTATTTTAAATTTTAAATATTTTCAGAAGCCATTTAAAAGCTTCCAGAGTTTATATGTTGAACTTATAAAATGTCTAGCATCTTTGAAATTTCTGGCCATTTGAAAACAGATTCTTAGCAGATAATTTAATTCTTTCAATTCTCCTTAACCTGGTTAATGCTTTGTAATATATACATTGCAATCCTTTCTCCTCATAAAACGGCTGAACATATCAGTTTTGGGGCAGCAACTCTTCCTCTAGATTTCCTTTTATTTCTAGCATTAGAAAAAGTTGAAGTACCTATTTTTATAGTATAACTAAATCTCTATCATTAGTGACTGGAGAAAAAAAGAAGAGTAAGATACTGCAAGAGTAATGCAACCATCTCAATCAAATGATTTTTCCACCCTTTTTTTCCCTCTAAATGTCATAGCAGAATGAAACTTGGAAAATTATGCAATGTATCAACGTAAGAAGTGTAAACAAAGTATAAAAACATAATCACTTTCACTGGCTTACTTATTAAGTCATTTGACTAACATTTATTAGCAATCTACAAAACACCTGGCAATAATGTGTAGTAGGAGTAGGAAATAAAATGGACCCAAATCCTTACCCTCGTGAAAGATATGTTCTTGTGAGTGAAAATGAATAAGAAGAAATTAGTGAAATATACACTACAGCTTGTAATAAAAATGAAGCAGCAACAAGAGAGATAGCAGAGTGAAGTATGAAGAAGGATTGAGGTTGAAACTTTTAAGAGTGGTGGAAGAAAAACCATTGTGAATGAGGATGTTTAGGCAAAGACCTGACGAATGAATCAAGCTGACATATGGTGAAGGAACATTTCAGAAGTCAATGCCCTCAGTGAGAATTTGCCTGGCTTATTCAAAAATGATTGAGGATGCCAGTGTGACACAATGACTGGCATTATGTCAATCTTAACCTCAAAATGACATATAAATCTTATATTTTGCGTCCATTTCCTTAGACTTTTATTTTGCCCCAATTTATAACTTTGAGTCTCTTTGTTTTTGTTGTGTTTCTTTTTCTGCTGAAGGAAGACTAGCCCTGAGCTAACACCCGTGCCAATCTTCCTCTATTTTGTCTGTGGGATGCCTCTGCAGCGTGGCTGGCAAATGGAATGGATCAGGTCCATAACCAGGACCTGAACTCACAAACCCGGGCTGCCAAAGTGGAGCATGCAGAACTTTAACCATTCGGCCATGGGGCCGGCCCCATATCTCATTTTACCATTTAATTTTTTCCCACATTATTAAAAATAGTCTTTAAAAAAAGTCTTCAAAAAATTTTAATGAATGCAAAATACACTATCATGGATATGTCATAATTTACTTAAACATTACTTTTGGTACACATTTCTTTATCATTGTAAATCATTATAAACATTACTGCCAGGAGCATCCTTACATAGATATTTTGGTCCATATTTCTGATTATTTCCTTAGTCACAGTGGTAAAAGCATGTTGGGTGACTAGAATCGAGAATGGTTTCCCATGGAGTAAATATTTCCATTTCTAATCCTTAGAATATAGTAACAAATTCTCTCTGGAAATCCTAAGGTGAGTATAAGAAAGAGAGTAAGCAGAGATATCGTTAGGTCATGAAATCTATTTGGGTTATTCTCCCTCAAGAGAGAGAGAAATATCTCTCTATATGATTAGTTTAGGCAAATTGGCATTTGAGAAATCAAAATTTCTGGGTATTTGAGCAAATGTTCTCTTAGATTATGAAGGTAAAGGAAAAATGTTATCACTAACCCAAAATGCAAAGACCAAGTAAACAAACAAAATACATCCATGATCTATTATCTAGTCAATAAGTTGTGAGTGGAGAACAAGTATATATTTAATTTGTGGGCTATAAATTTCACCTAGTGTGTTGTAAAAGAAAGAAAGAAAAAAGAGGAAGGAAGGACAAAAGGAAGGGAAAAAGGAGAGAAGGAAAAAAGAAAAGAGAAAGGAAGGAAGTAGACTTGAAAGCCAACTTTAGGGTATGAATGCCTGAAATCTGACTTGCTCACCTTCACAAAAGCCTAGATATTCTCAAACTCTCACCATTTTCCTGTTGTTAAGATACAGGGACAAGAGAAAGAAAAGTTGAAACTTATGATAATCATTGGAGACCATCAGATATAGGAAGACCAGCAATCAACCATAAAAAACATAACAGGTATTTGGGGTCTGGACAGAGGTGACCTATAGCTCACTTCACTCCAGATTGGAGGATGCAGTCATACACAATTACATGACAACAGAGCTCAAGGCTTGCCTTTTAACCTGGCTTTCCAACCTGTAGTCAAGAACTACGGAACGAGATGCTGCTTGGTGAACACCCCAAGTTACAAAGTTATAGTGCCGCTTTTCTCAGATTGCCCCCTAAATTTTTGTGAAATTCAGAATATAGCAGTATTAACCATTGCAAGAAAGGAACTCATATCTTTGGACAAAGTCCTAACAGGCTGGGTTTCTCCTTGTTTTTTAGAAAGTAGTGATTATCATGGCCACAAACAAACATCCTACATCTCTTGAACTGCCAGTTAAATCAAAAGGCGAGAACTTTTTATTTCTTGCTTTTCAATAAAATCATGGTAATTATTGTCTCATTTTACTGGTTTCAATTAAACGGATGTCCCTACTTTTTAAAATAATGCATAGAAACCATGAACCAAATTCAAGAACGTTGATGAAGAATAGAGAGAGAAAGATGGTTGAATGGCAGAGTAAGTGTTCTAAATAGCAAGATTTCATTGGATTATAAAGAGAACAACACACAATGCAGTTGGTTGGTGTGCAGCCTGGATCAATCCTTCTGGGATATTAGTGTAAAATCTCCTTAATTGAGGAAGATACTTTTTTTTTTTTTTTGGTGAGGGAGATTGGCCCTGAGCTAACATCTTTTGCCAATCTTCTTCTTTTTGCTCAAGGAAGCCTGTCCCTGAGCCAACATCTGTGCCAATCTTCCTCTATTTTTCACATAGGATGCCAGCACAGCTTGACTTGATGAGCAGTGTGTAGGTCTGTGCCCAGGATCTGAACCTGCGAACCCCAGGCCACAGAAGCAGAGTAAGTGAACCCAACCACTATGCCACTGGGCAGACTCGAGAAAGATATTTTTACTTAAAGAGTTTGTGAAAAATGGATCAAGTTCTTAGAAAGTATCTGGTGATTGAGCTGCTCAGAATTGCTGATGACACTTTCTATATCTTGGAGCACAACCTAGATGTGACACAAAATCACTGAAACAGCAGCTTCAAATATATTTGCTTTGTAAATATTGGTGAATAAATACTTAGTGTGGTAGAGCTGAATGATAGAGTCAAGTAAATTAGCGTATGAATTCCAGTTCTGTGCCTTCCAAGAAATTTAATCTCATGAGTCTTCATCTTGGATATTGAATTGCCAATATCTACAAAGTAGAGCTGTGCTTGGATTATATGGGGACATATGAGTATGAAAAGCTCATCACTCAATGACTATACATCAAAGACTCATAAGAAGTGTTAGCTGTTTCTCTCATTCTTCCTTCCTAATTCAGAAATAATATAATGCCTCAGAATTTTTTTTATCAAATTATGCTCCATAGTATAGGTTCTCAAATTTTGCCGTGATGTTATATAAAATCACCCGAGGAAATTTTTTGAAATGTACTCTTTCCAGATGTACCCTTACAAATTGTGATTCTGGAGGTCTTGAATGTAGCAGGAATTTGCATTTTATCAAACTCTCCTGTGACAACAATGGCCCCTTGAAGACATTAATGTTTGCCATCCTTGGTCTGTATATACTGTATTTCTTTTGCATTTCCAAATAGTAACTAATTGTATTATCTCTAATTACTGCGAATTCTTTTCTAAGTTCATAGATTTACTTTGTTTCTTTCTGCTCATACATTTATTAGCACTTTTCCCACCAGCTCTTGAGTTTTGATTATACTTGTTGAAATCACTCATAAACTTTTAGCTCCTGATGTTTTATACTAAAACAGAAAGGGTATTTAAGGTTCTTTATTTTTCAACCAAGGAAACCAGATGAAGCAAGAGCAAGTGCTCATTACTTAGAAGAAATAACTACAACTGAGACATATGGGACACTTCTTAAACATTCAAGTCCACAAGGAGAAAATTTGACTTAAAATGAAGAAAACTAGAGGCATCACATATCCTGATTTTGAACTACAATACAAAGTTATAGTAATCAAAACAATACGTATTGGCATAAAAACAGACACATAGATCAATGGCACAGAAGAGAGAGTCCAGAAATAAACCCATTCATATATGGTCAGTTAATTCACAACAAAAGACCCAAGAATATATATTGGGAAAAGGATAGTATCTTTAATCAGTTATGTTGGGAAAACTGGACAGCCACATGCAAAAGAAAAAAATTAGACCCATTTCTTACACCACAGATAAAATCAACTCAAAAGAGGTCAAGGGCTTAAATTTAGGACATGACACTATAAAACTCTTAGAAGAAAACGTAGCTCTTTGATATTGGTCTTGGAAATGATACTTTGGATTTGACACCTAAAGCATAAACAAAAAATAAATAACTAGGACTACATTAAACTAAAAGGCTATGTACAGCAAAGGAAAAATTAACAAAAAGAAAAGGCAACCTATGGAATGGGAGAAAGTATTTGCAAATCATATTACTGATAAAGGATTAATATCTACAATGTATAAAGAATACACACAACTCAATACCAAACAGCCCAATTAAAATGAGCAAAGGAGCTGAGTAGACATTTTCCCAAAGAAGACATCCAGAGGGCCAACAGATACATGAAAAGATGCTCAACATCACTTATCATAAGGGAAATGCAAATCAAAAGCACAGTGAAATATTGTCTCACACCTGTTAGAATGGCTATCATCAAAAAGACAAGAGATACCAGGTGTTGGGGAGGATGTGGAAAAGAGGACACTCTTGTATACTGTTGGTGGGAATGTAAATTGGTACAGCCATTATGGAAAACAGTATGAAAGTTTCCCAAAAAATTAAAAATAGAGCTATTATATGGTCCAGCAATACCATTGCTGGGTATATATCCAAAGGAAATGAACACAGGACATTGACGATATAGCTGCACTTCTGTGTTCATTGCAGCGTTGTTCACTGCAGCCAAGACGTGGAAACAACCTGAGTGTCCACCAACAGATGAATGGACAAAGAAGACATGGTGTATATATACATATATACATACAATGAAATATCATTCAGCCTTGAGAAAGAAGGAAATCCTGCTGTTTTCAACAACATAAAAGAATCTTGAGGGTATTATATTAAGTGAAATAAGCCAGACAGAGAAAGGCAAATATTTCATGGTGTCACTCACATATGGAAGCTAAAAGAAAAGTCAAGCCCATAGAAACAGAGAATAGAAATGTGATTGCCAGTGACTAGGGGGGTGGGGAAAATAGGGAAAATTTGGTTAAAGGAGGCAAATTTTGAGGTATAAGATAAATAAGATCTGAGGATCTAATGTATAACATGGTAACTATACTTGATAATACTGTATTGTATAAGTGAGATTTGCTGAGAATAGAAATTAGATGTTCTCACCAAAAAAAGAAGAAGAAAAGAAAAGATAAATATGGGAGCTGATAGCTGTGTTAATTAATTAGTTGGGAGCAATCCTTTCCCAATGTAGACATATGTAAAATCACAATGCACACTTTAAGTATCTTACAATTTTATTTTGTCAATGATACCTCAATAAAGCTGAAAAAAATAGGTTAGAGGAGAAAATATCAAAATATCCTGCACATTGTAAGGGCAAATATTGTTTGTAAAACTTGTTTTAGCTATATAAAAGCACAAAAATACATGTGGATGTGTACTGGATCTCTTTATAAAATGTGCTTCTTACTGTGGATTGAGGTCCAAGAAGTTGGAAAAATACTTTTCATGCTGTGGCTTCTTCCCTACCGCTGTAAAAATTTTACATAGAAAAGTAAAAGACTTGGCATATCCGAGATAAAGTTCTAGAAAAAAAAAAGCTGCAGGATATATTGTAGCAGATTTTAAGAACCATTATGATGCTATAAGAATTAGTATAGTATGGTGTTTGTGCAAGGATAGAACAATGGAACAGACTAGAGATCCAAAATTAGACTCTCAAATAAAATGCCTTCTAATTTATAACAAAGTCTTCACAGCATTGTTTCAGGAAATGATGCTAAAGCAATTGGATATTGATTGCAGAAGAAATGAGCTTTGCCCTCCCTCTGTATTATACCATTTACAAAATTAATTTAAGTTGGAGTTCCGATCTAAATGCAAAAGGTAAAGCAATTAGTCTTCTAGAAGAAAACATAGGACCATATCTTCTTGACTTAGAATAGGCAAAAAAGTATTTATCTTGACACAAAACATTACTCATCAAAGAACCAATTTACAAATTGAGCTTTACTTAAATTAAAAATTAGACATCAAATATATGATTAAGGGAGTACAAAGGAACCCACAGTTTGGGGACAGGCTTTCACAACACATAATATCTGTTAAGAACTTATACAAACCTTTAATTAAAAGACAATCCAACAAATATGAACAAAACATTTGAACATGTTTTTATGAAAAGTCAAGGTGCAAATGTCCAATGAACATATGAGAAAACGCTGCATATCATCAAGAAAATGCAACTGAAAACTTACAAAGAGGTAATACTCTACAACCAAAAGAATAGCTAAATATAAAAAAAGCTGACCATATTAAGTGTTGTTGAAATTACAGAGCAACTGAAACTCTCTTACTCTGCAGGTGTAAGTACAGCTGGCTCCAGCACTTTGGTAAACTCTTTAGCAATTTCTTGTAAAGTTACAAATCCACCTAAGCTATCACTCAGAAATTCCATTTCTAGATATATTCTCATATAAATGAAAACATATGTCTATAGAAAGATTGTATAAGAATGTTCATCATATCTTATTCACAAAAGTCCCAAGTTGTAAACAATCCAAATGTTTATCAAAAGGAAAATTAGTAAATGCATTGTGATGTATTCAAACGCTGAGTTACCAAAAGCAATAAAAGTAATGCTCTCTTAGTACACCGAACAGCATGGATGAAGTCATCAATACTATGTTGAGCTAAGGAAGCCACAAAAAGAGTACTTAATGTATGGTTAAATTTATATGAAGGTCAATAACAAGAAAAATTAATTGACAGTAAAAGAAAGAATCAAAAGTTCAGTGATTATCTTTTAGAAAGACCGTAGGGAACCTCCTGCCCAAATGGCCCTACTCCCACCTCAGTGTCTGTCTGAGTCTCACGTTGGAGCTCTGCCCCAATTGCATCTTCCTGGGGACAGACTGTACCACCAAAGGGCGTGCTCCTAGATCTGAGGGTTTACTAAGTAGTGGCCACTTGTGTATAATGTACTCAATGGTTGCACGTGAAGATTCGGATCTCCACAAATATGCACTTGTGGCCACTGACAGTGTGAGATGGAGACAGATGAGGGAAGAGAAGGAGGCAGGCCTTGGGCTTAGGGCAAGTGCTTACTCTTCCCTCCCTGCTACATTCCAGGGCAGAACTCTGAGGAGTCCGATAACGCTAAATTCAAATCTAGTCTTCTAGTTTTCTATGAAAGTATGTGAGTCAAGATAGAGGGATGAAATGTTATTATTACTATTACTTAATAGGTCTTTTTGCTTGATTTAAAATTTTGAAATATTTCCGTATATGCTATGTGGCCTGTATTCATTTGCTGGGGTTGACACAACAAAGTACCACAGACTGGGTGACTTAAACAACAGAAATTTATTTTCTCCCGTTTCTGGAGGCTGGACATCCAAGCACACCAGTGTCAAAGATAGATAAAGCCAGATAGTTAAGGCAGTGAAAACGGATTTTATTTGGGAACTACTGACAGTAGGAGAAAGAGCTGAGCTCCATTCCTATTAGTGCAGAGGAGCCTGCGTGTTCCAAAGGAAGAGTGAGAGTGTAGGAGGAGAGAGCAGGCACTCAAGTGAAAGATTGCCAAGGGCTGGTCAGTGTAAATGGATCAGGTCTGTTGTGTCTGCTAGCAGGCAGTTATGGAAGTTAAGATTCTGTCTTCCCACAGACACTGGGAGACAGCGGCCCTATCCTTCCTGATGATTACCTTGCAAAGGAATGGCTTTGGTTTCTTGAGAAAGACACTCTTGAGTTATAGGGGATGCATACACACCTCAAAGGGATAGAAGAAGGATTCACAATTGCAAATGCTCTCAGAAACGGAGGTCAGGGACCTATTCGCAGGTGTTAGTGAGAAAAAACAGTAAGTTCCCCCAGAACTCTGAGTTTCTCAAGAAGGCATTTTAATGGGGGGCTGGAGTTGTCCTAGTGACACAGCCTTATGCTGCCCCAAGCTGTGCTGGAGTGTGGTTGTCTGTCAGTCCAGGGGTTTTGGACGGAGTTGTTGTGTGCTAGAATTGTGAAGTTCTCACCAGTAAGACTGGATTAGTGTCACCTTAAGGGTCTCGTTTTTACTAAGTCACCTCTTTTTTTTTTTTTTTTTTGAGGAAGATTAGTCCTGAGCTAACTGCTGCCAATCCTCCTCTTTTTGCTGAGGAAGACTGGCCCTGAGCTAACATCCATGCCCATCTTCCTCCACTTTATATGTGGGACACCTACCACAGCATGGCTTGCCAAACAGAGCTATGTTCACACCCAGCATCCGAACAGTTGAACCCCAGGCCACCAAAGCGGAATGTGCGAACTTAACCACTGCACCACCAGGCCAGCCCCTGAGTCACCTCTTAAAGGCCCTATCTCCATACACAGTCACATTCTGAGGTCCTAGGGGATATAGTTTCAACATATGAATTTGGGAGAGAAACAAGTGAATTGAATTGAATCATCCTGAGCACTTCAATTGTCAGAACAGGCTTGCTTTAGCTCACTCTTTTAGTTTTACACCTGTATTTGGCATCACTTCCAGAGGTTCTTATTGCCAACAATTCCCGAGTCTTGTAGAATTCTGCAATATAATCTGGAGTTTTTCTCAATGTTTAGTCCACTTTCTTAGGTGACCTAATTTACTTACTACTTATTTATATACTTTTCACTTATAATGTTTTGGTCATTCTGTCTCCTTTTCTATTCTATTTTTTCGTCTTGTCAGTTTAGATGTTAAAAAAAATTCTCCTACGTAGTTTAAGTGGGTCAGGAGCAGTAAAAATAAATTCGTATCTTCAAAATGATGTTTTAGTTTGGAACATCATTTCCAGAAGTCAGATTATTTCTTTAAATATTATTTACTTTACTAATTAAAATGCCTTGCTCGCCATGAGTTTATTGAGAAAACAATAAAGTATTTTTCTTTTTTGAGGAAGATTAGCCTGAGCTAACATCTGCCAATCCTCCTCTTTTTGCTGAGGAAGACTGGCCCTGAGCTAACATCCATGCCCATTTCCTCTACTTTGTATGTGGGATGCCTGCCACAGCATAGCTTGCCAAGCAGTGCGATGTCTGCACCCGGGATCCAAACCGGTGAACCCTGGGCCACCGAAGCGGTATTTGTAATGATGATTTTAAGTATTTTTCCAGATCTCCTATCCCTTTATCCAGATACAAGCCAGAGGAATAGTGTACTACTGCTTCAGATGTAGAGATTCAGAAAAGATCTTTGCTCCTAACCTAACCGTGAAAGCAAACTGAATGATCTACAAAATTATAGTCCCTTTAAGACCATCAGAGAGCTAGACTTACAAAGAAATGTAATGAAAACTATATAATAAAATATAAAACACAGACGTATTTACATATTTTTATAAATATGTACCTTTATAATATATATACTTTATAAGAACTACATATAAGAAAAAAAGGTAAGACATGAAATAAGGACTAATTCCTGACCTAGTCTAATTTAAGAATGAGTTTACATATAAAAAGTAAGCAGCAACGCACGCAACCCAGTATGTAATTATTTCTCAAAATTAGTGGTAGAGGTCATGAAGAAAATGTAGAGAAAGATGGAGAAACAATATTCACGTTAATGTTTTTGTTTTGTTTTTGAATAGGAGAGAATGAGAACTTAAACTAAACCCTCAAGCAGGAATCTTATAGCGGCAATACTTTTTTCTTTGGTTCCATGAAGATGGCGTCCATCAGTGGGAACACAGTCCCCGAGGGTAGTGTTGGGAGTTGAGTGTGTGGATCCCTAGATTCATGTGGAGGAGAGTTGTATTCAGACTGTAGATTGAGAGTGCTTGCCAAGAGGGTCCACGGTTGTAATCTGGGAACTCATACCACCAAAATGATACAGGGCAAAGCAAACTATTTGACCCTAAATTGTTGAAGTTTTTTTTTAAAAAACTGAAACACGAATAGTTATTAAACCACCAGATGTTTCTAAAACTGCTAGAGTCGAATGAGGTAACAATCTTGAGTAGGTGCACAGGCAAACAGAAATTCGAATCGCTACCAATCCCCACAAACACAATGGTGCAAATACTGGGATTTCCATCTTTCTTCTACTTGAATGTCACTCTAATATGTTTTGTCTGTATTAAAAATAAATTAGGTTATTTGCTCTGTTGCCCTTCCTCATTTCCTTGAGTATTTCACTTCTTAAAACAAATGAAAATATGCTATGATCATAATGCATGACAATATTACTCAGAAAATAGAAACTGAGCATTTTAATTGCCATTTAAAATCCTTTGCTATGTCATTTACAAGGATAATTTTTCTTATTGTTCTGCATATGTGTTTCTATGGTACCTAAATAAATGACATCCTCCATCATTATTTCATTGTCCCCTCTTAGATCCCAAATTTTTTAACTGAAAATGACATAGTCCTTTATATCCCACAAAAATGAGAGCAAAGTGTATATGTTGCTGCCACTATTGTCCTACATAAATGTAGTTAATTTACCAGCTTATTTTTCTCATTTACAAAAAGAAAGCAAATTAGGGGCTGGCCCCGTGACCCAGTGGTTGAGTTTGTGTGCTCCGGTTCAGAGGCCCAGGGTTTCGCTGGTTCGGATCCTGGGCGTGGACACGGCACTGCTCATCAGGCCATGCTGAGGCGGCATCCCACATAGCACAACCAGAGGTGCTCACAACTAGAATCGACAACCATACTGGGGGACTTTGGAGAGAAGAAGAAAAAAGAAAAAAGATGATTGGCAACAGATGTTAGCTCAGGTGTCAATCTTTAAAAAAAAAAGAAAGCAAATTATTTCACCCACATCAACAATTTTAATAATTATGCCAAATGGAATATGTTATAAATGAAAGTATTTTACATATCTAAGAAAAAAAGAAAATCCTTACTATAATTACAAATACCTAATATTCAATTTATTTATAGTCATTTTGATAGTACCTGGAAACATGCACGTTGGAAAAACAGGAGCTAATCTAAAGTCAGGAACGAGGGCCCTGGAAGAGGAGCCTCTGGAAGGGACTCTTGAGTGAGAGTCCACAAAAAGACTTGGTTCTAATGTGAATAACTTGGAGTCCCTCATTTTCTCCTTATACTATGGACAATTTTATACTGTTAAACTCTTAAAATTAATAGCACCATTAAAAATGAAATGTTATGCCTAATCTCAACATACAAACCAAATGAAATAGGAACAACTGTAGTTGAATCTAGGAAACTGGGCTCAGAGTTTCTCTACCAGTCTTCTCATTTCCATTCCGACAGAATTTCCTAGATTCTGAAAGGGCTCTTGAAATTGACCACCTCTATGACCTTTTACATTTTAAACATCTTATAAACAAAATTCCTCAGGTGCATGCTGACTCAAATCTCTTGTTCTCATGCTATATCTATGCCCCTGTAACTTACCTAACATACGGAGGTCCTCACTTTCAGCTGTTCAAATTCTTTTTTTTTTTTTTGAGAAAGATTAGCCCTGAGCTAACTACTGCCAATCCTCCTCTTTTTGTTGAGGAAGACTGGCCCCGAGCTAACATCTGTGCCCATCTTCCTCTACTTTATATGCGGGACGCCTACCACAGCATGGCTTTTGCCAAGCAGTGTCATGTCCGCATCCGGGATCCGAACTGGCAAACTCCGGGCGGCTGAGAAGCGGAACGTGCTGACTTAACTGCTGCGCTACCAGGCCGGCCCCTCAAATTCTGATTGCTACATTTTCTTGAAGCATGATGGTACTTCTTTTTGGATAATCTTGATATGACAACTCAACTAAAAAGTTATGGCTTGTTTCTTTCAAATATCTGCCAATTTTATCAGGCCACTCACCTGCTTCAAAACATTTAGTAGATACCACTGCTTGTGGGAATCCAATACAAACTCTAATTTGAGGCCAAAGATATTAATGTCTCCAAACTCTGTTTGTAAACTTATTGTCAAAAACCCCATATAAATAGTTGCATTATAGCTGCATACCCTCCATATCTGCAAAAATGGTTTGCAAATTTCCATCTCCTTGTATGTCTTTTATTTTTGTCTCTCCACATGAAGTATCTTATTTCAATTTTCTCACTAATCCAAATCCAAGATCTTTTTGTAGTCAAGAGTTTTTTCCTTATGCTTTGAGCATAAGCCTACGCAAACTAACAGAAGTAATCAGTGAAAGGTTTATTGTTGGTATAAGGTGATTTCACAATACCAAAGAACCGGGAATAAACTACAATCAAATAAAAGCGTGTGAACTGGAAAGTCAGAAACCTATGCCACACTGCCCATTTCTCTCTTCTCTGCTTCTCGCTAGGCACCTACTCAAATCTCTCCTGTGACAAGTTTCCTCCACTTACTCATTTACACATGGCCCAACACGGCCATCAGACTCAACTCCACACGGTGACTTTCAGCCTTTAAGCCAACATAGGCTCTGACTTGGTTCAAATACGCTCTATTTAAGGACCTCTAAAAATCCCCTAGCTTCCACAGAGTCATGCGTCTATCCCAGAAAGGGCCAGCCTTGGTCTCTAAGCCATCTTTGCACACACTGACAACTTTCAAATAACATCTAGAATTACTTGAGTATTAACTATTTGAATTGGGTATAGCAGCCTTATTCATGAACCATAGCTTAAATGCAATCCCAAGAGTTCTCTCTATTCTATGGATTAGTTGAAAGAGTTTAGACACAAAGAGAAATTTTATGTAAGACATGAGAGAACATTTGTAATAGGGAGAATATGTAACTTTTAAAATTTATTCACTAACCTTAAGACAAGCTATCACTGATGATCCTTCTCCTTACTGTATAACCTGTTTAAGTAATTTCTCATTAGATGTTTGGACCCAAAGTTTTCAGTAGCATCTTCAGAATTTGGTATAGGCAGACAGGATTATTGTGGACCCTGGATGATAATTTTAAAAACATTGATTTTATTATTCCAACTGTGGCTATTTACCTAAGAATTGTGTAGCACATGTCGGTGAAAATTCTTCAAGGTATGGAAATTAATTGGAAAAACTCCAGTGTATAATGGGAACATCATAAACTCTATCTCATGCTCAGATAGCTCTAAAATGAAGAGACGTTTTTCTTAGTCCCTGTATTAACATATGACATTGTCTTCATAGATTTGTAATAATTTCCATGGCAGGCAGCATTGGAGATAGTTAAATATATTGTACCTGTTTTACCTACATGTTGCAATTAATTTTCGCTTAACTTGCATGTATGTATCTCCACAGCAGTAGCATCTGCTTCTACTCATTTTCCCATCACATTTCTGGTATGCACCAAATATAGATTATCCAATTCTAGACTGACACGCTTTTGAAGAGAATACATTTACAGCTCACGGAGTAATGCCTTGGGCTATATATAGAAAGGGAATTTTCTGACAAAAGAATATCATTGATATCTTTTAGACAAATGTTAGTATCAGTTTACCTTAACAACACTTGTAAATGGCTCCCTGAGGCATACCTTGCACTTATTTGTGTGTTTCCTTAAAAAGAACAAGAAGAAGAATGGCCCTACCAAGCAATAAGTACATTACAATTAAATATGCATTTCATCAATACTTCCTCTTACTTAGGTTAAAAAAATTGGCCTGAGAAGTGGTGCATGAACCTACTGATAAGGAAACTATTGACCTGAACTACAGTCTGGATATTTGCGACCCCTGCTCCTCCCTTCACCCCCCCAAAATTCATATGTTGAGATCCTAACCCCCAAGGTGACGGTGTTAGGAGGTGAGGTCTTTGGGATATGACTAGATCGTGAAGGCAGAGTCCCCATGATTGGGATTAATGCCCCTATAAAAGAGACTTCAGAGAGCTAGCTTGTCGCTTTCTGCTATGTGAGGTAACAGTGAAAAGACAGCTGTCTATCAGGAAGCGGGCTCTCAGCAGACATTGACTCTGCGGGCACCACAATCTTGGAATTTCCAGCCTCAGGAATTGTGAGAAATACATGTTTATTGTTTATAAGCAGCCCAATTTGTAGTATTTTTGCTATAGCAGCCCAAATGAACTAAAACAACCTGGGATTTTTGATAATTTGGATTTGATAGACAAAATGTTGCTTTTTAACTGTTGATGGGGTAAGATTATATAGCAAAAGTAATTTCTCTGAAGTGTATTTATGCCTACTAAGCACCTAAATTAGGAGTAGTTGTCATTTAATAATGATTTCTTAATTGATTAAATGAGTGAAGGCAAAGAGAAATTAAGGAAACATTTATTTATAGAATTATTTAAGAAACTTCACTTGACAAGTAAAATAGAAGCATTCATATTTAAAAAGGCAACCTCTGGGTAATTGATATCTTTATTATAAATGTCCTTTATCTAACCTAGCACATATTCTATTCTTCAATCTCCTTACTCAGAGGAAGAAGAGGTGTTATTCCTTTTGTTAATGTCTATTTGCAATTTCCACAATTGTGATGGATGTGGACACTAATTACAACTCATAAGCCATCTCTTATCTCTCCATCTCTTATGGGACTCAGCAATTGCCTAAATCAAATTGGGAAGCGGGTGGAGTCACCTTCTCTTATAAATCTCTGTATAGTTGGTTCTTATGTCTGAGTTTTTTACACTGATAGGAAAATCTTTGTAAGTATGTCCTTTGTCTTTACCAGTGTTAAAGAATAATCAGAACTGAATGGTAGTTAAGGTGGTAAAAACAATTTTGTTTAGAACTATTGGAATAGGGGGAAAGAGACCTCAGTATAGAACTGGGCTCAATTCCAAATACATAACGGGCAAATGGGGATTTATAGCCAAGGAGCAGGGTGAGGGTCAAAGGATGGAAAAATACTAAGGGGAAACATCAGGTGTTGGGGGGATTCTGGCTAAACCAACCCAACAGGATTCTTGCTGAAAGCAGGCCAAGGTGATCAGACATCACCTAGGGCATGGTAGAGGGTGAGGAACCAGATTAGATATCAAGAGTGATCAGCTATGGCGATGGGGCATTCCAACTAAACTGACTTAGCAGGACTCTTGCTAAAAGTGAACCATGCAGAGATGAACACAGAGTCCAAAAGTCGAGGCCAGCTGACAAAGAGTTTAGGGGATCCTGAGTCAAGTTTGATCCATGAGAGAATCTTTGTCACCAGAAATTGGACTAGTCTTCTGAGGCTTCCCTTGAAATGCTGGTAAACTAGAAAAAGAACTTTTAGGTTAGCTAAAGCTGGTCAATGCAGTGAATGAATTCCAAGAGTACTATATTCAGGCCTTTCTTCTTTCTACCAGATTTGTAATTGAATGTGCAAAAAAAAAAAAAAAAACACCTAACTGCTTTAAAAATGTGTTATTAAAACATTAGGTTAGGATCACGAAAGTTCTAAGAGAACTTCTTTGAAAATATATTTGAGACAATGAAGTAGAAAAAAGGATTGTTGTCTTTATTTTTAGAGATAAATATTTGAAAAATGTAAATTCAATCTTATGCTCTGTTTTCACTATAAATAACTTAAATTTCTCAGAAGTTTGTATTCTGAGAAATAAAATAAATTTAAATAACATTTTTATATTAAAATAAGTTTTTATTCTGAGAAATAAAATACATAAATAAACCATTGCCAAAAGAATTCCTTTAATACTGTAATTTATCCATTCTAAATCAAGTTTTTGGTGATTTTATTGTTTTATTTTCTTTTTTACATCTTGCATCTCTGAAATCAGCATGTTGTTTACAATCACTTTTAACCAGGTGGAGTTATGATGTAGCTGCCATTTTCCACACAAGAAATGTGTAATGAAACTTGCAGAGTATATAGTAGAAACTTAGATGCAACTCCTAGAGAAATTTTGGAGCAGACTTCTAGGAAAGGCTACTCCTCCAATGAATGCTCTTGATGGAACAAACACAAAGGATTCTCTGTAGAAAACCATGGATACCAACAACTCAGAATCGAAAAAGTATTTAGAAGAGTTGGATTTTGGGGAGAAGTTGTAGAAAAACCTTACTCAATTTATTTTGCATTTGTTTTCCAAAAAGACAGAAAATATTTCCACACCTATGGCTTCTTACTCTTTAAATGAATTGGATTCACTTATGTCCAAGAAAATTATCAGACTTCATAAGAGTAGCCTACTATGTGCTGGGTACTGGGGTAGATGCTTTACATATTTTTTTCATTTTCTATAATGATAATGTAATTTAGATATCATTAAACACATTTTATAGATGCTATGAGGCTCGGAGAAGATAGATTACCCAAAGCTAATAGCTAATGAGTGTTGGTTCTAGGATTTAGAGCCTAGGTCTTTCAAGCTCTATAATTTATTCTTATGCTGTCTTTTAGGTTTTAAAATGATTTTTCAGGAGGAACTGACCATTGCTTACCTTGCTAGGTAATTAATTAATGAGCATCACCTTTAAATTTAACCAAACCAATGTTTACTAAGCAACTATTTTATTCATCTCTTAATCATTTAATGATATTTTATTGAGCATCTACTATCTGCCAGGCATAGTTCTAGCTTCTAGGTAAAGGGCAATAAACAAACAGAACAGAAGTTGTGCCAAGATAGAGATGACATCCTTGTTAGAAATGGACAAACTGTAAACAAAGCAAATACATGTAACACATAGTATGTTGGACAGAGATAGATTCTATGGAGAAAAATCAAAAAGGGAGAAGGGATACAAATCTGAGTTGGAGAGGGTGTTGTAATCTTAGATGGAGTGGTCAAGTGAGATTTCACTAATAAGGTGGCATTTGGATAAAGGCTTAATGGGGACAAGAGAGAACACATTGGGTTTATCTGGGGAGGTGTGTTTTAGGAAAGGAGAGAAGCAAGAGTAAGGTCTTCAAATGGGGGTAACTGACGCATTTAAAGAACAGCAAGACAGCAGTCTGACTGGAGCAGGGTGAGTTAACCCTAGAGTTATAGGAAATGAATGCAGAACAGGAAAAGGGGAAAAGGAGTGCTTGGATAGGATTCTAAGGACTTTCATTGGCTTTTACACAGAGTAAGTTTGGAAAGTTGAAAGCTTTCAAGCAGATGTCATGAACTGTCTTAGATTTTACAAATATGACAGTGCCTGCTACTGTGTGGACAATCAGAAGTGATCGAAAGAGAGCAAAGGCAGAATCAGGGTGTCTATGTTGGAGATTATTGATAATAATCAAGTGAGAGATTGATGGTGGGTTTGCAACAGGGTGATAGCAAGTGAAAATGATAATAACTGATGGCATTCTGGATATATTTTGAATACAGAATCTGAATTATTTACTAATGAATTAGATGCTAAGAGATGAGTGTGAGAAACGTAGAGGAGTCAAGAATTACCCTAAAAGTTTTTGACCTGGACAAGTGGATAATCAGAGATGCCAGTTACTGATCTAAAGGAGACTATAGGAACAGTAGGATTGGGGTAATCAGGACTCAGACTTTAACATGTCAACTTTGAATGCCTATTTGATATTCAGTAAGGACATTATGTAGTCAATAGGGAGAAAAAGACTCTGGAGTTCACGGGAAACATTTAGGTAGATGTATACATTTAGAAGTCACCAGAATACAGACAGTTTGTAAAGACATAAGACAAGGGGAAATATTCAAGGAAGCAGCATGGGAAGAAAGATGCTGAGACCCTAGGGCACTCCAATATTTAATGGTTAATGGAAATGAGCAGGAACATGCAAAGGAGACGAAGACAGAAAAGCTAGAGAAATGCCAAATGAATACCATATCCTTGATGCTAATTGAAAACTGCGAATACAAGCAAGAGAGAATGAACAACTGTAAGCTGATGGGTTAAATAACAGGAGGATTTAATATTGAACTTTGGATATGGCAATGTGGAGGCTATTGGTGATCTTGAGAAGAGAAGTTTGTGGAATGGTGGCAACCAAAGGCTGATGGGAAATGATCCAATGGAGAAAAGGAAAAGAGCAATTGGAAGTAGTGTGTTTTGAAAACTCTTTTAAAGAATTTTTTTTTTTTTTAAAAAGAAGAAAAATGAGGCAGAAGCTGGAAGGAAAAGTGGTATTAGGGGAGGACAGGGGATTGTGTTATATTCAGGAGATATAAAGATATGTAAAGTGCAGGCTTATTCTCAGTGAATGTATGGCTTTAACATCTACTTACAGTCCAGGAGAAGGTTATCATTTCTTTGTGAAGACAATAATATAATCTATCAAACAATTAAATAAAAATATCTAATAGCCTGTGCTCAGAATGCATGGAATAACTGATATGGGGAATTGATAAAGGGTGGCCCGAGTCAGTGCCAAAGACTTCACGGGAGAGGAAAATCAGGAGCTAAGCCCTGACATTTCAACCTGCCTGAAAACATGGAAAGAAATAGTTGCACTGGTATTTTTGTTCTAAAATTATTATAAGACATTGGAATTTGTATCCCTTACTCTGACCTAAAAGACGGTAATCATTTCTCTTGCTCTCAACATTCTCTGCAAATTGCCCAGTGCGATTCACTCGAGGCTCAGCATATGTCACTCCCCCAGACAGATTGCAGACATGGCAGCCACAGGCTCTGAGCACGGGTGCGCCGAGCCAGTTCCTAATGAGAAGATGCCAACTGTCTCCAATGAGCCAGGCCTAGAATCACAAGCTGAAACCAGCGATTGAAGTTAATCTTAGAGTCATTAACTCTTCCATTTATCCCAATGTGAGTTAAAGGATTTCTGTTAAACTGACTTCACAGACATTTTATTAAATCATTTGACCAGTTTAAGAGATATCTTTCACATTACCCAGTTCCCACTCTAGCAGAAGAGCTGCTTCCAAGAGACTGACAGGGCGAATTAACTTGTCACAAGACTTGCCACCAATTGGAAAACACAGTGCTGCTTGGATTTGTTCTCTGTAGGGATGGTTTATTGTGGGATAAACCAAGATTAAGATATAAATTGTCACATGTGATGAGTAAAAACAGACCAGCTGGCTTTGCACAGGTGCAATAGGTGCCTGTCTGGATTATGTGATTTGAATGGCAATGGTTAGCTTACTTATCCAAATCCTCATTTGCTCTCTCCCAATGATATTGCCCTAAAGCCTGAAAAGGCAACCATGCGCCTTGTTCCCTAACAGTCCCAGAACTTACTTGGTCAAATCTTACTGTGCATGGCATCATATCTTTACCATAGTTGACCATCAATGGGTTAACTACATTAATGGGAAATTCAAAAAGTACTCAAACCCAGTGGCATTTACTGAGTAGCAATTAGATGATCCACATATAAAGCAAAACATTTGTAGGGCAGAGTTAGTGATCTCAGTTAATGATCTAGTCAGAAACTGTGCTAACATCAAATTGGCATACAAACCCTACAGGAGTTTATAAGCTCACAGAAGACATCGCATACAGATTTCTATAATCCATGATTTGACATAAGAACCACTAGTTGAAACTACTGGGTTGATCTGAACTGCCAAACTGGGGATAAGGGATCAAATTAACGCTAAGAGGACCACCTGCCAGATATGTAGCTACCTTGTGCAAACTATCTCAGAAGATGAATATTTACAGGAGTATTCTGTGCTTTATGAAAGACTTTTTTTCACTTACGCATCTCCTTTGCAAGACTCAAAATTTAAAAACAATAGCGGAACAAAACAAAAAAGAATTTTAAGAACATGCTTCTGAGACAAAGGAAGGTCAACATGCCTTTATTTTATCTAAATTCTCAAGTTGAATTAACTCTCTAAAAGGAAGACCTTATTCGAGGCTTACTGCGACAGCTGTTAAATACTTGTTCAGGTTACTTTAGTCCTAACAAAGCCTGGATTGATGTACCATAGATACCTTCCAGAATGGCATTGCCACTGGCATAGCCACCTGCATAAAGGAAGTTTTGTAGTCTTTTGGGCATTTACATAAGACAAATAAGACAGTCATCCCACAGAAGGAGATGGAGAGAACAATGCTGCGAACTCTCAGTGCAGCTTGATTTTCCTTTCTATTACTGACTGAAGAAAAATTGAAAATAATACTATTATTTAAAACTTAATTTCTGGTTACAATTCCAACTTAATTATTTCCCTTCACAAGACAGTAAATTTAGTATTGTTATCCTCATTTTATAAGAGGAAAAACCAGCTGCTCTGTGATTAAGAAATATTTTTGGTGCCTTGAGAAGGAATTAACTTCCAAGTGACAATTGTTTCTCCCCTAGTTTCTGTCTTTAATGAACAAGAAAAATAAGACAACTATTAAAGAATATTGGGTATTTTGGGAACCTTCTGTCCTCCTTGATTTTGTGTGATTAATACCCTGCAAACTTCTTTTTGAGGACAATGCCGAGTGCTCTAGAGAATTATCTATAGTGAGGCAATCTCTAGGCTGCCACAATGTTTAAATAGTATCGATTGCCTATTTCTTAAATGAAGGTTATTTTTGTCAACGTAGGGGAAACAAGAGTCATGTTTAGGTGTAAAACAGAAATATCAAAATATCTGAAGTTTTCCTATAAACAGCAAATTATTATCCTCTAGTGTCTTTTCCTTGCCACATAGTTCACATGAAGAAAAACTCTCCTCTTTTAATTTTGGTGAGGACAATTGGCCCTGAGATAACATTTGTACCAATCTTCCTTTGTTTTGTCTGTGGGATGCCGCCACAGCTTGGTTTGATAAGCTGTTTGTAGGTCTGCGCCCAGTATCCAAACCTATGAACCCTGGACCACTGAAGCAACCTGCGAACCTAACCACTGCACAACTGGGCCGGCCCCCAAAACTCTCCTCTTCTTAACTCCTACATCTTCGGACTTGTTTTTCGAACATTACTATTACGCACATGAAGGTAAGGATCTCATTTGATGACTTTTAAGAAATTTAAGGAAATAAGGTTTCCGAATGCTAAGCGTATGTCATCTAAACCAGATAGCATTGGCATGAAGGGAGAGAGACAGAGAAGTAGAGAAGGAAGAAAAGAGAGTAGAAAAGAAAGAAAGAGAGAATGAAAGGAAGGAGGGAAGGAGAGAAGGAAGGAAGAGAAAGGGAGAGAAAAAGAAAAGGAAGGAGAAAAGAAAAGGAAAAAAATAAAACTAAGAGAAAAGAAATGATAAAGAAGTGTCAAGTTCACAAGACAAGGTAAAGCGAAAGTCTGACTGATTCTACCTAGAAAGATAAGAGCCCCTTTCAGACATGTACAAGGTGTTACTTACACAGACAGTGAAGCGAAGAATAAGCCAAATCTGTTTCTTGTGGACCTTGTCCTATATCCTGAAAAGTACCACGTGATACAAAAGTTTCCTGCGACACAAATTGTAGGATACACCGAATTTAAACTGTAGCTAAATGATTTTTAAATCTTTAGGTTTGTTCTAAGGGGAATGAAGTAGAAAGAACCCTGGAGGAGCTGAGAGACCATCTCATGACAGCCCCCAAGGGAAGTTAGGAGGGCAAGTGAGAGATGGCCTCTTAGCAGCTCCTGTCAGCCCAACCGGCCTCTCCTGTGCGTGGAGGATCACAAAATGTCCTGCCCAGACTCAGATAAGCTACAGTTCAAGCCTTTGCCTGCAAGGGTACATAAAAAGTCTCTAGGATGCCATGCAGGGCCAGTTGTTCCTCTGCAAGAACTAGGGGTGTGATAAAGCTTACTTTGGTGATGGAGAGCCTATACCCTGAAGGTAACGCTCTGTTATTAGCTTCCTCATATTTATCAGCTTTCATTCATTCACTCAAAAATGTTTAAAAAACTTTCTGATCATATACTCTTGGCCAGGTACGGTGCTTGATGTTATAAAGACAAAGATGAGTAAGATATGTTACCCCTTGAACAGGAAAATAGAACAGTGATGAGTAAGATAGCTTTGGAGCTATCTAATAGTGCTATGACAGAATTGAATATTGGAGTAGAGGGGCCACAGAGCAAGTTAATTATTTCATAGGGGAAAGGTCCGTGATCAAGGCAGCACATACTAGCTAGATCTTGAAAGATGGAACACTGTACTCCAGTTTGAAAAGGGAATGAGGAAGAAAATCCCAAGGGTTAGCAGTGGAAAAAAGACATAATAGAATACATCAAAGAATTTTTTTTTTTTTGAGGAAGATTAGCCCTGAGCTAACATCTGCTGCCAATCCTTCTCGTTTTAGTTTAAATGCGGGATGCCTACCACAGCATGGCTTGCCAAGAGGTGCCGTGTCTGCATCCGGGATCTGACTGGTGAACCCTGGGCCACCAAAGCTGAATGTGCCCACTTAACTGCTGCACCACTGGGCCGGCCCCCATCAAAGAATTTTAAGTAACTCAATGTGACTGAAATTCAGAATGTTTGATGGGGGTGGGGAGCGCAGAGTAGACAGAGATGTGAGAGGGCGACAAGGGAGCATTGAGTTGATGCTCAGTCATGATAATCTTTCTAAACCATGGGTTTTTCGGCTTTTACTGTGAAGACTTTAAGGAGTTCTGAAAGATATCAAGTGGGGAATGACAGTGGTGTATTTTGCACATCACTGGTCATGGTGAGGAGAATGGTTCAGAGAAGGTCACCCTGGGGGTGCAACACTAAATTAGAAAATTTTAAATGAGGACAAAATGGAAATTATTGGATATCTGGTTTTTATAAAGGACTACAAACAAAATGTGAACCTCAAAAGCGCGCAGACTGGAGAGTATTGTAATTCACATGGAGAAAAACAGGCTTCTCTTTTTGACTCCTACAGCTTGGGACTTGTTCTTCTAAAACTGCTATTGAAATTAGCAGTTTAATTCACTTTTCCATTTATGAGATAAATGCTCATGTAATATAGTGCCATAGTGACACTCGTTTACCTTTGGATTTAATTTACATTGACGGCCTATTTGCCTGTTTTTACAGGAATTGAATTAGGTTGTCCATGTGTAACACACAGTAAGTTTAATGAGGTTCAGACCTGTCTCCCACAGCTACCACTGGGTAAAAAGTGTTTCACTTGGGAAATTAGAATCTCTGTTGCCACCTTCATTAATCTGCAAGGAAAATTTGCTCTCCTTTGTATTACATATGTACAAGTGGAAACAGGATGATAAATAGTGATCTATCAGTTCCCAAAACAATTTACACTAAATCATGTATGATTGCTTCCTACTTCTAGTTACTTCCTATGGAAGTGCAACGCATTTGCCCACATGCTTTAGAGTCCTCAGGGTCTTTTTCACAAATACAAAGGATTTTCAGTAACTGTTTCACATAAACAGATGTGGAAGGATAAATCCTATAAAATCAAGGAAAACATTCTTGGACAGTTAATTACTGGATAAAGAAAAAGGAAGCATGACCCACAAATCTAAAAAAAAAAAAAGATTCTTTAATAATACTCCCTATGTTTCTATCATTTTGTACATTTTAAGTCACTCTCATATACTTTATCCTGTGGGATTCTCATACAGGCCCTGTAAGATAGCTCAGCCAAGCCACCTACGAGAAGTTAAGAAATTTACCTAAGCAAGTACGTAACAGAACGTACTCCCTTAAGGTTCTCAGTGTTTACGTGTAATTAATTGAAGTAACTACACAATGAAAGAGGCATAAGTGATTATTCTTTTATGTAGAACTGAAAGCCTAGTTATAAAGAATTCTACTCCACTAAAAAGGAAGAATTTCATGGCATCTAGGTATATAAAACAGTAAGCTCTTTTGAATCCGTGTATATCCTACAAACAGTCATACCCTCGCAATCCAGCAAGAGGCAGATACTTCATCACGGTTGTGTAACTCTATCTGGAAAATGGTCTAAAGACAACTAAGACAGCTGGAAGCAATCGGCTGCAGGCAATTGGTGAAATCAGGTTTGCTTACACTTCTTTCTCTAATCTCCTCTATATCCCTCCCCTGAGTTATAGAAGGGAAAGTTTTTCTATTTCAAAGCAGAACCAGGGTAAGGGACATTTTAGGCAAAATACTTGTTCAGATTGGAATCAATCATACATGCCCAATATTTTCCAAACATAAGGCTAGATATTTTGCATTATCTGATTTATGATTTGCTCTAAAATATGTTTTATGCCCTCAGTTTTAGGTAAGAAAATGGACATTAGACCAGTGAGAGTTTCATACCTACATCCACATATTATAAGCTTCTAAAGTGAAATAAATGGGATTTTCTTTCAGGCATAGAGCCTACAAGACTAGTTCTTTTTCCTGAGTATGTGTCATACATCCCCAGTTAAAATCAGGGAAGGTGACCATGTTTTTAATATTGAAATGTAAAGAATTAATATGATACAGGACTAGTTTTAGCAGGCATGCCACTACTAATGACTAAAATCTGTTTGCGCAGATTTGACTGAAAGGACGAAAATGGATGTTGGTACCCCCACGGTGCTGGTGTACTGCTAGTATTGTTTCAGACTGTGGGACTTCCACTAGTGTTTTTCACATTGGGAAGAAGGGCTATCTTAGCTGATGAAAACCACATGTTCTTTCTTTAGATAGTAGGTGTAAGCTTGGATATTTACCGGTTTGTGCCTGACAGTCACCTGTCTTAATGGAAACCTCAAAAATAGGTACCAAAAATGTACTTCTTACATCCACAACCTTGTCTTTGAAGGCACTTATCTATTCTTTGTAGCTAGTTCTTTTGGATGCAGGTGGTAATCAGAAATTCACAAGTACTTTCCTCAATGAACTTGCAAAGCATTGCTTGTGCCATTCTCCCACCTGAGTTTCCCTCAGAGAATTGCCCAGGTGTCCGGACACGGTCAGTCTCCACATGCATGCCCTGCAGACATGCCATTCTCCTAGTCATACCTTGGTCTCCTCCAGCAGCACTGATGACACGGATATGACCTCAAGTTTAAAACCTCCTCCCAGCACTTCCTTCCTTTCCTGATGACGTGACATGTGGTCGGTGCTGAATGCAGCCTCAGTGACGGTGTTAAAACAGCCTCTCACATTTTAGCATTTCAGTTTGAGTAAATGACAGCTTCAGGATTCATCATGTGCTCTTGGAACACTGGCTTTGGGTTTGTGCTATTAACATTGTCTTCTTTTCTGCCCTTGCTAGCATTAAGATGCCACTACCAGCAACTTTATTGTCCAAACCCAAGTCTTTTCAGCTAAATTCTTTCCATAGATCAAGCCAACAGAAAATTCTGCCTCCATTTAATTTCTGCTCAGCTCAAACTTTATCTGCAGTGCTGAGAGACGGGAAGCCACAGGCTTTCAAAACACTCCCGAAATACATGGTTACCAATCTTTGACGTGCAAAACTGTTAAAAATCTCAGCACTTGCACCCTGGGGAAGTGCTTGCTAGACTGGAAGGCATGAAGTCATTGAGAATTCAAAATTCATTTCTCTGAAATGCCAAGAACAAGGCTGTCAACGCTCACAAAGCACGAGGCAGGTCCTCCAAGGAGAACAGGGTGCCGGAACACTCAAAATGGAAGCTCTGACAGATGAACCATGCAGCATCATTTCAGCTTCAACCCACACAGAAAGACACATGCCCCATGATCCTGTTCTACCTCACCGCCAACCAGGGCATCAGCGTACTGTATTGCCTAAACAGTTGCAGATTGACATTGGGTATTTAAATGTAAATTTTCATTTTTTTGTTTTGTTTTGTTTTATAAGTCTTAGGAAGGAAAATGACCCATACTTATTGTGAAAGATGCAAAAGACATTACTAAGTACAAACCCACATTCCTTCTAGTCAGTTACCAAGCCGTGGAAGTCTTCATTGATGAAATTTTTCCTTCTTATTGTGCCCACCCCAATCTTTTTCTCATTAACTTCTGCCTGTAATATTGCAATTATCTGTTAATTTATCTCTCTCCAACTCTTTTGGCCACCAGTCCTGAAAACCTATGGATAGTCTATTTAAATACCACTATTATTATGCTGCTTTCTCATATACACACTTTAAATTGTTTCCTGTTTTGTAGGGATAATGTCAATACTCCATTTTTAAAATTTCTATATTCCCAACTGTCACTTATTTTTTAAATAGAACCGTTTAAAATTGTGTATCTAGGAGGCAGCCCAGTGATGTAGTGTTTAACTTCGCGTGCTCTGCTTCAGGCCAGGGTTTGCAGGTTTGGATCCCAGGCATGGACCTATGTACCTCTTATCAAGCCATGCTGTGGCAGGCATCACACATATAAAATAGAGGAAGAAAGCACAGATGTTAGATCAGGGCCAACTTTCCTCAGCAAAAAAACCGAAAAGCATTGGGGGCAGATGTTAGCTCAAGGCTAATCTTCCTCACCAAAAATAAATAAATAAAATAAAATAAAATTATATACCTATTAGTTACTAATTTCATTACATATTTGAGTCTGCACCTTGCCTTCCCTCCTCTCAGCTTTTTCTCTTCCAGAATTGTTTCACCTCCTCTATCTCCAGTAAGCTATGAAACATTTAAAAAACGAAGGCTAAATTAAAACCACAATGAGAGATCAGTATATGATCACTAGAGAGCTAAAATTAAATAAACCGAACATACTGTGTATGGCCTAGAAGGCAGTGCAAGTTGAACTCTCATACACTGCTGGTAGATGTAAAATAAGACAACAACTCTGGAAAATCATTGACATTTCTGAAGAAATTAAACATATACCTTTCTTAAAACCTCACCATTTCACCTCTAGATATTTACCCCAGAAAAATGAAAACATGCTTATGCAAATGTTGGTACATGAATTCTCATGCCGGCTTTAATTATAATAGTCAAAAACTAGAAACAATCCAAATATCCATCAACCGGTATATCCACGGTGGTATGGAAAATACTCAGCAACAAAAAGGAATAAACCATTGATACATACAATAACACAGATGAATCTCGAAATAATTATGAAGGAAGACACATGAAAGAAGACATGAAAGAAGACAAATCCCACCAAAAACGTATATACCGTATGATTTCATTTATATAAACTGCTAGAAATTTAAAATTAATTTATAATGAGAGAAAGCAGATCAACGTTTCGTGGAGATTGGAAGACAGAAATTGATAGCGAGGGACTGGAGGGAGAGAGTCCAAAAGAACATGGAAAAACTTTAGAAATAAATATATATGTTTATTGTCTTTATTGCAATGACGGTTTTATGGACATTTATCTATGTCAAAACTCATTGCAGTGTATACTTTAAGTTTATGCAATTTATTATAGTTAATTATACCTCAGTGAAGATGAAAGAAATTAGTTAAAATTTAAGATTAGGAACAATCCTCTTCTTACCTATAGCTCAGCAAATTTACTAGTCTGATGAATAGAAGTCCAGAGAGAGAAGAAGACAGAGAGGCAGGGCAGCCTTTCAAATAGGTTAAACGTTTTAGGCTTATCAATCTGTGAGGGCAGAGGGCCATACACAAAGAATCTTTCTAAATGACCGAGATCTAGGAAACAATGTGTGGCTGGAACTAGGGACCAAAGGCAGAACAATTTTGGTGTCCTTGTGTAACAGTGCGTACCAGAAAAGAGATGCCCTGACAGCAGAGACAGAGCACAGGTGCAAAGATTCTGAATTCACACAGTCAGATTCGGAGCCAAGTGGCGGTGGATGGATAGGCAGCCAGTCCTGTGGGACCATGACGGCGCACCTGGGTCACATCACAGGCTGTATCTAGGCTGCTTCATTCAAGAGCACAGAACCAAGACCTCATAAAGTTATTTCATGACAGGTGTTTGTCCTGTCGCCTCTGACAGAAGGCTTACTGGTAGGCATTATTCTTAGAGAATGGAGCACTTAGAGCCCGGTCAGACCTTTGAGGGGCTTCTCTTGTCGTCATTTACTCAAGGTTACTGTTATAAACATAGCCTCAAAACAAGATAGCAGACAGCAAAGTTGAAGAGTCTTGGCGTTATCGGAGTTTTGTATTTCAACCATATAATCATTAAGTCAATCGGTAGTCAGTCAGAAAACAAAAATTTAATTGTTTTAAATCTATAATATGTGTAATATATTTTGAACCACTAGTTTGAGTTACTTAACTAGATAAAAATCAAAAGTTTCATTACTTATCTGAATGTTTTCTTCTGCAATACCCCAAACCTACATGGGGAAGGACAAAGCCACTGACCTATTTTTATAACTCCTTTCCTCCCTCCTTCTTTCCTTTCTTTCTTCCTTCTTTCCTTCTGTACTTCCTTTCTATTGTCTGCTTGCCTGCCTTTCTCTTCCCTTCCTTCCTTTCCTCCTCTCTCTTTCTCACTCCGTATTTTTCTCCTTTTCTTCCTCAACTTTTTTTTCTATCATCCATGATATTTGTTAAATTGTATCTTTCCAAAAACATTTCTTAATTTCCTAACCCCCAGTACCTCAGAATATGACCTTATTTGGGAATAATGTGATTGCACATATAGTTGGTTAAGATGAAGTCATATGGAAGCAGAGTGGGCTTCTAATCAATTTTGACTGGTGTCCTTATAAGAAGAGGAGAAAACAGAGACACAGAGTGAAGATGGCCGCATGCAGGCTAAGGAAGAGACTGGAGCGATGTTACTAGAAGCCATGGAATGATAAGGGTGCCAGGAACTAGAAGAGGCAAGGAGGGATCTTCCTCTCGAGATTTTGGAGAGAGCATGGCCCTGCTGACACCTTAATTTCAACCTTCTGGACTTCAAAACTGTGAGAGAATACATTTCTCTGGTTTAAGCCCCCTGGCGTGTGGTGCTTTGTTAGGAGAGCCATAGAAAAGTAGTCATTCTAAATGTCTCTGCTGTTAGCTCCATTATTTCCCCTTCTCTTGCTCTAATACCCTTTATCCCTTCCTAGTTTAATTCCAGGGTCTTCTGTGTACCTTTTCTATCTTCTGAATTCATTTTGACAGTACATAAGAGCTACAGTTACTTGCAAATAAGGTTGCTTTCTGGAAACTAGATTAGCAAACCAACTCACAACAGAATGAAATAGTCACCTTTTAGGAACAGAATAAAATTCCTGTGTATATCATGGTAATAATAGTGTTGCATCATATATGAATTTTACTTCTGAATACAGCTACTTATAAAGAGGAGACGAAGAGAGAGAGAGAAAATGAGTGATTCCTGTATTTGACCTTTTATTCAGTCCTAAAGAAAGAGCAACAGCAACCGCAGAAAAATGCAAAAATAAATAAAATAAGTTAATTTTAGGTTTTGAGCCTGTAGACCTAAGTCCTAGCAATTCTATTATGATTTCAGTGAATTTCAAGTTAAATTTTGTTGAGCAATATGGCTGAATAAGACATCTCTCTCACATCTCCCCTCAACAACAACAATTTAGCATCTATACACAAATAAAAGTGCCTTTGTGGAAGCTGTGGGACTCAGCACCATATGTCAAGGAACCTGGGTGAAGTCTCACCCATCTGTGCATTTGATAATAGGCACACAGTCCTTGGTCCTCACTGTGGGCCCTGCAGAGGTCCAGGAAGCAGCTCCAGATACTTTTGGCTGCAGTCTAGGAGCCCTGTAGAATACTACCTAAGACAATCACTTATGGACAAGGGAGCCTTTGTGGAAGTCCAGGTTTCCAGCAGAGAAGTTCTAGCACACCATTCGAGAAAAAACCTATGAGTTTGGATGTGTTGAAGAAGGTAAGAGGAATCCAAACCCACAAACCCGAGGCCACCAAAGCAGAGCACGTGAACTTAACCACTAGTCCACTGGGCCAGCCCCATGTGACAGCTATTTTTTATTTAAAATGGGAGGGAAGGGACCTTGATTTCTGTTTATGATTTGGCATCGGATGCAATTTGATAACAGGCAGGTAAAGAATGCAATGATTATGGGTTTGCAAGTATTCTAGTCCAGGCGCAGCATCAAGTATGCCCCTCTGGCATCTTTGGCTAAAGGATTCTTGTCCATTTCCAATCAGGGACTGTCACTATTCCTTTTCAGAAAGAGCCCAATTTCGAGAGAAGAGAGGGGTTCTCAGAGCCATCTAACCACCTCGGTGCTCCTCTTAGTGTGGAAAGGATCCTGAACAGGGTGAGACTGTGTAAAGTAAAAGCATTAATGCTTCCTGTAATTGCTTATGCGCAACAGCCGTGAACAATCGGATTAAAAGAGAGAAAACAGAAATATAATACTCCCAACAGTTCAATGATGCATTATTTCTTTTTCGTAGTGATGCAGATTTGCAATTAAGAAAATTTTATTTTTTATTTACTAAAAGAATCACAAAGTGGATATTTAACAGAGTGAATTATATTCAGAGAGAAGATTAATCCTTTATGTCATTTAATAAAAAAATTACATTACATATTGAGTGAGATTACTATTCTGATAATACATTTGCTATTTCCTAAATGATTTTCAAGCAAGGAAACCGTCACAGGAATTTATTTTGGCCAAGCTATTCAATTTCTTCTAATTGCAACCATGAAGGGAGGTAAAAGACTTGGGTTTAAGTTTATGGATTTCTAAAAGACTTATCCAATCCAACTCTTTTGTTTTTCTGGAATGTTTGGAGTTAGAAAACAGATACAAACTTTTGTGGGTGTACAGATATTTTAAACACTTCCTAGTGGTCAAAGAGTTGTTGTATGTTACAGTTGCAATAACTTCTTGTCTGCATGAGTGTCAATGAAGCTTCTTAAAAATCTCTTTAACATGACTTCTGTATCTAAAAGTATGGGCTCCAACTAAACCTACTGAATATCGGAAAATAACTGCAAGCAATAACAAAAGTTTTACCCCCTAAAGTTGCTAAGAGAACGAAAACAATGAGTGATGGGTAGAAAGGCACAGAGAGAGAAAAGCCTCAAATTTAACTATCAGCCTGCTCAACGGGAAAACCGAGTCAAAGAAGGAAGTCAGATTCTTTCACAGCTTACACAATGATGTACCGTCTAATGCTGCTTCATTTGCCAAGTCAAAACTATTTAATTTCTATTCAGAAATGACATAATGAAAGGAAGCAACATTCCCTTGTTGCTCTCTGCTTTCAATCAGACACACGTATATTACAAGCTGAAATGTGCAAATCAGATTGTGTTACTGGCAACGAATAGTTTAGTATCCCTACGTTAAATGGAAGGTTAATTAATTTTGCCTGCTACATTTCTATGGTTTCCTTTTTATTACAGCAATTATGCTAGCAATTTTAGTGACATTTGCCTAGACTGCCTCCCTATTATTCCTTTAGATTTTCTTTTCTGTCACCTATTAATGGGGACAAGGGGAGAAATAGGCTGTAAGACAATTTATCCCTGCCAGAAATCACGTTACAATGAATGGAGTCTCTTTAAAAAGGATATTTCTATAAATAGGAGTCATGAGGGTCTGAAATAAAATATCCAAAGGCTTTGAAAACCCAATAAGCAGGTTACATAGAGCTGTCCTATAGTCCTTGAAAATGTCAAATTCACTTGATGTCAGCATTTCCTAGAATACTTACATTCAGATAACCTCCAGAGAGTAAAATATGGAAAATAAACATTTAGCACCCTTAGCTGCCTTTGAAATTATCTATATGATCCTGACCAAAAAACTGAATACTGTATAAGCACTCTTCTAACACAGTTTTACAGAAGGAATTGGAAGCCTTCTACAGCAAGAATCACTGGCCTGGATTTAAAATCACTAACTATAGAAGTTGTTTTGCACAGTGTCTATAACAGGTTAGTTAAAGGATACTCAGCATAATTGAGGTCTCCTGGGTCCTAAATGGTTCTTATGTTACTCACTTCGGTCCACTAGTGAAGTCACAATGTGAAGAGTCTTGAGGAACAATGGAAAGGTTTTAAAGTGAGGCAGACGTGCATTGAAATTCAGGCTCTACTACATGCAAATTGTGTAATCTTAGGCAGTCAACTTATTTTCTCCCCTTTTCAGTTCTCTCATCAGCAAAATAGAAAATATACACTCATATGCGCATATATATTTTGTTGTCATTGCAAAGATTAATTAAAATTTTATGTGTAAATTGTCATACAGCGTATGTTCATTGCATGGTAGTTTTCTTATTTCTTGAATAAACTTGTGTGTGTGTAGGTATGCTTATGATAAGCATTTGAAATAAAAGATTTATAATCTCATAAGGAGAACTAGCTAGCTGGCTTTTACAGAGATATCACCTTGGCAAATTTATAAGAGTCCAGGTTTGAAATTTGAAAGACCAGAGGCATGAGCTTCTTAAAGACCCAGAGATGGGGCATCTTGGTTTCACAGTGCAGATGCTAACAAAAGATCTATATATACTTACGATAGAATAGATTCCCTGTCTAGTGAAATATTCTCCTCTGGGAACTCTGTGTGGGACTGTGATGTATATTTATGGAGATATTTGCTTATAAATGTGCTAATTCAATGGGACAGAGATCTATGTTTCGAATATTTTAATATTATTCTCTAGAAGCTGTTGTGGGCATCTCCATACAAATGTGGTACCTGAGATGGGCATCCTCATATTAGGGTTTTACTGACCCCTTGGGACAAGGACTCACTTTCCAGAAGTGTATACAAAGGGTTTGCATGACTTTCCTTTTTCTAGTCATATTTCAAATTTTTCTCGTGGTATCAATCTTTCTTAGATATGTTACTCTCAAATGTTATTAAACTAGGGCACCTCATAAAGACTTTGCCTATGTCATCAAGTCTTGATTCATTTGATTGATGTATATAGAACTATTATTCTAAAAATATTTACAGCAGCTTTAAAATATGCAGTGGCATATAATAAACACAACATAAAGCCAACTGTATGAAGAAATTAGAGTAAAGGCAAAGTAAGCACGGATTATTACATCAAAACAGAGGTAAGTTTAACAAATTGAAGATATATGCTAAGCTCCAATGTTTCAGGTAAAACTAGACTATAAATTCAGATCCGGATTCTAGCAACCAGAGCAAAGTGGAAAACCTTATCAATGTACAATTCAGTATCCTTAACTCAAAAAAATATCCACCTATGGTTCAGACATACAGTTACTTCTAGGACGAGGATTTGGAAAAGTTTCTGTATTAGAGCAAAGGTTGAAAACAGGCTGGGTCTCACACACATTTGTTTGGTTTGGTTTTACTGCACATTATTCTACAAACTTTTGAATTGACTCCGGATATTTAAACATCAAAACACCTATATATCAAATTCTGGGTTCCAGATTTCTCTTCAGAAGTCTAGACAGTTGGACACATTGTGCCTATCTGCCTACATGGAGCTCAGTGGCCATTCCTTTGAGAGAACACATGTTCTCCATTTTACCATGGCTCCCATCAATTTGTGTTGTCGGATGTCATTCATCGTCATGCTTGCATTGGTTCCATTTATTTTATATTTAGTGATTTTCCGCCATTTTACCTAGCCTATTCACCTCATGTCTATTTCTAGCTGTAGGCAAATGTATATACATCAGTTAAACCTTCAGAAACATTATTTCTCAAAGAAATGATATACTATGAGATTGTCAACTGTTGGTTTTGTCCCTATACCTAAGCATGAATGACAGAAAATTCCAAGAGGCTAATCATGTGAAATTAATTTATGCTTATTTCGGTATGTATTATCAGAGTATTTTCTGAAAATGCTATGCCTTCCAAATTATTTTCTATGTTTGTTAATTGTGAAATTCAAATGCAAGCATCAAAATAATGCAGAGGCAAAGACAAATTGAATTAATAGTGTGGAGAAATCTGTCTGGAATTATTCTTTCCAAGATGATTGAAAAACCACACAATGCTCAAACGGGTAACTGACAACTGATCGTATCATACAAAACATCCCAGACACTATAACTTTATATTAATAGGAATTACATAATTGAGTTTTCTTATGTGCATTTTTTAAAGTAAATATTTAAGGTACGACATACATTTAAAAAGTGTGCAAATCATCGGGATCCAGGTCAATGAATGTTTATAAGTAAACACATTTGACGTAACCTCCATCACCCAGACCAAAAATGGATTATCAGCATTAGCAAATCCTCGCTCATTCCCTCTGCTAGTCATTAGCCCACTACCACAACCCTGCGCCAAAGATACCACTCTTTTGACTTTTATTGCCATGGGTTAGTTGTCTGTTTGATAATTTTGAGTAAATAAAATCATACTGTATGTAACTTTGCATGAGACTTCATTAATTCAACAGTATGATTAGAAGATTAATCCATGTTTTTATATTACCAATAGTTTAACTTTCTTATTGCTATTTAGTATTATATTGAATACACTATAATTTATTATATATTTTACTATAGATGGACATTTGGGTTATTTCCAGTGTTGGCTATTATCAATTGTGCTTCTATGAATATTTCTGCTTATGACTTTCAGTGCAAACATTTGAACATTTCTGTTACATGGGAGGAAATATTGGGTAATAGATTTTGTTTATACTCTGCTTACGTAGATACTAGCACAAAATTTTCCAAAATTTTTGAACGAACTTCAATACCTAACGGTAATGTAAAAATGTCCCAGTTACCCCACATCCTCATCGATACTTGCTATTACCCATCCTCCCCCTCAAAAAAAAAATGGCCTTACTGAGATGTTGACTAGGATTACATTGAATCTAAGAATAAGCTTGGTGAGAATTGACAGCTTTATAATATTGTGTTTTCTGATCAGTAAGTATATTAATTAACTTGTCTTCTTTAATTTTCAAATTATTTTTGGTTTTTATTTTTTGGTGCAGATATTTATTCTTGGCTATCTCATATTTTTGATGTAATGCTAAATACTACATTTTAATTAAATTATATTTTATGTATGTTTCATGTTGATAAATATATATATTTTAAAAAATTACATTGACTTTGTATACAACTACCTTGCCAAACTGTTATTAATTCTGGTAGTTTTTGACAGATTCTTTTGAGTTTTATAGGTTCACAGTCATATTGAATATAAATAATGATAGTTTACTTTCTTCCTTTCTAAAATTTATACATTTTGTTTCTTTTCTTCTTGCCTACTGCACTGGCTAAGGCAAAATGCTAAATAGGAGTGATGATAGTGGGCCTCTATATAGTTCTTGATGGCAGAGGGAAGACTTTCAACATTAACTATTAAGGATAATGTTGGCTGTAAGTTTTTTAGTCTATAATCTTTATCAGAATAAGAAAATTATTTTCTATTAATAGCTTCTCAACATGGTATATATCACATTTTATCTTTTTTTTTGCATCTGGAGATGATGGTTTTTAATCTTTTATTGTAGCTAATGCAGTACAGTGCATTTATTTAATTTCAATTAACCCATCCTTGCATCTTGATTTTATATTGCCTTTTCTTTTCTTATAGCAATCCATGTTGTGTTACATATTTTGAAGCCATCTACCAGACACGTATAAATTTAGAATAGTTATGTCTTCCTGGTGAATTGGCTTTTTATCATCATGAAATATCTATTTTTATTAATTGAACTAAACTCTATGTGTAATTATTTTAATTACTTGCTAAATAGCCTGATATATCATTGTTTATCCTTGTCCTTCCAAACTTTGTGGGTTCCTTATGTACTTTCCTTGGATTTACTAATTTAACTAGACTATGTTTGGATGTGGCATTTTAGTTTGGTGTTATAGAACACTTTGGATCTATGTCTTTAAGTCTCTTGTTTATTTTGAAAAATTCTCAGCACTATCCCTTTAAACAATACTTTTGCCCTTTTCTCTCTAGTTTTTGTTTCAAAGATTCCAAATATTCACATGGAGAATTTCCTACTATTTCCCATATGTCTCTCATTTTTCTTCTTCACCCCTTCCTCCTCCTTTCTTCTTCTTCTTCTTTTTAACTTTTTATTTTCCTTGAACTCCAGCCATGATAGATCTACTAAACTTTCTTCTACTTCATGAATCCTCTCTTTGATTGTTTCTTATCTACTGTAAACCTGGATATTGAATTCTTAATTTCTGTTAGTCATTTTTTAAAATTCTAGAATCCTGTTTGATTATTTTGTAGGTTACACTTCTCTAATTTAATTCTACTATTTGTCATTTATTTGCTTATATGTTTTAATTAAAATTGTATCTGTTCTTTTTTTTTGTTCTTTTTTTGAGGAAGATGAGCCCTGAGCTAACATCTGCTGCTAATCCTCTTTTTTGCTGAGGAAGACTGGCCCTGAGCTAACATCCGGGCCCATCTTCCTCTACTTTATATATGGGACATCCACCACAGCATGGCTTGCCAAGTGGTTCCACGTCCACACCCACGATCTGAACTGGCAAACCCCGGGCCAACGAAGTGGACCATGTGAACTTAAACGCTGCACTACCAGGATGGCCCCTCTTCTTTTCTTTTATATGTACTGCTTTGTTTCATTTTTTTCAACAGCTTTATTGAGGTATAAGTGACATACAATAAAATGCAAATTTTAAAAGTATACAATTTGATCAAAGTATACAAAAGTATATACAATTTGACATAAACACACCTATGATACGAATATCATAATCAAGATAATCAACATATTATTCATTCCTAAAAGTTTCCAAGACACTGATGTTTTAGAAACACCACTAATCTGTTTTCTGTCACTATAGATTGGTTTCCCTATTCTAAACTTTTATAAAAATGGAATCATGAATTATGTATTGATTTTTCACCTTTTATTTCAGTGAGGAAAATTGGCCTTGAGCTAACATTTGTGCCAATCTTCCTCAACCTTACACATGGGACACTGAGACAGCATGGCCCAATGAACAGTGCATAGGTCCATGCCTGAGATCCAAACCTGCGAACCCTGGGCCACCAAAGCAGAACACATGAACTTAACTACTATGCCACCAGGCCAACTCCTTGCCTGTCTTTTTTCTTTTTTTTGAGGAAGATTAGCCCTGAGATAACTACTGCCAATCCTCCTCTTTTTGCTGAGGAAGACTGGCCCTGAGCTGGCATCCATGCCCATCTTCCTCTCCTTTATATGTGGGATGCCTACCACAGCATGGCTTTTGCCAAACGGTGCCATGTCCAAACCTCGGGCTGCCGAGAAGCAGAACATGCGAACTTACTGCTGCACCACGGGGCTGGCCCCTTGCCTGTCTTTTTTAACTCAGCATAATTATTTTGAGATTCATCCTTGTTGCTCCGTGTTTCAAAAGTTCGATATTTTTGGTTATTGAGTAGTATTCCATCGTATGGCCATACCACAATTTGTTTATCCATTCACCATTTGGTAATATTTTGGGTTTTTTACAGCTTGGAGCTATTAAAAATAAATCTGGTATATACATTTGCACACAATTTTGTTTTTTGTAGACATTGGCTTTCTTTCCTCTTGAGTAAATGTCTGGGTTTGGAATGGCTTGATCATATGGTAGATGTATATGTAACATTTTAAGAAACTGCCAAAGATTTTCCCAAAGTGATTGTATCATTGTAGATTCTCATCAGCAGCATATGAGAGTTCTAGTGGGCCCACATTCTTTCCAATTCTTGGTATGGTTAGTCTTTTTAATTTTAGCTCATCCAAAAGCTGGGTGGTTTTAACTTGTAATTCTAAATGCTAATAATGTTTAGCATCTTTTCATTTGCTAATTTGCTATCCATATATCTTCTTTGGTGAAATACTTGTTGCAATATTTTCCCCATCTTTTATTTGAAAACTATTGGAGCTAATAAGTGAGTTTAGAAAGATTGTATGACGTAAGGTCAATATACAACATTCAATTTTATTTATATATATTATCCATGAGTAATCCATATTGAAATTTTTTAAAAGTCTTGTACTAGAGGACCATAAGATATGAAATACTTAAGGATAAAAACTGACAAAAGTTATTCAAGACCTGAACACTGAAGATTATAAAATTGTAATGATAGAAAGCAAAAAAAAAAAAGTTAAAAAAACTAAATAAATGAGGAGATATACTGTATTCATGACTTGGAAGACTCAATATTATCAAGATATCAATTCTCCTCCAAATAGACAAACAGATTTATGCAATCTCAATCAAAATGCCATCAAGTCTTTTCTCTCTTTTTTTGACAGAAATTAGTTAGCTGATTCTAAGCTTCATGCAAAATTTCAAAGGGCCTAGAATAACCAAAATAACTTCGAAAAATAAGGGCAAAGTGGGAAGAGTAACACTACCCAATTTCAAGGCTTACTATAAAGATATAATAATAAGTGACATGTATTTTTGATATTAAGATTGACAAAATGTCAACGGAACAAAATAGAAAGTCCAGAATAGACCCCTACATATGTGGATAACTGATTTTCCACAAAGGTGCAAAAGCAATTGAATGGAGAAATGATAATCTTTTCAACAAGGGGTGCTGGAACATAAGCCAAAAAAATGAGGTTGGACTCATACCTCATAAGATGTATAAAAATTAACTCAAAATAGATTATACACTTAAATATCAATCCTAAAATTATAAAACTTCTGGAAATAAGCATAGGAGAAAATCTTTGTGATCTAGGATTAGGCAAAGCTTTCTTAAACAATACTCCAAAAACACAACCCATAAAAGAATAAATTGGGCTTCATCAAACTTAAAATATTTTGTTCTTTCAAAGTTACAGTTAGGGATATAAAAAGACAAGCCACTGATTAGTAGCAAATATTTGCAAATTATGTCTCCAGTAAAAGATTTGTATCTAGAGTATATTAAAATCTCAAAATTTGATAAAGTGTTTTTCCTTCTTATAATTATGATTTCTGGTTTATCTATGGATCCTCTTTCAGTCAATTGGTCTTGTCTCCTGTCAGATTTGGTAATTTTCATGGAATTCAAGAAATTGTGTCTATAAACACGCACTGGCTCTATATGATATTATCTTCCTTCATAGAGGATTACAATTTGTTTGGCAGAGAGTTACAGTAGAAACAGACAACCCAAAATTTGTAGGGAATTTAGATAATTTTAGAGAAAGTTTAAGCAGTTTTTGAGTGCTTTTCTCTTTAAGTTCATCCTCTTTCCTATGGTATGAATTTTCAGCAGTCACAATTAAAAGTCTGGAATACTAATCAGGTCCCCTCATTCTTGGTTAGCCCTGAACTCTAATTATTTTTTACTTAAGTGACATGAAACTACCAAAAGATCTACTTATATTTTTAGCTTTTGATTTGCCATTTGGCGTCTAGCCCTATCATCGTTCACAGGTTAAAAATCAGCAAATATCTCAAATGTAAAAGTGGTAGAGGATGTTGGACTCATCTCAATACATTTCTTTTCTCTCTGGGATATTAGTCCTTCAAATTCTGGATATGTTGATTCCTACTCTTATACCTTCAAATAGTTATTTTATAAAATTAATTTTACAGGGCTTTTATAGTTGCTGACAGCAAAGATATTGGTCTGATAGAAGCTACTTTGTCATTGACAGAAGTGGATGCCTCTTCTAAGTTATTTCACAATCTAAAGCCATTAAATATGAGAAAGGAAATGGCATATGATTTTCTCCAAAGAGTTCTGAGCAATTCACAGAATCCATATCATCAATCTTTACCATACCCTTGTCAACACTGGTAACTCATTAACTCTCCAAAGGTCACCCAACAAACCCATCAGAGGTCCAGAAATAGAAGCTGAACATTCAGTTCAATCCCCAGAGCCACATAGACTACTGATGCCTGATATAAAAATTACATCCTCATTCAGGAAGTACTAAGTAATTCCATCAGGGACCTATCTGTCATTTCCTCAGCTCCATATCCTCATTAAAAGAAGGAAAGGAAGAAATGAGAGCATTTTGGCCTTAGATTTTCAGTAAGATAAGTGACTAGAGTTATTTTTTAAATTCTTTAGAATAGCATTTTTTCTCTTCATATATATTTTATTATTTATAAAAGTAAAAGGGCAAAGTGTCAACTGATTTCTGATTATTCTTATCAGAAACTTGGATAAAATGAAAAGCCAATCCTATAATTGTTAGATCCTAGGCTAAAAATTAGCAAGGAACTAATGAATAATTCTAATATGTCACAGAAGTAAGCATTCAATTATTTATTTAATAACTATTTATCTAATATAGACTCTGTGGATCGCTGTCCTTGGTGCTAGAGATATAGCTCTGTATGTAACATAGAAGTCCCGAAAGGCACAAAACATACATTCTTGTGGAGAAAGGGATGATAAACAAATAAATATATAATATATATGTCAAGAAGTAATAAATGCTCTGAAAAAATTCAGGGCAGGGTATAAAGAAGAGCAGGAATGCCATTGTATTATTATTTTTTGTTTTTTGAGGAAGATCAGCCCTGAGCTAACATCTGCTGCCAATCCTCCTCATTTTGCTGAGGAAGACTGGCCCTGAGCTAACATCCGTGCCCATCTTCCTCCACTTTATATGTGGGACACCTACCACAGCATGGCTTGCCAAGTGGTGCCATGTCTGCACCCGGGATCCGAACCCATGAACCCCAGGCTGCTGAAGTGGAAGATGTGAACTTAACCACTGCACCACTGGACTGGCCCCAGGAATGCTATTTTAGACAAGATGAGGAGGGAAGGCCTTTTTGAAAAAGCGACTTTTGAACAGAGGTCTTAAGGAAATCAGGGTTGTGGAAGAACCATGTAAATTTCTATGAAAGTACATTTGAGTCAGAGAGAAGAGAAAGTGGAAAGACTGTAAAAGAGGAAGGTTCTTGAAATGTTTGAAAGAGAGCAAGCAAGGTTGTGGCTGGAGTATGCTGAGTGAAGATGGGGGTTAGGAAATGAGATAGGATAGAAAGTAAAAGGCAAGTTCAGAACAGAATTGTAGGTCATGGTGAGGGCTTGAGTTTCATTTTAAGTGTAATGAGAAACCATTGGATGGTTAGTTAAGGTGAGAAGAGTAAAAGGAAGGAAGATAAGAGCAGAAGCAGAGAGACCTATTAGGAGGCCGTAATCAAGGTAGGAGATAATGGTGCCTTGGACCAAGGGTAGGGCAGGGGGGGAGCAGGCAAGAGATGAGAATTGGAGGGATTCCAAATAGATTTTGTTGATAAGAGTTGACAAGTTTGCTTATAGATTGAATGTAAGAAAAAGTGAGGTCAAGGATAATTCCAAGGTTTTTGGAAAAGTGGATGAATAGTGGTACCATTTACTAAAAGGATGATCACTGGGAGAAGGACAGAGTTGAGGGAAGAAACCATGACCCTCTTTATCCCAGATTCTTTAGTGGCTCGGAGATTTGTTAATAAAAATGACAGCTGATAAAAATCTCTACTGCTTATTGATTTACTTCTCTTTCTTCTCTAAGAACCTAGGTAATCTGTGAGATCAAGTAGAGATCTAATAAGATATACGTGAAGCAAAAATAAAGTGGAAAAGGCAGGTCATTGGCTAAAGAAGGCAAGGATGTCCTAAGTCAAAGGAAAATTTTAAGCTTTGTTAAAATCACAGGTGCACTTTCCAGATTGGTGTAATGTATCAAGAGAGAAATATTTCTTCAAAAAGTTGATTGTTCAACCAGTCCTCAGTTTTCTTCTATATGCTCCAGATCTGTTTTTTAATAACTGAAAACAACCTCTTCATTCATCCTCATCCTCATAGATTTTTCTTACCCTCCTTATCTCCTCAAAGTTTATAGGGCCAGCTGCTGAGAAAAAGATCAGGGTAAGTGTAAGGATATGTATTATATGTACTTATTAACCTTTTTGAGACCTAACACCAAATATTGGAATGGCCCATGTAGGTGATCATGAACATTTCTCTATTATAATTTATCATCCTCACACTAGTTGGATTGCTATAATCTGCCATTATTGTGGTGTCAATCAGTCATAGGCAAGAGAGCAAGGATGCCAAGTCTCTTAGGGGTTATAACTAATCTCATAGCATTGTAGTAAATGGAAATGTTCTCTCACTGTCATCTCCTTTTCCTTGGAAACTCCTTCAGGCAGTATAACTCTTTAGATCTCCAAAATAAAACTAAAAAAGCTATTAAAAATGTTTCCAGTTGACTATAGTTGCCACGTTGAATCTTGATAAAAAGTACAGCAATTTTATCTTCTTGATAGTTAATTGTGATGATGTTCTCTAAATATATTGAATCTTGTATGCAGTTCATAGGCTGAAATATTAAAATTTTAATAGCTTCCCATGTATTCTCAAATATCAGCATAATACACGTCTATTTTCTTTGTAAGAACTTGAAATCTCTGAGCGATAATCTGCCATCTAATTTACATTTTCATAATGTGTCACATAAAGGAAAATATTCTCCCTTGAGCCTACATATCTTTCTCTTCTGAATTGTTTTTTCTACTGCATAAGGAGCTAAAGGGTTCATAAAATAATTGGGGCTAAGGGGAAGACTCTATACTATTTCTAGAAAACACCTGATTTTACCACCTTAGAATTTTGAGGCATATTGCCATCACAGAATTTCCTATATTGAGTTAGAAATATTTCTTAACTTTGCTCATTCTTTCTGCTAGCCTGATGAATATGAATGTCTTTTTAAATAACTGTGTTCATATTAGCCACATTTTCCATCCATGCACTCTCCTTTTGTAGATACAAAATACACCATAACATAATCCCTTAAAAAATCAATTTCCATTTGCTCTCAAAAAATTGACAAAACTTTCCATTCTTTATTTTCACTAAATATTTATAATCTCTGTCAACGTGTATCTGGAATATAAACTGTATCTCAAAATTACAGTATAGTTTAAATATACAAATAAGGTAAAATGATAATTGCAGCCGGCATATTGATGGTTGGAGAAGAGTTCATTAACCAGTCCTGGAGAACAAAGTGTTCCTTAACAGAGTGATAAAAGAAAATTTGCAGGACATTTGGTCCTGCCCAGAACGTCCATAAGATGTTCTGTTTTTGAGACATTTGGTCCACATCAAAAGATCCTTGATATTTCGTCCTGTCCAAATGTCCATACCAAATGGTTTTGGACAGGATCAGATATCAAGGACCTTTGGTGTGGACCAAATGTCTTCATGGATGCCTTGGACAGGACCAGAGATGACCAGATATCAGGGGCGATTTGGTGTGGACCACATATCTGAAGGACGTTTTAGACAGGATCGAATATCAAAGACTTTTTGGCGTGGACCAAATGTCTTATGGATCAAGTGTTTTATGGACATTTTGGACAAGACCAAGTGTCTGCTAATCAAGAAAAACGTCTCAAAATATAGGGTGGGCATAGGTTGTTAAGGATCCTAATCAATATTGATAAAACTGTCTAGAGTCTTTAAAAAGCACAAAGCCATAAAATCAGAAGGGATTAAGTTGAAATAACATGTATTTCCTGGGGACCATGGAGGACCCCTGCCTCAGCAAGCCAGGCCTTCATCATTTGCCTGGTTGACAACGTGTCCTTCTTCATGAAGCAAGTAGCTAAAAAGAGTCAATAAGAAAGCATGGTACAGCAAATGTGAGGTTCTTCCATCCTCCAGATAACCTAGAACAGGAAGATGGAGAAAAATTGTAATTTCAAAAAAATTTTACAGAAGTTTATGAACAATTCTGTATGCTTACTATGTTGTGATATTCCCCTTAGAGATTCAGAAGCATTCTAAGTAAGAAAGAAAAAGTTAAACCATCTTGGGTCTCTGAAAGGATATATAGTATCGGGTTACCCACTTAGATTTGGTGATATGCCACTTTCTCTTTTCTCCCAAAGAAGAGATGAGTGCTAAGTCTGCTCAGATATTTGAAACATTTTTAAAAAGAAGAGGCTTTACAGAGGTATTGAATGTAGACAATACCTGGCTATGATTTAATGACTAGGAAGTAAAGAGATACATTTTAAATCCTCTTTCAACTGATGTCTACTTTACATTTTTAGTCTTTATTGCTTTATAAAAAAAGATGTATTCGTTAAAGTAGAGTCTGGTAAGGAAAAGGGAGTCTCTCCTAGACATTGACCAAAATGATGTAACTGTCTTTGTGATATTTTTCATGTTTTGTTTTGTTTTACTATTACAAACCCTCTTATTAACACCCCACCCGAGACAGACATCAGTATGATATAAGAGCCAGAACTATCAACCTACATAGTTAGACAAATTAAGAAGTATAAGTTCCAAGTTGGGGCCTATGGCAACCATTTGTCTCCATGAGATTTCCTATCAAATATTTAAGCTTTAATGGAAATACATGTCATTTAACAAAACAAATTAAGCCAACATTATGGAGAATATAACTGCCAGTTCACTATAGGTTTATCATGTTCACTTTTTTGTATTTTCTAGAATCTTAGTGTTGACAAGATAGATCTTCATGTCATTATTACATTGAGACATTTTCCCCCCCCACAAAATTCTCAGTGCTATTTTTGGGTGATTGGTAAAACTTAGGTATTCTTAGTGTAGTTACTAGTGTAACGACTTACATTGAAAAGGGGCAAATAGAGAAAGATGGGCACAGATGTTAGCTCAGGGCCAATGTTCCTCAGCAAAAGGAAGAGGATTGGTGGTGGATGTTAGCTCAGGGTTAGTCTTCCTCAAATAAATAAATAAAAGAAAAAAAAGCAGGGAGGCAAATAAATGACCAGCACAGGTCTGAGCCAAAAGAAGCACCATATTGACCACAAGAATACTGAGAATGGGATGATTGGATCATGTTTACCACTTTGAGAGAGGGAACTAACGAAAGATCTACATTCTCCCGGGAGGGTGCACAATGAATGGAGGACTGGTTTTGATACAAAATTCATGGTTTTGAGGTCTGGCTTTTTTAAAAAAGTAAATAACTACTTCAAAAATATACGCAGAAAGTCAATTCACTTCTTGCCTCGCTTCCTAGATCTGAAGGGAATGTGAGCAGGGCTAGACTCCCTGCCATTTGCAATTCTTCCCCAAAGTTGCTACCTTCCAGCGGCTTCTTTCCACATTCACAGTTGCCCATGTAATCCATTTTCATCTGAATGCACACTCTGTCCAATGATTCATCAGCCCCTAAAATGGACTCCTCTATGGATTTGCTGACGAGGACTTAGGATGCATCACTGAAATCCACTGACTATGAGCCCTCAGTGATCTGCCTCATTCTCATGCAGGCTCTACTTGTCCTTTAATTTCTGAAAAAATAGAAGGTAAAGACAAGATGAAATATAAACCTGCTCCTCCAGAAAGACAGTTGGTGCTCACTCTCACTTGCAGTCTTCACAGGTCTCTTTCTCCAATCAACGTTGATTTATCCGTCTTCTATCAAAGTGCAGTGCCTTTGCAGTGATCCAATTAATCTCTCAGAGAATGATGGGTAGTCTCCTCTTGTTTTACAGCGTTGCTCCCTCTATTTGACAGTTGTACTGTTTACAAGCATTTTAGTTTGTCTTTACCTTTATCAGTTTACCTCATTCTCAGTTTGCTCTCTGTGATCCTCTTTGCTTCAGCTGTGTGAAGTCATTATTCTAGAGATTCCACTAAAGTACCTTCCTATAATGTTCTGTAAAATCTTCTCTCCTTTTGGAAGGGGTATAAGATGGAGAGGACGCAAGGAAAATATGAGAGTCCCCGTGCAGTTAGGAATTACCCTTCTTCACAGACTGGCAAGGTGATTATTCCCATTTTGTAGAGGAGGAAGTAAAAGTTCAGAGATGTTACAGAGCTTACTCAAAGGAGCTCCGAAAGGGTAAGCAGGTGGTTGAACTACAGTTTGAAGCTGAATTTGATTCCTAAACCCGTGGCCTATTACGTTCTCTCATGATTTTGAGTTCTATATGAATTCTAGAAGATCATTTCAATAAAGGCTGGTAATTGGGATTGAGTGCAAAAGTAATAAAAGCTTTATCACTAATGTCTCAGCTTTAAACAGGACTAGCTCTATACTTTGACATCTCAGCCTACGAGCTCTAATTTGAGAGTTAGCAAATTAGTATCTTGGTATCTTTTCTCACCTGCATCCTCACTTATTTGGAAAGAGACGTGTGACTCCATTCTGCTCATAGGTGTGAGCTGTAACCCAAGACAAACTGAGTTGATCATAATATCCATGATAATTAGTCCCCAGATGGGCTCTTGAGCCAAGTCAAGGTAATTAGAAGCCTCCTCTGGAACATTTTTGAGGAAATGTCATGGAAATACCTCTCTTCTCTCTTGGATCATGGAATTCCAACTGGCCATATTCCATGGTTTATGGGAAAAGCCTGTCAGCTTTAATAACAATGTACATTATTTTAAAAGCAATTAAGAAAGCATGAAAGAGAATATAGCTGCTAGTTCATCATTAGAATGCAGCAGAGGTGAGAAAGAGGGAAACAGGGAGACAAGAAGAGAAAAATAGGAGATGAAGGGAAAAAATTAGCTAGTAACTGATTCCCTGGATTTAGTCATCCTTGGAGCTCCATCTCTGTACTTTTTGGTTATATGAGCCAAAAAAACCCCACCTTTTTTTAAAGTAATCTTATTGGGTATCTAATCTGCTATTTTTTTGCACCTAAAGATTCCTAATATACACACCACCCCAAATTAATTATGAAATGATTATTTACATTCCTATCACCAATCCACTCTGTGGTTAAGGAACTGAAAGTTAAGATAAAATGCAAGAATGTATTATATCACTCGAAAGGGCCAAACATGAATTCACCATGATGTGGTAGCCAGTCTCTGTACCAGACTGAAGAAAACGCTCATCTTGGTATATGGCATCTAGGCTGTGATAGAAACTCTCCCAGTAATTATCTCTGTTGTCCTCTGCTTCAATTTCCCCATATATAAAACGAAGAAAATTGTCCTAAACCAACCTTAGCATCCTTTCCTGTTCTAAAATCTTATTACTTTCTAACACGGAATGCTTTTCAGATTAGCTTCAGTCACTTAACAAAGTTTCACATATGTCCTAAAAGGGGTGGCATGAGGAATAAGAGAAAGGCTAGAGGGATTAGACTAAGCTATAGGTTGGTACCAAGCTGGTGAGCACAGACAGTCCAGTTCCATGCTGCAGTGAAGATAGCATTGGGTACCACAGAAAGAGGAGGGCCCAGGAAGAGGAGATCGAGGATGCCCTGAGGGCTAAGCTGTGCCCTATGGATGCTCTGGTATGGGATATCCCCAAATCTCTGGGGTTATGGAGTGGAGGGTAGGTATAAGTGCTGTTTGGTGCACATGTTTCAGTTTGCTCATGTGAGGTAGATAATGACTTTCTCGTTTTCATTGAGTCTTATCTATTAGGGGAATTGGTTTTCCCCCAGTGATCAATCACATTGTATTTTCTCAAATGCAAAACTTATATAGCATAATCCTCCTTGATTTAATAAATGCATGGAAATATATTCTTGCCCCCTTGGGATCTTCATATTTTAAGAAAATACTTGCACGCCCTTCATTGTGGGATAGTTTTAACAATACGTTATCTTGTATTAAATACTTTCGTTTTACAATAGCTCACTTCAAATTAGGTACTGCGGACCCAAGATGACACACAGCTGGCTACAGTGTTTTCAGTGTGGTGAAGTGAAAAAATGACTAACTTTTGAGTTAGGCAAATTTGATTCCCAGCTCTACTACCTATTATCTCGTAAATTTGGCCAAGGTCTAGTAACTCCAAACCTACTTTATCATATGTAATGTGTGGATAATAATTTTTACTGCATAAGGCTGCTGCAAGCATTAATTCATATCACTTACGTAAAGTGCTTTACATAACAGGTGCTCAAACATCTTAATTTCCTTTTAAATAGTCAAACCTGCTTTAATGAATGATGTCTCTTATTGGTTTCTTTTTTCTTAATTTTATTGAGATGATTCCATGCTGTTTTTGTCTTTAACTCAGCTTAGTAAAGTCTTTAAGTCATTCCTAATTTCACTTATTTCTTTGTACCAATCACATTATGTTTTTAGATTACGTAAACATTTTTTGTGGAGATTTAATTGACGTATAGCATTATATTAGTTTCAGGTGTAGAGCATAATGATCCAATATTTGTATATATTGTGAAATGATCACCACAATAAGTCTAGTTAACATTCATCACTACATATGGTTACAAACTGTTTTTGTCTTGTGACGAGAACTTTTAAGATCTACTCTCTTAGCAACTTTCAAATATACAATACAGTGTAATTATCTATAGTCACCATGCTGTACATTAAATCCCACGACATTTATTTTATAACTGGAAGCTTTTACCTTTTGACCCACTTCACCCATTTCACTCACTCCCCACCTCCCACTTCTGGCAACCAACAATATGTTCTCTGTGTCTGTGTCCGTAAGCTGTTCTCCAGATTTTAGGGACAGATTAGCAACAAAGCATAATTAAGCATTCAGTTAGGTGTTTCTTATGATTTAATTTTAATTGAAATACTCCCTAGTCTTCTCGGAAACTGAGAGAGATACAAAAGCTCAGGATTATTCTGTTTCTCTCTGTGTTAGTCAGATTCTAATTATTAGAGTGCATTGGTCATTGGTCTCTCCACTTTAGGAAGGAAACAGATATATTTGGACCAAAAAGCTATTACCCTGATTTAACAGGATGGAAAACTGGTGAAAGTTGAGAAGAGGTGGATTGGTTACTCTAAAAGGAGGTGATTAATGTAAGTCCTAAACAATCCTTGAATTATGTTGCAGCTTAATCTAAGTAAGATATTGATCAGGTTTTCTCTTTTTTAACCAAGTACAGAAACAGGGAGCAACTGTCATTATATCAAAGAGAGTTTGAAGGTTCATAGTCACAGACTTATGAGAACAAGAGTGATTAATTCTTAATCAGACAATGATAGAAATCATGGAACTTCGTAGTTTAGCAATGATTACAAAAATACCATTACATTTGTTTTCTGCTTCTGTTTTCAGAACACTTTCATAAAATTCTTATATAATTCTAACCACAAACTAGTGAGATACATATTATTCTCCCCACCTTAAACAGTAGGAGTAACTGGTTTACCTGATGTGATAGAGATTAAATTCAGATTTGAATTCTGGTTCCAAATCCAGTTAGGAATTTAGGGGACTTTGGGGAGATGTTAGTCTGAACACGCCCTGGCTTCTCTCCACGTCAATTAGAACCCATCTGAGTTAATTAGCTATTTAGCACCTGGGGCTTAGAGGGTAGATGCCCTAGTCCCTTGCTACTCAGTAGCAAGCAGGTCAACAGCAAAGTCTTCACCTGGCCGCTTGTGACAAATGCAGGATCTTATGTCCCATTCCAACGTATGAATCAGAATATGCATTACAAAAACATTTCCACAAGATTGGTTTCCAAATCAAAGTTTTATAAGCTGACTTTAGACAGTGAGACTGAGGTTACAGGTATTAGAGAGCCTGGGGACAGCATCAGCATGTCCCATGACAAGGGACAGATTGCTCATCCTGAGAAATGCTTGACCCTGGAGATCTTGAGATGGGTGAGCTTGACCTGAAGGGAGCTGAGGAGAAGTTAAAAGTTGAATTGATTCCTCTTTCCTGTAACTTTTAAGAGCTTGAAATGATATGGTAGCCTAAGACAAACTCCTGGTATTTCGTCAGGGTACTTACACCCTGGCTCTTACCCTCAGCTGGCCCACAGAGTTAGAAACCATGGTGCCGTCCAGCGCTTGTGAAACTGCCTCCACCTATGGTACTCCAACAGCTGGGCATGGGCCCCAGTGAGCAGCCAAAGAAAAGAACACACCTAAGAGTCCTTCTGGCCCTCCACCTAATACAGCCCACCAGCCAGATACACTCAAAGCAGGTTCCAAATGAAACAGAGCTGTGTGTGTGTCAGGAATCAGGCTAGGGGTATTAGGAAGGAAATGACTGGTTGAATAAAAAATATAAAAAGATCACACCAGTGCTTTAAAAAAAAACAGTATCATCCTACATTTCAAATATGAAATGTAAACATTTTGAGTTCATTAAGAATTCCTTAGCTGATTTTTACAGAAACTAGTGATGAGGACCAAAATCTGACATCTGTCTCACTATAAATGGATCGGCCCCTCTTACCACTTTGTCTCATGCATTGGTGATTTTATGTCAAAATTATCCTTTCTGCAATTTTCATTATTTGTGTAAATGAATCCCTTAATATCCCTGAACTTGTCATCCATTTACCACCCAATCATTCCTGCTCCATATGTGTGCTAAAATCTAGTGACATTTTTTCACATGGATGTATGTGAACTGGATTAATGACATTCTTTGAAGATTCCAACTCGTGTGATATTTTCTTTAATCTTCCCTTTCTCCCCAGTGTGTTTTCAGGGTCTCCTTTCCTAACAGGAGCAGAAAGACATCTCAGCCTCGAAAATTGGCCTACAAAATATACTTGATCCCTATTTGATGTCTGCGAAAGGTAAAATTGGATAATTTTATTTGAAATAAATGAGTGACCGACCCTGACAATGTATTCTCTTGCCTCGGAAACAAATCCATTTTAACAGATGTTAATGACTTAACCTAAAACCATGTTTGAGAATTCAGCACCATTTAGGCTCAGTAGAAGGAATGTTCGGGATTGTTGGATCTTTCGTCCCTCTTGCTATGGACTGCAGGAGTGCATACACACCCAACTCTGACAGGCAAGGTCTTTTGATTTATGTCATACAGCATAACAATTAAGTGACTGTGCTTAATATATCTGATACATTCCTGTTTTTAAAATGTTAAGTAGAGAATTAGCAAACTTGGTGCATTTCTAACTATCCTCACAATATTTAGAAATTTTTGTATGATTTTTTTGCTAACCGTGTGATAATTTTGGATAAAACCCACAGTCAAACACAACTTTTGAATTTACATGGTTTAATCCAATATTAAAAAACATGAACCAATAATGTATCAATATCTTTGATCAAAGATAGAAATAAATTTAACATTTCTATTTTTATAGTTTTGAAATGCCTTTTCTCTTTCTAGTTAGTTATAAGACCCACATTTCTCTACATGTTGTTATTTTAGATGAGAACATCAAAATAACTTTTAATATATGAGGGTTTGTGTATTATTTTACTTCATTGGCTTCTTCTGAAGCTTCAGTTGCTGTCTATGAGTGCAAGGTCATTGTTATTAACTCCTTGGTTCTTAAAACCATGAAGTACTATATATTCAAATCCATTTCCAATGCAGTCTGTCTTCCTAGACATTCTTCTCCATAGTCCCTGCAATGTTGCATCTGAAATGCCCTGCCATAACACACAGAAAGGGAGAAGTTTGGAAGAATGTGAATGGTGCATCCTGAATGCCAATCTCTTGAAGATGGAATTTCATCTCTGTGAACACCACCACTCCCGTTAAATGGAGGGGAGAAAGAGGCTTCAGCCCTCTTCAGCATCCATCTCACTAAACCCCTACACCTGTTTCTGAAAGTGTGAAGAACTATAAGAAAGTATAACGAAGCACAGGAAGGTGAACGCACAAAAGTAGAATTCAACCAAATTATACAGAAAAATTATATTCTGGACATTGTATAAGTACACGAATACGTTTTAATTTAAAGGACATTTGAGCTGTGAAATGAGTAAAATCCTCACACAAGAAGAGAAATAGAGTTAGAATAAGTACATTATTTTCTCCTATACTTTTTCTCTACCTTAAATCTGCAAACTACCCTCCCTTTGGGGCTTAACTTCTAGAAATACCTCACAGGATAAGCAAGAATTCACGCAAAAAGTTATTTCTCGTAAGTATTCAAAGTTGTTTAATGCCCTCTATGATAAGAATATTTTTAATTTATAATATTTATGAAAAGATAGAAATATTGCTAAATTTGTAATCATTATTTTTTATTGTTATACTTTTCATACGGAATTTATGCTTTTTTATAAACCCCTCTTAACTTCGGGTCTTTGAGAAAAAAAGTGCAAGAAGTTAAATGAATTTAGCATGTCTCCCATACCCTAAACCTCAGGATCTCCATTTTTCCTGCATGTCCCTCATCTAACCCTCCAGGTACCGGCCGGAAAGCTGGAGGATGCTGAATGCTGAAGATAATCTGGCAGCATCTGCTCTCTAGATGGAGGGAGGCCAGGTGCCTGGCGCACCTCGGTACACACAGATCCAGGAATTAGAGCAAGAAGAACACAAAAAATAAATCTGTAAGAGACACCAGAAAGTTCCCACTTCATTTCCTAAAGTAAAATTATTTCAGCAGAAAGGGAGCCGAGACCAGGGAGGCGAATTGCTATAAATCAGAAATTCCCTAAACTTGATTGAGGAGCAGAATGACCTGGAGGTGTGGCTGCAATACAAGTTGCCAATCCTCTCCCTAGAAATTCTTCTTCAGTAGATTTGGGTTAGGACTTAGGAAAATGTTTATGTTTTCTTATTTATTGTTTTATTAACGCGCCAGGTAATTCTCATGTTCAGGCAAATTTTTGATTCACTGCTCCCTTGATAACAGGGAAAGTGCCACCAGTGAAAAGAAAATGGGACTTTTAAATACCTGTTCAGTCCATCTTTGTGCAAGATTGTGCAAAGCTTTGCATTTTTCTTTAGTAAATTATACCCTCGTTTTTCAGATGAAGCAACTGAGGCACAGAGAAATGAAAGCAGCCCAAGGAGTCACAGCAAGGAATTAGCAGAACAGAAAATTAAGCTCTCTCTCTGTCTACTTTATTCTGTGTTCTAGATATGCTTTAGTTGTGCCATCGTTCAGTGCTTTCATGAAATTAGAGAAGAAGGACACTATTAAGAATAAACGACTTTCCTCTCAGTTTGGCAACTTTTCATGTTTTAGTCTCATGAACACACCTAGACTCTAAATTGAAAGCTCCTGTAGTGTTAGAATGAAATTCAGCAGTATTGAATATCAGCGGAAAGGTCTCATTGTGTATATTGAAAATCCCATCATCCGTTTCCATGCTGAGCTGAAACTGTGTGATTTTCTGGCTGGCAGGCCATTTATCACTCCCCACCGGCCATCAATAATTGATTAGGGAGATTGGATTCAGCACAATGCAGATCAGCCTGTTTTGTCAACGTAGAGTACAGTTTGTGTCAAAATGTGGTAAGCCTTGAATCTCTTTGCTTACTCCTCTTTGATAGACTGTCTGGGCATTTTCATTTACTCCCTTCATACCAGAAGCGAAAGGAAGAATTGGACAGAAGTGAAAATAACTAGTTAGTTTGTTTACACCAACGCACCTAAAATAACTTGCTACTTACCATTTGTGTTTCTCACCTTTACCTAAAAACAAAGAAGAACAAAAGGATGCTTTAGGTCAGTGAGCCAACCCCACAGCCTTTTGAAAGCAAAGCCTCCAAGCCGTCTCTTATATCCTGGGAAGAGGATGAAGATCTCCAGCCCAGTTCCTTCTGGGTTCAGGATCTGCCACTGTCTTCTCTCTCCCTTCAGCTTCTATTTCCACAAAACTCTGGTTGTGGAGTAGTACAGGATCCCACCAGCTTTTGTGCTGACCCTAAAGATAAGTGCACAGGCCATTTGGTTTAAAGCGTCACGTAGGAAAACAGGAAATAAAAGCAATAAACATGAGAAAGCCTCAATGATTACAGACTCTTAGCATCTCCTTCTATGATGCTTCAGGGTTTACTGGTCCTGATTCTTTTCTTAAAAAAAAACAAAAAACAAAAAAAACTGTCTCCTGCTTTGAGTTCTTTAGGCAGGACTCATAAAACTTCTTTTCTTCTTTGGATCTGTATTGAGGGAATGCTCTTCCCTTTTTATACTGACTCTTTGGAGCAAAGATTCAGACTAACAGAATGATATAGACCTTTTCTTAGTCTCAAGTGGGCAGTTTGCTCTTCTGGGGCATCCCCATCAGCACAAGCTGGGGAAGGAACGAGAACAACTGGCGCTGAGAGTCTGAGATGTGCCAAACTGGTCTATGTGTTTGAAATGAAATAACTGATTAATTCCTCATGGTAGCTCTAGGAAGTAGGTACATTTTTACATTCTTCAAGTTTCGTATGATTCAACTAAAGCAAGAGAGGTTTTGTAACTGTCATATCCAGAATGTGAACAAGGTCAGTAGAGATCAAGAGCCCGCACATACCGTGAAATACCACCACCCACACCGGGTATTTCCTCTACGGCTTCTCTGATCACAGGCTTTACCCATTCTCATGGACTTGTTCTCCATATTGGAAGATCATTCTTTGGTGTTTATTCTAACTAAGCCAATTTTCCTATGATTACATTAAGAGAGAAGTCTGACAAAGTAACGTGTTTTCTCTTTTCCCCAGAGACTTAAGTTCACCCCATATGTTTGTGTGTGTGACACTGGCAGTCAGTTGGTGTGGGGCTGGGGCTGGTGGCTTCTTGAAAACAAGAATTTCAGACATTTTTCTGTTCTCCTCCCCTTATTAATCCCTCCAGGCTCCCCTGTTTTCATGAGAAGAGTGGTTGAGAGGGGCTGAGGTAATCACCACCAGCAACAATGTCAACTAGGTCAGATCACAGCTAGTTGTTGGCCTTCAGTAGTAATATCGTTTCCTCCCTATCTCAGTAAAAATCATGTGTGTGTGTAAATAATATAAAAGATAGGCTTAAATTCTTTCAGAATATACACCATTAGAGAAATGAACATATTTTGAGCTCAAAGATTGCCCGAGACTTTTTAAATAATTTCTTCCACTTACCTAGGAAAGAAGAGACCTTACATTATTACTTATATTTTTATTCACTTTTGTTTTTATAATATAACCCAGGGCCTAATGTCCCCCTTGATGCCCTCCCTCCTGTAACTGCCAATAATGTTAATAGGACACATAAGCACTCTTCAAAGAGGTAAGGATATTGCTCACCCCTGAGCAATTTTGCAGGTGTATATCTTCCCTGCTCTTCCTCAACCTCTAGCATGTGTATATATGTAATGAAGCCAATGACTAACACCGTTCTTTGAAGGAGTCAGACCTCCCTTCTCACCTTTCCTTATCAGAATCCTCAAGAAATATGTTTCCTGTACTTTTTAAGAAAGGAGAAAACATTCAGTGTTACAAACGTAACTTTGGGCATCTGAAAACCTGAACAGCAAACAGGAAAATTAACTCCGGTATCTCTTCATTTAAAAGGGTTAAATATATCTAGATATTCATATAAAATGTAGAGTGAAATAAGTCAGAATAATACCAAGTATAGATTAACATATGCGCAAAATATAAATATCAAACAAATTAAACCAATTACAAACACAAGTGATACTGGGAAAATTAAATGAGGAAGTAGATGAAGCTTATTCATGGTATTATTCAACAAACATCAAGCTCCCTATTTGTACTGGAGGTAGTACCAAAAACTGACGTTATAGAGATGAAAGATATGGCTCTTTCTATGAAAGCGTTCATAGACTTGTAGGGGAGGAAGATAAGAATATAAAGAAATTACAGTGGTGTATGATGTATGAGATACAGGGGTATATACATACTGTATATAGCAGTCTCTAACTTAGTCCAAAGACAGAAGGGAAAATTTTGCAAGAGAAGGAGGCACTCGAGGTGTTGTTTTAGCAAGAAGGAAGTGTACGAATAAAAAGGAAGGTGAGCAGAGCGTTCCAGGCAGAAGGAACAGTATTTGCATGAGGCCAAGGCAAGTGAGAGTGGAGTGCATTTGGAAAGAAGTTCAAATTCTTACTTGTAGTTAAACATAAACTTACCATGCAATCCAGAAATCTCACTCCTAGCTATCTACTCAACTGATGTGAAAACCTGCACACATATATTTATAGTAGCTTTATTCACAATCACCAAAAACTAGAAGAAACTGAGACGTCTTTTGATAGGCAAATAGATAGGTTGTCTTCACCCATACAATGGATTACTATTTAGCAACAAAACAAATTAATTTACAAAATAACATGGGTGAATGAAAGAAGCCAGACTAAAGGGGATACGTATTGTATGATTCAGTTCATATGACATTCTGGAAAAATCAAAATTCTAAGGATAGAAACATATCAATGGTTGTCTGTGATTTGAAGGGGAGAGTACAGAAGATCTTTAAAGTGATGAAAAAAATCTGCATGTGGTACTATAGTGGTGGATAGGACAATATACATTCGTCAAAACCATAGAACATTATAGCACAAAGAATGAATCTTCATGTATACAAACTTTTAAAAATCAACCACGATGAAATGCAGACTGTGATGAAAGAATCTATGACATCACCTCACTGAAGGTGGCAGTAGAAAAAGTTTCTGACCTAAGTAACTTTGGAAAATAGTGCTTTGACTGGAAACTGTAAGACTAAAGAGACAATGATGCGTGTGATCATAAACATTATAATCTAGCTGGTAAAGTTTCATTTCATGGGGGTATGAGTTTAAAATTCTGAAACTGCTTTGCAAATATACTTGGATTGAACAAATAAGTAAATGGCTGGTGGATGGTGGGAGCCGTGCTTCTCACTGTTGGAGATACAAGTTGCAGATAAGCAAGAGAAAAAGGCCAGGAGCCATGAAGAACAGGATCAGAGTCAGTGACATCACTATGGACTTACGTTTAGATACGTCTTATAGATGCAGAAGGATAAAGGTAGAAATAATTATAGATATGTGTCTATATACAAGTTAGAATGCATGTATGTATTGCCCCACTCTGTCCACTGAGAGCCTAGAAGCAATGACACCTGGGTAGTGGTGAGAATGCCTCATTGCTAAATCTTGATCTAATACTATTTTCCAGTAATAGGAACCAAGGTTTTTGGGTTTTAGGGTGAGGGCAGGAATATACAATATACTTCTGGAGCATCTTGTAGTGGCAGAAAGTAATGACTGAAATAAAGGGACAAAGGAGCCAACCTAGAAGAGCTCCCAATGGCCAAAGCTGGAACAATTAGAGGTTAAAATAAATAATGTAGTATTGGATTATAACTGAAATATTAAATAAATATCTAATTAACATGGATATAAATAAATGATTAAATGGAATAAATAAATGGGGGAAGAAGACACACATCTCACATACAGAAGAATCCCAAGTAAGTTTTGCAGATACTACTCTCTCCAAAAGATGTGGCTTAATGTGCTCTTCCCCATGCCCATTCAGAGTGAGCTGTACTTTCAACGAGCAGAGTATGAAAAGGTAGGTGGGAGAGGTTACCTTATAGTAGAGAAATATGGCAAACACAATCTTGGCCAGATTATCAAGTTTTACATCATCAGGATAAGCAATATTTATGGCATGTGCTTTTGATATGATGTGAGGAGAATGGCACTTTGTCTCTGTGGTCTTCCAAAAGTCTGTGACCTGAGTCTAACCATGAGGAAAACACCAGACAAATCCAAATTGAGAAACACTATACAAAATACCTCACCACTACTCCTCAAAACTGTCAAGGTCATTAAAAACAGAGAAAGTCAGAGAAAACTATCAACATCCAGTGGAGACTAAGGAGACATGACAACTAAATGTAATACAGTGTCCTGGGTGGAGTTCTGGAACACAAAAAGGGACGTTAAGTTAAAACTAGTAAACTCCAAATAAATTGTGGGGGTTAGTTAATAATAATGTACCAATGTTTGTTCCTTAGTTGTGGCAATTGTGCTTTAATAATGCAAGCTGTTAACAACAGGGGGAACTTGGTATACACAGGAACTCTTTGCATTATCTTTACAGCTTCTCTGTAACTCTACAATTATTTTAAATTAGAATTTAAAAAATAGCAGTAGGGTGAGTTATAGAAGTTGTGGGAGACGGGAAAGCAGAGAGGATGGGAGGCCAAGGTCGAGTCTTAAAAGCCATATGAGTTTGGAATTAGTACAGATTTATGGATTGATACAAGGAAGAAGATCCTTGTCGTGAGACCTATCAATAGACTCCTGTGGTAATCCAGATGGGAGATCCTTATCCAAATCAATATTAGTGGAGCCAGCAAAGCAGAAGTGACACAACCTGGTGACCAAGTAATTATAGGAGGTAAGGAGAAGACAGGATCCCAGAAGGAGGCCTGCTTTCTGCTTGAGTGATTGAGTGGGTAGTGATGCTCTTCCTGAGCCAGGGACAACCTGGAAACAAATATGCTTGGGGAGAAAGACAAGGACATATTTCAACTGTTAATGTGCTGTGTTAGAACTGGCAAATGCTAAGGGCAAGTTTTCAGGTTTGTAAAAGTCAACTGAGGCTTTCCTACTTCTGCCTGTGCTCCTTCCATCCCATTGAAGCCAGTGTCCATGTCCATACACTTCTATCTTCTCTCTCTATTAAAAATTTGCCCTCAACTAGATATCAAATTGGAAAGGAACTAATAAATTAATTCATGCTAAGGGATGAAATGGCTTAACAGCTGTTTCCAAATGTATTTAACTTTAAACAATGTAAAATAATCAATGAAAACCAGGAGGAAGCTGGGAGTGAGTGGGGCTTGAACCCCTGGGTTGGTGCTGGGCATCAGGACAGCATGTACTTCTTGCCTGAGGTTGTGGTGAGAAGGTCCTCTTAGGGGAGCATCTTAGGCATCAAAGTAGCAGTCTAAATGTGAGAGGCCCAGTACTGCTCAGGAAGAGGAAATTCAGTCAGCAGGGGAAGCAGAGTTGGCAAAAAGAGATCTCAAACAGGTCGGATGAAGGCCACCAACAAAGAGAACAGCTAAACTGTAAGCAGGTTTTTAAAAAGGCTTTGTAGGCACTCTTCTCACAAATATTTGTTGCACACTCTGTACATATGTCAGGCTCCATTTTAAGAAGTTTGGTGGATTAGCAAGTCACACAATGTTCCTTCTCTAAATAGAGCTTAAATTCTAGTGGAATAACAGAGATAATACACAAGTAAGTAAAAATAATAATTTCTGGTTTTGAAAGCACTATGAAGGAATGATATTTGAGCTGAAACTTGATGGATAAGTCTGAGGCACCCATTTAAATAAAAGGTGCAAAAAGCACTCAGAGTTTGCTGCGTTCAATGTCATAGACACAGACATTGAATGACCTCATTTAATTCTCACAACATACGTTATCTAATTACATCTTCAGAAAAGTAAGTGCCATGTTTACCTGCATTTTAGGGATCAGGAAACAGAAGGTTAACCATTAATCTTGTACACTACTTGCTATAAGCTGCATTGTGTGCCCTCAAAATCTGTACGTTGAAGTTCTAACCCCAGTCCCTCTGAATCTGACTGTATTTGGAGACAGGGCCTTTAAAGAGGTGATTAAGTTAAAATGAGATGTTAGGCTGAGCCCTAACCCTATCTCACTGGTGTCTTTACAAGAAAAGGGAATTTGGACGCACGGAGTAGTCCTCTTTGTCTCTCCCCCTTCGAGTCTACAATTATTTGGACACTCATCGCTTAACAAAGGATATCCAGATAGCACCTCAGGACGTCTGAGAGACCCACACGACTATACATCGGAAGGCGGACGGACTTCCCTCCGGGAGGAGGTGGAGATAGGTGAAAACTCTCCGACCCCGACCGAACAGCCTAGTACCTGCAAGCGGCTTTCTTCCAACAGACGCCCCCAGAAGATCAACACACACCTTGGGCAGGAGCGAGCACACACCAGAGGAGCGACGGTGGAAACAGGTGACCAGAACCCTACCTAAAACCCCCGCAATTACTCCTAAACACAGACGGAAACTCTAGAGTTACATACCTGAGCCTGTGGGGAGAGTCTCACCCTGCCATTGGCAGGGAGATCCCGCCTGGTGTCCACGGTGCCCGGAGGGTCCCAGAGAGTCCCAGAGAGAATCACAGAGGGTGTGGCAGCCCCCTGGCTGCCACTGCCTGCACGGCCAGGCAAAGGATTGCCAGAGATCTCAGAGAGGACTGGGGCTGGCTGAAGCTCCAGAGGGCGGCTCCGCAGCCTCAGGGGGGAAGCTCCAGGGTTCCACCTGGGCAGCAGACAAAACTCTCTGTCTGCCATTAGCGGAGGGGCCACTCCCAGCATTCACAACTCCTGGAAAGTCCCTGAGAGAATCCCAGAGGGCGAGGCAATCCCCAGCTGCCATTGCCCGCCCAGCAGGGCAAGGGATTGCCGGAGATCTCAGAGAGGACTGGGGCTGGGTGGAGCTCCAGAGGCAGGCTCTGCGGCCCAGGGGGGAAGCTCCAGAGTTCCGCCCGGGCAGCAGACAAAACTCTCTGTCTGCCATTAGTGGAGGGGCTACGCCCAGCATCCACAACACTGGGAGGGTCCCGGAGAGGAGAATATCAGGCAGGGCAGCAGCTGACCAGCTACCACTGAAATCGGGATCTCCGGCTATCCCCCAGTCAGGGCAAAGGGCTCCCCGAGTTCCTGCGGAACAGGACTGGGGCTTGGTGGAGCTCCAGCGACCCAGCTCCGTAGCCTAGGGGGAAACCCTACAGGCTCACAGCAGCCTCAGCGAAAGCCTCTGCACAGCACTAGTAGAGAGCACCCATCCAGCAGCCACATGGCTGGAAGACCCCGGGACAAAAGTAGCATAGCTAGGTGAGCTAACCACAGACTGTAGAAGATGCCAATAGCTCTGCTGCGACCCATAGTGGACAAGTGAGATTTTGTGGGTGCCGACAGCGACAGAGCGGCAAATATAAGTGATCCTACCCCTGGCTGCTGGAAAAGCCCATAACACCATTGCAGACCCCAAGGAGGGAGCACATCTAGGTGGGCTGCAACAGTAGGCACCAGCAGCCTGAAACCCCCCCATGATGGCCCCCACGGCAGAAGAGGGAATCCAAAGGACCACTGTGACTACGAGGAGGGGCCCAGGCCCAGTTAGCAACTGTGGATAGGGTTCCTGGTTGGTGCAGTATAAACAGCTGCTCCCCCACCACACCAGCAGAAACAAGTGGAAGGAGCAACTAATCTCTACCTCTATGCAGAGGCACAAATCAACAACATCAAGCAATATGAAAAAATACATTAAATCTCCAGAACAGAAGGAAAATAACAAATACACAGACAACAATCCCGAAGAAAATGAGATATATAACCTAAATGACGATGACTTCAAAACAGGCATCATTAAAATACTCAATGAGTTAAGAGAGAATTCAGATAGACAACTCAATGAGTTCAGGAGCTATGTCACAAAAGAGTTTGATACGATAAAGAAGAACCAAACAGAAATATTGGAAATGAAGAACACAATAGAGGAGATTAAGAAAAATCTAGACGCACTGAACAGTAGGGCCGATAATATGGAGGAAAGAATTAGCAATTTGGAAGATGGGAATATAGAAATGCTGCAGGCAGAGGAGGAGAGAGAAGTAAGACTAAAAAGAAATGAAGAAACTCTCTGAGAATTATCAGACACAATTAGGAGATGCAATGTAAGGATTATAGGTATACCAGAGGGAGAAGAGAAGGAGAAAGGGGCAGAAAGCCTATTCAAAGAAATAATGGCTGAGAACTTCCCAAATCTGGTGAGAGAAATGGATCTTCAGGTGACAGAAGCCAATAGATCTCCAAACTTTATCAATGCAAGAAGACCAACCCCACGGCATATAGTAGTGAAGCTAGCAAAAGTCAACGACAAGGAGAAAATACTAAGGACAGCCAGGCAAAAGAAACTAACCTACAAAGGAACCCCCATCAGGCTATCAGCAGATTTCTCAGCAGAAACTTTGCAGGCTAGAAGAGAGTGGAATGATATATTCAAAAATCTGAAGGACAAAAACCTACAGCCAAGAATTCTCTACTCAGCGAAAATATCCTTCAAATACAATGGAGAAATAAAAACTTTCCCAGATAAACAAAAATTGAGGGAGTTCATTGCCACAAAACCTCCTCTTCAGGAAATCCTCAGGAAAACCCTCATTCCCGAAAAATCGAAAATAAGGGGCTACAAAACCAAGAGCAGAGGAGATAAGTAGAAGGACAACAACAGAGAGTAGCAGCTCTACATCAGAACAGATTAAACCATGGGACGAGAAACAAAGGAAATTGAAGAAAACTGGAAAACAAGACATAAAATGGTAGTGGTAGGCCCCCACATCTCAATAATCACTCTAAATGTAAATGGATTGAACTCCCTAATCAAAAGACACAGAGTGGCAGGATGGATCAAAGAACAAGACCCAACAATATGCTGCCTCCAGGAAACACACCTCAGGCCCAAAGACAAACACAGACTCAAAGTGAAGGGATGGAGAACAATACTCCAAGTTAATAATGAACAAAAGAAAGCAGGTGTCGCTATACTAATATCAGACAAGGTAGACTTCAAAGCAAAACAGATAAAGAAAGACAAAGAGGGACAATACATAATGATAAAAGGGACTCTCCACCAAGAAGACATAACACTTATAAATATATACGCACCCAACACAGGAGCACCAAAATTTGTAAAGCAACTCTGAACAGAACTAAAAGAAGACATCAACAACAATACAATAATAGTAGGGGACCTCAACACACCATTAACACCAATGGACAGAACATCCAGACAGAAAATCAGCAAGGAAATAATAGAATTAAATGAAAAATTAGACCACATGGACTTAATAGATATATATAGAACACTTCATCCAAACACAGCAGGTTACACATTCTTCTCAAGTGCACATGGAACATTCTCAAGGATTGACCATATTTTGGGAAACAAAGCAAACATCAATAAATACAAGAGAGTTGAAATAATATCAAGCATCTTTTCTGATCATAATGCTATTAAACTAGAAATCAACTACAAGAAAAAAGCAGAGAAAGGTGCAAAAATGTGGAGACTAAACAACACGCTTCTGAACAAACAATGGATCATTGAAGAAATTAAAGAAGAAATCAAATATTATCTGGAGACAAATGAAAATGAGAACACGACATACCAAATCATTTGGGATGCAGCAAAAGCAGTCCTAAGAGGGAAATTCATCGCAATACAGGTTCACTTCACTAAACAAGAAAAAGCTCACATAAGCAACCTCAAACGACACCTAACAGAATTAGAAAAAGAAGAACAAACAAAGCCCAGAGTCAGTAGAAGGAGGGAAATAATAAAAATAAGAGCAGAAATAAACGATATTGAAACAAAAAAGACAGTAGAAAGGATCAATGAAACAAAGAGTTGGTTCTTCAAAAAAATTAACAAAATCGACAAACCTTTATCCAGACTCACCAAGAAAAGAAGAGAGAAATCTCAAATAAATAAAATTAGGAATGAGAGAGGAGAAATCACAATAGATACCAATGAAATACAAGGGATCATAAGAGAATACTATGAAAAACTATATGCCAACAAATTGAACAACCTGGAAGAAATGGACAACTTCCTAGACTCCTACAACCTCCCCAAACTGAATCAGGAAGAAATGGAGAATCTGAATAGGCCAATCACAAGTAAGGAAATTGAAACGGTAATCAAAAACCTCCCCAAAAATAAGAGTCCAGGACCAGACGGCTTCTCTGGAGAATTCTACCAAACATTCAAAGAAGACTTAATACCTATTCTTCTCAAACTATTCCAGAAAATTGAGGAAGATGGAGTACTCCCTAACACATTCTATGAAGCCAACATCACTCTGATCCCCAAACCTGACAAGGACAACACAAAGAAGGAGAACTACAGGCCGATATCCCTGATGAACATAGATGCAAAAATCCTCAACAAAATTCTGGCAAACTGAATACAGCAATACATCAAAAAGATTATACACCATGATCAAGTGGGATTTATACCAGGGACACAGGGATGGTTCAACATCCGCAAGTCAATCAACGTGATACACTACATCAACAAAATGAAAAACAAAAACCACATGATCATCTCAATAGATGCAGAGAAAGCATTTGACAAGATCCAACACCCATATATGATAAAAACCCTCAAGAAAATGGGTATAGAAGGAAAGTACCTCAACATAATAAAGGCCATATATGACAAACCCACAGCCAACATCATACCCAATGGACAAAAACTGAAAGTCATCCCTCTGAGGACAGGAACAAGACAAGGGTACCCACTTTCACCACTCCTATTCAACATAGTGCTGGAGGTTTTAGCCAGAGCAATTTGGCAGGAAAAAGAAATAAAAGGAATCCAAATAGGTAATGAAGAAGTAAAACTCTCACTGTTTGCAGACGACATGATCTTATATATAGAAAACCCCAAAGAATCCATAGAAAAACTATTAGAAATAATCAACAACTACAGCAAAATAGCAGGTATAAAATCAACATACATAAATCAGTAGCATTTCTATACGCTAACAATGAACTAACAGAAAAAGAACTCAAGAACTCAATCCCATTCACAATCGCAACGAAAAGAATAAAATACCTTGGGATAAACTTAACCAAGGAAGTGAAGGATCTATACAATGAAAACTACAAGACTTTCTTGAAAGAAATTGACAATGATATAAAGAGATGGAAAGACATTCCATGCACATGGATTGGAAGAATAAACATAGTTAAAATGTCCATACTACCTAAAGCAATCTACAGATTCAATGCTATCCCAATCAGAATCCCAAGAACATTCTTCACAGAAATTGAACAAAGAATCCTAAAATTCATATGGGGCAACAAAAGACTGCAAATTGCTAAAGCAATCCTGAGCAAGCAAAACAAAGCTGGCAGAATCACAATCCCCGATTTCAAAACATACTACAAAGCTACAGTGATCAAAACAGCATGGCACTGGTACAAAAACAGATCCACAGATCAATGGAACAGAATTGAAAGCCCAGAGATAAAACCACACATCTATGGACAGCTAATCTTCGACAAAGGAGCAGAGGGCCTACAATGGAGAAAAGAAAGTCTCTTCAACAAATAGTGCTGGGAAAACAGGACGGCCACATGCAAAAGATTGAAAATTGACCATTCTTTTTCACCACACACCAAAATAAACTCAAAATGGATCAAAGACCTAAAGATTAGGCCTGAAACAATAAGTCTTCTAGAAGAGAATATAGGCAGTACACTCTTTGACATCAGTTTCAAAAGAATCTTTTTGGACACTGTAACTCCTCAGTTGAGGGAAACAATAGAAAGAATAAACAAATGGGACTTCATCAGACTAAAGAGCTTCTTCAAGGCAAGGGAAAACAGGATTGAAACATAAAAACAGCTCACTAATTGGGAAAAAATATTTACAAGCCACTTATCTGACAAAGGGTTAATCTCCATAATATACAAAGAACTCACATGGCTTAACAACAAAAAAACAAACAACCCGATCAAAAAATGGGCAGAGAACATGAACAGACATTTCTCAAAAGAAGATATAAATATGGCCAATAGACACATGAAAAGATGTTCATCATCGCTAATCATCAGGGAAATGCAAATCAAAACTACACTAAGATATCACCTTATACCCGTTAGATTGGCAAAAACATCCAAAACCAAGAGCGACAAATGTTGGAAAGGTTGTGGAGAAAAAGGAACCCTCATACACTGTTGGTGGGAATGCAAACTGGTACAGCCACTATGGAAAACAGTAAGGAGATTTCTCAAAAAGTTAAAAATAGAAATACCCTATGACCCAGCCATCCCATTACTGGGTATCTATCCTAAGAACCTGAAATCAGCAATCCCAAGAGTCCCTTGCACCCCTATGTTCATCGCAGCATTATTCACAATAGCCAAGACTTGGAACCAACCTACATGCCCAGAAACTGATGACTGGATAAAGAAGATATGGTATATATACACAATGGAATACTACTCAGCCATAAAAAAAGACAAAATTGGCCCATTCGCAGGAACATGGATGGACCTCGAGAGTATTATGTTAAGTGAAATAAGCCAGTCAGAGAAAGACGAACTCTATATGACTCCACTCATAGGTGGATGCTCACATATTGACAAGGAGATCTGATCGGTGGTTACCAGGGAAAAGGGGGGGTGGGGGGAGGGCACAAAGGGGGAAGAGGTGTACCCACAACATAACTAACAATAATGTACAACTGAAATCTTGCAAAGTTGTAATCTATCATAACATTAATTAATAAAAAAAAAAAATGAAGCCTAGGGCCTGGCCCAGTGGCGTGGTGGTTAAGTTTCTGTGCTCTGCCTTGGCAAACTGAGGGTTTGCAGGTTTGGATCCTGGGTGCGGGCTTAGTGCTGCTTGTCAAGTCATGCTGTGGTGGCATCCCACATAAAATAGAGGAAGATTGGCAGAGATGTTAGCTCATGGCCAATCTTCTGAAGGAAGGAAGGAAAGAAAGAAAGAAGGAAAGAAGGAAGGAAGGAAGCAGTGAGGGAGGGAGGGAAAGAAAGAAAGAGAAAGAAGGAAGGAAGAAAGAAAATAAAGAAAGAAAGAAGGAAAGAAAAGAAAAATGGAGCCTAAAGATCATGGGAGACTAAGAAAGAAGATTAATTCAGAGGTTCCTCGTATCATGTTACTACTCGTTCTCTATTCCCTTTGTCCAAAATGCTACCCAGAACTACCCAAATGGAAGGACACTGCCTGGAGTGGCTATTTTGGCCCTGGGCCAAATGGAGGGAGCTGTGTGCACAGAGTTATCTGAAAAGGTGTTTCCTCATTGTGTAGCAGGCAGCGAGGCCGCCTCTTGTGACCTGCCTTTCTTGGGAAATGAGAAAGAAACATAGCGGTGCAGGCTTGCTGTAAAGCAGAAGGAGGCTATTGCTTTTGTGTATAATCAGTTCAGTAAACAGCACCATTCTCTCCAGCAAGGACAGCCTCTGCAAGTTCAAAAAGCTTTCAGAGTACAGGCTGAGCACCCCTTAGGGGCAGATATAACCCCACTTAGTAGGCAGTGGAACTATCTGAACGGACAAAAATGTTCTTCAGAGCAAAGGGACATGCCAGTTAATTCCTGGAAGCCTGAGAGCGGGCAAGTGGATGAACTATTCGGAGTCTGACAAGTGTGTCATAAGGTGAGTCGGTTCTCGTGTGTAGAGAAAATGTGGTCACCTTGAGAAAGTGTTGCTGCCCAAAATGTTCCTATTCTCTGATCATTAAGAGGGTTATTATTTATCTTTCTTGTGATTACCTTTGAATACGTGACACTGATCCTTTGTCATCAAAAGAAACATATTGTTTTTTACATTCTAGTGAGAACATAAGAAGGGTTTAATTACTATCCATGACATCTGCTTATTGGAGTCGTCTTGTGAATAATCATGTAGACCAACATGTTCAGATGGCCAGGCTGTCTTCCTTTTTCTGCCTTTCTCTTCCTTTCTCGTGTGTAAGGACATTTTATTTTATATCCAGAAAAGTCACTTATTGAAAGATAATTGAAGATGTGGCTCCAAATGATTGGGATAATATGGAAAAATAAATCGCAATATCGGGAGATCACACAATTCTCATGCTGATCAATTGTGTCCATTTGCCTCACTCTCGTAGGTTGTTACCGGAAAATTAAATAGTTTTTGCCTTTGGGAAAAATCACCCTTTGCCACAAATTGGAAACTGTTTACCCATGCATCAGAGGCAGGAGAGGTCTGATTTAGATGAGGTAAAATGACATCTGATGAGAAGTAATTTGCAGATAGCTTTCTCTATTAAGACTCAAATAACCACAAAAGTTATAAAACTGCCACTAATTCATACTGGTACAGAAAAACACACCTCAAGCTGTTTTCTGAATGACACACAGGCCGAGACATGTCATTTGGTACCTTTCTCAAAGGAAAGGGAGGAAGGTTCTCTGTGATCAAATACATCAAATACATTGAGGAAACATTGTCTATCATATATCACCTAGAAATTCAGTGTAATGCCAAGAAATTTTACAGTAATTGATTTAAGCTTGTTCAATATAGGTCCCTAAGTTCTTTGACCTTAGAACAATTTTTGTGGTTGTTATTGTTGCTTTTATAAAGTCCTGCAAAATGCCAGCTCTGTGGATCTCATTTGGGAAAAACTGCTCTACACACTTAAGTTTACTTCTGGAGACCCTGAAGACATATTTTCCTTTATAATCGTGCACTTTAAGTTCTAACCATTTAGAACTGTACTTGCTTCCTTTGGACGACGACTCTACTTTCCAAACCAGTCGCAGGATGGAGGACATGCAGCCAAATGCATCCACCCAAATGCTCTTGGTGAATTAGCCTCACTTCTTGCTAAAGAGGTATTTTTATGGCTTGCAAAGCAATAAAGTGGCCTAATCTCAGTGCAGCACCAATAACAGGAGTTGCTTCCCTCATGGGCAGAAGATTAACAACAGGACTTGGGTAGATTTATAGGACAGGCAGGTTATTAAACCCTGAAAATGAGAGGATGTTACCAATTCTCTGTCCCTTGCGTTAATAGACTGACAACCTCCTGGGCTTTAGAGAGCTTCATGAGACAAACAACTTTCCAAATAAACCACCTGAGAGTAGGGAGCTCAGAGGTGACTCTGCTTTCTCTGTGACCTATCACTGTTCACTGCTGCAAAGGGACAGCAGCCAAAACACCAGTTATCACATAATAAACTTCAAGTGTCAACCACAGAGGAATTGGTGGTTGGGGTGGGCAACTGGAATGTTCACCCCTTGGCCACTCCCCCACACTCATTACACTCTCCTGGGACTATTTATAGTCACTGATAATCTGTTTCCATCTCAGGACCACTATCTATCTCAGGATAGTGTCCTGATCAACTTGGAGCTCTTAATCTCTTCCTTCTCACCCTTAGGAGAGAGCTCAGGTGATATAAATCCCCAGAGACACAAGAAATAACCCTGAATTCTACAGTTAGGAGCTGATGGCCATTCTTCACTATTTCTCCCTGCATTGTGTCAGCTCCTGGGACCCGCTTTATATTTTAGGGTCTCAAATTTCCACTAGTCCAGTGGGGGAGTTTTGAATGCATCGTCAAGTAGGAAACTGCCTGCCGGGTACACTTTGAGAGATTTTGAAGGGGCCTCTGCTGCCACATGTCTACTGTATGCCCCTAAGCTACCTGAAATATCTAGATTCAATGTTAATCCTAAAAACCTTTTAATAAGGTTCAGATAGTAATGGATTTCTTAATGTAATTTCAATAATATAATCTATATTACTATAGTCCCCTTTATTTGCTGTTTCACTTTCTGCAGTTTCAGTTACCCACGGTCAACCATGGTCTGAAAATATTAAATGGAAAATTCCAGAAATAAGCAATTCATAAGTTTTAAATTGCACGCCATTCTGAGTGGTGTGATGAAATCTAGCATTGTCCAGCTCCAACCCGCCCAGGACGTGAATCACACCTTCGTCCAGAACATCCACACTCTGTCCACCCATTCTTCATTTAGTAGCCATCTCAGTTATCAGATCAACTGTCACAATATCGCAGTGCTTGTGTGCAAGTAACCCTTATTTTACTTTATAATGGCCAGGTTCATCATTAGTGATTGTTATCAATCTCTTACTGTGCCTAGTTTATAAATTAAACTTTATCATAGGTAAGTGTGTATAGGAAAAAATATAGTATGTATATGGTTTAGTACTATTCGTGGTTTCAGGCATCCACTGTAGGTCTTGGAATGTATCCCTCACTGACGAGGAAGGACTATTGGAGAGTAATTTGTGGTCATCTGATAATAATTTGTAACCCTTGTTACAATCTGGCATTTGATTTGGGGATTTACAGAAGATTCAGGACATTATATTAATCTAGTTCAACTTTCCAAACAGATTCTGGAGGAAAACATACATTGTGCTGTGGAAACCAGCTCCTCATCATCCATGCTATCTCACTGTGCAGTCGTGATCAGAGTCATGCAGAAATCAGGGCAGTGGCTTGGACCAGGCGTGTTAGCAAGGCGGGATGGCTGAGGAGTGGTTGGGAGAGGGCTCCGGGCAGATGCCTGCGTGTAGTCCTAGCTCTGCCAATTGCAAGGACTAGGATCTCCTTTTCTGACTCTCAGTTTCCCCCTCTGTTAAATATGTTAAAATAGTTAAAATTATTGTGAAGAAGAAGAAGAACAAAATATTCTATTTCATATGTTTGGTAGGAAGACTTTATAAATATAAATAGTTTAGAACAGTGTCTAGCATATACGAAACTGTCAATAAATGCAAATTTCTTGGCATTTAGCCCTAATTTCATTCTTTAAAATCCCCACTGAAATAGGTATCATGATGTCCAATTTATAAAGAAATAGAAACTCAGGCAGGTTGTCACTTTCCCAGGGTCACATAGTCACATAGTAGAGCTTAGATTCCAATGCATTTTCTCTAACTCCAAAAAACCCTGCTTTTATCCACAACACTGGACTATATCCATTTAAATCCCACTACACTTAATGGGTGATGTACTTTCTATTTCTATTTCCATTCCAGGAACCTTAACATCAACTCTATAAATTAATATATGGTTACACAGAATACAGAAAGCATTCCTACTTAGTGATACTGTAGAGGAGTTACCTAGGTCCCGAGGAGTGTGGCTGTATGTCAAAGTTGCTCTCATTATGATAAATGTACACCTCTTGCTTCTTTCTCACCTGCGTGTGGCCACATGAGAATGCCTTTCTCAGATTGCCTATTGCAGGGCACCAGCTTCTGTGCTTTGAAATCCATCACTGCATTTGCACCGAAGCTATTCTTCTCATTTTCCCATTCCTGGGAGACATTGGACTCCTTTGGTGGTGGCTTTGGCTCAACAGCACTCCGGTTACCTTGCCTAACTTTCATTAGAACTGCACATTGATCTAAGTTGTTTTTACTGGATTTTCTTTCCTTCTTTCCACTCAACCGATTTTCTCTTCTTTCTCTCTTTCTTCCTCCAGTCCTCCCTTCCTTTCTTCTTTGCTTCCTTCCTTCCTTTCTCTCTTTCTTCCGTTCCTCCTTCAATAAGAATTCAACTTGTATCGTGGTTTGTCAGTTCTCTCAGGCTCTCCCAGTATCCTGCCCGTTTGCTTTCACAAGCATTTTCCATAAATCATTTCTTGTGTTTTAATTCCATCTTGGCATCTGCTTTTCAGGGGATATGGATGAACTCAACGATAAATTGCAAGATAGTTAGTTGTTATCTTGAATTCTACCTTTGATTCTCTTCTTAACGTCTAGATATCCATTAGTTTTTTAAAAAGGTACATATGTCCCAAAGGGCAAATAGTACGTTCTATATATATTTTTAATGTCAATGCCAACATTTATTGTTGAAGGAACACAGTGAGGAAGGGAAGGAGGAAAGAAAAGATATCACTTATCGAGTGTCTCCTATATGCCAGGCATAATGTTCTTATAGACAATTTTATTTCAAATTCAAAGGAATCTTGTGATTTAGATTTGCATATGATATTAAAACATTTTAAGCATCTTATGAGGAAACTAAAGATCAGAGAGGTGGAAGAATTCAAATTTCAATCCCGGTTTCTTAAGACTTGTGCTCATTTTTGTACATCATAAAGACTCTGAAAGATAAGATTCTCTATTACATAGTAGAGATATTTTCCAGACATACCTGAATATAATCATTTGAATACACACACAAATATGTGTATATCCACAAACATTGAGATATACCTGTATATATTTACACATGCAAACAGATAGTTAAGGGATAAAATGACTATGCGTTTATACATATAAACACATGGGTAGATACAGACATGGATGTATAATCACGTACACAGATTTTGCCCATAGAGTTTTTTTGTGCGTGTCATACAGGGTTCAGTTTATTCAAAGCCATTACACATTTTGCCATCATGGTCTTTTGTTACAATGAAATAATCTCTTTATACTAAATAAGGATTTTAACGTATAGACAGCTGAAGATGTCAGTGAAGACAAAGCCTCAATAACACCCAGTGGGGTTCTGATCTATATTTGAGCTCCATTCAATTCTGCTAATTCCATTAAATGTGTGAGGTAAAAGTGGACCAGGTGCCCATGAACAGCACAGGAAACCAATAGCTCAAAATAGAAAATCAACATTCTCCTGTTGAGTCCTTTTGAAACCTATTTCAGTCTGTTAGTGCAAGCAGGCTTATTAGTAATAAGTAGATGAGATCATCCAATAATTCTAGAAAGGAAACCCAAAGGATATTTGCTTTCATAAATGCCTCAATTTGTGAATTTCTCTACGCAGAATCATAAAGAAGGTAGAAATGGTCTTAACAACAATACTCCCATGTAGTAAATGCCCACTATGTATTCGAGACAGTACAAAAGGTGCTTTACATGCATTATCTTTCATTTCATAACATATCCAAAATCGCATTGCTAATAAGTGGTTGATCCTGAGTCTGTCCTTTTCCAAAGCCTGTATAGTACTGACACCTCTCACTGATCTCTCCTTTCCTGACAGCTCACTTTTGACTCCATCTCCATTCTTAATTATCATCAGTGACTCTCCCCACAACACATACGCACTCAGTCACATTATTTTAACATTATTCTTGGCATGCATGAATGTCCTGAACCCCTAAGGGACTTATTCAACTTCATCTATGAATGAAGAAGCAGACTCATTGCAACTTACCTGCTCTGCGAGGCAGTGCCTATCACAGTAGTGATGGCAACAGAGCCACGGGGGTCTGCCTTGGTTCATGCTGGCCCCCTGGTAAGCTGGCAGACTATGTCTGAGAGTCCACCATTGCTGAGCGAGCTTCTCTTCACTAGCCTGCATGGAAATAGGCCATACTTCACTCTTTTGTCTCAGGATGACTGATTGTAAATGTAATCAAGTGGTTGGGACTCAGATTAAGACAATAGCCACATCTGAGAAAGCACTTTTGGAATAGCACAGACACCAAACTCTTTCCGAATAGATTGTGAAAATGAATCATGGGAGGTAGAATCAAGTTTAGGTTGACATGTTGGCAACTGAAGGGGGTGACCTCTATCTACAGCAAAGAAGGGAAGCATGAGATACAGCTCGTATTTTGTACATGGGGCAGCAGGCATAGATTTGGGGCTTTTGCAAAAGAAGGATTTAAGATGAGAAAAAAAGGAGGAGAAAATTATCATAATTGAGCACCTGCTATTTAGCCAGGCATTGCATGCCTAATTTTACTCAATCTTTATAAGATTTCACTTATTCATTCATTCATCAAGTCTCTTCTTGGTGCTGTAGCAAACACCATTCTAGGTAATGGAGATTTCATTGAGAAAGAGATAGACAAGGTCTCAGTCTCATGGAGCTTGTATTTGGGAGCTAAGAAGAAGGAAATAAATATGCAAATAAATAAAAAAGACAATTCCAAAGATCAATAAATGTTACAAAAACAATACAGTAGAGTACTGTGCTAGAAGGGGATTATGAGAAGAGTCAATGTATGTCGAATGATCAGGGCAGGCAATTCTGAGGAGGGGACACTTTAGCATAGACTTGAGTGATGAGAAGATGCCCAGGCCTGTGGGAAGACCTGGAGGAAGAATGTTGCCAGTAGAAGAATCAGCACAAGCAAAGGTGCTGGCAATGGGAATGAAAAAGATTACTGAGGTAAGAGTCTTGGGATGAAGGACAAGCTTTACCAGCCCAGGTAGGACATTTCTTTTCAAGGTAAATTATTCATATTCTAATCCAAATGTGATGAAAATCCCTTGGAAGATTTCCAAAATAAGGAGTGGCATGATCTAAGTTGCATGTATTAAAATCCTTCAGGCAATTATGGGAGAATGGATTGTGCGAGACTGACCCATTTGTACCTAATGAAACTTTGTGCATAGAAGCCAAATGCCATTTCAAAAGTAATATAAATATCAAAAAGCAGAGACAGGATTTAAACTCAGGAAAGTCTTGTCTCCATAAATAAAGGAGGTATTATCTCCTTTGAGGCTTTTTTCTAGGGCACCAAGTGGATTCAACCTTGAACTGTTAAGCTCATGTGATGAGTTTGTCTCTTCGCCTTTTGAAGGCATTGGTAAAAGTTTATGAAAGTTTTTTCTTTTTCTTTTTGTTTTATTTTTTTATGAAGGGCACAGGGTATTTTGAAGCTGCTGTCAACACCTTTACCTTACTGTAAAACAATTCTTATTATTACTATGTAATTCCTAATGCCTTTTAGATTCCATTGTCAACTGATTTTGCACACAACTAATCCCTTTCTGTTTTAATCTTAACACCCTTATTGTGTGGCTCAGGATTGGGAATGAAATTGAGAATGTTTCTCTAGTCATGTGCACAATCTGAAAAAATTGTATTTGTGTTCAGCTGGCTCTAGGGGAAGCATCTTCAGTCTTTTGAAGAGGTTGCATGTTAATGAAAAGTAAATTTTTAAATAAGTAGCATGCTCATGCTTCTTATTATAACAGATTAGCTTGTAGCACATGAATGTTCTACCAGGAACAATGATAAATGCTAAATAAAATGCAAAGCAAATCTGTTTGAAAGTGCCATAGAGCTACCAAGACAGCTGGAACCTAGGAGACCAGTATTCCAGAAGAAAAGCACAGAAATTGATGCCAATGGTCAGAGTCAGGCTTTCTCTTGAGGCATTTGAAGAAGTAACATCAATCTTAACTCACTTCTTTAGAGAAGAGAAAAAAGGGAAATGTTTCCAACTCATTTTCTAAGACCAAAGAAATCTTAGTATCAGAATCTCGTGAGAATATAACAAGGGAAAAGTTTTTAATCAATTTCTCTCATGAACATAAACTCAGAAGCACTAAACAAAACATTATAAAATCACACTCGATAATGAATAAAAAATCTACTGCAACACATCTGAAAATAAAACATATTAAAACTTATGTAACTAAAATTTATATCAATAATGCAAGGTTGGTTTAAATTTGAAAGTTATCAAATTTTTTCCTTTGCACTAGATAAAGCAGGAAAATCTTGTGATCATCTCAACAAAAGAAAAAAGTCATACCTCATGCCATTTACAAAATTAATTCCAGATGAAGTATAGATCTAAATGTGACTAGCAAAATAATAAAGATTCTATAAGGTAAATACAATAATATTTCCATAACCATTGGGTAGGTACACAATAAGCAATAACCAAGAAGAAAATAGAGACAAATTAGACCAGTTAAAATTAAGAGCTTTTGTTAATTGAAAAACTGTGTCAAGAGAGTGGAGAGGCAAGCCATAGAACAGAGGGAGGTATATGGACTACATATCTTGGATAAAACACTTGCCTCCATAATCTGTAATGAAGTCCTATAGATCAACAAGAGAAGACAATAAGGAAAATCCAAGTAAAATATGAGCAAAAGACTCAAACAGACGTGTCACAAAAGAGGATACCCAAATAGCCAGTAAACATATTAAAATGTGATCAAACTCATTAACCATCAAGACATACAAGTTATATTCACAGTAAGACACCATCACGCAACTATCCAAATGGTACGGTAACAAAAGACAGATAAGTATTGGCAAGAATAAGAAGCAACAGCAGCTCTCACACTTTGCTGGCTGAAGTATACGTTAGTAAAATTCCTTTGGAAAGCTATTGGCAATGTCGATTAAAGCAGAACATATGCATAACACATAACTCAGCATTTCCATTTCTATGGATATACCCAGTAGAAATGTGTATCTATGTGTATCAAAGGATATGTGCAAGTAAGTTTACAGTAATGCTGTTTTTAACAGCCCCAAATTGCAAGCAACTCCAATATTTAACAAAATTAGAATGGATAAAAAATGAGGCTCTATTTGTATACTGGGATATTATTAGCAATGAAAATGAACTACTGCTACTCACAACAACGTGGATAAATATCAAAAACATAACATCAAATGAAGAAAATCAGACCCAAAGGAATACATACAGGAAAACTTAATCTGTGGAAATAGAAGTCAGAAAGTGTTTATCTTTGGGCAGAAATACTGACTGGAAGGAGTCAGGAGGCGGGTTTCAGGAGTGTCGGTAATATACTTTGTAGTTTGCTCCTTGTAGTCACTGTGTACGTGCATTCCCTTTGAAAAAACCCATCAAGATATTCACTAATAATCAGTGCTTGTGTTTCACGTCTGCTGCAGGCCGGCTGCAACTGGCTTCAATGTCCTCTTTATTCCAGGACCGAGGCAAGAGGACCCCCTTTCTTGGATATACTAGGCTTGCAGTGGAGAGAAAAGAGACGAAGACACAACCACATAGTGTATCCTAACACTGCTGCTCAGGGAGGAATAAGCCCCACCCACTCACATATCATGCCCAAAGCAAGGCTCACCGCCAGGCCTGATGTCATCAGGGCAGCAAGTGCAGTCATTCCCCTGGGATGGAGCCTGTCCTGAAGGGGAGAAAATATTTGACAAATACTACAATTTTCCAGCAATAATTTTCTTTTTGTCAGAGTAATTTCACACACTTAAATAGCAAACTCTTTCTTTCTTGATAAATTTAAAGTTTTCAACTGGAACAAGGTAAAAAAACAATTTTTAAGAATTCCCTAAAATTCGCGAAGAAATTACATGAAACTGATTCCAAATAGAACTGCTTGTAAATCTGCTCAGTAAGGTTTTCCTTGTAGCAAATTTACAAATGCTCAAACAATTGATGTCTCTCATCTATCTACAAAAGTTGAGTTGCTAACCATACGAAATTGCCACTTTCAAGCTATTTTGGAATCTACTTTTATTCTGATCCTAGAGGTGTTGTTTGAAAAACTACTGGAGAGATTTTTATGTTGGTCATTAAACCATTTCCTACTCTCCCCCCAAAAAAGGTTCAAACAGTATGTATGCCCATATATATCAGTTTCAAATGCGAATGGTTCAGATTAGATTATTTAACATTGAACTTCTTTAAATTATCTGTAGTTTAAAAAAAGTTTCATATTTCTCATAAATGAATAAGATGAACGCTTCTGTTCAGTGACTATAACTAAGATTACTTTGCCTTGTCACTTTGAGAAAGACAGTGCTTTGAAATTGTGGGTACGTGCAGGCATTTGTCAGAGTGTGGGGGCTGGGAGGTGCTAATGTTCAGGGAAGACCTACTGTGTGTCAGGCAGCCTGTCAGGCTCTTTTCACACAGTGTCTCACCACGTTTCTCACAATTAGTAGAGCTATGGCTGCCATTTACATAGATAACACTGTTGGCTCATCCCCTTTAATGTTTGCCAACAGTCCCACAAAATAGTTACCTAAATAACTTACCCAAGGCCACAAAGCTGTTAATACAAAATCCATACACTCTGACAGATCGCTCTCAATTCTTCTTTCACTCACTCTTTACTAATATTTGGAAACTCTAAAGTATCATATCAGTACTAATAAATAATAATTCAAACAGACTGCAATACTACATGCGTATTAATTGCCGTTTCAGTTTTAATTTGAGTGTGCCTTGTTTCATATATATTTCTCTCCACACAATGAAAGGAAACTTGTAAGTAAACTGTCATAGAAGTGGTTTATCACTTGGTATATTGTGAGTTACATGTAATTTTTTTGTACTGTCATTGATGCACAAGGCCTCTTCACTGACCATTGTTAAAGCTTAGGAAATGAAGGTGAGAATAATCACAGTGGTGAAAACAATGCAGGGGTGTGTGTGTGTGTGTATGTGTAATATGTGGGCACAGCCTCACAAACGGGTTTGGCATAAAGACCTTGGAATGAACACATAGAAGGACAGTTGATGACCAGCTAGTGTAGTAACACATGCCAATAAAAGCATAATAACTGTTGGTATTACTGACTGTAATTTAAAGCAGAGGTAGAATGAAAGGACCAACGGGAGTTAGAACAGCCCAGACATTTTTTTTAATTGCACCTAATTAGCAGGGTTTAAACTGGAAAAGAGATATCGAATAGGCACTTGCTCTGCCTTCATCACTTGGGCTGTATTCCTTAACGAATGATTATTACAAACTCAGTGTTAACACGTTTTCAAATGAGTTTAGGTGCCTTGTCAGGAAGGAGGAGAAAAAGGACAACAAGGAGGAGGAAAGAGAACTGATAATAACCATCATCTGCAAGCAGAATTCCACACTGTAGTTGGCTTGCAGCTCACTTGGGTCTTTCATTTTGATCTTTACCAATGCGTATGCCATCATATGTCTGTCTCTGCTTAGATCCATTACACATACTGATGGTCTTTCATCTTATTATTTCAAGGAATGGTACACATTTATGGCTGTGATCCCAGTGTTCCCATTCAATCTTAGAACAACATAAAAGTTCAGAGGAAAGGGATCAAAATAGACTTTTTATTTATTTATTTTTCCAGTGGGAAGACACAGAACTTAGAAGTCTGGATGGCACTTAAAGACATTCTGATGTTACACAAAATAACCAACCTTCACTTTTATGTAAAAGAAATTACTTAACTAGAACAATAATGTTGTTTTCTTATCAGAAGAGTCCCATTTTTCCAATATGTCTTTTAACTTAAGTTCCTACAAAAAATGTTTCCCATTCTGGACCATTCTTACAGTCTCATGGCTATGCTCCACACTTCTGAAATATTTGCACCCCAGAAAGCTTCATGTGAGTCCCGCTAAATTAGCACATCACTCTGAATTGCACCATTTCTGTACCCTGAAACACTCATCTTTTAAAGCGATTCTGTTTAGGGCCAGATATATAGATAGATATACATATAGACCTATAGATATATAATTTTTATGTAAGATTCTTTGATTTTAATGTGTCTGCATGGGGAAAAAAGCACTATATTGTTTCTTTTTGGAAAAGACAGCAAAATGTCACTAAAATATAAGGCTTCTTTTTACATTTGGATCTGTATTTCAAATAATAATAACCAGTCACTATTCATTATCATTTGCTGAGTGCCAGCCGGTGATAAGTGCTTTTTATGGATTATCTCATTTAATCCTCATAGTACCCCTAGAGGTTGGTGCTAGTGTATCACAGCAAGACCAATCATACTGTAGTAACCAGAGTTCAAAAAATAAAAATGATATAAAACGCAGTGTCAGGTTATTAACAAGGTAATGGAATGACCAGAGTAAGGTTATGGGGTTAACCTGGTGAAGTCCAGGGTGGTGGTGGAGGTGACAGAGGTCAGTCCAGCTGTGCAACACAAATCTCTATGGGTTCAGCCTGGAGTTGGGCCCCACCTGCAGATGGTTGTTAGCTCCAGCTGTGGGATAGTCAAGACAGTTGTGGTTAATCTAGCAATCTCTCAATGAGTAGGTATTCATTTTATTGGCCCTATTCAGGAATATTAGAACTCACTCACTATTCCTTTTCCAACCATCTCAGAGGGTAAGAATTTTAGCCTATTCCTGTGGGAGAAGAGAATTGAAACAGAAGTTGATCCAATGTCCAGCATACAATATGCATGGCAGCTTGGGGGATAGTCTCACAAAGTTTTACTGTATTTGCATTTTGAAGAGTGAGTTATTTTTCTGAGTTTATGCAGCTATGAAGAGGTGGAGCTTCCGTGTGAACGTAGGCTGTAGATCATGTTGGTAACGTAGGAAATTCATCTAAGGCCACAAAGCTGTTCATGCCAGAGCCTAGATTTGAACCAAAGTTGATTTACCTACCAAGTCTATACTAAACTATCCAGGAGGTGAGAGGAGGAAGAAATTGAGAAGTAATAGATATTTAAAAGTTAAAAATTCATACACCATATTTCATTCGGGAAACTTTTGGTGTAGAAGAAGTAACTATGACTTGTAGACGGCTTACTGTGGTTTAGGGCCTACTGTGAAATCTACAGCAGTAAAATATACAAAGTGTGCAGTCTAGAATAACGCATCATTCAGGAAACTGAATACAGGGTAAGCTGTCAATAACTGGACATTTCTTTCTCTCCCTCCTCTTATCTCTGCATTTTTTAATTGCTTTATTTAAACAATAATTTTTATGAGCTAAATCTGCGCGTCCCTCTCTTCTTATAGCTGGGTAATATGGCCCTCGGAGAATGAAAGAATCCTCGCCAGTTCGCAGTTAGCATGTTCCGGAGGAAGGCTTCAATCTCAGTCTATCCAGCTCTGAAGCTCATGAGCTTCCCCTAATACAACCCGGCCTCCTCCCCTTACGCTGCTAACTCAGAAACACACTATAACATATTGCAGCTATGTCTTTATTTAAGTCTTTCATATTCTCTTTCAAAAAGCAGATGAGAACATAGATAAGCTGGTAACCGTTGTTCGGCAACAGTGAAAGAAAGAAAACTACTTTGATCCAATCACTCACATAAGAGCACATCGCCGGCCCATCTGCCTCACATGAAGCATGAAGTGTAGCCGAGGCAGCCTCGTTTTCCTTCCTGTTAGAACAAGGAGAACGACTTAGCCAAAGAGGATAGCTGTCTGTGTGTTGGGCTTTCAGGGCTGATAATCAACTGGTAGATCCAGGAGTGTCATTTGAGGACCGCAGATATAAACATTACTCTAAGTGGTGAAGCATCAAGAGGATAGACCAGAAATATCCCAAAAGAAAGGCATAAATAAAATGAGATTTTGTATCTTTCCTCTCTCTTTTTGATTTAGTGTTTAATATTATCTGGGACTTGGCTAATCACACATCAGAGATTAAAAAACAGCATTCAGCAAGAGAAACAGAAACCCTCTAAATACAACCAAGCTCTTCAGAGCAGCCTCGATAGAGCTTGAAAGCCTTGAGACCACAGAGGCCCCCTGCAGTCTATTCAAATCCAAATGGTTAAAGTGACGTTAAAGATGTAGTCCCAAAGCCCTCTCACTGAGAAGAAAAACAAATATATTTTCAAATCATTCCAAGACAATTTCATAAAAAAAGAGATCGAGTGTGTTTCTACTAATGAAGATTGGGTTTTGCATAATGAAATCCTCAAATTAAAAGGTCACCATATTAAATATCTTCCGACTTTGATTTTCGTAGATTTATGCACAGATTCATTCATTCTTGGATAGAGTCCCTTAACATTCAATGAGCATCTATTTTGTTCTAGGCGTTATCCTAGGCACAGGTAAGTATGACATTGAAGCAAGTATGGTTTCATGGTTTACAATTGATCACAGCTTATTAAGGAAGACAGGCAAGAAAACTAACACATTTAAGACAGCCAGGTAGCTGTATCAAAGATTATGGATATGATGCTATAGAAACCTAGTGAAGAGGCATCTCAATCAAAGCAAGATGTGTGTTGTGTGTGTATCTAAGGGGGATGATCAGGCAGTTAAAAATTGAAGACCAGCAGGAGAAAGCCATATACGTCATTACTGTTGGAGATTGATGAAAGGCACTGCAAGCAAAGACAATAGCTGGTGCAGAGGCAGGAACAGTGTGATGTTTGGGAATCTGTAACTCGTTTGCTCAATCTGCCAAAAAGGTATTCAGATTCATAGCTCTAGCTGGGCAAAGTCATACATGTCATTAATTCTACTGCCTTGCTTCTCTCTTTGGATTTTTCATAGCTTGGCTAAATTTTGTTTGTTTCTTTTTAAGATAAAAGTTGATTGACCTTTGAGAAAGAGAAAGGAATATTTACATGCATTGACAATCGACCTGTTTCAAAGTCAAAGCTACACAGAGGTTATCTTATAGAGCTGCACAAATTTAGTTAGCACATTGTTTACTGTAGTAACATTTCTACTTTGCCCGAAGCATTTTACATTGCCTGACCTTTATATAACACTTTAATGTTCATATTTGGCTGCTGAACTATCACAACTCTTTGTAGTTTCAAAGCTGCTAATCTGATCACTTCTCTCTGTTCTTCTCACCTTTCTCATTTTAGTTACTCTACTGACAGCAAAAGAAGAGACAGATTTAATTTAAATTTTGTATCATTCAGGACTGGTGACCGAAAGGAATATTCAGGGAATGCCTTCCTTTCAGCACAAATATTGTGGGTGAAGAAATTCAAATGAATGCAGGAATTCATAGTATGGACTCAATTCCATCAATCAATAATTATTTGCTTTCTTTAAACCCTACGCCTGCAATGTACTAGGTGCTGAGGCAAATAAATTCACGAGGTTCCATCAATTACCCTCAATCTGATTAAAAAGATGAAACATATAAATTAATTCACTATTTTATTTACTAAGCCAACAAACATTTCCAGAATGCATACTCTGTGTTGTATAGTAGAGATACAATAGTGAACAGGACACAGACATTACCTTCAAGGAACTCGTATGTGTTCATACGGCGGATGCTGACAAGTAAAAAGAAAATAGCAATACATTGTGAAAATTATTAGTATAAAAATAAGCACAAGGTCACCAAAACAATCTTGGAAGTCTCAGGAAAACTCTCTAAAGAATGTGGTCTCTTACATGATATCTGAGGAATAAAGCAGAGTTTCCTAGTCTAAGAAGGAAGAAAAGAGTGTTCCATCCTGCTATGGGCTGAATTGTGTCCCCCCAAAATCCATTTACTGAAGCCCTAACCTTAGAGTAGGACAGTACTTTGAAATAGGGCATTTAAAGAGATGATTACGTTAAAAGGAGGCCCTTAGAGTGGGCCCTAATCCGATATGACTGATGTCTTTTTAAGAAAAGGAAACACAAAGAGACACCAGGAGCACACTCACTGAGGGAAGGCCATGTAAGGATACAATGAGAAGTCAGCTGTCTACAAGCCAAGGAGGGAAGCCTCAAGAGAAAGCAAACCTGCCAAAACCTTGATCTTGGACATTCAGCATCCAGAACTGTGAGAATGTAAATTTCTGTGGTTTAAGTCCCCCAGTCATTGTTCCTTTGCTGTGGCAGCCCTAGCACACTGTTACCCAGGTATTGGGAGCAGCATGCTCAAAAGCTCAGAGATAAGACGGAACCTAGCATGAGGCAGGACTTGAAAGTAGAGATTATAGTGACACGCACTATAAACTCCTAAGTGTGTGTGTGTATGCATAAAATCATGAGGCCAAATCAACAAAGAACTCTGATTGGAGATGGAATCAGTTGGATAGGAAGAATGATGGCAAGAATGGGCTTAGAGGGGCCGGACCCATGGCCGAGTAGTTAAGTTCGCACTCTCCCCTTTGGTAGCCCAGCGTTTCACTGGTTCGGATCCTGGGTGTGGACATGGCACAGCTCATCAGGCCACTCTGAGGTGGCATCCCACATGCCACAACTAGAAGGACCCACAACTAAAATATGCAACTATGTACTGGGAGGCTTTGGAGAGAAAAAAGCAGAAAAAAAAAGAATGGGCTTAGCAGTGGCAGCTGTGGCAGAAGTGGGAGAATATCGACACTGGAAGCAGCAACATACATGACCAGGTACTAGGAAGCATAGAAGTGACAGAACATAAAACAAAACGGTGCCGTGGAGCAGAAATGAAAGACACATTTTCCTGGAATGGATGCATTCTCAGGGCAATGGTGACAGCCTCAGGTGCCAAGATACACCAGGAAGATACAAACAAAATAAAACCTAATTATTTGAAGGCCTGGAGCTATATGAAAGCGTGAAGGAAATGAGTGTTTCAGACCCTCCAGTGATCCAGGCGCAATTCTCTGTCACCTCTTCACATTAGCATCCTCCGGGGCTCAGTTCTCGGTTCTCTTGTCTTCACTCACCACATTCATTCTCTTGAAAGTGTCTTTAAACATCATCCATGCCATATGACTCCCAAATAATGTAACTCAAGTCTAAACAATTCTCCTTAAGTCCAGACCCACCTGTCCAACTGCACATCCGATATCTCCACCTAGATATCTACTAGACATCCTAGATTTAACATATCCTAGACTTAATATTTGTTTTCTGCTCCATCCCCAAAATCCTACTGCAACCCCAGGCATCTTCATAACCATTGATGTCATTTCTTTACTTACGGAAGTTCAAACCAGAAAACTCAAGTTGTCCTTGAGTTTTACCTTTCTCTCACATCCCAAATCTAGACCGTCAATAAATTTTGTTTCCTCTACCTTCAAAACATATCTGGAATCCAACGACTTCTCAGTAGTTCCATTCCTATCACCCTAATCTGAACCAACATTATCCTTCACCGGATTACTGCAATTCCCTCCTAACAGGCCAGGCCGCCTGTTTTTATCTTTGCCCTCCCTGTGTTCATTCTCATTACAGCAGCCAGAATTATCCTTTTAAAACTTGAGTCAAGTTTCTAAACTCCAGCACTACTGACATTTCGAGCCAGATGACACTTTGTTGCCTGGGGTGGGGGCTGGGGGGTGTTGTCCTGTCTATTATAGGATATTTATTAGGCAGAATCTCTGGTCTCTACCCACCAGGTGCCAGTAGCGTCCCTCTTCACAGTGGTGACGACCAAAAACATCTCCAGATATTACCAAATGTCCCCTTGGGGGCAAAATTGTCCCTGGTTGTGAGCTACTAAGATAAATCAGATCATGAGATTAAAAAATAATGAGGATAAAAGTCTAAGTCTCTATAAGGGATTATAGAGCCCTATATCCTCTGCTGCATCTCCAGCCCTTTCACTTTTCTTTGCTCATCTCTCATTGGTCTCTCCCTTGAGCCCTCTGCTCCACACCTATGGGCTCCTTGCTGTGCCATGGAATGTCAGACAGGCTCCTGCCACAAGGCCTTTGCTAGGTACAGCTCACTCCTTACCACTTTCAAGTTTTGGCTCAGTTGTCGTCTTCCTAATGAGGCCTACCTGATCACCCAACTGCAGATCACCACCTAATGCTACGACCTCCATGCACTCACATGAACTGATTTCTCCTAATTTTGCTATCACTTATCACTTTCTAGTATATATAATTTACTGACTCATTCAACAGCTATTTACAGAAGACCTTCTCTCTAGTAGACACCATTCTATGCTCCTGGGGTTTAGGAGTAAATAGAGTATGGATCCTAGAGTCCAGCTGGAGGAAACAGGCATTAAACAAATCAACACATAAAAGACGGAATGTGTCAGATGGTGCTAAATGCTTTTGAGAAATGAAAAGCAAGGGGATGAGGCGTGCTGGGGGCAGGGTTGCAGTTTTAAGTAGGATACTCAGCGAGGCCTCATTGAGCTTGTGAGAATTGAATGATCATCAAACTTTACATTTCTCTGTATTGTCTATCCTTCTCCATAAGGCTGTAAGCTCCATGAGGTCAGTGATTTTGTTTTCTGATTTTGATCTCCAAGACAACTTCACCAACTTGAATAGAACCTGACACCTGGTAGGTGCTCAATAGATATTTCTTAACTCAAAGAATAAACTTTTCTTGAATCAAAGAAAATGATTTGAATTATGAAATCTTTACAATTTTGTCCTTCTGGTATTGGGGCAGGAGGTTGAATCTGGAAGTATGTCACTGTTACTTCTTTCATGAATCTGTTATGAATGTATCACAGACAGTTGGCCTTCAGATTGCCTATAAAGTCAGCATGGGAAGGGAAAAGCAACATAAATTAATGTCATAAGTATTATATAAATGGTGCATGCAGTGGTTTCAAGGTACAGAGATGAGGCCGGGTTAGCTGGAGTCTATGTTGCAGACACAGATGGACAAATTAGCAGTTGAGCAAAAGGATGTGATGACGCTGTTATTGCTGCCGCTGGTGTACCCAGTGCCAGACAGTATGCTAAATGTTTAACATGCATTGATTTGTCTAATCCTAATGACAGCTCATTGATTTTTCCAATTTTACAGATAAGAAGATAAAGGCCTGGGAAGTTTATGAAGCTTGACCAGGTTTATAGAGTTGGAAAGCGGCAGAGCCTGGATTTGATGTAGTGACAATGGCCTGGTACTAAAGCCAGCTTTTTAACCGTTTTACCAAAACTGAGTCTTTGTTTAGGAGAAACTCATGGGAGTAAATCATTAGGAAATGAGTGGGTGTCACTCTTGGGAATATAAATCAGAAAGCCAAAGAGCAAAACCGATTGAAAGACTGGAAATTGGAAATGGTCATTCACCACAGAGAAGTGTGAGAGCAAAGGTAAAATTGAGGGATATGAAGAGCTGTGTAGAAGAGCGGCTGAGAGGGGCAAGCCCAAGGCTCAGACTATTCACTCAACCTCAACTCTGCTTTGGAATAGAAGGAGGGGCAGAGAGCTCCCCCTGTGCTGCTGGTTTGCTGTTTCTTGATTGCCTTCAACTCAAAAGAATGCCAAAGTGGCATATTTTTGTGGTGGCATATTCTGCTCCCCTTCACAAGAATTGATGGGAATAAATCAACCATTCTCTGAACAATAGTAAGAGTCTACTGTGCAAGTTCCCACAAAAAGGCACCAGAGCAGGAGGACAGGGCGTGGTCTGCACCTTGCTCATACCTCCCTGAAATGTCTGATTATTGTGAGGAATTTCCTCCATTCCTTTCCCTTCCTGTCTCCCACCCCATGCCCATCCTCTAGTCTGAAGATCAATTTCACTTTCACTTTACAATTTTGGTTTTTAATAAGTATAAAAAAAATAAGCAATAGTAATTTGTTGACCTACTTTGTCCAAAGCTTAGCCTTCTGACATTGTCCATCTTTCTATCCTCACCCCAAACATTTATCAAGTACGTAGTTCTGGAACTACTCAAAGTAACACAGCAAGCTGGCTCCATCTCTTCTCCATGATTTGCCGAAAAGGCAAAAATAGGATCCAAATTAGATGGTGGCAACAGTTGAGACCTACGAGGATGAAGAACGTTTTCCAAAGGAAAGGGAAATTAGGGAGCAGAAATGTTTTATTTTCTAACTTTCGAGATAAAGCTACGAAACTGTGGGACTTAAGAAAATGAGAAAAAATTGTATTTAAACAGGGCCTCCCCAACTGGCTTTTGAAGAGATTCAGTGTATTAGATAAAAGCTTTTAGGCTTAACCTGCCTTTCAGAGTGTGGGCCTGGTAAAGATGGTGCTGTAGATGTGTGCTTAGACAAGCCGATTTAAAGTACAAGGAATAGGGCAAACTGAATGAGTTCACTGGTTAAACCCGTCATTTTCTTCAAACAATTTTTGCATTTGTTTTGCCTCCATTTCAAATTTTGCCAGTAAAAATCATCTCAAGCCATAACAGAGATTACTATTGTGTGATGTCTAATAGTAACCACTCATATATTTTGAATCTGTTCAAATTCTAATTCAGAATGTTGTATTATGGAGTTTATATGTAAGAACTTTAGTCCGTGAACAGCCTGCATGATGGAAGCACCATGACTTTTTGTAAATAACTCAAAATAAAAGTCTCTGGAATCTTTTCCCCTTCCCCTTTCCAAAGGAGAAATGGCTTTGAGTGCTGTTAGTGATGACATTAACATCACGTGGAATAATCCTCAATGAAAAACACTCAAATGTTTATAGAAGTATATTTGGAGCATTTTTTAGTGTGAAATTGTGACTAAGCCTACCCATTTATGGCTTTAGAATTTACAGGGGCCGGCTCCGTGGCCGAGTGGTTAAGTCTGCGCACTCCGCTGTGGCGGCCCAGGGTTCGGATCCTGGGCCCGGACATGGCACCGCTCATCAGGCTACGTTGAGGCAGCGTCCCACATCCCACAACTAGGAGGACCTGCAACTAAGATATACAACTGTGTACAGGGGGATTTGGGGAGATAAAGCAGGAAAAAAAAAAAAAAAGATTGGCATCAGTTGTTAGCTCAGGTGCCAATCCTTAAAAAAAAAAAAAAAAAGAATTTACAGAGCTTTGTATTAAAATCTCCAATACTTCTATCTGCAAATAGTGAGCCATAACTTTTGTGTCACTCTCTTTGCTCATTGAATTCTAAGTATTCTGAGGACTAAGGGAATATATATCTTAAGTTCCTCTCTTGCTGAGCATAGGACTACGTGCAGAGCTTTAGCTGAAATGACTTTCCTATTGAAAACTAAGTAAAGAACTGTTGCACAGTTTGGTAAGTTCTGCATTAATGGGTACACATAATGGAAGAAACAGGAAAAGACAGGACTGGGTGGAGAAGAAAGGATGAGTTAGGACAGGGAAGAGAAGAAATTATTTTTAGCAGAATATTGAAGGAAGAACAGAATCTTCCAGGACATAAAGAAGGGAGAAGAATAGTTTGGATACCTGAATAGCACCCAGAAGGGCTTGGAGGTGTCAAAGATCTGGTTAGTTGAGGATTCAAAAATCAATGGTCAAACAACAGGGGAGGGAGAGATTAATAGAAATGTCATAGGTTTGGACCAAGTTGTGAAACCTCATTGAATAAGCCAAGGAGTTGGTGTTTTTCTGCAGACAAGGAAGCCCAGAGAAGGAGTCTAATCAGTAGAAGGTCCATAGTGTCTGGCTTGCCTTAAATAGTACCTAAAGCCCACTAGATCAAATCCCGGGATGGCTAAAAAGCTTATTTTAATGGGAGAATAGGAAGTAAAAGTCAAAATCATGGGGCTTCATTGCTTCTGTCTTTTCCTGCTTATCTTCAAATAAATAGGTTTTTGGGTTTTTTTGTTTTAAGTCAATGATTCCTAAAAGATGCATTCACCTCTGTGAATCAGCCATCATATGATGGATTCAGATGAGAAAAGCCAATTAATAATTAAATTGACAAAACAAAACAATGCCCCAGAGGTTAGGTGGTCCTAGGGACATTTGAGAATTTATCTAATGCCTGTGGAGTGGCTCCCACTATTTGTCTTTTTTTCTTCTATTTGTTTTTTTGGCAGTTGGATGTCAGAGCAACTGCTACCCAGTGATATCACGAATACTACCATGAAACAGGAAATCTAGATCAGCCCTTGAAAACTGTCCAGCTGTGAACTGGGCCCTGCCATCTGGGGCCAGGAGACAGTACCACCCTGTCAAGGCCACGTCTCTCAGGTAATGAGCTGTTTGCCCATTCTGCCACACATAGCCAGGACATATAAATGCTGGAGCCCAGATGTTCAACGGGAAGCAAATAGGTGGTCAGTCCTACAATGCTGAGATTTCATTTGCGTGCTTTTAGTATTGTCTTTATTATGTACAATACCTTGAAATTTCACGTCACTGCTACATTGCTTACCAAAATTCATTACCTTGAATTTTGCTTGATGCAACCCACACAGACCCTTGGTGTGCTTGTAACTCTCTTGAGTTTCAATTTCACAGTATTCCCTAAAGTTAATTCTGAAGCTATCTCACGTTGCTAGACAGCTGCAAGATTTCTTCCTAGCTATGATAGTACAGCTGAGATACATCCTAATTTCTTAGGGTAAAATTAGTTGTTCTCATTTCCTAGGTCGATCAGTATGGAGTTCCCATGAGGTCCCACCTCTCACCCTCATCTATTACTGCAACAGTTTTTTGAGAACCATTGCTAAAGACTCTATGTTATAAGAACTTAAAAATGTTTGACAAAAGCTTATGCCCCAAAAAAGTATTGAAGAAAGTTTGTCCACAGGCCCAATCAATGTTACTCAGAGACTTAGAGAGAAAGAGGAGTGTACGTTGAAGAGAAGACATCCACAAGCAAACTAATGCATCAGTTTGTCTATCACCACCGTCATCATCAGCATCACTATAAACATATTTAACCATATTCATGCTCAGAGTTGCAAATAAAAACATAAATAAGATAACACTGTCATTCAGCAAAAGTTTAAGTAGTAATATTCTCCAGTGTTTTATGAGCTCAGAAAATATGCACTCCCTCTTTGCTGGAGAAAGGATAAAATTGCAAATTTTACAGAAAAGTAGCTAGAAATTGCCTAATACAGATGCTAAAATGTTCATACCCTTTGATTCAGTGATGTTATTTTTAAGAAATCTGTAAGAAAAGGTCAGAGATTATAACAAAGATTTGCTATATATGTAAAATGTTAATCCCAGTATTACCGATACTATGAGGAAAAATGACATGATCCAAGTGTTTACCAATAATTAAAGGGATTGAGTAAATAAATGGTAGTAAACCCGTAAGATGTGTATTTATTAATATGGTAAAATTCTTGTGAAAATGGCGCTTAAAAAAGATACAGTATTGTACATACATGGTCATAATTTTAAAAATGTTTGTGTTTTTGTGAAAAAATATATATCTGGAAAGTAATACACCATCACATTAGCAGTGGCTGTCCTTTGGGTAGCAGGATTATGAGTGATTTTTGTTCCCCTTGTAGGAGAGGAAGACATTTCTTCTTCCCAAATGTGGGTTCTTCTGGCCGGAGAACGAATTAAATTCACATGAGACACAATAGCAAGAGAAAATTAAACAAAGCTTTATGAGGAACCATGGCCCGGGTCCTTTCTTCCTGAAGGAAGAAAGGGCACTGAAAAAGTGGGGTGCACAGAGTGATTATATACCCCCAAATGGGGTGTTTCACATATGATTGAAATGTCCCTTACAACAGTCACAAGGCTGCTCTGTCAGCACAGTGCTTGATGGAGGCAGATGGGTCTGCTGTCTCAGTGAACGCCATGGGGTGGCAGGTGTGTTGCCTCAGGCTGGTGGGTCACAGATGAGTGCTGCAATCGGTTCCCAACCTAAAGAAAGATGCTTAATCTTTAAGGAGATGCCAACGTTGGGAGGGGGAGGGAAGTGAGTTATAGGAGGTTACCAGAGAAGCACAATAAAATGCAGCTTTAAGTCCTTGCCTTTGGTATTGATTAAGAGTTTCTAGAGAGAAGGTCATCTCCTTTCTTCTTCCTGGTACAGAGAGGGAGGCACCTTTTACAGATAGAGATTTACCTTACAAATGTAAATGTGTCCTAACAAAGGGCAAGTTCCATTCCTCCTTCCCTGTCCTGGTTTATCAAAAGCAATCAGCCTCAAATAATCCTGATGCCAAAGAGACATATCTTGGGGTGGCCAATTTCAGGTTCCTACACCCTTTTAATCATTCTGTATTATCCAAATGTTTTATAATAAGCATGAATTGCTTTTCAATCAGAAAAAAAAGTCAGTGAAAAATTTTAAAGGACTCAAAAATATTTTTATAATATCTGGACTAGTTGCTGGTTGACTTTTGTCTAAATACTAATGCCTGGCTTAGTCAACACAGAAGAATTCACTCACCCAAAAGTAATTTTCTAACAAGGTTTAAGGGAGTTGGCACCATATATGGGTTTGTCATATAAACTTTGTAGTGTAAAAAGGCAAATATCTACTCATAAAGGTATTGTAGGTCATTCTTGGTGTGTTTTGTAAGTTCTCAGCTTTCAAGAATCTCGCTCCTCTGACATGCTGAAAATATTGATGCTCAGGCTTCATCTCCAGAGAGTTAACAAGTTCAAAGTAGAGCTGAGGGTGGGTAATTCTTAAAACGCCTCAGATATTTTTAATGTGCAGCTGGAGTTATTAATTTTGGATATAGACAGAGGCTGCTCAAAGTGCAGGGCTGGCCCTCAATTGCCCCTTATAATCTACAGTGAGATTTACTCATAAATTAAGAGTGAGATGAGTTCTGGAATTGAAAGTAAGTGTTTAGAAATGTTTATATCAATTTGTCATTGTTATGACATTCAAGCAAGTAATTAGTGAACACCTCTTCTTAAACAAGGTGTAGACTGGTCTGGGTGCTTTTGAGGTCACTTACTGAATCACGTGAGCTGCATATTTGTCAGGTGCAAAAGCCACCTATAGTTCATGATGAAGTAGAAAAAATAAAAAATAAAAACTGATCTTTAGGATAAAAAGCTTAATGTGCCTAACTTCCCAGCTGCATTGTAAGTTATTGAATACCCTGCACAAGATTTAGCAAACTACACCTACAGCAGGTACTTCAAATGCTTCTTGAATTGTAATGAATGATAGTTTAATGTTTCTCCCTTTTAAGAAATTAATTGAATTTTAACTGGGGCCATTAGTGTCACAATGTCTTTACAACGAAATAATTCACTCAGGATAGTGGAGGCTTTTAACACAGTGGTTAGACTGGCTTGAGATACATTTTGCAACAAAAAAGCTTCCCAATGTTTTTTATGTGACTCTATGCCTCTTCTTTTACCTGGTTGATCTATTATAACAGCCCTTACTGGCCCAGATCTACTCTCTCACTTGCAGTGAGAAGCTGTGTCAATTATATCAGTGGCACCCTTAGACCATGGCTGACTTATCTCGACCTTGTGGAAACTATACATAGACCTACGCTCGGCTCTGCCTAACCAACACTCTCCTTCCCTTTCTCACATTTTGGGCGTTTGAGGTTGGAAGATATTTACCAAGCACTGAAAACTGGAATTGTTGAAACCGCACATTTTGCTGAAAAATATCTTCTGTTCTAGCTTCAGAAGCTTGTTCAGAACTAAGATAACATTGACCTAGAATTCCAACACTGGGTCTTCACGAACTGATGTTGTGATTTACCAAGGCTGAAATTGTCCTCAATTATCAGCCTAAATTGGACACGATAATCAGCCTCCATAATTGTGACTTGATAGATGTGCCCTATATGTAGTTGTCTTCATCAGCAAAGATTAGTGTTATGCAATAGATTGAGAAAGCCAAAAAAAAAGAGACTTTATATTTTCTTAAATACTGTTAAAATGGGATGAAGACAGTTCCACATGGTTGAAATGGTTGAATGTTGTTAGCAAAGAGAGAGAGGTGGCAAAGGTGGATGGTTTACTTGAGAACTTCTAGACAAATAAGTCTGGCTGAAAAGAACTTTTATAGCTCCTTGAGGAATGCGTTGTAAGACAACTCAGAAAATATAGGGTCCTCTGAGAGTATTAAAGAAAAATTTATTCTGACACTGTTAAAAATGATAAACAAGACTTTATTCAGAACTATTTCAATAGGTGTTAAGAGTATTGTGACAAGGGAGAGAGATGAAGCCCAACTCCAAATAAACATGTAAAAGTAGGTATTTGTAGACAAGGAGCAGAGTGAGGGCGTCAGTGGAAGGAAAATTACTAAGAGAAGACATCAAGGGTAGGGGGATTCTTGCTAGACCAACTTAACAGGATTCTTGCTGAAAACAGACCAGGGTGATCAGATATCAAGGGTGGAAGATGAAGAATTTGATCATTTCCCTAGAGTGACCAGATATGGGAGGGGTGATTCTCAGTAAACTGACGTAGCAGGATCTTTGCAAATCCTGGGCTAGGCAGGTAGAAGACAAGGCCCAAGCACAAGGCCTAGTCAAAAAGAGGGCTCAGAGGACCCTGTCTAAAGTTTGGTCAAGGAGATAGTCTTTGCCAAGAATCTCATAAAATGTGCATATGTGCTTCTATGTATATGTTCACATATTTAAATAAACTCTTTAAAATTAACTTGCTTTTTATAGAAAATGTGGGAAATATAGGACACTTAGGAATGAAACATCCATTATCTCTCCTCCCAAAGACGTCAGTTTTTTTTAGATTCATTGTATTTCCATCCACTATTTTAACACAAATATAGCTTTAAAAGCATAATGATAGTAAACCAATGAAAACAGGAAAAAAAACTTCAAAAAAAGACCAAAAAAGTGTGCATGCTTCATGCAAGAGTGAGTTAAAATTCTTAACTCTATACACAGCATTGAAGACAGAATCCTTACCCTACCCCACCCCCAACAGAGTCTTGCAGATGGAATTGTTGATTTGAGGGCAATTGTCTCCTATGAATTTTACCAATGTGTGACAATTACCCAAGTTCCTGGGCTGAGAAGCAGCCCTGCTGTGAAAATTTATAGTGCTCAATAGTCCTCAAAATTTCTCATTTGTAACCCAGGGTGAGATGGAGAGGTATCCTTGGGGGGTGGGTAGAAAGGGGATTGAGTGCACAAAGGAGAGCAGGAGGATTTTGCACACCAATTTGAAGTTTGCAAAACAGACAGGCATCCCTTTAAGTTTTTGACAAGGAAGAACCGTCTTTCTGAGGTGTTTTCTGCATGGCAGCTGTACTGAGTCTCATTTGGGATCTGTTACCACAGCTTCCTTGACGGTCGAATGAGGATAGTGATACTGGCTTTCCTGACTCCTAGAGATTCTGTAATGATGACATCAAAGCATAGATTTTAAAAGATTGAAAGTATTAAACATGTGTGAGCTGTCATTTGTGCACTTAATAGAGGAGCTTTTTTCCTTTTCTGTAAAGAGTCAAATAGTAAATATTTTAGGTTTTGCAGGTCATGCTGTCTCTTTCTCGACTGTTCTACTTTGCCCTTGTGATGTGAAACCAGCCATAGACTATAAGGAAACAAATGAGCGTGGCTGGTCCCAACACAACTTTGTCTATAGACCCTGAAATTTGAGTTTCATTTTCACATTTATTTTACATGTCATTATTTGCTTACCACGTCTTATTTCCTTAATCGTATTTTAAGCTACTAGAGGGCAGAGCCCAGTTCTTATGCTTTTGTGCTAGGCAGATGCTGGATAAATATTGAACAATACATTAAAAGCACAAGGCCCTGTTTTGGCTAAAGAACCACAGAAAAGAAAGATGTCGCTGGAAGTCTTGTTTCTTTGTTAACGTGAGAAATTCAGATTGTCTTAGTTCATATTGGATGCCAACATCCACCTCTACTTTTATTTTTATTTTTTAACACGGAAACAATCCCTCTTAAGATCTGAGTGATAACCAGTATGCTTGGAGAACAGAGTGACCAGAAGAAATGACTTAGGTCTCCAGGAGAGCAAGCAATCAATTTCAAGAAAAATACTTTTATTACAGAAACTGAGCTTCTGAGGAATTTCAATTCCCTGATGTTCCCCAAGGCTGGCCCCAGGGGCTGAAGTCTCACAAGTCCATGTTGGCCTGTGCCATGAACCATTTCCTGGGATGAAAAGTAGCAAGGCTCCTCAGGGAATGAAGGAGGTCAGCAAATTCCTCTTTCAGGGGAATCTTGAAATAATCTCTTCTCTGAAGAACTGGAAGACATGTGGCTTACCTGACTGGAAAACGTAAGCAAATCAAATCAATAAGTGAGGGAGCAGCATTGTTCCTTGCCTAGACTGCTGGTCAGTAAGCTGAACAGATGGCTTACCATTAGGCCAGTAAATATCATCTTACCTCCACACTGAGTCCCCTGTCTTGTCAGGAGCACAAGCAGACCAAGGGGCAAAATGTCAGGCCAGTGGAAGCAGCTGGAACTTTGACAGCCTGAACTGTACTTCTTGGAGGAAATATTCCTCTATGCGCAGAGGAAAGAAGATTCATTTTAGGTAACACGGTGAACTCTGACTCTTCCTCCAACCTGACAAATAGTTTCTCCTTAACCAAACTTTAGTCAGATTCCTCTGAATCCTCTTCCTACCTATGCCTCAGCTTCTCTGCTTCCATGTCCGTCTTTGCATGGCCCAGTTTTTTTGGTTTGGCCGGAAACCTCCACCCTTCATATCTGATCCCCCTCTCTGTCTGACCCAGTTCCTCATCCTCCACCAGCGCCCAGGTGATGTCCGACCATTCTGGTCCACTTTCAGCAGGCATCCTGTTAGGTCAGTTTACCCAGAACCTCATATCCCTAATGTTTTCTCGTAGCAATTTTCCATCTACCAATCCCCTCCATTCACTTGGCTGTGAATTCCCACACTTCCTTGCTCTGTTTGGAATTGAGTCCAATCTCTCCCCTCTACTGCAGATCCCCATTGCAGTAGTTCCTGTCGCTATCACAACAATCCGGAATAAGGTCTGCCTTACCATTTTACCAAGTGTCAGGAATAATTTGTTCTTTGACAAATCCTCCTGCCAGGGATGTTCCTGCACTAAGCACAGTTTAGGAACTGGGCCTCAGGGATGCTCAGCAAACAATCACCACCGTTGCAACTCTGTCTACGTGGAGGTGAAGAGCTGGGAAGACTGGCTCTTGCTCCCATAGACTTCTGGTCTGTCCTTTAAAGGATATTTTTGATATTCTGGCCCTAGTAAATGCCAATCTTTATCGAAGGCTGGAGGGGAAACACAGGAAATTAAGCCAAATGTCTAAAATTGACCTTATGACAAGATCGATTGCATTCCTTGTTGTTATTATTATCACATAACTCTATCGTATTTCTGTTAATCATTAATGGCCTTCTGGTGCATTGATCTTAACAATTAATATTAAAGTGAGATTCTGGCTCCAAATTAAATAGAATTCATAACACACTTCCCTTCCCCCCAAAAAAATGTCCCATCAATTTTCCTGCTTTTTATCTGACTGATTTGCATCTAGGCAGTTTGCTTGCAGGTTTCCGTATTTCAGCTACATTGCAATTTTCCTGAAAATCAACTGTCCTATCTACATAAGTGGAGGTGTAGGTAGAAAGAATAATCGAAAACAGTAAGTCATTTTAAAACCTGTGTATTTGACTTTGGAATGCAGGGTCCTGCCTGGAAGCAGCCTCAGTTCCTTCCCTAATACTGTGCATTTCAGTCAAATGCCCAACCGCTGACAGTGGATAGTGTGGGGACCTGGAATTGGCCACCCCAAGATATGTCTCTTTGGTATCAGGACTATTTGAGGCTGATTGCTTTTGATAAACTGGGACAGGCAAGGAGGCTCTGAGGAATGGAACTTGCCCTTTGTTAGGACACGTTTACATTTGTAAGGTAAATCTCTATCTGTAAAAGTTGCCTCCCTCTCTGTACCAGGAAGAAGAAAGGAGATGACCTTCTCTCTAGAAACTCTTAATCAATACCAAAGGCAAGGACTTAAAATCTGCATTTTATTGTGCTAGTCTGGCAACCTCCTGTAACTGACTTCCCTTCCCCTCCCAATGTTGGCATTCCTTAAGGATTAAGCATCTTTCCTTAGGCTAGGAACCGATTGCTGCTGCTCTCACCTGTGACCGCCCAGCTCCAGACAATAGACTAGCCTTCTGCTACGCCCACCAAGATAGCAGACCACTATCTGCTGTGTCCATTAAGCGCTGTGCCGACAGGGCAATCTTGTGACTATTGTGGGAGGGACATTTCAATCACATGTGAAACACCCTGTTTGGGGGTATATAACCACTACATGCACCCCACTTCTTCGGTGTCCTTTCTTCCTTCGGGAAGAAAGGCCCTGGGCCATGGTTCCTCATAAAGCTTTGTTTAATTTTCTCTTGCTATTCTGTCTCATGTGAATTTAATTCGTTCTCCGGCCAGACGAACCCCCATTTGGGGAGAGGAAATGTCCTCCTCCCCTACAATAGGGAGAGATTTCGACGGAAAATGAACTCTTATTGCAAAAAAATTCCCCAAAGTGGATCATTTTCAGGCAGAAAATAGAAAAGAAATCACTGGGAGGGATGAGTTTTGGGTCCTTGAGTAGCTTACCTTTGAGATCTGAGACTATAGAATTAACTGCTTAGTGATTTAATGAACATTCCAGTTACTTTGACTGTGGAGAAAATGATTCGTATGGTATTTTGCTGAAAGCGGTTTTGTTGGAATTGGAAGTTTTTGTATGCTAAAACAAATCTCTGACAAAAAGTTGGTTTTTTTAAAGTAATTTTATTAGGATTATAATGGTTTATAACATTGCGTAATTTCAGGTGTATATTATTGTTTATCAATTCCCGAATACACTTCATCGTGCTCCGGGGTGAGCGAAAGGGACAAAGAGGCATGTATGTATAGTGATGGATAAAATTTAGACTACTGAGGGTGAGCACGAGAAAAAGGTTTTAAGTGCCAAGGACTTTGCTGAAACCTGTGTGGGCTGGACAAAGGAACACCCTCAGAGGACAATATTAAATTCAACCCCGGGTACTCTGGGGGTGTTCCTCATGTTATTGATCTCTGCAAGACAGGGGTTATTGAGGTTGAGATGAGATTCATATCATATTATCTTTTCCAACGACTCTCCAGAGGGCAATGAAAGCCTTGGCCATGACATCTTTTTTTTACCCTACTGTCTGGTTTTAGTTCTTGGGAGTAGAGTAGTTGAGACCCTTATGGAGTTTCAAGAAAACATTTGTTTTCATAAAACACTGTAAAATTTTGTCTGAAAATCTTATTGAAGTATTTAAAAAGTGGTTTCAAAGGGTTTTGGTCTGGGAGAAATAAAAGCCTCTTTAAAATCAGTATTAAAAAAACTAAACTCCTTTAACCAGGAAATCTTGGTTAAGAACAGATTTAAAAATGAAGGTTGCTAGAGGCTACATCAGATTTTTAAGGACTGTGAATAGTATTTAATTATCTAGAGCAGCTAGCAGCCAATTAAGAACAGAAAATGTCTCACCACGTTTCTGGATTTTGAAAGGGCTAAATTTTATTTCAAAAAGGAAAATGATTCGCTTCTGAAGTCGTGGGTGTTCTTATTTCTAACAAAGAGACACATCATTTACCTTAGCACATCTCGGTCTCCGCTCCTGGCTTGTTTTCTTATGTCTTCTCTTTAAATGTGAGTTGCTCATCCTTACTTTTGTTTTCTTCTCCTTGTATGAGTAATTTCTAAATTGAGATATGCAGCCTTTTCCTAAGAGAAATCAAGGAAGACTTCACAGCAGAAGTGACACTGAGCTGTGGATATATATCATGCTCAGCTTACCATCATTTCTTGTCAGGGGAAGACAGCTCCAGCATCTCACACTCACAGTGCCCAAACTAATGGTTATTCATTGCCCCACCCTTCTCAGACTTCTCCCTGAATTTATTTTTCAATTAACAGCACAACACAGCATTCACTTGTCCTCGTTTGATATTCCAAGTCATCACTTCTTCACCTCACGTGTCCAATTATTTCTTTTTATTGTACATCCTAAACACCTCTCAAATCCGTGCCTTGGCCCCATAGCAACTATTATTCTTTTTACTCAGAACACTCTTTCCTCTCACCTAAACTGCTGTAACCACTTCCCAAAAGGCAGTTCTGCTTACAGAATTGACTTCTCCCTTACAAACTAGCTGCCAAATTATTGATCAATTGATCTTTCTAAAGAAGAAATTGATTGCCTCATTTCTATGCTTCAAAACCTTCACTGGCTCAATGTTGATGAAGGACTAAATTCAAATACCTTACCAGGGCGTGTGGGGACTGACTCTGGCCCTGACATTAGCATGACTTAAATGTAAGTGCCACCCCTTCTGAAACGCTTCACCTCGCTTTGCACCTCTGCTTTGTTATTTTTTTCTCAATATCATGAATATTTGCACTTATCACACTTGATGTAGCATTTTCATGTCTGTGATCCCATCTGAATGTAAACCTCTCAAGGAAGGGAGTGTCTTAGTCATCTTTTCATTCACAGCATATAGCAGAATCTTGTACATAGTAAGCACTTATTTTTAAAGGAATGAATGTATACGATTCTGTCTTATTCCCTTTATGCTCTCGTGTTGTATGACAAGAAATAAATGTTCAAACATTAGAGGCACAGGTGTAAAAAATTATATGATAGGTATTTTAATTCCAAGTGGAGAAGTTGGAGAGAAAGAAAAGGAGTAATTGTTCTATCTACATAATCAATACTATGCCTTATACCTTTTACACATATTATCATGTTAGTAATTATAGCCTGTCTGGACAGTGTTACTATACTTCTTGTATTTTTTTATTTTTAAATATACTTTATATTATTAATTTTTCATTAAAACAAAAAAGCAATAATGGTCCAAATTGTCACCACCCAGATAATTCAGATATACACAGTCATGTGCTGCATAACGATATTCAGTCAGTGCTGGACTGCACACAAGATGCTGGTCCCTTAAGATTGGTACCATATAGCCTAGGTGTATAATAGGTGTATCCGGGTTTGTGTAAGTACACTCTATGATGTTCACACAACAACAAAATTGCCTAAAGATGCATTTCTTAGAACGTATCTCTGTGGTTATGTGATGCATAGTTGCACATAAACATTCACACACACTCACTCTACACACACTGTGGAATACTCAATTCGTTAACTCGATTTATCTCCCTAAGGTAACCACTGATAACAGTTTCTTTTGATTCCCTCCTGAAACTGTTTTACGTTTTTACTAATATAAATATATATATAATTTCCTCACAGAAAATATTGATATATGACACATAATACGTAGCTTTTTACTATAAATGTGATCATCCTATACATAATGTTCTGCCCATGGCTTTTGACATTTAATAATAGAAATTTCAAATCTTTATTTTCTACTTCATTTTTTGAAAGGCTACATATTATTTTTACATGTCTGTTTAAATATATTTTATATTTATTCATTTTTAAATTTGAAAACAATGGTCACAAGATGATTTATTTAACTGATCCTCTACCAATCATCTATAAAATATCTCTTGTTCCCAAATTTTTGCTACTATCAAAAAATGCAGCAATAAGCGTTCAGGTAAAAAAACCTTTGTCAACACATCTACAGGGTCAGTTTCTTGCAGTGGGATTGCTAAATAAAAGGATCGTGTCTTTTAAAATGTGGCATATGTTGACAAATTGCATTCTAAAAGTGCACAAATGCACACCTCCCAATGAGAGTGCCCTTCTCTTTATCCCCACATTGATATTTAAGGATGTGGATTCTGAGATAAGAAGTAAGTAAAAAGCTAGCATTTGAACTCAACCCTATTTAGCTTGTGCTTAAATCTCCAAAGTCTAAACATCATGACTAAAAGAAAGTCCAGATGATACTTATTTTTTTAGACATTTATAGCCTACTGACCTCTACTGAATCTGAGGTCTCATTTGATTTCTACAATAACCAATGAAACTTACAGTCAAAATGATTAATTGAATTGCCTAAGGACATGTAACTACCTATTACCTTACACTCTGCTGTTTCTTTTTTCTGGGCTCATCTTCTAACAATGCATGTAATTTTAGGCACGTAAGCTTCTTATCCAAAGTTTCTGGTTTGTAAAACGCAGAGGAAAAATGTAAAGGTTGAATTAGATGATATCTATGGTAACTTTTATTTCCATTTTTTTTATTCTTTTTCCTTAGGGCAGGAATTAAAAAGTAAAATCTTACTTTTAGGTACCACCACTGAAGAGTATCATTTGGCTTTGAAGTGTGTGTGTGTTTGTGTGTGTGCGTGTATGTGTTAAGGACTAAGACTGGGAGAAGGGGTGGAGAGCTAATGTCTTTACAAGTGTTTTAAAAGAACTGTAACTAGTTAGGTGTTATATTTGATTGAAATGCAAGAAGCTTATAACTAACTGACACTTTTATGGCGTCACTCTACAAAAGCAGAAACCAATTTAAGAAGCAGAATATTTATTTGAGATCAAAGAATTACAATTCAGGGAACACAGATTCAGGTGGAAACTTAAATAGTATCCAGATTACAGGAGCCAGGCTCAGAGTTTTCATAGGAAAAAGGAGGAAGGATATTTTTTGTTTTTGTTTTTTGGTGAGGAAGATTCACTCTGAGCTGGCATCCTTTGCCAATCTTCCTCTTTCTTTGCTTGAGTAAGATTAGCCCTGAGCTAACATCTGTGCCAATCTTCCTCTATTTTGTATGTGGGTAGCCTTCACAATATGGCTTGCCGGGTGGTATAGGTCCTTACCCAGGATCCAAATCCATGTATCTGGGCTGCCAAAGTGGAACATGCTAGATTTAACCACTATGCCATAGGGCCTGCCGCAAGATGTTTTTAAGAAGTGTTCTTTGGTGCTGACATGCTAAGCTACTCTTGGCTCTACATGATTGATTATTGATTATATCTTAAGAATTTCATAATCATCAGTCTTCTGATCAGGATATCCATTCTCCTATAGACTTCTCAAACAATTGCTATAGAAAATGGCCATTTTGGCTCAGTCCAAAGGTTTGGCCTAGTCCAAGATTCAAGGAACAAAACAAGCAAGCAGTTAGTTTGGAATGGCTGTTCTGGCTGGATTTTAAATTGGCTCCACTGATGTCAATTTTTCACACTGGCATTATGAATTTCTGTTAAATGCACTCTTCTTGTAGGATTTTGAGTTTGAATAACCAGCTACAAGTGTTAAAGAGCTCTATTACAAACCAGGAACTTCCTTTAGTGATATAGAAACAAACAAGATTCTCCAATCAAAAACTGATTAGACAGAAAACATTTTAAAAAATCTCAATACCCAAAGATTAATAAGAGTTACCAATTTTTCCCAGGTATTTTTTTCTTAAAAGTTTCCTTTCTATATGTCATCGTTAGTTTGACTATTGCTAAATTTAGATACTTTTATATTTTTCCATCTTAAAAATTTTTCTTTCATGTTTGTAAAAAGTAAGTAAGACCATGATGCCACTAGACCAGAGCCTCCACTGAATAGTTACTTCACTGGGTGAGATTAGGTTGAGCACTTGAATATTTCAGTTTCCTTGTGTGTAAACTGAGGATACTGAAAACTATTTATAGCACACTTACTGAGCCCTCTATGTAGACTAAAATTGACAATATGAGACAAACGTTTAATACACGAACATTACTCTTGCTACTCATTGCTGTCTGCCATACCATTAGCCCTCATAGAATTGGGAGGTGTTATAATCAAACACAAAGACTTGGTTTTGAAATAGTATCTATTATTTTCTTAAATCCAAAGAAGATAAGTAGATGCTATTTTTATTAATTCTCATATTGCATTTTATTTCCAAGATTCTAATATCCGTCTTGATATTGATTCTTATTTTCACTAAATAAGTCAATAGATATCTATTGAGTGCCTACATTCTGTGGAACTCTGCTGGGTACTATGAGATCATTAGCCAATGCATTTGAATAACCAGAGTCTAACTTCTGTATTCTCTCCTCGCCTTGTGTTTTCTTTTCCTTCTTTAAATGGCTTCTGTGAAGGCGAGGTCCTCTCTCCCCTTCTACCTTTCATCAGGACTTCATCACGTTATCCACATCATAAATCATTTCTTTCTCAAAAGAACCAGAGTGCAGAGTGCAGTGCAGACATATATGCATTTGATCATGTCATTCTTGTCTGGTTTCATATAAGCTTTTCTCCATTTTCTACCAAATAAATCCATACTCTTGTTTGTGGCTATCAAAACTCTTTATAATCTCACTCCAAATTCACTTTCAGATCATTTTTCAAAGTTAACTCTTAGTGTCAAAACCATCAATACATTCCTTGATATTTTTTATTTTTATAAAGAGGAAGAGAATGAGGAATTACTAAAATTTAAACAATAAAAAAAAAACCTCAGTAAAGATTCAACTTTCTTTCAAGCAAAGGTGTCTGTCTAATTTGTTTCCTTTGGGAAGCCCTATACCTTCTTAAACTCTAATCTGGGCCAGTGAGGGAAGGAAACTCGCTGATCTTCAGTTCAGCGCTTCCGAACATTTTCTCTATCTGACCATGATGGACTCGTTCCCTTTGCAAAATGGAATGGTCACATTATGCTCATTCATTAAAAGAGTGATTTTGAATAGGCTTGGCCAGACTTCAGGCCTGCCTAGCCTAGGTAACGATGCACTGTTCATTTCTTCAGTAGTTATCATTGCAAAAGCAATTCATTGTTTTAAATAAGGAGGAAACTCTTGGTGAGAATCACAAAAGCAATTCTTGCCAGCTGGCATTTGTCAGTGAGCAATACATCACCAAAGGGATTGGATGCTTTTGAAGGGTGAGGCTAATACATCATGCAGATGAAATGCTGTGATGATATATTGAAGAAGATCAGGATGTCCAAGAAAGGGACTGGATCTCTTCCTTTTTCAGATGGAGAAAAGAAGAGAAGGAGGGGGGAAAAAACTCTTTAATTTATAAGACTAACAAAGAACCCTGAAGATCTTTAAATTGCAGCTGTGTCATTAGTGAACTGTAATAAGGACGGTTAAAGGAATGAGGCAATTTCTCTTTAAAAAAGAATAAAAGAAGTATCTTTCCAACTATAAAGCATTATTAAGTGAATTTCCTTATTAAGCCAGCTGTATGTTAATCCTGACGTCCTGCAAAGTTATCCAGCAATGCAGAGCCTTGCCTTGATGTTATGAAACAAATAAAACTGTGCCGAGATGCAGCTTCATAAGCAGAGCGTTCTTTTACCGGAAGCTGAGTCCTTTCACCTCTGGGGGATGGATGGAGAGGCGTTGCTCTTACAGACCAAGTGTGTTTCTAGCTTAATAATAGATGAGGTCTCTAGTTGCCATGGCGATGGTTAGAGTGTAATTTTTCCCCATATGTAATTTAATAAAGCTAGCTTTTACCTGAAGAACAGAACTTCAGGATAACATGAAAATCAGTTATTTTTTTAAAAAAACATTTGGTTTCCCACACTTCAGATTGTCACAAAATATGCACACACATTTGCATGTGTGCGTGTGGGTGGGTGGGTGCACACATACACAGCAACTCTAAACCACTTCAATTTGAAAGGTTCTTGGGTTCTTGAGAGTACACCCCAGGGCCTCCTTCTTCACTAATATGGAGCTTAGGTTTTAAGTGTCCCCTGCAATCATGCTCTTCCTGGAAAAGTGCACTGCAAATATCAATAGCCTAAGATAGCAGCTCGCTTCTGCACAGAGGACTGATAAACACCCCAAGTAAACAAGTCACATTTCCGATGGGTGGTTTTAAGTTTCCATTGCTCTTATGTTGTAAATATTATGAATTATTATTAAAAAGTTTGAAGATAGTGTATGGTAAGATGAAAGAAAGCAACTTGCCACAACAAGTTAGACACCATCTTGAGGGATCTGAATATCAAAAAGGTAGGGAAACTAGTGCAAGAAACTGGCCAAGAGAGAGATACCCAGTGACACAATAGTGAGTTTCAAAAACAGGCAATTCTTTCATAAGTGTGAGTATAGATTTTGGATAGTAAAAATAGGCTGAAAGGGAATTGAGTCTGAAGAAAAATTTAGAGAATAGTAAGATAATTTGTTTCCCTTCATTCTGTATTTCATATCTATCCATTTCCTTGAGAGTTCAGTACCAACCCAAATGAAAATATGTATTCAGCAGTATTGCTTGTCCGACACCATAATTGGTGTTGTGAATAAAGCACAGGCCTTTCCATCAAAGAGTTTAAAATTGAGTGAAAAGTGGGTATTGGGAGAAGAAAGAAGAAAAACATAAAAACACAAGCAGAGTGAAATAAGGTAAAGAAAGGAGTTATTTAGTAGGTGCAGCAAAATTTCACAAAGGAGATAATTAGAATTCTGTCACTTAAAAGCTGGCTTATAGTCTTATACAGGTCTGTGTTTCTGGTGCATAGCAAAGTAACAGGCATTTGATGACACTAAACATTTAAATGAAATAGTAAATAAAAAGTCAGTGAATATATAAATGAACAAATCAGAAATGGCATTGCGTGGATGTCAAATTTTGTGCAATATGTAAGGTTCTCTCCTTATATCAAAAATATTTTTTTATTGGGCAAGAGAAGGGGGTGCTAGAAGACCTTTGTACAATCCAGCCTTTATGGGCCAAGGTGTATTTTGACCATGTGCCATGGGACAGTTTTTCCTTTATTTATAAACATATAATTTTCAATTCTTGTTAAGGATACAGAGAACTATAAGGCTTAAGTCAGGCTATTGGTATTAGATTACCTGTAAAACACATCAATAGGGAAAGAGAAGGAAACTTTATAAGGTCTCAAATTTTGCGTTATATTATGAGAACATTTACATGGTTCTTTCTTCGTAGAATCTCTGTAAGAGAATAGATCAAGGCCCACCTCTCAGTGAGCCAAATGAGAAAGGAAAAGTTGTTGTTGGATGTCCTCACTGTTAATTATCTTGACTATAGAAGAGGGAGGCAGGTAAGTTCCAGGTGACACACAGTGACCATGGGGTATCACTGGATCTTGATTTCTAGATATAGATATATTTGCTTATCTCTGCTTAAACTCCAGGAGAGAGGGCTCTAGACAAAAGGACTGACAATCAGCGCTGGTAATTATCAGGTAATATCTCCTTAGTAAATTGTTTTGAATAGAAAGTAAAGGAATTTTATTGACAACTCCTTTTGTGTGGTGTCTTGGAATTCTGAAAATTTTATTCATTGCTTTATAAAAAGATCTTACAATTAGCTTAAAAGGGAGAAGGAAGTATCCTTGATCTTAGTGGAAAATTCCTCTAAATAGTATGCTGTGAAAACAAACAAACAAAAAGAATTAGAACGGTAAGAGGGAAGAGATTCCAGCCAAGGGGGAGAATAAGAGCAGAGATGTGGAGGCAGGGAATGTGGCCTGTGTTGAGAAAACAGGAGACACAGAGTGTAGTTAACCTTATCTAATGTCTGATTCTCAAATGTTAGTATACATAACAAATGCTAAGTATCTTACTGAAAATGAAAATTTCAAAGTCCCATGCAAGAGATTCTATATAGCACATCTGGGTGAAGCCTGCGAAACTGCACTTTTAACGAGTATCTCCAGGAGTTTTTTAAACATTTTGAGAACAACAAAAACTTTAGTTTGAAATTTAATGTAGGGTCTCCTGATTATTGATAAATGTTAGACACAAACCACGTATGACAGTGGCCACAACCTCACCAGTGTATGTGGGTCTAACAGGTAATGCACACATGTGAAGCATGATGGGTGTACGACACCAGGATGTGGGGAGGACAGTGCAAAGTTGGCAGCTTCAGATTCTGGTTAAGAAAGCAGCTGTTACATAGTTCCAGCCAATTGTTGACTTGGTTCTGATTAATTTCCTCATTTAAACAATCGTGTGTGAGCCAAACCAACATGTCAGCAGGCTGGAGATGGCCCCTGGAAGGCTTGTTTTTAACCTCTACCTAGAGCTTAAGTTTAGGTAGATTTGGAGGAAAGCGAAGAGAGGAGGCTATGGAAATTGAATAGCCTCATGAAATTGCAGGACTCAGTATTGGTACCCTAATTTGTATGTGGTGGACAGCCACTGAAGACTTGTGAGCTGAGAAATGACACATACATTCTTAGTTTCTAACTTGGCAATTGACTTTCCAATTAAGGAGCCAATTTGTTATAATGGAATGGGCACTGGGTTTAGTGACACAACCTCCCCTCTGTGTCCCAGTTGTACCACTTATTTCTTGATTTAATGAAGGAATGCTACTTAATTTCTGTAAGCTTTGTTTCCCTTCTCTGTAAAATTAGCAGGCTAGGTTTATTGTGAGGATTGAACAATCTATGGCAAAGCATCTATATCTTGTTAAGTAATATTCAAATATATTTTTATGGAGTTTTATGTCAAAAGGAAGAGAGAATGAAGTCTCAGAAATGCATTGAGAGCCTACTGCAATGGTGCAAGGAAGAGAGAGTGACATGAATATTTGCATAATAATCAGGCTGATGGCATAACTTGGGAGGATAAGGAGGGTAAGCAAACTCTTCTGTGAACCCCTCTGCCATACTCTATGTGGTTGACAGAGGAGAATCCATGGAAAACAAACTAGAATAACAGATGAGCACCTGCTGTACCATCCAAGAGTTGCTTCTGTATCTTTGTGGGGGAATTCAAGAGGGGTTGGGAGCACAAAATCACTGAGCCCGCCTTCTGGCTACTGTGGGTCTTTCAGCTATCAAAATCTCTACAGCAGTGTGACTCACACATTCAGCGGGTGGCCTGTGGATTCACATAGAACTGGAAAACCTTAACTCTGACACTTAGTAGCTTAGGTAAGTAACTGAAAGTCTCTAAGACTCAGGGTGCTCATCCGCAAAATGAGAAGAATCATAAAGCCTGCTTTCCAGTAGTGTTGTGAGGATTAAATAAAATGATACACATATAACATTTAGCAAAATGCCTGCCATAAGTACTAAAAATATATAGTAGTTGTTTATATTGGTGAGATCGCTCTTCCTGTTTTCATCTGCATAATTTGAAATTAAATTTTCAAAAGTTGGACATATATATTGTGTAAATCTCCATTCCTCGTAGAAACCTCAAAATAAGAGTAGAGATATGTTTTAAAAAGCACAAACCTATGTGGATAAAGTAAACAAAAGAAGAGGCAGCAGTAACAAAATACTGGAAACCGGAAACCAGGAAGCAGATGGACAAGTAGTAACTGACTCAGCAGGCACAACAACAAAACAAAAGTATAGAAATGTTTCCAATAGTGAGCTGGGGAGATCTGCATACACAATCAAGATGATTTTTCCATCATACTTCATAAGGATTCAGAGATTGGCAGCCCCGGGACTTCTGAATGTGAGAGAGCAGGTGGGGCTATAAAGACCAGGTATGGTTGAAAGAACCCTTAAGAAGCAGTTAGACGCTCAGATTCTTTTCTCTATCCACTGCTTCTGCATCATTGTTCTTTCCTCAACTACACAAAAGACTGAAGGTCTGTCTTCTAGAGACATTGATTCAGAAACTCTGGACACCAGGCACTGCTGTGAATGAAGACTCCATTCTGGAAAAAGTGGTTTGAAGAAAAGTCTACAAATTAAATGGGGGGATCCAAGATATCCTTCCCTTAGTTTGCTCCCACATTTGTAGATTGGAAATATTGTTTCAGAGGAGAGCGATCAGTGCAAGGGAAAATAACTAAACACTGACATTTGAGGGCCTCCAGGAAATTGACCAAGTAGATCAGCTATATCAGGCTTACCAGATGAGAAGCCCACCACTCCTTCACATTTACAGAGCTTCCAGTTAGCTTTTTAACTCCCTCTTCTTAACTATGAGTACACATCCACAAATCAGTAGATATTTGATGAAAGTCTCTAATGTGAAAAATATGGAGCCAAACTAACAAAGAAATAAGAAAAAAAAGGAACATAGAGGAAACAGAAAATTCATGGAAAGTGAAAAAAATACTTCAAGAACTTTAATTAGTGTCTTTAGATAAGAGAATGCCTACTTCTGTGAAATATAAAATGAGAGAGAGAGAAGGGTTGACAGAATTAATATCACCAATATCATCTCAATTATCCCCTGTTCGAGACCAAGACAATGCCTAAGGTTGTAGAGTAGTCTGCCTTCCATCTTTCCTTCTTCCCCAGAAGATGTCTCACTTGTACTTTCCACCTGGACCAGAGGGTGAGTATAGGGGGATTGAAGGGACTCCTGTAAAACTTGGGAATGGCTGGATGCAATCCCCTGAGAATATGGGTTATTTTCACCCATGGCAGCCAGGGGAAGTCATTTATGCATACATGATGAGCAGACTAGGAAGAGCACATGGCCCAGACCAGATATTGTCACGTATCCATCAAAGGAGTTCTCACTTGTATGGATATGCTTTGTGTGGAACTGAGCAAGGCTAGCATCTGCAATTGCACTGCAGGGCAGAGATGGGGGTTGTGGGGTGGTGAGAAATATCTAAGCAAACCTCGAGAACTTCCTTCCAAGTGTCCTTCTATGCCTGTTATCTGCATGCCTTGCTTGGCCTCAGTTCCTAGAATCCATAGTTGACAATAAATTACTTGACAATTTAATTGACAAGAGTTGAGTGGTATGACTTAATGGAGTGTACCAGGTATCTGGGAGGCATTGAGAGCATAGTAATATCATTAGGAGAGGCTGGAATGGCTACTGGCTCTCCCTCCTGCTACACCAGATATTGGCTGCAGTATCTATCACTGTAACAGCAGAGCAGGTAGCTATCAGTGAAAGGAGCACCAAATAATTGGAGACAGCCCAGGAGACAATCCTTTTTGAAGGATTCAAATAGAAACTCTTATTATGCGTCTCCATCACAACTTCCCAAGGTTTCAGGTATTCTTATCCAAGCAGGCAAGGGACTTCGTCCCATTGCCATCACAACTTTATGCACTTTCCTGCCTGTGATGGTCAGAGTGCACTCATTTACACCCACAATGTGAGGGCCATGTGGGCCAGCCCAGTGTCCACCTGGCAGAATATCTGGATAAAACACACAACATAACAGGAAACAGTAAAGACAAAGGATATGTTCCTGCCACGGTGGGACTCAAATTCCCAACAGAATATGGCAGTGATAATGGGTAACATTCACTCACATCCTGGTGCATGATGCTGCCCAGACTTCTAACAGACTGAGAGTCATTGAGTAAGAAGTGAAAGAGAACTGCATGAAGGGATATCCATGTTGTGCTGCTCCAGACACTTTCCCATAGCCTGACTCTTTGGTTGCTAACAGACAGCTAAGAACAAACGGACTGCTGCAGGGGATGTCTGTATTTTGGCATCCAGCCAGCTTACCAGTGAGTGGCCAGAACCCAGTTAGAACATTTGTTTTTGTTAGCTATTTTGCCATTCTATTGTTTTCATTTTCTGCAGAAGATATAAATGATGAGGCAGAGTCATTAGATGCATGCTGGGTGACTTAGAATTTTGTGGACAAATATTGAAGAGGCTCCATTTTAAGACTGGACAATATCTGGATATGCCAATAGGAAACAGAGTTGTCTCACAGATTCAAGAGTTGTAGATGGTAAGGGGGCGCCCACAGTTGGATAACCTGTGCTTTCTTGTCAATGTTGAGGGTATCAGATGACTCTGAAGTCTGAGGAAACACTTGGCTAGTTTCATCCTGGGGCCACGTTACTAGACTGAATTTTATACTATACTAGTCTCAGAAGGATGCTGTACAAGTTTAGTGTCCCATTTATCCCTGTCTTCCAAATGGTCCATAGCTCCTTTAATATTTCTTCTGTAATTGTACTTAGTTGTCACTTTGGTTGTGGGAGGGACTTCCACAACCTAATATTTTTTACAGAGCTGAATGAATCAATTCATTATATTTAATCTTTCAATCTAAAAGTCATAAAAAGTGTTTTGAGACGGGAGCAATTTGGAGAGGCCCTCCTAAAGGCTTTGTTGGTTTACATGCTCTCCTGGAGGGATCTTCCTTAATGGGAAGGAGGTGTAGTCATTTTGACCCAAGTGCTCAGACTTCCCTCTTCCTTGCTTCTTTTTACCAGTGCTTTCAATGCACTAGCAACATTGTACTGTCCCAATAGCAGGAGGGAGGTCAGAGAAGTTGTCCATTTGTTTGGTCCTGTTTGGATAAATTTAACACTTTTAGAGTAAGACGTGTGTTATCATGGATCATATGTTACCCACTGGAGTTTTGAAGTCGCAATTTTATCAGGGGTGCTGGTTCAGCTTTCTTCTCTGTGGAGTCCATCTTCTTTTGGACAACTCCCTCCAAGACTGACATTATCTCAGAAAATCCGTAGGACTTCAGAGAGATATTTCCCAGGGCCTGTGATGAGTTGCCATTCTGATGTTTGAAGATGACAGGCCAGGACATCACAAGCAGACTTTTTCCAACCAAAAGATGGGCTTCATATCTCCTTGAACCTGGATATGATATATCTCTAAAGAACCTTGATTTTACTTTCAGAAGGTCATTGTGGCTATGAGGCTTGATATTGTTTGCTCAATCAATTTTCTAGCAAACCAGGGTGAATCATTATAGCACACACATCAGGCATTTGCTAAAGAGTTTATTGGGGAAAACAGATGAAGTTAGCAACATTAACAAGTGTGTGATTCACCATTGCCACTTCATTCCACAGTGGCACACAGGGGTATATCTAGTAGGGTTACACATCAGATTCGAGGAGATGGACCTCAGCTCTTGGACCGAGGAATGTTAAGCTACATAATTGGAAAAGCATTACCCTTAGTCTGAGATCAAGGGCTGGAATCCAATAGCAATAGAACAAGGGATCTTGGTCTTGTTCTGCCACTTCATCACTTGTTGGTAGGAGAATACCAGTTAATTTCCTGGCATAATCAGGGGGCTGAAGTTGGTGACTTAAGGTTATAGCAATATAAAATGGCAGAAACGTGGCCTCCCTTCCTGTTGCTTCATCTCAGCATTTGTGATAGGGGAGCACCAGCTCCTTCCCGGCATGACCGAGGTGTCCAAGGTCTTGGGATTGAAGTTACATGTTGGGGAAAATCATTGGCTTCTAGCCTTCATCTATTGAAAAATGCATTGCCTTAAGCTCTTAATTATGGCCAGTTTCCATATGACTATGCAGGAGACCCAGAGACAAGCCTGCAGAAAATCAATCAAATTTTCCTGACTTCTCACTATCTGATATGCATCTCAATCTTGGCATATCCAAAACAGAAATCCTAAACTCTCTCAACTAAAACTCAGCTTCTCTATAGTCTTCCTCATCTTGGTTACTTCTAATTCAATCCTTCCAAAAAGTTTGGAGTCACCTTTGTGTTCTCTATTTCTCTCACATTTCACATTCAATCCAATGGCAACTATTGCTGACTCTTCTTTAAAAATATATCCAGAATTCAATGACTGCTCACCACTGCTGTCGTTGTCTGAGCCAGCATCATCTCTCACCCGGTATATTAGTTTTCTAGGACTGCCATAACAAAGTACCACCAACTGAGTGGCTTAAAAAAGAGAAGTCATTGTCTCACAATTCCAGAGGCTATCAGTCTGAGATCAAGGTGTTGGCATGGTTGATTTCTTCTGAAAGCTGTGAAGGAGAGTCTGTTATATACCTCTCTCCTAGATTTTGGTGGTTTATAGACAATCTTTGGCTTGTATATGTATCATCTTGATCTCTGTCTTCATCTTCACAAAGTATTCTCCCCGTGTGCATGTCTGTGTCCAAACTGCCCCTTTTTATAAGGACACTAGTCATATTGGATTAGGGCCCACCATAATGACCTCATTTTAACTTGATTACCTCTGTAAATACCCTATTTCCAAATAAGGTCACATTCTGAGGTTCTGGGAGTTATGACTTCAATATCTTTTGGGAGAAACAATTCAACCCATAACACCTGGATTACTCCAATAGCCTCTTTACTGGTCTCCCTGCTTCTACCCTACTCCCTGCTACCCATTCTCAACTCAGCAGCCAGAGTAAATAAGGAATGAAATTCAGTATCATTGTACATCTCTGAGTCATGTCCTCCAATGGCTCCCTATCTGCTTCAGAGTAAAAGCCAAGTCTTTATGATGATGCCCTCCAATGTCTTGTGTCATCTGATTAGAAAATCAAACATTCACCTAGTATAAAAGTTTAAAATCTCAACTAACAAAGGGATCATTATTGTTTTGTCCCTCTATGCAAACACTGTCCTCCCTTTGTACTTCTTTAATATAGATCAGGAGTCATCAACTCATGGCCTGCAGGGCAAATCCAGCCCATCACCAGGTTTTGTAAATAAAGTTTTATCGGAACTTAGCCATGTTCACTTGTTTACATATTGTCTGTGGTTGTTTTCAGCTATAATGACAGGGTTAAATAGCTACAATGGAGACCATATGGCCCAAAAAGCCTAAAATATTTTCTAACTGGTCCTTTATGGAAAAGGTTTGTTGACTCCTGACACAGATCTTCAATGTTTTACTGCTCTGGACAAGTACAACAATCCCTTTTTAAATCTTCGGTATTTTACTGAACAAATACCGGTGACCCCTTTCCAATTTATACCCTTCCAATACTCATTTGAAATATGTCACCTTACGACTTCTTTCTGCACTGCTGAGCATCATCCCACTTTCTCTACCTAATTATCATGTATCACTTGGCCTTTTCTTCTCCTGGTGACCACAGCGCAAGTCCTGAAGGGAGTCTTGAGTATATTTATATAAAATAAGGCCTATAATTCTGAATTGTTAAGAAATTGAGTTATGATCTCTAGCCCTTGGTTGGTGAATAGTTTTCTTCTTCCTTTTTTCAGCTTAGTTCTTATAAAGAAGAAAGTCTTACTTTTAAAATTTTGTGTGTATGGTCTCTTTTTTTTCACAGCAGAGTTGGTCTAAAACACTACGTTTCTGGTATTCTCTCCTATTAATCTTTTCCTTCCTCAACCTCCTTCAGCCACAATGCTCCTCTTCCTGTTTATTGAGCTCACCAGACACGCTCCCATCTCATGACTTTTGTCTTGCCACGTTTTCCACTTGGATCCCTTAAATATACACATGGCTTGCTCCTCACCTCCTTCAAGTATCTTCTCAAATGTCAACTTCTCAAAGACTTCTTCGACCACGCTTAAAGCTGTAGCCCCCACGCCTGTCTCTCCCAAAACTGATTTATTTCACTTCATAGAACTTATCACTGTGAATCATATTATATAATTTGCTTAATAATTACTAATTGTCTTCCTTCCTAGAGTATGAGCGACTTAGTGAACTATACACTGTTCCAAGTCTAGAACAGTTTCGGGCATATAATAGGCCCTCAGTAGATATGACTGGTAGAAATTGGAATATAACCAATTTCACCTACAATACGCCTGTAAAACAATGAAACTGGAGTTTAGGATCAGGGTGTGGCAAGAGTTACAATTTTGTTGGCGTGGGTCACACATAAAGGGAGCAATATTTACTGAGTGCCGGTTGCATGCCTGGCACTGTTCTATGAAGCAGGGAATGAATAGGCTGCTTTACTTTTCCCTCAGCACTTATCACTCTGTGACCTTATATAACACATATATGTTTACTTGTTTATCACCTGCCTCCCCACCATTTCTGCAGAGGTATGCTAGCTCTGTGGAAACTGTCATTTCACCATTTTGTTCAATGCCTTCCTAGCTCTTGGAAAAGTAGCCAGCACGTAGCAGCATGAGGTCAAAAGGTAACTGAACTCATGTGATTTGTTTTTGAGGCCCTCCCACGGATGCCCTTTCATTCTCCTTCAAACTGTCAACACTACTCCTTCACTTGCTCTTTCCTTCTGACTGAGGCTTCTTGGTTGTTTAGTGTTTCGTAGAGGTGGGGAAGCCTCACTCTTTGATATTTGCAAGGGTATTTTTTATAACAGCAAATAGCATTTGGCGATAAATCATCAAATCTAGAATTCTTCTCAAACTTGATAATGGCAGTTTGTTCAAATGGAAGATATCAGTGTAATGTAGCAGCACTGATTTTCTTATGTGGAGTATAACTGGCTCTAAGTGTTAGGGAGAAAGGCAACAAAGCACTCTTTATGGAGGGCCCACTATGAGTCAGCCACATCACATAATTGAATTGTTAACTTGCAACACAACCCTCTGATCTAAATTCTACTATTACCTTTTTAGAGTTGAGAAACTGAAGCTCATAGAGGTGATATTCCTGCCCCCAAATCACACAGCGGGTGGCTGGTAGAGCTACGTTTGCACCAAGGGATTCTTGGCTTATGTCCTTCCCATCATCCTGCTCTCCAATTCAAAGTTCCAAAAGCATTTAAAACCCCATGAATGTGTGCAAATAAAGAGAAGCATATTATATCTAACAACAAGGATCTCCATGTGGCTTTAGGAAACAGAATTGGAGGAGCAAAATCAAAGAACAAAAAGAAAAGAATAATCACAATAAAAATGTATTAACATGAAGTAACATACATTACAACGACTCTGCTACCTAGGAAGCGATCTGCGGATCAGCGGTGAAAGAGAGACACGTAGCTCTCGTATTTAGGTCAGAGTCTCTCAGACATCAATATGTATAAACCCCTTTTAAAAGGAAAAAACATAAATCACTCTCTGACCTGTAGTGTTTATTTGAATTTTCTTTACTGCAATATTACCTGTGTTCTTAAAATTTCATGTTTATTGATTTTATATGACTGAAAATAATTTAAAATATTGCAAAGTGTAAAACTATAAAAATAAAATTTGGTATCAATATTTATTTAATGTGGTTCATAATGCTGTTTGATTACAGTAAATGGTTATTCCCAGTATGAATATAAACCTTATGTACAGAGTGTAGGATGTTTTATTTGTCTTGAACATAGTACCTAGTGCTATGTAATTACTAGATTATTCCTCAACTTTCCTCTTTTGGAACTATTGCATAACCTTTGCGTAGTGGTTGATTTTCAAGAAGAAAAAACACAATATTTCTCACCAAGTCCTCTTGCTTTTACTGATGTTGTTTAGTTGGTTTTTAACCTAAGACAATTGGAACAGTACTAACTAGCACTCACTGCCATAAATGCATTTGAAAACAGGTGTTGAATATGCCATCATTGGGGTCATTAGGTGATTATGTACAGGATCCTGATTATGCTTATAGTTATTCTAGAAATCAAGAAAATAAACAACTAAAATTATTATATAAAACTGAAAAATTCTCAAGAATATTGTCTGTCCCACCATCCTCCTCTCCCACCCCAAGTATGTCAAGCCACTTTACTACAGTGATGAGCCCTTCCTAGTGCAGTCTCCTGTGTACCAGCTGCTCCCATTGTGTACAAGAGCCTCTGGCTCACCCAATGGGAGAATGAGCTAATGTGAACCCAGCTAGAAGAGATTCTGCTCCTTCACTTCCAATGTCATTTGAGCAGGAAAGCACCCTAAAACGTGAGCATTGACATTCACACATATGCCTCCAATCCATATTTATGTCTTTGAGGTGTCTAGAAAACGATTTCCCAGTAATGTTAATGAACATCAATCACAGAGCAAAATGGGACCTTTACGGTTGCAGTGACTGGGACGTATTGATTACTTGGCCATAAAGGAGGCTGAGACACTAGCTGGCAGTACTCAGCTGGGGTCACAGGGAACAACAGGTCTCACTGAGGCTGCTTATCACTTTCCTCATGGGCAATGGACACTGTGCAAGCGAGTTCTGTGAGTGGTGGCTTTAGAAACTAGATTCGGCATAATGGCTTAAAGATAGCCTCAATAGTGTTCAGTCAGAAACTCCAGAAAGATGAAATTTAGAAGGCAGTTTACTCTCCTATTTATAGACAGAGGAAGGAAGGAAGGACAGAAAAAATGAGGTCACAAGAAGAGAAGGGGCAGAAAGGTAGGGAAGAAGACATTGAGATGAAGTATAAAGTTGCTTTTGTCTATAAGCCACCGAGACGGAAATCTTATTCCTTCATACATATAATAATTATGAGAGGAAGTAGTTTTGTGGTGAACAGTTCAAGGTGCAAAGATGGAGGGAATTGGATTAAAATCAATGGCTTCGTCAGGTACTTATTGTATGACTTTAGAAAAAGTGCTTAATCTGAAAATGACAATAAGAATAATATTCTTCTCACAGTCTTTTAAAAGGCAACTATCCATTCCTGAGTTACTTCTCTTGAAGAAAATACTTGCATACCTGGATAATTCATCTACTCATAAGGAATAAACACCAATAATAAAAAAATTTAGTCAAGGTGGCAAGAACAGAGGTGGGTATTTCTAAAATGATCTCTCTTTCTCTTCTTCCACCTTCCTGAAGGAAGATAACACAAGCCTGGAACACTTCGTAAGGAAGTTTTCAGAGACAGAGGCCCTATCAAGGATGGCGAAGGGAGCTAGCTAGAAAGAGAGCAGAGAGGCCAAGGTCATGTGCAGAAACCAAAGCTGAAAGACTGAAAGTGGGCTGCGGAGCAGGAATAATGATTGCCCTCCTTGATTCTTTTACATCAGTCACCAGCCACTCTTTCTACTGCCATTCTTCAATCATCAAGCCTTCATTTCTGTCTTCATATGATTCGAGAAAAAAGCGTGGAAATCCAGGATCCAGAAACACAAGAACACTACTTTTGGAAGCTCGTTAAGTATTCTGACATAGTCAGTGTCCTTTGTGTGGTTTCCCCCAGAAGCAGACATTGATACAAGGATTCAAGTACAAGGAATTCATACAGAAATTGAATAAAATCCCAAGAGAGAGGTCTGGAAGTTTAACAGAGAGAGGAAGAAATGTAGTCAGGAAAGGGGGCACCATATGCTGGCTGCTATTGTGGATGATGAGAACTTAAACCCCTAGAGAAACTTACAAGCCTGTCATCAGACTTACGCCAACTGAGGCACAAGGAGCTCAGCATCCTTATATGCCAACTCCTGTCCATCCTTTGGTGAAGACAGCACTTGAGGAAGGGGCACATGATTCACTGGGACTTCTGACTTGCTGCATAAGCAGAAAAAGTGGGCTTCAGAGGCAAAGTCAGTCATTAGGAAAGAAATGCAGGTGCTGACAGCAGAAAGTTGGGCTGGTGTGCCGTGAACTGTAAGGGAGAAGAAAGAAGAGTAAGCGCCAAAAACACCTTCTACAGTATAGTCAGATCCACTCATATCACATGTTAAGTTCACTTTGTCCTGTCACTGATTCTTTAAGGCAGTGGCTATTCAAAATTACTTTAAAGAATAAACTTGTATAACTGAAGGGAAGATGGAGGGACAAGTTTTATTCCCCTTTGCTGCACAACTGATACTTACTATCTGCTTCCTCTACCACCTATTCTAGATTCTCCTCACCCTTAGTTGGCTTGCCCTGTTGGGTAAAGCAGACATTTTGATACCCAAGAGTCCCTGCTTATTGCACCTTTAGTTGACCATGGTTTGCAGATATCACTAAGCATGGAAGCACCAAGAGCTTTCACCACTCCTGTGATTCTCCTGAATTCCAGAATACTCCTCCTTGCCCCTACTATGTAGCAGTGGATAATCAGGGTTAATTTCCCCTGCCAAAATGGTCATTCTCTTCTTGGCATGCTGGTCCACTGGTATAAGGATCCTGTCAGCATCCATAACTCTAAGTTTAGTGGAAATATCACTATGTCCCCTGGTAGAAGTGTCTTGCTCCCTGATAACCAAGAATCAGAATGTATCTATGGCAAGAAAACCTACAGTTGTAGGACTAGGAAAGAGCAAAGTCTCACCTGGATCACTAAGACTGGGAGTTGAAGGTCTATTTCCACCTCTTGGTTCACAGACTTGTGGCTTCCACTTTTCAGGTACACAGCACCACATAAAAACCATTGATTCAAAATATATTCCTCATGTTGAAGGACAGTGACCATCCTCACAGTGTCATGACATCTGAGAAGTTTTAGGTGCACCTTTAGGAGGCTATTTGCATGTTAAATTAAACTGGCAACTAGTCAGTGATGTGGTATATGGTAGAATCAATGGATTCCATGCCATTTGCCCCTTGCCCCCATTCTTTTATATAAAATGGGCACCCTCATGTGTAGCAATGTTGTGCAATATCCCATCACCATCAATCAGATTCTCTGTGAGACTTAGAATCAACCTTGGCGACAGCAACTCCATATTGCCAGATCAATGGATAGCTTCATCTCTGCTGCCATGCCTTCTACTCTGTTCATGGTGCTCCTGTGCAAGCTCTGGTGTAGCAAAGGACAGAGCTGGTTGACCTCCACTTAGACCAGTCATTCTATTCACTGGGCCATTTACTGCCTCTGGTATCATGGGTGCTCTCTGATAGGGATTGACACGAATTAAGATAGCCACATATTTCATACACATTTCTATAAATTCATCCACATACTTCTTCCTCATATATCCTTGCTTTCATATATCACCCTTTCCAGGATCCCAGTCAGTCAGTCGAGCTATTTGCCACTGCCTAGTAATCTGTGCAAATTTTTACCTCAGGCTACTTCTCCTTTGAGATTAATTTAATGGAGTTCTGCCTAATGGGAGGATTTCCTCCTCACCACCATGTTTCAGGGCCACCCTAGAGTGAGGTTGTAAGGTAGCAGAGGTCCATGTTTTACACAAACATATTGAATTCAATAAGCCAAGTTAATTTTTTTTCCCTTATATCTTAACTTTTCACAGGAAATGTTCTATAAGGACAAAGGTTTCAACTGAAATCTAAGCATTGGTGTAACAGACATAGGCAGCATGAGAATCTAGACTATGTTTCACTTAATTTATTTGTGTCTCCAGATCTGTTTTGGCCCTTTCCAGAATGTACCTTTTCCAACACACAATAGACATTGGCTGTGCCCACTTGCCTTTATGACTTTAAATCTAATAATTCTTAACTCATGATGGGTAACTCTGGAAGCATAGTCAATTGATGACCCATGCTTAAATTTTTTAATGGGAGCTACTTTTTAAACGTTGAATGGTTATTTGTGTAGATAACATGGCCTTGCTTCAAAATATTACAATTATGCCTGCGTCTCTCATATTAGGACTTGGAAGGGGTCTCTTCCATAGGTACCTCTAGTACTATGGGATCTGCTGGGTCACACAGTACAAGTGGCAAGGTCACTTATATTTCAAACTAAACTTGCTTCAGAGATATATTCTGCTTTGAGCCTCACTTAGCAACTGGACAACTTTGGACTTACTAAATAAATGAGTTGAAAGTGTTCTAGCATGTGGTATATGTTATCTTCAAAAGCTGATGAAGTTGATCAAATGCCTCTTTCTCATTTATCTTAGAGGTCGTATCTTAGAATGCTCCAAACCACTAAACTCTTAAAAATGTCACCTTTTACCAGGCCTTTGAATCTTTGTAGGGCCTGTTTTCCATCCTTGGATGCAACATTGTCTTCCCATAGTATCCACATTACTTGTGCTTTCTGCTCCCCAGTTTTTATTAGCAAGGTATCATCGTTATAGCCATACTCTGATGAGTGTTCAAAAAGTCAAATCTCTACAGATATAATTAATCACAAAAATAGCTGCATACTAAGTGCAGCTCTTACTTACTTACTCGCAGTAGGCTACCACCAGCCATCAAGATCCATCTGGTGAATTAAATGGGTATACATTGGGGACCACAACTATGAGATCCTGTTAATCTTTGAGAGTGGCACAAACCTTTGCTAATCCACATAGCAATAGAGTATTGCTCCTTATTTACTATCCTGACTAGAGAGGAAGAAGCAGTTTCAGGGGCTTCAACTTGAACTTTTCTACCAAGACAAAAGACTCTTATTTCACAGATTATGGCATAATAGGCCAGGGTTTTTTAATTGTCAAGTATTTTCATCCCAATTATGCTCTGAGGTCTGGAGAAGTGACCAGAAGCTAGGTCTATGGGCCTGTTAAATCACTGACAGGTAGACTTGTATCCAGACATCAAGCATCGACTTTCCTTCATTGGTTTCCACTAAGACAGGAGCCATGATAGTATATCATATCTCTTATAATCAGTGGCGGCTCAGACCTTGCATATAACAACTCTCCAAAGATCTGGCTATAGTGGATCTTTCTCCAGTGGTTAATTATTTAGGTAAATGTCCAAAGCTTTCTTTGGGAATGGGATAAGGAAACTGCTACCTTATATATTTGCCATGATGTTAAGCCCTTCCTCAAGGACTTCAATTGATAAAATTTGGATCTGATTGGCTCAAAAATAGAAACTGGCAATAGATTATAATTTCTCATTGGGTCTTTTCCTCACTCAGTGTTGATACTTATTTGTTCTAAAGGTCAAACAATGCTCTTATTAATTGCCTCTTTATTTTGATTAGGGTTCTCCAGAGAAACAAAACCAATAGGGTGTGTACGCATTTAGAAGGAGTTTATTATAAGGAATTGGCTCATGCATTCACGAAAGTTGGTGAGTCAAAATTTGCAACAGGCTGGAAGGCTAGAGATTCAGGAGAGCCAATGGTGTAGATGGCATTTGAAGACAGTTTGCTGGAGAATTCCCTCTTGCTTGGGGTGGGTGGTCTTTTTGTTCTATTCAGGCCTTCAACTAATTAGATGGAGTCCACCAGATTATAGAGCGCAATCTGCTTTACTCAGAGTTAACTGATTTAAATGTTAATCCCATCCCAAAACACCCTTCAAGTCAACACATAATATTAACCATCACCCTATCTGTGTTGTCCTTAGTACACTATTGTTTATTAACCTTCACCAGAGATCCTTTTAGGCCAGAACCCACTAGATTCCATTCCAGTTTTCATGCCTGTCATAGTAATTATGCCACCTTACCTCTGATGATCATGTGATGCCACTAGACTTTTTCCATTTCAGAATTGCATCACCTTTCCTTGACATTTGGGAGCCAATTCGGTAGCAGCCTCCCCAGCCACCAATCACAGACTATCCATACAGCTGGATAAGGGATAGTTTATTGATAAGAGGTCCATCTCTAACTATTTAATATTTAATATCCTGGCAAGAGAACCTTGAACTGGCCCTTATATGCTGCTGGGATGGCTTCTCAAAGCTAAAAAACAATGAAGGGCTACAGTAAATGAGATGGAGTATCTAGAATTTCATTGGCAGATTATTGAGGAGGGCAAGGCAAAAGACCCAGAAAGGTGAGTATACTAGAAAAGATTTATGGTATAAGACCAGAAATGTCACTGAATGACTATACTCTCTGGTAGGGTCCAGAGAGCAATTCCTTCACTGTAATAATGACAATATAACCAGTGTTTCAGTGTTACACTATAAACACGTATCTTTTAGCTTCTCTTTAGCATTATATCATTTAGTCTCCTATGAATTTTATGAAGAAGGTAGTGACAATGAAACAAGAAACAATCTCTCTTGTTAACACCTTGACAATTAGTTATTACTTTATTTCATTTAATCTAAGATATCATTGATTTTCAGGGTAGCCACTATTTTATGTACCGTTAAGAAAGAAAAATTACAGCTAGAATTGGCATTCTTCTATTATATGATGCACCTCAATTTCAGACTGCTAAAGTATTTTTTAAATGTTCATTTTAATACGCATGCAATGTGGTAAATAAAATGCTTTCTCCATTCATCAAAAGTACAGCTCAGTATTCAACAACACCTCTTTCTGAAATTCTCTACAATATTTTGCTAGTGAATCTCAGACAGACCTACAGTAGAAAGCATTTGAACGTGTATAAAAAAATACCGTTTATCAAGGACCTTTTCTAATTAAATAAGACTCAAACAACAAAAGAAAGATTTCATGTATTTTTTCTGACCTCTTTCTCCTTTGGTGAAATCCAAAATCTAAAGCCTGGCCAACATGATGTTGGTGGAGAATCTACTGGGCTTTCTAAAAATGGATATTTCCAGAAAATGAGGCGATTCTTCCAAGATTACTTACCAACTTCATGTTTACAGAAGAGACTGTATGTTTCTAAGCAGCTGTATAACAAGGTCTGCTCAACGTTCTTCAAGATGCCTTGATGAACAGCAACAAAAAATAAATTACCACTTGAGTAACCAGTTTTGTCCTGAAATCTATAACCAACCATGACAATCTGTGGACCACAATAAAATCTGTGTTCTAACAGAATTTAATAGAGAATGGCAGCAGAGAACAATGTGTGCATAGTATTACAAACAGAATCTTGATTGAATTTCATACAGCATAGAGTATTGCCTTATTCTAAGTAATTCAAAATAAATATTTGACAAGTTTTTCTGCACTAATCAGTTACTGAACATCCAGTTATTTTAATGCAACCCTTGCTTCTAAGACTTAGGAACTGTTAGTCAAAGAAAGAACAAATAAGAAAGGTGAATTTCAGCCATGTCTAAGCTACTCCAAAAATTAATTAAGGAATAGCACTGTTATAAAGAATGCCATGGATGCTGTACTATATAATTACATGTTATTAAAATCAGTAAACTACAATTTTCTGTTGTTTGAATTTTGATTGTGCCTACTTACTAAAACAATACAGCTGTTTTGTTTTTAAATATCTTTACTATAGAATTTATATGATGTAATTATTAGTTGTGGATGCATCTGAGTGTTCAGTTAAATTGTAAGCTCTCTCTGGGAAGGAAATATGTCTTTCTTATGTAATATTGGATACATTACAAACAATGTTGATGAATACGTATTTGTCTTAGTAACTATAAAATGAAAGGCTGCAAAAACACCACTCAATTTAAGAATAAGTATATTCCCAAAATGATTAATTCTTGATTCTCCATGTATTCTCCCTGACTCCATATTTCTTCCACCACCAGTGGTAACAACTACCTCAGTTTTGTTTTTCATGCTCTTGCTGTCTTGTGTTATAGTGTTATTCCCTCATGGGTAACTTCTTATGTGATATATCATTTTTTCAGCTTTATAAATTTGTTATCAAGTTATTTTGAGAAAATCTCCCTGGTGTTGTGTGTCGTTATAGCTCATTCATTTTCCCTGCTCTATGAAATCACACTCTTTGAATCTCTCCAAATTTCCTTAGCCCATTCTCCTGAAGATTTGGTTTGTGTCCAAGGTTTTGTTTGTTTGCTTTTGCTATAGTGAACAAGACACACTGTATATTCATTTGCAGGTCCTCTGGAAAACCAGTCAGCGTTTCTCTATTGAACACACACACACAGAGAAATGGAATAGTTGTGCTATGTAACGTGTGTGTCCAACATTATGAGTTAATGCTTTCGAAAGCCAATCATTTATACATCTACCAGAAGTATAAAAGCGTATCCATTTCTTTACTTTTGCTAACATTTTAGTATAGTCAGGATTCTTCATGTTTTTTTGGTAATTGTCATCTGTGTTTTAGCCAATCTAAGAGTATAAAATTCTATCTTATTATGGTACTAAATTCCAGATTCCTGATCACTTATGTGATTGTGCACAGTTTTTCTTTCTTTTTATTTTTTTTGAGGAGGATTAGCCCTGAGCTAACTGCTGTCAATCCTCCTCTTTTTGCAGAGGAAGACTGGTCCTGAGCTAATATCCATGCTCATCTTCCTCTACTGTATATGTGGGACGCCTACCACAGTGTGGCATGCCAAGTGGTGCCATGTCCGCACCCGGGATCCGAACCTGTGAACCCTAGGCCGCTGACGCGGAATGTGAGCACTTAATCGCTGCACCAGCGGGCCGGACCATGCATAGTTTTTCGTAAGTTCATTCACATTCTTTTTCTCTTTTGTGAAATATCTCTTCATTGATTTAACTTACATTCAGGGTTGAATTATTTATTATACGTTCTTGTCAACAGTTTCTTTCTCTTAGCACAAAATCTTTTTGAAATTTATTCATTTTATTAATATCAATAGTTCTTTCCTTTCTTATTATTGAGTAACATTCAATTGTACGTTAGACAATTTGTTTATTCATTCACCTGTTGACAGTTTTTAGCTATTATGAATAAAGCTACTACAAACATTCATTTGTAAACAGCCTTTGCCTAAACATAGTTTTTATCACTTCTTTTGGATAAATAGCTAGGAATGAATTTTAAGGATAGTTTGGTAAGTATATGTTTAACATTTTAGGAAGCTATTAAAAAGTTTTTCAAAGTGGTAATACAATTTTATATTCCCACTAGTAATGTGTGAATGTTATAGTTCTGTTAATCCTTACTAACACTTGATATAGTCAGTATTTTTTGTTACAACCATTCTAGTGGATGTAGAGTAGTATATCATTGTGGTTTAATGCTGCATTTTAGAGAACTAATGACATTGAGTATTTTTCAATTCATTGAGTGCTTATAGGTCAATTTTGTATCTTCTAGGTGAACTGTTCAAATGCTTTGCCAATTATATGGGGCCGTTGACTTCTATATTATTGAATTTTAAGTGTTCTTTATATATTATAAATAAAATCCCCCTTTCAGATATATGTATCACAATTGCTTTCTCTGACTTTTTGGCTTGCATTTACATTTTCTTAACAATGCTTTTGAACATCATAAGATTTTCATTTGATGAAACATCTTTCTTTTATGGTTTGTGCTTTTTGCATCTTATCTATGAAATCTTTGTCAACTTCAAGATTGCAAAAATTTTCTCCTTTGTTTTATTTAGAAAATTTTTATAACTTTAGCCTTTATATTTAGGGGTGTATTCCACATTTTGAGTTAATATGTGTTGATATATGGTGTGAGGTAAGGATCAGGGTCCTTGTGTGCCAAATGATACCCTGTTGTTTAGCACTTTTTGTTGAGAAGACTGGATATCCTTTCCCCTATCGAAATACCTTGACACTTTTGATAAAAATCAATTGACCATTTATGTGTGTCTATTTCTAGATTCTCTTCTGTTTCATTGACCTGTACAAATTTCCCTATAGTAAGTCTTGAAATCAGATAGTGTCAGTGTTCTAGCTTTGTTATTCTTTAGCAAATTACTTTGGCTGGTCTAGTGCCTCTGCTTGTTTGTTTAACTTACAGAGTCATTGTGATAATCTTCATGCTAAAGTCTACTGGGATTTTGATTGGAATTGAACTGACTATATATATGTATATAAATTTGTTGAGAATAGATACCTTAGCATTATTGAATCTTATGATTCTTAAGGCATCTCTCCAGTAATTTAGGTATTCTTTAAACTCTCCTAGGAGTGAAACAGTAACTGGCCTAATTACTTTTTAAAATTTCAATGTGCTTTTATTAATTGCTAGAATATAGAAATAAAATTGATTTTGCATAGTGATCATGTATACTGGGACCTTAATAATTGATATATTATGCCTGGCAATTTTTTGTAGACTGCCTTGGATTGTCTATATATATAAATATTGCACTTGAGAATAAAGACAATTTTATATCTCATTTCCCTATCTGTATGTTTTATTATAATTTTTTTCTTTCCTTATGTCACTGTTTAGGACCTCCAATAGAAGTGCTGAAGTGGTAATCATTGCTTTGTTCTTGACCTTAGGAAGAAATAATTTTCTTTTCGTTATGACATGTGACGTTAGTACAGATCTGTTGTATATTTGGTTTGTTGGATTGGATTTGTTCATTTTTGTTTTTTTCCTGAGGGAGATTCACCCCAAGTTAACATCCATTGCCAAACTTTTCTTGCTTGAGGAAGATTAGCCCTGCTCTAACATCCGTGCCAGTTTTCCTCTACTTTATGTGTGGGTTGTCACTACAGCATGAATGATGAACAGCGTAGGTCTGCACTCAGGATCAAAACCCACAAACCCGGGCTGCCTAAGTGGAGCGTGCCAGACCCAAACACTAACCATGGAGCCGGCCCCTGATTTGCTCATTTTTTAAAGAATTATTCCAACCATTTTCATAAGCTATATTGATCTCCAGATTTTTTTCTCTTGTAATGTTTATGTATGATTTTGGCATCAGAGTAAGTCTGGCTTCATTGAGTAAGTTGGGAAGTATGTCATTTTCTCAAATTTTCTTGAAAATTTTATGTAGATTTGGTAATATTTCTGTCAAATGTTTTATAGAATTCACTAGTGAAGACTTTTATGTCTTTTCTTCATGAAAAGTTTTTTTTGAGATATAATTGACATATTAGTTTCAAGAGTACAGCATAATGATTTGATATATTGTGCGGCAATCACCAAAATATGTTTAGTAAATGTCTATTAGCATACATAGTTACAATTTTTTTCCTGTGATGAGAACTTTTAAGATCTGCTCTCTTAACAACTTTCAAATATATAATGCAATATTATTAACTAGAGTCACCATGCTATACATTACATCCCCAGGACTTATTTATTTTATGACTAGAAGTTTGTGTCTTTTTACCACCTTCACCTGTTCTGCCCATCCCCCATCTCCTGGCTCTGGTAACCACAGATCTGTTCTTTGAGTCTATGAACTCTTTTTTTTTTTCTTAAGATTCTACATATAAGTCAGATCAGATGGTATTTGTCATTCCGTTTGACTTATTTCACTTAGCATAATGCCTTCAAGGTCCATCCTTGTTGTTGCGAACGGCGAGACTTCTTTCTTTTTTATGGCTGAATAATATTTCAGTTAATGTATATATCACATTTTCTTTATCTATTCATCCATCAGTGGACACTTGCGTTGGCTCTATGTCTTAGCTATTGTAAATAATGGTGCAATGAACATGCCGGTCAGATATCTTTTCAATTTAGTGTTTTTGTTTCCTTTTGATAAAGAACTAAACGTAAACTTACAAGATCATATCATAGTTCTATTTTTACTTTTTTGAGGAACCTCCATACTATTTTCCATAGTGGCTACACCAAGTTATGTTCCCATGTGGCAAGGTTTTTAATTACAATTGAATTTCTTTAATATATATAGAGCTATGAACACTATCTAATTCTTCTTGAATGAGCTTTGGCAGTTTGTGTCTTTCAAGGAATTTGTCCATTTCACCTAAGTGCTGCATTCGTGAGCCTGGAATTATACACAATACTCCTTTACTTTCTTTTAAATATCTCTGATATCCCCTTGCTCATTTCTAACAAATATAATTTGAGTGTTTGCTTATCTTTTTTCAAAAAGAATAGCTAAAGATTTCTTTATTTTCTTGATTTTCCCCAAAGATCAGCTTTTGCTTTTGTTGATTTTCTCTATTTTTACTCATTGTCTATTTCATTGATTGCTGTTCCTATCTTTTTAATTACCTTTCTCTTACTTAATTTGGGTTAAATTTTCTCCTCTTTTTCTAAATTCTTAAGGTAGAACCTTAGATCATTGACTTTTTTATTTCTTATTTAACAATATAAGCATTTAGTGCTCCACATTTCCCTCTAGGAACTGCTTTGGGCGCATTTCATACATTTTGATTTCTATTTTAATCTATTGATTATTTAGAAAAATTTTTTAAAATTTTTCTTTATTGAGGATGATTTTGGCTTATAATATTGTACACATAAATTTCAGGTGTACATTATTATATTTCAGTTTCTGTATAGAATACTTTGTGTTCATCACCAATAGTCTAGTTATTATCCATCACCAAACATGTGTGCCCTTTACCCCTTTTATCCTGTCCTGACGCCTTCCTTCTCTGGTAATCACAAGTCTGTTCTCCTTGTCTGTGTTTGTTTATCTTCCACACATTTTTTTTATGGCTGAGTAGTATTCCATTGTGTACATACACCACATCTTCTTTAACTATTCATCTATTCTTGAGTACTTGGGTTGCTTCCACATCTTTGCTATTGTGAATAATGCTGTGATGAACAAGGGTTCCATAAATCTTCTTGAATTGTTGATTTCATGTTCTTTGGATAAATATTCAGTACTGGGATATCTGGATCATATGGTATTTCTGTTTTTAATTTTTTGAGAAATCTCCATACTCTTTTCCATAGTTGCTACACCAGTTTGCATTCCCATCAGCAGTGTATGAGGGTTCCCTTTTCTCTACATCCTCTTCAACAATTGTTATTTCTTGTCTTATTAATTATAGCCATTCTGACAGGTGTGAGGTGATATCTTATTGTAGTTTTGATTTGCATTTCCCTATAATCAGTGATGTTGAATACCTTTTCATGTGCCTGTTGGACACCTGTATATCTTCTTTGGAAAAATGTCTGTTCATATCCTCTGCTCATATTTTCAGCATTTGTTCATTGTTTTGTTGAGTTATATGAGTTCTTTATATATTTTGGAAATTAACCCCTTGTCAGATAAACAATTGGAAAATATTTTCTGCTAGTTGGTGGGTTATCTTTTTGTTTTGCTCATGGTTTCCTTTGCCTTGCAGATGCTTTTTAGTCTAATGCAGTCCCATTTGTTTATTTTTTCTTTAGTTTCCCTTGCCTCAGTAGACATGGTATTCAAAAAGATACTGCTAAGACTGATGTCAAAGAGTGAACTGTCTATATTTTCTTTTAGGACTTTTATGTTTTCAGGTCTTACGTTCTGTTTTGGCGATGGGTTTGTCATATTGGCCTTTTTTATGTTGAGGTACTTTCCTTCTATACCCATTTTAATGAGAGTTTTTATCATAAATGGATGTTGGATCTTGTCAAATGCTCTCTCTGCATCTATTGAGGTGATCATGTGATTTTTATTCCTCGTTTTCTTCTTGTGGTGTATCACATGATTGATTTGCAGATATTGTACCATCTCTGCATCTCTGGAATAAATTTCATTTGATCGTGGTATATGATCTTTTTAATGTATTGTTGTACTTGATTTGCTAATATTGTATTGACGATTTTTGCGTCGATGTTCATCAGTGATATTGGCCTATAATTTTCTTTTTTTTGTGTTGTCCATGTCTGGTTTTAGTAACAGGGTAATGTTAGCCTTGTAGAATAAGTTAGGAAGCTTCACTTCTTCAATTTTTGGGAAGTCTGATTACTATTTCAGTCTCTGCTTGTGATTGGTCTATTCAGATTCTCTATTTCTTCTTGATTCAGTTTTAGGAGGTTGTATGATTCTAAGAATTTATTCATTTCTTCTAGGTTATCCAGTTTTCTGGCACATACCTTTTCATAGTATTTTCTTATAATCCTTTGTATTTCTGCAGTATCCATTGTGATTCCTCCTATTTCATTTCTGATTTTATTTATTTGATTCTTCTCTCTTTTTCCTTAGTGAGGATGGCTACAGGTTTTTCATTTTTGTTGGTCTTCTCAAAGAACCAGCCCTTAGTTTGATTGATCATTTCTACTGTTTTTTTAAGTCTCTATTTCATTTATTTGTGCTATGATTTTTATTATTTCCTTCCCTTTACTGACTTTGGACTGTTTTTCTTCTTTTTCTGGTTCTTTTAAGTATAGGGTAAGCTTGTTTATTTGGGATTTTTCTTCTTTGTTGAGGTAGGCTTATATTGCTATAAATTTCCTTCTAAGTAACACTTTTGTTGCATCCCATATGCTGTTATTTTGCGTTTTCATTTTCATTTGTCTCTAAGTATTTTTTTATTTCTCCTTTGATTTCTTCATTAATCTAACAGTTGTCCAGTAGCAAGTTGTTTAGTTTCCAATATGTATAACTTTTGCAGCTTTTTTCTTGCAGTTAATTTCTAGTTTCATAGCACTGTGACCAGTGAAGATGCTTGATGTGATGTCAATCTTCTTAAATTTATTGAGACTTGCTTTGTTTCCCAACATATGGTCTATCTTTGAGAGTGTTTCATGTGCATTTGAGAAGAATGTGTATTCTGCTCTTTTTGGATGGAATATTCATATATATACATAAAGTCTATCTGGTCTGATGTTTCATTTAAGGCCAACGTTTGCTTGATGACTTTCTGTCTGGATGATCTATCCATTGATGTAAGTGGTGTGTTGAGGTCCCCTAAAATTATTGTGTTGATATGAATCTCTCTCTTTAGGTCTGTTAATAGTCGCTTTCTATACTTTGGTGTTCCTGTGTTAGGTGTGTATATATTAGTAAGTGTTATGCCTTCTTGGTGGAATGCCCTTTTTGTCATTATATAATGTCCATCTTTACCTTTTATTATCTTTTTTACCTTGAAGTCTGCCTTGTTTTTTATAAGTATGGCTACATCCACTTTCTTTGCTTGCCATTTACTTAGAGTATCTTCTTCCATCCCTTCGCTCTGAGCCTGTTTTTCTCTTTAGAGTTGAGATGTGTTTCCCAGAGGCAACATATTGTTGAGTCTTGTTTTTTAATCCATGCAGCCACTCAGTGTCTTTTGATTGGAGAATTCAATCCATTTACATTTAGAGTGACTATTGATATATGAGGGCTTAATACCATCATTTTATCTTTTATTTCCAGTTGTTCTATATTTCCACTGCTTGTTTTCCCTTCTATTTCTGACTGCCATTTCAGTTGGGTGGTTTTCTGTGATGATTTTCTCTTTATTTATGATTTGTGACTCTTCTCTGATTTTTTTGTTTTGTGTTTACTATAAGGTTTATTTAAAATATCTCATAGATGATATAGTTCATTTTCTGATAACCTCTTATCTACACTAGCCTAAGCAGGTTCTATCCTTTTCCTCTTCCACTTCTGTGTTTTTGCTGAGATAATTATTTTTTTCGTGTGTTGTGAGTTTGTGACTAAATTGAAGAGTTTATAGATATTTTTGATGTTGTCTTTACCTTTATCTTTTATGTTATTATTGTTTGCTGACCTATTCTGATACAGAGATGCAATTTTCTGATTCTGTCTATTTATCTCCTTTCTCAAAGCATTGTAAACCTTTGCCTTTTTGTTTCAGGTAAGAGGGTTCCCTTAATCTTTTCTTGTAAGGCAGGTCTGGTGGCAATGAATTCCCACAGCTTTTGTTTATCTGGGAGAGCTTTTATTTCTCCATTATATATGAAAAATAATTTCTATGGATAGAATATTCCTGGTTGATAGTTTTTGTCTTTGTAGTTGGAATATATCATTTCATTCTCTCGTAGCTTGTAAAGTTTCTGCTGAGAAGTCCACTGAGAGCCTGATGGGGGTTCCTTTCTAGGTTATTTTCTTCTCTCTTGCTGTGCTTAATATCTTTTTGCTATTGACTTTTGACAGTTTTAATATTGTAGGGCTTGTAAAAGATTTTTTTGCATTGATATAATTAGGAGTTCTATTGGCTTCATGTATTTGTATATCTAGTTCTTTCTCTAGGTTTGGGGAGTTCTCAGCTATTATTTCCTTGAACAAGCTCTCTCCTTCTTTCTCCATTTCTTTTCCTTCTAGGGTCCCTATAATCCTTCTGTTACTTTCCTAATTGAGTTGGATATTTCTCAAAGAACTTCTTCATTTTTTTTGAAGTCTTAGTTCTTCTCTCCTCCTCCACCTGAAGCATTTCTAGGTTTCTATCTTCGACTTCACTAAATCTCTCCTTCATAAGGTCTGCTCTATTTTTATGCTTTCTACATTATTTTTTATCTCATTAATTGTGTTCTTCATGTCCAGAATTTCCTTTTGATTTTTTTTAGAGCTTCATTCTCTTTGATGAAGTATTCATTCTGTTTATTAATTTTATTCCTGAGCTCATTGAATTGTCTTTCTGAATTTTCTTGTAACTCATTGAGTTTCTTTATGACAGCAATTTTGAATTCTCTGACAGTTAAATTGTAATCCTCTGTTACTTCATATTTGGTTTCTGGAAAGTGTCATTTTCCTTCTCTTCTGCAGTGTTACCGTAGTTCTTTATGGTGTTTGATGAATTGATCCTCTGCCAGTGCTTTTGTGGTGGCAATCACCTTTTCTTATTGGGTTATGGTTTTGGTTACTTTGATTCTAGTCAACTGTGTCTCATGTTTCTCCACTGGCTCTCTGCAAGGTTGGGTGCTGCTGTCCCATATACCACCTGTGCTGCTATTACTGGGTTGTCTTGGGGTGCTGGTTGCACCAATATCAGAAGTCCTGGCTTCACAGGTGTCACTGTCACTGGTGGGGACCTGGGAACCCAGGGACTTGTGTACAGCCACTGGTGCTGCTGGAGCTGGCGTTGGGGTTGCCACCACTTGGAGCTGGGTCACTGGTTCTGCTGTGGTTCTTGATGCTTCTGGTCATGGATTCCATGTGCCATCACTGGGGGAGGTAGTGGCTGGTTTTTGTGTCCTTGCTCTGTCTGCTCATTGTTGTGCAGGTTGGGCCACTCTGACTTTGCATGGGTCAAGGCACATTTGAGTGGGCCAGACAGCAACCACTTATCAGGGCAAATTCATGCATGCCAGTCAGCAGCCACTTGGCAGGGTGCCTTCATGTGGGCAATGCTGCTTCTCAGCAAGTTGTGCCCACACAGGTGGGGCTGCCACTCAGTGGGGCATCTTCACATGAGCTGGGCCATTGCCACTCTGTAAGGAGCATTCATGTGGATGGGGCTACCATGGCTCAGTGGGCACTCCCATGGCAGGGCTACCACCCCTCTGCAAGCATTCATGCAAGGATTGGGCTGCCCCGCCTCCATTCACAGTCATGCAGGCTGCTGCATGGGTATCCATGTCTTGGATCACTGCCATTGGGCGGGGGGAGGGGGCTATTCCTCTGGTTACACTGCTTCCCAGGAGGGTCCAGTCCCCCCACCTTCAAATATATAGCTGCATGGATCTTTCAGGCATCCTGTTGTGCTGTGTAGGGAATCCTCTGTTGGTTAATGGATGTCCATTTAGTTGTATGTAAGGAAAAAGTGAAAAACTCAGTCTGCCATGATGCTGAGATCACATGTAGAGAATTATTTTTTAATTTGAGGCATTATTTATATTTTTTGTTATTGATCTTTAATTTGCTGCCTTTGTGTTCAAATAATATGTTCTCTATATTTCAATATTTTTACATCAATTGAAAATTTTATCATGGAATTTAAAATCTAATGAGAAAGGGCTCATTTATACAGAAAATGTTATGTGCATATTTTCATGTAATCCTTATAAGAACTTTATGAAATGCATATAATTATCCCCATTTAAGTAATAAACAAACTGAGGCTTAGAAAGATGCAGTTCCGTACAGAACTACATGGAATGAAGAGTTATGTTCTAATCCATGTTTTCTAATTAAAACATCAATTTATTTCTAATCTAACCCATACACCAGGAACTGTGTTCAAAAGGAAGACATGCAAAATTTTGCATGTTTAAAGAAATGGCCAAATATCAGTCACAATGTAGAATTTGTTTTCTCAAATTATTCTTACCCAACCTGCATCCCAAGGAGAAATGTGCGTTATAAGGACAGCTGCCCATGATACCATGAAATATCCAAAGAAAAGGTATCCCCAATTTATTGGCACTCACAATGTTTCTCAATCAGAAATCAATATCTAGGTTGGGATACTCCAAATTTTCTGTTGAGCTAGATTACACGAAGTACTTTATCCCTAGATCACCTATGCAACTCCCTTTCTCTTACAAATTGAGACATTTGTGACAATAACTTGCTTTTTCCCTATTCTATTTTGTTTTTTCGAACAACTGAAAATAAATATCTTCAGAATCAACTGTTTCTAACTCATTTCTATACAGGACTACCCTATGACCAAGAGACAAAGTTTTGACCCCCATTGTTTGATTTTTGACACATAACTATAAAAATATTTTTGAGCTTTGAAATTCCAGAAACAAAACAAATTACCCACAACAGAGAAGGGAAGACTTTGGAACTGAGGCAATTCAGAATCCATATAAACAATGAGTGAACATATGAAAACTTTTCTGTGTCAATAAAGTGACTACAAAGTAGTAGGTAATGAGATATATATGGCTTATAAAAGATAAGGAAGAATAATTATAATTAAGATGAAGAATTAATTTAAAAAACTAAGCAATTATGTTAAAAAGAAAACATAGGTTTACATTTTTACCAAATACAAAGATGTATTCAAATTTAATTGGAAATAATCCATATGATCTTATTCCTTAAAAGAAAATGTTTTCCTTGATGTACTGGCAGTTTAACATTACAGCAGTACTTTGGCCCACTACTGATTCTCATGCGCAAGTGTAGAGCCCAGATGTTGATGTTTGTTAGTCTTGTTAGCTAAAAGGAAGCTGAAATATTTGGAGATTAGTGGATTCCTCATCTTGGGGAAAAAATCAGAATAGCCCTGAAAATCTTTATACTACCACAAAGCAACAATATTTTCAAGAATGTAAGGCACTGTTCAAGAAAAGGAAAGAGGTAGCTCTTCCTCATCAGATTTAATTAAAATAAGTGTTTTTTAAAAGGCTGTAAATACCAAATGGTACTTTGGTTAGTCTTGCTGCAAATCAGATAATTCTGAAATCTTAGTGACTTACAGTAACAAATATTTATTTCTTATTCATATTGCATGTATGCTGCTGCAGCTCTGCGGAGCATTGTTTTATATGTATTCTTCTTTAAGGATCCAGGCTGAAGGGATAGTTTCAATGTGAGACCTGTACATTCTCACAGCAGAGGAGAGTAGTAAGAGACACTCAGCTACACCATATAATCTTATTTAAGTCTATTGCTCAGATATGTCCTAAGTTAGGGCCATTCATATTCTATTAGGCAAAGCAAGTTGCATAGATAAGTCCAATATTAATGAGGCAAGGAAGGATGTCCCTTTTATGGAGGAAGAGTAAATATTTGCATATAATAATGCATTCTACCACAATTCTCAAAAGAAAACAATCATAAAATATGTAAAAAGTCTATACAGTAGAAAAGTTTAAAATTTTTTGATTAAATACCTAAAATTAAGTGCTAATAAGCATAAGCACTTATTTCTTTAAATACACACCAGTTCATGAACTATATATAAATGTTATGTTTTGTTTTGTTTTGAGTCATGGAGATGGGTGTGGAAGTACCAATTAGTGTCAGTGTTTACTCATAATAAACAGAAAGACAGGGGTTCAACCTTTATTCAACCAGGTGTTCATATCCTATGATGAAGCAGAAAGAAGTTTCAGCCGTATATTTCAGATGACAAATTAACATACCAAGAGAAGAGTTAGTTGTGCTGGTTAGATTACTGAGGGATGCCTCAGAATTTAAAATTTCTGTGTAACAATATTTATTAATTACAATAAGATACCATTAAGGCTCAAAAACACTATCAAATAAGTTATCTTGTCAGATCAGTGTATAATAATGCCAGGACGATGGGTCATATAACACCATCTGAATAAAACTAAGAGCAATGCTTTTATGAAACAGTAACAAAAAAATGATAAAAGTAAAATAAATGAGAAAAAAGTGATCATAAAAAGTCATAGTGAGGACATTCACTTTTGGGAAAATAGAGTAGACATAATTTTTCCTGTTTCTCCTGCGAAGTACAAGTAAAACCTAGGACATTATGTCTAACGTATATATTTAAGCGGACTCTGAAAAGTGGTGAGAAGAAAGGACATGAGCCAGTGATCTTGGCACCCAAGGAACGACATGGTAGTGAGTTTTCTGAGTTTTCTTTTGCCTTTTATACACCAGATTTAGAGCTGAAGAAACCATCAACCTGGAAATGCCAACATGTGCAGGCGAAAAAAAGGCCCAACAAAAGCCTCTTCTCTCTAGCCAAAGAACCAGGAAAGGGTCAGCCTAGCAAGCAGGAAATTTTTAGCCAATAACTTCTCTACTCCAGGCAAGCATGACAGAAAAACAAACAAACTGTAGCCACATCTTCACCCATGTCTACAGAGGCTGAGTGGAAAGCCTATGTTTCCACCCTTGCCAGGCACTCCCGCTCCTCTCACCCTGAGTAGTGTCAGAGAAGGCCAGGTAGGGACTTTGATTCCAGCTAGGTTGTAACAAGGTCCCCCCTACCTGGCTGTGTCAGTAGAGACCTCATGGAGAGCTGGGACTTTGACCCCCATGTAGCCCCAACAACGTATCTGACCATCACTCCTCTCTGTGCTATCAAGGAGGACTAATTAAGGGTCGGGAAGTTTACTACAGCCCAGCAGTATTGAAGCCACTCCTTCCACTGTGTTTTCAGTGGAAACTTCATGGGGAGCAGTAATAAGGCGCTTCTATCCCTGCTAGTCAAAGATGTATCAGTGTAGGCCTAGAGAGAAGCTGGATCTCCCACCCCTAATCAGCAGTAATGAGGAACTCTCTTCTCTTATGTCAACAAGGGCCAAGTGGGGAATCAGGAATTTTACTTATACTTGGCAGTAATGAGGTGATGATACCCCTTCTCCTGCCAAAGTTAGTGTCAGAATAAGTCAGCTAAAAGAAAATATATTAATAAGATCTACAGACTCACAAAATATTTACAAAAGTGATGGAAACCTGTGGTCATACCAAGAGCCAGGAAGATCTCAAACTGAGTGAAAAATGACAATCAGTAGATAATACTACTGAAATGACAGAGAGGTAACAATTTTCAGATATATTTTAAAGGAGTCATTATCATAAAAATACTTCAAGAATAATTACAAATATGCTTGAAACCAAAAAAAGAAAGAAAGTTTCAGCAAAGAGATAGATGTTATAAGAAGAACCAAATGGAAATTTTGGAACTGAAGAATATAGTGATTGGTATTAAAATCTCACTGGATGAGATCAACAGCATAATTTAAGAGACAGGAAATAATCAGTGACCTTGAATATAGAACAATAGAAATTACACAATCTAAACAATGGAGAAAAATAGGCCAAACAAACAAATAAAAATAGAGCCTCAGGGACCTAAGGGACTAGAACAAAAGATCTAACATTAAAGGACATAAACAAATAGATTCAAGAAGCTTAGTGAATCCCAAACAGAATAAACCCCAAGAATCCATGCCATAACAAATCAAAAGTGCATTTCTCACAACTAAAGATAAGAAAAATATCTTGACTGCAACTGAGAAAAATGACAACCACCTTTATGGGGAAAACAATTGGAACTATAGGAGGTTTTTCATTAGGAACAATGGAGGGAAGAAAGAAATGATGCAATATTTTGCAAGTACTGTAAGAAAAAAACTGTCTATCCAGAATGTTATTTCCAGTGAAAATATCCTTCACAACTTAAGGAAAAAATCAAGATATTCTCAGGTGAAGGAAATCTAAAAGAATTTATTTCCAGCAGACCTACATTAAGAGAATGAGTAAAGGAATTTTTATAACCAGAAAAGAAATGTCAAAAGATCCTTGGACCATCATTGTAGTAGACTGAATCATGATTCCCCAAAGACGTTCATTTTCTAGTCTGAAGAACTTATTAATCAGTTAGCTTAAATGGTAAAATATAGTTTGCAGATATGATTAAGTTAAAGCTATTGAGATGGGGAGATTATCCTGAAATATCCTGGTGGGCGCAATGTAATCATAAGGATCCGTATAAGAAGGAGGCAGGAAGATCAGAGCTAGAAGAAGGAAAAGTAGCAATAGAAGCAAGTGGTTGGAAAGATGCAAGGAAAGAGCCATGAGCTAAGTAATACAGGTCTTCTCTAGAAGCTGAAAAAAGGCAAAGAAACAGATGATCTCCTAAAGCCTCCACAATGAATGCAGCCCTACCAACACATTGGTTTTAGACTTCTGACTCCAAGAATTATAAAATAATATATTTGTTTAGTTTTAAACCACGGAGTTTGGGGTATTTGGTTACAGCAAAAGGAAGCTATTAACAATCAGGAAAGAAAAACATGGTAAGAAAAAATATGTGTAAATACAATAGACCTTTCCTTCTCCTCTTGAGTCTTCTTAATTATGTTTGACAATTGAAATGCAAATGATAGCATTGTCTACTGTGGTTCTAAATGTACATAAAGGAAATATTTATATAATAGTTACATAATTATATAATAAACAGGAGTGGGTAAAAGGATATAAAGGGAGTTAAATGTTCTATTCTTCTCTTGAACTTATAAAATTAAAAATGCTATGGATATATCAAAACGTAACTCTAACCAAATGTTCAAGTATCCCAGAGCAAACCAGGAAAAAGTTAATAGAGAAAGAAAAACAAACATTAACGAATGCCAAAATAAAATGCAGACAAGTTGCAATATATCAACATTTACATTAAATGTAAACAGTCTAAGGCACCAATTAAAAGACAGAGATGGAGAGAGCAGATTAAAAAACATGACCTAACTTTATGCTATCTAAAAAAAACTTGCTTCAAATATAAAGTAGGCAGGTTACAAATCAAAGGATAGAAAAGATATATCATGCAAACATTAATTAAAAGAAAGCAGGAGTGGGGCTGGCCCCGTGGCCAAGTGGTTAAGTTTGCGCGTTCTGCTGCAGGAGGCCCAGTGTTTCATTGGTTCAAATCCTGGGCGCGGACATGGCACTGCTCACCAAACCACGCTGAGGCAGTGTCCCACATGCCACAACTAGAAGGACCCACAACGAGGAATATACAACTATGTACCACGGAGCTTTGGGGAGAAAAAGGAAAAAATAAAATCTTTAAAAAAAAAATAAAAGAAAGCAGGAGTACTCTATTAATATCAGATTAAAAAGACTGAAGAGCAAAGAAAATTACCAGAGAGAGAATGGGACATTTTATAATGATAAGAGAATCAATCTACTAAGAGCACATAGCAATTCTAAAAGTGTATGCAACAAACAACAAAACTTAAAAATACGTGAATCAAAAACTGATGGAACGTAGACAAACCCCCAATGAGAGTTGAAGACTTCAACATCCCTCTCTTAACAACTGATGGAACAAATAGACAGAAAATCAGCAGTGATATAAAAGAACAGAACAACATCAATAGCAGGATCTCATCAACATGTAGAACCCTCCACCAACAACGAGGGAATAAATATTTTTATCAGGTGATACAAGTACCTACACCCAGATGAATCATATCCTAGGCAATAAAAAAAACCCCTCAGTGAGTGTAAAAGAATTGAAATCATATACAGTGTGTCTCCAACCACACTGGAATCAAACTAAAAATCTTAAGAGAAGTATCTTCAAACATTTGGAAACTAACAGCACACTTCTAAATAATATATGGGTCATAGAAGGAGTCGCAAGGGAAGTAAAAAATGCATTAAATAAAATGAAAATGAAGATATAAGAGATCAAAAAGTTAGGGTAAAAGGCAATAGTAAAGAGACAATAAAATCACTATGGTTGCCAGGGGTTGGGAGATGGATGAAAACACAAACCACAGAGGATTTTCAGGGCAGTAAAAATATTCTTTACGGTATTATAATAATGAATAGATGTCATTATACTTTTGTCCAAACCCATAGAATGTACAACACCAAAAACGAATCCTAAGACAAACTATGTACTTTGGGTGATTATGATATGTCAACATAGGTTCATTTTTGGTAAGAAATGTACCATTCTGCTGAGTGATGTTGATAATGGGTAAGTCTATGCATGAGTAGAGAGAGAGGGTATGTGAAAAACTGTGTACTTTCCTCTCAATTTTGTTGTAAACCTAAAACTCCTCTAAAAATTGTCTAAAAAAATGGGGCATATAGTTAAGGTAGAGCTGAAAGGGAAATTTATAGCAGTAACGCAGACATTAGAAAAGAAAAAACAAGCCTTAAATCAACAGTCTAAGCTCCCACCCAAGAACCTAGAAAAAGAAGAGCAAAATATACCCAAAGCAAGCAGAAGGCAGGAAATAATGAAGAGCAGATAATTAATTAAATTGAATTGAAAAACAATAGAGAAAAACAGTAAAACATAGAGTTAGTTTTCAAAAAGATCAATAAAATTGATAAATGTATAGCAGGCTTGACAAAGGAAAAAAAGAAAGAATATACAAATTAACCATATCAAGTATGAAACATAGGGATATCACTACAGACCCTACAGACATCAAAAGGATCATAAACAAATGCTATGGACTACTTTGCACAGATAAATGTGACAACTTAGATTAAATGAACCAATTTCTCAAAAAGTACAAACTGTCACATCTCATCCGAAATGAAATAGATAATTTTTATAGCTCTATAACTATTAACGAAATTGAATTCATAATTTTAAAGCTCCCAAAAAAGAAACCTCCAGGCCCATATAGCTTCATTGGAGAATTCTAACAAAGGTTTAAAGAAGAGTTAATGTAAATTTTACACAATATCTTCCAGAAAATAGAGGAGGGAAACACGAACCAAATTATTTCATGGAGCTAGTATTACCCTGATAACAAAACCAAACAAAGACTATACAGAAAGACAAGAGTGCTGACCAATATCCCTCTCGAATATAGGTACAAAAGTTCTTAATATATTATCAATTAGAATTCACCAATTATTAAAAAATAATATCTCATAATAATATATAATAATATCCCATGATATTACAGTGATGCAAGACTGATTCAATATTTGAAAATTATAGCCCACCACATTAACAGGCTAAACAAGAGGAAGTATATAAATATATCAATTGATGTAGAAAAATCATTTGACAAAATTCAACATTCATTCATTATAAAAACTCTCAGAAAAATAGGAGCAGAGGGGAACTTTCTCAACTTGGAACATCTACAATAAATCCACAGCTAACATGATCCTCAGTGGTGAAACACTGAATACTTTTCCCCTAATATTGGAAACAAGGCAAGGTTGTCCTCTCACATGACTCTTATTCAGCATGGGGCTGGAAGTTTTAGCCAGTGCATGAAGGCAAGGAAAACACTAAAAAATCACACAGATCAAAAAGAAAGAAATAAAATTGTCCCTACTTACAGATGACATCGTCTATTTAGAAAATCCCAAGGCATTTACATACAAACTCTTAGAACTAATAAGTGAGTTGAGCAAGGTCAAATGATACAAAATAAACACAAAAAAGTCAATTACATTTCTACATACCACTGATATTAAAAATACACTTGCAATTGCTCAAAAAAAAGAAATACTTAGATGTAAATCTAATAAAGTGTGTATAATATGCTAAAAGCTACAAAACACTGATGAAAGAAGTTAAAGAGACTACAAATTAAGATCAAAGAAGACATAGCATGTTCAAAGACTGAAAGATTAAGATGTTATTCTCCCCTAATAGATATATAAGTTTAACACAATTCTTATCAAAATCCCAGCAGAAATTCTGTTGAAGAATTTTTATGGCGAGGCAAAGAAACTAAAATATCTAGTACAATTTTGAAAAATAAGAATGAAGTGGGAGGAATCATTCTACCTGGTTTTAAAAATCGGCACCACTTGGTTAGCCATGCTGCAGCAGGGGTCCCACATGTAAAGTAGAGGAAGATGGCCACATGTGTTAGCTCATGGCTAGTCTTCCTCTGCAAAAAGAGGAAGATTGCAGCAAATATTAGCTCAGGGCTAATCTTCCTCAAAGAAAAAGAAATAAAATAAAAAATAATGGCTGAATAAACTTGACTACAGTGTCACCACTGAATATAAAGCAAATAAAAAACATGGCAAATCTAATGAAGAAGCGAGTCTGTGAATTCAATTATCTTCCATTAAGTCAGATGTTGAAGAGACTTGCAAAATGTATGACAATGTCACTCTTCACACTGGTTTTTGTTTTTGAAAATATAGATTTTTTAAAAAATATATTAATTGTATTAACATATATGGGTTTATCATTTTGAACTAGTTAATACACAAATATTTTGACAGCAATTTTCATTAAGTGAGGATTATAAGGAAACCATAAATTTAATTAGAAGAAAAATTAGACAATTCAGTAGAAAAATTGGCTAATGACCTGAGCAAACTTTACAAAAAGAAAATTCAAATGACCGATAATTGTATAAAGACATTTTTAATTTTATTATTAAAAATATATACAGTAATATTAGTAATATTGCACCAATGTTAATTTCCTGCTTTTGATCATTGCCCTGTAGTTATGTCAAATGCTAACATTAGGGGAAGTTGGATGAAAGATATGCAGGAATTCATTATACTATCTTTTGGTTTGTTTTATTGGGGTATAACTGTCAGATAAAATTGTATATATTTAAGGTGTACAACTCGGTGTTTTGATATATGTATAATTGTGAAGTGAGCACCACAATGAAGCTAATTAGCATATCCATCACTTCACACAGTTCCCTTTTTTCGTATGTGTGAGATCTACTCTCTTGGCAAATTTCAAGAATACAATACAGTACTGTTAACTATCATCACCATGCTGCATATTAGACCTCAAGAACTTGTCTTGCGTAACTGAAACTTTGATCAACATGAGACTTTTTGATGAAACTTTTGCACCAATATCTCTCCATTTTCCCCAGCCCTCAATGCTTGCACCCCACCATTCTAGTGACTTAAGCATCTTTTCATATATCTGTTGGCTTTTTGTAAGTCTTCTTTTGAAAAAAGTCTATTCAGGACTTTTTTTCATTTTTTAATACTGTTGTGGTTTTTTTTGCTATTAAATTGTTTAAATTCCTTATATATTTTGGATATTAACCCCTTATCAGATGTGTGGTTTGCTGATATTTTCTCCCATCCTGTAGGGTGCCTTTTCATTCTTTTGATTATTTCCTTTGTTGAGCAGAAGCTTTTTAGTTTGATGTAATCTCACTTGTCTATTTTTGCTTTTGTTGCCCGTGCTTTTGGTGTCATATCCAAAAGAACCATAGCCCAGACCAATGTCAAGGAGCTTTTTCCCTATGCTTTTTTCTAGTAGTTTTACTCTTTCAGGTCCTACATTTAAGTCTTTCGTCTATTTTGAGTGGTTTTTTATACATGGTGTGAGATAAGGGTCCCATTTCATTCTTCTGCATGTGGGTACCCAGTTTTTCCAACACTAGCCTCTGTTGTCTTAATTTTTCTCTTGTGATTCTATGAAGACCACAGCTACTGAGGGGCAGCTGGAGCTGTAACAAAGGGAAACAGAGAACTGCACAGAAAATAAATTGTTCTGGAACTCCAGAAAGAACAATTTCAGCTGGAGAACAGCATTTATGAAAGACAATGTCGGAGGAATAAAAAATAATGTTAAGATGAGTCAAGGGAAAAGGAATAAAGACATTCTAGAAAAAGGGGACAGGTTGAGCAAAGGATAACAGATAAGAAACCTCACATAGTTCGTGGAGGGACCACCTGGCGGTTTGGTGTTGGCACTCAAAATCCAGGACAAAGCACAATATATAATATTCAAGATATTGTGTGTCTTCCCATATGCCTCACTTTCCCGCCTCTCTCTAATCTGCTCTCCTAAATACACTTTCTCTGGATGATTTCTTGTGAACCTACTGATTTAATGTCTATACCCCTCATGCACCTAGATATCTAGCATCATCTCTCACTTCTTTTATCTTCTCAGATAAATGGTGAGAGCATTTTCTGAGCAGTTAAAAGTTCTAATTCCTAGTTATTACCAAGAATTTTCCTTGGCCATATTTTAGTTCCCCATCTGCACTGAAAGAGTAGTAAATTCAGTGATATTTTCTTGGTCATTTCCCTGTTACAACTTCTTAAAGTATTCAAGACTTTTTTGTAAGTACATTTTCCTTTTGGATTTATCTTTGGCTTTTTATACTATTCTTGTTTATTTTTCCCATCTCTCTGACATTTCTTTGCATGTCTCACTTTCTGGGCTCCCTGCCTTCTTCCTTAAACATTAGCATCACCAATTCTCTTCAGACTGTCCTTGAGTTAGTTCATTGAGACTTACAGATTCCACCAAAACTTGTCTAATGATTCCTAAATTGATGTCCACGTGTCTGGTGTCTCTTTTCACTTTCTGCCTAATGGGCATTGCCTCCTGAGTATGCTGTCATCGTATTAAACTCATTATTTTCTAAATGAATTTTATCATCTTCCTTCCACAATGCATTTCCATTACCACCTCAATTCTCTATTTCTGTGACTTTCAGGGCCATTGGGCCAAATTTTTGCATCATCTGTGAATTTTTTTCTCCTCATCTATCCTGTTTACATCAAATCAATTGCCATCTCAAGTTCCGTCAAGTTCTAAATTTTCTGTGCAATGTACCCCTTCCTCTTCACTTTCACCAGTATGCTAATACTTCAGTTCTGTGCCACTTCTCAACTATACAATTTAACATAATTCCTTTACTTCCAGTTTCTAACTTGCTCCAATTGAAGAACATTATTTTAATACAAGTATAGAAGATAAAGTACATTGTACTTTCTTCTCACAAAACTTCCCTTGCTCTCTTTGCCTACACAATTAAACATATAATTTAGCCTACATTGAAGCAAAGTAGTTGCACCCTACCATTCAAATTTTTAAAAAAATTCTTAGCAATACATGGCCTATGGTCTAGCCAAATTGAACCTTGCACAATTCTTCATGTGACTGGAGCATTTCCACTTTCAACCTTCCATGCTTGTGCCTCCATTTGCAATGTTATTTCTAGTGGCTCATTGTTTCTAAATTGGACCCATTCTTTTTTTCTTTTGTGAGGAAGATTGGCCCTGAACTAACATCTGTTGCCAATCTTCCTCCTTTTGCTTGAGGAAGACTGTTGTGAGCTAACATCTGTGCCAATCCTCCTCTATTTCTTTTTAAAGATTGGCACTTGAGCTAACAACTGTTGCCAATCTTTTCTTTTCTTTTCTTTTCTGCTTTATCTCCCCAAGTCCCCCTGGTACGTAGTTGTATATCTTAGTTGCAGGTCTTTCTAGTTGTGGCATGTGGGACACCGCCTCAACGTGGCCTGACAAATGGTGCCATGTCCGCACCCAGGATCTGAACCAGCGAAACCCTAACCGCTGCAGCAGAGCTCATGAACTTAACCACTCGGCCATGGGGCCAGCCCCAATCCTCCTCTATTTTATGTGAGATGCCACTACAGTGTGGCTTGACAAGTAGTGCTAGGTCCACGCCCGAAATTCATACCCATGAGCCCTGGGCTGCAGAAGTGGAATATGCGCACTCAACCACTATGCCACCAGGTTCGCCCCAATTGGACCCATTTTTTAAAGCTCACATAAGGACTTTTCTGAATTCTTCCACCAGAATAATTTTCTACCACATCTATATATTCTTAGAACTTATGTATAGTTTCTTAAATGTACCTAGCATAAATTGTTTCATATTATAATTCTTTATAAACAAGATTTATCTTCTTTCATGAAATGTTCATAAGCCCCTCAAAATCCTAGTCTATTATTTTTTATTCAGCTCCTCTTCCCCCAAAAAACACTTGTACATGGTACAATCTTTAAAAAGTTGATTGAGTACATACACAAATATATAATTAGTAATATCATCCACAGATATCTATGGCTCAACTACTGTTAGCCATACAAAATCCATTCTGTGCACTTACAAGTTCTCAACCATGTTCAGAATAGTTTAACTCACTTTGGGAAACATCAAATGCCAATGAAATGTTATTGAATGTACAGAGGAGTAGGTATATATTAGAATTTCTCAACCTTGGCACCATTGACATTTTTGGCCAAACAGTTCTTTGTGGTGGGGGCTTCCTGTGCATTGTAGGGTCTTTAGCAGCATCCCTGGACTCTACCCACTAGATATGCCTCCCCTATCGCGACAATCAAAAATATCTCCTGAGGTTGCCAAGTGTCTTTGGGGGATAAAATTTGCTCTACTCTTGTTGAGAACCATAGTTTCATAACAGTGGCTACCCAACCATATTTCTACACGTATTAGTCACAAGAGATTGTGCTATGCGTTGGGAATCAAACCTAACCTTATCACAATGAGCATTTCCCATCCACTCAGAGTCCAGTAGTGGTATTCTCACTCGAGTATCTTCCCTGAGTGACCTTTCTCCAAGCAGGGACTCGAATGTGGACTCCTGTCATGTGTCTCAACAACCTCAGAGGCCTCTGCTTTTAGCTGCATGGATATGCGTGAGAGGGAAAGTAGTGGATAGTGAACGATAGTTCCAAGCCAGACCTGAAAATGACTTCCATTTTTTCTGCTCAATTCACTGAGCAAAACTAGTCACATAGTGCCACCTGTATGCAAAGAAGCTTGGGAATTATAGCCTTATTGTAAGTTGTAGAGGAAAATGAAAGAGTTTGATAAACACATTGTTTCAGTCACATTCCATGTGAATCATTGAAATTTAGTAACAGGAATTTTTTGAAGAGTACTTGCTGTACACAATGGATTCAATAACATATTTTTAAAATTTTATGTGGAACTTCAACTTTTAGCCACGGTGGAGTAATAGGGACTGGATTTACTCCACATCACCTCCCTCCCACACACCTGAAACAAACAAAAAACAGACAAAATATATGAAATGATGGTTGTCAAGACAGTCATCTTTAACAGAAAGCAAATGAAGAAGCTTTATTTGTAATAGCCCCAAACTGGAAACAAGAAAAATTTCCATTAACAGGTGGATTGATAAACAGACCGCAGCACATCCATGCAATAGAATATAATTCAGCAATAAAAAGGAATGAAATAACTATTGATAAATGCAACAATATGAAAGAATTTCAAAAGAATAATACTGAGCTAAAGTTACTAGACAAAACAAATTACTAACCATATGATTAAATTGGTGTAAAATTCTAAAACATGCAAATTAATCTATAGTGAGAGAAAACCCATCAGTGATTGCCTGGAGATAGTGGGCAGGAGCTAGAGAAAGGTGGGAGGGAGAGATTACAAAAGCGCATGAGGAAACTTGTGATGAGGATGGAAACGTTCACAGTCTTGATTGTGGCAATTGTTTCATGGATGTACCCATATGTCATACTTATTAAATTACATAGTTAAATTTATGCAGTTTATTTTACTTTAGTTATTTTAATATTCATGTAATTCAACTTCAATTAGTCTGTTCAGGGTCTCCAGATCATTAAGTCTCCAAGGCCAAAATAATCACCGACACACAAAACATGAGACTCCTAACACAGGCCCTCCTTCCCTATATTACATGAACCTGGCCTTTCTTTCTCAGGAAGTAGGAATCAGTGTTCACAGGGAGGGGTAGCAGAAAATAAATAATAAACCTCTGGGTCAGAAAAGAAGACCCCAAATCAAAGCATCTAAATTCAGGCTTCTTTCTCAGAGCCAAAGGGCCTGATTTTTGCTTCAAACCTACTGGAATTTCAGCAAAGTCAAAATTTACTCAAGATTCCCAAGTTCAATGAATTATTTGCATGTTTATGGGATGTGGGAACTGCTTTAGCTTGAGCCACTGGAAACAGATCAGTGACCTGGCCTTCAGACACTGGCTCTGAGATGCTTCTCCCCTGCTTAAGCTTCAAAGACTCAGCAACAGTCTCTACCTTGTATAAGGTCACTGACTCCCAAAGGTGTCAGCCTTATTCTACTCAAGCCTCATTTCTACCCTCTCAGGTCCTAAAGGAAATTTTCATCAAAGCAGAGCCAGTGCCAGGCCAAAGACACCTGTCAATGGAAAAAGGATAATTATTCAACCATCTGTACCGTTGGCTTCTGAAGGAGGAAATCATTGATCTGTCCGTGAGTGCAGCGAAGAGAAATTTATTAAAAAAGAAAAATATGGCTCAAGTGTGAAAATCAATGCACAAGAGAAAAAATGGAAACTTTGCAGATATTCCACAAAGAGTGAGAAAAAGATGACAATTGAGTTTCAGTGAAATACAAATATGATGAGAAAATGAAATCACTTTGTTCATGCAGTTTCATTTCCAAGAAGAATGTCTCAAGGGAAAATATCATGTAATTTTAATTCTAATCCTGAAGCAGAGAAATATGCTAAGATTTTTTAAAAAAAGATTCTCAACTTTAAATAAATGAAATACTTTTTAACTTATATAAAATAGAAGTTTTATCCTCCAGAGTCTGACCTATTTTCATACATATCGATTTGCTAGCTCCAAATGAGGTTTTTTTTTCAATTGGCAAAAAGATAATTAATGTGCCCCCAAGGAATGGTAATATAATTACCTTTTCTTCCGTTTTGAATTCTCTGAGACTCTAGCATGGAATTTGGTATATTTTCTTACACATGTTAGGAGTAGAGACATGACTCAAACTTGTATCTATAGCAGAAAATATATTGTAGCATAACATTTTATGTTACTACGGCAATACGATCATAAATGTATCAAGAAAGAAACGTTTATGGAAATCTCTACCAAATGAAAGAGAGTTTTAAACTCATAAGTATGATTTAGAGCAAAACCCAAAGTCTTTGGAGTTAGAGAGAGTTGAGTTCAAGACCCATCTCCACGTCTAATAAGATGGATAGCAGACTGTTATAATGAGAATTCCTGCGGAGACCCTACTGTGGCATACATTAAATACCAAAGTCGATTGTGAAACAGACCACTCAAGTCAGATGACTCTGAAACCCCCCATCCCCATTGAGTGTATTAAAGGATCAAGAAAAGAGCAGACTGGTGAGATGGGGAGGACTGGAGTTGTCTGGAGAAGTCCTGCTGTGAGTTCCATGACTCCAAAGGTGGAAGTTTAGGAGGCACAGGTCCCTCCTCTCAAACCTGGTGAGAAGGTCCTCAAAAAGATTAATCAGAGACTTTGTGTGTGTGTGTGTGTGTGTGTGTGTGTGTGTTTTAAAAGCCTGCTCTGCGGTTGAGAGATGAGAATGGATTTGAATCCCGACCAAAGATCCCCAGCACAAGATGAGTGTAGGGCCTCTCCAGCGGGGCTGCCTAGGGCAACGGGACCCTGGTAGGAAGAAGTAGCAGTAGGCCACTGAATTCTTAGTCTCTGCAGAAGTCTTTGCAAGCCACCGGCCAAACTAGTGACAATGCTCTGCTGCTGTAAAAAAAATCTCCAGTAAAGATCATTAGCAATTCAGTTAGGGTGGGAGGAGATACTAGAAAACCCACATCCCAATCTTAAAAGCACCCAAACAAGCAAGAGTTAGCTTTTAAGATCTGCCAGCCACAGGGATGCAAAGTTACCAGGTAATGGATGAGGCAGGACTGGAGCAATAAAAATGAGAAACTGGCTATCCTTCCCTGGGTACTCATGCCCCTTGCTTGAGGCCTTACCAGGGGAGTGAAGTGTTAATGATGACATGGGATAGGGCATTCTAATTTGTACTCTGAAATTGTGTTTTATGATTTAAAGTGACCCTAGGATTTCGTCTTCCCTAAAAGTAACCAAAAAACTCATGAGCTTCCTGAATATTCATCTAACGGAGCAGAGGTAACACTAGCCCAATAGAGTCGTTTAAAACAGTGGGCAGGGGGGCAAAAATTACTGTATTTTCTGTTTGCATCTCAGTGGTAAAGCTTTTTAAGATACAAGCTATACGGAGAATTTCAGGTAATTTATTTAGCCTCCCTACAGTTCTCTTTCCTTACTATTGTTGAGAGGATTAAATAAGATAATATGTATAAAAGATTGAATATGTCTGAATACTGGCCTTCAGCCCTTTCTTACCACTGCTAGCTTCCTGCTCCCCTCAGTGTCTCCTTTCCTTCTGTTTTCTCTGACTTCTTTCTTTTATACAATTCTTTTTCCTCCTTTTGAGTTGCTGTCATAGAACCCTTGCACCTTTGTTTGTGAAATGGAACAGAAAAAATTTAGGTGTATATCAGAAAAATTTCTCTTTAACAGTGCAGAAAGAATTATCACGGATACACAGTTTATAGCAGATAAAAGAATTTGAAAAGTCAAAGAATATGAGGTCTGTTCTGGAAGGACCAATTGGCCATTCACAGCTAGACAGCAATAATGGAAGTTTCTAAGGGAGACCATGAATCATTGAGAAAAAAATGAACTATGTTCATAAGATTATTATTAATAGGGCAGTGACCAAAGAATCTACAATAGCATTTTATCAAATATCCTATAAATAGATAATGGGTAGTCTTTGGACAGTAGCTAGATGTGAAATTCAATAAAGGTTCAGTATTTATTCATGATGATAAACACTTTACTAAATATATTATGATAGAAGAATCACTCAGAAATAGTTTCAACTAGTAGTCAAAAGTAGATTTAATAATGCAACAATAAAACATTCTCAGAAAATCCAGCAATAAGAGAAAGATGGCTATTATTTTCATTATTATTTACTATTAATACAGAAATGACAGTCATTGAAATAAAATATGAAAGATAAATAATTGGTATAATTTTTTTAAAAAGACAAAAAGGGTTTGCTCTTAGAATTAATCAATCCAAAATTGTCGTCTAAAGAATGATTACAACTAATAACCTATCTCAGCAAAGCAAACTATTTAAGATAAATACAAAAGTTAATAATTTTCATATATGCAGCAATAACTAATTTGAAGATGTAATCAACAATTCCCGAGATGATTTTTAAATTGGAATGCTATAACTTTAATTTAAACTAGTTAACAAGGTAATTGTGAGGGGGGGAATTATTAATTACACATATGTAACAAGGGCCAAACAAACTTGCATAAATGGAAAGCCACATATGCCTCTAGGGCATAAGAACAATGTTGTGATTACGGCAAATCTTCAAAAGTCCACTGATACTTTTAAACTAAATGCAATCAAATATTGCAAACAAAAATCCAAAAAACTTTCATGTTTCTATGGAGTATTAAAGGTTAAAACAATTAAACAGTTAAAATAATACTTTGAAGCAAGGTTTGTATGGTGGGGCTTGAGGATTCAGTAGAAGCTATAAATGGTATTAAAACATGCTACAGGGGCCAGCCGGTGGCTGAGTGGTTAAGTTCGCGGGCTCTGCTGCAGGCAGCCCAGTGTTTCGTCAGTTCGAATCCTGGGCACGGACATGGCACCGCTCAGCAAGCCACGCTGAGGCGGTGTCCCACATGCCACAACTAGAAGGACCCACAACTAAGAATATACAACTATCTACCAGGGGGCTTTGGGGAGAAAAAGGAAAAAAATAAAATCTTTAAAAAAAAAAAAAAAACATGCTACAAAGCTGTAATAATTTCCAGCATGGTAAAATGATGACACAGAATAAAGAAACAGGCCCATGAACTGAAATAAACAGATTTAAAGAGAAACAAGAACATAACAAACATAATGAAGGATTTTAAATGAAGTATCATAATCAACTATTAGGGAAGGAGAAGATTATTTAACATGTTGCTATAACTATTAAGTCAGTTAGTTTAAAAATACAACAAATTTTTGTCTACACGTATTGTTCTAAAATTAGTTCCAGAAGGACTACAGCTTAAAAATAATGAAAGAAGTCACCAAGGTGAAAACAAATTTGATTGCAAAATATTTAATAAGTCTGTGCTCCAAAGGTATTATAAACACATTTAAAAGATAATCAACAAACTGGAAAATTATATTTACAAAAAAATTTATGCCAAATACAAGGGTAATGGATACACTTTTTAAAGGCCTTATGAAATTGAAATTAAATAAAGACCTTAATTTCCCAGTAGTCCAAAGACAATTCACAAAAGAGAATATGCAAATAGCTAATAATCATACGAAAGACTTTCCACTTAACAATCCAAGAAATTCAAATTAAAACAATGGGATACCATCCTCACAAAGCAATTATATATCTGTAAGATTGATGAAATATAAATTGGTACTTATCTGCAGGTTTTTCATTCATTCATCATTTTATTCATTGTTAAGCAAATACTGGTTCAACACTTCCTATGATTAAGGCTCACGCTGTTTGACTCATACCTGTATCTTTTACCTCTAGACTTACTGTTTGCTCTTGCCTCTCAATAGGCCTGCATCCCCTACTTCAGTTGTGTTTCTTTGCACATGATGGCTTTCTATCAGGCACAAAAGAATGTCTCTCGCATCACTGGAGAAGCAAAGTGACTGTATTAGTTTCTCTTGCTGCTGTAACAAATTACAATAAACTTAGTGGGTTAAAACAGCACAAATGTTCTGGAGAGCAGAAGCCAGATATGGGACTCACTGGGCTAAAAGCAAGATGTTGGCAGGGCTACATTCCTTTCTGGAGGCCCTAAAGAGGATCCTTGCCTTTTCCAGCATCTAGAGGCTAGCCACATCTCTTGGGTCACGGCCTCTTCCATGTTCAAAGCCAGTAATGATCAGCTGAATCTTTCTCATAACGCCATCTCTCTGGTCCTGAGTCTTTTGTTTCCCCCTTCACCACTTAAGGACCTTGTGATTACACAGGGATCACACAGATAGTTTAAGATAATCTCTGTATTTTAATGTCAAGTGATTAGCAATCTTAGTTCCATCTGTACCTTAATTCCTTTTTGCCATATAATCTATCCACAGGTTCCTGGCATTAAGATGTGATCATCTTTGGGGCCATTATTCTGCCTACCTCAATGATATAGTGGAAAAGTAAAAAGATTTTTAATCACATAGTTATGATTTTGGATTTTCATTCTTTTCATTTATGTTCTATATTTGTGACATTGTGCAAGATTCATAACTTCTCTTAGACTGTGAGTCTTCATGTGTGCAATAAGAAAAGCAACCACGCAAGCTCTTACAAAGGTTAAAGATATGCGTAGCACACAGAAAACATTTAATAAATGATGCCTATTATCATTATTTAAAAACTCTACCATCATTTTAGCTTCAAAACCAGTCACATTTCCACAGGGTCCATTTATATGCATCCAGTGAAACAAATGTTTGTCTCTGTGGCATCCATCTAACCATACATCAAACAATCAAACATCAGTTGCATCCCAAGCATTGTGCTTTTGTCACCCAAATTAATTGCAGAAGTTAAGATACCATATTTATTGTGAACTTTAAAGATCCAATCAACTGGTTACCATAAAACATCCAAAGCATAATATATTATTTTCTTATACAGGTGATTTAAATGCAAAAGAATCTAATTTGTGAAACCAGAGAGATTATTAAAGCAATTAACTGAAACTGAAGAATGACTTAGCAAATTGATTGTGAGGGAGGAGGAAATACTGTGTTAAGTACAGATATGTAACTAGTTGAAGTAGCATAGAGGGTGATGTCACTAGTTACTTCTTATCATAGATTGAAGTATGCATTTCCTGATAATAATTTGTTAGCAATTTGTATGGAATTGCCCATTTTGCTCCCACTACTCATTTTGAGTTAAAGTCAAAATTTTGTACTTGGGGATATTAATTAATGTTTTACTAGGACACTGCACGTAGCATTATAGCTATGGTTTGTGATATAAAGAAAATAACAATGAAAATAATTACAAACTATATTAGTGAGGAAGGAAAAAGAATTTGGAGAAAAGAGCTACATTTGGGGAGATATAAAGCATAACGCACCTGATGCCTCTTCATAATGTTCAAGCAGAAAATAAATGACGGTGACTTGAGATGACTCTTCACTAACTCTCTCTGTTTATCAAAATCCTGTCTGTTTTCTCCTCAACCCACCCAGTGTCTTGTTATATGGGCCAAAATTATGCTCAGAAACTGAGACTGTCTTTGCCAATAGTTTAACACAGGTTCATTGTGGGATTTATAATAGTTTCACAAGCCAGTAGCATAAAGGACAATGTCTGTAACAAGCCAATAAAGAAATAACATAACATAGTCCAAACCAATGATAAATTAATCACACTACTGTTTCGGCCAAGGGGAGATGAAAGGAATAAAGTCCAAATTTAGCTCAAGGTGTACCTTTTATAGAGGAGGCACTGCGGAGAGAGGGCTTGACCAACGGAGAGCTGAAGTCCAGCTGGCAGTTGGAAACGAAAGTGAAAAGTCCCCTGCTGCTAGGGAAAGGAGGCGCCAGTGTTGGCTTTGGCAGGCGGGTAGATTGCCCCCTGGGGGCTGCTGAACCATCCTTACCGCGGTGGGAGCTAATACCCCAGGGTCTTCAGAGAGTTTATTTAGGTCAGCAAAGTGTTGCTTTGCCCAAACGGAAACTCTCGGATATTCCTCACAACACTGGGTATTACTAGTCTAAATGTCCCTTTGCCGTAGTTGGCTCTCCACGAGTTCTTATTTATAAGCCCCCAATAGGGTCCCTCAGCAGCTGGGCTACTGAGTTCTTATCAATAACAAAGGAGATGATGACATCTTGACACAATTTACTTGATTCTTATATCAAAGCAACAATTTTTTTGTCTTTGTCATAAACAAGTTGTTTTAACTTCAATAAGTCATAAACAAGTGGATTTGAAATATCGAACCAATACAGAACACCCAGTATTAGTCTTTTCTTATTCTACATTTTCATAAACTTTAGTAAAGTATATTACAGCACGGTGTTACTTAGATTTGCTCCAACTAGCTATTACAACCGTCACATAGTGGGCCATGTCTGGACCACCTGGGATTTTTCCACTCCCCTGGACATGGTAGCTAGTACTATTCCCTGAAGATATTGTCACCCAGTAAATTCTAGCTGAGTCAAAGCAGATCACTGAATCACATAGAGATGACAGATATGCAATAATAGAGCTATGAGACATAGATAAATAAAAACAGGAGATAACTCAAAAGCCTTGACATTTCATTTTATTTGGTTTTGGAACTTGGCTTTATCAAATATGTTAGCACTGTAAATCCCCTAATCCTTGAGCAGCCACCTACACTTCAGGTACTTGTGAAGCATATCTGAGAACTCTACAGGTCCGCCAGCGTACAGTATTACCCAGTCAGGTCTTTGGTCCCTGAATCCGGTGTGGTCCCCTACTCTGGAGAGCCGGGAGGGAACATTTGTAATACCATCTGTAAGGACTGCTCTGGTCCGTCCAGCTTCAACTTGGAGCATCCTGACGCATTTGATGAGCCCCCTTGATTCTCTCCCAGGGAAACAGTTTTCTATCTGGCTACACAGAGGTTACACATTCAAATTCTTAAAGCCTACTGGCATAATCTGTGCAAAGATGTGTTTTACATAGTCAACGTTAAAAAAATAAAGACAACTTAGGATGCATCTAAGCAGAGCATTCACTCTGAGGCACAAGCATTACCATTTTCTGCTGCTACATTCTGCTGTTCACATTCATAGCATTTCTCTGGTCTCTGAATTCATGTGAGTTTTCAATTTCTCGTAATCGGAAGAAAGTTATCTTCAACCACTCACTTCAGATGCTCTATGATGGTGTTCACGTTGCCTTTCAAATTGACGGTCGTCTTTGGAGGCGATGTGTGGCAGTGCATGTGTGTGTCTAGGTCTGTCTCATTGTGTCAGCTGCTTGAGAGGGAAGAGAAATAAGAGAACTTCAAATTAGGAGGTCAAAAAAAACAAAGAAATATTAGAAAATTACCCACACATAATAAACAGACTCAGGCTTTGCTTATACCACGGAAAATCTTTACCTAGTGACAGCAAGGCCAGGTTTGTCTTCCTGGTCAGTGTTATTTCCTCCTCTTCTCCTGGGGTTGGGGAGAGGTTGTCCTTCTAGAATTCAAAAGTTGCTGTCAATATTCAGTAGAATTCAGCTATATCTTTGAAAGCAAGTAACAACTCTGCACTGACTCAATCCGGAAATTTTTAAACTTCATCACTTGGGTCTTTCTTGACTCATCCACACACTATACTCTGCCCAATCTTGGGAAGAAGTTCATACACTTTCTTTGGTAAGAGGATGAGAAGTAAGTAATGCATATTTTGAATGAAAAAATGCTTTTCTTTCAAACATAGATTTGCATAAGGAAATGATGATGGTATTTGATATAAATGGTGCATTTTTATTAAGTGCTATCTCATTTGCCACACAAATAACTATATGAAGAAAGCATCTTTAGCTCCATGTTAAAGATTAATTTTTAAAAATTATTCAATTATTTATTGAGTGTCTACTATCTGCCTGGTTCTATTCTATATGCTGAGATATTAGAGTTAACGAGACAGAGAAAAATCCCTGGGGCAGGAGTTAATATTCTAATTGAGTGAGACAAACCATAAATAAATAAAGAAGTAGAATGCATAGTGAATTATTTTTCCAGATGATGATTAGGGTTATGGATTAAAATCAAGCAGAAGAAAGATGTGCAATGTCAGGGTCAGCGCAGGGGTTGCAATCTTAAATAGGTTTCTTTAGAGCAGGACTTACTAAGAAAGTGATATCTGAGCAAAAACCTAGGTGAAATAATAAAAATACAAACAAGAGTGAAATGCCAGAATGAACACCACCAACCACTGTAAATAATAATAATGAAAATGTAATAATAATAATCGTCATGTATTTCTTATAGGACCCAGGTCTATGTCAATCTAGAGTTTGTTCTGTGAACCACTACATATTTTATTAGTAACTGTGCACATCGTTTTCTGATTGGTTGATAATTATTAATTAACTGAAATTTAACAAGCTCTCTCTAATTTTTTTTTTATTAATGTTATGATAGATTACAACCTTGTGATATTTCAGTTGTACATTATTGTTAGTCATGTTGTGGGTACACCACTTCCCCCTTTGTGCCCTCCCCCCACCCCCCCTTTTCCCTGGTAACCACCGATCAGACCTCCTTCTCAATATATTAACTTCCACCTATGAGTGGAGTCATATAGAGTTCATCCTTCTCTGACTGGCTTATTTCACTTAACATAATACCTTTGAGGTCCATCCACGTTGCTGCGAATGGGCCAATTTTGTCTTTTTTTATGGCTGAGTGGTATTCCATTGTGTATATATACCATATCTTCTTTATCCAATCATCAGTTTCTGGGCATGTAGGCGGGTTCCACATCTTGGCTATTGTAAATAATGCTTCGATGAACATAGGGGTGCAAGGGACTCTTGGGATTTCTGATTTCAGGTTCTTAGGATAGATACCCAGTAATGGGATGGCTGGGTCATAGGGTATTTCTATTTTTAACTTTTTGAGAAATCTCCATACTGTTTTCCATAGTGGCTGTACCAGTTTACATTCCCACCAACAGTGTGTGAGGGTTCCTTTTTCTCCACAACCTTTCCAACATTTGTCATTCTTGGTTTTGGATGTTTTTGCCAATCTAACGGGTATAAGGTGATATCTTAGTGTAGTTTTGATTTGTATTTCCCTGATGATTAGTGATGATGTCTCTCTAATTTTTTAAAAAATCTACCAAACTTACTTTGGTGTTGACCGTTGTTCTGAATACTCCTTAGTGATTATTCGACCCCAGTAGTTGAGCCCTACATGAAGCTTCCAGTCTGCTTTCTAATGAGACAGATGAGTCTGCACCATCACCCAACGGAGCAGCTGGTGAAGGTCAGCGCCTAAATGTTATTGCACGGAGGCTGTCCCCTTGCTGTTTAAATGCTCTCTCCATGTAGCTCCATCTACATTTACTAAAATCCAATCCATTCAAATTATACATAAATGTTCTAACAAGAAAGTTACAAGAAATCAGCTCTCTAGTGCTTTGATGGATTTTAAAACTGTCTTTGAACTGTTTTGCTTTGGTGTTTCAGTATAGCATTACTCTATATTGAGTGAACTGAGAGACACTTAAAAGGTCCTCCCAAAATTAACATATTTTCCACCTCTTGACCTTTTCAGGGCCCTGAAATGTCCAATACCAATCAGTCTGAAATTAGCATAAAAAACACATTATCAGTCACTAACATTTTAACAGGTAAGATGAAAAACGGAAATACAGCATTTATTGAACCATATTCAATGACAAGAACTTTAGATGTATTACTTCATTTTAATCCTCTCTAAGAAGATAGAAGGACTTTAAGTTATGTAGTATTTTCTCCATTTTACAACTAAGAAAATATGAGATTCAAGGAATTTAAATTACTTGTGCAAATTCACAGAGCGGAAGCCAAGGCAAAACTCTATCATATTTGCATAATCTCCATTGTGTAGCAAAGAATGCTGTAATTGGGATTTTAAGTAACGTTCAGAGTTGCACAGCTAATAAGTGAAAGAGCTACACAGTATCCAGCCCTAATCTCTGTGTACTCTCCAAGACATCAAGCTGTCTCTGTGTATTTGGAAGAAATAGGAAAGAGACCGTTTCAATGGTGATTAAAGAAGAGCGAGGGTTCAAAGCATATGATGCCATTTAGATGGCCCGGCCTCTGGAGGCAGATCATCTACAGAGGGTACCAAGAGGCAATATGAAGTAAATCCCCACAAGAACGGTGATGTTACTACACACAGTGGAACTCAGGGTATTGGGAGACGGAATATGCTGAGATGGCTACTTGGTGAAAGTGTAATTTAATGGAGCCTGGAATCATGGAGAAGAATTTCGTACTAAAGAAGACTTGGAATCAGGAAAAAAAATGACAGTGGGTCAAGGGCTGGTACTAAAAGGGCATTGCATGGCGATGTAGATCCTTGAAAGAAGAGTATGTCTGCCTCACATTTGTTCTCAGTGCCAGCCTGACGTTGATGGAATAATTATTAGGGCCCAATTATACAATAAGCCATGGTGATTTATGATGCTCTACAACCAGCACTGAATCAACCTGTCTCAGCAGCCGTAAGTCTGCATAAAGTTTTAATTACGAACATCATAAGTTGGTCAGAGCATATGGAGAAAAATGGATTATGAATTTATGATGCAGTGAATTTTCCTGCTGAGTGGCTCTTCCCCTGATCAGGGCCTAGTGACAGGATAACAAAAGGCATGTATGAGAAGCCAGATGCTTGACAAAGCATCCGCTCCCTTTTAAAAGTGAGGCTGGGGACCGAAGCTGTGGGAGTGTACCAGAGGGAATGTCAAGGGATGTCAGCCAGCTTTGTGACATTCTGATCCTGGCCTTAGGTGAGACATAGCTACCAGGGCTGTGACAATGACATACTACCCCAGATTGGCATATGACAGGGTAGAATTGAGCCGGAGTATAGTCTCAGCTTGCTTAACAATTCTTTCAACACTCCCCTTATATAAGAGGATATCCCAAACTGATGTGCTATTCGCTCCATTTTCTCTTTAGGATTTTATGGTTCAGTAAGCACTTATTGAGAACTTATTATGTGCCAGACTGCCAATGACTAGTCAGTGTCGATGTGTAGAGACCTGGATGCATGCCCCACTGGGGACAACTTTGCAAGGCCATCAGAGATGCAGTATTCCCTGAGGGCATGACCAAGTCTTTGTGACTACAACCCAGACCAACTTTTCCCTCTGTTCCTTCCTCCTCCTTTCACTTCCCCCCACAAGTGTTGATCTGGAGAGCGTTCCCCTATAAACTTTTTGCATGTCAATCTCCATCTCAAAGTTGGCTTCCCAGGGAGACTGACCTTCAAAATTCAGCATATCATTTCTAGAAACCTCAGTTTCCTGGGTCAGCACTCAGAGACTTAAATAAGCTTTGGTAAAATGAAAAAGCATATTCTTCTCTTTATTTATTCAAGCACATTTCATGACAGTGCTTACTGTGTCATAAGCACTGAATTAGGCTTTAGGGGTGCAGAGATAAAAGAAAGTTCTGCCCTGAAATAGTTGGCAGCCCAGTCAAGACAAAAATAAACAAAAACTGCTTAGTGTGGTAAACAGCATGATCTGATCAGGCACGGGGAGCTATGGGAACGTTGAGGAGGGACGCCTAACTCAACATGAATACTGGGGAGACACTCAAAGAACTCTCTGGAAATGGTAGCAGTTGAATCAAGTAGGAGTGTAGACCACATGCTTTTCTGGCTGGACACATGCTGAGGGAGGTAATCAGCAAGCAAGGAGGACAGGCTCTGCCAGCTGGTACTAATACCAAGCCAACGCTCACATATGCGCAGTTAGACAGAAGGCTCTGCACCCACACTCCAGGAAAATTCTGCCCACCTCCTCAGGCTGTCATCTCTGACTCACCTTTGAGTCTCATTTTCTCATTTCTCCTGGATTAAAATTACCACCTTCACAGTGTGGAATTGACAACCCCAACCCCCAAACTTTCAGAGGGATTGTCTTCTCTATACCTAATAAACAGGAAAGTTGACAATCTCTGCAGCAAGGTCACTAAAAACATGTAGTGAATAGTGCAAACACCTCTAAATACCGAGGGCAAGAGCAGCCCGTGGCCATTGACACTCCTCTCCACCTAAAGGCCTCACCTGGGGGATCAGCACACCTGGTCGTGTTTCTCAAATCAGGATCCTGAAGCAAGTACTTCTTCACACTCCAAATTCAAGCTGATGATGAATTAGTAAACAGAACTTAGTTTGAAACTGATGCACGGAGCTTCACCCTCCCTTTCAGCTCTGGCAGCTTGAAAGATACACCTCTAATTAATTTATGTTTAGAATCTTTAAAGTTCTTCCATAGTGAAGCCAGTCTAATCCTCTCTTTCTGAACATATGAATAAGTATGTGTAAAGGTATATGTATGTATGTATGTGTACATGTATGTATATAAAACAGAGAGACAGATGTTCCGAGTGATTGCAGAAATCACTCCCCAGCTCAAATGGAGCTCACTTGAGACAAAAGGCAAGAGCTAACAGCCTAAAGGGCATGAATAATCTAGTGATGTTCTAAAAATATACTGGCTTGCAAGTCTGGAGATCAAATCTTCTAGCTTGGTTTCAAACAAGCAAACAGACAAATAAAAGAACTCACTGGTGTTCACACTGTCAGAGAAAAATTAAAGTGGTTTCACTTCACAATATATGTAGGCAATCACATTTCAGAGTTGAAATTTATTATGTCTCTCGAATATGTAGTAGATATTATATTTGATATGAGGGCTGGTAAGTGTTTATGATGTATAGTGTCGACGAAAATAGTCCATAACCAATCTATAAATGAAAATTTGGGTGAGTTTATCTGAGCTAAAATGTGAGGACTATGGCCCGGGTCCTTTCTTCCCAAAGGAAGAAAGGGCACCAAAGAAGTGGGGTGCACAGAGTGGTTATATACCCCCAAAGAGGATGTCTCATACATGATTGAAATGTCCCTTTTACAATAGTCGCAAGACTGCTCTGTCCGCAAAGCAATTGATGGAAACAGCAGGTAGGTCTGCTGTCTCAGTGGACACAGCAGGGTGGCAGATCTGTTGTCTCAAGCTTGGTGGTCACAGGTGAGCTGGGTGGTCAAAGGTGAGCACAGCAATCAGTTCCTAGCCTAAGGAAAGATGCTTATCCTTAATGAAATGCCAATGTAGGGGGAAGTTGCACCTTTATCTTAAGGCCATTTGTTCTTGCCATAGTAAATGTTTAAAGCAGATATACAATGCGTGCTCAATGACCATGTCAGGCCCTTTTGGAAAAACAGTTAGGCAGAATTAGGTTTACACCAAATGGCTTCCTCATATACTCCAATATATCCTATTGCTTGCCATTTCTATTTGTCAATAGAATGACAAAAGTCAATAAATATAACAAAAATGTTAAATATCACTAGTAAATTAAAAGTAAGAAATGCAAACTAGACAAATAAAATCCTGTTTTAAACTATCAAATTAGTAGAGATTATGTGCAGTATCATTGACTCTCAAGGGACATGGGCTTTCTTGTGCTCTGCAAATGTGTGTGTAAACTGACACCATTCCAAGGAAAGCTCTGCATGTTGTCAAGAGTCCTAAAAAATACATACACTTTCACAGACCAATTGTGCTTCTGGAAATTTATGTTAGAAAACACAACTCCCCACCAACAACAGCCTAGAACAAAATTTATGTTAAAAATTCTTTATTGTGAAACTTTTATAATGCCAAACTAAAATGATCATAAATATCTGATAATTAGTCAAAGGATATGAGTAGACAATTCATGGAAGAGCAAATCCAAATAGCCACGAAACATGAAAATTTGCTTAAATTCAATAGTAGTCAGCAATCTGAGAAATAAATTAATATTTCACATTTTTGGTATCAAATTGGAAACTTTTAAAAGACTAAGATCTATTGCTGTTAGGCAAATTACTGGAATTCACATTTAAACATTGCTGATTGACATGTGACTTGTTCTAGTTATTTTTTGAAAAGAGATCTGGTGATGCTATTAACATGAAAAATGTATATCTCCTTTGAGTCAGCTTTTCTGCTTCAAAGAATTTATTAGATAGAATCAACAACAACAGTATGTAAGATACAGATATTTATTGCAATATTGTACAGAGCAGCTCCCAAAAGAGTAAGTATTGATTATAGGGAAATAATTGAATGAATTATTGTATACTACACAATGGAATATTTTGTAGCTATTACAAAATAAATTGTGTGCATGATATTGTGATTTATAATAAGAAATATATATTTGGTTTCCATCTCCATTTCTGGCACAGAGCTCCTAAAATCCTTATAATTTCCTGTGATGAGAACAATAAAGTTGTCTCTTGTTATGTTAGATTGGGGACTTTTGGACACTTCTAAGGATGCGGGCTAGAGGTTGAATCAGTCACTAATAGCCAATGATTTAGTCAATCATGCTTATGTGATGAAGTCTCCATTAAAAAACCCAAAAGTACCATTCAGAGAGCTTCCAGGTTGGTGAACCAGAACGCTTCCTGGAGCTGCTGTGCCGGGCCCCAAACTCCGAAGGACACAAGCTCCTTTGTTCAGTACCTCTCCCTGTGTGTCTCTTCATCTGGCTGTAGATTTGTGTTCTTTATTATCCTTTCTAATAATTTGGTATCTAGTGAGTAAACTGGTTTCTGAGTCCTGTGAGCCACTCTAGGAAATTAATTGAACCCATGAATGAATTGATGTTGGTGTCAACATCAGTAACCAATAATTAATCTATAGATTAAAAATGGGGGGAGTTTGTTATATGAGCCAATTCTGAGGACAATAGCCTGGGAGAGCAACCTCCACCAGGGAAGGAGGCGCTCCAGAGAAGTGAGGTGTACAGCATGGCTATACACTGTTTTGGAAGAAGGAACACACATCAAAGATGACAGGAATACTTTTCTTCTTTTTACTACAGTCACAAGATGTTTTGCTATATACAGCAGGTCAGTCTGACCCTGGTTTCTGGGAAGGAATGCTCAGCTTTAAAGAAATGCTGATATGGGAGGGGTGCATTCATCCCTATATTTAAAAACAGCATTCTTTGCTTTGGAATACTCTAAATATTTAAAGCAGATGTACAATGCTTGCTTGACAGGCCACGTCAGGTCATTCTGGAAAAACAAGGTCAGGCCAAATCAATTTTAAACCAAAATGGCTTCCTCATATACCTCAATACATTAACTTTCCTTACTGCTTTTTATTTATTCCATCCGTGGAAACCTCTTACATATAGCCAGCCTGTCAGAAGTACAGGTAACAAACTGGACCCTTGATTGGCATCTGAAGTGGAGGGTGGTCTTGTGGGACTGAGTGCTTAACCTGTCGAATATGTTGTTATGTCTGGGTAGATAGTGGCAGAATTGAGTTGAATAGTAGAACAGCTTGCTGTTGTCTGAGAATCGCTTGGTGGTGTGGAACCCCTCCCCTCTCCACACTCATGGAAATTGGTTCCCGAACCCTTACAGTTATATCAGTTAACTTGGAGATTTCAATGATGTATTGGTTGGCTGAAGAAAGAAGGGTGTAGAAAAATGTATATAATATGACCCCAGTTTTGAAAAGTTATGATTGCACTATATACGTGTGTAACTACAGAGGGTAGTAAAGCCAGTGTTTATATAGGTACGTCTATGTGAGTGTGCGTACACACAACAGTGACGAAAATATGGAAGAATACATCCAAAGTGGTTAATATAACTTATCCAAATAAGGGTGGGGAAGAGAAGCAAGCACACCAAAAACATTGCAAGTATATACCAAAGACGGTATACGTGAAATGATTTCATTTATAAATTTGTACAAATTGTATGTATATATACACATAAAAATATATATTTTAAAGAAAAAATTAATTTTCACAGGACCCGTTTTAGTAGATTAGTAATCTACCTATGGCTGGGCTTTAATTCCCACCCAAGTTTAGAATGAGGCATGCAAGAGAGTTGTGTGTTCATAAAGAAAGCTGGGTGATTGCATACATACACAACACGTAAACACAACACGTATTTGTAATTTCAGTTTTCATGACATCAGGCAGAATGCAGTGTCTCCTCTTTCTTCTTCAAAGCCCAACATCCCCTAAGAGCCTTGCTAAGGTCTGGTTATCAAGCTTGGGGTAGCACGTGACCGAAGATGCTTCTAGAGCTGGGATTACATATCCCAGCCTCATCGATGTGGATATTTCCTCTATCCAGGTCCTTTAGTTCCACACAACCTCCCACTTTACCCATGTGACTGGTGTTTCTAGCAAAGGATTACCCAGTAAAATTGTACTCTGTCAGATGCTCTAATCCTATTGCAAAGTGACGGTTGCTCTTGCAAATTATACACATCATAAACATTTGTGGAACTCAATTGCAAACAGCCCCTTGCAAAACACCTGGCATATGGCAGACACCCGTTACAATAAAAAATTAAAGTTTTGGTGAAACTGAGAAAACAGGCAGTCAGCAATGCAGCTCCTGCTTCTTACAACCTCATCTTTCTGTTGGGGTCACAGCGAATCTACACTCACTGGCTTCAGTGGCTCAGAGAGAAGCCTCTGCGCTGGGGAATCAGAGCATCCTGTTTTCACTGCTGGTGAGTCCAGAAGAAAGGATAGGCCTATAATCAAGCATAAAGTATTAGACCCATTTGCAATAAAAATTCATTTGCTGTCAAAATGATCATTCCATCACAAAATCTGAAGTTAGAAACTATTGACCTAGTGGCACAAAGACACATGTCAATATACAAAAATTTAATAAAGCACCGACTCATTCCATTCCAAAGACGAGTTCCAAAAATAATATGAGGAAAAGCAATGTAATGGCAATATGTATAGTTTACCAAGGTGCCTTCTTTGACGAGAGTGCCACACATTTGGATAATTATGTTCTATGACATTTAATAATCAGTTGCATGACTTCATGGTTATACTATACATCTGTGTACCTGTGTGCATGCATATTTTGAAGTCATTTTCCCTCTGAGAAACCATTTGGCACCATTCTGCCCACCATCTGTATGCCTTGATTATATCTATTTTAAATGTAAATTCCTTGATGTAAGGAACAATATATGTTAAGTCTTAGTACAATGAAGTCTTTGATCGATGATTATTATGGTTAATAATAAAAATTACATATTAGCAAAAAATGTGTCTACGCTTCTATGCAAATTAACATGGTAGTTACTTGCACATTTTAATATGAAAGAGTGATGGTAAGACTGTCAAAAGCAAATAGGGTCGTTTCCATAAAATTCAGGCCCATTTTTACAACTGAAAAGCGACTTGCTTAAAGGCATAATAATATACGTGGAAAAGTGTTACAGTCTCGGCATTTAACCAGTCTCTCCCCAGTAAAGTGGACGTGAGGGCAGAAGGATTTTCAGAAGCAGTAGCTTACTAAGTGTCTGACATTCAAAGTAGATAAGCTTTTAGCATTTCCTTCTCTTAAATGACCAAGTTATCTTCACTATTCATCATGAAAATAATAATCAGAAAACAAACTTTTATTGAACTTTGTGTCATCATGGCAGTAAATACTAATAATTATTACAAAAAAGTAATAGATTAGTCATTTTAACTATATTTTTTCATAAAAGGGAAAAACGGATGCGAAAAATTCTTGCAAAAGAGTGAATTCGTCAAAATTCACAGAATGTTTTGCACCTTGAATGACAGAATTGACACAACTCAAGCTCTCTTTCTTCTTCTTTGCAATTAGTTATCATTGTTTATTTCAAGTTTGCTCCCTAAATATGGAAGCATGTAGTGCGACAGTGGTGGGAGACAAGGACCGCCCCTGAGAGAAGGAACAATTCTGAACTGTTGACGTCCTCACTCTTACTCTTACTGTGCAAACGAATGCATGTAGCCGAGTGCACGTATGTCGGGAGCCAATTTTATAACTGGGGGTTTTCCAAATTAACTTCCAGAGGAACACAATGTTTACTAAACGGTGTATATTAAAAGTGTGTTTGTTTGGGGCTTAGGTATATTTTATTAAAAACTTCACAGCAATCATAGAACTTGTTTCACATTTAGATCAACAAAATAGTTTTTCAAGGAGAAGGGATTTTTTACTGACATTGTCTAAAATTGCCAGAGCATAGTGAAAATAAAAACTAGCCCAACTTTTAGATAATTTTAATTTATTGTTTTCAGGCATGCACTCTGTTATCACCTGGACCTGGGTAGACTGCTCCTTGGTCCCTGCCTCTGCACGCCCGCCCTTGGAAGCCCATGGAAGGCTACATCAAGTTCCAAAGCAGAGGACAGTCTTTAATAGAGAACACAGTTTAGGATCTTTTTCAAACTGCAAAATTTTAAAGAGTGTTGCCTCTCACCCCCAACCATACACAAAGAACCATGGACAAGTTCATAGATGAAACATACTTAGCCCTTACTTCCTCTTCTTCTACTCATGGCAACCATTCCTAATCCATCACAAGACTTCTTTCTTAATGAACAGAGACACCACTCTGGAAACCTTATAAAACTGCAGCCTGGGCAACCCATACAGTTGTTTGGTACTGGCATGAAAGCTGAGAACTATCTGCATTCCTGAATTAAATCTCTAACCTGGCACTCAGGGGAAGATTATCCTCAGGACCTATGAGGAGGGGCTGGTGACTTGTAGGTGCTCAGGTCCCCATGCTCATGGATGGAGTATGCTGCAAGTGTGTGTATGTGGAAGATGGGGTGCAGGGAAAATGACTAAGAAAGCCAGTCTTCACACCTGTTAAGAGTACGAAAAAATAGTAAGGCCTTAGCATTCTCAAATGATCAGAATGAATATTTAGTGAGTAGTTATTATAGTCCAGTCACTATTAAAGGGCTTCAAGTGTATTAACTATTTTTATCCTTTCAAATGCCTACTGAAGTAGGCACTGTTATTATCATCCCCTTTTCACAGAGAAGGCCGTGAATCAGAGAATGTGAGCAAACCAGCCCAAGATCACATAGCTAGTGGTAGAGCTGGGTGTCAACCCAAGCTGTTTGTCTGCAAAGCCCCACAGAGAAGCACACTCCTCATGGCATTCTGATGCGCTGATGTCCGTTGCAGCTCTCCTTGAGCCCCTCCAAAGTCCATGAGATATTTTGCAGAGGCATAATTTTGATTCGACTTGCTATAAGGCCAGTGTGAAAGAGTAATTAACTGGTGAGTGTGACAAGCCAAGGAAAACAAAATAAAATGTTAAAATTATGTCAAGGTAGATTTAATGTTTTATTTTTATTACGACACAATCACACCTTTAATTAGGTGGTTTAAATGCTTTATTTATGGGGGAGAGGCTCTGAAAAAAGTCAACTACCTAAGAGAGTGTGAAAATCTTAAGAATATGCTAACTGCTTTGTATTCACTAATTCAAGTAAGCTTCACAGCATTACTGAAAGGTAAAGATTACTTATTTTGCAAAATAAGCAACTACACTTAGAGAAATTAAGTGACTTGCTCAGTGGATCGTGAAGCTGTCATTTGAACCCAAGTCTGTGTAATTTCAGGGCCCACATTTCATCAAATGTTTGCTCTTTGAGCCTCTTTCCCAGGCTCTCACTCATGTGAGAATGCTTCTACTTGCTCAAGGATGAAAGTCTCCACCCATTGGTCAATACTCATTGTAGACCAAACTTCAAACTCTCATTTGTAAAAAGGAGAAAGTAGAAAGAGAGAGGGAGAGAACACCTAATTGCAGGATGTCTTATGTGGCTACTGACAACGTCAAGAGGAACCAGCACCGGGTCAGCATGAATTTATTCAATAAAATGTTGTCAACCCCCACTCACTGCCAGATCCTGTGCTGGGCTTTGGGATGACGGGAAGACAACATCCCACTCCTGTTATCAGACCATATCTCAGCTTTCTGACATGCAGATAAATTCAGAAAATGCTCTTTTAAAGAATTAGAGGATTTTGTTTAAAACATTTTTGTTGTTGCTAAAGACATAACAAGTGTTGTGTCTAGGGTGCAGCCATGCTTCATGCATCGATCAGGGGCATGTCAATTTACCCTCATGTTTCTGGGAAATGAAGTACCTCTTGATTCACCAGAAGTTCTTGAGACACATAAAATCAAGCATATTGTGATTCTAAAGGCTCCCTAACCACGTTCTGTCTCCTTTTCCCCAGGGGGTATCTCCATCTAAGACAGTCTGATGTGATCATCACAGGAATGAGCAGGTGCTCCAAAAATTGTGAGCTCGGTAAATTCATTCTCGTTGCTCTCTCTCCTAGGATGTATTTCTTCTCTCCAGGTATTTACCGTGCTAATGTTGCCTGAGGGTCATCTGGTGTGGACTAGGCTATGTGTGAGTAACAAGACTGTCCACCGGCAGTGGAGACTGGATTAGAAGCTAGACTTGGTTATGACTTCCTGTCCTGCTATTTAAGATCTGTTTGACCTTTGGCAATTTTTTTAAACCTGCAAATGAGAAGCCTGATGGGTATATAAAATTTTTAATTCCTTCATTTTAATTACTCTATCTCTAAACCAGAGGTTTTCAAGTAGGGGTGATTTTGTCCCCTAGGAGACATCTGGCTCTGTCTGGAGACATATTAAGTTGTTACAACTGAGAGGAAAGGGGTTGTACTACTGGCATCTGGGTACAGGCCAGTATGAGGTCAGGAATGCTGCTAAGTATCCTACAGCACATGGGAAGCCCCACGCCAAAGAATTATCTAGCCCCAAATGTCAACTGCGCTGATGTTGAGAAACCCTGCCCTAATCTCTCTCATACTCAGACTCCCACTCCCCACTAGAGCCTGACTGTGAGGGTAGTAGGTGTGATAGAGAGAAAGTGGAACGCACTCCTTCCAACCTGGATGTACCAGGAGATACCTCAAACAGAGAGACAAGGGAAGTGAAAGAAAGACTCTGCCTCCACTGCAGACTAGGGTTGACTCTGGGAAAAGAAGAGAAAGAAGACACAAGACAGCAGGGAGTCCAGTGCTTGCCTCAATCTCCCTCTCCTTGGACAGATATTCCCAAAGCAGGAGGTGCATTTTATCAGCGTCAGAGAGGCTGCTACCCAAATCCCAAATCGGGATATTCTGTAATACTAGCAAGGATTTAGGCAGGGCTGAGTCCAGATTGCAGATGACTGAGCAAAAGAGGAGAGAGGAGGAGAGGAAGGAGAAAAGAGGGAAACAGAAGAAGGAAGAGAGAAGAGAGGAAAGGAGAGCGGAGCGGGAAGAGGGGGAGGAGAAAGCAGAGGAGGGGAGCATTACAAGAGCTGGAGGCTTCAGCAGCATTGGCGAGCAGAACAACCAGGTACCAAGCACAGTTAATTTATGCTCCTTTCCTACAAACTCAGTTGACATCATGGAAAGGAGAAGAAGAAGGGAGGAACTCTGAAACATTTCATTTTATTAAAAAGATACTGAAAAATTTTACCTGAAGAGAATTTTTGAATTATTGGTTCGTATTAAGTTTCCTGGATTGAACAAAAATAATTTAGTTGTATGGGAAGACTTGATCAGCTTAAGGAAAAGAGTGCACATTTTTTCTATACTTCTGAAGGTACCATATGAATTTTTTAACTTTTTATAGGTTAGCATTAAATTCACAGGCTTGCTAGAGGATTAAATAAAATAATGCATATAAAGAATATAGCAAAGAAAGTACCTGGCACACGTTAAGAATTCAGTAATCAGGAAAGAGAGAAAACTTCTTTTCTATTTAATGTGTGTAGCAGACAGAATTTCTGAAATTGTCCCCCTGTTCCCCAGAACCTGTGAATCTAATGAGATATTTCTTCCATAATTATGTTATGTTATATGGCACAATTGACGTTAAGATAGGGAAATTATCCAGGTGTTCCTGATCTAATCATAGAGCCCTTAAAAGTCAAGAGTTTTCTCTGGTTGATGGCAGAAGGAGCAAAAGGAGAAGTCAGACATATTTGAAGAACGAGACGAACCCTGCATGATGTTGGCTTGAAGTTGGAGAGAGCCACGTGATAAGCGTGCAGAAGGCTTCCAAGAGCTGGAAGTGGACCCAGGGCTGAGAGTGAGCAAGGATGTGGGGATCTCGGACCCAAAGCTGCTAGGAACTGGATTGTGTCAACAACCCGAATGAGCCTGCAAGTGGATTCCTCCCCAGACACCCCAGATAAGAGCCCAGTCTGCCAATGCTTTGATTTTGTCCTTGTGAGACCCTAAGCAGAGAACTCAAAAGAACTATGCAGGACTTATAACCTACAGAAGTATGGAATAATAAATACATGTGGTTTTAAGCTGCCCAGTTTGTGGCAAATTGTTATGCAGCAGTAGAAAAAGGAGTCAATATGTGAGGTTATCTAATTCTGTAGGATAACAAAAACAAAAAATTTATACTTCCATCTACTTAGTACAAACCCTTACTTTGTCTCCTTGTCTTTGTTGTCTCAGTGCCTCAAAACCAAGTCCCCGAATGTTCTCCAGCCAGTGGTAGGTTTTTCATGAAACTAATGGAGCTTCATTCGCATGAGCCGTTTCCAACAAAGAGATTCAAGCAATGCCTTTACATAACCACATGTTTTAGAAATTTTGCAAAATATGACATTTTAATTGCAACTGATTAAAACTCCTGGCTTTTTCCACTCTTTCTTGCCCCTATTTGCCCTTGACACTGAAGTGACTATTGGCAATTTTAACATTTGGCCAAGATGAGGTTGTATTTAAGAAATATTCAGTTTGACTTCAGTGGGATATTTTTATGTGACTTACAGCTACTTCCCTGTAGCCACCACAGTGTAGGAACATCTTTCTAGCCTCCCACTGTGTCATGACCTCGGGGCAAAGTGAGAGGTCATATCACTATATGAAAGTATCTTATGGTGTGTACAGGCACTATACATTTTTGAGTAGCAGAGGAGATACAAGGTTTGGAATGTATAGGACTAGAACAGTGGAAACTTATTGTAATCATTAGCTGTACAAACTTTTATATAGAGAGTTCAGTGATCTTTCATCCCTAGAAAAAATAGTTTCCTCCTGGCCAGAATATACTTGATAGTGCTGTGTAGATCATTAGTCACACACCCTGTATTTTCCTATGTGATAGGAAACAGTTGAAGTAGAATGTATCAGAATTTTTCAATTTGTAAGACATGAACATGTAACAGTACCACAAATGATTACATTTGTGCCTGAAATTGTGTCTTTGTGCATCCCCCCACTTTGGATCACATTTTAGTGTGTCAGTGTTGAAACACTGATGAAATCTCAAAGTCTCATTGGAATGGCACACTAGATTGTCTTAACAGCTTGAAGAAATGAGTGTTTCCGTGACACAACTTCTTCATATATTCACTAACAAATGAGGGTATGTAGTATAAGAATAATTTTATTATTAAAATATGTATCTTAATATAACACATTTCTATACTTAAAACTAATCTGGATTACTCATGTGATTTCAATTTCAGATTAATTTTCTGTTTCTTTCAGAATCGTCAGCCATATCAGAATCCAAATATAACAAGAAGGAATGTTTAACTCATATTAAAATCCAAGCAGAATTTAATTATGAATAACTAGTTTTCAAATTGAAGAACATTATAAAAAATTATAAACCATCAATAATAATAGTAATCATAATAAAATTTTGGTCCATCATATTAAGACAAATTGATTTACTTTTCTCTTCTTTCTGAAAGATATTACAAAATCATTGTATTTTTACATGAAGAAGTAAATAAGATTATCCATCAAAAGGAAGAAGTAAAAACATAATGTTGCGATGTATCATAAAGTTACATAAATCAATAAAAAATACATTATGTTGTTTTTCTAGAATTTCATTGTCAGTTTTTTTGCATTTTTAATTTGTCATGATTTCTTTATTCATCCTAAATAAATATTCGCTTTTGTACTTAAATTTGCATCTGTATAATGTATTCTTTTTCTTAAAGACAGCTCTCCAAGTTGCATAAATTTCATGATCCACTTCTATTTGGCACTGCCCCAGGTGTAGACTGAGTCCAGGCCAGGTTCCTCAGTCCAGTCCAGCCAGGATAGGCTGTACCCCAAGGTCCCAGCTGCTCCTTCGTGGGAGACTTAGAATAAAGTTGCTTCCTTTTCTCCTTCCTGAGACCAGCTTTGGGACTCAGTGGATGAAAACCATTCCTTGGATGCCATGCAGCTCCTTGAATTAGAAGGTCTGCTGCCCGCCTCAGGCTTAGCTTAGATTCAGTTCAGTTAGGCTAGCCTACAGATGGGGCTGAGAGACCTGACAACGGGCTGTTCTGAAGTGTCTGTGGTTGGAAGCCCACCGAGCTTTGTGACTGAGACCTACTGACTATATTCTCATAAGACCACATTTGCTCTTCCGTAAGTTTCCCCCAGCCCTCACTCTTCCCACAGAAAATGTGTTCATCCTCTCTTGACTTCTTTTTCCTGCCTTGTCCCTTTCGTTTACACAGCATGTGCTAGACTCCACATCAAGTACCATCCTCTAGCATACCACCTGGAAGGAGACGTGGAGCAAGTCCGCAGAGGTCCTGTTGCAAGTCACATGTTGGGGGCAGAGGAGACCCAAAACCATAGGAGTGTTTAGAAGTTAGTCACAGACTTATTCCAGTGAATGAATGAGATATTTTTGTTTAAAAGATTTTGAAATAGTGGTAAAGTTGAAAGAAGTAGAAAAATAGTAGATGGTATTAAAGTTTGAAATAAGAATGTCAAAATCCTAATTATCTTCTTATCTGTACAGTGTACAATTATTTCTCCTCTGATTATTAAATAAGCATTTATTAGATATTGAATATGTGTGAGATACTGTCTGAGACACTGCAATCTCCTATTTATTTATCAGTATTCACCACTCTAAATTCCAAGAAGGCAGGAACTTGTTTAAATTGATTCTTCAATATCTATCATAGCACCTACATAAAATGAGTGCTCAAAAACATTGATTGAATGAATGATTTAGTTCTATTTCTATTAGACAGTAAATCCTTCAATTGTTAAGTAAAATGTACATTTCCGATTACAAAAGTAATAAATGCTAAATATAGAAGAGTACAAAGAAAAAAATTGAAATGATTTTGGCATATTTTTCCCGTAATTTCCTGATAAAATATGTGTATTCAAGTTTTTACTATAATTTATCTATGTATCTGTTTTAAAATTGGCTTTATTACATGTACATTTTGATTTATTTTTATCATTTAATATTATGAATATTTTTAAATTATTTAAATATTATTCAAAAATATTTCAAAAATTTTATACTGAGTTCTGTCACATAGATGTATTATAATTTATTTAACCAATCTAGTCTGTAATGATATTTAAGTTATTCTCTGATTTTGTCTTTACTAATATTACTGTGGTGAGGACCCATTTGTATGTGTGTGTGTGCGTGTGTGTATAGAAGTGGTTATCATTAGGTCAGCATAAACTATTAACCAAATGTTGGCATGAAGAGGTGTAATTGCAGGAAGGACTAAACTGAGTTGGGGCACAGAAATGGCCTACAGACAGATCCAAAGCTAGCGCATAACTAGAGCTGAATGTTCATGGTAATGGGAAAGTTTAGAAACAGAGATCATAAATCTAAAAGTGTATTAAGAATGCCTTTTCAGGGGCTGACACAGTGGCGCAGCAGTTAAGTTCGCACGTTCCACTTCTCGGTGGCCTGGGGTTCACTGGTTCGGATCCCGAGTGCGGACATGGAACCTCTTGGCACGCCAGGCTGTGCTAGGCGTCCTACATATAAAGTAGAGGAAAATGGGCATGGATGTTAGCTCAGGGCCAGTCTTCCCCAGTGAAAAGAGGAGGATTGGCAGCAGTTAGCTCAGGGCTAGTCTTCCTCAAAAAAATTAAAAAAAAAAGGATGCCTTTTCAATTTTCTGATGCTTTGACATCTTGGGCCCTTGCTGCCACTCTCAGCGTTAGCTAATGCATAGAGATAACGAACAAGTCCCGTGGGATCATGCCCTTCACATGCAAAACCACAATCCAGAGCCCACCCCCAAACTCCTTCCTCTGGGGCTCTCACACTCAATGCCATTATTCCCCCGCCCCAATAACTCAGGGCCAAGTATCAGACAACTAGACAGCCCCTATGCCCAAGAGCCCCCTGAAGCTATTCAAACTAGCCAATCCTAAATCTATTTACCCTGCTTTGCCCGTTCCTACAGAAACCAGAATGAAGGCTCTTGCTCACATTTTCCCCTCACTTCCTCTGCCTCTTGACCTACTGACCCCGCTGCTCCCCCATGAAGGCCTTTGTGGTGTGGCATGCCTCCTGCTCCTAGGATTTGTGAGTGTAAAAAACTTCTTAGTCATTTCAATGTCTGTGTGTCTTAAACATATCTGATTAAAACAAATCCCAAGTACCTTAAAATAGCTGGTCACACTAGTACACCTCTGTCACAAAAGTAGAAATGCAACAGAAGTAAGAGCCAGAAAATCGAACATGCTCACAAGCCTAAGTCACATTAGAATGAAAAGAAGTACATCCACAGGGCCTTGGAAAGAACTCTACGCTTCCCACTGCTCCAGCTGGCAGATCTACCCTACACACTGAGCCCATGGAAGTTTCTGTCCTTTATGAGGGTATCTTAAAGGTACCAAAATGAGACATGCCCCTAGGAGACACACTCTCCATTATTCTCTTGGGGCTTGCAGTCTTTGCACACAGGAAACACAAAATAAATATTTGTTTAATGAATCAGTGACAATGGATCTATGAAAACAGCTAACTAACTAATCACACTGAAGTTTGAGAAGAGAGATGACGGAACTAGAACAAAGTGTGGTGGAATCACCTGGGAAGAAAGACTGATTTGATTTATATTTACTCTCCCTCGCAAAGTTTCTTTTTCTGCTCCTCTGATCCTTGCCTCTGTTCCCTTTAACCCACAAGTACCTTCAGTCCCGGTGTCCCCAGAAGCAGGGAGAAGGGGTGAAACCTGACACAGCAGCCACTCCTGCCTGACCATCGTTAAGCCTCACCATCGTAAGCCTCACCACAGCAGCTTTATTAAAGAAAGGAGTTGAAAGTAATCATTAAAATGAGTTTTAGGGATTACCCTTGGATTTCATTTATTCTCACTTGCTCCTTTCCCCATAGGCAAGAATAATGACTTGCTTGCATTTTTATTCTCAGAAATTCAATGAAATTCTGATCTCTAAGAAATGTCTATTCCCTCAGAATTAGAAGAATATATCAGATAAATTGACCAAAGAAGAATCTGCCCAAAGTTAAATTTTTGAGGCAAGTTTGATTTATCTTAGTACAAGGGAATATTATACTTACGTAAAATATTCATATGATTAAGGAGAAAATTGTCTTGAACTTGGCACAGTTTAGACTCTGAGGAGAAAGTCTTGAAAAATTACATTATGAAGATGTTTCTCTCCTAGGGATTTCAAATTCATATAAAAATTTTAAAAGAGATATACTTTTAAACTTTTCAGAGGATGTTTTCAACTGCAGACATTTTTAAAACCATGAAACAAGTGACGGGAGGAGCTAGGAGTAAACCTGTTTTCTATCCAAGGCTGACAGCCAACATTATAGTTGCCATAATGCTTTAATATAAAGTTAATACTAAGAGGCCTTTTTTTTCCTCTGCTGCTTCATGTATGCGTTCATATAAAACTTACAAAAAAGTATACAAGTAAATTACAGTTATGCATCACCTCTATATTTCTAAAGGAAAGATCATGCAAAAGACACTCTCCCATAAGATTGACTTAATCTAATGCATCAGGCACAAAGTAGATGTTCAATAAACACTTATTGAATGAATAAAAAACGCAAGTGAACCTTTCCTATTTGTCACAAGCCATCTGTTTAATACCCTAGATTTTTCTTAGAAAGATTTATAATGTTGATAGGTCTCTAGTTACTGAAAATTAGGCAATATTTATCATTGTCACATCATGCCATATATTTACCTGATATTAGAAATTCCTGATAGTTTTTCTCCCATCTTAATTCTGAGGTAAGGTCATCTTCTGAGGGATGTATTTAGTGCTTCGTTAACGAGATGTGTTTCAAGATCTATCAGTCTCAGATGACAATTCTTTAAATTAAAAAAGGACATGATGCTCCAGTTTTGACTTTTGTGGTAGGCACAGAGCTAAGGGGAGGTAGAGAAGCAGGAGGTTTAATGGGTATGGTCTGAAAAAGTCTGTATTAAAAAGATGTTAATTGCTTTAGCAATCAACAAAGGTTGAGATATTGACCATCCAGCACACAAATTACTAAAAGGAAAGAATGCCTCCGCTATATGTTGCATGGTTCCTACATGTTAAATTGAAGTTAATTTCTTACACTAAATGATAATGTCTGGCAATCCTAATAGCAAAAACAAAGAAAGAAAAAACAGCAAGGCTGTCTCACTGGGGTTGCTATGGGGACAGAGTCAAGAGAGAGGCAAGTTCTATGAGATGTACACGAGATGCCAATTAGGAGAGCACTTGCCACTCCTACCTTATCCTGTTACATCCCAGCAAGCTCTCTGTTCCCAGAATTGGCTCAAGCTTTCTCCTCTGTAACATAGAAAGACAAGTGACAGATGAAAAGAAACTAATGATACTGAGGACAGTGGGTAAACTCAGATTCTGACTGTGAAGAAGGCAAGTAGCCAATGGAGGAAGAACAACCAAACTGTAAAAAGAGAAGTTTTAGCAATGGTGGTATCCAAAAGAGCAAGACACTTCGTTGTCTTTAGAAATAGCAATATGCACTCATAAAGCCTGGAGCCCACTTCTTTATTCTCATCAGTGAGAAATGATCATCATCAACTGTATAACTTTGATATCTCCCTTGACATGTCAATAGATGAGTATCTAAGTTATGTGAATAATGATTCAGACACATAGCTGCACTATTCATTTTTTTAATCTCCTATTTAATTCTTCTGATAAATGAATTGAGTATCTAACAGATACTCGTAATTGCTAATTAATCCTTTAAATTGGTACGGTGATATATGCATACATATATGCATGTGTGGATGCGTATATACGTGTGTGTATGTGCATGTACTTTTCCATTCTATATACACTAAACTCACCCTTTTCTATCACATTGACTAATCCAGTATTCAGAACCAAGTGTGTACTTTATGACATGAATTCGAACATATAATAATATCTCACATTTGCAGAGTCTTTTTGAGAGGACTGCTCCCAGAGTTGAAATAGATGATGAGCTGTTTATAATTCCTCCCCAGCAGGGCAAACAGACCTCCCTCAAATCTTTCAAAACTGAAATTACATTCTGGTTTCTCACAAACCACATACAACAAATATGTATTCCCTTCCCCTCTCCTCGCCCCTCCCTTCTTCCCTCACTGTTCTTTATTCCTCTCTCAGCAGCGGTTACATATTCCTGCTCTCAACAATGCTGTGTTAGATTTCTCTGTCAATTCAAATACTCTTCTTTGGAGACTTTCTTTGAATTCCCCCTTTCATTTCCCCCTTTGACTTCTTTGTTACATTTCCTCTGAGATCAGATTCTCTACTTCCTCCTGGTCCTCTTTGTTTTGGGTCCGCTTGGGAACCCTCTATTCTAGGGCTGGGGAGAGAAGGAGCCCCTCTTTTTGTGTTCTCATCCTCCCTGTTTCCCCTTTGTGTCCTCTCTCCTCACTTCCCGCTCCCGTGGCTCTTACACAAGTCCATTTTTACCAAAACAGGCCCTGCCCCTCTCTTCCTCGGAGGGAACTGGCTTCCCCTTCGCCACCCCAGACTTCTCTAGCTCTGTGTGTTGGTCACCACAGCTACTTTATGCTGCATTCAGTAATCTTTTCCACCTACAACCTGAAATCGGATCTTTATTTTTCTTCCCATGTCTTCTTGGCAACGCCTTTCAAAGCCTCGCTGTCCCCCTACTGCTGCATTCACTGGGACAGTAGTGACCAGGGCAACTCTTTCATGTTCCCTTTCATTCTGGGCCCATGCAGCTGACCCCATGGGGCTGCCTTCCTTTCTGGCTGACATGCTTTCATGCATTTTGCATAGACACGGCCTTTCTTATTACAGAAGTTACACACCATTCACTCTCTGCAGAAGGCCCAGTGAGGCCTTGTTCTCCACACCTGGAGCACATTTCCTGATGGCATGTTATATTCAGATGCTTTCTTAAGCAATAGTGGGCTTTCAGCTTTTTCCGCTAAAAGCTACATCATTAGTAACTCCTAAATTAAAAAGTCACATCTGGCAGATGGTTAGCCCTATCCTCTCTTCTTTCAAACTTGTGTAGTCCACTGAAATCCTAAACATGCAGGCTGTTTTCATAAGAATTAACAGAGAGGGGACTGCTTGCTTCCTGGTAGAAACATGATTCTGGAAATTCACAATAACCTTTTAATTTAGATGGGGAGGAGTGCAGAAAAACTTTGAGAAACCTTTACGCAACCTTCTAAAACAAATGAGGTGGAATGTCACAGGTAATTAGAGGTCTCTCTCAAATCTTCCCTAAACACAGAGCCCTACCTCTGTGTGTGGTGTTTTCCTGCCCAGGGATCTCCTCTAGGCCTTTCGTCAGTGGTTCTAATCTCTCTTCCCTCTCAGAGGTAGGAATACAGCGCAGGAGTCAGAAAATTACCACCCACAGGCTAAATCTGACCCATCGCCGATTTTCATAAATAAAGATTTATTGGAACAGAGTCACATTCATTTGTTTATGTACTGTTTACGGCTGCTATTGCACTACAAAGGCAGAGTCTCTGTGGCCGAGACCCACAGCCTGCTGTATTAGTCAGGGTTCTCCAGAGAAACAAGAACAATGGGATATATAGACATATATATAAGAGGAGATTTATTACAAGAATTTGCTCATGCGTTTATGGCAGCTAAGACCTCCCACAGTCTGCTGTCTGCGAGCTGAAGAACCAGGAAAGCTGGTGGTAGAATTCAGTCCAAGTCAGAAGGCCTGAGAACCAGGGGAGCTGAGGATGCGACTCTCAGTCTGAGGTCAGAGGCCTACGAACTGGGTGAGGGGCTGCTGCTGGTATAAGTCCTGGAGACCAAAGGCCAGAGAACCAGGAGCTCTGCTGTCTGAGTGCAGGAGAAGATGGATGCCCTGGCTCAAAAAGAAAGAGAGACAACTCACCCTCGCTTCCCTTTTTTGTTCTTTTCAGGCCCCAGTGGATTACAGGGTGCCTCACATTGATGAGGGCAATCTTCTTTACTCGGTCTATTGAATTAAATGATAATCTCTTCCAGAAACACCCCCACAAAAACACTTGGAACTAACATTTTGCCAACTATCTGGGCATCTCTTAGCCCAGTCAAGTTGACGCATAAAAGTAGTCATCATATCCACAAAGCTTAAAATATTTAATATCTGTCTTTTTACATCTCTGCTGACCCTCAATGGAGTGCCAAGAATGTGTTGCTACATCTTGTTGCCATTAACTTTATTTTCCATCTTTATTACAACTTTATTTCTTCCTTTTTTCTGGTTAATCTCAACAATTCGTACATTCCAATTCCCTTGACCCTATCTACCTTTTAACCAGTCATGATGCATTAACTGGATCACCCATGAGGTGCTTTCTGCCGTCTTGGTAATTTTTCTCCTAATAGAGTCATCAGAATCAATCTAATTTGTCTGCTGATCTGAAAATTCACCTTAAAATCCTTAATTCTTGGGATTTTGGTTACTGAGGATAATGTTCATTGGGTGTTCATCCTAATCCTGTGCTAGGAAGTTGGCTCCAATCCTTGCTGGGTTTATTCTCCTGCCCCACTTTTGAAATTCTACAATTTTTCATATTCTTGTCACGTGTTTTGCCTTCTTCTATATCAACTGCTATAGAACCTATAGGACATAGCAAATTGAGAGCATTTTATTTCTTTCCCTTTTGCCTCTGTCTTGCTATTTTTGTATTCCTTCCTCTACTCTGCCCCACTTGTTCCATTTTCGGCTACCTTTCACCCTGACCAATGTCTACGACTACAGCAGGAATGGGTAACTAGCCCCCACATTAGTTCCACTTACTGTTGCTCCTGTTGTCTCCTTTTACCATGACTTCTGCCTCCTCTGTACACTCCTCATCTCTCTTCCTCTGCTGTTCTGTCGTCTGCCTGACTGAGCTGCTACCATAACTCTTACAACTTCCCCTCCTCTTCTTACTTCTCATGTCCATACTGGCTTCCTTTAAGTATGTGCCACTCACTCCTAAGTTAACAGAAGCTGCTAAAATGTCCCCATTTTATAGATACTGAAAAACTGAGAGCAGTGGCAACATCCGAGCTAAAGCTCGAATTGTTATGTCTTTTTACATTCTGAAAATTCCATTAGGAACTATTCCCTAGAAAGAGAAGAAGGGAGGAGGAAAGAAAATGTCCTCATGCCCTAAAGTGTGCCACATACTTCCTGATGTTTATATGAACATTATTGAATTTATTTCCACTGCAATCCTACAAGACCAATATCATTACTTCTATTGAGGGCATAGACGAGTAAGAAACTTGCCTCAGGCTACATAATAAGGTCACATTACAGGGACTTGATCACACATAAATGTCCGAATCCAAAGCCTATGATCTTTTCTACTACAGTATGTTGTTCTTTTCGTATATTCTGTTTTGTTTCCTGAATAGGACGGAAACAAAGCACCATCCATTTTATTAGCTGTCACAGAATTTAGACAAGAGTCCTAGACATTGAAATTACACATGAATTATCTGCAGGTTGGCTGTCTTACTGCTGGAACAAGTTAGGTGTTTGTGCTGCTATGTTACATTACTTAAAGCAAAGGAACAAACAAAACTATCAACAGCAGTAAAAACAACACTGAAAAGCAATGATGCAATGTCAGTTTGGATACCAGCCAGAGAGCCGTGGCACGTCAAACTGTGTATTTGGTGAGAGAAACTGTCACTCTTGGCAGATGACATGATTTTATATATAGAAAACCCTAAAGAATCCACTACAAAACTTTTAGAAATAATAAATGAATACAGTCAAGTTGCAGGATACAAAATCAACATACAAAAGTAGGTTGCGTTTCTATACGCTAACAATGAAGTAGCAGAAAGAGAAATTAAGAATACAATCCCACTTACAACTGCAACAAAAAGAGTGAAATACCTAGGAATAAACTTAACCAAGGAGATAAAAGATCTGTACATTGAAAACTATAAAATGTTGAAAGAAATCAAACAAGACGCAAAGAAATGGAAAGATAGTCTGTACTCTTGGATTGGAAGAATTAACATCATTAAAATGTCCATACTTCCTAAAGCAATCTACAGATTCAACGCGATCCTTATCAAAGTTCCAACAACATTTTTCACGGAAATAGAAAAAAGAATCCTAAAATTTATATGGAACAACAAAAGACCCCGAATAGACAAAGGATTCCTGAGAAAGAAAAAATAAAGCTGGAGGTATCACACTCCCTGATTTAAAAATATACTGCAAAGCCATAGTAAAGAAAACAGCATGGTACTGGCACAAAAACAGACACACAGATCAATGGAATAGAATTGAGAGCCCAGAAATAAACCCACACGTTTATGGACAGCTAATATTCGACAAGGGAGCCAAGAGCATATGATGGAGAAAGGAGAGTCTCTTCAATAAATGGTGTTGGTAAAACTGGACAGCTATATGCAAAAGAATGAAAGTAGACCATTCCCTTATACCATGCACAAAAATCAACTCAAAATGGATTAAAGACTTGAATGTAAGACCAGAAACCATGAAACTTCTAGAAGAAAATGTAGGGAGTATGCTCTTTGACAGCGATCTTGGCAGCATATTTTCAAGTACCATGTCTGACTGGGCAAGGGAAACAAAAGAAAAAATGGACAAATGGGACTGCATCAAACTAAAAAGCTTCTGCACAGCAAAGGAAACCATCAACAAAACGAAAAGACAACCTAACAATTGGGAGAAGATATTTGCAAACCATGTATCAGATAAGGGATTAAGATCCAAAATATACAAAGAACACATAAGTCTCAACAACAAAAAAACCAACAACCCAATTAAAAAATGGGCAAAAGACCTGAACAGAGATTTCTCCAAAGAAGTTATATGGATGGCCAACAGGCATATGAAAACATATTCAACGTCATTAACTACCAGGGAAATGCAAATCAAAACTACAATGAGGTATCACCTCACTCCTGTCAGAATGGCTATAATTAACAAGACAGGAAAAAATAAATGTTGGAGAGGATGTGGAGAGAAGGTAACCCTGGTACATTGCTGGTGGGAGTGCAAACTGGTGCAGCCACTATGGAAAGCAGTATGGAGTATCCTCAGAAAATTAAGAATAGATCTACCATATGATCCAGCTATCCCACTGCTAGGTCTTTATCCAAAGAACTTGAAAACATATATGTGTAAAGATATATGCACCCCTATGTTCATTGCAGCATTATACACAATAGCCAAGACTTGGAAGCAACCTAGGTGCCCGTCAAAGGGTGAATGGATAATGAAGATGTCGTATATATACACAATGGAATACTACTTAGCCATAGGAAATGATGAAATCTGGCCATTTGTGACAACATGAATGGACTCTGAGGGTATTAGGCTAAGTGAAATAAGTCAGAGGGATAATGTCAAATATCATATGATCTCTCTCATAAGTAGAAGATAAAAACAAAGACAAACAAACACAGAGCAACAGGGATTGGATTGGTGGTTACCATAGGGGAAGGCGGGGGGGGGGGGGGGGAGGACAAATGAGGTGATTAGGCTCACACGTGAGGGGATGGAATATAATTAGTTTTTGGGTGGTGAACATGATGTAATCTACACAGAATTCGAAATATATTATGACGTACATCTGTAAACTATATAATGTTATATTCCAATGTTACTGTTTACAGCAGTATATATTTTATATTTTATAAATAAACAAAAAATAAAGTAAAATAAAATAAATAAGAATCCTATCCATTGAAATTACACTTGAATTATCTGTGGATTGGTTGTCTTACTGCTAGAACAAGTTAGGTGCTTGTGATGCTATATTACACTACTTCAAGCAAAGGAAAAAACAAACAAAACAATCAACAGCAATAAAAACAGCACTGAAAAGCAATGATCAAGTTCAGTCTGTATACCAGCCAGAGAGCCATGGCACAACAAACTGTGTATTCAGTGAGAGTTTAATTAAGGAAATTTAACATGATTCAGAAAAGCTGGGTTGACACAAAGGGTGGGATGGCCAAATCAGGCTCATATTAATCAGAGACTGCACCCATGTTCAAGGATACAAGCAGCCTCAAGACACAGGTGAGGTAGAGAGATCCAGGGCACCAATTCTGCTGTTCCAGATCCTTGCTTCCTGGGTTGGCAAGGATTTCCTGATCCAGATTCAAAGATGGTGTTTTTAAGTGAGATATCTGCTCTAACAGCACGGGGTATTTGAGGTTATAAAACATCTCAATTTTGTGCCCCGGTAATTCCTAATTTACATTACATTTCCAAGAACCTATGCCCAGAAATCCATAGACTGTAGGTTTGTTCACTTGAAGTAATCCTAAACTACCATGCTTAAAGCAGTCTATACCATTAGTCTATCAGGAGATTGATTATGATCATGTTTACCCGATGATTAGACACATTAGATCTCCTGCCTTCACTATTTTTCCAAGAACACCCCATCATTAAAGAGAGAGAAATAGGTCAAAAGCCAGATGCTTTATTCATTTTTTTCCCCCAAACCAGTGAGGGAGACATTAATTATCTCCAGGGTAAAGGAGCCTGGAGAGGGAACTTGGAGGGGCTGTGGTCTTCATGAGAGGGAAGCAACAACCTGGCAGAGGGAGAATTGGGGGAACAAACATACGTCACTTCCTCCTACCTTCAAACCTCCGTTGCCTCCCCTCAGCCCAAACTAACCAGACCTCGGAGGCCCAAGAGCCGGTTGTTACTGACCAGACATCCCTCACGACACAAAACAGAGTGGAGAAAGGTAAACAGCACTTCTGGAGGTGAGACAGAAATTCTCCCTGAACAGGTGTATTGTGAGAGGAGCTAAACTACAATAATAAGTAGCCAATTCTTACTAAACTCTATTCGATCATAAAAACCAAGTTCAGGACTTTTTTTCCCACAAACAATCTAAAAAAGATATGCTACTAATTTTATTAGGGGAATTGTATGACTTTTCACTGTATCCCAACTGAGGGTTTAAAGTTTCTGAGCAAGATCTCCTAATCCATCCTGTTGCCATTTAAGTACTTTAATTATTAAGGAAGTAGAACAGCTAGTCCCCTCCTCCAAACACCGTTCGTATGTGAGAAATTCACTATTCAGTTATTCATTGTCAGAACAAGGAGCATAGTTCCCAGACACATGCTATTTCAGGTACTGCCATAACAGTGGTCCTACATTTCAATGATTTAAAACCAATTAGCAAATGTGTATTAAATAATTATTTCATATTCAGGTCTTTCTTAGTTAAAATGAGTTCCGGATGTATGTGTGTGGTATGGGGAGGAGTTAAGCAGAGGAAGAGAACATCATTCCCACTTTTAAAAGTTTTCAGAAATCTTCAAACATCTTTATTGAAAATGATTCAAAGTAGTTTTATTCAATACATTATTACAAACTCTATTGTAATTGACATTCAAACACTCTAGCCCGTTAAAGGAAACGTATTATAGACCACTTGCCCTGTACTTAAAATTGAATTAATCAATAATATCAATAATTAGCAACAATGTTCACATTGTATAAATTTTCATTAGAAGTACAGAATGGGGGCCGGTTCCATGGCCAAGTGGTTAAGTTCGCCCTCTCCGCTGTGGTGGCCCAGGGTTCGCATCCTGGGCGCGGACATGGCACCGCTCATCAGGCCACGTTGAGGCAGCGTCCCACATCCCACAACTAGCAGGACCTGCAACTAAGATATACAACTGTGTACAGGGGGGATTTGGGGAGATAAAACAGAAAAAAAAAAAAAAACCCGGAGGATTGGCAACAGTTCTTAGCCCAGGTGCCAATCTTAAAAAAAAAAAAAGAAATACGGAATGTATCTTTATAATTCTTTCTCAAACTTAGAAGCTACTTCCTGTGCAAATGCCTTTTTCCAACTAGTCTTTTTCCTTTTGTAAATTTCATGAGAAAATCACGAGTCGTAGATGAGCTTGGTGATAGTCAGCTAACATTTATTGAGGAGCTATACACATGGCCCCTTTCTAGGAATCATGTGACTACCTTTCCCCCTTAATACTGAGATTTTATTCTTGCGGTTTAGCTTCAGAGTCTCCATGTCTTCATTGGTAAAGTTAATTTTTATTTCTACCCTATATATATGGGAAAGTGTTTTGTAAACTATGGTGTTGTACAAAGTTAGTTTTGGGCATTATAAACATGAAAACTTGCTATCTCCCTATTTCGTAGAAATTTGAATTTTCTGTAACTGTCCTACTTGGAGCTGGTTTCCTTTTGTTCTGCCCTCGATGGCCCTGGTGGAGTGGATGGGAAGTCAGTGAGCTCCCAGTGAGGTAATCATGCTTTTAAAAAGGGCTTATGTGAAAAGTAACTTGAATCAAGACACATCGCCATGCACTCATCTCTAGAGACCTGATAGCATGATAATGAGGGAACTTGGCTGCCCTCAGAGTTAAATCAAAACCCCTTACACTTCCTTCATGAAAGATCAGGATGTGACAGCCTGAACTAAACTTTCCCTTGGGGAACCAGCTCTGCATAGACCAGGAAAGAAAAAAAAATAGAAAAAACATAAAGTAAAAGTTGAAAAGACATTTTACCAAAAATAAATCATTTTTGAACTTTCCTGGGTGGACGGATTATCAGAAATGATTGTTCGTCTACAGTTTTATCTCCCAGACTCCCATCCTTTTATCCCCTCAAAGTCTGGATATTTTTTTCATGTTCAACTGTCATTAACCTAACAAAGTCACAACTGGCACTCTGAGACCTCTGTTTAATGAGAAAATAAACTAAAGGCGTTTGGGGGAGTATTTTAAACAGAATTTCATTAATTTATTGTTTTAGAAAGCGGTCACCATTAGCAATCCCTCCATGGCTTCAAACAGCAGAGAAGTTTTATGCAATCTAATTTATTTTGCCTTCTCTCCATGGGAAGCAGCCTGGGCTAATGTCATAACTTGCCTTGCCATTCTGACTATGCTGCTACATTTGCTGGAAAACTGGAGGCGTTCATTTTCTTTCATTTGCTAATATATTGAGGAGTGATTTCATATTTTATTTAAACTGCAGAGTTGCCTGTAATCTATATAAAAGGAATGGTTGTCTCATTGGGATGCTTCCAGTGACTTTATCCCTCCTTATGGCATCCTTGTAACCTAGAACCTATACATTTTAAGACCTAGTTTTATATTCCTGGTTTTGACTCACTACTCCAAGGACCACCTAACCTATAGATCCTAAAAGTTGTTACTTTGGTTTCAGTTCCTCTGAAGTAAGAATTTGCCTATTGGTAGCTTATTTGAGAGGTGATCTTAGGAAGCAAAAGTAAAGGAGTGGAGTGAATTAGAGAAGGGAGAAAAGCTAACAACACAGAGCACGTTATTGAACTGGTTTTCCCTGTGGGCAACTGGAGCTCAAACCCATAGAGGACATCGAGATTCTTACTGCCAAGAGATGGGAGACGAGGTCTTATTTGGTAGAGTGTTGACCCCACCATGCTAACCTCCCAACTCTTTTAGGCTGTATGTGCACTTGGGCTGATCTGCCTCCCTTGGCCTCAGAGAAAGCAGAAAAACACAGCAATGTGAAGAGAACTGTCCAGCCCAACTGTGCTGAAATCAGGGTCCCTGGGGAAGGAATGAGTCACTGCTACAGGTAGAGCATGGGTGTCCCAGAGGCATCAATGACTGTTTACGCAGTATATCACCACATTTAGTCCTCTTGTGGGTTTTTTTTTTTTGCCTCTTTTCAGCCGATGGAGCTGCATATAATCAAATTCTAAGCAATAGTCTTAATAACATTGCACTGTGCATCAGACAAAGCAATACTGAGTTTCAGTTCTAGTTGGGTTACACTGTTCATAAAAAGAAAGGCCTCATTTTTTTTTAAGAACACTGTGGAGATCTCGGCTTTACATAGCATAAATGTAAAGCAGGAAAAATCATCCTGACCTCTCCTTTTTAAAAAATGTTTCTCATTGATGTTTTCGCCTCCCATTTTAAGATCCTTATTATTTCAACTTATTCTTCCTCTTCCCCCATCACACAACTTTTCTTCTTTTTCTTTTCATTTACCACTAAGAATGATACAACAAGCAATATAAGAGAAAGGCAAATTCGCTATTTCTAAAAAGGAAGGTCATCTATTACTAAACAATTCTTGACTCAGAGCACATTATAAGATAAAAAAAGAAAAACACAAAGAATTTTGGAGTCAAACAAGGCTGAGTTCAAAGCTCTTTGGGCCAGTTATTAGTAATGTGTCCCTGGGAAATTTAACCTCTTCTTGTTTTTAGTTTCTCAATTTTATTTAGTTTTTCCCCAGGTTTATTGAAGAATAATTGACAAATAAAATTCTATATATTTAAAGTGTACAATGTTATGGTTTGACATACATATACTTTGTGAAACGATCCCCACAATCGGGTTGATTAATACATCTATCACTTCATGTGCTTTAGTTAGTATTGTGTGTGTGGGGGGGAGGGGGGTAAGAATGCTTACGATCTACTCTTTCAGAAATTTCAAGTTCCATTATTACAATACATAGCACAGTATTATTAACTATAGTCACAATATTGTACATTAGATCTCCAGAACTTATTCATCTTATAAATGGACATTTGTACCCTTTGAATAGCATCTCCCAACTTCTCCCTTCCCCCCAGTTATAAGTTCAGTTAAAGTGTGACTTGGTTTGGGAATCTTTGCACCTAGGTAGGAGGTAAGTAGCCTTAATAGAAGTGGGTCAAATCCTGTTTGTGAAATTTCAGACTTCAGTTAGCTTGAGGGAGAGATGATAAGAGGAGACTAATAGCTATAAGTCAGTCAAGCACTGACGGGGAACACAATCTCTTACTCTGGTGTCTGGTCAGAATTTAGGGAAACTACATTCCCTAATATTATGCACATTTGAAAAATACTTCTAAGTTACTTATATTAAACAAAACAAAACAAACAAACCAAGGATACATACAATGTCTGGGGAACTGCATTCTTTCTCTGACGACATTTTGGACATTGCTCCTCTATTTATTAGCATTGCATGTTACTTTGAAGAAATCTAAGGTTTCTATATTCTTCCTCAATTGTAACACTTGCTTTTAGTTTTGTGTTAATGCTCATAGAATTTTATATTTTGTGGAAATAAATTTATTTGGTGATATCTTGGTGTTTATCATCCTTTATTAGTTTTTTTCCTAACATATATACAGTTTACTCTTTCAATCTTCCAATATATCCAAACATTTCTTTTCTTTTATTGTTATTTTATCTTCTTCAAAGGCATCAGTTGGACTTTTGTTGATTTTCTCTGTCTCCCTATTTGACCATGTCCTCCTATACTCTATAATATTCCTTGATGTTGTCATTTCATTTTGTTCAGTTCTCACAAGTCTGTCTTACATTCTCCTGATCATGTTTCAGATGCATTTTTGGAATGGTTTTATATTTCTTTTGCGTTTTTCCCTAAACTCCTTCAGTTCACTCTTGTTCTTTCACCAATAATATCCATTTTTTTTTGTTTTCTTTGTTTTTTTATTTTTGAGGAAGATTAGCCCTGAGCTAACTGCTACCAATCTTCCTCTTTTTTCTGAGGAAGACTCGCCCTGAGCTAACATCCGTGCCCAGCTTCCTCTACTTTATATGTGGGACACCTACCACAGCATGGTGTGCCAAGTGGTGCCACGTCTGCACCAGGGATCTGAACCAGAGAACCCCAGGCCACTGAAGTGGAACGTGCACACTTAACCACTGTGCCACCTGGCCTGCCCCAAGAGTATCCTTTTTTCTTTGAGATATTGCACATCTTCTTTCAATTTTTATTTTAAATAGGTCAATTTTTCTTTTATTCTTTGTTTTATGGAAATCTGTTTGTAATTTTGTTTATTGGCAAAAAAATCTGGAATGCCAATATTACAAAGCTCACTTTAATTTTTTAGTGTACATAAATTCTGGTATATGATCTATATCTGTCTTTGCCAGGTAGCTTTTTCCTTTTTTTAAATATTTTACTCAAAAGCCATTTTAGTTTCTCTTTTAATATTTTTAATTAAGACACAATATGCAGGAGCCTGCCCGGTGGCATAGTGGTTAAGTTTGCATGCTCCACTTTGGTGGCCCAATGTTCACAGTTTCAGATCCCAGGCGTGGACCTAGCACAATTCATCAAGCCACGCTGTGGTGGCATCCCACATAAAATAGAGGGAGATTGGCACAGATGTTAGGTCAACAACAGTCTCCCCAAAGAAAAAGAGGAAGATTGGCAACAGATGTTAGCTCAGCAATAATCTTCCTCACAAAAAAGGAAAAGATTCAATATACATATTATAAAATTTACAGATCTTGAGAGTTATATAAAAGTTACAGTTTTTTTAGTCTTGTCAAACGCATACATGCCTCTATCATGAACTGTACCCCCATCAACATAGAAAAAATTTCTATCATTGCAGAAAGTATCTGCTTGCCCCTTCACAGTCATTCGCTAACTCATCCTCAGAGGCAACCACTGTTTTGATTTATCTCACTGTAGATTAATTCAGTCCGTCCTTGAACTTCATAAAATAGAATCATGCAACATATTCTCTTATGAGTCTAGTTTCTATCACTCAGCATATTTTTTAAACTCATCCTTATTGAATGCATTAGTAATTCATTTTTTTATTGATGAGTTTTGTTTTACTACGTGGACCACAACAATTTGTTTATTCATTTTGTTGATTGACATCTGGGTCTTTTACAATTTCTGAATATTATAAAGAAACTGCTATAATACGGTTATTTTTTAATGATTGCTCATCAAATAGAGGTATTTCCCATGTCTGATTGTTAAGAAAATTGTGTTGAGTAAAGTATTAGTCACAGGATCTTAAATTTTGGTCCCTGGACTGATGATTTTCTCACTATCACTTGACCTGGCAGGTGTGACTCTACTCTGGGCTAGCACGAAGTCTCCAAAGCTCAAAGTGAAGACCTATCCCATCCTCTTTTTGTCAAAGCACTTTATGTGGTGCATTAGTCTTTATTTTTCTGCTGATCAAGAACAGCAAGGCTTATAACTCACAAAATGTCTCCTCTATTTTATCATTCCAACAGCTTGCATCTTACAGAGATGTTGAGCCTGCAAATTTCCTCATTCTGCTCTGACTTTCTTGACACGATGACATTTAAAAGTGCTCAGACACTATCCAGTGTTTTTCTTCTTCTCGTCGAACTTGCTGTTCTAAATAGTCATTGGCTTTGCCCTTCAAATATATGACTCCTGGGGAAACTTCATGCTTCATCTATTCTACGGGAGAGAATAATAAACATAGTTAACTTTTGAGTGCTTACTATATGACAGACATGGTTCTAAGCATTCTGCATATAATGATTCAATTAATCTTTACGACACCCACATGTACCCAGTAAACATACCCTGTTTGCATATGAGGAAAATGAGGCACAGAAATTGACTATATAACTTTCCCAAAGTCCCATGGCTATTAGGTGATGAAATAAGGATTTTAACTAAGGTGTACTAGCCCTCGTAATCATGCACTGCCACTTGGCAGAGATTGGCGGTACAATTTTTACAGCATTTGGAACTCCTTTTTGTGACTGTATTTCTGAGATATGGATCTGTACCTTTTTCTTTAAAGATAGAGTTTTATTTCCTGTTTCTTTTTTATTCTTTCATTTTAGATAATATCAAAAGAAAAAGGGAGGCAATTTTAGTCTGCCATTGTTAACAGGCAGTCTTCAGAATTTATTTTTAATGGCATCTTGAGTCCAGTGGAAGTGTTTTTCAGATTGCTCAAAAGGGTCAGTCATTTTTTTAACTCTCTAATTGGTGCCCACATATTCTGTGTACAGATATTGGCAGGTTAAAGCCCAGGGCAGAAAGGGAAGTGCATGGCTACTATTATCTGGTGCTTCCATTGTTCTATAACAACAAAGAACTGCTGCCCAGAACACAGCAGGGGCCACAATGCAGCAAGAATTCAGAAAAGTCAAACCATCACATTCAGTTCATAACCTTCCTAGTAAATATTTTCTCCAAAACTGGTGGACCATTAGCTGAACTCATTGAGGAATGTGGCGAGGCGCCCAGGAGTAAGGGATCTGAATTCTCTAACTGAAAATTGAACTAAAAAGAAATTTCAACACATCAGGAAAATAGGCAATAGCAAATAGAGCATCTGACAATGGAAATACCTCAAAGGCTGGAGTTAAGATTCTGGATTTAACTCCTGAGCCGACCATAACCCTACAGCGTAAACTTTGAGAATTCTCTGCTGTCTATGACATGGAGATAATATTATTGTCCTACTTAGCTCACAGAAGTCACAGAAGTTAAATATGACATCAGATATAAAAAGCCTTCAGAACAATAAGAGTTATCATATTTTTGGAAAGTTATGTTTTAGTTTACAAAGCATTTTCAGATGGATTGTCTCATTAGGGCTCTGCATAACACCCTGTGAGTTAGGCAGAAGTAAAGTAGAGGAATACCTGAGTTATGTGCACCACAGAGATAAAAAATGTTGCATATGAATGGTTAATTGAATCTTACTTGTTTACATTATGTAGCCTATACTGTAGAGGGAAGCCTTCTCATTCACGTTGAGAGTCCACAATGGGCCAAGCACTCCACATATATTATGTGAGCAACTCCTGCAACTATTTGACCCCATTTTTACTGCTGAAGAAACAGGCGTCAAGAGTGAAATCAGTTACAGATGCATCAAGTGAGCAAGTGGCAGCACCAGGATGTGAACTTGGCTCTTTCTGACTAAAAGTTGGCCATATTTCCACTGCATCTTGATTTATGATTTAATTTTGTCCTTGTAATGATAGAACTTAGCTTAGTTGGGTTTCCTGATCTCCAGACACTAGAGAAATTATCTTTTCCTTCTAAGCTCATCACTGAACTTCATTTTTAGTGTGTCTGTTGCTGTTCATTTTTTAGAGAAAATGAACCAAACAAGTAAAACTTTCACCATATTATTTTAGCAGAAGAAAACCCAGACTCAAAAAAGAATTCAACAAGATGACATATCAGTCAGTGAAAGAGTTTGATATGGTCCCTTTTGTGATTTAATTAATGGGTTTGTTTTTCCTTTAACCGTCAAACTCATCTCAGATAATGCAGGAAATATCTAATGCTTCCCTGGATGATAATTGAACGATCATTTTTCTTTCTAGTGTATCCTGTTGATGATAAAACTCCTCGAAGAGCATAAACATAATTTCCTTAATGTAGGGTTAGATTCTGATGTCTCTTACAGAAATGAAGCTTGTTTTCACAAAGCATGTTTATTTAACAAGTGGTGTAGAAAAGATAACCAGACAGGCTAAAGTTCTTATCAGTACATAAATTGACTGGAGTTGAGTGGTCCAGCTCCCCCTTGGTTTATGGATCCATAGCTCCTGCACTTCTGAAGCATCAATAACAGAGAGGAGAAAAACATCAAAGAGTGTCAGGCTGAAGACTAACTATGCTCCAATTTTCCAAAATGCAAGAAGGAACCCAGAGGGATACCAGCTTCTGTTTGGTGGGCTGAAATTTCTCAAAGAGGTTGACGGGATCATTAGTCTCAGAAACTTGAATAGGGGACTAAATGAAGACAGAGGAAGCCTGGGAAGGGAAGGGCACATAGGTCATTAAATATCCCTCTGTGGGATGAACATAGAAATGGAATCGTGTCACACTGGTTCACACTTTGTAAATGAAGATTTCAGTAAATTTTACAATTGAAATAGCATATTGCAAGCATTTACTGAGTATTTAACATTGGACTTTTTACAAAACCATGCCAAAGAGGTTCATGAAAGAGATGCCAATTGTTCCCAAACTAGAGCAGAGCTATAATACCACTGAAAACATTACTTTTTTTTTTCATCTTCCATTCAAGTCTTGACCAAGAGCATGGAGAACAATTCTCTTCTTAATAGCCTTTTCATTGACTGTATGGAGTACAACACAATGGTGCAATTTTCAAAATCAAAGATGCTCAAGAAATCATTAATATTCAACTAAAATGTTCTCTTTGCCGGAATATATTTTTGTAGATTCAAAATATAGTTTAAGCTAAACCAAATAAGTAGCAAAAATTTAATCATATATCTGTATATTGTTTTACTTACCATCTTCTAATTATTTATTGTAGAGATTTGTGTAAGTTCTACATTTTAATACACTTCAGAAGCAAGACTGTATCACACTGGTTAACCAGCTATTATTAAAAACAGCAATTGTCAGCTAAAGTATTAAAAATCCATGCATCATAGCCAGTTTATGAAGAGCAACAATCTTCAAAATTGCAGGATAGCGCAACTCAGTCCATTTTCTTATGAATAGGATGCGAACACTTGCAAGAATCTACCCTTGATATGAATCCACCAACAGTTCCAAGATCAATAGAATGTTTATCATTAAGACACACGGAAGAGGTGGCAGCAGGAGAATCATCTCAGAATTATCATCAAAGGCCTGGATGACAGTCTGTTTACAACACTTCCTTTGCCTTGAAGAAAGTCACTTATCTTTCCCGAGCTTCAGTTTCCATGCTCAGAAAAGGAAATTCTGTCTAACCCTGATTCGTCACAGGCATTTCTCAAAGCCCAAATAAATAAACAATAAACTTACCCTACACATTATTCTGTTAATAAAAATATGCTCAAGTTGGGAAAAGATATTCTCCATTCTCCAAACTATATATCTATTATTTTTCATAAATTTCATAATATTTTATTTTACAGTGTTATAAGGCAGACATTTATTGACAAAAAAAATTATACTTTTGTGCTTAGAGACTTACAGCTGCAAAGATGATGACTAGAATCATGTCTTCTAGGCAGGTGCAAGGACTCAAAAACCTTCTGCTATGGAACGTGTTTGGTGTTGCCAAGGACATTAATCAGCTTACTTAGCTGAAGACAGAAATACAAAAATAGATATCTAAACTACACAATGGGAAGAAAAGCAAGCAACTTTTGCCATTAATACCTGATAGTACAGTAGGTATATAGAGTACTTCTTCAGCAAATGATGCTACTGTATAGAGACATGGGACAATGTATAGTGATGGATTCTAGGATTTCTTCCTTTTAAACAAATTAGTGAAATATTGGACTGACAGTGAGGTGACATCATTACTTCAAGGCTATTAGAAAAAGCAACAAAAATGCTTAAAGCTAAAATTCCTATTAAAGTATTATGAATTCCTTGAAGAGTTAAAATTAAAATAAAAAACTAAAATAATCATGGAAATAATAGCTATTAGTCACTGAGTTCTTTCTCAGTGACAAAGAAACAAGGATTTCATATATATTATGTCTTCTTCTGACCACATCTCTATGAGGTCGATATTATTATTACCCCATTTTACAGATGAAGATATTTTTCTCAAGCCTGGAGAGTTTAGTTCAGGTCAAATAATTAAACAACAGAAGTAGGATTTTACTCTGATTCATTATCTGAATATTATATTATCTCTCTGTAGTCATACTCTGAAACAATAATATCTCTGATCTCTAGGTGATCATAAACTAAAACAAACAGTAGAAATTTTCCATAAAATTATGGAAATCAGAACAAATTTTTCACTCCTTGGTTTCTTAAACTATTCATCAGTCAAAGACAACTATAGTAGAATAAGAAATTTAGGTACAATGAGAATATGAAACAAAAAACTAAACATTCCAGAGTTTGCCAGAGAAGTGGATGTCTCCATGAGAAAGAAATAAACAGAAATCTGAGATGGGAATAGCTGAACAGTAAGACCAGAGTTGTTGAGCACCAGAAAGAAAGTCCTGGAGAATTGTCAAGCCAGGCATGGCACTATGGATTATTCCTGGGAATCAGAAGAGAGCAGAAGGTGGAAGATAGGAACACCTGAAGCATGACAGACAAAAGTCTATGTCCATGAATTCTTAGTATTTGTTTAGCGTCTCCTGGTACACGCAGTTGGGCTGGAAAGGGAAAGTTAAATGAGAAAAATGGCATCAAGCATTCCTAGCTTGCGCAAATTGTCAGGAAGTGAAGACAAATATGAGCTCATTGATAATCCTCTGAAGCCCACACATATACGGCTGCAAGGTTTGTGGCGCTTCAGCCTTCCAAACCAGTCACCTCGCTTATCTGAGTGAGAATAGGAGCACAGATGCTACAGACTCACGATCTAGAATCTGCTTATTCAAAAAGCGCATTAGTAACCTTTCGTTATTTCTCTTAGTTGCAGAGAAGCCAGTGTTTTAATTAAGCACATAGATTTGTTATACTGCAGTGCCAAGTTTCTATTACATGGCTGTGGTGTAGTATAAATACAGCTACTTAGATACCACACACATGTATAATGCTATTTAAGTGTATTGGGAATGATGCCCTTTATTTAATCAGTTTCTATAAGTAATTTTTTCTATTAGTGTATTTCAGAGTCATGCAGTCCAACATGAGTGACTTCTGTGGGCAAAAAGGAAAAAAAAAAAGGTATTTAGTTTCACCAAAAGTGTGTTTGAGCAATTGTAGTTTATGTTTTGTTCCTTTGGAATGTTTTTAACTCTGCATACCTTCTGTTCTTAAGAGAAAAATCTTTTCCCGGGTCAGTAAAGAAAAAAAATAATTAACTCCCCAAATTCAACCCAGGGATAAAAATATTAAAATAAAAAGATTCTTTCCTGGTATTCAGGCCAAATATCCTGTTTGTTTGTGCATTAGGATTAGAGTCATTTGCAGCAAAAATATAAGAATGATGTATCTGGAGGCAGTCTGTTTATAGTTTGCAAATGTGCACAGGTGTTGCGCTGAGATTTAGCATAGCCTAGAAAGAATATGTCTCTTTTTCTGCATGACGTCTTTATTGTATAATGATAATGACAAGTGTTGTTATTATAAGCGCAATTTATGGAGTGTCTACTACAGACTAAACTAGATCCTTAACGCATATTACTTCTACTCCTCATCAGAATCCAATGCCTACAATTAGGCCCATTATCTCCATTTTACAAATGAGGAGAGTGATTCTCTGAGCCATTAACAAAGTTTCTCAAGCTGAGAAATGGCAGAGCAGCACCAAGATTTGAAGCCAACTATGAGGAACCTAACACCACCACCTTCCACACCATCTCGTGCAGAATAGTGAGGTTGTGGAATTTCAGAACTTAAAGTTCACAGATCTCTTTTGTGTGAGCGTGTGTGTGTGTGTGTGTGTGTGTGTGAGGAAGATTGGTCCTGAGCTAACACACGTATCTCTTTGAATGTGATGCATGACATGATGGAATAGAAATAATAAATACTATAATTCGGTAAAAGTAATACAATAGAATCTCATAGTAACACATTCTAATATGACTCTCTAAGATTAGCAACAAGAACAACTAATTTTTTTTCTTCATTTCCTTAAGAAAAATTGTCTACAGAAAAAAGACTGGGATTGTCAGTCCCTTCTTAGCCAAATAACAGATAGATTGCTATTTCTTTGGCATCATTTGTATTATCTGGGTTTATTTTGTTTGCTGCATATGTTCTCAGAGGACGATATTAGTCAAGCGCAAAGTGAAGACAGAATGACATAGTTCATTCATTTTTTTCAGAGCAGTTGGCTCTCTGCTGGCATTTAAAATTAATGTAAGGAGAAGTTCAAAAAATTTAGCTCCCTTTGAAATTACATAAAGCACTGTGATTTTCTAGAAATGCTGCAAACTGATTAAGTTGAATTAGTGTAAGATAATCACCCAGTAAAAGTGAGAAATATTAAACACTATATATCCCAGCCAATTTCAAAGGCCCTGCCTTTTGGTGGTTACATGTTATACGATATCAAAGATGGCATTCCAGTTAATGCCACATGATAACAAATATATTGGAACAGTAACGACAAATAAATGATACCTCACATTGTGGAATAATTCCTTGGACTGGTCTTGCCAGTAAAAAGTGTAATTTACAACTGTATTTATAAAGAAGCCTTGGAGAGTTTAAATGCTGTCTTGAAATTACCATCCTCGGAAAAACAGGGAAGAGAAAACGAAAGAATATTTTTACTCCATGAGCAGGTCCGAGGAGCGCAGTGAAAGAGAGACTGCTGAGAGAATAAACTTATTTGTGAACAAACTGATAGTGACTCTTTAAATCTTTTTTTAGGTTCTTCTATTAGAATAACAAAGAGCCCTTTCAACTTGTGGGATAAGTCAAAATAAATCATTCTTTTATTTCTGGCGAAATCAATTCCATGGGCAACACAGAACTTGATTTATTCGATAGAACATTTGGATACCAGAAGAACCTTGAACTTATTTATTGCTGCAAATATTAGAAAATAATTGTCAATAATGTTTGTTTCACTGATGCAGCCCATCTGAACCACGTCTCTAAATCCCAGTTAATCAAAATGCTTGCAACTTTCACACTGGTGATAAATTATCAATTATTCCTTACAAAATCCTTATGCCATCTCCGTACCATTTCTAACTTTTCTATCCAATGCTCAGTTTCAACTCCAAATTTTACAGTATTTTAAGTAGTGGCTTTACTTTTCTTCTTATCTTTGATTTTCAACAAAGTTTCCCTAGATGGGATGGTGTTATAGAGAGGAGAGAACGGATTCCAACTTTAGTATTAAATTCTGCACAAACACCACATATCACCGAACACTTATGTTAAGAACCACAGCACACCTTTTAGTAGTTCTTATGCTCAGGAGCTCACGGTTTGATGACACATTAATGGTTCTAAAATACCAGCACAGATTGCTGTTTGGTCAAACACCCATCTAGGTATTGCTATGAAAGTATTTTTTTAGATATGATTAACATTTAAACTAGTAGACTTTGAGTAAGGCAGATTACCATCCATAAGGTGGATGGGCCTCACCCAATCAGGTGAAGGACTTAAGAGAAAAGATTGAAGTTTCCCCTAAAAAGAAGGAATTCTGCCTCAAGAAAGCCTTCCAAATCAAGCTGCAACATCAATTCTTGCCTGCACCCCCACTCTGCCATGCTGCGTTGCAAACTTCAGACTTGCCAGTCCCAACAATCATGTAAGCCAATTCTTTAAAATCTCTCTCTCCATATATGTATATGTATGTTTATATTTATATTTATTAGATATCTCTATCTATATATACTTATACTATACTATATTATATCTATGTCTAACAGATATAATTATATAGATCTATACATACGAAATTGCTTATTTTTCTCTGGAGAACCATGACAAATACACAGACATTGCACCTCTGGGCAGGCTCAACCCTACACACATCCTTCACATTCTATTCAGACATCCCTTGAATGAGATTGTTACAGTGTTACTGGGTCCTGCTTCCACATAGTCATCAGGTCCTCTGGGCTTTCAGGTTATTCTATCATCCCCAAACAGCCCAATATCCAGAAGCTCCTCTAACTGTTGTACTCTTACTCTCTTGGCCAATCTGCATCCTTTATCTTAGTAGTCAAAAAGTAGTTTCTATCCTACAGCTCTGCCCACTGGCCAAAAGAATATTTGTTACCAACTGAGCCTTCTCACTTTTCTGCTCAAAGCCCTTCCAATGATCCTTCCAATGGCACTTTGAAGATCTTAACAAAGGAAACCTAAATGTAGCTAGCAAAATACCACAGCTCATAAGCAAGTAGATACATTAGAACCAAACAGTAACCTTGGCTTATAATTTTATTGTAATTAACAATATTCCTTTGGAAGAGAAACAATGGCCCATGTTCACTAAATGGATGTAGACGTAATGGTAAAACTAGGACTAGGCACATAAATATCTTTTTAAAATATCTTTAAAAAATACAACTTGTTAACCTCCAAATTTGAATGTGCTTTAGCGGTTAGTTTTATAAATGCTACAGACTAAGACTTCTTCATCTCTGGTTTATAATATAATAGAAAAGTCAAAAACTTTAGAATGAGAATCTGCAATATAAATATAAATGTGACTTTGAAGAACTCAATCCATGTGAAAATAACTAATCTTAATTGTGCTTTTCAAGCAAGTATTTTTATCTTTGAGCTGGTTAGTGTAAAAGGCACTTCAAAAGTTATGTAATGTTATAATCAAATGTTACTGCAATAAAAAAATTAAAAAGATACTTCAATAGCTTCTGCTAACTATTAGCTAATGATGATGATGATGATGCTGGAGGCCTCTTATCCTTATTTGTATTTGTTTTGAGGGGTGGGAGAGGAAGGAAAAATTAGTAAATAGGTAAGAAAGCTGATGAAATAATGGAAATGGCTAATAATGATAGTTAAGGACTTTCAATAGGCCAGGCTTTTATAAACCTCTGATGGCCAAGCCTCACAGGAGGCCAAAACCATTAATGTGAATATCTGTGGGGATGGACTGAGAAAGGCATTAGAGTTTTTAAAAATCCTTTGAATAGTTCTAATGTGCAGCCTTTTATACCATGGAGCCCTGGCTCTTGGAAGCAGACAATGTATGTCAGACAATGCTTTTCCTCTGAGGATAGCATATGGAAAGGCCATATGGTGGCCAATGGTGAAATCTAACCATGAGGAAAGTGTGTGGATGAAAAGATCTGCTAAATGAGATACTTTAGAGGACGCTGAGGATGCCTTTGTAACAAGGACTGTGCTTTAAAGAGGAAACATCAGAACCCAGATCCGGTCAGACAGGTAATTTCCTCAACAAGCCCTGTAAGAGGGGAAGGGAAAGCTGTGATATTAGGACCACTTGTCTAGTGAGGGAGGGTGGGTTCAGGAGAGCACTGGAGAGAACTGGGTCACTGCCTTAAATATTGACATTTCAGAGGCAGCAGCCTATCTTGAATTAAACCCCATTCTCATCAAGGCAAAAAATTAACTCAAAACATTCACAGCTGTGGTCCAGCTACTGAATAGGTTGCAAGGGTATCCACAAGAGGTTGCCTCCAGATGTGAGTGAGTTGGGTACTTCTGCTCAGCATTTGCTCCCAAAGTGGTTCCTTTCAACAATATATAGAGAATGTGTTGAAATAGTGTTTGAGATGAGTTAACTGAAGTGTGAAAGAAGGTCAACTAATTCAACACACGATTGAAACAACAGTTAGACCTTGAGATATGCAGAAAAAGGAGTTAAAAAGTGATGCCTTTTTAATGTACTAGCTTTTCCACCAACCAGCTGGGAGGGCCTGCCATCCCCTACTCCAACTAGCTCCACTTTTGAGCTTTCCAGCTTGATGTTAGAAGATGAGTTTTCTTCTAGAGATATTCTGACTGGATGGCACATTTGAGAGTTCACTGGGTCTCTGGTATGGCATGAAATTGAGAGCTCACAGATCTTCAAGTGTCAGAAGGAAGCCCATTTAAGCAAGCCTGCATGGCCCTGGTTTGTGAAATTCCCAGATGGAGATGCTGGGGATATGTGAATTGCAGATTAGAAATACAAGCTCCAAACCACAAAGGCAGTGTCAGAGGAAGACTAGAAACATGCCTAAACATCAGTGCTAATAGCAAGGGGTGAGTTTCTGAGTTTCCATAAAGCAAGAAGGACAATGATTATAAAAAGTATTTCTCAGCATTGAATTTGCAAAGTGAAAAGATATAATGGAAGGAAATAAACATTAGTGAGGTGAGGGAAATTGGACTTTATTGATTAACAAACTAACTAAATAGGTAACTAACCATGCGTGTTTATATTTGGAATCAAGAACTTAAATAGATTTCAAATCAGCAGTCCCCAATAATGTATATTTCTTTAAATACAAGGACAGGGCTGTTCTACCTGTTAAAAGATGGGTTGATAAAAATGTGCCATTTATATGATTAACAGCTGTCAAAGAATGATATCACCACAAGTGATATTTAGTAAAAAAATTTATCTGAGCATGTGTTGACCGTCCTTGGATAAGTTCAGTTCCTTAAGGTCATTATAATAAACACCAGAACAGCAGCTGTTGTCAGTCTTTCTGAGTACTTTCACGTGAACTATATAGTACAAACATGAAGATGTGGCTTAAACAAGGAATTCTGTTGAATAACAGATAGTTTCACAAGTCACTATTACAATTTTTTACTCTGCCTAATTAAATAAAAATCAATGGCTGGCAAAAAAAAGTATATCATTAAATGAGAGTTTTTGTTGTTAAGGTAATTATAAACATATTATCTTTTTAAAATAAAATGTATTTTTTATAACTGTTTTAGATTTATGGAAAAATTGCAGAGATAGTGCAGAGAGATGTCATATATCTCACACCCAGTTTCCTCTATCATCAATATCTTACATTAGTATGATGCATTTCTTACAATTAATGGACCAATATTGATATATTATTATTAACTAAAGTCCATTCTTTTTCACATTTCCTTAGTTTCTACCTAATGTCTTTTGTCTGCTCCAGGATCCCATCCTAGATACTATGTTACATTTAGTTGTCATGTCTCCTTAGGCTCCTCGTAGTTGTGAAAATTTCCCAGAATTTCTTTGTTTTTGATGACATTGATGGTTTTGAGGAGTCTAAGCCAGGTATTTTGTAGAAGGATCCTGAGTTGGGATTTGTTCCATATTTTCCCATGATTTGACTGGGGTTATGGGTTTTGGGGAGAAAGATCACAGGGGTAAAGCACTCTTTTCTTCATATTATGTCAAGAGAAAATACTATCAACATGACTCATCTCTGTTAATGATCCATTTTAGATAATAAGTGCTCTATTCCAGCCAAACACCACAGAAAAAAACTGTGGCCCAACCCCAGCCATGCCAGCAAATGCTGAGTGGGAAATTGAGACTTCCACATTGGCAAGTGTGTGATGAGATACTCGAATACTCCCACTGATGTGATGCCTGAGAAGGCAAAGCAGAGACTCAAGATTTTCATCTTCATCAGCCAGTAACAACTTCCACCCCCAGTGTTTCAATGGAAATAACATGGGAGTTTAAAGTTCCACTCCTACTCAGCAGTAACGAAAGTGCTCCTTTCACATCTGGCTGGGATGACATAAGAAGAGAGCTACTGAAGAGTCAAGACTGTCAAGATCATCAACCAGTAATGAGGATCCCTAACCTTGAGTGTTACAGTACAACAAGTAGGACACCTGGATTTTTACCTCCACCTGGCAATACAGCACAGTACCTTCCTTCTCCAGCTGGAGCAGTATCAAAAAAAGCCAACTAAGACAGAAAGGTTAAATAAGATCCAAAGTTTCATAAAATTATGTAAAAGCATTCACATTTCACTCAAAATTGAAATATCTCAGACTGAATGAAAAAGACAATCAACTGATAGACGCCACTCTCAGATTACAGATATTTTTGAATCATCTACTAGGGATTTGAAAGCCAACTTCATCAAATTGCTTTGACAAGCAATGATGAACATGCTTGAAACAGATAAAAAATAGAAAGTAATACCAAATAAGAAGTCTCAGCAAATAAATATAAGTTAAAAAGAAGAATCAAACGGAAATTTTAGAAATAAAAAATACAATAAACAAAATGAAAAGCTCAATGGACAGAGGAAAGAATTAGTGAACTGGGATGAGGAACAATAGAAATTACTCAATCTAAACAACAGAGAGGAAACAAACAGGAAAAACATGAACAGAGGCTACATATATGGGGATATGGGAATTATGGGACGATAACAAAATATCTAGCATTCACCTTTATCAGAGTTCTGGAAGGAGAGGAAAAAGGGGCAAGGCTGTAAAAGTACTGGCTGAAAATGTCCTGAATTTGGCAAGATATGTATACTAATAGATTTAAGAAACTAAGCAAAACCTAAACAGGGTAAACCAAAATAAATCGAGTACAAGACACATCATAATTAAAATTCTGATAGCCAAAAACAAAGAAAGAAATCTTGAAAGCAGCCAGAGAAAAACAACACCTTATACATAATGAAAAAACATTTTAAAACGTATCGGATTTCTCATCAGAAACCATTGAGAACAGAAGGAAGTGCAGAGTATTTTTCAAGTGTTGAAAGAATTGTCAACTCAGAAGCCTATACCCAGCAAAGATATCCTTCAGCAACAAAGGAGAAATGAAGACATTCTCAGACAAAGGAAAATGAAAAGAATTTGTTGCTAGCAGATGACGCAACCTAAAGGAATGGCTAAAGGAATTTCTCTAAACAGAAAGGTAACAATAAAAGGAAAAGAACTTAAAACATCAGAAAGGTAGAAAGAGCATGGTTAGCAAAAGCAAAATAGGCTTTCCATCTTCTTTTGTGCTTTCTAAATTATGTTTGATGGTTAAGCAAAATTTATAATATTGACGTGGGTCTAAATACCTGTAGAAGTAACATTTTAAAAATATTTCATATTATAAATGGAGGAAGGTGAAGGAACAGAAATGGAGATAATTTCTATACTTCTCTTGAACTAGCAAAATAATGACACCAATAGACTTTGATAATTTAAGTGTAAATAACATAACACCTAAAGCAACCATTAAAATAACTGTAAAATATGCTCAAGAGGAATATAAATAGTCAAAATAAAATTCTTAAAAAGGTCAATAAGGCAGGAAAAAAGAAAACAGACATACAAAATCAAAGAGAAAAAACAGAAACTCAAAAGTAAAATGGCGTACATAATTAACTTAATGTAAATGATCTAAATGCACCAACAAAAAGACAGAGATGGGCAGGGTGGATTGAAAATATCATCTATCTCTATGCCATCAACAAGAAACTCACTTCGAATATAACAATATAGGCAAATTGAAATGAAAAGGAAAAGGATATATCGTGCAAAAATTAATCAAAAGAAACAAGAATGACTATTTAATATCAGATGACATGGGCTTCAGAATAAAGAAAATCACCAAAGAGAAACAGAGAGAATATAATTAGTAAAGGGTCAATCCACCAAGAAGACATAACAATCCTAAATGTATGCAACAACAGAGGTGCAAAAATGTGAAGCAGAAACTGATAAAACTGAAATGAGAAATAGAAAAATCCAAAATTATAGTTTGATATTTCAGGACCCCTTTCTCAATAACTTATAATTTATTAAACAATTAGACAGAAAATCTGCAAGAATATAGAAGAACTCGACACAATGAACCAGCAGGATCTAATCAACATTTATAGAACACGCCTTACAATAATAGCAGAATATACATTCTTTTTAGGTGCCCACGGAACATGGACCAAGATAGTACCATATCTTGGGTCATAAAACAAACCTCAGTAAAGTTAAATGGATTGAAATTACGCAGAGTTTGAACATAAGGGAATCAATCCAGAAATCAATAACAGAAAGATAACAGAAATATCTCCAGACACTTATAAACTAAACAACACACTTTTAAATAACCCATTGGTCAAAAATGGCTCAAGGAAAATCAATAAATACATTGAACTGAATAAAAATGAAAATATAACATATCAAAACCTGTGGGACATAGGTAGAACAATGCTGAGAAAGAAATTTATAGCTCTACATGCATACATAAGAAAAGAGGCAAAGGCTAACATAGGTAACCTGAGCTTACGTGTCAAAGACTCAAAAGCAAACAAAAAGAAAGGGATAACAACAATAATTGCAACAAGACAGAGATCAATAGAATTGAAAACTGAAAAGAAGAGTGAAATCAATGAAACAAAGAGCTGATTCTTCCAAAATATCAACAAAATTGACAAATCTGTACAAAACTCACAAAGCAAAAAAGAAAACAAAATTACCAACATCTGGTATGAAACAGACGTTCTCACAACAGACCTGCAGACATCAAAAGATCATAAAAGAATACTGTGAACACAACTCTACACACATAAATTTGGCAACTTCGTTGAAATGGATCAATTCCTCCAAAACCACAAATTTATACAACTCCTCCAATGTGAAATAAATAATTTTAATAGTCCTATAACGTTAAGAATATTGAATTTGTAATTTAAAAACTCCCTCTAAAGAGATCTCCAATACCAGGTGGTTTCACCTAAGAATTCTATAAAACCTTCAAAGAAGAATTAATACCAATTCTATATAATTGCCTTTATAAAATAGAAGAGAGAACACTTCCTAATTTAATATTGTTACCCTGATAACAAAACCAGAAAAAGTTCCAAAAAAAGAGAATATTACAGGCCAATATCCCTTATGATACATATACAAAAATCCTCATGAAAATATAGCAAATAGAATTCTGTAATATATAAAAAGAATTAAACATCATGACCAATGGGAGTTTATTTCAAGTAGGCAATACAGGTTCAATATTAAAAAATTAACCAATATAATCTACCATATTTATAAGCTAAAGATGAAAACTCACATGATCCTATCAATTGATACAGGGAAAGCATTTGACAAAATTCAACACCCATTCACAATAAAAACACTCAGCAACGTAGAAACAGAGGGGAAATTCCTCAAATTGATAAGAGCATCTGCACAAAAACTACAGCTAATTTTTTCCTTAATGGTGAAAGACAGTGCTTTCCCCCTACAATCAGAAACGGACAGGTTCTTGCTCTTATCACTCTTATTCAATACGTTACTGACGCCCTTTACCCAGGAAAATAAGTCAAGACAAGGAACTAGTAGACATAGAATTTAAAAGAAAGAAATGCAACTATCCTTATTTACGAATAACATGATTATCTAATAACAAAGAATATAATTGCGCTTGCCATGGGTTAAGAATTGGGTGGCAGCAGGAGGATGCAGCTGTAAAAGGGCGTCATGAGAGATCCTTGTGGTGATGAAGTGTTCTGTTTCTTGACATACATCAATCTCAATATGCTGATTGTGATATCATACTATGGTTTTGCAAGATGTTACCATTGGGAAAAACTGAATGAAGGCTATGTGGAATCTTTCTGTATTATTTTACAACTATATGTCAATCTAGAATTATCTCAAAATCAAAAGTTTAAGATATTTTTCCATATTAGTATTTAGCTCTATAAGACTTTACAAATGCTTACACTTCCATACAACTACTAGAATCAGGACACACAAGAATTCCCTCATTTCCAAAGTATCCTTATGTACTTTGTTATGAATTCTTTCTTCCACCTGCAGCCCCTGACACCCACTGATTTGTTTTCTGTTCTCTATTTTATCTATTCCAGGATATGCTAATATCCTATAAATGGAATCATATAGGTATATTGCATTTTAATTCTGACTAGTTGTTTTTTACTTGGTATTATTCTCTCTCTTTCTTCCTCTTTCATTTTCTGTCTCTCTCTTCACACTCTCCCTCTCCCCCTCGCTTTCTCTCTCTTTCTCTCAGCTGGCCACAGCATTCAGATATGTAATCCAGCCTCCATTACTCGTGTTCTACATAAAGAATCCGTGTCTTAGGTTTATTTGAGGTGTTCACACAGAAGAGTTAGATCTGAAATGGTGAATGAACAGATTCATTGGAAGGTGGACTTCAGCGATTTTCATCATTTAAGAATCCCCAAAAAGACTTAACAATATGGCTTCCCATCAATGCTAAATATATTGCTGACTCTTCATTCCTGAAAATTCAGCCATGAAGTGTTAGGCTTGACTTTCACAAGTAGCTAAGTAACATTATTTTACATTAAACAGATCTTAATTCATATTTGATAGGAGTTAGATTTGTGAGAAATGATCCTTCTATGTCTGCCTCTTTTGAAGATGCTTTTGTAGAGGTGGTTTAGAAGCCACTTTGCTACTTTATACACCCAATATGTTTTTGTATGTCATGTGCCCTGTTGGTTAGGAGATATAGAAATTTATATTCAAAGTTCTTAATCAGTTTGTCAACAAAAATTAACTCTCAAATATGTGATTTTAATCTAAAGCAGACTATAAATTAGTCCACAAGTATATTTAATGACTTTACTTAAATTTCAAGAGATTTAGTTTTTTTGTTTTTTGTTTTGTGAGGAAGATTAGCCCTGAGCTAACTACTGCCAATCCTCCTCTTTTTGCTGAGGAAGCCTGGCCCTGAGCTAACATCTGTGCCCGTCTTCCTCTACTTTATATGTGGGACGCCTACCACAGCATGGCTTTTGCCAAGCAGTGCCATGTCCACACCCGGGATCCAAACCAGTGAACCCTGGGTCAGCACAGCAGAATGTGTGAACTTAACCACTGCGCCACTGGGCTGGCCACAAAATTTAGTTTTTAATTCAATATTTCAGGATTTCAGCACTGCCTTCAACAAAATGCTAGGGCCCAATCACTAGCAGACGAAGTTTTCAACTCCTTGGAGTATAAAATATTCTTGCTGGGGCTAGCCCCATGGTGTAGTGGTTAAAGTTCAGCACACTCTGCTTCATTGGCTGGGGTCCATGGGTTCAGATCTCAGGCGTGGACCTACACCACTTATCAGCCAGGCTGTGGAGGCAATCCACATATAAAGCAAAGGAAGATTGGTACAAATATTAGCTTAGGGCTCATCTTCCTCAGGGGAAAAAGAAAATCTTGCTTTTTGTTGAGTTAAATATCTCCTTAAGTGATCTTCCAAATGCTCAAATGGATCCAGTTTACCTTGAAGGAATTTATCAGGCAGTAAAATCTGTGCTAAATATGAAGAGTGGCTGGAGAAATAAAGACAGAAGACTCAGTGTCTGTCTTCAAGGAGCTAATAGTCCAACAAACAAAAGAAACAAGTAAACAAATAATTTACTATATTTTCTGATGTGTGGCAGATATTTCCAGGGGAATCGCAAATAGTACAAAGAAGGGACTTCTAACACAATATGCTAGCTGTCACATGTTTTGGATCTGATACCCTCATACTGGAATGTGACTCATAATAAATAGAAGGAAAAATTATATATCATTTAATAAAAGAGAACATGAGCAAAATCTGAAATTTCAAATGGCTGGAATATAGAGTGTTGAGAGGATAGAGAGAACTGGAGAAACAGGAAGGATGATATATGAATACATAGGATCTGAGAGGTGCATTGATGGCTTGGATGTTTGGTGAATATTATTTTGATTTGATTACACATTTCATAGCAATGTGAATTTTTTTGCATCAGGACTCAACAGCCTGGACATAGGCACACAAAAGAAAGACAATGGAGAAAAAAAGCAGTGAGAGAATTTTTATGTTGATTAGTTGGCTACTTAGAAAACTAAGTTTTAAATCCCACTGCCTGAGGTCAATCTCATGAATGGAAGCAATACAATCCACTGGAGTTGGCGCTTTGTCATCTTTTTAATAAAAATATTCTTTTAAGACTGTCAACCCCTATATTTCCTACAAACAAGCTGTCCATACTATTTAAATCACTAGTGATAATGCAAAGATCTCCGGTTAGCTCTAGAAAAAGTCAACTTCCATCAATTTCTGGTATGGTAATGACAATAATCTAGAGCACAGACATTAGAGATAAAACAGACTAATTCAGGCTTCCTTTTGAGAACTGAAAATGAATGAGAAGAAAAGACAGAAGCAGAGTGTAGAAAACGGAAAACATAAACTCAGACACAGAAAAGAAATAAAAATGGAAAATGGACAATACAAAATAGAAATTGCTATCTCCTGTAAATGTCAGAACCGACAATAGAGAAAATCCTATCTAAAAACTTAGTTTTGAAAATTTTCTTTGATAGAGTTTATTTTGTTTTGTTTTGCCCTATTTTTGAGGAATAAAAAGAAGCAAAATATATGGGTAGCAAAGAAATTTTGCCTGGCTTAGGATTCTGTATACCAAAACATGACAGAATATGTTAATCAAGCATGGGTTACTACTACTCGTAATTATTAACGCAAAATATTTTCTTCTCTCTGAAAAAGATCAATCCTGGTGATACAAGCATAAATGGAGCTTAAAGTCTAGTGAATAAGTTTTGATAGATGATCCTTATTTCCTAAATCCTTACCAAGCTTAAGAAACTAAACTTTTTCGGCTTCTAGCATTATTAGAGAACTTTCTCCTTAATAAAACGACTGAATGAAAATTGATTTTATATATTGGATAGGCAACTTCAATTTTCAGAGGATAAGAATATAATAAATAAGAAATTTTAATGAGAAAATAACCCAGTGTTTAATTAAGCGATTCAATGATTCAGAAGTCACTCTCTTAGACTACTTCATGTTCATTATCAGATATATCAATTAATATTGTACTGGAAAACTGCAGAAAAAATAATCCATAGACGGTTTTAAATGAGAGGGCATTGGTTAAACTACATTTTATTGTGAAATTTGTTAGATGGCATGTTGAAGGTAAAAAACGACTTCAAGATTTAAATTATCTACATCTCCTTTATAATCGTATAACTACTGCATATATCCTGCTGTATTGCCAATGATTAATTACACAATGATCTCCTCTTCTTGACCCTGGGCTCCTTAAGGATAAGGAGTGCTTCTTATTTATCCTTGCACCTAACGCTGAACTTCAAACATAAGGTCTTAATTGATCTAAACTGATTAGCAAAAGTCAATCGAAGTATATGCATTTGAAAGTGCTATTAGCTTATTAAAATGGAAGTGGATTTCTTAGGAGATAGAACAGTGCAAAATATCTCATCAGTTTGCTTTGTCCTCAGTGATATTGCAAAAAACAAAAGTCGGCATAGAACGACAGCAGGATAAAAAGCTGGTGATACTTTTTATGTTAGCTAATAGCTGGCATATTGAGAATCAGTGGGCCAAATGCCTAATCGAGCTTGGAAGTAATGGAGGACTCAAGGTAAGTTAAACCTGTGGGGTTGCGTTTTATGCATGAGCACTACAGGTGAGATCTCCATCTGGAAATCCTCTGGTAAGATCCTCAACCCAAAAACATAAGGACACCTAAAGATATCCAATAATGAGTATTCCCCTTGCTACATTTTTACTTTTAATTCATGTGCCTAGATGTTTCCCAGGAGATCTAATTAAAACATAAAAAGCATAATAAAACTAAAATGTTTCTACAGAAATGCATTTGTTTCTTAAAACACAAAAACTCTGTACAATAATAGGTTATGGGTAAAACAGCATGAGAGAAGAGCACAGGTTCCCAGCTCTATTAGGCAAGGGTGGGAAGGGGCTTATGTTGGCAGATACACAGTGAGTTTCAAATTCACATCTAAGTGCACTTTAATAATTAGTAATTTAGCAATTATTTAGGAAGACAAATGTAAGGATCACAGTTATGACTATAGAAAATACTTGAGTTTAATTTTGAGCAATATGAATTTTTGAGCCACTTCTGCATTTGTTATTAATAATAATTGCAATTATGGCAATAATAGTAAGCATTCCGTAGCTGTGGAAACCTTTCTGCTCCAAAGTGCCGACACATCCATCTTATTAGAGTCTCATAATACCCATGTTGTAAGCCTGTAAATCTGTATCCTGACCATTTTACACAACTCAGAAGGACAGGCGTAGGGGTTACAGACCTGGAATCCTGCAGCAAAAGATCACCTTGTCAATACTCAGCCTGAAAAGTCCTTGAGACTTCTCTATACTTTTAATGGAGGAGAGAAAAACATTAACATTGAATCTGTACTTACAAGGAAGATAAAACCTAGGCATTGTATTTCTTCCCCAGTCAATAATATTTACATAGAGAGTAAGGAGAGAAAAATGAAGAAAAAGGTACACTACTATAAATCTATTTTTCTATTTCTGACAGAAATTTTGAAGGTAGAGAAGTTGGAGATTGGAGATACAGTTGAGCTTTTTTCCGTGGTTCGCATGTGTCTAGTCTCTAATAGTCCCTCCTTTCTATGGATTACAAAAGAAAGAGTCTATCCAAAGCTTTCTGGATACCACCCATCTCAAAACTGTAGCTTTAGGGACTGGGAACTACGTTCTGAGATTATCCAGTACTGGCTGAAATTTAGAGCCATATTCTTTTCATTTGGGAGATTAAAGTAATCACAGCAAATGTATCTATCCCTGAGTAGTGGGTCATAAGTAAAGTGGGTAGAAGTAATTTTGTAAATTCATTGCCATCAAGCCCCAGAAGACGTACAAGAATTTTTCCTGAGGAATAATAACTTTAAAGTTCTTATAAATATCACCAAGAAATTGCAGAGAAATTAAGTTACAACTTTTTTCCCCCAATATTTTCAACTTCTCTGGGAATGTTTTGGTTTTTAATAATGTGTCTTTGTACACAGTGACCTGAAATCCATGTCTTTTCTAGGTTTATCTACATAACGGTGTTTTAAGATAGTTGTATGAAAGGTCCATTGGTTTATACAGTAACATGAATCTCTTTAGTTGAATTTCCTCAAGTGGGCTTCCTCATTTTCCAGAAGATAATAAAGTATTAAATTTTCTAGGATTGTCTCATAAGAGTATTTTTGTTTGTTTTATTTTATCTTTATCACTGATTTCTCTTTTTGGATTGGGATCTAAATAAGGTCTACACATCAAATTTATTTATAACATCTTTTATACATCTTTTAATCTTTTATTTTCTTGTAATTTGTTTATTGGGAAAAAATGGGTTGTTTTTGTTTTTTTTTTTTTGTTTTTTTTTTTTAAAGATTTTATTTTTTCCTTTTTCTCCCCAAAGCCCCCCGGTACATAGTTGTGTATTCTTCGTTGTGGGTTCTTCTAGTTGTGGCATGTGGGACGCTGCCTCAGCGTGGTCTGACGAGCAGTGCCATGTCCGCGCCCAGGATTCGAACCAACGAAACACTGGGCCGCCTGCAGCGGAGCGCACGAACTTAACCACTCGGCCACGGGGCCAGCCCCAAAATGGGTTGTTTTTGAACCAGAGTTTTCCACAATCTAAAATTCACTGATGGCATACATGTGACGTCATGTGACATATTTCTCTGTCTTCTGTATTTACTATACACTGGTAATCAGAACTACTGGCTTAATATGATTCAAGTCAAAAATGGGAGACAGAGTCAATTCACAAGTAGAAAAGAAACATAAATGATATAATTTCATGAAATGATAAGTGTGATGAAGAATAATAAAATGGAGAAGAGTGAGTATCATTTGAGATCAGGATGCCAGAAAAGAACTCTCTGGGAAGATAACATTTAAAGACAGAACTAAATGATATGGAAGACCAAAACACAATATCTGCGGGAAAAGTTTAAGAGGTAAAATTAATTATAAAATTCTCAAAGTAGGAAGGATCCTAGCCTGAGCTTAGACTTTAAGTTTTAGCCATGAGAAAACGGATTATTGGTGATGTCTTTTATTAAGATAGGAAAAATTGTAGGAACATAAGGATTAATGATGGGGGAGAGGGGATCAAAAGTTCAGTTTTAGAAATTCTAAGTTTGGGATATCTCTTAAACATCCAACTGGAAACGTGAAATTGACCATTGGAACACAGGATTGAAGCTAGAGGTATACATTTAAACAAATTCTGATCTCAAGCAGTTGGGATTTAAGACATTCTAGACTAATATGCTAGAATTGAACTTCAAGTCATTGTTGCTGCAAGGATGACTGACTTTCGCTCCAGTTCCTACCTTGCTCCCAGCTCAGGTAACTAGGTTCTGATCTTCATCCTTTTGCCTGAATGCTGGAGTGAGTCACTTATTTTACCCAAACCATTTAAGAGCAGAGATCCTCCCAAGATTCTATGGGTACTGTTCTAGGACAAGAAACCCTTTTCTAATACATTAGCCTTGATTTGCTTTATAAACAGTGGATCCTTCACCCCTGCACCTCTATTGAGGACCTTGGGAATGAGAAGAGTGAGGGAATTTCTTGCCTACAATCTATCAAGATGGATGTGTAAGTTTAATTTCTGAATTCAGTCAAAGGAGAGTTCTTAAATTCAGCCACCAGAGAAAAGGAGGGGGCTATAGGGAGGAAAATATTAGAGCTGACGTGGCTGAACCAAACACCAAAAGTCAGGGAAGGAGATGACGAAGAGCAGCTAATTGAAAGGGTTGAATGTCAAATTTCAGAGACAGAAAGTCTATGCCTTTCCATAAAAACTAATACTTTTTTAAAAGTTGGGACAGGTATGAGACTGTGAAGCACTCCCAATAAAAACTGCACATTGCCTTACTTCTGTCCCTAAATATAACTCGCTTCAGTATTTCATTTTGCAGAACTCTGCTCTCTGGTAGGGCATCCTATTATATTTTGAATTATTTTCTTGCCAAATGATAATCTAGATTCTCCTGTTATAGTAGCCAAACCATGTCTCTGTTTCTTAAAATGTGTGCTGTGGAAGGTTAATCCCGTGAGATGTTCCAGGAAAGTGTTTTGTGGTTAAATTTGTTCAGAAACACTGCTTACATTGTCACCACTTAGAGCACCCCAACACCTATTAGAATATTAGTAAAGGACATCTCAGAAGCCCACTGAGATTTGTCTAAAAAATTCTTTTTACAGGAAACACCTGTTAACCACCAATGGCAATGGCTCCTGAGGAGCAGTCTTGGGAAATGCTGCCACAGATGGAACAGCCAAAAAAACTAGTCTTTTCCCACATCTGCCTCTGGATCAGTCAGCCTAATAGCCACGAATCTCAATCAGAAGGTCCACATGCTGGTCCCTTCTGTCATGATGCTTTAATTGACTGGTGCCCATTGATTGCATGAGGTGTAATAAGAATACTGCTGACATAAGAACCATAATGCTGAAGGCATCTGCATGAATCACGTGTCTTCTCCGTGAAGCCTTCACTGAGTGCTCTGTCCTCATTAGTTTCCCTCTTTTCTAAACTCCCATAATACTCATAACTCCCATAATACTAGAATATCTAATGACTCACAGTTCAATATTTAATTGGAACTGGCTTGTACTTCTGGCTCATTGCTTCTATCCTTATAGCTAATCATTCTCCACTTCTACGTGTATGCTCCGTATGTTTCAGACACAACAAACCCTCAGAGTCCCCAAGCATGCCTGGTTTTTGTTCAGTTCTGCACTTTTAAATAAACTGTTTGGGATATCCTTCTCCCATCTTCCCATTCTGACCGATTACTAGCAGTTCTTAAAGGCTTTGGTCAAATGCCACCTCAGCAGCAAAACTTCCCCTGACGCAGGGAGTAACTCTGTCCTCTGGGTTCTTGTGACATTTTGTATAAATCACACTGTCAAACTTAGCGTGTTATTCCACAAAGGTGAGCTTCTGTGACTAGCCCCCACCTCTTGCTAGAAAAGGCAGAACTCTGTCTTATTCAGTCGCGTATCTGTTTTGAAAGACTTCTTTCAGGAGATTCAACTTCTCGAGAAAAAAAAGAGAAACTAACTGATTTGGAAATAAAAAAAGAGCATGGTCTGTCAATGCTTGTTGCTTTTGAGTGGCAATTCTCACTTTTAAATTAAAATTGTATGGAGGAAGAGGGGCTTCAGATCATAAATTTTGGCTCACAATGCCTCTTGGACATTCAACATAAAAGGAAATTTATTTATTCTTGATTAAACTGAGTATGTTGTTTTATACAAGGTTTCACATCCTAAATAGCAAGAAAAAAAATCACTAGATATCTAATCTGGACTAAATTTTAGTCCAACTCAATCATTAAAGTTCCTTAAGGGGGGATGGGTTTTCAGTCTCTTTTGCATAAAAGTGCTTAGTCTCTAGAACAGCCTCCCCCATCTCCTGGACTCTTTTCCCTAAGATCTAAATTTATGGTAAAGCAGAGTCTGTATGCTCCAGAAAGTGAAAGGTAGGGGTTCTCTGACCTCTTGCCAATCCTTGGATCTGCAGAATAATAGTTTTTTTGCACATCTCTAGTAGTTGCATGACATAGGTGGAGAGATCTACACCCAGTTTAATTCACAGTCTGGTCTCTCTAGGCTCCAGCAGTAGTTTTGGGATACCTCTAGACTTCACTTCAACTTAGCTTCAACTGGTGCTTCTTCCTGGTCCATGGTCTATGTTGTCCCCTGGAATGGATGTCTCCCACATCCTCCAAGGAGAGGTCACTTTGTACTTCCATCAGTATTCTCTCACAGCAGGCCACTGGCAAATCAGGCTGGTAGATGAGCATCTATGCTACATTGGAACTGAGAGGGACCAGGATGACTAAGCTGCTGCAACCCCCTCTGCTTGACTACATTGCCCACCATGATTGCTGGAACAGGAAAGTTGATGAGATGACCTTATCGTAGCCCAGCAAATGATTTTTCAGTACTCCTCTCACAGTATGTAGTCAGCTCTCCCTCTCTGAGTTAGACATTTATCTGGCTTTTTCATTCTCCTCCATTTTTTCTTCTTTTCCTTTGCTTAACACCTTAGTTCAAGAAAGGGTCTTAACTTTCACCCTTCTTTCTATTTCGATTTCCTTATGTCAAATCTAGTCTGACATTCCTGTCTCTTAATATGCTTAAAAAGAAAAACCAAAAGTAGAATTTAGGCCATTCTTTCTCAAAAAAAGTAGCTTAGAATGAACATAATTGTCTTGCCGTAAAATCCCATTTTTGAATGCAAGAGGCTGAATATTAGTATTCCTAATTTTCTCTCTCCCTCCCACAAGTCTGGGGGTATGGATACTGTGGGTTAACTGGGTGAAAATCATGTACTCAAGAAAACTAAGGGAAAAAATCATATTAATAGTTGTTGAAATATTTTTCCTGTTAAAAAAAGTGAATTTTCTCCCTATGGAGAGATAATCTCTGGAACAAATAACAATCAGTTATTGTGTATTCATTCAATAAATTTTACTCAATATCTACTATGTATTTGAACTGTGTTAGATTTCTCTTTGGGGAAATCTGTTCTATATGAGTTATTCTAAATATAAGCACAGTCCCTCCCCCACATTTTAATCTTTGCATAGGATTCTAACAAGAGAATAAGTAGCATTGACTCAATATCATTCTATCAATAGGTTTTACTCATAATAGATGTCAGATAAATATTTATGAAAAGAAGTTGAACTCAAAAAGACTATGACCGTGTTTTCAAAATTGAATATTGACCCAATTCCACCAATCCTTGAATTCATTGTTTGGTCTTTTGCAGTTCAAACTTCTAAAGTCTAGACTAAATTTCCCAGTGTCATTTCTGTTGTGGCGTCACACGTTCTCCTATAAGGCAAGGTCACTCTTGCTTCTCATTTCTTCTGTCACTTAAGTGTTTGTTCGCTGAATCTCAGAACATAAAGAGAACCAGTGAGAGCATTCCATGAAACTACGAGGAAGAACTGGTCTGTTATTAAATGGTTCTTACAAAGAAGTTTTTATAGACTGAAAACTAGGCTTCACAAGAAAACTCAACCATAATAGCTTCCATACATAAGCAAACACTTGTTTCTGTGTGATTTAGAGGTTTTTGCATATATACGACTACATTTATGTTTGCTTTATGATCCAATTCTAGCATTGATAAAGAAAGCCATTAGATTTCCTCATCCCTATTTAAAAGAGAGCTTAGATGCAACAAAGGCACCATTCAGGAATGTGTTAGGAACTGATTATATCTAAAAAGCACATGAGGTAGTCTAAAAAGTAAATTACATTCATGCAGAATTTTCTCATTTCCATTTGATTTGTACTGCTTCCAAAATTCTACCTTTTTATTTTGTTCTGTCCGCTATCATCTAGCAATCAGGAATATATGTTCGCAGGTTGTAAAGAAAGTTGTTATTACACAAATTCAGTAGAAGATGTTAAACCAGGTCAAAGGACATCAGAGTCATTCATAAAGCAACAGCATCTTATCACCTTAGTAAGTCTCATATATGGCTAGAGCCAGGTATAAAACAAAGTCTGCCAAACAAACTCATTGTCAGGTCAAGGAAATTTGGATTTTATTACCATCCCAAGCATACCTCTTTAGAAAATAAACATGTTTTCCAACTCTTGCTCTTCACTGTGATTAATCTACTCTCCATTTCCTGTTCCCCTCTCTTCCTGCTCAGCATCCTCATGCTAACTCCATTTCCTCCTGGGGCTTGCTATTTTTTCAGATCCTTTAACTGCACTCAAGTCTCCCTTACATTGTCCCCTTTTGAGAGGAGTAAATTTTGAACATAAAAAAGGCAGAACCTTTGACATTTTTCAAGTTAGGTAGTATTAAAATGGGGGGAAGGGTGACTCCCTCTCTGCATTCAATATCACATCATATATTTGACCATCTGCTTTGCCCTTATGCAACATAAGCCTGGATAATCATGGAAATTCAAATAAGCGTTCTTAGAATACTGTTCTAGAAGACTCTTTGCCCTCAAAAGTAGAGATGATTTTTCAGAGCAGAACTACTCAAAGTGCTGTTTGGCCTCCTGTTATTCCCGAAACTAACTGTTTGTGCCCAGACTGTGTGTATTAGTCAGGATTCTCCAGAGAAACAGAACCAATAAAAGATAGATAGATAGATAGATAGATAGGTAGGTAGGTAGATAGATAGATAGATAGATAGATAGATAGATGATATAATAGAAGATTAATTATAGGAACTAGTTCAAGGTATTATGGAGGCTGAGAAGTCCCACAACCTGCTATCTGCAAGTTGAAGAACCAGGAAAGCTGACAGTATATTTCACTCTGAGTCCCAAGGCTTGAGAACTAGGGAGCTAATAGAGTCCAGAAGTCCAAGAATTGGGGGCCTATGGTGTAAATTCTGATCTGAGTCTGAAAGCCCAAGAACCAACAGCACCTGTCTTAGAGGAAGAAGTTCAATCTCGGCTCCAGCAGAGAGAGAGAATTCACCCTTCCTCCACCTCTTGTTCTATTTAGGTCCTTGTCAGACAGAATGATGCCCAGCCACATTGGTGAGCGCAAATCTTTACTCAGTCTACCAATTCAAACACTTCTTTCCTGGAGACACCATCTCAGACACAGAAATAAAGTTTTACCAGCTCTCTGTGCATCCCTTAGCCCAGTCAACTTGACACATAAAATTAACCATCACACTGTGGTAAGTAAAGAAATTGAGAGTGTTTAGAAGCTCTCACAGCAATTTGGTAAAATTTGGTGATTCTTATAATGAAAAAAGATGTTGCCTTACATTTTCTGGTCTAGTAAATTTTTTTTTGTTTTTTGATGAGGAGCATTGGCCCTGAGCTAACATCTGTGCAAATATTCCTCTGTTTTGTATGTGGGATGCCACCACAGCATGGCTTGATGAGTGGTATGCAGGTCTGCATCTGGGATCTAAACCCGTGATCCCCAGGCCACTGAAGTGGAACATGCAAACTTAACCACTATGCCACTGGGCCAGCCCTCAAAATTTCATTTTTATAGTAATTTATTTTACTGTACTTTAGAAAAGCATTGGTTGGTGACAAATTTAAAAATGAAAGTAAAGTTGATTCTTCACCATTGAGTGAATGAGAAACATTGTTTGTGACCCCCCCCCACAAAGAATCACTGGAAGCCTGACTGACTTATTTTTTATATACTGCTTAGAATATAACATTGACAATAATATTTTACTTAAGAGAAAATAGATATACAAGTGAAGAAGCAACTTCCACAGTTAATCTCAGAAGGACATAGGATTGTAACAAGCTAGGCTTCTGCTTATGAATATGTTGCTCTTGGATTATTCAAAGAAACGATGAAAGGAGGTAAAAAGAAATAATGGTAATTTACTGATACTGATTTCATTTCCAAATATGTGACTTTCATTTTTGTTTATTGAGAGATATCACTGACATATTTTGTTCAACAAATATATTTGGTGTACTATTTTAATTTCATTTGTATGTTTTAATATAATTTTTTAGCTATTTTTTTAAGAGTTGCTCTAAGAATTACAGTATAGATCTTAATTTATCACAAACTAATTCAGGTTAATAATTATGTAATTCCAATAATATGTAGTAACTTTGTTCTAATAATGATCCATTTCATCCTTCTTTTGTGTTGTTTTGATATATATCATACATCTGCATATGTTATAAACCCAACAGTTGAACAGCATATTTATTGCTTTATAACATCTAATATTTTTAAAACAAATTCATATGAGAATTTTTTTTTTTTTTTTTTTTTTTGGTGAGGAAAATTGGCCCAGAGCTAACATCTGTTGCCAATCTTCCCCTTTTTGCTTGAGGAACATTGTCACTGGACTAACATCTGTTGTCAAGCTTCCCCTTTTTGCTTGAGGAAGATTGTCACTGGACTAACATCTGTTGTCAAGCTTCCTCTTTTTGCTTGAGGAAGATTGTCCCTTGGGTAACATCTGTGCCAATCTTCCTCTGTTTTATACATGGGACACTGCCACAGTATGGCTTGATGAGTGGTGTGTAGTCTGTGCTCAGGATCCAAACCCGCAAACCCTGGGCTGCCAAAGCGGAGCATGTGAACTTAACCACTGTGCCATCAGGCTGGCTCCCCCAAAAGAACTTTTTTAAAGTACTGTGTTTTACACTTCGGCACATACCTGCTATTTCTGAGGATCTTCATTTATTTTCCTATATTCAAGTTATTGTCTGGTGTCATTTTTTTTCAGACTAAATGTATTCCTTCAGTCTTTCTTGTAGAGCATGTCTGCTACAATGAATATCTTTGGGTTTTTTGTTTCATTTTGCTTTTATCTTTGAAAGATAATTTTGTCATAATAAAATTATCGGTTAAGAGTTTTTTGGTTTATTTGTTTTCTTAAGCCTTTTGAATACGTCATTCGGCTTCTATTCAGGACTTTATTTTAAATTTATTCCCTTTAATTTTTTGAATATAACTATATTTTGCTGAATCCAGCCTCTTATTTTCTATTAACTGTTTTTTTTCCCCTTGAGTATGGATTACATTTTCATTTTTCTTATCATATGTCATAACTATTTTGTTATAAACCAGACATCTTAGATGATATATTATCCTCTGATTTCGCCCTTAAGGAATGTGTTTTTGTTATTGTTTGTTTCATAGCTTGCCTGGACTTAAACTCCCATGACATATGGCCACCGATGTCTTTGTTCAGTTATTTTTCCTTAGTTTTGTTTTTTAATCCAGTTATCTGAGGATCACCCCCGTGTCACATTGCTTAGTGGCTGGTCAATATTTTGGGCAGAGGTTGACTTGAGCACATTGATTCCATAAGGCTTTCATTCTCTGCTGAAAGGCTGTCTCTGCAGAATGCATTCAAAATTCAGCCAGTTCTCATATCTCCCTAGTCTTTTCCTTTCTGCTGGCCTCATTTTGATCTTCCTTGCCCACGTGATTATTTCCTCAGTCATTCAGGGAGGTATGAGGAACTTATGAGGTCCTTCAGTGGCTCTCTCATCTCTAGGTTCTCTCTGTTAAATACATGGCCTATTGACATGTCCTCAATCTTGACCTGATGGAGGTATAGATTTCTCTGTTCATTTCATCCCAATACTGTTACTTTTACTAATACTGTGAACGTGATTTTTGGCCTTGACACCAAATCAAATCTGCCCCTTCTGGTAGCATGGCTACTGACTTTTAGGGCCAGCTGCATCCTGGAGAAACAGTCCAGGACTTTGTCCTGGATGGGAAAAAGGGAATAAGAACAGCCTCAGGAAAGAAGGCTGACCAGTAGCTTTTTATGAATAAGTATTTCTCAATTTGTTGTTTGCTTTTGGTTAACTTCCAAAACCCTAAAGTGATTGGTTTGGATCATTTTCCCAGTTTTATATTTGCTGGAGAAAGAATATTTTGATCGTTTCACACCACCATGCCAGAATCCTCGCCTCTGTATACTGAGATTTCAAATATTTGATGTATGTTACTTCAATAGTAGGAGGAGGATGGCTTTCATAACACTCATCTGATTCTATGAGGGGTACATAATCATAAGCATTCAAATTTATATAGCATGTACATGTATCATGAGTAACCAAAAAGAGCTGTTGACGAGAGTGGAACTGAAAGAATTATGATTAACCTGCAGATGCATGTACATATCAGAGAGAATAATCAGTAAAGGATTAGAGGAATGGGGAACCTGAAAGGGGTCCCAAACAAATTAATGCTTTTGGTTTATATCACTAGGTGAACTTTAGCATTTTTGGCAACTCAGGATAGCCACATCCCAGACCTGCCTAATCCCAGGTGACAGTGCTGAAGTCTCCATAGCTGATGAAAATGCTCCTCAAATACACCTGATATACAAAGCCTCTTCTCTATTTGTTTTCTAGCCAAACTGTAAAGTCCAAATGCTGAAACACAAGTAGAGGAGGCACAAAATAAATATGATGAAAGCATGCTTCATTGCTGCAGATGGGTAAAAACAAAATTCACAATTTGGTGGCTGAAGGGGGAGTAGTTAAGATGTTGGACTTAGTCCTCAAAAGACCTATGTTTAAATCCACTCCTCAGAGTCTGTGTAATATTGTACAGTTTAGTTATTTTTAGTTAACTAAACCTCCTCAAGCCTTGTTTGTTTTCATAGGAACTTGGGACAATAGTATGTATTTTACGGGTTCTTTGTAAAGATTAACTAAGTGAATCCGTTTAAGGTGCTCAGTTGGTACCACGCGCAGACCGCAGTGTGTGGGAACTGTTATTGATCATGTCTCTTTCTAGAGATCTGTACATCTTTCTTTAATTATTAGCTTGTTAAAGTCTTGGCGAGAAAGCACTCAGGCATTCAGGAAGAGCTGTGGCATCAATAAATACACATGGGGAATGAGAAAAGTTCAGACAGTAGACAGAATGCCTGGATTCTTTGTTATCACATTTCTCTAGAAATTCACATGTTGGAAGCATCCATAACCTTTGGCATTTATTCAAATCCTCTGAGAGGATGAGCATAGCATTCTGCGACCTGTGAATATAGTGGAATTTTGAGACCTCCTTGTCAAAGTACCTCATTGAGATGTAAAGAATTGAATCAACTAGCTTTTTACTATCGGTAGTGATAGAGGATATACAATGAGGGAAAGATGAGACACACAAATAATACAACCTTTATTCCAGCCAATTATTACAAAATCCTTTCTTATGAATACAGTGCCTGCATATAATAAAAAATTTGCACTGTTGTTTCCCATCCTTTAGAACTGTTATCCTGTCTATATAGATAATATTAAAAAGAACCTTTGAGCTTTTGTAAAAATAAAACAAAAGAAAAAACAAAAAAACAACTTATTTTATCTGCGTATGTGTGTTTTTTTGTTTTGTTTTGTTAGCCAAAAAATGTGATGGACATTTTCATTATTCATTCCCACAATATGAATAATTTAATTTCAATGCTTTGTAGTGATCTTTACTGCCTCTAGAATACAGCTACAATTCTCAAAAAATATATATATATTAAACTTTTAGTTTTTATTCTTCCCTCTTTCACTACCATTTCTGTACTCTTGTGTGATACGTCAGTGAGCAAATGCTAAAGCTACTATTTTTCAAGTAAAAAAGATATCTGCATATTTAATTCTTTGCTTTCATTTTTGAAAGGGCTTTAGAATCACAAACTTTCTTGATGTTGATTTCTCCTTCTTCTTGCTTTTAGCAATAAGCTTAGAATTAATCTTCATCTGTTTCATAATATCACCAAATACTCTTCTAAGGCACATTTAAAGTAATAATTTACTTAAGCTTATTTTTTAATTCTCTTCCTACTTTTATCAGTATTCAGAAAAAGTGCTGTAGTGGAATATTCTTTTATTTTGCTTGACAAACATCTAATCTCCCTTCATATTTTATAGAAATTCTTCATTGCTTATAATATTAGTAGGGCATAGTGTCTTAACTTCCTAAATAGAAATTAGAGATGGGTGTTCTTTTGTCTCCTGACTCCCTGGCAGAAATATTTGACCCTTGCTTTGCCAATCAGATCTTCCCACTAAAGTCTTTGAATCTAGAGCAAGAACCACAGGGATGAGTGGCCAGCGGGAGCTCTTTATTGCCCTGGAGTGTATCGTGAAGGCAGCAGGAAAATCCTGGCCCAATTGCTCTTGCTGCCAAACTCATGAATTCTTTATTTTCCAAGTCTCCCACCAATTCTAGATTCTTACGATAAATCTCCTTGTACTCTCATATAGCCAGGATTCAATTCTGTTAAAAAAAAACTTCTGAATGATAACAATGTTCTCAAAACTGTTCTTGTTTGCTCAATATAAACGCTGCCTAATTCATAATACTGTTTTACAGCTTTACACATTCATTTGCTCGTTTACTTATACAATTTGGTTCAATCATTTACTGAATATCATTATGATTTGGTATAAAAAAATGTGGGTTTTACTATTAGGAAGACCTGGGTTCAAATTTTGACTTCAACAGTTAATGTGTAATCCTGAGTAGTATGTGACATAAGCAAATAATTCATTTTGAAGCTTACTGTATATGAGAAAGAGTGATAAATTCAAGATCAGGAAATGCGTTACTAGCTCTGCCTCTAAGCAATGCTATAATCTAGGGAAAATAACAAGCTCTAATTTTATTGCCCTCATCTATAAAGTGTTGTCCAGGATGATTTTCAAGACCCTTTCTAGTTCTAAAATTCTATAATTCACGTAAAATTCAGTTTCACAGGTCAAAACTGTGATTATATTTTGCAATCTCCTCCTGTGTGTGTGTATGTGTGTGCACAGACACTAGATGATTTATATAAATTCATTCTCTTTCTAAAGTCAGTCCTAGAAAGGTGTCACCATCACAACATTTCATGGAAGAGGCCATTGAAATCCAGAGAGATAAGCAGCTTGCATGGCCCATAGACCCTGCATGTTCTGGGTGTACCAACCATGCCTGCCAGAGCGACCCCACAAGCTGCTCTTCTGTCTAGATCTCCCAACACTTCTTTGCATCTTGTCCATACATGACTTGGTGTTCACTGACTCTTTCAAGTGTCAGCTTAAGTTTGCTTTCCTCAGAGAAGCCTTCCTAAACCTCTCCCAACCTCTCCTCTTAACCGAGGTTAGACTTTCTCGTGATACCCACTTTCAGTATGCTCTTCTCTGCAGCACTCATCATAACTGTAACTCAGTAACTATTTATTTGTATTGAGGTAACATTGGTTTATAACATTATATAGATTTCAGGAGTACATTATTATATTCCGACTACTGTACCCACTACATTGCCCCCAAAAGTCTATTTTATACCTGTTACTGTCCAAATGATCCCCTTTACCCTTTCGCCCTCCCCTGACCTGCCTTCCCCTTTGGTAACCAGCAATCTGTTCCTTGTATGTATGTGTTTGTTTGTTGTTGTTGTTTTTTATCTTCTACATATGAAAGAAATCATGCAGTATTTGTCTTTCTCCATCTGACTTATTTCACTTAGCATAATACCCTCAAGATCCACCCATGTTGTCACAAATGGCAAGATTTCACTTTTTATAGTCAAGTATTATGTATAGTATACATGCACATATCTGTATCAGTTTTGTAACTTTTAATGAATTGTCCTCTTTATCATTATATAATGTCCATCCTTGTCTCTTGTTATCTTTTTTGGCTTGAAGTCCATTTTGTCTGATATAAGTAGGGCTATACCCACTTTATTTTGACTGCCAATCACCTGAAGTATCATCTTCCATCCCTTCACTTTGAGCCTATGTTTCTCTTTAGAGCTGAGATGGGTCTCTTAGAGACAGCACATTGTTGGATCACGAATTTTAATCCATTCAGCCACTCTATGTCTTTTGATTGGTGAATTCAATCCATTTACATTCAGGGTGATTAGTGATATATGTGGACTTAACACTGCCATTTTATCTTTTGTGTTCTGGTTTCTCTATATTTCTGTTGTTTCTTTTTCCTTGTGTTTCCGTCTGCCATTTCAGTTTGGTGGTTTTTCTGTGATGTGTTTTTTTTATGTTTTGTATCTCTGCTCTGAATTTTTGTTTTGTGGTTACCATGAGGTTTGTATAAAGATCTCATAGATTAGATAGTCCTTTTTCTGCTGGGAGCATCTTATCCTCATTGTCCTACCCAGGTTCCATCCTTTTTCTCTTTCCCTTCTATATTTTTGTTGTTGCAGAGTATCCCTTTTTATCTCGTGAGTTTGTTACCAAATTGAAGTAGTTATAGTTCTTTTCAGTGCTTCCTTTCCCTTTAAACTTTATGTTATAATTAAGAGTTTGCTAACCTATTCTGATGCAGAGTTGCAATTTTCTGATTCTATCTGTCTATTTATTGCCTTGCTCAAAGTTTTATGTACGATTGCCTTTTCATTTCAGGTAGGAGAGTCTTTTTTCAGTATTTCTTGTAGGGCAGGTCTGGTGGCAATGAACTTCCCCAGCTTTTCTTTGTCTGGGAAAGACTACTTCTCCTTTGCATCTCCGGGATAACTTTGCCAGATAGAGGAATCTTGGCCGACAGTTTTTATCTTTCAATATTTTCAATATATCATTCCACTCTCTCCTGGCCTATAGAGTTTTTGTTGAGAAATCTGTGATAGACTAATAAGGGTTTCCTTGTAGGTTATTGTCCACCCTTGCCCCCCTCACCCCAGCTGTCTTCAATATTCTTTCTTTGCCACTGATTTTTGACAGTTTTATGATCGTGTGTCTTGGAGAAGGTCTTTTTGCATTAAGATAATTGGGTGCTCCATTAGCTCTGTGGATTTTTTGTATCCAGTTCCTTCCCCAGGTTTGGAAATTTCTCAGCTATTATTTCTTTAAGTAAGCTCTCTGCTGCCTTCTCTCTCTCTTCTCCTTCTGGGATATCCATTATACTTATGTTGCCCTTCCCAATGGAGTCAAATAATTCTCATAGAATTTCTGCATTTTTAAAAATAACCATTGTTCTCTCTCATCTTCGCCCTGCATCATTTCTAGGTTTTTATCTTCAACCTTACTAATTCTCCCTTTCATACAGTCTGCTCTATTTCTAGTGCTTTCTGATGCTCTCCTCGTCTCATTTATTGAGTTCCTTAGCTCCAGAATTTCTGTTTGGTTCTATTTCAGAGTTTCTATCTCTTTGTTAAAGTATTTTTCTATTCATTAATTTTATATCTGAGCTCATTGAACTGCCTTTCTGAGTGTTCTTGTAGCTCATAGAGTTTCTTCATGAGAGCTATTTTGAATTTTTTATCAGTTAGATTGCAATCGTCCATGACTTTATTTTTGGTTTCCGGAGTACTTTATTTTCTTTTTATGATGCTGTGTTACCATGGCGTTTTATGGTACCTGATAAGTTATTTTTTTTTGCTGGCACATTTGTCATAGAAATACATTTCTTATTGAGGTATAGCTTTATTTGTTTTGATTCTAACTATTTAAACAATTTGAGAGTAGAGGTCTTTTATTTTTCAGTAGGTGGCACCATAGCACTAGTTTTTGGTTTCTGTTACCTAAGCTACCTATGGCTATATTTGAGAATGGCACATTGCACCCTCCATTGCTTCTCTTAGGAGTGTTGTCAGTACTCTGGTCACTGCTGCTTGTGCATTTGGGGGTCGCTGATGCCTTGCTGTTACCAGTGTTGCTGTAGCCACTGGCTTGGCTGCAAGGGTTACAGGGATGGCTGACATCTCTGCCACATCTGGAATCACGTGGGTCAGAGCTCTGATGCCATGGCTGGGGAAGAGAGGGAGCTGGATTCACAGAGCACAACCTCCACTCTTGCCCATTTCCTTCTGAGCAAGATGCCACTGCTGTTGGGAGGACAGAGCCGTGTGTGTGCCTCTATTCCCTCTACCAAGCTCTGAGCTGTGGCCCTGGAGCCCAGGATTGTGTGGCTTCACCTTCAGTGCTGCTCTGCTTCCCAGAGGTTGGCGTTGTGTGTGCACCTCCATTAGTGCCCAGTAAGCTCTCTGGGTCTAGAGGTGGCTGCCTCAGCTGCTGTGGCTGGGGCTCCAGGATCCTCTATATGCTCCAATCCACCCACCTTTGTATGTACTGATGTGTGGATCTCTTCAGTGTCCTGGTGTGTTGGGCAATATAGCCTTTGCTGAGTTATAGAAGTTATACTGGCTGTAGATAGAAAGGGAGTGACAGAGGGATCATCTCATGCCACCATGATGAAGTCATTCTCAATAAATGTTTTAATCATTACTCAATTAAGCTTCATGAAAGCAGAACCTTGATCTTAATTATACCACTAGTACCTTTCATTGTGCCAAGTCCATCGTGGGTACATAATAGACATTTGTTAAATTAGAAAATAAAAATGCATTCCTGGGTGTTTGATTTCAACTTCTAGCTTTCTCTACTCAATGACCAGAGAAAAAGACTTAAGCTTCAGAAATATATCCTGTGCAATAAATCCTTACCAATATTTGCCATGATTTTGAATCACAGTCTATTTCTTCCTCTAATATCCTGGAAATCACATATTACACATCTTGGCCAGCATCTCAATCTGCAACTGCCTTCACTGTTCTCTCAGTGGTAAGCTCATCTATCTTGCAATGATTTGGATAGGCTATAATGGCTCTGTTTTGGATAATTGATGACAACATAATGTTTAAGGACACCCTGGGGTTATGAGCCCAGGCATGGGAGCAATTCCAGACTCTATCACTCTAATTAAAGGAATAACTCTCTATGGGTAGAATTCATAATTCCCAGGAACTGGTGGGTGACATTGGCATTTGACTAGGGTCCGTGGATAATGTAAAAGTGAAAGCCAATATAAATCATCTCTTTATGAGAAACTGAAAAGTATTGTCAAGCAAATAAAAAGTGCATTTGTAAGTGACTTAAAGTGCCAAATAATTTATAAGCTTCTGAAATCTTTGTAAACAATGAGGGGGCCTGATATTTTGTAGGTGCTCAATCAACGTTACTGAATTGTAGATAGACTGAAATAGTTATACTTAGGAGAGTTATTTCTCTATTGTATATCCCTTATGGATACTAAAGTCTTATAGAAAGAGTATTAATTTAATTCAAAATATTAAGTGAGAAGAATAAATGTGATAATAAAAGAAACAAAGTACAAGATATGTAAAAACATAGTTAAAGAGCACTGAACACTTCGAGTCTCCCAGGATAAAATGAAGTATATCTAGGTGACTAAAATGATGGTGGTGAAGTGCCTAACGTAACACACAGTGTGTCTGTGTTCATTCATTCATTCAAACGTGATCCTGACTTGCCTTTAGTTGGCATAGCTTAAAAGTTCATTCTCAAGGCTCCATCTCTTTGCCACCAAATATAAAACACTGACAACTAAAATGGAGACAAACAGTAATAAAGCTATGGCCACACTCAAACACAGGATGAACTTCAGTAATACAGAAATGCAGAGAAGACTTGACAGACCTGATTGGCTCCGGATCCAGAAACTAGAAGAGATAGTTGGGTATTAGACCATACTGGATAATGGGAATAAAGATATTCCCCTGGAGGGGAGGGAAAGGTCAAATCTCACCTTTTTAGTGGCTAGAGGTTGGTTCAGTCAGGGGAAGAACCTGAATCAAGCTTCCAGCTGTGACATTGCCAACATGATTTTCTGGCTCTCTGGTTTATGTCGACACCATACTCTCCCGCTCTATGTTGATGTGTCTCTAAATGACTCCTTTTTGTTCTCATATTCTAATCATTTTCCCTTTCTCTCCTTTTCACCATCCTTTCTCTTAGTCTTCTTCCTGTCTCTAGCTCTCTTTTATCTCTCTCACAATATTTCTCACATTTTCTAAGAGATAAATGCACACTATTATTTAATTCATGAAAATTGGAATTAGTGGAAATAATGGCAACAAAGGAAAATATCAGAACTGATGAATCAAAGTAATTTATTTTGATCAAAAACTGATTAATGAAACAATTTTCGTTAGTAATTTGAGAAATTATTCATACTAATGAAAATAATGTCAGAAAAATAAAAATAAATAAAAATCTTTTAATTGTGATGTATATTTAACCAATGAAAATGTATCCAATGAAGTAAAATGGACTAAAAGAATCTTTTCTGGAAAAACCCTTCTAGATAACATTTACTCGGGTTCATATTATTTGGATAAAAATGTTTTGTTCAAAGCACTCACAGGGTTAAAAACATTCTCAGCTTAAAATGACAAGGAAAAACCCTCACCATTCAGGAGTCCATAGGCATTATTCAAAACTTATTTTAGAAGTCAAACTAGATGACCTCTAAAACCACTTCTACTTCTGAAACCTTGTTTTTCCTATTTCCCATTATTCCAATAAAAAGTTTCCCATGAGATATAAAGGCAATGTTCCTTGATAAATCAGTACATTTTGAAGCCAAAACATTTTATTTTTAAACTTTCGCAGATCAGTGGCGTGAGATTTGAACACAGCCTGATCTTTAAGGAAATCATAACAATGGGATTTTGCAGTAAGGTTTTCAAACTTAGGTTACCATAGAGTCAACAAAAATTGTTTATAAAAGAGAAAGTAGCTTATCAAAGAAAGAAAAAGAGCTTATCTTATAACTTCATTCCCATTTGGAAAATTGATATTGTCTATTAGATCACAGTTGTCTCTAATTTTGCCTGAAAATGTTCATCCCCAGTAGAGAAAATGAGAATGGTTCAACTGTGCAAAGACGAACAGTTCCTCATGCCAGCGTTACTATTCCCCGCCATGTAGATCCGAGGTGCATGATTCAATCAAGCCAGCCAAGGCCCAGCTGTGATCATGGAGAAGAAACACAGGCCCTAGAGTCTGGGTTCTTCTAAAATTGGTTACGGAGAGCAAAAAGTTTTCCTTTCAACTGAGGAAGAAAATTTCCAACTATCACTTCCACCCAGAAAGTCATTGAGTAAAAGTACTGATTCTTGGGGGAAAAGAAGCAAATCTACCTGGAGAGAAATGCCAGTCATTTTTCCCACTCCATGTCAAAGGTTAATGTATATACAAGAACCTGCCCAAAACATCTTCTTTTATACATCAGAGAAAAAGAATAGTCTCACTGAAAATGAATATGTTCTGAGGCCTTCCTCCTTTGGAATGCCTTTTGAGTCTTGTCAATAAATCACTCTTCGTGTGAGGCTCATCTTCTCCCCCCATAGCCAACAAGTATCATACATGTGGTCTGCATCCTTCTTTTGTACACAGTGGAAAATTGAACTCCTAAGTAAACATATCTCATGTAAGATTCTTAAGATAGAAGTCGTTACTTAGGTAAGGATTGGATTTATAGTACTGTTACATTTGTAAGCAAGGTCACTGCTGGTTCATGATGGACCAGGGCATCTCAGATATTCTCCTAAAGCAAAGCATCGTTATGAGGAATATTAGATCAAATGAGATAGTAAGTGTATAAATGACTATTTACAACTGAACCTGCCATAGAAGGTTAGTGGACGTCGTAGGTACTTCAACAACTGGCTCACAAACTTCAGAGAGTATTTAGTTTAGAAGCAAAAGGTTCATTCATTTAACATACTTTAAAGAGAATCAAAGATCACATCCTTGTAATTTTTGCCACCTTACAAATAGAAATTATTGCAATTCTAAGTACATTATAGATTCCCAATATTTGTTACATGGCTGGACGTTTATCAGTCAAGACTGCATCTGGTTGCAAGAAACAGAAAATCTAGCAAAATGTGGCCTAAATAAAAGTGGGTTTATTCTTCCTCACAAAGAAAAAGGTCCAGAAGGAGGTAGTTTGGGCTAATGTGGTGGTTCCATGGTGCCACAATGAGACCTAGACATCTTTTATTTTGTTTTCCTGACCCACCACCCTTAGTATTTGGCTTTCAGCTTCATGATGTCAAGATGGCAGCAACGAAGCTAGGTATTATATGTATGTTCCAGACAAGAGGAAGGGTAAAAGCAGAGAGGAAAGAGGAAAGAGACATGTATCAGCTGAGCCTGTCCCTCTTTATCTGCAGTGTAATAGTTTTCCTAGAGAGCGTAACCAATGCTTCCAGTTACATTTCACCTGCCAGAATGGGGTCTCATGACCAAATCTAGCAGGAAGGTGGCATGTAGGGAAATCAAGATTTTATTTGTACATATTGCTTCCTCCCAAATGAAACTGAATAAGAAAGAAAGGCAAATTGGATATAGGATAGGCAATTAGCAGTAGCTATTACAGAGAGACAGAACTGTCCAGATACACATGAGTGATAGGTGGATGGACAGGAGACTGGAGGAGCATGCCTTGGCATGGCAGAGAAGGCCCTTCATCATCTGGTGTCAGGAGCTCAAATGAACTCACCTTTCACTGAAGTCACATCTGTGATTGCTGTCACATATGTTTCCCTGTACCTGGGATGCCCATTTCTCCCTTATTCACCTAAAAAACTATACACCATCAGGACTTAGTTCAGGTATCGTCATATCCACATATCAGAAATAGTTTGTTGATTGCCTACTAGAAAGAGAGCACATTGAGGACAATAACTGTCTCATTTGACTTTGTATTTTCAACTCTTAGATCAATGTCTTGATGGCTTACTTGGTTTATATTCCATGCAGATATTATATGTTTCTGGTTAAGGTGCCTGAATGAATGCCCATCTCACACAATTTATTAGGGCTCGAGAACCCACAAAAAGAACTCAAATCTTTCTTACAGACACCAGTATTTAGTTTAGAAGCAAAAGGTTCTCTCATTTAACATTCTTTAAAGAGAATCAGAGACCATATCCTTGTTTTGGAGCAGTTTTGGAATAGTTCATATACACGGCTGAATGGTAACCAGTGCTTCAGTGTTAAACATCATAAAGAAAGTTCACAAAATCAAATACTTTGGGGGCATGAAAGGTAACAAAATGTACAGAGGGACTGAGTCTTTGGAATAGGAGTCATGAGTGCTGTGGTGAACCAGTAGGTAAACACCACACCTAAAGATATTCAAATACAAGGATTTTCAACCACTGTGCTAGCCAAACAAAACTCATCTGTGGCTGAATTTGTTCAGTGGGGCAACACTTGGCAACATCTGGCAGAGAATATTACCATAAAAATATTAGCTCAAAATTCGCTTAAAAGACATCTTACCAGTCTCATCTACTTCGTTTATAGACAACCTCAGAAATCATTTATAAAAAATGCTTACTTTTATTTAATGAAGAATCCTGGTAAACTCTAAGAATAATCTATTGTAAATCATATATCTGGGTCACTGAATTATTTTGTCCACCCTAGAGAATTGTTGGGTTCAAAACAATTAAATTTTGGAAGGCATTTGCCAAATAAATTGGCTTATAATAGAGGCTCAAGCATGATTTTTACTGAATGCATGTATAAATGAAGTAATGACTCTAACGATTTTAAAACCAGGGTCTGTCATACACTAACTCCACAGAATTACATGATATCCCTTAAGGACTTGTTTGGTTGTTGACTGCATTAATGAATTGTTTTTTTGTTGCTGTTTAAGTCCACAGTTAATCACATACTAACCAACCTCACATAAATTCATGGTGCCTGTGATAATTTAAGCCGTTGCTTCATTTCTTCACCTCTCCCCGCAGCCACACCCTCTCATGGCCTCACTGAGGGTGACCGTTTTTCCGATCCTTTGGCTTTGCACTCAGTGTTTGGGTTTGCTTTGGCCAATGGCATGAAAGCAGAAATGATAATATACCAGTGTTGACCCTAGATCTGAAAAGGCTTGTGTGTCTCCACTCCCTTTTTTGCATCTCTGATACCTGTAGGAAACAAAACAAAAAAACCCTGACTAATATATAGAGATTTCAGTTTAAGAAAAGCATCTCTTTCCTTCTTTTAATTTAGATTTTAATAGAACTCCAGCCTCATTTTTTTTAAATCCTTACATAAATATTGAAACTGGAGTCCAATTAAAGAGCTAATGATACTTTTAATAAGTTTTGTTTCCTATTGAAATTTCTTGTGAGGCTTTATACATGAACCTTATTATTTGACAAGCAAGATATTGTGAAAAACAATTTTAGAGAATATATGAAAAATTAATGAGTTTAATTCATTCTACATTTTTCATCCTAAAAATACCAATGTCCTCTAGATATTCCATACTCTTGCAAAGAAAAAAGACATTAATCACTCTGTTACAAAAAGGATATTTTTCCATTGACCACTTTGATTCAAAAAATTTATGAGGGGAAAGGAATTAGTATGCTATGAGTCTGAGACAAATTCAATATAAATTATTGCTCATAGGTTATTTTACTCTATTCCTTACTGTAAATTACTAAGTAAGCATTACTATTTTTATTTTGAAATGAGAAAATTGAAGCTCAGTGAGTTTAAGTAAGTTTCTCAAAATCGTGCTGTTAAAAAATACTCAGGTGGGATTTGTAACCAGGGCTGCATGAGTACTTGCTCACTTAGCTGTACAAATCCCAATGTCAGAAAATGAATTAGATATAAAAGAATAATTAAATACTACAAGAATTTAAAACATACCAGAAAGTATATAATTTCCATCATGAAGTTTTTGGGAAGAGAAACGGGTTAAGAATGAAAAATTCTGGGAACTCTCAATTTGTATCAGAAGTCAGGAAGAGAAGAAGGCATTAGTATCTTGGGCCTGACCTAGGGAAAGACCCCAGTCCTGGAAGTTTAAGATGATGGGACCCACGTTCTACACCCTCAGAAATCGACAAGGATAAACTTTCAGATATAGTGCAATATACCATAGTATTGGAGACAAGATGCTTCCAGGTGACATAAAATTGTAGCCTTAATAACATTGAATCATCTAGTGGAACAAGATACATCCTTGTGCAATTTTGTTTTGAAATATGATTTACATTAATATTACATCCAGCAAATTTGACAAATTTACTCATTAGTGTTAATAGTCAGTAGATTCTTCTGGAATTTTTCACATACAATATCATTGTCTGCAAATAATAGCAGTTTCTTTCTTCTTTTCCAATTCTTTTATGTTTTTATTTCTTTTTCTTTTATTTTTCTAAATTTTTTCTAACTTTATTGAGCTGGTTGGGAGATTAAGTAAAATATTGAGTACAAGTGCTCATAATGAGCATATGTTTCTCATTCTCTATCTCAGCACTCAGCATGAGGTATGATGGGTGCTATAGGTGTTTTAGAGTTTAAGCACAGCCCTTCATAAATAGTTATCTAAGAATTTTTCTCTTTTACTCCTGAATGGATGTTGAGTTCTCTCTTCATCTTTTGAGATGGCTATATGATTTTTCTTCTTTATTCAATTATTTCGATGGACTACATTGATTGCATTTTCAAATGTTAATCTTACAGATCCGAAATAACCCACCTTGACTGTGATGTATTTTACCTTTTTGCATATCACTGGATTCTGTTGGCTAAGATTTGAGGTAAAAAAAAAATGACATTCATGGTAATAAATGAAAGTGACATTGTTTTCCCCTTCCTGTAATATCTTTCACATACATCTATAATATATATAATATTATATTATAATATTATATTAATATGTATTTCATTATTTATGTATAATTATGTATTATTTGTGCAATATTTCTGTATAATATTATATGTATATATTGTGTATATATATATATTCAGTGTTATCTTGGCTTCATAAAATAAAATTAGTCTTCCCTTTGTGTAAAGGAAGACTTTGTATGATATTCCTGTCCTTTTCTCCCTTGATGTTAGAAATAATTTGCCTTAGAAATTATCTATGCCTGGGATGTTTATTTTGTTTTTGTTTTAAATGGGAAAGTTTTTAAATTATGAATTCCTTTTATTCACTACATATCAAATAATTAAGATTTCAATTTATTCTGTGTCAAATTTGATAACTTGTATTGTTTTCCCCTAGGAAATTGTACATTATATCTATATTTTCCAATTTATTGACATAAGAGGTGTTCATATTACAACAGTAAATATTTAACGTTTTGGGGATCTGTTTCAATGCACCACTTTTCCCTCATGATATTTGCTCTTTGTACCTCTTCTCATGCTCTTTTCTCTCTTTTTCTTGATTGATGTCACCAGTGGTTTATCAACCTCTTTTTTAAGAAGTGATCTTCAGGCTTTGTGGATTTCTCCTCACAAATATTATTTACTTCCTTTGACTTCATTTTAATTTCCCCCTCTTTTTTTCAATGTTTTTAGAGAGTTAGACTCTGATTGTTCAGCCATTCTGCTTTTCTAACATGCATCTTAGTTTAGAAACTTCCCTGTAAGGCCTGATTCAGCAATATTCCACAAATTTTTATATGTTACAACTTTATACTCATTCATTTCAAAATAATTTTTTTCTATTTTCTTAGGATTTCGCTATGATCCATGGGTTCTTTTTAAACGTATTGCTTAATTTCAAAATATATGGACATTTTCTAATCATCGTTTGTTATAGATTTCTAGTTTAATTCCAATGAGATAAGAGAACATAACCTAAATTCTTTCAATTCTTTTGAATTTTCTTATGGTTTACTTAGTGAATTAGCCAATGATCAATTTTGTAAATATTCCATATGTACATTAAACACTTGGGATATTTTTTCCGTTGTTGGTTGTATCATTCAAAATATATTGATTAGGTCAACTTTTGTTTATTGTGTTTTTTATATCTTCTATGCCCTTAGTAATTTCTATTTGTCAGCTAGTTCTGTAAGTTTCTGGGAGAGTATGTAAAAGTGTGCCTCTATGATTGAGGTTTTGTCTATTTTCCCTTTTATTTCTGTTTTCTTCCATTTTATGTAATTCGAGCTATATTCTTGGATACGTGCCAGTTCATTTTCACTATGTCTTTCTTTTGGATTGACACATATCATTTAAGAATATCGCTCTTTATCTCTAGTAATGCTACATGAGCTGCTTAACTCACAGACGGCATGCAAGGTAAACTATCCCAGAGCCTCTGTCCTTCTGAGAATTCCTCAGTAACTCTAGTTTTCCCCAGTCACACGAGACCCTTTGCCCCGCCATGATACGCTGTCAGAGCTTATTTATCCTGAACTTCTCCAACCAACCTACAGGGTTATATGCATGGAAGGAGGTGTGCATGGAAGAGTAAGGCAGGAACATGCATAATAGGGTCCACATAGGCTCTTCTGCCCAGGTCAGGCCTTTTCTTGCTTTGATCTTCAGACTTTAAGTAGCATTTATCCTCTAATTTCATATGCTTTCTTATTAAGAATCCTCACTCATATATCACTCCACCTTCTTTCTAATTACATCCAGCATGCAGGATGAAGTGAACTCGAGTTGATCAGGTAGTGTCTTCAGTTTCCTGATAAGTTTGTTCCAGGTGATTTCCCAGCCTTTGCTCTTCTTATAAGACATTTTCAGGATTGCAGGATGGAGAGTTACCATCTTCCTTGAGTTGACCCTACTAATGTTTTTCATTTTCGCAAGCTGCTAGAGTCACCCTCCCCTTTTAAAATAGAGATATCAAATGCTCTACCTAGCTTACAACAACCATTCCTCAAATACTCGTTACAACAGCAGTGAACACAATCTCTCTTCATCTGAAGTTTTCCACTTAGTTAGACTTGCAAAGTCTCTTTTTTGACATATTGTGACATAAATATTTGTAACAGGATCCCAGCTTGAGGTAAAACTTTCCCCATTTTAGGATTCAGCCATGTCTGTATATGTTTGGGAGACATAGGGTAAGTCTCTTAGGGCTCTAGTTTCACGAAAGATCATGGAACACCTTAGAAAAGACCCACTGCGAGGGAAGAAGAAATCAAGTCTGCAACTGTGGTTCAAGGACCATGGACCTGCATCAGTGCAGAGCAGTAATTGTGAACACGGTGCTGTCAGTCACTTCTTCTGCCCCAGCCCCCAGAACACATGCCTGAGAGCAAGAATATTCCATGAAGAATAATTAAATATAAAAATAACTGTTCACAAAGAATTTGTGCCAAAATCTTCTGCAGGGATGACTGACAGAAATAGCAGTGTAGGGCGTACAAGTATTTGTGGCGCACACCTGCTCATTTGATACTGGGAATGCAGAACTTTGCTCCAGAAATGGGTAAGCGCCAGATGCAGCTGTGCTGGTACTTGGCAGGCAACAGCAATAGTGGCACCTTTCAAGGTATTAACTCCATGACTGTTACACTAGGTATTACAGCTATGGTAGACATCACCACAGTAAGCCAGAGCAAGAGACGAGGAACAATAGTATATGCCATGGAATCCCCAAGATGGCTGGCCCATGGAGCACACAGAAGACATGCCCTGGGGAATTCTCAGAATTTGCTGGGGGAATTTAAAGGGAAAGAAGTTTCTTCAGAGCTAAGCCAGAAATACATAATACTGTATTTATTATATCTATATTTGTATTATATTATATGATACTATATTTAAACATATTATGTATTTATTACATATTTTGTATACACATATATATTATATATATACACACTAGATATATAAATATAGGATATTATAATACATACACACACACTATAGATAACATTTTCCCCAACACACACATAAACTTACATACACACGAGGCTGGAGCCACTAGGTAAGTAGTTATGCATGCTTTAAACATCGAGAAATCCAGGACAAGGGTCTAGCAGCTTGAAACAATTAAAATAAATGCTTTCTCCAAGAAGTTTATCTTAAGAACTTATGCTTTTCTTATTAGTATGGTAATGATGCAAAAAATCCAAATTTTCCTTAAACATAAATCATAGTGAATTTCCTGTGCATACTACCAACGTTTAGATGATAAATTTTAAAAATCATCCCAATGCTTGCTTTATATGTGGCTAATTTATATAATTTATGCCTGGATAATTTATATAAACGAACTGATTTCTTTCTATCGTTTGTCACAACATCTTGGAATCTGATACCATTGGAATTATAAACACCACCCACCTAGATTCGGTTGAGAAACGTAAGTACTGTATTGATCAAACACTACTATTTAGACAGATAGAGGTGCTACAGGGGACCCTGTATGCTTAATTTTAATTTTCCACTGAAAATATTTTAGCATTCAAAATGTGTTTTTTCATGAAAAGAGAAACATTGGGAAATAAGGAAAACAGTCTATAAGAAGGAAGGTTTTTTTTTACCCTAATCTGCATTTCCTTGTACCTTTACAGCTGCATAAACTGATCATTACTAAGAATCTAATTTGAGACTAGATATTAATAGCAAAAACATTTGGTTAATCATTCACAGTGATTAGGTTTGGCATCTTTAAGTCTTTATCTCGAAATGTATTTTTTCCTTTAATTTCTCCAAGAACAAAGAGAATATTATCATATAATGTAGAATGAAAATCATGAGGTGCTGCTTAAAAAATTGAAAAGAAGTAAAATTCATTTCCCAAAAAGAAAGCATAGCAGCAGAACCATCACAAATATCACTCAGTATTACATTTGATTTTCAGGATACTACAAGGCAAATCATTTGGCCAAATATGTAACAACCACAGACAATAAAACTCACATAGTTATCCTATGGCACCAACATCAGTCACTTCCTGAGACGTGCTCTCCAGGTTACTACAAAATGAAAGATCCAAAATTGTTTAGGAGAGGTAAGTTTCAAAGGGATATTTGGGAAAAAGCAAAGAAATAGACTCTAGCTTGTACTTTGCTGACTTGAAACTGGAGATATGACTTTAAATTATGGAAAGTCCTTCAAATTGTGCTGGAAATGGCCACTGTCTGTACTCCAAGAACTCTGGACAGCGCCCATAGCTCTTCAGGGAAGCTTAAGGAATCCTTGTACTCCTGATCAAGAAAACAAAGATGCTGTCTCACCATCACTTAACACCCTAAGGAAGTGCTCGCTGTGCGCTGCCCAGACAAACACCCTTCGCTTCAGCGTAGTTTTGGCAGATTATTACATTTTCAAAAACTGCTTAGAAAAAATTAAGTTAAATAAATTAACATGATTAAATTTTCTCATATAATTCTCCAATTATTTTCCATCTGTGAATCATGTCTATCTAGGACTAAACACTCTTGGAAAGCGGGAAACATGACCTAAATTTGTGAGCTTTCCAATGACATTTGACAAGACGCAAAGAGTCTAGTAAATCCTCTCTTTCTTTCCTCCTTCGTTTTATAATTTTTCACAATCTGATTATAATATTAGCATTTTTAATTATAGAAAGTAAAGAAAGCATAGAGAAACATGAGAAAATAAATAAACATTATTTGTCATCCCACTATCCAGAGAAAGTCTCCGTTATTATCTTGATTAATTTCTTTGAAGTTCCATGCTCTCTACCACTTTTGGAAAAACTTGCTCGTTTGTTTGTTGTTTTTGTACAATTGGAATCATACTAATTTTTCACACATCATTAAATATTCTTTGGTAACGTGATTTTATGGCTGTGTAATTATCCACTTGTGGCAGAAACAGCTGCCTAGCTCCTCATTAAAGAAGCACACTTCTCTTTCATAACGTAGAATCCCCAACAAGGACAATCTTTCTCACATCTAAATTGTGTCATGTGACTGCTTTTTGGCTGGTGAAATATGTACATAAGTGCTATACACCATTTCTGTTCTAGCACATAAGAACCTCTTCCACAAACTTCTACTCTTTCTTCTTCTCCTTTCTGCCAGTTTGAAGTGAATTCCCAGGTTTACCAGGAAACCACATGTTGTGAGTGGCAGGGCTTCCATCAGCTTGGGTCCTTGAATAACTACATGGAGTAGATTCCTTAGCTCCTCCTTCACCGACTGTTACACATTATGTGAGGAAGAAATGCCCTCTCCTCTATTAAGCCACTGAGATTTGGGGTTTATTTTTTATTATTTTGAGGAAGATTAGCCCTGAGCTAACTACTGCTGGTGCTCCTCTTTTATGCTGAGGAAGCCGGGCCCTGAGCTAACATCCATGCCTATCTTCCCCTACTTTATATGTGGGATGCCTAGCACAGCATGGCGTGCCAAGTGGTGCAATGTCTGCACCTGGGATCCGAACCAGCGACCCCTGGGCCTCCGAGAAACAGAACATGTGAACTTAACTGCTGTGCCACTGGGCCGGCCCCTGAGATTTGGGGTTTATTGTCAGAGCAGCAAGCATAACCTTAAACAATATACCATCATCTACAGATGCGCCTAACTTAACTATTTTATAATTGTTGAATATTAAGTGGTTTTAAAATTTTTAGTATACTTGGAGTTGTAATTATGATATTTAGAAATAGTCTTTGAGTATGCATATATCTTCATGGCACATTCCTAGAAACCGTATCGTTTCAAATGAATGAGTGTTTTAGGCGGCTTGTACTTGCCAACTGACCTCACGAAGAGTTGCCGCAACGTACCCTTCACCAAGCTGTGCATAAGAATGCCCGTTTCCCTCCGCTCAATCTTTCCCAGTCTTTTCCAAACTCACAGGTGAAGAAGCATGTTTTTATTCCTTGGATTATGCCTGAGGTTATATTTTTCCTTCTGTTCTTCATTTTCTATTTTAACTATGTATGTTTCCCCATTTATGCTCAGATATAAGACCAACAGCTTTACCCTGAATGCCCTGAGCCAAACTAGACCAAGGCTGCCAATCGAACAATATAAGCAGATTCATAAACTTGTTTGTTAGAGCTTTTCTTGCTGCTGTAGAAGATTTAGCTTCCAGCTTAAGCCTCTGTATCTTTTTGCTGTAGCCTATTCTTCCTATTTCTGGGAGGTACCTATTGGTCTGGACTTGGGCCAAAGTTCCTGATCTGTACTCTAGATCGTCTGCTAGGACTGAAGTCCTCACCTGAACTCCAGGCCTCCAGGATGATGCCCTAACAATCTACCCTGCCCTGCGACCTCCCTTCTTGGGAGTCAGATACTGTTGTCTACACTCCTGGTCACTTACTTGTGTGATACCACTTATCACTTCATGGAGACATCTGATGCTTTTACATTCATTTATCTATTTAATCATGTTTATAAAGTGTCTTCTATGGTCAGGCACATGAGAAGCATTGATATTACTGTGGTAAGCAAAAAGCAGGGTGCCTTCCCTCGTAAAGCTTAGAGTCTACTATACGAGGAGCAAAGAGATGTCAGAAAGAACACATCTCAAACAAGAAAACACATCAGTAAATATATAACCATCAAAGACAAAACCAGACAAGTAAGGAGATTGATTTTTGGTCAGGTTATTTTAGTAGAGAGAACATATCGCATCCAAAGACTGGAGTACATCAGCAAGGTGGTTTTGCCCTAGACTTCTATCAGGAGGGGTAAACAAGTTGCTCACGGGGCAGCCTACAGTTGGGGTTGTTCTGTACACAGGGGAAGTTGCAGTCAGTTATCTAACAGGAAACGTTTTTCTCTGTGGATAGCTACTTTCAGGAAAATTATTTATTTATTTATGTTTTTGAGGAAGATTAGCCCTGAGCAAAATCTACTGCCAATCCTCCTCTTTTTGCTGAGGAAGACTGACCCTGAGCTAACATCTGTGCCCATCTTCCTCTACTTTATATGTAGGATGCCTACTACAGCATGGCTTGATAAGCAGTGTCATATCCGCACCTGGGATTGGAACCAGCTAACCACGGGCCGCTGAAGCAGAACATGCAAACTTAACTGCTGTGCCACTGGGCTGGCCCCAGGAAAATTAGTTTAAAATGAGTAGTTCTAATCTTAGCTAATCACTTGTAACAAACAGTTTTGATCTTAGCTAATCAATCATGAGACAAAGAACAGGAAGTTGGGCTGTGTCTGGCCTTATCGGCAGATTCAGGTAAAAGGGAAGGAAAGTTCTGTAATGAGACCTGCCACGTTCAAAATTGTGTAAAAATCTATAAAAGAAAGAATGAGGTTTTAAGAAAGGGACTAGTAGAGTTTAGCAAAAGTTAGGAAAGGCCTCTAAGGGTTGGGCAGTTGAAGAAAGGCCAATTGAAAAAGCATCCCAACAACAGGAACAGCATGGTCAAATCCCTAGAGCAGAGAAGAGCATGGAGTGATCAAGAAAATTGAAATGGTCAATTGGTCAATGTAGCAGGAGTTGTTAGAAAGAAGAGAGGCAAGATATGTCAACAGGGGCCAGATCAGGCAAGAACATGCAGGATATGGTAATAAATCTTTATTTAACTCTGAGGGCAGTGAGAAGACATTGAACAAAGCTGAGAAAGGGAGCTGTGGTCTAAGTGATGTTTGGAAAGATGGAACATTACTCAGGCTGCAGGGGTGCAGAGGCAAAGGAGGGGAACTGGTGATGAAGCTATTGTAGTAATCTAGACGAAAAAAGATCGTAGCCTGGACTATGCTGGTATCCATGGACCGATCAGGTGCCTTACAGTTTTATTCTCATTGATATTTCCCTAGTATTTCCACACCTCTTTGAAGCAGACAATTTAGAATGCTGTCCATCATCTTTAGTGCTCAGCAAACCTATGGGCCAGTTCATAAGGTGAGGTCATCTGGCCTCAGCTTCTTTCCTTCCACATGAGCCAATTGCAGAGGTTGCAATGAGGCTCATAACCACACTGGCTTTGTTTCCTACTGCCATCTCCCAAGGCCAGTGCCATGTCATTTCACACCTGGATTATTGTGCTGGTCGCACGAAATCCTGCACACTGCCCCTGAAATTATCATTGTGTAAAAGTTTATTTTCATATGACTATCCTTGATCCAAATAGCTTCTTTATTCCCCTACTACTTATAGAGTCAAAATCAAAGTCCTTAAAATGCCCTTCAAGAGAGCCAGTCAATCTTCTTACCACTAATCTTTTTCACAAACTGTCTGGATCAACAAGTTTAGTCTACCCATTCACACCCGAATATTTCCACGTCAGTATTGTTATGGATTGATTGTGTCCCCCCCACATTCATATGCTGAAATCCTAACACCCAGTGTGGTGGTATTAGGAAGCAAGAACTTGGGGAACTGAGTAAGTTATGAGGGTGGAGCTCTCATGAATGGGATTAGTGTCCTTGTAAGAAGAGACAGGAGAGCTTGCCACGTCTCTCTGCTCTCCATCATGTGAGGATACAATGAGAAGATAGCCATCTACAAATCTACAAGCCAGGAAGTGGACTGTCACAGTATCCAGTCTATGGTAATGTGTTATAGCAGCCCAAATGGACTAAGACTACATACACATATGTATATAAAATAATGTTTCAAATATTTTTCTACTGACAAATTTCTTTTTTCTCCTCCTTTTAGGGAAAGGTTAGAAAATCTTTGTAAGAAAGAAGTTGCATCCTGTTAGCTGGAGGCATAAAGTTATTTTTGTCATTGTTTGGAAGTTCAAATATGTGTAGAAGGATCTGGAAAGATGTCAAGTGGTTGAAAGGGTGGAATGGGCTGGATATTAAGCATTTGTCTCTCAGCTTCAAACTCAGCATTGCAGTGTTGGAGCCGGAACTCTGCAAACCTCATTTCTGCTTTGTCACCTGGGTCCCTGTTAGTCTATGTCAATAGGGGCTCTTGAGAGTGACAGGAAGGCTGGAGGAGGGAGAAAATGGTTGTATATTGCTGCTTGCTCCCTTTTCCTATGCATCTCACTGCAGCAATTGTTCTTTACCCTGGCAGTGGGTAGCAGCTGTGGGTTCTTGTTTGCAGTTTTCTCCATATCCCAAAACCAGCCTCACAATGCTGGAGAGACACCAGCGCTTGCCAGCAGGCACCCCTCCTCGGGGTCTGGTCCCCCTCCAGTTCTGCGGGTCTCCTCCTCCAAGATCCTAACCTCCATAGTTTCTTCCTGCAGTTACTTTCTCTATGATACTTCTATGCCCCTTTGAGCATTTTCAGGTCACTATTAACTTGTTAACAAACCCTTGTATTACATTATCTCTGTTAAAACAACTGATGCAGTTTCTTTCCTAATTTGATACTCAGTGGAAACAGTAAGGAGGTCTCATGACAAGAAGTGACTTTAAATTTTAATCCTGACCATTGACACTGGGCTACAAAATTAATTCATAGATTTCGTGAATGACACTAATTAAGCATTACCACCTTAAGCAGCTTTGCTGCTCTTGGTTATTAGGCAATTCACTTAACCTTTAGTGGTTTTACTGCAAGAGGGGTGATCATATCTTTATTACTCACTAGTTGGTGGATGTGGACCAGTTAACAGGCAGAGAAGCACTTGGTCTCAAACTCAGACTACCTGGGTTCAAACAATACTCTTCTACTTATTAATTCTGTTAACCGTGGGTAAGTGACTTAACCTGTCTTGCCTTGTCTGTAAAATGGGGGCAATGATCATCTGCAATTCATGATGTTGTAGTGAGGATAAGATGATGTACTTTATTTAAAAAAATTTAGATATTTACCTGGCCCAAATAAGTGCTCAGTACATTTTCCTGTTCCTCTTGTCATTTGCCCTGTAAATCTTGGAATTCACAATATTTTATTGCTAACATATATCAAATGAGGGCATGTGCATTTCTCATTACAGTTTGAAAGAGTTCATCTGACCTCTGAGCTGCAATCTGGCAAATCATCTTTCCTCATTGAACCAAATCCACATGTGCTTAGGATAAAACGTGTGCTGTGAGCCTGAACTGTGTGTCAGCAGCACATTTGTGGTCCATGAGAAAGGCTGTGCTATTATTCTGGGGATGTCAACTCACTGTTTTCATTTCTTTCATATATGAAACATTCGTAAATCAGCATGGAAAGCATAGGAAGTACATGAAGTGATTTGATTTTTTTAAATACCACCTTTGGATTTGCAACACAAAGCTCACAACATGACTCTGGTCCACTGATGTCAAATTAGTTGTTGAAAACTGAGTGTGAATGGGCTGACCAATCTGTGATCAGAGAGCAGGCCAAAGGTATCGTCCAGGGTGTGAATTTCTCTCATGTTGCTGGCTGGGCTGGAATATTGTGAAAGGAAATATCCCCCAACTTGCCCCAATGACATCTATATATGTGGCTTCTCCACTCTATGAAATCTACCTTTCTCATGACCACTTAGCATCTCCCAAAACTCAAGAAATAATCTGAGCAGGTATGTTTTCTTTCTTGGGAACATTGTATTCTAAACATGAGTTCTTGCTAATCACTGATTCATTGAGCACCTCTCTGTGAACAATCTCACCACACACTTTAGATTTTTGGAAATGCAAATTCAAACAAAGCAAGATCCCATTTTTAACCATCAAACTGGCAAAACTTAGAAAGATTGATAACAGCTGGAGTTGGCAAGCATGTGGGAAAACAGATTCTCTCATATCTTCCTGATGGGTGTGTAGATTACTACTAAATTTTGGAAGGTAATCTGGCAATGAACAAAAATATTAAAATGAATGCATCTTTGAACTCAGCATTTGAATTGTTAAAAATTTACCATACAGAAAAAAAGCACTAGGACTTGAGAATGTAACTATAAGAACATTTGTTTCAGCACTTTTTTTAGTGGTAAAAAAGAAGAAAATTTTATTTTTCATAAATAAGTAGTTATTTGAATAAATTACAGAACATCTAGATTTTGTAACATTTCAGAGCTATTAAAACAGAAGTGTTCCTGGGAGAGATATGAACATTAAGTTTAGAAAGTGGGTTAGAAAGAGTGTGTGTCACCTCTTGATATCATGATAGACGATCCAGTTTTGTCAGAAAAAAAAGAAAAGATATATATGCTTTCGCTTATTTATATATCAGCTTAGAAGCACAAAGAAGGCTATAATATATATAATATATAATGTATAAAGTATAGTACATAATATTGGCTACGTCTGTGTGTGTTTTAGGGTGGGGGCCCAGATGAAAAGGGTTATTGCAATGACTATCATGTATTTTCTTTGTGAAATTTGTAGTGCCCAGACTTGTGATAACAGTCACAGCTTTCGTTTGTAGTTTTTAAATCCAATAAAACTTAAAAAATGAATAATTTTTCATAACAGATAAGAGAAATAATCTAAGAACTGCCTAAATTCCCATATCTAATCAGAAAATAATTAATGTGGTATTTGAATCCAGGTCTGTATGATTCCAAAGCCATCCTGGTCATTTTACGCACACTTCCTCTTGCCTTGTGTAGTAGAGTCGGTGATTTTTGGTTGGAGATAGCATTCCTGGTTCCCTTGGAAATCACATCCCACGGGAAGCTGCTTGTTTCATGTGGGATTCACTGTGCGCATTGGTAAGAAAATAGGCAGAACACACAGCTTGGTTCTGGTCTCTTTCTGCAACATTTAACCACAATTAACCACGTCCAGTAGTGTCCAAAAGTATTGGAATAATGCGATGGCATCATTTGGTGCAGGTATAGAAAATCATTCTCCAGCACTGAGGAGATAAGAGGAAGAGGCGGCACTGCTTGTTTTCACTTCAATTCATTTTTCAGGGCCAGGGCTTCCTTTTGGGCAAGAGAAACCACAAGTTTGTGAGGCAGCTCAGCAGGTTGAGCCATGAGCTCAGGTATATGCAAGATGTAAACTGCATCTAAAGGTACACTGGTCAACCTTCCATGTGCAAGGGTTAAAAGGAATGATAACTGAGGAAGTCTTGTTTATTCAACGGTTTGTTTTTTATGCAAATGCTGTCCTGTGGGGAAAGAGAAGCCCATGCAGAATTCATAAGCAGCCTTAGAAGCTGATGAGAAAAGCAATAAGCTTCTGTGAATAGTCCTGCATCGTAACATGTCCCCAGGGACCTCGTTGTATGAGCATTACTATGCAATGTGAATTAAATGCACTGCATAGAGCAGCTGCCTGGTGCTTCGGAGTTGATTATCATCATCTCTGGAGGCTGAGGCTTTCTGCATCAGCGACCTGGCATCAGAGGACCGACCTATGGGAACCACAGGGCTCACTGAGCTCGGTGCCAACAGAGCTTGGCATGCCCTTTGGGTGAAGGGCAAATATTAGAGCACCAAGATATTCCCTGATTATTGAAGTCATGGCCTAAATTGTGATTACATCAATTTGGGCAATCAGAGAGGGCATTAGGTAGGAAGACATCAAGAAGAGGAGTTGTCACAGAAATTATTTTAAAACCACGGTAATTAAATATCAAAGCACTAAATCAAGGGCAGAAGGCATCCATAATGAAGTGTTCATGGAGCCAGAGTCAAAAATCACATGGAGGCCCATGCAATCCATTGTGGAAACTGCTACACTGTACAGTCAGAATAAGAAAATGAAAGAAGCAAAATGAATCTATGAGGACTGATGGCACGTCAGTCCAAATCTGAAATGGAAAGGTGTAGAATTTCAGATTCTCTGTTCCTTTAATCAAGCCAATTCACTAGCCATTGAACATCATTTTATAATTTGTGTAGATATGGGATCAAGCGGGCCCCATGAAAGAAGCAAAGTTCTGCCACATAAAATCAAGTTTTTCAGTTTACTTTTTCCAAGTATTATCCGGGAACGGTTCCTGTTGTTAGTCAGGAAATAAAATCGTTGCAGACATTAGAAAATATGGAGAAATAGGGGGCTCGCCCTGTGGCCGAGTGGTTAAGCTCGTGCACTCCGCTGCAGGCGGCCCAGTGTTTCATTGGTTTGAATCCTGGGCTCAGACATGGCACCGCTCATCCAACCACGCTGAGGCAGCGTCCCACATGCCACAACTAGAACAACCCACGACGAAGAATATACAACTATGTACCAGGGGGCTTTGGGGAGAAAAAGGAAAAAAATAAAATCTTTAAAAGAAAATATGGAGAAATAAACCCAGCTAAATATCTGGCACGCTTAACTGTAATTTTTTAAAATGTCTTTGCTCTTGTCTTTTGGATGAAGATCTAAATGTCAACAAACAAATGTTACTGTCAGGAAATGAATAATTAAGCAACTTTTCAGCCAATGTCAAATGTCATCTGTATCCATAGCCCTGTGTAATTAGACACAATTCTTGTAAGGAAGATTTTCTTTTCTCAAACAACTCTTGCCCTTAAAATAATATTGCATTCACATCTCTCCTTTCTTGTTTTTGTTTTGATTTGGTTTTAAGCTCTTCATCCAATATTTCTAATAGAAAGAGTAGCCGGTGTGCATGTATGCATGATTTTATTTTATTTTACTTTAATTTACCTTGTTTTATTTTACTTTATTTTAGTTTTAACTTTTGCGAGGCCAGCTATTTTTCCTAAGTCACACAAAAGAATAATGGGGAAATGAAAATAGAAGCAGGATTTCTTGAGTCAGAATTTGATGCTTTTCTAACCAGTTTGCAGTGAATTCTGAATCCTCTCCCTTCCTCCACCTGAAGTTCCTAACTGATTGCTCTTGGGGCGATCAAATTTGTTGTGTCCAATGTTTAAATAGGCACCCAATGGCAAAGAAGCCACACAGGCACATGCACACAATGCAGAAAAGAAACATCCCCGTGGAGGCCCACTAGTTAACTGGAGTTCGGGCAATGAAGGGAATCCATCCCAGAGCAGAGTTTCTCTTGAACGTATTCATCTTGCAGCCCACAGAGAGAATAGGAAGGAAGCTGCTTCTAAGAACAGCCAAAGGGCAAAGCCAGGGAAAGAGGCTCAAAGTGTTCCCAGGATAGCAGGTCGCACAAAGCTCCTCACCGGCCCTCTCTGCTTGTGGTGCAACAAGAGCAGCAGGATTATCTTAGTTCAAAGAACACCCTCTCCATCCTCAGGGATTCAGGCCCCGCCGTGGGCAGGTCGAAGAACACTGAGGAGGCCCTTCAAGCTGGCTGCCTTCGGTGCAGAAATGCAAACAGAAAGGCTAACAGGTCCAGGCGCAGAGCACAGAAGATCACTGCAGACACCAGCCCGAAAGCTGACATTGGTTTCTAAAGTTCTCTTGATCTTGGGGTCAAAACTCCTGGGGTGGAAGTAAAAAAAACTTCTGTCAAACCGTTGCCTTTGTCTACATAAGTGGATCCCAACCTTTTCAAGCATGAGAATTCCTTTTTAAAATAAAAAAGTTGTGAATCTCCCTGTGATACTAGTTTTATTTGACTATTGATTAATTGAGAGCATATATAGTGACCAAATAACTACATGAATCCAGTAATATTTTAAGTATGCGTTTATGAAATTAATCACAAGAACATTTACAGACACCTGACAAACTGTAAACTGCTAATGTGACATATTTAATCATACTTCATAAAATCTTCAAATTTGTTTTATTTTAATTGAAAGGAATTTTAAAAATCACTTGTGGTGGGATTAATTTTGAGCTTTTCATCGTTATCTTTGTTTTCCTGCATCGTTAATCCCCACAGCCCCTGATTCCACAGAATACTGGTAGTCATGTTGAGAGGTTGTGTTGGAAGGAGTTAATCTAGAATTGAGACACAGCTGTCAAATTTTTGGATTTGGGGTTTTATTGTTTTCATGTTTACTACGGAAATAGTCAAATCTTTACAAAAACAGAGCATATAAAAATGATCCTCCTGTAGACATCACTCAGCTTCAACAATTAGATACATCTGCCAATCTATGTCATGTTTTATCTGACACTTTTTTGTCTTGTTATTTTAAAGCAAATCCCAGATATGTATTTCTTCTGGAAATATTTTCACATAGTGATTTTATTGTTGCTGTTTTGTTTATTGTTGTTGATATAAATACAATGCCATTATCATACCTATGAAATTAGTAACAATTTCTAACTATTTTTTAATACTCAATCCATGTCCAAATTTTCCTGATTGCCTCAAAAATGTTTTTTCAAGTTGCTTTGTTTAATTCAGGATCCAAACAAGGCTCACATATTGCATTTAGATGACTCTTAAGTCTCTTTTAATCTCTGGCAAACTTTCTTTCCCTTTTAAGTCATATATGTGTACGAAAAAACTGGGTCATTTATCTGAGAGTGTTCAGCGCATTCCGGACGTGGCTGATTGCTTCTTTGCGGTATCTTTAACTTGTTCCTCTTTCTCCAGTAACTTCTCCAAACTGATAGTTAGCTAGATTTAGAGGCTTGAATCAATTGAGTTTTAATTTTCTTTGCAAGCACAGGTGTACTTCTATTTACATCACACCAGGAAACATGTATATGTAGTGAATCCTTTTTTAGCATGCTAAGATTGAGTCTTAGATATCAAAAAGTAATAAGACAAGAGGGACTGAAGAAAAGATGCATCAAAAAGGATGTATTTTCTGGAACTGGGGCGAAGGAAGGGGAGTTAACATAGGAAGGTAGAGCTCGATGGACTGAGACAGGGCTGGTTGGATCTTGCCCCCTCCTCAGATTGAAGTTATGAGGGAAACAGCATGAAAGCCTCCATCAATTTGAGATTCTGATGGTAAAGGAGGCTTACACTGAGCTTTCGACATTGAATTCTGAGAAGGCATATCAGCTCAGAGACAACTTCCATCACAAGACAAGTAGCCTTCCATGACCCAGCAGCAACTTGGGAAATCAGCCTGAAGTTCACCCAGTTTGAGTGAAGTTTGCAAAGAGGATCAGAACACAGAAAGGAGTATGTGGAGGGGTCTGCTGAAGATGCTGGTCTGGACAAAGTATTTGGAAGACAGAGAGACAGAGATATCAGCAAATGCTCACATGAAGAATGGTAGCAGCTCTAAACCACAGCTCTGTAATTCTACTTCTCAGCAGAGAGTCAGTGCACACCAGCACCTGCTGAGAAGCGTCGTAAATGCCCAAACACAAGATGATCCCAACAATGAGGCAATTTTCCTGTTTTCCCAATGAGGTCATTTTTTAAAATGCATTTTGGTCAACTTGAACACGTAAATTTAAGCTTAGATAGAAGAAATCACCAAATATCCACTTAGACAAATATTTAATTCATCAATTACACATGCAGCTAAAATCATGCATAGTGATTTTCCATTCTCGTACTTCATGAAACAGTTTATTCACCTTCTCAACATGCATCTCGACTTGAGTGATGACCTCTGGTGGCACATCACCATTTTGTTAGGAATCTAATATTGTGTTCCAGGCCACATCACCCTCACTTCCAACTAAGTCATTTGAAATACCACATTTTAAATCTTGTGCAGCCCTGTTGTCCCTGGAGATAAAAATCTTATCCCAAGTCGTGAGTATCCTTCTGTAAAACTTTAGAATAGTTGCTTCTTTACTATCCTACAATTGCATAAATTTGGTCTCTTCAATATAATCATTTACGTTTTTGTTTTTCAAGGATATTTTTTAAAAGCTTACTTATACTGACCACTAACTATTATAAGGTAATACTCCCAAGAAACTAAGATAGATCAGTATTAAATTAATTTGCCTATTTCTTTATGAACCCTGTCAGGTGATCTCCATAAGCATCGAAAATTGTTAATGTCATACTTAGTTGTCTCCACACCCCCTACTTAGTACTATGCTACTAAAATTAGAAAAGAGAGAGAAAAAGAGAAAGAGAGAAACAGGAGAGGGAGGGAGAGAGAGAGAGAGAGAGGCTATACTATAAGAGAATTTGTAAGTGATGCAAAGTAAGACAACTTTCCCTTTTCTGAAGTCTAAATCTGGAGGAAAAAAAATCTGCCTTGTATTTGGGAACCTGTAACTGTTGCCTTATCCCCATACACATGTGAAAAAATAAACCCAAGAAAGTATAAAAGAGAAAATAATATCTTTGTGTAATTTTTAAGTCTGAAATTACTGAGGAGGAATCACTGAATTTGACTGATTTTTCTTGAAAGTAACTAAATTAAATATTTTGCTATTAGGCAGAATGGGGACTTTAGATAAAAATTAAGATACTATAGGAAAATAAAATAAATTCCATGTTTTACAAATGAGTATGTGACTGCAAAATCTGTAACTATATATAGTGGAGTGATTATAACAGAGGAATTAATTAAATTTGATTCAGTGCAATGAGGAGATATTGAGTTACTCTTAAGTTCCAGATACTGAGCTAGTCACTGAGCATATAAAGATGGCAAAATAGATCCAGTCATTGCAAAACTCCATAATTAAGGTTTTTAATATTCTAGACATAGCCTCTCCTTCCTAATGTCATCTTAACACCAAACTCTAATTCTAGATTCATGCATTTGGCTGCTTTCCCGTATATTTTCAGAGGTCTCAGCACCCACCACCATTTAGTCTCATGCCACTCTTTTTCATTGTAACCACTGCTGATTAGGTAGAGACACTCATTAATTAAATTAAGACTTCAATTAAATATCTAAAACTAATAGCAACAAATGTTGGAGAGGTTGTGGAGAAAAAGGAACCCTCATACACTGCTGGTGGGAATGCAAACTGGTGCAGCCACTATGGAAAACAGTATGGAGATTCCTCAAAAAATTAAAAATAGAACTACCATATGATCCAGCCATCCCACTACTGGGTATTTATCCAAAGAGCTTGAAGCCAGCAATCCCAAAAATCCTATGCACCCCAATCTTTATTGCAGCACTGTTTTACAATAGCCAAGACGTGGAAGCAACCTAAGTGTCCAGCAACAGACAAATGGATAAAGAAGATGTGGTACATATATACAATGGAATACTACTCAGCTGCAAAACAGAACAAAATCATTCCATTTGCAATAACATGGATGGACCTTGAGAGAATTATGTTAAGTGAAATAAGCCAGCGAGAGAAGGACAATCTGTGTATGACTCCACTCATATGAGGAATTTAAAATTATGGACTAAGAACAGTTTAGTGGATACCAGGGGAAAGGTGGGGTGGGGGGTGGGCTCAAAGGGTGAAGTGGTGCACCTACAACATGACTGACAAACATTAATGTACAACTGAAATTTCACAAGATTGTAACCTATCAATAACTCAATAAAAAAAATTGACTTCAATTAACACAGTAAGTTAAATCATTAGCTCATTGATCCCAGTTTATTGGAAATATTACTGCTCCTCAGGTAATGAAAATGGAGTACATACGAAGATGTTTTTGAACAAGTTTAGTGATGTGTTAGCTAAGCCTCAGTTTCCTAATCTTTAATTCAAGTTAATAATATTACTTAGCTTAAAGAATTGTTGGGAGGATTGAATGAGAAAATGCCTGCAAAGCAATTAGCACAATGTTTACCATTATAATTGTTCACAGGGCTGTGTTGTCGTTCTTGTAGATGCTGTTGTTGTCTAGAGTAGGGGATCATTGTTAGTGTTGTTATTGCTGTTGCTGAGGTTATGCTTGTTGTGTGGCCTACAGACATTTTCACCAATCTGGGATCATGGAGGCACTGCTCACACATCAAGGACCTACTCTCTTTCCTCACTGGCATTTGGATCAGTTCATCAAACCACTTAATTTTAGTCTGACAAATCAACTCTTCTTGTTGCACCAAACCCATCATTGCTTAGACTAAGGGGTATGTTTTTTTTGTTTTTTTTTTTGGATTTTTTTGTTTTTAACGATTTTACTTTTTTCCTTTTTCTCCTCAAAGCCCCCCGTTACTTAGTTGTATATTCTTCGTTGTGGGTCCACCTAGTTGTGGCATGTGAGACGCTGCCTCAGCGTGGTCTGATGAGCAGTGCCATGTCCGTGCCCAGGATTCGAACCAACGAAACACTGGGCCGCCTGCAGCGGAGCGCGCGAACTTAACCACTCGGCCACGGGGCCAGCCCTGAAGGGGTATGTTTTGACGTTTAATTGGTGAAAGCATTTCATCTGTGGCCAAGGAAGTAGAAATAGCAGTGTGTTTACTCTGGGGATGTGAATTCAATGTCTTGATTCTTAAGCATACGTAGAATTGGTAATTACTTGGAAAGATTATGCAAAACATATCTAATCTCAGCTGCTTATTATTTAAAAATAATTCTATTTTTTAAAAGAGAACATCAATCAACTTAAAAAACAAAGATACATAAAGAAGAGTTAGTAGTAGAGAACTGTAAGAAATTTGAGTCAAGTTCAACAAACTTATATTGAGTACCTGGCAAGAGCCAGCCACTGTTGTGAACACCAATAGTACAAATATAAAGAAGGAAGCTGACCCCGAGTAACTCTGATGGACTGTTAGCTCAACATATTCCACTAACACTATTTTCGATGGGTGATTGGTTTCCCTATATACAACTATGTAACGGGGGGCTTTGAGGAGAAAAAGGAAAAAAGTAAAATCGTTAATCAGATCACACCCACCACCACCACCCTTCCCCCAAGCCCACAGGTATAAAAGCATTCTTCCTTCAGAAATGCTTCTAGAACTCTGATTACTCCCTGTTTTTCATGGCCCAACCCTTCTGTTTTAGCCATTCCTAATTTAATAGTTCAATAGAAATTCATTAATAAAGAAATTGAATTTTGAATAACTAATTGCTGCATGAGGTCATCAGTAGAAGTTCTATAGAGATATTACTGTTCTAGAAGGTAAAGTCACATGGTTACTTAAATATTACAAAGATAATTCGCAAAATTATGATAGGTTTATAAAGACTTTAACTTGGAATTAAAACGGCAAGAAAAGAGGTGAAGGAACAGAAAACAGATGAAAGAAAAGAGTACTCTGAAATAGATACTCTTGTTTGAAAGGAAAAAAAAGAAAAGAAGCAAAGTACCATTTCCTGAGAAATTGTCCCCACCGCTGCTAACTCTTCACTTGTCATTTAATCCCCACAGCAATGGGATAGACTAGATATAGTCTACTTCCAGAGAAAATGAAGCGGAAGCCCATGAAATGTGTCTTAACCAAAGTCACATAAGTAATAAATGGCAAAATCAGAATTTTGGCCCAGGCCTATTGGATTTTAAGCCACATTCTATTCACATTATAGACTAATCATAAAAATTCACTTATTTGACTTTGTAGTATATTTTATTATGGTGAACTATTTTAAAATCACTGATTTATTTCGTGTTTTGACAGTATTTAGTGTGACCACGTATGATAGTCATTTGCAATTACCTGGTATAGGAAGGGTCCAACCCAGGATCTCATCAGAGAAGACTTTAGATTAATAAGAAATTATCCTTCTACCCTCAGGTACTGTGAATACTAAAAGGCACATTGTGTATCATTTTGCACCTCCAAGAACATATCATAAATATGCAAAAGGAAGAGCAAAGCCCAAGGAAGAGGTGAGCCAGTCAGTCAAATGAAAATATAAAAGCCTCTACCACGTACAAAACACTAAGCCAGACTCAGGTTCTCAGTGTCAGAATCTTCCACCCAGAAAAATAAAGACTGATAGGGCTATTAGCTAAGACCAGAAATTCTGAATTGCAGTAGAGGAAGAAGAAAACCTTGAAGTTTAAGACAGTAAGTTGTTGCAAATAAAGTAAATATTATGTCAGAAATGAAGTACATTTCTATAATAATATCTGTGTAAGACTTAGTAGAACCTAAACACATTAAAAAAATTTTAAATGTTTAGAAAAGTTGATGAGTGATAGACACATACAAAAGTATTAAAAGGGATTATCTATCCTAGACCCTGAGGTCAATATTGTAAAGAACGGATATTCATTTTTCTAATGTACCCTCTGCTTCCCATTAGAGATAGAACCTAGCGTTTATTTACAATGGCATCATCCTGATGTGCTACTCATGTTTTCATTCGTTTATTCAACAGTCATTTACTGGGCATCTACCTTGTGCCATGCATTCACAAATGCAACAGGTGCACACTGAGCATCTGTTTTATGACCATGCATCAAGCTAACTTGGGCACAGACAGTTCTGGAGCTTACATCCTACTGGGGGATGTAGACATCTATCTACTAATTACACTGTTAATTATTTACTTACAGCAAATGTGTAAAATGTGCTACAAAGGAGAATTGGGCTGTGAGAGAGAAAACAGCTGTCTGGCCTGATAGGGTCCAGGAAGTCAGGACTTCCTGAGGAAGTGAAGCTGAAATCTGAATTAACTAGCCAGTGAACAGTGAATTTGAGAGGACAAAAGAGCATTCCAAATGGGAATGACAATATTGAAGTTGCCACATGAAGACCAGTGTCACTAGAACACACACAGAGAGGGGCAAAGGAAGGGGGGCTGAAAAGAGCCATATCCACATCCTTATTGGCCACAAGGGGAAGTTTAGAATTTAGGCTGTGAGCAGTAGGAAGCTATTGTACTAGTCCAAGAGATATAGAGATGTACAAGTGTCTATTTTCTCTTGTGTTCCTCAGTAATGAAGGTGGGAGGAAGCCATTAAAAAGAAAGAATAATATGGATGGAGTGTTTACAATGAGTGCAGCACTCAACATGTTTGATTTATCTAGTCCTCACAATAAAATAATTATAATTCCCTTTATGCATATTAGAAAACTGAGACTCAGTAACTTGATGAAGATCATACTTTCTATACAGTGAGTAAGATGTAATTTAACTGTTCTGTTTGACTCTAAGCCTAGTGCTTTTTCCTATTGCTACTTTTTCTTGTACCTATCCTTTCTTACTAACAATTTCTACTCTCCATCTCCTATCACTCTCTCCTCTTACCAAATCATCTTCTTCATCCCACTTTCACACCAGCCACATTCCTCATGGAAAAAAAAGGGGAGTTGGTCTACTTTGTTCATTGCTGTATCTCTGGCAGAGAGATAAGTTCCTGATACAAGTCGTTTGTTCAATAAATATTTGTTGGATGAATTACAACAGTCTGTCCTCCACCATCTGTCTTTCTACCCCCTTCCCTCAGTGTTATTTGACACTTCTCTGCTAATGATTTACAAGTACACATTGTCAGCCACAGCTTCTAACTGTAGTTCCAGATTGGTACTCCTGGACATCTTTTAATGTCTCGCCAGCACTTTGAGCTCAACATATTCCTCTTCTTGCTTCAACACCTTTATCTAATCTTTCTGCTTTCATTAAGCTGAATCATCTTTTTCCCAGGAACTGACTCTAAACACCTGAGTTATCTTCATAGTCATCTTGTTCCTTACTCCTCACATCTAAATAACTCAGAAGTCAAATGGGACTTCCCCACATCTAGCATATCGAGGTGAACATAACCTGAATTCTTTTCTATCAATTCACATAGTCAAATATCTCCGAATTCTTCATTTTGATTACAAAGCATACTTCTTCAGGCATTCTCAACTCTGTTATTCTCCAGACAACATTTTGATTTTATTCTACACTGCTTTATATTATCTTGAGCTCTTCAGTAATGAGAGTGGGAAGAAGTCATTTAAAAAAAGACTAATATGGATGGAGTATTTAAAATGAGTGAGGCATTCAACATATTATTTATCTAATCCCACTCACCCAAAAAATCTGTTCAAATCAGCAATCTTGTGAATACAGTAATTTTCCTGAGGGTTTGGGAGTGCCATGTTGGGGAGACCATATCCAGCACCAACCAGCTTCCATACCCTGTTGACATTCTCTCTTCTAACTTGGCCCCTTGTACAGCCCATATGCTGGGAGTGCCAACTTCCCCACATTCGGCTTCCACACCCTAGAGACACTCTTATTGCTTCTTCTTGATGAGTAGCCCTGCTAGACCAGTGTGCCTTTTCCTGGATTCCTAGAATCTCAATGAACGACTTTTTTTCCATTTTGTTACAACCACTTGGTTGACAAGTCCTTCTTATTCCATCTCCATAATATTTTCACCTTTTCCATTATCACTATTGTTTTCCTACTATTGGCCTTCAGAGATTCTCATTCTGATTACTTCCACACCTCATAACTTTGTCCCCAAATTGGAACCTCTATAATGTACATGCCACTCTGCTTCTAAAACACAGGTTTGCTCACACCATCTGAAAATCAAGACTCAGTAGCATGATATTTAAGCCTCCTCACAGATTGACACCAGCCTCTATTTCCACTCAGCCCACATTTCTACTGTATGTTGCTCTTCATGCTGCACTCAAAATGTCAGCCATCTCAAATCCATGGTCATTCTTCTTAAAACCAATATATTACTGTTTTTGCTCATCCTTTTTTCCTTCCAAAAATGTTTTCCTTTTTTCAATTCATCTAAGCACCAATATTATTTATAGTCTTTTGAAAATTCTATATCACTCCTTGATAAAACCTACCCTAAGCCTCGGTTCCCACTTATTTTTTATTATCAGCACCTTGTAACTAATTCCATTATAATACTCTTCACAGCTATCTTAAAGCCCACCATGCTTTAGAATTCACAATTTGCATTTTTCTCACTATATTGTAAGATCCATGAAGTCAGGAAAGGTATTTTATTGCTTTTTTATCCCCATAGTCCTTAACCCATACTAAGTTCAGTCATTTTCAATATTTTTTATTAAAACATACAGGAAATAATTTACCTCAATACTAATAGCTGCTATAGGAATAGTTTCAGCTCATTTACTTATCTTCAGGAGCAGAATTGTTCTCCATGAAATCAACTTCAAAGGCGAATTTGATGTGACTATTGTTTTCATCTCTTTCTACACATCTGAGGGGACCAGAGTCAATGAGGGGTAGGGAGCAGCTGTGGCACAAAGGCTTTGCAAAGTGGCTTCAGTTGAAATACCGTATAAGCTTCTCAGTGGTTGGAAAAACAAACCTGAAAGGCTTTTTTGTGGCTTGGCCTATAATCCCAAAATGTGAAGATAGCTGCTGGCACAATTACAACTCATTACACAAAAAACATAAATAGAAACACCCCAGGGACAGATGAGCACTTTGCCTTATTTTTCTGTGATGGACAACTGTACTTTTACTTAAGAAGAGCGTGTGCATTTTACCCAATTTGCTTGTGGTGCCCCAGAGACAAGCATACTGTGTGTATCATATGTTCGCTGCTCATTGAATCACATTTAAATTTTCAATTTCCTCTAAATCCTCATTTTACAGCCAAAACTTATAACCAACTGGATATATTTTTCTCAATTCTCTCTGACTCCTGTGGCTTTCTGATTTTACATTCAGTACGAGTTGAGCGGACGATGAGTGGATTTCAGAAGCTTTGACTTGAGCTTTTTAAATTTTCCTCACCGTGAATCTTGACGATCTTGTCTAGGCAGGAGTGGCTTGGGTGGATTAAACATGTTACAGTTATTTTCCATTTTACCTGTCTGTTAGAGTGTTTCCCTTTAAGCTGGAGTTTGTACATAGTTTGGATCACGTAATCATTGTCACTTTCTGAATGTCCTGGGCCCCCACATTTTTACATGTTGTGCTATCAAGTGGCAGGAACACCCATCACTTGCCAAAGGAGAGATTGCATTCATTGGGGTTGTTCCTAACTTTTCTTTCTCCCCACCTTGCCCATATTAAAATGGGAGATTAAATTATATTAATCTTATATGAATATGATCATTCAAAACATATGCATTTCTTTGCATTACCACATTTACTCTAATAAGTTATCTTGCTTTTACTCTGAGGAGAGTACTTGGGTGATGCAGGAGAGTGTGTGAGTATTTGGGTTCTGCTCTATCTTCAGCCATCTGTATTCACAGGTGTGATTCCCATTCTGATATATTAAGGGAAATCAACACTCTAGAGTAGCATATTAAAAAATGGCATAAATAAAGTTTATACTTTCTTCTGCAAGTTGCTTAATGCTTTAAAGCCAAAGACAGCTTTAAGATAGGCAATGTGTTTTGTGAGTGATGGAGGCAGGATAAGAAAAGAGGAAGAACATCTGCAAGCTACTAAAAATTGGTTTACATGCGATATATTCTTTCTTCCAACTTTTGGATTTGAAATATAAGTATGTTTGATATGGAGGTAAAAGAAGCATACAGCTGTCACTGCTTACATTCATTGGTAATATCTTTCACAGGGCTCAATATACATTATGGATGTGATTTTCCTTTGCCCCAATATCAAAAGAGTACTTTAACAGAACAAGACAGAGTATCTGAATGGCTTAGAGGATGAGGATGCTACTTTCACAATCGGCAGCCATCATAGTTACCTAAATGTAGGCTTTAGGAAGATTAGCCCAGAAAATGATATGCTGCAGGGACGGCAGGCAAACTCTCTCTCTCTCTCTCCCCCCGTGTGAGTGTTTGAATGTGTTTTACATGCAATCACCAAAAGAAGGAAATCTATCTTGTCTCTTTAACATCTGAACACAGCCACTGCCCCCCGCCCCTACACAGACATCACCAGAAGGTCTATTTACCAATATGTGGATCATGACTACCTTCTTCAGTCTTAGCCTGTAATTTTCTTGAACATGCAGATTCTAGAATCCTGTGCTAAACACACTGTATTAGAATCTCTTGTACTCTGAAATTGAGATTCTCTGACTTAAAATTAATACCAATCTTTTCTGATCCCTGGAATTTACCAAAGAAGATATGTGTATATATACATATATATAAACATTTCCCCCAAAATATTAAAAGGACCCCACTTCCACAATCTATAGCCAGTTCCAGACTTTGAATGCCACATTTTCTTCCTTTCATTTGCTCTTGCTCCAAAAGTGTTTTATTCCCTATTTCTATCTCCAACAGCAACAATAAGAACAGTTGGTCTCTACCTTCAGCATAATAAATATCCTTTTCTGTACTAGAAGATTCTACATAAGTTCTGAGTTATCTGTTGTGAGGAAGAAGTGCATCTTGGGAAAAGTCTTGTGTGATACGAGCTCACGTGTCGAAATTCTCACTCGTGTCAGGCAGATAGGCACTTTGGAAGTGAAGGTTAGAGTTCACATCATTTATCTCCTGTTCACTTTATACATCTTTGAGCATCTCTTTAAAAATATCAGGTCCTCAAATCTTAAATATTTAAGTTGAAAGGAAAACTAAAAAAAATTATATAAAATAAAAGAAGTAAGATTTTAAATACTTATGTCGTATTGCTCAATGGAAAACATTTTTATAGGACCATACAGAAATATAAATGGATCCAATACACATATTTATATCTATTTTTGCTACACTGAAAATCCATATAATTACTCTGGAAGTCAAGACATGCTCATCTCACCACGTCTGGGGGTCTTTAGGAAAAATTTAATTAGCTGCCAGGAAAGATAAAAAATATAAAAAAAGACAAAAGATACCCAAGGATTTTACTGAGAGACTGTTTCAATTTACAAAGAGTGGAACAATGAGGGTACAGACCGCAGGGATTTTAGACGTGAGCTATTCAGGACCAACCAGCGTTCTACAAAAAGACTTTCCTTGGAGGAGAAGCATCGTGTCCAGCCCCAGGGGTGGGAGAGGGAAGATAATGAGTTGTGGGAAGCTTTGAAGATGGAAAGTACTATAGAGAGGCAGCCCTTTGAGCTTTGGTGAAGAAAGGGATAGTCTAAGCACAAAGTGCTTTCCCAGCCATCCTACCAGTAAGTCATAAATCCTATGAACGCCGCGAGCAAACCGAGAGGATAAGATCTGTTGAAAATCAAATTCTGAATCTACCGAGGAACACAAGCAATCTGTCTCCTCTCTAAGTTAAAAAATAAAAAATTGACATTTCTGGAGATGTTCAATAATGAGTCTATAGCCGAAGCAGCAGGAGTTTCCAGACAGCAGGACCAGAAAGGACCACAAGGGAAGTCTCTAGGGTGAGAGAAGATTTGGGGTGCTGGTTACGGTAATGACCAGGGTGAATAAATTTGTCAAAACCCTTTGACATGTACACTTAGATCTGTGAATTTTACTATATGTAATTAGACAGGACTTCTAAAAATCATTTTGAGAGTTCTTTGTAAAAATTTGATAGGCTGCTTTTAACATTTTTTGTGAAAAGACAAGGGATCAAATAGTGCTCAAACAATGCTGAGGAAGAACTGATTTGGAGAACTTACTCTACTGGATAGAAAGTCTCATAAAGGTATAGGAATTAAAATGGCATGGCTTGGTGCAAAGAAATACAAATGGAAATGGAACGGAACAGAGAGTTCAGAGGGAGGTCCACATATAACATGGGTATTTAATGTATGAAAAAGTGGCACTCCAGGAGAATAGAGAAAAGGCAAGCTTAAAGATAAACTAGTTTTAACTGAATATCCATATTGAAAAGAATGAATCGTAAATCTCACTTCACGTTATAATCTAAAATACATTCCTGCTGGATAGCAGAATTAAGAAAGGTAAAATGATAAAACTTTCCAAAGATAATATAAAATAATATTATATTAGATATTGGATATTATATTAGATAATTACTATATTGAAAATTATATATAGTATATAAATATACAGTATATCGGAATATAATAAATTAACTAGATATTAATATATTAGGTAATCAATATTATAATGTAATATATTAGAAAATAAGACAATATGAAAATAATCAGCAAAAACATCCAAATTAAGAAGCATGGACAAATTGAAGAATAAATCCAAAGATAGCAAACAGAAGAAAATACCTGAGTCAAAATTAACGAAATTTTTTAAAAAACACACAATAGAGATAAATGAGTATAAAAGGTAATTCTTTTAAAAACAAAATAAAATAAACTTCTAGTAAGAATTATGAAAAAAAATAACTAGAGAGAAAGAGAGTTATCCCCAAAAGAATATCAGAGATGCAAGAAAGCTATAACTACAGACACAGCAGAGATTACAAAGACAAATGAGAATTTATTACATGCAACATTTTGCAACAAATACAAAGGCTTAGGGCAAATGAGCGAATTCCCAGAAAAATATGAATCACCAACTATGACACAAGAAGAAATAGGCCTAGAGAATTTTCTTGATAAATTCTACTAAACATTCAAGAATCTTATGAATTCTGTCTCATAATCAAGGAACAGATAATTCAAAAATTGGATAAGCTTCATTGTAAAAGTACTAAGAGATGAAGTAATCCTCAGATAATTCTGTGAGTCTAACTTATTCTTGGTAAGAAAATCGAACACAGATGTTAATGAGAAAAGAACATTATTGGCCAAACAAACTCCTGAATATAGACACAAAAATTCCAAACAAAACGTTAGCAAATAAAATGCAGAAATGCATTTCTATTTAAACAATTTTAAACACAATATGTTTAAGTGGGTTTAGCGGTGGTTTCCATAGCGTAGTGGTTATCACAATTGCCTCATAATATATCTAAGTGGGTTTATTCCATAAACATAAAATTGCTTCTAATATTAGAAAGTGCATTAGAGTAATTTTTCAAACTAGCATATGAAAAGACAAAAACTACATGATTATCTAAATAGATGCAAAAAGCAAACCAAGAACAGAAGGTAACTTCCTTAAATTGCCACAACAGATATTGCTAGGGCTTTGTGGCATCCTTGGTCCTCTTATCCAAGCACAGAACAAGATTACCTCTGTAGCCTCCCTCGCAGCTGGATGTAATCATGTGACAGAATTCTGGTCATCAGACTGCAAGAGGAAGAGATGTGCACTATTTCTGGGGTTGGACCATAAGACCCTCTTTCTCCATCTGTTTAACTAAATTGACTGGACTCTAAGGATTAAGTGACTAAATGACTCTGTGCAGCTAAGCACCCGCCACCACAACTAGCAAACGCAACTGGCTGTCACAGAGCAAGAAAGAAACTCCTATTTTTAAACCTATTAAATTTTGAAGTTGTTTGTTTTAATACCTAAAGTCATCCTCACTGATAGACTTGATCAAGGATATCTAGCAACAGTTCATACTGAGCATCCTACTACACGTAAATATTAGCGGTCTTGGTCAGCACAGTAAAACTAGTAAAAGAAACAAAGAGATTAGGAAGGAAGGAACAGTATTGTTTTTCATCACAGAATATATGATTCTCTACATAGTAAATCCAATCAACTTCATCAACAAATAGCAAGAATAAATAAAAATAGCTTAAGAAATTTGTCAGATATATAGAATCTGACATATGTAGAAATGTCTATTGCATTTGTATACACAAAGGATAAATTCCTCAAAATTGAGTTTAAAAAAAGATACCATATATTGTTGCAACAAAATATAAGGAACCTAAGAAAAATTTTTTTGAATGATATGTATGTTTCAAAAAAATTATAAAACATAAATTAAAGATATTTAAAAATCTAAATAAATAGAAAAAAATACTATGTTCATAGCTGTGGAAACTCAACATGGCAAAAATGCCAATTTTTCCCAAATTATCTGCAGATTCAAAGAACTCCTCAATAGAATTTCAACCTGGTTTTAACAGAATTTGAAAAGCCAAGCTCTAAAATATATATGGAAGATAAAAGGATTTAAATATCTGATACGTTCCTGGAAAAGAATAACAGGCGTGGGGAATTGCCTTGAGCAATATCACTTCACTTTGAAACTATAGTAACTGATAAAGTGTGGCAGTGACTGACGTTCGGATAGACTGATAGATCAATGAGACTTAGAAGACTCCAGAAACAGAGAAACATGTATATGAAGATAGAGCCAAAATTGCAGATCACGAGGTGTGGTGTAGAAACAACTGATTGCTCATATTAGACATATGTTAATGGATCCTTTATATCACACATCTCCACACACACAAACATAAATTTCAAAGGTAGTAAAGACTTAAAAGTGAAAGGAAAAACATGAAACCTAAAAACTTTTAGAAGGAAATCTAAAATAGTTCTGTAGCTTATGCTTAAAAAGCACAAATCGTAAAGGAAGAGTTCAACACCTTGAACTATATGAAACATGAAAAATCCTGTAAATCAAAAGATGCCCCAAAATACATAGATAAAAAAGTCACAGCTGAGAGAAAATATTTAGAACAGATATAACTGATAAAGGATGAGTGTCTAGGCTTTTTTAAAATCCTATGAATCAATAAGTACTCAACCTAAATCTAGACGTGAACAAAGATTTTTACAGAAAAGAAAACATGAATAAAGATTTAAATGCAAATGAAATGATCTTCATTATTAATCAGGGAAATGCTGATTTAAAGACAACAATTTAACACCTTTCTGATTTGACAAAAAAATAAAAAGCTTGCCAAAAGACAAAGAAAAGGAACTCTCCTCTGCTTCCAGAGAAAATGAACAATTTGTAACGAGTGATTTCAAAAACAAATTAATATTACCTAATAAAGCTGAACATACAGATACCTCACAACTCAACCAGGCATGCTCGATGCTCATAATAGCATTGCTTGTGATGAAACACACACATAACTGGAAACCACCTAATGTTCATTAAAGGCAGCTGGACAAATGCATTGTGATTGTTCATACGATGGAATATCCTACAGCCATGAGAATGAAGGACCTATAGCTATGCATGTCTATGTAGCCAATTCTCAACAACCTTATGTTAAGCAAAAAGTGCGAGGGACCTAAGAACACACATAGTAATGTTCCATTTATTTACGTTTCAAAAAGGCAGAACTAAAAAAATATATAGTTTTGAATACACATGTGACAAAGCTGTCATGAAAATGAAGGAAATTATTAAACGAAAAGTAAAGCTAGTAGTTACCTCTGGGCAGAATGGGGGGATTTGATTGGGGAGAAGTATATTGGATGTCTCAAAGATACTAGCCATGTTCTAAAGTGGATAATAGGATTCATATTATTAATATTCTTTAAATTATGCCTATTTTCAATATATGCTTTTTGCATGATGTATTTTATTATTATAAATATTAACGCAAATAAAAGCTCAAACAAAAACCATTACTCCATTGATAGCACCAGAGTTTTTCTCTTTATATAAATGGAAGCTCCAATTTTATTTATAAGCAGTAGTTAATTACACGTATTTAATCTAAAAAGAATTAAAAGGATTTTCTGGACTGGATTTTACTGGATTTTACTTTAACTTCTGTTTGATGTATAACTGGAAATGGCAAACAATAGTTACAAAAGTATGCTTTAGGCTCCTACTGACATTCAATAAAGTAGACTTCTTGAATTCTACCAAACAAGCATCTTTAAACCTCTGCTTTTGACGGGTACTATATAGAACATGACTGAATTTCCACTTCTTGTTCATGTAGGCTGTAATCATTGTACACCCAAGTTTTTCCAGCCTGCTTAAAATATTCTCACGAACTCTCACCTTTTAGACATCCATTACATAAGGCCATCTCTGACTGTGGCCCGGGGGGGAAGAATTACCCACAATTTTTGGCATTTGTGTGATTCTTTTCAGGTTGGGACAAATCTAAAACGTTAGGGTAACCACTCCAGCACTGGTTGCCAGAGGGAAAAAAAGTCCCACAGCTTACTGATTTACTAAATTTCTCTTGCGTGCAAACCCTCTGCCTCAGCCCCTGCTCTTTGTGTTCTCCAGAAACACTGTTACATCCTGTGCACGATTCCACTGTATCTTTGTGCTTACTCTTTCCTTTCTTGAAATTCTCTCCCTTGGCGCTTAATTTATCCTTTTAAATTTGCTTAGCATCACCCTCTCCAGAAAGCCTTCCTCAGTACCCCTAAGTCCTCAAAGTGGGGTTCCTGCACCAGCAGCAGGAGTATTACCTGAGTATTTTGTTAGAAATGCAAACTCATGGGTTCAACCCCAGACCTACTGAATCAGACCTGTGGCCCCAGGCCCAGTAGTGTTTTAGTCAGCCCTCTGAGTGATTCTGGTGCACACCAACATTTGAGAACCATTGAGTTAGACAAAACGGCTCTTCCTTGTGTTTCTATACCAGCTTCCACTCACTGGTGTCACGGCACACTCACCACATTATGTTGAAACTCCAAGTCCGCTTGTCTCTCCATAGGAGATTCAGAGGTACAGACTTATGTCTTATTCATGTTGATATCCACAGCATCTGGTTCATGGTAGACACTCAAGAAAAGTTTATTAAACTGTAAGAACCAAAAAGGTTAAAAGATGGTAGTCAGAGGCACAAAGAAGATACATCAATCTTTCAGGGCCCTGGGACTCACACCCATCTTTCCACCAGAACTCTTTCCCAGAGCTCTCTCCGAGAAGTGATGAGTCATCTTAAGGAAACTTTCTTATTTGGAAAGAAATACTAAGTCCACGTGTTTGTGAATGTTGGTTCCAAAGCCAGGTATGCCTATTTGTTCAGCCGTAAATGCAGCAAGAGAGGGATAATTCTGGACTCTAAGGGAATCCATCCCAGTCAAGGCCCCTGATGGTGTTGAGATTGTGGCAGTGAGCCTTATCCCATCTTTTTCTTCTGTCAGTTCTGAGGCTATGAGCATCTAGATCACAAATCTACAGCAAGGAAACCTCTGCACTGAGAGCTGGAAGAGGGAACAGTGAGGCATTATATAATTACATAGATCTGGAGGTTGTATTAGAATCATGGTAGCTAATGTTGAAACTAGCTGGATAGCCTGAAATTAGAAGGATGGAGATGTATAAATTATGACAAGACAATGAGTCAAAATTTGGACAGACCAGTATAAATCAGAAACATTCTAGAACCCAAGGGAGCCTCAAAGTTCAGCACTAGGTATGAAGATCCTAGTTTCTGGCCCATCCATAAGTTTTTCATAAATTTTTTTTGGGAGCGAGAAATCTGGCCACGTTTAAGAGTTTCACAGGCAGGAAGGGAGCACGGATGAGAAAATGCACCTGATGAAAGTTGGGGTGGGATGCACAAAGAATCTGGGGTGAGAGGGAGGAGAGAATTGTTGAAGAAAAAGATAGCTAAAGACTGATTTATAGCAATACCTCTGAACATTAACCCTATACCAGAAGGCATATCTGGTGTGTGTTGCAATATTGAAATATTATCTCTTCAGCAAACGTGCTGAGATTGACAAACCCTGACATCAGGTAGTGACTGGTATCTATTGAAACATAAGCTCGTTAAAGACAAGGATTTTTTTTCATGTCTAATTAGAATGTGTGTTATCTTCATTTTTTTATTCAACAAATATTTAATGAACACCCACTGTGTACTAGGTACTGTGGTAGGCACCGAGGTCCAAAGAACCAGGTCAGATGTAGCCATAGCCCTTGAAGACATCAAGGAGGAATAGACAGGGAGATGGATACCAGCCTTACATTCCTCATCTTCACATGCATCTGTTTCTCATCTCAAAGGAGTGACCTCACAGACTAGGCCTCCTACTCTCCTGCCTAGACCACTGTTTTTCAAATGTTATCAGATTGCAATTTTTCTGGAAATAATGGTGCTTTAGACAAAACACAACATATTGTTATTTTTTACTCAAATTAAATAAAGGTATAATTTTACCCTAATTCCAATAGCACCTCATATTAGCATTTAGTATTTTTTCATCATTTATTCATTCAACCAAAATTTGTTAAGATCTTATTATGTACCAGGCCCTGTGCAAAATACTGGTGACATGATGACAACAAGACAGACACCGTGCTTGCTCTGAGTCTCACGGAGCTCCATCCATTGTAGACATATGGCAGGTCATGAAAAAACTGGAAGTACAGAGGAAAGAGGATTAAAGGCTGTACATATGAAAATAAGGAGCGAGTCAGACAAACTTCAGCAAAGAGGTAATGGATGAGTTGATTCACAAAGAAGGAGTTACTGGTAACTGCAGACACTGGGGGCAGGGGTACCTGGGAAATTACTCTTGAGCTGAGAAAAAAGCAGCTCCTCAGAGAGAACAGCATCTCCGGACAAGGTGAGTGGTTATGGCCAGAAGATACCTGGCTTGCTAGACAGTGACTGTACGTGAGACCAAAAGCACAGGCAAATGAAAACGCCCTCGTAGTCCATGTCAGGAGTTTGACATTTATCCCATGAGCAAGCAGGAGCCATTGAGACGTCTAACAGAGAAGTGACTCGTTGAGTTTGGATTCTGGACTCATCACTTAAGCATTGGAGCTCTTGTATGAAGGCAGGCATTAGCCAGAGACTGGAAGGTGATTTAGGAAAAAGGAGGAGGTTATTGGAGCTTTCCTGCACTTCCTAGTGCCAGGACAATGCTAACCATACCTTTCCCTGGCCTCAGGTAAGAATAGTCATTCAGCACACAGCAAGCGCTGATTGACTCCCCGACAACAGCCTGATGGACTGAGGCTGGACCACAGACCAGCAGAGTGATAAACAGAGCAGACCGGTTAGGTAAAGCGTTGCTTCGTAGAGTGGAAAGGAAAGTTGTGTCTCTCTGCACATCACTTATGTCTTTCCTCGTCTGATACAGGATCTCTTCATCTTCCTGTCTATCACTTACCCACGATTTTTTTCACTTTTATTAAGATATAATTGACATAGAGCTCTGTATATGTTTAAGATGTACTGTAAACAACTTCACATACATATATTGTAAAATGATTGCCACAATAAGTTTAGTTAATATCCTTCTCATATAGTTACAGAAAGAAAAAAAGAAAGAAATTTTTTTCCTTGTCTTGAGAACTTTGAGGATTTACTCTCTTAGCAACTTTCAAACATGCCATACAACGGTGTTAACTGTAGTCATCATGTTGTACCTTACATCCCCAGTACTTATTTATCTGATAACTGGAAGTTTGTACCTTTTAACCACCTTCATCCCATTCCCCTACCCCCAACCCTCTGCCTCTGGTAACCGTGAAGTTAACCCCTTTTTCTAAGAATTTGTTTTTGTTTTGTTTTTAGATTCCACATGTAAGTGAGGTCATATGGTATTTATCTTTCTCTGTCTGACTTATTTCTTGTAGCATAATGCCCTCAAAATCCAGCCAGGTTGTTGCAAATGGCAGGACTTCCTTCTTTTTTATGGCTGAATGGTATTCCACTATATATATCTACTTACCCACATTTGATACATGTTGGCGACACAGCTTATGTAGCTTGTGTCTATGATCCCACCTGACTGACAAGCACAGGTCCCAGCAGCTCCCCTGTTTTCAATGCTTGTGGGTACCCAATCCATCTTCCAATTCATAGCAGGAAAGTGCAAAGTTCTGACAAAGCTCACACACTATCAAACTTTCAAAACACCCTTATACCTCCCAAAAGATATAATAATAAAAAAAGTATTTGCACAAGGTTCCTGTACTCAACAAAAAATTGCACTTCTCCTGCAGGTTCTCATCTAGGGAAATTTTTCTGATATCTCCTTTTATAAGAAAAAGATACATCTCTGACAAGAAGGGAAAGAGAGAAAAAAGAGACAGGAGTAATAAAGAGAGGAGAAAAAAGACATTCTCTCTTTGGAGACAGAGAAATGAACATTTGCTGACTCATCTCTTATTTTTGTAATGAATACAATATGATGAATATTTGAAATAATGAATTAAGTTTCCTGAGTTCCAAATCTAAATTTCAAGTTTTAAGGAGAAGGTGATATGATATCCTTAAATTATTGAGTGTAAAATTAGGGAAGGAACAAAGGGCTTTCAAAAGATTATAAAGTAGTACGAAAACTAATGAAAAGTGAACAAACAAATGAACAAACAGGAAAAGTAAAGAAATGAGAGAGCTCCAGCCCTGAACCTTTGAATTTTCATAAACTAAACCCAGTTCCCCAAACAGAAGCCAGCACGATGGGACTGACTACCCAGAGAAACTGGGCCCTTTCTCTTGAAGGTCACTTCACCAAGCCCCATGCTGCTCTGTTGTCATTCCTTGCCAATATATTTTTTAAATTTATGTCTGCATTTTAAGTTCTTTTAACTTTATTGCCATACATAAACATGTTCAGAAGGAAGGTCCTTTCCCGTAGGTCCTACATTTCTCTAAGGATAAAGGAATTCTTATAATTGGACCTTAATTATCAGGTAACATAGGAATCCAATAGGCCCAGGATGTCACTTGGGCTAGGGGCTATCTAGGTCATCAAAGAAAAAGCTATAAACATTACTGTAATATTCTTACTGCACATCTTAATACTGCCAAGAGCGCTGGCTTCTTTTCCTGTAAATTGGTGTCTGAATCATGCAAATATTATTTAGGACTGCAAAAGGGGTGGTCAGAGCTTCTTGGAACCTGTGCAGCAGCCCTGAAGCAGCTGCTGGCTCTCTAGCCCAGATTAGGCTTAAGTATATTTGGAATTACATTTATCTCTTTGAATTTGTTTTTCACAAGAAATAAATTTACAAAAATCTTTATTTCATCTTAGTCCTCTTCTTTTCAGTAGACTAAGAAAACACGATGTTTCCAATCTTCACATTTATCACCATATATCCATACTCAGGGTCCTGAATGACCAATTACCAGCACTGCTTAGAAAAAAAGAAAGCAAAGTTTTGTGGAAATTATTCTCTAGGTGTATTTTTACAGAAAGACTAAAAACAATTTTATTAGAAGTTTAGAATAACTTAGTGATATGCAAAGTTGTTTCCCAATGAATGGTGCTATAACTAAGTCAGAAATTAGTAGTCATTTACAGCAATTTACCAGAAGGAATAAATAATCATTGGAATAAAAAAGATTCTATGGTCTTATATGTACAATGGCACTTAAGTGTCTCAAATCTATAGATTAGTAAGAACTAAGCAAATGAAACATTTCCATTCACAGGCAAAGATATGGGATTGAAAATAATTTATTGGTTCTGGTCTAGTCAAGCAAGACTAGATAATATATGGTTGCAATAATATATTATCTAGCACTGTAATTTTTCAAGATGAATTATATAATTATTACAAAGCTTATTATTTCTAATATATCGTAAAATTCCCAAGGCACAATCTGTTCTAACACTACATTAATGGTGAATACAAAAATTCAGAGAATGTGAAATAATTGATTTAGAACCCCCACATATCCCTTTCAAACTTCTAAAATATAAGTCTATCTGCGTGCTACCTTTTCTGAAATACAGAGGCTTATTAATTGTTTATCCTCTGAAGATAGAACTGGATCAAATAAAATCCACTTCAAAGACAAAACTTGTTTTATTGAGGATTGTTTTAGAGGATGTTTTCCATTCCACTTGCCATGGTTTTGCCAAATGTCCGAAAGCTTCTACTTCTTCTCCTTAAGGCCCAGGCTGAGATGAGTTTTTTTAAACCATAAAGTAGTGCTAGTGGAAGGAATACTGAATATGAGGTCAGATAATCTAAACCTCTAAGTCTTTGTATGGCTTTTTAAAAGTTTAAAATGGCCTCAACTCCTGATTGGTAGTACTTGTCTCGCAGAATTGTTATAAGGCATAAAAACAAGAATAGGTGAGAAAGAGCTCAGTAATGTGCAATATTTCACACATGTGCCTTCACATTAGTACCATCAGGATCAACAACAGATACTGAAAAGTCTACCATAATACACATATAGTTCATTGGAGTGAGAAGGGATAGGGCAGAAGAAGATGATACTTTCCATAAACTACTGAAAACTGCAGGTCAATGAACTATCTGAGAAACAGACATAGAATAATAACAATGTTCTGCAACCTTGTCCTTGTCGGTAGCACAGCCAGTCAAAAATAACTTATTTGCCAGATTTTAAATCTTTGCAGAAATCAAAGACTGTTCATTTAGCTCTGGGGTCCAGAGAGCCCCAAAGACAAAAATCTAAAGTTTGTATGTAATGGAATAAATGTATGTAGCTAATTTCAGTGGTCCAATGTGATTTATGGTTGGGGATTGGGGTAGATAGAGAGGAGAGAAGAAGCTATAAAACCCAGAATCTCTGTCTATACAGATATACTTAATTTGTTATTTGCTGAATTTTTGCTTCCATGAGCACTGTTTAGACCAAATGCCTTAAAAATGATAGAGAAACTAAAGACAGGAAATGTGGTAAACATTTTTTGTTTGTATTTGTTCTTGCCTCCCATTGTTGACTTCTGAAAAATACCCTTCCCCCACTTTTAGCCCATGAACACAGATGAGACTGAGTCAGCCCTCAACTCCTGGTGGGGAGCATATGATTTATGCTTAAGCCAATTGGAGTATTTTTCCAATCCATGGTCATCAGTTCAGAGATGCACTTGTTTCCCAATAGAACCAATAATATGCAATGAAACTTGAGCTGAACCTTCCAGGGAAGAGTAACTTAACCTGCTGGTATTTAGTCTAGGGTTGCTGAAACATTCTTGCTTTCAAAGGGAGAAATTGCACGCAAATGAGAAGACAGCTGAGTCAGCAAGATGGATGCCAGGAAGGGGAAAAGAGAGAAAGTGAATTCTGCTATGGTCTGTCCTGAGACCCGCCCTTACAGCTGGAATTTTAGGGTAAGCTCCCCTTTTGCTTAAGCCTGTTTTCATTGAGTTTTCTTTGGCTTGCAGTGGAAAGAGGTTTAAATGATAGGGAGATGGAAAATTAGATCATGAAAACCAGGAAGTTATGAATAATCAAAATTCACAGATTTAGTAGAGATCAAAAATTAGTCGAATGCGATCAAAAGTCACTCACATATACTCAGGCAAAGTCACAGTCAGAAATTAAACTAATCATGACAAGTTAAAGAAAAAATAGTATATCAGGAATCTGAATATGCAGATGCCCAGAAGCCAAACAAGCAAGCAGATAAGCACCAGATTTAGTTACTAATGAGTAAGGCTAAGCCAGAATAGCAATTAAATAAGTATTTATTTAATAATTTTTGTTAAGAGTAAAACAAGGGATCAATAATTTATTGATTTGAATGAACCAAAGGGGTGTGAAAGAGCTAATAATGTAAAAATAGTAGAAGTGCAGCATAAAAAACAATAATAAAGGCTGCCGTTGATTGTTCACTATGCAAGATATTATCCCCTATGGTTTAAACACATTATCTCACTTTATCTTCACTAGATCTCTGTGAGATAAATGCTCTTACCTACCTTTCAGATAGATAAAGCCATGCCATGAGAGTGTGGGCTTTGGAGTCAACGCTTGGTTTGCAGAAATTATTTTCACATTATTCCCACGTCTTCATTCCCTCCATCCATGCCTTAGACATGGGGCTTTGCGGTGCCTCTACTGTGGTGGAGAATACATTCCTGTGCCATTGACGGCAATTTGTTTTGGCGGTGGAATGTGGGTAGAAGTGAATGTGGGCCAATTCTGGAGTGAGGATATACAAGCCATCACATCTCTCTCTCTTTTGCAGTCCTGAGATCCACCATGGGGAGAACATGTCCCAGGCAGTAAGGACAGAGACTTGAAGTCGGTCGGAAGCCTAGAGTCCAACCTGGCCCAACCAAGTCCTGCCTACATCAACCAAACCACATGCATATTGTGAGAATAAAAATAAATGTTTATTTGTAAGCCACTAAGAGTTTGAGATTATTTTTATGACAGGATAGAAAAAAAGGACACTGATTCTGAAACACATACCTGTTCACACCAGAAAGTGTCTTGACGTGGTAACTGCTGATCCAAAAGCAAAGCTGGATTTGACTGAGAGGTGAGATAAAGACAGTCTTTGCATCTGATTGAGAGGAGCCCTGGTCTTTTTTTTTTTTTTTTAAAGATTGGCACCTGAGCTAACAACTGTTGCCAATCTTCATTTTATTTTCCTGCTTTTTTCTCCCCAAATCCTCCCAGTACATAGTTGTATATATATATATTTTTAGTTGTGGGTCCTTCTAGTTGTGGCATGTGGGACGCCACCTCAACATGGCTTAATGAGTGGTGCCATGTCCATGCCAAGGATGCGAACCCTCGGCCACCAAAGCAGAGTGTGCGAACTTAACCACTCGGCCACAGGTGGTTCCACTGCTCTATTCCAACTGCTCTCCACAAACATAACATGGCCAGCCCCAGGAGCCTTGGTCTTGATTCATGGATCCTGTCCATGCTGCCAATAAGTTGTAAATTCTTTACTACCAGGCATGTATTACAAGTGATTCAGGTTCCTGTTGGAAGGCATTACAACAGAAGCCCAGGCCTTATTGTCCAGGCAGGTTCAGTGTGAAATCCAAACTCTGCCACTTGCTAGTTGAGCTAATCTTGCCATGCTTTTTTTATGTTTTTGCATCCATAGAATATGACAAATATCATCTAACTCACTAGGTTACTATGAGGGTCTATTGATGTAAGTTTTATCAAAATCTAGAACAATGCCTAGCCTGGAGCTGGCATTTACTTAGCAAGCCACGGTTATGCCTGGGGTAGTTGTGTCTATCAATATCACTTGTTAAAATCACTCCCAAACAATCCTAGTGCCCTATGTTGACAAGGATATCCTCCAGTGCAATAAAGTATATTTGAGCTGAAAAATAGATTTGGCAGTTCTAAATCAATTCACAGCTTTGGCTACTGGGTAAAAACTATGTTTCTGTCTTTCCTTTTTTTTTTTTTTCCGAGGAAGATTAGCCCTGAGCTCACTACTGCCAGTCCTCCTCTTTTTGCTGAGGAAGCCTGGCCCTGGCCCTGAACTAACATCCATGCCCATCTTCCTCTACTTTATATATGGGACACTTACCCCAGGATGGTGTGCCAAGTGATGCCATGTCTGAACCCGGGATCCGAACCGGCGAACCCCGGGCCGCTGAAAAGCAGAATGGGCGCACTTAACCACTGCACCACCAGGCCGGGCCCTCTGCCTTTTCTTCTGCCACTCCTTTCTTTAGATGTTTTCACCACTCCTAACTACCAAGCCCCATTCCAATTGATCTCCACAAACATAATATGGTCACAAGGGTTAAGACGAGATGAAGGTTTTTCATTTCAGCCAACAGAACTTCAACTGTGGAGATATATGAACTGAAGATTGTGCATGCGTGTTTCCTTTGGAAAGAAAAACGCGAAATAGAAGAAGCAGTTACTCATCTGGCAATGACAGTAAACATCCTCATTCTAGAAAGTTTCTCCTTGAAGATGTCAACTTCAAAAGGATCTTAAAGATTTACGCTTTTTTGTGTTTTATTGATTCCCTGATTTTACTTCAACAGTGAAAAGCCAACAAGGTCAGAGGCTGCATCATGTTTGATTTTAATCAATGGCTTAGTAAAATGAGATGTGCATCACAGATGTAAAGTATCTGACAACAGCCTGTGATAACAAAATATGGGCCCAGATAGGCAGGTAGTTAGCCCATTAAGGTATCCTGGGAGAGGCAAAGGAGGGTCAGTGGCAGTGCTCTTATCTTCCCCTGAGAGGAGAGCCCGGTGCTTGCTCTGTTATTCTTGAAGTAAAGATGCAAATTCAAAGGGCAGCGAGAGAAGCAGCAGTAGCATAGCCCTGTGTGAGCATCTGCTGCTGAGAGGCACTTTGATAAACTCTTTATGCGGTAAATCATTTAATTCACATGACCAGCACACAAAAACTGTATCCTTCTACCCTTTTGCAAGAAGTGCTTTTCCCATGATCAGCTATTTGATCTTGTATATGTTTTACATCAAGGACTATGTTTTTAAACACTTTACTAATGTTTTCCTTTTCTTCATGTATGCATTCTTTTAAAATATATTTATTAAACTCCCTCTCTGTGCTAAAAAAAAACCCTTACTCTCACGGAATTTACATTCTAGGAGGCATGAAGGAGACAGACATTAAATGAATAAACAGATAAATTCAGATAATAAACTCTATGGGGGGAGATTAAGCAAAGTGACAATGAACAGGGAATGTAGCAGACAGGTGATACTATTTTAAGGAGGTGGTCACCCAGTGGAGGCTTCATTGATAAGGTGACAATCGAGCAGCTCCTAAGGAAAATGTTCCCTCCAGCCATGTAGACATTTGGAAAAAGATCATCTCAGGCAGAGAAAATAACACATGGAAAGGATCTAAGGCAGGACCAAGTTTGACATGTCCAAGAAACAGCAGGGAATCCAGAAAGGGCAAGAATGGTGGGAGATAAGATTAGACAAATGGTGGGGAGGCATATCACATAGGGACCCACAAGCCGGGGCAACCACTTTGCCTTTGAGTGATGTGGGAGGTCACCAGCAAGTGTGAAGAAAAGCCATGGCTTGTTCTGACTTACATCCCAGAACATTCACTCTGGCCTCTGTGCTAATAATAGGGGGTAAGTGCAGAAGTCGGGAAACTAATTAAGATGCTAGTGCAGTAATCCAGGTGAGAAATAACGACAGCTTGTATCAATATGTTTGCAGTGGAGGAACCTGAAGATAGAACCCACAGAATTTACTGATGGATTGGATACAGGATGTGAGAAAACAGAAGGATACAAGGATTGTACTAAGTTGTGTGGTTTGGCAACTGGATTGAGTAAACTGAATCTGGAATAGCATGCCTGTAGTGTTAAGAGATGGACTTAATGCAGAAGCACCTAGACAGTCCAGGATACGGAAGAAACGGATGGAGAGGTAAGGAGATGGAGGGGGGATAACGAGATAGAAACCACCGATTTATGTTGATGTTGAGTTTGAAGATAAGGTGGTAATATTTGGAGAGGCAACTCAAAAATTCTGAATAAATCCTATTTATTTGCAACTCAGTGAATCATTACAAAAACAACTTTAGAGATAGAAATAAACAAGAAGACTTTACCCCATCCAAAAGATGAATAAAGTATAAGTGAAGATTGTCATGTATTTTATGCCATTCCCTGAAGTGCGTTTGAGTTGATGGTGGGCACTGCGTGCGTTTGCTCCCTGAAGACACAGTCCCACAAATGCCGGCCACAGTGAAGGCATGTACACAGGTTAATATGTGTCTTTAGAGCTTATAGACAATTATCTACAGTCATATTTCATTACAGACCATCAATGATGGCAAACCTATTTGCCTTTGTGCATACATATTCGATTTTTATAAATATTCCAAGGTAATTTGGAGGCCATCCTTATGTCAAGGTCATTTAAATCATGATGGGGGCTGAGAGTCAGAAAATGGGACACTATCATAAAACAATGGAACTGCTTTCCTTGTGTGATTCAAAAGTTACTTCCACAATGTCTTGAGCAACAAATTATCAAGACAATCAGCCAATCTCCTGATTAGATTTCTTTAAAAGACAGCTCTATTTAGAATATCAATTAACATGTTACTTAATTAGATTTACATTATAGTCACATGTTTAATGAGCTATTGGCAATAAAGATGGTAAATTAGTACAGGTTCTCTTAATTTTAGTTTTTGATTTATTTTGACTAGTTCTTGTGTGATATTTTTAAGTAGATAGTCGAAGTATTAAAGAACCCTTTAGTAATTGAGAAACATCTAAGAATTCAGGTATAATCTGGAATTCAGGAGCTTACTCTTCATTTATCCTAAAGAGATTTACAAAAATAAAGACGGTCAAGAAAAACACACAGTGCCAGGTAAACTGAGAACTGGCTTTTCACACTTTACAGAAAGGATGTTTTCCCCCTCTGCCCTGTATTTCCTCTTTATTTCCCTGGGAAAAAAAGAAGATGAGAAAAACATGTTACTCAAAATGAGACTGAGACTGAAAGTATGTAATAAAATCAAGTGACACATTATAAATGAGAAAAGAGTCCAGCAAATGAAATATCTAACGACAATGAAGATAAAGAGAATATGTAGGAGCAGACAAACAGGAAAGGTAGTGGAAGGAAGGACATATAGATCCAATCACAGACAGGGCTTGAAAATTAAATGCCCCTAACAAAAATCGGCTGGCAGACAGATAAAAAGAAAACGGGAATGTAGACAGGAGCAGATAAGTAATGCAGTCTATTCCTTCACAGAGGAAAACATGAGTGTAGAGGGAAGAGGTCGTTACAATAGCTTATCCACCCAAACATCATTAAGATGAATCAACCCAAGATGGCCCTTCAAGTGAAAGTACAAACCAGTATTTGCACAGTTGTCTATGTGTCTCACAATAAAGCCAACATGTGGAAAGAGCTCTGGGTTGAGAAACAGGAGCTCTAGGATCTAATTTCAGATCTGTCACAACTCATCAAAGTCATTGAGGAAGTCCCTGGGCCTCAGCTTCATCATCTATAAAATGGGAGAATCGGACTAAATGGTTTCCAAGACCCCTTCCATCACTAGTGTTTAATATATAATGTCTGCCATTAAGCGTCTGGTATTTGACCCCAAAATGGTAAATGATAAATTAATCAACTTCAGACCTCTTGATCTAACTTTTTGATTTCTTTCCACTTTTATTCCTGAAGAATATTCTTTAAAAGCTTTCCAAACAAATGTTCACTACCATATTAACTAGTCCATCTTTCAAGTCTCATGATTTATTAAATTGCACTAGCCTGGAAATACCCATGATGAAAATGTAATGATTCTCCCTTGTGGCTGTCTAGGATAGCATCACAATATGAACAAAATCATCACTTACTAGAGTGTTATCTGTGAAATGGCAGAGTCCTCTCTATCTGGAACTTCTTTATTTCAAAGAATGTTGGTACTGGAACAGATCTGAGAAAACATCTAATGATTACTTCACAAAGGAATTATCAAATAATCTTTTTTAAAGAGCCACTTTCTTTAGTACATTAAAATATGCTGCATTTTACAGCATAAAACTGAGATTTTAAAATCTCAGTTTAAAAGAAAACCTCAGTTTACATATAACTTTTCTCTTTCATTGGTTGCTTTTAAAAAATCTACAAATTCCACCCATCTATTTTACTAAAATTACTTATACCTGTCGCTTGAAGCCATTTAACTTTAAAAGATAATGATTTGTTTATGGGACTAAAACTCTAATGGATATAAGAAAATGGAGTGGTAAAGTGAAGAGGATCTAGAAATAGATTTGCCTTAAATTAGCTTATGCTATCATTTGATAGAATTATTTCAATGCAAAATATTACAGCAAAACCAAGCATCCACACAGGTAAATTTCCCTCTTGCCATACACACTAGCCATCACCCTACAATTTATTGAGGTATCATATGTGTGTACATACAATGTGCTGTATACAGAATATACAGAACAATTCGAATAGTTGAAAGAAGCTGAATGTTTTTACTGATGACTCTAAACCAGTGACTGTTTTGGAAAACACCAGAACTTAGAGGATAAAGTTTCTGTTATCTGGGAAATTCATCTATTGTCACTTCCCATTCCTACCCCACCACTACCCCGGACACTCACTGAAGTAAGCCAGATAAAAAAAAGATATTTTTGCGTTACTTCCTTTAAGCTTTAAGGAAAATTCCCTACTTTTAATAATTGGGATTTGGTGATTACATGCGTCTTGAAGAATTATCGACTTTTAAGATCTAATCAGAAATTCAATCTATAGGAAATTGTTCTAAGGAAATGATCATAGATGGCTGCAAATACTAACACATAATGGAATATACATTATTAGTGTTATTATGTATGATTTATCATACATATTATTATGTTTATTTTATGTATTATTATGCATAATTTACTATTATTATGAAAAATTTAAAATTCCTGAGTCTACATATCAAAAGGAATATACATAGATATATATAAAAGTTACATTCATATCATGTAACACTATGTAAAAATTTTTGTCTCAAACTTTTAATAAAGAGCCTCACAAATCAAAAGATGCCCAGAAAATAATGTTTAAGGAGATAAGTGAATTGCAAGGATAAAAACAGTATTATTCTACTGTTTGTTTGTTTTAACTGCATGTAAAATAAATACACAGGAAAATGTTAGCAGAGGTTGTTCTATTGTGGTTATTCTATTGCGACATCTGCTTGACTATTCCACTTTCATCGTATTAGATCTCATCATATTATTCAGTTGGCCTTTCTTTTTTTCAAGACAGGTCAAGAGCTCAAGCACATTACCTGGCTGCAATGAAAGTACACTTTTCTGTTTTAGTTTCAGTATTTTCTTACCTTTGTACAGGAAAACAAAGTCAGCTTCAAACAGACTGAAGAAATTGATGTCACATACCTCTCACTTGATCAGTCCTCTTTTTCACAAATTGCCCATTGATTTTAAATATTTAAAACCTCAAATGCTCACTTTATAATATCAAATTAACATAATGGCAGCTATTTCAGGCCCAGAGTCAACCAATGTTGGAGAGATCATAACACAATTCAGAAAGAGCAGGACAGAAGAACACTTGAATGTATCAACAGTCTCAAGAATTCGTAACATTTAGTGCGGATCATATAGCTTGCCTATCTCACCGCTAGTTTTTCTACTAGTGACATGGAAAATTAAAACATAAGTAATGTCTAGAACAGGAGGAAAAGCATTAAAGAGTAACATCATACAAACTTTAGATGTGACATTATGTGGAAAGAGGAATGCTGTTTGCATTGGTGTCGCTGACACTAAATACCAGCAGATTTTAATTTTTCGAAGTCATAGTTTCCTCAAGTCTTCAGTGGAAATAATATACCAGCTTCGCAGGATTGTGGTAAACCATAAATGAGCTAATGATTCTATAGTACTTAGCAAAGCATAGAAAAGAGCAAGCACTTCATAAATGGTAGTTAATGCTGGCCGTATTGGAATGATGATGTTAAAAGAATGAGAGTAATCTTAGTATTGTTTGTGTGGTCCTGGAAGTGATAGGTAATGGAGGTAAGAGTGGAGGTTATAGGCACAACAACAGAAACAGCCAGAGTGGGAGAATGTTTAGCAGTAATTCTCTGCTAATTGTGTTGGCATTCCTGAAAACCGAGGAAAGATCTAATCCCATAAAGCTCTCTATCAGGGATCAGCAAACTACAGGCTACCTCCTGGTTTTGTAGGTCCTGAGAGCTAAGAAGGATTTTTACATATTTTAATGATTACACTTTGAATGGTTATATAAGCACCTACATAATATCCTTAGCTTTGCCTCTTGACCCACAAAGCCTACAATATTTACTAGTTGGTAATAGCTGTAGAAGAAAAGTTTGCCAACATCCACCCTAAATTGTTGATAACTGCAAGATGGCCAGGACATCTCTTATCCCTTGTCCAAATGTTCCGCATATCCCATAATCTGACTCAAATAAAAACCTCTTTCAAAGCTCATATTATCAACCTAAGTATATTAATTAAGATGGTCTTAATTATGATTCACCAACAATCAACCCGGTATCTTACTCACTTAAAACAACAAATGTTTATTTGTCATTCATCTAAGGTGTCCATCTCTGTCACTGTTATTTAGAGGTCTGGTGGATAGAACCTACATCTGATCACTCATTGTGGCAAAGACGAGGAGACGTAGAGACGAAGGTACTGGCTCTTGAAGATGGCATTTCAGAGGTGACATCTCACACTCACATTAATTGACCAAAGTGATTCATATGAACAGGCATAACTTTTGGGGGTCATTTCTACCCAAAACCTTGAAGTAGAGGAATGGAAAATATTTCCGAACTTCGATAACAACTCTCATACTCCACCATCCACTATCTCTCCTTACTCTAGGCATCTGTGGATCTTAGACCATTATCCCTAATTCCTTGAAATTTCAGCATATGGCTCTATCTCTTCCACAAGTTTTGTCCCAGTACTCAGTGATGTTGGTCCCCACATAGATTATCTTTCCAGCATCTGTTCCTCATTTAGTTGACTCTGTCATCATTCTACTTCAGTTATCTACCCCTATGACCATAACCTAGACCTTGAATTTACTATAGCTGTAATTCCTCCATAATTTCAAGCATGTCATTCTTCCATTAACACCTCCAATCTTTCCATCTCAGCCCCTCTCGTCTCCCAAGACCAACATTCTTCCAACCCACTGGGACCTCCAATTCATTGACCCTACTCAATTTTTACTGTTGATCACTCGTCTCCTTATGTATTCATTTCTTTCTCTATTGTTCTTATATTTCATAGTCCATCATTATAATCCCTCCCTTGCATACTTTGTGAGTTATTTTTTTCCTCTCTCCCTCTTTCCAACTCATTTAGGAAAATGCAACCCAGGTTAAATCCTAATCTCCACCTATTCCCACCTGGACCCAAATAGCTAAGTGGCCTTAGAAAAACACATAACCTTGCTGACTAATTTCATTTTAAATTCATGATCATAAATTTCAAGCAGATCATTAGAACTTCCCAGATTTCCCTAGTCAATTTACTCTCCTAGATCCTTGCTACTCCATGTGTGGTCCAAGGTCCAGTAGAATAGGCATTATCTGTTGTTATATATGTAGAATCACAAACTGCACCCAGACTCAGTGTCAGAATTTGCATTTTAACAAGATACTCAGGTGAGTTATATATACGTTAAAATCCAAGAATCTCTACCCTAGATAACTGTTTTATATGAGCTGCAGATGCTTGGTCTCCTTTGACAATTTCCATTTACCTGCCTAACTTCAAACATTAGGAAGTCTTGGGGCTCAGTCTTCAGACACATTCTCCATCTAAGTCAACACCTTAGTTTAAATCATCCAGTCCCATCCTTTTAAATGTATTGTGGAACTGCAATGGCAACCATATATCTCCAGTCATATCCTCTTCATATGCTCCAGATGTTTGCATCCTGTTGTCTCCTACTGTATATCTCCACTCAGATGTCTACTAGGTACCTTAAATTAAACACATCCAAAACAAAGTTCTTGAATCCCTATCCATCCCTTCCCAACCATCAATCTATTCTTCCCACAGTATTCTCTCTCTCAGTAAAGGCAACTCCATTCTTCAAGTTGATCAGACCAAACTCTTGGCATGATCCTGACTCCTCCATTTTGTGGCTTTCTAGTCCACCAAAAAGTACAATTGGCTGTTTTTCAGCTACATCCTTAATCTGACCCTGTATCACTTCCTTCATTGCTATCATCCTAGTTAAGACCAACATTATCCTTCACATGAATTATATTGAAAGCCTCCTAACTGGTTTTCTTTTTTCCACCTTGGCCCCTTCTATGACCCATTTCTTCACATTGCAGTTAGAGTAATCCTTTTGAAATCAGTCAGACAATGCTGCTCCTCTGCTCAGAATTTTCCAGTGGTGTCCTATTCTCACTCAGAGGAGAATCCAATTTTTCATGGTCTACAAGGTCCTATGTAATCTGGTTTCAGCTTCATTTTCTGCCTTTTTTCTATTTTTTCCCTTGCTTGCTTCTCTCTAGTCATGGTGGCATCTTTGTATAACTTGAACAGGCCAAACACACTCTTGATCCAAGGACCTTTGTAACTTGCTCTTCTCTCTGCTTGGAATTTTCTTCCCGCAGATAGCTCTATGGTCAGCTTCTTCATTTCCTTCAAGTCTTCTAATAAAAGCCTTTCTTCACTACACACACACTAAAATGATATCCCCACTCCATCACTCTCTTATTCTTTTATTATTCCCTACACTTGCTTCTCATAATACTTATCACTATTTGAGATCATTTGTATGTGCGTGTGTATATGTGTATGTATTATAGCACTTAGCACTTAATAGGCACTCAATAAATACAAATTTTATAAAATAATGAATAAATAACTTCTTGAACCTAGTCATGGGATTCTTGGGGATATTTCAATAAAACTTTTTAATAAAATAGTATACAGCTTTATTTCTCATTTTAAATGCGACAAATTATTATTTTACAAATATTAGGAAATACAGGGAGAACATATGTTTAGAAAGATGATACTAAGCCTGTCACTTAGAGAAAGCGATTAAAAGCATTTTGATACATTTGATTCTTGTTCATTTTATTGTAAATATGTTCGTGTGTATATACACAAGATTGAGATTTTTATATGTACAATATCCTGTCCTGCCTTTCCATCTCACATTACATCATAAAAATTTTATATAAAAATGACTTAACAGCCATATAATGATTCTGCCTCGTAAGCACCATAATTTATTTAGCTATTCCCTTACTGTTAGACATTCAAGCGAGCTCTTTCGAAATTGTTCGTATTTTAAAAACTTCTAAGAGGGGTAGGCCCCGTGGCGGAGTGGCTAAGTTCGCGCACTCGGCTTCGGCGGCCCAGGGTTTCGCCGGTTTGGTCCTGGGCACGGACATAGCATTGCTCATCAGGCCACGTTGAGACAATGTCCCACATACCACAACTAGAAGGACCCACAACTAAAATATACCGCTATGTACCGGGGGGATTTGGGGAGAAAAAGCAAAAACAAAGAAGAAGATTGGCAACAGTTGTTAGCTCAGGTGCCAATCTTTAAAAAAAATAAAATAAAAAATGAAAACTTCTAAGAAACCTCCTTGTACATAAATATTTACTCATCTCTGGTTATTAAGATAAGTTATAATAGGTTGACTTACTGAGTCAAAGGGAATATTTGAAATAATTTTGAAGTATATAATCAAATTACCTTTCATAAAATTTGTGGCAATTAACATTCCTATAAGAAGAGTCTGAGAACTTAGACCTCATTACACAATTGAAAGTCCAAAATCCTTCATTTGTTTTTTTTAAATTGCCAATAGTACAGATGAAAATTACTATCTCATTACTGTTTTAATGAGAATATTTTTTTTAGTAATGAAGTTGATCAGTTGTCTGCATATTTTAAGATCAATGCTTAAGCCCAACATTCCTGACTCTCAGGCAAGGCATCTGTCCTGGAAGCATGAATCCTACATCCGTAGTAAGAAAGAAATCACTTCAATTTCATTCATTAGAACTGGCCTCTTGCCAAGGAGCCCTTCATCATTCTTTTTCTAACATTGACCTGACCCAACGTTGCCTTGCAATTGATCCAGTCAACATCTAATTAAGAGGGTGTGTATTGATGGTAAATAAGCCACACCATAATTTATAATGGCTTTATTTCAAGAATTGTTTACCTATGGGAAAATAAGATTCCTTTTCTGTGAATTCAAGCCGTGTCTCTATTAGAATCTCCAAATCAACCCAAATGGATTTACCACAAGAATTTTATGTCTCAGATTTCCCCAAGGCAACAGACTGAAAGCACAATTTATGCAAAGACATAATAAACTGTTACTTGTTCCAATGTGATTTGCAGGCCGCTGTTAAATCTTTACTGACCAAAATAATTTATTTAACTTACCATCCACAGTGTCTTAAATTTTCGCATTAGAGAGTTCCTTTGGCTAATGAATTTCAATGCTTTCAGGTGCACATTTACGATACGAGGAACCAGCACTAACATATGAAGCTCTTTTAACTCGCTATCAGCTTAGGCCATTTTGATCCATCCCTGATGGAAACTTACAGCTGCAGTAATTGCAGGTTGTAAAGAGAATATTTTAAAATATAAAGCATTACTCTAGAAAAAGTAAGTATTAGTGAGATTCCAAATTTGGGGATGGTAAGTTGGAAGTATACTCTGAGACTAATAACGCATTGGGAAATCAATTGGTAGTGCCTGCCTAAAGAGATACATTAAAAAATGTTCTGGGGCTAGACACAGGTATAGTGAGAAATAATATAGTCAAGAAACGAAGACTTCTAGCACACATAGAAGAATAAGAAGGAACATTACAGATGCTCTATATTTGCCTACACTAGGCAGAGGTCCTCAAACTCCACCTTGCATTAGAAATTCCCGTAGGGTTTGTTAAAACAAGGATTGCTGGTCCCCAACACAGGGTTTCTGACTCATTAGGTCTGAGTGGGGCCTGAGTGGGGCATTTCTAACAAATTCCTAAGTGCTATTGCTGCTGCTAGTCAGGGACCCCACTTTGAGAACCACTGGTCTGGTGCATTAGGATGCCATCACCTTACTGCTGAGGACTGCAGTAATCTAGGCAAGGAGCACAGGTTTGAGAAGTCTGCTATCTTTAACTCTCTACTGAAGGTTAAAAATCTTCAAACTATTTTAGACCTGTACAGTATAAAGCCTCATAAAATTTCATTCTGTTATAGCAAAGCAGCTCTTAGAGAGAAACCCTTCAATGAACTTGTCAGACTAGGGTTGCCAGATTTAGCAAGAGAAAGAAACCTATATAGAGATATAAATACATATGTACATATACACATTTATGTATACATATGCATACATATATCTAAGCCATCCAATTAAATTTGAATTTCACATAAACAATATTTTTAAATTATAAGTATGTTCTGTGCAACATTTATCTGAAATTCAAATTTAGCTGAGTGTTCTGTATTTTATCTCGCAATTCCATCTCTGAAAAAGCAGTGTGGGAAAGCTTCTGCAAAAGTGGGACAATAATTCCATCTCCTAAACCAGAGCTCTGGAGAGAATTTAAAAGATGATTTCAGAAACACCACAGACTGATTGTGAGTACTTTGAATTAGTGATCCCTCTCCCACGTAGATGGTGCTCAGTTCTGTTTAGAAGGCTGCAGAAGTAATAAGACAGTAAGGGACAGAGGCCTAGAAGTGAGCAGAGAGAAATCAAGAAATGAAGTGAGTGGGGCTAAGTTGGTGCCGCACTTCCCCCACTCTATCACCTTGACCTTGTTCTGTAATAGTCCCAAGCAACCCAAGCAGTAGGATAAAGGAGTGATGGAAAACTGAAAGCATTCTCTATGTGAGGCTATATTAGACCATATCCAATAAGGAAAATTCTAGATACTTTTAAAATTAAATTTAATTCAAGGATTTGGCTAAAAGGAGAGGAACGATCTGGAGAAGTAAAAGAGGAAGGTAAATTTATTCCAAAATTCATGACTCCCTTAGGGTTGAAGAAACAAAGGTGTGTTACCACTCTGAGCCCATGATCACTGTTCCATTGAAAATTCTGTGGATGGAGCTGAGCTGCCACATCTGGAACCAAGGCACACAGCCTGCTGTCACCATTGCCAGCATCTCCACTGTTCCTGCTGGTGGTACCACTGCCACTTTAGAAAGCACTGCCAGAAACTAGGACAAACAAAAATGGGTCTCCCTTTCTCTTGTCTACTAACCTCACTCTAATGTCTCCCATTGGCTGAACATGACAGGAAGTCAGCTGGCATGGGAATCTGGGGAGGCATAGTTTCTATTTTTCCAGCCCTGGTAGGCAAGAAAAGAATATAAAAGGGTTAATATGAAGCTGAGAGAACATAGATACCATTTGGCACAGTCCACTCCCGGCAGCTTGTTTATATCCACCATTCTTCCCATATTTAAACTTCCAAACAACAACCTTAACAACATCAGGTTTTCACACAACAAAAAGCAGCTAACCTTCATAAATATGAATATACACCCCTTCATTTTCCCAAAAGGGAATAAAGAAGGGACTGGATAATATTAATTTCATTTCTAATTTATTTATGAGCCCACTTAGATATACTATTACCTAAAGATGCAATTGTAACACTTCTTACATAATATAGTAGGAAAAGGGAAGAGGAAAAAACGAATAATGTATAAAGTATGCATATAGCAAGCAAATAGGAAAATATGAGTAGTCACTTCACTCCTCACTTCTGTAACTATCCATGAGAACATAGTTGATATTTATAACTTCCTTAATCTATGACATATGTCATATTCCTTTTGCCCCAGGCAATACCTCAGCTGGTTGGTGTTCTTTATCTGATTTGGCCTAAATATTTATTCTTGAAGGTTCTTATTACTTATTGACCCTGCTTTTACTGGATTTCCATAATCTTCCATTAATGTTTACTACTCTACATGGAAATACTACGAGGCACCCCTGAGAATCCCCTGGGTTTCTTAGTTCCCCCTGCCTCTGTTAGCAACATTCTGTTTCCACTTGCTAATCAGAATAAATAAACCCCAGCCTGTATAGTAACACCACTATTTGTCTTTTGGTTCAATGGCATTAGGAGCCCAAAAGAACCAGGTAGAAGTCTCGACTTTGACTTTATTTAAAATAATATTGTGATCCTTAGAAATTTTCCTCCTGGAAACTAAAACTCCTAAACCAGAAAAGTCCTAAATTGTGGGAATGGGAAGCAAACATTTGTGAGTGTGTCATTTGGTGCATTCGCGACATGAGCCATTCTTGCTTTTGCTCTTGGCTTCTAGACTTCTGTATTCTTGCTGTGAAGGAAACAGCATGATATATTCATCACAAGGTCAAAGCATAAATCACATCCTGGAGGAAAACAGTCTAAGCATACAAGGTGTTGTCTTTCAACTGGTGTCAAAAGTGGCCCATCATTCTACGAGGCCAGCTGCTTGAGAATGATGTGGGAAATGCTATAACCAGTGGCATCCCCACAGGAGGATTGCTGAGGACTCTGATCCACCTTCTCATGCAATTATTTCTCTGATGAAGATCTGATTGAGCTCAATCTCTTATATAGTACTTCTGTTGGATGCTAAAACACCATTTTATTGCCGTCACTGACTAGAGAGACCTTTTTTTCTCCTTGTCCTACCTTCCACTCTCCTGCCAGTACTTCCCATTGGTAGAATCTAGTCTGTCTGAAATGTCATGTGCAAGCTTCTAGCACACTGATAGAGAGGAGTCTATAGAAAGACAAGTGTGGAGCTGAGAAAAAACAAACACCTTCTGACATAGGCACAATCCTCAGAGAATATTAGGATGGCAAAATCAGAGTCATAATAGCTCACTCCTCCCAACCTCAAAATTACTATTAACCATTTAATCCAATTCTTTCCTGATCTAAAGCCCTAGCCCTCACCAAGGAGAAGGAAATGTCCAATTTCTTTTTTCAAGGGCAAAATAGATTTTTATAGAATACAAAATGAGGCCACTAAAATCAATAATCTAAAAATTACTGAGCCCTTCCTATGGGCCAGACACTTTTCTAAGCATTTTACTTGTATTATCTCATTGGACTCTCAAACAATCCTATGGATAAGCCCTACAATGGTTCTAATCTCGATGATGAAGGAACTGAGGTATGAAGAGGTTAAATGATTTGTCCAAGGTCCCCTGGGCAGCAAATGGTACAGCATGGGTACAAACTGAGCTCACCTGGCTTCTTAGTCCATGTTCTCCATCACTACGACCACCCTGCCTCTCTGACCTCATCTCGCATTCACATCCAGTGCCTCTTCTAACCAAATTGATATTTTTCTGAAGCAGTTTTCCAGGACTAAAGTTAGCTTAATTGTCCCATTGAGCTTTATTATCAAGATACTCAAATAAATTAAAGAATTAAATGAACATATACTAGACACAACCTCAGCCTGATTTCTTGTTATGTGAGCATGGGCCTAAAAAGCGGGTACAATAGGAATGGCACAATGTCTGGCATATAACAAGCAAACAATAAATACATATTTAGGAATGGATTAATCAATTCTCTCTTCAGAGGTGTAAAATGTACCCACTGTGTTTGATATAGAATAAGCCACACTTTTCTTGTCTTCAAATGTGAGGCATTAAGCACAGGTAAATTATTTTAACTTTCTCTTTTGCTCTGTACCAAATGAAGGAGAGCTACCTGAGTCCAACATCTATATTTTAGAAGAGAGAAAGGCGAAACTTACCAACTCTTCTAAGGAAACTAGAAAGGTTATTGGGCTACAAAGCCCAAAAGATATTAGACTGACATTTTCTGAGGTCAAACACCATAGGAGCAATATATCAGGGAGCCCAAAGTAAGGGTTTAACTTTTGGTGCCCTCTCTAAAGTCTTGAATACACTTTAATTATCTGTGAGTTATGAATAATATTGAAGCCAATTAGAATAAGGTTATAGTTTCAAGGGTGGACCCATAAAAAGAGGCCTCTGGTTCTCACAGCAAGCACCAAGAGAGCCTTTAGTCATGAGATTTCCTGGTCCTGGACCTATATATAATCATGAGTCCTGATTCTCCTTGTCCTTAGCTAATAGAAATTGAAATTGTAATGTGGACATTATCATCCCTTCATGAAAAAAATAATTAATAATAAATGTCCTGATTGTCCTTCATCCCAGTGATGTTCCTGGACCAAAATAAAAGACAAAGGAGTCCTCCGATGAAATTGTTAAGATGAAAACAATATCCCAAACGGTCCCTTCTCCAAGTTATGTTGTTCCCACTTGTCACCTTCTGCAGGTCTCATTCCCCCTTTATGCTCTTACCCTCATGCACTGCAAGCCCACTTTACTCCTGCCGTTAGAAAGAAGTGGCCAGAAAGAAGAGACACTTCCTTAACTATGGCTTTAGTCCCCTGCTCTACTGTGCTCCATCAAATTCCTTCATGAACTGCTCCATCACCCCTCACGCCCAACCCTAACCTGGACAGCTGCCTCCTTATGGCATTCCCTTGGAAAATGACTTATAATATGCCACCAAATCCCTAATTCACTATTCTCTTTCTGGTCCTTAAGAGACAAAAAAGTCAGATTGAGAGACTGTCTAGCCTTTCATTCATCTGCAGAAAACCTTAATTTATTGACCAGTTACCTGGGTGTTGATCTTCTTCCGTTCTATTCCCTAAGGCGCACATATTTTGATTTTTTTAATGAACTCTTAAGACACACCCTTGATACCTAACTACCAGCTGCATCCCCACAGCAGGCATCTCCTTAATGTGACAGGCAAGCACATTATGCTAAGTAGATAATCACCACAATTAGCTGAAAAGATTATAATTTCATCCTGTTTGGTATAGTTGGCCTGTCAAAAATAATTAGGTTAAAATAGATCTCAAGCCTCCCTCTGCAAATTTGAGAGAAAAAAAAAAAGAAAGAAAATGGTGACAGCTAAGAACTTTTAACTTTGCCAAATTAAATGTTCTGAAATTTCACTTCTGGCTGAAACACTAGAGAGATATTTACCAGAAGAGTCCAATCTAGTTGGAGGTGTTTAGTTTCTGTTTCAGTGTTTTTCCACATAAATATTGAAAATAAAACCAAATGGCAGAATTTCAAGGCACAAGGGCTGACCAAAAATATAATCTCTCAACATTCATAGGAAATGAGAAAAAATATAGAAATAGCTCAATTAATAGCTCTGAATCCCCCAGTGGTTTTGCTTGCCCTCATGTTTGGCATTTTAATTGAGCAAGAGCTAGGTATTTGCATTCTGGCATCTAATCTCTCACAGTCCAATTAGCTGTGGGGTTTAGAGTACCTGACTTTACGTCTTTCGTCACCACTTTCACTATTCCTAAAATTAAAAGTTCAAACTAAAGTGCTAAAGTGTTACCTAGATTTATCATTCTTTAGTTCTACTAAAATTCTCTATACCAAAGGTGAACAGACGTCAGTGACAAAAGTTTGATTCAATCGCAGCATTGTCACTGCTACCAGCAGAGAGATTTTCTCTTTATGCCATTCCTTTTTATTTCTTTCTATTCCTACTTTATTTCCTGCTATTACGGGTGGAATATAGCTCATCATTATCTTCAAATGCTTGCCCTCAGAAAATTTTCACTCTATCTAATGAAGCAGAATCTAAACACATGACACAATTAGTGAGACAAAATGGAATATAGCGGGCAAAATATGTGGAACCAAACACCAACCTCACAAAATCTAGCTAGTCTAGGAAATGAAAAGTCACTGTGGCTTACACCATAGACTGCTTTGAAATTTCATACAATATTTTCATATCCTAAAATAAATTATGAATGTTGTACTTACATAAAACTGGACGGTTATATAGGGTGAAAGGTACAAAAAGTAGAGAATGAACAATGCAGATTCCAAATATGTCAACTGTATCTCTTTGCACAGAGGCAATTCTTACATGTTTTCTTCTTATGTGTTTTTTATACTGTCATAATGTACATTCCAATTTTTTCCAGAAAGAAGCTGAGGATGCTCTCCCTGCCTTGTGGATTTACTTCTCTTCAAAAATTTCCCCATCCATTTTTTTGTTATTTTTTAATCTAATCACAATGATAAAACTATTATTTTTCAATTCGTAAAGCAATTCCATTCTTAAATTCTTAGATTCAATTCTATTGTCAATTCTCAAATCCACTTGTAGGTTTGGCTTGCTTTTATTAAACTGTTTCTGGGGCTTGCTACTAAAGTAAGCTTTGTTTAGCATTATTATATTCCATGGCACACCGAATCACTCTGCACAGTTTGTTGTTTATTCATGTACCTTCCAGTAAACTGAGCCCAAGGATTCTGCCACATTCATCCTTTTCCACATAGCCTATTCTTTCGGAGAAATGAGCCCTCATCCCAGTCCCAGTGAGTGATTCACATTCTAAAGGAAACAATGGTCTCATTCCTTTTGTGAGTGATTGAGGTCAAGTGGTCCTTGGAAAGGAAAATTTATTTCACACAATATAAATTTCTGTGGTATGGTATTTCTAAGGTTACTTAGTGGAGCAATGAAATGATGCCATTAAGGACCCAGGTTCTTTCCCTCTTTTTCTCCACTATCCTCAGCAGATTGGCTTCATCCTTAGCCTGGGTTTGCTTCTGTTTGTGAGATGGCAGTTCCCAGTTCTCAGATGTCACCTAAAATTGCAAAAAAAAAAATTTTAGCGGGTGAGTTGTTCAGAAAAGTCTTTTGGTGTTATCTTAAAAGATTTTTCTTGTCAATAAAAATAGACATAGAAGGGAAAAATCACTCTCCTCTGCTATGTATTTTCTTCTTCACATGTGACATCTGGAACTATGGCTGCCATTTTACACCTCTAAGTAGATCCAGCTTGAAGACAAAGCCAACATGTTGAAGACAGTGGAGCAGAAAAATAGAATAATCCTTGCTGATTTATCCAACTTTGCAAGTGCCTCACCATAGGATTTACTATATAAGATAAATTTTCCTATTTTGTTTCATTGTCTAGGAATTTTATCTTACTGTCAAAGTGACCACAAGAAATACAATAATATTATCTTAATGAATGAATAATTCCAATCCTGTAACAACTGTTGGAGTTTAGAAAGGAATTAAGACATTTAATCTAAACCAGAGTTTCTCAACTGCAGCACTATTGACATTTTTAGCCAGATAATCCCTAGTCATGGGGATGGTAGGAAGCATTGTAGGATGTTTACCGGCATCCTTGGCCTCTACCAACTAGATGCCAGTAGCACCCCACCACTCAATTGTCACAATCAAAAACGTCTCCAGAAATTGCCAAAAGCCCTCTAGGGGGACAATTCTCCCCAGTTGAGAAACACTGGTTTAAGCTTATCATTTTATAGATAACGAAACTTAGATTCAGAGAATGAAGTGACTTCCTTAAGATCACATAGCTATAAGATAATAGAGGGAATATTAATAATAATAATAATTTTCAACAGATGTTTGTTATGTGGCCACTCCTCTTCTCATCTGTGGGCCACTGTGTTTGATCAATTAATGAATCAAGCAACACTATGTGAATGAAATAATGGAAACATATTACTATTAGATTTGCTATTAGTGACCAAAACTTAAAATAAGAGTGTTTCAAACAAGATGTTTCTTTCTCACATAAATCCAGGCCTGGTGGGGTGGATCTATATCAGGATCCTGGCTTCGTCTGTTTCCTTGTTTTACTAACCTAAGAATACAGCTTCAGCTTCAAAGTCCAAGATACTTGTGATAGCTCTGGGCGTCATAGTCTCATTTGGGTCAGTAGGAAGAAGGAAAGGAGGCAGGAAGTATCACATCTCCCACACCATTTCCACTTCTTCCCGTGGGTCAGAACCTCACTGCAAGGAAGGCTAGGGACAGTGGTCTTTATTTGGGGGCAGCTATCTGTCCTGCTCACATTAATTGACTTATTACTTAGGAATAAAGAGGGAGAAGATATTGGGGGACAATGGGACAGTCTCAACTACAGGAAGAATGGGAAGAATAGGAAATGAGAGAATGGAGTGAAGAAAGGCACAAAGGGGAAGGAAAAAGGAAGAATATAAATATAAACGACTTGGCACCTAGTAGATCCCCAATGAGGATAAATTCTTTCCTCTTCCAGTCCTCCTTTGGAATTGATTATTTAAGTGCTATCACTAGTGGTTCTGTCTATAACAGGAAGAGGTCAATTATTTAAAACTAGTAGCAAAACCTAATGCAACTAAGCTAAACTCATTAAAATTAAATTAAACTTTCTTGGTATTTTTATTCAAACAGAGAACTACGAGTTTCATTTCCTTATCCTATTTCTGACAGCACTTCCATATGAAATTTGAGTATTATTATTATTATTATTTTTATTCTGGAGTTGTATCCTGCTGCTTTCTGACACTAATTCATCACGTCTGCTGTGCTTACAGCCTTTACTTCTAAGCTGGCTACCCAGCAAAGCTGTAGGAATACAATATATTATTTTTTTTTTATCTTATGCTCATTTCATAGCAGATGGGGTAGGAAATATGTTGCATAACAGATGGTTATTAAAGAAGTTTGCTGGTCAATCACAACCCATGTAGGATTTTTGTTTACACGTCTGATCATGCACTGGAAGGTTACATTTAGGAAATTGCAAGAACAGTTTACATTGCTTTAAACTACTAAAACTTGAAGCTGAATTACTTTTTATTTTATTTTTTGAGGGAGATTAGCCCTAAGCTAACATCTGCTATCAATCCTCCTCTTTTTGCTGAGGAAGACTGGCCCTGAGCTAACATCCGTGCCCATCTTCATTTACTTTATATGTGGGACGCTTACCATAGCATGGCTTGCCACGTGGTGTCATGTCCACACCTGGGATTCGAACTAGCAAACTCTGGGCCACCGAAGAGGAATGTGCCAACTTAACCGCTGTGCCACTGGGCCAGGCCCCTGAATTACGTTTTAGTTTCAGATTTCTAATTAATAATTTCATTTAAGTTCCTAATGCTTAAGAAACTATGTCCCAAGAATAAAATGCTTCATTGATTTATCTATTCACTTAAAAAGTTTTCACTGAGTGCCAGATGTTGTTCTAAATGCTCAAGGATATTGAATGCCATTGGGATCAAATGAGAGGTAGAGGTGAGCCTCTCAGATCTGCATCATCTCCTATAAAGGAGATGTTAGTGCTTCCTGACACCCCAGTCTGAAGTTGGCATCCTCCTTCTGCACTCAGATGGCAGTCTACCCATAATACTCTCATAGTGCTTTCCCCACAGAACCACAATGGGTGTTCCTTTGCCTGTCCTCTTCTTAGTTTGTAACCTCTTTGAATAGAAGCATCATCCTAGTCACCTCGCAATACTGTGTGTACCTAGCACTCAATGTTGCTTGGATGTATAAAGAAAAGAATCACAACAAAATTTCCAATTTGCGTTTTACTTAATTTAACAAAAATGTAAGCAATGGGAATATACACTAAAAGTTATTCAAAGAAAGAAAGAAAAATGTAGATTAAAGAAGCCATGGAAGGCTTCAAGAAAAAAGCAATGAGAATCTTTATCCAAATAAGGGCATTGGCTTGTCTCACCAGCAACCATTCTTACTACTCTAATTAGCTTCAGTTTGCCTGCCGTCCTGCAATGTCAAAGGAAGAGGCAACTCTGAGACAGTTAATTCCATATCCAGCTAGTGAAATTATACTACATTTGCAACTTCTAAGAGTTGGCTCTTGAAAAGTTACCATTTTCTAAAGAAATGCCTATGTAAGAGCTATTTGCTTGAGCGACTAGTGCTTTTTCTTTACTCTTTTGGATACGCTGTCCTGGGATGGATGAATTCACCCTGGCTGACAGGCTGGCAGCTCTGCAGCTGCAGATGTCACAGAGAGACAGATCTGATCAGGCAAGACTTCACAGTGACTCGGTAGGAGATGAATTAGGAATGATGAAATGGTAGGTTACTTTATTTTATAATAAAACATTTTAAAACCAGGTGAAATATCTATGCAAATTTAGCAGATTTTGCAGACGTTAAATTTTGATATTGAGCACTGACTTAAAATGGCTTCAAAACCCAGTGCTTCCATTCTTTTTCTCTTGAATATCATGTTATATTTTACTCTATATTATATTTCTAACATAATATGAAAAACACTCAGAATTTGAAAACCATATTGTGCAATGTGATTGCACTAGTAGATTTTGGAGTGCTTGATAGGCAAGCAATAGAGCACTAGAACAAGCCAATATGAATTTATGCCTCCTTTCCTTCTCTCCATAATACTCTGTTATTTTACTTACAATTGACTGTAAAACGTACTTTGTACTTTTACCCGTTTAACTTTACGTGACACTTTTGAAGAAAATTCTTTTTGCATTATTCTATAAAAAGGTCTAGTCAAAACATAGACCTCGTAGTTCATTATTTATTTACTCTTTTCTCTTTTTTTCCTATCTCTCATCTTTTTATTCAATGAGCACTTACGACGTTTACTTTGTGCACAGCTCCATGCTTCGTCATGTGAAAGGCAAAGTAGACACCTATACTCTTTTTGGGTCAATCTCATCTGAGATGTTAAATGAAATATTTCCTCTTGCTCCACAATTGGTGACTAGAAACCAATGGTGAGGACAGAGGTATGACAAATGCTCATTATTCCAAAGAGACACCCAAACAATCAGTGGGAGATGCCATCTTTAGGATATTTTGAAAGGCCAGAAAACAAGTTTTGGTTCTCCATCCCAGCCACTGTCCATCTTACATCCCATTCTATATTTGAAGACTAGGAGAGCTAGAGAGAGGATAGGAGCATTATAGTTATAAGTTATTGGCTATCTATAACTGCTGGAGCTTTCCTTTCCTCACCAGGACAGAGAGGAAAGGGTGCTTCTTTGACTGTAAGGTAGAGAAAGGAAGCTCCAAGAAATTTCATTTGTAGAGAATAAGGCTGTCTTCAAGGAAGGTGACTGATATCTCATTCTGATTTGAGGTTTGTTTATGCAGCAGACTTGCTGACCTGCCTTCTAAGCCTACTTGGGCAGCAAAAGGGGAAACATGGAAACAAAGTTAACAGGACAGAGATGAGCTGTGACACTTTGGTCTCACAAGAAATGTGTTTCCAGTATGTCAAGGAGGCACGGTGTGGGATAGTACAGCCTGAGTCATCCAGCAAGTATCCTACCCAAAAGGCAAGGCAAGGCGAACTCATCATCAAGAGACTGTGAGGTGTTCTGCAAGAGTAAAAACGGGGTAGAACAATCAAGCCCGAATCTCCCAGGTCAGAGAATGGTGGGGGGCAGAAGGCCCCTCACAGGGTCCCCTGGAGAACTCTTGTGTATTCCCCACAGGAGAGCTAGGTTTATATACCTGACGCAAGGAGGGCATCTCTAGCCAGTCAGGTTTAGCCAGCAACACAGTAACCTCTAAGAGAAAAGAACTGACAGATAGCCAATTATCTAACTTAAGCACTGCCATTTCTTCCATTTCTTTTCAAGATCTCCAACTCCAGAGAAAAGAGAATCAAAAGTGAAAATGAAGGGGAAATGAAAGCAGACCATGACTTCCTCCATTACAAAGGGCAAAGAGGGAAGAATAGCGAGTGAGCAGCAGATCATGCCCCATTCCCACTGAAATCTCTCGGTCTACAAAGCATCCTGGAATTCCACTACAGGGGGAAAGAAGAGATTGGAATTTAAGTCACACTGCACTGGACCCTGATTTTATAATACTAAGCCATTTTCAAAGTTTTATTCATATTTTACTTCAAATCAATAATTCATTGACATGTTGCAAAGATCCAAACAATGAAATCATACTATCCCATCTTATCCCGTCTATCTCCTGTAGGTAACAAATTTTATTAAATTTTTAGGAGTTTCTTTCTTACACAAAAGGAAAAGATTATTGTATCTTTTACGAAAGATTCATGTGTCTATCTTCTTACACAGAAGTTACGTTTGATATGACATCCACTACTCTGAATCTTACTTTTTTCTTAGCAATTTATTATGCAGATCTTTCCAGATCAGAGCATAAAACATATCTCATTCATTTTTATATTTGTATAATATTTTATAGAGTGGATATATGAAATTTTTTAACCACACTTGAGCTTTTTAATACCCATAAGTTACTAACACACAATGGATCTACTAGACATTATTTCAGATTTTAAAAAGCATGATTACAGGTGATAATTGGAATAAAATAAAAATCAAGTTTATATCCTACCAAATTCTTGTTGTTCAACAAAGCGTTTTTCTGTTAAAGTCTCTTATGTTCATTCTCAAGCTTTATGCTTAGCTTCATATATACAAAACCTCCTCTGTCTCATGAACATCTCTGACTGAGCAGATTTAATAACATATGCATATTTATTCTACAATTCCCCTTTAAAATGGAGTAGGGTCAATGTTGATGCCTAGTGAAGCAGAACACCGTGGCTCCACCCTGGTAGCACTGGAGGGAAGTGTTGATAGATCGGTTGACTTTAAGGCAAGTTAGGAGTTCCCAGTAACAGGGATGTGGTTTGACTCTCCTGAAATTCTGTTCTGTGAAGGAGTGGGTAATATCTGACATGGAACCCAAGAGTCAAAGTCTTCAGAACTATCTAGCCCCACCCACCTCAACTCCCCTTAGGAGTAATTGCACAAAGGAGAGGCCAAGCAAGTTAAAACTCTTAAGAACTTTAAGCTGTTTCCTTACAAAACTAGTATTGTCAACTGGTAAGCTAGACTGAATAATGTGGAGAAATGCTTTTGCCTAGGCCTCAGGGGGATTTCCGTGATCTCCAATTCAAAGCACCCATGGACTTCCTTTTCCATTTCCCCAGAACATGTTCCTGCCTTGGACTCTGATGATGGAAAATGCCTATTCAGCAAAGGCCATGGTAAGATACTGCAAGCCAGTAAGAGAAATCAATAATCTGTCTTAACACTTAAAATAGAGTGGGACAACTTTCCAGCAGAATTAGCACTGACCTCTCTCACTACTTGCAAGGAGGAGGACAGAGAGATTCCTGAGGGACCACTCTTAACTTACTGGAACTATATTACTCTTAATTGTACTCACCTGTCAGAGCACCTAGGCTTTGTGTCATCTTTTCTTTAGATCTGCTAGAAACTACTTTATGTTGTCAATATTAAAATAGATGTTGGAAAGAAGGTGATAAATATTAATCTAGAGAGAGTTTGTATAACAAAAAAAATACTTCAGAGACAAAGTAAATGGATGTTAATATAGTGAAACAAGTCAACCAAGTACAACTTTGGAATGTCTTAAAATGCATAATGCATTGAGAAAGGCGCAACATCACTTCTGTGTTATTCTTGCCAAAAAATGTATAATCTCACTCTAATTATGGAAAATGTCAGACAAACCCAATTTGAGGGGCATTCTACAAAATAAATGATCAGTACTTTTCAAAAGTGCCAAGGTCAGGAAAGACAAGGAAAGACAGAGGAACTCTCTTAGATTTGAGGTGACCAAGGAGACAATGTGGGATCCTGGACTGGATCCTAGAAGTGAGAAAGGACAATAGTGGGAAAAGTGGTAAAATCTGAAGAGAGAATGCAGTTTAGTTAACAGTGTTATACAAACGTTAATTTCCTGATTTTGATCATGGTAGTATTGTAATATAAAGTGTCAACATTAGAGGAAGCTGCATAAGGGGTGTACAAGAACTCTCTGTATTAATTTGCATCTTTTCTATAGGTCTAAAATTGATTCAAAACAAAAGTATTTTAAAACAGATAATACAATAGGATATATATTGCTAAACAATATATGTGCATACACACTATGTATATAGTTATCTCTCTCACCCACACACACACACCTCAACCTGAAAACACTTCTGCTACAAGTCACATAGAAAGTTAAAGTAAAATATAACAGCACATTCTCAAAGAAGAAGCTGAAAACCAGAATGGTAAGTATGAACCGTACTGATGTCACAGCTTTTCTGAGAGGATTTGCTGATATCTGTCACCAAGAGTAGCAGTTCTCACACCTCGGCATGCATCAGAATCACCTGGGGAACTTGTTAAACCACACGTGGCTGGGGTCCAATGTCAGAGTTTCTGACTCAATATTTTTGCATGAGCCCACAAATGCGCATTTCTCACAAGTTTCCTGCTGATACAGATGCTGCTGGTTCAGAGAACACCCACTGAGAACCAGTGAAGTGAAAACTGGTGAACTAGAAGATAGAGCAGATGACAACGAAGCTTTTGTACCCACCGAACCACCAACACACTTTTTGTCAAAGTTATCACGACCTCCACATTAAAAAAAAAAAGCTTAAGGATAAATTCTATTCCTCATCTTACTTAAGCTATCAGCAGCCTTTGGCACATATGATTGCTTTCTCTTCTTGAAATATTTTCTTAACTCAGGTGTTAGAACACTACTCTCTTGATTTTTCTTTCCTAACTTCACTGGCCATGACTCTTTCTCCTTTCCCTCTTCCAAGCTTTAAATGTTAAAGTGAGTCAAGGCTCAGTCCATAAACTATTGCTCTAGCTACACTTATTCCCTGAGTGGTCTAATTCAGTTCCATGGCCAAATAGCATCTTATGCTAAAACTCACCAATTTATACCTCCAGGTCAGCCCACTCCAGTGAACCCAACTTATATATCCATCTGTTGCCTTCAACGTTTCCACTTAGATGTCTAATAAATTTATAAAACTTAAATAAACTTATTCCTCTCCCCATAACCTGCTCATTCCACAATATTCCCAATCCCAGTAAACAGTAATCCAATTTTCTTTTTGTTCTTGAGCCAAAAAACAAAATATTGGTCCTGGTTGCTCTTCCCTATATTATATTCTGCTTCTAACTGGTTTCCCAGCTTCATCTCTTGCTTTTTTCCCATCCTGCTGATGGAATGATCCTCTTTTTTTTACCATTGTGACTATTTTTAAATGTAGAATGATCCTCTTTTTTTTACCATTGTGACTATTTTTAAATGTACAATTCAGTAGCATTAAGTACATTCACAATATTGTGCAACTATCACCACCATTTATCTGCAGAACCATTTTCAACAGCCCAAATGGAAATTCTATGCCCATTAAACAGTAACTTCCGTTTCCCCAGTCCCTTCATCCCCTGAGAACCTCTATTCTACTTTCTGTCTCTATGAATTTGACTATTCCAGGTAGCTCATACCAGTGGAATCATACAATATTTATCCTTTTGTGTTTGGCTTGTTCCACTTGCTACAATGTTTTCAAGATTCCTCCATGTTGTCACATGTGTGAGATTTTCACTCTTTTTAAGGCTGAATGATATTCCATTGTATGTATACCAAATTTTGTTTACCCATCCATTCATCAATGGACACTTGAGTTGTTTCCACCTTTTGACTACTGTGAATAACATAATAAATAATGCTGCTGTGAACATGGTTTACACATATCTGTTTGAGTCCTTGCTTTCAATTATTTTTGGTATATACCCGGAAGTGGAATTGCTGGACCATATGGTAATTCTATGTTTAATTTTTGGGGGAACTACCCAACTGGTTTTCACAACAGCCACACCATTTCTTGTTCACATCACCAATGCACAAGTGTTCTAATTTTTCCACATTTTCACCCTCACTTGTTATTTTTTTTAATAATAGTGAACCTAATGAGTATGGTGGTGTCTCATTGTGCTTTTGTTGTATACTTTTATAATTAGTGTTAAGAAAGCATTGCACATGTCTTCTGTACAATTGATTGATCCATAATACTCATGTTTTTTAGTATTTCAGCATTTCCAAAAATGTGTTCCATGGAACATAGGTCATATTAGAGCCTTTAGATGACCAGTTTATTACAAAAAGACATAATTCAGGAACAGCCAGATGGAAGAGATGCATAAGGCAAAGCGTGTGGGAAGGCACATGGAGCTTCCGTGCTCTCTCCAGGCACACGACTCTCCCCACGTCTCCACGTGTTCACCAACCCAGAAGCTTTGGAATGATCCTTTTAAATTGTAAATAGGATCATGTCATACCTTAGCGAAAATCCTACCAACGCCAATACCCTTTCAACAGTTAAAATATCCTCCATGATCGGCCCCCTGCCTCACTGACACAGGCTTTTATCACTCTTTCCCCCAACTCCAATCCACCCTCCCTGGAGTTCCTCAAACATTATTCAGTATGCTCCTGCAAAGTAAGACAAGCCGCTTGCTTCTCCATCTGCCTAAAACGTTCTTCTCCATTCCTTTAATTCCCAGGAAATTAGTCAAGTGTTGCTTTCATAGGCTTTCAATGTCTACCCTTTACAAAATTGTCAACTTCCGAGACTCCTTGTCCCTCTTACTTTGCTTTGTTTTTCTCTACATTACTTCTTACAAACATATATACTATGTAATTAAACGTAAATTGTGTATTTATCTCTGCAGAAAAGTAGACAACTAGAATGTATGTGCAAAAAGGCAGGGACTTTGTCTATTTCATTCACTGTTCTACTCCCATGCCTTAAACAGTTCCTGGTATACTACAGCCAGTCAGACAGAGCTTTGAGAACTCTCAAAGACAGGTTAAGAGATATGAAAAACAAAATGAGTGGGTCTAACATTTATCTAATTGGAGTTCTAAAAGAAGAGAATAGAGAGAATGGGAGAGAGGCAATATTCGGAAAAAATGGCAGAAAATTTTACAGAATTTACGTAAGGCATGAGTCTTCAGGATTAAGAAGTACAATGCATCTCAAACAGGACTTAAAATGAGTCCTTAAAAAAATATTAAAAGAAGATCTATACTTTAAAATATTGTGGTGAGGGGCCTGCCCGGTGGCATAATGGTTAACTTTACGCACTCTGCTTCAGTGGCCTGGGGATTGCTAGTTTGGATCCTGGGTTTGGACCTACACACTGCACATCAAGCCATGCTGCGGCAGTGTCCCACATACAAAATAGAGGAAGATTGGCACAGATGTTAGCACAGGGACAATCTTCTTCACACACACATGCAAAAAGATTGTGGTGACACCGGAGAACACCAAAGACAAATGTAAGATCTTCAAAGCAGCAAAAAGAAAGGTCACAATAACTACAAAAGAAAGTTAAGCTAAAGCAATTTTTTGAAATAAAAAATGTAGGCCAGAAGAGAGTGACATATTAATGCATTGAGAGAAAATAACTGTCATCTTGGAATCATATACCAGCATCTTTTAAGAACAAAAGATAAATGAAGAAATTTTTTGACAAAAAAGTATGTTTCAGGGCTGGCCTGGTGGCGTAGTGGTTAAATTTGCACTCTCTGCTTCAGTAGCCCAGGGTTTGCAGGTTTGGATTCTGGGTGTGGGCCTACACAATGCTCATGAAGCCATTCTGTGGTGGAAAACCACATACAAAATAGAGGAAGATTGGCACAGATGTTAGCTCAGTGGCAATCTTCCTCACCAAAAGAAGAAAAAAGTATATTACTCACAAACCTTCACTAAAGGATGAACTTTAGGAGGAAGGAAAATGAGATGGAAGAACAAATCATGATCAAATAGGTATATATGTGAGTGACTAGAAAATACATATAAAGTAATAACTACAATGTCTAATGAGATAAAACAATTAGAAATAAACTACTAGAAACAATCATATGTAAGCCTGTGTATAAAGTAAACTAATGTTCTCTTGTTCAGGGGAGAATAAAGGTATTGACTCACTTCATAATTTTCTAAGTATTTGTTTAACAATATATTGAAAATAAAGAGAGTAGAAAAAAAGATGAAATGTCTTAAAATCACCCAAATACAAGAGAGAAAGAGAGACAGAGAGAGAAAAACAGAGAGAGAGAGAAATGGAGAGATAAGCCTACAAAGTCTGGAGAATAAAAAAGCACAAAATAGCATGATGCATTAAATCCATATATAAAATTAATAACAAGTGCAATAAATGAAAATTACTAGGATCACTAATTTAAAGAAAGATTATCAGACTAAATTAAAAGATGAAATTATTATGCCTAAAACATAAGGCTGTAGAAATGTTGACAGGACAGAAGAAAATATGTTAGGAAAATTCTAACCAAACTCTAAATTAATGAAGCTGTATTAGTATAAAGCAAAATAGACTTTGAGACAAAAAGTATCAACAGAGATGAATTAGAGCCATTGTGTGATGAAAAAATTGAAGAGGAAAAGTAATTCCAAACCTGTGTGCCAGAATTTCCCAGCCGATGAACTCAGTACATTGGGTACCTTGGTGGCTCATAGTTGTGCCATGAAATACTGAAGGATGTATATCTCAATGATAAAATTTAAAGCAATATTTGCAATAATTCAAAACTTTACAACAGTGAAAATTATATTGGGACATTATTAATCTGACTTCCTTTGTAAACTGTCTAAGTTCAAGCACTGTTATTTCGGCCCCTTGATGATGTATATACAGCCCTTGCTTGAAACAGTGCTCTGCACTAGTGACACCATAAAGCATCTGGTCTTGACTTCCGGCTTAATCATCCCAATTAGTCTACTTACTGCTTTAGATATGATTTTTTAAAATCATCAATTTACTTGTATGTACTATATGTATATGTATGCATTAATATGCAAAATACTGATTTCTAAATTTAATTTGCTTTTAGTTTTTACACTCTCCCTAATATGCACAGTATGCATGATGGGGAAATTTGTTCTTTGTTACTGGCATTGTTAAAGTTGTTATCTGCTGTTAGAAATTTCAATAGAATATAAATTAAATGTCCTTATTTTTACTTATTGATTTTTTTGGTTTTGTTTTCTTATTCGCTGGTTTTCATTTTGTTGAATAGCTAAAGTATGAAGGAATCTGACTTTATAAAATGTCTAATGAATTATTGTTTGTTTCAAAGTGCACTTTATTTTTTAGAGTAGTTTTAGGTTCACAGCAAAATTGAGCAGAAAGGACAGAGAGTTCCCACATACTCCCCTGAACCTCACAAACACACAGCCTCCCCACTGTCAACATCCTACACCAATGGTCCATTTGTTGCAATCAATGAACCTATTCTGACATGTCATTATCATCATAAGTCCATACGTTATATTAAGATTCACTCTTGGCGTTGTACATTCTTTGAGTTTTGACAAATGTGTAATGACACGTATCCACCATTATAGTACCATACAGAATAGTTTTACTCCCTTGAATATCCTCTGTGCTCTACCTATCCATCCTTCCCTAACCTCTGAAAAACACTGATCTTTTTACTGTCTCTATAGTTTTGCCTTTTCCAGAATGTCATATCATTAGAATCATACAGTATGTGGCCTTTTCAGATTGGCTTCTTTCACTTAGCAATATGCATTTAAGATTCCTCCATGTCTTTTCATGGCTTGATAGCTCATTTCATTTTAGCATTGAATAATACTCTATTTACTGAATGTACCACAGTCTGTTTAACCATTCACCTACTGAAAGATATCTTGGTTGCTTCCAAGTTTTGGTAATTACAAATAAAACTGCTATAGCCATCTGTGTAGAGGTTTTTGTGTGGATGTATATTTTCAGTTCATTTGGGTAAATACCGAGGAGCACTATAATTGTTTGCTTTCAAATTAAAAATATTTTATAAGAAGAATAATTGAACATAACTTAATGAAAATATTTATTTAACAGGGCTGTATGATATACTGTTTCAACTATAATATATTTATTCAAAATATTTTTGGTATACATAAATTTAAGTAATATTCACATTTTGTGGATTTTAGCACAAAGATGGATTTGCGTGCCCTGATAATTCTTCTCTTCCTCAGCCTGTGGTTCCAAACAAACTATACCAGCACCTTACAACAACCAAGCCATTTTAAGCAGAAAAGAGAAAGAGAGATCTGGAAAGTATTTTTTAAGTGTTTGCGATTACAAGGTATAAAACAAATGTCTTTAGTTAGATTAGTCACAGAAGTATCAGGTCAAATATATAAAGCAAAGAAGAAGTGCTCTGCAAGGAGAAGTTGATAAATCCACGCCTCTCTGAGTAATTGATCAAATCTACCCTCCCCACCACAAAAAAAATGAGGATATCAAAGATGAAAGCAACACATAGCCCTCCATTTCTCTGTACATTATAGTTTCCTTTTTTATTGGATTTTATGCTTGACATAGCTCCAAGCCATTTCTTCTGCCTTTCTTCTCCCAACTTGTGTTATCTTATCATTTCCTCACTGTGAGATCAAATTACACTTTTATTCTGTTCTGCATTCTCATCCCCAAATCTGTCTTAGTCTAACTTCTACAGTCAAATATTTTCAATGCTCATTAGCTGTTCTTTTTCTTTAGCTTCCCTGTTTACTCTGGCATGAAAGCTTTATTTAAATGTATTTCTATTTTTTCTGATCTACCTTTTTCTTAACTATCATTTACTATTGACCCATATTAATTTTTTATACCATTTTACTTATTTTAAACCAAACTACCTACTTAAATGATATATTTTTAAAGCTGCAGAAAACTAAAAGCAGGACTAAATCATGTTTGAACAAATCCTAAGATAATGCTCATAGTATTTAACCCATAAAATACAAGTCACTTTATTTAGGGGTTTAGGGAGAACAAATGTGTTTACAATAATAAAAAATTAAATAGGTAAAACTCTCATGGTGATTCTGTGAAAATTATGCGTCTATTTCTATTGGACCAAAAATATTGAATTTAGGTTTACAATATACTAGTGTATATGAATCTCTCTGTTAATATTATTTTAACATAGTATGAGTTATTTGAAAAGAAAACAAGCCTCATCCTCAACTTAGGAGACCTACAGAAGGAAACTTGGTAGGTAGACAGACTATTACGTAAATAATAAATTAGAAACTATTCACAGAAACAAGTTCTTAGGTATTGAATAATTTTTTTTTTTTTACTTTTTAAACATTATATCCAAATACAGACCTAGATTTTTTTAATACATAAATATATATTTGCTAGTGGCTAAGGGACCCCAGCACTCTGAGTTTTAACAAGCCCCTGGGTGACTCTGACGACCACAAGGATTAATGATATATTCTCAACAAGATGGTATTGCCTAGAAGGGTATGAAAATTGTTTCTTGGGAGAGGAAAAAACCTTAGGTATTAATTGTTGTGCTTATACCAAAGCTCTACCCTGTCCAACAAAATCTTAGTCCTTAGTATTTAATTTCATGGGAGACGGGCAAATGTCCAAAAAATCTCCTTATGAGAGCCTAAGAAAAAATGCTGAGAAACTTTGGGGTTGATGAATGAGGATAAGGGAACCACGAAAGCCTTTGTGGATGAAAAGAACCTTGGTCTGGGCCCTTCAAACATGAATAGGACTGAAAAAAGTAATGCAGAAGAGGACGTGAGTTCCAAGTGAGATCCATGCCCACTTCTCAACTGCACCGACCAGGGCAACTCAAGTACAAAAACTGAGTGCAGGGGTCAGGATGAGGGTAGGATCAAAAGCTTTAATTCACAAGTTATTGGGCTGGTTCACTACCAGAAAAGGACAGAAGTTGTTGTCTCTGGAGTGAGTAAAATAAAATCCTACTTAAATCTGCTGGGTGTCGAGAGCAGTTGGCAGGAGTGGAACTGGGCATCTGACCCAAAGTGCTTGTGTGAATCTCACCATTGGAATCAAGGAACTATTAGTTCAGGATTCAGGGGAATTAGAGTAAGTTTGGGAAATGAAGTTCAAGATAGAGTGAAGAAAAAGAATTCAGAACACATATGGTGAACAATAAGAAAAACAAAGATTCATTTTGGGTATTAGTTGCTTGGTATGATGGGGGTGTGTGTGTGTGTGTGTGTATGACATATGTACAATGATTGCACACATCGATATGCAATCCACTATAGTAGCTTCTTCACTTCATAAGTGGAAAGTTCACATGCTGTTTGTTTATTATTATATCTCCAGCATCAAGCACATAATAGATGTTCGGTAAACATTTGTTAAAGGAATCAATCTAGGACTGGGTAGGACAGTTATTGCTGTCCTGAAAAATATAGCTTTATCCTTTAGGCCTGCATATATTAACTTTATGGGACAGAGAACATTTCAGAATCAAACGAAATCTGTGCCTGTGCATGTATACCTGTTTGTGTGCAATTTCTGGGGCTCCCCAGTTGCCTAGAACCCTTCTATAGAAGGACCACTGCTGCAAGCACTAGGGGGCTTTGATGGCTTCTGAATACTAATGACTTCAGTTAGTTAACATCAGAAACGCTTTCTACCAAAATGGAAAAATCACATGGCCTCATTCTATCTTTGCAGTGGCATTTAAACTCGATGTTCTGGCAGGACGTTTCCTTGACATTCCTTGGTGTCGTGGTCCCTATGCTACACAGAAACTAACACAGAATTTCTCACTAAGAACCCAGCAGGTCAGAGAGGTTTTTACCAATCAGTGACTACTCACAAACCAGGTAAATTTTATGAACAGAATCAAAACCAAAAGCAAGCCTGTCTCTCCCTTCAAATCACCATGAAGACCTTGGACCTCTGCCTATGAAATTTCTATCCTAGAGTTTTTTTTAACCATGTGCTTTTATTACATTTTTTCTTTCTTTATTCAGTGAGGAAGATTGGCCCTAAGCTAATATCCATGCCAATCTTCCTCTATTTTGTATGTGGGACACCACCACAGTGTGGCTTGATGAGTGGTGTATAAGTCCACACCCGGCATCTGAACCCACAAACCCCAGGCCGCCAAAGTGGAGTGTGCAAACTTAACCACTACCCCATGGGACCAGCCCCAACCATGTGCTTTTAAATAATTTAAATAACTTCAGATGAAAAACATATAAATCTGCAGCAAAGCCGCATAACCTTTTCATTCTTTGGAGAAATCACAAAAAAGACTTGTCTAGGCACACACCATTTCAGTAATGACAACAACCTAACGGGATTTAGTAGCATTTCTAATTGGTTGGCATGTCAAAAATGATGCATTTCAGACTCAGCAATCTTTTCATCTAACTCTTGAAAGAGCCACAGAAAGCAGAGAATGGAAAGCATGTAGCACAAAGCTTTCCTTCTCCTTCATTTTCTTCTCTCTTTCAGTTAGCTCTCATACCGGCTAAATCTTTCCAGAAAGAGTAATTTAAGAACTTACAGCTGCAAAGGTGAAAGCCAACTGCACTTTATTTAAAGAACAAGTGAGTCTAAGTGCTGCTCTCCACACACCCGGGCACCAGGGCAGGACTAGCGTTCATCAATCTCATGCTGGTCTAATGAAGTGAAATGCCGGTGCATGATGGATGTGTAACAAGCCTCTCACGAACCTCTTTCTGGAGGCACGTGTCTACTTATAAAAATAAGAGACCCAGAATTGTGCGATACAGCATTTGGTCGTGCATTCAACAAGCTTGTTTAGCACCATCTGTATGCAAGTCACTTTGTGTAACCTGGATAATTTAGAACATAGACTTACTAAGAGCTGCTGCCTGGATTGATTCTATTTGTAGAGAGAGGCAATGGCTGTTGACATATCGTGATTTAAAGGATGCTGCAAGGCCTCCTCTGCCCAAAACTATCACTTTTCATGGCCTGGTGTGGCTTGATCCACTTCTCTTTCAGCCTCATATTCATGTATTAGGAACCCCTTCTTTTGTTAAGCAACCCAAAACAGGGAAATTTCAGTTAATCATTCAACAACAACAATAATAATAATAAAAGCCTCATAAGTATCTTCTCGGTCTTTGCTCTGTGTCTCCCATACATGGATCCTATGAATGAACCAAGAAACTTTCAACATTTTTTTATTTTTGCAAAAATTAGCAGAGCAACTGAAGGCCCCCAACAGATACAAGTGAGAACCTGTTTAGCAGATTAGTTAATTTTTCCCAGGACCCTTCGGCCCACACCAAGGTCCCAGAACATCAGATATAAGGCAGCTCATTTATCGCATTTTATACCGTAAGAAAATTTGGCTGGTTTGAGAGAGTTTCACAAGGAGTGACTGCCATGACTGACATTTAGGTTCCAACAATGGGGACTAGAAAGGAGCAGGAATCGACAAAAATGTGAAGATTCACTCATTCAACAAATATTTGTTCACCTCTACTCTATGGCAGGCCCATGATACATGGTAGGCATATATCAATAAGATGACAAACATAGGCCCTGATGTCATGAGTGAGAGAGACCTCCTGAGAGAGACAAAGAAAAGACACAAATGATAAAATCAATATTGTAACTGCTGTGAAAGAAACAAAGCAGATGCAATGATACAAAGATATATTAGCAGTTATGTAACCCAGAGAGTGACATTGAACGTGGGAGTTCTTTATCACTTATTAAAAAGTGTGGCAATACAATGAGAGGTAGTAGCAAGGAGGAAAGGAGAGATAAAGAAGAAGAGGATAGAAAAAAGTGAGAAATAAAGGAAAGGAAGCTATCTAACCACATTTAGTGCCATTTAAAAGTCACCTTCGACCTCAAGTGTACAGCTCCAAGGCCCCCAAGGATTCTGATGCACTCCAAGATTAGGGCCCCCAAGGATTCTGATGCACACAAGTGGCTGGGGATCCATAAGGATGCATCTCTCAAAGTTAGTCCAACACCCCAGTGAGGGTTGGCAACAAAAATTTGAAGAATTGCATGACAGGGCAGACCAAGGCACAGCAAAGTCATAAACTGTGGATAGTGAGTCAAATCAAATCCCTAAGAACATCTACACAATCTGACGCCTCAAGTGCTAAAAGATGAATGAAATTATACCAGCCATTACTTCTGTCCATGCCAGACTATGCTTACCTGGTGATTTATACAACGTAAAATGCTCCCAGATTGCTAGTGCCCTAGGGTGGGAAGAGACATTGTGTTGCAATTAAAAATATACTAGACGAAAAGGTAGCATTTTCACCTCATTGGGATCTGTGATAAACTGTAGGGAACAAGGGATATTACCCATGCCCCTCTTCTCCCCGTCCTTCCATTCCATCAAAGAGAACTGTGGGAGAACAAGAGTCAGGCCCGCTGTCCTACAAAATTGAGGAGCCGAACAGTGCGACAAAAAACCACCTCAGACATAACCAAGTCACATTAACTATCAGGCAGTCAAAAATTGTGGCTCCAGGCATGGAGGTTAGATTTGAGCGATATGGGAGGATTTCTACACTACCCTCAAACTTCAAAAAGAATAAAATGAAAGGAATTCTGATGCTGAGACTTTCTGACCAAGGAAATTCCCAGCCCTGCATAAAGCTCGGGCCTCTGAGCTTCAGCAGCATCTCCATGAGAAACCAGGGGGATTAGCTGACTACCGTGTAGATTGTACATGTATTCTCTTGCACTGAGTTTTTGTTGATTGAATAATTCAGCAAGTGAAAATAATTTCAGTCAAAATTGAGTCATCATTCTCCCCAGACATTAAAACACGGCAAGTACTGCAGTCTAGCCTAGCTCAGTATAGGATATATGAAATCCCACCTTAGCAGCCTGCTCTCTTAATCAGAGTGTAGGACCTGGAGTCTTTCCAGGAAGCCATGGAGCATAATCCCCCAGGGTGTCTTTAAATGGTGTGTTGTCCCCCAAGCAGACCCATTATGGAAAATCCTAGGGGGATGGAAGAAGCTTGCTAAGGTATTTACAGAAATTAAAGAAAGAAATTAACTGTAGTCCAAAACTTCAGGGAGATATTGCCATGGATTTATTGCGTAGGATGTCAATTCTTGAGGCTTAAACAAACTTATCTTGGCAGAATACCATAGTAGGAAGAACAAGACCTCTGTGATCTGGCAGATCCCAGTCTGATTCTTAGTCATGTGAGTTATTCACTTACTTTCTCATTCATTCCACAGATGTTTATTAATGTCTACATGGATCTCCTAGAGATACAGATTTAAACCAGATAAACATAGCCCCTACCTTAATAGAATTCATTATCCAGTTGCAGGAGGAAAAAAACAGATGTTTTAAAATAGACACAAATGTGTAAACACAAACATTTACGAGACATAGTAAAGAAAATATGTGATGCTCTATGAGTGTTAATGGGTGCATTTGATTTAGCCTGGGGGTCAGAGAAACTTCCTATAAAGAATCTTCATGTGAGATTGGAAGGATGAGGAATTAATTAGGCAATTCTGGGTGTATGCATAAGCTTCAGACACAGAGAACTCTCTTTTGCAAAGTAGTCTGGACATTTTCCATCTGATTGTGAAACATCACAAAGTTTGGTGATACCCTGTAGTGAGCGTACGGAGAAAAAGTTCTCTTCTAGACCGCTGGTGTAAATTGGTGAAATACCTATAAAGAGCAATTTGAAAAAATCAAAGAAAATTACCAACCCACACAGCTTTTGATCCATTAATTCAGCACCTATGACCTTAGCTTATTCATATACACGTATGGAAACATGACAAACGTATTCATAACAACAGTTCGAGGTGGTAATTCAAAAAGACTGAAAACCATGTAATAGTTATCAATTGGGTATTAGATCAATAAAATATAATACATCCATACAAAGGAATACCATGACACAAGGCATCAGGTAGTTATGAAAATGACTGATGGAGTGTTATATGTATCAATTGGCTGTTTTCTCTTTAGTAAACACTGTTGGGGTCCTGTCCAGGGACTTCTTGGTCTAGTGAACATATTCTCCAGCTACGATGAGGGCAGGCTGCTAACCAGTTACAACTGCAACCTTCATGAAAAATTATCTTCAGCCAATGAGTTTCCACCTCAAACAGAGATGCTTGGGAGACTACATAGGCTCCAACGGTCTAATGGATGGTTGTCTGCAACCAACATCTGACTGATACCAAGGTATAAAAGGCAGTCCTCTTTCCTCAAGGTGGAACAATCTGTGGTGTGGTTACTATTTGGAGCTTCTTGTGGGAACAGGCCGAAGCTTGACTTCGGGAGAACCCGCATTCATGCCCATCTTCTTCTGTCGTAACCCTCCCCTCTATAGATTTCCCACCTGACAGCACTCACTCAAAAACTCACTCGAACAAAAACGTCCATCTCAGGATCTGCTTCAAGGGAACCTTACATGAAGGCCATTTTTTGCTTTCAAGCTCTCCCAAGCCATAAAACATATGAAAACACATTTCAGGAGAAGATCAACAGCAATTGAGACAGAGGGAAAAACGGTTTGAGCTGTGGACAGCTGGGCTAAGCAAGATCCATCTGCTTTTCCAAAAGAGTTTCGAAAGCAATTCAGCTTATTCTGCAAGCCGAAAAATCTGTCTTAATCCTTAAATGACCAAATCAACTAATCTCTATTAGCTCAAAACTATGACGAATTTTTGTGCAAGAGTTCTTGGCAACTTGACACCTGCCCTGAAGGAAAGTGGATTCCTATAGCCTGTTAGAGCACATAAACATGGCCCACATGCTCCCTAACACAGCACACAACTGGGATAGATGGGAAAAACAATCCAAAATAAAAGCAAACAAAAACCTCACCCTTGAAACAATATCCACTGAGTATACTCAGAAACAATCGGCTGGAGATGCAGTGTATACTTGTTTCCATTCTCTTCTGATTCCCATTTTGTATGAAGTCATCTTCTATTCATCCTTACAGGCAGGCAAGTTACATTTCTGGAATGGTTATTTCAAGCTTTACGTAAACATTCATTATATATTCTTGCCCATTGGGAACCTATGACTAAATGATCACTTCAACAGTGCTGGGCTGCCTTTAGTTTGCATTAATCCAATGGAGTTGAGCCACTATATGTATAGTTCATATTTCTGGTGCAAATTTGAAAATTACAAATCACACCTGAGGACATTTTATGGTCTGCTTCCTTATCTGTGTTTGAAAAACCTATTTTGTGAAAGTCTAGAAATATTCTCTCATAGCCATTTAATGTTGTGAGTCTCTAAACAATGGTGATTGATTTTGTTTGGTTTGGCAAACACAAATTATCCTATAATCATTTTAGCCTGCCAGCCATGCTTACATTGGCTTGTTTGTGTTTTAGAGAAGCAAATGCAGTGACTGTCATGAAAAATGGAATGGTTGGAGGCAAATAAAAGATTTCTCTGTGCTGAGGAAAAATGCAGCTACTTTAATTTTCTACACCAAGTGGATCTCACTTGATAGCAAAGTAAAGTGAATTTGAAAATAGAAAAGGGCCCTTCAGTTTTTGAGTTAACTGGTCCTTTAGACAATCATTATAGGTTCTTGATTCACAGGTTTGCTCCATGCAAAAACAAAAAAGGCAGACATTAAATAGGACGACAGTTTGTACTTCTCTCATCCTAAAAACACTGCGACTTATAATGACATCACAAAAAATCAGGAATGAGTTTAACACATACACACAAAAAATTTTATCATAAATTTGAAAACTAATAAGTGATATGGACATAAATAAGTATTATTAGAGGGAAGGATAAAAGGAAAAAGAAAAGAACAGAGGAAAGAAAAGAGAGGAAGAAGAAAAGAGAAAGCGAGGAAAGTACTGTCTGTGTTTGTATGGCTGACCTTATGTCATCCCACATCACATAAAGAGTGTGCAAAATAGCGGAAAAATTTGGTCTTCCTTGTGCCAGTAAGTACCTCTAAGACATTGTGAAAACCAGTATCCTTCTAGGTGTCTATTTCCCTAACTGAAATCGAGGACTTCTTCTCTAAGGCCCCTCCTAGCATCGACTTCTTATGATTCTAAAGCAATTTCTGTAAGAGAAGGCGTTTAATAAATGTCTCCAAAGTATCAGCTAGAAGGTTGATAAAAGTCAATAGGGTACAAAGTTTCCAGGGAACTGTGCATAGTTTGAAAAGGAAGAGTCATTGAAATGTTCCAAGCGAGAAGAGAAAGGCGTCAAGTCAGCAATTTGGAAATACCCTTTTGGGTAAAATAAGAAACAATTACACTCCATCAGACATTTCTGAGCAGTTCACCTTGACAGTCTTTGCCATTTCAGTTTTGTCTCTCAAGCATACACCTCCCACGTTAGATCTAATTGCTCTTCCTTTTGGATGCTCTAAGTTCCTCTGACTTGCTGGAAAAGTTTAATTGCAAAGTAGAATCTACTTCCATTTTTTGACACATCCTTCATTTAGAGATAAGGAGAACATGGCCAATCCTGCAACATTCTCATTAACAAACTCTTTACACCAAAATAAAACAAAAACAGCAAGACGCCAAGTTCTTTTGGCATCCACTGCTGTTGAGACTGTTTCAGGGACGGAATCTGAGTAGGCAGCTATGTTTCCAGTATTTCTCTCTATAGCCCTGGAAATTTATTCAAGTATTAGCTTCAGCATTGTTACCTGTAATAACATGAAAGACAGTAAACATTATCTGAATTTCATTGATGTCTGTGTATACATTAAAATTAATTCAACATTTATTGAAGACTTCATAGGTGTGGGAGATTCATCAAAACTCTGGAATAGAAGGGATACGGAGGATAACAAAATTAATGGTTCAGTTTCAATGAGACTATAATTTTCAGTGTTTCACTACTCAAAGGTGAGTCCTATCCATCCTCTTTTTCGGTCCTTTTGTCAACCTTCTGTCATAAGCAGTGCAGGGAATTCTTTCTTTTCAGAGGCATAAAAAGCCTAGGTAATCAGGACTCTCCCAAGTTGCTGTAAATTTGTGGAAGAATCAGCTTTAAAACACAAGGCCTCTTGCTAAAAACAAAAGCTCTTTCTTACACATCAGATTAAACCCATATGTTACCAAGCTCGGGTTCAAAGAGCCAAACACAAAATGATACTATTGAGGAAAATCAACTACAGGATTGCATACATGTGGCAGACAAAACACCTGATTTAATGATTCAACAAATACTTATTGGGAACACAATACATGTCAAGCCCTGTGCTAGGCATTGGGAACAAAGGGATGAATAAAGTGTAATCTCCATCCTCAAGAATCTTACAGGCTGTTAACATTATAAATGTCAGAATGAATCACAAATCAGAAAAGAAGTCAGAATTTCATAGCAATATTTCAAAATAAACACATTTGTAACCTTAATGAAGTAACCAGTACCAGATTTGCCCTCTGGTCATAAACAGCTAGAAAACTGGACAGAATGTATGAAACAGCTGTGTTTTAAAATATCAGACAACAGGCAATATAGCACTGTGATCCCTGAGACAAGGGAAACAAATGAGATGATCCCTATAATGGCTCCAGCTTTCTGCCAGGGGATACCTTCTAGACCACAGTGCAGGGATACAAAACCTCAGCAGATACTGGCAGTAGCATTGAGCTAAAAAAGCAGATATTGGAGTTCAGGGAAGTGAATCCAGCTGATAATTGTGAGGCAGAATATTGGAAAATGTATGTAGGGTAAGAATTCCAAAAGGGGTGGGAATCTCCATAGGGTTTATCTTGAATCTGTGGCTAAGTAGCAAGCTGCATACATCTAAAGTACAATTCCACAAGTCTGAGGATACAGTAATTGCTAAAGAGCAGTAAACTAGACAATTCCCAGAGATCTACAGATTCAATGTAATCTCTGCCCAATTCCAAAGGCCTTTTTTGCAGAATAAAAAAAAGTCAATCTTCAAATTCATATGGAATTGCAAAGGGTCTTGAATAGCCAAAACTATCTAGAAAAAGAGCAAAACTGGATGACTCACAATTTCTGATTTCAAAACTTACCTCGAAGCTATAGTAATCAAAACATGGGGGTAGTGGCATAAGGGTAGACACATAGACCAATGGAATAAAATTGAGAGTCCAGAAATAAACCTATAAAATGTATGGGTAATTAATTTTTGAGCAGGATGCCAAGTCCACTCAATAAGGAAAGAACAGTCTCTTCAACAGATGTTTCTGGGACAACTGGACTTCCACATTCAACAGAATGAAGTTTGGCCCTTATCTCACAACAGTTACAAAAATGAACTCAAAATAATCACTGAGCTGAACGTAAGAGCTAACATTATAAAAGTTTTAGAAGAAAGCATAGGAGTAAGTCTTCATGACCTCAGATTAGATATGACACCAAAAGCAGGAGCAACAAAAGACAAAATAGATAAATTTGATTTCCTCAAAATTAAAAACTTTCATGCAGCAAAGGATATTATCAAGAAAGTGAAAAAACAACCCACGTAATAGAGAAAAAATTATGTCCCAATTTTCCTCTAAGTCTTTGTACATATTTATAATATCTGTTTTAAAGTCTTTTCTTCCTCGTTCCATAATCTCTGTCATTTCTGGGTTTGTTTCCATTTATCAAGTTTTTTTTCTCATCATAGGATACATTGTTTTTACTTTTTTTGTGTAACTCAAATTTCTTTATTGGATGTTGAATATTGTGAATATTACAATATTGAGCATTTTCACAATGCTGTATTTCTTTATAAATTGTCAAATTTTGTCTTGGCAAACAATTAAAGGTACTTTTGTATCAGCTAATCCTTTCACATCTTGCTTATGCTTTGTTAGGTAAGATCTAGGGAACACTTCACTCTATGGCTTGTTTAACCCTACTAACAAGGTGCAACGCTTCTGGGGTCCCTATTGAACGTCCTGCGTCTTCATTGAGATTTCTCTACTCTGGCCCATAAGAATTGTTTTGTCTTAGTGTAAAGAATTTGTTAGTAAGAACATTGCACAATTGGCCATGTTATCCCTATCTCTGAATGAATGATGAGTCAAACAACGGAAATGAAAACTTCTGACTTTAGTTATCTTTATCTTTTCTCTTTTTTTCTTTGTCAGTCTAGCTAAAGTCTTGTCAATTTTATTGCTCTTTTAAAAGAATGAGCTTTTGGTTTTATTGATTTTCTTTATTGTTTTTCTATTCTGTATTTTATTTACCTCCACTGCAATCTTTTATTATGTTCTTCCTTCTGCTTGACTTAGCTTTGCTTTGCTCTTCTTTTCCTAGTTCCTCAAGGTGGAAAGTAGGTTATTGATTTGAGAGTTCTCTCCTTTAGAGAAGAATTCCAATTCTGATTCAGGAATACAGGCATTCTACCATTAATTTATCTGCTCAGTTGATCATAATTCCTAATATAGACATTTGATAAGTTAAATGTGGAGTTTTTAAAAAATAAACTCTCAAATACACCCCAGGGAGTGTAGTAAGACAGATGGACACTCTATTCCCCTTTCGTATAGTGTCTCTCCTAGCTTTCATAATTTAATGTAAGAAAAAAACTCAAATTAAAACACATCATTTCATGAATATTCTCCCCTAAGAAAAACTCTGAAGCAGACCATTGTAACATGGCACTCCAAACTTGACTAAATATCCTCACACATTTAGAGATATATATTTATTTAGAAAGGGAGAAAAAAGGGACTGGCCCGGTGGCATAGCGGTTAAGTTTGCATGCTGTGCTTTGGTGGCCCAGGCTTCTCAGGTTTGGATCCTGGGTGCAGACCTAGCACTGCTCATCCAGCCACGCTGTGGCAGCATCCCAAACAAAATAGAGGAAGATTGGCACAGACATTAGCTCGGTGACAATCTTCCTCAAGCAAAAAGAGGAAGACTGGCAACTGATGTTAGCTCAGGGCCAATCTTCCTCACACACACACACAAAATAAAATAATAAAAAGAAAGAAAAAGAAAACTAGAATCAGAAATTCAACAACTAAGAACAAAAATTAATACCTATAAAAAGGAAAGAATTTAATGAGATTTATTAAACTCACAAGAGACAAAATCATCTAAGAAATAAAGAATAAATTACAAAGGGACAAGGAATAACAGGTCTTAGAATTAGATATTAGAATTTGATAAAATGCACTAAGGAAAGGTAAAACACACATACACACAAGAAAATTAAAATAAGATAAAGAAATATGGAGGATCACAAAAAAAGTTAAAATGGAAGACAAGAACAAGAGGTCCAAAATACGTATAATTACAGTCCCTGAAAAGGTGTGCAGGAGCAAAAGAACAGGCAAAAGATAATAATTCAAAGAGAAGTTACAGAAATAAAGAGAAAATATAAATCTTTATACTGAAATGTCCCACCCTGTACCTGACAATATGACCTGAAAAGATAAATTCTTAGACATTTAAGTCAAAGAAAATAATTCTCAGGCCCACCAGAAAAAAGGATCTAATTACTTATAAGGGTAAGAGAAATAGGCTATCATCTCACTTCATAACAGCAATAATGGAGCATAATTTTTAATAAACTTGAAAGAGAAAGCACAAGACAAGTATTTCGCATCCAACCACTCTTTCAAATATCAAGACCACAGAAAAAGCAGTTTCACTTATTGCAACATCTCACATTTCTGAGGAATCTGCTAGAGGATAGACTTCAGTTATCCAACACATAACTAGAGAAATTCCAAGAAAAAAATTGATGTTGAGAATTCAATATAGTTAATTTTAGACATAAGACTAAAACAAAGATGAAAACATGGGGAGAAAAGAATAGTATGGAAAGGCTATATTCTGAAAAAAATAGAAAGGCACAAGGAAACAAATAGCAGGACTAGGAAGAAAGAAAAAGAGAGTAAAATAAGGCACTTGATTGTCGTAGAGGAAATAGCTGGAGTCAGAGAATACCATTGAAACTGACACACTAGTTAGTAAAATAGTAAGAAAAAAGGAGTTGAGGACACCATGAGAGGTGTAGAAGTATGCATTAGAATGAAAATACAAACTCCCAAATTAAAGTTTTAGATAATAAAAGAATATCCACAAGTAGAGAAGGAAATATAGTAAATTTAATGTAATTAATGTATTAATTATAAAATAAAATAATAGAGTTGGCACCAAACTATCAATCACATCAATAAATGTGATTACACTTAACCAACCTATTAAAAGAAAAATTTTCAAATTAACTCACAAAGGAAAACCCATTTATCTGCTGTTTATAATAAACATAGCTTAAAGAATGATTTAGTAAGATTCCCTAAAGCACAGAAAAAGTGATTTGTCATGCGAAGTAAAGTTGAAATGGCAGAATTGCTCTGGCAGATGCTGGGGAAAGGGAATAATAAAAGGCTCAGGTGGGCGGACATGCTGAAATGTGTATATTTTGTATGGCTGGAAGACCCTCAGATGATTATGTTCTTGGGAAGGACCAAGTACCTTCATTTATCAAGGCCAAAAGTATTTCACTGGTAAGAAGAAATTAGTGCCACCCTAAGGATCTAAAGAGTGATGAATAGGTACCTATTATATCTCCATTTATTTCACAAGTCTGGCCCTTGCAGAAACCAGACTTGTCCTGATGGATGATAGTAGATGATCACACAGTCAATCAAGTAATGTTTCCAATTATTACAATCACAGTGCCAGATGTAATATCTCTGGAACAGCAGATTGACACAGCCTAAGATGTATGGTCTGCAGCCATTATTTGGTGAATACATTCTTTTCTATCTCGATCAGAAAAGAGAATCATAAACAGTTTATATTTCCAAAGGATGGACAGTAGTATACACTTATAGTTTGCCCTAGGGCTAAGTTAACTATCCTACCGATAATATAGTCCAAAGAGAACTGGACATCCCACAAAACATCACATTGATCTGTTGCATTAATAACTTTACATTGATCAGGCCAGATAACACGAGATTACTAGTATGCCAAAGGACTTTGTAAAATATGTGAGCTCCAGAGGGTGAGAGAGAAACTCTATGAAGATTCAGAGGCCTAATGGGACTCTGGGTTCTGGAAGCAGTAAAGTCCACACCTAGTGGTACTGCTCCAGTCCATATACCGGATGATGCAAAATCTTCTGGCTTTGATTGGGGCCCAACGCAGGAAAGGGCTCTGGAGATGGTCCAGACTAACATGTAAGTATCCCTGTGCATGGGACATACAGTATAGCAGGCTATATGGTGTTGGATGCATCAATGGCAGAAAAAGATGTCTGAGGTTTGTGGCAAGCCCTAGGAGACAATCACAAAAACTCTGGTGTTCTGAAGTAAAGCCATGACACCTCCAGCAGAGAGTTAAAACCTTTCAAAAACAATCCCCGGCATGTTATTGAGTTCCCATAGAGACAGAATACCTGACTATGGTTCCTATAGCAGTATTTCTAGATGACACCAACCACCCACTTGGTGACAAGTTGACTGAACCTCTTCATTCTGGAAGGACAGCGGTTTTTCCTCGTGGATATGGGTACCTATTCTGGGTACCATTTTGCGTTTCCTGCTCTCATAGTGTTAGCACCACCATTTCCAAAGGCTCATGAAGGGTTTTACCTACCAGCATGGAATCCCACTTAGTATCAAACAGGCCAGGAAGCCCACACCGCAGCAAAGGCAGCATAAGAACAGGATCATAACTATGGGGTCTTTTGGTCATATTACACACACACCACCCAAAAGCTGCTGATCTGGTAGAGAATTGATGGACTACTGAAGGCATAGCTGAAGTGCTCAATAGCTTTCAGGCAATACATGCAAAGACTGTGCCCTCCTCCAGGACACAGTACACGTGCTGATTCAAAGATCACAATAGGACACTGTGTCCTCAATAGGAAGTGTGCATGGAGTCCAAAAATCAAAAAGCAGTAGCAGAAATGACCCTCATCACCATTATTCTCAATATTCTGCTGAGAGATTACTTACTTCTTGTTCCCACAACTCTAGGTTTCTCAGTTAGAAGCTCAAGTATTCAAAGGGGACATACTCTCAGCAGGACAAAACAAGAGTACTACTGAATTATAAGCTACGGTTGCTGGCCAGGCCCTTAGGACCCCTCGTGTCTAGGTACTAGAGGCAGAAAGAGGAATAAGTGTCTTAGCAAGAGTAAGTTACCTGGATTGTCAGGAGGAGGGATGGTTGCTGATTGACTAGAAAGACAGGGAAGAAAATATCAATCGAAGTGGTCTACTTGGGTAACTGTTGGTACTGCTGTGCTTGGTTTGACTGTCAATGAACAAGTATAGTACCCCTGGTCTGATAGTGGAGTCCATTGAGGACAGGGGCTTAGACTCCTCAAAAATGAGGCAGTGAATCACAATATCAGTAAAACCACAGAAGCCATCAGAGGTGGTAGCTGAGGGTGAGGAGAATCTAGAATGAATTCCGGAGAAAGGCGACAATAACTATTAATTGTATCCCTGAGACCCTCTTACATATTTTGTTTCCCATAAGGGACAGAAGTTCACTGGTTCCCTAAAACAGTTGCTTCCTGAGTGCATATGGAAAAGTAGATCTAAACTGTATGAGGGATGCAATGTGGTAGACAAAAAGAAATGCCTCCCAGACCCTCCTTCAAGGACAGATGGACCAACCACCCAGGTGCAGGGAGTGCTATTGGGGGCCTCTAATTCTTTGTTCCTTTAGCGTCAGCCTCACATGCAGAGAGCGACCTCAGCCAAGGTCATGGACTTCCCAGGAAATCCTAAATCTTGTAACTGAGCAAGATGGGAGTATAAAGGCCCAGCCATTTTTGCTCATTGCAGGACAACCCTGCCAGGCAAAACAAACTGACTCATTCTCTTCTAAGAATCAAACCTGGGACACTCAGATATCCCCAAAGGCAAAGAACAAAATACTTATTAAGCAGTGTCTTCCTGCTGTAACATCTATGCTCATGGAATAAACCTAAAAATGACCTCATATGTTAGTCATATCCCATTGGAACTTTTAGAGTGTGGCACTTTTGAGTGAGGAAAATTTTATGAATTCAAGTAATGGCATTCTGTGGCACATATAAGTCTTTATTTTAATGAGTCAAATTATAACAGAGTTGATTTTCACTTTTACACTCCAGGATGATTTTATAATTGATGCAATCACCTTTCTCAAATAAACTCCTCTCCTAGCTACTCAATTCCATACTGTTTGTTTTCTTTCTCAGTTTCCCTGTGATATATATCTTGTGTTATAAGACTGGGGAACAATTTCCTTCCCATACAAAATGAATCCTTAAGCATAATTTTCTGCTGCCAATGGGTTAGAGGACACTTCCTTTGTAAAGTCAGCCTGGAGGCACCAATTCATGCCAAGGATTTCAGACAGAGCTCTGAGCTAGACCTAAGGAGCCTTAAGATCTTGTTCTGGCTGTGTAAGATCTCCAAGTAATTTAATCTCCATGACTTGCAGTAGCTTTATCTTTTCCACGGAGATAATACTATCTGTCCTACATCAGCATAGTAGTGTTGTAGGATGGGAAAAGTTCTCATGAGAAAGTACATTGAAAAGCTAATGATAATACTTTACATTATAGAGCAATTTTATTGCCTCAGACATAACCTTGAAAATATCTGAGACATTAAATCCATTCTTTAAATTTAAGTAAAATAAGATTTTCAGTTAATTTCATTCTATTCTAAGCAATAGAAGTCTTGATATAGCTGGACACGGAGAATAATTAAAGGTAAATAATAATAACGATATGAAACAGCACAGAGAATTTGTGGGAATTAGCTCAGGTTCATGTTAAAATGTCTGGGATTATTTAATTCAGGCAAATCAAAGAATAATGGTAATAATCAAAGTTTTGTCCAAAATAAAACAGTATCCACAAAATCACTACTTAATAAATCCAAAGATAGCTCAAATTGTTCTGTTACATCGTAATGAAAAAGGAAATAAATCAACAAACACTGAAAAGACAGATCATTACATATAAATTACACAGGATTACTCCAAACAGATTATATTCAACAAACTATGGCTATATAACTATCATTTCCAAAATAATGAAGAAAATGCATCATGAACTGTATATCGAGATATTACTAAAATATTTGATTGCCATGGTTCATAAAATTTTACTGGAAAAAAATAGTAAAATTAATTTTGATCAGGAGAATGTGGCCTGAAACCTTGGAAGAAAATAAAGGACATCAGAGAAGAGGATGAATTAGAATGTGCCCAGTTTCTCTCAGTTGCTGATCTCTACAGTGGCTGCATAAATTCTCCTGGGCCTTTGTTAATAGATGGGGTAGACATACACACATATGCCCAGAGCCTGTCTCAGACCTGCTAATGGAGAATCTCAGTAGTGGAACTGGAGAATCTAGATTTTTAACAAGGTGTCTCAGGTGATGCTGATATGCGTCCATGTTTGTGGATCACTAACATGGCCAAATTTGTTGGAAAGGGGACAGCCTAAGACTTACCAATAGCCAAAGTGCAGAGTTCATTTAAAATGTCTATGCAAGTGTGTTCTCTGGAAGAAAGAGGTAGTATAATTGTCTGAGCCACTAAAGCAGGACTGTGTTGTCAAACTAATCCAGGAACGTTGGACCCAGCTCCACTCTCCACCTGCCGGTAAACACATTCCTGGTAGATGCATGCCCTCATACGGGCCTCTGATTGTACCAGTGCTACCATGAGAAGACATCCTCCTTACTTCTATTAAATCAGAATGATCATTCTAGTTCAGTACTTCTCAAAGATTGTCATAGGGAAGAACATGAATAAAAACTTTTGGTGATTAAATAAATATGAGAAACCTGGTTAACAAAGTTAAATGAGTTTCTTTACTGCAGGGCTTCTCAAAATCCATCATATACAAATGTGCACTATGGAACTCAAAACATAAGCTATAGGTTGCAGTGTTTTCAAACATGTATGGCCATGGACCACTTTTAAATGTCACAAAATACCTCTTGAGACCACTCTTCTGTGAAATACACTTTTGGAATCACTGTTCGATGTGCACTCAAAATCGTAGTTCCAATTGTGAAGAACTCAGGCAGCGAAATCAGGAGACCTGACATTGTGTAGTAACCATATTTCATTTTTTCTGGCTTCCTATGATCCAAACCTTCTTCTTCGGAAAAAAGACCCCCACTTTGTCAGTCTTGGCGGGAGGCAAGGCCTGGATTCACAAAAGCCCTATAACTGCCCAGTTTAATATCTAGTTAAACATTTGTTCCACTCCTGGCAGTTAGATGAGGATAATGTGCTCTAGGCTCAGCCAATCAGATACTTCCATTGAGGGCTCTTGAATCATAAATCAGTGGTTCATACTCGCTGAGGTAAGAATTGATTCAGGACAATGACATCCAGTGTCTAAGAGTGGCAGTGTTTGCAGGTGGGGGGAGTGGTATCCAGCAGAGACAGTGTCTCATGGGGACTCTGCTCAGACAGTTCCTACAGCATAGGCTTCGCCATGATATCAGTTGTTTAGACGCCATTTGTTCCTGCATGTTTTCTAAGCCTACTCTTCCAAGTTACTGGTAACTTTGCTAATTACTCAATGAAATCCTGGAAATAAATTTTGTTACTGCTTAAGTTATCCATGGTTGTCTATTGTGTGTAATTAAGCAATATGATTGATACCCTCGAACAGTTATTTAAAGAGTTTGTCACTCAGGTTCTTCTCATAAGCCAATGGTATTAGATCTTCTAGCTTTAATAGTTTGAGGTTACATATTTCTCCTAGGAAAACAAAAGTGTGATATAAATATTTTAAAGATTATAAATCAAATTAGAAGAATTAAAAATATTTGAAATAATAAGAAACTTCAAAACAAAATCTCCAGATTGATACATCATTATTAGAATAATTCAAGTCAACAGGCATTTAAGATGTCTACTTCCATTCAAGATGGAGTAATAGAGACCATAACTATCTTTCCACAAGAAAAAATTAAAATAATGGACAAAATGTGTGAACCAATGGCACTAAAGACATTGGAAACCATTTAACAAAGGACAGTGATTCCCGAGAGAGGGGAAACAAACAAAGTGAGCCATACAGTCGCCCAGTTTACTACCTAGAGCAAGTTTTCAGGTCCAGGGATGGGAAACCCAGCAAGGGTACAAAAGATTCAATTAATTTTGATGCCTCAAATGTAGAAGATGGAGTTGGTAGTCTGGGGAAACCAAAATGACTAGGGAATGCAGAGCAGAAGAATGGAAAGGAATACTGCACAGAGAGAGACAACTATGTAAATCTGCGGAAGTACTCCCTTGATTTTTCAGTTGAGTACCTACTCACATGTGTGGTTATGTATGTGGTTGTGTGTGAAAACTACCTAAGGCCAGGGAAAGAACCTCTCAAAAAGAAACAGTGCCCAAATTCAGATAAGGTCAGGAATAGCTCCAGTTCTCACTTCCAGAAAAAAGAAGACCTTATTTCAGGCAGGACCAGTTAGAGTACTAAGAAAGCTTGTGCCTCAGTAGTGGAAAAAAAATTAACCCCAGGCTAAATGCGCTTCTGCTTCTGCCTAAGAAAAATTAAAAGCAAAGATCAGAATGATCGAATTATTTCCAAATAATCTTGGAATACTGAATCCCAGAAAAGAGTTTAGGAATATTTTTAGAGACATAAAAAGTATCCAGCACCTAACAACGTAAATATCATAATTGTGGCATTCAATCAAAATTGACCAGCAAGCAGTGAATCAAGATAATGCAATCTATAATGAGGAGAAAAATCAGTCCATCTAAACTTACCAGGAAATGTCACACATGATAGCATTAGTGCAAATCCATCCAAAAGAGTTATTATGACAGCATTCCATTGGTTCAAAAAGCTAGGGCAAAGATCAGAATCTGTTGAGGAGTGACATGGCAGAGATATATAAAAGATCTAAATCAAACTTCTAGAGATGAAAACTATAATATCTGGGCTGAAAATTTGCTGGATGGGATTAACAGAAGACCAAACATCACATAGCAAAAGATCAGTGAACTTGAAAATACAGCAATAGAAACTATCCAAAAATAAAACACAGAGAAAAAAATTCTGAAAAACATGACAGAGTATCAACAGCTAACTTTATGCATACTGGAAGTCCCTGAAGGAGAAGAGGCAAATGAAAAAATTGAAGAATAATGGCAGAAAAATTTCCAAATCTTTATTTTTCCCATTTTTATAATTTGAAAATTATAAAACCACAAATGAAAAAAATATGAAGGAATCTCAAGAAAAAAATAAGAAGAAAAATACACCCAAGTACATTATAATCACATCTTTAAATCCATTGATAAAGAGAAAAACTTTTAAGCAGCCAGAGAAGACATATTATACACAGAGAAACAGAGATGAGAGCAGATGTCTCCATGGAAACATCACAAGTTTGAAACAGTAGAGTAACAAAGCTGTCAATTTAGACTTCTTTACACAGAAAAAATATCTGTCAAAAATGAAAATGAAATAAAATTCTTTTTAACATTTACAAAAGACAAATAACACCCAGCAAAACTGTACTACAAGAAGTACAAAGGAAGTCCTTCAAGCAGGAGGAAAGTGATACCAGATGGAAACCTGGATCTGCACACAGGAAAGAACACTGGAAATGGTAACTAGTTTCAAAGACGGGAACTCTGGGACAATGTCAAGTGTGTGAACATTTGAAAGGAAATAAAAGGAGAAACAGACAGTAACACAATAATAGTAGGGGACTTTAACACTCCACTTACACCAATAGATATAACATCCAAACAGAAGATCAATAAGGAAACACTGGCCTTAAATGACACATTAGACCAGATGGACTTAGTAGATACATATAAAACATTCCATCCAAAAACCACAGAATAAACATTCTTTTCAAATGGATATGGAGCATTCTCCAGGACTGATCACATATTAAGCCATAAAACAAGTTTCAATAAATTTAAGAAGATCGAAATAATGCCATGCACCTTTTCTGATCACAAAAGTATGAAACTAGAAATCACCTACAGGAAGAAAGTCAGACAAGCCATAAAAATATGGAGATTAAACAAAATGCTACTGAACAATGATTGGGTCAATGAAGAAGTCAAAGGAGAAATCAAAAAATTCCTGGAGACAAATGAAAATGAAAATACAACATGCCAAAATCTGTGGGATACAGCAAAAGCGGTTCTAAGAGGGAAGTTTATAGCAATTCAGGCCTACCTGAACAAACAAGAAAAATCCCAAATAAACAATTTAAAAGCACATCTAAAGGTACTGGAAAAATAAGAACAAACAAAGCCCCAAATCAGCAGAGGGAAGGAAATAATAAAAATCAGAGCAGAAATAAATGAAATAGGGACCAAAATAAAAATAGAAAAAACTAATGAAACCAAGAGCTTGTTCTTTGAAAAGATAAACAAAATTGACAAAGCCTTAGTTAGACTCACCAAGAAAAAAGAAAGAAGGCTTAAATAAATACAATCAGAAATGAAAGAGGGGAGATTACAATGGACACCTCAGACAAAAAAAAAGGTAATGAGAGAATACTGAGAAAAGCTATACATCAACAAATCGGATAGTCTAGAAAAAATGGATAAATTGTTAGAAACATACAACCTTCTAAAACTGGATCAAGAAGAAGTAAAGAATTTGAATAGACCAATCACGAGTAAGGCGATTGAAACAGCAATCAAAAACCTCCCAAAAAATAAAAGGCCAGGACCAGATGGCTTCTCTGGTGAATTCTACCAAACATTCAAAGAAGACTTAATACCTATCCTTCTCAAACTCTTCCAAAAAATTGAAGAGGAGGGGAACCTTCCTAGCTCGTTCTATGAAGCCAACATTATCCTGATACCAAAACCAGACAAGGACAACACAAACAAAGAAAATTACAGGCCAATATCACTGATGAACATGGATGCAAAAATCCTCAACAAAATTCTAGCAAATCGAATACAACAATACATTAAAAAGATCATACATAGTAACCAAATGGGTTTCATTCTAGGCATGTAGGGATGGTTCAACATCTGCAAATCTATCAACGCGATACATCACATTAACAAAATGAAGAATAAAAATCACATGGTCATCTCAATAGATGCAGAGAAAGCATTTGACAAGATACAGCATCCATTTATGATAAAAAGTCTAAGTAAAATGGGTCTAGAAGGAAAATACCTCAACATAATAAAGGCCATATGTGACAAACCCACAGCAAATATCATTCTCAATGGAGAAAAACTGAAAGCTATCCCTTTAAGAACAGGAACCAAACAAGGCTGCCCACTGTCACCACTCTTATTTAACATAGTATTGGAAGTTCTAGCCAGATCAATCAGGCAAGAGAAAGAAATAAAAGGGATCCATGTTGGAAAAGAAGAAGTGACACTGTCACTCTTTGAGATGACGTGATTTTATATATAGAAAACGCTAAAGAATCCACTACAAAACTTTTAGAAACAACAAGTGAATACAGTCAAGTCTCGGGATACAAAATCAACATACAAAAATTGATTGCATTTCTATACACTAACAACTAAGTAGCACAAAGAGAAATTAAGAATACAATCCCATTTACAATTGCAACAAAAAGAATAAAATACCTAGGAATAAACTTAACCAAAGAGGTGAAAGATCTGTACCCCGAAAACTATAAAACACTGTTGAAAGGAATCGAAGAAGAAACAAGGAAATGGAAAGGTATTCCGTGCTCTTGGATTGGGAGAATGAACATCGTTAAAATGTCCCTACTTCCCAAAGGAATCTGTACATTCAACACAATCCCTATCAAAGTTCCAACAACATTTTTCACAGAAATAGAATAAAGAATCCTAAAATTTACACAAAACAACAAAAGACTCCGAATAGCCAAAGGATTCCTGAGAAAAAAAAACAAAGCTGGAAGGTATCACACTCCCTGATTTTAAAATATACTACAAAGCCATAGTAACCAAAACAGCATGGTACTGGCATAAAAACAGACATACAGATCAATGAAACAGAATCGAGAGCCCAGAAATAAACTCACACGTTTATGGACAGCTAATATTCGACAAGGGAGCCAAGAGCATACAATGGAGAAAGGAGAGTATCTTCAATAAATAGTGTTGGGAAAACTGGACAGCCACATGCAAAAGAATGAAAGTAGACCATTCCCTTACACCATGGACAAAAATCAACTCAAAATGGACTAAAGACTTGAATTTAAGACCCAAAACCATGAAAATTCTTGAAGAAAACATAGGCAGTGCGCTCTTTGACACTGGTCTTAGCAGCATATTTTCTAGTACAATGTCTAACTGGGCAAGGGAAACAGAAGGAAAAATGAACAAATGGGACTACATCAAACTGAAAAAGTTCTGCACAGCAAAGGAAACCATCAACAAAACGAAAAGACAACCTAACAATTGGGGGAAGATATTTGCAGGCCAGATATCAGATAAGGGGTTAAAATCCAAAATATACAAAGAACTCATACATCTCAACAACAAAAAAACCAACAACCCAATTAAAAAATGGGCAAAAGATCTGAACAGAGATTTCTCCAAAGAAGATATAAAGATGGCCAACAGGCATATGAAAAGATGCTCAGCATCATTAGCTATAAGGGAAATGCAAATAAAAACTACAGTGAGGTATCACCTCACTCTGGTCAGAATGGCTATAATTAACATGACAGGAAACAAGTGTTGGAGAGGATGTGGAGAGAAGGGAACACTTGTACACTGCTGGTGGCATTGCAAACTGGTGCAGCCACTATGGAAAGCAGTATGGGGTATCCTCAGAAAATTAAGGATAGATCTACCATATGATCCAGCTATCCCGTACTGGGTATTTATCCAAAGAACTTGAAAACACAAAGGCATAAAGATACTTGCACCCCTATGTTCATTGCAGCATTATACACAATAGCCAAGACTTGGAAGCAACCTAGGTGCCTATCAAGGGACGAATGGATAAAGAAGATGTGGTATTTATACATAATGGACTACTACTCAGCCATAAGAAATGACGAAATCCGGCCATTTGTGACAACATGGATGGACCTTGAGGGTACTATGCTGAGTGAAATAAGTCAGAGGGAGAAATTCAAATACCGTATGTTCTCACTCATAAGTAGAACATAAAAACGGCGACAAGCAAACACACAGCCATGGAGACTGGATTGGTGGTTACCACAGGCCAAGGGAAGGGGAGGCCAAAAGGGGTGATCAGGCTCACATGTGAGGGGATGGACTATAATTAGTTTTTGGGTGGTGAACATGATGTAACCTACACAGAATTCGAAATATATTATGATGCACATCTGAAAGCTATATATTGTTATAATCCAATGTTACTGCATTTAAAAAAATAATAAAAATTTTAAAAAATAAAAATAAATAAAAAGAGAACATCAAAATTAATGAAGGAGAAGCTGATAGAACCGAAAGGAGAAATAAACAAATCCACAATTTTAGTCATATATTTCAATAAATATTTCAATAAATTTCAATAAATAAATATTTCAATAAATTTAACAATGGAAGAAATTAAGAGATTTTGAGTATATAATAAATTTCTAATCAGTTGCAATAATTTCTAATCAGTTCTCCTTAGGCTGGAGAATTGTGAGACTATACAACAAAAACTATTCAAATAAATAATGGCTGAAATCTTTCTCTAACTGGTAAGCACAAATACTTGGATTCAGAAGCATATCAAATTCCCAGCAGTATTAATAAATCCAAGAGGTGCCACATGTATCAGGTAGTTGTAAAGCACAGTACAAGAATATTAATAATAATTTTCAGCATCCTGTTTATAATTGCTCCATAATATTTTCTGAGAATTTTCTCTATATGTTAACCTGTTGCAACCCTCCATGAGAAAAGACGTTGTCATTCATTGAAGAATATTTAAGAATTCACTTAAGAATACTAAGAAGTGATGTCGTGTAACAAAAAGAAACATGAAGCCATACTCAGAAGACCTAGGTGGAAAGCTCACCTGTGCAGTTGGCCAGCATTTTGTGCTTGCTCCCTATAAGAGCAAAAAGTAGCCATTGTCTGAAGGACAGAGAGAGAGACTTTTGTCCCAGTTCTACCTGTAATTTATAATCCAATCCCTAGTAAATCAATTCATTATTCTTTACATAACTTTTTTCTGAAAAATGCATTTAAATTACTTTACCTCTTGTTCAGGGGTGTTAAAAGGCAAAATAATCTTAGAAGGTAAATGCTAAAAGACTTTGAAAGAATAACACACAAATGCTACCTATTATTTGAGAACTTTTTTTAGCTGAGTGCTCTGGTCTAGCCGGTGGAGACAGAACCTTATACCTCCTCTGCAGTTTCATAGAGACAATGCAGGTTGTGCTAGATATGGATTCGGGAGACTGCTTCTAGGGCATGATTTACCACTTGCTAGAAAAATGTCTTGAGTCAAGTAAGAGCATTTCAGGATGGGAGGAGAAGATAAAGGTCACATTTGGGTCTCGAAAAGTATTTATTCGTAAACAAACTAATCTCTACCACAGCCTTGTCAATGTGTGGTTACACTTATGATTGAATACATCTCATGATAGGAAATTCAATACTGCCTAAGGAAACCAGTTCTGAGTGTTAAAAAGTTATTCTTGGGGCCAGCCTGGTGGCACAGTGTTTAAGTTCGTGTGCTCTGCTTCGGCAGCCTGGGGTTCACTGGTTCTGATCCTAGGCGGGAACCTATGCACTGCTCATGAAGCCATGCTGTGGCAGCATCCCACATACAAAAAATAGAGGAAGTATGGCACAGATGCTAGCTCAGCAACAGTCTTCTTCAAGCAAAAAGAGGAAGATTGGCAACAGATGTTAGCTCCTGGCCAATCTCCCTCACTATAAAAAGACAAAAAGTTATTCTTTATTAAGACACACTCAACCTACATGAGACTTATTTTTCCCAAAAAGAATAATGGAATGATAATAATAGCAACCATTTATTGATCACCTACTGTATGTCAAGCATGGAATTAGACACTTTACATTGTCAAATTTTAATCATCACAAAAACCCTATCCTCCTTTGACATGCGAGGAAACTGAGATTCAGATTTAAGTGTCCTGCCTAAGGCCATGCACTCATCATTAGCAAAATCTAACGCTTGCTTCTAGTTGGCCAAGATTGCTGTAAAAACCTAAATGAAATCATGCAAGAAAAAGATATTTGTAAACTGAAAAAAATTTTTTAATTTAAGGTGGTCTTATAATTATTAGAAATGCCTATATGGCAGGACCAATGTCCAATTTCATAAAGGCTAGCTCAATTCTTGGCATAACAGTTCACGTAACTGCATCTTGAATATAGAACGGTGCCCTGTTAAATATATTCAGTAATGCTGAGATCTACCAAGCCTTTGTTCTGGCAAAGAAATTCATAAACAGCAAGGGCAGTATTTCCATAAGAACCAAACATTTTAATTACATTGAAAAATGAGGAAGAAATGCTCTTTCAGACTCATGCGATGATAGTGATTCTCATTGTATTTTTGAGGATATGTTATATTTTCTATTCTGATTTAAAATTGTTAAGAATTTAGGGAAAATTCTAGGAAAATTCCCAACTTACCCATAAGGACACCAAATTATGGAAGACCATCATGATTTCTGAGGTTACAGGTTTTAAAAATATAAAAAAGTGTCAAGAAGACAGTTTCTAAGGATTTCAACTTAAAAATAATTTCATCGTAACGTTCTTTATCTGCTATAGGGTTGACTGAAAGACTATTCCAACAAAATTGTAAAATTGTGCACACACTGAAGAGCATAAAATTTAAAGTTCCTCAGAGAAAACACCACGAGGGAATAGAAGAGTTTTCACTCTGCCTGTACTCTTCCTCAGGACTCCACATGCCCTTCCAGACATGAAGGTGGACTGAGGGCTTCATCAAGCCATATGTGCCCCCACATGGTGCCCCCAGGTTTTTCAGTCCCCTCCTCTCCATTCCTACCGAGACACTGACCTGGGGACCATCATCTTTCATCTTCTTCCTAGACTTCTTTTCCATAACTTCCTACCAGATCCCCATAAACCTGATTCTGGCTTCCTTAGCTGAATTCACCACCTGAGTCTGTCCAGATTCGTAAGTTCATTTTAACGAATATTTGTTGAAGGTCTATTATTCCCCAAACTCTTTGCTAGACTCTGGAGATAAAATGATGAACAAAACACACAAGGTCCTGACCTTCATGGAGGCCAAAGTCTGGTGGAAAATGATTGCACCAATAAAGCTAAAGTTAGAACTTAAATAAGTGCTTTAATTAAGTGAGAGGGTCATGGGGCCAGAATCACCTACAGCAAGGAGAATTGACAAGGAGGTCAGGAAAAGTAACCCTGGAGACATGACAGATGTGCTGAGATCCAAGCAAAGTTAGGAATTAAGTGAAAAGGAAGCCTAAATACATGATTGAAAAAATATCAGAAAAATATATTTAAACGTTTGTTTATAGTTCTGATTTATGTGCTTTATCAATGTATTAGTTTCTTATTGCTGCTGTAACAACTTGCCATAAACATGTGAAAACACATACTTTTTCTCCTACGATTCTGGAGGCCAGGTAGCTTATCACAAGAGTGCCCAGTGCCTGCAGAGAAAGCATGCTTTTTTTTTTTTTGGTTTTAAAGGGACTAGGAAGAAACTCTAAACTCCTTACAGGTTACCAGAGCCAATAGTTCTCCACCCCAACTGCACATCTTTATCACTGGGGGGACTTTAAAAACGAATTATGCGTCAGCCACACATCACAAATTAAACCGGAATGACTGGAGGAGGGCTCAGGCATCTAGACTTTGTAAAATTCCCCAGGTGACTGTAATATGCAGCCACTTTGGGGAAGTACTGAGTTAGTCTACAGGTAATGAAGTCACTCAACAGATAAAAGGAGTAGAAAGCCAGGGTCCTTTAGGCTGGTGAAAAGGTAAAGAAACTAAAGTGAATCATCTAAAATCAGGGAGCTCCAGAATTCAAACCCAAGCTACCGATCTTGTCCACCACATTCACTGTGCACCCCACTACCTAGAATAGAGATCTTTACATCGCTACTTGCTTAATATCCTTATGTCCTAGTGAGTAAGTGTGGTAGGCTGAATATGGCCCCCAAAGATTTCTGTGTCTTATTTCCCAGACCCTATATATTATACTACCTAAAATAGCAAAAGGGATGTTGCATATGTGATTAAGTTAAGGATCTTGAGATGTGGAGATTATTTTAACAGGATTTATAGCCACAGGCAGAAATAATTCTCACGTCAGTTTCTTCTCCCCACCGCTGCTACCCTGTTCTTCCTGCTGCAGAGGATACTGGGAACCCAAATTGCTAGGCAAGCAGCAAGAACTGAAAGCTTGGCTATGTCTTGAATTATAAATGGGAGTTGTTTAGGTGGGAAAGGGGAGGGAGTAACTGAGGAAAGCTTAAAGGGAAGTAGGATTAGGTTGGATAGTGGAGATAAGAAGAGAAGAGAGAAAAAGAGAAATGAGAGTAGGGCTCTATAAACAGTGAAAAGAATATGAGTAAAGCCAAAGGATAAAATGAGTACAGCTGGAACAAAGAATGCATCACTTGAAGGAAAACTTGGAAGGACAAGGCTTAGGAAGTTACTAGAAAAATCTTGACTGAAAGATTTAATGAGTTTAGATTTGTTTTAATAGAGATGTTTCAGATTATTGAGAAGGAGAAATAACACACCCCCAAGAACACAAATGCAGTCATTCTACTCTTGGTCTATCAATGCTGAATGTGAGAGAAAATATGGTTTGAAATTAAGAAAAACAAAAAGGGAAAGGTATTGAATAAAGAAAACATGGATTTGTTCAAAATAGTTCAGTACCCTGTACATCAGCCCTCACACCCCTTATACTTTGAAAAGAAAGAATTAGGACAAAATAATGAAAGAAAACTTAGAGAAGTCTATCCTTGAGAGAGATTCCTATGATCTCCTCCCACCCTTCCTTCGAGCTCCTGCTCTAACTTCCCCCCATGAAACTGAATACCCTATCTAAATAGCACCCCTCTGTCTCCTGAACCTGAATTAATTTTCCCCTACTTCCTACCCCTCCCTGACATTCTGTTCTACATTTGTTTCTTTTCATTGTCTGTTTCCCACTCTAGAATATAAGCTTCACGAGGATGTATAGTGGTCACTCAATTATTTGTCTCCTGAATAAATAAATAACCAAAGAATGAATTCCAAAGAATTATGAAGGATTATTAAAGGAAGACGGATGATGTTTGAAATATATCTCTAAATTTTAAAGCGAAGCAGCATAAATAGGAAAGACCACTAGACTGAAAGAAAGAAAACTTAAATGAAATCAAGCTCTACCACTAATTAACTGAATACTTTGGGGCAAGTGCCTTCTGAGCCTAATTTCCTAACTTGAAAAATGAAGAGACTGGACTAGGCAATCCCTTAGAGGACTTTTACTGCTGTCACTGTCTTATTTGGGGACTTCGTAAAGGGAAGAAGGAAGAAGGGATGACAAAGGCATACAGCCTACAGATGGCCCAGGAGGAGCAAGGATGTTTACCAAGCAGGAGAGTAAAGTGATGCCACAGGTGCATCACTTCATGAGTGGTTGAGCATGTGGGCATTGCCTTCCAGAGAGAACGCCTCTGGATGTCAGAATCCCATAGAAGCCCAGCAACAGTTTGAAGCTGGCCACATCACCAAACTATTGCATATTCTTATCATATCCTAGATCTTTGCGACACGACATAGCTCTTTCAAACATAAACCAAAGCCCCGTCTTCAGAGCCTGTGCTGTCGCTTCTTGTCTGAACTAGCAACCAGCAAATGGATGTTAAATGTGCACTCCATCCAGCCTCGGTTTCAGTTTCCTCTGTGTCTTATGGATTGTGTGATCAGCATGTTCATTAGCACTCTCAAACAACTTCATTAACTCCCTCTCACCTTCCAGAAGCCCCTCATCGCCTTCCCTTACCAAATTCATTTTCCTGTCTGTGCCCTGGACTCTGCAATTGTATCCAAATGTGTTTCATTTGTTTCTAACTGGAAGGCACACATTTTCCTGTGACTTTTACCACCTCTTAATATCAGCTTCTTTCTTTCCTTCATCACCTTCCTCTTTCTATCTGCGCTTTCCTCCACTTTAATTTCTCTCCCCTGGCTCTCACTGACTAGCTGATGAGGCTTCAGGTTTCCCTGGCTGTGTATAACTTGTTCATTCCGCAACTGTCTGGCGTGGAATCGCTCTCGATCAGAGCAGTTGTGCACTCAACGAACCATGGCCAGGGAAGACTTCAGCAGGCAGTCAACGGCTTGTGCACGCTGTCAAATTAATGCGGCTGAGCTAGCACTCTAAGAGCCAAGTACTTCCTCTCGTGGTGGTGTTCTGGTCAGGATGTAACATGCTGCATCCTAGCCTTTTTATTTATCCTGTAGGACATTGGAAGAGCTCGTGGCAGACTTTTTTAGTACTGCTCAAAGTTGCTGTCAGCCAAACCTCCTATCTTTTCTAAACTATGTCCTTAAAACTCAATGCCCTTTTAAGATATTCACAAAACAGCCTGGAGTTAGAGCATAGAGGAGCCGGAAGGGACCTGAGGAGTCTTCCAGCCCAGACACCTGGTTTGTCGGAAGGAAACCAAGGCCCACAGGGGTGTGCTTGCTTAGCCAAGGGTACCAACTGAACCAACTCCTTAATTATCGTCAGTGGGCACCTGGAGAATTGAGCCAGAGAAACGTTTAATAGTTGATCTGAGATAACTCAGTAAATTGCTGACAAAATAAGGTTCAAATTTATGAAGCTGGCAGAGTTGCAGGCTACTCACTCACCACGAGCCAAGCAACTCGATGTGTACAAATGGAAATAGAAGGACTGTGTGGATGAGGTAAGGAGGAGAGATACCCACAGGAACTGCGGCTAGTGCCTCAACTGGAGCCGGGCTGCATTCAAGGTGGAACCAGCCTGATGGCAGGGCCGTTAAAATTTAATGGGAATTGCTGGAGTTTCTGAGAACCACTCAGTTCAAAGTTCTCACTTTTGAGTTTAGTTTTTTTCTTATCCAACATGTTTTTATTACATGAAATATGTAAGCACACACACACGTGCCTGTATGTCTTGTTTTCACGCGCTGAGGAGATGCAGTTCTCTTCCGCGGCTCGGCTGTCTTCAGTAGGCAACATCCAGAGCTGCCTTTCCATACCATTATGCACATCTAGATCTACTATATTCTTTTTAATTGCTGCATAGTATTCCACATATATAAACACATATATAGTGTTCAAATAACCAAAATTGTGGTCTTTAGCACTACAAACGTGTTCTTCTTTATCACATGCTTTTTGGCCTAAATTTTACGTTTTCTGATACCAAAATTGCAACCCCTATTTCTTTATTGTTTTTATTCACCTAATATACATGTACCCGTGCTTTTATTTTCTTGTGTTTCTGAATCATTTCGTGTTAGGTATGTCTTTTATTTATAGCATAGAGCTGGGTTTTTCTTTGTAAGCCAATGTGAAAATCTTTTTTCTTTTAATAGGTGAGTTGAATTTACGTTCATTAATATGACCTCAATGTTTGGTCTCAACCCAGATGATATTAAATTATATTTACTGTGAGCATTACATTATATTAACTATTTCTTTATATGCTTCTTAAGTCTTTTTTATTGTTTTGGTCTTTAGGGAGATTTGTACTTTTGTTCTGGTGGTTACTTTTATATATAACTTTTTATGATACCCTTAATTCCCTTACTTAGATTTTTACTATTTGGTTTGTTGGCATTAAATTATTTCCTTAGACTCCCACTTGTAATTGTCACCCGGATAACAATCATTGAGAGGATTCTATTTTTCCTTTCCTTCTTCCTTTTCTTCCAATTTTTTTAGTTAAATTATGTCCTTTTCTTCTTAACATTCAGGATTGACTTCCTCTTCTTCCATGCAGGTATCTGCTTTTGAATTAATCTTACATCTCTAATTAAATGTATTCAATGCTCACCATCATTCCTTTTGCTGAAGTTTCCATAGTTATCTATTGGTTTGATGAAGTTTGCCCTACAGTATGTTCCTCAGGAATAGCTCCAGAGCACAGTATTTTCTGTGTTCCTGCAGGTTTAACGCTGTTTTTCAGTAGTCTTGATACCTGAAGGACAGCTAATCCCTCAGGAGAGGAGTACTGACTTGTGTGTGCTCAGTACTGCATGTGGTGCCTGGACAAAGGAAGCAATCAACAAATAGGAGTTGAATTACAAACAAAAGATGTCATAAATAAGTTTAATCAAAGGGAAGATCAATTCTGGAATGCCTATTTCATCAGTATTCAAAATCAGATCCTGGAACCGCATGCAACAGCTATGCTTTGTCCTCGCAAAGGTTCTAAAGGAATATGTCTTTATCAATTCACAGTTTATCTTCTATCTAAAAGAAGGAGGTTGATTTTCTGCTTAGAGTGCTCTCTCCTTTAAGGAAAAGAGATAAAATAGTACAGAATATATCCACAGGAGAGAGGGTTCTCACTCCATGGCAATCGATCTTCATTTCTCAGCAGTCAAAGACTAAGATGGGTGCTCAGCTCCCAGTTACTGTACTTTGGAAGCTATTTTCAAGGGAACTTCTATTGCTCAAAAGGAACAAGAAATTTGAGAGCAAGTGTTGAGGAATAAAGATAATGAGTCTGGAGGAAATCTAGGAAAGAGAACGCAGCACACAAGAGTCTGCCTTTCCTATTAATTCTGAATTGAAGGGAAATCTAAGGAAATGTAACCACAAAGGAAACACATACCTGGCTTACTCAGAAGACTGGGAAAAGAGCCACACAAATTACAGGAAGGTAGTCCAGCAGGAGGCATTCACTTAATTACGGACCCCAACATGGCAGGTTGAGGAAATAAAGACTCCGGCACAAAATCTCCTCTGAGAGAGTAACAAAGGAAGAACATAATATTTATTAATTATCAATGATATACCAGGTACTGTGTTGGGGCTTTCATATGCATTTTGTTTCTTAATGTTCACAATAACCTTATGAAGTGGATGGTATTATTATTCCTTTTTCTAGATGAGGAAACTGAGGTACCCAAAGATTAACCTTACAAAGTCACGTAGCCAACACTTGTTGGCAAATCTGAGACTTAAACTCAGTTCTGTCTGACAAAAAGCCTTTACTTTTCATCTGTCTTGCTTTTTCGCTGCCTCTGTTTCCAACAAGACCAATGAGACCAATAAAATCAGGCAGTTATAAATGTGAATGAATACTGTAAATATATATTTCTGGGCTAGAGGAGCATTGCATTGCTCTAGAGGAAGGAGACCGGACGACCCCCTCACGAGTCATGGGCATGTCCTTCATACCAGAGCCAGAGCAGAGTTTTCCAAGGTTGCAGGATTGAGTGTGGCCTCCTTTCTCTGATGAACAGCACAATTTAAACTATGAAATCTTAGAGATTTTAATTGTTCCATATTTTTCAACGCTTTAGGTGCAAGACTTTTGTTCAAGGTAAATCTGACAAGGAAAAGAGCAGTACAGCACAGGACTTGAGATGAGAGGCCCTGGATGAGGGCTGCCCAGCTCCACTGTTCACTAGTTATGTGACCTTGAGCAAGTTACTAAGGCTCTCCCTGCCTTACTTTCCTCATCTGAAATGTGGACAACCATACTACATAACTGTGGAGTTTTTAAGATTAAATTAAACGGAATGGGTGGATCCCTATAAAGTAGGCAGAGCAGAGCTCAACACAGAGTAAGCATCCATTAGTTGAAGAAAGCTAAACATGCCTAGAATTCTCAAAAATGACAATTCCTGGCTAGACTTACAGATCCCCTTAAGATGCCACAAAGCACAATCATAAAGCATTGGGTTTTAGATGGGTTTTTAAAAATTTTCTTTTCTTTTATTATTATTATTTTTATTGAGGTAACTTTGGTTTATAATATTATATAAATTTCAGGTGTACATCATTATAATTCAATTTATGAGTGACTCATTTACTGACGAAGTAACTGAGGTTAAGAGGATAAAAGTTACTTAGCCACAGGACACAAAGCTAATTACTAATAAGCTGCAACATGAACCCAGCTCTCCTCACTTCATGTCAAGAATTTCCTTCCACATTTCATTTCTTTATACGATTATTTCTTTCACATTACATTTAAACAAACATGATGTATATGCTTTTTATATATTCAAACACCATATGCAGAATGGCTATAATATTTTAATTGGTAATTCTATATATTAAAATAAAGAAATCCAATTTATAAAAGTAGAATTCCAATCAGCAAGAAAAGCCCAGGGAGTTACTGTAACAGATACACTCTAAACAAACTTGACTCCTTGCTCTGATTAGGTCATTTATCATCATTTATTCTGTGAATTGAACTCTGGAACCTGTATCCTTTTCCTGAGACAGCCAGATATAACACAAAAACAGAATATAAAACCCTCTCTCCATCTTCATGCATCTAAACTGAGAGACAGAGCTTCTTAAAACAAATAGTGGAAAGGTCCAGAACACTAGGACCAGGAAGTTTTATAGGAAACTGTTTGTCAATCCATAAGAGCTTAAAATGCTCTCTCTTTTGTTGAAAAAAAAAAAACTTGCAGAAAGTATAAAAATAAAAAGTTAATCAGAATGAATTAAAAGAAAATATTTTAAAAGTGTTAACTAATCTTATATAAATATAATCATCACTTATAAACTTACCTTTCATTATATATATTCAGGCATTCTTTTATGTCCTTCAAAAATATTTTGTATTTTCTTCAGAGATGGCCTACACAAATTTGTAAGATTTATTCTGAAGAACTATGTATTTTTGTTGCTGTTTTTTTCCTTCTTCTTCTTCATTTTTTTGCTGAGGAAGATTCGCGCTGAGCTAACATCTGTGCCAATCTTCCTCTATTTTGTACGTAGGACACTGCCACAACATGGCTTGATGAGCCATGTGTAGGTCCACACCCAGGATCTGAACCTGCGAACGCTGGGCCACCGAAATGGAATGTGTGAATTTAACCAATATGCCACTGACCTGTTCCCTTTTGTTACTGTTTTTGAATGAGACTGTTAAAGATTAAAATCCTAAAGTAAAACACTGTTAAATACAATTCACCCTAGTAAAACTAAAATTCTTGTTTCAATATCAGAAAATCTATTAGTACCACATTAAGAGAGTAAAACAAGAAAATCATACAATCTTCTCAATAGATACAGGAAAACATTTGATATAATGTAACAGCTGTTCATGGTAAAATTCTAAGCAAACTAAGAATGGAACAGAAATTCTTTAACCTGACAAAGGATATCAACATCCTTTAGTAGATGGTATACATAATAGTGAAATTTCAGTTAAAGATGCCCTGTATTCCCACTAAGAATCCATATCACACCAGTCGTCCGGGCCAATGCCTTGAGTCAAAAGAAAGGAAAAGGAAGGCATAAGAATTAAAAAAGAAGAATAAATTGTCAACATTTGCAAGTTTATGATTATCGCTACAATAAATCCAAGAGAATCTACAGATAAACTATTGACGTTAGTAGCAATTAGCAAGATTGCTGGATGCACAAGACAATTATATCCTTATCTTTCAATCCTAATCAAATATAATCAATTATACATAATTGACAATAGCCAAGTATCAAAAATACAATAGTAAACAAAAACCCTAAGTTACAGAGTGGCATGTGTAGTATTTTATCATTTTAAAAAGTTTAAAAACATATGCATTATTTGGGAGTATATCCGTAAGTAGATAAAAGTATAAAAGCTTCATGAATATGATAGCCAAAAAATCAGGCAAGGACAGCCTGCAGGAAAGGAAGATGGGAAGCGAATTGGAGTAGAGAGGGGAATACAGGGGCCAACTTTTTCCATAAAATGTTCTTTGAGAGAAATAAAACAAATATGACCAAATGATAAGATTTGATAAAGCTGGGGGTAAAACTGAGTTCATTTTATTTATCTCTATACTTCTCATATACTTGTAATATTTGAAAATGCTTTTACTTCCCCATCCCTCCAAAAATAGGTAAGCAAAGAAGATAGTGCAATAAGGAAAAATGTATATTAACAAAATTTTAAATGACATTAACCCATCAACACAGGTGGACATACTGCCAGCTTCTGCGAGAGTGAGGGATCTTTGTCTAGCTCCATCCAGGCAATAACAATCTGCAGCTTTAGAAACCGACGTAGAAGGACAGAGGAGTCCCCAGCTTTGCCAGTAACTCATCTTCCAAAGCTGCTGGAGAAATCCACAGGTCAGCACACCTGCTAGAGCAAGCAAGATCTGTTGTGCAGCTGGGGTCCATTTCCCTTTTGGCCATGGATTATTGCTTTTTTTTTTTTTCCCCAAAGGAAAACAAGAATCAATAGGTACATTGCTGGATGGGGAAATATGATTTCATTGCTTAGAAAATAAATTACTTCTGCTAAAAGTTCTTTGCTTCTCTAGCTTTGCATTGTTGTCATTCCTCCTGTCTCCAGAACTTGTCTGTGTCATTAAACACTGTGAGTTTCTGAATATTTGGATAAGATAAGATATTTATCTCCCATTGTTTAATAGAAATACTGCAGACAAATCCATTTTGTCTTCATGGTGATCCATCATGGAGACATAGTTACCTTCCCACAGCCTCGCCCCCGTGACCTCTTATACACAGAGTGTCTCTGCCCTTTGGGTACAAGACAATACCCGAGACCTCCTGAGACAAGAGAGGTCAGAAAAACCCACTGGATAAAACAAGTTAGACAAGCAGGATCAAAGGCACACTCCTGAGGAACTTCATGCTGAAATATAAAATTTCAAGTCCTTAAGGGCAAGGCTTACATCAAAATGATTAAGGAGGGATCAACTGATATATTTCCCTTGCTACTCACATTGTAATGGTTTATGAATTTGCCTCACAACATTCTTCAAATCAGTCCAGCATTGAGACCTCCCTAGTCAAGGTGGGAAAAATTCATCTCTGTCGTGCTAGGGATGCTCACCTCTTGGCTCATATAATTACCCAGAATGCTTAGGTTGGATGAGAAATAATCTAGTTATTAAGCCTTGGCTGTTGGCATCATCATAGCTCTTTCTGAGACTTGGGGATCCTGCTCCCAGCATATTGCGTTATCTGTTGGGCCGTGATACTCTAGGCTGGCTCAGAGATGGCCTCACAGGGTTTTCCCTACTCACTATAGACTAGGCCACCCAGAGGTCCATGCTGCTCTGTCATGCCCCAGTGCATCATATAGTCATCCGATTTCCTGTGAGAAACCCTAAAACCATAGTCCCGGGAAATATTCTCTCCCCTTCCCATATTGAGCCACTTCTAACATCTGATTCTCTTTTCTTCCTCCTCATCATCTCTACTGTCTGAACAAAGCAGGGGATGACAGAAGGATGCCTATTATGAGTGCCTGGAGAATTCTAGTGTTTGTCCTAAAGCACATTGGTTAGAAGCACAATACAAATGTTGGGCATCTGTAAGTCTCAGGCACCTCCTCAGTAAAATGGGATGCTCTGATTAATTCAGTGGTTTACACATTGTGATCCTTAATGTTTCTTGCAGTACCTTGCCTCTGCTTCATGGGTTAAGGCATGGCCAAGTAAGTGGGGATCCAAGGCCCTTCCTCTCTTATTTCCTGGGTTCTCCCTTTAAACCAAAGAAATTTTTATAAGATTTATATAATTTATATAAATTTTATTTGATGAATGGAGTACATTTCTTTTATCTCCCATTGTTTAATGAATGGGACAGATTTGCAGACAGATCTAGATTAATTTATCTCCATGTGTCCTGAACGTCAGAAGGAGTTGTGCATTGTTAAAATTCCCTAGGCACTATAACATCTGTAAATGTGTGTAGAATTTTTGACCCTATCCTTTAACACTCCTCCAAGTTTCCATGCCAATCCTGGATGTAGGGCAATACTTTCAACTCTAGCATTTTCTCTTTATAGACGCTATCAAATTTATTTGAATAGAAATTAGGAGTCATGGAAGATTGTCCAAAACATCTTTTTAAAGTAGTGAATTGAAATGAGAAAAAATGTATGAGTGTAGCCCTGCTTTCGCTTACAATGTAAGCAGAAGCCAAACACTATTGGAAGAAAATGTGAAAACATAAGGAGCTGTGACATCACGTCTGACTCCATGCATCCATCCCATCAAGCGAAGTCCTGAGAGCAATTGTTTGCTAGAGATCTACTGTCACCAAGCATAACCATCTTCATCTGTTAAATTTAATCTGCTTTTATCCAAATCTTCATTCAGTGCTTGTTTTCTAGGAAATCCTATGAAAAAGAAAAAATTCTCAGCAACAATGCCAGCTAGTGTCTGGCTCATGCAGATCTTCTCCAGTTTCTATAGCCTCATTTCATGAGAAAGAGAGCCTTTTTTCTGAGAGTTCTCATTCTGTCATTCGTCATAAATGTTGGAAGCTTTTTTTATAGATTTGCAATAAGCAGTGGTTTATAGATTGCCCCATTGTAAAACCCTTTGGAGATTTTCTAATAAAGACAGTACAGCAAAAGTTTAGACCATGCCAGAGATCAGTCATCACAATTTACTCTCATCCATGTGCCCAAAGAGAAGGTCTAAAGAGATTGGAAAGAGATCTGGAAATGGAGGCCTAAGGATGTGGATATTACAGATCTGGACATCAGAAAATAAGCATGTAAGGGTGTTCTTTCTATGTTGTGCTGATAATGTTAGCTGGTTTACATGGATATCTAGTTTATATGCCTCTGGAACGGAGCAGCTCTCTGGTCTGTCAATCCATAGCAGACATGACCTGTGTAGTGGGTAATGAGAGAAGACCAGTCAACTTGGAATCTCTGAATTGCTACCTCGAGGCCATTTCCTTTTTCTGCATTTAAAAGACATAAGAACTCAGTGGGACCCAACAAATACGAGTGGTTGTGTGGGCATCTTAAGACCTGTCAACCTGTCTCACTCTCCTCGTTGAAGGAAATCATACTCAAAGTCATTGAATTGCAACCAGTGGATGTTTCAGAATATCATGAGAAAAATATTAGTTGAAAGGCATTATATATTGTTTTTTGTTTTATTTTTCATTGTCCCATTATTTCATATAAATTACATTGCTAAACAGCATTTAAATTTTCATTGTGTCTGGATGAAATTTGTTTGAATATCCGGAAAGTCCTTAATCAGTTAGGATTATATCCAGCCCCATGTCAGAGAAAGCTGACAACACTGGCTTAACCAAATAGAAGTTTCTATTTCTGATCTGACAAGAAGTTGAGGTGTAAGTGGTTTACAAAGCTGCAGTGGTTCTACGAGCTTACCAGGAATTTATGTTCTTCTGTCTTTCTTTTCCACAATCTTTTGCATACCTCTCATCCTATAATGACAAGATGGCTAACCTGCATATGTGTTCCAAGAACGATGTGGGGGATAAGCACAAAAGGTGAAATGTGTGTGAAAGCCAAGTCATCCTTCTTTCTCAGGAAAATGATAACTTTCCTGGAATCTTCACTCAGTCATTCCATCTTAGGTGATAGACCTGGGACATAGAGCCATTCCCTAGGTGCAAGGAAATCTGAAGAGGTGAGTTTTCGATTTTGAACTGGACACATTGTCATCCTCAACAATATCAAAAATTTTTTGTTAATAAATATGACTTCAAATGTTGAGTGAGAAAGTAGCAATCTAATGCAGTCTTTGGGTTAAATACACTTTTGGTTAAATGCACTCCCTCCCAAAGGAGACAAGCCCAAAGTCTCATCCTGCTTCTTAGTCCTGTTCAGAGTCCATATCTCTGGGTGATATGTAATCATCTCTGCCTGGATAGGATGAGACTCCTCATTATCTCTTGATCTTTAAGACTAAAAGACAAGTTATCTGCTCCCAACGTACCCAATATACAATGGTGGCAAAGGAATCAGATAACAATAGCAAGTGTTCTCATTGGGAAAAAGGGATAACAAGAAACCAACACACTTCTTAGGAATAGTGAGGAGTCTAGGATGTGCTTAGCGAATCTGACAGGACGTCATTCTGTTCTCTGGGCAAATATCTCTTCCTCACTATATATCACTGTCCTGGTTCTGACCTCTGGGCAGGATATTCCTAGTCTGTTAAATTCCAAGGCAATGTCTCAAATAGGACTTAGAGAAAATGCCCCTCCTAGAAGCTTCAGGGTTTCCGTGAATTTCTTGTGGGTTGAATCCAGAAGTCCGCAGAATTGAACATGTAGAGGCAAGCCTGGGTTTTCTTTGGTTCTATCTAAAACTTAGTAATACTATTTCATGCTATGTGCAGGTGAAATCTTGCCTAAACTCTCTCTTTTAACCTGACAACTCATATCTTTTATCAATTGACTTGTGGACTCTGCTTGTCCCCCTAGCCCTTGACTTTGTGACCAGTAGTTACCTTGAGGCAATCCAAATTAGGCTCCATTTGAAAGCAACCCCTTTGCCTGTCACCTTACTTCTTAGGAGGAAATACTTCATGAAAGGTGTTTAAGAAAGGCTGCAGGCCACAAGCAAATCTTCCGCTAAGGCTTGCGACCTCATAGCAGTGCTTATAATGGTTTATGTTTGATGCACAAGAGTAAATTTTTTCAACATTGCAAGGCTTCATAGTATGAGACTCTTGGTCAATTTATACTGCAAGCCACAGAAAGCATTTCCCTTAGCAAAGCTATATTTCCTTTTTATCTATTTGCAGACTCGCTAGCTCTAGCCTGAATTCATTCTATTCTTGAAGATTTTTGCTAAAATGGGAAAGAAGTAACCAGCTTGCCAATGATCTGAATTTTCCCCTCAATATCCTTCAAGCTGTATCTTTCATCAATATATGGTCTACATCCCACATACATATCCCATACGTCCCACTATGGGTGACAACTTGACAACTTTTTATTACATAGCGAAGATCGCCAGCTTGCAATATCTGGGCACTCACCAGCCATAGCCTACCTCCTTCAGTCAGCCAATCATACATTCTGTGTTATATGACTGTTGAACCCCTATCTAATGTCAAATTCTGTGTTAGTTAAAATCGCATATGGCTGCATATAACAGAAACTTGACAATAGTGATTTAACCAAACTGTCTCTCATGAGAAAAGAAAGCAAAATGGCACATTCATGACACCATCACAAAGTCAGACTTCTATTATTCTTCTCAGCCATCTTCAGCTAGTGATTTTCATCCTTCTGATCAAAAGTTGGCTGTTTTATAGAGTTGAGTTATAGGGAGTTAAGGAGGTATTTTTAACCTCGTATATTGTCACTTCCCAACAATGTTGGGGTTCTCTGAGTAAGAAAGGAGGGAGAATGGATATTTACCAGACAGATACAAGTGTTTGCCATGGTTTCTGAACCATAAGCTAGCACAACACACTTGGTAAAGTGGCTAGAGAGAGTTCGTCCTGTGAACTACAGCCAACTCCTGTGGGGACATTTGAATTCAAGTGAAGTGTGGTGTAAAAAGATTGTCTGAGCCTCTTTACTACATATGCTGGCAGAAAAAATACAGACTCACAATGACATCCAGTTTCTTCTCAATATTTATATGAAGTTAGCTATTTCCAAAGTAATACTGTATAACACAACTTCCCAGCATTAAACAACCATCATTTGTTTTCATCTTATATTCGTGGGTTATTTGGGACTTGAATGATCCTAGGTTGGGTTCAGCCAGTCTTGGCTCCATGCCGTAAGGTCCATAGCAGTTCCACAGGTCCACCATCCTCCTTGTGTCAGTGGACCAGCTGACACCTGTTCTTCCCAGCAAAGAGGCAGAAACACAAAAGAGTGCAGCCATCCACACAAGAATATGTCAAGCCTCCACCAGTATCACGTCCGCTAATGTCCTATTGACTAAAACAAGTCACATAGCTAAGCCCAAACTCACTCTGCTCCCTTAGATAGAAATTCCAAAGACACGTAGCAAATGTGTAGACACAGAGAAGGGTAAAGAATTGAGGCTAATAACTGAATCTACCATAAGCTGGCTCACTGATATTATCTAACACAGCACCCATTTCCCATTTAAGGCAGGAGGGACAATTTTTATATATTCTATAATAAAAACTTGTAAAACCAAAAAGCATTATTCCTAGACAAAAAGATTTCTTTGTAAGGACACGATATCTTTCTTCACTTTTTGCAAAAAATAGCTGATTAATTTTATGTGCAAAAATAACTGATTAATTTTATGTGCTTCCTATAAGAAAGATAAATTAGTTCATGGTTTATGTCAGGAAACTTCAGACTAATAAAGAGGTCTAGTCAAGGGGCTCTAGTTGTTTGTAAATACTTTTGGAAAATTGCGGTTTATATTTTTTAAAGATAAATTTGAGGATAACGTATTTAGTTATGTCATAGAATGTTACTGCTGGAAGTATTCTGTGAGGCAATTTACTCCAAAATCCAACCAAATCTAGGAATTATTTTCCTACATTTCCTTTAGATGAACAATCAGTCTATACTATACCTCCAGTGGTGATGCGGTCACATCTTCACAAGGCAGCTCATTCTATTGTCCCATGAGTATAGTTGGTGAAGTTAACTTAGAGTTTTCCTCCCCTTCCTCTTAATTCTAGAAACCTAGAAAAAGTTTTGCCAATTCTATTTCAAAACTGTATAAGTTTCCTAAGGCTGTCATAACAAATTACTACAAATTAGATAGCTTAAAATTACAGAAATTTATTATCTCACAGTACTGAAGGATAGAAGTCTGAAGACATTGGCAGGACTATGCTCCCTCTGAAGGCTCCAGTGAAGAATCCTTCTTTGCCTCATCCTAGCTTCTGGTGACTCCTGGCAATCCTTGGGATTCCTCAGCCTACAGGTCTATCATTCCAAGCTCTGCCTCTGTCTTCACATGGCCTTCTTCCCTCTGTGTGTCTCTATGTATCCTCTCCTCTTATAAAGACGCCAGTCATTGGATTCAAAGCCCACCTTAATCCAGTATGACCTCATCTTAATTTAATTATATCTGGAAAGACTCTATCTCCAAATAAAGCTACATCCTGAGGTTCCATGTGTACATGAACTTTGGGGGGCATTATTCAGCCACTAAAGAGACCATTTGAACAAAGATATTTTGCTCCAACCCTGATCTTCTCTTCTTTAGCCTAGCATACTGAGTACCTTCAAATCTCCTTAAATTATATTGTTGCCAGACCTTGACCGTCTAGGTCAACTTCCTTCAGTTGTACTCAAGAGCATCCATAAACTGACATTATCAGCTGTGAATAGGTAATTTTATTTATTTTGAGCATAACTACTGAAAAAAAAACTTTATGAAAAGGATTACTTGTAAGCTTCACACCCAAGAAACAGTACGTGATTTTGTCAAACTAATAATTTAGCCCAGTGAGCAAAATACCTTCCCCTGGATTCTGTACTTGGTGATCCAAGATGGGAAAGATATTATATGAGAAATCATCTGCACTGTCCTCATGCTGACTTTTATACTCCATTGGGTGCTTTTTAGATTGTATTTTACTACCTATGTCAAAGACCAATACTGGTCAAGACTTATTACCCACCAGTGAGCTGTAAAGACACTGCTGAAAAGGGCATTGGAGGCTCCTGAAAACATAGATCACACTGTGCTGGGGCACAGATGCCCCTGGCCCGGGACTTTATTAGCATTAGCGTCTCGTTACTGCCTTTTCTGCTCTGCTTCAGATCCTCCCATTGCAATCCTGGCTTTGGAGTGTCAAGGACTGCAGAAGGATGAGAACATTGAAAATATGCCTTATGCTACCCTAAAACACCACAGCAGGGACCCCATCTCAATGAATTCAATCCAAAGTTTTTATATCTGGGCACAGGGCCTTGTTCTAAACACTGTGGGGGAGTTCATCAATTATAATATTTGTTTAGCTTCTACCATATATTAAACAAGCTATTGTCCCTCAGTTGGCAGTCTAATGGTCGACGAAAAATAATTGAGAGAAGGTAAATAAAAGGTGGAATTAACCCAGCTTAGTAGACAAATGCTCAGCCTCTGGAGACATATGCAGACTTGGATTCATAATGTTGGATCTGCTGCTTACTAACTAAATGTGACCTTTGTCAATTTACTAATCATCTGGAACATGGGGATAATAATAAATCTATGTACTTTATAGTGCTGTCGTGAGGACTAAATGAACAAATGCAAGCAAGGTAGAATTAGCAGAATGCTGACACTCAGTAAGGTATAGTTGCTTTTATTATAACTGTGAAACAAAGCAAAACAATTTTGAAAAAGAAGTACACAGTTGGAAAACACACACTACCTGATTGTAACACTTACTACGATGTTACGTTAACCAAGACAGTGCGCTATTGGCAAAGAATGGCACAATTGGCAAAGGATAAATATAATTTTACTTTAAAATAATAGGCAAAATATTTGAACATATACTTCACCAAAAAAGACATATGGATGGCAAATAAGCACATGTAAAGATAGCCAACATGATTGGTTGTTAGGGAAATACATTTTAAAGCCACATGAGGTGTCACTACAGACCCACTAGAATTCCTAAAATTCAAGACTGAAAATACAAAGTGTTGGCAAAAAGATGGAACAACTCTAACACTCTTGTACTAGTAGAGAGAATGTGAAATTGTACAGCCCCTTTGGAGAAAAGTTTAACACTTTCCTACAAAGTTAAACATATAAAGTTAAGCTCTTACCTTACAGCCCAGTATTCTACTTCTAGGTATTTCTCCCCCAAAATGACAACATATGCCTACACAAAGATCTTTACATGATTGTTTATTGCTGCTTTACTCATGATCATTGAAAACTGGAAACAACCCAAATGTCCATCTACTTGTGCATAAGTAAGGAATTGTAGTATACCCATATAATGAACTAATACTCAGCAATAAAAAGAAACAAACTACTAATATATGTAACAACACAGATGATTCTTAAAAGCATTGTGCTAAGTGACAAGCCAGATGCAGAATACTACATACTATATGATGTCATTTTATGACATTCTAGAAAAGGAAAATCTATAGGGACGGAAAATAGATCTGCAGTTGCAATGTGAATAGATCAAAGGAGTGCAGTTGTGGGGAAGAGACTGACTGCAAAGGGACATGGGGGATATTTTGGGGGGTAATGAAAATGTTCTATCTGATTGCGATGTTAGTTACATAACTACCTAAATTTGTCAAATCTCACCAAATTCCACTTTTGTGAATTCCACTTCAGTAGCCTGGTGTTCACAGGTTGGGATCCCAGGTGCAAACCTACACACTGCTCATCAAGCCATGCTGTGGCAGCATCCCACATACAAAATAGAAGGTGACTGGCACAGAGGTTATCTCAGTGCAAATCTTCCTCAAGCAAAAAGAGGAAGATTGGCAATGGATTTTAGCTCAGGGCAAATCTTCCTCAGCAAAAGAAAAAACAATTAAATTAATTAAATTAAAGCAACTCATAAGAAAAACAAATTAAACAAAAGAACAAAGAAGAAATAGTAAAAATAACAGAAACACTAATCAAAATAGTGGTTCTTTGAAAAAAAGTTAAACAAAATAGACAAACTGCAAACTATTTAAACATTGGATGAAAGGAGAAACCTCAGGGCCAATCTTCCTCACCAAAAAAAAAAAAGAGAGAGAGAGAGAAATAGTAAATTTTATTACATACAAAGTATCCTTCAATAAAAATAGTTCATTACAGTAATACAAAAGACATAAAACAATGTCTGATTTGTCATCAAAGGGGACAGAAAACTAAAGAACCACCTAATGATCAGAATATTAAATGTATCTTGTCCAATAACCTCATTTTAAAGAGGAGGACAAAAGGTCCAGAAAGTAGAACTGATTACTAATTAGTTACACACCAATTGAACTTGATCATCCAGGAGAGCTTTTTTTTTTTTTAATTTTATTTTTTTCCTTTGTCTCCCCAAAACCCCCTGGTACATAATTGTATATTCTTTGTTGTGGGCCCTTCTAGTTGTGGCATGTGGGACGCCGCCTCAGCATGGTTTGATGAGCAGTGCCATGTCCGCGCCCAGGACTCGAACCAATGAAACACTGGGCCACCTGCAGCAGAGCGCACGAGCTTAACCACTCGACCACGGGGCCAGCCCCCCCAGGAGGGCTTTTAAACCTAATATAGTTGCTATAAAAATGCAGTGCCAATGCCCATTAATTAAATTGAGCACACAGCCTTCCCATAACTCCCCAATGTTAGGTAAGCATTGTAGGTAGCTGACTGGAAAGGAAACATGGAGGAGACATGTAGACAAGGAATTGGTAAGAGGAATCCCAACTTAGTCCCAGAAGACTTCCTTTACACAGTGATTTTAGGAGCTACTGTGCAAGGGGGTAACATGTTGACTGGGGAAGTCAATAATACAAACCTGGATAGCTGGGGGGAAATAGCAGAATGGATAGATTATATGAAAAATAAAGACATTTGGGTGGGAAGCAAGGTGTGAGCAGGAAAGCATGGATGGTATCAGAGGAATGTGACTCTGAAGATAAAGGTATGGACCTTGGTCCTGTTCGGAATCAATAGGGAGAGATTTTTTTTAGTCTCCACATTCTCTCTCTTAGGAGATCTGAAAACTGTCATTTGACTGGCCTAGGGAGCCATTTGATAGAGTGCTTTCTTGATTGGAAAAACGAACAAATTGTTTGAGACCGGAAAGTACTTATTGAATCTCCTCTGAGCAGGGTGGCTGGAGGATAAAGTGGACATCGAAGGACTAGATTCTAGACCTGGCTCTGCCAGATTAATCTGTGTGAACATCTGAGCCTCATCTCAATTTCGTTAGTGATCAAAAAAAAGAAGAAAAGATAATTCTGGGGTAAGGGGGTGATACTAGAGACTATCATATTATTATACATTAGAGTATATAATAATTGACTGGTTCTTTGGGTAAGAGAGTCTTATATAAATGATAAACTGGAACGATGATAATAGATTGTGCTTCTCTATCTAAATATTTATAATTTATTCTCTTTGAAAAATACACAATATCCCGGAGAGTTCATATTTGAATTGATCTCCAGTACAGTTCAAATGAAGAATGATTCCAAATAGGCTATCAAAAATTAATGTGTGTGTCCAGGTAACTCTCCAACGAGCACTGACGTTAAAAGGTAATAAATGTACAAAAGGAGGAAAGAAGACCATGTAACTCAAGATCAATAGGAGACGGTGGCTTGATCTATAAACACAGTGTCCAAAAGGGTAAACTAAAATTGAGCATATAAGATTAAAGACAACCAGTGTCACATTCATAGTAGAAAAAGATCGAAGAAATCAGAGATAAGCTCTATGGGGCCTGTGGTGTAACGCTGATGTACAGCATAGACAAAATCGAACTGCTCGCTTCCTGAATGGCTTCTGTCCTTCTGTCAAAAAAAGAATGGAATGGAAATCCATACGGAGAATAGAATTTCAAGACGGTGAAGAAGCGTTCTTTTCATTTGGCAGGCACAACGCTTCCACAGTGTGGAAAGCATCATTCTCATCATGGCAGCTGAAGGAGAGGATAGAACCCAAGGCCAGAAGGAATGCCAAATGCACAACAGTGGTGTTCCACTGATCCATTGGAGAAAGCCACCTGAATGGGGAGGCTTGTACAGAGAACAAAGGAGGAAGCCCCTCAAATGCCTGTATTATTTTTGTTAATACTTCACAGAGTGTAGCCAAATACCATGAACCTCATATCAAAATTTAAAGATTTATTTTAAAAAGAGGCAAAGCACTCAAATAGAGCTTATTCCCAAAATTAAAGACAAGCTTGGTAATTACCTAATTTGAAAAATAATAACAATAGCAATAATTTACATAAAAATAGGCGGGAAACTTACCCCACCTAATTATTCCTATGCAATGACCTTTAAACAAGTACAGCTTCCCATAAAAGCCACCAGGCTAACACCAATCTAAAACTGTCCTTAGACACTGAAGCACTTAATGACAAATGCAAACAAAGGAGTACCAAGGGATCATCCCGGATTCTAGACGATGGAGAATCAAGGAGCACAAATTCGCCAGAGCTCTCTAGATGAGATTTTCTAACAGACCAACAGTGGCATATGTTAGATATGAAATGCAAAGATGACTGTGGGAATACTGTGCAAATGTCAGTGTGTACAAATATAAAATACTCCTTTTTCATTATTTTCCTGGCTTAATGACAGTCTGTTTGTCAATTACATTTTTCTATAGAAATGTATAGTGTTTCGATTGGTCAATAAATATCTGGTAATTTTGATCAATTCGTATCAGTTCTTTGACCTGTCATAACTTGAAGAACCAAAATAAAAAGGTTTTATTTTGTGAACAATAGGCTGGCAGACCCTGAAACCTAGATACCCATGACTCGGCAAGGCAAAAATGCGACACAAGCTCAGCATCAAAGACCTGCCAGTTTTTTCTCACACTTTACCATGACACTCCATCGTATTCATATTATTCCAAAACCATTTGCCAGCTGTCTTATGGCTGTCCTGTAATTCCCAAGTTTGCATCACCTCAATTCAAACTCAATCTATGACAAACTGAAGTCTCACCCACATTTCCAAAATCTGAAATTAGAGAATTTGATTGTCCCACCCTAAATCCAGCATCTATGTCAGGGTCAAACAACTGTGGCTAAAGAGGGTCCACAAAGTACTAACAGGGCTGTTGTGAGAGGATGAGAGGAGCCAATTTCCTGTGGGTGGATGGGTATAGCTGTGAAGGAAAAAGTCTTCATGTATTTGGGATTATAGCAAAATATCCTGTGCTTCATAAGCTTTAATATGTCTATGAATCATCTGGGGGCCTTCTTATACTGACCTGGATTCAGTAGTTGTTGTGGGATCTGAGAGTTTGCATTTCTAGCAAGCTCTCCAATGATGCTGATACTGCCGATCTGCAGATTACACTTGCCAGTCAACCAAAATTGCTTGCCTTCCTGTTTACCATATCTCAATGCTTATTAACATCGGGCAGTGATGCCCCTTCAAATGTGAACCTGTGATGAGGAACACAGCTAGCTGATAGCCTGCTACTGTGGGTGCCTTCAGGATTTGCTTGGCTGTCAAACTGAGGCCGCAAACTGCCAGGGCAGCTCCCAAACAATGAGTGAGCATGGTGATGGTATAGAGGCCTGTCATTTCTGGCCAGCATGGGACCCCTGCACCAGACAAGGGAGGTTGGATGATGAAGTGCATAGAGGTCAGCCTCCCGGGACAAGGAGCAAGGCAGAGAGGACAGAAAATTGGTCTGGGTGATGGAATGGAAAATAAGTCCAGCTGGGTAAATGCTGAATTTAAGTTATGAATAGGGCACAGTAACATAGGAAAAGGAAAAGAATAGTTGTGGAGAAGGCGGTCCTTCCTAAAAAATGGAAAATCAAAACCTGAGCTTGATATCTGGCTTTGAATATTCGAGGATTGTCCTAGGGAACGTGGTTTAAGTCTTCCGTGCTGCTTTAGAGAGCAAGACGGTGATTCTAAGGGAAAATATACTCCATTTCAATAAAAGGAAAATCTTTTAACAATAGAGCTACTTCACCATTATATGATTTATGGGAAAGTAAGTTTTCCATTGCTGAAAGGATCCAAGAAGGGACAGTTGGAATGGGAACCTGATTGACGGCGTGATCAGACTGATTATCAGACAGGCCTCAAGTGAGGTTATAGGCTATTGGGGGAGGTCCAAGGCCCTAGCATTAGGAGGAGTTTGGTCAGCCATTACTTCCAGTGTCTGGCTATACTGTAGGCCAGACATTGGGACAGGTACTGGTGACAGAAGCTCTCTCCTTGACCAAACTTTAGTCAGGCTCCTCTAAGCCCTTTAATCGACTAGGCCTCGACCTTTGGACTTCTGTGTCTCTCTTTGCATCACTCAATTTTGGCAAAAATTCTGCTAAATCAGTTTAGCAAGAATCCCCACTCTCAATATCTGATCAACCCTTGATATCTGATCAAACTCCTCATCCCCATCTCTTCCGCAAGGGGTACCTGATCACCCCGACCTGGCTTCAGTAAGAATCCTGCCAAGGTGGTTTAGTCAGAATTGCCCCTCACCTCTAGTGTTTCCTCTTAGTATTTTTCCACCCATTGATCCGCACCCTGCTCCTTCAGTAAAATCCTCATTTTTCTGTACTGTATTTGGAATTGAACGCAGCTCTATAATGAGGTGTCTTTTCCCCTATTGCAATAGTTCCTGAATAAAATCTGTGTTTACCACTTTAATTAGTGTCCAGTTCTGTTTTTTTCTTCTTTAACACTGCGGATATCATGGTTAGTAAAACTCACCTGTCTTCAAAGAGGATAAACATTAATAGAAGGAGATAGACATTAATGAAATAACTATAAAGTGAATGCATACTTTTTATAGTTATTTCACTAATGTCTGTCTCCTTCTGCTATACTGAAGATTCTATTGCAAATTAAAGATAAAGATTATGAAGAAAAAGAGATACTATCTTTAAGTGATCTAGGCTAAAAGAGATCAGAGACAGTTTCCCAGAACATGTGACACCTGAGCTAAGATTTCAAGTGGGAGAAGGAGTTGACAAGGTGTGTGTGTGTGTGTGTGTGTGTGTGTGTTAGAGTCACGGGAGTGTATCTGTATCCTCCCAAATCCTAGAAGGAAAGATACAGGATATTCAAGAAGAGTAATTGATGAGAGTTTACTGAAGGGAGTATTTACAAAGATGTGGGCGGGTCTACCAAAGAGGAAAGGGTGAGCATACAGGGATTGACAGCAGTGAGAGCCTGAAGGACCGAGGTAGGGGCAATTACTGTAACCCAGGGAGAGACACAGATGTGGGAGAAGGCTTGCCTCATAAAAGCTGTTGTCACACAACCACTCAAACCCTAAGAGAATCCAAGTGATATAGTCTACAGAGGCCAGCATCCCAGAGCACAGAACAGGGTCGAGACAGACGGAAACTATCTAGAAGGTAAGACGACAATAACCAGCCAAAATAAAGTGTGATGCCAGGTGAGGATGGAGGGGAGACCCAAAACATGAAGGAATTTTAGATCATGTTAAAGAATTTGGACGTATTCAAGAACAACGGGTGCCAGAATATCAGGGCCAATCAGCAGCTCAGGGAAGTGTTTGGGGTCAGGAGTTCTCAGCTAGCATCAGGAACTCTGCAATAGAAACTGGTACTTGGTCAAGACTTCAGTCCTTGGATTCCTGTAGTGGCGGGAAATTAGACTGTAATGAATTGTTACAGAATGTCCACCTCTCATTAACAGTGGCTGCCTGAAATGCTTTGTTGAAAAAGGTCCTAGAGCGCTATCCAAGTTGAGCAGGAGGAGTGCCGCGATTGATTAGCAATGTGCAATCCCATTAATCTGTTTTAGAAAGAAGTGGGTAGATCACGTCCTTGGATATTTTCAAAGTGCAAGATCTTATAAATTAGTAACCACATGTTGCAAGGTTTGTTTTTTTTTTTTTTCATTATCAGTGGCCTAGCCATTTTAGAACTAAATTGACGCTAGAAATTCTCAGGCTTCTGACACTTGATAGCAAAAGGCAATTGTGCTGAAACTTCATTAAGAAGGCTATTCAATAATTGAAAATACTTACTAAAGACAGAAAAGCCAAAAACTAGGAAAAAAAATTTCCTCTGTATTTAGTAAGATTTAAAGACTATGTTTTGATATAAAATTTCTTCTAGTTTGCATATTTTTCTATATTGCTTATGGTAAAAGAAAAAGAACTTTGTTTAATAAGTTGATAATTGGCTCTGAAAATTACAAAAGAAGTGAGAAGCTGCTATGAGACTCACTCACCCATTGTACCCAGCATGGGTAAGAGATATTATGGCGTCCTTAGGGTTTGCTTTGCACAAAGAAGACCCTGTGTGATTTGGGGCAGGAAAATAAGGTATTAATGGTTTTCCTTTGAGTGTGAAAAATTAATGAATCAAATTTATTTTAATCCATCTATTATTATTAATATAATTAGTGTTTATTGAGCACTTACTAGATACTAGTCACTCTATAAAGCATTTATATGGATTATCGCAACTGAATCTTCATACCCAGTGGTATGCTGGTAAACTAGGCCTTTAAAATTAAACTAAACTTAATTTAATTTAATTTAAAAATAACCCTGAGTTTTAAACTTTGCCAGTTTTCATAGTTTAAGCACTTCCATGAATAGTTTAGCAACCAGGTCAAAAAAATTTCTGAATATTGAACAGTTATCTGTGAGTTAGTGCTACCAGCTTGCTCCAGCACAACAGTACTTAAGAAAGTGTATTTGTTAGAATACTATCAAATAAACTGCTGCTACAGAGAACTACAGTAGAGTGGCCCAAATAAGAGAAGTTTATTCCTCTCTCACATTATAGCCTGAGATGGGGTAGGAGTCTCTGCTTCTCAAAGTTATTCTCTAACCCAGGCTGGAGGGTCGGCTCTGCCATCCTCAATCACATAGCCTCAAAGGGAGTTCTAGTAACAGTCTTTGCCAATAGCAGAAGGTAGAGGGAGGAGGAAGATCAAGACAATTACCTTTAAGATAATCAGAGCTGCTCACATTCTTTCCAACCACACCCTCGATCTTAGTCACTTGACCACATCGAAAGAGGCTGGAAAATGTTGCCTGTAGCAGCCACTTGCCCAGATAAAGATAGGTGTGTTCAATAAGAACAGACGGGGCTCCTGGGAAAGTCAGTCATCTCTGCCACACAGCCCTACCTGGAACGCCCAGGGGTCAGTGAAGAGTCCTGGTGAAGAGTTCGGGCCACCATCTGAATCCCAGCTCACCTTCCCTACTGATTTTATGGAGAGTTGCCTCAGTTTCCTTGTGTGTAAAACAGAGACAATAGGAGTATTTACCACCTGAGGTTCTTTTTAAGGAATAAACAAGTTAATACACATCGAGACCTTGGACTCGTTAATGGTACATTGTAAGCGTTTGATTTAAGACAGCTATCAATGTTCTTGTTTAGTAGACATGGGCACTGAGGCACATGAACGTCACGAAACTGGCAAACAAAGATGATAATTTGAGTGTTCTCACTCGAACCTCATTCTGGAAGTTTCTGACACATCGTGTTGTTGCTTTGCTTCCTATCCCTGCTGTGTCTCAGGCTAAACTAACGGACTTTCAGGGGAAGAATCAAGGTTGGAGAAGCAGCGGCCAGGAGAGGTATATTCTTATTTGCAATCCCGAGTGCTTTTCAGGGTAAAATTTTAATGACAGTTGAAGCCTGTGGAAAGGAAATTCTTTGTTAGGTGGTTTCTGCGCAATCCCGTGTCAAATATTCCAGTCCTAGAAACGCCTACCAACCTGCAGTGATGATCTCAACACTGTTCAGGTGGAGGCGGTGGGCAGCTCAACACAGCTTTGTGAACAGCAAATGAAATACGGTGTTTTGAATTACTCACTATTATCTGGATTTCTAGGATTTCGTTCCCTTCAATGAGTATGAATAACTCAAAGTTAACTGAACACTTCAAAAGTAATTTTAAAAATGAATGGCCAAAATAATTTTTTTTAAATTCAAATGGTGGCGTATACTCCCTCCCAAGTGAATTCCCCACATTCTAGTCTTTGAGGTCAGTTTCTCGGGACCCCATTCATTTTCCTGAAGTGACAGGTGGTTACCTGCCACAATTCTGGAACTTTGTCAATCAAAATTCAATCTCAGTGGCAAAAAAGCATTCTATTTTTTTTTCCTAGAGAGTTCTATATTTTTTTCCTTGCACTCAATTGCTCTCTTTGGCAGTATAATGATTCCATCAAAAGTCCTGATGGAAATAGAGAGAAGAAATAGAGAGACATCTGGAATTTCTCTGAAACATTGTTCCCAAACTATCTCATCATGGGATTAAGAGCAGAGCTAGTAAGATTGTCTAGTGCCCTGAATTAATGCAGATCACTCTTCTCTCTCTGTGCATGATTTTTGTTTGTCATATTAGAGTTATTCGGGTAGTCATGAGATAGCACTGGGAACTGAGGGCAAATGGGAAGGTGTTCTGCCCCAAGGTATCGTGAGGTAGCATGACTATAGGGAGAACTTAAATTGTGGAAGGAGGAGAATCACAGCTGGAGAAAGAATCCCATCTTTGTCTGGATGGGTACATGGTCTCAAAATGAGAAATTGACCATTGAGGTCAAAAACCAAAATGGTAAGGAAATCTTGGAGAGTGGGCGAGGAATAGATTGGGACTCATTTACTCAGGCTGTCAACAGAGAAAGAGCACAGATCTATTTTTCTTTGGCACCAGGGCTGAGGCACAGGGAGGCTCATGGCTGCAGGGTTAGAAGGAGAAGTCTTGTCTCCAACAACAAAGGCCCGTCCTCAAATCTGGGTCTAAGAAGGGACCATTTTTCCCAATCTGGATCAGATGACAGATCAGTTTCATAATCTATGCACATTTTAGGCATTTCAGTGCCTTCACATGTCTGCCCAGCTGTCTCAAGTTCCTTCTGCAGTTGAGGCACCACCCCCTGCCACTTTCCTCACTGTGGCAATCTTCTACCTGTGCACTCTCCTATTCACTCAGCTCTTGAACTCTGCTCTTCAAGGCTGTCATTTTGATATGAGCTAACGCTCAAGCCAACAAGCCAAATGCAAAATTTGCCTAGAGTGCCTATTTTTTATTAGACATTCTTGCATTCTCAACAGTGTTGCAGTGCTGTGGCACTAAGAATTAGGCCACACGCTGCTTGTGTCATATATGCTGTCAGGGACTTACACCTTTTGATATATTATTCCTCCTTCATTTTATTTGTATTTTTAATGCCTATGAATCACACCATATCTGTAATTTTTATACTGAGGTTGTTTTCTTTGCCGAATATAGTCTTTATAGTTATTATTTTTAACAGAAAAGAAGACAGTACATGCACCATCATCATCCATCCTTCAGCTTCAAAAATTATCAACATTCTGCTGTTCTGTTATTGTTTATCTTGTTTTTAATGTCTTGCAATTGTAAATGTGTTATGAGGAATGATGCTCAAAGTATATTCTGTATTTAGACCTCATCTCTCTGACACAAATACCAGGAAACAGAATTTCTGAGAGTAAGCCATCCCATCTCTCTATACTCCATGTATCAGTGAGTTTAAACAAAGGCCCATTGCTTCTGTATATGCTTGTGCTTTGCCCGCTAAAGACAAGCTTTACACTTTTTGGCTGCTTTACGGGTGAGGAATGACCCAAAATAGGCTCCAAAGCTCAGGGTTAATATCTACCTTACACTGTGATCAATTCTTTGGGGGCCACCTTATGAATGGCACAGAGGCTGTTGCTGTGATTGTAGAGAAACATGAGAAGCATGGATCAGAGTCACGATCAAAGTTACAAATAAGTTTTTTGTGCATTTTAACCAAAGAACAGTTTGAACACAGGCTTTTTTTCTTCCTCCCCAAGCCCTTCTTGACAACACAACAAATGCTAATCTGAAATCAAACACGACACTCTACCTGCAGGACCTGATGCTGACAGATGGAGCTGTGTTTAAATAGCTTCATGTTGCCAGTTCCAATAAAGAAAACATACACAAAAGCCCAAGTCCGACAGGAAAAGGGAAGGTGCTCTGAATGTGAAAGGAAGTCAGGTAAGCATACTGGTCATGGGAATGATCCCGTCCATCAGCACACAGGGCAACATTTCCTCTGCGATGGGCTGGAATAGCCATAGCAGTGGCTGGTGGTGTAAAGTTTGGGAATGCTAAGGGCTTTCCTTTAACTTAGATGAGGCTTGAAGGAAACATGCCAGATTTCTGATTCGTGTTGGGCTGGTGGGTGTGCAACAGCTGCTTTTGTTATCTGAGAATGAGGCATCCTGGGGCTGTGGGACCACTCTAGGCTTAATGATTTGGGGTTTCTGTTAAATAAAGGTACATTCTAGTGGAAGATGAGGCCTCAGAGGCTCCAGAAAGAAAAACAACCTTTACCTTGAATTTTTGGATTTGGTTTCAATGAGGCTACAGTCGTACATCAAGTTGAAAGACCTACAAAATACTTTGTTAAAGAAAAAAGCCTTTCGTCCTCAACCTGATTTGAATCAGTTCCAGCACCATCTGGAGAGAATGTTAAATTTGGTCTCTTTGATCCTATATGGCAAAGAGCCTCGCTTTACTATGGCCTTTTTAACCCTCATCTTTCAGGTGTTGGTCACATCTATTTCACAGCACCCACGGCCATCTAAGGGTTCTTTGCACAGGTATCCTGGGTGTTTCGTTGATTTGGAGTTGGCTTCATCCTAATGTCCTTCAGTCAGACTATAAAGTTATCCTGTAGCTCTGTCATCATCTTTGAAACCCATTGATACACTGAGTCACCAGCTTTTGTTGGTGAATATTCTTGCCAAACTCTGTGGGAATGATTAACGTTGCAAAGATTAACAAGACAGTCACTAAGCTTAAGGAGTTCAAGGAGTCGCAGCAGATAGACTTCAAATACATCATTATAAAGTAATGTGAAGTAACTGGTGGTCCCCACCAGGAGAGTAATGAGGGCACAGTAGCTCATTCCACTTGGGATCGTTGGTGGGAGCTGCACAGGGGGTCCTGGGGAGAGTCACCATCCGGTCTTTAACAGAAAGGAAATCAACAAGTAGCTACTATTTATGGAGCACCCAAAATGTGCTGGGTATTAGACCAGGCAATTTAATTTAATTTAATTAAGTTAAAATGATAACGCATACATTAGATATTATAAATCTCACTGTACAGATAAGAAAAGTAACAGAGAGGTAATGAGCTGAAGGACACACAGCCAGAGAGTCAGAATACAGATATGGATTTAATTTTTTCTGACTTCAAAGTCCACGCTCCTTGCTCAATGCCACACTGCTTTTGGACAAAGGAAAGTGACAGAGATGCATACCCAGGCAGAGAGGAGGAGTTACTGCCACCAATTTTTCCCATCTGTTCCTTCACCTCTTTCCTCAAGGCCAGACTCAGTACCCTGACATTTTCTCTGCCTTCTCAGTCACTCAGTGATGGCACACTAACTGCATTTCCTCCTCCACTCCTTCAAAGGATATATTCCTTGGAAAAGACCCCAAAACAAACTGCAAAAATGGAGATTCCCATGAGAATAAAGCAAAAAATAAAGGAAGAAACTAAATAATAATACTCCATAAATGTCTGAAGCGTTTCCAGTTTTCTCTAGAATCTAGAAGGCTTTGCTACATGCGTGGTCAGAGCAGCCTGGGATCAAAGCATAATTTATACATTTTTTGGAAAGCTCTCTACGGGTCTCAATTAACTAAAATGGCACTTGGACCGTTTCTAGAGAATAGAATGAACTTAGATAATAGCAACATATGACAGATAGACTAATTACAACAGTCTCCTCTGGACCCGCTAGAACCCAAGAAGATAGAAACTCTGACTCAGCACCAGATTGCCAGTCCTGAGACCATGGTTTTTGACTAGTTATGGATCAGCTGAAGTGAGCCCGTCTCTCTGTCTTCGAGCATTTCTTATGTGCCTTTATTTGTGTCAATTGAACGAATTATTGACCAAATTTCACTCCAACAGAGCACATGGGAATGCACCTTGCTTTGACTTAGCTTCTGGAAAATTTCACGGGTTTACTGATATTTACTCTATATGCAGGTGTTATGTCGACGTGTGGCCGTATTGCATAGTTATACTGAAAAATATCTACCAAGCAGTTAACCTTGAGACCAAAATGAGTAATACTCGTCTTCTGACGAGAGGTGGGATGGCTGTCTCACTAGTCACATGTCCTTATTAGACGCCCCAATTTTCACAAGTGATTAACAGTCCACACCTTGCCCAGCTGACTATTAAAGCAGAGGATTTTGTTCTGAACTGGTATTAAATAGCTCAATGTCCACATGAATCTCCTAGGGAGATTCCTACACAGTTTCTGATTTCCATAGGTCTAAGGTGGGTCAAGATTTGGCATTTCTAACAAGCTTCCAGAAACATTGCTGACTCTTTGACCACATTGAGCAACAAGGCTAAAGATTAACTGTGCCCCAGGTACTTAAAAGAGAGTCATCTCTGACATAGGACAACTCACCTGCTTTTGAGGAGCTAGAGAAATGAATGAATTATGCATACTTTGGAAAATACTTGGTAAATAGTGTTTATCTCGGTTGAGCTATTGAGGAGTTTTTCTGAATCACTAAACAATACTTCAGCGTATGTTAACGTAAATTCTCGTTTACCCCCACAACAGTCCTAAGACATAGCTATAGTTATTACATTTAACAGATGTGACACTGAAGTTCAAATGGCTTAAGTAACCTTCCCATAGTCACTCAGCTCTTGAACAACAGAGCCCAAACTTGGACCTAAAGTTACTGTAATTTGTTCTGTCTTTTACTTCTAAGTTCATTTTATTTTCTTACTCTTGGTTCCGTTTTCCATTATTTTTCTTAGTTACTTTAAATATATTTGTACTACCATGTTACATGGACTTTTATGCTATCCAAGACTTCCTTATTATAGAAATAATTCAAGTAAAAAAGTTTGAACACAAAGGAAATCATAATTATTTCTATTTCCAGCCCCCAGAGATAATTCTTCTTAAAATGTCGGTAACTCTCCTTCCAGGCTTTTCCCCCATGCTTATGCTGACCTTTTTCCTTGAAATAATGGAATATGATTCCAGTATATATATTGCAATTGCTTTGTTTCATTTAGCCATGTAATTTAATCATCTACCCATACTGATGAGCTTAATTCCAGAATGTTATTTTTAATGAGTATAGGGCACTTATTTAAATGAGTAGAGACGAATTTATTTGACCTTTCTCTTATTCCCGAGTATTGAGGATTTTGTTTTGTTATTTGAATTTAAATAACATCACAGCCAATAACCCCTAATACAGTTGTGTTTGTGCCCACTTTTAACTGATTTTCTTTTTTTTGAGGAAGATTAGCCCTGAGCTAACATCTACCGCCAATCCTCCTCTTTTTGCTGAGGAAGACTGGCCCTGAGCTAACATCCGTGCCCATCTTCCTTCACTTTATATGTGGAACACTTGCCACAGCATGGCTTGACAAGGGGTGCCATGTCCGCACCCAGGATCCAAATTGGCGAACCCCAGGTCGCCAAAGCACAATGTGCGAAATTAACCACTGTGCCACCGGGCCGGCCACATAACTGATTTATTTTTGATTTTTACTTACTCAAGTAACATATCAAAAAATTTTCTTGTAAAATCTTTAATTAAGGTAGATGGTGGGAAATCCCCTTTGGTCCTCAGCTGAATTCCATTTCTCTCCCTAAAGAGTCCTCTTACTTTCGAGTGTTTCCTTCAAGACATTTTCACCTTAATACACAGATGTGCATAGCGAATGGCTCCAGGATTTTTTTATATGAATGGAAGCGTGCCATATGCCTTTTAAAATTATATCTCACAGGAAATATTTCCTAAAGGAGACATTGCTTGGTCAGAGGGCTAGAGCAGCCTTTTTATCCCACCCTGCCATCGTTCTTCACTCTCTTTTGTTTGTCTTTGTCAAGTTGATAAGTAGTAAATAGTACTCAGTGGCATTTAATTAATAGTAATTCTATAAATATACACAAATACCTTTTTCTTAACACTTTTGAAACATTGCTTCTATCTTTAAAGTTCTCTTTATGCACCTTTTCTCCACAGTCTTTGTCCCTTCCACCAACCATGAGGGGTAAGCACATTTAAGAGTTTGTATGCATTGTTTTAGATCTTTCCCTAAGTTTATGTATACATACAGATAAGTGTGCAATACTCAGAGTATATATTGCTCTGTTTGTGTGTATGTGTGTGTCTTTTTTACATAATTAATATAATCTACAAATTGGCTTTTGAAATGAACAATATTTCTTAGAGAACAATCAATATAAATGTAGATCAAGGTTCACAAACTTGTCACCAGGGACATTTGGGGCCAGATAATTCTTTTTTGTGAGGATCTGTCCTGTGCATTGTAGGATGTTTAGCAGCAATCCTGGCTCTTCCCACTAGATGACATTAGTACCTCCGCCACTCACCCACTTCCATAGTTGTGACAATCAAAACTGTCTCCATACACTGCCAGCTGTCCCCTGGGGAGCAAGTTGCTCATGATTAAGAACCATTGATATGATGTACTTCATTCCTTTTTCATATTGCATTACATTCCAAACCATTCAGCATTTTGTTCTGCTACAGTGTTGCAATGAGCATCCTTTTACAAGAAGTCAATTTTCTTGAGAGATGACATGGCATGAGAAAGAGCATAGTTTCTGGAGCCAGACTACCTAAGTTCAAAGCCTAGATCCTAAATTTGTAAACTGGGGATACTCCTAGAAACTAATGAGGATGAAAGGCATGTAAGCATGCAAAGCACTTAGAATAGTGGAAGCAACTTATTGATAAATGATATCTAATATCACATGCCTCTCTATGCATGAGTGCAAATGTTTCTCAAGGGTAGAGACAGTAACCACATAGCTGGGTGGTATAAGAGATGCATGATCTTAATTTGAAGAGATGTTGCAAAATCTCCTCTAAGAGAAGGATACTCATTTATTTTATCAACAATATAATGTCGAGTTAGTTCCTCATGCACTTGCCAGCATAGTTATATCATACTCAAATGATTTTTCTAATCTGATGGAGGATAAATAGTATTTCATTTTAATTATAATTTGTATAATTATAAAAGTATAATCTCTAATTACTAGTGAGTTTGAGCAGTTTTTCACATATTTATTGGCCATTTATATTTCCTTTTCTGTGAATTACCTGTTCATATCTTTTGCCATTTTCTGTTTTTATTTACCTTTTTCTTATTGGCATATAGTCATTCTTCAACAAGTTTGCTTGGTAGCCTTTTGTTACACATGTTACAAATATTTTTCTTAGCCTGACACTTGATTTTTAACTTTCTGGTGATTATTGGAATACAGAAGCTTTGAATTTCATATTTATTGATCTTTTCACTTTTGCGTTTGCTCTTTTGGATTCTGTTTGAAAGAAGGCAGGTTATGAACAAATTGTCAATTGATTGGAAACTACATATTTTACCAGTCCAGAGAAAATTAGAAGCAGAAAAAAGAATAATAGAACACACACTAATGTCACGAAAAAAGTGAACTAACATTGATGAATCAGCAAATGCACTAGGATTTTCATATATATTAGGCCAATTTCACTGAAAGATGATTGTGTGACACTACAGGAGAAGACAGAAAATCTAAAATGAAGAGGCCATTATTGTAAGCTCATAGTAATTGGGGGCATTCAGTGTAGAAGCCAAATTTAGTAATAACTCCTGAACCACGATGGTACAGTTTAATCACTGGATTTGGCAGTAGACCCTGACTTGTATTTTGAACACTCTGTTTGAGTGTGGAATTCCCTTGAATTGTATTTACATTAAAAGCTACTGAAAGAAATGTTAGTGCCTCTTATTTTAAAAATGGAATACTTCAAAAACTCTGCCTCTCATTCAGTTAGATGAATGAGGTCCTACTATTCCTGAGTCATGGTAATGTGGCATCACAGTGTTTGTACCTACCTTACCCTTCTTGAGTGTGGTGAATACCACCTCCCCTTTTTCTGGATTCATGTTCCTATTAATCTAGAAATAGGTATAGTTAAGAAAGCAAAGAAAACTGAGAAAAGTGACTTAGACTCTACAAGCATAATAACATACTGCTGTTGTGTCAGATGCTCTCAGTCTCACCGTTTTGACTTTTTAACATTTCATTGTGAGGCTGGGTCTGAAAGGAAAATTTTCTTCAACCCCTCAGACCAAGGGCAAGACCTGATCTGTCTGTCATCCCCCTCAACAGCACTGCCTTCACTGAGGGAAAAGCTGTTTGTAACCATTTGACTTTAGTCAGATTAGAGGCTGAGGGGAAGAAGAAAGGGACACTATGAGGAGAGCAGGAGATTAGAAGACCAAGAGGCCATGAGAAAAGGGAAAGAAATCACAAAGGAGGACTCTTTTATGCCTTTCTGAGGTGGACTCGGCGTGGATTGCTAGGAGACAGAAGGAGGGAAGTAAAGAGCTGTTTCCACCATCTTCAGGATTTGGTGTGTGACTGTCTAGTGTTAAGACCCTTCTCGTGATGGACTTCCTGCCTAGCGTGGGTGGAAATACCTCCTAAAGTACTTCCAAGTATCTGCAGAGGTTATGGGAGAAATAGCAGCGGAATGCAGAAGCACAGTTTGTTGTTAGGAATCTAATAGGAGGCCCAGCCTGCAGTAAATGAAGTGGAGTGATATTCTTACCACCCAGCAGGTGCGTTCTAGAAAAGCTCTTCATTTCAAGTCTGTGTCTGGCTTGGTCTGTGGAACTGACATGTGGGCATAAGTCTTCGGCAAGGGCAACCAGACTGATAGAGGGTAGCAAACCAGCTCTTTCCATGAGCAGTGTTAAACTCACACACTGGAGACAGCTCTCAAGTCAAGAAAGACTTGAACTTCAGAGAAATGACTCTTCATAAAAAGGAAAAGGATGATGTCAAAGGAAGACGTGTTACACTTTTATGCGACTCCTGTATTCGTGTAAAGTTGGATGTAAATTAAATCCATTTTAACAGGATAAAAGTATTTTTGCTGTCTTTTTAATGTAAACTTTTTATTGAAGTATACGTGCTCAGAAAAGTATACAAATTACAAGTTTTCCACTTGATGGATCTCTGAAACAAGCATGCCCATGTAACTGGAACCCAGATCATGGCCAGCTCCCAGAAAGCCACTCTTAAGCCTCAAGCCACTATTCACTACCCAGCTGCCCCAAAGGAAACACCACCCCACTATCCTGCCATGTAACACCAGAGGCCAGTTTTCCTGTTTTGAACCCAATAGAAATGAAAACGTGTGGCTCTGTCACTCGACATAATGTGAAATTCATCATATTGCGTGTGGTTGTAGATTGTTCTCTTTATAACATTGTATTCCACTACATGAAAATGTCACAATCCCACTCTTCTAGTATCTATTCCACTACTCCCTTACATCCCTTCTACTATTTACGGGAATTTGAGCAGTTTCCAGCTACAGACTATTAAAAATGGTGTTGCAATGAGCATACTTGTGCAAATACTTTTGTGGGCCGAAGGGGGCGTTTTTCTTGAGTACTTGCCCAGGAATGAAATTTATGGATTATAATATATATTTTATATATATGTATGAAGCTGGGTACTTGAGGGTTACTGTAAATATTCAGTAAGATTACCTTTCAACCTTGCTATGAAAAGAAGTTAATCTTGTCAATTTGCTGTTTTGTTGTTTAACCTTCGGGGTGACTCAAGGGTCACAAGGATTTATGAGCTTGTTTTCAGAAGAAAAAGAATGCTTTCAGGGAAGTTACAATCACCAGATAACCAACCCCCAGCTGCCACTGACACCCAGAGTGAGATTGCCCTGGGGCTCATTGGGAGTGAAAGAAACGCAGACTACCCCTTCGTTTCTCTGAAATTCCTCCTGCCAAGCCCCTTAGCTCTATAAAACCCTTTGCCTTCTTCTCTTGTTAAGGCACATTTGAGAGAACATACCCTCCTCCCTTCCCATTATGGCCAATTTGAATAAACCTTTCTCCATCTACAAGCACCTATGTCTCAGTGGTGGGCTTACTGCACGTTGGGCACACAAATTCGAGATTAAGAGGTTTGGTAGCACATATTTATACACACACACAAAAACTCAGTCTGATTTGATACTGCCAAACTGTTTTCAAAATGACAAATTTTAGACAGAAGTATTTCCAAAGGTTTTTTTTTTTTTTTTTTTTTTTTGCTGAGGAAGACATGCCGTGAACTAACATCTGTGGCAATCTTCCTCTATTTTGTATGTGGGTCACCACCACAGCATCACTGATGAGTGGTGAAGGTCTATGCCTGGGAGCTGAACCCGCAAACCTGGGCCACTGAAGCACAGCATGCAAACAACCACTGTGCCATGGGGCTGGCCCCTCCAAAGGAATTTTGATTCATTTCACCCACTTTAATTTTTATTTTTTAATTTTAAATAAGATACAAAACCAAGGAGTTCTTTGGTTTTTTTTTTTTGGAAAGTCATGGAATTGTTCTGTATCTTGATTGTGGGGATAGTTACATGACTGTCCATTTGTCAAAACTTACAATAAAGAGGTAAAACAAAGAGGATGTATAACAAAGAGGGTGAATTTTACTTCATGTACCACAGCTTATTGATTACCCTATGAAGGACGTGTAGTTATTTCCAGGTTTTGGAAATAACATTAGTTTTATGTTGCTATAAACATTCATGTCAGGTGTTAGTGTACACATATGCTTTCATTTCTGTAGAGTAAATACCTACAAGTGGGATGTCCAGCTCACATGGGACATGTATATTTCACTTGATAAGTAACTGACAAAGTATTTTCCACAGTGGCTTTTCCATTTTGCATTCTCACCAGCAATGTATGCGTTCCAGTTACTCAGTATGTTTGCACCACTTGGCATTATCAGGCTTTGGTATTTTGTTTGTTTTTCATGCTAAGAGGTGTATAGTAGTAGCTCATTGTGGTATTAATTTGCATTTCCCTAATGAGTCATGATGTTGGCATCTTTTCATGCATTAATTTCCTGTCCATATACCTTCTTTGATGGTGTCAAATCTTTTGCTCACTTTTTATTGAGTTGTTTTCTTATTATTTAGTTTTGAGAGTTTTTTTATCACATATATGATTTGCAGATATTTTCTTTTAGACTGTAACTTGTTTTTCCATTCTGTGTCTTTTGCAGAGCAAAAACATTTTATTTTGATGAAAGCAAATTTATCATTTTTTCTTTTTTGGATTGTACTTTTGGTGTTTTTATCCAAGGACTATGCATAACTTAAGGTCACAAAGATTTTTCTCTTATGTTTTATTCAAAGAAATGGTATAGTTTTATATTTTACATTTAGGTCTATAATCCATTTTGAATTAATTTTTATATAGGGTATAAATTATATGTTAAGGTGCTCTTTTGTTGTATATGGATGTTCAGTTGTTTCAGCTCAGTTTGTTGAAGAAACCATCCTTTCTCTTTTAAATTTTATACTATTGTCGAAAATCAATTCGTCATATTTCTGCGCGTCTACTTCTGGATTCTATTCTGTTTCATTTATCTATCTATATATCCTTTCTCCAATACTACACTGTCTTGATTATTATAGCTTTATAGTAAGTCTTAAAATAAGGTAATGTAAGTCCTCCAACTTTATTCTTATTTTTCAAAATTGTTTTGGCTGTACTAGGCTATTTCCCTCATCAAATAAATTTTAAAACTAGCTTATTGATATCTACAAAAAATTCTGACAGTATTTTAATTGCATTGAATCTATAGATCAATTTTTGAGAATTGATGTTTTAAATATCTTGCATCTTCCAATCCATGAAAGCAATGAATCCCTCTATTTACTTGTGTCTTAATTCATGACTTTCATCAGTCTTTTATAATTTTCTGCATGGAGATCTTGCACAGATTTTATTGGATTTATACCTAAGTATTTCATTTTCTTTGGTGGTATCTTAAATGCTACTATTTTTTTTTTTTATTTCTAACTGCTCATTGTTAGTATATAGAATTCCAGCTGATTTTTCTATATTCTCTGTGCATTCTTCAGCCTTGCTAAACTTATTTATTCATTATAGCAAGAAAATGTAGAAGGCAGAGGGCAAAGGGGCCAAAGTTTGGAACGGGGTCTCCCTTGGAGACAGAAGAAAAAGAGCAGCCCTGAGAGAGACAGAAAAGGAATGGAGATGAGGGGGGTAATTAGGAGAGGAAGTACATTTAATACTGTTCTGACTCATGCAGCCTTTCACCAAACTCCTGAAAAGCTTAGAATCTGTTACCAAGGGCATTACTCAATTATACATTTACTTCCCTTCAATTTTGCTTAATTTCTTTAAATTTTACCTCCTCTGCTCACTGCCCTCCCTTCAAAATTCTTAGATGCCATTTGATGCCAAGAGACAAGCGCTGAACACCTTCATGGAACAATCCCATCTCATTCTCTGACCCTTTCCCACCCCTAACATTTTTCCTATAATTTTTGTGGTGTTGGAACAAGCCAGGGTTCTTTTATTTAACAAACACTTAGCCATCATTTATTCTGTATAAGCCACCATACAAGAGAGTGTGGCCAAGGATGACATTCAAAATGTTTAACAACTTGCACAACATCTGACCTATCCAAAAGAACAAAACCATAGCCTGGGCTAGGACCCTGGGGACCCTGCAGTGCCAGATGTCAAACTTTCAGGTTTTTGAATGCGTGGATATGAGGTGTCCTGGGGGAGGGGTGAGAAAGCAGGAGCAGGGGAGTTCTCTGTGGAGGGCATGGGGCAGCCACTATTTACCAAATGTTATGGACATATTTCAACATTGTGATAACTGGTATGTCTCTATCCCCAGTGGCCCCAGGAACTGGAGAGCTCATTGTAGTTGCTAATCAGGAAGACAATGTATGAACTAATGATTACAGTTTCATGTGGAATGTAATGAGCTCCTTAAGAGGGCACAGGGGAAGTTTTATGGAAATTCAGGGATGTGATCACTTCTTTTGGGAAGGAGAATGAGGACATGTCAAATGACAAAAATAAAACAATTTAGTACTGAGGTCAATGTCCTTAATTCAGGGGAAAACAATCTGTGGACTGGGGGAGTCCAGTGCCTCTAAGCAGTGCAGTGTTCTGCCCAAGGAATTTTGGGCAATAGACAGTTTTATAGAGATTGAGAAGCAGCAACGTGGAGACAGGGCATGATTGGCTGAGGTTGCATATCTGACCTTATTTAGAAAGATCAAGGAACAAGACAATAAGTATAGAGCCCAGAGTTGGCTTGGCGTTTGGGAATTGGTTGATGGGATACACTGTGTTTCTGGTCAAGTGGAGCATTTATAGAAACATGAAAGTTCCATTTGCTGACATGGCACCTGGGCAGGAAGGGCTCCATCATGGGCCTAGAAATTTATTTCAACAGACATTCGAGTTGAGTCCCAGAGACGGGTGTATTTAGGTGTTAAAGCAGAAGAAGTGAAGGTGAAAGGCACAAATTAAGCACAGCAGAGAGGTAAAAGTACACTGTGCTTGCCTGCAACAGAGATGCTCAGCAAAAGAGTGGGGAGAAATAAGATGGCAGCTAAAACAGCAGTGTGGGAAAGAGAGTGAACAAATTGTGGGAGTACAGATTGATTCTCCAGCGTTACAATATATCATTGAATTTTTGAGCTGAAAAGGGACTTATAGATCCTCCAGGCCAACCTTTCAACCCTTTTGTTGTATAGATGTGGAAACTGAGGCCTGGGGGCAAAAGTGAAGAGCCCAGGATTGCACAGCACTGCACAGTTATGACATCAGAAGCACAGGATTCTCAACTCAAAGCTTTGTCCCCCAGGTCTCATTGCCTGCCTCTTCTAATGTTTGTAAAATGCAAAATAAATAAAAGCCTGTAAGCCCAGTTGCTGATGGAGAGGCTTTGATTTCTCACCGAGAGGGCTGGTAGCCTGCCTCGCTTCCTGAGAACGCAGGCGTTCAAGTAGATTACACTCTTCAAGGCTCTGCTTCCTCTTCAGGTGTTTTAATAAGTGAGCGCTGCAAGTGGGTGCTCTGGTGTCTCTGCCCCTCCGCACCCAGCCAGCTGAGTCAGAATCAGCTCTTGCCTTCTATGAGGCAACAATGACACAGCTCAGCTGCCTGTTGAAAGACTGATGCAAAGCCCATTATAGAAGCCCTCTCCTCTCTCCTCACCTTGTCAGACACAAAGCTATTATCCTGAAGGGTTTTCTCGCTTTCTCTCACTCTCACTTCTACATTAGATTTGCTTGTTATTAAGCTGCATTCTCTTCCAAGTATTATTGGAATTCATTTTGTTTCCGTTCCTTTCATCTCTTCTCTCAGTCAAGAGGAAAACAGATAAAAAGGCTGCTCTTAGAATAAGAAACTTCAGAGCTTCAAACCCACCCAGCGTTCATCTCCTCCTGAAGATTTTGTGCTTAATGGACAGTAATCATATTGCAAGACCCACAAGGGAACTGAAATTTTGGCCCAACCTTTCTCTAATATAACTTTATAATTCTAACTTTCTAACATGTAACTTTCCTGGACACAAGCTTTTAACCTCTTTATAACCCTTCACAGCATAGTTTTATTTCTTAAATATTATTTCACATTAGTATTATGACTTTTAGTTAGACTGTAACATTTGGAATAATTTCCGCTGGCATTTATTGCATACTTACTATGACTACCTAACAGGCTACTGAATGCTAAACACGCATCAGCACCGTTAGCGGCCATAATCAATCCTCCAAGGTAGATATTTGTATTATCCTCGCATACAGATGGGAAAACTGAAACATAGAAATATTTAATTAATCTCTCAAGCTCTTCCAGTAATAATCAGTAGAACCAGAACTTGACTCCAGACATCTTAGGTTTCAAACTTGCATACATGACCACAATATTATCCAGCCTCCTTGCGAGTAGTTAATTACATTATAGTTCTCTAAAAATTCAGTCTATGAATTTCATTCAGATCAGGCTAGTAATTTCAGAGAGTAAAGGTGCACTCTTTATTTCAAAAACAAAAAGAAAGGAGACAAACAAAACAACAATAATGAAAAACTATGACAGGAGTAACACACTGAGAATTTTTTATTGATAAATATAATTGTAATAAAACAGTACTTCATTTTCCAGATCAGTTTTCTTGACAGGTCGGCAATTTAGGCCTTTATCTCAAGCAAAAAGCACTCCTGAAAAGTCCTTTGCTGTCACAAATACCACATGCCCGTTTCTATGCAATTTAAGTAAACAAACTAGGGACCAAGGTAATTGCTAAGTCATTATCATTTAATTTAATTTATTTGATTTATTACACAGTGGTTACATTTGGCTATATGGTATTTTTAACTCACAGAGTATCAATAAATAGTAAATTAGGAAATGTGTGGAGAGGAGTATACAAGAATCAGATAAATAGAAATAAAAAAATCATAGTGAGGGGCCGGCCTGGGGGCACAGTGGTTAAGTTCACACGTTCTGCTTTTTGGCCGCCCAGGGTTCACCAGTTTGGATCCCAGGTGTGGACATGGCACCGCTTGGCAAAAGCCATGCTGTGGTAGGTGTCCCATGTATGAAGTAGAGGAAGATGGGCATGGATGTTGGCTCAGGGCCAGTCTTCCTCAGCAAAAAGAGGAGGATTGGCAGTAGTTAGCTCAGGGCTAATCTTCATCAAAAAAAAAAAAAAAGACAGTGAATAGCATGATAATGAGGATGAGAGAGAAAAGCTAAATCAAAGGAATTAGCAATGATGTAACATTCTAGAGCACTTTGGAGAAGAAGAAAATCAGCTTAAAAGCCTAATGGCCACAGAAGACATCCCACATTACTTCAACAGGACAGCACGTGATTTTTATAACGAAGAACCCAAATCATTCATAAGAGAATTAAATATAATTTCTGGCATTTTCTTTAATTTGGCCTGAGAAAATAAAATACATGTTATTTATATTGTTTATTTTTAAGTTTACATTTGTCTTTATTTTTTCAGTATTATTTATTTTCCTTTTAGCTCTTTCTAATTTATTTTCACATTTTTGATGAGTTGATTGTTTCTTCTACATTTTTCTTGAACTATACTCCCTCACATTCCAACTGCTTCTGTTGTCTAGGAAAATTATCCTTGTGCCCTGAAAGTTCTGTCCTGTGCTCCTGTTTTATAGATGGGATTACTTCACTAAATTTGCAATTTTATGATAAGTTGTTCGGGCACAATTTTCATCTCCTCTATGGAAATATCACAGCATGTATTTTTGTTTTTGAAAAGTTGGCACCTGAACTAACATCTGTTGCCAATCTTCTTTTTTTTTTCCCCCTCCTTCTTCTTTTCCCCAAAACCCCCCAGTACATAGTTGTATATTCTAATTGTGAGTGCCTCTGGTTGTGTTATGTGGGACGCCGCCTCAGCATGGCTGGATGAGCCGTGCCACGTCTGCGCCAAGGATCCGAACCCGCGAAACCCTGGGCCATCAAAGCAGAGCATGAGAACTTAACCACTTGGCCTCGGCGCAGGCCTTCACAGTGTGTATTTTTTATCTTTTATTTGCTTTCCCTTTTTACTTCTTTATATTATTCTTTTTGTATCTTTGTATGGATTTTTTCTTGATTCTTTCTGAGAGTTCAGGACTATATTTCAGAAAAGCAAGATTTTCATTTATAATCCAACATTTCGGGCCCATAATCTTTCAGCCCCTAAGTACTCTTAGCCAAAGGAGCGAGGCAGCAGTGGGACTGCTCACAATGAAAGGCTCTTTGTAGCCCTTTGCCATGATGACAAAATGTCTTACCTGTGTGATTTGTTCATTAGCTCTTCCTCATCTGTTTCTTGATGCCACACTATGTGTATATAAGCTCCTCTCCAGTTCACACACCTTGTTTCCATTATTGCAAGCAAGAGATTCAAATTTCGTACTGCAGAGTGTGGTCCTTGCTTTGGACACCTGTACTTGGAGGGTTTGTTCAGGGCTCTGCAGCCCGGGGTATCATCCCTGTACACTTCCTCCCGGGATCCTGCACTTCTCCCACCTTTGTTGTTGTTCAAAGTTTCAGCTCTTTCCTAGTTTCATTGAAGAAGAAATTGTAGTTTTGCTTGTCCTTTTTGCATTTGGGTGACTTTGGAGAGAAGAAATGGGGAAGCTCGACTTTATGCCACTATCTTCAAGCTGCAGGAGGCACTAATCGTTTTTTCAAGATTTGGCATCGAAAGCGTTAACAACATGGAAAACTTGAACATTTTAAAAATCAATCGTATGCTTGCTGGCATGCATAGGGATGAAGCACAGCGGTAGCTGAACCCCTCAAGTTTTAGAATCTTGCCCGGTCTGCAAGATGGAAGCCATTCTACTTTAATTAGTACATCCCAGGAATCCCACTCTTTTGCCTGAAATTTTGTCAAAAAGGGATCAATTTTTGCCAGTTCGATTTTAAAGTTGGGGAAACTTAAATATAGAATGTTTGGAAGAAATGCTCCAAACTACACACGATGAGCAGCTATCTCCTGCATGCTTACTACAATTTGTTGCCTTCACAGACATTATTTAATGCAATCCTCAAATGAGATTTTCCATACAGGAATGATTTTCCTCCGTTTCACAGATGAGTAAACTGGGACTCACAGAAAGAAGTGATTTTTCCAGTGATTGTTCAGGCAGTAAGTACTTTCTGGATTCAGATGTGCAAAATAGTCACCCTCTTCTCTTCTAAATTCTTAAGCAGTTGAGAACAGATGAACTGGACACAGGTGGAGATTTTCATCAACTACGCTGTGCTGAAGGCTACGCGCTAGTCCTCCTCCTGCATCCCTAATCTAGAGCTTGGGACCTGCTGGGAGAAAGCTAAGGCTGCAGAGCAGAACCTCGGCAAACTTATCCAGCCGTCTGTAGGCAGTCTGCTGCCTGCATCATGGAAGAAAGCAGGTTAGAGAGCGAGCCGGAAAGCGGCAGGCCTCAATACTCTACTCAGAGCGTACTCAATACGTGGGAGTAGGAGTAGAGAGAGATTTAGCAGGGAAATATGAGAGGAAAAGAAAACCGGCAACAGCTGAGGTGACTCAACTCCACCAGTTATACGTCACCCCTCCCCCATGTGGGCAGAGGAAAGGCCAGGGGAGGGAGGGAGGTTGGAAGTGTTCCTCCATTATTCTGCTTTACTGAAGACATGGAAGTCTCCTCTTGCGTGAAGAGGAGAATGGATATAAAGCATCTCAGCAACTTTGTAGGAAAAGACCTGCCGTTTCCAAAGTCAGTGAACTATCCACTGCCCTCTGCCTACCTCCCGTCCCCAGTCAGCAGAGGAGAGGAAACTGGAACATTTGACTCTTGCCTTTGATTGCCAGTCTTTGTCACCGGTTAAAAATAGATGGGTGGAGAACAGAGAGTCTCCCTCTCAGGGGGAATTTGACTGGGTCTCTCATTTGGTTCCCCAACACCCCACCAGCACCCTGATTACACTGTGGTTAGCATCCTTCTCCATGCCACTTTTTTCATTTGGGAATTCAGCTTGGTACTCACACTCTATCTGTCCCCTCTCAGGAAGGTCAACAAATTACTACTTTTTCCCTCCCTTTCCATCTCTGCTTACTGACACTGGATCCCTCCCCTTACCCTTCTCTTTTGAACTGGCTCCTTTTTAGTCTGCCCAGCTTGATTTGCTTTTCTTTCTTTCTCTAGTCTATTAATTGTTTTTCTCCAAGTGAATTTTCTATTCATGCCGTTGAATTCCTGCCTGTGATCCTCTTGAACAAAGTTCAGTTTTCCTACATAATAAACCATCTACATAGCGTGTTCTACTTACAAAGTCCTGTTAATTAAGGCTTCTTTAATTACTCTCAGAAGTGATTGGGTGGCTTAAATCTACCTCCCTGGGCTCTCCCTTTCTTCTTCTTGCACAAATATCCTCACTCTCTTTTCCCCCCAATTCACCATTACTTGTCCATTTCTTCCAATGCGTCTTCTTTAGCTTTTCAGATAGATCGTCATAGATATCTGCTCTGGGGTCAACAGTGTGGAACCATAATTTCCCCAAGCCTCACCACCCTCTGGGTACATACATGTGTGGGAGCACTAATATTAATATCTAATTTTTCTGGCTCATTTCCTCAAACTGCTGATGCATAAACCCCGGCTCCCTGAAAATTCACTCTTAAGAATGTTTAGAATCTCCAGAGGCGTGAGTGACATATGCTGCCCTTTCTAGGATTCTGTGCCACTCCACTGGGCAAAGTCTCTTCCTCCTGCTGCTCTGCTGGGTCCATTTTTCTCTGCCACTGCTCTTTATGGTGCAGCAAGTCCCTGACAATGGCTGCTCCCACTCCATTCAGCACAGCAGGCACTGTCACTACATCATGCTCCTCCTCTGGGTGCCAAGTCTCTTTTGCTGATCCCTGGGCTTAACATTTCTTGGCTAGTGGCACCCTTGAACATCCCAAAAGTCAAATCTTCTCTGTGGTGTATGGCAGGGTGACAGAGAAAGGCTCCCTACTCTCTGCTCTGGATTCAGGTAGAAGTGTCCCAGTGGAGGGTTGCTGGGGTGCTATAGTCATTTGCTTGGGCCGCCATAACAAAGTACCACAGACTGGCTAGCTTAAACAACAGAAATTATTTTCTCATAGTTTTGGAGGCTAGAAGTCCAAGATCAAGGCGTTGGCAGGACTGGGTTCTTCCAAGGCCTCTCTCCCTGGCTTGTGTGACCGCCTTCTTGCTTGTGTCCTTGCATGGACTTTCCTTTGTGCGCCCACAGCCCTGGTGTCTTTTCCATGTCCTAATGTTCCCTTCTTACAGGACACCAGTCAGATTGTATGGGGGAACACCCTAAAAGCTTCATTTTAACTTAATCATCTCTTTAAATGACATATCTTCAAGTATAGTCACATTCTAAGGCACTGGGGTTAGGGGTCCAGCATATGAATTTTTGGGGAACACATTTAAGCGCACAACAGGTACCAGTGCAATTCAGATCATAGAGAAAGTGTTCTTTCCCTTTCTCTCTCTCACTTTGGTACAGGCATGCATCCCGAAGACTAGTGCCTGGCAATCCCCTCCACGTGTCACTGAGAATTCCTAAGGATCTCTGAAAGCTAGGTGTGTGCTACTCCTGTGTTGTCTTCAGCTTCCTTTTCCCAGAGACCACACAGACCCCATGCCAAAAGGTGCACCTAGCGCCATGTAAGTTCAGCACACATACCAGATCTCTCAACAGTGGAGACTATCTCGACTTAAAATGAATCACTGCTAAACGTGTCACAGAGCTATGCTCAGTGCACTATTGAAAACTGTGGGCTCTGCAGCCAGACTCGATGAGGGCATCATCCTAACTCCACCTTATTCTTAGCTGTGCGACCTTGGGCAATCCACTTCACTTCTCTGCGCCTTTGTTGCCTTATTTCCAATACAGATTTGACAATAATGGTGCATATCTCAAAGGGTTGTTGCAAGGGTTAAATTTGTTATTAAAAACTGCAAAAGTGCTTAAAATGGAACAGAGTATACTGAAAACATTCAATACATTCTATTCTTATTACCATCAATTTTGTGCCATGGGGGTGTGGGGGCAGAGACTTACTCTGCAGTATCTCTATAATAGGTACTCAGTAAAGATATGTAGAACAAATGTATTATTATTATAATTGCAAGGGTTAAATTTGTTATTAAAAACTACAAAAGTGCTTAAAATGGAGCAGAGTATACTGAAAACATTCAATACATTCTATTCTTATTACCATCAATTTTGTGCCATGGGGGTGTGGGGGCAGAGACTTACTCTGCAGTATCTCTATAATAGGTACTCAGTAAAGATATGTAGAACAAATGTATTATTATTATAACATTTATTCACCACATTTTAATGTCCATTCAGTTCTTACATAAGTTATCTCATTTCATCCACATCCCATTTTATAGATGAGAAAACTGATGGCCAGAGAGTTTAAGAAATCTTCCCAAAGTGTCACACAGCTAATGCACAGAGTAGCTAAGATCTGAACCGCTTGCTTCCCCAGCCCTCTCTCCTCATCACATTAGTTTGCCTTTTAATTAGTACCGTCAACTCCAATCTCCTTATCCTGCCCGCCACCCACTCTGAAACAAAAGCAAACCCTCTCTGTCTCTTCTAGGTAAACATGTTCTTATCTGATTGTCTTTTACCGTCATTTAATTCTGTGATTTAGGACATGATTTGAAAGGTGCCAGAGGCCAGTTTGACTAGAACACCTTCAACAAGTCTGTGAGCATACAAACCCAAAGGAAATTCTCCCAGTGTGATGGAAGGATCCAGTCACCACTCAGGGGATGTTGCGCCAGAACCACCACTTTCTACCAGGTATTAGCACACAGTTTCTGGAAATGGGCAGATAGTAAAGATTTTTGGATTTGCAGGCCATGCGCCACTCTGTGTCATGACTACACAGCTGTGCTATTGTAGCACAAAAGCCCCAAAAGAACATGGCAGTGTTTCAATGAAATGTTATTTACAAAAGCAGGCAGTAGGCCACACTTGACCCACTTGTCAACCCCCGATTTATACACGTATCTGAGTTCAATCTTCCTCACAATCCTACAAACCCAGTGTGTTTATTGCTATTTGAAGTTGTGGAAATGGTCTCAGGAAGGACTGAGCACAGGGCCTACCCGTCTGGCAGGGGAGGAAGCTGAGAACCTCCGTCTTGGGAAGCTTTGTTGTGTCTCAGCGTGTCTCATGCCTGGATTTTCTATGCTCCACTCCCTCTCTGCATCAGCCTGCGTCTTTGCGTTGCTGCTTGTGCCACATTCAGATCCCTTTGATAGACAGCATGATCTGCCTGTCACTTTTACGGTGCTCCCTAGCCACTGATGACAGTGATGTTATTATTTACTGTCACTTGTTAGACTCGCAAGTTCTGGACTTCAGAATTGGTTTATATCTTTTAGGTCCTTTAGGTGAAAACAGGTACAGATCCACAAGATAGGGTACTTTCTGCCTTCCTTCTTTTTAGTTTCTAGTTAAGAACATGAGCTTTGAAGGGAGAGAGTCCTATTTGGTTTTCCATAAAACAGAGATAATACTACTTGCTTTGTATGATTGTTGTGAAGAGTCAATGAAAAGACATTGGTCAAACACTTAATATAGTATTTGGAACATAGAAACACTTATTAAATGTAGCAATTATTACTTATTTCTCTTTCTTCTCCCTCTTATCTCATGTTCTCGCCCACGCCCTTGACAGTGCTAGGCTGGTACTCACCAATTCTCCCTTTGGGATGCTGGCCCAGCTCAGGGTTTCTCAATGTTGGCAGTATTGACATTTTGGGCCAGATAATTCTTAGTTGTAGGGGCTAGACTGTGCATTTTTGTATATTTAGCAGCATCCTTGGCCTCTACCCACTATATGACAGTAGCATCCTCCCCAGTTGTGACAATCAAATGTGTCTTCAGACACGCCAAGTTTCTCCTGGGGGACAAAATTGCCCTCAGTTGAGAACTACAGTCCCAGTTCCCAAGGAGCCCCTTTCTCTAGTCCCTCCTCCCTCATGCCCCAGCAGCCAGATGTGGGCTACCTGACCTCTGCTTCAATGCCCACTGATTGGATCGGGAGGGAGAAACTGACCCAAGTGAAACCAATCACCTCTTGAGAGGGTGGAACTAAAATTGAGAGCCAGCCACGCTTCTTCAGCAGGTCTTTCACCCCAAGGAGATGAATACTCGAGAGAGACAGGACAGTGTCTTAGACTGGCTTCTGCTCATGAAAGAGAGAAGCCCAGTCTGCAGAAATAGAGCATGAAGCTTACAGAAGCAGAGAGGAGAGCTGTGGGTGGAGCCCTTTGTGGGGTTTCTGGACATTTCCACTTTCAGGTTTGGAGAATCCTAGTGATCCTTCTGTCCTTGGTTTGGTGAACTATTCCAGATTCTTTCCATTACATCCTCAACCTGCTTCCCCTCTTTTCTTTGAATTCACTTGTGTAGCTTTCTTTTGCTTACAAGCAAAAGAGGATTAATTAAGACACTATTGAGGGGGTTGTTGGGGTTTTAAAGAGATAGTAAATAGCACCCCTTCCCCTCCCTTCTGAATTTGGAGCTCTGTCAGTCAGGATCTCATCAGGAAACAAAAAGAAAAACTCTAGTAGTTTCAAACAGAGAGAATTTCACACAACAAATAGATTACAGATGAGATGGGAAAAATGAAAAGCCCAAGATAAGATGAAAAAGTCCAGCAATTATTAACAGCAGGAAATCACTTCCCTGCAGCTCACTGAGTGAATGATCTAAATTCTTCCCCCTCCCTGCATCCACGCTCTTGCCATCGCCTCATCCTTTGGTTTAGTCTTGACCACTTAGCTTCCTTTGCTCCATGATGGAGGGAGTAAAATTTTGCCGGTTTTGAGCCTAGATCTTAAGAGGCCTCATAAGATTTCCAGTTTCAGATTTGATGTGTAAAGAGCTTGGAAGTAGCCCCCACCATTTTACAACATGAAAAAGGTAAACAAACTGAAAATAAGTTAATTTTCTTGGACCAATCAGAAAACTAATGTTTCAGGGCAAACTGCCGCCCTAAAATTTGGAGAGACAGGCATATCCAGAGAGCTTCAGCTGGGATCTGCTTATCTGGAGCAGAAGCCACTGGAACTATAAACTGATAGGAATAGTTAAATGGTAATTTTGAGAAATTGCTGGAGGCAGAGGTGGACTAGCTTGAAAGCCAGCAACTCCTGGTGGGCCACAGTTTTATGAGACCCCCACACTTTTGTGGGAATTACCTCTAAATACCCCACCAGGTTCTCATGGTGAAGATCTGAGAATGATCCCCTCATTCCTCAGGCAGTTGGAGAGGAAGAATAATCATTGTGAACTATGCCCAGAGCATTCTCCATAACAAGGGCCTATTCTCCAAGAAAAGAGACTGCCAGAGCCTTATCCCAGTGGGGGAAAAGCATACCCCATACTCTAGTCCCTTCCAGGCTTCCTGTCTCATCTAAGGGGACAGGGAGTGGTGGATAATCAACAGGGGTCAAGGGAACAGACTGAGACTACTGCAACCAAGGAAAGGAATAGGAGGAAGTGGAAAAAAAGCTACTTGACTAGAGAAACACTTGTGAAGGTCACAGCTCTAAAGATTGGAATTTGATATGAGTATTATTTAAGGCTCTCCCTCCCCCACATCTTAGCATAACACCAAGGGGGCTCCAGTATAACAAAGTGAATTACAGCTGAAAGAGCTCTTGAGGAGTGCTTAGGGAAGCCCAAAGTCAAGGGAAAGACAAAATCAAAGAAACTAGAAGAGTTTGAAGCCGCTGGCACCTATAACTGTTGCAAATGTTAAACCCAGCACAACTCCTAGTCATATTAATATAAATCTTCACACTAAAGATTTATTAACCTTACGTCTTAATACCCAATACAACATGTCTGGCTTTCAAGAAAAAATTCAAATGCATGCCAAAAGGCAGGGAAAATAAAACAGTTTGATGCAACAAAGCCATCATGAGAAACAGATTTAGACAGGAACTAGATATTGGAATTATCAGACAGGAAATTTAAAATATCTATGATTAATATGCTAGGGGCTCTAACGGAAAAGGAGACGAGATGCAGGAACAGATGGATAATGCAAGCAGAGAGATGTCATTCAGCTCATGTCCCTCTTCTGCTCAAAACTGTGCAAGAATGTCCCATTTTACACAGAAGAAGAGTTAAAATCCTCAAAGTTGTGCTTCATTATCTTTCCAACCTCATTTCTATGCAGAGCTAACTCCCTCCCCTCTTTCAAATTTTTCCTCAAATGTGACTCTCTCTAAATTCTACCCCAACCTTCCCGTTGAAAATCACAATGCACTCTTTCCTCATTACCCCCCACGCATTCCCTGTTCCCCTATGAGCTCTATTCCCCCCAATACTTTAGCTTTTAATATACTGTAAAATTTACTTCTTTATTCCATTTGTTGCTCATTATCAGCCATCCTGAATGCCATATAAACTCCATTAGGAGAAGATTTTTGTCAGTCTTGTTTGCTAATCTTCTAGGATACCATCTGACTCAATCAATATTTGTTGAATGAATGCAGTTTCTAACAATATCCACAGACACCTTCCAACATTTAAGGCTTATATTCTACACATATCTGATCACATATCTCATACCATTGACAAGGAATCAGCAAACTACTGCTGTGGGGCCTGCTGCCTGTTTTGGTAAATAAACAACTCACTTGTTTACATATTATCTATGGCTGCTTTCAAGTTACAAAAGCAGAGCTTTTTCAATCATGAGCCACATAACAACGTTTCAGTCAACGACAAACCGCATGTATGATGGTGGTCCCATAAGATTAGCACCATATACCTTAGGTGTGTAATAGGCTATACCATCTAGGTTTGTGTAAGTATCCTCCATGATATTCACACAACAACAAATTTTCCTAGCAAAGCTTTTCTCGGAACGTATCCCTGTTTTTAAGTGATGTATGACTGTAGTTACACCAAAAATTCTGTGGTCTCCAAAAACCAGAATATTTACTATCTGACACTTTACAGAAAAAATTTGCTGCCCTCTGATACAGACTATAGTATTTGGTCCACTATTTTCAAACACACAAACAAAGAAACTAAATAAAGACTTCAAATCTGTTTGTCTTCCTTCCTTTCTTTCTTCCTACCTTTCTGTCTTTTTTTTCTTTCTTTTTTTCTTTCTTCCCACCTCTGGCAACCACCAATCCATGCTCTGTATCTATAAGCTTATGGTTTTTGCTTTTTGGGGTTTATTTTTAGATTCCACATATAAGTGAAGTCATACGGTATTTGTCTTTCTCTGACTTATTTCACTTAGCATAATGCCCTTAAGATCCATCCATGTTGTTGTAAATGGCAAGATTTAATTATTTTTTATAGCTGCATAATTATATTTTATGTATATATGTATACACACCACATTTTCTTTATCCATTCATCCATCAGTGAACATTTAGGTTGTTTCCATAACTTGTTATTGTAAATAACACTGCAAAGAACGTGGAGGTGAATATATCTTTTCAAGTTAGTTGGTGTTTTCATTTTCTTCAGATAAGAACCCAGAAGTGGAATTGTTGGATCATATGGTAGTTCTATTCTTAATTTTTTTGAGGAACCTCAACCTTGTTTTCCATAATGAGTGCTTTTACCTTTCCTTTTCTCCATATCTTCACTAACACTTGTTATTTTTTATCTTTCTGATAATACCCATTCTAACAGGTGTGAAGTGATATCTTGTTTTGATTTTATTTGTGTTTCCCTGATGATTAGTGACGTTGAGCATCTTTTCATGTACCTGTTGACCATCTGTATGCCTTCTTTGAAAAAGTGTCTATTCAGATCCTTTGCCCATTTTTTAATCAGATTGTTTGTTTTTTGCTATTAAGTTGTATGAGTTCTTCATATATTTTGGATAGTAATCCCTTATCAGATACATAATTTACGAATATTTTCTCTCATTCAGTAGGTTGTTTATTGATTTTGTTGATGATTTCCTTTGCTGTACAGAAAATTTTTAGTTTGATGTAGACCCACTTGTATATTTTTGCTTTTAGTGTTAAATCCAGAAAAATCATCACCAAGATGGATGTCGAGGAGCTTATTGTCTATCTTTTCTTCTAGGAATTTTGGGGTTTCAGGTCTTAAGTTCAAGTCTTTACTCCTTTCGAGTTAATTTTTGTGTAGGGTATAAGACAGTGGTGCAGTTTCATTCTTTTACACGTGGCTGTCCAGTTTTCCCAGCACCATTTATTAAAGAGACTTTCCTTTCTCCATTATATATTCTGGCTCCTTTGTTATAAGTTAATTGACTATATATGTGTGGGTTTATTTCTGGGCTCTCTATTCTGTTCCATTGATCTATGTGTCTGTTTTCATAGCAATACTATACTGTTTTGATTATTATAGCTTTGTAATAGAGTTAGAAATCAGAGAGTGTGATGTCTCTGGCTTTGTTCTTCTTTCTCAAGATTATGTTGGCTGTTTGGGGTCTTTTGTGGTTCCATACAAATTTTAGGACTGTATGTTCTACTTCTGTGAAAAATGCTATTGGAATTTTGATAGGGATTGCATTGAATCTGTAGATGTCTTTAGGTAAAATGGACATTATAACAATATTAATTCTTCCAAATCTAGGAGCATGGAATATCTTTCCACTTATTTGCATCTTCTTCAATTTCTTTTATTAATGTCGTCTAGTTTTCAGTGTACAGATCTTTTACCTCATTGGTTAAATTTATTTCTAGTTATTTTATTCCTTTTTATGCAATTGTAAATGGGTTATATTTTTAAAATTTCTCTTTCTGATAGTTTGTTATTGGTGTACAAAAACACAATAGATTTTTGTATATTGATTTTGTTTCCTGCAACTGTACTGAATTTGTTTATTAGTTTAACAATTTTTTGGTGGAGTTTTTAGGATTTTCTATATATAGTATCATGTCATCTGCAAATAGTGACAGTTTTACTTCTTTTCCACTTTCGATGCTTTTTATTTCTTTTTCTTGCCTAATTGCTCTACCTAGGACTTCCAATATTATGTTGCATAAAAGTGATAAGAATGGTCATACTTGTCTTCTTTCTGATCTTAGAGGAAGGGCTTTCAGTTTTTCGCCATTGAGTATGATGTTGGTTATGGGCTTGTTGTAAGTAGCCTTATTGTGTTGAGGTACTCTATACCCACTTTGTTAAGCATTTTATCATAAATAGATGTTGAATTTTGTCAATGCTTTTTCTGCACCTATTGAGATGATCATATGATTTTTATCCTCCATTTTGCTAATCTGGTGTATCACACTGATTGACTTACAAATATTGAACCATCTTTTCATTTGTGGAATAAATTCCACTTGATCATGGTATATGATGCTTTTAGTGTGTTGTTGAATTTGGGTTGCTAATATTTTGCTGAGGATTTTTGCATCTGTTTATCAGATATATTGGCCTGTGTTTTTATTTTCTCATGGTGTCCTTATCTGTTTTTGGTACCAGGGTAATGCTGGCCTTGTAAAATGAGTTTGAATGTGCTCCCTTTCCTCCTATTTTTGGACTAGTTTGAGAAGTATTGGTGTTAATTTTTCTTTGAATCTTTGATAGCATTCACTAGTGAAGCCATCTGATCCTGGACTTTCGTTTCTTGGGTGGTTTTTAATTACTGATTCAATCTCCTTACTAGTAATATTCTGTTCAGATTTTCTATTTCCTCATGACTCAGTCTTGGAAGGTTGTATGTTTCTAGGAATTTATCTATTTCTTCTAGGTTGTCCAATTTGTTGGTGTGTAATTGTTCATAGTAATTTCTTGTTAACTTCTGTATTTCTGTAATATCAGTTATAACAAATCCTCTTTCATTTCTGATTTTATTTGTTTGAGTGCTTTGTCTTTTTTTCTTGGTGGGTCTAGTTAAAAGCTGGTCAATTTGGGGCCACTCTGGTGGCACAGTGGTTAAGTTCACACACTTCACTTCAGTGGCCCTGGATTCGCCAGTTCAAATCCAAAGAACAGACCTGCACCCCACTTATTAAGCCATGCTATGGCAGGCGTCCCACATATAAAATAGAGGAATATGGGCACAGATGTTAGCTCAGAGCCAATCTTCCTCAGCAAAAAGAGGAGGATTAGCAGCAGACATTAGCTCAGGGCTAATCTTCCTCAAAAAAAAAAAAAGCTGTTCAATTTTGCTTATCTTTTCAAAAATCAGCTCTTGGTTTTATTGATCTCTTCTGTTGTCTTTTTAGTCTCTATTTCATTTATTTCTGCTCTGATTTTTATTCCTTTCCATCTACAAACTTCAGGCTTCTTTTGTTTCTTTTCTGGTTCCTTGAGGTGTCAAGTTGGGTTGTTTAATTCATATTTCTCTTGTTTTCTTGAGGTAGGCATTTATTCTATGAACTTCCCTCTTAGAACTGTTTTTACTTCATCCTCTAAGTTTTGGTATGTTGTATTTTCATTTTCATTTGTCTCAAGGCATTTTTTGATTTCTCTTTTTATTTCTTTGACTTACTGGTTGTTCAGTAGCGTGTTGTTTAATCTCCATATATTAGTAAATTTTCTAGTTTTCTTCTTAATTGATTTCCAGTTTCATACCATTGTGATCAGAGAAGATTCTTGATATGATTTCAATCTTTTTAAATTTGTTAAGACTCAATTTATGGCCCAACATATGATTTATCCTGGAGAATGTCCCATGTTCAGTTGAGAAGAATGTGTATTCTGTTGCTTTTACATGGAATGTTCTGTATATCCATTAAGTATATTTGGTTTAACAGGTCATTGAAGGTCAATGTTTGCTTATTAATTTTCCATCCAGATGATCTATCCATTGATGTAAGTGGGGTATTAAAGTCTTCTACTAATATTGTATATCTGTCTACTTATCCATTTAGGTCTGTTAATATAGGCTTTATATATTTAGGTGCTTCTATATTGGGTGCATAAATATTTAAAATGCTATATGCTCTTGTTGGATTGATTCCTTTATCCTTATTTAATACCTTTCTTTGCCTCTTTTTACAGTCTTTGTTTTAAAGTTTATTTTGTCTGATATAATTATAGCTATCCCAGCTTTCTTTTGGTTCTATTTGCATGCAATATCTTTTTTCATTCCTTCACCTTCCATCTATCTTCAGCCTTACCTCTGAAGCCAACCTTTTGTAGGCAGTGTACAGATGGGTCTTGGTTTTTTTATCTATAGTTCCCAGTAGTTGAGGGTGTGCCACTACCAGTCAGTATCCCAAAGACAAGGATTCAGTCTGTTCCTAGGTTCAAGCTGATTGGAAGCCAGACCTCCAGGCATCAGCTTTTAAAGAATGCAAATATATACAGTTCTGTTGGACTGGAAGCATAAGCCCTGCTGGCCACCAGAGCCAGGTGATCTCGAGGTGTGCCCTGGGCAACAGCTATAAAAATTGGGGCTCCAGACAAATGTGTAAGTTCCTTTCTGGGAGATACTGGTGAGCTGTAGCAAGGGCAGAGGGAGAGTGCAAAGATGGCATCCTCCAGCCTAAGTTCTCTGAGAGCACCTTCATAGCCCTACCCACCTTCGTGCTTAACCTGAGGCCTAACTCTAAGGCTGAAGCTCCAGGAAAAGTGAGTAGGCCTCTTTCACAGAAAGGTTGGAGTGTGTTTCAGTCTGCTGTCTGTTCAGTGTCCTGGATGTGATAGGCTTCTAAGAACTGTTCCTTTGATTGTTACAGTCCCATGGGACCCAGGAATGCAAGCCCCTTGGTCACCAGAGTCAGGTGATCAAAGCGTATTCCCTGAGTGGCAGTTGCGAAAACCAGGGCACCAGATGTAAAAACTGGAGCACCAGACATGTATAAGAGTTCCTCTTTGAGAGATACAGGTGCTCTGGAGCATGGCAGAGGAAGAGTGCAAAGATAGTCCCTGCCCTCCCAGGTCTTAGGAAAGTTTTACCATTGGTGCTTTTTGTTTTTGGTGCCTTGAGTCCATTCTGACTCCTAGCAACCCTGTGTACAGCAGAGCAGAACCCTGCCCAGTCTTTTTGTGATCTCCTCTTACCTTCCAGCACTTTATCAGACAACGCTTCATTGCTATTCATAGGGTTTTCATGGCCAACTTTTTCAGAAGTGAGTGGTCAGGTCTTTCTTCATAGTCTGTCTTATTCTAGAAGCTCCACTGAAATTTATCCACCACAGGTGACCCTGCTGGTATTTGAAATACCAGTGGCATAGCTTTCAGCATCACAGCAACAAGCAGCCGCCACAGAATGACAACCAACAGACAAATGGTATGGTTCCCTGACTGGGAAACAAATCCAGCCCATGGCAGTGAGAGCCCTGAATCTTAACCACTAGACCATCAGGACTTGCTGTCAGCCCTAAGATGGTGTTTAATTACAAGCCTGCCCCTCAGGTGGCAGCTATGGTGATAAGCTAATAGATCTCATTCACAGAAAGACTGAGCTTTTAGCTCTGTTACCTCTTGTTGTGCCCTGCGGGTGGTGACTGTTTAAGAACTCATTCTCCATTGGTTACAGTCCTGTGGGGCCCGTGAGCATAAGCCCCACTGGCCAACAGAGGCAGGTGATGTAGATGTGTCCCCTGGCAGCAGCCACAAAAACAGGGCACCAGACACAGGTGTAAGCTCCCTTCTGGAAGATCCCAGAAAGCTGGGTGAGGCAGAGAGAAAGTGCATGAAGATTGCATCCACCAGCCTCTGTTCCCTGAGAGCACCTCTGTAGGTCCTTATAAATGTGCCAAACCAGAAGCTTGCCCCTCAGGACAAAGCTCTTGGATAAGCAAATATGTTTCTTTCTCAGAAAGACGGGGGAAGTGTTTCAGTCTGCTGTCTCTGCAGCACCCTGGGAGTGGTTGTCTGCTAAGAACTGGCTCTCCAATTATTACAGTCCCATGGGACCCAGAAACACAAGCCCCCCCCTGGCCTCCAGAGCCAGGAGAAGTAGGGATTTCCCCCACGTGGCAGCCACAAAAACCATAAAAACAGGGGTACTAGATGTGCGTAGAAGCTCCCCTCTGGTAGATACTGACACTCTGGAGTGTGGAGAGGAAGAGTGAGAAGATGGCACCCACTGGCTAGAGCAAGGCATAGGGGCAGTGCAAACATGGCACCTGCTGGAAGAAAAAAAAAGAAAAATGAAAAAGAAAAGAAATAAAAAGAAGAAGAAGAAGAAGAAAAATTATGGCTCCTGCCAGCTTTAGCAAGGCAAAGAGAGAGCAGGAAGATGGCGCCCACTAGCCTCCACCCCTGAAGGGTATCCCAGCAGGCCCCTGTTCCTCAGACCAGAGCTTGAAAATTAGCAAATAAGTCTCTTCCACATAAAGTCTGGGTGCTTTTCAAAGGGATGCTTCTGTGCTGGGCCTGGGGCAGGTGAGTCCAAGAATGTTGGCCCTTTGAGGGCGGTTTTTCAGTTCCCTGCAGCCCTGCGGGTCTTGTGGGCATGATTCCCGTTGGTCTTCATAGCCAGATGTTTGGGGTCTTGTCTCTCAGGCACTAGTCTTAAAAGCTGGGGTGCCCGATATGTGCTAGGAACCCTTCCCTCTTCAGGGAGAAGCTCCGAGTTTTGAGTTCCCTCCCAGTTGTGGGTCTCCGTGCCAGGGATGTGGTTTATGATAAGATTCCTCCCTGCTTAGATGTGGTTTTCCTCTTTTTTGCCCTATGTGAAGGGAGTGCTTTTCCAGTTTTTAGCTTTTTTCGAGGGGAAATTGTTCTATATATAGTTGTAGGTTCAGTGCGCCCTGGGAGGAGGTGAGTTCAGGATCCTCCTACCTCACCATCTTGAACTGGACCTCTTTCCTTCTCCTTTTCTTTCTTCCTTCCTTCCTTCCTTCCTTCCTTCCTTCCTTCCTTCCTTTCTTCCTTCCTTCCTCCCTCCTTGCTTTCTTTCTTTTTCTTTCTTTCTCTTTCTTTCTTTTTCTTTCTTTCTTTCCTTCTCTCTTTCTTTCTTTCTTCCTTTCTTTCTTCTTTCTTTCTCTCTCTCTCTCTTTCTTTCTTTCTCTCTCCTCTCTCTCCCTCTCTCTCTTCCTTCTTTCCTCCACCTTCTTTTTCTTTCTTCCTTTCTTTCTTTTCTTATCACACTTAGAAATAACTTTCCTAGTGAAGTCTCCTACTTCATTTGTTTCTCTGAATTGGATCCATTATATAAAGAAAGAGGATGCGGAGGGGAGGATGCAAGGAGGAAAACACAGGAAAGAGTATGTGCATATTTTAAGAGGCATCAGATGGAACCCATTGAAGACTTCTCCTCAAAGTTGAGCCCTTTCATGTGCTCTTAACCACAGAAATTTTCTTTGCACAAAACTCAAAGCAATATGATAACAATAAAAAAATTTTGAAAGAATGCCTCTCTTGCTGGCTGGTGAGCATTATCTGCTTCCTGTGTGTGACCTGGCTGGAAGGGAGTAAATTGGAAAACTTCTCTTAGCTGAGATGAGAGGGTGTGGGATGCAGCTATTCTATCTGCAGAGAGGTCTGGAATAATCTGGGTGCTCCTGATGAAAGCCCAGGCTCAGAGTGGGTGCTGAAGGACAGGTATCAGACAAAGAAGCCAGATGAGGACAGTGGGACATGAAGAAGCAAATTCTTGGAAGAACTACAAATAGACGCAGCCCCAGAATGTCACCTAGGAGCACCCCAGGTAACCTGTTCCATCTCCCACTCAGTTTTCTTTCTATTATGTCATGTCACATATATGGAAGAGCAAAGGTATAGAAGGAGAAATTTCGGTCTCAGGGAGGTGTGTAAATAAATGACAGTTACTCAAAGGAGAACAAACAGAGGCCATTTATTCAGAGCTTGGTATGCCAAGGGAGTCAGCCAACATCTCGAGTTTGGAAAAGACTCAAAGGCAAGCAGAGGAATGGGAAGCTTTACAGTGAAAAAAAGTGGCGGAGGCTTCAGGAATGTGTTGATTGCAGGTTATCGGCATGGAGAAGCTGGAGAGGGGGCTAAGTAAAAGGGAGACATCTATGTCACTGGTTTGGGAAGCATATTTGGGTTTCTCTGGTTGGTCTTGAGTTGGAAGCAGGGGCAAAGAATAGGGAATTTGGCAGTCATTAATGAAGTCCTGACTGTTCCAGGCAACTGCTCCAGATGCTGTGGTTTGGCTTCCTGGACTGGTTGCTGGTGGGGTTATGGGTCAGAGATCTCCTGTCATATATGGCCTGGCCATTGTCTATTTGCATATTCAGTCTCTCAGAGAAAAAGGAAAATATTTTTATAGACATTCCTTGAATAAACGCATAGGAGAAAAAGGAAAAAGTTGAAGGAAAAAGGATGATAAAGGATAAAGAAATGATTCTTACATCTGTGATTAGATAATTGACATTATTTGGATAGAGAAGCAAGTAGAACAAAAATCTAAAATATCTAAATTACCAGTTTATGTCCTTCTTGTTCCTTTAATAAAGAATTGAACTTCTGTATCTTGTTAGTCCGTTGTTTTTTACTTCTGCAAACTGAAATGAGACTTTTACTAAGTTGTTCTTGCTTCTTCAGGCTGACATTTTGATTAAAACGCCAAGTGTCTTCACGCATGCTGTAAAACATTCAGGAGACTGAGGGAACCCATAAGTGATTATAAAAGCACAATTAGATAGATTGATAAGAACTACCTCCTAGGAATGTGTTATTTCACCTCCTGGAGCACTCTGCTTCGTGAAGGTTTGTTGACATTTCATTATCTGCCCTGCAAGGTAGGGTTGTAACTCAACTATTCTAATTCCCACCAACTGAAACTGCACTACACAAAATATTTCTACTTAAGTGCACCACCCTTCTACTTTTAGAAAAAAGAAGATAAATTATCTTTCCATTTCTGATTTTTAGATAGAATAGTTATTGCTTGGTCTGTAACCATTTTTGCTTGCAGCTTCACTGTCAATGATAAATAATGTAGGTAAGATATAATTATAGGAACTTACACAAAGCCAGGGTTTACAGTGGACTAATTTTATGGTTTCCTACCCATAAAATGGACTAAATTTTAGCAATTTTCTGCTCCTGAAAAACCCTTTTAAAATATCAACTTGTCTTTGAAGCAGAACACACACAGTGGCTTTTTCCACCTACAATAGCACTGAGCTTTTAAACGTTGATTGGTATTTCATGAGAAATCTGGCCTTTTTTTTCCTCACCTGCTGATAAAAGCAACTCTATTGCGAATCATACAAGTGAAATTCCTTATTATCCTTTGTTATCTAAGTCTTAGAAATAAAGACAAAGCCCTTTATGGCACATGTGAAAATCACAGATGTTTGTTGAGTAGTCATAGCCCGTAAGGGTTTGAATACCTATAAATATCCATCAGGATTCAGCCCTTCCTTTGTTTATGATTTTTGGATCGCTGTTGTTCTGGGTTTCTAGCTGGAATCAGCTCTTCCTTAACTTATCTCCATAGGCAATAAAACAACAATAACATCATTTCCTTATTTTCTGGCACAGAGCAAATGTAGCCCTGGCCTCAGAGTCAGGAGGCCAGTGTTTTGGATTTGTCCCTGCTGCTAATAGACATAAGGTTGTTGGCAATCCCTGACCCTTTTGGACTATAATTTGCTCACCTGCTGAATGAGGGATCTGCATCAGATAACCTGAGAGGACCTTTTAAGGTCAACATTCCACAACTGTAAAAAATATGATTAACTGGCTAGCAGCTGATCTGCTCTAAATTTTATGTTTGTTTAAAGAGCTGAAGTGCCAAGCTGGTGGTCTCTGTGGCCCCTGAAAAAAGCAGTTAAGTATTGTTTAATTTTATAGTTATATCAAAACATCTTCACATACTTGTTACAAAAGCGTCTATGTTCTCTGCAGAATAAATAAATGAACAAGCGAAAGAAGTAAATGCTTGCAAGACAATATGCAAAAGGAAGAGAAAGCAAACAGAAAAAGGAGTCATGGTTAACATTTATGTGTAGGATATTCCCATCTATGCAAATGATAGAAAATGTCACAGTCCCAGCATGTTAAGATAAGAATCTGACCAAAGAAATTATCAGCTTCTTTCCCAATGATTCATTCATTTCTTTATCCACTCATTCACTCATCTATTCAACAATTATTTTGCATGCTATGTCCCAGATATTCTTCTCGACGCTAGGGACCCATGACACATTCAAGGCCTCTGCGTGCATGGAACTTACATTTTAGTGGGAGATTGATAATGACAGGTGAACAAGAGATAAAATAGTAAATGATAAAATTTTCAAGAAGTAATAGTGCTATGAAGCAAAGAAAACATGGAATACAATAAAGAAGAGGAGGAGTGGGGAGCAGGAGGCAGGAAGGGGCTGCAGATCGGATAGTTAGGAAAGGAGACGATCATTTAAAGACAAGGAAGGAGAGAGTTCCAGGCAAAGGCAGCAACAAGTGCTAAGGCTCTAAGAAAGGAGAGTTGGGTTTGGGGTTTCCAACAGGAAGCAAAGAGGCCACAGTCACCAGAGTCTGGAGGGGAGAAAGAAATATTTGAGGTGAGAGGAGGGAAAGAGCCCGGGCCAGATCACACAGGGCCTTGTAGGGAATGGCAAACATTCAGATTTTTTGAAGTTTCTAAAATTTTTTCTATTCTCTATGACTCAAATATACTGCTTATACTTTTGTGGTGTCTAATAAAGTAAATAGGATCACAGATATAATTACAAATTGTCTCAGCAGATACCCACAATAATAACAGTAATTGATTTTTATTGAGTATTTACAGCATGTCAGGCATTGTACACAGAGGTTTCATGTATTAATTGGAGTACTTCTTGCACAAATCAGGAGTAATTATCACCAGACCCCTTTGCAGGTAAGGATGCTGAAGCTTAGAATGTTTTCTATATGACATGTCAAAATCCACATAACTAGAAAGTGGAACGTCAAGATTAGATCCCAGATATTTCATTTAAAAGCCAAATTTAGATTATTTATTATCTTTTTTTATGAGGAAGATTGGCCTTGAGCTAACGTCTGTGCCAATCTTCCTCTGTTTTGTATGTGGGATGCCACCACAGCATGGATTTATGAGTTATCTAAAGGTGCACCTGGTGTCTGAGCCCGCGAACCCCGGGCTGCCAAAGCGGAGCACACAAACCCAACTACTACACCACTGGGCCAGGCCAGATTAATTTTACGTGTGATGGGAGCAACGAAGGTCAGGAAGGGAGCATTTGGCTAGAATAAATCTCTATGAAGGAAGAGATCTTTGTTGTGATAAAGCCAGAAGGACATAGAAGAGTACCTTTCAAGTAGCTGGCACTCAGAAAGATACTGATTGCATAAATCCAAAGTTTGCCATGTTGTAGGTTTCGATGCACGTGGAAAGGAGAGAAGAAGAATGGATATTGTTTTTCATTCTTTTGCTAAACGTTCATATTTATTTTTCTTTCTAGAAATTGCTCCACCTTCCTCTAAATATCTTTTTCTTATGACCCGCATGATGAACATCTCTGCCCCAACTCTTCCATTTTCCTGTCCCACTGCCAACTTTGTCTAGTCGATTCTAAATGCCTTCTTCCTCTACGCACCTGTTAACTTACTCACTTCCTGATTAAGGTAACCGTGTGTACATTTTCAATGGAATCCAAGTCCTGCTTCATTGCATCAGGGTCCAATTTTGAGAAGTGTGCCCACTCTGCCTGGCATTAGCCATGTCCCATCATTGTGATGGGCCTATGGTACAAGCATCTACAGAGCTGATGTTCTTGCCCATTATGCCAGGGAATGAGCAAAAGTAGGATCAGTTTACTGAAAGAGGAATAGGAAGCATAGAAGTTAAGAAGACACTGAAGATGTAAACGGTAAAGCTTTAAGGGGATTATCAGAGGCCAGGTAACAAATAGGACTACAAGAATAGACTTAGAGAAAAGCACGATCAAGAAAGAATTCCAAGAACAGGTGAGCACCCACAAACTTAGGTATTCATCCTCCTAGAAGCCATGAAGCAGGGTAGTTGGTCAAAGGAGTGGCTGACCTAAAGAAACAAGAGTGTAACTGAAGCTGAGAGCATGAACAGACAACCTTGTTGTTCTGCAGACAACAGAGGAACTGCGGCTGCAAAGACGAGTTCAGCGGATAATTGATTTGCATGTTGTCCCAACATTAGTTGACAACATTTACTTCTTGCTTGCTGAGGGCCGGTCCTGAGTACGTGTGGCATGTAGAGGAGACACCTGGTAGGATCATGGCGTCAGGAAAGAACGGACGTAGTTCCTCTGACAGAAGAAGTTCTCTGATGATTCTGTGAATTACATGAGCTGATCTGCAAGGACTTTGGCAGAATAGCTGGAGCAGGACCTGGGGAAAAGGCAACATGGCTTCATAAGAAATCTTTCTTTGTATCTTTTCCTATATTCACTATCTCATTAATTTCATTCTATCTGGAATGCTGATTTAAGATCAAGTCAAGCAGATATATTTGTTTACACTGAAATTTTTCTTCATCTAGGGTTAATCGATTCATGACAGCTTTGCAGTGCTATTAGTAGCAAATCTAAATTTAATATCCTTTCACTTACCATTATTGTGATGTTCAAGACCCTCCTTGACCAGGTCCAAAACTTCCCCTCCAGCTTCATTAGGGACTATACTCTGTCACCTGTGTTTTGTGGGCTTTGTGTTTGGCTTACTCCTTGGCCACGGATCTAGGCATCTAAGAATGGGTTTCATGGGGCCCATGAATTCTTGGTACCTTAATGTCAATTATACGTAAGTTTACATGTGCATTTAGTTAACTTCTTAAAGGGGCCTGTGACTCCCAAAAAGGTAAAAACCATTATGCCATTATGCTATTCCCTCAGCCTCAAATGATTACTTTCCCATCGTCATCTTTAGGTGACATGATGGTTTGGCTGAACCTCTTGAGATCATATTTCAATTTGCCTGTGATAAGGTCAGTAGTTAAATGCCTTTCTACACTATTGGATTGATAGCTCCTTGGAAGAGGAAGACCCATACTATGTTTATCTTTGTGAATATTAGTTGTGTCAGTAATTTATATATAGTAAATACACAGAATAAAAGTTCCCTTGTTGAACCAAACAGGACACTGTCCGTCTTTATTAGATTTAACAGATTCTGGAAGGTGTCTGCCTGGATCTATGGTACTCACTGCACTTCTCATCTCTTTCTGGCTTTTACATCTTATTAATGTAAATTCCATTGGCTTACTGTATAGTAGCTTCTGCCGTGCCCATACTATTCCATACTCACACTCTCAACCCTCCTTCTGGCAGGCACTGGCTCTACTTCTAGCCCTGGGCACAGTTCTCTGCCCACCAGTTCCCTGCAGTTCTCTGTGAACTTCAGTTTCAAGTCAGCCACTCAATATTCATTCAACAAAGACCTTCGGAAGGGGCTATTATGTACCAGAGCCTGAACTCAGTGCTGGGATCAAATGATAAGTGAGAATAGACACTCACCTTGCAACTACCACCTATCGTTTGCAGAACTTTTGAATGTTGATTTTGGTTCCTGACATGATACCAGGCTCATGTCACATTTTAATTCCTCAGCGATTTTGTTGACCTGACTTTTTGCTGGACACAAGAAGACAGTAGTGGATGCTGACTCCTGTTGACCTCTAAAAGGCCCTGCCATGCTGTGTTGCTACTTTCAGAATTTGATATTACACACATAACCAAAGTTTGATAGACACACCTATCTTTTCTTTTTTTTGCTAGTTTTACTATTTTTGTTTTGCTCCCATTCATGGACTATCTTGTCCTAAAGCTGAAGGTTTGCACATTAGGATGAAAGATGTTTCCTCTAAATATAGACTAGTTGCAAAGCAATCATAATAATGAAATAGATTGTGGGTATAATGTGCCTGTGTTTTCTCATTATGACACGTATTGCTATGATGTTCCTGTAATGAATGTACCACTTGTATGTATTAAAAATGATATAAGTGACCATTAAAGAAGTATTATCTTTTGCCCATGACAATATTAGGGACTGCTTTTTTATTGCAAAGGGTACTATAATTTGTATGTTAAAATTTGAGTGAATCCCTTTATTTCAATGTATAAATAATAGAGGGAAATTTAATGAGTACTTCTTTCATTTTCTTTTCTTTTTCTATTGTTTCTCATTTGCTCTGATGTCTTTGAGGCTCCCAATTACACAAAGATCATTTCCACATTTAGGTGGATCTGATTAGCCAAAGCTATAAAGAGCCTCTGAAAAGCTCAGATCTACCTGAGGGAAAGAAAACTTGATTTTGTCTTACACAGAAAATAAAAGAAAACAGAGTAGTGACTCCCTCAAAGTGAAACGGATCAGTATGAGTATGGTCAGATCCCCTTTATCTCTATCCTTCCTTCTCAATCTCCTTCCAGGAGCTGTGTAGGCGGTGGCTACCACTTTTATATTTGTTATGACCATTGAAGTTTCTAGCTTTTTAACTACCTGTGGAGTCTATACTTCCAAGGGGTTTTGGGTATCTGCTTATCTGGGGTGATTCTGAATGTTGTTTATATTGATGAAATGATATCCATCTCATCCATTTGTGCTGGACTTACGCTGTTTATAGTACAAGCTGGACTTATACTGTTTATAACCTCAACAGTGGTTTTCACCTCAACTTCAATGCCAGCTTAACTTTTCCTTCCTGCTCAAGACATCCCGCACTAATTTTTCTTCTCTGAATTCCTTACTTTTAGTCAGTGTTAAGAGCAGTTTGGGTTTTAGGTGCTTTATAATTGTCTCACATGTATGTCATAGCTTATAAGATATGTTGCTTTGAGTAAGTCACACAATTGGTCTCAGCTCTTGTTTCCTGCCTTGGAAAGTGGGAGTGATGTTGTTGACTTTGAAGAGTTCTGTAAGGAGACATCTCTGTGTGTCTCATTCTTACCTAGGTCTCCAGAAAAATAAAATTCAGCCCTTTGTTCCCTCTCTTAAAGTGCTCAAGATGTGTCTTCTATTTAGCTCTCCATCTACTTGCTGTCATCACCAAGAGAGGATCTGGTTCCGCAGTTGAAAAATTCACCTTCATTGAGTCACGCTTCCCCATTGCATAGAGTTAGTGTGTTAGCAAAGGCTGCTCACTCCTGTCGTCTTCTTCTCCTGGACCAGGATTGCTCAGGTGAGGTGGGTGCTCCACCTCCGCTTCCCGCTGTCAAGCCACAAGCACATCTGGACAAGGTTATTGTATGAAGAAGGTTGCTATTTAGCTGTGCACTTTCATGAGCGGTTGTAAGGCACACCTGCCCAATAGCAGCTGGATGGGAAAGTCAGAGTCTGCTCTGTAAACCCAGCACTTGCTGCAGGTGGCCCTCAATACTGAGTTAAAGAGCAACAAGAAGAGAACTTCACTTTGTCCACATTTTCCAACCATGCCATCCCACCAGCCACAGCAGAGGCTTCGTTCTTTTAGGGATGGCTTGCCTCAACAATAAACTAATCCTTGGGTGTCACTTGTTCTCCTAGTGTCTATTTTCCTATTTCTTAAAATCCCAAAGAGTGGAAATTGATGTGTTAATCCAGTTTACACTCACGTTGCCCCATAGCCAGCCAAACTTCAACAAATTATTCTGACAATTGAGATATCATATGTAGGAACATTTAGAATCCCTTATGCTTTTCTGTATGCTTTCACATTGGACAGGATTTCCATTTGTTTTCCTTTTATGGTACATTTTGTGTAAGTAAAGTAGGTAGTGATGTGTTCGGCACATAGAGTGCTCAGTGAAGTTTGTTTTTACTTAATGATTTAAAAATGGCTTTTAGGTGTGCATAAGACTCAAGATTCCTATCTTCTGTAGAAATATAAGAAGATGCTCTTTGCCCTACTCATCATTTTTTTTTTTTGCTTTGACCTTTACTTCATCTAATGGCACAATTTTATCTTTTAAATCCTCTAATTGAGAACATTTATAAACATCTTGCTTAAATTAATTTATTTCTGCCATCCAATATGACAGGTTTCAATCTTCATCAATATTTCCTGTAATATTAAATACTTATTTCTATACATAGTACATGAATAAATGTATATCATTTCCTTTAGTATTTAAAAAAATTATCAGTATATGAGTAGATAAGGTCTATTTACACTAACTCGGCTTTTAAAATTGTGACCACATTTCATCAGTCAGTCATCCCTTTTTCAACTTTCCTACATCTTCTTTGAGTGAACTTTCTATTTATATTTCGGTTTTCTTTGTTCCCGTTTCTTCCTTGGGAACATCTGAATTTTCAGATTGGATTTTCATTCTCTGCTATCATCCACTGCTATCATATTTCTGGTCTTATTGTATTCATCTCTTTATTCTTTCCTCTAAATAAACTTTGCCTCAAAATAAACAAAACAGATTTCATAGATGAAGAAACTGAAGCTCAGATTTGTTTTAGATTAACTTCAGTATTCTTTCTACCAGACTAAGTAATTTTATTAATACAATTACTTGATTTTCACGAGGCCCACCCAGATTTCTTATCAGATTTGGGAAGTATTATAATAGACAAGCCCGGTATTACTGTTGGCTAGTTCATACAGGTAGTGAACCCAGTTATGTATTTTGGATGAAAGATATCTTTCTCCACAGAAATATATAGATACAGATATAGATTTGCCATTATTGTTCAAAAAAAGTCTCAAAACATTTGAATTTAACCTTGCCCTATGTGCTTCTTTGTGACAAATTTACATTTCAAATATAGTGTGCCTTTTGTTCCCCACATCCAACCTTCTACTGGTATTAATTACTGGTATTTGGATAGAACACTAAGTTTAATAAATGTTTCCTCATATTTCTCATAGAATTCTCCCCACCTGTTTCTTCAGATAAGGAAATTGAGTCTCAGAAAAATTTATACTTGTCCATGATCAGAAAGTTGATAACTTAACAGAAGCTTGAATCCAGGTCTGTCTCCAGATTTTCTTTTGCTTTTTTTTTTTTAACTTAATTTTGGTTTCGGCTTAATCACAATAAATTTGAAATTTATGTATAAGAGGCTTGTTTTTGTCCTTTCCAAACAGTTTTAGTTTTCTTTTTAAATCACGGTACGCGTTAGTTTCTAATCTTAGACAAACATACATGTTATATATATGTATCCATGTATGTTATATGTATGCATATGTGTGTCCTTATTATGTATTTCTGCATCTTGATAAATCTGTCTCATCAAAGAGGTTATTTGCGTGTGTCTCTCTCTTTTTCAAAACTCAGTCTCTAAATGCTCCACCCCAAATCAACTGACAAGAACATTACGCACAGTGTGTTGCTTCCTGATTCTGAACACCATGTGGAACACGAAGAACGTGAGAATGAGAGGGCAGATACACCCAGAGCTGGAGAGCCTGTTCTAATTAGCTTCTCCCCTTGCCCAGATAGTTTGAACTCGTATTAACCTGGATAGATGTATACACATATGCTACTGCGTTTCTTTAGCCCTCCCAGGAAGATTAAAGTGAGCTTTCTGGGGGGTAAATGAAATAACCCAAGGCTTAGTTTATCCAGCATGTTGTAGAAGCTGAGTTAATTTTTTTAAAGTAAATCGCAGGTTTTATACGCTTAGTTTTGTCCAGTAGAGGGACTAGGGAGGTAACATTTAAGGTTTTGCGATCTAGACACCTGTAATTATATGGATAACTTACCAGAAAACTTTCAAGTCTTGTTAAATGAAAATGGACTTAACAGCTGAATCTGTTTGAAGAGATTGTCTATACAAACACCCGGATGAAAGTGTTGCTAAAGTACAGGATGTTGTAAATTGCTGGCCTTTCTGTTTTTAGGTCAAACTCACTGATGCCCAGTGGATGTCAAATGTTAATTAGTAAATAGAAACATAATCTTGATTTTTACATAGGTTCTTACTAGATAATATGTGTGCTTTCATGGGGGCTCTGCTGAAGAATTGTGGTTTTGTATCATATCTTTAGTGGTCAATTTACATTTAGTTTGTCAATCTACAAATTTGTTTATAAATTTACACATATAAGATGCCTATTGATTTATTACTTCTCCCCGGATCATGAATTCCCTAGGACAGTTGTAGGAATTCCTTGGTTTTGACCCCAATTACTCATTTTCTTCTTCTCTCATCTCCTGGGACTCATTAAAATAGATCTTGAAAAACAAAATGTGTGCTGCAAATCCATATAGACTTTTCTCACTGGGGTCATTCACTTATTTATCCAACAGACAGTATTTGGACCCTTTCTGTGTGCTAGGTATTCTGCAAGATCCTGGTGATTCAGTGGTGACTAACCAACAGGTGGTCCCTTCACCACTCAAGGAGCTTCCAATTGAGCAAAAAAGACCAACTAAAAATAGTAAAGAACAGCAAAATGAGAACAAAAAAGGTAAATTATAGAGCACCGTGGGGATATACAGTATATTAAGAATCTGAGGGCTGCAGGCTGAAAGGGACTCAATTTCTACACTGTTTGGGAGAGGGGAAGGGTGGAGAAGCGATATAGGTGACGGACAATTAGGAGCCGACAGGCAGGCAGAGAGATAATTAGAGAAGCAGGAGAAAAGATAGAACTGTATAGACAGAAAAACATACATAGATTGAAAAAGAAGCTGAATGACCAAGAACTAAAAGAGGCGCAACAAAGATAAAGATGAAGTGGCAGAGAGTGGGAGATGATGGGTTGGAGAGGGCCCCTTGTTTTTGTTCTAAGAATCCCTTCTTCCTCCTCTGGGTGGCCGCTCTATGATTTGGCTTCAGGAAGCCGGAGTTCTCCTGGTCTTAGTCCCCATGGTTTCAGGGGAGTTGATCTCACACTCTGGCATTGGCAGGCTGGGGTTGAAGGCATGTTCCCAGCCTGTCAGTCTTACAGCTCAGATGTGAGCATGCAATCCCTAACCTGGCCAGTGAGAGTCATCCCAGGGATTTTTGTTGGAACTACTAGATAACAGTTTAAGTCTTTCACTGCAGTGTTAAGCTGATAGAATGCATGCTTCGAGTTACTGGTATCCATTCTTGGTATTACTAATGGGAGCTGACTGAAGAATAAATCCAACCAAGAGAAAAATAAACAATTTAAAAAAGATATTACTGGAGATATTGTTTGAGCACCTGGATCCAGCCATACCTGATCTCTTCAAGGATATCTCCTTTTGGCTCACTGTGATATGATATCTTCTGACATCTACCACAAGGGATCCTGACTATGTATGGTTTAGGGCAGTTGCATATTGAGGTGTTGGGGAGGGTGAGGAGGAAGAAAGGCCCATGCAATCAGAATGGCTTTGTCTGTCAAAACAGCAATTTTTGGAGGTAAATGTACTCACTGGGCAGTTTCCAAGGCCAGACCAGGTCTGGCTCATCTTCAGGCCTGTAGACTACACTAAGGTATGCCGAAAAACAAAGACCTACTCTTCGTAAGGGAGTCTGTGGGAGGGAGTGCCTTGATCCTAGGTCCAAAATTAGAAAATCTGGCCTAAAGTTAAGGTCCTTTAGCAACAATTGACTTGGTGAAGCAGGGTTCTGCCTCAGTTTATGGCCATTCCCTCCATGGGTGTGGGAAGCCAGAGCCAGAGGCAACGAATGTTGGATGACACCAGGTGTGGCCAACAAGGCAGGATATAGGACCGAGGGTTTCAAAGGGCCTTACTAATGATTCACTGGTGCCTACTATGCCCCAATTTCTATGTCAGGCTTTCTCAATGGTTTTTATTGTTATTATTATTATTAAATTAAAAAACAATCTGCGGCTAGGCTTGTGGCCTAGTGGTTAAATTCGGCCCACTCTGCTTCAGCAGCCTGGGTTTGGATCCCAGGCGCAGACCAACATCACTTGTTCGTGACCATGCTGTGGCCACAGCCCACATACAAAATAGAGGAAGACAGGCACAGATGTTAGCTCAGGGCGAATTTCCTCAGCAAAGAAAAAAAGAAAATCTGAAATCTTAAATATACAAATAACGTATATAACATAACACTTAACAAGTAAACAAACTCTGTTTTTTATCTTTTCCTACTGTTTTGAGAGTACTGCTACTCAATTCTTTAGACAAAAGAAAAACTAATTGTATAGACATATTATTTCATATACAAAATGAGAGTTATTCTATTTGTCATTCACAAAAAAAAAACCCATAAGATGAAAGGTAGAGACCTAGAATTATTCTCACATGTCAATTTTAACCATGTATTTCTTGATAAGTCTGTAAAACTGTATCATTTACTTGATATTAGGATATACATTTAATGTTGACTTCAATAACACTGTAATTTCCCCCTAACTTCTCAAGGGTTTTGAGGGATTAAAAACACAGTGTCTGCCATGGAAACTTTTGCAGAGAAACTCTGTCTACAGCTGCAGGTATGACAATTAGAGTCCAGCACAGGGCGGTGTGTCTTCAAATCTCTTTTGGTTGCAAGGAAAAGAAACCTACAAGTTGCTACAAGTAAAAGAGAAATTCAAAGAAGAGATGTGCATAAAAATCATAATAAAAATATCAACAGTTGCAGCCACTATTTTTGAGTGCTTAATATGAGTCATGCATATTACCGTGTTACATGCAAAACACTTTATTTATATTCTCATTTAATCCTAATAAGAAAATTATGAGGCATGTTCTATTAATACCCCCATCTGTAAATGAGGAGACTAAACTCTGTGATTACTAAGTAGCTTGTCTCAGTTTGCACAGACAGGGAAAGGTGGAGCTGGGATGCGAAGCCAGGGTTTTTGGTGTCAACGCCTCATCAAAGGGCAGGAGAGGGAGCCAGAGACTAGAGAGACTGCACTGGGCACTGGAAACCCAGGAGCTGAGTGTTCCTCCGTCTCTGCTACATCAGCTTCCTTCTCACATTCCTTCTCTCTTGTAGAGTGTCTTTGGTTGTCTCCTCAAAATGTTTTCTATCTCTCTTTCATCCCTCAATTTCTTTATCTTGCTCTTAGCCAAGTATGGCTGAGCCAATAATGAGCCACCATCATTTTCATCTGAAACCCCTACCCCTGACTGACCTCAATGCCTCCCAGCCCAGCTTCCTAGGAAAGAAATCTGATTGGCCCCCTCTGACTACTTAGGCTGCCCCTTCACGGTGGACCATGAGAAGGGACGGTTCTCCAATTGGTGATTGCACAGGTGTCCCCAAACAAGCTACGATAATTTCCAAACTATGTGATCCAAAACGTAGGCTCAATAAGAAATCAGAGAAGGAAGAGAGCATATTTAACCTGGACTAGTCCTTAGAAGCTGGGAATGCTGGCCTGGCAGAACCACTATTGGAAGATTCCAGGCAGGGGCATACATGAAGGATGCCAGGGAGGAGAGAATGTGTGGAGCAGGTTCTGAAGTGAGGGAGGATGATGTTTTGCCTGTATCCAAAGGCTTGTGGGTGGAGCATCAGAAAGTAAAATAGCATAAAATTTTCTTCCTTCCTCCAAAGTCTTCTCTCTAATATACACTTTCTTTTTGACCAGTAAGAATGTGCGGTTTGATATACTAGGCTTCACAAGATTTCTTCCCTTTGAGGTATCGTGATGTGACAGAAATAGCAAGTGACAGGGGAACTGATTTCTGGTCACTGACTCTCTGAGCAGAGAAATGACCTTCGGCCAGTTCACTTCACATCCTGTGGATCATTTTTGCATCGCTCAAATCCTTGCCTACCTCACAGGGTCATTATAATGTTTTAGTTGAGTTTCTTGATCACTGAAACAGAGCCATCCTATTAAATTATGTAAAGCCTGATCTCGCAAATGTCCTTTCCTTGTAGTCTCATCTTCAAAGATTGCATGAAGGCAAACAAGCCTAATCACAAGTCGGGCTTTGAATCATAAGCAAGACTCCCAGATTATTCCATGTTCCACATTTTCTTTTCAGTAGGAGTGACTATGGCTATAAAACCCAAGTTTAACCACATTCAGATCTTGATGATCAGAGCAGAGTTGTCATCTTCAGTAGTTGTCACTCCATCACCCACTGTCCATCCATTTGTAAAGAGTTCTGCTCAACCTAATCGAGTTTGATTAATAAATGTGAAATAATAGATCATTGCGGTGGAATTAATTTTGTAATGAAATGATATATTTGGAAATGTAGAATGACAATTTTCCTGAGGGAATTATTTTAATACCCCCATCTTCCATCTGATAATGTATTTCTTAAATTTATATTTACAGATGCTCAATGACTTAATGATACTAATTAGAATTTTAAAAGGCATTCCCATTTATCCTTTCAGTCTTAGATGTTTGAAATGTTTTATACATACATAGTTTCTCATGTCTAGAGCTGGCTATATGTATGTACATATGATATATATTATATACATACACTAAGAAGTTACAAAGAGTAAAATGGTATGCTAAAATCTAGAATGACTCTAACTTAATTAGAATCCACAAATACTTGAACATTTTTTGTATATTTAATTCTCAGCTAAGAAAAAAAGGTAAATAATAAGCTTTAAAAAAAACCAAATATTAAAAGCTTCTGAAGAAGAACTAAAAACATTCTCTCTTTATGCTCTCTGGTCAGTACAAATTCCACTCCATTTCCTTCATTTCTTCTTTTGTCCTAGGATGCTACAGCCAGCCCAAGGTTAAGAATGATAATCTTGGGCTGGTCAAGATTATTTTATCAGTTTCCTATTCCCAACGTAACATATTAACACAAATTATTGGCTTAAAACAACACAAATTTATTTATTATGTTTCTGTTCTAGAGGTCAGATGTCTGAAACAAGCTAAAATAAAGACCCAGAGCTACATTCCTGCTGGAAGCTCTAGAGGGGCATCCATTTCCCCGCCTTTTCTAGCTTCTAGAGGGTGCTTGGATTCCTTGGTTGTGACCTCCTTCCATCGTGAAGCCCAGTATCTTCAAATCTCTCATCTCTGACCTCTGTATTCATCAGTACATCTTCTCTCTGACTCTGACCTTCTCATCTTCCTCTTGTTAGGATCCTTCTGATGAAATTGAGCCTAACCAGACAACCCAGGGTAATCTCCCAGTCTCGAGATCCTTAACTTAATCATATCAGTACAGCCTCTTTTCCCACGTAAGGTAACATATTCTGAGGATTAGAATGTGTACGTCACTGGGGACAAGTCTCCTGCCTACCACAATTATCAATGAGGAATAATTCAAATATTATTTTTTGGCTTTGCTAAGAGACTTGGCATGTGACTCAAGTTAATAAACACTTATTAAGGTACTGTTGGGTTGTGAATTACTGTTGAGCTACTGATGGTGGGGTACTTCCCACCATGAAGGAGTTTATAAGACAGTCTAATAAAGGACCAAATGAAGCACAAGCAGAATGGATGAGGGTGCACTGACTTCAGAGATGAGTAGGTAGGCGGTGGCAACAAGGTGTCAAGGGAATTCAAGGTTCTGAGGGGGGTTAGATTAGGCGACCTTTCAAGACTATTCCAATCCTTATCTTTCCATGATTTCTGCTGCTGAATAGATTCTTAGTAACAAATTGAATTTAAGATTTGTACTCTGTTGACTTCTTAAAGAACTTGTGACTGTGTATAGATTAGAGCACAGTGCAAGATAAGACATTTAGTAATGAGATAGAACAGAATCCATCTGACAGAAGGGATCTTCTAAGCTTCAGAACTGAGTATGTTGAAACTCTTGGGCTGTAAACGTAGCTTTACTCTTTTGTTAACTGCATCAAGAAAGCATACAGTTAAGCAATCGTTTCAGGAATGAGGGAGAAAGGAGAGGGCAAATTTAAGCAGGAATTCATTATCTAAATCCTTGAATAAAGGATATCCAAAGGCATATTGGCTTATAACTTCAGCTGTATTTTTATGAAGGACACAGAAATTTTCAATAACAATCATTGAAACCCAAATGATGCTCTGGTAAAAACTCACTGACTCAACTTATCCTTCAGCTTCCTCTTTCTCAAAGAACTTCCTTTCATAGAGATTTTACTGCACTTTAAAGTGTTCCTGGAATTATTTCTTTTTAAAGGATTTCTTTGAGCTATGATTCATCCCTTGGCACTAATCCTTTAGGATCTTTCTGGGTAAATTCAAATTATCAAGACCTTGGGGGAGAAATTCAAGTTTTCAGTCCTTTTCAAGACTCAGATTTAATACTATGATTGCCAAGCAATTGGAAACATTGGCATAGTGGATGTGATTAGCCACATCTGCTCAAAAGGACACTTGGATGGATTTAAGGAAATGGGATGCCAAGAAAGTGGTCCTGGGCGCCCTTGGCTGCTACGCCTGAGAGACATCAATACACAAACAGCCCCACCAGGATGGACTGACTCTCTTTGCCACGAATGCTGTCAGCACTAGGGAGAAGCTGCAGGGCCTGATTGGAAGGGAGAACAGTTTGCCCTCCTAGAAGTGTCAAAAGATGCAATGTCTTTTGTGCTGTGTACCTTTTAGCATTACCGTATATTACGCTCTTTGACGTTAAGGTGATAATTGCAGAGAAAGTCTCCTATCGGGCCATAAATTAGGGGGCATGCCTCCTCTGTCTCGGCTTTTTGTGCTTTATTCATATCAAAAGACAATCACTTTTTGTGCACACTTAATCCCACCAGTTTAATGGGGCATGTAAAATATGCCTTGCAATTTGCCCTTTATTAATCTTAAGCTTGCTGAAAATTAGAGCTGGCTAACCATTTGGATTCTTAAAAACAACAACCTGCCCTTCAACAACTTAACCTTTGTTTAACTTGGCTGAATTCTAAGAATTATATTCTTAGCAGTACCAGGTTATTCTTGGAGGAGATTTTCTAAGCCCAAATAGGAGCCCCGGAAGAGGTGAATGGCACGGTACTGCCTGAAACTTCTTCATTGGTCAGTGGGGCGTTTGTCTCATCTGCTGACTGGGAGCAGAGAGAGGAGGTAAATAGAAATGTGGACTTGAGAGTCAGCCCAGCCCGGGTCTGGACACCTTCCCCTTGCTGATGGGGTGACTGTGGCTAAGTTAACCTCTCACGCTCAGTGTTGTCTTCCGTAAAACAGAATAATGCACACGTCGGGCAGCTGAGGCTGATAACCGATATAGGTAAACTGGCTACCACGTGATGTGTTCTTAAATGGAAAGAGTGGTTGTGTCAGGTAGCGGTTGTAGGAATAACGTTTTCTTTATAATTTAATGTTAAAGTAACTATCCTAGGATCTGGATAGCACCACTCTGAGTCAAAAAGACTTAAGGGGTGTGAGCTAAAGATTTTTTGAGAGGGATGAGGGTCAAAAACAGGAAAATAAAGCCTGGACATCTCAGGTAAAGGGTAGTAGCAAGTTCCAAACAAGACAGAAACACCAGTCAGAAGGGAGTGGGTAAGGGCTCACTTAGAATGCTGTAACATGCAAAGGAGGTTCTGGGTGAGTAAGGAGAATGCTGAGGAAGGATTCGAAGCTTATTTGTATAGTTGTCTCAGTTAGACAGTGTTAGTCTGCTCGAGGTTCCATAACAAGTCACCACGACTGGTTGGCTTAAACAACAGAAACCCATTTTCTCAGAGTTCCAGAGGCTAGAAGTCCAAGATGAAAGTGCCATCTGGTTTGGTTTCTCCCGAAGCCTTTCTTCCTACCTTGTAGACAGCTGCCTTCTTGCTGTGTCCTTACAGGACTTCTTCTCTGTGTGTAGGGACAGAGAGAGAGAAAAATTGGTATCTCTTACTTTTCTTATAAGGACATCAGTCCTATTGGATTTGGCCCCGCCCTAATGACCTCATTCAACCTTAATGACCATCCTAAAGGCCTGTCTCCACATACAGGAACATTGGAGATTAGGGATTCAGCATAGGAATTTAGGGGGAACATAAATCAGTCTGCAACAGGCAAATTCCTAAAGCAGTCTCATGTATTCCAGGACTGTTTCCATTCGATAAGGGACTTCTAAAAAAGCAGAAAAGGTTGGAAACCCAAACAAATGATGCACAAGTGGTGGAATTTTAGGCGCTAAGGCAGGATTATTAGGAAAATTTTTGTAGGATGGGTGCTTTTCCACTCCTCCCTCAATCACCCATTGTAGGTGTCTCTCAGCTCTACTGCAAGTAAAGCCATTCTTTCCATGGCTTCCTGGTCTTTTTTGTGAGTTCCTGGGTCCTGCTTGATTTTTTGTTATTTAACAGATTATATTTTACATTCCTGGCTCCCGTGAGTTGGCTTAAAAATTGCGGCTTTGTGTTGATGAAACTGAAGTTACAGATGTCCTCAGGCCTTAATGTTAAGGATGCTTAGATTTTGTCTGTTCTCTAGCTTCCAGCTGAAATCCCAATGGCACCTTTGATTTAAAGAAGAGATGTCACATAAGGAGTTCCTGACCACTTCAAAGGAGAGACTGCTGATTTAGGATCAGAAATGTCATCCTGTGTTCAAAGGAATCAGCAGGGTAGAGAGATCACTTATTCAGGTACCCAGTGACCTGGATTCCAATTGAGCTCTACTAGGAAATTACTCTCAGACATGATCAATTCCTCCTCACTCTCCGGACCTCAGTTCACACACATATAAAAAGAGGAATACAGTGTAAGTTGACTATTTCAGAATTTATGACAATAGGCCCTCATTTTGGGGGTTTTTAAGCTACTTGCAGATTGCAAGGAAGACAGATGCCCAGCTCTCTCAGGATGCTGTTGCTCCTTCTAATACCCCATCTTCATGCATATAGAAAGACAATTTGACAGAGCCAATATGGTATTTGAAAGGATGGAGTGAGAACAGGGGGTTGCAGAGGGGCCAGATGGTGTGTGAGCAGTTGCCTATTTGACTTTCAGGTGATTTTGTGCCAAAGACGTCACTATATAATGGCGATTTCATCTGACACAGGATGATTTATTCATCAGAGACAGGATTAGACTTGCAATAAAATTTTGAGAGAGAGCAGTGTTTATGTTTGCAAATAACAATATTGTACATCTGCCTTCCAAACAGCCCCTTGTATCCCTAACTCCCTTTCTCAAGACATCCCCAGTTGATCTGACTTGGGGAGGTTTTTTATAACAACATTATCCTTGCCCCAAGTAAGTTGGAAGGAGATCCTATGAAGGATAATTAGGAAGAACAGAATGAAAAGGAACCCTCAAAAAGGAGAGAAGCATTAGGCATTCAAGGAAAAATCGGGAAGCTAGATATTTTAGAGCTTAGGTTGAAGAGAGTAAGCAAGAGATGTCCTTGTCAATGGGAGGGAATGGGATAGGGTGGGGACTCCCTATGGCCATGGTGTGTAACATAACAGGTCAGATTTCTTTAAGTAGCAAGCAAAAGTAGACCAAACTTAAACCTACCTAAGCCAAAAGGGAATGTATCAGCTCAGAGAACTGAAGAATCCAGGAGAATATCTGTAGTCACTGCATGCAGCATGAAGCTCCAAGAAGATAACAGTGCATAGTTTCTGTTTGACCTTTTAATTTTGCCCAGAACACTTAGGAACATCTCACAGAACACTGTCCAGAATTTGGAAATGAGGCTCTGAATTGGGTCCCCTCAAAATTACTATGTTGAAGCCCTAACCCTCAGTACCTCAGAATGTGACTGTATTTGGATGTAGGATCTTGAAAGAGGTAATTAAGTCAAAATGATATGATTAGGATGGGCTCTGATCCAGTATGACCGGTGTCCTTATGAGAAGAGGAAATGCAGACATAGACAGGTACAGAAGGAAGACCAAGTGAAGACACAGGGAGAAGACGGCCACATGCAAGCCAAAGAGAGAGGCCTCAGAAGAGCAATCAGTTCTGTCAACACCTTGATCTTGAACTCTAAACCTGTGAAAAAATAAATTTCTGTTGCTTAAACCACACAAGATACACAGCCCTAGCAAGATAAGATGGGTTCCAAGATGCATGAATCCTCAGCTTTTGGATGGTGACCATTATTGGGAGAATTTCTGCCTGGGCACTAGAAGCAAACATATGGGGAGAAATGTTTGCAGTGTGCCAGATGTCCTGACACAGAAGTGAATCGGAGTAAATTCGGCTTAATCTTCCTGAGGATGAGCTGAGTTACACTTCAGCTTTGTAGGAGGTAATTCAATGTAGACGGTGTCTGGAGCCTTGAGACTCCATCTGAACAGTATTTGCAACAAGTCTGCTTATTAGTTTTAGTCTTAATTAAAGACCACTGTATTTCTGATGTTTTCCCTCTGGTTATAGTTATTGTATTTGCATGTAGAGCATTTTATTTCCCTCACTTCTTAACTAATTTTTCTCCATCAGCCTCAGAAGAAATAGTAGTGTTTGTCTCCAAAAGTCAGTGGTGAAAATTTTCTGTACTTGTAAAACAAGCCCCCAGTCCTCCCAGGGTATGGCCAAGGACAATGTCTTTAGAAGGCAAGAAGGCCAGGCAGGGAGTCACTGATGCACTCTCCGAAAATGGCCAACTTTTCCCACACCTGACTCCCTACAGAGACAGAATCAGAGAGGGCCTCTGATGTGTTGCCACTAGAGCAAGTAGTGTTAGTCCCACTTTACAGATGACAAAATAACGGCTCAAGAGCCAAAGTGGCTTGTCTATGACTGTGAAAAGTTTTCAGCATAGATGGGGATCAGGGACTCAAATTAGGCTATCTTTTAAATAAGCCATCCAACATCTTGGTCTCTTCATGTATTCCACACAGACGTAATGAAGGCTTAATATGTTCTGAGTTCTCAAGTAAATATAAGAGAGCAGAGGGAGGCAGCTTGATGTGGTGGAGACAGCACAGATGTTAGTTTCACGGAGACCTGAAACTTAAATCCCAGGCAGAAATTAAACCTAGGCAGCCCCACCCAACCTCTTACCACCATCCTGTAGGCCTCCTGCCTGGAAGAACTGGCAAATATGAGCCATGTTATCTTGTTTCCTCTGATTTCTTTTCTTTTTTTTTAATGAGGAAGATTAGCCCTGAGCTAACATCTGCCACCAATCTTCCTCTTTATGCTGATGAAGACTGGCCCTGAGCTAACATCCGTGCCCATCTTCCTGTACTTTATATGTGGGACGCCTGCCACAGCATGGCTTGGTAATCAGTGTGTAGATCTGTACCTGGGATCCGAACCAGGGAACCCAGGGCCGCCAAAGCAGAAGGTGAGAACTTAATGGCTGCACCACTGGCCTGGCCATTCCTCTGGTTTCTTTAACATAGTGTCTTTTGGTAGCTGCAGTTTCTGTCTGAATTTAATATACTTCTTAAGAATTAGGCTCAACTTCATAATGGGTGTCAATGGCCCACTAGAGGAAAAACGACTCCCACAATCTAGCATGTCCTGTATTTAGTCTCCCCACAACTCAGTGTCAGCATTTCCTACATTGAATTGCACCACGGACTTTTCCCTACTCCCTGACAGCAGGACAGATAGCCCCAATGGGAGCCTAATTACTACTGCTGTTATGTGGACATAATTTTGCTGAAAATCATCTTGGGCCAACAAACCAAGGTCTGTCTTCATGTTAAAGGATAATAAAATGTTCCAGAGGAGTCAATTCCTCCTTATAAATAGAGTCTGACTTTCATTGGTTGCAACAAGCCATTTGCCATAGAAGGAAAAAAGGTGAGATGAAGAATTATCAACAATTTTTGGAACAGGTACAATCTAGGCAGCATATTTATCTTAAAAAGATACTGGAAGCAAACATTTTCATCTGGAATGTGAAGTGACAGATCACAGCAGAAATGTCTGAGGCGCCAGTTGAAAAATTGTGGCTCTATCCTGGGTTTGCAAGAAAATGGTGAGTGAAGAGAAAAGTTTGGAGAGAAGACATACCTCAAAAAACAATTCTGTGAGTTGTGCCTTTAAAGAGGGAAAGGGGCTTTTAAGGAGAGCCAGATTTTGACATTCTGGGAGCACTTGATGGCACATAATCGCCTCTCTTCAGTAGCACACCTCTGTGAAGATGAAAGATAGAAAAACATGAGAAGGAATTGTGGTGCAGCCCCCTATTTCAGTCCCCAGGGGCAGAGCATTTATGGAATCAGACAAGGGACAGAGCCGGCACTGCAGTCTCTTTTCCTTATGGACTTGAAGAAAAAGGAGTGGTTATCAGGGACATTTTCCTGGATATTATGGCTTTTTAGGTCATTATTTTACTTCTCTTTCATCTAAAATTGTGATTTATCTTAACAGCATATTTGTGATGTGGGAACCTGAAAAGTATTGGAGAGTGAAAGATTTTATGGTGTAGATGGAATGTCATAAATCACACAATCTTATTTTTTTAATTTAAAAAGTAGTTTTTCAATCGTCGTTTGTTAACAGTGAGCCACAGGATGCAGAATTGAAAGAGACTCCAGGAGTCATCTAACCCAGCCCGGGCAAGGTCTGCCTCACAGGTTCTTTCACTAGAGATTCTCCAGCTTGACACGGGCCCTCCAGGGTCAGAAAGTGCTCTATACTCGTATTAAAAGATTTTCCTTAAATTAGACCTTAGAGTTACATCCATCTCTTGATCCTAGCTGTCCTTTCCAGGCTAATATTTGAAAATAAATTAAAGGTGTTCAGATCCTCTGCATGTTTACTTTGCTTAGGGACATCCTAGCTTCTTACCATCCTGATTACTTCCTCTAGACACTGTCTGGTTTCTCAACCTCCATTTTAAGTTATCACATCAAGAAGTGAGACAGACTTAAATCTGTCAGTGCATGCACAGTGCTCAAAACAACTCCTGCACATGACAAGTGCTGTAAGGTCAGGTGCTGCTTCTTCTCCAGGTGTGTTCTAACCACATCTGGAGACACAGAGAGAGTAGCCCCTTCCTTTGTCTGGAGAATGGGTTCCTATTAGTGTCTCAAAGGCATGTGATATCCTTACCTAACATTGGGCTTTAGGTGGCTGGAAAACAAGAATTGGTGCCAAGTCATACCTCTCACATCCTTCAGTCTAAATATAGCAGTTTACATTTAACCCCTAAAACTATCTTTGTATTGTCCTAACACAGCAGATAATGAAAATCTTTGAGCTGTTTTCATTCACCGGTTTCATTCATCTGTTATCATTTATCCAACTTTCCCCTTTGGGTGAAAGATACAGACATAATTACCTTGTTTTTTTATATTTTTCACACAGGTTATAGGCGAGGATTTTAAACAAAATGAAACTAAAAACAGAGTCCTGGGTCCCACATGTAAACAGTCTCCTGCAGCTTGTTGGCAAATTATTAATCAGCAAGCTTCGGGGAAAGTTGTTCCATCTCCACATCTCTTTGAAATGGGCTTTCATACTTTCCCCTGATTTCCTTATCACGTCTATACAATCATTGTGAGCAGTGTCAATTCACACTTGGCTGAATGTAGACAGACACTCACTGTAGACTTCCACTGATCTGCTATCTTGTGTGTATCAAATAGGTCATGAGTTCAGTCCTACTTGGCTAAGAACATGGCTTCTCAGGAATCCATACGGCTCCTAGGAATCAATGTATTCTTTCCTAAACACTCAAGTTCGGCTTATTTATTAGTCTACTCAAGACTGTTGAAGAAGAACCATGTCAAAAAAAATGTTTGTTGACATTTCCTGACTTTCACCCTTTGGTGGGAGCTAGTCCGCACGCTTGGCAAAGTTCACTAACTTAGTGCTCATACCAATGAAAGGTAACTATTATCATTCTGTCTTATATCTCAGGATATGGAAGCACAGAGGTAAACCCCTTGCCTAAGGCCACACAGCTAGAAAGTGGTAGAACCAGGATGCAAATCTGGACAAACCAGTGACAGTATGCATCATCCTAGTCACTACCCACTACCTTTCCCAGCCTTTTTGTCTGATAACCACTTCACATTTCCTGTTCTCTGCCAGCCCTTCTACTCATATCTCCTGATTTCTCAGCAGAAACTTAAAATACATGTGCAATCCTGTATCCTCTCTACCCTGTGATTTCACTGACATTAATCTGGAATCTTCATTATTTAATGCATTTGAGCACCCTCTTACCTTCTACCCAATGATTTATCGGGTGGCTGCTCTCTCTTTAGCAGTTTAAAGCTCAGCCTCTTAAATGCAGAAAATAGGAAGAAAATAAGAATTGGACATATCTACTTTTTGTCATTCTAAACATGACATTGTACTCCCTAAGCGAGAGACCAATTCTTTCCTTGGCCTTATTCTTTCTCTCAACAAAGCTTAAGCAACGCCCTTTTTGCCAACTTATCATTTTGCCCGAGTTTCAGTGCTCTGGTTCTTACTATCAGGAGATCATTTAGTTACACTCTGTGGACGTTACGATGTATTAGAATACAAAGAATTTAAAAGAAGTATATAAGGAATACCAGAAAATTAAAGATTCTATCAAATAAACTATGCAAAAAGAAGGAACTGGCATTCTTGTGGGGCACTTAGTTTTGAAGAAGCAAATTTTGAATCATGATGAGCAAGGGAAGTGAACACCAGCTAGTTGAAAACAATCAGGATGGCTTTCCTGATGGAGTGAATACATGGGGGCAGTAATGAATGTGATGATAAATATGAGAGGAGAGTGGTGGAAGAAAGGCTTAGAAAAGTGTGCCATCCTTACCCTGGCCATTTACAATCATTCAAACATCACCTTTCATTTTAGAGATGCAGAAAGGATATGTGACTTGCAAAAGATCACAGAGCTACTTAGGGACATGTTGCAAAGTCTAGAATTACGGTCTGCTACTTCCCAATCCTGTGAAAAATGCTCTGAAATTGAAGTCAAAGATAACTTGTTGAAACCTGTCTCAGGGCTAGATTTAGAAATCTAAAGGCCTCAAACACAGAAAATGTATTGTAAAAATAACAAAAAAACATAAAATAAGGGCAAAGAAGACCAATGAAATCATGGTGGTTGGTTTGCCCACCTTGGCTATATTGATGCTTCTTTTGCAATATCAAAAACAATTTCTCACAGCGTGTTTTTCATGCCCTCTGTTTCCCTTCACACGTTCATAATAATGCTGGATTGTGTTTATGGAGTCTGGTCTTGCCCAGCTTGAACGAACTGGTGTGTGAAGGGAGCACCATAGAGTAGAGCTGGTGCTGCAGCAGACGCAACCAAAGCAAATTTTGTGGCTGGGGAGGCAAATGCCACATTCAACAAGCAACACAAGGTGGAATTTCCTCTGGAAATAATCCATGTGGTGCAGGTGATAATATAATAGATTTCTGAGGGTCGGGTAATAAATGGGTGCTGGTGAAGCCAAGGAAAGTTTATTGGCGACAATGAGATTTACGCAGAGTTGGGAGGAAGTGCAAAGCAAGCATTCCAGGCAGAACTATAGGGGAGTGACAGAACTGTACATTTTATGGAATAAAGAGATTGAGTTCGAAGGTAATGGGAAATGTGGCAAATTGGGTAGTGTGGGGCCAGATTGTGGGAAAACTTGAATGCTGATTCTTCAAAAATATCTATTAGGTATCTATCCCATGCCAAGCACTGTGTGGATGCTGGGAAATCATTGGAGAGCAAAATTCATGGACTTTACACTTCAGAAAAGATATTCTGTTACAAAGGAATAACAAAGTAGAATAAAGGTGCTGATAGAACAAGCATCAGGGACTATGTGAACATGTCTTAGAAGCATCTAGCCCAACCTGAAATGAGTGGTCAGGCAAGTCCTTATGGAAGAGGCGTTGTTTAAGCTGGGCCTAAAGGAAAATTACAAATTAGATGAGAAGGAGAGAAGTATACAGGACGGAAGAGGTAATAGCAAATGCAAATATACAGAGGCAAAAGTGAGCCACCAGGGAGATGTTTAGTGTAACCTGTCATGGAGGGAGTGGTGAGAAGTGATGCCAAACGATGTTGGAGAGGAGGGTGGCAGCAGGTCAGGATGCCCTTCGACAAACAGGTGCACACCTGCTGAGTCCTTACTACGGAGAGGCACCAGGAGCACCCAGATGAATATCTTACAGTTCCTGCCCTGAAGGCATTTACAACACAGCAGGGTGACAGGTAAGTCATTAAATATTTACAAAGCTATAGGCTAAGTGCCATGATAGAGACACACACAGACAGGAGACCAATTAAGCAAATAAATTCATGGATTTTTGCCCCTAATTTATGCTCATTCATTCAAAAATATTTATTGAGCACCTTCTCTTATGTCAGGTACTGAGGATATCAAAGCACATGAAAATCATTTCCTGTGCTTAAGGAACTCATGATCTCTTGGGTGTAACATATAAGAAAGTTGACATTTACACCCAAGCATGATAAGAGTCCTGGCAAAGATACAGGGCATCAAGGGAGGACAGAGAAAGATAATGTATCCAGCCTGGGGACCAGAGAAACTGTAGGAAGACAAGAGGTTGTTTATTAAAGGCTGAGTAGGAGAAAGCTCTATGGACAGGAGCAACCTCTGTCGGCGGATGGGCTGGTACATACAAATCTGCCACCGTGATCCCCTCCTGTATACAATGTTGCAGTGCATATGGAAATGCTCTGTTGACATGGCTTATAGCACAAATGCCCTATGTTATGGCCCAGCATAATTTCATTTTAATAGACTCCAAATCAATCCTCTCTTGAGAGTAGACCTTATATTCAGATAGTCTCCCTGGCCATGATTTCACTACTTGCCTTCATGTTTAAATCACATACTCTAATAAAACAGAGCCTTTTAAAGGCAGTCAGTCATTCAAGGATCCAAGTTACTGGGGAGGATTTGGTTGCCTGCCAAATTAAACCTTGGCCCTGGATTACTAGGCAAAGAAAGATTGCCCCTGAGATAAATATTTGGAGTTCAGGAGACATGGCCAGATTGCAATATTTTTAAGTTACGGAACATCACATTTGGAGCTTCAACTCTCAGATTTATCTATGTTCTTAATTTATTTAGTTAAATTAAAAAATACATGGGAAAACAATGAGGCTTAAAAACACAATATTAGTGGGAAGATCTCAGGATAAACTTGTACTGAACAAATATTAAGTCAGTAAATAGAAAAATGTAAATTTACAGTCAGAACTTTTTTCTAACTTTCAGTGTCCTAGTAAGGACATTTGACTTACAGAGGGAAAAAAGAAAGTGGTTTTGGCATATTTTTTCTTGCTTTTAATCTTAGATCAAAAGAAAAGGTAAACTCCACCTTTGTGAGAAATTTCCTACGCTAGCAGGAAGACACTGGCCTAGGATTCAGGAATCCTGGAATTTCAGCCAAGTATCTCAAATCTATCTGATCTTGAATTCCTCATCTTTTCAAAGGAGACATAATAGGGGCACTAGTGGAAAGATCAACATTCTGAGCCTCGGTTCTCCACCTGCAATGTGAGATAGTTGGAGTAATCCAGGGTGGGCTGGTGGGTGACTTGAAGGCCAAAACAGAAATAATTGCTTGTGGCTGCTGTGTGTGTCCTGAGAAGGATACTGGAGTGATTTCCAGGCCCAGAGGGAGAGTGCAATGATTAATTGACGAAGGCAGGCCGTGGGCCAGGCCACCCCTCTTCTCAGTGTCATAGTCATGCCTTCATAGAGGTGCACACTGTCAAGGGAGAGAGAAACATAAGCACATAAGCATGGGAGTAGAACATTTAGGATGTTACATATGAAGTCCATTCAGATCCAAAGAGCATACCCAGACAAAATATGGTGGCCGTATGTCCTAGAGCTCAAAGGATTTGGAGGGTCAGGAGGAGCCATCAGAGAAAAGTTGATATGCTTTCTGGTCTTGCATACTAACCTCTCAGAGATGATCGCCATTTTACACACAAGGACAAAGACTCTGTCAAAAGTGATAGTACATATCAGAGCATCTTACAAGCACTGAAACGAAGAATTAAATCTAAGATTGTATTCCTGCTCCCACATCTCAACAGACAAATTGTTCTTATTGCTACAAGAAGTTGTTAAAGAACCATTGGATCCAATTTCCCATATACGTTGGAATTCATCATGGGCACATGGCGGTACTCTTGTGCCTGGTATCGTGTTCAACACAGTGAGTGGTACAATATATATTGTTAACGAATATATCTTAGTTTAATTTTATATCTGAGAAATTTTAACCAGAGATGGGTGACCTTAGGCATTGCTCAGATGCTGCATATTTTCATACTGTTGGCCCTATCAATAGATATGTAAAACTGTATTACTCAAAAGTCACCTAAACTATCACTTCACACCCTTTAAGATGGCTATTATTTAAAAAATACTGATGTGAAGGTTGTGGAGAAATTGGAACTTTTTGCGTTACTGGTAGGAATATAAAATAATGCAGTAGCTGTGGAAAACAGTTTGGTAGTTCCTCAAAAATTAAACATAGAATCACCATATACTCCCGAAATTCAACTTCTGACTACGTACTCAAAAGAATTGAAAGCAGGAACTCAAATAGATATTTGCGTACCAGTGTGAATAGCGGCATTATTCAAAATAGTCAAGAGGTGGAAACAACACCAATGTCCATTGATGAATGAATGGATGAACAAAATGTGGTATATACATATAATTTAGTACTATTCAGTTTTAAAAAGGAATGGAATTCTGATACATGCTATAATATGGATGAAACTTAAAAAGATTATGCTAAGTGAAATATTTTGTCCTCACTTGTATGAGGGACCCAGAATAGTCAAATTCGCAGAGACATAAGGTGGAACAGAGATTACCAGGAATTAGGGGTAGGGGTCAGTGGTGAGTTATTGTTTGATGGGTACAGAGTTTCTGTTTGGGATGATTGAAAACTTATGCAGAAGGGTAGAGGTGATAGTTACACAACAGTGTGAATGTAGTCAATGCCACTGAATTGTACAATCAAGATCCCCATGGCCGAGTGGGTTAGTTCGTGCGCTCCACTTCGGCGGCCCAGGGTTTCTCCGTTTGGATCCTGGGTGCGGACATGGCAGAACTCATCAAGCCATGCTGAGGCAGCATCCCACATGCCACAACTAGAAGGACCTAAAACTAGAATATGCAACTATGTACTGGGGGGCTTTGGGGAAGAGAAGAAAAAAAAAGATTGGCAATAGATGTTAGTTCAGGTACCAATCTCTAAAAACATGATTAAAATAGTAAGTTTTATGTTGTATATGTTTTATTGCCTTAAAAAAAGACAAAAATTAACCACCTCTATAGGAAAAACAACAACACAAAGTCATCCTAAACTAATACAATAATATCACACTTCTGGCCTCTTCTGGTAGATAAGTAGTGAGTTGGAATTCTTAAGAAAATTTTTTTCAGCACTTTCTTACTTAATTCTCCACTTTCTCTCTCTATAGTAAACATACTAATTTTTAACTATGACCAAATATGAATGAACTGACAACATACGGATAGAATTGCTGACAGTGGAGTACGGAACAACGAATCTAGTAAAGGAAATACACTCAACAATGTGGGATCATTTAGCATAAGGGCAAGCAGATCTGTGCACACCTCATTAGTTCCTACATGTACCTTAATAACAATTACTACATTGTACTACTGTGGAGTATGAAAGTGAGCGTTCATCAGAGTTGACCTTGAGTTAGCCTCAATTATTTCATTGCTTATGTATTTTCAACACTTTGAGAATGCTAGAGTGCTATATAGTTATAAAGTGTCCCATCCTAGCAAAGAATAGCATTAAAAATAAAGATTTAGGATATAAAGATGTGAGTTGACTTTATTTAGAAATGCGGCTTATTGGGGACCAAGCCCCACCATCTTACGATATTGAACAAACGAGATTGTATTGCACTAAGTAATTAATTGAGCACCTTTTATGAACAAGTATTTGGATACATGCAAAAATATATGTAGACATAATTCCTCAAAGGGCTGGCAATTTAGTGTAGAAGACAGACAGAAAATGAGCTGTAATACAGGCATATTGTGTTAAGTACTATTGATAGAGATATACTAAACAAAGTTATTATTATACAAGAAAAAAAGTCTTTTGTGTAGATTTGTTATTTTGCAAAGCACTTAGGTAAAAATAATTGAAAAAACAAATGAAAATTATGATTTTATTTACTGAATGACTTTGATGAGTGTGGGTTGAGGATATAAGTTGGTTCGCAAAAAATTCTGAGGAGTAATTAGTCTTCAGATACATGAAAATCAGTAGGAAGTTTATCTCCACTGAAGGTGGGGTAAGTACAGACTTGTTCTAACTGGTGAGGAGTTAGTAGGAGTTTAATAGAGAGGGAGAAAGGGTTTCTGATATACACATATAACTGGAATGTGAGAAGTAATTATTACTGGAATAATAATAACCCAGTGCTTTTCATTTGGCAAAGTACTTTCATGTATCTTATTTCCTCACTAGATTTGCTGTCAGGTAGTTATGGCTAGTATTTATCTTTTTTTTGGTAGGCAAATTAATCAAGAATAAAAGAAGATAAGCTCCTCATCAAGGAACATATAGCTGGTAAATGATGAACTCAAGGCTCAAATCTAGGATTCCACAGTCTAAAGTTTGTAGATGTTTTATTACAGAGTCCAAATTCAATTTAAATGTAGTTCTGCTCGGAGGGAGGGAAATGAGTGAGAAACACAAAATTTTAGTGCTGGAAACTTTAGAAATTGTCTTCAGGAGTTGCAGACTTAAGTCCTTGCAGGGCCGGGCTGGTACTGTGAACAGTGAAGCAGCTGGTTGCAGACCACACTTAAAGAGGAGGTGCATGTTCTACGAAGCGGTTAGCACAGTCTAGGTTATGCTGCGGTAACAAACAACTCCCAAATCTTGAGGACTTCAAATATGGTATAGGTGAACAGGGGGAGTTGTTCCATGTCTCCTTACCCCAGAATCCAGGCTGACAAAACAGTCACTATTTATAATGCTTCCTGTTACTGAGACAGGGAAGAGAAAATGTGGCAGAACACACACTGGCTCTTAAGGCTATTGAAAAGTGAGATATGCTTGATTTGATTCTCATGGCCATGTTTAATTTTAAGTAGGAGTTGGGGGGAAAGGAGCAGAGGAAGTGCTGTCCTACCATATTTCAGAAGGTAAAGAACCAGAATACTTGGTGATGAGCAATTATGAGCATTCAGAGCCTCCCCTCATGTCACCAAATATTCAATTCATTCTCCTTTTTACACACAAAATACTTTTTTCTCATCTCTGAAAGAGACAATCCCAGAGTCCCATCTGATCAAAGTATCAAGCTTAAGGTCCACACACTCTGGGTGATGTCTTGAGTCTCTACCTCAGGCCCAGATGTGGCTCCTCTTGATGTAGAGATCCATGAAATAAAAATTTATCTTCCCCCTCCACGCACTAACATACATTGGAGGATGGGGCAGAAACACTCCTATTCAGAATAAAGAATAGGAGTTGGGCAGGAGATGCTGGTTTATGGATATGCTGAAATCTCACAAGGCAGACATTTGCAAGGACTCCTTTCATTGGAAATGGGATGTTCTTTAATCAGGCAGATTCCACTCCTTGGAAGGAACTCTTGAGGCTCTTGTTTTCTGTGTCCCTTGGTTCTGCTTTCTGGAAGGACCTCTTTCACCTATTATCTTTGTCCACATCCATAGTAGGCATTGGAGAATATAGCCTCTTTAGGGTTGAGTAGCTTTCTTGGACCACTTCTTGATCACAGAAAGTTTCAGGATCCAAGGTTAATATTTTTATGATCACAGATTGTTTAGTGCATGCTGAAAGTTTCTTTGGTTGTATAAGTCACATAAACATTTTCTAAGGGTATTAGTCAGGGCTCTCCAGAGAAACAGAATCAATAAGATATATATAGAGAGAGAGAGAGAGAAAATGGGGTGGGCCCCATGGGTAAGTCGTTAAGTTCATGTGCTCCACTCCCATGGCCTGGGGTTTGCTGATCAGGATCCTGGGCATGGACCTACACACTGCTCATCAAGCCATGCTTTGGTGGCATCCCACACAGAGGAACTAGAAGGACTTACAACTAGGATATACAGCCGTGTACTGGGGCTTTGGGGAGAAAAAAATAAAAGAGGGAGATTGGCAACAGATGTTAGCTCAAGCCCAATCTTCCTCACCAAAAAAAAAAAAAAAAAAAAGAATACCTTAAAAAAAAAAAGGAAGAGACAGAATGAGATTTATTATAAGGAATTGGCTCATGCATTTATGGAGGCTGGGAAATCACAAGATCTGCAAACAGCAAGCTGGAGAGCTAGGACAGCTGATGATATAGTAGAGTCTGAGTCCAAAGGTCTGTGAACCAGAGGAACCAGTGGTGTAAGTTCCATTCTAAAAGCCAACAAGATGGAGACCGAAGAACTGATGTTTCAGTTCGTCTGAAGTCGGGAAAAGACCAATGTCCCAGCTCAAGGCAGTCAGGCTTGGGAAGTTCTCTCTTATTAGAAAGATGATTCACCTTTTTGCTCTATTCAGACCTTCAACTGATTGGATGAGGGCCACCACCTCAGGGAAGGCAATCTGCTTTACTCAGTCTACCAATTCAAATGTTAATCTCATTGAAAAACATCCTTAAAGACACGCCCAGAATAATATTTGATGAAATATCTGGGCAATCTGTGGTGCAGTCAATTGAACACATGAAATTAACCATCAAACTAGGCTTATCCATTATATTCTAATTAGTACTATTTGTTTTTTTTTTTCCTAGTTGCACTTTCTAGATTATGTATATAGGTCTGTGTGTGGCTTGTGTGTGTTCACTTTCTCAACCCCACGATTCTCACCCTTGCATTCTTGATTTATTTGTGGGGACCTCAAGTACAGCAGACTTCAAAAAGCCATTCTTGCTGTCTCTTCTCTGAGCCCTTTTGTCCAAGTGAGGGATTTACTGTGCATCATGACATTATTCTGAGACATTTTAGTTCAATCATACCCTTGATTTGATCCTTGTAATAAGGCTGAGTTCTAATCAATCCTTGTTTTTCAAAAGCTTTTTTGGTTTTGTGTTTTAGTTGTTGGGGGAAGAAGAAGCAGCTGCCTCTTCCAAATCTAAGAATCCCTGAATTTCATAATTCTTTCCATATCCTGCTATTTCCTTTTGCAAATGGGTCCATTGTCTTCAGAGCTCATTTCTTTCATATGATAGCTCAGTACTAACATTCCGTTTTCTGACTTCTTTCTCCAGTTACTGCAGATAACATTTTTACCAAACTTTTGCTACTGAGTAAGATGGAAAACCATCCCTCCAATTTTTGATGTTTGCTTACCACCTGCCAAATGATCACTAGGAAAGTGCAACATATATTCAGTTATGGTGGTGGTGGTTGTTTTTGGTGGTGGTGTTATGTAGAACTCACTACTAAGCACCAATTTCCATAGCAGTCAGAACAGGCTAGGATATGCTTTTGTAACAAACAACCTCCACAATTTTGAAACTTGTGACAATATAGGACTACTTTATGCTAATACTACATTTTGCTGTGGGTTGGATTGTGGGCTCTGTTCCACATTCTTCACTCCTGGACCCAGACTGGTGAAGCAGCCACCATCTCAAATATTGTCACTTGCCATGACAGAGGGAAGGCAAGAATGTGTCAAATTGTGCATTGGCTCTCAAACTTTCGTTGTGTGTTTAATTGGCCAAAGCAGCTTGTACAGATACAAATAAATCCAAGGGAGTGAAGAAGTGCAATCTAATTATGTGCCAGAAGAGAATAAGTAGAATATTTGGTTAATACTAGTTTTGACTACCACATCCTTCCTAACTGTATACATAACCTGGGTATCCCAAATAAAATTAGTCTTTAGTTTGCATGCACTCTGAGAGTTTTCAATTTCTAATGCTTTGTCTGGACATTTATTTGCATTTTTACAGAAAGGATAACTGAAACTCCTTGATGATTTATACAAAGAAATTTAACAAGCAAGTTTCAAGACTTAATCCTCGCTAAATTGCACAGAGCAGTATGTTGTAGTAGAAACAGCCCAGGCTTTGGTTTCATTAGGAACTCGGTTCAAGTCTCAACCACACAACTATGTTTCAGAGTCTATGTGGTTAAATTAGTTTATGTTTCTGAATTTCATGTTCTTCATTTGCTAAATAGAAATATGTTAAAGCTGCTTTCCCACATGAGCTGTTGTAAAGATAAAGTTTAAAAAATTGTTGAAATGCTTCAACAATTCTATTGTTGGATTGTCATTTACTCCTGGAGAAGGTAAGAAGTTGTTCAATGATTCTATTGTTAGATTGAAGTTTATTGCTAGAGTGTATCATTTTGGTGAAGACAAGTCTTGTCTTGCTAGCTGAATTTACACTTCCAAGGACTCCTAAGGAAAAGGTGATTGCTCTTTGCATGTGCGTGTTTCAGAAGTCTCACTCTTTAGGAAGTAGAAGATTGTCTGATGAGAAGAGAGACTCAATTAGGTAGCCAACCAACAAAGCAGAAGATTTTTGTGATTAAGAGCAAAGGCTCAGTGTGAAGTCAAATATTTGCTTGAGGAAAGAAATCAGAGAACAAGCTGAAGGATCTCTGAAAACTGATTCTCTAAGAATCTCCCTTTTGTTTGACCGAAGAGTATGTTGACTATGCTAATATCCAAAGGATCTTATTGAACTCATGGAATTTGGTGAATGGGAGTCAAATGAAATGATGCTAAGCTTCATTCTGACCCCTCTTTAAAAACCCATCTAAACTTTTTAAGGATTAGAAATGAGGTACTTTCTTCTGAATTAATTGGATGTTTTAGTCTGAAGGCAGTGGTTCTCACACCACTCCATAACTCTCCATAAGAATCAGTTGAGGATCATATAAGAACACTACAATTCCAAGATATAATCACCAAATTCCAAGATTTTAATTTGAGGGTTTTGGGGTCAGGCCTAGAAAGCTGTACGCAGGTAGACTGATTTGAAAAATTCTGAACCAGTGTGTCCCAATCTTGGTTACAAATTTGAATCACCTGCCAAGTTCTTAAAATAGAACTATGCCTGGGCTCCACCCCAGACCAAGTATTTGAGGATGTTGGGTCACAGGCATGGGTAATTTTTCAAGTGCCTAAGTGATTCTAAAGTGTAGCCAGCGTTGAGGACCTCTGCATTTAGTCTAAAGAGATCTCTGTCAGATTATAGGATGTCATATCAGCATCCTGAAAGATATCTGACAGCATAGGTTTCTCCTTTTTTAGTATCACGGAACGTTATGCTATACAGTATCTAATAGGACTAAGGGTTTTCAACTTAGAATGTCTGCATTGCTCTAACAGGGGAAGAAAGTCAAGAAAGGAAATTTCCAGCCTAGACTCTGGGGGGAAGAAGTGTGCAAAGCTGCCACCCTCCTCCCAGTCAGATCTATACAGATCCTTCCACTCTCTCAGCACTAACACATCCCTAAACCCAACTTCCATTCTTCACCTCTGTCCTGCTGGTTCTCCAAACTTATGTTTCCATGTGCAACCTCCTGCACCCACTAGGACTCTGCAAGCCCATCTTTATCGGCCTTCCACAGACCAGCTTTCTCTCAATCAGCTATTGCACCAGCTCCCCGCAAAGTCTTTTTAATTGTAAATTGAACTCCTGAGAGCCCACGCCTTTCTATGAACGTTCTGCTGACATCTCATCCAAACTGCAATTTGTTTTTTCCCTAAAAAGCATCTTCAAAGGAGACCGCTACTCTTATCCTCACCCTTCAGTTGCAATTCGCATACACCCTGCTCTTCACTGAAGCTTTCAGATAATTATTACAGGGCTCTCATCTCTCACTGAACTTTTCTTGTTTAAGTGGCACACCAGATGGTTTTATAACTGTTTCCATCATCTCAACATCGTGTTCTACTGATCTTTTCTCCAAAACTTTAAATTAACATATATTAAGCATCTTTAGAGAGCTAGGTACCAGGATAGGCACTCTACATAGATATAACATATAGTATAATGAATATCTGAGTACTGGCCACTTTGCTTAGGAAATAGGATGTAAAAATACAGCTGAAAGCCAGAAGATACCAATCAGATTGCATTCTCTTCGTTCATCTTCTTCCATCCCCAAACCAGATAGAGCTGGAGCTGGGATGGCCCTTCAGAGTTGTCTCCAATAGAGGTAAGGGGCTGGGCCTTTGTATCCCAGCATTGACTAGTCATTGGATATGGGCTGACTCTAGAGTGAGGGTACATAACCTTGGGGGAAGCACTTCCCTTTGTCCAAATGATTCAGCTGTGACTTCTCAATATCTAACACTCCTAATAGCTGGGAAACTAGTGCTTTAATCTTGAATGAGGGATCTCGGAGACAAAATACAGCATCTAATACCAGTGTTAATAGAAATATTTGCTATATGACTGCCTCAAGTTTGCGCTTAGGTTCACAAAGCAATTTGAGCTTGATATAATATTCTTGGTCCAATTTCTTGTAGTTCTAGATCTGCTATCAAGATCATGAAACCTTATCAAATAAACTGTGATGCTCTCTTTTTTTTTCTGTTCTCTGGTATTATTTCTTCCTTGCATGTTTGGAAGGACTCACTAACAAAACTGTCTGAATTCGAATTTTTCATTTTTTCACCTTTGTAGATATTTAACTCTTGATTTAATATGTAACATTTTTTAAGAAATGTAACTTCATTTTTATTCTTGATCCAGTTTTGGTGATTTTTTCCTAGGAAATTGTCCAGTTTGCATAGGTATTCGCATTTATTGGTATAAGTTGTTCATAATATTCTTTAAATATATCATATATCATATGTGATTTATATATATAAATATATGTTTTTTTTAAATTTCAATTTTTGATAATCTGCTCATAAATATGCTTATTTTATTAGTGATTTAGAGGAATTACTTTTGACATTTTAATATTAATATTTCTTTCTTTTCTAATTTGTTAATTTTCGCTTATTTTTCTATCACATCTTTTTTCTACACTACTTGTATTGTTTCTTTGTTCTTTTACTAACCTCTTTATTAGGATGCTTTTCTGATGAAATTTTAGTCTTTCTTCTTTTCTAAGTAATAGCAATGTCACTTAATATAAGTACATATATTTCCCTTCAAAAACTGCATTTATGCACATCTTATCAGTTTCGTAATGTATTATTTTTATTATCGTTCTGTTTCACTTTCTAGTTCCTACTATGAATTCTTTTTTGAGCCATGAATTATTTAGATGAATGTGCATTTAAATTTTTAAATTTATTTTTAAGTTATAATTTACCTTTCGATATCTGACAATTTTATTTTAGTTAGCGAATACAGTCTGTAGAAAACTAGTAATTTACTCTTTTTTGAGAGCCACTTTAAGTCTTCATGTGAAGCAAATTACATACGTATTTCACGAGATCTTAAGAAAAAGGAATACTCTAGGGCTGGCCCCGTGACCAAGTAGTTAAGTTTGCTTGCTCCGCTTCGGCAGCCCAGAGTTTCGCTGGCTCGGATCCTAGGTGCGGAAGGCTCATGAAGCCATGCTGAGGCGGCATCCCACATAGCAGGTCCAGAAGGACCTAACACTAGAATATACAACTATGTACAGGGGCTTTGGGGAGAAGAAGGAGAAAAAATAAAGATTGGAAACAGATGTTAGCTCGGGTCCCAATCTTTAAAAAAACAATTTTAAAAAAAGGACTATTCTCTAATTGTTCTGTAAAAGGTTTTTTATATACCCATAATACCAAGTTTGCTAATTGGGTGAGTCAAAACCTTTACGTTATTTGGTATTGCTTTGTTCATCTGCTCTAACAATGAGAGAGATGTATTAAAAGCTCCTAATATGACTACTGATTTTTTATATTTTCACAATTTTGTCATACTTTGCAGTATTCACTTTTATTACTGTGTTATTAAATGGCTACAAGTTTAGAATTGTATATCTCCTTAGTGAAGTGAAACTCTTATCACTATGTAGTGGCCATTTTGTCCTCAATAATTCTTTCTACCTTAAATTTTATTTTTTCTAGTATTAACATAGCTACACCATCTTTATTTTTGTTTTTTATGATAGGCATTTCTTTATATTTTAATTTCAATTTTTCTACCTCTGTATATTTTAGGTAAGTGCCATGTAAACAGCAGATAGTTAGATTTTTAAAACTCTAGTTTAATAATCTCTGTCTCTTAACTGGACTGCCTTACCATTAAAATGTGTTCTTATTTTTATATCTATATAAATTCTTGAATTTACCATATTTTCAAGCTTATAAATTTTACTTTGAATTCTTTGCTGTTTTCTTCCCTCATTTCCATTTTCATTTCAAAATTTCCCCCTATATTATTTTAAAGTTGTAGCATATATTTCGAATCTTTCAGTAGTATGTTTAACAGCTAAATGTTCATCCCATGTTCATCAGGATAAGATAAGCAATATAAACAGCGTTCAATCTCAGTGAGTCAGCCCATCACAAATTGACTTTTTGTTAATGCAGAGACCACTACAGGTAGCTCTTCTCAATCACCCAGGCTGCCAGGAGGACGTCACAAGGCACAGAAGAATTTCAAGGGTTGTATACGTGGCTTTTCAGTGCCTTAACCATGAAGTGATTGATCCACGTCACTTTCACTCACATTTCCTTGCCCAGAAATAATCACATGGGCATTACAAACTTCAAGGGAACTGGGAAGTAGGGTGTTTAGGAAGAAGGGTTGAAAGAGATATTGCTGAGCACTCTAAATGTTCACCACACACATTTAACAGAACAGAGTCTAAATTTCATCAACATCTCCATCCTTCTACCAAACAATTTAGGGATACTAGAATACTTCAAATCCAATTATCTCCTTTGCTTTATACCTGTAATAGTTGCCTGGTCATTTATTTTGTTGCACTGTGGTTTTTTAATTCTTTAATTAAATATTATTGTCTTTTTTATTATTATTACAGCTACTACTATTATCTTATAATCAATGCCTATTTAGATTTCCCACATGTTATCAACTTCTTTGTTCACCATTTCTTTCATCCTCTAGTCTTTCATTCCTTTTGGATTCAATGTCCTTCAGCCTATCCTTTGAAAGTTTCATTACCAAAGATCTATTCAAGGGAGGCTCTCACTCTTTTTTCTAAAACTATTTCTATTTTTCACTTATTTTGAAACAAAAATTTATTTAGATACAGAGTTATATTGACAATTAATTCTTCTCAATAACTTGAAAATATTTTTCTATTGTTCAACTTCCTATCGTTACTTTGAGAAGTTTGCTATAATTTTAATTATTCTTCTATGACAATCACTCTTTATCCTCTGACTGTTCTTAAGAGCTCTTTTTGTCTTTGGTGTTCTGTAGTTTACTACAATAAAAAAATAGAGATTTCTAATTTTCTTAATGTGGTGATTCATATCTTTTCCATTAATTCTGAAAATTTTCAGCCATTTACCCCAATTAAATGTAAATTTGTCCTCATTTTCTCTTCCATATCTCTTAATTCGTTTTCATATTCCTCCTCATTTGACTCTCTGTGCTACATTCTTGATAACATCAGATCTATTTTTTAGCTTATTACTTTTTTCTTTACTTTTCATAATCCAATCATTGAGTTGTTTAACATCAATGATTATAATTCCCACTTGTGGAAAAGGAATGGATTATAAATTCCACTCTATATCATTCTTCTTCAGATTTGCTCACTGTTTTTATAGAATAGTTTGTTTCTTTCCCATGTTTTCCATTCCATACTTTATTTATAAAACATGCATATTTAACATATTGTATGATAATTCTTGACCTTAAGTTCCTCTGGATCTCATTCTGTTTTTTGTTTTATGAGCTGAGTCACTAACTAAGGCTGTTTCATCATGTGTTTTAATATATTGCATTGTATTGTGGTTCATTTCATCACGCGCTGAAAACTTTGAATTGTGCACTTCGAGGGAGGGTTTTCTTTTCTGTAAGAACCTGAAGTGGCATAGTTTGAAGGTACATTAATGTCTTTGTTTGGGATTTTCTAGAACACAATAAGAGTGTAAATTTTAGCTCTAAACCTGTAGGGGGATAGATCTTGGGATTGTAGTGTTTTTACAAGCTCCTCAACTGATTCCTATGGAGAATTATGGAGTGATTTAAGACCTGCTACCAGAGGACTGAAACATCCAGTTAATTCAGAAGAAAGTACCTCATTTCTAACCCTTAAAAACTTTGATGAATTTCTCAGAAGGGATAAAAATGAAGACTAGCATCATTTCACTCGACTCCTACCCATCAAATTCCATGAGTTCAATAAGCTCCTTTGAGAACTGGCATAGTCAAACACTCTTCAGTCAAATCAAGGGGTGGTCTTTGGAAAATCTGTTTACATGACTGGGGCTGAGTCTCCAAAATAGATGTCCTTCCACATCCCTTCATTGTCATGGGTCAAGGAATCCTGTTGATAAGAATCTAGCCTGCCATTTCAGTAGAGATATATACCAATGTTGGAATAGGGGTTCTTTAAGAGGACAGACCAAAAACAAGATAATGAAACCCCTGAGGAAGATCATTTGAGACAAGAAGTTTGACAGAGTGGCTAGCCTGAGTAGCAAGAATAGAAGATGAAGTAACTGGTAATTCTAAATGTGGTGCAAGCTGGGCCTGGCCGTCTGGCTCTCCATTCATCCAGTACCTTCTCCTCCTTCCTACCCGAGTACCTGTGGGCCATGAGAAGGAGAAATCAGTTGCTGCAGGAAGAGCTGACAATAAAAACAGAAGCACAGTGAAGAGGGAGGAGACCCTGGAGATGAGTGGCATGGATGAGGGAGCATAGAGCCATCAGCCTGCCATCTTAATTCAGGTGAGAAATACCCTCAACCCCTACCCTGACCCTCATCACAGATTTGCATGACCCCTCCCAGGCATTTTGGGAGAAGCAAGTGTGTGGATATTACAGGAAAAGACTGAGCTTCATGCTGCTCAAACAGCTGGGAGTTTGTGGCAATCAGATTTTGTGGAACATTTTACTCACTAGTGGATTAAACTTAGGATATACTGGTTAACATTTTAGATCTTGTGCAGGACTATCCTGATTTTTTTTTTCAGTCCCCATATATATCAAATCGGAAATCACTATCCCTAGGAAATATTAAGACCAGTCGAAATAAATGGCATTTATTGTGCTCCTTCCCAACTTAGAGTTCCTCTCTATCTTTGTACATTTTCATCTTCCATTCTTCTATTAGATGAGACATGTGTTTCCTCTCCTTTTCAGGAGGGTCTTCATCCTTGTCATGCCTTCCTATCTGCCTCTTCTGGGACCCTTCCGTATTAATAATTCCCTTTCTCTTGAGCATTCAATGTTTCCCTTCTTCTCCGTTGATAAACTTCTCTGTTGATCTCTGGCAATTTTCCTCTGTTTATAAATACTTTTGAGCCTCTAGATCTTAAAAGCAAACCAAAATTAAATGCTTCATCCGCTCACACAGACTCCTCAGTTCCTTGGATACTGGTAGCCACTTAGTTATTCATTCTCCCTATGTTTTCCCTTCTTAAAAGGACTAGGGAAGGACTCCATCCCAGTTGTATGCCGTGGGGTATAGGGAAGATTCTAGAGTGTTCATGCCTTTTATGCACAGTAGTAGCATAAGGCAGAGTCACCAATGGCTGGCCCAGAAATTATGTCAAGTGCACACTAGGAGGAAATCCAATAACCAGATTACCAAATCTGCAGACGCTATTTTAAAATAAGGGCAGGTTCAAATGAGTACATACTGAAAAGCCCTCGTGTTCCTGGGGAGTGAAGCTCAGGGGGAGAACACTAGCAATTGTATAGCCAGTGAGGAGCTACTGCTGCACATGATCGGTCCCCAGTTTCTGGGGTTTAAGTGCCTATCCAAAATAGTTATAGGTAAAACAAGAAACAGACAAGCGAGGGAATATCGGAACTTGAATTTGGGGCTTTTGTTGCTGTTTCTCTTTTTCTCCTAGGGCAGATTCAAATCTAAGGTCCTAGAGAGCCCAAGTTTGCATGTGCGTGTATCAGCTGATGTCCCTGAGAGGCATGTAGATGGCAGGCAAGAGAGATGGCTAAAGGTTAATCCTGAAGGTCAATGACTCTTCATTTGATTTTTTTCTTAGCCTTTTAATTTAGATATTCTCTCTAGAATCAAGACAGATTTCCCTTTCACCTGCTCAGTGGGCTAATGGTTACATTTTGTAAAGTTTCTTCCTTTCTTGCCCGTAAGAAAACATGAATGGAAGGGATTCATAAGAGCTAATTGATGCGGATCAAGGCTGCCCCAGAGAGAGAAGCCCAAGGCATCTGGACTACATGTCGATCTATATGACCCGATTGATATCTAAAGTTATACGACCACACAATAACCAGACCCCACCTGCCCTGATACCGTTTAGTGACTTTTTACATCATCTTTCCTTTGTCTGGTAAAAATAAGTCACATACCCATGCCTTATAAAATTAGCCCTGCTGTCAACACATTACAGCCCTTCACTGCCCATGGGTCCTGTCCCCATGCTATTCTCTGAATAAAGGAGCACTACTACCAGACCTTGAAAGTCTAAGAAATCTTTCTTTTGACTCTTTGGCTGGCTCAGCCCGCATCCCTAGTGTCACCGGTGAAAGTGAAATCTAAGAGGATTGATACTGGAGACCTGATCCTGTCACTTAAAACTAATATCTTACTGAGATCCCTAAAAATAAATACATTTTTTAATTTTTATGATTGAAACAAACACATACATAACAATAGCATACAAATTCTACTCTAAGTTCTGGTGTAGGTATAATTTTAATCCTCAAGGCTGGTTCAGTCTAAGAAAGACAATTGAATGCATGTATCTTCTCTCTCTTCTTGTTTTTCAGAGATCACCTCTATTTTTCCCCAGTCAAAATTTTCAACAAGCTACTGTTCTTCTAAACATACTTATCCGCCAGCAGCGAGCTTTGATTCCTGTGGTGTTGATCTTCCGCTCAGACATGGGCTTATTCTTGAAAAACAAAAGAACATGCCAGTGCATCTTAGCTGCCAGAGTTTCTGCTCATTTTCTCTGAAAGTACAAATGCACTCACCTCCCCTCACTTGCCATCAGCCTCCCTCTCAGCAGGCCTTATTATTCAAAAAGGCATAATCTCTTCCTACATTATCAGAAAACTGTTTGGAGCAAAACAGACATCTTTAACTTACTAGTTCCCTCGCAGCTCCACACGGCTTTCTCCACTGGTGGCAGCGGAGACTCTCTGGGGCTCCTGAGGCCCGAGTCGATCAGTGTCTGTGACAGAGGGTCTCCTCTGGGCACCTGCTGCCTCGTGTGCTCATTGTGCCTTTGCGAGGCAGCCTGATAACAGCAGGGTTTCAAAACTTATTCTTCTTTTAGTGAGGGGCCAAGAGTACCTCAGGGATTAGGAATTCATGTTGCCTCACAAAAGTTAGCAACATGAGGTCAGATGGGCTGAAAAGCAGAGTCTTCCAGAAGGGAAATTGTGAGCATGTGGGCAGATATGGAAAAGAACTGCAAAAAAAGGCTAGAAATCTCCTCTTTCTCTTTCTCTTCCACCTTCTCACTACACCCTATGTTATTTCTTCTTCTAAAATCTGTTGCACGGAAATGCCAAGAATAGGTCAGAACCCCAATTAAAAGTTTTTGAGCCCCTCCGCCTCCTCACAACAAGAGAGAAACTGGTTAAAAATCTTTCCATAGGTCTGCCCTCAGTCCCTTCTGGACCTCTGCGCCCAGCAATTTGTACAAGTTCCTCTCCCTCTTGTACTCATTCTATCTGCCTAATCTTTCTGATTCTTATCATTGAGCAAATTTCTTCTCCTATGACCAAATCAAATGAGAACCTCTGCTGACCCAAACTTTATGTAAAGCTCGGAGTGTATGTGTGTTTGTGGATCCTGAGGACTTAAAAATGTCTGGGAAAATCTCTATAACCAGATTGTTTTTGAGTTTACCGAGGAGTGATTAAATTAACTAATCCTTATAAGAGAAATATCATTATCTTGAAGAAATTGAGGCTCAAGTATTTTAAGATACATGTAGCTATTCATGTTTACAGTCATGATTTGAATTTATGTTTGCTGATGACAAAACATTGGCTCTTTCCAATTTGCCATACTGTTCTTAAGAGAAACACACAAAGTTAAATAATATGGTAAGTTGAAAATTACAATTCAAGGAAAGAGCAGCGGTCACAAGATTTCTTGTGCACCCTTAAATGCTGAAGAATTGGCATAGGCAACAGTCCATGCACTTCACATTGACATCAGTGCTGCAACGAAGATGAGAAGGAGGGAAGAAATGTTAAGACCAAGTCAAAGAGAGCCATCCAAGACTAAAGAATGCCTAGAAAGTTTTCCTCAAAGAAAAGTTAAGAAAGAAGTTAGTTTCTTTCTATGTCATACTCAGAAGGTTAAGTAGCACAGAGAATGAGACAGAAGGTCTCTCTCTTCTACTAGAAGTCTCTATTAGACACTCGAAATGCAAAATAGCTAAAGCCATAGATGTACCCTTGATGAAATTCCTGCTTCAACAATTGCAGACTCAAGAAACTGAGAACATTTTTCAATTGGTCTAATTTTTCTTTTAAACATAATTGAACCAACCACTGCCCAAAGCTCAAGCGTACACCAGGGGATGATGGAACATCAGACATCAGTACAGGAAGGAAATGCAAGGGCCTTTATGGTGTCTTGGATTAAACCAGTTGGCTTTCTTAAAATAATTTTCAATTAAATTGCATCAAATCAGTTATTATTCAGTTATCTAAGGCCTACATGATCAAGATCTGGGTAATACAACAGTCTAAAAGACAGATAGATGGTAGACTAAATAATGACCCCCCCCCCCAACAAAGATGTCTATATGATCTAATTCCTTGTGAATATGTTACATTACATGGAAAAGAGACTTTACAGATATGATTAAGGTTAAGGGCCTGGAAATAGGAATAGTCGATTTGGGTTGCATTAACAAAATACCACAACATAAATTTATTTTAAACAACAACAACAGAAATTTATTTTCTCACAATTTTAGAGGCTGGAAGTCCAAGATCAAGGTGCCCTCAGGGTTGGTTTCTGGTGAGACCTCTCTTTCTGGCTTGTAAAGTGTTCCCTTCACACGGTGTCCTCACGTGGCCTGTTCTCTGTGTGTGTACCAAGAAAGATCTCTGGTGCCTCTTCTTCTTATGAGGACACCAATCCTGTTAAGTTAGGGCCCCATTGTCATGGTCTTTTTTCACTTCCTTAAAGCCTCTATCTCCAAATAGTCACCGTAGGAGTTGGGGATTCAACATACGCGTTTGATGGGACACAAATCAGTCCATAACAAATAACATCTGGAATTATCCTGGTGCGCTCAATCTCACCCCATGAGTCCTTTAAAAGGAGAGAGAGACTTCCCTGGCTGAAGTCAGAAATGGAGTGGAAAAAGAGGCAGGATAGAGTCGAAGCCCAGAGGGCCTCAACCTGCTATTTCCAGCTTTAAAGATGGAAGGAGCCAAGAACCAGAGAATGCAGGTGGCTTTGAGAAGACAAGAAAGACCTTGGCTGACAGCCATCAAGTGAACAGGAACTCAGTCTTACAAGCACGTGGAACTGACCTCTCCCAACAACCCGAGTGAGCCTGGAATCAGATTCTCTCCCAGAGCCTCCAGAAAGGGGTACAGCTCTGCGGACGTCTTGATTTCAGCTTTTGAGACTCAGAGCAGAAAACCAGCCAACCCCACTGGATTTCTGACAAACAGAACCGTGAAACAATAAATTTATGTTGTTATAAGCTGCAAAGTTTATAACAACTTTTTTATAGCAGCAATAGAAAACTAATATAGACATGATCCCTTCTCTCCTAGAGCTTATATTCTAGTAGATCAGATAACAACAGAATAAGCTGACAAAATAATTGCAAAGTGTAAAATAATTGCTATGTGAGAAATAGGAAAACAGATAAAACAGAGAATGTCATAGGGGACCCATGTATTAAGAGCTGTTGGTAAAAGCAATATTTAAGATGACCAAAAGGAAGAGAAAGAGCTGGCTGCTCAAAGAAGAAGAACAAGAGCATCCCATGCAGAGGGAACAGACGTGCAAAAGCCTTGAGATGTGAAACAGTTCAGGGTATTCAAGAAGCTGAAAGATGTCCAGTAAGGCTGAACACAGCAAAGGGCAGAATTTAGAAAAATGAAGCTGTAAAGATAGACTGAGCAGACAGCATGCAGTGCTTTATAAAACACGATTGGAAGTTCGGATTTTATTCTAAGGACAGTGGGAAACACTTGTAAGTTTTTAAGCAGAAGAGTGCTATCAGTATGGGCTTCTGAAACAGAAAAAGAGCATTAGTAGAAAAACTGGAGAAATTTTTAAAAGTCCTTAGTTTAGTTAGTAGTGTTGTACCAGAGTTAATTTCCTAGTTTTGATAATTGTCGTGGTTATATAAGGCGTTAACATTAGAGGAAGCTGGGTAAAGTGTTTATGGGAACCCTCTATACTATCTTTGCAACTCTTCTGCAAGTCTAAAATTATTTCAGAATAAAAAGTTAGAAAAAGAATGTCATGATCCACTTTTTTTTTTTAAGGTATGCTTTTTTGTGGTGAGGAAGATTGGCCCTGAGCTAACATCTGTTAGCAATCTTCCTCTTTTTTTTTTCTCCCCAAAGCGTCAGCACATAGTTGCATATCCTAGCTGCAAGTCATTCTAGTTTTTCTATGTGGGATGCCGCAGCATGGCTTGAGGAACGGTGTATGTCTGTGCCCAGCATCCGAACCAGCAAACCCTGGGCCACCAAAGCTGAGCATGCCAACTTAACCACTTGGCCACGGGGCCAGCCCCATGGCCCGCTTTTTAATTTCGGAAGACCATTCTTACTTCTCAGTTGGAGTACAGATTGTAGAGGCACAAGAATAAGCATGTGAGTACCAGTTAGGAAACTAAAGCAGAAATCCAAGTGAGAGACAGTGAAGCAGAGGACTTGCTGAGGGACAAGCTCAAAATTTATTTTTGAAGTAGAATCCCTAGGACTTGATGAATGAGGTGTGTGTGTGTGTGTGCATGCATGTGTGCATACATGTATTCACTCTTAGGATGAGCAGTGAAAGAATGGGAGAAATTAAGTAGTGGTCTCATTTACTAATGGGAGGACTGCAGAGTACGGGGAGAAAGGAATATGAGTTTTAAGGTCAATGAAGATACGTCAGCTGAAACTCAAGGTGAGGTCTGCGCTGGAGATGTATGTTAGGTAGCTGCAAGCAGAAACGTTATTTAAATGCTGCTCCCCATGGTAGGAGGTAACAAGCATCTACTTATAAACAACCAGGAGAAGCCATGTCCAGGAAAGAACTTCATAACGTCAGACCAGCGGATTCATGCTAGAGAGCAGAAGACTGTCCACTGGAAAGAGGATGCTTTAAATTTTCACTGCTGCTTTCTTCTTTCTTGAAAAAGTTCTTATCAGAAATCCCACGATATCACTACTCACTCAGTAGAACTAAGAAAATAATTTGTTTATGCTGGAGCCAGAGTAAAATGGGGAGAGTAATGGCAAGTGAATCAAGATTATGGATCATCTATGGAAAGGACTCTGGGGACAGAAATTTTGAACCAGGGGCTTCTCTTTTCAGTGACCACTTCTAAAATATATATACTATATATATACATATATATGCATGTTTATATCTATGTCTTCATAAAACAAACCAGCCATTTTTTTGTACCAGATATTCTAGTACAGAAGTGGGGGCATCTGAAAATGATTGCTTAGTTTCTTATTGGAAAATCCACAGGGGAGCCGGCCTGGTGGTGTAATGGTTAAGTTCACATGCTCCGCTTCAGTAGCCTGGGGTTCACCACTTCAGATCCTGGGTGCAGACCTACACACTGCTTGTCAAGCCATGCTGTGGCAGCACCCCACATAGAAGAACTAGAAGGACTTGCAACCAGGATATACAACTATGCACTGGGGCTTTGGGGAGAAAAAAAAAGAGGAAGATTCGCAACAGATATTAGCTCAAGGCCAATCTTCTTCACCCAAAGCATACCTTAAAAAAAGAAAAAAAAAAAAAAAAAGAAGATGGCTCCATATCCAGCATCTAAAAAAGAAGATAAGAAAATCTGCAAATGAACTTCTGGACAGCATATTTGAATTTAAAGTGTAATAAATTTTATATTATTCCCACAAAGTTTTGAGATTGGATGCTTCTTCATGAAGCATTGATGATGTCTCAATTAGGATGACAGCCACACGAGAAGACAGGAAAACACGCACATTTAACAGACGTAGTATGTATCTAAGCCAAGGGTAAGGGAATTCTCGTCATTTTCTTCTTTTCTTAGAATTATTGCACAGAACATTTATTTCATTGGTCTCTACTCCAGACTTATAGAGTTCAATTCTTGTCTCTCTCTTTCTACACAGTGTGTAAACTGAAGATTTAATAAGAGGCTAGACCAGAGGCCAGAGACAAAACCTGGACCAACATTTCCATGTAGATTGGATTATGTTGCAAAATGGATGGTCTGACCTTCTTGGGTAGTTTGTTCAATTGATATAGCAGAAACACACATTCCTGTAATTTAAAAAACTGTTTGGATTTTAGATACATTGAGTAATATAATATGCCTCAAACAATATCTAGTTCAATATAACAAAAAATATATATATTATACTAGAAAGAATAATTTGATTCCACTGAGCTGAATTCAATTTTGTTTACCAAATGGAAAGTTTTCCCAAATAAATTTATACTTATTCAGTTTGGTTTAGAAAATTGAAGACAGGGTGACCTTTACTACGCAAGTTTCTTAGTATTCATTTGTATCTATTGAAAAAAAAATAAGGTTAAGGAATGTGGGATTACAACCCCTAAGGGGTTGACTCTAAGGGTTCGCACCTGATTTTTCCAGTACTTCCTTGCTATGGAGCTTATGCTTCACTGTGGGAAAGCCAGGGATGTTTGTATCTTCAAGTTCTCTCAATTTCTACTGCTATTGCTCTCCCCTATAGACCACTCATCATTTCCCCTGAGCGTGTCTAGCTTTCCACTGTTGGGCAGTGTGCCCAACGCCAGCTATCTTCTTTCACTCCAGGCATCAGTTCCTTTGCTGTTGACCTCAGCTGCATGGGCAGATATACTGCCCAGGCTTAGACTTCCTTTCACAAGCCAGTTACTTCAGTATCACAGTCCACAGCGGTAAAAAAAAAAAAAAAAAGAAAGAAAGAAAGAAATAGGAAAAGCTCTTTATTAGCTAGGGAGTTATTGGCACTACCCGCTGAGTCTATTGAGAGGAACTTCCAGACCAAGTTGACCCTTCAAGGAAAGAGTGAAGATATCCCATGAAGCAATTGTACAAACCTCTTAGTTGAACTCCACTCTTTAAGCGGATCACCTGGTGGTTGACATCACTTCCTTGCTTAAAAGCATTACCGTTTTCTGTGTTTTAACTTGGTTATCTTTTTGCAGACTGAACCCCCTGCTGAACTCTTCAGACATACACTACTCACCCCAGCATACCCTCTCCGGCAGTGGGTAAATGGCAAATAAAAAGGTTCTCTCCATGAAGTCGATTGACGAGGGCAGGTGGCGGGGTACCCAATGATGCTTTTGCTCTCCGTGCTGCTTAATGTCTCCGAGATCAAACACAAAGATCATGGGAGGAACAGGTGATCAGCGGGCGACAATAGATGACTGTACTAGGTTCTGGATGAGTTGTGCAACTCAGACAAAATGGACGGCCCCATTTAAAATGACTTCAGAAGTATCAAAGGAGGTCTCTGTAGTAACCGTATGTGCCTTCAGACTTGAATATTATTTGCCAGTCCTGCTGGTGCTACTATTGCACAGTGAGAAGGAAATGTGAAAAAGGATTTCTCATCATTCAGACTTCTTCCCCATACGCTTTTTCCAAAGAGAAATGCAAACTTTATATGTGGGTTTTGGAATGAGTGTGGGACAGTACCCCATTCACGGAAAGGTTTATGGGACACAAATGAGTAGGCATGCTGTGGCTAGCAGATTTTCACACATTAAAAATATCAGATAATTTTTCGATTACTCATTACGAAGATGGTGTCCTGCCCCCACTAAAGAAAGGGTAATCATGAGGTAAGTTGCATGTTTTTTTAGTTGTTATACTTGTTGACCAAGTTTACTTTTCCATACAAGGATTGTTTGTCAACCCCTTTTATTCTGTAATAGAAATGCAAGCAACTCTCTACATATACATCAGACTTTTATAATGCTCAAACTAAAACCAAAATTTCTCCCAAAATTTTACATGGCAAATATGTTTCATTTTTAGTTTTTTTTAAATATTGGTATATTTAATTAATTTCATAAAAACTCAAACAGAAAAATGGGCATCACATGAAAAGTCCATTTTCTTCCCTCTCTAAATCCCCAGTTTCCTCATTCTCTCTCAGAAATAATCTCTCTTCCTGATTTCAATGTATCCTTCCAGAGGTAGTCTACACATTTACAAAGATATATATGTATATGTTTTTATATATTCATTCCTTTTTGTTTTTTACACAACGGAGGACCTCCCATCTTTGTTGTTCAATACCTTGTATTTTTGCATAAATTATTTCTTAGAAATATTCACATAAAATCCTATATATGTCTACACCATTTTCAATGGCTACATATCATTTCATAATATAAATATTCCAAAATTTACTTATCCTTTTCTCTATTGATTGACAATAATGTTGTTTTCTATTTCTTGGTATTATAAATAGTGCAACAATTAGTATTCTTATGCAGATTTTTTGCACATATGTTCAAAGTTTTCTGTAAAATAAATTTCTCAAATGAAAATTTTAAGGAAAAAAGCTGTGCATTTTTGACAGATATTATTGATTGCCTTCCTGACAGTTGGTACCAATCTAAATAATCACCAATAATGTATGATATTGTCTATTTCCCCATATAGTTGTCAACACAATATATATTTAAGCTTAACTTACTTTGTCCATTTGAAATATTAAAAGAATGCTATCTTCAAACATGTTTTTCATTAATTATAAATGAGGCTGAGTTGGTTTCCATGTATTTAAATGTCTTCTTTGTGAATGGCCATCTTTGTCCTATTGATCTGAAATGCCACCTACATAATACATTGAGCAATATGAAATTGCCATTTTCATGGATCAGAAAGGATTGAAAATCAGCAATTTCATACAGTGTAACCAGGCAGACAGACAGACAGGAAGGATGGATGGGTAGACAGATGGATGAATGATACATAATTGTATCAAAATTTAATTAATATTGCTTAAATGTACATAACAAGATATCTCTTTTTTCTCCTTTTTCAGAAATGTCTTTGTTCTTCTATCTTATTTTTTTATGTGAACATACGTCATCTTTTTCCAAACAAATTAATATTGCTATTGTTTAAATGTGTGTTAAATTACATTTATAGTTCCATTTAGAGATAATGTCTTTACATATTAAATTTTCCTATCCTCCTCTTCTCAGATACAAAAATTTAGTCTTATAAAAATATCAAATCCTTGATGTTTCTCGTAGATATTTAAAGTTTTCCTTTCATGTAGTTCTTATATATTTTTATTAATTTTCTCCCTAAGTATTTTGTGAATATCATGACCATTAAAATGAGATTTCTTTTTTTCTATTATATTTTCTAATTTGAGGTCTTTAGAGAAAAATATTACCTTTGAATATTAATTTTGTACGCCTAGATAATTAAATTCTTTGTGATAATTTTTACTAATTTCATTTCATATAATTTCATTATATCATTTTATTAACTTAATGAAATTAAGAAAATATACAATCATGCCATCAAATATATAATCATACCATCTACATATAAATATAATGTTGTCTCTATCTCTTACATTTTATACCTCTTTTTCTTTCTTATATCTAATTGCCTCAGCTAGTATTTAAAAAACTAACATTTTGTTGTTAAGCAAGATTCTGATTTCTGGTTTGAAATATATATACATATTGAGGAAGTATCCATTTATTTATATGAATATTTTAGTAAGAATTTTATGCAACCTGTCTGTTAAATTTTATCAAGTGCTATTTTAGAATACCTTTCACAGACAATGAAAGGATTATATGACTTTTCTCCTTGATCTCTATTAATAGCAAATTTTAATAGGTTTACTAAAATTGAGCCATCCTTGCATTTCTGAAGTAATTGCACTTAATTGTAGTATAGTCTTCTTTCATGTGTTGCTGAATTCTATTTGCTAATGTAACATTTATTTCAAGTTTTTATATCAATATTCATAAGATAGATTGTTTTGTAGCTTTATAGTGCAATATTATCAGTTCAATAATGGCCCCAGAAAAGCAAATTGAAAATTTTACACCTCTCTCAATTCTCTGGCATAATTTAGGCAATATTTGAATGGCTTGATCTTGGAATATTAGCAAAATTTCCCTGGAAACTTGTCAGGGTTGGTGTTTGGGGAGAGTAGCTCTTTGGCATAAATTTTGGTTTCCTCTACCAATATTTAATATGTTTTCTTTCTTCTCAGCTATTTCATTTTGATTATTTCTTCTATGCAATGTTAATGCAGTTTATATTTTTCCCAGTTTTTCAATAAAATAAACCATTGAGAGTAAAGTAAAATGACACTATGAACATATTTTGGTGGGCTCAAGTCTCATCAAAAGAAGGATCCAAGTTAATGATTAATGATCCACAAAACCTTTGTATTTATCTCTGTGAATTCTCTAATTCCTAAATATCAACAAATGACAGAATCAGGAGACAGAGAAAGTAGTTTTATGTGTATATATGTTGTACATGTAATATGTGTATAAGCTGGCTTCTGACAATGTATTTATCAATAATGAATTTCAATTCACTATTATATATTTTCATGAGATCTTATTGTTAATAGGTACATGCAAAATTATTAATTACAACTTTATTATTTGTTAGATAAGGAAATTCTGAAAAGTGCATAACTTGCCCAAAATTTCAAAGTTAATAATGGGTTAAGCTAGAACTGGAGACCATTCCTCAGAATTCTAAGATTATTTCAGCTCTACTATATGCCTTCTTTTTCTCAAAAAGTGTGCAAAATTGTGGAATGACTAATTTTAGTACTATAATTTGTAGTTTAAATGTATACGTGTTTTAAACAGTAATTATTCTTTAAATCAGAAAAGGCTATCATAAGTAAGAAGACACGTTTGTCTTCAATGTGTCTATCAGCATAGGTAACTATATTTAAAAAGTAATTTGTGTAAACTATAGTTAAGATTTGTCATGCATGATTCTGGTCTCTACGATATGCATAAGAAATGCTTATTTAACAACCAAAAGAATGATGTATGAAACTATAAGCAAATGATACAAGATAATGTCATTTGGAGTTCTGCTGTTCATTCAAGGGAACTATTACTGAGGATTGGGAGTGGTGCTGGCAGATTCATGGAGAAGATAGGAGCCTTCCATGGACGTAATAGATATTGATGAAAATTTTGGAATTTGGAGACAATTTTTCAGTTTTCTAATCAGCATAGGTGTGTGCATAGTTGCCAAGATGATATTTAAACAATATAATGGAATAAAGAGTACTGTCTCTCTTAAATTGTCTAGAATTTTAAGCAAAGGAAAGACTACAATGGAAAGTGCCATTTGTATGACTACGTTCAACTAAATGGGTGTGAGACTCTGTACTTTGAGCAGAAATAGAGTCATTTTATGTGTTTTGACAATGAGTGTCATTTCCTTTTTCAGCCATTATGGCCAACATGAGTGGTTGGGATTGGGTTAGGTAAATTAAGGTACCATACATCTGGGGTTTTAGAGGTACATAGAGCCCAGAATTCCATGGGAATTGGGCAATGAGCTACCCAAGCCTGATGTAACTTGAGATATTCATAAAAAACATTTTATAAGCCAAACTTCACCAACATTCTCCCTGGTAACTACCAACACCTTATTATGGCTAGGAAATGTGAGGGGAGAAGAGATGGGAAAAATTAACTCAAGAAAATTCTAATCCTTTATTTTCCAGGTCTTCAATCCTTTTAATATTCTACATATATCATAGCAAGATGTCTCTATACCTCATACTAAACATCAGAAGTCAGAATGATCAGCATAAACAATATAGGAGAAATAGACCTTCTTCACTTTCTTCTTTTCACTTCTATTCATCCAGGACTGTACGTGATACTAAAGTAGGAGAATATTGCCAAGGATACGCTCATGTTGTTAGCTGTGAATGAAAAATATAAGAACTGGCAATTAGAGATATTTTAAGAAATTTCAGTCAAGAAAGGAAGACATATTTGAATTTTTTTTCTGTCTTATTAAACACTTTTTAATTAACATGAATTCTTGTCTGAATATTACCATTCCTCAAGAATATGAACTTACTTGACTATGTCAAGCTTGGTTATTATATAGCAAAGAATGCAATTAATCTTACCACGATTTTGCACTAAATCTTGGTAGAGGAGAAAGGCCATAAAACATAAGTGATGGCAAAAGTCACTGCATCCTTCCAGCCCTCAGTCTCCTCACCTGTGAAAAGAAAGAGTTGGCCAGATTAATGAAAATCCATAACTTCCTGTTGCTTAACTGCTCCTGAAACTCAGGAGGTTGCTCTTTTATTTGTATCTCTTCTAGAGTTGGGGATTTTTCCAAGAAATGTAAGTTTCTGATATGAAGGAGAGGAAGAGTAGTCTTTCAAGATAAGTAAATCATTCTCAAATGATCAGCAGATACAGAGGCAACCAACGTTGCATAATGAATCAAGAATATCTGTTATTTTGAGCACAGTCTCAAATATTCACCATAGATTCACAGCCTTGTTTCCTGACAATAGAAAGTAATCTTCTCCCATTGTATTTACCCCTTTATTATGGGACAGAGACCAAGACTACATTCCACCCAGATCAGCATGAGTTTAGAGATTTCTCTTTGCTGGGTGTGCTGGGGAAAAACCTATTTTCTTTTACCTTGATAGCCTCCATTTCTAAATAGTACACATCCTCCCTTATTATAAAATTTAAAATCAGACACTATAGATTCATTCTAATGACAGGAGATCAACTAGAAAAGTCCACTTATAGAGCAAGATAGCATATTTCTATTATAATATTCGAAATTATGAATGCACTCAGCATTTGTTCTATGGTGCTGTCACCCATTAATCAGTTAGACAGTGAATTCTCATGGCATAGAAATGCAAAAGAGATGTCAATATTCATAATGCTGCAGGAAATACAAATATAAAATGTGTTTTCTGTTCCTCTCCACTGGGAGCTGTAAGTAAAGCTGAGGATATGGGAAGGACAGCTTGTTCACAAACATGAGCACAGCAGCAAGTTGTGTGGGAAGGCAAAGCTCCCAGGATTTTATGGTTCTTAACGGTTCCAGACCTCAAATGTCACTGTCTGTGACTTAACCATGAGTGATAAGAGCCTGCCTTGTCTTTGTCAAAATTTTATTAAGAGCACTGAAAGGCATATTCCCTACCACCTACTACCATGATGCACTGGAAATCTCTAGGACACCATGGCAGGCAGGCAAAGGCTGCTGGTGGTCTCAGAATTATTGCCAACTGCTGAGCTAAAATTGTTGTTTGAAGCACATTCCCATATCTTCATTCAACAAGGTGGAAAACAGCTCGTTGTTTATACATCCTACAGTTATGAGAAAATCCTGAGGGAAAGTTTGCTATGGAAACTCCCACTAAAATGTGGCTAAGTGGCATCAAATTGCAGAAACCACTTTACAACAATTAGAAGTGTTTATGAGCTAGGTACATGGTGAGGGCCATGCACAAATAAAACAAGAGGTAAAAATATCTCAAATTAAATCTCCATGGCAGGAGAGAAAAGGGGCTAAGGTTTTGGAAGTTTTGGAAGAGGAGGTCCTGTATCATACTAAAAATGCTCTTTGGTGCCATAAAATGTACATTACTATTTTAAAAATAGTAACGCTACTCCCACTTTCCATTTCTCTAATGAGAATTGTCATCATATTTTGTCTAAAAAGCTGTAAATATTTAAAAGTCATAATGGAGTGGAAAGAGAGGTTGTTTTTAATGAAAAGCAGCATTCTAGAACATTTGTCCTGAAAGGTGACCTGGAGCTGCTCATTAAAATACAGTGTGTATTTGTGCCTTGCTCAGAGTGGCAAATGTGTTAACTGAACTAGGATTCTGGAGACAGGCATCCAGATTTGCCACTATGGGCTGGGTCATCCTGGGCAGTTTATTACATCTTGAGAGATAGCTCTTATTATCTAAAGAATGAGCACAATGATCTCAGCACCACTTACCTCATAAATTGGTGGTAAGAATAACGGAAGATAACTGCTATCAAGGCATTTTGATTGAACTATAACAGAGTAGGTAGAATGTTAATAATTTGTTCATTTATTCAACAAGGCTTTTACTGAATATCTAGGATGTGATGGGCACTACTTTAGGGGCAAGGAACTCAGTGTTTAATCAGTTCTCGCCCTTATAAACTTGTATCTTAGTGAACGAGAAAAATATGAATAAATGAACAAATAAATATATAATATCAGGTAGTTGGGAAACAATAAAGCAGGGGAAGGAAATACAGAGTGATTGCGTTTGAGTGCAGAAACTCTTCTGGATAAGTTGTCAGTGAAGATTTTTCTGAAGAGGGGATATTTGAGTAGCGATCTTAATTACTTAAGTGATGAGCTGTGTGAAGATCTGGGGCAGGAGAGTTAGTGACTGACGGTGCAGCAAGTACAAAGAATTGAAGTGCGAACGTATGTGATGTGTTTGAGCAATAACAAGAAGGCCAGTGGGGCTGGAGCAGAGAAAGAAGAGTAGTAATACATGACATTGGGAAGGCAACCAGCACAAATCATGTGCGAGACCATCATAATGACAGGATGCTATTTTCAGTGTGATAGGAAACTACTGGAAGATTGTGAGAGCCCATGCCCTGATTTCCGCTTTCAAAGGATTATTTTGGCTGCCAGGCAAGAGTAGAAATTGAGCCTTCTGCAATAGTCCAGTTGTCAGATGATGGTGGTTTGGACTGTGGTAGGTGCAGTGGAGGGAATAGATTTGGAACATGCTTTGAAGGTATAGTCTAATGAGTTGTGAGAGAAATTCCTTGGGTGTTAGTGGAGTAGACCCCTGCGTGTTGCTGTGGCTGCTCCCTGGGTACAAGTAGGAAGGGCAGTGACTCTACGTTTCCGGACTCCTCTGACCTAGTAGATGCCTCCATCCATGCAGGTTGTTTTGAACTAAACTTAGGGTACCTCTGGGAGGAACTGGGAAGGTAATGGGCAACTGCATCTACTCACTTGCAATCTTGACCTTATTTACTTTTCACCTAATTTGTTTGCTGGTTGGTAATAAATCAAAGTGAAAGGAACGTCTAATTCAGTAGAAAATATAATCTATTTTCTTAGTGAAAAAAAAGAAGCAAGGAAATTTGTTGAGAGCAAGGTGCTGGAGAGCCCATTTTGATTATGTAAAGTGAGGAGAGGTGTAAAATAGTTATATCTGAGAATGGGAAAGTAAATTGACTAGGGAAATGTAGTGAGATTAAGAAGCATGATAATGATCAACTTGAAGTTAGCAGTGATTGTTTAGCATTATACCAGTTAGCATGGCTGTGTATTTTTCATATCCATGTACATCTGCTTGCAATCAGGAGCACAGTAGTTAGAGAGCTGGATTTAAACACGGTGGGGTTTTCCTGGAAGTAGGATGCAGGAAAAAGGGAGTTGAAGAGCCATGGAATGTAACTTGAGTATGGGGGTATGAGTGAGCAGTAACAGACACTGAAAAAGTGCTTGGGTCGATAGATTGAAGAACTATTGGAGTAAACAGACCAGAAGGAATATTCTAGAAAGATAGAAAGTGCTCAGAAGTAGAATCTTTGAAATTGGTGGTGCCATGATTGGTAATTGACCAGGTTTTGGTATGGCCCTGGGCATGGGTGGCTACACAGACTCTACAGCTTCAACAGGGAAGGTATTCAGCAAGTATTTTTGACTGATGCTTGATTCTAATAGGGGCTTCCATATCAACTTTGAGACCCCAAATTCTTTGTAGAGCATTTTTATTTATGTTTTTGGTCCCTTTTTCAAGCATATGTTAAGCCTGAAGTGTCTGGCATATTTTCTCTGAGAACATGAAATAATGGGGCAAATTCTTTGTCTGTAAAGCTCATAGATAACATAGATTGTTCTGGATATTTCTGAGACTTCAACTCTCAAGTGTGAAAGCACTCTTTATTAGAGATCAAAATTCCATGATCTAACATGAACTGGTCCTTGCAGATTTTAATTCATTTATTTCCTCTTCCTCTCACCTCCCTCCTCCTTCTCTTTTTTTTGCCCTCTCTCCTTCTTTGTTTCCAGATAGATAAATACAGATAAATACAAGTAAATGAATTGAGAGGTAGATAAATAGGTAAATAAAATATTTTAGTAATAGACTTTAATTATCCTTTTGCACTCAAATTTACCTGAAATGCCCTGTGAATCAAATTACATCACTGCTACATGGCAGCAGCTTTTTAGCATCAAAAGGGATTATATAGCCATGGAATAAATATATCCCTAAGACTTATGAGACATCAGGTTGTAGGTCCATAACTCCCAGGAAAACAGATATAAAAACAAATTGCCCTGTGTTATAGACAAAGACAAATTAGCATAAGAGGTATAATTATATGCTAACATGATTTAATATTTTTATCTGAATACACCAGAACTTGCACATCAACATTGAGAGTTTCCCCATCAAAGTAGCCACCTTGGTAGGTTATATATTAGATATTTGTCCTAGTGATGTTGATATTGTTCTGGACATTTTGTGAGCTATTCTGGGCTTACCTTTAAAGAACTTCCTTTTGAGTATTTTTAATGGTGCTGAATCATATTTTTAAAGTAAGATTTGACTACTGGAGCCAACTTAAGGCAATTTGGATCTGGGGTTGACAGGTGATGGTTTTAAGAGATTTGAATCATAGATAAGGAATGACTTCAGTAAAATCATGGACTTGTCTACTTGCGAGTATTGTAAACCAAATCTGAAGGCACTTCATAAAGAGAGAAGACTAATATTTTGAGCTATGGTCCCACAAATCAACTGAATGCCTGACCTACTAAAGTGACCATTTTCAGTGGAGAGCTCTCCTTTGGAGCCTTTTGCTTTCTGATCCAAAGGAGAGCAAAGAGTAAGGATGCTTGATATTAAACATCCAGTTTCCCTATTTCACAGTCCACAGTCCACAGAGTTACCGTTAAAAAGCATTTTATTCTGCAACAAAATTAAAATAGTTGATACCAGAATGAGGCCATGGTTGAATTCCTGGGGAATCGTCTGCCTTCTGCCCTGTGAAATGCCAAAGCAGCAGAGAAAGATGAATGTATTCGCAGCATCAGCACGGGTCCTTTCTCCCACAGAATGAATGCATTTCAAGAACTTCTCCCTCAGAGCATGGCTGGTTCAGCCCACGACTGTCTGTTCTTGAAAACAGAGGCTAAAAGGACGGCCACCTTATACACTCGGATAGCAGGAACACTGGATTTGTTAGTGATCAAAGCTTGCGCTGTGCGAGTCCTGATGTTATTTTTAACGTCCCAAGCTCCTTCACCTGTGATTCTCAGTAAAGCTATTATCCAGAATGTTGTTAGAAGTGGATTTGATAAAAGTTTGGCCTCCGGAACATCAGGCGTTCCTGCTCTTTGCTCTCTTGTGGGTCAGGAACAAATCCTTCCTCACTCCTCCTCTCATGTCCAATATCTATTAGGTAGGTGAGGCTGTTTTCCTCTTCAGTTTCTCTGTTCTAGTTCTGCTGATCTTTGAAAGAAATAAAAGTATTTCAAAGGTATTATGCCTACCTAAGTGTGACAATCCTGTTGTTAATATAAAAGTGATACACACTTTGGTCAAGGGACTTTTTTTCTCGAAGTTCTTTTACTATATTACTTTATTTCTATCTCCCTGAAAACATAAGCATCCAATTCCATGAAATTGGGAATAATTCAATGTTCTTGGGTAAGTTGGTTTTTTTCCTAGTTATAATGTCTGTTTGTTTTATTTAGGGAATTGAGGGATGGTGATGACACTGGCATTGATGACAACCTTGTCAAGATTAAGAAGGAAGTCCCTGGAGATGAAGGAACTGGATCAATAGGAAATTTTTCCAAAGACTGGGGCTCTATTTTGCCACTGGTAGGGCAATAGGAGTAACAGTAGTAACAAGGACAGCAATGAATATTGACACCTATTAAGAATCTACTCTGTACTCTACATTTTTTGCATCTCTTTTCCCATTTGATCTTCACATCATTATGTGGTACCAACAATATTTTACAGATGAAAATAGCAGAGCACAGAGAGCTTAAGTGACTGCCCAATGTAACGTTTGGAACGTGGCAGAGCTGGGATATGAACCCAAGCAGTCTGACTCCACCGCCCCCACGCTTTCCTATTAATGCTGCTCTGTCTCCCTAACTTGCCTAACTAGAACATGTGCTTCTGAGAGTGAAGAACTTTCCTCCTGAAATTGGTAATAAGGATGGGGGGGCAGGCAGGAATGGAGTATGATGGGGAAAGCATGTTCAAAATTCTAGCCTTGACAGACTCCCTGACCCTGCAAAGACGAGGTTAGTTACCTAACTGTTCCCATAGCACTTCCTACTTACCCCATCACAGCTCTTCATTCTGTATGTTAGTTTCCTGGTGCCTGACTGTCTCTTCCAGTAGACTCTAATTAATTTGAAAGTAAGGACTACATTTTGTTCAAAATTGGGGCTATAATATCTAGAAAAGTAACTAAAATATAATAGACACTTGGTAAATATCTGTTGAATTGGTTAATGATAACAAACGGAATGGGGACATGTAATACATACAAAAATGATTTAAACCTGATTCTAGGATGCTAGCAAGCACATTGAGCTGCCAGTTTCCTTTTTCTGTGCAGCTAGTATAGTTCTTATCTTTCTGCCTTTCTCCGTAGGCCAACAGGGCTGTATGTGCAATGGGTACATACATATATTACATACATATGCATATTTTTGTATTTTTAAAATATATACAAATATCTTATACATGCAGAAGACTGTGGCCTCAACACTTCAAAAATTCATGTGTTTTGGCTCCTTAGTTATCTGTGCTGTACCAATGCCAGTAAGAAAATAGTGAAATTTAGGATCCTTGGTCTTTGGCCAAAAGAATTGGCCGTGAGTTAAAATAATCAGAACACAAGGATTTTAATTTTTCAGCTTTCCTCATGAAACTGCAAAGTGAATGTGAAGAAGGCATTGGGTGCTAGTACTCAGCACCAGGTGGGTTGAGTTGCAACAGGTAGGTCACACACTTGAGTTAGTGTTAGAAGTTAGAAGCTTAGTGTTAGCTTCTATTACTTTAGGAGATAACTAAGAGCACCTGAGATCCAGCAGACACATTGCTTTCTTCTGCCTTCTCATTCCTGCGCCTGCTGCTTGGATTCCTCGTTGAACGGCCTTCACCTTGCCGTTGTCTGAGTTCCTGAGCCCTCTTGCTGAGCTCATAGTATGGTTCCCTGTCTGCATCTCTTGCCCCTCACTGTGCTTCCCCCATTCCTGGCAATTTTTTTGCTTAGGACCACCTGCCAAACCCTTTGCCCATTCTCTTTGCCTTGACCTGAACACTCTGGATATGTTGACCTGCCTTATGTCTGACTCACTTCTTATCCTGACCCCCATTGATATTTTAGTGGGCCTGAATTGCCTGTCTCAGTAGATACCTGTACCCACCTTGATCACTTTCACCCAAGTCAATCTCACCAAGCCCACTAGCACTGATCTGAGGCTGGTGGCTAGCTGGTCTCTGTCCTCACATTAGTGGTGATGCTCTTGTGCTTTTGTTTGCTAAATCTCCAACTCCATGCTCCCTGTTAGGAAATTTCTTCCTTCTTGCTTCTTCTAATTGCCTATGCTGTTTTAGAAATGGGCTTTTTTCCACTTGGAATTCCCCTTCTCTTTATTCCTACCCATTCTGCATAGGCAGACTCAGCCTAAAACCAATCTTGTGGTCTCTGAACTTAGGAAACGTTCAGCTCCCCCCAAAATAATTACCTTCTCATCTGTGGCCTTATTCCAACTATAAAAACCCTAGAGCAGTCACTCTTATAGTATGGCCCCAGGACCAGCAGCAGGTGCATTACCTGGGAACTTTTTAGAAATGCAATTTTTGCAGAGGAATGACATCAGCAAGATGGCTGAATAAAACATCACTCGCTCATATCCCCCCTCAACAAAAACAATTTGGCATCCATCCAGGGACAAAAGTGCCTTTGTAGGAGCTTTGGGATTCAGGTAGGAGACTGTGAATGCCCAAAACAGTCCAAGAATGAGGAGAGCTGCTTTGGAACACAGATCTGTACTCAGGCAAAAGACTCACCCACCACGGTCTAGACTATAGACCTGGAAACAGCTCCACAGCCCTGAGGATTTGGTTACAACTCCATTTGTCTTTGGTTCTGTCACCAGCACCACACACCATGGGACCTGGAGAAATCTTGCCCACCCTTGTGCTGGTAATAGACATATAGACCTCTGTCCTGGCTGTGGACCCTGAAGTGGCCCGTGAACTGGCTCCAGCCCCTCTCAGTCATAATCTAGAAGCCCTGGGAGAACAGTGAATTACACTATCACCCACAGCTGAGAAAGCCTTTGCGGAAGCCTGGGAGGCCAGTGGGAAAGTTCCAGCACACAGTTGAAGCAAAAAAAATATGAGAGTAGAAACATTGGAGAGGGTAGGAGGAGCAATTTGACTTCACCTGCATCACCGCTCTCCCTAGGTGGCACAGCTCAGTGCCAAAAGACCTTCTTGGCCTATGATTTCTCCTGTGAGGGAAAGTGAGAGTGTGTCAGTAAGCACCTAAATTCCCCAGCTGTGCAGGATGCCACCAGAGAGGCCCATTTCTTTCTCATCTCATCCAGAGTACTGAGTTGTCAGCTGCATGACTGGGGGATGGTGAGGGCTGGGAGAACAGAAGCCAGGGCTCAGAACAGAATGTATCAAAGGGACTCCACATCCCTTGACCACGTTCCTCTGGTCCCTGCATCAGGGATTCCCTTGGGAGCCCACCCATGAGCCACTGGGATTGCCTCACCTACAGATTTCCCAGCTGGTCTATGGGCATCCTCAGTGCTCTGTGCACCTCATGCACACACACCCCTATCCCATGGCCAACTCCCTATGTGCACTCCTGATGGCAGCATGAGTGAGCTTTTGCAGGTGGCTAGTGAGCATGTCCAGAAAGTCAGCCTGATTCTGAAGATCAGGGAGAGACTGCCCTTCAAAAAGTAAATGGGAGGTGGTTAGCACATGACCTGGTTCTGCAGGATTAGAAGTCATAAAAGCTTAAGAATTCTGCCACAAGAGGGAGCAAGAAATGTGGAGTACATGTATCCATAGAAGGTCTGAGAAAACTTCAGAGTCCCTAACAAGGATGATGGAAGATATTTTTCTCCTGAAGTTAGTCAGTAAAGACTGGAAGAGGTGACTATTACTTCAAACATGAAGACAACAATGCAAGACTTCAAAGAATATGAAAGATTAAGGAAACATGACACCACCAAAAGGACACAATAATTTTCCAGGAACCACAGAACTGGAGATCTGTGATTTACTAGAGAAAGAATTCAAACTAACTGTTTTAAGGAAGCTCAATGAGCTATAAGAAAACACAGAAAGACAATTCAATGAAATCAGGAAAACAAACAAAATGAGAAGTTTAACAAAGAGATAGAAATCATAAAAAAGAACTGAACAGAAACTGTAGAGCTGAAGAATACAATGAACAAAATGAAAAAGGCAATAGAGAGCATCAATATCAGAATAAAACAAACAGAAGAAAGGATGTGTGAATTAGAAGACAGGACATTTGAAATTAATCAGTCAGAGGGAAACAAAGAAGAAAGAATGAAAAAGAGTGAAGAATGCCTACATGATCTGTAGGATGCCATGAAAAGAAACAACTTGAGAATTATTATGGTCCCAGAAGGACAAGAGAGAAAGGAGGGAGAAGAATGCTTATTTAAAGAAATAACAGCTGAGAACTTCCAAACCCAGGGAGAGATTTGAACATGCATGTTCATGAAGCTCGTAAGTTCCCAAACAAACTCCACTTAAAGAGAACTTCTTCGAGACACATGAAAATAAAACCACCAAAAATCAAAGATGGAGCCTTAAAAGCAGCAAGAGAAAAGAAGCTTGTAACTTACAAGGAAACCCCACAAGGCTATTAATGGATTTCCAGGAGAAACCTTACAGGTCAAGAGAGGGTGGGATGATATACTCAAAGTGATGAAAGAAAAAAGTGCCAAAAATAAATACTGTATCCAGTGAAGTTGTCCTTCAGAAAGGAAGGAGAGATAAAGACTTTCCCAGACAAACAAAGCTGAGGGAGTTCATGACCACTAGATCTACCTTACAAGAAATGCTTAAAGGAGTTCTTCAAGCTGAAATGAAAGGACACTAATTAGTAACATTAAAATATAGAAAATTTGCAGCACACTGGTAAAGGCAAATATATAGTGAAATTCAGAATACTCTATTCCTGTAATACGGTGGTGTGTAAGCACTTAACTCTAGTATAAAGGTTAAAGGACAAAAGTATTAAAAATAACAATAGCTATAATAATTTGTTAAGGAATATACAATACAAAAAAGAGGCAAATTGGGACATCAAAAACATAAAAGGGGCGAGTAAAATGATAGAGGTTTTTTGTAGGCAATCAAAACTATCAGGGTAGAATAGACAGTTATATCTATAAGATATTTTATGTAAATCTCATGGTAACCACAAAATAAAAATCTGTAGTGTACATACTATTATCAAAAGACAAGAGATAACAAATGTTGGCAAGGCTGTGAAGAAAAGGGAACTCTTGTACACTATTGGTAGGAATGTAAATTGGTACAGCTACTATGGAAAACAGTATAAATGTTCCTCAAAAATTTAAAAATAGAACTACCTATGTTCCAGCAATCCCACTTATGGGTAGATATCCAAAGGAAGTGAAATCACAATCTTGAAGAGATATCTGCACTACCATGTTCATTGCAGCATTATTTACAATAGCCAAGATATGAAAAAAAGCATGTGTCCATCTATGGATGAATGGGTAAAGAAGATGTGGTATATATACATATATACAATGGAATATTATTCAGCAATGAGAAAGAAGGAAATCCTATCATTTGTGAGAACATGGATGGATTATGAAGGCATTTTGGTAAGTGAAATAAGTCAAACAGATAAAGAAAAATGCTGTATGATCTTGCTTGTATGTGGATTCTTAAAAAGCTGAACTCATAGAAACAGGGAACAGAATGCTGGTTGCCAGGGCTTGAGGGTGGGGGAAATGAGAAGATATTGGTCAAAAGGTACAAACTTTCCTGGGCCAGCCTGGTGGCATAGTGGTTAAGTTCATGCACTCTGCTTCGGTGGCCCAGGGTTCACTAGTTTGGATCCCAGGTGCGAACATTTGCACCACTCATCAAGGCATGCTCTGGTAGGCATCCTACATATACAATAGAGGAAGATGGGCACACATATTATCTCAGAGCCACTCTTTTCTCAGCAAAAAGGGGAAGATTGGCAGCGGATGTTAGCTCAGAGCTCAAAGGTACAAACTTCCAGGTATGAGATGACCGAGTCCTGGGAATCCAATGCACAGCATGGTGACTATAATTAAGAATAGTATATTATATACTTTAAAGTTGCCAACAGTACCTGCTTAGCAATTTAATGTTAGGTTAGATTTTAATGTTCTCACCACACAAAAAAAAAGGTAATTATGTGAGGTGGTAAAGGTACTGATTAATCCTATTGTGGTAACCATTTCGCATTAAATGCATTTATCAAATCATCATGTTGTACAAGTTAAACTTAAACAATGCTATTTTTCATTAATTCCTCAATAAAACTGAGAACAAAAAAGAAATGCAAATTCTCACATCTCACTTCATATCTATTGAATCAGAAACTCTGGAGGTAGGTCTCGGAAATAAGTTTTATTAAGCCTACAAGGTAATTCTGAAGACACTCAAGTGCAAGAAACATTGCCATTTCTCTAGGCATTTCTCATTGCCATTTCTCTTGCCTGTTGCCTCTTGAGTTTAGGGCAGATGGAACTAACTTCTATTTACTTCCTGTTTCTGAATTCCTGCTTCTCCGTTCTTTTGTAACTACCTGAATTCCAGATTGCTAACCTGTCCATTGATAAAAATTTCTTCTTGGTCAAACTCAGCTTGCCTGCCACTGTATGTCTAAGTCCTATTGAAATTGTGTGATGCCAGCGTTAATGGTATATCAGCCACATTCTACCAAGTAACAGCACTGCCGCATGCCTCCTGCTATCTCATAACCAATATCTGGGTACAGACATCCTGCAATGCAGAAGCTGATCTCACACAACAATTTGTTTCTTGTCATGCCTCTGAGCAATGGCATCCACAAGAATGGATATTCAAGAAGTACTGTGGTGGGTGAAGACCTTGCTTATTGCATCGTCAATCATCTCTACTCTCCCCTCAAAGAATCCTTCGCAATTGAGGACCAACTTCAGAAATAAATCAAAGAATTTTCCTGGTAAAATCAATACTACAAGAGTTTTGAAATCTAGTGTCCTGCTGAATATAAACTACCTCATCATCCCAGCGGTAGATGCTTAGTTGAAACCAGTGAGAGTTGTATAAAACTTAATGGCATCCTTGATGTAAACAGCTAATATAGCTTCAGTCATTTTGCATTTATGATCCTGCCTTTGAAACGCCAAGGGGAATTGCATTCTAGGGCCTGAAGGAAGTGTTTGTAGAGAACACAGAGCAAGTGCAAACCTCTGTGGGTCATATACGAGGTTAACTGCAGACACCGGGGAAATTTTTATTGTAAAGCCAAAGTCGACTGTTAGTTTTGGTGGAAAAATACATCAGAGACCCATGTGTATCTCTGTGTGTTTGTTTTTCTCCGTGGTTCTTCCAGTAGCCTCATTTCCCTTTAATGTATGATAAAACATGAGTTTGAGAAATGATTGAGATGTTGTCAGTGACTGGCTACCTCTTGGTCCTACCAATCTTCTGTGGATGAGGCTGCCCAGGGAGTGTGTTTGGAGGTACTTGCCCATGGTGCCGTTGGATGCAGGCACTTTCACAGTATTTCATAACTGGGACAAGGAAAGCCTAGTGTTTGCAAAATGTCCTGGTGCAGCAGCAGAGAGAATAAGACTGTATTTCTGACTAGGTAGAGCATAGTGTGAAGCAACTCATCCAAGGATTCCTAAAGGTAAACACAGCATCGTCAGTCCTGCACTGTTACCTACCAGAAAATGCCTAATCTTGATGGCATGCTCTGCAAATACCTGTGCAAATATGCAAATCTGAGCCCATTTGATGGACTAATGGGCAAGGTGCCAGGAGCCAATTGCACAAGGTTTTTACGTTTTTAGGATTTTTTGTTTGTTTGCCCAAAGGATTCTGGAAAATGACTGGAATTGGAAGGCCAGATAGGGTTTACCTAAGATATTGGATCCCAGCTTGGCCTAGTCACATATCTGAGCCATAAGGAGAGAATCTGAAAGTACTGTTTTCACAAGGCACTCACTAAGGAGATAGAATTCAGGTGAGGAGAAGGTTTAGTGGGTGGGGGAAGTAGCCTCATGCTCACTTCTATGAGTGCCTTTGACGAGGCAAGCACAACAGTGCCGGGATAGCTCAACACGGCACTGGGGACAATGCCTACATCAGAGGCTTTCATGTTGTTATGCTGGCCCTGTTAGCAACAGAAGTAGTGAGGCACTGCCCTTTCATAGCCCCTGATGGTCAAGGAGAAAAGTAGAGCAACTCATCATGAGCCCAGGAGACTCAGAAAGGATACAGAGGGATGATGTTCTGGGAAGAGTACCAGCAGATTTGGGACATTAGCTTTACATGACCCTATTCATATTTAAATATAGTAAAGCTTGAATTACACAAGAAAATTCAGGTCTATGAGTCCATTAGCAAGTCAGTCTTGCTTCTCTTTTCTCATGTCATCTCTTTGCTGCAAACCTTCTGGAAACTCCTCTCTTACAGGATATACTCTAAACACCTTATCTTGGAATTCCAGATGACTAAGTTTGTCTCCATCTAACTCAGTGATCTTCCCACTCCACTCTAAACAGCACTTTGGCTACATATTGATCTCTATAGTGTCCTTTGGTGTGTGTCTTCTCTCTACCTCTCTGCATATCCCTTGCTTATCAAAGCCCAGGTCAAGCTCTGCCATTTCTTTGAAGCTTTTGCTAATCACCTCTACCCACAGTAATCATTCATGTTCAAGTCCTTTCTATCTTAGTCTCCTATTTCCTTCCAATAGTATTCATTTAGCTTTTAGCACACATGACCTTATTTGTTAGTCATCCTTTCACGTAATATTTTGTTCTTCTCCCCAGTTGCATTGCAAGCCCATTTACTTCTCCTCAGCCTCCTGCTGGGCCTGGCCCACTGTCGGGCATATGAAGTTGTAAGGATTGTTGCATGATCAAGTTACTAATGATCTGACATTGGTATCTTGGTGTGATTGTCTCATGCTTCATTTTATGTTGAGATATGGGAGCAGAGCAGAAAGTTCCGGTAAATGGCTTCTCAGCAAACGAGCATATTCTTCATTACTTTGGCTCTCACTGATTCTTGCCCCTCTGGTGTCCACCCCTGCTGACTGGGTTTTCAGAACATCTCAGCAGTGTGTGGTTTGAACCATTTGCTGACTTTACGAGTGGGAGTATGGTGCCCTGGAGCAAGGATGAAGTCATTTGGCTCATTTTCATTTTTGAACATAAATTCCCTAAAGCTAGATTTGTTTTCTTGGAATAAAGTCATATAATCACAGTGTCAGAGGAGGGAAGAAACTTATATGTTTCATTATCATTGTCATCTTTTTCGATGAGTCAGATGAATTTGGGTTTGAATCATGGTTTTACATTTATGATAACTGTGTGACCATGGACAGGTCAGTAACTTTCTAAGATTCTCTTCCCTCACCTGCAAACTGATAATATTTCTTACTTAGAAAGTTGCTAGTAGAGAATAAGTGAGTTAATATATGTGATGTGTCAGGAGTCCCAACTGACATACAGCAAGTACTTAATAAATGATAGCTATAATATCAGTTATTATTATCAACCGAGTAATTATACGATGCATATTCCTTGTAATAGGTACCAGAGATACAAAAGAGTAATCGTACATTGTCTTTTCCCCAAATGCTTAAATTTAGTTAGAGAAATTGAACATAAATGTAAAAGTTTGACCAAAATGTATTGAATCCTTCTTTTGTGCAAGGTACTAGGAAAGATCCAAGCTATACAAAAATGACACATATCCCGCCAACTCCCAAGGAGGTGTCAATGCACCCAGGGAAGCATATGTGATTTGCAGTGACAAAATAGGGGAGTTGGGAGTGTATACATTACGTGGACATCAGAGTCCTTTTGTCTGCAAGTAGTATCCTTGAAAAAGCTCAAACTGCCTTAAGCATTAAAGATAATACATTGTTTTTAACATCGGTAAGTTCAGACTAAGGACCTCAAGACCACCAGTCACATCTTTGTCTGTGTTAATTAAGTCATAAAATGCCTAAAAAACATGGCTCTATGAAGTAGACCTGCACAGGGTAGAATTTGGGACTGGTGGATTAGTAGTTCAGTGTCATCAAGGACTCAGATTTTCTTCTGTGTTTCCTTTTTGCCATTCACACTGTTGGCTTCAAACTTTGGATTGCAGTTTGGTTCATAATGGTCATTGAAGCTTCTTGTTTCCTATCTGGAATGATAGATTGATGATAGATAGATACACAGATACATAGAGAAAGTTGATGAAAGAGATAGAGAACCAAAAGTCTTTAGTCTGATTGAGTCAATATGTTCACTTAGACAAGTATAATATCATGTGATTGGCTTAAGATTGGGTCCCTAAACCACTGATGATCATCATTCCCTTAGACTTATCAGGGTGCACCTTTGCAGCTAGGGTCAGTACCCTAAACCACATGGCTGCTACACAAGTGAGAGAGAATGGAAAATATATTGGAAGTCAAGCACAATGTCCAGAACTGGGCCTCAATACAATAGACAAGTTGACTTATGGCTTTATTTATACATTGTTTCCTTTTATCAACAATCTTCACGCTATTCCAGCTTCATGATTTTTTTTTAATGGGCTAGTTACTTCATAATGCTAAAATGTATTATCTCCCATCACAATTACAATGCCTAAATTATATAAGCCATCCCTGGTGGTCTAATGGTTAAGATTGAGTGCTGTCACCACCATGGCCCAGGTTCATTTCCCACACCACCCATCTGTCCATTGTCATACTGTGGCGGCAGTGTCATATTGCCGTGATGCTGAAAGCTATGCCACTGGTATTTCAAATACCATCAGGGTTACCCATGGTGGAGAGGTTTCAGCAGAGCTTCCAGACTAAGGCAGACTAGGAAGGAGGAACTGACCACTTACTTCCAGAAAACTGGCCATAAAACCTTATGAATAGCAGCAGAGCATTGTCTAATATAACACTGGAAGGTGAAAGGATGGTGCAAAAAGACCCAGCAGGGTTCTTCTCCGCTGTACACAGGGTCACTAGGAGTTGGAATCAACTGGCTGGCACTAACAGCAAAATTACATAAACGCCCTGGAAGAAAGTGGGTAGTGTCAGTTAGAGAAATGATGGAGGGGGGTTTGTCCTACTGGCCTACTAGCTAAAGGAAATTTTGTTATTTTTATTGTGATTTTCTAAACATCTCAGTATTTTATTTCAGTAGTCTTCTTCAGAATACAAGTAGGACACCCATTAGCTATCTAATCATCAATAGTGAGAAATTAATTCTGGAAAGAATTACTCGGACTTAAAGGATAAATAGAATTTTACCAGGCAAAATAGGTTTCCCAGGCAGAGGGACCATCATAAGCACAAATAAAGAAGCATGAAATTATGTGATACATTTGCGAAAGGGTGAATGCTCCAGGACTGTTAAAGCATTAGGTTTGTAAGAATGGAGAGTGATCAGAACTGAATCCAGAAATACAGTTCGAAGTCTGTACCAGACTGTTTCTTAATCGCAAGAAAAGATGCTAGGAATAGCTCACAAAATCTCCTAAAAGCCTGAAAAATCAGGCAGGCACAGAAAGCAGGGAAGAAAAAGAGAAGAAAGGCAGCCAGAGTCACTGTCAATCATCCCCAAAATTAGTCCTGGGTTGACACCATTGTCCCCACCGCTTCTCCCACAGACACCACAAATACTGGACACTGGACACCATTAGAAGCTCTACCATTGCTGCTCTTGAAAACTGCTTCTGCTGCTGCTGTCCCGCAGCCAGCATGAATCTTTTGCTACTGCTTCGAGTCATTCATTCCCGGTTCAGAGTGAGACACAAACATACCCGAGATGTCAGTTATGTGCCTGACACAAGGGATGCTCGTAAATTGGGGATCAGCTCCCATGAAGGCTCATATAGTAGATAACTCCCCAACCTTATAACACATTTATAATTAATTCTTTAGACAATGGAGGATGCTACTGTTGATGGTAAAAATGATGAGGAGAAGAATGATAATAGTGACCGTCACCATTTAATTAATGCTTACTTTATGCTCATCCTCAAAACAACTTGATGAAGGGCATTCTTGTTCCCATTTTACATATGAGATGCCTGTCTTACAGAAGTTAACTTAAAGGGGGAGGGGCATGACAGATCTGCTCTAGGAAGATCCCTTTCATAGCTGTGTGGAGGAGGATTAGGGGTGTAGAGAATGTAGCCAGAGACACTCAAAGGAGGAAGAGAGCCTAAACAGCGGAGGAGAGGAAGGATTAGAGCAGCTTTCTGGAACTTCAGAGCTCCTCAGAATCACCTGGAGGGCCTGTGAAGACACAGGTCGCTGGGCTCCAACCCCAGAATTTCTGATTCAGCAGGTCTGGCTGGGGCTCAAGAATCTACAACTCTCACAAGTTCCAAGTTGATATGGCTGCTACTGGTTCAGGGACCATATTTTAAATTAAATGGACTTAAATTAAATGAACTAAAGAACTGTTTCTTTAACCTCAGCAATATATGGACTCATTTTAATGCAATACATCAGTGAGACTACCAATACCTCCCCTCTATTTTTATTACGATGTCACTTAAAAATATACAGATATAAAATTAGGTATAAACTCCTTATGCTTATAGCTCATATACAACAATAAAAGCTAACCTATATTTAAATTAAATACAAACAAAAATATAAAATTAATAAAATTCAAATTAATGTTAACTTTAATGTGACATATTATTCTGCTGGAATTAAAAGACCATTTTGCGTTTAAGAGAAGAAAACATATAACTTCCAAACCAATTTTGTTTTTATCTGTTTTTGTAATACTCGTGTAAGAAATGACTATTTGCATAAGTATATTCTACAAAATGGTATTAATAACTCTCAGACTCTGTATCCAACATTATACTTAATCAAAACCCTGCCAGTGAGCATTACTATACTGGCAGTTTTAATAAGATGATTCCTAGTATCTCTGTGAAGCCAGTTTCCTGTGCATTCTAAGAGAATTGTGACATTATTGATATCCAGATTAAATAGTTACCTAATGCTGTTATTGCTAAGCTTGGGAATATAAAAATTTATTACATATTTACTATTATGCTTTTACTGTTAGTGATCTGTCACAAGTGATATGTGCCACTTGTGACAGATGTGAATCTTTAATTCACATAAAGATGTGGCACTGAATGGAAAGACACATGTGTCATTAGCTGTTTTAGTTCAGCATTTCCTACTACCATATCCTACGCGATAATTTGATTTGACTTTTGCAGTTCTTTTCTCAAACTAATGCAAAACTTTTATTATATACTATTTAGCATCTGACTTCATTTGGGTTCTCCAGAGGCAATCCCCAAGACGAGGACTCTAACGAACAGAGTTTATTAGGAAGAGTTCTCAGGAAAAACTCATAGGGGAATAAAGGAACAGGACAGATAACAGAAGCAAGCCAGGTAAGGGCCTGCTGTGAAGGAAAGTCCTGAAGGTGATAACTTTGACTTAATCCTTCCGGGGAGCTCTGGAGACAGAGTAGATCACCCTCCAGAGTTCCGCTGACTAGGGACAGGGGAGCCTAAATACTTATGCTCATGTACCCATCACACTCATCAGTCACTGGATAAAGGACGCCCTTAGAGAGACATAAACTACCCAGCATTTCAGGAAAGTAGGCTCTGGCAACCTGAGGGCAATGCTGACTGTTGGTGCTGACTGTTGGGTGTAAGGGTAGGCCATGAATCAATGCAGGAAAATTGTGAAGGGATTGGAGAGGCTATGAGTGAATCACTGATAGTGTCAACTATGACATCTCATGACACTATTTGGCTTTTACTTTGAATATGAGGATCAGTTTATTGCCTCTCAGTTCCAAATCCACCCTTCTTTTCTCTGCTTTGTGACACTGGAGCTGGACCAGGTAAACATTTTCATTACTGGATGGATCCTTGTTAGGTTTTGTCAATAGAAGATACTGGAGGAATACTGCAAACATAACAAGAGGAGAGGCCTTTTACCCCTGGTTCCCATGTGCTGTTTGGGGAGCAGCTGCCAGGATGTGAGAAATGAGAAGCCCAGTAGAACTCACCTCAACAGCCTTCATGCGCCAGCTGTAGCTTGCACCATATGTTTTTCCTACCACCCACAGACTGTTCCTGTGGACCAACTCAGGCCCCCTCACACCTTTCAGCAAGTTCTCAGCCACCCAGAGGGCCATTCCTATGAACCTGCTCTAGTTCATGCCCTCTGCCAAGTTTTCCCCCAGCAGCTTTACACTCTCTGCAATGAGGTCTGAATCTCAGCCTCGGGTGTGTTCTTTTAAGCACATAATTCCTTTCTTGCTCATTTTCTCTACGTTCTACAGGTTGTAGCTTCCTTTTGCATTTGATATTTCTGTATTCTTTGGAATCCTCTTTTACGTCTTTTGATAGTTAACCACCTTTCAGTAGTTGACAATTCTTTGTATTTTTCTCCTTCTTCAGATTACTGATGTCATTTTGTCTTCTGATTGGATCGTGATGGATAACAATGGACACTGAAATTGTGTCATGCTTAGTTATAAAGTTTTGTCAAGCTATAATATGTAAATTTTTCCAATAGGGAGAATTTGTAGATTTCCAAGAATATGGTAAATATCACTTTGAGAATTACAGGATGAGAAAGATATTTTTTTCTGAGAAAATTGACAGAACTTGATAATTAATTGAATTTTAGCATATAAGGAGAAAACAAAATGAAAGAATAAAATGTTTTACTTTGAAAGACTTGGTGGTTAATGATTGTGCCAGGTAGTTCCTCCAAGTAGCTGCTGATCTCAGAGTCACAAGTGAAGGGGATTTATTGGGAGAGAGGGAAAAGGAGGAGGCAAGGAAAGTCTTCAGACCATGATGCAGATCCAACACCTGTGAAAGGAGATGAAGAAGGATGGAGTACAGAATAAAGAGAGCTTCAGACCTCAGTATAGCTCTGAGAAAGCCTTGACTTGTCCAACAGGGAGCTCTGGTACAAAGATTGCCTATAGGCCTACCCGTGCTTATAAACCATCTATATATTCTCCTCCAATGCACAATAAAATATAGAGTCTTTATCATGGTTTACAAGGCCTTACACAAATGGACCCCTGATATCTTTCTTATGTCATCTCCTACTACTCTTCTTTCTGAATTACTCCTCTGAGCCACATTAGCTTTCTCACAAATCCTTGGACACCTAAACACACTCTTGCTTCAGAACATTGCACTTATTCCTGAAGCCTGTTCCTTCCCTCAGGTATTGGCATGGCTTGCTTATTCATTTTCTTCAAGTCCTTGCTCAAATGTCACCTTCCCAGTGAGACCTTCCCTGTCAATTCTATTAAAATAACACTTCCCCCCATAATTCTCTGTCTCCTTAAATTGATATGTTTTGCATCTTCTCACTCATCATCAGATGAAATACTGTTTATATGTGTGTTCTGTGTATATATCCTCCCACTATAATATAAGCTTCATAGAAAAAAACTTTGTTTTGTTTACTGCTATATGCTCAGCAACAAGAAGAGTTCTTAACACATAGTAGACACTCAATAAATATTTGCAAAATGAGTGCATGAATTAATTAATTGATTAAGCTGAAGAGCTAGGCAAGGACCAAATCAGACAAGGCCTTGTGGTCCAAGATAAGGATTCTTCTAAAAGCAAATTGTTTTTAAGCAGGCAGGCTGACATGATCAGACTGGTTTGTTAAGGAGCTCATTCTGATTGCAGGAGAAAATGTAGGATGCAGGACAATAAAATAAAAGGTGATTATGATAATCCTGATAAAAGATGATACAGGTTCAGACTAGGATCGTGACAGTGCAGATAAAGCAATATGAACATACTTGAGAGGTATTTACGAGGGTGAAATCAATTGTGAAATATTGAATATTGATGGATAGATAATGGGGAACACTGGAAATAATCATGTTTTACAAAGATGATCATGAGATCATTCCTGACCATGTAGAGCTAAAATTGAGACATCAAGGAGGCAGATGGACATTAATGTCTGGTACTCAGAGGAGAAATCTGAACTGATGATATAAGTTTATATGCCATCTACATAAAGATAGATATTGAAGCCTCAGGCATAGATAAAATTGCTAAGGGAGAGAGTAGAGAATAAAGTAAAAGAATGTCTAGTAGTGAGCCTTGAAGAATGAAAATAGTTAATAACTAGGCAAAGGATTGTGCTTCCACCAAGGAGCCAGAGGGGAAAACCCACATAAGTAGGATAAAAACTAAGAGATTATTGTATTATGAAAATCAAGAGAAGAGATTGTTTTAAGAATGGGAATGCCAAATTCTGCTGAAAGATTAAATAAAATCCAGTTGGATTTAGCAATATGGAAGTCCCTAGAGACCTTGCTGAGATTTGATGGGGTAATGAGACTGAATATTGCTTGGAGTGGGCTGAAGAGTGAGTGAAAAAGAAACACAGTTGGCAACTAGAGTCAACCCTTTCAAGAGGTTTGGAACGTCTGGTTCCAGGCAAAATGGAGTAAGCACATTCAACTCTATCTTTCCCAATAGTTACAGTTAAAAACCTTATCTTAAACACATTAATCAACTGTCAGAGACTCTGAGGGATTGACAAAAGCAGGAGGACCAGATAAGAATATCAAGACTCAAGGTACAACTAAGCAGTTAGTTAGTTAGGGATTTTTTTTGCCTCCTATATATCCCAGTTTCAATGCTAAAACAGCCCCAAACACAGAAAAGTCAACAAGTATAAACAATAAAATCCCCAGGAAAAGTTTACTCTGTCTAGCCAGAGGACTGGGAAGAGGGGTCCCCCATGAGACAGAATTCTTTTGACTTCACCTGCGCTTCTCAAGTGAGCAGTACTGAAGAAGTGGTTTAATTCTCTCCCTCTACCAGCAAGGCAGATGTGGACCCTGAGGATCAAACTCCTTGAGATCTTCCCACTCTGCACTAAGTGTATGCCAGCAAGGAAATGGCATCCCTTCTCTTCCCTACCTTACTACTGCGGCAAAAATGAATTCTGTAGGATAGAGCCCTGTTGACTCTCTTCACCCTATACCAAGCAAATGGCAGCAAAAGACATCATCCCTGAAACTTCCCACAGGTGCAATGGCAGTGAACTCTGCAGGGTAGATTCTTATCAGTTCTCTCCACTGCACACCGAGCGAGCACTAACAAAGGATGAATACCCTCCCGCTTTCCCACTGGCAACTAAGGCAGTGTAAGTGCAACCAAGGAGGTACAAACAAAGAGGCAGAACCCCTCTCCTTCCCACCATCGTAACGAAGCCTGCAGGATGGAACCTGGTGACAGTGTGAGAAGGCCCAAGACCCCAACATTATAGCCAGAACGCCAGGAAGAGGGAACTAGGGGCATCAGAGCATGGGGGTGTGGATAACGGAAAGTAGATAACTAAAGAAAAGGGATATTTAAATGTACACTTAAAGTCAAAGACTCACCCCTGAATTGCATATGCATGAAACTGACTGGAAACAATACTACAAAAACTTTTAAAAATAAATTCACATTGGTGCAGGAGCCTACATTAAAAAAGTGGACCAGGGTGTGCAATCTCAATCTAACCAGATTAACTGGCTGCTAAAACAAACAAAAGATAATCAACATTGTGTAGATGATTTAAACAGAAATCAGAGTATCATGTCGTGATATCCAAAATATACAGTATACCCAAGATTTCTTAATACACAATGAACCAGAAAAACCTAACCAACTCTTAAGGAGAAAGACAATGAATAGATACCAGCCCCAAGATTAATCAAATGTTAGAATGAGCATATAACAACCTTAAAGCTACTATTGTAACTACGCTCTAGGAAGTGAAGACAAATACTCTTAAAAACAAGTGGAAAAATAAAAGTTCTCAGCAAAGAAATATAAACTAAAATAGAGCCAAGAACCAAAATAAAGTTTTAATACAAAAATGTAATATCAGAAATAAAAATTCACTGGAGGGGCTCAAGAGTAGAATTTAGAAGACAGAGGAAAAAGTCAGTAAACTTGAAGACAGAGCAATAGAAATTATCTAATCTGAACAACAGAGAGATAAAAGGCTATGAGAAAAATTTTTTAAAAAGCTCAGGTATTTGTGGGACAACAGTCAAAGGTCTAACATTTGTGTCATGGAGTCCCAGAATGAAAGTAGAAAGAAATTGATGCAGAGAGAATATTTGAAGAAATAATAGCTGAAAACTGGCCACATTTGGTGAAAGACATATATTTACAGATCCGAGAATCATTGAAAACTCCAAACAGGATAAACTTAAAGAAAACTATGCCCAGACACATCATAATTAAGTTGCTACGGAAAAACAAAGATTTATAAAAATCTTGAAAGCAGTCAAAGAAAAATGACATCTTACATATTAGAGGACAAAGATTCAAATGACTGCAGATTTGTCATTAGAGACTAGGGAGTCCAGAAGACAGCGCAATCACATTTTTGAAGTGCTGAAAGAAAAAAACTATCCACTCAGAATACAATAACAAGTGAAATTATCTTACAGGGATAAAAGCAAAATGCAAACATTCTCAGATGAAAACAAACAGTCTTGCCTTAAAAGAGATGCAAAAAGGTAGTTCTTCAGGTGAAAGGTAAATGATAGCAAAAGAAATCATGGACTGCCAGGAATGAAGTTAGAGCAACAGAAATGGTAAGCATGTGAGTAAAGAGAACAGACTATATTTTATCTCTTATATTTTTTAAAATTATGCATGACCATTGAAAATAGAAATCATCACATAGTCTATGGGATTTTCAATGTATGGATATGTAATACATATGACAGCAACCTCATACTGGGAAGATGGTAAAGGGATCTATATGGTTGTAAAATTCCTATATGTTCCTTGAAATAATACAACATTATTTATAAGTAGAATGTATTTAGTATGTATATTATAATTCTGAGGCTAACCACTAAAAAAGCACAGGGGCTGACCCCGTGGCCGAGTGGTTAAGTTCACACACTCTGCTTTGGCAGCCCAGAGTTTCACCAGTTCAGATCCCAGGTGTGGATATGGCATCACTCGTTGGGCCATGTTGAGGTGGTGTCCCACACGCCACAACCAGAAAGACCTACAACTAGGATATACAACAAAGTACTGGGCGGCTTTGGGGAGAAGAAGAAGAAGGAAAAAAAAACTACACAAAAATACATAGTCAAAAAATTAATAAATAATTAAAACAGAATTTTGAAAATATTCGAATAATTCAGCAAAAGAAGGAAAGGGAAAATTGAGGAATGAAAAATAGAAAGGATAAACAGAAAATGTGTGGTAAAATGAGGACCTAAATACAAGCATAATAACAATTATATTAAATGTAAGTAGTTAAAACATGCCAATTAAAAGACAGAGACTGTTGGATTGGATAAAACGAACAGACGCAACTCTACGCTGTCTATAGAAAACCCACTTGAAACATAATGGTATAAATAGTTAAAAAAAACAATAGAATGGCAGAAGATCTATCATGCAAACACTAACTGAAAAAAACTGGAGTGGCTATCTCTAACACAGTAAACTGACTTTTGAACAAGGAAAATCACTAGAGATAAAGAAAGATATTACGTAATGATAAAAGTTAATTTGGGTTAATTAATCAAAATACATTACAATCCTAAATATTTATACATGGAACACTGGGCTTCAAAATGCCTCAAACAAAAACTTAAAGAATTGAAAAAAGAAACAGATAAATCCAAATTACAGTAGGAGACTTAGGTATTTGTCTCTCATTAATAAATAGAATAAACACACAGAAAATCAGCAAGGTTACAGAAGAACTGAACAACACCATCAACCAACCTAATCTAATTGTTTATAGAACAACCCATCCTATGGCAGCAGACTATACATTTTTCTCACGTGCATAGAACCTTCACCATGAAGACCATATTGTGGCAACCAAACAAACCTCATTAAATTTTAAAAAATTAAAATTATTCAAAGTTTTCCAACTATGCAAAATAAATCTAAAAATCAATAATAGACTATTGTGAAAATCTCTAAATATTTCGTAATTAAATAACACACTACTGAGTAATCCATGAATTTAAGAAGAACGCTCAAGAGAAATTAGAAAATACGTCGAATTGAATGAAAACAAAAATACAATAATGATGCAACCAAGGCAGTGCTTAGAGAGAAACTAGTAGCATTAAATGCTAATATTAAAAACAAGAAACGTCTCAAACCAATAATTTAATATTCTGCCATAAGAAATTAGAAAAATAAAGTAAGTACAAAGGAAACAGAAAGGAAAAAATAACAAAGATCAGAAGAGAAATAATGAAATTGAAAAGAGAAAAAAAAATGAAACCAAAAGCTAATTCTTTCAAAAAATAGATAAATCTTTAGTCAGATTGACCATTTTCCTGGTCAAAAAGAGAGAAGACACAAATTACGAATATCAGGAATAAAAGACAATGCATTATGTGGCTGGCCCAGTGGCACAGTGGTTAAGTTCATGTGCTCCACTTCAGCGACCTGGGCTTTGCAGGTTAAGATCCTGGTCATGGACCTATGCACCACTCATCAAGCCATGCTGTGGCAATGTTCCACATACAAAACAGAGGAAAAATGGCACAGATGTTAACTCAGGGACCATCTTCCTCAAGCAAAAAGAGGAAGATTGGTAACAGATGTTAGCTCAGGGCCGATCTTCCTCACCAAAGAAAAAAAAGAGAGAGAGAGTATACATTACTAGTGACCTCACAGATATTGAAAGGATAATAAAAATATACTATGAACAACTCTATACACATAAATTTGACAATTTAGAGGAAATGGACCAATTCCTAGAAAGACACAAATAATTAAAACTCAAGAAGAAAAAAAAAGTAATCTTCTGTCTTTTAAGAAAACTGAATTTGTAGTTTTAAAACTTTCTAAAAAAATAAAAGAAGAAAGTGCCAGTCCCAAATGGCAAATCCTACCAAACATTCAAGGAAAAAATAATGCTGATTTTTCCTTATGTCTGCAGTAAATAGGAAGAACACTTCAGAACTCATTTTATGAAGCTAGGAGTATTATCCTCCTATCAAAACCAGACAAAGACAGTATAAGAAAAGAAAACTACAGACCAATATGCTTCATGATCACAGGTGCAAAAGTCCTCAACAATACATTAGCAAATTGAATCTAGCTACGTGTAAAAAGAATAATATATCACAACCAAGAGGAGTTTATCCTGGGAATGCAAGGTTGATTCAGCACTCAAAAAATCACATTAACAAATTTAATGAGAAAAACCACATGATCACATTAATAGACACAGAAGCATATTTGAAAAGAATCTAACATCCATTCATGACAAAAACTTTCAGATAAACTAGGAATAGAAGTGAACTTCCTCAATGTAAAAAAAGCATCTACAAAATTAATTAATTACTTAATTAAGTCAAACTATGGCTAACACCATACCTAAAGGTAAAAAACTAAATACCCCCCCACTAAAATCAGGAACTAAGCAAGGATATTCGCTCTTACCACTTCCATTCAATATCATACTAAAGGCCTTAACAAGTGCAATTAAGACAAGAAAAAAAGTGTAAGGCATGCAGATTAGAAAGGAAGAAGTAAAACCATCTCTGCTCAGAGACGGCATAATCGTCTACAGAGAAAATCCTGAGGAATCTATAAAAAAGTTCCTAGAACTAATAAGTAAGTTTTGCAAGGTCACAGGACACAAGATCAATATGCAAATGATTTCTATGCACTAGCAATAATCATAAATCACAATATTTTTTAAATTGCAATACCTTCAAAAATATGAAATATTTAGGAATAAATCTAAGAATATGTATACGGAATCCATATGCTGAAAACTATAAAATGCTGATGAAAGAGATTAAGAAGACCTCATAAATGGAAAGACATGTATAAATGGATCACAGTGGTTGAAAGGATAGATATATAGACCAATGAGGGCGTTTAGAAAATCCAGAAATCAATCTACACAAATACGGCCGATTTATGTTTTAGAAAAGTTCAAAAGCAATTCAACGGAGAAAGTATAATCTTTTCAATAAATGGGAGTGTAGAAAATGGACATCTGTATTCAAGAAAATGATTCTTGGCCTATACTTCTCAAGACAGACAAAAATTAACCCAAATGGATTATAGATATAAATGAAAAAATGTAAAACTATAAAAGTCTTAGAAGAAGCCTTGGGAGAAAAATTTTGTGATTTGATTCAGGCAAAAAGTTCCTAGATATGACACAAAAAAATACAATTAATAAAAAAAAATTGAGAGTCAGCTCTGATGGCTTGGCAGGTAAGTCCAGTGCACTCTGCTTCGGCAGCCCAATTTGATTCCCCGACGTGGGACCACACCACCTGTCTGTCAGTAACCATGCTGTGGCAGAGGTTCACATAGAAGAACCAGAAGAACTTACAACTATACACAACTATGTACTAGGGCTTGGTGGGGGGAAGGAAGAAAAAAAGGAGGAAGATTGGCAACAGATGTTAACTTAAGGTGAATCTTCCCTGAGAAAAAAAAGTGGGTGGAAACTCTTTTTTAAAAATTGATAAATTGGACGTCATCAAAATCAATGACTTTTGATCTGTTAAGGACACTGTAAGAAAGTAAAAAGACAAGCCACAGAACAGAAAAGAATATTTTCAAATCACATATCAGACAAAGGACTTGTATCCAGAAGATTTAAAGAAACTCTTAAAACTCAACAATAAAACAAACAATTCAATTTTTTTTAATGGGCAAAATATTTGAAGAGACACTTCACCAAAAAACATGCAGACAACAAATAAGTGCATTAAAAGATGTTTAACATCATTAGTCATTAGGGAAATTCAAATCTGATCCATAATGAAATACCATTGCATGTCTATTAGAAAGCTAAGATTAAAAAATACTAACAATACCAAAATTAAAAAATACTGATAATATTAAGTGATAACAGGGATGCAGACCCACAGGAATTCTGGTGGGAATGCAAAATCTTTCAGTCACTCTAGAAAACAATTTGGCTATTTCTTATGAAGATAAACATATGCTTTATTTGACCTAGTAATCCCACTTTTGGGTATTTATTCTAGAGAAATAAAACTTATGTTCACTCAAAAACCTAAACACAGAAATATGTAGCAATATTATTCAGAATTGCCAAAAACTGGAAAAAACCCAAATATCTTTTAATTGGTGAATGGATAAACAAACATCCACACAACAGAATGCCATTCAGCTACTTCACTATTGATTAAAGCCGTTTCTCTGTTTAGTTCCTGGTTAGCAGGAGTCTAAGCACCTGCCCACACGCAGTTGTCCTGACACTCTCCAATCATCCATGAAAATAACCTTCCACCATCCCTTAGAGAAAGAAATGACTTTAAAGTTTTTTGAGTCTTTTGTTGGTTTTTTGTTATCGTTGTTGTCCATTTGATTCAAGGAAAATCACGTGATTACAAACAACTCAATTATTTCAAAATACTTTCATTGAGGTCAGTTGATCATTTAAGTGCTGAAACAGACCAAAGCAAGTTTAATCAGGATATAAAATAAGGTTGTGTGTATAGCACTAGTGTATATAACTAGGGATAACAGTCCAACTAACGACCAGACACCCCGGTGCAAGGCATGTGGCCAGCCCCCATGGCCCGTATCTAGACATATCAGTTGGTCTCTTTTTACACTGAAATTCCTCCTAGTTCTGCTCTTCTTGCATCATACCTTGCCGCTTTTCTCTCCTCTCTTGGATCTGTTGCATGATCCTGCTGCATGTGTGTTCAACTTGCCCTGGCCTCTCAGACTACACCTGCTTCTATAAAGTCTGTAACTTCCAGTCCTGCTCCAGCCCTGCCCTGGACACGGCACTGGCCCAGGTCTCAGTAACTTGGTAAACACTGCCTGTTGGCCCTGAACGCTGTAAAAAGGAATCAGACCAGATCCGCCTGGAGAAAGTGGCCTTGGCATAGGATTTAGAAAGAAAGATCGGGTTTTCTGAACACAAGGATAAAGTCATTCTAAGAAAGTAACATAACATGTGCAAAGACTCCATGATAAAAGAGAGAGGTGAGGGGAAAATCCATGTAGTCTAAATGCTAAAGCACAGCAGCGATGTTTGGGGACACGCTATACTGAAAAGCTAAGCTAATATTCAGACCCGTGTGCTGCAGCCTCTGCTTCAATCAGCATATCTAATAATATTTCAAAGTTCAGCCTTCTCATGCAGGGAGATCAGTTAAATAATGAACTTTCAATAACAGCACAAAGTGTCATCAGGTTAACAGACACTTCTGCCATTTTCTCCTGCACATGCTAAATAAATCCATTTGGTATTGATCTCCACAGGTAAGTTTCAGCCTTAATGTAATTCTTACTATCAAAGCAGAGTAAACAGATAGTTCCTGAAACAACTGAACATGTTATTTTCTACTCATCAGATGAGTCCTCTATAGATTACTAGGAAACCTGATCCATTGGGTGTTTCATTACACAGGTTACCAGCTTGGAGGTTTACCATGTCCAGCTGGAGCTGAGCTACAGGGGCTGAATAACAATGAAAATATAAGAAACTCTAAGGGAAGGAAAAAAAGGCACATAGGATACAGCCTAGGTTCTGGCAGATTTCTGATTTGTGATCCCTGCCACTACACAAAGAGAACAAGAAAGGAAGATTTCTCACTCCAGGGTTCTGGCATTTGACCCTGTCATTTTATGTAGCAATATCCCCATATGGGCACATTGTGGCCAACCCACTGGGCAGACTGGTCTATACCTGGTTAACTTCCCAATGGCTGGAGCTTGAGAACATATGGGGATCAGTTCCATGTATATACCATTGGCTTCACTTGTCTCTGGGTCATTTCACATGCTGTCCCTCACCAAGAGCACTCCTGGACTCAGCATAACCCACTTTCATAGACTTGAGCAAGAGGGCCCCTTTTCTGGTGCCATGTTTAAAGCAATTGTTCTCGAAGAGTTCCCAGAACGGTAGCATCAGCATCACCTAAGGACTTGTTAGAAATGCAAACTCTTGGACCCCTACCCAGACCTACTGAATCAGAAACTCAGTAGGGTGGAGCCCAGATATCTGTGTTTTAACAAACCCTGCAGATGATTCTGATTAATCTTAAAGTTTTAGAACCACTTCTTTCAGGGCCCTAGTCTGGTCCTCTTCTTGTGGTGTCCCTCTCCAGAAAATGGGAATCCTACAGGTCATGCCTCCTCCTTCCAGACCTTACTGTGGGTACCTGGAACCTCAGAATTCCCTGTCTTCAGCTTGCTTCCAGGGTCTGTCTTCTCTGGGTCTGTCCTAAGGGTTGGCCTTGCCACAGGTGTCCACACCCCTACGCCTGAGAGTTGGTCAAGAGGGAGCTGGGCAGGGAGAGATCATGTGGATGGAGCTGTGCACACAATGCCCCACACTGAGGGATCTGGGGGCAGGAAACAAAGGGAGCTTGTCTGTAACCAGGAAGGGGTCAAAGATGAGCTCTCCCTGTGCTGCTTCATTTTAACATAGAACTTAGAGTGCCTGAGAAGTCTGACTTTGAACCCAGCTTTCCAGGTTGTTATGAAGGTATATTTTTCAATGTAGGAGAGATAAAAGCTACTTGACTTAACAGCTTCATTTCAACCTTCAAATATTTAGACCTATGACATGTAGGTTTCTATTTGTGCACTTTTCCTAGACCCTGAAAAGGTTAAGGGAGGCTGTCTGCTTTACATATTTGCTTATCTTCTGCTTAACTTTGAGGCCTCAGCTTAAAAATCTTTTCTTTGCAGAAGCCCTCCCTGATCCCCTAATTTATGCTCTTAGTAGAGGCCTTTGATTAGTGCTTTCATATGTCTCTGTAATTCCTTACCCTATAACTTCATAAATTGTACTATCAACTCTTATTTAGTTATGTGCCTGTTTCCCCTAATAAATTATGAGGTCCAGGAGGGTACGTGTTCTATATCCAGCATACAGCACAGCATAATGCCTGGCATACAGTATACCTGGTAAACAATAATAAAGAAGTGAATTACAATAATAACAAGAATAGAAAACTTATATAGCCCTCATTATGTGACAGGCAGTATTCTAAGCATATTTTATGTATTAATTCATTTAATCATTGCTATAACCCCATGAGACAGATATTATCATTATCATCATTTTAAAAATAAAGAAACTAAGTCCAGAGAGACTAAGAAGCTTCCCACAGTCACACAAGTAGCAGGATCAAGATGCAAATCTGAGTAGACTGGATTTTCTGGACTCTGAATGAGTGAATGAATGAGTGAGTAAATGAATGAATGGAAGAGGAGCCAAGAACTAGTATAAGGTATATTCTAAGGAATGTTGAGTTTAAAAAACAGACAAGCCTAATTTATCATCGAAAACAGGAAACAAATCCAAATTGTTCTAGAGTTGGAAAGAGAGCGATCCAGAGAAGCTCTAAGAGAGAGGCTCAAGGCCGTACCTAAAACAGAGTCTTGAAGCCTGATGCTTGTTTTCACTGACTTCCAGTCACATGGTAATAGGTCAGCCCTGTTTAGAAATGCAGAATCAGTGCAAGCTATTTAAATATTCCAAGTTGCCTATGGCCCTACATCTAAATTTTTAAATGGAGTTCTAGGATCCTCTGATGCAAAGGAGTGTCATCCTTAACTTCATACTTATACTTTAGGGGTTGAGGGTATTTGGTAACAAAATGATCTCCAATTAACATAATGTCATGACCCAACCACCAGTAGAAACCAGTATAACAATGGAGCAGGAAAGTGTACAACATTGCAGACAACAGAGCACAGCTCACCCTTTGCATACAGTGATGCAATCCAATCTGACATTTAACTCTAAGCAAGGGCATTTCTGATGCTCTCAGGAGGCATAGACTTTTCCTAGAGACTCAAAGCATATTTCATAGTGATTGAGTGGCAGACACCAGAATCAGATTGCTTAGAATAGACTCCTGACTCAAACTTTTAGAAGCTATCAGGCAGCCCTGGGCCCATTACTTAAGGATTCTGAGCTGTAGTTTCCACATTTCATTACAGTGTGAACAACAATACCTCCCATCTTGGGCGGGTTTGTTGTGAAGATGAAATCGGAAAATTCATGCATTCAGTAAATATTTAATGAGCATCAACTATGTTCCAGGTACTCTTTTAATCTCTGGATAGCGGTTCAGAAAAAAGATATGGCCTATTTTACTGGATCTGGTATAGAGTAAGCACCCACTAATTCTGAAACCCAAAGAGACCTCCTCAAGAAATTGATGCCTTTCTTCCCTGACTTCTCCACCTCATGTTATAGGGTACCTCTGGGAAGCAGAGTGGAACAGAGGGCTAGGAGGGTCCATATATGCCTGGGTGAGAGCAAGAAGGTGTCCCCAAAGCAGCCCAAGGCAACATCACCTTGAAGAAGAGCCAAAATCACTGTAAAGGGAGAGCCAAACCTCAGTCATGCAAAGGGCCTGCATCAGGCCCAGAGGAGAAGGTGAGAATGGAAATGGGAGCAAGTAGGCTGATAACTGGTAAGGCAAAGCAAAGCCAAGGATTCGGGACCAAGGCTACTGATGCTTTATAGGTTATGCTCAGCAATAATGATGGTAGATTAAAGGAAAACTCTAGAATAATTTATTTTAAACACCTTGCAATTAGCGACCTTGCCTTGCCTACTTTTGTAACACTACCAAGAACAAAAAGCGTCACTAAAGTAATAACAATAATAATGATAATCATCATGTCAATTGCCTTTCATTGAGCATTTATAGTGTGCTAAGTGAGCCCTGTAATAAATGCTTCGAAAATCCCCTCGGACCTTTACCACAACCTATTGGTGAATATTTATTTTCACATTTTTTAATTTTGTTACAAAAGTAGAAACTGAATTTTACCCATTTGAAGTAATTCACAGAAAGTCACTTAGCTAATTAATAGCGAAGGTGAGATTAAAACGCAGGCCCAAGGCCCTACACAATACTGCCTCTCTAAGGAGTGTAGGTGGGCCGGATTTGCTGTGTAACCAACTGAACCTATCCATCTTAGTTTATTCATGTGTAAAATGGATCTAAATTGAATCTACCTCATGAATATTCAAAGAGCTAATTTTTATATAGCACTCATTACAGTGATGCGTAATAAGTACTACAAATAATACCTATTACTATCATTATGCATATAATTCTGGCTTCCAAGTGTTTACTGTTTAAATGAATATGTACAACTATTGTCATAAAATGTTGATACTAGCTTGATTTAGATAACAAAAACACAATGAATAGTAATTACAATTCTATCATAATGGTAGAAACTCTCATACCATGTTTTTACCTTGAAGAGAATGAATTAAACTGAATTTAGTCATGTAAGAACCACTACTCAGAACTACCAACATATTTCAATGAATCAGTTGTACACCTCTATGTGTGAATTCGCTTCCTGATAAATACAAAATCCAACTCAAACTTGTCTAGTACTTTACACTTTTAGAAAGTAGTTCATAGGCATCATCTTACTTGAATCTGACACAACCCTGGGAGTAAGTAAGTGCTATCCCATTTTCACAAAGGAACCTGAGGCTGCAAAAGGAGCAGCAGCTTGCTGATGATAGTATGTCAAACTAATAGACGATCTGAGATTAACTCCAGACTTCTCAGCTCCTCATCTACTCTTCAAACAAGACTATAGCTCTGAAATCGAAAAGGACATTGCTGTCCTAACTGCACCCGGTAAAGATGAGAAAATGGCATGATTACACTCTTGTACGAGGAAAATTAAAGGTGATTAAAATTACCCAGGGTAACTCAGTCACAAAGGTTTAAATGTGCCAGAGACACCCTTTTCCCCGTGCCGCCCCCCCCCCCCCGACCTGAGGCTTGTACCTCTCATGGAGGAAGTTGTCCAGACTGCCCATGGCAGAGCCAAGAAGAACAGAAAGGGAAGCAAGACACGCAATGATTCTAGACTCAACACTACCTGCCACGGCCAGGGAGAATTTCCTTTTCTGTGAAAGACAAATTAACTCCTGCCTTTTAAAATAAGAGTGACATCTCCTGACGGTTTCCATCTATTTTTACATGGCATTTATCAGTTGTAAACATACAGGCACCCAGTTTGGTTAGACTAAAATTAAACCTTGCAGTGATGAAAGCTCTCTCAAGGCACTCAGTAGGATGAGGGGATGAAATCATGAGAAAGCAGATAATACGAGTTCATGCTTTCCACATTTGGAGAAAAGTCCTATTTATATTCAGAATAACAATAATTTGCTAAGGGATGTGTCAACCTCAATTATTATAATCATTTTATAATTGTGTCAGCGTGGTGACTCATTATGAGCGCAGTGACCAAAACAGAGAAAAGTCCAATTGAAAAATTATTCTTTTTAAGAACTTAATTCAACCAAAATAATTTCTTCAGCCTGCTATCACAAATTATATTTTATTAGCAGTGACAAAAAGGAAAAGTTGCACGATCCTAAAACCAATTTCCATTTTCCCGTATTCTCTTCTACTCTTGTCCTTTAGTGCACATAGTTTATGTGCTGATAAATTTCAGCTTCTGCCTTTTTAACTTATCACTAGATTACAAGGGCTTTCACATTTCCTTTCTTTTGCATCTGCTGCTCTCTCTGTATGGAACATTCCATCCTTTGTTCATCTGTCATGGCCCTCTTGCTCCTTCAAGAGAATGTAGCTGTCTTTGTCACGCTTTTCTTGATTCCCTTCAAAGGTTTTTCATCCTTTTTCGGGATTCCCATGATTTTGCATATATATTCAAGGTGTCTCAGTTATCTAGCTGTCCCAGGGCTGCATTTTCCAACCCATGGTGTGTCTTGGCCAGTCATACTGCTGACTCCACTGCCCTCCAGATTGTGGGAAGGGTTTCTCCCATTCCTTTTTCCTGTACTGTCAGATTCCAATTCTCGACTTCTTTCAAATGGTGTCTTTTGATCATCATTAATTTTATTATGTGATTCACATTTGCGTTTGTTGTTCCAAATGTCTTGTGCTCATCCACAAGTGCAAGATAGGGAATGTGTGCATATATGGCCAGAACTTAAGAGTCAGAGAGGGAAAAGTGTCTAGATCTCGCTCCTAGAACTAGAAGACTACCATTGAGAGTGCCACTCACACTATATGTGCTCAGTGAAAGCTTAATGAATGCATGAATGAATAAGCTTTTAAGTATTTAATATTTCCGATATTAGAATCAGATGTGACCATGATAGTGAAGATTAGGAAATTGCCAGCAATTTAATCTTACCCACATTAACATCCGTTTCCATTTGTTCAGATAACAGACAGTTTGCTAAACATGTGTGTGAGTGCATAATCCCTCCCAAAAAATAATTCTTTTAATCCAAAATATTACTGATACAGAAAGTGCCCAGTCTTTCCTGCTTGGCCAAAACAGTCCTGGTGCACACCTGTTGCATCACTGTCCTAGCCCATCTGGATTTTCCATTTCTTTATGCAATATCATCATTAATGATTGTGTTAAATAAGGCAGGATGGGTTTGGTAGACCTCCACTTTGTAATTCCATCTTCTACTATGGTCTCGTCTTGTAAGATGTGAAAAGATTTATGACTTGGACACATGGTAAAATCCAAGCAATAACCAGCCATAGCTCATGTTTCTTGTCTTGGCTCTCTTCAGACACAATATAACTAATACCTCTTTTTAAAGACATTATTCAGGGTGCTCAGTGATTAAAACAAAGTGGGCCCAGATGCTAGCAACTGGGGACAGCAAACTCCTCCCAGACATAAGTGTTAGCGAGAGAAGGAGTCACAGCTGCGTGTCCCTGCCACCCACTTGGTGCACCAGCCAATCATGTCATGGCCTGGGCCACAGCCTACAAAATGCTCTCAGCCAGCTGGGTCATTGAGAAACACGGGAAATTATACATTGTAAAATTGTGAGTTATAAGTTCGAAAATATGTACAGTAAATGGAAGCCGAGCCCTCCTGCTGTAGAGCACAGAGAGAGTAGCCAGTACAGTTGTTATAATGGTTTTCCCATTTATTATATGGTGCCATCCTACAATGTTTATTTACTTTATATTTTTTTCTTTCTCTTTTGCAATAAACACTGTTGGCAACAATGAACTAAAAATGTACATTTTTAATTTCTAAACTGAATTTCAGGAATTCAGCTTATTTTACAACCGGTTTCATAAGTTGATGATGGACAAATAAATTTCACATAAGACTTTTTGACATATATTATAGTAGGAGGAGGGACATGCAGTGATATCACTGGCCTCAAGAAAATCAGAACCGCAAATCTGTGAGAAGCAACAGAATCTGTCTCAAAAGCATACGGTTACTTTAAGAAGACTATGCTCAAAGGCAGCTATTTAATGATGCATTTATGTATCATTTTGTGAAGCACGACTTTTCATTTAGATTAAATAATTGCTCTTCTAAATCAATTTTACTGGTTTCCAATTTCAAATCTTCTTGTGTATATATGAAGAGATGGCTCCATTTGCAGAAAAATAGCAAACAGTTCAATGATGCCTGTGTTATACCCATATCATCAGATGCTGTAACTAGACAATAAGTTAATTCTAGAAATGGTTTCATTTTTTATTCAATTTTCGAGAACAAAGAAAAGTTTTGGGAAGTTTATTCTATTGAAGGAGTAACGTCTGACATTATTGAAAATGCTAGTGTAATCTGAGTTAAAATGTTCAACCTTGAAGATAAAATTATTGGTTTTGTGGTGTAATAATATGAACACAAATTTTGGTGGAGCACACTGTTTTGATAAAAGTACATTCTTACCAACTTAAGAAACTTACGGAACAAAAAATGTACTTGCAATTAGTCATGATGTACAAATAATTTATAATCTCATCCAAGCTACAATATTCTGCTAATTTTTGTCTCTGCCCTGGTAGAGTAACTGAACTACAAAATGTGACGGCATTAAAGTTGAATATCCAAAAATATTTATGTACACACTTTCTCTCTTTGCTACTCAACATCAATCAGATTTGAGAAATATTTGAGCCTTTGAAAAACTACTTGTAAATGAACCTAAGTGCCCCACGATGGAATTTTTTGTTAACAACTTTTCCAAATTTTAGTTGCATTTTGTTAAGAATCAATTGGAAATCTTTAATCAAATTATCAAACAAATGGAAGACCAAAACCTTCAACTTTCAAAGCTTCTTGTGAATTGAAGTTATAAAAAACAGCAACAAAAACTCTTGAAACAGGATGGCATCAAAATTTACCCCCTACTGACATAAGAAGGGACTCAACAAATTAAACGATGAAAGCTCAAATGGTGAACAATATTTAATCTTGAAATTATGTAATTGACTTTGGGAAAATTTCCATGTATAAGAACGGTCATTTGATGGAGCTCCTATTTTCAGCTGAGAGGAATGAAATTTTGCAACATTAAAAGAATTGTGATAAGTTAATTGATGGTTTTGGCCGTATAAAAATATTTGCCAAAGAAAGTCTGAATGGAAAAAAAGGAGTATCTGTGAATACATTTGAGCTAAAATATTTACATATTTCAAAACGAAAAAAAAACGGAAAGAAGAAGAGCCCTGATTTAGCAGAATTTATACTGAGCTGACTAATTACATCAGCACCTTAGAGAAAGTATTTTCTCCATCGAAAATATTATGGTCTGCAAAAAAAGTCAACTGAAAGTGTCACCGGTTGCAAGTGTACTAACCATAAAATGTAACTTTGAATTACTGCAGGACATTTTATTTAGAAAATTAAAAATAATCAAAATATATTTTAAGCATAGTCTTTGGAAAAGTACCATTAACACAGATTAGAAACAAATATAGCTAAGAAATTGATTAAAGTATGAGAATATGCTCCAAGAATAATTATTAGAGGACCTCAAGACCTTCCAACGTCCTACCTCCATAGCCCTTCTAAGACTCCGGCCAAGTTATTTCCCTTAAGTGTTCTTGATATCCCTCGAAGATTTGCCTAAATACGCAACACAGGTAGTTCAGAATCACGTATAAATTCAGCTCAGATTTTTGTTTTTTTAGTCAGTTCATGGCACGCTACCATCATTAGGTCAGGCAAAGCACTTTTTCATTTTGTATTTAAATAACCTGTTTCCTTTATTTCTGATCCCTACTTCCAACCTAACCTATAGGCATGTAAGACATTGGAAAGGGATATTTCTTTGAGAAACACACAATGCTGTTTTATGTCTATGGATAGCATTTGATTTCTTACTTTTGTTGCTCAATACTGCTTTTAAATGTATTCGTGTTGTTATATGTGCATCTACTTCACCAACCTACTCTTGCAAAACTATCTGTCATTTGTTTTCATCATATTTTGCCAGTCCACTCCTCTGGTAATGAACACCTGGGTTACCTCCACCTCCCTGCTTCCACCAAGAGCACTGTAAGGAACACCTTCAAACACATCCCTCCAGGGACAAGTGCGAGCTTCTCTGAAGTGGGATTGCTGGGTCATAGACGATTTACTTACGTCCACTTATTGCTGTCGCTGTGCACTCCACAATTACTGTATCATCATACCTCCCCACCAGCTCTTTACGAGGGATTCCTGCTGCTTCCCCACATTCTCGCAGCATTTGGAATTATCCACATTTCTGATTTTTAGCAGTCTGATGAAGGTAAAGTGGTATTTCATTTTCTTATTTTGATATACATTTGTTTGATTACCAATGTGGTTGAGGACCCATTTGTTTTCTTATCATTCCAGATTTCTCCCTCAGCAGCTCACTGACTCATATCCATATATTTATTTTTTCTAGTGAGTTTCACATCTTTTCCTTGTTAATTTTCAGGCATTCTTTGTATTTTTTAGTTTTAATTCTGTATTGTTTACAGATCATGCAAATGTCTTATCCCAGTCTGCTATCCTTTTGTTAAGCATTTATGATACCTTTTGTTAAACAGAAATCTTTATTGTCGATACAGGCAAATCTGAAAATCTTTCACTTTATAGTTTGTGTGTGGTTTAAGGGTCTTTCCAATTTCATTGGGAAGACGTCCCACATCTTTTTCTCTTAATTTTATGGTTTTTGTCTTTCACATTTGGGCTTTAATCTCTGTGTAGCTCATCTTGGTATATGGAGTGAGTACAGACCCAACTTTAATTTTCTACATTGTATGAGCCCATTTTCCCAGCCCAACTTACTCCTGATCTTTGGTGTCATCTTTATCATACATGAAGTTTCCAGGTACATGTGAGTCTATTGTTATCATCTCTAATTTTCCCCATTGATGTATTTGTCTACCTCCACACTAGTAGTACCAAGCTGATATTGTCATTATAACTTATAGTACGCCCTTATGTCTGGTATAGCAGGCCTCATACTTTGCTACTCTCTTTCAAAATTGACGTAGCTATTTGTGAATGATTTATATTCACATAGAAGTTTAGAATGTTTGCTGTTACTCAAAAATTCCTCCTGGAATTTTTACTGGTCTTGCATTGAATTTATAAATTAATTCTGAAAAACAATATCTCTACAAAATTAGGTATTTTCACCATAAATTCAGTATAAATCTTCCTTTGTTCAGGCCTTATTAAACATTTCTTAATTTTTCTCTGCAAAGAGAATGATGAATCCATAGTTATTTTTGCTTTTGTTCTCTGTTGAGAATTTGATTTTGTGAAGGTGATTTTGTGGAGATGATATTTGCTGAAGTGGAGGAATGCTATCGATTATTTTAATAAATCTTGGATCTGGCAATCCTTCAGAATTCTCTGCTTTGTTCTAATAATGTCTGTAGAATCAATGTAGATACACATATCATCTTTAAGAAATAAATTTTGTCTCTTCTCTTTTAATCTCTTACCTTTTATTTCTGCATCTCATTTATTTATTCAGGACTTTTAATGTTATGTTAAATAATCATGGTGATAACAGGCATTCTTGTCTTATTTTCAATCTTGTCTTAAAGGCAATATATCACGTTTTTCCATTATGTAAGGTGTTTGTGTACAGACTGTCAAGTTAAGGAAATTGCCTTCTAGTCATAGTTTTCTAAGTGTTTTCATCACAAGGAAGTGTTGAACTTTATCGAATGCTGTTTTGTTTTGTATCTCTTGAGATAATCACATTTTTTTTTCTTTAGTTTGTTAATGCCATGAGTTATACGGATAGATTCTCCTAAGATTAAGGCTTTCTTATATTCCTGAAATTAACCCAATATATTCTTTGATATGATGTTGAATTTGGTTAGCTGATGTTTTATTTTGGACTCAGTTTATAAAATAGTGTTTTCTCATGTACTGAAGGCAAAAGTGGATACAAAATTCATGTTAGCATGTATTATTTGGAAGTTGCCCAGTCAGTAGTCATGAGAGAGAAGCCTGAGAACACAACTAGTTTTCTTTCTTCCTTGTGGTAGCTTCTATCACCTATTCTGCACCCAGGGAAACTTGCTCTTACATATTTAAGTTAAGATTGTTGAAGAGAGAATCACATTAGCACCTACTAGGGAAAAAATAAATGATTCTAAGCAATGATTCACTACTTCAGAAGTTAGAAAAAAAATCTCAAGCTACAAGCACACGTGAACTAATGCTGTGATGTTTGCAGGCAACCTGTCAGAAACCTGGTAGTTGGACTGCTTCCATTCCTAATGACCCATTAGCTGCAGGATGGGGGTGTTGGGGGACACAGAATACAAAAGCATTAGAAAAGGAGTCTGTTAGAAACGCTGTCAGCCCTGTACCTACTGCCACCCTCTTCTACTGGGGCTTGAATTGTTTCTGCTTGAGTTTGCCTTTGCAAATAAAAGCAGTGTCATCAGTCACTGGAAAACAAAACTAAACACAAGGACCTTGAGTGACTGCCGTGTGCAGGACACCAGCACACAGGGGATGCTTATGTTATGAACAGGTACCTAGTGAAGATCTTCAGTACGGGCTGCTGTTGAAATTACGGGTGGTGTTTGAGCACAAAGCAGGAATGCAAGGCCTCAGCCCTGAATCCTCACTTCCTTTGAGCAAGCCTTCTGGAATATACTGAGATGAAGGTCAATGTGGAAGAAAAACTCCAAGCAAGAATTAATTAATGGTTTAATCAATTCACCCATATTTATCGAGCTCCTGCTAAGTGCTGATTGCTGAGACTACCAAGATGATGGCACGCAGTTTCTAAATCCCAACTCAAGAATATACAGGACAGTGAGAGAGACCCACAGTGAACCACTAATAATAATAATGAGGATGATAATGCAATGTGATAACGCTGAGAATACACAGAGTGCTATTGGAGCAGAAGAGATTGTCAGCCTAAACCAAAAGGAGGTCAACTAAGCTTCCCTTAGGAAAAGACACATGGGCTGATTCCCAAAGGAGAAGTGAAAGTTAGCTAGGTGAAGAGAGCGCATGTGTGTGTGTGCACCCATAGGTATGTTGGTGTAGAGTTAGTGATAGGGAGGCAGAAAGTTCCAGATGGAAGGAAAAACATAGGTAAAGTTCCAGGGGAAAGAGAAATCACATGTGTTTGGGCAACTGCAAATAAATTACTTTATGAGACTCAAGAATTAAAGAAATCTCTGTATATTAGGCCAAGATAATTGGTCTTTTACTGAAGGTTAAGGGAGACCACTCAAGATTAAGCCGAAGAATGACATTAGCAGTGACAAATGGCCTGCCATGGCAGTCGGCTTCTCATAAGGACCATTACCCTGAAAAGCTCCCCACAGCTTGTTCTAGGAAATAGCAGGTCACAGAAAACCCTCCACCCATATGATTGAACAATCCTATCTCTTTTGAAATGTCCCAAGACTGCTTGCTTGTCCTTTGCAGCCAAAGACTGCCAAAGGTACCCAAGACCAATTAAAAAGTCTTCCCCATTTCCAAAACACCAAACTTAATAGAATACTTGCCAATCAGACAGTCTCAGTGTTTCCTCATTTTAGTCTAGAAAACTGACTCTCCCTTCGACACCTTTAAACTCTGCTGAAACAAAAGTGACAGCAAATGGGTACCTTGCTGTAAGTTTATGAATAAACAATCTGTGTTAATGTTGCCTCAGACTTAGTTTTGTCTTTGACATCAAAGATGCCACAGGATGGAAAGCAGACTGAGGATGAGGGAGTGGTTAGACTAAAGCAAGGAGACAGATGAGGATGCCGATGCTCTAATTCAGGTAAAGAAGGGAGGGAGGGGATCTTAACCAAGGCATGGCAGTAGGGATTAAAAGACAAGTGGATTCAACAGGAACTAAGGAGGAAGAATCAAACCAAGTTTCTGATTTCCAGATGGGAAGATTAACATTCGCTGAATGAATATTGTAACCAGAATATAGCCTGTCCCTAAATAATCAAATTAAGCTTTCTAAAATAATAATTAGAGACAAAATGACAAATCATTTTCAAAAATAAAAATAATATGAACTAAAGATATACAAATAAACCCACAAGATTTTTACAGTAGGCCCTCCGATGTTAGAGCAAAAGTAAGAAAAATGCAGGTCTCTTGCTTTTCAGTCCTCACGTGCAGAGAAAGCAGTCAAGTCAAGATTCCCTGGACTTGCCCACAGCCGCAGACATGAGGTCCCTGGAGCAGAGAGTTCTGCCGGGAAGTATAAGACTCCTCAGCCAGTAGAATTCCAGTTTCCAGGGCAGAATTCGTTGAGCAGGTCACATGTCATTTACTCCTCAAGATGAGTCAGAGTGATGACACTTGGAAGTTAGATTTTCTCTCTCCTCCATTTCAGGGGCTCCCCTTACAACTGTGTTCATGTTACGGTTCTGCTTGTCTTTGGTTATTGTTTTCACTCTTAGACAGTGAGCTCCTTAGAAGTAGAGACTGAATCTGTATTTTCTCATCCTCTGCCTCCCTTTCCACTTCTTTGTCTCAATTTCTCTTGGTCACTGTTTCTATCTTTGTGTCTTGTTTTATGCCTTCATTTCTGTCTTTCTACATGAGCATCCAAAATCTTCCCTGGGTCCCTCCTACAGCATCTTTTCCAGCTCTCTTTGAAGGCACGTAATAAGACCGAGACAAAAATGAATTCTCTTTGTTCTTCTTTCTCCCATGAGGACAAGCACATTTTTGAAACTCAGGTCGGACTCTCTTTTGGCATTCCAGGTATGCAAATGCACACATACACACACATTTGTGACCTTCTATTTACTTATTTACCCATTTAAAGAGAACCTTAAGGACAAGAACTATGAGATTATATTTGTATCTCCAGCACCCAGCACAGTGCCTGATACCTAGGAGGTACTTAACCAATATTTGTTGAATAAGGGTTTAATAAATATTCAATAAATGCAGAAAATTCTAAACTAATGAAGAATATGAATCAGGCATCCCTGAAATGAGTACTAAATTGTGAAAATGACTGTAGGAAATGTAAACTATAAATCAGTGCATCACAAATTGCACATCACCTGTGTAATCAAGGAAGCTCACTGTTTGAGTGGGAGAGGGCTAACATGGATAGTCTGCTTCCTTGTATATGAAGTATAGTTCCCACAGAAAAATACATCAGCTCACCCAAAAAATATTTAGCAAACTACAGTACACTCAGAGATGAAGACAGATGAAGTCAGCATTCACTACCGTCTATCCTGGCCAATTACTCTCTGAGTTGGGGAGGATGGGGATACTGTCTGTAAGTTCAGTGATGCAAGTGGCCACTGCCTGTGTGGGCCTCTCTGCAAGATTTGAACTCCTTACATAAGCAGAAATGCACTGCCTCTCCTGTGCAAAAAGTTATTTTCCCAGCCATCCCATTCTGGGGAAAACTCAGCAGACATATTGTAAAGACTCCCTCCCAGTTCATTCTCTGAAGGCATGAGTGCTTTGAAAAATTTGAGAACATGGCACAAACTGGAAAACTGGCTGATGGATGGAAATTTAAATATGAAATTTTAATGAAGTCTCTTCCTTCTCACTTAAAAGGAGATGGTAAATATTTCATGTCCTGCTCAGTGGGGCTTCAAGTGTCTGGTACCATTAGTGAGATATTCCTCATCTTCTCCAAAAGCTAACACTGGTTTGTGATATATTGCAACACCCAAACTTAGTCCAGCTCTTCCAGTCCACACAGTGAACACCAGGGTCCCAAACATCCAGGCTCAAAACATCACTTATTCATCTCAGGAATGCTGCATCTTGTTCCTTTTTTCAGTCCAGTATTTTTAGTATGTTAGAACAAAGCTCCGATTGATTAGAATATGCAGAGAATAGAAAGCAACTTTTGATAAAATAGATCGCAAATTAATTGAAAATGTTATTTCATTCAATGTTCTTGGAAGTCTGTTTTTCTTGTAATAAGCTACTTTGATCATAGTCACTCTTCCAAGCCCAGGACAGGGCTGGGATAATTGTAAGGAAGAAGCTACAGCAAGACAGAAGCATAGAGACAGAAGGAAAACTCCAGGAACTTACAGGAGAGTCAACAGGGAGAGGTAAACCTTTCCTAGTGTCAAAACCAGGATCTAGAATGACAGAATCTCCAAACAACCACATTAAGAAGGTGGCTTTGGAGAAGTAAAGCAAGAACAAGTAGGAGTGTTATATATCACATCTGGTCACCAAAGAATTCCATTCTTCAAGACAAGAGTAAGTAAAGAGCAGCTGGGCTCATGTTGGGAAAATTCAGAGTAAACGGGAATAAAATGGGAACAGGATTCGTCTAGCTGACTGGTTTAAGGCAGGATTCAGTCTTGCACACCAATAGCCTTGAAGGGAACCAAGATTCCCCTGAAATCTAAGAAATTCAAGAAGTGTCCTATAGTGCCCACAAGTATGCTGCAGAGGAATTAGGCACCACCGAGTTGATTCTAAAGGCAGATAGCAAAGTAGATAACCCCACAGTTTCTGGTCTCTAGCTGTGTGATCTTGAGAAAATCATTTAACCATTCTAAATCTCAGTGATGGGATTTAATAGTACCTAACTCGTGTATTATTAGTCTGACTACCTCCCTAAAGGCATTCAAGATGTTTGATATCTGATTTTGTTCCCAAATCATATGTAACGTTAACAGTCCCTGCATAGCTCCCTGACAAAAAAACAAGCAAACAAAACACAGTAACTATTTCTGAAACTATTGCTTCTGAAATTATCTCTACTTATACTGTCATCTGATTGACTCTGGCAAGAGGAATGAAGATCAACAGACAGCTGGATATTCAAAGAGAAAGCTGAGAGCAGATTAGAAGGTGAACCAGGGCTGAGCCTGTCTCCTTTCTGCGACCTCCTCCAGTCTCCCTCTAGGTGGCACCCAGGTATGCAACGTCCTCTACCTCACTTCCCTCTCCCTGGACCAAACTGCGAAAAGTGACCTCATAAGGGTCATTTACAGCAGAGTGTACAAATCTAGGGTTACTTCTTTCATATCAGATTTGTGTTCTAAGCTTTATCTCAGATGAGGAATAAAAGGCTCTCTGGCCAGTTAGAGAGACATTAAACAGAAAAAATGAAAAGGAGGTATATTATTAGCACCAGAGAAGTGATAGCCAATCACCAAAGACTATTTTGCCCACCAGGAACGCTGGTTCCAACCAACCTATGGAAAATAATTCAATCTTCCCTCAATTAACCAGAGCCATTCACAGTCTCAAAATTATCACCCAGAACATTAGAAATTATTACAAATGGAAATGCAGACTGTATACTAATTCTAGATCATAGCCTGGAAGTTTCTCTTTGGAGAAAAAGCACAATATTAAACTGTAACAGTTTCATTTGACCTTTTCTCCTGAAACTGAAAACAAAACAACTTAGTCAACTGAGGGATCCAGTTAAATGGTGTTTTCCTTGGGTTGGGCCTTTCCTGTGATGCAAAGCTAAAGGGGTCTCTATCTATTTCTTATTTACAAAGCTCATTCCCCAACAAACCAAAAGTGGCCTCCCATGCAAGCTGACCTGGAAACCCTCCTGACTTCCACTTGATAAGAAACATTGAATTAATTGAATCCAAGTGCTGCGTCCTGAACTGAGACAATGGCTCCCTCAGGGAGAACTGCAAACAAACCCCAGAGTGTTTTATGGCAGGTAACACAAACATCCGGTCCCCTCAGCCACCTTTTAATTAGTTGGGAAGGTAGATACTGCCTGCTAACTGGAGTCTGGGGTGCGCTGAGGCTTCTGGTGGATGCACTGTGTCATTAGCGGGCACATTGCCCAGCAGTTCGTTCTGCAGCATGCAGTTGTGAGAATCAAGTACCACACAGCTCCCACCCCAACTACATCTCCTCTCTTCTTTAGTTTGCTTCATTGAACCAATTCCAGGCAGCCTAAAAAACTACATAACAAAAGACTGGGGGAGGGGGAGTGCAACTGTCTGCCTTTATTCTGGGGTTCTGAAAATGGGCTCTCCTAATAGGAAGCCAAGACATCAGAGAGCCACAGGGAGGTAAAGCGAGTGAAGACCAGAGCCCAGGGGCCAGAAAGGTCCCCTCTATCAGTGATTGAGCCTTTGCAGATGACAGCTCTGCTCACTTCAGGCCCCGGGAGTCGTAGGTGATGGATAGAAAGGGTAGTAAGTGACGAGTTGCTGTAAGAATAACAGTCCCAAGTTGGGGCAGTCGAGCCAGGCTGTGGGTCATGGGAAAGTTGGAGAGGTAGGGCTGAATCTCAATGGATTCAGCACTTAGCCCACAACTAGATTCTATAGAGATCCTCAACCTCGTTGTAGTAAAGATTATAATAATAGCACCAAGTATATTGAGAACCTATTGTGTGCCAGATCTTTAAACAAACCTCATTTAGTTGTAACTTAAGTATTTTATTAGATGAGGAAAGGAGGGCTCAGAGGGCACACTCAAAGTCATATGGGGAGCAAGAGCTGGAGGTAGCCCTCAGACCCACGCCTGCCTGTTCATGCTCCTTTGTATCAGAAGCAACCATCACAATCCTCAGCAAACACAACTCTTGCGCATTCTGAGGCCCAGTGGGCCCAGCGTTCTTGCCAACTGGACCTCCTAGAAGGTTCACTTTAAGGAGATGTGCTTTTCAAAAGGAAAATCAAAATTAAATAAGTAGATGAAGGCAGTCCAAGAAAATACACTCTCTTCTGGGCCTAACTGCAATTAGCACATAAACTCAGCCTCAAATTATGATGTATTTAGTTCTGAAAATTAAATTCATTAATTATTGTGCAGCCACCAGTGAAATCTTACGGCAAGTCTATCCTCTGAATAAAGCATTTTCAAATTAATGACTTATTCCTGCTTATTAACAATTTAATACTTATGTGTTAAGCATTTTTAATTAAGTCAAAAGGAAAAGGAAAAAGGGTGGCAGGAGAATTGGAAGACAATGAAATCAGCAGCACCCTCAACTGGGAAGCAATAGAATCAAGACCTCAAGAGAGAACTGTCTTCTATTTTCCTAGGAGTTCAAGCATGAGAGAGAGAGTTGAGCCAATCTGTAGCCCAGTGCATGAAGTACACCATGCGGTAAGGACAGAGTGTACATAGGATGCTATGAGAGCTCACAGGAGCATTGGGGGGAAGCACAGTGAGGGAGACAAGGAAGATTTCCTGGAGGATGTGTTTGAACCCATTATTTAAAGATCATAAAAGTTAACCAGTCCAAGGAGGAGGAGGGAGGAAAGAAGATATCATTCCAGAGAGGCAGCTGAGCATGAAAACACACATTTGAAATAGTGTAGAAATAGGAGAGAAATAGGCTAGAAACATGACATTGCACACCAAGTTACTCCATCAACCAGTTTGGTAAATGAGGGGTAGACCAATTAGATTAGGGTGGGAATTAAACAGAGAAGATACCATGGAGGGTCTTGCATCAGTGAATGTTAATAAACCTGGACTTCGTCTCATCAGACAACATCTTCCCATCGTTGTGCTTGCCAGTCAGGAAACAAATTGGTATTTCCACAACCAGGAGAGCGAAGGCTCAAAAGTGAGATATTACTAATAAAAGTTAAAATAACTAAGGTTTTTCCATGATTAACTATTTTTATAAACTACAAATTCAAAGTTAAGACTATAGTGATATCCATAACTCTTAGTTACTCACTTTTGGATATGTTTTCTTGAGTTGGAGCAAAAGCGAGGACATTATACCAAGCATGCCAAGAAGCAGTCATAACAAGACCAAGGCATCAATGGGAAAGTCTCCCACGTGAAGAGCATTTGTCATCTGACCCTCTGTGAAGAAAAGGTTGTTGATTTCTACGGTAGTAGTGGAGTGTTCCCAAAGAACTGTTAGCTGAGTTTTATTACCATGCTTTCCTGGGAAAAGTTGTGATTGTCTGGGTTTTCCACTTCCCTCTGCATAGCACTTCTTCTCCCCACCATGACAACTCTCATCATCAATTTTGTTCAAAGGTCAATCTCAGCATCCAGAACAATAATTAAGACTAAGAGGTGCTTAATATATGTTGACTGTTGGATTAATCAACTAGGGCTAAATGTTCTAGCACCAATCACCAGTGCCTTGCTTGTTATGCAGCCCTATATAATGCAATAGATAACTGATGCAAAAGTTGATACTGAAAGTGAGTTCTGATATAACAGTAACCTAAAGTTTATAGAATTGATTTTTGGAACAGACAGCAGGCAACAAGGAAATTGTTATAGGAGGTTTTATGGACTGAATATTTGTGTCTCCCAAAATTCACATGTTGAAATCTTAACCCCCAAGGTAATGGTATTAGTAGGTGAGGCCTTTGAGGTAATCAGGTCATGAGGGTGGAGTCCTCGTGAAAGGGATTAGTGCTCTTATAAGAGAAGATGTCCATCTATGAAGTAGGAAGTAAGTCCCTACCAGACACCAAATCTGGATCTTGAGCTTCCAGCCTTCAGAACTGTGAGAAATTTCTGTTGTTTATGAGGCATTCATTCTATGGTTCATTGTTATAGAAGCCAAACTGACTAAGATAGGCATCTAGAAATGCCAAAGAAACTGTTTTGGAATGCTGGAAAAATCATGAGAAATTGTTAGACAAGGCTGGAAAAAGTGGAAAGAAATCTGCTCTAAGAAACTGGAAAAATGGTGATCCATGTTATGGTGTGTGAAACATTTGGTAACCTCATATCCTCTGACTAAATCATTACATTTACAAATAAGCCCAATCACACAGACAGCTTGCATAAGTAGCATCAATTCTAGAACCAGATATCTGCACAAAACTGTCATCTGTTGTGGATGACTGACTAGTTTAACAAGAAGGTCAAAGTCTTTATGAATTCTCTGACACAGAATGTTTTGATGCATAAACTCTGGAATGAGAGTCCATTAGGAAAATAGTCAGGTCCTTACACTGTCACTGACTCTATAAGACTTCCACCTGGGTTTTCTGTGCCTCAGCTACTTCATCTGTAATATGAGGACTAGGGAAATGGGTGGACACGGAGAACTGTGCATAATGCACCTGAATCTTTTCTCCAAATGAGCATAAGGAGCACTCTGTAGCCAGGAAAGAAAAGACAAGTGAATTTGCCAAGACTTGCAGAAGAAAGATTGAGTGTAACCGAGGAATAATTGTCTTGAATGGGATAAAACATCAGCAAACAAAAGTTCCACTGGGCAGAAAAAATTATCTGCAGACAAAGAAAAACTTTTTTTTTAAATCAACATTGAATCAGGGAAAAATTATGAGACAAATACAGGAAAGAAACAACAAGAAAAGGCAAACAAAGTTTTCTCTGAAGATGAAGACTATCTTAGGCAAGAGACTGCTTTGTACTTTCAAAGAAATTAAAGAGGATTGAGACTTAAGTCAAAATATATATATATGTATTTGAGATATATATATATATATATATCAAATAGAAGAGACAACAGAATGAATGAGAAGGAATATGAGGAGCTATGGAGAAAAACTGAAGGGAAAAATAATATCATTGCAGAAACTTAAACTGAAGTAGAATCAGAAGTGTGCCACACACAACACTAAGGAAAGTGGCAAGGAGAGTATCAAAGCTTTTTAAGAGAAAACAAAACAAAGAGATACAAAATACACATAAATTGATGTTTCCTGAAAAGATAATGGAACAAGATGGAACAAAAGAAACAATGAACAATACGCTTTAGTCATAACCATTTATCTATGTTTAGAATAAAAATGCAAAAAAATTAAAAAGTTAATTTTTATCATTGGATAGTAGAACTTCATGTGATTTTTATGTCTTCTCCTTTTCTATAATTCATAGTTTTTCTACCAAAAATGTCTCTCTTCATAGTTATAGAAAGCAATGAGAACTCTCACCTGTAGCTTCGGCCTGTTTCCTCAGGGTATTCTGAGGGCTCCATCTAAAGCGGTCCAGATCATCGTAAAATGACAGCGACTTCAGTGAAAGCTCACTTCTGAGCTAGCTTTCCTGGCTCAGCCATGCAATTTCCTCTTTAAAGTCAGACTGCGTTTGAAAGATTATTGTCAAGGTCAGTTTTTCTTCCAAAACAGATACGCCCTTAATTACCACCTTTACCAAAGAAAACGCTCCAAAACTTCTAGCACTAAGATAATGTTAGCATTTAGTACATACAATTTCTTCGTTTTATCTATTTCTTCCATCTAGAAACAGAGATGAAAGCTTCAGAGTGCAGAGCTAATGTTGTAAACCTCCTTGCCTTTCTCACAGTGCCTAGCATAATTTAAGAGATAGAGACAGTTCTCTAAATCTTCCTGAAATAGATGCTGAGTCAATCTGGGAAGCAAATATCAGTATCAAGCCAGTTACAAGTATCTCCACTTCAAATCTGGAATAGACACTAAATGCAGGACAACATAGTTCTTTTTCCTCCTTGATGAAAATAAACTCTTTTGCTTTATTTAAATCTCCAGCAGCATTCCTTTCTCTCCAATTTGAAACAAGGGCAATAATATAGGACACACGAACATTCCGTGGTCCAACTCTGTTCCTTTGCAAACTACAACTAGTAAAGATCAATGACAAAAGAACAGCCTTACTTTGCAAACCATTTGATGGAATATACTGGAGCTATTAGGTGTGGCCATTAGGTTTCACACACGCAGAAAGTCCATCTCTATGATTCTTCTCAAAAGGAGTTCAGAGGTGATCTGAGGCCCCATGTTTTTCAATTTCAAATAGGTGGGAGTTGGTGGGCTTCATTTGTCAGAGAAAACATTATACTTCAGTTCAGAGAACAAAGCTATTTATTGTTTCAAGAGATAGCCCCACATGAAATTTATCCAGCTGTCCAAGGTCAAAGTGGAGGTTCTCATCGATACCGAATGGCAGAAATGACCATGAAATGAGGTGACACAGAGAAAAACTACAGGTCGGCTGCAAGTCTTAAACACGTGACCCCAAACAAGGGCTTAAAAATATAGTAAAATAATTTGTAGGATGGCTTCCTCCCATGCACCCTCTTCAACCCAAAGTACTTTGTCAAGGAGATTGATAAGTGCCCTACACATATCCAGGAAGGCGAACGCATTTCCTCGAGTGGGAAGAACAGATCTTCATGGTCTCAGAATTTACTGAAGAACTATTTTGTGTAGTTTGTTTCACCCAAGCTATGGATCTGGTGGACTTCCATGCCTAGCGCCAGGAGGAAGTCTATAATATTTCTTAAATGACTATAACCTCAGTTCTATATTTCTTTCTAACCTAACACACCTACTTCAAATAAACCACATCATTAGCCTCCTTTAAAACTTAATGCAAGTAGAGATTTCTCAGGAGGTATCCCACATTATTCCCTTTTGTTCCCTCTGTAGCCCCTCCAATTCCTCAGGCACATATAAAAATGAGAAATAAATTGCTATGAAATTTTACATCATCTATAATGATTAAAAGAAAAAACAACAGGAAATTTAGAATCTAAATTCTATTTATATGTATATTTTGTAAAATAACATTTGTGGTACAAATTGCAAGAGTCAGCGTATGAAAGAGTGGCTTAATATGAGTCTTCACCAAGAAATCCAGGATGAGATCATCATATACACCTGTGAAAATGCGAACTTTGTTTTCACTTACCTATAGACACTAATACCTTTAATAAAAATGTAAGGACTTAAAATAGTTATTCAACATTCAAAGCTGTATTTATTTAACATTGATTTTGTTCATTTATTTATATTTTTCAATACCTATCTTTTTTAAGACTTATGCTAAGTATTGAAAGGCTACAAAGATAAATAAGACCTAGTCTAGGGACTCACAATATAAGTGGTTACAAAACAACACACAAATAACTCATTCAGTAAATATGGTTTGAGCATCCTTCATTGCCAGGCACTGTGCCGAGTACTAGGATGATGTGAAAAGCATGTGAAACACCCCCTGAACTCAGGGAGTTTACTAACTAGCCTAGGAATTCCTAATACATGCATAGAGAGATATTAAGTACAGTTGGGCTGAGTTGGGGCTGCTGGGAGATTAGTTCTTAGGGGAGGTCAGAGAAGTCTTCATTAAAGAGGTTATAATAATACTAGAACAACAAAAGTGTAAAACAACCTCCATCACAAATTGGGCATTTGCTCCTCCTCATTGTAGGCATAAGCCAGTTTTCACTCCTCAGCAGTGATGTCTGTATCTTTGTTGGCTACAGATTCTTAAGTATGCCTGGTCTATTTCCTGCATCAGTCTCTAAGCTCCCATGGATATATCCCTTGAAATATTTATCAAAGTCTTTTTATAAGCAGAGATCCTACTGGGAGATTTTCAATATCAGTAGAGTGAGTGGATTATCAATTAAAATCAGGGTTTGCAAATCCATTTTGGCAGAGTCACAGACTACATAATCCAAAGAACTATTATACTACATCCCAAATAAAGTATTTTTTTTAACACATTGCTAAGCCTCCAAAAAGAATTAGAAATTTCCACAGCCCTTACCCTTCCACCAAAGCTGAAAGTGGACCTAGAAGTAGTCAGCAAATTTAAAGGTGAAGTTGTCCTGAGTACAAATGTGAATAGCAACATGGAATCTAGAGACCATATCTTGAGACAGCAGAAAAGTGGGGACAGAGCCTAAAACACTCACTATAAGCCAGAGAGCATCCAAGGAAGCCAGTGTAACTCCAAATTGTGAGAATCTCCCAACAGAAGCCAATGCAAATCTTCTCTGAAGGACATCATCTGCAGGATTCCCAGAAATTAAAATCAAACAAATTCAATGCAATCAAAGATCACAAAACAGGGGCCAGCCCTTTGGCCCAGTGGCTAAAGTTGGTGTGCTCTGCTTCGGCGGCCCAGGATTTCACCAGTTCGGATCCTGGGCACAGACCTGGCACTGCTCATCAGGCCATTCTGAGGCGGCATCACACATAGCACAACCAGAGGGACCTATAACTAGAATATATAACTATGTCCTAGGGGGCTTTGCAGAGAAGAAGAAAAAAAGAGAAAGATTGGCAACAGATGTTAGCTCAGGTGCCAATATTTTTTTTTAAAAAAAAGAGCACAAAACAGACAAGAAAACAAAGCATCATGAGTGAAACTCGACAGAAACAATGAACAATGGACTGAGACCTCTAAGGACTTTGAATTTTGAAACCACCAAATGTAGGCCTTCATACAATTATGGATGTAACACATAAAAAAATACAAATAGGAAACACAAAAATGAGGAAGAATTAAGAAAATATTAAAAATGACCAGGCATCTTTGTAATTGCTTCTAGAAATGAAAAAAAGTTGTTTTAAAAAAATCAAAGTTTGGGGGCTGGCCCAGTGGCCGAGTGGTTAGGTTCACGCACTCCGCTGCGGGCGGCCCAGTGTTTCGTTGGTTCGAATCCTGGGCATGGACATGGCACTGCTCGTCGAACCACGCTGAGGCAGCGTCCCACATGCCACAACTAGAAGGACCCACAACGAAGAATATACAACTATGTACCAGGGGGGCTTTGGGGAGAAAAAGGAAAAAAATTTAAAAAAATCTTATAAAAAAAATCAAAGTTTGGGTTAAATATCAGATTATACGTAATGAAGAGGAAATAGTACAGTAAAAGCACTCGCCAAGAACACAGCTCAGACAAAGAGATGGGACATGGGAACAACGGGTTAACATATATGGAAAACAGAATGAGATGGTCTTACTGCCAAATGATCAATCCCCAAAAAGGAGACAATAGGGTTTAAGTTGGATGGTGAGTTATTGCTATGCTCATAACTTACATATATGTTACATCCTTTCCCTGAAAGTCATCAAAAACTAGTTCTATAAAAACACCTTTGCTAAAGAAGTATTTTGCTTCCTGGTGCACAACACAGAGAACGAACAAACACTTTGGTGTCCCCACTCTCCTTCAAGATACTTCTAAACTTCTCCATTTAATCTATTTACTGGGAACATGGACTAACCTCACAAATGAAAAATAGAGGCTACTCACTTAATTATACTTTTTTCTTCTTACCTGACAACAGCATCCTCTAGATTAGCAAGGATCAAGTGAGATTTGTGCTTGCAAAATAGAAAATTAGTTACATGGAATGCATTAACAAGCATTGGCACCTTCTAGGCAGAGGACGATTTTATAGACACAGGAACTACAAATCGTGTGTGTATCCTTGTATGGGAGAGGGAGACAGGAGCAGCATTTCAGCTCTTTGTATTAGCCATTGAATATGTTGTGTGCAAAAGGGTAGTTGTGATACGTGCGTGAGAATTGCACATATCTCGAAGATTGCAATGCAATATTAACAGGTGAAAGTGAGTAATCATTAGGGGTTATGAATGTTAGTGATTGTGTTTAAAATATGGGTGTGTTGAGGTGTGTACATCTGTGTGTCTGGGTCTAGGTATGTCTGTATTTATACAGACACTGATAGAGTACTATATTGGAGATATATTTGTTTGGCAGAATTGTGTGTATTGTTAAGAATAACGTATGAGAGCTTATCTGGGAAGGTGTTAGAATGTGAGTGCATTTGTGTGTGTGTGTGTGTGTGTGTGTGTGTGTGTGTTTGAGTACTGTAGTATTTTGTTTCTTCACCTAGTCTATCTTTTTAAATGACCAAATTATGTTTTATCGGAATTTTGCTGAAGGCAGCCTGGCATTAATGTCTTTTTTCCTCCAAATGTGAAGGAAATAAAGGTCCTTGTTGGACCAATAAGCAAGTTAAACCTGTCCCCAAATGCTAATGAGAACTTAATTCACTAATATGCTGGGTAACTGCCCTGTCTCAGATAAATAATTTCCATAAGAGCCAAATCCTCTTGGGTTTTTTTCCAGCACTTAGGCAAGAGGAAATATCCAAAGGCCAATTGCTTGTCCAAAACAGCCTGACATGTTCATGACTTTTCTATCACAAGGCTGACTTGGACTCATATGTAATAACAGAGCAAATATTCTGTCACTTGGAAGAGTACAGAATGGATAATTGAAGACTTTGTTGTAACACTTACTATCCATATCATCATATCAAAGCAACTTCAATTATATTACACTTAATGTTAAAATTATACCCAATTAATCTCTATAATATTTCAAAAGAAATTATGGAACAGAAAATAATTGAAACTTAAAAGGTGAGTTGGGGAGGAGATCCAAGATGGCACCGTGAGTAGTCCTCTTTGTCTCTCCCCCTTCGAGTCTACAATTATTTGGACACTTATCGCTTAACAAAGGATATCCAGACAGCATCTCAGGACGTCTGAGAGACCCACGCGACTATACATCGGAAGGCGGACGGACTTTCCTCCGGGAGGATGTGGAAATAGGTGAAAACTCTCCGACCCCAACCAAACAGCCTAGTACCCGCAAGCGGCTTTCTTCCAACGGACGCACCCAGAAGATCAACACACATCTAGGGCAGGAGCGAGCACACAACAGAGGAGCAACGGTGGAAACAGGTGACCAGAACCCTACCTAAACCCCCCGCAATTACTCCTAAATGCAGAGGGAAACTTTGGAGTTGCACACCTGGGCCCACGGAGAGACTCTCTCCCCGCCATTGGCGGGGAGATCCCGCCTGGTGTTCGCGGTGCCCGGAGGGTCCCAGAGAGAGTCGCTGAGGGTACGGAGGTCCCCCGGCTGCCACTGCCTACACGGTGGGGCTAGGGATTGCCAGAGATCTCTGAGAGGACTGGGGCTGGGTGAAGCTCCAGAGGCCGACTCCGCGCCCCAGAGGGGAAGCTCCAGAGTTCCGCCCGGGCAGCAGACAAAACTCTCTGTCTGCCATTAGCAGAGGGGCCACGCCCAGCATTCACGGCTCCGGGAAAGTCCTGGAGAGAATCCCAGAGGGCGGGGCGACCCCCAGCTGCCGTTGCCCACCCTGTGGGACTAAGGATTGCCGGAGATCTCAGAGCACACTGGGGCTGGGTGAAGCTCCAGGGGCCGGCTCTGCGCCCCAGAGGGGAAGCTCCGGAGTTCCACCCGGGCAGCAGACAGGGCTCTCTGTCTGCCATTATCGGAGGGGCCACGCCCAGCATTCAACTCCGGGAAAGTCCCAGAGAGAATCCCAGAGGTCGAAGTGACCTCCAGCTGCCGTTGCCTGCCCCATGGGGCTAGGGATTGCCGGAGATCTTGGAGAGGACTGGGGCTGGGTGAAGCTCCAGAGGCCCGCTCCGTGCCCCAGAGGGGAAGCTCCAGAGTTCTGCTCGGGCAGCAGACAAAACTCTCTGTCTGCCATTAGTGGAGGGGCCATGTCCAGCATTCACAACTCCAGGAAGGTCCCGGAGGGAATCCCAGAGGGCGAGGTGACCCCACGCTGCCGTTGCCCGCCCTGTGGGGCTGGGGATTGCTGGAGATCTCGGAGATCTCGGAGAGGACTAGGGCTGGGTGAAGCTCCAGAGGCAGGCTCCGTGGCCCGGAGGGGAATCTCCAGAGTTCTGCCCAGGCAGCAGACAAACTCTCTGTCTGCTATTAGCGGAGGGGCCACGCCCAGCATCCACAATACCGGGAGGGTCCCGGAGAGGAGAATATCAGGCAGGGCAGCAGCTGACCAGCTACCACTGAAATCAGGATCTCCAGCTATCCCCCAAGACAGGGCAAAGGGCTCCCCGAGTTCCTGGGGAACAGGACTGGGGCTGGGGGGAGTTCCAGCGACCCAGCTCCGTAGCCTGGGGGAAACCCTACAGGCTCACAGCAGCCCCAGGGAAAGCCTCTGCACAGCACTAGTAGAAAGCACCCATCCGGCAGCCACAAGGCTGGAAGACCCCGGGACAAAAGTAGCATAGCTAGGTGAACTAACCACAGACTGTAGAAGATGCCAATAGCTCTCCTGCGACCCATAGTGGACAAGTGAGATTTTGTGGGTGCCGACAGCAACGGAGCGACAAATATAAGTGATCCCACCCCTGGCCGCTGGAAAAGCCCATAACATCGTTGCAGACCCCAAGGAGGGAGCACGTCTAGGTGGGCTGCAACAGTAGGCACCAGCAGCCTGAAGCCCCCCTGTGACGGCCCCCACGGCAGAGGAGGGAATCCAAAGGACCACTGTGACTACGAGGAGGGCCCCAGGCCCAGTTAGCAACTGCAGACAGGGTTCCTGGTTGGTGTAGTATAAACAGCTGCTCCGCCACCGCAGCAGCTGAAACAAGTGAAAGGAGCAACTGAACTCTATCTCTATGCGGAGGCACAAATCAACAACATCAAGCAATATGAAAAAATACATTAAATCTCCAGAACAGAAAGAAAATAACAAATACACAGAAAACAATCCCGAAGAAAATGAGATATATAACCTAAATGATGATGACTTCAAAACAGCCATCATTAAAATACTCAATGAGTTAAGAGAGAATTCTGACCGACAACTCAACGAGCTCAGGAGCTATGTCATAAAAGAGTTTGATACAATAAAGAAGAACCAAACAGAAATATTGGAAATGAAGAACACAATAGAGGAGATTAAGAAAAATCTAGATGCTCTGAACAGTAGGGCCGATAATATGGAGGAAAGAATTAGCAATTTGGAAGATGGCAATATAGAATTGCTGCAGGCAGAGGAGGAGAGAGAAGCAAGACTAAAAAGAAATGAAGAAACTCTCCGAGAATTATCAGACACAATTAGGAGATGCAACGTAAGGATTATAGGTATACCAGAGGGAGAAGAGAAGGAGAAAGGGGCAGAAAGCCTATTCAAAGAAATAATGGCTGAGAACTTCCCAAATCTGGTGAGAGAGATGGATCTTCAGGTGACAGAAGCCAATAGATCTCCAAACTTTATCAATGCAAGAAGACCAACTCCACAGCATATAGTAGCGAAGCTAGCAAAAGTCAACGACAAGGAGAAAATACTAAGGACAGCCAGGCAAAAGAAACTAACCTACAAAGGAACCCCCACCAGGCTATCAGCAGATTTCTCAGCAGAAACTTTGCAGGCTAGAAGAGAGTGGAATGATATATTCAAAAATCTGAAGGACAAAAACCTACAGCTGAGAATTCTCCACCCAGCGAAAATATCCTTCAAATACGATGGAGAAATAAAAACTTTCCCAGATAAACAAAAATTAAGGGAGTTCATTGCCACAAAACCTCCTCTTCAGGAAATCCTCAGGAAAACCCTCATTCCTGAAAAATCCAAAAAAGGAAAGGGGCTACAAAACCAAGAGCAGAGGAGATAAGTAGAAGGACAACAACAGAGAGTAGCAGCTCTACATCAGAACAGATTAAACCATGGGACGAGAAACAAAGGAAATTGAAGAAAACCAGAAAACAAGACATAAAATGGTAGTGGTAGGCCCCCACATCTCAATAATCACTCTAAATGTAAATGGATTGAACTCCCCAATCAAAAGACACAGAGTGGCAGGATGGATCAAAGAACAAGATCCAACAATATGCTGCCTCCAGGAAACACACCTCAGCCCCAAAGACAAACAGACTCAGAGTGAAGGGATGGAGAATACTCCAAGCTAATAATGAACAAAAGAAAGCAGGTGTCGCTATACTAATATCAGACAAGGTAGATTTCAAAGCAAAACAGATAAAGAAAGACAAAGAGGGACAGTATATAATGATAAAAGGGACTCTCCACCAAGAAGACATAACACTTATAAACATATACGCACCCAACACAGGAGCACCAAAATTTGTAAAGCAACTCTTAATAGAACTAAAAGAAGACATCAACAACAATACAATAATAGTAAGGGACCTCAACACACCATTAACACCAATGGACAGAACATCCAGACAGAAAATCAACAAGGAAATAATAGAATTAAATGAAAAATTAGACCAGATGGACTGAATAGATATATATAGAACACTTCATCCAAAAACAGCAGGTTACACATTCTTCTCAAGTGCACATGGAACATTCTCAAGGATTGACCATATTTTGGGAAACAAAGCAAAAATCAATAAATACAAGAGAGTTGAAATAATATCAAGCATCTTTTCTGATCATAATGCTATTAAACTAGAAATCAACTACAAGAAAAAAGCAGAGAAAGGTGCAAAAATGTGGAGACTAAACAACACACTTCTGAACAAACAATGGATCATTGAAGAAATTAAAGAAGAAATCAAATATTATCTGGAGACAAATGAAAATGAGAACACGACATACCAAATCATTTGGTATGCAGCAAAAGCAGTCCTAAGAGGGAAATTCATCACAATACAGGCTCACCTCACTAAACAAGAAAAAGCTCACATAAGCAACCTCAAATGACACCTAACAGAACTACAAAAAGAAGAACAAACAAAGCCTAGAGTCAGTAGAAGGAGGGAAATAATAAAAATAAGAGCAGAAATAAACGATATTGAAACAAAAAAGACAATAGAAAGGATCAATGAAACAAAGAGTTGGTTCTTCGAAAGAATTAACAAAATTGACAAACCCTTAGCCAGACTCACCAAGAAAAGAAGAGGGAAATCGCAAATAAATAAAATTAGGAATGAGAGAGGAGAAATCACAACAGATACCAATGAAATACAAGAGATCATAAGAGAATACTATGAAAAACTATATGCCAACAAATTGAACAACCTGGAAGAAATGGACAAATTCCTAGACTCCTACAATCTCCCCAAACTGAATCAGGAAGAAATGGAGAATCTGAATAGGCCAATCACAAGTAAGGAAATAGAAACGGTAATCAAAAACCTCCCCAAAAATAAGAGTCCAGGACCAGACGGCTTCTCTGGAGAATTGTACCAAACATTCAAAGAAGACTTAATACCTATTCTTCTCAAACTGTTCCAGAAATTGAGAAAGATGGAGTACTCCCTAACACATTCTATGAAGCCAACATCACTCTGATCCCCAAACCTGACAAGGACAACACAAAGAAGGAGAACTACAGGCCAATATCACTGATGAACATAGATGCAAAAATCCTCAACAAAATTTTGGCAAACCAAATACAGCAATACATCAAAAAGATTATACACCATGATCAAGTGGGATTTATACCAGGGACACAGGGATGGTTCAACATCCACAAGTCAATCAACGTGATACACTACATCAACAAAATGAAAAACAAAAACCACATGATCATCTCAACAGATGCAGAGAAAGCATTCGACAAGATCCAACACCCATTTATGATAAAAACCCTCAATAAAATGGGTATAGAAGGAAAGTACCTCAACATAATAAAGGCCATATATGACAGACCCACAGCCAACATCATACTCAATGGACAAAAACTGAAAGCCATCCCTCTGAGGACAGGAACAAGACAAGGGTGCCCACTTTCACCACTCCTATTCAACATAGCACTGGAGGTGCTGGCCAGAGCAATTCGGCAGGAAAAAGAAACAAAAGGAATCCAAATAGGTAACGAAGAAGTACAACTCTCGCTGTTTGCAGACGACATGATCTTATATATAGAAAACCCCAAAGAATCCATAGAAAAACTATTAGAAATAATCAACAACTACAGCAAAGTAGCAGGGTATAAAATTAACGTGCATAAATCAGTAGCATTTCTATACACTAACAATGAACTAACAGAAAAAGAACTCAAGAACTCAATCCCATTCACAATCGCAACGAAAAGAATAAAATACCTTGGGATAAACTTAACCAAGGAAGTGAAGGATCTATACAATGAAAACTACAAGACTTTCTTGAAAGAAATTGACGATGACATAAAGAGATGGAAAGACATTCCATGCACATGGATTGGAAGAATAAACATAGTTAAAATGTCCATACTACCTAAAGCAATCTACAGATTCAGTGCTATCCCAATCAGAATCCCAAGAACATTCTTCACAGAAATTGAACAAACAATCCTAAAATTCATATGGGGCAACAAAAGACCGCGAATTGCTAAAGCAATCCTGAGCAAGAAAAACAAAGCCGGCGGAATCACAATCCCCGATTTCAAAACATACTACAAAGCTACAGTGATCAAAACAGCATGGTACTGGTACAAAAACAGGTCCACAGATCAATGGAACAGAATTAAAAGCCCAGAGATAAAACCACACATCTATGGACAGCTAATCTTCGACAAAGGAGCAGAGGGCCTACAATGGAGAAAAGAAAGTCTCTTCAACAAATGGTGCTGAGAAAACTGGACAGCCACATGCAAAAGATTGAAAATTGACCATTCTTTTTCACCACACACCAAAATAAACTCAAAATGGATCAAAGACCTAAAGATTAGGCCTGAGACAATAAGTCTTTTGGAAGAGAATATAGGCAGTACACTCTTTGAGATCAGTTTCAAAAGAATCTTTTCGGACACTATACCTCCTCAGTTGAGGGAAACAATAGAAAGAATAAACAAATGGGACTTCATCAGACTAAAGAGCTTCTTCAAGGCAAGGGAAAACAGGATTGAAACAAAAAAACAGCTCACTAATTGGGAAAAAACATTTACAAGCCACTTATCCAACAAAGGGTTAATCTCCATAATATACAAAGAACTCACACTGCTTAACAACAAAAAAACAAACAACCCGATCAAAAAATGGGCAGAGGACATGAACAGACATTTCTCAAAAGAAGATATGAATATGGCCAAGAGACACATGAAAAGATGTTCATCATCGCTAATCATCAGGGAAATGCAAATCAAAACTACACTAAGATATCACCTTACCCCCGTTAGATTGGCAAAAACATCCAAAACCAAGAGCGACAAATGTTGGAGAGGTTGTGGAGAAAAAGGAACCCTCATACACTGTTGGTGGGAATGCAAACTGGGACAGCCACTATGGAAAACAGTATGGAGATTTCTCAAAAAGTTAAAAATAGAAATACCCTATGACCCAGCCATCCCATTACTGGGTATCTATCCTAAGAACCTGAAATCAGAAATCTCAAGAGTCCGTTGCACCCCTATGTTCATCGCAGCATTATTTACAATAGCCAAGACATGGAACCAACCTACATGCCCAGAAACTGATGATTGGATAAAGAAGATGTGGTATATATACACAATGGAATACTACTCAGCCATAAAAAAAGACAAAATTGGCCCATTCACAACAACGTGGATGGACCTCGAGGGTATTATGTTAAGCGAAATAAGCCAGTCAGAGAAAGACGAACTCTATATGACTCCACTCATAGGTGGAAGTTAGTATATTGATAAGGAGATCAGATCGGTGGTTACCAGGGAAAAGGGGGGGTGGGGGGAGGGCACAAAGGGGGAAGTGGTGTACCCACAACATGACTAACAAAAATGTACAACTGAAATCTCACAAGGTTGTAATCTATCATAACATTAATTAAAAAAAAAAAAAAAAAAGATGAGTTGGAATTCCCACCCCACTACTCCCTAGCAATGTGACTTAGCATAGTCATTTGATGTTGATGACTCAGGTTTTTCTAAAACTAAGAAGATAATCCCACCCAACTCACAAGGTTTTTGAGGATCAAATAAAATACAAAACTTAACAGCATTTGGAAACTCCAAAGGTCAGTACAAATGTCAATTACTTTTATTATTATAGTTACTATATTTAGTCTGTAGATGTGCAGAGATGTTTAAAAATTCTGGTAAATAGTATTCCAGTGAACCAAACTTTAGTGTGCATAGATATTTCCCTTTTGGGATTGCCATAGTTTTGATTAACGTCTAGAATAACAGCAAGATTGCTGAACCAGAAAAGCTATGTATTCTGAAGGGCAATCTCAATACCTATTGTGTGAAGCAGAGAGACTCCATCCTTCAGAATAACTCCATCTCATTTGTGGACAAAGTTTAAAAAGCGCATTTCATGAATACCATGGAAAAAATGTTGCAATGTGGTTTTACAAAGTCTTTAGTAGGAAAATCTCCAAAAAATCCAGAATATTATCTGAAAATAGAAAACCCATTTGCTGGGAAATTAAATAACACACTCTTCATATTGCAAAGCAGTAAGCTGAGATATTTCTCCATTGGTAATGAGAAAAATAGAAGAGTTTGTGATTATCTGTAGTTTTAAAATGAGTAAGAAATGTAACACTATGACAAAGTCTAGCAAATGTAACCTTTTGATCTAGGTGGTTGTAAAAGGACCATGTCTTTGTTTTCAGAGCTGTCTTGAGCATGATCTTGAGTAACAAATGCATAAAATCAATCCTTGATTTCCTTCTTCTCAGTCATTCTGACTTTATCATTATGTCTCTCTCCCTTGACCGATATATCTTCTTCTTTCTGTGACTGTTCTATACCCTTAGACCACAGATGCAGGAACAGATACAATCCAAGGACCTGTGCACTACATCCTCCAGTCATCACACCCAGTGACCACCCTTCTTAAAGAAACTGTTGAGACCATGGTCACAAGGAAACTTATAGCTCTTTTTGTCAGTCAGTGGCTAAAGTGTAAGCCCGCTCGGCCATGTTTCTGCTTTACTGTCATCCCCAATAATGCTCTGTACCTCCTCAATTACATCCAGCTCTCCACTCCTCTCTTACTTTCTATATCTTCTCACTGTGCCATTGGGAACCGCCACCAAAGAAGTTAAATGAAGTGCCCAAGGTCACACATGTACCAAAAGACAGAACAGATCTTTGAATCAAGCAATTAGATCCACAGCTTCTAGACTCTTAAGTACAACTCATTGTGGTCTCCATGTACAGCAAATTCTCCAGCTCCTCAAACAACTTCCCAGAGAAATCCCTCTAGTCACTCATTTTTACTGTAACCTGGCTTTTCCTGAAGGTAGGACTTTTCCTTGCCTGGGTAGCTATTGTTTCTCTCACATCCCAGGTATGTAACAGTTCTCTTTTCTCCCCACTGCCTTCTAAACAATTACTTCTCCTCGTTTGAAATATAAGACATTCAGTTATATGATCCACTCCCGCTCCTTGACACTGTCATCTACAGACTTGCTGAGGTCTGATGAGAAATAGAAAGCAGAAGACTATAACTGTGGCAGCAAGATTTACTTAACTGGTGTCAAGATGCCATATAGAAGGCAGAGCAGTCTGAATTCTGGTCAGGTAGATCCTCACGCTGTGCAGGCTGTGGAGGCTGCCATGCTGCTACCAGGTCTCCATGAATAGTTAGGAAAACAAAGTCCCCAGCCTCTCATTTACACTCTCAATTTAACACACATCCTTTGCTGGTTCAGGGAAAACCAAACTAAAAACAACCTTAGCTGTATCCACAGCATCATTCTAGCCAACTTCAAACTCAGATCATCCACTGTGGTCTAGCCTAGCTAGTCTACCAGCTCAGTGTCTCTCTCCATACAATCCTGACATGACCCTGGATGAACTCCCTATGCATATGGTGAGATATCAAACACCCAAATGTCTCAACTTCTTGACCTCCTCATCACCAATGATCATCTCCACGACTCCTCTATCTCCATTTTCTGTACACTATTACCTTAACAAATGAGTGATGGTGTAAATAACAGAATAGGTTAGTGTTTTTATAAATTCATGATCATTAGCTTTAAATAGGCCCTCACCCAGTCTGGCAATCCAGTTACTCTTCCCTGGTAAGCTCATGTTCCTACTCTCCACAATGACAATTATGAATCTTCTCCAATTTCCTCAAATCCTTACCCTCATCGCTTCACCCCAACTATCCTCTGACCCTCAGAAGATGACACAAGATGACCTCACACCTACTCCATAAAGAAGAAAAAAGCCTTGAGACAAGAACTTCCAACCCTAACTACATCTGTACCTCTTCTCTCAAAGACCAAACCCTGTACCTGTACTCAGACAGCATGCCAAGTCTTCTTCTCAGGAACATCCCACTGTTGTTTATTTGTCTCTTTCAGATACAGTTAACATCTTACTCTAAACAGAATCTTCTCCATCAACATTTAAACATCCACAAGTCTAAGCCATCACCAAAGGTAAGCTACCTATGTCTCCACATTCCACTCTAAAATCACCCTGTCTCTTTCTCCTTTAAAGCCAAACTCTTGAAAGAGTTTTCCATTGTTACTTTCTCTGTTTCCTGTAAAGCACTCACTCCTGACTGACAGCAACGGAAATAGCTCTTGTGAAGGATGCCAGTGACATCCATGCAGTTAAATCTAACGGTTGTTTTTCATAAATCAAATTACCTGTCCTCCTGCAGAATTTTATTCAATTATTCAAGTAATAATTAATGACACCTTACTATATGCCCTCCACTATTCTAGATCCTGGGATATATCAGTGAACAAAATAGACAAAATCTCTGATCTCCAATATTTCAATTGTATGAAGGGGTGGAAGGGGAGATATTCCATAAACAAATGAAACAAAGAAATATATGATATTTCAAGTGTAATGAGTATAAAACATAAGAAAGTAGGATAAAGGAGATAGAGAGTGCCCAGATCAGAAAGACACAATGCTATGTTATATAAAACATGTGAACAGAGACCTAAAGGAATTGACACAGTCAGCCTCTCAGATGTTGGGAAAGAATGTCCTTAATAGAGGAATTATCAAGTACAAAGATCCTGAGGCTGGGGCACTTAAAACATGTTCTAAGAAGAACAGAGAACAGGAATAATTGTGGCTGGGGTGTGGTGCACATGGGGGTCAGAGAGTTAGTGAGGGCTAGATTATGTAGGGTCTTGTGGTACATGGTAAGAAGTCTAGACTATACTCTGTGGGAGAAGAGATGGAGCAATTTGAACAGAGGAATGACATAATTTGACTTATGTTTAAAAAGGATTGTTCTGTCTGCTGTAGGGGAGCCAATACAGAAGCAAACATTCCAGGGAGGAGAGGATAACAGTTTGGATGAGAGGAAAAGGAATAGAGTGAGAAGTGCTCAGATTATGTGATATATTTCAAAAGAAGAGTCGATACAATTTGCTGAGAGAGTGGTGTGAGATATGGAGGAAGAGAAGACAGAGTCAAGCATTACTTAAGTTTTTTGGTCTAAAAATGGAAAGAATAGAAGTGCCATTTATTGAAATGAGGAAGATTGCAGGTGAAGTGAATTTCCTGATGGGTGGTGAAGTCAATTTTGGACAAGTAGTTTTATGAAGCAGGCAAATCATTTATCAAATGGATTTAAAATCTGAGTTTACAAAAACTGGTACTGGATATAAAATCACATGAGTTATTGGTGTTTAGATGGTAATTAAAGCCATGGGACTAGATGAGATGATTTTAGGAGTGAATGCAGCTAAAGAAAAGAAGAGTTCCAAGGACCGAGCCTTGGGCACTCCAACATTTAGAGGTCAGGAGGATGAGAAAGAGACTGAAAAGAAACAGCTGGTTAGGTTGGGAGGAGAACCAAAAGAGAGGCGAGTCCCAGAGTAAGTGAAGAAAGTGTTTCAGAAAAACAAGTCAAATAAGATGAGAACCGAGAATTTATTTGAATTTGCCAATGTGGAGGTCATGTGTAACCTAGACAAGAGCAGTTTTGGGGAAGTAATAGAGATAAAACCTCATTGGAGTGGGTTCAAAGAGAAGTAAAGGAGGTGAAGAACACACAACAAGGACTCTAACTCTGTCAATTTTTTTTTTCCCATAAAGGGAAAAGAAATGGAAGGATGAGGGTAGCTGGAAAAGAATGTGGGTCAAGAAAGGACTTTGCTTTTAATAATGGGAAGTGGTGCACCATGGTTATACGCTTATGGAAACGATCTGTGGTGAAGGAAAAACAATGATGGGATGAATGGCAACTTTAGGAGCAAAAGCAGACAAGAGGGAACAGGATTCAAGGCACAAAGGGAGGAGATGGTCTTAGCTAGGAGAAGGGAGAGTTAATCCATAATAACAAGAAAAAAGCCAGACTATTTGGGAATAGATTCAAGTAAGCTAGTAAATTGGATGGTGGGATATGTAGGAATTTGGCCTGGTTGGTGGCACCCCTTTCACTTGGTTCCTTACTCCATCCCCTCCTGGCTCTCCTCCAATGTCTCTGGGCAGCTCCTTCTCTGTTTCCTTTATATCCTCCCCTTTCTGGAGGATAGAGGCTCTGTGTGGGGTCTTCTCTTCTCACTTCATAATTTCTTCATTGGCTGTGTTACCTTAGCAATGCTTTCAATGCCTTCTAAATACTTTTGACTCCTAAATTTATGTCTCTAGCCCTAACATCTACTCTAAGCTTCAGACCCATACATTCATGTGCTTTCCCTAACATCTCTGTTTGAGTAGCTCACAAGCATCTCACACGCAACATTTCCAAAATCAGGTCAGTTTCTTCTCCCCAGAAGCCTGGTTCTTTACCACAGCTCCTCATTTCAAGAAACCGTCCATTGAGTTCCAAAACCAGCAATCTAAGAGTTTGACATTTCCTTTACACTCTACACTTAACCACCACTAGTTCCTGTCAGTTTTAACTCCTAAATCTCTCAAGAGAAACCACCCACTTCTCTCCATCTCCACACCACCCAAGTCTAGAGCTCTAGCACTCCTGCCTGGATGGCCAGCATGCACTCTTGCCTTGCTCTCATCAACCCTCCACATGGAAAGCAGAGAAATGTCTTCAAATTTCAAATATGATCATGTCCCCAGACTCAGTTCTTCTGTGTCAAACAATTCTAAAATTTAAAAGGACCTAAATTTCTTAAATGGCCTGAAGGTCCTGGTGTGGTCTGGCCCTTCCTGCCCCTGTAGACGTTCAGCCCCTCCCTCTCCATGCTCTTGCCCCTCTGGCTGTCTCTCTACTCCTCACCCCTGCCTGGCATGCTCTGCCTTCCTGCTCACTTCTTCATCTAGCAGATCTCAGCTCAGGTATCACTTCCTGAAGGAAGCCTTTCCTGAGCTCTGATTGGTTGAATCCCCTTCAGGCACCTGCTGTCGGTAACCCACACTTCTCTTTCCTAGCACTTACCACAGCTCTAATTTTACATTTGTTAAACTCTAAGAGGGCAGAGATGTTATGTCTTTTTCCTTTTTTGTTGTAATATCCTTACCATCTAGCACCTTCCTCACATATAATAGGTGTTCGATATGTGTATAACTATATGAATGATGGGTAGTTTCCACAAGGATTACAAGAACTGATGAAATAAAGACAGACATAGACACAAAATACAATACTTTAATGCACATAAAGGGTAAAATAATTTAACATCAAGACAGCCACACAAAGCTAGGCACACAGGGTACTCCCTACCTCTAATGAGCCTGGATCGTTCAAAACATTTAGCGTTTTTAGTAATGCTCAGAATGACCTACTGAAGGAAAATTTCCAAGGAGATGGAAACTCTACATGATACTCCTTCTTCTGCCACCATCTAGCTCTGCAATTTTAAACACAGTATTTAAACACAGTGTAAAACTATCTGGCTCTTGTGTCTCATCTCTATAAAAAAGGAGGCTGATCCCAAATGGTCTCCACGTCCTCTTCCAGGTCAGAATCCAATACCACCTGTCATCACTGATAAATAAACTATATAAGCCATTTGAAGCTTATAAGAAGAGAAGCTATAGAAGAAGAGCAATAAAGGAGAGATCTCTGTGTCCTGGAGGAGGTGGGCTTTGAGCTGGACCATGAAGGAAAGAATCAGACAACGAAGGGCAGAGAAGCACATTCTACGAGAAGCACAGGATTGAGAACACACATGGTGTTTGGGTGATAATTAGTAACACACAAAGCTTGAGAAGGACTCCCCCTATTCCTGCCCCCAGTCCTTGTAGAAGCTGTTCTGCAGCTGCTGTGATGCTCTGAAGCCAGTCAGTCCCTCCAGCTGGAAGTGCCTGGTGACTGTCTCCTCAGGGCCTCAGGCCACCCTGCTTGCAACAGCCTCATCTCCATTCCCCCACTGTGGAGCTCTAGAGACGTGGGAAGGCCTGGGCTGCACATGAGTCATATATGTGTCAATAATGCTGACACCATGGCCATGCTGGATGAGAATACAAACAGATAACAGAGCAACTTTGGTCTCCAGGGTCCAGTGGAAAATGCCAGGAATTTTATTTCCATCCCCACAACACGGAATCAGCCTGCACCTGGAGGCTCCACACAGGCTGTTTAATAAGATATTTGTTTACCTCCTTCCTGCTACCTCTGACAATGTAATCCTTTCTGATTCTTTCCATGATTTGACTCTAAATGAAAAAGTATGATCTCGCAGGTGGGGGGCGACAAGCTTGCGACACCACTGGTAACCCGCTAACGCTCCAGCATTCGATCTGCAGGGATGGAATCAAGGCAAAAAATATGTTCCTGGCAAAAATAACTATTCCTCCTGTCTGAGACAGATTGCAGCCTTCTGGAGATAGTTGGCAGGTGGGGAAAAGAGAGCAGGGGGAACGGAGAGTCACTCTTGCTCATTTTTCCTTAAAAAAAAAAAACAAGCGAAAAGCCTACTTAAATAAATTACAGTCTTCTTTGAGTTTAAGATCATTTTAAAGTGTCTCTTTTTTTTACCTTTACAATTCACTGATGACCCTACATCACACCGAACTCAGGGAATTAAGTATAATTGTGAAATTGGAGGACAAGTGCAAGGTCAAGGGTGGGCAAGGAACACGTGTGGGGAGCCAGGGGATGGAAAAGCAAAATGAGCAAGAAGAAAGACAGTTTTCTTAAAAGTTTGCTCACTCTGTCCCTACGTCCCTGACTTCTGCATCTCTCAGAGAGGTGGAAAATAAAGGGGTTTTGCAGAGCGGGGAGCCACACACCGTGCCCCTGCCCTTCCTGGTTTGGAATTTTGCAGGTCCAGGCTTTTCAAACTCTGCTTACTTCTTTTCACCCCCCAGCCCACCCAGCCCCAGTGTTCGGGTAGAGTTGGAGGGAAGGAAGGAAAGACGTCAGAAGCTTCCTGTCAGTTTTATTCAATACGTGATTTCACCATTCTAATTAGGAGAAACACAGCAATCAAAAAACAAAGATCCCTGCCCACAGGGACCTTCTATTCTAGGGGGGAGGGTCAGACAGTCAACAACAGACACTAAAGGAGTAAATTATATGATGTGTTAGAAGGTGAGAAAGAGTCTGGGTTATACTCTATGGGAGAGGAGACAGAGCAATTTGAGCAGAGAAATGACATATTTTGACTTGTGTCAAAAAAAGATTGTTTGGTTTCCTGTTGAGGAGGCAATATGGAAGGAAATATTCCAGGCGGGAGAGGATAATTGTTTGGACCTATGGATAGGGTCATGAGATATTTTACCCCTCAAACTAGGATAGTTGAAAGAGGCACTGAAATCTGAATAGGTGGTATAATTATAATTATAATTATGATTATAATTATAATAATTACAGCTACAAACCAGAACAATCCTGGGCAAAGGAGATACATGGTCATGCTAGCTGTGGGAAAAGGAGAAATAACACAGAGTGAGGAGAGTCTGGAATATGGGTGGGAAGGGAAATCCTTAGCTATTTTTAGTAGAGTGGTCATGGTGGCCATCAAGGAGGAGGTGACTTCTCGGCTTTCTGAACCCCCCTTTGCTCATCTGTAAAAGAAGGAGCTTCGCCTAAGATAACTACTAAGATTGTACACAGTTCTGACATTCCACAATCAGTAGTCCAGAACTGATGGGCTATGCTTCTCTGATCTACTATAAAAACAGGAGAGGAGGGTGCTGGGATTGCTAAGGATGTTCATCAGAGGCTTCTAATTCTGTTTGCAGATCTCACACTGCAATCATCTCTGTTTCAACTATTGAATGTGTATTCTCAAAGTTGCACAGGCAAAAATTGCCCTCTGGTGCAGGCAGCCTGTGGTCTGACTCACCAAGTTGTGTGATGGCCACCATTCCTGAAAGGACAGGTGGTGCCCAGCCCCACAGTGATCACTTTCCCTCGAGTTGACCTGTTTGTCCTTGTCATGATGGTGTGTAAAGCCATCTTGGGAAGATAACAGAACGGTTGACAAGAACATTTGAGAAGTTTAGAAGCAGTTCTAGTTTCGAAGACTGAGGTTGTTCTGAGAACAGGATATTTGGTTTTGAACAAAGAAGCTAGAAATGACAAAAAGACATACAGGTGAAAATATCCAGTGAAAGTTGACATGCGGGAGCTCAGAAGAGCAAAGAAAGAGTCAATTCAATCCCATTTACAATTGCAACAAAAAGAATAAAATACCTAGGAATACCCTTAACAAAAGAGGTGAAAGACCTGTACACTGAAAACTATAAGACATTGTTGAAAGAAATCGAAGAAGACACAAAGAAATGGAAAGATATTCCGTGCTCTTGGATTGGAAGAATTAACATTGTTCAAATGTCCATACTTCCTAAAGCAATCTATAGATTCAATGCAATCCCTATCAAAGTTCCAACAACACTTTTTACAGAAATAGAACAAAGAATCCTCAAATTTATATGGAACAACAAAAGACCCCGAATAGCCAAAGGATTCCTGACAAAAAAGAACAAAGCTGGAGATATCACACTCCCCGATTTCAAATTATACTACAAAGCCATAGTAACCAAAACAGCATGATACTGGCACAAAAACAGACACACAGATCAATGGAACAAAATTGAGAGCCCAGAAGTAAACCCACACATTTATGGACAGCTAATATTCGACAAGGGAGCCAAGAGCATACGATGGAGAAAGGAGAGTATCTTCAATAAATGGTGTTGGGAAAACTGGACAGCCACATGCAAAAGAATGAAAGTAGACCATTCCCTTACACCATGCACAAAAATCAACTCAAAATGGATTAAAGACTTGAATGTAACACCCAAAACCATGAGACTTCTAGAAGAAAACATAGGCAGTACGCTCTATGACATTGGCCTGAGCAGCATATTTTCAAGTCCCATGTCTGACCGGGCAAGGGAAACAAAAGAAAAAATAAACAAATTGGACTACATCAAACTAAAAAGCTTCTGCACAGCAAAGGAAACCAACAACAAAACGAAAAGACAACCTAACAATTGGGAGAAGATATTTGCAAACCACATATCAGATAAGGGGTTAATATCCAAAATATACAAAGAACTCATATAGCTCAACAACAAAAAAACCAACAATCCAATTAGAAAATGGGCAAAAGATCTGAACAGAGATTTCTCCAAAGAAGATATACAGATGGCCAACAGGCATATGAAAAGATGCTCAACATCATTAGCTATCAGGGAAATGCAAATCAAAACTACAATGAGGTATCACCTCACTCCCGTCAGAATGGTTATAATTAACAAGACAGGAAACAACAAATGTTGGAGAGGGTGTGGAGAGAAGGGAACCCTTGTTCACTGCTGGTGGCAGTGCAAACTGGTGCAGCCACTATGGAAAGCAGTTTGGAGTATCCTCAGAAAATTAAGGGTAGATTTACCATATAATCCAGCTATTCCACTGCTGGGTATTTATCCAAAGAACTTGAAAACACAAAGGCATAAAGATACTTGCACCCCTATGTTCATTGCAGCATTATACACAATAGCCAAGACTTGGAAGCAACCTAGGTGCCCATCAAGGGACGAATGGATAAAGAAGATGTGGTATTTAGACACGATGGACTACTACTCAGCCATAAGAAATGACGAAATCCGGCCATTTGTGACAATATGGATGGACCTTGAGGGTATTATGCTGAGTGAAATAAGTCAGAGTGAGAAAGCCAAATACCATTTGACCTCACTCATAAGTAGAAGATAAAAACGACAAAAAAAAAAACACACACACACATAGCATTGGTGATTGGACTGGTGGTTACCATTGGGGAAGGAGTTAGGGGGGAGGGCAAAAGGGGTGATTAGGGTCACATGTGAGGAGATGCACTATAATTAGTGTTCGGGTGGTGAACATGATGTAATGTATACAGAATTTGAAATATGATGTACATCCGAAAAAAATAAAAATTAAAAAAAAAAAAAGAGTAAATTCAGCCCAAGGATTAAAAGCACTGGCTTCAAAGTCAGGCAGAGCTAGGTTCTAATTAGCCACAGTTATTTAATTTCTGTAGGCCTCAGTTTGCTTTCTTATTAGATGATGATAATAACAATCTCACAGGGACTTATTAAGTGTATATAAGTACTTAGCATAGTATCTAGCACATATTCATGCTCAGGATGTGGGAAGCATGGCAGTTGCTATTGTCATGGTTATTGAGCTGTTCACTCAGAAGTGATAGTTGAAACTGTACATGTGAATGGATTACGGGGTGGAGGAGGTAGAGGGGAGAGCAGACATCTTTTAACAATCTTGGAAAACTCTTGCATTCAGGAAGAAAAGAAGGAAGCAGCACAAGAGATAGAGAGCACAAGAGAAGAGACTGCAGTTGGCAGCAATGTAAAGAGATGATTTGGAATGGCGCTGCTTCAGACAGCATGGCTGGCATCCTCAAATGCAGCAGAGAGAAAGAACACCACTGAAGATCACTGTTGCCATGGGAAATATGTAGGCAATGGAAAAGCTCAATGGTTGGTGCTGGAATAAAGGGAGCTAAGGAAAGCAACTTTGAAGAGTAAATTAAATCAGTAAATAAATTCATTTGTTCAAGAAGAATGTCAGTAAAAGAAGAAAAAAAAAGATACTGGCTGTGGTTATGATGTCTGTGTTTAAAGGCAGTGGAAAAGGAGAAGTTAAATAAGCCAGAGGGGAAGAGTTAATTTTGAGAGCAGGAATCTGGAAGGGGTGCTCTCTAGGGCTTAAGTAAAGAGGTTACAATCACCTCAGACCTTTCCTTGTCTGCTCTGCTAATATGTACAAATAGAATGGTATCCTCCATGACTCCAGAGCAGGTCCTTGTAATGTTTTAATCCTCTGGTATGTTTGTTGAATGACTGAATGGATGTAAGAGAATGCATATTCCTTCTTCAGGAGACCTTGCCCTCTCCCTTTCCTGTAGACCCAACTTTCAGTGTCCTTCCTTGGAATCTTCTCAGGTAGATTACTCCTCCAAACCTGCCCCTGGACTCTCCCCAGATTTGGGCCCTTCGCTCTGACCAGGTTGGTCTTTCAGACCATAAGCTTACCATAAGCCTGCCCACCCCATGCCTTTGCCCAGGTCAGTCTCTTGACTGGGATGCCCTGTTGATCCTGCACCAAGCAAAATCCTTCAGGACTTAGCTGGAATCCCTACTGCGGTGGCAAGTTTCCCCAAGTGTGCCAGCCTGAAGCCATCTTGCCTCCTCTGTGTTGCCCTTGGAATGCACTGCCTTTTGTTGACAGTGATATTTTCATGTGTGTAGGCCTAAAACCACACACTGCTAGATATTCCTGGGGGTCACATGAAGATAGCCATTCCTGAATGTTCCTCAGAAGCATATCAAAAATTGTGTGGCCTTCTTGGTGCCCAAGCCTGTGTAAAAGGAACCCAGATAGATATTCAGATTCCATAGACTTCAATTCTTAAATATATGCTTCACCAATTATTTCAGCAATTACTATGACTGTACAACAAATTATCCAAAATTTAATGGATTAAACAATGGCAACATTTATTTTGCTCCCAAATCTGCAAATGATACAGGACTCAGCAAGATCAATTTGTCCCATTCTACTCTGTAACAGATGGGGCAGTTTCAAGGCAGGAGGTAGAATCATCTGCTGAAAGCTCACTTACTCACATGCCTGGTATCTGGGCTGCAGAGATCCAAACAGCTGGGTGCTGGCCCAACTGCAGCTTTTCCAGGATGTCTGTCTCTACATTCTCTCTCCATGAGGTCTCTCCAGCAGAGGCTTCAGGGCAGTCAGACTTCTCACCTGTTGGCTCAGGGCTCCCACGGTACTTGTTCCCAAACTGAGTGAGCCAGGGCTCAGGGAGAAGGAAATAGACCCGACTTCTTGATGGTGAAGTTCAATTTTACACCATTGTAGGAAGCGTGAGTGGTATGGAATAGACATAATGTGGCCATCTTTAGAAAGGACCATCTACCACACGCAGTTCTTTTCTTTTGTCAGCCTTTTGACCCCTTCTCTTCTCATCACATCTCAATTTTGACAGCGTTCTAGTTACTCCTGGGTCTTGATCTTTGCCTCAGCATCTTGACAAGAACAATTTTAAGACATGACAGCTTGAATTTGAGGTCAGACTGAAGCAAAGCACTATCCCTTTCTTGCTCTTTATATGGTGTTAGGCAAATAATTTCATCTTTTTGATCTTTAGCTCTTACTTGGACAAAAGAGAGGATAAAACTACCTCCCCACGTCACTGTTCTCAATAAGTGATATACTGCCCCTCCAATCTTTGTTGCTCCTCCACCTAGCCCCATACAGACCTGAGACCGCCTTCCTGTGCCTGCCCTTGTTGGCAGCCTCTTACCCAGCCTCTCTAGGCCTTGTAAGAAAAATAGAACAAAATCAGCCCTCCAATAAATACAAATAAGTGCATTCACTCCACAAGCACTGCCTTCACATGATAAACTACTTAATCATGTGCTAATGATGAACAGTCGACGTTCCGCATGCCAGACTTGGAGGCCAGGCCGAGGGTGTCCTCTGTGCCCCGGTGTTAATTACTTCCTTGACTAACTCCAAGAGACACTTATTAAATTTTGAAACTCTCTGCTTGTAAAGGGGCCCACACAAGTACGAGTGATGTCTCCTTCACTTTCTGAATTAAGGAACAAAATTGCCAGCCAGGGAAGGAAGGGAGAGTCTTGCTGAGGTGGAGAAAAGCAGATGAAAATACATTAAGCTAGGGCCCATCATCCAGGGAGCAGTACAAGTTGTGGAATACAGAGGCAGCTCCGCATAACACCAAGAGCCCAGCAGACCTGGATTCCAAGGAATCCCCACCCTGGCACTTGCGAACATTGTGGTAAGCTTCCCTGAGCCTCAGTTTCATCTGTAAAATGGGCTAGTGATATCTACCTTGGAGACCTGACGTCCGTAATAGTGATGGTCTTCCAGTATAGTGCCTGACCCATAAAGCGTCAGCAATAATGAGTAATGGCAGACATTACCAGCACTACTAGTTACTAGTTAACATCACTCAGGCTAAAATGTCAGCCTGATTTGACAATACCCCATTATTATTTAGTACCCAAGATAGCCAACATCAGACTAAAGCAAAGGTAAATAACGTGATAGCAGAAAGAGGTAACCCTCAAAAGTTTCCTTAGGGATCCTAGCGGTGATGTCAAGGTTTTCCTGTCAACATTCTCTGCTTACTCAAGTATCGTTCCCCAGCTTTGTCACTTGAAAAGTTCTCCAAATCAGAAACTATGAGCTAAATTTGAATCCCACCTCTACCACCTCCACCTGTCTGACTTCAGACCAAAGAAAAACTCTGTTTCAGCTTCTTGTTCTATAAGATGGAGAGAAAAATACTGACACAGCATGCTTGTCTGACAAATTGCGTGTAGTATGTCTAAAATGCCTGGTTTGCAGTAAGGGCACCATAGATTTTAAGATACATTGTCTCTTTAAACCCAGGAAATATTCAAGACTCTTCAACCCAGGTCAGCAGAATGGCTTTCAATGTGCACCTTCCATACATTACTGTTGCCCACGCCCCCTACACACACGCATTTGTACATATACTCACAAACATGCACACACTAACACACCCATTCACACACTCATACATACACATATACACTCACAAATGCACATACGTGCGCACACTCAACCACACATACACATTCACATTCATGCACTCACGTATACACATACACATTCAGGCACATACACACACTCACATACATGCACATACTCACACATATACACACACTCACGCATACTCCCATTCACATACTCATACATAGAAATGCACATTCATACACAAACACACTCACACACACACTCAAATGCATGGCCCTCTCCTGGGGTGCCCATTCCACCCCACTATTCCTTGGGTAATCCCCCTAGATAGTCTTGGAAGAGAAAACAAGTTGCATCTAGTACAGCATACAGTGCAGAGGACGTTGTTCTGATTCTGCTCCTTGGTCATAATGTATTTCACACCAAGCTGTGTGAATTATGGACCGTTTTCTCAAGCTATTGAAGGATTAACAAATCCAAGCTGATCATCACAATTTCCTAGGGACTTTTATAAGGACACATACTTGGGTCCTACCACGAAGCTACCGAGTCAGAATATGCAGGGTTGGAGTCCTGGGATATGTATTTTTTTTAAAGATCCCTATGTAATTGTAATGATCAATCACATTCAAGAACCACTCATCTGACTCTTGCAATCACTCTGCATGCTGGCTTCAGATGGAATAGTTAATCCATTTTGTAGATGAGGAAAGCAAGAATGGGTGAGATTTGACCAATTGACAAACCAGTGAGTGGTAGAGACAGGTCCAAAATGGTTTTAGACTCCCAGTCCATCCCTGTTAGGAACCCACTGTGTGACTGAGGAAAAGTCTCTTATATTCTCTAGGCTTTCATTTCCCTGTGTATAAGATGGAGATAGAACTCCAGTCTCCTTACCTTACATAGAGTGGGAAGAATCATATGAGGTACTGTTAGGGAAAATAATCGCACACCTCAAGTATAAATAGGGGATGTTGCTATGAATTAAATTCAGGACGTAGAATCTCTCCAGAAGTTAGGGTCTCAGTCCTCTATAGCGATTACTGGGCAGAGCGTTTCTATCTATTGGACCAGAGTGGACACTTGACCCAGAGTCCTTTACAGAGGAACCTGGAATTTAGATGAAAAGCAATTTGCAGTTGCTTTGGGTGACTAGAATTCATAATATGATTGCTAAGGTATCCACTTTCCACCCACCTCGTGAGCTAAGGAGCCAAGAAAGCCAGTCTGCTGAGAAAGAAGAAACAGCTACACAGTGAGAGAAGCAAAGATGCCTGGGTCAAATAAAAGGACTCCCTACAGCTCTCCATTTTCTGGTTCCAGTCATTCCTGAGGCCTTTGACATTCCCTGATACACTCCATTATCCTTATAATAAATTCCCATTTTGTGTCGCAGCTAGTTCAAATGGGTTTTTATTACTGTAATCCAAAAATAGCTCTAAAACGTACAGGTACCCAATCACTTTAATAAATGCTTTTGCTGACAGTGGAGACAACGTACAAGACAGAGACCATGTCTTTTTGCTCCGCAGCAGCTCCACAGAGGCCAGGGACCTCTTCCTCCATCCAGTTACTTCCCTTAGGTTTCCCAGCTGCTCAGAGGTAGAGAAAGTGGAATATTCTGCTGTCTTTATTCACAATAATGACCACCTTGCCATTGGCAGTGATGAAGACCATCATGTTCTGGAATCCTCTTTCAAAGAGATCCGGGATGGCTTTTTGACATCCTGCAGCTATTTGGCGAACACAAAGGCAGGGAAAATAATAGGAGATAACGTTGGAGCTTATGTGACTTGATGAAAGGCAAATCTATTCTGACTTCTGTTTGGGACTTAAAAATCGTTATGTCCCAAATTCCTGATAAGAAAGCTGAGCTAAGTTTTTGGTTTCTTGGTAGTGAGTGTACTGTACTATGTAGTAGCTTTTTGGTATTGGTCTCACTCCTGGATCCATTTTATGTCCCTAATCTTGCTTTGCCTTTTTTTTGCTTTTTTCTTTCTAATATATGTTATTTTTGCTGCATTTTAAGCTTCCTTAAATCCTTTCCAGAACAAGAAGCAATATAACAAAATAGAAACAGATTTCCCCTTTGTTACCAGAAGAATTCTCCCAGTTTTATGTTACACATAGGCACGTAAAATGATGGATAGTCAGAAATAAAATATTTAGGCTCAATGTTCCATCAGTCACCACAAAGCTTTTATTGTGCACTTCTTATGTACAAGGAACTGTAAGGACTACAAATAAGTATAGCAAATAGCAAGTGGCTTCCAGTACAGCCCAGAAACAGGACATTCACACAAGAAAGAAAAAACGTCAAGGAATGCAAGGCCATCAGTGGAGGTGACCCTTGTGGGCTGGGGGATCAGAGAAAGCTACATGAAAGTGGTAGGGCTTAAATTGGGCTTTGAAGAATATAGAAAATTTTAGTATGCGGGAGAAAGATACAAGAGAAAAGATAATAATAACTTAGAGCACAGAAAGGAGAGAATTACAGTTGGGAGAATGGCATAAGCTTGGAGTTCTCAAATTTGAGCGCTAGAATCCCCCAGAGGACTTGTTAAGGCACAGACACTGAGCTCTACCCCTAGTTTCTGAGTCAGCAAGTCTGGGATGGACCCCAGAAGCTGTGCTCCTAACAAATTCTCAGGTGGTCCATTGCTATTGGTTAGGGACTCACACTCCAATATACACTGATCTAAACAAAGAGAGCTCTCCACACAGCACTCCAGACAAGAGTTGAGGTGTTGAGATGGAGGTTTCTGTTTTAAAGGCATGGGAGGGGGAGAGGGAGGGCCTGCTTGGCTCCACTTTATCAGATGCCCCTCTCTACACAGAGAAACCCCTGTGTGTCCCTGTCACCTTCCTGCAAGGTGCCTCTCGGAGCCTCTCCCTCACGTGCATCTCTCACTATCCTTGACCAAAATGTTCACAGTTTGTAGGGGTGTGAAAGAATCAGAGTAAGTTGGCCTTTTCTTTCCTGGACTTTGCCACTTGGGACAAGTTTCCCCTCAAGTTCAAACCAAACTATGTCCTCAGATGATTTTCTTCAGCCCTGCACTGCCTGCTCTCCTGCTGTGCAAGGCTACTGTCTTCAGCAAATCCACACTCAATTCTCAAGTCCTGTGGGGTGCTCCTCTGACTACAACCACAGCTCTGCCTCTAGCCCAACCAGCAGTTGGGCACCATGGACACAATATTGTGGGGAATGCGATAGTAGGCTGCAGAGTAAGGCTTCCTGAGGCTCGCAGGTACCTTCTCTCCCGGTTAGACTGAGGGGTCTGTAATAGACTTGGGAGTCATACACACCTGAGCTTAAGTCTACTCAGCCTCCCATCACTTACTACTTGAGTGATTTTAGAATCACTACTTGGTTTCTCAGCCTAAGTTTCCCCATCTTGTAAAGAAGATAAAACAATACCATAGTTATTGTGACAATTTGAGATTAGTAATAGAGTTAATCTAACATATGCCCAATAAATGGAAGCAAGTTCTGTGATAATTCCACTGTTCAAGGCCATATATTCATTATCTAATAAGTATTTATTAACTTCCCTCTCTGTGCCAGGTGCTAAATAGGTATTTTAGTTGGGAAGATAAGACATTTTTTCAAGTGATTATGATACAACATATCATAAAGGAAGCACCATACGATGATAGGACAATAATTACAAAGTTCAGGGGACATTTAGGTTGAGCTTCTCATGGAAAATTTCAGGAAGGAGGTATGAGCTTGAAATTTGTGTAAGAAGGCTTCAACTCCAGGCGACAGTCCAGGTGGATGGAATGACAAGAGCAGTAGCCCTGAGGGAGGACTGTGAAATGTTGTCTGGCAGATATAGGCATCTGGTGGAACTTCAGAGGTCACATAGAGGACACTTGGGAGGAAGGTTAAGAATGAATCTTACTCAAGTCTTACTTACATAGACACACACACTCACACACACACATACACACACACACACAAACGCACACACTTAGAGCTTAAAGAGTTATGACTTAGCAAATGCCAGTTCATGAAAAGCAAGAAGTGAATTGAAACTGTGTTGGGTGGGAGTCTTGCAGACAAGAACCCAGGGTCAATATTACAAATTGTTTGAGCAGGAAATGTTACACTGAGCTGAGCACAGCAGAGTTGCTGTATGTGGTACCATTGGACAGGCCTATGGGTCCCTAGGGAAAACTCTCTCTCCAACTAACATATAATAAGCTCACGAAATTCTATCTTTGGGTTAAGACACTGAAGGTCCTGATTAAAATACAAGTCTTGTTGGATGTCGGATTCCCCGGGAAGCAGACACTGAAATGGAGATTTGCATTCAGGTGGTTCACTAGGCAGCGCTGTCAAGTTCCACACCAGCGGAAGGGAATGAAGGAAGCAGGATAGGCCAGAAGGAGAAGCTGGACTGTGATTGCAGGTGAAAAAATGCCTCAGATGATCCCATGGGAGCTTGGAAGCCGGGATGGTTCTTCAGAGTTGTCCCTCACTGAGACATGGGAGTTAAGCCTTCGTATTTCCATGTTGACCACTCAATAAATGCCCAGGAAATGGGGCATGACCGTGGGCCAGGTGGCTCCCTCTAGTCAAGGCATTTCCCAAAGATAGTTGAGGGCTATTTGATAGCAGTCCCCCAAGCAGTTTGAGGAATAAATTCTTACTCCTGAAGGGGGAGCTGAGGAGTACATTCCACACCCATTGCATGTATGTGTGCAACTTATACATATACGTGTAGTCTATGTACTACACCTTAAATTATTGAATCAACTTAGCAAGGGCAAGGCCAGGCAGTAAAGGGATTGTGACTGGGGGAGCAAAAGAGACAAGATCAGTAGAAGTAATTCCCATCCAAAAAGAGCCCACTTGGATCAAATAGAGTGGGGGTTTCCTGACTACCAGATGGAAAACTAAGAGTAATAGGGCCCTACCAGAGGAGCAGGCACAAAGCAAAAAGAAAAGAACACCTTAAATAATCTTCATTCATATTGACAATTTTGCCAAGGATTTTTATTGTAAATAATAATGATATGTCTAAGATTGTTTGAGTACCTACTTATTCATAGGTACTGTGAAATTCATAAATAAATACCACCTCACGACAGCTGGGCATACTAATTAAGCCCATTTTATAGAAGAGGAAACTGAGATTCAAAAGGAAGGTTCCAAGGTCACAGAGCCTGGGAGAGGCAGGTCCATCATTGTCTGTCTGTCTCTGAATCCTCATGGCACCTCGACTTTCCAGAGTCCCTTTATTCCAAAAACATATGTCAGGGACAGCTAGGAGGTTCAAAGGGAAGGCCCAGCCCCCATCCCCGCTTCAGCCAAGATGTCCATAATTGTATGTATTCTATAAAAAAGAACCCAGTTAAGATTCCATTGTGGGCTAGAAAAACAGGCTTGAAGCCACCACACTGCTCCTATGTCAGTACTGCAAGAATCTATAAGATTCTTCCTTGTGTGGGACACTTTATTTTAGTCCAAGAATGCAACAAAGCACAGTGGTTAAGATCATGGCCTGTGAAGTCAGACTGCATGGGTTCAAACTCCTAGATTTAAGTGATCTTGAGCAATTAATTAACCTTCCTATGCTTGAGTTTCTTCACCTGTAAAATGGAGGTAATAACACAACTATCTTCATAGATTTGTTGTGAAAATTAATTAATATATATAAATGCTTAGAACATTCAGCAAACAGTAAGCACTAGATAATTGTTAGCTGTTATAATTACTATCTGTGAATCAGGGTTAATCTGAAAGGTTGCCTCTGAGTCACCCTACATCTACCTAATTACCCAGTCCCAGAAATTATGACCCAAAAGGATACAACAAATATAGTACCTCATTCTCTACCAGCCAGACCTATTGAAGTCAAATGCTCATTAACCCTCTCATTCATTAATTCTATTGTTTATTCCTTCATTCAAGATTTATTGAGCATCTCCTGTGTGCCAGGCAAAGTTCTAAGTGCTGAGGATATAGCGATGAATAAGTGAAACAAAGTTCCTGATCTCATGGAGCTTATATCTTACTGGGGGAGGTAGAAAATAAATAAATATGAGTGTGTGGGAAGAAAACTAAAGCAGGACAAGTAGATAGAGAGGAAGAGGGATGTATCACATAGAGGGACCATAGAAGGCCTTTCCAATTAGGTGACACTGGAGCACAGACTTGAATGAAATTAGAGAGTTAGCCACACACACGTATGTGGGAAGTGTGCTCCAGAGGAAGGAAACATCCAGTGCAAAATCCTTGCAGGTTCTTGGAACCTTAGCAGGTTTAACAAACATAGGAGATGAAATCAGGGATGCATTCAGAGGATAGGTAATATAGAGCTTTATAGAACGTGGTAAAACATTGGATTTCTTTCTAAGCGTTACAAGTGGAAGTTACGAGAGGAATTTAGGCGGGAGAGTGACATGATCAGATTTACCTTTTATAAGATCACTTGGGAAGCCGTGAGGAGACTAGACCGTAGGAAGATGAAGAGTAGACAGGTAAACCAGCTAGGAGGTCTTTGCAGCAGGGGACAGATGCACCCAGGTGAGGGATGAAGGTGAAGTGAGCCAAGTGTTCAAGGTCATGGGAATCATAAGTGGTCAGGTTCTAGATCTACGTCAATGAGTAGGAGCCATCAGGATTTTCTGACAGATTTGGATGTGGGGTAAATGAGAAAGGGATAAGTCAGTAATGACATCAAGGTTTGGGAGAATCTTCAGTATATGGTCTGTAACACACGGAACTTGATGCATTCACCTAGGGAATGAGAAAAGACAGAAAAGAAGATGGTGGACTAAGCCCTGGGACCTTCTCACCTTTAAAGGTCAAGAAGGGGATGAGAGTCCAGTACAGGGGAGTGAGGGAGGAGAGCCAATGGGATGGGCAGGGATCTAGGAAAGGGGGTGTCCTAGAAGCCACAAGAAGAAAATGCTTTAGGAAGGAATTTGTGAATAACTATTTCAAATGTTGTAAAACTGGTTACAGAAGGTGAAGAAAGAAAATCAAACACAGGATGGGATAAAGTTTGAGTATCAGTGACCTTGACAAGAGCAGTTCACTGCAGCATCAGGGACACAAGCCTGCTGTGAGTTATTTCATGAAAAAGGAGGAGCTGACGAAGTATTAACTATAACTTGAGAAGTTGTGCTGTAAAGCAAAGTTGAGTGGAAGCTGGAAGAGATTGGAAATAAGAGAGTCTTATTTAAGATGGGAGATATTTAGCAGGTTGTAGGCTCATGAGAATGATCCAGAAGAAAAAGATTGATTGAATGGAAGAGAGACGGGATGATCGCTAGAGAAATGCCCTTGGGTGGGGGAGAATGGAAGGGATCTGGGGAACAAGAAGAGAGTCCATGTTCCTCTGTACACAAGGCAGAAGACAGGAGACAGGTACAATGGGCAGCAAATGTAGGGTCAGGGGCCATTCCTGACAGGAGATTATCTCTTCTGATAAGGAAACTGAAGCCCCCAGACATTAAGAGATTCCCTAATCACATAGCTAGTTAATGGTAACCACCCCCACCTCCCATTAAATTATATCACCATGGCTCAGTCCACCAGAAAATATTTATTTTTTCTACTCCCCATTGGATTGTCCCTTACAGATTCATGGTTGTTGTTTTGTTGGTTTTTTTTAAATGATCCTGAATGTCTCTTGAACTCTTTGGTCATCTGCCAAGCACTAATGTAATGAGAAGTTTGGAACTGTGTCCTGAATGTCCACTTACAGAGATTTTAAAATCCCCCACTGAACATTTGAGAGTAAGAGGTATATGAATAAAAAAAACAGAATCCATTGGATGCACCTGGAATTTCTTCACAATGGGACCAGAGAAACCTTGACTTCAGCCTGCAGCGCCCAGCAGAGTGCCCTGCCCACACCAGGCTTATGGAATAAATCTATTGAATAAATCAGTGAATCATTTCTATTACAAGTTGGTGGAACTTCTGAAATTGAGCCAATTCTTTCTCAAGCCTGATATTAATTTCAGTGTTTCCACTGTGAAATTAACATACCTAAGGGAGGGTTCCTTTCACATTTGTTTGTAGACTGAATATTGAACAATAGCTTGTAATTGTCCATAAATGCGCAGTCAGATAATTTCAAATTACTTAGGCCAATTATTGGTATCCAGTCAAGGAACAGGGGTTAACTGCTATGTTATAATCAGAAAAGAACCATTTTAACACCAGGATAGTTAAACTGAAATATCACAGAGACCACGGCTCAGAGGTCTATGCTGTCCGGTCTCCACATAGCACCTGAGGGACTTTTGTTTGGCACAGAAGAGACTGGCTAGACAGAGAAGTCACCTGGTCACTTTTCAAATGTTGTCCTACTAACAAGTTCTTGAGGAATTGTTTTTTTTTTTTTTTTTTTTGGAGGAAGATTAGCCCTGAGCTAACATTCACTGCCAATCCTCCTCTTTTTGCTGAGGAAGATTGGCCCTGAACTAACATCTGTGCACATCTTCCTCTATTTTATATGTGAGGTGCATAGATCCACACCCAGGACCCAAACCAGCAAACCCCTGGCGGCCTAAGCAGAGTGCATGAACTTAACCATTATGCCATCAGGCCAGCCCCAGGAATTCTTAAACTCAGATGGTTGCCCACCAATCCTTGCTGCTGTTTTAATTTTTTATCAAGCTGTGAATCCCCTGCTAGCCTTCCCTGATGTAAGCAGCCATTCATTTCTCACAAGTTAAGGAGCACATCACCTTCAACCCTTGCACACAGCATGGTGCAACGTCCAGGGCAAAGGACAAGCTCTCATGCTCTTTTTCTCTTACTCAAGCTTTATTGAGATATGATTGACATATAACATTGTGTATGTTTAAGATGTACAATGTGATGATTTCATATATGTATACATTGCATAATGATTACCACAATAACGTTAGTTAACACATCCATTATTTCACATAGTTGCCTTTCTTTGTTGTGGTGAGAACTTTTAAGATCTACTCTCTTAGTAGCTTTCAAATATACAATACAGTGTTAGCAACTTTCAAGTATACAATATAGTACTGTTAACTATAGTCACCAGGCTGTACATTACATCCCCAAAACTTATTCATCTTATAACCGCGAGTTTGTACTCTGACTACCCTCACTTAATCCCCCCACCCCTCCAACCCGACAACCACCAATTTACTCTGTTTCTATGCGTTCAGTTTTTTAGATTCCATATACAAGTGAGCTCATACAGTATTTGTCTTTCTCTGTCTGCCCTATTTCACTTAGATAATGCCCTCAAAATCCATCCATGCTGTCACAAAGGGAAGAATTGAATTTCCTGCTTTTTATGGCTAAATAATATTTCATTGTATACATATACCACATTTTTTAATCCATTCACCCATCAATAGACTCCATGTCTTGGCTATTGTAAATAATGCTGCAATGAAGATGGACTCAGATATCTCTTTGAAATACTGATTTCATTTCCCAGAAAGTGGGATTGTGGGATTATATGGTAGTTATCTTTAATTTTTTGAAGAACCTCTATACCATTTTCCACAGTGGCTATACTAATTTGTATTCCCACCAAGAATGTACAAGGGTTTCCTTTTCTCCACATCCTTGCTAACACTTGTTATCTTTTGTCCTTTTGATAATAGCCATTCTAACAGGTGTGAGGTGACATCGTGGTTTTGATTGGCATTTCCCTGATGATTAGTAATGTTGAGCATATTTTCATGTACCCATTGGCCAGATCAGAAAAATATCTATTCAGGTCCTTTGCCAATTTTTTAACCAGACTTTTTTCCATTGAGTTGTATGTGTTCCTTGTATATTTTGAATATTAACTCATTATCAGATATATGAATTGCAAATATTTTCTCCCATTCCGTAGGTTGCCTTTTCATGTTGCTGATCATTTCTTTTGCTGTGTAGAGACTTTTTAATTCGATGCAGTCCCATTTGTTTTTTTGCTTTTGTTGCTTGTGTTTTTGGTATCATATCCAAAAATTTGTTGCCAAGACTTATGTCAAGGAGGTTTTTCTCTGTCTTTTCTTCTAGGAGTTTTATGGTTTCTGGTCTTGTGTTTACGTTTAATCCATTTTGAGTTAATTTTTGTGAGTTGTGTAAAATAAAGATCCAGTTTCACTCCTTTGCATGTGAATATACAGTTTTCCAGCACCATCTATTGAAGAGTCTATCCTTTCCCCATTGAGTATTCTCAGTTCCCTTACAAACATTAGTTGACCATATATGCCTGAGTTTATTCCTGGACTCTTGATTCTGTTCCATTGGTCTATGTGTCTATTTTTATGCCAGTACCATACTACTTTGATTACTATAGCACTGTAATATAGTTTAAAATCAGAGAGTATGATGCCTCCTACTTTGTTCTTCTTTCCCAGGATTGTTTTGGCTGTTCAGAGGATTTCACAGTTCCATATAAATTTTATATCTTATAGTTATAACATCCTATTTTAAGCTGATAAGAACTTAACTTTGACAGCATACAGAAATTTTATATTTTTACTTCTCTCTGCCCCTCACATTTTAGGTTATTAACATTACAATTTACATCTTTTTTATATTGTGTATCCAATAACAATAATTGAAGAATGCCCTTTAGTATTTTTTGTAAGGCTTGTCTAGTGATAATGAACTCCCTCAGCTTTTGTTTGTTTTGTTGTTATCTCTTTTTCATTTCTGAAGGACAGCTTTGCCAGCTATTGTATTCTTGGTTGATGGTTTTTTATTTCAATATTTTGACTATATCTCCCCGGTCTCTCCTGGCCGGCAAAGTTTCTACTGAGAAATCTACTTATAGTCTCCTGGGGGCTACCTTGTATGTGATGGATGGCTTTCCTCTTGGTGCTTTCAAAATTCTTTCTTTGTCTTTGACTTTGACAATTAATTATACTGTATCTCAGTGTAGCCTTTTTCAGATTCAACCTACTTGGGATTCGTTGGCCTCATGAATCTGGATGCCCATTTTTCTCTCCTGGTTTGGGAAGTTTTCAGCCATTATTGCTTTAAATAAACTTTCTATTCCTTTATCTTTCTCTTCTTCTGAGATTCCAATAATGCATATATTGTTTCTGTTGATGATATGCCATAAGTAGTTTTGCAGGGTTTCTTAACTTTTTTTTACTTTTTTTTTTTTTAGCTCCTTTGACTGGCTAATTTCAAATGACCTGTCATCAAGTTCACTGATTCGTTTTTCTGCTTGGTCCAGTCTGCTGTTGAAGCTCTCTACTGAATTCTTTAGTTCCTGGATTTCTGTTTAGTTTTTGGTTTTTCTTTCTGATGATGATTTCTCTTCCTTTGTTGAATTCTCATTTTTATTCATGCATTGTTTTCCTGACTTCATTTAGTTATCTGTGTGTTCTTGTAGTTCACTGAACTTCTTTTAGAGGATTATTCTGAATTATTTATCAGACAGTTCATAGATCTCTATTTCTTTAGGGTCAGTTATTGGAGGTTTATTAATTTCTTCCGGTGGTGTCATGTTTACCTGATTCTTTGTGAACCTTGACTTATTGCACTGGTATCTATAAAAAAAAAACGTGGCCTCCTTTTCCAGACTTTACAGGTTCACATCAGCAAGGAAAGACTGTCATCAATCAGCTTGCGGTACCAGATAGGTCATCTGGTAGCATCCATGGGCAGGTCCATGGGCTTCAAACACCTCTGGTTGGGTGAGATCACAGGCCATGTTCCTTGGCAGGGTGGTGCCACTGGTTGGACTCTATTATTAGGCAGGGCTGTGGGCTGGGGTCCACAATCACTTTTTGTTGGGTGAAGTCTCAGGCTGTGCTCCCAACCAGATGGTACCACTGGTTGGACTCCATGTTCAGGCAGGCCTGCAGGCAGAGTTTCATGGTTGGGCAGGCCCTCAGGCTGTGCTCTGAGATCAGGCAGGACTATATGCTTGCCTTTGCAATCAAGTAGGCCACTGATGGTGCTCCATTGTTGGGTGAGGTCACTGGCCAGGCTCTCTGCTTGGGCAGGGCTTCCAGCTGTATCCTACAGTTGGGTGGGGCTGAAGACTGTGCTCTTTGGTCAGGTGACATCACTGTCCAGACTCCCTGGGCAGGGAAGCCACAGGCTATACTCCACATTTGGACAGGGTCACTGGTTGGGTTTACTGCCTGAGTGAGGTCACAGGCTGTGTTCAGCAATCAGAGAGGGGCATAGACTGGGCTCCAAAGCTACCCAGGGTCACTGTTCAGGCTCCTTGGTTATGTGGGGTCACAGGCTATGATCAACAGTAGGGCAGAGCTGCAGGCTTGGCTCCCTGCTCAAATGGGTCTGTAGGATGGGCTCCATGGCTGTCCATGTTCTCTGGCCAAGCTCTCTGGTCAGGCAGGACTTGTGGCTATGCTTAGCTATTAGGCAGGGCTGTGAATTTGCTTCCCTTCCTGGGCCGGGCTATAAAACGGCTCCATGGCTGGTATGGCCTGTTGGCGGAACTGTCAAATCAAGCTTCCTCAATTGATGGGGCCACCGGCTCAGCTCTGCAGATGGGCAGAGCCACTGACTAGGATCTCTTCTCAGACACTATTGAAAGGAATATAACCTGCCAAGATCTGAGCACTTGTTGCTGTAAGCTCTGCCTCCCTTTTCCATCTCTACCTGATCCCCAGTAGTGGAGCCCCATAGATTTCCCCAGTGATCTCCATGAGCCTAGACCCAAGTGGGCCACCTAGGAAGTGTCCCACAATGCTGAGGGAGCTGAATGTCCACCCTTGGCTCTCTTTGCCTACTGGAGAAACCACAGGCCCATGGGGGCCCCTTTGATGTAGCACTGTGCCAGCCTGGGGGAGGATTGATGTGGTCAAAGTGAAACTGTTCCTCTTACCCTTGTAATGCAGTCCTTCTCAGTCTCTGTGTTCCAGAGGATTGCTTTAGCTTCACTCCCAGATTCTGGGACTTTTACAATGGTGTATTGTCTACAGAGAGTTACTAGTCGGTCTTCTTGTGAAGGGAACTGAAGTTGGGAACAACCTATGTCACCATCTTCTCAGATGCTCTTAAAAGAGGGTAGAAATGAAGATTCAGGTCACAGCATCAAATTTATATGAAAATCTCAGTGATAATATTGTAGTTGTCAAGTGTTTAACAAAACTCTTAGGGAAAAACTAGAAGAGTAATCTTGATATCTTGCATTTAAAAAAGAAGGCAGTGTAGTAGGTCAACTAATGAGAGTAACCAATGGAATTTTGTAAGAGTAGAACAATATTTGACTCTGAATGGCATGTGCTGTCCACAATAAACAGTGCACGGCTTTGGAGTCACACAAGATTTCTATTCACTTTCCATCTTTCCTAGTTGTGTGACTTTAAGCCAGTTGTGGAACCTCCCTCAGAGCCTCAGATTCCTTGACTGTAAAATAGTATCTACCCTGCAGATTAGCTGGGAAGATTAAATGACGTAAAATATTCAAAGAGGTGAGCCTTGTTCCTGCCCCCCATCTGGGCATCTGGAGCCTCACCAATCTTGAGCTCCTTCCTCCACATCTGCCTATCTGTAAGAGACTCTCAGGAAATGCCAGGAAGTTTTAAATTACCTGCTGTGCATGTATATACGGCCAGCACTTCAAATGGTGAATTTACAGGTAAATGGATTTTCCAAACATTTCTTTCTCACCCCTTCAAGTCTTGATCTGGCATTTCAGCTGAAAAGGGAAAGCTAATGGAACAGCTGATTGCCACATACAAAAGAATTGGTGAATATCATTTCTGACATATAACTGCTGAAGAGAAAAAAATATTTTAGGCACATTCTACATTTCCCCTGACTAAAGCATTGAGTAAATTCAGTGTGGCTGATAGTGGAGTGTCAATTGCCATGGGAGTATGTGCTAGTTTAAAATGGAGAGAAGCAGAGAGGGGCAAGTGATGTACAACACTCAAACACTTGGATCTGGTGAGATATTTCAAATCTGACTATTTGCATTGTAAACCCTTAGGGCAGGAATGATGTCCTTTTGAATCTGTACAACCCCAAGGATGTTGTTGTTGCTCCGTAAACATGAAATAAAAGAGTAATATTTATAGTTTGCTATCTACACGTTGTCAAATCTCTTGGATCTGATGCAGCCAGTTAGGATTACTCCTAGCAGCTACTTAGACACTAATTTCTAAGAAGACGACATGAAGTTCTTTCTTTCTTTCCAGAGATTGTTCTGTTAGTCATCTTCCAAGAAGAAAGAAATCAGTCATCATCCAGGGAGCGTTCCTGAGTTTATCAGAGGAGCTGTCATTCCCCCATCCTGGCTTTCTCTGGCCAGATATCTCCTTTGGTTGCTCTTCCAGAAATCCTTTCAAATTAAAGCTTTACACTTGTCCCTCATTCCCATAAAATAAAAATCACTAAAATTAACACATCTTATTATATAGTGCAATTAAGATAATATGCAATATCCGATTACTAAATAATGTGTAATCTTAACCAAATGACTCAGGTTCAAATCCCAGCTCTTTCACGTGTTATATGTATGACTTTGGGAAAGCCTTCTGACCCTCCGTACCTCATTTCTTTATGTATAAATTGGGTTGATAATGTTACCTATTTCACTGGCTGGTTAGAAGGAGTAAATGAGTTAACGTATGTAGAGGATTTAGAACAGTACCTGGCATACAACAAGCACTATGTACATATTGGCTATTTTTGTATAAGACACAAAAGACTGGCTAATGTTCAGTGCAAAGCAAAACATCTAATACCCATTTGTCACAGAAATAGTTTAGTTAACCATATTAGTCACAGAAAACCCAGCAACACAATCCTTTCATCTGACCTCTTCACCTGCCAAGAACAATAAGTAATCGACACAACTACTACCTAAAACAGAGCAAATGATAGGTGTCACCTCTAACAGAAATTGTCCTTTCAGAACCTGCCCTGCTCTGTTTTGAAGGAGTTGAACAAGAGCAGCTAAGTTTGTTGGGAAAAAGAAAAGAAAAAGCAGATCTGTGGTTCTAACCTCTGAGGTCAGTTTATTTTGGTGAAACACAGTGAGGTGCTCAGAGAATCCCACGGAAGGGGCATCACGGAAGCACTGTCTCCCCAAGCCTCACTCTCATCCTTGTGCTTCAGCCACACCTGACTACTCACTGTCCCCTAGCACACTTAGAATTTTACATTTGTGGGCCTCGTAAATAATGCTCCATCCACCTCATACATCCTATCTCTCCCCACCACCTTTTGCTCACAGTAAACTCTATTCAACTTGACTTGACAGATTTTCCTCTGAAATACTCCCAGATCCCCAAGCAAATTTGGCAGCTCTCTTCTTTATATTCCACGCAAACTGAACACTTAACTTTCTTTCTTACGGTTTACTCACTCATCTCTCAGTGCTATTAAATACTGAGATTCTTGAAGGCGAGGATTTTTCCTGATGTTTCTGTATATCATTAACCTCTAGAAAAATGAAATATATGTAATGGAAGAGCAATAACTGCTTAATAATTTAATTAAATCAAGTATTGTTTGGGAGAGGGAGCTTGAGAACACAGGGAAATTAGAAGCACACCTATATGTACAAAATATAGATCACCCCTTACCACCCCCTCATCGATCATCTGAGGTTTAGCCTCGGCAAGAGATTTCCCCAAATTCTTAAATCACTCTGTGAACAAAAAAAAAGGCAAGACGAGAACTCTTACACAGTCAGAGTCTTAGAATCCCAATGTGCTGAAATTTATCCCAGTTCTCACTTAGGAACCCCTTTCACAAAATCAGGGATTTCAGTTAAACACTGTTTGATTCCCTCATTAGTGTCCTGATGAAGCAAGCACGCCATCTGGGAGTGAACCCCTGCACACAGAAGGTCTCACATAAACAGAGGTCCTGGCTGGTGCTTGTTGACAGTGGGAAGGGGGAAAAGAAAGCAGGAAAACATTAATTTCTCCAAACTACTCATCTAGGAGTCTTGAGGCAAAATTTAAGGAATAATTCCTATATTTTGCTCCACTCTGCACCAATCTTTGTCCAAAGCGATTTCTTTGCCCCAAAAGAATAGAACATTGAATTAGTTCAATTAGTTGTTTTAATTGTGCCAGGAAACCAGACTTAAATACTACGCTCATATCAGAAAAAAAAAATTATTACAGGAGTTAGTCAAAAGCACTTTATAAAACCAATCCTGAAAGCCCTTTCTCAGCTCCGGGTCTGCAGGGAGCTCCTTTCAGTAGCATATCTCAACAGTGACACCTACGGATGCACTAGGAAATGTGTCTGTCATCTCACTGGGAGAGAAGTCCACTTTTTTTCAATTCCAAAGAAAATATAACTATTATACTTTCATTATTTAAAGTATTTATTTGTCAATCATTTAACCTTATTTAATCTGGCTGTTTTTTTGTGGGTTTTTTTTCTGAAGCTGAAGTTTAAAGTATCCAGAAAAGTCAAAGGCACATAAGCCATTTATCTTTGGGTCAAACTCATTTTCATAAATAAAACAAATAGCAGAAAATGAATCACTGTTTGCCCATTTTAACACAGGAAGGATAGACTGTCCGACCAAAGTTAGTCTGCCTTAAAATAAACACAATAAAGAACACTGAGGATGAAATTAATCAATCTAGTGGCAACTGAGAGGCGCTAGTGAAAACAGAAGACACCCGACATACCTCCTCTCCAAAGTCAAAATCCTTAATAAGGATAAAGCAAGGTGAAGATTGCCATCTCAATGGCTTACACTTTGTCACTCAAACCATAAGGATTTATTCAATTGAATTACAAATAGAAAAGTGATTAAGTTCATATTAGCCCTCTTCTTGGTTGCTCCAAAAACAAAATCTAGGGATCTTAAGTTCTCTGAATAAATTTGATTATGTTTATCCTTCCTGTTCAGAGCTCCTTTGTGACTTAGAGTAGACGACATTCACTTCCCACCTCACACAAGTGTCACACCTATTGCGTTAGTACAAACAGGATCAGAGTCTGCACATAAATAGTATCTAAACAATGGCACGATTGGTTGAAAATGGAAAGCTCAAATGGCAGTTTCAGTGAAATGAGTTATGGTTTGGGATAAGATTTTTCCTACTGAAATGATTAAATAAGCTTTTTATTTTTAAAAATAAACACAAAAACCCAGTCTTCGTTGAAAGTGATGAAAATCAAAGCTAAAAAAGAAAATGCTACCACTAAGTACTACCCCTAAGAGCAAAGAAAGAAAGAGGAATTAATTTCCTAGGACTAACCACCTCAGTTCATGCATGAGCATGCAAAAATATTAAAGTCTAAAAAGGTGGGGACAAACACACCAAAAACCAATCAATGTAGTTTCTGGCAGGCAAAGAAACATTAACAATAATATAACAATAATAGCAGGGGGTAGTGAAGAGAGAAATTAACTAGAAATCTGAAGACTTGGGTTCTGGTTCATTTCCATCTGTAGTGAATGACCTTGGGGAAGATGAGTATCTTTGAACAAACCTCTAAATTTTTATTTCCTTACCTACAAAATAGAGTTCACAGCTGACCTCATTTAACTCTGTGGGGTACAGCAACCTTTTGAAGTTATCCTCATCATCACCATTTTCTCAGATCCACGACCACCAGCATCAGAGAAAGCATGGTGTGAGCCTATTTCCACAATTTCATTAACTGTTACTTAATTGAACATGAAGATTAACGATTTAAGGCCTAATTTCATCTTTTAAAAGTGGTCTGTGGGGCCAGCCCATAGCCGAGTTATAGAGTTTACACACTCCGCTTAGGCAGCCCAGGGTTTCGCCAGTTCACATGCTGGGCGTGGACATGTCACCGCTCATCAGGCCATGAGGTGGCGGCCCACATAGCAGAGCCAGAAGGACCTACAACTGGAATATACACTATGTACAGGGGCACTTTGGGGAGGAGAAGAAGAAAAAGAATAAAAACAAAGATTAGCAACAGATGTTAGCACAGGTGCCAATCTTAAAAAAAAAACAAAAGTGGCTTGTGAAAACATTAACAATACCAAACATTTTTGGTGACATTCCACTAGAACTCTTACAAGAGCAGACACGTTGAATTGTCCAGTTGACCTCTGTAACAAATTTATGTAAGATTTATTTCTCTTTTTTCTGACTACCAGAGTGGTCAGACATGTTCATTTTTAGCAAATTTGGAAACCTTTGTAAAATATAAAGGAGAAAATTCATCCCCGTCCCAATTGATACCACTGTCTTGAAAAAAAAATGCTGTTAGCAAATTGATGTTTTACTAATATAGACTTTATTTTATTTTTGTGCATCTTTGGGTTTGGCTTATTTTATTTTTTGTAAGAATTACACATATTTTTAAAGAGCTAGTTTTTCGTTTGTTTGTTTGGTGAGGAAGATTTGCCCTGAGCTAACATCTGTGCCAATCTTCCTCTATTTTGTGCTTGAGACACTGCCACAGCATGGCTTGATGAGCAGTGTGGAGTCTGTGCCTGGGATCCAAACCCACAAACCCAGTGCTGCCAAAGCTGAGTGCACACACTTAACCATTATGCCACCAGGCCAGCCCCAACAGCTAGTTTTTTGATTAACTCATTCTGTCTATTCTTATTTTATTTTATATTTCACTAAATTGTGCCTATATGGTTACAAAAAATAAATGAGCTGGGGGTCAGCCCAGTGGCATAGTGGTTAAGTTTGCACGCTCCGCTTCAGCGGCCTGGGGTTCACAGGTTCGGATCCCAGGTGCAGACCTACACATTGCTCATCAAGGCATGCTGAGGCAGCATCCCGCACACAAAATAGAGGAAGATTGGCACAGATGTTGGCTCAGCGACAACCTTCCTCAAGCAAAAAGAGGAAGATTGGCAACAGATATTAGCTCAGAGACAATCTTCCTCATCAAAAAAAAAAAAAAAAAGACCTGAAGTATTTCAACAAAAGCTTTAACAACGTAGATTATATTCATTTCAAAATAAAAAGAAGTAAATAGGCAAAGGATTCCAAACGACTGAATCTGATTCTAGTCTCCATCGTAGTAACAACTACAAAGAAAAGCTACATAATATTAATAAAGAGGTATGCTGAGAAGTGAGATGTGTGCCCCAAGACAAGGCTCCATCAGCGCTGTTCTCATGAAGGTCCTCAAAACGAAGGTCATTAGGAACATCGAATGTTAAAGATTGTTCCTTTTTACTTTCACTTTTTGATAAAAGGCACGATCTCCCATTAGCAGAGAAAGTCAATACAAAGTTTGACCATCAAGCCCCTCAGGATGCGAGGAGGAGCCAGGACAGTAAAATTGGCCTTTGCAGCCAGCTGGAAACACCCAAGCATAAGATCTCATAAGTCTCAAGGAGACAGAGCCCTCGAAGTCGTCATGGCCCAGGACTCCTCTGTGAAGCCTTCTCTGATTGCCACATACAGCTTCCCCTTCCGAATATCCACGGTGCTCCCTGTGCTTGCTTCTCCTGAAGGACCTATTGCACCAAATTATGTTTATTTATTCACATTTCCCTGGAACTTGACTATGAACCTTTTAGAGCAGAGTCTCTATACATCTTTTCTGTATGTCTGCACTCAAAGAAATTTGATAATTGAATTAATGAACAAATGAAGTTTGGCCATTTCATGGCTACATCATGGCCATTCAAAAAAACCTCAGTTCTGCATCCCCGAAAATAAATCATTGAACAGTACTTAAGATCTTCAAAGAAGCCCCTAGAAGAGATGAAAGAGGTAATTACATGGCAGACTTCATCATCCACCTGCCTCCCCGACAAGCCCAGCTATCACAACAGCCCCTCTCAATTCCCCTTCTTTTTCTCTCTACAGGCTTCTCCTTTTCTCCCTCAAAACTCCAACCACCCTGCCGGCCCTCTTTGAGCATTGTAGGAGTTGCCCCATCGCTTCCTAAGGAAAATCAATTTGACTTTGCTCAGCATCAATCCAAAGCTACAGTGATACGTAGGTCAGCACCTCAAAAAGCCAGGCTTAGCAGCCTCCTGAGAGCAAGGTGTCTCTCCTCCTCAGAAGCGGGCTTAACGGAAGGCTATAAATACTTCAACATTAATGTCATGATCCTTGTCACACATACAAAAGAATTAATGGTTTTCTGGACCCTCTCTGGGGATGACCTCACTACCTCCCTCCCTTGAGCCTTTCATCGTATTACCATTTCCTCCCTGAAGTCTTCCCTTCTTCAGTCAGAACTGTCATCTGTAAGTAATGGGCCGTGTACACAGATCCTATTCCTGTGACGAACGGAGCTGGGGAAGAGTTCCACCCCGCCCCCAAGTCTCCACAGGGTGCGCAATGCCTGTGTGTCATCCCTGAGCAATTTTCATCAACCCGCTCCGAACTCGCCTGAGGAGAAGGGGGGCTGGAGCGGAACCATCCTTTTAATGGGATTTTAATGTGATCTTCAGCAAACTAATCTTATTTAGATATCATAGGAAGCCATGTAATCTCATCTGGGCCCTCTTATTTCCTACAGAAAAGGGAAAGTTTTGTAATTCATTTTCAGCAACAGGAACACTTTAATAAAATCTGCTTCCGAAGGTTAGATGATCAAACAGCTGCAGCCCCAAGACCCTAATCCATCTCATTGATTGGGGCAACCATGACAACAAAATGACCACTACAAAGGTTGTTTAAATAAAAGCCATGCTAAGAGCTTATGTCACTGTCACATACCTCATTTTTGTGCCAGCGTTTTAGAGTTGTGTGCTTAAATGTTGAGAGAAGGCATGATGAAATGAGCTGGGGTCTGAGAGGATTGAGTCCCCAGCATGGTTCTGCCACCTACAAACCTGTATAAACTTGACTCTTTCTAAGCCTCACTTTCTTTCTGAAAATGATGATGCAATGGATTAAGAAATGTGGGAATCCATGGCAGGCTCATAAATAGGAGCTCTTTCACTACATTTTTAAATGTTTGCCTAAGGCATGGATAGAGGAGAGGCTGGAGACCACCAAGACAAAGCAGAAGCACAGAGAAGGAAGACTGGGGCAGCAATGTGCATTCTCTCCACTATCGACTCCAGCAATTTGGCTCTGGTCCTAAGTGTGTGTTACCTTCTCTCCCTGGGAGGAGTTCTAGGAAATACAATCTTCTGCATTTCACCCAGGGATGTTTTAATACCTCACAGATTGGCTCCCTGGCAACCCATCTAAATACCACATCCTTAATCCAGCCCTGCCTACTTCAAAGAGTCATTGGAAGATCTAGAGCATTACCATATCGATCAAGCTGAACAAATTGTTAGAGACAGGATATTGGTGTCCTTCCAAAATTCGTATGTTTAAACCTAATCCCTAATGTGTTGATATTTAGAGGTGGAGCCTTTGAGAAGTGATTAGCTCACGAGGGTGGAGTCCTCATGTATGGGATTAGTGCCCTTATAAAAGAGAGCTCCCTTCCCCTTGCTGCCATGGGAGGACAAAATGAGAGACAGTGGCCTATGAACCAGGAAGCAGTCTTTTACTAGACACCAAATATGCCAGCACCTTGATCTTGGACCTCGCAGCCTCCAGAACTCTGAGAAACAAATTTTGGTTGTTTATAAACCACCAAGTCTATGATATTCTATTATAGAAGGCAGAGGGAGGAGTTGAATCATGATGCAGTTTCGAGAGAGGCTTCAGCAGATTCTACAAGGAGCTCTGGAGTTGTATAAATCAGAATTGTCCCCCTGTTGAGGCAAGGAGGCTAGACCTTTGCATCCCAGCATCAAATAATATTAGATGCAGGCATTCCCTCAACTTGGTTGAGTCAGCTCCAAAAGGGTGAAGACAATGCCAGGAGAAGGATACAGCTTAGAGCCATCAATAGGTGACAGTCTCAGGAGCTGAGAAATGAGTGTGTCCATCGTAAGAGTGGCAGGGGTGTCTGGGTGGTGTAGCTTCCACTACATCACTATGTTTGGATCTACTTGCTTCATCTTGTGACCATTCTCACTTGGGAACAGCTCCTCTGGGATTCAGGCTCATCTGTTTCATGAGGAAACTTCAGGTGGAAGGTTTGTGGGATGAACCATATCTCCTGATGCTACCCCTGATCTCAAAGCCACAGTGATACTCATTGACTCTCTTTTCTATTACTCATCCTAGATTTCCAACTCCATTAGTTAGCACCTTGCTGGTCTAGGTGGCTTACGTAGTAGGGTGACTGACATCCTCATCCCTTAGAGGTCTGAGCCCCTAGTCGCTAAGCCCCTCTCAAGCTCTGTACGTATCCATTTATGTCACATTGGACAAGAGATTACCAAGTGATGTCCCAGTGGATCACCTCAGCAACAAACTATTTCCCCTGTCCCCATTGTGGAACAGCAGCCCTGCCTCCTTCTGACTATCAGGGCCAATGATCCCTGCCAGGTAGTGACAACTCCTGCTGGCCTCTTAACCTGAGTATCCCAAAGTAGATATGTAGCAACCATAGACTAAAACTTAGTGGGACTCTTGCTGTATCCCCTGCTGGAGGCATTCTCTCTGTCAGAACTAAAACCTCTAGACTTATAGACTAAAGTGAGGAGACACGAAACATAAACTCCCCAAATCAGTCATCACTCCTACTTCAGCCCCTTCTTTCTCAGACCTTTGTAATCTAACTAAGAGTTGTTTATTTAGAGTATATACTGCATTCTCTAAGATGATGCTGCAGCCATACCTTTCAAAGGCCACTTCATCATTCTATCAAGTTGGCAGCTTCCGGGTGGTGTGCTGTATAATATGACCAGAGGATTCCATGATCATGTGCCCACTTCCTCACCTCCTTTGCTGTAGGTCCCTTCATCTAGGATATTATGTAGAGTCCTTTGTCAATAGAACATACACTGTAAATCCTTGGAAACTAGTCCTGGCTGAGGCACTAGGTACGGGGGGGTGGGGGTAGAATTTAACCCAGAATATAGGGTGATTCCACTCAAGATAAGCCATTGTCCATCTAGAGCAAAGATGCTCCAACATAATGGATATATCACAAAGTGGCTGGTCCTGTAATCGAGAATCAGTGTTACAGCAGGTGCTCAGGATCCATCTCTGCTGCAGGAAGTTTGCACACGGCAGCAGCACAGTTAGATCAGCCTTGGTAGGAAGCCAATGATGCTGGCCTTATGCATGGCCTCCATCCCTACATCATGGTCTCATTTATGAACCTATTGTAACTCCATTAGAGTGGCTGATGACAGCAGACATGAACTGTCCAAAACTATCTTTCTCTTTTGCTATTTAGTGCCTCTTCCATGGCGAATGCTCACCAGTGGTCAATAACATGGGCGAACAAAGAGCACACTTTGTGCCCACTCTCATAGGTCCATTCACATGCCTTCATGCTCCCAATATTTCAGTCTTTCTCATTTCAGACTCCTGAAAAACCAGCCAAGACATCTCAACACCTATGAGTTTATGTATGTTCTTGCCCGGGGCCAATTCTATTTCCAAACAAAGTGGATGATTGAGTAAAACACCCAAATCTTTGTCCCTTGAAATTTTTCCCATTGCTGCCTGTCTTTCAGGGAAAGTCTTCAACGGTACTGAAGTGTAGCATTAGTTCATTTTCAGCTTGCACCTCTTGCCCCTAGCGACACCACGTTACACTAGCCATCTCTAGAAGTCTCCATGGGTTGTGCCCCCAGCTGCCATTCCAACTTTACCATTTAATACAATTTTACCCACTTTGCTTATGATTAAGTGTCACCACCCAACTTCTATTATTTCAGGATCTGATCATCCCCATTGCAAGCAGGGATCAGGGTTCTGTAACAGCATCTCCTACTCTCAGCCCTGGCTTGATCTTGGTGTTGCTGGTTCCCCTCTCACCAGGGCATCCCTAATTGCCTTGGTAAATGGAGTGTCCTGAAGGCTCTTCTAAAGAGCGCAGTCAGCTTTCCTCTTTTTCATAGCATATGCACACTAACATGCCCTCTTTTTCCAAGCCTTTTGATCCTTTCTTCTATTGTCTGCCACAGCAGTTCTGGCAGTTTCTACTTCCCCTTGCTTTCTCTAAGCTTCCAAGAGTCATCCCATAAGCTTGTTAGCACAGTCTCCCAGGGTCCTTTTCTGTATCATGGGAGAATTAAATCCTGTATCACAGGAGAGTGCTCTCATTTTAACCAATTCTCCCTTATCCAACTTAATGTTTTATCACCCCTTGATTCAGCACCCTCAGGATCCAATCCCATAAATGCCATCCTGGCTCTGCAGGTATGTAATGGCTAGGTCCTGCAGTGCCTGTGGCTTAGAGTCCATTTTTTCCCTCAGAAGACCCAGCACCTCACTGACCAAGTTATGTCATGATTTGACAATACATATTGGTCTGGTGGCCAAGACAGGGAGTGGAGTTTCATCATGAGGTCAGTACATGGTGTCTTGCAGGCAGAGGCCCCTGCATTGGCGTCAAGCGAGGGAAGGAACATTAGCCTTTCAAAGGAAGAATGTACCATCTCTGCAAGCCAAAGTTTCAAGAGAGGGGTGATTTCAAGTTTCTTAAATGCACTGATACAGATGTCACTGTCCCAAGTCTCAAAGTCCCTCTCTATCCAAACTTGGGTCTTGACTTTGGCACAAAAGACTTGCTGAGACTTGGAATTTAACCTTCTCTAGAGTTCCATTACCCTGGGCCTGATTCTCAGCTTTTTCTGCTCTCCAGATGCAAAAGATTTAGAATATCTCTTATGCTACCAGGGAATCCATCTCACTTTCACACCTTGACCTAAATTGATGATTAGTCATCTTCAGCCTTTTGTTATCTTCCTCCAAGGCACTGATAGCACTTAGCAACAGCCATCTGGTTTTATTTTTCTTAGATTCACTACTTCCCCTGTACCTTCCAAACATCTGAGATATTGCACCAGCTAGTGCATTCCCTTCCACTGATATCCCATCCCAGTTTTGACAATTGTACCTACTTCGTACCATGGGGTTCTCCTTGCCAACCATCATCCCATTTGAGAGACTACTTCCTAGAACCACGTCTAGTCCCAACTGTCTTAGGTCAAAGCATGTAGCAGTTTTATTGAGGAGTGTGTTCAGCAACAAATCCTCTGAGGAAATGTGAGAAGCCAGTCAAACAGAAAGAAGTTGAACCACAATGCATTGGTCGAGATTTGTGAAATCTATAACTTCGCTCTTCCTTTGACTAGGGGCCCTCATTTTCTTCCCTTCTTCACCTCTGGAGAGGTGGAAAGCAAGACTAAAGCTTTCTGTTGTTTAGTCAGTAAGGTTCCCACTTGTTTAGAGCAGTGCTTCTCATACTACCTACGGATATGGATATGGATATGGATCAATTTTTTGTTTGTTGCAAATTTACCATGGACTGATGCATAGTCTTACCAGTCATGACCAAACACATGACACTATATGGACTCAACAACATCCAAACTAGTGTATATCTTATTCAGTAAGACAAGTCCACTGGTCATGCACTTGGATGTCACAGCACATCAGATCATAGTGACAGTTTCTCAGTATTCTCAATTCTATATTGTCTCATGTGAATGAAGAGATCACACAATGCTCCATGGACACATTCTGAGTGGCACTAGATTAGGGGAAAGGAATCTGCTCTTAGCTTCTCCTTGAAATTGGCATTTAGTCTTTAACCACATAATAATTATAAGATCATTGACATTCTCTTAATTTTGTCTGCTGAATCCATTCTCTCATTTTATGAACACTAAAATATTTATGAAGCTTTTCCTCCTAAAATCCCTAAGTTTTCCATCTTCTAATTCTCTTACCCAAGTGTAACCCTTGAAGGTGGTGAAAGAATCCTCTAGTTCTACCTACAAAAGAATATTCTGGAATCACAATTAACCACCAATCTCATGGGGCTCTCTATTAGCTTCCAAAGGGAAAAAGAATCCTTACAGGGGGCAACATGTTGACACAAGCCAAAGGCTGACTGAATATTAAGGGGGTATGAATCAATTCATACAACTGTATAAAGTATTCTGATACATGTTCTGTGGATAATTTGCAATTGGAAATCCATTAACAGCATAAATGGAGATGAATAATGCTAAAATGGACTGACCAGGTGTGCCAAAATAAGGATGTGAAACGCATTTTAAAAGTGAGGTAAGATACTTCCTGTAAAGCTGTCCAATTTTTTCTTCCCACTACTAAAAGCAATTGAAGATAATTTAAATTGTTTCGAGACAAATCTGTTGACACGGATACTAACAAGATGAATGAAACTAGAGAAAGGAGTATTTGGCATAACAACAGGAGCATAAAAAAAGAAGTGTGAATTTGCAGGCTGCAAACAAATGTCCAGTGCATTTCAGAGGCGATTTCAACCAGGACTCAAAAATTAGTAGAAACAAAGCGAAACGCTGATGTTGCAAAAACAAGATAAACAAGAGGCATGGACAAGAATAATAGTGTCACATTACCAGAATTAGAATTCATTCAGAAAGATATTGAGCTAAAATTTGTTTTCTTTCGAAAGTGCCTTATATAATTAGAACGAGGGCCTGCCTGCCACGTCCATAAGCATGATTGCTCTCTAGTGATCTGATCTGGGGAAGAAAGATGCTGGATAGCGCTGCAATATTGTGCATGAGAGAAATGACATTCATTCTGTCATCTTCACTTCAATTCATTCTGTGAGGCTTACCGTTCTGGGGATCTGATTTCCACTCATAATATGAATATTCAAAATACTACTTTACATATCACATATGGTTTGGATTTGAATGATTTCTCTTCAGACTGGAGGGATTTCTCTCAAGCAAATCTGTGTATGTTCTTTTACATATTTTCACTTTAAAAAAAAGTTGAGAAAGAAATTTTTAAGTAACCCAAGAAAAAAATCTCCACTAGGTAAGAATAACATTTTTCTACTCCGATATTTTAAAAAGCCAACCTAATTTTTTACAAACTTTGGACACTAGTTCATTTAAAGGCCAAAAATCATTAAAAAAAATAAAACTCAGATGTTGAAATTAGTTTTTGGAGATGAAAACATCACAGAAAAGAAAAGAAAAGTGAACGTGACGAAGCCATTAATGTGTTATTGAAATAATGCTAAATATTCAGTTAGTTAACCAGAAGGCCCAGGGTATGAGAGACTCCAGTTAACTTAAATTTTCTAGATCATTAAAACTTTCCCTAGGGGCTGGCCCCGTGGCCGAGTGGTTAAGTTCGCGCGCTCTGCTGCAGGCGGCCCAGTGTTTCGTTGGTTCGAATCCTGGGCGCGGACATGGCACTGCTCATCAGACCACGCTGAGGCAGCGTCCCACATGCCACAACTAGAAGGACCCACAACGAAGAATATACAACTATGTACCGGGAGGCTTTGGGGAGAAAAAGGAAAAAATAAAATCTTAAAAAAAAAAAAAAAAAAAAAACTTTCCCTAAAAATCTCTTCCCTTTTTTGTGCCCATCTCTTAAAGTACTTTGAAATCATAACTGAATATTAACCCAAATTATACCGAGATAGAAAAGTAAAATGAGATTTGGGTTGAGCATGATGTTTTTCCACAGGGTAATACCTGTGTATGTTTAAATCTATCCACAGTATGCAGTATGAAATTATACCAAGAAGGTCAGGCAGGGGAGAACCTACCACTTACTTTGTGCTTATGATGTGCTGAGTACCCCGAAAGGTGCTTTCGTGCTTTAACTCATTTACCATCCCAGAAAACCGTTGAGAGAGAAATTATCCCCATTCTACAAATCAAAAAATCAGAGCTCAGAAAGGTTAACAAATTTTTCCAAAAATCACACAGTCAGTAATGGCAAAACTGACATTCTAACTCAGGTCTGTCTGACTCAAAACACACACTCTCTCCATCAGGCCACTGTGACCTGGGCTCTACTCCTAGTTCCACCACAATTGGGCCGTAAAACCTGGCACTATGTATTTTACCTCTACTGGACTCAGTTCATTAACCTATAAAATTAGAGTGTTGCTATCTATTGCAGAAACTACTAGTTGTCCCTCATTTTTTCATTGTATTAGAGCTCCAATTTTCAGCTGGCACATGACATATATGTTATGTTTCCCACATTCCCCTGCAGCTAAGCATGGCCACATGACTTAGACATATGACTAATTACCAATGAGATATAAGTAGAAGCAATAGGTAGAAGTTCCGGTCTTAAAGGAATTCTTAATTCTTAAAGGAATTCTTAAATTCTTAAAGGAATTGGTCATGCCCTTCTTGGCCCCTTTACTCCTTCTTGAGAGCTGGAATGCAGAGGCGGTGGCAAGAAATATTGGACTGCACAACAGGCACAACATCCTAGAGCTGGTGGAGAAGTACAAGAGAAGGAACTTGGGTGCCTGAGAGCACGGAATGCCAAAGCCGTCCATGCTGCTTATCTTGGGAATGATACATGAGAGAGAAACAAACCTCTGTCTTGTTTAAGCTACTGTTTTGGCTGTCCATCACATCTGAATCTAATCCTAAACAACACTCACCTTTTCCAACTCTATGTCCTATAATTGCAAATTTGGGGTCGCAGTTTTATTGTGAAGAGGGAATGTGGTATGTTTGGTAATTAGAGAAATGAATTATTGTTGTTGGGGTAAGGAGGTCATTTGACTCCTCCCCTAAAAGTGGCAAATAGAAAGAAAATTTGTGGTTTACTTTCACTTTATCAAAATTTTACTCTACTAATTTTATACAATTAAAAAAAGTTTAGATGATCAATTTTCTCTTGTCTATAAAGGGTACTTTTTAAAAGTATTAAGTGATCTAATTACTGAAAACATTCTTATGCACCATTTATTACAAGGTTTAGAAAGGGGAGAGTGTTAGATAAAGTCATGTAATCCATTAGGGCCAGAACCAGGATGAAAAGGTAAATTGTGCATTTTGAACTACATCTGATTTTTTAAATTCCAAGTATGTTATATCAAAGTACAAAAATCCCTGTTCTAGCTATTTCATGTATGTGAACTCGAGACACACAAACACAGGAACCATGAGGAAATAAAACATTCCAAAACCAGAACTCCAAAGTCATGGACTTAAGGACCTAACTGGAAAACAAAGAAAATCAATCTTCCATAATGGAGCTAAGAAAATAAGGAGAACAAGATGCTACAGGGAGAAGATGGTTAAATTACAAGTGCAACATTTGATTTGACCGAGATGAGATTTGGAATGGTTGTATGGTTCCCACTGTGTTCTTGAAGACAAAGAAGATTGAGTTGGAAATCATGCCAAGAGGAAATGATTGCCTTCCCTCTGTTGGCAGAAGAAACTCTGGGAGGGAATGGACTTCCCACAAAGCATAACTTGAACCAAACCATCAGTCAAGGTAAATGCAGAGCAAAAACTCAACTCAACAGCTTTATTGAGCCTACTGGTTCTGCTGCCCTGTTTGGCTGAAAGCTACAGCTCCACGAATTGGGGAAGCATTCTGTGTTAAAGATAAAACAGACTGGCAGCCCACTTGTCTGTCAGGGAGTTGAACCCTTACGCTTTCAAAACGCCATTGCCAAGATGGTCATTTATGCGTTAATTCAATAAGCATTTACTGAGTATCTACCCATGCCATGCACTGTTTTGGGCGCTGAAGATACAGCAGGAAACAAAACAGACATGTTCACCATTCTCACGAATCGTACATTATTGAGGGGAGGGAGGAACAGATAATAAACAAATAAATAAAGAGTATTCTAGGTGCCAGTAAGTACTATGAAGAAAATTAAGCTGAGGAAAAATAAGAACATACTGAGAAGACAGTGCAGTGCGGTTTCCTATAAGGTGGCCAGAGAAGACCTCCCTAAAAGATCACACTGAGGCAACAACGGCATGAAGGTATTTGGGGAAATGATGCATTGGGAAAAGGAAAGACACAGTGCTAAGACCCTAAAGCTGTAGTACGCCCACCCGGTGTGTTCAAGGCACAGCAAGATGGCCAAAGCACCAGGAGCTGAGTGAAGAAGGTGGAGAGGGAGAAGAGGTGAGACTGAAGCCTGATAATAATAGACATTGAAGGCTCAGATTCGAGGACTTGGAACCCATTCTGATAGGAAGAAATTGGAGGGCTTTGAACAGAGAGAAAACATGATCCCCCTTACTTTCTAGAAGGATTGCTGGCTACTGAGTGGGGAATAGACTAGGTGGACAAGGGGGAAACAATTAGGGGCTATCACAAAAATCCAGGTTGGAGGTAATAACAAATGAAATGGTGGAAATAGGCGCTGAGGGAGTGAAGAGTGGGTGGATTCTGGTCATATTTCCTAAATGAAGCTAACTCTATATTCCAGGTGAGAGAAAGAAAACTACAAGGTTCTTTTTGGTCTGAGTACCCAGTTGTGTCTTTAGTGCAGTGGGGAAGCTGGTGAGGGGAAGCAATTTGAAGATGAGAATTGCATGTTCAGTTTTAGGTGTGTTACATTTGAGATAGTTATTAGACATGTAGGCAGAGACACAATGCAGATAATCTAATATTTGATTTTGGAGTTCAGAGGAAAGATTAGGACTGGAGAGATAATATGGGGAGTCAGGATTGCATATCTGGTGGATTAGATTGCCTCGGGATCTAGGACAGATAGAGAAGAGTTTAGAGACAGAGAAAACTAAGTTTTAGAGGTCATAGTAATGATAAATGCGGCAGAGACTTCTAGTTGCCTTTCCAATACTATTTTCCCCTTATTCATAATGAAAGAACTTTGATATTATTGAAAAGCAGCCATGTCCCAATTTTGAAAAAAACCCTACATTTCCCAGATTCCCTTGTAGAAATGTATAGTGTATGATTTATGAATGAAAGTCATTCAGTGGGAATTTTAGGTGACCTTGCAAAGGAGGTTGACTCAGCTTGAAAGTACACCCTTTTGCATTTCCCCTTTCCCTTCCTTTCTACCTAGAGGTGGTAATGATGACCAGAACTGCAATAGCCATTTTAATCCCATGAGAAGACATGGAGAATAGAAGCCATGTATTAAGGAAGGTGAAGGCAAGAGAAGGAGGCAGGGACATTGATGATACATGAAGCCACCTTACCAGCCCTGAACTGTCTACCTGTAGGACTCCTGTTACCTGAGAGAGAGAAATTCATACCTTGTTTAAGTCACTGTATTTCTGAACTTTCTTATTAACAGCCAAGCATAACCCTTACCTGATACAAGGATGGAGCAGCAAAGAAGGCTGAGGAGTGGTCAAAGAAAAACAGTGTTTTTGAGAGGAAACTGGGTCAAATACTGCTATTAAGCTGGGTAACAGGAGGACTGAGAAATGATCATTGGATTCGGTGACACAAAGGCCACGGGTGAGCTTGACAAGAAAGTCCTTGTTGAAAGGTGATAAACCTGATTAGAGTAGGTTCAAGAAAAAATGAGAGCAGAGGAAGTGGGCATAGACAACTCTTAAGTTTGGCCATCAAGGAAGGAACAAAATAGTGTGTTGGCTGGACGAGGAGTGTGGGGTTCAGAGAAGGTTAATTTTAAGTTTACAGTGTTTTGGATGATGATGGAAATGATCCAGTAGAAAAAGATAAGTGACACAGGAAAGGAGCAAGGACAACTGGCGGAGCGGTGTCCTTGATGAGATGAGAAAGGTGGGGTCCAGTCCAAGTCTGTGCTTAGCAATGAGGCACAGCATCCCTTCTCCCTCTGCTCGAGTTGTTAAGCTCTATACCTCCGAAAAACAGGCCAAGCACTCCAGCACACCCTCATTGCTCCCTTTGCAGAATATCCATTATGGCAACAGTTACACCCTAGATCCACGTAGCTTAGCAGACAAAGTGGTACAAAGAAAAGCATTTGGAGTCTGAAGTCAGACAGACTGGCTTTGAATGCCTGCTCTTCCACTAACTGGCTGTGTTCTTAGATGAGTTCTTAACCTCTCTAAGCCTTCTCAGCTGGATAACTCTGCCTCTTGAGGCTGCTGGAAGAAAGAAATAATAAATATGCAAAAGCAAACAGTAAGTTGCCCTGCAAGGTTAGCTACTACAACCATTAATTACTCTTCTTCCCATGCATTTTTAACTAGGTGCCTTCTAGGAACAGTGCACAATGAGGCAGGAGCAAAAGTGGGAATGAGAATTACTGACTGTGAACACACGAAATTTCCATATACCAAAGAGATTTGTTATGACGTCATGACTTTTTTTAATTGATCTGGTCTGAGGAACATAACTTTGGTTCTTTCCCTCACTCTATTTTACAGGAAAGTAGAGCAGGGACTTTGCCCTTTTAAATGTTTCATTAAGCAAGCTGTGTGCTGCTCTACACAACCTCTGTAGTCACTTCTACGGCACTCATGATGGGGAAGATTTCACCCTACCTGAGCACACATGAATCTAGGTTCTTTCCCAGGGCAAAGACCTGCCTGGCACAGTCATCACCCAAACCTGTAGCAAGTGATTTTCTCTGCCTTTATCATGGCAACTCAAGCCCTGCGCCAGCATATGGTCTATTATGTGCAAATGATTAAACAGATTTTCTGCTGTAGGTAAAAAATATACTCCCCACTGGATACAGAAAAGGCCCTGTAACTTTCTCCCACAAGAATGAGCCTAGAATTCTAAGTGACTCAGTGGGACAGGTAGAAGAGAAAGTCATTATGCTGATGGGTCCATAACTTGCAGTTTCTATTGACATAAAGGAAAATATATTCAGTGTACTATTTCTCCTGGACAAAATGGAGGTCATAGGACTGCATTCAGAAATAATCTTAGACATCCGAGGCCCTGTACATGCTGTCCTTCTCCCTGGGACGCCCTCTCTCACCTGTTCGCCTCGGTGTCTTCAACTCTTTCTGCAATACTCTGTTCATATGTCACCTGCTCCAGGACATGAAGATGTAGCCTGCACTCTCTCCCTTGGCCAAGTGAACAGTCTCTCTGATGATTTCCAAAGCTCCTGGGGCTTATCTCTATCAAAGCATTTATCACCCTGCATTATAATTTTGCATTTACTTCTCTATTTCACACACGCGCACATGCACACCTCCTGTGTTCCCTGAGGGTTATTTTTATCTCTGAAATTTCAGTGCCTAGCACACAGTGCACAGTAAATATTCAATAAACACCTGGTGAATTAATCTCCAATTCATTAGTTTCCTTTTAAATAGAAGCTTAATATGACACTGCCAACATTCAGGAATTTTTTCAATTATTAAATACATTTGAAAGAAATATATTTTATATGTTACACCCACACACACACACACACCCCAAAATACACCAAAGTGGTACAGAAACTACACAAAAACGATACAGTATCTCTTGGAGGTAGAGTTCTTTTCTTTGCTTATTTTGTTGTATTTACCAAAAGTTCAGCAATAAACATACTACTTTCAAAAGTTTAAATAATAATAAATTTAAAGTATTTCGTTCTATTGAATGATGCTGACAACCTACTAACTGACTGACCACTAGCTGGATATCTGCTTGGAGACATAGTGTCTAGTAACTGTATGACTTTCTGCAATTCTCTCAACCTCTTGGAGACTCCATTTCATCTATAAAATATGTGGATTAAATAGGTGGTTATGTGGATTAAATAAAATCACATGTGTAAAATGCTTTCTGTAGTACTCAATACATAGTAGGTCTTCAATTAAACAAGGTAGCTGGGTTGGGCATGCTGCTTCTAGAAATACAGTTCATCATCAAGAAACAGAAATTTCTCTTTAGTAAAAGCAGAGAAACAACTACTCTAAGCCACCACGATAACTTTAATATCTCAGTGCAACATGGGGCTGCACCAGACCACCTTCCAGAGAAACAGTCATGAGGCAGATAATGACATCCCTGGGAATCTAGGTTTCCCCCCACACAGAGACCAGCAAAGCTGAGATGCATGGGGACAGCTAGGAACAAGCAAGCACAGCAGCAGCTACCAGTGGCAGCCACGCAGCAGGAGAAATGGCAGTTCCCAGTGACCTGCTCTGCAGACACTCAGCAGCTTTCACCACTGAAGAAACCAACAGCCAGGACAGCCACCATGGACCCCCTGCAGGCTTCACCAGTTTTTGCCCCACAGGTATTCACAATCACTAATACCAGCTACCTGAGTCCCTCTTCACTCCCTCCCTCCTCCATCCCTACCAGAACCCAAGAACCACACTGGCAGCCATTCCAGGCCTCTGAGGCCACGTCAGTGCAAGATGCCAGACTAGACTCCCACAACTGAACCCCGATACTGCGTGCATGCTCAGGGGTAACCACTCTGGCTGTGCAATTGCGTGCTGTTGGCCTAACATCCATCACCAGCCTCCACTGCCGTGCACCTTTGACAAGACCCAGAAGCCACAGTAGTTCATGCCACCAGGCAGGGCCCCTGCAGCTGCCAGTGTTCTCACAGCTGGCCTCAGCCCTTGCTACCTGCCCTGGCCCCCACCACTGTATGTGCATTTGCAATCAGGCCCTGCCACTACACAGGCACCTGAAGCTGGTCCCCCCTGCCAAGTGTGTGCTACCACCCACCACCAAATATCTAAAGAAGAATTAATGCCAATTCTCCCCAAACTCTTTCAGAAAACTGAAGAGGATGGAACACTCCCAAACTCATTTACAAGGCTAGCATCACCCTGATGCTAAAGCCAGATAAAGACACTGCAAGAAAAGAAAATGACAGGCCAATATCCCTGATGAATGTAGATGCATAAATTCTCAACCAAACACAAGCAAACTGAATTCAGCAGCATAGTAAAAGGATCATACACCATGATCAAGTGGTATTTATTGCCAGGATGCAAAGATGGTTCAACATATGAAAATCAATAATTGTGATACATCATATTAATAGAATAAAAGACAAAAATTATATGACCATCTCAATAGATGCAGGAAAAGCATTTGACAAAATTCAACATCCTTTCATGAGAAAAACTCTCAACAATTTGAGTATAGAAGGAACATACCTCAACATAATAAAGGCCATAAATAACAAACCCACAGCTAACATCACACTAATAGTGAAAGGTTGAAAGCTTCCCTTTAAGATCAAGAACAAGACAATGGTGCCCACTCCCAACACTCCTACTCAACATAGTACTGGATGTCTTAGCCAGAGCAATTAGGCAAGAAAAAGAAATAAAATACATCCAAATTGAAAAGGACAAAGTAAAATTGTCTCTGTTTGCTGATGACATGATCTTGTATATAAAAAATCCTAAAAACTCCACCAAAAAAACTGTTAGACCTAATAAATGAATTCAGTAAACTTGCAGGATGTAAAATTAACACACAAAAATCAGTTGCATTTCTATGCACTAAAATGAACTATATGAAAAAGAAATAAAGAAAATAATCCCACTTGCGATAGCATTAAAAACAAAATATTTAGGAATAAATTTAACCAAGAAAGTGAAAGATCTATATACTGAAAACTATAAGACATTGAGGAAAGAAATTGAAGAAGACATGAATAAATGGGAAAATATTCCGTATCATAGATCGGAACAGTTAATATTGTTACCATGCCCATATCACCCAAAGCCATCTATAGATTCAATGCAATCTCTGTCAAAATTCCAATGGCGTTTTCTACAGATATAAAACAAACAATCCAAAAATTCATATGGAACCACAAAATACCACGAATAGCCACCACAAACTCGAGGAAGAACAAAGCTGGAGGCAGTACACTTGCTGATTTCAAACTATATTACAGAGCTATAGTAATCAAAACAATATGGTACTGGCATAAAAACAGACACATGGATAAAAACTGATGGATCAGAAACTGAGACTCCCAAAATCAACTCCTGCATATGCAGGTAACTAATATTTAAGAAGGGAGCCAGCACTATCAACTAGGAAAAGAGTCTTTTCAATAAATGGCTTTGGGAAAAGTGGATATCTACATGCAAAAGAATGAAACTCACCCCTATATGACTCTCACTCACAAAAATTAACTTAAAATGGATTACGGACATAAACGTAAGAACTGAAAGTATAAAACTCCTATTAGAAAACACAGAAAAGAAGACTGTCATCAGTCTTGGCAATGATTCTTTGCTTATGACACCAAAAACACAAGCAACAAAAGGAAAAAATCAACAAGTAGGACTATATTAAACTAAAAAGCTTCTGCACAGCAAAAGAAACAATGAACCAAAAGAAAAGGCCACCTACAGAATGAGACAAAATATTTGCAAATGATGTATCTGATAAGGGGTTATTATCCAAAATATATGAGCAATTCATACCACTCTGTAGCAAAAAAAATAATCCGATTAAAAAGTGGGCAGAGGACTTGAACAGACATCTTTCCAAAGAAGAATACAAAGGGTCAACAAGTACATGAGATGGTGCTCAATGTCACTTAGAGGGAGGTAAACCAAAACCACATTTGCGAGATCACTTCACACCTGTTAGAATGGCTACTAGCAAAAAGACAGGAATGCACCACGGAGCCCCGGTGCAAATTGATGGGAATGTACATTGGTACAGCTACTATGGAAAACAGTACGAATGTTCCTCCAAAAATTAAACATAGAACTACCCTATATATATATACACACACACACACTGGAATATTGGGGTCTTTTTAAAAGACTGGCACCTGAGCTAACATCTGTTGCCAATCTTCTTTTTTTCTTTTTCTTCTTCTCCCCAAAGCACCTCCCTCCCCCGAGTACATAGTTGCATATTCTAGTTGCAGGTCCTTCTGGTTGTGCTATGTGGGACACCACCTCAGCATGGCTTGATGAGCAGTGCCAGGTCTGCGCCCAGGCTCAGAATTGGCAAAACCCTGAGCCACGGGAGCAGAACGTGTGAACTTAACCACTTGGCCACGGGGTCAGCCCTTACAATAGAATATTATTCAGCCATAAAAAAAGAAGGAAATCCTGCCATTTGTGACAACAAGGATGAGCCAGAACTGACCCATGTACTGCCAGTTTGCAACCTCTGATTTAATCTCTACTTGGAAAGATTTAGATGAAACTAAACATCCTAAGACTAAAGTGGACTAGATTGACTGAAAACGTTCCATCCCACGTAGTTTCCTTGGCCCCTTAGTCCACTTCTGGTCATCCCATTTCACTGAGACTTGCTTGGACGCCACACAGAGATGCAGTAGAAAGACAGCCACATGCTTTCCCTTAGGAAGGGACTGAGGCGCCCACTGCGAGAAATCTCCCTGGTGGCCATAGGAAGCCAGAATCCTTTGAGGATGTCATCCTTCATATTTAGGCAAAGCTTTTCAACAATAGCTATACTTTAAAATCACCTGGAAAGCTTTTAAAAAACTACTATTTCCCCAGGCCCCTCCAGGACCAATTTAATTAGAGTATCTGAGGATGAGGACCCCGAGTTCCAGTAATTTGTTAAAGCTCGCTAGCTAATTCTAATGTGCAGCCATGGTTGAGAACTACTCTACCAAAGCTTTGTAGCCCTAGAAATTCCTCTGCTGAAGTGCAAAAATTTTGAGCAAAAGCGAAAAATAAAACAATTACCAGTAATTAACATCTCTAGAATGAATTAATTTATGAGATGATTTCAAACCTGGCCCAGTTAGCTAGGGGAGGCAGAGGACTCCCAGGGGGAAGGAGGAATTCACCTGCTCACCCGCTGCCAGCCACACAGAGGCCTGGAACCAAAAGGCAACACCATTATAGAGAAACCCCACCCTGGAGGGGTGGAGAGGAGAGCCTAGATTCTAGCGAAGTACAAACAGATGCAAAGGAGATCCACACATCTCCTTCAAAATGAAGGAAACATTGCCTCAGAGGCAATGAGACCTCAGTTCTGATCTATGTGAAAAGGACTGAGAGTTGACAGTTGGGCTCCAGCACCTCTCACTTGACTCAGTAACTGGATGCCCTCGGGCAAGTCATTTAATTTCTCTGGACCTCACCATCCTTGGTAGAAGAAGAGTTGCGGTCTGATCTCAAAGGCATCTTCTGGTTCTGGCATTCTGCTGTTTTCAGGAAGAAAAGCGATGCTCAGGGACATGGGTCTGTGCATTCAGCCCTTGGCACGCTTTCCCTCTGACTGCTTGTCTGGCTACAGAGCCACAGGCCTGTGGAGCCAATCCTTCAACTTCTTCCTTCCAGCTGAAAAAGCCTGGCTCCTGAAACATGGCTACTGTGTCCTTTCACCTCCCTTTTATCGGGGCTTGTCAGGGCTTTCATGTCAGGTGTGTGGCTTTCAATCATTGTAAAATAGTGATTGAGAAAACAAAATAAAACAAAGGAGCCAGGCCTTCCAGAAACAAGACAAATATGAATATCAGCCAGAGCAAGAGGAGAAGTCCTGCTGGCAAAGATGTCCTTCACCAAGAACACTCCAGTCTTCATACAATAAGCAAAATCTACCACTGATTTTTAGCCAGCCCATTCTCTTTTGCTGCTGCAAATAATTTGAATCGGATGCCCCTCACCTGGTGGGGAGGCCCAGTGGGGGATGCAGGCAGTGTGGACCTGATATGAGGAAGGTTGATGAGGTGGGGGCATAAGTACCTGTCACCTACAGCTATGTGGGGACCAGCAGGCAGTTGTAAGATTATTCCGGGGAGGTCACTGTGAGGGTCAGAGCCAGGCAAGCGAGGCCAAACGGACTGTCATAGTGAGGAGAGCCTCTTTCTGCATGTCAGAAGCTGATGAACTGAGTGGAGGGTTGGGGCACTCAGGAGGAGGAGGCAGGGGGCTCTAGGCCCAACAGATAATTGGGAGGGTCGTATGGACAAACATAAACGCAGACAGCTGGACTCTGAAGTGTCAAAAGTGGCTTGTAATGTGGTTAGGTCCCATGCAATTAAGAGCTCAGATGAAACAGATATAAATGACCAGCAGTTCTGAATAAAAACAAGGAAAACTTTTTCTTTCTTTAAAATCTTTATTAGATCAAATGAAGCTGGGGTCCCATGCCTGTGATTTATTACACTGGGAAAAGCCAGAACAACTAAATGACACATTTTCTTTTACTCCTGGCAAGTAATTAGTTTCTGTATTGCTAAAGGGCCAGCCAACAGCCCTGTCAAGGAGAAAGAAAACCCAGCTAGTTACAAGTGCCAGGCTTTTTGCATTACTCACTTTCTCCTTTGCCCTTAAAGACACAGTCCTCTTCTTTGGTCTACTGTCTCTTCATGAGGAAGACAGGAAAGGGAAGACCAGATATGGCAGCATGGCAGCCACCGACCACAAGATTGGGACTGATGTGGTGGAGGAAAAAGAAAGGGTACTTCCCCACCCATGGGCAAATTCTGCTTAATAATCACTGATATAATACGTGCCATAAGTCACCTCTGTTAATCCTTGCAGCTGCCCTGAAAGGTTAGCTCCAGTTTACAGGGGATAAAACAGAAACTTGAGAGATTAAATGATTCACAGAAGGCCAGGCAGATCCTGGGGGCTGGGATTTGAACCCAGCTCTGCCCGCCTCTCCAGTCCATTCTGGTGTCATTGCACAATGCCTTAAAGTGGACGAGGGTTTGGTGGCATCGGACACTGTGTGGCTGGACTAGAACAGATGTTTCATAAATGTCAGATCTCTCCCTCCCTCTCTTCACAGTGAGGACAACAATCGCCCAAATATCATATGCATAAAGATTGAACACATCTGTGATTCTCAACCAGGGGCAATTTTGCCCCCCAGGAGACATTTGGCAACGTCTGGAATCATTTTTGGTTTTCAAAAAATGGGGATGGGGAGGATGCAACTGTAATCTAGTGGGTATAGGCTAGAGATGCTGCTCAATATGCCACAGTGTGCGCAGTACAGCCCCCCACAACAATCAATCATGCGATGCAAAATGTCAATAGTGCCAAGGATGAGAAACCCTGGAATACATAAAGTAAATGTACGGTAGTGTAACAGCCGTTTCAAATATTCCTATAGTGGTTATTGTTTTTCAAGAGCATAAACACATTCAGTTAGATTCATATTCTTCCTCTTTTATTCCCTGATGCAGACGTTCACACTTGCTTTCTAAATGAAAGCAAATGCCCAGAGAGAGCCAGCGGCTCATCTCGGGTCAGGACATCTGAGGAGAAGTTGAGTCCACAGCGCTTGCGTGTGCTAACCGTATCTCCCCAAGCCCTTTCCCTCTCCAGATACTGAGTTACTTCTCCCAACCGCTGCTCCCTAAGCTCTTACTTTGATAAGTTAAAAAACATCCAGACACCACTGTGCGAGGGCTCTGGATGTGTGATATTTGGAAGGTAGAAGGGAGGTAGACATTTTCTTCTGGCCACAGAGCATAGAGATGTGGGGTTTTTCTGCAGCAGCAACTGGGAGCAGTGAGCAGCTTCAGGTGTAGAGAGGCAGTTGTGCAATGGCAGCGCCTAGATAGCTGTCGTACTGCTAGTGGTGGCCTCTTGATCTCTCACTGGGGCAGAGGTAGATGCCCCCACATTGGGCTCATGCAGCCACCTTGTCTCAGGAGCTGTTCCTGGCCGCCAAGCCTAGAGCCACTCCTCCAGCCCTTCCAACAGTTACATCAGCTCTTCATGCCCTGTATTAAATCCCTTTTAAATAGTTAGTGTGGTTTCTATTTCTGCAACAGATCCCAGAACCATATACTTACCCCTGACCCAAAGCCCTTCAGATCCTGACAGTGAACACCTATGTTGAATGAGAACATGGATAGAACAATGGTTCTTCATGTGGTCCCCAGCCTGCAGCATCAGCATCACCTGAAAACTTGTTAGAAATGCAGATTCTCAGGCTCCACCTCAGACCTTCTGACTCAAACTCTGGGAGGGGGGCCCACTGATCTGTATTTTAACAAGCCCTTCAGGTGATTCTGATGCATGCTAAAGTTTAAAAACCACCAGATTAAAGGAAACTCCATAAATAAGTATTTTTACTGTTTGCTGACTTAACTATATGCTTCCTCCTTTTGCACAGTCACACTTCACAGACGGCAAGTGCAGAATCTATGATCACAAAGAAGGAGCATGAGATGAATTGAGAAGTACTGACTGAATGCTTCTCCTTCCCTGACCTAAGATGGGGTGGGAGTTGGGTAAGCTCAGGTGCTCACTCCAGACGAATTGAAAGCAGGTCACATAGACCAGGACTCTCTTTACTGCAATCACCTGGATGGAGAAGAATGAATGCCACAAATTACATGCTGGAAAGGATGCTAGGTCAAGCCTGAAGGTCAAATCCAAATCTGGTCAATCAGGTATTCTGGATGAATCATAGGAGCTGAGGCCCTGAACCAGAGGACCCAAGAAAGTACAGAGTGAGCATCAACAGGCAGAGTGGAGCAGCATGCAGCCTAGAAGCTTTCTGGAGGTAAAGGGCCATTTTATTCAACTACTTTTATCACGTGCCCAGGCCCTGGGCTCTTTGATGCAAGAGATAAAATAGCAAGCAAGGTAGACACGGTCCCTGACTCCAAGGCTTAGATTGTACTTAGTGAAAAGTATGTAAAGTGCAAGTACAGAGCTGTGGGTTACGGAATCATAGCTTTATAGCATCCTGCAGAAAGAATTTGCTAAATAAGTGTACCTCTGTGCAGGGGCAGGGTGGCTGTGGTGAACCCTCTCAAGAAAACACTAGAATCCTTCATTTATGACAACGCTTATGCTCTTTTTAAACCATTTTTCTCTACTCATTACTGTGTACCCCCAAGGATTTCCTCTAGGCAAAAGGTTGTCAGCCTGATGTTCAATTCCATATGAGGTTTAAAATAATAAAACTTCATCTTTCTAAACAGAATTTGCAATTCAGACTTGCCTTTTCCCATTTGTCTAAACTGGTGAAGTCTGATTACATTAGAAATATACCTAGGCATCTCCCACTTAATGTCAGAAATCTGTTCCTGGAAATTAGACTTCTGGCATTAAAATACTAACTGAAAACCAAGCGAAAATCCCTAATCAATTTACTAAAACATAGTAAAATGCCTATCTATAAATGATAAACTATCAGGTTTGGGTGTTAAATGCTTAAGACACTGCTTCTGGAAGACTAGTCAATTAACATGGTGTTAACCAAGAGTTGCTTTGTATGTGGTTGTTACTCATCCCTCTATTGATACCTGGTGTGCTTTGCTGAACCTCAACAGGGGATGCTACTAATTGAATTGGATACACAGCAACTTGAGACTTAGCAGCACATAACATTACTTAAAACATATTGAGTTTTGGGAAGACAAATATAAAATTTTCCTGTATAAACATTGGCCAAAATCATTATACTAAGAGATATGTAGGTTATATGAAGTTTGAGTGTTAAAAATCAAGAAGTGGACTACTGATCGGATTCTGGGAAGATGGCAGCAAACGAGGACTCTGAACTCATCTCCTCCCACAGACACAACAAATCTACAACTACCTGTGGAACAATTACCTCTGAGAGAGGACTGGAAACAGCATAAAAAGAACCCTCACAACAAGAGACAACACTGACAGGGGTGGAAGAGGCAGAAACGTACCTCTGCTGAGGAAAAAAACACATTCTAGCCACAGCGCTTCACGGCCCGCTGGGAGCAATCTTAAGATTCCAGCTGTGGAGGTCCTAGCACGCTTTACACCTGAGGAGGGGTCATGTGTAAAGATCAAGTTTTCCTCAGGTAAATACTTACGCCACCCCAGGCAAATGCCTGCCTACTCCAGCGTGGCAGATGCATCTTTGCAAACCTATCAACTCAGAGATCAGTTGATCAGCCCACACCACATACACGGTCATGGGACCTTACATCTTGGGGTGGCACTTGAGGGCCTGATCGAGGGGAGATCTTGTCCTCTGGGGATGAGGTTGCATTCTCCCCAAATCCACCCTTTCTTTCCTACACCTGGATTTCTTTCTGTCATCTTATTGTGTCATTTTTGCTTTCTTTTTCTAAAAGTTTGTGCTTTTATACATATTAAATAAGTAACATATGTTTAACTTAGAAAACACAGAAAAGCAAAGAGATGGGGGAAAAACATGTAATCCTACCACCTTGGTGTATATCCTTACAGAACACCTACACAAGCACATAATCTTTGTTTGCATGAACATCAAATCATATAGGTTAAACCAACAGTTCTCAACCAGAGTGATCTTATCCCCCTACCAGGGGACATTTGGCAATGTCTGGAGACATTTTGGTTGTCAAAACTTGGGCAAGTGGTGCTACTGGCATTTGGGGGTAGAGGCCAAGTATACTGCAAACATCCTATAATGCACAGGACAGCCCCCACAACAACTAATTATCTAGCCCCAAATGTCAGGAGGATCAAGGTTAAGAAACTGGTCTAGACCAGGGTTCAGCAGATTATAGTCTCTTCTGGGTAGCTGCTGGTTTTTATAAACAAAGTTTTATTGGTACACAGTGACATCCATTCATTTACTTGTCATCTATGGCTGCTTTTGCCTTACAAATGGCACTTACTTACATTGGCACAACTTACAATGGTTGAGCACTGTAGTTGTGACAGAGACCCCGTGGCTTGCAGAGCCAAAAATAAATGTGAGCGGATGCAAATTTTTTTTCTAGTAGCCACATTTTTTTAAAGTATAAAGACAACTCAATAGCAAAAGAAACAACACAACTGAAAAATGGGCAAAGGGCCCGAATAGACATTTTTCCAAAGAAGACATACAAATGGCCAACAGGTACATGAAAACGTGCTCAACATTGCTAATCATCAGGGAAATGCAAATCAAAACCATACCTGTTAGGATGGCTATTTTCAAAAAGATGAGATAAGTGAAGATGTGGAGAAAAGAGAACCTGTGTACATTGTTGGTGGGAATGTAAATTGGTACAGCCATTATGGAAAATAGTATGGAGGTTCCTCAAAAAATTAAAAATAGAATTACCATATGATCCGGCAATCCCTCTTCTGAGCATATATCCAAGGGAAATGGAATTGGAACCTCAAAGACATACCTGTGCTCTCAGGTTCATTGCAGCATTGTTCACAATAGCCAAGATATGGAAAAACCAAAATGTCCATTGACAGATGAATGAATAAAGAAATTGTGGTATATATAGACAATGAAATATTATCCAGCCTTAAGAAAGAAGATCTTGCCATTTGCAACAACATAGATGAAACTAATGGATATTTTGCTAAGTGAAATGAGCCCTATCTCAAAAAGAAAAATTATGCACGATCTCACTTATATGTGGACTCTAAAAACATCAAATAAATAGAAGTAGAGAATAAAAAAGTGGCTAGCAGGGGTGGGGAGGTAGGAGAAATGGGCGGATGTTGGTGAGAGAGTACAAAGTTGCAGTTAAGTAAGATGAATGAATTTAGAGATCTAATGTACAGCGTGATGACTATAGTTAATAATACTGTATTGTGTATGGGAAATTTGCTAAGAGGGTAGATTTTAGGTGCTGTCATCACACAAAAAAAGGAGCTATGTGAGCAGATGGATTAGTTAATTAGCTTAACTATAATAATAATTTTGCTATGAATATGTATATCAAAACATTGGTATATACTTTAAATGTATACAATTGTTATTAAAAGTAAATAAAAAAAATAGTAAAAAAAAAAAGAGGCAGACTACTGAGAAAATGTTAACTGGGAAGATGTTTGTGGAATGCCCATGTATATATACACATATATATTGTTCCATCCGACCTAAATGTGTAATTTCCAAGACTCTCCGTGCCAGCTCTGAATTCCCCGCCAGCTCCATTCCTGGCCATGCTACACCTGATCTATGCCCAACAGACCATTTGTCGAATCCAGCCACGAGAAGACATTAGAAGAAGATTGGAGAGTAGGAAGAAAGAAAGGCTTGGGTGCATACTTCCTGCCTCCCTCCCCAGGCCACAGTTTTGGCAATGGCTGTGTTCCTCTAAAACCACGATGCTTTGGGTGACCTCGCCTCTACAGCTACAGCTCTCAAAGAGTTCTGTAACCCTATGCCCTGCACTGACCTCTTTAGGCCCAGGGGGGCAATAATAGCTATCTTCAGTTAAACCCTTTCCTGTGCTTTCTGTTTCCTGTCAGGAACCTGACTGACACTCCTCCTTGCCACTTTATGATATGCCCTAATCCTCTGCATGAGCAAAGTAACCAATATTATTTTTGTATATTTTAGTTATTTTTTTATGCATATAGATCCAGAGAAAAGGTTGGGGGAGCTTACAGAGATGCCTGGAATGCAAGACTTGAATGATCAAATCCTTACTTAGTATAATAGTAGCAGTAGTAAGTGGTAGTAAAAACAATAATAATCACTAAAATATTAGTCCTACTATGTGTACAGAACTATGCCAGGCACTTTATATTCATTATCTTACTAAATGCACACAACCCTACAGAGTGTTTATCTTCCACTGATTATAGATGAGGAAACCGAGTCATAAGTAAAAGCCATATAGCTAGTAAGTGGCAAAAGCAGAATGTGGACGCAGGTCTGATACAAAAGCCATTAATCTTTTCCTTACACCTCTTATTTATATGTCGTAACAGAGAGAACTCTTGCAATCACAAGTGGCATAAACCCAAAGGGATCTTGCTTAAGAATAAAAGGAGGTGATAAAGGTACTGCAGAAGCTCAAAGAATCCAAACAAGAACCTAACAACCAGGATTTGGAAATCACAGGGCCTGCACATCTGAATCCCCCTCCAGCTCTGTTCTCAGCTCAGTGTCCAAGGAAATTGAGTAGAACTCAGGTACTCCTAGGATCTGTCTGCCTCTCTTCTTCACTTCTCCCTGAGACCCCCTTCCTCATCTGTGAGGGGCCTCTCCATGAGGCTGGATGTATGCAATGAAAAATCTGGTACCAGCCAAGCAAATCTAGAGCTCATAATACCACAATTTGCTCAGCATCTCACAGGCTCATCTTTCCATTTTGCCACCAGGCAAGAAAGCGCTTTTCTCCAATTGCTCAAGTTCAAAAAAATCCCAAAGAAGGTCTCTGATTGGCCTAGCTTGGGTCACATGCCCACCTCTTAGAAAAATTAGTACAGCCAGAGGTATAATCCAATTTGGGTAACATGCCCACCCCTGTGGGTAGAAGAGAGTTGATGCTTTGGCTGGCAGCCTACTTAAGAAACACAGAAATGAGGTGAGACTAAACCAGAAGGGAAAGAAGCACTGGGCAAACCACCACAACAGACACACGCTATGAAGTCCTTGCAAGTCGAATGCATCTATCTCACTTTGGAGATTTAAAAGGATGATGACTCTGTTTGAACTCACATAGTACTTGACCCCTTGAAAGCTTTAATTCTCTACTTTTTCTGAAAGCTATGTCAAATGGAATGCCTGCTACCAGCAAACTGGGGCACAAGATGTAATGAATAGACCACTGGCATTCTAAGGCCTTGACTTCCCAATGGATAAGTCTTCTAGGTGACATGTGGCCAAATGGACCAAAGTGATGTCAGTCCAGGCAAAGGAAAGCATGCGGAGGATGGCAGATCCAATGTCTCCAGGTAAGCTCTAGAAATCCAGAGGTAAACTGAGTAGCGGTAATGATAAAATAATGCTAACAACAGTAATAACAGTTGGCTCTTATAAGGTACCAGAAAGTATTCTTAGGGCTTTGCTTACTTAAACTAGTTTAATCTCTACAGCAACCCTACAAGGTCGGTACTGTAGTATCATTCCCAGAATGAGTTTAAGTAACTTCCCCTAAGTAAGTGATCCAAACCCAGGCAGTCTCCCCCCAGAACTCATGCCTTTAAGCACTACACTACAGCCAATGGTACACAAGAATTTGGAATTGTTAGAGCAAACCGGAACTTGCCTAATCATTGGATTGCTGTTGTAATTAAGAATTTAGAAAGCAAAAGAAAAGCCCCCTCCCCTGTCCCACATATATGCACAGATGTCACCTTACCAACGGAGCAATGTCAGTAGTCAGAGGCAGGTGATGGATTTCTTAAACTGGATACACAAGGCGTATCATAAGGAAAACAGCTGATAAATTTAAATACATCAAAATTTAATGCTTCTACATAACAAAAGGCATTATAAATAAAATTCAAAGGTAGGTCACAGACCAGAAGAAGCCTTGTTAATGTTCAAAACCAACAAAGGCTTAAAATCCTGAATATAAAAAACTCCTACAAATTAATAAGGAAAAGATAAGTAACCCAAGAGAAAAATAGACCAAAGCAATGAAAAGGCATTTCACAGAAAAGGAAACCCAGAGGGTCAATAAACACATGAAAAGACTATTGACTTCACGAGTAGCCAGAAAGATAAGAATAAAACACCAGTGAGATACTAGTTCACAGCCCTCCAGTTGGCAAAGAAAGTCCAGACTCACAAGGCTTGGTGCTGGCAAGGCTGCAGAGAAATGGGAGCCTCATATCCTGCTGTTGGGGGATGGGCGAGGGGAGGGAGGGGGAGGGGAAGACAAGCACAGACTTTAGAGAACAAGCTGACAATACCTGGTACAGTAAAAGTGTTGATACCCCTACACCCAGCGATCTCACATCCAATTATCTGCCCTAGATCGCTCACATGCGTGCATAAGGAGACATCCACAGGGATGTGTGTGGCGGCAGTGTTTGTAATCATGAGAAATTTCACACAACTGTACTTTGCAAAATCATAAATTAATCATGCCTTTTTCCTATAATGGAAGACTCCACAGCAATTCAAAAGAAGGAGGGGATGCAACATGCATCAAAATAGATAAAAATGAAAATATAGTGCTAAATAAAAAAATCAAGTTATACCATGATATGAAGAGTTTAATACTAACTCTGTAAATTTTAATCTACATACAATCTATACAGTATAAATTTTAATGTACATACAGCATTTACATACAGTATATAAGTACATTAGTTTATATTTATATGAATATATAATTAATTTTTCATTAAATTAATTATATTTAATTTAAGCTTAAAGTTTATGCAGTATATAAATATAATTTTATATAATATGTAAATTATGTTTATATTAAATATAAAATTTAATTCATATACAGTATGAGTTTATGTCTTTTAAATTTATAATATTTTATGTGCATATGAATATATAATAAAAATGTGAAATACATGTAAAACCATTATAAACATTGCCATAGGACTTGGCTATGGGAGAAGATTAGAAAATGGAGGGATACAGAAGGAACTTTATATTTTTAATGTTTTATTTCTTAAAAATAAATAAATCTGGGTGGAATATACATGAGTATTTATTATATTTCTATTTTTAATATTTTTGATCTTTAAAATTTTTATGTAACAAATATATATTAATGCCTCCAAGTGTCCCTGTTATGAGAGAAGCAAGGGCTGGTTGACCTCTGAGGGCAGCAAGTGGGTCGTGTCTGAACCGTAGGGCCTGGCAAAGGGACAGGTCAGCACTTGCTGGATGTGAGCCCTGTGGACCTGCCTGGTCAGGGATGGAAAGAAGCCTTTCAGGATATTCTCAAACACAACTCCCAAAGGACACACAGGGCTCTGGGAGGCTGGGAAACTTCAAAGCAACCAGTTCAGAGAGGATCTTTCTGAATAATAGGAGATAATCCAAAATCTATTTCAATTTGGCTTCGGAAAATATACTCATGCCTTCGTCTTAAGGCAAAGATAACTGGTGTTCTGATAAGTCACATTGCAGTCAAATTCCCAAGTTAAGAGCTGATTCAGAAAGAGTCAGTGAACTGGGCTGCTCTCTGCCCCCTCACTCTGCCTCCCCAACTCTAGGCTGAGCTCCATCTCTCAGGCAGAAGCCTGCCAGGGTCCTTCTAGACTTGGTTTGTGGACTCTTGGGTAAGTCACTTTCTTCTCTGAGTTTCTATTTCTACCTGTGTGAAACATGTGTGTGTGGCTGGGTATGTGTGTGTGCACGCACACACACACACTCACACACACACACGACCTTTCTCCAGAGAGGTTTTCTGTTTTATACAATTACGTTAGGATCATTCCCATATAGTTCTTGCAAATAATGTTGATAAAGGAATTAAAAAGAGCCGAATAATGAGGGTTGAGGAGTGAGGGGCAGGGGTCATTTGAATGCATCCATCTACGTAACTACCTACAGAAGTGTCAGTAGATTACCCACGGGCATAGAAAAAGGACCTAGCCATTCCTGGCTTTCTGACCCTAGAAAAATCAGTTAACCACTCTCTACCTCAATTTCCTCTTCTGTAAAAACAGAATAATATCATTCCCCTTTTATTGTTGAAGGCAGAAAAAAACAAGTATATGTGAAATCATATATAGATCCTCCAAAATAGTAAGTATTCAGTAAGTGATAGTGTCTGTGTATTTATGTCTGCCTATGAGTGTTTATCTGTATGCATTCATGTCTGTATATGCGTATTTATCTCCACGTATTGATATCCATTTCTCCAAGCACTCTTGAATCTGCCCAAGAGTATCCAGGGGGAAAAATAATGATTAGATTTATCAAGCGAAGTTTTCCAGCTTGTCTTTCTGACCTGAGGCAAGTGAGTACTTGGCAGGGTTTTCAGTTTTCACAGCCACAGCAGTTTCAATATCCCCATCATGACAGTGCCTGGGATGCCTCTTGTAGAGCCCTGCTGGTTAGATTTTTTAAATGTCTGGGCCTCCCCTTATGCTTATAAGATGTTCATGGGTGGTATGCTTGGAATTGAAAAAACCCAGAAGACAAGATCAGCTATCATTTTCCTTTCTTTGTGCAACCAGTATACGCCCCAGGGGCTCAACCCTGACTTCATCAGGTCCTTGAAATCCCATGAGCCATGCCTCAAACCCCACTCCCTCCTTTAGCCTAAATCTCTTTAGGCCCCTATGCTATTGTTGAGTCAATAATGTTGATTTGTTTGCCCAGAGTTTTCACTTTTACTCCTTAGTATAAAATAAATAAAAGTCTTGGTCCAAAGTTGAGCTATGGACTACGTGTAACTTTCAAAATTTTTCCTAGAAGCCAATTCTCTTCCTCTGTTTGACTACCTATTCCACAAGTATAGTAAAATAATTTCTGTGAGGTAGTAGTTGTCCATCTTCCAGGTGGTTGTTCCCTCTGGTTAGCCTTCAGTCTGTAGGATCACGTAGACGTCGAGTCATATCTTATCCCACAGGCCCCTCAGTTCCATTTACTCCTGAGCCCCTCGGCTGTATAGAAAAAGGTCTGTTGCCTCTAGGCTGGCCTAGCTCCCAGGAAACCCTAAATTCCCATGTAAGATCTTTCTGCTTAGCTCTCCACATGCCCTCCTTTCCTCTGGTCCTTGTCTCCTAACAAAGGATCCACTAGAGAAAGGCAGCTTTTGGATTCCATAAGTCTATCTTGGGTTCTGCCCTGACCCTCACCCCCTAAAACTACTTCCGAGACCCATCATCTTCCCATTTCTCCTCACCTATTCTCAGCACTCTATTCTCTTTCCCTCATTGAGAGGTTTCAATTTCCAGTCTCAAAATTTGAGAAATACCAAGAAAAAAAACAATGGATTAATATTCTAAACATTTCATCCCACCCAAAATGTTATGTTTGCCCAGGGCCTAATATATATGAAAGCGGAGGAGAAGAAAGTGGGCTTCTATCAGCGTTACTAATTCCTTTTATCGCACGCATTACTTGAGTTCCTACTGTGTCCCAGGCACTCTGGTAGGCACTGGGGATACAGAGATGAACAGGACAAGGCATCTTCTCTCTAAACACTGCCAGTCTAGTAGGGGGGACAGCCAGGAATACAAATAATTGCAAGGCAAATGGTAAGTGTGATAAACAGGTGCTCATCAGAGCAAGGAGAGAGAGTTCAATTCATTGGTGGATAGGGATGGTGTCTTGGTTGGTTTGGGCTGTTATAACGAAGTGCCACATAGACTGGGTGGCTTATAAACAACAGAAATGTATTTCTCACAGTTCTAGAATCTGGAAGTCCAAGATTAGAGTGACAGCATGGTCAAGTCCTGGTGAAGTCCCTCTCTGGGTTGCAGACTGCCAACTTTTCCTTGTATTCTCATATGGAAGAGAGTAGAGAGAACTCCCAGGGCTGTCTTTTATAAGGTTATGAATCCCATTCATGAGGGCTCCACCCTCATGACCTAATCACCTCCCAAATACCTCACCTTCAAATACCATCACATTAGGGGTTAGGATTTCAATATACGAATTTGACGGTACACATTCAGTCAATTGCAGATGGTGAGGGTGACTCAGAAAGTCTTTCCAAAATGGATGCTGAAAGGCCAGCCCAAGCAGAAGTATCCCTTCCTTCCCCTTCCTGCAGGCACCGTCAGCCATACTCATAAGATTTCATTGGCATTTTCCCACTGGGGTTGCTACTTAAGCAAATCCTAAAAATAAATTCTTAGCAGAGTTAAGGTATTATGTTATCAGGAAGGAGTAACACATTAGCCTACAAATATACTAGGAGAATTTATTTATGATTAATTATTAATATGACCCATCTTCACCTAGTAGAGACTAGAAGTTTGAAGGAGGGCCAGGTCCTAATTGAAGAGCAAACAGAAGGAAAGCTTGAGCACAGGCACTATTTCAGTTTGGCTTCTCTAGAAGCAGGGCCTGAGACGGGGATTCCTCTTCAAGTACTCTACGGGCGAGTGCTGTTGGGAGAAGCAGAGTGAAGGAAGCAGGACAGGGCAGGGAAAAAGCTGAGGAAGGATGGGGTCTCAGCCAGAGATGAGCTTCAGTTTGATTCAGGATGGGTCCCACCATGAGGCAAGAAGGAAGCAGAGGAGGAGGACAGCACAGGGCCACCTACCGACTGAGGAGCCTCCCAGTGGTAAGAGGGTTATCAGCCACTCCTCGCAACAGGGGGTGAAGGCCCATCAGGCCCCGGGGCAGGCATCAGGAGCATCCACTATAGGCCAGGGAGCATCAGGGGGCCTGAGGTGCCCCAGCGAAGGAGCTCCAGGCAGGCACTAGGTGGAAGAATTGGAAGACAAAAAAGAGAACGAGGCCAGAAGAGGAAAGGGAAGATTTCAAAATGGTGCCTCTGTGTGCATGTGTGAGCATATGTGTGTGTGTGGGCACGTGCATGCACGTATGTGATGACTCTCCCATCAATATGAGAGATTTTTGAGGACAGATCCTTAGAGACTGTCATTTCTTCTCCAGCAGCTCTCTGAGGCAAGGGAGTATTTTCCCCCGCCTTGTTCTGCGCTTGCCCAACACTCAGCCTAGAAAAGCCTTAGAATCTAGCAGTGAGAGGCATCCTCAAAGCCTTCTCTCAGCCGTGACTGCGAGATCCCAACTCCTCACTCTCCAGGTCACAAAGGGCTGTCAAGGGTCCCTGCATCCACCCCAGCCCCTGACAGGGACTGCCCCTTTAATCTCTAGCAACTCTGGCACTGCCTGGAGCACGGCTTACACCAAACCCGCAGATACAGGCAGTGGGTGGGACGCTGCCCACTCTGTCTTCCAAATGGTTCTCTGTGCTCTCTGCTCAGCCGAGCCAGCCTCGGGAGTTGCTGAGAAACAGCTCAGGCAGCCCAGTTCCCAGCCGGAGAGAATCACTGCCATGCTGGGAAATTGGCCTTAGCCTTGTCCTTGGCCGAGTTTCAGGGGAAAAAAGCCGAAGCAAATGTAGAAATTGCTCTTCAGAATTCTCAGGGACAAATCGATGTGCAAATGAACCAAAGAAAAATCATTATTTATGTTGTTAGGAACCACGGTTCATAAAGGATGCTCCACCAACTCCTGGTGTTCCTTGAGCTAGACAAAGGTCTTTCCTTATAAATTAAAATATTAGCCATTTTCCCAAATCAAATAAATTGCCAAATTCAAACAAATTAACTGATGGAATTTTCTCTACTCACAACTTCTTTCCATTATACTTTCCTACACCTCTGTTGCCTATTTGTTTGCTGGTAAACACTCCTAAGCAACAAAACACACAAAGCAAATATTACCCAGTTATTAACAGAAAACTTTGGGAAAGGTCAATTATGTTTGGTTCCTGTTTACTGAATTTGTAATTATGGTTTTGATTTTATATTTCATACAGAGAATATTAAAATAATAACTGCCATTTTTAGCCCTACTATGCCCTAGGCCTCAAGATGTTAGACACTTTAATTCTAATTTTCTCATGTGTAATTTAGATATTATTATCCCTATTTTTACAAATAAATACATAGATATATAAATAAATCAAGGCACAAAGAGTCTCAAGTTAATAAAATATTTACATAAAAATTAATATTTACACACCAAAAAATATTATTGCCACGAGGGTATATAATAAAGAGGTCTGAAGGTCTTGCAGGTCAGCTAAGGTGTCCCCGATGGAATGATATATGAGACAAGTTCTGAAGGAGTAGGTAATAAGAGAAGGGAGCAAAAGAAATTGTATTTGCAAAACTCATGCTAAATGGTTCAACTACTTTGAAAAACAGTATGGCAGTTCTCAAAGAGGTTGAACATAGAGTTACCATATGACCCAGCAATTCCACTCCTAGATACATACCCAAGAGAAATGAAAACATATGTTCACATAAAAACTTAATCATGAATGTTCATACAGCATCATTCATAATCGCCAAAAAAATGGAAACAATCCAAATGCCCATCAACTGATAAATGCATAAACAAAATGTGGTCTATCCATACAATGGAATATTACTCAGCAACAAAGAGAAATGAAATCTGGACACATGCTTCAACAAAGATGAACCTTGAAAACACTATGCTAAGTGAAAGAAGCTATTTACAAAATTTAATATACTGTCCAATTCCAGTTATAAGAAATGTCCAGAATAGGCAAGTCCATAGAGAAAGAAAATAGATCAGTGGTTGCCAAGGCTGAAGGGTCGGGGGAAATGCGTAGTGACCACCAAGTGTGTGGGATTTTGGGGGAAGATGAAAATGTTCTTCTAATACTGTGATGATAGCTGCACAAGTCTGTGAATATGCAACCAATTGCATACTTTAAGTGGATGAATTGTAGAGTACATGAATTAAGTTTTAACATAACTATTATAAAACAAAAACCAAAACCTGTGCTGTGGCAAGAAGAAGAGTCAATAAAGCGATCTTACCAACTAGAGAAGAGCTGAGTCTCGAGGTCCTTGTTCCTGGTTTCGTCCGCCTACTTCACACCCAACCCCCACGACGTACTTTGTATCAAAGGACAGTGTTCACCTTCTCTTCCTGGAACCATGCCAGGGTCAACCCACTCTTTCCATTTCCTTGCACTTCCCAGAAGTGGCTTCAGGAAAATGAATTCCACCTGGAACTAAAAGAGACTTGCACAATTAAAAAAGGGAGGAGGTGAGCTCAGGGCTCAGGCTGGACAAATAGCTTCATGACTTCAGGGTCTTCCACTTGCTCGGTCAGGTTAGATGTCTGGGTTTGCTGCCTGCTCAGTGGGTATATGGCAGAAACACACTGTCCCAAATGGAGAACGGGGCCCAAATTGAAGGAGAGGCTTTGAGCAAAGCCTCTTTCTGGAAGAAATTTTATAAAGCTAGCAAGAAATGACAGAGGAGAGAGGAAGAAAAATGTGAGCAAAAGTGCTGGGCAGAGATGATCCCACCCCAATGCCATAAAAACTCTCCAGAAAACTTTTTACTTCCCCACACACATTCCACCCAGGGTTGCTTTCATTCCTGGTCATTCACCTTCTCAATGTTTTTCTCAGAATGTTAGCATTTGATGGCATGTGGCAGGCCATGAAGACTGGAAGGAGGTACACCTCCAAGCAGCTTCAAGATGTTTGGGGACATGAAAGTCATCCCATGAGAGACAAGCACCATTACACACAGTGGGGAGGTGGTAGCCTTGGATTTTGAGCAAATTAGAAGAAAGGTCCAAGTGCTGGCCAGTCCTAAGTTTTTCATCCAATAGTTTATCACCTTCCTGAAATTTCTAGCATTAGAGTCAATTTGGGGGTTAAAGTTCTTTTAAACCCAATGAAGAACTCATGCCTCGCACTTAACTCCTCATCTGTGCAAACACAGAGTAGTCATTACAACTTATATTCAAATTCCTTACCACATTACTTTCCTTAATACTCTCTGCTGCCTCTTTAGTCGTTACTGCTGCAGCTACATTAGCTAAATTACACAGTTCAAATGCAACACCTTGCCCACCCCTCCAAAACAACTACCAGTCACTGTTCACATTAAATAATGATTTGCAGTGTCCTTCTCCCTTTTCCTGCTCACATCTCTGCCAACAGCATTTCTTAATGCAAACAGCAAAACTGAATTACAAGCGTGATCCAATTTTGCTCTGCATAATTAGTGGATTAGACATCAGAGAAAATCCACTTATTTTCACAGCTCATCCAACTTCCTCCTCCAACTCTCCACTACCCTACACCCCCCCACACTCAGAAATAAAGGCTCCCAGAGCGCAAAGTGAGACAGGTTTTATTTCTAAAGGACAATTACAGCTATCAAATTAGTTTTTAAATGACTCCAAGTATGATCCTTTCTCAATTGGATTTTTTTCCCTAAGAAAACAAAGCTGGGGATCTGAACTACAGCACCTGAGTCAAAAGTATATCATTGAAGACTGCAAATTTTTTTGCCAGAGATTGTAGAAAAAATCTTGGTAGCTGAAAAACACCAAGCCACTCAGGTTTATCTCGCCTTCGCTTCTGGCGTCAGATGGCTTAAGTTTAATTGTTGGCTCTGCCAGCTGTATAATATTGGGCAGGTTACTTAACTTTTCTTCATCCATTTCCTTAGCTCTAAACCGAGCATGGCTGTGAGAGTTAAATGGAATAATATCTATAAAGTGTTTAGAACAGCATCTGGCACAGAGTAAATGTTCAAATGGTTTGCATCATTACTCTATGCCTAGAGCCCAGGTAGAAAGAACAGGCATCCCCAGCCCAACCTCCCAGCTCACCTTGCACATAGGTGGGATCAGGGATCAGGACTGTGACAGAGGCCCGGGCCCATCCTGGGCAGCTCAGAAGACTCACAAACACGTGGTCCATCTACCTAACACTGCTGTGTCAATGACTCTGCCAAACATTGCCACAAATGGATGTCAAAAATGGCTCACTCCAACATGGCAAAGGCTTTGCTGAAGACACAATGAGAGATGCTTATGCCACTGCCAACGATGTAGGAGCAGAAGTAGGGGTGGGGAGTGAGAGCAGGGAGGAGAAATAGGACTTCTCAAATTTTCTCCTGTATCTCTTCCCTCCCAATTGCTTACACCTGCCACCCACAGAGTGAACATGTTCTGCTACATGCCCAGCTGGGTGAACAGTGTGGGATAGGTTGCCAAGAGACCAAAGAAAAGGCCCAGAGACAGCCAACAACACATATGGTTTTATTGGTGAGTTACTCAAGTTGAGATGGTAGAAGAAACCTAAGGTAGGATTAAAGCAGTGGAAAACAATATCTCTGAAGAAATGAAGAACAACTTGAATGTGTGGAATTGTTGAGCTAAAATAAGGAAGACCGAGGAGCATCCATTAATGTTTTTCTCTTTCTCTTCTCCCCACCTCCTTCCATTTGGATCTCTGTCTTCTATCAGTCGACCTTGATACAAAGGAAGTGGTTGCCACCTGATTTTTAGTTCTTCTATAGGTGGAGTGAGGACACAACTAAGTGAGTTTAAGGAACAGTTGAGAGACTTCACTTAGCTTTGAAGAAGAATTTCTTGCTAGCAAGGAGTGCTCAATCCTGAAATCTGTTAGTCACTGAGACTGGATGGAGGAGGTGGTGCTTGGTAACGATCAGCAAAGGTGTCAAGGCTCCTGGCTCTGCTCTGCATACTAGAGAGCTCTGCACACTGCAGCCCTTAAAGTCAGATAGGACATCAGCAACAAGAAGTGATCACATGGGAAAAAGCAAACAAACAAACAGAATCTCGTACAAAAGGGCCTTGCCATTGAAAATATAGATTCAGAGAAATTTAGGGAGTATCAGCATTGGCTCAAGGAGACATATCCAAAAAGACTGACAGAGGTTCCCAGACCTTGCTATCCAAATTCGATCTTTTTGACTTATTTTTGGTTTCTTCGGATGACTTCCTTACTGGGAAAAGAGAATTCTCCTTGTAAATATTAAATTGATGTTGTAAGTACCTGAGCTTTGAAGTCAGACAGACGTAGGCTCAAATCCACCCTCCTCTACTTACTATCTGTCTAACTTCTCCAAGTACCAGGCTCTCCCTCCTGGGAGATGAGGTCATTATAAGGAATAAATGAAATTCTTCATGCAAATGCCTAACACTGAGGCTAGCACAAAGCAGGGGACCAGTAAGTGTTAGCTCCCTAGTTGTTCCACTACTAATCAATATCATTTGCACTTCAGCTAATCAAGAGTTTTCCCCAGGACTTGGGTTTGAGACCTGTAAACATGGGAGATCTCAAAGGAATGGAATCTTGAAACCTTTGGTCAATAGATTACCTTCACCCACCTACTCCTCTCCTGAAGGAATTCAGCTAACTCTATCCAGGTAAAGCCGAGAGAGGAAAAATTACCCAGAGAAATTGGTTTATGTAAATAACTTATCTGATTTGATAAAAGAAAGCCACATTTTTCCCCTTTAATAACAGAGCAAAAATTTAACCAAGACTTTGTCCAAACACGATCAGTTCTATTAAGAACGTAACCATTCAAACAAATAAAAAAAGATGATTTGACTGATTCCTTTAGATTGATTCAGGGTCATTTAGACAGAGGATGTCAACCTTTCTCTGTAAAGACGAGAGAGTAAATATTTTAGGCTTTGTAGTCCATATGGTCTCTGTCGCTAGTATTCAATTGCCATGGTAGTATGAAAAAAGCCATCAACAGTACACAAACAAGTGAGCTTGGCTGTGTTGCAGTAAAACCTTATTTATAGACACTGACATTTGAGTTTCATATAATTTTTACATATCACAAAGTGTTAATCTTCTTTTGATTTTTTCTCCAACTATTTAAAAATATAAAAAGTCATTCTTAGCTTTCATAGCTGAACAAAAACAGACAGTAGACAGGATTTGGTTCATGGTCCTTTGCTTGCCAACCTTGACTTAGACACTTAGACCCTAAAAAGTTCTCAGGAAATATCTTGTCCAACCACTATATATTATGGCTGAGCATTAGATGCACAGAGGGAAAGTGACTTATGCATGATCAGTGGGTCTTTCAGACCAACATCAAAGGCTCAATACAAAGAGCATGTCTATTAAATGTCAGGCAATTATTGACTAGAAAATGGTAAACCCACTGTTTCAACTGCTGTCTGCTACATTCAATGTCAGACAGTCAGTGCAGTAGATTCCTCCACCCCTTGCATTTTTCAGTTTACTCTGTCATTTTATAACTTGGTCTTGAGACAGCTGTGTTAAAGATCCTTAGAAGTGAAATATGATGAGTGATTTTGTGTCACAACAAGGACCAAAATTGTGTGTTCACCATCTGAATCTTATTAGGAAATATTCTGAAACTTTGAAATGTGTCTTCAACCTTAGGAAACTATAAAAGACAACACTGTAACTTCACTTTCACACAAAACTACCCAAGGAAATAAAGATTACAAAATGTAAAAGGCGACTTTCTCTTTTAAAAATTGCTTCACATATTTTAATTCTTGTATTTCCCTTGGGGGTTAGATATTTCGGTCACATAGTTATCCAATTAAAATGAAAACTCTCCGCTTTATCCTTTAGGCGAGGACAGCTGCCAGCTGCTAAGTTTTATAAAGTCTTTAATCTTGTCCATAAATATTTAACAAGAACTGGTTGGTACACAAGCTGAAGTAAAGTAAGAAATCAAAGAGACAATCTTGGAAATAACCTCTGTGCTGTGTGAAAGCTGTATAAAACAAAAGCCGAATGACCGATGCCCTCCTTTTTTATTAAAATAACCATTAAAACATTTTTGAGTATTCTTTGATCCCTCTTTTAGCCTGTTTGTCCTCACAAATGTACAAAAAATAAGTAGATTATAAAAAAATGTTAAATGTGACTATCTGTGCCCTTTTCTGCAGTATCCTGTCATTTGTTTCTGAGGCAGCCTCTAATGTTTCCATGGAAACCCACACTGGGGATCTCTAAGCACTTTAACAGTGTTTGAAAATGTGGACCCCTCTTTTTCATTCTTGTCCACATGCACACACGCACACACACACAGATACATACATATACAGACGGATCCACATACACTCACACCTACACACAGACCACCACCACCATTATCATCCTATACATCTTTATCACAATATCCGAAACAGGCTAAAAACTCAGAATAAGTAACTAATCATAAATACGGCAAGGATTCACATCCTCTCTTCTTTGATCTGCTGAAAGTAAAATGCTGCTGTTTGCCTTGACCGGTCTTTTGACTTCCTCCCTTCTCTCTCACCACCCAATTCCATTTTGCATGCTTGAATCTTTGAGGTCATCTTCACTTCAACATCCTCCCAGGCAAAAGCCCCTCGTGAGTTTTCCTTGTTCATTCTCTTTCATGTGGGATCATAGAGCATTCTAGATACTGGAGAATTTATGCTACTGGCAGAGATCTCTTAGACCAAAAGGTTTTTCGTACTTCCCTCAGTGACTAACAGATTTCAGGATTGAGCACTCCTTGCTAGCAAGAAATTCTTCTTCAAAGCTAAGTGAAGTCTCTCAACTGTTCCTTAAACTCACTTAGTTGTGTCCTCACTCCACCTATAGAAGAACTAAAAATCAGGTGGCAACCACTTCCTTTGTATCAAAGTCGACCGATAGAAGACAGAGATCCAAATGGAAGGAGGTGGGGAGAAGAGAAAGAGAAAAACATTAATGGATGCTCCTCGGTCTTCCTTATTTTAGCTCAACAATTCCACGCATTCAAGTTGTTCTTCATTTCTTCAGAGATATTATTTCCCATTGCTTTAATCCTACCTTAGGTTTCTTCTACCATCTCAACTTGAGGATTTTCTAATTTTGGACATCCCAGAGAATCTAGACTGTCTACTGTGGGAGTTCCCTTGGCCTTTGAGGTTGCTTCCCAGTAACAATCATCCATCCTGATTCTGTTCCTTTATACAAGGCCAACATGACCCTTGCCCACTCAACATTTCAATCATTTACTCAGCAAATACTTAAAGAGGGCCAGTTCCAGGCACTGGGCTTATAGCAATGAACAAAAGCTACATAAATCCTTGCCTACTAGACTTACACACCACCCTCAGTTTGATCCAGCATGGCTATGATTCCATGTCTTCTCCAGCCTACCCCTGATTCATGGCTCAGCTTCCCATCCTGATCCTTTCTATCCCTCATTGGATGCTAATATTGATTTCTCACTCCCTTGACTCTAGACTCTTCTACAAGTTGGCTCAGAGCTACCCAATGACATTTTTTATTTTTATACTATCTCAAATTGAGTCCCCAGAGCCCCAATAACTATGGCAGACAACTCTCATCACAATAGCTTTTTAACTTTTTTTATATATTGTATTTTCTGTGTGCCAGGTGCTAAATGCCTTACACATATTAATTCACTTAACCCTTTTAACAATACCTACAATGAGGCAGGTGCACATTAACCCCATTTGTTGACTAACTGATAAATAGCAAAGTTGTCACTTGCCCAGTCACCCAGCTCAAAAGAGGCAAACCTGGGTTTTTCATCCTGCATTTAATATCTTGGCTTTTCATTTTCTCTGAGCATGCTTGTTGCCTTAGGTTATGTTTTGCCTATATTTCCTGTTCCCTGAAATCATGTGAAATGTGACCCTTATCGTACAAATTATCCATCACCCAGGGTTCCTTTTTCATATATTTTAAGTGGCCCTGGGCCAAGGACATCACCTTGAAGGTACCACTTGTTCCATCCTCCAGGTTGACAAAGAGGAAGACACCTAGGATTCATTTTGTCAAACTGCAAAGAACCAGCATTCATGCATGCACCCTGCGTCTTAGTTCTGCTATTATAAAAGGTGTGTGGATTTTACTATCTCATCCCATATGGCGCTTCATTATATTGTCCACATGACATCCTTTGTCCTTGACATATCCCATCCCTCACGTAATGATGATTACCAGTCTCGCACTCTTCTAAGTTCTCTAGGGCAGTTTCCCACAGATCTAGGTTTTGTTTTATTTATCACTTCTCTCTGCCCTTTCTTGCCTTAATTAAACTCAGCCTCAGGACACAGGAAACCAGAGAACTTATTTTTCTTCTTTTTGATGAAAGTGATATTGTTTGCTAAGGACAGCAAATATTCCCCCTACCTCCCACCCCTCCCCAAACTCACTAGTTATGTCTCAAATACTTTTTGTCCTATGTTTTCCCATTTCTGCTTGCCTGAGTGTTTCAAGGTTTAATTTAGATTTTAATGGTTTCTGATCCAAAGGGAGGAAATGAAAGGGAAGTGGCCTTCATTTTCCCGTCTTTTACTATCAGCTTTTATCATTTTTCCAAAGCATTGAAAAGCAGCTATTTTCTCATCCAGGAAAATCTTCGCAACTCACAACAAGGGCCCTTTCTGTTATTTACATAAATAGATGGATGGAAAGAATTTATCTGATGATAACAACTCTCAGTTATCTATGGGTTGTAAGAAAAAGTTTAGCATGTCTTAGAGCTCAGCAAATATGTTTACCTATATGGTATGGTTTGAGGGCTCACCACAAGATTGAGGCTGTCTTCCCTTCTCCCAATCCTAATTTACCACAGTGACAACAACAAAAATATTTTTTAAGGGGTGATATAAAGACACTAATATCTTAGTAGAAATGAATGTACTGAATTCCTCCAAGACTGAAGGGGCAGCGATCACACTCAAGACAAAGGATCATGCCTCCCCAAACCACTCCTCTTCCGCGTGACAATCGGATGAGCTTTCTGGAACATTGTGCTACTCTTCTGCATTTAAAACCCTTCTTGGTTGTCCTTTGTCCTTAAGCTTGAAATTCAAGCTTGGTAGCCTGACAATAAGGCCTTCCATCACCAAATCCCCTCTGCCTCTCCAGTTGTACCTCTCATACACCCCACATTTCCCACTCTTTATTTACACCAATCTGGAAGCACATCCTTCTGATGCAGGGATCAGCCTCTCCCTCCTCCTCCTTCTTTACTTGGCTAATTCCTTTCCCCCAACAAGACTCAGCTCAGCTGTCACCTCCTTAGGGCAGCCTTTCCTGACCATCTTCCCTAGTCTGTTCTGCACTCCAATATAATCTTGTCCTTCTTTCCATCATGGGTCTAAATGTAATGGCCATTGTCTTTCCTATTGACTATCATCCTGTGAGGAATAAGGATTATTTTCATTCTGTTTTCCCCCATGCCTCCTGAAAATAATGTAGTAATCTAACAAGTGTTTAAACAATGAAACGGATTCAATGAAGGAAGAGCAAAAATGGAGTAGAATGTCCCAAAACCATTGATCCCAAGGTTCACATTTTTCTTGAGGGCATCCCCTGATTGTAGGGAGAAGAAAGTCCTGAGGGCATCCCCTGATTGTAGGGAGAAGAAAGAATGCCATATAAATAAGGACCCACAAAGCCGCTGAGTCCCAGGAGAGTCTCGACTTGGCAGCATTTGAGTCATAAAAGGCAGGTCCCCAGCATTTTGCCAAAGGGACAGCTGTTCAATGCAGCTCTAACTGTCCTCATTAAGGTCCTTCAGTAGAGCTAACAGGAATCTCCCCAGCCCACTGGAGACCAAGACATTCCTGTTATCAATACTCCCAATACTCCTGATCAGTCTCTTGAAAATCCCACTTCTTACTCAAGGACAGGGCCATGTAAACCTTAAATCTGCTACCATGACTTCACTCCCCTGGGACTAATTCTCATTAATCCATGGCAACAGGAGACAGCCTGGATAATTCAATGGGCCAAAGATCTAAGCACTTCATTTTAGCCAGTACTTTCTGCTTCATCATCACCATCATCACCATTATTGTCAATATGATTTATTTTACGTGTCCAGCAGAATGTGGCACAGGTCTTGAAAAAGCATACAAATAATCGTATATGGGAAAAAAATATTTTTTACATTTTTGACATTCAGAAAGTTGATATCCTTAATATTTGACTTGCAGCTTATAAGGAAAACAATAAGACCTTATTTTTTAAAGAGAAGCAGAGAAATTTCCACTTCTGGGAAGATGTAATAGATGTACTTTTCCCTGGTCCTCCCACTAAGTACAACTAAAACCCCTGGACATTGTATGTAAAACAAACAAGAAGACTGAAAGGTGGAGAGAAGAGGGCAGACCAGCTAGGAAACTTGAGACCTGAGGAATGATGCAGTAGTGAGTTCCCTGGGTTTTCTTTTTGCCTCATATATGTATCCCAGATGTGGAGCTGAAGAAGCCAATAAGGCCAATGGATGCAGACCAAGAAAAGCTCCTCGAAAAGCCTACTCTCCCCAATAAAAGGACCATGCAAGAGGCAGCCTAGCAAGACAGATAAGTTTTAGACAATAATGCTCTACTTCAGCCAAACATCACAGATAAAACTATGACCCATCCCTGCCCATGCCAGCAAAGGACATGTGGGGAGCTTAGACTTCCAGCCTTTGGACTGTAACAAGGTGCCCCGAACTCCCCCACCAGGGTGATGCCAGAAAAGGCAGAGCAAGAAGCCAAACATGCAGTACAGTTATATGCAGTAATGAGCATGTAATGGGCAATGAGGAGGTCCCCCACAATCACATTATGGAGACTATGTGGGAAAGCTGCAAAACCACAATACCAAATAACCTACCTAGTAACAAGGCGCACTGTCTCACCATGCTGGGGAGGTCAGAAGGGGCCTACCAGAGAGTCAGGACTTTCACCACCACCCAGTTATGATGTGGCCACCTTGACACACGTGAAGGCAATGTAGGAGCAGTGACAAGACACCCCTGCCCTCCCAGGCAAGGTGAGGATAAAGACTTTGTGGGGAGGCAGATCTCTCAGTCCCACCCATCAGTAAGGAGGAGCACCACCACTCTCAGGGGTCAACAGAGGGTGAATGAGGAACCAGGATCCCACCCCTACCAGGCAGTAACAAGGAATGGCTCCCCTTCCTCTGATGGAGCGATGTTACAAAAGCCAGCTAAAACAGAAAGTCTAATTGAGATCCAGAATCTCATAATGTAATACATAAAATGTCTAGTTTCAATCAAAAATCACTCATCATACAAAAAACTAAGAAAACCTCAACTTGAATGGGGAAAAAAATAGACCCCAAAACAGAGATGTTAGAATTACCTGACAAAGATTTTAAATCAGCCATCATATAATGCTTTGATGAGCAATTAAGAACCCATTTCAAACAAATGAAAAAAATAGAAAATCTCAGCAAAGAAACAGAAGACATAAAGAAGAATCAAATGGAAATTTTAGAAGTAAAAAATACAATAACCTAAATAAAACTCAGTAGATTGACTCAACCACAGAATGTAGAGGACAGAAGAAAGAATTAGTGACTTTGAAGATAGGACAATAGAAATGATCCAATTTGAACCAGAGAGAGAAAGAGACTGGAAAAATAAATAAATACACACACAGAGATGCTCAGGAAACTGAGGGAAAGGTTACATGGAATCTCTCTGTATTATTTCTTATTACTGCATAAGAATATGCAGTTATCTCAAAATAAAAAGTTTAGCTAAAAAAATACAAAGAATGCAGAAAACAAGAAAAGTATTAACTGACAATTCACCAAAGAGTAAATACAGCAAATAAAGTTGGGGACAAACAGTTTAAACTTACTAATCAATGACGTTAAGACAGATTTTTTTAAACAAGAAATAAGTTTCCAGCCATTTCTCCACACAATGAAGAAACAGTCCCCTTGTACCAAAACTTCCATTTTGGTGTAATAGGACCTATTGGGTTTTATGTAGCATAATAATTTTGCAGCTAACTTTTATTGAGTATTTTCATGCCAGGAACTACACTATATACTTCACATGGATTACCTCATTTAATCCTCTTGGGGATCCTAAGGGGAAGGTACTCTAATAAACCCTCTTTCACAGATGAGCAAATTGAATCTTAAACAGATTAAGCAAATTGCACAAGATTACTCAGCTTAGAAATGGTAAAGCCAGGATTCAAAGTCAAGCAGTCAGACCACAGAGGATACTCTTACATCCAGACTTTAGCAAAAGCTACCACTCCCTGGGAGGCAAATCTCCTGGAAGGAGAGGATGAGTTTTCAATAGCAGCCCAGGAGTCTTCTGAGATCCCAGCCCTGAACTTATTCCCAGATTCTAATTCCCAGCACCTTGGCTGGACCAGTTGCTCCTGGCCCTTTAGGTCTGCTGAGAGGAAAGGATATGCGGGGCACCAAAGAGATCTCACCACAAGGCAGGAGGTATCTAATGGCCTGGGCACAATAGAGGGCCCTGAAGCTCAGAGGCTAGATCTAGGGTAGCATGAGACAGTGCTACCAACATAACCTTCACTTTGACCCAGCCAACCTAGCACAATTTCTGAGCTTGGAAACAACAAGTGAGCATGTGTGGGACACACAGCTAAGGATCTGAACTGCACAGGACCAGTCTTCAGCAATGACACCCTTGGCAGGTGCTGATCAGACTCTCCAGTTATCTTATTCCCAAACATTTGGAAGTCAGACAAATTCTGTAACCAAGCAAGGGCTCATTCTGCTTGCCACAACCCTGAAGGCAATCAACTACAAATGAGTCAGTGGTTGAGAAAGGAATTAATTTGATTAGCCAGCAAAATCAGAAGACGGTAGGCTCATGTCCCAAAGACCATCTTAAACAAGCATATAATCTTGAGGCAGTTGTATAGAGACTAGTGAGCTATGAAGGAGGGGCTCAGGAACATTGACTATCTGGCATCAGTGACTGGAGATGCCACAGGTCTTTCAGTTGTCTTCGATGATATATGCCAGCATAGATGTTCTTCTCTGAGGAGGTCACCATGTTCCTAAGAAACTCAAAATAACAAAGTTATCATCCATATCTATTGGGCTGTACATTTGTCAGCCAGGATTATTTCCTAGAGGGTAGCTATTTATCTCCTAGGCTAGTGCAAGGTAAAACATACAGCTTGGGTGGTTTAGTCAGAGGTTATTCTAAGTTACAACATAGCTTCCCTCATATCAAACTTACTTCAGGCCAGTATCAATTTCTCACTGTCAGTTATCCATTCTATAATCTTATATGGCTATCATTTCTATCTGGCTACTTCCTGCTGACAAGGGGCATCATAGAGAATAGAGGAATGGAACTGACGAAACTTGATTTGAAAGTATTCTCGAGCAACAGTGTTGATTAACACTGTTTGAGACTTTAGTTTTTTTTCCATTTTATCAGTTAACACAACCTCAGGGTAAGAAAAGGATACAAATTATCAGAAGGAGGCAAAAAAGGTAACTTTTAAGATTTTATCACTACTAGAGGCAGACCCAATCAGACAAGAGAGCCATCTGATGAAACCAGAACAAACTTCTGCATATTTTTGGATTAACTGAATGATTCTCTTTCCCCTCTCTGTAACAGTGACCTCTGCCTGGTGTTCAATTACTCCAGCTTGTTCAAGAACCTCTGGACTTCTTGAGATGCTAAGTTTAGATTTTGCTTAGGCCATTTATCTTCTATAAGTTTACCTTTGTGGAGGGTCTCAGTTCTAACTCCTGATAGGTATAGTCTTCTTCATCAGTGTTATCACAGGTTTTGTTAGTTTCCAGCAAATGAACTTTACCTGTAACCTCTGTAGTACACCAGATATTAGACAAATTCATTATGAACTCAGTTTGGTCACGATAAGGATCTGATAAACGGACGATTATCAGATCAAACGGACGAATCAGTATGATTCATGGCACCTTCCCAACAGAATCTCCCTTTTTCCATGTACCAAATGTATCTTGAACCAGAGTTCTTACCACAGGCCAAGTCAGACTTACCTCTGAGTTCCATTGCTGTTGTGGGCATAGCCATATGTTGGAATAGCCAATGTAACCATTTCGTTATTTACAACTCATAACTGAAATTGGTTCCCATTGAGTTATGCAAGGAAAAGAGGGTCCAGAAACTTCCCATAGGAAGTATTTGGTAATTGTTGTGGAGGGTATCTATTCCTACAAGCTGTACTACTTCATGTTTGAAATCTTTTCTTAATTTGAGTACTAAGGCAGTCAGAGAACAACAGTGTAGACTTAAAATTCCTTCAATTATTTCCCATATGTTTGGTGTCCCATATTTTCCCATAAGTGGGTTTCTTGGGCCTCAGCTGTTAAGATAGTGGGCCATTGTTTCATTGCTACTTCTGATTCCATTTAGAGAAGCATGTCTATTAAGCTTTGCTGGGTAGAGGCACATGCCTTTTCCCACAGTTGAGACTCAGCATATTTTGTCATTATTTCCTGAGTTTTGCTTATCCATTTGTCTAAAGCTTGGTTGGTCTTCCAGACTGCTTCCCAACCCTTTCCTTCTTCTTGAAACAATAATCCACCTAATTTTCCTGATGCCATTAAATATTGCATCTCTTGCCTGTGATAGTTTTTATCAAATGCCATTTCCACTTGGCCCAATACACTCAATCTAGCCCCGAATGATCCTAAAATCTCTTTTTGTCCTTTGTTAGCAGTGGTCCACCATTTTACTCCTACTGCATGTGATCATCCCTTCTTATTAGAAGATTTGGTTTTTGGTACCCATCCACAAAAACATGGCTGAGGGGAATGGGGACACATGGCACTATGACAGGAAACACAAGGTTTGGCTAAGTAACTGCTGTTATAACCTGGTATTTTTTTTTTAGCAACTCATCATTGATTCCAATGGCAACATAATAATGCTGATACTTGGTGGCTCTAGTCCTGATTATATCTCTACCAAAAACCTTCCCTGGGAGAAGTTCCCAAGCAGTTTTCCCTAAAGTCTGTCCTATATAATAAATGTACCCCATAAAGTCCAAATTAATGTCTAGGTGTTTATATCATATAAAAATACTAGCCTCATAGAATTAAAGTGGGTATTGTGGCCATCTGTCAGGGGATCAAAGTTAGTGACTTTTCTCCATGATCAGTAACCAACAATCAGAAGGGAAGATGTTTCTGGAGGCAGAAGTTATAACTGACATGAGGCAATCTCATAACCATTAATAGCAAAACAGAAACAAATTGTCTCTTGAGCGCTAGAGGACATGTTAAAGCATACTTGATTCCTTGTATTTGTCCTAAGTATTGTGTAAAGATTAAGGAACTTTACAGAATACACATCTTAAATCCTTGATGTGTTCGCACTTTCAGGAGGTGGTCTCAGGTTGCTCTGTTGTCTCTTCTGGTAGAGCTTGTTTTATCTGGATTCAATGTATCCACGGTTTTACTCCAGAGAGCTCCATGGAAGAACAGGTGGTGAAAGCAGCCTGTCCATTTAGCAGACAGCTGATGCTCAAGACCTTGTTCTTTCCAGCTTTTGAACAGGACTCTGTCATCCAGCTGGTAAGAATGTAAAGCGAAATCAGATGGGTAGGTCGACCTGCTGGAAACAAAGTCAGGAATAGAGCTTAGTACAGAACTTAGAGATTTTACATGGTTAGTGATCATTATATCCCCATAAGGCTTCTGGAGAATTTTTCCCAAGGGAGGAGGCCTGAAATAGTCTACCATACAGAATTTCAAAAGGGCTTAATCGAAGCCCACTTCGGGGGGCTACTCTGATTCGCAGCAGGGCAAAGGGTAGTGCCTTATCCCAATTCAATTGTGTTTCCTGACAAATCTTAGCAATGTTCTTCTTGAGGGTGTGGTTCATCTTGTCTGTGCTTCCTGTTGATTGAGGCCTCCAGGCCGAGTGGAGTATCCACTTGATGGCTAGTATCTTAGAGACTTCTTGTGTGACTTATGACACGAAAGCAGGTCCGTTGTCACTGCAAAGTGTTAAACAGGCCAAATCTAGGAATAATTTCATTCAGCAGAATACAAGCTACTTCTGATGCCTTTTCAGTCCCAGTGGGAAATGCTTCTACCCACCCAGAAAATGTGTCCATCAACACTAACAAATACCTGAGGTCCCCAGTTAGTCATGGCATCTGAATAAAGTCTGTTCGCGGATCTTCAGTACGCCAGCCCCTTCCATGTTGAGTTCCCATATGAGGGGGACCTGGGACTGTCCTGGGGTTGCTTTTCAAACAAATCATGCAGTTTGGGGTCACCTGCTATATAGTCTTTTGTAAATGAGCCCCTGAGATGTACCTCTGGACCCATTGTAGGGTAGCATCCCTTCCATAATGAGTGCTCTCGTGTGCATGTTTTAAGATGGGGTACAAGAGGGCCTCCAGGATCAGAATTATTCCTCGGGTATCATTTTTCCAGCCTGCTGGGTGCTCAACACTGTACCTCCATTCTTTGGCCTGGCCCAAGTCATTTTCTGAATATTTTGGCTGGTATCCAGATAGTTCTATCTGTGGCAGGAGGGGGCTGATCATAGTGGGGTTTTCTATTTTAGCAGCCCTTTGGCTGCTTAATCAGCCAGCCAGTTGCCCTTGGCAATAGGGGTTTCTCCCTTTTGATGGCCAGGGTAATGTATCATGGCCACCTGGGAGGGCTAATTGGTAGCTTCTAACACTTGTAATGTTTCTAGGCTGTGTTTAATTTCATTTTTGTCTGTTGTTTTGTCTTTCCAGATTGCCCTGTGGTCCGGTACTACTGAGAATGCATACCAGGAATCTGTCTAGATGCTTACCTTCTTTCCCTGCGCCAAGAGTAAAGCTCTGTTGAGGGCAATGATTTCAGCCTTCTGTGCTGAAGTCCCTGGGGGCCAGGCATTGGCTTCCGGGGTTTCTTGCAAAGTCACAACTGTATACCCAGCACATCTCCTACCTTGGTTCATGGAGCTACTACCATATGTGAAGAGTTCCAGGTCAGTTTCCTCCAAAGGATGGTCCTTTAAATCTCGCCAGCTGGAATAAAATGTCTCAACGACTTGTAAGCAGCCACGTTCTAAGGCTTGTGAGGTTTCACTGGGGAGTAAGGTGGCTGGCTTCAGAGCTGAGGTGACTTGTAGCCTGACATTTGGGTTATCCAGTAGGTGGCTTGGTATTTGCCCATCCTTCCTGATGTGAGCCAGTATCCTCCTTTCTGTTCCAGTAATCTGAGGACATGGTGAGATACATATACTCTGGTGGGTTGGCCTAAAGTAAACTTTTCAGCCTCCTGAAGAATGTCACATGTGGTTGCTACCGCCAGGAGGTAAGGGGGTCATCCCTTCACTGTTTGATCCAATTGTTCAGAAAAACAGGCCACAGGTCTAGAGATTGTTCCCAATTTTTGAGTTAACACTCCTAGACTTATGCCCTGTCTTCCAAGTGCATAGAGACCGAAGGGATTGTCCAGGTTGGGCAATCACAGGACTAGGGCTGAATTCAGCCTAGCCTTAATGGTGTCAAACGCCAATTGGTACTCCTTGGTCCAGTTTAAATGTTCTGAGTCGAGACCTTTCAGAGCCTCATAGAGGGGTTTTACTATAAGTCCACAATTAGGAATCCAAATCCTACAGAAGCCTGCCATTCCCCAAAACTCTCACAGTTCTTGGCAGGTTTTGGGAGGACTTAAACATGCTATGGCCTTCTTCTGATCTGGTAATAATTCTCTTTGGCAGTTGGATATTGTAAATCCCAAGTACATGACTTTCTGTTTACAGATTTGGTCTTTCTTTTGTGAGACCTTACGTCCTCATTCTGCCAAGGAATTTAAAGTCTTTACTGTGTTAGCCAAACACTGTTAATAAGTGGGACCTGCTATCAGCAAGTCATCCATGTAACTATAATAACAGTCCCTCTTGTAATTCCAGATGGCTTAGGTCTTTGGCCAAGACTTCTCCAAATAGAGTGGGAGAATTTTTAAATCCCTGGGGGAGGACTGTCCACAATATTGTTGAGTTGTCTGAGTATCTGGATCACGCCATTTAAAGGCAAACAATTGTTGGGTTTCCTCTACTGATGTTCTGTAGAAAAATGCATCCTTTAAGTCCAGGACTGAAAACCAACCACATTCTCCCAGTATATTTGGTAATATGGTGTAAGGGCTGGGTACCACAGGGTGCAAGTCCTGAAACACCTCATTTATGGCAAGCAGATCTTGGACAAAACAATATTCACCAGAATTAGGCTTCCTTACTGAGAATCGGGGTGTTGCATGGAGACTGGCAGGGCTTAATTAATCCTGCCTCCAAGCATTTCTTGAAAATAGGCTGGATGCCTCTTTGAGCCTCTTGTTTCAGTAAATATTCTTTTAGGTTAGGCTTCCTTCTCTTTTCCTTTAGGGATATACGTACTGGCTGAGCGTTCTTTGCTCTCCTTGGTTTCCCATCTGCCCAGACATGGAGCCTTACTTTCTCATAGATTTTGGGTTGCAATAATTCCAATGCTCGTTTCTGGATACCCAGCAAAGCCATCTGTAACCTCAAGGATTGTTCCAGAGGCACTCATATATTGCGTTGCCCTGGAGCAAAAGTCAATTATGATTCTAATTTACAAAGGAGATCTCTGCTCAAAAGGAGAATAGAGCATTCAGGCATGTACAGAAAACTGTGTTTTAATGTCAAGTCCCCTATGTGAAATTCCAATGGTTGTGGGAAAGCACAATTTTGGATTTTTCCAGCGACCCCTGTGATGGGGGTTGAGATTGACATTTTTTGTGCTAATTTGGTATTTAAAACTGAATATATAGCTCCAGTATCAACTACAAAGGCAACCCATTTGTTTCCCACTGTCAGTTGTGCTCAGGGCTCCTGTGGGGAAATCAGGATAGGGTGTTTTCTGTCCAAGAGGGTCCCCAGGCACCTTCAACCCTCATCAGAGTTTTCCTCTCTATTAACCATCTGAGTGGATTCTCTTTTTTCTTTCTTTCATGCTCTCTTATCTTTCTCAGGGAATTCCCTTTTCCAATGTCCTTCCTCTTTGCAACAGGCACATTGGTTCTTTCCCAAGTGGAGCTTACCTCCCTTCAGTTGGCTGGCCCCTCCACTGGGATGATTTGGTTTCTGTCCACTCAGAGCAGCTGCCAGAGAAGCATTTCTTTTAACTTCTTCCTGCTTTATCCATCATTCCTTGTTGTTGTACACCTTAAAATAAATATCTACTGAGCCAGCCCTGATGGCTTAGTGGTTAAAGTTGTGTGTGCTCTGCTTCAGCAGCTCTGGTTCGGTTCCCGCGTGTGGAACCACACCACTTAACTGTCAGTTGCCACGCTATGGTGGCAGCTCACATAGAAGAACTAGAAGGACTTACAGCTATAGTATACAACTATGTGCTGCGGCTTTGGGGAGGAAAAAAAAGAGAAAGAGAGGAAGATTGGCAATAGATGTTATCTCAGGGCTAATATTTCCCAGCAAAAAAAAAAAAGCAATGTCTACTAAGTAAGATGGATTCATACCTAATGCCCATCCAGTTTCTCTAGCTTCCTTGTAAGGTCTGGGGCACTTTGTCCTATGAAAGTCATATTCATCATCTTGAGGTTCTTAGGGTCTTCTGGATCTGCGTCTGTGTAATGCCTATAGGCTTGGTAGATTCTTTCTGGAAATTTAGAAGGTCTTCATCAGGTTTTTGTTGAATGTCTTGTATCTTATTTAAACTTTTCTGCTTAAGCACTCCCATTTTTAATCTGGCCAGAATACGCCTCTTATAATGTTCTAGTCTGAGTCTCCCTGCAGCATCTCTGGGAGCCCATGCTGGCTCAGCCATAGGAATGCAGTGTTTGCCTCAAGGGTACCAGCGGGATCCACTAAATGGAGCCTGTTTGCTTCCTCTCTTGCTTTATCAGTTACCATCATTTCTTAATCTCCAGTTAGGAACACATTCATGAAAATATGAACATTTGCCCAAGAAGGATGGCAAGTAGCAAAATGGAGGAAAATAACTCAGTAATTCTTTGAGGATCCTCCCTATAGTGTAGATTATTGTTCTTCCAATTAAACATGTCAGAGGTGGAGGAGGGGTTGTGCACTTATACAAATCCTGCAAGTTGGCCCTGGCCATTTACCCCTACAGGATATCATCACAGTGAAAATTGCCCCACTCCAACAGAAGCCCCATGGCCGAATTGTGTCCCTTCTTTGGTCTGGAAAGGGAAAAACCCCTTTCCTAGTCCAGGTCCCATGTCAGGCATTCTTCCCTGGTTGGGGGATGAGGGAGCGCCACACAGACTGTCACTGGTGCATTCAGGGTTTGTAAAATCATTACATCTCATCATCCTTTCATCCCTTCTGTAACACAGGGGGTTCTATACCATTAAATTATCTTTCCCTTCCTTTTTTTATACTGATATAATAACATGAAAGCTGTACATATCAGATATCATCATCTTTATGTCTTTTTGCAAAATATTTCAAGCTCCAATATGGTGTAATAGTTTAATGTTTCATTAGTTGGCCATTTTTCCCCAGAACCTAAAGTATACTGAGGCCAAGCAGTGTTACACTAAAAGATCTTCTTTGTCATTGGTTCGTAACTAAAATCTTCCCATCAAGTCAGTATGAAACCCAGGGGAACTTTCTTGGGCACAGATGGCACAGCACCCCTACTCACATGCTGCACAGATATCACCCCCATACCAGTTAACAGAGAATAGTCCACTAGATATTTTGGGTAGTCCTACAACTGTTCCCTCTAAAACATGGCACCTGGGCCCAAGGAACAGATGGACCCAAGACAAATTGGGCACCCAGACAGAAGGAAGAAAGTTCTCGGGAGTGCACTCTGAGGTGACTTACCCTATTCCAGATATGAGTTCGTCAACTCACAGATGTTTGTCCATTTCTCCTTCCACCAAAAAAGGCATTGAAGGCAGTCAGCAGTTGGGGCAACTCAGGGGACAGTCCCCAGGAGAAAGTGAAACCCCAGCAGATGCTGGAAGTTTCCTGAGAGTTGACTAGCTACAGGCAGAGTCTAGTCCCATCTAGCCCTTTGGTCATTGCAACATTATTCACAACAGCCAAGACTTGGAAGCAACTGCTACATCTCAGCAACAAAAAAACTAACAACCCAATTAAAAAATGGGCAAAAGATCTGAACAGACATTTCTCCAACTCATTTGCAATCGATTGGCTTCAGTGTTGCAGTGAGCAGAATGAGCCCTTGTTTTGTTACCATTTTGGTGACCTAGATGCCCATCAAGGGACAAATGGATAAATAAGATGTGGTATGTATACACAATGGAATACTACTCAGCCATAAAAAAGATGAAATCTTGCCATGTGTGACAACATGGATGGACCTTGAGGGTATTATGCTAAGCAAAATAAGTCAGAGGGAGAAAGTCAAATACCACGTGATCTCACTCATAAATACAAGATAAAAACAACAACAAACAATCACACAGAGACACAGATTGGATTGGTGGTTACCAGAGGGAAAGGGGGAAGGGAGGAGGCCAAAAGGGGTGATTAGGAACATGTGTGTGGTGATGGATTGTAATTAGTCTTTGGGTTGTGAACATGATGTCGTCTACACAGAAATTGAAATATAATGATGTACATCCAAAATTTATGTTAGAAACCAATGTTACCACAACAAAAAAAATGGTTATGAGAAACACATTTACTACTATAAGGAAACACTCATAAGATAATGTAAAGCTAAATAAAACAAGACATAAAACTCAATATACAGCATGATTTCAACTATATACATATATGAACAAGGTCAAACCAAGATGGGAATACAATGAAACATAAATGATTAGTTTCTCTCAATGGTGGGATATCCATCGTGTCTTATTTTAATTGTTTTCAAGTTTTCCAAATAGTCTAAAATTGACATGATACTGAAGCCAGGAACCTGAAGGTTACTGTAAATATTCAATAAGAAGATGATTTGACCTTGTTTCTGACACAGACATAGATGAGAAGAAGTTAACCTTGTCAATTTGCTGTTTTCTTGTTTAACCTGAGTGGTGACTCAAGGGTCACAAGGATTTATGAGCTTGTTTTACAGAAAAAAAAAAAAAAAATGCCTTCAAGGATCACCAGATTACCAGCCCCCAGCTGCCCTTCATACCCAGAAGTCAGACTGCCCAAGGGCTTATCTGGAGTGAAAGAAACACAATTACCCCTTTGTTTCTCTGAAACACCTCCTGCCAAGCCCCTTAGCTCTATAAAACTCCCTGCTTTCTTCTCTTGTTAAGGCAGATTTGAGGGAACCCATCCTCCCATCTTCTCATTTTGGCCAATTAGAATACAATTTTCTCCATTTCCTAGCACCAATGTCTCAGTGTTTGGCTTACTGCACATCAGGCACATGACCTGGAGATTAAGAGGTCTGGTATGAATAATTTTATAATGGGAGGAAGATAAAAGAAAAATAGGTGAGTCCTCTTTATGATCTCTGGTAGGTTACAAACGAAGGACATAAACCTGGAGCAGTAGAATAAAAGCCAAAGCAGATAAATGAGAGAGGAGAAGGAGGCTACCACATGTAGATGTCCTCACAGATGCCTTTAGGGGCATTAGAAATCTGCTAGCAGGAGGGAAATGGATGGTTTCTGTTTATTATTTATTACTGTTGCTATCTGAGAAAGAACACCCAACGGGAAGACCAGATGGCACCTAGTCTAAGGAAGGACAGAGAAAAGAGAAGGGTCTTAATAATTAGTAAGCCAGAGAACACCTGGATGGGCAACACCTGAGCACAAGGGAACGAGCACGCTGTGTTACTGGGCATTTATGTTTTCACTCTTCCACCTCGACTGCCCTCAGTGAATGTCTAGACAGCCTTAACAGAATAACCAGTGGGGGGAAAAAGAATAAGAAAACCAACTCTTTCCCTCTGGCAGCCCAGCCCCTCCCCACAAACAGCACCGGCCCTGGGAATGCTCAGAGCTCTGGGCCTGGGGCAGGATCAAAGCAGATTCAAAGCCACAGACAGCGTCTTATTTTGCAAGTAAGGGCCACAGACACAAACCCTGGATCCATGTGCTCAGAAGGGAATAAGCTACAGGTTGGATATTCCAACAACTTTGCAGTCTTTTCATTAGGTTAAATCACCCAATTTCTCAGCAAGGAGCAATCCCATATCATCTTTATATACCAGTGAGAGAGAGAGGGAGATTAGTAAATTCATCTATATTTCTAGAAAATGAAGTCCCTATGGAGCAATCAGCTCACGTTCAGAGAAGCATGCCTATGCCTTTTTAAGGTAATTCAAATACAGCTCGAGCACCAAAACCTCTATTGAAGGGGACTATCAGCAAAGGCTTCGGTGAGAATCCTCTGACTTGAGCTAAGCAGACTACAATCACAAAAAGAGACGGACTAAATTTTGTTGACTTTTCTAATGCACAAAGTGCTTTACATAGAGTATTTTAGGAGAAATAATCCTAAGTGGTTTTAATATTATTCTTTCCTGAATTTTAAAAGGGAATATCAGGATTAAAACAATTTGAAAGAGGAAAAAAATGCATATGTTTGGACTGTGACATATGCCCATTTTGCTATAATTGAATAAGTTTTACATCGTCTTATCATTATCTCCTTTTTTGGTTATCCAATTGTCATTTCATCATTACTGCTTTATCCTTTTCACATCATTTGTTTTTTTATAATTTTGGTTAGTGTCATTGTATCATCATTCTGAAATAATTCTATTTATTTTATTAGTTTTTCTCATGCCATTTACCTGGCACTGTATTAGTGCTTTACACATATTATTACACAGAACCCTCAGAGTAACTCTCAGTAGGTAATAATATTATTATACAGAAGAAACTCAAGGCTTACGTAAGTGAAGTGACTTGCTCGAGATTGCACAGTTGTCAAGTAGATGACTTGGGGCTTGTCTGGGGGCTGTCATCTCCAAGCCATCTTCAAGGGCCTTCATTTACCCATTATGCAACACCACCTCCCACCAGGCGCTACTGATGGGATGGAAGACACACTGAGATCCTCCGAAAATCCATCCTGAGAGACACTTAACCCAGTGTGATGGCCTCAGATAACAATGCTGCCCATTGACTCCAGCCATGAAAATCTCCCAGAACCTACAGTGTCCATAATTATTGAGCACACTATTTGCCGTTCTTGCAGGGAAACAGTAGATAAGGTAAAACATTTTAGAGGAGGATAAACACACTCATTTAAAAAAGGCAAGAGGTGCACTTGATAAAAATGTAATTACCTGTCTCCTCATGGAACATGTTTGCAGAGTACCATCTCTAGTTTTGCTGTTTCTATTGCTGCAGACAATAAAAGGCAGTTAGGAAAATTATTGTTAAATTTTTCTCTGAGCTCTACCTATCAAGAGACTTTGCATTACAACTAATTGATTTTTTTTTAAGACATTGTACAGAAGGCTCATGAGCCTCTGGATCTCCGTACTCTTTTCCACATTAGGAGATTATATTCTATAATTAGGAGAATGACATATTACACACAGTTTCATATTCTGTAACACAGTTTAAGAAGAGATATCTCTCTATGATATATTTCAGGTTACTGTTCTGTTTTGGACGTTTTGGTGTCAATACAATCAATAGTATAATTATATGATGCTTGTGAAAGCATATCTTTGAGAGAGGGAGTATAGCACAACAATAGCAACAACAAAAGAAACATTATCCTCTCCTCGGCTTTTTCAAACCTGCTTTGTAGGACTAATTCTTCCTTATATTAAAAAATATTTTTATATTTTTCCTGTTACTTTTGTATTAAAAAAATTCTCTACTTTCAGACTCTCAATGTTTTTTCATAATAAAACTATTCGGTCCCAAGCAAGAGTCAAAACCTTCAACTGCATTTAATAGCAAAGCTTCTTCTTCACCCAGGAGACATTCTTCATCCAGGTTCAAGGCCACATTCTTGATTTCCCCACCTAGAGCGTCCGCCCCCTCCTCAACTCAACAAGATACCTCCGCCTCCTCTAGAGGTAAGCAGAGGAGAATTCAAGGGCAGGAGAGGATTACCTCCAGCTGTGGCAGAGGATTAAGGCCAACTCTTTCTCAAAGGGGCCTTTTTGCATGGGTATTTCAGAGGCCAATGGTAGGCACTATCTCCTTCAACTAATTGTTTTCGGTTCCCTCCCCAGCCACTGCCCCCTCCAGCCCACCAGACATGCAAGGCTCTGTTGGGTCCTAAAGCCCCTACAGGAGACCATCTTGGGCAAAGTCTCTTTAAGGCACCTCCAGATCAGCTCTCTTCCAGTTGGATCCTACGTTGTCTCATCCATCCTTGCCCCATAAACTCTGGAAGTGCAGGCTATTCCCAAAACAGCCAGCTCTCCAGCTGGACACTGTATCTCACCTTCAGACTTCCTGCTCTGGATCCTATAGTCTCTGTGCCTCGCTGCATGGTCTCTTTGAAGGCTCTCTCATTAAGTAAAAGTGAAAGGGAAGCACCTGCCTGCCCTTCTCCATCTGATCAAGGGAAGATAGGTTCTTTCAAGGGAAAGTACATGCTACAATATGTTGACAACTTCCTTAAAGAAATCTTCTCCTGTCTTTCCACTTTCTCCTTTACATAGACATACTAGGCTGAAACAACAAATTAACCCCAAAATGTCAGTAGCTTAGCAAAACTTTATTCCGCTCTCAGGCAAAGCCTGCTGAGAATCCAGATGTCTTGCAAAGGCTGCTGCTCCATCAGGTGACCCAGTGTTCCAGGCAACTTCAGTTTTGTGGTTCAGCTACAACCACCAAGGCTAGGGAAGAGAGCACATGTAGAAGCCATACCCACTCTTCTACACTTTGGCCCAGGAGTAACAGGTGTCCAATCCATTCACAGCCCATTGACCAGAACTACTCATGTGGCCCCACGTAACTGCAAGGAGGCCAGGAAAAGAGAAACATAGGGGGTATTGGTGAGTATTTGTATCTCAGCCACAACCTCCGACCTGGATAAATAAGCTTTCAATTGCCTTTGGAAGCTGTTCTTAAACACTCACTTTGTTATATAGTAGTTATTGGCACCTAATGTCTTGGGTATCAGCCAAAACAGAGACAAAAAGAGTCCCATTAAAACATCCCATGATACTTGGGTTAACACTTTAAGAGCTTACAGCATACAGTGAAGAATTAACATGTATTGAGCACCTTCCAGGTACCAGGCACTGTTTCATGCTGTTCACATGCATGATCTCATTTGACCCTCACAAGAATACTAAGACATAGGTGATAATGCCCCAGTTTATCATATGATGGGCCCTGAGTCTCAAAGACTAAATACACTGGCCAAGTTCATTCTGTTAGGAAAGGAATCAGGTTTAGAATCCAGACGTGTGTTTCACAATAGCATTCTCTTCCAATGTGGTTCACATTTTTTCCATCTCAAACAAAATATACCAATGCATCAATCCATTCTCTCAGCACCTGACATATTCAGAAAGTTATAATAATGAATGTGGGATAATAATAAGGAATATTAGGATCATTATCAGAATTAATGATCTTCACTGGATTTTAGAAATGTAGAGCTATCACTGGGCTCCAAGTAATAGAAGGTCTAACAATAATTTCTTTCTTTTTTTTGGCTGGGAAAGATTCACTCTAAGCTAACATCTGTTTCCAATCTTCCTCTCCTTTTTAATCCCCAAAGCCCCAGTACATAGTTGTATGTCCTTCTAGTTCTTCTATGTGAGCTGCCACCATAGCATGGCTACTGACAGATGAGTGGTGTGGTTCTGCACCCAGGAGCCGAACTTGGGCTGTCGAAGCAGAGCATGCCAAACTTTTAACCACTAGGCTATCAGAGCTGCGTCTAACAATCATTTCTTTTACTCCCATCATCTAATTGTTTTTAATCACTTTGTTTCTCATGTAAGCCAAGCCTTACTGTGGGATCTTACCTTAATTATATCCTCAGCCTTATCCATCCTTGGTAGATGGAAAAACCTAAAAGAGATGGTGGAAGCAATGAATGAAAAAGTTTGTTGACCCATGCTTCACTTCTTCCTACTTGTCTGCCGTCCTCACCTCCATCTTGACCTTTGTTAGATAGACACCCACTTCCTGTACACCTAGAATAATGTAAACCTTGAGATATTCCATCACAAATACCAACAGTTCATGTAACTTATGAGATGTTCACACTATAAATAAAGTAAATATGTCATACTATGATTCTAGTCTTCCTCATTTTTGGGAAAATTGGTGTGAATTATTTATGTGCAGGTACATAAGAGACCCAAGTTGGAGGAAATCTAATGCATTGGACTGCAAGTACAGTGTATGGTTTTGAATCTGTAGGAGACAGGTCATCTTCAACAGCATGTAGCATATAGCAATTCAGAGGGTGAGAAAACGGGCTCAATGAAAGTGTCAGTCTTGACTACTTGCAGTCTGTGAGGAATAAAATGTCTTTTCAAAGGATTCCCCAATCCCAGGCAATAAGCATTATGTATAGCTCCAGAGATGCTGGAGTGCTTAAGAGATTAACAGTGTAGAGGGTAGGAAAGACTAAATAACACAAATAGAATAAGAACCACATACTATGAGTGAAGTTTCAAGCAATGCTCAATAATCTCTCCCAAAGCTGGCTAAGGAATCCCCATGCAGGTGAACCTAGTATCAGGCTGGAGGCCACTTGTATTTTCTTCATCTTTTCTGTGCAATGGCTCAGTATTCTCACTGCAGGAAATATAGACATGTGTGTGACATTAGCCTTGCCCTTTGTGTGTTTGACAAGGGGAGTGGGGAGAGCTGGGGAGTGTCATACCCAAACAAGGCAAGGGTCCCAGGCTAGGGCTGGACAAAAGCTCAGGGCACTAGATAGGAGTTAAAGATCACAGACTACTGGAGATTCCACTTGACTCAATATTCACACACATGTATAAGCACACACAGCAACATTTGTGCTAGACCCAGCTAATTCACACCATTCACCAGCTCCTCCTCCCTTCCCAGGCAGAAGCTGCCTCTAGGTGCAAAGGAGATTACTGTGCAAGTCAACAGCAACTTAGGTGCTAAATATCTGCTTTTTCAACTATCAGGCATTTACATAAATCACTCTTCTACTCTACACTCATGAGTTCTTTACTAAACTGGAACCTCATCCCTACCCCAATCTACATGACTTTCTCATTAAATTTCACATTTCAGGCACTTGTTTCATTCAGCAAACCTATCTGAACACAAAACATCTCCCAGGCTCTGTGCTGCTTACTAGAGACAAAAATGAATATGATACAATCTTCATCCTCAAAGACTTTATGCTCTATTGGGGGAGACAGAACTTGCAAACAAAACAAACATGTGTCAAGGGGTTATTTCTCAACCCTTTAGAACTACTAGCCTACTGGGGATTTTGATGTCTAAAAGAAAACAAAGGTCAGAGGCCTGGGTCCTGGATCAGGCACCTGAGGAGAAGGCAGGCAGTGTGAAAAAGTTGGGAGAGGAGCATGAAGGAGGCATGGTACACATTGCTCACAGTCAACCCAACAAACAGTTCTCTCCATCTTCCTGCTTAAGGGCAGAGACTCCTTGATGACAGAGAAGGAAGCAGCCCCACCTCACCTTCCAGGATATGAATCATGATCATCCGAAGTCAATGGGGAACCCATTTCTCTTTGCCAAAGACTGATCTTGGGATGGGCACCATTCTGGCCAATGATTCATAAGGGGAAGTCCATGGGAAGTTTTCACTTATACGATAAAAAGACAGACTGTTTCTGAGAAGAAAGCTTTGTAGCACCACTCTTATGGCAATGCTGTGAGCACATGGTACCCTCGAGTTGGAGCAGCCATCTTGTGGCCGTAAGGTATAAAGCTAAGAAGAGCCAAGATGGCAGAGCAGAAAGGAATAGAGTCTGGATCCCAGCTGAAATGGCTGAACCATCAAAAGACCCTAGAACTGCCTATGTATAAATTGATTTGTAAGTTAACAATGAACATCTTCATACATCAAGCCAATGTTCATTGAGTGTTCTGTTATCTGCAGACAAAAGGGTCCTGACTCAAGTGGGGTAGAAAAAATCTAAGTACTTCTCACAAAAATTCTGTAAGGCAGGTAATATTATTATTCCCATTTTACAGATGAGCAAACCGAGACTCAGATAATTTAAATGTGTCTTGAAGTCACATAGATTATAAGTAAATGCCAAAATGGAGATTGATCATGGGCCTAACTCCCAAGCTTGTTCTCTTACCATGATAAAATATTATTATTATGCAAAAACGCAGTTTATTCCCACAAAATTATTTGCATAATGACCAGGAATCAAGAAAATGCATACAAAAGTCTGATGAGAAGCAATTTGAACCTATTATCTCTTAAATTCAACAAAATTTACAGAGCGTCTGCTCTGGTTTAGGCACCGAGTTACAGAAATGTGCTCAATAAGGGCCCCGCTCATGGTTTCAGAAGAAGAACCAACCTCACATTCTAGAACTTCCTTGACCTGAATCAATATGACATCAGACATCAGCTGACAACTGCATGATTCAGTCATGCATCTAAAGGCAGAATATCTGGGAAACAGAAAACCACAATTCTTTGTGAGTGTGGAAAGACAAATGGAATCTGAAAAGTCAATCCATCATTCAGAGAGTTGCAAAAATCCTCATGTTTGATGCTGAGTGGTGATGTCCTTCGCCTCCTTTAGCTGGCTGCTGTGCTGCTCTGTCTTCCTTTATCAGCCCTCTTCAGAGGAGGCAGAGCTGTCCTACACTCACCCTCCTGATTCCTAACTCCCGGCCCTACATCACCCTTCTCAGTGCTGCTTAAGATGCTCCAAGAGCTCCCAAAATTCTTTTGTGCTGTTGTTGACTCTGCTTCCAAATCTCTTGCAGTCAAGGTGCCCGGGAATTAGTGCTGCCTCGGCTGTGGGCTTGCAGGCTAGCTAATCATCCAGGGATTTAGCCCTTTAATCTCATCAGCAGGGGAGGCAAACTTTCCAGCATGAAACAGCAAGAGTCTTGTACAGAACTCCAGGTATAGTCTAGGAGAAATGTTGAAATATGTAGAATAATAAAAATAGCTAATATTTATTGAAAGTTGGCCTTATTACAATTCTACTTTTTATTTTCCAAGACACAGATGCCCAGAAAAACCATGTTTCGTATGATATTCTCAGAAGTACAGCTTGCTCTTACTCATTCTCTCTCTTATCTCTGTCTCTGTTCTCCCTCTCCTTCTGGCTCTCAGGTCAAACAGAAGCGTTGATTAATGATCAGTTTCAGAAAAAAGTGTCTAGGAGAGCTCCACAAGACTCTGGCCTGAGTCCTGGCCCACTCAACATTCTTATTGTTGACTTGAACATTGGCACTGACAGCACGCTCATCAAATTCTCAACTGAAGCAAAGCGTTGTAAGAAGATGCTTTGATGGTAATGCCTGGGTTCAAAACTATAAGATAGTCAAACGCAAAGTCCAGTGCTTGGGTTCAAATGTGACTTTCCCAAAGGTAAAATGAGAATCTGGCTTAAAGTTCAATATGTATTTAAAGGTTAGATTCTTTTGTTTTCTGTTGTGTTGGTTTAAATCATAATTACTTTTTCAATTTCACAGAATGTCAGAGTTAAAAGGGAACTTCAATGTCATCAACTCTTTGTTGAACATCCATCACGTTCTATTCACTATACTATTGTGGCAGGCAGAATAGTGGGCCCTAAAGGCATCCACATCCTAGCCCACAGAGCCTCTGAATATATTATGTTAAATGGCAAGGGAGAATCAGATTGCAGATGGAATTAAGTATGCTAATCAGCTAACCTTAAAGGGATTGTCCTGGATAATCTGGGTGAGTCCAATGTACACAAGGTCCTTTAAATGTGGAAGAAGGAGGCAGAAGGTCAGAGTCCGAGAAATCTGAAAATGTTATGCTGCTGGCATTGAATGTGGAGGTAGAAGCCATGAGCCAAGGAATGCAGGCAGCCTCCAGGAGCTAGAACAGGTAAGGAAACAGATTCACCTCTAGAGCGTTCTGAACGAACACAAGCCCAGCTGACTCCTTGATTTTATCCCAGTAAGAACCATTTTAGACTTCTGATCTCCAGAACAGTTAGATAATAAATCTGTGTAGTTTTAAGGAACTAATTTTGTGGTAATTTGTGAGAGCAACAAGACAAACTAATACAAGTAGGCACATTTATGTGCATTCACTTTCTTATTTGATCTTCACTATGACTCAAGCATTTATCTCCACTTTACAGACGAGAAAATTGAGGCTCAGAGAAGTTAAGTGATATGGCTATTCAGTGACAGAGTAAAATTCAAACCCAAATCTATCTGACTACATTTTCCAGGATCTTTACTATTTGTTGTGCTCTCCACACTGCACACACTGCAGTGTGCAGCCCACTAGTCCCAAAGGGAATATAGGAAGGGGTAACTTTTTAAAGTGAAATTAGAATAGAAGATGAAAATAAGAGAGGAGAAGAGAAGAGATGAGGGGAGGGGAGAGGAGATAGGAAAGTGCACTGCAGGTGCTATGGGTAAGCATTTTTTTAAAAAAAATTTAAGGTATGTTTTAGATATATGTCTGTGCATGATGTAAAATTTATTTCTTACTATGGCTGAAGTAAAAAATTTTTTGAAAGGTGTGGATCTACAGCATAACAAGCAGAGATAAATGGAAAATATGGCCAAGCTCCCGTCCTTGAAAATATCCATAATCTAAAGAGACTCCTAAACAAAACACTGGAATGCAGAGTAGTGTGGGCTGGGTGGGTTACAATGTGCCAGAGAATTAGTCAACACGGTGGGTTCGCATCATCCTGATGGACCACTGGAGATCCCCAGAGGCCCCTCAGGAACTCACACACAGCATGTGCAAAGCAGCATTTATTACTTTCACCACAAAACTGCTTCTCATCCAAAGCCTGCAAGTGTAGCTACAGCATCACCACCACCTGTTTGTTCAAAATGGAAACAATATAATCTCTTGTCCCTTTCATCTCTTCTGTCAGCCATACCAATGGAGTCTGCCTCCTAAATCCCCAAATCCTCCCTTTCTCTCCATCCCTAATGCCACAGCCGTGAGCCCCTCCTCCTCTCCCATCTCGACAAGTGTGATGTCCTCCCAGCCCGTCTCCTTGGCCCTACTCGCTCCCTCTCCAATCCACACTCTAGTCTGTAAGCTACAGATCCGATAATATCTCTTCCTTCCTTACAGCCCTTTCTGCTTCTCCCTTTCAAGGTGTGCAAGTTCAACATTCGTACCCCAAAGTCCCTTTTTCCAGGCACTCCCCATAATACACAGACTCTACAGCCTGCCTATATCAGACTACTTGAAAGTCTCCACGTGGACCATCATTTTTCATACCTTGCAATCTTTGCATGATCTGCTTTCTCTCCCTAGAGTATGTTCTTCCCACTTTCCATCTAAGAGAACTCTCCATCTAGCAAAGATGAAAACTCAACTTTCCTGACTCCCTTGGGGAAAAGAAATTGCATCTTTTGTTGAGCCACCATGGCTATGTGAACGTATTTACCCAAATGCATGCTACTTCCTTCTCCAGTGTTTCCAGGGCAGAGACCACACCACAGCTATATTTTCACCCAAACACCTAGCTCAGGGACCAGGGAGTGGTGGACCTTTCTAAAGAATAAGCAAACGATAGTTGGAAGGTAAACTCCAGCACTCCACCTTGATATGTGTCTGCCTCTTTGGCATCGCCTTCTGAATGTCTCCCATGCCCCACAATCTGACATGTTCAGAAATGAATTCTTCATTCTCCTCCTAAACCTGATCCACCTCCAGAGGGCTCCACCTCAGGAACTGCAGCCCCTGAGCCAGAAACCTGGTCCACCTCCCTGTCACTCTCTCCTCATCCCACCAAGAGGCCAGCATTCACTTACCTCCAACGCGAACCTTCCATGCATTAGCTTGTCTTTATTTTCTCCTTCACCTTCCTGGCCCAACCCCACTCATCTCCTGCCCATGCTGCTGAAACAGTCTTTTCCCCACTCCCTCCACATCTGTACTTGCCCGTCCCACACGCCAATCCATTCTTCAAACAGCAGCCAGTGTGACTGAGCAAAAGATCTGATCCTGTCACTCTCCTATGTACAGTAATACTCTTCAATGGCTCCAAATCTTGAGTTGAAGTTCAATTTTTTCAATTGCTTTCTTTCTTTCTTTTTTAATGGCAGGCAAGCCCTGCTTAGTCTAGCCCCTGCCGACTTCTCCAGGACCTCCCTTCCTGTCTGGCCGCACCAGCTGTCCCATGGTTACACCTTCCACCTCAGGGCTCTCATAGCTTCCTCTGCCTGGAACATGAATGGTGGACAGGGGCAACTCCATCCTTCTTGCCTTAGCTTAACTGGCTCTTTCTCCCAGAGTACCACGTAGTTTTCCTTTCCAACACTTATCAAAGTTTTAATTTTACATTTTATTTGTAAGTATGTTTGACTAATGTCTGTCTATCGAAGTCTAAGTTTGCTGAAGGCAGGGATTGTGTCTATCTGGTCCATCCTTCTTCCCCCAGCCGCTATCCCGGCACACTGTAAGGGCCCACCTAGCATTCGATCAGTGGAAGAAGTTGATCAGTGGTGTTGACCGTTCTGCAGGGCACCAGTTTCCCAGAAAAATCCCCAGGGCCCTGGCTGGTGCCAGAGGGAGACAGAGCAGGTGAACTCAGGACTACATGCCCCACTCTGCCCAGAAGAGATCCATGTGGGTCTCATTTAGATGCTGGGTCTCCGCATAAGAGTTTATTTTGAAAATGAGCATTAGACTTGTAAAGTGTGTAAGATTAAGTTTAAAAAGCAAGAACATAGAGGAAAGGGGTGGATAACCAAGGGGCAGCTGGAGAGAATTTGGAGGATCAGAAAACTGTTTTGCATCTTGGTGGTGGCAGAGGTTACACGATTGTACACATTTGTCAAAACTCATCGAGTGTGCTGAATTTTACAGTGTGTTTTTTGGGGGGCTTTTGGTGAGGAAGATTAGTGCTGAGCTAACATCTGTGCCCATCTTCCTCTATTTTATATGTGGGACACCTGCCACAGCATGGCCTGATGAGCAATGTATGGGTCCCTGCCCGGGATCCAAACCTGCGAACTCCGGGCTGCTGAAGTGGAGCACATGAACTTAACCACTACGCTCCTAGGCTGGCCTCCAGTGTGTAATTTTTTGAAGCAAATGAAAGTAGGAAAGACTTGATTACCTTTGGAAGATATTTCCAGATTCTTAAGATTGAAGGAATTGCAGATCATAACCAAAAAATGTATGCCATGACCAAACACATACACAGCCACACACACACGCACACACACACACACACACACACAAACACACAAAGAGCTTAGGACCCTGGAATTAGATTTTCTGTAGACATCCAAATACAAGGCTAGCCTGAATACGAGGCACGCAGCCATTTTTCCCAATGAGGAGATCAAAATTTATTTCTGGCCTGCTTCAATATATCAACTATTAAAGCAGATTAAATTGCCCAATGACTATAAAATTTATTGTATTAAATTAGTTACAAACAAATATTTTAAATCACACATTATACAAAACAACATATTTATTTAGAAATATTGCTTTTTTTGACTCACACATTTTATAAAACAGCTTTCTTAGAACTCTTCACACACATTGCTGACAATAGAATGTCTGGTGTCACCAAAGGCATTTTTTGAGCCACGTAACAAAAAACACAGTTCTTCAAAACATATCATCTTCACTCACATAATAGTTGTTTAAGATAGAACATTTTGTGAATTCACATGACGTTGTCACTGGGACAATTTTATCAGTCTAGTAGTTGTATTCATGATTTCCATAAAGCAAGGCTTCTCAGCTGTGGCACTATTGACATTTGGCCTGGATAATTCTTTGTTGCAGAGGCTGTCCTGTGTGCTCCAGGATGTTTAGCAGCATCCTTAGCTCTATCCACTATGTACCAGGAGCATACACCATCCCATCAGTCATGACAATCAGAAACATCTCCAGAAATTTCCAAATATCCCCAGGAGGCAAAATCTACCCCCCCCCCGCCCACCCGCCACCCAGATAGGAACTACCACCATAGAGTAACCTCTTACTGTACTATTGTATTAATGATTTTTAAATTATTTATTTATAACCACCTCAGTATTTGGAATTTCAAGGTCAAATACCCAGAACCCATTACTAAACTTTTTAAAAATTCTTTTGCCTCATTTTTCACTGACTCTATTATTTAAAACTGCAATGCATTCAAAGTAGAATCAACCAAAGCATTTAAAGTATTTGCAGGGTTATGAGTCTTCCCCAAATAGACATTTGTTGTGTTTCCTGTGTAAGTATTCAAACATAAAAGAATTCTTGCTCTTTTGCTGGATAATGCTGGGGGAAACCTCACCTGAGATGCAGGCGTGTAGGATAACCCTGCCCAATCTCGCCTACTATACTCTCCCAAGTGAGCATCCAGCCTCCGCTTGAGTACTTTAAGTGACAGAGAGCTCACTCCCTCCCCTGGTAACTGATGAACAGTTGCTCCTTATAACAAGTTCAGATCTTCCTGCTCATAACTCCTAGATGTCAGGCCAAGTTCTGGACAAAGTCCGCTCCTTTGCAACAGGGCGACGAACACTTCAAATATCTCAAGACAGCAAATACCTTTTCAGTCTGTTTCCTTCCTTCCCAGGCTGAAGATCCCCTGGCTCCTTCAGCTGCTACTTATAAGACATGTTTTCTCAGTGTGATTTCATCCTAAGCCTTGTGAATGGCCTCTTAGAAAGTATGGCTTAGAATGAACCATGCGAGAGTCTGCACAAGACAGAGAAGGGGACTTTGATCATCTATGCTGTGGACACTTTTCAGGCTAGAACTGATAAGCCTCTTTAATAAAAGGGTCACACATTTTACAATATTTAGCTTGGGACTGCAAACATTCACATAAACTCTACATAAATAACTATTTCATCTTTCACTAAGTAAACTGAAGAATGATAATCAGTGCTATTCTGAACCTAACTTTGCCCAACAAGGAGATATGTTTTAGTAAGATGAAAGGGTCACAGGAGAAAGTGACCGTGTGATAGACAGCCTCTTCCTTCTATAAACAGAAAGAGAGAGGGACCGAGACAGAGAAAGAGAGAGCAAGAGATTAAGAAATGGAGAGAAAAATTCCAGCATCTCATTAGTATTTTTTTGTGTAGTCTTATTTAGGCTTCAACTAGTGGTCCACTGTGACTCTCAGATTCTTTACTTGTGCAACTGTGTAAAACCAATTCTGCACCACTGGTTTTTGAAGAAAAGTCACACTGTTGTGAGAATCAGATGCAACAATACTCCATATCCTTTAGCTACAGAGCATGAACAAAAATAAATAAATAAAGCTTTATTTCTGAGAAACCTTAGGGGAATGAATATCCAGGGCTTATTTCCCCTAACACTTTATCCCAGATAGTGCAGAATTATATGATTTGAGATTCAAAGCCATCCCATAAGAGGATTAGTAACACAGAGGAGCAAGTACAAAAAAAGTATATTTTATAATCATGCCCACCACTAAACTGAGTGAAGTCTGATGACTTAAATTTTCTATCTAGCCTTCTAATTCTCATTCCATCAAGAATTAAGACATTCAATAAACACAGATTAACTAATAGCCCTTGATAAGGATGCGTTGAAGAGGCTATTACAAGTCTTGGCAACACTGAAAAGTGGGCTATATGTGTGTTGGAAGACATATCCTCTCAACCATGATTTCTCCCTTTTGGGAAGTCAACCGGTGCCCTCCAGTTGCTTTCCCTGTGTGATGCAATGAAAACGGGCCTTCAGCAATAGCTCCTGAACTTGGAGCACTGCCAGCCTCCTTTGCCCTTGAAGGTTTACCTGGTCCATGGTCCAGCTCCCCCAAGCCTAGCTAAACACCTGGATGAAAGTCATGTTAATACAAGGCAACAGCGGATGACTCCTGGTTAACACACACATCCTTTTAGACTGATACCTGAACTCAAGGGAATGACTAATAGAGGTAGTTCAGGCAGGAGGGCATCCTAGGAAGCAGATGATTTGGAAATGTCCTCTACTTTACTCAAGGTAGATAACCCTCTGCTTTGTGATGGGAAGCCTAGGGCAAGGATTGTTTGTTTGCTCTTGATTGTGCGTGTGGTTTTTTTTAAACAATTCACAAGCCCTTTAGTTTAAGGATCTTATTACCTGAGTTATTTCTTCAAGTGTTCAAATTATCGACCACCTCATCTGAACCGGGAGATAAGCCTAATTCTCACATCAGCAGCAGCAGACAAGGGGCAGAGGCTTAGACTCACCTAATCTGACCATCAGAGTTTTAATTTCCTCCACCAAAGAGCAGAGAAGACAATGAAGCCATGAGCAACACGCATGCAGCCCGTAAACAGCTCCCTTTCCTGCTCCCAAGTGGAGATCCAATACCAATTTAGTCTTATCTGTCTAGAAAATCATTATTTGAAGACTTGAAAAGGTTAAGAGAGTTCCAGTTTTCACTTCTTCTACTTTCATCTGCAGCAAAAAGACAGGGAAGAATCTGACAAGCACGGGGCTAATTTGGTTCACTAAAGCGCCCACAGGGAAAATATTCAGATTGTCTCTACAAGGGTCAGATGGAAGCCATCATTCATGGCACACTCTGATAAAACATCAGCCTTCAAGATAAGATAGAGGTGGTGTATTCTGGATGGAGGGGAGTATATGATGTGAAAAGCCAGCTCAGTCTCTTGTTCAATTATACTAAGAGCAGGTCTTGAGCACCTACTGTGTGCTAACCATTGCAAGTCATGTCCCTCATGGGGCTTAAGCCTAGGGACAGTCAGATAAGTAAACCAAGGCTTATGGAATTGACTACATTTTAAAGTAGTAATAGTAGGGCCAATAAAACAGTAGTAGGGCTGGAGCAAGTGTACAAATATAGCAGATCGTATGGATAAAAGCATAAAACTTTGAAGCAGCAAAGCATTCAGAAAACCCCTTCCGCAGCTGGTACAGGAAGAAGAGTAGAACACCATTGAAAGACCTATGGAGAAAACGTATTGTGTAAACTTTGATCATAGACTTCTAATTGACAGGGCATTCAAGAAGTGGCCCCTCGGCCCGGTAGTGCAGTGGTTAAGTGTGCACGTTCCGCTTCGGTGGCCTGAGGTTCACTGTTTCGGATCCAGGGTGCAGACATGGCACCGCTTGGCACACCATGCTGTGGCAGGCATCCCACATATAAAGTAGAGGAAGATGGGTACGGATGTTAGCTCAGGGCCAGTCTTCCTCAGCAAAAAGAGAAGGATTGACAGGAGTTAGCTCAGGACTAATTTCCTCAAAAGAAAAAGCAGCCCCTGACCACCAAAGCTTAGGGTCCAATTTAAAAAGCTAATACATATGCAACAATTAGGATTAGATAAGGGATCATTGTATGGTACTGACTCTAAGCCCCCAAGCAGAGCTCAATGCAGGTCAGAAAAATCAGAGAAGAAAATCAGGAGTATAAATGCTAGGCCTTGAAGACTAAACATAAAAGGAAAGAAGAAGGAGAGAAGGCATGCAAGACAGAGGGGACAGCATGAGGAAAAACATATCGGTAGAAATAAGCAAGACGATCAGCAAATATGCATTGGGTTGCAACAAATGGCATGTGTTGGGAAATAGCAGACATTAATATTGTGGGGACCTAAAGTTAATAATCACAGGAGTAATATACAACAGGAATCCAGGTGCTGTATACTCAACTGGATGGTGAAGAGTTTTGAAATCTGCTCCTATCCCTTCCTTCCCTGTCTGACCCCGAAATATTCCATCTTCCTTCCTTTGTTCTCCAAGGTAAACATTTTGGTGATGGAGAAAATTCTCCACACATCATCTCAGAAAGAGGTCCCTTTGCAGGGGCTGGTTACAGCCTCTGAGATGAAAGTTATAGATTAGAGGAAAAACGAAGCCTCCACCCTCATCTCCCCCCATTTCATAGACAAGGAAGCAGAGGCCCAGAGAGAAACACTACTAAGCCAAGTCCATATCCCTATCGTTGATAGACAGGGGCATCGATTAAGGCCCTGAAAGTGCATGTGGTCAGCACCAGATTGAAAATACATAGAGAAAGAGGAGTGGAGAGCTTAAGTCTAAATGTTAGGAGAGAACATAAACTGACAGCCAGAGAACAAAGAGATGTGGTGGTGAGAGAACTAGGAAGAGAACTGGGGAAATGATAGGGGGTTGTATTAATCAACTCTCTTATTTTCTGCATCTTATGATGATTTGACATCTTAAAAACTTTGCTGGCCTGAAAAAGACTATCTCCCTACAAGGCTAACCAATTCCTAGAGATAATAAAGGGCCTTTTATATAAAACTAACCAATCCAGAGCACATACTTCAAACCACCTCCTCTATTTGGTTTGTGCACTCTAGGAGGCAGTGTTCTTCTGCCTAATCACTCCAGGGCCCATACCAGACAGTGAGGGACAGCCTCTCTGCCCCAAAGCACACCAGAACTACTCAAACTAGCCAGTCCTAAGCTATTTACCCTGCCCTGCCTTTCTGTTCCCATGGAAACCCCAAAGAAGGCTGTAGTCCAGGCTTTCCCCTCACTCCTGCTTCTGTTCCTGACCAACCTGGTGTTTCCCCATGTGGCCCTGAAAAGCATGACATGCCCCCTTTTCTTGGGAAATATAAATAATAAAAATTCTCTTTCAATGGCATTGGCCTCTCTGTGTCATCACTCTGTCACCTTTATAAAATAAGACTGGGGCACAGATCACGGGTCCAGATAACATTTTGTCTTGAAATGGAAATTTACCTCCAAAGCATCTCCTTTGGTACAAGATTACAGATAACCTCTTGGATCTGAACAGCCCAGCCAAAATGAAACAGAACAGTTTTATTATTTTCTGAGACTAACAATGTATTCTTAATCAATATATTGACTTTTAAATAGCTACATTAATAGAGCATTTAAAAAGAGAGCATAAGATATATATATATATATCTCTCTCATGATATCATATATACATATTCATACTTTTTTAAAGTTAAGCAAGTACAAAAAATCCAAAGGGGTAGCAGTTAAGCAAGTACAAAAAATCCAAAGGGGTAGCAGGCAGGCAGAAGAGTAATTCTCTGTTATTTATTAAACACAATGAATAAACCTCTGTGGAATAACTTCAGCTTCAAAGAAATCAAACGTGACAAATGGTAGATGCAGGAAGAATGCCCAGTGTCAGAAATACAAAGAGAAATGAACACACTTAGAGTTCTGAACACAAGCATGCTATCTCAAATGACTATGAAGTGGGTGGGTTCACAGGCACATTTGGAAGTGTTGCCTTAAGAAGGAGGAGGGACTCAGGTTCCTTAGGCAGAAGAATAAAGGCAGACAATGAGTGACTGTACAGAGACATCATGAAGTGGCACAGCAGACCACCAGTTGCTCTTCCTTGCTTCCTTAGACAAAGAACCTCTGACATTTTAGTTGGACAAATGACCAACCAGAGAAGATTTATTCTCCAGACTTAGCAACGCCATGGGACTACCTCATGAGTGAATTGTAAGGTGATGTGTTGCATGTGACTTCTGGGGTGTGTCCTTAAACAGAGGGACATGTTTGTCTTCTCTCCTTCCCACATCTCCCTTCCTGGAATGTGAATACGATAGTTAGATCTTAAGCAGCCATTGCAGATCATGAGGATAGAGGCGACACCCAAGGTACAGGTGAGCACCAAGATGGAAGGCATTTGAGTTCCTGAGGATCATGGAGCCAATGCAGAGCCCTGAATCTTCCCCTTCCTAACTATACACAAGAGAAAATGGACTTTATCCTGTTTGAGCCACTACCGTTTCAGGGGATGTTTCCTAACAAACAAGGGTAAGGAAGTTAATTATTTGAGAGAGCTCACCTTGAAGGACTTCTCTCCTCAGCAAAGCAGAAGGTAAGATTATAAACTGAGAGAAAAGATGAGGTGAGGGCAGAGTAGGTACAACAGAGGACATAACAGAAAATCGACAGAATGGAACTAAAAGGAGGCTAATGCAGAATTGAGGCCCCAGTTGAAAAAGGAAGGCATGCATGCTTATTAGACTCAGACAGTCACATCTCAGTTCCCTACAACAATGCACACCTGTAAATAGATACTGGAAAGAGAATGCAGACACTGGGGATTTGTATGTGGTTAGGAATTGTCAAAGCAGGCAAAATTCAAAGGGTAGAGAATTAGGAAAGTGTTTGGTGCCTGTAAAGGCAAAGATAACTGTGGGTTTCTAGATAAGAGAATCCAAAGATAGGAGGAAAGGGAATAGGGAAAAGGGAAGGTTCAGGGTCAAGATGAGGATAAAATCAGATTCAGAGGGAGACAAGGTGCTAGTAGGTGGTTGTTAAAGTCATGAGCTTTCATAGTCAGGCAGGACCTCAAGGGATCCCCTTAGAGGAGAACAGGGAGCAAAGGTCCTCAGGATGGGACACCTGCCCTCCTCATCCTCTTCAACCCAAGCAGATCTCTCTTTATAATTTTACACACATTTTAAATTTTGGAGTTCAGCATAAAATTTCATCCAGAAAGAGGGGTCTAATGCTAAAAGAAGGAGAAAGAGGAAAAGGTGAGAGAAGAAGTAGCAAAAGGAGGAGTAGTAGTAGTAATGGTGGTGGTGGTGGTGGTGGTAGTAATTTGGAACCCTCAAGGCCAAAGCAATTGTCTCCACTCGGTGCTATTCATGCAGCAGAGAGCAGCAAAGAAAGCCACGCTGGATGTGTCAGTCAGAGTGCTAGCAAGAAACAGATGACATACTCAAAAGGGGCGATTGAAAACTATTTTCAGAGGTGTGACCAGAGTTATGGCAAACCACAAGGATGCAGTGAAGCACTCCAAGGCTAGCAGCGGGGAGCCCCTGCCCCTCCCAGACCTCAAAAGGCAATTAGAGGGAACAGTTAAGTCAGGCAGTAGAAGGCTGCTAATGAGGGTTCTGGCCTTCAGTGAAGAAATACAGTCGCTGCTAGCCCATTGACCAGGAGGGAGGGAGCCAGAAGAATAAATTCCCTGGCTTCTCTCTCTTCCCACTCTCTTATCTCCTTCTGGTTTTGCCTGCTGGCCAAATCCAACAGAACAGAGAACAAGGGAGCCCAATCAAGGCAGTCCCTACCTGACATAGTCCCTCTATGTCAGGCTTCCAGGACATAGAGCAAGGTGCAAATGGTGGAAAGTGAATCCAGGAGGACAAATAGAGAATATCCAGCACAGATTTTGATTCCATCTACGAAAAATCCACTCTCCTTCATTCTCTGGGCAAGTGTGCTATGCTGACATTCCCTGGGAAGAATTCTCCATGTCTGATGCCTGAGCAGGTCAATAGAAACAAGGAGGTACAATTCTTCTGATTCCCCGAATACCCACTGTACTAGATATCTATTGCTGCATAACAAATTACCCTAAAACTTAGCAGCTAAAGGCAGCAAACATTTATTACCTCACAGTTTCTATGGGTCAGGAATTTGGGAGCAGCTTAGAGGGGTGGTTCCGGCTCAGAGTCTGTCATGAGGTTGCCATCAAGGTGTCATCCAGGGCTGCAGTTATCTGAGGGCATGACGAGGCTGGAGAATCTATTTCCAAAGTGGATTGTTCACATGGCTGTTGGCAATTGACCTCTCTCCATAGGGCTCCTTGAGTGTACTCACGACACGCATCAGCTGGCATCCCCCAGAGTGAGCAGTCCAAGAGAGAGAGAGAGACAGAGAGAGCAGGGAGAAAGCCACAACCCCGTTTATGACCTAATCTCTGGAGTCGTGTTCTATCACGATCACTCCTGCCTTATTCTAGTCTTTATAAGCAAGTCACCAAGTCTAGCCCACACTCTGGGGAAAGAAGGCAAGATGATGATTAGACTCTACCTCTTGAAAGGAGGAAAATTAAAGAATTTGCAGACATACTTTTAAACTGTGACACCCACATATACCTGTACCCATCAGCTTTAACGCTTTTAATTTTTAATTTTAATTTAAAGCTTTTAAGCTTTTAATACTATACTTGCACCTTCTGCTTCGAGAGAAAGAGGCACAATTCCACTGCAGCAGGCACCCTAGAGTTCACCCAGCAGGCTCCACAAAGAGACAGGGAACTCAAGGACTGTAAGGAAAAAAGCCAACTGCACAGTCCTGTTTCCTTACTGATTCAAAAAGTCGTAATAAAAGGTGTATTTTATTTCTGCTACATTCCTGTCTTAAAAAAAGAGAAAAAAGACATAAGTATGATAGCTAGACAGTAACATGTTGAAAATGATTCTACTAAAAAGTTCAGCTAACTTTTGAGTTGAAGCCAGCACAGCACATTGAACACTAAACGTTTAGGGTGATTTTTGTTGATTTGTTTCTATGATTGTCATAGAAGTTACGGGTAAGGGAGCAAAAGAGTTGGGTGTCAGAAGGAAAAAATAATATTTGGAAAACAAAATGTCAGAGCATTTTGTGGAATGAAGAGATTTAGATTTATTGATAAAGAGCAAAGTTTAAAACATTTCCTAATAGGAACATATTTGGTATTTGTTTTTAAACCTCATGTTATTTGCAGTTGTATCTGAAAGGTTGATAACATTTTCAAGCACTAAGAAATTGATTCTCACACATTTACTTACAGCTTCTGGTAGTTGATGAGTTTCTGGTAAATACAATGTCTGTCTTTTCTCCAACTTTTACACATTCATTTGCCAGTCTGAGATAAAGATAATCACAGGCTTCCTTCTTTCTTTGTGACAGATGTATAAAACAGAAGTCATGCAAACATAACGATGCAATCTACACATTTGTCAGTGTCTGTGTTCCTTCCATATGCTCATGCATTGCCTGGTGTCATGCGTAAACACTTCTGATCACACTCACATAGAATCCCAATTTTGTTACAGTGTGATCACAACACCTGAGAGACCTTGAAAGGACATTTCCAACACATCCCCTCTGGGATAATAATCCTATTCCCATACATAAGTTATTGTTAAAAACCTAAAAAGAAACAAAGCCTCCAACTTCTTTAGTAAAACTCTTTTTTAAAAAAAAAAAAATCTACACAGCAAGATTCTTATTTTTGATATCTTAGAATCTGTTTCCAGGAATGCTGGCGTCTGCCCTTTCAGCTTCAGTAAATGCTTTCATAATATGAATAGACATACTCTAATTCGTTTTTGTGGTCCATTTAGATTTCTGCATGTCAGATTTTATTAAAGTAGAGCCCCCTTATAGTTTGCTATATCCAGCTCTCATGCCAAGAGTGTCCAAAAGCTGGTGGACAATTCTTTGACACCGGACTCAGAAGTCATAAGTGCCAACTTCATCTTTCATCACAACTGCCTCCTTGATGACAAGAAGGTCATTTTGGACCTCTATGTCTCCCTGTCTTTCATTGTAACAAAGAAACGAGAAGGAGAATCTTTAATTTCTTCTTGACGGATGTCTAAGCAAAGACAGTTAAAAGTAGGCTCAAACTAACTCTTTTGTGCACACCAAAATTAGCTCTTTCTGTGCACATCCTCTCTTCCCCACTTCTGCAGTGTACTTTCAACAGCTAGCACCTGTATGTCTTCTTTGGGGCTGCCCACAGCCTGCCAGGGAGTCAGTTCTGAGGAGTTTACATTCCACTCCCCAACAAGGCAACAATTAACCAATAACTATTAAGCCAGGGAGAGGGAAGCCTAACTCCTTTGCTCCAGATGAGAAAATACCGAGGTATAACTTACCACCCAGAGTCCCGGGGATCTTGCTGAAGATTTGACCCAAGGCCAAGTGATGCTTTGGCTTCCTCCCCTTCCCTGTCCTGCTTCCTCATTCTCTCCCTGGTCTCCCATCGTAGCCATTCTTGAATAAAACCCTTGCATGTGAATTCTCATCTCTGAGTCTGTTTCTGGGGAACTCAACCTAAGACATAGCCAAATCCAGAAAAGCAATCATACTAAAAATACACTCAAGTGGAATTATATCTAGTAGGTACCACCAAGAGATTCCAAGTTAAGGCAAGACTCTTTGCCCTTGAAGTGTAAAAGGGGATGATAGGAGAAATAATTTAATATTTGCTGAATTACCAGGGATCGTATGAAGACCTCTTGAACCTCTTGATGTCTCACCTCTGCCAGCAACATCCAGATGACTGAAATGAGAGAAGAGCATTCATTCGATATTTGTACTGGTCAGGATGAATAAGGTTATGCTACACTTACAAGCAAGCCCCAGTGTCAGTGGCTAACAACAGAAAAGGTTTATTTCTCCCTTACGCTACACATGACCAACACGGATCATCGAGGGGCTCTGTTATTAAGGTCACTTGGACACCCAGGCTGAGAAAAGCACCATCTTGGCAGTTATATCCACATTCACCACTGCAGGGAAAAGAGTACATGGTGAAGAATACACTGGCCCTCAAAGCTTCTGCCTATAAATGACACACATAACTTCCGCTCGCATTTCATGGGCTAAGACAAATCATTTTGTCCATGATTAACAGAAAGTAACAGGGAATTGAATTCTACTATGTACTTGAAAGAGTAAGATCCAAATATCTGTGAACAGCTTTCATGATTTCCACAATAGTCTCCTGCATATCAACCAGCCTGACCCTGAGAAACTAGGTGTTGCCCACTTCTAAAAAGCAAGACAAACACATTTAATGACTTCGAGCTATCAGAGTTTCTATGAGATTTATTTATTCAACAAATATCTATTAATATCTTCTCTAAACAAGGGACTATGCTGAGGCCTGGGAGGCAGTATAATATTATGGCACTGGCCATATGCTCTGGAAACAGAGGATCTGTGTTCAGATCCCAGATCTGTGATTTACCAGCAGCACAAACTCAAGCAAATTACCTTTCTGACTCAATTTCATTCTCTGACAAATGGGGACAATAATAGAATGTTTCTTATAGAATTGACGAGAAGATGAGAAGTGATAATGCATGCAAGTACCCAATAAATATAAACAATTATCTTCATAATTATTCGAAAGATAAATGAGACGTGGTACCCGCCCTTGAGAAGCTCATCCCAAGTTACAAGATACAGCAATGTTTAGAAGATATTTACTGAGGACCTATACGTGCAGGGCTGAACTGGGCACTGGGATATAAGCATAAATAACACCCTGCCCTTGCCCTTTAAAAGTAGCCAGTTTGGTGGGTGAGACAGAAACATAAACGGACCCTTTCAATATTCTTAGAGTGACAAGATGGAGTCTATGGGAATGCAAAGAAGAAAAGTATAGCTAAATTAAAGGTAAATAGACAGCTATTTGAAGGAGACTTTTTCCTGAAGTGCATTTTAAATGTGCAAAATCAGTTATGCTTTAACTCAAGGTTAGTAAAGAAAGCTTTCAACCTCTAGGTCTCCCAAAATGCCTTGCTGCCGTTGTTGGTGTTAGGCAGGTGTAGCTGACGGCAGGAGCAGCTCCCAGCCACGCTGCTCCCGTCCTTGATTCAGACTCTCAGATGTTCTATTCAACAGCGCTCAGTCAAAACCGGAGAATATACAGAAAGGGCAGCCATCCACGAAGGCAACCCTCGTCTGCCTAGATGAAATACTTGATTCTCCTCACAAAGTGAATTGTAATAAACAGAAGAAATGTCACAAAATAGCCATGGCCTTCTTGTCGCAGGAGTTCTGTGAGCAATTCCACACAGATCTATAACACTGTTTAAGCCATGCTGAGGGAGAGATTTTTTTTTAATTCTTTTCCATGCTTCATCTGCTCTCAGGAACACGAAACCTCTGACTGCTTAAAACTAAATATTGGCACCTTTTGGTTCTCTATGTTTCTTATCTCTTAATCCAGCAAGATGAACTAAAGTTTTCCCAATGACAATAGTCAGACACAGTGAGAATAAGATCAACAGACCAGACACCTCAGAGAGAAATAAGGCATACTTTTCCGTATTTAAAAGAGAATACACATATAATATAAACATAAAACCAGAAAGCCCTGTTTTTATTTACAATCCACTTGAAAAAGACGGTTTCTATGGCAGCAGAAAACGTGAGGGTTTTTTCAAAGGGACTATTGAATTTACAAAGATTCACTCACCTCATTAGAAGTCTTTCCTCTTCTTTGATGATATGTCAGAGCTGATGAATTTTGGGTGATTTATGCTGCAATGCTCGTTCTACAACGTTCAAGAAGATACATGGAAGAGCTTTCATTTTCTTCTCTAAAACTGGGTTTCTTAGGAGGAGATCGCCCGTGGGTTTGTAGGCATCCATATGGAAAAGAAGGAACAACAGTTAATTAATTCCATGAGAAGAAACAGCGGGCGTGTGAGAGTGAGAGAGAGGGAGGCAGCAATCCGCCATTGATCTTGTGAAAGGGCATAGTTTAAGAGTTCCAATCAGGAGACCTGCTGATATGCTGATAAAACAAACCACTGCACAATTGATAATTATTCCTGTAGTCAAAAGAGGAAACATTTAATCTATCTTTGCATTACATGTGATTGTAGCTGGTGGACACAGCATTCATCAGAGGCTAGAAATGCTCACTACTCTCAGACATGTGGGCCAGGCTCTGTTTCAGGGAACAGGTGGAAATAGTGATCAAGGGCCCACTAGTTGAGGAATTGCACCCTAGGGGTGTTTGAGCACTGGTGGCATGGTCTCCAGTGTAGGGAAAAGGCAGCTTTGAGGGGGTGGGAGAGGATGCAAATATGAAAGAAAGGAAAGAACATTCCCCCCAAAATAAATAGCAATGGCAAAAGAATGTAGAGGAGGCTGATCTATGCTATTGCCAGGCCTGACCTCTCTCCCAAGGAACACCCACATGCCCAACTGCCTGCCAGATGTCTCCATTTAGATGTCCCTCCAGCAACTCAAGCTCACTGCCAAACAGAACTCTTCAGTCCTCATGCAGCACCAGCTTCTTTTCTGGCACATACAGCTCAAAAACTGGCACCACCAGCCCCATGGCCAACAGAGCCAGAAACTCTGAAGTCGTCCCAGACTCTGCCCTCTGCCCTTTCCCTACCCCTCACCAGGTCCCATGCTCTGCACTCTCCAGTGGGTCACAGCCTCCATTTCCATGGTCCTGCCTTGGGGGGGGGGCCCTTGCCTTACTCCCTGCTCAGTGTCTTCCTCTTCCATCTATTTCCACACTGTTGCCACGGTGTTCTTTCTACGTGCAAATGCAGCCACATTTCAGGTCACACTCTTACTTAAAATCCTCAATGGAAACCATAGCTTTTGGAATGGTCTAAAAGCTTGAACTTAGCGATCAACACTTGTCATGATCCAGTCCCTGCCTGGCTCTCTAGCCTCACTTCTTAGCAACTACCTCTGTCTCTCTCTACAAGCATCATCCCCTCTCCACAGTGGCTGCTTAACATTGCCCTGAACATGCTCTGCTGTTTCACAGTAGCTGCTTTTGTAGAAGCCAATGTAACTGCCAGTGTCTGACCAGGTTGTGCTCAGCTGTAGGGGGTGGGGTGAGCTGTCTCAGCATCAAGCATGTTTACATGACACCCACTGAGAGAACTAAGAAGTGGAGTCATTGGGCCTCTATGAACAATGGCCATACACACATGGTTTTCTTCAGCTACTGCTCCTCTGGCACCTGTCATATTTCACTTTGTAATAGTGAACTGAATTGAGTGAGAGGCCATCAAATATCCTTCCTAACAGAACAGCCGGGTGTCTAACATTTACAGAGTGCCTACGAGCTGGGAGTTCAGTTCCAATCTCATTTCAGCCTCACAGCTACTCTGTGGGTGAGTGTTCTTATCCCCATTCCTTGGATGAGAAAAGTGCTCTAAAATAGGAGAGGAAGCAATATTGGTCCCTTCTCCCTGGGGACATGCTCATCGTGTCCCAAGAGAGAAATCCAACTCCAGACCAAGTCTTCCTGCTTGCCTTCTCTTTCCTCAAATTTAAAAGTTACAAAGATTTGGCCTCTGGTACAGTCCAGTCCTGTCTAGGGTAAAATAATCAGAGCTTGGTGAAAGCCACCAAAAAGGAGAGCCATCCAGAATTTCCCATTCCAACCAAGGAAGCTGCAGTGGCAAAGAAAAAAAGCTCTTCCACCTTTGACAGAGGAATTTCAATATGCAAACACGAACACACACAGTTTCTTTGCAGACTTATCTAAATAGAAAAATACTGGAAATAACCTAGATGTGTACCAATAGACAACTTATTAAACCAGCTGCTAAAAAAAAGAGAATGAGCTATAATTGATAAGGAAGCACATTCAAGATATATTTTTAAGCAGACGGAGAAAAAAGGCAAGTTGCAGAAGAATAAGTATATAGTATGCTACTTTTGAGTAAAAAGAGGAAGAAAAATAAGAACATATGTTGGTATTTGTTTGTACAAGCATAAAAAACTAATAGTGGACACTGTGAGAGATTGGGATGAGAACTGGGCGTTCTAGGGACAGGAGTAAGAGGTTACTTTCTCTTTATCCCTTTTAAAATATTTTAAACCATGGAAATGTATTATCTATTCAAAAATTAAATTAAAAAGAAAAATCTTTCCCATTTGTACACAGAACCCACTGTGTTTCATTTTGGGAGGGAACATCACGTTCTTCTCTAACAAGATCTTCCCACTCCCACCTCGTGAAGGATGCTAAACAGACTAACCTTGAACTTAAAAGTTGCCCTGCGTTGCAACACAAGTACCCCTTAGAGGCATAGTTCTCTTGTATTTTGCACAGTGCTTTGATTTCAAGCATTGGAATGTAACTCTGGGTAACCCAAGAGAAATCAGTCTAATAATTGGTAGGGCACAATCAAGAAAAAACTTTCTTTTCCTCTCACTGATGCCCACAACCATCCTCCATCAGGGCTCTCTTCCTCGCCCCTGGCAACAACTTGGGCAGATCAGATCCTATAGCTTTTCTGTCTTTTTCCAGTATTAATGAACAGTGTCATTTTCAGGCATAAACCATCCAGTCCAATTCGCTAGCATCAAGACTTTAATCTCTCCTTCCTATTCAAGCTCCTGCCCTCCCCAACAGATCAGGGCAGACCCACAAATTTATAGACAGCAGTGGACGTGCGCTTAGGTGAGTACACTCTGGTCTTCCCCCTGTCTCCCACCTTCTTCCAAACTCTTCTTCCCCACCACTGCTCTGCTTCTAGTTCTCTAGGTAAGCACAGCAAGGAAGGACAAAAAGTATAAGGAACAAAGGTCTGTGTGGCACATATCCACATGTGGCTGTCCTCTGTGGGTGCCCTGATGGCCACCTCACAGGTACCCCCATACATCACAATCCCATAACACAGGCGATTCCTACCACCTGAGCTCTTGGGCAGCCTCTCAGTTTCTATTCCAACCAGACTCCCCACAAGGCTTGATTTTGCTGGCATCCCTTTGAGGCAGAGGGACTCCAGGATGGCTTTAGCCTGGCTACCCTTCATAAGGTCCAAAAGGACCCCTGGAACCATGACATTGCCCCACTGTACCGCTCTCTCCTTACCCTGCTGTCAGTGCATCTCCACCCGAAAATCCTAAGGGACACCTCAGGTTCTCCTGGGGACACTTCCGTGTCCTTACTCTAGTAGTGGCAAGGACAGGGCTTAGGGCATCTTGTATTCTGGAGAGTTTTCTTAAAGCCCTCCTCCCATGAATTGTAGGAAGGGATGGAGTGGGTGGGGAGCCCATATCCACAAATGCTCATGATCCACAAAGCCCTCCTTCCCCTAAACTATATTTTTCTCAAAAAATGATGTCATTAGGACTTCCCCATGCTGCAACTCCCAGTGAATTAATTAGTCTGGGCATCGAGCAATTACAGTGCTGACACCAAAAAAGAGCAAAAAACAGACATTATGTGGCTCTTGGTGAAAGAACACACCATCATCTAGAGTCTTGCCAAAGGGATCAAAGCTGAATCCAATTAAGTTTCTGGGTCCAGCCGCCAATTTGCAGGAAATCAGGGGACAGAGGAACATGTTGAACTGTGGCTTGAATGTGCAATCAGCAAAATCAGACTGTGGGAAGCTCTAAAGGTCAAACAGCCCGATAGATAAATTTTAGGGGAAAAAAAGGGATGAAGAGGAAACCTGTGAATTAAAAGAGATTTAAAAGACCTATCAGATTGTTTCCAATGGGCAAGGCCAAACTATAGTGTCTGGAGATGCACACTTAACTGATAAAACCATAAAAAATGAAAGACCTGATCACTCTAAAGTTAGGCTGTTTATAGAGAAAGGAGCCTGCATTTGGAATAGGACATATGGAGGACTTCTGGGGTGGCCAGTGAAGTTCTATTTCTTGACCTGGATGGTGGTTAAAAGGGCGTTTGCCTTACAATAGTTCATTAAACTAAAAGTTTTGGGTTTCTGGGTCTGTGTTTTATTTATTTACATTTATTAACCAAAAAAAGGTGCAAGAAAAAGGAGAAAAGAAAAGAAATATAGGAAACAAATCTGAAAAAAAAGTCCCCTCCCTTTTGTGGTAGGCAGAATAATGGCCCCTCAAAGTTGGTCACATCTTACCACATCTTAATTCCCAGAACCTATGAATATGTTACGTTACGTGGCAAAAGAGACATGGCAAATGTGATTAAGTTATGGATCTTGCCATGGAGAGATTATCTTTGATTATCTGAGTGGACCTATATAATCACAGAGTCCTTATAAGTGAAAGTAGGAGGGAGCAAAGCCAGAGTCCTATGTGACGTGATGACAAAAGCAGAGGTTGGAGTGATGCGGTTGCTGGCTTTGGAGACGGAAGGAAGCCTGAACCAAGGAATGTGGGCAGAATGTAGAGGCTGGAAGAGGGAAGGAAAGGGACTCCCTCTTAGAGCCAAAAGAAGGAACGCAGCCCTCCTGACACCTTGACTTTGGCCCAGTGAGACCCATTGTGGACTTCTGACCTCCAGCACCATAACATAATAAATGTGTGTTGTCATAAGCTATCAAGTTTGTGATAATTTGGTACAGCAGCAACAGGAAACCAACGTAGCCTTTCTTACCAAGGCAAGAGGTAATGGAAGGGCTCAAGTTCACAAAACTAGTTTGGCTTTGAGGAGTGTGTGTCAAATACTGTTCTCAGCTTTGCCTTCAGACAAAACTCTCAGGTAAAAGGAAAATCTCATTAAAATTCTGTTCTATTAGGAAAAAGGAAGTTCTTCGAAGGACAGCATCAGGAAGCTCAGAAAGTTAATGAACCACTATAAATCCAGGCTCGGTTACAGAGAGAACAAAGAAAGCTACAGAACTCCAAAAAGCAGGAACAGTCCACTCACCGTGGGGCCCCTGAGGTGAATTTATCTTACCTACTAAGTCTCAATTGGAGAGGAACAATTCCAGCCCTCTGTCACCTTGGTGGAAGCCAGGCACCTGAATTTAGTGTTGCACCAAGCCCCAACAGAAGGAGGAATGGCAGTTGAATGCTGGGTGGCAAATGTTTACTACCATTTCCTTATTAACATCTTTTGTAAATTTGTTAATGAGCTCCTTCCCAAAGCAACGATAGTGGAGACCAGTTCTCTCTACTGAAAATGAGGCACAGAGCAGGCAAAGGCGTGCGATCCAGCCAAGGCATTTCTCAGGAAAGGAGCACTGAGTAAGTCAGGCAGGTGAGGAGGATGGAGGCCTCAGAAGAGAGACAGATGAGGGAAGAGTGAGGGTACCAGCAGCAGGAGAAGGATGGACGGGAGTCTTGAAGGAACCTTGAAGGCAAGACCCCCACCCTCTCCTGCCCACTCAGGGCTAGTCTGGGGAGAACTCATACCCTATAGCTTGGCTCTGCGACAAATCAAACAATGTAGGTTTCTGACCAGGAAAAAAAAGAAGCAACCTCCTTAATTTGTTAATTATATAATAAAATGAAAACATATGTGGCTGCTTCTCTCTCCTCAGTAGGGCTATCACCTTTACACTGTCTCCTGCGAGTTTCCACTCCGAGTCCTTCGCATTACCATCTAGAAAAACCAAATGATGTATTTTAACACTGCTGTAGGTGCAGTTTGACCTTTAAATCACATTATTTAAATATTAATGACATAGCAGGAAAGCAGCCTACTGACAGGTGTTGTACAAGTCAGACCAAATAGGATACTAAATCTGCGAGCGCCTTTGAAACTCCCATTAGAGATAATGAGGTATGGGCCTGTATTCCCACACATTGTCCAGCACTGGTTCACTCCACATCCAGTCAGAATAAATTAACGGAACATTGTGTTTGAAGGGAGGGAAATCATTCTTCCTTCAAGATGCCATTTAATGACTTCTGCAGCTCCACATGAGGATGTCAGGAAAGGGCCAATTTGTTTCTCAGCCTTGGAAGTGAGTGCCACGTTCATGCAAGGGCTGGATTCCACACTGCTGGATGAGAGCAGCAGACTTGCTTCCCAAAAGGCCTCAAACAGACCCTCCTTTCTGCCCACGTCCTCCTCCCAGCTGGCTTGACGGTATCACGTACTCCCGGGTCACTGTATAGGTTTCTCGGATCCTTTCATTGGAAACTGCGACATCACAGGCTGCAAGGACTTACCCTCCTAAGGCACCCAATGCACTGAGAGCACCTCAGTTCTCTTCCCTTATACCCCAGGCCAGGGTTTCCTCAACCTTGGCACAATTGTCATTTGGAGCTGGATAATTCTTTGTTGTGAGGGGCAGTCCTGTGCATTGTAGGATGTTTAGCAGCAATCTTGGCCTCTACCGACTAGATAGCAAGAGCAATTCCCCAGCTGTAATACCCAAAAATGTCTCTAGACACTGTCAAATGTCCCCAAGAGAGGGGAAAAATGCCCCTGGTTGAGAACCACTGGCCCACGCAAATATATTAATTATATACTTCAGTGTCCTCATGTTGCTCCTCAGCTCCTCAAAGCCATCACTTCAGAATCCAACAGCCTGGATAATGCACCTGCTGATTAAAGGTGACATATTCTTCATGGTGCTCTAGACCAGAAAAGGGAATCAAAGTTGCAATGGAATATAAGAGACGAGGAGGATGACTCTGAGTCAACCACCTTCGATTGAAATAAGAGAAGTCCATGAATTCTAGGGGCATTCTTTCTCTAATCATGCTTGATCTGACATACTGCAGTTTTAACGCCCACTTAAAATTGAGCCCAACTCTACTTATTCTAGAAACAATATTAATAATTTATTAATAATAAATAAGACACCATGCAATGAGCCATGGTACAATCTGTCTGTCATAGTTGATTCGGTTTGAGTTAGATATCTTTTTATATTTTTTTTAACATTTGTAACTGTGCTAAGATAACAATATTACTCAAAATAACCCAGAAAACCATGCAATGGCCCCATCCTTCAGAATTGTGCATCCTGAGAATTTTAGGCTACAGGGAACTGAGGAACTGCTGAGAAAAGCCCTGAATGGAGACAGCAGCACCAGTCAATGAGCCAACCAGTGACTAAGAACTTGACCACCCACTTGGACACTGTGATGCCTGCAGATAGGCATTTTTCCATTGACACTGTTTTTGGTGTGTTTCTGAAGATCTGCTCATGGCTACAGCAAGATAAATAACTTTCAAGTTGGGACTTGCCCAGTGGCATAGTGGTAAATTCACATGCTCCTCTCAGGCAGCCCAGGGCTTGCAGGTTCAGATCCCAGAAGCGGACCTACACACTACTCATCAAGCCAGGCTATGGTGGCATCCCACATACAAAAAATAGAGGAATATTGGCACAGGTGTTAGCTCAGGGAAAATCTTACTGAAGCAAAAAGCAGAAGATTGGTGACAGATGTTAGCTCAGGGCCAATCTTCCTCACCAAAAAAATAATAATAATAATAACATGCAAGTTTATGATTAGGGTCCGGTTTACAATTTTGGCTAACCACAAGTTGATTTTATGCCAGAAATCATTTCATCAAACCACTCGTACCCTTGATAAAGGAAAATGTGTATGAATCTCTCAGAGCATGTTGAAATAAACATATTTCAAACATAACAATGGGACCTTTGGTCAATGAGTATGTTTGCAGGCTGCTTCCCACAATCTAAACCTCAGCCTAGGTTGGTGGTTCTCAAAGTGTGGTCCCCAGACCAGCAGCACCAGCAGCAACTGGGATCTCATTAGAAATGAAGATTCTCAGGCCCCACCCCAGACCTACTGAATCAGAGACTCTGAGCAGAGCCCAGAAATCTGTTTAACCTTGCCTAGGCCACTAGGTAATGCTGATGCAGCTGAAGTTTGAGACCCACTGACCTAGAAAATGAGTTTCATTGAGAAGTTAAACCAAACCCCAACTCATGAAGTTCCTACTACCAAACTCAACCCAGTGCTCTTTGCGTGTAGTATTACTCACATTGTTAACACTGACAATATTGTTTGTAGGCGGATTAGAGAAAGAACAATGCATCATCAACAAAATCCTTGTCTCTCTTTCTCCCTTGAAAGTCAAGAACTACATCACAATCTGGCTGACACCCACCAAGTTTAAGAAATTCAGAATTCTGAGCCTCTTGGCACCTTTCTCTCTATCCCTCATACATACGCATTATTAGAGAACATATGGTGTTTAATCAAAAGATAACATTACATTGGTAATGTTCACGAGCACTGGCAAATATTTTACTTACAAGCTGCCATAGTTAATTATCTGGAAAAATATAAATGTTCACATTTGGCCAAATTCCCTGTACGTCCTCCCTCTGCATCTCTTCTGCAAACAGCAGCCCCAGCCGGATGTCCCATTGCTGATCCACACAAAGCTCTTGAAATACAGACTTTACTGGTGAAAAAAAGTCTGTTTCTGGTTGGCAATACGTCTCTGTGAACTAATATGGGAAATAACTCACGAGCATGTGGGAGAGGCTGAGGGATCCTGAAGGAGAGAGGTTGAGAGAACACGGGCTGGCGTCGAGTGTAAACAACCCGGAAGGGAGCAGAGGTTCAGCACAGACGGGCTCTGCAGTCAGGCTGATGGGGTCCAATCGCAGCCCTGCCCCTCAAGCCCTCTCCTTGTAAAACGGGGATAAGGGCTCCTCGTAGAGTTGTTGAGGATTATATAAGATAATCCAAGTAAAGCTCTTAGTTTAGAGCCTGGCATATAATAAGTGCTTAGTACATTTTAGCTATTTCATTACAGTTTCATTATTGTGCGAAAAATCATTTCTGAAGTAGCCAAAGTGATCCGTAAAGAGCTGAGGTGAGCTCTCGTGACTCTGGTCATCCCCTGTGCTGGCACAGAATACGTGCCTGCTCTCTCACTCCCTGTCTCTCAGTATTTTGAGCACTTACTATGTTGCCTGGCACTGTTCCAAGAGCTTGATGTGATTTTGATTATTTAATTCTCACGATAATTATACAGTAGTCCCTCCTTATCCACGGTTTTCCTTTCACAGATTTCTGTTACTCGTGGTCAACCACAGTTCGAAAATATTAAATGGAAAATTCTAGAAATAAACAATTCGTAAGTTTTAAATTGCACTTGTTCTGAGTAGCGTGATGAAATCTCATGCATTCCCTCCTGCTCCATCTTACTCAGGATGTGAATCATCCCTTTGTCCAGCGGATCCACACTGTATATGCTACTGCTTGTTAGTCTCTGTCATCAGATCAACTGTTGTGGTATTGCAGGGCTTGTGTTCAAGTCACCACTATTTTACTTAATAAGAGCCCTAAAGCTCAAGAGTAGTGATGCCGGCAATTCGGATTTGCCAAAGAGAATCCTTAAAGTGCTTCCTCTAAGTGAAAAAGTGAAAGTTCTTGACTTAATAAGGAATGAGAAAAATCATATGCTGAGGTTGCTAAGATCTACAGTGATTTTATTACAGTGTATTGTTATAATTGTTCTGTTTTATTATCAATTATTGTGTAAATCTCTTACTGTGCCTAATTTATAAACTAAACTTTATCATAGGTATGTATGTATAGGAAAAAACATAGCATATGTAGGGTTCCGTACTATCTGCGGTTTCAGGCATCCACTGCGGGTCTTGGAATGTTTTCCCTGTGGATAAAGGGGGTAACTGCTGTATTGTTAAAATGAGGTACAGAAGTTAAGCAACTTAACCAAGTTACATAGCTGGTAAGGACTTAAACCTAGACAATTTGTCACCAGAGAATCCACACCTAACAGCTATGCTACACTGCCTCTTTATAAATATTGAAATATTAACTTAGCAAATATTTTTTGATTAGATGAATGAACTCTTAAAATGCAAATACACCTGAGAAAGGTAAAATCAGCAATTAACACCTTAGGAAAAAAACCTTAGCACTAACCCCTCAGCACTATGGGCTTGCAAGACAGAAAAGATAGTCCAAGATGGTTGGGTGGTGATCCAGGCAAATTTTATTGTGTTTAAAGGGGGCAGTGTGAAGTAGAGAGCTCTTGGGTGCACTAGAAGAGACAAGGACTTAGGAAGCAGACTGAGCTGAACAACTTACTTAAAGTCTCTGAGCCTCAGCTTCCTCTTTTGTAAATTATATTTAAGGATATCTACCTCATGGGCTTGCAGCGAATATCAAATGTAAAGACTTTACAGTGTCTGGAACACAGTAGCCACTCAATTAATGCTGGTCCCCCAAAAAAGTGTTCTTTCCAAAATAGGTTACCTTGGATGTGGTGCCACAGTGGTGATTAGGGACATCAAGAAGACACGAGTGTCCACCTCCAACATCGGGGTAATAACAGCTGAGAAGTGAGTAAGGATATCAAAACTGTGCTTTGCTCAGGTCCAGCCTCTTGGAGCAATTCATAACCTGGATTAATGCACTCCAAGGCCTAAATTCATGACAGAAGTGAATCTCACTTTCTCAAAACCACCTGGAAGAAAGGACGCTTTTTGAAAAGTAAAGAACTGGTTGATGTTATTTAGGGATGAATGACTGGAGCTGGAAGAATTGTTTTCAAGCCTTCCATAGAGACCAGACATAACTCTTTAGCAGTAAAGATTGTCGCTAGGAGTATCTCCATAGTAAACCATGAAAATATATGTCAAGATAGTGGTTTGTTCGTATCCTAGTGTAATGCATAGCAGGCCCAGGCAGAAATAAGTCTTAACATAGAATCTCATAGGAAGATTGCTTATCTGCACTCTAGACACCAAGATCATGACTATAAAAAATCAGGTGAAGACCACCTAATCAAGGCACCTAGAGGTAGCCTCATATATAACGCTTAGAGATCTTCATTGATAAATAATATTACAAAGACCACAAAAGATTTTGTTAAATGGCTGGCCCAATACTCTACAGTGAAAACAAATACAATTTACTATACACATGAATATCTAACAAATCACAGAAAGGAATGGGTTCAGATATCCATCTCCATTTCATTCTTACCAAGAAATAGTAATGATTCTGGGATACAGTAGTCACTCAATAAATATTTGTCAAATATTTAACAAAACCAATGTGGCTAAAGGAATAATTCTGATCTGGACTATATTCTTCTCCCAGGTCCTCAGGATCATTTTGTGGATCCCACATTGACCCCCCTACGCCCACTGTGTAGAGGTTGACTTCTTGCTCTAGATCCTTTGTGAAGAATCATGAGACACTCAGAATTAGTTCAAAATGAACAACTCACACATCTGCAAACGTTTGGCACCCTCCCTTGCTTGTTTGATAATCTGAGGAATGGCTGTACAATATTATAGCTCTCTGTCCTTCTAAACTATGTGATCTTCTTTCTCCTTAGAAGCTGCATTTTGTCTGAATAGTGAGCTTCTCTTCAGGCTGTGGTAATGAGATGAGTACTTTCTATTTGGAATCCCTCGTAAAGTTGATGTTCTGGTGCTTAGGACCACGATAATTCCAATGTGGCACCATCTGACATCCTTCACGTCATCCAGAACCAGTATTGCAACAAGTTTCTGAGGCATCACTTCATACTCAGTACTGTATGGGTTTCACATGCACATCAAGAACCAGCGAGTCTTCAGACAGACATTACAGACCCACTGCCACAACTAGAGCCCTGATCTATGGGAGGTAAGGCAAAGAAATAAAAGCCAATGTTCCTGATGTTGGTTTGGGAAGAGAGAGATCCTTCATGCAAATAAGCACTTACCCACATATGAAAGAAACAGCACAAAAGAATATGTCAACAAGTGGAAATTCTTATGGTGTACTCCAGGTATACACCTAATCAGAGAACTGACCAGAGAATTAACTAGATCGATAATGGAAGCTTTCATGGAAGATGTGATCTTTGATTCTATTAGCAATGAAGATGAAGAACAGATGTTGGAAGACAGGATTTGGGAGAAAAACAAAGACAGAAAAAAGTACAAATGCTTGGAACTGATGAGCTAGGTGGTGAACTGATCCTCATTCTATCACTCAGCAATAAAAAGTTGACAAGAAGATCCAAATTACTCTCACCATATGAAAATAACTCCATCCCAGAAAAATGCCTGGAGTCCAACTTGACCCTTAAAAGACTCCATCTTTTCCTGTAAACCTCTATGGGGACCCTGGACCAAGATGGCGGCAAGGGAAGCTCTTGAATTTCCCTCCTCCCACGAATGCACCAAACGTATGGCTAGACATGGAGAAATCCCCTTCAAAGGATGGGCCTCAAAACACCCAGCTCTGAAAGCAACGAGGCTTGCATTCAAGAATCCCACAGGATTAAAGCTAACAAAGAAGCAGTTCTTAAAGGGCATGTGAACACTCTCCACGGCCGTCCCCCAGGGCTCAGCATAAGGGGGCAGGCAAAAACGCCCATCTCCCAGTGTTTTCCTGAAAGGGTTTGATTGCCTATTTTACAAGCTGCTGCCTGAGGGTCCAGCTTCTAAACAGCCCTCATCTAGGTCCTGACTGCAATCTGCCTTGGAGCCTGCAAAAACTGGTGGGCACATCCCCTGCCTTCTCTCTGCTGCTTACTCCATCAATAAAATCCAGTCACCAGCATCACCCTGGAAGCAACCTGTCCACACATCTAGTGCCCCAACTTTTATAGCTGCACCCCAAGAAACAGGCCCCCAAATCACCTAGCTCTGATAGCCAATGGGACTTGCATTCATGAGTCCCACAGGACCATAGCAAACAAAGAAGCAGTTTTTAAATGGGCACGGGAGTCTCTTCAGTAAATGGTGCTGGGAAAACCAGATATCCACAAGCAAAAGAGTAGAACTGGACCCTTATCCTACACCATACACAAAAATCAGTTCAAAATGAATTAAAGACTTGAACATAGGACATGAAAGTCCTAGAAGAAAACATAGGCAGGATGTTCCTTGACATGGGTCTTGGCACTGATTTTTTGGACTTGACACCAAAAGCAAAGGCAACCAAAGTAAAAATAAACAATTGAGACTACCTCAAAAGAACAAGCTTCTGCCCAGGGGCCATCATGGTGGCTCAGCAGTTAAGTTCACACATTCTGCTCGGCAGCCTGGGGTTTGCCGGTTCGGATCCCGTGTACAGACTTATGTACCACTTCTCAGGCCATGCTGTGACAGGCCTGTGGGATGCTATGGCGTCCCACATATAAAGTGGAGGAAGATGGGAATGGATGTTAGCTCAAGGCCAATCTTCTTCAGCAAAAAAGAGGAGGATTGGTGGCAGATGTTAGCTCAGGGCTAGTCTTCCTCAAATAAAAAAAAAAGTTTTGCCAGCAAAGGAAACCATCAACAAAAGGTTAATATACAAAATATACAAGGAACTCATATAACTCAATAGCAAAAGACAAATAATTCAGTTAAAAAATGGGCAAAGGGAGCCGGCCTGGTAGTGTAGCAGTTAAATTCACGTGCTCTGCTTCGGCAGCCCAGGGTTCGCCAGTTCAGATCCCGGGTGCAGACCTACACATGGCTCATCAAGCCATGCTGTGGCAGGCATCCCACGTATAAAATAGAAGGAGATGGGCACAGATGTTAGCTCAGGGCCACTCTTCCTCAACAAAAAGAGGAGAATTGGCAGTGGATGTTAGCTCATGGCTGATCTTCCTCATAAAAAGAAAAATAGGCAAAGGACTGGAATAGACATTTTTCCAAAGAAGATTTATGAATGGCCAAAAGATGCATGAAAAGTACTCAACATCACTAATAATCTGGGAAATGTAAGTCAAACCCACAATGAGATATCACCTCACATGTGTTAGAAAGTTTCTTATCAAAAAGACCAGAGATAACAAATGCTGGCAAGGGTGTAGAGAAAAGGGGACACTTGTATGCTGTCGGTGGGAATATGAACTAGCACAGCCTCCATGGAAAACAGTATGGAGCTTCCTGAAGAAATTAAAAATAGAACTACCACGTGAGTCAGCAATTCCACTTCTGGATACATATCCAAAGGAAACCAATAGCTATCTCAAAGAGATATCTGTACTCCCATGTTCACTGTAGCATTATTCAGAATAGCCAAGGTATGGAGACAACCTAAATGTTTGTCAATGGACGGAAGGATAAAAAAAAGTGAGAGAGAGAGATATATAAAATGGAATATTATTCAGCCTGATAAAAGAAGGAAATCCCATCATTTGTGACAACATGGGTGAAACTGGAGGGTATTATGTCAAGTGAAATAAGTCAAACAGAGAAAGACAAATACTACATGGTATCAATTATATATGGAATCTTAAAATCTATATATATATCAAGCTTATAGAAACAGAGAGTAGAATGATGGTTGCCAGGGGCAGGAGAGTGGGGGAAATAGAGACAGGCTGGTCAAAGGTACAAACTTTCAGTTATCAGATGAATCAGGTCTGAGGATTTAATGTATAACATGGCAACTATAGTTGATAATATTGTATAATTGAAATTTGGTAAGAAAGTAGAACTTAAGTGTTCTCACCGGAAAAAAAAAAAAAGCAAATATGTTTGGTAATGGATATATTAATTAACTTGATAGTGAGAATCCTTTCACAATATGTACATATATCAAATCATGTTGTACACTTTAAATATATTACAACTTTGTCAATTTACCTCAACCTGAAAAAATAACAAAAATTTCAATAATAAACTAGAAAGAAGAAGAACCAAAACCTAACTCTGGTAAGCAGAGAATGAGGTCCAACAATCTCCCAGAGGCGGGTCCACCTGGCCCACACTGACTGGACACAGCTCAGGTTTTGTCCCATCCAGCCTCATGGGCAAAAGTTTCAAGAATGCAGTTCAGGCTGTTGCATTGTCCCCAAGCTCATTCAACCTCAAGCTTACATCAAGCCAGACTATGTTAAGAGTTAGCAACACGGAGTACTAGGAAACCCAGAAGACAGGTTCTTCTCTCAGCTTGACCAGAAACGAAATGGTCCCTTGTTGACAGGCTATTTGATTTTCTAGAGGCCTTGATTCCCTCACTAGTTAAATAAGAAGGATTCAACCAGCTTACTGGTTGGTAAACTACAGCCTGTGGGCCTACCACCTGTTGAAGTTTTATTGGAACACAGCCATGCTCATTTGTTTACGTATGGTATATGGCCGCATTCTAGCTACAATGGCACAACTGAGTAGTTTCAACAAAGACCATACGGCCCACAAAACCTAAAATATTTACTATCAGGCCCTTCAAGAAAAAATGTGCCAATCCCTGAACTAGGTAATCTCTTGATTTCCTTCCAGGTCTAAAATTCTATGACTCTAACTAATCAAAAAGAATGTATTAATAAACAATAATATGACAGGGCTCAACAGTTGCAAATTGCAGATAATTTGACCCAGCCAGTTTAAGCAGGAAAAAAAAAAAAAATATATATATATATATATATATATATATATATAGCTTATATAAGCTGAAAAGTCTATAGGCAAGATTAAGTTAATTTGGGGCCTATTTCAGAACCCAAATATTATGGACTGAACGTCTATGTCCCCCATAAATTCACGTGTTGAAACCCTACACCCCAGTGTGATAGTACTGGGAGGGGGAGACTTGGGGAGGTAATTAGGACTACATGAGGTCATGAGGGTGGAGCCATAATGATTGGGACCAGTGTCCTTATAAGAGTCACAAAGGAGTTTGCTTCCCTGCTGTCTGCCATTAGGATACAAGGAGAAAAAGACCATCTACTGGAAGCAGGCCCCCACCAGATATTGTGTCTGCTGGTGCCTTGATCTTGGACTTCCCAGCCTCCAGAGCTGTGAGAAATAAATGTTGGTTGCTAAAGCTGCCCAGCCTATGATAACCGTTATAGCAGCACAAGCAGACTAAGACACCAAACAATGTCATCAGGAACAAGCTGTCAATTCTACTTCCCCTTTGACAGCTTCATTCTCAAAATCCTCAGGATTAAGCCCAGCATCTTTTATTCCCATTGATATAATATGAAATCCAGAGGAAAAGAGAGATTCTGCTTCCCATAATACTGTACCACAATCCCTCAGTAGGGCCTCATTGGCCTTGATGGACCTGACTTAGGTTTTGGGCCTATTCCTGAACCAATCCCGACAGCTGGGAAGATGGAATGCACAGATAAGCAAGCTTACAATAGTATGAAACACCCTGGAATCTGGAGTGGATTCATTTCCTCAAAGTACATGAGCTAAGAATGGAGATCAGGGCATACTTGCCATAAGAAAAGACAATTATGCAGGCATAAAAGCCACACACTTTCCCTATAATGGTATAATAATCTTTCATGCCAATAGAAAGTTTCTTTGCAACTTTGGGAATTGCACATAATGTACACTGGATAGCCACTGAGAAAGAATTATTTGAAGCAACATAATTACTAGAGAAAGTATAGAATATGGAAAGCTAAAATGATATTAGTAACCACACACTAACATTTGAAGTTCATGATGACTTTTTTACGAGGGCCAATGGTAGGTCAATGAAATGACAAAGCTCTTTCAATTTGCTTAATCATTTTAAGGTCGGGGGGATTCAGAAGTGATATTATTGAGGCAAATTAAACATCGCGTGGTAAATTTATCTCCCTCACACGTTTCTCCTCAAGAATACTTGTTCTGCTCTTTGCTGCTGAGAGGTCTTGAGATGTTTGATGTTTGGAAGGCGTAGATTCTAAGTAGGCCAGTGAGGAGGCCCAAGAAGAGCAGGCAATATTTGGCCCACTGGTGAAGACTTTACCCAGGATCCAGCAGCTCCCAAGAGCAGTTCCGTATGCCAGTTGTGGAGGTCAGCACCAGGCCACAGGCCCAGGGTACAGGCGAACCTTCCTCTGCTTCCTAATCACCCCCACTTAAGACCAGTGATTTTTACCGCCACTGCTCATCTAATCAAAATGTATCCCATTCAGCATCCTTCTAGGTGTCCAGAAATCAGAAGGGTTAAAATCCCCTTGTAGAGGAAGAATAGAATCTAGAAAGCAACATTAAGGAATCAGTAATTCCAGTTTCATCTGTTTGTATCTAGGGATCCTCCATAAAATTACGAGCTATTCCCAAACTCTACTTCTATGGAAATCCTTCTATGCAGAAGAAAGGAAGGGGCAAGCGAGGGGTTCACATGCTTGGATTGTTCATTCTGGAGCTTACACAGGTGGGCTCTGTAATTCTCACAATAACCCTGAGATGTATACTATTTAAACCTTTTACAGATGAGGACCGTAATGCCCACAATCTCAGCTGGCATGAGCAATGCTTCTAGCCCATGTCCATCTGACTTCAAAGTTCAGATTTCCCTCAGTATACTGCCTCCCAGTGTTTCTTTCCTATTTACAAATAAGGAAAGAGAGCCATAGATGTGACTCCCTATCTTCTTGGCTTCCTTTATTTCCAAGCAAAAGAGCTAACAGTCCTTTGAATCCATTTCTTCCACTATCAACAGGAAAAGGCTAAGCAGGAGGTTAAAGGTGTCCTTTCAAAAATGGCTGATGGAAAAGAAAGGGTACGGCAAAGTGGTAAGACAGGGGAACTAGAGTCATAAAGCCCTCATATGGGCTCTGTCTTTTCCTGGCTGTGTGTCTTTGAGCAAGTTACTTCACTCCTCTCTGCCTCCCTTTCCCCACCTGTAAGATGGGGATAATAAGAATGCCTACATCACAGGACTACTGTGAAGGATAAACAAGCTATCGTGTAACAATGTCAAGCAGTGCCCAGCACATAGTAAGTTCCCCATAAATATCAACTTCCATTAACTCTCCTCCTTGGCCTCACTTGGTAAGATCCATAAGGCCTTCAGCCTCTCTACAGTCATCAACCCTGTAGGAAAATGTAGTGTTTGGCATGCACTCTAATTAATTACTGATTTGTTGGCATTTGTGGCCAGTGTTCTCTGCCTGGGTGCCTTTTAAGCCCATCTGTTAGCTCAGTGGTTCTCAAATTTGAGTGTACATCAGAATCACCCAGAGGGTGTGTTAAGCCAGACTGCTGGACCCCACCCTAGAGTCTCTGATTCAGTAGGTCTAGGGTGAGGCCTGAGAATCTGCATCTCTAACAAGTTCCCAGATGGTGCTGTCGGTCCAGGAATGATACTTGGAGAACCACCATAGTAGACACATCTTAGAACGGAAGAGGTCTGCTTAGCTCGACGACATAAGCCTTGTGCGGCAGGGAAGAAACACTAGTGACCAAAAGCATCTCACTACAGAGGCTTCTGCCTTCTGAGAAAGAGCTAGGAGGAGCGTCATAAACCACATCAGTGAGAATTAAAATCTCTCTACTACTCCTCTTCCCTTTCAGCAGACACTGATGGGGAAGGAGAAGGGCTGAGCATCGTTCAGGGTCCCCCGTGCTGCAGAGCACTTCTGTGAGCCCTTGGATGTGCAAAGAGCCCCAGAGCTAAGCTGAGTGCTTTGTGCCTTTCATTGCTGTTGTTCCTTAGTGGGAGGGGGATAGGAACAGAGGAGGGAAGGGAAATAAACAGGATAAAAGAGGGAATCAGGAAAAGGAGTGAGGTGAACCAAGAGCTTGGGTTGGTAAAAATGGTGAAGGAGTTATAAAGAATATTATTCAATTTTAGGTTGTTTGCATTTTTATAATATCAGTCCTCTCCATCTGCCCAAATCTTCACTAACGTCAATGACCACACGATGGCCTTGGGGTGGGGGTGCCGGGAAGAGGTAGTAACGCAAGGGAAGCGGCCCTCACACGGTGCATTTTGGAACATGACAGCATGGGTGGGACAGCAACACACCCTGTGAACTGAATTACTCTGGGAAACAGAGACTTGAAGCCAGGGGCAACTGGCAGAAATGTAAGCCACCGCCTTCCAGCATCCCTGGAGAGACTGGGAATGACTTAGATTTCCTCCCTGAATTTGGAATGGGATCAGAGTCAGCTTCATTTGAGTCTCAGTGGTCAGGAGACCTCCGCTGACATCTGGTTAATACAAAACCTCTCTGAGCAGTTTGCAGGCACGGACAGAGTTTGGCTTTCTAGGTTAGGAGCCACCAGATACTCGTCAGTATAACCAGGAGCCCTCCTTTCTCCACCACCTTTCATAGGCGGCCAAAGAAACATGAGGTCCCTGGCTCTGTACCTGTAGCATCCTTTAAGATTATGATTCAGGCCCAAGAGTTTGGGAATTGTCATGCTTCGAGAAGGATTATCATTTACACCTTCCCAGTATGACTCAACAGCTCTGGGGAAGGGAAGTACGAGTTCCTAAGTGATGGGGATAGAGCAAACACTGTTTGAGAAAAGAACATTAATTGATTGGTGGCAGTTAAAAAGTAATGAGTAATTTGTATTGGCTTTCTGCTCTGATTTACATGGTAACTTTTTTCTCCTCCGCGATAAAATTCACAAACAGCAGAGACATCTGTTTATTGGTCTCCTGTCTCCCATCTGCATTCATTAGGCATCTGGGTGGGGGTGGCAGGAACTTTTAACTCATCTACCCCTCCCCTGACAACAGCTAATTCCAGTTCTTTTCTTATACCCAGAGGGGCCCCTTACTAAGCTGTAACTAAAACCCGCTTCCTTGGGTGGTTTTCAAGTACCAATGACATACCCCCTTTGCAGATGGAATCACCCTGGTGGTGAATGGGAAGCCAGCGAAGTCCTGGAAATATCCTCCAACGTCTGCCCCCTCCCCTTGCCAAGTATGCACGCTAAGGGGTCAGGGGAAGCGAGATTTAGGTACGACTTTCACACCTGGGATGCAAGGGTATCATGTCCCTAAGGATGCGAGACTGACAGAAGGAGGGATTTTTACAACATGCCATGAAGTACAATGAAGTCCCATCAGATACTCATCTTCTCTGGACGGCTGCTGTCATCTCTCTCCACTCTGGGGAGGTTGTTTCAACACAGCACCCTATCATCCTACCTTAGTGTCAAATTACTGAGGCAATCTGTCCATAAAAGGACTGTGCAGAGTCATGAGACTGAGCTGAAAATTTGAGGAGAAAAGCACTCGATTGTATACTAAAGGGAGAAAATGTCTAGAACTTGTGTTCATCTCTACTGCTGTTTTTTTCCTTTTGCCAGTTTAATAACAGTTGTTTTACTCTCCGTCTAAAGATGCAAGGCTTTGGTGGCAGATCCCAGCAGCAAAGGCACTTAGTAACAATTGGGTCGTCACAGTCTACTTGTCGCTTCCAGACCCTGGAGCCCTCAGGCTGCCTCCACCTCTTCCTAAACCACCCTTGGCCATCTTCTCTAGTGAACCACAGCAGAAACTGAAGAATGCTCAACTTCAGAATAGACAGTTTCTATACACAAAGCTAGATCCACATGTGGGCTGCTAACATTTGATCCAAACAGGAGGTTTGATCTAGAAGATGCTAGTGGGGTTCATTACCCAGAACAGGTCCCCCACCAGCCCTGCCTAATGGCCTGAATTGCTGCCACCACTCTACTCATTTACCTAGTGAGGAGATGGTACAGTTGGAAGATCATGGTATTTAGAACCAAACAGGCCTCATCTCAATCCTGACTCTTACTACCTGAATAGCTGAAAATCCTTGGTCAGTTCATTCAACCTCTCTGAGCCTCAGTTTCTCCTTCACTGAAATGGGAATCACTACACTTACCTTGTAATCTCCATACTTAATAAGTACTCAGTGCACAACAGATTTTTTTCTTATACTATTGTTGCTGCTGCTGCTGTTCAAATAGGACAGGAGGAAGGGCAGAATGCCAGCAGTGAGAAACTATTTCTTGAGAAATTTTATTCTTGGAAGTAAGAACAACACATTCTTGCACAAAGGAAAGAAGCCCTGCCTGGTCTCAGCCAGGGTCACATTTCTCACTCTGCCCCTCGTAGTTAAGAAATATCTTGATAGCCCTGAAGAGGCGGAAAAGTGCTTCTAATTCTGCCCAGCCTGAAAATTCCCCAGTCATTGAATTAGTTAAAGATTACCAAATATACACAAAGGCCAACCAGAAAGCCACCCTAATTGAAAGCTCACCAATCAAATACTGTCTCAAGACTTCTTTTTATTCTATAAAACCTTTCCAGCCCTTGCTGAAAACAAAGTGGCAGTGGATGCTTCCCTTGCAGGTACAAGTTTATGAATAAATAGCCTTTGCCAATTGGGTCTCTGGTTTATTTGTCCTTAACAGCAGGGTAACCTGTTAATTCACCATAAGTCATTAATGCATCACCCCAATTTGTTATCAGAAGGTAGGTTTGAAAAGGATGACTCACAGGACCCGTATGCTTAGATAGGATCCAGAGTAAGGCAAGGAGGAGAGTGCAGGGCACCTCCTGTAAGAAGAGGGACCTGGGTCAGCAAACATGCACCAGATGCATGCTGGGTTCCTGGGGTGAAGAAGTGAATGAGGTCGAATGAGAGAGGGTGTTTTATAAAGAAAGAGACAAAATGCTAAAGATAGACATTCCCTCAATCACACTTGGTCCCAGTGACTGACACGAGAGATCTGTTTTGGAAATATTGTGATTCTGAGCTAAAAGCATCATCTGTTTTCAAGTGTAGAGCAGATAAATTTGCTCCATTGGACTTGGATACAAGAAACACCACATTGCTTTATTTTTACATTAGATTAAATTTAGTGAGATGCTTAATATCATATAAATTCCTACAGAGTCCTAGGGAGGGAGGAATGGCTTACACAGACCAGAAAATCTGAGGAAGGGATCCATGTCCTTACACCCCTATGGGTTGCTGCTAAGATGTTCAGTGCCCAAGGTGGCCAGGCCTGTTTAGAAGGTGGAATGTCCCTGACTTGTATCAAGCTGAGCCTCAGAGATCTTTTGCCAAGACTTCCAAGCGAGACCATTGTCCCCTGGCTCAGTGCAGGCACATTCCATCCAGGGTGCTGTGCACAAGCAGAGCCTGGATCTCCACTTCTCATGGAGACCGCCACCCACTCCAATCTCTCCCTGGTCATAGGGAAGCCATTCCAATTTCTAGGGGAGAAGAGGGTCAAGCCAGTGTTGCTTCCTCAACTCCCATTAAGAGCCCCTCTCCCCATCTCCCTGAAAAGCTTCCACTTTCCAAAGGTTGTCTCCTTAGGGCCACACAGACACTTTGCTACCCTCACATTTTGAGACAAGGGAAAACAATCTCTTAACCTTTCAAATTTCCTGAAGCTTGCTCATCAGGGACCTTTGTGCAAATACGGAAAAGGTACCCTTTCTTCTAAGCACATCACTACCATCTGTCAGAAAATTTTCCATATTTGTTAAAATAAGACACTTATTGCCATCTGCGAGATTTTTTTTACAATAAGTACACATAGCCATGATGTACACAATATAATGGTGCCTTTTTGCAGTGCACAACCTGCACAACATATAAGCCTAGCTTACAATTGTACACGGGAGCTCTGAGAGCAGAGAGCAAACAGCAAAGAGCAGTATGCAAACTAAAACTCTGTACAAGAGAACTTGGACACCAAATGCTCTAACCTGCTTGGAGAATGCATGCATTCTGTATGGCTTTCACACAGTGCCTGCTTCCAAATCTTAATTATGCATCAGGCAATCTTTTATGAGATACATTAATGCTGAATGTAGACCACAAGCCTCCAGTGTGAATATGAAAATGAATCAAGTACCTTTTTTCTTAATTTTTAAAAGTATCCAGGATCTTACTTTACGGGGAGAAAATACCTCAGAAGCCAGTCATCAATTCACAAATGCCAGCTTTCCACTGAAGCCAGGGACAAGCTGCCTTCGTGGCCCAGTGACAAGGAAAATGCTCCATACAGTGTGCTCAAACAACGGTTCCAAGGCGAAGAGTCAGCACAGCTCTAAAACTACCACATTTGGCTTCATTCACTGAGTGATCCCTGGCAGAGGGTTAAGGAGTCACGCTCGGTGGACTGGGATGATAAAAAGATCATTCAAATGCCTGGAGGGGATGAGTGATGATGCCAAGATGCATTCAATAGTACTGGCTTCTGCAGAGCTGGAAAAAGAAATCCAGGGAAATAAGCAAGGAGCACAGACAATACACCTTTGTGCTGTCAATGAACTGAGACCTATAGAGAAAATCTCTTGGTGGACGCCCCTTGTGACAATCCGCCTCCATAAAACAGGGTTATCGGGATCAGTGCTATTATCTGCTCCAGCACTCCTCCTGTGAGCTGGGGCACAGCTCACATGCCACACAGCTTACAAGTGCTGCTTCAGAACCAGAGTGCCATGCACAGTCACCACTTGTACGCTGCTTCTGGGCTCTCTCTGTGCATTGATTCTCAGGTGTGCTGAACTGCTGTTCTCCACCCTCATCTTATTCTTTAGGCTTGTTGCTTTGCCTATAACTCCAGGTGAACCTTGGTTCTTCTAGACACTGACCCTGATAATCCACAACTCCAAGTGTCCCTTTCTCCCCAGCTCAGTCAGCCTGCTCTGGGACCTTGTTCTCTGGGTCATGCTCAGTCCTGACGCACTCCAACCTCGAAGCAGGCAGCAAGCAGATCTAGGCGGATGGCTGAGAGCACCATCTTCCAAGATCCTTTAGACTCTTTAGTCCCAAAGATTTTCTGGGAGAGCTTTGGGAACCTCAACTTACACTAAATTCTACTACGTAGGGAGTAAGGTTTCAACAGCATTTCAGTAAAAAAGATCACAAATTCTGCACTGGAGTGCCCATGAAAATAGAAGAAAAGGCTCTAATGGAAAATGGTAATGCACCTAACACTCCATATGGTATGGGCCACGCCCTCTCCCCCCTTACTCTCACTATATTTTTAAATATATATGAACAGTTAATAACTCATTTACCAGAATAATGTCAGGTGACAAATCCTAGCTGCTTTAGCCTTTAGCATTTACAGCCTCCCTAACAGAGTTAGACACAGGATAAGGAGGCTGGAAATGGAAACTGGATGAGCCAAGCTGCAGTGTCCACCACTACAGGGCCAGGATTTGAACCGGGGTCCATCTGACTCCAAGGTCTATCCTCTTAGCCACTATTTCTACAGACTTTGCTTTATTTGGGGAAAAAAAAAAAAAACTGTCGACCAAGGCAACTTTAAAGGAGCTAAGTTACAATAGTGGAGTTCAGAAATGAATGGCCTATAAAACTGGTTAATTGAGAAAGCTTCATAAGGAGGCAAATGGAGGTCCAGAATGAGAAATGGACTGTGCCATTTAAGGAAAGAGAAAAGGAAGGAGTTAGGGTGGGGAGGGAGAGGAGAGGAAGAAGAGAGAGGGAGAAGAAAGAGAGAGAGGAAGGGAGGGAAGGAGAGAGGGAAGGAAGGAACAAAAGAAGGAAGGAAGGGAGGGAGTGAGGGAGGGAGGGTAGATGGAAAGGTTTGGTTTAGTATATAATTCCATTTGGAATTACTCCGTATAAGTGATGCAGGGTCGGTGAGCCAAGGAGTCAAAAGAAAGATTTCTTGGACTCTCAAGGTCTGGCAGTAGTGCTCTTTTATTTAGAGAATAGCGTGGAATAGCACAGGGACAGGACCCATGGGCAGTAAAGAGCTGCTGTTGCATGGGGACAGGACCCACAGGCAGGAGGAGCTGCTGCTGCAAACATGGGTTGAGAGTAGGGCTAAATTTAAGGCACAGGTATGTGAGTTATCTCTTTACAAGACAAAGGAAAGAATATGTAAAAAAAAGTTGGTAAAATGGTATCAGCTCAGGTGGGGTCTGGTTAGTGGGTGGTCCTATAGCTTTTATATAAAAATCAAACCAGATTAAGTAAATGCCAGAAGTCACCACCTTAAATATTATCTTCAGCTAAAGACAAAGGAGGATGTTGGTGGTGTGGGGTGGGGGGGTCAGTTACATGAGGTTATCAGACAGTAAACAACTTAAGTCCTTGCCTTCCCCATTAAGAGTTTCCAGAGATAAGGCCATACCCCCTTTCTCCTGGCACAGAGAGGGAGACACCCCCACAGATGGAGACTTCACAAATGCAAATGTCTCTCATCAAAGGGCAAGCAAATTCCACTCCTCGGAGCCTCCTTCTCATCTGCAGTTTTTAAAAGTAACCAGCATAAAATAATCCTCATCATAAGTAGGATAAGGACTCACAGCTTGCCAGAAGATTCTGAAACAATTTAATAGTTGTCTTTGGGTGAACCTAGGATTTCTTAAAGTTAATATAAACTTTGGGTCAATATGTAAAAGATGCAGTCTTACGAGATCCCCTTCCTGCTAATCAGTTCACAGGGCTCTCTAACCCTTTAGACATCACTGAACACTCACCTCCCTTGGAGCAAAATCCAGGGTTTGCTCCTTTCTTAATGCCTTCCTTCCTCTGGTCCTGAACTCTCAGACTTGCTAGAGTGACTGGGGAAAATAATAAACTAATTCCATCAGGTTGTTGGTCGCTCTGAGAACACTGGTTCCTCAAGACAATAAAAGAGTTTACCTGAAAATTGTGTAATGTGGAAAACACCTGCATAAACAAATATAAACCACTTTATTTACTTGAGAACGTCTTCAATCTTTACTGTGCTAATTTATACTATTAATATCTGATAGGTGATAGTTAATGCCATGTTTCTCAGGCATTTGTTTTTCAAAAACTATTTGAGAATCCCTTGATCAGCTCCCCTTCTAGACAATTTTGCATCTTACTGGCACCAACCCTTGAGGAGACTCTTACAGTGGAAGACTCAGGCAACAGTGCAAGTGCGTGAGGAAGAAGGACGATCCTTGGGCCAGGAGGCCAGATCCTCTAATTCCCACCAGCCACAGTGGCTGGACCATTTGTGGGTGAAGCCAGTCCACGCCACACTCAGTGTGGACACCTCCATGGGCTGCGTTCAGTTCTCCAAAGACGCTCACAGAAAAGCCTTCACCTCCATCAGCAACAAGAGAAATTCACATTCTTCCTATTATTAACAAGAAATAAGGGCAATAAGAAACCTGGCTCTCAAACATCCGCTGTAAATCTACAAGCACACAGCGAAATCTCTCTGTTGGCAGTGTGTTGCAGGGGGAAAACAAAAGGAATTAATAAGCCACATTTCCCACCATCCTGGAAAGCTCAAAGGGGCAATGATTTTGTAAAACAACAAGATGCGTACTAAGGAGGAAACTAAAGCGTCCTCGTGCCAGGAAGGCCCTTCTCTGCTGACCCGAGAATGTGCTAACTGGAAGTGTCTCCTCTTGAGGGGCGGAGGCAGCAGCCTGCTCTCTCCTGAAGCCAGAGCCAGCGTGCTCAACTTGCCCCAGAAGAGCCCACCCTCTGTGTATTAGATCCAAACAAAACCCCAGCGCTGGGCTGTCTTTTTGCTGTTTGCTCTCAGGCAAATCTTCCATTGATTTACAAATGCCAGCTCCCCACGCAGAGAACAACTTCTGGGGGTGAACTGCCAGAGGAGAATTAAGCCCAGACTGTGCCAGGAACTGAAAACATTCCTCTTTGTGTTGAGGATGAGAATATAAATGATAAAGAATGCCAACAATGCAGGAGGCCCCACCTCCACCCGAGGGAGGTTGTCATCCCAGCAGGTAGAATTCTGCGTGACTGCAGGGAGACGGGAGAGGGAGCCTCTCCATAGAAGCTCCAGGGGACCTGCCATCAGAGGCATGAGCTCTGGGGGACTACAAACAAAAGAACAATGGGAGACTCCAGGTGGGTGTCTAACCCTGAGAAGGCCAAGAGCAGGACTAAAGCTGGGGCCATGAAGCCAGCATCCACAACACAAAAGCAGAAAGAGAGAGTCTGGCGCTTTTTATAAATTATCAAACATAATCCTCATAACAACTCTCCAAGGTGGTTGTTACTGGGCTCAGGGAGATAAGTGACTTAGTAAAATAACACAGTTATGAGTGGCAGAACGAGTATTTGTAGGGGCCTCAGTCCGTCCTTTGCTGAAAGATAAACTGAGGCATATTAAAAATTTAAAGAGTTTATTTGAGAAAAATCAATTCAAATCATTGGGCAGCGCCAAACCAGAAGTGGTTAATAGCTCTCCATCAACAAGAACCAGGGGAAAGACATATAGAGAAACGGAGGCAGCAAAAGAAGGAAACTATTTGATTGGCTACAGCTTAAAGCCTAATTGGTTGTTCGTGGTTGGTTGTCCTTAGAGTTTTGATTTCGTAACCTTGAGGCGTTTACAGGTTTAGGTAATTGCTTTGCTTATGTAGCCGCCAAGGCAGCCTCCTTGTTTAATTAATTTAACACCCCTGTGGCAACCATGTCCCTGTGGCTCGGAACCATTGCCTAGGACAGTCCCTTTTCCTAGGTTCCCTTTAGTTTTTAAAATCACGTGGGTAACACATGCGTATGGTCTCCTTATAAACAACAAAAACACAAGTAGCAAAAGCTCTCAACTGTTACAGATAAAGTCCAGCTCCTACTGGGCCATCGCCCCAGTCCTGTGTTCCAAAGAGAGAACCACTGCTACCCTTCGGCATCTCTGCTTCCGGAGCGGTTCCTCGCATTTACGTTCGTATATGTGTACCCATGAAAACGTGTCGTACTGTTTTATGGGAGTAACCTGCACATAAATGGTGCCATATATTGCTCCGCAGCTTGCTTTTTTTACTCAATAATACATCTTAGAGGTCTTTCTCTGATAGAACACCCAGAGCTGCCTCATTCATTTTAACCGCAGCAATGCATTCAACAGCTTGGCTGTGCCGTAACTTATGTAGACATTCCCCTGTTGTCAGGCATTTACGTTGTGACTGGCTTTTTTTATGTATCAGTCTTTCCATGACATGTGGTGATATTCCAGACACATTTAAGGATCTGAGATAGGACAGACCTCTGAGAATTATCTGAGAAAGCATCCCAGGAGAGAGAGATGCGACGCCTGTAACTGAAGCTGAGGGTCTGGAATTTCTGTCTGAAATTTCCTGCTTTCCCCAGTGGCCACAAATCAAATTTGTTGGAAACTAGCAGTTACTGTTAAAGAAACACACAGCCCGTCTTCCAGTTTAAGGAGGAGACTGCAAGTAGAAACACATGTAACTATGGTGTCGAGTCCTCCCTGAAATAACCAAAGCGATTAGTCCTGAAAGATTGAGAGCTCCATCATCGGAAATCCAAACCAACTCGAAAGGCTGATATTGATAAAGTATGGGAATTTCAGCTCCACAAACCAGACAAAGAGGATTTGAAATGCAGTCACTGCTACTCATTTTACAAATGTATAATATTTTTCTTCTTTTTAAGCAAATGAGAAAATAGATTAGTTCTATATCTGATCTGTAAGGGTACTGGGAGACATCAGCTAAGGAAATCCACTGATGTGGACAAATGGAAACTGCTACACCAGAAGGAGAGGAAATTAATTTTATTCACCATTCTTATCAATCCCGTGAATCCTGAATTGCATGCAGTTCCAAAAGATTATGTTTTATTCTGCCTGTTTCCCACCAGCTATGCCTGGGGAACTCCTACACATTCTTCCAGACTCTGCCCAGCATCCTCTCCTGCAGGACTGCCCCTTCCTCCCAAACCAGTTTCGAAACCAGCAGAGCAATACATGCATATCTATGTATCATTACATTTCTTGTTTGACATTCAAATTAACCATGGGTAGGCTTTTTGAGAGGAAATACCACGGTGTGTGCATTTTGTTCCCCTAACACATAACACAGTTTCTGGCCCATAGTCGGTTCTCAATAAACATTTATTGACCTGAAGATCTCTAAGGAAAGAGAATATCCTCCTCATTCAATAATCTCCAAAGGTTTTTAGAAAATGTACATGAGGGGAAAGCATAAGTCACTAACTCAATTTATCAATTCACCTGGTAACTCCTTAAGGAATTATCTCTATGAAGTAAAGGCTTTCTTTCCCCCTTAAATTCAAATATACTTCTTAGAATCTCTAGTATCTGGGATTTTGTATTCAGGTTTTTTTGTTAATTAAATGATAGGTTTTAGCATCAAAGAACTCATCAAAAGAGTCTACAATTAATTGCAGCAGTAGGATCTAATGGAGCATTTTTCAACCGTTTCTAATACAGGTTTCCTTTTGTTAAATAAAAGCCCCCGTGTTCCACTCTTGGAGACTCCGCTGTGCTTCCTGGAGCTGGGGGGAGGAAGTGCCCCACTCCTGGGGGAGAATCTCCTGGCTGTCTCAAGAGCGGAGCTGAGGGTCAGGAGACTAGAAACCACTTCCAGCATTTCTATTATGAAAGTTCACGACCTTAGGTATCTTTAGAAACTCTTTTGTGCCTCTTTTCCCCATATACAAAATGGGAATAATAAATATGTCCTACTTGCCTAATCCAGACTGTCAACTCTTACTCATCCTTAAACCAGGCCCCAGCATCACCTCACCTGTGGAGGCTTGCTTGACACTGCTCCTGTGCACACTCCCACTAAGAAAAATATTAGATGCCTCTGCGGCAGACCGAATATTCTAAATATGACCACAGCAGTATCACTAGTCCCACATGCTCTTCCAGTACATTGCCACTCCCCCATCAGGAGGTAAAATCTGTTTTTCTTCCCCTTGACTTTGAGCAAGTCTTTGTGACACCTTCCATTAATGACAGTGCACGGACGTTGTGCTGCATAAGATCCAGGTCTGGTTTATAAAGGCGACAATGGCTTATGCTTTGTGCCCTCTTTGAGGACACTCACCGTCAGAGCCCTGAGCCACCACATAAGAAGTCTGTCCACCCTGAAGCTACCAAGCAGGAGAGACTATGTGGAGACATCAAACAGAGATACAGAGAGATATTTGAATGTCCCCAATTGCTTCAGCTGCTCCAGCCCCCAGCTGCTGTGTCTTCTCAGTGCAGGTGCCAGACATGTGAGTGAATAAGCCTTTGCAGTGACCCAGCCCCAGCCATCACCTGAAGGCAACCTCGTAGACACTCTGACCCAGAACTGCTTCACCGAATCGCTCCTGAATTTCTGACCCACAGAAACTATCAGATGAATGACTATTCTTGTTTTAAGCCACTAACTTTTGAGATGAATTGTTATACAACAGTAAATAACCAGAACAATTCAATCCCTCGGAAAACCTGTGTCTATACCACACCTATCTCTCTAAATAACTGTGTGTTCATCTCTTGTCTTCCCCTATTTGGTAGTAAGGTTCTCTACGTCTAGAACCATATTTTATTATACCCAATATTTTGTACAAGGGCCTAGATAGAATATATGAGGTGTTCCCTAAGTTTGGAAGGATAGATGAATGGAGAGATGGAGAAAGAAGTGAATACCTCCCAGAGATACTGTTTGTTGTTAGTGCCATGGAGTGAATTTTGACTCCTAGCATGCTGTGTACAGCAGAGCGGAAGGCTGCTAGGTCTTTTTGTGTTGTCCTCTCATCTTCTAGCACTATAGGCATTGCTCCACTACTATTCATAGGGTTTTCATGGCCAATTTTTTCAGAAGTGAGTGACCAGGTCCTTCTTCCTAGTCTTACTCTGGAAGTTCTGTTGATTGCCCACCATGGCTGACCATGGTGGTATTTGAAATCCTGGTGGCATAGCTTTCAGCATCACAGCAACATACAGCCGTGACAGTAAAACAATGGACAGAGGGGTGGTGTAGTTCCCTGACCAGGAAATGAACCCAGGCCACAGTGGTGAGAGCACTGAATCTCAACCACTAAACCACCAGGGCTGGCTAGAGATGCTGTAGGACCATATAAATTGATGGATATAAAATACTTTTAACAATATCCTAAATAAAGATTGTCTGTTCTTAAATGATATTTGTTATACATCTCAAGACATGTATGACATGTTTAGAGAGGTTTATGATCACAGACATTGTCTATGATAAATTCAGTAACTTTCACTCATTCTATTCTGATCTAGCAAGGCTGTACTACAATTACTTAATTACCTGTCTGCATCTCCATTAGTTATAAGCCCTGTGGGAGCCAGGACCATGCTGATTTTGTTTACCCCTTGCTTGGCATGTGTGTTTATTTGTTAAAGGTGGACAAAGAAAAGGAAGAAGGAAAAGTGTATCAAAATTCAACATAGGTCTCTTTAACAAGGTATAATAGTCTCCTTACCTGTGTAACTGTCACCTTTTTAAACTTTCAAACATTTTACTTGTTCATAATTCCAAATTGAATCCAAAAGACATTTGGAAAAAGGGAGGTCTAAGCCCACCGCTTTGGTCATCTTCACAATCCAGGCATCATCAAGCAGTGGCCTGCCTCAGCTGGGAGCTGTACACTCGTGGAGAGTCCCTGCCTCCTAGGGGGTTGCAGTCTGAACAGAATCTCAACATGCATCACTCATTGAACTCTCATAGCAGGGCAATGAGCAGAAAAAATGATCACAAAGCAGTAGTTTGATGCAGTGGCTGATGTCATCAGGAGTTTGTTTTACAAATAGAAAAAACAAAACAGTTTTGGAGGGTTCGGCAGTCTGCCTAAAGTCACCTAGTGCTAGAAATAATAATAGCTGTCTCTTTTTGAGCCCTTAGTAAGCTAACCACTTTCATGAATTAACTCATTTAATTCTCACAATAACCCTAAGAGGTAATATTCTCAGCAGCCTCATTTTAAAGATGAGGATTCTGATGCACAGAGAAGCAATTTGACCAACTCACAGAGCCAGGAAGTGGGGGAACTGGAGCTAAAACCAGCAAGTCTGCAGACTTGAGGCTCTTAACCATCATGACAATCTGCCAAATTCGTGACTGCCATCACATGTTACAGAGGCTGACCCACACCCAGCTTCTCCCAGCTACAGACACCGTGATCAAGCAGGCAGACAGGGGAGGTGATGGTTACTGTGAGAATAAGCATAAAATTCCTCTCAGGGAAAATTAGGTAAGTAAAACAAGCTTCATGGACATATTTGATAATGGCTTGAGGCCCTGTCTGCATAGCCTGGAAGAACTGAAGCTACAAAGAGTTAACTGTTTTATACAAGAAAGTGACAAGAAAGTCAGAAGCGTGCTAGGCATGGGAAGGGGGAGGATAAAGGAGGCCCAAGAACATAGCAAGAAGCTGAAATTAGAAAAGAAAATACTGTCAGGGACAATTCCCCAGAGATGGAAATAGTTCAGGGGCTTTAAAGAACAAAGAATATCTAACTACTCATGTAGAAGGCATCAGTGATGTTCATCCAAGATTTCCAGTATTTCCATTTCTGGGTACACGGTCAAGGTCTATTTCCTAGACCCCTATAATAGAGTGGAGCTGTACGCTTAGTTCTCCCTAAAAAGCCATGAGTCACTTCCCAACCAGTACATTTAATTGCCTCCAGAGTTCTCTTCCCCTCTGCCATGGGGATCCAAAACATTTCAGATGATGACTACTCCAGCCTAGGCCCCTGAGTATTCATGATGAGCAGAGACCCATGCTGACCCATGACAATGCATAACATGAGCTATCATTGTTGTTTTTCCTATTCTATTATGGAAATTCTCAAACACTCAGAAATTGAAAGAATTCATTGAACATCTCTGTACCCACCACCTTGATCCTACAATTAACATTTTGCTGTATTTGCCTTATCACATATCTATCCATCCTTTCATCTCTCCATCCACTCATTGATCTATTTCATTTTTTGGTTGTATTTCAAAGTAAGTTGCTGACATCAGTACATGTTATCCCTAAATACTTCAGCATGCACATGCTAAGTGAGCCCAAACTTTGTTTGCAGTTGTTTTTTTGGCAAAGTGTACATAGTGAAATGCAAAAATCGTACACACCCATTTGTTGGTTTCAGCCAGTGAAATTTGGGGTTGTTTGTTACGACAGCATAACCTAGCCTATCCTGGCTGATTCATTTCACTGTGTGTTGCGCTGCCCTGTGACATCACATCCCAGTTGCCACTAAATCTTCCATTCAGTCTACCACACATGCAGCCTGGAGTAGGTGGACTGTGGGGAGTGGATAGTCAGGAAAGTCTCCACTATAGTGATGTGGTAGCAAAAAGAGGCAGTACACAGAGGAGTCAAATGCAGAGTAGAGGTTAAGAACTCTAAACAAGCAGATCTCAGAGTCAGAGGCAACTTGGACAGATGTAAGCATCTCTCCCCATCCAAGACTACTGGAAAATATTGGAAGGAGACCCTGGGTATCCATCCCCTTATATCTTGTAATGGGAATCTGAGGCAACTTGACTTGCCTTTGTCTGCACAGTTGATTGCTCCCTCCTCCTTGAACACTTTCTTCATTTGGCCTCTAGGATCACCCTCTCTCCTGATTTTCCGCTTACCTTCCTGGTTGCTCATTCTCAGTCTCCCGTTTCTCCTCACCTCTAAATGTTGGAGTAACTCCAGAGTTCAGTCTCTGGGTCTCTTCTCCTTTCTATCTATACTCATCTACTTGCAGATCACATCCAGTTCCATGACTTTGAATACAATCAATATGATAAGAATTCCCAAATTTACATCTCTAGCGTATAATTCTCCCCTAAACCCCAGACTTCAAGATCTGACAGCCAACTTAACATCTCTACTTATAAGTCTAATAGGCACCTCAAACTTAACATGTCCAGAACAGAACTTGTTGCCCCCCAGAAACAGCTCCTCCTGCATTCTTCCTATCTAGATCATGGCAACTTCATCCTTTCCATTGCTCAGGCCAAAATCATGTAGTCATTTTAGATCTCTCTTTCTTTCTCTCTTTTTCTCTTTCTCTCCCTTTCTCTCTCTCTCTCTCTCTCTCTCTCTCTCTCTCTCTCTCTCTTTCTCTCTCTCTCTCTCTCTCTCTCTCTCTTTCTCTCTCTCTCTCTCTCTCCATATCTCTCTCCTCTTATTATGTCAACAGATGTTATATCTTTACCTTTAGAATGTATCCAGAATCTAATGACTTCTCACCATTTTTGCCACTTCTACCCCAGTCTAAGCTACTGCCATCTTTCCCCTGGATTATGTCAATAGAGTCCCAACAGGTCTCCTGGGTTCCCTTTGACCTCCCATTTTTGAAATACCAACCAGAGTGATTCAGTTACACGTAAGTCAGAACACATCATGCTTCTGCTCACAACTCTCCAAAGGCTCCTCACTCACACAGCAAAGACTAAAAGTCCTTACCATCCTACAAAATCCCACCTGATTTGGTTTCCTAGTACCTCCTAACTTCATCTCCTTCTATACTCCTTTTCCTTCACGTTCTCTAATCACTCTGGCCCCTTGTTTATTCTTGAATATACCAAGTACCCTCCTGCCTGGCTTAAATCAAAGGAGAGTTTTGCTAACCTGAGGGGAAGATATAGTCAGTCACAGGCTTGCTCAGAAGGTCAATGATGTCAGCAAGGATAAGACAGATTTTCTCTTTCCAGTCTGCTGACTTTGGTGAAGTGACAACAATCTCCTCTTGTGGTCACAAAGGGAGCTGTGACAGCTCTAAGCTTTGTGCCCTGCCATGACAATATCCAAAGGAGAAAGCAAGGTAGGTAATAGCAAAAAGGTTCTATTCTCAAGTGTCTCCCTCTTGTGAGGGAGGCAGAACTTTTCCAAAGGGCACCGATAAATCTGCTCTTACATATCACACACCAGAGCATACCCACTAGCAATGGGGAAGATGATTACCACAATAGTCACCATTTATCCCCGTGAGGGTGGGCATATTATGGCAACAACAAAGTGGACATTCTGGGAGCAAGGAGGAATGTAGACAGCAGTAATAGGCCACTACATTCAGAAAGAGGAGCAGTGAACTCAATATTTGTCCTGCCATTAACTTTGTGACATTTATAAGTAACGCCCCCATTCTAGAACAGTTTCTCATATGCAAAATGAAGAGGTTGAGCTAGATGTTGCCGTCCGGCTTGAATTTTCTCTTATTCTGTCATAAGATCTGAGTCTTCCTATGTGCCATTCCTCATATACGTATACATCTCCTAAAATGATAGGAATGCTGCAATGTCTTTGATCATCTATTTTAAAAAGAGAAGGGAAATTTTAACAAGAACATTTTGTACTGCTCATTCCCTGCTAGTCCTTAAGAATAAAGGATCTTTTTCTAGCATTACTGACATGTAAAAAACAGCCTTTCAGATTTAGTAATTAGGTCTCAAAATCATTCATCATAAAACTATGGCTTCCCAATGATTATTCTAGTAAGGAAGTCATAAGGACCCTCTCATATCTGTGTTACTAACAGTAATTCCCAACCTTTATCTTATTACTCACTTTAAAAATAACAAAATTAAAAACAATGCTTTCCTTGACACCAGGACCTCTATCATTACCTGAACACAGAATTAAAGTCTTTATATGACCACAGGGTTAGGCTTGGCCCTTGTCTCTCTGAGGGTCATTGGTGCTGAGAAGCCAGGAAAACAAATTGTGAGCTCCAAAACCTCTGGTGGAAGGCACCGGACCATCGATCTATTGGTAGAAGATGAGAATAAAAAAAATAGAGAGAGAACCAAACCATGCGTGTTTTCTATAGGCATGCCCAGTACCTTGCACAGGGTTTACCACACTCTAGTGCTCAAAGGATACATATTGCATGAATAAAGGGACAAGTGAATCCGCTGCTTTACCAGAAAGCTCCATTGAGATGTATCTTAGAATCTGCACAGATGGGCCATCTTACTTCCTCACTCCCTCTGCCTTTGGCAATGACTCGCCTTGACTATTATGGTTTGTCAGCCCAGCTTCTTTGATTCTCATGCTCCTGTGACAGTACTTGCAAAAATGCTCAGAGATCATTAAACATAACTCAGTCCTCTGCCCTTGCACACTGATATTCTTCCAGCTCACCTCCTAGAGAGGGTAACAGACACTGATCCAGGTAAGCGCCCTCTCAGCACCTCAGTTTTCACAGGGTGTGTCAACCTTACCCCTAGTCACTGTCTATAGGGCATTTGGTTCCACGCTTAATTGGTAACATGAAATGCACACAGCCTAAGCATTTGCCTGGAAGTGCAACATTAAACATGCTGCTGCCTTCTGGAATTTATCAAAAGCTCAATTTAGAGAAAAAAAAGCTGTTTTGGAGGATGCATGAAATCTATCCTTTTCATCTTTCCATCCAGATATTCTAAAGTCTACTCTGGAATTAAGCTAGTACAGCAGAAATTTGTGAACTAAGAGTGTCTTTTGCCCCTTTTCCCTTCTCAACTCTCCTTCCATGGGAAGGCTTTCACTGATTTGGGCTGTGGTGTGACATCATCAGTTTACATTGAGAAACACAATAGGAGACACAGCTGGATGCCAGGTATCCACACTGAGGATGCTGTTGCATTGCACAGCGTGCTCATTAGAGACAGTCCCAGAAGGAATATTACTCTCGCCGTAGTATCAAAATGAATTGTGCATCTCCTTAGAGATGGGTTTGTTTTTAATCTCACGAACTCTGAATAGTGTAACCAATCAAACATCTCTTTTCGTTTAGTTTCTAGAATACTTACAGAGCAATTTGAGGCCCATCTGTTACAAGAGTAACAGATTGTATGGTCTGCATTTTTGTTTTGGCTTCATTCCGGCTCCTTTTTATATCTCCACCAGTAATTTTTCTTCTTGTTTCTCATCTACTTCTCTTTGTAGTGTTTTGAAAAATTGAATGTATCCTTATGAGCACTTTAAATCATTTAGGGACAAGGGAGGGGCACAAATTTATTAATTTTTTCAGGCATGTTAACATCTTACCAAATTTCAAGATGCATTTTAAATGTACTTCTTCCCAAAACTTTGGTGAGACATGGTGACAAAAATGAAAAGTTCTGATGATTTTCCCCATAAGTGACAACTAACAGGTGCTTTACCCCACAATGGATCAAAGATCTATGGGCAAGGCTGTGTTTAACAACCAAGCAGAGGGACAACTAGTGGCAGGAAAGGATGTGGTTACTGATTATTGATCCAGACCTGGAAGATGAGCAACAAAGGCAAAATTGTGTGTTTAATACTCTTGCCAAAGATCAGCAAAGCATAGTAAGGAGCAAGGTGTGAACGACTCCACAAGTTGACTAAAGGAATGTTGGTGGCACACAATGTCAACCAGGCCCAAACTGACTTCTTGTAATACCTATAACCATTCTAAGAACCTTGAACCACCACCTCGGTTGACCGGATCATGCAGTCGTCACCTGTGTAGATTGGGAAACTTCGCTTTTATCCAGAATGAAGAAAGTTTAAGGTTGAAAATGAAAAATAAAGAGGCTTGATGTCCTATCAACTGCTGTTAAGACAAATATAGCCTGCAAATTTTTTAAAGGCTAAAACATTAAATTCTCTATGCTGAATATTGGGTGATGGGGGAATGGAATCTACAACAGATGTAATTCAATTCTTATATTATTTGTTGCTATAATGACATTGTCTGATATTAAAAGTTCTTGTAAAATAAAAAATCCTCATGACCAGCATTGGAAATAAAAGCCACATCTTGAAAAATTCAGATTGCGCCTTCCATCCTGACTTCATTCCAAATCAAAATATGTATCTCTTTTATTTATAAAATGATACACACACTTACGAATAAAAGCCCAAAGCTGGGCATTTTGAAATGAGTTGTCTAACCTCTGCAAGCAAATAAGATCATTTCCTTTCCCATCTCTTCCCTCCCAGCAATTACCTGACTGAATTTTAACCTGTCTGAACAGAGAGGCAGCATCCATTTCCCCTGGCTGAATATTGCAGCAATCCATATGGCTATTTCTTCCTTTCTAAAAGTCTATCTCTTAAAAAGACGTTTTATTAATTTCCTCAAGCAGATTTCCACTATCAGATGTGCTGGTCGTGCATCACAAATGACCTACATTTTACTGGTTGCTGGTCATTATGTAAGTAAAGAGGGGAACATCTCCTTCTGTGTGACTCAATGATTTAATAATTATTAATGAGACATTATGCCTTTGTACATTTCTGACAGATGATTAAGTGCACTATAAATGTTTAACATTGCTCTCTGGGGCCTGGAAATATGATGCCAGACACCTACTCATGCTTCATACAATCAGAAAAGACAAATTAGGTTATGGCAATACGGCAGTGTTATTGATTTTTTTTTGTAATATTTACAAACTGCAGGTAAAATGTAATATGAGAGAAAGCATGTGTGATGATGGCAGGTCCATTTACTTGAAAGTTTTTCCCCTATACTCATTTGGAAGCAGTTTATCTTGTAGGCAGCAGTGTTGGGACAATTCTTGAGTCAACTACCTGAGCTGTGTTTCCTTCTGTCAGGCTCCAGACGACAGGAGAAGCCTCTTCTCACCCTTAGACTCACGGCCTGTTTTTGCCAATCTTTGGACAAAGGAGCCTTGGCCAGAGATCTGTTTGCATGTCAGAATCACCTTGAAAATGTTTTAAATGCAGATTCTTAGGCCTCCTCCAGCTCAATTAAACCAGAATATGTCAAGGTGGTCACAAGCATTGGTATTTTATTTTTAAGTTCGAAATGTTTCTAAAAGACAGCCAGAGTCGAGAACCTCTGATTTACATGATTTGCTGTGCCAGAGATAAAACATGGACTCAAAATTCTCTGGCACGCCTCCCATCAAAAGGGGGCATCTAGGGGCCTCCTCTGGAATCTGGGCTCTGTGACAACTTGGCAGATAGATTAAAGCAAAATTTCCAAGTCCAGTCCTTAACAACCGGCAGCTTCCACTTCCTTCCTGTCTCTTAAGACCTCATTCTTGGAACTCAGCTACCATGCTGTGAGGAAGCCTAAGCAGCCTTTGTGGATGCCAATATGGAGGAGGGAAACTGAGGCCCTGACCCAGAGTCTGGCTGAGCAACCAAGCTTGCCAGCCGTGTGAATGAACTACCTTGGAAGTGGCTCCTCTGGCCCCCAGCAGACCTGCCCCAGCTCTCGTCACATAGGATGGAGATGTGTTGTCCCTGTCAAGCTCTGGCCAGACTTCAGATTCATAAGCAAAATAAATAACTTTAAGCCATTAAATTATGTGGTGGTTTGTTAGGCAATAAATAACTGGAGCATCTGCTCACCCAAATGGTGTCATAGAGAGGGATTTACTCTTTTAAAAGTTGAATGCAAGCACTAATGGGCTCAGTGCCTCAAAAAATATAGCCTTCCACTTTCTCTTTGGTCAAAATAGTGGAACTCTTCCCTTTCTTAACACATGCTTTGGCTCCTCCATGAAGCCTTCCCATTTGTGTCAATTCTCTGTCATTTCTCTAACCATCCCAAGCCTTGTTTATAAAATTAATTAGTGCATTGGTCATATAAAATTATAAACTCAAAATATTGAATACCAATTTTCATTTGAAAGATAGCTTGACGAGAAGATAATCATAGTCTTTGAAGAGCCAAATTCTGGAAAAGGGTATAAAGGCTTGGATGGAATTGATAAAAATCAGATTGAATGAGTAACAAATATAATGATGGGTGGAGAAATCACAGTGTGAGTTGGGGAGGATGGCTGTTTACATAGTGAGGAGCTCAGTGTCAGCAGCGGGCCTTAGCGTGTATATTTGTCAGTTCAGCCTGCCATGACCGAATACCACAGACTGGGCGGTTTAAACAACAGTTCGTTTTCTCATAGTTCTGGAAGCTGGAAGTCCAAGATCAAAGTGCTAAGGTTGATTTCTGGTGAGGCCTCTCTTCTTGGTACGTGGACGGCCGCCTTCTCACTGTGTCCTCACATGGCCTTTCCTCTCTGTGAGCGTGGCAAGAGAGAGACATCTCTAGTGTCTTCCTCTTCTTATAAGGACACTATTCCTCTCAGGTTAGGCCCCCATCCTTCTGACCTCATTTAACCTTAGTTACCTTCTTAAAGGTGCTATCTCCAAACAGAGTCACGTTGTGCGGTGAGGCTTCAAATATGAATTTGAGGGGGACACAATTCAGTCCATAACAGAATAGGAAAGCCTTGGAAGAAGTGAAGTTCTAGATGGAATGACTCTTTCCTACATGCCCCAGGCTGGGTGGTCATTTTGCCATTATGATTACTAATAGCAATAACAATCATAACATTTATTGATCAAATACCAAATGCCTGACATTTCACATTGTCACATTTGCTCCTCAAAACAACTCTATATCCTTATTCTTTGCAGCTGAGGAAGCTGAACATGAGAAAGTTCAATAGCTTATCCGTGATCTCATAGCTGATGAATATCAGAACAGGAGGTGGAACACAGGTCTGTGGGCTTCAAAGCCCCTGTTTGCGGTCTAAACTAAGCTACCTATTTCTTCTATCTTTCACTTCCTTGTCCCTTCAAAGATTCCTCATTCAGAACCCACTATGATTTAGATCCTGTGTTAGATCCTAAGGAAGCAAAGTCAAGCTGACCTTTGTCAAAGAAAAAATTATTCCAACACTTGTTAAGACAGTAAGAGAGACTTTATTCAAGGGACTCCTGCAATGGGGGTTCCGCAGCAGGGGAGAGAGATCAGGCTCAACTCTGAATACAACAATGGCAAGTGGGGATTTATAGCCAAAGCACAGGGTGAGGGTCAGCGAACAGAGAATTACTAAGAGGAAACTTCAGGAATAAGAGAGAATTCTTGCTAGACTGGCTCAATGGGATTTTTGCTGACAGCAGGCCAGGGTGATAAGTATGGAGGGTGGGGGATGAGGAACTTGATAAGATGTAGAGGGCAGGGGATTTTTGCTAAACTGACCCAGCAAAATTCTTGCTTAAACTGGACTAAGTGGGCCAAGGACAGAGCCCAAGGTCAGGGCCTAATCAAGAAGAGGGCTCAGAGGAGCCTGACTGAAGTATGGTCAAAGAGAGTCTTTGTTACCCTGCTCGCAAGGAGCTTACGGTTCAATGAAGAGAGAGACACCAGTCAGCAATTGCAGAGCAGCAGGATAAGTCTGTGGATTTCTTACACGAGTGTTTGTGCCTGTGTACTCTGGTTGTGGAAGTGGCAGTGCAGGAGGAGCTGGGGGTACCATCATTGAAGCTGAGCCAAGAATGTCATGGCTGTGAGACTGTGCTTTGGAGAATGCATGCAACACTTGGAAATGATCCCACCACGCGTCAGACTCTGCGTATTTTTGGCACTCAATAACTTCCAAAAAGCAAACACATCTTGGCCCACCTCTCATCAATCAGGTCATCACTCGAGGCCTCCTACACAGGTTTCCTCAAAGCAAATCACAGTCATTTCTTCATGACACAGCCTTGGTTTTTCTTCTCATCTATTTCCTTGGTGTCGCTAACCGGATTCCTGATTTGTGCTCAGCGAGCCCTAAAACATAGAATGTTCCTGGACCATCCTTGCCTCCTGCTTCAATTTTTTTTTTTTTTTTGCTTGAGGAAGATTTGCCCTGAGCTAAAATCCATGCCAATCTTCCTCTGTTTTGTATATGGGTTGCCTCCACAGCCTGGCTGATGAGTGGATTAGATCTGCACACGAGATCTGAACCCATGAACCTCGGTCGCTGAAGTGGAGCACACGGAACTTTAACCACTCAGCCACAAGGCTGGCCCCTATTTTTATTTTAAAACCTGGATTCTTTGGAAGTACAAAAACCAATATGCCTTTAAATTGGTTGGGAGGCTTCAAAAACTCCAGCAGAATTGATGGCCACAGTTTATCCTTTTTCCCACTGCAGGCCTGAATATACTGCCGGATTGATTGGAAATGGCCCCGATTGATTCTGAAATTGCTCCCAGAGAGTGGAGGCACACAGACGTTTTCTTGGATGGTTCAAGCATTGACCAGTGTTGCCAAGAGGAGGCTGCTGATGTCCTGAGGGAAGGAGCTCCAGGAGGTTCTTGTTGTCTGTGCTTTGCCTTCTCTGCTTTCTCCCCAACCAGTTCTGTACACCCCTTTCTCTCCCAATCTCCTCCGCCCCGAGCTCTCACCTCCACCTCCACCCTGCCAGGCAGCAAGGGCACAGAAACTAACACATATTTTTAAAATCCTTAATATCTGAGACTGCTTCTAGCTCTACACTTTTCAAAACATAGCACCGGTGGAAACCTTTCACCGTACCATATAAAAACAAGGAAATTGTAATAATTTATCACAAAGATTTTCAGAAAAGAATGTAAAACACTGCATAATTACATGGTCTTTAGCTCAGGGAATTATATTTCTACATATAGTTATGGATCTGCCTTTTCTTTTATTCCTATTGGATAGTACAGTTTGTTTTAAAACCTTCTAAGTTCTGTTTTAAACATCATAAAATGTATGTCCTGACAAACTTGTATTTTCAAACTCCACACTATTTCCAGAAGACGGTTTACATCCAGAGCCGCCCAGTGGTGTGTGTTTTGGTTGATAAAGGATTTAACTGTCTGGGTATGTCAGGGAAAATTCCAGCAAGGAAGGAGCATAAGATGACCTAAAAAGAGAAGAGTCATGATGGGGAGACAGTCCATTGGGGGAAACCATCCTTCCTGATGGACAACACCAATGCCCTAGGGTCCACCCTGGCAAAGAGGGTACAAAGGACTGAAATCCTCTTCTTTCTACAGATAAGTCAGTCAGGAAGTGAGTTTTCTTCTCAAGACAGAGGACTGAGAAGCAACCAGCTAGTTGCATAGTCAAATTGTTGAATTCTTTTAGCTGAGTATAGCCAGTGGAAGTTGTCAACGTGTTTTGATTTTCTCAGTGACGTAAACAAACCACGTTTAACCTAGTTCTATTCTACTGTATTAGAATAGATAGGAAAAGGGTCATAAATTCAGTGACCTCATATCTGGTCATGATGTAGAAAAAGCGGTCAGGTAGGTAATACCAGAGTGAAGCTCTGATATAATAGAAATGAGAGGGGAGGAGAGCAACAGAACATCCCTGAGAGCCAAATCTGACTCTCAGGCAGCCGATTTAAGACTTCTGTGACTCAGAAGTTCTAGGATGGTGGGCATACGGACTTTCATGGTGTGTTGATTAATTTTTATGGCAACTTGACTGGGCCATGGACCGCCCAGATACTTGATCAAACATTATTCTGGGTGTGTCTACAAGAGTGCCTCTAGATAAGATTAACATTAGAATCAACAGGCTGAGTAAAGCAGCTTGCCCTCCCCGATGTGGGTAGGCCTCATCCAACCTGTTGAAGGCCTGAATAGAACAAAAAAGTTGAGTAAGGGAGAATTCACTCTCTCTGCCTGACTGCCTTTGAGCTGGGACACAGGTCTTCTCCTGCCTTTGGACTTGGACCGCAAATGAAACTTACAACATCGACTTTCCTTGGTCCTGGGCTTGCTAACAGCAGATCTTGGGACTTGGCGGCCTTCACAAACAGGTGAGTCAATTCTTCATAATAAAGCTCTTTATATGCAGGAATATATAAAGATATAAATATATATGGCATCTCCTATTGGTTCTGTTCCTCTGGAAAACCTTGGCTAATATACTTGGTAACCCTGGGGTACACAAATCGGGCCCCACCAGGACAAAGGAATCAAGAGACAGACAGACAGACAGAGAGACGGAGAGAGAAAGACAGAAACAGATGCAGACAGATACAGAGCAGAGAGACACACAGAGGCAGATAGAAAGAAACAGAAACAGACAAGACAGAAAGAGAGCAGACAGGCAGGCGCAGTCATACACACAAACAGAGGCAGAAACACAGATAAGGATAGGAAAAAGGTGAGAAAAAATACAGTACCTCATGATGCTGTCTCTGATTTGCTCATGGAGCTTTATTTCTCTATTTCAGAAAGCACATCTGAGGGGAAAACATGCCCCTTATATTTTAATCACACCTCTGCCGAGTCAGAATCGGCTGTCAAAGGTACCTGTCAGCAACATACCTGCGCCGACTGCACAGTGCCCCGGAGGAAAGGGCCAGCTCCACACCTCACAGATACTCAGATGCTAACACCCCACACCTGAGACCTGGTCTCATCTCTGCTGGTGACACCGTGTAAAGATAGCACACAGTCGACCGGGCTTCTCAACGCAGCTGTCCACTGGAGTCACCTCAGACCTGACCCACCCTGAACCGATTAAATCAGAATCTCTAGGGCTGGGGCATTGCTGGGTTTTGCCAGCTCCTCAGGGGAACCAGGAAGCAAAGAGATCTGCTTAATCTGCTGATTAAGACCATACGCCTGGGGTGCAGAGTTCAAACCCAAGAGCAATGCAGGCAGCCAAATCTGAGGACATCTGTCACCTGGGCACATGACAGTGACCACTTACAACCCATGAGGGCTACTTTCTAGGCCACTTTCAAAGCTCCAAAGACTAATCACAATATTGCCACTTCTTGGTGCCAGACTAAGTGCTCCACAGACGTTGCCTCATTTAATCTCACAACACCCCAGGTCATGTAGATATTATCTCTGTTTTTCAGGTAACGAAACTGCGGTCAGAGAGATCTAACAGCTTGCCAAGACCAAATAGCCAGTGCGTGCCAGAGGCAGGATTTGCAACCAAATCCTCTGCTCTACTGCACAGAAAACACACTGAGGGCAGGCTCTTGGCTTTATCCTTTCACGCTCCGAGCTCTCTCACACAAACGGGTCTGAAATGAAAACCAGCATCGCCTTCTGTGCAGAGCACAGGGCCACACACAGAAAGGCACCGGGGCCTTCATCTGGGTGATTTTATTCTGGCCACACCAGCTGGACAATACGCTGTCATTTACTTCAGCCTGGTCTGAGAAAAGACACAATTACAGCAACAGCCCGCCCCAAGGAAGGGGGGCGAGGGAAAAAGCTTAAGCTTCTTCATTGACTTTAATTAAGCTCACCAGAGAAGAAGATCGCAAGGGATCCTGCAGAACTTTTTCTAGTTTTATTTATATTATTCTTAATTCCAATTTAACAGAAAAATGTTTTCCTCAAACCTACTCCATCAGTTTAGGGCTTTCTCTATCTATTTAGAAACAGTGCCATCTACTGAGACATCTTCACACTGTTCTTGGAAACCCTGAAAAAAATAATTACTGTTGTTTATGCCTTAATTATGAACATGTTCCAGGACATGGCCCTCCTTTCCAAATGTCTGTTCCTGCACTTAAAACCATATATGTTATTTTCTTTTATAGCCACAAATGACAAGTGGGTTTGGAAGGACACTAGGGCTTTTGAGCACATGTCTTGAAAAATAGAGTCTACAGACTAGGACTGGCTGAGGTGGGGCAGCCAGGTGGCAGGCGCTCAGGTGTGGAGCCCAGAGGCCACGGTGTCCCGAACAGCAGCGACCACACCTGTTCCCCCGCTCCTGCTCGGGAGCTACATGGTCAACCTGGAAAGGCATGAACCCCACATTCCAAAACATCAAATACCTGGGAATCAACCGAAAGATAGGCGCGCATGACTGCTACACAGAAAACAATAATTCGTTATTGAGGAAACCAAGGAATATCTAAATAACTGGCAGGCTATACTATGGGCTGGGACACATATTCACGATGGGAGTGAAATCTCCCCCAGAAGGGGCAAAAATTGGTTCTTGGGGGAATGAAAAGATTGTACTGTTTTTATGTGTAAGGCACAGATATACAATGTACCTATGGCATTAAAACTTGAGGGTGGGGGATAAGTAGGGGAAAAAGCCTACAAAAGACTCTTTAGGGGGAATATTAGGGAAAAGAAGTTGAGAAGCACCAGATTGGGAGATTCAATATTGTAAATACGTCAATTCTCTCAAACTGATTTATAGATTTCATTAACTTATAATCAAAACTCCAATAGGGTGTATATCTGTGTGTATGTGTATGTGCAAGCATGTATGTTTGCAAATTGACAAGCTGTTCATAAAAGTATGTTGAAGGAAAAGAATGATGGGAGGTTGCTCTACCATATATCAGGTACAATTAAGTGTATTAATTAGTGCTACAGTAATTAAGACAGTGTGGTACCGGCGCAGAGTAGGCAAAGAGACAGTGGCATAGATTGCAGAGCCCAAAACCAGATTCATGCGCGTGTAGACACTTAGTTTACAGAACAGTGGAAAGAGGACAGTCTTTTCAACAAATGGTACTCAGATTTTTACACAAAAGAAATGAAAACTGACTCTCACTTCATAATTTCTGGGGGATTATGGATATAAATGTGAAAAGCCAAACAACAAAGTTTCTAGATCAGTGGTTCTTAAAGTGTAGTCCCCAGACCAGCAGTGTCAGCACCAGCTTGGAAAGTGTTAGAAACACAAATTCTGCAACCTCACCCCAGACCTGCTGAATGGGGCAGTGGGGCCAGCAAGCTGAGCTCTGGAAAGTTCTCCAGGTAATTCTAATGCACACTAAAGTTTGAGAGCCACAGTTTTAGAAGCTAACTTAGGAGACTATCTGCATGATCAAGGTAAGAGAAGGCTTCCTCAACAAAACATAGGTATAAAGGAAAAGATGGGGTAATAAAGATGTAGAACTTCTGTTTATCAAATGATACCGTGAAAAAAATAGAAAAGCAAACCATGCAGTAGAAAAAGAAACTCGTAACACATAACCGACAAAGGCTCATATCCAGAATATATAAAAAATTCCTACACATCAATAAGAAAGAGACAGACAACCCAAAAGAAAAATGGCCAAGAGATCTGAATAGACACTCCTTAGAAGATGATATGCAAATAGCCAATCAACACAATGAGGTACCCACTGTCTTTAGAAATTAGAGAAACAAAAATTAAAATTAGAATGCAATATAATTACAGATATGTCAGAATAGCTAAAATTAGAAACACCAGCAACATAAAAATGTTGGTGAAACTGTAGAATAGGAGTTGCTAAACTTTTCCTGTAAAGGGCCAGACAGTACATTTTTTAGGCTTTGCAGACAAGCGACAGAACTGAGGATATTACATATGTAGGTACTTCTACAAAAAAAAAAACTCTTCTCTCCCCCCTGCAATGCCTTTGACTGGAGTGGACTATCCCAGGTGGTAGGCAGGCTTTGCCCCCAGATGTGGCTGGCTAGAAACAGCCCCAGTGGCCGTGGAAGGAAGGAAGGTGAGGGATGGCCACCACGGTCAGTTTTGCTTTCTGGCCCAGGGACACTCAAATTCCAACTCGCCTTTCTTTCCTTCTGAGGAGCCCGGCTGTTTCAATTTAGCAGCTGGCCAAGGAGAGGCTGACTGTGATTCCACCTCTCAGTCCCTGGGCCGTGCCAACAGCAGAGTCCCCACCGTGTAGACGGTAATCAGCACAGGCCCTGGGCAGCAGTGAGGCATGGCTGTTGGCAAGGGAGGAACAATGGAGGAGGCAGACAATCCAACTCAGTCTCAGGCTCCACCTTTGACCAGTGGACCATAATTTGTTGACCCCTGATGTAGAAGATTGGAACTCCTGTGCACTGCAGGTAAGAATATAAGTTAGTACAACTACTTTGGAAAGTTATTGGCATTATCTATTAAAACCCAAGTACAAAGCAAACTCAGCAATTCTACTCCTAAATACATGCCCAACAGCCATGCACGTACATGTGCACCCAGAGGCATGCACAAGAATGCTCACAGGAGCCTTATTCACAAGAGCCGAAACAAGAAATGACCATCCACTGTCCACCAGCATTAGGATGAGAAAATGGATGTTAATATATTCACATAATGAAATTCCTTACAGCAATGAAAATGAACAAATTACCACTTCATGCACCAGGGATGAATCTGATAGAGATAATGCTGGGAAAAAAGAAGGCACTCTATGACTCCACTAGTGTACGTATGTTTTGCTGATAAAACTATAAAGAAAAGCAAAGGATGTAGTACCATAAAAGTCAGGATAGGAGCGAGAGACTGGGATGGGGATAGGGAGTGGACACTAGGATGCTCCTGAAATGTGGGCAATATGATATTTCTGGTCCTGGATGGTAAGAACGCTGGAGTTTGTACTGTAATAGATCAGGGATTGGAAAACCATGCCTACGGCCCAAACCTAGTCTACTACCTGTTCTGTAAATAAAACTTTATTCAAACACAGCCGCACATTAGTTTACATATTGTGTGTGTCTGTGCTTACATTAACAGCAGAGTTGAGTAGTTGTGACAGAGATCATATGGCCCACAAAGTCTAATATATTTACCATCTGGCCTTTTACACAAAAAGTTTGCCAACCCCTGCAGTAAATCACTGAGGTGTACATTTCTATTTTGTATATATGTATATACATATATACACATTTCTATTTTGTATGTATATTATATATATGTTGCATTTACACACATACATTTATTTTACAATTTTAACACCATATATATAAACAACTAGATTCCTTATTTGGCTCTGCCTCATTCTTGGCAACAAACATTCAATGCACAAGATAACAAACAATCAAATCAATAACCTTTAAGAAAATAGGTACTCTTTTCTTTAATTAAATATATTAATTATATAGACCAAAAAAACTGGACTTGGCCTCCACAGCTGATTTTAATCTCAATTTCCACATTTGCAAGAGAATAGGTCATTAACTTTCACTCCAAATACTTCGACGAAATATCCCTTAAAGATGTTTTACAGATTGCAGAGTGGTACTTGAAGGCACTTTCAACAAGTGCCTTGTCAAATGTTGTCACTTCTCTGTTTGAGTTGTTCTTAGAAGATTGAACCCAGGTATCTATAAACACAAAATTCAACAAAAAAGCCCCATTCAGTGATGCCTTATGTATTCAGTGATGTGGGGGAAGACAACTTTTCTGATACATTGAGTTTCTCGTTTGCATTTAGTAAGGCATTCACTCAACAAATATTTACTTAGAGCCTACCATGACACAAAACTTTTATTTTCACCATTTTAATGCAAATATTTCTCAAATATTTTATATCTTCCTCTGCCTTTTACACAAAGAATGCTGAGCATAATTTTATCTTTTCTTTACTATTCAGCCTCATAATGGAACCACAATATATTCTAAAATGTTGATTTTCAAATATACGTTTTACCTGAGAAGCCCTTTTACAGAATCCTAATACACAAAACAGATTTTAGAAAAAGAGTTGAAGTAGGAGATGGTAGTGCTGTAGAGTCCCACCCACTTGCTATCCCTGAGACAACACAAAACCTTCAGACTCCAGGAATCATCAGTAGAAACCACTGGCTCCACATAGTAATACTCTCAAGGGCAGCTGATAGATAGAAGGCTGCTCCATTGCTCAATGATCCCAAATTATCACCCAAAATTGCTGTTTTTTTTTTTTTAATTTGGATGTGTTTTATAGAGTCCTTCTCAGGGTCAGCAATCACTTCTTGCTGTCCTTCAGTATGGCTCCTTGTATCTGCTCTTTCCTGCACCCACCCACCCCTAATATCTGTGGTTTCTGTAGACTGGGAAAGTAAAGTCACCAGATTTCATAGAAGTGTGGGTGAATCAGGACTCCAGAGACTACCAGGGCTTGAAAGGTTCTTTCTTGAATAAAGGACAGAGGCTTTACATTCTGTACCTCAAGTGATCTATTTTGACAGTCAAACATCTGTTTTTCTGTCTAATTTCCAGGTTGCCTAATGTATAGTAGAAGCTAAGTGACCCCTAGGTAAGTAGGGAAGTTCCCTATCATCAAGATGAGAATGAATTAGCATTCTAGATAGCGACTCCATTTTCTCATTGAAGAAATATTTCTAGAATCTCTAGTCTAAGAACCATATCTACCAGTAACTTTCAAATGCAAATATTTGGATTGACTCCTGTACATTTAAATTTACTTCTATAAAATATATATCCATGAATACTGGTGAAGAAAATATTCTCCACCCCAATACATACATAAACACAAAATCTGTGCTCTTTACTTAACCCAATAGTCTTGGAGTTCACCAAGTGAAAGTTGTCTCCAGAAATAAACTGTGAAATCCATCCTAAGAAGCTATGCTCACTCCTAGCATTTTGGAGCCCTACAATTGGCAGTCATTGTAGTAAATTAACATCCTTTGCTGATACTATGAAAGCACTGGGTAAAAGAATGCATAAATGAATTTATAAGAAAAAATAAGATTTCTTGAAAGATGGAAGCATAGGAGGACTCTGAACTCACCTCCTCCCACAGACTCAACAAATTCACAACTGCCATTGGAACAATTACCCCTAAGAGAGAACTGGAAACTGGATAAAAAGAACCTGCACAACAAGGGACAGTGCTGACTGAGGTACAAGAGGCAGAAATACCTTTCTGGAGAGGAAAAAAGCCACATCCTACTAATAGTTCTTTATGGCCAGGAGCAGTCTTACGCCACATATGGGATCTACGCCACCTTCCAATGCCTGAAACAATTGTGTGCTGCCACATTTGGGGCAGGCCCCACCCAGCTGCACTACTGACAAAGCTGACAACAGCCTTTCAGGCTAGAGGCCTAGAGCAATGTGAGCCCCTGAGCCTGGCAACCAGCCATGCTGGGTCCTACTGACTGAACAGAAAAACTGCAGTAGGAATGTGCCATTAGAGCTTGCAGCCAACTGTATGGGGGTTCACCCAATAAAGTGACTGAAAGAATTGTAGCAGCCACATGCAGCTGAGCCTTGCAACCAGCCAGTCAGAGGGACAGCCTAGCCTTCCCACACACCTGCAGTAAGAGCAACCCCACCTCAACAGAAGGACACATGTAGCCCACACAGGGGACAGTCTTGGAACATTTGGAACCAGTGATGAGATGGAAGCAAGTTGCTGGGCCTTATAAGGCATCCCATACATAAGGTCGCTCCTCCAAGATTGGGAGATGTAGTAGATCTACCCAAAGCATAGATATAAGCACAGAGAAAGACGCAAAATGAGGGGACAAAGAAATATGTACCAAATAAGGGAAGAGGACAAAACCTCAGAAAAAGAACTAAACAAAACAGAGACAAACAATCTGCCTGATAAAGAGCACAAACTAATAGTCATAAGGATGCTCACTGATCTTGGGAGAAGAACAGATGAATACAGTGAGAACTTCAACAAATAATTGGAAAATATAAAAAAGAACCAACTAGAAATGAAGAAAACAATAATGGAAATGAAAAATTCACCAGAGGGACTCAATAGCAGAGTAGATGATACAGTGAGCTGCAGGAAAGACTAGAGGAAATCACCCAAGCTGAACAGATAAAATAAAAAAGAATTAAAAAGAATGAGGACAGTCTAAGGGACCTCTGCAATAATATCAAGAGCATTAACATCCATATTACAGGCATCCCAGCAGGAGAAGAGAGAGACAAAGGGGCAGAGAATCTACTTGAAGAAATAATAACTGAAAACTTTCCTAACCTAAGGAAGGAAACAGACATCCACATACAGGAAGAACAGAGAGCACCAAACAAGATAAATCCAAAGAGGCCCACACCAAGACACATTATAATTAAAATGTTAAGAATTAAAGATAAAGAGCGAATCCTAAAAGCTGCAAGAGAAAGGCAACAAGTTATATACAAAGGAAACTTCATAAGGCTATGAGCTGACTTGTCAGCAGAAACCTTACAGGCTAGAAGGGAGACGCGTGATATACTTAAAGTGCTGATAGGAAAAAATCTACAGCCAATAATACTCTACCCAGCAAGATTATCATTCAGAATGGAAAGAGAGATAAAGAGTTTTCCAGACAAGCGAAAACTAAAGGAATTTATCACCAAAAAACCAGCCTTAGAAGAAAAGCTAAAGGGGCTTATTTAAGTGGAAAAGAAAAGACCACAAAAGGAATAAGAAAATTATCTTTAAAAAACCCAATATAGTCACTGGTAAAGTCAAATATACAATAACAGTAGCAGATCAACCACCTATGAAGTTAATATGAAGGTCAAAGAACAAAAGTACTAAAATTATTTACTTCCATGATAAGAGGGTAACGGACAGACATACACACAAAAAGAGGTTAGATATGATATCAACAAATAAAATGTGGAAAGGGGAGTAAAAGAGTAGAGTTTTTAGCAAGAGGTCAAAATTAAGAGACCATCAACATAATATAGATTGCTACATACGTCGGTTTTACATATGAACCTCATGGAAATCACAAACCAGAAACCTATAAAAAATTACAAAAAATTAAGAGAATGGAGCCAAAACATAATACTAAAGAAAGCCATCAAACCAGAAAGGAAGAGAGCAAGAGAAGAAGGAAAAGAGAAGAATTACTAAAACACCCAGAAAAAAAGTAACAAAATGGCAATAAGTACATTCTTATCAATAGTTACTTTAAATGTCAGTGGGCTAAATGCTCCAATCAAAAGGCATAAGGTGGCTGATGGGCTAAAAATACAAGACCCAGTGGCCAGACTGGTGGCACAGCCATTAAGTTCACATACTCAACTTTAGCAGCCTGGGGTTCACACGTTCAGTTCACCAGGGGCAGACCTGTGCACTGCTTATCAAGCCATGCTGTAGGAGGTGTCCCACATATAAAATAGAGGAAGATGGGCACAGATCTTAGCTCAGGGCTAATCTTCCCCCCCCAAAAAAAAGACCCATATATATGCTGCATGCAAGAGACACACTTAAGACCTAAAGACACTCACAAACTGAAAGTGAAGGGATGGAAAAAGATACTCCACGCAAATGGCAATTAAAAAAAGCAGGGGTAGCAATACTTATATCAGACAAAATAGATTTTAAAACAAAAACTGTAATAAGAGATAAAGAAGGGCACTACATAATGATAAAGAGAAAAATCCAACAATAGGACATAACATCTGTAAATATCTATGCACTCAACAGAGGAGCACCTAAATATATAAACCAATTATTAACAGAAATAAAAGGAGAAATAGATAGCAACACGATAGTAGTAGGAGACTTTAACACCCCACTTACTCCAACGGATAGATCATCCAAACAGAAGAACAATAGGAAAACATTGGCCTTAAATAGCACATTAAACCAGACAGACTTAGCAGATATATACAGAACATTCTATCCAAAAACCGCAGAACATACATTTTTTTCAAATGTGCATAGAATGTTATCCAGGATTGATCACATGTTAGGCCACAAAACAAGTCTTAACAAATTTGAGAAGACTGAAATAATACCAAGCTTCTTTTCTGACCACAACAGTATGAAACTACAAATCAACTACAGGAAGAAAAGTAGAAAGCCACAAATACGTGGAGATTAAACAAAACATTACTGAACAATGATTGGGTCAACAAAGAAATCAAATGAGAAATCAAAAAATACCTGAAGACAAATGAAAACAAAAATACAGCACACCAAAATTTATGGGATACTGCAAAAGCAGTTCTAAGAGAGAGTTTTTAGCAATACAGGCCTGCTTCAACAAGCAAGAAAAATCTCAAATGAATAATCTAACAGTGCACCTAAAGGAATTGGAAAAAGAAGAACAAACAAAGTAATCAAAACAACATGGTACTGGTGAAAAACAGATAGATAGATCAATGGAACAGAATCAAACAGCCCAGAAATAAACCCACACATTTATGGACAGCTCATTTTCAACAAGGGAGCCAAGAACATACAATGGAGAAAGGTAAGTCTCTTCAATAAATGGTGTTGGGAATACTGGACAGCCACATGCAAAAGAATGAAAGTAGACCATTATCTTACACCATACACAAAAATTAACTCAAAATGGATTAAAGACTTGAATGTAAGACCTGAAACCATGAAACTTCTAGAAGAAAACATAGCCAGTACACTCTTCCACATCGGTCTTAGCAGCATATTTTCAAGTACTATGTCTGACCAGGCAAGGAAAACAATAGAAAAAATAAAGAAATAAGAGTATAGCAAACTAAAAAAGCTTCTGCATAGCAAAGGAAACCATAAACAAAATGGAAAGACAATCTAACAATTTGGAGAAGATATTTGCAAACCATATATCTGATAAGGGGTCAATATCCAAAATACATAAAGAACTCATACATCTCAACAACAAAAAAACTAACAACCCAATTAGAAAATGGGCAAAAGATATGAACAGACATTTTTCCAAAGAAGATATACAGATGGCCAACAGGCACAGGAAAAGATGTTCAACATCACTAATTACTAGGGAAGTGTAAATCAAAACTGCAATGAGATAGCACCTCACTCCCTTCAGAATGGCTATAATTAACAAAACAAGAAATAACAAGTGTTGGAGAGGATGTGGAGAAAAGGGAACTCATACACCACCGGTGGGAATGTAAACTGCTGCAGCCACTATGGAAAACAGTACAGAGATTCCTCAAAAAATTAAGAATAGAATTACCATAGGACCCAGCTATTCCACTGGTGGGTATTTATCCTAAGAACATGAAAACATGAATGTGTAAAGATATATGCATCCTTATGCTCATTGCAACATTATTCACAATAGCCAAGACTTGGAAACAACCTAAGTGCCCATCAAGGGATGAATGGATAAAGAAGATGTGGCGTATATATATACACAACGGAATACCACTCAACTATAAGAAAAAGATGAAATCTTGCCATTTTCGACAACATAGATGGAACTCGAGGGTATTATCCTAAATGAAATGTCAGACAGAGAAAGTCAAATACTGTATGATATCACTCATAAATAGATGAGAAAAACAACAACGACAAACAAACACATAGATACAGGTTAGATTGGTGGTTACCAAAGGGGAAGCAGGGAGAGAGGAGGGCAAAAGGGGTAACTGGGCACAGGTGTGTGGTGATGGACGGTAATTAGTCCTTGGGTGGTGACCATGATGCAATCTATACAGAAATCGAAATATAAGGATGTACACATGAAATTTATATAATGTTATAAACCAGTGTTTGCTCAATTAAAAAAAAACTAGCAGGCTGGCCCGGTGACGCAGTGGTTAAGTGCGCACGTTCCGCTTCGGCAGCCCAGGGTTCGCCGGTTCAGATCCCGGGTGCGGACATGGCACCGCTTGGTAAGCCATGCTGTGGTAGGCATCCCACATATAAAGTAGAGAAAGATGGGCACGGATGTTAGCTCATGGCTAATCTTCCTCAAAAAAAATTAAATAAAAAAATAAATGAAAAAAATAGTAACTAGTTAATCTTCAAAATTCCTCAATTTGTGTGTGTGTGCACCCATTATGGGTGCGCATTTGGACTTATAAAGACAAAATGATACATCCCAAGTGGTTAATATGTCACATAAGCCTCTTTCAATCTATAGGTTCTTTCTTTTCAATTTGTTTATTAAAGATAATTCTTTTTTTACTTAATATATCACAAACATTTCCCCATCACTCTTAAGGCTTCATAATATTCCATTGTGCAGATGTTCCATTGTTTATTTCCACAATTCTCTATTGTTGAATAATTAATAGTTTCCAATATTTTCCCAATACCCAATCTGTTGTAATAAACACCTTAACATGTAAAAAAGAAAAAAAAGGGGGCCGGCTCCGTGGCCCAATGGTTAAGTTCGTGCACTCCACTGCGGCGGCCCAGGATTCGGATCCTGGGCATGGACATGGCACTGCTCATCAGGCCACGTTGAGGCGGTGTCCCACATCCCACAACTAGAAGGACTGGCACTAAGATATACAACTGTGTAAAGGGGGGTTTTGGGGAGATAAAGCAGGAAAAAAAAGATTGGCAACAGTTGTTAGCCCAGGTGCCAATCTTTAAAAAAAACAAAGAAAAGAAAACACTTGTTACATACACCCTGTATGTATTTAGACAATGGTAAGCAAACCATAAAGGCCCACAGACTCAGTTACATCCCATGACCAGTTATGGAAACAAACTCAGTTCACTTTAATCCTGTGTAGATATCTTTCAAGGGTCTTAAGAATTCTTCAAATTAAACTTCAAGTTTATTTCACATCACAAAAACATTTCCTCCATAAAGAAAGTGTGGAGGTACCTGTCTCAGGGCCGAGTGGTTAAGTTCACCCACTCTGCTTCTGTGGCCAGGAGTTCGCCATTTGGGATCCTGGGTGTGGACCTAGTGCCACTCATCAAGCCATGCTGCAGTGCCATCCCACACAGAGGAACTAGAATGACCTACAACTAGGACAGACAACTAGGTACTGGGGCTTTGGGGAGGGAAAAAAAGGAAGATTGGCAACAGATAGCTCAGGGCCAATCTTCCTCACCAAAAAACAAAAGAAGAAAAAAAAGAATCTATGGAGTCTGGGGAAACCACAGTTTTAATGGAACTGAGAGTAGAATCTGATTTCACATATGCACAAAATCTAAAAAGTGGGCAATACCTTAAGGACATCTCTACTTACCAGATTTGTGATGCTTAAATCTCTCCTGCCAATTCCTACCACATGGTTATCTGTTTATCATTGAATCCATCATCAGAGAACTTTCTGGATTAATTCTATATTTATTCAATCCTTACTAGAATGTATTCATGTGTTATTAAATATTTGCATTTGGTACAACTTTAATTTAGAGTTCAATGTATGTTTCAATAAAACTATAAAATTCTTTCTACTACTTCAGAATGACCAGACTTCAGATAAATAATGTTACTTCTATAGAAATCAATCCAAAATATAAACAGAATCATCTTTCATTTCTTCAAAATGATAGAGCCTTACTACCTGTATGTCATTTTAAATAGTGTGAATCCCTCCTCCCAAAAAGAGATCATTCAAATAAAAATAACAATACTTTCAAACTGATGCAGAATCTATTAGTATCTATCTGAAAATGAGGAATATTTCTCTAAAAATTTAAATGAATTGCCCAGATTAATAAAAATATTTCATGGCTACGAATCATATCCCCTGAGAACAATTAGCAGTTGCCTTGCAAGCGCCAAAATTAACCATTCACTTGAATAAGATTCAGGGTTCTTGAAATAGATCTAAAAGGAAATTCAAGACAGATCTGGTACAAAGAATGGATGTTAGGAAAACGCACCACTCTATTCAGCACAGACCTTGCAAATCTCCAGTTATTCTAGCTCAGTAAAAAGGTAGAGAAACAAAGTTAACCTCTTTCTTTTCATTTTTAATTTAAGAAGAAATGAATCTTTTTTTTCTTACTACCTCGAATATTGAATTTACACAAAACCTTAGCTCATCAAAAAGAAGCCAAGGCATAAAAGATTATTCAATGTTACAGTAAAAAATTGATAAAACCCACAGTACATCAAAGCTATTTCAGCAGCTGCTGCTACATTCTGGATGAAAATGTCCACAGGAGAAAGCCAGACTTTAAATATGGACCAAGGCACCCCTCCACTTTCCTCTGGGGTTATTTTATCAGCTGTGCTTGCTGCCAAAGACCGTGGTCCTTGAAATCAGATAGAAAAGCTTTGGGGGCCCCCTGGTGGTTGTTTGTAGATCTTGGCCATCAGATAAAAATGGCCATGAATCAGATAAGTAAGCTAAGGCAGCCAGGGCCTCCAAACAGCAGGTTCTACAAACTAATATCTCCTCGACGTGATTCTGAGCATTGTCAGCATTGTATAAGTTGTCTACCTCACCCACGGTTGGTTGAATCTCTCTATAGGCGGTCTCCTACAAAAGAAAAACTGCTTTTTCTTACCGCTTAATTCACTGCAACTTAAAAAAATGTATATTTAGTACCCTGACACAAATAACCCTCCCTATCTCCCTCTTTAGGTAATTTTAACCAAAAGCATATTGCACAACGCTGTTGTTAGTGTTGTACAACACAAACTCATAAATCTGCATGGAATCTATTTATTTACTTGGTCTCAGGGCTAGCAAATGAATTACTGTTGGCTTAAATCTTGTAAGTGTCAATATGTTGCTAAAAGTGGTGGATTTAACAAAATAGAAAGGAGTGTATGACTGATTTTCATCAGAAACTACAACCTAAAAAAGGAGCTATTCGACGGCCTGTTAAATTTGGAATGCTCTACCTACCCAGGTGAGACTAATCTAATAAACCACTCCTCTCAATCTACGTTAAAGGTAGATGGCCCAATTAATAGAATCCGAATTCATCAAACAACCTGCTCAAAGGTGCTCCACCCTGGACTGAACATTGTAATCAAGTGGAGTGTTTTTAAAATGCGGAAGCCTACTTTCAGAGATTCTGATTTGCTTGTCCTGGTGTAAGACCTGGATGTCGGTATCTTACAGAAGCTCCCCAGGACATTCTTAAGAATAGTCCAGGCTGAAAACTATAACCAGGGACTCTGAGCAAGGCAGTCAGGGTGCTCCCACGTCTGCGTGTGGCTGAGTCAAGATTACGAAGGGTCACTTTCTACATCCAGTTTCCCCCACTTCTGCTAATTCTCCCTCCTTGTGATCACATGCAAGATTGTAGCATAGACAATAATAAACTCGACCCCCTATTTAATATGTTGGGTTGCAGCCAATTATATATTTTGAAATCTCATGCTCACAGAAATTATCAAAGCTGAGCAGCGCAGAGAAACTTTGGAGTTATAAAGGTGGTGAGTTATATATATATATATATATATATATATATATAATTTTTTTTTACGTTGCTCAGCCACCAGATACCAAGATTTACTGGTGGACTTCTCAGCAGGATTTTGCTGTGGGCTAATCTCCTTGAAACATCTTTTATCCAGGGCTCCTGTGATACCGCATTTTCTCCTTTCCTCTCCAACCTCTCTGGCTGCTCCTTCCTATTCTTATACCAGCAATTCTCACACTTTAGGGAGCATCGGAATCGCCTGGAGATCTTGCTAAAACACAGAGAGCTGGGCCCCACTCCCAGAATTTCTGACTAAGTAGGTCTGGGGTGGGGCCCAAGAATTTGCATTTTTAACAAGTTCCCAAGTGATGCTACTGCTGCTGGTCTGGGGACCACACTTTACGAACCATCCTTCAACACAAATACATGTCAAAGTTCCTCCAGCTCCATCCTGGGCTCTCCTCTCATTTCACTCTACACTCTCTTCCTGTACAATTACAGCCAAGACTGCTCCTTAAATTACACAAATGACCCCATGTTTCTATCTCTGGCCAGACTTCTCATAAGCTTCTTTAAGCTCTAACTGCCTGCTCAACATCTCCACTTCGTAGTCTCAACAGCATCACCATCGCAGCCTTCCAAGGCCAGACTTGTGATCTTGATGCTGCTCAAACCAGGTCCTCTTCCTCTTCCAGGGTTCCATAACTCAGTGAATGGCTTCACCACAATTTCACAAGCCAAAGTCCTACGATTCCTCATTGACACCATTCTCTCCCTTCTGCGTGTAGCTAACAAGCAATTTATTCCAAAGTCTGTCTGTATTACTTCCCAAATATTTCTCAGAACCACTACCTCCACCCTAATCCAGGCTATAATCATCTCTCACCTGAACTAGCATCATTCCCCCACATTCACCCCACATCCCATCCCCTCTGATCTTTTCCCAGCACTACAAGAACTTATTTTTTTTTAAATGAAAACCTGATTGTATGACTCTCTGCACTTCAATTGCTTCCCATTGATTTTAAATTTAAATTAAAACCAAAATCTAATCTATCTTGGTTTACAGGTCCTAGAAGGCACCAGCCTCCACCGATCTTACCAGCCTCATCTCATGCTGCTCTCTGCCTTGATCTCTGAGCAGCAGCCATAAGAGCTTTCTACCAGTTCCTCAAACACTCCTGGCTCCATCCTCCAGGGACACCTCACCCTATTGTCTGACACTGCACACCACACCCATCTCTCCACTCACTCTTTCCCTAGTTAACCCCAGCCCGTCGTCATTCAGCCCTCAGGTGAGGTGTTACTTTTTCTGGAAAATTCTTTGTTACACACTTGTGCCTCTCAACTCCATAAGACCCAGCACTTTTTTTATGACAAATATTTTATAGTGTCTCCTTTACTGTCTTAAAATTAAATTTACAAATCATCTAACCTCTCTATACATATAATTTTAAAAACAAACAATGTAGTACCCAAACTGTAACATAAAGCAGAAATACAAGGAAAGCAATTTATAATAAACAGTAAGGTGTCTTTCATTACGTAAATGATTAGTCATGACCACAGGAAAAGATCCAATAAAGTAACCACGTTTGCCTATGATTCCATATACAGAATCACTGTGAATCAGAGTCCCAAACGCAGACCAATACAGGTTTGTTGCATTGGGGACTCAAACACCGTCAGCAGCTTTGCCGCCAGTGACAGGATTTTCCAAAATAATGAACAACTGTAATTAAAGTCGCACACAAAATAAAGTACAATCTTCTCCCGAGTTACGTGGCTCACGGTCTCAGAAAAGTCTATATATTAAAATCATGCAAAAATACCTTGTATCTTTATGTAAAAGGGAGTTCAGTTCCAAGCTCAGATAATGAAACACATGCGTATCCAGAAGAGTACCTGAAAGTCACGTGTGAAGAGAGACAATACTTTGTGTAGAAGACCATCCTGTGAGCTCTAGGATGTCTAACGCTGTTCCTCTCCTGCTAAATGCCTCCAGTCATTTGTGGTGGTGAACAAAAATGCTCCCACACATTTCCAAAGCTCCGCCCAAGTGGCAGGACTGCCCTCACGAGAGGCTGGTAACAGCAGCCTCTGCCCTCAGCACTTCCTCATGCCATATGCACTCATAGAACGCTACTTTCCCTTTGTAATGATACATCTACGTGTAAATATCCGATTAATGTTTGACCTTCACAGACTCAGAGCACCAAGAGAACAGTGACGGCATCTGAATTTTGTTCACCATTGTGTTCCTAGTGCTTCAGATGGCGCCAGCACACAGCAGGCACTCAATCAATTTTGCTGAATGAATGATTGACCGTGATTCCTTCTGGTGCTATGTGCTGAAAGAGCAGACAGCTCCATGCCTGGCTCCATAGCTGTGTCAGAAAAGGCATTAACAGGAGTCCAGGACAGATTTGAGATTATATGTATCTTCCCTGTTGTCTTAGTTCAGGCAGCTATAACAAAATACTGTAGACTAGGTGGCTTATAAACAATGAAAACTCATTTCTCATAGTTCTAGAGGCTGGAAGTCTGAGATCAGGGTGCCAGCATGGCAAGGACCCTCTTCAGGTTGCAGACAGCCAGCTTTTCATTGTGTCCTCTCATGGCAGAGAGAAGAGAGGGCAAGCAAACTCAGATAGTTACAAGGGTGCTAATCCCATTCATGAGGCTCCACCCTCATGACCTCATCTAATCCCAACCACTTCCCAAAGGCCCCACCTCCTAACACCATCACATTGGGAGGCAGAGTTTCAGCATACGAAATTTAGGGGGGCACAAATGTTCAGTCCGTAACATCCGTAAAGTTTAATACATTTTGTTTTTTCTTAAGAACTACCAAATCCAGCTTGTACTCTCACTTACAGTAACACCAAAGTAAGAGCCAAACCAGATCATTTGTAAGAGGCCCTCCAATATGGTGAAAGGCCGGAATACAAGTTTGTCTTAAAAACTAATCCGGAAGAGGTAACAGAAGAGCTTCCAGTTCAGTGTGCTGCCATCAGGTGATTCACGAGTAACGTGAGCAGCCGGGGCAATCACGCACTGGAAAGTATTCAGATCACTATTGCTTTATTTTACACGTGATTATCAGCATCGGAAAAAGTGACTAGGATACTCCAAGTAACAAAACTTATTGAGAACTAGCCAAGACCATGCTGGATTCATGATGAGCTAAGAGAAGACTCGTTCTGGCACAAGTCACACATGAGCAAAAAGATAAATACTTTTTGGTATCAGATTTTAAGAGCTTCCTCGTTATAAGTATTTAAGTCTCTCCTATCAAAAGACTTGCTAAAATTTAGAAGTTATTTGGAGCTGGCCCCATGGCCGAGTGGTTAAGTTTGTGTGCTCTGCTTTGGCAGCCCAGGGTTTCACCGGTTCAGATCCTGGTTGCGGACCTAGCACGGCTCATCAGGCCATGCTGAGAAGGTGTCCCACGTAGCAGAGCTAGAAGCACCTACAACTAGAAGATACAGCTATGTACTGGGGGCCTTTGGGAAGAAAAAGAAGAAAAAAAAAAAGATTGGCAACAGATGTTAGCTCAAGGCCAATCTTTAAAAAATAAAAAAAACAAGTTATTTATCAAGTTATATGTAAATCTACCCAAATTTGTTGAAAATCCTGGTATCAGATAGCAGACCCAGAGAGCAAACAGACAAGACTGAAGCATTAAGATAGAGACTTCCAGAAGGAATGGCTCTGGGGAAAAAAGATAATTCCATGGTTATGAAATGTCAGTGATATTACAACATCTTTTTAAAATTAAAAATAAGTGAATAATAGGGGCCAGCCCAGCGGCACAGTGGTCAAATTCATACGTTCCACTTGGGTGGCACGGGATTTGCTGGTTCAGATCCTGGGTGCGGACCTACACATCACTTGTCAGCCATGCTGTGGCAGGCGTCCCACATATAAAGTAGAGGAAGATGGGCACAGATGCTAGCTCAGGGCCAGTCTTCCTCAGCAAAAAGAGGAGGATTGGGAGCAGATGTTAGCTCAGGGCTAATCGTCCTGAAAAAAAAAAAAAAATAGGTGAATAACAAATTATTTAAGTGAAAAACAAGACAATTAAAACGTCTGAGAAAGATAAAAACCTACATGCCTCTGTCATGAATACAATTTCATGTATACAATGAGGTAAGCATGAATTCATAATTGACAACAGTAACCTAACCATATCAGGAAGGATTAAGGGGAGATCCTATTTAAGAGAGGAAAAGGCCCCCATCATTATAGAAAGTTGATAAAGCCTAAAATTTTTAAATTAAGATAAAGAAAAGTATAAGATACCTAGAAATACAATGATATCTACTATAAGAAAGAGCTTAGAAAGTTAAAAGAAGTTGCCACTGGGATTAAGACTAGAGTGAGAGATTTACATTTCACTGTAAATGTCACAAAGCTTTTTTCTTCTCATTATATATATATCTATTATGTTGATAACTTTTTAGTACTTAAGCTTCTGAGAAGGTTCATAGTCAAAGACTAAGAGCTGCATGAACTTTTTAAGGGATATATTTATCTCATTCTGAGTCTCGTTAAAAATAGTATGATTTAATGTACTGTTTGAGTTACAAAAATCCAGATTCTGCAGACCTCAAATACACTGCAGACCTTGAGCAATTATGTCTGTATTTTCTCAGAGATTTTAGGAACAGACTGTGAAACATTTTAAACCCGTAGCTATAATGACTTCATGGCGAACTACACATTCCTGGATGACCTCTTGGCCATAAGTTACTTTATGAACTGAAAACCATGAGCTAAGTCTACAGTTTTAGCCCATATTTCTCTTTGAGTGCGCATGCGTGTGAGTCAATCTCTCATCATGACTTCTGAAAACATTTTTTTTTGGCTGAATAGGTAGAAAGAATTGAAGTGCACTCTGTTGAAGGAAAAGAGATTGTATTCCTTTTACTGAGAACCTTCACGTGAAAAGAAATAGCTTATTATAGAAAAGCCCTGTACCCTAGGGAAAATTATGATTTTAAGGATTATGAACCTGTCAGTCTATAAGTTATGAGCTAGAGGCAGCATCTGAAGTTTTGATTAATCTGCTCATTATTCAGTTGACCCGACTTGCTAGCCTTGACAGCATGGAAAAGATCTGCAGTGCAAGTTATTTCCAGCAGAAAAACATGAAAGTAGGTTCTCAACAACAAGACTATTTGAAGCTTTCTAAGTAGACGGTGAGGGCTGTGGAGAGGTGATGTAGCAACACAGGTCCTTGGTACTTCATGGTTTAAATTCTGTCTCTATAAGAGGCTTCATTCTTCCCCGACCCTTTGGAGAATTTCAAGCCAAGGGGTCAGAGCTGGTGCGACTCACACGTATGTATCAAAGATGGCATGCCAAGGATTACAGCAGCACTGAGAGCATGTTCGTTCAGTCCGACAGTTCCTACCGAGTACTGAGTATGTGCCAGGCACCACATTGCATGCCAGAATACAAATATAATAAGATACATTCCCTTGGCACCAAGAGCTCAGAGCCCAGTAAGCACATTTTTGATGAGCTCGCTGGCTACTTTCAGCCTGCATGAAGCTTTCTTTACAGACACAAAATAGCAAGCCAGAGGAATACTTTATTGACATTAGCCAAAATTTATCTAGCTTTTTCCATGTACAGGACTGCTCTAAGCACTTGACATGTATTTACTCTTTTCATTCTCTCAACAACTCTATGAAGTAGTTACTAACATCATCCTCACTTTACAGATAACGAAACAAAGCACAAAATTTTAAGTAACTGGCCCCAAGTTTACACAGCCTAATTCCAAGGCTTTGTAGGTGTTGGGGATGCCTGCTGATTTTGTCTCGCACACAGACATATGGCAAACCAAATGAAAAGGCAGAGGAGAACAAAGAGACATTCTTGTTTCATAGTCACAGGAGTCAATTCTCCAAGATACCTAGATATACACTGAGCCAGCACACTGTATTCATAGTTCAGGCCTTCCTTTGTCTACACAGGTACTCCTGCTCCAGGAAGTCTTATGCTTGTGAATTCATAGATAGCTATTTGCAAAAGTAGGCACATAAGGAAGCACTAAGTATAGACTTGTTAAGATTACGTTGAGCAGAGAAAACTTAAAGAAAGAGGCAAAGGAAAATAACCAACCACATACACTTTTCCATTACTTTTAGCTCCATTGCAATGCCTTATCTAAGAAACTTGGAAGAAGATGAGCCATTTCAGGGGATAAAGGGTCCACAAAATGTAAGATTGATAAGATTGATGCTGTAGATGTCCAGGGCATGGGACAATGAGCACGCACAGGACAGGAAGGTACACTGAGGCTGCCCCCTGGGGGTCCAATAGAAGATGCAGATGAATCACAGAAGGACCACCAATGTCTATGGGAACTTCTTAGGCTTGAGCTCCTTGTCCATGGAACCTGCTGGGGCCTCCACCCGTCCAGGTCTTCAGGCAAGGAGCCAGACGAGGGACGGTGACTAGAAAAATAGGGAGAGTAACCTCCACACCACCAATACCTGATTGTTCGCCTAAGAAGAAAGTGCCTCCACCTAACAAAGGAGAACCAACTAAACATGGAAAATCAAGAAAGGAAATGACTCTTGACATTTAATGTCTTTGGAGAGGAACATCCAGCCTGCTCTGGAGGGAGGAGGGAGATTTGAATTCAATAAGATATTGACATACTCAATAGGCTAGATTTTTTAATAACTAAAGATGACAGAAAAATTATAGACTCAAATTGAAATCTTGTTAAGGGACCCCACAGCACAGTGGGCACAGGGATGTGATAGGACACAGGAAAAGTTAAAAGGTCAAACTCTACTATGTTTACACCCCAATGAGCCTGAGATCCCTCAGTCACACCAGTTACAAGCTGATTTGATGTATGAGGGGAAAAAATCACCAATTATTATAGAACTAATACCATGATGTATCTTAAACCACCCTGGTCCAAAATATGAGACATTTTAATAAAATCTTAGGCTGGGTAATTCAAGTTTGAGGCTAATCTAATGGCTAATGTTAAATGTGCTAATACCATTAATAAATATCTGATATAAAATATGTCCAGTGTGTACGGACAGAGATGAGAAGTTAATGCCTATGCAACAGATAAGATCAGCAATAAATATCACAATTTAGAAAAAATAACGATTTCCATTTGGATTTGTACCTGAATCCTGGGCCAAACTTGCCACCAAGCTATCATCAGTATTTCTTTTGGTATATCCTGGTCCATATTTTTCATGGATAGTGATTAAGAAACAGCTTTTAAGGGAAAAATAAATTATTATATTAAATTATCTTTTAAAAATGTAATTTCTTGATTCTTTTTGCCTTAAAAATATTTTCACCTGAAGGTACAGGTTAAGGTCAGGCTCAGGCCTCACTGGACAAGATATGGAGATCCCACCAATATTGGAATTAATTCTCCATCCAGGATCCTAAGGGCACTGGGCCCTTGGTTTTAGTGGAAATATTTTCCTTGCCTAAACCAGGTATGTGATACCTGTTTCACTACTTCCTTCCAATGTGTATGGAATACATAAGACTATATAATCAAACTTTCCTGCAGTCAGCAAGCCTGATATTCGTGTCAGAGGGTACCCAACTGCATCTTCTTCATGTCCCATCCCCAGGAGAAAGGCCTTTATGGTTCCCCCCTCAGCCTCTGCTCTGAGAGGTTGGTGCCCCAAGATTCCTTCCAGCCCTGGCATTGCATGAATCCTTGTGGAAACAGTACCTCTGCCTTTCCTATTCCAGATCAGGTCCCCAGACCCCCCTACTTGGGAATACAAATAAGACATTCTGGCAAATAGGACAACTCAGTCTCTGCACATCTTTACACAAACCTGAGCAAGGAAACCTTTGGAGGTTTGCAACAGGCTGTCCTCTGCCGTAGACTTGAGAATCAAACCAGCTGCTCAGAGATTTCACAATGTCAATCAAGGTACATGAAGACACTCCTTTCGGCTTTGATAACCATTTTTTTTTTCTGTCTTCTAAAAATGGATATACAGCATCAGTTGTCAGCATGGGGCTTCAAGAAAATTTCATCTCAATTATCCTAACTCTAGACCCCAAACTAACACATTCTCTTTTCTTTGATGCAGAAAAGTGACCCTGCTTTGGATAAATTCCCCCCAATTAGTCACATAAACGTGATTAGTATTTCAACCCAAATTTTCTGAATGAAATGCAGCAATTCTTCCATGAGATGCTTTGATAGGTGCAGTTTAATTAAACTTGCTCAAAAATGATTACATGAGTGTGTGAGATCCATTTTCCTTGTCCCTCATTTTCTCACCCTGGTAGAAATTCCAGTCCTCAGCTCAAAGCCTTCCCCGCAATTACTGGTCTTAACTGGCTGTCCCTATTCCCAGCCGACACCCCTTTAATCCTCCTCCATGTGCATAAATAATAATGATAGTTATCATTTAATAAAAGCTAAATGTGCTTAACATACACGACCTCATTGAATCCTCTCACGACTCCACAGGATAATCATTATTACTGTATCCCTTGTACAGATAAAGAAACTGAGGCTAAAAAAGGGTAAATATTTGCCCAAAGCAACACAGCCAGTAAATGGCAGTGCTGAGATTCCAGCTTATATCTGTCTTACTCCAAACCTGAGCCCGTAACCACTAAATTTAATTTTTTCTCTTGGAATCAAAACATTTAGCATTCTGTAGTTCCTAAATTAAATGCATGTGGGTATGTGTGTATATAAGTAACATTTTAAATTATGCAATTTATATATTATATAGTATAAATCACATATATAAATATGTATATACATAATTTATAGTATATTATATAATATATAGTATATAGTATTTAAGAATATTTATATATTATTACATATTTATAAATATATGAGGCTGCTCCAGACTGAATTTATTACTCCCAAGGCGCTCACCACCCCAACTCTACCCTCAACGAATGCATCTATTCTATAGGTGACAACTCTTCTTCATTTAATTAAGTTAATTAGTAAACCTTACCAGTTTTACCCGCCAAACATACTTTTGATTCATTCTTTCCTTTTCACTCACCTTGTCGCTACTTTATTTGACATGGTGAAATCAATTTACTGAGTGTCTACTCTGTGCTGGGCAGGGTTCTGGAGCCCAGGGGTAATACTCTGTCCTTAAGTAGCTCATAGCGTACTAGAAAAGAAAGATATTCAAGAGAGTGCATCTCCATCCAGGGTGAAAGACGCATCAGCAGAAATTGCACACAACACACAGGCAGCCCCTAGAAGGGAGTGAGCAGCCCTGGCCCAGGGGGGTTGGGAGACCCCACCCACCCCCCCACCCCGGAAGGGGCTGCCTTGAGGCTAAGTCTTGAAGGATGATGAGAAGGAGGCTGACAGGTGGGCAAGACTGAGTGGAGGCAGCAAAGGAGGGGAGGATGTGCCAAGCACTAGATACGACGTGAGGCCATGAAACAAGCACTGTGAAATCCCATCACTTTCCTCCTGGACTACAGAAACAGCCACCAGCTAGTCTCAGTTCTCTCCCTTATTGAAGACCACCTGAACACTACTGACAAATAAGTCCTCCAAAAGCATAACTGCCCTTCTCAAGAGCCTATATTGTCATAAATTATCAAATTACACCCAAACTGCAGCCTCTTATTTCAAACCCTTATGAATGATCTGTTCCCACATTTCCTTATCTTCACTATTACTTACCCAACTCCCCTCAAAAATTTCTGATGCGTCTGCTCCCTTGCTGACAGGAGATTCAACCCTACCTTACGCCTTGTGAACCCATTCCCCAACCGAAGTCTAGCCATGCTTAGGACCCACTTCCTATGCCACCTATTCTTGGCCCTCTCTTACCTGCTCTAGCTGCCAAAACTGCCTGGAAATTGGCATCACAGACTCACAATTTTATACAGAAAAAATCTTCAGCCCCATTTAGTCCATCTTCCCCATCTGTCCATAGTTGCTCAAGTGGTGGGCTGTTCCTCCCTTCAGTCATTCAAGAGGTATTTGTTGGTTATCTATTATATGTAATTCTTCTCAAACTAAATGTTCTTTACGGACCTCATTTTCCCTTTCCCCTCCTTCCTCTCCACTGCCATCCTCCAAACCGTTTCTCCTCTTTCTGCATTCTGTACAACACATGCCAAGATGGAAATTTCAGAAGCATCTTCTACTCTTTTCTCTCTCTTTACTCCCACATCCAATTGGTCACCCAGCATGTTAATTCTCTTCGGAAAATATATCTAAATATACTCTGCTCTAGTCCGCTGACCTTCACAATGTCCCCACTGAACCACTGCAGCAGCCACCTGATTGATCATCTCCCCTCTGTTCTCCCCACTGCTGTCAGAGAGGTCTTCTCAAAACAGGGGATCAAACATCTACCGAGGGCTCACTCACCTGCAGGTACTGCGCTGGGCACGGGCAGTCTAAACAGGAACAAAAGCGCCTTTGACTTCCACCAAAAATGTGAGCATTTTGAGGGTGGAAGCTTTGGCTAATTTAATTTTCTATTGCCAGCACCTAGCCGATTACCCGGCACATCATCACTGATTGATAAATACTAGTTTGAAAGAATGAGTGAATGAATGGAAAGTTCTAAGTGTAAGTGGTCACTGAAGAAGAAGGAAACAAGATTTCTGACTTGAAGAAGGCAAAATTGGCTGAGAAGTAAAGACTCAGACAGTAGGTATAATACAGGCAGATAGTTTGATAAATGGCACAAAATCAGTTGGTGAAGAGTCAGACTTCTCATAGTTTTCACTATAGTAAAATAGCCAGGTGGAAGGTTGGGATGTAGCAGCTGCTTCTCTAAACTCATTCTACAAAGAAAGTCCATTTTCAAAAAGTCTTAAGGGAATAAGTTGACATGGTGGTTGTTAAAATTACTATGTGAGGACTATTATGTGAATCTCAACACTATCCCAGGAAAGTACAGGGGAATTAAGCATGAAAGGAGAGGAGATCTTAGGTTGTACTTGTGTAAAATACAGAACCAGTAAAAACGGCATGTTAAGGACTAAGATGTGGAACTTACCTGTTTCTGGCTTGTAGTCATTCCCCTCATTGACTCCTTCACATGGCTTGCTTAGGAGACGGCAAAAATCACCTTTCAGAAAATTCTCTACATTCAATGTGGTATCTCGGATTGGATCCTGGGATAAAAAAGACATTAGAGGAAATGCTGGTGAAATCTGAATCAAGTGTCTAGTTTAGTTAATAGTAATTTACCAAGGTTAATGTCATAATTTTGACAAATCTATCATGGCTACATGAGTTGTTAACGTTAGTGGAAACCAGAGGGAACTATCTTTGCAACATTTTTATAAATCTAAAATCAAGCCAAATTAAAAATGTATTAAAAATAAATCCAATTCTGAACTCTTATTTCCAAGACATACTGGGTAAGCAAGGGTCAGTCTGCGATTCAATCATGAGTGGTCAAACTGGAGGCCTCAGGGGGAAGGTGGTCCAAGGAATTTGTCTTTTAAAGTTCTCACCCTTTTCCCCCAAATCCTACCAGATTCCTGCCTCACTCCCATGCCTGGTCCAGACCCTGGACTCTCTCCCCTGCACAGATGCTCTTGTGGTCCTGTGTTTTATTTATATCGACATATTAATGCTTGCCTTTGCCAGCCTTTTCTCCGACCTCAGATCTTTGCACAGCACGAAAATACCTCCCACTCTGAGAATCACGCTGCCCTGCCTCCCTCCCCCTCTCTCTCTATTACATTACATCATCTCGTTTTAATGTCTTCCCAGCATTTAGCTCGATGTAAAATTACATCGTCCACTCACTTGTTCACCTGATTAATATCTGCCTCCCCCTCTCTAGGCAGTAAGCTCCCTGGAAATAAGGACCTTGCCTGTCTTGTTCACTGCTGATCCAGGGCTCAAAACAGTACCTGGCACAGAGGAGATATTTTTTAAAGTAATAAATAAATACACTTCCTGAGACAAAAGTTTCTGTTATGTACTTTCTATATCCTCTCCAGCTCCTAGACCCACTGCAATAATGACTCAGAGAATTGCGGCAACGCTCCCTAAAATGATGTCTCATTCTCACATCCATCGGTTCATTAAAGAAGATGTTTCTTAAGCACCTGCCTGCTCAGTATAATGCAGAAATACATAGAACCAGAGTCTAGTCTGGGAAAGCCAAGCCACATGAAGGAAGAAACACCCCCCCTTACTTACAGTAATCTAGCACTTTTTAAGTTCCTATACGCTATAGAGTGGCTAACCTTGTAGAAACTAGCATTTGAAAGTTTCCAGAAAATCACTTCAAGAGCCCTAACGCAGTGATTAGAGAGAGAGGGTCCATTGTATGTTCTCAAATTCTAAGGGGTCTGTGAAATACTGACTTCTTTTCCCAGTGAAATAAGACTTGTTTTATTTGAATGAAAAGAAACTACTCACAAATCTGCTTTTTATTTTATAAACACTTGTCTAAGTTTTAAGGATCAGACAAAATTGAAAGACTGGAATGACTAAGGCATGGCCCGTATTAAATTTAAATATTTCTAGTAGGCGGGTAAAAGGCGGCATCTCCATTCCCGGCTCTGCCTGCTGCTAGCTCAGCACCTGTGCACAGTGGGTATCGAATGAAAGAGCCATCCCAACCTCGTTCCCAGAGTAGACTGTTGCCCTGTCATGTGCTTCCCTTATTACTGACAGTTTACCATAATTATTTAATTTTCCACCTTCTCCTCATAAGCTCTGTAAACTCCATGAAAGTGAGTTCTGTTGATCTTATCCACCATTCTACACTCAGCACTTGGCACACACCTATCACATACTCCTCGCAAACATACGCTCAAAAATAACGGCTAAATGAGTGAATAACTGGTGAATGACTATACTCTGGGGAAAGAGACATCTGGGATGGGGGCGCCGAGCAAGAAGTTTTAGACATATACTGAATAGATACTAAGATGGGCTCTAGCAGCGAGGGACAAAAGGATTATCAGAGGCACATGATTAACTGCCACCTCCCCGAACCTCACAGATACTTTCTGAAATCCAGTACAATGATTCTCATTTGTTTACCAGACTTGCTCTTAGAAATTCACTTTGTTAAAGTAACTCTCATTCTCAATTTTGAGAGTTGGTCTAAAGTTATCATCGCTCATTTCTCTCCTAAAAATCCAGAAAAATTTGCATCAGTAGCCTTATATAGGACTCTTTAAAGGTTATCAATCCATAAAATTAATCATTTCCATGCACCTTAAGGACCAGCTTTCCTGAGCTAAATATCTTGAACACACCCAAGCTGTGGGTTCTGTGGTCTTATGAAAATGACTTTGCCAAACCCCACTATTAGCTGGAAAAGGTTACAGTTAGAGAAAAGGGAGTACTCGTCCATTGCCACTACCAAAGCATTATCAGACCCACAAGTTTAAGTTACAACAGAAAGGGCATAATAATTTTGAGTACTTCCTACATGGAAGACATGCTAGTTCTTGCACATAAGATTGATGGATGTGAATTTCAAAGTCACAGACTCAATACTCAGATGTGTAGTCATGTGACTGTATATGTACACGTATATAGATAGAAATAGGTATATATGTGTATTCTGTGCTCTTTTATGTGATGGCCAATCAGGTGTGGCCACAAGAGGAGACACAAGAGAGGCTCAGGGAAACAAAGATTATTATACTCACAGGTTCTAGAAACAGGAGGCATGGCACACCATGCAGGGCCACATGGGAGAGCACCAGCATCAGTTAGGAGGGGAGATCCTAGGCCACTGGCTTCACTGGAGTTTCCTCTGGAAAGGCAAGGTGGAGCAGGGTAAACAGTTTAGGATGGCATAATTTAAATAATTTAGGCAGGCTCTAAACTATTGGAGTGGCCCCTAGTTGCCTACTACCTGGTCCTCGGATGATTAAGGAAGAAAAATATTGCCTCCTGAAGTGTACTGGCCAGATAGAGGAAGCATGGCTCAGGATTGGTTAGTTTGCATATTAAAGGCATGCTCCCGGCTGGGTCTTCTGCCATCTCTTAAGAATTGGCTAGTCCCTAGAAGGGCAGTCTCTCCTCAGCCAGAAAAGTTTTTTAAGATGTCAAAATATCACAATATACAAAATTAAAAATATAAACACTACAATGTGTATATATATTTAAACTGAGATAGACGTGTGTATGCATGTGTATCTATGTGTGTGCATTTAAATTTCTGACTCATCCTTTAGCCTGCCTAGTCTTGAATCTTCTGGGCACATTACAGTGTGTTTGTCTTGGTATTCCAGTCCAATTCTATGTGATTTCTCGGTCAGTTCACTCACATTCTGCTTAAACTCCCTCCCAAGTTTTCTCCTTCTCCCTTCCTCCCTGTAATCATGTCTGGTCCCCAGGGGCTCATGTCCTGACACTCCAAGTTAACAAATCAATCCAGTTTTCATTGACCTTCCACTTGTTGTTCAGCCCAAATGATTATTGCTAGGGAGAATGCAAACCAATTTAGTACCAAGGGGAATTGGGGCAAATTTTTAAAGAAAAATACGATTTTCTATATAAACTATCCCAATTTTTTAACTTTAGTAACCCTTTTATAAAAAAAAAAAAAAATTAAACACTCTATGCACCCCTTTTCCCCACCAAAAAAAAAAAAAAGATGCCTACTAGCTAACTTAATTGCAATTTCTGTCCTGGACTTCTAAAGGGTCCGTGGGTGAGATTTTAAGATTTATAAACCTCTTTTTCAAACTGAAGCCAACCCATTAATACTGTAAAATCAATTTAAAGGCATAGTAATCTGAATTTTTAAGGGACTAGGGATAGAATAATTTAGGATGAAATGGTAGGAAAAATACCTGAGTGAAACACAAGAGTAAGGCTGTTGCTTTGAGGAATGCTGTGTTCCTGCACGCAAGTGCACCAAGTGACATGGAAAGTATATTTCTCACTAAGAAGAGTGATCAAACAAGTTTGGAAACACATGTATATGAAATTTGGGTTTTATTCAATTTCCCAAATCGTCCAGGATCCAAAGGGGGCGAGAACATAAAAACGGAGACTTCCTAAGGTCCTCCACTGGCTCTTGTTTCTTCGGTTTCCTCCGGGGTTAAATCAAAATTACTAGGACTCCCAGTCGCACAACCTGAATCTGGCGCAGGCTCGGGCCTCCACTCCCCAAGGGGGCGCTGCACAACACCCGGTCGCCAAGTGAAGCCGAGCACAGGAGGCCGGAAGTATTTCCGCTCCGGACTCATTTCCACTCCGCAAGCCGCGAGCGCTTCGCGTGACGTGTTTCCGGTTGGCTGAACTGTGCACGTGTGTCTCAAGAGGCGATAACGTCATCAGGGAGAGCTGAGAAGCCGGCAGTGCCGCCTCAGTGAAGGCGTCTCACCGACAGCATGTCTCATCTACCGATGAAACTCCTGCGCAAGAAGATCGAGAAGCGGAACCTCAAATTGCGGCAGCGGAATCTAAAGCTACAGGGTGAGACCGCTGGGCTCGCGGCGTGCGTGGGGGCTGAGGGAGCCCATGCGTGCGCCGTGCGCGCTGGGCGACTGCGGGGCCGGGCGGCGCGGTTCCAGTGTCCCCAGGGCTCCAAGGTGGCGCAGGCACCTGTCCCGAGAGCACGTGGGCTTTTCCAGAGTGACCAGGCGGCCTGGGGCAGCCGCGAGTCGGGTCCTAGACCGCTCCGACCTTTCTGAGCATCAGTTTCTCCTGGCTCCTGGCAGAGTTGGAGCGGAAGGCCTCTGGACTCCCTTCCCGACTTCCAGCAGTGCTTCCAGCTAAACCATCCTGTTCCCCTTCCACCCTCCCGGTTCTGACTCTCACAGCCTTCAGGTCCCGCCGCATCCCCCCCGCTCACCCGTTTCAGTCAGACACGTGGAGCTTTCTCCTCTCCGTACACCCTCCATTCATAACATCTACATGTCTACATTTTTTCAAAACAAGCTCAGTTGTCACCCTTTTCACAGAGCTTTCCTGATACCACTGCCTTCTCCTACCCATCTCCAGTCTTGATCTCTCTCGACTCTGTACCACTTCCTCATTTTCAGCTCTTGGTGTCTCTCCTGCACATGTCCAGCGGAAGGCTCTCTCGTGCCCTCTCTTCCCATCACTCCCAACTTTGGATTATAAATTCCTTAAGACCTTCTGTGTATTTGCATCCTCCACAAAGACTTACGTGAAAGGGTTTTTGCCTGAATGTCACCTTTCTTACCTACCTCGTTTGCAGTCCTAACTTTCTGACAGTGAGTCAGAGCTCTTGATGATGTTCTGTTAACCTTTTTGGCTCTGGTATAGGATACAGATCTCCGAGGGCAAGGGTGAAGGCATAATGCATTACCCCAGTTAGTGTTCAGCAGAGATTAATTGAAAGAAATCCTGGGGGACAGGGCACGGTTGTGGGTTTTAGGAATAATGTTTTTGAAGTTCCCTTATATGTCTGTTTCCTATAGAATAATACAGCATTACTAACTACTTCTTGGTAAAGATAATTAAAAGAAGGTGTTTACCTTTTCTATATGTAAACAGAGAAGTTTTTGTAAAGACGTTTTCGGGCATTTATATGTGATAAGTTTTGACAAAGAAGTGCTTTCATCAACAGAGTTTTCAGTTCACTGCTGTCTCGGAAAATTGAGGTTGAATACTTTGAATTTATGTTTATATGAGAAGCAGTAGTGTGAATAAGATGTAAGTCTTTTTTAATATATCAGTTAATCATATGTTTATCAAATACCTAATATTAAAATGTTTGTTTTGTAACTGCCATTGTGTAGTCCCATCTGTTTAAATATTTAACCTCATTGGAGTTTTCCTGTCCCAGACTCTTAACTACTTAAGGACAGAGATGTCGTTTTATGAAGTTAAAAGATCAATGCAGCTTTCCCTTTTCCAGCATTTTTCCTTAAAGGAAATTTAGTTGTTCTGCAGTAGAACACCATAAAACTGCAAGTGGTTTTAATAATAAATGTGAAGGAGAAGCGAAAGCTAAATCATTTCAGTCCTGGAAGCCTTGGGATTTCTCCTGTGGGATTTCAGTGTTTCTGCTTAAACCTCTTCTTTGTCACAATGTGTGTTCTGTTTTTAAACAGCGGCCTCGGATGTGAGCCTCTCGGAAACTCAAAATGGAGATGTGTCTGAAGACACACTGGGAGGGGGAAAAGTAAAAAAGGCCCTCAAACAGTCTGTGAAGGCGGGCTTGTCAGAAGCCCAAAATGGAGCTCTGTCTAAAACAATGGAAGGTGGAAAAGTTAAGAAATCACTGAAGCAGTCTGTGAAGGTGGGCTTGTCAGAAGCCCAAAATGGAGATCTGTCTAACGAAACAGTAGAAGATGAAAACGTTAAAAAATCCCCCAAGAAGTCTGCCATATTAACCAATGGGGGAGCAGCAACACAGCCTCCTAATTCGGAATCGAAGAAGAAGAAGAAGAAGAAAAAGAGAAAAATGGCGGATGATGCTGGGCCTGGTAGGTACCTCATTTTCTTTGCACTCAAGCCGTTCACATGTTCACACAGTGTTTCACGGTTGTCACTCCCCCTTCCCTGTGTTATTGTGTCCACGTGGCAGCTGGGAATCCCCTGCACTCACTGTGTACCGGGGACTCGCCCGAGAGCTAAAGGAGTCATTTGGGAGGGGGAGGCTTTTAACTGTCCTCAGAGTGCCCAGCCCTGCATCAGGTGCTTACATTCCCTAACGACCTTGAAGGAAACCTCACGCTTACATAAGAGTCTTATTAGAATTCTAGAAATTTGCTTTGCTTTTTTGGCAGTTAGCTGGGCTTTTTATGATAGAACACATTCTGTGGCATAGTATTCTAGGTTTACCTACTTGCGAACAGAGTTGTGGAGTTACTGACACGGAAGAAATCGGGGCTGGTAGTAGAATCTGTCTTCTTGGGCCTTTGTGTATCATGTTGTAGGACTTTGCGTTAGTGATTCTTTTCATGTACTTTTTTGCCCTGTTCCTTTTTTCCTACCATAAATTCCTCTAACTGAAAGGAGACTTAGTGATAATTTGGATATGCAAAGTGTATAAAATAGCAGGAAACTTCTGAATAAATGGAACATGAGTTTCCAAATGAGTAGAATGGCCAGGATAGTTTTGGCAGAGGAGAGAAGGGCTGTTTTCTTTTGGAGGAGAACTGGATTTGAATGAGCGTGGGCGACAGCAGCCATTTTGATTGAGATATCAGCAAGCAGAGATTTCAAGGGAGGCTAAAACAGGTGTCAGCAGAGTCTTCGGCCTCCTGCCTGTTTTTGTAGATAAAGCTTCACTGGAACACTGCAGTGCCCATTTGCTTACTTGATCTCTGTGGTGACAGAGAACATATGGCTCACAAAACCTAAAATGTTTGCTCTGACCTTTTATAGTAAAAGTTTGCCAACACCTGGGTTAGAATGTCCTATTCATGTATCTCATCTGAAATAAAATTTCATTGAGAAAGAGCTTTGAACTTTTCCAAACATGCATGGCTTTCTTCAGGCTGCCAACAGACTGATAACATTTATAGGTTATAAGAAACTGCTTAAGCAAAAATAGAGGAAAGCGTGAGGATTAGACATTACAGTTTTTATTTAGAGTGATTGTAGTGCCTTAGAGCTCTCATTCTGAGTGTGCCTAAGGGAGTGACGATGTGTCTCCTCTCAGCATTGAGGTGCAGGGCTGGGAGTTTTAACCCTATTGCTAAACTGCAAGAACCGTTTTAAGGAAGACAAGTGATAAGCCACAGGACCAGCTGGTGATATCCATGGCCTTTGAACATGTGGGTCCTACAGAGCTGACCGTTTCCCAGAGGGTGGTAGTCAGGTCCAAGAAGGAGGCCAGTCCCGGGCTACAGAGTCCTGAGTTGTGGTCTAGGTCAGTTCTCTTCTAACTAGTGTCACTATTGCCATCCATTTATAAAAGCCCAACATGGTAGTTAACCCGTTTGACCCAGAGTAGAACATTGAAGAGTGTGGTGCGAGATAAGACTGGAAAGAGAGTTTAGGACCACATTATGAAAGTCGTGAATGTAGAGGCAACAAGCCAGGAGGCTTACCTTTCCTGCCCTCACCACTTACTACATTCAAGGAACAGGCCAGTTTCTGTCACCCAGCCAAGTGGATTGTTGCCCACCCTTTGTAGTCTCTCTCTAGTCACATGAACAGTCTTTGCTATTTCTGTTCATCTTTAAAACAAAATTAGCTTTTATAGAAAATTTATGTTTAATGGCATAGGAGGAAAAATCTGTGTTTGTTATGAGGTTTTAAAGAATCTATACAGTCACATGTCACTTAACTATGGGGGTACATTCTGAGAAATGCATTGTTAGGAGATTTCACCATTGTACAAGCATCATAGAGTGCATTTAGACAAACCTAGATGCCGATAGCCTACTGCACACATGGGCTCTATGGCACTAATCTTATGGGACATCTGTTGTGTCTGGTCCGTCGTTGACTGAAATGTCGTTATGCGGCATGTGTCTGTATTAATCACGTGCTTTTTTTGTCTCAGTGAAATGTATAGAACTCGGTGTAATTAGTATGCTTAAATTGTTCAGCTCAAGTTTTTAAATATTTCTTAGTCACTTAAGATGGTATAATACCTTAAGAAGCCTAAAAATTGTTTTCTTGACAAATCTGCATGTCCCCATGGGTTTTTAAATATAAACAAATCTTTAATCATAAAAAAGAGACATTCTTAGCAAGCTTTTGAAATTATGCCTCTTGGTCTTACACATCTTTTATTTTGTGATCTCATTTGATGCTTTGATTTTAAGAAATGGGGCCAGCCCGGTGGCACAGCAGTTAAATTCACATGTTCCGCTTCTCAGCGGCCCAGGGTTCACCAGTTCGGATCCCGGGTGCAGACGTGGTACCGCTTGGCAAAAAGCCATGCTGTGGTAGGCGTGCCACGTATAAAGTAGAGGAAGATGGGCATGGATGTTAGCTCAGGGCCAGTCTTCCTCAGCAAAAAGGGGAGGATTGTCAGTAGTTAGCTCAGGGCTAATCTTCCTCAAAAAAAAATTAAGAAAAACTTTTGGGGGGGGTGTTTTGTCCTTTAAAACCAAGATACCAAAAAAGCAAAAACTGAAGACAAAGAGGAATCTGAAGAAGGTGCCCAGGCTCCTGAAGAAACAGAAAACAGTGTGGAGAAGCCAGATGATGGAGAACATGACAGTGAAGTGCCCAGCCTGCCCCTGGGACTGACAGGTAACTTCTGGAAAGTTTTCCAGATCTTAAAAATGTCATGCCTCCCTGGATTGCGGTATTTGAAGGTTCACTTGTGACTGTTTATCTTCCTCATTGTATGCCTGAGTTCTTGTTGTTTCTTTTTCTATTTTTTTCCTTTCCTTCATTCGTAACACTAAATATTTTGCTATGTACACAAACAACTTCTGGGATCCTTTGTTCCTTCGGTTTGTCATTTTCTGTATCTCATCCCATACCGTAGTAGGAGAATCATTGGCGCAGGAGTCTGGAGCCCAGAAGTTTAGTACTGGCTCAGTTACTGATAAGGAAGAAGGATGAGATTAACATTACTGAGGGCCTGTGCTGGGTTGACCTCTTTTGGCCTTTGGCTCTTTGTCTGTAAAGTCAAGAGTTTAGGCTAGCATGAGTTGCTCCTAACCAGAGATGTCCAGGAGTTACTTGAGTGGTTTGGTTTGAGATTTTTGTTTGTTAAAATGTTGAAGCCCAACCCCAGACGTGCTCAATCAGAATGGCAAAGGCTCTGGCAGTGGTTCTCAGCCAGGGCAGTTTTGCCTCCCAGGTGGGGTGACCAGCTCATCCCAGTTTACCCAGGACTTGACCAGTTTTAACATTGAAGGTCCTGCATCCCATAAATCCCACCTCTGTCCCAGGTGGCCTGTGAGGATTGGCCACATCTTTTGGTTGTCAGAACTGGGGCCAGGCTACTGGCATTTAGTGGGTGGAGGTCAGGGATGCTGCAGAACATCCCATAATGCATAGGACAGCCTCTCACAACAGAGAATTATCCAGCCCACGATGTCCATAGTGCCCAGGTTGGCAAGACCTGGGTTATAGCCAGGGTGTGTGTGGGCTGGGGAGCTCACGGGTCATTCTGATGCCTTCACCTGCTGCAGGTCCACAGCACGCTTGCTGTGTGGGTTCACTCTAACAGTCTGTGTCTGCACCTGACTCTTCTCAGTAGTCTCTTTAGAGTTAAATTAACAACACTTTCGATTGACTTCAAATTCAGTTGTTATTATACTAAATGTTTTCACTTTTTATTTCAGATTTCTTAAACATTTCGTTTTTCTCTGAACTCTCTCCCAACCCCGCCAGCCTTGCCATTTTCATTTCATACAAGTTCCTTGATTGTACGTCCTCTGCACCCCTTCTTATTCTGTCACAGTTTGGGCTCTGGGATATAAGGTACACCGCCGTCAGCGGTGGAGAAACTTCAGAAGTGCAGGGTTGTCGTCTTTGTATATAGAAATGGTTGGGGATTTGGCTTTTCTGACTGGAGGAAGCTCTTCTAAGCTTGACTCCAACCCAGTGATGCCTTTAGTCAGCAAAACTAACTTAGGCAATTATAGCAGTATTAACTGTTAAAAAAAGGGGGAAACTCGCTAATGATAAACTGTCTTCTGTTTAGGAGCCTTCGAGGATACTTCATTTGCTTCTCTGACTAGTCTTGTCAATGAGAACACTCTAAAGGCAATAAAAGAAATGGGCTTTACAAACATGACCGAGATTCAGCATAAAAGCATCAGACCGCTTCTGGAAGGCAGGTATGATCCACATTGATGTTTGGGCTTTAATCTGTTTTCAGTGCCAGTAGTTCAGAAAGGAAATACCAGTATGTTCGGTTGATTTTGCACTGTGTGTTGGCTTATGTATCCAACCTGCTTTAAAGACTTATTTGCTGATGTCTGAAGAAAAGCGTTCCCTTCTGTTGTATGGCATGTTTCTTATTTCTGAGTTGGGTATTTGACGCAGGTGATTGCTTTCAGCGATGGAGAAGGTGGGGACTTGGTCTTTTGTTGCTCATGTTCTGGCGTTGATGCCCAAACGATATGCGGTAGTGACATGGTAGGTATTCAGTACATGACTTGTTGAATGAGTAGACTAACTGTCTCTGACCTTTCCTGTCTTAATCCTTAGGGATCTTCTAGCAGCTGCAAAAACAGGCAGTGGCAAAACCCTGGCATTTCTCATCCCTGCAGTTGAACTCATTGTTAAGTTAAAGTTCATGCCCAGAAATGGTAAGTCTGTGATCCACTGTCTTTGCGGTACCTCACTAGAATTATTGTAGCGGGTACGCGCTCCTGGTGATAACTGCAGGCTGACTTTCACCGCGTGTCATTGTTGCCTTTGTAGGAACAGGAGTCCTTATTCTCTCACCTACGAGGGAGCTGGCCATGCAGACTTTTGGTGTTCTTAAGGAGCTAATGACGCACCATATCCATACATATGGGTTAATAATGGGGGGCAGTAACAGATCTGCTGAAGCGCAGAAACTAGCTAATGGGATCAACATTATTGTGGCCACACCAGGCCGTCTCCTGGACCACATGCAGGTAAGAGAACACTGTTATGTAGTCCCTGTCTTACTGTCTTGTGTGAAACCTCAACCTGACAGCTAACAGTTTTTCTTTGTCTTGTTAGAATACCCCAGGGTTTATGTATAAAAACCTGCAGTGTCTGGTTATTGATGAGGCTGACCGTATCTTGGATGTTGGGTTTGAAGAGGAATTAAAGCAAATTATTAAACTTCTGCCAAGTAAGTAGGTGGCATCTGCATGTGATTTGCAAAGTAGTTGGAAGTAGGTGAGGGTTGCTCCTATATGAAAACTGTTAATACCAGAATTCTAACATAGCCGAGTGAGCTTGTGTCAATCAACCTTAGAGGTCGTCTGCAATGCAGCATCAAGCTTACTAGTAACTTGTTACAGTGGTTTTGCCGTTTTAGAGGTTATAATGCAAGTTACACAGTCCTTACACGTCATTCCAGTCCACATCCGCAACCCCATCTTCCTTTCCTTACCTCATTCTAGCGTCTCCCAGGTGGCAGTAGACTTGTGGCCTTCTGTGTTGTATTTGAGTTGTACATATCTTGGTTATAGTATTTGCAACATTGTAAGCTGCTCATATCTATAATAAGGCCATAATCTCCTTCATTAGAGAGTTTGTTTTTTAATGCTTTGTTGAGGTATAATTGACATAATCTGCACATATTTTAAGTAAACAATTTAAGTTTTGCCACATTTATACCTGTGAAGCCGTCACCACAATCAAACAGTGAGCATCTCCGTAACCCTCAAGCTTCTTTGTGCACATTTGTGATCCCTCCCTCTCACCTTCAGTAAGAACAGCCCTCACCTGCTTCCATCAACTGCTCACACACATCTGCCTCCCAGGTGACATTGATCTGCCTTCTGTCACCGCAGATCAGTGTGTGTTTTCTAGAGATTTGTATGCATGGAATCATACAGTATAAATTTGTCTGCTCAGCAAATTCTTTTGCAAGTCATCCATGCTGTTAATATGTATCAGTAGTTCTTTATTCCTCAGTTGCATTCCATTGTGTAAATGTACCACAACTTGTTTATCCATTCACCTGTTGATGGATGATTGTGCTGTTTACGGGTTTTGGTTATTACAAATAAAGTTGCTGTGAACATTCATCTACAACTCTTATTATGGGCATATATTTCCTTTTTTCTTGGGTAACTACCTAGGAGTGGAGTGTTTGGTGTATGTTTAGCTTGTACCATTTTGCTTTCTCATCGGCAGTGTATGAGAGTTCCATTTCCTTCTATTAAGTCTTGAAATTGGGTGGTGTTAACCCCCACCTTTGTTCTTTTTCAGATTGTTTTGGCTATTCTTGTTCTTTGCATTTCTGTATAAATTTTAGAGTCAGTTTATCCATTTCTACCCCCTAAAAAATCTGGTATCTTGGTTGGGATTGTATTGAATATAGATCATTGGTGGAAGGCAATACTGAGTCATTCAAACCCACGAATAAGGTATACCTCCATTTATTAGCTCCTTAATTTCTCTCAGCAGTGTTTTAGAGTTTTCAGTATACAGGTTTTTTCACATCTTTTGTCAGATTTATCCCTAAGTATTTTATTAAAATTTTAAATTGTTCATTGCTTGTATATACAAATACAGTTAATTTTTTAATTTTGACCTTTTATCTGGCAAGATAATTATTACTATACTCAATGGGATTGTTCAGTATGACCTTCCAGATGAAGCTAGCCTTTGGATTTTCTACCTAGGCAAACATACCACCTACATGTAAAAAAATAAAATTCTTCACTTAATTCTTTTCTTGCCTGACTGCACTGGCCAGCATCTCCAGTACAATACTGAATAGAAATGGTGAGAGAAGACATCTTGTCTTCTTCCTGATCTTAAGGGGAAGGCGTTCAATCTTTCACCATTAAGTAGGATGTTTGCCATAGATTTTTTGTAGCTGCTCTTTATCATATTGAGCATGATCCCTTCTGTTCCTAGTTTGCTGAGATTTTTTAATCAGAAATAAATGTTACATTTTGTCAAATGCTTTTTCTGTGTCCTTTGAAACTGTCAGATGTTACTTCTTTAGTTTGTTAATATGGTAAATTATATTGGTTAACTTTCAAATGTTGAACCAACCCTGCATTCCTGGAAAAACCCCACTTGGTTATGATGCATTATCCTTCTTTATATATTGAGTCACTGTGCTGAAATTTTGCATCTATGCTTATGAACTGTTGTTGGGTTTGGGGATCGGGGTAGTGACTGGCTTCAAAGCATGAGTCAGGAAGTAGACTCTCTTCAGTGTCCTGCAGAGTTTCTGAAGAATTGGTAATATTTCTTCCTTAAATGTTCGATAGACTTCACCAGAGGAGGCCGTTGTGGCTGGAGTTTTCTTTACGTGAAGATTTTGGGTACAATTTCTTTAATAGATAGAAGCTGTCCACGTTTTCTCTTTCTGTTGAGTGGCCTTTAGCAGTTTATCTGTCAGGGAAATTGTCCTCCGTCTAAGTTGTCAAGGTTGTGGACAGAGATGTTCATGATGTTCTCCTCTTAATGTCTATAGTGCTGTCATGTCCCCGTTGTTCAGAGTTCTACTTGGAGCATTTGTAGGTGTGAAGCAATTCTGAAGATTCCCTGAAAGATTTGTGTTACCTTTATTTGCATCTGTTTCAGCACGCAGACAGACCATGCTCTTTTCTGCCACACAAACTCGAAAAGTTGAAGACCTGGCAAGGATTTCTCTGAAAAAGGAGCCATTGTATGTTGGTGTTGATGATGATAAAGCTAATGCAACAGTAGATGGTCTTGAGCAGGTAATTTGTGTCAATATCTTAGTTTTTAAGGATCTTCCTTGGTGTTTCCTTGTAACTGTTTGGAGGATCATCCAAAAAGCAGATGGATTAATGAACTTTTAATTCGAATATAGTAAACTTGGTATTGGGTCTGTGGCTCTTTGATGTAAAGTATCTTGAACTCTGAATAATTTGGTCGGCTCTCTTTACTCTCTCTCTCAATATGGCTTGCCACATGGGAGGTTATTAATCACTACCAATTGTAGATGCAGTAAAAAAAATTTGTTTATTAATCTCTTGCTTGAAGACACAAAGTGAGTTAGAAGATGGAGAGACTGGTTTCACCCACGTAGCTTTAGAAGATTGGAAATGAGATGACAAGGATCTAACTAGGTTGATTAAAAATAGAACTTTAAAGGGGCTGGCCCTGTGGCCGAGTGGTTAACGTTCTGTGTGCTCCAGTTCAGCGGCCCGGGTTCACGGGTTCAGATCCCAGGCGGGGACCTACACTGCTCGTCAGCTATGCTGTGGCGGCATTCCACATACAAAATAGTAGGAGATTGGCAGAGATGTTAGCTCAGGGTGAATCTTCCTCACCAAAAAAAAAAAAAAATAGAACTTTAAGATTGAATCTTTTGTTGAATAAAATATTTTCCTGTAACAGTTTAGCTTAAAAACCTTTCATTTGTTGTCTAATTTTTAAAAATATATTCACCCAGCCTTGTTACCTTGTTTGGGATGGTGCACTTAAGCTGTGGTTATTTGAGATCTTGCTGTTAAAAACCTTTTAAAAAAAATGAATCATTGATATGCCTTGAGAATTCTAATTAATAGAGGTGTTAATATATTATGGTTGGAAGAACTGTTGATAACCAGGAATCTCAGAAATGTGAAACGTATTTAGTATCCAGTGTTCGCAGCCAGTAAAAGGAATTGAAAGAGCTAAGATTAGTCTTATGTTAGGAATGCTTGTTAGAATGAAGGCAGTAGTTTTGTTGTAGGTAAGGCATAACAGTGTGGGTACAATACTTACCTTCTGTGCTCGCCGTAAAATTATGTTGGTTCATGAAACTGCAAATGTCCATTTGCTTATTTTGTATCTCCTCGTTTGAACCACTTCTAGGGGTACGTTGTTTGTCCCTCTGAGAAGAGGTTCCTCCTGCTCTTTACATTCCTTAAGAAGAACCGGAAGAAGAAACTAATGGTCTTCTTTTCTTCCTGTAAGTCTGTGAAATACCACTACGAATTGCTGAACTACATCGATTTGCCTGTCTTGGCCATTCATGTAAGTGATCACGATGAGTTTATTGAAAATAGGCTATGCTTATGAAGTTATAGAGATGGTGGAGTTTAAGGTGTTGCTCTCTCCTCTAAACATAGTTCCAAGTAGTTTGCTCAGCATTGGGTGATTGATCCTATGTGGAGGGAGCTTTGCTCGGTGTGGAGGGGTGAGGACCACGCAGGAGTAAGAGACGCCGTCCACTTGGGGAAATAGGACGTAGGCCAGAGAGTGCACTTGAAAGAAAGCAGCTTAACAACGCCACAGTCTGGGCGTCTACATCTGGCCTCCCAGACACAGCCTCCAGTCTCCAGCTCTGATGGATGTTGTGATTGGATTCTAGGGAAAGCAGAAGCAAAACAAGCGGACCACCACGTTCTTCCAGTTCTGCAATGCAGATTCAGGCATATTGTTGTGCACAGACGTGGCAGCTAGAGGGCTGGATATTCCTGAAGTCGACTGGATTGTGCAGTATGACCCTCCAGATGACCCCAAGGTAACTGGCATCCTTGGGGTTTCTCCAGAGTGGCTCTCACTAAGGACTGTGCTTACTCTCCACGCTCCCTGAGGAATGGCACATTTCACACTCAGAGGTGTCTCCCTTGGTCATTCGGTCATGTTTTATTGTGCAGCCATTGCCACGTTTCTCTGCTGCTGATAATATTTAGGGCGTCTGCAGGACTCAAAACGGGTGTGCACAGAGATGTGAGAGGCATCAGTGGGACTTCAGTTAGGAACGTTCCAGGCTTGGAATGATGTGTTAGGAGCAGTAGGTGTCAGAAGGAAATAGAGTTTGATTACAGAGATAGGTAAGATTCTGTAGCATATGTGGTAAAATAAGTTACATTAAGTATTTTAAACAAACAATAGATTATGTAAATTATCAGCCAGCATTTAAACACGTTTCACAAAGCCGTTTTAAAGATGAAGCACACTTAGTAGTCATTTTATCAGATCATAGAGTTAATGTGAGTATCGTGTCCAGCTTTCCTTCAGCCTCGGTCATTGCCCTGTTACCTTTTGGGGATGGTGCAAGCGGAAGGAATGGTGGGCCAGCTTTGTGGTACGTGATGATGGTCTGTGTGGCACAGCCCTGGAGGCCCAGCACTGTCTCATCCAGATGTGCTGACACACACTGTCCACTACCGTGCAAGTCCCGGGAATGCAGCCCGCCACTGGTTCTGTGGAGGTCCATGTGTAACTCAGGTTATCTCTCTTCACCAAAGGAATATATTCATCGTGTGGGCAGAACAGCCAGAGGCCTAAACGGAAGAGGGCACGCCTTGCTCATTTTGCGCCCCGAAGAGTTGGGTTTCCTTCGTTACTTAAAGCAATCCAAGGTAAAGGTCTTTGCTTGGAAAATCTTCAGTTGGGAGCAGATTGCTCTTGTTGGGCCTCATTTGCTAGTGCAGACAGCCATAAGCAGCATTTCTAGATGTGTCCAAGGAGTCATGAGTCACTGCAGTGCTAGGAGAACAATGGTTACAGTGCATAGGTAAGCAGATGAGGTTTTCCGTGGGTCCAGCCGAGGAAATGAGAGCAGGAAGAACTCCCCGCACAGCTCAGCCCTGGAGCTCTGCATTGCTCAGCGGTGCGTCTCGTGTCCCCAGCCTCCCCTCTCCCAGCCATGCAGCCCTGTTTGAGACCTCCTCTCCTTCTAAGCTCCCTCACACCTGATCATCTCCAGCTCCTGCTCCCCTTCCTCCATCTTCTCCACGTCTCTCCATCCTGGTGTCTTTCCCTCTCACCTCACCGCAAGCTGTGGGGTCGCCCTTCACTCTACCTCTTCCTCTTCCTTCTGGCCCTTGTTCGTCAGCTCTGTGTTTTACCTTCACTCTCTCCCTGGCAGTTAGCTCTTTACCATCTCAAGTCTCACTAAAAAAAGAGCTTCAAGGCTAAACCCATTCTCCTACCACCACCTCCAGGGTGGCTACTGCCCCTTGCCTTTCTTCAGTCTGACTTTTGAGAAGTGCTTTGTATCTTCTCCATTTACTTTCCCCTCCCCCTGATCTCCAGCCCCCCTCATCTGACTTTGACCTCCTCCTGTCCACCAAGTCTGAGTTCATTAGAGTCCAGTGGCCTCTTTTTTGCTAGATCTTATAAACACTTGTCAGGCCTTCTTTTTTCTGACATGTGCCTCCTCTTTGGCTCCCCTGGCACAGTGTTGCCAAGGAGATTTTCCTCCACTGTGCAGCTAGGTACATTTCCCCAAAGTTGCCCTACAGCCTTTGCACGTTTTCTCTAGAATGCCCTTTTCCTGGTTCTCTGGATTGCTCTGGTTTCAGCTAGCTGTTACCTCTTCTGGGAAGCCAGCACTGATCTCCTGCCCTCCCTCGTGTTCCCACAGCACAAGGGCTCATCGAGTTGTCATCTTATCACTTACCTGTGTCCCCAGCAAGACTGCAAGCTTTCTGAGGGTGGGCCCAGGACGTGGGCTGCATCCCACCAACCCCCAGCACGCAGCACAGGTCTGGCACTTTCCAGTTATCTAAGAAGTGAAAACTGCTTTCCTTCCTGTAGGAGTTTTTGGCCACAAACCCCAGTCAAGTCACAGGGCAGTGTGGTGTTAGGGCAGCTCTCTTGACATGGAAGGAAGGACTAGTGGTCCTTCTAACTGGAAGCTGCAGCCTACTTAACCATGTCGCATCCGTAGAGATCCTTATTGAGAGGAAAAGGCTTCTGCACGTCGATCCCCCCTGGTTTACTAATCTTCCTGCTTTTATTTTCTAGGTTCCATTAAGTGAGTTTGAGTTTTCCTGGTCCAAAATTTCTGACATTCAGTCTCAGGTATGCTCTTCGCCCAGCCTCGGCTTCGTCCCAGCACTGACCGTGTAGTGTCTCAGCAGTGGCCATTGTCCTCCACATCTCCTTTTTCATAAAATGAGAAATTTGGACTGTGTGATCTTTTAGGTTTCTTGCTGTGCTGGTTACTGCATTCCTGTACTCTCTACTTTGTTCTCTTCCATAACTTCCAAGAACTTTGTCATTATTCTTACTGCAGCTTGATTGCATATATTACAAAGCTTAGAGCAAGTGTTTTTTACAGGATGGTTTTGTTCTAATATGTATGCGATCTGCTTTCCTATTTTATTAAAACCAATGTGTCTTTCCATTTCAGCTTGAAAAATTGATTGAAAAGAACTACTTCCTTCATAAGTCAGCCCAGGAAGCATACAAGTCGTACATTCGAGCATACGATTCCCACTCTCTGAAACAGATCTTTAATGTGAATAACTTAAATTTGCCTCAGGTTGCTCTGTCATTTGGTTTCAAGGTGCCTCCTTTTGTTGATCTGAGTATCCTTTTCTTTGTTGTTATGAATTGATCCGGGACCTAGGGGACAAGAGCTTGATGGAGAAGCATTGGGGCTTAGTTCCTGGGTTATTTTGTGCTCTGGCTGAAGACTGGGGGCCCAGGTGTTCGTCTGGTCCCCGTCTGCTTGTCTGCACTAGCACAGAGTAGGCAGGGATTAATTATCTGAGTGGGGATTGCAGAAGGAATGACTTCGGCCTTAAAGAAAACCAAGGAATTTGACTGGCAAACAGTGGGAGCCAGAGGAAGTCGTAGATTCCGGAGAGAGGCATGGAGGGTAAAATTGCAGGGTTCCGTGGTTAGGAGGCTTCACTGTACGGGGGGTGTGGAGAAACGGGATGTCCTGACGCTGGAGAGAACACGGGGCCTCCCGAAGTTTTTATCCTCACACGGCCAGTAATGGACGGACTTCATACAAGGAGGGTGCAAGATCAGCAAAAGAAAATAAAATTTAAGTGCTGCCTAAGGTAAAATGCAAAGGGAATACTTCCATTGTTTCTGTTGCAGTTTATAATGTGTGCTTTATTACCGCATTTTCAACAGAAGCAGCTGAACCAGCTGAAGTGAGACCTGTTGGTTAACACCCCGGCGGTACCTCCCAAGGGGACTGGAGGACCAAATCTGGGTCACCATCCCCAGTGTAGGTGTCGCGGAAATGTCTGTTGTGGTGAATACACGTTGACTCCTGTGAAAGGAGGAACAGCTCCTTGGCTGGGTTAAGCATTCCTGAATCAGCTCCGAGCAGAGGTGAAAGTCATTTGTTTTGACACGGGGTATTTTTTCTTATGTTCCTGTAAACTTGCAGATTTCCTTCTGAAGGCCTTATAAATAACTGTCTTCAGTTTCATTGTGTGGAGAGAAGAATGAATATGACTGTTACACTGGGCTTAAAATCAGACCTGCTAATTTTAGTTCACGGTTACGTGGCCACTCCTGATTTTCTGGAAATTTGCTGCCCAGGCCCGAGTGTGCACGTTTTCGTAGTTCAGGGAGAGGTTGTGGTAGAGGGACAGCAGTGCGCATGCTGGTCTGTTCTCTCTTAGATGTCGCATTGGAGTTCATTATCTGTGTGTTGCTTCATTTCCTTAACGGTCACCTTTAGACGTGAACAGCAATGAAGGCAAGCTTAAAAAGAGGGGAGGCGGCGGCGGATTCGGCTACCAGAAAACCAGGAAAGTCGAGAAATCCAAAATCTTCAAGCACATCAGCAGGAAATCGTCGGACAGCAGGCAGTTCTCTCACTGAGGACGCTCTGGCCTGCCTTCCTTCGTGTCCTGAAATGCAGTGTTGTCCTGCTCTCTGCAAGGAGTGTCTGTAACCAGGCTTTGGACCGTTCTCACGAGGGCGGAAGTGGACTTGGGTTGCAAGCACGCAGTGCTGTTGTTCCCACAGCTCTCTTTTCTCTTGGGAATACAAAACAGAGCTCACCTTTTCTTGATTGCCCAGCGGTAAAGCAAGGGATCTTTTTGGTCTTTGTTAGGATGATAGGGTATTTTTAAGTTTCACCCCCCCCCCCCCATTTGTCACTGTTTTACTGTAGTTCTTTTGTGCCTTTCCTTCCTGGTGTCTGAAGTCTTGCGGCGTGCATTGCTGCACCAGCCTGCTGTAAAGGCCGATGACCCAGCACGCTGGTGGCAACGCCGAAAACTGTCTCGGTTGCTCTTTGCTCTTGGCTGCTTCTCGGCCCTTAACAGTGGTTCCTGACCCTGCTGCAAATGCCGCCACGCCACAGGGCAGCGAGCTCGGGGGACGCCTAGGAAGCCACCTTGGGCTAAAGGTGGCATCGGTTTTTATATACGCCAGATTTTAAAACCATGAGCATTTCTCAACTTTTTTTAACATCGAGAAATGTGGGTTATTTGTCATAGTTTGAATGAAGCGCCCCTAGCAGTCCTAACATTTGAGAGGGGGCAGAATCGGATGTATTGAGCCTCATTTATACCAATATAGGCATAATGTTCTGTTTTTTATTCGGTAACTTCACAGAGACTTTAAAAAAAAGTAGTCACAAAGAGTGGTGATGCTCCTCATTTGAATTTGTCTCCAGTGGTTTGGACTGGGCGAGCCCTCCTAACTGCAGTTATTAGAAGGCGGGGCCGACTGTCAGCAGACTCAAGGCCCGGCCAGCCGACCGTGCTGAGCGCACACAATGCTCTTACCTTTTTGGGAAAAATTACTTCTTCCAGATCCATGAAACAAAAATAGATTCACAGTGAAAACCGGAAATGAATGGAGTTCAGAAAGAGACGATGGTTTAGTCAGATAGGTTTTCTTGTTACAGGAGCTCTTAATTTCTAGTATGTTTCACAGTTTGTTTTATTTCTAGTGTATTTTATAACTACAAAGTGGTTATAACATTTTGTAGCAATTCAAAACCAAAGTACTAGCATTGTTTTGCTGTTGTGCCAGTTCATATTCATAGACTCCTAAGTCCGCTGAGAACATCAAATTAGAGGAAAGAGGGTGATAAATAGCATTTCAGTCGGAAAAGAAAAGAACGATATTCTGCCCCTGGGCGTGACCACTGTCACCTAGGTGGACCTGTCCTAGGTTTCAGACCTCAGCTGCCGCATTCCTCGTGCTTAATTACTGTTTCTCTGTCTAGTAACTTGGTTTTCTTTTTTGTTTCACAAATGATCATGTTTCAAAAAATAGACTAAAGCAAAAGGAAGAATATTTAATCACTGAACAGAAATAAATACTGTGGATATTTTGGTATTTAACTTTCCAGTGTTTTGTATACATTTTTAATTTTTTTATCCAATGAATTCATCCTCTGCCCACAATTTGTAACCAGCTTGTTTCATAACATGTCGTTTTCCTGTCATTAAACAGTTAGACCAGCTTTGTATTTCATTGATTGCTGTGCTTTGCTGACCTTGCTTAGTCAGCCTGGATTTGGGTTCTGGGTACCTGCTTGTGCCCGGCTGGCGCCCTCTGTCTCAGCATATCCCGTGACCCTGTTTGTCTTCCATGGTTGACCTCCACCATGTAAGGCAGTCTCCAGAGATGCTGAGAAAAGTATACAAACAGAGGGTAGAAAGACTGTTCCTCTTAGACTAACGGCTTCTTTCAGGTACTTGCTGAGTTCTGTGGGAGATTCTGCTGCAGGATGGTCCGGACTAGGGACATTCAGACAACCAGATGACCAACCTGGCCAGATTGAGCTGTGAGGGAGCCAGTTACTAGAATCAGATACAAGGTCGGGGCAGCACCGTCTGCAAGGTTCATTTGTACAAGGAGAAGGGATCCTTAGGTTCCTGTGCCAAAAGCACAGCTCTGGTGGCATGTGTTAGGCCATAAGCTTGCCACAGGGGATTATGTGGCTTCAACTAGGAAGGTTTGGCAGCATGGACTGGGAGCCAAGCAGATCACTACATGCAAATAGGACCCTTCGGGTCTCCTGGGCTGCAAGTGACAAGTCATCGTTGTATCTAAATTTATTTTTGTCTTAACTAGACAGGTTAGTGTAAGTAAAGCTGAATTCAAGATGTCAAAATTAAAGGATAGTAAAAATGAGTGGTCCCGAACAGAATGCCTGGATTCAAATTCCAGCTGTGCCTCATATATTTCTGGGCCTGTTAAATGAGTAAAACAAAGGAATAAAACCTCCTTCCTAAGGTGGTGAGGATTGAATGAGCTAACATGTGGAGCGCTTAGGAGCGTCCTGGCACAGGGCAGCCTTAACTGTTAGCTGTCAGCATTAATATGTATGCTACACATGCCAAGTGTGCTCCCCGACAGCGTCAGGTGCAGGGACACATTGCAAGTCCCTAGCCAGTTTGGGCCTTTGGGGGTACAAAGATGGGATTTCTGACAGCCTGGATTCCCTGGAATTTGAAAATCGGACCCAGGGTTTGGAAAGTGCTCCAGTCCTGCAGCAGCTTCCTGAGATGACTGTCAAGCAGACGAATGCAGTTCTCAAGGCTGCTCTGCTGAGTGTGAAGGCGGAAGCAACAGTCGTGTCTGTGGATACCCGTATGTGATGGCTTAGAACTGTGTTACCTGCCAGGAATTGTGCAGGTGACACACGCACGTGGCCAAGCTCCTCTTATGGTCCTGGCTACAGTCTAGAGAAGGTAAAGAGATCATGAACAGCTGCAGTACTGTTTTCCACATCATGTGATAGCTGCAGATTAAATATTCCAGCTACTTCTAACCCTGGAAATTCTGCTTTCTTCTTGGGTTCTGGTGGACTTCAACTGATGAAAAGGTGATGGAATTTTCTCTGCCTATAGAAGACAAGCTTCTCTCATAGGGAGTGAGTTCCCAAATGCTGATTGTGCCATGTGAGAAACACCAAGATTTCTAAAGATTTTCTTGCGCCATTTGCCCACAAGATTTTGATTTAGGCCTGTGGTGGGGCAGGGGAATCTCTGGCTGATTCTCACGCACAGCTAGGTTTGGGAACATCCAGTCTAGAATCCATCCACATACAACCTCTTTATAAACTTTTTAATGTTCTCATCTTGCAAAGTGAAAACGCCCAACACGGGAAATGGTGTTAGTGTTTAGTCATCCGCAAACTAGGGTGGCCCCGAGGAGACAGACTCAGGGTGTCCAGAGGGAAATGGCTGTGCCTTTGTGGGAAAGCCTTCTGTGGAAGAAGCACTGTCGCACAGTGTAACAACGAGGGTCCCTGTGCCTCCCCCAGGCAGACAGCCTTGAGCTGGCCCAACAGTGTTCCAGTCAATTGGAATTCAGTCGACTGGTGTTGACACAGGAGATGAAACCCATCTGCCTTGGCTGCATGTCTTTAAGAAGAAAGCCATTTTCCCCTCTAGGACTCAGTATCATCTGTAAATTTAAAGGGGGATGGGAACTTTTTTAACTGGATGACCACTGTAGTGGACATTTTTTGTCTGAGGGCTTCCCAGGGTCTAACCTCTTTCCTGTATTTGGAGACCATGTCCTTTGAGTCCTGGTGGGTCGTCAAGATCACTTCCCTTCAGGAAAGCAGAAGCCAGGGCAGTGCAGTGACCTAGGTTTGATGGATCAAGACATACCTGCCCGACCCTGAATCGGGTACTAATGAAACAGAAGAGCAAAAACAAGTGCAAGCTCCCTCATCCAGCTTCTGTGGGCCGCAGCATCCCGCATCGGAGCAGAGTTGGTTCCAGCGGTGCCCTCCAGGCAGCAGGAGTTCTCCAGGCAGATTGATCCTGGGGCCTGACTTTGTGGTCCTGCCCCTACTCCTGCCTGTTTTCCAAGCCTGGTTCTCCAGCCACCGATTATCATTTCAATTAATTCCTTTTCAGTTGAAATCGTTCAGAGTGGCTCTTTGTTGCTCACAACTAAGAAGAAAGATACAGCCCTGAGGGCCCTCTAACATTCAGGGATTCCTAGATTTGGTTTCTCTCTCTCCCTCTTTTGGTGGGTACGATGTCCAGGTTGCTTCCCACCGTTCATGCTTTCCTTGCCCGCAGCCTCCCTGCTCCTGAGCACAGGGAAGTGGTTGCTTCAGAGCAAAGCCAGGACTTGAAAACAAGAAAGGCGATGGTGTGTCAAAAAACGAACAATTGGCAAGCTCACCACCTCCAGGAACAGATCATGGAGAAGCTGGTGTGGATCTGGAGGTATAGGAGGCAGGAAAAAGTGGGACCTTGGGCATTGCACAGAGCTTTGTGCGGAGGACCGGCCCGGGGAAAAGGCGGGGCTGACAGTCACGGGACCTTCTGGGCAGCAGTTTCTGGAGTGAGGCAGAACTTGGTGTGAATCTCCGCTGCCCTACTTACTGTGAGGCTTTGAACTAGTTACTTCCCTTTCTGTGCCACAGTTTCCTCAGCTATAGAGAGGGAGGAAGTAATGCTATCTGCAGGATTAAATGCAATAACGCACGGGAAGCATTTAGCACGGAATCCGATGGTCAGCTCTTAGAAATGACAACTATTGATACTGCTACTGGGCACATCAGAAAAGGGGCGGATGGTCAGAAACCAGAAAAAGGATGTTTTCTAGAACCCACGTGCTTTCTCACGCCCTTCCCCCCACCACCAAAACGTCATAGTTTCAGACGCTTGAGGCCAATAAACGCTGAAGTGTCTCAGGGTTTCTAGGGTGCCCGAATGTCCCCAGCAGAGGGCGCTCAGCCAGGGCTGAAGGTTGGCTGTGCGATGAGGGCGCTGTGCTCCTGCTCCCACAGGCGCCTCTACAGAGGATCCTCCGGGGGGGTTGGTTGATCTTCGTTTTGTTGGCAGAGGGGGGCTCCAGGGGGCTCCTTTTCCCCGGTTAGAGGAAGGAGAGGGCTGAGTAGGGGAAGAACAAGGATAAACACTTGCCAGGCTCCATCGTCCTTAGAGCATGCGCTTAGGAGGATGCTGAGAAATGAGTCTGACCCTGGGAGGCCAGGCTTCCAGAAGAGCCTTTAGATACTTTCGCTTCTCTAAGCCTCCCCGCAGCCCTGGGAAGGAAGGTATCATCCTCGCGTTAGAGGGAGAAAAGGGAAGCTCAGAAGAGGGTCAACAACAGCTCGTGAATAAATGGCCTGGCCTGGATGTAAGTGCTGTTCTGCTCATCTCCAAGGCAGGGCACCACCACTGGCTGGCCAGCTTCAGAGGGGGCTGAGGTAGGCTTTCCTCCCTTCGCCTGGAGGGAATGCTGGTGTCTGCGGATGCAGACAGGAGAAACCAGTGAGCACCTGAGAATGGGGGCCCTAACACGGGTGGTGGCGCTGCCGGCAAGGAGAAGGTTGGCCTGCAGCCCTGACGCTGTGGTGGATACGCTGCCAGGGCGGCTGTGACTGAGGAAAATAAAAAACGGTCAGAAACCATGTGAACAGTGGCCTCACCTTGGTTGGGATAAGAGCATCTGCTAAGAGTAAAACTCTTTAATGGTTCTCTAAGTCAGTCAAGTGACTAAGAGTAAACACTCTTAAGTAACTCTTACTCTCAGTCAGTTGCAATTCCGTTCTAGAAGATTCCTGTGGGAGAGAAATACTGGGGGAATGTGCTACAGAGAGAAAGTAACCATCTCCAAGGGTTAAATGGTCAAGAACAGCTTTGGGAAGGTGTGGCGTGAGGGTTGAGCCTTGAAGGCTGCTTTAACTGGGGCAGAAGGAGTGAAGGAAGGGAGAAAACCAGGTGTTCAGGCACCGTGAACAGCATGACAGAGGCAAAGAGGAAGCAGCTTGGGGTCATTTGTCCAATAACAACAGTCCCGTCAGCCTCATTGGGCTGCTGTCAGGATTCTAGGAACCAAGATAAGAAGCACTTCAGAAATATCAGCTGCTTTTACCAGAGCATGACAGATACTTCGGGAAGGCAGTGAGAGATGGGGCTGGGGATGTAGGGGGAGCTCGAAGAAAATACACTAGACGGCCAAGACAGGAAGTCTGAACTTGAATTTGGTTGCAATGGACGGAAAGCAGGTGCAACATGTCTGCGCATTAGGACTAATTCTGGCTATGTTTAGGGTGGAGGGGATCAGGGCGAAACTGGAGGTGGAAAACAGGGAATTGGAGAGAGAAAGAAGGAACAGATGTGAGAGACATTGTGACCCTACAGTCCTCCATCGGTGCTTGGGTGAGGCGGGGGTGGGTCAAAGAAGACAAGGGAGGGAGATGAGCAAGAAGATGGGGTAGTGGAGAGAAAGAGATTCGCAAAGCAAAAGCTGCTTGCATGTGTTGATTTATTTCATTCTCACACTAATCCTGCAAGGCCGGGATTATTTCCCATTAGTCAATGAGGAAAGTGAGCTATGAGTTAAGGTCACGTGCTCAAGGCTACACATCGGTTTCTTTGCATTTGCTAGTGGCAAAACTAGGGGGTAGAGGGCAGGGATGCTGCTCAACATCCGACAGTGCACAGGACAGGCCCCCACGACTAAGATTATCCAGCCCAGAATGTCAACAGTGTCGAGAATGGAAAACCCTGATCTAGACCGTCCTTGGGGGCGTGGACTGAATCTGAATTATTTTTGTACCCCGCATGTCTAGCACACAGAGTATGAGTTTAATAAATAGGGACTCAACAGAAAAGAAAGCAGGAAGAGGTGCTGCTTTATGGGAAGGAGGGGGGCCTCAGTTTGGAGCAAGTCAATTTTGAGAATTCAGCTGATATCCAGGGGTATTGGTATGGTGGATGGAAGTCAGGAGAAAAGTTAGAGCTAGACATTTAGAGCCATTCATTCATCCATGAGACTTTTATTGGGTAGCTACTTTGTGTGAGGCAATGTTTCTAGACGCTGCAGTGGCAGAGATGAGCAATACAATCTCTGGGCTGAAGAAGTTTGTGGTCCACAGGGAGAGGGAGACACATAAAAATAAATCTGTCATGAGCAGAGTCTTGTGGGAGTCCAGAGAGTGGGCAGCTAGCGCTGCCTGAGGAACTCATGGATGACATGAGCATTGGCCGGAGACAGGAGGTGTTGGTAGAGATCTCTTGGGTAAAGAAGAACAGTGAGAGCTAAAGGGCTATTCCAGGCAGTGGGAACAGCTCGTGCAAAGAGAGAAGGGTGCACAAGCCTGGCTGGGCTGCAGTGAGAGGAGCGTGTGGCAGAGGAGTGAGCTGCATTGTAGAGAATAGCAGGTGAGACCAGAGCAGTAAAAGTAATCATTGATCTGTATTTGGAGAAGGGTAGGAAGCATCTATATATATCCATTTCTCCTTTTGGTGATAGCATTTCCATTTTCCTTAGAGAATTTTTTCCACCCCATTGTGTGTAGTCTCGATGGGACGGTACCTCCAGGTGCCCTGCCCTCACCTGTTGGAGGGGCAGGCATGAGAAAAGCTAGACCAGTGAGACTTCCTCAAACACAATTTAAAATCCCAGGGCTCACAATACAAGTATTGCAAAAAAATAATTGAAGCTCATGAAGTTTAGCATCTGCATCCCAATGAGACTGTCGAGTAATTCTCGCTTCCCAAACCCCTGGAGCCTCCTGGGTTCTGACTTCTCGAAGCCGGGCTCTCAAGCCTTCCCTTCGACTCTGTGAGCCCTTTTCCTTAAGTTAGACAGCCACTTTCTGTGTCTTGCAACCAAGGTACCTTTACTGATACAGTCAGGGAGGAAGACAGAGGGAGAGAGAATAAGACAGATGGCCTAAGGGGAGGAGGAGAACCAAGATAATGAATTGATAGAGAAGCCATAAAGGACTTTCATCATTTTCTTAAGAAAGGTAAAAAATAGCAAGGGTTCAATTCTCTATTTGGGGGTGTTGCAAAAAATACTGGTTGCCCCCAGTATCCATTCTTCCCTCCTTCCTCACTTACAGAGCCTCTCATTTTAACTAGGTACGTGGTTGCCAAGAATAAGATGACCTTGCCCAGCCGCCCTTGCAACTCCTGTAAATGGCTGTGCAACTGACTTCTGGCCAACAAGATGGCAGAGGAAGTATCATGGGCAACTTGGGGAAAGCAGCCTAGAAATATGGGGTCACATCCCTTTGTGTGGTTTCCTCCTTTGTGTCACTTCCACCTTTCTGACTGGAAAGCAGAAATGATGTCTAGAGTATCACAGCCACCGTGGACTATAAGCTGCCATGCTAAACGTGGTAACGCGCAAGAGAGAAACAACTTGAAGCCCTGATGATCATGGAGCCACCACGTCAGCACTGGACTCTTTACCTCTAGACTTTACTTATGTGACATAGACGTAAATCTTTATCTTGTTTAAAACATTGTTATCTCTCTGGTGGAGTGTGTCTCACATGCAGCCAGACCCGATCCTAACTGATATGGGCATGGGGCGGGGAGAACGTCCCTACAAAATATAGTTCTGGTGCAATGGCTGTGCCCTACCTCCCATGCAGGATCCAAAACGGAAGGATCTTCTTTCTTCCTTTTCCCTGGATGCCAAGTCATGGGCCTGGGATCCAGGTTCTGCCATATGGATGCTCCCACTCAGAACGTTGGATGTTTGTTCACTGATACAAAGACAAAAGTGGTCAAGACTCCTGTGCAGCAGCCACATGGTGTCCCGTGCAATGAACACTGATTTCCTGTTAAAAAAATGCTTCTTAAACTGCCACCTTGTCTAGGCCAAGGGCTGCTGTCGTGTGCTGGCAAGGTAGTGTTGTTTGCTTTTTTAGTATAGAAGAGACTTAGGCATATCCCTGGGTAAAAGAAGAAATGGAAGATGGAAAAGAAAAAATGAGAGTCGTTGATGAAGCAAAGTCTCAGAGAGGACTGGCAGGTGAGTCATTGAACTGGAGTATGACACTTTCCTGTTGGACCTCTTCCCTGCTCTAAGTAATACTTAAGTGTTTGTTTCATAAGAGCATCCCTGGGCAGCTTGAGCTGTAAGGTGTAAGGTAGCATCCTACTCTCCTGGCACCAGAGCCTGAAAGGCCTGCAGCTTCACAGGAACCCATGTGAAAAGACCGGGTTCTGGTTAAGATGGCATACCTGGGATGTGTTGGAGTATGTGGCAGGCAGAATAATGGCCCCTCAAAGACGTCCACATCCTGATCCCCAGAAACCACGAATATGTTACCTTACGTTTGCCGATGTGATGGAGTGAGTGAAATGGGAAGCTACCCTGGATGATCCACGTGGCCCAGTGTAATCACAGGGCTCTTGTAGAGGGAGGCGAGAGGGTCAGAGTCAGGGAAGGTGATGTGACAGCAGAAGCAGAGGTCAGAGAGGCAGAGAGAGCTTTGAAGATACCACCCAGCTGGCTTTGAAGATGGAGGAAGGGGCTATGAGCCAAGGAAAACAGGCAGACTTGAGAGGCTGGAAAAGGCAGGGGAACAGCTTCTCCCCTCGAGCCTCCAAAGGCTCTGCTGACACTTTGATTTTAGTTCAGGGAGACCCAGTTTGGACGTCTGATTACTGTGAGATAATAAATTTGTGTAGTTTTACATCACTAAGTTTGTGGTAATTCTTTACAGTGGTAATAGGAAGCTATCTGTCATCTTTCCCCCATCTCAAGCTGAAGCACTTATTCGCACATTTCTCAGGATTCTTGACAACCACTTGGAAGAGAAAAGCTATGAAAGACTGGATTTCTGTGTCCAACCTTGGGACAGAGTTCCACAGCTATGGAAACTGACTTCTAAATATTCATGGAACCCCAAAGGAGTTTAAGAAAGTTTAAAACAAGCTATGTTTTGACCCCAAATTAGACATCTGGAAAGCTCATTACAAACTATTCTGCAAACCCCAATGTGACAAGGAATTCAATCCAGCACCTTCCCCTGCCTTAGAGAACTGTCCTCTGATCAGCAGCTGGATCAACCCCTTCCTCAGCTGTAAGGGACAGAGAGCGGCAATGAGCCTCCGTGTGCTTGTTTCCCTTCATTCCCTCAAGGGCCTTTGGGTAATAAATGGCGACTGAATGGCTGGAGTGTTCAGCTTTCTAGTCCACCTTCTCTTTCCTCAACTCTAAGTAACTGCTTTACACGCCAGAATAGGTTACCATAGCAATGTTTTCTGAGCAATAAGTGAACTGAATCGCACTGTTGAAGAAGCCCGGGAGAAAATATCAATATCAGCCTGAGAGAGTCCCATCATTCTATAGAGCCTTGAGACCGTTACAGTAGGAGATGGAGGCATTCCCTGGGGGATGAGGAAGTGCTGCCGCCAGCTCACACAAAACACAGGTCACCCTCCAAATTCCCCCACCTCCTCGTCTCCAAGACACCCATCCAAGAAGCTCAGATAACAAAAGACAAATGTAAACGGGAGACAATATTTGAAATTCATATAAAAAAGGGTATTTTACAATGCTCTCCTACGGGAGTTCTAGGAAGATAGTGGTAGCAATGCCAGAATACTTTCTGGATTTTTCTGAATCCCCGATAATGCTTATTATTGTCTGACTTTTTGATTTTAGCCATCCTAATAGGTGTTAAGTGATATCTCATGGTTTTGATTTTCATTTCTCTGATGACTAATGATGTTGAGTATCTTTTCATGTCTTACTGTCCATTTATATATCTTCTTTGGAGAAATGTCTGTTCAGACACTTTGCCCATTTCTAATTGTGTTGTTTCTCTTTTTTATTGTTGAGTTGTAAGTGTTCTTGTTATATTCTAGATACAAGTCTCTTATCAGATATATTTTCCTGAATTCTGTGGGTTGTTTTTTCATTTTCTTGATAATGTCCTCTAAGCACAAAAGTTTTAGTTGTCATGAAGTCCAATTTATCTATTTTTTTCTTTTGTTGCTTGTGCCTTTGGTGTCGTATCTATGAATCCATTATGAAATCCGAGGTCACAGAAATTTACCTTTATGCTTTGTTCTAAGAGTTTTATAGTTGCAGCTCTTACTTAGGTCTTTGGTTGATTTTGAGATAATTTTGTATATGACATGGGGTGGGGGTCCATTAGCATTCTCTACATGTGTTAGCCAATTGTCCCAGCACCATTTGTCTAAAAGACTGTCCTTTCCCTCATTGAATGGCCTTGGAACCACTGTGAAAAGTCAACTCACCATTGATATATGGGTTTACTTCTGGACTCTCAATTCTATTCCTTTGATCTATATGTCTATCCTTATGTCAGCAGCACACCATTTTTATTACTATTTCTTTGTATTGTTTTGAAATTGGGAAGTATGAGTCCTTTAACTTTGTTCTTCTTTTTCAAAATTGTTTTGGCTATTCTGAGTCTTATGTTTCCATATGAATTTAGGAGCAGCCTGTCAATTTCTACAAATAATCAGCTGGGATTGTGACAGGGATTGTGTTGACTCTGAAGATCAATTTGGGGAGTGTTGTCATCGTAACATTATGAAGTCTTCTGATCCACGATCATAGGATCTCTTCCCATGTATTTAAATCTTGGTTAATTTCTTTCAATAATATTTTGTAGTTTTCAGAGTATATAAGTTCTGTGTTTCTTTTGTTAAACTTATTTCCAAGTATTGTCATTTTTGATGCTATTTTAAATGGAATGTTTTCTTAATTTCCTTTTGGGATTGCTCATTGACCCATGAACTCCTGAAACACCAATCAAAGCTCCCTTCCAGAACAGGGTCCTGAGGAGGAACTACGAGAAGTGAAATCAGAACTAAGCAGGAGGGGCCGGCCTGGCGGCACAGCAGCTAACTGTGCAAGTTCCGCTTCAGCGGCCCGGGGCTCGCCGGGTCGGATCCCGGGTGTGGACATGGCACCACTTGTCGAGCCACGCTGTGGCAGGAATCCCACATACAAAGTAGAGGGAGATGGGCATGGATGTTAGCTCAGGGCCCGTCTTCCTCAGCAAAAAGAGGAGGATTGGCAGCAGATGTTAGCTCAGGCCTAATCTTCCTCAAAAAAGAAAAAGTCACATGATGAACATAGACCCAGTTGTGGCAGAAACGGGCTTGTTATGAATAACAAGACACCTCTTCCACCTTTATGGTTCTGAAGCAATTTCAGGAGTGGAGGACCAGAGACCCAACAGTACAACCAAAGATGCTTCCATTGCTCTTCTCTCTCTGGAAATTCAAAGGGCTTTCGGAGCTGTAAGCCAGAAACCACAGAGGAAGACCAAATAGATATAAGAAATATATTTTGGTCATCTGAATGACCAAATATTTACTTCTCGTAAATCATAATATCGCACCTGGCTAGCCAGTCCTTGGATCAGGAGCCCAACATCATCAGCACTCACAAGCCCCCACGGCCCCTTCCATCACTGCCCTCAAGTAACCTCTGTCCTGACTTCTAACATGATGGACGGACGCTGGTCTGCCGCTGGCTGCTGAGGCGGTGACAGGAGCATGGCGTAGCAGGCAGTGGGTGGAGTGGGTTGAGTCGGCAAACCTGGGTTCACAATGGGCCTCGGCGTCAGCTGGTTATGTGACAGTGGTAGTTACACAGCCTCCAGGAGCCTCAGTCCCCCTTTTCTGCAGTGAAGACCACGCTGGACCTGCTAGGTTGCTGTGGAAATCATTAGTAACGTGCACCAGGGCCCAGCCCAGGGCTTGGCATGTAAGGAGTGGCACTCATCATCATCGTCATTGGTGTTACTTGCAATTTCGCACCTGTGGTGAGACAGGAGGTGGCCTGTGGCCCTGGCAGGCGTTGTGTAGCTGTGGCGAGAGCTATGGACAGCCAGAGCCTTCAAGACAGCTGACAACCGCTTTATGGCATCCTGGAGAAACTACCCTGCACTGCACTGTCAATTAGCTCAAAAGACAACCTGAGGAAGACTGTCACTGACGCTGCAGACATGGGAAAGGGCCACAGGGTGGCCTCCTGTGATCAGCAGAGATGGTTCAGTGGAGAAGCCGTCCCCTGGGCTTTCTGTGCTGACAGGGCTGTGCAGCTCATCTGTACAATGACTGAAAAGGCAATCTAATTCCCTCCCTTCTCATTTTCCTTCGTGTATGTTCCATAGCTTTTTTCTTTGTGGTTATCATGGGATTACACTTAACATCCTAAAGTTAGAACACTCGAATGTCAATTGATACCACCTTCACTTCAGTAACATACGAAACTCAGCTCCTATTCAGCTCAGACTCCACCCCATTTCAGTTATTAATGTCACAAAATTACATCTTTAGGCACTGTGAGTCCAAAAACAAATGCTAATAATTGGGGGTTTAATCCTTTAGTCTCTTAATGTAGAAAATGAAAAGTGGAGCTACAAACTAAGTTACAATAGTACCAGCTTTTGTAATTATCCACATACTTACTTTGACCAGAGATGTTACTTCTTCTTAAGGCATCGAGTTCCCGTCCAGGGTCCTTTCCTTTCAGCCTGAAGGACTCCCCTTGCTGGAGGCAGGTCTGGTGTACAGCACTCTCTCAGCCGTTGGTTCTATGGGAATGTCTTAATTCCTCCCTCATTTTTGAAGGACACTTCTGCCAGATGTAGGATTCTTAGTGGGATTCCTTTTTCCTTCAGTACTTTGAGTACATCAGCCCATGCCCTCTGGCCTCCAAGGTTTCTGGTGAGAAAGCAGCTCCTGATCTTACTGGGAAAATAGGAGGAAAGCTCTCTTCCTCTCAGCTTTATGAACGTTAATGATGTCCCTTCACATGTCTTATGCAACAGAACGTTTTCCTATAGTATTATACTATCAGTTAAGTTGGAGGATCTTTTTCAGATTAAACAGAATTTATGGAAAAGGAATTGAATATTTGAAGTGTAGACATTATAAGGTCTTTAAAAGCCAAAAATGATTACAGATTTTTTAATTAGAAGTGGAAAGGCCACCGAAGGATCCTACAGATTTTAATTTCTAATAAAGTAAACACCACTCTCTAATATCTCACACAAATAAAAAGCTCTTTGGGGTCCTTTTTCTTAAGAGTTAAGGGGTCTTGAGACCAAAAAGTGAGCCAACCACTGGTGTCTATCCCCAGCCATGCCTGGTGCCTTTCTTGCTCTGACTTCATAAGGAGGCACTTATTTTCTTTTTGATTTTTCTTTGTTCTCCTTTCTCATTTTCTCATTTCTTTTCTCTCATTTTTATTTTTCCCTTTTTCTTTGTTTTTTTTCTGTTTTTCATATTTATTTATTTTTTTTTATTTTCCTTGGTTCTTCTTTTCATTTTTTTATTCTTTTTGTCTTTTTTCATTTTTCTTTTTTCATTTTTATTTATTTTTTTAATTTTTCTTGGTTCTCTCTTCTCATTTGTTTTGTTCGTTTTGACTTTTCTAATTTTTCCTTTTACTTTTCTTTTTTCTCTTTATTTTTACTTTCATTTTTATTTATTATTTTCTTTTTTATATTTCTCAGTTCTCATTTTTTAATTTTTTGTCTTTTTCTCATTTTTCTTTTTTCCCTTTTTCTCAATTTTTCTTGGTTCTTTTCTCATTTTAATTTTTTATTTTTTCTTTGTTTTTGCTCTTTCTCCTATGTTCTTTAAATTTTTTAGTTAGTATTGTTAGTGCAGTTGGGATAGTTGGTATTGGGTTGTAGTTAGCATAGTTAACATATTTACTACAGTTTGTATTATTTGTTACTATAGTTAGTAAGCATAGGTGGCCTTGTTAGAATCATTAGTGTTAGTTACTTCTGTTTGTTAGCCTAATTAGTAAGTAAGTAGCAGTGTTAGTGTCAGAGTAGTTTCAGGTCACCATGTCTCTGGGCCTGGCGGCCACCTCTGGCAACAGTAAGACCCATGTAGCCTGTTACAAGCTGCTAAAGACCATCGGGCAGAGCAGCTACTGCAAGGTGAAGCTGGCCCGGCACCTGCCCACTGGGACCGAGGTGGCGGTTAAGATGGTGGAGAGGAGTGGGAAGAGCGCCTCCAGAGCAAAGGCGCTGCACTGCGAGGTCCAGAGCCTGAAGACCGTGCGCCACCCGAACGTGCTCAAGCTGCTGGAGGTCGTGGCCACAGAGGACACGTCGTTCATCGTCAGCGAGCTCGTGAGCGGAGGAGACCTGCTGGACCACATCCGGAAGAGCGGCCCCATGGCGGAGGACGAGGCCAGAGGAAAGTTTCGGCAGCTCGCCTCGGCCCTGGAGTACTGCCACCGGAAGGGCGTGGTGCACCGGGACCTGCGGCTGGAGCACGTCCTTCTGGACGGCGAGGGCAACGCGAAGCTGTCGGGCTTCGGCAGCAGCGCCGTGTTCCTGGGCCCGGAGCTGAGCACCCAGTGCGGGAGCCCCTGGTACGCGGCCCCGGAGACCTTGCAGGGCCGAGCCTACGCCGGGCCCCCGGCGGACGTGTGGAGCCTGGGCGTGGTGCTGTTCTTCCTGCTCACCGGGGCCCCGCCGTTCTGGGGGTGTGACCTGGCGACGGTGCGCAGGCGGGTGCTGAGTGGGAGGTTCCCGCTGCCGATGTTCCTGTCCTGGGAGTGCAGGAACCTCTGCAAAATGCTCTCCTTCGACCCATGAAAGAGAATAACTCTGAAGAAAATCCTGAAGGCCTGCTGGGTGAATATGGGGCAAGAGAAACTGCGGCCCTACAAGGAGCTGCCCTTTGACACCAAGGACCCCTGGATAACGAAAGTAATGGTGAGCATGGGTTTCAGCGAGACAGAAGATTCTTTACAACACAGGAGATACGATGCCATCACGGCCACATACTTGATACTCAGCAGCAAGAAACCGCAGATGGAGGGCCACGCCATCGTGGTAAGACCTTGTGTGCCCCCCATGGACCCCAGCAGCCGCAGCTCCTCCCTCACCTACTCGGTGCAGCTGAAGGCGTCTGCATGCGCAGGAAGACGCCATCGCACCAAACTCGGCTTACTTGCCTGGCTCTGCAGGGCCGAAAACCAGCATCAGCTGCCTGAGGGGAACCCGGAGTCAGAGCTGAAGGCCACCGAGCCTGCGAGTCTGCTACCCGGCTTGGAGTCCAGGACCGCCACCCCCAGCCCAACCACCCTGCGTGGCCCTGGGGCCTTCCCCTCCACCCACAGCACCAGCAACATTCGAAGTGGCCCAGAGGTCACCTGCTGTGGCAACCTCCTCCATGCTGGGCAGCATGAGGGGAGCAGCCCAACCTCTCCCTCTGGCCCCACCCACGGCTGGGGGCAGGCCGCTGGGAGCTTCTTAAAGTTCCTGAGAGGCTGCTATTGTTGCCTGAACCCCAAGAAAATAAATTCTAATTTCAAGTAAAATAGTACACTTGTAACAGATATTTGTTCTTCATTTGTTTACGCTAAGTGTCTGCAAAATATCTTGTAGGGCCAGTTTAAAATAGAATATATTAATGGAAATCTGGAGGTTCAGGAAGGCCAACAGCTCAAGAGACAACACCATTAACAAGATAGTTTGTTGCTCACGGTTCCCCAAGTGGGGACGCCAAGGCACGCAGGGCCCCACAGGGAAGCCCCAGGGTGGTCAGGAGGCAGAGGGAGTGGGGGACACTGCAGGCAGAAGGAGCCTTTCCAGTAGTTTCTGGAGGAAGGAACAGCGAGGCAGGGTGAGCAGGCTCAGGACTGGCTGGTCTAAATAACTTCACAGGCTTTGGGGCACGAGGCTGTCCCAGTTGTCTGATACCCACCCTGGGGGACAAGGGCAGGGGGTAGCGGCCTCGACTACACGTGTCCAACAGAGGAGGTAGTTGGGGTGTGGATGGACACTGGATTGGTTGGTTTGTATTTGAAAAATGGGCCCAAGGAGGAGGGTTCTCCCTGGGGGTGGCGGGTCGGCAAGACGAGGGAGGCAGAAGGCCGAATTGATCGGATTCAGAACAAGGCATGTCCGCCTGTGCACGCAGGACAGATGTTAAAGCATCAGGTTACAGAAGCTAGAAACATGGTCCAGACAAGGCTCAGCTCAGATGTCACCTGAGGAGCCTTCCCTGCCTGCTCCGTCTGCAGCGACAGCGTCCCCACCCCAGTCTCCCTGCCATCACCCACCCCATTCCCCCTCACAGCGTTCAGGGCCCGGCCCCTTGCTCAGCACCCCACCGTGACGCTCCCCACCCAGAGGAAGGTCCTCACAGGAACCCCCAGGCCCTGCACCATCTGGGCCTCCCCCCTCTCGTCTCCTCCCACCACTGCCCCCATCCCCCTCCTGGTCCCCTGGCCCTGCTTTTCCTCGGTGACCCTGCTGCCTTCTAACCTGCTGTGTTCTGCTCACTGTTTGTCCCTCTTTGTGATGTTGGCTCCATGGGAGCAGCAGAGTTTGTTTTCTCATCTCCTTCACTGCCGTCCGTTCGTGCCTCCAACCGGAGTCAGGGCTGGGCACAGAGCGGGGCTTCATGAACAGTGAATGAGCAGACAGCACTTAGCACTCCCAGAAACATGCTCCTGTGTGGTCTGTAGTTTTCACTCGCCCAGCGCACGTCAGTGAGGCCCTACTGCTGCTGGGCCAGCTCTGGACACCGGGCACAGCAGCAGAAGAAGCATGCAGAGGTCTCCAGTCTCATCTGCTGACAGCCTAGTTGGGGAGACAGAGAAAAAAGAAGTAAAATATACACAGTGTCAGGTGGGGATGTATACCATGGAGAAAAAGTCAGGAAGGACGTTTGAACAAATTCCTGAAGATTTTTAGGGAGTAAGCAATGCAGAGGGTAGAGTGTTGCAGGCTGCAAGACCAGCAACTGCAAAGGCCCTGAGGCCACAGTGGGCTGCATGTTGGAGAGTCTTAGTTACTAGTGTGGATTCTTAGTTTTGTCTCGAATCCAAATTGCACTTTTGTTTGTAATCCTTGCTTACACCTTTCTAGCTAATTAACCTGAGTTCAACAAATTCTATTCCATTCTATTATTTAAAGTAGAACCAGGCAAATTTGGGTGAAGTCACACGTGTTCATTGAATGGCCTCCTTGGGCCCAGCTGTGTCAGGTACCAGGAGGCTGTGAAATCAACACAGCAGTCTCCCGGTTGACGACCCCCCTGGATGAACATCCTCGAGGTCCTCCAGCCCCTCCACTGCCCCTCTGACCCATCTCCTCTGGGTCTCAAGCTCTGACCCTGACCCTCTGTTGCACCTTCACCCCCACGTCCAGCTTCTCCTGGACTGCTCTGTCTGGGTGTCCCTGAGCCTCTCGAAGTCAGCATGTCCCAATCGGAGTTCAACCCTCTCCCCACATCTGCCTCCTCTCTGTGAAGCCCCTCTGGGTGACGGATCCCCACAAGTGGACTCCTCCACCCCCAGGCAGTGCTCCTCCCCACCCTGCCTGACTGATGCCCCCCCAACCCCTGCGATCCACCACCTCAGGAACCCTGTGACTCTCTCCCTTCCATCTTCAGCCTTGGGCTACACACCAACCTCCCCCTCTTCACAAATCCCCGGGGCTGGTATACGTACACATGGGGACACGGAGGTGACACAGGCAGGTATAGCTGGGAATGGCAAGCAGCCTCCCAGAGCAGAGGTCAGACCAGGGCTCCCGAGCGGGCAGAGCACAGCTATTGTGGCAGCAGGACGGCCATAAAGGGGGCGAGGCAGGCGCCCACGGCAGCCCCTCCCCACATTCCCCAGGACCCCTGTGTCTCAGCCTCGGCTTGGGCTGGCTGCCCCTCCTTCTGTCTGTTAGGTGGGTGCCTGTTCATTCGTTCACTCACTCATTCGCTCATCATGTGTTTGGTTCCTGCCTGGTGCCAGGCCCTGGCTAGATGATGGCTCGTCCTTGGAGACCCAGCTCAGATCTCACCTCCTCTGTGAAGCAATTCTTGATGCCCACCCCCTCCTGCAGCCCCTCTGGCCTCACCTGGGCCCTCAGTGCTGTGATCACACTCTGATGAGCTCTCCAACCTGTGAGCCCTTGGGGGGTTCTGGGCCAGATGCAGAAATGGGCTCAGACACATGACCACAGGTAAAACCCCAAAGACATGAGAGGATTACCCACAGGCCGCATGGGGGCCAAGTTCACCCCCTCCCTCTCTCCCTCCTGGACCAGGGCTCCTCATTCCCAGGAACCTGAGCGGCCTTCTCTCACCCTGTGCTCATTTAGGGCATTAGCAGTCTGAATTTTTTTTCCAGTGTTAATTCTTTTTAACCTTTGAGGACATGTCATGAGGATATCCCTCAGTAATTTAATTATCACTTCAAGGGAGGGAATGCATCTGTGGTGTCTGAGCCAAGACAGGACAATGTGGAAAGCACAGGATGCTGAGGAGGAGCCGGCTCAGGGGCTGGGCCTCGGGGCAGCAGAAAGAGGGGAGACAGAGACATAGATGGAGACAGAGCTGCCAGGGTGGGGCTCAAGCTGGGAGGAGTGGGAGTCCAGGGGCCTCCACACATGAGGGTGGTGGCTTCCGGAGTCCCCCTCTGTCACGTACAAGCCGTGTTTCTCATCCAGCAGCACCTCCAGGCCTTTCCTCTGCTCTCCAGACAGCAGTGCCCTCACCCTGCGAGACTCTGCCCTTGTGGAATCTGTTCCCCAGCCTGCCCATCCACTACCCCCACCCCCACAATGACACACACAGCCCGCTCTGTGCTTAGGTCACCTGGTTCTCATCGCCTGAGCTGGCCTGTCTGCTTGTGTGAGAGACCGGCAGACCTGGCTTCTAGCTTTCTAAGTCTGCGTGACCTTGGACGGGTCCCTCGTCCCTTTGGAGGCTCAGTTTCTCACTATAAGTGGGTCTGGCAGTGGCCTCCTCACAGTGGCGCTGTGCTGAGCTGTTGGAGATGGAGCGTTGGACGGGCGCCTGTTGCTGGTGCCCTTTGTGATGACCTTGGGGTCATTGCCCCAGCATGCCCAGGGTTTGTGGAACGCCTGGCTACAGTGATGCACGAGGGAGTGGGAGACGGGCAGGAGGTCAGGGTACAGCTTTGGAGTCAGAAGACACAGCATTCCTTGGGGACACTTCCCTGAGCCCCTGGTCCCAGGCCTCGCCCACCCACACCCCTTCTCAGCTGCCTTTGGGGCACGCAATGAACCCCTGCTCTGAGGCTGCATTCCCCGTGCATCTAACCCAGGCTGGACACTGGTGGGGTCACGTCCCGGGTGAAGAAGTGAAGCTCCACGGGGCTAACGGGAGGACGACAAACTCAGATGCCTCCAGGGGTCGGGCCGGCTGGCAGAGGCCGGGGAGGACCTGGGCAGGGGGACGCTTAGGGAGTGGTGGGGACTGTGGCGAGCTGGGGGCACAAGCTCTGTCCAGAGAGCGGCTCCAGCTCAGCTCCAGAAGAGCGTTGCCTGGGGGGACTGTCACAGGTGGCCAGATCCTCTCATTTCATACATAAAATAAGCTAGACCCCTGGAATTTTGCCTGTAATCTTCCAGTTTTTAAATGTTAGCATTAATTTTTAAAATCTAGATTTCCCCGGGGCCCCAGGTTAGGCTGCTGGTTTCAGAGGCCTGGCCCGGGGTGGGCTCAGGAGCGGCTGCCTGAGGCGGCCTGGACTCTGGATGCTCTTGGCCCTGCAGCCTCCACTCCCCTCGGACCCCCCACCTAGTGCCTCCTCGTGGATGTTCAGGGGCAGCTCAGCCCCCAGAGGAGAGAACGGGAGCCTGCAGGCTGCTGGGTGGTTGGCTGCCATATGGAGGGCTGGGCTCTTAGGGGAGCCGCCCTTTCTTGCAGCCCCTGAGGCAGGTGGTGCTGCCCAGGCCGCCCCCCCCCCGCCACACACACACACGTGGTACATCCCTCCACTCCTCTGTGAGCCCAACAAGGCTCGCTCTGTGCACTGCATTTTTCAGGGCACCCGTGGGAAAGAGAGCAGTATGCCCTCATGTTGGAGCACAGTGAATGGGACCCTGCAGCCTTAAACGTGTATTGAGCGCCTGCTGTGTACTTGGTCCTAGGCTGGCAGCTCAGGCAACTATGAGGAGGAGAAAGCCTGGGGTTCTGTCCACAAGAGACCAGATAGCACCAGAGGAGGAGGCAGGGATGTGGACGGCTTCAGTGAGAAGGGAGGAGACATCCAATGGGATCTGGGGTGGCCTCAAACATCACCACGATTTGATTGGGTGGGGTCGGGGACAGGGTGTGGGTGTGCTTGGAGGAACAGCACACACAACGGCTCGGATGCAAGATGTTCATGGTGTGGGGAGTGGAGCAGATGTGACTGGGGCTCCCCGATGTCACCCTGCCCCTGGACCAGGCCTCCCTCCTCCCTTCCTCTGAGATGATGGAGATGGTGAGGAGAGCAGCTCTTAGCACTCCCGGGAGCCCATTATTAGCTCTCTGTTACAGAAGACAACACTGAGGCACAGAGAGGGGAGGGGCTTGCTCAAGGTCACAGAGCAGGAAACCTTGCTATATCCCAGGCCCCACGGCCCATGTCCTTAACTACTGCTCTGTGCTGCCTGCAGAGACACAGGCCTCAAATGGACTTTGAAAGCTGTCTGACCCCATGCCCCATTGGATACTGAGTCATCCTCAGGAAACACCCCCAAACACCTACTTGCACATCCCCAGCGGCAGGGAGCTCACTGCCGTTCCTGGAAGCTATCTCAGCCGTCCTGAGAATTGGCCCTGGACAGCCCAGGAGACACTTGGGGCATCCACAGGGCTCCCTGCCCCTGGCTGAGCAGCTCCAGTCCCCTTGGCTGTCCTTGGCACAGGGCCTGCTAGAGGTGACAGTCATGCAGCCAGGTGTGCAGTGCAGATAAGGACATGGTGGGCACAATGCACGCTAAACACAGACACTGGGTATTCATTCTACAAACATCCATTCAGACTTGGCAATGTGGTGGCCTGGACTTGGGCCTGGGTAACCAGCGGCGAATACAACACAGCCCCTTGAGCTGCCGGTCTCATAGGAAAGGAGTGCCTGGAGAAACCGGCTGGTGGTGCCCCCAACCCGCCCCCATGAATAGTCACACTGACGTCAGGCTGTGGCCGTGGGTCCCAGTAAAGGGCGACGGGAGGCCCCGGACACCCCATGAGGGCACCGATCAAGAGCTGGACACCAGAGCTGGACCGCCCGGGCTCCGTGATCTGAGGCAGTTACCTCGCCTGTCTGTGCCCCAGTTTCCTCATCTGCAAAAAGGGGTGATAACGGTGGTACCTATGTCATAGAATTTTCATGTAGATCAAGGGAGTTTGTGTCTTTAAAGTGCTTAGGACAGTGTCTGGCAGAGGACCAGGCTGCCGCTCTCCTCAACAACAGCCATGTGAGGTAGGTTTTGCTATTCCTGTTTTAAAGATGAGAAAACCGAGGCTCAGAATGGTTACGAGGTCAGCCCTTGGTCACCCTGTCCTCATGCTGCACCATGAACATCCACGGGTCCCCTTTCTGCCCAGCTGGCCTGTCATTGCCTCATCTCTCCATTCCCAGTAACCACCTGGCAAAGCAGGTGCTGAGAACTGTCGGATGAATTCCTGCATGACTGAAGACTCAGACCCTGCGCCCTTGGGCTCCCGGGGCCTCGGACAGGACTGGGATGCTCAGTGCCCTCAGACTGTGCAGGAGGCACAGTGCGTGTCCGTTACTTCACTCACATCCAGCACGGCAGGGCGTGGGGCCTGGGGCCTAGGGCCTGGGGCTGGAGGGCGCTGGAGTCACCCCTGGGGAGATGCTGGGTGAGGAGGGGAGAGGTATAGGGGCCTCAGGAAGCGGGGCAGCCTCACCGAGTTTCCAAGCAGCTGAGGCGTGGAAGTGGGGACACTCAGGAGGGGCAGGGGACGGAGTCCAGCCTGGGCACCACCCACAGTTGGGCAGCGGTGAGAATGGGGACAAGCCCTGCCCCCGGGGTCTCCTCCTCATTCAACAAAGGGGAGAGAAATAACAAGACTGGTGCAATAGACCCCCAGAGCCCTGTGTGCAATATACCCCCCGCAGCCACAAGGATTTCGTACCTCTTAGCCCGTTTACTCCTCCTGGATCCTCGTGGAGTAGCTACTGATTCCAGCCCCATGGATGGGAGGACTGAACTCGGAGGACTCAGCGACCCAGCGCAGGATGGAGCCAGGACTAAGCTTCGGGCGCGTGTGCTCAGGCCGGCTGGGAGCAGCCCCCGGCACTGCAGATGGTGCGGACGGACGATGTGGAACAGCCGGCCGGGTGGCACGCAGACAATGTCTCTGTGTTCCTTCTGATGGCGACTCAGCTTATTAAGACAGGGAAGGCTCCCATTGCCGATACTCAGCGCCCCTCTGAGGGACACTAACATGTAGGATCTCGATGGCTCCTGGGAAAGTGGAAAGGGTGTGGGCCCGGGCATCAGGTCTGTGTCAGACCCCAGCTCTGCCCCTACCCCCTGTGTGACCTGGAAGCTTTCTCTAATCTCTCTGTGCCCAGCTTTCCAGACCTGACTCAGAAGGTTCTGTGTTTGGCACACAGGAGACCCTCACTCAAAGGGCAAAAGCCAGCCCTCCTGGAACCTTCTCCTTCCATCACCTGTGCCCAGGTCACAGAGACCTGCTCCTTGACGAGGGGAAGGTGCAATCCCACAGGTCCTCCGGTCCCCTGCCCAAGCCTTTCCCTCGTCAGTGACAGTGAGGAGGGGCAGGTCGAGCTCCCGGGAAGTCTGCACTGAGCTTCTGTGACTTGGCAGAATTCCCAGTTCCACACAACTCAGTTCACAGCAAGGAACAGAGCCCTCCCCCAACTCGTGTTTCAGCTGCAAGGCCCCCCAGGGGCAGGATGTACAAACTGACCACCACCTTGGGGCTGGGAGATGTGGATTCCAGAGCACATGACCTCTGCCCCATGACTTCAGGGGAGTCATGACCCCCTACCCCCCTCCCCTTAGCCAGCCTCCTGGACCAGGGGTCAGCCATCACAGGCAACTACAGTTTTATCACCAGGCAGCCCTGCCCACTACTGGAAAGACTAGTGTGTGAGACTGGGAGTCCGAGGGCCTGGACCCCCTCCCAGAAAGCAGGATTGAGAGCCTGGACTGCCCACTGTTGGTGCTGCTTTTGTGCTACGACAGCAGATTTGAGCAGTCGTGACAGAGACCACAGGTCCCTCAAAGACTAATGTATTTACTCTCACCCTTTACAGAAAATACAGCCTGCCCCAGAAGACAGTCCTGAGAACAGCAGCGACAGCGTGCCCAGGGCAGGACTCAGCCCAGTCCACTCCCGGGCTCTCCCTGCACTTCATTTAATCCCCATGCCAGGAGGGAGAGACTCCAAGATGCCCATTTTACAGATGAGAAAGCTGAGGCCCATCTTGCCTTAGTAACTGAGCATGGTGGAGCCAGCTTCGCACTCCAGAGCCCTCACCTCTCACCCCTGCACTCTGGATGGCGGGTCCGGGCCCACGGCACCCTCCGCTCTCACGCTGACAGCCGTGCTTGAGGGCCCGCCGTCCCAGAGGTGGCAGGGATGATGCACGTAACTGCCTTATTCTGAACTGCCTGGCCTTGGCCGTGGCTCCAGCCGGCTGAGGCTTTAGAGGTGAGCCCTCACCGCTCCCTGCCATGCCAGAGGGCAGACCCCTCCAAGCCTCCTCCTTCTGAATCCTCAGCTCCAGAATCGCAGTAAAGAGCCATGCACCCAGGGAGGAGGCAGCATCCTGGGGAGGGGGTCATGGGAGGGCCTCTTGTACTGAATGTGGAAGGGCCAGTATTTACGTGCACAATGGGACTCAACTTGAAGCTAAGAACTTGGCCCTGGACAGCAATAAAAGCTGAGAGGCTGAGAGCTCGAAGGGAACAGGGAAAGGGGCTTGGCTTTTGGGTCGTAAATGTGTAATTTAATTAAAGAAATCAGCCTCCTGGATGATAGCAGTTTGCCCTTTAAGGCCAGAATTGGCCAACTGAAGCCCCAGGCACCCCTCAATTCCAGGATGTGATTGTGTGGACATAGCTGGCCTTAGCCGGGGTGCTGTCCTCTGGATCATGGACCAGACTGTGAGGCCTAACCTGCAGCACACCCGCCCACGTGTCACCCCATGGACAGTGGTTGCCGCGGGTGCAGGGCGTTCCTCCTGCTCGGCCCCGGAGGCCCTGGATGGTGATGAATGACATGCCTGTGGGGTCCCGTGGGTGAGCGCTGCATGGGGAAGAGCCCTCCACCCGCTCTCTGCCCCCTACGGGAGTGCTGGGTTGGGCAGCAGTTCTGAGCCCCCTCAGGTTTAGCAAACATCCTGGCTCTGAAGTCGTAAAGCAGCACAGTGGATTGGGAAAGACAGGCTCTGGGTTCAAATCCCACCCCCGCCATTCACCAGCAAGCCCCTGAGCCACTTCCAGCCTCGGTTTTCTCCTCTGTAAGCACGGACGCAGTCACCCTCATCCTCAGAGGTGGATGCGTCCTGTGTAAATTACAACACCTACACTGTGTGTTTTTGGGGATCTGAGGGGTGTGCAAAGGCCCAGGGCCGATGCGAGAGGTGAGGTGTGGGCATCACAGATGTGACGACCTAGCTTCCTAAAGGACCAGGCTGCGTGTGTGCATCCTAATGTCCAGAAACAGATCTCTGCCACTAGCAAATTCATTCACTAAGGTTGTGTTTACTCTCTCGTGTCAGTTATCATCATCTGTTTGAACAGAGGCCTCTGGGGTCATCAGCAACATTATTACCTGTCACAGAATGGCCCTGCTCAGTTCCTGAAGCACAGGGACCTCTGCACACCTGTGGGTTCCCGGCTGTGCCTGTTCTCGCTCTCTGCTCAGGGTCTCTCGGTAGCTCCCTATTGCCCAGGGCACGCCTCCCTCTGGGCATCAAACGTCCTACGAGGCCCTGCTCCCCTGTCCCCCCCTGCGCTGTGCTCAGGCAGTCACGTACCACAGTCATCCCGCCGCCGGCTCGTCTCCCACCTCTGCACCTGCTCCTCCTGCTCTTCTGTTCCCTTGTCTGAAACCTCAGCTCCTTCATCCACTTCTCCTTTACAGCAGGATCGAGTTGGTTGCTCACACAGCAGCCTCTGCCCACCCCACCCTGCCCTCTTCCAGTGGATGTTCAGTTTGGAGGAATGACAGTTGGTCCAAGCAACTGCCCCCCAACTCCCACCTCTGGTGATTGGTCGGGGCAAGGACTCGTTCTGGCCAATGAGATGTTAGAGGAAATCTGTGGGGCTTCTGTGAGAGATTTCCCTTCCTGAAAAGAAAGAGATGGGCAGGGAGGAAGATGCGCCCCTGCTTCTGGCTTAAGCACTGACTGTGCAGATGTGGTGGCTGGAGTGGAGGCAGCCACACTACAATCATGAGGGAGTGACACCAACATTCTCTTAATGGTGGAGTAGAGAGGGGGTGGCTTCTGAGTCACTGATGACATTGTTGGGCTGCCAGACCACCTCTGGACTTCCCATCTCTCACGTGGTCTTTAAACATTTAACATTAGATGCCTTTGAGGTCTAAGCCACTCTTGGTAGAGTTTCCTGTTACTTCAGCCAAACTCATATTTCACTGGTACAGCCTTCAAGTCTCAGTTAAATATTCTCTGCCCTTAAGTAGTTCCCCAGCAGACGTGGGCCTCTGCCCCGACCCCCACCCCTCACCCATGGAAACAGCCCATCAGCTATGATTCTCTGTCTGCCTGGCTGGCTCATCAGTATTTAGTTTGTGAACACCTCTGGGCCCAGCCTCTGCACGTTCTTCTCTGGGCACTCTGAGCAAGCACACAGTGGGCCCTGAGACACCACAAGGAGCTTGCTGCCCGACCACAGCCAGAAGTCCCCTCCCATCAAGAAGCTTTTGGAGTCATTTTGGCCCGAGCACTGCTTCCAGACCTTGGGATGAGTGGTATAGGTCCATGCCCAGGATCCAAACCGTGAACCCAGGCCGCTGAAGCAGAGTGCACCGAACTTCACCACCACGCCACGGGGTTGGCCCTGGTCACTGCATGTTCAACTTTTGAGGAACCACCAAACTCTTTTCCAGAGTGGCTGAACCATTTTATATTCCCACTGACAATGTACAAAGGTCCTGATTTCCCCACATCCTCGCCAACACTTGTTATTGGCCATCTTTTTGATTAAAGTTAGCCTGGTGGCCATGATGTGTTCTCTCTTTGAGGTTTGACTTGCATTTCCCTAATGACGAGTGATGTTGTGTGTTTTGCAGTGTACTTATTGGCCATTTTTATATCTTCTTTGTAGGAATGTCTAGTCAAATGCTTTGCTGATTTTTACTTGAGTTATTTGTCTTTTCACCATTGAATTTAAAGAGTTCTTTAAATATGCTGAATACTAGAACCTTAGCAGATAAATGAATTGCAAACATTTTCTCCCATTCTGTAGGTTGTCTTTTCACTTTCTTGATAGTGTCCTTGGATGCACCAAAGTTTTAAGAATTATTTTTTAAATTATTATAGGTGACAGCAAACCCTTGAGGGACGGAGTAGGACAAACGCAAATACTGAAGACAAAGAAATAAAGAAGGTAGGTGGTGGGGTCCCGGCCTGGGTGCTGGGACCCCTGAGTTCCAGTCCTGCTGGGGCCCTCGCTGCTGCTCTGGACTCATCTTCTCTGTAAATGGGGACAGCGGTGTCTGCCCTCCCCCTGTGGCGGGTCATGTGGGGTCAGTCAGATGCTAAACTCCCCAGAGACCTGCTCCTGGTGTCTGCCATGTGCCGGGCTCGCTGCTGATCCATTTACTCCTCACAACAAACCAAGAAGGTGGTACAAGTGCCCTCATTTACAAAGGAGAGAACTGAGACTCAGAGAGGTTAAGTGACTTGCCCGAAGTTACTCAGGATTCAAGTTCAGAAGTGTCTGACTTTCTGCTGCACCAATTGGTAACGGGTCCAGGTAGTACTTGCCTCTTAAACAGCTGCCTTTTGATGCCTCCAGCAGAAGTGGAAGTTTTAAACCCTAAGTTAGGCCATGGTGGGTGGGGCTGGGCTGGGGACAAGGGAGGAACCTCAGCCCATCCCAAGTCCAGCAGGACATTATCCAGGGTGTGGAGGCAGGTCAGCCAGGGGCCAGCCAGCACAGAGGGCCCTCCCGAGGGCTATCTACAGAGAGGCTCTGGCAGGACTGCAGGTATGGGCAGGGCTAGGAGGCCGGCAAGGGTGGGGGACCAGGACCAGCCCAGCAGGAGCCTGAGGGGCCACCTGGCAGGAGCTGTGGCCACTTAGGAACGCAGTCTCCCTCTGGATCCAGGCCTGGCAGGGAGGGCCCAGGAGAGTCAGCACTCCTCTCTCTGTCCTCTGTCCTCGTGTCCACAGGCCACCGCACACACGACCACAAGACTTTCAGGGGCTCCCAGAATTGTTTTAATTTTCATTTCTTTTACAATCAGAGGAAAAAATAAATATAACAATAATGAACATATAATAAGGAATCCAGCCTGAATATTTGTGTTTATACCAAGGCAATTATAAAACATAATTTTTAATATTTTTTAAAAGAGGCAAATTGGCCTAGGGCCCACCAAAGTCATAACGCATGCCAACATGCCAGTGACAACTATTTACCAGTTTCTTGGGCATCATTCTAAAAATATTTTATGCATATACATTTTAAATATTTATGTATAAATGGTTTTTCTTCTTTGTAATTAGGCAACATTTTAAACATATAGAAAAATAAAGAAAATAATGTAATAAACACTCATGAATCCAATATCCAGATTAAATAGAAGTAAATACAACTTTAAGCATACTCGCTTCAGAGATATTTTTAATTTGATAAAGGAAATGGAATGGGCTGTATAAAGCTAATCCCCCTCCCACGGTTCCCCTCCCTCGCTACCCTGAAGTTGCTGCCGGAGGCTCTGGAGCTTCTCTCTGTGCAGACACAAGCACTGTGCTAAACCCCGCGGTCATGGACTTCTCAGCGCTTGACGGAGTGGACCGCTCCCTCCGCCTCGAGACACTGCCCTCCGTGCTCCCAGGAGCCCTCACTCTCCCGGTTTTCCTCCTCCTCCACTGGCTGCTCCTCCCAGTGTCCTTCACTCGGTCCCCTCATCTTCCCCACTGCTTGCTGTTGAAGGGCCCGGGGCTCTGTCCTTCTCCTGTCTGTGTGCACTCTCTCCATCATTCTCCAGTCTCTGACTGACATCCAAATTAATATCTCTAGCCCAATACTTTCACCTAAGTCCACACCCACAAACTCAACTACCTACCAGATAAATGCTCTTGGGGGTGTGGTGAGAATCTCTAACCAAAGGACCAGAAGCAAACTCATGCACTCCCCCTCCTCGCAAATCTCCCCCATCTCAGTACATGAGCCCCAACCCTGGCATCATTCTTGATTCCTCTCTCTCACATACCACACATCAACATCAATGAACAAATCCTGCTGGCTCTACCTTCAAAATATTCCAGAATTGGACCATTCTCACCAGTTCCACTCCTGCCGTCCTGGCCTGAGCTGCACCTGTCACCACGTGCCATACCAAAGGACTTGGTTCACTCACTGTTCATCCTCCCCTGCTAGCAGGTCAGTTCCAAGAAGGCAAGGACATTATCCGTTTTGTTTATTCCTACCTCACCCACATAGAGAACCATGCTGATACGTTCAATAAACATTAGTTGGATGAGTGAATATTTCAATAATCAGGTTTATTTCTATACCTTATTCTGTTTCATTGAATGATTTGTCTGTTCATGCACCAATACCGCAGTATTTTATTACTTAACCTCAAAATATGTTTGGTAAATAGTTCATATACCTACTGATTATTATTCTTTTTCAAAATTGACTTTGTTATCCTTATGCATTTCTAATTCAGATGAACTTTAAGAGTCATCTTGTCAAGCTTCACTGAAATCCTGTTGGCGTTTTGATTAGAATTACACTTGTGGACTTACAGACTGACGAGAAGAAACGGCCTCTTGACCCAGTCACGTCTCCCTCTCCTACAACACTGCCTGTCTCTCCATTTCTTCAGGTCTTTTACATCCTTCCATCTAGTTTTAGAGTTTCCTTTACGTCAATCTGGCACATTCCTTGCATTACTGAGAAGAATTCTATCGGTCATGGTACATTTTTTCTTTTAATTCAGTAGTGAATTGACTATGCTAATATTTAATCTAAGATATATGCATGCCAGGATCATAAAAAAAGGCAGGAAGATCTTTACTTTTGTTAAGTTGTGGAACAGTTTATATTATACAGGAATTGTATCTTCCTTGACAGCTTAGTAGAACTTACCTACAACACTGGGCTTGCTGTCTTTTGAGGTATAGATCTTTGACTATCTTTTCAATCGCTGTTTTGTTTCATATCCATTTTAACAGACTTTGTTTCCTAGAGCAATTTTAGGTTCACGGCAAACATTGAGTGGCAAGTACAGATACCCTGTACATATTCCCCCTACCCCTGCCCCACACACAACACACCCCACTATCAACATCCCGGCACCAAAGTAGAATATTTGTTACAGTTATGAACCTGCATCAACACATCATTATCACCCAAGTCCATAGTTTCCATTAGGGTCACTCTCGGTGTTGTACATTCTACGGGTTTTGACGAATGTGTAATGACACATATCCACCATTATATCATCACACAGAGTATTTTCACTGCCCTAAACATCCTGCATGCTCCACCTGCTCATCCCTTCCTCCCTCCTATCCCCTGCAAACCACTGTCTTTTTACTGCCTCCAAAGTTTTGCCTTTTCCAGAAAGTCACATCACTGAAGTCATGCAGTACGTGGCCTTTTCAGATTGGCTTCTTTCACTTAGAACATGCATTAGAAGTTCCTCCATGTCTTTTCATGGCTTAACAGCTCACTTTTTATTCCATTGTCTGCATGCACCACAGTTCATTCATCCATTCACCTCCTGAGGGACATCTTGGTTGCTTCCAAGTTTTGCAATTATGAATAAAGCTGCTAGAAACATCCAGCGCAGGTTTTTGTGTGTGGACGTAAGTTTTCAACTCAAATATTTGAGTAAAACCAAGGAGCATGATTGCTGGATCATACGGTAAGAGTATGTTTAGTTTTATAAGAAACCACCACACTGTCTTTCAAAGTGGCTGTACTGTTTTGCGTTCCCATCAGCATCGAATGAGAGCTCCTGGTGCTCCACATCCTCGCCAGCATTTGGCGTTGTCAGGGTTCTGGGTTTTGGCCATTCTATTCGGTGTCTAGTTGTATCTCACTGATGTTTTCATTTGCACTTCCCTGATGACATATGACGTACAGCATTTCTCACATGCTTATTTGCTGTTTGTACATCTTCTTTAGTGAGGTGTCTGTTTAGATCTTTTATCCATTTGTTAATTGAGTTGTTTTTTATTGCGGAGTTTTAAGAATTCTTGGTATATTTTGGATAACAAACCTTTATCAGTTAAGTCTTTTGCAAATATTTTCTCTTTCTGTGGCTTTTTTTCCTCATTCTCTTGAATAATTTATATTTTCCTAGAAAATACCTTCAATTCTTTTAGTACAAGTGTTTACTCTTGTCCTCTGTATCTGCACTAAATTCACCTTCTTGGGTGTCTGCTCAACATACAGCTGGGTGCTGGGCATTCACTGGTTAAGTACCTAGGCTGATTCCCAAGAACATGAACATTCTCCATTGGGGGAGCTACCCTTCATCATGATGCAACAACACTACGGTTTGGGTAGGATTCACACACATCCAGCATCTAGATTAGTCCAACCAATGTAATTAATTCACTAATTCCCCCCGGATGTTTGGGGGCCTATAGTCCCTGCTCGTGGCAGCCACGTTGGGACCAAAAGGAAACCAGCCTGAGGGTAAAATCTACAGAGAAGCGCAGAGCTGAGAGTGAGGGAGAAAAAGTGAGCTGGAGCCCTGAGCAAACTATGCCTGAAGCCTGTCTAATTCAAGATCTTCGAGTTTTTGCCAGCTCTTTTATTTTAATTTTTTGGTAATTAAGTAATTTTTTTTTGTTTTTAAAGTTTCAGACCTTCAGAAAGTTACAAGAATAATACAAAGAACTTCTTCATACTCTACATTCCGAATCTCCAATTGTTAACATTTTACTCCACTTCTCTCCCTCTTTTTTTTCCTGCCCATAACCTCTAAATACCCTAGTGTGTAGCTAGTCAGTCTCCTACGTTGGAATGATTCCTCCAATCAAGAAATGAACATTGATACCAATCTCCCATCCAGTCCATAGATCTCCTTCAAATTTCACCAACTATCCCACGAATCGCTTTTTCTTTTTCGCCCAGGATCCTGTTCAAGATCACACATTGTGTTTATTGTCCCGTCTCCTCGGTCTCCTTCCATCCAGAACGGTTCCTCGGCTGTTCCCTGTCTCTCCTGCCTTGAGAGTTTTAAGAGTACGGGACTTTCACTCCACAGGATGATCTCAACCTCAGGCCACTCGGGGTGTGCACACGTGTAGACCCGGCACTATGTTCTTGCAATTAACTACAGAGATGCCTGCTGAGCTCTTCTCCGTGCATCGCACCAGGAGGCCCACTATGTCCGCATCCCACCCCTCAAAATTCATATAAAATTCACCATTTTAAAGTGTATACTTCAGTGGTTTTTAGTGTATTCACTATTTTGTGCAAATCCCACCACTACCGAATTCCAGAATAGTTCCATCTCCCCAAAAAGAAACTCCATCCCTACTAGCAGTCCGTCCCATTGCCCCCTCTCGGCATCCCTTGGCAACCACTAATCCACTCTCTGTCTCTATGCATTTGGCCATTTTGGACATTTCGCATAATGGAATCATACAACATGTTGCCTCCTGTGCCTGGCTTCTTTCATTTAGCATGTTTTCAAGGTTCATCCATGTTGTAGCATGAGTCAGCACTTAATTCTCTTTTATAACTAAATAATACCCTACTGTATGGACAAACCATATTTTGTTCATCCATTGCTCAGCTGATAGAAAGTTGGTTTGTTTCCTCTTTTTGGAGACTGTGAATACTGCTGCTATGAATATTCACGTACAACTTCATTCACTTTTGTTTCGATACCGCCTGGTACGGTGCCTGGCACACAGTCGGTACTCAATAAACGTTTGCTGAATGAAAGAAAAGTCCAGCTCATTTTCCTAAAGGGCTCCTCCTCCATGCGGCATAGAGGCAATGCTTCCATAACAAACAACAGCTGTCCTCAGTTGCCTATTAATGCCTGCCTCATTGCGTTCAGTGTCTCTGAACAGAAGGTGTTCCAGTGTCTCCGGGAGACTCTTCCATGTTGTCCGAGCTTCACCAAGAGAGTAATATAGCCCTTTACGGCCTGTCATTCCTCACAAAGAGCAGGGGAATGCTTCCACTAATTTCTACTACAAAAGCATTTACTTCTCTTTTATCCTTTCTATGCTGCTCTATCCTACAACCTTTCCTCTTGCCCTGTCAGCCCTGCCCTTTCTTCCCAAATGCCAGGCTGAATTTCAGTGCCATATACTTCAGTATGTTCCTGCCTTCCCTATCGTGAGCTCCGACTCCCCAAGCGGGCTCACGTCCTACACCGTCAGCATCAATGGCGTCCCAGCCGTCTTACCCCTCAGTTCCCTTCCTCATGCCCTAGACTTAGTATCGGGTCTTCGACATCAAGGGGGACCATCTAGAATAGCACAGCCCACAAGAAATATGGGAGCCACACACAGAACTTAAAATCAGTAGATTCAGCTCTCAAGACACTCCAAACATGCTCAAACATTTTCCAATAGCTAAACCAATCACGAATTTTTAAATTTAAATGTGTCTTAATTAAAATTAAAATTCTGTTCCTGAGTCACACTAGTCACATTTCAAGTGCTCAATAGCCACATGTGGCTAGTGGCTACCACGGAAGAACTCACAATTCTAGAAAACAAACTAAACATCAAGAACAATAGCCACAGGACAAATTAAGACACATATCAAACTATCTGCAACCCAGAACGAAACAGGGACATTAAAAAACCCCTAAATACTAAGGACTGTGGGCCCTAGTCTTTGTTCATCCAGCAAGCATTTATTAACTACCTTCTATGAGCATGTCATCGGCCTTACCGTGAGAGGGGACACAAATAGCCTGGGAGAGACACGTCAAATTTCATTTACTAAGTACAGAATGAATTCAAGGCAACTCGAAATTAAGCCTCAAATAGTGTAGAAGAGGCTAATTCCAGCATTCTAATGGCTGTGCTTCAAAATTTCACTTGCAAGTCAAACACACTGCACATAAAACGCATTTCCCCACAGTGGCAGTTAGTAGAGCATGGTGAGGTGTTTAAGTTGGCTCCTAAAAGTTGATTTGATCTACAATAAAACTGAAATATTACAAAGTTACCATTTTGTTTAAGTCTAAAATCAAACTATGAGTCCCTGTATTTCCAACAGCTAACATTTAAACAACTATAGCCAAACATGTTTTTAATGGACACACAGTCCTTAAGGCCTTCAGCATGGTTGACCAGGCTTAAAGTTCAGCCTTATTTGAGCCACTAAAAGTCTAAAAGGAGGAATAAGCTGGAATGCTGACCTCAAAGCCAGATGCACTGTGGGCCTAGGCTGACGAGTGATCTTCAGCCCAAAGAGGAAACTCTAGTTTCAGACTTTCTTCCTCTCGGAGTCAAAATACTTTCCCTCTGATCAAGAGGTGAGATGAAGAGGAAAACAGAAGTCCTGACAACAGATGGGGGATCTGGATTCCTAGGTGGGGATGAGCAAGTAAGGGATGCCACAACATAAAGGGAGAGGCAGGATAGAGCAGAGCGAGTCTAACAGAGGGTGGATGGACCCGCCAGGTATGTGTGAATGGGCTTGGACAGCACCACCTGCCACGGGGCCACTGCAGGAAAGGGTGACTCCCCCAAGAGCCCAGCGCCCCCATACGGCAGCCAGCCACCCAGGAGCCAACAGGCCAACATACTCTGCCTTGGGGGATGAAGCTGTCCCCTGAACATGCACAAGGAGGCACTAGGTGAGGGAGCTAGGAGGGGGAATATAGTCACAAGAGCAGCCAGTCTGCCAGCGGCTCCTGAGCCCACACACAGCCAAGCATTTTAAACCAACACAGGGTCTAGCGGCAAATCTAGATTTTAAAAGTTAACGCTAACATTTAAAAACTGGAAGATTACCAACAAAATTCCAGCTGTCTAGCTTATTTTATGTATGAAATGAGATCTGGCCACCTGTGACAGTCCCTCAAGGCAACGCTCTTCTGGAGCTGAGCTGCAGCCGCTCTCTGGACAGCGCTTGTGCTCCCAGCTTGCTACTCCCTAAGCTTCCCCCTGCCCAGGTCCTCCGCAGCCTGTGCTAGCCTGACCCCTGGAGGCATCTGAGTTTTCTGTCCTCCCGTTAGCCCCGTGGAGCTTCACTTCTTCACCCAGGATGTGACTACAGCAGTGTCCAGCCTGGGTTAGATGCACGGGGAATGCAGCCTCAGAGCAGGGGTTCACTGAGTGCCCCGAAGGCAGCTGAGAAGGGGTGTGGGTGGGCGAGGCCCGGGACCAGGGGCTCAGGGAAGTGTCCCCAAGAAATGCTGTGTCTTCTGACTCCAAAGTTGCACCCTGACCTCCTGCCCGTCTCCCACTCCCTCATGCATCACTACAGCCGGGTGTTCCACAAACCCTGGGCATGCTGGGGCCATGACCCTGGGGTCAGCACCAAGGGCACCAGCAAGAGGCACCCATCCAATGCTCCATCTCCAGCAGCTCAGAGAGCACAGCGCCACAGTGAGGAGGCCACTGCCAGACCCACTTATAGTGAGAAACTGAGCCTCCAACTGAGCCTCCAAAGGGACAAGGGACTGGTCCAAGGTCACGTAGACTTGAAAGGCTTAGAAGCCAGGTCTGCCGGTCTCTCACACATGCAGACAGGCCAGCCTCAGGTGATGACAACCAGGTGACCTAAGCACAGAGCGGGCTGTGTGTGTCATGGCGGGGGTGGGGGTACTGAACAGGCCGGCTGAGGAACAGATGCCCAGAGGGCAGAGTCTCCCAGCGTGGGGGCACTGTTGTCTGGAGAGCAGAGGAAAGGCGCTCCTGCTGGAGGACCAGCTCGTGCTAAGGCCTGGAGGTGCTGCCGGATGAGAAACACGGCTTGTACGTGACAGAGGGGGACTCCGGAAGCCGCCACCCTCATGTGTGGAGGCCCCTGGACTCCCACTCCTCCCGGCTTGAACCCCACCCTGGCAGCTCTGTCTCCATCTAAGTCTCTGTCTCCCCTCTTTCTGCTGCCCCGAGGCCCAGCCCCTGAGCCGGCTCCTCCTCAGCATCCTGTGCTTTCCACATTGTCCTGTCTTGGTTCAGGCACCACAGATGCATTCCCTCCCTTGAAGTGATAATTAAGTTTCTCATTACTGAGGAACACCCTCATGACCTGTCTTCAGAGTTTAAAAAGAATTAACATTGAAAGAAAATCAATTGATAAGGGTCAAAATGAGCACAGGGTGATAAGGTCGCTCAGTTCCTGGGAATGAGGAGCCCTGGTCCAGGAGGGAGAGAGGAGGTGAACTTGACCCCCATGAGGCCCGTGGGTAATCCTCTCGTGTATTCAGGGTTTCAGCCATCATCCCATGTCTGAACCCATTTCTGCATCTGGCCCAGAGCCCCCCGAGGGCTCACAGGCTGGAGAGCTCATCAGAGTGTGATCACAGCACTGAGAGCCCAGGTGAGGCCCGAGGGGCTGCAGGAGGGGTGGGGATCAAGAACGGCTTCATGGAGGAGACGAGTTCTGAGCTGGGTCTCCAAGGACCAGCCATCATCTAGCCAGGGCCTGGCACCAGGCAGGAACCAAGTCCATGAGGAGCGAATGAGTGAGTGAACGAATGAACAGGCACCCACCTAACAGACAGAAGGAGGGGCAGCCAGCCCAAGCCGAGGCTGAGATGCAGGGCTCCTGGGGAAAGTGGAGAGGGGCTGCCATGGGTGCCCACCTCGCCCCCTTATGGCCGTCCTGACGCCACAATAGCCATTCTCTGCCCTCTCGGGAGCCCTGGTCTGCGCTCTGCTCTGCGAAGCTGCTCACCATTTCCAACCACACCTGCCTGTGTCACCTCTGCGTCCCCATCTGTAAGTGTAGCAGCCATTTGGCGGTTTGTGGAGAGGGGGAGGTCAGTGTGCAGCCCAAGGCTGAAGACAGGAGGGAGAAGGTCACAGGGTTCCCAAGGCAGTGCATCCAGGGGGTTGGCACATCGGCAAGGCAGGGGGTGGAGGAGTCCGCTGGTGGGGGCTCCCTCACCCAGAGGGACTTCATGGAGAGGATGCAGACATGGGGCAAGGGCTGAACTCCGTTTAGGTCAAGCTGACTTCACGAAGCTCAAGGACACTCAGAGAGACAAGTCTAGGGGGAAGTGGAAGTGGGGGTGAAGGTGCAACAGAGGGTCAGGGTCGGAGCTCGAGACCCAGATGAGATGGGGCAGTGGAGGGGCTGGAGGACAGCGAGGATATTCATCCAGTGGGGTCGTTAAGAGGAAGACCACTGTGTTGATTTCACAGCCTCCTGATGCCTAATACAGCTGGGCCCAGGGAGGCCATTCAATGAACACATACTGACTTCACCCAAATTCACCCGGTTCTACATTAAATCATAGAATAGAATAGAATTTGCTGAACTCAGGTTAACTAGCTAGAAAGGTGAGAGCAAGGATTATAAACAAAAGCGAAATTCAGATTCGAGACAAAACTAACACTCCACACTAATAACTAAGACTCTCTAAGTTGTAGCCCACTGTGGCCTCAGGGCCTTTGCACTTGTTGGTCTTGCAGCCTAGAACACTCTACCCTCTGCATTGCTTACTCCCTAAAGATCTTGAGAAATTTGCTCAAGTCCTTCCTCACTTTTTCACCATGGTACATACTCCCGCCTGGCTTTGTGTATATTTTACTTACTTTTTCTCAGCCCCTACTAGGCTGGCAGCTGTATGAGACTGGAGACCTCAGCCTGCTTCTCCCACTGCTGCCCGGTGTCCGGAGCTGGCCCAGCAGCATTAGGGCCTCACTGACTTGCGCTAGTGAGTGAACGCTGCAGATTACAAAGGAGCACGCTTCCAGGAGTGCTAAGCGTTATCTGTTCATTCGCTGTCCATGGAGCCCTGCTCTGTGCCCAGCCCTGACTCAGGCTGGAGGCACGGACAGACAGCAGTGAAGGAGATGAGACAAACTCTGCTGCACCCATGGAGCCATCACAGAGGGGGACAAACATTGAGCAGAGCACAGCAGGTTAGATGGCAGAAGTGCCACAGAGGAAAAGCAGGGCCGGGGAAGCAGGAGGGGGGGATGGGGGCAGTGGTGGGAGGAGACGAGAGAGGGGGAGGCCCAGATGGTGCAGGGCCTGGGGGCTCCTGTGAGGACCTTCCTCTGGGTGGGGAGAGTCATGGTGGGTGCTGAGCAAGGGGCCGGGCCCTGAACGCTGTGAGGGGAATGGGGTGGGTGATGGCAGGGGACTGGGGTGGGGACGCTGTCGCTGTAGACGGAGCAGGCAGGGAAGGCTCCTCAGGTGACATTTGAGCTGAGCCTTGTCTGGACCATGTGTCTAGCTTCTGTAACCTGATGCTTTAACATCTGTCCTGCGTGCACATGCGGACACGCCTTGTTCTGAATCCGATCAATTCGGCCTCCTGCCTCCCTCGTCATGCCAACCCGCCACCCCAGGGAGAACCCTCCTTCTTGGGCCCATTTTTCAAATACAAACCAACCAATCCAGTGTCCATCCACACCCCAACTACCTCCTCTATTGGACATGTGTAGTCGAGGCCGCTACCACCTGCCTTTGTCCCCCAGGGTGGGTATCAGACAACTGGGACAGCCTCGTGCCCCAAAGCCTGTGAAGTTATTTAGACCAGCCGGTCCTGAGCCTGCTCACCCTGCCTTACTGTTCCTTCCTCCAGAAACCACAGGAAAAGCTCCTCCTGCCCACAGTGTCCCCCGCTCCCTCTGCCTCCTGACCACCCTGGGCCTTCCCCGTGGGGGCCTGTGTGCTGTGGGGTGGCCCCTTTGGGAACTATGAGCAACAAACTATCTTGTCAATGGCATCATCTCCTCATCTGTTGGCCTTCCCGAACCTCCAGATTTCCATTAATACATTCTATTTTAAACCGGCCCTACAAGATATTTTGCAGACACTAAGCTTAAACAAATGAAGAACAAATATCTTTTACAAGGGTAGTTTTTACTTCAAAGTATCTTTTTGGGGTTCAGGCAACAACACCACTCTCTCAGTAACTTTAAGAAGCTCCCAGCAGCCCGCCACCGGCCCTGGGTGGGGCCAGAGGGAGAGATTGACCTTGCCCCCTCACGCTGCCCAGCATGGAGGAGGTTGCCACGGCATGTGACCTCTGGGCCCCCTGGAATGTTGCTGGTGCTGTGGGTGGAGGGGAAGGCCCCAGGCCCATGCAGGGGGGTTGGGCTGGGGGTGGCGGTCCTGGACTCCAGGCCGGGTAGGACCCTGCCAGGTTCTTTGGCCTTCAGCTCTGATTCCGCGTTCCCCTCAGGCAGCTGATGCTGGTTTGCAGCCCTGCAGAGCCAGGCGGGAAAGCCAGGTTTGATGCGATGGCGTCTCCCTGCGCACGCAGATGCCTTCAGCTGCACCGAGTAGGTGAGGGAGAAGCTACGGCTGCTGGGGTCCATGGGAGGCACATAAGGTCTTACGAGGATGCTGTGGCCCACCACCCGCGGTTTCTTGTCACTAAGCATTAAGTACGTGGCCATGAGGGAGTCATATCGCTTGTTTCGTAAAGAGTCTTCTATCCTGTCCTGCTGAAACCCCATGCTCAGCATTACACTCATTACCCAGGGATCCCTGGTGTCAAAGGGCAGCTCCTTGTAGGGCCGAAGTTTCTCTTGCCCCATGTTCACCCAGCGGTCCTTCAGGATTTGCTTGGCAGTTATTCTTTTTTGTGGGTGGAGGGTGAGCATTTTGCCAAGGAGGTTCCTGCACTCCCAGGACAGGAACATCGGCAGCGGGAACCTCCCACTCAGCACCCGCCTGCGCACCGTCGCCAGGTCACACCCCCAGAACGGCGGGGCCCCGGTGAGCAGGAAGAACAGCACCACGCCCAGGCTCCACACGTCCGCCGGGGGCCCGGCGTAGGCTCGGCCCTGCAAGGTCTCCGGGGCCGCGTACCAGGGGCTCCCGCACTGGGTGCTCAGCTCCTGGCCCAGGAACACGGCGCTGCTGCCGAAGCCCGACAGCTTCACGTTGCCCTCGCCGTCCAGAAGGACGTGCTCCAGCCGCAGGTCCCGGTGCACCACGCCCTTCCGGTGGCAGTACTCCAGGGCCGAGGCAAGCTGCCGAAACTTCCCTCTGGCCTCGTCCTCCGCCATGGGGCCGCTCTTCCGGATGTGGTCCAGCAGGTCTCCTCCGCTCACGAGCTCGCTGACGATGCAGGACGTCTCCTCTGTGGCCACGACCTCCAGCAGCTTGAGCACGTTCGGGTGGCGCACGGTCTTCAGGCTCTGGACCTCGCAGTGCAGCGCCTTTGCTCTGGAGGCGCTCTTCCCACTCCTCTCCACCATCTTAACCGCCACCTCGGTCCCGGTGGGCAGGTGCCGGGCCAGCTTCACCTTGCAGTAGCTGCTCTGCCCGATGGTCTTTAGCAGCTTGTAACTGGCTACATGGGTCTTACTGTTGCCAGAGGTGGCCGCCAGGCCCAAAGACATGGTGACCTGAAACTAACGCTAACTAACACTACTCCCTACTTACTAATTAGGCTAATAAACAAAAGTAACTAACTCTAATGATTCTAAGAAGGGCACCTATACTAACTAACTATAGTAACAAACAATAAAAACTATAAGAAATACGTTAACTATGCTATCTACACTAACAATACAAACTATACTAACTGCACTAATACTAAAAGTACTAACCAAAAAATTTAAAGAAAATGGGAGAAACAACAAAAACAAAGAAAAAAATTAAAATGAGGAAAGAATGAAGAAAAATGGAGAAGAAGAAAAATGGAGAAAAAGAAAAAAGGGAAAAGTAAAAAGAAAAATTAGAAAGACAAAAAGAATAAAAAATGAGAAAAATAAAAAGAAAATAAATAAAAATTAAAAAACAAAAAGAACAGAGAAAAATAAAACAATCAAAAATCAAAAACAAAAATGAGAAAAATAGAAAAAAGTGAGAAAGGAGAACCAAGAAAAATAAAAAAGAAAATAATAAATAAAAATGAAAAAAGAAACAAAGAAAAATAGAGAAAAAGTAAAAACTGAGAGAAAGGAAAAGAAAAATGAGAAAAAGACAAAAAGAATAAAAAAATGAGAAAGGAGAACAAAGAAAAATCAAAAAGGAAATAAAAATGAAAAAAGAAAAAACTGTAGATGAAAAAATAAACAAAATGGGGGAAAAAATCGGAGAAAACAAGCTGGGTGCGGTCTACCAACAGGTCACCAAAACAGCTGCCTGGGCAAAAGACCGAAAACCTAACCCCACCCAGAGGCTGATATAGGTTTTCATCAATTCCATCATAGTGGCTCCTTATGAGGTCAGAGCAAGAAAGGCACCAGGCATGGCTGGGGATAGACTCCAGTGGTTGGCTCACTTTTTGGTCTCAAGACCCCTTTACTCTTAAGAAAAAGGACCCCAAAGAGTTTTTTACTTGTGTGGGATATTAGAGAGTGGTGTTTCCTTTATTAGCAATTAAAATCTGTAGGATGCTTCAATGGCCTTTTCACTTCTAATTTAAAAATATGTAATCATATTTGGCTTTTAAAGACCTCATAACGACTAGACTTCAAATATTCAATTCCTTTTCCTTAAATTCTGATTTATCTGAAAATGATCCTACAACTTAACTGATAGTATAATACTATAGGAAAATGTTCTGTTGCATAAGACATGCGAAGGGACAACATTAACGTTCACAGAGCTGAGAAGAAGAGAGCTTTCCTCCTATTTTCCCAGTTAGATCAGGAGCTGATTTCTCACCAGAAACCTTGGAGGCCAGAGGGCATGGGCTGACGTACTCAAAGTGCAGAAGGAAAAAGAATCCAACCAAGAATCCTATATCTGGCAGAACTGTCCTTAAAACATGAGGGAGGAATTAAGACATTCCCATAGAACCCACGGCTGAGAGAGTGCTGTAAGCCAGACCTGCCTCCAGCAAGGGGAGTCCTTCAGGCTGAAAGGAAACCACAGGGGACCGTAACTTGACACCTTATGCAGAAATAAAGGTCTCTGGTCCAAGTAAGTATGCTGACTCCAGTGGAGAGGGTCCCAATTGAGTTGAACTGTCAGGGAATTGTCAGATGTCAGGGAATTGCTGGTGGTGTGGAAACACTTTGCCCCCCTATCCACACATCAGAAGTGGGTACTAGGATTCTAACCAGGTGAGCTCACAGTGTGCAAACCCACCATGCACACACTTATTACAGAAGCACTGTGCAGTGTGTGTTGTAGTCTATAAAAACATTGAGAACAATAATCTGAAAGGGGGAAGAAGGAGGGGGGTAGATGATACGAGATTAGCTAGGAGCTGACAATTGCTGGAACTGGGCACATGGGGGGAGTAGTCATTATACTGTTTTTCCTACTTTCGTGTCTCTCTGGTTTTCCACAAGAAAAAACTGAAGAAAAACACAAAAGTGAGTGAATTTGGATACCTGCACTCCTGGACTCCTGCTAAGTGCCAGGTGGGGAGCAGGCACGTGATGCACCGTGGCTTCTGTGAGGTCGGCTCAGAGAGGCTGGAGAGACCATCCTCCTCTCACAGCCACACTGCAGAGCTGGTCCGATCAGATCTGTGGTCACGATCACGGCACCCCTTCTCTGGGTGACAGCCACATCAGAGCATGTGATCAAAGCCATGGACCCCACGCCAGAAAAAAGCACACACTCCACTGCAAGTCTGGCCATGGAGAGTCCTGTGCACTGGCCACAGAGCAATGTCCAGCAATTGAGACAGCTGGCCCTGACTGTCCCAGCTTTGGGGTACTCCACCGTGTCTTAACTATTTGGGGTGGTGCAGGCTTGGAGAAAGAGCCAGGCAATATGCACTTCAAGGACATGAAGATCTTTAGCCCAGGATGTGAGCCCAACATAAAAGGTGGCATGTTTCCCACCGCACACGGCCGAGAGAAGACGAGGCCTGTGTGGTCAGCAGGGGCAGGCGTGGGGGAAATGGGAGCAGGGGTCAAAGGGCACATGCTGCAGTTAGGAGGATGAGTCAGTCTAGAGAGCTAACGTGCAGCAGTAATAACACTGCTGTCTCATGCACTGGAAAGTTGCTGAGAATGTATTTCAGGTGTTTGCACCAAGAAAAAAAAGACAATTATGTGAGGAGATGTACATGTTAATTAGCTTTACTGTAGCAACCACTTCACTATGTATCGGAGTACCAAAACATGTTGTACATCTTAAATATGTATAATTTTTATTCTCTTCCCAAAAAGACAAGGTCTGTGGTAGGAATGGCCAGTAGCTGTACCTGGACTCTGTGATTTCTACGATGGAAGGAATGACACTCCTGCCAGGTTCAGGCCTAACCTTGAAAAAGACTGGCAAGTGGCACTTTCTCTCTCTTAGGAACCAGCCATGATGCTGTGAAGAAGCCCACGTGGCCACATGGCAGAGGACCAAGGCCCCTGGCCATCAGCCCCCCTGAGCTCCCAGCTTGTCAGCCAGCACCAACTTGCCAGCATTGTGAGCAAGGCCTCAGCTGATGTCACAGAGGGCGGAGAGGAGCTGTCCCCCTGGGCCCAGCCCAAAAGGAAATCGTGAGTGAATAAATGATGATTCTCATTTTAAAGCACTAACATTGGGGGTGGATTGTTACACAACGACAGATGACCACAACACCCCTCCCCCCTTGCTCCATGCAGGCTCCAGTTCCTCAAAGGCCCCGAAACCCCCATTACTGAGTGAATGTTTGTGTCCTCCCCAAATTCCTCTGTTGAAACCCTAACCCCCAGGGTGGCTGTAGCTGGAGACTGGGCCTGTGAGGAGGTGCTAGGGGCTAAATGAGGCCATGAGGGTGGGGCCCTAGCTCGGTAGGACCAGTGCCCTGACAAGAAGAAGGGACGAGAGCATGATCTCTCCACCACGTGAGGCCCTGGGGAGAAGGCGCCAGCCAGGAGGACGAGTCCCCCCAGGAACCCGCCCTGCCAGATGCTGATCTGGGGCCTGCAGCCTCCAGAACTGTAGGAAAATGAACTTCTGTTGTTCATGCAGCCGTCTATGGCACTCTGTTGTGGCAGCCAAGCTGACAGATGCCCCCAGCCTCAAAGCCCCTGCCCACCCCTGCTCCTGCCTGGAAAGCTCCATGGACTTAATGCCTGCCATTGTCCCTCTCAGCAGCCGCGGCTCTACGCAGCGGCATCACTGACCGCCCTCCACACCCTCGGCCAGGCCTCCGCCATCCATCCCTCTCTGAGCAGCCGGCTGCTCTCCTCTCCACCCAGGCTGTTCTGCAGCTGATCCTCCTGGAGGACGCTGCACCTCCCTGAACTCCGCACAGGACCTGCGCACACGTGCTCTGGTTTAGGAAAGACAGTGGCACTGCCCAGGAAGGTCAGAGCACCTTTGGACCCAGAAGTTCTGCTCCCAGGTATAAATGCCAGTGAAGAGTGGGACATGGCCTAGGGTGGTGTGCTCTCGGAGCCCCAAGCTGGAATGGGCCTGCATGTCTCAATGGGACAATGGTTGAATATGGCCCATCCACACAAGGGACACAAAACAGCCACCAGAATGCAGGTACCCTGGCCGCCCCCAGCAGCCGAGTGAGTCACCCAGGCAGCCAGGCTGCAAACGGGGTGCACATTGCAATTTACGTAAAGGAGAAAAATGGGGAAAATGCAACGCCTCAGCTGAACGTGCCCCTGGGGAGTGAGACTATGAGGCTGAGGAGGGACACGACTGTCACAAAGTCAGGGCACTGACAGTCACCCCAGGGAGAGGGGCTGTTGTCAGGGGGGATACAAGTGCTTCTGGGCTGCTAGCAATATCCCATCTACTGACACAGGTGGTGAATACAGACATCTCCACGACATGAATCTTTAAACTGTACACACACACATACACATATGTATGCGTATACACTGTGTGTCTTCTGTGTGTCTATATCATAATTTTCAAAAGGAAAAAAAATGAGCAATTGTCCAACAAAGTGACGGATTACTATTTCAAAAGGAGAAGAGAGCCCCCACTTTGCTCCTCCCACATCCAGGCCCCTTGTCACAGGTGGACGCCCCCAGCCTCCCCTGCCAGCGCCCAACCCCCCAGCCCCGCCCTGAGAACTTGCCAACAGCAAATAAGATCCAAAGCAGGGAGTTCCCAGCGATGTGTGCTCCAGCTGCCTGAATGGAAACCCCTTGTTCTAGAAGGACATTGGACGCCCTGTCCAGCAATTCCAAGTGGGCATCGGTGCCCACCACAAAGCCCCCTGTGCTGGCAGGTGATGGAAGACTGGAATGGCCAGCAGAAACTTGTGCTGTCTCCTTGCTCCAGGGGACAGGGACAAGGAGCAGACAGCTCTCTGTCAGCGGGACGACTCTCCAAGGCCATTCTCAGGAAGCCTGAAGGAAAGCAAGCTGTGGACGGGGAGGAAGGGTCATCTGGGAACAACGGGAGAGGGTGTTTGTCCTCGCTTTCTTCTCCATTTCATCACAGCTGTGCGGGAGGAAAGCAGGCAGGGCAGGGTGTGTGTGCATATGTGTGAGTGTGTGCGTGTGCATGTGCATACCTCAACCTTCATCTCCATCTCCATCTCTCCTGGAGGAAGCCAGATCCCCTACATGTGAGCGGCCCTGTGGAGGGGCCCACATGGTGAGGACTTGACGCCTCCTGCTGCCAGCCACACACGGGAGATTACAGGTAGATTTCCAGCCCTGGGATGAGGTGGCCACAGCTGACATCCTCACTGACCCCACGAGAGCCCTGAGTCAGAGCTGCCCAGCCATGCTGCCCCTGGGATCCTGACCCACAGAGACCAGAAAATAAACACTTACTGCAGTAGCTGCTCAGTGTAGGGGTCATTTGTCACCCAGCAGGAGAGAGACCCCTCCTCAGAGCCTCTCCACTATCCCCCCGCTTGGCAGCCTTCACTCAGGGCCCCTGGAGCCGTCTCACGCCTGTTTTCTGTCTCTGCCTTTCTTGGTAGGAGGAAGCCCCCGTGACGACAGGGGATTTGTTAGGTTCACTGTAGGGTCCCCACATTCCAAGACAGTACAGAGGCTCCTTGACAAATGGCTGAGGTGCAGCAATGCGGCAAACCAGCAGCCCCATCACTCTGATGTCCCGTGTCTGAGAAGCCAGAATATGACAGGGAACAAGCACGAGCCCTGAGTCAGTCCTTCCTGGTCCCAGCCCCAAGCAGCATGAGTCACCCAACCTGTAGGAGCCTCGGTTTGCTAGTCTGTGGATCAAGGATGATAGTAACAGCTGGAAGTCAGGCCAGTGTGCACTGTGGAGGCTAGGGGCTCTGAGAGCCAGTGCTCCTGGGACAAAGAGGGAGCTTCCTGCTGTCCCCTATTATAGCACAATAGATAACTGAGCCTTCAAGGGGCCTTCGGAGGGTGAAGGTACAACTGATCATGTTGTTCACTCTTATTTCACTTCTCTGGTGGACCCTGCAGGCTGATTCACTCAACACACTCAATGTGTGCCGAGCCCCTCCTTCTGTGCTTGGCTGCATGGGAGTCTCTGGAAAAAACTGAAACCTGCATCTCCCTGACTCCCTTGCAGCCAGGGTTCTGCCAGTGGCCTCAGCTCCTCTGGACAGATGCCTGCCTGAGGTTTAAAAGGTGGAAGTGAGCCCCCCAAGGTGGTGGAGGATGGGGCTCCTGGCTGGCAGGGGACAGAGGGTCCAGTTCTCCCACAGCAGCACGCTCCAGTGTCTGGGCCTGAGCATCACAGGCAGTGGGGTTTCCACGGCAACAGTCGAGGGCGGGCTTACTGATTGTCCAGGTGAATGTTAGTGTTGTCCGTGGCCATGGGGCATCCAAGCTTGGTCCCCTGGTGGTCCTGGCATCTCAGTCCTAGCACCCATGAACAGATTCCCCTCTGCTCGAACCAGAAAGAATGGATTCTGTCGTCTGCAACTAATCACTGAGACAGGCACAAGTTCAGATTCTGAAATCACCTCTATTGTTTGTCTCGTGTGAAAAAAATACAGGAAAGTTTAAGAAAAATAAGTAAAAATCTTCTATAATCCCACTGCCTGGAAGTAATCACTGTAATATTTTTGCATGTTTCCTTCCGGACTTTGCATTCTATCCGTTTTGTTATGGGGTCAAAATGACGGTTTATATCATCCTATGCGAGCTTTGCTCACTCAGCAGGGAGTGTAAAAGCGTCCCAGTCACCTTGTCCACGAGGCCTGCAGCAGCTTTCTAAACTAAGTCAGTTTCCTCTTTACCCACTCTTACTTTTTTTAAACCATATTCTAGAGGTATAATCGACATGCAAAAGCTGTGCATATTTAACACACACAATTTGATGACTTTGGAGATGAGTATTCATCTGTGAAAGCATCACCACCATCTATGCCATGAACGTATCCATCACCTCCAGAAGTTTCCTCCACCCTTTTTATTTATTATTGTGTGTGTGTGTGATAAGAATATCTAACATAAGGTTTACCCTCTGAGCAAAGTTTTAAATACAACACCCAGCACTAGTACCCAGAGGCACAGTAGCTCACCAGGACATGCTCACCTTGAGTAACTGACACTGTACCCTTTGACTGATACCTCTCCATTTCCCCTTGCCCCAGCCCCTGGCAACCACCACTCTACTCTCTTCTTCTGTAAGTCTGACTGTTTTACATGCCTCCAGTAAGTGGTATTACGTAGTATTTCTCCTTCTATGTCTGCCTTCCTTCACTTAGCATAACGTCTTCTAGACTCACCCAAGCTGTTAGAATGGCACGATTTCCTTCTTTTTTCAAGGATGAATAATATTCCATTGTGTGTGGCTAGTGGCTACCATGTGGGAACTCACAGTTCTAAAAAACAAACTAAACATCAAGAACAATTGCCCCAGGAGAAATTAAGGCAAATATCAAACGATCTGCAACCCAGAACAAAATAGGGACATTAAAAAAGCCCTAAATATTAAGGACTGTGGGCCTTATTCTTCGTTCATCCAACAAGCATTTATTAACTACCTTCTCTGAGCATGTCATGGGCCTCAACATCGGAGAGGACACAAACAGCCCGGGAGAGGCACGTCATATTTCATTTACTAATTACAGAATGAATTCAAGGCACTCAAAATTAAGCCTCAAATAGCGTAGAGAAGGCTAACTCCAGCCTCTAGTGGCTGTGCTTCAAAATTCCACTTGCAAGTCAAACACACTGCACATAAAATGCATTTCCCCACAGCGGCAGTTTGTAGAGCATGGTTAGGTGTTTAAATTGGCTCCTAAAAGTTGACTGGACCCATAATAAAACTGAAATATTACAGAGTTTCAATTTTAAGTCTAAAATCAAAACCATGAGTTTTGTTTTTCCAACAGCGTAACATTTGAATAAACATACTCAAACATGTTTTTAATGGACACACGGTCCTTAAGGCCTTCAGCATGGCTGACCAGGCTTAAAGCTCAGCCTTATTTAAGCCACTGAAAGTCTAAAAGGAGGAATAAGCTGGAATGCTGACCTCAAAGCCAGATGCACTGTGGGCCTAGGCTGACGAGTGATCTTCAGCCCCAAAGAGGAAACTCTATTTTCAGACTTTCTTCCTCTCGGAGTCAAAATACTTTCCCTCTGATCAAGAGGTGAGATGAAGAGGAAAACAGAAGTCCTGACAACAGATGGGGGATCTGGATTCCTAGGTGGGGATGAGCAAGTAAGGAATGCCACAACATAAAGGGAGAGGCAGGATACAGCAGAGTGAGTCCCAGAGCCAGCAGGGGGCCAGCCTTGCTTGACTGGGGAAGGGAAGGCAGAGGGACTAAGAGTAAGAATAACGGGGCTGGAGGGAGGGTTGGTGCTAGGGGTACTGAGTATTTAGGGACAAGGAGAACTGAAAGGAGAGGCTCAGGATAGCATCCTCATTTGAATCTAAAGGTCCCATTTAAGGGCATTTGAGAACAGAAAACTGCTGCTGCTAATGATGATGGTGATAATGGTGATGACAGACAGCACCTAAGAGTTGACATTTACCATTTTCTACATAAGACAAACTGTTCAAAGTTATTCACATATATACTGTTATGTAATCCTCATTTAAGGGGAAAGGTCTCCATGCAGTGGAGAGTTCTGAACAGAACCCTGAGGAAAGAGTCGGAGAGCCAGAAAGGAGGGGAGGGGACTTGCCAAAGAAGGAAAACAAAACACACTTGTTGGCACTTTAACTTTATCCAATATACTCTGTCAGTTTTAACAACCATTCCTTTCTTATTTGGTCTCAGACCAAATAACTAAGACTACACCTGTCTTTCTAAAACCAAGGGCCAGACTCTCACTGGAGGCTCAAACAATATTTGTAGATAACGATAATGACACGCTTTTAGAGCCCAACAAACCTGAGTTCAAGTCACAGTCTGAGGCTCTTAATAGTTCTTAACCGTTAGTAGTTGACCTTGGGCAAATTATTTTTTAACCCTTCTGAATGCTGTCTTTATCATTCTCACAAAGGAGAATGAGCTAAAAAAACTATCAAAATGTCCTAAGTATCCACTTGCCCACCTCTCACAAACCCACTTTCTCCTTGCCAGAAAGCTCCACAGAAAGCAAAATAATCCCTCTCCCAAAAAAGCAAAAACAAAAAATCCTCATCACACACCTACCCTCTTCTGAGAAATCAGGAGAACTCAGCATGACCCACCAACAGGAACTAAGATTGGTACTGCGACACTGTGCCCCTTTCTCACCCTCCAAATGTGAGAGGAGTCACAAACAGAAGCTGTGCCCTGCTCCCTTCCGTAAAGAAAGCCCAGCCTGACTCTGGCCTCAAACTGCACCAACCACTCCTGAGGATGCAGAGGATGTCTCGAATTTACCCAGCCCTCCCAAGGTGATAACAGCTACCATCTACCATGCACGCAAAAGATCCAGTTTGAAACTGAGGATTTCAAAACAAAGTATCGAAATAGCGTCAGCATGGTCTCCGTGAGGTGGGTCATTTACCAACTCTCTGACTCCTTTTCACTCCCAGGAACATTGGAGGATCCATGATATTGGAAAAAATGGGGGTATGAACAATACAAACTAACAAACAGCACAACATTCCCCTAAGTCCTCTGGCTCTGGAACATGTGACATTCACAGAGGTTGTCTCTCCAGCTCTGGGTCACCCAGAGCAGTGCAGCCTCATCTACTCACTTGCAGCTTGGGCTTGGCTAGAAAGACCCCATCACGGTGCCCATGGCGTGCAACCGTCTAGCTGCACAGGGCCCCCACAGGCAGAAGGGCCCCACACTTGGTTGTTGTTGCTGTCTTGAAATTCTTGACAATTAATCATTATTAATAATTCTTAACAAGGGGCCCTGCATTTTCATTTATATTGGGTCCCATAAATTACGTAGCTGCTCTGGTACTGCCTGACTCAGAAGAGGAGTTCAATTCACAGCAGCAACTTGTCAGCTGTGGGGGCAGCCAACACACCAGGTGGCTTAGGGTCAGAACTAACAACTAGTTAGAAAACACACTAGTTTTCAACCTTGGGAAGGAAGGACTTGACCCCACACTACTCCCTCAAAAACAAAAACAAAGTGGTGATTGCAATTCCATTTGAAAGATGGAATAATTAAGCCAGTTAAGCCTAATTTCCGCTGGTTCTATTACCCCAGAGGGGGAAGCCATCGGGTGCTCACTTAGGGAGACACTAGGTGGTAGTGCTGTTAGTTCCAGCCACCCAAGGAGGGTTGGGTTAGGAGGCAGCGCACAGCAACCACTTCCAGCATAAAGGAAGAAGCACAAGGAGGCACACTCACATCAAGGAGTCAGTCACCCTAAGTAGAAAACGCAGGACATGAATGAAGGTCAATACCCAGGGTCAACCAAAAATTCAGTGAGGAGAAGCACTTCCGTGTGTGTGTTTTACAGAAAAACTGAGCATCTAAGACTTACTTTTTTAAAAATTAGAGACTTTTTTAAGAAGTAACAAACCACTTCTAAATTCTTTCTTCTGGTTAGGACAATTCTTCACAGGAAACCAAAACTCTTATTCTAACACTTAAACAAGTAAAACTGCTATAACTGCTTTCAATTCTTTAGTTTATCTAAAGATTTCAACAAATGGCGGGGGCACGAAGTGCAGACCCTCCCCCCGCTGCTGCAAATGCCCCGAACACCCCAACCCCCAAGGAAGGCACAGCCAGGGCTCCCTGTTACGCCCGCAATTCCAGAGAGGAATTTCAAAGGTCAGGTCTCTAGCACCATCAGGAAACTTGGGTAACAACTTGAGAGAGAAAAGCCCCTGATGCTGGAAATCTAGGGCCAAAAACAGCAAACTCAATCAGGTAAAAGTCAACCAAGTTAATTGCAATGAAGCAATTCAAATTAGCTTTTCTTTCCAATGGTTCTATAAAACAGACACTTTAGACAGGGTCCCATTCATTACCTGCCATATTCCAAAAGTGTAGCATGGATTCGAGATTCTTCATCAAGCAGCTCCTCTGCTCCCTGCTGGCGTTTGTATTTCCGACGGGGCTTGTAAACATCCTAAGAAGTGGAGGAGACAGGGCAGTTACTGCCTGTGAGAAGGCTCCCCTCCTGAGCTGGCTGCCAGATGCGTCCAGTCAGGCAGGGAGCGAGCCCTTCCCCATCACGGCGAGTGCGCAGCTCTCCTGCGGGTCCACAGGGCGCACTCAGGGTCACTGCCTTCAAGGAGTCTGCTCCTTTGACTTCCGTACAGGTAGAAGTATTTCCATCCAATCTATTGTGTGCCAACTTTGTTTCAACTTGATGGGTTTTTTTGGTCCTATGACATATTCATATTTTATGTAGTCAAAGATATTAATCATTTTTTATCTTACTTCCTATCCTAGGGATTGTGAAAAAAATTCTGGTATCTTACTTTTGTAATTTAGATTTAGCTCTTTCATCCATCCAGGTTTTCTTTTTTTTGGTACAGTGAAATGTAGGGATATTTTTTCAGAATGGAAAATTAAGAATCCCAGCATTATCACTGTAATAGTCATTCTTCCCTGATTTGAAATGGCATGCATATTTAACATATGCCAATATTATCCTCTTCAATTGCTCTTGCTTTATGAGTCTCTATCATGTCTCCACTGTCCTTTTTCAAATTTCCTGACTATTCTTACACATTTTCTCTTCCAAATGAATCACAGCATCAGCTTGTCAAGTTCATTATGGAAAGCTATTGTTTTGATTAGTATCACCTCTAATTTATAGGTTTCTTCGGGAAGAACCAACATCTTTATAATATTGAGTGTTGCACTGAGAAACAAGGTTTCTCTCTCTATTGAAATCTTTTTTATTCCTTAATAAAATTTTCCAGAAAAAACACAAATTTTGCACAGTCACTACATATCCAGACCTTTCCACCACCCAGAGTGGCAAACCAGTTCAACAATCACAGACATATATATGTTAACGCAGAATCCTTAAAAAAAAGTCCTGAAATGGCAAAGGAGATGTCAATTCTTAGGCTCTAATACAAGAAAAGGAGAGTGAATACAAATCCTTCAGAGATACATATCATGTTGTATAAAAGTGTTTCGAGGTTTATCCTCAAAAAAATGTATGAAAACATAAAATGCGCTATAAATTTTCACTGACTTTTTAAATTACTAGAGTGTGATTTAGTTATAAATGCAGAAGAAAATATAGATCTATTTTGTGTAGGCCACCTTCTGAAACTATATATCTACATATATATCTACATATACATCTCTTTTATATATATATCTTTTCTCTTTCTCTCTCTCCCTATCTTCTAAACAAACCATACGGCATGTAACAGGTGCTCAATTAATGTTGGTCTTCACCTCCAGATAACCTGGTTTGTCATTCTACCCCAAATAAATGTCCTTGTTGACTGCCAAGCTAGCAGTCAAATAATACCTTAGTAATATTTTCTCAAGGCTCTGGGTACAACTAGGCAGCTGTTTACACAACCAAGGTATTCCATTTCTTTCTGGACCTTTTCTTCTCCACCACAGAGTTCAACACATCTAATCTTTACCCGGACAACACCAAGACAAGTGTTATTGTTAGGCTTCTCCAGATTGTGGCATTTTTATTCAAATAAGAATTGTTCCCCCCTTGATAATTCTAGTTAATTTTATTATTTTACTTTTTATTATGAAAAGTTTCAAACATACAGAAAAACATTTGTTCTACAACACATACTACAGAATCTCAACAATTTTGTAGAAAACGAATGGAAAAGAGTCTGCGATGATGCTGAAGGTTGTTCTTATAATTGCTGCCACAAACATTCCCTAGTTTGCTGCTAGTGTCTACATGAACAGGAAACTATAAATAACATAAAACAGATTTATAGGGAAAGGAAAATATAATTAACCCATATGATGTCACTTACTGTGTATGGTTTAATTTCCATTGAGCTCGACTACTGTAGCAGTGCCATATAATTGAGCTTAACTGCTATCTTCCTTAGTTACCACAGTCAATGAGCTAAGACAGGAAACTGGATTCTTCCAAAGAAGACTGACTCCAAAACGAGAGCATACTGACACCAACAGCTACAAAGACCTTCCATTCTGGCAAACAATGACAACGTTGGCCTTTATGTAATCACTCCTTATACTTTAAAGCACCCCATATGCACCTCACCTTTTGCATTTTATAATTACTCTATGAAGTACAGGCAAGGCAGATGCTGTTACCTCCACGTTACTACTGAAGAAGCAGAGATTAAATAATTTGTCCAGGATCTCTAGAATAGTATCAAGCATAGCCCTAGGTACCCTGGCTGCCAGTCCCAAGGTTTTTCCACTACACTAACTTGCCTCTGGTGGGCATTCTAGTCCCCCACCAGCCATTTCCGCTGAGCCCCCTCACAAGACTCACTGCACAAGGTGAGGCTGCCACATGGATCGTTACAAGGGTTTGCTTAGGGACCTAAATGTTATAGAGGTTTCCAGGCCAACTGTAAAAGAACTACTGCCGAGTCACCCTTCGAAGCAATAGGAGGCAGGAACACTGATGTCTAGTCCCATCTCTGCCACTAACTAGCTCTATGACCTTGGGAAAGGCAGCTCCTCTCATTGGGCCTATTTCTTCATCTGTAAAATGAAGGTTGGACTAACAGATCTTGAAGGATACTCCCAGTCTCTCATTCTTCATGTTCTTTTGATCCTGCAAAGATACTGATGTGGTAACATAATTCCATCAATAATTTAAAGTCTGTGATTAATTAAAAAAATGCTTTACACTTGATTGTGTTTTTAAAAAAGAAACAGAATCAACTTATCTTTTGCCATTGATAGTGGGAGCAATGGTAATGGCAAGCATTTATTGAACGCTGGGTCTGTGCCAGGTGTACACTGCTCTCTATGTGCTGCTCATTTGATCCTCACACCTACGAAGGTAGCTATCCTTGTTTTCCTTGTACAGATGATGAAACAGGCACAGAGAGGTTAGACAGCTTGCCCGTGGGGACAAAGGCGGTAAATGATAGAGGCAGGATCACTCCAGAACTGGGACTCTGCAAGGTGTTTGATACCCCAACTTTGACCACACGTCATGGTGGGTTCTGATCATTTGTCTCAGTAGATGCTAAAGGACACATGCATGGGATTAAAAAATTAAGGGGAGTCCTTTGTGAAGCAGAGATTCTTGCACTGTGAGAGTCACACATCTCTATTTAGCAGGTTCACCGGTGAGAGCAACTGCTCTGAATCACATCCAAACACCACGGTGAGGGAGTAGCAGAGCACAGCGCCACGGCAGTGTCTGTGGCAAAGCCCTGACTGCTGCCCCTCACAACTCCTTTATGACCTAAAGGAGCAGGCAGTGAAACAGTCACTACAAACTGGGCATCCTACACTCCAAAGCTCCAGTGGGCCAGACCACACCCAACCCGGCAGGAAGCCACACTCCTGAGTTGCCTCCACTGACCTTAACAGCTCACTGTCACAGGGCTCAACAGGCCAAACCCATAACAGACACACCTCAGCCCGTGAGCCCCGTGAACAAACTGGCTTCCACCTAAAGGGGCTCCACAGACGTTTCCACCACCAAGGGCAAAGTCCTGAAAGATCCCATGAGAAAAAGTTATAACTGAGACAAATACATTTGTTTGCTTTTTCATTCTCACATTAATAAAACAACAACAAACAGAACAAAGCCCCTGGGGACTGAGTGAAGGAAATGATGAGAGATGGACGGACGGCGATCATTTCTGAAGAGAGGAACATGTCTATAGACAGGAAAGTTAGCTGGGGAGGCAGACTTCTCCAGACACCCCAAGCCTTAATTCTTTTCTCTTCTCTTTTACATGAGCCCTGCAGGCATGTCTTCTGCTCTGAGGTCCAGCACAAGTCCCGCCTCGGGTCTCCTTGAGTCTGTACCAAACAGTATAACTTAGTAAATAAGAATCAGGTCACTGCATTATATATATGAGCCACAGACGGCTTCTGGATGTTGGCTCCTAGGTTTATTTCTTCACAGCAGTCTGAGACCTGTTGGCTCAAAAGCCTGCCAGTGCCAAACTCAAATTTTTACACAGCCAATTGTCTTAAACATGGCCCAAATAAGCAGACTCTTAGCCACTTACAGTCTGGGTACATTGCATACTCTGTGAAACTGCACCTAGCACGTGCTAACCATGCAGGATAAGTCCTGGGTCAATAAAGAACCCAAGCCCTTCAGACACCTCTAACCCAGAGACTTCCCTTTGTGCTGCTGGGCAATATCACCTAGACACTGAAACTTCCTCTGTGATACCCCCTGGGTGAGTCCCTTCTTCTCTTCCCCTTCTGGATGGTGGCCCCTGTGCCTAAGCCTCTGGATGGCCACACGTTGTGAGAGACTCCCTCACCGCGCATGCAAACCTGTCAAAGCACAGCCCAAATAAAGCTTGTGTGCGCTACTGCCACCTTGTGGTCCCCAAACCCCGAATCTCTTACTGGAATGTCCCTGCTTTTACTCCAGCTCCTGGAATGTGGTCTGGCACACAGTGAGTGCTCAATTACTATTACCGAATGGGAGCCTGGCCCGGTGGCCGAAAAGTTAAGTTCGCGTGCTCTGCTTCATTGGCCCAGGTTTTGCTGGTTCGGGTCTTGGGTGCGGCCCTAGCACTGCTCATCAAGCCGTGCTGAGGCGGCGTCCTACAAAGCAGAACCAGAATGACCTACAACTAGAATGTACAACTATGTACTGGGGGGCTTTGGCGAGAAGAAGAAGAAGAAGAAAAGACTGGCAACAGATGTTAGCTCAGATGTCAATCTTAAAACATATATATTATTGAATGAATACATGGGGTCAGACAGATAAGGTTTTAGTCCCTGCTCCAATACTCACTACCTGTCTGATTTAGGGCGAGTTATTTTAACCTCTGGTTTTCTATCTGTAAAACAGGTATAAGTAAAGTTATTGTGAGGATTAATCAATCAATATACTTAACGGTATCTGACAAATAATAAAGGATAAGACATATATTTTTTGCATATTTTTATCAGACATCTGCTGAATGAAGAGGCCCTCCTCACAGAATGCCCTACGGAAGAACACAGTGGAGGAGTAATTTTAAATGACCTGGTTTCTTAGATGATCCAGTAAGTTCAGCAATGCATTTCCTTTCAACTAGACTGGAAGCTCTCAAAAGTCTTGTTTTTCCCTGTCCCCTCTATTCTCATACACAATTCTAAACATTACCAAAAAATGCTCAATAAATAATAAATGAATATATCTTTTGGGGTTTTGGGTCAAAATTCACAGGTACTCTCTACTCAAGGTTAAGAGAGAGTAATAGACTTCGCTGCACAGGACAGAGACTTCATGAACATGGAAGGCTGACAGCTCAGAAAAGGAGGAAGTAAGCTATACAGCAGCACACTGAGACAAATGAGCGATTATTATGATGATGCAAAAGTGGAAGGTGGTAAGGGGAGGCTTGTCCTGGGTGGCAACAATTTCATTTTCTTACGTCCTTTGAAAAATACCACCTCTTATGAAGGAAGCCTTCTGCAAAGCAGCTAGCTATTCTGTGAAAAGGAGGTATGGAGAGGACAAGAAAGTAATGTGAAAATTAATAAACAGAAACTTCATTTAAAATGGAGTCAGGAGGCCAGAAGAGGAAGCTCTCATGCCCTACAATGATGGCAAAGCCCAAGTGAAGAGGACCAGCTCTTCTTGCCCAGCAAAAGCTCAGCCAGTGAGACACTGTCACAACTCGGCCCATGGAACGCCAGTACACTGTGAACTCTCAATTCCTCCAACAGACTCTTTGTTTACAACAGCCCTCCCCACTTCCTCTTCTCCTCTATGAACGAGTTCCTCCTCCCTTTGTTGCTCTGAACTTGCAAGGGGCTCACTATGGTTGTGGATCCTGAATTGCAATTCTCTGTTGATCCTGAATCATTTCATTGGAACTGTGCTGTTCAGGCTTCGGCCCCATTCCTTTGGAACTGGGCTGTTCAAGTGGAACTGGGCTGTTTAGCCTTTGGATTAGGATGTTCCACTGGAACTGTGCTTTTGGCCTTCAAGCTGACCCCCACCACTCCCCACCCCCCCGTCCCGGATTAAGCTGTTCTCTTAGAATTGTGCTGGTATTAAACCTGCAGGCTGTTTAGGCTGTTTGAACATATTTTGAGGCCCCCTGTGTTGCACAGGGACCCTGGCTGATTTTATATTTAAAAACCATAGTTCTGAGCCAGCCCTGATGACCTAGTGGTTAAAGTTCAGCGCTCACCACTTCAGCGGCCTGGGTTCACTTCCCAGTTGCAGAACCACACCATCCGTCTGTCAGTTGCCATGCTGTGTTGGCGACTCACACAGAAGAACCAGAAAGACTTACAACTAGAGTATACAACTATATACTGGGACTTTGGGGAGGGAAAAAAAGAGGAATATTGGCAACAGATGTTAGCTCAGGGTGAATCTTTCCCTGCCAAAAAAAATAATAATTCAAAGATAATCAAGTTTACAAAAAAAATTAAAAGAAACCAAAACGTAAGATTGCCCTCATATGCCATATTTAAAAACAATAACAATGACAACAACAACAAAAAAATAGTCCTCACTCATTCACGTCTCTAACTAAATAGATCAACTTAACCAAAGGTAATTTAGAACACCAATGGCAATTATAGGGAACTTTTGAACTCTCCAAACTTACTTTTTTAAAAACCAAATCAGACAACCATAACTCCATAATTTCCCAAACTGAATGCAATACCTATTTTGAATGGTATTTTGAGGCTTCCAAACATTATCACAAGGCTAAAATTGCCTCTTTGCAAAATAAAAATTTAAGATTAAATGAGGCAAACAAATGATTAAAGAAAGATAAAATGGCTTCCCAAACTTGACATTCCTCTTTCCCGGCTTCTTTGTCTCAGGTTCTGCCAAGGGCCAAGCATGGAAATTTGTCCAGGACTTCCAAGCAATAAACAACATTGTTATCCCTTGACATCCTGTTGTTCCTAACCCTCATATGCTACTAACACCCATTCTCAGTGGAAGTAAATCCTTTATGTAACTGATTTATGCACTGTGTTCTTAGTGTCTTCTGGTTGATGAAGCTAGCTGGTACCTTTTTGCCTTTACTTGGGAAGGAAAACAATTCACCTGTACAGTAACACCTCAGGATTTTACTGAGAGTCCCCATTTCTCACGAATCCTGAAAGCTGATCTGGACGATAGAAAGTTCCCTAGGGGTTCTACTTTGCTGCAATATGTGGGCCATCTGCTTCTTTGCTCATCTTCCCTTGCCTCCTCACAGGAAGACAGCATCCAATCACTAAAGCTTTTAGCCTTTAAGGGACACAAGTCACTAATGAAAAATTGTAGTTTGCCCAAACCCAGGTTTGATATTTAGGGCATCTGATATCAGAACAAGGCCACACCTAGATCCAGATAGGCTTCATAGTGTCCTGTTTCCAAAACCCAAAACTAAGCACCAACTGTGAGGTTTTCTTGGGTTAGTTGGCTACTGCCAAAATTGGATTCCAAATTTCTCTCTTATGGCCAAACCTCTGTATGTTTTACTAAAGAAAAACCCCAACCCAATTTTATGAGAAGACTAGGATGACATAGGCTTTAAGGCGTAAAGGAGAGTTTAACGAAAGGACCTGCCCTTGGACATCCCAACTATCAGATTCCCTTTTTCCTTTTTGTATATGAATAGAAAGGGAATGCCCCTGGGGTACTCACATGAAGACAGAGAGACCACCATGGACCCATAGGGTATTATAGCCAGCAAGTGGACCTTGTAGCAAGGGGATATCCCCTTGTCTTAGAACCAAAACTGCCACTGCCCTTTAGGTCAAGGCCACCAAGGAAACTGTGGGATCCCCTTCAACTATCTTTGTACCTCATGCAGTAGAAGCCCTCCTGAATTCTCACCACACTCAACATACTTCAGCCAGCTGCCTCATCTCCTATGAAATCCTTTTGGTAACTGCTTCTCATGTAACTCTATCACGTTGTAATTAACGTAACCTGCTACTCTTCTCCCCTCCAGTACCAACAAAGCCCCTCGTGACAATTTAACACCACCAGATCACCTCCTGACCCCTCATGACGATCTCAGGAAACTCCCCCAAGTAACATCAACTTCTCATGGTTCACTGCTGGTTCTTATTTAAAAGGCGACAATGGCCAACACTGTGCTGGGTATGCTATTGCAACTCCTTTTGATATTGTTCAGGCAGCACCTTTACCTATGGCTTCTTCAGCCCAACAGGTCTAATTATAGGCTATAACACAGGCTTGTACTTTAGCCACGGGCAAAACTGCCAACATTTATACTAATAGTAGACACACTTTCAGAGTAAGCTTATGATTTTGGAATGTGGTGAAAGAAATGGGGCTTGCCTACTTAAAAATGGCCCCTACATTCAGAAATTATTAGATGCTATACTTTTACCTGCTCTTTAGCTATTATCAAGATACCAGGGCATTCTAAACTTGACTCTCTGGAAGCAAAAGAAAATCACCTTGCTGAAACTTCCACAAGGAATACTGCCCTTAAAGGAACCAACAGCAGCCAAGCCTTTGTCATGATCCAAAGTGATATTTCCCCAAACGATAACTTAGCAAAACTGGCTAGAGAAGCCTAACAGTTGACCTCAGAAGAGGAAAAAGAGTGGAAATTCAACAGTCGTTGGTTTGATAAGAGAAGAGAAAGCTCTGGTTCAAACTACATACCAACCCAGTCCTACCACGGACTCCAGAATTCCCCCTCCTAAACAGTGTACATGCATTTAACCACTTGTCTATTGACAAAGTGATAGCATTCATGAATCAATATTGGTGGGGAAATAGAAACAAGGCCACAAGAAATGCATACCTCACTTGTTCCACTTGTCCAAAATATAATCCAGGGAAGCCTGTTTGTATTGTTCCCAGACATTTTAAATGGTCTAACGAACCAGTCGAGGTTTGGCAAATGAATTTCATCCAACTTCCCCTGTCTCATGGATATAAATTTGTTTAATCATGGTCTGTGTTTTCTCACTGCACTGAAGCCTTCCTTTGCAGACAGGCTAATGCCTCTTCTGTAGCTAAGATCCTTTTGGAAAGGAGATCCCACCTGTGGAACTCCTCTGGAACTTCACGATTATCGAGGAACCCACTTTACCTGTCAGGTACTTTGCAACACGGTAAAGGTCTAATAGATGCTAACAAAATGAAGCACGTTCTGGTAGAGCAATCTTTTCACGGTGTGCTCCCGCGAGACCAAGACCTTAAGCATCACACCTTGCAGCCTGGAGATTCCATCTATTAGAAAAGACACCTCCAGAAGGACTCTCTTCAACCTCGCTGGAAAGGCCCCTATCAGGTACTGCTAACTAACCCTTCCTCCCCAAAACTCTTGGAATAGACTCTTGGATTCACGTGACACATCTAAAGAAACCACCAAACCCTGACCAGACCTGCACATCATCTGGTGACTTGAAAGTAAAGATTTCCTGGAATTGAAGCAGATGACATCTGATGAGACAGCTTTCCCAAGATGTCCAGACTAGGCCTGCTGGGAGTTTGTCTGCCAAACCTCTGATGCTGACATAACGCTTCAGATGACCTCCAATGCCTATGATCTTGATAAGATATGGACTTAAGGAAGAAAAAAACCACCCTGAGAGTTCTGCCTCCGATTCCTCCTTGTTACTTGAATGTGACCTCAATAGGTTTCCAGTCTGTGCACTTTCCCTCTGATGTGGGACATGACACCCAGGAAAATTCCTTAGCACCAGGAATAAAGGCCGATAAAATCAGGAAAACCTCTCAATCAGCGATGCTTTCAGAGAAAGGTCTTGATCAAAAGAGAAAAATGTGAAAATTAATAAATAGAAACCTCATTTAAAATGGAGTCAGGAGGCCAGAAGGGGAAGCTCTCACACCCTACAACAACCGTCGAGCCCACGTGGAAGAAGAAAGACTTCCTCTTCTTGTCCAGCCAATGAGAGACTGTCACAGCCAGTGAGAGAGTGTCACAACTCAGCCAATGAAAAGCCAGTACACTGTGAACTCTGAGTTCCTCCAATGGACTCTTTGTTTACATTAGCCCTCCCCACATCCTCTTCCCCTCTATGGAAGAGTTTCTCCTCCCCTTGTTGCTTGGACCTTGCAAGTGGCTCACCATGGTGGCAGATGCCTAACTGCAATTCTCTGTTGATCCCGAATAAACTCATTTTTGCTGGAGAAATAACTGGCTGTCTATTGTTTAAAGTCAACACCAACACATTTCAAAGAAAAAAGCAGAATTACTGGGAATAATCTCCAGGAGAAAGAAAAATAAGGCCTAGACAAAGAGAATATCCCAGGTGATGAGCTCAAAAGTTAAAGTTCACAACAGCCTTTCAGCCTGGTAATCTGGCAAGAGGTCCTAATAGCTTTAGGCATAACCTCTGACCCACTTCCACTTCATGGAATGTATCCTAAGTAAATAATTAAAGATAAAAGAAAAAATTTAGCCATGAGGATGTCCTACATAATAGCCAAAAGAAAAAAAAAAGATACAAACTAAGCTAGTTAATTAGTACCACACAATGAATGCTCTACAGCCACTAAAAATGATCACAGCCACTACAGCTATGGAGGTATATTTACTGGCATGGAAAGGTATCTTCAATTACATTGTTAAGCAAAATGAGCAAACAACAAAACAGAATATACACTATAATACCATTTTTTCCGCTAATTCTCTATATTGATAGCTGTAACTCTGTATTTCATGCTTGGAATAGAAGTGATTATCCCTGGCTGGTGGTGTCATGGGTGATTCAGTCTTTGTACTTTTCCTCCAATTTCTAGTTTTTTATCATTATTACTAGAGTCCCAGTACAAAAGAAAAACAAGCTTTTTTAAAACAAAAAGTCATGCACCAAAAAAAAAGCCGGGGCTACATAACCAAGGATGAATGCAAAGACTGGAACAGTCCTATAAGGATGGCTAAAGATAAGAATAAGCTAAATACTTTGAAAAACATTAAAATGTTTAATATTGATTTTTTTTAAAGAGGTCATATCTAAACAAGAGTAAGGAAAAGCCTACTGGTTGAGGCACAACAGTATCACGCTACTAGATGAAAAAAGAAGACAACACAACAATCTCCACTTAGCATCTATTGTCCAGCTGGACAAGGGGTCTTCAAATAGGAAAAGTCACAGGAATTGGCCCCACAAGGAACCGAAGTGGTGGTGGGAGAGCACCCAACCACTCTGGATGCGTCTGAGTCTCTGGGACCCAGAGGAATAATTGCCCAGAGTCTGGAAATGTCAAGAACATTACTACAAAATTGTGGCCAGCAATATGTGAGAAATCAGAGACCAGGTGAAGAGGGAGAAAACTGGAAAAAGCACCAACATCTGTTGTATTTGAGGAGTCAGATATAAAATCAAACTCTGGCTGCCTCTTCCTAGCTCTGCAACTATGTAGGCATTTTACTAACCTTTCTGAGCTTCAACTTACTGATTTCTAAAATGAAAATAATAACATATAACTCCCTGAGTGTTGGTGAGGAGTCAATGAAATAACATGTATTAAATGCCTAATTAGGTGCCATGCTCCTAGGAGGCAGTCAGTCAATAAATAGCAGCTAGAGACATTTTTTTTTTTTTGAGGAAGATTAGTCCTCAGCTAACTGCTGCCAATCCTCCTCTTTTTGCTGAGGAACACTGGCCCTGAGCTAACACCTGTGCCTATCTTCCTCTACTTTATATGTGGGACGCCTATCACAGCATGGCTTGCCAAGTGGTGCTATGTCCGCACACAGGATCCAAACCAGCGAACCCTAGGCCGCCAAAGCACAACGTGCAAACTTAACTGCTGAGCCACCAGGCCGGCCACTAAATACATATTTTATTAGAGGCTGGGTCTATAAACCAGGCACCTAGATGTTTGGCCATATTTTAATCCTCAATTTACCATTCATAATTTAAATTTGAGATTCCAGATTTGTCAATAAGGAGCAAGTTACAAACACTGATGAGGCATCTGAAGGGTTGTACTGGGAAAAGGCTAGAAGGAGAAGAAAACTCCCTTCAGGGCCTGAGACTGGTGAAGAGCCACAACCCCTGGTCATCTAGGAAGGATTTCATTACCTTTACTAAGGGAAGGATTTTCCTTGGGGACAGTGACAACAAACAACAAACAGCAAGCTGCTCCACTTCTTACACTGATTCACAAGAATAAGCCAGGGACACGCAGTGCAGCCCTGGAGTCTCTTGCAAGCTTCTGGGACTCTTATTTCCAGGCTGCAAGGAAGCACTCGCAAAAGCGAGGGGCAGGAGGGATGGAGGTTAACAGCAATGCAGATCAGTTAAGAAACCTAAGAAGACAGAATCCGGAAGTGAGAAGTATTTTCAGTAGATAGGGAAAGAAGAAAACAAAGCCCAAAGGCCAGGCCTGGCCTTCCATAAAAATTCTTTATCATTCCTACTACAGATGTACTGACAGACAATTGAGGAGTAAGTTCACACATAAAAAGAGAAAAAAACTATGCAATTTGAACTATTATCAAAGACACTTGCAAATATTTTTCCACTTTTGTTTTTCTTGATATTATTTTCTCATTAGCTGCAAACACCGTTTTCTCTGGAAGCTCACAGCATAGTGGTTACAAGAGTTTGCCTGCAGTCTCCACCATCACCAATGTGACCTTGGACAACATACATAGGCTATCTGTGCTTTAGTCTCCTCATCTGTTAAAAAAAAAGAATACTCCTTTGTCCTAGGGTTGCTGTGAGGCTAGATGAGATATATATAAATGCTTAGAACAACGTCTGGGCACCAGATTTTTGTCTTTGTCTCCTTAAATTCTACACAGTTACATTACCAAGAAGAAGATTTTCTTTAAAAACTCCACTATAAATGAGAAGAAGAAATAATGTGTCTCTAGAGGCCTGAAATGTCTGATGGGTACAGAGAGGCCAGTCCCAGTTCCACTGATAGGATGACCGACAGCTATGCTGGCCTTCTATTCTCGCTGATAAGGCTGAAAACCGTAATGTTTTCCCACTCACCACGCACGGCTCAGAGTGAGATTTACACAGGAAGATATTCAATTAAGCATTCATTTAAAAAGTTTACTTTTATTTTCTGTTTTTGAATAGGTGATACACAGACTTGGTATAAAATTCAAATACTACGAGGTTTATAGGGAAAAGAGAATTTCCCTTCCTCTCCCGCCCCAGCTCCCAATTCCCTGTATCAGAGCTATGCTGTCATCTGATTCTCGTATCTTTCCAGAAATGAAGCATCATTTAAAAGAAGAGAAAGCAACAGCATATCCAACCAAATGGTTATTATTTGTAATGACAAATGCTGTTAGGAGGAGTCTTTAATAGCATACAAAAGACTCTATACTGGGGGGCCGGCCCGGTGGCACAGCATTTAAGTTTGCATGTTCCACTTCAGTGGCCTGGGGTTTGCTGGTTTGGATCCCAGTTGAGGACATGGCACCTCTTGGCAAGCCATGCTGTGGTAGGAGTCCCACATATAAAGGAGAGGAAGATGGGCACGGATGTTAGCTCAGGGCCAGTCTTCCTCAGCAAAAAGAGGAGGATTGACAGCAGATGTTAGCTCAGGGCTAATCTTCCCCCCAAAAAAAAACAAAAACAAAAACAAAAAACTCCATATTGGTAAGTGAAAAAAACTACAAAATTATATTTAAAGCATAATTCTATAAAAATGCACATTAAAAATATGAAAGAAACATGTCCAACCATCAGAAGTGGCTGCTTCAGTGTTGTGAAATTAAGGTTGAGTTTTTCCCTTGTATCTGTCAGCATTTTTTAAAAAAAAACTTTAAGGATATTCTAAACTGAACACCTATTTCATAACCAGGAAAAAAGTTACTCTGCTGTCATAGCATGTCCTCTTCTTTTTGTTACTTAATACTGCCACCAAACTTAAAATTGCATCTGGCTTCAGAGCCTAATCATCTTAAAGGTTTTCCACTCTTCCTATTTCCAAAATGGAACAGGGGGAAAAATATGTATGACTACTATAAAGCGACAAAGACTTTTTTTGTTTTAAACAAGCACTTTATGTCTTTTATCATCAAACGACTGTTACCCTTTTCAGAATAATCACTTTGGGAGACCACACACTTATTCTTAAAGTAAAAAACAGGCAAAACAGCATGATGTATTATTTTCGGAAGAAAGAGAATTTGCACCTTGGCACTGAGGCTCCACTCCCATCAGTTCAGGTAGGAAGGCTGGGGGGTGAGTGGGGGCGGGCTGACCGGGTTCTGCTGGGCTCTGGCCCAGAGTGTTCTGACAAGGCCCGAAGCTCCTCCACCCCTTGTGCTAAAGAAGTGGGCACACGCATACAGATTCCCAGAGGTTACAACAGACTGCGCATGGTGACAGAGGCCATCCCAGACTATTCCACAGAAAATATTCTTTCTCCAAAGCCACCATGGGGGCAGCAACCTCAATCTACCCTCTGGAGGTTGGCATTTCCTCTTTGGAGCTACTCAAAGTTTATACCTGCACTGGGACAAACAAGGAAGGGCTACGAGTTTGGAATATTTCTCCCTTGAAACCGAAACTAAGAAAAACACTGTGCAGTGGTCATGGCAAGTTCTCCCCGTGAACGCCGGGTCCAGACAGTGGGCACATAAGGCAGGGCTTCCCTCACCCCAACCTGAGGCCAGCTCCTGGGCAGCCCCAGCAGACGAAGCCTCAGGGAGCAGGGCGTTTATGACTAAACCAAAGGGCTATCTGGAGGCTGTGAACCTACGTTCTTCTCTTACACAGGGACTCGGACAGGGGAACTTACTGAGAGGTCAACAACAGTCTTGATGGCCTTTTCTTTTCTCTTGAGGAAGTCATCATCCTGTAAGACAAAACAAGGAATAAACAAATCTTGGGCGAAGACTGAAACGCACTGGACTGCTCAGACGTCGGCCCTATAAACCGACTTCCCGTCACTACCTCACCTGAACCAGTCTCAGTTTTCTAACAAACTGGAATACATTCCTCACGGGAAAAAGCTACCGCCTCTGCAGCTGGCTCCAAAACAGAGTTCTATAGTCAGAATGAAAAACGGGGACCACTGAGTGCAGTGGTGACGACAAGTATTCTCATTTCAAATCCTTACGAGCTCGGAAGCCTCAGGCAAGTTACCTAGCCTCTGAGCCTCAGTCTCTCCATCTGTAAAACAGGGACAGAAACACCTATCTCAGGGGGCAGCCATGAGGATTAAAGAGTAGAAGGCAGGTGATGTGCTGGGGCTAGAATGTAGTAAGCATTTCATAGTGATGAGCTATTGTTGTTGTTGTGATTACCTTTCAACTGTTACTCTAAGAATGTTCTAGGCAAGTGGTCTCTTGAAAAGCTTTATATGACTATAGAGAAATATACTCATGTTCTTATAATTTAATAAAAGTTCTGGATCAAGTACCAAAACTGACAGAAAAGGACAAAACCATAGGGGTTTCCACTCAGTGCCCATTTAAAGAGGCAGTTCTAGCGACCCAGGAGGCCCAGTCTCAGTGCTGCCCAGGCAGAGGCAGAGATACCACACAGGGGGTGGGTGCGCAGGGCAGCCTGCACTCACTCTGCTCCTTCCTGCTCCGTCTAAGTGTGCACCCATGCTCTCAGCTGGACAAGAAAAGAAAATGAGAACACTGACCTCAGGGAGACTGCAGGTCTTCTGGAACTGGGACACAGAGTAGGAGCGGATGTAGTCACCCATCTCTTCTTTTGTTTCTATAGCTCGCTTCACCAGCCACTGCAGAAGAAAGTTAGGAAACGTGAGCCGATGGGGTGAAACACCACTGCGGTGAAGGCCAACTCAGAGATGGCTCCACTCGTGAACCCAAATCACTGTCCTTGAACTGACCAAGTGACGACAAGCTATCAACACACACTGTCCTATAGGAAAAGCAACCGGCTTAGTGTCTGAGATGCTAAGATCCAGTGGGACCTAGAGCTGAGCAGCTGTGCAGGAGGAGCCTCACTTCAGAGCCTCAGGCCTCAGTTTCCCTCTCCATGTAAAGTGAAACTGAGAACGTCAGTTCCTTTCACCTCACAGAGCTACTGTGGGAGCAAATGGAACCACATGTACTAGAGTGCTTTGTAAATACCCGAAACATAACACAAATGCAGCTATCCCCACAACCTCCTGGTTATAGCGATCGATCTCAACGTCATTCTTTTTCCTGCTTCTTGCACTACAGACCAGAGAAAGGGGAAGAACCAGAGAGAACCCCTAGTATAACCCTCAACTGACAGATGAAAAAACATCCCCAAACTATTCAGATGTGAGAACAGGGTGTACTGAGTACATAGCCTTGGGCTTCGGGTTAGCTTGGCACTCACAACATTCTCTCTCTCAATCTGCACAATGCTACAAGGTGGCTGGTACTGGCTGCGATGACAGAACCTGAAGCTCAGAGAGAGTACGTAACTTGCCCATTGATCCACAGCTAGCAAACCACAAAGCTGGGTGTCACAACTCACAGGCTCTTCCACACCAGAAGGCTGGACATATGGGCTTAATTAAATGTTTCCCAGCTCTTTTGGGCTGATGTGCAAAAGGAGGTGTTTCTCCCTACCTAAAACTCCAGTTAATTAAAACACACACATACACACACACACACCCCATAACCTGTGGAAGATTCCAGTGCTCTGAGGGTAAGAACGCAAAGTCAAATAAGAGCCTTTGTTGTCCTCCCCTGGCTCTTCATTCAATTCCTTTACTACTGAAGAACATCATGGAGGGGTGCCATCTGTCAGGCTTGCCATTCTCTCTCCAGAGAGAGCCACTACATCTCAAAAGCAGTTTTTGGACAGTAGTTGTGTTTCCCCAAGAGCACAGCCACACGTGGCAAGGTTTAGCTGCCTAGGAAAGTAGACACGTGGCATGCTGCATGGTGCTCCCACAAGGACAGGAAGAAATGCTTGATCACGGAGGGCAGCCAGCTCAAGGAAAGGACCCGTTTAGGAATTAGCTGCCCAGGAGAGGGGCGGCTGCAAATATCTATATAAGGAACATTCTTTTGTTGTTAGCATCTTTCATTTATTTCCATCATTCCACTCCACCCCATCTCCAAACAACCACCTCAGGCACAGACAAAGCCAGAAGCAGGGGCAGAGGATGAGACCACACTCATAACTATGGTAGCTCCTAACTCACACCCCGACCCCAACACCACAGCCCCAGACAACTAAGGAGGCTGACACTTGCTCAAGTCAATTTGTCTCTGCTTTGCTTTGGATCCACAGATCCAGTTTCTGGTCTTTCATACTTGTTTCCTTTTCCATTAATCAGATCTACCCAGAATTATCACTTGGTGGGATGCTGGAGAGTGTTATCACATAAGGAAGGCAAAGCATGTTGAGTCATAGGATTCCCACAGACAGTCCAATACTGTTTTGGAGTTCCCAGCATGAAGGGCTGTGGAGGGAACCTCTTGGACAGCCACGCTCTGCCACAGCTCCCTGGCATTCAAGAAAATAGCTACCCTCACAGGATCACATCCCACATGGGAGAAAAAGATGTGACCTAGAACACCAATGGCTGGAAGTTAGACCCGTTTTTCTCCCGGCTGGCATTCGGAGTGTGTTACTATAGCTTTGTAAACGGTGTGAACATTGGTGATGAGTCTCGAGCCCGGCACAAGACAACGAGTTCAATGGTTCCCAACTGCTGGTCCGTGACTATCCTTGCACTGGTCTCCAGCAAAACAGGAAAAAACTAGAGGCATGTGGTAAGCTTTTCAGGATGCTAAAGGTATTCAATTTGAAGGACTGTCCTTTATTTTAAGATTGGGAGTTAAATGGCTTTTCAGGAAATGATAGAGAAACTAAGAGCAGTTACTTTTAAAAAGGCCCTTGCCTGGCAAAATACAGATGGCACCCGTAGGTCAACCTCCATTTTTGCTTTAAAATTTTACTGGTCCATGACATTAAGAAATCTGGTAACCGGCAGCCTAGGCTCTCACATCCAGACAGGAAGCCCCCCAGCATTCAACTCACAACACGGAACATTCACAGACACTCAAAATGCCCAAACCAAATGCAGAAGATCACTTCCTTTTCGCTCTCTTCTCATATCTAGACTAGATTCTTTGCCCTCAAAGTTCTAGCATGGGGCTGAGGAAGGTCTAATCACTAGAGATCCAGGCTTTGGGGGAAAAGGCAACAACTTCACAGAATGACAGTGTTGGAGGTTTTAGTAATAACACAGGGGCCCTACTTCCTAGTTTCACAAAAAGGATCAGGTACCGTCCGTCTGCACCAGACAAAAAGTCTAACAAAGATACAAATCAAATTCTGAGTTAAAGTCTTGAAATGTTTTGCTGTGTACACAAACAACTTCTGGGATCCTTTGTTCCTTCGGTTTGTCGTTTTCCAGAGCTCATCCCATACCGTAGTAGGAGAATCATTGGCGCAGGAGTCTGGAGCCCAGAAGTTTAGTACTGGCTCACTTACTGATAAGGAAGAAGGATGAGATTAACATTACTGAGGGCCTGTGCCGGGTTGACCTCTTTTGGCCTTTGGCTCTTTGTCTGTAAAGTCAAGAGTTTAGGCTAGCATGAGTTGCTCCTAACCAGAGATGTCCAGGAGTTACTTGAGTGGTTTGGTTTGAGATTTTTGTTTGTTAAAATGTTGAGGCCCAGCACCAGACGTGCTCAATCAGAATGGTAAAGGCTCTGGCAGTGGTTCTCAGCCAGGGCAGTTTTGCCTCCCAGGTAGGGTGACCAGTTCATCCCAGTTTACCCAGGACTTGACCAGTTTTAACATCGAAGGTCCTGCATCCCATAAATCCCACCTCTGTCCCAGGTGGCCTGTGAGGATTGGCGGCATCTTTTGGTTGTCAGAACTGGGGGCAGGCTACTGGCATTTAGTGGGTAGAGGTCAGGGATGCTGCAGAACATCCCATAATGCATAGGACAGCCTCTCACAACAGAGAATTATCCAGCCCACGATGTCCATAGTGCCCAGGTTGGAAAGACCTGGGTTATAGCCAGGGCGTGTGTGGGCTGGGGAGCTCACGGGTCATTCTGATGCCTTCACCTGCTGCAGGTCCACAGCACGCTTGCTGTGTGGGTTCACTCTAACAGTCTGTGTCTGTACCTGACTCTTCTCAGTTGTCTCTTTAGAGTTAAATTAACTCTTTCAATTGACTTCAAATTCAGTTGTTATTATACTAAATGTTTTCACTTTTTATTTCAGATTTCTTAAACATTTCGTTTTTCTCTGAACTCTCTCCCAACCCGACCAGCCTTGCCATTTTCATTTCATACAAGTTCCTTCATTGTACGTCCTCTGCGCCCCTTCTTATTCTGTCACAGTTTAGGCTCTGGGCTATAAGGTACACCGGCGTCAGCGGTGGAGAAACTCCAGTAGTGCAGGGTCGTCGTCTTTATATATAGAAATGGTTGGGGATTTGGCTTTTCTGACTGGAGGAACTCTTCTAAGCTTGACTCCAACCCAGTGGTGCCTTTAGCCAGCAAAACTAACTTAGGCAATTATAGCAGTATTAACTGTTAAAAAGGGGGGGGAACTCGCTAATGATAAACTGTCTTCTGTTTAGGAGCCTTCGAGGATACTTCATTTGCTTCTCTGACTAGTCTTGTCAATGAGAACACTCTAAAGGCAATAAAAGAAATGGGCTTTACAAACATGACCGGGATTCAGCATAAAAGCATCAGACCGCTTCTGGAAGGCAGGTATGATCCACATTGATGTTTGGGCTTTAATCTGTTTTCAGTGCCAGTAGTTCAGAAAGGAAATACCAGTATGTTCGGTTGATTTTGCACTGTGTGTTGGCTTACATATCCAACCTGCTTTAAAGAGTTATTTGCTGATGTTTGAAGAAAAGCGTTCCCTTCTGTTGTAGAGCATGTCTCTTATTTCTGAGTTGGGTATTTGACGCAGGTGATTGCTTTCAGTGATGGAGAAGGTGGGGACTTTGTCTTTTGTTGCTCATGTTCTGGCGTTGATGCCCAAACGATATGCGGTAGTGACATGGTAGGTATTCAGTACATGACTTGTTGAATGAGTAGACTAACTGTCTCTGACCTTTCCTGTCTTAATCCTTAGGGATCTTCTAGCAGCTGCAAAAACAGGCAGTGGCAAAACCCTGGCATTTCTCATCCCTGCGGTTGAACTCATTGTTAAGTTAAAGTTCATGCCCAGAAATGGTAAGTCTGTGATCCACTGTCTTTGCCGTACCTCACTAGAGTTATTGTAGCGGGTACACGCTCTTGGTGATAACTGCAGGCTGACTTTCACCGCATGTCATTGTTGCCTTTGTAGGAACAGGAGTCCTTATTCTCTCACCTATGAGGGAGCTGGCCATGCAGACTTTTGGTGTTCTTAAGGAGCTAATGACGCACCATATCCATACGTATGGGTTAACAATGGGGGGCAGTAACAGATCTGCTGAAGCGCAGAAACTAGCTAATGGGATCAACATTATTGTGGCCACACCAGGCCGTCTCCTGGACCACATGCAGGTAAGAGAACACTGTTGTGTAGTCCCTGTCTTACTGTCTTGTGTGAAACCTCAACCTGACAGCTAACAGTTTTTCTTTGTCTTGTTAGAATACTTCAGGGTTTATGTATGAAAACCTTCAGTGTCTGGTTATTGATGAGGCTGACCGTATCTTGGATGTTGGGTTTGAAGAGGAATTAAAGCAAATTATTAAACTTCTGCCAAGTAAGTAGGTGGCATCTGCATGTGGTTTGCAAAGTAGTTGGAAGTAGGTGAGGGTTGTTCCTATATGAAAACTGTTAATACCAGAATTCTAACATAGCCAAGTGAACTTGTGCCAATCAACCTTAGAGATCGTCTGCAATGCAAGCATCAAGCTTACTAGTAACTTGTTACAGTGGTTTTGCCATTTTAGAGGTTATAATGCAAGTTAAACAGTCCTTACATGTCATTCCAGTCCACATCCGCAGCCCCATCTTCCTTTCCTTACCTCATTCTAGCGTCTCCCAGGTGGCAGTAGACTTGTGGCCTTCTGTGTTGTATTTGAGTTGTACATATCTTGGGTATAGTACTTGCAACATTGTAAGCTGCTCATATCTATAATAAGGCCATAATCTCCTTCATTAGAGAGTTTGTTTTTAATGCTTTGTTGAGGTATAATTGACATAATCTGCACATATTTTAAGTAAACAATTTAAGTTTTGATACGTTTATGCCTGTGAAGCCGTCACCACAATCAAACAGTGAGCATCTCCATAACCCTCAAGCTTCTTTGTGCACATTTGTGATCCCTCCCTTTCACCTTCAGTAAGAACAGCCCTCACCTGCTTCCAACGACTGCTCACACACGTCTGCCTCCCAGGTGACGTTGATCTGCCTTCTGTCACCGTAGATCAGTGTGTGTTTTCTAGAGATTTGCATGCATGGAATCATACAGTATAAATTTGTCTGCTCAGCAAATTCTTTTGCAAGTCATCCATGCTGTTAATATGTATCAGTAGTTCTTTATTCCTCAGTTGCATTCCATTATGTAAATGTACCGCAACTTGTTTATCCATTCACCTGTTGTTGGATGATTGTGCTATTTACGGGTTTTGGTTATTACAAATAAGGTTGCTGTGAACATTCATCTACAACTCTTATTATGGGCATATATTTCCTTTTTTCTTGGGTAACTACCTAGGAGTGGAGTGTTTCGTGTATGTTTAGTTTGTACCATTTTGCTTTCTCATCGGCAGTGTATGAGAGTTCCATTTCCTTCTATTAAGTCTTGAAATTAGGAGGTGTTAACCCCCACCTTTGTTCTTTTTCAGATTGTTTTGGCTATTCTTGTTCTTTGCATTTCTGTATAAATTTTAGAGTCAGTTTATCCATTTCTACCCCCTAAAAAATCTGGCATCATGGTTGGGATTGTGTTGAATATAGATCATTGGTGGAAGGCAATACTGAGTCATTCAAACCCACGAATGAGGTATACCTCCATTTATTAGCACCTTAATTTCTCTCAGCAGTGTTTTAGAGTTTTCAGTGTACAGGTTTTTTCACATCTTTTGTCAGATTTATCCCTAAGTATTTTATTAAAATTTTAAATTGTTCATTGCTTGTATATACAAATACAGTTAATTTTTTAATTTTGACCCTTTATCTGGCAAGATAATTATTACTATACTCAATGGGATTGTTCAGTATGACCTTCCAGATGAAGCTAGCCTTTGGATTTTCTACCTAGGCAAACATACCACCTACATGTAAAAAAATAAAATTCTTCACTTAATTCTTTTCTTGCCTGACTGCACTGGCCAGCATCTCCAGTACAATACTGAATAGAAATGGTGAGAGAAGACATCTTTGTCTTTTTCCTGATCTTAAGGGGAAAGCGTTCAATCTTTCACCATTAAGTAGGATGTTTGCCATAGATTTTTTGTAGCTGCACTTTATCATATTGAGCATGATCCCTTCTGTTCCTAGTTTGCTGAGATTTTTTAATCAGAAATAAATGTTACATTTTGTCAAATGCTTTTTCCGTGTCCTTTGAAACTGTCAGATGTTACTTCTTTAGTTTGTTAATATGGTAAATTATATTGGTTAACTTTCAAATCTTGAACCAACCCTGCATTCCTGGAAAAACCCCACTTGGTTATGATGCATTATCCTTCTTTATATATTGAGTCACTGTGCTGAAATTTTGCATCTATGCTTATGAACTGTTGTTGGGTTTGGGGATCATGGTAGTGACTGGCTTCAAAGCATGAGTCAGGAAGTAGACTCTCTTCAGTGTCCTGCAGAGTTTCTGAAGAATTGGTAATATTTCTTCCTTAAATGTTCGATAGACTTCACCAGAGGAGGCCGTTGGGGCTGGAGTTTTCTTTACGTGAAGGTTTTGGGTGCAATTTCTTTAATAGATAGAGGCTGTCTGCGTTTTCTCTTTCTCTTGAGTGGGCTTTAGCAGTTTGTCTGTCAGGGAAATTGTCCTCCATTGTCAAGGTTGTAGACAGAGATGTTCATGATGTTCTCCTCTTAATGTCGATAGTGCTGTCATGTCCCAGTTATTCAAAGTTCTACTTGGAGCATTTGTAGGTGTGAAGCAATTCTGAAGATTCCCTGAAAGATTTGTGTTACCTTTATTTGCATCTGTTTCAGCACGCAGACAGACCATGCTCTTTTCTGCCACACAAACTCGAAAAGTTGAAGACCTGGTGAGGATTTCTCTGAAAAAGGAGCCATTGTATGTTGGTGTTGATGATGATAAAGCTAATGCAACAGTAGATGGTCTTGAGCAGGTAATTTGTGTCAATATCTTAAATTTTAAGGATCTTCCTTGGTGTTTCTTTGTAACTGCAGGATCATCCAAAAAGCAGATGAATTAATGAACTTTTAATTCGAATATAGTAAACTTGGTATTGGGTCTGTGGCTCTTTGATGTAAAGTATCTTGAACTCTGAATAATTTGGTCGGCTCTCTTTACTCTCTCTCTCAATATGGCTTGCCACATGGGAGGTTATTAATCACTACCAATTGTAGATGCAGTAAAAAAAATTTGTTTATTAATCTCTTGCTTGAAGACACAAAGTGAGTTAGAAGATGGAGAGACTGGTTTCACCCACGTAGCTTTAGAAGATTGGAAATGAGATGACAAGGATCTAAACTAGGTTGATTAAAAATAGAACTTTAAAGGGGCTGGCCCTGTGGCCGAGTGGTTAACGTTCTGTGTGCTCCAGTTCAGCGGCCCGGGTTCACGGGTTCAGATCCCAGGCGGGGACCTACACTGCTGGTCAGTCAGGCTGTGGAAGCATTCCACATACAAAATAGTAGAAGATTGGCACAGGTGTTAGCTCAGGGTGAATCTTCCTCACAAAAAAAAAAAAAAATAGAACTTTAAGATTGAATCTTTTGTTGAATAAAATATTTTCCTGTAACAGTTTAGCTTAAAAACCTTTCATTTGTTGTCTAATTTTTAAAAATATATTCACCCAGCCTTGTTACCTTGTTTGGGACGGTGCACTTAAACTGTGGTTATTTGATATTTGGCTGTTAAAAACCTTTTAAAAAAAATGAATCATTGATATGCCTTGAGAGTTCTAATTAATAGAGGTGTTAATATATTATGGTTGGAAGAACTGTTGATAACCAGGAATCTCAGAAATGTGAAACGTATTTAGTATCCAGTGTTCACAGCCAGTAAAAGGAATTGAAAGAGCTAAAACTAGTCCTATGTTAGGAATGCTTGTTAGAATGAAGGCAGTGGTTTTCTTATACGTAAGGCATAACAGTGTGTGTACAATACTTACCTTCTGTGCTCTCCATAAAATTATGTTGGTTCATGAAGCTGCAAATGTCCATTTGCTTATTTCGTATCTCCTCGTTTGAACCACTTCTAGAGGTACGTTGTTTGTCCCTCTGAGAAGAGGTTCCTCCTGCTCTTTACATTCCTTAAGAAGAACCGGAAGAAGAAACTAATGGTCTTCTTTTCTTCCTGTAAGTCTGTGAAATACCACTACGAATTGCTGAACTACATCGATTTGCCTGTCTTGGCCATTCATGTAAGTGATCACGATGAGTTTATTGAAAATAGACTATGCTTATCAAGTTATATAGGTGGTGGGGTTTAAGCTATTGCTCTCTCCTCTAAACATAGTTCCAAGTAGTTTGCTCAGCATTGGGTGATTGATCCTATGTGGAGGGAGCTTTGCTCGGTGTGGAGGGGTGAGGACCACACAGGAGTAAGAGACGCCGTCCACTTGGGGAAATAGGATGTAGGCCAGAGAGTGCACTTGAAAGAAAGCAGGTTAACAATGCCACAGTCTGGGCGTCTACATCTGGCCTCCCGGACACAGCTTCCAGTCTCCAGCTCTGATGGATGTTGTGATTGGATTCTAGGGAAAGCAGAAGCAAAACAAGTGGACCACCACGTTCTTCCAGTTCTGCAATGCGGATTCAGGCATATTGTTGTGCACAGATGTGGCAGCTAGAGGGCTGGATATTCCTGAAGTCGACTGGATTGTGCAGTATGACCCTCCAGATGACCCCAAGGTAACTGGCATCCTTGGGGTTTCTCCAGAGTGGCTCTCACTAAGGACTGTGCTTACTCTCCACGCTCCCTGAGGAACGGCACATTTCACAATCAGAGGTGTCTCCCTTGGTCATTCGGTCATGTTTTATTGTGCAGCCATTGCCACGTTTCTCTGCTGCTGATAATATTTAGGGCGCTTGCAGGACTCAAAACGGGTGTGCACAGAGATGTGAGAGGCGTCAGTGGGACTTCACTTAGGAACGTTACAGGCTTGGAATGATGTGTTAGGAGCAGTAGGTGTCAGAAGGAAATACAGTTGCTTACAGAGATAGGTAAGATTCTGTAGCATATGTGGTAAAATAAGTTACATTAAGTATTTTAAACAAACAATAGAGTATGTAAATTATCAGCCAGCATTTAAACACGTTTGAAAAAGCCATTTTGAAGATGAAGCACACTTAGTAGTCATTTTATCAGATCATAGAGTTAATGTGAGTATCGTGTCCAGCTTTCCTTCGGCCTCGGTCACTGCCCTGTTACCTTTTGGGTATGGTGCAAGCAGAAGGAATGGTGGGCCAGCTTTGGGGAACGTGGTGATGGTCTGTGTGGCACAGCCCTGGAGGCCCAGCACTGCCTCATCCAGATGTGCTGACACACACTGTCCACTACCGTGCAAGTCCCGGGAATGCAGCCCACCACAGGTTCTGTGGAGGTCCGTGTGTAACTCAGGTTTTCTCTCTTCACCAAAGGAATATATTCATCGTGTGGGCAGAACACCCAGAGGCCTAAACGGAAGAGGGCACGCCTTGCTCATTTTGCGCCCCGAAGAGTTGGGTTTCCTTCGTTACTTGAAGCAATCCAAGGTAAAGATCTCTGCTTGGAAAATCTTCAGTTGGGAGCAGATTGCTCTTGTTGGGCCTCGTTTGCCAGTGCAGACAGCAGTAAGCAGCATTTCTAGATGTGTCCAAGGAGTCATGAGTCACTGCAGTGCTAGAAGGACAATGGTTACAGTGCATAGGTAAGCAGATGAGGTTTTCCGTGGGTCCAGCCGAGGAAATGTGAACAGGAAGAACTCCCCACACAGCTCAGCCCTGGAGCTCTGCATTGCTCAGCGGTGCGTCTCGTGTCCCCAGCCTCCCCTCTCCCAGCCGTCCAGCCCTGTTTGAGACCTCCTCTCCTTCTAAGCTCCCTCACACCTGATCATCTCCAGCTCCTGCTCCCCTTCCTCCATCTTCTCCACGTCTCTCCATCCTGGTGTCTTTCCCTCTCACCTCACCGCAATGTGTGGGGTCGCCCTTCACTCTACCTCTTCCTCTTCCTTCTGGCCCTCGTTCGTCAGCTCTGTGTTTTACCTTCACTCTCTCCCTGGCAGTTAGCTCTTTACCATCTCAAGTCTCACTAAAAAAAGAGCTTCAAGGCTAAACCCATTCTCCTACCACCACCTCCAGCGTGGCTACTGCCCCTTGCCTTTCTTCAGTCTGACTTTTGAGAAGTGCTTTGTATCTTCTCCATTTACTTTCACCTCCCCCTGATCTCCAGCCCCCCTCATCTGACTTTGACCTCCTCCTGTCCACCACGTCTGAATTCGTTAGAGGCCAGTGGCCTCTTTTTTGCTAGATCTTATAAATATTTGTCAGGCCTTCTTTTTTCTGACTTTTGCCTCCTCTTTGGCCTCCCTGGCACAGTCTTGCCAAGTAGATTTTCCTCCACTGTGCAGCTAGGTACATTTCCCCAAAGTTGTCCTACAGCCTTTGCACGTTTTCTCTAGAATGCCCTTTTCCTGGTTCTCTGGATTGCTCTGGTTTCAGCTAGCTGTTGCCTCTTCTGGGAAGCCAGTGCTGATCTCCTGCCCTCCCTCGTGTTCCCACAGCACAAGGGCTCATCGAGTTGTCATCTTATCACTTACCTGTGTCCCCGGCAAGACTGCAAGCTTTCTGAGGGTGGGCCCAGGACATGGGCTGCATCCCACCAACCCCCAGCATGCAGCACAGTTTGGGCACTTTCCAGTTATCTAAGAAGTGAAGACTGCTTTCCTTCCTGTAGGAGTTTTTGGCCACAAACCCCAGTCAAGTCACAGGGCAGTGTGGTGTTAGGGCAGCTCTCTTGACATGGAAGGAAGGACTAGTGATCCTTCTAACTGGAAGCTGTAGCCTACTTAACCATGTCGCATCTGTAGAGATCCTTATTGAGAGTAAAAGGCTTCTGCACGTCAATCCCCCCTGGTTTACTAATCTTCCTGCTTTTATTTTCTAGGTTCCATTAAGTGAGTTTGAGTTTTCCTGGTCTAAAATTTCTGACATTCAGTCTCAGGTATGCTCTTCGTCCCAGCCTCGGCTTTGTCCCAGCACTGACCGTGTAGTGTCTCAGCAGTGGCCATTGTCCTCCACATCTCCTTTTTCATAAAATGAGAAATTTGGACTGTGTGATCTTTTAGGTTTCTTGCTGTACTGGTTACTGCATTCCTGTGCTCTCTACCTTGTTCTCGTCCATAACTTCCAAGAACTTTGTCATTATTCTTACTGCAGCTTGATTGCATATAATACAAAGCTTAGAGCAAGTGTTTTTTATGGGATGGTTTTGTTCTAATATGTACGCAATCTGCTTTCCTATTTTATTAAAACCAATGTGTCTTTCCATTTCAGCTTGAAAAATTGAAAAGAACTACTTCCTTCATAAGTCAGCCCAGGAAGCATACAAGTCGTACATTCGAGCATACGATTCCCACTCTCTGAAACAGATCTTTAATGTGAATAACTTAAATTTGCCTCAGGTTGCTCTGTCATTTGGTTTCAAGGTGCCTCCTTTTGTTGATCTGAGTATCCTTTTCTTTGTTGTTATGAATTAGCACACATAGGGGACAAGAGCTTGATGGAGAAGCATTTGGGCTTAGTTCCTGGGTTAGTTTGTGCTCTGGCTGAAGACTGGAGGCCCAGGTGTTCATCCTGGTCCCCGTCTGCTTGTCTGCGCTAGCACAGAGTAGGCAGGGATTCATTATCCAAGTGGGGATTGCAGAAGGAATGACTTCGGCCTTAAAAAAGACCAAGAAATTTGACTGGCAAACAGTGGGAGCCAGAGGAAGTCGTAGATTCTGGAGAGAGTCACAGAGGGTAAAATTGCAGGGTTGCAGGGTTAGGAGGCTTCACCGTACAGGGGGTGTGGAGGAGCGGGATGTCCTGATGCTGGAGAGAACACGGGGCCTCCCGAAGTTTTTATCCTCACACGGCCAGTAATGGATGGACTTCATACAAGGAGGGTGCAAGATCAGCAAAAGAAAATAAAACTTAAGTGCTGCCTAAGGTAAAATGCAAAGGGAGTACCTCCAGTTGTTTCTGTTGCAGTTTATAATGTGTGCTTTATTACCACATTTTCAACAGAAGCAGCTGAACCAGCTGAAGTGAGGCCTGTTGGTTAACACCCCGGCGGTACCTCCCAAGGGGACTGGAGGACCAAATCTGGGTCACCATCCCCAGTGTAGGTGTCGCGGAAATGTCTGTTGTGGTGAATACACGTTGACTCCTGTGAAAGGAGGAACAGCTCCTTGGCTGGGTTAAGCATTCCTGAATCAGCTCCGAGCGGAGGTGAAAGTCATTTGTTTTGACACAGGGTATTTTTTCTTATGTTCCTGTAAACTTGCAGATTTCCTTCTGAAGTCCTTATAAATAATTGTCTTCAGTTTCATTGTGTGGAGAGAAGAATGAATATGACTGTTACACTGGGCTTAAAAATCAGACCTGCTAATTTCAGTTCACGGTTACGTGGCCACTCCTGATTTTCTGGAAATTTACTGCCCGCCGGCCCGAGTGTGCACGTTTTCGTAGTTCAGGGAGAGGTTGTGGTAGAGGGACAGCAGTGCGCATGCTGGTCTGTTCTCTCATAGATGTCGCATTGGAGTTCATTATCTGTGTGTTGCTTCATTTCCTTAACGGTCACCTTTAGACCTGAACAGCAACAAAGGCAAGCTTAAAAAGAGGGGAGGCGGCGGTGGATTTGGCTACCAGAAAACCAGGAAAGTCGAGAAATCCAAAATCTTCAAGCACATCAGCAGCAAATCATCGGACAGCAGGCAGTTCTCTCACTGAGGATGCCCCGGCCTGCCTTCCTTCGTGTCCTGAAATGCAGTGCTGTCCTGCTCGCTGCAAGGAGCGTCTGTAACCAGGACTTGGACCGTTCTCACGAGGGCAGAAGTAGACTTGGGTTGCAAGCACACAGTGCTGTCGTTCCCAAAGCTCTCTTTTCTCTTGGGAATACAAAACGGGAGCTCAGCTTTTCTTGATTGCCCAGCAGTAAAGCAAGGGATCTTTTTGGTCTTTGTTATGATGATAGGGTATTTTTAAGTTTCACCCCCCCCGCCCCAATTTGTCACTGTTTTAGTGTAATTTTTTTGTGCCTTTCCTTCCTGGTATCTGAAAAACTAGTGTGGCCCCAAGGAGACAGACTCAGGGTGTCCAGAGCGAAATGGCTATGCCTTTGTGGGAAAGCCTTCTGTGGAAGAAGCACACTGTCACACAGCGTAACAACGAGGGTCCCCATGCCTCCCCCAGGCAGACAGCCTTGAGCTGGCCCAACAGTGTTCCATTCAATTGGAATTCAGTCGACTGGTGTTGACACAGGAGATGAAACCCATCTGCCTTGGCTGCATGTCTTTAAGAAGAAAGCCATTTTCCCCTCTAGGACTCAGTATCATCTGTAAATTTAAAGGGGGATGGGAACTTTTTTAACTGGATGACCACTGTAGTGGACATTTTTGTTTGAGGGCTTCCCAGGGTCTAACCTCTTTCCTGTATTTGGAGACCATGTCCTTTGAGTCCTGGTGGGTCGTCAAGATCACTTCCCTTCAGGAAAGCAGAAGCCAGGGCAGGGCAGTGACCTAGGTTTGATGGATCAAGACATACCTGCCCGACCCTGAATCAGGTACTAATAAAACAGAAGAGCAAAAACAAGTGCAAGCTCCCTCATCCCGCTTCTGGGGCCGCAGCGGAGCAGAGTTGGTTCCAGCGGTGCCCTCCAGGCAGCAGGAGTTCTCCAGGCAGATTGATCCTGGGGCCTGACTTTGTGGTCCTGCCCCTACTCCTGCCTGTTTTCCAAGCCTGGTTCTCCAGCCACCGATTATCATTTCAATTAATTCCTTTTCAGTTGAAATCATTCGGAGTGGCTCTTTGTTGCTCACAACAAAGAAGAAAGATACAGCCCTGAGGGCCCTCTAACATTCAGGGATTCCTAGATTTGGTTTCTCTCTCTCCCTCTTTTGGTGGGTACATGTCCAGGTTGCTTCCCACCATTCATGCTTTCCTTGCCCGCAGCCTCCCTGCTCCTGAGCACAGGGAAAGTGGTTGCTTCAGAGCAAAGCCAGGACTTGAAAACAAAAAGGCGATGGTGTGTCAAAAAACGAACAATTGGCAAGCTCACCACCTCCAGGAACAGATCATGGAGAAGCTGGTGTGGATCTGGAGGTATAAGAGGCAGGAAAAAGTGGGACCTTGGGCATTGCGCAGAGCTTTGTGCGGAGGACCGGCCCGGGGAAAAGGCGGGGCTGACAGCCACGGGACCTTCTGGGCAGCAGTTTCTGGAGTGAGGCTGAACTTGGTGTGAATCTCGGCTGCCCTACTTACTGTGAGGCTTTGAACTAGTTACTTCCCTTTCTGTGCCACAGTTTCCTCAGCTATAGAGAGGGAGGAAGTAATGCTATCTGCAGGATTAAATGCAATAACGCACGGGAAGCATTTAGCACGGAATCCGATGGTCAGCTCTTAGAAATGACAACTATTGATACTGCTACCGGGCACATCAGAAAAGGGGCGGATGGTCAGAAACCAGAAAAAGGATGTTTTCTAGAACCCACGTGCTTTCTCACGCCCTTCCCCCCACCACCAAAATGTCATAGTTTCAGACGCTTGAGGCCAATAAACGCTGAAGTGTCTCAGGGTTCCTACGGCGCCCGAATGTCCCCAGCAGAGGGCGCTCAGCCAGGGCTGAAGGTTGGCTGCGCGATGAGGGCGCTGCGCTCCCGCTCCCACAGGCGCCTCTACAGAGGGTCCTTGGGGGTTGGTTGATCTTCGTTTTGTTGGCTGAGGGGGGCTCCAGGGGGCTCCTTTTCCCCGGTTAGAGGAAGGAGAGGACTGAGTAGGGGAAGAACAAGGACAAACACTCGCCAGGCTCCATCGTCCTTAGAGCATGCGCTTAGGAGGATGCTGAGAAATGAGTCTGACCCCGGGAGGCCAGGCTTCCAGAAGGCCTTTAGATACTTTCGCTTCTCTAAGCCTCCCCGCAGCCCTGGGAAGGAAAGTATCATCCTCGCGTTAGAGGGAGAAAAGGGAAGCTCAGAAGAGGGTCAACAACAGCTCGTGAATAAATGGCCTGGCCTGGATGCAAGTGCTGTTCTGCTCATCTCCAAGCCAGGGCACCTCCACTGGCTGGCCAGCTCCAGAGGGGGCTGAGGAAGGCTTTCCTCCCTTCGCCTGGAGGGAATGCTGGTGTCCGCAGATGCAGACAGGAGAAACCAGTGAGCACCTGAGAATGTGGGCCCTAATACGGTGGTGGCGCTGCCGGCAAGGAGAAGGTTGGCCTGCAACCCTGACGCTGCAGTGGATACGCTGCCAGGGCGGCTGTGACTGAGGAAAATAAAAACTGTCAGAAACCATGTGAGAAGTGGCCTCACCTTTGTTGGGATAACGCATATTTGAGCATCTACTAAGAGTAAGACTCCTTAATGGTTGTCTAAGTCAGTCAAGTGACTAAGACTAAGAGTAAACACTCTTAAGTAACTCTTACTCTCAGTCAGTTGCAGGGGTGATTCCAATTCCATTCTAGGAGATTCCTGTGGAAGAGAGAAATACTGGGGGAATGTACCACAGAGAGAAAGTAACCATCTCCAAGGGTTAAATGGTCAAGAACAGCTTTGGGAAGGTGTGGCGTGAGGGTTGAGCCTTGAAGGCTGCTTTAACTGGGGCAGAGGGAGTGAAGGAAGGGAGAAAACCAGGTGTCAGGCACCGTGAACAGCATGACAGAGGCAAAGAGGAAGCAGCTTGGGGTCATTTGTCAAATAACAACAGTCCCGTCAACCTCATTGGGCTGCTGCCAGGATTCTGGGAACCAAGATAAGAAGCACTTCAGAAATCTTAGCTGCTATTATCAGAGCATGACAGATACTTCGGGAAGGCAGTGAGAGATGGGGCTGGGGATGTAGGGGGAGCTCGAAGAAAATACACTAGACGGCCAAGACAGGAAGTCTGAACTTGAATTTGGCTGCAATGGACGGAAAGCAGGTGCAACATGGCTGTACATTAGGACTAATTCTGGCTATGTTTAGGGTGGAGGGGATCAGGGCGAAACTGGAGGTGGAAAACAGGGAATTGGAGAGAGAAAGAAGGAACAGATGTGAGAGACATTGTGACCCTACAGTCCTCCATCGGTGCTTGGGTGAGGCGGGGGTGGGTCAAAGAAGACAAGGGAGTGAGATGAGCACGAAGATGGGGTAGTGGAGAGAAAGAGATTCGCAAAGCAAAAGCTGCTTGCATGTGTTGATTTATTTCATTCTCACACTAATCCTGCAAGGCCGGGATTATTTCCCATTAGTCAATGAGGAAAGTGAGCTATGAGTTAAGGTCACGTGCTCAAGGCTACACATCGGTTTCTTTGCATTTGCTAGTGGCAAAACTAGGGGGTAGAGGGCAGGGATGCTGCTCAACATCCGACAGTGCACAGGACAGGCCCCCACGACTAAGATTATCCAGCCCAGAATGTCAACAGTGTCGAGAATGGAAAACCCTGATCTAGACCGTCCTTGGGGGCGTGGACTGAATCTGAATTATTTTTGTACCCCGCATGTCTAGCACACAGAGTATGAGTTTAATAAATAGGGACTCAACAGAAAAGAAAGCAGGAAGAGGTGCTGCTTTATGGGAAGGAGGGGGGCCTCAGTTTGGAGCAAGTCAATTTTGAGAATTCAGCTGATATCCAGGGGTATTGGTATGGTGGCTGGAAGTCAGGAGAAAAGTTAGAGCTAGACATTTAGAGCCATTCATTCATCCATGAAACTTTTATTGGGTAGCTACTTTGTGGGAGGCACTGTGCTAGACGCTGCAGTGGCAGAGATGAGCAATACAATCTCTGGGCAGAAGAAGTTTGTGGTCCACAGGGAGAGGGAGACACATAAAAATAAATCTGTCATGAGCAGAGTCTTGTGGGAGTCCAGAGCATGGGCAACTAGCGCTGCCTGAGGAACTCATGGATGACGAGCATTGGCCGGAGACAGGAGGGGTTGGTAGAGATCTCTTGGGTAAAGAAGAACAGCGAGAGCTAAGGGGCTATTCCAGGCAGTGGGAACAGCTCGTGCAAAGAGAGAATGGTGCAAAAGCCTGGCTGGGCTGCAGTGAGAGGTGCGTGTGGCAGAGGAGTGAGCTGCATTGTAGGGAATAGCAGGTGAGACCAGAGCAGTAAAAGTAATCATTGATCTGTATTTGGAGAAGGGTAGGAAGCATCTACATATACCCATTTCTCCTTTTGGTAATAGTATTTCCATTTTCCTTAGAGAATTTTTTCAACTCCATTGTGTGTAGTCTCCATGGGACGGTACCTCCAGGTGCTCTGCCCTAGCCTGTTGGAGGGGCAGGCATGAGAAAAGCTAGACCAGTGAGACTTCCTCAAACACAATTTAAAATTCCAGGGCTCACAATACAAGTATTGCAAAAAAATAATTGAAGCTCATGAAGTTTAGCATCTGCATCCCAATGAGACTGTCGAGTAATTCTCGCTTCCCAAACCCCTGGAGCCGCCTGGGTTCTGACTTCTCGAAGCCGGGCTCTCAAGCCTTTCCTTCGACTCTGTGAGCCCTTTTCCTTAAGTTAGGCAGCCACTGTCTGTGTCTTGCAACCAAGGTACCTTAACTGATACAGTCAGGGAGGAAGACAGAGGGAGAGAGAATAAGACAGATGGCCTAAGGGGAGGAGGAGAACCAAGATAATGAATTGATAGAGAAGCCATAGAGGACTTTCATCATTTTCTTAAGAAAGGTAAAAAATAGCAAGGGTTCAATTGTCTATTTGGGGGTGTTGCAAAAAATACTGGTTGTCCCCCAGTGTCCATTCTTCCCTCCTTCCTCACTTACAGAGCCTCTCATTTTAACGAGGTACATGGTTGCCAAAAATAAGATGACCTTGCCCAGCCGCCCTTGCAACTCCTGTAAATGGCCGTGCAACTGACTTCTGGCCAAGAAGATGGCAGAGGACGTATCATGGGTAACTTGGGGAAAGCAGCCTAGAAATATGGGATCACATCCCTTTGTGTGGTTTCCTCCTTTATGTCACTTCCACCTTTCTGACTGGAAAGCAGAAATGATGTCTAGAGTATCACAGCCACCTTGGACTATAAGCTGCCATGCTAAACGTGGTAACGCGCAAGAGAGAAAGAACTTGAAGCCCTGATGATCATGGAGCCACCACGTCAGCACTGGACTCTTTACCTCTAGACTTTACTTATGTGACGTAGACGTAAAACTTTATCTTGTTTAAAACATTATCTCTCTGGTGGACGTGTGTCTCACATGCAGCCAGACCCGATCCTAACTGATATGGGCATGGGGCGGGGAGAACGTCCCTACAAAATATAGTTCTGGTGCAATGGCTGTGCCCTACCTCCCATGCAGGATCCAAACCGGAAGGATCTTCTTTCTTCCTTTTCCCTGGATGCCAAGTCATGGGCCTGGGATCCAGGTTCTGCCATACGGATGCTCCCACTCAGAACATTGGATGTTCACTGATACAAAGACAAATGTGGTCAAGACTCCTGTGCAGCAGCCACATGGTGTCCCGTGCAATGAACACTGATTTCCTGTTAAAAAAATGCTTCTTAAACTGCCACCTTGTCTAGGCCAAGGGCTGCTGTCGTGTGCTGGCAAGGTAGTGTTGTTTGCTTTTTTAGTATAGAAGAGACTTAGGCATATCCCTGGGTAAAAGAAGAAATGGAAGATGGAAAAGAAAAAATGAGAGTCGTTGATGAAGCAAAGTCTCAGGACTGGCAGGTGAGTCATTGAACTGGAGTATGACACTTTCCTGTTGGACCTCTTCCCTGCTCTAAGTAATACTTAAGTGTTTGTTTCATAAGAGCATCCCTGGGCAGCTTGAGCTGTAAGGTGTAAGGTAGCATCCTACTCTCCTGGCACCAGAGCCTGAAAGGCCTGCAGCTTCACAGGAACCCATGTGAAAAGACCGGGTTCTGGTTAAGATGGCATACCTGGGATGTGTTGGAGTATGTGGCAGGCAGAATAATGGCCCCTCAAAGACGTCCACATCCTGATCCCCAGAAACCACGAATATGTTACCTTACGTTTGCCGATGTGATGGAGTGAGTGAAATGGGAAGCTACCCTGGATGATCCACGTGGGCCCAGTGTAATCGCAGGGCTCTTGTAGAGGGAGGCGAGAGGGTCAGTGTCAGAGAAGGTGATGTGACAGCAGAAGCAGAGGTCAGAGAGGCAGAGAGAGCTTTGAAGATACCACCCAGCTGGCTTTGAAGATGGAGGAAGGGGCTATGAGCCAAGGAACGCAGGCAGACTTGAGAGGCTGGAAAAGGCAGGGGAACAGCTTCTCCCCTCGAGCCTCCAAAGGCTCTGCTGACACTTTGATTTTAGTTCAGGGAGACCCAGTTTGGACGTCTGATTATTGTGAGATAATAAATTTGTGTAGTTTTACATCACTAAGTTTGTGGTAATTCTTTACAGTGGTAATAGGAAGGTATATGTCATCTTTCCCCGATCTCAAGCTGAAGCACTTATTCGCACATTTCTCAGGATTTTTGACAACCACTTGGAAGAGAAAAGCTATGAAAGACTGGATTTCTGTGTCCAACCTTGGGACAGAGTTCCACAGCTATGGAAACTGAGTTCTAAATATTCATGGAACCCCAAAGGAGTTTAAGAAAGTTTAAAACAAGCTATGTTTTGACCTCAAATTAGACATCTGCAAAGCTCATTACAGCCTATTCTGCAAACCCCAATGTGACAAGGAATTCAATCCACCACCTTCCCCTGCCTTAGAGAACTGTCCTCTGATCAGCAGCTGGATCAACCCCTTCCTCAGCTGTAATGGACAGAGAGCAGCAATGAGCCTCCGTGTGCTTGTTTCCCTTCATTCCCTCAAGGGCCTTTGGGTAATAAATGGCGACTGAATGGCTGGAGCGTTCAGCTTTCTAGTCCACCTTCTCTTTCCTCAACTCTAAGTAACTGCTTTACATGCCAGAATAGGTTACCATAGCAATGTTTTCTGAGCAATAAGTGAACTGAATCGCACTGTTGAAGAAGCCCGGGAGAAAATATCAATATCAGCCTGAGAGAGTCCCATCATTCTATAGAGCCTTGAGACCATTACAGTAGGAGATGGAGGCATTCCCTGGGGGATGAGGAAGTGCTGCCGCCAGCTCACACAAAACACAGGTCACCCTCCAAATTCCCCCACCTCCTCGTCTCCAAGACACCCATCCAAGAAGCTCAGATAACAAAAGACAAATGTAAACAGGAGACAATATTTGAAATTCATATAAAAAAAGGGTATTTTACAAAGCTCTCCTACAGGAATTCTAGGAAGATAGTGGTAGCAATGCCAGAATACTTTCTGGATTTTTCTGAATCCCCGATAATGCTTATTATTATCTGACTTTTTGATTTTAGCCATCCTAGTAGGTGTTAAGTGATATCTCATGGTTTTGATTTTCATTTCTCTGATGACTAATGATGTTGAGTATCTTTTCATGTCTTATTGTCCATTTATATATCTTCTTTGGAGAAATGTCTGTTCAGACACTTTGCCCATTTCTAATTGTGTTGTTTCTCTTTTTTATTGTTGAGTTGTAAGTGTTCTTGTTATATTCTAGATACAAGTCTCTTATCAGATATATTTTCCTGAATTCTGTGGGTTGTTTTTTCATTTTCTTGGTAATGTCCTCTAAGCACAAAAGTTTTAGTTGTCATGAAGTCCAATTTATCTATTTTTTTCTTTTGTTGCTTGTGCCTTTGGTGTCGTATCTATGAATCCATTATGAAATCCGAGGTCACAGAAATTTACCTTTATGCTTTGTTCTAAGAGTTTTATAGTTGCAGCTCTTACTTAGGTCTTTGGTCGATTTTGAGATAATTTTGTATATGACATGGGGTGGGGGTCCATTAGCATTCTCTACATGTGTTAGCCAATTGTCCCAGCACCATTTGTCTAAAAGACTGTCCTTTCCCTCATTGAATGGCCTTGGCACCACTGTGAAAAGTCAACTCACCATTGATATATGGGTTTACTTCTGGACTCTCAATTCTATTCCTTTGATCTATATGTCTATCCTTATGTCAGCAGCACACCATTTTTATTACTATTTCTTTGTATTGTTTTGAAATTGGGAAGTATGAGTCCTTTAACTTTGTTCTTCTTTTTCAAAATTGTTTTGGCTATTCTGAGTCTTATGTTTCCATATGAATTTAGGAGCAGCCTGTCAATTTCTACAAATAATCAGCTGGGATTGTGACAGGGATTGTGTTGACTCTGAAGATCAATTTGGGGAGTGTTGTCATCGTAACATTATGAAGTCTTCTGATCCACGATCATAGGATCTCTTCCCATGTATTTAAATCTTGGTTAATTTCTTTCAATAATATTTTGTAGTTTTCAGAGTATATAAGTTCTGTGTTTCTTTTGTTAAACTTATTTCCAAGTATTGTCATTTTTGATGCTATTTTAAATGGAATGTTTTCTTAATTTCCTTTTGGGATTGCTCATTGACCCATGAACTCCTGAAACACCAATCAAAGCTCCCTTCCAGAACAGGGTCCTGAGGAGGAACTACGAGAAGTGAAATCAGAACTAAGCAGGAGGGGCCGGCCTGGCGGCACAGCAGCTAACTGTGCAAGTTCCGCTTCAGCGGCCCGGGGCTCGCCGGGTCGGATCCCGGGTGTGGACATGGCACCACTTGTCGAGCCACGCTGTGGCAGGAATCCCACATACAAAGTAGAGGGAGATGGGCATGGATGTTAGCTCAGGGCCAGTCTTCCTCAGCAAAAAGAGGAGGATTGGCAGCAGATGTTAGCTCAGGCCTAATCTTCCTCAAAAAAGAAAAAGTCACATGATGAACATAGACCCAGTTGTGGCAGAAACGGGCTTGTTATGAATAACAAGACACCTCTTCCACCTTTATGGTTCTGAAGCAATTTCAGGAGTGGAGGACCAGAGACCCAACAGTACAACCAAAGATGCTTCCATTGCTCTTCTCTCTCTGGAAATTCAAAGGGCTTTGGGAGCTGTCAGCCAGGAACCACAGAGGAAGACCAAATAGATATAAGAAATATATTTTGGTCATCTGAATGAGCAAATATTTATTTCTCGTAAATCATAATATCGCACCTGGCTAGCCAGTCCTTGGATCAGGAGCCCAACATCATCAGCACTCACAAGCCCCCACGGCCCCTTCCATCACTGCCCTCAAGTAACCTCTGTCCTGACTTCTAACATGATGGACGGACGCTGGTCTGCCGCTGGCTGCTGAGGCGGTGACAGGAGCATGGCGTAGCAGGCAGTGGGTGGAGTGGGTTGAGTCGGCAAACCTGGGTTCACAATGGGCCTCGGCGTCAGCTGGTTATGTGACAGTGGTAGTTACACAGCCTCCAGGAGCCTCAGTCCCCCTTTTCTGCAGTGAAGACCACGCTGGACCTGCTAGGTTGCTGTGGAAATCATTAGTAACGTGCACCAGGGCCCAGCCCAGGGCTTGGCATGTAAGGAGTGGCACTCATCGTCATCGTCATTGGTGTTACTTGCAATTTCGCACCTGTGGTGAGACAGGAGGTGGCCTGTGGCCCTGGCAGGCGTTGTGTAGCTGTGGCGAGAGCTATGGACAGCCAGAGCCTTCAAGACAGCTGACAACCGCTTTATGGCATCCTGGAGAAACTACCCTGCACTGCACTGTCAATTAGCTCAAAAGACAACCTGAGGAAGACTGTCACTGACGCTGCAGACATGGGAAAGGGCCACAGGGTGGCCTCCTGTGATCAGCAGAGATGGTTCAGTGGAGAAGCCGTCCCCTGGGCTTTCTGTGCTGACAGGGCTGTGCAGCTCATCTGTACAATGACTGAAAAGGCAATCTAATTCCCTCCCTTCTCATTTTCCTTCGTGTATGTTCCATAGCTTTTTTCTTTGTGGTTATCATGGGATTACACTTAACATCCTAAAGTTAGAACACTCGAATGTCAATTGATACCACCTTCACTTCAGTAACATACGAAACTCAGCTCCTATTCAGCTCAGACTCCACCCCATTTCAGTTATTAATGTCACAAAATTACATCTTTAGGCACTGTGAGTCCAAAAACAAATGCTAATAATTGGGGGTTTAATCCTTTAGTCTCTTAATGTAGAAAACGAAAAGTGGAGCTACAAACCAAGTTACAATAGTACCAGCTTTTGTAATTATCCACATACTTACTTTGACCAGAGATGTTATTTCTTCTTAAGGCATCGAGTTCCCGTCCAGGGTCCTTTCCTTTCAGCCTGAAGGACTCCCCTTGCTGGAGGCAGGTCTGGTGTACAGCACTCTCTCAGCCGTTGGTTCTATGGGAATGTCTTAATTCCTCCCTCATTTTTGAAGGACACTTCTGCCAGATGTAGGATTCTTAGTGGGATTCCTTTTTCCTTCAGTACTTTGAGTACATCAGCCCATGCCCTCTGGCCTCCAAGGTTTCTGGTGAGAAAGCAGCTCCTGATCTTACTGGGAAAATATCATGAAAGCTCTCTTCCTCTCAGCTTTATGAACGTTAATGATGTCCCTTCGTATGTCTTATGCAACAGAACGTTTTCCTATAGTATTATACTATCAGTTAAGTTGTGGGATCTTTTTCAGATTAAACAGAATTTATGGAAAAGGAATTGAATATTTGAAGTGTAGACATTATAAGGTCTTTAAAAGCCAAAAATGATTACAGATTTTTTAATTAGAAGTGGAAAGGCCACTGAAGGATCCTACAGATTTTAATTTCTAATAAAGTAAACACCACTCTCTAATATCTCACACAAATAAAAAGCTCTTTGGGGTCCTTTTTCTTAAGAGTTAAGGGGTCTTGAGACCAAAAAGTGAGCCAACCACTGGTGTCTATCCCCAGCCATGCCTGGTGCCTTTCTTGCTCTGACTTCATAAGGAGCCGCTTATTTTCTTTTTGATTTTTCTTTGTTCTCCTTTCTCATTTTCTCATTTCTTTTCTCTCATCTTTATTTTTCCCTTTTTCTTTGTTTTTTTTCTGTTTTTCATATTTATTTATTTTTTTTTATTTTCCTTGGTTCTCCTTTTCATTTTTTTATTCTTTTTGTCTTTTTTCATTTTTCTTTTTTCATTTTTATTTATTTTTTCAATTTTTCTTGGTTCTCTCTTCTCATTTGTTTTGTTCGTTTTGACTTTTCTAATTTTTCCTTTTACTTTTCTTTTTTCTCTTTATTTTTACTTTCATTTTTATTTATTATTTTCTTTTTTATATTTCTCAGTTCTCATTTTTTAATTTTTTGTCTTTTTCTCATTTTTCTTTTTTCCCTTTTTCTCAATTTTTCTTGGTTCTTTTCTCATTTTAATTTTTTATTTTTTCTTTGTTTTTGCTCTTTCTCCTATGTTCTTTAAATTTTTTAGTTAGTATTGTTAGTGCAGTTGGGATAGTTGGTATTGGGTTGTAGTTAGCATAGTTAACATATTTACTACAGTTTGTATTATTTGTTACTATAGTTAGTAAGCATAGGTGGCCTTGTTAGAATCATTAGTGTTAGTTACTTCTGTTTGTTAGCCTAATTAGTAAGTAGGTAGCAGTGTTAGTGTCAGAGTAGTTTCAGGTCACCATGTCTCTGGGCCTGGCAGCCACCTCTGGCAACAGTAAGACCCATGTAGCCTGTTAAAGCTGCTAAAGACCATCGGGCAGAGCAGCTACTGCAAGGTGAAGCTGGCCCGGCACCTGCCCACCGGGACGAGGTGGCGGTTAAGATGGTGGAGGGGAGTGGGAAGAGCGCCTCCAGAGCAAAGGCGCTGCACTGCGAGGTCCAGAGCCTGAAGACCGTGCGCCACCCGAACGTGCTCAAGCTGCTGGAGGTCGTGGCCACAGAGGACACGTCGTTCATCGTCAGCGAGCTCGTGAGCGGAGGAGACCTGCTGGACCACATCCGGAAGAGCGGCCCCATGGCGGAGGACGAGGCCAGAGGGAAGTTTCGGCAGCTCGCCTCGGCCCTGGAGTACTGCCACCGGAAGGGCGTGGTGCACCGGGACCTGCGGCTGGAGCACGTCCTTCTGGACGGCGAGGGCAACGCGAAGCTGTCGGGCTTCGGCAGCAGCGCCGTGTTCCTGGGCCAGGAGCTGAGCACCCAGTGCGGGAGCCCCTGGTACGCGGCCCCGGAGACCTTGCAGGGCCGAGCCTACGCCGGGCCCCCGGCGGACGTGTGGAGCCTGGGCGTGGTGCTGTTCTTCCTGCTCACCGGGGCCCCGCCGTTCTGGGGGTGTGACCTGGCGACGGTGCGCCGGCGGGTGCTGAGTGGGAGGTTCCCGCTGCCGATGTTCCTGTCCTGGGAGTGCAGGAACCTCTGCAAAATGCTCTCCTTCGACCCATGAAAGAGAATAACTCTGAAGAAAATCCTGAAGGCCTGCTGGGTGAATATGGGGCAAGAGAAACTGCGGCCCTACAAGGAGCTGCCCTTTTACACCAAGGACCCCTGGATCACGAAAGTAATGGTGAGCATGGGTTTCAGCGAGACAGAAGATTCTTTACAACACAGGAGATACGATGCCATCACGGCCACATACTTGATACTCAGCAGCAAGAAACCGCAGATGGAGGGCCACGCCATCGTGGTAAGACCTTGTGTGCCCCCCATGGACCCCAGCAGCCGCAGCTCCTCCCTCACCTACTCGGTGCAGCTGAAGGCGTCTGCATGCGCAGGAAGACGCCATCGCACCAAACTCGGCTTACTTGCCTGGCTCTGCAGGGCCAAAAACCAGCATCAGCTGCCTGAGGGGAACCCGGAGTCAGAGCTGAAGGCCACCGAGCCTGCGAGTCTGCTACCTGGCTTGGAGTCCAGGACCGCCACCCCCAGCCCAACCCCCCTGCGTGGCCCTGGGGCCTTCCCCTCCACCCACAGCACCAGCAACCCAGAGGTCACCTGCTGTGGCAACCTCCTCCATGCTGGGCAGCATGAGGGGAGCACCCCAACCTCTCCCTCTGTCCCCACCCACGGCTGGTGGCAGGCCGCTGGGAGCTTCTTAAAGTTCCTGAGAGGCTGCTATTGTTGCCTGAACCCCAAGAAAATAAATTCTAATTTCAAGTAAAATAGTACACTTGTAACAGATATTTGTTCTTCATTTGTTTACGCTAAGTGTCTGCAAAATATCTTGTAGGGCCAGTTTAAAATAGAATATATTAATGGAAATCTGGAGGTTCAGGAAGGCCAACAGCTCAAGAGACAACACCATTAACAAGATAGTTTGTTGCTCACGGTTCCCCAAGTGGGGACGCCAAGGCACGCAGGGCCCCACAGGGAAGCCCCAGGGTGGTCAGGAGGCAGAGGGAGTGGGGGACACTGCAGGCAGAAGGAGCCTTTCCAGTAGTTTCTGGAGGAAGGAACAGCGAGGCAGGGTGAGCAGGCTCAGGACTGGCTGGTCTAAATAACTTCACAGGCTTTGGGGCACGAGGCTGTCCCAGTTGTCTGATACCCACCCTGGGGGACAAGGGCAGGGGGTAGCGGCCTCGACTACACGTGTCCAACAGAGGAGGTAGTTGGGGTGTGGATGGACACTGGATTGGTTGGTTTGTATTTGAAAAATGGGCCCAAGGAGGAGGGTTCTCCCTGGGGTGGCGGGTCAGCATGACGAGGGAGGCAGGAGGCCGAATTGATCGGATTCAGAACAAGGCGTGTCCGCATGTGCACGCAGGACAGATGTTAAAGCATCAGGTTACAGAAGCTAGAAACATGGTCCAGACAAGGCTCAGCTCAGATGTCACCTGAGGAGCCTTCCCTGCCTGCTCCGTCTACAGTGACAGCGACCCCACCCCAGTCTCCCTGCCGTCACCCACCCCATTCCCCTCACAGCGTTCAGGGCCCGGCCCCTTGCTCAGCACCCCACCGTGACTCTCCCGACCCAGAGGAAGGTCCTCACAGGAGCCCCCAAGCCCTGCACCATCTGGGCCTCCCCCCTCTCGTCTCCTCCCACCACTGCCCCCATCCCCCTCCTGGTCCCCTGGCCCTGCTTTTCCTCGGTGACCCTGCTGCCTTCTAACCTGCTGTGTTCTGCTCACTGTTTGTCCCTCTTTGTGATGTTGGCTCCATGGGAGCAGCAGAGTTTGTTTTCTCATCTCCTTCACTGCCGTCCGTTCGTGCCTCCAACCGGAGTCAGGGCTGGGCACAGAGCGGGGCTTCATGAACAGTGAATGAGCAGACAGCACTTAGCACTCCCAGAAACATGCTCCTGTGTGGTCTGTAGTTTTCACTCGCCCAGCGCACGTCAGTGAGGCCCTACTGCTGCTGGGCCAGCTCTGGACACCGGGCACAGCAGCAGAAGAAGCATGCAGAGGTCTCCAGTCTCATCTGCTGACAGCCTAGTTGGGGAGACAGAGAAAAAAGAAGTAAAATATACACAGTGTCAGGCGGGGATGTATACCATGGAGAAAAAGTCAGGAAGGACGTTTGAGCAAATTCCTGAAGATTTTTAGGGAGTAAGCAATGCAGAGGGTAGAGTGTTGCAGGCTGCAAGACCAGCAAGTGCAAAGGCCCTGAGGCCACAGTGGGCTGCATGTTGGAGAGTCTTAGTTACTAGTGTGGATTCTTAGTTTTGTCTCGAATCCAAATTGCACTTTTGTTTGTAATCCTTGCTTACACCTTTCTAGCTAATTAACCTGAGTTCAACAAATTCTATTCCATTCTATTATTTAAAGTAGAACCAGGCAAATTTGGGCGAAGTCACACGTGTTCATTGAATGGCCTCCTTGGGCCCAGCTGTGTCAGGTACCAGGAGGCTGTGAAATCAACACAGCAGTCTCCCGGTTGACGACCCCCGTGGATGAACATCCTCGAGGTCCTCCAGCCCCTCCACTGCCCCTCTGCCCCATCTCCTCTGGGTCTCAAGCTCTGACCCTGACCCTCTGTTGCACCTTCACCCCCACGTCCAGCTTCTCCTGGACTGCTCTGTCTGGGTGTCCCTGAGCCTCTCGAAGTCAGCATGTCCCAATCAGAGTTCAACCCTCTCCCCACATCTGCCTCCTCTCTGTGAAGCCCCTCTGGGTGACGGATCCCCACAAGTGGACTCCTCCACCCCCAGGCAGTGCTCCTCCCCACCCTGCCTGACTGATGCCCCCCAACCCCTGCGATCCACCACCTCAGGAACCCTGTGACTCTCTCCCTTCCATCTTCAGCCTTGGGCTACACACCAACCTCCCCCTCTTCACAAATCCCCGGGGCTGGTATACGTACACATGGGGACACGGAGGTGACACAGGCAGGTATAGCTGGGAATGGCAAGCAGCCTCCCAGAGCAGAGGTCAGACCAGGGCTCCCGAGCGGGCAGAGCACAGCTATTGTGGCAGCAGGACGGCCATAAAGGGGGCGAGGCAGGCGCCCACGGCAGCCCCTCCCCACATTCCCCAGGAGCCCTGTGTCTCAGCCTCGGCTTGGGCTGGCTGCCCCTCCTTCTGTCTGTTAGGTGGGTGCCTGTTCATTCGTTCACTCACTCATTCGCTCATCATGTGTTTGGTTCCTGCCTGATGCCAGGCCCTGGCTAGATGATGGCTCGTCCTTGGAGACCCAGCTCAGATCTCACCTCCTCTGTGAAGCAATTCTTGATGCCCACCCCCTCCTGCAGCCCCTCGGGCCTCACCTGGGCCCTCAGTGCTGTGATCACACTCTGATGAGCTCTCCAACCTGTGAGCCCTTGGGGGGTTCTGGGCCAGATGCAGAAATGGGCTCAGACACATGACCACAGGTAAAACCCCAAAGACATGAGAGGATTACCCACATGCCGCATGGGGGCCAAGTTCACCCCCTCCCTCTCTCCCTCCTGGACCAGGGCTCCTCATTCCCAGGAACCTGAGCGGCCTTCTCTCACCCTGTGCTCATTTAGGGCATTAGCAGTCTGAATTTTTTTTCCAGTGTTAATTCTTTTTAACCTTTGAGGACATGTCATGAGGATATCCCTCAGTAATTTAATTATCACTTCAAGGGAGGGAATGCATCTGTGGTGTCTGAGCCAAGACAGGACAATGTGGAAAGCACAGGATGCTGAGGAGGAGCTGGCTCAGGGGCTGGGCCTCGGGGCAGCAGGAGGAGGGGAGACAGAGACTTAGATGGAGACAGAGCTGCCAGGGTGGGGCTCAAGCTGGGAGGAGTGGGAGTCCAGGGGCCTCCACACATGAGGGTGGTGGCTTCCGGGGTCCCCCTCTGTCACGTACAAGCCGTGTTTCTCATCCTGCAGCACCTCCAGGCCTTAGCACGAGCTGGTCCTCCAGCAGGAGCGCCTTTCCTCTGCTCTCCAGACAGCAGTGCTCTCACCCTGTGAGACTCTGCCCTTCTGGAATCTGTTCCCCAGCCTGCCCATCCACTACCCCCACCCCCACAATGACACACACAGCCCGCTCTGTGCTTAGGTCACCTGGTTGTCATCGCCTGAGGCTGGCCTGTCTGCTTGTGTGAGAGACCAGCAGACCAGCTTTCTAAGTCTGCGTGACCTTGGACGGGTCCCTCGTCCCTTTGGAGGCTCAGTTTCTCACTATAAGTGGGTCTGGCAGTGGCCTCCTCACAGTAGCGCTGTGCTGAGCTGCTGGAGATGGAGCGTTGGACGGGCGCCTGTTGCTGGTGCCCTTTGTGATGACCTTGGGGTCATTGCCCCAACATGCCCAGGGTTTGTGGAACGCCTGGCTACAGTGATGCACGAGGGAGTGGGAGACGGGCAGGAGGTCAGGGCGCAGCTTTGGAGTCAGAAGACACAGCATTCCTTGGGGACACTTCCCTGAGCCCCTGGTCCCGGGCCTCGCCCACCCACACCCCTTCTCAGCTGCCTTTGGGGCACGCAATGAACCCCTGCTCTGAGGCTGCATTCCCCGTGCATCTAACCCAGGCTGGACACTGGTGGGGTCACGTCCCGGGTGAAGAAGTGAAGCTCCACGGGGCTAACGGGAGGACAGCAAACTCAGATGCCTCCAGGGGTCAGGCTGGCAGAGGCTGCGGAGGACCTGGGCAGGGGGACACTTAGGGAGTGGTGGGGACTGTGGCGAGCCGGGGGCACAAGCTCTGTGCAGAGAGCGGCTCCAGCTCAGCTCCAGAAGAGCGTTGCCTGGAGGGACTGTCACAGGTGGCCAGATCCTCTCATTTCAAACATAAAATAAGCTAGACCCCTGGAATTTTGCCTGTAATCTTCCAGTTTTTAAATGTTAGCATTAACTTTTAAAATCTAGATTTCCCCGGGGCCCCGGGTTAGGCTGCTGGTTTCAGAGGCCTGGCCCGGGGTGGGCTCAGGAGCGGCTGCCTGAGGCGGCCCGGACTCTGGATGCTCTTGGCCCTGCAGCCTCCACTGCCCTCGGACCCCCCACCTGGTGCCTCCTCGTGGATGTTCAGGGGCAGCTCAGCCCCCCGAGGAGAGAATGGGAGCCTGCAGGCTGCTGGGTGGTTGGCTGCCATATGGAGGGCTGGGCTCTTAGGGGAGCCGCCCTTTCTTGCAGCCCCTGTGGCAGGTGGTGCTGCCCAGGCCCCCCCCCGCCACACACACACACATGGTACATCCCTCCACTCCTCTGTGAGCCCAACTAGGCTCGCTCTGTGCACTGCCATTTTTCAGGGCACCCGTGGGAAAGAGAGCAGTATGCCCTCATGTTGGAGCACAGTGAATGGGACCCTGCAGCCTTAAACGTGTATTGAGCGCCTGCTGTGTACTTGGTCCTAGGCTGGGAGCTCAGGCAACTATGAGGAGGAGAAAGCCTGGGCTTCTGTCCACAAGAGACCAGATAGCACCAGAGGAGGAGGCAGGGATGTGGACGGCTTCAGCGAGAAGGGAGGAGACATCCAATGGGATCTGGGGTGGCCTCAAACATCACCACGATTTGATTGGGTGGGGTCGGGGACAGGGTGTGGGTGTGCTTGGAGGAACAGCACACACAACGGCTCGGATGCAAGATGTTCATGGTGTGGGGAGTGGAGCAGATGTGACTGGGGCTCCCCGATGTCACCCTGCCCCTGGACCAGGCTCCTTCCTCCCTTCCTCTGAGATGATGGAGATGGTGAGGAGAGCAGCTCTTAGCACTCCCGGGAGCCCATTATTAGCTCTCTGTTACAGAAGACAACACTGAGGCACAGAGAGGGGAGGGGCTTGCTCAAGGTCACAGAGCAGGAAACCTTGCTATATCCCAGGCCCCACGGCCCATGTCCTTAACTACTGCTCTGTGCTGCCTGCAGAGACACAGGCCTCAAATGGACTTTGAAAGCTGTCTGACCCCATGCCCCATTGGATACTGAGTCATCCTCAGGAAACACCCCCAAACACCTACTTGCACATCCCCAGCGGCAGGGAGCTCACTGCCATTCCAGGAAGCTAGCTCAGCCGCCCTGTGAATTGGCCCTGAACAGCCCAGGAGACACTTGGGGCATCCACAGGGCTCCCTGCCCCCGCTGAGCAGCTCCAGTCCCCTTGGCTGTCCTTGACACAAGGCCTGCTAGAGGTGACAGTCATGCAGCCAGGTGTGCAGTGCAGATAAGGACATGGTGGGCACAATGCACGCTAAACACAGACATTGGGTATTCATTCTACAAACATCCACTCAGGCTTGGCAATGTGGCGGGCTGGACTTGGGCCTGGGTAACCAGCGGCGAATACAACACAGCCCCTTGAGCTGCCAGTCTCATAGGAAAGGAGTGCCTGGAGAAACGGGATGGTGGTGCCCCCACCCCGCCCCCATGAATAGTCGCACTGACGTCAGGCTGTGGCCGTGGGTCCCAGTAAAGGGCGACGGGAGGCCCCGGACACCCCATGCGGGCACCGACCAAGAGCTGGATGCCGGAGCTGGACTGCCGGGCTCCGTGATCTGAGGTAGTTACCTCGCCTGTCTGTGCCCCAGTTTCCTCATCTGCAAAAAGGGGTGATAACGGTGGTACCTATGTCGTAGAATTTTCATGTAGATCAAGGGAGTTTGTGTTTTTAAAGTGCTTAGGACAGTGTCTGGCAGAGGACCAGGCTGCCGCTCTCCTCAACAACAGCCATGTGAGGTAGGTTTTGCTATTCCTGTTTTAAAGATCAGAAAACTGAGGCCGAGAATGGTTACGAGGTCAGCCCTTGGTCACCCTGTCCTCATGCTGCACCATGAACATCCACTGGTCCCCTTTCTGCCCAGCTGGCCTGTGATTGCCTCATCTCTCCATTCCCAGTAACCACCTGGCAAAACAGGTGCTGAGAACTGTCGGATGAATTCCTGCATGACTGAAGACTCAGACCCTGCACCTTGGGCTCCCAGGGCCTCGGACGGGACTGGGAGACTGAGTGCCCTCAGACTGTGCAGGAGGCACAGTGCGTGTCCATCGCTTCACTCACATCCAGCATGGCAGGGCGTGGGGCCTGGGGCTGGAGGGCGCTGGAGTCACCCCTGGGGAGATGCCAGGTGAGGAGGGGAGAAGTACAGGGGCCTCAGGAAGTGGGGCAGCCTCGCCGAGTTTCCAGGCAGCTGAGGCGTGGGAGTGGGGACACTCACAAGGGGCAAGGGATGGAGTCCAGCCTGGGCACCACCCACTGTTGGGCAGCGGTGGGAATGGGGACAAGCCCTGCCCCCGGGGTCTCCTCCTCATTCATCAAAGGGGAGAGAAATAACAAGACTGGTGCAATAGACCCCCAGTGCCCTGTGTGCCCCGCGGCCGCAAGGATTTCGTACCTCTTAGCCCGTTTAATCCTCCTGGATCCTCGTGGAGTAGCTACTGATTCCAGCCCCATGGATGGGAGGACTGAACTAGGAGGACTCAGCGACCCAGCGCAGGATGGAGCCAGGACTAAGCTTCGGGCACGTGTGCTCAGGCCGGCTGGGAGCAGCCCCCAGCACTGCGGATGGTGCGGACGGACGATGTGGAACAGCCGGCCGGGTGGCACGCAGACAATGTCTCTGTGTTCCCTCTGACGGCAACTCAGCTTATTAAGACAGGGAAGGCTCCCATTGCTGATACTCAGCGCCCCTCTGAGGGACACTAACATGTAGGATCTCGATGGCTCCTGGGAAAGTGGAAAGGGTGTGGGCCCGGGCATCAGGTCTGTGTCAGAACCCAGCTCTGCCCCTACCCCCTGTGTGACCTGGAAGCTTTCCCTAATCTCTCTGTGCCCAGCTTTCCAGACCTGACTCAGAAGGTTCTGTGTTTGGCACACAGGAGACCCTCACTCAAAGGGCAAAAGCCAGCCCTCCCGGGACCTTCTCCTTCCATCACCTGTGCCCAGGTCACAGAGACCTGCTCCTTGACGAGGGCAGGTGCAATCCCACAGGTCCTCCGGTCCCCCGCCCAAGCCTTTCCCTCGTCAGTGACAGTGAGGAGGGGCAGGTCGCAGCTCCCAGGAAGTCTGCACTGAGCTTCTGAGTCTTGGCAGAATTCCCGGTTCCACACAACTCAGTTCACAGCAAGGAACAGAGCCCTCCCCCAACTCGTGTTTCAGCTGCAGGGCCCCCCAGGGGCAGGATTTACAAACTGACCACCAACTTGGGGCTGGGAGATGTGGATTCCAGAGCACATGACCTCTGCCCCATGACTTCAGGGGAGTCACGCCCCCCCACCCCCCTCCCCTTAGCCAGTCTCCTGGACCAGGGGTCAGCCATCACAGGCAACTACAGTTTTATCACCAGGCAGCCCTGCCCACTACTGGAAACACTAGTGTGTGAGACTGGGAGTCCGAGGGCCTGGACCCCCTCCCAGAAAGCAGGATTGAGAGCCTGGACTGCCCACTGTTGGTGCTGCTTTTGTGCTACGACAGCAGATTTGAGCAGTCGTGACAGAGACCACAGGTCCCTCAAAGACTAATGTATTTACTCTCACCCTTTACAGAAAAAGCCAGCCTGCCCCAGAAGACAGTCCTGAGAACAGCAGCGACAGCGTGCCCCAGGGCAGGACTCAGCCCAGCCCGCTCCCGGGCTCTCCCTGCACTTCATTTAATCCCCATGCCAGGAGGGAGAGACTCCAAGATGCCCATTTTACAGATGAGAAAGCTGAGGCCCATCTTGCCTTAGTAACTGAGCATGGTGGAGCCAGCTTCGCACTCCAGAGCCCTCACCTCTCACCCCTGCACTCTGGATGGCGGGTCTGGGCCCACGGCACCCTCCGTTCTCACGCTGACAGCCGTGCTTGAGGGCCTGCCGTCCCAGAGGTGGCAGGGATGACGCACGTAACTGCCTTATTCTGAACTGCCTGGCCTTGGCCGTGGCTCCTGCCGGCTGAGGCTTTAGAGGTGAGCCCTCACCGCTCCCTGCCATGCCAGGGGGCAGACCCCTCCCAACCTCCTCCTTCTGAATCCTCAGCTCCAGAGTCGCAGTAAAGAGCCATGTACCCAGGGCGGAGGCAGCATCCCGGGGAGGGGGTGATGGGAGGGCCTCTTGTACTGAAGTTGACATGTGGAAGGGCCAGTATTTACGTGCACAATGGGACTCAATTTGAAGCTAAGAACTTGGCCCTGGACAGCAATAAAAGCTGAGAGGCTGAGAGCTCGAAGGGAACAGGGAAAGGGTCTTGGCTTTTGGGTCGTAAATGTGTAATTTAATTAAAGAAATCAGCCTCCTGGATGATAGCAGTTTGCCTTTTAAGGCCAGAATTGGCCAACTGAAGCCCCAGGCACCCCTCAATTCCAGGATGTGATTGTGTGGACATAGCTGGCCTTAGCCGGGGTGCTGTCCTCTGGATCATGGACCAGACTGTGAGGCCTAACCTGCAGCACACCCGCCCACGTGTCACCCCATGGACAGTGGTTGCCGCGGGTGCAGGGCGTTCCTCCTGCTCGGCCCCGGAGGCCCTGGATGGTGATGAATGACATGTCTGTGGGGTCCCGTGGGTGAGCGCTTCATGGGGAAGAGCCCTCCACCCGCTCTCTGCCCCCTGGGGGAGTGCTGGGTTGGGCAGCAGTTCTGAGCCCCCTCAGGTTTAGCAAACATCCTGGCTCTGAAGTCGTAAAGCAGCACAGTGGATTGGGAAAGACAGGCTCTGGGTTCAAATCCCACCCCCGCCATTCACCAGCAAGCCCCTGAGCCACTTCCAGCCTCAGTTTTCTCCTCTGTAAGCACGGACGCAGTCACCCTCATCCTCAGAGATGGATGCGTCCTGTGTAAATTACAACACCTACACTGTGTGTTTTTGGGGATCTGAGGGGTGTGCAAAGGCCCAGGGCCGATGCGAGAGGTGAGGTGTGGGCATCACAGATGTGACGACCTAGCTTCCTAAAGGACCGGGCTGTGTGTGTGCATCCTAATGTCCAGAAACAGATCTCTGCCACTAGCAAATTCATTCACTAAGGTTGTGTTTACTCTCTCGTGTCAGTTATCATCATCTGTTTGAACAGAGGCCTCTGGCGTCATCAGCAACATTATTACCTGTCACAGAATGGCCCTGCTCAGTTCCTGAAGCACAGGGACCTCTGCACTCCTGTGGGTTCCCGGCTGTGCCTGTTCTCGCTCTCTGCTCAGGGTCTCTCGGTAGCTCCCTATTGCCCAGGGCACGCCTCCCTCTGGGCATCAAACGTCATACGAGGCCCTGCTCCCCTGTCCCCCCCTGCGCTGTGCTCAGGCAGTCACGAACCACAATCATCCCGCCGCCGGCTCGTCTCCCACCTCTGCACCTGCTCCTCCTGCTCTTCTGTTCCCTTGTCTGAAACCTCAGCTCCTTCATCCACTTCTCCTTTACAGCAGGATCGAGTTGGTTGCTCACACAGAAGCCTCTGCCCACCCCACCCTGCCCTCTTCCAGTGGATGCTCAGTTTGGAGGAATGACAGTTGGTCCAAGCAACTGCCACCCAACTCCCACGTCTGGTGATTGGTCGGGGCAAGGACTCGTTCTGGCCAATGAGATGTTAGAGGAAATCTGTGGGGGCTTCTGTGAGAGATTTCCCTTCCTGAAAAGAAAGAGATGGGCAGGGAGGAAGATGCGCCCCTGCTTCTGGCTTGAGCACTGACTGTGCAGATGTGGTGGCTGGAGTGGAGACAGCCACACTACAATCATGAGGGAGTGACACTGACATTCTCTTAATGGTGGAGTAGAGAGGGGGTGGCTTCTGAGTCACTGATGACATTGTTGGGCTGCCAGACCACCTCTGGACTTCCCATCTCTCACGTGGTCTTTAAACATTTAACATTAGATGCCTTTGTGGTCTAAGCCACTCTTAGTAGAGTTTCCTGTTACTTCAGCCAAACTCCTATCTCACTGGTACAGCCTTCAAGTCTCAGTTAAATATTCTCTGCCCTTAACTAGTTCCCCAGCAGACGTGGGCCTCTGCCCCGACTCTCACCCTTCACCCATGAAAACAGCCCGTCAGCTATGATTCTCTGTCTGCCTAGCTGGTTCATCAGTATTTGGTTTGTGAACACCTCTGGGCCCAGCCTCTGCACTTTCTTCTCTGGGCACTCTGAGCAAGCACACAGTGGGCCCTGGGGCACCACAAGGAGCTTGCTGCCCGACCACAGCCAGAAGCCCCCTCCCATCAAGAAGCTTTTGGAGTCATTTTGGCCCGAGCACTGCTTCCAGACCTTGGGATGAGTGGTATAGGTCCATGCCCAGGATCCAAACCGTGAACCCAGGCTGCTGAAGCAGAGTGCACCGAACTTCACCACCACGCCACGGGGTTGGCCCTGGTCACTGCATGTTCAACTTTTGAGGAACCACCAAACTCTTTTCCAGAGTGGCTGAACCATTTTATATTCCCACTGACAATGTACAAAGGTCCTGATTTCCCCGCATCCTCGCCAACACTTGTTATTGGCCATCTTTTTGATTAAAGTTAGCCTGGTGGCCATGATGTGTTCTCTCTTTGAGGTTTGACTTGCATTTCCCTAATGACGAGCGATGTTGCGTGTTTTGCCGTGTACTTATTGGCCATTTGTATATCTTCTTTGTAGGAATGTCTAGTCAAATGCTTTGCTGATATTTACTTGAGTTATTTGTCTTTTCACCATTGAATTTAAAGAGTTCTTTAAATATGCTGAATACTAGAACCTTAGCAGATAAATGAATTGCAAACATTTTCTCCCATTCTGTAGGTTGTCTTTTCACTTTCTTGATAGTGTCCTTGGATGCACCAAAGTTTTAAGAATTATTTTTTAAATTATTATAGGTGACAGCAAACCCTTGAGGGATGGAGTAGGACAAACACAAATACTGAAGACAAAGAAATAAAGGAGGTAGGTGGTGGAGGCCCGGCCTGGGCGCTGGGACCCCTGAGTTCCAGTCCTGCTGGGGCCCTTGCTGCTGCTCTGGACTCATCTTCTCTGTAAATGGGGACAGCGGTGTCTGCCCTCCCCCTGTGGCGGGTCATGTGGGGTCAGTCAGATGCTAAACTCCCCAGAGACCTGCTCCTGGTGTCTGCCATGTGCCGGGCTCGCTGCTGATCCATTTACTCCTCACAACAATCCAAGAAGGTGGTACAAGTGCCCTCATTTACAAAGGAGAGAACTGAGACTCAGAGAGGTTAAGTGACTTGCCCGAAGTTACTCAGGATTCAAATTCAGATGTGTCTGACTTTCCGCTGCACCAATTGGTAACAGGTCCAGGTAGTACTTGCCTCTTAAACAGCTGCCTTTTGATGCCTCCAGCAGAAGTGGAAGTTTTAAACCCTAAGTTAGGCCATGGTGGGTGGGGCTGGGCTGGGGACAAGGGAGGAACCTCAGCCCATCCCAAGTCCAGCAGGACGTTATCCAGGGTGTGGAGGCGGGTCAGCCAGGGGCCAGCCAGCACAGAGGGCCCTCCCAAGGGCTATCTACAGAGAGGCTCTGGCGGGACTGCAGGTATGGGCAGGGCTAGGGGGCCGGCAAGGGTGGGGGACCAGGACCAGCCCAGCAGGAGCCTGAGGGGCCACCTGGCAGGAGCCGTGGCCACGTAGGAACGCAGCCTCCCTCTGGATCCAGGCCTGGCAGGGAGGGGCCAGGAGAGTCAGCACTCCTCTCTCTGTCCTCTGTCCTCCTGTCCACAGGCCACCGCACACACGACCACAAGACTTTCAGGGGCTCCCGGAAATGTTTTAATTTTAATTTCTTTTACAATCAGAGGAAAAAATAAATATAACAATAATGAACATATAATAAGGAATCCAGCCTGAATATTTGTGTTTATACCAAGACAATTATAAAACAAAATTTTTAATATTTTTTAAAAGAGGCAAATTGGCCTAGGGCCCACAAAAGTCATAACGCATGCCAACATGCCAGTGACAACTATTTACCAGTTTCTTGGGCATCATTCTAAAAATATTTTATGCATATACATTTTAAATATTTATGTATAAATGGTTTTTCTTCTTTGTAATTAGGCAACATTTTAAACATATAGAAAAATAAAGAAAATAATGTAATAAACACTCATGAATCCAATACCCAGATTAAATAGAAGTAAATACAACTTTAAGCATACTCGCTTCAGAGATATTTTTAATTTGATAAAGGAAATGGAATGGGCTGTGTAAAGCTAATCCCCCTCCCACGGTTCCCCTCCCTCGCTACCCTGAAGTTGCTGCCGGTCGCTCTGGAGCTTCTCTCTGTGCAGACCACAAGCACTGTGCTAAACCCCGCGGTCATGGACTTCTCAGCGCTTGACGGAGTGGACCGCTCCCTCCGCCTTGAGACACTGCCTTCCGTGCTCCCAGGAGCCCTCACTCTCCCGGTTTTCCTCCTCCTCCACTGGCTGCTCCTCCCAGTGTCCTTCACTCGGTCCCCTCATCTTCCCCACTGCTTGTGGTGGAGGGCCCGGGGCTCTGTCCTTCTCCTGTCTGTCTGCACTCTCTCCATCATTCTCCAGTCTCTGACTGACATCCAAATTAATATCTCTAGCCCAATGCTTTCACCAACATCCACACCCATAAACCCAGACACCAAGAGTCTTTGCTAGAGCACTTTGCTTTAGTGAGAAAAGATGGATTTTTAACAGTCGAGCTTTGAATGCATGGGGAAAAAAAAAACCCAAAAAACAAAACCCTACCTTCCAGCGTGTAAAAGAAAGCAGCTAGGGGGAAAGAAAGAGCCCATCTGCTAATTAAAACTGCAAGAGTAGAAGGAAGAACAATTACTCTAAGGCACCATCTCTCCCCACATTCCTGCAAACAAATTAGCTTCAACTCCCACACAGTGGAAAAACAATGCCAATTACAGCTAGAGTTCTCCTCAACGTGTTCTCTCTTCTCCATCGGCATCCGATCATTAACAGTGCTTTGATAGTGGGTTGGAGACAAGCAGAAATTACTTCTGCCCACTTTTATTTTATAGCAAAGCCACAGCGGTGGGGAGGCTGGGACCAACATCAGACCCAGATCAGTTGCCTCCTGTGTTCCAGGTGAGAAAGACCGCATCTTCAACCCAACACAACCCAATCTCTGGATGCCTGAGGACCGATAATGGCAGTTTATAGCACAGGAGAGAAATAAACTCGTGTTAAATTTCAATGTAAAGCATAATTGAAGAAATGTGGTTAAAAATAGTTTTATAAAGGCAGATGACACCGGGGCATGTGTTAATGTCTAGAGGATATCTTTCGAGGTGTATTTCCAACTATGGATGGAATGGGTACCTAGCTGAGAATAGCCCATACGCTTTTGAAAACCTTGACCAAGACAAGCAGTGGGCGTGAGGAGGGGAGACGGCCGTCTGACAGTTGCAGGCACCTTTTTGGTTTCTCTGGTCGGGGAGGCCTGAATTTCACCTTTGCTGGCAGGCAGTTCCTTTGAGTGATTTGGTTATGCCAAGGGAAAGGAGCAATCCTTTCTGGAACAGAGGTTCAGGAAGCGCAGTGGGGAAACTGGTCTGCATGGCCCCATAACAGAGCATTTTCATGGTGTGTGGAATGCTTCTCTGCAGATCGCATTCCTTTTTGGGGAAAAATACTCCTCCAAATGTGGATTTAGATTACACTGTCCTTAAAAAATTTTATTTGTTCTTGAGGTGTGTTTGTGTGTGTGTGTGCAAGCAGAACCATTCTTGTTCAAGAGTTTAACCATCTGTGTCAGGAGCAAAATGGAGCTGGGACGGTAGCAGGAGGGATGAAGTGGCGTGTCTTCATTTCATGCTTTCTTTGTAAAGCTTCCCATTAGGTGTCCCTGCAGATTGACTCACTCTGATTTCAGGGAACGTCCGTCTCTGGGGTGTCGGTTTTGCCAAGGTGAGCCGTGGGAGGAACGCTTGTTTCTGATGCGAGTAGACATTCAGACGGCCAGACACCCCAGAAACGGGCTGGGATGTGAGGACGGAGGGACGAGGCTGGAACTCCAGGGAGGTGAGAAATCCTCAAGGGCCCGCAGATGGAGGGCGGTGGTCAATCCTTGCAATAGGGTGATTCCGAACAGCCATATTCAGCACCCCACGGTTTTCTCTGTGTAAGTCCTTGTAAAGAATATCGGTTATCACATGGGGATCCATGCCAACATTGAGGAACATTCTCTGGAAAACTGCAAGAGGGGAGCCTGGTAGAATTAAGGCTTCCTGTGGTCAAGTGGGACATTTGAGAGGGAAGATGCCAGCTGGAGAGAGACACCTGAATTATCTGTCAGTGGCACTCAGTGCAGCAATTGTGATTCCCCAGGGGACATTTGGCAATGTCTGGAGACATTTTTGGTTGTCACAACTGGGGAGTTTCTACTGGCATCTAGTGAGCAGAGGTCAAAGATGCTTCTAAACATCCTACAACACGGCTCCTCCCCAACTAAGAATTATCTAGCCCAAAGTGTCTATAGTGCTTAGGCTGAGAAGCTGACCTCGATGGAGGTAGTCAACGCATTTAGATGTTCAAATGCAAATATAATAAAAACTGAATCTCAAAAATATTAATACTATTGATTTTAAGAGAAAAGGTCGTCTGCCAAAAAACACAACAAGATATATTTATGGAGCGTCTAGTGAGCATCAAGTTTTGTTCTAGGTTCTAGGGTCCCAGCAACCAACACGACAAACTTCTCGTCTTCGTGGGATTTATGTTCTAGTTGTGAGGGTAGACCCCTAAGAATCATGTACACTTCAGATCATAATTATAATGGCTCTTGTGAATTCACTCCTTTAATCCTCCCAATAACCCTATGAGATTTGTGCTTCTAAAATGCCCATTTTATAAGACACTGAGGCATACAGAGGTAAGGAGCTTGTCCAAGATCCCACAGCTGACAGACCCCATGGGAATTCTTTATAGCATTTCAAATTGGTCTTGTAGTCAAACAGACTTTAGAGCTTAACTAAGTACATGATTTTGGTCCATAATTCAATTTCTCTTGTCTCTTCCTTCATGAATAGAATGGAGGTAATAAAAGTAACTCATAAGGTTGTTGTGAAAATTACATGTGTTAATTTATGTACGCTGGCATACAACGGAGATTGATGAGTTACATAAGGAAAATGGAAAGTGGACAGAGAACGGCTGGAGACCTCCTTTAGACTCATGGTTCCCGGGACCAGCAGCACCAACATCACCTGGGAGCTTGTTAAACAGGCAAACTCTTGGCTCCCAGCTCAGTCCTCACTCTGGAGACGGTCCCAGCAACCTGTGTTTTAACAAGCTCTCCAGGTGACTGACGTCCGCTGAAATTTGAGAACTAATGAATTAGACCCTTCTGAGACAGTGATGTTTGAGCTGGGACACACACTCTTCTTCTCAACCCTGTCCTGACTACAAACATGTTTTCTCCAGTTTTTTTGAAACTCTATCTTTCCTCCCCTCTCTTTTGCTGTTTCTCTACTTCTCCTTGGCTTCATGCTTAGCAGGTCCCATCTCCTCACCTTCTCGGATCAGTCGCCTTCCCTGATAGCTTTACACACCCTCGCTGCTCTCCATCTTCACTGAGATGGTTCTCGGTTCTCTTTGTAGCTGTCTTCACCCATTCATTCATTCATTCATTCATGCAGGTTTACTGAGCCACACCGGGCCCTGTGTAGACTCCAGGAGGAAGAGCAGGGAGAGGCCCGTATTCTCAGGGATGCTGCCATTTAGTGGAGAAGCAGGAACCTGTCCCCGTCGCAGGCCTGGCTTCAGGGGTCAGCCAGAGGAAGAGTAGCGGCTGAGTCAGGGTGGGGCAGAGGTGGGGATCAGACCAGCTTCTCAAAGGAGGTAACACTTGTTTGAGACTTGATGAACCAATAGGAAGAAAGCCTGCTAAAATGATCTTAGAAATCATCTGTAAGAACACAAGGGCAATAACATCAAGGAAGGAATGCTTTTTAATAACAGCACAAAAAGCTAAGCGTGGGAGTCACATGAATGTACTAAAGAGAACTAGTAGGATCCACTGACTAAAGAGGATAGAAATGTTCTACTATGTTTTCCTTAAAAGCAAAAGCTGACGAACCAGAAGCGAAGGAACTATCATGGGGTCCATGCTGGGCCTTCTGGATGACCCTCTGCTGCTGTGATTGATTTGTTTTCTTCTTCTTTTGCCTCCAGGCCTTTGCTCGCCCTCTTGCTCCTGCTGGGTTTGCCTCCCTCCCGCTCCCTCCCCACCTCTGTTGGTGAAAATCCTCCCATCTTTTAACGTCCAGGTCAAAAGCTGCCTCCCTCCAGAGACCTTCTCCAGTCCTCCTCATTGCAGGTGATTTGTCTCCCCAGCAAACCCAGAAACCTTCGTTTAAACTCTCATCAGCTGTTAGCACATTTTGCTGCATTCTGCTTATCAGATAGGAAGGTTTTGTTCTCTGGTCGGTGAAAGATCCTCCAAGATCTGGACAACCTCTTACCCACCTTTGTACCATCACAATGGCACAGGCTCGTGCACTCAATAATCAGGGCCGGGCTTCACTGGACAGGATTACACACGCACGGGCTCGAGAAGGCTCAACCACCGTCTCCTGCTACATCATAATAACGACTCTAGAGGAGTCAGAGGGTCAAATTCCTCAATCGATTCATAAACTTCAATAACAGAAATAAAGGGCAGGAAAGCAACTTATGATTACAGAGTAAATTAAGGACATTGATGGAGATAAGGTCAATGTGTCCTACTATATGAAAGAAAAAGTTATTCAACAAAATGTAATAGAATAAATGCAAGGAGAGAAATGACAAAGGAAAAGTGTGACCACACCATGGATGAAAATCTGCTAATTACATTGAAATTGATCAATATTCATAAGTTCAGCACTCAGCCTCCTGCATAAGGTAGTTAAAAGAGCAGGAACAGCTTCCACACAAGGATACATAGATAATAAACCACCATGAGGAAAAACGCAGGTTTTTAGCTATTGAAGAAATGCAAATCAAAACAGGTAAATTATATCATTATATACCAGTTAAACATTTTTCTTCTCATGATAACAAATTGATTTTGGCAAAGCTGTCCGTCTCTCTCTTGTTTCTCCAAAGCCAGGGCCAAGAGAACAGTGAATCCATTAAAACTCTCTGAGGTACAATTTGGAAATATGTAAAAAGAACAATCACACTGTTTCTACATTTTAACTTAGTTATTAACTTTGGGAGAAAATATATCAAGGAAATAATCTCAAAAGGGCAAAAGAATTCTGCTAATAATTTAAAAATCAGCAAACCAAATGCCTGTCAAGCACTGCACAGGGTCTGGAATTTTCCCTCCTTGTGAGCTAACAAGTTGCCCTGTAACTGTTTCACAGATGCTCTCAGGAGACATGAGACTCATGGCTCAGAGACAAAACACTTTATTCCCCTAGGCAAAAGCTGTAGCTTGAGCTCCCTGTTCATTTGTTCTGGCTTTCCATATCTCCCAAGTCCCACGGGGGAGACAGAAAGGGCCTGTGATAGACGCCTGCGCAGAGAATGGGCTGTGTTACAAGAAAGGGACACTGAGCTTGGACGATTCACCACTTTCATAGTAAGTAGATGCAAGTTGCCCTTTGCCCAGGGAGAGAGGTACCTCATCTGTCAAGGTCACTCTGTGCAAACACAACTCTGAGCTACGGCTGCGTAATGAGCAGTCAGGACCTTGTGTTCTTGGCCTGCCCCATGTGAAGGTGCAGGGGTGCTCAGGGCCCTCGGATCACCTCTCCCGACAATGCCTCATTGATTCATTCAACAAATCCATTCAAATTTATTGAGTCACCTTCTGTGAGCCTGGCACAGAATGAGATGCTCAGGACACAGCAGTGAATAAACTCCCTGCCTATGAAGAGCTTACATTTTAGTGGGGAAGGCAGATAGCAAAAAGGAACTAAATAAATAACGTGCTGTCCCCTCTGTGAGGTGTTGTGAAGACAAATAAAGCAGAGTAGTGGGACAGAGAACACCTTTAGATAGAGTGACAGATTGTAGATCTGATGGTCAGGGAAGGCCTGAGGTGGTGACACTGGAGCAGAGACCAGATGAAGTAAGTGAATGAGCCATGCCTATCTGAGGGAACAGCATCCCAGACAGATGGAACAGCTTACACCGAAGCCCTGAGAATGGAATGTGCTTGTTATGTTCAAGGATCTGGGAGGCCAGGTGGGCTGGAGTGTGGTGAACAGGGGAGAGTGGTCTGAGACGAGGGTAGCGAAGCTCAAGACTTGTAATTGAGACAATACAGATTTCTAAACTGTCAATTTTTATAGAAAACAATTTATATAAAAGAGTTAAGTGAAAACAATCAGGCTGAGCCCCCAGACCAGCATATGGAGGGCAGCTCGGCATCGTGGGCAGAGAGGGGACAGGGTCAGGAGAGGTGAGTCCAGCCGCCAGTCACAAGGCAAGTCAACAGCTCTCCCTGTTTCTTCATCTGCAAGTGCTAATGATGCCTAAAAAGGTTAAGATCAAGGGGAACAAAATGTGTGAATGGGTTTTCTTGTTACAGACATTTGAGGAATTAAAACTGTAAAACACAATCTATATCAAAAGATCATAAGAGAACTGAATGTAAGGTTTAAACTGAAAGTTAAAAATAGTAGCAATCGTCATCATTTACTGAACACTTACTCCTGTGCTACTGGCTTTATTTAACTATAGTTTTATAATAATCTCCTCACAGGTATAATTGATACCGACTCTCATATCAGTTTCCCCACATTAAACCCAGCATATATGAGGTTAAAACCAGAGCACTCTTTCCCTGCTTACTCCCTGTCTTCCTGGCTCCAGAATCCAATATCCTCCCTGGAGACAGACACCGGCAAGGACAAGCACCTGGATGGTCTCCTCCTCGCAAAGAGATACAGGCTGGTGGGAAAGCTGCTGACCAGCAGGTTCAAGGGCTCCCTCCTCTCTGCAAGTAGTCTCAAGGCCAAAGACAGGCTGGTGGGAAAGCTCCGACCAGCAAGGCCATACGCTCCCCCTCCGCTACCTAAAACCCCAAATAAAAACCCTTCCTTTTAGTTTTTTGGGGAGTCTGGGATTTCAGCGTTAGCTGCCCTCTCTCCTTGCTCAGCGCTGTGCAAAAGTAAAATTCCTACTGTCTTCCACCACACCCGGTGTCACAGATTGGCTTGCTGCGCAACGGGTGAGTGAACTCACTTCAGGTTCGATATCATAATTATCTTCATTTTTAAAATAAGGAAACTGAGTCTCAGAAAGCCTAAGTTGCTCAAAATCTCTCACCTAATAAACGGTACAATATAAAAAGTGTAACTATGAAGAGAATATACAGCAACATGAAAATTGTTAAGAGAAATCTGCAAAATGAAAAATTGATTTCCAGCATGAAAAATGCACTTGGCTGGGAGCGAAGACAGAAGCATCAAAGCACGTCAGGCACCTGACCTGAACAACGTGAATGCTTCTACATCTGGGAATCCTTTGCTCTTGTTATATGGCTTGTCCAATAAAATGGGGAGAAAATTATTGTGAAACTATTTCAAAGCCTAGTCACCATTTCCTTCTAAAGGATTGTCTTCATCATGTCAATTTTCTCAAAAAAATCCAAAATGCAGCTCTTTCCAAGATCAACTCCAAGCCCTGCTCCTTGGCATGTACACCCTGCGCACTCAGCTCCTGCCACCTCAACCCAGCCATGCACGCCCCTGCCAGGTCCAACCCTCCATGCATCTCGTCCAATAATTAAATTCCTTCCCTGCATTTCAGTCAGCGGAAGGTCTTCTCTGACTACAACGTCCTCCATCTCTGTGACCCCTGAACAGCCCACACCGCCCAAACACTTCACATTTATATCTGTAGGTATTTTCATTTTGACTTCTTTGCCTGTGGCTTCTCATGTCTCATCCCTGAGTGGGCTATCAAGTCTGTGTGTGTGAGCAAGAACCGTCCTGAGGAAAGGAGAGTAAAGGAGAAGGGCATTCTTGGAGCATCCCTCCCTTCAGGGCCAGTTCCCCAAAGACTGCCCCAGGTGCGGGGGGGGGGGGGGGGGGGGGGGGGGGGGGGGGGGGGGGGTGGTGACTAGTCAAGGGAAGAAAGCCCTTGCACCTGCTCCAGCCCAGGGGGCCTTTCCAGAAAGTCTTCTCTGGGAGCTGGCTCTGGCTCTCCTGAGCACCTGCTCAGCCTGAGCTCTTTCCAGAGTGTTAGGAACCCAGGACGTGACTGCAGGTCGTGTTGCGGTGACAGGAGGAGGGGCAATCTGGGCTCTGCGTCCTTTATGCTTCTGGTCCAGTCCCAGGCGCAGCCGCAATGCAGCTTTCAGTTGATTTAACTGTGATCCAACTGCTTTTTAAAAGTGCAAGAGACTGAAAACGGGGGGCCAAGTGGAGGGTTAGGAGGATGTCCCCTTTCTAGTTGGTTTCTACCTTTGCCCAAGGGTCAACCTAAAGTGACTCCAGTCCAACCCTGGGTATGAAGAACCAAGAGACAGAGACTATAGTCGGGAATATCAGCAACAGCAAGGCGGGGTGGGGCGAGCACGGGTGTGCTGCGGGCTGGGATGTGATGGGGCAGGGTTAGGGACAGCAGGGCGAGGAGGTTGTAATCCCTCTCTCTTCCAGGCCTCTGCCAAACTCTTAGACGCCACGTTCGTTCCGCCTGGAGCCACACAGTGAGCTGAAGGCCCATGAAGCCCTGGGGGCAGAAGGGCTGCGAGTGGAGCGGCGGGATGGAGCTGGGTTTAGGGGCGCCCTGTTTCCCTACCCAATACTGGAGTCTCCTAATTCAGGTACGAGTATGCAGGATCAAGATGTGGGGAAATAAGAAACCCTCTGTCCGGGAGGGGGCGGGCCTAACCGTGCCACCGGGCCCACCGGAGAGAGCCACATGGAGTTCCCACGCGATTTGAACCTTCGCCGAGACCACCGCAGTTGGTGGTCCTCTCCGAGAGCACGGCGGAGGCGGGGAAGACGCCCGAACGCGCGCAGGGCGGGCTGCCACCCGCAGGTTCTCCAGACCACCACCGCCCACCCCGCCGCCGGGCTGGAGGTGGGAGGGGGGCAGCTCTCCAAGCCCGGCCCTGCGCGGACTCTGGGCTGCGCTCTCGGATTCCCAGCGCCATGACAGCCGGTTGCTCTGGGGATGGCGAGGAGAGGTGGGTGGCACTGGCGCGCCGAGCGGAGCTGGACTCGTGAGGGGTCCCACTCTGTTTTTCTCCACTGGAAAAGAAGTCCACGCAGGCGCCAGGGAGAGGCGCCAAAGGGGAACTAAGGCCCAAGGGAGGACCAGGGTAGGGCGACCTGAACCCCTCTAAGCCCTCCCCGGGCACGCCGTGCCCCCTCCCACGAGGCCACCCACCCCGTCCTTGCCGAGCCCCGGGGCTGCGCGTGCGGTCCCTACCTGGGAGCCGGCGCGCCGCGAGCCATGGAAGCAGCGAACCTCTCGGCGGCCGCCACCGGCGTCGCCCTTCCCTCGGGACCCGAGGCCTCCAACAGCAGCCAAGCCCCGGCGCGGTCGTCAGGTCGACCCCAGGCGGCGCCGCCCTGCCCGGCCGAGAGCCGCACTTCTCAGTCTTCACGGTGCTGGTGGTGACGCTGCTGGTGCTGCTGATCGCGGCCACTTTCCTGTGGAACCTGCTGGTTCTGCCCACCATCCTGCGCGTCCGCGCCTTCTATCGTGTGCCACATAACTTGGTGGCCTCGACGGCCGTGTCAGACGTGCTAGTGGCAGCGCTAGTGATGCCACTGAGCCTGGTGAGCGAGCTGTGGGCCGGACGACGTTGGTGGCTGGGCAGGAGCCTGTGCCACGTGTGGATCTCCTTCGACGTGCTGTGCTGCACCGCCAGCATCTGGAACGTGGCGGCCATCGCCCTGGACCGCTACTGGACCATCACGCGCCACCTGCAGTACCCTCTGCGCACCCGCCGCCGCGCCTCCGCGCTCATGATCGCGCTCACCTGGGCGCTCTCGGCGCTCATCGCCCTCGCGCCGCTGCTCTTTGGCTGGGGTGAGGCGTACGACGCTCAGCTCCAGCGCTGCCAGGTGAGCCAGGAACCCTCCTAGGTCGTCTTCTCCACCTGCGGCGCCTTCTGCCTGCCGCTTGGCGTGGTGCTATTTGTCTACTGGAAGATCTACAAGGCGGCCAAGTTTCGCTTCGGCCGCCACCGCAGGGCTGTGCTGCCATTGCCGGCCACCGTGCAGGTGAGGGGCGGGCGGCGGAACGGGGGCTTGGGGAAGGGGCTCTGTGATGGAGGACAAAGCTTGGAGAAGGGGAGAGTTGGCGGCAGAAGCTGGCACACTGGGGGCGCGCGCGAGAAGGTTGGCCGCCAGCGCAGCTGGAGCGCACGGGGAGTTTGCCATCTGCTCTCCCGAAGTGCCCACGGAGTGGCTCGTCACCTGCACTTGGCGCAGCACGCGAAGGGCTCGCTACGTGGGTGCCTCGTTCGCCGGGGGAAGGGGTTTCCCCACTAGCACGCTAGTGCTGGAGCTGGAGCTGGCCCCGCTCAACCACGGGGCTGAAGGGGGCTTGCAGGGGCAGCGTTTGTGGGCAGCCGTGAGGGCACGTCCGATCAGCTGCGCCCTCTGTTGCTTTTCCCCTGGAGCGATTGTGCCCGTGTGACTCCTGCCACCTCCAGCTTCCTGGTCCCCGCCAGACCGAGGCAGACAGCGGTAGGCTGGGAATTCTTCCTGCAGATGAGGAAATTCCTGTGAGCATCCACCCCTTATTTTCAGTCTCCACCGCACCCTAGTCTGTCCTCTGCACTCCAAAGACTATATGCCCCAACTCGACGCGCCAGCTCCCTGCCAAGGGGGTAGGTGAGGATAAAAAGTTATCCAGCGTCCCTTTCCTTTCACTGTCCCAACCTCAGTGCCCTCCTCTAGGGACTTTGGAACGAGCTAGAACCCTTCAAATCCCAGCTCGCGACATCGGGCCAGCTGCTTAGTCTCTGTGAGCAAGTTAATTCCTGGTTCAAGGAGCTCTTGGGGAGGCTTCCCTGAGATGAAGAATGTGAAGCATCTAGCACAGTGCCTGGCACACAGGGGTGGCAGAGCTGGCAGGAGTTAGGAGGGCAACATTGCCTGGCAATCTACAGTGGGCTAGAAGATAACCCTGGAAATGAATGCAATGGAGGACCTGCACTGGGCAGAACTTCTCTGAAGGTGTTTAGAATCAGAGCTTTCTGCCTTTTGGCCAGGCCCTAATGGATGTCAGCTGCCTCCTCAGCCTGGAAGCCCCAAACTTTCCATGGGGAGTGGGGCGTCTCACGCTTGCCCTCCTAGAGAATAACAGGACTTATTGCCCCCTTCCAAATACCATGGGGGGCATGAGCAGGGAAGGAAAGAGACGGGATTTTTTGTTGTTAGTTTGCTTTAATTTTGGAAAGTTAACACAGATACTTAGCCTACTCAGATATATGTGTTTTAAAAAGCAGGCTTTTCCCCCTTCATTAAATGGCAGAGGAATTTTGTAGCATAAAATCGGAATGTCAAGACTATAACTGGAAAGTGTTGGCAGGGGAGAGATTTCTCCAGAATTAATGTTCTCTGCAAGGGCCTTTGGAAATGCCTGAGGTGATGATAGTTCTGTCAGATTGCCGAGGTGGGCTGTCTTTAATAGCTGCATCACTCCAATGTGGCCCCCGAGAAATTATGCTGAAGGGGGTGCCAGAAAGGCTCACCAAGCCTGAGCTTAGTGTTTATTTCTGACGGGCCCCATTCAGGCAGTGATACAAAGAAGATGTGACTGGACGGGAGCCTGGCCAATCTGAGGTGGCCGCTGGTGGGGAGAAAGAGCTCTGGGAGGTGGGGGCAAAGTTGTGATCCAGCCACTCGTTGGCAGTGGGACCTGGGGCAAGCCCCTTCTCCACTTTGGGCTGCAAGTTCTCTTCTCTAAGACACAGTATTGGTCTAAATCATGGCTGAGTCTGGAATCATATGATGCTGAGATTGCAGACAAGATGGTGTTCGAGAGCATCCTGCTTCTTGGGCTCCAGCAAGCCCTCACTCGAACTCCTGGGTAATGTTGCTGAGTCAGCCTTTGCAAGCTTTCTCGCCACAAGACGCCCAAACAAAAATTTAAAACAACAGGCCAGGAATGCTCTCTCTCTACATTGCTCCTACCTGCTTTTTTCTGCACTCTAGAGGAAATGAGTGGAGATGAATTTAGATCCTGCAAAGTGTCGGTACTGCTCTCTGCGGGTGACAGAAGCACTTATGAAGTCTGAAGGCCTTTGGTGACCAGGCTGTGTGCATCCTTCATCTTTTTTTAGAATTCTGTGCCCAGGTTCCAACGCTCAAATATTGTCAGAAAGGGATCTGCAACAGTTCCTGGACAGTGATTAATTCTTTGGGGCAAAATGTAATTTTTGAAAGTGGAGAAGGAAATAAATGTTTCCTGAGTGAGTTCCCTTCCAGGCACTGTTCTGGTGCTCTACATTCCCCCTCTCGTCTAATCCTCGTGATCCAGCCAAGCTACCATTGCCCTCTTGGTCAGGATAAATGAAGATATGCTCAGTGAAATATAACCCCCAAACTAACAGTTTCTGTCAGTCTCACTCCAAGTTCAGTGTGGGTCTGACAGCCCTCCTGCACAGCTCTCCTCCAGGTGGCAAGTCATGGATGGGGCTACTTGTCATCTTTCAGCTATGCCGTCTTGAACATATGGCTTCCCAGCTTGCTGTGGGAGGGGAAGAGATATATGGAGATACAGCAGCTTTTAACTGCCTTACCCTGAAGTAAACACATGTCACTTCTGTTCACAGTCCATTGGCCAGCCACTGGTTGCGAAATCTAGGCAGCATGTCACTGTTCTTTCCCTTACTTTGTCATTACTCCATGCTGTCTCCAGGAACTTGACTTCTGAGCACTTTCCCACTGCTCACAGGCATCTCCACCTTCACAGGAATGAGGCAGTCATATCCCAGGCAAGGTGGGTTGTGGGGAGCAGGTTCTCCAAACTTGGCATGTGAACTCTCCTTTCCAGAATAGCTGAACACAGGTGAGCCAGAGACACTGCCAGCTGCTCGCAGGAGACAGGGCTCATTCCTACCCTGCCTTCCTTTGCTTCAACCTAATAGAGTGAGCACCACATATACAATATATACAGAATATACTGTATACTCTGCTTCCCCCCAAAGCACACACCCGGTTATGATTGTTTTCTACAACCCTGAGCCCTTTATTGGTTAGAAGAGGAAAAAAACAAAGCCAATAGAGATTAGTGACTTGGCTCTTAAAATGTGACATCAATTTCTTTTCTTTGTCAAGCCACCCCTGACGGCCTAGTGGTTAGAGTTTGGTGCACTCTGCTTCGGCGGCCCAGGTTTGGTTCCCGGGTCCAGAACCACATCACTCGTCTGTCAGTAGCCACGCTGTGGCAGTGGCTCACATAGAAGAACCAGAAGGACTTACAACTAGAACATATAACTATGTCCTGGGGCTTTGGGGAGGAAAAAAAAGAGAGGAAGATTGGCAGCAGATGTTAGCTTAGGGCAAATCTTTCCCAGCCAAAAAAAAAAAATTTGGAAAAGCCAAAAGAAAATTGTTTTTTTTCTTTTCAATTGTCTGTTTGATTGCTGTGCACAAGTTGATACCAGGGCCTGTGTATTCCTTAGGCACAGTAGGCACATTACCAAGAGCCACAAGACTTTTAGGGGCCTACGGAAATGGTTTAATTTCTTTTAAAATTAGAGGAGAAATGAATATAATAGTAATGAGTTTAGAATCATGAACCCAGCCTCGATTATATTAGTCTTCATAATAATATGGTCATAAGACATAATTTTTCACATTTTTTAAAGGAGGAAGGGGCCCACAGAGTGAAGATGCCTGGGGCTCATGAACGTCCTAAAGCGCGGTTGGTACCCTTCCCTCATTCACCCCGTCGGTAACCGTGTGGGGGGACAATGCACACAGCGGCTAAGAGCGTGGCATGTGGAAATAAGGAGACCTGGATTTCAATGCTTTTTGTGCCACTTACTAGCACATAAGCCAAGTGACTTAATCTAAGTCTGCATTTCCCTGTAGGTAAAATGGATATATTGCCATCTGCCTCAGAGTATCCTTGTGAAGAGTGAGTGAGAGAATAGTAGATGTGGAGTGTCTAAAACAGTAAACCATAAGTGAGAGGTCCTGTATTATTTTATTATTTTTTAAAATTCCTCTTTTCTTCCTCTTACTGCTGTTACCCTCATAGCTAGATTATTTATTGCTTGTGTAACAAATTACCCCAAAGTTTAGTGGCTTGAAAGAACAAACCTGTTTTAACTCAGTTCCTGTGGGTCAGGCATTGGGAACAGCTTAGCTGGGTGGTTCTGGCCTAAGGTCTCTTGTGGTTGTGGCCAAGATGTTGGATGGGGCAGCACTTATTCAAAGGCTGGACTGGGGCTGGAGCCTCCACTTCCAGGACAGCTCACTCTCATGGCTCTTAATGGGAGGTCTCCACAGGCTGCTTGAGTGTCGTCACAACATGGCGGCTGGCCTCCCCTGATCTACGGGAGTGAAGTAAGGAGGAAAGTGCAGTGCCTTCTATGATCTCGTCTCAGAAGTTCCATCTGACTATGTCCCCTGTATTCTAGTCATTAGAAGTGAGTCACTAACTGCAGCCCACACTTAAGGGAAGGGGAATTCTCCATCTTTGGGAGAAGCGTCAAGAAACCTGTGGACATTTTTTAAACCACCTGCTAAGACACGCAGATGGTGTTCAACATTACCTCATTGACTTTCACTGACCTGTATATCAGGCAATGTGGTAGCCTCTGAGGTTTCAAAGAATGGGCAAGCAAGGTCTCTGCTCACAAGGGATTAATTTTAGTAGACCACAATTATGGAATTATAAATGCAACGAAGTCTTATAGGCGCTCTGCTAGAAGTCCGTCCAGAGAACAATGGTCCTGAAGGACTGACTACGTATGGGGAAGCAATTTGTCAACTGTAAAGAGCAAAATAAATGTGTTGTGTTGAGCTGTAGGGTTTGTGACAACTTGGATCTGAGGTTTAGTTCCTGTTAGGTACAAAATATTTGGCTCTCTAAGCCAGTCCTCTCTATTAACATTAACAAGTTTGTATGTTGTAAGCATACAGGACGTAAGCCCTGAGCGACCTGAAATCTGTGCAGAGCCCTTTATGCTGTTGTCACTTGTCCAGTGGTCAGTAGTCATGTGGACCCCACCAAAGACTAAGCAGCTGGTGGGCTTGTGGAGGGAACTGCACGTGGGCCCTGGTTCAGTCAGAGCTCAGTTATGGGAAGAAGGCGGTAGAAAATCACCACCCTTGCTCTCATTCCGTCTATTAAAAGAACTGTGGGCGCAAACACATTCCCATGCCAGATGGCAAGGTTACTTAATTTCAGAAAAGTAAATTTTGTGAATCAAATTGTATCAGTGGTAATGAAACATCTGGCTTATGGTTTGATTCTTTTAAGATTGGCACCTAATTGAGAGTTTCCGGAAGCACTTGGGCACACCGAGGAGCGTTTCCTCTACACCTTCAGAAATACCCCGGCCTTCCCCTCTCTGTGAACTTCTGCCTTGTTCTCCTTACATCATGCTGTTCCTTCTGCCTCTTTATCTCCACTCGCATTTCTCTTTTCTCTCTGAGTGGACTGTTAGGAAGAGTGGAAGGGGAGAATGAGAAACACAGAGGGATGGGGACAAGTATGGGGCAGGGACCGTGTGTTTTCACGAAGGACCTTGCAGTAGGCTACTTCTTAAATCGGGGTAATTCTTGGAGAAGATTGAGCTTCTCAGTGGAAGAATGAGATCCAAACTCCATAGTTCTTAACCTTTTGGCAGGTCACAGAATTCCGTGAAAATCAAGGGAAAAACTTGCTGCCCACACAGGTGTGTAGGCGCCTGCTCGCTCAGTTTGCATGGGGCGGTCCCTGAGGCCCAGGTCTGGAGAGTGAGGCCCACTTAGCCTTTCCTGCCCTCAGACTCTCCTGAGGGAGGGAACCCACAGTGCGGAGTCACCAGGGCTCTCTGAGGCAGGAAGTGGTCACAGGGGAGGCAGGGCCCCCCAGGGTTAGATCAGAGCTCTGAGGCTGGACAATGCATGTGCAAAAGGCGAAACCTCCCCTCTCTCTGTTACACCCTCCCATGCGCCAGGAATCTCTGGTCTGGGAGCCCAGGGACCTCAGGACAAAACCTCCTGCCTCAGCAGAGGACCTTCCACTGGCAACCGCTCACAAAGGGGGATGACTTTCAATCAGATGATGTTAGAGCTGAAAACACAAATGCAGCCTGACTTTAACACACTCGATTACATTTTCCCCTTCTCAGCATTAACTCCAGGGAGTCCTTAGCCATTCCAGGGTTACCAACTCCCCACAAAAATCCATGTTTCCAAATGTCAGAACGATAGCGATTGTAGCTTATGTTATGACCATACTCCAAGGCTTCGCAAAACTATACTCCGTTGAGTGTATAATTACACTGAAAGGAAAGTTAATTTTCTTCAAGCCTAGCACTGATCTGCTTCTATTTTTTACAAGAAAACTTCCTTGGTTTATTTTCTTAGTTTCTTTTGCACAAGACAAGCAGCTGAGAAAATTTCCTATTCTAGTTTGTCAGACAAGCTAGACAGCTTCTGTTTACTTTCAGGGGCTATTTTGGTTAGTTATCTCTTTAAAGTGCCTTCGAGAAATGCAACTTGGAGCTTGTTCTCTCAGGAAACCTTGGGCAGAGAGAATGGAGGCACAGTGGTCCAAGTCCTGACCTCCGCAGCTCTGGTTAGGAACAGGGAATTCCAGTTATAATCAAGATTGCCTTCAAACCCGACTGGAAATGTCACTATGTCCTCCCCCCATCAGATGTAGGGCTTCACTAGCCACTAGGATTAGCGTGGTTGCCCCAACGACCGCTTTGTAAGGATTCTTGCCCCACTGGATGCCTGACTCGCGTGGCCACAACGCAAACTGGTAGGTTCCCAAGTGATTAGGAACCATCTTCTTTCTGCCTTCCTTTTCTATTTCTCATTAGGATGTTTATCTGACAATATGAGAGGATTACAAATGTTTGTGGGCTCCTTCTGTGGCAGCTGGAACTTTTTTATTAGAAGAGAGGGAAAGGACAAGGGGACATGAAGCTGACATTTATGAGGTCCTACTATGTACTACTGTCTCATTGGAGTCCTCATAGTAAGCCTACAATATAGATGAGGTTTTTCATGGTTAGAGTTCTAGAAATGGGGGCTCAGATTGGAATCCTATCTAATCGCTATGTTGCTCTGAGCCTTGGATTCCTCCTTCCTTCCTTCCTGGTTGCTGCTATAATTGAGTAAGACAGTGTGTGGAACCACCTAGCCGAGTGCTGGACAGCTGTCACGAACTGTGAAGGTCTGTTTGCAAGCTGAAAGGCCAGCCTGCCAGTATACTGGATGCTCCAAGAAGACTCGAGACTCCTGGATCAGAGTCAAAGACTTTATTACTCATGGCACACAGGCAGCATGAGCTTCACGTCTGCATTGGTTCCCCTTTCCCTCAAAGTCCCACGGGAGTGACACAGAGTGGCCCAGATGGATTTGCGTCACAGTAGAGAAACTCCCAGATTAGGGAACTCAAGTCTGTATCGACCAATGTTGGACAATAAATAAACCTGCCCTCGGCTCTTAGGAAACCTGAATCTTTTCTAATGGGTTGCGAGCAAACCTGCCCTCTTTCCCGCTGGGAGATACTCTCTCTATCTTCCCAGGCGGTTTGCTACACAAACATCCTTGACAAGCTGTCCAAATCCAGGGCTGTCAGTGGCTTTGCTAGCAAAATGTGCAGCAACGCAAGAGGCTTGCAAGAGAATTGTTTCCCCAAACATCTATTTATTCAATAGATATTTATTGTGTTTTTACTATATACTCTATGTTACATTAGGTCCTGGGGATTCTTCAGGGGACAGGACGCTCATGGTCCCTGCCCTCCTGGAGTGTTGGTCATGACACAACATTCTGAATGATGATTTAGAATCCATGCCCTGACATCAAAGTGCTTATCGGAATAGTGGGACAGAATATTTGAAATTGGGACTTGATGGGAAATGCCAGTACATAGTCCCTATACACACAGTAGGTAGCTAATAAATGTGTGAGTGTATATTGGCCGGCAGATTTGGTTCTTAATTAATTTTAGATGGAAAAGCCTCATAATCTATGGAGATATTTAGGTAAACTCATTTTTAGATCACGTCTCAGTAGGGCAGAAAGAAACCATACAGGTCTGGAACTAGACAGACTGGGTGGGCACCTCGGTTCTGCTTTTCCCTGCTGGCATGGCCTTGGCCGTAGCATTGGATGTCTCCAAATGTCTTTGTATTCAGAGCACCTTTCCCTTCACGGCAGGACCAAGAAGTGCCAGTTGCTATGTGTTGTGTGCATTCAACAGCCCGCATTCTTGCCTTCCAATGAGCAGATTCTAACTCAGGGTCAGAGGCCTCTTAACCCTGAAGGGTCTGTTTTCAGACAGGTGTACAGCGGGAAGTCAGGGTGAAGAGGCTGAGGAGAGAGAAACCAAAGAGGAAGATGGAAGAGCTCAGGGATAGCCCCAGGGCTGGTTGCTAGAGGCCCTAGAAGTTGCCCAGGAAGCCACACATGTCCATTTTGAAAGCATCCCAAGCATAAATATGATCCTTAAAATAGATTCTGTGGAACCTATTCAGATCAGTCACTTTGACTCAAGGAGCAGAATAACAGGCAGGGGTTAAGAGTGTGGTCTCCAGTAGAAAATACCCAAGTTTGACTTCCAGCTCTAACAGTAAGCAACTGTGTGACCCTGGATGAGGGACTTAGCCTCTCAGAGTGTTTTCTCAACTGTAAAATGGAGATGATAACAATGCCTCAAAGGTATGGTGTGAGGGAGACAAGGGCATCCATTACCAGCGTTTAGCATAGTCTCTGTTTCATAGTAGCTTCTCCAGAGTTGCTCTTCTTGCTGCCTTTTGGTTTTCTACTGGATGTCACATTTCAAATGAAAGAAGCTGAACCAGTCGGTCTCCTAGCAAACCAGGATCATCCCTGATTGGCTTTTTTTTTTGAGGCTGTTCCTGGAAAGGTTCCATTGTCTTCCAGCGTCACTGAGCACAGCGTGTAGCAGGCACAGGTGAAATTTGTGAACACAGGCTTTTAGCAGACAGACACCGTGGTGGAGCAAAGGGGGACTCTGCTAAATGCTGCAGCGGGGGAGGCCGGGGTGTTTTAAAGCTGTTTAATCAGTGGCCTTGGGTTTTCTGTTTCTCCTCCCCCAGGATCTCTTTGAACTGAAGTTACCCCGTTTCTTTACTTCTAGAGCTCAACCAGGATTTGGAATTTGCCTTCCCCAGTGGAGGGACTCAAGAGCCTGGGAGGTCATTTAGGTCTGCAGAGAAATGGCTGGCACAGTGCCCATCAATGAGCTGAGTGGGAGGAAAACAAATCTCCCTCCACTTCCTCTCATGCTCTGATCCCATTTTTCTCTCCTGGCAATAGACGGCTGAACATTCATGGGGTGACTTCAGGACGCCATGTTTTATTGCTCAGACTTCCTCTGGTGACTTGATAATGGTCTGCTGTGAGGGAATTGGTCAGTATCGCCTCTTCTAAAGGGGAAAGGTGACATGGGGCTTCCGCCCGCCTGTGGGAGGACTGGAAAACCTTGGAACGGCTTGTGAAAGAGGGGCTCTCGCTGGCCCCCAGAGGGTGCGTGTTTGCCAAGCCAGGCCTTTATAAGGGCGGGGGGGGGGGGGGCGGGGGAGGGAAAGAGGGAAATATTGTTTGTTCTCTTGCTGGAATCACTTGCCTTTTCATTCTGTCTCTCCAAGCGGCAGGAGAGAGGATGTGGGTATATACTCGCAAAGGAAAGGAATCTTCTTTGTCCACATCTCCATGGTCTGTTTTCAGGCTGATTGACTGATTTTCCAAAAAAATAGAGGCAGGGGTGGTGAGGGGAAGTAGCAGAGGACACAGAATCTGAAGGTGGCACTGAATGAGGCGTCCTGGGCTTGCGTAAGTCAGGCCACCTGAGAACTCCTCCACCCACTGAGCTCTGGCCGTCTGACCCAAGGGAGAGAAGACAAGGGAAGGTGCTGTGGACACTGTAAAGTGCCCCTCGGTTGTGTGGCTGTCCCAATTGCTACTTTCTGTTGTGTCTGGGAGGAAAACTAGACACACGCCTTGCCTGGGAGCCTCTTGCCTCTGTGTTTTCTCTGGCATCTGTGGCCAGCCTGACAGCATTCCCGGAAGGAAGGAGAATGCACATGTGGACGTTGTGTTACAAAGGTCAAGCAGGAATTTGGCAGCTGTTTCTTGGGCATCTACAGGTGCCAGATGCTGCTGCTAGGAGCTAGTGTACCAGGAAGACGCGGTCCCAGGCCTCGTTCAGCTGGGACCAGAGAGGAGCCAGGTCTCACGCCCACATCAGAGAAACTGCTACAGAAGAGGAGAAGATGGCACCAAACAGGGCAAGTACTTGAGTTTAGAGGGTCAGGAAGGCCACTCTGAGAGGCTTGGTGGCCTTTAAGCTGAGATGCGAGAGGTAAATAGGTGCTAACCAAAGGATGGGGGTAAGAGGTAGAGAGTGTGCCAGAGGCTCCCTCAATGGTAACCAATTACTACAACAAAAGCATTGATGGTTGGTTTTTTTAAAGCTAGGCAATACAGATTATCCAATAATTTAAACTGAATCCATTTAGCACAGTAATTGTATAAGTTCTTGCAATAGTAATGTTTAAAGGCTGCTTCTCCAGCTGCAAACTTTGTGAGAGGCAGGCCTGGGTCTGTTTTATTCAGGGTCCTGGTCCCAGCACCAAGTCCACTCTATGCCTATATAATGGGCGAGTCCAGGTGCCAGGGGTTGTGTGGCCACCCACCACACATTCCCAATTCACCTCCCCGATGGCCTCATGGCAGGGGGAGGGGACTTTGGTCACCCAGCTTCATAGATTTGGAAAGCTTGGCCAGCAGGGCTGGGACTCAAGCTTGGGTCTGATGCCAAGGTCCCTGCCCTTGAGGCTGCCTCCCTCCCACTTTATATCATATTATTGGACATGGTGGGGACCACCACTCTCACTCCCTGAAGGACCTTGAGAACTCATTTTAACCTACGGTTTCAGGAACTTTTTCACCTAATATTGTTTGATGGATCATGGTATAGGCACATCTTGAAAGAGGCTGGAGTGGAGGTGTTGGCCAAGACTAGAGTAGCCCCATGTTGCTTTTCTGATCCACGGTTAGGTTTTATTTTTTAATTCTCTGTTTCCTTTGTTCCAAGGTGAAGGAGGCACCTCACGTGGCTGAGATGGTGTTCAAGGCGCGTAGCTCGACACTGACCTTTCAGGAAAGTGGAGACTCGTGGCAGGAGTGGAAGGAGAAGCGGGCGGCCATGATGGTGGGCATCCTCATTGGCGTGTTTGTGCTGTGCTGGAGCCCCTTCTTCCTCACAGAGCTCATCAGCCCCCTCTGCGCCTGCAGCCTGCCCCCCATCTGGAAAAGCATCTTCCTGTGGCTGGGCTACTCCAATTCTTTCTTCAACCCCCTGATTTACACAGCATTTAACAAGAACTACAGCAACGCCTTCAAGAGCCTCTTCATCAAGCGGAGATGAACACAAAGCTTGGGAAGACTGTGGGTAGAGTTGTGCGGAGGGAACTTGTGTTTCTCCCCCTCACCAGTGATGCGCGAGCCTTCCCCCCACAGCTGAGAATTAATGACATCTGAGAGCCATACCACTGGGCCTGGACTGTAGGTGCAGCAATGCCAAAGGCTCTTCAGAAAGACAGCAAATGTGGGGCAAGCATGCAGATATGTCCTCTTCCTACGTGAGTGGCAGACATTGCTAATCGATCTTGGCACATTTCCCTACTGAGCAGGAAGTCTGCCTCAGAATCCTTTTCAGATAGCACCTCAGGCACCTCTGCTAATTGGTTAGAAGTGACACAAGAGGATCAATGCCTTTCCTTTATCTAATACCATATTCCTCAGAGAGGGTCTCAGCACAGGGCCCAGTGGCCTGTTTTGTGTTCCACCCAGGAGATGGTGTCCTTTGTGAAACAGCCCCCACCCCCCAACCCTTTCTCCACCCATTCAACACATCTCCCCCAGTCTCCAACACAGTGTGTCCTGATTTGGGAAATGAGGATCATCTGAGCTTTTGTTTTTTAAAAAAGTGTCCAGTGCAAACCCTATCTACTGAATCAGACTTTCAAAGAAGACATCTGGTAATTTACACATTATTAAGTTCTCTAGATAATTTTTTCTTTTAATCAGTGAGAGACACTGCTGGATGCTTAGGCTGCTCTTTAGAACAATTAAATTGGCATTTCTTGGGGCTGAGACCCAGACGGCAGGGCTTTTTAAAGTTCCCCAGGTGATTCCACCATGCAGCCAGCCTTGAGATGCCCTGGCGAGGGCTCGTCTGTGCTTCTGTACAAGGGAGAGCAGCTGTGAGAAATTTTCCTAGGACTTTACCATCCTGACTTGTATGTGTGATAAAAATGCTTTTGAAGTATTCATTTCTAGGCTCAGAATCAGTCATCTGTATGACTGATCACACACACATGCATACACACACACACACACGTGTCTATCATTGAGATGGGGACAACGCCTGTTGTGGAACTAAAACACAAACACACACAAAACTCCCCCAAAACTGCCACAGTGAATCTTGGGCTTCCTGACAATATGAAATGTGGCCCGGATGTGTAGGAATCCCGGGGCCTGGATGAGGGGATACCTGGACTGAGTCATCTTGGCCACAGTCTGCCTAATTTTGGACTGGCTGCCTACTGATTCGGCTTTTCATTTCCACAACAGTCCACTCGGCCATTGGCTCCCTTGATGTCTGAGGTGTACAGACATGCTTTGAGCACACACTATAGAGCACCTGCACTTTGGGGGTTATCAGAGAAGATAGGTCCCTGGTGCCTTTTCCAAAATCTTTGGCACCAGATGGTTTTGGGATTTAGAACTCTTTTTTTAAGTTTTAGAAAGGCGATATGGTATATGGTCCATACATTAGATAACATCCCCAGCTGGGTCTGGGGCAGCAGCCTCTAATCAAACACATGGATATTTCTGCAATAAAATGAAGAAAGGACTAAAAATAGCCTCACACTGGGTCAGATCAGATTTTGTCATCAAATGAGTTAGGAACAACCTGTATTTCCTGAACTTTTGTGTTTTTGCAATTGAGGATCTGTGTCACCTCAAACTACCCACAGTCCCAGCTCTCAGTGCTTTCAGCCCTGTGGAGAAGGAGCTGGAGTCTGGGAAGAGCATGTGGTCCAGCTATTCCTTTGCTGCTGGAGGTTGGGACATCACAAACGTGCTTGGTGTGGCCCCAGGACAGCATTCTTGGAGATGTACTTTGGAATTTTATTCTTCTCTATCATTGGAAGATGCTTCAAGAAACAATCTTATGAAACCTATCAATGCGTTTCACATAAAGAAGTCAAGTCATCAGGGGCTGGCCCCCTGGCCGAGGTTAAGTTCATACACTCCACTTCAGTGGCCCAGGTTTCGCCAGTTTGTATCCTGGGTGCGGACACAGCACCGCTCATCAGGCCATGCTGAGGTGGCATCCCACATGCCACAACAAGAAGGACCTACAATTAGAATATACGACTATGTACTGGGGGGCTTTGGGGAGAAGAAGAAGAAAAAAAAGATTGGAAACAGATGTTAGCTCAGGTGCCAATCTTAAAAAAAAAAAGTAAAGTCATCAGATGAAGGGGTGTTTTCTGATGATAATGAGGACTTTTAATTGGCTCTGTTTCCATTTTCACTTTGATCCAGAGGAAGTACAGAACCACTTTTCTGACTTAACTTTGGAATCTATGTAGGAACTGGTCACCTACTTATTTGTTTTTAATGTTTCTAGCCAGTCTGTAATTCCAATTCTTATTTAGGTTTTCCTTATCCTAGTGTTTTATGTTCTATTTATATTTTGCTGTCATATTCTGTGTATTTTCCACAAGCCACCTCAGATCCTCTGTGAATTAAGGCAGGGGAGAAGGGATTAGGAGATGACAACTCCTAGGAGATGACTGACAAGCTGGAGGGGTGGAGGTTCTCTGGTTGTCATTCCTCATGGTTGTGTTTTAAGGGCTAGAGCTCAAGCCTGGGGCTACTGGGCATTTTCCCTGTTGGCTGAAAGACACTAGGTGGTGTTAATGATCTTCCTCCCTGGCCCTCTCTTCATAAAACACACAGCCAGGAATAAATTTTAAGAGTACTAATTATTGAGGACCCATGATGTGCAGCTGTTGTACTAGGTTTTGTATACAAATGCTCATTTAATCCTACAAGATCGGTATTGTCCTCATTTAACCATGTTCCAAGAAGGTAAGCAGCTTGCCTGTGGTCACAGTGAGTACATGCAGAAAAGGTGTCTGGACCCAAGTCTGCCTGGATTCAAACATGGGAAAGGGGAAAACAACAAAAATCCAACAGAAATCTGACTGGACTCATTTCAGTGTTCGCTTGCATTTTGCAGCACGAGAGACCCGCACCTTGCATTGTTCCAGTTGGATTCCAGGCAGGAGCCATAGAGGAAGAGTCTAGGTATGGTTGGGGGTCACCTATGGGATCTTTGGTTACTCTCACTATTGGATGGGATGCCTTGTCATTGTGTTCATCTGGCTTGGGCTTTGACTTAATGTAGGATCCTATGGAAGCATCCCAGGCAGAAGGAATCATTTACGTTGAGTCCTTCCTTTAAAAGGAAGTTGTTTGCTTGCTAATTTGGTGGCAACTCCCATTGGACCTTTTAGACTTGAACGTTTTTCTCAGTTCGTGAGGCCTTCCCTGACCACTCACTATAATTAAAAAATGCTCTATTAGTGAAACAGATCAGTTGATGATTGACTTTATGTAAGGATGCACTTGCAATTCTTTTTAATATGGAGTATCAGAAATAGAAGCTTACTGACAAAATATCTGATTTACAATGAACATTCCAGGAATAAGCATAATGTGTCTGTTCTGCCTCAAATCTCCTTGTCTGTAGAACATGGCTAAGATGGAGCTGGAAGGCTACAAGACGAATTAATCTCTTCCCTGTCGGAATTTATTTGCTGATTAAGGTAGCACTAAAGTGTCCTCATGTCAGAATCCCATTCCACAAAGTTCCAGGCCTGTGGGATGGATGTGGGTAGCCTAATAGTTTTATTTTATAAACTGAGTCATGTATAATGTAAAGCATGCTACGTTTCTCCCATTTAACATGGCCTTCTTGTTTCTTCAGGCATGTCTGAACAGAATTTGGATTCTGATCATGATTGCTGTCCTCTGTGAGCATCTATTCCACATGTGGGTACCGTCCCCAAAAGTCTGCTCTCTGGCCCTGATCTGGTCCCTCCACACTAATGCTGGGTGGTATAGAGGTGTCTTTCAAACTCCAGGTCACAACCTACCATGAAATCACTTTGGTGGTGGTTTGTCAGCTGTGTTCTCAATAACTGTGCACAATTACTACAAAATCTCAGTGGTGTAGACCAACGAGCCTTTGTTTCTTGCTGAGACATCTGTGAGTTGCCTGGGATTGCACTGATCTGGGCTGGGCTCTCCTGGGCTCGGCTTCCCTCTGCAGCTCTGCTCCTGTGTCCCTCATCCTCCTCAGGCCAGCAGGGTTTGTCCTTTTCAAGAGAGATGTATAAGAGGGCAAGCCCAACCACGCAAGCACATTTTCAAACTTTTGCTCATATCAAGTCTGCTAACAAGCCATAGACCAAGCAAGAGCCCAGAGTCAAGGGCTGGGGAAGTACATCCCACCTGCCAGGACGCCATGACAAAGGTGCGTGCTCTGGGGGGATGAAAAATGGAAACCAATAATTCAATGCTCAGCATTTTTACAAAGTACTTAAGCAGAACAGGAAAAAAAATCAGAGTGTAGTATAGAAAGGGTAAACATGGTCTCGTGAAACTTGTTCCACGTCTGTTTTCATCTGGATTATTAGTGGTCTCTTTACTGGGCTCCCTGCTTCTGCCCTCGCCTCCCCTGCAGGCTGCAGTCAGCACGGCCCCAGAGGGATCCCTACTGAAACCTTCCTGAAGCCTTGCAATGGCTTCCCACACAGGTGCCTTCGTGTTCCTGTCACCTGCCGGGCACCCTCCTACCTCAAGGCCTGATACCAGCTACTCCCTCTGGCCGGAATTCTCCCACAGGTATCTCGGGGACCCCCTCCCTCACTACGCATGAGGACTTTTGTCATCGTTTATTTGTTTATATTTATGTAATGCTAAGAACACAGATATCCTAAAGAAGAAACAGTAACAGAGTTTTTTCTGTACAGGATTTTGATTATAAAACACCAGTAATTTAAAGCTCTAAAACAGAAAAGCACATCAATCTAGAAAACTGTAAAACCTAGTTTCTCTCTTACCTGAATTAATCCGAGAACACCTAAACATTCTCTTTGAGATATTAACATTAAAATCATGCAAAGAAACTTTACCCATAGTGTTTAAACCATAAAACCAACACCTGGGTTGTACCTGACAAAGCCTATAAAGTGATGCACAGTGAATACAACTGGAAGAAAGTCAGGGTGACCGAGAGTCAGGGGAAAGAAGGCAGTCAGGGACAGGAGCCATGTGTGGAGCAGGGCGCCCCGCCGTGTCTGCTGCCAGCCCCGATGACCCCAGAGGCTCTGCACGCCGAGCAGCCCCCGGACAGCAGGGATGAAGCCTGAATCTCTAAGAGCCGGCAAACTGACGCTCCAGAAAAATGTCCACAATTAAAACCGAGGTAGTCCTCAGTGAAGAATGTAAACTAAGAGGCCCTAACTATTCATGATAAAACTGCAGCCGTCACCTCCACACCAAGACACTCCGGATCCCTCGTCCTGGTTTCATCAGCAGGTGGAAGCACGTGCCATCTGGTTTCCCTCTTTACCTGGTGTGTTTCCCCACTGAGTGCGGCCGAAGGAGGGCGGGGCCTTTGTCTGCTTTGTTCACTGCTGTGTTCCCAGGGCCTGAGCCGCAGGAGAAGCTCAAATATTTGTTGGTTGAATGAATTAATGAATAGGGATTTATTTTTCTCGTGGAACAAGAAATACAGAGGCCAGTGGTCCCCAGGTTGGTTCAGATGCCCGTCATGCCTTCAGGGAGCCAGGCTCTTTCCGTCTTTTCACTCTGCCAAGCTCAGTGTGTTGGGAGGTTTCCTCACAGTCTCAAAATGGCTAAGGCTGCTCCCACCATGTCGTTCTTTCTTCCCCAACAACTTGCAAAAACAGCAGCTCTCCTCACGCATCTTGAGCTGATCAGCAGCAGGAAAGTCTCCTCTCTTCTGGCCCGAGCTGAGTTAAACACACGTGTGTAAACCAATTCATGGCAAGCAGAAACGGATTCCTGTGACTGTTTTAGAACAGCTGTCATGAGTCCTCACCTGGGCCGGACACCTTCCACCCCAGAGGGGGATAAAATCAGAGCTCTGCTGGTAAGGAAAGAGGGCTGGGGACAGGATCGCCCGCGGTAGATTTCCACGCAGGACAGGCACGGCTCCTGGAGAGTGCTAAGAGCGCCCCTCGGACCATGGTGCAGGGGACCATCTCCATCTTTTTCACCCCAAAAGCCAGAGGAACAGGGGTTGTGCTGTGATTCTCCAAGATGGAGGCCACCCTGCCACAGCCCTCGTCTGTTCCCAGGGCGCAGCCACTGCACAGTCCGTCTCCCCATCCCCCCACCTCCCTTCCACGCCCACACGCTCACACGTCAGAGCAGAACCATCCTCACTGCTTGTCTCCCAAAGGTCTTCTGTGGAAGAGGACAGCCCCTCCACTTCCCTGTCTCCCTCAAGACCCAAGAAAAGGAGAGTTAACTACTTTTGGTTCAAAGGCTTTAAATTCCTAAGGAAAGCAGATTTACTGAATAAGAATCTTCTCTCTTATTTCTCTTTTTTAGAAAAGCAAACCAAATGAAAATTTAAAAACTTTATTTTTTGAATAGATAATACCGGTACATGGTACAAAATGCAAAAGGTACAAAAGGTATACGGTGAAAAGTAATTCCCACCCCATTTCCCAGAGGCAACCAAGGCCGCCAGGTGCCTTGTATCCTCCTAGTCTAGGCATATGCGAGCAGATATGTTTAGATGTCCGTGTGTGTGTATACGGACAGACACACACATACATATACACACCCACAGACACACGTTTTTCCCCATCCCCTTCCTCTTTTTAAAGACAAACACTAGGACAAGATGAGCCTCTTTCTCCCACTTAACCATGCATCCTGGGGGTCATTCCATGGCAGTGCTTACACAGTGGCTCTATTCTCTTAAATTTCTCTTAATATTCCATTGTACAGATTCACCAGAATATATTTAACCACTGCCCCACGCTGGTGTAGATTCCAGCGTTTTTTTGTCTTTTTCTTTTTGCTATTGCAAACAATGCTGCAGTGAAAATCCTGTACATGGAAAAATTCCCAGAAGTAGCACTGCTGGCTCGAAAGGTGTGTGCGTTTGCACCTTTAAAAGGTCGTCGGTCACCCTCCATGAGGCAGGACCGTATCCGAGGGCTGCTTCCCACTTCTTGGTTTCTCGTGGCTGAGTCATTTCAACCAGTCAAGTTACCTTTAGATTCATGACATGCTTTGAGCCCAAACACACCCCACGATCTAATCTCTGATGTTAGTGTGCATACCCTTTCTTTTTTCCTACATGGGGAGAAAAAACATGTGTAGAAGGTAATTCCTTTGCGAGGTCTGCAACCCCTCACACCTTTCTCATCCCACCCTTCATGATGAGAATATAACACACACAGTCTGAGAGAGGTCCTCTGAAGCTGCTGAATAAAACTGTCTACCTGCTCTCAAACCAAGCATAGGTCAGATGAACGGCTCAATCTGAACTCTGCCAACACAGCGGGGCAAAGCTGCCACGTGGAGAAGCTCTTTTATCCAACCAGAGTTTCCTCATCCCCCCAGCCAGCTGCTGGGGAGACGGTCCCCGCCGTCACTCTGACACCCCGAGGGGAGGGCAGGCACGGTTTGCAAAGGACCCCGACATTCAAACAGTGGCATATGCCAGCAAGACAGAGAGCAGGGAAAGGGCAGAACATGGTCAGGGCTACAGGCTGACACTGAATGGGTCTGTACAAGTGTCAGGGCATCAGGGAAAGCCACTGCCCATGACCTTGGGGGGAAAGCCATCTAGGCAGAGGCAGCAGAAAGAGCAAAAGCCACGAGTAGGCACGAGCTCGCACTCTGAGGAACGGATGTAGGGCTGACGTGGAGAGCACACAGGATTCCCAACATGGTCAAACAGGCCACAGACCAGTTCCTAAATCCCCCCTATCGTTTTCACAGTTATTGTGAGAAGAGGGGAGACCATTATAACCATTTCTTATGTACCATTTTCAGCCTATCACCACGTGCTGTTAGATGGAGTGCTCTGGACAGAGGGAAAAGGAGAAAGAGAGGGCCTGAGATTCCCTGAAGATGCATCAAACAGGGCGGCTCTGCTGGCCATACCCAGCCCCATGGACAGACATGGCGCCTCATCCTGCTGGGCTCCGCCACTGCCCCGCTCTGCGGGAAGATGCTCTTTCCCCTGGAGGCCGACCAAGGCCACGAGCAAGTCACACAGCACATCCTCGTGCTCTCCCTCAAAGCACGTGTCAGGCCAGCTATCCGCCTCTCAGGCTCGGCCAAGGGAACTTTTCACGTGTACTGCTAGAATGACTGCTTCCCTGCTCCACTGACCATCAGTCACCTGCAGAGAGCGCGACACCAGGCCATGCTGAGAGAAACCAAGGTGGCACAGGTGACAGGCCACTGTGTGCTGTCCAAGGGCCCTTTCAGGCGGGTCTGCTTGGGTCACTAGACGTGACCGGGGCCCCCAGCGTTGCAGCCTGATGTCACAGGGATGGTGCTGTGTGAGGTAGTAAGAGGGCCGCCCGGAGCCTTCCCCATCCTCCGCCCTGGGGTCAGGAGGTCCCGAGAGTTACGGTGTTTGGTCAGGGAGTGCTTCCTCGGCCTGGGAAAGGCCTCCTGTCTGGACCAGCCCCTCTGCCTTCTGGCTCCACTGCCAGGCTCAGTCGACACTGGCAGGACCTGACCATCCACAGAATACGGGCAAGGAACCAGAATCTACTTAGAACCACACACTTCAGACTCTAACCAGAGCTTAGGCCTGACAAACTTGGAAGTTGCCCTCTCTGTTAAAAAAGGAAACAGACCCCTCACGTGTGACTGGGGTGGCCGTCCTCTAACACTTGGCACCTCCCTCCAGTGCTTGAGCTGACCCCAGTGATCCACGAGAGACTGAGCCCAGGCCAAGGACAACAGGAAATATGTCCCCATTGTCCCCCCAGATGTCTCATGGTCACCTAGTCTGTCCTGACTTTGGTTTGAAACAAAGCAGCCCACGTACTCCACGAGATGCATGTGGGAAGGAGGGGAGCCCCCGACCCAGAGGCTGGCCCAGAATCCCAGGGCCCTGGGCGGCCAGCCACAGGATGTCTGCCCCCTTAGCAAGCTCATTGCTCTGATGGAGCAGGACAGCTGAAGGCTTCCTGGGGAAACCTCATTCTTCCTGAAGCACGCATTTCATAAAAGTAAGTGAAGGATGTCTTCCCCCTTCTTTGTTTACTCCAGAAAAGCCAGTGGGCTTGGCAGAACACCCAGCCATACTCTGTCTGGACATACAGAAGGATGTGGAGGAACCTCATTGAGTGACTTCTCAAATGATGGGGCCTTGGGGCCTCTCCTCAGCCTCTAAGGCCTGACTGTAAAGCACACTTAATGTCCTAATTTGTACTATCCATCTTTGTAATTACTCACAAAGGCACTAGCCACTCTATGGGTTATCTGTGGCAAACACGGAATTCTCAAGACTGGCTTCTGCCTAATTAAAAATGTGTTCAAGGAATGGAAACAAATTTATCATCTGTATTAGGCCTCGTAGATTAAAGAGAGGGAAAAGATTTCTGCTGATAACTCCCTATCCCCAAACCCAGTGAAACTCTTCAGAAACATAGCCCCAAATAAATAAATGCCCCTACTTTTTCTTTTTTTGGTGAGGAAGATTGGCTCTGAGCTAACATCTGTTGTCAATCTTCCTCTTCTTGCTTGAGGAAGATTGTCGCTGAGCCAACATCTATGCCAATCTTCCTCTATTTTGTATGTGGGATGCCACCACAGCATGGCCCTGACAAGCAGTGTGCAGGACCACGCCCAGGATTCGAACTCACGAACCCTGGGCCACCGAATTGGAGCACACGAACTTAACCACTATGCCACCGGGCTCTTAAAAAGAATTATTGGTTGCTCAGGATTCGTCGTGCCGTACTTCCCCCAATAACACAGAGAGGTGGCCTACCATAACCTCCTCCTCCCTGCCACCTGTGGACAGATCCACACAGAATCTCCCAACTGCTCAGAAGTTGTGAATTAGGGAGCGGGTCTCTGAGCTTCCCAACAGGGGCGAAGATGTTTTCCTGAACCTAAAATACTTTCCCGTCAAACTGCTGTCTCCTTCCCCTGCCTTCAGAGAGCCACCCACTCTGTGGCAGTCACTTGCGTCAACTTCACGGAGCCCTGCCGAAGTCCACACATGACCACGGCCCAGGGTCCAGCCTATCCAGAGATGCACGTGGCCCGGGAGCAGTGCGCTCAGCACGCGGGAGTGCCATTTCAAAGACTGCTGCTTCCACTCAGCTCCGGGAGCAGCCATCTCATCACTGGGCCGCCCTGGCCCTGGCACAGAAGCCAACGGCTGCCGTCAGTCCAGAATGAGATGTTTTAGGTTTGTACACGTCAGCCCTGCTTAATGCATACATTACGGCACTACAAATGAACAGGAGGTTCCCGTGGCTGCACTGAAGGCACTATTTGCTTGACATGGTTAAGCTTTCCTGTTTTATTGTCCAAACCTGCTAACTGGTATGAGTGCAAGGTTTATGCAGAATGAAGCGCCAACCCCAGGCTGGGATTAACTGACCATAACTGAGCTGCCAGGCTCCTGAGGACCAGGGCAGGAGGAGCTGCGTGTTTGGCGTGGACTGCTCATTTTCAGAGAATAAAGTCACCCCTCTGCCTCTCTTCAAGCCTCTCCAAAGGCTGGTCCCAGCCCATCGCTCCTGTAAGGCCTCCCGAGAGACCAGTCTACTCCTCTCCCAACAGGCAGGCCTCGGACTCTCTCTGCAGCCTCGAGTTTTTAATCATAGTCGTACTTTATCCAAAGTGGTCTTTCCACCCCTCTCTGCCTATTATAATGTGAGGCCCCCTTCAGACCCAGCCCAAATCGTGCCTCCTCCATGGAGTCTCCCAGACGTCTGCACACCTCAGTGCTCCTCCTCCTGATGCCCTCTGTACCTGCTCATGGCCTGTCACTCTGAGACTGAGCATGTCCTGCCTTGGACTGCAGTGAATGGTGCGCAGGTCACATCTCTGCTTAGACCACGACCTGTCCAGAGCATAGGGCACATTTAACGTGCTCTTAATGAGGGAGATGCACAAGTCCCTCCCCATGTTGGCTGTGACTCAAATGAAAAATCGGGCATGAGAAGGTGTCATTCTTATTGAAGAGTCCTCAATGCGAGGCCCCTGTTTCCATTTTTGGGTGAAATGACCTTGAGCAACGAGTAGCGTGTAAAGATTAAACCAACTGCAGTACTGAGCTTTCATTCCAGTTGCTACACCATTCGCCAGCTGGCCGGCATCTTGAGGAGCCAAGAATGAAAGGCACCACAGACAATGAAGGGCCCAAGTGACCAACACTCACATGGGCTGGTCACTCAGCTAAAAGCATTTGTTTACTAAAAAATCCCAGGTGGCAAAGCTCTGGGGTCAGGTGGGCTATGTCTGCACCCTGGGACACATGCCAGGCGTCTGGGGTGCAGGGTCTGTGTCTCATACTTCTCTCCATCTCCCTCAGTGCTTACCTCCCAGTGGTTGTTCAATTAACATCTGCTGAACAAACGAACTCTTCTTTATTCAGAGGGTCCATACAAATACAGGTACCTTCATATGTGCAATGTTACTGAAGAAATAAAAGTTGAATTGACACAGAGAACAAATATTGCCCCCATTTCTTCATAGGATGATGGGTGTTATCCAAGCCCCAATGTCTACACCATCTGATTCCATCAACGACAACCAATACAGAGATGACGTGGAAGCAAATCGGAGCAAGAACATGTCCAGGGTGTTGAGATCACTGCACCCGCATCTCGCTATGCAGCGTTCAGAACCATTTCACAGCCTTGTTGTCAGTAAGTGGCATTTAGAGAACCCCGGCCGTGCGCTGATGATGTCAGGGGCTCTCAGGAGGCCTTGGCTCCCACCTTGGACAGCAGCACCTCGTTCCTGCGGCCCTCCTGGGGGGAAGCAGAGAGGAGGTGATGACACGAGCACCCACATGAGGCCCAGATGGTCTCACTGTCCTCCCCCAGTCCCATGGGAGGCACCCACTGACCCACTAAGCCAGCCTCCTGGCACGCTGCCATGAGCAGGCTGATACTTCCTGGCAACGTGCTGACCTTCAATGCCAAGACAGCTCTAACGACCACTGGCTTCTGAACTGTCAGACTGACAACAGGGTGAGAGGATCAGGCACTGTCATTCTGAAGGGTGTCCTGAAGCCTCCAAAATCCTCAAGAGGTCAGAAGCAGAAAGCAGACACTTAGGTGCCAATCTTGGACCACTACAGTGGGGAAGGGGAGAAGGCTCTCGGATACAGAAGCCGAAGGAGTGACAAAAGGCAGCCCTGGTTTACACAGCAAGCAGAGTATGCAGAGAAGTTCTTACTCCGACAGAGTGAAAGTTAAGAATATCCTAGCTTTAAGAAAGAAAGCAACTCACAGAAGACAGGGTGAGAGAAATGTGTCAAGGGGCACCTGTCCCCTTAAAAAGGAGCTGCATGAGATCTATTACTGCCTGTGCTGAGGAATGTCACGAAGGGAGGTCACTGCCCCATCCTGAGTGTGGAATCTGATGTCGAGTGGTGCAAGGCCACCTCTGCGTCACTGTGTATTCCCGTCTGCAGACATCTTCCAAAGCTGCTCACCGTGGATCCTCCGTCCCCCTGTTCCCACCGGCCTTGGGAGCTCAGGAAACCGCCATCTGCTAGCAAACAATCTCCACCTCTTCCCTGGGCCACGTCACAAGGAGCTGTGTCTACACTGAGAGGTGCACATGATAATGGGAGGGGCCTGGAAAGGTCAAGCCCGAGGGCCCGGGCTTGGCAGGGCGGCCAGGCCTCCAGCAGCCATGCTTCCCTGGAAATGCACTTAGCATGGAAGAGAAACCTTCTTTCACCCTTGAACCTCTGCATCCAAGGCCCCAAGGTCAACGTTTCCATCTCCCTGAGCCCGGTTAGGGACCCCACCTCTCTGGAGGCTCTTAGATCTTTCCAGCTACAGCGACCTTGGTTTTACTAAGACAAGTGCCAGTTCACTGTATAGTTTATACTTATCTTCCCTTCAGAGCTCTGGAATAGCTAGGCCCTGAGCTGAGGGTGGGCTAAATTAGTGTGAGAAGCAAGGCACTCTGGCACTGTTTGAGCACATGTATTTGGAGGGGAGGCAGTTAATTTTTCCTAGGGGTGGGAAGAGAAAGAATGTGAAGTCGAGTAACATTTGTTGTATTAGAAAAGTTAAGAAGAGGGTTTTGCTTCTTAAAATGAGTTATTGAGATTTTCTTGGGGGAAAAACTTCCAGCCAAAAAGAAGTGAGGAGGGGAGGAGATGGAAGAAGAACAGGCAGTCATACTATTATGACGTTATACTACTTTCTCTACTTCTGCGTATTTTTTAAATTTCCATGATAAAACAATGAATAAATAAATTAGTTTCAGTTGTCACCGACCTCACCTTTTAAATGAGGCAAAAACGTCAGAAGCATTCAAACCCCCCAGAGTAGAGGCCCACCAGGGGTAATTCTGTACATCACACCACACTGAGATGGTGCTTGAGTGCATCAGTCAAGATATCCTGGGCTGTCACCTGGTGTGTGTGAACACTGATTAAATTCATGCAATCTACTAGAGAAGCCTTTTGGGAGACTACAGAACAATATTGTCTGTCTGTTCAAAGCAAATAGAGGAAGAGTCCTTCAGGCATTTCTTTCTAGAACAAAAGGAAAAATGTGTCCTTGCCTCTATTTCTTTCCTGCTGAAGACCCTATGGGGCCCACTCTGTGTCAGACACAGCACTCACAGTGAATTCAGCTCACGCGAGATTATGTAGCCAGAGCCAGCTTCATAAAAATGTTATGGTTTGCACTCAGCAGTGCTGGCTAGAATTTAAATAGAATTTAAATCTTGGTTTGGTGACCCTGTGAGAGACAATGATTAACGTAATGCTGTGGTTACGGTGACTTCAGAGGATGTGTTGTTTCCTGGCAGACTTGTTATCCACACGCTCTCCCAGGGTGAGCAAGCCAATGAAAGTTCCAAGATAACCCAATGTCTCTACTCACAGCAGAGGAGGCTGGGAGTCAGGATGAGGGCATGTCTTAGTGCCCACATGGAGCCCAGGGGGCATCACTGGTGCTCAATTAATGTGGAGTAAACCAAACCCAACAAAGCGAACTACTAAGGTGGCCAAAGACCACGTTTCGGACAATGATGCTGTGTTCTGCATGAAGAATAATTATTGCCCAGCACAAGTGCTAGGGACCAGGATGTGGTGAGAATTCAGAACGTGGGAGCAGAACACCAAGCAGGTGGGTGGAGGCAGGTGGAGAAGGCAGAAGAGAGGGGCCACTCCACCTGGGATGAAGGGCTGCCCTTTCCAACTGTTTTTCTACCACAATCGAGATCTTACCTGGAACTGCAGATGTAAGAGCAGAATTGCTCTGGCTGAAGGGATGGGGTGGAGCCCGGGGAGCAGCAAGCCAGCCCCCATCGCCACCTCCTCCTCAATAATGGTGGTGGCCCGACGAGGGACCGAGTTACCTCAGAGGAGCTTGTGGAAAGAAGTTTAAAATTTGGGAACACTGATACGTGGTTGCTAATTCAAAATTTTTGCCAAGTACTATGTTAAAAAAAAAAAGGAGTACACACTATCACCACTATTTTAAAAGGGAAATACAATTTGACATCAAAAACAAGAGGACACGCTATATTTTAGAAAGGTGAGTCCTTTAAATGAAATATATATAGCTGTCCGCAGAACATATTACATTCTCCCTCCCTTTTTTTCCGAGTTGCTCTGAAGACAACAGGCTCAGACAAGAACTGGTCCAGGGTCTCGCTGGCTCTGAAGGAGCCGCCTGTCTCTGATGTGAGAGATCCTGTGCCTGAGACAGCGGAACGAGAAATCCTGATGCCCACCACAGCAGAAGGAGCTGCTTCCTTTGGAGGGCACCCTCTGCCCCGAGAGCCTGGACTGCAAGAACCAGCTTTTCCATTTCGCTTCGCTTTGCTTTGATTCTGACAGCTTACACTTATCCTCCCCAACTTATTTGCTTACGTTTCTGTTTCTGCTGTCAAAAGGGCAGGGCTGGTGCGTCCCAGCAACATGTGAAGAGTAATTCACCTCTTCTGGGCCTTTTCTCTTGGTGAGTTATTTGGGTTAAGGGGAAGAGCGAGATCTGGTGGGGAGGAGAGGGGCTTTCTTTGTGCCCTGCCAGCTCACTCACTGGCCCTTTCAAAAACGTCAGCGCAAACTCTCAGCCCCGGAGCACCTCGCCGCTCGCTCTCCATGCTGCCCAGCCTCAGACCCTGTCCCTGTCTGCTCCTGGCTGAAGCCTCCTGCTGTGCCCATGGCCAAGTCCTTCTCAGCCAACGACATCCCCTGCATTGCATTAGCACCCACGGCAAAGACTGAAACTCCTGCTCATCCCTTACTACTTCTTGCCTAGGTTCGCTGTCTCCCAGCTGATCATCTGTCTCCCTCCCCACAGTGGAAGCTCCCTGACACACGGACCAGGTCTGTTCTACAACCTGATCCATCCCCAGGGGCGTGGGAGGAGCTGGAGGGACATTTGTGGAAAGGATGAGAGATTTTGAAATGCCTGTGAGTTGTGGCTAACAAAAGTTACAATTAGACAAAAGAGAAGGAAAAGAGAAGGAAAGAAGGAGGAAAGAAGAGAGGAAAGAAGGAATAAATGAGAACAAAATTATTGGTATGGAACGATTATACTTTTTATCCTGTATACTAAACACCAGGATACAACCTACTTTTAGCTCCTCTCTATTTTCAGCAATCTCTAAACTCATTAAAACCACATGGATTTAGGTTAGAAAGGGGGAAAGAGTTCCTGAAAATAAAGCTGCTGAGATCCTGTCAAGCGACCAAATGAAGTCTCTTTTCTCTTAAGGGCAAACACTTTTCTCTCTGGAACAATGGACAGTAACCCTGCCCAAATGCAGAGAGAAAAGACAGTGACAAAAAATTCACTTGAGTGTTATAGGTGCCAAACACAGTGCTAGATGCTTCCATCCCTCATCTGACCCAACAGAACCGACCAGTGAGGAAACTGAGGCTTGGAGGGAGTAGGCCACAGCCCCAGTGCACGGTGGGTAAGTGCTGAGGGTGGGCCTGGGACTCAAGCCTGCCATACGCAACGTCCAGTCTCTTCCCACCAGCTTCTCGAGGTCCCTCCCGGCCTAAGAATGCGGGGAGGGAAATTCTAGATCTGAATCCAGAACAAGCGCTCTTTCCAGGCGGCCCTTGATGTGGGTGATGGAGCCAGTTTGCTGGTGAGTTTAAGGTGCCTACTAAGCGTTAGGAAAATGAAAATAAAGACGCTTTCTCACAGAACATTCAACCAGAGCCTTGAGACGGGCCACAGAACAACATGATCTTGAACTGCTGAGAACCACACTTAACTGCCAGCTCACACTGCCGACTTGCCATCTCCCTTTACAGACCAGGCGAGAACCAGGAGCTGCTCTGGTCTCGAAAGGCTCCTCTGGAGGTGAACACAGATCTCGCCTCAGCCTCACGTGCCGGGCCCAACCCTCCTCTCACCTCCTTGAACTCCTTCACAGTCTTGAAGTACAGCCTCTGCTTCTCTAGCAGCTCCAGGTACTGGTCACTCAGCTGGTCCCTTCTCATTTTGTTCTCTTGCTTCTTCTTTTCCGTCTGTGGGAACATTTTGGGAAACAGTGATGGAGAGGCGTGTTCTGATGAAGGGCTGCTGGCAACATCCAAAAGACAACAATTACTAACACGTTCGTGGACTTCCTTCCGGTACTTTCTTTCTTTGCATCATTTTTGAGGTTGGTTTATTTGTGTGATATTGCATAGAGGCTCTATAGTTTATTTAGCAATTCTATCATTAGGCGTTTAACTGTTCCATTAAAAAAACTTTTTTTTTGACCTCAAACAATTTCACAAAAAACAGGTTGGTGGTTCTCCACTAGGGGCTATTTCCCCCCAGAATTTCTAGAGACAGATTAATGGCCAAAGCTGGGGTGGGGAGGTGCTACTGGCATCTACTGGCAGGAGGCAGGGCTGCTGCTAAAGCCCTACAGCGCTCAGGACAGCCCCACAGCAGGAAGTATCTGGTCCAAATGCTACACTGAGCAACTCTGATTTAAACAACTGAGATCAAACTACAAAATTATCCTCTTTTTATTGAGCATAAGTATTTCAATGCTATTATAAACTGTCTACAATTATAGCTCAAAAAACCATACACTATTCCTAACCATCACTGCCTACTTACTCATCTTTCTATTGGTGGACGATTTAGGTTATTTCCAGGATTTTGATCTCATAAATAAAGGCCAGTCTTTGATTAAAGAGATTTTCCTAAGGTCCCTAAAAGCTTAGTCATTCAACAAATATTGAGTGAGTGGACATCTTGAGCACTAAATGCAGTGGTGATAAGGTGATGTCACTGCTCTCACGGAGCACACGTTCTAGAGAACTGACACTAACCAAGTACCACACAGAGAACTCCACAGGCAAATTCCAAGCAGTGATCAGGACTGTGAAGAAAATGAACAAGGTTAAGGGACGGAGAGGAGGGTGGGTGCATGGCCTCTTCAGACAGGCTGGCCAGGGAGGGCTTTCTGAGGAGGTGACATTTGGGCAGAGGTGGCAGTGGCTTGTACTTTATTTCCCTGGTCCAATCCTGACCGTGTGCCCAGCTCCTAAGTCCACTGATAACTCGTTCTGAGACTCTGTGCTCTCCTCTTTCCACAGCTCTAGAGACGGCCACCTGCTGCACACCCATGCCTGGGTCTGGAGTTTGGAAACCTGCCTTGTGCCCAGGTCTTCCAGAAGGGGGCAGTCCCCTCTGGGGACTCAGCCAGGGCTCTCCTACACTCAGAGCCCTGGTTCAGCAGCTAGCCCTGCTCCCTCATGGCCGACTTCCAGATGCTGCCCGAATGCCTCTCTATCACCGCTCATGTTCCTGCCACAACACCCACTGCTGTTCCTTCTTGGACCTCCATTCCCAAAGCTGTCAGATACTTTCTCTGCTGTGCTGGGGGACCCTCGAAGCTAGGTCCCTATCTCATATTTAGCAGACCAGGCAGGTCGATTCCAGGACTTTCCTGTCTGCTCTGTACTCTAGCAGAAAATCTGGCCATGACTGACTATATCCTAGTGATATAAGCAAACAAATGCACTTTAATTCAAATGTATCCAGGACCTACTTTGGGAGGTAGGGTGGGAACCTGGAAAGGGCATAAAGTTGAGGCCAGAAAGGCGTGGTGTCAAATCCTAGCTCTGCTACTCACTGTATCCTTGGACAGGTTAGCTAACCTTTCTGAAGAACAGGTGACTTAGCTGTAAAATAAGGATAATATCACCTATATCACAGGTTTCATTGTGAAGAGTATACGACATTACGTGTTAAGGGAATGATACATCATTTGGTTCACAGTAGCTACTCAATAAAGACAGTGTTTCATCTGGACATTTGCCATCCTAGAAAGCATGTGGTAAGAAGTGGTAAGAGACCTCTCACCCTCAGAGTCAGGAGCAGACTCTCAGGTCTGAGTTCCATTTTCACACTGTTCTCAGCATCCCCTCACCCACTCACACTGCTCCTACTCCTTGCTTACTGGATCACCCCTTTGCACTCGAGGTCAGGAACTCCAGATTCTTTGACCGAGCACTCGCTCTCAGTACTCCAAAGACCCAGAGACCTTACCTCCTCTGGGTGAGGTCAAAATGCCTACTAGTGTGTGAGTCCCTCTTTACTCAGGAAGCCTTCCACGGACCACGGACACCTATTCTACCACTCGTAGCCACTGCTGGTCTATTGTGTGTACGCCCTGAATCTGCCGGTTCTGAAGAAATCTGTGCTCTGGGGGGACATAGACTCCCCTGCCACATCTGCACTGAGCAGGACCCATCAGGCCACCGAGACAGGGAAGGCTATGGTTTTTTTCAAACGAACGAAAGACATCCACACCAATGAGAGCTGCTCTGCAAAGCAGACAGACTTGCTCCACTCAGGGTGCCAGCCAATATTCAGACCCTGCATGGAACCCTCTGAGAACTGATTTGGAGTCAAGTGAATGAGTTCACTTGTTCAACAAACAGTTCGAGTGCCCAGCATGGGCCAGGAGCTCTGTTAGCCACTAACAACACAGACACAAGAAAGACAGCCCTCTGCGCCCCGGGTCCTGACCATCCTTCTAGGGGCCACCACCTGGCGGGTGAGGCGGCCACAGCGGCAGCCTCCTTCACTGCCAGCACTGAGGTGCTGCCAGCAGGAAGCCTGGGAGAGAACAGACAGAATGAAGGCTCAGGCCTATTTTTCCCCCAGGAGTCATCTCCCAGTAAACAGGAAGGGGCAGCCAAATGAAAAAACCCCAATAAATTGCTGTGGTTCTTCACTGGGAGCAAGAGCAGCTCCCCGGGGAGGAGCACGCAGGGGTGGAAAGGGCTGCTACAGGCTTGCGTCAGCCCAGTTCTCTGGCCTCCACCTGCCTCATGCCCCAGGTCACAGAGAAGGGACTCACTCGCTCTGCAAGAGAGCCTGTCCTGTCTCGGGTAAGTGTATGTGCACACAACAAGTGCTGCCTCAGGTTGCTCTCATTTTGTTGCTGAATAATCTTGTCACCAGTGATCCATTTTTTTGGGCTCCTTTGGCCTCATTTTATTGAAGTCATTAATGGGGAGATCAATATTTTCTACAGGGAAAGGGAGGTGGAGAGAGTCTGCCCTTAGTTCATCTCTTGTGAGAGGAGCTCACAGGCAGCTTGAATGTGTGTCTTTGTGAGCAGGTACTATGATGACAGGTCCCACAGGCAATCCTTCCTTCCACATGTTACATTTTGACATCACTCCCTGGACCACTTTGCTCCCAGATAGTGCGAGAAGATGCCCTAAGACCAGGAGGTTTTACTGCCATACCTGAGGACCAATCTGGTGTAATATGTTTTTTAAACAGGACCCACAGCAACAGACATCTGGAGGAATTAGAGAAGGTTCACTGACTTTGGTAGCAGGAAACTGCGCTGTGTGTCTGGCTTCCAGACAGTCAGCAAGTCTACTTTACTGCAGACCAGACGGCCCACGTGCAGAGCCGCAAAGCAAAGAAAATCCCATGCTGCCCCAGACTGAATGGTTCTCTTGAAAGCTTCTCTGGAACTCCCACACCCCTGGTCAGTTCCTCTTTTCTCTTCTGACTTCTTAGGTTCAATATCCTCTCACTTTAGCAGAATTTGGTTCAGCAATTATTTGCATTTTTTATAGGGGGTTCCTGAAAACTAAAAGGCTCTGAAGATCTAACAAATGAATCTCTAATGGCAGAATATCACGAACCAAAGATCCAGCGAGGAAGGGATTCTGGGCAAGAGAGGAAGCCTGCTGGTGAAGTGGGTTTCCTCACCTGTGAAACGGGAGTACCACTCCCCACTGAACAGGGCTTTGAGGAGGATTAGCGCCATGCTTGGCACACAGGTGTTCGATCCATGGGGGTTATTGCTAAGAGCAGCCTTTGAACCCCCAGGGCGGGCAGCGCCTGGAGCTAGCCCTGCCCACTGCAGGCTCAGAGGCATGGCGGGGCCCCTCTGCAGACACTGAGGATGTGTCTTCAGGACTGAGAGCACGTTCCCACAACAACCAGAAGAGGCCTGCTTTTTGCAGGGCCTTCTCCATCACCACCACAAAACCCAGGCTGCAGGAGAGAAAAGAAGCCGTCTGACCTTCATTCTACTTTGCTTAATTCCTTCTACGATCTGTTCCATCTGACGCAAAAACTGGTCCCGGGCAGCAGGGGAGGCCATGGCTCTGAAAGAAAGACCAGCAAAGGTAAGACCAGCACAGAGGATTCTCAGAAAGGGGGTGGCACCAAGGAGTGAGCCCCATACCCAGGTCATGCCCCAAGTGGCAGCCAGGCCTTTGCAAGGCACCATGGACCCTGGGATCCCAGGCAGTTAGGGATCCCAAACTGAGGAAGGCATGAAAATTAGCCTGGTTTTGTAAATGAATGTGAATCTTTTTTTTTTTCATTCTCCCTACAATTTTCTTAACTAATCTGTATTTTCTTACAGTAAAATAAAATGTGACTAAAACTAACAAAAGTATCTTTCACTGTGAAAGATGGCAGGTACTGCTTAAGAAATGAATTCCATTTAGTTTCTAAAAATCTGAGGATTTGAAGGCACTCCTTAAGATTGGAAGGCATATTCTCAGATTTTCCTAAAAGCAGGCTGGGAAAACCTAGTCCTGTTTCGAGAAGCAGCAGTTAAACAAGTGGATTCCCTGATGTCCTAAAACCCTTCCCTTCACCTCCCGTTCTTCAGGGGGAATGACGCCAGAAGGATCGGAGCACACGGATACAAAGAGTGAGAGTTCTTCCAAAGGATGGGCTGACGGGCAGAACTCACCATAGTAACACTCAAACTGCAGCCTCTCTCAATTATCAGGAAATAAAGATGAAGCCGCCATTTTTAGAAATGTCACAGGTTGTAAGTCACTAATTGAATCTTCTCGGGGGCTCTGGGATTTTTGTTTGCTCTTAATTAGAAATGAAGCTTAAAATCTAGAGTTTGTAATCCATCAAGATCTTAGTTGCTGGTCACCTGCCAGGGGACAGCAAAGACCCTGTGCTGGAAGGAAAGGAAGCCTGCAACACAGAGAGCACGCCGTGGGGCTGCCCGGATGGCAGGTCGGCCAACCGCAAGCTGGAGGGTTGCGATGATTTGGGGACAGCTGGGCCTTGCCATCCAACTTTGGGAGAAAAAATTCATATCTGAATAAAGTAGTTTGGAGGATGCCTATTAACTTAAAAACAAAATCTACCACAAAATTTTAAGAATTATATAATTTCATCATCTAAATATTAAAGCATCTCTAGCGCTCAAGAACAAATGCTGTTAATCTGATCTCAGCAAGACAAAAGGAATACAGGAAGAGATCACGCTAGTTAGGTAGAGGCAAGTTATTTGAAAGTTAACTTTTTTCCCTAAGATATTCCCTTGGTGTTTTCAAAATTCACTCTAATATCACTGTGTTTTTGCAAGAATTCATGACCATGTAAAGCAAGACATGTTTGCATGCTGCAGGAGGGGTGGAAGTGTGAGAACCCCATGCCGAGCCCTGTATTACTCAGCCACACCACCGCAATGTGACAGTGAGCTGAATACCAAGTACAGGGCACCGAGGTAGTGACAGGGAGCAGGACCAACAGCACTTACTGTGAGAAGTTCTCGTGAATTGAGTTCAGCAGGCTAATCTGAGGAATAAAGAAAAAAACAAAAAACGATAAGCAAAAGGCTGAAAGGTCCTTGTGCCACCTCCACCACTGGAAGGTTGTCTCGTCTCTGGAGCCTGCTTCTGAAAGGAACATACCTTGTTTGTATAGACGAAAGTAACATGAGAAAAAAGAACAACGGGTTCTTAGCCCCACAGTATTGCCCAGGGAATGTAGGAACAGGGCTCCTTGAAGGGACCTAAGACCCAGGTGGGAAGACGCTAAAATTAGGGCTCTGGGCTGCTGCCATGACAGCCCTTTCCATCTTGCCAAACACTGCACTTTATTTCCAGGCTATCAGCTTAGTGGAGGGTCAGCTGGGGTGGAGAGCGAGAACACTGTGCCCATCCTATTCTTTCCCACAGATCTTTTTGCCAATGTGGCCAGCTGCTGGGTGGATTTGAGAGCCTCCATGGGAAGGCATGATTCAAGGTCCCCATTCCCATGGAAACTGCCATAGCCCACAAAGTAGGACCCTCTATCTGCCCCAGTGGCACAGTCCAGGGCAAGGCTCTGAGACTGGGGTCTAGAAACCTAGGTCCTTTTTCTGGCTGTGTCACTAACTCAACTTGTGAGCTCAGGACCAAGCCTTTACTATACGTGGGCCTCAGGTTCACAGTGTGTAACATTGAAATGATATTCTTGTCTTTGACTCCACAGGGATGTTTGAAAGCTAAAGTATCACATACATGGATTTGGAATAAAATGCAAAGTTCTAACTGTGTTAATACGGCTTAGAATGAAAAAGCCCTCAGCCGTCTGCACACTCCGAGTTTTTAAAAGGAGGCAACAACTTCAAGCACTGTTGAGGACGCCTGGTCAACGGGGTTCAAAGCTTTCTCAGAAGGGCATGGCCCCCTAAGTTAGGGGTGGCAAGTCTTCCCCGTGCCATGTAGGAAAACCCCAAGGACAGGGTGTGTAGCAGAGCCGTCCCACAGGCTGGACGTAAATCCCACCAAATGCACTCACCTCACCTGTTCAAACATTTATCAAATGCCTGTTATGTGCCCATCAATGTGTTAAGGCCCTGGATACAGAGAAAAACAAAACTCAACCCCTCCTTTCAAGGAGTGCCCTCTGGGAGGAGAGAGATTCATCTGGTTTGACTGACAAGAGGCAATAAAGGTGAAAGGAATTACAGATGCTTCCATTTGGGTTCAGGGAAAGCTACATCTGTATTATTGCTCTTACTAAAGTGGTAAACAGTGCAGGTTGCAGGGCGAAGATCAAAGGAAAACAATCTCCGTCAACCCCAGGTGAAGGGGTAGGCAGGGACTAATACGTACTGAGAACCCCCACGTGCAAGAAACATCAGAGTCATTTTCTCCTTTACCTCCATCATAACCATGTGAGGCAGATGTTATCTCCCTTTCACAGGTGAGGAAAATAGGGCCAGACTAAAACCCAAGTCCGTCTGACTCCAAAGCTCATGCTCGCTCCGCTGCACGGTGCCACCACCGTAAACACAGGACTATTGTTTTCTTGAAATCAACTGCACACCCTGCCCCATCATTTGTGGTCCAACCTGAGGGAGACCTGAATCATGAATGGACTTAAGCTGACTGAGTCAGAGCAATATGGAGGGGCTGTCAGTGCCCACAGGAACGCCGTTCAGCCCTGCTTTGAATTTTACAGTCTTTTTAATTCATGCCTCTGTCTGCCACTGACAGAGGATAAAACAGCTATTTTCCCCACGTAAACTCTAACGGCCCACAATCCCATTTTATCTAGCTGGTTCCTCCCTTTCTTTAAAACTCAAAGTAAAGTTTCCCCAACTCCAGGGCCCCCTCCACAGGCAGCGCTCCAGCCTCCACTGTTTCTTTTCATGACGGCATTTCTCCCTCGCAGCATCAAACCGCTGTCCGCCAGTCTCCCTTCAGCCCGTGTAGTGTGAGCTCCCGGGCACCCTGCGCTCTGACTCTGTATCCCAGCAGCGGGCACACAGCGGGCGCTCCTTCCACTTAAATGGAACGCGTCCCAGACACCAAGCTCATCTGAGCTTCCCGGGGTCAACAGCACTGGCAGCCGCACGTCGGATTGTTTTCTTTCTATAAAGGCTCTTACCTCTTTTTCCAAATAGACCTTTTTATCGTCCAGGGTGTTATATAAAGTGAAGAACTGCTTGGTTTCCTTGTGCACTGCCGAAACTGTAAACACAAGGAAATTGGCACATGGATAAGGAAACGTATCAACATGACCCTAAACACCCTCCCCTCCCTGAGACACAGGGCAGGACTCGGCCCTATCAGGGCAGCGCTCACTCGGCTGTCTCGGTGGAGGCCCCACAGGGCACAAGCTGGGGCAGAGCTGGCACAGGCTGAGGGTACGTGGCCGTCATGACTGGCCCAGCCACGAGGGGCTGGTGGAACTTCCCTGTCGGTGTGTGGGGCAGGCGGTTTCTCAGCGTCCTTCAGGCGAGGTGTCCTGGGTGGAAGGTGGCAGTGGGGAGTAAGCTGCCATGCCGCTCTTCCTGTTGTGTGGCTTCCTCCCTTCCCATGTCCCTCAGAGCAGGAGCCCCAGCCTGCTCAATTTTGCAATCCCCGTGCTTAGCACAGGCCTATATGGCAGCCCCTCCAAAATATCTACTGGACAAATGACATGTCCACCCAAGGGCAGAAGATGTGCCTAATAATGTGAATTCTCTTCCCACCCGTGAGCACGTGAGGAATGGGGTCTTATTACCAGGTTCCCAACATCTTTACCTATAAAATTACTTTGTGTCTCTGTCCCCCCTCCCCTTCCTCACTCTTCCCTACAGAAGAATGACTTACGAGCAAAGAGCCAAATCCTAGCACTGTTTGTGTGCCACATTTACGAGGGAACGCCGTCCCTGGGGTGATGGGCTCCTATCCAAACGCATCCCTCTGCTTTGTGGCTGGGCGGATGGGCAGCCCCCATGTGGTTCTGAGCCTACGTGACTTCCTCACTGCTCTGAGGTCCCATAATATACAGCTGCCCAGAGGGAGATAAAATCCCAAGACCTGGGTCCACTCTCAGGCTTGGAGCCCAAACTGAGCACTCCAGTTTAGCCATAGCTACAGATCCCAGTGCCTAATGGTTACCAGGCTCTGGTCAAGAATACAGTGGGGTCTGGTTTCCCAGTGGCTCTTGCTCCCTGAACGTAGGTTCCTCTGGAGCTGTGCAGCTCAAAGACAAGCGGGAGTTGGGGATATTTGCCGTACATATTTGGTAACAGAAGTTAATAATCTGATATAAGTATTTTGATGCAATAGTTAAAAACATTCTCAACATCAAAATGTCTAATTTGTATGGAAATCACTTCAGTAACTACTCAATATAAAGTAGTATTATTGCTAAGAGCTTTGGTCAGTGGTACTCAATCCTGGTTGTAAAACAGAATCACCTAGGGAGTTTTTAAAGTCTTATGACCAATTAAATGAGATTTTCTGGAGGTGGGACCTAGGTGATTATAATGTGTAGCCAAAGTTGGAAATCAATGCCGTAAATAAACCAGTCAACTTGTAGCTTTATGGCCCAGGAATGTGTCTGTCACCCTTATCCTATCAAGCTCAAGGACTAGGTGGAGTTTACAGATATTTGATGATTAAAAAACAAAAAAGAAAGAAAAAGATAGATATTTTGGTGCAACTGCTTGAAAACGTCTGGTGTAAAAATGTCCCAGCAAAATGACTCTAATGTGTGAAATTTACTCCGTGAAATATATAGATGCAAGGTACTATCATTTATTATTTTAAAAGCTTTAACGTGGGCAGGGGTAGGAAAGTAAAGGGAAAGACTTAACTTAAGGCAGAAACTATTTTCTGCTGAGAAACTGCCGTTTTTGATAGCTGCCCCTGCTCATTTGAACCAAATATGAGGACTGTATGAAACCTCAGGATGGCAGGGAAAGACATGCGAAGGAGGCACGATTCTGGACTCCAGAAAGGACAGTGCTCTAGCTTGAACCTGGAAGGATGCTTGAGAGGTCAAGATTTCAAGGCAAAATCTGAGAGGCTTTGGAAGAAGAGTTGGCCTTTGCCATGTAGGAACTGCAGGGCACCGGCACCGTGGACTTGGGACCAGCTCACAGGCTGGGATCCAGATGCCCTCATGAGGGACTACAGAGGGAGGCAGCCGGGGCAGCAGGCCCAGATGAGGCAGGACTCTGATCAGTGTACTTAGGATTCTGAAGATTATCCACCAAGTTATGAGGAACTATTAAATATTAAAGCTTTCAAAGCAACAGTGTAAAGTGATCATTTGTTTGAGGACCGTCTCTCGGGCAAGAGTACACAGAAGGGGTGAGTCTCTGGCAGTGGTGAGAGGAGGCTGCAGCAGTAGTCCAGAAGAAACGGACTTGACTCTTACTCAGAAACAGAGCTGGCAGAGCAGCATGAGCCAGAGAAGACTAAGGGGGGTCCCGTGTGGCCAGGCAGTGATCCCAGTGACCCAGAGGAGAAATGGGGTGGGGGGGCTGAATTCAGCTTTGTGCCTGTTGAGTCTGAGGTATCCAGGGGACAGGCAAGAGTGGGGGCCCAGAGGACGGGGTGATGGTCCAGGACCTGCTCACAGAGGATACCTGAGCTGGGTCTTGAAGGAATTTGTCTGACAAAGGGTTGCTAAGCACAGGCAAGACGGGGAGTCAAGGCCTCAGATGTCAAAGTGCATGGTGTGCTCAGCAGCAGTGTGTGGATGGGTGAGGCCAGAGTGTGGGTTTACAGCAGGAAAGGGGGCCTCTAGGCAAGCCACCCAAGACCAGGGAGGACCCTGGGCATAATAAGGAAAGAGGCCTTTTTCAGTCCTGAAGATGTGTCAGCAGAGAGAGAAGTAACACAGTCAGATGGGTGGATGAAGGACTCAGAGAAGGGGCTGTAGACCAGCTCACGGTCATTCAGCCGAGCCCTGATGGAAGCAAGAGCAGATATGGCAGAAGCAGTGAGAACAGAAAGGCCATGACGGCTTTGAGGGCACTCTGAGCATGACAAGACGCGGTCAATGATTCAGGCTGAGGAAGACTCAGTCCCAGATTACTGAGTAAACGTGATGCTGTTGAAGGCAAGGGCCACATCAGAAAGGAGGTCTGTGGAGGAGAATGGCAAGTGAGGCCTGATCTAGAGATGCTAGGGTCACCATATTCCATGTGAAGTTGGAAAGTGGATGGGGAGCTCAGTGAAGCCAAATGGCTGGCCAGGATGAGGGCTGGTTCAGAACATTACTCCAAGGGCTCAATGAGTGTGCACAGTCTGTCCACTGGGAGGGCTGTGAGGGCCCCACGGTGCGACTTCCCGGACTATGGGTCACCTGCCAGTGGGCTATGTGGAACGAGTGGCCTGACGACGAAATGGAGCCTTTCTGGTGGTAGCTTTTGTGGACTGAGTGACAATGCATTCTCCACCACGCTAAGGTGGGACAGGGCCCCTCGCTTCGTGTCCCTCTGAGGACCAGCCTCAAGAGCTGGTTTGCGGTCGATGCACCTACTCTGGCGGTAGAGTTCAATAAATCTCTTCTGATACTGTATTAGCTCGGCTCGGCTGGGCACTTCATCAATCTTGCGATGCAAAATTGCTATTTCTCGATTTCTTCGAGCCTAAATGCAAAAGGAAGGGGGAGACAACACCATTTGGTACAAGGCCTTACATGTTTTCTGGGGAGCCAAAGTACTGCCCCCCTTCCCCACCTGAGCAGAACCACACATCCTGGAATGCAGGCACAAAACTCTGCTGTTGGCCTGAGACCCCATCTCAGATTCTGACTGACTCTCCACTTTGCAATACATGGAGAAGGGCTGGCTGTGAACTGGAACCACAGAAGGCATCACATTAATGAATCAGGAAAGAAGATTCTGAATGGGAAGGGCTTTGTGGACAGAGCCCCCAGCTGGCCCACCAGACCCCAAAGGACTCTTGAGTAGCTGATTCCACTAACACCAGGTGGGGAATGGGCAACAAAAGGAATGCTTCCATATGGCAAGGAACTCATGCCACCCACTGCCTCCTTATCAATTCCAAATTCCTTAGCCTGTTGAAAAGCTCCTACAATTTACTCCTAAAATACCCATGCAGCATTTTCTTCCTACCATGAACTGGGGTCTATCCTTCTCACCAGCATTTCAATATATTCAAGTCCCTCACTCCTTATAAAAGCCCTTCCTTAAACCCTGACCACCTTTCAGCTACCAGCCTCTTTTCCTCTCTTTAACAGCGCAACTCCCTGAGCCATATGCCCTCAGCGCCTCTACCCCCCAACCCCCTGTCATCCTGAACCCACTGCCACTGCTCTTGCCAAGGTCAGCACAGACCTACCTGTTCTGGGAGTCATCTAACAGGTAATTCTCAGCTTCTAGCTTTCCTGACTTTCAGCAACATTTACCATTCACTCCACTGAGCCCTCTGCTCAGTTCCAGGAGACTTGGGCTCCTGTTTTCTCCATGCCTCCAGCTGCCCGCTGGGTCTCACCCTCACTGGTGGATTCCTCCTTTTTTCTGCCTGTCCTTACACAGGGGCTAGTCCCAGAGCCTCTTCTCAACCTACATTTTCACAGCCTCAGTTATCACCTCCACAGTGCGGACACCCAAATCTCCGCCCAGACTATTCTGACATCAGACCCAACACCCAAGCACTTCTTGGACATCTTCACCTGGTCAAGTACCCCAACTTTAAAAAGCCCCAAACAGATCTCATTAACACTCCTAGTCATACTCCCACCCTGTGAGCCCTATTCTTTCTCCTCTACGCTTTTTCTCAATGAATGACACAGAAATTCCAGCACCCTCCTTGACTCCTCTTTTTCTCTCACCCAAATGATGCTAAGTTCCATCAGATACAGCTTCTCAATCTCTCCCCTGCCAGTTCATTTCCGTCCACCCCTGCTGACCCTACCCTGGCTCAGGGCCTCCGCAGGCCTGTGGTTTGACAGCAGCTTCCCTCCAGCCAGTCTGAAGCGGCCCTATGCAGTTTGTTTTGATGTATATGGACGTATCTTGGTTCTCAAATAGCCAGCAGCTCCCAGAAGATGAGCCATCTCACTTACTATTCCTGGGACCTAATGCAGCACTGACTACACCGTAAGCACACAGTCAAAGAGCTTCCAAGTTGCAGCTATACTGTCCTGATTTTATTTAATTCTGTGTCTCTTTAAAGATTAGGACGGTGTCCTTGTGTCAAAGACAAATTTGACTCATCTGAATTTAACCAAACAGCTCAGCAAAGCAAGCAAAAGCCAGAGACAGGAGAAACAGGGTCTCCTTGCCCCCACAGCCCTTTGGCCATTCCCACGAGAACCGGGCCTTCCCTTCCTGGAGAACAGAAAGAAGACCCAGGACAAAGTGCAACACAAAGTCACTCCCAGCTTGTGAGCTTCCACGAGCCAGATCCAGGCAACGTGAGGGATTTTCCAATGTAATTCTGACTTCCTGTAAATTTAGCTTTAGAGCCAACTTTAAGACCTACGTCCTCTATATTTGCTGGGCTTCTCACAATCCCCTAAGGTTTCCAACTAAGACAGCTAAAATGGGCACTTAATCTTAGAGGAAAAGTACTAGGTAAGAACATTAGAACTTGAATTCTGCCTCTGACACTTACCATTGCTTGACTGTGGACAAGTATTTAAAGGATTTGAATTAATTTCTTCATACAGAAAATGAGGCTAATACCTACTGGGGTGAGCATCAAATCAAACGAGATGCTCGTGAAAGTAACATTTCAGTGTGAGGTGTCATCACCCCCTTAAACCGCTGCGCAGCACTCCAGAGAGAAGACCAGCCAACAGCAGCCTCAGTGCAGCCTCTCCAGCTCTTAGAAACGGAGACTTTCCAGTTCTGCTACAGGACATTCATACCTCGTCAGATGTATTGATGTACTTTTTCAGCTCTTGTTTTTACTCACCTGTAGTAAACGGATCTTGTAAAGTTTCTCTTTCTCCATATTATACCGTCTGTCTAGGTCTTCCTAAAAATTGGAAAAGGACACAATTACCTGGGAATAGGAAACTTTCATTCTTTGATGAAGTCTTTTGAAGCTGAATGTTTTTTATCATATCCCCACCGTCCTGAGGCCTCAAATATCTTTTCTCAACTGGCTGAGTCTAGGGTCTGGGTTCTGTCATGTGAGACCCTCAACACCCTTTCATAACTCTTCCTTCTTCTGGGATCCAGGCTGAACCCAGCATTCTTGAGTGAAATATCCCCAAACCCCCACCCTCCTCTCCTCCCCTAATAACTGAGGAGCCAATTATTAAAGGATGTGTTGCCTTATGCCTCTGTGTTTGGAGACGATGCTGGTTTGCTTTTCACGTTTCTATTTAGAGCTGCACTGTCCAATATGATAGCCACTAGCCACACGTGGCTATTTAAATTTACATTAACTAAAATTTAAAAAAATCAGTTTCTCAGTTGCACCAGCCATATTTCAAGTGCTCAGTAGCCACATGTAGGGAGTGGTCACTGTATTGGAAGGTCCAGATACAGAACATTTCCACCACTGCACAAAATTCTTTTGGACAGCACTGAATTAAAAGAGAGAAACTAGCACCTCACTGAATCCCGTGAGGCAAGAGATATGGCTGGATGGCTTGTTGTGTTAGAGCAACCTACAATAACGGTCAGAGCTGCCCCTCTCCCAACACACACACACACATACACACACACAAAACACAGTCTCCTCCACAGGGCTCAGTGCAGGCAAACCCCAACAGACTTCACTGTAGGAGTCCTGGAGCTCACTCTCTAGGAGCGTGTGAGGGCACGAAGGGAAGAGGAACCCTAAAGGAGGCAAACATCTAAAGGCTTTCCTGTTTCTCTTTTCCTCTCCATCTTCCTTTTCTACTTTTTTCTCCTGGAGGTTGTTGGAGTGCTGGAGTGCTGGGAGCACTGGTTGAACCTAGAACAGGGGTCAGCAAACTGTGGCCCATGAGCTAAACCCTATAGTCCTTGGGCCAAATTTGCCTCTCTGCCTATTTCTGTAAATACAGTTTCACTGGAACACAGCCGGGTCCTTCTATGTATGTACTGACTGTGACGACCACAGCCGAGTTGGCCCATAAGCTGAAAACACTTACTCTCGTGCCCTTTCCAGTTTGCTGCCCCTGGAACGTGATACCATAGAGACAGGAGTCTCTACCTCTGCACCACCCCCGCCTCTCAGAGCCTACAGGTTGTGACCAGCACGTGTGGTCAGTGCGGGGCTCACCCCTTCTCAGTGAGATGCCAGATGAAGACAGATGCGCACACAGGTGCTGGGGAAAAACCCAGTGGAATGGTGACTTTTGGGGCCATCCCTGGGGAGATCCTGCCCCCATCTGAGGGGCCAGGGGTGTAAAATGGAGCAATGCAGTAAGAGCCTGCAGCTGAGGAGGGAGTTGTAGAGATATTAAAGTAGGCATAAGAAAACCATCACAGGAGAGTGCAAAGCTGGCCACCACTCCCCACAGAGGACAGTGGCAGTCCTGAGAACGGGCAGGTACTTACGTTATGAGTCATCACAGGGGTCAGGGCACCGTGCGGCTCTCCCCTGGAGAGGGTCTGAAATGATGAAAAGTCACAAACACTTTTTCTGAGAAAGGGGACTGGGATAGAAGCTGACGTCTAGATGTAGGAAGGGGTGGGAGTGGGGAAGAGTCCGCTGACCGTGTCTGGACAAGGAACAGCCTGTATACGAGCCCCAGATTTTAAATTGTTCTTAAATGTCTGTTAGTTACACACTAACGGGCTACAGTGTAACCCTCTCTGAATGTGAGTAACGATTCCTCTAACAAGACGGAACTGCTGAGAAGAGAAATGTGATCCTGGAAGTGTGTGATCTGTGTACACTCAGAGGCTGACTGAACCGGGAATTTGAGCCTCAAAGCTTCAAAGTCTTAGAAATAACTGGAAAGGCAGGCTGTGTGATGATGGTCACAGGACCCCACTGCACGGCAAGATTCTGCTCCTCCCCTGTGCCAGTCCTCAAGGTGTGAGGAACTGTGTGGCCTGTCACGCCATGAGGAGGCACCTCCAAGGCCTCTCTCTCCACTGAGCATGGCAGTGTCCGGCACAGCCAAGGGGCAAGTCCCCAAGCTGAGGGCACGTGGACTCATGCTGGCTGGCTTGGACAAGTCTTTCCCCTCCCTGAGCCTCAAGTTCCCCGTTTCTACAAGAGAGAGGGTGTCGTTGATGCGTTCTGAGGCCCTGTCCTGCTGGCACATCCTAAGCACAAGGGTCCTCAGGAAAAAAGCTCTGAATGAAGCGTGAGAAGGGAAAACAGAAAGAGCAGTCCCTAGAATCTTATTTGGTGAGAGAAACAAACTTTTTGTCTACCCTGATGCTTTAAGTTCATGCTTCATGGAAATCCACACTAGCTCCTTGGAGGATCAAGTCCTTTGTTCAGAGAGCCCGCAGGTCCCATGTGCTCCTTAGGCCCAGATGCCCCTGCACTGCAGGGGCTTTAAGTAACCCAGCCCTGCTCTCCTGCTTCGTGTTACTGCCGCCTGTTAGGGGTGGGCACGTCCCTAGGCAGGAGTGGAGGGGAAACCAGTAAACTGTCACAAAATTTAGAGAAGGACAGGTGGAGTGAGACACAGAGCTCAGAAGCTTCCTGGAAACAACCCTTGCCTAACCGGAGGGAGAAGCCAGACATGTAACTGGGTATTTCCAGTCTGGGGCTGCTGCCATCTACACCAGCTGCTGTCTTTCACCAAGCACAAGGAAGAGAAAGGAGAAGGAGGAAATCTAAGAAAATCCTGTGATGAGAACAGCTGAGGAATGTGTGTCCAGAGGAGCAGGCTAAGGAAACTGGCCAGTCCTTCCGAGCGTCAGCCTCTCTGCTGGCGAGTCCTGTAGGAATCTCTTCACCGGAAAGCCCTAACAGCGCCTCGCAGTCTGGAGGACCTGCAGAGGCTTTACCTTTTCATCTCCGCCTGGCGCTCTCTCAGCCTTCAGGGCCTCAATTTCCTGCTGCAGCCGTGTCATCTCCTCCTGTAAAAGTGAACGAACATTCACAGAACTTGGATGAGCTAATAATCAGATGCAATTATTGAAATACTTGACCCAGAGTCTTCTCAGAGTTCAGTATCTGCTAGATACTGAAGAGAAAAGGCCAAAATACGACACGCAGCAAGTTATTATGATTTTATGAATCACAGCACAAACCAAGACCCCAGCTAAATTTCATATTTTGTGTTTCTATGCTAGGACAGAATTCAGCCTGGGAAAATTTTTTTTCAGGAGAATATAGGGAGCTGTAGCTCAGTCTGAAGGAGCCTTTCTCTCTAAAGGGCAGGTGAGGCCCACAGTAATCACCGGGACGCGAAAGGAATGAGTGGCTTAGAGTCTAGCTCCAATCGGCCTCGTTTGCTTCCTCTTCTCCACAGGCCCCCGGGACCCTCTGCCCTGGAGCTCACCAAGGCCCTCTTCCACCTGCCATTCTCACCTACCTTAAGATCCAGCTTCCAAATGGCTCCTGTGCCACAGTGGCCTCTCCTCCCCTGGAGCTCACACAGAACTCTCCGGGCCTCACTTCCTGCCTCCCACTGCCACCACCTGTGCGTGCAGCATCCCCACTAGACCACGAGTTCCCAGAGGGCAGGAACTAAGGCTTACACACATGACATACAGACACCCCAGGTTTTCATCAGGACATCTCTGCTTTTGTAAGATGTTATTCCTTTCACACTTTATAAGACTCTTCTTTTAAATACATTCGTAAATTGGAAAACATTGTTTGTTAGACTGTACTCTCAGTTTTGGGTTTTGGCACACACAGTCACTAATCTAACTCACTTCTGGCATCCTCAGAGGTACCTACCATAGTACTCTACTTGTCTGACACATAGCTGCTTGATTAACCTACTTTTTCAACTGCACCTGGACAGGATGCCACAACAGGACAAGGGGAGGTAAAGAAAGAGATTCTACAAGACTCTTGGTTTAATGTCTGTTGACACCAAGCAACACTTACTCGACAATGTGCTTTAAATTCCTGTTCCTGACTTTTCAGGTTTTCATTCATGGCTACAAGTGCTCTCAAGTTCTGCAGGATACTGAAGAGAAAAGGCCAAAAAATGACACGCAGCAAGACATTACGATTTTATGAATCACAGCACAAACCAAGACCCCAGCTAAAAAGAGACTCCTTTTTAATTTCCGTTGTCTCTCCCAAGAGTGTCTAATGGGTTCTCCACAAATGATGACTACCATTTAACTGACATTATTATTTGTTTATATGCTGGAGTCCATCAGGCCATATCCAGATGAACATTACAGAATCCAGAATTGAAATGTCAACTGCAGAAACATCAAGTTTCAAGAGCACTGGATACATCTAAAGATACCAGAACACAGACAGTATCACAGACCATTTTTAATTTCCATTCTGAAAAGGAAACAAGTTGCCTAACATCATCAAAAGCACTAATTTGAAAATAAAAATGTCAAGTCTCTAATAATACTTTGCTCCATATCATGAAAGAAGGGTTTCTAATTACAGAGCCAAGTAATCTGTCGGTAATACTTTGCTAAAAATGTCCATCAAACCCAGAACTGCTCAATCTGTGCCTGAAGCTTTTTACGATTTCACAGTTTCATTCAAATGAGTGACACTTCGGAGATTTACCACCCAGTGTGGTGCTAAAAAAAGATGCCAAAGAGAAATGCTTCTTATATTTAAAGTGACTAAAAACAATTAATTTAAAATTTAAAAAAACCCAGCAGCTGTTTCTTGGCCAAAAAAAGACTGTACCTTTACTCCTAAGGAAAAGGGCTGAAATGTGTGCTGTTAAAAAACGGGTAACAACGGTTGACTCCAAGGGAGGAGAGCTGGGTGGCCGGGGGACAGGGTGGGAGGGAGACTTTTCACCAAGTGCCTTTTTGTACCAGGAATGTATTACTGAGTTTTTAAAAACAGAAAAAGAACAAATTACAAAAAGATGCTGCTTCTGATCCCAAGGGGAAGTGGGAGAAAGAGGTGGTTAACTCAGTGCAGCCCAAGCGCCTCTCAGCACAGGTTCGAGCACTGGGGAGTCTGCACATTCCAGGCCGGCAGGGAAATGCACTGACCTGGATGGGGCCAGGAGCGCTGGACCCTGGCTCCTTAGTCCTGTGCTCAAACAGATTAAGCCACCAGGTGCCGGCCAAGTTACTTTCTTCAAAGAGAAAACAGACACATGCTGAAAGCTCTTACCTGGGATCAGCTTTGGATTCTATCTTCTCCAGGGCGGCTTGTTCTTTGTCCAGTTTCTCGCTATGGCTCTTCAACTGCAAGAGAGAATGGAGGCACTGGTGCTACAGACATGGTGGATTAGAGGAGTGAGCCTTCCGTTCTCCCTCCCCCTGGCTCACACTAGGACTCCACTGCTGACCGGTGGCCAAGCACACCGGATTTGGCTGTACAGTGAGAAAAGAGGTGGACAAGAGAAAGAGGACGGGGGTGGAAGCACAACATGGTAAGGTCTGGTGGTAAAAGAAACCTTGGCAATAGCTTTAAATCACAGCGGCAAATGGGGGAAAAGTCAAAAGTAATGCTGACTGCAGGTGCCTTTCAGTAGGAAGGGGTGAGCAGAAAGAGTGGCTATGAAAGACAGACCTGGGTGTAAATTCCAGAATACCACTACCACGGCTAGTAACAGGGCAGGGTTAAATCTCCTATCTTCTTGAATAACTTCATTTTCTTTTTCTGAGACAGAGAGTGAGGATTTCAAAAAAGAAATTTTAAAGAAACTTAGATTTTAATTTATAAGGCGTGCACTTATACCATACAATAGAATACTACGCTGCTATTAATGAAAAGGAAGAAAAAAGCAGCTCTTTTATGATGATCTCTAACACTTACTGTTAGTTGCAGTAAACAACCTATGCAAACCATGATTCCAATGTGTCTCCAATGTGTAGAAAGGAATGTATACACTGAACATATAAATGTATAAAAGAACATACACGTTAGTTGCAAATGCATAAGACATTTCTGAAAAGAGTCATAAGAAACTGGTTACTCTCTGGAGAGGGTAACTGCACGGCTGGGTTACAGGGGTACACCCTTTGTACTTTGTAAATTTTCAACACATGCGAATGTGTTACATATGCAAAAAAACAAGTTAAAAGTTCCAAGGGCTCTAGTTGAAAATGGAAGACTGAGCACAAGTTGCAGCAAGCCCTTCTGGTCTCAAGTCCTAAAAACTCCAGATGATTGTGTTGGAACACAGGACTGGATACCTCGGGGACAAGAAAGACAGCCAGTAGGGAGGACCAGACAGTGGAGGACTGCTGTGTGGGATTCAGAGATGAAGGAAGAACCAGTCTGCAGGGCTGGGATCTGCATTAGGAGCAGCCACCTGGGCTAAGCAGTGAAGCTTGGCTCCCATAACCCAAGACTGCTGCTCAAGTCCCAGAGGCAGGGCAGGCTCCCAGAAAGTCGGCAATACCCGGGAGAAATGGGGAGTTCCCAACCCTGAATACCACCAGCTGATCCCACAAAATAGTAGGACCCACCCTTCCAGAATAATCACATGAAGCAACCTGCATAAAATGGAATCTACACAGTTGGTAACACGAAAATTCAGAAGCAAAGATAAGCCTACCACCAAGAATTATCAAACATCTAAAGAAAGATAAAACCATTAAAAAGATGTATCAACTCAACAATGAATTCTGACCTGAAAGAATAAAGATGAAGACAAATTTTAGCACAACAAATGCCCTAGAGAGACAGGAGAGGATACTGCATATATTAAAAAGAATCAGCCTCACACATAGGAAACTAAAGTTGTGACTGCTGAATTAAAAGTGGACAGGCTAGAACCTGGTGGCCCTGCCAGTGCAGGGGTGTGCAGCCTCCCCACAGGCATCAGGTGCTGTTATCCGTCCTTGATCTGCCATGCCCTGCTTTGCTTTCCCTAAATTTACTGGAAAGACAGGTCTTCCCTGTTCACTAGGTCATCCGGGAAGGGCAGGCTTTGCTGCAAAGTCCAAACCTGGGCCCACAGGCGGGAAAGGGTTCAGGGTGCTCATTTTGCCCAATCCTTGCCTTGAACAGATAAGGGGACCGAGGTTTCAAGATGAAGTTCATTTCTTATTCCAGGGTCTGGTCTTTAGTATTCTGACCAAATCAGGCTTCTTCATGAGTTGTTCAGCCCAAGGTTTTGTATAGCTTCCCATTTTTCGAGATGGGAATTAGCTTGACTGCCCTCATATAGTAAGCTCTCTGGGAGGTCTTTGGTGCCAGACTGCCAGCATTCAAATCCTGGCATCCCTCTGCATGGCCTCTCTGCCTTAGTTTCCCCATCTGCAGACAGAGATGGTAACAGTGTGTCACCAGGGTTGTTATGAAGATTTAGTGGATGAATATAAGAGTGTGCCCAGAGCACACCCAGCACACAGTAACGCTGGCTGCTCGTACCATTTGAGGACAAGAAGACTATGCCACGTTATTAACTTAAATCACACCCTCTACCTTTCCAGCACATGAAAGGGGCTCAAGAAATACTTGATTTAGTACTTAGTGCAAAAAGTGACTTTATAGCCACTTAGGATTTACATCCGAAGGCATATAAGCATCCTAGGAGATTGATATCAAGATGCTTGCCTTTAATCTCTTCCAGGTTGTTATACACAGACTGATCCACGACTTGGCAACTTCATGCCAGGGATTCTGCAGCATTAGAAGTGGGATAGCTGCAAGGATCCCACCCCGAGAGTTTGCCATCTAATCCATGAGGAATGTAGTCACAGAGGAGTATAAAGAAAGCTCATCTGTCCAAAGCAACACAAGCATCTTTAGAAAGAATGAAAAAACTTATTGTCATTCTTGTGCCTGCCCTTTTCAAAGATTCTGACAATAACTGAAGAGACTAGACCAGTCAGAACTAAAAAGCTTTGTCAGATTTATAGCAAGGCAGTGGCTAAGTGCTGTTATAGTGTCATAGAAATGAGAATTTTAAATGGGCAAATTTCACGTGAAACTTAAAAGACAATAGGGACTGCCTTGGTTTCAGAGATGTCTTCCACGTGGTCCAGAAAGTACTCAGTGGAGCCTTCACAGTGAAGCCCTTGCAGAGTACAGCTATAGCCCGAGCACTAAAATCACAAAGAGGACAGCTTTTTAGATGCAGGTGATGACAGCTTTCTGTGGAAACACAAAGGACAGGACTATCTAAACTCCCTTCATGACAGAGCTGGCATCAAAAGCGACTGTCTTCCTCACCTGGCTTCCTAGGCAATCAGAAGCGGGAGGTAAGCAACACTCTGACGCTGATGTGAGATGGCACACTCACAATCGGGATTAGAAGACGGATCACACGGTTCAAAATACGCCCATACCCTCCTCCTCTCCTCAGACCCCGCCCCCATTCTGGCCAGGATGTAACTGGCAATTGCGAACAACAAATTATAACCCTCTGTAGTTCCCTCATTTTACAAAAAGAAACCTTCTCACTCTCAAGGAATTCGGTGTTTTGAAGCTATTCTACAACCTGTGGCTTGAAGAGCAGGGCCATTGACTGTGAGTGACCCAGCCTGTTCTTCTGTGCGGCCCGCCCCCTGCCTATCAGGCCCGCCCTCGCCGGGAGCCTTTCCTGACTTGCAGCCCACAGGCATCTCTCCCACCAAGATCCATGGTGGCATGGATACACTGATGGCACAGCTCATGCACTGCCATGTGACTGTCCATGTTCCCAGATGGACCTGAGCCCTGAGAAGGGGATCACGACTCCTCAACACAGACTGATGACACACGGCGTCCCATTAGCACTGCAGGTCAGAAACCATTCTCAACAAGGCCCATGGAGGAAGGAGAATCGGCTCACCCCTGTCAGCGTTTTCTTCATTTCATCGTGTCTGCTCTGTAGGTTGGTATGATTTGCCTGCAGCTGCAACAGAAAGATAAAAGATACCTGCTCTCATTTGATCCTTACAACAATACAGATATGGGTGTTATCCCCATTTCAAGATGAGACAAAAGGAGCTCAGAAAGATGAGCAAATAAACTGAGCAAATGTGGGAACTTTAGAAGGGTTGCCAACAAGTGAAGGAAAAGATCTCACATAATTAGCACCGACTACACGTCAGGTGATATCCTAGGTCTTCTGCATAAATCCTATCACGTAATCCTTACATTCAATGGAAGAAAATATTATTCTTATTTTACAGATGAGGAAATAAAGACTCAGGGCGGGTTAAGTTACTTGGCTAGAGTTTCACAGCTGATAGCTGATAAAGCCAGGATTCAAATTCGGGCCTGACTTTTCTGTGTGGCCACAATCAGTTCAGTGAACTAATTTGCCCATTCAGAATACAGACTGCATGCCAGCACTTGGTATTCTAGCACTGAATATGACTGGTTGGCAAACAATGGCAGACAGAAGAAAGGACTCCAAGCTTCAACACAAAGAGAAGGAAAATGAATTACTCTTACTGTTCAGAGTTACATGACTGTAAACTTACGTCTAAAAGTGTCACTTCCCTTTTCCTTACTAAAAAGGTATATCTTTGTGCTATCTATGAAATTTGACTTTGAATTCAGAAATCTAAAAACATTCCATTAAAAGCTCAAAGGGTTTGTACGTTTCTACTTTTGAAAAGGGGACGTGGCAGAAAACCACCATCAGACTCTTTGGTTGTAACCTACATACAAATTAACAATGAGAAATTTTATCCTCTGTCTCCATGATTATTTCGAAATAACTTGCCCCATCCTTGAACCTACAGGAAACCTATCGAGAATTATGTCACCTTCAGAAACCATTGCTCCCAGGTCATGCTTCTAACTACCGGTCTTCCTGACTGATGAACGGTGACATTTCCATCAAGGCCTACCAAGAAGCGACCTCGAGCAGAGAGCAGAAGTGACACAGGAGGGAAGCAGGTGGACCCTGGTTTCTCCCTTCTGAAAGGGAGCTCTCTGTGCAATGAGAACTTTTACCCTGTTTATGCAATTGGTAGATAAGAGGATTTCTGCCCTGCGATCTTCTTCTAGAACAGAGTTTGGAAAACTTTTCCTGTAAAGGGCCAGGTAGTAAATAAATACTTTAGGCTTTGTGCGCCACAGGGTCTCTGCTGCATCTACTCGACTTGGCCACCGGAGCTTGAAAGCAGCCACGGGAAAAATGTAAACAAACTGGTGTACATATATTCCAACAACACTTTCTTTACAAACCCCTCTTCCAGAACCTCCTTTAACCATTCTCCCATGAAGATCTTAACTCTTTCCTCAATTTCTCCCTTCTTGAATAATGGTTTGATTTTACCTGAATGAAAATTATAAAAAGAAAACACGAACCTCTTCCAGATGTTTGGTCTTCTGCAGAATCTGCTTGTTTAAGGAAATGACTTTCCGACGATGTAGCTGCGAGGTTCCTAATTTTTCCGGACTTTCTTCAGCTGATAGCTCAGACTGCTGTGGGAAACAGGGAGGGCAAACCCAAAGGATTTAATTAGTCCACCTGAGTTCATGTAAGACCCATCCATTCCTGCTCAGCCTGGGCAGCCAGTCACAACCAGGCCAGTGCAGCCACGGGGTCCTGTGCAAAGCCCAGTCCAGAGAAAGAGATTCTGACAAAATGATCAAAATCCCTATCAACAGAATCTGCATTCCTGGCAGAGGGAACAGCATGTGAAGAAGCAGAGGGATACATAACTGTGGTTATGTTGATATCACACAGGCAACAGGGCACCATCAAAGGGTTTTAAATAGAGGAATAACATGGTCATGTTAATATCTTCATAAGACCATTCTGGAGTTATCAAGAATGATGAGTTGCTCACTTTCATCCAAGTATTATAAGTATATGGTTAAAAAGTTTAAAACACTCAGAAGCGCATACAATGAAAAGCAACAGCCTCCCAATTTATTCTCCCTATCCATGGGCCCACTCTCTTTTAACCATTTCTTATTTCTAGTCTTCTGGCGTTCACAGAGGATGGATCTGAGACAGATGAAAGCTGCTGAGGGAGACCAGCAGGAAATTCCTGAAATTGTGGAAGAGAGGAGAGGATGGAGAAGAAGGGTTGGACAGGACGTGGAGACTGTCAGGACTGAAAGTGAGTAAGGGAGAGGTTTACGGGTGGGTGACGAGGTGATATAACAACATCACTGAGAAACCACGCAGTATAGATATGCCTGCAAACACTTGTCTCAAGACCCTAGTGAGAAGCCCCAGGAAAAGGAAACAAGAAAGTCGACCCTGTTGCAACAGGTATTCTCAAAATACTTCTGGGATGATCAGAGACAGCTTTAATAAACAAATACTCATTTCAACCACATTTCCCTTTTACTGGAAATATCCTAATTCCAATCATTAACCCTAAACCCAAGTGCAAAAAAGCTATCTGGGGATTTGATTTTCCCTGCACGTCTTAACAGCGATCACAGGCTTGAAAATCTAGTATATTTACCCACAGGGAAAAGCGATAGAAAAGTGAGGAGGAGGAGAAATTGGATGATATAAGCACCGTTTATTTTGGTTAACAATTTCTTTGAATAATTCAGCAGCATTATTAACAGATGATGAGTTTTCTGCTGCTTAACAACTCCGGAGGTGGGCAACAACCAGCAGGAAACGGCTGCAGAAAAGAGTAAGGAACATCGTCTTCTATCTTGAGGGTTGACAGGCCAGAAAAACTAAGCATTTGGTATTACGGCATATCTAGCCTTGAAACCCGGGATTTTGGAAAACGTCAATGAACATGCTCCAGTTTATCTGGATTTCTGGGAATTGGAGATAACTTTCAAACATGCAATTAATTTTGGTCACATCAAGATATTCACAACTTATAGTCTAGGTAGGGAGAATTGCTTCTGAAAATATTTGAGAGTATAAAGAAAGAGGAAAGAGGAACCAGCACCCCCTCCCAATTTCCAAATCACTTGTCAGAAACAGAATTATAATTAACTAATTGTATCTCCTCTGCTTTGACTGCATCACCCTGAACTATGTGATTAATTTGGCCACTTTTATCTGCATATATTCAATAGCCTTTTTCTTACAGTTAATTTCAGATTTGGGTTTTCACATCCAGCTTGGATTCCTTGATGCTGATTTCCAAAATGTCACGGGCATATCCTCAGAGCATGCTACTTCACTAGCAGAATTACATAAGCCTTCTATGCCATGATTTTTTGATATCTGAAAAAGAATTAATTCCCTGTTCAATGAAACTACCCTGCAGGGTGTGTCTCTATGTCTGCTGTCAGGATTATCTTGGGTACCCCGACCTCCTCCAGCTGCCTGTCTGGCTTTGGACCAGACCAAGTTGTGGGCAGGCAGGCTCCAGGGCATCGGTGTCTCGCTCACCCACAGCCGTCCTTCAGTCTGCAGGGGTGAGCACACTCATTCAGTGCTGTTCTGCACCTCTGGCATGAGGTGGATCATGTCTCCAACTCTCGGCAGGTTTTCCTGCTGATTAACTGCTTCTATAGCCAAGGTCCCAAGAGAATGAAAACTGCACTTCCTACCCAGCTTCCAGACCCCTCTTGTCAGTGGACCTGGCACACACACAGTTTTGTTTTAAAACTATGAATTCTGACTTCACTTCCAAGAACCCTTCTTGTAGGAACACCAGTAGCTATCTTGAAATCTGGCAAGAAAATTTCCAGGTTGGCTAGCTATCTCTTTCTTTCTCTCTCTCTCTTTCTCCAACTTTCTCTCTAGCTAGATTTAAATTTTTAGCTACATAGTCCCTCAAGGCTCTTTCAGGGAGTCCTCAAGGACAAAAGCTTTTTCATGATAATACTAAGATGTCATTTTTTTTTCACTTGCATTCTCTCATGATTATACAGTGAAATTTTCCAGAAATTACATGACATGTGATATCATTGCTTTGATGTTAATATGTAATGCATTTATTACTGTTATCTGTAAATGAATTACTATGTAAGCTAGTGGGACCTCAGTAATTTCCAAGAGTTCTTAAAGGGTCCTGAAACTAAAAATTTTGAGAACTCTACTTTAATCTCAGGGGCCTGGCTCACTTGGGGATCATGTATTGGTCCCAATCATTGATTGGGACAGCCTCATAAGTACTGAGCTCCAGTCAATGGAGTCGGCCCACTCATCATTTATATAACACTGAGATGGGAAAGTTCTTTCTGATTCTACTCTTTTACTAGACAGGTGACTCAAAGAGCCATAGAAACAGAGAGAAAATACTTGCAGTGCACATAAAGAATCTTGAAGTCTCCATACAAACTTACTGTTATATCTCTGTTATGACAGTATATTTTCTAAGCACACATGGGCTTTCAAAATCCTTTCTCTTATTGCTAGGGAGCGATTCTCATTGCTCTGCAGAGTCCCTTAAATTTGCATCTGCAATGTATTAATGTACACTAATATTAGGAGATTAAGTGCCATTTCCGTATTTGACATTTCTCCAGCCCAATTAAAATGAGTGATATGCACAAGAACAGGCCCAAAGTACATATAAATTTGTGAGTTCCTCCATTTGCCTTTGAGTTTAAGAGATGGTGCTATGCAAACTGCTTTGTTTAATGGGAAGTTATTTTTATACAGATAACATCGTTCATTCTAGCGCGGAACTGAAGAGATCTGTAATCTAGTTGACAGAAAGCTAACTGCTCCATTTTTCAAACATCCCTTTTATTAGGGAACCTAAAGTTTTCATTTCTTTCACTTGTCACCCTTAAAGCTAAAAGAACTAGACTGATGAAGGCAGAAACAGGTTTTTAAAGCACTTTGGCTCAAGTGACATTCTGTTCACTGACAGTCACAGTGGGAAGAAAACTGAAGATGACCAAGTTGGATTCTGAAGGAGGAGACAAAGTTGGGCAGATGGACAGTAGGAGAGGGGGCTTTGGAGCAGTAAATCCTTGACAGAAAAAATTTAAATCCTTGGGGCATCTTAACCGATTTCTACTTGAAGAGTGCAGCGTCTCTCCAGGAATGCCAAGCATCTACAAATATTCCACTTTTGTTTACACTGGAGCAAGGGCTAAAGTGCCAATCTAATTTTGTTCAACAATTTCAGATTAAGAACGTGCTTTCAAACCCACAGTGTGGATTAAGATGACGTATAGTGCAGATTCAATATTTTCTAATAGTTGACAGACACTCACAACTTTTACTCCTCGGGGAACCAAATTTAAATGTCATTCAAGAATATTAATCTGGTTCAAAACAGTAAATTCCTAAGACAAACAGAAAGTGATTACTTTAGCTAAAACTGTACACTTTTGTAATGAAAGAGACCCAAAGGTTATCTACATCCCAACCTTCTTCCTAATACAGGAATCTCTCCTATATCAGCCCCCTCCCCCACCAAAATATGGTCACTAGGCTGTCAATAATAGATTCCCATCTCATGATGGTGCCAGAAGTTCTCTCTACTGAACACATGTCGGTTTCTGGCACCGTGATGAACACTTACACTGAAAACAAGTAAACAGGAAATATAAAATATTTTTTTATAACCTTTTAAAAGATCTGTGAGCTAGCAAGAATGTAAGAAATCCTGGAAGGCCAAAAAGTCAGGAAAAGTGGAAATCCAGGAAGGTATGTGTACCCACTGAAGTTGGCTTTTTTCTTGAGTATTTGCCAAGCTAGGTGATTTCAAGCTTTGAGTTTTAGAATTCAACAACTGCTTTGCATAAACCTTGACACAGGTGTAGGAGGAAACAGATCTGCAATGAGATTTTGTAACAACAGATTGGCCTTCATGTAGTTCTACAACCTAAATTCACACACTACGTAGACGGTCCCTGAACCCGCCAAGTCAAGACTAGTGCACAATGGACTTGGTCGTCTTCAGTTTTCTTCCCACTGTGACTGTCAGTGAACAGAATGTCACTTGAGCCAAAGTGCTTTAAAAACCTGTTTCTGCCTTCATCAGTCTAGTTCTTTTAGCTTTAAGGGTGTCATGTGAAAGAAATGAAAACTTTAGGTTCCCTAATAAAAGGGATGTTTGAAAATGGAGCAGTTAGCTTTCTGTCAACTAGATTACAGATCTCTTCAGTTCCGTGCTGGAATGAACGATGTTATCTGTATAAAAATAACTTCCCATTAAACAAAGCAGTTTGCATAGCACCATCTCTTAAACTCAAAGGCAAATGGAGGAACTCACAAATTTATATGTACTTTGGGCCTGTTCTTGTGTATGTTACTCATTTTAATTGGGCTGGAGAAATGTCAAATACCGAAACGGCACTTAATATCCTGATATTAGTGTACATTAATACATTGCAGATGCAAATTTAAGGGACTCTGCAGAGCAATGATAATTGCTCCCTAGCAATAAGAGAAAGAATTTTGAAAGCCCATGTGTGCTTAGAACATATACTGTCATAACGGAGATATAACAGTAAGTTTGTATGGAGACGTCAAGATTCTTCATGTGCACTGCAAGTATTTTCTCTCTGTTTCTATGGCTCTTTGAGTCACCTGTCTAGTAAAAGAGTAGAATCAGAAAGAACTTTCCTGTCTCAGTGTTATATAAATGATGAGTGGGCCGATTCCATTGACTGGAGCTCAGTACTTACGAGGCTGTCCCAATCAATGATTGGGACCAATACATGATCCCCAGGTGAGCCGGGGTGTGCCCAAGTGCTTGTCAGAAGCAAAAGCAAATCCTCTCTGAAAGAAGAGAGCTTCAACTCTTGGCCTCAAAGAATTTCTCTATTAATTTCCAAGGAATATGAACTCACAGTCAAAAGTCAAAATCACAGATGAAGTCAAAGTATCACGAGCAAAAGCCAGCAGAAACAGACAGCAGAATCAGACCTGAGAAGACTCACACGCTTATACACCATTCCTCCCTGCAGCAACAGAGACTAAGGGTAATCTCTCTTCCACATAACAGTCCGACTTATCTTACAGAAGCATCCACGGCTCTTTCCTCTGTCTTTTCTCTAACAAGATGTTGGTCCCTTTCACCATCGTGGCTGCTATCCTCTGGACATAAAAAAAATCACTTAGGAGCTAGGTTCAGCACTCCGGATGGAGTCTGAGGGCTGCAGATAGAGCAGGATCATCGCTTCGAGACCCATGAATTTCAAAGACCCATATTCACGTAACCTGCTGAGTCTAAGGCACAGCTCTGGGTCCTAAGGTGAGCAATACAGGATCCCTGCTCAGAATGCAATTAACGTTTACGAGGCGTGAGCAAAATCCAAAACACCCCACTTTTACTCCCCATGAACTGCTCTCAGGTGAGATGGCATCCTCACAAATCCTGAATTGGTAGGACTGATTTTTCTGAAATTAAACAAAATAGTTCACATTTACCTTCTCTAAAAAATGAATTTATTTGTTTGGGCTCGTAATTTCAATCTAACATGTTTTTGAATGTTAATTCTATTCTTCAATGTACTAGCCACCTTTTCTTTTCTAGCTTTAAATGATGTTCAAATCTGGCAAAGCTAATTCCTTTGTCTTTATCCAAATTGATAAAGACCCTAGAAGGTATAGGTTGTGCTATGTGGCTTGAGACAATCCGACCAGGTTGACAACTCAGTAGCTAATACCATTCTCTCTGCTCTTAGTTATTGTATTGCAATAACTCAGTCACTAAGAATTTAGGAAATCTTGGAGCAGTTTGGAAACACAAACATATTGAGCATTATTCTCTTCAGGTTTACAGGATTCCTTAAGATCTAAATTCTGATTCAGTTTTAAATCCCTTTCCCCACCTCTCTCTGTTTAGTTCAACAAAGCTTTTCTTAGAGCCTGTCAGGTATGGGGCACAGTGAGCAGCGCTGGGGAAGGGGAAAAGACACAGACCTTCCCCCTGGACCCTCACAGTCTAGTCGGGGAAACCCAGCTCATTCACAAATAAAGGTGTTGCATCCTCCACATCTCCCCAAGCATAAACTGTGCCACAGAGGAAGAGAGAGTTTTCAAAGCTCTTCTCGTTCCTTCTTCTCCCTCCCCTCCTTTCCTCCACAATGTTCATGAAAACCCATTGTGTTAGGCCCTGGGGGTAGACAACGATCCTAGCCCTCGTTTACAGCAGACATTCTGGTCCTGGAGACAGGCAGAGACAAATGAAATAGTGCATTGTTAGTCGTGCTAGAAGAAGACAGCAATGAGTTGATCCACACAACCTCACAGAAGAGCCTGTCTTCGGAAGAGAGGTCACCCTCCAGGATTATTGGGTGAGTCTGCACAGAGCCTTCCAGTCATCCACCAGCCTCTATGGAGTATTTATTATACACTAGGCAACAGGGATACAGAGCTGAAAGATGAAATCTTGGCCCTCCAGAAGTTTACAGATTTAGGGCATGACTTATCTAACACCTGTGACTTGATGTGAAGAAACAAAGTCTAGAAGGAAGGGGTAAAACATCTACCCACGCCCTCACTTTTCCTCATCCCAACCTGGGCTGTTCTATCTGTGGCCACAGAAAGAGGTTCGCAAGAGGGAAACTATTCCCTTGTACCACACTTCCTCCCCAACTCCACAAGCCAATGCTGCTAGAAAATGATAAAAATGTTTTTTGGTGTTTTTGGCTGGATGCCAGGATTAGAAACATTCACAGCTAAGCTTATTAGAAATCACACTGGTTTTAGATCAGACCTGATTCTCTAACAAAGTGGTCAGAGTCTTCTGGTTGCTAAACTTCCCGTGACCTTCTGACCCAGGCCAGGTTCCTGGAGCATGCTATCTTCTCTCAGTCCCCAGCCCTCTTAAGCTATCCTTTTCCATTTCACCTCAACTGGGTACAATTTTAAAAAGTCATCCATTCTACCTGTGAACAAGAAAAAAAGTTCAATATCAACTACAACAACCACATTTCTTTGGGCAGACACCGACAGTTCCAATGGCCACACAAACCAAGCAGCAATTGTCATCCACTTGAAATCACACAAATTATATTATTCTGTAATTTATCTTTTTACAGGTTGACGGACTCCTAACCAGGAGCTCCTCAGGGCAGCATCCATGTCTTCCTCCTAACCCTGTCCCTGCCCCCCACACCTGACACTGCCTGTGACATAATGCATGCTCAACAGATGTTTGCTGAAAGAAGAAATCATCCCACCTAAGAGGTCAATTCTGTCAGTTCTCTGGCAGAAAAGAAACCAAGCTGAAACTTAAAATATCTCCAAAATTATACCAATTTTCTTTATAAATGTTTGCAAAGCCTTCATAACACTAATTGGAAATACAAAACCAGGGTAGAGAAATAAGAAAACGAAGGCAGCTACCTAAGAGGGAAGATGATACATTAACAATTGATTATTTGGGGTCAATTCCATCCAAGCTAGTTATATAAATTTCCTGAGGGCCTACTTTGAAGAAAGACCTTACAGAGGTGCTGGCTGACCTGTGTGCCCAGCATCGTTTGGTTTAATAACAGCAATCCCTTCCTTTGGGGAATCACTCTCTTCCACTCTCATTCCAGAAGGGCTGCCAGCCACAGAACCCACTTCCTGGCCAGAGCAACTGGCCCAGAGAGGAAGACGTGACCGGAACCATGCCAAACACAGGAGAACCTTTCCACAGGATTTCACACACGGACGTGGGGAGGCTGCTGTAAGACGGAACCGATATTTGGTGAGGCCTCCAAGGTGCTAACGGAGAGAGACAAAATGAAGCAAGGGCAACGAGATATGACAAGGCTGTTTTAGCCCCTAGGACCCTGCATTCACGGGCCTCCCAGTTCTGAGAGCTGATGAAGACTCCCACTGGCTTATACCTCCATTCTAGGCAGAGCTTCTATTGCTTGCAACCAAAAGGCTCCTGTAACGCACACTGGCCAGGCTAGTGAGTGACAGACTTAAGAGGTAGTTTTCTCTGCTGCTTGCATTATAAAGTGAAATAAAATTACCATGGTAGATGGGGGACAAAATCCACTCTAGTCAAATGCAGCTGTCTGCACTCTAGGGGAGACTTTCTGTCCTTTGTGTTTTCTGACCACGCCCTGGCCATTACTTCTTTCTGGCTACACCAAGATCTAATTACCTAATGAGATTCCCCAGGTGCTCTTGAAAGATAATTTCAAGACAAAGTAGAGGCTTCTGATTCACAACTGGAGAATGGTCCTCAGAATCAAAGGTCGGAAGCAATAGTGCCAAAATTTTTCAATTGCTGGACAGGAAAATTTCCAAAACATATTGAGAAAAAAAAATTCCGTCCACAAATAAGTCCCTTGATGACCCCAGAATTCATCTCACTATGGAAATAAGATCAAGATGTTGACAGTCTTCTGGCTAGGATGATACCTAATGAGTTGGATGAGAACATCTGAATGTGGTATTTTCCAGCGACATGAAAAGCCACTGGCACATCCCAAATAGAAACTTCCATAGCTTTCAGCAGCTTAGGTGTGACTGTGTGTGAGTGCCTGGGCTTATCTTTTTCACTTTTACTTATTTCTGTGGTTTTCCCAATATGACTGAGCCTCTTCTCTTCACTTAGCCCAAGGTTGGCAGCTGGATGGTGGGAGAGTCTAAAGAGACATGGTCACTACAAAGCCAGGAAGGCAGACACTAAGGATAGCAAAGGAAGTCATCCCCACTTCCCCCCAAGGATGCTCCATCTCGCCAAGGAGACAGGTTTCAATGTCAAGATAGTCCTGTATGCAAATCTGGAGTTTATTAGCTGCACGGTAATGAACAAGTTACTTAACTCCTCTGATCTTTAGTGTCTTCATCTGCAAAATGGATATCACATCACGAGCTTTTGTACTGAGCACCAACACTGCCAGTCATTGGGCAAGGCTCTGAGGTTACCGAGAAGAGTGAGATGTGGTCCACATACACATAAACAGATGGTTTCAACTGCATATGAGTAAGTATGATGACGGAGGAAGGCAGAGGATTATAAACAAGGAGGCAGACACTGTTCTGAGAATTAAATGAGATAATGGTATACAAAGTACCTGGACAGAGAAGGCACTCAGGATAGATTCTTATGATTCCCCAAGAAAGATCTGTGCCTCTAGATCCACAAAATGCTCTAAGATCCTGTCTCAGGGAGATGCTGACCAAGGAATGATTTCATTGCAGAAAAGTATTAAAGGGGTTGAAATAGTGGATGGTTGGTTAGAATATGGCATTAGGGAAAGTCCCTTCCTGCCCTTCTGGGGACCCCGCACTTTCTCTGGCTCAGCTTTATTCCCTTTCTTCTGGCTCAAACGAGTGGGGGATAGTAGAGCAGAAGTATACATTTAGTCAGACTTTTTGGTTCTCCGCAAATTGCAGTCATAGATTCTTCTTCCCCGTAAAAATGAATGCCAACATGCAGGGAGCATAGTAGACATCAACACCAAAAAGCACAGTGGGGCCTCACTGAGCACATTCTGGGAAGGGCGTTACCCTTTGGAAACAAAGAAAGTTGGTGCTCCTTGGCCCAGAGCTTACTGACACTTGTGAATTATACATCTGGAAGCTTCTCTACATTCTTGTTCCCTGCTGCTTTACACGAATCATATGGAATTGAGTTACACATCTCAGAGACTTGCTTTGAAACACAAAGATTATTTACCATGTTATATTGTTATAAGAACTTGTGAACTTTACAAATGAAAGAGAAGCCTGTACATGTTTTTTACTTCACTTTTATATCCCAACGCCTGTTGACTTCCCAAACACTTCTACTACGCTAGGTCACAAAACCATCTTCACACTTTCACCCTCCAAAAATGATCTTGTTCCTTTTCTTTACTAAGCAAAATCTCAGCCTAATTCGGGTTTCTTTCCAGCATCGCCAGTGACTTCCCTCCTGGGTATTCCTCAATCCCATCTCTACTTCCAAGGGTTTCATTACTGAGACCCTGAATGTAGGGGCATGAATTTTAGGTGAATTGCCAGTGCCCAGTTTCAGTCCAATCTACGGTAGCAAGATTCAAGAGAGAAACAAACACACTGTGGTGGACAACTCTAAGATGGCCCCATGATCCCCAGCTCCTGGTGTTCAGGCCTCTGCGTAATCCCCTCTCCTTGGCTGTGGACAGGACTGGGACTTGCTTCTGACCAAGAGAAAACAGCAAAGGTGACAGGACGTATGTGATTGCCTGTACACAATTACGTTACATAAAACTATAACATCTGTCTTGTTAGGAGGTGCTCTCCCTTGCTGTTTGTGATGAAACAAGTAGTAATGTTGGGGAGGCCCGTGAACTGGGCCCCAAGAGCTGCTGACCTCAGCCAACAGGTGGCAGGCAACTGAATGCTGCCAATAACCATGTGTGCTTGGAAGCAGATCCCTCCCCATCTGAGGCTCAGATGAGACTGCGGTCCCAGGCAGCAGCTGCAGTGCAACCTTTTGAGAGTCTGAAACAAAGGACTCTGCTGAGCTGTGCCCAACTGCTGACCCACAGAAACTGTGAGATAATGAATGTCTGTTGTTTTAACCTATTACCTTTGTGGTAATAGACACTTTATTGAAATTTACGAGAAAAACATCACATACCAAAAGATAAATGAGTAAAGGCTATCACAGACAACTCAGAAGAAAACAGAAGGAGCAAACAAAAACACAGAACCATGTTCAATGCTCCCAGTGGTCCAAAGAGGTACCATTTTATAGCCACCAAAGTGGCCAGTAAGACAAAGGAATAACCACAGCTGGGAGAGTTCAGGCCATGCTGAGAAGGCCCTCACCAGTGATAATATTTTACACTGTTACAACTTACTTGTAAAGGCACACAGGAGTCAGAACCCAACCATCTAACTCCTAGGAAAACTCAGCAGAAGCTATCTGCTCAGATTTTACAACAGTGTTATCTGCAACGGCAAACAGTGAGAAACAACTTAAAAGTCTAATAATACAGAAATGTTTAATAAACTGTACTTTATTAACACATGGATTATGTACTAAAATAACTGCGAAGCCCAGAAACATGGAAAATGTTTACAATATGATAAAAAAAAACGTAGACTATAAAAATGCAAATAAAGGCCACCACTAACTGAATAATTATAACGTGTCAGGCATTGTTTTAGGCATTTTGGTCACATGTAACTACATCTTCGCAACACCCTGCCAGGAAAGTAATATTATTCCCATTTTACAGATGAAGATACTAGGGCAAAGAGAGGTTACAAAAATTAGCTAAGGCCACCTAGCTGGAAGTAGAGGAGTCAGATATGAACCAAGATATGACTCCAAATGCTGTAGGGTTTTTTGTTGTTGTTTGTTTTTGCTTGAGGAAGATTCGCCCTGAGCTAACATCTGTGCCAACTTTCCTCTATTTTGTACGTGGGTTGCTGCCACAGCATGGCTGCTGACGACTGGTATAGGTCCACGCCCAGGAATCAAACTGGAGTGGAGTGCACCAAACTTAACCACTGGCTATGGGGCTGGCCCCCAAATGCTGGGGTTTTAAGTGCATTGTTCTACCTCTTTTAGACATTTATGACAACTGCAACTATGGATAACTATGGATATCAGGGGACACACACTGGAAAATAATATGCTAATATGAAAACAGCACGATATGGGAATAGGATTAAAAGCAATTAAATTTTAAAACCATCATCTTTAATGCTATATGACTGACCCAACACAAATGTGAGAGACAATCAAGCAATGGACTTTTGACCTCTAATTCTCCATGAGAAGTTTAAGTATAGATATGTCCTTGGAAAGAGACCTGTCTAAAACCACCTCTAATTTCACTCTTTTCTGGCAGAATGCAGTGGAAGTAGAGAATGGTCCAGGATACAGAATACCCAAATGCAGCCATCAGAGTTGGGTGCAGATCACTTGACAAGGGTGAGGATGGGAAAGCTCTGGGGATAAGAGACCTGGGAGGAAACACAGAAACGTGGAGCTGACTGGGAAACAGGTAAGCTTCAGGACTCCAAGGCAAGGAGAGCGCTGGGAGAGAGAGCTGCACGGTCACCCAGAGGAGGGTCTGCCTGCTTGCTTTCCCTCTGACAGTAACCTGAGCTCCTATCTGCTTGCAGTGGCCAAGCACAAAGATGAAAATGAGCGTCCCTGTAGAAATAACAGCGAGTACTCATACAGTTGTCTTTTTTTAAAAACTAGATTCAGCAATGCTATGTGGCAACATAAGGGCAGGTACAGACTCATACTCTTGCCATCCAGGTGCCTGTGTAGACGCCAAACCAAGACACTTTCTTCTCAGGGCAGTGAAATACACACTTTCCACAACAAGATCTTCAAGTCTTTTTATTTGTGCTTTTAGGATAACCTAAGTCCTTTTCTGGTCAGATCTCAGAGGACATGTTGACCACTGTCACCTTTCCTGAGGGGAAATTGTAACAGAGGACACTCTGGACTCTATGAAAGCTAGATTAGAAAACCCATGTTAAGAAGCACTGAATCGCAGGGTGGGGGACATGAGAACCCCACCCCCAGACATTCTGTGCCATTTTACTCACTGTCTTGCTCAGAACGCCCATCACTTGGTGGGAGATGACCACCTGCTGTGCTCACAGCAGATTGTAACTCCCAGCTTACAGGTGACATCCCTTCCCAACTACATCATCCACGCAATCGCTCCAGAAGAACACTGCACAGAGGGGCAGAGCAGAGCTAATTTGTCATCAAGGCTTTTGAGACAGGAAAAGTGAAGCTGGATGCTTCAAAAGACATCAACGTTTTAGGGGGGCAGACTAAGTATGGCTGGGGAAGGAAGGATGTGAAACAATGCCCTGTAAATCTGATGTTACCAATACTACATCTCAGCCAGACCAGAATCAGTTACGTGCAAAATGATTAATCACCGTCTCCCTGAAATATTCAAGGTCTGGCTGCCTATTCTCAGGATGGAAAAACTCTAACGCTGATGCATGACTTTCAGGCTTTTGTTCATTCTCTACCCTTTTAATAAAGAAGAACAAAAAATTTTGCCTTGGGCTTGGTGAGTTATGGGGTTTATCTCCCAAGTGGCAAACCTTCACTCCTCAGTGCAATCACCCACTGAGCCCAAGTTACAGGAAGCGGGCAGAGAAGGAAGCGTGCCCGTGCTGTCCCTCAGGCAGCAATTCGTCCCATGCCTAGCTGCTCCGAGACAGGTTTTCCTTTAAGAGAAAAGGTTTCTCTATTTACAGAAGCAAATATTTACAACAAATACTTATAAACCTATATTTATACAAGTTTTATATTTATAGAAAAATAGGCACTGCAGAAGAAAATTAATTTAACTAATGGGCAAATGCTGATGGCTTCACACGGCGTACGTTTTTGACAAGCGTGGCTGAAGAATTACAACCTGACTCCAACACTGCTGGGGAAGGCTGCAGAGAAGCAGGAGAACACATCCTTGGGGTGTCACCTGAGGCAAAGACTCCAGGGGGGCCCCCACGTACCTTCTCCGCGTACTCAGACACGATCTGCTTGATCTCGGCAGAGCAGAGTCCCACAATCTGGCCCACGGAGCTTGCAGTGAGACGGGTCTGCAATCAGAGGGAGGGTGTGTGCTCAAGACCATGCCTCCTCTTTCACAGAACTGGAAAACCTGAACACTCTGAGTATTACGGCAAAATAGATAACATTTCCAGGGGAAAACATAATTTGGCTTTTGTTTCTGTATTCATCAACAAGGAAGGGAGAAAACAAGGCTGAGAACAAATGTTAAGGGACCTCTCTACCTCCTGGGTCACTCAATTCACTGTGCTAGATTCTCCTCAGACCCTGGATTCCTCTGGAAATTGGCTCTTTACTCCACCTACCTCATCCCAAGGTCTCTCTTCCTGAGGGTCACTAAACAGAGGTTAAGGGAACTTGGAGGCTTAGGACTCAGGGGGAAAAGAAGTACAAGTGGGAGAGGAAGAGGAATCTCAGAACTCCTAAACTCTCTCTTCACTGCCACAGGCCCTTCCTGCCCTAAAAAGGAAAGATCCTTTCAAAGCACCTGGTTAAACCTTCTGGATAGGCCTTGAGCTCTGGGAAGACCAACTATAAATTCAGTATTCTATTTCTCCCTAGAAAGTGTGGGAAGGAAACAGAAGACAGGGTCTCCTTTGGCGTGGGCTGAACCGCAGCTCTCCTGCAGAGGCCCTTGTGATGCTGCCCCAGCAGGGACATCCTGCTCTCACAAAGGTCCTTCAAGTCTCCCTCCTGGAGGTTCCCATGGATAGCAACACTATGCATTTATAAAAAGCTGCCCAAAAGAAAGATCCAAAGGAAACAGGAAGCAATGAGTACTGAAAAAAGAGGGCTCTGAAGAAAGTGGTCCCTCTGGGAGGAGGGCCCCACAGAGCACAGCAGGGTGGTTCCAACGCCCCGTCTCCACACCACGCCCTCCCCCACGACACTCCCACCTCACCTCTTCATTTGCCATGGCGGTCATCTTGGTCATCAGTGACTGGATGCGCTGCTAAAAGAGGAGTGGGGAGAAGGAGTGGTGAGCAGATCTCACCAGGTAAGACTTAGGCAGTATGTCTAAACAGCTCTTTGTGGTGGAATCCAAGGGTTGTTTTACTTGATCTTGTTTCAGGGTGAGGTTCATAGAGGTGAGAAAAAGAACTAGAAAGGCTGTGAAAGGCCAGCTAACAGAAGCTGGCTGTGGAGGCAACTGACATTTTGGAAAGCTGGGGATGAAAGTGAAATTTCTTCCCAAATGATTTAAACAGAAACCTCAGGGGCCTGCAAGGGCCACATACCTCTTCAGCAGCTCGAAGCTCATCTTCCTCATGGGCGTCAGCTTTTTCTGTAGCTGAGAGCCCCGTGGGAAGTGCCATTTTCTTGTCCTCAGCCTGGAAGGGAAGATGCGAAAACAGCTGAGCACTGGAGTTGGAGACTCAGCAGAGAAAGGATAACATTGCAAAGAGGCACGAGTCTGTGAAAGAAAACACACAGATCTGGAAAGCTGAACCAGTCCCTGAGAAAGAATGGAAAATCCAGAGACCTGAGCTTCCATGCTGGCTACAGACCGAGCAGGCTGAGCTTCAGGCCTTGGCCAATGCCTGTCTCCATTTGTGAACTGCTTGCTGATTAAATTCATATCAAGTCACACACATTTGCCAGACTTACCCTTGCACTTTGATTGGGTCTTGACCCACTTGAACACCTTCGGGGAAGCTCATGGCCTAAAGCAGTGTTTGTTCAAACTGCCAGTTGATACCCATTAGTGAGACATGAGAGCAATTTAGCAGGTATAACTAGCATCTAAATAAATTAAATAAAAATAATAGAACAGAACACGTTAGGGTGCTTTGCATGGAGAAAGGAATTAAGTATTGCATTGTGAGACTTTTGCTTTTGGTATATATGTGTGTGTACTTAATCGTGATGAAAAATAGAATTCTTACTGTCAAGAGTGGTCAACAAAGTTTGAAAACCACTGGTCTGAAAGATAAAAACCTAAACTCTTTCACTTGCTGATCAAGCTCACGCTAGTGACCCAGCCTCAGGCTCTCAATGTACCACACACTCAAGACACCTGGATTAACTGCTGTTCTTCAAACATGGGCTGGAAGTCTAGAGTTCTTGGTTTTAGTTCCATCTTTGTCATTCACCAGCTGGTGACCTCAGGCTTACCCTCTCTGGATATTAGGGTCATCCAGGGTTGAAGGAGAGGACTCGTCTCAGATGCTCTTCTCAGACCATCCCAATTCTAGGATGCTTTTCTATAACAAACCTATGACTGACCAGGGGAGCAATCTGACCTCCTAACTGCTGGGTATAGGTATGGGGAAACAAGACTTTCAGTTCAAATGTGCCATCTGATAGAAGAAGGACAAGACAAGCCCAACATGAATACTACTGCATAGGAATCTCGTATTTTTCCAGTCATAATGAAATTGCTTTATCACAGAATAAAGTCCCATATAGACATTCTTTTCAGACTTAAAATTACAAATCAAAATTAAATGTACACATCAAATTCTTATTATATACCGGATGCCACACAACATGTGCAAATCGAGAAAACACCTTGCTTTGGAGGAAACAACTATTTAGTTGAGTGAAAACACAAATATTGAAAAAAATAAGTAACAAGAAAACCAAAAAAGAAGATGATATAATCAGTGCATGACTGATTACTGATAATAGTCAATGCTTTCTAGATGTTTACCATGTGTTAGATCATTCTATGTCCTTTACATTTTAATCTTCACAACAATGCTGTGAAGTAGTACAATTACTGCCCCCATTTTAGAGATGCTGTGAACTAAGGCACAATGATTAAGTATATTGTCCAAAGTCACACAACAAAGGGGAGGAGCTAGGATCCGAAACCAGCCAGTCTGGCTTGAGAACACATGCTCCTAGTCACTGTCGGTGCCCTCCGATGACTCTGAGACAACAATTACTACAGCAAGCAGAGGGAGGCTAGGGGTCAGGGAAGGCTTCCTGGAAGGAGGACTGACGGACAGGGGATCGGGACAGAGGGAGGGGTGGCAGGAGAACAGCAGGAAGAGTGGCATCTCATTCAAGAAAATCTGGGAGTCGGGTAGGGAATGAGAAAAGAGGTTATTAATAGATCTGAAGCTGCAGGACTCTACTTCTTAAGAGGCCAGTGACCACTTTAGTTAACACTGCATTATTCAAAAGGCAGTGGATAAGAGCACAGGCTTTGATGTCACACAGATCCAGGTTCAGATTCTTGTTATGGCACTTGAGGAGCTGTGTGATCTTGGACAAATCATGGAGCCTGAATCTCAGCTTTCTGATCTGAAAAACAGGAATAAGCATCTTCCTTATAGAGCTGTTCAGAGAAGGAAGTAAAAAAAAACACATGTGCGCCCTGAACAAAGGGCCCAGAACATAGTCCAGGTTTGGCACTACGAGATTTATATGCCTGCCCTGGTGCCGACAATTAAGGATCATTAATAAATACAAATATTAGGAGAAATCTTGGAGACTCCTTTGTGAAATTAGAAAACCTCGACTTACCTGATTTGCACACCTGTGCTAAGGGCATCCTAGCACAGGGCAGGCCTGTAATTTATGGTTGTGTTCTCTCTCACTGCCAGCATCCTGTCCACACCTGCCTAGGGTCTGTCTCATCAGATGAGGAGGGTTCAGGGCCCTGTGAGTGGACCTCATCCTCACACGTCTGGAGTTATTAGAACCCAATGTCTGACCCCGGGCCATGACTTTCAATCACCCTTCACTTCCAGCCCCACGATGAGGCTGCTGCTTCAGCTCCCTGGCCTTTGGAGGCAGCAGGCTGGTGATGCAGGAGGGGGATGCAGTGGCCACAGGCAGCTGGCACATCCCTGCTGCCTCGCGTTGGCCAAGGACGAGAGCCTGGCCGGCAGCAACCCGGCCATCCCACCGCTGCTAGGCAGCCTGTCACTGCAGACAGAGGCAAAGGAGAGGGGCACTTCCGTCTCTCAAATATTCTCTTCCATTATCCAGGCTTTTCTTACCTTCTCTGTTTGGCTCTGGCGGCTAAATCCATATCTCCTGCAGGCCACAAAAAAGGGGAGTTCGATTACTATTCAAAAATCACATAAATTTGGTCAAACGCATTTTGGTTCCATTTTTATAAGAAAAGCACCAAAGAGGATTTAGGCTTAGGCTACTTAGAGACTGGAGAAAATGTTTTAAGTGCCTAAACTGCAGACATATTTCACTGTTTTTGAATAAAAGGCCAGTCATCATATTTGCCATATAAATAACATAAATGGGAACTCTCAGATAATGCAGAGTGCAACTTTCTTTTTCAGGGCAATCATTATTCCTTGAATCAGGAACTGCATTTCGGATCCACAGTTTAAGCTGAAAGCCTTATAAATATCTGTATAAACAAACATGGGTGTGTTTGCTCAAGCTAAACATGCTCTCTAATGGCTACTTTCACACCTCAAGTGCAGGCCATTTTTTATTCTCAAACATAACCCAAGCACAATGTCAATAATGTGGTGTGTTCACATCACGCAACCTTAAATTCAAAGAAACTCACCAATGCACTTTAGCTTGAATTAGTTTATTTTTAGGTTCTATTTAATATCTACGCTTTTTTATTTTTCAAAAACAAATATAACAATGAAAAAACCATTCAACTCAAACCAAAACGCACAATGCAAAGCACCCAACCTCACTTACCTTTAAGTAGTTTATAAGGAAATAAGGTTACATGCAACCGTTGAAGAAAACCAACCAAAGGCTTCTGCTCTGCCCACACTCACACCATCCCTCACTTGCACGGTTAGTGTGCTGGCCTCTTGCCTGGTCTCGGGCCTCCAGCCTCACCCCACTCCCACTTTTCCTCACCATTCCTCACCCAACTTCCCATCGGTCAGATCTGCATTTATTGATGGCAGGCCTCTTCCCTCAGGAGAAAAAGGGCCTCCTCAGCACTCTCCATAGGGCTCCTCCTCTATGGCTCTAACCACAGCCTCACTCCCAGCCGCTCATCTCCATCCACACGCTCCTCTCCATCTACTGCCTGAACAGAGAGCTCTGCCCACGCTGTGCCGTTCTCTTCCCTCTTTCCACTTTCCTAACCACTCCTCACATCTCAGCTCTAAAGCTACCTCCTTTCCAAAGCATCCCCCATGCACAGACACCCTGCCGTGGGCAATCCACCCCTGTGTCTGTACAGGTGCCCCCACTTCCCAGATGGCAATCATGTCCAACTGCCTGTCTGCATCTGCTCCTGGAGGACATCGATGCTACTTTTACATTCTTTATTTCCAACGCATGCTGAACGAATAAACAAAACATAAGTGAAAGGAAATGCAGAAATCAAGAAGCCAAGAGTATTACCTGACCTTGCAATAGGTTGTCCTAAAGCTGGAGAGACCAAAAAGTCACCGCTGGGCACAATGTGCCCATCCATTAGTCATTAATCTACAGGCCCAAAGTGCAGCAGACTGAGGTTAAATCATGAGTATTGAGATAAATTCTGGAAAGGACCTCATGGCAGCCTCTGTGAACTGGCTGAATCAGTATCTACTGCGTCTTCCTCTACCGCAGAGGCTGAAAACAAAAAACTATTTTCCATAGTCTCTTGCACCTAGGTTTCTCCACGCCATTTAGGTTCCACCACTCAGATGCATTTGCTGGAGTTTTGAACGTGCAACAGTTTGATGAGGAGAGAGGGAGGGCATATCAGATTAATTGTGCTGGTACAGATCACGGTAGCAGAAACCTGGTTCTGGGGTCGCAACTGTCACAGTGGCTTCCTGATTTTGGTAGAAGCAGTGTGGTTCCCTTGTCAGCAGCTGTAGCACCAGCTTCCCAATTCCATAGGCCGCTAGTTGGCTTCCTGATCAAGGAGGCAGGAGAAGCATCTTTGGAGGCTCAGTTCTAATGTGACGCTTGGGAAATGACACTGGCTCAGCCCAGATTCCATCTCTTAAGCCTCCCCATGGATCCCTGTAATCCAGCAGGAGGATTGTGTCTTCTCAACCAAGAACCCTGACCAAGAGCGGTCCTCACCAGTTTCCCGCTCCCAGAAGTCCAGAAGTGTCCTTGCACCTGGTGTATTCCTTTGTTTTCCAGGTCCTCAGGTTCCAGAGACCCTTAGGGCAGAAGACTCACGTTCAGGCAGATAGCCCTTATCTAAGGTCCAGGAATTTTATGGATTTTCCAAATAAAGCAGCAAACAACTAAATCTGAGTGACTCAATTCCCAAGTCCCATCTACTCCTCCTTAAAGACAGAGACTCTGGGAAGACTTTCTGACCACCCCAAACTAGGCTAGGCCCCCTGAGGCGTGTGCTTCCATGTATAGACCAGCAGTGTACTCCCACAGTGCCCAGTAACTATGTGTTATGTGTAATCTGTCTGATGAGCTCCTGGAGGGGAGAGAATTTGCTTCATTCGCTTTTTTTTCACATTTTTAAATTAAGGTAAAATTCATATAACATAAAATTCACCATTTTAAAGTGTATACTTCAGTGGTTTTTAGTGTATTCACTATTTTGTGCAAATCCCACCACTACCGAATTCCAGAATAGTTCCATCTCCCCAAAAAGAAACTCCATCCCTACTAGCAGTCCGTCCCATTGCCCCCTCTCGGCATCCCTCGGCAACCACTAATCCACTCTCTGTCTCTATGCATTTGGCCATTTTGGACATTTCACATAATGGAATCATACAACATGTTGCCTCCTGTGCCTGGCTTCTTTCATTTAGCATGTTTTCAAGGTTCATCCATGTTGTAGCATGAGTCAGCACTTAATTCTCTTTTATAACTAAATAATACCCTACTGTATGGACAAACCATATTTTGTTCATCCATTGCTCAGCTGATAGAAAGTTGGTTTGTTTCCTCTTTTTGGAGACTGTGAATACTGCTGCTATGAATATTCACGTACAACTTCATTCACTTTTGTTTCGATACCGCCTGGTACGGTGCTTGGCACACAGCAGGTACTCAATAAACGTTTGCTGAATGAATGAAAAGTCCAGCTCATTCTCCTAAAGGGCTCCTCCTCCATGCGGCATAGAGGAAATGCTTCCATAACAAAGAACAGCTGTCCTCAGTTGCCTATTAATGCCTGCCTCATTGCGTTCAGTGTCTCTGAACAGAAGGTGTTCCAGTGTCTCCGGGAGACTCTTCCATGTTGTCCGAGCTTCATCAAGAGAGTAAGATAGCCCTTTATGGCCTGTCATCCCTCTCAAAGAGCAGGGGAATGCTTCCACTAATTTCTACTACAAAAGCATTTACTTCTCTTTTATCCTTTCTATGCTGCTCTATCCTACAACCTTTCCTCTTGCCCTGTCAGCCCTGCCCTTTCTTCCCAAATGCCAGGCTGAATTTCAGTGCCATATACTTCAATATGTTCCTGCCTTCCCTATCGTGAGCTCCGACTCCCCAAGCGGGCTCACGTCCTACACCGTCAGCATGAATGGCGTCCCAGCCCTCTTACTCCTCAGTTCCCTTCCTCATGCCCTAGACTTAGTATTGGGTCTTTGACATCAAGGGGGAACATCCAGAATAGCACAGTCCACAAGAAATAGGGGAGCCACACACAGAACTTAAAATCAGTAGATTCACCTCTCAAGACACTCCAAACATACTCAAACATTGTCCAATAGCTAAATCAATCATGAATTTTTAAATTTAAATGTCTTAATTAAAATTAAAATTCTGTTCCTGAGTCACACTAGTCACATTTCAAGTGCTCAATAGCCACATGTGGCTAGTGGCTACCATGTAGGAACTCACAATTCTAGAAAACAAACCAAACATCAAGAACAATAGCCACAGGACAAATTAAGACACATATCAAACTATCTGCAACCCAGAACAAAACAGGGACATTAAAAAACCCCTAAATACTAAGGACTGTGGGCCCTAGTCTTTGTTCATCCAGCAAGCATTTATTAACTACCTTCTATGAGCATGTGATCGGCCTTACCGTGAGAGGGGACACAAATAGCCTGGGAGAGACACGTCAAATTTCATTTACTAAGTACAGAATGAATTCAAGGCAACTCGAAATTGAGCCTCAAATAGTGTAGAAGAGGCTAATTCCAGCATTCTAGTGGCTGTGCTTCAAAATTCCACTTGCAAGTCAAACACACTGCACATAAAACGCATTTCCCCACAGTGGCAGTTAGTAGAGCATGGTGAGGTGTTTAAGTTGGCTCCTAAAAGTTGATTTGATCTACAATAGAACTGAAATATTACAAAGTTACCATTTTGTTTAAGTCTAAAATCAAACTATGAGTCCCTGTATTTCCAACAGCTAACATTTAAACAACTATAGCCAAACATGTTTTTAATGGACACACAGTCCTTAAGGCCTTCAGCATGGTTGACCAGGCTTAAGGCTCAGCCTTATTTGAGCAACTAAAAGTCTAAAAGGAGGAATAAGCTGGAATGCTGACCTCAAAGCCAGAGGCACTGTGGGCCTAGGCTGATGAGTGATCTTCAGCCCAAAGAGGAAACTCTAGTTTCACACTTTCTTCCTCTAGGAGTCAAAATACTTTCCCTCTGATCAAGAGGTGAGATGAAGAGGAAAACAGAAGTCCTGACAACATATGGGGGATCTGGATTCCTAGGTGGGGATGAGCAAGTAAGGGATGCCACAACATAAAGGGAGAGGCAGGATAGAGCAGAGCGAGTCTAACAGAGGGTGGATGGACGCGCCAGGTATGTGTGAATGGGCTTGGACAGCACCACCTGCCACGGGGCCGCTGCAGGAAAGGGTGACTCCCCCAAGAGCCCAGTGCCCCCATATGGGAGCCAGCCACCCAGGAGCCAACAGGCCAACATACTCTGCCTTGGGGGACGAAGCTGTCCCCTGAACATGCACAAGGAGGCACTAGGTGAGGGAGCTAGGAGGGGGAATATAGTCACAAGAGCATCCAGTCTGCCAGCGGTTCCTGAGCCCACACACAGCCAACCATCTTAAACCAACACAGGGTCTAGCGGCAAATCTAGATTTTAAAAGTTAACGCTAACATTTAAAAACTGGAAGATTACCAACAAAATTCCAGCTGTCTAGCTTATTTTACGTATGAAATGAGATCTGGCCACCTGTGACAGTCCCTCAAGGCAATGCTCTTCTGGAGCTGAGCTGCAGCCGCTCTCTGGACAGCGCTTGTGCTCCCAGCTTGCTACTCCCTAAGCTTCCCCCTGCCCAGGTCCTCCGCAGCCTGTGCCAGCCTGACCCCTGGAGGCATCTGAATTTGTCATCCTCCCGTTAGCCCCCTGGAGCTTCACTTCTTCACCTGGGATGTGACCACAGCAGTGTCCGGCCTGGGTTAGATGCACGGGGAATGCAGCCTCAGAGCAGGGATTCACTGAGTGCCCCGAAGGCAGCTGAGAAGGGGTGTGGGTGGGCGAGGCCCGGGACCAGGGGCTCAGGGAAGTGTCCCCAAGGAATGCTGTGTCTTCTGACTCCAAAGTTGCACCCTGACCTCCTGCCTGTCTCCCACTCCCTCATGCATCACTACAGCCGGGTGTTCCACAAACCCTGGGCATGCTGGGGCCATGACCCTGGGGTCAGCACCAAGGGCACCAGCAAGAGGCACCCATCCAATGCTCCATCTCCAGCAGCTCAGAGAGCACAGCGCCACAGTGAGGAGGCCACTGCCAGACCCAATTATAGTGAGAAACTGAGCCTCCAACTGAGCCTCCAAAGGGACAAGGGACTGGTCCAAGGTCACGCAGACTTGAAAGGCTTAGAAGCCAGGTCTGCCGGTCTCTCACACAAGCAGACAGGCCAGCCTCAGGCGATGACAACCAGGTGACCTAAGCACAGAGCGGGCTGCGTGTGTCATGGCGGGGGTGGGGCTACTGGACAGGAAGGCTGAGGAACAGATGCCCAGAGGGCAGAGTCTCCCAGCGTGGGGGCACTGTTGTCTGGAGAGCAGAGCAAAGGCGCTCCTGCTGGAGGACCAGCTCGTGCTAAGGCCTGGAGGTACTGCAGGATGAGAAACACGGCTTGTACGTGACAGAGGGGGACTCCGGAAGCCGCCACCCTCATGGCCCCTGGACTCCCACTCCTCCCGGCTTGAACCCCACCCTGGCAGCTCTGTCTCCATCTAAGTCTCTGTCTCCCCTCTTTCTGCTGCCCCGAGGCCCAGCCCCTGAGCTGGCTCCTCCTCAGCATCCTGTGCTTTCCACATTGTTCTGTCTTGGTTCAGGCACCACAGCTGCATTCCCTCCCTTGAAGTGATAATTAAGTTTCTCATTACTGAGGAATACCCTCATGACCTGTCTTCAGAGTTTAAAAAGAATTAACATTGAAAGAAAATCAATTGATAAGGGTCAAAATGAGCACAGGGTGAGAAGGTCGCTCAGTTCCTGGGAATGAGGAGCCCTGGTCCAGGAGGGAGAGAGGAGGTGAACTTGACCCCCATGAGGCCCGTGGGTAATCCTCTCGTGTATTCAGGGTTTTAGCCATCATCCCATGTCTGAACCCATTTCTGCATCTGGCCCAGAGCCCCCCGAGGGCTCACAGGCTGGAGAGCTCATCAGAGTGTGATCACAGCACTGAGAGCCCAGGTGAGGCCCGAGGGGCTGCAGGAGGGGGTGGGGATCAAGAACGGCTTCATGGAGGAGACCAGTTCTGAGCTGGGTCTCCAAGGACCAGCCATCATCTAGCCAGGGCCTGGCACCAGGCAGGAACCAAGTCCATGAGGAGCGAATGAGTGAGTGAACGAATGAACAGGCACCCACCTAATAGACAGAAGGAGGGGCAGCCAGCCCAAGCCGAGGCTGAGATGCAGGGCTCCTGGGGAAAGTGGAGAGGGGCTGCCATGGGTGCCCACCTCGCCCCCTTATGGCCGTCCTGACGCCACAATAGCCATTCTCTGCCCTCTCGGGAGCCCTGCTCTGCGCTCTGCTCTGCGAAGCTGCTCACCATTTCCAACCACACCTGCCTGTGTCACCTCTGCGTCCCCATCTGTAAGTGTAGCAGCCATTTGGCGGTTTGTGGAGAGGGGGAGGTCAGTGTGCAGCCCAAGGCTGAAGACAGGAGGGAGAAGATCACAGGATTCCCGAGGCAGTGGATCCAGGGGGTTGGCACATCGGCAAGGCAGGGTGGGGAGGAGTCCTGCCTGGGGGTGGAGGAGTCCGCTGGGGGGGGCTCCCTCACCCAGAGGGACTTCATGGAGAGGATGCAGACATGGGCCAAGGGCTGAACTCCGTTTAGGTCAAGCTGACTTCAAGAAGCTCAAGGACACTCAGAGAGACAAGTCTAGGGGGAAGTGGAAGTGGGGGTGAAGGTGCAACAGAGGGTCAGGGTCGGAGCTCGAGACCCAGATGAGATGGGGCAGTGGAGGGGCTGGAGGACAGCGAGGATATTCATCCAGTGGGGTCGTTAAGAGGGAGACCACTGTGTTGATTTCACAGCCTCCTGATGCCTAATACAGCTGGGCCCAGGGAGGCCATTCAATGAACACATACTGACTTCACCCAAATTCACCCGGTTCTACATTAAATCATAGAATAGAATAGAATTTGCTGAACTCAGGTTAACTAGCTAGAAAGGTGAGAGCAAGGATTATAAACAAAAGCGAAATTCAGATTCGAGACAAAACTAACACTCCACACTAATAACTAAGACTCTCTAAGTTGTAGCCCACTGTGGCCTCAGGGCCTTTGCACTTGCTGGTCTTGTAGCCTAGAACACTCTACCCTCTGCATTGCTTACTCCCTAAAGATCTTGAGGAATTTGCTCAAGTCCTTCCTCACTTTTTCACCATGGTACATACTCCCGCCTGGCTTTGTGTATATTTTACTTACTTTTTCTCAGCCCCTACTAGGCTGGCAGCTGTATGAGACTGGAGACCTCAGCCTGCTTCTCCCACTGCTGCCCGGTGTCCGGAGCTGGCCCAGCAGCATTAGGGCCTCACTGACTTGCGCTAGTGAGTGAACGCTGCAGATTACAAAGGAGCACGCTTCTGGGAGTGCTAAGCGTTATCTGTTCATTCGCTGTTCATGGAGCCCTGCTCTGTGGCCAGCCCTGACTCAGGCTGGAGGCACGGACAGACGGCAGTGAAGGAGATGAGAAAACAAACTCTGCTGCGCCCGTGGAGCCATCACAGAGGGGGACAAACATTGAGCAGAGCACAGCAGGTTAGTTGGCAGAAGTGCCACAGAGGAAAAGCAGGGCCGGGGGACCAGGGGAGGGGGGACGAGAGAGGGAGAGGCCCAGATGGTGTAGGGCATGGGAGGTCCTGTGAGGACCTTCCTCTGGGTGGAGAGTCATGGTGGGGTGCTGAGCAAGGGGCCGGGCCCTGAACGCTGTGAGGGGAATGGGGTGGGTGATGGCAGGGAGACTGGGGTGGGGACACTGTCGCTGTAGACGGAGCAGGCAGGGAAGGCTCCTCAGGTGACATCTGAGCAGAGCCCTTGTCGGAACCATGTTTCTAGCTTCTGTAACCTGATGCTTTAACATCTGTCCTGCGTGCACATGCGGACACGCCTTGTTCTGAATCCGATCAATTCGGCCTCCTGCCTCCCTCGTCATGCCGACCCGCCACCCCCAGGGAGAACCCTCCTCCTTGGGCCCATTTTTCAAATACAAACCAACCAATCCAGTGTCCATCCACACCCCAACTACCTCCTCTATTGGACATGTGTAGTCGAGGCTGCTACCCCCTGCCCTTGTCCCCCAGGGTGGGTATCAGACAACTGGGACAGCCTCGTGCCCCAAAGCCTGTGAAGTTATTTAGACCAGCCAGTCCTGAGCCTGCTCACCCTGCCTCGCTGTTCCTTCCTCCAGAAACCACAGGAAAGGCTCCTCCTGCCCACAGTGTCCCCCGCTCCCTCTGCCTCCTGACCACCCTGGAGCTTCCCCGTGGGGCCCTGTGTGCTGTGGTGTGGCCCCTTTGGGAACTATGAGCAACAAACTATCTTGTCAATGGCATCATCTCCTCATCTGTTGGCCTTCCCGAACCTCCAGATTTCCATTAATACATTCTATTTTAAACCGGCCCTACAAGATATTTTGCAGACACTAAGCTTAAACAAATGAAGAACAAATATCTTTTACAAGGGTACTTTTTACTTCAAAGTATCTTTTTGGGGTTCAGGCAACAACACCACTCTCTCAGTAACTTTAAGAAGCTCCCAGCAGCCCGCCACCGGCCCTGGGTGGGGCCAGAGGGAGAGATTGGCCTTGCCCCCTCACGCTGCCCAGCATGGAGGAGGTTGCCACGGCAGGTGACCTCTGGGCCCCCTGGAATGTTGCTGGTGCTGTGGGTGGAGGGGAAGGCCCCAAGCCCATGCAGGGGGGTTGGGCTGGGGGTGGCGGTCCTGGACTCCAGGCCGGGTAGGACCCTGGCAGGTTCTGTGGCCTTCAGCTCTGACTCCGCGTTCCCCTTAGGCAGCTGATGCTGGTTTGCAGCCCTGCAGAGCCAGGCGGGAAAGCCAGGTTTGATGCGATGGCGTCTCCCTGCGCACGCAGACGCCTTCAGCTGCACCGAGTAGGTGAGGGAGAAGCTGCGGCTGCTGGGGTCCATGGGAGGCACATAAGGTCTTACGAGGATGCTGTGGCCCACCACCCGTGGTTTCTTGTCACTAAGCATTAAGTACGTGGCCATGAGGGAGTCATATCGCTTGTTTTTTAAAGAGTCTTCTATCCTGTCCTGCTGAAACCCCATGCTCAGCATTACACTCATTACCCAGGGATCCCTGGTGTCAAAGGGCAGCTCCTTGTAGGGCCGCAGTTTCTCTTGCCCCATGTTCACCCAGCGGTCCTTCAGTATTTGCTTGGCAGTTATTCTTTTTTGTGGGTTGAGGGTGAGCATTTTGCCAAGGAGGTTCCTGCACTCCCAGGACAGGAACATCGGCAGCGGGAACCTCCCACTCAGCACCCGCCTGCGCACCGTCGCCAGGTCACACCCCCAGAACGGCGGGGCCCCGGTGAGCAGGAAGAACAGCACCACGCCCAGGCTCCACACGTCCGCCGGGGGCCCGGCGTAGGCTCGGCCCTGCAAGGTCTCCGGGGCCGCGTACCAGGGGCTCCCGCACTGGGTGCTCAGCTCCTGGCCCAGGAACACGGCGCTGCTGCCGAAGCCCGACAGCTTCGCGTTGCCCTCGCCGTCCAGAAGGACGTGCTCCAGCCGCAGGTCCCGGTGCACCACGCCCTTCCGGTGGCAGTACTCCAGGGCCGAGGCGAGCTGCCGAAACTTCCCTCTGGCCTCGTCCTCTGCCATGGGGCCGCTCTTCCGGATGTGGTCCAGCAGGTCTCCTCCGCTCACGAGCTCGCTGACGATGAAGGACGTCTCCTCTGTGGCCACGACCTCCAGCAGCTTGAGCACGTTCGGGTGGCGCACGGTCTTCAGGCTCTGGACCTCGCAGTGCAGCGCCTTTGCTCTGGAGGCGCTCTTCCCACTCCTCTCCACCATCTTAACCGCCACCTCGGTCCCGGTGGGCAGGTGCCGGGCCAGCTTCACCTTGCAGTAGCTGCTCTGCCCGATGGTCTTTAGCAGCTTGTAACTGGCTACATGGGTCTTACTGTTGCCAGAGGCGGCCGCCAAGCCCAGAGACATGGTGACCTGAAACTAACGCTAACTAACACTACTCCCTACTTACTAATTAGGCTAATAAACAAAAGTAACTAACACTAATGATTCTAAGAAGGGCAGCTATACTAACTAACTATAGTAACAAATAATACAAACTATAAGAAATATGTTAACTATGCTATCTACACTAACAATACGAACTATACTAACTGCACTAATACTAAAAGTACTAACTAAAAAATTTAAATAAAATGGGAGAAACAACAAAAACAAAAAAATTAAAATGAGCAAAGAAGGAAGAAAAATGGAGAAGAAGAAAAAAGGGAAAAGTAAAAAGAAAAATTAGAAAGACAAAAAGAATAAAAAATGAGAAAAATAAAAAGAAAATAAAAATTAAAAAAAGAAAAGAACAGAGAAAAATAAAACAATAAAAAATCAGAAAAATAAAAATGAGAATAGAAAAAAGTGAGAAAGGAGAACCAAGAAAAATAAAAAAGAAAATAATAAATAAAAATGAAAAAAGAAACAAAGAAAAATAGAGAAAAAGTAAAAACTGAGAGAAAGGAAAAGAAAAATGAGAAAAAGACAACAAGAATAAAAAAATGAGAAAGGAGAACAAAGAAAAATCAAAAAGAAAATAAAAATGAAAGAAGAAAAAACAGTAGATGAAAAAATAAACAAAATGGGGGAAAAATCGGAGAAAACAAGCTGGGTGCGGTCTACCAACAGGTCACCAAAACAGCTGCCTGGGCAAAAGACCGAAAACCTAACCCCACCCAGAGGCTGATATAGGTTTTCATCAATTCCATCATAGTGGCTCCTTATGAGGTCAGAGCAAGAAAGGCACCAGGCATGGCTGGGGATAGACTCCAGTGGTTGGCTCACTTTTTGGTCTCAAGACCCCTTTACTCTTAAGAAAAAGGACCCCAAAGAGTTTTTTACTTGTGTGGGATATTAGAGAGTGGTGTTTACTTTATTAGCAATTAAAATCTGTAGGATGCTTCAATGGCCTTTTCACTTCTAATTTAAAAATATGTAATCATATTTGGCTTTTAAAGACCTCATAACGACTAGACTTCAAATATTCAATTCCTTTTCCTTAAATTCTGATTAATCTGAAAATGATCCTACAACTTAACTGATAGTATAATACTATAGGAAAATGTTCTGTTGCATAAGACATGCGAAGGGACAACATTAACGTTCACAGAGCTGAGAGGAAGAGAGCTTTCCTCCTATTTTCCCCAGTTAGATCAGGAGCTGATTTCTCACCAGAAACCTTGGAGGCCAGAGGGCATGGGCTGATGTACTCAAAGTGCAGAAGGAAAAAAGAATCCAACCAAGAATCCTATATCTGGCAGAACTGTCCTTAAAACATGAGGGAGGAATTAAGACATTCCCATAGAATCCACGGCTGAGAGAGTGCTGTAAGCCAGACCTGCCTCCAGCAAGGGGAGTCCTTCAGGCTGAAAGGAAACCACAGGGGACCGTAACTTGACACCTCATGCAGAAATAAAGGTCTCTGGTCCACGTAAGTAGGCTGACTCCAGTGGAGAGGGTCCCAATTGAGTTGAACTGTCAGGGAATTGTCAGATGTCAGGGAATTGCTGGTGGTGTGGGAACACTTTGCCCCCCTATCCACACATCAGAAGTGGGTACTAGGATTCTAACCAGGTGAGCTCACAGTGTGCAAACCCACTATGCACACACTGAGGACAGAAGCACTGTGCAGTGTGTGTTCTAGTCTATAAAAACATTGAGAACAATAATCTGAAAGGGGGAAGAAGGAGGGAGGATAGACGATACGAGATTAGCCAGGAGCTGATAATTGCTGAAACTGGGCAAATGGGGGGACTAGTCATTATACTGTTTTTCCTACTTTTGTGTAGCTCTGGTTTTCCACAAGAAAAAACTGAACAAAAACACAAAAGTGAGTGAATTTGGATACCTGCACTCCTGGACTCCTGCTAAGTGGCAGGTGGGGAGCAGGCACGTGATGCACCATGGCTTCTGTGAGGTCGGCTCAGAGAGGCTGGAGAGACCATCCTCCTCTCACAGCCACACTGCAGAGCTGGTCCGATCAGATCTGTGGTCACGATCACGGCACCCCTTCTCTGGGTGAGAGCCCCATCAGAGCAGGTGATCAAAGCCATGGACCCCACGCCAGAAAAAAAGCACACACTGAACTGCAAGTCTGGCCATGGAGAGTCCTGTGCACTGGCCACAGAGCAATGTGCAGCAATTGAGACAGCTGGCCCTGACTGTCCCAGCTTTGGGGTACTCCACCGTGTCTTAATTATTTGGGGTGGTGCAGGCTTGGAGAAAGAGCTAGGCAATATGCACTTCAAGGACATGAAGATCTTTAGCCCAGGATGTGAGGCCAACATAAAAGGTGGCATGTTTCCCACCGCACACGGCCGAGAGAAGACGAGGCCTGTGTGGTCAGCAGGGGCAGGCTTGGGGGAAATGGGAGCAGGGGTCAAAGGGCACATGCTGCAGTTAGGAGGATGAGTCAGTCTAGAGAGCTAACGTGCAGCAGTAATAACACTGCTGTCTCATGCACTGGAAATTTGCTGAGAATGGATTTCAGGTGTTTGCACCAAGAAAAAAAAAGACAATTATGTGAGGAGATGTACATGTTAATTAGCGTTACTGTAGCAACCATTTCACTATGTATCGGAGTACCAAAACATGTTGTACGCCTTAAATGTGTATAATTTTTATTCTCTTCCCAAAAAGGCAAGGTCTGTGGTAGGAATGGCCAGTAGCTGTACCTGGACTCTGTGATTTCTACGATGGAAGGAATGACACTCCTGCCAGGTTCAGGCCTAACCTTGAAAAAGATTGGCAAGTGGCACTTTCTCTCTCTTAGGAATCAGCCATGACGCTGTGAAGAAGCCCACGTGGCCACATGGCAGAGGACCAAGGCCCCTGGCCATCAGCCCCGCTGAGCTCCCAGCTTGTCAGCCAGCACCAACTTGCCAGCATTGTGAGCAAGGCCTCAGCTGATGTCACAGAGGGCGGAGAGGAGCTGTCCCCCTGGGCCCAGCCCAAACTGAAACCGTGAGTGAACAAATGATGATTCTCATTTTAAAGCACTAACATTGGGGGTGGTTTGTTATACAAGGACAGATAACCACAACACCCCTCCCCCCTTGCTCCAGGCAGGCTCCAGTTCCTCAAAGGCCCCGAAGCCCCCATTACTGGGTGAATGTTTGTGTCCTCCCCAAATTCTTATGTTGAAACCCTAACCCCCAGGGTGGCTGTAGCTGGAGACAGGGCATGTGAGGAGATGCTAGGGGCTAAATGAGGCCATGAGGGTGGGGCCCTAGCTTGGTAGGACCAGTGTCCTGACAAGAAGAAGGGACGAGAGCATGATCTCTCCACCACGTGAAGCCCTGGGGAGAAGGCGCCAGCCAGGAGGACGGGTCCCCCCAGGAACCCGCCCTGCCAGATGCTGATCTGGGGCCTGCAGCCTCCAGAACTGTAGGAAAATGAACTTCTGTTGTTCATGCAGCCGTCTAGGGCACTCTGTTGTGGCTGCCAAGCTGACAGATGCCCCCAGCCTCAAAGCCCCTGCCCACCCCTGCTCCTGCCTGGAAAGCTCCATGTACTTAATGCCTGCCATTGCCCCTCTCAGCAGCCGCGGCTCTATGCAGCGGCATCGCTGACCGCCCTCCACACCCTGGGCCAGGCCTCCCCCATCCATCCCTCTCTGAGCAGCCGGCTGCTCTCCTCTCCACCCAGGCTGTTCTGCAGCTGATCCTCCTGGAGGACGCTGCACCTCCCTGAACTCCGCACAGGACCTGCGCACACCTGCTCTGGTTTAGAAAAGACAGTGGCACTGCCCAGGAAGGTCAGAGCACCTTTGGACCCAGAAGTTCTGCTCCCAGGTATAAATGCCAGTGAAGCGTGGGACATGGCCTAGGGTGGTGTGCTCTCGAAGCCCCAAGCTGGAATGGGCCTGCATGTCTCAATGGGACAATGGCTGAATATGGCCCATCCACACAAGGGACACAAAACAGCCACCAGAATGCAGGTACCCTGGCCACCCCCAGCAGACGAGTGAGTCACCCAGGCAGCCAGGCCGCAAACAGGGTGCACATTGCACTTTACGTAAAGGAGAAAAATGGGGAAAATGCAACGCCTCAGCTGAACGTGCCCCTGGGGAGTGAGACTATGAGGCTGAGGAGGGACACGACTGTCACAAAGTCAGGGCACTGACAGTCACCCCAGGGAGAGGGGCTGTTGTCAGGAGGGATACAAGTGCTTCTGGGCTGCTAGCAATATCCCATCTACTGACACAGGTGGTGAATACAGACATCTCCACGACATGAATCTTTAAACTGTACACACACACATACACATATGTATGCATATACACTGTGTGTCTTCTGTGTGTCTATATCATAATTTTGAAAAGGAAAAAAAATGAGCAATTGTCCAACGAAGTGATGGATTACTATTTTAAAAAGGAGAAGAGAGCCCCCACTGTGCTCCTCCCACATCCAGGCCCCTTGTCACAGGTGGACACCCCAGCCTCCCCTGCCAGCGCCCAACCCCCCACCCCCACCCTGAGAACTCGCCAACAGCAAATAAGATCCAAAGCAGGGAGTTCCCAGCGATGTGTGCTCCAGCTGCCTGAATGGAAACCCCTTGTTCTAGAAGGACATTGGACGCCCTGTCCAGCAATTCCAAGTGGGCATTGGTGCCCACCACAAAGCCCCCTGTGCTGGCAGGTGATGGAAGACTGGAATGGCCAGCAGAAACTTGTGCTGTCTCCTTGCTCCAGGGGACAGGGACAAGGAGCAGACAGCTCTCTGTCGGCGGGATGACTCTCCAAGGCCATTCTCAGGTAGCCTGAAGGAAAGCAAGCTGTGGACGGGGAGGAAGGGTGGTCTGGGAACAACGGGAGAGGGTGTTTGTCCTCGCTTTGTTCTCCATTTCATCACAGCTGTGCGGGAGGAAAGCAGGCAGGGCAGGGTGTGTGTGCATATGTGTGAGTGTGTGCGTGTGCATGTGCATACCTCAACCTTCATCTCCATCTCCATCTCTCCTGAGGGAAGCCAGATCCCCTACCTGTGAGCGGCCCTGTGGAGGGGCCCACATGGTGAGGACTTGACGCCTCCTGCCGCCAGCCACACACGGGAGATTACAGGTAGATCTCCAGCCCTGGGACGAGGCGGCCACAGCTGACATCCTCACTGACCCCACGAGAGCCCTGAGTCAGAGCTGCCCAGCCAGGCTGCCCCTGGGCTCCTGACCCACAGAGACCAGAAAATAAACACTTACTGCAGTAGCTGCTCAGTGTCGGGGTCATTTGTCACCCAGCAGGAGAGAGACCCCTCCTCAGAGCCTCTCCGCTATCCCCCCGCTTGGCAGCCTTCACTCAGGGTCCCTGGAGCCGTCTCACGTCTGTTTACCGTCTCTGCCTTTCTTGTTAGGAGGAAGCCCCCGTGACGACAGGGGATTTGTTAGGTTCACTGTAGGGTCCCCACATTCCAAGACAGTACAGAGGCTCCTTGACAAATGGCTGAGGTGCAGCAATGCGGCAAACCAGCAGCCCCATCACTCTGATGTCCCGTGTCTGAGAAGCCAGAATATGACAGGGAACAAGCACGAGCCCTGAGTCAGTCCTTCCTGGTCCCAGCCCCAAGCAGCATGAGTCACCCAACCTGTAGGAGCCTCGGTTTGCTAGTCTGTGGATCAAGGATGATAGTAACAGCGGGAAGTCAGGCCAGTGTGCACTGTGGAGGCTAGGGGCTCTGAGAGCCAGTGCTCCTGGGACAAAGAGGGAGCTTCCTGCTGTCCCCTATTATAGCACAATAGATAACTGAGCCTTCAAGGGGCCTTCGGAGGGTGAAGGTACAACTGATCATGTTGTTCACTCTTATTTCACTTCTCTGGTGGACCCTGCAGGCTGATTCACTCAACATGTGTGCCGAGCCCCTCCTTCTGTGCTTTGCTGCATGGGAGTCTCTGGAAAAAACTGAAACCTGCATCTCCCTGACTCCCTTGCAGCCAGGGTTCTGCCAGTGGCCTCAGCTCCTCTGGACAGATGCCTGCCCGAGATTTAAAAGGTGGAAGTTAGGGGCTGGCCCCGTGGCCGAGTGGTTAAGTTCGCGTGCTCCGCTGCAGGGAGCCCAGTGTTTCGTTGGTTCGAATCCTGGGCGCGGACATGGCACTGCTCATCAGACCACGCTGAGGCAGCGTCCCACATGCCACAACTAGAAGAACCCACAACGAAGAATATACAACTATGTACCGGGGGGCTTTGGGGAGAAAAAGGAAATAATAAAATCTTTAAAAAAAAAAAACAAAAGGTGGAAGTGAGCCCCCCAAGGTGGTGGAGGATGGGGCTCCTGGCTGGCAGGGGACAGAGGGTCCGGTTCTCCCACAGCAGCATGCTCCAGTGTCTGGGCCTGAGCATCACAGGCAGTGGGGTTTCCACGGCAACAGTCGAGGGCGGGCTTACTGATTGTCCAGGTGACTGTTAGTGTTGTCCGTGGCCATGGGGCATCCAAGCTTGGTCCCCTGGTGGTCCTGGCATCTCAGTCCTAGCACCTATGAACAGATTCCCCTCTGCTCGAACCAGAAAGAATGGATTCTGTCGTCTGCAACTAATCACTGAGACTGGCACAAGTTCAGATTCTGAAATCACCTCTATTGTTTGTCTCGTGTGAAAAAAATACAGGAAAGTTTAAGAAAAATAAGTAAAAATCTTCTATAATCCCACTGCCTGGAAGTAATCACTGTAATATTTTTGCATGTTTCCTTCCGGACTTTGCATTCTATCCATTTTGTTATATGGTCAAAATGACGGTTTATATCATCCTATGCCAGCTTTGCTCACTCAGCAGGTAGTGTAAAAGCGTCCCAGTCACCTTGTCCACGAGGCCTGCAGCAGCTTTCTAAACTAAGTCAGTTTCCTCTTTACCCACTCTTACTTTTTTTAAACCATGTTCTTGAGGTATAATCGACATGCAAAAGCTCTGCATATTTAACACACACAATATGATGACTTTGGAGATGAGTATTCATCTGTGAAAGCATCACCACCATCTATGCCATGAACGTATCCATCACCTCCAGAAGTTTCCTCCACCCTTTTTATTTATTATTGTGTGTGTGTGTGATAAGAATATCTAACATAAGGTTTACCCTCTGAGCAAAGTTTTAAATACAACACCCAGCACTAGTACCCAGAGGCACAGTAGCTCTCCAGGACATGCTCACCTTGAGTAACTGACACTGTACCCTTTGACTGATACCTCTCCATTTCCCCTTGCCCCAGCCCCTGGCAACCACCACTCTACTCTCTTCTTCTGTAAGTCTGACTGTTTTAGATGCCTCCAGTAAGTGGTATTACGTAGTATTTCTCCTTCTATGTCTGCCTCCCTTCACTTAGCATAACGTCTTCCAGACTCACCCAAGCTGTTAGAATGGCACGATTTCTTTCTTTGTTCAAGGATGAATAATATTCCATTGTGTGTGGCTAGTGGCTACCATGTGGGAACTCACAATTCTAAGACACAAACTAAACATCAAGAGCAATTGCCCCAGGACAAATTAAGACAAATATCAAATGATCTGCAACCCAGAACAACATAGGGACATTAAAAAAGCCCTAAATATTAAGGACTGTGGGCCTTATTCTTCGTTCATCCAACAAGCATTTATTAACTACCTTCTATGAGCAGGTCATAGGCCTCAACATCAGAGAGGACACAAACAGCCCGGGAGAGGCACATCCTATTTCATTTACTAAGTACAGAATGAATTCAAGGCAACTCGAAATTAAGCGTCAAATAGCGTAGAGAAGGCTAACTCCAGCCTCTAGTGGCTGTGCTTCAAAATTCCACTTGCAAGTCAAACACACTGCACATAAAATGCATTTCCCCACAGCGGCAGTTTGTAGAGCATGGTTAGGTGTTTAAATTGGCTCCTAAAAGTTGATTGGATCCATAATAAAACTGAAATATTACAGAGTTTCAATTTTAAGTCTAAAATCAAAACCATGAGTTTTGTTTTTCCAACAGCGTAACATTTGAATAAACATACTCAAACATGTTTGTAATGGACACACGGTCCTTAAGGCCTTCAGCAGGGCTGACCAGGCTTAAAGCTCAGCCTTATTTAAGCCACTGGAAGTCTAAAAGGAGGAATAAGCTGCAATGCTGACCTCAAAGCCAGATGCACTGTGGGCCTAGGCTGACGAGTGATCTTCAGCCCAAAGAGGAAACTCTATTTTCAGACTTTCTTCCTCTCGGAGTCAAAACACTTTCCCTCTGATCAAGAGGTGAGATGAAGAGGAAAACAGAAGTCCTGACAACAGATGGGGGATCTGGATTCCTAGGTGGGGATGAGCAAGTAAGGGATGCCACAACATAAAGGGAGAGGCAGGATACAGCAGAGTGAGTCCCAGAGCCAGCAGGGGGCCAGCCTTGCTTGACTGGGGAAGGGAAGGCAGAGGGACTAAGAGTAAGAATAACGGGGCTGGAGGGAGCGTTAGTGCTAGAGGTACTGAGTATTTAGGGACAAGGAGAACTGAATGGAGAGGCTCAGGATAGCATCCTCATTTGAATCTAAAGGTCCCATTTAAGGGCATTTGAGAACGGAAAACTGCTGCTGCTAATGATGATGGTGATAATGGTGATGACAGATAGCACCTAAGAGTTGACATTTACCATTTTCTACATAAGACAAACTGTTCAAAGTTATTCACATATATATTGTTATGTAATCCTCATTTAAGGGCAAAGGTCTCCATGCAGTGGAGAGTTCTGAACAGAACCCTGAGGAAAGAGTCGGAGAGCCAGAAAGGAGGGGAGGGGACTTGCCAAAGAAGGAAAACAAAACACTTGTTGGCACTTTAACTTTATCCAATATACTCTGTCAGTTTTAACAACCACTCCTTTCTTATTCGGTCTCAGACCAAATAACTAAGACTACACCTGTCTTTCTAAAACCAAGAGCCAGACTCTCACTGGAGGCTCAAACAATATTTGTAGATAACGATAATGACACGCTTTTAGAGCCCAACAAACCTGAGTTCAAGTCACAGTCTGAGGCTCTTCATAGTTCTTAACCGTTAGTAGTTGACCTTGGGCAAATTATTTTTTAACCCTTCTGAATGCTGTCTTTATCATTCTCACAAAGGAGAATGAGCTAAAAAAACTATCAAAATGTCCTAAGTATCCACTTGCCCACCTCTCACAAACCCACTTTCTCCTTGCCAGAAAGCTCCACAGAAAGCAAAATAATCCCTCTCCCAAAAAAACAAAAACAAAAAATCCTCATCACACACTTACCCTCTTCTGAGAAATCAGGAGAACTCAGCATGACCCACCAACAGGAACTAAGATTGGTACTGCGACACTGTGCCCCTTTCTCACCCTCCCAATGTGAGAGGAGTCACAAACAGAAGCTGTGCCCTGCTCCCTTCCGTAAAGAAAGCCCAGCCTGACTCTGGCCTCAAACTGCACCAACCACTCCTGAGGATGCAGAGGATGTCTCGAATTTACCCAGCCCTCCCAAGGTGATAACAGCTACCATCTACCATGCACGCAAAAGATCCAGTTTGAAACTGAGGATTTCAAAACAAAGTATCGAAATAGCGTCAGCATGGTCTCCGTGAGGTGGGTCATTTACCAACTCTCTGACTCCTTTTCACTCCCAGGAACATCGCAGGATCCACGATATTGGAAAAAATGGAGGTATGAACAATACAAACTAACAAACAGCACAACATTCCCCTAAGTCCTCTGGCTCTGGAACACGTGACATTCACAGAGGTTGTCTCTCCAGCTCTGGGTCACCCAGAGCAGTGCAGCCTCATCTACTCACTTGCAGCTTGGGCTTGGCTAGAAAGACCCCATCACGGTGCCCATGGCGTGCAACCGTCTAGCTGCACAGGGCCCCCACAGGCAGAAGGGCCCCACACTTGGTTGTTGTTGCTGTATTGAAATTCTTGACAATTAATCATTATTAATAATTCTTAACAAGGGGCCCTGCATTTTCATTTATATTGGGTCCCATAAATTACGTAGCTGCTCTGGTACTGCCTGACTCAGAAGAGGAGTTCAATTCACAGCAGCAACTTGTCAGCTGTGGGGGCAGCCAACACACCAGGTGGCTTAGGGACAGAACTAACAACTAGTTAGAAAACAGACTAGTTTTCATCCTTGGGAAGGAAGGACTTGACCCCACACTACTCCCTCAAAAACAAAAACAAAGTGGTGATTGCAATTCCATTTGAAAGATGGAATAATTAAGCCAATTAAGCCTAATTTCCACTGGTTCTATTACCCCAGGGGGTAAGCCATCGGGTGCTCAATGAGGGAGACACTAGGTGGTAGTGCTGTTAGTTCCAGCCACCCAAGGAGGGTTGGGTTAGGAGGCAGCGCACAGCAACCACTTCCAGCATAAAGGAAGAAGCACAAGGAGGCACACTCACATCAAGGAGTCAGTCACCCTAAGTAGAAAACGCAGGACATGAATGAAGGTCAACACCCAGGGTCAACCAAAAATTCAGTGAGGAGAAGCACTTCCGTGTGTGTGTTTTACAGAAAAACTGAGCATCTAAGACTTACTTTTTTAAAAATTAGAGACTTTTTTAAGAAGTAACAAACCACTTCTAAATTCTTTCTTCTGGTTAGGACAATTCTTCACAGGAAACCAAAACTCTTATTCTAACACTTAAACAAGTAAAACTGCTATAACTGCTTTCAATTCTTTAGTTTATCTAAAGATTTCAACAAATGGCGGGGGCACGAAGTGCAGACCCTCCCCCGCTGCTGCAAATGCCCCGAACACCCCAACCCCCAAGGAAGGCAGAGCCAGGGCTCCCTGTTACGCCCGCAATTCCAGAGAGGAATTTCAAAGGTCAGGTCTCTAGCACCATCAGGAAACTTGGGTAACAACTTGAGAGAGAAAAGCCCCTGACGCTGGAAATCTAGGGCCAAAAACAGCAAACTCAATCAGGTAAAAGTCAACCAAGTTAATCACAATGAAGCAATTCAAATTAGCTTTTCTTTCCAATGGTTCTAAAAAACAGACACTTTAGACAGGGTCCCATTCATTACCTGCCATATTCCAAAAGTGTAGCATGGATTCGAGATTCTTCATCAAGCAGCTCCTCTGCTCCCTGCTGGCGTTTGTATTTCCGACGGGGCTTGTAAACATCCTAAGAAGTGGAGGAGACAGGGGAGTTACTGCCTGTGAGAAGGCTCCCCTCCTGAGCTGGCTGCCAGATGCGTCCAGTCAGGCAGGGAGCGAGTCCTTCCCCATCACTGCGAGTGCGCAGCTCTCCTGCGGGTCCACAGGGCACACTCAGGGTCACTACCTTCAAGGAGTCTGCTCCTTTGACTTCCGTACAGGTAGAAGTATTTCCACCCAATCTACTGTGTGCCAACTTTGTTTCAACTTGGCAGGTTTTTTTGGTCCTATGACATTTTCATATTTTATGTAGTCAAAGTTATTAATCATTTTATATCTTACTTCCTATCCTAGGGATTGTGAAAAAAATTATGGTATCTTACTTTTGTAATTTATATTTAGGTCTTTCATCCATCCAGATTTTCTTTTTTGTGGTACAGTGAAAGGTAGGGATATTTTTTCCTGAATGGAAAATTAAGAATCCCAGCATTATCACTCTAATAGTCATTCTTCCCTGATTTGAAATGGCATGCATATTTAACATATGCCAATATTATCCTCTTCAATTGCTCTTGCTTTATGAGTCTCTATCATGTCTCCACTGTCCTTTTTCAAATTTCCTGACTATTCTTACACATTTTCTCTTCCAAATGAATCATAGTATCAGCTTGTCAAGTTCATTATGGACAACTATTGTTTTGATTAGTATCATCTCAAATTTATAGGTTTCTTCGGGAAGAACCAACATCTTTATAATATTGAGTGTTGCACTGAGAAACAAGGTTTCTCTCTCTATTCAAATCTTTTTTATTCCTTAATAAAATTTTCCAGACACTACTTATCCAGACCTTTCCACCACCCAGAGTGGCAAACCAGTTCAACAATCACAGACATATATATGTTAACCCAGAATCCTTAAAAAAAAGTCCTGAAATGGCAAAGGAGATGTCAATTCTTAGGCTCTAATACAAGAAAAGGAGAGTGGATACAAATCCTTCAGAGATACGTATCTTTTTTTATAAAAAGGTTTCGAGGTTTATCCTCAAAAAAATGTACAAAAACATAAAATGCGCTATAAATTTTCACTGACTTTTTAAATTACTATAGTGTCATTTAGTTATAAATGCAGAAGAAAATATAGATCTATTTTGTGTAGGACACCTTCTGAAACTATATATCTATATATATATCTACATGTACATCTCTTTTATATATATATCTTTTCTCTTTCTCTCTCTACCTATCTTCTAAACAAAGCAAACGGCATGTAACAGGTGCTCAATTAATGTTTGTCTTCACCTCCAGATAACCTGGTTTGTCATTCTACCTCAAATAAATGTCCTTGTTGACTGCCAAGCTAGCAGTCAAATAATACCTTAGTAATATTTTCTCAAGGCTCTGGGTACAAATAGGCAGCTGTTTACACAACCAAGGTATTCCATTTGTTTCTGGACCTTTTCTTCTCCACCACCAGAGTTCAACACATCTAATCTTTACCCGGACAACACCAAGACAAGTGTTACTGTTAGGCTTCTCCAGATAGTGGCATTTTTATTCTAATTAGAATTGTTCCCCCCTTGATAATTCTAGTTAATTTTATTATTTTACTTTTTATTATGAAAAGTTTCAAACATACAGAAAAACATTTGTTCTACAACACATACTACAGAATCTCAACAATTTTGTAGAAAAGGAATGGAAAAGAGTCTGGGATGATGCTGAAGGTTGTTCTTATAATTGCTGCCACAAACATTCCCTAGTTTGCTGCTAGTGTCTACATGAACAGGAAACTATAAATAACATAAAACAGATTTATAGGGAAAGGAAAATATAATTAACCCATATGATGTCACTTACTGTGTATGGTTTAATTTCCACTGAGCTCGACTACTGTAGCAGTGCCATATAATTGAGCTTAACTGCTATCTTCCTTAGTTACCACAGTCAACGACCTGAGACAGGAAACTGGATTCTTCCAAAGAAGACTGACTCCAAAACGAGAGCATACTGACACCAACAGCTACAAAGACCTTCTATTCTGGCAAACAATGACAACGTTGGCCTTTATGTAATCACTCCTTATACTTTAAAGCACCTCACCTTTTGCATTTTATAATTACTCTATGAAGTACAGGCAAGGCAGATGCTGTTACCTCCACTTCACTACTGAAGAAGCAGAGATTAAATAACTTGTCCAGGATCTCTAGAATAGTATCAAGCGTAGCCCTAGGTACCCTGGCTGCCAGTCCCAAGGTTTTTCCACTACACTAACTTGCCTCTGGTGGGCATTCTAGTCCCCCACCAGCCATTTCCGCTGAGCCCCCTCACAAGACTCACTACACAAGGTAAGGCTGCCACATGGATCGTTACAATGGTTTGCTTAGGGACCTAAGTGTTATAGAGGTTTCCAGGCCAACTGTAAAAAGAACTACTGCCAAGTCACCCTTCGTAGCAATAGGAGTCAGGAACACTGATGTCTAGTCCCATCTCTGCCACTAACTAGCTCTATGACCTTGGGAAAGGCAGTTCCCTCTCATTGGGCCTATTTCTTCATCTGTAAAATGAAGGTTGGACTAACAGATCTTGAAGGATACTCCCAGTCTCTCATTCTTTATGTTCTTTTAATCCTGCAAAAATACTGATGTGGTAACAAAATTCCATCAATAATTTAAAGTCTGTAATTAATTAAAAAAATGCTTTACACTTGATTGTGTTTTTAAAAAAGAAACAAAATCAACTTATCTTTTGCCATTGATAGTGGGAGCAATAGTAATGGCAAGCATTTATTGAATGCTGGGTGTGTGCCAGGTGTATACTGCTCTCTATGTGCTGCTCATTTGATCCTCACACCTACGAGGGTAGCTATCCTTGTTTTCCTTGTACAGATGATGAAACAGGCACAGAGAGGTTAAACAGCTTGCCCGTGGGGACAAAGGTGGTAAATGATAGAGGCAGGATCACTCCAGAACTGGGACTCTGCAAGGTGATTGATACCCCAACTTTGACCACACGTCATGGTGGGTTCTGATCATTTGTCTCAGTAGATGCTAAAGGACACATGCATGCGATTAAAAAATTAAGGGAAGTCCTTTGTAAAGCAGAGGTTCTTGCACTGTGAGAGTCACACATCTCTATTTAGCAGGTTCACCGGTGAGAGCAACTCCTCTGAATCACATCCAAACACCAGGGTGAGGGAGTAGCAGAGCACAGCGCCACGGCAGTGTCTGTGGCAAAGCCCTGACTGCTGCCCCTCACAACTCCTTTATGACCTAAAGGAGCAGGCAGTGAAACAGTCACTACCAACTGGGCATCCTACACTCCAAAGCTCCAGTGGGCCAGACCACACCCAACCCGGCAGGAAGCCACACTCCTGGGTTGCCTCCACTGACCTTAACAGCTCACTGTCACAGGGCTCAACAGGCCAAACCCATAACAGACACGCCTCAGCCCGTGAGCCCCGTGAACAAACTGGCTTCCACCTAAAGGGGCTCCACAGACGTTTCCACCACCAAGGGCAAAGTCCTGAAAGATCCCATGAGAAAAAGTTATAACTGAGACAAATACATTTGTTTGCTTTTTCATTCTCACATTAATAAAACAACAACAAACAGAACAAAGCCCCTGGGGACTGAGCGAAGGAAATGATGAGAGATGGACGGACGGCGATCATTTCTGAAGAGAGGAACATGTCTATAGACAGGAAAGTTAGCTGGGGAGGCAGACTTCTCCAGACACCCCAAGCCTTAATTCTTTTCTCTTCTCTTTTACATGAGCCCTGCAGGCATGTCTTCTGCTCTGAGGTCCAGCACAAGTCCCCCCTCGGGTCTCCTTGAGTCTGTACCAAACAGTATAACTTAGTAAATAAGAATCAGGCCACTGCATTATATATATGAGCCACAGATGGCTTCTGCATGTTGGCTCCTAGGTTTATTTCTTCACAGCAGTCTGAGACCTGTTGGCTCAAAAGCCTGCCAGTGCCAAACTCAAATTTTTACACAGCCAATTGTCTTAAACATGGCCCAAATAAGCAGACTCTTAGCCACTTACAGTCTGGGTACATTGCATACCCTGTGAAACTGCACCTAGCATGTGCTAACCAGGCAGGATAAGTCCTGGGGCTATAAAGAACCCAAGCCCTTCAAACACCTCTAACCCAGAGACTTCCCTTTGTGCTGCTGGGCAACATCACCTAGACACTGAAACTTCCTCTGTGATGCCCTCTGGGGGAGCCCCTTCTTCTCTTCCCCTTCTGGATGGTGGCCCCTGTGCCTAAGCCTCTGGATGGCCACACATTGTGAGAGACTCCCTCACTGCGCATGCAAACCTGTCAAAGCACAGCCCAAATAAAGCTTGTGTGCGCTACTGCCACCTTGTGGTCCCCAAACCCCGAAATCTCTTACTGGAATGTCCCTGCTTTTACTCCAGCTCCTGGAATGTGGTCTGGCACACAGTGAGTGCTCAATTACTATTACTGAATGGTTGCCTGGCCCCGTGGCCGAAAAGTTAAGTTCGCGTGCTCTGCTTCAGTGGCCCAGGTTTTGCTGGTTCGGGTCTTGGGCGCGGCCCTAGCACTGCTCATCAAGCCATGCTGAGGCGGCGTCACACACAGCAGAGCCAGAATGACCTACAACTAGAATGTACAACTATGTACTGGGGGGCTTTGGTGAGAGGAAGAAGAAGAAGAAAAGACTGGCAACCGATATTAGCTCAGATGCCAATCTTAAAACATATATATTATTGAATGAATACATGGGGTCAGACAGATAAGGTTTTAGTCCCTGCTCCAATACTCACTACCTGTCTGATTTAGGGTGAGTTATTTTAACCTCTGGTTTTCTATCTGTAAAACAGGTATAAGTAAAGTTATTGTGAGGGTTAATCAATCAATATATTTAACGGTATCTGACAAATAATAAAGGATAAGACATATATTTTTTGCATATTTTTATCAGACATCTGCTGAATGAAGAGGCCCTCCTCACAGAATGCCCTACGGAAGAACACACTGGAGTAGTAATTTTAAATGACCTGGTGTCTTAGATGATCCAGTAAGTTCAGCAATGCATTTCCTTTCAACTAGACTGGAAGCTCTAAAAAGTCTTGTTTTTTCCTGTCCCCTCTATTCTCATACACAATTCTAAACATTACCATAAAATGCTCAATAAATAATAAATGAATATATCTTTTGGGGTTTTGGGTCAAAATTCACAGGTACTCTCTACTCAAGGTTAAGAGAGAGTAATAGACTTCGCTGCACAGGACAGAGACTTCATGAACATGGAAGGCTGACAGCTCAGAAAAGGAGGAAGTAAGCTATACAGCAGCACACTGAGACAAATGAGCGATTATTATGATGATGCAAAAGTGGAAGGTGGTAAGGGGAGGCTTGTCCTGGGTCGCAACAATTTCATTTTCTTACGTCCTTTGAAAAATACCACCTCTTATGAAGGAAGCCTTCTGCAAAGCAGCTAGCTATTCTGTGAAAAGGAGGTATGGAGAGGACAAGAAAGTAATGTGAAAATTAATAAACAGAAACTTCATTTAAAATGGAGTCAGGAGGCCAGAAGAGGAAGCTCTCATGCCCTACAATGATGGCAAAGCCCAAGTGAAGAGGACCAGCTCTTCTTGCCCAGCAAAAGCTCAGCCAGTGAGAGACTGTCACCACTCGGCCCATGGAAGCCAGTGCACTGTGAAGTCTCAATTCCTCCAACAGACTCTTTGTTTACAACAGCCCTCCCCACTTCCTCTTCTCCTCTATGAACGAGTTCCTCCTCCCTTTGTTGCTCTGAACTTGCAAGGGGCTCACTATGGTTGTGGATCCTGATTTGCAATTCTCTGTTGATCCTGAATCATTTCATTGGAACTGTGCTGTTCAGCCTTTGGCCCCATTCCTTTGGAACTGGGCTGTTCAAGTGGAACTGGGCTGTTTAGCCTTTGGATTAGGATGTTCCACTGGAACTGTGCTTTTGGCCTTCAAGCTGACCCCCGCCACTCCCCACCCCCCCACCCCGTATTAGGCTGTTCTCTTAGAATTGTGCTGGTATTAAACCTGCAGGCTGTTTAGGCTGTTTGAACATATTTTGAGGCCCCCTGTGTTGCACAGGGACCCTGGCTGATTTTATATTTAAAAACCATAGTTCTGAGCCAGCCCTGATGACCTAGTGGTTAAAGTTCAGCACTCACCACTTCAGCAGCCTGGGTTCACTTCCCAGTTGCAGAACCACACCATCTGTCTGTCAGTTGCCATGCTGTGGTGGCGGCTCACACAGAAGAACCAGAAAGACTTACAACTAGAGTATACAACTATATACTGGGACTTTGGGGAGGGAAAAAAAGAGGAATATTGGCAACAGATGTTAGCTCAGGGTGAATCTTCCCCTCCCAAAAAAAATAATAATTCAAAGATAATCAAGTTTAAAAAAATAAATTAAAAAAAAACAAAACGTAAGATTGCCCTCATACGCCATATTTAAAAACAATAACAATGATAACAACAAAAAAAACATAGTCCTCACTCATTCACCTCTCTAACTAAATGGATCAACTTAACCAAAGGTAATTTAGAACACCAATGGCAATTATAGGGAACTTTTGAACTCTCCAAACTTACTTTTTTTAAAAGCAAATCGGACAACCATAGCTCCATAATTTCCAAAACTGAATGCAATACCTATTTTGAATGGTATTTTGAGGCTTCCAAACGTTATCACAAGTCTAAAATTGCCTCTTTGCAAAATAAAAATTTAAGATTAAATGAGGCAAATAAACGATTAAAGAAAGATAAAATGGCTTCCCAAACTTGACATTCCTCTTTCCCGGCTTCTTTGTCTCAGGCTCTGCCAAGGGCCAAGCATGGAAATTTGTCCAGGACTTCCAAGCAATAAACAACATTGTTATCCCTTAACATCCTGTTGCTCCTAACCTTCATATGCTACTAACACCCATTCTCAGTGGAAGTAAATCCTTTATGTAACTGATTTATGCACTGTGTTCTTAGTGTCTTCTGGTTGATGAAGCTAGCTGGTACCTTTTTGCCTTTACTTGGGAAGGAAAACAACTCACCTGTACAGTAACACCTCAGGATTTTACTGAGAGTCCCCATTTCTCACGAATCCTGAAAGCTGATCTGGACGATAGAAAGTTCCCTAGGGGTTCTACTTTGCTGCAATATGTGGGCCATCTGCTTCTTTGCTCATCTTCCCTTGCCTCCTCACAGGAAGACAGCATCCAATCACTAAAGCTTTTAGCCTTTAAGGGACACAAGTCACTAACGAAAAATTGTAGTTTGCCCAAACCCAGGTTCGATATTTAGGGCATCTGATAGCAGAACAAGGGCTACACCTAGATACAGATAGGCTTCAGAGTGTCCTGTTTCCAAAGCCCAACACTAAGCACCAACTGTGAGGTTTTCTTGGGTTAGTTGGCTACTGCCAAAATTGGATTCCAAATTTCTCTCTTATGGCCAAACCTCTGTATGTTTTACTAAAGAAAAACCCCAACCCAATTTTATGGGAAGACTAGGATGACATAGGCTTTAAGGCCTTAAAGGAGAGTTTAACAAACCCACCTGCCCTTGGACATCCCAACTATCAGATTCCCTTTTTCCTTTTTGTATGTGAAAAGAATGGGAATGCCCCTGGGGTACTCACATGAAGACAGAGAGACCACCATGGACCCATAGGGTATTATAGCCAGCAAGTGGACCTTGTAGCAAGGGGATATCCCCTTGTCTTAGAACCAAAACTGCCACTGCCCTTTAGGTCAAGGCCACCAAGGAAACTGTGGGATCCCCTTTAACTATCTTTGTACCTCATGCAGTAGAAGCCCTCCTGAATTCTCACCACATTCAACATACTTCAGCCAGCTGCCTCATCTCCTATGAAATCCTTTTGGTAAGTGCTTCTCACGTAACTCTATCACGTTGTAATAAACGTAACCTGCTACTCTTCTCCCCTCCAGTAACAACAAAGCCCCTCGTGACAATTTAACACCACCAGATCACCTCCTGACCCCTCATGATGATCTCAGGAAACTCCCCCAAGTAACATCAACTTCTCATGGTTCACTGCTGGTTCTTATTTAAAAGGCGACAATGGCAAACACTGTGCTGGGTATGCTATTGCAACTCCTCTTGATATTGTTCAGGCAGCACCTTTACCTATGGCTACTTCAGCCCAACAGGTCTAATCATAGGCTATAACACAGGCTTGTACTTTAGCCACGGGCAAAACTGCCAACATTTATACTAATAGTAGACACACTTTCAGAGTAAGCTTATGATTTTGGAATGTTGTGAAAGAAATGTGGCTTGCCTACTTAAAAATGGCCCCTACATTCAAAAATTATTAGATGCTATACTTTTACCTGCTGCTTTAGCTATTATCAAGATACCGGGGCATTCTAAACTTGACTCTCTGGAAGCAAAAGAAAATCACCTTGCTGAAACTTCCACAAGGAATACTGCCCTTAAAGGAACCAACAGCAGCCAAGCCTTTGTCATGATCCAAAGTGATATTTCCCAAAACGCTAACTTAGCAAAACTAGCTAGAGAAGCCTAACAATTGGCCTCAGAAGAGGAAAAAGAGTGGAAATTCAACAGTTGTTGGTTTGATAAGAGAAGAGAAAGCTCTGGTTCAAACTAAATACCAACCCAGTCCTACCACGGACTCCAGAATTCCCCCTCCTAAACAGTGTACATGCATTTAACCACTTGTCTATTGACAAAGTGATAGCATTCATGAATCAATATTGGTGGGGAAATAGAAACAAGGCCACAAGAAATGCATACCTCATTTGTTCCACTTGTCCAAAATATAATCCAGGGAAGCCTGTTTGTATTGTTCCCAGACATTTTAAATGGTCTAACGAACCAGTCGAGGTTTGGCAAATGAATTTCATCCAACTTCCCCTGTCTCATGGATGTAAATTTGTTTAATCATGGTCTGTATGTTTTCTCACTGCACTGAAGCCTTCCTTTGCAGACAGGCTAATGCCTCCTCTGTAGCTAAGATCCTTTTGGAAAGGAGATCCCACCGGCGGAACTCCTCTGGAACTTCATGATGATTGAGCAACACATTTTACCTGTCAGGTACTTTGCAACATGGTAAAGGTCTAATAGATGCTAACAAAATGAAGCACGTTCTGGTAGAGCAATCTTTTCACGGTGTGCTCCCGCGAGACCAAGACCTTAAGCATCACACCCTGCAGCCTGGAGATTCCATCTACTAGAAAAGACACCTCCAGAAGGACTCTCTTCAACCTCGCTGGAAAGGCCTCTATCAGGTACTGCTAACTAACCCTTCCTCCACAAAACTCTTGGAATAGACTTTTGGATTCACGTGACACATCTAAAGAAACCACCAAACCCTGACCAGACCTGCACATCATCTGGTGACTTGAAAGTAAAGATTTCCTGGAATTGAAGCAGATGACATCTGATGAGACAGCTTTCCCAAGATGTCCAGACGAGGCCTGCTGGGAGTTTGTCTGCCAAACCTCTGATGCTGACATAACGCTTCAGATGACCTCCAATGCCTATGATCTTGATAAGATATGGACTTAAGAAAGAAAAACACCACCCTGAGAATTCTGCCTCCGATTCCTCCTTGTTACTTGAATGTGTCCTCGATAGGTTTCCAATCTGTGCACTTTCCCTCTGATGTGGGACATGACACCCAGGAAAATTCCTTAGCACCAGGAATAAAGGCCGATAAAATCAGGAAACCTCTCAATCAGCGATGCTTTCAGAGAAAGGTCTTGATCAAAAGAGAAAAATGTGAAAATTAATAAATAGAAACCTCATTTAAAATGGAGTCAGGAGGCCAGAAGGGGAAGCTCTCACACCCTACAACAACCGTCGAGCCCACGTGGAAGAAGAAAGACTTCCTCTTCTTGTCCAGCCAATGAGAGACTGTCACAGCCAGTGAGAGAGTGTCACAACTCAGCCAATGAAAAGCCAGTACACTGTGAACTCTGAGTTCCTCCAATGGACTCTTTGTTTACATCAGCCCTCCCCACATCCTCTTCCCCTCTATGGAAGAGTTTCTCCTCCCCTTGTTGCTTGGACCTTGCAAGTGGCTCACCATGGTGGCAGATGCCTAACTGCAATTCTCTGTTGATCCCGAATAAACTCATTTTTGCTGGAGAAATAACTGGCTGTCTATTGTTTGAAGTCAACACCAACACATTTCAAAGAAAAAAGCAGAAGTACTGGGAATAATCCCCAGGAGAAAGAAAAATAAGGCCTAGACAAAGAGAATATCCCAGGTGATGAGCTCAAAAGTTAAAGTTCACAACAGCCTTTCAGCCTGGTAATCTGGCAAGAGGTACTAATAGCTTTAGGCATAACCTCTGACCCACTTCCACTTCATGGAATGTATCCTAAGTAAATAATTAAAGATAAAAGAAAAAATTTAGCCATGAGGATGTCCTACATAATAGCCAAAAGAAAAAAAAAAAGATACAAACTAAGCTAGTTAATTAGTACCACACAATGAATGCTCTACAGCCACTAAAAACGATCACAGCCACTACAGCTATGGAGGTATATTTACTGGCATGGAAAGATATCTTCAATTACATTGTTAAGCAAAATGAGCAAACAACAAAACAGAATATACAGTATAATACCATTTTTTCCACTCCCTAATTCTCTATATTGATAGCTGTAACTCTGTATTTCATGCTTGGAATAGAAGTGATTATTCCTGGCTGGTGGTATCATGGGTGATTCAGTCTTTGTACTTTTCCTCCAATTTCTAGTTTTTTATCATTATTACTAGAGTCCCAGTACAAAAGAAAAACAAGCTTTTTTAAAACAAAAAGTCATGTACCAAAAAAAAAAGCCTGGGCTACATAACCAAGGATGAATGCAAAGACTGGAATAGTCCTATAAGGATGGCTAAAGATAAGAATAAGTTAAATATTTTGAAAAACATTAAAATGTTTAATATTGATTTTTTTAAAGAGATCATATCTAAACAAGAGTAAGTAAAAGCCTACTGGTTGAGGCACAACAGTATCACGCTAATAGATGAAAAAAGAAGACAACACAACAATCTCCACTTAGCATCTATTGTCCAGCTGGACAAGGGGTCTTCAAATAGGAAAAGTCACAGGAGTTGGCCCCACAAGGAACCGAAGCGGTGGTGGGAGAGCACCCAACCACTCTGGATGCGTCTGAGTCTCTGGGACCCAGAGGAATAATTGCCCAGAGTGTGGAAATGTCAAGAACATTACTACAAAATTGGGGCCAGCAATACGTGAGAAATCAGAGACCAGGTGAAGAGGGAGAAAACTGGAAAAAGCACCAACATCTGTTGTATTTGAGGAGTCAGATATAAAATCAAACTCTGGCTGCCTCTTCCTAGCTCTGCAACTATGTAGGCATTTTACTAACCTTTCTGAGCTTCAACTTACTGATTTCTAAAATGAAAATAATAACATATAACTCCCTGAGTGTTGGTGAGGAGTCAATGAAATAACATGTATAAAATGCCTAATTAGGTGCCATGCACCTAGGAGGCAGTCAGTCAATAAATAGCAGCTAGAGACATTTTTTTTTTTTGAGGAAGATTAGTCCTCAGCTAACTGCTGCCAATCCTCCTCTTTTTGCTGGGGAACACTGGCCCTGAGCTAACACCTGTGCCTATCTTCCTCTACTTTCTATGTGGGACGCCTATCACAGCATGGCTTGCCAAGTGGTGCTATGTCCGCACACAGGATCCAAACCAGCGAACCCTAGGCCGCCAAAGCACAACGTGCAAACTTAACTGCTGCGCCACCAGGCCGGCCACTAAATACATATTTTATTAGAGGCTGGGTCTAGAAACCAGGCACCTAGATGTTTGGCCATATTTTAATCCTCAATTTACCATTCATAATTTAAATTTGAGATTCCAGATTTGTCAATAAGGAGCAAGTTACAAACACTGATGAGGCATCTGAAGGGCTGTACTGGGAAAAGGCTAGAAGGAGAAGAAAACTCCCTTCAGGGCCTGAGACTGGTGAAGAGCCACAACCCCTGGTCATCTAGGAAGGATTTCATTACCTTTACCAAGGGAAGGATTTTCCTTGGGGACAGTGACAACAAACAACAAACAGCAAGCTGCTCCACTTCTTACACTGATTCACAAGAATAAGCCAGGGACACGCAGTGCAGCCCTGGAGTCTCGTGCAAGCTTCTGGGACTCTTATTTCCAGGCTGCAAGGAAGCACTCGCAAAAGGGAGGGGCAGGAGGGATGGAGGTTAACAGCAATGCAGATCAGTTAAGAAACCTAAGAAGACACAATCCGGAAGTGAGAAGTATTTTCAGTAGATAGGGAAAGAAGAAAACAAAGCCCAAAGGCCAGGTCTGGCCTTCCATAAAAATTCTTTATCATTCCTGCTACAAATGTACTGACAGACAATTGAGGAGTAAGTTCACACGTAAAAAGAGAAAAAAACTATGCAATTTGAACTATTATCAAAGACACTTGCAAATATTTTTCCACTTTTGTTTTTCTTGATATTATTTTCTCATTAGCTGCAAACACCATTTTCTCTAGAAGCTCACAGCATAGTGGTTACAAGAGTTTGCGTGCAGTCTCCACCATCACCAATGTGACCTTGCACAACATACATAAGCTATCTGTGCTTTAGTCTCCTCATCTGTAAAGAAAAAAAAAAAAATACTCCTTTGTCCTAGGGTTGCTGTGAGGCTAGATGAGTTATATATAAATGCTTAGAACAATGTCTGGACACCAGATTTTTGTCTTTGTCTCCTTAAATTCTATACAGTTACATTACCAAGAAGAAGATTTTCTTTAAAAACTCCACTATAAATGAGAAGAAGAAATAATGTGTCTCTAGAGGCCTGAAATGTCTGATGGGTACAGAGAGGCCAGTCCCAGTTCCACTGATAGGATGACCGACAGCTATGCTGGCCTTCTATTCTCGCTGATAAGGCTGAAAACCGTAATGTTTTCCCACTCACCACGCACGGCTCAGAGTGAGATTTACACAGGAAGATATTCAATTAAGCATTCATTTAAAAAGTTTACTTTTATTTTCTGTTTTTGAATAGGTGATACACAGACTTGGTATAAAATTCAAATACTACGAGGTTTATAGGGAAAAGAGAATTTCCCTTCCTCTCCCGCCCCAGCTCCCAATTCCCTGTATCAGAGCTAATGCTGTCATCTGATTCTCGTATCTTTCCAGAAATGAAGCATCATTTAAAAGAAGAGAAAGCAACAGCATATCCAACCAAGTGGTTATTATTTGTAATGACAAATGCTGTTAGGAGGAGCCTTTAATAGCATACAAAAGACTCTATACTGGGGGGCCGGCCCGGTGGCACAGCAGTTAAGTTTGCATGTTCCACTTCAGTGGCCTGGGGTTTGCTGGTTCGGATCCCGGTTGAGGACATGGAACCTCTTGGCAAGCCATGCTGTGGCAGGTGTCCCACATATAAAGGAGAGGAAGATGGGCACGGATGTTAGCTCAGGGCCAGTCCTCCTCAGCAAAAAGAGGAGGATTGACAGCAGAGGTTAGCTCAGGGCTAAGCTTCCTCAAAAGAAAAAAACAAAAACAAAAAACTCCATATTGCTAAGTGAAAAAAACTACAAAATTATATTTAAAGCATAATTCTATAAAAATGCACATTAAAAATATGAAAGAAACATGTCCAACCATCAGAAGTGGCTGCTTCAGTCTTCTGAAATTAAGGTTGAGTTTCTTCCCTTGTATCTGTCAACCTTTTTTTAAAGAAAAACTTTAAGGATATTCTAAACTGAACACCTATTTCATAACCAGGAAAAAAAATTACTCTGCTGTCATAGCATGTCCTCTTCTTTTTGTTACTTAATACTGCCACCAAACTTACAATTGTATCTGGCTTCAGAGCCTAACTATCTTAAAGGTTTTCCACTCTTACTATTTCCAAAATGGAACAGGGGAAAAAATACGTATGACTACTATAAAGCGACAAAGACTTTTTTTGTTTTAAACAAGCACTTTATGTCTTTTATCATCAAACGACTGTTACCCTTTTCAGAATAATCACTTTGGGAGACCACACACTTATTCTTAAAGTGAAAAACAGGCAAAACAGCATGATGTATTATTTTCGGAAGAAAGAGAATTTGCACCTTGGCACTGAGGCTCCACTCCCATCAGTTCAGGTAGGAAGGCTGGGGGGTGAGTGGGGGCGGGCTGACCGGGTTCCGCTGGGATCTGGCCCAGAGTGTTCTGACACGGCCCGAAGCTCCTCCACCCCTTGTGCTAAAGAAGTGGGCACACGCATACAGATTCCCAGAGGTTACAACAGGCTGCGCATGGTGACAGAGGCCATCCCAGACTATTCCACAGAAAATATTCTTTCTCCAAAGCCACCATGGGGGCAGCAAACTCAATCTACCCTCTGGAGGTCGGCATTTCCTCTTTGGAGCTACTCAAAGTTTATACCTGCACTGGGACAAACAAGGAAGGGCTACGAGTTTGGAATATTTCTCCCTTGAAACCGAAATTAAGAAAAACACTGTGCAGTGGTCATGGCAAGTTCTCCCCGTGAACGCCGGGTCCAGACAGTGGGCACATAAGGCAGGGTTACCCTCACACCCCAACCTGACGCCAGCTCCTGGGCAGCCCCAGCAGACGAAGCCTCAGGGAGCAGGGCGTTTGTGACTAAACCAAAGGGCTATCTGGAGGCTGTGAACCTACGTTCTTCTCTTACACAGGGACTCGGACAGGGGAACTTACTGAGAGGTCAACAACAGTCTTGATGGCCTTTTCTTTTCTCTTGAGGAAGTCATCATCCTGTAAGACAAAACAAGGAATAAACAAATCTTGGGCGAAGACTGAAACGCACTGGACTGCTCAGACGTCGGCCCTATAAACCGACTTCCCGTCACTACCTCACCTGAACCAGTCTCAGTTTTCTAACAAACTGGAATACATTCTGCACGGGAAAAAGCTACCGCCTCTGCAGCTGGCTCCAAAACAGAGCTCTATAGTCAGAAAGAAAAACGGGGACCACTGAGTGCAGTGGTGACGACAAGTATTCTCATTTCAAATCCTTACGAGCTCGGAAGCCTCAGGCAAGTTACCTAGCCTCTGAGCCTCAGTCTCTCCATCTGTAAAACAGGGACAGAAACACCTATGTCAGGGGGCAGCCATGAGGATTAAAGAGTAGAAGGCAGGTGATGTGCTGGGGCTAGAATGTAGTAAGCATTTCATAGTGATGAGCTATTGTTGTTGTTGTGATTACCTTTCAACTGTTACTCTAAGAATGTTCTAGGCAAGTGGTCTCTTGAAAAGCTTTATATGACTATAGAGAAATATACTCATGTTCTTATAATTTAATAAAAGTTCTGGATCAAGTACCAAAACTGACAGAAAAGGACAAAACCATAGGGGTTTCCACTCAGTGCCCATTTAAAGAGGCAGTTCTAGCGACCCAGGAGGTCCAGTCTCAGTGCTGCCCAGGCAGAGGCAGAGATGCCACACGGGGGTGGGAGCGCAGGGCAGCCTGCACTCACTCTGCTCCTTCTAAGTGTGCACCCATGCTCCCAGCTGGACAAGAAAAGAAAATGAGAACACTGACCTCAGGGAGACTGCAGGTCTTCTGGAACTGGGACACAGAGTAGGAGCGGATGTAGTCACCCATCTCTTCTTTTGTTTCTATAGCTCGCTTCACCAGCCACTGCAGAAGAAAGTTAGGAAACGTGAGCCGATGGGGTGAAACACCACTGCGGTGAAGGCCAACTCAGAGATGGCTCCACTCGTGAACCCAAATCACTGTCCTTGAACTGACCAAGTGACGACAAGCTATCAACACACACTGTCCTATAGGAAAAGCAACCGGCTTAGTGTCTGAGATGCTAAGATCCAGTGGGACCTAGAGCTGAGCAGCTGTGCAGGAGGAGCCTCACTTCAGAGCCTCAGGCCTCAGTTTCCCTCTCCATGTAAAGTGAAACTGAGAACGTCAGTTCCTTTCACCTCACAGAGCTACTGTGGGAGCAAATGGAACCACATGTACTAGAGTGCTTTGTAAATACCCGAAACATAACACAAATGCAGCTATCCCCACAACCTCCTGGTTATAGCGATCGATCTCAACGTCATTCTTTTTCCTGCTTCTTGCACTACAGACCAGAGAAAGGGGAAGAACCAGAGAGAACCCCTAGTATAACCCTCAACTGACAGATGAAAAAACATCCCCAAACTATTCAGATGTGAGAACAGGGTGTACTGAGTACATAGCCTTGGGCTTCGGGTTAGCTTGGCACTCACAACATTCTCTCTCTCAATCTGCACAATGCTACAAGGTGGCTGGTACTGGCTGCGATGACAGAACCTGAAGCTCAGAGAGAGTACGTAACTTGCCCATTGATCCACAGCTAGCAAACCACAAAGCTGGGTGTCACAACTCACAGGCTCTTCCACACCAGAAGGCTGGACATATGGGCTTAATTAAATGTTTCCCAGCTCTTTTGGGCTGATGTGCAAAAGGAGGTGTTTCTCCCTACCTAAAACTCCAGTTAATTAAAACACACACATACACACACACACACCCCATAACCTGTGGAAGATTCCAGTGCTCTGAGGGTAAGAACGCAAAGTCAAATAAGAGCCTTTGTTGTCCTCCCCTGGCTCTTCATTCAATTCCTTTACTACTGAAGAACATCATGGAGGGGTGCCATCTGTCAGGCTTGCCATTCTCTCTCCAGAGAGAGCCACTACATCTCAAAAGCAGTTTTTGGACAGTAGTTGTGTTTCCCCAAGAGCACAGCCACACGTGGCAAGGTTTAGCTGCCTAGGAAAGTAGACACGTGGCATGCTGCATGGTGCTCCCACAAGGACAGGAAGAAATGCTTGATCACGGAGGGCAGCCAGCTCAAGGAAAGGACCCGTTTAGGAATTAGCTGCCCAGGAGAGGGGCGGCTGCAAATATCTATATAAGGAACATTCTTTTGTTGTTAGCATCTTTCATTTATTTCCATCATTCCACTCCACCCCATCTCCAAACAACCACCTCAGGCACGGACAAAGCCAGAAGCAGGGGCAGAGGATGAGACCACACTCATAACTATGGTAGCTCCTAACTCACACCCCGACCCCAACACCACAGCCCCAGACAACTAAGGAGGCTGACACTTGCTCAAGTCAATTTGTCTCTGCTTTGCTTTGGATCCACAGATCCAGTTTCTGGTCTTTCATACTTGTTTCCTTTTCCATTAATCAGATCTACCCAGAATTATCACTTGGTGGGATGCTGGAGAGTGTTATCACATAAGGAAGGCAAAGCATGTTGAGTCATAGGATTCCCACAGACAGTCCAATACTGTTTTGGAGTTCCCAGCATGAAGGGCTGTGGAGGGAACCTCTTGGACAGCCACGCTCTGCCACAGCTCCCTGGCATTCAAGAAAATAGCTACCCTCACAGGATCACATCCCACATGGGAGAAAAAGATGTGACCTAGAACACCAATGGCTGGAAGTTAGACCCGTTTTTCTCCCGGCTGGCATTCGGAGTGTGTTACTATAGCTTTGTAAACGGTGTGAACATTGGTGATGAGTCTCGAGCCCGGCACAAGACAACGAGTTCAATGGTTCCCAACTGCTGGTCCGTGACTATCCTTGCACTGGTCTCCAGCAAAACAGGAAAAAACTAGAGGCATGTGGTAAGCTTTTCAGGATGCTAAAGGTATTCAATTTGAAGGACTGTCCTTTATTTTAAGATTGGGAGTTAAATGGCTTTTCAGGAAATGATAGAGAAACTAAGAGCAGTTACTTTTAAAAAGGCCCTTGCCTGGCAAAATACAGATGGCACCCGTAGGTCAACCTCCATTTTTGCTTTAAAATTTTACTGGTCCATGACATTAAGAAATCTGGTAACCGGCAGCCTAGGCTCTCACATCCAGACAGGAAGCCCCCCAGCATTCAACTCACAACACGGAACATTCACAGACACTCAAAATGCCCAAACCAAATGCAGAAGATCACTTCCTTTTCGCTCTCTTCTCATATCTAGACTAGATTCTTTGCCCTCAAAGTTCTAGCATGGGGCTGAGGAAGGTCTAATCACTAGAGATCCAGGCTTTGGGGGAAAAGGCAACAACTTCACAGAATGACAGTGTTGGAGGTTTTAGTAATAACACAGGGGCCCTACTTCCTAGTTTCACAAAAAGGATCAGGTACCGTCCGTCTGCACCAGACAAAAAGTCTAACAAAGATACAAATCAAATTCTGAGTTAAAGTCTTGAAATGTTTTGCTGTGTACACAAACAACTTCTGGGATCCTTTGTTCCTTCGGTTTGTCGTTTTCCAGAGCTCATCCCATACCGTAGTAGGAGAATCATTGGCGCAGGAGTCTGGAGCCCAGAAGTTTAGTACTGGCTCACTTACTGATAAGGAAGAAGGATGAGATTAACATTACTGAGGGCCTGTGCCGGGTTGACCTCTTTTGGCCTTTGGCTCTTTGTCTGTAAAGTCAAGAGTTTAGGCTAGCATGAGTTGCTCCTAACCAGAGATGTCCAGGAGTTACTTGAGTGGTTTGGTTTGAGATTTTTGTTTGTTAAAATGTTGAGGCCCAGCACCAGACGTGCTCAATCAGAATGGTAAAGGCTCTGGCAGTGGTTCTCAGCCAGGGCAGTTTTGCCTCCCAGGTAGGGTGACCAGTTCATCCCAGTTTACCCAGGACTTGACCAGTTTTAACATCGAAGGTCCTGCATCCCATAAATCCCACCTCTGTCCCAGGTGGCCTGTGAGGATTGGCGGCATCTTTTGGTTGTCAGAACTGGGGGCAGGCTACTGGCATTTAGTGGGTAGAGGTCAGGGATGCTGCAGAACATCCCATAATGCATAGGACAGCCTCTCACAACAGAGAATTATCCAGCCCACGATGTCCATAGTGCCCAGGTTGGAAAGACCTGGGTTATAGCCAGGGCGTGTGTGGGCTGGGGAGCTCACGGGTCATTCTGATGCCTTCACCTGCTGCAGGTCCACAGCACGCTTGCTGTGTGGGTTCACTCTAACAGTCTGTGTCTGTACCTGACTCTTCTCAGTTGTCTCTTTAGAGTTAAATTAACTCTTTCAATTGACTTCAAATTCAGTTGTTATTATACTAAATGTTTTCACTTTTTATTTCAGATTTCTTAAACATTTCGTTTTTCTCTGAACTCTCTCCCAACCCGACCAGCCTTGCCATTTTCATTTCATACAAGTTCCTTCATTGTACGTCCTCTGCGCCCCTTCTTATTCTGTCACAGTTTAGGCTCTGGGCTATAAGGTACACCGGCGTCAGCGGTGGAGAAACTCCAGTACTGCAGGGTCGTCGTCTTTATATATAGAAATGGTTGGGGATTTGGCTTTTCTGACTGGAGGAACTCTTCTAAGCTTGACTCCAACCCAGTGGTGCCTTTAGCCAGCAAAACTAACTTAGGCAATTATAGCAGTATTAACTGTTAAAAAGGGGGGGGAACTCGCTAATGATAAACTGTCTTCTGTTTAGGAGCCTTCGAGGATACTTCATTTGCTTCTCTGACTAGTCTTGTCAATGAGAACACTCTAAAGGCAATAAAAGAAATGGGCTTTACAAACATGACCGGGATTCAGCATAAAACCATCAGACCGCTTCTGGAAGGCAGGTATGATCCACATTGATGTTTGGGCTTTAATCTGTTTTCAGTGCCAGTAGTTCAGAAAGGAAATACCAGTATGTTCGGTTGATTTTGCACTGTGTGTTGGCTTACATATCCAACCTGCTTTAAAGAGTTATTTGCTGATGTTTGAAGAAAAGCGTTCCCTTCTGTTGTAGAGCATGTCTCTTATTTCTGAGTTGGGTATTTGACGCAGGTGATTGCTTTCAGTGATGGAGAAGGTGGGGACTTTGTCTTTTGTTGCTCATGTTCTGGCGTTGATGCCCAAACGATATGCGGTAGTGACATGGTAGGTATTCAGTACATGACTTGTTGAATGAGTAGACTAACTGTCTCTGACCTTTCCTGTCTTAATCCTTAGGGATCTTCTAGCAGCTGCAAAAACAGGCAGTGGCAAAACCCTGGCATTTCTCATCCCTGCGGTTGAACTCATTGTTAAGTTAAAGTTCATGCCCAGAAATGGTAAGTCTGTGATCCACTGTCTTTGCCGTACCTCACTAGAGTTATTGTAGCGGGTACACGCTCTTGGTGATAACTGCAGGCTGACTTTCACCGCATGTCATTGTTGCCTTTGTAGGAACAGGAGTCCTTATTCTCTCACCTATGAGGGAGCTGGCCATGCAGACTTTTGGTGTTCTTAAGGAGCTAATGACGCACCATATCCATACGTATGGGTTAACAATGGGGGGCAGTAACAGATCTGCTGAAGCGCAGAAACTAGCTAATGGGATCAACATTATTGTGGCCACACCAGGCCGTCTCCTGGACCACGTGCAGGTAAGAGAACACTGTTGTGTAGTCCCTGTCTTACTGTCTTGTGTGAAACCTCAACCTGACAGCTAACAGTTTTTCTTTGTCTTGTTAGAATACTTCAGGGTTTATGTATGAAAACCTTCAGTGTCTGGTTATTGATGAGGCTGACCGTATCTTGGATGTTGGGTTTGAAGAGGAATTAAAGCAAATTATTAAACTTCTGCCAAGTAAGTAGGTGGCATCTGCATGTGGTTTGCAAAGTAGTTGGAAGTAGGTGAGGGTTGTTCCTATATGAAAACTGTTAATACCAGAATTCTAACATAGCCAAGTGAACTTGTGCCAATCAACCTTAGAGATCGTCTGCAATGCAAGCATCAAGCTTACTAGTAACTTGTTACAGTGGTTTTGCCATTTTAGAGGTTATAATGCAAGTTAAACAGTCCTTACATGTCATTCCAGTCCACATCCGCAGCCCCATCTTCCTTTCCTTACCTCATTCTAGCGTCTCCCAGGTGGCAGTAGACTTGTGGCCTTCTGTGTTGTATTTGAGTTGTACATATCTTGGGTATAGTACTTGCAACATTGTAAGCTGCTCATATCTATAATAAGGCCATAATCTCCTTCATTAGAGAGTTTGTTTTTAATGCTTTGTTGAGGTATAATTGACATAATCTGCACATATTTTAAGTAAACAATTTAAGTTTTGATACGTTTATGCCTGTGAAGCCGTCACCACAATCAAACAGTGAGCATCTCCATAACCCTCAAGCTTCTTTGTGCACATTTGTGATCCCTCCCTTTCACCTTCAGTAAGAACAGCCCTCACCTGCTTCCAACGACTGCTCACACACGTCTGCCTCCCAGGTGACGTTGATCTGCCTTCTGTCACCGTAGATCAGTGTGTGTTTTCTAGAGATTTGCATGCATGGAATCATACAGTATAAATTTGTCTGCTCAGCAAATTCTTTTGCAAGTCATCCATGCTGTTAATATGTATCAGTAGTTCTTTATTCCTCAGTTGCATTCCATTGTGTAAATGTACCGCAACTTGTTTATCCATTCACCTGTTGTTGGATGATTGTGCTATTTACGGGTTTTGGTTATTACAAATAAGGTTGCTGTGAACATTCATCTACAACTCTTATTATGGGCATATATTTCCTTTTTTCTTGGGTAACTACCTAGGAGTGGAGTGTTTCGTGTATGTTTAGTTTGTACCATTTTGCTTTCTCATCGGCAGTGTATGAGAGTTCCATTTCCTTCTATTAAGTCTTGAAATTAGGAGGTGTTAACCCCCACCTTTGTTCTTTTTCAGATTGTTTTGGCTATTCTTGTTCTTTGCATTTCTGTATAAATTTTAGAGTCAGTTTATCCATTTCTACCCCCTAAAAAATCTGGCATCATGGTTGGGATTGTGTTGAATATAGATCATTGGTGGAAGGCAATACTGAGTCATTCAAACCCACGAATGAGGTATACCTCCATTTATTAGCACCTTAATTTCTCTCAGCAGTGTTTTAGAGTTTTCAGTGTACAGGTTTTTTCACATCTTTTGTCAGATTTATCCCTAAGTATTTTATTAAAATTTTAAATTGTTCATTGCTTGTATATACAAATACAGTTAATTTTTTAATTTTGACCCTTTATCTGGCAAGATAATTATTACTATACTCAATGGGATTGTTCAGTATGACCTTCCAGATGAAGCTAGCCTTTGGATTTTCTACCTAGGCAAACATACCACCTACATGTAAAAAAATAAAATTCTTCACTTAATTCTTTTCTTGCCTGACTGCACTGGCCAGCATCTCCAGTACAATACTGAATAGAAATGGTGAGAGAAGACATCTTTGTCTTTTTCCTGATCTTAAGGGGAAAGCGTTCAATCTTTCACCATTAAGTAGGATGTTTGCCATAGATTTTTTGTAGCTGCACTTTATCATATTGAGCATGATCCCTTCTGTTCCTAGTTTGCTGAGATTTTTTAATCAGAAATAAATGTTACATTTTGTCAAATGCTTTTTCCGTGTCCTTTGAAACTGTCAGATGTTATTTCTTTAGTTTGTTAATATGGTAAATTATATTGGTTAACTTTCAAATCTTGAACCAACCCTGCATTCCTGGAAAAACCCCACTTGGTTATGATGCATTATCCTTCTTTATATATTGAGTCACTGTGCTGAAATTTTGCATCTATGCTTATGAACTGTTGTTGGGTTTGGGGATCATGGTAGTGACTGGCTTCAAAGCATGAGTCAGGAAGTAGACTCTCTTCAGTGTCCTGCAGAGTTTCTGAAGAATTGGTAATATTTCTTCCTTAAATGTTCGATAGACTTCACCAGAGGAGGCCGTTGGGGCTGGAGTTTTCTTTACGTGAAGGTTTTGGGTGCAATTTCTTTAATAGATAGAGGCTGTCTGCGTTTTCTCTTTCTCTTGAGTGGGCTTTAGCAGTTTGTCTGTCAGGGAAATTGTCCTCCGTTGTCAAGGTTGTAGACAGAGATGTTCATGATGTTCTCCTCTTAATGTCGATAGTGCTGTCATGTCCCAGTTATTCAAAGTTCTACTTGGAGCATTTGTAGGTGTGAAGCAATTCTGAAGATTCCCTGAAAGATTTGTGTTACCTTTATTTGCATCTGTTTCAGCACGCAGACAGACCATGCTCTTTTCTGCCACACAAACTCGAAAAGTTGAAGACCTGGTGAGGATTTCTCTGAAAAAGGAGCCATTGTATGTTGGTGTTGATGATGATAAAGCTAATGCAACAGTAGATGGTCTTGAGCAGGTAATTTGTGTCAATATCTTAAATTTTAAGGATCTTCCTTGGTGTTTCTTTGTAACTGGAGGATCATCCAAAAAGCAGATGAATTAATGAACTTTTAATTCGAATATAGTAAACTTGGTATTGGGTCTGTGGCTCTTTGATGTAAAGTATCTTGAACTCTGAATAATTTGGTCGGCTCTCTTTACTCTCTCTCTCAATATGGCTTGCCACATGGGAGGTTATTAATCACTACCAATTGTAGATGCAGTAAAAAAAATTTGTTTATTAATCTCTTGCTTGAAGACACAAAGTGAGTTAGAAGATGGAGAGACTGGTTTCACCCACGTAGCTTTAGAAGATTGGAAATGAGATGACAAGGATCTAACTAGGTTGATTAAAAATAGAACTTTAAAGGGGCTGGCCCTGTGGCCGAGTGGTTAACGTTCTGTGTGCTCCAGTTCAGCGGCCCGGGTTCACGGGTTCAGATCCCAGGCGGGGACCTACACTGCTGGTCAGTCGGGCTGTGGAAGCATTCCACATACAAAATAGTAGAAGATTGGCACAGGTGTTAGCTCAGGGTGAATCTTCCTCACAAAAAAAAAAAAAATAGAACTTTAAGATTGAATCTTTTGTTGAATAAAATATTTTCCTGTAACAGTTTAGCTTAAAAACCTTTCATTTGTTGTCTAATTTTTAAAAATATATTCACCCAGCCTTGTTACCTTGTTTGGGACGGTGCACTTAAACTGTGGTTATTTGATATTTGGCTGTTAAAAACCTTTTAAAAAAAATGAATCATTGATATGCCTTGAGAATTCTAATTAATAGAGGTGTTAATATATTATGGTTGGAAGAACTGTTGATAACCAGGAATCTCAGAAATGTGAAACGTATTTAGTATCCAGTGTTCACAGCCAGTAAAAGGAATTGAAAGAGCTAAAACTAGTCCTATGTTAGGAATGCTTGTTAGAATGAAGGCAGTGGTTTTGTTGTAGGTAAGGCATAACAGTGTGTGTACAATACTTACCTTCTGTGCTCTCCATAAAATTATGTTGGTTCATGAAGCTGCAAATGTCCATTTGCTTATTTCGTATCTCCTCGTTTGAACCACTTCTAGGGGTACGTTGTTTGTCCCTCTGAGAAGAGGTTCCTCCTGCTCTTTACATTCCTTAAGAAGAACCGGAAGAAGAAACTAATGGTCTTCTTTTCTTCCTGTAAGTCTGTGAAATACCACTACGAATTGCTGAACTACATCGATTTGCCTGTCTTGGCCATTCATGTAAGTGATCACGATGAGTTTATTGAAAATAGGCTATGCTTATCAAGTTATATAGGTGGTGGGGTTTAAGCTATTGCTCTCTCCTCTAAACATAGTTCCAAGTAGTTTGCTCAGCATTGGGTGATTGATCCTATGTGGAGGGAGCTTTGCTCGGTGTGGAGGGGTGAGGACCACGCAGGAGTAAGAGACGCCGTCCACTTGGGGAAATAGGACGTAGGCCAGAGAGTGCACTTGAAAGAAAGCAGGTTAACAACGCCACAGTCTGGGCGTCTACATCTGGCCTCCCAGACACAGCCTCCAGTCTCCAGCTCTGATGGATGTTGTGATTGGATTCTAGGGAAAGCAGAAGCAAAACAAGCGGACCACCACGTTCTTCCAGTTCTGCAATGCAGATTCAGGCATATTGTTGTGCACAGACGTGGCAGCTAGAGGGCTGGATATTCCTGAAGTCGACTGGATTGTGCAGTATGACCCTCCAGATGACCCCAAGGTAACTGGCATCCTTGGGGTTTCTCCAGAGTGGCTCTCACTAAGGACTGTGCTTACTCTCCACGCTCCCTGAGGAATGGCACATTTCACACTCAGAGGTGTCTCCCTTGGTCATTCGGTCATGTTTTATTGTGCAGCCATTGCCACGTTTCTCTGCTGCTGATAATATTTAGGACGTCTGCAGGACTCAAAACGGGTGTGCACAGAGATGTGAGAGGCATCAGTGGGACTTCAGTTAGGAACGTTACAGGCTTGGAATGATGTGTTAGGAGCAGTAGGTGTCAGAAGGAAATACAGTTTGCTTACAGAGATAGGTAAGATTCTGTAGCATATGTGGTAAAATAAGTTACATTAAGTATTTTAAACAAACAATAGATTATGTAAATTATCAGCCAGCATTTAAACACGTTTCACAAAGCCGTTTTAAAGATGAAGCACACTTAGTAGTCATTTTATCAGATCATAGAGTTAATGTGAGTATCGTGTCCAGCTTTCCTTCAGCCTCGGTCATTGCCCTGTTACCTTTTGGGGATGGTGCAAGCGGAAGGAATGGTGGGCCAGCTTTGTGGTACGTGATGATGGTCTGTGTGGCACAGCCCTGGAGGCCCAGCACTGTCTCATCCAGATGTGCTGACACACACTGTCCACTACCGTGCAAGTCCCGGGAATGCAGCCCGCCACTGGTTCTGTGGAGGTCCATGTGTAACTCAGGTTATCTCTCTTCACCAAAGGAATATATTCATCGTGTGGGCAGAACAGCCAGAGGCCTAAACGGAAGAGGGCACGCCTTGCTCATTTTGCGCCCCGAAGAGTTGGGTTTCCTTCGTTACTTAAAGCAATCCAAGGTAAAGGTCTTTGCTTGGAAAGTCTTCAGTTGGGAGCAGATTGCTCTTGTTGGGCCTCATTTGCTAGTGCAGACAGCCATAAGCAGCATTTCTAGATGTGTCCAAGGAGTCATGAGTCACTGCAGTGCTAGGAGAACAATGGGTAAAGTGCATAGTTAAGCAGATGAGGTTTTCCGTGGGTCCAGCCGAGGAAATGAGAGCAGGAAGAACTCCCCGCACAGCTCAGCCCTGGAGCTCTGCATTGCTCAGCGGTGCGTCTCGTGTCCCCAGCCTCCCCTCTCCCAGCCATGCAGCCCTGTTTGAGACCTCCTCTCCTTCTAAGCTCCCTCACACCTGATCATCTCCAGCTCCTGCTCCCCTTCCTCCATCTTCTCCACGTCTCTCCATCCTGGTGTCTTTCCCTCTCACCTCACCGCAAGCTGTGGGGTCGCCCTTCACTCTACCTCTTCCTCTTCCTTCTGGCCCTTGTTCGTCAGCTCTGTGTTTTACCTTCACTCTCTCCCTGGCAGTTAGCTCTTTACCATCTCAAGTCTCACTAAAAAAAGAGCTTCAAGGCTAAACCCATTCTCCTACCACCACCTCCAGGGTGGCTACTGCCCCTTGCCTTTCTTCAGTCTGACTTTTGAGAAGTGCTTTGTATCTTCTCCATTTACTTTCCCCTCCCCCTGATCTCCAGCCCCCCTCATCTGACTTTGACCTCCTCCTGTCCACCAAGTCTGAGTTCATTAGAGTCCAGTGGCCTCTTTTTTGCTAGATCTTATAAACACTTGTCAGGCCTTCTTTTTTCTGACATGTGCCTCCTCTTTGGCTCCCCTGGCACAGTGTTGCCAAGGAGATTTTCCTCCACTGTGCAGCTAGGTACATTTCCCCAAAGTTGCCCTACAGCCTTTGCACGTTTTCTCTAGAATGCCCTTTTCCTGGTTCTCTGGATTGCTCTGGTTTCAGCTAGCTGTTACCTCTTCTGGGAAGCCAGCACTGATCTCCTGCCCTCCCTCGTGTTCCCACAGCACAAGGGCTCATCGAGTTGTCATCTTATCACTTACCTGTGTCCCCAGCAAGACTGCAAGCTTTCTGAGGGTGGGCCCAGGACGTGGGCTGCATCCCACCAACCCCCAGCACGCAGCACAGGTCTGGCACTTTCCAGTTATCTAAGAAGTGAAAACTGCTTTCCTTCCTGTAGGAGTTTTTGGCCACAAACCCCAGTCAAGTCACAGGGCAGTGTGGTGTTAGGGCAGCTCTCTTGACATGGAAGGAAGGACTAGTGGTCCTTCTAACTGGAAGCTGCAGCCTACTTAACCATGTCGCATCCGTAGAGATCCTTATTGAGAGGAAAAGGCTTCTGCACGTCGATCCCCCCTGGTTTACTAATCTTCCTGCTTTTATTTTCTAGGTTCCATTAAGTGAGTTTGAGTTTTCCTGGTCCAAAATTTCTGACATTCAGTCTCAGGTATGCTCTTCGCCCAGCCTCGGCTTCGTCCCAGCACTGACCGTGTAGTGTCTCAGCAGTGGCCATTGTCCTCCACATCTCCTTTTTCATAAAATGAGAAATTTGGACTGTGTGATCTTTTAGGTTTCTTGCTGTGCTGGTTACTGCATTCCTGTACTCTCTACTTTGTTCTCTTCCATAACTTCCAAGAACTTTGTCATTATTCTTACTGCAGCTTGATTGCATATATTACAAAGCTTAGAGCAAGTGTTTTTTACAGGATGGTTTTGTTCTAATATGTATGCGATCTGCTTTCCTATTTTATTAAAACCAATGTGTCTTTCCATTTCAGCTTGAAAAATTGATTGAAAAGAACTACTTCCTCCATAAGTCAGCCCAGGAAGCATACAAGTCGTACATTCGAGCATACGATTCCCACTCTCTGAAACAGATCTTTAATGTGAATAACTTAAATTTGCCTCAGGTTGCTCTGTCATTTGGTTTCAAGGTGCCTCCTTTTGTTGATCTGAGTATCCTTTTCTTTGTTGTTATGAATTGATCCGGGACCTAGGGGACAAGAGCTTGATGGAGAAGCATTGGGGCTTAGTTCCTGGGTTATTTTGTGCTCTGGCTGAAGACTGGGGGCCCAGGTGTTCGTCTGGTCCCCGTCTGCTTGTCTGCACTAGCACAGAGTAGGCAGGGATTAATTATCCGAGTGGGGATTGCAGAAGGAATGACTTCGGCCTTAAAGAAAACCAAGGAATTTGACTGGCAAACAGTGGGAGCCAGAGGAAGTCGTAGATTCCGGAGAGAGGCATGGAGGGTAAAATTGCAGGGTTCCGTGGTTAGGAGGCTTCACTGTACGGGGGGTGTGGAGAAACGGGATGTCCTGACGCTGGAGAGAACACGGGGCCTCCCGAAGTTTTTATCCTCACACGGCCAGTAATGGACGGACTTCATACAAGGAGGGTGCAAGATCAGCAAAAGAAAATAAAATTTAAGTGCTGCCTAAGGTAAAATGCAAAGGGAATACTTCCATTGTTTCTGTTGCAGTTTATAATGTGTGCTTTATTACCGCATTTTCAACAGAAGCAGCTGAACCAGCTGAAGTGAGACCTGTTGGTTAACACCCCGGCGGTACCTCCCAAGGGGACTGGAGGACCAAATCTGGGTCACCATCCCCAGTGTAGGTGTCGCGGAAATGTCTGTTGTGGTGAATACACGTTGACTCCTGTGAAAGGAGGAACAGCTCCTTGGCTGGGTTAAGCATTCCTGAATCAGCTCCGAGCAGAGGTGAAAGTCATTTGTTTTGACATGGGGTATTTTTTCTTATGTTCCTGTAAACTTGCAGATTTCCTTCTGAAGGCCTTATAAATAACTGTCTTCAGTTTCATTGTGTGGAGAGAAGAATGAATATGACTGTTACACTGGGCTTAAAATCAGACCTGCTAATTTTAGTTCACGGTTACGTGGCCACTCCTGATTTTCTGGAAATTTGCTGCCCAGGCCCGAGTGTGCACGTTTTCGTAGTTCAGGGAGAGGTTGTGGTAGAGGGACAGCAGTGCGCGTGCTGGTCTGTTCTCTCTTAGATGTCGCATTGGAGTTCATTATCTGTGTGTTGCTTCATTTCCTTAACGGTCACCTTTAGACGTGAACAGCAATGAAGGCAAGCTTAAAAAGAGGGGAGGCGGCGGCGGATTCGGCTACCAGAAAACCAGGAAAGTCGAGAAATCCAAAATCTTCAAGCACATCAGCAGGAAATCGTCGGACAGCAGGCAGTTCTCTCACTGAGGACGCTCTGGCCTGCCTTCCTTCGTGTCCTGAAATGCAGTGTTGTCCTGCTCTCTGCAAGGAGTGTCTGTAACCAGGCTTTGGACCGTTCTCACGAGGGCGGAAGTGGACTTGGGTTGCAAGCACGCAGTGCTGTTGTTCCCACAGCTCTCTTTTCTCTTGGGAATACAAAACAGAGCTCACCTTTTCTTGATTGCCCAGCGGTAAAGCAAGGGATCTTTTTGGTCTTTGTTAGGATGATAGGGTATTTTTAAGTTTCACACCCCCCCCCCCCATTTGTCACTGTTTTACTGTAGTTCTTTTGTGCCTTTCCTTCCTGGTGTCTGAAGTCTTGCGGCGTGCATTGCTGCACCAGCCTGCTGTAAAGGCCGATGACCCAGCACGCTGGTGGCAACGCCGAAAACTGGCTCGGTTGCTCTTTGCTCTTGGCTGCTTCTCGGCCCTTAACAGTGGTTCCTGACCCTGCTGCAAATGCCGCCACGCCACAGGGCAGCGAGCTCGGGGGACGCCTAGGAAGCCACCTTGGGCTAAAGGTGGCATCGGTTTTTATATACGCCAGATTTTAAAACCATGAGCATTTCTCAACTTTTTTTAACATCGAGAAATGTGGGTTATTTGTCATAGTTTGAATGAAGCGCCCCTAGCAGTCCTAACATTTGAGAGGGGGCAGAATCGGATGTATTGAGCCTCATTTATACCAATATAGGCATAATGTTCTGTTTTTTATTCGGTAACTTCGCAGAGACTTTAAAAAAAAGTAGTCACAAAGAGTGGTGATGCTCCTCATTTGAATTTGTCTCCAGTGGTTTGGACTGGGCGAGCCCTCCTAACTGCAGTTATTAGAAGGCGGGGCCGACTGTCAGCAGACTCAAGGCCCGGCCAGCCGACGGTGCTGAGCGCACACAATGCTCTTACCTTTTTGGGAAAAATTACTTCTTCCAGATCCATGAAACAAAAATAGATTCACAGTGAAAACCGGAAATGAATGGAGTTCAGAAAGAGACGATGGTTTAGTCAGATAGGTTTTCTTGTTACAGGAGCTCTTAATTTCTAGTATGTTTCACAGTTTGTTTTATTTCTAGTGTATTTTATAACTACAAAGTGGTTATAACATTTTGTAGCAATTCAAAACCAAAGTACTAGCATTGTTTTGCTGTTGTGCCAGTTCATATTCATAGACTCCTAAGTCCGCTGAGAACATCAAATTAGAGGAAAGAGGGTGATAAATAGCATTTCAGTCGGAAAAGAAAAGAACGATATTCTGCCCCTGGGCGTGACCACTGTCACCTAGGTGGACCTGTCCTAGGTTTCAGACCTCAGCTGCCGCATTCCTCGTGCTTAATTACTGTTTCTCTGTCTAGTAACTTGGTTTTCTTTTTTGTTTCACAAATGATCATGTTTCAAAAAATAGACTAAAGCAAAAGGAAGAATATTTAATCACTGAACAGAAATAAATACTGTGGATATTTTGGTATTTAACTTTCCAGTGTTTTGTATACATTTTTAATTTTTTTATCCAATGAATTCATCCTCTGCCCACAATTTGTAACCAGCTTGTTTCATAACATGTCGTTTTCCTGTCATTAAACAGTTAGACCAGCTTTGTATTTCATTGATTGCTGTGCTTTGCTGACCTTGCTTAGTCAGCCTGGATTTGGGTTCTGGGTACCTGCTTGTGCCCGGCTGGCGCCCTCTGTCTCAGCATATCCCGTGACCCTGTTTGTCTTCCATGGTTGACCTCCACCATGTAAGGCAGTCTCCAGAGATGCTGAGAAAAGTATACAAACAGAGGGTAGAAAGACTGTTCCTCTTAGACTAACGGCTTCTTTCAGGTACTTGCTGAGTTCTGTGGGAGATTCTGCTGCAGGATGGTCCGGACTAGGGACATTCAGACAACCAGATGACCAACCTGGCCAGATTGAGCTGTGAGGGAGCCAGTTACTAGAATCAGATACAAGGTCGGGGCAGCACCGTCTGCAAGGTTCATTTGTACAAGGAGAAGGGATCCTTAGGTTCCTGTGCCAAAAGCACAGCTCTGGTGGCATGTGTTAGGCCATAAGCTTGCCACAGGGGATTATGTGGCTTCAACTAGGAAGGTTTGGCAGCATGGACTGGGAGCCAAGCAGATCACTACATGCAAATAGGACCCTTCGGGTCTCCTGGGCTGCAAGTGACAAGTCATCATTGTATCTAAATTTATTTTTGTCTTAACTAGACAGGTTAGTGTAAGTAAAGCTGAATTCAAGATGTCAAAATTAAAGGATAGTAAAAATGAGTGGTCCCGAACAGAATGCCTGGATTCAAATTCCAGCTGTGCCTCATATATTTCTGGGCCTGTTAAATGAGTAAAACAAAGGAATAAAACCTCCTTCCTAAGGTGGTGAGGATTGAATGAGCTAACATGTGGAGCGCTTAGGAGCGTCCTGGCACAGGGCAGCCTTAACTGTTAGCTGTCAGCATTAATATGTATGCTACACATGCCAAGTGTGCTCCCCGACAGCGTCAGGTGCAGGGACACATTGCAAGTCCCTAGCCAGTTTGGGCCTTTGGGGGTACAAAGATGGGATTTCTGACAGTCTGGATTCCCTGGAATTTGAAAATCGGACCCAGGGTTTGGAAAGTGCTCCAGTCCTGCAGCAGCTTCCTGAGATGACTGTCAAGCAGACGAATGCAGTTCTCAAGGCTGCTCTGCTGAGTGTGAAGGCGGAAGCAACAGTCGTGTCTGTGGATACCCGTATGTGATGGCTTAGAACTGTGTTACCTGCCAGGAATTGTGCAGGTGACACACGCACGTGGCCAAGCTCCTCTTATGGTCCTGGCTACAGTCTAGAGAAGGTAAAGAGATCATGAACAGCTGCAGTACTGTTTTCCACATCATGTGATAGCTGCAGATTAAATATTCCAGCTACTTCTAACCCTGGAAATTCTGCTTTCTTCTTGGGTTCTGGTGGACTTCAACTGATGAAAAGGTGATGGAATTTTCTCTGCCTATAGAAGACAAGCTTCTCTCATAGGGAGTGAGTTCCCAAATGCTGATTGTGCCATGTGAGAAACACCAAGATTTCTAAAGATTTTCTTGCGCCATTTGCCCACAAGATTTTGATTTAGGCCTGTGGTGGGGCAGGGGAATCTCTGGCTGATTCTCACGCACAGCTAGGTTTGGGAACATCCAGTCTAGAATCCATCCACATACAACCTCTTTATAAACTTTTTAATGTTCTCATCTTGCAAAGTGAAAACGCCCAACACGGGAAATGGTGTTAGTGTTTAGTCATCCGCAAACTAGGGTGGCCCCGAGGAGACAGACTCAGGGTGTCCAGAGGGAAATGGCTGTGCCTTTGTGGGAAAGCCTTCTGTGGAAGAAGCACTGTCGCACAGTGTAACAACGAGGGTCCCTGTGCCTCCCCCAGGCAGACAGCCTTGAGCTGGCCCAACAGTGTTCCAGTCAATTGGAATTCAGTCGACTGGTGTTGACACAGGAGATGAAACCCATCTGCCTTGGCTGCATGTCTTTAAGAAGAAAGCCATTTTCCCCTCTAGGACTCAGTATCATCTGTAAATTTAAAGGGGGATGGGAACTTTTTTAACTGGATGACCACTGTAGTGGACATTTTTTGTCTGAGGGCTTCCCAGGGTCTAACCTCTTTCCTGTATTTGGAGACCATGTCCTTTGAGTCCTGGTGGGTCGTCAAGATCACTTCCCTTCAGGAAAGCAGAAGCCAGGGCAGTGCAGTGACCTAGGTTTGATGGATCAAGACATACCTGCCCGACCCTGAATCGGGTACTAATGAAACAGAAGAGCAAAAACAAGTGCAAGCTCCCTCATCCAGCTTCTGTGGGCCGCAGCATCCCGCATCGGAGCAGAGTTGGTTCCAGCGGTGCCCTCCAGGCAGCAGGAGTTCTCCAGGCAGATTGATCCTGGGGCCTGACTTTGTGGTCCTGCCCCTACTCCTGCCTGTTTTCCAAGCCTGGTTCTCCAGCCACCGATTATCATTTCAATTAATTCCTTTTCAGTTGAAATCGTTCAGAGTGGCTCTTTGTTGCTCACAACTAAGAAGAAAGATACAGCCCTGAGGGCCCTCTAACATTCAGGGATTCCTAGATTTGGTTTCTCTCTCTCCCTCTTTTGGTGGGTACGATGTCCAGGTTGCTTCCCACCGTTCATGCTTTCCTTGCCCGCAGCCTCCCTGCTCCTGAGCACAGGGAAGTGGTTGCTTCAGAGCAAAGCCAGGACTTGAAAACAAGAAAGGCGATGGTGTGTCAAAAAACGAACAATTGGCAAGCTCACCACCTCCAGGAACAGATCATGGAGAAGCTGGTGTGGATCTGGAGGTATAGGAGGCAGGAAAAAGTGGGACCTTGGGCATTGCACAGAGCTTTGTGCGGAGGACCGGCCCGGGGAAAAGGCGGGGCTGACAGTCACGGGACCTTCTGGGCAGCAGTTTCTGGAGTGAGGCAGAACTTGGTGTGAATCTCCGCTGCCCTACTTACTGTGAGGCTTTGAACTAGTTACTTCCCTTTCTGTGCCACAGTTTCCTCAGCTATAGAGAGGGAGGAAGTAATGCTATCTGCAGGATTAAATGCAATAACGCACGGGAAGCATTTAGCACGGAATCCGATGGTCAGCTCTTAGAAATGACAACTATTGATACTGCTACTGGGCACATCAGAAAAGGGGCGGATGGTCAGAAACCAGAAAAAGGATGTTTTCTAGAACCCACGTGCTTTCTCACGCCCTTCCCCCCACCACCAAAACGTCATAGTTTCAGAAGCTTGAGGCCAATAAACGCTGAAGTGTCTCAGGGTTTCTAGGGTGCCCGAATGTCCCCAGCAGAGGGCGCTCAGCCAGGGCTGAAGGTTGGCTGTGCGATGAGGGCGCTGTGCTCCTGCTCCCACAGGCGCCTCTACAGAGGATCCTCCGGGGGGGTTGGTTGATCTTCGTTTTGTTGGCAGAGGGGGGCTCCAGGGGGCTCCTTTTCCCCGGTTAGAGGAAGGAGAGGGCTGAGTAGGGGAAGAACAAGGATAAACACTTGCCAGGCTCCATCGTCCTTAGAGCATGCGCTTAGGAGGATGCTGAGAAATGAGTCTGACCCTGGGAGGCCAGGCTTCCAGAAGAGCCTTTACATACTTTCGCTTCTCTAAGCCTCCCCGCAGCCCTGGGAAGGAAGGTATCATCCTCGCGTTAGAGGGAGAAAAGGGAAGCTCAGAAGAGGGTCAACAACAGCTCGTGAATAAATGGCCTGGCCTGGATGTAAGTGCTGTTCTGCTCATCTCCAAGGCAGGGCACCACCACTGGCTGGCCAGCTTCAGAGGGGGCTGAGGTAGGCTTTCCTCCCTTCGCCTGGAGGGAATGCTGGTGTCTGCGGATGCAGACAGGAGAAACCAGTGAGCACCTGAGAATGGGGGCCCTAACACGGGTGGTGGCGCTGCCGGCAAGGAGAAGGTTGGCCTGCAGCCCTGACGCTGTGGTGGATACGCTGCCAGGGCGGCTGTGACTGAGGAAAATAAAAAACGGTCAGAAACCATGTGAACAGTGGCCTCACCTTGGTTGGGATAAGAGCATCTGCTAAGAGTAAAACTCTTTAATGGTTCTCTAAGTCAGTCAAGTGACTAAGAGTAAACACTCTTAAGTAACTCTTACTCTCAGTCAGTTGCAATTCCGTTCTAGAAGATTCCTGTGGGAGAGAAATACTGGGGGAATGTGCTACAGAGAGAAAGTAACCATCTCCAAGGGTTAAATGGTCAAGAACAGCTTTGGGAAGGTGTGGCGTGAGGGTTGAGCCTTGAAGGCTGCTTTAACTGGGGCAGAAGGAGTGAAGGAAGGGAGAAAACCAGGTGTTCAGGCACCGTGAACAGCATGACAGAGGCAAAGAGGAAGCAGCTTGGGGTCATTTGTCCAATAACAACAGTCCCGTCAGCCTCATTGGGCTGCTGTCAGGATTCTAGGAACCAAGATAAGAAGCACTTCAGAAATATCAGCTGCTTTTACCAGAGCATGACAGATACTTCGGGAAGGCAGTGAGAGATGGGGCTGGGGATGTAGGGGGAGCTCGAAGAAAATACACTAGACGGCCAAGACAGGAAGTCTGAACTTGAATTTGGTTGCAATGGACGGAAAGCAGGTGCAACATGGCTGCGCATTAGGACTAATTCTGGCTATGTTTAGGGTGGAGGGGATCAGGGCGAAACTGGAGGTGGAAAACAGGGAATTGGAGAGAGAAAGAAGGAACAGATGTGAGAGACATTGTGACCCTACAGTCCTCCATCGGTGCTTGGGTGAGGCGGGGGTGGGTCAAAGAAGACAAGGGAGTGAGATGAGCACGAAGATGGGGTAGTGGAGAGAAAGAGATTCGCAAAGCAAAAGCTGCTTGCATGTGTTGATTTATTTCATTCTCACACTAATCCTGCAAGGCCGGGATTATTTCCCATTAGTTAGATGAGGAAAGTGAGCTATGAGTTAAGGTCACGTGCTCAAGGCTACACATCGGTTTCTTTGCATTTGCTAGTGGCAAAACTAGGGGGTAGAGGGCAGGGATGCTGCTCAACATCCGACAGTGCACAGGACAGGCCCCCACGACTAAGATTATCCAGCCCAGAATGTCAACAGTGTCGAGAATGGAAAACCCTGATCTAGACCGTCCTTGGGGGCGTGGACTGAATCTGAATTATTTTTGTACCCCGCATGTCTAGCACACAGAGTATGAGTTTAATAAATAGGGACTCAACAGAAAAGAAAGCAGGAAGAGGTGCTCCTTTATGGGAAGGAGGGGGGCCTCAGTTTGGAGCAAGTCAATTTTGAGAATTCAGCGAATATCCAGGGGTATTGGTATGGTGGATGGAAGTCAGGAGAAAAGTTAGAGCTAGACATTTAGAGCCATTCATTCATCCATGAGACTTTTATTGGGTAGCTACTTTGTGTGAGGCAATGTTTCTAGACGCTGCAGTGGCAGAGATGAGCAATACAATCTCTGGGCTGAAGAAGTTTGTGGTCCACAGGGAGAGGGAGACACATAAAAATAAATCTGTCATGAGCAGAGTCTTGTGGGAGTCCAGAGAGTGGGCAACTAGCGCTGCCTGAGGAACTCATGGATGACATGAGCATTGGCCGGAGACAGGAGGTGTTGGTAGAGATCTCTTGGGTAAAGAAGAACAGTGAGAGCTAAAGGGCTATTCCAGGCAGTGGGAACAGCTCGTGCAAAGAGAGAAGGGTGCACAAGCCTGGCTGGGCTGCAGTGAGAGGAGCGTGCGGCAGAGGAGTGAGCTGCATTGTAGGGAATAGCAGGTGAGACCAGAGCAGTAAAAGTAATCATTGATCTGTATTTGGAGAAGGGTAGGAAGCATCTATATATATCCATTTCTCCTTTTGGTGATAGCATTTCCACTTTCCTTAGAGAATTTTTTCCACCCCATTGTGTGTAGTCTCGATGGGACGGTACCTCCAGGTGCCCTGCCCTCACCTGTTGGAGGGGCAGGCATGAGAAAAGCTAGACCAGTGAGACTTCCTCAAACACAATTTAAAATCCCAGGGTTCAGAATACAAGTATTGCAAAAAAATAATTGAAGCTCATGAAGTTTAGCATCTGCATCCCAATGAGACTGTCGAGTAATTCTCGCTTCCCAAACCCCTGGAGCCGCCTGGGTTCTGACTTCTCGAAGCCGGGCTCTCAAGCCTTCCCTTCGACTCTGTGAGCCCTTTTCCTTAAGTTAGACAGCCACTTTCTGTGTCTTGCAACCAAGGTACCTTTACTGATACAGTCAGGGAGGAAGACAGAGGGAGAGAGAATAAGACAGATGGCCTAAGGGGAGGAGGAGAACCAAGATAATGAATTGATAGAGAAGCCATAAAGGACTTTCATCATTTTCTTAAGAAAGGTAAAAAATAGCAAGGGTTCAATCCTCTATTTGGGGGTGTTGCAAAAAATACTGGTTGCCCCCAGTATCCATTCTTCCCTCCTTCCTCACTTACAGAGCCTCTCATTTTAACTAGGTACATGGTTGCCAAGAATAAGATGACCTTGCCCAGCCACCCTTGCAACTCCTGTAAATGGCCGTGCAACTGACTTCTGGCCAACAAGATGGCAGAGGAAATATCATGGGCAACTTGGGGAAAGCAGCCTAGAAATATGGGGTCACATCCCTTTGTGTGGTTTCCTCCTTTGTGTCACTTCCACCTTTCTGACTGGAAAGCAGAAATGATGTCTAGAGTATCACAGCCACCGTGGACTATAAGCTGCCATGCTAAACATGGTAACGCGCAAGAGAGAAAGAACTTGAAGCCCTGATGATCATGGAGCCACCACGTCAGCACTGGACTCTTTACCTCTAGACTTTACTTATGTGACATAGACGTAAATCTTTATCTTGTTTAAAACATTGTTATCTCTCTGGTGGAGTGTGTCTCACATGCAGCCAGACCCGATCCTAACTGATACGGGCATGGGGCGGGGAGAACGTCCCTACAAAATATAGTTCTGGTGCAATGGCTGTGCCCTACCTCCCATGCAGGATCCAAAACGGAAGGATCTTCTTTCTTCCTTTTCCCTGGATGCCAAGTCATGGGCCTGGGATCCAGGTCCTGCCATATGGATGCTCCCACTCAGAACATTGGATGTTTGTTCACTGATACAAAGACAAAAGTGGTCAAGACTCCTGTGCAGCAGCCACATGGTGTCCCGTGCAATGAACACTGATTTCCTGTTAAAAAAAAATGCTTCTTAAACTGCCACCTTGTCTAGGCCAAGGGCTGCTGTCGTGTGCTGGCAAGGTAGTGTTGTTTGCTTTTTTAGTATAGAAGAGACTTAGGCATATCCCTGGGTAAAAGAAGAAATGGAAGATGGAAAAGAAAAAATGAGAGTCGTTGATGAAGCAAAGTCTCAGAGAGGACTGGCAGGTGAGTCATTGAACTGCAGTATGACACTTTCCTGTTGGACCTCTTCCCTGCTCTAAGTAATACTTAAGTGTTTGTTTCATAAGAGCATCCCTGGGCAGCTTCAGCTGTAAGGTGTAAGGTAGCATCCTACTCTCCTGGCACCAGAGCCTGAAAGGCCTGCAGCTTCACAGGAACCCATGTGAAAAGACCGGGTTCTGGTTAAGATGGCATACCTGGGATGTGTTGGAGTCTGTGGCAGGCAGAATAATGGCCCCTCAAAGATGTCCACGTCCTGATCCCCAGAAACCACGAATATGTTACCTTACGTTTGCCGATGTGATGGAGTGAGTGAAATGGGAAGCTACCCTGGATGATCCACGTGGCCCAGTGTAATCGCAGGGCTCTTGTAGAGGGAGGCGAGAGGGTCAGAGTCAGGGAAGGTGATGTGACAGCAGAAGCAGAGGTCAGAGAGGCAGAGAGAGCTTTGAAGATACCACCCAGCTGGCTTTGAAGATGGAGGAAGGGGCTATGAGCCAAGGAAAACAGGCAGACTTGAGAGGCTGAAAAAGGCAGGGGAACAGCTTCTCCCCTCGAGCCTCCAAAGGCTCTGCTGACACTTTGATTTTAGTTCAGGGAGACCCAGTTTGGACGTCTGATTACTGTGAGATAATAAATTTGTGTAGTTTTACATCACTAAGTTTGTGGTAATTCTTTACAGTGGTAATAGGAAGCTATCTGTCATCTTTCCCCCATCTCAAGCTGAAGCACTTATTCGCACATTTCTCAGGATTCTTGACAACCACTTGGAAGAGAAAAGCTATGAAAGACTGGATTTCTGTGTCCAACCTTGGGACAGAGTTCCACAGCTATGGAAACTGACTTCTAAATATTCATGGAACCCCAAAGGAGTTTAAGAAAGTTTAAAACAAGCTATGTTTTGACCCCAAATTAGACATCTGGAAAGCTCATTACAAACTATTCTGCAAACCCCAATGTGACAAGGAATTCAATCCAGCACCTTCCCCTGCCTTAGAGAACTGTCCTCTGATCAGCAGCTGGATCAACCCCTTCCTCAGCTGTAAGGGACAGAGAGCGGCAATGAGCCTCCGTGTGCTTGTTTCCCTTCATTCCCTCAAGGGCCTTTGGGTAATAAATGGCGACTGAATGGCTGGAGTGTTCAGCTTTCTAGTCCACCTTCTCTTTCCTCAACTCTAAGTAACTGCTTTACACGCCAGAATAGGTTACCACAGCAATGTTTTCTGAGCAATAAGTGAACTGAATCGCACTGTTGAAGAAGCCCGGGAGAAAATATCAATATCAGCCTGAGAGAGTCCCATCATTCTATAGAGCCTTGAGACTGTTCCAGTAGGAGATGGAGGCATTCCCTGGGGGATGAGGAAGTGCTGCCGCCAGCTCACACAAAACACAGGTCACCCTCCAAATTCCCCCACCTCCTCATCTCCAAGACACCCATCCAAGAAGCTCAGATAACAGAAGACAAATGTAAACGGGAGACAATATTTGAAATTCATATAAAAAAAGGGTATTTTACAATGCTCTCCTACGGGAGTTCTAGGAAGACAGTGGTAGCAATGCCAGAATACTTTCTGGATTTTTCTGAATCCCCGATAATGCTTATTATTATCTGACTTTTTGATTTTAGCCATCCTAGTAGGTGTTAAGTGATATCTCATGGTTTTGATTTTCATTTCTCTGATGACTAATGATGTTGAGTATCTTTTCATGTCTTATTGTCCATTTATATATCTTCTTTGGAGAAATGTCTGTTCAGACACTTTGCCCATTTCTAATTGTGTTGTTTCTCTTTTTTATTGTTGAGTTGTAAGTGTTCTTGTTATATTCTAGATACAAGTCTCTTATCAGATATATTTTCCTGAATTCTGTGGGTGGTTTTTTCATTTTCTTGATAATGTCCTCTAAGCACAAAAGTTTTAGTTGTCATGAAGTCCAATTTATCTATTTTTTTCTTTTGTTGCTTGTGCCTTTGGTGTCGTATCTATGAATCCATTATGAAATCCGAGGTCACAGAAATTTACCTTTATGCTTTGTTCTAAGAGTTTTATAGTTGCAGCTCTTACTTAGGTCTTTGGTCGATTTTGAGATAATTTTGTATATGACATGGGGTGGGGGTCCATTAGCATTCTCTACATGTGTTAGCCAATTGTCCCAGCACCATTTGTCTAAAAGACTGTCCTTTCCCTCATTGAATGGCCTTGGCACCACTGTGAAAAGTCAACTCACCATTGATATATGGGTTTACTTCTGGACTCTCAATTCTATTCCTTTGATCTATATGTCTATCCTTATGTCAGCAGCACACCATTTTTATTACTATTTCTTTGTATTGTTTTGAAATTGGGAAGTATGAGTCCTTTAACTTTGTTCTTCTTTTTCAAAATTGTTTTGGTTATTCTGAGTCTTATGTTTCCATATGAATTTAGGAGCAGCCTGTCAATTTCTACAAATAATCAGCTGGGATTGTGACAGGAATTGCGTTGACTCTGAAGATCAATTTGGGGAGTGTTGTCATCGTAACATTATGAAGTCTTCTGATCCACGATCATAGGATCTCTTCCCATGTATTTAAATCTTGGTTAATTTCTTTCAATAATATTTTGTAGTTTTCAGAGTATATAAGTTCTGTGTTTCTTTTGTTAAAATTATTTCCAAGTACTGTAATTTTTGATCTTATTTTAAATGGAATGTTTTCTTAATTTCCTTTTGGGATTGCTCATTGACCCATGAACTCCTGAAACACCAATCAAAGCTCCCTTCCAGAACAGGGTCCTGAGGAGGAACTACGAGAAGTGAAATCAGAACTAAGCAGGAGGGGCCGGCCTGGCGGCACAGCAGCTAACTGTGCAAGTTCCGCTTCAGCGGCCCGGGGCTCGCCGGGTTGGATCCCGGGTGTGGACATGGCACCACTTGTCGAGCCACGCTGTGGTAGGCATCCCACATACAAAGTAGAGGAAGATGGGCATGGATGTTAGCTCAGGGCCCGTCTTCCTCAGCAAAAAGAGGAGGATTGGCAGCAGATGTTAGCTCAGGCCTAATCTTCCTCAAAAAAGAAAAAGTCACATGATGAACATAGACCCAGTTGTGGCAGAAACGGGCTTGTTATGAATAACAAGACACCTCTTCCACCTTTATGGTTCTGAAGCAATTTCAGGAGTGGAGGACCAGAGACCCAACAGTACAACCAAAGATGCTTCCATTGCTCTTCTCTCTCTGGAAATTCAAAGGGCTTTGGGAGCTGTAAGCCAGGAACCACAGAGGAAGACCAAATAGATATAAGAAATATATTTTGGTCATCTGAATGACCAAATATTTATTTCTCGTAAATCATAATATCGCACCTGGCTAGCCAGTCCTTGGATCAGGAGCCCAACATCATCAGCACTCACAAGCCCCCACGGCCCCTTCCATCACTGCCCTCAAGTAACCTCTGTCCTGACTTCTAACATGATGGATGGACGCTGGTCTGCCGCTGGCTGCTGAGGCGGTGACAGGAGCATGGCGTAGCAGGCAGTGGGTGGAGTGGGTTGAGTCGGCAAACCTGGGTTCACAATGGGCCTCGGCGTCAGCTGGTTATGTGACAGTGGTAGTTACACAGCCTCCAGGAGCCTCAGTCCCCCTTTTCTGCAGTGAAGACCACGCTGGACCTGCTAGGTTGCTGTGGAAATCATTAGTAACATGCACCAGGGCCCAGCCCAGGGCTTGGCATGTAAGGAGTGGCACTCATCGTCATCGTCATTGGTGTTACTTGCAATTTCGCACCTGTGGTGAGACAGGAGGTGGCCTGTGGCCCTGGCAGGCGTTGTGTAGCTGTGGCGAGAGCTATGGACAGCCAGAGCCTTCAAGACAGCTGACAACCGCTTTATGGCATCCTGGAGAAACTACCCTGCACTGCACTGTCAATTAGCTCAAAAGACAACCTGAGGAAGACTGTCACTGACGCTGCAGACATGGGAAAGGGCCACAGGGTGGCCTCCTGTGATCAGCAGAGATGGTTCAGTGGAGAAGCCATCACCTGGGCTTTCTGTGCTGACAGGGCTGTGCAGCTCATCTGTACAATGACTGAAAAGGCAATCTAATTCCCTCCCTTCTCATTTTCCTTCGTGTATGTTCCATAGCTTTTTTCTTTGTGGTTATCATGGGATTACACTTAACATCCTAAAGTTAGAACACTCGAATGTCAATTGATACCACCTTCACTTCAGTAACATACGAAACTCAGCTCCTATTCAGCTCAGACTCCACCCCATTTCAGTTATTAATGTCACAAAATTACATCTTTAGGCACTGTGAGTCCAAAAACAAATGCTAATAATTGGGGGTTTAATCCTTTAGTCTCTTAATGTAGAAAACGAAAAGTGGAGCTACAAACCAAGTTACAATAGTACCAGCTTTTGTAATTAGCCACATACTTACTTTGACCAGAGATGTTATTTCTTCTTAAGGCATCGAGTTCCCGTCCAGGGTCCTTTCCTTTCAGCCTGAAGGACTCCCCTTGCTGGAGGCAGGTCTGGTGTACAGCACTCTCTCAGCCGTTGGTTCTATGGGAATGTCTTAATTCCTCCCTCATTTTTGAAGGACACTTCTGCCAGATGTAGGATTCTTAGTGGGATTCCTTTTTCCTTCAGTACTTTGAGTACATCAGCCCATGCCCTCTGGCCTCCAAGGTTTCTGGTGAGAAAGCAGCTCCTGATCTTACTGGGAAAATAGCATGAAAGCTCTCTTCCTCTCAGCTTTATGAACGTTAATGATGTCCCTTCGCATGTCTTATGCAACAGAACGTTTTCCTATAGTATTATACTATCAGTTAAGTTGTAGGATCTTTTTCAGATTAAACAGAATTTATGGAAAAGGAATTGAATATTTGAAGTGTAGACATTATAAGGTCTTTAAAAGCCAAAAATGATTACAGATTTTTTAATTAGAAGTGGAAAGGCCACTGAAGGATCCTACAGATTTTAATTTCTAATAAAGTAAACACCACTCTCTAATATCTCACACAAATAAAAAGCTCTTTGGGGTCCTTTTTCTTAAGAGTTAAGGGGTCTTGAGACCAAAAAGTGAGCCAACCACTGGTGTCTATCCCCAGCCATGCCTGGTGCCTTTCTTGCTCTGACTTCATAAGGAGGCACTTATTTTCTTTTTGATTTTTCTTTGTTCTCCTTTCTCATTTTCTCATTTCTTTTCTCTCATTTTTATTTTTCCCTTTTTCTTTGTTTTTTTTCTGTTTTTCATATTTATTTATATTTTTTTATTTTCCTTGGTTCTCCTTTTCATTTTTTTATTCTTTTTGTCTTTTTTCATTTTTCTTTTTTCATTTTTATTTATTTTTTTAATTTTTCTTGGTTCTCTCTTCTCATTTGTTTTGTTCGTTTTGACTTTTCTAATTTTTCCTTTTCCTTTTCTTTTTTCTCTTTATTTTTACTTTTTTCATTTTTATTTATTATTTTCTTGTTTATATTTCTCAGTTCTCCTCATTTTTTAATTTTTTGTCTTTTTCTCATTTTTCTTTTTTCCCTTTTTCTCAATTTTTCTTGGTTCTTTTCTCATTTTAATTTTTTATTTTTTCTTTGTTTTTGCTCTTTCTCCTATGTTCTTTAAATTTTTTAGTTAGTATTGTTAGTGCAGTTGGGATAGTTGGTATTGGGTTGTAGTTAGCATAGTTAACATATTTACTATAGTTTGTATTATTTGTTACTATAGTTAGTAAGCATAGGTGGCCTTGTTAGAATCATTAGTGTTAGTTACTTCTGTTTGTTAGCCTAATTAGTAAGTAGGTAGCAGTGTTAGTGTCAGAGTAGTTTAAGGTCACCATGTCTCTGGGCCTGGCGGCCACCTCTGGCAACAGTAAGACCCATGTAGCCAGTTACAAGCTGCTAAAGACCATCGGGCAGAGCAGCTACTGCAAGGTGAAGCTGGCCCGGCACCTGCCCACCGGGACCGAGGTGGCGGTTAAGATGGTGGAGAGGAGTGGGAAGAGCGCCTCCAGAGCAAAGGCGCTGCACTGCGAGGTCCAGAGCCTGAAGACCGTGCGCCACCCGAACGTGCTCAAGCTGCTGGAGGTCGTGGCCACAGAGGAGACGTCCTTCATCGTCAGCGAGCTCGCGAGCGGAGGAGACCTGCTGGACCACATCCGGAAGAGGGGCCCCATGACGGAGGACGAGGCCAGAGGGAAGTTTCGGCAGCTCGCCTCGGCCCTGGAGTACTGCCACCGGAAGGGCGTGGTGCACCGGGACCTGCGGCTGGAGCACGTCCTTCTGGACGGCGAGGGCAACGTGAAGCTGTCGGGCTTCGGCAGCAGCGCCGTGTTCCTGGGCCAGGAGCTGAGCACCCAGTGCGGGAGCCCCTGGTACGCGGCCCCGGAGACCTTGCAGGGCCGAGCCTACGCCGGGCCCCCGGCGGACGTGTGGAGCCTGGGCGTGGTGCTGTTCTTCCTGCTCACCGGGGCCCCGCCGTTCTGGGGGTGTGACCTGGCGACGGTGCGCCGGCGGGTGCTGAGTGGGAGGTTCCCGCTGCCGATGTTCCTGTCCTGGGAGTGCAGGAACCTCTGCAAAATGCTCTCCTTCGACCCATGAAAGAGAATAACTCTGAAGAAAATCCTGAAGGCCTGCTGGGTGAATATGGGGCAAGAGAAACTGCGGCCCTACAAGGAGCTGCCCTTTGACACCAAGGACCCCTGGATCACGAAAGTAATGGTGAGCATGGGTTTCAGCGAGACAGAAGATTCTTTACAACACAGGAGATACGATGCCATCACGGCCACATACTTGATACTCAGCAGCAAGAAACCGCAGATGGAGGGCCACGCCATCGTGGTAAGACCTTGTGTGCCCCCCATGGACCCCAGCAGCCGCAGCTCCTCCCTCACCTACTCGGTGCAGCTGAAGGCGTCTGCATGCGCAGGAAGACGCCATCGCACCAAACTCGGCTTACTGGCCTGGCTCTGCAGGGCCAAAAACCAGCATCAGCTGCCTGAGGGGAACCCGGAGTCAGAGCTGAAGGCCACCGAGCCTGCGAGTCTGCTACCCGGCTTGGAGTCCAGGACCGCCACCCCCAGCCCAACCCCCCTGCGTGGCCCTGGGGCCTTCCCCTCCACCCACAGCACCAGCAACCCAGAGGTCACCTGCTGTGGCAACCTCCTCCATGCTGGGCAGCATGAGGGGAGCACCCCAACCTCTCCCTCTGGCCCCATCCACGGCTGGTGGCAGGCCGCTGGGAGCTTCTTAAAGTTCCTGAGAGGCTGCTATTGTTGCCTGAACCCCAAGCAAATAAATTCTAATTTCAAGTAAAATAGTACACTTGTAACAGATATTTGTTCTTCATTTGTTTACGCTAAGTGTCTGCAAAATATCTTGTAGGGCCAGTTTAAAATAGAATATATTAATGGAAATCTGGAGGTTCAGGAAGGCCAACAGCTCAAGAGACAACACCATTAACAAGATAGTTTGTTGCTCACGGTTCCCCAAGTGGGGACGCCAAGGCACGCAGGGCCCCACAGGGAAGCCCCTGGGTGGTCAGGAGGCAGAGGGAGTGGGGGACACTGCAGGCAGAAGGAGCCTTTCCAGTAGTTTCTGGAGGAAGGAACAGCGAGGCAGGGTGAGCAGGCTCAGGACTGGCTGGTCTAAATAACTTCACAGGCTTTGGGGCACGAGGCTGTCCCAGTTGTCTGATACCCACCCTGGGGGACAAGGGCAGGGGGTAGCGGCCTCGACTACACGTGTCCAACAGAGGAGGTAGTTGGGGTGTGGATGGACACTGGATTGGTTGGTTTGTATTTGAAAAATGGGCCCAAGGAGGAGGGTTCTCCCTGGGGTGGCGGGTCAGCATGACGAGGGAGGCAGGAGGCCGAATTGATCGGATTCAGAACAAGGCATGTCCGCATGTGCACGCAGGACAGATGTTAAAGCATCAGGTTACAGAAGCTAGAAACATGGTCCAGACAAGGCTCAGCTCAGATGTCACCTGAGGAGCCTTCCCTGCCTGCTCCGTCTACAGTGACAGCGACCCCACCCCAGTCTCCCTGCCGTCACCCACCCCATTCCCCTCACAGCGTTCAGGGCCCGGCCCCTTGCTCAGCACCCCACCGTGACTCTCCCCACCCAGAGGAAGGTCCTCACAGGAGCCCCCAAGCCCTGCACCATCTGGGCCTCCCCCCTCTCGTCTCCTCCCACCACTGCCCCCATCCCCCTCCTGGTCCCCTGGCCCTGCTTTTCCTCGGTGACCCTGCTGCCTTCTAACCTGCTGTGTTCTGCTCACTGTTTGTCCCTCTTTGTGATGTTGGCTCCATGGGAGCAGCAGAGTTTGTTTTCTCATCTCCTTCACTGCCGTCCGTTCGTGCCTCCAACCGGAGTCAGGGCTGGGCACAGAGCGGGGCTTCATGAACAGTGAATGAGCAGACAGCACTTAGCACTCCCAGAAACATGCTCCTGTGTGGTCTGTAGTTTTCACTCGCCCAGCGCACGTCAGTGAGGCCCTACTGCTGCTGGGCCAGCTCTGGACACCGGGCACAGCAGCAGAAGAAGCATGCAGAGGTCTCCAGTCTCATCTGCTGACAGCCTAGTTGGGGAGACACAGAAAAAAGAAGTAAAATATACACAGTGTCAGGCGGGGATGTATACCATGGAGAAAAAGTCAGGAAGGACGTTTGAGCAAATTCCTGAAGATTTTTAGGGAGTAAGCAATGCAGAGGGTAGAGTGTTGCAGGCTGCAAGACCAGCAAGTGCAAAGGCCCTGAGGCCACAGTGGGCTGCATGTTGGAGAGTCTTAGTTACTAGTGTGGATTCTTAGTTTTGTCTCGAATCCAAATTGCACTTTTGTTTGTAATCCTTGCTTACACCTTTCTAGCTAATTAACCTGAGTTCAACAAATTCTATTCCATTCTATTATTTAAAGTAGAACCAGGCAAATTTGGGCGAAGTCACACGTGTTCATTGAATGGCCTCCTTGGGCCCAGCTGTGTCAGGTACCAGGAGGCTGTGAAATCAACACAGCAGTCTCCCGGTTGACGACCCCCCTGGATGAACATCCTCGAGGTCCTCCAGCCCCTCCACTGCCCCTCTGCCCCATCTCCTCTGGGTCTCAAGCTCTGACCCTGACCCTCTGTTGCACCTTCACCCCCACGTCCAGCTTCTCCTGGACTGCTCTGTCTGGGTGTCCCTGAGCCTCTCGAAGTCAGCATGTCCCAATCAGAGTTCAACCCTCTCCCCACATCTGCCTCCTCTCTGTGAAGCCCCTCAGGGTGACGGATCCCCACAAGTGGACTCCTCCACCCCCAGGCAGTGCTCCTCCCCACCCTGCCTGACTGATGCCCCCCAACCCCTGCGATCCACCACCTCAGGAACCCTGTGACTCTCTCCCTTCCATCTTCAGCCTTGGGCTACACACCAACCTCCCCCTCTTCACAAATCCCCGGGGCTGGTATACGTACACATGGGGACACGGAGGTGACACAGGCAGGTATAGCTGGGAATGGCAAGCAGCCTCCCAGAGCAGAGGTCAGACCAGGGCTCCCGAGCGGGCAGAGCACAGCTATTGTGGCAGCAGGACGGCCATAAAGGGGGCGAGGCAGGCGCCCACGGCAGCCCCTCCCCACATTCCCCAGGAGCCCTGTGTCTCAGCCTCGGCTTGGGCTGGCTGCCCCTCCTTCTGTCTGTTAGGTGGGTGCCTGTTCATTCGTTCACTCACTCATTCGCTCATCATGTGTTTGGTTCCTGCCTGGTGCCAGGCCCTGGCTAGATGATGGCTCGTCCTTGGAGACCCAGCTCAGATCTCACCTCCTCTGTGAAGCCATTCTTGATGCCCACCCCCTCCTGCAGCCCCTCGGGCCTCACCTGGGCCCTCAGTGCTGTGATCACACTCTGATGAGCTCTCCAACCTGTGAGCCCTTGGGGGGTTCTGGGCCAGATGCAGAAATGGGCTCGGACACATGACCACAGGTAAAACCCCAAAGACATGAGAGGATTACCCACAGGCCGCATGGGGGCCAAGTTCACCCCCTCCCTCTCTCCCTCCTGGACCAGGGCTCCTCATTCCCAGGAACCTGAGCGGCCTTCTCTCACCCTGTGCTCATTCAGGGCATTAGCAGTCTGAATTTTTTTTCCAGTGTTAATTCTTTTTAAACTTTGAGGACATGTCATGAGGATATCCCTCAGTAATTTAATTATCACTTCAAGGGAGGGAATGCATCTGTGGTGTCTGAGCCAAGACAGGACAATGTGGAAAGCACAGGATGCTGAGGAGGAGCTGGCTCAGGGGCTGGGCCTCGGGGCAGCAGGAAGAGGGGAGACAGAGACTTAGATGGAGACAGAGCTGCCAGGGTGGGGCTCAAGCTGGGAGGAGTGGGAGTCCAGGGGCCTCCACACATGAGGGTGGTGGCTTCCGGGGTCCCCCTCTGTCACGTACAAGCCGTGTTTCTCATCCTGCAGCACCTCCAGGCCTTAGCACGAGCTGGTCCTCCAGCAGGAGCGCCTTTCCTCTGCTCTCCAGACAGCAGTGCCCTCACCCTGTGAGACTCTGCCCTTCTGGAATCTGTTCCCCAGCCTGCCCATCCACTACCCCCACCCCCACAATGACACACACAGCCCGCTCTGTGCTTAGGTCACCTGGTTGTCATCGCCTGAGGCTGGCCTGTCTGCTTGTGTGAGAGACCAGCAGACCAGCTTTCTAAGTCTGCGTGACCTTGGACGGGTCCCTCGTCCCTTTGGAGGCTCAGTTTCTCACTATAAGTGGGTCTGGCAGTGGCCTCCTCACAGTAGCGCTGTGCTGAGCTGCTGGAGATGGAGCGTTGGACGGGCGCCTGTTGCTGGTGCCCTTTGTGATGACCTTGGGGTCATTGCCCCAACATGCCCAGGGTTTGTGGAACGCCTGGCTACAGTGATGCACGAGGGAGTGGGAGACGGGCAGGAGGTCAGGGCGCAGCTTTGGAGTCAGAAGACACAGCATTCCTTGGGGACACTTCCCTGAGCCCCTGGTCCCGGGCCTCGCCCACCCACACCCCTTCTCAGCTGCCTTTGGGGCACGCAATGAACCCCTGCTCTGAGGCTGCATTCCCCGTGCATCTAACCCAGGCTGGACACTGGTGGGGTCATGTCCCGGGTGAAGAAGTGAAGCTCCACGGGGCTAACGGGAGGACGACAAACTCAGATGCCTCCAGGGGTCGTGCCGGTTGGCAGAGGCTTGGGAGGACCTGGGCAGGGGGAAGCTTAGGGAGTGGTGGGGACTGTGGCGAGCTGGGGGCACAAGCTCTGTCCAGAGAGCGGCTCCAGCTCAGCTCCAGAAGAGCGTTGCCTGGAGGGACTGTCACAGGTGGCCAGATCGTCTCATTTCAAACATAAAATAAGCTAGACCCCTGGAATTTTGCCTGTAATCTTCCAGTTTTTAAATGTTAGCATTAATTTTTAAAATCTAGATTTCCCCGGGGCCCCAGGTTAGGCTGCTGGTTTCAGAGGCCTGGCCCGGGGTGGGCTCAGGAGCCGCTGCCAGAGGCGGCCCGGACTCTGGATGCTCTTGGCCCTGCAGTCTCCACTCCCCTCGGAACCCCCACCTAGTGCCTCCTCGTGGATGTTCAGGGGCAGCTCAGCCCCCAGAGGAGAGAATGGGAGCCTGCAGGCTGCTGGGTGGTTGGCTGCCATATGGAGGGCTGGGCTCTTAGGGGAGCCGCCCTTTCTTGCAGCCCCTGAGGCAGGTGGTGCTGCCCAGGGGCCCCCCCCCGCCACACACACACACATGGTACATCCCTCCACTCCTCTGTGAGCCCAACTAGGCTCGCTCTGTGCACTGCATTTTTCAGGGCACCCGTGGGAAAGAGAGCAGTATGCCCTCATGTTGGAGCACAGTGAATGGGACCCTGCAGCCTTAAACGTGTATTGAGTGCCTGCTGTGTACTTGGTCCTAGGCTGGGAGCTCAGGCAACTATGAGGAGGAGAAAGCCTGGGCTTCTGTCCACAAGAGACCAGATAACACCAGAGGAGGAACCAGGGATGTGGACGGCTTCAGCGAGAAGGGAGGAGACATCCAATGGGATCTGGGGTGGCCTCAAACATCACCACGATTTGATTGGGTGGGGTCGGGGACAGGGTGTGGGTGTGCTTGGTGGAACAGCACACACAACGGCTCAGATGCAAGATGTTCATGGTGTGGGGAGTGGAGCAGATGTGACTGGGGCTCCCCGATGTCACCCTGCTCCTGGACCAGGCCTCCTCCCTCCCTTCCTCTGAGATGATGGAGATGGTGAGGAGAGCAGCTCTTAGCACTCCTGGGAGCCCATTATTAGCTCTCTGTTACAGAAGACAACACTGAGGCACAGAGAGGGGAGGGGCTTGCTCAAGGTCACAGAGCAGGAAACCTTGCTATATCCCAGGCCCCACGGCCCATGTCCTTAACTACTGCTCTGTGCTGCCTGCAGAGACACAGGCCTCAAATGGACTTTGAAAGCTGTCTGAGCCCATGCCCCATTGGATACTGAGTCATCCTCAGGAAACACCCCCAAACACCTACTTGCACATCCCCAGCGGCAGGGAGCTCACTGCCGTTCCAGGAAGCTAGCTCAGCCGCCCTGTGAATTGGCCCTGAACAGCCCAGGAGACACTTGGGGCATCCACAGGGCTCCCTGCCCCCGCTGAGCAGCTCCAGTCCCCTTGGCTGTCCTTGACACAAGGCCTGCTAGAGGTGACAGTCATGCAGCCAGGTGTGCAGTGCAGATAAGGACATGGTGGGCACAATGCACGCTAAACACAGACATTGGGTATTCATTCTACAAACATCCACTCAGGCTTGGCAATGTGGCGGGCTGGACTTGGGCCTGGGTAACCAGCGGCGAATACAACACAGCCCCTTGAGCTGCCGGTCTCATAGGAAAGGAGTGCCTGGAGAAACGGGATGGTGGTGCCCCCACCCCGCCCCCATGAATAGTCGCACTGACGTCAGGCTGTGGCCGTGGGTCCCAGTAAAGGGCGACGGGAGGCCCCGGACACCCCATGCGGGCACCAACCAAGAGCTGGATGCCGGAGCTGGACTGCCCGGGCTCCGTGATCTGAGGTAGTTACCTCGCCTGTCTGTGCCCCAGTTTCCTCATCTGCAAAAAGGGGTGATAACGGTGGTACCTATGTCGTAGAATTTTCATGTAGATCAAGGGAGTTTGTGTTTTTAAAGTGCTTAGGACAGTATCTGGCAGAGGACCAGGCTGCCGCTCTCCTCAACAACAGCCATGTGAGGTAGGTTTTGCTATTCCTGTTTTAAAGATCAGAAAACTGAGGCCGAGAATGGTTACGAGGTCAGCCCTTGGTCACCCTGTCCTCATGCTGCACCATGAACATCCACTGGTCCCCTTTCTGCCCAGCTGGCCTGTGATTGCCTCATCTCTCCATTCCCAGTAACCACCTGGCAAAACAGGTGCTGAGAACTGTCGGATGAATTCCTGCATGACTGAAGACTCAGACCCTGTGCCCTTGGGCTCCCGGGGCCTCGGACAGAACTGGGAGGCTGAGTGCCCTCAGACTGTGCAGGAGGTGCAGTGCGTGTCCATCGCTTCACTCACATCCAGCATGGCAGGGCGTGGGGCCTGGGGCTGGAGGGCGCTGGAGTCACCCCTGGGGAGATGCCAGGTGAGGAGGGGAGAAGTACAGGGGCCTCAGGAAGTGGGGCAGCCTCGCCGAGTTTCCAGGCAGCTGAGGCGTGGGAGTGGGGACACTCACAAGGGGCAAGGGATGGAGTCCAGCCTGGGCACCACCCACTGTTGGGCAGCGGTGGGAATGGGGACAAGCCCTGCCCCCGGGGTCTCCTCCTCATTCATCAAAGGGGAGAGAAATAACAAGACTGGTGCAATAGACCCCCAGTGCCCTGTGTGCCCCGCGGCCGCAAGGATTTCGTACCTCTTAGCCCGTTTAATCCTCCTGGATCCTCGTGGAGTAGCTACTGATTCCAGCCCCATGGATGGGAGGACTGAACTAGGAGGACTCAGCGACCCAGCGCAGGATGGAGCCAGGACTAAGCTTCGGGCACGTGTGCTCAGGCCGGCTGGGAGCAGCCCCCAGCACTGCGGATGGTGCGGACGGACGATGTGGAACAGCCGGCCGGGTGGCACGCAGACAATGTCTCTGTGTTCCCTCTGACGGCGACTCAGCTTATTAAGACAGGGAAGGCTCCCATTGCTGATACTCAGCGCCCCTCTGAGGGACACTAACATGTAGGATCTCGATGGCTCCTGGGAAAGTGGAAAGGGTGTGGGCCCGGGCATCAGGTCTGTGTCAGAACCCAGCTCTGCCCCTACCGCCTGTGTGACCTGGAAGCTTTCCCTAATCTCTCTGTGCCCAGCTTTCCAGACCTGACTCAGAAGGTTCTGTGTTTGGCACACAGGAGACCCTCCCTCAAAGGGCAAAAGCCAGCCCTCCCGGGACCTTCTCCTTCCATCACCTGTGCCCAGGTCACAGAGACCTGCTCCTTGACGAGGGCAGGTGCAATCCCACAGGTCCTCCGGTCCCCCGCCCAAGCCTTTCCCTCGTCAGTGACAGTGAGGAGGGGCAGGTCGCAGCTCCCAGGAAGTCTGCACTGAGCTTCTGAGACTTGGCAGAATTCCCAGTTCCACACAACTCAGTTCACAGCAAGGAACAGAGCCCTCCCCCAACTCGTGTTTCAGCTGCAGGGCCCCCCAGGGGCAGGATTTACAAACTGACCACCAACTTGGGGCTGGGAGATGTGGATTCCAGAGCACATGACCTCTGCCCCATGACTTCAGGGGAGTCACGCCCCCCCACCCCCCTCCCCTTAGCCAGTCTCCTGGACCAGGGGTCAGCCATCACAGGCAACTACAGTTTTATCACCAGGCAGCCCTGCCCACTACTGGAAACACTAGTGTGTGAGACTGGGAGTCCGAGGGCCTGGACCCCCTCCCAGAAAGCAGGATTGAGAGCCTGGACTGCCCACTGTTGGTGCTGCTTTTGTGCTACGACAGCAGATTTGAGCAGTCGTGACAGAGACCACAGGTCCCTCAAAGACTAATGTATTTACTCTCACCCTTTACAGAAAAAGCCAGCCTGCCCCAGAAGACAGTCCTGAGAACAGCAGCGACAGCGTGCCCCAGGGCAGGACTCAGCCCAGCCTGCTCCCAGGCTCTCCCTGCACTTCATTTAATTCCCATGCCAGGAGGGAGAGACTCCAAGATGCCCATTTTACAGATGAGAAAGCTGAGGCCCAACTTGCCTTAGTAACTGAGCATGGTGGAGCCAGCTTCGCACTCCAGAGCCCTCACCTCTCACCCCTGCACTCTGGATGGCGGGTCCGGGCCCACGGCACCCTCCGCTCTCACACTGACAGCCCTGCTTGAGGGCCCACCGTCCCAGAGGTGGCGGTGATGACACACGTAATTGCCTTATTCTGAACTGCCTGGCCTTGGCCGTGGCTCCAGCCGGCTGAGGCTTTAGAGGTGAGCCCTCACCGCTCCCTGCCATGCCAGGGGGCAGACCCCTCCCAGCCTCCTCCTTCTGAATCCTCAGCTCCAGAGTCGCAGTAAAGAGCCATGCACCCAGGGCAGAGGCGGCATCCCGGGGAGGGGGTGATGGGAGGGCCTCTTGTACTGAAGTTGACATGTAAAAGGGCCAGGATTTACGTGTACAATGGGACTCAATTTGAAGCTAAGAACTTGGCCCTGGACAGCAATAAAAGCTGAGAGGCTGAGAGCTCGAAGGGAATAGGGAAAGGGGCTTGGCTTTTGGGTCGTAAATGTGTAATTTAATTAAAGAAATCAGCCTCCTGGATGATAGCAGTTTGCCTTTTAAGGCCAGAATTGGCCAACTGAAGCCCCAGGCACCCCTCAATTCCAGGATGTGATTGTGTGGACATAGCTGGCCTTAGCCGGGGTGCTGTCCTCTGGATCATGGACCAGACTGTGAGGCCTAACCTGCAGCACACCCGCCCACGTGTCACCCCATGGACAGTGGTCGCCGCGGGTGCAGGGCGTTTCTCCTGCTCGGCCCCGGAGGCCCTGGATGGTGACGAATGACATGTCTGTGGGGTCCCGTGGGTGAGCGCTTCATGGGGAAGAGCCCTCCACCCGCTCTCTGCCCCCTGGGGGAGTGCTGGGTTGGGCAGCGGTTCTGAGCCCCCTCGGGTTTAGCAAACATCCTGGCTCTGAAGTCGTAAAGCAGCACAGTGGATTGGGAAAGACAGGCTCTGGGTTCAAATCCCACCCCCGCCATTCACCAGCAAGCCCCTGAGCCACTTCCAGCCTCGGTTTTCTCCTCTGTAAGCACGGACGCAGTCACCCTCATCCTCAGAGGTGGATGCGTCCTGTGTAAATTACAACACCTACACTGTGTGTTTTTGGGGATCTGAGGGGTGTGCAAAGGCCCAGGGCCAATGCGAGAGGTGAGGTGTGGGCATCACAGATGTGACGACCTAGCTTCCTAAAGGACTGGGCTGTGTGTGTGCATCCTAATGTGCATAAACAGATCTCTGCCACTAGCAAATTCATTCACTAAGGTTGTGTTCACTCTCTCGTGTCAGTTATCATCATCTGTTTGAACAGAGGCCTCTAGGGTCATCAGCAACATTATTACCTGTCACAGAATGGCCCTGCTCAGTTCCTGAAGCACAGGGACCTCTGCACACCTGTGGGTTCCCGGCTGTGCCTGTTCTCGCTCTCTGCTCAGGGTCTCTCGGTAGCTCCCTATTGCCCAGGGCACGCCTCCCTCTGGGCATCAAACGTCCTACGAGGCCCTGCTCCCCTGTCCCCCCCTGCGCTGTGCTCAGGCAGTCACAAACCACAGTCATCCCGCCGCCGGCTCGTCTCCCACCTCTGCACCTGCTCCTCCTGCTCTTCTGTTCCCTTGTCTTTGAAACCTCAGCTCCTTCATCCACTTCTCCTTTACAGCAGGATCGAGTTGGTTGCTCACACAGCAGCCTCTGCCCACCCCACCCTGCCTTCTTCCAGTGGATGCTCAGTTTGGAGGAATGACAGTTGGTCCAAGCAACTGCCCCCCAACTCCCACCTCTGGTGATTGGTCGGGGCAAGGACTCGTTCTGGCCAATGAGATGTTAGAGGAAATCTGTGGGAGCTTCTGTGAGAGATTTCCCTTCCTGAAAAGAAAGAGATGGGCAGGGAGGAAGATGCGCCCCTGCTTCTGGCTTGAGCACTGACTGTGCAGATGTGGTGGCTGGACTGGAGGCAGCCACACTACAATCATGAGGGAGTGACACTGACATTCTCTTAATGGTGGAGTAGAGAGGGGGTGGCTTCTGAGTCACTGATGACATTGTTGGGCTGCCAGACCACCTCTGGACTTCCCATCTCTCACGTGGTCTTTAAACATTTAACATTAGATGCCTTTGTGGTCTAAGCCACTCTTGGTAGAGTTTCCTGTTACTTCAGCCAAACTCCTATTTCACTGGTACAGCCTTCAAGTCTCAGTTAAATATTCTCTGCCCTTAACTAGTTCCCCAGCACACGTGGGCCTCTGCCCCGACCCCCACCCCTCACCCATGGAAACAGCCCATCAGCTATGATTCTCTGTCTGCCTGGCTGCCTCATCAGTATTTAGTTTGTGAACACCTCTGGGCCCAGCCTCTGCACGTTCTTCTCTGGGCACTCTGAGCAAGCACACAGTGGGCCCTGAGACACCACAAGGAGCTTGCTGCCCGACCACAGCCAGAAGTCCCCTCCCATCAAGAAGCTTTTGGAGTCATTTTGGCCCGAGCACTGCTTCCAGACCTTGGGATGAGTGGTATAGGTCCATGCCCAGGATCCAAACCGTGAACCCAGGCCGCTGAAGCAGAGTGCACCGAACTTCACCACCACGCCACGGGGTTGGCCCTGGTCACTGCATGTTCAACTTTTGAGGAACCACCAAACTCTTTTCCAGAGTGGCTGAACCATTTTATATTCCCACTGACAATGTACAAAGGTCCTGATTTCCCCACATCCTCGCCAACACTTGTTATTGGCCATCTTTTTGATTAAAGTTAGCCTGGTGGCCATGATGTGTTCTCTCTTTGAGGTTTGACTTGCATTTCCCTAATGACGAGTGATGTTGTGTGTTTTGCCGTGTACTTATTGGCCATTTTTATATCTTCTTTGTAGGAATGTCTAGTCAAATGCTTTGCTGATTTTTACTTGAGTTATTTGTCTTTTCACCATTGAATTTAAAGAGTTCTTTAAATATGCTGAATACTAGAAGCTTAGCAGATAAATGAATTGCAAACATTTTCTCCCATTCTGTAGGTTGTCTTTTCACTTTCTTGATAGTGTCCTTGGATGCACCAAAGTTTTAAGAATTATTTTTTAAATTATTATAGGTGACAGCAAACCCTTGAGGGACGGAGTAGGACAAACGCAAATACTGAAGACAAAGAAATAAAGAAGGTAGGTGGTGAGGTCCCGGCCTGGGCGCTGGGACCCCTGAGTTCCAGTCCTGCTGGGGCCCTCGCTGCTGCTCTGGACTCATCTTCTCTGTAAATGGAGACAGCGGTGTCTGCCCTCCCCCTGTGGCGGGTCATGTGGGGTCAGTCAGATGCTAAACTCCCCAGAGACCTGCTCCTGGTGTCTGCCATGTGCCGGGCTCGCTGCTGATCCATTTACTCCTCACAACAATCCAAGAAGGTGGTACAAGTGCCCTCATTTACAAAGGAGAGAACTGAGACTCAGAGAGGTTAAGTGACTTGCCCGAAGTTACTCAGGATTCAAGTTCAGAAGTGTCTGACTTTCTGCTGCACCAATTGGTAACGGGTCCAGGTAATACTTGCCTCTTAAACAGCTGCCTTTTGATGCCTCCAGCAGAAGTGGAAGTTTTAAACCCTAAGTTAGGCCATGGTGGGTGGGGCTGGGCTGGGGACAAGGGAGGAACCTCAGCCCATCCCAAGTCCAGCAGGACATTATCCAGGGTGTGGAGGCAGGTCAGCCAGGGGCCAGCCAGCACAGAGGGCCCTCCCGAGGGCTATCTACAGAGAGGCTCTGGCAGGTCTGCAGGTATGGGCAGGGCTAGGAGGCCGGCAAGGGTGGGGGACCAGGACCAGCCCAGCAGGAGCCTGAGGGGCCACCTGGCAGGAGCCGTGGCCACTTAGGAACGCAGTCTCCCTCTGGATCCAGGCCTGGCAGGGAGGGCCCAGGAGAGTCAGCACTCCTCTCTCTGTCCTCTGTCCTCGTGTCCACAGGCCACCGCACACACGACCACAAGACTTTCAGGGGCTCCCAGAATTGTTTTAATTTTCATTTCTTTTACAATCAGAGGAAAAAATAAATATAACAATAATGAACATATAATAAGGAATCCAGCCTGAATATTTGTGTTTATACCAAGGCAATTATAAAACATAATTTTTAATATTTTTTAAAAGAGGCAAATTGGCCTAGGGCCCACCAAAGTCATAACGCATGCCAACATGCCAGTGACAACTATTTACCAGTTTCTTGGGCATCATTCTAAAAATATTTTATGCATATACATTTTAAATATTTATGTATAAATAGTTTTTCTTCTTTGTAATTAGGCAACATTTTAAACATATAGAAAAATAAAGAAAATAATGTAATAAACACTCATGAATCCAATACCCAGATTAAATAGAAGTAAATACAACTTTAAGCATACTCGCTTCAGAGATATTTTGAATTTGATAAAGGAAATGGAATAAGCTGTATAAAGCTAATCCCCCTCCCACGGTTCCCCTCCCTCGCTACCCTGAAGTTGCTGCCGGAGGCTCTGGAGCTTCTCTCTGTGCAGACACAAGCACTGTGCTAAACCCCGCGGTCATGGACTTCTCAGCGCTTGACGGAGTGGACCGCTCCCTCCACCTCGAGACACTGCCTTCCGTGCTCCCAGGAGCCCTCACTCTCCCGGTTTTCCTCCTCCTCCACTGGCTGCTCCTCCCAGTGTCCTTCACTCGGTCCCCTCATCTTCCCCACTGCTTGTGGTGGAGGGCCCGGGGCTCTGTCCTTCTCCTGTCTGTCTGCACTCTCTCCATCATTCTCCAGTCTCTGACTGACATCCAAATTAATATCTCTAGCCCAATACTTTCACCTAAGTCCACACCCACAAACTCAACTACCTACCGGATAAATGCTCTTGGGGGTGTGGTGAGCATCTCTAACCAAAGGACCAGAAGCAAACTCATGCACTCCCCCCCCTCGCAAATCTCCCCCATCTCAGTACATGAGCCCCAACCCTGGCATCATTCTTGATTCCTCTCTCTCACATACCACACATCAACATCAATGAACAAATCCTGCTGGCTCTACCTTCAAAATATTCCAGAATTGGACCATTCTCACCAGTTCCACTCCTGCCATCCTGGCCCGAGCTGCACCTGTCACCACGTGCCATACCAAAGGACTTGGTTCACTCACTGTTCATCCTCCCCTGCTAGCAGGTCAGTTCCAAGAAGGCAAGGACATTATCCGTTTTGTTTATTCCTACCTCACCCACATAGAGAACCATGCTGATACGTTCAATAAACATTAGTTGGATGAGTGAATATTTCAATAATCAGGTTTATTTCTATACCTTATTCTGTTTCATTGAATGATTTGTCTGTTCATGCACCAATACCGCAGTATTTTATTACTTAACCTCAAAATATGTTTGGTAAATAGTTCATATACCTACTGATTATTATTCTTTTTCAAAATTGACTTTGTTATCCTTATGCATTTCTAATTCAGATGAACTTTAAGAGTCATCTTGTCAAGCTTCACTGAAATCCTGTTGGCGTTTTGATTAGAATTACACTTGTGGACTTACAGACTGACGAGAAGAAACGGCCTCTTGACCCAGTCACGTCTCCCTCTCCTACAACACTGCCTGTCTCTCCATTTCTTCAGGTCTTTTACATCCTTCCATCTAGTTTTAGAGTTTCCTTTACGTCAATCTGGCACATTCCTTGCATTACTGAGAAGAATTCTATCGGTCATGGTACATTTTTTCTTTTAATTCAGTAGTGAATTGACTATGCTAATATTTAATCTAAGATATATGCATGCCAGGATCATAAAAAAAGGCAGGAAGATCTTTACTTTTGTTAAGTTGTGGAACAGTTTATATTATACAGGAATTGTATCTTCCTTGACAGCTTAGTAGAACTTACCTACAACACTGGGCTTGCTGTCTTTTGAGGTATAGATCTTTGACTATCTTTTCAATCGCTGTTTTGTTTCATATCCATTTTAACAGACTTTGTTTCCTAGAGCAATTTTAGGTTCACGGCAAACATTGAGTGGCAAGTACAGATACCCTGTACATATTCCCCCTACCCCTGCCCCACACACAACACACCCCACTATCAACATCCCGGCACCAAAGTAGAATATTTGTTACAGTTATGAACCTGCATCAACGCATCACTATCACCCAAGTCCATAGTTTCCATTAGGGTCACTCTCGGTGTACATTCTACGGGTTTTGACGAATGTGTAATGACACATATCCACCATTATATCATCACACAGAGTATTTTCACTGCCCTAAACATCCTGCATGCTCCACCTGCTCATCCCTTCCTCCCTCCTATCCCCTGCAAACCACTGTCTTTTTACTGCCTCCAAAGTTTTGCCTTTTCCAGAAAGTCACATCACTGAAGTCATGCAGTACGTGGCCTTTTCAGATTGGCTTCTTTCACTTAGAACATGCATTAGAAGTTCCTCCATGTCTTTTCATGGCTTAACAGCTCACTTTTTATTCCACTGCCTGCATGCACCACAGTTCACCCATCCACTCACCTCCTGAGGGACATCTTGGTTGCTTCCAAGTTTTGCAATTATGAATAAAGCTGCTAGAAACATCCAGCGCAGGTTTTTGTGTGTGGACGTAAGTTTTCAACTCAAATATTTGAGTAAAACCAAGGAGCATGATTGCTGGATCATACGGTAAGAGTATGTTTAGTTTTGTAAGAAACCACCACACTGTCTTTCAAAGTGGCTGTACTGTTTTGCGTTCCCATCAGCATCGAATGAGAGCTCCTGGTGCTCCACATCCTCGCCAGCATTTGGCGTTGTCAGGGTTCTGGGTTTTGGCCATTCTATTCGGTGTCTAGTTGTATCTCACTGATGTTTTCATTTGCACTTCCCTGATGACATATGACGCACAGCATTTCTCACATGCTTATTTGCTGTTTGTACATCTTCTTTAGTGAGGTGTCTGTTTAGATCTTTTATCCATTTGTTAATTGAGTTGTTTTTTATTGTGGAGTTTTAAGAATTCTTGGTATATTTTGGATAACAAACCTTTATCAGTTAAGTCTTTTGCAAATATTTTCTCTTTCTGTGGCTTTTTTTCCTCATTCTCTTGAATAATTTATATTTTCCTAGAAAATACCTTCAATTCTTTTAGTACAAGTGTTTACTCTTGTCCTCTGTATCTGCACTAAATTCACCTTCTTGGGTGTCTGCTCAACATACAGCTGGGTGCTGGGCATTCACTGGTTAAGTACCTAGGCTGATTCCCAAGAACATGAACATTCTCCATTGGGGGAGCTACCCTTCATCATGATGCAACAACACTACGGTTTGGGTAGGATTCACACACATCAAGCATCTAGATTAGTCCAACCAATGTAATTAATTCACTAATTCCCCCCGGATGTTTGGGGGCCTATAGTCCCTGCTCGTCGCAGCCACATTGGGACCAAAAGGAAACCAGCCTGAGGGTAAAATCTACAGAGAAGCGCAGAGCTGAGAGTGAGGGAGAAAAAGTGAGCTGGAGCCCTGAGCAAACTATGCCTGAAGCCTGTCTAATTCAAGATCTTCGAGTTTTTGCCAGCTCTTTTATTTTAATTTTTTGGTAATTAAGTAATTTTTTTTTGTTTTTAAAGTTTCAGACCTTCAGAAAGTTACAAGAATAATACAAAGAACTTCTTCATACTCTACATTCCGAATCTCCAATTGTTAACATTTTACTCCACTTCTCTCCCTCTTTTTTTTCCTGCCCATAACCTCTAAATACCCTAGTGTGTAGCTAGTCAGTCTCCTACGTTGGAATGATTCCTCCAATCAAGAAATGAACATTGATACCAATCTCCCATCCAGTCCATAGATCTCCTTCCAATTTCACCAACTATCCCACGAATCGCTTTTTCTGTTTGGCCCAGGATCCTGTTCGAGATCACACGTTGTGTTTATTGTCCCGTCTCCTCGGTCTCCTTCCATCCAGAACGGTTCCTCGGCTGTTCCCTGTCTCTCCTGCCTTGAGAGTTTTAAGAGTACAGGACTTTCACTCCACAGGATGATCTCAACCTCAGGCCACTCGGGGTGTGCACACGTGCAGACCCGGCACTATGTTCTTGCAATTAACTACAGAGATGCCTGCTGAGCTCTTCTCCGTGCATCGCACCAGGAGGCCCACTATGTCCGCATCCCACCCCTCAAAATTCATATAAAATTCACCATTTTAAAGTGTATACTTCAGTGGTTTTTAGTGTATTCACTATTTTGTGCAAATCCCACCACTACCGAATTCCAGAATAGTTCCATCTCCCCAAAAAGAAACTCCATCCCTACTAGCAGTCCGTCCCATTGCCCCCTCTCGGCATCCCTTGGCAACCACTAATCCACTCTCTGTCTCTATGCATTTGGCCATTTTGGACATTTCACATAATGGAATCATACAACATGTTGCCTCCTGTGCCTGGCTTCTTTCATTTAGCATGTTTTCAAGGTTCATCCATATTGTAGCATGAGTCAGCACTTAATTCTCTTTTATAACTAAATAATACCCTACTGTATGGACAAACCATATTTTGTTCATCCATTGCTCAGCTGATAGACATTTGGTTTGTTTCCTCTTTTTGGAGACTGTGAATACTGCTGCTATGAATATTCACGTACAACTTCATTCACTTTTGTTTCGATACCGCCTGGTACGGTGCCTGGCACACAGTCGGTACTCAATAAACGTTTGCTGAATGAATGAAAAGTCCAGCTCATTTTCCTAAAGGGCTCCTCCTCCATGCGGCATAGAGGCAATGCTTCCATAACAAACAACAGCTGTCCTCAGTTGCCTATTAATGCCTGCCTCATTGCGTTCAGTGTCTCTGAACAGAAGGTGTTCCAGTGTCTCCGGGAGACTCTTCCATGTTGTCCGAGCTTCACCAAGAGAGTAAGATAGCCCTTTACGGCCTGTCATTCCTCACAAAGAGCAGGGGAATGCTTCCACTAATTTCTACTACAAAAGCATTTACTTCTCTTTTATCCTTTCTATGCTGCTCTATCCTACAACCTTTCCTCTTGCCCTGTCAGCCCTGCCCTTTCTTCCCAAATGCCAGGCTGAATTTCAGTGCCATATACTTCAGTATGTTCCTGCCTTCCCTATCGTGAGCTCCGACTCCCCAAGCGGGCTCACGTCCTACACCGTCAGCATCAATGGCGTCCCAGCCGTCTTACCCCTCAGTTCCCTTCCTCATGCCCTAGACTTAGTATCGGGTCTTCGACATCAAGGGGGACCATCTAGAATAGCACAGCCCACAAGAAATATGGGAGCCACACACAGAACTTAAAATCAGTAGATTCACCTCTCAAGACACTCCAAACATGCTCAAACATTTTCCAATAGCTAAACCAATCACGAATTTTTAAATTTAAATGTGTCTTAATTAAAATTAAAATTCTGTTCCTGAGTCACTAGTCACATTTCAAGTGCTCAATAGCCACATGTGGCTAGTGGCTACCACGGAGGAACTCACAATTCTAGAAAACAAACTAAACATCAAGAACAATAGCCACAGGACAAATTAAGACACATATCAAACTATCTGCAACCCAGAATGAAACAGGGACATTAAAAAACCCCTAAATACTAAGGACTGTGGGCCCTAGTCTTTGTTCATCCAGCAAGCATTTATTAACTACCTTCTATGAGCATGTGATCGGCCTTACCGTGAGAGGGGACACAAATAGCCTGGGAGAGACACGTCAAATTTCATTTACTAAGTACAGAATGAATTCAAGGCAACTCGAAATTAAGCCTCAAATAGTGTAGAAGAGGCTAATTCCAGCATTCTAATGGCTGTGCTTCAAAATTTCACTTGCAAGTCAAACACACTGCACATAAAACGCATTTCCCCACAGTGGCAGTTAGTAGAGCATGGTGAGGTGTTTAAGTTGGCTCCTAAAAGTTGATTTGATCTACAATAAAACTGAAATATTACAAAGTTACCATTTTGTTTAAGTCTAAAATCAAACTATGAGTCCCTGTATTTCCAACAGCTAACATTTAAACAACTATAGCCAAACATGTTTTTAATGGACACACAGTCCTTGAGGCCTTCAGCATGGTTGACCAGGCTTAAAGTTCAGCCTTATTTGAGCCACTAAAAGTCTAAAAGGAGGAATAAGCTGGAATGCTGACCTCAAAGCCAGAGGCACTGTGGGCCTAGGCTGACGAGTGATCTTCAGCCCAAAGAGGAAACTCTATTTTCAGACTTTCTTCCTCTAGGAGTCAAAATACTTTCCCTCTGATCAAGAGGTGAGATGAAGAGGAAAACAGAAGTCCTGACAACAGATGGGGGATCTGGATTCCTAGGTGGGGATGAGCAAGTAAGGGATGCCACAACATAAAGGGAGAGGCAGGATACAACAGAGCAAGTCTAACAGAGGGTGGATGGACACGCCAGGTATGTGTGAGTGGGCTTGGACAGCACCACCTGCCACGGGGCCGCTGCAGGAAAGGGTGACTCCCCCAAGAGCCCAGCGCCCCCATACGGCAGCCAGCCACCCAGGAGCCAACAGGCCAACATACTCTGCCTTGGGGGATGAAGCTGTCCCCTGAACACGCACAAGGAGGCACTAGGTGAGGGAGCTAGGAGGGGGAATATAGTCACAAGAGCATCCAGTCTGCCAGCGGCTCCTGAGCCCACACACAGCCAAGCATTTTAAACCAACACAGGGTCTAGCGGCAAATCTAGATTTTAAAAGTTAACGCTAACATTTAAAAACTGGAAGATTACCAACAAAATTCCAGCTGTCTAGCTTATTTTATGTATGAAATGAGATCTGGCCACCTGTGACAGTCCCTCAAGGCAACGCTCTTCTGGAGCTGAGCTGCAGCCGCTCTCTGGACAGCGCTTGTGCTCCCAGCTTGCTACTCCCTAAGCTTCCCCCTGCCCAGGTCCTCCGCAGCCTGTGCTAGCCTGACCCCTGGAGGCATCTGAGTTTGCTGTCCTCCCGTTAGCCCCGTGGAGCTTCACTTCTTCACCCAGGATGTGACTACAGCAGTGTCCAGCCTGGGTTAGATGCACGGGGAATGCAGCCTCAGAGCAGGGGTTCACTGAGTGCCCCGAAGGCAGCTGAGAAGGGGTGTGGGTGGGCGAGGCCTGGGACCAGGGGCTCAGGGAAGTGTCCCCAAGGAATGCTGTGTCTTCTGACTCCAAAGTTGCACCCTGACCTCCTGCCCGTCTCCCACTCCCTCATGCATCACTACAGCCGGGTGTTCCACAAACCCTGGGGATGCTGGGGCCATGACCCTGGGGTCAGCACCAAGGGCACCAGCAAGAGGCACCCATCCAATGCTCCATCTCCAGCAGCTCAGAGAGCACAGCGCCACAGTGAGGAGGCCACTGCCAGACCCATTTATAGTGAGAAACTGAGCCTCCAACTGAGCCTCCAAAGGGACAAGGGACTGGTCCAAGGTCACGTAGACTTGAAAGGCTTAGAAGCCAGGTCTGCCGGTCTCTCACACAAGCAGACAGGCCAGCCTCAGGTGATGACAACCAGGTGACCTAAGCACAGAGCGGGCTGTGTGTGTCATGGCGGGGGTGGGGGTACTGGACAGGCAGGCTGAGGAACAGATGCCCAGAGGGCAGAGTCTCCCAGCGTGGGGGCACTGTTGTCTGGAGAGCAGAGGAAAGGCGCTCTTGCTGGAGGACCAGCTCGTGCTAAGGCCTGGAGGTGCTGCAGGATGAGAAACACGGCTTGTACGTGACAGAGGGGGACTCCGGAAGCCGCCACCCTCATGTGTGGAGGCCCCTGGACTCCCACTCCTCCCGGCTTGAACCCCACCCTGGCAGCTCTGTCTCCATCTAAGTCTCTGTCTCCCCTCTTTCTGCTGCCCCGAGGCCCAGCCCCTGAGCTGGCTACTCCTCAGCATCCTGTGCTTTCCACATTGTTCTGTCTTGGTTCAGGCACCACAGCTGCATTCCCTCCCTTGAAGTGATAATTAAGTTTCTCATTACTGAGGAATACCCTCATGACCTGTCTTCAGAGTTTAAAAAGAATTAACATTGAAAGAAAATCAATTGATAAGGGTCAAAATGAGCACAGGGTGATAAGGTCGCTCAGTTCCTGGGAATGAGGAGCCCTGGTCCAGGAGGGAGAGAGGAGGTGAACTTGACCCCCATGAGGCCCGTGGGTAATCCTCTCGTGTATTCAGGGTTTCAGCCATCATCCCATGTCTGAACCCATTTCTGCATCTGACCCAGAGCCCCCCGAGGGCTCACAGGCTGGAGAGCTCATCAGAGTGTGATCACAGCACTGAGAGCCCAGGTGAGGCCCGAGGGGCTGCAGGAGGGGTGGGGATCAAGAACGGCTTCATGGAGGAGACGAGTTCTGAGCTGGGTCTCCAAGGACCAGCCATCATCTAGCCAGGGCCTGGCACCAGGCAGGAACCAAGTCCATGAGGAGCGAATGAGTGAGTGAACGAATGAACAGGCACCCACCTAACAGACAGAAGGAGGCGCAGCCAGCCCAAGCCGAGGCTGAGATGCAGGGCTCCTGGGGAAAGTGGAGAGCGGCTGCCATGGGTGCCCACCTCGCCCCCTTATGGCCGTCCTGACGCCACAATAGCCATTCTCTGCCCTCTCGGGAGCCCTGGTCTGCGCTCTGCTCTGCGAAGCTGCTCACCATTTCCAACCACACCTGCCTGTGTCACCTCTGCGTCCCCATCTGTAAGTGTAGCAGCCATTTGGCGGTTTGTGGAGAGGGGGAGGTCAGTGTGCAGCCCAAGGCTGAAGACAGGAGGGAGAAGGTCACAGGGTTCCCGAGGCAGTGCATCCAGGGGGTTGGCACATCGGCAAGGCAGGGGGTGGAGGAGTCCGCTGGTGGGGGCTCCCTCACCCAGAGGGACTTCATGGAGAGGATGCAGACATGGGGCAAGGGCTGAACTCCGTTTAGGTCAAGCTGACTTCAAGAAGCTCAAGGACACTCAGAGAGACAAGTCTAGGGGGAAGTGGAAGTGGGGGTGAAGGTGCAACAGAGGGTCAGGGTCAGAGCTCGAGACCCAGATGAGATGGGGCAGTGGAGGGGCTGGAGGACAGCGAGGATATTCATCCAGTGGGGTCGTTAAGAGGAAGACCACTGTGTTGATTTCACAGCCTCCTGATGCCTAATACAGCTGGGCCCAGGGAGGCCATTCAATGAACACATACTGACTTCACCCAAATTCACCCGGTTCTACATTAAATCATAGAATAGAATAGAATTTGCTGAACTCAGGTTAACTAGCTAGAAAGGTGAGAGCAAGGATTATAAACAAAAGCGAAATTCAGATTCGAGACAAAACTAACACTCCACACTAATAACTAAGACTCTCTAAGTTGTAGCCCACTGTGGCCTCAGGGCCTTTGCACTTGCTGGTCTTGTAGCCTAGAACACTCTACCCTCTGCATTGCTTACTCCCTAAAGATCTTGAGGAATTTGCTCAAGTCCTTCCTCACTTTTTCACCATGGTACATACTCCCGCCTGGCTTTGTGTATATTTTACTTACTTTTTCTCAGCCCCTACTAGGCTGGCAGCTGTATGAGACTGGAGACCTCAGCCTGCTTCTCCCACTGCTGCCCGGTGTCCGGAGCTGGCCCAGCAGCATTAGGGCCTCACTGACTTGCGCTAGTGAGTGAACGCTGCAGATTACAAAGGAGCACGCTTCCAGGAGTGCTAAGCGTTATCTGTTCATTCGCTGTCCATGGAGCCCTGCTCTGTGCCCAGCCCTGACTCAGGCTGGAGGCACGGACAGACAGCAGTGAAGGAGATGAGACAAACTCTGCTGCACCCATGGAGCCATCACAGAGGGGGACAAACATTGAGCAGAGCACAGCAGGTTAGATGGCAGAAGTGCCACAGAGGAAAAGCAGGGCCGGGGAAGCAGGAGGGGGGGATGGGGGCAGTGGTGGGAGGAGACGAGAGAGGGGGAGGCCCAGATGGTGCAGGGCCTGGGGGCTCCTGTGAGGACCTTCCTCTGGGTGGGGAGAGTCATGGTGGGTGCTGAGCAAGGGGCCGGGCCCTGAACGCTGTAAGGGGAATGGGGTGGTTGATGTCAGGGGACTGGGGTGGGGACGCTGTCGCTGTAGATGGAGCAGGCAGGGAAGGCTCCTCAGGTGACATTTGAGCTGAGCCTTGTCTGGACCATGTGTCTAGCTTCTGTAACCTGATGCTTTAACATCTGTCCTGCGTGCACATGCGGACACGCCTTGTTCTTAATCCGATCAATTCAGCCTCCTGCCTCCCTCGTCCTGCCGACCCGCCACCCCAGGGAGAACCCTCCTTCTTGGGCCCATTTTTCAAATACAAACCAACCAATCCAGTGTCCATCCACACCCCAACTACCTCCTCTATTGGACACGTGTAGTCGAGGCCGCTACCCCCTGCCCTTGTCCCCCAGGGTGGGTATCAGACAACTGGGACAGCCTCGTGCCCCAAAGCCTGTGAAGTTATTTAGACCAGCCAGTCCTGAGCCTGCTCACCCTGCCTCGCTGTTCCTTCCTCCAGAAACCACAGGAAAAGCTCCTCCTGCCCACAGTGTCCCCCGCTCCCTCTGCCTCCTGACCACCCTGGGGCTTCCCCGTGGGGGCCTGTGTGCTGTGGGGTGGCCCCTTTGGGAACTATGAGCAACAAACTATCTTGTCAATGGCATCATCTCCTCATCTGTTGGCCTTCCCGAACCTCCAGATTTCCATTAATACATTCTATTTTAAACCGGCCCTACAAGATATTTTGCAGACACTAAGCTTAAACAAATGAAGAACAAATATCTTTTACAAGGGTAGTTTTTACTTCAAAGTATCTTTTTGGGGTTCAGGCAACAACACCACTCTCTCAGTAACTTTAAGAAGCTCCCAGCAGCCCGCCACCGGCCCTGGGTGGGGCCAGAGGGAGAGATTGACCTTGCCCCCTCACGCTGCCCAGCACGGAGGAGGTTGCCACGGCATGTGACCTCTGGGCCCCCTGGAATGTTGCTGGTGCTGTGGGTGGAGGGGAAGGCCCCAGGCCCATGCAGGGGGGTTGGGCTTGGGGTGGCGGTCCTGGACTCCAGGCCGGGTAGGACACTGCCAGGTTCTTTGGCCTTCAGCTCTGATTCCGCGTTCCCCTCAGGCAGCTGATGCTGGTTTGCAGCCCTGCAGAGCCAGGCGGGAAAGCCAGGTTTGATGCGATGGCGTCTCCCTGCGCACGCAGACGCCTTCAGCTGCGCCGAGTAGGTGAGGGAGAAGCTGCGGCTGCTGGGGTCCATGGGAGGCACATAAGGTCTTACGAGGATGCTGTGGCCCACCACCCGTGGTTTCTTGTCACTAAGCATTAAGTACGTGGCCATGAGGGAGTCATATCGCTTGTTTCGTAAAGAGTCTTCTATCCTGTCCTGCTGAAACCCCATGCTCAGCATTACACTCATTACCCAGGGATCCCTGGTGTCAAAGGGCAGCTCCTTGTAGGGCCGCAGTTTCTCTTGCCCCATGTTCACCCAGCGGTCCTTCAGTATTTGCTTGGCAGTTATTCTTTTTTGTGGGTTGAGGGTGAGCATTTTGCCGAGGAGGTTCCTGCACTCCCAGGACAGGAACATCGGCAGCGGGAACCTCCCACTCAGCACCCGCCTGCGCACCGTCGCCAGGTCACACCCCCAGAACGGCGGGGCCCCGGTGAGCAGGAAGAACAGCACCACGCCCAGGCTCCACACGTCCGGCGGGGGCCCGGCGTAGGCTCGGCCCTGCAAGGTCTCCGGGGCCGCGTACCAGGGGCTCCCGCACTGGGTGCTCAGCTCCTGGCCCAGGAACACGGCGCTGCTGCCGAAGCCCGACAGCTTCACGTGGCCCTCGCCGTCCAGAAGGACGTGCTCCAGCCGCAGGTCCCGGTGCACCACGCCCTTCCGGTGGCAGTACTCCAGGGCCGAGGCGAGCTGCCGAAACTTCCCTCTGGCCTCGTCCTCCGCCATGGGGCCGCTCTTCCGGATGTGGTCCAGCAGGTCTCCTCCGCTCACGAGCTCGCTGACGATGAAGGACGTCTCCTCTGTGGCCACGACCTCCAGCAGCTTGAGCACGTTCGGGTGGCGCACGGTCTTCAGGCTCTGGACCTCGCAGTGCAGCGCCTTTGCTCTGGAGGCGCTCTTCCCACTCCTCTCCACCATCTTAACCGCCACCTCGGTCCCGGTGGGCAGGTGCCGGGCCAGCTTCACCTTGCAGTAGCTGCTCTGCCCGATGGTCTTTAGCAGCTTGTAACTGGCTACATGGGTCTTACTGTTGCCAGAGGTGGCCGCCAGGCCCAAAGACATGGTGACCTGAAACTAACGCTAACTAACACTACTCCCTACTTACTAATTAGGCTAATAAACAAAAGTAACTAACTCTAATGATTCTAAGAAGGGCACCTATACTAACTAACTATAGTAACAAACAATAAAAACTATAAGAAATACGTTAACTATGCTATCTACACTAACAATACAAACTATACTAACTGCACTAATACTAAAAGTACTAACCAAAAAATTTAAAGAAAATGGGAGAAACAACAAAAACAAAGAAAAAAATTAAAATGAGGAAAGAATGAAGAAAAATGGAGAAAAAGAAAAAAAGGGAAAAGTAAAAAGAAAAATTAGAAAAACAAAAAGAATAAAAAATGAGAAAAATAAAAAGAAAATAAATAAAAATTAAAAAACGAAAAGAACAGAGAAAAATAAAACAATCAAAAATCAAAAAACAAAAATGAGAAAGGAGAACCAAGAAAAATAAAAAAGAAAATAATAAATAAAAATGAAAAAAGAAACAAAGAAAAATAGAGAAAAAGTAAAAACTGAGAGAAAGGAAAAGAAAAATGAGAAAAAGACAAAAAGAATAAAAAAATGAGAAAGGAGAACAAAGAAAAATCAAAAAGGAAATAAAAATGAAAAAAGAAAAAACAGTAGATGAAAAAATAAACAAAATGGGGGAAAAAATCTGAGAAAACAAGCTGGGTGCGGTCTACCAACAGGTCACCAAAACAGCTGCCTGGGCAAAAGACCGAAAACCTAACCCCACCCAGAGGCTGATATAGGTTTTCATCAATTCCATCATAGTGGCTCCTTATGAGGTCAGAGCAAGAAAGGCACCAGGCATGGCTGGGGATAGACTCCAGTGGTTGGCTCACTTTTTGGTCTCAAGACCCCTTTACTCTTAAGAAAAAGGACCCCAAAGAGTTTTTTACTTGTGTGGGATATTAGAGAGTGGTGTTTCCTTTATTAGCAATTAAAATCTGTAGGATGCTTCAATGGCCTTTTCACTTCTAATTTAAAAATATGTAATCATATTTGGCTTTTAAAGACCTCATAACGACTAGACTTCAAATATTCAATTCCTTTTCCTTAAATTCTGATTAATCTGAAAATGATCCTACAACTTAACTGATAGTATAATACTATAGGAAAATGTTCTGTTGCATAAGACATGCGAAGGGACAACATTAATGTTCACAGAGCTGAGAAGAAGAGAGCTTTCCTCCTATTTTCCCAGTTAGATCAGGAGCTGATTTCTCACCAGAAACCTTGGAGGCCAGAGGGCATGGGCTGACGTACTCAAAGTGCAGAAGGAAAAAGAATCCAACCAAGAATCCTATATCTGGCAGAACTGTCCTTAAAACATGAGGGAGGAATTAAGACATTCCCATAGAACCCACGGCTGAGAGAGTGCTGTAAGCCAGACCTGCCTCCAGCAAGGGGAGTCCTTCAGGCTGAAAGGAAACCACAGGGGACCGTAACTTGACACCTTATGCAGAAATAAAGGTCTCTGGTCCAAGTAAGTATGCTGACTCCAGTGGAGAGGGTCTCAATTGAGTTGAACTGTCAGGGAATTGTCAGATGTCAGGGAATTGCTGGTGGTGTGGAAACACTTTGCCCCCCTATCCACACATCAGAAGTGGGTACTAGGATTCTAACCAGGTGAGCTCACAGTGTGCAAACCCACCATGCACACACTTATTACAGAAGCACTGTGCAGTGTGTGTTGTAGTCTATAAAAACATTGAGAACAATAATCTGAAAGGGGGAAGAAGGAGGGGGGTAGATGATACGAGATTAGCTAGGAGCTGACAATTGCTGGAACTGGGCACATGGGGGGAGTAGTCATTATACTGTTTTTCCTACTTTCGTGTCTCTCTGGTTTTCCACAAGAAAAAACTGAAGAAAAACACAAAAGTGAGTGAATTTGGATACCCGCACTCCTGGACTCCTGCTAAGTGCCAGGTGGGGAGCAGGCACGTGATGCACCGTGGCTTCTGTGAGGTCGGCTCAGAGAGGCTGGAGAGACCATCCTCCTCTCACAGCCACACTGCAGAGCTGGTCCGATCAGATCTGTGGTCACGATCACGGCACCCCTTCTCTGGGTGAGAGCCCCATCAGAGCATATGATCAAAGCCATGGACCCCACGCCAGAAAAAAGCACACACTCCACTGCAAGTCTGGCCATGGAGAGTCCTGTGCACTGGCCACAGAGCAATGTCGAGCAATTGAGACAGCTGGCCTTGACTGTCCCAGCTTTGGGGTGTTCCACCGTGTCTTAACTATTTGGGGTGGTGCAGGCTTGGAGAAAGAGCCAGGCAATATGCACTTCAAGGACATGAAGATCTTTAGCCCAGGATGTGAGGCCAACATAAAAGGTGGCATGTTTCCCACCGCACACGGCCGAGAGAAGACGAGGCCTGTGTGGTCAGCAGGGGCAGGCGTGGGGGAAATGGGAGCAGGGGTCAAAGGGCACATGCTGCAGTCAGCAGGATGAGTCAGTCTAGAGAGCTAACGTGCAGCAGTAATAACACTGCTGTCTCATGCACTGGAAATTTGCTGAGAATGGATTTCAGGTGTTTGCACCAAGAAAAAAAAAGACAATTATGTGAGGAGATGTACATGTTAATTAGCTTTACTGTAGCAACCACTTCACTATGTATCGGAGTACCAAAACATGTTGTACATCTTAAATATGTATAATTTTTATTCTCTTCCCAAAAAGACAAGGTCTGTGGTAGGAATGGCCAGTAGCTGTACCTGGACTCTGTGATTTCTACGATGGAAGGAATGACACTCCTGCCAGGTTCAGGCCTAACCTTGAAAAAGACTGGCAAGTGGCACTTTCTCTCTCTTAGGAACCAGCCATGATGCTGTGAAGAAGCCCACGTGGCCACATGGCAGAGGACCAAGGCCCCTGGCCATCAGCCCCCCTGAGCTCCCAGCTTGTCAGCCAGCACCAACTTGCCAGCATTGTGAGCAAGGCCTCAGCTGATGTCACAGAGGGCGGAGAGGAGCTGTCCCCCTGGGCCCAGCCCAAACGGAAATCATGAGTGAACAAATGATGATTTTCATTTTAAAGCACTAACATTGGGGGTGGATTGTTACACAACGACAGATGACCACAACACCCCTCCCCCCTTGCTCCATGCAGGCTCCAGTTCCTCAAAGGCCCCGAAACCCCCATTACTGAGTGAATGTTTGTGTCCTCCCCAAATTCCTCCGTTGAAACCCTAACCCCCAGGGTGGCTGTAGCTGGAGACTGGGCCTGTGAGGAGGTGCTAGGGGCTAAATGAGGTCATGAGGGTGGGGCCCTAGCTCGGTAGGACCAGTGCCCTGACAAGAAGAAGGGACGAGAGCATGATCTCTCCACCACGTGAGGCCCTGGGGAGAAGGCGCCAGCCAGGAGGACGAGTCCCCCCAGGAACCCGCCCTGCCAGATGCTGATCTGGGGCCTGCAGCCTCCAGAACTGTAGGAAAATGAACTTCTGTTGTTCACGCGGCCGTCTATGGCACTCTGTTGTGGCAGCCAAGCTGACAGATGCCCCCAGCCTCAAAGCCCCTGCCCACCCCTGCTCCTGCCTGGAAAGCTCCATGGACTTAATGCCTGCCATTGCCCCTCTCAGCAGCCGCGGCTCTATGCAGCGGCATCACTGACCGCCCTCCACACCCTCGGCCAGGCCTCCGCCATCCATCCCTCTCTGAGCAGCCGGCTGCTCTCCTCTCCACCCAGGCTGTTCTGCAGCTGATCCTCCTGGAGGACGCTGCACCTCCCTGAACTCCGCACAGGACCTGCGCACACGTGCTCTGGTTTAGAAAAGACAGTGGCACTGCCCAGGAAGGTCAGAGCACCTTTGGACCCAGAAGTTCTGCTCCCAGGTATAAATGCCAGTGAAGCGTGGGACACGGCCTAGGGTGGTGTGCTCTGGGAGCCCCAAGCTGGAATGGGCCTGCATGTCTCAATGGGACAATGGCTGAATATGGCCCATCCACACAAGGGACACAAAACAGCCACCAGAATGCAGGTACCCTGGCCGCCCTCAGCAGCCGAGTGAGTCACCCAGGCAGCCAGGCTGCAAACGGGGTGCACATTGCAATTTACGTAAAGGAGAAAAATGGGGAAAATGCAACGCCTCAGCTGAACGTGCCCCTGGGGAGTGAGACTATGAGGCTGAGGAGGGACACGACTGTCACAAAGTCAGGGCACTGACAGTCACCCCAGGGAGAGGGGCTGTTGTCAGGGGGGATACAAGTGCTTCTGGGCTGCTAGCAATATCCCATCTACTGACACAGGTGGTGAATACAGACATCTCCACGACATGAATCTTTAAACTGCACACACACACATACACATATGTATGCGTATACACTGTGTGTCTTCTGTGTGTCTATATCATAATTTTGAAAAGGAAAAAAAATGAGCAATTGTCCAACAAAGTGATGGATTACTATTTCAAAAGGAGAAGAGAGCCCCCACTTTGCTCCTCCCACATCCAGGCCCCTTGTCACAGGTGGACGCCCCCAGCCTCCCCTGCCAGCGCCCGAACACCCAGCCCCGCCCTGAGAACTTGCCAACAGCAAATAACATCCAAAGCAGGGAGTTCCCAGCGATGTGTGCTCCAGCTGCCTGAATGGAAACCCCTTGTTCTAGAAGGACATTGGACGCCCTGTCCAGCAATTCCAAGTGGGCATCGGTGCCCACCACAAAGCCCCCTGTGCTGGCAGGTGATGGAAGACTGGAATGGCCAGCAGAAACTTGTGCTGTCTCCTTGCTCCAGGGGACAGGGACAAGGAGCAGACAGCTCTCTGTCAGCGGGACGACTCTCCAAGGCCATTCTCAGGAAGCCTGAAGGAAAGCAAGCTGTGGACGGGGAGGAAGGGTCGTCTGGGAACAACGGGAGAGGGTGTTTGTCCTCGCTTTCTTCTCCATTTCATCACAGCTGTGCGGGAGGAAAGCAGGCAGGGCAGGGTATGTGTGCATGTGTGAGTGTGTGCGTGTGCATGTGCATACCTCAAGCTTCATCTCCATCTCCATCTCTCCTGGGGGAAGCCAGATCCCCTACCTGTGAGCGGCCCTGTGGAGGGGCCCACATGGTGAGGACTTGACGCCTCCTGCCGCCAGCCACACACGGGAGATTACAGGTAGATTTCCAGCCCTGGGATGAGGCGGCCACAGCTGACATCCTCACTGACCCCACGAGAGCCCTGAGTCAGAGCTGCCCAGCCATGCTGCCCCTGGGCTCCTGACCCACAGAGACGAGAAAATAAACACTTACTGCAGTAGCTGCTCAGTGTCGGGGTCATTTGTCACCCAGCAGGAGAGAGACCCCTCCTCAGAGCCTCTCCGCTATCCCCCCGCTTGGCAGCCTTCACTCAGGGCCCCTGGAGCCATCTCACGTCTGTTTACCGTCTCTGCCTTTCTTGTTAGGAGGAAGCCCCCGTGAGGACAGGGGATTTGTTAGGTTCACTGTAGGGTCCCCACATTCCAAGACAGTACAGAGGCTCCTTGACAAATGGCTGAGGTGCAGCAATGCGGCAAACCAGCAGCCCCATCACTCTGATGTCCCGTGTCTGAGAAGCCAGAATATGACAGGGAACAAGCACGAGCCCTGAGTCAGTCCTTCCTGGTCCCAGCCCCAAGCAGCATGAGTCACCCAACCTGTAGGAGCCTCGGTTTGCTAGTCTGTGGATCAAGGATGATAGTAACAGCGGGAAGTCAGGCCAGTGTGCACTGTGGAGGCTAGGGGCTCTGAGAGCCAGTGCTCCTGGGACAAAGAGGGAGCTTCCTGCTGTCCCCTATTATAGCACAATAGATAACTGAGCCTTCAAGGGGCCTTCGGAGGGTGAAGGTACAACTGATCATGTTGTTCACTCTTATTTCACTTCTCTGGTGGACCCTGCAGGCTGATTCACTCAACACACTCAATGTGTGCCGAGCCCCTCCTTCTGTGCTTGGCTGCATGGGAGTCTCTGGAAAAAACTGAAACCTGCATCTCCCTGACTCCCTTGCAGCCAGGGTTCTGCCAGTGGCCTCAGCTCCTCTGGACAGATGCCTGCCTGAGGTTTAAAAGGTGGAAGTGAGCCCCCCAAGGTGGTGGAGGATGGGGCTCCTGGCTGGCAGGGGACAGAGGGTCCAGTTCTCCCACAGCAGCACGCTCCAGTGTCTGGGCCTGAGCATCACAGGCAGTGGGGTTTCCACGGCAACAGTCGAGGGCGGGCTTACTGATTGTCCAGGTGAATGTTAGTGTTGTCCGTGGCCATGGGGCATCCAAGCTTGGTCCCCTGGTGGTCCTGGCATCTCAGTCCTAGCACCCATGAACAGATTCCCCTCTGCTCGAACCAGAAAGAATGGATTCTGTCGTCTGCAACTAATCACTGAGACAGGCACAAGTTCAGATTCTGAAATCACCTCTATTGTTTGTCTCGTGTGAAAAAAATACAGGAAAGTTTAAGAAAAATAAGTAAAAATCTTCTATAATCCCACTGCCTGGAAGTAATCACTGTAATATTTTTGCATGTTTCCTTCCGGACTTTGCATTCTATCCGTTTTGTTATGGGGTCAAAATGACGGTTTATATCATCCTATGCGAGCTTTGCTCACTCAGCAGGGAGTGTAAAAGCGTCCCAGTCACCTTGTCCACGAGGCCTGCAGCAGCTTTCTAAACTAAGTCAGTTTCCTCTTTACCCACTCTTACTTTTTTTAAACCATATTCTTGAGGTATGATCGACATGCAAAAGCTGTGCAGATTGAACACACACAATTTGATGACTTTGGAGATGAGTATTCATCTGTGAAAGCATCACCACCATCTATGCCATGAACGTATCCATCACCTCCAGAAGTTTCCTCCACCCTTTTTATTTATTATTGTGTGTGTGTGTGATAAGAATATCTACCATAAGATTTACCCTCTGAGCAAAGTTTTAAATACAACACCCAGCACTAGTACCCAGAGGCACAGTAGCTCTCCAGGACATGCTCACCTTGAGTAACTGACACTGTACCCTTTGACTGACACCTCTCCATTTCCCCTTGCCCCAGCCCCTGGCAACCACCACTCTACTCTCTTCTTCTGTAAGTCTGACTGTTTTACATGCCTCCAGTAAGTGGTATTACGTAGTATTTCTCCTTCTATGTCTGCCTTCCTTCACTTAGCATAACGTCTTCTAGACTCACCCAAGCTGTTAGAATGGCACGATTTCCTTCTTTTTTCAAGGATGAATAATATTCCATTGTGTGTGGCTAGTGGCTACCATGTGGGAACTCACAGTTCTAAAAAACAAACTAAACATCAAGAACAATTGCCCCAGGAGAAATTAAGGCAAATATCAAACGATCTGCAACCCAGAACAAAATAGGGACATTAAAAAAGCCCTAAATATTAAGGACTGTGGGCCTTATTCTTCGTTCATCCAACAAGCATTTATTAACTACCTTCTCTGAGCATGTCATGGGCCTCAACATCGGAGAGGACACAAACAGCCCGGGAGAGGCACGTCATATTTCATTTACTAATTACAGAATGAATTCAAGGCACTCAAAATTAAGCCTCAAATAGCGTAGAGAAGGCTAACTCCAGCCTCTAGTGGCTGTGCTTCAAAATTCCACTTGCAAGTCAAACACACTGCACATAAAATGCATTTCCCCACAGCGGCAGTTTGTAGAGCATGGTTAGGTGTTTAAATTGGCTCCTAAAAGTTGACTGGACCCATAATAAAACTGAAATATTACAAAGTTTCAATTTTAAGTCTAAAATCAAAACCATGAGTTTTGTTTTTCCAACAGCGTAACATTTGAATAAACATACTCAAACATGTTTTTAATGGACACACGGTCCTTAAGGCCTTCAGCATGGCTGACCAGGCTTAAAGCTCAGCCTTATTTAAGCCACTGAAAGTCTAAAAGGAGGAATAAGCTGCAATGCTGACCTCAAAGCCAGATGCACTGTGGGCCTAGGCTGACGAGTGATCTTCAGCCCCAAAGAGGAAACTCTATTTTCAGACTTTCTTCCTCTCGGAGTCAAAATACTTTCCCTCTGATCAAGAGGTGAGATGAAGAGGAAAACAGAAGTCCTGACAACAGATGGGGGATCTGGATTCCTAGGGGGGGATGAGCAAGTAAGGGATGCCACAACATAAAGGGAGAGGCAGGATACAGCAGAGTGAGTCCCAGAGCCAGCAGGGGGCCAGCCTTGCTTGACTGGGGAAGGGAAGGCAGAGGGACTAAGAGTAAGAATAACGGGGCTGGAGGGAGGGTTGGTGCTAGGGGTACTGAGTATTTAGGGACAAGGAGAACTGAAAGGAGAGGCTCAGGATAGCATCCTCATTTGAATCTAAAGGTCCCATTTAAGGGCATTTGAGAACAGAAAACTGCTGCTGCTAATGATGATGGTGATAATGGTGATGACAGATAGCACCTAAGAGTTGACATTTACCATTTTCTACATAAGACAAACTGTTCAAAGTTATTCACATATATACTGTTATGTAATCCTCATTTAAGGGGAAAGGTCTCCATGCAGTGGAGAGTTCTGAACAGAACGCTGAGGAAAGAGTCGGAGAGCCAGAAAGGAGGGGAGGGGACTTGCCAAAGAAGGAAAACAAAACACACTTGTTGGCACTTTAACTTTATCCAATATACTCTGTCAGTTTTAACAACCATTCCTTTCTTATTTGGTCTCAGACCAAATAACTAAGACTACACCTGTCTTTCTAAAACCAAGGGCCAGACTCTCACTGGAGGCTCAAACAATATTTGTAGATAACGATAATGACACGCTTTTAGAGCCCAACAAACCTGAGTTCAAGTCACAGTCTGAGGCTCTTAATAGTTCTTAACCGTTAGTAGTTGACCTTGGGCAAATTATTTTTTAACCCTTCTGAATGCTGTCTTTATCATTCTCACAAAGGAGAATGAGCTAAAAAAACTATCAAAATGTCCTAAGTATCCACTTGCCCAGCTCTCACAAACCCACTTTCTCCTTGCCAGAAAGCTCCACAGAAAGCAAAATAATCCCTCTCCCAAAAAAACAAAAACAAAAAATCCTCATCACACACCTACCCTCTTCTGAGAAATCAGGAGAACTCAGCATGACCCACCAACAGGAACTAAGATTGGTACTGCGACACTGTGCCCCTTTCTCACCCTCCCAATGTGAGAGGAGTCACAAACAGAAGCTGTGCCCTGCTCCCTTCCGTAAAGAAAGCCCAGCCTGACTCTGGCCTCAAACTGCACCAACCACTCCTGAGGATGCAGAGGATGTCTCGAATTTACCCAGCCCTCACAAGGTGATAACAGCTACCATCTACCATGCACGCAAAAGATCCAGTTTGAAACTGAGGATTTCAAAACAAAGTATCGAAATAGCGTCAGCATGGTCTCCGTGAGGTGGGTCATTTACCAACTCTCTGACTCCTTTTCACTCCCAGGAACATCGGAGGATCCATGATATTGGAAAAAATGGGGGTATGAACAATACAAACTAACAAACAGCACAACATTCCCCTAAGTCCTCTGGCTCTGGAACATGTGACATTCACAGAGGTTGTCTCTCCAGCTCTGGGTCACCCAGAGCAGTGCAGCCTCATCTACTCACTTGCAGCTTGGGCTTGGCTAGAAAGACCCCATCACGGTGCCCATGGCGTGCAACCGTCCAGCTGCACAGGGCCCCCACAGGCAGAAGGGCCCCACACTTGGTTGTTGTTGCTGTATTGAAATTCTTGACAATTAATCATTATTAATAATTCTTAACAAGGGGCCCTGCATTTTCATTTATATTGGGTCCCATAAATTACGTAGCTGCTCTGGTACTGCCTGACTCAGAAGAGGAGTTCAATTCACAGCAGCAACTTGTCAGCTGTGGGGGCAGCCAACACACCAGGTGGCTTAGGGTCAGAACTAACAACTAGTTAGAAAACACACTAGTTTTCAACCTTGGGAAGGAAGGACTTGACCCCACACTACTCCCTCAAAAACAAAAACAAAGTGGTGATTGCAATTCCATTTGAAAGATGGAATAATTAAGCCAGTTAAGCCTAATTTCCGCTGGTTCTATTACCCCAGAGGGGGAAGCCATCGGGTGCTCACTTAGGGAGACACTAGGTGGTAGTTCCAGCCACCCAAGGAGGGTTGGGTTAGGAGGCAGCGCACAGCAACCACTTCCAGCATAAAGGAAGAAGCACAAGGAGGCACACTCACATCAAGGAGTCAGTCACCCTAAGTAGAAAACGCAGGACATGAATGAAGGTCAACACCCAGGGTCAACCAAAAATTCAGTGAGGAGAAGCACTTCCGTGTGTGTGTTTTACAGAAAAACTGAGCATCTAAGACTTACTTTTTTAAAAATTAGAGACTTTTTTAAGAAGTAACAAACCACTTCTAAATTCTTTCTTCTGGTTAGGACAATTCTTCACAGGAAACCAAAACTCTTATTCTAACACTTAAACAAGTAAAACTGCTATAACTGCTTTCAATTCTTTAGTTTATCTAAAGATTTCAACAAATGGCGGGGGCACGAAGTGCAGACCCTCCCCCGCTGCTGCAAATGCCCCGAACACCCCAACCCCCAAGGAAGGCAGAGCCAGGGCTCCCTGTTACGCCCGCAATTCCAGAGAGGAATTTCAAAGGTCAGGTCTCTAGCACCATCAGGAAACTTGGGTAACAACTTGAGAGAGAAAAGCCCCTGATGCTGGAAATCTAGGGCCAAAAACAGCAAACTCAATCAGGTAAAAGTCAACCAAGTTAATTGCAATGAAGCAATTCAAATTAGCTTTTCTTTCCAATGGTTCTATAAAACAGACACTTTAGACAGGGTCCCATTCATTACCTGCCATATTCCAAAAGTGTAGCATGGATTCGAGATTCTTCATCAAGCAGCTCCTCTGCTCCCTGCTGGCGTTTGTATTTCCGACGGGGCTTGTAAACATCCTAAGAAGTGGAGGAGACAGGGCAGTTACTGCCTGTGAGAAGGCTCCCCTCCTGAGCTGGCTGCCAGATGCGTCCAGTCAGGCAGGGAGCGAGTCCTTCCCCATCATGGCGAGCGCGCAGCTCTCCTGCGGGTCCACAGGGCGCACTCAGGGTCACTGCCTTCAAGGAGTCTGCTCCTTTGACTTCCGTACAGGTAGAAGTATTTCCATCCAATCTATTGTGTGCCAACTTTGTTTCAACTTGATGGGTTTTTTTGGTCCTATGACATATTCATATTTTATGTAGTCAAAGATATTAATCATTTTTTATCTTACTTCCTATCCTAGGGATTGTGAAAAAAATTCTGGTATCTTACTTTTGTAATTTAGATTTAGCTCTTTCATCCATCCAGGTTTTCTTTTTTTTGGTACAGTGAAATGTAGGGATATTTTTTCAGAATGGAAAATTAAGAATCCCAGCATTATCACTGTAATAGTCATTCTTCCCTGATTTGAAATGGCATGCATATTTAACATAGGCCAATATTATCCTCTTCAATTGCTCTTGCTTTATGAGTCTCTATCATGTCTCCACTGTCCTTTTTCAAATTTCCTGACTATTCTTACACATTTTCTCTTCCAAATGAATCACAGCATCAGCTTGTCAAGTTCATTATGGAAAGCTATTGTTTTGATTAGTATCACCTCTAATTTATAGGTTTCTTCGGGAAGAACCAACATCTTTATAATATTGAGTGTTGCACTGAGAAACAAGGTTTCTCTCTCTATTGAAATCTTTTTTATTCCTTAATAAAATTTTCCAGAAAAAACACAAATTTTGCACAGTCACTACATATCCAGACCTTTCCACCACCCAGAGTGGCAAACCAGTTCAACAATCACAGACATATATATGTTAACGCAGAATCCTTAAAAAAAAGTCCTGAAATGGCAAAGGAGATGTCAATTCTTAGGCTCTAATACAAGAAAAGGAGAGTGGATACAAATCCTTCAGAGATACATATCATGTTGTATAAAAGTGTTTCGAGGTTTATCCTCAAAAAAATGTATGAAAACATAAAATGCGCTATAAATTTTCACTGACTTTTTAAATTACTAGAGTGTGATTTAGTTATAAATGCAGAAGAAAATATAGATCTATTTTGTGTAGGCCACCTTCTGAAACTATATATCTACATATATATCTACATATACATCTCTTTTATATATATATCTTTTCTCTTTCTCTCTCTCCCTATCTTCTAAACAAACCATACGGCATGTAACAGGTGCTCAATTAATGTTGGTCTTCACCTCCAGATAACCTGGTTTGTCATTCTACCCCAAATAAATGTCCTTGTTGACTGCCAAGCTAGCAGTCAAATAATACCTTAGTAATATTTTCTCAAGGCTCTGGGTACAACTAGGCAGCTGTTTACACAACCAAGGTATTCCATTTCTTTCTGGACCTTTTCTTCTCCACCACAGAGTTCAACACATCTAATCTTTACCCGGACAACACCAAGACAAGTGTTATTGTTAGGCTTCTCCAGATTGTGGCATTTTTATTCAAATAAGAATTGTTCCCCCCTTGATAATTCTAGTTAATTTTATTATTTTACTTTTTATTATGAAAAGTTTCAAACATACAGAAAAACATTTGTTCTACAACACATACTACAGAATCTCAACAATTTTGTAGAAAACGAATGGAAAAGAGTCTGGGATGATGCTGAAGGTTGTTCTTATAATTGCTGCCACAAACATTCCCTAGTTTGCTGCTAGTGTCTACATGAACAGGAAACTATAAATAACATAAAACAGATTTATAGGGAAAGGAAAATATAATTAACCCATATGATGTCACTTACTGTGTATGGTTTAATTTCCATTGAGCTCGACTACTGTAGCAGTGCCATATAATTGAGCTTAACTGCTATCTTCCTTAGTTACCACAGTCAATGAGCTAAGACAGGAAACTGGATTCTCCCAAAGAAGACTGACTCCAAAACGAGAGCATACTGACACCAACAGCTACCAAGACCTTCCATTCTGGCAAACAATGACAACGTTGGCCTTTATGTAATCACTCCTTATACTTTAAAGCACCCCATATGCACCTCACCTTTTGCATTTTATAATTACTCTATGAAGTACAGGCAAGGCAGATGCTGTTACCTCCACGTTACTACTGAAGAAGCAGAGATTAAATAATTTGTCCAGGATCTCTAGAATAGTATCAAGCATAGCCCTAGGTACCCTGGCTGCCAGTCCCAAGGTTTTTCCACTACACTAACTTGCCTCTGGTGGGCATTCTAGTCCCCCACCAGCCATTTCCGCTGAGCCCCCTCACAAGACTCACTGCACAAGGTGAGGCTGCCACATGGATCGTTACAAGGGTTTGCTTAGGGACCTAAATGTTATAGAGGTTTCCAGGCCAACTGTAAAAGAACTACTGCCGAGTCACCCTTCGAAGCAATAGGAGGCAGGAACACTGATGTCTAGTCCCATCTCTGCCACTAACTAGCTCTATGACCTTGGGAAAGGCAGCTCCTCTCATTGGGCCTATTTCTTCATCTGTAAAATGAAGGTTGGACTAACAGATCTTGAAGGATACTCCCAGTCTCTCATTCTTCATGTTCTTTTGATCCTGCAAAGATACTGATGTGGTAACATAATTCCATCAATAATTTAAAGTCTGTGATTAATTAAAAAAATGCTTTACACTTGATTGTGTTTTTAAAAAAGAAACAGAATCAACTTATCTTTTGCCATTGATAGTGGGAGCAATGGTAATGGCAAGCATTTATTGAACGCTGGGTCTGTGCCAGGTGTACACTGCTCTCTATGTGCTGCTCATTTGATCCTCACACCTACGAAGGTAGCTATCCTTGTTTTCCTTGTACAGATGATGAAACAGGCACAGAGAGGTTAGACAGCTTGCCCGTGGGGACAAAGGCGGTAAATGATAGAGGCAGGATCACTCCAGAACTGGGACTCTGCAAGGTGTTTGATACCCCAACTTTGACCACACGTCATGGTGGGTTCTGATCATTTGTCTCAGTAGATGCTAAAGGACACATGCATGGGATTAAAAAATTAAGGGGAGTCCTTTGTGAAGCAGAGATTCTTGCACTGTGAGAGTCACACATCTCTATTTAGCAGGTTCACCGGTGAGAGCAACTCCTCTGAATCACATCCAAACACCACGGTGAGGGAGTAGCAGAGCACAGCGCCACGGCAGTGTCTGTGGCAAAGCCCTGACTGCTGCCCCTCACAACTCCTTTATGACCTAAAGGAGCAGGCAGTGAAACAGTCACTACAAACTGGGCATCCTACACTCCAAAGCTCCAGTGGGCCAGACCACACCCAACCCGGCAGGAAGCCACACTCCTGAGTTGCCTCCACTGACCTTAACAGCTCACTGTCACAGGGCTCAACAGGCCAAACCCATAACAGACACACCTCAGCCCGTGAGCCCCGTGAACAAACTGGCTTCCACCTAAAGGGGCTCCACAGACGTTTCCACCACCAAGGGCAAAGTCCTGAAAGATCCCATGAGAAAAAGTTATAACTGAGACAAATACATTTGTTTGCTTTTTCATTCTCACATTAATAAAACAACAACAAACAGAACAAAGCCCCTGGGGACTGAGTGAAGGAAATGATGAGAGATGGACGGACGGCGATCATTTCTGAAGAGAGGAACATGTCTATAGACAGGAAAGTTAGCTGGGGAGGCAGACTTCTCCAGACACCCCAAGCCTTAATTCTTTTCTCTTCTCTTTTACATGAGCCCTGCAGGCATGTCTTCTGCTCTGAGGTCCAGCACAAGTCCCGCCTCGGGTCTCCTTGAGTCTGTACCAAACAGTATAACTTAGTAAATAAGAATCAGGTCACTGCATTATATATATGAGCCACAGACGGCTTCTGGATGTTGGCTCCTAGGTTTATTTCTTCACAGCAGTCTGAGACCTGTTGGCTCAAAAGCCTGCCAGTGCCAAACTCAAATTTTTACACAGCCAATTGTCTTAAACATGGCCCAAATAAGCAGACTCTTAGCCACTTACAGTCTGGGTACATTGCATACTCTGTGAAACTGCACCTAGCACGTGCTAACCATGCAGGATAAGTCCTGGGTCAATAAAGAACCCAAGCCCTTCAGACACCTCTAACCCAGAGACTTCCCTTTGTGCTGCTGGGCAATATCACCTAGACACTGAAACTTCCTCTGTGATACCCCCTGGGTGAGTCCCTTCTTCTCTTCCCCTTCTGGATGGTGGCCCCTGTGCCTAAGCCTCTGGATGGCCACATGTTGTGAGAGACTCCCTCACCGCGCATGCAAACCTGTCAAAGCACAGCCCAAATAAAGCTTGTGTGCGCTACTGCCACCTTGTGGTCCCCAAACCCCGAATCTCTTACTGGAATGTCCCTGCTTTTACTCCAGCTCCTGGAATGTGGTCTGGCACACAGTGAGTGCTCAATTACTATTACCGAATGGGAGCCTGGCCCCGTGGCCGAAAAGTTAAGTTCGCGTGCTCTGCTTCATTGGCCCAGGTTTTGCTGGTTCGGGTCTTGGGTGCGGCCCTAGCACTGCTCATCAAGCCGTGCTGAGGTGGCGTCCTACACAGCAGAACCAGAATGACCTACAACTAGAATGTACAACTATGTACTGGGGGGCTTTGGCGAGAAGAAGAAGAAGAAGAAAAGACTGGCAACAGATGTTAGCTCAGATGTCAATCTTAAAACATATATATTATTGAATGAATACATGGGGTCAGACAGATAAGGTTTTAGTCCCTGCTCCAATACTCACTACCTGTCTGATTTAGGGCGAGTTATTTTAACCTCTGGTTTTCTATCTGTAAAACAGGTATAAGTAAAGTTATTGTGAGGATTAATCAATCAATATATTTAACGGTATCTGACAAATAATAAAGGATAAGACATATATTTTTTGCATATTTTTATCAGACATCTGCTGAATGAAGAGGCCCTCCTCACAGAATGCCCTACGGAAGAACACACCGGAGTAGTAATTTTAAATGACATGGTGTCTTAGATGATCCAGTAAGTTCAGCAATGCATTTCCTTTCAACTAGACTGGAAGCTCTAAAAAGTCTTGTTTTTTCCTGTCCCCTCTATTCTCATACACAATTCTAAACATTACCAAAAAATGCTCAATAAATAATAAATGAATATATCTTTTGGGGTTTTGGGTCAAAATTCACAGGTACTCTCTACTCAAGGTTAAGAGAGAGTAATAGACTTTGCTGCACAGGACAGAGACTTCATGAACATGGAAGGCTGACAGCTCAAAAAGGAGGAAGTAAGCTATACAGCAGCACACTGAGACAAATGAGCGATTATTATTATGATGCAAAAGTGGAAGGTGGTAAGGGGAGGCTTGTCCTGGGTGGCAACAATTTCATTTTCTTACGTCCTTTGAAAAATACCACCTCTTATGAAGGAAGCCTTCTGCAAAGCAGCTAGCCATTCTGTGAAAAGGAGGTATGGAGAGGACAAGAAAGTAATGTGAAAATTAATAAACAGAAACTTCATTTACAATGGAGTCAGGAGGCCAGAAGAGGAAGCTCTCATGCCCTATAATGATGGCAAAGCCCAAGTGAAGAAGACCAGCTCTTCTTGCCCAGCAAAAGCTCAGCCAGTGAGACACTGTCACAACTCGGCCCATGGAACGCCAGTACACTGTGAACTCTCAATTCCTCCAACAGACTCTTTGTTTACAACAGCCCTCCCCACTTCCTCTTCTCCTCTATGAACGAGTTCCTCCTCCCTTTGTTGCTCTGAACTTGCAAGGGGCTCACTATGGTTGTGGATCCTGAATTGCAATTCTCTGTTGATCCTGAATCATTTCATTGGAACTGTGCTGTTCAGGCTTCGGCCCCATTCCTTTGGAACTGGGCTGTTCAAGTGGAACTGGGCTGTTTAGCCTTTGGATTAGGATGTTCCACTGGAACTGTGCTTTTGGCCTTCAAGCTGACCCCCGCCACTCCCCACCCCCCCGTCCCGGATTAAGCTGTTCTCTTAGAATTGTGCTGGTATTAAACCTGCAGGCTGTTTAGGCTGTTTGAACATATTTTGAGGCCCCCTGTGTTGCACAGGGACCCTGGCTGATTTTATATTTAAAAACCATAGTTCTGAGCCAGCCCTGATGACCTAGTGGTTAAAGTTCAGCGCTCACCACTGCAGCGGCCTGGGTTCACTTCCCAGTTGCAGAACCACACCATCCGTCTGTCAGTTGCCATGCTGTGTTGGCGACTCACACAGAAGAACCAGAAAGACTTACAACTAGAGTATACAACTATATACTGGGACTTTGGGGAGGGAAAAAAAGAGGAATATTGGCAACAGATGTTAGCTCAGGGTGAATCTTTCCCTGCCAAAAAAAATAATAATTCAAAGATAATCAAGTTTACAAAAAAAATTAAAAGAAACCAAAACGTAAGATTGCCCTCATATGCCATATTTAAAAACAATAACAATGACAACAACAACAAAAAAATAGTCCTCACTCATTCACGTCTCTAACTAAATAGATCAACTTAACCAAAGGTAATTTAGAACACCAATGGCAATTATAGGGAACTTTTGAACTCTCCAAACTTACTTTTTTAAAAACCAAATCAGACAACCATAACTCCATAATTTCCCAAACTGAATGCAATACCTATTTTGAATGGTATTTTGAGGCTTCCAAACATTATCACAAGGCTAAAATTGCCTCTTTGCAAAATAAAAATTTAAGATTAAATGAGGCAAACAAATGATTAAAGAAAGATAAAATGGCTTCCCAAACTTGACATTCCTCTTTCCCGGCTTCTTTGTCTCAGGCTCTGCCAAGGGCCAAGCATGGAAATTTGTCCAGGACTTCCAAGCAATAAACAACATTGTTATCCCTTAACATCCTGTTGCTCCTAACCTTCATATGCTACTAACACCCATTCTCAGTGGAAGTAAATCCTTTATGTAACTGATTTATGCACTGTGTTCTTAGTGTCTTCTGGTTGATGAAGCTAGCTGGTACCTTTTTGCCTTTACTTGGGAAGGAAAACAACTCACCTGTACAGTAACACCTCAGGATTTTACTGAGAGTCCCCATTTCTCACGAATCCTGAAAGCTGATCTGGACGATAGAAAGTTCCCTAGGGGTTCTACTTTGCTGCAATATGTGGGCCATCTGCTTCTTTGCTCATCTTCCCTTGCCTCCTCACAGGAAGACAGCATCCAATCACTAAAGCTTTTAGCCTTTAAGGGACACAAGTCACTAACGAAAAATTGTAGTTTGCCCAAACCCAGGTTTGATATTTAGGGCATCTGATATCAGAACAAGGCCACACCTAGATCCAGATAGGCTTCATAGTGTCCTGTTTCCAAAACCCAAAACTAAGCACCAACTGTGAGGTTTTCTTGGGTTAGTTGGCTACTGCCAAAATTGGATTCCAAATTTCTCTCTTATGGCCAAACCTCTGTATGTTTTACTAAAGAAAAATCCCAACCCAATTTTATGGGAAGACTAGGATGACATAGGCTTTAAGGCGTAAAGGAGAGTTTAACGAAAGGACCTGCCCTTGGACATCCCAACTATCAGATTCCCTTTTTCCTTTTTGTATATGAATAGAAAGGGAATGCCCCTGGGGTACTCACATGAAGACAGAGAGACCACCATGGACCCATAGGGTATTATAGCCAGCAAGTGGACCTTGTAGCAAGGGGATATCCCCTTGTCTTAGAACCAAAACTGCCACTGCCCTTTAGGTCAAGGCCACCAAGGAAACTGTGGGATCCCCTTCAACTATCTTTGTACCTCATGCAGTAGAAGCCCTCCTGAATTCTCACCACACTCAACATACTTCAGCCAGCTGCCTCATCTCCTATGAAATCCTTTTGGTAACTGCTTCTCATGTAACTCTATCACGTTGTAATTAACGTAACCTGCTACTCTTCTCCCCTCCAGTACCAACAAAGCCCCTCGTGACAATTTAACACCGCCAGATCACCTCCTGACCCCTCATGACGATCTCAGGAAACTCCCCCAAGTAACATCAACTTCTCATGGTTCACTGCTGGTTCTTATTTAAAAGGCGACAATGGCCAACACTGTGCTGGGTATGCTATTGCAACTCCTTTTGATATTGTTCAGGCAGCACCTTTACCTATGGCTTCTTCAGCCCAACAGGTCTAATTATAGGCTATAACACAGGCTTGTACTTTAGCCACGGGCAAAACTGCCAACATTTATACTAATAGTAGACACACTTTCAGAGTAAGCTTATGATTTTGGAATGTGGTGAAAGAAATGGGGCTTGCCTACTTAAAAATGGCCCCTACATTCAGAAATTATTAGATGCTATACTTTTACCTGCTCTTTAGCTATTATCAAGATACCGGGGCATTCTAAACTTGACTCTCTGGAAGCAAAAGAAAATCACCTTGCTGAAACTTCCACAAGGAATACTGCCCTTAAAGGAACCAACAGCAGCCAAGCCTTTGTCATGATCCAAAGTGATATTTCCCCAAACGATAACTTAGCAAAACTGGCTAGAGAAGCCTAACAGTTGACCTCAGAAGAGGAAAAAGAGTGGAAATTCAACAGTTGTTGGTTTGATAAGAGAAGAGAAAGCTCTGGTTCAAACTACATACCAACCCAGTCCTACCACGGACTCCAGAATTCCCCCTCCTAAACAGTGTACATGCATTTAACCACTTGTCTATTGACAAAGTGATAGCATTCATGAATCAATATTGGTGGGGAAATAGAAACAAGGCCACAAGAAATGCATACCTCACTTGTTCCACTTGTCCAAAATATAATCCAGGGAAGCCTGTTTGTATTGTTCCCAGACATTTTAAATGGTCTAACGAACCAGTCGAGGTTTGGCAAATGAATTTCATCCAACTTCCCCTGTCTCATGGATATAAATTTGTTTAATCATGGTCTGTGTTTTCTCACTGCACTGAAGCCTTCCTTTGCAGACAGGCTAATGCCTCTTCTGTAGCTAAGATCCTTTTGGAAAGGAGATCCCACCTGTGGAACTCCTCTGGAACTTCACGATTATCGAGGAACCCACTTTACCTGTCAGGTACTTTGCAACACGGTAAAGGTCTAATAGATGCTAACAAAATGAAGCACGTTCTGGTAGAGCAATCTTTTCACGGTGTGCTCCCGCGAGACCAAGACCTTAAGCATCACACCTTGCAGCCTGGAGATTCCATCTATTAGAAAAGACACCTCCAGAAGGACTCTCTTCAACCTCGCTGGAAAGGCCCCTATCAGGTACTGCTAACTAACCCTTCCTCCCCAAAACTCTTGGAATAGACTCTTGGATTCACGTGACACATCTAAAGAAACCACCAAACCCTGACCAGACCTGCACATCATCTGGTGACTTGAAAGTAAAGATTTCCTGGAATTGAAGCAGATGACATCTGATGAGACAGCTTTCCCAAGATGTCCAGATGAGGCCTGCTGGGAGTTTGTCTGCCAAACCTCTGATGCTGACATAACGCTTCAGATGACCTCCAATGCCTATGATCTTGATAAGATATGGACTTAAGGAAGAAAAAAACCACCCTGAGAGTTCTGCCTCCGATTCCTCCTTGTTACTTGAATGTGACCTCAATAGGTTTCCAGTCTGTGCACTTTCCCTCTGATGTGGGACATGACACCCAGGAAAATTCCTTAGCACCAGGAATAAAGGCCGATAAAATCAGGAAAACCTCTCAATCAGCGATGCTTTCAGAGAAAGGTCTTGATCAAAAGAGAAAAATGTGAAAATTAATAAATAGAAACCTCATTTAAAATGGAGTCAGGAGGCCAGAAGGGGAAGCTCTCACACCCTACAACAACCGTCGAGCCCACGTGGAAGAAGTAAGACTTCCTCTTCTTGTCCAGCCAATGAGAGACTGTCACAGCCAGTGAGAGAGTGTCACAACTCAGCCAATGAAAAGCCAGTACACTGTGAACTCTGAGTTCCTCCAATGGACTCTTTGTTTACATTAGCCCTCCCCACATCCTCTTCCCCTCTATGGAAGAGTTTCTCCTCCCCTTGTTGCTTGGACCTTGCAAGTGGCTCACCATGGTGGCAGATGCCTAACTGCAATTCTCTGTTGATCCCGAATAAACTCATTTTTGCTGGAGAAATAACTGGCTGTCTATTGTTTAAAGTCAACACCAACACATTTCAAAGAAAAAAGCAGAATTACTGGGAATAATCTCCAGGAGAAAGAAAAATAAGGCCTAGACAAAGAGAATATCCCAGGTGATGAGCTCAAAAGTTAAAGTTCACAACAGCCTTTCAGCCTGGTAATCTGGCAAGAGGTCCTAATAGCTTTAGGCATAACCTCTGACCCACTTCCACTTCATGGAATGTATCCTAAGTAAATAATTAAAGATAAAAGAAAAAATTTAGCCATGAGGATGTCCTACATAATAGCCAAAAGAAAAAAAAAAGATACAAACTAAGCTAGTTAATTAGTACCACACAATGAATGCTCTACAGCCACTAAAAATGATCACAGCCACTACAGCTATGGAGGTATATTTACTGGCATGGAAAGGTATCTTCAATTACATTGTTAAGCAAAATGAGCAAACAACAAAACAGAATATACACTATAATACCATTTTTTCCGCTAATTCTCTATATTGATAGCTGTAACTCTGTATTTCATGCTTGGAATAGAAGTGATTATTCCTGGCTGGTGGTGTCATGGGTGATTCAGTCTTTGTACTTTTCCTCCAATTTCTAGTTTTTTATCATTATTACTAGAGTCCCAGTACAAAAGAAAAACAAGCTTTTTTAAAACAAAAAGTCATGCACCAAAAAAAAAGCCGGGGCTACATAACCAAGGATGAATGCAAAGACTGGAACAGTCCTATAAGGATGGCTAAAGATAAGAATAAGCTAAATACTTTGAAAAACATTAAAATGTTTAATATTGATTTTTTTTAAAGAGGTCATATCTAAACAAGAGTAAGGAAAAGCCTACTGGTTGAGGCACAACAGTATCACGCTACTAGATGAAAAAAGAAGACAACACAACAATCTCCACTTAGCATCTATTGTCCAGCTGGACAAGGGGTCTTCAAATAGGAAAAGTCACAGGAATTGGCCCCACAAGGAACCGAAGTGGTGGTGGGAGAGCACCCAACCACTCTGGATGCGTCTGAGTCTCTGGGACCCAGAGGAATAATTGCCCAGAGTCTGGAAATGTCAAGAACATTACTACAAAATTGTGGCCAGCAATACGTGAGAAATCAGAGACCAGGTGAAGAGGGAGAAAACTGGAAAAAGCACCAACATCTGTTGTATTTGAGGAGTCAGATATAAAATCAAACTCTGGCTGCCTCTTCCTAGCTCTGCAACTATGTAGGCATTTTACTAACCTTTCTGAGCTTCAACTTACTGATTTCTAAAATGAAAATAATAACATATAACTCCCTGAGTGTTGGTGAGGAGTCAATGAAATAACATGTATAAAATGCCTAATTAGGTGCCATGCACCTAGGAGGCAGTCAGTCAATAAATAGCAGCTAGAGACATTTTTTTTTTTTGAGGAAGATTAGTCCTCAGCTAACTGCTGCCAATCCTCCTCTTTTTGCTGGGGAACACTGGCCCTGAGCTAACACCTGTGCCTATCTTCCTCTACTTTCTATGTGGGACGCCTATCACAGCATGGCTTGCCAAGTGGTGCTATGTCCGCACACAGGATCCAAACCAGCGAACCCTAGGCCGCCAAAGCACAACGTGCAAACTTAACTGCTGCGCCACCAGGCCGGCCACTAAATACATATTTTATTAGAGGCTGGGTCTAGAAACCAGGCACCTAGATGTTTGGCCATATTTTAATCCTCAATTTACCATTCATAATTTAAATTTGAGATTCCAGATTTGTCAATAAGGAGCAAGTTACAAACACTGATGAGGCATCTGAAGGGCTGTACTGGGAAAAGGCTAGAAGGAGAAGAAAACTCCCTTCAGGGCCTGAGACTGGTGAAGAGCCACAACCCCTGGTCATCTAGGAAGGATTTCATTACCTTTACCAAGGGAAGGATTTTCCTTGGGGACAGTGACAACAAACAACAAACAGCAAGCTGCTCCACTTCTTACACTGATTCACAAGAATAAGCCAGGGACACGCAGTGCAGCCCTGGAGTCTCTTGCAAGCTTCTGGGACTCTTATTTCCAGGCTGCAAGGAAGCACTCGCAAAAGCGAGGGGCAGGAGGGATGGAGGTTAACAGCAATGCAGATCAGTTAAGAAACCTAAGAAGACAGAATCCGGAAGTGAGAAGTATTTTCAGTAGATAGGGAAAGAAGAAAACAAAGCCCAAAGGCCAGGCCTGGCCTTCCATAAAAATTCTTTATCATTCCTACTACAGATGTACTGACAGACAATTGAGGAGTAAGTTCACACATAAAAAGAGAAAAAAACTATGCAATTTGAACTATTATCAAAGACACTTGCAAATATTTTTCCACTTTTGTTTTTCTTGATATTATTTTCTCATTAGCTGCAAACACCGTTTTCTCTGGAAGCTCACAGCATAGTGGTTACAAGAGTTTGCCTGCAGTCTCCACCATCACCAATGTGACCTTGGACAACATACATAGGCTATCTGTGCTTTAGTCTCCTCATCTGTTAAAAAAAAAGAATACTCCTTTGTCCTAGGGTTGCTGTGAGGCTAGATGAGATATATATAAATGCTTAGAACAACGTCTGGGCACCAGATTTTTGTCTTTGTCTCCTTAAATTCTACACAGTTACATTACCAAGCAGAAGATTTTCTTTAAAAACTCCACTATAAATGAGAAGAAGAAATAATGTGTCTCTAGAGGCCTGAAATGTCTGATGGGTACAGAGAGGCCAGTCCCAGTTCCACTGATAGGATGACCGACAGCTATGCTGGCCTTCTATTCTCGCTGATAAGGCTGAAAACCGTAATGTTTTCCCACTCACCACGCACGGCTCAGAGTGAGATTGACACAGGAAGATATTCAATTAAGCATTCATTTAAAAAGTTTACTTTTATTTTCTGTTTTTGAATAGGTGATACACAGACTTGGTATAAAATTCAAATACTACGAGGTTTATAGGGAAAAGAGAATTTCCCTTCCTCTCCCGCCCCAGCTCCCAATTCCCTGTATCAGAGCTATGCTGTCATCTGATTCTCGTATCTTTCCAGAAATGAAGCATCATTTAAAAGAAGAGAAAGCAACAGCATATCCAACCAAATGGTTATTATTTGTAATGACAAATGCTGTTAGGAGGAGTCTTTAATAGCATACAAAAGACTCTATACTGGGGGGCCGGCCCGGTGGCACAGCATTTAAGTTTGCATGTTCCACTTCAGTGGCCTGGGGTTTGCTGGTTTGGATCCCAGTTGAGGACATGGCACCTCTTGGCAAGCCATGCTGTGGTAGGAGTCCCACATATAAAGGAGAGGAAGATGGGCACGGATGTTAGCTCAGGGCCAGTCTTCCTCAGCAAAAAGAGGAGGATTGACAGCAGATGTTAGCTCAGGGCTAATCTTCCCCCCAAAAAAAAACAAAAACAAAAACAAAAAACTCCATATTGGTAAGTGAAAAAAACTACAAAATTATATTTAAAGCATAATTCTATAAAAATGCACATTAAAAATATGAAAGAAACATGTCCAACCATCAGAAGTGGCTGCTTCAGTGTTGTGAAATTAAGGTTGAGTTTTTCCCTTGTATCTGTCAGCATTTTTTAAAAAAAAACTTTAAGGATATTCTAAACTGAACACCTATTTCATAACCAGGAAAAAAGTTACTCTGCTGTCATAGCATGTCCTCTTCTTTTTGTTACTTAATACTGCCACCAAACTTAAAATTGCATCTGGCTTCAGAGCCTAATCATCTTAAAGGTTTTCCACTCTTCCTATTTCCAAAATGGAACAGGGGGAAAAATATGTATGACTACTATAAAGCGACAAAGACTTTTTTTGTTTTAAACAAGCACTTTATGTCTTTTATCATCAAACGACTGTTACCCTTTTCAGAATAATCACTTTGGGAGACCACACACTTATTCTTAAAGTAAAAAACAGGCAAAACAGCATGATGTATTATTTTCGGAAGAAAGAGAATTTGCACCTTGGCACTGAGGCTCCACTCCCATCAGTTCAGGTAGGAAGGCTGGGGGGTGAGTGGGGGCGGGCTGACCAGGTTCCGCTGGGCTCTGGCCCAGAGTGTTCTGACACGGCCCGAAGCTCCTCCACCCCTTGTGCTAAAGAAGTGGGCACACGCATACAGATTCCCAGAGGTTACAACAGACTGCGCATGGTGACAGAGGCCATCCCAGACTATTCCACAGAAAATATTCTTTCTCCAAAGCCACCATGGGGGCAGCAACCTCAATCTACCCTCTGGAGGTTGGCATTTCCTCTTTGGAGCTACTCAAAGTTTATACCTGCACTGGGACAAACAAGGAAGGGCTACGAGTTTGGAATATTTCTCCCTTGAAACCGAAACTAAGAAAAACACTGTGCAGTGGTCATGGCAAGTTCTCCCCGTGAACGCCAGGTCCAGACAGTGGGCACATAAGGCAGGGCTTCCCTCACCCCAACCTGAGGCCAGCTCCTGGGCAGCCCCAGCAGACGAAGCCTCAGGGAGCAGGGCGTTTATGACTAAACCAAAGGGCTATCTGGAGGCTGTGAACCTACGTTCTTCTCTTACACAGGGACTTGGACAGGGGAACTTACTGAGAGGTCAACAACAGTCTTGACGGCCTTTTCTTTTCTCTTGAGGAAGTCATCATCCTGTAAGACAAAACAAGGAATAAACAAATCTTGGGCGAAGACTGAAACGCACTGGACTGCTCAGACGTCGGCCCTATAAACCGACTTCCCGTCACTACCTCACCTGAACCAGTCTCAGTTTTCTAACAAACTGGAATACATTCCTCACGGGAAAAAGCTACCGCCTCTGCAGCTGGCTCCAAAACAGAGTTCTATAGTCAGAATGAAAAACGGGGACCACTGAGTGCAGTGGTGACGACAAGTATTCTCATTTCAAATCCTTACGAGCTCGGAAGCCTCAGGCAAGTTACCTAGCCTCTGAGCCTCAGTCTCTCCATCTGTAAAACAGGGACAGAAACACCTATGTCAGGGGGCAGCCATGAGGATTAAAGAGTAGAAGGCAGGTGATGTGCTGGGGCTAGAATGTAGTAAGCATTTCATAGTGATGAGCTATTGTTGTTGTTGTGATTACCTTTCAACTGTTACTCTAAGAATGTTCTAGGCAAGTGGTCTCTTGAAAAGCTTTATATGACTATAGAGAAATATACTCATGTTCTTATAATTTAATAAAAGTTCTGGATCAAGTACCAAAACTGACAGAAAAGGACAAAACCATAGGGGTTTCCACTCAGTGCCCATTTAAAGAGGCAGTTCTAGTGACCCAGGAGGTCCAGTCTCAGTGCTGCCCAGGCAGAGGCAGACATGCCACACAGGGGGTGGGAGCGCAGGGCAGCCTGCACTCACTCTGCTCCTTCCTGCTCCGTCTAAGTGTGCACCCATGCTCTCAGCTGGACAAGAAAAGAAAATGAGAACACTGACCTCAGGGAGACTGCAGGTCTTCTGGAACTGGGACACAGAGTAGGAGCGGATGTAGTCACCCATCTCTTCTTTTGTTTCTATAGCTCGCTTCACCAGCCACTGCAGAAGAAAGTTAGGAAACGTGAGCCGATGGGGTGAAACACCACTGCGGTGAAGGCCAACTCAGAGATGGCTCCACTCGTGAACCCAAATCACTGTCCTTGAACTGACCAAGTGACGACAAGCTATCAACACACACTGTCCTATAGGAAAAGCAACCGGCTTAGCGTCTGAGATGCTAAGATCCAGTGGGACCTAGAGCTGAGCAGCTGTGCAGGAGGAGCCTCACTTCAGAGCCTCAGGCCTCAGTTTCCCTCTCCATGTAAAGTGAAACTGAGAACGTCAGTTCCTTTCACCTCACAGAGCTACTGTGGGAGCAAATGGAACCACATGTACTAGAGTGCTTTGTAAATACCCGAAACATAACACAAATGCAGCTATCCCCACAACCTCCTGGTTATAGCGATCGATCTCAACGTCATTCTTTTTCCTGCTTCTTGCACTACAGACCAGAGAAAGGGGAAGAACCAGAGAGAACCCCTAGTATAACCCTCAACTGACAGATGAAAAAACATCCCCAAACTATTCAGATGTGAGAACAGGGTGTACTGAGTACATAGCCTTGGGCTTCGGGTTAGCTTGGCACTCACAACATTCTCTCTCTCAATCTGCACAATGCTACAAGGTGGCTGGTACTGGCTGCGATGACAGAACCTGAAGCTCAGAGAGAGTACGTAACTTGCCCATTGATCCACAGCTAGCAAACCACAAAGCTGGGTGTCACAACTCACAGGCTCTTCCACACCAGAAGGCTGGACATATGGGCTTCATTAAATGTTTCCCAGCTCTTTTGGGCTGATGTGCAAAAGGAGGTGTTTCTCCCTACCTAAAACTCCAGTTAATTAAAACACACACATACACACACACACACCCCATAACCTGTGGAAGATTCCAGTGCTCTGAGGGTAAGAACGCAAAGTCAAATAAGAGCCTTTGTTGTCCTCCCCTGGCTCTTCATTCAATTCCTTTACTACTGAAGAACATCATGGAGGGGTGCCATCTGTCAGGCTTGCCATTCTCTCTCCAGAGAGAGCCACTACATCTCAAAAGCAGTTTTTGGACAGTAGTTGTGTTTCCCCAAGAGCACAGCCACACGTGGCAAGGTTTAGCTGCCTAGGAAAGTAGGCACGTGGCATGCTGCATGGTGCTCCCACAAGGACAGGAAGAAATGCTTGATCACGGAGGGCCAGCTCAAGGAAAGGACCCGTTTAGGAATTAGCTGCCCAGGAGAGGGGCGGCTGCAAATATCTATATAAGGAACATTCTTTTGTTGTTAGCATCTTTCATTTATTTCCATCATTCCACTCCACCCCATCTCCAAACAACCACCTCAGGCACGGACAAAGCCAGAAGCAGGGGCAGAGGATGAGACCACACTCATAACTATGGTAGCTCCTAACTCACACCCCGACCCCAACACCACAGCCCCAGACAACTAAGGAGGCTGACACTTGCTCAAGTCAATTTGTCTCTGCTTTGCTTTGGATCCACAGATCCAGTTTCTGGTCTTTCATACTTGTTTCCTTTTCCATTAATCAGATCTACCCAGAATTATCACTTGGTGGGATGCTGGAGAGTGTTATCACATAAGGAAGGCAAAGCATGTTGAGTCATAGGATTCCCACAGACAGTCCAATACTGTTTTGGAGTTCCCAGCATGAAGGGCTGTGGAGGGAACCTCTTGGACAGCCACGCTCTGCCACAGCTCCCTGGCATTCAAGAAAATAGCTACCCTCACAGGATCACATCCCACATGGGAGAAAAAGATGTGACCTAGAACACCAATGGCTGGAAGTTAGACCCGTTTTTCTCCCGGCTGGCATTCGGAGCGTGTTACTATAGCTTTGTAAACGGTGTGAACATTGGTGATGAGTCTCGAGCCCGGCACAAGACAACGAGTTCAATGGTTCCCAACTGCTGGTCCGTGACTATCCTTGCACTGGTCTCCAGCAAAACAGGAAAAAACTAGAGGCATGTGGTAAGCTTTTCAGGATGCTAAAGGTATTCAATTTGAAGGACTGTCCTTTATTTTAAGATTGGGAGTTAAATGGCTTTTCAGGAAATGATAGAGAAACTAAGAGCAGTTACTTTTAAAAAGGCCCTTGCCTGGCAAAATACAGATGGCACCCGTAGGTCAACCTCCATTTTTGCTTTAAAATTTTACTGGTCCATGACATTAAGAAATCTGGTAACCGGCAGCCTAGGCTCTCACATCCAGACAGGAAGCCCCCCAGCATTCAACTCACAACACGGAACATTCACAGACACTCAAAATGCCCAAACCAAATGCAGAAGATCACTTCCTTTTCGCTCTCTTCTCATATCTAGACTAGATTCTTTGCCCTCAAAGTTCTAGCATGGGGCTGAGGAAGGTCTAATCACTAGAGATCCAGGCTTTGGGGGAAAAGGCAACAACTTCACAGAATGACAGTGTTGGAGGTTTTAGTAATAACACAGGGGCCCTACTTCCTAGTTTCACAAAAAGGATCAGGTACCGTCCGTCTGCACCAGACAAAAAGTCTAACAAAGATACAAATCAAATTCTGAGTTAAAGTCTTGAAATGTTTTGCTGTGTACACAAACAACTTCTGGGATCCTTTGTTCCTTCGGTTTGTCGTTTTCCAGAGCTCATCCCATACCGTAGTAGGAGAATCATTGGCGCAGGAGTCTGGAGCCCAGAAGTTTAGTACTGGCTCACTTACTGATAAGGAAGAAGGATGAGATTAACATTACTGAGGGCCTGTGCCGGGTTGACCTCTTTTGGCCTTTGGCTCTTTGTCTGTAAAGTCAAGAGTTTAGGCTAGCATGAGTTGCACCTAACCAGAGATGTCCAGGAGTTACTTGAGTGGTTTGGTTTGAGATTTTTGTTTGTTAAAATGTTGAGGCCCAGCACCAGACGTGCTCAATCAGAATGGTAAAGGCTCTGGCAGTGGTTCTCAGCCAGGGCAGTTTTGCCTCCCAGGTAGGGTGACCAGTTCATCCCAGTTTACCCAGGACTTGACCAGTTTTAACATCGAAGGTCCTGCATCCCATAAATCCCACCTCTGTCCCAGGTGGCCTGTGAGGATTGGCCGCATCTTTTGGTTGTCAGAACTGGGGGCAGGCTACTGGCATTTAGTGGGTAGAGGTCAGGGATGCTGCAGAACATCCCATAATGCATAGGACAGCCTCTCACAACAGAGAATTATCCAGCCCACGATGTCCATAGTGCCCAGGTTGGAAAGACCTGGGTTATAGCCAGGGCGTGTGTGGGCTGGGGAGCTCACGGGTCATTCTGATGCCTTCACCTGCTGCAGGTCCACAGCACGCTTGCTGTGTGGGTTCACTCTAACAGTCTGTGTCTGTACCTGACTCTTCTCAGTTGTCTCTTTAGAGTTAAATTAACTCTTTCAATTGACTTCAAATTCAGTTGTTATTATACTAAATGTTTTCACTTTTTATTTCAGATTTCTTAAACATTTCGTTTTTCTCTGAACTCTCTCCCAACCCGACCAGCCTTGCCATTTTCATTTCATACAAGTTCCTTCATTGTACGTCCTCTGCGCCCCTTCTTATTCTGTCACAGTTTAGGCTCTGGGCTATAAGGTACACCGGCGTCAGCGGTGGAGAAACTCCAGTAGTGCAGGGTCGTCGTCTTTATATATAGAAATGGTTGGGGATTTGGCTTTTCTGACTGGAGGAACTCTTCTAAGCTTGACTCCAACCCAGTGGTGCCTTTAGCCAGCAAAACTAACTTAGGCAATTATAGCAGTATTAACTGTTAAAAAGGGGGGGGAACTCGCTAATGATAAACTGTCTTCTGTTTAGGAGCCTTCGAGGATACTTCATTTGCTTCTCTGACTAGTCTTGTCAATGAGAACACTCTAAAGGCAATAAAAGAAATGGGCTTTACAAACATGACCGGGATTCAGCATAAAACCATCAGACCGCTTCTGGAAGGCAGGTATGATCCACATTGATGTTTGGGCTTTAATCTGTTTTCAGTGCCAGTAGTTCAGAAAGGAAATACCAGTATGTTCGGTTGATTTTGCACTGTGTGTTGGCTTACATATCCAACCTGCTTTAAAGAGTTATTTGCTGATGTTTGAAGAAAAGCGTTCCCTTCTGTTGTAGAGCATGTCTCTTATTTCTGAGTTGGGTATTTGACGCAGGTGATTGCTTTCAGTGATGGAGAAGGTGGGGACTTTGTCTTTTGTTGCTCATGTTCTGGCGTTGATGCCCAAACGATATGCGGTAGTGACATGGTAGGTATTCAGTACATGACTTGTTGAATGAGTAGACTAACTGTCTCTGACCTTTCCTGTCTTAATCCTTAGGGATCTTCTAGCAGCTGCAAAAACAGGCAGTGGCAAAACCCTGGCATTTCTCATCCCTGCGGTTGAACTCATTGTTAAGTTAAAGTTCATGCCCAGAAATGGTAAGTCTGTGATCCACTGTCTTTGCCGTACCTCACTAGAGTTATTGTAGCGGGTACACGCTCTTGGTGATAACTGCAGGCTGACTTTCACCGCATGTCATTGTTGCCTTTGTAGGAACAGGAGTCCTTATTCTCTCACCTATGAGGGAGCTGGCCATGCAGACTTTTGGTGTTCTTAAGGAGCTAATGACGCACCATATCCATACGTATGGGTTAACAATGGGGGGCAGTAACAGATCTGCTGAAGCGCAGAAACTAGCTAATGGGATCAACATTATTGTGGCCACACCAGGCCGTCTCCTGGACCACGTGCAGGTAAGAGAACACTGTTGTGTAGTCCCTGTCTTACTGTCTTGTGTGAAACCTCAACCTGACAGCTAACAGTTTTTCTTTGTCTTGTTAGAATACTTCAGGGTTTATGTATGAAAACCTTCAGTGTCTGGTTATTGATGAGGCTGACCGTATCTTGGATGTTGGGTTTGAAGAGGAATTAAAGCAAATTATTAAACTTCTGCCAAGTAAGTAGGTGGCATCTGCATGTGGTTTGCAAAGTAGTTGGAAGTAGGTGAGGGTTGTTCCTATATGAAAACTGTTAATACCAGAATTCTAACATAGCCAAGTGAACTTGTGCCAATCAACCTTAGAGATCGTCTGCAATGCAAGCATCAAGCTTACTAGTAACTTGTTACAGTGGTTTTGCCATTTTAGAGGTTATAATGCAAGTTAAACAGTCCTTACATGTCATTCCAGTCCACATCCGCAGCCCCATCTTCCTTTCCTTACCTCATTCTAGCGTCTCCCAGGTGGCAGTAGACTTGTGGCCTTCTGTGTTGTATTTGAGTTGTACATATCTTGGGTATAGTACTTGCAACATTGTAAGCTGCTCATATCTATAATAAGGCCATAATCTCCTTCATTAGAGAGTTTGTTTTTAATGCTTTGTTGAGGTATAATTGACATAATCTGCACATATTTTAAGTAAACAATTTAAGTTTTGATACGTTTATGCCTGTGAAGCCGTCACCACAATCAAACAGTGAGCATCTCCATAACCCTCAAGCTTCTTTGTGCACATTTGTGATCCCTCCCTTTCACCTTCAGTAAGAACAGCCCTCACCTGCTTCCAACGACTGCTCACACACGTCTGCCTCCCAGGTGACGTTGATCTGCCTTCTGTCACCGTAGATCAGTGTGTGTTTTCTAGAGATTTGCATGCATGGAATCATACAGTATAAATTTGTCTGCTCAGCAAATTCTTTTGCAAGTCATCCATGCTGTTAATATGTATCAGTAGTTCTTTATTCCTCAGTTGCATTCCATTGTGTAAATGTACCGCAACTTGTTTATCCATTCACCTGTTGTTGGATGATTGTGCTATTTACGGGTTTTGGTTATTACAAATAAGGTTGCTGTGAACATTCATCTACAACTCTTATTATGGGCATATATTTCCTTTTTTCTTGGGTAACTACCTAGGAGTGGAGTGTTTCGTGTATGTTTAGTTTGTACCATTTTGCTTTCTCATCGGCAGTGTATGAGAGTTCCATTTCCTTCTATTAAGTCTTGAAATTAGGAGGTGTTAACCCCCACCTTTGTTCTTTTTCAGATTGTTTTGGCTATTCTTGTTCTTTGCATTTCTGTATAAATTTTAGAGTCAGTTTATCCATTTCTACCCCCTAAAAAATCTGGCATCATGGTTGGGATTGTGTTGAATATAGATCATTGGTGGAAGGCAATACTGAGTCATTCAAACCCACGAATGAGGTATACCTCCATTTATTAGCACCTTAATTTCTCTCAGCAGTGTTTTAGAGTTTTCAGTGTACAGGTTTTTTCACATCTTTTGTCAGATTTATCCCTAAGTATTTTATTAAAATTTTAAATTGTTCATTGCTTGTATATACAAATACAGTTAATTTTTTAATTTTGACCCTTTATCTGGCAAGATAATTATTACTATACTCAATGGGATTGTTCAGTATGACCTTCCAGATGAAGCTAGCCTTTGGATTTTCTACCTAGGCAAACATACCACCTACATGTAAAAAAATAAAATTCTTCACTTAATTCTTTTCTTGCCTGACTGCACTGGCCAGCATCTCCAGTACAATACTGAATAGAAATGGTGAGAGAAGACATCTTTGTCTTTTTCCTGATCTTAAGGGGAAAGCGTTCAATCTTTCACCATTAAGTAGGATGTTTGCCATAGATTTTTTGTAGCTGCACTTTATCATATTGAGCATGATCCCTTCTGTTCCTAGTTTGCTGAGATTTTTTAATCAGAAATAAATGTTACATTTTGTCAAATGCTTTTTCCGTGTCCTTTGAAACTGTCAGATGTTATTTCTTTAGTTTGTTAATATGGTAAATTATATTGGTTAACTTTCAAATCTTGAACCAACCCTGCATTCCTGGAAAAACCCCACTTGGTTATGATGCATTATCCTTCTTTATATATTGAGTCACTGTGCTGAAATTTTGCATCTATGCTTATGAACTGTTGTTGGGTTTGGGGATCATGGTAGTGACTGGCTTCAAAGCATGAGTCAGGAAGTAGACTCTCTTCAGTGTCCTGCAGAGTTTCTGAAGAATTGGTAATATTTCTTCCTTAAATGTTCGATAGACTTCACCAGAGGAGGCCGTTGGGGCTGGAGTTTTCTTTACGTGAAGGTTTTGGGTGCAATTTCTTTAATAGATAGAGGCTGTCTGCGTTTTCTCTTTCTCTTGAGTGGGCTTTAGCAGTTTGTCTGTCAGGGAAATTGTCCTCCGTTGTCAAGGTTGTAGACAGAGATGTTCATGATGTTCTCCTCTTAATGTCGATAGTGCTGTCATGTCCCAGTTATTCAAAGTTCTACTTGGAGCATTTGTAGGTGTGAAGCAATTCTGAAGATTCCCTGAAAGATTTGTGTTACCTTTATTTGCATCTGTTTCAGCACGCAGACAGACCATGCTCTTTTCTGCCACACAAACTCGAAAAGTTGAAGACCTGGTGAGGATTTCTCTGAAAAAGGAGCCATTGTATGTTGGTGTTGATGATGATAAAGCTAATGCAACAGTAGATGGTCTTGAGCAGGTAATTTGTGTCAATATCTTAAATTTTAAGGATCTTCCTTGGTGTTTCTTTGTAACTGGAGGATCATCCAAAAAGCAGATGAATTAATGAACTTTTAATTCGAATATAGTAAACTTGGTATTGGGTCTGTGGCTCTTTGATGTAAAGTATCTTGAACTCTGAATAATTTGGTCGGCTCTCTTTACTCTCTCTCTCAATATGGCTTGCCACATGGGAGGTTATTAATCACTACCAATTGTAGATGCAGTAAAAAAAATTTGTTTATTAATCTCTTGCTTGAAGACACAAAGTGAGTTAGAAGATGGAGAGACTGGTTTCACCCACGTAGCTTTAGAAGATTGGAAATGAGATGACAAGGATCTAAACTAGGTTGATTAAAAATAGAACTTTAAAGGGGCTGGCCCTGTGGCCGAGTGGTTAACGTTCTGTGTGCTCCAGTTCAGCGGCCCGGGTTCACGGGTTCAGATCCCAGGCGGGGACCTACACTGCTGGTCAGTCGGGCTGTGGAAGCATTCCACATACAAAATAGTAGAAGATTGGCACAGGTGTTAGCTCAGGGTGAATCTTCCTCACAAAAAAAAAAAAAATAGAACTTTAAGATTGAATCTTTTGTTGAATAAAATATTTTCCTGTAACAGTTTAGCTTAAAAACCTTTCATTTGTTGTCTAATTTTTAAAAATATATTCACCCAGCCTTGTTACCTTGTTTGGGACGGTGCACTTAAACTGTGGTTATTTGATATTTGGCTGTTAAAAACCTTTTAAAAAAAATGAATCATTGATATGCCTTGAGAGTTCTAATTAATAGAGGTGTTAATATATTATGGTTGGAAGAACTGTTGATAACCAGGAATCTCAGAAATGTGAAACGTATTTAGTATCCAGTGTTCACAGCCAGTAAAAGGAATTGAAAGAGCTAAGATTAGTCCTATGTTAGGAATGCTTGTTAGAATGAAGGCAGTGGTTTTCTTATACGTAAGGCATAACAGTGTGTGTACAATACTTACCTTCTGTGCTCTCCATAAAATTATGTTGGTTCATGAAGCTGCAAATGTCCATTTGCTTATTTCGTATCTCCTCGTTTGAACCACTTCTAGGGGTACGTTGTTTGTCCCTCTGAGAAGAGGTTCCTCCTGCTCTTTACATTCCTTAAGAAGAACCGGAAGAAGAAACTAATGGTCTTCTTTTCTTCCTGTAAGTCTGTGAAATACCACTACGAATTGCTGAACTACATCGATTTGCCTGTCTTGGCCATTCATGTAAGTGATCACGATGAGTTTATTGAAAATAGACTATGCTTATCAAGTTATATAGGTGGTGGGGTTTAAGCTATTGCTCTCTCCTCTAAACATAGTTCCAAGTAGTTTGCTCAGCATTGGGTGATTGATCCTATGTGGAGGGAGCTTTGCTCGGTGTGGAGGGGTGAGGACCACACAGGAGTAAGAGACGCCGTCCACTTGGGGAAATAGGATGTAGGCCAGAGAGTGCACTTGAAAGAAAGCAGGTTAACAATGCCACAGTCTGGGCGTCTACATCTGGCCTCCCGGACACAGCCTCCAGTCTCCAGCTCTGATGGATGTTGTGATTGGATTCTAGGGAAAGCAGAAGCAAAACAAGTGGACCACCACGTTCTTCCAGTTCTGCAATGCGGATTCAGGCATATTGTTGTGCACAGATGTGGCAGCTAGAGGGCTGGATATTCCTGAAGTCGACTGGATTGTGCAGTATGACCCTCCAGATGACCCCAAGGTAACTGGCATCCTTGGGGTTTCTCCAGAGTGGCTCTCACTAAGGACTGTGCTTACTCTCCACGCTCCCTGAGGAACGGCACATTTCACAATCAGAGGTGTCTCCCTTGGTCATTCGGTCATGTTTTATTGTGCAGCCATTGCCACGTTTCTCTGCTGCTGATAATATTTAGGGCGCTTGCAGGACTCAAAACGGGTGTGCACAGAGATGTGAGAGGCGTCAGTGGGACTTCACTTAGGAACGTTACAGGCTTGGAATGATGTGTTAGGAGCAGTAGGTGTCAGAAGGAAATACAGTTTGCTTACAGAGATAGGTAAGATTCTGTAGCATATGTGGTAAAATAAGTTACATTAAGTATTTTAAACAAACAATAGAGTATGTAAATTATCAGCCAGCATTTAAACACGTTTGAAAAAGCCATTTTGAAGATGAAGCACACTTAGTAGTCATTTTATCAGATCATAGAGTTAATGTGAGTATCGTGTCCAGCTTTCCTTCGGCCTCGGTCACTGCCCTGTTACCTTTTGGGTATGGTGCAAGCAGAAGGAATGGTGGGCCAGCTTTGGGGAACGTGGTGATGGTCTGTGTGGCACAGCCCTGGAGGCCCAGCACTGCCTCATCCAGATGTGCTGACACACACTGTCCACTACCGTGCAAGTCCCGGGAATGCAGCCCACCACAGGTTCTGTGGAGGTCCGTGTGTAACTCAGGTTTTCTCTCTTCACCAAAGGAATATATTCATCGTGTGGGCAGAACACCCAGAGGCCTAAACGGAAGAGGGCACGCCTTGCTCATTTTGCGCCCCGAAGAGTTGGGTTTCCTTCGTTACTTGAAGCAATCCAAGGTAAAGATCTCTGCTTGGAAAATCTTCAGTTGGGAGCAGATTGCTCTTGTTGGGCCTCGTTTGCCAGTGCAGACAGCAGTAAGCAGCATTTCTAGATGTGTCCAAGGAGTCATGAGTCACTGCAGTGCTAGGAGGACAATGGTTACAGTGCATAGGTAAGCAGATGAGGTTTTCCGTGGGTCCAGCCGAGGAAATGTGAACAGGAAGAACTCCCCGCACAGCTCAGCCCTGGAGCTCTGCATTGCTCAGCGGTGCGTCTCGTGTCCCCAGCCTCCCCTCTCCCAGCCGTCCAGCCCTGTTTGAGACCTCCTCTCCTTCTAAGCTCCCTCACACCTGATCATCTCCAGCTCCTGCTCCCCTTCCTCCATCTTCTCCACGTCTCTCCATCCTGGTGTCTTTCCCTCTCACCTCACCGCAATGTGTGGGGTCGCCCTTCACTCTACCTCTTCCTCTTCCTTCTGGCCCTCGTTCGTCAGCTCTGTGTGTTACCTTCACTCTCTCCCTGACAGTTAGCTCTTTACCATCTCAAGTCTCACTAAAAAAAGAGCTTCAAGGCTAAACCCATTCTCCTACCACCACCTCCAGCGTGGCTACTGCCCCTTGCCTTTCTTCAGTCTGACTTTTGAGAAGTGCTTTGTATCTTCTCCATTTACTTTCCCCTCCCCCTGATCTCCAGCCCCCCTCATCTGACTTTGACCTCCTCCTGTCCACCACGTCTGAATTCGTTAGAGGCCAGTGGCCTCTTTTTTGCTAGATCTTATAAATATTTGTCAGGCCTTCTTTTTTCTGACTTTTGCCTCCTCTTTGGCCTCCCTGGCACAGTCTTGCCAAGTAGATTTTCCTCCACTGTGCAGCTAGGTACATTTCCCCAAAGTTGTCCTACAGCCTTTGCACGTTTTCTCTAGAATGCCCTTTTCCTGGTTCTCTGGATTGCTCTGGTTTCAGCTAGCTGTTGCCTCTTCTGGGAAGCCAGTGCTGATCTCCTGCCCTCCCTCGTGTTCCCACAGCACAAGGGCTCATCGAGTTGTCATCTTATCACTTACCTGTGTCCCCGGCAAGACTGCAAGCTTTCTGAGGGTGGGCCCAGGACATGGGCTGCATCCCACCAACCCCCAGCACGCAGCACAGTTTGGGCACTTTCCAGTTATCTAAGAAGTGAAGACTGCTTTCCTTCCTGTAGGAGTTTTTGGCCACAAACCCCAGTCAAGTCACAGGGCAGTGTGGTGTTAGGGCAGCTCTCTTGACATGGAAGGAAGGACTAGTGATCCTTCTAACTGGAAGCTGTAGCCTACTTAACCATGTCGCATCTGTAGAGATCCTTATTGAGAGTAAAAGGCTTCTGCACGTCAATCCCCCCTGGTTTACTAATCTTCCTGCTTTTATTTTCTAGGTTCCATTAAGTGAGTTTGAGTTTTCCTGGTCTAAAATTTCTGACATTCAGTCTCAGGTATGCTCTTCGTCCCAGCCTCGGCTTTGTCCCAGCACTGACCGTGTAGTGTCTCAGCAGTGGCCATTGTCCTCCACATCTCCTTTTTCATAAAATGAGAAATTTGGACTGTGTGATCTTTTAGGTTTCTTGCTGTACTGGTTACTGCATTCCTGTGCTCTCTACCTTGTTCTCGTCCATAACTTCCAAGAACTTTGTCATTATTCTTACTGCAGCTTGATTGCATATAATACAAAGCTTAGAGCAAGTGTTTTTTATGGGATGGTTTTGTTCTAATATGTACGCAATCTGCTTTCCTATTTTATTAAAACCAATGTGTCTTTCCATTTCAGCTTGAAAAATTGAAAAGAACTACTTCCTTCATAAGTCAGCCCAGGAAGCATACAAGTCGTACATTCGAGCATACGATTCCCACTCTCTGAAACAGATCTTTAATGTGAATAACTTAAATTTGCCTCAGGTTGCTCTGTCATTTGGTTTCAAGGTGCCTCCTTTTGTTGATCTGAGTATCCTTTTCTTTGTTGTTATGAATTAGCACACATAGGGGACAAGAGCTTGATGGAGAAGCATTTGGGCTTAGTTCCTGGGTTAGTTTGTGCTCTGGCTGAAGACTGGAGGCCCAGGTGTTCATCCTGGTCCCCGTCTGCTTGTCTGCGCTAGCACAGAGTAGGCAGGGATTCATTATCCAAGTGGGGATTGCAGAAGGAATGACTTCGGCCTTAAAAAAGACCAAGAAATTTGACTGGCAAACAGTGGGAGCCAGAGGAAGTCGTAGATTCTGGAGAGAGTCACAGAGGGTAAAATTGCAGGGTTGCAGGGTTAGGAGGCTTCACCGTACAGGGGGTGTGGAGGAGCGGGATGTCCTGATGCTGGAGAGAACACGGGGCCTCCCGAAGTTTTTATCCTCACACGGCCAGTAATGGATGGACTTCATACAAGGAGGGTGCAAGATCAGCAAAAGAAAATAAAACTTAAGTGCTGCCTAAGGTAAAATGCAAAGGGAGTACCTCCAGTTGTTTCTGTTGCAGTTTATAATGTGTGCTTTACTACCACATTTTCAACAGAAGCAGCTGAACCAGCTGAAGTGAGGCCTGTTGGTTAACACCCCGGCGGTACCTCCCAAGGGGACTGGAGGACCAAATCTGGGTCACCATCCCCAGTGTAGGTGTCGCGGAAATGTCTGTTGTGGTGAATACACGTTGACTCCTGTGAAAGGAGGAACAGCTCCTTGGCTGGGTTAAGCATTCCTGAATCAGCTCCGAGCGGAGGTGAAAGTCATTTGTTTTGACACAGGGTATTTTTTCTTATGTTCCTGTAAACTTGCAGATTTCCTTCTGAAGTCCTTATAAATAATTGTCTTCAGTTTCATTGTGTGGAGAGAAGAATGAATATGACTGTTACACTGGGCTTAAAAATCAGACCTGCTAATTTCAGTTCACGGTTACGTGGCCACTCCTGATTTTCTGGAAATTTACTGCCCGCCGGCCCGAGTGTGCACGTTTTCGTAGTTCAGGGAGAGGTTGTGGTAGAGGGACAGCAGTGCGCATGCTGGTCTGTTCTCTCATAGATGTCGCATTGGAGTTCATTATCTGTGTGTTGCTTCATTTCCTTAGCGGTCACCTTTAGACCTGAACAGCAACAAAGGCAAGCTTAAAAAGAGGGGAGGCGGCGGTGGATTTGGCTACCAGAAAACCAGGAAAGTCGAGAAATCCAAAATCTTCAAGCACATCAGCAGCAAATCATCGGACAGCAGGCAGTTCTCTCACTGAGGATGCCCCGGCCTGCCTTCCTTCGTGTCCTGAAATGCAGTGCTGTCCTGCTCGCTGCAAGGAGCGTCTGTAACCAGGACTTGGACCGTTCTCACGAGGGCAGAAGTAGACTTGGGTTGCAAGCACACAGTGCTGTCGTTCCCAAAGCTCTCTTTTCTCTTGGGAATACAAAACGGGAGCTCAGCTTTTCTTGATTGCCCAGCAGTAAAGCAAGGGATCTTTTTGGTCTTTGTTATGATGATAGGGTATTTTTAAGTTTCACCCCCCCCGCCCCAATTTGTCACTGTTTTAGTGTAATTTTTTTGTGCCTTTCCTTCCTGGTATCTGAAAAACTAGTGTGGCCCCAAGGAGACAGACTCAGGGTGTCCAGAGCGAAATGGCTATGCCTTTGTGGGAAAGCCTTCTGTGGAAGAAGCACACTGTCACACAGCGTAACAACGAGGGTCCCCATGCCTCCCCCAGGCAGACAGCCTTGAGCTGGCCCAACAGTGTTCCATTCAATTGGAATTCAGTCGACTGGTGTTGACACAGGAGATGAAACCCATCTGCCTTGGCTGCATGTCTTTAAGAAGAAAGCCATTTTCCCCTCTAGGACTCAGTATCATCTGTAAATTTAAAGGGGGATGGGAACTTTTTTAACTGGATGACCACTGTAGTGGACATTTTTGTTTGAGGGCTTCCCAGGGTCTAACCTCTTTCCTGTATTTGGAGACCATGTCCTTTGAGTCCTGGTGGGTCGTCAAGATCACTTCCCTTCAGGAAAGCAGAAGCCGGGGCAGGGCAGTGACCTAGGTTTGATGGATCAAGACATACCTGCCCGACCCTGAATCAGGTACTAATAAAACAGAAGAGCAAAAACAAGTGCAAGCTCCCTCATCCCGCTTCTGGGGCCGCAGCATCCCGCATCGGAGCAGAGTTGGTTCCAGCGGTGCCCTCCAGGCAGCAGGAGTTCTCCAGGCAGATTGATCCTGGGGCCTGACTTTGTGGTCCTGCCCCTACTCCTGCCTGTTTTCCAAGCCTGGTTCTCCAGCCACCGATTATCATTTCAATTAATTCCTTTTCAGTTGAAATCGTTCAGAGTGGCTCTTTGTTGCTCACAACTAAGAAGAAAGATACAGCCCTGAGGGCCCTCTAACATTCAGGGATTCCTAGATTTGGTTTCTCTCTCTCCCTCTTTTGGTGGGTACGATGTCCAGGTTGCTTCCCACCGTTCATGCTTTCCTTGCCCGCAGCCTCCCTGCTCCTGAGCACAGGGAAGTGGTTGCTTCAGAGCAAAGCCAGGACTTGAAAACAAGAAAGGCGATGGTGTGTCAAAAAACGAACAATTGGCAAGCTCACCACCTCCAGGAACAGATCATGGAGAAGCTGGTGTGGATCTGGAGGTATAGGAGGCAGGAAAAAGTGGGACCTTGGGCATTGCACAGAGATCTGTGCGGAGGACCGGCCCGGGGAAAAGGCGGGGCTGACAGTCACGGGACCTTCTGGGCAGCAGTTTCTGGAGTGAGGCTGAACTTGGTGTGAATCTCGGCTGCCCTACTTACTGTGAGGCTTTGAACTAGTTACTTCCCTTTCTGTGCCACAGTTTCCTCATCTATAGAGAGGGAGGAAGTAATGCTATCTGCAGGATTAAATGCAATAACGCACGGGAAGCATTTAGCACGGAATCCGATGGTCAGCTCTTAGAAATGACAACTATTGATACTGCTACCGGGCACATCAGAAAAGGGGCGGATGGTCAGAAACCAGAAAAAGGATGTTTTCTAGAACCCACGTGCTTTCTCACGCCCTTCCCCCCACCACCAAAATGTCATAGTTTCAGACGCTTGAGGCCAATAAACGCTGAAGTGTCTCAGGGTTCCTACGGCGCCCGAATGTCCCCAGCAGAGGGCGCTCAGCCAGGGCTGAAGGTTGGCTGCGCGATGAGGGCGCTGCGCTCCCGCTCCCACAGGCGCCTCTACAGAGGGTCCTTGGGGGTTGGTTGATCTTCGTTTTGTTGGCTGAGGGGGGCTCCAGGGGGCTCCTTTTCCCCGGTTAGAGGAAGGAGAGGACTGAGTAGGGGAAGAACAAGGACAAACACTCGCCAGGCTCCATCGTCCTTAGAGCATGCGCTTAGGAGGATGCTGAGAAATGAGTCTGACCCCGGGAGGCCAGGCTTCCAGAAGGCCTTTAGATACTTTCGCTTCTCTAAGCCTCCCCGCAGCCCTGGGAAGGAAAGTATCATCCTCGCGTTAGAGGGAGAAAAGGGAAGCTCAGAAGAGGGTCAACAACAGCTCGTGAATAAATGGCCTGGCCTGGATGCAAGTGCTGTTCTGCTCATCTCCAAGCCAGGGCACCTCCACTGGCTGGCCAGCTCCAGAGGGGGCTGAGGAAGGCTTTCCTCCCTTCGCCTGGAGGGAATGCTGGTGTCCGCAGATGCAGACAGGAGAAACCAGTGAGCACCTGAGAATGTGGGCCCTAATACGGTGGTGGCGCTGCCGGCAAGGAGAAGGTTGGCCTGCAACCCTGACGCTGCAGTGGATACGCTGCCAGGGCGGCTGTGACTGAGGAAAATAAAAACTGTCAGAAACCATGTGAGAAGTGGCCTCACCTTTGTTGGGATAACGCATATTTGAGCATCTACTAAGAGTAAGACTCCTTAATGGTTGTCTAAGTCAGTCAAGTGACTAAGACTAAGAGTAAACACTCTTAAGTAACTCTTACTCTCAGTCAGTTGCAGGGGTGATTCCAATTCCATTCTAGGAGATTCCTGTGGAAGAGAGAAATACTGGGGGAATGTACCACAGAGAGAAAGTAACCATCTCCAAGGGTTAAATGGTCAAGAACAGCTTTGGGAAGGTGTGGCGTGAGGGTTGAGCCTTGAAGGCTGCTTTAACTGGGGCAGAGGGAGTGAAGGAAGGGAGAAAACCAGGTGTCAGGCACCGTGAACAGCATGACAGAGGCAAAGAGGAAGCAGCTTGGGGTCATTTGTCCAATAACAACAGTCCCGTCAACCTCATTGGGCTGCTGCCAGGATTCTGGGAACCAAGATAAGAAGCACTTCAGAAATCTTAGCTGCTATTATCAGAGCATGACAGATACTTCGGGAAGGCAGTGAGAGATGGGGCTGGGGATGTAGGGGGAGCTCGAAGAAAATACACAAGATGGCCAAGACAGGAAGTCTAAACTTGAATTTGGCTGCAATGGACGGAAAGCAGGTGCAACATGGCTGTACATTAGGACTAATTCTGGCTATGTTTAGGGTGGAGGGGATCAGGGCGAAACTGGAGGTGGAAAACAGGGAATTGGAGAGAGAAAGAAGGAACAGATGTGAGAGACATTGTGACCCTACAGTCCTCCATCGGTGCTTGGGTGAGGCGGGGGTGGGTCAAAGAAGACAAGGGAGTGAGATGAGCACGAAGATGGGGTAGTGGAGAGAAAGAGATTCGCAAAGCAAAAGCTGCTTGCATGTGTTGATTTATTTCATTCTCACACTAATCCTGCAAGGCCGGGATTATTTCCCATTAGTCAATGAGGAAAGTGAGCTATGAGTTAAGGTCACGTGCTCAAGGCTACACATCGGTTTCTTTGCATTTGCTAGTGGCAAAACTAGGGGGTAGAGGGCAGGGATGCTGCTCAACATCCGACAGTGCACAGGACAGGCCCCCACGACTAAGATTATCCAGCCCAGAATGTCAACAGTGTCGAGAATGGAAAACCCTGATCTAGACCATCCTTGGGGGCGTGGACTGAATCTGAATTATTTTTGTACCCCTCATGTCTAGCACACAGAGTATAAGTTTAATAAATAGGGACTCAACAGAAAAGAAAGCAGGAAGAGGTGCTGCTTTATGGGAAGGAGCCGGGCCTCAGTTTGGAGCAAGTCAATTTTGAGAAATCAGCTGATATCCAGGGGTATTGGTATGGTGGCTGGAAGTCAGGAGAAAAGTTAGAGCTAGACATTTAGAGCCATTCATTCATCCATGAAACTTTTATTGGGGAGCTACTTTGTGGGAGGCACTGTGCTAGACGCTGCAGTGGCAGAGATGAGCAATACAATCTCTGGGCAGAAGAAGTTTGTGGTCCACAGGGAGAGGGAGACACATAAAAATAAATCTGTCATGAGCAGAGTCTTGTGGGAGTCCAGAGCATGGGCAACTAGCGCTGCCTGAGGAACTCATGGATGACGAGCATTGGCCGGAGACAGGAGGGGTTGGTAGAGATCTCTTGGGTAAAGAAGAACAGCGAGAGCTAAGGGGCTATTCCAGGCAGTGGGAACAGCTCGTGCAAAGAGAGAATGGTGCAAAAGCCTGGCTGGGCTGCAGTGAGAGGTGCGTGTGGCAGAGGAGTGAGCTGCATTGTAGGGAATAGCAGGTGAGACCAGAGCAGTAAAAGTAATCATTGATCTGTATTTGGAGAAGGGTAGGAAGCATCTACATATACCCATTTCTCCTTTTGGTAATAGTATTTCCATTTTCCTTAGAGAATTTTTTCAACTCCATTGTGTGTAGTCTCCATGGGACGGTACCTCCAGGTGCTCTGCCCTAGCCTGTTGGAGGGGCAGGCATGAGAAAAGCTAGACCAGTGAGACTTCCTCAAACACAATTTAAAATTCCAGGGCTCACAATACAAGTATTGCAAAAAAATAATTGAAGCTCATGAAGTTTAGCATCTGCATCCCAATGAGACTGTCGAGTAATTCTCGCTTCCCAAACCCCTGGAGCCGCCTGGGTTCTGACTTCTCGAAGCCGGGCTCTCAAGCCTTTCCTTCGACTCTGTGAGCCCTTTTCCTTAAGTTAGGCAGCCACTGTCTGTGTCTTGCAACCAAGGTACCTTAACTGATACAGTCAGGGAGGAAGACAGAGGGAGAGAGAATAAGACAGATGGCCTAAGGGGAGGAGGAGAACCAAGATAATGAATTGATAGAGAAGCCATAGAGGACTTTCATCATTTTCTTAAGAAAGGTAAAAAATAGCAAGGGTTCAATTGTCTATTTGGGAGTGTTGCAAAAAATACTGGTTGTCCCCCAGTGTCCATTCTTCCCTCCTTCCTCACTTACAGAGCCTCTCATTTTAACTAGGTACATGGTTGCCAAAAATAAGATGACCTTGCCCAGCCGCCCTTGCAACTCCTGTAAATGGCCGTGCAACTGACTTCTGGCCAAGAAGATGGCAGAGGACGTATCATGGGTAACTTGGGGAAAGCAGCCTAGAAATATGGGATCACATCCCTTTGTGTGGTTTCCTCCTTTATGTCACTTCCACCTTTCTGACTGGAAAGCAGAAATGATGTCTAGAGTATCACAGCCACCTTGGACTATAAGCTGCCATGCTAAACGTGGTAACGCGCAAGAGAGAAAGAACTTGAAGCCCTGATGATCATGGAGCCACCATGTCAGCACTGGACTCTTTACCTCCAGACTTTACTTATGTGACGTAGACGTAAAACTTTATCTTGTTTAAAACATTATCTCTCTGGTGGACGTGTGTCTCACATGCAGCCAGACCCGATCCTAACTGATATGGGCATGGGGCGGGGAGAACGTCCCTACAAAATATAGTTCTGGTGCAATGGCTGTGCCCTACCTCCCATGCAGGATCCAAACCGGAAGGATCTTCTTTCTTCCTTTTCCCTGGATGCCAAGTCATGGGCCTGGGATCCAGGTTCTGCCATACGGATGCTCCCACTCAGAACATTGGATGTTCACTGATACAAAGACAAATGTGGTCAAGACTCCTGTGCAGCAGCCACATGGTGTCCCGTGCAATGAACACTGATTTCCTGTTAAAAAAATGCTTCTTAAACTGCCACCTTGTCTAGGCCAAGGGCTGCTGTCGTGTGCTGGCAAGGTAGTGTTGTTTGCTTTTTTAGTATAGAAGAGACTTAGGCATATCCCTGGGTAAAAGAAGAAATGGAAGATGGAAAAGAAAAAATGAGAGTCGTTGATGAAGCAAAGTCTCAGGACTGGCAGGTGAGTCATTGAACTGGAGTATGACACTTTCCTGTTGGACCTCTTCCCTGCTCTAAGTAATACTTAAGTGTTTGTTTCATAAGAGCATCCCTGGGCAGCTTGAGCTGTAAGGTGTAAGGTAGCATCCTACTCTCCTGGCACCAGAGCCTGAAAGGCCTGCAGCTTCACAGGAACCCATGTGAAAAGACCGGGTTCTGGTTAAGATGGCATACCTGGGATGTGTTGGAGTATGTGGCAGGCAGAATAATGGCCCCTCAAAGACGTCCACATCCTGATCCCCAGAAACCACGAATATGTTACCTTACGTTTGCCGATGTGATGGAGTGAGTGAAATGGGAAGCTACCCTGGATGATCCACGTGGCCCAGTGTAATCGCAGGGCTCTTGTAGAGGGAGGCGAGAGGGTCAGTGTCAGAGAAGGTGATGTGACAGCAGAAGCAGAGGTCAGAGAGGCAGAGAGAGCTTTGAAGATACCACCCAGCTGGCTTTGAAGATGGAGGAAGGGGCTATGAGCCAAGGAACGCAGGCAGACTTGAGAGGCTGGAAAAGGCAGGGGAACAGCTTCTCCCCTCGAGCCTCCAAAGGCTCTGCTGACACTTTGATTTTAGTTCAGGGAGACCCAGTTTGGACGTCTGATTATTGTGAGATAATAAATTTGTGTAGTTTTACATCACTAAGTTTGTGGTAATTCTTTACAGTGGTAATAGGAAGCTATATGTCATCTTTCCCCGATCTCAAGCTGAAGCACTTATTCGCACATTTCTCAGGATTCTTGACAACCACTTGGAAGAGAAAAGCTATGAAAGACTGGATTTCTGTGTCCAACCTTGGGACAGAGTTCCACAGCTATGGAAACTGAGTTCTAAATATTCATGGAACCCCAAAGGAGTTTAAGAAAGTTTAAAACAAGCTATGTTTTGACCTCAAATTAGACATCTGCAAAGCTCATTACAGCCTATTCTGCAAACCCCAATGTGACAAGGAATTCAATCCACCACCTTCCCCTGCCTTAGAGAACTGTCCTCTGATCAGCAGCTGGATCAACCCCTTCCTCAGCTGTAATGGACAGAGAGCGGCAATGAGCCTCCGTGTGCTTGTTTCCCTTCATTCCCTCAAGGGCCTTTGGGTAATAAATGGCGACTGAATGGCTGGAGCGTTCAGCTTTCTAGTCCACCTTCTCTTTCCTCAACTCTAAGTAACTGCTTTACACGCCAGAATAGGTTACCATAGCAATGTTTTCTGAGCAATAAGTGAACTGAATCGCACTGTTGAAGAAGCCCGGGAGAAAATATCAATATCAGCCTGAGAGAGTCCCATCATTCTATAGAGCCTTGAGACTGTTCCAGTAGGAGATGGAGGCATTCCCTGGGGGATGAGGAAGTGCTGCCGCCAGCTCACACAAAACACAGGTCACCCTCCAAATTCCCCCACCTCCTCGTCTCCAAGACACCCATCCAAGAAGCTCAGATAACAAAAGACAAATGTAAACGGGAGACAATATTTGAAATTCATATAAAAAAAGGGTATTTTACAAAGCTCTCCTACAGGAATTCTAGGAAGATAGTGGTAGCAATGCCAGAATACTTTCTGGATTTTTCTGAATCCCCGATAATGCTTATTATTATCTGACTTTTTGATTTTAGCCATCCTAGTAGGTGTTAAGTGATATCTCATGGTTTTGATTTTCATTTCTCTGATGACTAATGATGTTGAGTATCTTTTCATGTCTTATTGTCCATTTATATATCTTCTTTGGAGAAATGTCTGTTCAGACACTTTGCCCATTTCTAATTGTGTTGTTTCTCTTTTTTATTGTTGAGTTGTAAGTGTTCTTGTTATATTCTAGATACAAGTCTCTTATCAGATATATTTTCCTGAATTCTGTGGGTTGTTTTTTCATTTTCTTGATAATGTCCTCTAAGCACAAAAGTTTTAGTTGTCATGAAGTCCAATTTATCTATTTTTTTCTTTTGTTGCTTGTGCCTTTGGTGTCGTATCTATGAATCCATTATGAAATCCGAGGTCACAGAAATTTACCTTTATGCTTTGTTCTAAGAGTTTTATAGTTGCAGCTCTTACTTAGGTCTTTGGTCGATTTTGAGATAATTTTGTATATGACATGGGGTGGGGGTCCATTAGCATTCTCTACATGTGTTAGCCAATTGTCCCAGCACCATTTGTCTAAAAGACTGTCCTTTCCCTCATTGAATGGCCTTGGCACCACTGTGAAAAGTCAACTCACCATTGATATATGGGTTTACTTCTGGACTCTCAATTCTATTCCTTTGATCTATATGTCTATCCTTATGTCAGCAGCACACCATTTTTATTACTATTTCTTTGTATTGTTTTGAAATTGGGAAGTATGAGTCCTTTAACTTTGTTCTTCTTTTTCAAAATTGTTTTGGCTATTCTGAGTCTTATGTTTCCATATGAATTTAGGAGCAGCCTGTCAATTTCTACAAATAATCAGCTGGGATTGTGACAGGAATTGTGTTGACTCTGAAGATCAATTTGGGGAGTGTTGTCATCGTAACATTATGAAGTCTTCTGATCCACGGTCATAGGATCTCTTCCCATGTTTTTAAATCTTGGTTAATTTCTTTCAATAATATTTTGTAGTTTTCAGAGTATATAAGTTCTGTGTTTCTTTTGTTAAACTTATTTCCAAGTACTGTAATTTTTGATCTTATTTTAAATGGACTGTTTTCTTAATTTCCTTTTGGGATTGCTCATTGACCCATGAACTCCTGAAACACCAATCAAAGCTCCCTTCCAGAACAGGGTCCTGAGGAGGAACTACGAGAAGTGAAATCAGAACTAAGCAGGAGGGGCCGGCCTGGCGGCACAGCAGCTGACTGTGCAAGTTCCGCTTCAGCGGCCCGGGGCTCACTGGGTCGGATCCCGGGTGTGGACATGGCACCACTTGTCGAGCCACGCTGTGGCAGGCATCCCACATACAAAGTAGAGGAAGATGGTCATGGATGTTAGCTCAGGGCCAGTCTTCCTCAGCAAAAAGAGGAGGATTGGCAGCAGATGTTAGCTCAGGGCTAATCTTCCTCAAAAAAGAAAAAGTCACATGATGAACATAGACCCAGTTGTGGCAGAAACGGGCTTGTTATGAATAAGAAGACACCTGTTCCACCTTTATGGTTCTGAAGCAATTTCAGGAGTGGAGGACCAGAGACCCAACAGCACAACCAAAGATGCTTCCATTGCTCTTCTCTCTCTGGAAATTCAAAGGGCTTTGGGAGCTGTCAGCCAGGAACCACAGAGGAAGACCAAATAGATATAAGAAATATATTTTGGTCATCTGAATGACCAAATATTTATTTCTCGTAAATCATAATATCGCACCTGGCTAGCCAGTCCTTGGATCAGGAGCCCAACATCATCAGCACTCACAAGCCCCCACGGCCCCTTCCATCACTGCCCTCAAGTAACCTCTGTCCTGACTTCTAACATGATGGACGGACGCTGGTCTGCCGCTGGCTGCTGAGGCGGTGACAGGAGCATGGCGTAGCAGGCAGTGGGTGGAGTGGGTTGAGTCGGCAAACCTGGGTTCACAATGGGCCTCGGCGTCAGCTGGTTATGTGACAGTGGTAGTTACACAGCCTCCAGGAGCCTCAGTCCCCCTTTTCTGCAGTGAAGACCACGCTGGACCTGCTAGGTTGCTGTGGAAATCATTAGTAACGTGCACCAGGGCCCAGCCCAGGGCTTGGCATGTAAGGAGTGGCACTCATCGTCATCGTCATTGGTGTTACTTGCAATTTCGCACCTGTGGTGAGACAGGAGGTGGCCTGTGGCCCTGGCAGGCGTTGTGTAGCTGTGGCGAGAGCTATGGACAGCCAGAGCCTTCAAGACAGCTGACAACCGCTTTATGGCATCCTGGAGAAACTACCCTGCACTGCACTGTCAATTAGCTCAAAAGACAACCTGAGGAAGACTGTCACTGACGCTGCAGACATGGGAAAGGGCCACAGGGTGGCCTCCTGTGATCAGCAGAGATGGTTCAGTGGAGAAGCCGTCCCCTGGGCTTTCTGTGCTGACAGGGCTGTGCAGCTCATCTGTACAATGACTGAAAAGGCAATCTAATTCCCTCCCTTCTCATTTTCCTTCGTGTATGTTCCATAGCTTTTTTCTTTGTGGTTATCATGGGATTACACTTAACATCCTAAAGTTAGAACACTCGAATGTCAATTGATACCAGCTTCACTTCAGTAACATACGAAACTCAGCTCCTATTCAGCTCAGACTCCACCCCATTTCAGTTATTAATGTCACAAAATTACATCTTTAGGCACTGTGAGTCCAAAAACAAATGCTAATAATTGGGGGTTTAATCCTTTAGTCTCTTAATGTAGAAAACGAAAAGTGGAGCTACAAACCAAGTTACAATAGTACCAGCTTTTGTAATTATCCACATACTTACTTTGACCAGAGATGTTATTTCTTCTTAAGGCATCGAGTTCCCGTCCAGGGTCCTTTCCTTTCAGCCTGAAGGACTCCCCTTGCTGGAGGCAGGTCTGGTGTACAGCACTCTCTCAGCCGTTGGTTCTATGGGAATGTCTTAATTCCTCCCTCATTTTTGAAGGACACTTCTGCCAGATGTAGGATTCTTAGTGGGATTCCTTTTTCCTTCAGTACTTTGAGTACATCAGCCCATGCCCTCTGGCCTCCAAGGTTTCTGGTGAGAAAGCAGCTCCTGATCTTACTGGGAAAATATCATGAAAGCTCTCTTCCTCTCAGCTTTATGAACGTTAATGATGTCCCTTCGTATGTCTTATGCAACAGAACGTTTTCCTATAGTATTATACTATCAGTTAAGTTGTAGGATCTTTTTCAGATTAAACAGAATTTATGGAAAAGGAATTGAATATTTGAAGTGTAGACATTATAAGGTCTTTAAAAGCCAAAAATGATTACAGATTTTTTAATTAGAAGTGGAAAGGCCACTGAAGGATCCTACAGATTTTAATTTCTAATAAAGTAAACACCACTCTCTAATATCTCACACAAATAAAAAGCTCTTTGGGGTCCTTTTTCTTAAGAGTTAAGGGGTCTTGAGACCAAAAAGTGAGCCAACCACTGGTGTCTATCCCCAGCCATGCCTGGTGCCTTTCTTGCTCTGACTTCATAAGGAGCCGCTTATTTTCTTTTTGATTTTTCTTTGTTCTCCTTTCTCATTTTCTCATTTCTTTTCTCTCATTTTTACTTTTCCCTTTTTCTTTGTTTTTTTTCTGTTTTTCATATTTATTTATTTTTTAATATTTTCCTTGGTTCTCCTTTTCATTTTTTTATTCTTTTTGTCTTTTTTCATTTTTCTTTTTTCATTTTTATTTATTTTTTCAATTTTTCTTGGTTCTCTCTTCTCATTTGTTTTGTTCGTTTTGACTTTTCTAATCTTTCCTTTTACTTTTCTTTTTTCTCTTTATTTTTACTTTTTTCATTTTTATTTATTATTTTCTTTTTTATATTTCTCAGTTCTCCTCATTTTTTAATTTTTTGTCTTTTTCTCATTTTTCTTTTTTCCCTTTTTCTCAATTTTTCTTGGTTCTTTTCTCATTTTAATTTTTTATTTTTTCTTTGTTTTTGCTCTTTCTCCTATGTTCTTTAAATTTTTTAGTTAGTATTGTTAGTGCAGTTGGGATAGTTGGTATTGGGTTGTAGTTAGCATAGTTAACATATTTACTATAGTTTGTATTATTTGTTACTATAGTTAGTAAGCATAGGTGGCCTTGTTAGAATCATTAGTGTTAGTTACTTCTGTTTGTTAGCCTAATTAGTAAGTAGGTAGCAGTGTTAGTGTCAGAGTAGTTTCAGGTCACCATGTCTCTGGGCCTGGCAGCCACCTCTGGCAACAGTAAGACCCATGTAGCCTGTTAAAGCTGCTAAAGACCATCGGGCAGAGCAGCTACTGCAAGGTGAAGCTGGCCCGGCACCTGCCCACCGGGACCGAGGTGGCGGTTAAGATGGTGGAGGGGAGTGGGAAGAGCGCCTCCAGAGCAAAGGCGCTGCACTGCGAGGTCCAGAGCCTGAAGACCGTGCGCCACCCGAACGTGCTCAAGCTGCTGGAGGTCGTGGCCACAGAGGACACGTCGTTCATCGTCAGCGAGCTCGTGAGCGGAGGAGACCTGCTGGACCACATCCGGAAGAGCGGCCCCATGGCGGAGGACGAGGCCAGAGGGAAGTTTCGGCAGCTCGCCTCGGCCCTGGAGTACTGCCACCGGAAGGGCGTGGTGCACCGGGACCTGCGGCTGGAGCACGTCCTTCTGGATGGCGAGGGCAACGTGAAGCTGTCGGGCTTCGGCAGCAGCGCCGTGTTCCTGGGCCAGGAGCTGAGCACCCAGTGCGGGAGCCCCTGGTACGCGGCCCCGGAGACCTTGCAGGGCCGAGCCTACGCCGGGCCCCCGGCGGACGTGTGGAGCCTGGGCGTGGTGCTGTTCTTCCTGCTCACCGGGGCCCCGCCGTTCTGGGGGTGTGACCTGGCGACGGTGCGCCGGCGGGTGCTGAGTGGGAGGTTCCCGCTGCCGATGTTCCTGTCCTGGGAGTGCAGGAACCTCTGCAAAATGCTCTCCTTCGACCCATGAAAGAGAATAACTCTGAAGAAAATCCTGAAGGCCTGCTGGGTGAATATGGGGCAAGAGAAACTGCGGCCCTACAAGGAGCTGCCCTTTGACACCAAGGACCCCTGGATCACGAAAGTAATGGTGAGCATGGGTTTCAGCGAGACAGAAGATTCTTTACAACACAGGAGATACGATGCCATCACGGCCACATACTTGATACTCAGCAGCAAGAAACCGCAGATGGAGGGCCACGCCATCGTGGTAAGACCTTGTGTGCCCCCCATGGACCCCAGCAGCCGCAGCTCCTCCCTCACCTACTCGGTGCAGCTGAAGGCGTCTGCATGCGCAGGAAGACGCCATCGCACCAAACTCGGCTTACTTGCCTGGCTCTGCAGGGCCAAAAACCAGCATCAGCTGCCTGAGGGGAACCCGGAGTCAGAGCTGAAGGCCACCGAGCCTGCGAGTCTGCTACCTGGCTTGGAGTCCAGGACCGCCACCCCCAGCCCAACCCCCCTGCGTGGCCCTGGGGCCTTCCCCTCCACCCACAGCACCAGCAACCCAGAGGTCACCTGCTGTGGCAACCTCCTCCATGCTGGGCAGCATGAGGGGAGCACCCCAACCTCTCCCTCTGGCCCCACCCACGGCTGGTGGCAGGCCGCTGGGAGCTTCTTAAAGTTCCTGAGAGGCTGCTATTGTTGCCTGAACCCCAAGAAAATAAATCCTAATTTCAAGTAAAATAGTACACTTGTAACAGATATTTGTTCTTCATTTGTTTACGCTAAGTGTCTGCAAAATATCTTGTAGGGCCAGTTTAAAATAGAATATATTAATGGAAATCTGGAGGTTCAGGAAGGCCAACAGCTCAAGAGACAACACCATTAACAAGATAGTTTGTTGCTCACGGTTCCCCAAGTGGGGACGCCAAGGCACGCAGGGCCCCACAGGAAAGCCCCAGGGTGGTCAGGAGGCAGAGGGAGTGGGGGACACTGCAGGCAGAAGGAGCCTTTCCAGTAGTTTCTGGAGGAAGGAACAGCGAGGCAGGGTGAGCAGGCTCAGGACTGGCTGGTCTAAATAACTTCACAGGCTTTGGGGCACGAGGCTGTCCCAGTTGTCTGATACCCACCCTGGGGGACAAGGGCAGGGGGTAGCGGCCTCGACTACACGTGTCCAACAGAGGAGGTAGTTGGGGTGTGGATGGACACTGGATTGGTTGGTTTGTATTTGAAAAATGGGCCCAAGGAGGAGGGTTCTCCCTGGGGTGGCGGGTCAGCATGACGAGGGAGGCAGGAGGCCGAATTGATGGGATTCAGAACAAGGCATGTCCGCATGTGCACGCAGGACAGATGTTAAAGCATCAGGTTACAGAAGCTAGAAACATGGTCCAGACAAGGCTCAGCTCAGATGTCACCTGAGGAGCCTTCCCTGCCTGCTCCGTCTACAGTGACAGCGACCCCACCCCAGTCTCCCTGCCGTCACCCACCCCATTCCCCTCACAGCGTTCAGGGCCCGGCCCCTTGCTCAGCACCCCACCGTGACTCTCCCCACCCAGAGGAAGGTCCTCACAGGAGCCCCCAAGCCCTGCACCATCTGGGCCTCCCCCCTCTCATCTCCTCCCACCACTGCCCCCATCCCCCTCCTGGTCCCCTGGCCCTGCTTTTCCTCGGTGACCCTGCTGCCTTCTAACCTGCTGTGTTCTGCTCACTGTTTGTCCCTCTTTGTGATGTTGGCTCCATGGGAGCAGCAGAGTTTGTTTTCTCATCTCCTTCACTGCCGTCCGTTCGTGCCTCCAACCGGAGTCAGGGCTGGGCACAGAGCGGGGCTTCATGAACAGTGAATGAGCAGACAGCACTTAGCACTCCCAGAAACATGCTCCTGTGTGGTCTGTAGTTTTCACTCGCCCAGCGCACGTCAGTGAGGCCCTACTGCTGCTGGGCCAGCTCTGGACACCGGGCACAGCAGCAGAAGAAGCATGCAGAGGTCTCCAGTCTCATCTGCTGACAGCCTAGTTGGGGAGACAGAGAAAAAAGAAGTAAAATATACACAGTGTCAGGCGGGGATGTATACCATGGAGAAAAAGTCAGGAAGGACGTTTGAGCAAATTCCTGAAGATTTTTAGGGAGTAAGCAATGCAGAGGGTAGAGTGTTGCAGGCTGCAAGACCAGCAAGTGCAAAGGCCCTGAGGCCACAGTGGGCTGCATGTTGGAGAGTCTTAGTTACTAGTGTGGATTCTTAGTTTTGTCTCGAATCCAAATTGCACTTTTGTTTGTAATCCTTGCTTACACCTTTCTAGCTAATTAACCTGAGTTCAACAAATTCTATTCCATTCTATTATTTAAAGTAGAACCAGGCAAATTTGGGCGAAGTCACACGTGTTCATTGAATGGCCTCCTTGGGCCCAGCTGTGTCAGGTACCAGGAGGCTGTGAAATCAACACAGCAGTCTCCCGGTTGACGACCCCCCTGGATGAACATCCTCGAGGTCCTCCAGCCCCTCCACTGCCCCTCTGCCCCATCTCCTCTGGGTCTCAAGCTCTGACCCTGACCCTCTGTTGCACCTTCACCCCCACGTCCAGCTTCTCCTGGACTGCTCTGTCTGGGTGTCCCTGAGCCTCTCGAAGTCAGCATGTCCCAATCAGAGTTCAACCCTCTCCCCACATCTGCCTCCTCTCTGTGAAGCCCCTCAGGGTGACGGATCCCCACAAGTGGACTCCTCCACCCCCAGGCAGTGCTCCTCCCCACCCTGCCTGACTGATGCCCCCCAACCCCTGCGATCCACCACCTCAGGAACCCTGTGACTCTCTCCCTTCCATCTTCAGCCTTGGGCTACACACCAACCTCCCCCTCTTCACAAATCCCCGGGGCTGGTATACGTACACATGGGGACACGGAGGTGACACAGGCAGGTATAGCTGGGAATGGCAAGCAGCCTCCCAGAGCAGAGGTCAGACCAGGGCTCCCGAGCGGGCAGAGCACAGCTATTGTGGCAGCAGGACGGCCATAAAGGGGGCGAGGCAGGCGCCCACGGCAGCCCCTCCCCACATTCCCCAGGAGCCCTGTGTCTCAGCCTCGGCTTGGGCTGGCTGCCCCTCCTTCTGTCTGTTAGGTGGGTGCCTGTTCATTCGTTCACTCACTCATTCGCTCATCATGTGTTTGGTTCCTGCCTGGTGCCAGGCCCTGGCTAGATGATGGCTCGTCCTTGGAGACCCAGCTCAGATCTCACCTCCTCTGTGAAGCCATTCTTGATGCCCACCCCCTCCTGCAGCCCCTCGGGCCTCACCTGGGCCCTCAGTGCTGTGATCACACTCTGATGAGCTCTCCAACCTGTGAGCCCTTGGGGGGTTCTGGGCCAGATGCAGAAATGGGCTCGGACACATGACCACAGGTAAAACCCCAAAGACATGAGAGGATTACCCACAGGCCGCATGGGGGCCAAGTTCACCCCCTCCCTCTCTCCCTCCTGGACCAGGGCTCCTCATTCCCAGGAACCTGAGCGGCCTTCTCTCACCCTGTGCTCATTCAGGGCATTAGCAGTCTGAATTTTTTTTCCAGTGTTAATTCTTTTTAAACTTTGAGGACATGTCATGAGGATATCCCTCAGTAATTTAATTATCACTTCAAGGGAGGGAATGCATCTGTGGTGTCTGAGCCAAGACAGGACAATGTGGAAAGCACAGGATGCTGAGGAGGAGCTGGCTCAGGGGCTGGGCCTCGGGGCAGCAGGAGGAGGGGAGACAGAGACTTAGATGGAGACAGAGCTGCCAGGGTGGGGCTCAAGCTGGGAGGAGTGGGAGTCCAGGGGCCTCCACACATGAGGGTGGTGGCTTCCGGGGTCCCCCTCTGTCACGTACAAGCCGTGTTTCTCATCCTGCAGCACCTCCAGGCCTTAGCACGAGCTGGTCCTCCAGCAGGAGCGCCTTTCCTCTGCTCTCCAGACAGCAGTGCCCTCACCCTGTGAGACTCTGCCCTTCTGGAATCTGTTCCCCAGCCTGCCCATCCACTACCCCCACCCCCACAATGACACACACAGCCCGCTCTGTGCTTAGGTCACCTGGTTGTCATCGCCTGAGGCTGGCCTGTCTGCTTGTGTGAGAGACCAGCAGACCAGCTTTCTAAGTCTGCGTGACCTTGGACGGGTCCCTCGTCCCTTTGGAGGCTCAGTTTCTCACTATAAGTGGGTCTGGCAGTGGCCTCCTCACAGTAGCGCTGTGCTGAGCTGCTGGAGATGGAGCGTTGGACGGGCGCCTGTTGCTGGTGCCCTTTGTGATGACCTTGGGGTCATTGCCCCAACATGCCCAGGGTTTGTGGAACGCCTGGCTACAGTGATGCACGAGGGAGTGGGAGACGGGCAGGAGGTCAGGGCGCAGCTTTGGAGTCAGAAGACACAGCATTCCTTGGGGACACTTCCCTGAGCCCCTGGTCCCGGGCCTCGCCCACCCACACCCCTTCTCAGCTGCCTTTGGGGCACGCAATGAACCCCTGCTCTGAGGCTGCATTCCCCGTGCATCTAACCCAGGCTGGACACTGGTGGGGTCACGTCCCGGGTGAAGAACTGAAGCTCCACGGGGCTAACGGGAGGACAGCAAACTCAGATGCCTCCAGGGGTCAGGCTGGCAGAGGCTGCGGAGGACCTGGGCAGGGGGACACTTAGGGAGTGGTGGGGACTTTGGCGAGCCGGGGGCACAAGCTCTGTGCAGAGAGCGGCTCCAGCTCAGCTCCAGAAGAGCGTTGCCTGGAGGGACTATCACAGGTGGCCAGATCCTCTCATTTCAAACATAAAATAAGCTAGACCCCTGGAATTTTGCCTGTAATCTTCCAGTTTTTAAATGTTAGCATTAACTTTTAAAATCTAGATTTCCCCGGGGCCCCGGGTTAGGCTGCTGGTTTCAGAGGCCTGGCCCGGGGTGGGCTCAGGAGCGGCTGCCTGAGGCGGCCCGGACTCTGGATGCTCTTGGCCCTGCAGCCTCCACTCCCCTCGGACCCCCCACCTAGTGCCTCCTCGTGGATGTTCAGGGGCAGCTCAGCCCCCCGAGGAGAGAATGGGAGCCTGCAGGCTGCTGGGTGGCTGGCTGCCATATGGAGGGCTGGGCTCTTAGGGGAGCCGCCCTTTCTTGCAGCCCCTGTGGCAGGTGGTGCTGCCCAGGCCCCCCCCGCCACACACACACACATGGTACATCCCTCCACTCCTCTGTGAGCCCAACTAGGCTCGCTCTGTGCACTGCCATTTTTCAGGGCACCCGTGGGAAAGAGAGCAGTATGCCCTCATGTTGGAGCACAGTGAATGGGACCCTGCAGCCTTAAACGTGTATTGAGCGCCTGCTGTGTACTTGGTCCTAGGCTGGGAGCTCAGGCAACTATGAGGAGGAGAAAGCCTGGGCTTCTGTCCACAAGAGACCAGATAGCACCAGAGGAGGAGGCAGGGATGTGGACGGCTTCAGCGAGAAGGGAGGAGACATCCAATGGGATCTGGGGTGGCCTCAAACATCACCACGATTTGATTGGGTGGGGTCGGGGACAGGGTGTGGGTGTGCTTGGAGGAACAGCACACACAACGGCTCAGATGCAAGATGTTCATGGTGTGGGGAGTGGAGCAGATGTGACTGGGGCTCCCCGATGTCACCCTGCCCCTGGACCAGGCTCCTTCCTCCCTTCCTCTGAGATGATGGAGATGGTGAGGAGAGCAGCTCTTAGCACTCCCGGGAGCCCATTATTAGCTCTCTGTTACAGAAGACAACACTGAGGCACAGAGAGGGGAGGGGCTTGCTCAAGGTCACAGAGCAGGAAACCTTGCTATATCCCAGGCCCCACGGCCCATGTCCTTAACTACTGCTCTGTGCTGCCTGCAGAGACACAGGCCTCAAATGGACTTTGAAAGCTGTCTGACCCCATGCCCCATTGGATACTGAGTCATCCTCAGGAAACACCCCCAAACACCTACTTGCACATCCCCAGCGGCAGGGAGCTCACTGCCATTCCAGGAAGCTAGCTCAGCCGCCCTGTGAATTGGCCCTGAACAGCCCAGGAGACACTTGGGGCATCCACAGGGCTCCCTGCCCCCGCTGAGCAGCTCCAGTCCCCTTGGCTGTCCTTGACACAAGGCCTGCTAGAGGTGACAGTCATGCAGCCAGGTGTGCAGTGCAGATAAGGACATGGTGGGCACAATGCACGCTAAACACAGACATTGGGTATTCATTCTACAAACATCCACTCAGGCTTGGCAATGGGGCGGGCTGGACTTGGGCCTGGGTAACCAGCGGCGAATACAACACAGCCCCTTGAGCTGCCGGTCTCATAGGAAAGGAGTGCCTGGAGAAACGGGATGGTGGTGCCCCCACCCCGCCCCCATGAATAGTCGCACTGACGTCAGGCTGTGGCCGTGGGTCCCAGTAAAGGGTGACGGGAGGCCCCGGACACCCCATGCGGGCACCGACCAAGAGCTGGATGCCGGAGCTGGACTGCCCGGGCTCCGTGATCTGAGGTAGTTACCTCGCCTGTCTGTGCCCCAGTTTCCTCATCTGCAAAAAGGGGTGATAACGGTGGTACCTATGTCGTAGAATTTTCATGTAGATCAAGGGAGTTTGTGTTTTTAAAGTGCTTAGGACAGTGTCTGGCAGAGGACCAGGCTGCCGCTCTCCTCAACAACAGCCATGTGAGGTAGGTTTTGCTGTCCCTGTTTTAAAGATGAGAAAACCGAGGCTGAGAATGGTTACGAGGTCAGCCCTTGGTCACCCTGTCCTCATGCTGCACCATGAACATCCACGGGTCCCCTTTCTGCCCAGCTGGCCTGTGATTGCCTCATCTCTCCATTCCCAGTAACCACCTGGCAAAACAGGTGCTGAGAACTGTCGGATGAATTCCTGCATGACTGAAGACTCAGACCCTGTGCCCTTGGGCTCCCGGGGCCTCGGACAGAACTGGGAGGCTGAGTGCCCTCAGACTGTGCAGGAGGTGCAGTGCGTGTCCATCGCTTCACTCACATCCAGCATGGCAGGGCGTGGGGCCTGGGGCTGGAGGGCGCTGGAGTCACCCCTGGGGAGATGCCAGGTGAGGAGGGGAGAAGTACAGGGGCCTCAGGAAGTGGGGCAGCCTCGCCGAGTTTCCAGGCAGCTGAGGCGTGGGAGTGGGGACACTCACAAGGGGCAAGGGATGGAGTCCAGCCTGGGCACCACCCACTGTTGGGCAGCGGTGGGAATGGGGACAAGCCCTGCCCCCGGGGTCTCCTCCTCATTCATCAAAGGGGAGAGAAATAACAAGACTGGTGCAATAGACCCCCAGTGCCCTGTGTGCCCCGCGGCCGCAAGGATTTCGTACCTCTTAGCCCGTTTAATCCTCCTGGATCCTCGTGGAGTAGCTACTGATTCCAGCCCCATGGATGGGAGGACTGAACTAGGAGGACTCAGCGACCTAGCGCAGGATGGAGCCAGGACTAAGCTTCGGGCACGTGTGCTCAGGCCGGCTGGGAGCAGCCCCCAGCACTGCGGATGGTGCGGACGGACGATGTGGAACAGCCGGCCGGGTGGCACGCAGACAATGTCTCTGTGTTCCCTCTGACGGCGACTCAGCTTATTAAGACAGGGAAGGCTCCCATTGCTGATACTCAGCGCCCCTCTGAGGGACACTAACATGTAGGATCTCGATGGCTCCTGGGAAAGTGGAAAGGGTGTGGGCCCGGGCATCAGGTCTGTGTCAGAACCCAGCTCTGCCCCTACCGCCTGTGTGACCTGGAAGCTTTCCCTAATCTCTCTGTGCCCAGCTTTCCAGACCTGACTCAGAAGGTTCTGTGTTTGGCACACAGGAGACCCTCCCTCAAAGGGCAAAAGCCAGCCCTCCCGGGACCTTCTCCTTCCATCACCTGTGCCCAGGTCACAGAGACCTGCTCCTTGACGAGGGCAGGTGCAATCCCACAGGTCCTCCGGTCCCCCGCCCAAGCCTTTCCCTCGTCAGTGACAGTGAGGAGGGGCAGGTCGCAGCTCCCAGGAAGTCTGCACTGAGCTTCTGAGACTTGGCAGAATTCCCGGTTCCACACAACTCAGTTCACAGCAAGGAACAGAGCCCTCCCCCAACTCGTGTTTCAGCTGCAGGGCCCCCCAGGGGCAGGATTTACAAACTGACCACCAACTTGGGGCTGGGAGATGTGGATTCCAGAGCACATGACCTCTGCCCCATGACTTCAGGGGAGTCACGCCCCCCCACCCCCCTCCCCTTAGCCAGTCTCCTGGACCAGGGGTCAGCCATCACAGGCAACTACAGTTTTATCACCAGGCAGCCCTGCCCACTACTGGAAACACTAGTGTGTGAGACTGGGAGTCCGAGGGCCTGGACCCCCTCCCAGAAAGCAGGATTGAGAGCCTGGACTGCCCACTGTTGGTGCTGCTTTTGTGCTACGACAGCAGATTTGAGCAGTCGTGACAGAGACCACAGGTCCCTCAAAGACTAATGTATTTACTCTCACCCTTTACAGAAAAAGCCAGCCTGCCCCAGAAGACAGTCCTGAGAACAGCAGCGACAGCGTGCCCCAGGGCAGGACTCAGCCCAGCCCGCTCCCGGGCTCTCCCTGCACTTCATTTAATCCCCATGCCAGGAGGGAGAGACTCCAAGATGCCCATTTTACAGATGAGAAAGCTGAGGCCCATCTTGCCTTAGTAACTGAGCATGGTGGAGCCAGCTTCGCACTCCAGAGCCCTCACCTCTCACCCCTGCACTCTGGATGGCGGGTCTGGGCCCACGGCACCCTCCGTTCTCACGCTGACAGCCGTGCTTGAGGGCCTGCCGTCCCAGAGGTGGCAGGGATGACACACGTAACTGCCTTATTCTGAACTGCCTGGCCTTGGCCGTGGCTCCTGCCGGCTGAGGCTTTAGAGGTGAGCCCTCACCGCTCCCTGCCATGCCAGGGGGCAGACCCCTCCCAACCTCCTCCTTCTGAATCCTCAGCTCCAGAGTCGCAGTAAAGAGCCATGTACCCAGGGCGGAGGCAGCATCCCGGGGAGGGGGTGATGGGAGGGCCTCTTGTACTGAAGTTGACATGTGGAAGGGCCAGTATTTATGTGCACAATGGGACTCAATTTGAAGCTAAGAACTTGGCCCTGGACAGCAATAAAAGCTGAGAGGCTGAGAGCTCGAAGGGAACAGGGAAAGGGGCTTGGCTTTTGGGTCGTAAATGTGTAATTTAATTAAAGAAATCAGCCTCCTGGATGATAGCAGTTTGCCTTTTAAGGCCAGAATTGGCCAACTGAAGCCCCAGGCACCCCTCAATTCCAGGATGTGATTGTGTGGACATAGCTGGCCTTAGCCGGGGTGCTGTCCTCTGGATCATGGACCAGACTGTGAGGCCTAACCTGCAGCACACCCGCCCACGTGTCACCCCATGGACAGTGGTTGCCGCGGGTGCAGGGCGTTCCTCCTGCTCGGCCCCGGAGGCCCTGGATGGTGATGAATGACATGTCTGTGGGGTCCCGTGGGTGAGCGCTTCATGGGGAAGAGCCCTCCACCCGCTCTCTGCCCCCTGGGGGAGTGCTGGGTTGGGCAGCGGTTCTGAGCCCCCTCAGGTTTAGCAAACATCCTGGCTCTGAAGTCATAAAGCAGCACAGTGGATTGGGAAAGACAGGCTCTGGGTTCAAATCCCACCCCCGCCATTCACCAGCAAGCCCCTGAGCCACTTCCAGCCTCAGTTTTCTCCTCTGTAAGCACGGACGCAGTCACCCTCATCCTCAGAGATGGATGCGTCCTGTGTAAATTACAACACCTACACTGTGTGTTTTTGGGGATGTGAGGGGTGTGCAAAGGCCCAGGGCCGATGCGAGAGGTGAGGTGTGGGCATCACAGATGTGACGACCTAGCTTCCTAAAGGACCGGGCTGTGTGTGTGCATCCTAATGTCCAGAAACAGATCTCTGCCACTAGCAAATTCATTCACTAAGGTTGTGTTTACTCTCTCGTGTCAGTTATCATCATCTGTTTGAACAGAGGCCTCTGGCGTCATCAGCAACATTATTACCTGTCACAGAATGGCCCTGCTCAGTTCCTGAAGCACAGGGACCTCTGCACTCCTGTGGGTTCCCGGCTGTGCCTGTTCTCGCTCTCTGCTCAGGGTCTCTCGGTAGCTCCCTATTGCCCAGGGCACGCCTCCCTCTGGGCATCAAACGTCATACGAGGCCCTGCTCCCCTGTCCCCCCCGCGCTGTGCTCAGGCAGTCACGAACCACAGTCATCCCGCCGCCGGCTCGTCTCCCACCTCTGCACCTGCTCCTCCTGCTCTTCTGTTCCCTTGTCTGAAACCTCAGCTCCTTCATCCATTTCTCCTTTACAGCAGGATCGAGTTGGTTGCTCACACAGAAGCCTCTGCCCACCCCACCCTGCCGTCTTCCAGTGGATGCTCAGTTTGGAGGAATGACAGTTGGTCCAAGCAACTGCCACCCAACTCCCACCTCTGGTGATTGGTCGGGGCAAGGACTCGTTCTGGCCAATGAGATGTTAGAGGAAATCTGTGGGGGCTTCTGTGAGAGATTTCCCTTCCTGAAAAGAAAGAGATGGGCAGGGAGGAAGATGCGCCCCTGCTTCTGGCTTGAGCACTGACTGTGCAGATGTGGTGGCTGGAGTGGAGACAGCCACACTACAATCATGAGGGAGTGACACTGACATTCTCTTAATGGTGGAGTAGAGAGGGGGTGGCTTCTGAGTCACTGATGACATTGTTGGGCTGCCAGACCACCTCTGGACTTCCCATCTCTCACGTGGTCTTTAAACATTTAACATTAGATGCCTTTGTGGTCTAAGCCACTCTTGGTAGAGTTTCCTGTTACTTCAGCCAAACTCCTATCTCACTGGTACAGCCTTCAAGTCTCAGTTAAATATTCTCTGCCCTTAACTAGTTCCCCAGCAGACGTGGGCCTCTGCCCCGACTCTCACCCTTCACCCATGAAAACAGCCCGTCAGCTATGATTCTCTGTCTGCCTAGCTGGCTCATCAGTATTTGGTTTGTGAACACCTCTGGGCCCAGCCTCTGCACTTTCTTCTCTGGGCACTCTGAGCAAGCACACAGTGGGCCCTGGGGCACCACAAGGAGCTTGCTGCCCGACCACAGCCAGAAGCCCCCTCCCATCAAGAAGCTTTTGGAGTCATTTTGGCCCGAGCACTGCTTCCAGACCTTGGGATGAGTGGTATAGGTCCATGCCCAGGATCGAAACCGTGAACCCAGGCCACTGAAGCAGAGTGCACCGAACTTCACCACCACGCCACGGGGTTGGCCCTGGTCACTGCATGTTCAACTTTTGAGGAACCACCAAACTCTTTTCCAGAGTGGCTGAACCGTTTTATATTCCCACTGACAATGTACAAAGGTCCTGATTTCCCCACATCCTCGCCAACACTTGTTATTGGCCATCTTTTTGATTAAAGTCAGCCTGGTGGCCGTGATGTGTTCTCTCTTTGAGGTTTGACTTGCATTTCCCTAATGACGAGTGATGTTGCGTGTTTTGCCGTGTATTTATTGGCCATTTGTGTATCTTCTTTGTAGGAATGTCTAGTCAAATGCTTTGCTGATTTTTACTTGAGTTATTTCTCTTTTCACCATTGAATTTAAAGAGTTCTTTAAATATGCTGAATACTAGAAGCTTAGCAGATAAATGAATTGCAAACATTTTCTCCCATTCTGTAGGTTGCCTTTTCACTTTCTTGATAGTGTCCTTGGATGCACCAAAGTTTTAAGAATTATTTTTTAAATTATTATAGGTGACAGCAAACCCTTGAGGGATGGAGTAGGACAAACACAAATACTGAAGACAAAGAAATAAAGGAGGTAGGTGGTGGAGGCCCGGCCTGGGCGCTGGGACCCCTGAGTTCCAGTCCTGCTGGGGCCCTTGCTGCTGCTCTGGACTCATCTTCTCTGTAAATGGGGACAACGGTGTCTGCCCTCCCCCTGTGGCGGGTCATGTGGGGTCAGTCAGATGCTAAACTCCCCAGAGACCTGCTCCTGGTGTCTGCCGTGTGCCGGGCTCGCTGCTGATCCATTTACTCCTCACAACAATCCAAGAAGGTGGTACAAGTGCCCTCATTTACAAAGGAGAGAACTGAGACTCAGAGAGGTTAAGTGACTTGCCCGAAGTTACTCAGGATTCAAATTCAGATGTGTCTGACTTTCCGCTGCACCAATTGGTAACAGGTCCAGGTAGTACTTGCCTCTTAAACAGCTGCCTTTTGATGCCTCCAGCAGAAGTGGAAGTTTTAAACCCTAAGTTAGGCCATGGTGGGTGGGGCTGGGCTGGGGACAAGGGAGGAACCTCAGCCCATCCCAAGTCCAGCAGGACGTTATCCAGGGTGTGGAGGCGGGTCAGCCAGGGGCCAGCCAGCACAGAGGGCCCTCCCGAGGGCTATCTACAGAGAGGCTCTGGCGGGACTGCAGGTATGGGCAGGGCTAGGGGGCCGGCAAGGGTGGGGGACCAGGACCAGCCCAGCAGGAGCCTGAGGGGCCACCTGGCAGGAGCCGTGGCCACGTAGGAACGCAGCCTCCCTCTGGATCCAGGCCTGGCAGGGAGGGGCCAGGAGAGTCAGCACTCCTCTCTCTGTCCTCTGTCCTCCTGTCCACAGGCCACCGCACACACGACCACAAGACTTTCAGGGGCTCCCGGAAATGTTTTAATTTTAATTTCTTTTACAATCAGAGGAAAAAATAAATATAACAATAATGAACATATAATAAGGAATCCAGCCTGAATATTTGTGTTTATACCAAGACAATTATAAAACAAAATTTTTAATATTTTTTAAAAGAGGCAAATTGGCCTAGGGCCCACAAAAGTCATAACGCATGCCAACATGCCAGTGACAACTATTTACCAGTTTCTTGGGCATCATTCTAAAAATATTTTATGCATATACATTTTAAATATTTATGTATAAATGGTTTTTCTTCTTTGTAATTAGGCAACATTTTAAACATATAGAAAAATAAAGAAAATAATGTAATAAACACTCATGAATCCAATACCCAGATTAAATAGAAGTAAATACAACTTTAAGCATACTCGCTTCAGAGATATTTTTAATTTGATAAAGGAAATGGAATGGGCTGTGTAAAGCTAATCCCCCTCCCACGGTTCCCCTCCCTCGCTACCCTGAAGTTGCTGCCGGTCGCTCTGGAGCTTCTCTCTGTGCAGACCACAAGCACTGTGCTAAACCCCGCGGTCATGGACTTCTCAGCGCTTGACGGAGTGGACCGCTCCCTCCGCCTTGAGACACTGCCTTCCGTGCTCCCAGGAGCCCTCACTCTCCCGGTTTTCCTCCTCCTCCACTGGCTGCTCCTCCCAGTGTCCTTCACTCGGTCCCCTCATCTTCCCCACTGCTTGTGGTGGAGGGCCCGGGGCTCTGTCCTTCTCCTGTCTGTCTGCACTCTCTCCATCATTCTCCAGTCTCTGACTGACATCCAAATTAATATCTCTAGCCCAATGCTTTCACCAACATCCACACCCATAAACCCAGACACCAAGAGTCTTTGCTAGAGCACTTTGCTTTAGTGAGAAAAGATGGATTTTTAACAGTCGAGCTTTGAATGCATGGGGAAAAAAAAAACCCAAAAAACAAAACCCTACCTTCCAGCGTGTAAAAGAAAGCAGCTAGGGGGAAAGAAAGAGCCCATCTGCTAATTAAAACTGCAAGAGTAGAAGGAAGAACAATTACTCTAAGGCACCATCTCTCCCCACATTCCTGCAAACAAATTAGCTTCAACTCCCACACAGTGGAAAAACAATGCCAATTACAGCTAGAGTTCTCCTCAACGTGTTCTCTCTTCTCCATCGGCATCCGATCATTAACAGTGCTTTGATAGTGGGTTGGAGACAAGCAGAAATTACTTCTGCCCACTTTTATTTTATAGCAAAGCCACAGCGGTGGGGAGGCTGGGACCAACATCAGACCCAGATCAGTTGCCTCCTGTGTTCCAGGTGAGAAAGACCGCATCTTCAACCCAACACAACCCAATCTCTGGATGCCTGAGGACCGATAATGGCAGTTTATAGCACAGGAGAGAAATAAACTCGTGTTAAATTTCAATGTAAAGCATAATTGAAGAAATGTGGTTAAAAATAGTTTTATAAAGGCAGATGACACCGGGGCATGTGTTAATGTCTAGAGGATATCTTTCGAGGTGTATTTCCAACTATGGATGGAATGGGTACCTAGCTGAGAATAGCCCATACGCTTTTGAAAACCTTGACCAAGACAAGCAGTGGGCGTGAGGAGGGGAGACGGCCGTCTGACAGTTGCAGGCACCTTTTTGGTTTCTCTGGTCGGGGAGGCCTGAATTTCACCTTTGCTGGCAGGCAGTTCCTTTGAGTGATTTGGTTATGCCAAGGGAAAGGAGCAATCCTTTCTGGAACAGAGGTTCAGGAAGCGCAGTGGGGAAACTGGTCTGCATGGCCCCATAACAGAGCATTTTCATGGTGTGTGGAATGCTTCTCTGCAGATCGCATTCCTTTTTGGGGAAAAATACTCCTCCAAATGTGGATTTAGATTACACTGTCCTTAAAAAATTTTATTTGTTCTTGAGGTGTGTTTGTGTGTGTGTGTGCAAGCAGAACCATTCTTGTTCAAGAGTTTAACCATCTGTGTTAGGAGCAAAATGGAGCTGGGACGGTAGCAGGAGGGATGAAGTGGCGTGTCTTCATTTCATGCTTTCTTTGTAAAGCTTCCCATTAGGTGTCCCTGCAGATTGACTCACTCTGATTTCAGGGAACGTCCGTCTCTGGGGTGTCGGTTTTGCCAAGGTGAGCCGTGGGAGGAACGCTTGTTTCTGATGCGAGTAGACATTCAGACGGCCAGACACCCCAGAAACGGGCTGGGATGTGAGGACGGAGGGACGAGGCTGGAACTCCAGGGAGGTGAGAAATCCTCAAGGGCCCGCAGATGGAGGGCGGTGGTCAATCCTTGCAATAGGGTGATTCCGAACAGCCATATTCAGCACCCCACGGTTTTCTCTGTGTAAGTCCTTGTAAAGAATATCGGTTATCACATGGGGATCCATGCCAACATTGAGGAACATTCTCTGGAAAACTGCAAGAGGGGAGCCTGGTAGAATTAAGGCTTCCTGTGGTCAAGTGGGACATTTGAGAGGGAAGATGCCAGCTGGAGAGAGACACCTGAATTATCTGTCAGTGGCACTCAGTGCAGCAATTGTGATTCCCCAGGGGACATTTGGCAATGTCTGGAGACATTTTTGGTTGTCACAACTGGGGAGTTTCTACTGGCATCTAGTGAGCAGAGGTCAAAGATGCTTCTAAACATCCTACAACACGGCTCCTCCCCAACTAAGAATTATCTAGCCCAAAGTGTCTATAGTGCTTAGGCTGAGAAGCTGACCTCGATGGAGGTAGTCAACGCATTTAGATGTTCAAATGCAAATATAATAAAAACTGAATCTCAAAAATATTAATACTATTGATTTTAAGAGAAAAGGTCGTCTGCCAAAAAACACAACAAGATATATTTATGGAGCGTCTAGTGAGCATCAAGTTTTGTTCTAGGTTCTAGGGTCCCAGCAACCAACACGACAAACTTCTCGTCTTCGTGGGATTTATGTTCTAGTTGTGAGGGTAGACCCCTAAGAATCATGTACACTTCAGATCATAATTATAATGGCTCTTGTGAATTCACTCCTTTAATCCTCCCAATAACCCTATGAGATTTGTGCTTCTAAAATGCCCATTTTATAAGACACTGAGGCATACAGAGGTAAGGAGCTTGTCCAAGATCCCACAGCTGACAGACCCCATGGGAATTCTTTATAGCATTTCAAATTGGTCTTGTAGTCAAACAGACTTTAGAGCTTAACTAAGTACATGATTTTGGTCCATAATTCAATTTCTCTTGTCTCTTCCTTCATGAATAGAATGGAGGTAATAAAAGTAACTCATAAGGTTGTTGTGAAAATTACATGTGTTAATTTATGTACGCTGGCATACAACGGAGATTGATGAGTTACATAAGGAAAATGGAAAGTGGACAGAGAACGGCTGGAGACCTCCTTTAGACTCATGGTTCCCGGGACCAGCAGCACCAACATCACCTGGGAGCTTGTTAAACAGGCAAACTCTTGGCCCCCAGCTCAGTCCTCACTCTGGAGACGGTCCCAGCAACCTGTGTTTTAACAAGCTCTCCAGGTGACTGACGTCCGCTGAAATTTGAGAACTAATGAATTAGACCCTTCTGAGACAGTGATGTTTGAGCTGGGACACACACTCTTCTTCTCAACCCTGTCCTGACTACAAACATGTTTTCTCCAGTTTTTTTGAAACTCTATCTTTCCTCCCCTCTCTTTTGCTGTTTCTCTACTTCTCCTTGGCTTCATGCTTAGCAGGTCCCATCTCCTCACCTTCTCGGATCAGTCGCCTTCCCTGATAGCTTTACACACCCTCGCTGCTCTCCATCTTCACTGAGATGGTTCTCGGTTCTCTTTGTAGCTGTCTTCACCCATTCATTCATTCATTCATTCATGCAGGTTTACTGAGCCACACCGGGCCCTGTGTAGACTCCAGGAGGAAGAGCAGGGAGAGGCCCGTATTCTCAGGGATGCTGCCATTTAGTGGAGAAGCAGGAACCTGTCCCCGTCGCAGGCCTGGCTTCAGGGGTCAGCCAGAGGAAGAGTAGCGGCTGAGTCAGGGTGGGGCAGAGGTGGGGATCAGACCAGCTTCTCAAAGGAGGTAACACTTGTTTGAGACTTGATGAACCAATAGGAAGAAAGCCTGCTAAAATGATCTTAGAAATCATCTGTAAGAACACAAGGGCAATAACATCAAGGAAGGAATGCTTTTTAATAACAGCACAAAAAGCTAAGCGTGGGAGTCACATGAATGTACTAAAGAGAACTAGTAGGATCCACTGACTAAAGAGGATAGAAATGTTCTACTATGTTTTCCTTAAAAGCAAAAGCTGACGAACCAGAAGCGAAGGAACTATCATGGGGTCCATGCTGGGCCTTCTGGATGACCCTCTGCTGCTGTGATTGATTTGTTTTCTTCTTCTTTTGCCTCCAGGCCTTTGCTCGCCCTCTTGCTCCTGCTGGGTTTGCCTCCCTCCCGCTCCCTCCCCACCTCTGTTGGTGAAAATCCTCCCATCTTTTAACGTCCAGGTCAAAAGCTGCCTCCCTCCAGAGACCTTCTCCAGTCCTCCTCATTGCAGGTGATTTGTCTCCCCAGCAAACCCAGAAACCTTCGTTTAAACTCTCATCAGCTGTTAGCACATTTTGCTGCATTCTGCTTATCAGATAGGAAGGTTTTGTTCTCTGGTCGGTGAAAGATCCTCCAAGATCTGGACAACCTCTTACCCACCTTTGTACCATCACAATGGCACAGGCTCGTGCACTCAATAATCAGGGCCGGGCTTCACTGGACAGGATTACACACGCACGGGCTCGAGAAGGCTCAACCACCGTCTCCTGCTACATCATAATAACGACTCTAGAGGAGTCAGAGGGTCAAATTCCTCAATCGATTCATAAACTTCAATAACAGAAATAAAGGGCAGGAAAGCAACTTATGATTACAGAGTAAATTAAGGACATTGATGGAGATAAGGTCAATGTGTCCTACTATATGAAAGAAAAAGTTATTCAACAAAATGCAATAGAATAAATGCAAGGAGAGAAATGACAAAGGAAAAGTGTGACCACACCATGGATGAAAATCTGCTAATTACATTGAAATTGATCAATATTCATAAGTTCAGCACTCAGCCTCCTGCATAAGGTAGTTAAAAGAGCAGGAACAGCTTCCACACAAGGATACATAGATAATAAACCACCATGAGGAAAAACGCAGGTTTTTAGCTATTGAAGAAATGCAAATCAAAACAGGTAAATTATATCATTATATACCAGTTAAACATTTTTCTTCTCATGATAACAAATTGATTTTGGCAAAGCTGTCCGTCTCTCTCTTGTTTCTCCAAAGCCAGGGCCAAGAGAACAGTGAATCCATTAAAACTCTCTGAGGTACAATTTGGAAATATGTAAAAAGAACAATCACACTGTTTCTACATTTTAACTTAGTTATTAACTTTGGGAGAAAATATATCAAGGAAATAATCTCAAAAGGGCAAAAGAATTCTGCTAATAATTTAAAAATCAGCAAACCAAATGCCTGTCAAGCACTGCACAGGGTCTGGAATTTTCCCTCCTTGTGAGCTAACAAGTTGCCCTGTAACTGTTTCACAGATGCTCTCAGGAGACATGAGACTCATGGCTCAGAGACAAAACACTTTATTCCCCTAGGCAAAAGCTGTAGCTTGAGCTCCCTGTTCATTTGTTCTGGCTTTCCATATCTCCCAAGTCCCACGGGGGAGACAGAAAGGGCCTGTGATAGACGCCTGCGCAGAGAATGGGCTGTGTTACAAGAAAGGGACACTGAGCTTGGACGATTCACCACTTTCATAGTAAGTAGATGCAAGTTGCCCTTTGCCCAGGGAGAGAGGTACCTCATCTGTCAAGGTCACTCTGTGCAAACACAACTCTGAGCTACGGCTGCGTAATGAGCAGTCAGGACCTTGTGTTCTTGGCCTGCCCCATGTGAAGGTGCAGGGGTGCTCAGGGCCCTCGGATCACCTCTCCCGACAATGCCTCATTGATTCATTCAACAAATCCATTCAAATTTATTGAGTCACCTTCTGTGAGCCTGGCACAGAATGAGATGCTCAGGACACAGCAGTGAATAAACTCCCTGCCTATGAAGAGCTTACATTTTAGTGGGGAAGGCAGATAGCAAAAAGGAACTAAATAAATAACGTGCTGTCCCCTCTGTGAGGTGTTGTGAAGACAAATAAAGCAGAGTAGTGGGACAGAGAACACCTTTAGATAGAGTGACAGATTGTAGATCTGATGGTCAGGGAAGGCCTGAGGTGGTGACACTGGAGCAGAGACCAGATGAAGTAAGTGAATGAGCCATGCCTATCTGAGGGAACAGCATCCCAGACAGATGGAACAGCTTACACCGAAGCCCTGAGAATGGAATGTGCTTGTTATGTTCAAGGATCTGGGAGGCCAGGTGGGCTGGAGTGTGGTGAACAGGGGAGAGTGGTCTGAGACGAGGGTAGCGAAGCTCAAGACTTGTAATTGAGACAATACAGATTTCTAAACTGTCAATTTTTATAGAAAACAATTTATATAAAAGAGTTAAGTGAAAACAACCAGGCTGAGCCCCCAGACCAGCATATGGAGGGCAGCTCGGCATCGTGGGCAGAGAGGGGACAGGGTCAGGAGAGGTGAGTCCAGCCGCCAGTCACAAGGCAAGTCAACAGCTCTCCCTGTTTCTTCATCTGCAAGTGCTAATGATGCCTAAAAAGGTTAAGATCAAGGGGAACAAAATGTGTGAATGGGTTTTCTTGTTACAGACATTTGAGGAATTAAAACTGTAAAACACAATCTATATCAAAAGATCATAAGAGAACTGAATGTAAGGTTTAAACTGAAAGTCAAAAATAGTAGCAATCGTCATCATTTACTGAACACTTACTCCTGTGCTACTGGCTTTATTTAACTATAGTTTTATAATAATCTCCTCACAGGTATAATTGATACCGACTCTCATATCAGTTTCCCCACATTAAACCCAGCATATATGAGGTTAAAACCAGAGCACTCTTTCCCTGCTTACTCCCTGTCTTCCTGGCTCCAGAATCCAATATCCTCCCTGGAGACAGACACCGGCAAGGACAAGCACCTGGATGGTCTCCTCCTCGCAAAGAGATACAGGCTGGTGGGAAAGCTGCTGACCAGCAGGTTCAAGGGCTCCCTCCTCTCTGCAAGTAGTCTCAAGGCCAAAGACAGGCTGGTGGGAAAGCTCCGACCAGCAAGGCCATATGCTCCCCCTCCGCTACCTAAAACCCCAAATAAAAACCCTTCCTTTTAGTTTTTTGGGGAGTCTGGGATTTCAGCGTTAGCTGCCCTCTCTCCTTGCTCAGCGCTGTGCAAAAATAAAATTCCTACTGTCTTCCACCACACCCGGTGTCACAGATTGGCTTGCTGCGCAACGGGTGAGTGAACTCACTTCAGGTTCGATATCATAATTATCTTCATTTTTAAAATAAGGAAACTGAGTCTCAGAAAGCCTAAGTTGCTCAAAATCTCTCACCTAATAAACGGTACAATATAAAAAGTGTAACTATGAAGAGAATATACAGCAACATGAAAATTGTTAAGAGAAATCTGCAAAATGAAAAATTGATTTCCAGCATGAAAAATGCACTTGGCTGGGAGCGAAGACAGAAGCATCAAAGCACGTCAGGCACCTGACCTGAACAACGTGAATGCTTCTACATCTGGGAATCCTTTGCTCTTGTTATATGGCTTGTCCAATAAAATGGGGAGAAAATTATTGTGAAACTATTTCAAAGCCTAGTCACCATTTCCTTCTAAAGGATTGTCTTCATCATGTCAATTTTCTCAAAAAAATCCAAAATGCAGCTCTTTCCAAGATCAACTCCAAGCCCTGCTCCTTGGCATGTACACCCTGCGCACTCAGCTCCTGCCACCTCAACCCAGCCATGCACGCCCCTGCCAGGTCCAACCCTCCATGCATCTCGTCCAATAATTAAATTCCTTCCCTGCATTTCAGTCAGCGGAAGGTCTTCTCTGACTACAACGTCCTCCATCTCTGTGACCCCTGAACAGCCCACACCGCCCAAACACTTCACATTTATATCTGTAGGTATTTTCATTTTGACTTCTTTGCCTGTCGCTTCTCATGTCTCATCCCTGAGTGGGCTATCAAGTCTGTGTGTGTGAGCAAGAACCGTCCTGAGGAAAGGAGAGTAAAGGAGAAGGGCATTCTTGGCGTGTCCCTTCCTTCAGGGCCAGTTCCCCAAAGACTGCCCCAGGTGTGGGGGGGGGGGGGACTAGTCAAGGGAAGAAAGCCCTTGCACCTGCTCCAGCCCAGGGGGCCTTTCCAGAAAGTCTTCTCTGGGAGCTGGCTCTGGCTCTCCTGAGCACCTGCTCAGCCTGAGCTCTTTCCAGAGTGTTAGGAACCCAGGACGTGACTGCAGGTCGTGTTGCGGTGACAGGAGGAGGGGCAATCTGGGCTCTGCGTCCTTTATGCTTCTGGTCCAGTCCCAGGCGCAGCCGCAATGCAGCTTTCAGTTGATTTAACTGTGATCCAACTGCTTTTTAAAAGTGCAAGAGACTGAAAACGGGGGGCCAAGTGGAGGGTTAGGAGGATGTCCCCTTTCTAGTTGGTTTCTACCTTTGCCCAAGGGTCAACCTAAAGTGACTCCAGTCCAACCCTGGGTATGAAGAACCAAGAGACAGAGACTATAGTCGGGAATATCAGCAACAGCAAGGCGGGGTGGGGCGAGCACGGGTGTGCTGCGGGCTGGGATGTGATGGGGCAGGGTTAGGGACAGCAGGGCGAGGAGGTTGTAATCCCTCTCTCTTCCAGGCCTCTGCCAAACTCTTAGACGCCACGTTCGTTCCGCCTGGAGCCACACAGTGAGCTGAAGGCCCATGAAGCCCTGGGGGCAGAAGGGCTGCGAGTGGAGCGGCGGGATGGAGCTGGGTTTAGGGGCGCCCTGTTTCCCTACCCAATACTGGAGTCTCCTAATTCAGGTACGAGTATGCAGGATCAAGATGTGGGGAAATAAGAAACCCTCTGTCCGGGAGGGGGCGGGCCTAACCGTGCCACCGGGCCCACCGGAGAGAGCCACATGGAGTTCCCACGCGATTTGAACCTTCGCCGAGACCACCGCAGTTGGTGGTCCTCTCCGAGAGCACGGCGGAGGCGGGGAAGACGCCCGAACGCGCGCAGGGCGGGCTGCCACCCGCAGGTTCTCCAGACCACCACCGCCCACCCCGCCGCCGGGCTGGAGGTGGGAGGGGGGCAGCTCTCCAAGCCCGGCCCTGCGCGGACTCTGGGCTGCGCTCTCGGATTCCCAGCGCCATGACAGCCGGTTGCTCTGGGGATGGCGAGGAGAGGTGGGTGGCACTGGCGCGCCGAGCGGAGCTGGACTCGTGAGGGGTCCCACTCTGTTTTTCTCCACTGGAAAAGAAGTCCACGCAGGCGCCAGGGAGAGGCGCCAAAGGGGAACTAAGGCCCAAGGGAGGACCAGGGTAGGGCGACCTGAACCCCTCTAAGCCCTCCCCGGGCACGCCGTGCCCCCTCCCACGAGGCCACCCACCCCGTCCTTGCCGAGCCCTGGGGCTGCGCGTGCGGTCCCTACCTGGGAGCCGGCGCGCCGCGAGCCATGGAAGCAGCGAACCTCTCGGCGGCCGCCACCGGCGTCGCCCTTCCCTCGGGACCCGAGGCCTCCAACAGCAGCCAAGCCCCGGCGCGGTCGTCAGGTCGACCCCAGGCGGCGCCGCCCTGCCCGGCCGAGAGCCGCACTTCTCAGTCTTCACGGTGCTGGTGGTGACGCTGCTGGTGCTGCTGATCGCGGCCACTTTCCTGTGGAACCTGCTGGTTCTGCCCACCATCCTGCGCGTCCGCGCCTTCTATCGTGTGCCACATAACTTGGTGGCCTCGACGGCCGTGTCAGACGTGCTAGTGGCAGCGCTAGTGATGCCACTGAGCCTGGTGAGCGAGCTGTGGGCCGGACGACGTTGGTGGCTGGGCAGGAGCCTGTGCCACGTGTGGATCTCCTTCGACGTGCTGTGCTGCACCGCCAGCATCTGGAACGTGGCGGCCATCGCCCTGGACCGCTACTGGACCATCACGCGCCACCTGCAGTACCCTCTGCGCACCCGCCGCCGCGCCTCCGCGCTCATGATCGCGCTCACCTGGGCGCTCTCGGCGCTCATCGCCCTCGCGCCGCTGCTCTTTGGCTGGGGTGAGGCGTACGACGCTCAGCTCCAGCGCTGCCAGGTGAGCCAGGAACCCTCCTAGGTCGTCTTCTCCACCTGCGGCGCCTTCTGCCTGCCGCTTGGCGTGGTGCTATTTGTCTACTGGAAGATCTACAAGGCGGCCAAGTTTCGCTTCGGCCGCCACCGCAGGGCTGTGCTGCCATTGCCGGCCACCGTGCAGGTGAGGGGCGGGCGGCGGAACGGGGGCTTGGGGAAGGGGCTCTGTGATGGAGGACAAAGCTTGGAGAAGGGGAGAGTTGGCGGCAGAAGCTGGCACACTGGGGGCGCGCGCGAGAAGGTTGGCCGCCAGCGCAGCTGGAGCGCACGGGGAGTTTGCCATCTGCTCTCCCGAAGTGCCCACGGAGTGGCTCGTCACCTGCACTTGGCGCAGCACGCGAAGGGCTCGCTACGTGGGTGCCTCGTTCGCCGGGGGAAGGGGTTTCCCCACTAGCACGCTAGTGCTGGAGCTGGAGCTGGCCCCGCTCAACCACGGGGCTGAAGGGGGCTTGCAGGGGCAGCGTTTGTGGGCAGCCGTGAGGGCACGTCCGATCAGCTGCGCCCTCTGTTGCTTTTCCCCTGGAGCGATTGTGCCCGTGTGACTCCTGCCACCTCCAGCTTCCTGGTCCCCGCCAGACCGAGGCAGACAGCGGTAGGCTGGGAATTCTTCCTGCAGATGAGGAAATTCCTGTGAGCATCCACCCCTTATTTTCAGTCTCCACCGCACCCTAGTCCGTCCTCTGCACTCCAAAGACTATATGCCCCAACTCGACGCGCCAGCTCCCTGCCAAGGGGGTAGGTGAGGATAAAAAGTTATCCAGCGTCCCTTTCCTTTCACTGTCCCAACCTCAGTGCCCTCCTCTAGGGACTTTGGAACGAGCTAGAACCCTTCAAATCCCAGCTCGCGACATCGGGCCAGCTGCTTAGTCTCTGTGAGCAAGTTAATTCCTGGTTCAAGGAGCTCTTGGGGAGGCTTCCCTGAGATGAAGAATGTGAAGCATCTAGCACAGTGCCTGGCACACAGGGGTGGCAGAGCTGGCAGGAGTTAGGAGGGCAACATTGCCTGGCAATCTACAGTGGGCTAGAAGATAACCCTGGAAATGAATGCAATGGAGGACCTGCACTGGGCAGAACTTCTCTGAAGGTGTTTAGAATCAGAGCTTTCTGCCTTTTGGCCAGGCCCTAATGGATGTCAGCTGCCTCCTCAGCCTGGAAGCCCCAAACTTTCCATGGGGAGTGGGGCGTCTCACGCTTGCCCTCCTAGAGAATAACAGGACTTATTGCCCCCTTCCAAATACCATGGGGGGCATGAGCAGGGAAGGAAAGAGACGGGATTTTTTGTTGTTAGTTTGCTTTAATTTTGGAAAGTTAACACAGATACTTAGCCTACTCAGATATATGTGTTTTAAAAAGCAGGCTTTTCCCCCTTCATTAAATGGCAGAGGAATTTTGTAGCATAAAATCGGAATGTCAAGACTATAACTGGAAAGTGTTGGCAGGGGAGAGATTTCTCCAGAATTAATGTTCTCTGCAAGGGCCTTTGGAAATGCCTGAGGTGATGATAGTTCTGTCAGATTGCCGAGGTGGGCTGTCTTTAATAGCTGCATCACTCCAATGTGGCCCCCGAGAAATTATGCTGAAGGGGGTGCCAGAAAGGCTCACCAAGCCTGAGCTTAGTGTTCATTTCTGACGGGCCCCATTCAGGCAGTGATACAAAGAAGATGTGACTGGACGGGAGCCTGGCCAATCCGAGGTGGCCGCTGGTGGGGAGAAAGAGCTCTGGGAGGTGGGGGCAAAGTTGTGATCCAGCCACTCGTTGGCAGTGGGACCTGGGGCAAGCCCCTTCTCCACTTTGGGCTGCAAGTTCTCTTCTCTAAGACACAGTATTGGTCTAAATCATGGCTGAGTCTGGAATCATATGATGCTGAGATTGCAGACAAGATGGTGTTCGAGAGCATCCTGCTTCTTGGGCTCCAGCAAGCCCTCACTCGAACTCCTGGGTAATGTTGCTGAGTCAGCCTTTGCAAGCTTTCTCGCCACAAGACGCCCAAACAAAAATTTAAAACAACAGGCCAGGAATGCTCTCTCTCTACATTGCTCCTACCTGCTTTTTTCTGCACTCTAGAGGAAATGAGTGGAGATGAATTTAGATCCTGCAAAGTGTCGGTACTGCTCTCTGCGGGTGACAGAAGCACTTATGAAGTCTGAAGGCCTTTGGTGACCAGGCTGTGTGCATCCTTCATCTTTTTTTAGAATTCTGTGCCCAGGTTCCAACGCTCAAATATTGTCAGAAAGGGATCTGCAACAGTTCCTGGACAGTGATTAATTCTTTGGGGCAAAATGTAATTTTTGAAAGTGGAGAAGGAAATAAATGTTTCCTGAGTGAGTTCCCTTCCAGGCACTGTTCTGGTGCTCTACATTCCCCCTCTCGTCTAATCCTCGTGATCCAGCCAAGCTACCATTGCCCTCTTGGTCAGGATAAATGAAGATATGCTCAGTGAAATATAACCCCCAAACTAACAGTTTCTGTCAGTCTCACTCCAAGTTCAGTGTGGGTCTGACAGCCCTCCTGCACAGCTCTCCTCCAGGCGGCAAGTCATGGATGGGGCTACTTGTCATCTTTCAGCTATGCCGTCTTGAACATATGGCTTCCCAGCTTGCTGTGGGAGGGGAAGAGATATATGGAGATACAGCAGCTTTTAACTGCCTTACCCTGAAGTAAACACATGTCACTTCTGTTCACAGTCCATTGGCCAGCCACTGGTTGCGAAATCTAGGCAGCATGTCACTGTTCTTTCCCTTACTTTGTCATTACTCCATGCTGTCTCCAGGAACTTGACTTCTGAGCACTTTCCCACTGCTCACAGGCATCTCCACCTTCACAGGAATGAGGCAGTCATATCCCAGGCAAGGTGGGTTGTGGGGAGCAGGTTCTCCAAACTTGGCATGTGAACTCTCCTTTCCAGAATAGCTGAACACAGGTGAGCCAGAGACACTGCCAGCTGCTCGCAGGAGACAGGGCTCATTCCTACCCTGCCTTCCTTTGCTTCAACCTAATAGAGTGAGCACCACATATACAATATATACAGAATATACTGTATACTCTGCTTCCCCCCAAAGCACACACCCGGTTATGATTGTTTTCTACAACCCTGAGCCCTTTATTGGTTAGAAGAGGAAAAAAACAAAGCCAATAGAGATTAGTGACTTGGCTCTTAAAATGTGACATCAATTTCTTTTCTTTGTCAAGCCACCCCTGACGGCCTAGTGGTTAGAGTTTGGTGCACTCTGCTTCGGCGGCCCAGGTTTGGTTCCCGGGTCCAGAACCACATCACTCGTCTGTCAGTAGCCACGCTGTGGCAGTGGCTCACATAGAAGAACCAGAAGGACTTACAACTAGAACATATAACTATGTCCTGGGGCTTTGGGGAGGAAAAAAAAGAGAGGAAGATTGGCAGCAGATGTTAGCTTAGGGCAAATCTTTCCCAGCCAAAAAAAAAAAATTTGGAAAAGCCAAAAGAAAATTGTTTTTTTTCTTTTCAATTGTCTGTTTGATTGCTGTGCACAAGTTGATACCAGGGCCTGTGTATTCCTTAGGCACAGTAGGCACATTACCAAGAGCCACAAGACTTTTAGGGGCCTACGGAAATGGTTTAATTTCTTTTAAAATTAGAGGAGAAATGAATATAATAGTAATGAGTTTAGAATCATGAACCCAGCCTCGATTATATTAGTCTTCATAATAATATGGTCATAAGACATAATTTTTCACATTTTTTAAAGGAGGAAGGGGCCCACAGAGTGAAGATGCCTGGGGCTCATGAACGTCCTAAAGCGCGGTTGGTACCCTTCCCTCATTCACCCCGTCGGTAACCGTGTGGGGGGACAATGCACACAGCGGCTAAGAGCGTGGCATGTGGAAATAAGGAGACCTGGATTTCAATGCTTTTTGTGCCACTTACTAGCACATAAGCCAAGTGACTTAATCTAAGTCTGCATTTCCCTGTAGGTAAAATGGATATATTGCCATCTGCCTCAGAGTATCCTTGTGAAGAGTGAGTGAGAGAATAGTAGATGTGGAGTGTCTAAAACAGTAAACCATAAGTGAGAGGTCCTGTATTATTTTATTATTTTTTAAAATTCCTCTTTTCTTCCTCTTACTGCTGTTACCCTCATAGCTAGATTATTTATTGCTTGTGTAACAAATTACCCCAAAGTTTAGTGGCTTGAAAGAACAAACCTGTTTTAACTCAGTTCCTGTGGGTCAGGCATTGGGAACAGCTTAGCTGGGTGGTTCTGGCCTAAGGTCTCTTGTGGTTGTGGCCAAGATGTTGGATGGGGCAGCACTTATTCAAAGGCTGGACTGGGGCTGGAGCCTCCACTTCCAGGACAGCTCACTCTCATGGCTCTTAATGGGAGGTCTCCACAGGCTGCTTGAGTGTCGTCACAACATGGCGGCTGGCCTCCCCTGATCTACGGGAGTGAAGTAAGGAGGAAAGTGCAGTGCCTTCTATGATCTCGTCTCAGAAGTTCCATCTGACTATGTCCCCTGTATTCTAGTCATTAGAAGTGAGTCACTAACTGCAGCCCACACTTAAGGGAAGGGGAATTCTCCATCTTTGGGAGAAGCGTCAAGAAACCTGTGGACATTTTTTAAACCACCTGCTAAGACACGCAGATGGTGTTCAACATTACCTCATTGACTTTCACTGACCTGTATATCAGGCAATGTGGTAGCCTCTGAGGTTTCAAAGAATGGGCAAGCAAGGTCTCTGCTCACAAGGGATTAATTTTAGTAGACCACAATTATGGAATTATAAATGCAACGAAGTCTTATAGGCGCTCTGCTAGAAGTCCGTCCAGAGAACAATGGTCCTGAAGGACTGACTACGTATGGGGAAGCAATTTGTCAACTGTAAAGAGCAAAATAAATGTGTTGTGTTGAGCTGTAGGGTTTGTGACAACTTGGATCTGAGGTTTAGTTCCTGTTAGGTACAAAATATTTGGCTCTCTAAGCCAGTCCTCTCTATTAACATTAACAAGTTTGTATGTTGTAAGCATACAGGACGTAAGCCCTGAGCGACCTGAAATCTGTGCAGAGCCCTTTATGCTGTTGTCACTTGTCCAGTGGTCAGTAGTCATGTGGACCCCACCAAAGACTAAGCAGCTGGTGGGCTTGTGGAGGGAACTGCACGTGGGCCCTGGTTCAGTCAGAGCTCAGTTATGGGAAGAAGGCGGTAGAAAATCACCACCCTTGCTCTCATTCCGTCTATTAAGAGAACTGTGGGCGCAAACACATTCCCATGCCAGATGGCAAGGTTACTTAATTTCAGAAAAGTAAATTTTGTGAATCAAATTGTATCAGTGGTAATGAAACATCTGGCTTATGGTTTGATTCTTTTAAGATTGGCACCTAATTGAGAGTTTCCGGAAGCACTTGGGCACACCGAGGAGCGTTTCCTCTACACCTTCAGAAATACCCCGGCCTTCCCCTCTCTGTGAACTTCTGCCTTGTTCTCCTTACATCATGCTGTTCCTTCTGCCTCTTTATCTCCACTCGCATTTCTCTTTTCTCTCTGAGTGGACTGTTAGGAAGAGTGGAAGGGGAGAATGAGAAACACAGAGGGATGGGGACAAGTATGGGGCAGGGACCGTGTGTTTTCACGAAGGACCTTGCAGTAGGCTACTTCTTAAATCGGGGTAATTCTTGGAGAAGATTGAGCTTCTCAGTGGAAGAATGAGATCCAAACTCCATAGTTCTTAACCTTTTGGCAGGTCACAGAATTCCGTGAAAATCAAGGGAAAAACTGGCTGCCCACACAGGTGTGTAGGCGCCTGCTCGCTCAGTTTGCATGGGGCGGTCCCTGAGGCCCAGGTCTGGAGAGTGAGGCCCACTTAGCCTTTCCTGCCCTCAGACTCTCCTGAGGGAGGGAACCCACAGTGCGGAGTCACCAGGGCTCTCTGAGGCAGGAAGTGGTCACAGGGGAGGCAGGGCCCCCCAGGGTTAGATCAGAGCTCTGAGGCTGGACAATGCATGTGCAAAAGGCGAAACCTCCCCTCTCTCTGTTACACCCTCCCATGCGCCAGGAATCTCTGGTCTGGGAGCCCAGGGACCTCAGGACAAAACCTCCTGCCTCAGCAGAGGACCTTCCACTGGCAACCGCTCACAAAGGGGGATGACTTTCAATCAGATGATGTTAGAGCTGAAAACACAAATGCAGCCTGACTTTAACACACTCGATTACATTTTCCCCTTCTCAGCATTAACTCCAGGGAGTCCTTAGCCATTCCAGGGTTACCAACTCCCCACAAAAATCCATGTTTCCAAATGTCAGAACGATAGCGATTGTACCTTATGTTATGACCATACTCCAAGGCTTCGCAAAACTATACTCCGTTGAGTGTATAATTACACTGAAAGGAAAGTTAATTTTCTTCAAGCCTAGCACTGATCTGCTTCTATTTTTTACAAGAAAACTTCCTTGGTTTATTTTCTTAGTTTCTTTTGCACAAGACAAGCAGCTGAGAAAATTTCCTATTCTAGTTTGTCAGACAAGCTAGACAGCTTCTGTTTACTTTCAGGGGCTATTTTGGTTAGTTATCTCTTTAAAGTGCCTTCGAGAAATGCAACTTGGAGCTTGTTCTCTCAGGAAACCTTGGGCAGAGAGAATGGAGGCACAGTGGTCCAAGTCCTGACCTCCGCAGCTCTGGTTAGGAACAGGGAATTCCAGTTATAATCAAGATTGCCTTCAAACCCGACTGGAAATGTCACTATGTCCTCCCCCCATCAGATGTAGGGCTTCACTAGCCACTAGGATTAGCGTGGTTGCCCCAACGACCGCTTTGTAAGGATTCTTGCCCCACTGGATGCCTGACTCGCGTGGCCACAACGCAAACTGGTAGGTTCCCAAGTGATTAGGAACCATCTTCTTTCTGCCTTCCTTTTCTATTTCTCATTAGGATGTTTATCTGACAATATGAGAGGATTACAAATGTTTGTGGGCTCCTTCTGTGGCAGCTGGAACTTTTTTATTAGAAGAGAGGGAAAGGACAAGGGGACATGAAGCTGACATTTATGAGGTCCTACTATGTACTACTGTCTCATTGGAGTCCTCATAGTAAGCCTACAATATAGATGAGGTTTTTCATGGTTAGAGTTCTAGAAATGGGGGCTCAGATTGGAATCCTATCTAATCGCTATGTTGCTCTGAGCCTTGGATTCCTCCTTCCTTCCTTCCTGGTTGCTGCTATAATTGAGTAAGACAGTGTGTGGAACCACCTAGCCGAGTGCTGGACAGCTGTCACGAACTGTGAAGGTCTGTTTGCAAGCTGAAAGGCCAGCCTGCCAGTATACTGGATGCTCCAAGAAGACTCGAGACTCCTGGATCAGAGTCAAAGACTTTATTACTCATGGCACACAGGCAGCATGAGCTTCACGTCTGCATTGGTTCCCCTTTCCCTCAAAGTCCCACGGGAGTGACACAGAGTGGCCCAGATGGATTTGCGTCACAGTAGAGAAACTCCCAGATTAGGGAACTCAAGTCTGTATCGACCAATGTTGGACAATAAATAAACCTGCCCTCGGCTCTTAGGAAACCTGAATCTTTTCTAATGGGTTGCGAGCAAACCTGCCCTCTTTCCCGCTGGGAGATACTCTCTCTATCTTCCCAGGCGGTTTGCTACACAAACATCCTTGACAAGCTGTCCAAATCCAGGGCTGTCAGTGGCTTTGCTAGCAAAATGTGCAGCAACGCAAGAGGCTTGCAAGAGAATTGTTTCCCCAAACATCTATTTATTCAATAGATATTTATTGTGTTTTTACTATATACTCTATGTTACATTAGGTCCTGGGGATTCTTCAGGGGACAGGACGCTCATGGTCCCTGCCCTCCTGGAGTGTTGGTCATGACACAACATTCTGAATGATGATTTAGAATCCATGCCCTGACATCAAAGTGCTTATCGGAATAGTGGGACAGAATATTTGAAATTGGGACTTGATGGGAAATGCCAGTACATAGTCCCTATACACACAGTAGGTAGCTAATAAATGTGTGAGTGTATATTGGCCGGCAGATTTGGTTCTTAATTAATTTTAGATGGAAAAGCCTCATAATCTATGGAGATATTTAGGTAAACTCATTTTTAGATCACGTCTCAGTAGGGCAGAAAGAAACCATACAGGTCTGGAACTAGACAGACTGGGTGGGCACCTCGGTTCTGCTTTTCCCTGCTGGCATGGCCTTGGCCGTAGCATTGGATGTCTCCAAATGTCTTTGTATTCAGAGCACCTTTCCCTTCACGGCAGGACCAAGAAGTGCCAGTTGCTATGTGTTGTGTGCATTCAACAGCCCGCATTCTTGCCTTCCAATGAGCAGATTCTAACTCAGGGTCAGAGGCCTCTTAACCCTGAAGGGTCTGTTTTCAGACAGGTGTACAGCGGGAAGTCAGGGTGAAGAGGCTGAGGAGAGAGAAACCAAAGAGGAAGATGGAAGAGCTCAGGGATAGCCCCAGGGCTGGTTGCTAGAGGCCCTAGAAGTTGCCCAGGAAGCCACACATGTCCATTTTGAAAGCATCCCAAGCATAAATATGATCCTTAAAATAGATTCTGTGGAACCTATTCAGATCAGTCACTTTGACTCAAGGAGCAGAATAACAGGCAGGGGTTAAGAGTGTGGTCTCCAGTAGAAAATACCCAAGTTTGACTTCCAGCTCTAACAGTAAGCAACTGTGTGACCCTGGATGAGGGACTTAGCCTCTCAGAGTGTTTTCTCAACTGTAAAATGGAGATGATAACAATGCCTCAAAGGTATGGTGTGAGGGAGACAAGGGCATCCATTACCAGCGTTTAGCATAGTCTCTGTTTCATAGTAGCTTCTCCAGAGTTGCTCTTCTTGCTGCCTTTTGGTTTTCTACTGGATGTCACATTTCAAATGAAAGAAGCTGAACCAGTCGGTCTCCTAGCAAACCAGGATCATCCCTGATTGGCTTTTTTTTTTGAGGCTGTTCCTGGAAAGGTTCCATTGTCTTCCAGCGTCACTGAGCACAGCGTGTAGCAGGCACAGGTGAAATTTGTGAACACAGGCTTTTAGCAGACAGACACCGTGGTGGAGCAAAGGGGGACTCTGCTAAATGCTGCAGCGGGGGAGGCCGGGGTGTTTTAAAGCTGTTTAATCAGTGGCCTTGGGTTTTCTGTTTCTCCTCCCCCAGGATCTCTTTGAACTGAAGTTACCCCGTTTCTTTACTTCTAGAGCTCAACCAGGATTTGGAATTTGCCTTCCCCAGTGGAGGGACTCAAGAGCCTGGGAGGTCATTTAGGTCTGCAGAGAAATGGCTGGCACAGTGCCCATCAATGAGCTGAGTGGGAGGAAAACAATTCTCCCTCCACTTCCTCTCATGCTCTGATCCCATTTTTCTCTCCCGGCAATAGACGGCTGAACATTCATGGGGTGACTTCAGGACGCCATGTTTTATTGCTCAGACTTCCTCTGGTGACTTGATAATGGTCTGCTGTGAGGGAATTGGTCAGTATCGCCTCTTCTAAAGGGGAAAGGTGACATGGGGCTTCCGCCCGCCTGTGGGAGGACTGGAAAACCTTGGAACGGCTTGTGAAAGAGGGGCTCTCGCTGGCCCCCAGAGGGTGCGTGTTTGCCAAGCCAGGCCTTTATAAGGGCGGGGGGGGGGGGGGGGGGGGGAGGGAAAGAGGGAAATATTGTTTGTTCTCTTGCTGGAATCACTTGCCTTTTCATTCTGTCTCTCCAAGCGGCAGGAGAGAGGATGTGGGTATATACTCGCACAGGAAAGGAATCTTCTTTGTCCACATCTCCATGGTCTGTTTTCAGGCTGATTGACTGATTTTCCAAAAAAATAGAGGCAGGGGTGGTGAGGGGAAGTAGCAGAGGACACAGAATCTGAAGGTGGCACTGAATGAGGCGTCCTGGGCTTGCGTAAGTCAGGCCACCTGAGAACTCCTCCACCCACTGAGCTCTGGCCGTCTGACCCAAGGGAGAGAAGACAAGGGAAGGTGCTGTGGACACTGTAAAGTGCCCCTCGGTTGTGTGGCTGTCCCAATTGCTACTTTCTGTTGTGTCTGGGAGGAAAACTAGACACACGCCTTGCCTGGGAGCCTCTTGCCTCTGTGTTTTCTCTGGCATCTGTGGCCAGCCTGACAGCATTCCCGGAAGGAAGGAGAATGCACATGTGGACGTTGTGTTACAAAGGTCAAGCAGGAATTTGGCAGCTGTTTCTTGGGCATCTACAGGTGCCAGATGCTGCTGCTAGGAGCTAGTGTACCAGGAAGACGCGGTCCCGGGCCTCGTTCAGCTGGGACCAGAGAGGAGCCAGGTCTCACGCCCACATCAGAGAAACTGCTACAGAAGAGGAGAAGATGGCACCAAACAGGGCAAGTACTTGAGTTTAGAGGGTCAGGAAGGCCACTCTGAGAGGCTTGGTGGCCTTTAAGCTGAGATGCGAGAGGTAAATAGGTGCTAACCAAAGGATGGGGGTAAGAGGTAGAGAGTGTGCCAGAGGCTCCCTCAATGGTAACCAATTACTACAACAAAAGCATTGATGGTTGGTTTTTTTAAAGCTAGGCAATACAGATTATCCAATAATTTAAACTGAATCCATTTAGCACAGTAATTGTATAAGTTCTTGCAATAGTAATGTTTAAAGGCTGCTTCTCCAGCTGCAAACTTTGTGAGAGGCAGGCCTGGGTCTGTTTTATTCAGGGTCCTGGTCCCAGCACCAAGTCCACTCTATGCCTATATAATGGGCGAGTCCAGGTGCCAGGGGTTGTGTGGCCACCCACCACACATTCCCAATTCACCTCCCCGATGGCCTCATGGCAGGGGGAGGGGACTTTGGTCACCCAGCTTCATAGATTTGGAAAGCTTGGCCAGCAGGGCTGGGACTCAAGCTTGGGTCTGATGCCAAGGTCCCTGCCCTTGAGGCTGCCTCCCTCCCACTTTATATCATATTATTGGACATGGTGGGGACCACCACTCTCACTCCCTGAAGGACCTTGAGAACTCATTTTAACCTACGGTTTCAGGAACTTTTTCACCTAATATTGTTTGATGGATCATGGTATAGGCACATCTTGAAAGAGGCTGGAGTGGAGGTGTTGGCCAAGACTAGAGTAGCCCCATGTTGCTTTTCTGATCCACGGTTAGGTTTTATTTTTTAATTCTCTGTTTCCTTTGTTCCAAGGTGAAGGAGGCACCTCACGTGGCTGAGATGGTGTTCAAGGCGCGTAGCTCGACACTGACCTTTCAGGAAAGTGGAGACTCGTGGCAGGAGTGGAAGGAGAAGCGGGCGGCCATGATGGTGGGCATCCTCATTGGCGTGTTTGTGCTGTGCTGGAGCCCCTTCTTCCTCACAGAGCTCATCAGCCCCCTCTGCGCCTGCAGCCTGCCCCCCATCTGGAAAAGCATCTTCCTGTGGCTGGGCTACTCCAATTCTTTCTTCAACCCCCTGATTTACACAGCATTTAACAAGAACTACAGCAACGCCTTCAAGAGCCTCTTCACCAAGCGGAGATGAACACAAAGCTTGGGAAGACTGTGGGTAGAGTTGTGCGGAGGGAACTTGTGTTTCTCCCCCTCACCAGTGATGCGCGAGCCTTCCCCCCACAGCTGAGAATTAATGACATCTGAGAGCCATACCACTGGGCCTGGACTGTAGGTGCAGCAATGCCAAAGGCTCTTCAGAAAGACAGCAAATGTGGGGCAAGCATGCAGATATGTCCTCTTCCTACGTGAGTGGCAGACATTGCTAATCGATCTTGGCACATTTCCCTACTGAGCAGGAAGTCTGCCTCAGAATCCTTTTCAGATAGCACCTCAGGCACCTCTGCTAATTGGTTAGAAGTGACACAAGAGGATCAATGCCTTTCCTTTATCTAATACCATATTCCTCAGAGAGGGTCTCAGCACAGGGCCCAGTGGCCTGTTTTGTGTTCCACCCAGGAGATGGTGTCCTTTGTGAAACAGCCCCCACCCCCCAACCCTTTCTCCACCCATTCAACACATCTCCCCCAGTCTCCAACACAGTGTGTCCTGATTTGGGAAATGAGGATCATCTGAGCTTTTGTTTTTTAAAAAAGTGTCCAGTGCAAACCCTATCTACTGAATCAGACTTTCAAAGAAGACATCTGGTAATTTACACATTATTAAGTTCTCTAGATAATTTTTTCTTTTAATCAGTGAGAGACACTGCTGGATGCTTAGGCTGCTCTTTAGAACAATTAAATTGGCATTTCTTGGGGCTGAGACCCAGACGGCAGGGCTTTTTAAAGTTCCCCAGGTGATTCCACCATGCAGCCAGCCTTGAGATGCCCTGGCGAGGGCTCGTCTGTGCTTCTGTACAAGGGAGAGCAGCTGTGAGAAATTTTCCTAGGACTTTACCATCCTGACTTGTATGTGTGATAAAAATGCTTTTGAAGTATTCATTTCTAGGCTCAGAATCAGTCATCTGTATGACTGATCACACACACATGCATACACACACACACACACGTGTCTATCATTGAGATGGGGACAACGCCTGTTGTGGAACTAAAACACAAACACACACAAAACTCCCCCAAAACTGCCACAGTGAATCTTGGGCTTCCTGACAATATGAAATGTGGCCCGGATGTGTAGGAATCCCGGGACCTGGATGAGGGGATACCTGGACTGAGTCATCTTGGCCACAGTCTGCCTAATTTTGGACTGGCTGCCTACTGATTCGGCTTTTCATTTCCACAACAGTCCACTCGGCCATTGGCTCCCTTGATGTCTGAGGTGTACAGACATGCTTTGAGCACACACTATAGAGCACCTGCACTTTGGGGGTTATCAGAGAAGATAGGTCCCTGGTGCCTTTTCCAAAATCTTTGGCACCAGATGGTTTTGGGATTTAGAACTCTTTTTTTAAGTTTTAGAAAGGCGATATGGTATATGGTCCATACATTAGATAACATCCCCAGCTGGGTCTGGGGCAGCAGCCTCTAATCAAACACATGGATATTTCTGCAATAAAATGAAGAAAGGACTAAAAATAGCCTCACACTGGGTCAGATCAGATTTTGTCATCAAATGAGTTAGGAACAACCTGTATTTCCTGAACTTTTGTGTTTTTGCAATTGAGGATCTGTGTCACCTCAAACTACCCACAGTCCCAGCTCTCGGTGCTTTCAGCCCTGTTGAGAAGGAGCTGGAGTCTGGGAAGAGCATGTGGTCCAGCTATTCCTTTGCTGCTGGAGGTTGGGACATCACAAACGTGCTTGGTGTGGCCCCAGGACAGCATTCTTGGAGATGTACTTTGGAATTTTATTCTTCTCTATCATTGGAAGATGCTTCAAGAAACAAGCTTATGAAACCTATCAATGCGTTTCACATAAAGAAGTCAAGTCATCAGGGGCTGGCCCCCTGGCCGAGGTTAAGTTCATACACTCCACTTCAGTGGCCCAGGTTTCGCCAGTTTGTATCCTGGGTGCGGACACAGCACCGCTCATCAGGCCATGCTGAGGTGGCATCCCACATGCCACAACAAGAAGGACCTACAATTAGAATATACGACTATGTACTGGGGGGCTTTGGGGAGAAGAAGAAGAAAAAAAAGATTGGAAACAGATGTTAGCTCAGGTGCCAATCTTAAAAAAAAAAAGTAAAGTCATCAGATGAAGGGGTGTTTTCTGATGATAATGAGGACTTTTAATTGGCTCTGTTTCCATTTTCACTTTGATCCGGAGGAAGTACAGAACCACTTTTCTGACTTAACTTTGGAATCTATGTAGGAACTGGTCACCTACTTATTTGTTTTTAATGTTTCTAGCCAGTCTGTAATTCCAATTCTTATTTAGGTTTTCCTTATCCTAGTGTTTTATGTTCTATTTATATTTTGCTGTCATATTCTGTGTATTTTCCACAAGCCACCTCAGATCCTCTGTGAATTAAGGCAGGGGAGAAGGGATTAGGAGATGACAACTCCTAGGAGATGACTGACAAGCTGGAGGGGTGGAGGTTCTCTGGTTGTCATTCCTCATGGTTGTGTTTTAAGGGCTAGAGCTCAAGCCTGGGGCTACTGGGCATTTTCCCTGTTGGCTGAAAGACACTAGGTGGTGTTAATGATCTTCCTCCCTGGCCCTCTCTTCATAAAACACACAGCCAGGAATAAATTTTAAGAGTACTAATTATTGAGGACCCATGATGTGCAGCTGTTGTACTAGGTTTTGTATACAAATGCTCATTTAATCCTACAAGATCGGTATTGTCCTCATTTAACCATGTTCCAAGAAGGTAAGCAGCTTGCCTGTGGTCACAGTGAGTACATGCAGAAAAGGTGTCTGGACCCAAGTCTGCCTGGATTCAAACATGGGAAAGGGGAAAACAACAAAAATCCAACAGAAATCTGACTGGACTCATTTCAGTGTTCGCTTGCATTTTGCAGCACGAGAGACCCGCACCTTGCATTGTTCCAGTTGGATTCCAGGCAGGAGCCATAGAGGAAGAGTCTAGGTATGGTTGGGGGTCACCTATGGGATCTTTGGTTACTCTCACTATTGGATGGGATGCCTTGTCATTGTGTTCATCTGGCTTGGGCTTTGACTTAATGTAGGATCCTATGGAAGCATCCCAGGCAGAAGGAATCATTTACGTTGAGTCCTTCCTTTAAAAGGAAGTTGTTTGCTTGCTAATTTGGTGGCAACTCCCATTGGACCTTTTAGACTTGAACGTTTTTCTCAGTTCGTGAGGCCTTCCCTGACCACTCACTATAATTAAAAAATGCTCTATTAGTGAAACAGATCAGTTGATGATTGACTTTATGTAAGGATGCACTTGCAATTCTTTTTAATATGGAGTATCAGAAATAGAAGCTTACTGGCAAAATATCTGATTTACAATGAACATTCCAGGAATAAGCATAATGTGTCTGTTCTGCCTCAAATCTCCTTGTCTGTAGAACATGGCTAAGATGGAGCTGGAAGGCTACAAGACGAATTAATCTCTTCCCTGTCGGAATTTATTTGCTGATTAAGGTAGCACTAAAGTGTCCTCATGTCAGAATCCCATTCCACAAAGTTCCAGGCCTGTGGGATGGATGTGGGTAGCCTAATAGTTTTATTTTATAAACTGAGTCATGTATAATGTAAAGCATGCTACGTTTCTCCCATTTAACATGGCCTTCTTGTTTCTTCAGGCATGTCTGAACAGAATTTGGATTCTGATCATGATTGCTGTCCTCTGTGAGCATCTATTCCACATGTGGGTACCGTCCCCAAAAGTCTGCTCTCTGGCCCTGATCTGGTCCCTCCACACTAATGCTGGGTGGTATAGAGGTGTCTTTCAAACTCCAGGTCACAACCTACCATGAAATCACTTTGGTGGTGGTTTGTCAGCTGTGTTCTCAATAACTGTGCACAATTACTACAAAATCTCAGTGGTGTAGACCAACGAGCCTTTGTTTCTTGCTGAGACATCTGTGAGTTGCCTGGGATTGCACTGATCTGGGCTGGGCTCTCCTGGGCTCGGCTTCCCTCTGCAGCTCTGCTCCTGTGTCCCTCATCCTCCTCAGGCCAGCAGGGTTTGTCCTTTTCAAGAGAGATGTATAAGAGGGCAAGCCCAACCACGCAAGCACATTTTCAAACTTTTGCTCATATCAAGTCTGCTAACAAGCCATAGACCAAGCAAGAGCCCAGAGTCAAGGGCTGGGGAAGTACATCCCACCTGCCAGGACGCCATGACAAAGGTGCGTGCTCTGGGGGGATGAAAAATGGAAACCAATAATTCAATGCTCAGCATTTTTACAAAGTACTTAAGCAGAACAGGAAAAAAAATCAGAGTGTAGTATAGAAAGGGTAAACATGGTCTCGTGAAACTTGTTCCACGTCTGTTTTCATCTGGATTATTAGTGGTCTCTTTACTGGGCTCCCTGCTTCTGCCCTCGCCTCCCCTGCAGGCTGCAGTCAGCACGGCCCCAGAGGGATCCCTACTGAAACCTTCCTGAAGCCTTGCAATGGCTTCCCACACAGGTGCCTTCGTGTTCCTGTCACCTGCCGGGCACCCTCCTACCTCAAGGCCTGATACCAGCTACTCCCTCTGGCCGGAATTCTCCCACAGGTATCTCGGGGACCCCCTCCCTCACTACGCATGAGGACTTTTGTCATCGTTTATTTGTTTATATTTATGTAATGCTAAGAACACAGATATCCTAAAGAAGAAACAGTAACAGAGTTTTTTCTGTACAGGATTTTGATTATAAAACACCAGTAATTTAAAGCTCTAAAACAGAAAAGCACATCAATCTAGAAAACTGTAAAACCTAGTTTCTCTCTTACCTGAATTAATCCGAGAACACCTAAACATTCTCTTTGAGATATTAACATTAAAATCATGCAAAGAAACTTTACCCATAGTGTTTAAACCATAAAACCAACACCTGGGTTGTACCTGACAAAGCCTATAAAGTGATGCACAGTGAATACAACTGGAAGAAAGTCAGGGTGACCGAGAGTCAGGGGAAAGAAGGCAGTCAGGGACAGGAGCCATGTGTGGAGCAGGGCGCCCCGCCGTGTCTGCTGCCAGCCCCGATGACCCCAGAGGCTCTGCACGCCGAGCAGCCCCCGGACAGCAGGGATGAAGCCTGAATCTCTAAGAGCCGGCAAACTGACGCTCCAGAAAAATGTCCACAATTAAAACCGAGGTAGTCCTCAGTGAAGAATGTAAACTAAGAGGCCCTAACTATTCATGATAAAACTGCAGCCGTCACCTCCACACTAGACACTCCGGATCCCTCGTCCTGGTTTCATCAGCAGGTGGAAGCACGTGCCATCTGGTTTCCCTCTTTACCTGGTGTGTTTCCCCACTGAGTGCGGCCGAAGGAGGGCGGGGCCTTTGTCTGCTTTGTTCACTGCTGTGTTCCCAGGGCCTGAGCCGCAGGAGAAGCTCAAATATTTGTTGGTTGAATGAATGAATGAATAGGGATTTATTTTTCTCGTGGAACAAGAAATACAGAGGCCAGTGGTCCCCACTTTGGTTCAGATGCCCGTCATGCCTTCAGGGAGCCAGGCTCTTTCCGTCTTTTCACTCTGCCAAGCTCAGTGTGTTGGGAGGTTTCCTCACAGTCTCAAAATGGCTAAGGCTGCTCCCACCATGTCGTTCTTTCTTCCCCAACAACTTGCAAAAACAGCAGCTCTCCTCACGCATCTTGAGCTGATCAGCAGCAGGAAAGTCTCCTCTCTTCTGGCCCGAGCTGAGTTAAACACACGTGTGTAAACCAATTCATGGCAAGCAGAAACGGATTCCTGTGACTGTTTTAGAACAGCTGTCATGAGTCCTCACCTGGACCGGACACCTTCCACCCCAGAGGGGGATAAAATCAGAGCTCTGCTGGTAAGGAAAGAGGGCTGGGGACAGGATCGCCGGCGGTAGATTTCCACGCAGGACAGGCACGGCTCCTGGAGAGTGCTAAGAGCGCCCCCCGGACCATGGTGCAGGGGACCATCTCCATCTTTTTCACCCCAAAAGCCAGAGGAACAGGGGTTGTGCTGTGATTCTCCAAGATGGAGGCCACCCTGCCACAGCCCTCGTCTGTTCCCAGGGCGCAGCCACTGCACAGTCCGTCTCCCCATCCCCCCACCTCCCTTCCACGCCCACACGCTCACACGTCAGAGCAGAACCATCCTCACTGCTTGTCTCCCAAAGGTCTTCTGTGGAAGAGGACAGCCCCTCCACTTCCCTGTCTCCCTCAAGACCCAAGAAAAGGAGAGTTAACTACTTTTGGTTCAAAGGCTTTAAATTCCTAAGGAAAGCAGATTTACTGAATAAGAATCTTCTCTCTTATTTCTCTTTTTTAGAAAAGCAAACCAAATGAAAATTTAAAAACTTTATTTTTTGAATAGATAATACCGGTACATGGTACAAAATGCAAAAGGTACAAAAGGTATACGGTGAAAAGTAATTCCCACCCCATTTCCCAGAGGCAACCAAGGCCGCCAGGTGCCTTGTATCCTCCTAGTCTAGGCATATGCGAGCAGATATGTTTAGATGTCCGTGTGTGTGTATACGGACAGACACACACATACATATACACACCCACAGACACACGTTTTTCCCCATCCCCTTCCTCTTTTTAAAGACAAACACTAGGACAAGATGAGCCTCTTTCTCCCACTTAACCATGCATCCTGGGGGTCATTCCATGGCAGTGCTTACACAGTGGCTCTATTCTCTTAAATTTCTCTTAATATTCCATTGTACAGATTCACCAGAATATATTTAACCACTGCCCCACGCTGGTGTAGATTCCAGCGTTTTTTTGTCTTTTTCTTTTTGCTATTGCAAACAATGCTGCAGTGAAAATCCTGTACATGGAAAAATTCCCAGAAGTAGCACTGCTGGCTCGAAAGGTGTGTGCGTTTGCACCTTTAAAAGGTCGTCGGTCACCCTCCATGAGGCAGGACCGTATCCGAGGGCTGCTTCCCACTTCTTGGTTTCTCGTGGCTGAGTCATTTCAACCAGTCAAGTTACCTTTAGATTCATGACATGCTTTGAGCCCAAACACACCCCACGATCTAATCTCTGATGTTAGTGTGCATACCCTTTCTTTTTTCCTACATGGGGAGAAAAAACATGTGTAGAAGGTAATTCCTTTGCGAGGTCTGCAACCCCTCACACCTTTCTCATCCCACCCTTCATGATGAGAATATAACACACACAGTCTGAGAGAGGTCCTCTGAAGCTGCTGAATAAAACTGTCTACCTGCTCTCAAACCAAGCATAGGTCAGATGAATGGCTCAATCTGAACTCTGCCAACACAGCGGGGCAAAGTTGCCACGTGGAGAAGCTCTTGTATCCAACCAGAGTTTCCTCATCCCCCCAGCCAGCTGCTGGGGAGACGGTCCCCGCCGTCACTCTGACACCCCGAGGGGAGGGCAGGCACGGTTTGCAAAGGACCCCGACATTCAAACAGTGGCATATGCCAGCAAGACAGAGAGCAGGGAAAGGGCAGAACATGGTCAGGGCTACAGGCTGACACTGAATGGGTCTGTACAAGTGTCAGGGCATCAGGGAAAGCCACTGCCCATGACCTTGGGGGGAAAGCCATCTAGGCAGAGGCAGCAGAAAGAGCAAAAGCCACGAGTAGGCACGAGCTCGCACTCTGAGGAACGGATGTAGGGCTGACGTGGAGAGCACACAGGATTCCCGACATGGTCAAACAGGCCACAGACCAGTTCCTAAATCCCCCCTATCGTTTTCACAGTTATTGTGAGAAGAGGGGAGACCATTATAACCATTTCTTATGTACCATTTTCAGCCTATCATCATGTGCTGTTAGATGGAGTGCTCTGGACAGAGGGAAAAGGAGAAAGAGAGGGCCTGAGATTCCCTGAAGATGAATCAAACAGGGCGGCTCTGCTGGCCATACCCAGCCCCATGGACAGACATGGCACCTCATCCTGCTGGGCTCCGCCACTGCCCCGCTCTGCGGGAAGATGCTCTTTCCCCTGGAGGCCGACCAAGGCCACGAGCAAGTCACACAGCACATCCTCGTGCTCTCCCTCAAAGCACGTGTCAGGCCAGCTATCCGCCTCTCAGGCTCGGCCAAGGGAACTTTTCACGTGTACTGCTAGAATGACTGCTTCCCTGCTCCACTGACCATCAGTCACCTGCAGAGAGCGCGACACCAGGCCATGCTGAGAGAAACCAAGGTGGCACAGGTGACAGACCACTGTGTGCTGTCCAAGGGTCCTTTCAGGCGGGTCTGCTTGGGTCACTAGACGTGACCGGGGCCCCCAGCGTTGCAGCCTGATGTCACAGGGATGGTGCTGTGTGAGGTAGTAAGAGGGCCGCCCGGAGCCTTCCCCATCCTCTGCCCTGGGGTCAGGAGGTCCCGAGAGTTACGGTGTTTGGTCAGGGAGTGCTTCCTCGGCCTGGGAAAGGCCTCCTGTCTGGACCAGCCCCTCTGCCTTCTGGCTCCACTGCCAGGCTCAGTCGACACTGGCAGGACCTGACCATCCACAGAATACGGGCAAGGAACCAGAATCTACTTAGAACCACACACTTCAGACTCTAACCAGAGCTTAGGCCTGACAAACTTGGAAGTTGCCCTCTCTGTTAAAAAAGGAAACAGACCCCTCACGTGTGACTGGGGTGGCCGTCCTCTAACACTTGGCACCTCCCTCCAGTGCTTGAGCTGACCCCAGTGATCCACGAGAGACTGAGCCCAGGCCAAGGACAACAGGAAATATGTCCCCATTGTCCCCCCAGATGTCTCATGGTCACCTAGTCTGTCCTGACTTTGGTTTGAAACAAAGCAGCCCACGTACTCCACGAGATGCATGTGGGAAGGAGGGGAGCCCCCGACCCAGAGGCTGGCCCAGAATCCCAGGGCCCTGGGCGGCCAGCCACAGGATGTCTGCCCCCTTAGCAAGCTCATTGCTCTGATGGAGCAGGACAGCTGAAGGCTTCCTGGGGAAACCTCATTCTTCCTGAAGCACGCATTTCATAAAAGTAAGTGAAGGATGTCTTCCCCCTTCTTTGTTTACTCCAGAAAAGCCTGCGGGCTTGGCAGAACACCTAGCCATACTCTGTCTGGACATACAGAAGGATGCGGAGGAACCTCGTTGAGCGACTTCTCAAATGATGGGGCCTTGGGGCCTCGGGGCCTCTCCTCAGCCTCTAAGGCCTGACTGTAAAGCACACTTAATGTCCTAATTTGTACTGTCCATCTTTGTAATTACTCACAAAGGCACTAGCCACTCTATGGGTTATCTGTGGCAAACACGGAATTCTCAAGACTGGCTTCTGCCTAATTAAAAATGTGTTCAAGGAATGGAAACAAATTTATCATCTGTATTAGGCCTCGTAGATTAAAGAGAGGGAAAAGATTTCTGCTGATAACTCCCTATCCCCAAACCCAGTGAAACTCTTCAGAAACATAGCCCCAAATAAATAAATGCCCCTACTTTTTCTTTTTTTGGTGAGGAAGATTGGCTCTGAGCTAACATCTGTTGTCAATCTTCCTCTTCTTGCTTGAGGAAGATTGTCGCTGAGCCAACATCTATGCCAATCTTCCTCTATTTTGTATGTGGGATGCCACCACAGCATGGCCCTGACAAGCAGTGTGCAGGACCACGCCCAGGATTCGAACTCACGAACCCTGGGCCACCGAATTGGAGCACACGAACTTAACCACTATGCCACCGGGCTCTTAAAAAGAATTATTGGTTGCTCAGGATTCGTCGTGCCGTACTTCCCCCAATAACACAGAGAGGTGGCCTACCATAACCTCCTCCTCCCTGCCACCTGTGGACAGATCCACACAGAATCTCCCAACTGCTCAGAAGTTGTGAATTAGGGAGCGGGTCTCTGAGCTTCCCAACAGGGGCGAAGATGTTTTCCTGAACCTAAAATACTTTCCCGTCAAACTGCTGTCTCCTTCCCCTGCCTTCAGAGAGCCACCCACTCTGTGGCAGTCACTTGCGTCAACTTCACGGAGCCCTGCCGAAGTCCACACATGACCACGGCCCAGGGTCCAGCCTATCCGGAGATGCACGTGGCCCGGGAGCAGTGCGCTCAGCACGCGGGAGTGCCATTTCAAAGACTGCTGCTTCCACTCAGCTCCGGGAGCAGCCATCTCATCACTGGGCCGCCCTGGCCCTGGCACAGAAGCCAACGGCTGCCGTCAGTCCAGAATGAGATGTTTTAGGTTTGTACACGTCAGCCCTGCTTAATGCATACATTACGGCACTACAAATGAACAGGAGGTTCCCGTGGCTGCACTGAAGGCCCTATTTGCTTGACATGGTTAAGCTTTCCTGTTTTATTGTCCAAACCTACTAACTGGTATGAGTGCAAGGTTTATGCAGAATGAAGCGCCAACCCCAGGCTGGGATTAACTGACCATAACTGAGCTGCCAGGCTCCTGAGGACCAGGGCAGGAGGAGCTGCGTGTTTGGCGTGGACTGCTCATTTTCAGAGAATAAAGTCACCCCTCTGCCTCTCTTCAAGCCTCTCCAAAGGCTGGTCCCAGCCCATCGCTCCTGTAAGGCCTCCCGAGAGACCAGTCTACTCCTCTCCCAACAGGCAGGCCTCGGACTCTCTCTGCAGCCTCGAGTTTTTAATCATAGTCGTACTTTATCCAAAGTGGTCTTTCCACCCCTCTCTGCCTATTATAATGTGAGGCCCCCTTCAGACCCAGCCCAAATCGTGCCTCCTCCATGGAGTCTCCCAGACGTCTGCACACCTCAGTGCTCCTCCTCCTGATGCCCTCTATACCTGCTCATGGCCTGTCACTCTGAGACTGAGCATGTCCTGCCTTGGACTGCAGTGAATGGTGCACAGGTCACATCTCTGCTTAGACCACGACCTGTCCAGAGCATAGGGCACATTTAACGTGCTCTTAATGAGGGAGATGCACAAGTCCCTCCCCATGTTGGCTGTGACTCAAATGAAAAATCGGGCATGAGAAGGTGTCATTCTTATTGAAGAGTCCTCAATGCGAGGCCCCTGTTTCCATTTTTGGGTGAAATGACCTTGAGCAACGAGTAGCGTGTAAAGATTAAACCAACTGCAGTACCGAGCTTTCATTCCAGTTGCTACACCATTCGCCAGCTGGCCGGCATCTTGAGGAGCCAAGAATGAAAGGCACCACAGACAATGAAGGGCCCAAGTGACCAACACTCACATGGGCTGGTCACTCAGCTAAAAGCATTTGTTTACTAAAAAATCCCAGGTGGCAAAGCTCTGGGGTCAGGTGGGCTATGTCTGCACCCTGGGACACATGCCAGGCGTCTGGGGTGCAGGGTCTGTGTCTCATACTTCTCTCCATCTCCCTCAGTGCTTACCTCCCAGTGGTTGTTCAATTAACATCTGCTGAACAAACGAACTCTTCTTTATTCAGAGGGTCCATACAAATACAGGTACCTTCATATGTGCAATGTTACTGAAGAAATAAAAGTTGAATTGACACAGAGAACAAATATTGCCCCCATTTCTTCATAGGATGATGGGTGTTATCCAAGCCCCAATGTCTACACCATCTGATTCCATCAACGACAACCAATACAGAGATGACGTGGAAGCAAATCGGAGCAAGAACATGTCCAGGGTGTTGAGATCACTGCACCCGCATCTCGCTATGCAGCGTTCAGAACCATTTCACAGCCTTGTTGTCAGTAAGTGGCATTTAGAGAACCCCGGCCGTGCGCTGATGATGTCAGGGGCTCTCAGGAGGCCTTGGCTCCCACCTTGGACAGCAGCACCTCGTTCCTGCGGCCCTCCTGGGGGGAAGCAGAGAGGAGGTGATGACACGAGCACCCACATGAGGCCCAGATGGTCTCACTGTCCTCCCCCAGTCCCATGGGAGGCACCCACTGACCCACTAAGCCAGCCTCCTGGCACGCTGCCATGAGCACGCTGATACTTCCTGGCAACGTGCTGACCTTCAATGCCAAGACAGCTCTAACGACCACTGGCTTCTGAACTGTCAGACTGACAACAGGGTGAGAGGATCAGGCACTGTCATTCTGAAGGGTGTCCTGAAGCCTCCAAAATCCTCAAGAGGTCAGAAGCAGAAAGCAGACACTTAGGTGCCAATCTTGGACCACTACAGTGGGGAAGGGGAGAAGGCTCTCGGATACAGCAGCCGAAGGAGTGACAAAAGGCAGCCCTGGTTTACACAGCAAGCAGAGTATGCAGAGAAGTTCTTACTCCGACAGAGTGAAAGTTAAGAATATCCTAGCTTTAAGAAAGAAAGCAACTCACAGAAGACAGGGTGAGAGAAATGTGTCAAGGGGCACCTGTCCCCTTAAAAAGGAGCTGCATGAGATCTATTACTGCCTGTGCTGAGGAATGTCACGAAGGGAGGTCACTGCCCCATCCTGAGTGTGGAATCTGATGTCGAGTGGTGCAAGGCCACCTCTGCGTCACTGTGTATTCCCGTCTGCAGACATCTTCCAAAGCTGCTCACCGTGGATCCTCCGTCCCCCTGTTCCCACCGGCCTTGGGAGCTCAGGAAACCGCCATCTGCTAGCAAACAATCTCCACCTCTTCCCTGGGCCACGTCACAAGGAGCTGTGTCTACACTGAGAGGTGCACATGATAATGGGAGGGGCCTGGAAAGGTCAAGCCCGAGGGCCCGGGCTTGGCAGGGCGGCCAGGCCTCCAGCAGCCATGCTTCCCTGGAAATGCACTTAGCATGGAAGAGAAACCTTCTTTCACCCTTGAACCTCTGCATCCAAGGCCCCAAGGTCAACGTTTCCATCTCCCTGAGCCCGGTTAGGGACCCCACCTCTCTGGAGGCTCTTAGATCTTTCCAGCTACAGCGACCTTGGTTTTACTAAGACAAGTGCCAGTTCACTGTATAGTTTATACTTATCTTCCCTTCAGAGCTCTGGAATAGCTAGGCCCTGAGCTGAGGGTGGGCTAAATTAGTGTGAGAAGCAAGGCACTCTGGCACTGTTTGAGCACATGTATTTGGAGGGGAGGCAGTTAATTTTTCCTAGGGGTGGGAAGAGAAAGAATGTGAAGTCGAGTAACATTTGTTGTATTAGAAAAGTTAAGAAGAGGGTTTTGCTTCTTAAAATGAGTTATTGAGATTTTCTTGGGGGAAAAACTTCCAGCCAAAAAGAAGTGAGGAGGGGAGGAGATGGAAGAAGAACAGGCAGTCATACTATTATGACGTTATACTACTTTCTCTACTTCTGCGTATTTTTTAAATTTCCATGATAAAACAATGAATAAATAAATTAGTTTCAGTTGTCACCGACCTCACCTTTTAAATGAGGCAAAAACGTCAGAAGCATTCAAACCCCCCAGAGTAGAGGCCCACCAGGGGTAATTCTGTACATCACACCACACTGAGATGGTGCTTGAGTGCGTCAGTCAAGATATCCTGGGCTGTCACCTGGTGTGTGTGAACACTGATTAAATTCATGCAATCTACTAGAGAAGCCTTTTGGGAGACTACAGAACAATATTGTCTGTCTGTTCAAAGCAAATAGAGGAAGAGTCCTTCAGGCATTTCTTTCTAGAACAAAAGGAAAAATGTGTCCTTGCCTCTATTTCTTTCCTGCTGAAGACCCTATGGGGCCCACTCTGTGTCAGACACAGCACTCACAGTGAATTCAGCTCACGCGAGATTATGTAGCCAGAGCCAGCTTCATAAAAATGTTATGGTTTGCACTCAGCAGTGCTGGCTAGAATTTAAATAGAATTTAAATCTTGGTTTGGTGACCCTGTGAGAGACAATGATTAACGTAATGCTGTGGTTACGGTGACTTCAGAGGATGTGTTGTTTCCTGGCAGACTTGTTATCCACACGCTCTCCCAGGGTGAGCAAGCCAATGAAAGTTCCAAGATAACCCAATGTCTCTACTCACAGCAGAGGAGGCTGGGAGTCAGGATGAGGGCATGTCTTAGTGCCCACATGGAGCCCAGGGGGCATCACTGGTGCTCAATTAATGTGGAGTAAACCAAACCCAACAAAGCGAACTACTAAGGTGGCCAAAGACCACGTTTCGGACAATGATGCTGTGTTCTGCATGAAGAATAATTATTGCCCAGCACAAGTGCTAGGGACCAGGATGTGGTGAGAATTCAGAACGTGGGAGCAGAACACCAAGCAGGTGGGTGGAGGCAGGTGGAGAAGGCAGAAGAGAGGGGCCACTCCACCTGGGATGAAGGGCTGCCCTTTCCAACTGTTTTTCTACCACAATCGAGATCTTACCTGGAACTGCAGATGTAAGAGCAGAATTGCTCTGGCTGAAGGGATGGGGTGGAGCCCGGGGAGCAGCAAGCCAGCCCCCATCGCCACCTCCTCCTCAATAATGGTGGTGGCCCGACGAGGGACCGAGTTACCTCAGAGGAGCTTGTGGAAAGAAGTTTAAAATTTGGGAACACTGATACGTGGTTGCTAATTCAAAATTTTTGCCAAGTACTATGTTAAAAAAAAAAAGGAGTACACACTATCACCACTATTTTAAAAGGGAAATACAATTTGACATCAAAAACAAGAGGACACGCTATATTTTAGAAAGGTGAGTCCTTTAAATGAAATATATATAGCTGTCCGCAGAACATATTACATTCTCCCTCCCTTTTTTTCCGAGTTGCTCTGAAGACAACAGGCTCAGACAAGAACTGGTCCAGGGTCTCGCTGGCTCTGAAGGAGCCGCCTGTCTCTGATGTGAGAGATCCTGTGCCTGAGACAGCGGAACGAGAAATCCTGATGCCCACCACAGCAGAAGGAGCTGCTTCCTTTGGAGGGCACCCTCTGCCCCGAGAGCCTGGACTGCAAGAACCAGCTTTTCCATTTCGCTTCGCTTTGCTTTGATTCTGACAGCTTACACTTATCCTCCCCAACTTATTTGCTTACGTTTCTGTTTCTGCTGTCAAAAGGGCAGGGCTGGTGCGTCCCAGCAACATGTGAAGAGTAATTCACCTCTTCTGGGCCTTTTCTCTTGGTGAGTTATTTGGGTTAAGGGGAAGAGCGAGATCTGGTGGGGAGGAGAGGGGCTTTCTTTGTGCCCTGCCAGCTCACTCACTGGCCCTTTCAAAAACGTCAGCGCAAACTCTCAGCCCCGGAGCACCTCGCCGCTCGCTCTCCATGCTGCCCAGCCTCAGACCCTGTCCCTGTCTGCTCCTGGCTGAAGCCTCCTGCTGTGCCCATGGCCAAGTCCTTCTCAGCCAACGACATCCCCTGCATTGCATTAGCACCCACGGCAAAGACTGAAACTCCTGCTCATCCCTTACTACTTCTTGCCTAGGTTCGCTGTCTCCCAGCTGATCATCTGTCTCCCTCCCCACAGTGGAAGCTCCCTGACACACGGACCAGGTCTGTTCTACAACCTGATCCATCCCCAGGGGCGTGGGAGGAGCTGGAGGGACATTTGTGGAAAGGATGAGAGATTTTGAAATGCCTGTGAGTTGTGGCTAACAAAAGTTACAATTAGACAAAAGAGAAGGAAAAGAGAAGGAAAGAAGGAGGAAAGAAGAGAGGAAAGAAGGAATAAATGAGAACAAAATTATTGGTATGGAACGATTATACTTTTTATCCTGTATACTAAACACCAGGATACAACCTACTTTTAGCTCCTCTCTATTTTCAGCAATCTCTAAACTCATTAAAACCACATGGATTTAGGTTAGAAAGGGGGAAAGAGTTCCTGAAAATAAAGCTGCTGAGATCCTGTCAAGCGACCAAATGAAGTCTCTTTTCTCTTAAGGGCAAACACTTTTCTCTCTGGAACAATGGACAGTAACCCTGCCCAAATGCAGAGAGAAAAGACAGTGACAAAAAATTCACTTGAGTGTTATAGGTGCCAAACACAGTGCTAGATGCTTCCATCCCTCATCTGACCCAACAGAACCGACCAGTGAGGAAACTGAGGCTTGGAGGGAGTAGGCCACAGCCCCAGTGCACGGTGGGTAAGTGCTGAGGGTGGGCCTGGGACTCAAGCCTGCCATACGCAACGTCCAGTCTCTTCCCACCAGCTTCTCGAGGTCCCTCCCGGCCTAAGAATGCGGGGAGGGAAATTCTAGATCTGAATCCAGAACAAGCGCTCTTTCCAGGCGGCCCTTGATGTGGGTGATGGAGCCAGTTTGCTGGTGAGTTTAAGGTGCCTACTAAGCGTTAGGAAAATGAAAATAAAGACGCTTTCTCACAGAACATTCAACCAGAGCCTTGAGACGGGCCACAGAACAACATGATCTTGAACTGCTGAGAACCACACTTAACTGCCAGCTCACACTGCCGACTTGCCATCTCCCTTTACAGACCAGGCGAGAACCAGGAGCTGCTCTGGTCTCGAAAGGCTCCTCTGGAGGTGAACACAGATCTCGCCTCAGCCTCACGTGCCGGGCCCAACCCTCCTCTCACCTCCTTGAACTCCTTCACAGTCTTGAAGTACAGCCTCTGCTTCTCTAGCAGCTCCAGGTACTGGTCACTCAGCTGGTCCCTTCTCATTTTGTTCTCTTGCTTCTTCTTTTCCGTCTGTGGGAACATTTTGGGAAACAGTGATGGAGAGGCGTGTTCTGATGAAGGGCTGCTGGCAACATCCAAAAGACAACAATTACTAACACGTTCGTGGACTTCCTTCCGGTACTTTCTTTCTTTGCATCATTTTTGAGGTTGGTTTATTTGTGTGATATTGCATAGAGGCTCTATAGTTTATTTAGCAATTCTATCATTAGGCGTTTAACTGTTCCATTAAAAAAACTTTTTTTTTGACCTCAAACAATTTCACAAAAAACAGGTTGGTGGTTCTCCACTAGGGGCTATTTCCCCCCAGAATTTCTAGAGACAGATTAATGGCCAAAGCTGGGGTGGGGAGGTGCTACTGGCATCTACTGGCAGGAGGCAGGGCTGCTGCTAAAGCCCTACAGCGCTCAGGACAGCCCCACAGCAGGAAGTATCTGGTCCAAATGCTACACTGAGCAACTCTGATTTAAACAACTGAGATCAAACTACAAAATTATCCTCTTTTTATTGAGCATAAGTATTTCAATGCTATTATAAACTGTCTACAATTATAGCTCAAAAAACCATACACTATTCCTAACCATCACTGCCTACTTACTCATCTTTCTATTGGTGGACGATTTAGGTTATTTCCAGGATTTTGATCTCATAAATAAAGGCCAGTCTTTGATTAAAGAGATTTTCCTAAGGTCCCTAAAAGCTTAGTCATTCAACAAATATTGAGTGAGTGGACATCTTGAGCACTAAATGCAGTGGTGATAAGGTGATGTCACTGCTCTCACGGAGCACACGTTCTAGAGAACTGACACTAACCAAGTACCACACAGAGAACTCCACAGGCAAATTCCAAGCAGTGATCAGGACTGTGAAGAAAATGAACAAGGTTAAGGGACGGAGAGGAGGGTGGGTGCATGGCCTCTTCAGACAGGCTGGCCAGGGAGGGCTTTCTGAGGAGGTGACATTTGGGCAGAGGTGGCAGTGGCTTGTACTTTATTTCCCTGGTCCAATCCTGACCGTGTGCCCAGCTCCTAAGTCCACTGATAACTCGTTCTGAGACTCTGTGCTCTCCTCTTTCCACAGCTCTAGAGACGGCCACCTGCTGCACACCCATGCCTGGGTCTGGAGTTTGGAAACCTGCCTTGTGCCCAGGTCTTCCAGAAGGGGGCAGTCCCCTCTGGGGACTCAGCCAGGGCTCTCCTACACTCAGAGCCCTGGTTCAGCAGCTAGCCCTGCTCCCTCATGGCCGACTTCCAGATGCTGCCCGAATGCCTCTCTATCACCGCTCATGTTCCTGCCACAACACCCACTGCTGTTCCTTCTTGGACCTCCATTCCCAAAGCTGTCAGATACTTTCTCTGCTGTGCTGGGGGACCCTCGAAGCTAGGTCCCTATCTCATATTTAGCAGAGCAGGCAGGTCGATTCCAGGACTTTCCTGTCTGCTCTGTACTCTAGCAGAAAATCTGGCCATGACTGACTATATCCTAGTGATATAAGCAAACAAATGCACTTTAATTCAAATGTATCCAGGACCTACTTTGGGAGGTAGGGTGGGAACCTGGAAAGGGCATAAAGTTGAGGCCAGAAAGGCGTGGTGTCAAATCCTAGCTCTGCTACTCACTGTATCCTTGGACAGGTTAGCTAACCTTTCTGAAGAACAGGTGACTTAGCTGTAAAATAAGGATAATATCACCTATATCACAGGTTTCATTGTGAAGAGTATACGACATTACGTGTTAAGGGAATGATACATCATTTGGTTCACAGTAGCTACTCAATAAAGACAGTGTTTCATCTGGACATTTGCCATCCTAGAAAGCATGTGGTAAGAAGTGGTAAGAGACCTCTCACCCTCAGAGTCAGGAGCAGACTCTCAGGTCTGAGTTCCATTTTCACACTGTTCTCAGCATCCCCTCACCCACTCACACTGCTCCTACTCCTTGCTTACTGGATCACCCCTTTGCACTCGAGGTCAGGAACTCCAGATTCTTTGACCGAGCACTCGCTCTCAGTACTCCAAAGACCCAGAGACCTTACCTCCTCTGGGTGAGGTCAAAATGCCTACTAGTGTGTGAGTCCCTCTTTACTCAGGAAGCCTTCCACGGACCACGGACACCTATTCTACCACTCGTAGCCACTGCTGGTCTATTGTGTGTACGCCCTGAATCTGCCGGTTCTGAAGAAATCTGTGCTCTGGGGGGACATAGACTCCCCTGCCACATCTGCACTGAGCAGGACCCATCAGGCCACCGAGACAGGGAAGGCTATGGTTTTTTTCAAACGAACGAAAGACATCCACACCAATGAGAGCTGCTCTGCAAAGCAGACAGACTTGCTCCACTCAGGGTGCCAGCCAATATTCAGACCCTGCATGGAACCCTCTGAGAACTGATTTGGAGTCAAGTGAATGAGTTCACTTGTTCAACAAACAGTTCGAGTGCCCAGCATGGGCCAGGAGCTCTGTTAGCCACTAACAACACAGACACAAGAAAGACAGCCCTCTGCGCCCCGGGTCCTGACCATCCTTCTAGGGGCCACCACCTGGCGGGTGAGGCGGCCACAGCGGCAGCCTCCTTCACTGCCAGCACTGAGGTGCTGCCAGCAGGAAGCCTGGGAGAGAACAGACAGAATGAAGGCTCAGGCCTATTTTTCCCCCAGGAGTCATCTCCCAGTAAACAGGAAGGGGCAGCCAAATGAAAAAACCCCAATAAATTGCTGTGGTTCTTCACTGGGAGCAAGAGCAGCTCCCCGGGGAGGAGCACGCAGGGGTGGAAAGGGCTGCTACAGGCTTGCGTCAGCCCAGTTCTCTGGCCTCCACCTGCCTCATGCCCCAGGTCACAGAGAAGGGACTCACTCGCTCTGCAAGAGAGCCTGTCCTGTCTCGGGTAAGTGTATGTGCACACAACAAGTGCTGCCTCAGGTTGCTCTCATTTTGTTGCTGAATAATCTTGTCACCAGTGATCCATTTTTTTGGGCTCCTTTGGCCTCATTTTATTGAAGTCATTAATGGGGAGATCAATATTTTCTACAGGGAAAGGGAGGTGGAGAGAGTCTGCCCTTAGTTCATCTCTTGTGAGAGGAGCTCACAGGCAGCTTGAATGTGTGTCTTTGTGAGCAGGTACTATGATGACAGGTCCCACAGGCAATCCTTCCTTCCACATGTTACATTTTGACATCACTCCCTGGACCACTTTGCTCCCAGATAGTGCGAGAAGATGCCCTAAGACCAGGAGGTTTTACTGCCATACCTGAGGACCAATCTGGTGTAATATGTTTTTTAAACAGGACCCACAGCAACAGACATCTGGAGGAATTAGAGAAGGTTCACTGACTTTGGTAGCAGGAAACTGCGCTGTGTGTCTGGCTTCCAGACAGTCAGCAAGTCTACTTTACTGCAGACCAGACGGCCCACGTGCAGAGCCGCAAAGCAAAGAAAATCCCATGCTGCCCCAGACTGAATGGTTCTCTTGAAAGCTTCTCTGGAACTCCCACACCCCTGGTCAGTTCCTCTTTTCTCTTCTGACTTCTTAGGTTCAATATCCTCTCACTTTAGCAGAATTTGGTTCAGCAATTATTTGCATTTTTTATAGGGGGTTCCTGAAAACTAAAAGGCTCTGAAGATCTAACAAATGAATCTCTAATGGCAGAATATCACGAACCAAAGATCCAGCGAGGAAGGGATTCTGGGCAAGAGAGGAAGCCTGCTGGTGAAGTGGGTTTCCTCACCTGTGAAACGGGAGTACCACTCCCCACTGAACAGGGCTTTGAGGAGGATTAGCGCCATGCTTGGCACACAGGTGTTCGATCCATGGGGGTTATTGCTAAGAGCAGCCTTTGAACCCCCAGGGCGGGCAGCGCCTGGAGCTAGCCCTGCCCACTGCAGGCTCAGAGGCATGGCGGGGCCCCTCTGCAGACACTGAGGATGTGTCTTCAGGACTGAGAGCACGTTCCCACAACAACCAGAAGAGGCCTGCTTTTTGCAGGGCCTTCTCCATCACCACCACAAAACCCAGGCTGCAGGAGAGAAAAGAAGCCGTCTGACCTTCATTCTACTTTGCTTAATTCCTTCTACGATCTGTTCCATCTGACGCAAAAACTGGTCCCGGGCAGCAGGGGAGGCCATGGCTCTGAAAGAAAGACCAGCAAAGGTAAGACCAGCACAGAGGATTCTCAGAAAGGGGGTGGCACCAAGGAGTGAGCCCCATACCCAGGTCATGCCCCAAGTGGCAGCCAGGCCTTTGCAAGGCACCATGGACCCTGGGATCCCAGGCAGTTAGGGATCCCAAACTGAGGAAGGCATGAAAATTAGCCTGGTTTTGTAAATGAATGTGAATCTTTTTTTTTTTCATTCTCCCTACAATTTTCTTAACTAATCTGTATTTTCTTACAGTAAAATAAAATGTGACTAAAACTAACAAAAGTATCTTTCACTGTGAAAGATGGCAGGTACTGCTTAAGAAATGAATTCCATTTAGTTTCTAAAAATCTGAGGATTTGAAGGCACTCCTTAAGATTGGAAGGCATATTCTCAGATTTTCCTAAAAGCAGGCTGGGAAAACCTAGTCCTGTTTCGAGAAGCAGCAGTTAAACAAGTGGATTCCCTGATGTCCTAAAACCCTTCCCTTCACCTCCCGTTCTTCAGGGGGAATGACGCCAGAAGGATCGGAGCACACGGATACAAAGAGTGAGAGTTCTTCCAAAGGATGGGCTGACGGGCAGAACTCACCATAGTAACACTCAAACTGCAGCCTCTCTCAATTATCAGGAAATAAAGATGAAGCCGCCATTTTTAGAAATGTCACAGGTTCTAAGTCACTAATTGAATCTTCTCGGGGGCTCTGGGATTTTTGTTTGCTCTTAATTAGAAATGAAGCTTAAAATCTAGAGTTTGTAATCCATCAAGATCTTAGTTGCTGGTCACCTGCCAGGGGACAGCAAAGACCCTGTGCTGGAAGGAAAGGAAGCCTGCAACACAGAGAGCACGCCGTGGGGCTGCCCGGATGGCAGGTCGGCCAACCGCAAGCTGGAGGGTTGCGATGATTTGGGGACAGCTGGGCCTTGCCATCCAACTTTGGGAGAAAAAATTCATATCTGAATAAAGTAGTTTGGAGGATGCCTATTAACTTAAAAACAAAATCTACCACAAAATTTTAAGAATTATATAATTTCATCATCTAAATATTAAAGCATCTCTAGCGCTCAAGAACAAATGCTGTTAATCTGATCTCAGCAAGACAAAAGGAATACAGGAAGAGATCACGCTAGTTAGGTAGAGGCAAGTTATTTGAAAGTTAACTTTTTTCCCTAAGATATTCCCTTGGTGTTTTCAAAATTCACTCTAATATCACTGTGTTTTTGCAAGAATTCATGACCATGTAAAGCAAGACATGTTTGCATGCTGCAGGAGGGGTGGAAGTGTGAGAACCCCATGCCGAGCCCTGTATTACTCAGCCACACCACCGCAATGTGACAGTGAGCTGAATACCAAGTACAGGGCACCGAGGTAGTGACAGGGAGCAGGACCAACAGCACTTACTGTGAGAAGTTCTCGTGAATTGAGTTCAGCAGGCTAATCTGAGGAATAAAGAAAAAAACAAAAAACGATAAGCAAAAGGCTGAAAGGTCCTTGTGCCACCTCCACCACTGGAAGGTTGTCTCGTCTCTGGAGCCTGCTTCTGAAAGGAACATACCTTGTTTGTATAGACGAAAGTAACATGAGAAAAAAGAACAACGGGTTCTTAGCCCCACAGTATTGCCCAGGGAATGTAGGAACAGGGCTCCTTGAAGGGACCTAAGACCCAGGTGGGAAGACGCTAAAATTAGGGCTCTGGGCTGCTGCCATGACAGCCCTTTCCAACTTGCCAAACACTGCACTTTATTTCCAGGCTATCAGCTTAGTGGAGGGTCAGCTGGGGTGGAGAGCGAGAACACTGTGCCCATCCTATTCTTTCCCACAGATCTTTTTGCCAATGTGGCCAGCTGCTGGGTGGATTTGAGAGCCTCCATGGGAAGGCATGATTCAAGGTCCCCATTCCCATGGAAACTGCCATAGCCCACAAAGTAGGACCCTCTATCTGCCCCAGTGGCACAGTCCAGGGCAAGGCTCTGAGACTGGGGTCTAGAAACCTAGGTCCTTTTTCTGGCTGTGTCACTAACTCAACTTGTGAGCTCAGGACCAAGCCTTTACTATACGTGGGCCTCAGGTTCACAGTGTGTAACATTGAAATGATATTCTTGTCTTTGACTCCACAGGGATGTTTGAAAGCTAAAGTATCACATACATGGATTTGGAATAAAATGCAAAGTTCTAACTGTGTTAATACGGCTTAGAATGAAAAAGCCCTCAGCCGTCTGCACACTCCGAGTTTTTAAAAGGAGGCAACAACTTCAAGCACTGTTGAGGACGCCTGGTCAACGGGGTTCAAAGCTTTCTCAGAAGGGCATGGCCCCCTAAGTTAGGGGTGGCAAGTCTTCCCCGTGCCATGTAGGAAAACCCCAAGGACAGGGTGTGTAGCAGAGCTGTCCCACAGGCTGGACGTAAATCCCACCAAATGCACTCACCTCACCTGTTCAAACATTTATCAAATGCCTGTTATGTGCCCATCAATGTGTTAAGGCCCTGGATACAGAGAAAAACAAAACTCAACCCCTCCTTTCAAGGAGTGCCCTCTGGGAGGAGAGAGATTCATCTGGTTTGACTGACAAGAGGCAATAAAGGTGAAAGGAATTACAGATGCTTCCATTTGGGTTCAGGGAAAGCTACATCTGTATTATTGCTCTTACTAAAGTGGTAAACAGTGCAGGTTGCAGGGCGAAGATCAAAGGAAAACAATCTCCGTCAACCCCAGGTGAAGGGGTAGGCAGGGACTAATACGTACTGAGAACCCCCACGTGCAAGAAACATCAGAGTCATTTTCTCCTTTACCTCCATCATAACCATGTGAGGCAGATGTTATCTCCCTTTCACAGGTGAGGAAAATAGGGCCAGACTAAAACCCAAGTCCGTCTGACTCCAAAGCTCATGCTCGCTCCGCTGCACGGTGCCACCACCGTAAACACAGGACTATTCTTTACTTGAAATCAACTGCACACCCTGCCCCATCATTTGTGGTCCAACCTGAGGGAGACCTGAATCATGAATGGACTTAAGCTGACTGAGTCAGAGCAATATGGAGGGGCTGTCAGTGCCCACAGGAACGCCGTTCAGCCCTGCTTTGAATTTTACAGTCTTTTTAATTCATGCCTCTGTCTGCCACTGACAGAGGATAAAACAGCTATTTTCCCCACGTAAACTCTAACGGCCCACAATCCCATTTTATCTAGCTGGTTCCTCCCTTTCTTTAAAACTCAAAGTAAAGTTTCCCCAACTCCAGGGCCCCCTCCACAGGCAGCGCTCCAGCCTCCACTGTTTCTTTTCATGGCGGCATTTCTCCCTCGCAGCATCAAACCGCTGTCCGCCAGTCTCCCTTCAGCCCGTGTAGTGTGAGCCCCCGGGCACCCTGCGCTCTGACTCTGTATCCCAGCAGCGGGCACACAGCGGGCGCTCCTTCCACTTAAATGGAACGCGTCCCAGACACCAAGCTCATCTGAGCTTCCCGGGGTCAACAGCACTGGCAGCCGCACGTCGGATTGTTTTCTTTCTATAAAGGCTCTTACCTCTTTTTCCAAATAGACCTTTTTATCGTCCAGGGTGTTATATAAAGTGAAGAACTGCTTGGTTTCCTTGTGCACTGCCGAAACTGTAAACACAAGGAAATTGGCACATGGATAAGGAAACGTATCAACATGACCCTAAACACCCTCCCCTCCCTGAGACACAGGGCAGGACTCGGCCCTATCAGGGCAGCGCTCACTCGGCTGTCTCGGTGGAGGCCCCACAGGGCACAAGCTGGGGCAGAGCTGGCACAGGCTGAGGGTACGTGGCCGTCATGACTGGCCCAGCCACGAGGGGCTGGAAGAACTTCCCTGTCGGTGTGTGGGGCAGGCGGTTTCTCAGCGTCCTTCAGGCGAGGTGTCCTGGGTGGAAGGTGGCAGTGGGGAGTAAGCTGCCATGCCGCTCTTCCTGTTGTGTGGCTTCCTCCCTTCCCATGTCCCTCAGAGCAGGAGCCCCAGCCTGCTCAATTTTGCAATCCCCATGCTTAGCACAGGCCTATATGGCAGCCCCTCCAAAATATCTACTGGACAAATGACATGTCCACCCAAGGGCAGAAGATGTGCCTAATAATGTGAATTCTCTTCCCACCTGTGAGCACGTGAGGAATGGGGTCTTATTACCAGGTTCCCAACATCTTTACCTATAAAATTACTTTGTGTCTCTGTCCCCCCTCCCCTTCCTCACTCTTCCCTACAGAAGAATGACTTACGAGCAAAGAGCCAAATCCTAGCACTGTTTGTGTGCCACATTTACGAGGGAACGCCGTCCCTGGGGTGATGGGCTCCTATCCAAACGCATCCCTCTGCTTTGTGGCTGGGCGGATGGGTAGCCCCCATGTGGTTCTGAGCCTACGTGACTTCCTCACTGCTCTGAGGTCCCATAATATACAGCTGCCCAGAGGGAGATAAAATCCCAAGACCTGGGTCCACTCTCAGGCTTGGAGCCCAAACTGAGCACTCCAGTTTAGCCATAGCTACAGATGCCAGTGCCTAATGGTTACCAGGCTCTGGTCAAGAATACAGTGGGGTCTGGTTTCCCAGTGGCTCTTGCTCCCTGAACATAGGTTCCTCTGGAGCTGTGCAGCTCAAAGACAAGCGGGAGTTGGGGATATTTGCCATACATATTTGGTAACAGAAGTTAATAATCTGATATAAGTATTTTGATGCAATAGTTAAAAACATTCTCAACATCAAAATGTCTAATTTGTATGGAAATCACTTCAGTAACTACTCAATATAAAGTAGTATTATTGCTAAGAGCTTTGGTCAGTGGTACTCAATCCTGGTTGTAAAACAGAATCACCTAGGGAGTTTTTAAAGTCTTATGACCAATTAAATGAGATTTTCTGGAGGTGGGACCTAGGTGATTATAATGTGTAGCCAAAGTTGGAAATCAATGCCGTAAATAAACCAGTCAACTTGTAGCTTTATGGCCCAGGAATGTGTCTGTCACCCTTATCCTATCAAGCTCAAGGACTAGGTGGAGTTTACAGATATTTGATGATTAAAAAACAAAAAAGAAAGAAAAAGATAGATATTTTGGTGCAACTGCTTGAAAACGTCTGGTGTAAAAATGTCCCAGCAAAATGACTCTAATGTGTGAAATTTACTCCGTGAAATATATAGATGCAAGGTACTATCATTTATTATTTTAAAAGCTTTAACGTGGGCAGGGGTAGGAAAGTAAAGGGAAAGACTTAACTTAAGGCAGAAACTATTTTCTGCTGAGAAACTGCCGTTTTTGATAGCTGCCCCTGCTCATTTGAACCAAATATGAGGACTGTATGAAACCTCAGGATGGCAGGGAAAGACATGCGAAGGAGGCACGATTCTGGACTCCAGAAAGGACAGTGCTCTAGCTTGAACCTGGAAGGATGCTTGAGAGGTCAAGATTTCAAGGCAAAATCTGAGAGGCTTTGGAAGAAGAGTTGGCCTTTGCCATGTAGGAACTGCAGGGCACCGGCACCGTGGACTTGGGACCAGCTCACAGGCTGGGATCCAGATGCCCTCATGAGGGACTACAGAGGGAGGCAGCCGGGGCAGCAGGCCCAGATGAGGCAGGACTCTGATCAGTGTACTTAGGATTCTGAAGATTATCCACCAAGTTATGAGGAACTATTAAATATTAAAGCTTTCAAAGCAACAGTGTAAAGTGATCATTTGTTTGAGGACCGTCTCTCGGGCAAGAGTACACAGAAGGGGTGAGTCTCTGGCAGTGGTGAGAGGAGGCTGCAGCAGTAGTCCAGAAGAAACGGACTTGACTCTTACTCAGAAACAGAGCTGGCAGAGCAGCATGAGCCAGAGAAGACTAAGGGGGGTCCCGTGTGGCCAGGCAGTGATCCCAGTGACCCAGAGGAGAAATGGGGTGGGGGGGCTGAATTCAGCTTTGTGCCTGTTGAGTCTGAGGTATCCAGGGGACAGGCAAGAGTGGGGGCCCAGAGGACGGGGTGATGGTCCAGGACCTGCTCACAGAGGATACCTGAGCTGGGTCTTGAAGGAATTTGTCTGACAAAGGGTTGCTAAGCACAGGCAAGACGGGGAGTCAAGGCCTCAGATGTCAAAGTGCATGGTGTGCTCAGCAGCAGTGTGTGGATGGGTGAGGCCAGAGTGTGGGTTTACAGCAGGAAAGGGGGCCTCTAGGCAAGCCACCCAAGACCAGGGAGGACCCTGGGCATAATAAGGAAAGAGGCCTTTTTCAGTCCTGAAGATGTGTCAGCAGAGAGAGAAGTAACACAGTCAGATGGGTGGATGAAGGACTCAGAGAAGGGGCTGTAGACCAGCTCACGGTCATTCAGCCGAGCCCTGATGGAAGCAAGAGCAGATATGGCAGAAGCAGTGAGAACAGAAAGGCCATGACGGCTTTGAGGGCACTCTGAGCATGACAAGACGCGGTCAATGATTCAGGCTGAGGAAGACTCAGTCCCAGATTACTGAGTAAACGTGATGCTGTTGAAGGCAAGGGCCACATCAGAAAGGAGGTCTGTGGAGGAGAATGGCAAGTGAGGCCTGATCTAGAGATGCTAGGGTCACCATATTCCATGTGAAGTTGGAAAGTGGATGGGGAGCTCAGTGAAGCCAAATGGCTGGCCAGGATGAGGGCTGGTTCAGAACATTACTCCAAGGGCTCGATGAGTGTGCACAGTCTGTCCACTGGGAGGGCTGTGAGGGCCCCACGGTGCGACTTCCCGGACTATGGGTCACCTGCCAGTGGGCTATGTGGAACGAGTGGCCTGACGACGAAATGGAGCCTTTCTGGTGGTAGCTTTTGTGGACTGAGTGACAATGCATTCTCCACCACGCTAAGGTGGGACAGGGCCCCTCGCTTCGTGTCCCTCTGAGGACCAGCCTCAAGAGCTGGTTTGCGGTCGATGCACCTACTCTGGCGGTAGAGTTCAATAAATCTCTTCTGATACTGTATTAGCTCGGCTCGGCTGGGCACTTCATCAATCTTGCGATGCAAAATTGCTATTTCTCGATTTCTTCGAGCCTAAATGCAAAAGGAAGGGGGAGACAACACCATTTGGTACAAGGCCTTACATGTTTTCTGGGGAGCCAAAGTACTGCCCCCCTTCCCCACCTGAGCAGAACCACACATCCTGGAATGCAGGCACAAAACTCTGCTGTTGGCCTGAGACCCCATCTCAGATTCTGACTGACTCTCCACTTTGCAATACATGGAGAAGGGCTGGCTGTGAACTGGAACCACAGAAGGCATCACATTAATGAATCAGGAAAGAAGATTCTGAATGGGAAGGGCTTTGTGGACAGAGCCCCCAGCTGGCCCACCAGACCCCAAAGGACTCTTGAGTAGCTGATTCCACTAACACCAGGTGGGGAATGGGCAACAAAAGGAATGCTTCCATATGGCAAGGAACTCATGCCACCCACTGCCTCCTTATCAATTCCAAATTCCTTAGCCTGTTGAAAAGCTCCTACAATTTACTCCTAAAATACCCATGCAGCATTTTCTTCCTACCATGAACTGGGGTCTATCCTTCTCACCAGCATTTCAATATATTCAAGTCCCTCACTCCTTATAAAAGCCCTTCCTTAAACCCTGACCACCTTTCAGCTACCAGCCTCTTTTCCTCTCTTTAACAGCGCAACTCCCTGAGCCATATGCCCTCAGCGCCTCTACCCCCCAACCCCCTGTCATCCTGAACCCACTGCCACTGCTCTTGCCAAGGTCAGCACAGACCTAGCTGTTCTGGGAGTCATCTAACAGGTAATTCTCAGCTTCTAGCTTTCCTGACTTTCAGCAACATTTACCATTCACTCCACTGAGCCCTCTGCTCAGTTCCAGGAGACTTGGGCTCCTGTTTTCTCCATGCCTCCAGCTGCCCGCTGGGTCTCACCCTCACTGGTGGATTCCTCCTTTTTTCTGCCTGTCCTTACACAGGGGCTAGTCCCAGAGCCTCTTCTCAACCTACATTTTCACAGCCTCAGTTATCACCTCCACAGTGCGGACACCCAAATCTCCGCCCAGACTATTCTGACATCAGACCCAACACCCAAGCACTTCTTGGACATCTTCACCTGGTCAAGTACCCCAACTTTAAAAAGCCCCAAACAGATCTCATTAACACTCCTAGTCATACTCCCACCCTGTGAGCCCTATTCTTTCTCCTCTACGCTTTTTCTCAATGAATGACACAGAAATTCCAGCACCCTCCTTGACTCCTCTTTTTCTCTCACCCAAATGATGCTAAGTTCCATCAGATACAGCTTCTCAATCTCTCCCCTGCCAGTTCATTTCCGTCCACCCCTGCTGACCCTACCCTGGCTCAGGGCCTCCGCAGGCCTGTGGTTTGACAGCAGCTTCCCTCCAGCCAGTCTGAAGCGGCCCTATGCAGTTTGTTTTGATGTATATGGACGTATCTTGGTTCTCAAATAGCCAGCAGCTCCCAGAAGATGAGCCATCTCACTTACTATTCCTGGGACCTAATGCAGCACTGACTACACCGTAAGCACACAGTCAAAGAGCTTCCAAGTTGCAGCTATACTGTCCTGATTTTATTTAATTCTGTGTCTCTTTAAAGATTAGGACGGTGTCCTTGTGTCAAAGACAAATTTGACTCATCTGAATTTAACCAAACAGCTCAGCAAAGCAAGCAAAAGCCAGAGACAGGAGAAACAGGGTCTCCTTGCCCCCACAGCCCTTTGGCCATTCCCACGAGAACCGGGCCTTCCCTTCCTGGAGAACAGAAAGAAGACCCAGGACAAAGTGCAACACAAAGTCACTCCCAGCTTGTGAGCTTCCACGAGCCAGATCCAGGCAACGTGAGGGATTTTCCAATGTAATTCTGACTTCCTGTAAATTTAGCTTTAGAGCCAACTTTAAGACCTACGTCCTCTATATTTGCTGGGCTTCTCACAATCCCCTAAGGTTTCCAACTAAGACAGCTAAAATGGGCACTTAATCTTAGAGGAAAAGTACTAGGTAAGAACATTAGAACTTGAATTCTGCCTCTGACACTTACCATTGCTTGACTGTGGACAAGTATTTAAAGGATTTGAATTAATTTCTTCATACAGAAAATGAGGCTAATACCTACTGGGGTGAGCATCAAATCAAACGAGATGCTCGTGAAAGTAACATTTCAGTGTGAGGTGTCATCACCCCCTTAAACCGCTGCGCAGCACTCCAGAGAGAAGACCAGCCAACAGCAGCCTCAGTGCAGCCTCTCCAGCTCTTAGAAACGGAGACTTTCCAGTTCTGCTACAGGACATTCATACCTCGTCAGATGTATTGATGTACTTTTTCAGCTCTTGTTTTTACTCACCTGTAGTAAACGGATCTTGTAAAGTTTCTCTTTCTCCATATTATACCGTCTGTCTAGGTCTTCCTAAAAATTGGAAAAGGACACAATTACCTGGGAATAGGAAACTTTCATTCTTTGATGAAGTCTTTTGAAGCTGAATGTTTTTTATCATATCCCCACCGTCCTGAGGCCTCAAATATCTTTTCTCAACTGGCTGAGTCTAGGGTCTGGGTTCTGTCATGTGAGACCCTCAACACCCTTTCATAACTCTTCCTTCTTCTGGGATCCAGGCTGAACCCAGCATTCTTGAGTGAAATATCCCCAAACCCCCACCCTCCTCTCCTCCCCTAATAACTGAGGAGCCAATTATTAAAGGATGTGTTGCCTTATGCCTCTGTGTTTGGAGACGATGCTGGTTTGCTTTTCACGTTTCTATTTAGAGCTGCACTGTCCAATATGATAGCCACTAGCCACACGTGGCTATTTAAATTTACATTAACTAAAATTTAAAAAAATCAGTTTCTCAGTTGCACCAGCCATATTTCAAGTGCTCAGTAGCCACATGTAGGGAGTGGTCACTGTATTGGACGGTCCAGATACAGAACATTTCCACCACTGCACAAAATTCTTTTGGACAGCACTGAATTAAAAGAGAGAAACTAGCACCTCACTGAATCCCGTGAGGCAAGAGATATGGCTGGATGGCTTGTTGTGTTAGAGCAACCTACAATAACGGTCAGAGCTGCCCCTCTCCCAACACACACACACACATACACACACACAAAACACAGTCTCCTCCACAGGGCTCAGTGCAGGCAAACCCCAACAGACTTCACTGTAGGAGTCCTGGAGCTCACTCTCTAGGAGCGTGTGAGGGCACGAAGGGAAGAGGAACCCTAAAGGAGGCAAACATCTAAAGGCTTTCCTGTTTCTCTTTTCCTCTCCATCTTCCTTTTCTACTTTTTTCTCCTGGAGGTTGTTGGAGTGCTGGAGTGCTGGGAGCACTGGTTGAACCTAGAACAGGGGTCAGCAAACTGTGGCCCATGAGCTAAACCCTATAGTCCTTGGGCCAAATTTGCCTCTCTGCCTATTTCTGTAAATACAGTTTCACTGGAACACAGCCGGGTCCTTCTATGTATGTACTGACTGTGACGACCACAGCCGAGTTGGCCCATAAGCTGAAAACACTTACTCTCGTGCCCTTTCCAGTTTGCTGCCCCTGGAACGTGATACCATAGAGACAGGAGTCTCTACCTCTGCACCACCCCCGCCTCTCAGAGCCTACAGGTTGTGACCAGCACGTGTGGTCAGTGCGGGGCTCACCCCTTCTCAGTGAGATGCCAGATGAAGACAGATGCGCACACAGGTGCTGGGGAAAAACCCAGTGGAATGGTGACTTTTGGGGCCATCCCTGGGGAGATCCTGCCCCCATCTGAGGGGCCAGGGGTGTAAAATGGAGCAATGCAGTAAGAGCCTGCAGCTGAGGAGGGAGTTGTAGAGATATTAAAGTAGGCATAAGAAAACCATCACAGGAGAGTGCAAAGCTGGCCACCACTCCCCACAGAGGACAGTGGCAGTCCTGAGAACGGGCAGGTACTTACGTTATGAGTCATCACAGGGGTCAGGGCACCGTGCGGCTCTCCCCTGGAGAGGATCTGAAATGATGAAAAGTCACAAACACTTTTTCTGAGAAAGGGGACTGGGATAGAAGCTGACGTCTAGATGTAGGAAGGGGTGGGAGTGGGGAAGAGTCCGCTGACCGTGTCTGGACAAGGAACAGCCTGTATACGAGCCCCAGATTTTAAATTGTTCTTAAATGTCTGTTAGTTACACACTAACGGGCTACAGTGTAACCCTCTCTGAATGTGAGTAACGATTCCTCTAACAAGACGGAACTGCTGAGAAGAGAAATGTGATCCTGGAAGTGTGTGATCTGTGTACACTCAGAGGCTGACTGAACCGGGAATTTGAGCCTCAAAGCTTCAAAGTCTTAGAAATAACTGGAAAGGCAGGCTGTGTGATGATGGTCACAGGACCCCACTGCACGGCAAGATTCTGCTCCTCCCCCGTGCCAGTCCTCAAGGTGTGAGGAACTGTGTGGCCTGTCACGCCATGAGGAGGCACCTCCAAGGCCTCTCTCTCCACTGAGCATGGCAGTGTCCGGCACAGCCAAGGGGCAAGTCCCCAAGCTGAGGGCACGTGGACTCATGCTGGCTGGCTTGGACAAGTCTTTCCCCTCCCTGAGCCTCAAGTTCCCCGTTTCTACAAGAGAGAGGGTGTCGTTGATGCGTTCTGAGGCCCTGTCCTGCTGGCACATCCTAAGCACAAGGGTCCTCAGGAAAAAAGCTCTGAATGAAGCGTGAGAAGGGAAAACAGAAAGAGCAGTCCCTAGAATCTTATTTGGTGAGAGAAACAAACTTTTTGTCTACCCTGATGCTTTAAGTTCATGCTTCATGGAAATCCACACTAGCTCCTTGGAGGATCAAGTCCTTTGTTCAGAGAGCCCGCAGGTCCCATGTGCTCCTTAGGCCCAGATGCCCCTGCACTGCAGGGGCTTTAAGTAACCCAGCCCTGCTCTCCTGCTTCGTGTTACTGCCGCCTGTTAGGGGTGGGCACGTCCCTAGGCAGGAGTGGAGGGGAAACCAGTAAACTGTCACAAAATTTAGAGAAGGACAGGTGGAGTGGGACACAGAGCTCAGAAGCTTCCTGGAAACAACCCTTGCCTAACCGGAGGGAGAAGCCAGACATGTAACTGGGTATTTCCAGTCTGGGGCTGCTGCCATCTACACCAGCTGCTGTCTTTCACCAAGCACAAGGAAGAGAAAGGAGAAGGAGGAAATCTAAGAAAATCCTGTGATGAGAACAGCTGAGGAATGTGTGTCCAGAGGAGCAGGCTAAGGAAACTGGCCAGTCCTTCCGAGCGTCAGCCTCTCTGCTGGCGAGTCCTGTAGGAATCTCTTCACCGGAAAGCCCTAACAGCGCCTCGCAGTCTGGAGGACCTGCAGAGGCTTTACCTTTTCATCTCCGCCTGGCGCTCTCTCAGCCTTCAGGGCCTCAATTTCCTGCTGCAGCCGTGTCATCTCCTCCTGTAAAAGTGAATGAACATTCACAGAACTTGGATGAGCTAATAATCAGATGCAATTATTGAAATACTTGACCCAGAGTCTTCTCAGAGTTCAGTATCTGCTAGATACTGAAGAGAAAAGGCCAAAATACGACACGCAGCAAGTTATTATGATTTTATGAATCACAGCACAAACCAAGACCCCAGCTAAATTTCATATTTTGTGTTTCTATGCTAGGACAGAATTCAGCCTGGGAAAATTTTTTTTCAGGAGAATATAGGGAGCTGTAGCTCAGTCTGAAGGAGCCTTTCTCTCTAAAGGGCAGGTGAGGCCCACAGTAATCACCGGGACGCGAAAGGAATGAGTGGCTTAGAGTCTAGCTCCAATCGGCCTCGTTTGCTTCCTCTTCTCCACAGGCCCCCGGGACCCTCTGCCCTGGAGCTCACCAAGGCCCTCTTCCACCTGCCATCCTCACCTACCTTAAGATCCAGCTTCCAAATGGCTCCTGTGCCACAGTGGCCTCTCCTCCCCTGGAGCTCACACAGAACTCTCCGGGCCTCACTTCCTGCCTCCCACTGCCACCACCTGTGCGTGCAGCATCCCCACTAGACCACGAGTTCCCAGAGGGCAGGAACTAAGGCTTACACACATGACATACAGACACCCCAGGTTTTCATCAGGACATCTCTGCTTTTGTAAGATGTTATTCCTTTCACACTTTATAAGACTCTTCTTTTAAATACATTCGTAAATTGGAAAACATTGTTTGTTAGACTGTACTCTCAGTTTTGGGTTTTGGCACACACAGTCACTAATCTAACTCACTTCTGGCATCCTCAGAGGTACCTACCATAGTACTCTACGTGTCTGACACATAGCTGCTTGATTAACCTACTTTTTCAACTGCACCTGGACAGGATGCCACAACAGGACAAGGGGAGGTAAAGAAAGAGATTCTACAAGACTCTTGGTTTAATGTCTGTTGACACCAAGCAACACTTACTCGACAATGTGCTTTAAATTCCTGTTCCTGACTTTTCAGGTTTTCATTCATGGCTACAAGTGCTCTCAAGTTCTGCAGGATACTGAAGAGAAAAGGCCAAAAAATGACACGCAGCAAGACATTACGATTTTATGAATCACAGCACAAACCAAGACCCCAGCTAAAAAGAGACTCCTTTTTAATTTCCGTTGTCTCTCCCAAGAGTGTCTAATGGGTTCTCCACAAATGATGACTACCATTTAACTGACATTATTATTTGTTTATATGCTGGAGTCCATCAGGCCATATCCAGATGAACATTACAGAATCCAGAATTGAAATGTCAACTGCAGAAACATCAAGTTTCAAGAGCACTGGATACATCTAAAGATACCAGAACACAGACAGTATCACAGACCATTTTTAATTTCCATTCTGAAAAGGAAACAAGTTGCCTAACATCATCAAAAGCACTAATTTGAAAATAAAAATGTCAAGTCTCTAATAATACTTTGCTCCATATCATGAAAGAAGGGTTTCTAATTACAGAGCCAAGTAATCTGTCGGTAATACTTTGCTAAAAATGTCCATCAAACCCAGAACTGCTCAATCTGTGCCTGAAGCTTTTTACGATTTCACAGTTTCATTCAAATGAGTGACACTTCGGAGATTTACCACCCAGTGTGGTGCTAAAAAAAGATGCCAAAGAGAAATGCTTCTTATATTTAAAGTGACTAAAAACAATTAATTTAAAATTTAAAAAAACCCAGCAGCTGTTTCTTGGCCAAAAAAAGACTGTACCTTTACTCCTAAGGAAAAGGGCTGAAATGTGTGCTGTTAAAAAACGGGTAACAACGGTTGACTCCAAGGGAGGAGAGCTGGGTGGCCGGGGGACAGGGTGGGAGGGAGACTTTTCACCAAGTGCCTTTTTGTACCAGGAATGTATTACTGAGTTTTTAAAAACAGAAAAAGAACAAATTACAAAAAGATGCTGCTTCTGATCCCAAGGGGAAGTGGGAGAAAGAGGTGGTTAACTCAGTGCAGCCCAAGCGCCTCTCAGCACAGGTTCGAGCACTGGGGAGTCTGCACATTCCAGGCCGGCAGGGAAATGCACTGACCTGGATGGGGCCAGGAGCGCTGGACCCTGGCTCCTTAGTCCTGTGCTCAAACAGATTAAGCCACCAGGTGCCGGCCAAGTTACTTTCTTCAAAGAGAAAACAGACACATGCTGAAAGCTCTTACCTGGGATCAGCTTTGGATTCTATCTTCTCCAGGGCGGCTTGTTCTTTGTCCAGTTTCTCGCTATGGCTCTTCAACTGCAAGAGAGAATGGAGGCACTGGTGCTACAGACATGGTGGATTAGAGGAGTGAGCCTTCCGTTCTCCCTCCCCCTGGCTCACACTAGGACTCCACTGCTGACCGGTGGCCAAGCACACCGGATTTGGCTGTACAGTGAGAAAAGAGGTGGACAAGAGAAAGAGGACGGGGGTGGAAGCACAACATGGTAAGGTCTGGTGGTAAAAGAAACCTTGGCAATAGCTTTAAATCACAGCGGCAAATGGGGGAAAAGTCAAAAGTAATGCTGACTGCAGGTGCCTTTCAGTAGGAAGGGGTGAGCAGAAAGAGTGGCTATGAAAGACAGACCTGGGTGTAAATTCCAGAATACCACTACCACGGCTAGTAACAGGGCAGGGTTAAATCTCCTATCTTCTTGAATAACTTCATTTTCTTTTTCTGAGACAGAGAGTGAGGATTTCAAAAAAGAAATTTTAAAGAAACTTAGATTTTAATTTATAAGGCGTGCACTTATACCATACAATAGAATACTACGCTGCTATTAATGAAAAGGAAGAAAAAAGCAGCTCTTTTATGATGATCTCTAACACTTACTGTTAGTTGCAGTAAACAACCTATGCAAACCATGATTCCAATGTGTCTCCAATGTGTAGAAAGGAATGTATACACTGAACATATAAATGTATAAAAGAACATACACGTTAGTTGCAAATGCATAAGACATTTCTGAAAAGAGTCATAAGAAACTGGTTACTCTCTGGAGAGGGTAACTGCACGGCTGGGTTACAGGGGTACACCCTTTGTACTTTGTAAATTTTCAACACATGCGAATGTGTTACATATGCAAAAAAACAAGTTAAAAGTTCCAAGGGCTCTAGTTGAAAATGGAAGACTGAGCACAAGTTGCAGCAAGCCCTTCTGGTCTCAAGTCCTAAAAACTCCAGATGATTGTGTTGGAACACAGGACTGGATACCTCGGGGACAAGAAAGACAGCCAGTAGGGAGGACCAGACAGTGGAGGACTGCTGTGTGGGATTCAGAGATGAAGGAAGAACCAGTCTGCAGGGCTGGGATCTGCATTAGGAGCAGCCACCTGGGCTAAGCAGTGAAGCTTGGCTCCCATAACCCAAGACTGCTGCTCAAGTCCCAGAGGCAGGGCAGGCTCCCAGAAAGTCGGCAATACCCGGGAGAAATGGGGAGTTCCCAACCCTGAATACCACCAGCTGATCCCACAAAATAGTAGGACCCACCCTTCCAGAATAATCACATGAAGCAACCTGCATAAAATGGAATCTACACAGTTGGTAACACGAAAATTCAGAAGCAAAGATAAGCCTACCACCAAGAATTATCAAACATCTAAAGAAAGATAAAACCATTAAAAAGATGTATCAACTCAACAATGAATTCTGACCTGAAAGAATAAAGATGAAGACAAATTTTAGCACAACAAATGCCCTAGAGAGACAGGAGAGGATACTGCATATATTAAAAAGAATCAGCCTCACACATAGGAAACTAAAGTTGTGACTGCTGAATTAAAAGTGGACAGGCTAGAACCTGGTGGCCCTGCCAGTGCAGGGGTGTGCAGCCTCCCCACAGGCATCAGGTGCTGTTATCCGTCCTTGATCTGCCATGCCCTGCTTTGCTTTCCCTAAATTTACTGGAAAGACAGGTCTTCCCTGTTCACTAGGTCATCCGGGAAGGGCAGGCTTTGCTGCAAAGTCCAAACCTGGGCCCACAGGCGGGAAAGGGTTCAGGGTGCTCATTTTGCCCAATCCTTGCCTTGAACAGATAAGGGGACCGAGGTTTCAAGATGAAGTTCATTTCTTATTCCAGGGTCTGGTCTTTAGTATTCTGACCAAATCAGGCTTCTTCATGAGTTGTTCAGCCCAAGGTTTTGTATAGCTTCCCATTTTTCGAGATGGGAATTAGCTTGACTGCCCTCATATAGTAAGCTCTCTGGGAGGTCTTTGGTGCCAGACTGCCAGCATTCAAATCCTGGCATCCCTCTGCATGGCCTCTCTGCCTTAGTTTCCCCATCTGCAGACAGAGATGGTAACAGTGTGTCACCAGGGTTGTTATGAAGATTTAGTGGATGAATATAAGAGTGTGCCCAGAGCACACCCAGCACACAGTAACGCTGGCTGCTCGTACCATTTGAGGACAAGAAGACTATGCCACGTTATTAACTTAAATCACACCCTCTACCTTTCCAGCACATGAAAGGGGCTCAAGAAATACTTGATTTAGTACTTAGTGCAAAAAGTGACTTTATAGCCACTTAGGATTTACATCCGAAGGCATATAAGCATCCTAGGAGATTGATATCAAGATGCTTGCCTTTAATCTCTTCCAGGTTGTTATACACAGACTGATCCACGACTTGGCAACTTCATGCCAGGGATTCTGCAGCATTAGAAGTGGGATAGCTGCAAGGATCCCACCCCGAGAGTTTGCCATCTAATCCATGAGGAATGTAGTCACAGAGGAGTATAAAGAAAGCTCATCTGTCCAAAGCAACACAAGCATCTTTAGAAAGAATGAAAAAACTTATTGTCATTCTTGTGCCTGCCCTTTTCAAAGATTCTGACAATAACTGAAGAGACTAGACCAGTCAGAACTAAAAAGCTTTGTCAGATTTATAGCAAGGCAGTGGCTAAGTGCTGTTATAGTGTCATAGAAATGAGAATTTTAAATGGGCAAATTTCACGTGAAACTTAAAAGACAATAGGGACTGCCTTGGTTTCAGAGATGTCTTCCACGTGGTCCAGAAAGTACTCAGTGGAGCCTTCACAGTGAAGCCCTTGCAGAGTACAGCTATAGCCCGAGCACTAAAATCACAAAGAGGACAGCTTTTTAGATGCAGGTGATGACAGCTTTCTGTGGAAACACAAAGGACAGGACTATCTAAACTCCCTTCATGACAGAGCTGGCATCAAGAGCGACTGTCTTCCTCACCTGGCTTCCTAGGCAATCAGAAGCGGGAGGTAAGCAACACTCTGACGCTGATGTGAGATGGCACACTCACAACCGGGATTAGAAGACGGATCACACGGTTCAAAATACGCCCATACCCTCCTCCTCTCCTCAGACCCCGCCCCCATTCTGGCCAGGATGTAACTGGCAATTGCGAACAACAAATTATAACCCTCTGTAGTTCCCTCATTTTACAAAAAGAAACCTTCTCACTCTCAAGGAATTCGGTGTTTTGAAGCTATTCTACAACCTGTGGCTTGAAGAGCAGGGCCATTGACTGTGAGTGACCCAGCCTGTTCTTCTGTGCGGCCCGCCCCCTGCCTATCAGGCCCGCCCTCGCCGGGAGCCTTTCCTGACTTGCAGCCCACAGGCATCTCTCCCACCAAGATCCATGGTGGCATGGATACACTGATGGCACAGCTCATGCACTGCCATGTGACTGTCCATGTTCCCAGATGGACCTGAGCCCTGAGAAGGGGATCACGACTCCTCGACACAGACTGATGACACACGGCGTCCCATTAGCACTGCAGGTCAGAAACCATTCTCAACAAGGCCCATGGAGGAAGGAGAATCGGCTCACCCCTGTCAGCGTTTTCTTCATTTCATCGTGTCTGCTCTGTAGGTTGGTATGATTTGCCTGCAGCTGCAACAGAAAGATAAAAGATACCTGCTCTCATTTGATCCTTACAACAATACAGATATGGGTGTTATCCCCATTTCAAGATGAGACAAAAGGAGCTCAGAAAGATGAGCAAATAAACTGAGCAAATGTGGGAACTTTAGAAGGGTTGCCAACAAGTGAAGGAAAAGATCTCACATAATTAGCACCGACTACACGTCAGGTGATATCCTAGGTCTTCTGCATAAATCCTATCACGTAATCCTTACATTCAATGGAAGAAAATATTATTCTTATTTTACAGATGAGGAAATAAAGACTCAGGGCGGGTTAAGTTACTTGGCTAGAGTTTCACAGCTGATAGCTGATAAAGCCAGGATTCAAATTCGGGCCTGACTTTTCTGTGTGGCCACAATCAGTTCAGTGAACTAATTTGCCCATTCAGAATACAGACTGCATGCCAGCACTTGGTATTCTAGCACTGAATATGACTGGTTGGCAAACAATGGCAGACAGAAGAAAGGACTCCAAGCTTCAACACAAAGAGAAGGAAAATGAATTACTCTTACTGTTCAGAGTTACATGACTGTAAACTTACGTCTAAAAGTGTCACTTCCCTTTTCCTTACTAAAAAGGTATATCTTTGTGCTATCTATGAAATTTGACTTTGAATTCAGAAATCTAAAAACATTCCATTAAAAGCTCAAAGGGTTTGTACGTTTCTACTTTTGAAAAGGGGACGTGGCAGAAAACCACCATCAGACTCTTTGGTTGTAACCTACATACAAATTAACAATGAGAAATTTTATCCTCTGTCTCCATGATTATTTCGAAATAACTTGCCCCATCCTTGAACCTACAGGAAACCTATCGAGAATTATGTCACCTTCAGAAACCATTGCTCCCAGGTCATGCTTCTAACTACCGGTCTTCCTGACTGATGAACGGTGACATTTCCATCAAGGCCTACCAAGAAGCGACCTCGAGCAGAGAGCAGAAGTGACACAGGAGGGAAGCAGGTGGACCCTGGTTTCTCCCTTCTGAAAGGGAGCTCTCTGTGCAATGAGAACTTTTACCCTGTTTATGCAATTGGTAGATAAGAGGATTTCTGCCCTGCGATCTTCTTCTAGAACAGAGTTTGGCAAACTTTTCCTGTAAAGGGCCAGGTAGTATCTAAATACTTTAGGCTTTGTGCGCCACAGGGTCTCTGCTGCATCTACTCGACTTGGCCACCGGAGCTTGAAAGCAGCCACGGGAAAAATGTAAAGAAACTGGTGTACATATATTCCAACAACACTTTCTTTACAAACCCCTCTTCCAGAACCTCCTTTAACCATTCTCCCATGAAGATCTTAACTCTTTCCTCAATTTCTCCCTTCTTGAATAATGGTTTGATTTTACCTGAATGAAAATTATAAAAAGAAAACACGAACCTCTTCCAGATGTTTGGTCTTCTGCAGAATCTGCTTGTTTAAGGAAATGACTTTCCGACGATGTAGCTGCGAGGTTCCTAATTTTTCCGGACTTTCTTCAGCTGATAGCTCAGACTGCTGTGGGAAACAGGGAGGGCAAACCCAAAGGATTTAATTAGTCCACCTGAGTTCATGTAAGACCCATCCATTCCTGCTCAGCCTGGGCAGCCAGTCACAACCAGGCCAGTGCAGCCACGGGGTCCTGTGCAAAGCCCAGTCCAGAGAAAGAGATTCTGACAAAATGATCAAAATCCCTATCAACAGAATCTGCATTCCTGGCAGAGGGAACAGCATGTGAAGAAGCAGAGGGATACATAACTGTGGTTATGTTGATATCACACAGGCAACAGGGCACCATCAAAGGGTTTTAAATAGAGGAATAACATGGTCATGTTAATATCTTCATAAGACCATTCTGGAGTTATCAAGAATGATGAGTTGCTCACTTTCATCCAAGTATTATAAGTATATGGTTAAAAAGTTTAAAACACTCAGAAGCGCATACAATGAAAAGCAACAGCCTCCCAATTTATTCTCCCTATCCATGGGCCCACTCTCTTTTAACCATTTCTTATTTCTAGTCTTCTGGCGTTCACAGAGGATGGATCTGAGACAGATGAAAGCTGCTGAGGGAGACCAGCAGGAAATTCCTGAAATTGTGGAAGAGAGGAGAGGATGGAGAAGAAGGGTTGGACAGGACGTGGAGACTGTCAGGACTGAAAGTGAGTAAGGGAGAGGTTTACGGGTGGGTGACGAGGTGATATAACAACATCACTGAGAAACCACGCAGTATAGATATGCCTGCAAACACTTGTCTCAAGACCCTAGTGAGAAGCCCCAGGAAAAGGAAACAAGAAAGTCGACCCTGTTGCAACAGGTATTCTCAAAATACTTCTGGGATGATCAGAGACAGCTTTAATAAACAAATACTCATTTCAACCACATTTCCCTTTTACTGGAAATATCCTAATTCCAATCATTAACCCTAAACCCAAGTGCAAAAAAGCTATCTGGGGATTTGATTTTCCCTGCACGTCTTAACAGCGATCACAGGCTTGAAAATCTAGTATATTTACCCACAGGGAAAAGCGATAGAAAAGTGAGGAGGAGGAGAAATTGGATGATATAAGCACCGTTTATTTTGGTTAACAATTTCTTTGAATAATTCAGCAGCATTATTAACAGATGATGAGTTTTCTGCTGCTTAACAACTCCGGAGGTGGGCAACAACCAGCAGGAAACGGCTGCAGAAAAGAGTAAGGAACATCGTCTTCTATCTTGAGGGTTGACAGGCCAGAAAAACTAAGCATTTGGTATTACGGCATATCTAGCCTTGAAACCCGGGATTTTGGAAAACGTCAATGAACATGCTCCAGTTTATCTGGATTTCTGGGAATTGGAGATAACTTTCAAACATGCAATTAATTTTGGTCACATCAAGATATTCACAACTTATAGTCTAGGTAGGGAGAATTGCTTCTGAAAATATTTGAGAGTATAAAGAAAGAGGAAAGAGGAACCAGCACCCCCTCCCAATTTCCAAATCACTTGTCAGAAACAGAATTATAATTAACTAATTGTATCTCCTCTGCTTTGACTGCATCACCCTGAACTATGTGATTAATTTGGCCACTTTTATCTGCATATATTCAATAGCCTTTTTCTTACAGTTAATTTCAGATTTGGGTTTTCACATCCAGCTTGGATTCCTTGATGCTGATTTCCAAAATGTCACGGGCATATCCTCAGAGCATGCTACTTCACTAGCAGAATTACATAAGCCTTCTATGCCATGATTTTTTGATATCTGAAAAAGAATTAATTCCCCGTTCAATGGAACTACCCTGCAGGGTGTGTCTCTATGTCTGCTGTCAGGATTATCTTGGGTACCCCGACCTCCTCCAGCTGCCTGTCTGGCTTTGGACCAGACCAAGTTGTGGGCAGGCAGGCTCCAGGGCATCGGTGTCTCGCTCACCCACAGCCGTCCTTCAGTCTGCAGGGGTGAGCACACTCATTCAGTGCTGTTCTGCACCTCTGGCATGAGGTGGATCATGTCTCCAACTCTCGGCAGGTTTTCCTGCTGATTAACTGCTTCTATAGCCAAGGTCCCAAGAGAATGAAAACTGCACTTCCTACCCAGCTTCCAGACCCCTCTTGTCAGTGGACCTGGCACACACACAGTTTTGTTTTAAAACTATGAATTCTGACTTCACTTCCAAGAACCCTTCTTGTAGGAACACCAGTAGCTATCTTGAAATCTGGCAAGAAAATTTCCAGGTTGGCTAGCTATCTCTTTCTTTCTCTCTCTCTCTTTCTCCAACTTTCTCTCTAGCTAGATTTAAATTTTTAGCTACATAGTCCCTCAAGGCTCTTTCAGGGAGTCCTCAAGGACAAAAGCTTTTTCATGATAATACTAAGATGTCATTTTTTTTTCACTTGCATTATCTCATGATTATACAGTGAAATTTTCCAGAAATTACATGACATGTGATATCATTGCTTTGATGTTAATATGTAATGCATTTATTACTGTTATCTGTAAATGAATTACTATGTAAGCTAGTGGGACCTCAGTAATTTCCAAGAGTTCTTAAAGGGTCCTGAAACTAAAAATTTTGAGAACTCTACTTTAATCTCAGGGGCCTGGCTCACTTGGGGATCATGTATTGGTCCCAATCATTGATTGGGACAGCCTCATAAGTACTGAGCTCCAGTCAATGGAGTCGGCCCACTCATCATTTATATAACACTGAGATGGGAAAGTTCTTTCTGATTCTACTCTTTTACTAGACAGGTGACTCAAAGAGCCATAGAAACAGAGAGAAAATACTTGCAGTGCACATAAAGAATCTTGAAGTCTCCATACAAACTTACCGTTATATCTCTGTTATGACAGTATATTTTCTAAGCACACATGGGCTTTCAAAATCCTTTCTCTTATTGCTAGGGAGCGATTCTCATTGCTCTGCAGAGTCCCTTAAATTTGCATCTGCAATGTATTAATGTACACTAATATTAGGAGATTAAGTGCCATTTCCGTATTTGACATTTCTCCAGCCCAATTAAAATGAGTGATATGCACAAGAACAGGCCCAAAGTACATATAAATTTGTGAGTTCCTCCATTTGCCTTTGAGTTTAAGAGATGGTGCTATGCAAACTGCTTTGTTTAATGGGAAGTTATTTTTATACAGATAACATCGTTCATCCTAGCGCGGAACTGAAGAGATCTGTAATCTAGTTGACAGAAAGCTAACTGCTCCATTTTTCAAACATCCCTTTTATTAGGGAACCTAAAGTTTTCATTTCTTTCACTTGTCACCCTTAAAGCTAAAAGAACTAGACTGATGAAGGCAGAAACAGGTTTTTAAAGCACTTTGGCTCAAGTGACATTCTGTTCACTGACAGTCACAGTGGGAAGAAAACTGAAGATGACCAAGTTGGATTCTGAAGGAGGAGACAAAGTTGGGCAGATGGACAGTAGGAGAGGGGGCTTTGGAGCAGTAAATCCTTGACAGAAAAAATTTAAATCCTTGGGGCATCTTAACCGATTTCTACTTGAAGAGTGCAGCGTCTCTCCAGGAATGCCAAGCATCTACAAATATTCCACTTTTGTTTACACTGGAGCAAGGGCTAAAGTGCCAATCTAATTTTGTTCAACAATTTCAGATTAAGAACGTGCTTTCAAACCCACAGTGTGGATTAAGATGACGTATAGTGCAGATTCAATATTTTCTAATAGTTGACAGACACTCACAACTTTTACTCCTCGGGGAACCAAATTTAAATGTCATTCAAGAATATTAATCTGGTTCAAAACAGTAAATTCCTAAGACAAACAGAAAGTGATTACTTTAGCTAAAAGTGTACACTTTTGTAATGAAAGAGACCCAAAGGTTATCTACATCCCAACCTTCTTCCTAATACAGGAATCTCTCCTATATCAGCCCCCTCCCCCACCAAAATATGGTCACTAGGCTGTCAATAATAGATTCCCATCTCATGATGGTGCCAGAAGTTCTCTCTACTGAACACATGTCGGTTTCTGGCACCGTGATGAACACTTACACTGAAAACAAGTAAACAGGAAATATAAAATATTTTTTTATAACCTTTTAAAAGATCTGTGAGCTAGCAAGAATGTAAGAAATCCTGGAAGGCCAAAAAGTCAGGAAAAGTGGAAATCCAGGAAGGTATGTGTACCCACTGAAGTTGGCTTTTTTCTTGAGTATTTGCCAAGCTAGGTGATTTCAAGCTTTGAGTTTTAGAATTCAACAACTGCTTTGCATAAACCTTGACACAGGTGTAGGAGGAAACAGATCTGCAATGAGATTTTGTAACAACAGATTGGCCTTCATGTAGTTCTACAACCTAAATTCACACACTACGTAGACGGTCCCTGAACCCGCCAAGTCAAGACTAGTGCACAATGGACTTGGTCGTCTTCAGTTTTCTTCCCACTGTGACTGTCAGTGAACAGAATGTCACTTGAGCCAAAGTGCTTTAAAAACCTGTTTCTGCCTTCATCAGTCTAGTTCTTTTAGCTTTAAGGGTGACATGTGAAAGAAATGAAAACTTTAGGTTCCCTAATAAAAGGGATGTTTGAAAATGGAGCAGTTAGCTTTCTGTCAACTAGATTACAGATCTCTTCAGTTCCGTGCTGGAATGAACGATGTTATCTGTATAAAAATAACTTCCCATTAAACAAAGCAGTTTGCATAGCACTATCTCTTAAACTCAAAGGCAAATGGAGGAACTCACAAATTTATATGTACTTTGGGCCTGTTCTTGTGTATGTTACTCATTTTAATTGGGCTGGAGAAATGTCAAATACCGAAACGGCACTTAATATCCTGATATTAGTGTACATTAATACATTGCAGATGCAAATTTAAGGGACTCTGCAGAGCAATGATAATTGCTCCCTAGCAATAAGAGAAAGAATTTTGAAAGCCCATGTGTGCTTAGAACATATACTGTCATAATGGAGATATAACAGTAAGTTTGTATGGAGACGTCAAGATTCTTCATGTGCACTGCAAGTATTTTCTCTCTGTTTCTATGGCTCTTTGAGTCACCTGTCTAGTAAAAGAGTAGAATCAGAAAGAACTTTCCTGTCTCAGTGTTATATAAATGATGAGTGGGCCGATTCCATTGACTGGAGCTCAGTACTTATGAGGCTGTCCCAATCAATGATTGGGACCAATACATGATCCCCAGGTGAGCCGGGGTGTGCCCAAGTGCTTGTCAGAAGCAAAAGCAAATCCTCTCTGAAAGAAGAGAGCTTCAACTCTTGGCCTCAAAGAATTTCTCTATTAATTTCCAAGGAATATGAACTCACAGTCAAAAGTCAAAATCACAGATGAAGTCAAAGTATCACGAGCAAAAGCCAGCAGAAACAGACAGCAGAATCAGACCTGAGAAGACTCACACGCTTATACACCATTCCTCCCTGCAGCAACAGAGACTAAGGGTAATCTCTCTTCCACATAACAGTCCGACTTATCTTACAGAAGCATCCACGGCTCTTTCCTCTGTCTTTTCTCTAACAAGATGTTGGTCCCTTTCACCATCGTGGCTGCTATCCTCTGGACATAAAAAAAATCACTTAGGAGCTAGGTTCAGCACTCCGGATGGAGTCTGAGGGCTGCAGATAGAGCAGGATCATCGCTTCGAGACCCATGAATTTCAAAGACCCATATTCACGTAACCTGCTGAGTCTAAGGCACAGCTCTGGGTCCTAAGGTGAGCAATACAGGATCCCTGCTCAGAATGCAATTAACGTTTACGAGGCGTGAGCAAAATCCAAAACACCCCACTTTTACTCCCCATGAACTGCTCTCAGGTGAGATGGCATCCTCACAAATCCTGAATTGGTAGGACTGATTTTTCTGAAATTAAACAAAATAGTTCACATTTACCTTCTCTAAAAAATGAATTTATTTGTTTGGGCTCGTAATTTCAATCTAACATGTTTTTGAATGTTAATTCTATTCTTCAATGTACTAGCCACCTTTTCTTTTCTAGCTTTAAATGATGTTCAAATCTGGCAAAGCTAATTCCTTTGTCTTTATCCAAATTGATAAAGACCCTAGAAGGTATAGGTTGTGCTATGTGGCTTGAGACAATCCGACCAGGTTGACAACTCAGTAGCTAATACCATTCTCTCTGCTCTTAGTTATTGTATTGCAATAACTCAGTCACTAAGAATTTAGGAAATCTTGGAGCAGTTTGGAAACACAAACATATTGAGCATTATTCTCTTCAGGTTTACAGGATTCCTTAAGATCTAAATTCTGATTCAGTTTTAAATCCCTTTCCCCACCTCTCTCTGTTTAGTTCAACAAAGCTTTTCTTAGAGCCTGTCAGGTATGGGGCACAGTGAGCAGCGCTGGGGAAGGGGAAAAGACACAGACCTTCCCCCTGGACCCTCACAGTCTAGTCAGGGAAACCCAGCTCATTCACAAATAAAGGTGTTGCATCCTCCACATCTCCCCAAGCATAAACTGTGCCACAGAGGAAGAGAGAGTTTTCAAAGCTCTTCTTGTTCCTTCTTCTCCCTCCCCTCCTTTCCTCCACAATGTTCATGAAAACCCATTGTGTTAGGCCCTGGGGGTAGACAACGATCCTAGCCCTCGTTTACAGCAGACATTCTGGTCCTGGAGACAGGCAGAGACAAATGAAATAGTGCATTGTTAGTCGTGCTAGAAGAAGACAGCAATGAGTTGATCCACACAACCTCACAGAAGAGCCTGTCTTCGGAAGAGAGGTCACCCTCCAGGATTATTGGGTGAGTCTGCACAGAGCCTTCCAGTCATCCACCAGCCTCTATGGAGTATTTATTATACACTAGGCAACAGGGATACAGAGCTGAAAGATGAAATCTTGGCCCTCCAGAAGTTTACAGATTTAGGGCATGACTTATCTAACACCTGTGACTTGATGTGAAGAAACAAAGTCTAGAAGGAAGGGGTAAAACATCTACCCACGCCCTCACTTTTCCTCATCCCAACCTGGGCTGTTCTATCTGTGGCCACAGAAAGAGGTTCGCAAGAGGGAAACTATTCCCTTGTACCACACTTCCTCCCCAACTCCACAAGCCAATGCTGCTAGAAAATGATAAAAATGTTTTTTGGTGTTTTTGGCTGGATGCCAGGATTAGAAACATTCACAGCTAAGCTTATTAGAAATCACACTGGTTTTAGATCAGACCTGATTCTCTAACAAAGTGGTCAGAGTCTTCTGGTTGCTAAACTTCCCATGACCTTCTGACCCAGGCCAGGTTCCTGGAGCATGCTATCTTCTCTCAGTCCCCAGCCCTCTTAAGCTATCCTTTTCCATTTCACCTCAACTGGGTACAATTTTAAAAAGTCATCCATTCTACCTGTGAACAAGAAAAAAAGTTCAATATCAACTACAACAACCACATTTCTTTGGGCAGACACCGACAGTTCCAATGGCCACACAAACCAAGCAGCAATTGTCATCCACTTGAAATCACACAAATTATATTATTCTGTAATTTACCTTTTTACAGGTTGACGGACTCCTAACCAGGAGCTCCTCAGGGCAGCATCCATGTCTTCCTCCTAACCCTGTCCCTGCCCCCCACACCTGACACTGCCTGTGACATAATGCATGCTCAACAGATGTTTGCTGAAAGAAGAAATCATCCCACCTAAGAGGTCAATTCTGTCAGTTCTCTGGCAGAAAAGAAACCAAGCTGAAACTTAAAATATCTCCAAAATTATACCAATTTTCTTTATAAATGTTTGCAAAGCCTTCATAACACTAATTGGAAATACAAAACCAGGGTAGAGAAATAAGAAAACGAAGGCAGCTACCTAAGAGGGAAGATGATACATTAACAATTGATTATTTGGGGTCAATTCCATCCAAGCTAGTTATATAAATTTCCTGAGGGCCTACTTTGAAGAAAGACCTTACAGAGGTGCTGGCTGACCTGTGTGCCCAGCATCGTTTGGTTTAATAACAGCAATCCCTTCCTTTGGGGAATCACTCTCTTCCACTCTCATTCCAGAAGGGCTGCCAGCCACAGAACCCACTTCCTGGCCAGAGCAACTGGCCCAGAGAGGAAGACGTGACCGGAACCATGCCAAACACAGGAGAACCTTTCCACAGGATTTCACACACGGACGTGGGGAGGCTGCTGTAAGACGGAACCGATATTTGGTGAGGCCTCCAAGGTGCTAACGGAGAGAGACAAAGTGAAGCAAGGGCAACGAGATATGACAAGGCTGTTTTAGCCCCTAGGACCCTGCATTCACGGGCCTCCCAGTTCTGAGAGCTGATGAAGACTCCCACTGGCTTATACCTCCATTCTAGGCAGAGCTTCTATTGCTTGCAACCAAAAGGCTCCTGTAACGCACACTGGCCAGGCTAGTGAGTGACAGACTTAAGAGGTAGTTTTCTCTGCTGCTTGCATTATAAAGTGAAATAAAATTACCATGGTAGATGGGGGACAAAATCCACTCTAGTCAAATGCAGCTGTCTGCACTCTAGGGGAGACTTTCTGTCCTTTGTGTTTTCTGACCACGCCCTGGCCATTACTTCTTTCTGGCTACACCAAGATCTAATTACCTAAAGAGATTCCCCAGGTGCTCTTGAAAGATAATTTCAAGACAAAGTAGAGGCTTCTGATTCACAACTGGAGAATGGTCCTCAGAATCAAAGGTCGGAAGCAATAGTGCCAAAATTTTTCAATTGCTGGACAGGAAAATTTCCAAAACATATTGAGAAAAAAAAATTCCGTCCACAAATAAGTCCCTTGATGACCCCAGAATTCATCTCACTATGGAAATAAGATCAAGATGTTGACAGTCTTCTGGCTAGGATGATACCTAATGAGTTGGATGAGAACATCTGAATGTGGTATTTTCCAGCGACATGAAAAGCCACTGGCACATCCCAAATAGAAACTTCCATAGCTTTCAGCAGCTTAGGTGTGACTGTGTGTGAGTGCCTGGGCTTATCTTTTTCACTTTTACTTATTTCTGTGGTTTTCCCAATATGACTGAGCCTCTTCTCTTCACTTAGCCCAAGGTTGGCAGCTGGATGGTGGGAGAGTCTAAAGAGACATGGTCACTACAAAGCCAGGAAGGCAGACACTAAGGATAGCAAAGGAAGTCATCCCCACTTCCCCCCAAGGATGCTCCATCTCGCCAAGGAGACAGGTTTCAATGTCAAGATAGTCCTGTATGCAAATCTGGAGTTTATTAGCTGCACGGTAATGAACAAGTTACTTAACTCCTCTGATCTTTAGTGTCTTCATCTGCAAAATGGATATCACATCACGAGCTTTTGTACTGAGCACCAACACTGCCAGTCATTGGGCAAGGCTCTGAGGTTACCGAGAAGAGTGAGATGTGGTCCACATACACATAAACAGATGGTTTCAACTGCATATGAGTAAGTATGATGACGGAGGAAGGCAGAGGATTATAAACAAGGAGGCAGACACTGTTCTGAGAATTAAATGAGATAATGGTATACAAAGTACCTGGACAGAGAAGGCACTCAGGATAGATTCTTATGATTCCCCAAGAAAGATCTGTGCCTCTAGATCCACAAAATGCTCTAAGATCCTGTCTCAGGGAGATGCTGACCAAGGAATGATTTCATTGCAGAAAAGTATTAAAGGGGTTGAAATAGTGGATGGTTGGTTAGAATATGGCATTAGGGAAAGTCCCTTCCTGCCCTTCTGGGGACCCCGCACTTTCTCTGGCTCAGCTTTATTCCCTTTCTTCTGGCTCAAACGAGTGGGGGATAGTAGAGCAGAAGTATACATTTAGTCAGACTTTTTGGTTCTCCGCAAATTGCAGTCATAGATTCTTCTTCCCCGTAAAAATGAATGCCAACATGCAGGGAGCATAGTAGACATCAACACCAAAAAGCACAGTGGGGCCTCACTGAGCACATTCTGGGAAGGGCGTTACCCTTTGGAAACAAAGAAAGTTGGTGCTCCTTGGCCCAGAGCTTACTGACACTTGTGAATTATACATCTGGAAGCTTCTCTACATTCTTGTTCCCTGCTGCTTTACACGAATCATATGGAATTGAGTTACACATCTCAGAGACTTGCTTTGAAACACAAAGATTATTTACCATGTTATATTGTTATAAGAACTTGTGAACTTTACAAATGAAAGAGAAGCCTGTACATGTTTTTTACTTCACTTTTATATCCCAACGCCTGTTGACTTCCCAAACACTTCTACTACGCTAGGTCACAAAACCATCTTCACACTTTCACCCTCCAAAAATGATCTTGTTCCTTTTCTTTACTAAGCAAAATCTCAGCCTAATTCGGGTTTCTTTCCAGCATCGCCAGTGACTTCCCTCCTGGGTATTCCTCAATCCCATCTCTACTTCCAAGGGTTTCATTACTGAGACCCTGAATGTAGGGGCATGAATTTTAGGTGAATTGCCAGTGCCCAGTTTCAGTCCAATCTACGGTAGCAAGATTCAAGAGAGAAACAAACACACTGTGGTGGACAACTCTAAGATGGCCCCATGATCCCCAGCTCCTGGTGTTCAGGCCTCTGCGTAATCCCCTCTCCTTGGCTGTGGACAGGACTGAGACTTGCTTCTGACCAAGAGAAAACAGCAAAGGTGACAGGACGTATGTGATTGCCTGTACACAATTACGTTACATAAAACTATAACATCTGTCTTGTTAGGAGGTGCTCTCCCTTGCTGTTTGTGATGAAACAAGTAGTAATGTTGGGGAGGCCCGTGAACTGGGCCCCAAGAGCTGCTGACCTCAGCCAACAGGTGGCAGGCAACTGAATGCTGCCAATAACCATGTGTGCTTGGAAGCAGATCCCTCCCCATCTGAGGCTCAGATGAGACTGCGGTCCCAGGCAGCAGCTGCAGTGCAACCTTTTGAGAGTCTGAAACAAAGGACTCTGCTGAGCTGTGCCCAACTGCTGACCCACAGAAACTGTGAGATAATGAATGTCTGTTGTTTTAACCTATTACCTTTGTGGTAATAGACACTTTATTGAAATTTACGAGAAAAACATCACATACCAAAAGATAAATGAGTAAAGGCTATCACAGACAACTCAGAAGAAAACAGAAGGAGCAAACAAAAACACAGAACCATGTTCAATGCTCCCAGTGGTCCAAAGAGGTACCATTTTATAGCCACCAAAGTGGCCAGTAAGACAAAGGAATAACCACAGCTGGGAGAGTTCAGGCCATGCTGAGAAGGCCCTCACCAGTGATAATATTTTACACTGTTACAACTTACTTGTAAAGGCACACAGGAGTCAGAACCCAACCATCTAACTCCTAGGAAAACTCAGCAGAAGCTATCTGCTCAGATTTTACAACAGTGTTATCTGCAACGGCAAACAGTGAGAAACAACTTAAAAGTCTAATAATACAGAAATGTTTAATAAACTGTACTTTATTAACACATGGATTATGTACTAAAATAACTGCGAAGCCCAGAAACATGGAAAATGTTTACAATATGATAAAAAAAAACGTAGACTATAAAAATGCAAATAAAGGCCACCACTAACTGAATAATTATAACGTGTCAGGCATTGTTTTAGGCATTTTGGTCACATGTAACTACATCTTCGCAACACCCTGCCAGGAAAGTAATATTATTCCCATTTTACAGATGAAGATACTAGGGCAAAGAGAGGTTACAAAAATTAGCTAAGGCCACCTAGCTGGAAGTAGAGGAGTCAGATATGAACCAAGATATGACTCCAAATGCTGTAGGGTTTTTTGTTGTTGTTTGCTTTTGCTTGAGGAAGATTCGCCCTGAGCTAACATCTGTGCCAACTTTCCTCTATTTTGTACGTGGGTTGCTGCCACAGCATGGCTGCTGACGACTGGTATAGGTCCACGCCCAGGAATCAAACTGGAGTGGAGTGCACCAAACTTAACCACTGGCTATGGGGCTGGCCCCCAAATGCTGGGGTTTTAAGTGCATTGTTCTACCTCTTTTAGACATTTATGACAACTGCAACTATGGATAACTATGGATATCAGGGGACACACACTGGAAAATAATATGCTAATATGAAAACAGCACGATATGGGAATAGGATTAAAAGCAATTAAATTTTAAAACCATCATCTTTAATGCTATATGACTGACCCAACACAAATGTGAGAGACAATCAAGCAATGGACTTTTGACCTCTAATTCTCCATGAGAAGTTTAAGTATAGATATGTCCTTGGAAAGAGACCTGTCTAAAACCACCTCTAATTTCACTCTTTTCTGGCAGAATGCAGTGGAAGTAGAGAATGGTCCAGGATACAGAATACCCAAATGCAGCCATCAGAGTTGGGTGCAGATCACTTGACAAGGGTGAGGATGGGAAAGCTCTGGGGATAAGAGACCTGGGAGGAAACACAGAAACGTGGAGCTGACTGGGAAACAGGTAAGCTTCAGGACTCCAAGGCAAGGAGAGCGCTGGGAGAGAGAGCTGTACGGTCACCCAGAGGAGGGTCTGCCTGCTTGCTTTCCCTCTGACAGTAACCTGAGCTCCTATCTGCTTGCAGTGGCCAAGCACAAAGATGAAAATGAGCGTCCCTGTAGAAATAACAGCGAGTACTCATACAGTTGTCTTTTTTTAAAAACTAGATTCAGCAATGCTATGTGGCAACATAAGGGCAGGTACAGACTCATACTCTTGCCATCCAGGTGCCTGTGTAGACGCCAAACCAAGACACTTTCTTCTCAGGGCAGTGAAATACACACTTTCCACAACAAGATCTTCAAGTCTTTTTATTTGTGCTTTTAGGATAACCTAAGTCCTTTTCTGGTCAGATCTCAGAGGACATGTTGACCACTGTCACCTTTCCTGAGGGGAAATTGTAACAGAGGACACTCTGGACTCTATGAAAGCTAGATTAGAAAACCCATGTTAAGAAGCACTGAATCGCAGGGTGGGGGACATGAGAACCCCACCCCCAGACATTCTGTGCCATTTTACTCACTGTCTTGCTCAGAACGCCCATCACTTGGTGGGAGATGACCACCTGCTGTGCTCACAGCAGATTGTAACTCCCAGCTTACAGGTGACATCCCTTCCCAACTACATCATCCACGCAATCGCTCCAGAAGAACACTGCACAGAGGGGCAGAGCAGAGCTAATTTGTCATCAAGGCTTTTGAGACAGGAAAAGTGAAGCTGGATGCTTCAAAAGACATCAACGTTTTAGGGGGGCAGACTAAGTATGGCTGGGGAAGGAAGGATGTGAAACAATGCCCTGTAAATCTGATGTTACCAATACTACATCTCAGCCAGACCAGAATCAGTTACGTGCAAAATGATTAATCACCGTCTCCCTGAAATATTCAAGGTCTGGCTGCCTATTCTCAGGATGGAAAAACTCTAACGCTGATGCATGACTTTCAGGCTTTTGTTCATTCTCTACCCTTTTAATAAAGAAGAACAAAAAATTTTGCCTTGGGCTTGGTGAGTTATGGGGTTTATCTCCCAAGTGGCAAACCTTCACTCCTCAGTGCAATCACCCACTGAGCCCAAGTTACAGGAAGCGGGCAGAGAAGGAAGCGTGCCCGTGCTGTCCCTCAGGCAGCAATTCGTCCCATGCCTAGCTGCTCCGAGACAGGTTTTCTTTTAAGAGAAAAGGTTTCTCTATTTACAGAAGCAAATATTTACAACAAATACTTATAAACCTATATTTATACAAGTTTTATATTTATAGAAAAATAGGCACTGCAGAAGAAAATTAATTTAACTAATGGGCAAATGCTGATGGCTTCACACGGCGTACGTTTTTGACAAGCGTGGCTGAAGAATTACAACCTGACTCCAACACTGCTGGGGAAGGCTGCAGAGAAGCAGGAGAACACATCCTCGGGGTGTCACCTGAGGCAAAGACTCCAGGGGGGCCCCCACGTACCTTCTCCGCGTACTCAGACACGATCTGCTTGATCTCGGCAGAGCAGAGTCCCACAATCTGGCCCACGGAGCTTGCAGTGAGACGGGTCTGCAATGAGAGGGAGGGTGTGTGCTCAAGACCATGCCTCCTCTTTCACAGAACTGGAAAACCTGAACACTCTGAGTATTACGGCAAAATAGATAACATTTCCAGGGGAAAACATAATTTGGCTTTTGTTTCTGTATTCATCAACAAGGAAGGGAGAAAACAAGGCTGAGAACAAATGTTAAGGGACCTCTCTACCTCCTGGGTCACTCAATTCACTGTGCTAGATTCTCCTCAGACCCTGGATTCCTCTGGAAATTGGCTCTTTACTCCACCTACCTCATCCCAAGGTCTCTCTTCCTGAGGGTCACTAAACAGAGGTTAAGGGAACTTGGAGGCTTAGGACTCAGGGGGAAAAGAAGTACAAGTGGGAGAGGAAGAGGAATCTCAGAACTCCTAAACTCTCTCTTCACTGCCACAGGCCCTTCCTGCCCTAAAAAGGAAAGATCCTTTCAAAGCACCTGGTTAAACCTTCTGGATAGGCCTTGAGCTCTGGGAAGACCAACTATAAATTCAGTATTCTATTTCTCCCTAGAAAGTGTGGGAAGGAAACAGAAGACAGGGTCTCCTTTGAGGTGGGCTGAACCACGGCTCTCCTGCAGAGGCCCTTGTGATGCTGCCCCAGCAGGGACATCCTGCTCTCACAAAGGTCCTTCAAGTCTCCCTCCTGGAGGTTCCCATGGATAGCAACACTATGCATTTATAAAAAGCTGCCCAAAAGAAAGATCCAAAGGAAACAGGAAGCAATGAGTACTGAAAAAAGAGGGCTCTGAAGAAAGTGGTCCCTCTGGGAGGAGGGCCCCACAGAGCACAGCAGGGTGGTTCCAACGCCCCGTCTCCACACCACGCCCTCCCCCACGACACTCCCACCTCACCTCTTCATTTGCCATGGCGGTCATCTTGGTCATCAGTGACTGGATGCGCTGCTAAAAGAGGAGTGGGGAGAAGGAGTGGTGAGCAGATCTCACCAGGTAAGACTTAGGCAGTATGTCTAAACAGCTCTTTGTGGTGGAATCCAAGGGTTGTTTTACTTGATCTTGTTTCAGGGTGAGGTTCATAGAGGTGAGAAAAAGAACTAGAAAGGCTGTGAAAGGCCAGCTAACAGAAGCTGGCTGTGGAGGCAACTGACATTTTGGAAAGCTGGGGATGAAAGTGAAATTTCTTCCCAAATGATTTAAACAGAAACCTCAGGGGCCTGCAAGGGCCACATACCTCTTCAGCAGCTCGAAGCTCATCTTCCTCATGGGCGTCAGCTTTTTCTGTAGCTGAGAGCCCCGTGGGAAGTGCCATTTTCTTGTCCTCAGCCTGGAAGGGAAGATGCGAAAACAGCTGAGCACTGGAGTTGGAGACTCAGCAGAGAAAGGATAACATTGCAAAGAGGCACGAGTCTGTGAAAGAAAACACACAGATCTGGAAAGCTGAACCAGTCCCTGAGAAAGAATGGAAAATCCAGAGACCTGAGCTTCCATGCTGGCTACAGACCGAGCAGGCTGAGCTTCAGGCCTTGGCCAATGCCTGTCTCCATTTGTGAACTGCTTGCTGATTAAATTCATATCAAGTCACACACATTTGCCAGACTTACCCTTGCACTTTGATTGGGTCTTGACCCACTTGAACACCTTCGGGGAAGCTCATGGCCTAAAGCAGTGTTTGTTCAAACTGCCAGTTGATACCCATTAGTGAGACATGAGAGCAATTTAGCAGGTATAACTAGCATCTAAATAAATTAAATAAAAATAATAGAACAGAACACGTTAGGGTGCTTTGCATGGAGAAAGGAATTAAGTATTGCATTGTGAGACTTTTGCTTTTGGTATATATGTGTGTGTACTTAAGCGTGATGAAAAATAGAATTCTTACTGTCAAGAGTGGTCAACAAAGTTTGAAAACCACTGGTCTGAAAGATAAAAACCTAAACTCTTTCACTTGCTGATCAAGCTCACGCTAGTGACCCAGCCTCAGGCTCTCAATGTACCACACACTCAAGACACCTGGATTAACTGCTGTTCTTCAAACATGGGCTGGAAGTCTAGAGTTCTTGGTTTTAGTTCCATCTTTGTCATTCACCAGCTGGTGACCTCAGGCTTACCCTCTCTGGATATTAGGGTCATCCAGGGTTGAAGGAGAGGACTCGTCTCAGATGCTCTTCTCAGACCATCCCAATTCTAGGATGCTTTTCTATAACAAACCTATGACTGACCAGGGGAGCAATCTGACCTCCTAACTGCTGGGTATAGGAATGGGGAAACAAGACTTTCAGTTCAAATGTGCCATCTGATAGAAGAAGGACAAGACAAGCCCAACATGAATACTACTGCATAGGAATCTCGTATTTTTCCAGTCATAATGAAATTGCTTTATCACAGAATAAAGTCCCATATAGACATTCTTTTCAGACTTAAAATTACAAATCAAAATTAAATGTACACATCAAATTCTTATTATATACCGGATGCCACACAACATGTGCAAATCGAGAAAACACCTTGCTTTGGAGGAAACAACTATTTAGTTGAGTGAAAACACAAATATTGAAAAAAATAAGTAACAAGAAAACCAAAAAAGAAGATGATATAATCAGTGCATGACTGATTACTGATAATAGTCAATGCTTTCTAGATGTTTACCATGTGTTAGATCATTCTATGTCCTTTACATTTTAATCTTCACAACAATGCTGTGAAGTAGTACAATTACTGCCCCCATTTTAGAGATGCTGTGAACTAAGGCACAATGATTAAGTATATTGTCCAAAGTCACACAACAAAGGGGAGGAGCTAGGATCCGAAACCAGCCAGTCTGGCTTGAGAACACATGCTCCTAGTCACTGTCGGTGCCCTCCGATGACTCTGAGACAACAATTACTACAGCAAGCAGAGGGAGGCTAGGGGTCAGGGAAGGCTTCCTGGAAGGAGGACTGACGGACAGGGGATCGGGACAGAGGGAGGGGTGGCAGGAGAACAGCAGGAAGAGTGGCATCTCATTCAAGAAAATCTGGGAGTCGGGTAGGGAATGAGAAAAGAGGTTATTAATAGATCTGAAGCTGCAGGACTCTACTTCTTAAGAGGCCAGTGACCACTTTAGTTAACACTGCATTATTCAAAAGGCAGTGGATAAGAGCACAGGCTTTGATGTCACACAGATCCAGGTTCAGATTCTTGTTATGGCACTTGAGGAGCTGTGTGATCTTGGACAAATCATGGAGCCTGAATCTCAGCTTTCTGATCTGAAAAACAGGAATAAGCATCTTCCTTATAGAGCTGTTCAGAGAAGGAAGTAAAAAAAAACACATGTGCGCCCTGAACAAAGGGCCCAGAACATAGTCCAGGTTTGGCACTACGAGATTTATATGCCTGCCCTGGTGCCGACAATTAAGGATCATTAATAAATACAAATATTAGGAGAAATCTTGGAGACTCCTTTGTGAAATTAGAAAACCTCGACTTACCTGATTTGCACACCTGTGCTAAGGGCATCCTAGCACAGGGCAGGCCTGTAATTTATGGTTGTGTTCTCTCTCACTGCCAGCATCCTGTCCACACCTGCCTAGGGTCTGTCTCATCAGATGAGGAGGGTTCAGGGCCCTGTGAGTGGACCTCATCCTCACACGTCTGGAGTTATTAGAACCCAGTGTCTGACCCCGGGCCATGACTTTCAATCACCCTTCACTTCCAGCCCCACGATGAGGCTGCTGCTTCAGCTCCCTGGCCTTTGGAGGCAGCAGGCTGGTGATGCAGGAGGGGGATGCAGTGGCCACAGGCAGCTGGCACATCCCTGCTGCCTCGCGTTGGCCAAGGACGAGAGCCTGGCCGGCAGCAACCCGGCCATCCCACCGCTGCTAGGCAGCCTGTCACTGCAGACAGAGGCAAAGGAGAGGGGCACTTCCGTCTCTCAAATATTCTCTTCCATTATCCAGGCTTTTCTTACCTTCTCTGTTTGGCTCTGGCGGCTAAATCCATATCTCCTGCAGGCCACAAAAAAGGGGAGTTCGATTACTATTCAAAAATCACATAAATTTGGTCAAACGCATTTTGGTTCCATTTTTATAAGAAAAGCACCAAAGAGGATTTAGGCTTAGGCTACTTAGAGACTGGAGAAAATGTTTTAAGTGCCTAAACTGCAGACATATTTCACTGTTTTTGAATAAAAGGCCAGTCATCATATTTGCCATATAAATAACATAAATGGGAACTCTCAGATAATGCAGAGTGCAACTTTCTTTTTCAGGGCAATCATTATTCCTTGAATCAGGAACTGCATTTCGGATCCACAGTTTAAGCTGAAAGCCTTATAAATATCTGTATAAACAAACATGGGTGTGTTTGCTCAAGCTAAACATGCTCTCTAATGGCTACTTTCACACCTCAAGTGCAGGCCATTTTTTATTCTCAAACATAACCCAAGCACAATGTCAATAATGTGGTGTGTTCACATCACGCAACCTTAAATTCAAAGAAACTCACCAATGCACTTTAGCTTGAATTAGTTTATTTTTAGGTTCTATTTAATATCTACGCTTTTTTATTTTTCAAAAACAAATATAACAATGAAAAAACCATTCAACTCAAACCAAAACGCACAATGCAAAGCACCCAACCTCACTTACCTTTAAGTAGTTTATAAGGAAATAAGGTTACATGCAACCGTTGAAGAAAACCAACCAAAGGCTTCTGCTCTGCCCACACTCACACCATCCCTCACTTGCACGGTTAGTGTGCTGGCCTCTTGCCTGGTCTCGGGCCTCCAGCCTCACCCCACTCCCACTTTTCCTCACCATTCCTCACCCAACTTCCCATCGGTCAGATCTGCATTTATTGATGGCAGGCCTCTTCCCTCAGGAGAAAAAGGGCCTCCTCAGCACTCTCCATAGGGCTCCTCCTCTATGGCTCTAACCACAGCCTCACTCCCAGCCGCTCATCTCCATCCACACGCTCCTCTCCATCTACTGCCTGAACAGAGAGCTCTGCCCACGCTGTGCCGTTCTCTTCCCTCTTTCCACTTTCCTAACCACTCCTCACATCTCAGCTCTAAAGCTACCTCCTTTCCAAAGCATCCCCCATGCACAGACACCCTGCCGTGGGCAATCCACCCCTGTGTCTGTACAGGTGCCCCCACTTCCCAGATGGCAATCATGTCCAACTGCCTGTCTGCATCTGCTCCTGGAGGACATCGATGCTACTTTTACATTCTTTATTTCCAACGCATGCTGAACGAATAAACAAAACATAAGTGAAAGGAAATGCAGAAATCAAGAAGCCAAGAGTATTACCTGACCTTGCAATAGGTTGTCCTAAAGCTGGAGAGACCAAAAAGTCACCGCTGGGCACAATGTGCCCATCCATTAGTCATTAATCTACAGGCCCAAAGTGCAGCAGACTGAGGTTAAATCATGAGTATTGAGATAAATTCTGGAAAGGACCTCATGGCAGCCTCTGTGAACTGGCTGAATCAGTATCTACTGCGTCTTCCTCTACCGCAGAGGCTGAAAACAAAAAACTATTTTCCATAGTCTCTTGCACCTAGGTTTCTCCACGCCATTTAGGTTCCACCACTCAGATGCATTTGCTGGAGTTTTGAACGTGCAACAGTTTGATGAGGAGAGAGGGAGGGCATATCAGATTAATTGTGCTGGTGCAGATCACGGTAGCAGAAACCTGGTTCTGGGGTCGCAACTGTCACAGTGGCTTCCTGATTTTGGTAGAAGCAGTGTGGTTCCCTTGTCAGCAGCTGTAGCACCAGCTTCCCAATTCCATAGGCCGCTAGTTGGCTTCCTGATCAAGGAGGCAGGAGAAGCATCTTTGGAGGCTCAGTTCTAATGTGACGCTTGGGAAATGACACTGGCTCAGCCCAGATTCCATCTCTTAAGCCTCCCCATGGATCCCTGTAATCCAGCAGGAGGATTGTGTCTTCTCAACCAAGAACCCTGACCAAGAGCGGTCCTCACCAGTTTCCCGCTCCCAGAAGTCCAGAAGTGTCCTTGCACCTGGGGTATTCCTTTGTTTTCCAGGTCCTCAGGTTCCAGAGACCCTTAGGGCAGAAGACTCACGTTCAGGCAGATAGCCCTTATCTAAGGTCCAGGAATTTTATGGATTTTCCAAATAAAGCAGCAAACAACTAAATCTGAGTGACTCAATTCCCAAGTCCCATCTACTCCTCCTTAAAGACAGAGACTCTGGGAAGACTTTCTGACCACCCCAAACTAGGCTAGGCCCCCTGAGGCGTGAGCTTCCATGTATAGACCAGCAGTGTACTCCCACAGTGCCCAGTAACTATGTGTTATGTGTAATCTGTCTGATGAGCTCCTGGAGGGGAGAGAATTTGCTTCATTCGCTTTTTTTTCACATTTTTAAATTAAGGTAAAATTCATATAACATAAAATTCACCATTTTAAAGTGTATACTTCAGTGGTTTTTAGTGTATTCACTATTTTGTGCAAATCCCACCACTACCGAATTCCAGAATAGTTCCATCTCCCCAAAAAGAAACTCCATCCCTACTAGCAGTCCGTCCCATTGCCCCCTCTCGGCATCCCTCGGCAACCACTAATCCACTCTCTGTCTCTATGCATTTGGCCATTTTGGACATTTCACATAATGGAATCATACAACATGTTGCCTCCTGTGCCTGGCTTCTTTCATTTAGCATGTTTTCAAGGTTCATCCATGTTGTAGCATGAGTCAGCACTTAATTCTCTTTTATAACTAAATAATACCCTACTGTATGGACAAACCATATTTTGTTCATCCATTGCTCAGCTGATAGAAAGTTGGTTTGTTTCCTCTTTTTGGAGACTGTGAATACTGCTGCTATGAATATTCACGTACAACTTCATTCACTTTTGTTTCGATACCGCCTGGTACGGTGCCTGGCACACAGCAGGTACTCAATAAACGTTTGCTGAATGAATGAAAAGTCCAGCTCATTCTCCTAAAGGGCTCCTCCTCCATGCGGCATAGAGGCAATGCTTCCATAACAAAGAACAGCTGTCCTCAGTTGCCTATTAATGCCTGCCTCATTGCGTTCAGTGTCTCTGAACAGAAGGTGTTCCAGTGTCTCCGGGAGACTCTTCCATGTTGTCCGAGCTTCATCAAGAGAGTAAGATAGCCCTTTATGGCCTGTCATCCCTCTCAAAGAGCAGGGGAATGCTTCCACTAATTTCTACTACAAAAGCATTTACTTCTCTTTTATCCTTTCTATGCTGCTCTATCCTACAACCTTTCCTCTTGCCCTGTCAGCCCTGCCCTTTCTTCCCAAATGCCAGGCTGAATTTCAGTGCCATATACTTCAATATGTTCCTGCCTTCCCTATCGTGAGCTCCGACTCCCCAAGCGGGCTCACGTCCTACACCGTCAGCATGAATGGCGTCCCAGCCCTCTTACCCCTCAGTTCCCTTCCTCATGCCCTAGACTTAGTATTGGGTCTTTGACATCAAGGGGGAACATCCAGAATAGCACAGTCCACAAGAAATAGGGGAGCCACACACAGAACTTAAAATCAGTAGATTCACCTCTCAAGACACTCCAAACATACTCAAACATTGTCCAATAGCTAAATCAATCATGAATTTTTAAATTTAAATGTCTTAATTAAAATTAAAATTCTGTTCCTGAGTCACACTAGTCACATTTCAAGTGCTCAATAGCCACATGTGGCTAGTGGCTACCATGTAGGAACTCACAATTCTAGAAAACAAACCAAACATCAAGAACAATAGCCACAGGACAAATTAAGACACATATCAAACTATCTGCAACCCAGAACAAAACAGGGACATTAAAAAACCCCTAAATACTAAGGACTGTGGGCCCTAGTCTTTGTTCATCCAGCAAGCATTTATTAACTACCTTCTATGAGCATGTGATCGGCCTTACCGTGAGAGGGGACACAAATAGCCTGGGAGAGACACGTCAAATTTCATTTACTAAGTACAGAATGAATTCAAGGCAACTCGAAATTGAGCCTCAAATAGTGTAGGAGAGGCTAATTCCAGCATTCTAGTGGCTGTGCTTCAAAATTCCACTTGCAAGTCAAACACACTGCACATAAAACGCATTTCCCCACAGTGGCAGTTAGTAGAGCATGGTGAGGTGTTTAAGTTGGCTCCTAAAAGTTGATTTGATCTACAATAGAACTGAAATATTACAAAGTTACCATTTTGTTTAAGTCTAAAATCAAACTATGAGTCCCTGTATTTCCAACAGCTAACATTTAAACAACTATAGCCAAACATGTTTTTAATGGACACACAGTCCTTAAGGCCTTCAGCATGGTTGACCAGGCTTAAGGCTCAGCCTTATTTGAGCAACTAAAAGTCTAAAAGGAGGAATAAGCTGGAATGCTGACCTCAAAGCCAGAGGCACTGTGGGCCTAGGCTGATGAGTGATCTTCAGCCCAAAGAGGAAACTCTAGTTTCAGACTTTCTTCCTCTAGGAGTCAAAATACTTTCCCTCTGATCAAGAGGTGAGATGAAGAGGAAAACAGAAGTCCTGACAACAGATGGGGGATCTGGATTCCTAGGTGGGGATGAGCAAGTAAGGGATGCCACAACATAAAGGGAGAGGCAGGATAGAGCAGAGCGAGTCTAACAGAGGGTGGATGGACGCGCCAGGTATGTGTGAATGGGCTTGGACAGCACCACCTGCCACGGGGCCGCTGCAGGAAAGGGTGACTCCCCCAAGAGCCCAGTGCCCCCATATGGGAGCCAGCCACCCAGGAGCCAACAGGCCAACATACTCTGCCTTGGGGGACGAAGCTGTCCCCTGAACATGCACAAGGAGGCACTAGGTGAGGGAGCTAGCAGGGGGAATAGAGTCACAAGAGCATCCAGTCTGCCAGCGGTTCCTGAGCCCACACACAGCCAACCATCTTAAACCAACACAGGGTCTAGCGGCAAATCTAGATTTTAAAAGTTAACGCTAACATTTAAAAACTGGAAGATTACCAACAAAATTCCAGCTGTCTAGCTTATTTTACGTATGAAATGAGATCTGGCCACCTGTGACAGTCCCTCAAGGCAATGCTCTTCTGGAGCTGAGCTGCAGCCGCTCTCTGGACAGCGCTTGTGCTCCCAGCTTGCTACTCCCTAAGCTTCCCCCTGCCCAGGTCCTCCGCAGCCTGTGCCAGCCTGACCCCTGGAGGCATCTGAATTTGTCATCCTCCCGTTAGCCCCCTGGAGCTTCACTTCTTCACCTGGGATGTGACCACAGCAGTGTCCGGCCTGGGTTAGATGCACGGGGAATGCAGCCTCAGAGCAGGGATTCACTGAGTGCCCCGAAGGCAGCTGAGAAGGGGTGTGGGTGGGCGAGGCCCGGGACCAGGGGCTCAGGGAAGTGTCCCCAAGGAATGCTGTGTCTTCTGACTCCAAAGTTGCACCCTGACCTCCTGCCTGTCTCCCACTCCCTCATGCATCACTACAGCCGGGTGTTCCACAAACCCTGGGCATGCTGGGGCCATGACCCTGGGGTCAGCACCAAGGGCACCAGCAAGAGGCACCCATCCAATGCTCCATCTCCAGCAGCTCAGAGAGCACAGTGCCAGAGTGAGGAGGCCACTGCCAGACCCACTTATAGTGAGAAACTGAGCCTCCAACTGAGCCTCCAAAGGGACAAGGGACTGGTCCAAGGTCACGCAGACTTGAAAGGCTTAGAAGCCAGGTCTGCCGGTCTCTCACACAAGCAGACAGGCCAGCCTCAGGCGATGACAACCAGGTGACCTAAGCACAGAGCGGGCTGCGTGTGTCATGGCGGGGGTGGGGCTACTGGACAGGAAGGCTGAGGAACAGATGCCCAGAGGGCAGAGTCTCCCAGCGTGGGGGCACTGTTGTCTGGAGAGCAGAGCAAAGGCGCTCCTGCTGGAGGACCAGCTCGTGCTAAGGCCTGGAGGTACTGCAGGATGAGAAACACGGCTTGTACGTGACAGAGGGGGACTCCGGAAGCCGCCACCCTCATGGCCCCTGGACTCCCACTCCTCCCGGCTTGAACCCCACCCTGGCAGCTCTGTCTCCATCTAAGTCTCTGTCTCCCCTCTTTCTGCTGCCCCGAGGCCCAGCCCCTGAGCTGGCTCCTCCTCAGCATCCTGTGCTTTCCACATTGTTCTGTCTTGGTTCAGGCACCACAGCTGCATTCCCTCCCTTGAAGTGATAATTAAGTTTCTCATTACTGAGGAATACCCTCAGGACCTGTCTTCAGAGTTTAAAAAGAATTAACATTGAAAGAAAATCAATTGATAAGGGTCAAAATGAGCACAGGGTGAGAAGGTCGCTCAGTTCCTGGGAATGAGGAGCCCTGGTCCAGGAGGGAGAGAGGAGGTGAACTTGACCCCCATGAGGCCCGTGGGTAATCCTCTCGTGTATTCAGGGTTTTAGCCATCATCCCATGTCTGAACCCATTTCTGCATCTGGCCCAGAGCCCCCCGAGGGCTCACAGGCTGGAGAGCTCATCAGAGTGTGATCACAGCACTGAGAGCCCAGGTGAGGCCCGAGGGGCTGCAGGAGGGGGTGGGGATCAAGAACGGCTTCATGGAGGAGACCAGTTCTGAGCTGGGTCTCCAAGGACCAGCCATCATCTAGCCAGGGCCTGGCACCAGGCAGGAACCAAGTCCATGAGGAGTGAATGAGTGAGTGAACGAATGAACAGGCACCCACCTAATAGACAGAAGGAGGGGCAGCCAGCCCAAGCCGAGGCTGAGATGCAGGGCTCCTGGGGAAAGTGGAGAGGGGCTGCCATGGGTGCCCACCTCGCCCCCTTATGGCCGTCCTGACGCCACAATAGCCATTCTCTGCCCTCTCGGGAGCCCTGCTCTGCGCTCTGCTCTGCGAAGCTGCTCACCATTTCCAACCACACCTGCCTGTGTCACCTCTGCGTCCCCATCTGTAAGTGTAGCAGCCATTTGGCGGTTTGTGGAGAGGGGGAGGTCAGTGTGCAGCCCAAGGCTGAAGACAGGAGGGAGAAGATCACAGGATTCCCGAGGCAGTGCATCCAGGGGGTTGGCACATCGGCAAGGCAGGGTGGGGAGGAGTCCTGCCTGGGGGTGGAGGAGTCCGCTGGGGGGGGGCTCCCTCACCCAGAGGGACTTCATGGAGAGGATGCAGACATGGGGCAAGGGCTGAACTCCGTTTAGGTCAAGCTGACTTCAAGAAGCTCAAGGACACTCAGAGAGACAAGTCTAGGGGGAAGTGGAAGTGGGGGTGAAGGTGCAACAGAGGGTCAGGGTCGGAGCTCGAGACCCAGATGAGATGGGGCAGTGGAGGGGCTGGAGGACAGCGAGGATATTCATCCAGTGGGGTCGTTAAGAGGGAGACCACTGTGTTGATTTCACAGCCTCCTGATGCCTAATACAGCTGGGCCCAGGGAGGCCATTCAATGAACACATACTGACTTCACCCAAATTCACCCGGTTCTACATTAAATCATAGAATAGAATAGAATTTGCTGAACTCAGGTTAACTAGCTAGAAAGGTGAGAGCAAGGATTATAAACAAAAGCGAAATTCAGATTCGAGACAAAACTAACACTCCACACTAATAACTAAGACTCTCTAAGTTGTAGCCCACTGTGGCCTCAGGGCCTTTGCACTTGCTGGTCTTGTAGCCTAGAACACTCTACCCTCTGCATTGCTTACTCCCTAAAGATCTTGAGGAATTTGCTCAAGTCCTTCCTCACTTTTTCACCATGGTACATACTCCCGCCTGGCTTTGTGTATATTTTACTTACTTTTTCTCAGCCCCTACTAGGCTGGCAGCTGTATGAGACTGGAGACCTCAGCCTGCTTCTCCCACTGCTGCCCGGTGTCCGGAGCTGGCCCAGCAGCATTAGGGCCTCACTGACTTGCGCTAGTGAGTGAACGCTGCAGATTACAAAGGAGCACGCTTCTGGGAGTGCTAAGCGTTATCTGTTCATTCGCTGTTCATGGAGCCCTGCTCTGTGGCCAGCCCTGACTCAGGCTGGAGGCACGGACAGACGGCAGTGAAGGAGATGAGAAAACAAACTCTGCTGCGCCCGTGGAGCCATCACAGAGGGGGACAAACATTGAGCAGAGCACAGCAGGTTAGTTGGCAGAAGTGCCACAGAGGAAAAGCAGGGCCGGGGGACCAGGGGAGGGGGGTGGGGGCAGTGGTGGGAGGAGACGAGAGAGGGAGAGGCCCAGATGGTGCAGGGCATGGGAGCTCCTGTGAGGACCTTCCTCTGGGTGGAGAGTCATGGTGGGGTGCTGAGCAAGGGGCCGGGCCCTGAACGCTGTGAGGGGAATGGGGTGGGTGATGGCAGGGAGACTGGGGTGGGGACACTGTCGCTGTAGACGGAGCAGGCAGGGAAGGCTCCTCAGGTGACATCTGAGCAGAGCCCTTGTCGGAACCATGTTTCTAGCTTCTGTAACCTGATGCTTTAACATCTGTCCTGCGTGCACATGCGGACACGCCTTGTTCTGAATCCGATCAATTCGGCCTCCTGCCTCCCTCGTCATGCCGACCCGCCACCCCCAGGGAGAACCCTCCTCCTTGGGCCCATTTTTCAAATACAAACCAACCAATCCAGTGTCCACCCACACCCCAACTACCTCCTCTATTGGACATGTGTAGTCGAGGCTGCTACCCCCTGCCCTTGTCCCCCAGGGTGGGTATCAGACAACTGGGACAGCCTCGTGCCCCAAAGCCTGTGAAGTTATTTAGACCAGCCAGTCCTGAGCCTGCTCACCCTGCCTCGCTGTTCCTTCCTCCAGAAACCACAGGAAAGGCTCCTCCTGCCCACAGTGTCCCCCGCTCCCTCTGCCTCCTGACCACCCTGGAGCTTCCCCGTGGGGCCCTGTGTGCTGTGGTGTGGCCCCTTTGGGAACTATGAGCAACAAACTATCTTGTCAATGGCATCATCTTCTCATCTGTTGGCCTTCCCGAACCTCCAGATTTCCATTAATACATTCTATTTTAAACCGGCCCTACAAGATATTTTGCAGACACTAAGCTTAAACAAATGAAGAACAAATATCTTTTACAAGGGTACTTTTTACTTCAAAGTATCTTTTTGGGGTTCAGGCAACAACACCACTCTCTCAGTAACTTTAAGAAGCTCCCAGCAGCCCGCCACCGGCCCTGGGTGGGGCCAGAGGGAGAGATTGGCCTTGCCCCCTCACGCTGCCCAGCATGGAGGAGGTTGCCACGGCAGGTGACCTCTGGGCCCCCTGGAATGTTGCTGGTGCTGTGGGTGGAGGGGAAGGCCCCAAGCCCATGCAGGGGGGTTGGGCTGGGGGTGGCGGTCCTGGACTCCAGGCCGGGTAGGACCCTGGCAGGTTCTGTGGCCTTCAGCTCTGACTCCGCGTTCCCCTTAGGCAGCTGATGCTGGTTTGCAGCCCTGCAGAGCCAGGCGGGAAAGCCAGGTTTGATGCGATGGCGTCTCCCTGCGCACGCAGACGCCTTCAGCTGCACCGAGTAGGTGAGGGAGAAGCTGCGGCTGCTGGGGTCCATGGGAGGCACATAAGGTCTTACGAGGATGCTGTGGCCCACCACCCGTGGTTTCTTGTCACTAAGCATTAAGTACGTGGCCATGAGGGAGTCATATCGCTTGTTTTTTAAAGAGTCTTCTATCCTGTCCTGCTGAAACCCCATGCTCAGCATTACACTCATTACCCAGGGATCCCTGGTGTCAAAGGGCAGCTCCTTGTAGGGCCGCAGTTTCTCTTGCCCCATGTTCACCCAGCGGTCCTTCAGTATTTGCTTGGCAGTTATTCTTTTTTGTGGGTTGAGGGTGAGCATTTTGCCAAGGAGGTTCCTGCACTCCCAGGACAGGAACATCGGCAGCGGGAACCTCCCACTCAGCACCCGCCTGCGCACCGTCGCCAGGTCACACCCCCAGAACGGCGGGGCCCCGGTGAGCAGGAAGAACAGCACCACGCCCAGGCTCCACACGTCCGCCGGGGGCCCGGCGTAGGCTCGGCCCTGCAAGGTCTCCGGGGCCGCGTACCAGGGGCTCCCGCACTGGGTGCTCAGCTCCTGGCCCAGGAACACGGCGCTGCTGCCGAAGCCCGACAGCTTCACGTGGCCCTCGCCGTCCAGAAGGACGTGCTCCAGCCGCAGGTCCCGGTGCACCACGCCCTTCCGGTGGCAGTACTCCAGGGCCGAGGCGAGCTGCCGAAACTTCCCTCTGGCCTCGTCCTCCGCCATGGGGCCGCTCTTCCGGATGTGGTCCAGCAGGTCTCCTCCGCTCACGAGCTCGCTGACGATGAAGGACGTCTCCTCTGTGGCCACGACCTCCAGCAGCTTGAGCACGTTCGGGTGGCGCACGGTCTTCAGGCTCTGGACCTCGCAGTGCAGCGCCTTTGCTCTGGAGGCGCTCTTCCCACTCCTCTCCACCATCTTAACCGCCACCTCGGTCCCGGTGGGCAGGTGCCGGGCCAGCTTCACCTTGCAGTAGCTGCTCTGCCCGATGGTCTTTAGCAGCTTGTAACTGGCTACATGGGTCTTACTGTTGCCAGAGGCGGCCGCCAAGCCCAGAGACATGGTGACCTGAAACTAACGCTAACTAACACTACTCCCTACTTACTAATTAGGCTAATAAACAAAAGTAACTAACACTAATGATTCTAAGAAGGGCAGCTATACTAACTAACTATAGTAACAAATAATACAAACTATAAGAAATATGTTAACTATGCTATCTACACTAACAATACGAACTATACTAACTGCACTAATACTAAAAGTACTAACTAAAAAATTTAAATAAAATGGGAGAAACAACAAAAACAAAAAAATTAAAATGAGCAAAGAAGGAAGAAAAATGGAGAAGAAGAAAAAAGGGAAAAGTAAAAAGAAAAATTAGAAAGACAAAAAGAATAAAAAATGAGAAAAATAAAAAGAAAATAAAAATTAAAAAAAGAAAAGAACAGAGAAAAATAAAACAATAAAAAATCAGAAAAATAAAAATGAGAATAGAAAAAAGTGAGAAAGGAGAACCAAGAAAAATAAAAAAGAAAATAATAAATAAAAATGAAAAAAGAAACAAAGAAAAATAGAGAAAAAGTAAAAACTGAGAGAAAGGAAAAGAAAAATGAGAAAAAGACAACAAGAATAAAAAAATGAGAAAGGAGAACAAAGAAAAATCAAAAAGAAAATAAAAATGAAAGAAGAAAAAACAGTAGATGAAAAAATAAACAAAATGGGGGAAAAATCGGAGAAAACAAGCTGGGTGCGGTCTACCAACAGGTCACCAAAACAGCTGCCTGGGCAAAAGACCGAAAACCTAACCCCACCCAGAGGCTGATATAGGTTTTCATCAATTCCATCATAGTGGCTCCTTATGAGGTCAGAGCAAGAAAGGCACCAGGCATGGCTGGGGATAGACTCCAGTGGTTGGCTCACTTTTTGGTCTCAAGACCCCTTTACTCTTAAGAAAAAGGACCCCAAAGAGTTTTTTACTTGTGTGGGATATTAGAGAGTGGTGTTTACTTTATTAGCAATTAAAATCTGTAGGATGCTTCAACGGCCTTTTCACTTCTAATTTAAAAATATGTAATCATATTTGGCTTTTAAAGACCTCATAACGACTAGACTTCAAATATTCAATTCCTTTTCCTTAAATTCTGATTAATCTGAAAATGATCCTACAACTTAACTGATAGTATAATACTATAGGAAAATGTTCTGTTGCATAAGACATGCGAAGGGACAACATTAACGTTCACAGAGCTGAGAGGAAGAGAGCTTTCCTCCTATTTTCCCCAGTTAGATCAGGAGCTGATTTCTCACCAGAAACCTTGGAGGCCAGAGGGCATGGGCTGATGTACTCAAAGTGCAGAAGGAAAAAAGAATCCAACCAAGAATCCTATATCTGGCAGAACTGTCCTTAAAACATGAGGGAGGAATTAAGACATTCCCATAGAATCCACAGCTGAGAGAGTGCTGTAAGCCAGACCTGCCTCCAGCAAGGGGAGTCCTTCAGGCTGAAAGGAAACCACAGGGGACCGTAACTTGACACCTCATGCAGAAATAAAGGTCTCTGGTCCACGTAAGTAGGCTGACTCCAGTGGAGAGGGTCCCAATTGAGTTGAACTGTCAGGGAATTGTCAGATGTCAGGGAATTGCTGGTGGTGTGGGAACACTTTGCCCCCCTATCCACACATCAGAAGTGGGTACTAGGATTCTAACCAGGTGAGCTCACAGTGTGCAAACCCACCATGCACACACTGAGGACAGAAGCACTGTGCAGTGTGTGTTCTAGTCTATAAAAACATTGAGAACAATAATCTGAAAGGGGGAAGAAGGAGGGAGGATAGACGATACGAGATTAGCCAGGAGCTGATAATTGCTGAAACTGGGCACATGGGGGGACTAGTCATTATACTGTTTTTCCTACTTTTGTGTAGCTCTGGTTTTCCACAAGAAAAAACTGAACAAAAACACAAAAGTGAGTGAATTTGGATACCTGCACTCCTGGACTCCTGCTAAGTGGCAGATGGGGAGCAGGCACGTGATGCACCATGGCTTCTGTGAGGTCGGCTCAGAGAGGCTGGAGAGACCATCCTCCTCTCACAGCCACACTGCAGAGCTGGTCCGATCAGATCTGTGGTCACGATCACGGCACCCCTTCTCTGGGTGACAGCCACATCAGAGCAGGTGATCAAAGCCATGGACCCCACGCCAGAAAAAAAGCACACACTGAACTGCAAGTCTGGCCATGGAGAGTCCTGTGCACTGGCCACAGAGCAATGTGCAGCAATTGAGACAGCTGGCCCTGACTGTCCCAGCTTTGGGGTACTCCACCGTGTCTTAATTATTTGGGGTGGTGCAGGCTTGGAGAAAGAGCTAGGCAATATGCACTTCAAGGACATGAAGATCTTTAGCCCAGGATGTGAGGCCAACATAAAAGGTGGCATGTTTCCCACCGCACATGGCCGAGAGAAGACGAGGCCTGTGTGGTCAGCAGGGGCAGGCTTGGGGGAAATGGGAGCAGGGGTCAAAGGGCACACCCTGCAGTTAGCAGGATGAGTCAGTCTAGAGAGCTAACGTGCAGCAGTAATAACACTGCTGTCTCATGCACTGGAAATTTGCTGAGAATGGATTTCAGGTGTTTGCACCAAGAAAAAAAAAGACAATTATGTGAGGAGATGTACATGTTAATTAGCGTTACTGTAGCAACCATTTCACTATGTATCGGAGTACCAAAACATGTTGTACGCCTTAAATGTGTATAATTTTTATTCTCTTCCCAAAAAGGCAAGGTCTGTGGTAGGAATGGCCAGTAGCTGTACCTGGACTCTGTGATTTCTACGATGGAAGGAATGACACTCCTGCCAGGTTCAGGCCTAACCTTGAAAAAGATTGGCAAGTGGCACTTTCTCTCTCTTAGGAACCAGCCATGACGCTGTGAAGAAGCCCACGTGGCCACATGGCAGAGGACCAAGGCCCCTGGCCATCAGCCCCGCTGAGCTCCCAGCTTGTCAGCCAGCACCAACTTGCCAGCATTGTGAGCAAGGCCTCAGCTGATGTCACAGAGGGCGGAGAGGAGCTGTCCCCCTGGGCCCAGCCCAAACTGAAACCGTGAGTGAACAAATGATGATTCTCATTTTAAAGCACTAACATTGGGGGTGGTTTGTTATACAAGGACAGATAACCACAACACCCCTCCCCCCTTGCTCCATGCAGGCTCCAGTTCCTCAAAGGCCCCGAAGCCCCCATTACTGGGTGAATGTTTGTGTCCTCCCCAAATTCTTATGTTGAAACCCTAACCCCCAGGGTGGCTGTAGCTGGAGACAGGGCATGTGAGGAGATGCTAGGGGCTAAATGAGGCCATGAGGGTGGGGCCCTAGCTTGGTAGGACCAGTGTCCTGACAAGAAGAAGGGACGAGAGCATGATCTCTCCACCACGTGAAGCCCTGGGGAGAAGGCGCCAGCCAGGAGGACGGGTCCCCCCAGGAACCCGCCCTGCCAGATGCTGATCTGGGGCCTGCAGCCTCCAGAACTGTAGGAAAATGAACTTCTGTTGTTCACGTGGCCGTCTATGGCACTCTGTTGTGGCTGCCAAGCTGACAGATGCCCCCAGCCTCAAAGCCCCTGCCCACCCCTGCTCCTGCCTGGAAAGCTCCATGGACTTAATGCCTGCCATTGTCCCTCTCAGCAGCCGCGGCTCTATGCAGCGGCATCACTGACCGCCCTCCACACCCTCGACCAGGCCTCCGCCATCCATCCCTCTCTGAGCAGCCGGCCGCTCTCCTCTCCACCCAGGCTGTTCTGCAGCTGATCCTCCTGGAGGACGCTGCACCTCCCTGAACTCCGCACAGGACCTGCGCACACGTGCTCTGGTTTAGGAAAGACAGTGGCACTGCCCAGGAAGGTCAGAGCACCTTTGGACCCAGAAGTTCGGCTCCCAGCTATAAATGCCAGTGAAGCGTGGGACATGGCCTAGGGTGGTGTGCTCTGGGAGCCCCAACCTGGAATGGGCCTGCATGTCTCAATGGGACAATGGCTGAATATGGCCCATCCACACAAGGGACACAAAACAGCCACCATAATGCAGGTACCCTGGCCACCCCCAGCAGCCGAGTGAGTCACCCAGGCAGCCAGGCCGCAAACAGGGTGCACATTGCACTTTACGTAAAGGAGAAAAATGGGGAAAATGCAACGCCTCAGCTGAACGTGCCCCTGGGGAGTGAGACTATGAGGCTGAGGAGGGACACGACTGTCACAAAGTCAGGGCACTGACAGTCACCCCAGGGAGAGGGGCTGTTGTCAGGAGGGATACAAGTGCTTCTGGGCTGCTAGCAATATCCCATCTACTGACACAGGTGGTGAATACAGACATCTCCACGACATGAATCTTTAAACTGTACACACACACATACACATATGTATGCATATACACTGTGTGTCTTCTGTGTGTCTATATCATAATTTTGAAAAGGAAAAAAATGAGCAATTGTCCAACGAAGTGATGGATTACTATTTTAAAAAGGAGAAGAGAGCCCCCACTTTGCTCCTCCCACATCCAGGCCCCTTGTCACAGGTGGACACCCCAGCCTCCCCTGCCAGCGCCCAACCCCCCACCCCCACCCTGAGAACTCGCCAACAGCAAATAAGATCCAAAGCAGGGAGTTCCCAGCGATGTGTGCTCCAGCTGCCTGAATGGAAACCCCTTGTTCTAGAAGGACATTGGACGCCCTGTCCAGCAATTCCAAGTGGGCATCGGTGCCCACCACAAAGCCCCCTGTGCTGGCAGGTGATGGAAGACTGGAATGGCCAGCAGAAACTTGTGCTGTCTCCTTGCTCCAGGGGACAGGGACAAGGAGCAGACAGCTCTCTGTCGGCGGGACGACTCTCCAAGGCCATTCTCAGGTAGCCTGAAGGAAAGCAAGCTGTGGACGGGGAGGAAGGGTGGTCTGGGAACAACGGGAGAGGGTGTTTGTCCTCGCTTTGTTCTCCATTTCATCACAGCTGTGCGGGAGGAAAGCAGGCAGGGCAGGGTGTGTGTGCATATGTGTGAGTGTGTGCGTGTGCATGTGCATACCTCAACCTTCATCTCCATCTCCATCTCTCCTGAGGGAAGCCAGATCCCCTACCTGTGAGCGGCCCTGTGGAGGGGCCCACATGGTGAGGACTTGACGCCTCCTGCCGCCAGCCACACACGGGAGATTACAGGTAGATCTCCAGCCCTGGGACGAGGCGGCCACAGCTGACATCCTCACTGACCCCACGAGAGCCCTGAGTCAGAGCTGCCCAGCCAGGCTGCCCCTGGGCTCCTGACCCACAGAGACCAGAAAATAAACACTGCAGTAGCTGCTCAGTGTCGGGGTCATTTGTCACCCAGCAGGAGAGAGACCCCTCCTCAGAGCCTCTCCGCTATCCCCCCGCTTGGCAGCCTTCACTCAGGGTCCCTGGAGCCGTCTCACGTCTGTTTACCGTCTCTGCCTTTCTTGTTAGGAGGAAGCCCCCGTGACGACAGGGGATTTGTTAGGTTCACTGTAGGGTCCCCACATTCCAAGACAGTACAGAGGCTCCTTGACAAATGGCTGAGGTGCAGCAATGCGGCAAACCAGCAGCCCCATCACTCTGATGTCCCGTGTCTGAGAAGCCAGAATATGACAGGGAACAAGCACGAGCCCTGAGTCAGTCCTTCCTGGTCCCAGCCCCAAGCAGCATGAGTCACCCAACCTGTAGGAGCCTCGGTTTGCTAGTCTGTGGATCAAGGATGATAGTAACAGCGGGAAGTCAGGCCAGTGTGCACTGTGGAGGCTAGGGGCTCTGAGAGCCAGTGCTCCTGGGACAAAGAGGGAGCTTCCTGCTGTCCCCTATTATAGCACAATAGATAACTGAGCCTTCAAGGGGCCTTCGGAGGGTGAAGGTACAACTGATCATGTTTTTCACTCTTATTTCACTTCTCTGGTGGACCCTGCAGGCTGATTCACTCAACATGTGTGCCGAGCCCCTCCTTCTGTGCTTTGCTGCATGGGAGTCTCTGGAAAAAACTGAAACCTGCATCTCCCTGACTCCCTTGCAGCCAGGGTTCTGCCAGTGGCCTCAGCTCCTCTGGACAGATGCCTGCCCGAGATTTAAAAGGTGGAAGTTAGGGGCTGGCCCCGTGGCCGAGTGGTTAAGTTCGCGTGCTCCGCTGCAGGGAGCCCAGTGTTTCGTTGGTTCGAATCCTGGGCGCGGACATGGCACTGCTCATCAGACCACGCTGAGGCAGCGTCCCACATGCCACAACTAGAAGAACCCACAACGAAGAATATACAACTATGTACCGGGGGGCTTTGGGGAGAAAAAGGAAATAATAAAATCTTTAAAAAAAAAAAAAAGGTGGAAGTGAGCCCCCCAAGGTGGTGGAGGATGGGGCTCCTGGCTGGCAGGGGACAGAGGGTCCGGTTCTCCCACAGCAGCATGCTCCAGTGTCTGGGCCTGAGCATCACAGGCAGTGGGGTTTCCACGGCAACAGTCGAGGGCGGGCTTACTGATTGTCCAGGTGACTGTTAGTGTTGTCCGTGGCCATGGGGCATCCAAGCTTGGTCCCCTGGTGGTCCTGGCATCTCAGTCCTAGCACCTATGAACAGATTCCCCTCTGCTCGAACCAGAAAGAATGGATTCTGTCGTCTGCAACTAATCACTGAGACTGGCACAAGTTCAGATTCTGAAATCACCTCTATTGTTTGTCTCGTGTGAAAAAAATACAGGAAAGTTTAAGAAAAATAAGTAAAAATCTTCTATAATCCCACTGCCTGGAAGTAATCACTGTAATATTTTTGCATGTTTCCTTCCGGACTTTGCATTCTATCCATTTTGTTATATGGTCAAAATGACGGTTTATATCATCCTATGCCAGCTTTGCTCACTCAGCAGGTAGTGTAAAAGCGTCCCAGTCACCTTGTCCACGAGGCCTGCAGCAGCTTTCTAAACTAAGTCAGTTTCCTCTTTACCCACTCTTACTTTTTTTAAACCATGTTCTTGAGGTATAATCGACATGCAAAAGCTGTGCAGATTTAACACACACAATATGATGACTTTGGAGATGAGTGTTCATCTGTGAAAGCATCACCACCATCTATGCCATGAACGTATCCATCACCTCCAGAAGTTTCCTCCACCCTTTTTATTTATTATTGTGTGTGTGTGTGATAAGAATATCTAACATAAGGTTTACCCTCTGAGCAAAGTTTTAAATACAACACCCAGCACTAGTACCCAGAGGCACAGTAGCTCTCCAGGACATGCTCACCTTGAGTAACTGACACTGACAACCCTTTGACTGATACCTCTCCATTTCCCCTTGCCCCAGCCCCTGGCAACCACCACTCTACTCTCTTCTTCTGTAAGTCTGACTGTTTTAGATGCCTCCAGTAAGTGGTATTACGTAGTATTTCTCCTTCTATGTCTGCCTCCCTTCACTTAGCATAACGTCTTCCAGACTCACCCAAGCTGTTAGAATGGCACGATTTCTTTCTTTGTTCAAGGATGAATAATATTCCATTGTGTGTGGCTAGTGGCTACCATGTGGGAACTCACAATTCTAAGACACAAACTAAACATCAAGAGCAATTGCCCCAGGACAAATTAAGACAAATATCAAATGATCTGCAACCCAGAACAACATAGGGACATTAAAAAAGCCCTAAATATTAAGGACTGTGGGCCTTATTCTTCGTTCATCCAACAAGCATTTATTAACTACCTTCTATGAGCAGGTCATAGGCCTCAACATCAGAGAGGACACAAACAGCCCGGGAGAGGCACATCCTATTTCATTTACTAAGTACAGAATGAATTCAAGGCAACTCGAAATTAAGCGTCAAATAGCGTAGAGAAGGCTAACTCCAGCCTCTAGTGGCTGTGCTTCAAAATTCCACTTGCAAGTCAAACACACTGCACATAAAATGCATTTCCCCACAGCGGCAGTTTGTAGAGCATGGTTAGGTGTTTAAATTGGCTCCTAAAAGTTGATTGGATCCATAATAAAACTGAAATATTACAGAGTTTCAATTTTAAGTCTAAAATCAAAACCATGAGTTTTGTTTTTCCAACAGCGTAACATTTGAATAAACATACTCAAACATGTTTGTAATGGACACACGGTCCTTAAGGCCTTCAGCAGGGCTGACCAGGCTTAAAGCTCAGCCTTATTTAAGCCACTGGAAGTCTAAAAGGAGGAATAAGCTGCAATGCTGACCTCAAAGCCAGATGCACTGTGGGCCTAGGCTGACGAGTGATCTTCAGCCCAAAGAGGAAACTCTATTTTCAGACTTTCTTCCTCTCGGAGTCAAAACACTTTCCCTCTGATCAAGAGGTGAGATGAAGAGGAAAACAGAAGTCCTGACAACAGATGGGGGATCTGGATTCCTAGGTGGGGATGAGCAAGTAAGGGATGCCACAACATAAAGGGAGAGGCAGGATACAGCAGAGTGAGTCCCAGAGCCAGCAGGGGGCCAGCCTTGCTTGACTGGGGAAGGGAAGGCAGAGGGACTAAGAGTAAGAATAACGGGGCTGGAGGGAGCGTTAGTGCTAGAGGTACTGAGTATTTAGGGACAAGGAGAACTGAATGGAGAGGCTCAGGATAGCATCCTCATTTGAATCTAAAGGTCCCATTTAAGGGCATTTGAGAACGGAAAACTGCTGCTGCTAATGATGATGGTGATAATGGTGATGACAGATAGCACCTAAGAGTTGACATTTACCATTTTCTACATAAGACAAACTGTTCAAAGTTATTCACATATATATTGTTATGTAATCCTCATTTAAGGGCAAAGGTCTCCATGCAGTGGAGAGTTCTGAACAGAACCCTGAGGAAAGAGTCGGAGAGCCAGAAAGGAGGGGAGGGGACTTGCCAAAGAAGGAAAACAAAACACTTGTTGGCACTTTAACTTTATCCAATATACTCTGTCAGTTTTAACAACCACTCCTTTCTTATTCGGTCTCAGACCAAATAACTAAGACTACACCTGTCTTTCTAAAACCAAGAGCCAGACTCTCACTGGAGGCTCAAACAATATTTGTAGATAACGATAATGACACGCTTTTAGAGCCCAACAAACCTGAGTTCAAGTCACAGTCTGAGGCTCTTCATAGTTCTTAACCGTTAGTAGTTGACCTTGGGCAAATTATTTTTTAACCCTTCTGAATGCTGTCTTTATCATTCTCACAAAGGAGAATGAGCTAAAAAAACTATCAAAATGTCCTAAGTATCCACTTGCCCACCTCTCACAAACCCACTTTCTCCTTGCCAGAAAGCTCCACAGAAAGCAAAATAATCCCTCTCCCAAAAAAACAAAAACAAAAAATCCTCATCACACACTTACCCTCTTCTGAGAAATCAGGAGAACTCAGCATGACCCACCAACAGGAACTAAGATTGGTACTGCGACACTGTGCCCCTTTCTCACCCTCCCAATGTGAGAGGAGTCACAAACAGAAGCTGTGCCCTGCTCCCTTCCGTAAAGAAAGCCCAGCCTGACTCTGGCCTCAAACTGCACCAACCACTCCTGAGGATGCAGAGGATGTCTCGAATTTACCCAGCCCTCCCAAGGTGATAACAGCTACCATCTACCATGCACGCAAAAGATCCAGTTTGAAACTGAGGATTTCAAAACAAAGTATCGAAATAGCGTCAGCATGGTCTCCGTGAGGTGGGTCATTTACCAACTCTCTGACTCCTTTTCACTCCCAGGAACATCGCAGGATCCACGATATTGGAAAAAATGGAGGTATGAACAATACAAACTAACAAACAGCACAACATTCCCCTAAGTCCTCTGGCTCTGGAACACGTGACATTCACAGAGGTTGTCTCTCCAGCTCTGGGTCACCCAGAGCAGTGCAGCCTCATCTACTCACTTGCAGCTTGGGCTTGGCTAGAAAGACCCCATCACGGTGCCCATGGCGTGCAACCGTCTAGCTGCACAGGGCCCCCACAGGCAGAAGGGCCCCACACTTGGTTGTTGTTGCTGTCTTGAAATTCTTGACAATTAATCATTATTAATAATTCTTAACAAGGGGCCCTGCATTTTCATTTATATTGGGTCCCATAAATTACGTAGCTGCTCTGGTACTGCCTGACTCAGAAGAGGAGTTCAATTCACAGCAGCAACTTGTCAGCTGTGGGGGCAGCCAACACACCAGGTGGCTTAGGGACAGAACTAACAACTAGTTAGAAAACAGACTAGTTTTCATCCTTGGGAAGGAAGGACTTGACCCCACACTACTCCCTCAAAAACAAAAACAAAGTGGTGATTGCAATTCCATTTGAAAGATGGAATAATTAAGCCAATTAAGCCTAATTTCCACTGGTTCTATTACCCCAGGGGGTAAGCCATCGGGTGCTCAATGAGGGAGACACTAGGTGGTAGTGCTGTTAGTTCCAGCCACCCAAGGAGGGTTGGGTTAGGAGGCAGCGCACAGCAACCACTTCCAGCATAAAGGAAGAAGCACAAGGAGGCACACTCACATCAAGGAGTCAGTCACCCTAAGTAGAAAACGCAGGACATGAATGAAGGTCAACACCCAGGGTCAACCGAAAATTCAGTGAGGAGAAGCACTTCCGTGTGTGTGTTTTACAGAAAAACTGAGCATCTAAGACTTACTTTTTTAAAAATTAGAGACTTTTTTAAGAAGTAACAAACCACTTCTAAATTCTTTCTTCTGGTTAGGACAATTCTTCACAGGAAACCAAAACTCTTATTCTAACACTTAAACAAGTAAAACTGCTATAACTGCTTTCAATTCTTTAGTTTATCTAAAGATTTCAACAAATGGCGGGGGCACGAAGTGCAGACCCTCCCCCGCTGCTGCAAATGCCCCGAACACCCCAACCCCCAAGGAAGGCAGAGCCAGGGCTCCCTGTTACGCCCGCAATTCCAGAGAGGAATTTCAAAGGTCAGGTCTCTAGCACCATCAGGAAACTTGGGTAACAACTTGAGAGAGAAAAGCCCCTGACGCTGGAAATCTAGGGCCAAAAACAGCAAACTCAATCAGGTAAAAGTCAACCAAGTTAATCACAATGAAGCAATTCAAATTAGCTTTTCTTTCCAATGGTTCTAAAAAACAGACACTTTAGACAGGGTCCCATTCATTACCTGCCATATTCCAAAAGTGTAGCATGGATTCGAGATTCTTCATCAAGCAGCTCCTCTGCTCCCTGCTGGCGTTTGTATTTCCGACGGGGCTTGTAAACATCCTAAGAAGTGGAGGAGACAGGGGAGTTACTGCCTGTGAGAAGGCTCCCCTCCTGAGCTGGCTGCCAGATGCGTCCAGTCAGGCAGGGAGCGAGTCCTTCCCCATCACTGCGAGTGCGCAGCTCTCCTGCGGGTCCACAGGGCACACTCAGGGTCACTACCTTCAAGGAGTCTGCTCCTTTGACTTCCGTACAGGTAGAAGTATTTCCACCCAATCTACTGTGTGCCAACTTTGTTTCAACTTGGCAGGTTTTTTTGGTCCTATGACATTTTCATATTTTATGTAGTCAAAGTTATTAATCATTTTATATCTTACTTCCTATCCTAGGGATTGTGAAAAAAATTATGGTATCTTACTTTTGTAATTTATATTTAGGTCTTTCATCCATCCAGATTTTCTTTTTTGTGGTACAGTGAAAGGTAGGGATATTTTTTCCTGAATGGAAAATTAAGAATCCCAGCATTATCACTCTAATAGTCATTCTTCCCTGATTTGAAATGGCATGCATATTTAACATATGCCAATATTATCCTCTTCAATTGCTCTTGCTTTATGAGTCTCTATCATGTCTCCACTGTCCTTTTTCAAATTTCCTGACTATTCTTACACATTTTCTCTTCCAAATGAATCATAGTATCAGCTTGTCAAGTTCATTATGGACAACTATTGTTTTGATTAGTATCATCTCAAATTTATAGGTTTCTTCGGGAAGAACCAACATCTTTATAATATTGAGTGTTGCACTGAGAAACAAGGTTTCTCTCTCTATTCAAATCTTTTTTATTCCTTAATAAAATTTTCCAGACACTACATATCCAGACCTTTCCACCACCCAGAGTGGCAAACCAGTTCAACAATCACAGACATATATATGTTAACCCAGAATCCTTAAAAAAAAGTCCTGAAATGGCAAAGGAGATGTCAATTCTTAGGCTCTAATACAAGAAAAGGAGAGTGGATACAAATCCTTCAGAGATACGTATCTTTTTTTATAAAAAGGTTTCGAGGTTTATCCTCAAAAAAATGTATGAAAACATAAAATGCGCTATAAATTTTCACTGACTTTTTAAATTACTATAGTGTCATTTAGTTATAAATGCAGAAGAAAATATAGATCTATTTTGTGTAGGACACCTTCTGAAACTATATATCTATATATATATCTACATGTACATCTCTTTTATATATATATCTTTTCTCTTTCTCTCTCTACCTATCTTCTAAACAAAGCAAACGGCATGTAACAGGTGCTCAATTAATGTTTGTCTTCACCTCCAGATAACCTGGTTTGTCATTCTACCTCAAATAAATGTCCTTGTTGACTGCCAAGCTAGCAGTCAAATAATACCTTAGTAATATTTTCTCAAGGCTCTGGGTACAAATAGGCAGCTGTTTACACAACCAAGGTATTCCATTTGTTTCTGGACCTTTTCTTCTCCACCACCAGAGTTCAACACATCTAATCTTTACCCGGACAACACCAAGACAAGTGTTACTGTTAGGCTTCTCCAGATAGTGGCATTTTTATTCTAATTAGAATTGTTCCCCCCTTGATAATTCTAGTTAATTTTATTATTTTACTTTTTATTATGAAAAGTTTCAAACATACAGAAAAACATTTGTTCTACAACACATACTACAGAATCTCAACAATTTTGTAGAAAAGGAATGGAAAAGAGTCTGGGATGATGCTGAAGGTTGTTCTTATAATTGCTGCCACAAACATTCCCTAGTTTGCTGCTAGTGTCTACATGAACAGGAAACTATAAATAACATAAAACAGATTTATAGGGAAAGGAAAATATAATTAACCCATATGATGTCACTTACTGTGTATGGTTTAATTTCCACTGAGCTCGACTACTGTAGCAGTGCCATATAATTGAGCTTAACTGCTATCTTCCTTAGTTACCACAGTCAACGACCTGAGACAGGAAACTGGATTCTTCCAAAGAAGACTGACTCCAAAACGAGAGCATACTGACACCAACAGCTACAAAGACCTTCTATTCTGGCAAACAATGACAACGTTGGCCTTTATGTAATCACTCCTTATACTTTAAAGCACCTCACCTTTTGCATTTTATAATTACTCTATGAAGTACAGGCAAGGCAGATGCTGTTACCTCCACTTCACTACTGAAGAAGCAGAGATTAAATAACTTGTCCAGGATCTCTAGAATAGTATCAAGCGTAGCCCTAGGTACCCTGGCTGCCAGTCCCAAGGTTTTTCCACTACACTAACTTGCCTCTGGTGGGCATTCTAGTCCCCCACCAGCCATTTCCGCTGAGCCCCCTCACAAGACTCACGACACAAGGTAAGGCTGCCACATGGATCGTTACAATGGTTTGCTTAGGGACCTAAGTGTTATAGAGGTTTCCAGGCCAACTGTAAAAAGAACTACTGCCAAGTCACCCTTCGTAGCAATAGGAGTCAGGAACACTGATGTCTAGTCCCATCTCTGCCACTAACTAGCTCTATGACCTTGGGAAAGGCAGTTCCCTCTCATTGGGCCTATTTCTTCATCTGTAAAATGAAGGTTGGACTAACAGATCTTGAAGGATACTCCCAGTCTCTCATTCTTTATGTTCTTTTAATCCTGCAAAAATACTGATGTGGTAACAAAATTCCATCAATAATTTAAAGTCTGTAATTAATTAAAAAAATGCTTTACACTTGATTGTGTTTTTAAAAAAGAAACAAAATCAACTTATCTTTTGCCATTGATAGTGGGAGCAATAGTAATGGCAAGCATTTATTGAATGCTGGGTGTGTGCCAGGTGTATACTGCTCTCTATGTGCTGCTCATTTGATCCTCACACCTACGAGGGTAGCTATCCTTGTTTTCCTTGTACAGATGATGAAACAGGCACAGAGAGGTTAAACAGCTTGCCCGTGGGGACAAAGGTGGTAAATGATAGAGGCAGGATCACTCCAGAACTGGGACTCTGCAAGGTGATTGATACCCCAACTTTGACCACACGTCATGGTGGGTTCTGATCATTTGTCTCAGTAGATGCTAAAGGACACATGCATGCGATTAAAAAATTAAGGGAAGTCCTTTGTAAAGCAGAGGTTCTTGCACTGTGAGAGTCACACATCTCTATTTAGCAGGTTCACCGGTGAGAGCAACTCCTCTGAATCACATCCAAACACCAGGGTGAGGGAGTAGCAGAGCACAGCGCCACGGCAGTGTCTGTGGCAAAGCCCTGACTGCTGCCCCTCACAACTCCTTTATGACCTAAAGGAGCAGGCAGTGAAACAGTCACTACCAACTGGGCATCCTACACTCCAAAGCTCCAGTGGGCCAGACCACACCCAACCCGGCAGGAAGCCACACTCCTGGGTTGCCTCCACTGACCTTAACAGCTCACTGTCACAGGGCTCAAGAGGCCAAACCCATAACAGACACGCCTCAGCCCGTGAGCCCCGTGAACAAACTGGCTTCCACCTAAAGGGGCTCCACAGACGTTTCCACCACCAAGGGCAAAGTCCTGAAAGATCCCATGAGAAAAAGTTATAACTGAGACAAATACATTTGTTTGCTTTTTCATTCTCACATTAATAAAACAACAACAAACAGAACAAAGCCCCTGGGGACTGAGCGAAGGAAATGATGAGAGATGGACGGACGGCGATCATTTCTGAAGAGAGGAACATGTCTATAGACAGGAAAGTTAGCTGGGGAGGCAGACTTCTCCAGACACCCCAAGCCTTAATTCTTTTCTCTTCTCTTTTACATGAGCCCTGCAGGCATGTCTTCTGCTCTGAGGTCCAGCACAAGTCCCCCCTCGGGTCTCCTTGAGTCTGTACCAAACAGTATAACTTAGTAAATAAGAATCAGGCCACTGCATTATATATATGAGCCACAGATGGCTTCTGCATGTTGGCTCCTAGGTTTATTTCTTCACAGCAGTCTGAGACCTGTTGGCTCAAAAGCCTGCCAGTGCCAAACTCAAATTTTTACACAGCCAATTGTCTTAAACATGGCCCAAATAAGCAGACTCTTAGCCACTTACGGTCTGGGTACATTGCATACTCTGTGAAACTGCACCTAGCACATGCTAACCATGCAGGATAAGTCCTGGGGCAATAAAGAACCTAAGCCCTTCAGACACCTCTAACCCAGAGACTTCCCTTTGTGCTGCTGGGCAACATCACCTAGACACTGAAACTTCCTCTGTGATGCCCTCTGGGGGAGCCCCTTCTTCTCTTCCCCTTCTGGATGGTGGCCCCTGTGCCTAAGCCTCTGGATGGCCACACATTGTGAGAGACTCCCTCACTGCGCATGCAAACCTGTCAAAGCACAGCCCAAATAAAGCTTGTGTGCGCTACTGCCACCTTGTGGTCCCCAAACCCCGAAATCTCTTACTGGAATGTCCCTGCTTTTACTCCAGCTCCTGGAATGTGGTCTGGCACACAGTGAGTGCTCAATTACTATTACTGAATGGTTGCCTGGCCCCGTGGCCGAAAAGTTAAGTTCGTGTGCTCTGCTTCAGTGGCCCAGGTTTTGCTGGTTCGGGTCTTGGGCGCGGCCCTAGCACTGCTCATCAAGCCATGCTGAGGCGGCGTCACACACAGCAGAGCCAGAATGACCTACAACTAGAATGTACAACTATGTACTGGGGGGCTTTGGCGAGAAGAAGAAGAAGAAGAAAAGACTGGCAACAGATGTTAGTTCAGATGCCAATCTTAAAACATATATATTATTGAATGAATACATGGGGTCAGACAGATAAGGTTTTAGTCCCTGCTCCAATACTCACTACCTGTCTGATTTAGGGTGAGTTATTTTAACCTCTGGTTTTCTATCTGTAAAACAGGTATAAGTAAAGTTATTGTGAGGGTTAATCAATCAATATATTTCACGGTATCTGACAAATAATAAAGGATAAGACATATATTTTTTGCATATTTTTATCAGACATCTGCTGAATGAAGAGGCCCTCCTCACAGAATGCCCTACGGAAGAACACACTGGAGTAGTAATTTTAAATGACCTGGTTTCTTAGATGATCCAGTAAGTTCAGCAATGCATTTCCTTTCAACTAGACTGGAAGCTCTAAAAAGTCTTGTTTTTCCCTGTCCCCTCTATTCTCATACACAATTCTAAACATTACCATAAAATGCTCAATAAATAATAAATGAATATATCTTTTGGGGTTTTGGGTCAAAATTCACAGGTACTCTCTACTCAAGGTTAAGAGAGAGTAATAGACTTCGCTGCACAGGACAGAGACTTCATGAACATGGAAGGCTGACAGCTCAGAAAAGGAGGAAGTAAGCTATACAGCAGCACACTGAGACAAATGAGCGATTATTATGATGATGCAAAAGTGGAAGGTGGTAAGGGGAGGCTTGTCCTGGGTGGCAACAATTTCATTTTCTTACGTCCTTTGAAAAATACCACCTCTTATGAAGGAAGCCTTCTGCAAAGCAGCTAGCTATTCTGTGAAAAGGAGGTATGGAGAGGACAAGAAAGTAATGTGAAAATTAATAAACAGAAACTTCATTTAAAATGGAGTCAGGAGGCCAGAAGAGGAAGCTCTCATGCCCTACAATGATGGCAAAGCCCAAGTGAAGAGGACCAGCTCTTCTTGCCCAGCAAAAGCTCAGCCAGTGAGACACTGTCACCACTCGGCCCATGGAAGCCAGTGCACTGTGAAGTCTCAATTCCTCCAACAGACTCTTTGTTTACAACAGCCCTCCCCACTTCCTCTTCTCCTCTATGAACGAGTTCCTCCTCCCTTTGTTGCTCTGAACTTGCAAGGGGCTCACTATGGTTGTGGATCCTGATTTGCAATTCTCTGTTGATCCTGAATCATTTCATTGGAACTGTGCTGTTCAGCCTTTGGCCCCATTCCTTTGGAACTGGGCTGTTCAACTGGAACTGGGCTGTTTAGCCTTTGGATTAGGATGTTCCACTGGAACTGTGCTTTTGGCCTTCAAGCTGACCCCCGCCACTCCCCACCCCCCCACCCCGTATTAGGCTGTTCTCTTAGAATTGTGCTGGTATTAAACCTGCAGGCTGTTTAGGCTGTTTGAACATATTTTGAGGCCCCCTGTGTTGCACAGGGACCCTGGCTGATTTTATATTTAAAAACCATAGTTCTGAGCCAGCCCTGATGACCTAGTGGTTAAAGTTCAGCGCTCACCACTTCAGCAGCCTGGGTTCACTTCCCAGTTGCAGAACCACACCATCTGTCTGTCAGTTGCCATGCTGTGGTGGCGGCTCACACAGAAGAACCAGAAAGACTTACAACTAGAGTATACAACTATATACTGGGACTTTGGGGAGGGAAAAAAAGAGGAATATTGGCAACAGATGTTAGCTCAGGGTGAATCTTCCCCTCCCAAAAAAAATAATAATTCAAAGATAATCAAGTTTAAAAAAATAAATTAAAAAAAAACAAAACGTAAGATTGCCCTCATACGCCATATTTAAAAACAATAACAATGATAACAACAAAAAAAACATAGTCCTCACTCATTCACCTCTCTAACTAAATGGATCAACTTAACCAAAGGTAATTTAGAACACCAATGGCAATTATAGGGAACTTTTGAACTCTCCAAACTTACTTTTTTTAAAAGCAAATCGGACAACCATAGCTCCATAATTTCCAAAACTGAATGCAATACCTATTTTGCATGGTATTTTGAGGCTTCCAAACGTTATCACAAGTCTAAAATTGCCTCTTTGCAAAATAAAAATTTAAGATTAAATGAGGCAAATAAACGATTAAAGAAAGATAAAATGGCTTCCCAAACTTGACATTCCTCTTTCCCGGCTTCTTTGTCTCAGGCTCTGCCAAGGGCCAAGCATGGAAATTTGTCCAGGACTTCCAAGCAATAAACAACATTGTTATCCCTTAACATCCTGTTGCTCCTAACCTTCATATGCTACTAACACCCATTCTCAGTGGAAGTAAATCCTTTATGTAACTGATTTATGCACTGTGTTCTTAGTGTCTTCTGGTTGATGAAGCTAGCTGGTACCTTTTTGCCTTTACTTGGGAAGGAAAACAACTCACCTGTACAGTAACACCTCAGGATTTTACTGAGAGTCCCCATTTCTCACGAATCCTGAAAGCTGATCTGGACGATAGAAAGTTCCCTAGGGGTTCTACTTTGCTGCAATATGTGGGCCATCTGCTTCTTTGCTCATCTTCCCTTGCCTCCTCACAGGAAGACAGCATCCAATCACTAAAGCTTTTAGCCTTTAAGGGACACAAGTCACTAACGAAAAATTGTAGTTTGCCCAAACCCAGGTTCGATATTTAGGGCATCTGATAGCAGAACAAGGGCTACACCTAGATACAGATAGGCTTCAGAGTGTCCTGTTTCCAAAGCCCAACACTAAGCACCAACTGTGAGGTTTTCTTGGGTTAGTTGGCTACTGCCAAAATTGGATTCCAAATTTCTCTCTTATGGCCAAACCTCTGTATGTTTTACTAAAGAAAAACCCCAACCCAATTTTATGGGAAGACTAGGATGACATAGGCTTTAAGGCCTTAAAGGAGAGTTTAACAAACCCACCTGCCCTTGGACATCCCAACTATCAGATTCCCTTTTTCCTTTTTGTATGTGAAAAGAATGGGAATGCCCCTGGGGTACTCACATGAAGACAGAGAGACCACCATGGACCCATAGGGTATTATAGCCAGCAAGTGGACCTTGTAGCAAGGGGATATCCCCTTGTCTTAGAACCAAAACTGCCACTGCCCTTTAGGTCAAGGCCACCAAGGAAACTGTGGGATCCCCTTTAACTATCTTTGTACCTCATGCAGTAGAAGCCATCCTGAATTCTCACCACATTCAACATACTTCAGCCAGCTGCCTCATCTCCTATGAAATCCTTTTGGTAAGTGCTTCTCACGTAACTCTATCACGTTGTAATAAACGTAACCTGCTACTCTTCTCCCCTCCAGTAACAACAAAGCCCCTCGTGACAATTTAACACCGCCAGATCACCTCCTGACCCCTCATGATGATCTCAGGAAACTCCCCCAAGTAACATCAACTTCTCATGGTTCACTGCTGGTTCTTATTTAAAAGGCGACAATGGCAAACACTGTGCTGGGTATGCTATTGCAACTCCTCTTGATATTGTTCAGGCAGCACCTTTACCTATGGCTACTTCAGCCCAACAGGTCTAATCATAGGCTATAACACAGGCTTGTACTTTAGCCACGGGCAAAACTGCCAACATTTATACTAATAGTAGACACACTTTCAGAGTAAGCTTATGATTTTGGAATGTTGTGAAAGAAATGTGGCTTGCCTACTTAAAAATGGCCCCTACATTCAAAAATTATTAGATGCTATACTTTTACCTGCTGCTTTAGCTATTATCAAGATACCGGGGCATTCTAAACTTGACTCTCTGGAAGCAAAAGAAAATCACCTTGCTGAAACTTCCACAAGGAATACTGCCCTTAAAGGAACCAACAGCAGCCAAGCCTTTGTCATGATCCAAAGTGATATTTCCCAAAACGCTAACTTAGCAAAACTAGCTAGAGAAGCCTAACAATTGGCCTCAGAAGAGGAAAAAGAGTGGAAATTCAACAGTTGTTGGTTTGATAAGAGAAGAGAAAGCTCTGGTTCAAACTAAATACCAACCCAGTCCTACCACGGACTCCAGAATTCCCCCTCCTAAACAGTGTACATGCATTTAACCACTTGTCTATTGACAAAGTGATAGCATTCATGAATCAATATTGGTGGGGAAATAGAAACAAGGCCACAAGAAATGCATACCTCATTTGTTCCACTTGTCCAAAATATAATCCAGGGAAGCCTGTTTGTATTGTTCCCAGACATTTTAAATGGTCTAACGAACCAGTCGAGGTTTGGCAAATGAATTTCATCCAACTTCCCCTGTCTCATGGATGTAAATTTGTTTAATCATGGTCTGTATGTTTTCTCACTGCACTGAAGCCTTCCTTTGCAGACAGGCTAATGCCTCCTCTGTAGCTAAGATCCTTTTGGAAAGGAGATCCCACCGGCGGAACTCCTCTGGAACTTCATGATGATTGAGCAACACATTTTACCTGTCAGGTACTTTGCAACATGGTAAAGGTCTAATAGATGCTAACAAAATGAAGCACGTTCTGGTAGAGCAATCTTTTCACGGTGTGCTCCCGCGAGACCAAGACCTTAAGCATCACACCCTGCAGCCTGGAGATTCCATCTACTAGAAAAGACACCTCCAGAAGGACTCTCTTCAACCTCGATGGAAAGGCCTCTATCAGGTACTGCTAACTAACCCTTCCTCCACAAAACTCTTGGAATAGACTTTTGGATTCACGTGACACATCTAAAGAAACCACCAAACCCTGACCAGACCTGCACATCATCTGGTGACTTGAAAGTAAAGATTTCCTGGAATTGAAGCAGATGACATCTGATGAGACAGCTTTCCCAAGATGTCCAGACGAGGCCTGCTGGGAGTTTGTCTGCCAAACCTCTGATGCTGACATAACGCTTCAGATGACCTCCAATGCCTATGATCTTGATAAGATATGGACTTAAGGAAGAAAAAAACCACCCTGAGAGTTCTGCCTCCGATTCCTCCTTGTTACTTGAATGTGACCTCAATAGGTTTCCAGTCTGTGCACTTTCCCTCTGATGTGGGACATGACACCCAGGAAAATTCCTTAGCACCAGGAATAAAGGCCGATAAAATCAGGAAAACCTCTCAATCAGCGATGCTTTCAGAGAAAGGTCTTGATCAAAAGAGAACAATGTGAAAATTAATAAATAGAAACCTCATTTAAAATGGAGTCAGGAGGCCAGAAGGGGAAGCTCTCACACCCTACAACAACCGTCGAGCCCACGTGGAAGAAGAAAGACTTCCTCTTCTTGTCCAGCCAATGAGAGACTGTCACAGCCAGTGAGAGAGTGTCACAACTCAGCCAATGAAAAGCCAGTACACTGTGAACTCTGAGTTCCTCCAATGGACTCTTTGTTTACATCAGCCCTCCCCACATCCTCTTCCCCTCTATGGAAGAGTTTCTCCTCCCCTTGTCGCTTGGCCCTTGCAAGTGGCTCACCATGGTGGCAGATGCCTAACTGCAATTCTCTGTTGATCCCGAATAAACTCATTTTTGCTGGAGAAATAACTGGCTGTCTATTGTTTAAAGTCAACACCAACACATTTCAAAGAAAAAAGCAGAAGTACTGGGAATAATCCCCAGGAGAAAGAAAAATAAGGCCTAGACAAAGAGAATATCCCAGGTGATGAGCTCAAAAGTTAAAGTTCACAACAGCCTTTCAGCCTGGTAATCTGGCAAGAGGTACTAATAGCTTTAGGCATAACCTCTGACCCACTTCCACTTCATGGAATGTATCCTAAGTAAATAATTAAAGATAAAAGAAAAAATTTAGCCATGAGGATGTCCTACATAATAGCCAAAAGAAAAAAAAAAAAGATACAAACTAAGCTAGTTAATTAGTACCACACAATGAATGCTCTCCAGCCACTAAAAACGATCACAGCCACTACAGCTATGGAGGTATATTTACTGGCATGGAAAGATATCTTCAATTACATTGTTAAGCAAAATGAGCAAACAACAAAACAGAATATACAGTATAATACCATTTTTTCCACTCCCTAATTCTCTATATTGATAGCTGTAACTCTGTATTTCATGCTTGGAATAGAAGTGATTATTCCTGGCTGGTGGTATCATGGGTGATTCAGTCTTTGTACTTTTCCTCCAATTTCTAGTTTTTTATCATTATTACTAGAGTACCAGTACAAAAGAAAAACAAGCTTTTTTAAAACAAAAAGTCATGTACCAAAAAAAAAAGCCTGGGCTACATAACCAAGGATGAATGCAAAGACTGGAATAGTCCTATAAGGATGGCTAAAGATAAGAATAAGTTAAATATTTTGAAAAACATTAAAATGTTTAATATTGATTTTTTTAAAGAGATCATATCTAAACAAGAGTAAGTAAAAGCCTACTGGTTGAGGCACAACAGTATCACGCTAATAGATGAAAAAAGAAGACAACACAACAATCTCCACTTAGCATCTATTGTCCAGCTGGACAAGGGGTCTTCAAATAGGAAAAGTCACAGGAGTTGGCCCCACAAGGAACCGAAGCGGTGGTGGGAGAGCACCCAACCACTCTGGATGCGTCTGAGTCTCTGGGACCCAGAGGAATAATTGCCCAGAGTCTGGAAATGTCAAGAACATTACTACAAAATTGGGGCCAGGAATACGTGAGAAATCAGAGACCAGGTGAAGAGGGAGAAAACTGGAAAAAGCACCAACATCTGTTGTATTTGAGGAGTCAGATATAAAATCAAAATCTGGCTGCCTCTTCCTAGCTCTGCAACTATGTAGGCATTTTACTAACCTTTCTGAGCTTCAACTTACTGATTTCTAAAATGAAAATAATAACATATAACTCCCTGAGTGTTGGTGAGGAGTCAATGAAATAACATGTATAAAATGCCTAATTAGGTGCCATGCACCTAGGAGGCAGTCAGTCAATAAATAGCAGCTAGAGACATTTTTTTTTTTTGAGGAAGATTAGTCCTCAGCTAACTGCTGCCAATCCTCCTCTTTTTGCTGAGGAACACTGGCCCTGAGCTAACACCTGTGCCTATCTTCCTCTACTTTATATGTGGGACGCCTATCACAGCATGGCTTGCCAAGTGGTGCTATGTCCGCACACAGGATCCAAACAAGCGAACCCTAGGCCGCCAAAGCACAACGTGCAAACTTAACTGCTGCGCCACCAGGCCGGCCACTAAATACATATTTTATTAGAGGCTGGGTCTAGAAACCAGGCACCTAGATGTTTGGCCATATTTTAATCCTCAATTTACCATTCATAATTTAAATTTGAGATTCCAGATTTGTCAATAAGGAGCAAGTTACAAACACTGATGAGGCATCTGAAGGGCTGTACTGGGAAAAGGCTAGAAGGAGAAGAAAACTCCCTTCAGGGCCTGAGACTGGTGAAGAGCCACAACCCCTGGTCATCTAGGAAGGATTTCATTACCTTTACCAAGGGAAGGATTTTCCTTGGGGACAGTGACAACAAACAACAAACAGCAAGCTGCTCCACTTCTTACACTGATTCACAAGAATAAGCCAGGGACACGCAGTGCAGCCCTGGAGTCTCGTGCAAGCTTCTGGGACTCTTATTTCCAGGCTGCAAGGAAGCACTCGCAAAAGGGAGGGGCAGGAGGGATGGAGGTTAACAGCAATGCAGATCAGTTAAGAAACCTAAGAAGACACAATCCGGAAGTGAGAAGTATTTTCAGTAGATAGGGAAAGAAGAAAACAAAGCCCAAAGGCCAGGTCTGGCCTTCCATAAAAATTCTTTATCATTCCTGCTACAAATGTACTGACAGACAATTGAGGAGTAAGTTCACACGTAAAAAGAGAAAAAAACTATGCAATTTGAACTATTATCAAAGACACTTGCAAATATTTTTCCACTTTTGTTTTTCTTGATATTATTTTCTCATTAGCTGCAAACACCATTTTCTCTAGAAGCTCACAGCATAGTGGTTACAAGAGTTTGCGTGCAGTCTCCACCATCACCAATGTGACCTTGCACAACATACATAAGCTATCTGTGCTTTAGTCTCCTCATCTGTAAAGAAAAAAAAAAAAATACTCCTTTGTCCTAGGGTTGCTGTGAGGCTAGATGAGTTATATATAAATGCTTAGAACAATGTCTGGACACCAGATTTTTGTCTTTGTCTCCTTAAATTCTATACAGTTACATTACCAAGAAGAAGATTTTCTTTAAAAACTCCACTATAAATGAGAAGAAGAAATAATGTGTCTCTAGAGGCCTGAAATGTCTGATGGGTACAGAGAGGCCAGTCCCAGTTCCACTGATAGGATGACCGACAGCTATGCTGGCCTTCTATTCTCGCTGATAAGGCTGAAAACCATAATGTTTTCCCACTCACCACGCACGGCTCAGAGTGAGATTTACACAGGAAGATATTCAATTAAGCATTCATTTAAAAAGTTTACTTTTATTTTCTGTTTTTGAATAGGTGATACACAGACTTGGTATAAAATTCAAATACTACGAGGTTTATAGGGAAAAGAGAATTTCCCTTCCTCTCCCGCCCCAGCTCCCAATTCCCTGTATCAGAGCTAATGCTGTCATCTGATTCTCGTATCTTTCCAGAAATGAAGCATCATTTAAAAGAAGAGAAAGCAACAGCATATCCAACCAAGTGGTTATTATTTGTAATGACAAATGCTGTTAGGAGGAGCCTTTAATAGCATACAAAAGACTCTATACTGGGGGGCCGGCCCGGTGGCACAGCAGTTAAGTTTGCATGTTCCACTTCAGTGGCCTGGGGTTTGCTGGTTCGGATCCCGGTTGAGGACATGGAACCTCTTGGCAAGCCATGCTGTGGCAGGTGTCCCACATATAAAGGAGAGGAAGATGGGCACGGATGTTAGCTCAGGGCCAGTCCTCCTCAGCAAAAAGAGGAGGATTGACAGCAGAGGTTAGCTCAGGGCTAAGCTTCCTCAAAAGAAAAAAACAAAAACAAAAAACTCCATATTGCTAAGTGAAAAAAACTACAAAATTATATTTAAAGCATAATTCTATAAAAATGCACATTAAAAATATGAAAGAAACATGTCCAACCATCAGAAGTGGCTGCTTCAGTCTTCTGAAATTAAGGTTGAGTTTCTTCCCTTGTATCTGTCAACCTTTTTTTAAAGAAAAACTTTAAGGATATTCTAAACTGAACACCTATTTCATAACCAGGAAAAAAAATTACTCTGCTGTCATAGCATGTCCTCTTCTTTTTGTTACTTAATACTGCCACCAAACTTACAATTGTATCTGGCTTCAGAGCCTAACTATCTTAAAGGTTTTCCACTCTTACTATTTCCAAAATGGAACAGGGGAAAAAATACGTATGACTACTATAAAGCGACAAAGACTTTTTTTGTTTTAAACAAGCACTTTATGTCTTTTATCATCAAACGACTGTTACCCTTTTCAGAATAATCACTTTGGGAGACCACACACTTATTCTTAAAGTGAAAAACAGGCAAAACAGCATGATGTATTATTTTCGGAAGAAAGAGAATTTGCACCTTGGCACTGAGGCTCCACTCCCATCAGTTCAGGTAGGAAGGCTGGGGGGTGAGTGGGGGCGGGCTGACCGGGTTCCGCTGGGCTCTGGCCCAGAGTGTTCTGACACGGCCCGAAGCTCCTCCACCCCTTGTGCTAAAGAAGTGGGCACACGCATACAGATTCCCAGAGGTTACAACAGGCTGCGCATGGTGACAGAGGCCATCCCAGACTATTCCACAGAAAATATTCTTTCTCCAAAGCCACCATGGGGGCAGCAAACTCAATCTACCCTCTGGAGGTCGGCATTTCCTCTTTGGAGCTACTCAAAGTTTATACCTGCACTGGGACAAACAAGGAAGGGCTACGAGTTTGGAATATTTCTCCCTTGAAACCGAAACTAAGAAAAACACTGTGCAGTGGTCATGGCAAGTTCTCCCCGTGAACGCCGGGTCCAGACAGTGGGCACATAAGGCAGGGTTACCCTCACACCCCAACCTGACGCCAGCTCCTGGGCAGCCCCAGCAGACGAAGCCTCAGGGAGCAGGGCGTTTGTGACTAAACCAAAGGGCTATCTGGAGGCTGTGAACCTACGTTCTTCTCTTACACAGGGACTTGGACAGGGGAACTTACTGAGAGGTCAACAACAGTCTTGATGGCCTTTTCTTTTCTCTTGAGGAAGTCATCATCCTGTAAGACAAAACAAGGAATAAACAAATCTTGGGCGAAGACTGAAACGCACTGGACTGCTCAGACGTCGGCCCTATAAACCGACTTCCCGTCACTACCTCACCTGAACCAGTCTCAGTTTTCTAACAAACTGGAATACATTCTGCACGGGAAAAAGCTACCGCCTCTGCAGCTGGCTCCAAAACAGAGCTCTATAGTCAGAAAGAAAAACGGGGACCACTGAGTGCAGTGGTGACGACAAGTATTCTCATTTCAAATCCTTACGAGCTCGGAAGCCTCAGGCAAGTTACCTAGCCTCTGAGCCTCAGTCTCTCCATCTGTAAAACAGGGACAGAAACACCTATGTCAGGGGGCAGCCATGAGGATTAAAGAGTAGAAGGCAGGTGATGTGCTGGGGCTAGAATGTAGTAAGCATTTCATAGTGTCCAGCTATTGTTGTTGTTGTGATTACCTTCCAACTGTTCCTCTAAGAATGTTCTAGGCAAGTGGTCTCTTGAAAAGCTTTATATGACTATAGAGAAATATACTCATGTTCTTATAATTTAATAAAAGTTCTGGATCAAGTACCAAAACTGACAGAAAAGGACAAAACCATAGGGCTTTCCACTCAGTGCCCATTTAAACAGGCAGTTCTAGTGACCCAGGAGGTCCAGTCTCAGTGCTGCCCAGGCAGAGGCAGAGATGCCACACAGGGGGTGGGAGTGCAGGGCAGCCTGCACTCACTCTGCTCCTTCTAAGTGTGCACCCATGCTCCCAGCTGGACAAGAAAAGAAAATGAGAACACTGACCTCAGGGAGACTGTAGGCCTTCTGGAACTGGGACACAGAGTAGGAGCGGATGTAGTCACCCATCTCTTCTTTTGTTTCTATAGCTCGCTTCACCAGCCACTGCAGAAGAAAGTTAGGAAACGTGAGCCGATGGGGTGAAACACCACTGCAGTGAAGGCCAACTCAGAGATGGCACCACTCGTGAACCCAAATCACTGTCCTTGAACCGACCAAGTGACGACAAGCTATCAACACACACTGTCCTATAGGAAAAGCAACTGGCTTAGCGTCTGAGATGCTAAGATCCAGTGGGACCTAGAGCTGAGCAGCTGTGCAGGAGGAGCCTCACTTCAGAGCCTCAGGCCTCAGTTTCCCTCTCCATGTAAAGTGAAACTGAGAACGTCAGTTCCTTTCACCTCACAGAGCTACTGTGGGAGCTAATGAAACCACATGTACTAGAGTGCTTTGTAAATACCCGAAACATAACACAAATGCAGCTATCCCCACAACCTCCTGGTTATAGCGATCGATCTCAACGTCATTCTTTTTCCTGCTTCTTGCACCACAGACCAGAGAAAGGGGAAGAACCAGAGAGAACCCCTAGTATAACCCTCAACTGACAGATGAAAAAACATCCCCAAACTACTCAGATGTGAGAACAGGGTGTACTGAGTACACAGCCTTGGGCTTCGGGTTAGCTTGGCACTCACAACATTCTCTCTCTCAAACCGCACAATGCTACAAGGTGGCTGGTACTGGCCGCGATGACAGAACCTGAAGCTCAGAGAGACTACGTAACTTGCCCATTGATCCACAGCTAGCAAACCACAGAGCTGGGCGTCACAACTCACAGGCTCTTCCACACCAGAAGACTGGACATATGGGCTTCATTAAATGTTTCCCAGCTCTTTTGGGCTGATGTGCAAAAGGAGGTGTTTCTCCCTACCTCAAACTCCAGTTCATTAAAACACACACATACACACACACACACCCCATAACCTGTGGAAGATTCCAGTGCTCTGAGGGTAAGAACGCAAAGTCAAATAAGAGCCTTTGTTGTCCTCCCCTGGCTCTTCATTCAATTCCTGTACTACTGAAGAGCATTATGGAGGGGGTGCCATCTGTCAGGCTTGCCATTCTCTCTCCAGAGAGAGCCACTACATCTCAAAAGCAGTTTTTGGACAGTAGTTGTGTTTCCCCAAGAGCACAGCCACACGTGGCAAGGTTTAGCTGCCTAGGAAAGCAGACACGTGGCATGCTGCATGGCGCTCCCACAGGGACAGGAAGAAATGCTTGATCACGGAGGGCAGCCAGCTCCAGGAAAGGACACGTTTAGGAAGTGGCTGCCCAGGATAGGGGCGGCTGCAAATATCTATATAAGGAACATTCTTTTGTTGTCAGCATCTTCCATTTATTTCCATCACTCCACTCCACCCCATCTCCAAACAACCACCTCAGGCACGGACAAAGCCAGAAGCAGGGGCAGAGGATGAGACCACACTCAGAACTACGGTAGCTCCTAACTTGCACCCCTACCCCAGCACCACAGCCCCAGACAACTAAGGAGGCTGACACTTGCTCAAGTCAATTTGTCTCTGCTTTGCTTTGGATCCACAGATCCAGTTTCTGGCCTTTCATATTTGTTTCCTTTTCCCTTAATCAGATCTACCCAGAATTATCACTTGGTGGGATGCTGGAGAGTGTGATCAGATAAGGAAGGTAAAGCATGTTGAGTCATAGGATTCCCACACACAGTCCAATACTGTTTTGGAGTTCCCAGCATGAAGGGCTGTGGAGGGAACCTCTTGGACAGCCAAGCTCTGCCACAGCTCCCTGGCATTCAAGAAAAATAGCTACCCTCACAGGATACACATCCCACATGGGAGAAAAAGATGTGACCTAGAATACCAATGGCTGGAAGTTAGACCCGTTTTTCTCCCGGCTGGCATTCGGAGTGTGTTACTGTAGCTTTGTAAACGGTGTGAACAGGGGGGATGAGTCTCGAGCCCGGCACAAGACAACGAGTTCAATGGTTCCCAACTGCTGGTCCGTGACTATCCTTGCACTGGTCTCCAGCAAAACAGGAAAAACTAGAGGCATGTGGTAAGCTTTTCAGGATGCTAAAGGTATTCAATTTGAAGGACTGTCCTTTATTTTAAGATTGGGAGTTAAATGGCTTTTCAGGAAATGATAGAGAAACTAAGAGCAGTTACTTTTAAAAAGGCCGTTGCCTGGCAAAATACAGATGGCAACCATAGGTCAACCTCCATTTTTGCTTTAAAATTTTACTGGTCCATGAAATTAAGAAATCTGGTAACCAGCAGCCTAGACTCTCACATCCAGACAGGAAGCCCCCCAGCATTCAACTCACAACACGGAACATTCACAGACACTCAAAATGCCCAAACCAAATGCAGAAGATCACTTCCTTTTCACCCTCTTCTCATATCTAGAGTAGATTCTTTGCCCTCAAAGTTCTAGCATGGGGCTGAGGAAGGTCTAATCACTAGAGATCCAGGCTTTGGGGGAAAAGGCAACAACTTCACAGAATGACAGTGTTGGAGGTTTTAGTAATAACACAGGGGCCCAACTTCCTAGTTTCACAAAAAGGATCAGGTACCGTCCCTCTGCATCAGACAAAAAGTCTAACAAAGACACAAATCAAATTCTGAGTTAACGTCTTGGCCTCAAATCTACAAATTTCATTTACAAATTTACAAATTTCATGGTATTTGATTTGAAGCCTAGTGCCCGGGAAGATTCCCAACAACAGCAACAACAACAGAAACAACTATAACATTTATAAAGCACTTCCTAAAATACGCCAGTCCTTCAGCTAAGTGCTTTACACATATTAACTTACTTAATTCTCATCTGATCAGGTAGGTACTACTATTATTTCTATTTAAGAGATGAGAAATTAAGTCATTTGCCCAAGGTCACACAGGTAGAAAGGGGCAGAGCCTAGATTTGAACCCAGGAAATCTCCAGGGTCCACGCCCTTAACCCCTACACTATATAATCTTAACACAGAATTAGAAGACTTTTCCAGCAAGGGATGCACAGCTTTCTTCTCTGTGGCTGCATGAATGGTGGAGTGGGAAAATACAAGGCCTGGAGACAGGAAGTTTAGACTGGAATCTTTGCTTCTCCACTCACTAGTTCTCTGCCCTTAAGCAAATCAATTATTCCCCTTCTGAGTCTCACTTTCCTCAGATATAAGACTAGGATTATAACAGATGCTTCAAAGAACTGTATTAGGATCAGATGCAAAGTACTGCTCACAGAGGTAGCCAACAAAGGTGAATTCCTTTGCTCCTTCTCTTTTCACGGAGCCTGGAGGGCAGGCTGAGACACAAGAACCGTACGGTATATATAGTGAGCTTTACACCACAAGCCACTTAATCACAGAGTCTTGGGGAAAGGCAGGGTTCAGACAGGTCTCTCATCAGACATGTAGTCATCAAATAAGGACTGAATGCCTACAAACTGCCAGACATTCTGTAAGGTGCTAGAGAGACAACAGTGAGGATGACAGCCATAGTGCCTGTCCTCATGAAGCTTACAGTCTGATGGGAGAGACAGGTAATAACCAGACACTTGAACATACACGGTTACAAACTGCAGTAACGCAGGTTTCCTGTGAAGGAAGGGAATGTGGCCATATGAATAGACAGAGCAAAGGAAACTGTCCTAGATTAGAGGGTCAGGGGAAGCTTTCTTGAGGTTTGGGAGAACTGAGATCTGAATGATGAATATGAATTCAGCGGGTAAGGAGAGAAGAGAACAGCTTTCCAGGCTGAGGGAAAGAACAAAGAAAAGTAAGGAATAAAATGAGACTGGACAGGTCGGAAGAGATCAGAGCACGGGGGGGGGGGGGGGGCTACAAAGTTCTATCTTTACCACAAGGGCAATGAACAGTGACTGATGGGAACATTCAAAGATTCTAACAGGTGACGCTGTGCAACTAGGGTAGATGGAGTATTGGCAACCTTTTGAGGATGACATCAGGAAACATCATCACATTCTGCTGCCAGCAAATCCATACCACACCCAGGATCTGGGCCAGATGGCCCAAGAGCCAGACCTGTTACAGGAATTCTGACATTCAGAGGACAAGACACCACACAGAGGCTCTCACCTGAATAACAGGAAATATGTGAATAAAATCCATCCCTTGGATCTGGTGGGGCTCCAGCTGGTGGGGACATTGCATCCTTGGCAGGACTGAGACGATTTTCTCTGATAGTGCTCTGTTTGGAAAACACAACAAGCAAAGAGTGAGAACACACTCAGTGGCCCTTAAGACATCTCTCAAGTCTGGGCAACATGCCAGAAGAATCCAGGGCTTCTCAATGCCAGACCAGTGCCAGACTATGACCAAGTTTCTCCTGGATGACTGCAAAATGAGAAAAATAAACACAATTTAAATGTGAGTGTGTGTGTGCAAGCAAGGCCAAAAAACTTCCTTCATCCTTTAAGATTGTGTTCTTCCTTTTTTATATGAAAATATTTTGTTTCTTTATGAAATTATAGTTATGTTAGAGATACTACCTATTTTTTTAACATCCTTACACGGTAAAATAAAAAGTTATCAGTGCCCCATATTCTTTTGCATTTCATTTTACTGACCTACTTCTTCCAAAAGTCTGTGAACCACTAGGGTCCCACATTAAAAAAATTGTTCTAAATATCATTCAGGCAACAAATAATTACCAGACCCCGTGCCAGGTGCCCAGAATATTAAGACAAATCATGAGGTCTCAGTCTTAAAAAAATTTGGAGTTCTCTACTCTGGTACAAAAGTATCTTTAAAATAAGAAAATAGCTTTTAAGTTTTTTGATACTCTAAAATTAATCCTACATTTGGGGGAACCATGTCTCCTCACTCTTCTTTCCAGAGAAGAGAAACTCTGCACTTCTCAGGAGGGACACTGTGATCTGTCTGCAACACCTTGCCTCAGTCCTCCTCCAATGAAATGGCTGGGAGAAGGGGGGAACCGGGCTCCTGAGGTCCCAGACACTCTTCTGCCTCGGTCAGGAGGTAACAGCCTGCTGGGGCGGTTTCTCGGCTCCGCCTGGGCCTGGGCAGGACAGTTTTATGGCAGGAGCGACAGAGGGACTTGTGTGCACGTCCATCTCATCACAAACTTAAGCCTCCTTCTTTAATCAGCTGATATTTGATCTCCAACTGTCTGGTTCCTGTTTCTTGTATCTTAACTGGATCAGATTCAAGAGGAGAGAGAAGTTATTTAGTAGGTCTGCTAAACCCCAAGGCCATGGTACACGGACCGGGAACCTTGAGAAACAGTCATGAGGCACAGTCTTACGGGGCCATAGAGAGAAACAGAGACTTCTGGCTCAGCCTACATGGATAGTTTAGGTTATACCCCCATCTAGGACCCTTTAAAAAATCTTAGCCAGTTACAGCAGCTACTGTGGCCTTGTTTACAACTACAGGTCTATTTTCTAATAAATGAAGGCCCTGGTAAATAAGGTTACCAGGTTTTCCTAGATGCTCCAAATTCAACAAGTTTTGGGTCTACCAAAAGTGTTCTCTGTTCAAAGAAATTTTGTGCATCTTTATCTTCCTGCAGTTCCATAATCCTCCCCAGGAGACAGACAGCCTTTGGACCAACATCTAACTCGGGCCTGGCTGAGAGCCATTCTTATCTCACCTGTTCCCCTTAACAGGGTTCAGCCCCTCAGTCATGGCAGGAACTAAGTAATCTAGGGACAAAAGCTGAACGGCTTTCCAGGGAACGGTCCCCAGAGAACACACTCTGAAACCATGTTTATACCAGGAAAGTGGCTTTACAAGGTGGGACCAAGGTTAAACTGCTGAGGGAAACAGTCACCCCCCAGCTCTACTGATCATACGATCAAATGTCAAGTCCAATATGTTAAGAGAAAAAAACAAAACATGGAGAGGGGAAGACTGACACCCCACAGAAGGGAGCATCCACTCCCAGGAGGGACGCCTATGGGAGAACAACTTCACCCCCAGCAGAAACCGGGGAGGCAATTTATCCAAAAGGTCCGAGATGGAAAAGGAAAGTATCATGTGGCTCTCAGCCGCCCCTGGGGCCCCTCCTTCCTGAGAGCCTGTCTTCTGCCATGAGATGTGCAGCCCGCTCCAGTGGGGAAGTCTGCGGTTGTCCAGCTCTTCCTGGGGCTCCAATGGGATAGTCTGGTAGGGAAGTATTAACAAACCCATTTGGCAACATATCAAAGTCACTCTCTCTGATAAGCTTTATTTCTATTTTGATTTCCTTCAGACTCCCATGCCCTGTTTCTTTAAAATTTGTCAGGGGAAGAGATGGGTGCTTACTTGGCCCTGCTTCCCAAACTTGAAGCTTAGCAAATGAAGATGATTACCAACTCTGGTTTTGTGTCCTTGCTCAGCGCAGGTCTTAACTACACATGTGGGGCCACCTTTCCTCATAATTAGATTTTGGTTCAGCGGGAGGAACACTCCCTCTAGTGGCTACAGGTCTACGGGGCTGCATAGAGTCACTGATTGCCTAGAACCATTCAGTAGCTTAAAAACAAGAGGCTGGGACTCCCAACACCATCCAGCCTAACCCTCTACCTTCAGACAAGGTTCTCCCTGGCCACTTCTCAGGGACAGCCTACTCTTCCAGTTCATAAAGGCCCCGAGGGAAGACTGTCTCAGGTCATCTCAGGGTTTACAACCCTCTTAAACCAGCCTCCCAGAAATTACAGTGTACTGAAACAGCTGAAGGCACTATCACTGCCAGGGGTGGGGGGTGGGGGAGTGGGGATGGGGGATGTGGGTGAAACACAGGCAGGCTGGGGGCAGCGGGTAAAAGTCAGAAAGACTTCTTTCAAAAACCCACCATTCCCCATTTGGCTTCTCCCTGGAGCTCAGGGTGAATCCTCTGACTTTCTGAAAATCAGGGAAAATGACAATTGCAGAGGTCACCAGGCAGGTTTCCCAGCCTAAGATTTTAACAGGCCCACCTGTCATTACAGGTTTTAGTTTTAATAAGCGTTAAGTGCACTGTTTCCTCCTCCACTGCAAACAGTTTGAGAGAGTGAATTAAACCAGTATCTAAAGTCCAGCTCTATCACCTACTCTGGGACTTGTGGCAAGCCCCCTGGTCCCTCTGGTCCAATACTCCCATCATAAAATGAGGGACAATCCCTGTCCTATCTATTCAAAGGTTGTCATGAAGATTAAATAACAAAATGCGCGTACAAGTGCTCTGCACACAAGTGACTAGCAAACGTGTGTTGCTGAAATGAACTGTTACAAGCCTAAAATCTCATTTATGGACCTCTGAGCATAGGACCCTGCAGTAAATGGGGCTTTCGGCAGGTTGGGGATGGAGGGTAGAAGCTCATGGAACCCTCGAGCAAGAAGGATCAAGAAGGAGAACAAGGCCCCCAACTGGACACGTACAGAAGACAGCCTGAAAGATACTCATGCCCTCAGGAGGCAAGTGCGCTCCTGAGACAGAGCTGCCTGGCCACCGTCACATCAGCCAGGATGTAGGAAGGCACTGCAGACATAGGCAGCATTAGTCTAAAATGCACCTAACCTCAAACTGGGTGGGCAGGAACCCAAAACAGAGAACACATTCCAAATACAAACAGAAAAGATTTTGGGATAGTGCCGTGTGGCTATGACATTTCTCCTATAATGTGATGCCCTGCTGGGAGCCTGGTGGGTCTTTAGTCATGCAAACCCCGTCCCCAGCTTCGCCCCACAACTATAGTTCATGGCTCTGCACTTAAAAGCTGCACTCTCAAGTACCTACCAGAGAACATAATACATCCTTAACCCCTTTTCCAAACCCTTTGGGGCCAGCTGCATTTCAGAATTCAGAATTGTTTAGAAGTTTGCCCCTTAGTGTACCTAAGGGACATACATTATGCATCATGTAGAACCCCAGTGAAGTCTAGTCCAATACCCTATAATCAAAGAAATTAATATTTCTGTAGCAAAACTCATGAATATTCACATAAGTGGGATCAATAAAGACTATAAATAGCCTTAAATCAGTTCAGGTCATGTTTTGTTTCCAAATAAGTTTTGTATCCACGCTTAAAAAGAAAAAAACCCATTTTCAGTGTTTTTCTTAGATTTCAGAAATATGAATAAGGGATTGAGAAGCTGTATAAAAAACACTATGCTCCAATATCTTTTAAGAGTACTGTCACTGATGGGAAGGTATCATAACCCCCAAGGACACCAAGGTGAAAAAGGGGCTAAGAACCACTGTAAAACTCCAAAGGAATTTAGGAAGGAGAGATACGCAGAATCTAAGAAATAGTAAGACTAGCCCCGAAAGAATGCAATGGAAAGAAGTCCCAGCGCATCAGGGGTGCCACAGGTGTAAGAAGCAATGAGCTCAAATTGGAACAGAAAGAGGCTTCCGTCAAGAGTGTCTTCAAGACAGTGAATCATGTTAGTAAACAGACTGATTAAGAAGCTGGCTCATCTTAGCTACAGATAAAGGTATGGGCTTCTTTGTCAACAAGAAAAAAAAGGCAATCAGAAACTCAAGGAAAAAACGTGCATAAATATGAAGTAAATTACTGTGTGCCTGATTTTCAGTGATGCATAAAGGCCATCTCCACTCGCTCGGGCCAAGTACCTCAGAATCATCCTCGACTCCCTTCTTAACCCCAAATCCAATCTGTCGAAATCCTGTGGGCCCTACCTTCAGAACAGATCCAGAATCCCACCACTGCCAGCTCACTGTCCAGGCCACCACCTGCGCCTGTGAGGATGACGACAACGCGCTCAAGTCTCCCAGATTCCACCGTCACCCCCTGAATTCAGTAATCAGAGGGGTCCTTCTACAACAAAGAACAGACGAGGCTCCTCTTCTCTCAAAGCCCACCAGGGATATCCTATCTCACCCAGAGTAAACCCAAGTCCTCACGTTGACCTGCAAGGCCCTACTTGATCTGGCCCCCATGACCTCTCTGCACCTGCCTCCTAGCGCCACCTCCTCCTCACTCCACTCCAGGCAACCTTCTGCTGAGGCCTTCACACTGGCAGTTCCCTTTGCCTAGAAGACTCTCCCCTCAAGTCTTAGCCCTGATATCATCTACTCAATAAGGTCTACACGGACTCAAAACTGCAACTGCCTCCTACCCTGTGTCCCTCCTCATACTTCTTCCCACGTTTAATTTTTTCCATACATTACTTCTTTTTTTTTCCCCTTTTTGCTGAGGAAGATTCTCCCTGAGCTAACATCTGGTACCAACCTTCCTCTACTTTGTATGTGGGTCGTTGCCACAGCATGGCCACCAACAAGCGATGTAGGTCCAGGATCCAAACCCGGGCCACCGAAGCGGAGCATGCCGAACTTAAACCACTAGGCCACAAGGCTGGCCCCTAGATATATTACTTCTATATATAGTTTACTTATTTGCTAAATTAGTTGTTTATGGTCTATCTCCTCCAATAGACTCTAAGCTCCAGGAGGGCAGACATTTTTCATTAATGTATCCAAAGTACCCAGAATAATGCCTGACACATAGCAGGGGCTCAACAAATATTTGCTGAGTCAATGAATAAATGAAAAGAGATTCTTTTGACTGTGATATTTTGAATATTCCCCTTTAAACAACACCATTATGGTCCAGATTACATTTCCTTTTCTTGGAGCCCATTACAATTCTTAGTTCTTTTCTTTTCAGGTGAAGATTGGCCCTGAGCTAACATCTGCTGCCAATCCTCTTCTTTTTGCTGAAGAAGACTGGCCCTGAGCTAACATCCGTGCCCATCTTCCTCTACTTTATACAAGGGACACCTGCCTCAGCATGGTTTGACAAGCAGTGCATAGGTCCACACCTGGGATCTGAAGCAGTGAACCCTGGCCGCTGAAGCAGAGCGTGCGAACTTAATCGCTGAGCCACCAGGCCAGCCCCAATTCTTAGTTCTTATTGTAAACACTGCTTATAGATTTACTTTTAGAATCTACATGTAGATAAAGCATGGACAATTTAATTGCTATTATAGAAGACACTATAAATATGATACACTGAACATTATAAAAGTTTTTTTTGATGGTGTATGGAGGCTGAAAGGTAGAAGGAAAGACAGAGATATGAAAACATCTACTCTACGTCGTTAGGAACCAGGAGAAACTATACTATATTAACGTGTCAAGAAATAGAAGCTTAAGTAGATTAAAATTATACAAGTAATCAGAGAAAAACAGATAATGATGACAAGACCAGAAGACGAAGGGGAGGTAGTGAGTAGTCCAGGCAAGCTGATTTCCTCCGCCCATCAAACCTGAATGAAACAGAGTGCATACACAGTTGGAGATGGAGAAGTGACTTCTCTGAAGGATCTAAAACCTAAACAGTCAAAGATGATTCTCTCCAGGGAATAAAACTGGGCTGTAGAATGGGAAGGGGGACAGACATCAGCTGTATATTGTGTTCCCTTTGGCAGTATTTGAATTTTTTTTCTAGCTTCATGGATGTAACACCTACATAATAGAAGAAAAAAAACACAATGAAAATCCACCTCTGGATTCAGCCCAATCAGCACAGAGCAGCCCACACACCTGGACTGCCTCCCCGGGAAGGACTCTGCACTGTAGGTCGCTGGATGCGATGCCACAGTCCCGGAACGACATTAGAGACGTAGAGCCCTGCTACTCACGGCTGGGCACCAATGAGCACAGTGTCACAGACAACAATATGTCCTCTCTAATGAGGAGCCAAGGGATGTCCTTTGGTCTTAGTATTAAGACTTTTGGTGATTCTGTGGGACTGATTTTTTCTTCTACTGAATGGAAACTGTGAATCGCGTATGTTGTCATGTATTTCTCTCTTCATTAGCTGCCAGAAAGCTTAGAGACAAATCTGTGGCCCACCCTTAGGAAAACAAGGCATTTTGTGGCCTATCACAAATGTGGCAGCCTTGTCCCCAATTCTATTTTCTCTCCTCTTGCTTTGCTTAGCCTTCGCTTCGGCTTCCCATTACTACTGCTTCATGTGCATATTTGTGAACATCTTCAATCCATTTGGAAGTGTTTTTTCTTGGGGGAGGATAAGGCTTCAGCAAAATGAAAAGATAAATCACAAACATATAGATCTGGGATCACAAATCCTTCTTCTTACAGATAAGGGAACTGAGGCCTGCCCAAGGTCACACAGCGGCCGACTGGCAGGGCTGGGCAGAACGGGGATGCTAGATGGTCTAATGAAATCACCAAGCCCCTGGGGAGCTATGGAAGACTAGGCGGGGTACCCTCCGGTGAAATCTCTAGCAAGGAGCCTATGCTGCCTTCTCTGGATGACAGGAAAAGTGAGGCTCTGCCTCACACAGAGGCAATGGGGATGGAAAGATTCTCCTTTCTCCATCCTATTCAACTTCGATCCAAATTAATTGCCTTGGAAACAGAGATAATCTAAGCAGTCACTAGAAACTCTGATGAAGGAAAAGTATCAGAGCTGCTGAACATCACTAACCATCAGGTAAATGCAAATCAAAACTACAACGAGATGTCATCTCACATCTGCTAGAATGGTTATCAGCAAAAAGACAAGAAATAACAAGTGTTGGTGAAGATATGGAGAAAAGGGAACCCCTGTACACAGCTGGTGGGAATATAAATTGGTGCAGCCACCATGGAAAACAGTATGGAGGTTCCTCAAAAAATTAAAAATAGAACTACCGTATGATCTAGCAATTCCACTTTTGGGTACATATCCAAAGAAAACAAAATCACCATCTCAAAGAAATATTTGTATCCTTATGTTCATTGCAGCGTTATTCACGATAGCCAAGATTTGGAAACAACCTAAGTGTCCATCCATGGACAAATGGATAAAAACGACGTGGTGTATGTGTGTGTGAGTGCGTGCATTATATATATATATATATATATACACACAAGCGAACATTATTCAGCCGTTAAAAGGGAGAAAATCCTGCCATTTGCGACAACATGGCTGGACCTTGGGGGCATTATGTTGAGTGAAATAAGTCAAAAAGAGAAAGGCAAATACTGTATGATCTCACTTAAATGTGGAATCTCAAATAACTGAACTCACAGAAACCGAGAATAGATGGGTGGTTGCCAGAGGCAGGGGGTGAGGCGTGGGGGAATTGAGTGGAGGCAGTCAAGAGGGACAAACTTCCAGTTAATAAGATAAATAAGTTCTTGGGATATCACGCACAGGATGGTAACTATAGTTAACAATAATATATCGTATATTTGAAAGTTGCTAAGAGAGAGATCTTAAAAGTTTTTATTCCAAGACAAAAAATTTGTAACTATGTAAGGTGATGGATGTTAACTAAAACTTGTGTTAATCATTTCACAATACATACGTATATCAAATCATTATATTGTACACCTTAAACTAATATAATGTTATATATCAATTATATCTCAAGAAAACTGGAGGGAAAAAGTTAAAAAACAAGGGGGCTGGCCCCACAGCATAGTGGTTAAGCTGGGTGCACTCTGCTTTGGTGGCTGGGGTTCACAGGTTCAGATCCCAGGTGCAGACCTACACCACTTACCAGTCATGCTGTGGCAGCAAACCACATATAAAATAGAGGAAGACTGGCACAGATGTTATCTCAGGGCCAATCTTCCTCAAGCAAACAAAGAGGAAGACTGGGAAGAGAGGTTAGCTCAGGGTGAATCTTCTTCAGCGAAAAAACATAAACCAAACAAAAAGAGCAAATGTTAGAAATAGCCTGAACATTAAATGACTCTTAGATGCTAGCTGTGACTTTGGCTTCTATCAGCTTCAGTTTCACAATCTGTAAAACCGTGATAACACTTGTTGTTATGAAAATTAAGATAAAATACATAAAGCATCTAGCAGAACTTTCAACTCATAGTAGGCAATCAAAATTAGCTCCCTTCCCCCCTTTAGGTTCTCCCATGGCAAACCAGGATAACTTACATTTTTTGACCTATTGTAGAGTTTTCCTGAAAGAGCAAATCAACGTCTATGTCAAAGTTGCATGTGGTAATGCACCAAGTCATTCCTCCTACTACCTGCAAGACAGAAAGAAAATATCTGTTTTCTCTTTCTAGTTTGGGGAGAGGAGAAAAGTAGAAGGTAGAAAAAATATAAGTAGTTCTTACAGACTCAGTGAACATACAAAATTACATATCTTTAGAGAGAGAGTATATGTGTCCTTCTGACTCCATCAACTATAATTCATCGAAGACAGCACTGCTGAATAAAACTTTCTGCAATGATGGATATGTTCCATATCTGCATTGTTCAACATAGTAGCTACTAGCCACATGAGGTTACTGGTCACTTAGAATGTGGCTAGTGTGACTGAGAAATTAAGCTTTCATTACTAAATGGACATACCATTCACAGGTCCTTTTTATACTGAAGGGGACAGACATTAACTCTCAGCCAAGAGAAGTCTTAATTCAATTTCAGGCAAATGCCAGACTGCAGAAGAATTATGTGTTTTATAGACCAGATATGTGAGTAGCAAGGCTGACATTCTGTGACTCATTACTTAATTTCCATGTATCTTATTTTTTCCATCTACCTAAACGCAATGAGAATCCCTGCTCTACTTTCTTCGCAAGATTTCTCTGAGATGCAAATGAGATGAAGGCTAAAAATCCATGTTGCAACACAATCCTTAAGATACAGCTTGATGTTAGAAAAAACAATAGTGAATCTTCTCCCTGGCTGTTTTAGACCCTTGTGAGATGCCTAATAAACACAGATTCGAGGCCCCAGCCCAGACCTAACTAACCAGAATTTCAATGGGTGAGGCCTGGACATCTGTATTGTGAAACAATCCACAGCGATTCTGCTATGTGCAGCCAGGACTGTGGCCCACTGGCTCACTCAACACTTTCTTCCACCAGGAAGCTTTCCTGGCCTGCTCTGTCTGATCTGGATGCTTCATTTCTGTGCACAGTTCACTGCAGCACTTACTGCATCATGCCATCCATTCTATGAGTGTTGGTCTACTTGTCTCTCTTCCCTATTCCATAGAAATCGGGCTCTGAGTACAGGGCCTTCGTCTTATCTCGCTGCCCTCGACACCTATTACTATGCCTTGTACATAACAATTGTTCAAGGTTCTGCTGAATTAAAAAATTTCATCCTGTAGTGACTTCTCCCTCTTCCAAACTCAGCATTTACCATCCATAGAACATCTGGCAATTGTCTGTGAGCACACTGACTTTGGAAAGCTCCTTACTAACTCAGATTATTTTATCATACACAAGCTTTACCTCACCACCCAAACTATAACTTCCTTCAAAGGATGAACTATTAGTTTTGCCTCTTTGCACTTCCCAAAGCTTTGTACATAGAAAAGGAATTCAAGGCGTCTCTACTGATATATTGTTATTTCCTTTTAATAGGACATTTGAACACTTCCATAAGCAATCTGAATCAGGGAGAAATGGAAACGTGCACTTGGACAAAGTAAAAACAGAATCTCTTCCTCTCTTTTTCTCTGCTATGATTAACCATGCCATCTTGACAAAAGACAGCCTAATGGTTAGGAAGAGTTCCTCTTACCTTGTCAAAAGGTGACAAGCCTTTAATTCTTGCCCTGAAATACCCAGCTGCAACCAAGAGCTCCAAAATTTCAGTCAACTTGACATTTTGTTCTTCATCTTCTCTTGTTTCTACCTAAAAAAAAAAGTAAAAGTTAGGCTAGTAAAAGCTACTTTGAATAAAGGAAATCCAGGTACATCCCCCGATGCCACAAGCTCATTGCCAAGAAGCAGGTGACACCTGGCTGTATCACTGTATTCATGCAGGAGCACGGGGACACAGTGCTGCCAGAGTTGCAAAGAACAGGGTCCCCAGGCCTCAACAAGCTGTTAATCATCATAGGTGGGGAGAAGATACACAGAGATAGTACAGACTTTTCCTCAGGTGCCAAAGGAACCCAGGGGAAAGGAAGATCACAGCATGTAGCCTCCCTATGCTAACACATGGTTTACTTGATGGGCTTCTTGACTAGATTATAAGCTCCTTATTGACAAGAACAAGGTGGGTTTTTTTTTTTTTTTGAGGAAGATTAGCTGTAAGCTAACAACTGTGCCAATCTTCTTCTACTTTCTATGTGGACTGCTGCCACAGCATGGCTGACAAGTGGTGTAGGTCCACGCCCGAGATCCAAACCCATGAACCCAGGCCGCCAAAGCGGAGCACACCAAACTTAACCACCACACCATGGGGCCAGTCCCTCTGCACTTCTCTTTTTGATCTCTAAAGCACATGGAAGGAAGGCTTTCAACCCAGATATATTAAAGGGCGATTATTTCCACATAAAAGGATTGCCTTAAAATAATAAATTCACCTAATATATTTAAATAGGAATTTGATTTAAAAATTTTAATTATATTCTACCTTCACTCCCAGGTGTTTATCTACAAGTTAAATATATCTAAATACTCTAGTACTTTTGCCTCCCTTTACTTTCATGAACTGTGCCTTTCACACTTCCATTATTGCAGAAAATCAGAAACCACTCTCTATAAAACAGCACCAACGGATCCTGGTTCAAATCCTCGTACCCACCTCTGCCTACTCCCTTACCTCACAGGCCTGTTAAATCTTCCTTTACCATGCACCTCATGCTTATCCTCCCTCCCCTGTTTACACTTCACGCCAGGACTATTGCAACTGCCTCTCAACCTTTCTTCCCTGTTAATTTGTTTTGCTCATTCCTTCTTAAATCCCAGCTTTCACATCATCTCACTTTAGCTCACCCCCTCTGCCCTCATCATTAATGCACCATACACTGTCTATAAGATAAACTCCAACTGTCTTGGTTTGGCTTTCAGCTCTCTGGCCATAACTTTTCCTTTTGGCTTCGTCCTTTACCTCCTCCCAAAACAATCCACACATGGCTATGGCCAACCTAGGCAAGCACTGCTCATTCCCATTTCTTCACTGTTCACACCACCCCCCTTCTCCTCATATTCTCTAACCACCAAGAAACCACCTTCAAATTCCAGCTCCTATTCAACACCAACTGACAAATACAGGCTGACATGGTCATTCCCCTGCATTTCTATTTTATTTATAGTCCATGCCATTCATACAATTAAGTATCAACCTACACTAAGTGACGTGTCTGGTGTTAATGTACATAGTTGTCTTTCTAACTGGACTATTAGCTGGTTCAGGAGAGGACTATAAATTATTCACCCATGTTTACTCCTCTGCTCTGAAACAGCACTAGCCTCAAAGGACACACTTATTAAACACGGAATGATGTGCTCAATCATTACATAAAGTGCATGACCTAAGCCAGTCATGGATTAACAAAATGTCTTCACAGTATGACACTGACAATGGAAATTCCAGTTTATTTTGAAGCACTAACTGCCAGGAGAGGGAGCACACATATTAACATACAGTTGAACATGGAATTGCTGAAGTGACAGATCATCCCTGCGATGGGAGGTGGTAGAGGTGACTGCCTGGCACAACTGCTCATTTGACACCTCTCCCTCTCTCAAATGACCCTGATCCAGCCTATCAGAGATTCTGAAGGTCAGCATTCACTGATTCCTAATGCACGTGCAAAAAGAAAGTAATATTAACTATTCACACCTTTTCTTCCTTCACAAAAGATCTGGGATGGTTGAGAAATATCTACAGGTGGAGAAATCCAAAGAAAAGAGAAGGTAAAGAGTAGTATGGGTCACAAAGATAGAGTAGAAAAAGAAAATGGGCTGATATAAGTATTGTCTGGAAACTCTTGGCATGTAAAACAGGAACCCTTCATTTGTTCAATCATCATTTATCATGAAAACACTTCCCAAAAGAGGACAATCCATTACAGGAGGACCACCTCTGTTTCAATTTGTACCTAATGAGCACCCACTGGCCACCGCACAGCAGACGCATGGCCCATGCCTCTCGTCCACTCACCCCCAAAATGGAGAAGTGGACTTGCGCAATCTAATCTGTGAAATAAATTTTTGGCACAAGACCCAGAGTGAGAATGCTAATACAACTCCAACTTCACCTCACAGATTAACACTGAAACAAAATGGAAAAGGGCCACTGACTAACACACAGGGAATGAAAGAATACTCTCTCTCAAAGCAGTAAAAAGTCACCAGGCTGGTTAATCCATCTATTTGTTGAAACTAAAATTCTGACAAAGACGCATGACTGTGAGCTCTTAAACCAGGCACACTGAAGTTTCAATTGCCCTCTACTGTATTCAGGTAAGCTGGAAAGCAAGGCTAGGTCTAGCCACCTTTCTGTCCTTCACATACACACAGTAATGGGTTTAAATAATTGAATTTAATAGGTTAACAGAACTAGTATCAGCTTAACAACACAGACGATCCATATTCATATGTACTGGTCTTTGAACTGAATGATAATCATTTGATTATATTCACCCTGTCTGCCTCCTATTTGCCAGGAACTGTCTTAGGCTCTTGAGAAGTGACACATCAGACCCAGCCCCCAGCAGTCAGAGAAGGGTTTAACAAAGGACACAGAGGAGCAGGCTACCTTTCATTTTACAAAGAACCCCACTGGTAGTACTGTGGGACACTGAATGGGAGAGATTTAAGACAGAATCTGAGAGAGCAGACAGGAATCTGCAGCAAAAGGCCAGGCAAAAACTTGATGAGAGCCTACAACAAACAAGTGGCAGAAAAAAAATATTAAATCAAACATTACAGTACAGATTGCAATCTTCACAATCCTCGTCCCATCAAAGCAACTTGGATGTAAGGTTTGACCTAATACAAGGATTCTGAACATGTTACATTTCTGTGTGTGTGTGTGTGTGTGTGTGAGCGAGTTTGAGTTGAGAGAGAAAGACTGGCCCTGAGCTAACATCTGCTGCCAATCTTCCTCTTTCTGCTTGAGGAGAAGCAAACTTTTCCAGCGTTGCTTGACGAGTGGCACTAGGTCTGCGCCTGGGATCCCAACCTGCGAACTTCGGGCCACCGAAGAGGAGCGCCCAAACCCAACCACTACCCCACCGGGCTGCCCCCTCCCGCTAGTTACACTTCTTAGGTTTTCTTAAGATAACTACAAACTGGACTTGCATTCTGGCAGCACACATTGACAGATAAGTCTGTCCTTCCACTGCGATATCCCCAGCTTTTATGCACAGAACAGTGACCCCTCAACTCGTGGGTACTTGAGGGATGAAAGAAATGAGGATTTGGGTGTGAGGGGGCAGAGAAGCAAGAATGGCCACAGGCAAACTGTGAAGAGACCACTCACCACGTCAAGGAATGAGTCCCCCTGCCAAAGGCCTGCTTCAGAACCTTAGGAAGGGGATAGAGGAGCTGTGTGGATTCCATTTCTTTCAAGAATCTAGTAAACTAGACTAGCTTTCGGAAGAGAAGACAGGTGCAACCCACCCAGCTAAGTGATGCTTGCAGCCAAACGGAAATGCACTTTCCTCCCCTTTATTCCCAGGCAATGTGGAAACCCGGAAACCACTGATGATCCCGTCCCGAGGAGGTACTTCATAACAACTGGAAGGAAAGGCACCCGCCGTCTCCTGCAGAAGCAGCCACGTTTCCGCCCAGCGCTCCGTCCCCGGCCCCAAAGCACCACTGGAGAGCGCGTCGCCACCGCGGCCAGCACCCAAGATGCGCCCAGCTCCCAAACTTCCTCCTGCCGCCCGGCCCGGCGTGCGGGGAAACGCAGAGCGGCTCTCCCTCCCACACCATGGCGCGCGGGGCTGGCCGCCCGGACCCCGTGGGCCCCGCGGGGCGGCGGCAGGAGCCACAAGGTCAACGCCCGTTGCACAAGCCGAGCGCGGACCGTCCCAGCGCGCGTCTCGTGACTCCCGGGCACAGCCGCCCTAGCCCTCCAGGCGAGCCCTTGAAACCGCCAGGGAGAGCGTGAGGGCTGGGGCCCCGGGCCGTGCGGCGCCGAGGGCTGCGTCGGGGCAGTTACTGGGCTGGGAAGGCCACCTCCGTCGCAGGAGACCCTGCCGCGGTTGAAGTGTGCGCGCGCCCACGACCACGCTGGGGGCCAGCTCGGTTGGGCGCGCAGGGCCGGTGCTCCCCGCGGAGACACACCTGAGCAAGGGGGCGGGACGCCCCAAACGCAGCCCGGGCCCCGCTCTGCCCGTTCAGGCGGGCTCGGCCCTCTCTCAAAATCGCGGACATGCCAGAGAGAGGGATCTTACCTCCGGGAGACCTTGGCCCTCTGGCCCTTTGGGCAACCCCATGATCCAGTCGGACTGACGAGCGGCTGCGGCAGCGAAGACTGCGGAGCACCCGCAGGAAGCCGTCCCCAACCGCGGAGCTGCTACCGGGGTGGAGTGCAAAGCAGCAACTTCCTCCGCTACCGCCGCCGCCGGCCCCGGCAGGGAGCGCCACGGCCCGGCGGAGCATGCGCGCTGGGGCGGGAGCGCGGCGCGACTGCGCCTGCGCGAGGACAGCCCCGGGCAAAGCTGGGACTGGCAGGGACGCCAGACCTCCTCTCCGGTGATGGTCCGAGGGCCGACGTTTGCTGGAGCTTCGCGCCTGGGCCCTGCATTTTTCTCCGAGGTGCTTTGTAAAAGGGACTATTCCTTCATCTCGGGGAAATTTTGCATCATGGCTCCCCTTTCTGCTTTTCACGGGCATCGTCTGCCCTCTCCATGAGACGAACTTCCGAAGCCCCCTCGCTCTCGGCTCGGAGTCCGAACACGAATGAGTTTGGGGATTTCGGAGACCCTGTCCCGCTTCTAGCTGAATTGGGGTGTCCCCTGACTAGAGCACACTTGGGCAAACTTCTCCATACACGGACCAGGAACGCAGCCCCCGAGAAAGAATTCTTCACGGCCGCTGCCCCCAGCTTTCGAGACTGCGCCTCTTGTTCCCCAGAAAACCTCGTTTGGGATAATGTCTCGCCATTCCCACCTCACCATCCCCAGTTCTGAATCTTCCTTAGGCGAAGGTCATCTCCGAGAATGCGACTTCGGTGTTGACGTCATTTTAGCTGCCGCATCACTTCCACGGTGCACCTCTTGTCTGTCCCAGAGGATGGCAGCGATTTAAGAGTTGTCTCCCTGGCCACAAGCCCCTGGCTCCCACCCCATGATGGCTTCTCCAGCTTTGTTTTTTTCTTTAATAGATGAAGAAAGAGGTGACGTGAAAACTTGCTCTAGGAAGAGATCCTTCCCCTATACGTGTGGGGAGGAGGGGGGAAGGGAGTATTGTGAAGTTATGAGCTCCTTGAGATCAAAGAGGCCGTGTGTGTGTGTTTCCTCTCTGCATCCCTAGCATCTTAAAAAGTAGATGCTCAGTAATTGTATGTCCTTGAAGAAATTCTTTTTATACTCCCTCTAGAGTTTATCCTGACAGAACAGAGAGATCTCTGGAACGAGTGATGGAAGGGCCCTAAGAACAGACATTTCCTTCTTAAGTTGAGTTAGCAAATGTTACTAACCAAACTGTGTGCCCCCCCAAACCCCCCCATAATTTGAGAAATTGGAATAAGCAAATTAAGATGTTGGGATGAGAACTGTTATCTGAGTTATGTAACATCTTGCTCTTACCCATCGTAAAGCCAATGAAGCTCAGTTTCTAACATGCCCACTCTCATAACTTCCCAAATGTGCTATTTTTGTAATTATAAAATTGTCCTTCCCTGAGGTAGTATAGGCTGAGGGGGAATGAAAGGTGATAATGTTGTGACCACTCTCGGGTGGTTAGACAGGTACTGATGCCTAGGGACAGGTAACAAAATCTGATGTAGCAGGCAAGCTTACATAGCTGTATGTAAAGCAGCCCAGGGAATAGAGCCTGGATAATAGGACTCAGGTAGGCCACATGCACGTCCCTTGTTGTAAATGCTTTTGCAATATTTTAAATAAATATGGGCAGCTAATTTTCCCAGTAAGAAACTGTCCTGTAGGGTGACAATAGCAGAGTTGAGTTGGCAGCATGCTTTGCTTTGCTTTTCTTTTCTTTTAAAGATCCAAGTGAAACAGCTGTGGCAGCAGTCAAGAAAGCTTGAGCAGCCCATGTTTGAGAGAGGAACCCCTGCACAGCCTTAGAGAAGACCTTGAAGAGACGATGTCAGAGAAGGAGGTTTGTGAGGACCCAGGTAAATGCATCTCTCTCCCTCTCTCCTGGCTCAGGGTACTCATACACATTTTGTCTCCCTAGTGGAATATTTGGGGATTAGGGATCATTCTGTCCCTCCTGTGCACATCTAATACAGAAATGTGTGATGTTCTAAGTGCAAGATTCTCAGGAACCTCACAAAGACTTTCCTTTCCTGGGTAAAAGGGTGCCATAGTAAAGAGCTTCCTTTTAGGGTCACCTTTATTTTGGGTGAAGTTTTGAATAAAGCTTCGATTGTTCTGGCCTCATGTTTCTCCCAGCCCTTCCATTCTGAGCTCTTGCTATGACCAGGAAGGGGAATCATGAAGTTTGGAAGCACGAAGGGACCTTAGAAGGCATCTAGTGCAAATATGGGTGTTTAGAAAAGTAAAGTGACACAGTTTAGGTTATTGCATGTTATTGGCAGTGCTGGAACCAGAGCCCCACATTTCTGATTCACAAGTCCTTTTATTCATCCACCATTCATCCAACAAATATTACTGTGTTCCTTCTAAGTCAGTGACTCTCAAACTTAGCTGTGTGTTGGAATCACGTGAGGAGTTTTAAAAGCTACCAATGCCTGGGCTCCACCCCTAGCAATTCTGATGTAATTGGTCTAGGGAAAGACATGAATATAAGATTTTTCCCCTGGAATAAATTGTTTTACATGCAACATAGACTTCGTGATTATTATGTTTCTTTATAAATCACAGTGGCACACAAAATTTAAGATCCATAAACAAAGTAAGAGTCTGTAAGTTAAATGATTTATTCCTGAAAATTCTTAATTGTATGCTGATCTGTTCTCAATCAGTACAATTTCACAACACATCATCCTATACTGAGCATGTCACATTTCCATGGTAAAAAATGGAGGCTCAGGTGATGCAAGGAAACCCAAACGCCCTCAGCTTCTGGACACAACACTGCACACACACACATACGGACACACACAATCTTAGATGAGTTCTTCTAGTGCATTTTTCCAAATAAATGATAGTTTTATTAAAGAATTCCAACACTTTCCACCATTTTTACAATCATACTCTATTGGCTATCTTAGAAAGGGTTTGACAAGGATCCAGTTAAACAGCAGTGAATAACCATGCTTGAGAACCTCTGCTGCATTCTGTATCTCCTGTGGAAAAGGACATCTAACATTTTCTTGGAAAAGTGATTTAACAGTGAAACATTTCTTATATTGAGGAGCAAGTGGATTTTTAAAACATCACCAGTGATTCCAATGAGCAGCCAATTTGAGAACCCCTGTTCTGTGTGCCAGAGAGTAGTTCCTGATGCTGCGGTATTGCAGTCAGCAAACCAGACAAGATGACTACTGACGGAAATTAAACATGTCGACTAGTAAGATAATGTTGGCTAGAGATAAGTGTTCTTCAGGAAAAAAAAACCCAGTGTAATGTGTTGAGGAATAGCTGGAGTCAGAGGTTCTTTGAGATGAAGGGATCAGGATAGGACTCTCAGGCCCCATTTGAGGTGAGACCTGAATCTCAGGAAGGTCTCATGGAAGATCTTAGGGAAGAGCTTTCGAGGCAGAAGGAGCCTCTAAGTTGTTCTAGACAACTTCCCTTTCCCCCTCCAGACCCACTGTCACCCCTTTCACCTTGCTTGTTGCTCTACAAGGCTGGCCAGTAAGGGCTTCACTGACAGATCCTGGAGTGTGGGTTCCTAGGGTGGGGGCATCTGGGCTGGAGGCCTTGAGGTGGAGTGACCTGGGGTGTGGGTGCTGGCGTCAGGAGACCTGGGATGTGGGTCCTGGGGTGGGGGGACCTGGGATGTGGGTCCTGGGGTGGGGGAACCTGAGGTGTGGGTCCTGGGGTGGGGCTCCTAAGGTGGGGGTATCTAGGAGGTGGGTCCTGGGGTGGGAGAATCTGAGTGTGGGGCCTGGAGAGTGTCAATAGTAATTTGGCAAAATGTATCAAGAACTTTAAAAATATCTTTGGATATGATACTTCCCATTTTAGGACTTAAGTACAAAGATCTTCATCACAATGTTACTTGTGAGAGAAAAACCTGGAAACCATGTAAATACCCCATAAAAGGGAATGGTTAAATACAATATCCTCAGGGGATATGTTCCAAGACCCCCCAGTGGATGCCTGAAACCACAGATAGTACCAAGTCTTATATAGACTATTTTTTCCCCTATACATACGTACCTATGATAAAGTTTAATTTATAAATTAGGCACAGTAAGAGATTAACAACAATAACTAATAAACAAATAGAATAATTATAACAATATATTGTTAATAAAAGGTACCGTAGAGCTTAGCAACCTCAGAATACAATTTTTTTCTTAAGTAGAGAACTTTCCCTTTTTCAGTTAAAGGAAGCAGTTTACGGCTTCTCTTTGGCGTATCCAAATTGTCAGCATCATTACTCTTGCACTTTGAGGCCGTTATTAAATAAAATAAGGGTGACTTGAACACCAGCACTGTGACACCACGACAGAAGATCTGAGAACCCAGACAGCTACTAAGGAACTAACAGGCGGGTAGCGTATACAGTGTGGATCCAATGGACAAGAGGGTGATTCATGTCTGTCCCCGGCAGGACAGAGTGTGATAACTGGAGATTTCATAACACTGCTCAGAACGGTGCACAATTTGAAACTTATGAATTGTTCATTTCTGGAATTTTCCACTTAATATTTTTGGAGCTCATTGACTGCACGTAACTGAAACCGCAGAAAGGGAAACCGCTTTACGGCAACATCATGTTGCCAGTACAAACGTTCACTGCAGCAGGCCATGAAAGGAAAGGCTGAGAGATGAGGCTATGTAATATTAGCAATGTCTGCCTGTCAAAAGATCATTAAAATATTTAAAAAGCAAACTGGAAAAATATTCATTATGTGTGACAAGAGTTCTTACAAATGAAGAAGAAAATTTAATAGAAAGATGAGCAAAAGGCTTGAATGGAGAACTCCTAAAAGAAATTGTCACTAAATCTATGGAAAAAATATTCTCAGCTTCACACTAAAAAGTTAAAATGGGGGCCGGCCCCGTGGCTGAGTGGTTAAGTTCGCGCGCTCCACTGCAGGCGGCCCAGCGTTTCGTTGGTTCGAATCCTAGGTGCGGACATGGCACTGCTCATCAAACCACGCTGAGGCAGCGTCCCACATGCCACAACTAGAAGGACCCACAACGAAGAATGTACAACTATGTACCGGGGGGCTTTGGGGGAAAAAAGGAAATAATAAAATCTTTAAAAAGTTAAAATGACGTACGTTTGCATGGAAGAAATAATTAATGTGTTAAGGAGATTAAACTAATGTCATAGCACTCCCTAGTCATTGAGTAAGTTTTTGCAAGGGTTCTAGAGGGCAATTTGACAAAGTTAATTTTTCACCTAATATCCATCGAGTGCCTACTGTGTGCCAGGCGCCGAGAAGTGTTCTCAGTGGGGGTGAGAGGAGTGATTCAGCACCCCAGGGGTATTTGGAGTTTTCACCGTAACTGGGAGGTATTGCCAACATCCAGCACTCTGCTGTTGCAGATGTCAAGTGTCCTGCATTGACTTTGGGAATGTGGGAAGGTATGGGACTGTGTCAGTTCTGGGTGGAGGTGTTAAGAACCGTTCTGTATTTCCCTCACTCTGTTATGCTCCTTTCATCCATCATGAGAACATTCCCAGGCAGCCACTGCTCCCTCTGCCTGGGCCCCTGAATGAGAAACAGACGTGAGAGAAGGGAGCAGACTGAAGACCTGAATCCAGCTGAACCCAGCAGAGCCAGAGCAGTAAGTGGGAGAGCAATGTTTGCTGTGAGCACTGAGGCGGGAGGTTGTTTGCTGAGCATCGTCCTCAGGGCATAACCCGACTAATACATCGCACAAGGAAATTGTCCATCCAAATGCCTTATGCACCCGCAACCCTCTGCCCGAAAAGCAGCGGATGCAGAAAATGAGCAAAATGGAGCTGTGGATGAACGTGCACAGTCAACACGTAATCACATGGAAATTATCTGATTGCATGTTGAAATAAGGGCCATTATGGCAAGTTGAAACGTAGGATGCAAAAGAGGAACAGGAGGAGTGATTCTGAGTGGGAGGTCAGGGAGAATTTCTCCAAGGACACGCCATTTCAGACCCGGGGTTGAGTAAGAGTGAGACACAGTAGGGAAAAGCCTTTGGGGCTGAGGGACCTGCAGGGCAGAGCAGGGAGGAGCTCGGTGTGCTTGAGGGACAGGAGCACAGAGAGCACCAGGGGTGGGCGAGGCGGAGGGGCCCAGGCGGGACCTTGAGGGGGTCGGATTTCACCTAAGCATGATGAAAGCTTTAAAAATATATACATTTTGTAAACGTATTGGTCTTATCACTACAGTGATTCAGCCCGTGGTCTATAGAAAGGGACTTTGAGTTTCACATGTCCCCAATGGCAAGACTGCTTGTGTAAGACTCCTACCCCTGTTCATGTTGTGGGGATTGGTAACAGCAACAACTGAAATCCGACCCTTACACTCTCTGGAAATGGAAGGAAAGGAAACAGTTGACTCAGGAAATTCCCTTCTAACTAAACTGCATTTATAAAACATTATCCTAGGAATTACAGTTCCATCAAGCTTCCATGTGAAACTAAATGAGAGAAAATCCAAAATTCCTTTTGAAAAGAGACTTAAAAATGCTATTTTTCTACATCAATGGGAGAGATTTCTTAAATAGCAATAAAGACACATTATACTTTCATTATCTCAAAATCAAATTAGATGGAAATGATATACTCATGAGATTCGTACATACATTGTAGGTTTATAAAATATCTTAAGACTCTTCATGTTTCTTGGCAAAGTTAAAAACTTACTACAGTGTTTCTACATTATTTTGTTGGACTTGTTACCAACAACAAAAATTCTCTAGTTACCTACAAATAGAGTAACATGGAAGTCATTAATTTATAAGATCAGTATTTAAATAATCTAAAATCATAAAACATTATCCTAAAAATTGCAATTTTAACAAGTTATATTTGAACCATTGTATCATCACTTAATAGCAATAAAAGTAAGAGAGAAAGAAAGCAGAATTACGTTAGTAAAGAGAAAAAAATTTCTGTAGCAGTTCTGATCTTCAGAAGTGGAGTCATTACAAGGTAGGATCAACTTGGAAAGTGACTCACTTGTGTTTTCAGGTTGTGTGGACAGAGCACTGAATCCAGTGCTTAGCATAGTGACATTTCTTGTTGCCAGCAGAGGATGCGATGGGCCTGTGAAGACCCTCAGTGGAGAGGTCTCCTGTGGAGACTTTCCAGAATGGGGAGAAGGACAGAAGGTTCTCGTCTCAAGAACCCCACATGTGGACAAGGAGATGTGCATGAAATGCCTCATGGGAAGGATTGTTTGAGATAGAAAAATACTGAGTACAACCTAAATATTCATCAAAAGGAGAATAGATGTATAATTTGTGATATCTTCATCCAGGGGATTAATATACAGTGGTGAAAATGAAGTAGAGTTACATGTTTGAGTATAGATAAATATGAAAAGTATAAAGTTAATTTTTTAATAAAAGCAACATTCATAATGATTTTGCTAAGTTTACAAGCATTCAAAATAATATTATTCAATGCTTATGGATACCTAAATGTGTAGTAAAAGCATGAAAGCATGTGTGGGAATTATGCTCATGATTGTGATTTCCTCTGCCAGGGGAGGAGAAGGGGGGACAAAGGAGGACCAGAGAGCATCAACTTTATCTGTAATACTTCATTTTTGGAGAAAGATGATCTAAGGCAAATATGATATAATGGCAATATTTGATAAAGGTGGGTGATAAATATGTGGATAATTATATTACCCTTATTTTCCGAATAGTTTAATTATTTTATAATAAAAATATGTTAAAAATGAAATAAAAAGAACCACTAAAATGAATTAGAAGCAAGCAAGAGGGGATGGAAGATGTAGACTCCTTTTGGAGAAGCTTGACTATGAATTGAAGGCAAGAAATAAGAAGATGGTTAGGGTTAGCATGATTGATGGAGAGTTTGTTTCTTTGGCTTTTTTTCCTTAAGATGGCAAAGACTTAAGTATGTTTTATTAAATTACAGGGCAAAAGCCAGTTGAGGAACAAAATAAAAGCCAAAAACACAGATTTGAACCTTAGAGGCTTAGCTCTTACTAATTTCCCTCAAAAAAAAGAAATGTATGTTTTTTTCCTCATAGATAGTCAGCTCCTCAAGGAAAGACAAGAGCTGTGTATGTTCTGTTTATCTACATGCCGGAGCCTGCCTGGAACAAGTGCACCATGAATGATTGGGTGGATAGATGGGTGGGTGGATGGATGGATGGATGGATGGATGGAAGGATGGATGGGTGAATGGATGAAAAGTGTTAAGTGTGGTAGTATTACCATAATGTGTGCATTAGAGTGGCCACCAGGTGGCAGATGTGACAGTCAATGATCATCCTTTCAGAGAAAGGAGTTCAGATGGTAGCTACAAGATAATGGACCACATTTATCATTTTTTTCTTAAGTAAGCTTATGTAAGTAGAATACACTTAATATTTAAGTGGAGATTTGGGACTATCTTGTCATTTATTGATTTCTCATTCTGAGTATCAGTCGGTCAACTTAGTCTTTCCTGGAGAAGGAGCTCGGTGCAAAAAAGTGCAGTTGCATTGACTTGTCATTAAAAAAGGGACTGAACACACATGTACATCTTCTCTGTCTCCTGAAATCCAAACAAAATGATAGCAAAACTGTGATTCTACAAGGACAAAGGGAATGGAAGAGGAAATAAAAATGCTTTTATAACCAGTTTATTGAATGGGTTATGCTTGATGAGGTGCAAGCTGGAAACAAGCTGATTTTCTTCCAGTCCGTCTTCTTTAAAGTTGCTCTGTTAGGTTTTGTTTCCCCCACACCTGGACGATATCTTGTGCAGATTCTAAAGCTCTTCTTTGTACTTTTGTAGATTAGAATAGTCCCCTTTTCAGATATTAAAAAGTCCAGTCTAATCTATTCTTCAATCTTTTATCCAATTCACACTTTCTTCCCCTCTTCCTGTCTTGGATCTGACCTTGAATTCTGAAAAATGGAAGTAGGGGGTTTATGGTCTCTTCCTTTATCTATCCCTCACCCTACTTCTTCCCCCATTCACTAATTGACGCTTCTGCCCCACACCCATTAGAAGAGAAGAGGAAAATCGTATTTGGTTGCGCTGTTGTACATGGCATTGCTGCTTCTGTGTGGCGTGTTCTCCAAAGCTGACCCTTTCTGGTGGGGGTCCTTTTGCAGAATTTTTTGTCTATTGTCTCGTGGGACTTTTGACCTTGCAGTGTCCTCCTCACACTTCACTGGGTGAAGAACCATGCAGCTCACATCTCATAATGTTCCCTTAATTCTCCTTTCACATACTCCTGATGCAAGCTCATTCTGCTGGTGCAGAACTTGTGTGGGGTCCTTTGAAGTTCACTCTTAACTTTGCTGATTTCCTATTTAGTTCTTGGGAAAACTAGTGAATCTCTGTCCAGTCTAACTATGGAAATTTAGACCATTCCCACTGTGGTCTCTTCTCTGTTCTACACAGGCAACGTCAGGTGATTAGAAGGCCCTAATCTTTCTGCCTCTCACTCACCTGACCCCCTAAGTCTGGAGAACATGGGTCTAGTTCTCCCAAGAACACTCTTTCCCCCAAACTTTGCTCAGGTTGTAGCATAGAGCAGGCCCACAGGCTTCTGCAGCTCAGCAGAAGCTGACCGGGGGTTGAGATGTTAGTCTTTATCCATGGCAGATAATCCCAGGGTCTTGAGTGTGTGTCATGAAGCCTCCCCTTGCTTGGACCAAGAAACATCCATTTTGAATGTTCACACTCCCATATGTAACCCTTCAAAAAAATCCCGACTCACTCTGAAAAGTCTCTAGTCTGCTCTTATTTATTTACTTATTTATTTATCTTCATATATGGGCTAGAGATGTGGGGTGGGCTAAGGGCACAGGATTTGTTTTACTATTTAAGAATAGTGAGTCCTATATAAATATTCTATCATCTTCCTTTAGAATATAGAGGTACATTACATTGTTGGCTTTGAGCCTTAGCCAAAACTTCAAATTTATTTTTAAAAACTTCATTTAACTGCTTTGTATACTATAATTACATAATTATAATTATAGATAGTTACTAATGATAATTAGTAATTAGAATATTAAAAAGGAGCACTTGGAAGGGCCAGCCTGATGGCGTAGTGGTTGAATTCGCGTACTCAGCTTTGGTGGCCTGGGGTTTGCAGGTTCAGATCCCTGACGTGGAACTGCACACCACTCATCAAGCCATGTTGTGGTGGCATCCCACATACAAAACAGAGGAAGATTGGTACAGATGTTAGCTCAGTGACAATCTTCCTCAAGCAGAAAGAGGAAGATTGGCACAGATGTTAGCTCAGGGCTGATCTTCCTCAATGAAAAGAATGGAGCTCTTGGAAATTAAAAAAAATGATAGCTGAAATTAACAAGTCAGTAGAAGAGTTGGAAGATAGGGCCAAGAAAATGTCTAGGAGGTCAGACATCCTAATAGAAGACAATAGGGGAGGGGATTTTCAAAGAAATAATAAAGCAGTGTCTGGACTATAAATACCCTCCAAATGCCATGCATAATGAATGGAAAAATGATCCACACCAAAGCACTTTATAATGACATTTCAGAACACTAGAGATAAAGAGAAGATGCTAAGATTTTATACAGAGAAAAAACTAGGTCACATAATGAAGAAATGAGAATCAGGATAGCATGATTTCTCAAGAGTAACACTGGAAGCTAGAACACAATGGAGCAATGCCTTCAACATTCTAAAGAAAAATTATTTTAACCTAGAATTTTATACTCTGGTAAGATATAAGATATAAGAGGATAGAATAAAAATATATTTAAATATGCAAAATGTACTTGCTAGTTGTTTACACAATGTCCATTCTTCCTTGCTCCCTTTCTAGCAGAACCTCTTGGGTGTAAAAATATGCTGAGTTAAATTCTGCATTTCCTAGCCTCCCACGTGGTTGAGTAGACATGGGACCCACTTCTGAGAAATACAATGTAAGTGGATGTTTTCTAGGAAAACGCCTTCAAAGGGGGTAAATCACAGCATACACATTGTTTGCCTTTTTCCATTCTTGTCTTCCTTCCTGGAAAAGTGGTATGAAGCTGGAGTTACAGCAGCATTTTTTTCCCATTTCTTTACAAGGTCGTGTAGACCTGTACACATTATTCTGAATCCTATGACTTCCCACTTTCTAGTTCTGTTGACTAACCTTGAAATCTTCCCCTGCCTGAAGACAGTAAGTTCCCCCTTTGATCAAAGCTGCCGACTTAGTGTATCGTATTGGTGTCTGTATTCCCAGTGCTCCGGGGAGTAGGTTCTCAATTACAGGTTTTTGAATGAACAAATGAGCCAGAGTGATGAAACATTCTCCTCCTCCACTCCCACCCTGCTTCCAGTCTTTAACACTTAACTCATACTTTATTTTCCTCACCATCTCTTGCTCACAACCTCCACAACTTCGACACCCACAAGATCCTACCAACCTCTGACCTCAATGTGCCTTAACTTCTAAGTGGATGAACTAAATGATTCCCAAGTTCTTTGCCTTCTTGCATCCTTATTTTCCTCTCCCACAATTTTTTATTGCCTGTCTCCAGGACAATTACAATACCTTTCAGTACTCCTTCATCCCATGGCATTGCCACCAGACTGATTATCTGAACAACATAGCCCCCTGATTTAAAAACTCACTGATTAAAAATAATCTGTGGACTTTGTTTCCCCTTCGTGTTCCAACATGTCTTCCTCTCCTAACCTCTCACAGCCACCCTAGATTTTCCACCTCTTCTCAAACCCTCCTGGAATTTTCCTAGGTCATTGAAATTGTTTATACTGCTCTCTCTGCCTGGGATTGCTCTTGCATTCCTTCAGGCCTACAGCCCTTTATCTCAGCCAATTGAAAATGTACCCATTGTCCTAGGACCAGTTCCAATGCCACTTTCTCTCGTGAAGCATTCTCCAATGATTCAAACAGAATTAATCCCTGGAGCCCCTATGACTGCAAAAACACTTTGCTATTATGCCTATTCTAGCATTAATTAGGACAGTTGATACTATCCATGGTTACCTGCCCGTGTACATTCATTGAGGATGCTCCATTTCTGTGATACTCACAGACCTAGCACACAGTGCCTAGCATGTAGTACATGCTCAAAATTGTTAGACGAACTGAATTGAGATTCAAGGAGCTACCCATGACTGTGATTTAAGTCTAGTGACTTGTGGAAATAGGCAAGGGCAATGCGTATCTGCTCCCTTAGGAACACTGCCTCATAATTATTTTTAAAGTTTTCTATTTTATCAAAGAGCCTTAGAAACTGCTCCTTTTCAAAGCTCCACCAAAGTATTATTTTCCTAATTAATTATTGCAGAGGGATAACTATTGCATAAATCAATTCTCAGCTTGCTTTGATCATGATCACTAATGAAATAGATTGGAGACCTGGAGCCCCAAAGAGAATGTTTTCAGATGAATAATATATTTTATTTGTCAGCAGTCCTCAGACTCAATTTATGGTGAAATTAAGTGAAAGTGGATTGCAAATAATTGTCAGCTCATTGTCAGTCTGCATTTCCAAGGCCCTGAATAGATAGAACGACGAAAGGTAATTTCGTTTTTCTTCGTAATTGCTTCTGGATAATACCGGAGCCTTTGAAAGAGGCTGTGAGGCTGTGCATTTCGAAAACTGCAAAGAAAATGCAAAGCTTGTGTTGAATACTAAAAATTCTCAATATGCCAGATGTAGCAGAATTAACATTTCAAGGGTTTTTTGCAGTCTGTTCCACTAAAATTGTCTACAACAGATAACATGATTTTGGACTTGAGATATGAAAAGCTCTATTTCACATGTCAACAGTGACAGTTAGGATGGGGATCTGAGTTCAGTTAGCTTTAAGATAATTCCTAAAAGGGGTTAAAAAGCAATAAATTTCCTTTAAAGTGATATACGGAGTTAGTGGCCATTTTATAGGTACTTAAAATTACCAGAGAAGAGAATAATCTAAAGCCAATGAAGATGAATGAGGTTCTAAAGAACAAATGCGGAAAATGAGCAGATAATAGCGAAGGAAGAAATAAAACTGGGTGAAAGACAAAAATAAAATAACAACCTCAGCTTTGTGTCGTTTATTTACATTTATTCTAAAAATGAATTAAGGAGGAAGTTATTGCTTATTGTAACGCCGTAAATCACTAACGAGTAAAAAGTACCTCAGCACTGTGCTGTCAGACTTTGGATCATGGTTCCCCACACTGTGTTTCATTGAATAACACCTTGGCTTGCTCATATTGTTCACCTCACAAAAGGGCTCCACGGTTCAAATAGGTTTGGAAATGTTGCACAATGAATCATAATGCACATTAACATAAACATCTCCAAAAGTCCCGGAATAGAAAAGCTGTGTAACTTTGATCAAGTATTTCATAAGGGTATTTGACTGTAGATACTAGTTGATGCCTCATGGAGCACTGGTGTGCTCATGGAAGCCTGTCTGAGCAATGGTGCGCTAGATGACTGTGCTGACTGGTTATGCAAAAGGGTCTTGGTCTGGACATTTAGATGCCGTCCATCCCCAGGAGTTGTATCTGAGAGAGGTGTATATATCCTTTGTGCATGTCAGAGACTACTCAGTGGCACTGCGGTCTTGTGCAGAATGGGAAGAAAAGTGAGGAGAGAAGTTATGGTCTATATTAAATGAGTGGGTCCTCTAATTGCCAATTGAAAAATAAAGTATTGCCTCCAAGAGACCCTTGGTTGCCAATTGAGCCAGTAGCAAAAGTAGCTGAATTGAACATCCACTCTTTCCTGAGCAGTTTATGATGTGTCTCCTCCTTGAAAGCCCCTCCATAGGTCTCAGAGCTAAGTGAAGTGTCCTCACAGAGGGAACAAGTGGCTGCCCACTCCAGTCCAAGCGCACTTCCTCATGCTGGTCTCACTCCACTCTCTCTTGTGGCTCCTTGTGCCCCAGCTTTTCTGGCATTCTTTCAGATCTTCCAGAGGTGAAGCTGTTCTCGCTTCAGTGCTTCCTGCAGGCTCATCTCTGAGTGAACCCTCTTTGCCACTTCTTCTGACTGTCCTGGACTCCCCAGATCAGATCAGGCCCTCTTGTGGAACATTGTCCTTTTTCTTGGTAGCACTTATTGCAAATCATTAATTATATGTGGAAATATTTGTTAATATTGTATTGGGGTATACTATGCCCCAATAAAAGTGCCTAAACTTGAAGAATGGTTATACGTGTATAAATCAAGGAACTACCACCCAGATCAAGCTATAGAACATTTCCAACATCCCAGAAGGCCGTACCTTCCTCCTCCATAAATGATTCCCTTTTCTAACTTTTATCACCATAGGCTAGTTTTTGTGTTCTTGAATGTGTTACAGATGCTCACCATTGTGACTGTGAGATGGACCCAGATTGTTGTGTGTAGTAGTATTTTGTTTTTATTGCTGTAGTATTCCACTGTGTGAATGTACTACAATTTATTTATTCTGAATATTTTTGACTCATCCCCTCTATGCTTTAAACTTCATGAAGCTGCAGAGAACATGCCTGTGTTGTTGACTGGAAGCTCCTTGGGCCTCATGCAGTGCCCGGCAAAGAGAAGAAACCCAGACTTTTTGTTGAAAAATCGAGTGGTTTTTTTTGTGTTGTTGGTGTTAGTGTTAATCCTTTTTATGAGCTAACACAATCCTCTCATTTTATGGGGGAAGAATCAAGTCCTGAAACATAAAGAAGTGAGGCTAATTGTTAAAACAAATCCTCAAATCCAACCATATACAATTATGCAGCTGCACTCCGGGAAATGCCACAGATTGCCAGCAAACCACCAGAAGCTGGGAAGAGGCAGGGAAGGATTCCCCTACAGGTTTCAAAGGGACCATGGCCCTGCTGACACCTTGATCCTGGACTTCTAGCCTCCAGAGCTGTGAGACAATGAAGTTCTCTTGTACCAAGTGCTCTCATAGAGGCTTTCAAACAATCTCCCTGCTGTCAGCCTTGAGCCTTCCTCCTGCTCTCAAGCTGCCTGGTGCCTCAGTCCTGAGGCTCTCAGGGTTCTCGGTGGTAAATCATTTCCCCCACCATGAACCCCAGTGGGCTCTGAGGTGTCTCTCTTCCCTTTTGCGAAGCCAGACACCAGTCCTCCCTCTGTTTCCCATTTCCAAAAATTTGTTGACATTTTTCAGTTGCACTTGCCAATTTTCATCCACTGTGGTCTCTCTTGTTCTCATTGTCCTTGCAGGTTCAACTTTTTTTATTATTATTATTTTCTTCCCATTTTAGTTGTGTCTCAAGAGGAAGTAGGGATCAATATGTGTGCTCAACCTGCCATTTTGAACACAGGTTTTCCCATTCACTCTTTAACCTCCAGCCCCCTGGCCTTGTTTCCCACCATCCAAAGACCTGGTATGAGTCCCCACTGACCTCCTAATTGCTAGGTCAGCACACTCTTCTCAGTCCTCATCTTGCTTAAATGTTCTGTATTACCCAGCCTTGCCCACACCTGTTTCCTGCTGCTGCCTGGTGAACATTCTCTCCTGTCCTGGGTCTCCTGAGAACTCCCTGATTGCTCCCTCTGTCTCCTTTGCTGGCTTCTCATCCTTTGATTTTCTCCTTAAATAAAATTCCTTAGAGCTTTATCTTTGGACTTCTTTTTGCTGTGCTTTCACCAGGATTTCAATTACATGTTTATAGGATGATTCTCAAATCTCTATCTCCATATGTGTTAGGTCAGGACTCCTTGTTGCAAGAAACAGAAAACTGATTCAAATTTGCTTAAGAATAAAAGTGGAATTTATTAGTTCATTTGTGTAACTGAGGACTCAACCAAGATGCTCAAAAGCTGTACTCATCCGGGATTTGTTTCTCTCTGCATCGCTCAGCTCTGCTTTCCTCCACGTTGACCTCATTCTCAGACAGTCCCTGTGGACATGGTGACAAGTTGGCTACTGGACGCTCCATGATTTCATGGTCCTCAATGTTTCAAGATCCCAGAGGAGGAGGGTGTCTTTTTCCCCACAGCTGAGGCGAGGTTCTTATGGGACACGTGGCTTTGCCAGTCCTGCCTATGTGTCTTTCTCTGGGCCTTGGTGGAGGGGGAGGGAGTCCACCTCACCTGAACCACAGAGACTGAACAGGATTGCTACAGCATAGGGAAGGAGAAGAGGGTCGCCAAAGGAAGGGTGGGCTGGGGAAGGAATGGAGAGAGGGATGAGATATTGCATTCATTTTGACAGTTTGATTGAGGAAGTCTGGATGGACACCGGGTCTGTCATCCTGGCTCTTAAGCTTCTTGTCCTTTGTCTGTAAAATGAGGAGGCTGGACGTCCAAGGCCCTCTAGCTACCATAATCTTTATTTGAATTCTATAACTAACGAACATATAAAGTGGAACCTTTTGAAGGTGCCTCTAGGCCCAGTCTGAGGGGCGCTGGAGCAAAGTGGTTAAGAGCACACCCTCTGGATTCAGATTGCCTCGTTTCTGGTATGTCCATCATGTTGCAGACTGCTTCCTGGGTGTGTGACCTGTGTAGTCTTGAGGGATCCGACACGCAGAGAGCTTCACATTTGATTTAATGCTCTGTTGTCACTGTCTTGAAATTCTTGATCGTTTTAACTTTGAACTTATGTTTTGTAAGTGAAGTCCAACAAGACCTCGGAGCAAGCATGTGAATAAAGAGGATGAACGTGGTATGGGTGTCCGCTCACTGTTCTTTGCGGCGCATGCCCTTACAGAGTTCACAGGACCCTGTGATACGTGGGAGTTCAGCGACACTCAAAGCGTGTACAAGGTAAGTGCATTATGTCTATGACTGACTTTCTGTTTGGTCCAAAACTTGCTTTGAATGCAAAAAGAAGGAAGTGGCATTTTAAGAAACACTAATGACCGGGACCCCTACCACATTCTTTCTTAAATTATTTCTCTGTATTAGCCAACCATTTATGCTGCAAATGATGACATAGAAGGAAAAAAATTATAATTCCATTTCCTTTCAAGTCCTTCCTTACTCATCCTTAAGCCAAGAAAACAGAGAGAGTATTGGCAGAATGTGCACGTATCAAGAGAAATAAAAACAGTTGAGTTAATTTTGTGGAGCATGTCCACTGCTTTAGTAGGAGCAAAATATATATACATTTATAAGCTACAAAATAACAGATTGTGTAGTTTCAGTTACTCTGCGTATGAGTAAAATGCTCTTATATTTTTGCATTTAAAGCTAACATTGCACGATATAAAAATGAATGGTAAAATTCATATTAATAACTTAAAATTAAATTTTTTCTTTCCTGAGAATGAGATTAAATAGCAAATAAAAAATCATAACAAGTTGAAAGAGAGACAGAGAAGAAAAGAAAAAGCTTTATATTTTAGTACTTTTAACAGCACTTTTTTCCCCTACTTTTGGAACTAGAGACCCCCACATTTTCATTCTGCACTGGACCTTGCAAATTATGTAGCTGACCCTGCATCTGCAAATTACTTTATTTCTTGGCGCCTCAGTTACCTTATACGTAATAGCAATGTCTCCATCATTGTGTTATTGAAGAATGAACAGTGCTTGGCACTCAGCAGTCACTCAAAAATGTGAGCTTTTATTATAAGAGTGAGTTAGTAAAAAGTAAATCTGAAGGTCATTTGGTGATCAATCTTAAATTTCCCTTAATTATGAATCTCTGTAAACCAAGTTAGTTAGCTAATTCCCTCTCCTCTACTTTACCTATGTGGGCGTAGTTTGCATATTTCCCTGTAATTTGTTCATGGGCTCAACTTAATTTACCACTTAGATGATGCCATTGAAATTAGCCAGCAGAATACGTTACGTAGTCCATAGCAGGACAAATAGAGTCAAGAAAAACATTGCAGGAGGAAAATATTGTAGATCAAACTTTTTCAATTCCAAATAAGGGCAGAGAGGTAAGGATTAAGCTATTGTTTACGTGAAAAAACAGAAAAGGACGTTTTCCACTTCCCAACAACAGATGGCGATGTCGCCAAGCAAATGGAGGGCATCGTTCCTTGTTAGAGAAATTCTGTGATCAAGGGTGAGGAAGAAAAGCTATAAACAACATATGGAAAACAATGAATATTTTAATTAGGTGTTAATAACGGAATATTGAGTCCTTGTCTTCCACCTAACTCACAACAGTGTTATGACAGCTAATTAATAAGTGATTGTAAGGAAATGATTAATTATTTACAGTAATCATTAGAATAGCTTACATGCTTGTAATCATAAAGTGGTTTTCAAAAGTAGATGGATACAAAGCGAGTTATTGTTCTGCTGTTGCAGGAATATTGTGGTGCCTCTTTTGGGATGATTTCTATTATCATTCCACACTGTCTGGATTTATTAAACAGGTACCATTATGCATTTGTTCCATCAAGTTTCATTCCAGCCATGGAATATAAAATCACATATGTGTATTTTTTTTAAAGGATCCCCTGTCATACTTATTTGAAATTATGTACATGAGGGGAAACATGCAAGCTTCCTCATGTGGGGGAACTCTTTGGAAAGACATCAACCATAGAACAAACCAAAACAAAACCCTGAACCAGAAGAATAAAGCCTCCCACTAGAGTCTCTGTTTCTACTGTCTGATTCTCATATAGAAAAACAAAACTCAAAAGCAAGTGCCCAAGCCCAAACTTCTCCTCCTCCTCCTTCTCATTTCATATTGCAAATCTCTTTGAACTGCCTCATGTCTTCAGGATATAGTGAAATCACCTGCTCTGGAAAGGAGCCACAGAAGATAATTTCAAGACTTCTTCCTCCCCTTCTTTGCTAGTAGCAGAGCTAATGCCGTTTGCTTATTAGATGATTCACCATGGATACTGATACAGTCAAGCCAAGTCTCCTCGAGTGAGGGCAATTGGAGAATTGAGGCAATTATCTCTGTAATTTAAATAAACAAAGTCCCTCTCGTTTTTGTTTCGGTGACCTGAATTTTTTAGGTGAATGTCTAATTTTAGTATTGAATTGTTAGAGGTGGTTCTTGCCTCAACTCTCATTAAATTTGCTAGCAGAGCTCTGGACCCCTTTGCCGTGAAGCTCTTTAACAATGTGTCCCCAAGGCAAATGTATTCCTGTGCTTTCTGTTTTGTCACCCCAACCGTTCCCACCTGGCATTTGAGTAAACAATGAGAATAACTCAAGTCTAGGATGAAACATTTCTGAAGGGTAGACAACATTCAGATCTGGAAATGATCAGATCTTTTCAATCAGGCAAAGACATTCATAATACCATGTCCTTCACAATATGGCTCCCAACACGTCCTGCATGAACCACATGTTTCTCCACTGGCCCCAGTCCAAGCCACAATCTGTAGTGGCCCTTCCAATTGGGATTTTATGACTGGTCTTGGCTGCCTGTCCTAGTCCCCTCTTTGTTTCTCAGCCCATGTCCCAACTTTGTTAGTGTGAATTCCTCCATCTTATTACCCCAACTTAATGCTGATAAGCATGCTAGGAGCTTTGTAAGTGTACAGCATGACTGTTATTTCCAAGTAACAAGGCATCATATTATTCTTGTTTAATATCCATATTCAATGTGTTAATTGTTTAGCACCTTTTGTCTTTAAACCGCTGTTGTAAGTCTTCATAGAGAACCCTGGGGATAGTAATTGCTATGGTGTGAGCCCCAAATGACTATGGTATTGTTTCTTTTTGTACTGTGCATTTTTGAAGACTGACTCTCAACTTTTGGCTTTTGTCACTGCCCGCCGTATGTTTTGCTCTGTGACTCAGCATTGAGGGCTCCTACGGCTACATCATCTCTAATTTCTTCCCACCACTCACCGGCAGGAGATAGCTATATGACATGTTGTAGGTCAAGGATGTGTCTGATTGGACCATATTTTGTGGGCAGAAGGGCTATATGATAGAAATGTACATGGGCAGCTGACGGATCTGGGTCTGAATCTCATTCTTGCCCTTCAGTGATATATCCCTTATGAATATATCTTACCTTCCCTGAACTTCAATTTTTGGTTCTGTGAAACAGGGATAACACAGATCTTGCAGAGTAGTGATTGGAATAACTTATTTAGAGTGTCTGGCATGAGGTAAGTGTTTAATAACGGTAGCCATTATTAGAACTGCTCTTTATGCAACAGCAGCGCAGATATTTTTATTCTATTACTATTATGCTTCATTCTCCTTTCTCCACCTTAACAGGACTTTATCCATCAGTACTTGTTTTCTGAAAACAGAACGTGAGCCCAACACTGTGGGGAACAAAAATGACATGTGGTGCTGTGACTCTGCCTTTAATAAACTGTTCTCTTGTTCAGAAAAGGCATGAAACAGAGTAATAATAATAATAATGTCAAAAAGAATAATACCTAATATAGATTGAGAATTTTACTGTGTCATGCTTTGTGCTAAATGCTTTACAAATTGGATCTCATTTCATCATCACAATAATCCATTAAACAAACACTATTATTGTCAGCCCTGTTTTATGGAAAAGGAAAGTGGGGCTCAGAGAGGTTAAGAGACTTACCCAAAGTCAAAGTCACACAGCTAAGAGTGGTAGAACCAAGACTTAAACTCAGGCCATCTGACTCTAGAACTGAGCCTTTAACCTCTCTGCTTACTTGTTCATACCGGGAGCATTAAGTGGTACAAACAAAGATCAGTCCATTTTCAGAGACTGGAGAGGGCATTATAGGGTGGAATTCCCCCAGAAGATTTTTTGGAGGAGAGTACCATTATCTGAGTCTCACAAGGCTATCTTTAAATAGCACTAGTTAATAGTAAAATATAACAGTCACAAGAAGGTGGATTAAAAGTTCGCTATGAAACCACATGTCCATCATTTTTCCGTTTGGGTTTATGCCAGGGCCTGAATCTTCCCAAGCAACTCACTTCTGTTTGAGGTATCCCCTGCATCCTGTGATCTCATTTCTCTTACATCAGTCACTCGGATCTCATTGTTTAAAGAATCAAGGGAAGGGATGTGTGTGCTGGAAGGGATGCCAGGAGGCCATCGGGAGCTCCAGAGAGAGGCTGTGCATAGCCCAAGATGACACAGCTGGCCCAGCTAGAAATTGGGTCTCCGATTGCCTCCCTGCTCCTCTTTCCGTGTTGTCACATTGGGTTCCTGCCTTTTATGGCATCAGGGGTGAGGGTATAGCTTTTACAAAAATTCTCCAGCTCTGTTTTAAGTGCTCAGTGTATGGCCCTATCTAATAGACATTTCCTCCCAGGTTTTTTTCTTCTCTTAATCAGGGCAGTAAGTATTTACCGAAAGACATTATAGGTCTGTCTGCATCTCCCTCATCAAAATGCCACTCTATTGTCTTGCTTAGAACCAAACACAATGTGCTGGGGGCCCCCTTTCTCCTACTGAGAAGTCATACTTCCCCCCAAACTGGAAGCAAAGGGTGTTGCCACTCAAAATCCTGAGGCTTTGATTAGATTTTAAAGTTGGTCATACACCCTCTTCCTGCCTCCCGATATATCATATCTTTGGCTGGAGGCTCTTTTGTTTTGAAATAATGTCTTTATTTAAAATAAAAATCCAGAGCCTGGTTAGACAAATGCATAAACAGGTATCAGATTCGGAATGACTTCTTCGAAGAGGCAGCCTCTCGCCCGCTGTCAGTCGGTCCCCGCTGAGTTGTTTGATGCATTCACTGCATTTTATGTTACTTAATGTGGCTTATGTATCTGCCAATAAATCTGAAATACAGGTCACAGAATATGCAGCTCAAGGAAATCCATAAAAGTAGTAGAGAGAGGCTTCACTAACTGCATCAGATTGCCAAAAGCTGAGGTCATTTCCTCTTGCTAAAAATGTAGAGCTTCATAAATTATTTTTATCACCTCCAGAGCCAAGCAAACAGTTTTGCACAGACGCCGAAGGGGTCTCACTGCTTTTTTCTCTTTAAGCTGAAAACGTTTTTCTCAAGTCTTCCGCAAAATGATTGTGTGTTTTCTTTTTTAAAGCATTATTTCCATCTTAGCATATTGCATGTAAATCTGGGAACAGAAACACAGTCGCATCTGGTCAGGGTCTTCAGTGAAAGCAACGGCAAGTACCTAAGCTCAGATGGTTCTGACCTAGGTTTAATTACTCCCCATAATTGGGAGTTGACATTATTTCCTTTAAAATATTTTTAAGGAGATGTTAGGTATGCAGAGACAGTAAAAATGAACAGCGAACATTCAGTGAAGAACTTTATAGAAAACACTACTGAATTAACTTACAGTACATTTGTTAAACATGAGCACCTCTAATAATGACATTTCATTTAACAATGCCCTTTGTCTTTTCAGTTCATCAGTTACCTATTTCAGTAATGAACTGCAGTCATACCATTCTGATTTTCTCCTAATGTAAAGGCTCAGCTCACTTCACTGCCAGTGAAGCATGATGCTATTATTCAGTTCCTGGCTTAGGAAAAAAGCTATAGACTATATCACAATTCTAATTGGCTAACAAATATTAAACCCTACAATTGTTAAGGGCACCCAGTGGTTCTGTTTAGCTTTTGATGGGGATAAGTAAAATAAAGAAAGGGAAATGATTTGAAGGGGGGAAAAAAAGGTTAGTGTGTATACTTTATGAGCAGTAACCCAAGTAGCCATTGAAAAAATATGAGCACACATTATATTTAATAGCTCAAATGTTATCTTAATTCTTTATCAACAATTCATGCAGATAGCTTAATACCAAATATTTTAGTTAGGATTAACAATCTGTGAAACAGAAGGTTTAGCAAATGAGAGATGGAATTTGTTCTACCTGCAGCTGCAAGAGGAGGCAAATGTAAGCTCCTGGAAGGCTGGGTCACGCATGAGACATTCTTTTCCTGCCAAATAAATGCAGGCAGATTTGGAAAATATTATGTCTATTGTAGCCCTGATTTATACTTCCCACGGAAGGTAATGAAGCCTGTGTCCAAACTTATTTTTGTCCCTTTTGCAAAGGTTTCCTGGGAGTGAAAGATAGGTGCCTTCCTTGTTTTCCTTTTTCCACGTGGTAGAATCCCCCAAAGCAACCCCCCCTCCTTCTGAAGTCACCAAAACATCTCATTAGTAAAGGCGAGATTCAGCTCACCATAATCTCTCCCCAGCTGAGGCAAAGCTGCACAATTTACAATAGATCTTTGGAAAACTGCTTTTTACTGAGTGCTGCTGCATCTATAGATCTCTCTCAATTACCCACAGTAAATTTAGGCATTGTACAAGAGCAAATTTTACAGTCCATGAAGAGATGAAGTGAAATCTAGATGAAATTCATTGTGACAGATTCCCAGTTAGTGCTCTGATGTGTCTGTATTACAGAAGATAGACATTCTATTAGCATGGAAGCTCCCATAATGGACTGTGAATCATCTCAGGTAATAGAGATGCCAAGCAGAATGACTGAAAAGCACTATTGAATTCCATTAGAGCTCTTTGTTTTTAAATCAGTCATTTCTTGTGAATAACCAACTATACACTTCTTGACCCTATCTCCGAGTGATAATTGTGGACTAATATTACAATACATTAATCTGAGTTACTGTGCAATTAGTGTTTTAGCTGCAGGCTGATTTGGGGTTTCCTAAATGGAAAGGCCCACTCCTTTGGACGCTGGAGCTTATAGTACCAATACACAGTTTCAGAAATGAGCTCTTCCATGATCCCGTTTTTAGTTCTGTTTCAACATCACTGGATTCATTCCTTGGTCATACAGTATACAAGGGATTTGTATATTGGTGATTTCCCACCCCTTTTCCTTTAAGGATTTCCCCTGCACCAGGTCAGACATCCAGGGCAAAATAATTTTTACGGAGGTAAGTCTGTAAGGAAATCATTTTAAATAAGCCAGGTTGGCAAGTCTTTTTTTTTTTTTAATCTTAAATGTGTAGCTAATCATTAGGAAAATAAAGAACATCATATTCTGCTGCATAAACAGCCCCACCTAATCTATCCATCAAATATGATTGATCAGACTTAGTAATTACTTGGATAATTAGTAGAGGGTTTAGGTTTGTGCAGTACACTGTAGCCTTTGGGATGCCTGCGTAATTACCATTTGTACAGTAGATCAAGTTATATGAATTATTCTATTCAATTTTAACATAAACATGAAGCACTTAGAATAGAAAACCAGAACAGTACATGTTTCTTAATTCATGGCATTTGATTCAAATGCAATAGCTTGTAATGGGGCAAAGCTTTCTTTGGCCAAAAGCTCTAAAGTTAACATATACACATTAAAAACACACCAAGCCTCTTCTTGCGTCTTGTGACTTCTACCTGATTTATAAGGCAGGGGAGAGGTAATTTTCAAAGGGGACAGTGGGATCCAAAGCACAGCAACGTCAGATGAGTCGCTTCAATATTCTCCCATAAATCCCTGAGGACAACTTTAAAAAGAGTCAACTTTACATCTTCTGTCTACGATCATCTATTTTCACATCAGGATGAACAACATTATCCTCATCGCAGGAGGACCCGAGACTAGCGCCTCAACACGAGGCTCTCTCCTTAATGTTGTAATGACAGGTGTAAGATTAACTTTGTTAGGTGTCTAGCCACTCATGCAAACTAAATTAAATTAATGGAACAAATTTCTCTCATAATTAAGATAAAAATTCATGTCAGCTGTAACCTTGCTGTACACTAATTATATACAAATGATTTATCATCTGCTTCGCCCAGAATATTAATCCTTACCTCATTGATAACTGCAGCCAGTGTTAAGAGATGAGAGTTGATTAACTATGACAGATTGGGCAACCACAGCCCTCGGTGCCGGCACAACCGGTGAAACCAATAACACTGAAGTAGCTCTCCGTGTTTAAAATGCATTCCCATGGAAACAGATGCATGCTTAATGAAGGGTACTGAGATTATTTTCAATAATGACTGATATTGGAACAGTGGGCAGAGCTGATCAATAACAATTAACCACTTAGTCTGCTAAAGACATGGTTAGAGAAAGCAGGTTATTTACACATTAGTGGAACCTTATTCGAAGACGAGTACTCCATAATGTCTCTATGCTGTACGGTTTCTCTTGTTCCCTGCCTGGGAGGGGTTCCATGGTGGAGAGATGGTAATGTGCCAAGCGCCCTCCTGTCGCCTCTTAGCGCCTGCTTATGAAGTGAGTGATTGATGTTGCCAGCGGTTCTTTGGATGCTCTCAAGATAGCTGCCAAATGTCTCAAGAAAAGTCCAAAAGCAACTGTGACCATGAAACTAATATTGCTTTGTAGGGATTTGGTTTGGTGGAAAACTTTACTGCCAAGGCGTAAACTCAATTGTACAGAAGATTCTTTTGATCTTTCATTGTACGCTCTTTTATTTAATTTTAAAGAGTCCAAGACGGGTTAGGCAGAGATATTTAAGGAAACTCTCTGCTTTGGACTCCTGTCATGCAGGCTGGGAAGGGCATTAATAACAAATTTAATAATAGATATGGCTTTCAAAGCTATTTGGAAATTTGCACTTTTATTTTGTATTAATTTGAATCACCCCAGGAGTCGAGATCTTGTAATGCTAATTACTAATATAGACTCCCAAAATCCCTGCCCTGACAGTCAGCTTGGAGGAATCCCAACTCCCTGGGCCAAAAAGTGTTAATAAAAAGTGATTAGCTACTTGGGCCAAGTCATATTATAATAATGCATTATATTTCCCTTGAATAGGTTATGTGCATTCTCATTTCTCTGAATGAAGAAAATGGCTGAAGGAGATGAAAATCAGGCATTTTAGCTGGCATTGTTACTAAAAGAATCAACCTTTAAAAAAACTAGGAGAATGCTTCTTTCTCCACACTTCTTAAAGAGTCTCAATCTGAAAATGCAAATAAACAGAAACATATTCTGCATTTTTGCCAGTCTAGTTCATCTCTTTGCTCTGTTATGCAGGCCTGTGTGTAAACTGATGCTGGCAGCTAATGCCAACTCTGACATGCTACGTATGTGTAGAAGTTTTAAGTTTAGGTAAAGAAAAGAATGTAGCATTTTGTTGTCCTTTAGCCCTGTGGGACAGACGTTCCCCACTTAAATCATCAGACTCCACACAGATGCTAATGCATTTGGAACAACATTTATGTGGCTGAACAAAAATGGATGCTAAATACCCCAAGCCAAGCACAGCAAACAAGAAATAGGCTGACACATTTCTATCAGGAAGGCAACCAGAACGTCAAACTCTTGAATGATATTGGGTGATCTCAGCTCTGTTTTATCACCTCAGTAAATAAATCTAGAGATGATAAACAACCATAAATACTTGGAAAGAATGCTCCATAAAAATCAAATCTTAAATGTACCCCACATATCCCTCCCATATCTCTGCCCCCCACCCCACCCAAAACAAACCTTTAGCTAAATCTCAGGGTGGAAATAGAATTACATTTAACACAAAGGTGGTGATAATAGTATTATATTTCCTACCTTCAGGGACTAAAGTACTGAAAGGAAATGAAATAACAGTCCCAGGGGACAGTCTTCTTAGTTAATTTAGCTGTCCTGATTGGAGTGTCTGTTTATCATTTTTCTGAAAACACCCCAATGCTTCGGACTTCAATCCTTAACACAACTAAAACACTTACACCCCTATCCCCTGGCTGGAAAGGCAGGAGAGGCAATTACCTTTCCCTGTCGTCTGAACAACACAATTATTGGGAAGATAATAAGATTATCCAGGCTTTTGCTTCTTAAAATTATACTGAGGAACACCGACGGAATACTGTTTCTTATGCATTCATCTTTAAAACAAATAAGGGAAGTAAAAACGTGCCGCTAAGCTAATGAGGACTCTGAGACAGAGCCGTAGATACATTTTCTCACTTGCCTAATGAGCAAAGTGACAGACAGTGAAACAGTTCACACTCGAGTAATTCTCTAGTCATCAGCACTGCAGTGGGGTCCCTCCTGATAGGCCTTTGGAGGGGGGTGGTTGGGAGATGTAGCAAATAGACCCTGGCTCTGCTGACCAGAGTGAGTTATCACAAAGAGGGAGGTCTTGGGGTACACTCCCTGAGGAAATCGAACCAGAAAAAAAAAAGTGTCCATTTAAGGTATCTCCAGCCATACATTCAATTAGGATTAAATTAAAACAATGGAAAAAAAAGATCACCTGCTCCTCGACAAGTCAGCTGCCCAAAGTGGGTGAGGTGGCTAAGAATCTGGAAGGCAGTGACCACTTCCCACCAGGGTCTGAACACTGCTTTTAAATAGTTTCCTCTTGTCTGGGCCTCAATCTCATACAGGCTTCGTTTCTGGGGAAAATTGGGAAGGCAGGAGAGAGGAAGGGTGTGTGAGTGTGTGTGTGTGTGTGTGGAAGAGAGAGTTAAAAATAATCCTTTTATTGACTATTTTCAGGGGACTATGTGAGTGTTTATGGGGGAAGAGAGTCTTGAAAATCCACCACTTTTCCTGTTTGATTGTTGGAAGGAAAGGAAGTAAAACTTGCTCCATACCAACTGTAGGCTAGGCCCTCTTTACCCTTAGTTTAGCCTTGTGCTGACATTGGAAGTGGGCTCTGTGCTATTTTAGTCATTTTAGAAGGGAGCAAACTAAGACCCCCCCCCCCCCCCCCCACCCAGACTGCTAAGCAGTTCGCTAAAGCTCACATGGCCAGTCAATGGAAGCACTGAGATGCAAATTTCAGTCTACTTGGCTCCAAAGCCCATGTTCTTTCCACTCAGAATCTCATTGTTCCCCTCACCAGAAGGCTGAGAAAGGACAAAGAGTTGAGAGAGAAGCCAACTAGAGAAATGTGGGGAGCGAGCAGTCCTTTTAAGCCATTAAAACTTGGTGTCTAGAAAAATGATTTTTGACCCATGGACTGAAACTTACAATTCTTCCATTTAAATTATTTTATTTACATCATGAAGACGGTCCTCATTTTGAGGAGAGTGAAACAGAGGTCCAGAGAGCCTGGCAACTAGCCAGAGGCCACACAGCAGGGGGTGATGAAGCCAGGACAAGACCAAAGTTCTTGGGATCTTTTCATGACACCACACTCGTTCTGTCTGCGCACAGAAGATGAAGATTTGTTGATATGCTAGTAACGCCTAAAGCTGATGCAGTGTGATAGAAACAAACAGTGTCCTCCAAACTGTGCTAAAGACTTTCTGTTGCTTATATTTTTGTTTGTTGAAAATTATTGGTAACAAGAGTACTTGGAACTCTTCCAACTGGATTAGTATTAGGGAAAACTGTCTACATGAGGAGTGCTACCTTGTTTACATGAGATAGCTGCCATAAATCTAAGAGTCTGGATTGGTTAAAAGGAGGAATAAAAATGCCTAAAATGTTTGATTCAGTCAAACAAAGGAGGGATGGTATTGATCTTATCACAATATTGGTTATTAACCTATTGGTGCCCACTGTTCACTAAGTGGAGTACATACATTATCTCTAATCATAATGACAACACCAAGGTGGCAGAGGACACTACTGTTATCCCCATTTTACAAATGAGGAAGCTGAAGCTCAGAAGAGGACATTTCCTGCTCATCACTGCCATTTCGTCCCTGGGCCCTGGCAAGTTGGTGTGACTCAAGGGCCAAAGCCCAACATGGCGCCTCCTGGGATACCAAATATCCAATATGTTCTGTCTTCACCCATTTGTTTTGATGTCACTGATATCACACATACATATGGCTTAAAACTTGTTTAAAATATTTAGCACATTCTGTATCTTATCTTAGCGCTTTAATTACCACAATATCTTCCCAAGTAGAGTGGGCTGATTCTAGCACTTAGAAGAGAGCCTGTTTAACATGTGCCAATGCTCCATCTTTCAGAGGTTCTTTACTTTATTCAAATTACTAATCATTTAGAGCATCACTAAAAGCCTTTCTCCCTCGCTCCCCATGCATGCTTAACCTAATTAACTATAAATGAGGAAAATGCTATCCACATTAAAAGAAAATGTTAACCTATAAATTATCCCACTCTTTCTGATGAGGCTAAGGCCTCCTTTATGAAGCTCAACGACGGGGGCAGCCTCTCTGTTTATGTGCTCCCGGGGCCCTGCCTCACTAGAACGGGCTACAGAATCTTCAGTTCATGGCAGGTCCCTTCCTCTGCATTGATTATGATGCTATGTATAATTTCTCAAATTGTCTCCCCTTGTGTTTGCCTAAATACTCTCAGGCAACTAGACTAATAGAATGGTAAGTCTCTAATATGCCCTCAGGACCCCCTGGTGTAGAAAAATAGTAATTGACATCCTAGACTTGTCCCTCAGTACAGGAAATCCTGATCGTCACCCACCTCTATAGACAGATCCAGCCACATTAAGCCAGAAATGTCTTGAAAGCCTCAGTTCACAGACTCCAAAATATTCTCCCTCTGGCTGGCCCCACCCAACCCCGCCCAATGCTGCCTTCCTTCTGAGCCACTCCATTAGATGGGTCAACATAAACAGGGAAAGATCTTCTGAAAACACTTGTTAGAAAGAGTGCCCATTAACACATTCATCTGAGAGCCCAGATTAATTTATCAAATTATCCTAGCTTTAACCTTTGAAAGCTGAGGGCAAGCCTCTGGCAAAATGGACTTTGGAGGAGGAAACTGGTTATGGGGCAGGAAGAGAGGCTGGAAATGTGGATCATCCCCAGGGGAACATCTTGGGGGAAGACCTTGAGCAGCTAATGGACCAAAGTGGAGGCCAAGCTCCAGGGACAAAGCATGAGGACAAGGGGCAACAGTGCCCAAAGCAGAATTCCCCGCTCCTCAACTTTGCTCATAGTGTCCCTGCTTTTAATACATGTGATGTATTAGGATGGACAATTCTGAAGTTGCAGTAACTAGGAAAATATAACTGGCATAGCCAATTCCTGATTCTCTTTTCTGTGACGCCCTCACTCCTGTTAACCTTTGCTCTAGTTGCCAGATTCATAACAAACCCTAGTTCATTCCTGTAGCTCCGGGGGAAACTCTAATTTTTGGAGGTATTAATAGGAGGTCCCTGCCCCCGACCCTTCCTGTGGATTTACACCTCCATTCCTACCCCCCGGCTCTATGTGGTGGGGAGCAGTGGAAACTGTGATCAGGCCACTGGGGGATGCCTAAGTTCAAGCAGGCTTAACAGCCACAAGTGCAGTCAATTCTTGATTATCCACACCCATGGTCTGTGACCCAGGCCCCGGTAATCCTAAATAATTGGCAATCCAAAAGGAATTTCTCTTTGGTTTTGGGATATGCTCTGATCTTTCCAGCTGCAGATCTCCTTCTCCCACTTGTGCTTTCCCTGTAGTATATTAAGAATCATTTATGTTCCTTTAGCTGGGCACTTGGTCTGAGCAATGGCTTGAAGTCAGCTTCAGATTGAAAATTTGCCTACTCCATAGACAAATGATTCCCTTGCAGGCAGTTGAATTTGACAGTATCATATATTGAGTAAAGAATAATCTGTCCAGGCTAGTGTTGTTCATTTGTTCATTCATTCATTCACCTGTTCGACACATATGCATTGAGCTCCTACTGTGTTCTAGGCACTGTACTATCAATTAGGGACATAGACATGAAAGACTGAGTCCCAGCTCTTGAGGGACATACCTTCTAGTAGGGCTTAATGAAATAGAATTTAGTATCTTCCCCTTGACCTGCATGTGCCCGCTGCATATTCACTTATCACTCCCATTTTTAGCTTAGCATCTACCCAGCTCCTTTCATCTGAGAAGTTTCTATACTTGGGGGAAAAGAGCTATAGATGATTGCTGGGTTGAGCAGGTCCTCCCAGAGATGGAAAGAACCCAGACCACTTCCATTTTTGAGGATCCAGATGTACCAAACAATGAAGGGATGCCAGAACAGGGGTACACATATGTGGCACATTTTAAATGTTTACATTTTAAAAATTAGTATTTTAACACCTCAAAAGTATAGTGTTTATATAACTTTATTTGAAGAAAATGTCAAAAGTTTAAATTTTAGGCCCTTTATGAATGTGAGACCTGGCTCTTCTGCCTCCCCTTCCCCACTCACACTGAAACCAGCTAAGAAAAGCCCTAGTTGGTGGGAGGAGGTCCACAAGGGGTTGGGTGGAGTCATTTTAATGCTCAGAGGAAGATCTGCAAATATAAAGCAGTTGGTCCATCGCTGTGTGCCCTGTGGTCACAAGGAATAGTTCTCAGTAAGGTGGACACATCTTAAGTACCTTGACTCAAAAGATATCGAATCAGTTTGTTTCTACAAAGTCAGCCTGTTCCCATGGTAGTGGAAAGATCCTGATGGAGTACTTGGCTACCAGCTACCACTCTTCTGAGTCCATCCCTCCCTAGTATCACCCCTTCCCCCCACCACCCTCCATACACAGTAATACCAATCCTCAGTCCTCTTCTCAAAAAGGAGGATAAGGAACTTCCGACGATGTGAAAATTGGGGTTAAAGGTCAAAGGTTGTCACTCACCTTATATTTTTATGTTTGTGAAGGTAAAACAATAAAGAGCACACTAAATAAATTTATGGTGCTATTTCATTCATTTAAATTAGTTGCAATACAATTAATTTTATCTTAACACTCATTGCTTACTAGAGATGTTGCAGGAATTCCCTCCTGGAGAAGATCAATGAGATATTTGTAAATTGGTTTTTCAGATAATATGCATTTTCTCTCTGTGTCTTGTTCTCTACCTAAATGTTCAAAGTTTGTTAAAGATGTGACTCAGAATTATTAACTCCTACCTTCAAGGTCCTGGGTTCCCCGTGGGTTCAGAAATGCAGAGTAGTTTGGGTACCTGAGATGGAAAGAGCCTTGGGCTACTTTCTTGGCTAATTTAGTGTATTTGAAATATTTGTCTGGTTACCAAGATTATAGCCTCGGCTCTGTCCTTGACCCTCTATATACACAGCTTAGCCCTTTGCTTTCTGGCAGAAATATCTATCTCCCTCTTTTTTCCAATTTTTTTTCAGAGTTCCTAATGCTTCATTACAAAACCTCTATTCCTCCTTTGCCTTCAACATACTTTCTTTTTTCTTTTTCATTCCCAATCCCTAACTCTCTCTTTTTGTTCTAGTTATTTCCAACAGGAATGATTCACATGTCACACAAATTGGAACTGAAATTTTCGTGGTTGCTAAAAAGACTTTCAGAAGTCAATCCTTTAATCCTCACATTTCCCACAGGAGAACTTGTGGTTTAGAGGCATTCTCTTGATGTGTGTGTGTGCGTGTGTGTGCAGGTCTGTAGGTCAAACAGTGAGAACCGGAGACTGGAAGCAACAAGGAGACCAACAGGAACAGACTTGTGCTGCTTGTGGTTGTGAAGAAAAAGAAAGTGAGGGGAGAAGGTCCTATTAGTCCTGTAAGTTGGGAGGGGTGAAATTAGTGCAAACTTTTATGAAGTCAAAGTCAGAGTCATTTTATAAAGAATGTGATGAGTTACTATCCTTTGATGGAAAATCTCATGGTTTAAATAAGAGCTAATGTTTAGCTGGCATTTCTTGTGCCAGGCACTGTGTATGTACTTTATGCAAACGCATCTCACTCAATCTTGACAGTTCTAGGACCTTTAATAACCCCTATTTCACACAGCTAAGAAGCAGAGAAGCTAAGAATTAAACTTGGGTCTGTATGGTTCTAGAATCTGAGTGCTTGACCATCACATGATAATGACACAAAACTCATCCTTAGGAGTTACTCTCAGAGCAGTGGGAAGAGGACGACGGTAAGTTTAATATCCCTTTTCCTTAAATCTCATGATTGGAAGAAGGCAACTGGGATTAGCACCGCAGTCTGGTCCAGGGACATACTGCTGGGTAGCAAACCATCCTAAGACTCACCATTCTATATTATCTCATTATTTTGTGGCTCAGGAATTTAGCAGGGCTCAGCTGGGCAGTTCAGCTCCAACTAGCTTTGACTTAGGTCACTTGGTGGTATTCAGCTGGTGGGTGGACTGGTCTAGAGTTTCCAAGATGACTTCAGTTGTATGTCTACCACTTGGTGTGGAAGGGTAGAGGGCTGAGTTTAGTTGGGACTGTGATCATAGCATGATGGTTGGACTTCTTATATGGCTGCTCGGGGCTCCCAGAGAGTATTCCAAGATATGGAAAGTAGGAGCTTCCAATGTCAAGTTCTGGGCCCCAACTTTTCACAGCATCATTTCTACAGTATTCTCAAGCTTATTGAAAGGTAGTTTACTCTCACTAACTCTATCCCGTGCATTCTATTTATTGTCCACCTCCAGGCTTCTGCCCCTTCTTCCCCTCGTCCTCTGAAACTTACCTCTCTTAGGTCACCAAGAACCTCCTCATCACCAAAGTCAAAGATTTTTTTTCTGTCCATTTTATGTAACTTCTCTGGAACAGCCGACTTTGCCAAACAGTTCTTTCTTGAAACTCTCCTCATTTGGTCATTCATAATAGTTTCTCTTCCTCTGCCTTCCTTTCAAATGTTGGTGGACCTCAGGGTTCAGTCCTTTGGCCTCTTGCCTTTGTTTTCTACCAGGCACGATTGTGCTCCCCAAGGACATTTGGCACCGTCCATAAATGGAGTACTACTGGCATCTAGTGACAGGATAGCCCCACACAACAAAGAATTATCCAGTCTTAATTGTCGATAGCGCTGAGATTCAGAAATCCTGGTTTGGTTTTAAAACGAGGGCACTGGAGAGAGGGTGAATCTTGGCAGCTTCCCCTTCTTGGGGAGCTATCTCTGAAAAAGGGGCTCCATGTTGATGAATAGCATACTGTAATGGAAGGGCAAGGGCTTTGTGGTCAATGGATCTAGGTTCAAATCCTAACTCTCCCAAAGTGGAGATCAGAATTTCTATTTTGTGGAGTTGTCTTGATGACCAATTCAGATAATCTGCATAAAATACCAAGTACACAGTAGGTCCATAAACATTAGCCTTTCCCTTTAAATCACATGACAGTGCAGATGTCCCTCTCGAGGGCAGGCTTAGTTCAACATTTAATACTTAGGGGGTACCTAGTACATAATAAGAGTTGAATAAATATTTGCAGAAGGAAATATGAATAAACTCACCACCTTACCTTTTTAAGAGGTTGGTTGACAGGAGAGCTCTCTAGCTAGAGGTGGTTTTCTTTATTCTGTCCTTGATGGACCTAAGGTTTAGAGGTGAGTTTCATAACTCTAATTGCATTGTAGCCTAGCCCCATCAGTGTAATAACCAGTGAGATTTTATGAGGCTAGGTGATTAGCTTGGCATGCAACCCTCTCAATTAGAGGGCATGTGACTGCCCATAACATAAGGCAGTAAACATGGATAGCTTTGTTCTCTTGTGGTCACAGCAAAATTTGAAGAGGAGAAGGATAAATTCAGAGGTCTATGTGGTATCTCTTGGTTCTTAGTATTGACAGTAACTGTAAAAGGAAAAGTTTACCTCATTAGGAGTTCTCTCTTCCTCTACTTTTTGGGTACCTATGAAAAAGGCATCAACCTTTTTTCTGAGATTCAAAGAAAGAATCATGATGGAGACTATCCCTTTGGGATTTTATACAATGTGAATCACTGACATTTAACATCTTCTTGTATGCCTCTGTCTCATTCTGATTCACTTTCCATATGGTCACCAAGGTAAACTTTTGGAAACACAAATCTCATTATGCACTATTCCCTACTTCCTATTAAATTTAGGATAAAACTCAATTTCATAACATGTCATATAAACCCCCATGTGGTTAGGCTTCTTCATCCTCTGCTGTTCCTCCTGTGGACTTCAACTCCTTCCTTGCCTATGTCAAATCCCCCTCATTTAGCTCTGTATCTCTCCTTCATGGTCCTTGGCTAAGTTATACAATTGTTCATTTGTTAGTGTCCTTCCATGATTAACATTACTCTCTCTCTCATAAACTCTTTGCTCCGTGATAGCAGAGCTTGTGTGTCTTCTTGCTTTCCATTGTATCCTCAGAGCCCGACACATAGCAGCTGCTCAGAAAAAACTTCGTAAATAAATGAATAATTAAGCAGAATAGATGATATCATTAGTAGACATCACTTCCCCACTTCAGCCGAGGATCTAACCAAAACCCACTTTTGTTAAAATATGTAACTACCACTTCTAAACCAAAGAAGATGTGAGAGAGAAATAGAACAAGTTCATTGATGATGATGATGATAGATAAATAGATAACATACCTAATATTAAATTATAATTAAATAATAGAATAATTATACCTAATAGATAAATCTTAGTATTTATTGAGTGCTTACTGTATACCAGGTGCTATGCTAGGTAATGGGGATAAAATGCGGGGCAAAATCAGACTTCCATGCATTATCTCCCTAAACTAGGTCCATTAATTTGGTACAATTATTTTCTACTTTATAGAGGAGAGTTTATGGACGATTCAGTAAATTGCTTCTTATCATACAGCCAGTGAGTTGCTGATCATACAGCTAGTGAGTTGCTGATAGAGCAGATGTTTGAACCCAGGGGTGACACCATCATCATTAACCATTAAGTTGTATAATTTTAGAAGAAAGAGATTAGGTGAGGCAAGTGCATCAACCTAAGAGTAACATCTGTCGGCAAATGCTGCAGACACCAATAGACCCAGCAGTCTCCACGATGACTGAACATCACTGCAAGACAGACACTGTTTTAGGTGCTGTGTGTCCATTTTCTCTAATCCTCACAGTGATTCTACTGGTAGGTATTACTGTCCTCACTTGACGGGTGAGTCAACAAAGGCTCAGGTGGGAGGAAGAGGCAGATGGGACACTAGATAACTTTCCAGCTCCTAAAGTCTTTACAACATGACTTTTAAGTTGTATTTTAAAGACAGGAAAACCTTTTGAATTCAGATTCAATAAACCCAGAATTTATAATATTGAGACTCTGAATCACAGACTTTTACAACTGAAAAATATTTGGGAGATCATCTAGTCTAAGCCCTTCATGGGGCTTCTGATAGAGCATAAATTTAGATAAATCTGGGGCTGGCCCAGTGGCATAGTGGCTAAGTTTGTGTGCTCTGCATTGGCAGCCTGGGGTTTGTGGGTTTGGATCCCAGGCACAGACCTACACACTGCTCATCAAGCCATACTGTGGTGGCATCCCACAGACAAAGTAGAGGAAGATTGGCACAGATGTTAGTTCAGTGACGATCTTCCTCAAGTAAAAGGAAGAGGATTGGCAACAGATGTTGGCTCAGGACCAATCTTCCTCACCAAAAAAAAGAAAAATCTTAGGTAGCTGAAAATTTTTATTTTATTCATATAATGTTATCATTTATAGGCCAATCACAACTTGCCATTTTAAAAGACCTACTCATTTCAAATGAATTAGTAACCACTTCAATCAATTTATAACTGCATTTGTATGTAAGAAAAGTGTATTTCTTTATAAATATTTTACATTTGTAATAGTTACTAATTCAGATAGGAGTTCAGCAACAGGGTTTCTCTTAGTGGGGGAATGAGATATGAATGAGATTTTATTATTCAAAGAAGTTTCAGGACCTGAAACTTATATTACAGAGTAGAAAAGCACATTGCCAAAATGAGATGAAACTTCCCTCCCATCTTCCCTTCCTCTCTCCCTCCCTTTCTTCCTCCCTCCTTTCTTTCTTTTAATCCCATGCCACTGCTGCATTCTATTGTCTTGGACAAGTGAGGATAGATCATATTTTAAAGCTTTGTCCTCTGGCTATCTGTAGGATCTAGAATGCTTCTGGCTCCCCAGGCCATTCAAAAGGAATAACTTTGGGTAGAAAAGATGACATTATTGGTAAAATTGAAGGCTCACCTGAATTTACTTTAATGGGGGACACCCAACTCCCCAGGGGGACATATCTGCAAAGATATCACTGGGAGCTCAGAGGAAAATATTATGTTCTAACCTTTTAAAAATTAATCCAACTATTAACAGGGATCCCAACTGTATTTCATTCAAGCCATAATCTGAAAGGTACGATGATTAAACCAAGACAAATGTAGTGTCATAAGCAAATGTCATGCCATAGATTTACCTACCAACAAGACATTGGCATGGTTCAGGTCAGAGGTTAATTAAAGACATTGAAAGGTCATTCTGTGATTAGGTGAAAGCAGAGTTTTAATAGGGCATCAGTCCGACCCACACTGACAGAAGATTTATGCCAGCCGCGATGACACCGCCACGAATCCTGCTGATAACAAGAGCCTCAATATTGGACTGAACAGAATGATGAATGGGGCACATATCTGCTCACACTTCTCATTATAAGCTCTTTCACTCCTGGTGGCACTTAGCAGCATTTATTTACGGAGATTTGAAGGTGTGGGACAGCAGAACAGTCTATCTAATACTTTTAAATGTAGACTTGTGATATAAAAATGAAACAAGAGATAAGATTAGGTCTCTGAATAATTGCAAGCTTTTCTTCCAAGATTATATTCACTAGTACTAACATTATTTCCCCCCCTAACGTTCTTCTAGTGTGTGAAGCAGTTCAAGAAAATTAATTGTCTGAGGCAGAAGGTCAGAGGGAAAAAATTACTGATAAGCATTAAACATGCTAGGAAATAGCACCTCACCACATTCTGCCTTCCATAGCCCTCAGTGTGTGAACAAAAGATAATATAAAGAAAAGGATATACACATTTGCCCCTATGCCATATTTAGGGCTGCTTAAGTGCTGTTATTTGGATTCAGTTAGGTGAAGGATCTGGAAAGAAAGCCAAATAAATGAAAAGTAAATAAAAGTCAAACAAACAACTTTTAATATTGCTCCTCTGAAAGCAAACACAAGGGAAACTAAAGCCCTGATGAATAAGGTTTACTTTTCCATGAAACTCCTTCTCAACACGTTATGTATTTATCAAACCACTAGAGTGTAAATTCTATGAATAAGTCCTACCACCTCTCGACCAGCAGACACCATGAAAATTATAACTATGGAAAATTGTTAGTATTATAAAAAGGCTACTTTCGATAGATTCAAAGGCTTCTGCTGCTGCAATTTCACATTAGAAAAATCAGACTCTTTCTCCTTGGGCCGCCAGCCAAGGTTAGGCCAGGGGAAGATCACAGCCTGTTTAACCCCAAGTCAGTCTCCACATTTCTCTAGAAACAAAGATGAGTCAGCCTGAATACAAGTGGTAGAGCTGCAAGAGAGCTCTGAGAATGTTTCCTCCCCCTTCTTTGGCAATTGTATTCGTGGGTAGAGGACAAATCGTAGTTGGATTTACATTTACACAAACTGATAATTCAGTCCAGTGCATACAGCCACTTGGAGCTAAGAGAATGCAGATATGCATGTGGCAACCATGCACATAACATTAGGACCCAATTCTTGGCACTGAACAAACTCAGTAAGCATTTTGAGTGGCTGATTTAACCTCATATGAGTGTATAAAAGCTGCTAATAATAAGGATTTCCCTGTTGGCTTTTGAAAAGAGGCTCCTTTCATCAGTTTTAGCTAACAATTTTCATTTGTGCTGACAAACGTTAGCTGGAGAAGTCTTCAGAATAGATAACATGGCCATGCAAAGAGCTTCTTGTCTCCTCCATCTGATCCATCAGAGACTCATTTATGGAGGAAACCTCCAGCATTATTGCACAGCAGTCCTGCTTGGGACAACAGGTCTCAGTCAATCCACTCATTCCACCAATGGCCCATTAGGAAGATCAGCTTGATGGCCATTCAAGAACTGTATTGATCAATTTTTGCCAGTACACATTCTGTTTGCTAGACCCTTCACTAGTGTGTGTGCACGTGTGTGTGTGTTGCTACTGTTTGCGGGTAGCTGGAATCAGTATATAGCAGATGGGGAAAGTATTAAGCTTATGTAATTTGTGCATAGAAAGGATAATAATTTTGGGGCTACCAGGAAGAAACAGATGGCTGTCTTTTTGAGGTTTATTTTACTTTCAGAGAAAATTTGAAGCTAACTAATGTAAATAGCCTGTTCCCATTTCCTATCACAAACCACTGGACTGAAATAGTATGAAAGTAACATGACATTGTTTACTCTCCCCTTTATGGTACCAGGAACATCTTATGGAGAACGTAGGTAAATTGTGCCCTTTCAGAAAAAATCACTAAAAAAAATTGATTAACGCTTATTGATAACACATTCTGAGCTAGGTGTTACAAAGGATTCAAAAAAGTACAAATAGTAGAGCCTGTCCTCAGTGGGCTTAAAACTCATTGAGAAGACATACAGAAACAACAAAGTATGCAGCTCAACATGAAGCAAGGCTGCATCTGGTGAGTACTGAAGAAATGGTATGGACTAGAGTTTGGGAAATTTTTAAATTTTAAAGGACAGATAGTTATTACATTAGGCTTGCATGCTACATGGTCTCTGGCTCAACTACTCAATTCTTGTCCATGTAGAGAGAAAGCAGCTACAGACAATATGTAAATAAATGGGTGTGGCTGTGTTCCAAGAAAATTGTATTTACAAAAATAGATGGCAGGCTGGATTTAGAGGGAGGACCATGCTTTGCTGACCTCTGGCATAGACATTAAGTACTATGGTATTCAGAGAGATGAGGGAGTGTTACAGTGGGTGGAGAGGGAAGTCTTCATGCAGTAGCGGGGGATTGAGGACTCAATAGGAATTAGGAAGAAAGGTGATATTCTCGGTGGAACACAGTGTAAACAAAAGCTATGTATAATAGGAAGGCTGTGTGTGCAGGTGAGTGGGAGTAAAAATAGAAAAAATGGGCTTCTTCATGAAAGTACCCCAAGAGAGAAGGGCATTTCCTCTTCTGACAAACAACTGTAGAGAGAATAAATGCACAAACTAGGTCCTGAATTGCATATTCCTAAAACCACGGTGCCCTCCCACCAGGCTGTAGCCTATCTTTTTCTGCAGGATTGGCATTTCGGGCCCGGGCTACAGAGATGTCAGCTCACAGGAAGAGTGAAATTTGCTGTATGAGTATTTGGGAGAGTTCCTCTGCCATGTTTTCTCTACGTTTTCAAGAGCTGCACAGCAGTCCACGTGACCGAGGTAGTTTGGAATGTCTGTGTCTCTGATGACAAGAGCTCCCAGTTTAAGCCAAACCCTTAAGTCAAAGGGTGATATTTCTTAGACTGTATTAATCATAACACTAGTCTGGCCAGGTGATTCCAGAAAAAGAGGGTTCTGTGGTACACACTATGCTTCCTTCTGGAGATTGACCAGGTACACTGGAAAATTCAAGAACATAAGCAGTCCCGTTGCAAAGAAATCTGATTAACTTGTATAACCATCAATTTCCCAAACACTTAACCTTTTTCCGTGGAGCACCTGTGAACATTTCATGGAACTGATTTTGGAAAACAATGCTTTAGGGAAACAGATGTAGAAATAAATATTGCTAATAGCTACTGTGGCTTCAAGCTAATATGAAAGAGGGGGTAATGAGAAAGAGAGAGATTTAAAAACTCAAAAGACACTTGAGGGATATAAGTATAGGGTAGAATTGAGCCTTCTTATTTTTGTAGTACTGTGTTTAAAGTCTTACCCATCCAAGGGGCTGGCCCGGTGGCACAGCGTGAAGTGTGCATGTTTTGCTTCGGTGGCCTGGGGTTCGCTGATTTGGATCCCGGGTGCGGACATGGCACCGCTTGGCACACCATGCTGTGGTAGGTGTCCCACATATAAAGTAGAGGAAGATGGGCATGGATGTTGGCTCAGGGCCAGCCTTCTTCAGCAAAAAGAGGAGGATTGGCAGCAGATGTTAGCTCAGGGCTAATCTTCCTCAAAAAAAAAAAGTCTTACCCATCCAACCTACCTACAATGTTCCAATTTCAGGTGAACAGGAGTACTAAAATGCTGAGATGGGACAGCAAAAAATGAGGAGCAGTATTTAAACTTATTTTCTTCTTCTTTTTCCTTGTTGTTGATGTTAAACTTCTGGCTTTGCTCCCTTGTTCCATGTCCTTCTGGAACCTTCGTTTGACTGAAAGCATGAAAATGATTGTCATCTTGAGCTATTCTTGGCAGGCAGAACCGAGCTTAGAGGAAAACAAACATATGATTAGCAAGTACATAAACATCCCCATCCAGGCCTAACTCCCCTCCTCTGCAGAGCAGAGGAAGAGCTGTGCAGAGGAGCGAAGCAACCAAGAATTCCATTGCAGCATCTGGAGAATTCACTGGGAAATTCTGTGCAATTTGCTGCAAACAAGTCAGACATTGCAATCTAATTAAACATAATCCTATGTCGAAGAGGCTCTAGTTAGCATTTCATAAGATTTTCTTCTTTTTCTTCTCTGTGCTTCTGGGACATCCTAATTTTTATGCACTGTATTGCTACCTAGTTTTGTCAGCTCACTCACTTAGTAAGTATTTATTAAGGACCTACTATATAACAAGTACCAGCAAATCAATGAAGTAGATGACATGATCCCTGCCTTTGAGAGGAAGATAATGGAGATGGTGAGAGAGACACAGAAGCTAATAAATGCAATCAAGTGTTATAGATGCTATGCTAGATGTCTGTATAGGGATAGTGAAATCCAAGGGAAGTAGTTGTCAATTCTACCTGGAAATGCCAGAAGTTTCATGCAAGGGATAGCCTTACAACAGAATCTTGAAAAATAAGCCAGCGGCGTGTACCAGACAGATAGGCATTGGCATCCTTCAGAAATATTTTGCTGGTTAGTTCCATGTACATTTGGATGATCAGCAAATCCTTGAGCCCATCCATCCCTTTGCCATTTTGTAGTTGAGAATATTGTATCATCAGGGATCTTCAATGTGGAACATGTGACCTAGGGTGGGGGATGTTCAAGACGATCCACTGGAGTGTGGAAAGAAAATGCCAGAACTTTAAAATTTTTATCTCATCCCTTTGAAATTTCTATCTTTCTGATTTCTACATTTTATCTCCTATTTTTGAAATTTCTATTTTTGAATTTTATAATGTGCATATGAATACCATTGTACATGTTTATTATTTATAAATAAATATACATATATTGGGAGTACATGGTACAATTTTTTTTTTTTTTTTTTGCTGATGGGGTCCCTGATCAAAAAGCTTGTAGACCATCTGTATTCATTATTTATCTATGAAATGATTACAAATATCTTAGGTTTGTCTTTATTTAATAAACTATTCCTCAGAGTTTTCTTAGACATTAAATTTTTTTTTCTTTTAGCAATAGCAACACACTATTTTATGTCTCTACTATCTTCCAGGTTCTGTACTAGGCACTTTGCGTAAAGCACCTCCGTTAACTCTTATAATAATCCTAATGAGATTGGGGTAACTATCTCAATACTCGATTGAAAAACTGAGGAGCAGAGAAGTTTAGTAATTCCCCCAGATTAAAAGGTGGCAGACCCAGGATGGAAATTAGATGTAGTCTGACTTAAATTCAAATGTGTCGAACAATTAACAATTGCCTTGTCAAAGTCAATGGAAATAAATTATTAATGTGCTTTCTTTGTTTTGTTGGAGATGTTGGAAACTAACTATTCATGGCCTTTTGTGCCTCTAATTTTTCTATGAAAATGTCTATGCCTGTGAACAAAAGTGAGATCTGATGCTTATTAGATTTATTCCTACGACTTTTATAATTGCATTTGATTTTTGAAAATATATCTCTTCTTTGACCTAGAATGAATTATCTATATCTAATAATCTATCGTAAATAGAAAACATACATGTAGTACTTACCGTACATAAGACACTGTTAAAAAAATCTTTCCACATAATAGCAAGTCTCCAGTTAAGTAACTACTCAGAGTAACAGCTAGTAAGTGATGGAGCCAAAATGCTAATCCAGGCATTCTGACTTGGGCTTTGGAATCTATGCTGTTAACCATGGCTATATTCCCTTCCCATAAAAGGGCATAAGTTGCTTGAACAAGAAAGTTCATTGCAGCGTGGTTTGCAATAGGGAAAAACTGGAAGCAAGCTACATGTCCATCAACAATGTCCATCATTGTATTACACTCCCTGTGGTACATCCATGTGGAATGGAATACAATAATGCTCTGCAGCCAATAAAAATGCTAACAGTATGGTAGCTGCCACAACCAATTACCACACACTTGGTGACTTCAGACAACAGGAATTTATTCTTTCACTCTTTTGGAGGCCAGAGGGCCAAAATCCAGGGGCTGTCAGAGCCAAACTCCCTCTGCAGGCTCCCCTTGAAGGTTCTGAGAGTCCTTCCTTGCCTCTTCCAGCTTCTAGGTGGCCTCAGGTGTTCCTTGACTGGTACCAGCATCACTCCAATTTCTGTCTCATCTTCACAAGGCCCTCTCTCTGTGTCTCTCTGTGTCCAAATAGGGCCCACCCTAAATTCAGAATGATTTCATCTCGAGACCCTAATTTCCCAATAAGGTCACACTCTGAGCTTCTGGGTGGACATGCATTTTTGGGAGACACTACTCAACTCACTATAGGAATTTAAGCCTGTATTTATTGAAATGCAAAATGACAAATTATTAAGTAAAAAATTCATTAAAAAGCAGTATGCCAGTATAATTTCATTTTCTAAAAAAAAGTATATATTAATATGCATAGAAAAATGTTTAAAAGAGTTTCCACCAAAATGTTAATATTGATTAACTCTGTGTAGGAGGATTTTTTCTCTATCATTTTCCAAACAGTCTGAAGGTTTTGCTATGAAGAAAAAATAATCAGAAAAGCAAATTATATTTCTTTTCTTAAACAAATCTATATTTGACTCAAAATTTTCCCAACACTTTAGTGACAGAGTATGAAACCCTATTGGCCTAATACTTTCGATGCTTACAGAAAATCACTTGAGGGAAATTGTTAGAAAGGATTTTGCTTTTTGTTTTCACAGAAGAAGAATTTATCAGCTCTTCCCAGGTTCCTAACCTCAAGTCCTTTGTCAGTGCCTCCTCCCCACATTAACTACAAAAAGCCTCTAAACCGGATTTTTACCTCTTGGTTATGGTCATACATCTTTTTCCTCCATAGAATCTTCAGACACTAGGCAAAGGGTTTTAAAAGTATTTTCCACTGTCAATCAATATCTGTTTAATTTTTCCATGTGCAAAACCTCATCTTCCCACCAAAATTGTGAGTCAAGGAATAGATCATGTCACACTTCTCTGTCTTCGCATATTGTGGTAACTATCTCTGAAACCTAAGAAAACCCGTGGCTATCTAAGAGATTAATTTCTCTCTATAAAGATATCTTTTCAAAATAAATGTTTAGTTCCCATAATTGCCTAATGTTTTACGAGAAGTTGAAAGGTTGTTCCCAGTAGATAGGTTTTTTTATTTGCAGCAAATCAGCTGTTTTGCTGGACAAATTAGTTGTTAACATGTTACCATCAGTTGTTGGGACTGGATTGTTTCTCTGCTTGCTGTCTCTGCAGTCAGAGGTCTGATTCCTTGGGATGTTCAGACTATTTTTGTCATCACCTTTGCAACTTAGTTTCATGTTTTGCAACATGAAAAATGCTTTGGGAGGCTCCTAAAATTGAGAATAATGTTGAAAATATTAACAGAGCCATAGAGTCAAATTTACTATGAGGTCTACCAGGCTGAGAGCACAAATGGGTTTTCTCCCTTCCTTTTTTTCTTCCAGTTTTATTGATATAATGGACATACATCACTGTATAAGTTTAAGGTGTACAGCATAATAGTTTGACTTACATATGTTGTAAAATGATTACCGCCATAAATTTAGTTAGTGTCCATCTTCTCATATAGACACAATAAAAAGAAACCAAAAAAAGAAAAAAAATTTCTTGTGATGAAAACTATCAGGATTAACTCTCTTAACAACTTTCCTCTATATCATACAGCAGTGTTAACTGTGTGTCATCATGCTGTACGCTACATCCCTAGTATCTATCTTCTAACTGGAAGTTTGTACTTTTTGACCACATTCTCCAGTTCCCTCTCCCTCTGCTCCCCACCTCTGGTAACCACCAATCTGATCTCTTTTTTCCCTGAGTTCGGTTTTTTTTAAAAAAAATTATATTCCACATATAAGTGAGGTCATATAATATTTGCCTTTCTTTGTCTGACTTAGCATAATACCCTCAGGGTCCATCCATGTTCTCACAAATGGCAGGATTACCTCCTTTTTTATGGCTGAATAATATTCCATTATATATAAACCACAACTTCTTTATCCATTCATCTGTCAATGGGCACTTAGATTGTTTCCATGTCTTGGCTACTGTGAATAACGCTGCTACAAACATGGGGTGCAGATGTCTTTTCAAGTTAGCGTTTTTGTTTTCTTTGGATATATTCCCAGAATTGAAACTGCTGGATCATACAGTAGTTCTATTTTTAATTTCTTCCTTTCTATACCCCCCTACCTACTACCCTATCTGGCCCATAGCACTCACTAAATGACCTCGATTCTATGGCTTCCAACTCGAGACCTTCCCTCAGCCTCATTAGGCTGAAACTCAGAATATTCTTTTTCCATCAGGGATGGACAGTGACAGTGCCTGGCATAGCCCAAGGAGAAAGGGGGCTGGCAAATTCTTTTTACCCTACTTCTGATATGCAAATTTGTCCCTGGGATACAGGGCATGCAAGTGTCTTGGCCCTCAGCTCTGGGCATGCTTGCTTTTAGGCTGTGATTTAGGAATGCAAGAAGATAAGCAATGGGAGAAGAAGTTTCTTCAGTGAATATAAAATACATTAAGGATCAAGGACATATTGCCAGCTCCCTATCTATCCAACCCCAGTCATCAGCCAGACAAAGCATGTAAAGCAGCCCCTCTGCCTCCATGCTCCCACCCCAGTGCTGTGCACATCATCCAGATGAATACTATGAGTGGTCCCTGGGAGCAGCAAGCCCACCACACCCACACCCAGAAGATGTCCATGAACTCCGCCAACCTCCGGGAGGAGCGTTGTGATTGACTGACTTATGGATTATTTGGTGAGTGTATGGTGAAAGGCGAAGTTGGGGATAGCCAGGGCCAAATGCACTAAGGGTTTCTGGAAAGTGGGTACAAACACTGGAAACATTTTTTCCTGCAGAGAGTGTGAGAAGCCCAGAAGAACTTTGGTTTACACAGTGGGGGCAGCTGCTGCCTCAATGCATGGAGTGAGTCTTCGAGAGACGTGATAAGGCAGAATCGTACGTGTAGAGGAAATGCTCTGTCCTGTTCCCTATCTACATAAAAGATTGAAAGTGCAAAAGCCAGCTGAATGTTCATTTTGTGATTACTGGCATGACTGAACTTGGTATTGTTTTAGCAATTGTCTCTCCGAGAAAGGAGGTAATATTGGTTAAACAGAGGATAGATCACTGGGTGGCTGCATCCAGAACAGTCTTCAGGATAATATCAGTAGAACACACCTTCCTGCTAGAAGAATAAAAAAGAAAAGAAAGCAGCTGAGCCAACTGGAATGCTGAGTAACTGAACCACATTCTGCATAATTACTGGAGCAGGAAAGAAATGCCTGTGTTGTTTGCATCATTTCTTGCTTCAAAAGATGAGAAGCTAAAACAACTGATAAAGACGGATGTAAAATTTCTGTTTCAAGACTCCCAACTGACACTCATAGATTCCTGTTTTTTTTTTTAAAAAAAATGTGTTTTCCAAAAAATAAAATAAAATATTACAGCAAAAATAGCAAAATTGTAAAGGAGGGGAGAAAAGTAGCCTCAGATTTGTGATAAATGTCAATCTTCAAAGTCCATTATCCAAAGACCTTGTACATCAATACTTGATTTGAATTATGGAACTGGGTTGTACCTTCATTTACATGGTATTTCCCCAAGTAGCCAGATAATATCAATATCTTGCATTTATATGACGATCATCTTCCCAGATGGCTTCAGTAAATTGTATGTTTTATGAGACCCACTTTCTGAAATGTGGTCATCTCTGAATGAGAACGATGCTCCTGGGTAACTCGGGCCAAGGGAAAAATTGTGTTTTGCATTTACGCTGTCTTTCTATCAGTGATAATAAAAATCTTCAGTTAGCAAGCATTTCCTGAGCATCTGCGTGGGCAGAGCCCGAGACGAGGCTCTATATGGTAACATATGGAAGATTAAAAGTTGTGATCCCAACCCTCCAATACTTCAGTCTCTATTAAGAACAATATTCCTGTTTCACAAATGTAAAAACTTGTGGCCAGAGAAGTTTAGAGAATTGGCAAAGGTTATATGGTATATTGTTCCAGAAATGGGCATCCTCATTCCCAGGTGTGGATATGAGTGGTTTTGATAATAACATCTAACAATGCTTAAAATATTTCAGATATATTTAAGTGGGAAGGTTAAGCTTTTGTTTTTAGTTAAAGAAAAAAAGACCAGCTCTAAAAGAGGAAAATGAAGAAGGGTACCTTATGTTGTCAATATAGATTTATAAATATTACTACATATCTAGGACTGTGGTAATTGTGGTGAGGAAAAAAAAAGATAGGGTTCCAACTCTGAAGAGTTTGGCTGACTTTGGAAGTAAACTACTGCCTAACTTTCAAGGAAACAGGAAATCTCACTTATCCCTCGAATAAAGATTCAATTTGTTGCCTTATCTCTCTACCTTGTAAAATTGCAAGTACCCCTGGTAGAAGTAACCCATTAAGCCAAGCCCAGCACAATGTTTGGCACACAACAATTGCTCCATATGGATTATGAGGAATTTACATTGTGTGGCAAAATTTCTCATAGCCATTCTTGGGAATTTATGTTTTAATCAGTTTTGAGGGGAGTAGGGTGGTGAGAGGAGAGGGTAGGCTTAATGGCTGCAAAACAAGGGAAGAAGAAATAGTCAAGAGTGAAAATAAAGCAGAAAGGAGCATTTATGGGCCTGGGGAAAACTTAGCTTCTTTATAATCCCTCTTAGACACTGCACTGAGGTGTAGCGTACTGTGTATCTGGAGGTATGGGGATACAAGACTATTATATTTAAAATACCCACAGGATCATACATCATGGTAGAAATCCCAACTCTAATACTGATCTGCCAAGGATTTGGGGTGAGTTACGTCACTTACCTGGGCCTTAGATATCCCATCTGTTAAATAAAGGGATAGAGAAGATGATCTCTAAGACAATTTTCTATGATATAGAATCCCATTATTCTATTTAAATGAGAATATGGGACCATTTGGAACAAAAAGTAGGACAGGGGCTGGCCCCGTGGCCGAGTGGTTAAGTTCGCGCGCTCCGCTGCAGGCGGCCCAGTGTTTCGTTGGTTCGAATCCTGGGCACGGACATGGCACTGCTCATCAAACCACGCTGAGGCAGTGTCCCACATACCACAACTAGAAGGACCCACAACAAAGAATATACATCTATGTACCGGCAGGGCTTTGGGGAGAAAAAGGAAAAATTAAAAAAAAAAAAATCTTTAATAAAAAAAAAAAAAAAGTAGGAGAGCAGTTGTCCTGATGCTTACTTAGCTTGGTGAAGAAAAGGGATGATGTTAAAATTAAAGGTCTAGGTACCCTTTCTAGAGCATTTTTAACACATCAGTCTACTGATCAAAATACATTGCATTCCATACCGTCAACCTTAAAAGACTTCAGCCAACATCAGATGCACTTTGAACAATGGATGATTCATCTCTGTTCTAGGTTTCTATATTTTTTTTTCTTTCCGAAGCTAGGGTCTTCTTCAGAGATGTCTAACTTGTGGTTCACTCAGTTGGAAATTAAACTTTTAAAGTTTTCAGTTAAAAATGAAACCATTATCTACAAAACATTCTAAATTTTAAAAACTTTTCCCACAAAATAAAAGTGCTAGATTGTATATTAAAATGACAAGTGCTGTAAGAATTCAGAGAGTAGAAAGATCATAATGGTCATAGGCAATCAGGAAAGCTTCAAAGTAGAAATGGGGCTAAAAGTCTGTTCTTGAGAAAGCTTAAGACTGGAATTGTTAGAGAAAGAGGCTTTCTAGTTCTAAGAGTATCATACGAAGAATGAGACTTCCCAAATGCAGGTCCAAGGACCATTCTGGTCCAGGATGAAGTTTCGCTGATTCTTGATTATTAAAAAAGGTAAAGGGCAAGGCAGTAAGCATGTCTTGAAAACTAAATGTAAGCAATTTAAGCGATTGTTCTTTATTTTGAGACAATGTTCTTCCCATCTGTTAGTGTTAAAATACCCTTTTGTAAAGTGGTAGTGGTTGTGGATAGTAGATGTTTTTATTTTGTAAAGTAATGGCATCAGGTTTGGCTTCCATATGATGGTCTTTTTCTTTCTCTTTCAAATCTCACTGCCCATGAAATCCAAAGATCCAGGCACCAGCAGGTAGGTGAGTTTTCCCGATACGTGGCCTTCACTGCAGTCCTTGCCTGTGGAAGCCAAGAGGTCAAGTGTAGCTTTCTGGCAAGGAAAAAGACCATTGCACTTTAGGATTTTATTTCACTGTTCTCACGATACTGTCATGGCAATAAATGCTGATAAGGCTTAGCCATGATGTTGATAGAGTTAAGTTTACTATGCGGGACCTAGGACGTGTCCTGGGTCTTCCAATGATAGAGCACCCTAGAAAACACCACCTGCTTTGTAGACGTGTACTTTACTTTAGAGCCAAATGCCACGTTGGCAGCAGAAGGGCTGCCAACCTGTTTACCAAAGTCCCTACTTTGTATTGGTTAAAGGAACTCTTTCATAATCCTTCGTCATTCCTTTGATATTGAATGACTAGATCGTTGGATTTTTACTTGAGTACAGGTACGCTGAGTTCCTTTCTCAGAAGCCAACTCTTGGGTGTTTAAAGTGCTGCTTGACTCCTGTGTACAGGGTGGAACCACCCCTCTCAGCCACCATGTAAACACTCATTTCCCTCTGGAGGAAACAAGTGTGGGGACACAGTGTTTTAGTACAAAACCTTACAGTTTTCTGTTTCCAAAGTTTCCCTCATGTCTCCTGACCCCTCACTAAGGAGTATAAGGAAATTTTAACAGGGGTACTAGTGCCCATGCTGTGAAAAGAGATAATGAACTTCCTATATTCTAACAGGTGAATTTTATACATGCTTTTATTAGCTAACCATGATCTTAGAGCTGATGTGGAAAATAAAAGATTTTAGAAACACAAACTTTGATTTCATCTTTTCCAGCTAATAGATGAAGGAAACGAAGGCCCAGATGAGGTAGGGACTAACTCAAGGTCACCCAGCTAGTTAGCTGAAGTGCAAGGACTTGAAGTTGATCTAGTGTTCTCTCTGCTACCTCCCTCCAATACCCCACTGGAATTGAAATCATCGCAATAGCCCCTGCCAAGTACTTAACAATGGATATTTGATGGTGGTCCTTTAAGTCTGTACCAGGGTGGTTTTCAGTTTTTCCCTTCATCAGCACAGGAAGGCAAGGACATCGCACTGACTCTAATATTTCATGCTTAGCTCTGGATTCCCTTGGTTTTATATTTCTGACTCTTCCCTCAGTTTCTTGTAGGGCTTTATGATTTAATTTAATTTCAGCTTATGGCTGGCTTTGGTACCCAGAAGAGTGGTAATTTGTCCTTTAAATTATTCACCCCGGGGAGTCAGTGTTCTTAGAAAGGAGGGGGGAGAACCTCTAAGCTTCGTCCCCTCAGAGGGATACATGACACACACTGATACCTCACTCACTTGTTCTCTCTCCACAATACCTTATCTCATGTGTTCAGCCCTGGTTCCTATAATACCTTGTATTTCTGCGGCGCTTTTCACACTAACAAATAAAGCAGTTTACAGAGTATTTACACACTGACTAGCGACTAATTATACACCTGCAAGCACTGCCATCATTCTGGACAAGCAGCATTCCTCTACATCAGGTTCTCTGTAGGACGGTGTCTTAGAGTTATTTGCAGAGAGAAATTTGGGGCAACAGTCTAGGCTCTGACATTCAATTGATCAATATAGAGGGAGTTTATATAATCTAGAATGCACCTCTGGACTTTGTAGCTCAGGCCTGAGCTAGGGGCCAGAAGGGTTACAAAAGAAGAGGAAGAGGAGGTGACTATGACCCTAGCAGATCTTACTAAAATTGCTAAGACCAGGCAAAAATGTGTGCAACAATTCACAAAGAACACATGGTGTTATAAAGTCACCTGCAAGGTGTATCTGTTGGTACAAATATACAGGTGCTGTTTATGCACAACTGGAGTACAGAATGGAGGAGATTGTTGCTGTTTTCTGTTAAAAGATAATAAGGATTAGAGATAAATAATATTGAGTTACTATTTAATGAGTGCCTACTATGTGCTAACTTCTCTATATGTATTCTTTCATTTAATCCCACTGTCATGCCTGTTTGTCACATAAAATTTACTAAATTTATTAAAGAAGTAAATAGTGTTCTCCAGATTACACAGCTAGGAAGGGAGAGCAGAATTAAAATCCAGGTCTGTCTGACTCTTAACCATGCCGTCACGCCTTCCCCATGCTAAGAAAGGCACGACAAGCATTAACAAGAGGCAAATATCTAGTGTGTTAATGTTAAAGTGGGCCATGCAGACAGAAAGAAGAAAAGGAGTGTTAGCATTCCATTTATAGGGATGCTAAGAAAAGGAATGAAATATTTTCAGAGTTTAATTTTTGGCAATATGGTGGGGTAGAAGCAATGGAAAAGCTCCAAATAAACCAATAAAGCTTCAGAGGGTGTTCTCTAATGAATTCAAACAGAAACTAGCCAAGCAATCATGTTCAAAGATAAAAAGCAATGTAAGCCTGTAAGAACATTAGAAGCTAATGTCTAGATGAAGGGAGGTGTATAAAAATGCTAAGTCATCAAAAAGGACATGTACACTTACGTGGAGAAGGAAGAACAAGTAACAGACGCCTATGCTGCGTGGTCCCGGGCTCTGCTAATCTGATGGTGTTTTAAAAATTTGTCTGCATATTTTCTCACACTCCTCTCATTGAAAGGACAAGTCTACGCCTCCACTCTTTGAATCTGGGCCAGCCTTAGTGATCAGTCGACTAACAGAGTATGGTAGAAGGGATGCTGTGTGACTCAAAGGCGATGTGGCTGCCACCTGGTTTGATACACAGCAAGGGATGATGGAACTCCTGGTGAGAATGTCAGACCAAAGTGTATCACCCAGAGGAAAGAACCCGTTTGTTGAGTGGGGGCATTTACCTTTGGGAGACCAAAGTCGTATAACCAGCAGGTTAGGAGCAAAGAGAAAAGTCAAAGTATCAAAAGTTATCAGGTCCAGGGAGGGAAGTAGAAGTGAAAGATAAAAATAAGTCCTGGGGTCAGACAGGAAACAGGTCAGACCGTGGCGGACAAGCATTCAAGACTGAAGCTAGGAACAAAACAAACCGAAGTGGTTCAGGACTGATGCGGTGAGTCATGTAAGGTACATTTTTGTAGGAGGCACAGAAATGTGCCCAAGGCTTAAGGGGCCTGGTAGACCCAGAAACTCACGATGTTAAAAGAGAAGAGGAGGAAAGTAGAACTGCTTAACTGCTTTAATTCCTACATTTTCTCCAGCCAAAAGATTGTCAGAGAGGGAAGGGCAGCACCAACATTAGTTTTTAAAAATAAGGTAGGTGAGGAACCTGTAAGAAAACACTGGCTGTTTAAAACGCATATAAGTCTCATGACCTAGAGGAGGAACATTCCTGGGACACTGAAAAACATGTGGGATAAAATAGAGGAACTCCTGTCAATAATTTTTGAAAAATCTTGACAATTAGGGAAGACAGAAAATGGACAAATGTTTTATTCTCAAAACAGAGGTGAATCTGTGAACTCCAGGAGATTGACTTGACATCTGGGAAATCTTCTAGAATAAATCATTAAAGAGATGATTTGCAAGTCCTTGGCAAAGGAACCAGCATCAGTTAGCGAAGATGAAGCAGTTGGCCTGAATTTCTATAGGAATTTGCCAGTCTCCAGCGATATCACTCTGAGAATGAGCTGGGTGTATAGTAAGCAAAGAGTTCTTTCTGATGAATGGATATGTGTCAACCAAATGGCAGGGCCCTCTCTAGTGCCCACCACAGGCCTCTGTACCCAAAATGTTTATTAAGGACATGGGATAAGATTCTGATGGCATGAAGGCAGGCTGCAAGTAACACAAAACTGAGAGGGTTCATCATTATCCATCATAAACGGTGGAATTTGTACCAAAAAGATCTTGATAGGTACTAACTATGGACATGGTTTAAGAAGAAGAAATTTAACAGGAAAATCACAAACTTTTTTGCTTAGGCATCCACTCCTCACCATCGATGGAAAACATGGAAAAATCCAAACACCCCAAAATTCTACCCACAACTATGAAAGAACAGGATCGAGAAAATCTGGTTTGTGCGCATGGAAAGGATTTGAGTTGCTTAACAACTCAATACAACTTAATAGTGTGATGTGACTGCCAAAAATACTACTGTGATGGGACGTTGTATTAAAAGAAGTATCCAAAACAAGGGATGCGATGATGCCGCTTTCGTGTTTGTTCTGGAAGTAAACCCTTGGAGGGATATTGACAGACTGGAGCATGTCCAGAAGAAAGCAACCATTATGGTAAGGAGACGGAGAACCTGTCACACGGAAAATGACTAAAGAAACTGGGTATATTTAGACAGGACAGGACTCTGTGGGGAGCGCAGAATGGGAACAAGATTTAACAATTTAAAGGCCGTCACATGGAATGGAGTCAATGCGTGGGAGCCATAAAGAAGCTGAGTACTGTTGAACCCCAGGAAAAACTGTCTCATTCCTGGAGGTATGCAAAGATGAAAGCAGTTTCCTCAAGAAGTTAGGAAATTCCAATCCTGGAGGCATTCAAGAGAAAGAGGAAGATCATTTGCCAAGCAGAATATCAAAGGGATTAATGATAATCCCATAAACCTATGACCTTTTATGACTACTTTATCACATGTATTCCTAACAACAAGCAGTACTTTAATGATCAGGAAATGGAGGATCAGAGAAGGCAAGTAACTTGCCTAAGAATACCCAGCTGGAAATAGAGAGCAGATACAGATCCCAGATCTGCTTCATTCTAAACAGTGCACATGCTTTTCCTCTACCCTAGGCTTCCTCAAATAAAACTGGGTTCCAGGAGAGGACATTGTCTCAATCTTTAAAATAAGAGAAGAGCAATGGGATCTACTGGAGCTAGAGTGTCTAACAAACCCTCCGAAAACATTAAGTATCACCAGGACTCTCTAGGCTGTCATTGAGCTACACAAATTATTTCTCAGTTTGGAATATCTTTGCTACTGATGGTTCTATCATACTTCAATACTGAAATTAATTTTATAAATCTAAGACTTGCTTCTGAAAAGTTTTAAGTCCTTTTAATTTTCTCTAATCATTACTAAAACATTAATTCCTAGGCTTTCAAAAAAGCAATGCTTTTCAAATTCCAAATTAAATTTAAAATCATTTCAAATAATTCCTTTATTTCTATGGAAAATTCTTTTGATAGTTTCTGTTTTTGGCAAATCTGAGTCCCAGAAGAAATCTAAATTGAAGTCCTTGAGTTTCTATAAGTGTGTTTCATGTCTATTACATCACCTCGCCTTATGTATATTTCTTTAGGGAAATTTTAAGCTATTTGATTATTTTGACCATTTGTGTCTTTCATCTGTTATTAGATGAAATCATTTGCTTTTGTGAATCAATATATATACATGTCTATATATGCATATATATAATTGGCAAATCAGAGGAAATTCTCTGCTACTTTTTTCAGTCTCTTATAAGAATAATATACATTTTTAGACAAATGTGAGTCCAGCGTAAGTTCAGTGAGAGATGAGAATACACATACTGCCTTGGGAGAGACTGAAAGCTCTGCAGGCCCCCCGTGTGTGAGTTCACTTAGAAAGAAGGAGTGTCGCAGAGCTGACACAACAGCATGGTGAATTAGCAAGAGAGCAATCTCTCAGAGAACACTTTGTTGTGTTTTTTGACCTCAAATTGTAGGGGCCCTTGTAATAATTAATAGCTAGTGTCGCCTCTCTATTCTTGGTCTCTATCATTGCCTCTCTGACAAATAGTTTATAGTCTCTAATCTTTCCAGTTGTCTTCTCAGCCTGATGGTTTATCCCTCAATGCCTTTGTCTTAGAGCTGTGTTTTGCATTTGCTTGCTCATCCATGGTGACCTTGTTTGGGCTTTGTTTAGTTTATTTGTTGCCTGATGATACATACCGAGCCTTACAGGGACCATTTGACTTTATATACATTCAATTTATTGACTTTAGTCATCACTGCTTCCTAACACAACCAAAAGCACCCTGAAAGGGTTACACCAAGGCCACCACTGGAAGGTGAGTGCCCTCCCCGCTGCCCTCTTATTTCAGAGCTTCAGAGGTTCAACCTGTCCTGTTCCCCATCCTGCCCCCCTCTTTGGCCACATGGGTTTTTCTCTCTGTAGCCAGCATTGATCTTACTAATAATCACAGGTTGAAGCAACACAACCATGAGATTCCAGATTCATTTGCCTGCTTGTGACTAGATTGATTTATAAGCGCCTTTGTCACCCTTCCTTATGTTTCTTTTCTTCAGTTTGTTTGAATGTGATATAGAATTTGCCACCAATTAAAAAATTAAAATCGGGCTAAGGTCAGTAATTGCAGAAAACATTTAATGAGTTTATATCCAAGAAGATAAGCATCACAATTATGAAATCACCTCATACTTGTAACTACTACAGAATAGGGGATGACCTCAGTGTACAAGAGTTACGAAATGATAAATAACTTATATTGAATATTCTGGGCATATCATCAAGGAACTGTATAAAAGCTTTATCTACAACTATACCAAGAATTATCTATTATTGTCTCAGAGTCTATTAAGCAAATACAGTAGAAAAGATATCTTTTATGTGATCTAAAAGATTTCAACCATGGTCCTTAGATCAAGATGAATTCTATTAAAAAAAAAAAGCACTGGATTAGGAATCAGAAGATCTGATTTCTAATTTAACGCAACTACTAGTAAACCTTGGGTACGTCCTTTCTCTCTGTGAGCCCCTGTCCACTCACAGCACTGATGAAGGACATAAGATCTTTCACTTGAAGTAAAATGGAAGCCGCTTTCTTCCCCTGGTAGAGCACGCTCCATTCCTACGGCTGGGTGCCCCACCGACTTCCAGCCCCAGCAATTAGGTTGTGCGTCCACTAACAGTCCATTGTGATTGTTGCGGGTTGTGTCATTGTAATTACATAGTATATTACAAAATTTGTAAATCGATGAAATGAAAATATGAAAAGGGTGATTTTCGTTTCTACAACAAAGAAGTTAAAAGCTCGCAATACTTAGTTAAGGTGAGTGTTACTTAAGAAACTTGCGGCTCTATTATATGTAAGCTAGATATTTGTAAAGGACTGGAAAAACATTTGGAGGGTTCAGTTCAGGCATTTCGGACGGCATCAGTCTAAGACCACTTTAAAGAAAATTAAAGACATGAAGTTTTCGTATTTCCTGGGGTGGAGTGACTGGAACGCAAATTTGCCTGAGGGCCAGCTTGTGGCTACATTTCCACAGGTAGTTATTTTCTATGTTTTAATTTCCCACCGCTCTGTTCATTTCCCTGTGTGTGGGGAGTGGTATTACTTCAGATTACCCTCTGCCAAAGGTGCTGCCCTTTGGGGTTCTACCTTTTAAATTTGAGGTCTCTGGCTCCCAAATTCCAAGATTTTACATTTGTACTGTTGTCTGAAAATTCCGTCAAAACAATTTCAATTTTTCCCAGTTACCAAATAATTTCAGGGCAAAAGTGACTTCCTTGTTCTCCTTACTTTTCTGGGGTTCCACTTTCCCTTAGATTTTGGCCTCGTAATCCCTCTTTATCTTTTCAGCTCTTTGATGCTTTTAAGATGATACTAAAAATATATTCCAAGCAACACTTTGGTTTCAGCAAGAGGGTTTTCCTCTATAACTGGGCCCACATTACATGCTATAGACTTTCTATAGGTCACCTACTCATGATTCTTGCTGAGAAACCAAACTGTCTTTTGAAATTGGCACGTCCCTCTGGAAGAGGCTGGTGCCAGGTCTGAAAGCTCAGAATGCCGTAACTCAAACTTTTTCCCAAATTAAAACTAAGACTACTGGCTCCTTTGCATTACATAATTCTGTCTCCAACATGCTGAAAGAGCTACTAAATTATAGGTGGACAAATTACTGGTAGGTAATGATTTCATTTCGCCACTATTTCTGGATTTTTTTCCTAGCTTGTCAGTATTTTGAGAAAGCTAAATTTATACGAATCATCTAATACAGTCCTTTCCAGGAAAACTTTGTGTGATGATAGAAATATTCTATAATCTGCACTGTCCACATGGGGCCATTTCATACTTGATGTGTGGCTAGTGAAGCTGAGGAAATGCATTTTTGATTTATTTTAATTAATTTAGATAGCTGCATGTGTCTAATGCCTGCTGTATTGGACAGCACAGATTCTAAGGGAAATTTCTTTACGATACTTCAGGATAAAGATTGGTTATATAAGAAGGCTACATAAAAATCATTTTGTGACCATGGTCTTCTCATCAGAAGCTATGTAGTTCATGAAACCAAAGTAGCAGCAACCACTAGTGACATAAAACAAACAACAAATACAAGATATTAATTAACCCAGCAGATATTTATTGAGCCCATATTATGAACCAGGCACCACACCAGGCACTGAAAAGTGTGCCATATGCCTGATGGTCCCTCCGCTTTCTATGTAGATGATGATTGATTGATAGATGACAGATGATTTTATAAACAGCTTTCATTGTAAAACATAACTTCATTACTTCAGCTTCCCATAAGTACATTAGAGAGGAATGTTTCTTTGACAAGACGTAAACATAGTCAACTACTAGCCCTGTGAGATGCTCTGAAGGGAGGGGAAACCAAATGTTCCATGGGACAAATTGTGTCCTGGCATTAGGGTCTCAGAATTCCCATGTTGAAAATATCTGTTTAATTTTTCGAATCCAATGCTTACCAAATATGACCATAGAACCTCATTTTTTTCCCCACAAAATACTTGTTAATATTAATACTATGGAATACATTTTGGGAATTGGACATTTATGCTAAGGAATTTTACAAGACATAAAAAAATCAAAATCACTGGATAATCTAGGATAGTGTTTTTCAAAGTGCCTTTTGCAGATCTTTAGGAGGCATGAATGTATTCTCAGTAGTCCATAATATCTCTGGAGAATTCTGAAATGATGTGATTTTAATTACATAATAACCTTAAAATAGTAATACAAGCATATTATGGACCATGTTGATGAACACATTCTAACAGTATTGCTCATAAGATTGTAACAGGTTTCTCGTAAGATTGGCTTGTAATTGTCTTACATTGATTTAAAAAATAGAGATGAAATTAAATGATCACTTGCTCCAAATGAAGGCCAAAAATGGTAGGGTTGATTGTACAAATTAAGGTTTAATAAAGAGAAGTAGTGAGAGAATTGAGCCATCATATGACAAACGTATTAAAAGCATGTTTTATCTCAAAATAATCTATTCTGTGGCAGATATTTCAATATATATTGAAATGCTTCAATTTCAAGGAAACACCCTTCACATTACTATAATTTGAAGCCTACTTATTTTATGCTTTTATTCATATTTATTTTGAAAATGTTTTGGTTTATAGATGTATATGACCTTAAGCTTGAGAACTTTCTATCTAGTTTTATGTTTAGAACTTTGTAATTTTTGCAGGTTTAAGTCATATTATGATAAAAATAATTGAAGTCAAAACTAGGGGTACATGAAAATTATTTATGTGTGGAAACACTGTTCTAGGATATTTCTATTACATTTCTGAATGTATCATATAGTATTTTAAAAATATTTAGCCAATGTTTAAAATTGGTTTGCATTCCATGGCTATGGCATTCCATGGCATCATATTTTTAATTTGCTGTGAAGCCAGGAAAAGTCTGAAAAATATTAAAATCTCATCATGGATGACCATGAGTTGACTGTGTTTAATATCATTGCAGATAAAAAGAGCTTTATTGAACTATTCAAGTAGGGCAACGTCAGGTTTTATGGGTTTTTTTTTTTCCAATCTCTATTGTCTTCAAAAAAAATTCCATACACAGCATAAAACATTATGCAAAACATGGTTTCAACTACCCTCTATAAGTCAATGACTCCTGATCTTTATTTCTAGACCCATTTGCTCACTTTAATTCCAGATGCACACTTCCAGTAGTCTACTAGACATTTTTAGCTGGATGTTCAACAAGTATTTCAAACTCATTCAACCCCAAATTCAAATCTTATATTCTTGTTCTAGGTCAATGATGTTACTTCCATTCAGTTTCTCAAACTCGAAACTCTGAAGTCATTTTCCACTTGTTTCTTTTCATCACCCTCACCCTCACATCACCCTTACATCAGTGGTCAGCAAGTCCTGCCGATTCTCCTGTGCCCTCGCCATTGCCTTAGTTCAGGCTTGCACCGTCTCTCAGCTGATGATTGCAATAGCTGCCTACAGAGATTCCTTGCCACCAGTTACCTTCAATGCCAATCCAGCTTAAAATAGGAAGAACATATCTGATCTCACTGAGAGTTCTCAGTTGACTTGCTTCTGCTTACATGAGCTGGCCTAGTTTCATTTACTGAGACTTCTTACAAGGCTGTGAATTTAGTGAAGGCAAGGGCTCTCTCTCCTTCATTTTTGTGTCTCAGTATTTAACGAAGCTCCTAGCATGCAACTGGTGCGTGCTACATGTTGTTGAATGTTGACAGGGCACCAGTGAGTGGCTAAGAGCACAGGCTTTGGAATCCTACAGAGCTAGGTTTAATTTCTGCCTCCTCTGCCGCTTAGTTGCCAAGTGACCCTGGGCAAGTTAACTTTAAGACAGTGGTTCTCATCTCTGGCTTCACATTAGGATTACACAAAGAATTTATTAAAAGGGTGCAGGTCCCCTCTTCAGCCCAGTTAAATCAGAATATATGGAGGGTGGAGGCTCAGGCACTAAAAATTTTAATAGATCCACAGATGATGCTAACATACAGCCAGGGCTGAGAATCACTGCTCTTGGCCTTAATTTCTCAGATACTATATAGTATCTGTTTTAAAGAGGTTTTGGGCACGTGAAATGAAATTGAACTTAGCATAGTACCTGGCACATAGTAAGTGCTCAATCATAGTGTTAATACACAATGGCAATTTGTAACGTTCTTCCTTCTCAATCACTACCCCCCAGTTACTCTGGCTTCCCTTCAATTCCTAGAATGTACCAGGATCTTCCAGCCTTGGTGCCTTCACACTTGCTCTTCACTCTGCTCTTAGCAGATCCCTCTCCATCTTCAAGTCACACTTGCAGTCAGACACAGTCTCCAGGTGTTCCCCTTTATTCTCCATCACAATATGGAGATGTTCATAGTCTTCATAGCTGCCTCGATTTCAAATGATATGTTAATTTAACTGTTTACTGTCTGTTCCTGCAACTAGACTGCAAGCTTCACAAGAGCAAGAACCTGTCTGTTTTGCTTTCCTCCTGAGGTCCAGAGCCCAGTGCCTGGGATGTGCTAGATGTTCAGGTGATAGTTGTTGAGGGATGAATGGATTAATAAATGATCCATCCTGTAATCACAAAAAGGCAAAATTCCTTGACTTTGTGTGTCCCTCAACTATATGTATCCTCACATCAAAATACCACAACAAAAAACAAGACCAAAGCTCTCCAAAACCAGGACTGTCTCCAGTGTTTTGGGTTCTAGCTACTGAGCTACTGACTAGGAAAACTGCAATACTTTTTTTTTTCAATGTTTTTAATTTGGGTAAGGCTTCTGGGTCCAAGGTTCTCAGAGGCTTACTGAAGGCTTAGTCATCAACCCGTGGGCAATAATTAATGTTAGTCTAACAACATCTCACTTCAACAAGGCAAATAAACTTCTGTGGGTGTTTGTATTAGCTAAGTAAAGAGTTTTTCGTTTTCTAAGTTTACCTTTTGGCCCATTCAGTTGGGAGACCAAACAATACCCAAGGTTAAGATAAAAAACTTTTTCTGAAGTCACAGAATTATCAATTCATTGATACCTTTGCCTATGAAAAGAACCTTAGAAAAAATTTAGACCAAACCCTCATTTCACAAATGAGGAAAAAAAAGGCCTAGAAAAATGAATTTATGGGACATGCTTATGTCCTTGCTGTCACAGCACCAGGTTTCAGGAATCCTTCACCTGTGTGTTCTATAGGCCATACTACACCACCTGCAAAGTAACCCAAAGTTATTCTAATTTCTCAAAGTTCTTAATCAATTTACAGTCTTTTGATTACAAATTGAGATTTTTAATGTTTCTATGATAATAACAAATATCTAGTCCAAATTCATGAGCTTGACTTTCAGATCTTATATGTCTCACCATACATCCTTCCGGTACTCCAGCCTCTACAATCTGTTTCATGTTTTTCCAACCAGAATGCACAGCCTCATCACATCTGCCTACTTATCCTCCATGCCTACTGAAAGACTACATCTTCCATGAAAATTGTCCTCAAACCTAGTCAGAAGAAGACAATGGCTCTTTGCATTTCTCCTAAGGATTCTGTATTCTGCCTTGTACTGCAGCAGGAATGACTGCACTGGATGTAAGAATATTAGGAACTGGTGCCACATGGTTCTTGCTTTTTAGGTCTTGCCCCTCCTTGCAATTGATAAATAAACTAAAATAAATGTTTCTCTAGGCTTGAGTCTTCCATAAGCATTTTCTTGAAGACAGTTTCGAAGCGTCTAAGAAAGCTGGGTTAGAGAAGGCACGACCTGGCTGAACAGGACTCACGTGGCTCTGCAGAGAGCCATGATATCAGCACATTTTGAAGTCACTCTCTCTTTTGTGGGTGCTTTTCTCTTTTTCTAAAATTCCTCATCCATTCAGTATAACCGGTCCAAATCTTTTTTTACTGGTAGTGTAAAAACTTACACGAGACAAATTTAAGAGCTATAGGAGACATTAGAGAAAACGAGAAAGATTATATAAATACTTGCCTAGATGCATTTTGTTGCAAATTTTTCTTCTATTTTCAGAAATAAATGTACCCAGAAAAAGGTCAGAAACAAAAAAATCCATCTTATCAAAGTTTACCAGTTCAAAGTAAAAAAGTGCAAAGGAATTTCACCACTCACACCCCTTTGCAAAGCTCTTAAGCAATTATTCTAGGCTCAAATTTCATCCAGAACTTTCCTCAAGACCATTATGTAACCCGATCACATCCATATTATAGTACTATTTCTGACAAATAAGGGGTTATAATTTTCTCCAGTTTGTTTGTATTTGTATTTTCTGTACTTTGCCGTAAACCTCTAAAGCTCTTCATAGGAAAAGAAGTGTCCACAAACCGCTTTAGCTGGTCGAACTTGGGGAACGATTATCAGTGAAAACAGCATAAAGTGCTGTGGGATGGAGAACAGAGAAATATCAATTATGCCTTTCTCCCAAAATAAGTTCTGATTAGTAAGGAAAGAAAAAGGTAAAGGGTAAAGCCCGGCAAAGCCACAAAGACACTGAGTCAGTGTCCTAAGAGGAAGAACCGGCCGCCCGCGCGCCAGAGCGGTCAATTCGGGTCGAAGGAGGGGGACCTGCGAAAGGCCGCGCCTCCAGAGTGTGTGCGTGTGTCAGTGCGCGATTCCCTGACACCGCCCACACGCCTGGGCACTTGTCACAGCCCAGGGCTGCCTGGTCAGCAAACAACAGCTGATCGGCCACACCATCTACACAGTCCACACCTCTACCCAGCCACTAACGCCTCGGCGACCGGAAGCCCTTTTGCCCCCACTCGCTGGCCTACCACGTAGTTTAGGTAAAAACCGGAAGTTCCTTTGCCCCGATCGTTCGGGCGCGTCCGCGTTGGCCGCACAGGCGCAGTGGAGCTCGGGCAGAGTTGTGGGCGGGGAGGAGAAAGCGGCGGAGGGGGGCGGGGCCGGCCCCAGAAGATGGCGGAGGCGGGGGTGAGTTGGGGTCTCCCGGAAAAGCACTGGTCACTTGGTACTGAGGGAAGCGGCCTGAGGAAGCGGGTGGCCATCGGGAAGAGGAACTGCTTGTGTTTTTGCTGCCTAGGAACCTTGCTGGCAAGTTCGGGGAGCCGGACCACGGATGGGGCCTCAAGGGCTAGGGGCTCCGCTTACCTGGAGAAGGGTCGGCGAGGTCCGGAAGGGGACGGCGGGGCAGGGAGAGGTCCTAGGAGAGGCCGAGGCTCCCCGAACAGTGGAAAGTGTCCCAACGGAAAGAAGACTAGAGGGCGGAGGGCAGGGCGACCCTGGAGATCTGATGGGGGTGGAGGTTGGCGAGCTGTCAAGCACAGAGCCGCAGGACTTGGGAGGCTTTTAGCCAGGGAGAGTCAGGCTTGGTAGGGGGAAGGATCTAGAAAGGTAAGTATTGCAGTAAGTTTAGAATCCGCAAAAAGCTATGTTGATATTGGGTTGAGGAGTGGGTCTTTGGCATTTTGGATTGGAATTGGAAACCTTTGGAGTACGTGTGTGGGTAACGCCAAAGAGGACTCTTGCCGGGACCTAGAGGTCGGTTGGTAATAGTTACTGGGATTTTAGGGTTGGTCAGTGGGAATTGGCAGTTTGGAAAAGGAAAGAAGTGTGGGTGACGGGGGGCAGGGGGAAGGGTGCTAATACTTAACTGATAATGACCCATACCCACTTAGTATTGGAAAAAAGTTATTAAAGTATGATGTTAGCTCGGTAGTCTGGGAAGATACATATCTTCCTAAATGAAGAGCTTCCTACTGGAGGATTGATGAGGAAATGCTTTAGGAAGGGATGAACAGCCTTGACAGCTGGGTCACTGAAACTGACCCAGATCAGTATTGCAGTGGGGTTGAGGATTGCAGAGGAAGACAGCCTCCTGTCTTGGGTGCATGACGAATGAAGGCAGTCAAGCAGTGGCTAGATTGTGTTTTCCAGTCTCGGTGTTTGGCTCTGTTAGTGAAGCACCGAGTGGAAATGAAGGAAGGGATGGCCCACGAACAGGGGCCCCACAGAAGAAAATTAGCCGTGTACTCTTCCTCTTCTCCGTTTCCTTCTTTCTCTGGACATTATGTTCGGTAGTGTGTTTTGGTATAGTTCTCAGTGCATATCTGATCTCAAGTGACTAAGCTGTGAATCATATACATTTGGGAAAGACTTTGAGTGTGTTTACACTGACAACTGTTGCTTTTACCTATTGTGGACTGAAAAGAAAAGGATAAAATACAGTTCAGTAATTTAAAGACAACTTGTTTCCTTGTTATAAGAAAATTATTCCTGAACGACAGAGTAGCTATTTTAGGGACTGAGATTTGATGTTTAAGAGCAGTAATGGGGTATGATTGCTACTTGCTTAATGGTTTTCGTGTTTGGGTTTTAATATTGAGAGGAAAGATGAGTTGCAGTGTCAAAGCAATGTGTTTTTCTTCCTAGAAGTTTTTAGTGTCCATAGCCTGTGGTTCACATTTGTGTACTTTTATTTAAGGAGAGTTAAACTTTTTAATTGACTTAAGTGTGTTTTTCCTAATGTTAATGCTTACTCTATTTCGAGAATGCCGTTCTAATTAAGAGCATATGATGAAAAAGGTGTGAGGTAGTCATTTAATTTTATTATTTGGTAGCCTGTCTGACCCAAGCACCTGAAGGGATAGGGTAATCTGAGGGAGCGAATGTGCTTCTGTGACTTCTGGTCATTGGAGGATGAATGATCTTGTTTGGTTTTAGGGGGTGTTACACTTATTAAAATACGACCGGTTCTTCGGGTTACTGGGAGATTTTGTGTGTTTGCTTTCAAATGCCTATTTCCTGAAAGTTCTTTTAGTGGCAGACATAAACTTTGATTTTCATTCACAAAGCCCAGAATCACTTATTTATCTAAAAGTAGTAATATTGTAACATTAACCCATTAACAAGCAGTTATATACCTGGAATAATGTTTTTCCAGTTTTGATGATTCATTATTGACCCATCCAAACTATTTGAACTATTTTTCTTTTTGTTCAGTAATGTGCTTTATAGAAATTGTAGGTCAGGGCTCAAGGAAGAATGTTTCACGTACCGTGTAAGTTTTTTCTTTGTCGGTTTTTGAAAAAAGGCATTACTTTGGTATTAACAGTAATTTATCAACATGACTAAGAATTGTTTCTTGTGTGGCACTGAGATTGCTTTTGTATGGTGTTTGTAGATGGAGACGACGTGGTGACGTGGAGAGACCTCTGCGCACGGAGTCACAGTGCTTGGGCTGGTCAGGGTGCTGCCTGGTAACAGTCTTATGATCTCAGAAAGTTGTTTAACCTATTTTGTTTTGTAAAATGGTATTATAAACACCTGCCTACTTCCCAGTACTATTGTTAAGGATCTGTTGAGACACTGCCTCTAAACAGTATCTTTATACCAGAGACTGATTCCCTGATCAGCAGATTATTTCTCGAGTAATCTAAATTTTTCAAATAAAGATTTTTTTTAAATTTTGGAGAGTCAAATTTATCATTGATGTAATAATAATGTTTGAAGGTATAGGTATGCTTTGTTTTAAGGAAATAATATCAGTACGTAATCAGAAAACCAAACTTTAAAACAAACAAATTAGGGGATATTTATTCTAAGAGTTTTTGTTTTAAAATAACCCACTCCTCTAGTGTGTGTGACTAATATTATGAACAACATGCTTTGTTAGGAACTTAATTGTCGCATAGTAGGGAGTGAATGGGCTTGTGGAATTTCTTATCCCTTTGATGAGTCTAGTTGTCTCCAGGAGTTGACTTTTTATATTTGTGGTACCCAGATCCATTACAGTCTTATTCTTGTTGCTTCAGTTGACCACTTTGGGTCTCATTTGCTTTGCTGGTAAAATGAGAGAAATGTTAGATCATTGGTTCTTAACTTCTTATGTATCGTGAACTTTTTCAAAAACCTGATGTGAATTGTGGAACCCTCTTTCCAGAAAGATGTACATATACACAACTTTGTTTTAGTTTTGTATCAGGCTCACATACCCCCTGGAGTAGATGATCTTCCAGTTCCCTACCGTTTCTTAAATTTGAGAATACTGTGATTCGAAGCATTTTAATTTTAATTTTTAAATTTTTTTTAACTAAAATTTTTTAACTTTTATTTTTTATTTTTGTCTCCAGTAATTATATACTGTTGTGTTATTATGGACAGTCATCCCTCGGTATCCATGGGAGATGGGTTCCAGGACCCCTGTGGATACCAAGATCTGTGGGTGCTCAAGTCCTTTATAAAATAGTGTGGTATTTGCATATAACCTAAGCACATCCTCTGTGTACTTTAAATCATCTCTAGATTACTTATAAATAATACCTAATACAATGTACATGCTATGTAAATAGTTGTTATACTGTATTGTTTAGGGAATTATGACAAGAAAAATAGTCTGTTCATGTTCAGTACAGATGCAGACATCATGGCCCTTGCCATCTGCAGTTGGTTGAATCCGTCGATGTGGAACTGGTGGATATGGAGGGCCAGCTGTAGTCACAAAATAAGCTGTTTGGACTTTTAAAATATTAGCTCTTTAATTTTATCTCATTCAAATAAAACATCAAACAAATGTTGTGTTGTTTTTAGAGAAAACTTTTGGGGTGAAGTAGGAAACTGTAAACAAACACTGCCAGGAAAGGTTAAATAAACATCTGTGGCAGAATAACGTAAACAAATGGTTTAGAAATTCTCTAGCAGCTCTGAAATAGAAAGAGTCTACAGCCATCATTGGCTCTTAGTGGGAGGGCAGTTCCTCTCTGGGGGCGTTTGGAAATAGGTAGGGACGTTTTTGGTTGTCTCAAATTGGGGAGGGGGCATGCACTGGCATTTAGTGGGCGTGAGCTGGGGACGGCCAGTGTTTTGCAATGCTTGGGGCAGTTCCGCACAGCAAGGAATTGTCCCGTCCCAAATGCCAGTGCCCTTTGAAAAACACTGGTGAGTGAGTGTGGGATGGGACCACAACTGAAATAGCTTTTTTTTTTTTTTTAAAGATTTTATTTTTTCCTCTTTCTCCCCAAAGCCCCCCAGTACATAGTTGTATATTCTTCGTTGTGGATCCTTCTAGTTGTCTCAGCGTGGTCTGATGAGCAGTGCCATGTCCGCGCCCAGGATTCGAACCAACGAAACACTGGGCCGCCTGCAGCGGAGCGCACGAACTTAACCACTCGGCCACGGGGCCAGCCCCTGAAATAGCTTTTTAAACTGGAAGTTATTTTGCTCTTTTAAGTACATTATTCAACATAAAATATTCTTTGCCATTAATTCCCTTTTGGAAAAAAAAATCACAAACATAAATGATTTACTAGAGCAATTAGGGTTACTTAAGATGGATATATACTCTTTGTCCTCTAGTAGCTGTTGTAATAGCAGAAAGGGCGTGTTTGCTGTATCTACTGCAAGTTTGGCAGGTGAAGAGTCAGCTCTTGGTCTAATATACTATGTAAGTTGGCTGTATGAGTTTTCTTCTTTAAAACATCTTTTTACACCTTGATCTACTACTTTTAAAGAAAATTTCAAGGTGTTTGTACATTTATTCTCTTGGTCTTTGTGCCATTATATAGTCACCTACTTATTTTGGCCTCAGTACCTTGAGAACATATTACAGTTGAGATCGTTTTCCATTGTCCACCAATCTTTTCAATACAAAATCCTCTTCTATAGACCATGTGCCAAAAAAGAAGTCTGAGTAGTTGGGCTGGAGTGGGACACAAGGTTTAGAAGGAAGAGGAGGGGTGTGCAATCAGTCAAGCCTAAGGTAAAATTCCAGTTCTAATATCACATGTCATTTGACATAAGTGAGTTGCTAAATCTCTTTGACTTAGTGACTTTATTTATAAAATGAGAATGATTATATCTACCTTTAGGATTATCTTGAAGATTAGTGCTACTATATGTCTGGCATGGAGTAGGCTGTCCCTAGATGGGTGCTATATCAATAGTCATGATGATGATGAAGAAGAATTCTGTAGCTACTGAAGACTTTGCTAAAAGGGACCAGAACACATGAAATGCTGACGTGCTGGATACGACAGCAAGGAGTAGTCTGCAAGACCAGGTTGGGAGGAGATATTTTCTGGGTATTACAGTTGGTGTTTAGAGCATGTTTTCCCATGAATCAGCTGTAATATGTACTGTTTTCTCTAGTCCTCTAAGCTGCAGGGCTCAGTTATGCTAGAGGCTGAGCAGGTTTGGGAGGACTAGCTTGAGGACAGAATTCCCCCCTTGAGTGTTGGGCACAGAGCTTTGGGTGTGGCAGAGGCAATAAAAAAAGTCTGTTGTCTGTGTTTATCACGTGAAACTGATAGGCTGTGAAAGTTACTAGTACTCACAAATAGTCTCATTTTCATACTGATTATTTCTAAAGTCAACACCCCACCCCATTTACACTTGGGTTTTGTTTCAGATTCATTTGTAAGGTAGTTTAAAACTTGGAAACTCAGAGGAAATGTATTTTAAATGATGATTAAGTGTTAGGTTTGCTTTCCCAAAGGCCTGCTTAACAACCCAGTATGGTTTGATTCAGAAAGAGTTAACCAGTTTAAGCAATTACGAATTTGTAGAGCCCTCTCTGGGATAGACAGGCACCTTTTTGAGGATGTAGGCACCGTGGACACTTGATAGTGAATATGACCTACGTAAAAAGTTTACAATCCATATAGCAACTCTGTCTCATTGTTAAGGTAGCTGTGAGAAGTGCCATGCTGAAGTTGTGAAGAAACGACTTTGAGATTCAAAGGAAATATCATTTATGTACTGACTTGCAGTGATGCCCAAGGTGTATTATTGTTGAGTGGGATAAAAATAAGTTACAAAAATAGTCTAGTCTACATAGTATTTTCCCATTTAACAAATGTTAGTATTTATAGAAAATCATAGAATAATAGGTGATAGTTTGGGAGCTGCACGTCATGGTGAGAATGAGGACTTAGGAGCCCGACTGCATGGATTTGAATCTCTCTTGCTAGAGGTGTAAACTTGGTTAAGTGACTTAACCTTTCTTTGCTTTTCTGCCTCATCTGTAAAATGGACACAATAATTGTACTTACCTTTTAGGGTCATTGTGAGAGTTAAATGAGTTACCATATATCAGGGGCATAGAACAGCTCGTGGAAAGCCTCAAATGCTGTTTGTCATAAACAAACACACACAAAGGAAAGATCACTTTGGTTAGGGGAGTGAATGAATACCTAGACTGACTGTACTAGCTAAGTTCTAGATTTTAGGAGTCAAGAGCCGTGCAGGTAAAACTCCTTAGAATCTAGCCATTAGGTGGTTCTTCATTTTCTTAGCTTCCTTTCTTCCACTTCCTACTCTGGCTTTCTCACAATAGCTGCCATGATTGCAGCAAGGGTGAAGTGGGTCAAGGCTAGGGTGGGACGCAGCTATGGCCCTGGGGAGAGCAGGTCAGGTCTGGTTTCTGTGCTTGGTGTTTGTGTAGGTGAGTTGGGGGATGGTCTGTTTTTTGAAAGACGCTTTTGTGCAAAGCTTCGAATATATAAGCATTAAAACGGGTCATTTTGTTCCCCTGTGGAGGTCATCCTCATGAGCAAGTCACATTTTATTTTGAACAATACCACATTTTCTGTCAAAGTATGTTAATTTTCTGTAAAGTATAAATCTATTTATTTTCTGTTAAGTATAAAGATTTCTATCTAAATCTCCGAGTCCTTCTCTTGTAACTGATGGGCTTGGAGATTTAGGTAGAAGAAACAGAAACCTGGATTTTGATCTTCCAGATTCTGGTGGAAGTGCCTCAGATAACCTGCTCTGCTTTTCTCTGAGTGAGGCAAGCTATTTTTACTATTATTCTGACCTTGAAGTCTCTTAGGTCACTTATTCTGTCCTAGTAAATATAAGTATAGCACTTTATTTTTTATTACATCATGCATATAAAAATGGTTTTAAACCACTTCTTAGTCAGTAAATAACTAGTTTAAATAACTATATAAACTTGTCATTTCATTATTTGTCCTTTTAAATTAATTACTATTGATATCAGGAAAGTTATATAATCGTTTATGAGGCAAACATTCATTTCTTTTTTCTTATCTCTTGCAGGGTTTCTGGTAGGTCCTGTTTTAGGACGAGATGCAGTACTGTTGAAACGCCAGTCTGCTTTGATCCACAGACAGTTGGCTTTTCAGCTGGGAAGCCTTTTTTTGGCAGCTTACTGAACTTATGAAACAATGGCAGAAGGAGAGACAGAGTCACCTGGGCCCAAGAAGTGTGGCCCCTATATTTCATCTGTCACTAGCCGGAGTGTGAACTTGATGATTCGAGGAGTAGTGCTGTTTTTTATCGGAGTGTTTCTTGCATTAGTGTTAAATTTACTTCAGATTCAGAGAAATGTGACGCTCTTTCCACCTGACGTGATTGCAAGCATCTTTTCTTCAGCATGGTGGGTACCACCGTGCTGTGGCACAGCTTCAGGTATGTGTAGGTTGTTTTTGTAATGCTTAAAACGAAGTGGGGTAAATGAGTGTGTCTGTTGTCTGAGCAATACTTTTTTTAAAAATCAGCTTTATTGAGATATAACTTCAATACGGTACAGTGGACCTGTTTTCAATCAACAGTTTGATGAGCTAACACAAAGGCGTACAGTCAAGTCGTGTAACCACCACCACGATCCAGCTGTAGAGCGCTTCCGTCACCCACAGATTCTCTTATGCTCTCTTGCAGTCTCTTCCCCACTCCCAGCCTCAGGCTTTCACTGATCTTTCTGTCACTCGATTATTTTTGCCTGTTCCAGAATGTAACGCAAATGGAATCATAAAGTATGTACTCTTGTCTCTGATTTCTATCTGACCTATGAACTTTAAAAATTTAATCCTAAAAATCCTGATTCTCTTAGGGATGAGGCTTTTAACTTCTTAATTTTGTCCTTTCTTCACACCATCTCACGTAAGTCTTATTTTGTTTTGATGATCATCATCACTGTCTGGTTTTAAGGGTTTGATGTACGTCTTATGATCTTGTTTTTGAAGTAGATAAAAACTTGAAAGATAGAATAGTTTTATTCAAGTTTAAAGCTTCATATTGTTATTTTTTTGTATATGCTTTTTTCCTTAGTATGTTGTTTTTAGATGTACCTTAAGAATAATAAATACTTGAAGAGATTAATAGGTAGGTTCCCTTTGCTTAAAATCATTATCCTGTTATTTACACCTTATCTTTCTTGGTGGACAGTGTGTAATGGATAAAGTGGAGCATTCCAGAATGCCTTATTGATGCTGAGCTTCCATAATGGATAGTTCTTTAGCTTTTTCTAATGACTGAGACCAGTAGATTTGAAATATTTTGTGTCATAAAGTAATAGAAGGAAGTCATAATTATGTGGTAGAAGAGTATTCTCATTGAGGGAGAAAACTGCTTTTTGGAACATCCATTTGGTGTCTCTGACTTAATATACATGAATACCTTACGTTAGAATGTAGATCCTTCCTGACTTACATCCTAGAGCTGGAGCTTGAAGAGTGAGGAGTTAGGTGAGAGACATTTTAGAATGACCTTGTGAAGGCTGTTGGACAATTGCATAATCCCATTCATGAAAAGAAAGGCGTTGTTGTGGTAAAGCTTCAGTGTGGTTTATATATTGATGTCTCTCTTACAAGATTCACATTAGAAGAAAAGTTGTAAAGGCAATGATTCTTGTTTCTCTCAGGTTATTACATTCCCCGAGAGAATAGTCCAAATAGTCCAAATGGACAAAGAGAAGAAAGCATAAATTATGTTTTATCGTTCTCTCTTGTATCTACTAGTTCTCATGTATTTTCCTTTAAATTCAAAAGAGTAAAATAAAGTTTTCCCACCATCTTCTTCTAGTTCTTTGTTTCTTTTCTCGTATGGTATAGCTGCTGTTTGGCTACTAATAGAAGCTTTTGGAGACTTGGGAGAGCATGTCTTTTCAGAAGAGAAAAGGAAGATCAAGTGAGGGAAACTGTTTACGTATTGAATGTCTACTAATGTGCTGGGCACACCCCTTAACCCCAGGGATCTGCAGGGCCACTTTGGGAGTGAGATGTTTGGGATGGTGCCTGTTTTGGGGGGATGAGGATATTGAGATAAGAGAGAATACTGGTGAGCCCAGGGTCCAGAGCCAGTGAACGGTGCGGTTAGGTCAGGTGTCACATGCTGAGGAAGGGGACAGGGAGCTACTCACACTTCCTCCTCTGAGACTGCCTCTTTCAGAGTCCCCAGACTAAGTGGCAGGCTAGGATGAAATACACTGGCATGTGGTGCACATTCTGGGCTGGGGCAGGAGAACTTAGCTGAGGTTTCATTGTACCTCCATCATGGAAAGGAACAGGGGCCACATCTATCCCTGTGATGTGGGCACTTTTGCCACAAACTCACACTTGGGAAGGAAAATTCCTAAAGTTAATACTACCTTTCTTTCACTTTGTCCCTACTTTCCTTCCTTTTCCCAACTGCTAGATTTAGCGCAGTTACAAACTTTACCTCATACGTTTTCGTTTGGGGGATTTGCATTTACATTTCTGGCTTAAGTGTTTCTTCTAAAAGCAGTGCATTCCATGAGCTATGCCTGGGGAAATGGAAGTAGAGAGGCAGTAGGAAATCTAGATTCCAGTTAATTCTGCTACTGATTTTGTTGGGTAAGTCGTGGTGTTTAGTAGAGGAGGGTGAAGATAGCAGATTTGTGAAAGTTGCCAAAATGGAAAATGGATTCTTGGATAATTGCTTTTTGTCCCCCCTCCCAATTTTAGGGGGAATATTCGGGGGGAAAAAAAGTAAATGATGTAAGAAACATAGAGTGTACGAGTTTGCGTGTGTCTGTAGTATGTGTATGTTTTTGTGTTTATGCGTTGGTACATATTTTCAAAGCTCTAGGCTCTTAGCCATCTTAAATCAGAAAAACCGATAATTTTGCCCTTTGATTTTCCTTTCTGACTAATACTCATAGACTGAGCAGCTGCCTTCTGGAAGTTCTCCAGAATCACCACTTTCTGCACGTAGAAAGAAGGGCCCCTGGTTATTTGCTCTCTCTTTCGGTAATGCGTAGTGCTGGAAAATTTGCTCGTGGTGCTTTTGGAGGGACTAGCAGAGAAGTCGGGTAAATTTCTTTTGATTCCCTTTTCCTTTTCTTACTTGTCTATTTTTAGTGTAATAACGGCTGGTGTTTCAGGTTGATGAACTTCCTTATATGTGCAGTACATTAGAATTGGAGTTAGAAACCTCTTGAATGTGACTAAAGACCACAAAGGAAACCTTCTGAAGAATAAATACGAGAAAGAAAGACAACCATCATTGTGTGGATAAAATAACTAGAGAAGTTGACTCAAAAATCACAAGTAGGGCTGGCCCAGTGGCATAGCAGTTAAGTTTACGCACTCCTCTTTGGTGGCCTGGGGTTTGTGGGTTCAAACCTACACACCACTCATCAAATCATGCTATGGTGGCATCCCACATACAAAATAGAGGAAGATTGGCACAGATGTTAGCTCAGTGACAATCTTCCTCAAGTAAAAAGAGGAAGATTGGCAACTTATGTTAGCTCAGGGCCAATCTTCCTCACAAAAAAAAAAAAGAAAAAAATCATAGGTAACCAGATTGTGTCCATATCTATGAAACTAATATCTAATTTAAAAAGAAAAAGAAAATCTTTGCTGTTTAGTCATGCAGTCAATTGCGCAATTTCTGGAGAGCCCTGAAGACCCCTCCCTCTCTCACCTCCCACATCCAGTTTCCAAGTTTTACATCTTTCTTCTGTCTCTTTCTTAGTCCAGGCTCTCAACCACTCTGCTTGGAATTTTCCATCTTTTCTTGTTCTGCCTCTCATTTTGTACCTTCTCCACCCAGTCCCCTAACCCCTGTCGTGTCGTGCACTCATTGCTGGGAGAGCGATTGCCTCTCTACCCAGTACAAATACGATAGCATCATTTTTCTGATTCCCTAGTATCTGCAGGGTAATGTCTCTGTGGTATGACCCTTGCTTGCTATTATCTTCCTTGGAGTCTTTCTGGACCCTGCAATTCCCTTTCTACCTAAACCTTACAGTTTCCAGGTGATTCTGGTGTTTTCCATTGTCCAAGCTTTTCCTCAGATGCTTCCCTTTGATTAGAAAGCCCTTTCTACACTACTCGCCTACTGAATGCTCCTGCGTCAAGGGTCACCTCTTCTCTAAAGCTTTCTCGACACCCCAGCACCCCACCTCCCCTCAGCACTTGCCGGGAGAAGACTGGGCCCCTCCCGGCCCTGTCAGTGCTACCCTTAACATACCACTGTATTTAGTTGTTTCTGTGGTCACTTTGGAACCGGGATCATATCTTACTCCTTTTTCTTTTTAAATCCCCAGCAAATATCAAGAACCGGACACACTGTGGGAGCTTAAGTAGCTGTGGAATGAAACATTGCCTATCCTGTAGTAGTTTCCATGAAAGGAGATCTAATTCAGTGGTTTTGTTTTTTCAGCCCCTTTTCCTTGCAAAGGGTTCGATTTCACTGCTCCTTTCAGTGCACCACTGCATTAAGCACTCTACCATGAAAAAGTGATACCTTAATATTGGTGTTTTACAAACTTCTTTTGTTTTCTGTCTTGGTAGGCTGTAACTTGTCCCTGAGAAATAGCTTAAATATATATCAAGAAAGGTGATTTCAGGTCAGAGAACCATCTGATTAAGCAGGACGGTGTTTGCATGTGGTTCTACACAGGCATGATTTTAACAGTCTCTCTTGTTAAAATAAGAAAGTAGAGACAGGCAAAGCAGCCCAGACATACCTCTGCTGTGCTCTCCATCAGTGGAGCCTCACTGTGCGGTGGATACTGCTCTCAGCCTCTGCCGTGCCTTTATTTAAAGGGAAGAAAGAAGACGTTTAATGGGAAGTGACAACCTTCCTTGAATTCTCCCTCTCAGTGAGCAAGTGAGAACCATGCATACTCAATGCATTTGATTTTTATTGGCACATCCCAAGGTTGGCAGCGTGGCAGTTTAAATTCCTTTCTGTGTTTTTGCTTTCCCTCCTCAGTTGTCTCTCACTTGTGAGTCTGACATCACATGCATACAAATATAGTCAATTTTACTTATTTATATCTTTGCCCACACATGTCAGTATTCTCTATGTGATAATTCTTTACCTGTGGCATCAGCTGCTGAGGAAAATTGACTTGGAATGCCTGATCTTAGTTGGTTTTACTCAGCAACAGGCAAAGGGAGGAGAGAGAGAAGAATGACACATGAGCTGTTAGTATCGTGTTAGTATCGTGACCCCTTGACAGAAAAAAAAGAGGTAATATTCATTTAGATATGTTTCAACTGTTAAGCATACTTGTTGCCATTTTAATTTTGTAGAAATTTGGAAGTGCTGTCAGTTAAGCTCAGGATTTTAGAGCAGAGCCTTTGAAATAGGAATATAGTGTGAAACTTTTAAATTTAGTCATAGTTGTTGCAACTCTGCATGGCTGAAATTTGTTGTTAATCTCTTGATGGCCTGGCAACCATCTGTACTCAGCAAAAGCCTGACTCCAAAGAGCGCTTTTAGTTTTGTGGATTAGAAAATGCATCCGTCATTGCAGCAGCTTACCTCCAAATGGAGGGGTGGCCAGGCACCTCCTTTTAATGCTGCTCCATTGCTCTGCCAACCAGTGATTTTTAATATTTATTAATTTCCATTTCTCCTTGAAGATTGAGTGTGTCATTTGTGAGATATAGCTAGCCAATACCAGACCAGGCGGGGGTTTCTGGTCTTCAACCACTTAGATTTTGGTACAATAATTTCACGATACATCGTAGGCAGTATTGGACATTTTAAATGTGCTTTTCAGCTGATGGAACAGTTGTGTCCTTATTACTTAATGAGAGCATAACTCTTCTGTTTTTAGGAAGATTAGCAAAGCAAAACTGCCTAGCTATTTCCTGTTAAATTTAATCTGTGCGTTTTCCTTTTAACTTGTTGAAGAATGCTTTGGTTCATTAAATAGTCTTTTTATTTTTTTTATAACTAACTTAGCATTTAAAGTCTTCTTCCACTAAATGAATAAAATGTTAGGTTTGACAATTATTTAAGTTCATAATTGGGTGACAATATTATGAGTATCAATCATAGACATTTTGCATATATTCATAATTAATTACACAGTTAGTATTCAAGATGTTCTTTCCAGAACTACGAAATGTACTAAAATCATTTCTTTCTATCTTTTAACAGTGAATTTAAATTCTAACCAAAAATTTATAATTCTTATAGATTATGTTTCCTCTGCTTTTCTTATGTGCGGAATGAGTGTTGCATGTTGATTTCTGTTGCGAGTTTCCCTGCTCTGACAGTGTAACCTAGAGTCTCGTTAGAGGGCTAGGTGCAAGGGAGTGCTGGGCTGGGAGCCTGAGACAGGCGGGAGGGGCAGGGATGGTCTAGACGACAGGACAGCCATGGCCTCTGAGCATTGTGTGTATGACGAGCTTCTTGTACATGTTTATGCTGCTAGTCTTTCTTGAGATTTGTGGCGTTTAATAGCATGTTTCATGGTTATATAGCCTAGAGAGAACATTGCTTAACTGCCAGCTGGTTTAATGCTTTTCAAGTCTCAGAGATGTTAGTAGTGGAAAAGTAGCATGAGTCATCGAGTCCAATCTGCTAAATTGTGAATCATTCACTGAAACAGTGTTTTGCCAGTTATAATTTAGAATACTGTTGTAATCATTTACAGTGCTTTCTTCAGTGGTGTTATCCTCATCGTTTTTTTCTTTTGGGAGGTAAGTTTACAAATCTCAGCAATTGATGTCAAGTAACTTGAAGAGCTTTTTTAAAGAATCTTTCCAACGTCATGGTGATTGTAGTAGACTCTTTTAGCTTAAGATTTGCCAGAGCATTGGAGACAACTTAATTTTTTTCTCTTTTTTCCACAGCTGTGATTGGGTTATTATACCCCTGCATTGACAGGCATCTAGGAGAACCACATAAATTTAAAAGAGAGTGGTCCAGTGTAATGCGGTGTGTAGCCGTCTTTGTTGGTATAAATCATGCCAGCGCTGTATCCTTTCTGCTGTAATGAAATGTGTAATAACAAAGCAGCTTCCGACAAACCAAAGGTTAAACAGTCCCTTGCAACTTCGCTGTTGTCAAAGTGTGATATGCCCACTTACTCATAGAAAGAATGTGTGCCGTATTGTTGAAACATCACAGCAGCAGCTATGCAATTACAGTGTGGGGTACAGCCTTTCATTCCAATCCCTAGTTTTCATACTACTTAGAAACTTTGCATATTTAAGAAATTTACATGTTTTCCTTAAATTGGGTTACTTAGTTACTTCTGTATAGTTTTGTTAACTCTAAGATTGAAAGAGGTACATTTTCAAAGGATTTCTTTCTTCTTTTGTTTCTTCATTTAAGATTTGCCAGTAAGGACATCTGGTGGCTTCAGGTGCTGGTTATTTTGTTTGTTTTTAATTTAAAGAACCTATAATTTATTTTTAAATGGTAGACAGTCATTTATTGGTTTTAATCAACACCATCAAACCACATAAATGTTCTTAAAGGTGGCCTAAGTAGAAATATCCAGCTTAGATCTTGGCTAAAAAGAACTTTTTTTCCTAAGGTACATATTTTTAAAGCTTAATCGTTTAAGGATTCTGACATTTTATTTAGTGATTAATGGAGTGTTTTTATAGTGTCCTAGCTGGAAGGATAAGGTAGCCTCAATTTCCCTTTCCCTCTGCCTTCTACTCCTCTACCCCCAGAAAAAAATGTCCACCCCTAGAACAAATGTGTTTGCTGTCATAAGCTCTTCATCTTTCCATTCTCCTTACTTCCTCTCCTCTTCTCCCCCACCACCAACTTCTTTTGTAGAAGGGGATCTGGGAAATGCTAGTTCAGTCTTCTCTTTTCTGAAAGTTATGACTTAGAGAGTCCAGGTGACAGGAGCCTTTGGTACTGGGTAGAGTACGAGTGTGAGTCAGGCTGCCCAGGGTTTCCTCTTGTAACTCTGCACTGGGCTCAGGCCTGGCAGTTAGCTGGAGGGAGGGTGGCTCATGTGGCACATAGATTCCTGTGTCTTTTACAGAAAGTATTGAGGTGTTTTGGAGAAGCTTGGGAAGAGAAACCAAGGAACGTGGCAGAGTCTTAGATTCTGAAAACACATCTGTCTTTCTGTTCCCAGTTGTGCTGGTCCTTGGAGATCTGTGAATTTGGAAGTCTCTCAGTGGCTGTTATTTTGATTTTCCGTTTCCTTTTATATTAAAGAATTTCCCAGTATGTGTATTTTGGTGAAATCTTTGAGATTTAACATTATATAACAAACAAATCTAGCGGTTAGGAGGGCTTAAAAAGATAGACTCATAGAAGAAAACTTAGAAATCTGGAAGAAAACTTAGAAATCACCTAGTTCCCCATTTTCTTTGTAAAAGTAATAAGACACATGAAAGCTAGAGAGATTAGGTACTTTGCTAAGTCATTCATACCTCGAGGCTGTGACGGAACTGAGATAGACCCCAGAGATCCTGACTCAAGTCTAGGACCAGCTCATTCTCCTGCACAGGAGCCCACAAGTGTGTAAATTCCTCCCTGTCTAGTCGTTTAGACCTTTCTATCCCAAACATTTCAGGTATTTTTGTTTCTTTTGAGAAAGTTTAGCCCTGAGCTAACAGCTGCCGCCTATCCTCCTCTTTTATTGCTGAGGAAGACTGGCCCTGAGCTAACATCCATGCCCATCCTCCTCTACTTTATATGTGGGATGCCTGCCACAGCATGGCTTGCCAAGCGATATGTAGGTCCGTACCTGGGGTCCAAACCAGTGAACCCTGGCTGCCGAAGCAGAACGTGCAAACTTAAGTGCTGTGCCACTGGGCCAGCCCTCATTTCAGGTATTTTTAAATAGAGAAGTTTAAATAGCTTCTTCTGGAATTTAAAAAACTTCATATATCTAATTAAAATTTTTTGCTTTGGTCATTCTTTTCTTTCTTTCTCAACGAAATAGTTAAATATTGCAATCTTAGCTATTCTGTTCATCCTTTACACAAAATTCAAAATGGTACAAAATTTAGAACATTTTAATATTAGGTTATTTAGATTTTAGAAAATCACGTGGTACTATTTTTAAGATTGATGTATTTTACCTGTTTACCCTGGAAGCCTCCTTATTTTGCTCTGATTCTTAATGAAGTTAATTTAATTAGCAAAGGTAGAACTCAGTTAATATCAAATTCTGTTCTTTACAAGAATGTTTATTGCTTAGGGAAATCAGAGCTTATAACCTTTTCTTTGGAGCCTTAGGTATAATGCCTACTAAAGAATAAGAAAAACTTTTCCAGAAAGCATACCCATAAAATACAGGTTTTTTGATAAATCAAGTCTAAGCAAGGAATGACCTTGAGAGCCCACAACAGCCCTGAGATGCTGAGAAGTAAGCAACCCGGGTGTTCAGGATCCCAGCTGGTTAGGTAGGGGAGGGGGAATGGGGGTAACAGGGTGTTAAAGGAAGTGGGAAACGGTTTTATATGCATGTTTTGAACTTCTGCTCTCTTCTCTGTAGTTGCAGCATGGCCGGTTAGTTGGGCAAGATATGTAGTCTCCCCTGGAGAACTGGATATAGAGCCAAGATGTGGCCTTTGGGACATAGATAATGCCCTTTTAATGATACTTGAAATTAATTCCTTTAGTGTAATCCTCTAGCAAAGAAATGAGAAAATTGAATTTGTAAAGCTTCCTTTTGCCCAGAGATTTTGGAGTAGAAAAAGGGCTGTATGTTTGTGAATAGATGCTTAAGTAGGTGACGGAAATAAAATATCATTTGAGCAAACTGTCCTATACCAGAAAGTCTCAGGCACCAAAATAGCTTGGCAGGTTGCAAGATAATGTTCACTTCAAGGCTTTATCCTCAACAAATTAAAACTAGAACAGTTGACATAATAGAAACGGGTACTGTGTCCTTGGTACTCTTGTTTCTGAACTGCATTATTATAAAATGTGTCTGTCAGTAAATCATATAGAGAATGTGGTACCCTGTTAAATAGCTGTCAACTCTTCTATTTTCAAGTTCCTGTATGATTCTCAAGTAATTCTGAACCTGTTTGAGAAGTAATATTGGTTTCCTTTTCAGCAAAAGTATGTTTCTTTAGCAATACTTGTGTTCTGAGGCTTCCAGTTACATTTTTAGCAAAGAAAGTATTTCTCAAATAATGGGGGTGATCCTATAATTGGGAATGTATATAGAGTGCTGTTTTTTTTTTTTTTTTGAGGAATTACCGGTTGGTAGGATCTATTAATGAAATATCGTGCCCTCTCTGTACCTTTAGTGAATATCAGAGACAGTTTTAATCCCACCGAGTGTCATACGTTGTGTTAAAAGACTGAATGCATCCTAGAATAAGCAATCAATTCACTTCTCAACAGCAACATCTCTTAGTTTAGAAAAGTGGACGGGTGATAGTATTCGATTGCAAGTTTTACTATGACTCTTTAACACTGCTCTCAGAAAGTGGATTTTGATAACAACATACAGCTGTCTCTCACCCTGGCCGCACTCTCCATTGGCCTGTGGTGGACTTTTGATAGATCTAGAAGTGGTTTTGGCCTTGGAGTAGGAATTGCTTTCTTGGCAACCTTGGTCACTCAACTGCTGGTCTATAATGGTGTTTATCAGTAAGTATTCGTTTTGGTGCTTGTTTGCTAAAATAAATAAATGAAAACTGAATTCAGAACTCAGATTTTAAAATTGGGTGAACCACTTTAATGTACAGAGTAATTTATTTCCATTGTAATTATCTTAATAAGTGTCATTGTACTTCCTCTGTGGCTTGTTAAAAACATTTTTATTGTTGCCGATATACATCTCCAGATTTTGTTAAAAACATTTTTATTGTTCCAGATATACATCTCCAGATTTTCTCTATGTTCGTTCTTGGTTACCATGTATATTTTTTGCTGGAGGCATAACAATGGGAAACATTGGTCGGCAACTGGCAATGGTAAGCTGATGATTATTTACTAACTTTTCTGTTACTGAGATGTAAGATAAGTTTTCTCTAAATAGTAGTCCTTCTTTTTCTCTTTTGCAATTCCATTGAGATAAATCATTTGGAAGAATTTAATCACAAGTGTATTAAAAGTTGAAGGAAGCACTAGATAGAAAGCTAAAGTGTGTTATGGATAGGGCGCTATGATTTATCCTCCAATTTTTTTTTTTTAACTAGTCTGTAGATTTCTACTCCATTAGAAAGGGACAACTTTAAAAGTGAAAAGAGACACTGTTAATAACTATGTTGCTACAATAGATAGAAATTAGGACTATCTTCAGCAAGTCAAGATGTTTGATCATTTTTGTTAAGAAGTAAGAGGACATTGTTGATAACTCCAGTCATAGATGATGAGGGTCAGGGAGTAACATTCAGAGGCCACAGCAGTTTCCTTTATTTTGAATTGTGGATGTACATTTTTTACAGCTGTACTTTTATTTATGTATTATTTTTTGGTGAGGAAGATTGGCCCTGAGCTAACATCTGTGCCAATCTTCCTCTATTTTGTATATGGGACACCACCACAGCATGGCTTGATGAGCAGTGTGTGGTTCCATGCCTTGGATGCAAACCTGCGAACGCTGGGCTGCTGAAGTTGAGCTTGCAAACTTAACCACGCCACTGAGCTGGCCCCTATAGCTGTACTTTTAAAACATTATTTTGACCAGGAACTTTTGTTAATGTAATAGATTTTTTCCTTTAAATTGTAAAGTGAGTTGAAAAAATCTTATCTGAGTTTACTATATCAGTCCTGTCCTTAAGTTCGTGACCTTTGCTTTGCCGAACCACCTTACTGAGCACTCAAAGAAAGCTATTTTGCTTCCTTTTATACTGTAGGATTGATCTGAATCATGCACTGTTATCGTTTGCTTGTTGTGCAGAAACCTCATTTTTTCCCTTTTTTTGGCTATGTCTCTTTCACTTCTAGAATGTGAATTTTCTTTTACCCTATCACATTTCTCATTTAATCCTAGTAGTTGTGTAACTCTCAGATTCTATGAGGAAATAATATGGGCATATATTAATAAAGCATTAAATTTTAGACTTTTTTAGTTTATTTGGAAATTGCTACTCAAAATAAGCCATACTCTGTTAATCTTTTAACCTTTTAATTTTTACAGTATGAATGTAAAGTTATTGCAGAAAAATCTCATCAGGAATGAAGAAGGCAAAAATATATCTTTTGTACAGAAAAACAAGATGAAAAAGGCATGTAAATGATTTATACCAACAAAACTTCGGACTGTAAAATTGCCAGGATGCAGTTTTCCCTTGATTGGTATGTGTGTGAATATGTATGTACATGTACATATACACACACATGTGCATATATTACTGCAATCTGTGATTGCTTCATCTGTAAATCAGTTACAAACCTTTGTGTATTTGACTTAAATAATTGTAAAATATATATGCATTACATTAAAAAACATGTTGATTAATAGAGGAAATTTTTAAATTAATTTTTTAAACATACCATATATTGTATCACAATGTTGATGTGCCAAAATATTCTGTTGTTGTCATGCAAAGTATAAGAATGCTTTGAACAATTTATAAACTTAGTGGAATAAAATAAGAGGAAAGCCAAAAAAAAGCAACTGAAAAGCTGGTATATTCTCTCTCACTTACTGTTGTGCCTTTTTACTTTTCTAATCACAGCAGTGTGAGTTATGTGTGCCCTAATGTGTGGTTAGTTTCTATATAACCAGAATAAATATGTTTTAGAAATACAAAATGATCTTCTGTAGTGCCACAAAGTGTTTAGTGATATTAACTGTCTTTTGCAATACAGTATTCCACTACTTTTGCACATGGAACACATAAGAAACCCCAAACAGATCAAAATGAAGTTTCTAATTCTCTTAGGTTCTGTCATCTCTTGGGTTCTATAAAGCAAACCACTTTGGCTGGGCTGGGTCATATGACTGGTTGTCAATGGAATGCCATCCAGGGATGGATGGGCACATAATTTCGTATGAATTTGTATGCCCATTAGTGAATAGTTCAAGCCTGTTTAAGACTGTATTGAGATGGCATATTGTACATTTTAAAGATCTTGATAACAGTTTTCTAACAAGTAGAGCCTTTTAAGTATGGTTTAAACATATCCTTAGTTAACTTTTTTCCCAATTTTTATTTTTTGAGATTGATAGCAATTGTCTGATACACAAGGGTGAAATCTTCTGCTTACTCTGGGTGTGTGTGCGTGCGCTATGCTGGACTGAGAGAGAGAGAGAATGTATATGTATATATGTATGTGCATGTGTCAGTGCTTTCTTAATATGTCAAATAGATATTTTTAAATTTTCGGTTTTAAAACCATTGCTGTCAGGCTGAGATCTCATATGCCAAACTTTAATCTGTTTTTACGTTTTAAGGCTGAAAGTGTGGAAATTCTGAGAGGATTTCATATTGAATATGTGTATACAATCTTAACTATAGTGGTGGTAAACATACTACTATAATTTATTATTCTACCTTCCAGATAATGTTATTCATATAGAACAAATAAGGTATATTTTTAGAATCAACTTTGTAAGCACTATAAATCTTTAAGTTATAAGATCTATGATGTGTTTACTTTGAAAATTGCTGTTAAAAGCAAGATGTATTAAATATATAATTATCATCTTGGTTAAGAGTCTTTTTTTCTTCCTCATGGTAAATCTTATAATGCTGAGAATTAATTTAATAAAATTAACGTATATGGTTGGATTTACTACAAAATAATAAAAGGGAACTAAGTTTACTATTTCAGGAATTGAATGATTCTAATTTTGGAGTTGTTAAATTATTTTCAGATCATCTAGAAAACAAGAAAACATATTTATGACAAAAATATAATTGTTTTGCTATGTTGAAAGTATGTAAATATATTACATCTATTTTTTTGCAGTGGGAGAAAGTGGTGAACATCTTTTAACATTGCTATATTGGCAGTGCTTCCTTCCTTTTATTATTTAAAATTATAGAAATTGAACAGTTGAAAACTGAGACTAAATTCTACAAAAGCACAAGAAAATAATTAAAATTAACTAGCCAGAACCCTGCTAATACTTTTGTTATAAAATTTGTTTGCACTGAACTATTTTTCATTAAGGTCATTGGAACCTCTCAGTCATGCGGACATTCACACATCTTGTATTTTCTAGGTGCAACCAGACTTGGTCAGTATCATTAAATACCTCTTTAATCTTCTTTCCTCACTTACCTGCATAATGAAGTATAGTCTTTTTAAAGTAATTCTTCTAGTGATGGTCTGTGAATAGTAGAGTCTTAGTTTTGTGTGTCTGAAAAAGTCTGTTTCATTCTTGAAGAACAGTTTAGCAGGACATAGAATTCTAGGTTCACAGTGTCCCCCCGACTCCTATCACTTTGAAGATTTTTAACTCATTGTCTTATGTCATCTAATGTTGCAGACGACAAGTCTGCTATTAGTGTTATTTTCTTTCCTTTGTAGACAGTCTGCCTTTTCTCTCCAGGAGCTTTTACATGATTTTCTCTCTATCTTCACGGTTATTCAGTTCACTTTGACTTGTTTAGTTTTAGCTTTGTTATTACTTTTTTCCTTTGCTTGGTATTCAATATGCACTTTCAAGCTGTGGGCTCATTTCTTCAATTCTGGAAAAAAACTTAAATCTGGCTGCATATTGGAATCATGTGAGGACTTGTAAAAATATGCTGGTGTCTAGATCTCACCCCCAGAGGTTTTAATCTAAGTGGTCTTGGGTGTGCCCTGAGTGTTAGGATTTTCCTAAGTACCCCAGGTGATTCTCATGTGCCCCCTGGATTGCTGCTCCTGGATACAGGTAGATACATGTAAGATAAGGGGAGGGTTTAGGTGAGAGAGATATGGGGACTTTGGAAATGAAGTGTGAGGGGCTTGCTGAGATATGTTTTAGATGAAATCATCTGAACTTGGTGACTTGAGTGTGAAGGTTAAGGAGGTGTCAAAGGTCACTTAATTTTTCTTTTTTGGAGAGCTAGGTGGGTGGTATTTCTATAAACCAAAAGAAGAATGCAAAGAAGTAGGTGAAGGCGTAAAAGTTAAGGAGTTTGGTTTGATATGTTGAAGTTGAGGTATGTAGGGGACATCTGGTAAAGATGAGTCATAAGCAGTTGGATATTTGATTCTGTGATATTAGATGTAAATGAGGAAGTCATCAACATATGGCAGTAATAAATGAAACTGTGGGAGTAGATGAGATCACCGAGGGAGCTTGTTATGGTGAAAAGAAGAGATCTGAGGCGCACTGGCATGTTGTCAGAGAAGCTAGTGAAGAAAGTGAAGAGGGTGTGGTTAGAAGTGGGAGGAAAAACAGAAGAGTGATTTAGATGGAGCCAAAGCGGAGGGGGCCTCAGGCAGAGGGTAATTGGTAGCATGAAGTGCAGTTGAGGGGAATAATTAACCTTAGAGATAAAGGAGATGATATCTGATTGTTTTTTGTTGAAAAATTTTTTTTCTAACCTATTTCATCTCAATATTTAAAATATTTCGTCATATACTAATAGCTTAAAATATATTTGAGCAGAGCCGAATGCATTAAGTTGTTTATTGTGGGTGAGGAGAACTAGGGGAAGCTAGAGAACTTTGAAGGAGTGGTGATTTGGACAGCGTCTATGAGGAACACAGGCCCTGACTGGAGATGAAGAAAGAATTTCCAGACTGTTTTGAGGCCATCGAGGACCTACGTGAGACTAGAGATCAGATGCTTGCAGTGGAGCCCGTCAACATGGTTGTGCTGTGTCTGAGTGGGCTCAGTAGCCCAGCAGTTTAGGCCAGTTGTAATGAGTGAGTTGAGTCCAGTTGAGAATTCACTGGTAGACTTGGCACAAGGCTATGTGAAAATTAATGGAGGCTCCTAATGAAAGATGGAGAGATTTGCCATGGGATTCAGGCAAATTGGGGAAGGAAGTTGAATCAGTAGTGTTGACCTGACAGCGTGGAAAAATAGGGTGAAGTAAGAAGACCGCAAGTCTTAAGGAGGTTAAAACCCCTGTTTAATGGCAAGAGTCATTGGCTTGGGGTTTGTAGTTAGAGAAGAATTTAGTGGACATTTCCATATCTTGAGCTCCAGGGTGTGATCTAAACAACTGAGTCTGCAAAGTTCACCCCTGTGGGTGGAGATGAATAACAGTGGAGTGGAGATCCAAGGCCTGGGTGAGCAGCTGTTAACATCAGTGTTGATGTTACCTGGAATGATCTCAGAGGTCAGGTGGAAAGGAAGGGTCTTATCTCTGGTCCTCATGACCATTTGAGTGGAATACTTATCCAGCTGCCTTGATTAGATAGGGATTTTAATTAGAGTCCTGTCGCCCTTCCTATATTTATTTATTTTTAGTTTTTTTCGTCATCCTAGGTGTTCTGAAATTTCACCACACCATGTTTGAGTGGGTCTTTTTCTATTAATCCTGTTCAATCAGAGATATCTCTTTAATTCTGGGCAATTTATTTCTGTCTTTGCTGTTACTATTCCTTTATTCACCCCCTCTATTCTTCTAAAATTCCTCTATTCAAGAGATCTTTCACCTGTTGTTTCTGTGTATCCTTTAGCTTTTCTCTGTTGTGCTATGTTCTAGAAGAATTACTTAACTGGATCTTCTGGCTCAGTGAATTGCTCTCAGCTGTATCTATTGGGTGTTCAGCCTATCACTTGATGTCAGTGATCACAATTCTAATTTCCAAGATATTTATTTATTTTTTTGTGTGGAAGTATGTTGTCATTTTTGTATTTTCTGAGATATTAATTACTCTTCTAAAGTTCTAAACTTTTCTGAAGAGCCATTGCAGAGAAGGGCAGGATGAGCCTACCAGCCCATCTCTAGATGTGAGTACTCCCCGCTGTTTGCCTTGGGTGTGCCGTCATGCCTCTCTGAACTTAGTCCTCACTCTTACCACTTGAGACTGGGGGCGGATACTGTGTTGTCTCTGCCCAGTTCAAGGTGGACGAGTAGATGTATGGAGGAAATGGCCAGATAGCTGCTTTCGCAAGAGCCTACTCGAACTCATCCGTTCAGCTGCCCTCGATATTTCCATCTCCGAGCATCAGCCTCCCCTGAGCTTAGAATGTCCCCGGCTTCATCTTCAGCAAGTCCTCTCCTTGAGTATTTTGAGCTGTGGTTTCTCTCCGTCTGCCTACTCTCAACTCTTCTCTCGCTTTCAGGGATTCTTTCTAGTGTCTGGTCCTTGACGATACTTCTCCTTATCTGTCACTATAGTTGTAGATTCCTTTTCTTTTTAAAAATCTTTTTTTTGGCTATTATTTCTGTGGATTTGGGATAGGAGGGAGAATCTACAGCTTGACTAGTCTGCCATCCTAATTCAACCTTTCCCCACCAGTTGTTCATACATTTGCCTGATCATTTGTCTTTACATTTCAGAAACTCAGTTTAGTTGGGAGCTGAGATAAATAGGTTAAGTTGGTGGTTTCTTACTGGGTCTCAGTAAAAATTGGGGTCTGGAGATTTTTTTTCCCTCTCAAAATACGTGTAGTTCATTGAGTTCATCGTGTCAAGAAGTGTAAGTATACTAGTATCTGTTCCTTTATGCCTCCCTTCTTTTTATCACTGATGAAATCTGTGAAACCTGTCATCTTTCTTTGTGATTTACAAGACAGACTTTTCCAGGGTATGTCAACTCGTCTGAAGACAATGTTGTTAAGTATCAGATTTGGCAGATCAGATAGATAATGATGTGCCTGGGAAAGGCTGGGCTATTGATGAGCCTCGTGTCAAAACTGATTGCCATATATGGGCAATTTTTCCCTTTCACCGTTGCCCTGGTTGTCGTCTCTGTGAGGATTTTGATGAACAAGGGGCAGTTTTGATTCCAAATCAAAATTGTGTGCTGATGCAACTGTGTACATCTATTCTGCTTTTTCATGTCAGGATTTGTAACTGCTGATCGTTCTGTGGCTTCCCAGAGGTGGGCTTTAAAAGTAATGAGCACTTAGGAAGTGTATTGCTGTTTAAAAATAATCCTTTTTTGTTACTGTTCTGAAAACAATAAATTCAATCAGTATCACTGTGTTTCCATGAGATTGTTTCGTTTGCAGGATTTGTCTCTCTTTTAGAAACACTTTTTGAGGAAACTGGTACAGAATATGATCTTGGGAAGATTCATTGTGATGAGCAATTGAGTAGACAAAGAAAAGAAGGAATCCAAGTGCTGAATCTGTTTTAGAAGAAGAATTTCTAAAATGCATTCTCTGGGAGTTTCTGCTGTTGAAGGAAACTCATTTCTATTCCCTTTATAGTCATCACATGTCACTCCTAGATCTTCTGGGAATGTCTGCTCAACCAAAGTATGACAGTGGCAATTCTGTTTTGAAACAGTTCTTTCTGCTTTTACAAAAGCTTGAGATTTTCTAGCAGGACATTAAAGAAAGACGAAGTGCTACCCCTTCACCTTAGGATCAGCTGGATGCAGCTGCTGTGCAGTCTGCACACTGGGCCTGGGGAGCCTGCAGACTGATAAATTGAAGATGAAGCTTAAAGATGTAAAGACAAAACTTTGTGGAATTTTCTGTGCCTCAGACCTAGTGTGTGTCAATATCAACCCTGCCCAAGAGAAAGTAGGTCAGTATATGTTGAAGCAAATCTTTCCAGAATATATGTAAAATTCTGAATAAAATTGGGTCAAGTTCAGCTCTTTTCCAGAAAAAATAAATTAGTGATCCTTAAATGTTTGTTAGGATTAGTTCTGGTCTTATGGACCTGACTAACTGCAAGGAGGCTGGGCTGGATAATCCCTCCCCTGAGGGACAGGAGAGCCATGTCTGGGCGGTCGCTGGTAATGTCCACTGCAGTTGGTGTAAAGCGTTTCGTAGCACACTCTTCCCACTATGAAATTTTCCTTCCTGAGTGATCCATAGCGAACACAACTATAAGAAAATAAAATATATTTTTTTATTGGGAAAATTAAAATTACAGTCTTTAAAATACATAAAATAGAAGCTTTGTATCCAAGTCCTGGAATGGTGGCAAAGAAGTCAGCGGTTCATTTTTGTGTCTTCCTGTCATCTAAAAGGAGAGGTGTTTCCGTTGTGCCTCCTACGAACATGCTTGCAGCACCCCTGCAGTTATTGACCGTTTATGGCTGCCACCATCCGTGTTTTTCTGGATGGCAGAACAGGGTTTCAAACTCTGGTCTGACTTCGCTCTGACAACGAAGGATTCTCCTCCACCACACTGTACTGTCCCTGCAAGTCCCTGCAAGTCGTCTCACGTACGCATTCGCAGCAGCTTTCTGAGACCATTGCTCAGAGTAAGCGACGTGGCGCTGCAGGCATTGCTGACACAAAAGCGACCTTGTCTTCACAGACATACCTTATGTTTAATATGCTAATCCACTCTGGAATCTGGGTTCTTTAGGAAGTGAATATAAGCATTCTTAGCCTCACGACTGACTTCAGCTCTCAGTGAATGGCTAGACTTGGGCATCAAGCTTCTCTCCATAACATATTCCACTGCAGCCTCCACAGGCACAGTCCTATATAGAAATCTGACAGAACAGAAAGGAGATAAATTATTTTTAACAAGTTTTGACTTCTGACCTTTTAAAAAGTTCAGTCTGAGAGAAGTCTGTGTGAATTATTGTGCTGGGTAGTGTAGTTTTTGATGTGCATTACTTACGTAATGCGTAAGTACTGGTCTTGTGGGATCCATGCAAATGGGTTGTGTAGATGGTAAGTTTGTAAGAGTAAGAACAGGGTGTTAACACACTGGTCCAAAAAGGCCTCTGAAAGGTGGGGGCACAGGTACTGAGGAGGTTTGAGGGAAGGGTCAACTCAGCTTGAGGAGGGGAGGGCATCTCTCGTGTGGGATGGACAGGAAGACAGCATGGACAGACAGGTGAATGTGTTCTGAAGAATCCACGAAGTCCAGTCTGGGAGTAGTAAAGATTGCAGTTAAGGAAGTGGTGGGTGGGGCTGGCCCCGTGGCCGAGTGGTTAAGTTCGCGCGCTCTGCTGCAGGCGGCCCAGTGTTTCGTTGGTTCGAATCCTGGGCGCGGACATGGCACTGCTCATCAGACCACGCTGAGGCAGCGTCCCACATGCCACAACTAGAAGGACCCACAACGAAATATACAACTATGTACCGGGGGGCTTTGGGGAGAAAAATAAAATCTTTAAAAAAAAAAAAAAAAAAAAAAAAAAAGGAAGTGGTGGGAGATAGTACTTAACATCTAGAGAGTGACTTCACTTTAGGGATTTAAATGGCTCCCATAATGCCTCCTGGCAGGGCATGCTTCTGCTTACAAGGTCCACAGCTGCCCATGGGGTTACTTCTAGGAGGCCTGCAAGCTGAGACCGCCCCATCTACCACAGTTTGTAGCCTTCCCATTATCAATCAATCAACATTGTTATCAGACTTTAATTGAATAAGAATGTTCTGAGGCTGATCAAGGTGTGATCCTGAGGTTTGGCAGAGAGAAGGGGTAGTTGGACTCAAACAAATCCAGGCTTGAAAACCAGATGAGTTAAAGAGGGGAAGCCTGGGCAATCCCCAAGCTTTCTAAAGCTCAGTTTTCTCAGCTGTAAAATGGAGATACACTACCACCTTCTTTTGAGGGCTGTTAACATTAAATGCAATAATATGTAAACAGGCATCCAGTTAAACATTAGTTCCTTTCCTTTTCTATTCATTCATTTCAAAGAATGGGTACGGAGCCAGAACATCAGCATTTCTTTTGCATTAGGATACTTCCCTAATGTTTCTGTCTAAATGAAAGTAAGCATAATGCAGGAATCCACTCTGCCCGCTGACCACCTTCCACAGCTTCACTCATCAGGAAGTCAGGTTAATTACAGGGAGCAGCTTCCTAGGGAAGTAGGGCAGATGCTGGCCATTCGCTTTTATATGGAGGAGTTGATTGTCGGGCTGGAGGTTTGGCCAGGTTAGACAGGGGGTGTTATCGAGGGAGGGAAGCTCAGATGAGGTGTCACAGGATGGCATGAGGACACCACAGGGAAGGAAGGATGTAGGGAACAGGAGATAGGTTTTGTCAGCATCTTATTTTCACCAAGGGATGATGGCTCTGTCCTCATACTTTACAGTGTCACCACTGTGAGATTGCAGTTTCCCGAAGGAGTTACATTTTAATTAGCCGTAAGCTACCTGATTTCTGATGTATCAGTCCTTTTCTCCAGGCTTCATCTTTTGGATTATTTTTGCTCGTGTCCGCCACTGGCCTACTCCTTTCATGTGTGTGAGAAGGAAGCCACCAAGCAGCCTGGAAATCCCATTACCAGACCTCAGGATATTAATTGTCGAGTTCTCCCCCACGGTTACACAAGTGCTGAAAAAGTGGTTCTCTTTCAATAGTGTCTTGTCAAAACGCCAGGCACAGTTTGTTTTTGACATTTGCTGCTACTGTTAAATAATAGTCTTGCTTCTGTCATAGCTAATGTTGACTTGAAGGCGCTTGGAGGGCATTTCTCAACTCCAGCCTTAACAGGGAAGCCTGGGTCTCGACAGATATTTTTCTTGCTTGCCCAAGGCAACTGAATTTAAGGGTTCCAACCTTTGCTTTTCTAAGCTCAAGAAAATTTCAAATGGGCACACACCACTTAAAACTTTAGATCTAATTGTGCACATGCGCATGTACTTACAGCCATAAACACAGACAGACACACGCACAAGTTGGAGTTCTTGAAGTTTTGCCATCCTAGGAATGACATTTGCATCAATTAAATAGTATCCCATTTTAGGACCCCTTAAATCCTGGCTGTTCTGCCTTGGTAAACCTTTAACTGTTAGGATGTCATACTTAATTACAGATCTCTTTAAAATCAATAAGCAGTTTTATTGTTTCTTTATTTGCAATGGAGCAAGCCTCTAAGAACTGCCCAGCCAGCAGCATGCACCCGTGCCATCTGCCAGAGTCTGGGCTCTTCACACACACTACTTTCTTCCGTTGCTATGTGCATTCACAATTTAATTTATGTGCCTATTTTCCCCTTTAGTAAGAAGTCATCTTTTGGATTTTTCCTGCAATGTCTTAGAGATGATTGTGTAAAGATCTCCTTCTAATGGCATCATAATTTCTGAAACGTTCACCATTTGTGAGGTAATGAAGGGAAGGGTGAGAAAAGAAATTGAGCCAAGGAAGTGAGCACTGTACAAGAATTCTGTGGAACTGCATAGCATTTGGCATCGTTTGTATGTGAAGAGGCCAAGAAATGCAGTTGGTTTCAAAATAAAGGAATGGTTGGTGAGACAAGTCTGTTTTGCGGTTTGAGAAAAATAGAAGTATACCAGTCATTAGGATTTCCAGTAACTAAGGCAACTGGGTTTGGAGCTTTTTATAGGGAGCCGTGGATTGTAAACCTAATGGATGGGTGTCCATCATGCCCTGCAACACATTTTTCTCTGACTACACCTGTGTCACAAAATTCATCTTCAAATTTTGCAAAATCGTTTTTGGGACTTTGCAAACATGAACTCTGAGCGTATTAATTATCCTCCTATCACCTCTCACTCTCTCTCTCTTTCCTTTCATCCTGAGTCTGGTGTCTGTTGGGAGACTCGTTTTAGAGGACAACAGGTTTTCTTCTTCTGGGAGGAATGCAGCTTCCTTTAAAATCGAGATGTAATTATCCTGTGATGATTCATAGCCACTTAACTGAATTATAAGATTCACAGAGAAGAATGGTGCAGCTGGAAGGCATCCTAAAATTCATCTAGGACGGTCCAGTCTTGTCGTTTTACAAAGGTGGAAGCAAAATTCACATTGGTCAAGTGCTTGTCCCAGGTCACAGAACACATTAGGGGCAGAATGAGATGTTTTAGTGGCTTTAACAGGGCATTAACAGTTCACGAAAAATGTACATTTAATTTTATAAGTATACAAGATTTATGGCAATGTTGACAACTGGTAGGAAATGGACGTTGATGAATTATGAATGTTTCTATCATGAAGGGCAATTATTTGTTACTTTAATAGCTGGTAAATAACATTGAGTGTTTATTTTATGCTTTTACGTGTACAATCTCTTTTATTTACTCCATTAAAGCTATGAGGTAAATATCACTATTTATAAAGGCATAAAGTGAGACCTTTATATGTGAAGAAACAGAGGCTTACGGAGATCATATATAACCTGCCAGTGTCACACAAGTAGACTACCGCTCGAGTGGAACCCAAGCCTCATGCTTCCCAGGCTGCTTCTGCACTGCGTGTGATGTCCACACAGGACTGTGTTAGTGGAATCGGGTTTATTCCTATGAAATGTTAGCTGTGGAACTTAAACATGTATGTGAAAGTCACACCCTTGCCCTTCCTAAACAATTTTAAATTTTAATTGGAGCAATGAACCACTTCACTGGGACAATTCTTGGCTAGGAAGTGGGTTCTGAACCTGAGATTGATTATTTTGTGATGAAATAAGTTGGATGTCTTGAAAGAAGAGGTGTGGACAAAGATTATTTCCATCATGGCTTATTAAAGTAGAGATATTTTTAAATCAAAGAATTGGGTTAAATATTCTCATAAGGAAGAAATGGGATGTAAGGCACTTCTCACCAGATGCGTTTTCATTTATGACTTGAATTTGAATCTGTAAGTCACCCTACTGTCTTCACTTTTAAAATTAAAGTTGGCATACTGAAAAAGTTTAAAATGGTGGCATGTCCACAAGAGAATAACAATGAAGTAGACCGTCATTTTCTGAATTTCCATTAGACTTGCATATGAAAAAACATCACAGGTATTATTTATGAAGTTGGAAGTAACTTCTGCATATTATCCCTTATATTTTGACGTTCATGACCTTAATGAAGACAGGACAGAAAAAATACGATTAGGCTAGTTGTCAGATCAAGGACTCTAATTAATGAATATAAATGCAAGAGGTTAATTATTTCCTCTCCCTCTACCCCACCGTTAGTTCTGAAAAGGACAGTCCCACATACAGCATTAAGCTCCACTCCTTCCCTAGCAGACCCTTCTTAACCAAGCCAAACAGGAAACCAGAGCCACAAGGTCGTGTCGAGGAACGGGGTCCACACATGGAAACCCAGGGCTGATGGCTCTATCCGTTGGGACTTTCAGGATTGTGCATTGCAGGATACCTAATTCAAAATGACATAAGCAAGAAAGTTATTGGCTCATGAAACTGAAAAGCAGGACTGGCTGCACGTATAGCTGGGATTCAGCTTCTCTCCATCTCTTCGCTCTGTCTGCTGTGTTGGCTTTCATCTTGGGGATCACAGAGGCAAGCTGGCACTGGCAACCCCATCCTTAAGTCCTCTCCCACTCATGTCCCATCTCTCAGAAGCCTCTGCAAAAGTCTTGTCATATCTTATTGACCGTAGTCAGGTCAGGTGTCCATTGCCAAACCAATCCTCATGGCTAGTTCTGAACAGAGAAAATGGGATATGATGAGAAAAATAAGGGTAAACCTAAGAAAAATAGGTGTCCTATATCAGATCCAAAAAGTCATAATGAAGTAGAACCTGAATAAGTAAGAGAAAGGAGCTAATTGCAGAGAGAAACAGAGACAAAAGACAATGAGAAAGGGGAGAGAGAGAGGAAAACCATCTGATGTCTTTCTACTTTCCATGAACCCTGCACTGTTCTTCCAATAAACCCTTTAAAAAAGGACTTAAATTGAGTAGTTTTCTGTTCTTTGTAACTAAATGATCATGACTAAGAGAATGTGCTGTTGTTCTCTTTACTGGTTGAGGCTGAATTCCAAGTAATACGTAAGCTATCGCTGCCCTGTAGATAACCTGTATCCCTCAGTGGGAGGAAAAACCTGCCTACCGAACACATCATCCAAAGACTATTTGGACCAATTAGATGGATGGTTTGAACTAAACATCTTGGGATCCCCCATGAAACCTGAGGTTCTGAGGTTCTCTGCTTCTCAGAAAATACCTAGGCTCAGATTCATGAAAAATTCACCTTTTTTCAACCCTTTTCCCACTTTTACCAGATACGTTTTCATTTATGACTTAAATTTGAACGAAGTGAGAAAGTTCCCAGCTCAACTTTCTCACCTAGAGTAAAGGGAGAGGCTCCTGATAACCCATGTAGTTAAGCGTGAATTGGCCACCCTTCCTTTTCAATGGGATCTTCTTTTGCGAGTAAGACCTTTTAGGTCAGTGGGGCTGGGGACAGCGCTGAAGCAATTCCCTCAAATCCAAGCCAGACCACAACTAAACAATTTCAGTCTTGTCTGAAATGAAAAACTAGGAAAACTGGGAAAGGAGAGTCGAGAACCTCTCCGAGAAATCCATTCCAGATTTCAAGCTGTTCTATCTTCGTTTGGCATTTACCAAATACTAGGTTTGAAAGTTTGTGAGATCGATTGGCTCTTGAAGGTGACAGGAACACATTTTATTCAGTTTCTGCTGCAGAAATTAGTTTACTGCAGGGCCCAAACTAGGCAGGTTGTGGGACTACCTTTGAACAAATCTTTTTACGATGTCATCATTTGAGTGAAAGGTTACCGTTTGTGTTCTCATTCTCCACAGAGATTCTGTACAACTGGGGCAGGTTTCCAGGGTCCTACCTTGCTGGCTCATTGTGAATGAATCCAAGCGGAACACTGCGAGCCCGAGCATCAGAGTCACGTTCCCTAACCTGAGTTTGTTAAAGCCTCTGCATGTGGGTTTGTACAGGAGTACCACCTCTATTCATTTGGCTTAGATCCCTGCCCCAGCCAGCTGAACAACTTTGATTTTTGGCAAGCCAAATAATTCCACTGGGATAGGATGTCTTTACAATTTCAGAATGAAACTCTCTTATCTTGCCAAAACCATATGTCCTTTCATAGTAAGGTTGATACATGGGTCAGTCTCCCCCCAATGTCGTATACTCCTTTCTTTTCTTCATGATTACTGGAATAAGTATGGAATAGAGAAAAAAAAATCTTCTGAAAACCGTCTGAAGCCAACGTGTGTAGGGTGATGTTAGATCGCTTTTGGCAACAGAGAAAGCTCTGAGAGCTGGACTTGGAGATAAATACAAGAAACTCACCCCTTTGTGTGCTGTTCTTTTAATGATCGTCCTCTCCCCTGAGGGTGGGGTGGTATTCTTTTCCATTGGCTACGGTTAGTTCCTACTTGTCCTGGGAAAGTGTCTGTTTCCAAGCCTGACACCCACAATCTATAAACAAAGGACAAGGGTCGTGTGCATGGGAACTGAAGAGCACAGCAGATACCCACTAAAAACACAGGGCGTCACACCTAGAAGGATTTATCTCTTGTAAAATTTTAGTTTCTTGTTATTTTATATATCGTAATCACATTAAAAGTGAATTTATTCCATAGTTAGTGATTTGTTTAGGAATCAAAAAGTATACATTATTTAGGTAGCATTAGATTAAAACATCTTTGTATCTCCTATGGTGTTAGCCCTGCAGCCTTGTGAGGTGAGGCAGACAGAGGTTGCTATTAAATGATTAGCTCATATCATCCAGCAAATTATAGCCTCTTTCTGTTACAAATACTGTTTCCATGCAGAGTGAGGGGCAGTGCCGTATGTGGGAAAGCTTTGGATGAAGGTGCAAATACTGGGGATGTAGTTTTACGTCCGCTAGTAGCTTGCTGGCTGACTCAGCAACTTCCAGTCTCTGTTTCTTCACCCGTGAAACGGAGCCACTGGGTGAGCTGGTCTCTAAAAGAGGCAACAGAGCCTAATGACTAAGGTTGGGGTCCTGGTCTGCCACTCACTAGCAGTTTGAACTTGAGAAAGTTATTTTATCTCCACTTGCCTTGTTGCTGTTTTTTTAATCTGTAAGGTGGGGCTATTATGAGTTGATGTGAGAATTAAATAACCTAAGACATACAAAGCGCCTAGAAGAGAGCTTGGCCCATAGTAAGTGTTCAAATGCTATTGTTAGCAACATCATCATCTAAAACCCCTCCAAGCCGTGAAAGGATCCTGTCCTAGCCACCATGGAAATATACAAGAAGGAGTGGATTTTCCAACTTGGTTTGAGAAAAAAATCTATGTTTGAAAAAATTAGAAAACAATACAAAATTACCTGATTAAATGAAAAGTTCATTCTCCTTTCTTTTAAGTAATACCAATAGAAATTATAAAATATGGACCTTGGTCTATTTTGGGGGGCCTTTAGCTTTATGGCAAGAGTGATTTCGGTTGGAGATTACCTAGCAGACGTCTCCTACAGACCTTATGATGTCTCCACGCCCCAATTTCCCCCCGGAACTGGCTCTTCCCCAGCCTTTCCACATCTCAGGAAATATCAACACATGCTCTCAGATTAAGTGGACCTCAAATGAATAAGGATACAAACAACCTAAGGAACATAATCATAAAGGTAGTTGTGATGAATATTTATCAAACTATGTGTCGTGAAAGGGAATGTACTTTTGCTTCCAGTGCCCGTGGAACAGCCACAATAATTGACTATAGCATTGACTACCACAAAGGAAATCACAATAAATTCCAAAAAAGTAGAGATAAATGTAGACATCATTTTCTGTTCATAATGCAGTAAAATTAAGAATTAATTTTAAAACATCAGAATTTTAAGAAAGTTGTCATTTAAACAACTTTGGGTTAAAGGAAAAGTAAAAATCCAAATTTCAGAATTTCTAAAAACCAGTGATAATAAAAATGCTACATATTAGGTTCTGAATCTAGGGGAGAGAGCTAAAGCAGTAGTCAAGGAAATGTCATGGCCTAAAATATAAGGGAATCTTTATATAAAGTATAAAAGGGATGAAATTGAATGAATTAAGAATCAACTTGAGCCTGGCTCTGTGGCCTACTGGTTAAGTTCAGCATGCTCTGCTTCGGTGGCCCAGGTTTGGTGCCCAGGCGTGGACCTATACCACTCGTCAGCAGCCATGCTGTGGTGGTGACCCACATACTAAATAGAGGAAGACTGGCACAGATTTAGCTTAGGGAGAATCTTCCTCAAGCAAAAAAAAAGAATCAACTCATAGAAGTTAGAAAAGAGAACAACAAAATAAACCAAAGGAAAGCAGAAGAAATAAATAAAAATGAAAGAAATTAATGTTAGATAACAGGAGAAAACAAAGTAAATAAGTGAATAACTGGGTCATTGAGGCAAGATCAGTAAAATAGATTAGGCTTCTCAGAAATCAAGGAGAAAAGAACAAATATAAAAAATAGCAAACGATAAGAAGAAAATAATGCAGAAAGCAAGGAAATTTTAAAAACAGTTTTGTACAACTTTATGTATCTAAATTTGCAAATCTGAAAGAAACTCATACTTTTCTAGGAGAATATAATTTATGGAAACCAACTCCAAAACATCTAAATTGATCAATTTTCATAGAAAAATTTAGGGAAAATTGTAAAGGAGTTAATTTTTTTTTTTTTTGCTTGAGGAAGATTAGCCCAGAGCTGACATCTGTGCCAATCTTCCTCCACTTTATATGTGGATCACCCCCACAGCATGGCTGATGAGTGGTGTCGGTCTGTGCCTGGGATCTGAACCTGTAAACCTGGGCTGCTGAAGTGGAGTGTGCGGAATTTAACCACTATGCCATGGGGCTGGCCCCTAATTTTTAAAAAGCACTATGACTAGAAGTTTTCCAGGCAAATTTAACCAAACCTTTAAAAGATGAATGATTCCAACACTATTTAAACTATTCCAGAGCACAAAGAAGGACAACTTCCAAATTCCTTTTATCCAGCAAGGAAAACATTGATAACAAAGGCTGTACAAAAAAAGAAACAATAAACGAATCTCGCAGATGAAAATTGGTGCATAATCCTCAATAAAATATTAGTGGTCAGAATGCAGCAGCATAGCACAAGAATAATACTTCATCACCAAGTGCAGCTTATTCTAAAAACGCAAAGACAGTTCATCAAAATAGAGCTAAGGAGAAAAATCACGTGATCATCTCTACAGACACTCAAGATGCACTTGACAAAATTCCACATATGCTTGTGTTTGCATAAAGAAACACTGGAAAGACAAACAAGAAACTAATAAAACTGGTGACTGCCGTGGGCAGAGACCAGGGGTATGAAACGCAGATACAAGCAGGGGCGGGGGCAAAGTTCTCAATGTACATCTTTTATATCATTTTCGTTGTTAAGCCACGTGATCATTTTACCCGTTCAAAAATTAAAGTTCTCCATAAATGTTAAGTATTACTATTTTAGCTACCATTGTGTTCTATGCTGGGCACTTTGGACTGTGTTCTTGTTGACAAATTAAGCTTCAAGTGAACCACAGACAAGGGCAACACTATGTCACAGAACTGTAGGTCAGAGTGAACTCAAATAAAGAGCAAATGTGCTTGTGACCTTTCTTTTAGAAGATCTCTTTGCTCCATCTTGACAACAGGATGTAGGCTAACCTTGCAGTCTCTAGCACAAACAACCCTACTCACGGACTTCAGTGAGTCATATATCGTCCCAACCCACAATGCTGATCTCACTGTCATTTGATAAGGGAGGAAACCAAAACCTTAGGTGAAATGCCCAAATCATTCTGGCAGAGCCCAGGCCTCCAGTCTTTCTATTACCTGCAGCTACCTTCCTCAAAAAGCAACTGTAAAGTGGTTAGATGGGCAGGGTTACTCAGGACTACCTAAAGGGTCCTGATGTACCCTTAGAAATCGACTCCAGTCTGCCGCAGGTATTCCACTGCATTTATTGAGGGCCTACTCTGTGCTGCCCCAGGGCCATGGAGCTAGACATCTCCTCCCCTTCTTGCAGGGAGCTCAGACTCGAGGGGGACACAGGCTTGGCTGCCTGCTAATACCTGCTCCTACGGACACGTGCCATGGGGGCAGAACAAGACCACAGGAAAGCTCTGCAACTGAGGCAGCGGGCTCAGGCCAAGCAAGCCTTCTCAAGTTTCAGGGGGGTGTTGGAGCTTGCAAGACAAGGAGGAGGGGAGGCGTAGTGGACACACAGCACAATGTGAGGGCAAGAGGTCTTTGCTCAAGCCACCCGCTCCTCCCACGGCTCCCATCCTTCAAGTCCCCTCCACAAAGACAGCTCAAGGAGGGCACCCTCTGTCCTTCTCTCTCACGTGCTGGTGTGGTTGCCTGTGTTCTCCATGTATCCCTAGGACCTAGCCCAGTGCTTGGCATCCAGTAGGTGCTTGGTAAATATTTGTTAAATGAACAAATGATTTGTCAGCTGTATTCTTGAAGGAAAGCTGGCCAGAAATTTTTGTATCCGTGTATTCTGTTTCTTTGGATAAATCTCTATGGCAAGCATGGAAAACCATCCAGGTGCTTATTCTTTTCTGAAAGAGACTGTGTGGGACAAAGTGTTTGAGGGTGTAGCTAACGTTTGTAATGTTATATATAATATATATATGTTTATATAATATAATATAATATAATATAATATGTAATATGTAATATTGGGCTTGGGAACGGTAATTCCCTGGCCAGAGTCCACTTAATTCTGTTTCCTTTGCTCCAGCCGCTCCCCGCTCTACTTCCTGCACATAACTCCTCTTCTCCCTGCAAATCATAGCAAGTATGTCAAGGAAGTCAGTAGTTTAGGTGCAGGTATCTTTTCAAGGGCTGCCTGAAGGCTCTACCCTAGGTGGGTAGCACACCTTTCTCCCATTGCTACTTATTATTTACTGTGATCTCCAGCTGCTCACTTCACTTCTCCAAGCCTAATTTCTCCCTCTGTAAAAGAGAGATGTCTTTTCTACTCCGTTTATTGGCCATGTTTGTAAACCTCAGAAAGGAACACCTGGCATGTAATAGATGCTCAATAAATGGGAGATGAGACTCCTGCTTAAGAATAGCGGTTGCTATTATTGTTGGTGATGGGATGGTGTATTTATCGGTTCGTTCATCAGTCTCAGCACATTACAAATACTGATTAGCAAAGGCTCCTCCTTCATCCTATTATGTCTACGTGTGCAGAGAGCAGTAACGAGTAGACAAAGTTAGTGAGAAATTAAACAGTACTAAATGAGTAGGGCAGTGAAACGTGAAATCTTGGAAAATGAAGACTGGGAAAACATAAGGCTGAAAAGAAGGACTTTTGAGTCACAAGGAAAAGCACTGCCTTTTAGATATCTAAGTATCTAAAAGGTTGAAGTACTCAGAACTCTGTTGGAAGTGAATTCTTGGTGTCTAACCGAAATCCCTTGCCCTTCATCCTCCCTTGTACACTTGGGCCTTGTATTCTTGTTTTTCTTCTTCCCCTCCGCTCGCTCTTGGTTAGCTGTCTCCGGGCTCTGCTCCCCATGCCCTTCCCTTGGATGTCAGTGCTTCCCAGGTCTTTCTTAACCCCTCTGGGCTTCAGTTTCCCCATCTGCAAAGTGAGACTAATCGTGGCACCTGCTTCTCAGGTGGTTGTGAGGATGAAGTGAGCTAACACATGCAAAGTGCTGGGGACAGAGTGTGACACTTAGCACGCCCTGCACGAGTGGGAGTTATTATTATTAGGCTGTGATGGCTCTGAAGGCAGGGCTCTGTTCATTCATCTCTGAATCCTCAGTTTCCGGCCAAGCCCCTGGCAGTGAATTAATGACTAATAATGACAGCACTAACAGTGATGAGTGACGAGTGTTTGCATAGATAGCACCTTCTGCAGCCTATAAAATGTTTGCACAGACTGTGTGTCTCAATTAGTCCTCAGTACACTGCTGTCTGATACCTACGACTGTCCCCATTTCACAGGTAAAGATACTAAGGCTCAGAGAGTATTGGATTAGTCCAATTTATTGGAAGACTAAACAGTAGAGATTGTATTCAAACCAGTCGTTTTGACTTTAATACATGCTTTTGGAATTTGGGGATTTTAATAGCTGAGATTTGATCAACATCTTCTCTTTTTCTGAAAGTCTCTTTTCCAGATTTTGTCTGGCAAACTCTCGCCTATACTTCAAAACACAGGTTCAAAGGCACTGCTCCTGAGGAGCCTTGCCGACCCTTACATGCTGCCTTGGTTGTGTGATCTGTGCTACCTAATGGCTTTTCTCTCTGTTTCTCTCCTGTTCGGATGTCTCCACTATCCTGTGAGCTCTTTAAAGGCAAGGACCATTATGGTTCATCTCAGTATCTCCCATGCCTAGTATGGCACTGCCAGGTGAAGGTGCTGGGACCAAAACTAACTGAAACTCAGTTCCTTCGTCATGGAATGTCCTCACAGGGTGCCATATGATGTGGCTTGTAGGCAGAGGTGCACTGTGTTTGGGGGAGGGGGCTGGCCAGGACTCCTCCCTCCTGCCTCATCCCACAATTTGAAGTTCCTGGGCCTTGTTCCTCAACTTTTCCCATAGTTCCTCAACGTCTCCCCAGGGAGACCTCAATAGCACCTCTCCTGGAGAGGGAGGCACAGACCCACATCCCACCTTCCGGCAGCCATCCTGACCCTCCACCTCCATAGAAAGATCCTCAAAATCTGAGGCAGTTTTGCTGTAGGGAGCCAAGAGTGGCTGTCAGTGCAACTGCGCCACGCCTAGCTTTCCAAAAGAGAAAAAAAAGAAAAGGAAAATTCATGTTGCCCTTTTTAAAGCCTGTCAACCCATTTTTGGGCCTTCATGGTAAGTGTGTATTGCAAAACTCTATGCTATCTATTGATAATAGGCTAGAACAGTGCCTTGGATTCAAAATATCATTTTCTTCTCCTCAAAGTCTGGCTCTCCATAGAATACAAGTCTCAGTGACCTAAACTAGGAGTTGCTCACTCCATACGATCACAAGGATGTCATGTGACAGGAATTTGGACCACTAATGAGGCACTGGTCCTGGCTGGAAATGGGTAGAGCACTTTAGCAATTAGCACTGGTGTTAAGAGTTCAATTTCCAGGGCTTTACAATGCGAAAGGACAGATAATTTTAAGCAGTTTTGGAAATTTTATTAACTACCCATTTTGAGCCTTAGTATCCTCATTTATAAAACGAAGATCCTGTTAATGTTTTGCAGAGAAATTGTAAAGACAAAATTATGATAAATGGATATGGTTATTGCCCTCAAGGAAACTTTTTTCAACCAAACTGAGGATTTAAGTCTTTGGCAGATTAGGTGTGGTTGGCACCCGGGCTAGACTGCATTAATGGTCCCCATTCTCTCCTCTCACTCTATCCATGCTCATCGCCACGCATCTCTGCAGCACTTTCCTACTCTGAGTCTGAGCTCGACTTTGTGACTTATTCTGGCCAATAAAGAAGGCAGAAGAGAGAGTGTGCTAGCTCTGAGACTAGGCCTCCAGAGCCTTTGCTGGTCTCACTTTTCCTCTTGTACTGCTTCCGTCATTATGAAGGCGTGCCTGAGCTAGCCCTACCCATTCCAGAACAGGGTGAGAGACACATGGAGCAGAGTTGAGTCACTTCAGCCAACGCCAGTCTAGATCAGTCAACCCCTAGCCAAGCTGAGACCATCAAAGCTGTCCAGTCAAACCCAGTTTGGATCATTGCTGGGCACTGCACACATGTGAAAAATAAATGTTTATTGTTTTAGCTTCTAAGATATTGTGGGGTTTTGTTACACAACAATAGTTACGTGATACCTGATACCATGTGCCTTATCACTTGGGAGAATATGTGAGTAGGAACCCACAGGCTAGTTGGAGCCTCAGTGGACCAGAAGGTCCGGGGCCTTATGAACAGTTCACCATAAGTGTGTTTCTAGGTTTGGCTCCTCTTGGTATGAGTTCTTCCTTGTAGATAATCAGATTTTCAGATAAGCTGTGTGATTGTAGAGGTTTTCGGAGGTGATAGTAGTAGAAAGAAGTCCATAAAAAAGAGTCCTTTTTTCATATCAAGAAATTGCCTCCTGTCTCCGTATAACTAATCAGGACTTTTCTTGTCTCTGCCTTCGTCTCTCTTATCCATCCCTTGCTATTTGTACTTGGAGGACTATCTCATAATCAGTGTTAGAGTTCAAAGTTAATTAAGAAGATAAGGGATCAGATACTTCTTTTATCCAATATGCGTACATCATGTACCTCACTTTTCATTCAGGAGAAATTATTGTGAATTCTTTGGCTATTAGTTTAGAGCAAATGAAACTTCAGATTCAATTAGTTACTATCTTCCTTTGAAGTTTTGTGGAAATATCATCATGTGTGGAATTGTGCCATGTCCCGATCTTTGTTTACCTAGTTCTCCTTTTGTTCATGCATTACTCTGGAATGCTCTTTGTAGTACCTGCAAGTTTATGAACTGTGTTCACCTTGGTGTTCTCATCCTATTTCACCACTGGTCTCAATTCTAGCTGTCTAATGACATGAGTTAGCCATAAATCAGCCTGGATATTAGCCCGGCCTGGCTAGTTGCTGAATGGCCTTAATGAAGTCAAACTCTCTGAACCACTTTTGCCTAATTTCCAACGGGAGTACAAAAAGCCCATTGGGTTGTTGTGAGTGTCAACTGTGATGACAGATATAAAGCACCCACACAGTGCCTGGCACAGAGTCACACTGAAGAAATGTTAGTTTCCTCCTTCCCAACGGAAATTTCCTAATGGAAATTATTGAGTCTGAGGAACAGAAAGAAAAAAGATTGAAGAAGAGTGAACAGAGCAAAAGAGACATGTGGAACACCATCACATAGACCAACATATGCATTGTGGGATTGCCAGAAGGAAAAAAGAGTGAGAAATGGGCAGAAAGAATATTTGAAGAAATAGTGACTGAAGACTTTCCAAATTTGATGTAAGAAATAAATATAAATATCCAAGAAGCTCAATGAACTCCAAGATAGACTTAAAGAGATTCATACCAAGGCACATTATAATCAAACTTTCTAAAGATAAGGAGAGAATCTCAAAAGCAGCAAGAGAGAAGTGGCTCACCACATACAAGGGGTCCTCAAAAGACAATCAGAAGATTTCTCATCAGAAACTTTGGAGGCTGGAAGGCAATGGGCTAATATATTTAAAGTGCAAAAATAAAAAACTAGCAACCAAGAATCCTATATCCAGCAAAATTGTCCTTTAAAAGTGAGGGAGAAATTAAGACACTTCCAGGTAAAGAAAAGCTGTGGCAGTTCATTGTTACTGGACTTGCTCTGCAAGAAATGCCCAAGGGAGACCTGCAGGTTGAAATGAAAGGACACTAAATGGTATTTTAAACCCATATGAAGAAATAAAGATCTCAATAAAAGCAAATATGTAGGCAATTATAAAAGCTAGTGCTATTGCAACAATGGTTTGTAACTCCACTTTTTGTTTTCTACCTTATGTGAGAGACTATTACATTAAAAATGTATTAGTCCCCAAACTTGTATTACTGTAACCTTGGTTTGTAACTCTACATTTTGTTTTCTACATAGTTTAAGAAACTAATGCATTTTTAAAAAGTATTAGTTTATGTTTTGGAGCACATAATGTATGAAGATGTAATTTTGTGTCATCACCAACCAAAAGGGGTGGGCACAGAGCTGCAGAGGGGCAGAGTTCTTGTATGTTATTGAAGTTAAACTGGTAAAACTCAGATTAGAGTTTTACAACTTTAGGATGTTGAGTGAAATCACTATGGTAAAGACAAAGAAAATATCTATAAAATATATACAAAAGGAAATGAGAAAGGGATTTAAACATTTCATTAAAAAAAATCAACTAAACACAAAGAAAGACTGTAATGCAGGAAATGAGGGACAAAACAGTGACAAGGCATATAGAAAACACAAAGCACAGTGACAGATGGAAGTCCTTCCTTATCAGTGCTTACTTTAAATGTATATGGATTAAACTCTCCAATCAAAAGATAGAAATTAGCAGAATGTATAAAAACAAATAACCCAATTATATGCTGTCTATAAGAGACTCATTTTAGATATAATGTTAAAATTGAAAGGATATTTAATGCAAACAGTAAGCAAAAGAGAGCAAGGGTGGATATACTAATATCAGATAGAATAGACTTTAATTCAAAAAGGTTACAAGAGACAAAGAAGATTATATATTAATAAAAGGTTCAATACAGCAAGAAGATATAACGATTATAAATACCCATCTAATAGCAGACCATGAAAGCATATGGAGCAAAAACTGAGAGTTGAAGGGAAAAATAGGCAGTTTTGTAATAATTGGATACTTTAAGACCTCACTCTCAATAATGGATAGAACAACCAAACAGAAGATAAGTCAGAAAATAGAGGGCTTACACAAAACAATAAACCAACTCAATCTAACAGATATATACAGAACATTCTACCCAAAGCAACAGCATACATGTGCTTCTGAAGTGCATATAGGACATTTTCCATGATAGACCACATGCTGGGCCACAAATTAAGTCTCAGTAGATTTAAAAAGATAGATATTACACAAAACATCTTCTCTGACCACAATGGGATGAAGCTAGGATTCAATAACATAAATAAAACTAGAAAATTTACAAAATTGTGGAAATTAAACACCACATCCTTCAATAGCCAATGGATCAGAGAAGAAATCATTAAGGAAATTAGAAGATACTTAGAAGTGAATGAAAACAAAAATACAACACACTAAAGCTTATGGAACACCGTGAAGCAGTGCTAAAGGGGACATTTATAGCTATAAACCCTTACATTAAAAAGCAAGAAAGAGGGGCCGGCTCCATGGCCGAGTGGTTAAGTTCGCGTACTCCGCTGCGGCGGCCCAGGGTTCGGATCCTGGGCGCGGACATGGCACCGCTCATCAGGCCACGTTGAGGTGGCGTCCCACATCCCACAACTAGAAGGACTGGCAACTAAGATATACAACTGTGTACAGGGGGGTTTGGGGAGATAAAGCAGGAAAAAAAAAAAGGTTGGCAACAGTTAGCCCAGGTGCCAATCCTTAAAAAAAATAAAATAAAAACAAGAAAGATCTCAAATCAATGACCTCACTTTACAACTTAAAGAACTAGAAAAAAAAGAATAAACTAAATCCAAAGCCAGCAGAAGGAAGGAAATAGTAAAGATTTGAGCAGACATAAAGGAAATAGAGCATCAAAATATAATAGAGAAAATCAGCAAAACCAAAAATAAATTCTTTGAAAAGATCAATAAAATTGACAAATCTTTAGTTAGATACATTGAGAAAAAACGAGAGAAGACTTACATTGCTAAAATCAGAAATGAAAGTAGGGACATTACTACCGATTCTACAGAAACAAAGAGGATTATAAGAGAGTGCTATGAATAACTATACTCTAATAAATTGGATAACCTAGATGAAATGGACAAATTCCTAGAAACACGAAATCTACGAAGACTAAATCATGAAGAATAGAAAATCTGAATAGACCAGTAAGAAGGCTGAGTCAGCAATCAAAAATCTCCCAACAAAGAAAAGTCCTGGACCTGATGATTTCACTGGTGAATTCTGCCAAACACTTAAAGACAAATTAGTACCAATCCTTCTCAAATGTTTCAAATTTGAAGAGAAGGTAACACTCCCTAACTTATCCTATGAGGCCAGCATTGCCCAGATACTGGAGCCAGACAAAGACACTACAAGAAGAGAAAACTGTAGACCAACATCTTTTGTGAACATTGATACGAAAATCTTCAACAAAGTACCAGTAAATCAAATTCAGCAGCATATTAAAAGAATTATACACCATGACCAAGTGGGATTTATTCCTGGCTACAAGGATGTTTCAACAAACAAGAATTGATCAGCCACATCAACAAAATGAAGGAAAAAAGCCACAGGATCATCTCAATTGCTGTAGAAAAAGCATTTGATGAAATTCAACACCCTTTCATGACAAAAACACAATAGGAATAGAAGTAAACTATTTCCACGTAATAAAAGCCATATATGAAAAACCCACAGAGAACATAATATTCAATGGTGACAGACTGAAAGCTTTTCCTGGAAGATTAGGAATAAGGCGAGCATGCCAGCTTTTGCCACTCCTATTCAGCATAGTACTGGAAGTTCGAGTCAGAGCAATTAGGCAAGCAAAAGGCATCCAAATTGGAAAGAAAGAAGTGAAATTATCTCTCTTCATGGATAATATGATCTTATATGTAAACAGCCCTAAAAATTCCACCAAAAAACTGTTAGAATTAATAAATGAATTCAGCAAAGTATCAAAGTCAAGAACAAAAAAGGAAATTTTAATTAAAGAAAAACCATGTCCCTTGCCAGAAGGAGGTTATGCCAAAATAAGTACAATAAGAATTATTAAATTCTGACCAGTATTGTTGAACCAGGGCTCTCAGTCTAAGGACAACTTGTTCTTTACTGAAAAGGGAAATTAGAAATAGGGTGGTATTCTAATCACCAAACAGAGACTTTATTTTAATATAATCAGAGTTGGAAAAGGAATTGTTTTCTCACTATATGATTCAGTGTTTAATATGATATCCAAGCTCTATAATTTTATCACAAATGAATCATATGGAACCCTGCATAAGGTCATTAAAAAAGGCCATAAAAAATCACACATAGTGATATAAGAACATGGACAGGTTGTTAGGATTCACGCTAAGGGCTGAAGCGATACAAGATGCCCATGGTGAGGCGGGGTTAGTTGGCAAGTGCTTCTTGAAGGGGTGGACCATTGAGCCAAGTTAGGGCAGGCAGTGAGGATGGGACGTGATGGGAGAGGGAGAGGAAAGATCCTCAGGAATGACGCATCTAGAGCTTGGAGACTGGCAGGTTGTGCCCTGGGGGATTAAGTTCTGAGGGTCGTAACTTGATGGGGGCAGGGAGCACTTGGAACATCTCAGAAGAGAATCCCTAACATGGCAAAAGAGCCGAAAGCTAAGCTCAATGAGGAGAGCAAAGGGAGAATGGACCTTTTAAATTGCTTAAGACCCAGTGGCCTCTAAGTCTGGGTAGAATGGTGGGGTGAAGGGTAGGAGTCGATTCAGAAAAGCTGTGCGTGATCTAGTGTGATTTCTTACTGCCTAGTTTAATATAGGCATTAAGTTAGAGATTCCAAGTTCAAATTTGTTCATGTGCCAGGCAGGTCATATGACAACTAATTTGGTTTGAGTGTGAGATAATAGGGAATGGAGGGGTTGGGGTAGAACACATACCACATTTAAAGGTGCTCAGGTCCAATTAAAACCCAACAAAACCCAACAAAACCCTGGGCCTGTTGAAGAAAATGCATCCAAGAGTTCTCCATGCAGTTGGACTCTGCTTTGAAGTATTTCTATGTGTTTCCTCATCTTTGGCATGCTACTCAAGATTCAGACCTTGAGTTGTATTGGTTCAGGTCCTCCAAGTAGACTCCAAGACAATCTTAGACTTGCAAGAAAGAGATTTACTTGGGGAAATGCCTGTGAAGGAAAAGAGACGGGAAGCCAGAATAGGCAGGCAGAATCTTCAGCCTGAGATTCAGGTCTGACACCCTTGAAATGAGAATGCGAGGAAGGGAAAGCGTGTAGGAGGAATGCCAGGCTGCAGGACAGTCCTAAGACAGTCTCGGCTGGACCAGTGAGGAGTGTTCAAGCCAAAGATGTTTTTAAAGGAGTCCCACGTCTGCAAGAATGGACCTGGATTAATACCCCTGCCACGTTCAGTCTTTGCCTGGGAGCAGCCCAGGGGCGCAAGGCATGAACACAAGGGTGGATCAGAAGGGCAGCAGCTGGAGCTGTCAGTCAGTTATGCTCCCCAAAGTAGGAGATCTGAGTGGGGTTCATGGCCAGTGCATGGGTGGGGGTATCTGTTTCTCCTGGTTCACATGATTAGGCCGAAGGCTCTAACCTCCCTGTCTCTTTTGGGATCCTCTACCCCAAACAAGAAGGATGACTGGATCTTGGAAACCCAAAAATGATAAATATCTACTACAAAAGAAAATTTTTGAAAGGGTTGAAACTCTTCCCATTTGAAAAAAAAAAAAAGAGGTTCCTTAGCCAAAAGAATTTGGAAAACACCTGTTTTTAAACAAAGTTAAACACATTTCCAGGATTTCTCAGAGCTGGGACTAGGCTGATGTGTATCTTGAGTCTCCAAGGGAACGAAGCAGTGTATAGAGTTTGTTAAATTTATTTGACCCCTGACTGCCCCTCCACCCCCAAACTTTTATTAGAGTTTTTGCAGAGTATCTTACTAGACACGTTTTTGGAAATGCTGAGCATGCTGTATATCTCCTGTTTGTCCCTCCCTCCAGATCCACTCCGGGTCCTTCTCCACCTTGTTCTGTGCCTGAGAGGCTGACCTTCACGGACAGTGGGCCTGCCTTGTCCTTTATCAACCTTGTCCAAGTGGAATGTTCAGAGGATGGAAATGTTCTAGGTCTGTGTTGTCCAGTATGGGAGCCACTAGCCACATGGGGCTATTGAGCACTTGAACTGTGGCTGATTTGACTAAGGAATTGAATTTTCAATTTGAATTAATTAAATAGCTACATATGCCCAGTGGCTCTTGTACCAGACTGCACGGTTCTAGCTTCTTGTTGCGTTTGGCCAGTAAGAGGCACCAGCAGGAGACGAGGGGGTAGAAAGAGAGTAAATAAGATTATTGATTTCCCTCCACTCAAAATTGCTTAAAAATACGTCATATTTTGGGTTATTTTCTATTTAGGCTATGATTGTTTTGTACAAATTTTATTTCTTAAAGTTTTGACTTTCTTTTCTGCTTTCTTGTAGGGAGAAAAACCACATATATTCTTACTATATTCCAAATATTGTCTAATTCTGTAGTCACTTCATTAATTTCCTAGAATCTTTTTCATTTTTCTTCTTTAAAATAATCTCCTTGATTTTCAACAACTTTTTACACTTACTTCCAAGACTTTTGGCAGACTTACTGCCCAGAGGCTTCTTGGTGTTGGAATCATAGTTAGCTCTATAATTTTCCACGATCGGTAGTTCTCCCTGTCTTGGTTTTGCCCACTCTCCCCTCCCCCACTGCCTCCTTTGGAAGTGCATCCTCAGATAAATTCTTTAGAAAGTGTATGGATGAGGCAAAATATTCTGAACACTTGAATGTCTGAAAATGGTGCTGTCTTTTTCTCTTTCTTTAGCTGGATATAGAACTCCAGGTCCAAAATAATCTTGCTTCCATATTTTGAAGCCTTTATTCTGGTGTCTTCTAGCATCCTTCATTGCTGGTGAGAAGTCCGGTCCATTTTGATTCAAACTCCCTTGTAGTTACCTGTTTACATTTTCTCCCCCTGCGATCGTCAGGAATGCTATTTGAGCGGTTGATATTTCACTATGGTATGTCAAGGTCTGGGTCTTCTTTTAATTAATTCTGATCAATATTTGTGTTTCTTTTCAGCTCTGGGAACAATTTGCACTCTTTCTTTGATAACTTTCTCCCCTGATTTCTCTCTTTTTGCTTTCTGAACTTTTCTTCATTGGCGATTGAACCTCCGGAAGTTCTCCTCCATGACTCTTTTTTATTCTCTTTCCTTTGTCTTTTTGCTCAATGTTATAGGAAATTTCCTCCATTATATCTTCTATTTTTTTCTATTAAATTTTTATAGTTAATTTTTTTTTTATTTTGGCAATCTAATTTCCCAGAAATGTTCACTCTTCTCTCATTGTCATTTAAAAAAAGTCCTGGTTTCACCTTATGGATATAATGTCTATTCAAGTCCCTGTTTCTTTGGGTTCTTTCTGTCTCTTATGGTGTATTTTGCTATTTTTCCTCAAATAGCTATTCACCCTTAGTTGTCCATTAATTTTTAAAGATGAATAAATAGAAAAGCTGTTTTATAATGTGTTTGTCTTTCTTTTTCCCTTAAATGTTTGTTCATATTCAGCTGTCAAATCATTTTTGAGAATGAGGAACAGAAATGATATCAGTTTCTGTGTGTAGGAGCAGGTCATATCAACCGGCAGGCGTCTCTCTAGGGTACTCCTAAACAAGAAGGCCTTCCTTTGGGATGTTAACACACGTGCGACTGTCCTGCTCCTTCCCCCGCCCCGAAATAATTAAAGTTCTTTAAAGGGAAAACTTTCTTTTTTTGCCTGGGAATAAGCCTGAAGCCCTGCCTAGAAGATTCACTCCTTCTGCCACTGTCCTCCATTGTCACTTATCTCACATCCTTCAGGCTGTGGACACCTTTGCTCTGGTTTACCTATTGCTGTACTGACATTCTGTTGTAAACGTTTTGTCTTCCTGAAATCTGTCAAAGTTTCTTCCTCAAGGATCACAATCTTCCTATTCTCTTCACTGTTATTGATTTTATCCTTAAAAAAATTTCTTTCTGGGGCCAGACTGGTGGCATAGTGGTTAAGTTCGCACGTTCCACTTCGGCAGCCCAGGGTTCATGGATTTGGATCCTGGGCGTGGACCTACACGCTCATCAAGCCATGCTGTGGCGGCATCCCACACAGAAGAACTAGAACGACTTACAACTATGATATACAACTCTGTACTGGAGCTTTGGGGAGAAAAAAAACCCAAGAAGATGGGCAACAGTTGTTAGCTTAGGGCCAAACTTCCTCATCAAAAACAACAATTCCTTTCCATCATTTTGAAGGGATCTTGGGAGGAAGAGAAGGCAAATTCTTGGCCTCAGTTTACCATCTTGAAATAGAAACCTCTGACATACCAATTAGGCAGGCCACGGTGTGCACTCTGAGAGTGTCACATTCAGGCTTTGATTGTGATGCCTCTAAAACGTCCCTCGGAGTCATTTTACAAAAAAACTCAGCTAATTGGATAAAGAAGTCTTCCCAGCAGGAAGTTTTATATTTGCAGACAAAATAGCCCATTTTGCCTGTCGAGCTCTTACTTTGCAGTGTTGTGTTGCAGGTGCATAGTAGGCCTTCAGTAAACATCCGTTGAACAAACAAAATGAGTGAATGCGTAAACAAATGAACGACTAAACCAGTAATTTAAAACAGTACAAGGAAGTAAATCATATGAATATTTAGTAAAAAAATAAATGGAATGGGTTGTACATTTGTATATTCTATTTTTTGGTACTTTGTAGATGTTAATGCAAGTAGACTGATTTTTCAAATGAACACAAATAAATGTATATGTTTAAATACTGTTGACTTTTAAAACGGTTGTCTTGAAAGTTACACACTTGTTCCAAGGATTCTCACTCATGAGCAGATTTGGAGATTCTGGTTTGAGCTTCACGTTGGAGTCTATGCACATTTTTTTTTCTTAGTTTCCTCAGTGGGGGCAAATCTTCAGTCTTTGAAGGCATATTTTATTTTCTAAAATAGCAGTCAATACATTCTTTAGATTCAGAATAAATGATACATTATTATTATTTTCTTCTTCTCCCCGGAGGCCCCCAGTTCATAGTTGTGTATTCCAGCTGTAGGTCCTTCTAGTTGTGGCATGTGGGACGCCGCCTCAGCATGGCCTGATGAGCAGAGCCATGTCTGCACCTGGGATCCGAACCCGCGAAACCCTGGGCTGCCGAAGCGGAGTGTGTGAACTTAACCACTCAGCCACAGGGCTGGCCCATGATACATTATTTTCGTGGTCAAAACCATGTGATGTCAGATCTCAAATGGGCTTGAAAACTGAATATGAATAAAAACCCCAAAAGAGGAAGTCCTTTTATCTGTTTGTTTTTGTGTGAACAACAGACGTAGCATTTGAAGAAGTGTACACTTGTTCAAGGTGTCTGCTGAGAGAGGATGAGACTTACGTCAGCTTACAAAATGGGCCTTACTGCTTAGTAACACCCGCCAATGCATCATCTTCTTTATAATAACAATGATGTCAGGTCAATAATAATGATAGCTATCATTAATAAGTGCCCACAATGAAAAGCCAGAAACTTCAGACATATGAATCATCACATTGGCTGTGACCCCCATATTCACAGATGACGAAACTACAGCTCAGAAATTCAATAAAGTGTCCAAGATACCAAGCTAGGAAACGGCAGAGCTGAAGTGCAATAGCAGGTCTCTCAAACCCAGTGCTGAGTTCTCCCACCCAACAGTCCTCTCCGGACAAGCATTACTTCTCTTTTATTTTTTCATTTTTGGGTGTTTTTTTTTTTTTGGTGAGGAAGATTGTTGCTGAGCCAACATCTATGCCAGTCTTCCTCTATTTTGTATGTGGGATGCTGTCACAGCATGGCCTGCACAATTGGTGTGCAGGTCCACAGCCAGGATCAGAACCCATGAACCCCAGGCCGCTGAAGCAGAACATGCAAACTTTCCCATTACTCCAGGAGACCAGCCCCTTACTTCTCTTTTATACATGAAGAGACTGAGCCACTTGACCAGGGCGATCAACCAGGTGCTGGGTCCCAGCTCAGCATTCTCTCTACAGCTTGCTCCTTCCCCACGTTTGACGAAATCCTTCTAGGCCAACGGTGGTCTCCCCAGCCAGTCTGTATGGCAGGGCGCCACTCTCATGCCTGCTCTTGGATGGGGGTGCAGAGCGAGTCTTCAGCATGCCTGTGCCCCGCCTACGTGCCAGTGCTTGCAGGAAGGCGAGAGGTAGGGAGCACCAAGGTTGTGTTTCTTCAGGAGGTCGAGAGTTTTCTAATGTCCTGGCTTTTCCTGTGTGGTTACGATCCTTGGTCCTGTTCTAACTTGAGCCATCAGTTTAAGCCTCTGACTCTAGCTTTTTTTCTTTTGGGCTGCTGAATTAGACCTTTCCCCCTTCCTGTTGAGGCCCAGCCAGGACAAAGCCTCTTGGGCTTTTCCTCTTTCTGGAGGTTTGAGCATCCATTTGAGGTTGTCAAAACTTCAGGCAAGTGGGGTGCGGAAGCAGAGTCTTCTCCAAACCAGCTATTCATTGACAATCAAAGACTGTGGTTAAACCAGTCTAGTGCCTGAAATGTGGGGCATAGAATCATACCTAAGAGGATACATGATCAGTGAGGGGGACAAGGGCCAGCAAAGTGATTCCAGGCATTTCTGAACACAGTAAGTGTGTAGAGGTGAGGGGCGGAGTGTGTGTGCTGGTAGTTGTAATAATTAGGAACCTGAGGACTGAGACTGGAAAATAAATGCTAGCCAATTGTGAAAAAGCCATTCTTATATCCAGGGGAGACTAGTGCTCTGAGTTCAGGTCTGTGAGACCTAAGAAATTGGAAGCTGGATGGTCTGGCTGCCACCTGGCATTACTGCAGGCGGCTCCGGCACCTCAGGCCTTGGACAAAGGGCAACCAAAATGTAATTCAGAGCCCTGGACTCCAGGCTCTTCACAGACTGACTCATTGCTCCCCACTGATTCCAGAAGAGACTTGAGGCAATCTTCAGATGGCTAGATGTTTCTTCTGCACACTAGGAAGAGGGCTGGCCCAGAAAGGCCTTAAAGTCTGTTAACACTATCAGATGTCCAAACTACCCTATTCAGTGCCCAGCTAAGTGCTCAGTAAAATTTTATTATGCTAACTCTTTTTGAGATGGGAGAATGGAAATGTATGTAAATACTGAAATATTTCTATGATTTTCTGTGTCATCAGACAGTGAAATAACAGGACTACGGATCAGTTGTAGATTTCCCTAATGGACTATGATCCATTCTCTTTTCAGGGGAATCATGTGCCTCTTCCCTAACTCAGCAAAAGTTCTTATTTAGGTGGCATTCTTCTACAAAAGTCCTGTCTACTTGAACTGTGGGTAACTTGACTGTGGTTATTATCTAGAGTGTGGGCCAGATGTTTTTATTTCACTTCATCCAAAGATTTCTTTTCTGAGGACTTCATAAAGTCAAGAGATATTGAGTTGAGAAGAACCAAACCCATAGTTTACCAACCATAAGCTTGAGACAAGTATGCATGTGCAGTAACTAGATGTAAATTAACCACAGCAGGGTCCTGGGGTTGACCGCCCATCGTGGTTTACTAGATCCTGTGTAACTCTTAGTGTGTCTCTCGTGAATTTTCTTCTACATCCCACGCTGATCCAAGTCAGTTCCCAATAGGCTGGTCACATCCTTCTGTAGAAGTTGACGTGCTAACTGCACAGGCTCCTCACTCTGGCTGCAATTGCTTGAGATCATTATGGAGAGTGCATCTCAGCCAGCCATGTTCTAGAGCACTAGCTGTGATTGCTCCGATCAGTCATGCACAGAGCTGGGCGAATTCTGTAACTGCAGTTGCCTGCTCCCGCTGTCTAGAGTAGTCTTCTTGTGCATGGGTCTGCTTCAGTAAGATTTTGTAGGCTTCCCTAACTTTCAGCAAGAACAGCTCCTGTGTTGAGTGTCGCCTTGAAAATCTCCCATTACTAAAAACAAAAACAAAAACAAAAACAATTTCTGGTGACTTTTGTACTTCATTGCTAAATGTTACCTGTGACTCTAAGCATTCTGTGATTCCAAATCCTTTTGTGACGTGGACTATTTGGCCATATTGTGCCCAGTTATAAAGAAAGTCCTTGAAGGAAATTACTCCCGCGTTATTGTTCCAGTGTTGGCATGATTGCATTGTATAATACATTCTTTATCTCTTCCTATTTTCTAGTGTTTGCTGGAAATCCGTAGAATTCCTTGGCTTATAGCTGAATCACTCTAATTTCTGCTTTTGTCTTCCCTCTGTGTGTGTGTGTGTGTGTGTGTGTGTGTGTGTCTGTGTTTGCACATGCCCTTCTTATAAGGCCACCAGTCACTGGATGTAGAGCCTGCCCTGATCTGGTCTGACCTCATGTTAACTAATTACATCTGCAAAGACCCTATTTCCAAATAAGGTCATATGTTGAGGCTCTGGGGGAACATGAATTTGGGGGGTGACACTAGTCAACCCAGTACACTTACGGCTGTCTGGACTGTGGAGTCACTTCGTTTTTCAGGCACTCAGATTTCTGCTCCCTAATTGGGGTGTTTGCAGTAATAAAGTCCTGCAGAAGTACGTGCAATTCCCCCAATCTGAAACTTGGAGGCGTTCAGAATTTGAGTACAGTAACTGGGTCTGTCTCTGGCTCTGCTATAATGAGGTTACCTTTATTCTTCTATGAATCATTAACTTTGAAAACTGCTGGTTCAATCTGTGACAACCAGTGATACATCATCTTTAACCAGTCTGCACCATCATAAAAAAAAAAAGCACTCCTTAAGTACTAATTTATTGCTCCCTGACACAAATGGTGCATCTCAAACAAACTCAGCCAGTTTTAAGGACGATTTCTGGGCTGCTTGAAAAGGCTTCTTCTGCCAGCTTTTGGAAAATGTTGCTGTAGAGATTATTATTTTCTATTTCAGGACAAATCCATGAATTTGGCTCATTCATGTTAGCTATAGGGAAATGATGCATCTCTTGTCCATAAAACTTGAATACTTGGGTGTCAGAAGTGATTTTTCTGAAGTTAACTTTTCCCATACTTTGAGTTATCAGTTTCTGTCGTGCTGGTGTGCATTTCAGTTGAGGTTTTATTACATTGTGTTGGCAGCACATTACGTTTTTTACACATGGATTTGATTGAGAAATGAAACTGGAATAAGAATGAGGTAGCAGCAGCATCTGCTGCAAGCCTCAACTATTGCTGTTGTCAATCAGTCTGATTGATTAAATATGGTGGTACACATTTTTATTAAAATGAAATACTTCTCTTGTAAAAGGACCGTTATGTCAATAGATTATGTGGCTGTCCTGAAGAGTGTGCCTGAGGAAGAGGCCTCTTGGCGGAGTACAATAACTATAGATAGCTGGAAGGAACAGGAGGGTTCAGATTAAACCTGGCTGGGTTTGAAAAGTGAAATTTTTCAGTGTATGGAAGAAGTGGACCAGCATTTTGGGGGAGTAAGCCCAGCAGGAGGGTTGGAGTTTGACTGGGTCCCCAAACGCTGTCCCTTCTTTTGCTAGCATCCTATGGTCCACTTCGTTTAAGGCATCGGGTGTAACCCAGACCATCTTAGGAATAAAAGCAAACATCCTAGTCAAGCGAAGTTCCACTCCTGTCATTTCCCATTCAATTCTATTTCAGCTGGCTGCCATTTTTTAAATCTGAAAAACTGACATCCAAACAGAGATGAGAGCGGAGATTCTTAAGAATGAAAGTAGATGGATTATTCCATTGACTCGGATCAGGATCCAGTAAACATCATCACTGTCTGCAAACCTCCGAAATTTGGAGGCTCTTCAAAGAGGAAGTGGTGAGGGGATGGGTATTAGACCAATTCAAGCCCAAAGAGGTAAAAGAGGAAATCAGGACTGCTCCCTGGGAGGCGAAGCAATGGTTTGATTGGTGCTGTTCAGTTTTAATGTGGGTGACTTTTCATCCTGCAGTGGTCACTCAGGCCTCCTGGGCTGAGGCTGGGTCTTCCTGGAGAGTTGATGCTTCCTGCCCGCTCAGGTCTGCCTAGATTCCAGGGAAACTGTTTCATCATGGCCCCCAACAAAACGTCTCCTGTTGGAATCCATTTAGGATGAAAACCCAAAAGGCTCTGCTTTAGTGTAAAACACAAGGTTTCAGAAGAGGGCTTTTCAGGAAAATAAGTGGGCAATAAGAAAGGAGAAACCTTTGCAGCAATTCCTTTAACACACAGAATGCTTCTGCTGCGGGGCTTGTGTCAAGACTAATCTTGCAGGATTGAGATATTTTCAGCTGTATCCAATTTAGGTTTCGGCTTTTTCTTGTAGAGGGATTGCTCCTGAAATGATCCTTCTCACCGCTCTCCCCACCCCCATCTTCTAAAGCCTTTTTGTAGACTTGGGGATTGCTAACAGATTTTGAGAAGAACAAGAAATCTCTGAAATACCACGCAGCTAAAAGCCAGAAACAGGAACACTTGAGAACTTTCCTTTTTTTAAAATATTTTGTTGAGGGTGGTCTTCAGCTCTCAGTCAACTTTCTTCTCCGGACTCAGCCGTGAAGGATGAAACCCAGCAGAGATGTGCAGGTTTAGACTTGGCGCTTCCTGTAGGATCCACAGACCTTCTAGAGTACTACCTTCTCTTTTTATCTGGTTTCTTTCTCGGTGGTTTGGATCTTGTCAATGCCAGATCCACGAAAAAAGGCCACCAAATAGGTGTCAGGATCAGAATATCTGGCAAATTGTCTGGAAGCTCACACTCCTTCTGGTTGTCCAGCCAGGAGTTTGGAGTTTGCTGTTGCTGGAGGTCAGGAACAGGTAGGATATTAGTAACCAGATAGGATCAGGCAGATATGTGGGCAAAAAGCCAATCAAAGTTCAGAAGTCCTGGGAGGCACATAAGTGAGGTCCACATGATATCAATCGAAACGCTGTGGTGTGACCTGATTCAGAGACAAAAATTCTAGTAATTAAGAGCATGGGCATCAGTCCTAACTCTAATCCAGATTCTATTCCAGCATCCATGCCTTTGGGCAAATGGCTTCATCTTTCTATATATCACTTTCCTTCTCTCTAAAGTAGAGATCTGTAGAGTACCTTTCTTTTGGAGTTACTGGATAGATACAATAAAATAATGTTAACTGGATCTCTTGTCTGATACACAGTAAATGCTTAATATGTTGTAGTGCTTATGCTTTCCAATTTCTCATGTGCTCCCTTCAAAGGCAGAGCAGACTGGGCCCACAGAGCAGGTGCAGAAGTGACCATACTGGTAGTGGAACGTGGTGAGAAAGAGATGGTGCATTTGGACCCGGCCCTGGGGGGCCAACGCTCCCACAGCAAACAACTGAGTGAACTTGCACTAGCTATTTTCCCCCCCCACAATCACTGGTAGTTTTGAAGAAGTTTTAGCTGCCCTAGTTTCGTTGCTATTGCTGTTATTGTGGGGGTGTTTTATTTAAATTTTTCTTAAAGTATTACACATTTGTAGAAAAGTGCATAGTCATAAGCAGAGAACTCAATAAATTTTCACACCTTGAGCACACTCATGTAACTAGTAGCCAAATCAAGATCAGCACAATTCTAGCACCCAAAAGCCCCCTTCTTTCTCCCTTCTAGTCACTATTCCTACTCTCCAGGGAGCCACTATTCTGACTTCTAACATCATAGCTAGTTTTATCTGTTTTTAGCTGAATGTCAACAAAATCGTAAACTACATGCTCCTTTGTGTCTGGCTTCTTTTGCTCAACATTTGTCTGTGAGATGCCCCCGTGCTGTGGCTTGGATTTTGAGTTCACTCATTCCAGATAAATGTCTATAGTATTATACAGTGTAAATATATCACTATATTCATTTTATTGTTGGCAGATATTGGGATGTTTCCAATTTGGGGATATTATGAACAGTGGTTCTCTGAATATCCCTGGGCATGTCTTTTGGTGGACCTGTGCACTCATTTCTCTTGAGTAGCTCCCTAAGAATGGGATTACTGGGTCACCTGTTGTAGATGCTATCAAACAGTTTCCCAGACAGGTTGTACCAGTTTACTCTGCCCAGTATTATATGCAAATTCTGGTTGTTCCACATTTTCCCCATCACTTGGTTTTGTCTCTGTCACTTTAACCTTTCTAGTGTGCCTAGTGTACTGCACTGGGGACTTAAATTTTCATTTCCCTGGTGACATACGAGGTTGGGCACCTTTTTTGATTGGAAGTCCATGGCTCAGAGAAGCTAGAAGTTCTCTTCAAAGACATGCAACTAATAGGGGATTATAAGTGACAGGTGTCATGATGCTCTATTTCAACGCTGCTTCTGTAAACTGAGGTAGGATCTAGGTCATGGCGATCAGAACAGAAGAAGCAATGGTTCCTCATGCTCTGAGTCACCTCTTTGCAACTGGACTAGTATGTTCCATTCTAGGCACTACATTTGAAGAAGGATGAGGATGAATGAGGTTGTGTTTAGAGGAGAGTGACCAGGTCAGCCGTCAGACCAGTAAGGGGAACATTGGAAAGAACTGGGATTGTTCAACCTATAGGGAGAAGACAGAGGTGAAACAGAAAAATGGCCATTTAATTTATGGAGGATTGTCTTCTGAAAGAGGGGGCGGGCTTGTTCTGTGAGACCCAGGAGGCAAAATAAAAATTACAAGAATGAAGATTGCAGTGTAGCAAAGTTCAGTCCTGTGTTATGTAGCTCTTCCTTCTGGATTAGCCTGGTGCTGGCCTAGATAGACAATAAGACCAAGACAGTCTCTCTGGCAGGTCACAAAATGTTCTCATCTAATTTGCATAAATTAGTTAAAGTCTGTAATTAGGTACTCCTGAGAATACAAATGACACCTACTTCATCATGTCATCCTTCCTAACAAATATTTACAGACTCCTCCAAGCTGCAGGGCCCAGATCTCAGCTCTTCACAAAGGACAGACATGGTTACAACAGGAGGTCTCACATATTCACTGATGAATTCTCGAAAAATTGGTACTTATAGAGCAAAACCAATCAGGGTCAGAGCAGGCAAACCATCAAACAAGGAAGGCATTTTAGGAGACCTTTTAGTATGCTTCTTTGACTCAGGTGAGTGAGAGGTGCTGATGGCCAGGAGTTGGGCCAAATTTCCACAAGGCCACCCCAGTCTGAGAGGTCTCCAAAAGGATGCAGGGAACAATTCCGATTTCAGAGGAAGGGATGGCTAAGCAAGGGCTATTGGAAAGGAGCAGGCAAGGCTGGCCAGGCAAAGGAGGGAGAAGGAACTGAGTGCAAGGGCAAGGGAGGCAAGATGCTTGAGAAAGAGAGCCAGAGGATGGAGAAGCATGAGCAGGGGGATGGAGGGAGAAAGTCTAGGGAACAAAGGGTGGGAGTCGTTTTCAATATGTTGCAGATCTACATATCAGGTATTGTCTTCATGCTTAATGGTTAATGTCATACACACAAACATTTATGCTGATTTTTAAATACATACAAATTTTATACTGATTTAGTTATCTTTGAAAAACTATGCTCCATGCATAGTTGGTTTTGTCATGTATTTTCTCAATCAGTGGATTCTAAATGTACAGCTTCTAATATGTATGGGTAAGAGGAGTTTTTTTGTCATTTAAAAAAAATATCTTGTACTTGCAATCATTGGTAACCATTAGTCTGGAATACAGTTGTTAGTGTCAATCTACAAAAAGTTGAAATACAGAGAATTAAGAAGGGAACAGATAGGTAAAGTCTGAAATGGAATTTGGGTTACTGACATCACTCTCAGGGCTAAAGGAATCCAGGGAGCTCATATTATACATTCCCTACTTCTGGCCAGGGTCAAACTGTATCCACCTTAGACAGATGACAATCTAACTTGTTCTCTATCGTTATTTGGATTTCTTTCCCAATTTTTTTGAGTGGAAAGCACTGCAGTGGGTACCATGGGAAATATGAAGATAAATAAAATGTGTTCCCTGCTTTGCTGAGACCCTTAATTTTGAAATCATTTAGTTCCTTCTACCAGGATTTCTTGGCTGAATCTAAGTATGACTTTTGAGAGATAATCATGGAGTGGTCTCAGGATCCACATTTTCTTGCCTAGGGGATCATAAAAAGATGCTTGATGCTTAAAAGTTGGGAAGAGCAAGAGGCTGGATGCTCTCTACAGATGTACACAGTACTATTCCAATATCATTGGAGAAAATGCAGGAAGGACACTGAAGGAGCCTAGCTGAAGTCACGACTATGAGAAAGACATTCACCCTCCCATTCCCTCCACCCCACCCAGGACACACACACACACACACACACACCCCTTGCAAACCATGCACTTGTAAAACAAACTAATCAGTGCCCGGAAGAAGCAAGCAAGCAAAGAACAAAAAAAAGACATTTTAAGGAAGGCTCCTGTTTTCTCACTGACAGGACACACAGTAACTAAACTTAGCAACAGCTGCTCCGGTGGAAAGATATTTTTCTCTGGGCTGTCAACAAGTTTTGATTTTTTCCCCCATTCTCCCAGCATATATCTAGAAAAATTCCAGTGTGATATCACTATTTCAGCAGTTAGCTAAATAGCTAGAGTAATGCAGGAAGCATTTTCTATCTCTTTTCGAGCAGAAGGATGGGTCATTATGCTTTTCCAAGTAGGCCATGAACGCTGGATGGAAGAGCACTTCTACCCCTCAAAATAACAGGCCCAGAAAGAAATTTCCCAGAGGTAATGACCTTTGAGCTGAGCTTTGAATAATGAAATCTGCTACACCTTCCATCACAGCCGGTGTATATACTAGTAGCTCAATGCATGGTTATTGACTGAATTAATGCACCAAAAAAGGCATACACACATATATATTTAGCAGAAAGATAATGCCATGCACATATGAATTCGAAAGGGAAAGCATGAAGGATATTCAAGGTTGGTAGCAGGATCAGAAATGCTCCATACTGATTAAGCCAAGGAAGTCGAGGAGTCAAATTGGCCTCAGAGGATCAAAAGACCAGATGTGTTGGGATGGATCCAAAAGCTATTCCCTGGAATTGGAGAGAGAGAAAGAAGATCGTTGTTTGGAGACAGTGAGGACTGAAGAGCAGTATGGTATTCAATATGATAATCATTTATTCAAATACTTACAAGATACAACAACAAAAATAATGAGGTGTCCCTTATCCACAAGAAACTCACAGTCTGATGGAGGAGATAAATGCAAAAGCACATAGATTAGAATATAGTGGGATAAGTGCTAAAATAGGGTGGACATGATGTTTTATAGGCTTATATAGAATGGCCACTAACCCCATCTGTCCTTAGGCGAGGAAAGACTGTCTCTAGAGATTGGACAGGCAGAGGATGTGAAATGGAGTTCTTGGCAGAGGAAATTACTTGGGGCACAAGAGAGGATAAGTTAGGGCAGTGGTCCTTAACTACGGCCATGTATTAGAGCCATCTGGGGGATTTTAAAAACAACCAATCAACTTCCACTTCTGGCTATGACTGAATAGCTTGTATGAGAATATATTTCCCAGTGAAGATAATAAAAGCTCTATAAAAGGGAAAAGCTAACAGGCCCTTGAAGGCATTGGAGAATAAACAAAGCAGTCAGGCCTTGTGGGGCCAAGATTCTGGAGAGAAGTCATGCTCAATGTTTTCTGATGCTTTAATTCTTAGAGTATTTGCTGGTTTATAAGCAGAATGGGGCCGAGAGACAAAAAAAAGCAGTGAATCAGAGCTTTTGACAGTCTCATGGGGCTAGGAAGACAAAAATTGGAGTTCAGGGCTACCAAGGCAGCTGGGACTTGGAAGACCAAGGTCCCAGAGAAAAGAGAACCTCAGAGACATGAACTCAATATACTGCCTTACTTTTACCTTGAGGCATCTGCCAATTTCTAAGGTGTATAGGCCAACATAAAGAGACTATAAAGCAACACAGAACTTTCTGCAATCTCACAGTGCTAGGGGGACAATTACTGGAGTTCAGGACACAACAAAGAGGAAGGCCCTATAAACATTAAGGCTTTCAATTGATACCTATAAAGGCTATACCTTTAGATTAAGGGCAAACCTAAAATAGATCAGTTCTTATGAAAGCCAAAATCAAGCCTTGAATTATCTCAATTATTACTCAGACAAGGTGATTTTTTCTACTTCAACTGCCAGCCAGAAGATATTAAAATCCCTGTGAAGGGAAGATAACATCACACAAAGCCTCTACAATTTATTATACACAATATCCGACATTCAATTAAAAATCAATCAGCATTACAGGAGGAAAAACAAGAGAAAGAAACAGACAGTAGAAGTAGACCCCTAGGTAATCCAGATATCAAAGTTATTAGACACAGTCTTTAATTGTGATTAATATGAGCAAAAAGTAGATGACAAGATAGAGAATTTTGCCAGAGAGTTGGAATATATAAATAAGAATTAAAAGGAATTTCTTGAACTTAAAACTACAATAACTGAGATAAACAACTCAGTGGATAGACTTAGCAGAACAATAGACACGTCAACAGAAATGACTAGAAAACTTGAGTGTAGGCTAGTTGAAAATATCAGAATGAAACACAAAGAGAAAAAAGGTTGGAAAACACCAAAAACAGGCATAAGATACATATGACATGGTGAAAACTTCTAACAACCTATAAGTGTAAACTCAGAAAGAGAAAAGAGAGAGAATGGGACGGAAGCAATATTTGAAGAGATACTCTCTGAGAATTTTCCAGAACTGATAAAAATCATCCAGTTACAAATTCAGTAAGCACTGTGAACCCGAAATAGAGTAAATACAAATAAAACCAGACTTCGGGACACTGTAGTCAAACTGCTTAAAATCAAAGACAAACAGAAAATCTTAGAGGAAGCCGCATTGAAAAGAGACATTAACTTCAAGGGAGGAGCAGTGAGACTGACAGTTGACTTCTCGGCAGAGATGCTGGAAGCAAAAAAAAAAAAAACAAAAACAAAAAAACCAATGGAATGCTATATTTATCATGCTCAAAGAAAATATTTCCCATTCTGGAGTTCTAGAGCCAGCAAAAATATCTTTCTAAAATGAACACATTTTAGACAATTAAAAGTAGAGAGAATCTGCTACCAACTGACACACTAAGATGAAAGGAATTCTTCAGGCAAATTAAACACAATCTCAGGTGGAAGCACAGAAATGTAAGGAGAAATGAGCAGTACAAAAGGTAAATACGTGTGCTGTGCAAATTAAATGAATATTTATGTAAAACAACAACTACTAAAGCATGTCTTTGGGGTTTAAAAGTGCATAGAAGAGCATGAAAACTATAACGTAAGAGGAGAAATGAGAGTAAATGAAATTAAAGAATTCTAAGGTTGCTGCATTATTTGGGAAATAGTACAAGTATCCTTTTATACTAGACCCTAATATATCAAGGATATACAGCGTAATCTCCAGGGCAGTCTTTCTTAAAGTGTGATTCTGGACCAGTAGGCTCAACAGCGCCTGGAAACTAGTTAGAAACGTAATTTCTCTGGTTCCCGCAAAGACCTGCTAAGCAAAGTCTGAGGTTAAGCTCAGAAACCTGTATTTTCAAAAGCCTTCCAGATGTTTCTGATGCATGCTAAAGTTTGAGAACCACTGCTTTAGAATAACCATTGAAAGAATAACAAAATACTACTTATAAAAGACACATCTTAAATATAAGGACACAGAGAGATTGAAAGCAAAATGATGAAACAAGACATACAAGGAAACATTGACCAAAATAGCTATAGTAGCTGTAAAAACAAAGCAGACTTCAGGAGAAAAAGCACTTCTGGAGATAGATAGGGACATTTCAAGATGTTAAAAGGGTCAACCTATAAGGAAGATATGGCAATTATAAATTTAAAATAACCTCAAAATAGATAAAGCAAAAATGACATAAAGAAAAATATAGAAAATTCTACTGACAAACTGTAAGATTTTAACATATCTCTCTTAGTAACTAATAAAGTAAATAGATAAAATATCAGTAGAATTAGAGAAAATTTGAACAACACAATCAACAAATCGCCTAATTGACATTTTTAGGACATTGAGACTTATAATTGCAGAATACATTTTCTTTTCCAGCGCTCATAAACTAATTACCAGACTAGACCGCAAACCGAGCAGTAAAGCAAGTTTCAATAAATTTCAGAGGATTAATATTGTATACAGAATAGTTTCTTTGACCACAGTAAAGTTTATCTATATGTAAATTAAATTCATGACTCAAAGAAGGAATCAAAATAAAAGTTAGAAAATATTTTGAAGTGAATGATAAGATAAATTGTACCGAAACTTGTGGGATATAGCTCATGCTGTGCTTAAAGAGAAACGTATATCCTTAAAATGCATGTATTAACGAGCAAGAAAGGATTAAAATCTATTACTTTAACATCTATCTTAAGAAGCTGGGGAAAAGAATGGCAAATTTTAAAACAAAACGAGTAGAAAGATGGCAATAATAAAAGTAAGACGAAATTAATGAAACAAAATAAACATATTATAGAAAAAATCTGTAATGCTTGAAGTTGTTTCTTTGAATTGACGAAGCTCCTATAAGAGAAAAGGAGAGGGGCCAGCCCCGTGGTATAGTGGTTAAATTCGCGCCCTCTGCTTTGGTAACTGGGGTTCGCAGGTTCAGTTCCCAGGCACAGACCTATACCGCTCACCAACCCATGCTGTGGCAGCATCCCACATACAAAGCAGAGGAAGATTGGCATGGAAGTTAGCTCAGGGACCATCTTCCTCCAGCCAAAAGAGGAAGATTGGCAACAGATATTAGCTAGGACCAATCTTCCTCACAAAAAAAAGAAAAGAAAAAGAAAGAACACACAGTACCAATATGAAGATGGTATCAATATGAATAAATGAAGAAGACATCACTGCAGATCCTAGAGATGTTAAAATGTAATGAGATATAATGAAGAACATTATGCTAATAAATTTTAAATTAGGTGGATAAGTTTCTTGGAAAAAATAATTTGTCAATACTGACCAAAAAAAAAAAAAAATCCAAACAAGCAGAAAATCTAAATACTCTTTTATGTTCTAAAGGATACATACTAATCACACTTAAAGACTGTGTCAAATAACTTTTATATCTGGATTACTCACGGAACTGCTCCTGTTATCTATTTCTTTCTCTTGTTTTTCCTCTTGGCAAATAAAAACCTTTCCACAAAGAAAACACTCAGCCCAGACAGCTTCACCACTGAATTCTTCCAACCATTTGAAGACGAGATAACATCGGTCATTCACAAACTCTTTGTCATTCGCAAAAAGAGATCAGTAAAAGAGAGAACAATTTCCAACTTGTTTTCTGAAGTCAACCTAATCCTGATACCAAAGTGCATAATAAGAAAGGAAAATTATAGGCTAGTCTTTCTCATTAACATAAACTCAAAAGACCTAAACAAATTTAAATCTAGTCATATATAATTAAGAGAATATATCATGAGGCTTATGCAAGGAATGCAAGGTTAGCTTAATATTACAGAACCAATCATTATAATTAACCTCATTAACAGAATAAAGGAGGAAATATATCATATGATCATCTTAAGAGATGCAGAAAAAGTGCTTCTTAAAAATTGAACCTCCGTTATTACTAAAACCCTCCGCCAAGTAAGATTAGAAAAAAATCTTAATTTAGTAAAGGGTATATAGTTAATGCTGAAATATTGAAATATTTCCCCTTGATATTGGAAATGAGACAAGTATGCTCATTGTTACCATTTATACACATCATAATTATGTATTTAAAATATTCAAAAGACTATATAGATAAATGATTAGAATTAAGAACTGAATTTGGCAGACACTGGTTACGAGGATAATATAAAAATTAATTATATTTCTATCTACTACTCAGTACAAAAATCAAGTTGTAAAAGTGATAAACTTTACAATGGATTAAAATTGCCAAATACCTAGGACTATGCCTAGAGAAGCAGCAAAACCTCTACACTTTAAATTACAAAACGTTTTTGAGAGAATCTAAAGAACATCTAAATAAATGGAAGGATGCACAATGTTTGTGCATCAGAAGACTTAGTTTTGTAAGGATATCCACTTTCCCAAAATTGGTCTATGGAGTCAATGCAATTCCCATGGATTTTTAAAAATTGGCAAGGTTAATCTAAAATGTGTATGACATGCTGTGTGGGCAGAAATAACTAAGGCAATCTGGAAGGAGAAGAACAAAGCCGGGGGATTTCCACTATATAAAGACTTACTATAAAGCCATATTAAGTAAGTTAGGCGGAATGTGTGCAAAGAGAGACAGAGAGACCAACAGAACAGAATGAAGAATTCAGAAACAGACCTACACAAATGTGATTGTTTGACTTGTGAATAAAGTGCCACGTCAGTGCAGTAAACGGCACAGTCTCGTCAAGAACTGGCTCTACGTTAATTTGATAATGATTTGGAGGGGAAAAAAATTAACTTCTACCTTACGTCGTACACAAAAATTCTTTTTATGTGGATTGTAAATCCAAATATGAAAGGTAAACAATATATATTCCAAAAGCTAGCATAGGAGAATATCTTTACCACCTTGGGTGGCAAATATTTTTAAAATCAGATATAAAATCATAACAAAAAGATTGATAAATTGGACTTCATTAAAATCATTAAAATGCAAACTAAAAGACACTAAAGACAGTGACCAGACAAGCCACAGCATGAGAGAAGATATTTGCAATACATACATCCAACATAGAAATTTTGTACAGAATATACATAAAGATTTCCTACGAGTCAATATATAAAAACAGACAACCACTTCACGAAAGAAGGAATGGTCTGAATGGCCAATAAATATATGGAAAGCTCTTCAAATTCATTAATTATCAAGGAAATTAGAACCACAATGTGATATAACTAGACAGCCATCAGAATAGTTAAAATTTAAAAAGAAACTCAAATACCAATTTTTGGAGAATGGAGCAAATCGAACGTTGACATACTGTCGGTGGGAGTGTGAATTAATACAAGGCTTTGGGAAATTATTTAGCATCATCTGCCAAAGTGAACAAATATATGTCCCAGGATTCAGCAATTTTACCCCTTGTAAATACGCAAATATGTAGGCACCAAAAGAGATGTGAAGAAAGTTCATAGCGGCATTATTCATACATAATATCCTTAAATGGAAGAACTCAAACGCTAATGAAGAGTAGAATGGAGAAATAAACCACAGTAGAATCCTATATAGTAATGGCGATGAACAGGTTAACTTGTGCACAAAAACACTGACGAATCTCACAAGTAAATTATTAAGTGAAAGAAATTAGATATAAAAGAATACACGATTCCACTTAAATGTAGTTAAAAACAGGCAAAATTTAGCAGTAGAAGGAAGAACAGTGGTTACCTGGCGAAGGTGGACGATGACTTGGAAGAGGCACAAAGGAGATTTCTGGGGTGCTAGCAATGTGCTATGTCCTGATGCGGTGGTAACACAGATGTGTTCACTTTGGGGTTGGCAGACCTGAGCTTGAATCCCGGCTTAGTGGGGGTATAACCCCGATAAATTTCTTAACCTCTCCAAAGTCTCAGTTTCTTCATTTGTAAAATTCAGATAATAAGACCCAGTAAGTGTGAGTGAAATGACATAGGTAAAGCGCCTAGCTCAGGGCCTGACCTGAACTGGAGGCTCCACGGGTATTAGTTCCTTTCGCCTCACTCTGTATGCACTGCCTGACCCAGTTAGATGAGAGACAACCCCGGCCACCCACACACATCAATGAGGCATTCCTTAGGAAAGGATTTATCCTGTAACAGGGCCAGCAGCCACGGGTGCAATAGGGATGCAACCAACAGCCATTCAACAGAGTAAAGACATCTAGCTGGACTGGGGACAAAACCTATGACCTTGACTCTGTCGGGCTGGGCTGCGGGGTGTATGGACAGCATGGATGCCTCAAGTGGTGGGATCGTTTCTGGTTCCAACTCTCTTCAAGGGGAGAGCACGGCCTCTCTGATGCAGAGATGCCTGTCGCTGTTCTTCATTCGGTCTCCTGGAGTAAGGGATGCGGCAATGATGTGGAGGGTACTTCCATGTATTTGGCTGAATCCCAATTTGCAGGATTAGATTTTACCTCCCTGGACTCTCCCGGCAATTCCTCTTGGATCGAGTGTCCTCAGATTCCTGTCCTAAACTGCTGGGGGGTGAATATCAGGCAGCTGTGAAACATCTGCCACTGCATTCCACCTTCATTAGAGAGGTGGACAAAGTGATATATGTGTGAACTTTTTTCAATAGCGTGTGTGTTTGTGTGCACTTGTATAAAATTTCATTTTTAAGGCCCTTCTTGGAGTCTTGGGGATGAAAGCCAGCGTGGAGTTGATGCTATCATTATTACAGTGAGGCCCTCATATTGTTTTGGCAAAGATAATGTTTCCCAGGCATATAACGTTTTTCATTTAAAGAGGCAGCCGAAGCGCACATTCCAACTTGAAAGATTTTCCTTTCTGATGGTGGTTTCCTCCTCCAAATCCTTGGGAAAATGTTGCCACATTTTTTACCCAAATGATTGACTTCCTGGAAAAAAAAGCATCTAGAGCTCTTGTAAAGATTTAATTTTTATGAGTTCTCTAATTCTTTCTGGAAAAACAGATCACTACTCAAAGAGCCTCTGTGGGGGGTCGAGCTCCAGCAGGAAGGTCGAGGCCAGGACCAGGGGTGCTGGGTTCCCCTTTGGTGGTGGTGCTTCACGGGCTGTGGAGTTCAGGCCCAGAGGGAAGACGTCTCCAGTAGACTAGGTTTGAATTTTGGCTCCATCTCTTAGTGGTGTGTCCTTGGACGTTTAATCTCATCCCGGAGAGTGGGACCACAATCCTCGCTCTACAAGATTAAATAAAACAGTGTACATCAGTGGTTCTCAGCTGGGACCATTTTTCCCCAATGTTTGGAGGCATTCTCAGTTGTCACAGCTAAGGTGCAGGGGGTGGGGGTAGTGTGCGACTGGCATGTAGCAGATGGGGGCCAGGGGTGCTGCTAAACCTCTGATAGTGCACAGGATAGCCCCCCACAACACAGAATTAATAGGCCCAGAATGCCAATAGTGCCGAGGTTGGAAACCCTGGTGTGTGTGACCACTTGGGGCGGACCTGTCACTTAGCCAATCTTCCCTCCCTCCCCTCTTTCCTGCAGTCTATAAGTTCTTCCGCAAGCATTCTCCCTGCTGAGGACCTCGTTGGAATTTTAGATATTTCCTCCACCAGTTCACTCTTCCCTCTCCACAGTGATTATTTTAGATCTCTTCACTCCCACCAGCTCTTTACTCTCACTCTTAGCAGATGACAAACTTACAAAGAAAACAGACGTTTGATGACAATTCAATAAACTTTCTGCTCCGAAACCCACTGACCTACCTTAACTGTACCTCTGAGTCAGACACTTCTGGTTCCAACCTAAAGCAACCGTTTCTTCTTTGTCATTGGAGTCCTGATTTTCTTTATGGTGCTGAGTGGAGATCCGTTCATCTCAGAGAAGTGGGCCCAGCTTTGGTCTAGGGATGACTGTTAAGGCCCAATTTTAGGTAACGTGATGTATCAAGAAGACTTCTAGAGGGCTTCTGGAAAAACAATTTTCTTTTTTTATTTAAGAGGGAGGTATATGAGGAGAAACTCTCTGCCCTATACCAACTTACGCTCCCTGACTATGAATTGGTCATGTAAAGATGCAACCCTTAGAGCTGCTGCAGCCACCTTGCAGCCATGAGGCAAAGTTGAAGAAGATCACAGTTGTTAATTCTGAGCCCCACCAATGTTCAGCTGCTTGACTGATGGTAGCAACAGGCTACCTCTTGACATCTAAAATTGAAGTTTAAGTCGCAGTCCTAGAAGATTTGCTACTACTTGAGCCTGAAAGAATTTCTAACAGATACAGCATCTTCTTTCATTCTTGTCCCCATGAAACACCCCCTGGATCCTACCTCCATCTATTTTCTTCAGGATTCTCCTCTATCCTTGTCTCCTTACTCTTGTCTATATTTCTTTAACTTTTTCCTTAATATCAGCTTTTTGTTATGAATATTAAGACACGCTGAAGACTCTCCCACCTTAAAAAAAAAATCATTCCAAAAACCCTCCCTATACTCATCCCCTTCCAGGTACTTCCTTATCTTTCGTCTTTGTCATAGTTAGTTTTGCCTGCACTTGCTGTCTCCTCCTCCCCACCACCCACGTTTCTCTCAACATTTGCAATCTGGATTCCCCTGGAACTTGCCAAGGTCACCAAGACTTCCATTTTGTCCTGTTCAATGAATCCTTCTCAAATCTTATCTCATTGTGGCAACGCCCTCTCCTTCTGTGACTTCTGTAACACTCTGTGGGGTTTTCTGCCACCTGTCCAGCTGACTTTCAGTCTCTTGCATTGAGGCCCTTTCTTCTGCCTATTTCTTAAAGGGGTCTCCGCCAGCTCTCCTCTCTCCCTCTTTGTTCCTACTCTCTGGGAAATCTCATCAACAGCCCAGCAGCCCTTTATCATCCATATACTCCCAAATTTCTGTCTCTAGCCCAGAACTGTTCTGCTTTGGGATCCACATATTCATCTGCTCTTGAACAACCCCTCTTGCTTATCTCCCAAGAACCTCAGTCTTGACATAAGCAAAATTAATTTCAACACCTTCCCTCAAAACCTCATATCAGTCAATGGTACCACCTTTTACCTAGCTACCTAGGCCAGATACCTGGGAACCACTGTTGACTTTTCCTTCCCTCCCCTTTACTCTAATCTCTCATGAATGCTGTGAGTCATAGTCTCTAAACATCTCTCTGTTTTCCCTGGTTCCCTACAATCTCTCCCTCAGTTCGTTTCCTGCAACTCTCTCCTAACTTGTCTCCCTATCGCATCTTGCCCTACTCAACCCATTCTGCTGTCTAAAATGCTGATCTGAACATGTGTGTCACTCTCCTGCTTAAAACTCAATGTTGGCTCTTACAACATGGTCCAGACTCATCACTGTGACTTATGAGGCTCTGTCTTCTGGTCACTTTTTCCCTTATACTCTCTCGGTGGGGAGGGGGGTGCAGGTCTCAGCCTCAATCCTTCCTAGAACCTTCTACTCTCAACTCCTCTTCTCCATCCCACCCCAGCCTGGATGACTCCACTTGTCTCTGAAAGCTGAGAAGTCATCTGCCACTAACAAGTTCACAAGTCCTCCTCACTCACCTGTCTGGATGAGAAGCCACTCCATGTCCCACCTCTCCCTCTCACCTTGGAGAACTGAGCCTACTGAATTCAAATTATTTCTTTATGTGTCTTTGTCCTTGCTAAACTGTAAGCTCCATGAGGGTGGGCCTTGTGTCTGACTTGTTCACCACAGGCAGATACTCATTGAGTATGTGTGGAGTGACAAGAATAACAGGATGAGCAAGCAGTTGTGGACGTGTCAAGGGTCCTCCATCACACCCTGTAGGTAACCTGTCCTTCTGCCAGTGGCAGACCCCCTCCCTCCATTTCTTCTGTGCTCCACTTTCGACCCACCATCTTCTAAAGTCCACATGCATCTTCTGCCCACCTTCACATATGTAATCTTATCAAATTTCTTTAGTCCTTAGGACAATTGTGAGGCAGCATTATTACTTTCCTTGTAGAGATAAAGTTCAGAGAGATGAAGTAAACTTCCAGAGGTCACACAACTGAGGAGTGGCGAAGCCAGGACTCAAATGCTTTGTCCTTTAAGCTGTATGCTCCTCCCGCCACAGTAATCTTGCATGGATGTTTTATAGAGGTGTTGATTTAAAGTATTGTTGGCTGTTCATGTGAATTGACTGGATGTTGCTAACTAGAGTGTTGAGACAACGCCATTGGTCTTTTTTTTTTTTTAACTAGTAGGTTCTCAGGAAATGCTTGATGGTAGGTAAACTGACAGTTCCACCTTAGAGCTGGGTACAGTTTCCGGGTAGAGGGGGAGGAAAGAGGAGTGTTCTTTAGGGGTGATTCCAGGACTCCACCTTCATCCCTGTAGGGGAAAAACTTGTCTCTAACTTCAAACTCCACTGCTGGGACAGAACGAGAGCATAGTAAATGCCAGTCCTCTTCTTCCCGGCCCTCAAGAACTTTTATGCGACCTCTCTAAGAACGCTCTGAGGGACCCGGTTTTCTGAAGTTTGCATGGCTTGGAAAGGTAGCTTCCAACTTTGTGTTTCTGAAGCTTCTGTCATGCTTGGGGGCTTCGTAAACGGAGCGCTGGGCCCGTGGAGTCCCTGTTGATGTCCTGGGCATCCTGGAAGAGAATGCTCCTAGCATTTGGATTCTGCAAGATGCCTTTGAGAAATTCAGTACTACCCTGTCTGTCATTGCTGTCTTTCAACAAGAAGCCACAGTTGATTTTCTGCTTAGTATTCATTTGTCCATTTATTTATTCACCAAATCTGTATATATATATTTGAAAGCCAGTGGCAGGCTTTGCACGATCTACTGGGAACACAGATCATAAAGAATTACAGTGAGAAGAAAAATTCTGGGGGCGGAGTGTTAGGAAAGGCTCTCTGGGGGAAGGAATGACTCAGTTGAGACCTGGAAGATAAGAAGCTTTCAGAGACCAGCAGAGTCATCCAGGTGGGGTGTGGGAAGCACTGTGGCAGACACCGGAAGGGGACACAAGAGAAGCCCAAACCTCGGCCTCTGCTTTTCAGAAACTTTAAATTGAAAGGGCGACGCTGCCTCCTGTGATATGGTTAGGAAGGCCGCTGAGTGGTAGCTATCGAGTGTCCAAATAGATTTTAAATGTTTAAGAATTTCTAAAGTGAGATCCCTGTGTTTAAGGGCTCTGGGAAGCTGGTGGAGAGGTTTCAGTGCCATGAAATGGGGAAAGCTCGGCCTCACCACCTAAGGCTACCTCCTGAGGAAGTGAGTTCCCCGTCATTGGAGGTATTCAAGCAGGTCCAGAAGGCCAATTATGGAGAAGGTTGGGTGGTTAGGGGAGGCAGCAGAACTTCAATTGTTCAAATACCGCTCTCATGATGTTTGCTACACCTCAACTCCAACTGTGTTATTATTTACTCACTGTTTTAACTAAAGAGATACATCCAAAAAGGAAACTAGTGCAGATCTACATTTACAATATAAATTATCTCTAAAGTTTATTAAGCAAAAGTAGCAAGATGTAAATAAGCCTGATGGTTCCCATCACTTGTGTAAAAAGATACATATACATATATATATATATATTTATACACACACATCACACACGTGTATTGTGATGATATGTATATACATCACACATAAACTGTTGCTAGAAGGTGTAAAATAAGCTGGTAATGCTGATTGCTTCTGGAGTGGAGTGTTGACAGACCAGAGCACATATTCAAAAAACAGAAAAGAATGAGAATCATTTTAAGAATCAGTATCGATTTAAGTGGCCATTTTGTCTATTAGATCCACAGGGAGAAGACTTGAGTAGTAAACATCAAGAGGCTGCCTTTCTTTATTTTTCTATATTTTCTAAAATTTCTCCCAGGAACATATGCATTGCTTTTGATTTAAAAATTGTGTTAAATGGCACTCCCGGATAATGGAGAGTAAAGCGCACAGGTGTAAGAGAAGGAAGGAGCAGCGAGACCTATACACAGACTTAGAGAGGAGAGGTGGGAAAAACCTGGCCAAGAGGCTGTTTGTGATCTGAGAGAAAGTCTCAGCCTGATTGGAAAGGTCGGGCTGGGGGTTGGGGGAAGGATCCCAGCAAGGGGTCAGAGGCTGACTCTGAGGTCCTATGGTGAGGGATGGAGGCGCAGGGAGTGGCTCTGGCTGGAGAAGGAGTCCTGGAGGTTGAGAGCAGAGTAACACCTGTGGAAAGGGTATCGGGAGGCTAGAGGAGGCACAGGGCAGAGAGGCAAGCCTGAGGCAAGATGGTGGTCACAGCGCCAGGCGGCTGTCAGGGCCACTGAGTTGCACAGCTTCAGGAGGGACTTATTAGATTGCAATTACATAGAACCTCAATAGCTGGATATGGTTGGGACTCAGGAGGGGTGCTAGGCGGGGTAAGGGAAGACTCATAAGTGAGAGCTGAGAACGGGCAGAGAGGAGGCAGAGGCTAAGAAGGACCATGCTTTGGGGTGAGCTGGAGCTTAGATGGTGGTAGGGGGCAAGTGACCAGTGTGGGAAAATCTGGCTGGGGTGAGCTCGTGCCCCAACAGTAGAGGTTGCATAGGCTATCTTTTTGATGGAGAACATGTGCCTGCCAGTCAGCACCCAGCAAATGAAGTCACTGCGTTATCTGCGCATCATTAATTATACTGCTTCCAGCAGCGGTGGGCATGCCACACTTTAGGAATGGCTGGCTGGGGGACAGGATGGGCTAGATGGCTTCAGTGGTCATAGAACACCAGTGTGTGATTCTAGGCAACTAGGAAAAGCCCTAACTGACTGGAATAGTTGAGGTGGAGGGAGGGCCTGTGGTTTCTGGAGAGAGAGATGACACAAGTGAAAGAGACCTATGGAAGCAGCGCAACCTCTGAACACTGATCTGTTGGATAAACGCATGATGCCCTGATATGAAAAGCTGTGGGCAGCAGGGAGGGGTAGAACATAGCCATCATTTCCCTTTTTCTCTTGGTTAGTGGAGGGGGGTCCCACATAAGTCGAATTTAATAAAATCAACTTGGCCTTCCATCCCGACCCAGACTATTGAAAATTCCAGTTAATATAAGGCATCTCTCTCAGGCAGCCTTATCACTCTCCTTGGAAATGCGGTTAAGGCCTCTTAGAAACCTTAAATTTGAGGTTCTCAAAGCATCCTTTTCCATAGTTCTGAAAACCTAACACTGTGTTGATCTCTCTTTGGGATTGGATCAAAGACGGGTGTTTCATTCACCTTTCTAAACAGACAACAAGAAGACACACTTCCCTTTTTCCTAATTTCCCCTAGAAGAAAATGACATTTGCCTATACAGTTCTATTTTTTCTTTTGGTTTTTAATTATAAAAAGCTCCTAGCAGCTGATTTATTATATAGGGAACAAATTGTGTCTTTGAGACCCACTGCACTGTAATTACTTGAGTTAGCACTGCAGATATCTACGCAGGGGCCAGCAGTCAATTCTGAGTCGGAATAGATAATACACGGGCTGCTATTAAGTTTAATGTAGATTAATGTGAGTTGCTTCCCTTTGCACGTATGTATGCAGGTACCAATAATTAAGATTAATTTCCACTAGATAGAGTGGCCTTCATTGTGCACAGTGCCAGAAAATGCTTCTTTAATAGCCGTTAATTGGATATATTTGCTTTGATGGTGAAATCCTGATTAGTCTTGTTACCCTGCAAACTCCACTCCTTGCTCCCCCACCCCCGCCCACTCTTTAGGAGAAAAAGAGATTGACAACAGCAGAGTCAGAGCTGTGGGGGGGTGGGGGGTTTGAAGTCGTTTGCATCCCCCTATCCAAACCCATCCCACATACCCCATCTTCGGATGACTTAGTCCCAGCTGCGTCTACTTCCTGAGTGCCTACTATGTGCTGGCCGCTTTATTTCCATGCTTATTCTCAATGACAGCACTGTGAGGCGGGAATGACCCCCCTGTTTATACTGATGAGGAACTTGAGGTTCAGCCAAGTTAAGGTGTCTGCCCAGATCACAAGCTAGGAAGCGATAGAACGGGGATCCCACTCCGGCCGCTTTCTGAGTCAAATGGAAGGATTTCAAAAATTGCCAAGATGGGCCATTATCTTACCGGCACTGTTGTTCTTTTCCACGTTCCTGTTTCTCCCAAGGTCTTAGAGCCTAGACTGAAGCACCGCCACCCCAACCTTCTCTGTGTCTGTCGTCACCGTTATTTCCCATCTTCCCTGTACTGCACCGTTCAAGGGCAAGTAAAGAGAAAATAGAAACTCTCAAAGCTGGTCAGAAGCATCAGGCAAAAGCCCTTTCGTTTCTTCGACAGGTTGCACAGGCTGGTTTGTCTGAGGCGGAGCTGTGAAGTGGGAACTGTTCTAGAGAGATCCTTACTTCTCCTGGGCAGTAAACCCTCTCTATCCCCACTCTATGACGGGAGCCGCCTTCCTCATGTTTCCATGACTTTCCACGTGGCATCGGCACTCTCACAAAGAGCAGCCATTCCTGTCAACAGCAGCCAGCGCTCACCGGCTAGCTCGGGGGGTGAAGGGTGCGGTTGGTGGAGGAGCCACAAGAGGAGGAGAGAAGGCTTCAAGGTGAGCTTCCAGGTTGGTGGAGTCTCTGGAAGACTTGAGGTGTGACTTGGGGTGCACACAGAGAAGTATGACTTGGGGTGCCCAGCTTGCTGCTCTCGTGTGGCTCTGTGGAAGCACTTTGCTGCCTGGGAGAGCTAAGCTGGAATCTTGCCTCTGCCATGGATGAGCTGTGTGACCTTGGTTAGTTTACTTAACTGCTCTGAGCCTCAGCCTCCTTCCTCCAATACCACCTGATTCCCAAAGTTGTTTTTCTTTTTCAGAGAGGAAACGAGAGATAACGTGTGTTAAGTATTGTGCTCAAGGCAGGATTTGGCACATTCAGTGAATATCACTTCTCTTTCCATTTCTAGGGCCTGCGGCCCTTCTAATGAGTTTAGGGAGAAGCATCAACCTTCAGGAACTTTTTTCCTGGGGGAGCAGAATATGCACTGACACCACTGCATGGAACAAAACTTCTCCCTCGGTCTCTCTAGGTCTCTGAAGGATGTGTAAATCCTTCCTCATCTGTAAAATTAGAAAGTTGGGCTCAGTCCCTGGAATGCCACTGGCATTTTGAATGGTCAGTTTGTCATTGTGTGGGCCTATCTCACACATTAGAGCACGTTTAGCGTAACCTGCCCTGCCACTAATTGCCCACTGCCCCTCGGTCATTGCAACAGCTCACCATCACATTTCTGAGTGCCCCCAGGGAGATACTGTGCTCCCCACTCCAGTCGAGAACCCCTGGCTGGGCTCCCCAGTTCTGATATTCCTCATTGGCTCCCCACAGCACCTTCACCAAAGTGTGAGGGCACCCTGAGCCAGGCTGCCTTCCTGGAAACAGCCTCTGATGGTCCCAGGTTGTCTATGATGGAGGCCCTGCCACGGAGGAGACAGCCCCCTGCCCAGGTGCAGGCTTCCAGGACTGGTCTAACCATCCACCTTCCGTCCTTATCACTGGCGGCAGATATCAGCCTGGCTCCCAAATCCTCACCTGGCACGTGCTGGCCGAGGAGCCGTATGGCTGGAAAGAGGTGAGATGCCCTGACCTCTCCTTGACACTCTGTCCCCATGTGGCTCTGAGTTAAAAGGGTCCACTTAAGTCTTGTATCCCTTCTGCACAGGGCCTTATAGGCTGGCCAGCCCCTTTGAACAGGAGGTGAAAGTGAAATTAGAAAAAATGTTATTGATGTTTAGATAGCAGGACCTGATTTGGAGGGTAAGTCAAGCAGGTGTATTTAATAGCTCTAAGCATTTCTGATCGGGCCCAGATTCTCCTTTCGGAACTGTGTAAGTCCCAGGATGGTTGTAAGGTGAACACACTAAACTATACTTTTTCGAATAGAAGTATTGCTGGGTGTTTGGTGGCTCTGACTGTGGAGTCCAACTTGTGTCTCAATCCTATGTCTGTCATTTATTAGCAGTGAGATATTATGTGAATTATTAAATCTCTCACAGCCTCAGTTTTTCATCTGAAAATGGGGGAAATGAAACGAATTTTGCAGAGGGCTGCTGTGAGAATTAAAGGAAATAATGTCACCATATGATGCCTGACACATGGTAGGTTTGCAATGAACAGTGGTGTTATTAGGGAGGAGAAGAGTTTATGAAAAGGAGAAAACCTGAAGCGCACAGAATGGGCTGAAATTAGAGCAAGATGGGCCGAAGTCAGCTCTGAAAAAGGAAACCTGGAATGTGTATATTGTTTTACCTTGGGACAAAGAGCTAGTGAATGTCTGGAATTCCTGGAAATCTTCAGGAATACATGACTTATTCCATCAGAAATTGTCGGGCTATAGCTTAATCCAACAGAGGGGGAGAGAGTGGGTTAGGGGTTTTCAAACGTCAGGCTGTATGTGACGGCTATGTCCTCACCTGCCACCGTGCATCTGATGGGCGCAGGCATGTGCTTGGGTCTTGGCTGGCCTCTAATCGAGTGTGGCCCTAGCACCCCCTGGTCAAGGATGCACTCATACAATTTTACTTGAGTGGATGCGCACAGACCTGACTTTTTAAGAGAACCAGTGCAGAGGTCCAGCTTCCTAATAAGGCCACACTTAAAAGAAGGAACTTATATAGACTCAAGTTTGGCAGGAGACACTGGATTCAGAGGTCTTCAGACAGACAAAGAATCTGGCAGCAAAGGTTGGCATTTTAAGTTATTAACATTTGGGAAACAACACATTAGCAAGGGACCTGGAGGAGTGGGACCTGAGCGGGGCCCACAAGATTAACCTCTGTGTTACAAGAGTAGTCATAGAACTTGGCGACTGGCAGAGCAAAGGACTGGTGGCCTACGTGATGACCACTCTGTCTCAAATGACCTGGATAGACCATGAGAGCTCAGCGTGGCTTTCACAGGAATGCTCAATATAGAATCTTTGAATCTAATTCCACCATTTTGTAGTGTGGCAATGGTGGGAACTATTGAGAAACAACGACATGCCCTGAGGACCATGGATGTCCCCTTGACTGCCTGGGGCCAATGGTGATGTCTAGCATCATTGGTGAAGGTGAGTGACAGTGGCTTCAACAGCTACCAAGGTTGGCATTGCTGTTAGGGGTGGAGTTTATTGCACCCCATTATTAAGGGCATTGTTCAGACCCAAGGTATATACTGGTATTCTTGCCTTGTCTGCGATAGTTGGGATGGAAGGATGGATGGATGGAGGCACAGGTAGCTGGAGGAAAAGGGGATAGGAGGAACAAAGAAGAAGGAAGAAATGGATGGATGAAACCTGAATTTTAAAATGGAATTAGAGTGCTCTGTGCAGTTCTGGGTTTCACGCTCAAGAATGGAACTGCAGAGACAGAGAAAACCCAGAGAGTGACAAGGACCAAGGAGGATTCATAAAAGAAAAATTAAAAAAAAAAACACTTCTTCGCTACACTCAATGTGAGCTGGGATGTTCTCAAGGCTAACATCAAAAGACATGCATAAAGCCACCTGGGGCACAGTTACAAACCTCTTGAATTTTAGTCCAATAATCAAAATGCTTCAAGAAGGTAGTTTTAACACAAATTAAAAGGAACATTTCTTTTCATTCTATTAAATTATTATACGGAACATGAGGTGGTTATGGATTGGAATTATTACTGGGACTAATGGATGGGATTTACATGGAGGCAGGGTTAGCAGGAAATTTATCATTTAAAGACTGTCCAGCAATGAGTCGGACTTCCTGGTGACATCTTGAGCTCCTGGTCGTTGAAAATGAATTGTGTGGCAGGTGATGAAAGCGATTCCTGCCCTGGGTCAATGGTTGGACCAAAACCTCTCAATTTTCATTTTAATTCTTAGGTTTTACGTTTCTAGACTCAAGAAGGACTTAGATAAATTCGTATATGGCAGATCCCATTACAAGTTCTTATTGGAGGCTAGAATACAGTACAGCACAAATTTATAGAGTAATGTCAAGGAGGAAGAAAGGGAAGAAGAAAGGGATGAAAGGATTGGAACTAACATGTATTGTGCAAGGACTGTGCTGAAGTTTATCCTATCTCATTTAATCTTCTCAATTACCCTGTGAGGTAGGCGTGAGGAGGGTCACTTTTACAGATGAAGAAACAGATGCTCAGAGAGGTTAAGGGACTTATTGGAGGTGGCACAGTTAATTAGCAGCATAGATGGATTTTTTGGTTAGTCTTCCTGAAGCCTAAATCCAAGGCTTCTCTGCCATGCCATACGCCTCCTAAAACTGTCCTTGCCTGGAAATTCCCCGAGTCTCCGGCCGGGCGGCCTGGGGCCTGCAGTGTGCTGCCTGCCTTGCCTGCTGTGGTTATCTTAAGGGATGCTCGCCTCGGGCCAGGGGGCGTGGTGGTCAGTGAACGGCAGTTTCACTGCAGTTGAGAAGCTGGAGGTTTGCCCCCACTGCTCAACTACAAAATGGGTACAACTTCCTCCCCATGGTCTCCTGGGCAAATATGTCACCCCAAAAATCATAATCGAGAACACTCTACTACTTAGAATTTTTTGATACAGTATTTTGAGTTGGAAGTCAGGAAACAAGATTCTTGTCCCAGGGCCAGCTTTTAGTCTTTCTGAGACTCAGGTACTTTATTTTAAAAGGAAAGGAAAGACGGAAAAGCTACATCATCTCTGAAGTCTTTCAAATTATATCTGTTTATTATATAACATATAATTATATATAAATTATATATGTATATATATGTATGTATATATACTTCTATTAATATTTAAACCCACATCTGCTTATCTACTGATATCAGCTACAGCGATACGATTATCCAATAACCCAAACACAGAAAATAGTTTAATGTCAATTGTTTGGCTTTGGAGTGCGTTATTTAGTGATCCTGCTACAGATTTACTTAAAACAGTAATAAAATAAAATTTTATTTCCTAATAGCACCCTGACTGGTTGGTGCAATCCCAGGAGGACTGAAGGAGATTCACTCGGGTTGAAACAAAATTATCCACAAAGTGATGGCCACCAGCCAAGAGCTGACTACAGTCACGTGGGCTCCGGTGTCAGACGGCCGGGGTCTGGAACTGACGCACACACTCGCGGCTGGAGTCATCTTAGGCAGGTTATTTAAGATCTCGGAGCCTCGTTTCCTCGCTGGAAAGTGGGGAGAAGAGTGCCTGTCTCGTAGGATTGTTGAGGATGAGACTTGTGCACCTACAGAGCCTGGCACACGTTGGCCCTCCACAAATGGCAGCCATATTGTCATGCAGGTCCTCATGGTCATCCACACCCGCCCTCAAGGTCACGGTCAGTGTGTCTCCTCTTGGATTGGCATGCTGCCTGAGAGAACGGAGAGGCACTTGCCAATTATTTGGGTAAGAAAGTCTCTGAAATGCAAGCCATTCCCATTTGCTTTTAGCCCTGCCCTAGAGGGTCCAGGGGGTCTCCCCTGGCCTCTGTAAATTGGCCCCTAGCCACCAGCCTCACCCTCCTCCTGCTCTGGCAGGTGCTGTTCCCGGAGCGTCCCGCAGGCCAGCGCTCCAGCCAGGAGGGGGTTAAAACCAACATTTGCAGATAAAGAGGTAAACATATTTACATTCCTCTCTTCACACTTTATGCATATGTCATGCAGTGAATAGTTTTAGAGGTCTGTTTGTACTATCTCTCCAGAATTTTTACAGTCTGGAGGACACAAAATCTCTATAAAGTGACTTATTGAAATAGAAGCAGATTGGTAAAACCGTTTCCCCTCTTATGAACTGTGAAGAATGATCCTCTAAATGAAATCAGGAAGGAACTGGACAGAATCTTGTTTAATGGTCTGACAAAATGAATCACAACGATTCCAGACATCCATCACTGCTAAAAGGGAACCACAAATGATCTGTGAACCACTATATATTGATTACCCACATAGTACAAGTGTCGGATTTAATGTTCACACACCAGAGAGAGGCGGCAGGGACAGATGGTGCCTTAACTCTTCTTTGATAGATTTTAATGGTGAAATATTGATTTCTATCTGGCCAAGGCCTGCTGTTAGGGGCCAAAGTCATTTGTTGGGTATTGCTGGACACCCAGTTGGCCCGGCGTAATCAATCATTTTTGGCAAGGCAGGTGAAAATCTAGAGAGAAGCACCTTGGAACCCAAACTGGAGCGTGATGTGTCTGAGTCCAGCTACCTGGAGAAAGAGAGAGAGAGAGGGGACTCTTGGAGATTGTGCTTGTAAAGAATTATTAATGATAAGACATGTTTACTGAGGAGAGTCGCAGCGAATCAGAGCTGACATGAAATAGTCCGGGAGCCTCGTGGAGAAAATGAGCCTCTTGCTAAGAGGGACTATATTTTATTTAAACATCCTTCTAAGGCTGAGAACTCAGGTAATCTGTTGTGTTACAAGCCACTGGCTGTTCTTGCCATCCAGAGAGATAACACTGAGGCTCTAATGGGAACACATCAATCACAATCAGGCTGCAATTCCAGCGGTGTCTCGTCCTCCCAGCTCCTCTTTAAGCTCCTTAATAACGGTGATAACATAGTTCGGGGGGCTGCGGAGAGGGGCTCTCCCCTCTGAGGGTCATATTCATAAAGTGAATAGCTTGCCAAGTCAGCACCCAGGGAAATGGATCTGTGCCGGGACTTCCGTGCAGGCAGAGAGAGGAGCGTGGACGACTGGGGAGGGCTGAATCCAACAGGAGAATTTTCTGTCACGTTGGCCCCCCAGGATCTGTGATGTCACTCCTACCTCCTTCCTAAGAAAAGGGTGTGAGTGTGTGTGTTGTGTGTAATTATCAAGTAACAAGACGCATTTTCTTGGGCGGTTTATAAAATGGTCTTGAAGGCAATTCCCAGATGGAGCTCTGCACGGGTGTTGAGTGATGGCAACCGCATGGGAACAGGTGGATGGCTTCCTCGGAAGACTCTGGGCCTGGGACCGGTGAGGCAGGTGAGAGCGGGCGGGGGTCCTTGCCACCGTGGCAGCTCTGTGTCAGTTTCCAACCTGTATGCCCCAAGGGCCAGCATCTCTTTGCTGGTTTGACGCCCGCATAGACTATGAGCTACTTGAGGGCGGCAACTGTGTCTAATTAATTGTTGCATCTTCAGTACTAGCACGTGGTCTTGGGACTCACAAGATGCTCAATATGTGAACGTGCAGGTGCTTGTGTTGAAAAGCAGTCAGTCATACTGCTACGCCCCTTTTGAGTGTCCACATGAATGTGTGTGTGTGTGTGCAAATATACACGTTCATGAAAGAATGCACTGACCTTAGAAAGATTTGTAACACATTTTATATTTGTTTGTGTGATTTACTTTTTAGGAGGCAGCAGATGACAGCCTGGACTCCAGGGCCAGACTCACATCCCGGCTCCACCACTTACTGGAGGACGACTTTGGACAAGTTGCTTCAACTCTTTGCGCCTCAGTTAGCCCATCTGTAAGATGGGGATAATGATACTACCTAGGTTTCGGGGATTAAAAGGGTTAGTAGACATGAAGCATTTATAACAGTACCTTGTAGACAGTAGCATAAACGTTTTATGTCATATATTTATGTTTAAATTATATATTTAGCCAGGACATTATACTCAAAATCTTTATATAAATGAATACGGATTTACGCATAGCGATACATAAACTTCAGCTGGTTGATATTAGGAATCCCCACCAACCCTTCCCTCGTTCCCAGGCAGACAGCAAGCCTAAACTGTGAGCCGTGAGATAATTTTAGTGGTGGTTTGGTGGGGTGGCAGGTATTTTGATTCCTTGTAAATTCGGATACTCTCAAGCGATTTCATCCTGGGGCTTTAGTGGGTCTGTACTTGCCTGAGTGTGTTTATCTCCCAAAAGCTGTTCGCAGGGGGTGGGGGTGTGTGTCTCTCGCTGAACAAGTGTATATATTGGTGCACACATACAAAGGTTCTGCAGGGCAAGACCAGCCCAGCTTTGTGGACCGCCCCAGCTGTGCAGCCTGCCCCAGATGTGAGTGCAGGCAGCAGATTCCGCTTAGATTATCTTGCTTACCTAATGATTTTTGCTTCACTGCTTTGCTCGATTGTGTTCACCAGGACGGCAGGCTATTAAAATGTCAAGGCACATTGAATTGTTGTTATCCAGAAGAGAGACCTTTCCAATCAGCCTGTGTTCTGGGGGTTGCATAAACTCGGAGAAGGCGATTGGAGAAAGGCTTTACGGCTTTTTTACATAGAATGGGGTGAGCAGGGAGGTTGGGAGAGGGCACCAGGAGGGGGAGGAGGGGTGTGACAGGAGTGAGGGTTTATGGCAGCTGGAGTGTGCTAATTAAAATACCATCTCCTCAAACAGGTATTGGTGGCTCCTCGCCTCTGCATTTATGGGTAACTGCTATAGGGCCTTTCTGTGTGATGCTCCAGTTTAAAGACCCGGGAAGGGGAGGTGACTCACACTGGGCGGTGGGGGTGGGGCTGAGAGGCCGCAGTGCTGACAATCAGGGGTGGGGTACAAGAGCAGTACTATAAGGCGGACATAGCAAAGAGTTACACCGGTGGTTGGCAGGAAGGGCTAAGGAGAAAAAGGTTTCCTTGGCGCTGGCCTGTCCCAGCTCCGCGGAGGTCCAAGTTCTCTGCCCTACAGGCGCCGTTTCGGGGTGACAGTACTGAGCCCCGGGCGGCAGGGTCACCCGTGCTGCACCTCGGGCCCGGCCCCGCCTGTGCCAGCTGGGACAATCTGGAGACCTTCTTCTTTTCATGCCGTCAAGTCTCATTTGGCCAAGGATTTATTTTCCTTCGGGGAGAGAGGGAGAGCAGGGGCAAAGGACGTTCTCATAAAGTATCTAGCGATCAGAGGCTCGGAAGGCTCCGAGCAGAGACTCAAACTTCCGCGGATTGACTTTTCCCCTTCGTTCACATCAGTTCACAGTTAGCTTTCCCCAGCCACGTCTGTTTCACTTTTGTTTGAGAGAGATGGCTTTGTTTTTGCTCGTGTACGGTCTGCGAGGGCTCCGTCTGTCCCTCCCCCTCGCCTCAGGCATTGGGCATCCTTGACTGGCTGCGCTGGCTCCTCAGCGGCTGGTGGGCTGCAAGGCGCCCTCGCTTTTGTCAATTTTCTCAGCTGGAGTTTTATCTGCGCGCGCGCGCGCGCGGAGACACACACACACACACACACACACACACACACACACACACGCATGCGCTCACCCACCCCTCCACCGACTTCCCTGCCTCTATCCCAGTAAGTCACACGCGCCTGTGATTCTCAAGTTCCCTGCCCTCCCTACCCAGCCGCGCCCTGCCTCCGCAGCCGTGCCCTCCCCACTGTGGTTTCTGGTCCCCAGCGCGGCCCATTCTTCCCGCCTAAACCAAATCTCACGTACACGTTTCCACTTCCCTTCATTCCTGCTTCCCTCTCAGCTGGCTGGACACGTGGGAGAGTCTTTGTAAGGCCGCGTCGGACTTCCCTGTCCTTGGGGCCTCCTTCCCGATGGAGGATGGCTGTGCTCCGGGAGAGTCTCTGGCCAGTCAGACCTCCTTTGGTCCTTTTTCCCATCTTTTATCCAGAGACAACTTCTCCCTCACAGCAAACTCTTCCTGGAGCCTTTCCTGATGTTCCCTCTGTTCCCTCTGTCCCCTCCCCAGAAGGGTGAGGTACCCCTCATTGTCTCTCTTATAGCTTTATCATGCTTTATTGAAAATGTCTGTTCACTTGTCTTGAAGCCCTACAAAACTGTTAGTTTATTCATTTAGTTAACCTATCGTTAAGTATTGGAGATATAATGGGAAGAAAACCAGACACGGCTCCTCCTCTTATGGCCTATAGAAGAGTCTCTGGGTCAGAGACCCTGTTAGATTTATTTCTGTAACCTGGAACATACAGATGCTAGAGACATTTTGGAAGGATGGGTGAAAGAAAGAATAAATCCTCGCCCTGCCCTCTTGAGCACCCTCACCAATATTTTCTGTTTGCTGTTTTATATGTAGAACTCAGCATGACAAGCTTAATAGAAGATGTTTCTTTTTCAAATTCCTGTATGCCCGTTACCTTCCTGGGTTTCTGAAGCCACCCTGTGAGGTGGCTTTGGTTCAGTTCTAACAATCCATTCTACTAAGGCTCAATGAGTACAATGGCAAAGGTCAAATGGGTCACTAGTGATAGAGCCCGGACCAGACCTGACCCTGGGCCTCTGCACTCCTAGCCCAGTTCTGCTCTCCAGCTCTCTAGATGACACACATCCCCGTCTTCTATGCCACACGCTTCCCAACCAGAATCTCAGGAAAATGGTAGAAGAAGGAAGAGGCTGATGCCCAGTTTTCATTTAATTCTCTTCCAGATTCCTCCTGGACCCTCCCTGGCACAAGAGGTATTGCTTAAGAGGATGGTGCATTTAATGGATATTAAGATATGATTTCCTTTCTTAGCTTCTCCTTAGCCCCCACTCTTGCCCCCAGTTATCTTTCTGAACTGTGGTAGGCTCAACTCTGTCTTAATTGGAATTTCTGACAACTGCCAGGAACTTGAGGCTGAGTGCTATACCCGTCATCTGAGTCAGTTCCTTTCCATGATTAGATTTGTTGAATTAACATAACGTAACTGGGAGGTCCTGTGTACCTAGGCTGAGAGGAACAGACAGCTCCCCAAATGCTCTCTGGGCACAGAGCTAATGGCAGCTTTGGTTCTATGCCAGTGGCCTTAACCTCACCGACTTGGGGCACTGGAGACCCTCACTGTGTTGGCAAGGCCAGGGCTTCTGGGCCCCCAGGCTGCTGCCTTGAACCAACAGCCTACCACCGGAGGGGGAGGGGGGAAGATGATGAGGAGGGATTGGAAGGACTGAGTCAGCAGCACGAAAGCACAGCTCTGCCTCTCGTATGGTGCCCTATGGACAGCATGGGCTCCATTATGTATCAGCTGGGCCTTCTTGGGCTTCATCTCCCTGAGATCCAAGTTCCTAACCTGTAGAGTAGAAATAATAAAGACCACCTTACAAGATCGCCACAAGGATTCCATGAGACAATGTCTGTAAAGTGACTACCTCAATGTGTTGCATGGAGTGCACCCAACCCCAATATGTCTCTCTCTGATGTTAGCACACACATGTGCACATGCACACACACACCCACGAATGTGCACACACGTGCACATGCGCACGCTAATGAGCTTCTTCATCCCAGGCTCCTCTTCATTCTTCCGTTTCCACTTCCCCCTTTTCTGATATTCCCTAAATTCCTTCCCTTCTGCTCCTGCATTTCCTTTTCTCCTGCTCCACTTTCTAATGTTGTCTTTTCATTCGGCTGCATGTCCTTATCCTTTTCATGAAGTTTTCTCAACTAGGCTCTGCCCAATGACACTGAGTTGAGTGATCCAGGCCAGTTTCTTACCTTTTTGGGCAGGCAATCCTTCTCTGTCTTCAGGAGCCCCTTTCCTAGCCATGTTGTCCTGTTCTGTATCAGTCACCACATGTCTGTTCCGTCATCAGACCCTGGGCCCTTTGAGGCAGGGACAGTGGCTTAGTGAGCTAGCAAATAGGGGAGACTTGAAAAAGGTTGGTGGAAGAAAGGACTCTTTTTACGATCCAAGACCAGTCTTCTGAACTCCAGAGCATACACATGGCCACCGATAGCCCCTACACACCTTGATGCAAATTCAAAGGAGGTGCTTCCTCCAGCCAGGGAATTGGCTTGCCCAATGGAGAGTGGGCGGGGTTCCAGACCTCATCTGTCTCCTTGGCTCTCACGCAGGGCCCACTGCACAGCATGTGAATTATGCTGTAAAAGGAGCCAGGGATGCAGCATGGGCTGCCTGGGCACTGGTCTGATTCACGTCTCCCGTTGAAGTGACCTAGGTTTCTCCTGTTAAAGGATTCCCTGCCACTGGCCTACTCCATGGGCATGTGACTCTTTCCCACAGAGCTGCAGCAAAGTCTGGGTAGCGCCTTCCCAGTGCAACAGAGCTGCTTGCACCCCCTAACGTGCGGTCATTTCACAATGCCGCCACCTTCGTGGCAGTGGGAGGAAAGAATACCTCCTCCCCCCTCGTCCCCCGAAGTCTGCCCTCATTGGATGACCCTTCTGCTTTAAAATGATTGCAGAGAATGCCAATCATATGTATAGCTTCTTTTATTAAGTGCCTAGTCAATGCTAGTTAATACTAGTTAAAGCTAGTAAAAACTAATGCAAACACTGTGCAATTCTTTTTGCTCCTCATAAAAAGAGGAGAAGGAAAAAGCCTCTCCATTTCACAGTTATAGAAATTAAGGCTCAGAGAAGTAAGAAGCTGGTGGAAGACCATTTTCAGCCCTCTGCGCTCTCCCTCCCCAGGGATGGCGCCTCAGCTCTGGGGTCTCTGATCTGAGGATTCTCTTTAGTGTCTGCCAGAGGTCTTGGAAGGACCTTGGAAACTGTTAGGTGGGAAAGGGCATCTCTGAGCTGGGGGAAGATGTAGTTTGAGGAAGCGGCTGGGTTACAGCTTTCTTTGGCCAGAGCCAGGCCCATATCAAAACCACATGGCCGCTCCTCTACCGGAAAAGCATCACTTTTCTTCCTGCCAAAGAACCAAAAAAGTGAGTGAAACTTGGAGCTCCCAGGAGGCAGCACTCATTGGGGGGTGCTTCTGCTAATATGGCTCGTAGGAATATGAAACACTTTTGTCACATTTTAGAAGCAGGGAAGGCAGAAAAAGGTCATATTTTCATCTCTTCAAGTTTCCAATAATAAAATGAAATTTTGTTTTTCTTAATCTCCTGCCCTTTCAGTAAGTCTCAATGTTCTCAAGTTACTAATTTTTCCATGGTTTCCTGAAATTCCAAGTCTCTCTCCTCTGCCGAGGCTGGTGTTTGCCACAGCATCAGGCTGAGTCTACTGGCAAGTGAATTTTTAGATAACTTAAAAAAAAACTATTAGGAATGGCAGCATTGTAGAGACTGAGGGTGGAAGGAAGTGAGCATGCTTCACAAGTCTACACAGAGATCGCAAGACAGACCAAAGACTGCCCTGCCACCTGTGCAGCAATTCCTCAACCTCCGTGAGCCTCCGTGAGCCTCCGTTTTGGCATCTGTAAAATGGTGACAACTATAAGTGCATCCCAGGGACCCCGAGGAATGGATGCCATGCCATGTGAAGCATGGGACAAGATCTGGCCCATATCGGGCTCTCCCTAGGTGTTCACACTTTCCCTCCCAGTCATTCTAGCCCCCTTGATCCTCACTACAGGCCGCTCCTATGCAGCACTTGTTTGATTTAGCTCCATACAGCTAATTATTAAATTTTCGTTTAGATTGGTTTGTCTCATACTCCCAACTACAAGTGGGGTTCTATGAAGGATAAATTTGCTTTGTGTCTCTCCCATTAACGTGGGCATCTTGACTGTTGCATCAGTCATTAAGCTGGCAGCTTACAGAGAATGGAGGCTCAGTTCTACTTTCTTTGTAGCTCAGGCCATATGACCACTTGACACACTTGTCTTTGAGTCACATATAACCACTGAAAACGTTTGACAGAGGCAATTTTGCTTACTGGTCATAAGCAGTGAAAGAAGCCTCTGACACTAAGTGCGTACCCACTGATGAATCACTCAGTCCCTCTGAGCCTCAGTATTCCCATTGGTGAAATGGGGATAATGAAGACCATCTCCCAGGATTAGCTTGAGGATTACATGAAATCATATATGCAAAGAGGGAGCCCTATGCCTGGTACACAGTAAGTGTCTAATAAACTATAGCTATTATTATTTGTGGTTGTTATTTTTATTCTTAATGTTGTGTGAAAGCTATCTGTCTATCTATCTATCTATCTATCTACATCTGTCTATTGTGTCAAATATTCGCAGTGATATCCATTATAACCTCTTAAGAAACCATTCTTCACAAAACAATGGCTCAAGACTGAATAAAATTGTGCTGCAGCCACTTCAAGGAGCATTATCCTCTGTGCAGATTGTGGACTAAATGCGTTTAATTTGCTCACTTGACCCTTAAAAGAAATTATTTAATGCCAGTTGACATTTAGAATTTTTGTCTGTACTTTGAAAAGCAAATGACACCATCAAATATATTAATAAAGCAAACATCTAATTATCCTGAAAAAGTTAGTTTATACACGTAGCAATAATTTGAATTCTTAAAAACCAAAGTAGCTATTGTTCCTTTTAGGAATTCTATTCACTGTCTTCCTTTGTTGTGTCAAGGAATATTTCAAAGAGGTTCTCATCTGTTCACTCTATAAGTATTTGTTGAGTCGCAGGGGTTATGGAGATGAGCATGACATGGTTGATCCCTGCCCTCAGAGATGTCTCAGCGAAGACACCAACCTGGATCAATATCCCTGTGCTCTGGGAGAAGTATATGGAGGGTGCAAGGGTGGCAGGAGGAAGGGGCTTTCCATCAGGCTTGATGAGTGGTGGAGGAAGCCAAGGGAGGTCAGGAAAGGCTTTGTGGAACAACAGAGATAACTGCGCGAGCAGTTTCAGAGAGGAGGCAGAAACACACTGGGCATATTGGGGAAGAGTAAGTAGCACGATGGAGAAGTGAAGGGAGGAGAGGCAAAGAGACAGGTTGAGCTCCAAGATGGTCGCCATGACCAGAGTCAGGCCCAGAAGTGTAGAGAGGATCCCAAGAACTGCAAGGGGGGAAATGATGTGATAAGTTTTCTGTGTTAGATTTCTGGGAGGATGGAGGATGGACCTCAGGGAGGCGGAGGTGAGGTTCTGCTGAAGCAGGGAGAAAGTTAGAGGATTGCTTCTCAAAATATGGTCCAGGGGCCAGCAGCATCTGCATCACCTGGGAGCTTGTTAGAAATGTAGACTCCCTTTTTTCTCCTTCTCCCCAAAGCTCTCCCAGCACATAGTTGTATATCCTAGTTGGAGGTCCTCCTTGTTGTACCAGAAATACAGACTCTATCTCCACTCTAGACCAACTGAATCAGAATCAGCATTTTTACAAGGCCCCCGGGTGGTTTGTATCCATGCTGCATTGGAAAACTCTTGAAAATTTCGGGACTGAACTATTGTGGGGCATGGGCATTGGAGATAGAGGGGGACGAATTTGAATCTTGTCTAAGACTCTGATTCCACTGAAAAGTGGAATGACTTAGCAGGGAGTAATGGAAAAATTTTTTGGCAAGTTCTCTCTAGAAGCTGCTGTGTAAACGTGCATTTTGTGCCATCAGATATGTAAATTAGTTAGCTGCCCAGAGTTTATTAAGAAGTTCTAAAATGTACTAAAAGACAATGTGAAAGATAAATTACTTATGCAGGGCTGTGCTCGGAGAGGATGCTGGGTAAACACCATTTGAGTAGATAATTTAAAGCGAATGGGGTCTTCCTTAGCTTGTTCTAATAGCCTTATGGGTATGTAATGTGCTTGGGGCTGGGAGCATGCGGCCATGGATGGATAGATGGTATTGGACCAGTGAATAGCGAACAAGGCCTGAGGAGGGTGACCTCTCTCTTAGAACATCTTCATTCGTTCAGATGTTCATATACTGAATATTATACCAGGAGCTGGGAATATAGAGATGAGCCAGATAGAAGTGTAAACATGTGTCACGAAATGAAGGCACTTGAACAGCCACGAGCATGGATGTGATGGGTGCAGCAAAGACAGCATACTCAGCGCCTTGCCAAGTTTTGGCAAGCTGTAGCAGTTAGTTCTTAAATACACGGGTTCTGAGCCCGAGACACCCAGACTCCAAACTCTTCTTCCTGGGGTACCTTGGGCAAGTCCTGTAATGGCTTTGTACCTCAGCTTCCACATTGCAAAATGAGAATGATAACATATGCGTGTGAAATGCTCAGTAAAGGATAGCAATTATCATCCTCATCATCGTTATTACCCTTAACTTTGTTTTCATTCTTGTGAGAAATATAGAAGAAATTCAAAACACATTCTCAGCTCTCAAGAAATTTTCTGACTAGTTGGAGAAAGAGTCCACACCCCTGGGAGATGGGTCACTAACAACAGAAGCTAACTACAGGCTCAGGCCCATCCTTGTTGAGGGGCTCTGAGGAAGAACGTGCTCTCCATGGGCTGAGACACCTCGGAAAGGCTTCTCAGGAGAGATGCTATTAAGGTGGGAACGTGAGTGAGAGGGCAGAAGTGTCCTCCAGTCACGCAGAAGGAGGACAACAGCAGTGGAACCCTACAGATTTGAGGAGAGAAGGATCAACAGCAGCCTTTTGGCCCAAGGCCCTCATTGTGCACACAGGGAGCAGGGCAGAGGGTCGTGGCCATCTAGTTCTTTCTCAAGGTCACTCAGCAGATGAGTGGTTGTGCTGGGACAGGGACCACCTCTTCTGGCTCCTGAGCTGGTGCTCCTTCCACCTCAGCAGTAGTGCATCTGCATAAAACACCCCAGCACACAAGGAGCTCCCTAGTGCCTGTGGGTGGCTATATTGCGAGGCCAAATGAAGCAAAGTAGATAAAAGGAAACTTGGGTTCTGTCTGGTCAAGGATGAAATCCAACCTCTGTCACTGGTCCCCTGTAATGGCTCTTCCTGTCTCTTCCCTCCCTCTCCTTCCTTCTTCCTCAAGTGTATCCCAAGGGCCTACTATGTGCAAGGTCTCATGTTAAGTGTTGGAAACACAGGACTGAGGGAGACTCTCTGTCTCTGTCCTCAAAGAGCAGGAGTGGAGAAGGTATTTCAATATAAGAATGCGACCCCACTTGCTTGGCAGTGCAGCCTTAGCTCTGTATGAGAGATCTGAGGCTCTATTGGGAGCCTATGGGAAATCATGATTGATTAGTGATGTCTGCCAGGGGTGCAGGAAGAGAAGAATGGTTGCTCTAGGTCTGTGCATATGTCCCCAGAAACAAGTTCTGGATCTTGAGAATGTTTACATTTGTGACTTATAACCCTAAAAGGTCATGTTCAGTAGTTAGTGCAATGACTAAATTTAGCCCTAGAGATAAGAAAAAACAAAATCCATCAACTAACCAAAATTACAAACAAAAAACGTCCCATCCAACAAACAAATGAAAAAACAAGCTTTCTTCTCCCTAAAGAATCCCTGGGGTCGTAAGAAGCTTAGACTCTCTGAAGGGTAGCTGTGTTTAAGTCACTCTCTGTGGGAGCTTCAGAGGGTTTTCTTCCCCTGAACTCTCCGATTTGACTACTGAGTTGCATATATTGGCTTTAAAAAACCCTCAAATTTTACAGGATTTGTATTGCACTCACCATGGCCCCACCTCTTGATGCAGCCCTGCCTTCTGGCCAAAGCATCTGCTCCTCTCCACCCCCCGCAGGAGACTGGTGAGTCTGTCTGCCCCTTGAGGAGGGAACATCCTGAGTAATGGAGCATTTACAAACTACGAGGAACATGCGAATGGGTTCCTGGTCTATGCATATTCATGCACAGGAGCAGTACTCTTTGTAAGCCATGATAGTAGGATGAAGGCCTGGGTTTACTTTGCGGGAAGTCGGGATGGCTTTTATAGATCCACCCACACTCTCAGCCTGGTTTCCCTTTGAGACCACAAGCACACATCGGTGAAGCTCCTGGCTGCTGGTAGCTGGCCAGCTTTGACCATGGATTAGAGCTAAGGCACCTGGCCTTCATGGGGAACCAATCTGAGGCCTTATTGACCTGGAGTGTGAACCACATTGGGAAATTGCCCAAAGCACACAACTGCATAAATTCATAAGGCCCACATTGTTCTAGAGCTTCCCAAGTGTGGAGGCAGAATTAATATAGGAGAAAAGACAAAGGATTTGGACCCAGACAGACCAGAGTTCATATCTTACAAGCAGTGTGATGGTGGGTGAATTACTCTCTTAGCCTTAGCTACTTCATTCATAAACTAGGATATTAAGTCCTCAGTCATTTCATTGTTGGGAAAAATAAGTAAGCCAATACACGTGTGACAGTTAGTATTACGTTTGCTATGAGTAACACAGACCCCAAATAGCAGTGCTTAGACAGACAGCAGTCCTGCTCTCTCCCTTCAGTCTACAGGTATGCAGGCTGGGCTGGCCTAGAGGCTCCTCTCTGTAAAGTTCTTAGCTTTCTATTTTCTTTTTGTTCATTTCTCCACCATTCCTAAAGTTTGTTCTTATCCTCATGGTCCAGCATGATTGCATCCACATCCATGTTCCAGCAGGACACTGGAGGAAGGTCTGAAAAAGAGAGAACAAAGGGCATGGACCAGTCATCCTTGAAGGAAGGTACCCAGACACTTTCACACACTCCCACTTACATCCAATTGGCCATAACTGAGTCACATGGCCACTTCCTGCTGCAAGGGAGCCTGGGAAATGTAGTCTTTATCTGGATGGCCATCTGACCATTTATTACTTATGAAAGAAGGAGGAGTATAGATTTTGGGGGTCAATCAATTCTGTCCTGATTTATGAAGCACTTAGCATTGTGCTTGGCTAAATGGCAAATCCTTCCCTCTTTGTACTAGTTGCAATGCACGTTCTGAGAAGGATGTGGGTATGGGTTTTCAGTTCAGTGTGGCTGCCACTAGCACCCGCCACTCCTGGTACTGTTTTCTAAATTTACCACCTGAAAAATTCGTAGCAGGAGAAATTCCTTTTACTGTCTTCTTGCAAAGGAGCTGGTGAATGCTTGATGAGCATAGGTTGCTTGCTTGTAAGTTGACTGGGTTAGTGCATGTTTCCTACAAAGTCAGGAGCAGCTCAGTGAGTTAGACAGCCACCGTTGTATATCACAAGGAATGTTGTGAGGGGAGCAGAACCCTGGCATCTCACACTGCAGAGGCAGGTGGTCCCAGCCTGTAGTTCTTTCAAGAAGAAAGACCTGTTTAAATGATACCCCCACTCCTCCTTCTTTTGTGTTCTGGGGCATAAAGACAGGGAGTAGTGAACCATTTTTACCAATATTTACCCAGTTTACTCTATGCCAGCCAATGGGCAAGCCATAAGTGTGGGCATGTACACATTGTGGGGGTACACATGTTGCCCCTGAGCCCACGGAGTTTCCAGCAGTTGGGAAGACAAATATTAAACACATGATTACCCAAATCATTCTCTACCTACAATAACATCTAGATTTAATCACTCTTAGTAACTGGGTAGCCATTTTTAATACCTGCTTCCTTCTCACCTGTAGGTGATCAGGGACCAGGTCCTGGACTTCTTTCCTGGAAACGGCTCTTACGTGATGTGTCCCCTCTCACCTCTCCCTATTGCTGCTCTGGCTCCCGACCTCATGACCTCTTACAACTGCTGGGCTCATGTGGAGGTTGAGTGCGCAGGCTCTGGAGGGAGGCTACCAGCACTCCGGGGCCCCCACCTACTGGGTTGGTGTAACCTTGGGGTTATTTGACCCCTCGGTCTCAGCTTCCTCTTCTTTAAAGTGGGATGATAACAGATGGACTTTATTTGTTTGCTAGAGCTTCTGCAACAAAGTACCTCAAAGAGGATGGTTTAAAGAAGAGAAATTTATTGTCTCTAGTTCTGGTGGCTAGAAATCTGAGATGATGGTGTCAGCAGGGTTGGTTCCTTGCAAGAACCATGAGTGAGACTCTGTTCCATGCCTCTCCCCTAGCTCCTGGTGCTTTGCTGGTGATCTTTGGCATTCCTTGACTTGTAGAAGCATCATTTCTATCTCTGCCTTCATCTTCACATGGTGTTCTCCCTACAGGCATGCCTCTGTCCAAATTTCCCCTTTTTATAAAGATACCAGTCACACTGGATTAAGGTCCTTGTCTACTGCAGTATGACCTCATCTTAACTAATTATATCTGCAAAGACCTTAAGTCCAAATAATGGCACATTCTGAAGTTCGGGGAGTTAGGACTCCAACGCATGAATTTTGAGGGACACAATTCGTCCCATAACATTGGTCACACATAACTGTGGGTTCAAATGTGTTATATATATAAAGCACTTAGAACAGGACCCGGCACAAAGGAAGTGCTCAGAATTAGGAACTATTATTTTTAATAGTGATTTCTTCCTAACTGGTCTCCAGCTCTAATCCCTGCCCTCCAACGTAGCTGAAATGGTAGATCAGTCAATACAAATTGATCTCATTATGTCCCTGCTCAGACCACAGACCTTACCACGCAGTTCAAGCTTCTATATGATCTGGCACAAATTAATCCAGCTCTTCTGCATACTTCCACATCACATAATTTATAGTTTTATCATGTAATTTATAATCTGCTTTGCACTGTGATTGGCTGTGAACGCTGGCAGCCTCCCAGGTGAGCTCTTTAGGGCAAGGATCATTATTGTTTAATCTGTTCTCAAATATAAATCTATTTGCATTCATTTTTGAAGCTCCCATATCTACAACAGTGCCAGGCTTCCTCCAGATTTTGTGCAGTGGTGACTAAGTGCTCCATGTTGGGGTATGAGTGTGTGTGTGTGTTTGTGTGTGAGAGAGAGCATGTCTTCCTGCCTAGACATTCTCCTGGGAAGGTCAGCATCTTGCAGTAGAGTCGTCTGTCTGCTGTCTGGGCTGCTTGGGCTGCTGTAACAGAATACCATAGACTGGGTGGCTTAAGGAGGAAACATTTATTTCTCACCGTTCTAGAGTCTGGGAAGTCCAAGATCAAGGGGTTAGCTGATTGGGCTCCTGGGCAGAGCTCTGTTGCGGGTGGCCACCTTCTTCTTGTGTACTCACGTGGCAGAGAGAGAGAGATCATCTCTCTCATGTCTCTTTCTATGAAAGCACTAATTCCATTCATGGGGGCTCCATGCTCATGACCCACTTACCTCCCAAAGGCCCCACCTCCTAATACCATCACACTGGGGATCAGGGCTTCAACACATGGCTTGTGAGGAGACACAAGCATTCAGTCCATGGCAACTGCCCTGCACAACTTTGCTCTTGCCTTTATGTCCCACCTCTGCTCTTTACCTGGCAAGTCGACCTATGTCCCTCTGGACCCTGCTCCTGGGCTCCTTTTTCAACTCTGGGCCCAGCTGGTTTCCATTCTATCTTTTCCCAGAACCTCCTTCTCTCCCAGCCAAAGTCTAAAGTTGTTTGTGGATAGTGAGGAAATGCACTGGCAGGAGTAGCTGAGGTCTGGAGGAAGAGGAGCGTGAAGTTCCACACTGGAAGGACAGTGGCTGGGAGGAGCAGCAGCCACCACACTGTGAGGCTGCCATCCCAATTCCACCTCCTTATGTGGTGTGTTTAGGCTCTACGCTCTTTTTTGTTTTTAAATCCCTTCCCTTGCCAGTGGTGCCCCTTTCACTTCTCAAGTACTTCGTGTCCTCATGCTCCCTGGCCTGTAACTAAACCTCTCTGGAGAGAGAAGACACTACCAGTTCTTTCGCCCCGAATGCAAGTAGAAGTCACAGGATTCTACTTTCTCAGTCTGCTCTCTGATTAGGGACTGGGCGACTTGTTCCCTGTGGAAGTGTCTGGGGTGAGGAGCCTGGTGTAGGAGCGGAAGGAGGGTCTACCCCTGCAGCTGGAAACCCTCCCTGGACAGAGCTCCATATCCTCCATATCCAGCTCTTGGCACCTACTCTGCAGCTGCTCATCCAGAGATGTGTTCCCTTTACTAGTGAATCAGAAGTGGGCCTTTGTGGGCCACTGTTTGCTCTTCTGGCCGTGTGGAATTGTAAAGGGGTGAATGATGTGGCTCCTGACCTGAAGGTGCATCCATGAAACTGATGGGCTGAACAGACATGAGGAACACAAATGACTGAAATACACGGAGGCACCTGCCACCTGCAGGCAGGAGACGTGAGTAAGGGCAGACCTGTGGGGAGCAGGACTGAATGGAAGGCAGTGATTAGTCCTGGTAGGGGAATCTGGGAAGACTGTCTGGAGGAAGTGGCAGAGGGGCAGACCACATCTGGAAGAAGAGAATAGTCGGGAGTGGTCTAAGAAGGGAGCAGGTTAAGTATTGGCTCTAGAGCCAAGAGTCTCGGCAGGGAGCCAAGTTTGGAGATGGGCAGAAGGGTCTTGAAGTCCACACTGAGGAGAACTGATGACGAAGCTGCTTATGTTCACTTTGCTGCCCAAGTGAGTTTCCTTTGCTCTCTGGATCTCATCTGCCATCCCAGTGAGTCCTGCCTATGCAAGCCTCCTCTAGGTGGTATAGAACCTTTGCGCAACTTAGAAAAATAAGCTCCATCTAGGCGGACCTAGCCCTGCAGGCAAACAGTTTGGCCAGCAGATGGTGCCTCTGTGTGAATTGGAAAAGCAATGGCATATGGCTTGGTCAGCCCAGAACTGACTGGATTTTAGATTCCCTTGGCACCTTCAGCAAGGCATCTTCATGTAGGACAGCCTTATCTACGTCCCTTGAGTCCCAGCTTTACGAGCCCTCTAGATGCATCAGCCTCTCTCACAACTATTTAACCTTGACACGTGCTGTTCCCTCCGCCTAGAGTTCCTGTCTCCCTCTTTGCAAATTCCAACTCATCCCTCTAGACTCAGCCCAAGTGTCCTGCTGTTGGTGACACTTTCAGACTTTTTGAGGCAGAGGGGGTGATCTGTTCTTTGAGCTCCTGCGTGCACCACAGGGCTGGGCACTGCTTATCCACCAACACATCCCACACCAGTCCTGGCCACCCAGCGGGGGCTCAGGAAAGCCTGTTGAGTGAGTGGGTGAATTGCATGCATCTTCCCATGTCTTCTCTCTTTACATTCTCTGCCATCAGAGAGGTGAGTAGGGTAAGTATCATTAACTTCCTTGGGTAGGAAAGAAACTGCTGGTCAAAGAGGGTCAGTGGCCTGCTGGAGGTCCCAATCTAGCTCTGCACTGTCGTCTCCTGCAGGAACCCTACCTACCTTATTCAGAATGTGCTCAGTCAAGTAAGAGTACTTCCTGCTTCTTGGAGAGGCTCTGTACAGTCCTGCCCCTCTGCCTTTGCCTATGCTGTATCTGCTTTCTGAATACTTGTCCCACACCCCACGTAAAAACTAACCCAAGTTTAAGGGCCAGTTCCGATACCATCTTCTCCGTGAGTACGTCTACAATCTCTGGGCCCCCAAGTCTGCATTTTGTACTGTGTTTTGCCCAGAATCAGTAGTCAGCGTGCTGATGTCTCATTCTTCTGAGAGCTGGAAGCACTAAGTTCTGGGCCTTGTTTGTTACTGAGTCTTTTGGACCACTGAGAATAGTGCCATCTGCCCAAGAAGATACGCCACATGTGCTTCCTGGGTTGGAGATTGCTTGTATAAGCTCGGTTATACTCACGTGTCCTTTCATTTAAGTATTTATTTACCACTTCTAGCCCACTTTTTTTCCAGAAAGAGTTAAAGCAGCTTACCTCATTTTGAAGTGGTTGTATCAGTGGCTTTCAAATGATCATCCAAGACCCATCATATCAAATACATTTTGCATCATGTTCTTGTCTCTATATTTTTTTCTTAAACTAACACACTCTAATACTTCCTATTCAATTCCCTTCTGCTTTTAAAATGCTGGTTGTAACCAATTAAATTGATTTCACAACCCACTAATGGGTCACAGCCCTCATTTTGAAAAACACTAATTGAAACCACCAAGAGGCAGGATTCTGAGAAAGCATTGGCCAGTGGGCTAGCCTGAGTTCTGTTCTTGGATAGGCATGGGAGGGAGTGGTGGACGCTGGAGTCATTGAGGAGGTGTCTGGACCTGAAGTCAGATTCGGTGTCCTTCCAGGGCCATGAGCAGTGATGTGGGCAAATGTCCTGGCATATTTCCACCTCCCATTCTGTTCCGTGTCTGGCACCCAGCACGCTCCTGCTGCCCCCTGGAAGGCCCCTTTGATGACCAACAGTGGCAAAGCCTTTCCTCTCTACCTCTCCACATCTGTGTCCCTCATTCCACTCTCCTAGCACTATTGCACCTGTTTGTCACCCAAGACTGTGAGTTCAGGAGGGATGTATTTTGTCTGTTCTTACATCCTCAGTACTTGCAGAGTGCCTGGCTTATAGGTACACAATGAACATTGGCTGAATAAATGAAGGAGTGAATAAGTAAGTGGGTGACTATCATTAGAGTCCTGCTCAGCACAGAATTCAAGGAATTGCTAACTCAGATGCCCTCAGGGGTCAGGCACGTAACATTCCTGCATGAAGCAGGCCATGTAGGAGGTGACAGGCCTCTCATTCAAGAAACCCCTTGGAAGGCCAGTGTCTGTCTATATACTACTTTCCTGTTGCTGCTGTAACAAATCACTACAAACTTAATGACTTAAAACAACAGAAATTTATTCTCTTACAGTTCTGGAGGCCAGATGTCTGAACCGAGTCTTCAGGACTAAAATCAAGGCACCAGCAGGGCTGGTTTCCTCTTGAGGCTGCAGGGTAGAATTGTGCCTTCCCTATTCCAGCCTCTGGAGGCTGCTGGTGTCCTTTGGCTTGTGGCCACATCCCTCTAATCTCTGTCTCTGTGGTCACACGGCCTTCTCCTCTTCTGTCAAATCTCCCTTAGTCTCTCCCTCATAAGGACCCTTGGGATTACAATTAGTGCCTACTCAGATTGTCCAGGATAATCTCCCATCTCAGTATCATTAATTATATCTTCAAAGTCCTTTTGCCATGTAAGGTGACATTCCAAGGTTCTGGGATCAAGATTAAGATATCTCCGGGGATCATTCTTCAGTCCACCATGCCATGTCTGAGCGGAGTCAGAGGGAAAGTTGGAGCTAAGAGGAACCTAAGATTCTTCTGGGCCAATCTTCTTACTACAGACACAGGCAAGTGAAAGCCATGGAGAGGAAGTGACTTGCCCATGCTCATTTGCCGGTTAGGAGCAAGGCCAAGATTACATTTCAGGTCATTGCCGTGTCCACAACAGCTTCTTCTCTCAGGTGCCCTGTGGCTCTGGGACATTTTTTGCAATGTGTCCTCAGCAGTCATATCTAAAATGCCAGACAAAAGGTTCAGCAGTTGTATTTTCACCCTAAAAGTCAGACATGTTGTCAATAATTATTTCAGGACTTTGGGAGTTGAACCAATACATGAAAAGCTGGTGCTACTTTCCACAGAGGTGAGGCATCGTTAAAGTCTGGAGGATTTTTAAAGCGCCCACGAGCTGCAAGGGGCACCTTAAAATAAATGTAGGTACTCTTTCCTCTTAATCCCATTATTATTCATGTCTTACTTTCTATTCAAACTATTCATATCCCAAGTACTCATACCTTTCTTTTTCCTGATTGTAATCATGCACTACAATAAATCCAAAGGAAGTCACAGCCCGTATGTTCAGAGGGCCCAACCCCTTCAGTTCTGTGTCGAGAGAGATTTGGAGGTTTTACCTTTTCCTTCTAGGTTAAATCAGTGTCAGAAAAGAAATACAAACCCTAACTTAGGAAAAGCACCAGGGAAGATGTGATTGTCGGTCCCATGGGACACCCAGACCAGTGTGTCCCTGGATATTTGTGAGGGGGTAGGTCCTCACCTGTGTTTCTGAACATGCCCGAATACCCTAATCTATCTTGAAGAAACCAATGTTGCTTAGTCAATTTCTTTAGATAGAAAAGTAGGTAGATAGATAGATGGATAGGATTCTTTATACAAACATATATACATCTGTAGAAATGCATACATATGTAAAAGATGTGCATATGTGTGTTTGTACAAGTGTGTATGGGTCCTGTATGACCCGTTTAGAATAACGCATTCTATAACTTTACCCTAATCGCCTCTGTGTAAAGTAGAATTTAATGCTATTGGTTTTCCAATACTCAAAGGAGAGTGATACGAGTGGGAAGAGTTCATTGTGATATTCTGGATGTGGGGAACTGGCCTGGTTTTCCTTTGTGATTCTTATTCTTAGGCCCATCAATTGATAAGGCAATGACGGCTGGATGTAGCTCTTGGCAAACATCAGGATGGGAAAGGGAACATCTCTACCCAAAGCTATGGGTTTTAAACAGATGTCCGAGCATCCCATTGATGTGTCACCCAGAGGAGGACTTAAAATGTTTGGGCTACTGCAGGACCAATCATGCCCTGAAGCGTGTGATTATTCCTCTGTGCATCTTGTGCGTCCCTGATCATTCTGAACCTTCATCGTGATGGTTTATCCATTTATCTTTTCTTTCCTACTAAATTGGAAGCTTCACATTGACTTACATCTGTTTCTCTAGTCTGAGGATTTGGCACCCAACACTCAAGAAAAATCTTGTTGAATGCATGCTTTGGTTGAAATTTTCTTTTTATATTTTATCTTTTACAGTAGCCAAATTTTGGGGATTTCTGTAGCAGAAAATGTTAAATAAGTATCCGCAAGAGCCAGTAGGGTGGCAAATGAGCCTCAGTGAGGAAGGTGGCGAAAGGCAGCAGAGAGCACTGGGTTCTGGGGCACGGAGCATGCTCATTGATGCTAACGGGCAGCACCACTCAGCTCCAGACAATGTGGACATTTGTGAATATGGATTCAGTTTTTCTAGATCGTTCCATTCTTCAAAAGAAGCTGGAAAATGTGAATTTAAATATGAAACTGTCTGGCTGGATTAGGTCTGCAGGCCACCAGCTTGAGAACTCTCCCGTCTGGAGCTCCTTTCTGAATAACCAAACGATCAATCCTGTGCATGGAATAGTCTAGTGCAGTGGGCAGTTTGACTGCTCCCTCTTTCGCTCTGTCTCTCTCTAGCCTTCAAAAACACTTTATTTTGTTGTAGGAATGTTACATTATCAAATAATTTCCTTCTCTTGTGCTACATTCATGAGTCGCTCTGGAATGAATTTATTTCTTGTGAAATGATCATTTGGGAGGTTAACTTTAAATAAAATTAGAAGCAATGCATATTACACACAATTAACTTGGTCAAATTTAACAAATATTAATCGCTTGTTACTGGATAGTGGATTCTACACAGGACCCAAAGATGAGTTAAAGCACGGTGTCCGTCCTCCAGGACTACTACTGTCCTCAGACTCAGGCAAAGGGGCCCTGCTCTGGTCCTGTGCCAAGACCAATGCTGCTTTGGCTTCATGTGCACACAGATGTCCCAGGGAATCTTGTTAAAGTGCTGATTCTGATTCAGGGGGTCTATGGTGAGGCCTGAGAGTCTGCATGTCTAACAAGCTCCAGAGTGATGCTGATGCAGCTGGGTCAGGTTACATTTTGAGTAGCAAAGCTCAGAGACCCTGCCATGGCCTTCTTCTGGCTGTACCTCTCCCCACGGAGTGAGGAATCTTGGGAGGTCAAAGGGTAGGGCCCATGTGGTGGTCATGCTCCTTCTCGGCTATACTCTGGGTTCTGGGACCCTGAGATTATCTTCTTCAATGGCTCCAGGCCCTCATTCAGGACTTGCATGGTCCTCTTTCCTAGACCATTCTCTAAAGGGTAGACTGTGCCACCCAGAGGCTCACTCTTAGGCCCAAGCATCAGCTGAGGTATTTATGAGAGATACAGAAGGCACGTGACATGAGGCCTGAGGTGTCCTCACACATAGACACAAGGTCCTGCAATCTGTCCACCAAGCCTTCCAGGTGATAATTCTACACACTTAGGCTGAGAACCACTGCTCTAGATGAAGCAGGACCAGAGGTAAGTACAAGTTGCTTGGAAATCCTCCAAAATAATATGATATCAGTAACCCAGGGACCATGTCACCCCTCTTCCTCTGGCAGCATTGCAAGGAAGCCTCCTCTCTTTTCTCCTCTTAGCTCCACCACTAGCTTTGACTTTGCATAAGACAGTTCCCTTCTCTGAGCTTCCAAGTTTTTACCCACAAAATGAGAGTTGGAGTATAAATCATTGGAGGATTTCCAGATCTAATTTCAGGACTTAGATCTTCTAGATCTAAGGCAGTGAACCTGAAAATCCATGAAATATCTTCAGTTTCACTTATTCACATTAAAGTTTCCTTGATTAGTTTTATAAACCTTTCTCGTTTACAATGTATATACAGTACTCCTGGGTGAGGCGAGGGGTAAAGGGTGGCATGGGACGATTACTCTATAGCAGCACGTCTAAAACTTCAACGTGAATGTAAATAATCTTATGATAACAAGGGATCTTGCTAAAAAGGCAGATTTTGATTTAGTAAGTCTGGGGTGGCCCAAGATTCTGCATTTATAGGGAGCTCCCAGGTGACGCCCATGCTCCTGGTCTGGGGAGCACCCTTCAGTAGCAGGTTTCTGTAGTGTCGAGAAGTTTAATCAGATGCTTCCCTCTGAAGCCCTGGGATCAGTCTGAAAGAGAAATGGTATTTTATAGAAGCAAGGAACAGAGGAAAAATAAATTATAGCAGGGTACACAAAAGCGTGCCACTTAGTAGGTAATGTAATCAGTGTACTGTAACTAGTCATAAACTGGCGAGAATGTGCCCATTAAAGGGGGTGGGTGCTCCTCAGCTCTAGCCTGTTAGTGCCATGGAGGAATGTGCCCCCAAGTTGCCAAATTTTCCAACTTTTTAAGAGAGTCCAGAAACTAGGAAATCTTTTTATTTTGAAATGTTGTCAATTTATTTATATAAAATTAACTGACAGCTAAAAGCCAACTATTTAACTAACCATGTGAGCCAAACAAAACATGTGTGAAGACCTAATGGCCTATGAGAAGACAAATTCAGGAAGGGGAAAGAAGTCTTTCCTGGGCTCTGGGGTGGGGAGGAGGGCTGGGGAGAGGACACCAGACAATCCAAAGCCTGCCTGTGTCTAATTGGTGCAGAAGAAGAAAGGTGAGTGGGTAAGAAAAGCAAGTGGGAGAGCTCAGAAGACTGACTTGACTGCTTCCAAAGAAGTATCTACTTATTCCATCTCTTCCTCTTAGGGCTGATACAGAATTTCCCCCCTGGAGCTTGGGGTGGGGAAAAATAAAGAGGAAGGGGGCTCATAGCTGAATCTGAATCATGAGTGACCTGTTTTCACTCATAGGTAGGGAGGGGCCCCAGACCCCTCTCTTCCCCCTAGTAGCACTGCTATCCAGTGGCCCTTAGGGGATGTTTTCGGCATCTACTTGCTGAGCTTGCTACGTATTTTCTGGGAGAAGCTCCATGGCCACAGGTTGTCCATGTTCCTGTGGGTAGCCTTTTGGATGGGAAGCTTCCAGAGAGCATCCCCAAGGGAGAGTTGGATAAAATATGTCGAAGAGACATCATCTGGTTCAAACTCTCATTTTGTGACATCTCACATCTCACTGAAGGCACAGACTAAAACCAAATCTTGTGAAGTCAAGTTTCAGTGCCCTTTTCAAGTTTACCTCGGGGGTATTGAGAAGACTAAATGTGAAAAATGTGAATAGTATTTGTAAACCATAAAGCACCACAAATGCATCAGTGATTGTTGGGAGGCAGCAGGAAGCCAGTGAAGCCTGAGTTAGCATCCTAGCTCTCACCAGCTTTGTGAGCACAGCCAAGTGACTTAATCTCTCTGAACTTTTCTCCCCATCTGTAAAATGGGGGCAGGCAAAGCCTACTTCATAGAGGTCAAGATTGAGACAGTGCATAGAACGCACCCAGAATTTTTCTCACACATAATAGCTGCTGCTCAGTTAATAGTAGCTAATATTATAATTATTATTCCTTATACATTCAAATGCCTCAAAATTCCTCTTGATATTTTGAAATGCTTTATAAACTTATTTAAGTAATTTTCATGTCAAAAATCAGAAAATACTGATAAATAAAAAGAAAATATCAGTGGTGATCTTTGCATCTGGAGGTTCATCCCTGATACCAACTCTAGACACTCAGACTTCTGTATACATATTTAACTTGTAAAAATGTAACTATAGCATTTTCCAACTTGCTTTTTAAGTGATTCAACAGCATGAGGAAATTTCCATCAATAATTACATTTTTACATCATTTAAAAGGACTGCAGAGCTCCTCTACTTCCAGGAAGATGGAGTAGATGGACTTTTCCCTCTTCCTCCCATTAAGTACAACTAAAAACCCTAAACATTATATATAAAACATACACAAGAAGACTCTGAAAGGTAGAGAGAAAATGATAGATTGGATAGAGACCTTCAGGACACAAAGAATGACTCAGAGATGAGCTCCCTGGGTTTTCTTCTTGCCCTGTATATCCCAGCATTGGAGTTGGAGAAGCTGGCAACCTGGAAACACCAATGGGTGCAGACAAAAAGACCTATCAGAAGACTGCTCTTGGGGCTGGCCCCATGGCCTAGTGCTTAAGTCTGGTGCACTCTGCTTTGGTGGCCTGGGTCCAGTTCCTGGGTGTGGACCTACACCATTCCTCAGTGGCCATGCTGAGGTGGCAACCCACATATAAAATAGAGGAAGATTGGCATAGATGTTAGCTCAGGGAAAGTCTTCCTTAGCAAAAAGAGGAGGATTGGCGACAGATGTTAGCTCAGGGTGAATCTTCCTCAGTTAAAAAAACAAAAGACTGCTCTTTCTAGACAAAAGACAAGGAAAAGGGCAGCATAGGAGGACAGAAAACTTTCAGACAATAACCACTCTACTCCAGCCAAACACTACAGAAAAAACTGTGGCCCCACTCCTACCCATGCCTGCAAAGGCCAAGTGGGAAGCCTAGATTTCCACCCTCACAAGGCTGTAATGAGGGAACCCAACATACACACATGGGAGTGGTGTCAGAGAAGGCCAGGTAGGGAGCCAGGACTTTCACCTCCCCCAGCTGGAAACAAGTTCTTCCCAAACCCAACATCACAGTGTCGGTGGAAACCACATGAGAGGACTGGACTTCCACTCTTACTTGGCAGCAATAAGGCACTTCTTCTTCCCATCAGTGTGATATCAGAGGGACCCTAGATAACCAGAACTTCCCCATCACCCAGCAGTAATGACGCTACCCCCACACAATGTCAGTGGAGGCCACATGGGGAGCCAGAACACTCACCCTGCCCAGAAATAATGAAGAGTCCACTCTCCCTATTGGGGATAAACAGAGGCCAAGTGAGGAATCTGAACTTCTACCATCATTGGGAATAATGAGACAGTGTCCCTTCTCTTCCTCCTGGAGTGATGGCAGAGCAAAGCAAATAAGAAAGAAGATCAAAATAAGATGTAGAGGTTTAAAACATAATACAAAAATGCCCAGTTTTCAAGAGTAAATCACTTGTAATATCAAGAGCCAAGAAGATCTCAAACTGAATGAAGAAATCATCAATGGATACAAACATCAAAATGGCAGAGAAATAGAATTATCTGACAAAGATTTTAAAGCAATCATAAAAAATGCTTGAATGAACAATTAGGGACATGTTTGAAACCAATGAAAAAATAGAAAACCTCAGAAAAGAAACAGAAAGTGTCAACAAAGAAATAGAAGATATGAAAAGAAAATTTTAGAATTAAAAAATACAATAACCAAAATAGAAAGCTCAGTGAATGGACTCAACAGCAGAGTGGAGAAGACAGAGAGGAGAATCAGTAAGCTTAAAGAAAGAACAGTATAGAGGGCCAAATCTGAACAGCCGAAAGAAAATAGACTTCAAAAAAATGAACAGAGTATCAGATACCATGAGAATATAACAAAAGTTCTAACACTTATGTCACTGGAGTCCTGAAAAGAGAGGAGAAAAAAACGTGAGGCTGAAAAAGTCCTTGAAAATGGCTGAAACTCCCCAAATTTGGCAAGAAACACAAACCAACAGATTCAAGAATCTGAATAAACCCTAAAGAGAAGAAACCCAAAGAAATCTATGCCAAGACACATTATAATTAAACGTCTAAAAATGAAAAACAAAGAAAAAGTCTTGAAAGCAGCCAGAAAAACATGACACCTTCACCATAAAGGGAAAATAATTAGAGTGGCAGCTGATCTCTTACCATAAACCATGGAGGTCAGAAGGAAGTGGCACAATATTTTTCAGGTGCTGAAGGAATTGTGTGAACTATGAACCCAGTGAAAATATCTTTCAGGAATGAAGGGGAAATAATGACATTTTCAGAAGAAAAAAAACTAAGTGAACGTACTGTCAGTTGACCTACCCTAAAAGAACGGCTAAAGGAAGTGCTTCAAACAGAAAGGGAAAGATGAAAGATAAAAGGAGAGCATCGGAGCATCAATAAAGAAGGAAAATTTGATAAGCCAAAATATGGGTAAATTCAGTAGACTGTCCTTCTCTTGAGTTTTCTAAATTACGTTTGATCATTAAAACAAAAATTATAACACTGTCGGATGTGGTTCTAAATATATGTGAAAAAGTATTTAAGACATTTATATTATAAATGGGGAGGGCAAATAGAGACAAGATTTTTATGCTTCACTCAAACTGGTAAAATGCCATCACCAGTAGGCTATGATAAGTTATGTACACATAATTTAATGCCTAGAGCAACCAGTCAAGAGCTATACAAACAGATACATTCAAAAACATATAGATAAATCAAAATGGAATTCCAGAAAATGTTCAAGTAAACCACAGCAAGACAGAAAAAAGAAAACAGACAAATAAAAACAGAGAGAACAAGCAGAAAACAAAAAATAAAATGGTAGATTTAAGAACTAACATATCAATATGTAAATTCAATTTAAATAGTCTAAAAACATCAATTAAAAGGCAGAAATTGACAGAGTGAACTGAAAAGTTTGTCTCAACTATCTGCTGTGAACAAATGCACTTCAAATATAATGACATAGACAGGTTGAAAGTAAAAAGATTATATATGATGCAAACATGAATCAAAGGAAAGCAGAAGCGGTCATGTTAGTATCAGATAAAATCAACTTCAGAATGAAGAAAAGTGTCAGAGACAGAGAGGGACATTATCTAATGATGAAAGAATGAATCTAACAAGAAGATAGTGATTCTGCATATGTATGCAACATACATAGATTTCATCAACAAGATGAAAAATATATGATGCCCAAACTGATAGAAATAAAAAGAAAAAAGATAAGTCCACAATAACAGGTGGAGACTTCAACAGCCCTATCTCAAGAACTGATAGAGCAACTAAACAGAAAATTGCCAAGGATACAGCCATCCACCAACAGGATCAGATCAGCATTTACAAAGTGCTCTACTCAGCAACAGCAGAATGCACATTCTTTTCAAGCGCCCATGGAACATATGCCAAAAGGATCGTACTCTGGGCCACAAAACAGATCTCAATCAATTTAAAACAGTGGAAATCTTACAAAATATGTTCTCTAATCACAATGGAATTACACTAGAAATCAATGACATAAAGATAACAGGTAAATATCCAGGTACTTGGAAGCTAAACAACACAATTTTAAGCAATCTGTAAGTCAAAGACAAAGTCTCAAGAGTGACAAAAAAATACATAGAACTGAATGAAAATGAAAATACAACATGCCTAAATTTGTAAGATGCAGATAAATCAGTGCTGAGAGGGAAATTTATATCTCTCAATGCATACTATAGAGAAGAGAAAAAGTCTCAAATCAATATATAAACTCCAACCTTGAGAACCTAGAAAAAGAAGAGCAAAATTAAACCCAAAACAAGCAAAGAAAAGCAATAATAACGATAAAAGCAGAAATTAATGAAATAGAAAACATAAAAATAGAGAAAATCAATGAAACAAAGAGTTGGTTCTTTGAAAAGATTAATAAAATTGACAAACCTGTAACAAGAAAAAAAGAGAGAAGGCAGAAATTACCAATGTCAAGAATAAAACAGGAGACATCACTACAGACCCTGCAGACATCTAAAGGATAATAAGAGAATGTTAAGCACAGCTCTACACACACAAATTGGACAACTTAGAGTAAATGGATCACTTCCTCAAAAAATACAAATGATCACAACTCATCCAATATGAAATAGATAATTTGAATAGTCCTGTAACTATTATGGAAATTGAACTCATAATTTAAAAACTCCCATAAAAGAAAGCTCCATGTCCATATGGCTTCACTGGAGAACTTTACAAAATGTTTAAAGAATTAGTAACAATTTTACATCATCTCTTTCACAAAATAGAAAAGGAGGGAACACTTCCAATTTATTTTATGAGGCTGGTATTACCTTGATACCAAAACCACACAAACACATTACAAGAAAAAAAACCCCAAAAAGCTATATCAATATCTCTTATGAATACAGGTACAAAAATTCTTAACAAAATACTGGCAAGTAGAATTCAGCAATACATTAAAAAACTTACTAACCATGGTCAAGTTGGCTTTGTTCCAGGGATGCAAGATTGGTTCAATATTCAAAAATCAATCAACATAACCCACCATATTGAGAGGCAAACCACATATTCAACAAAGGACTAGTGAGGATGTGGAGCAACAGGAACTCTTATTCATTGCTGGTGGGATGCAAAATGGTACAGCCTCTTTGGAAGACAGTTTGGCAGTTTCTTACAAGACTATGCATGCTCTTAGCAAACGATCCAGCAATCAAGCTCTTTGGTATTTACCCAAATGAGTTGAAAAGTTATTCCACAAAAACCCCGCACACAGACATTTATAGCAGCTTTGTATATAATCGCTCAAATTCGGAAGCAACCAAGATGTTCTCCAGTAGGGGAATGGATAAAATTATGGTTTATCCAAACAATAGAATATTATTCAGTGCTTAAAAGAAAGAGCTATTAAGCCATGAAAAGACATGAAGGAAACTTAAATGTGTGTTGCTAAGTGAAGTCAATCTGAAAAGGCTGATTCCAACTATCTGGCCTTCTGGAAAAGGCAAAACTCTGGAGACAGTAAAAAAGATCAGTGGTTTCCAGGGTTTAGAGGGGAGAGCGCCAGGAATAGGCAGAGCACAGAGAATTTTTAGGGCAGTGAAATATTCTGTATGATACTAAAATGGTGGATACATGTAATTATATGTTTGTCAAAACCCATAGAATGTGCAATACTGAGAGTGAACTATGGGCTTTGGATGTAAAGTATGTAATTTAAACTATAGGCTTTGGGTGACGATGTGTCAGTGTGGGTTCATAGATTGTAACCAATGTCCCACTCTGGTGCAGGACGTTGAGAGTCGGGGAGGCTGGGTGTGTGTGGGGGCAGGGAGTGTATGGGAATTCTGTACTTTCTTATCAATTTCCTGTAAACCTAAAGCTGCTCTAAAAAAATAAAGTTTGTTTAAAGAGAAGCAACCAACACCTCCTTCACTAGGTGAATGGATAAATTATAAATTTACCCTTTTTATAATTATATCTAAATTATATTCAACATCTAAATTAGCCTTTGGGAATGCAAATTAAAACTACAATGGACACATCACTATACTCCTATCGGAATGGCTAGAATAAAAATTAATGACGACATCAAGTTCTGGCAACTACGCAGAGAAAATGGATCTTTCATACACTGCTGATGGGAACGTAAAATGGTGCAGACACTCTGGAAAACAGTTTGGCAGTTCTTAAAAAACTAAACACGAAACTGCTATACAACTTAACAATTCACTCCGGGGCAATTATCCTGGAGAAATGAAGACTTCTATGTTCACAGGAAATCCCGCCGAGAAATGATTACAGCAGCTTTACTCGTAATAGCCTCGCACTGGATACAACCCATCTGTTCTTCAGTGAGTGAATGCTTAAACCAACTGTGGTACATCTGTACCATGGAATAGTATTCAGCAGTAAAAAGGGACAAACGATTGATACATGCAACAACCTGGATGAATTTCCGGAGAATTAAGCTAAGTGAAAAAAGCCAACCCTAGAAGGTTACATACTGTAAAATTCTATTTATACAACATTCTTGAAATGACAAAATAATGGAAATGCAGAAAGAGATTAGTGGTTGCCAAAGGTTAAGAAGGGGAAGGAAGTGGGAGGGTAGCAGGTATGGCTACCAAAGGGCAACGGGAAGCATCGTGTGGTCCTGGAAACGTTCTGCACACTGTTCTATAGTTGTGCAAGATGTTCCCATTGAGGGAAACTGGGTGAAGGCAATGGGCTCTCTCTATTATTTCTTACAACTGCTTGTGAATCTATAATTATCTTGAAATAAAGTTTAATTAAAAAGACAATTTGATAGGTTAAAAGAAAGGACTGCAGACTATTGTATCCTATGAATATGCCACAATTTATTCAGCCAATTTCTTACTGTCTTACATTGAAGTTATTATAATTTTCTTATTTCAGAAAGCACTGGTATGAATGTCCTTAAAGCTAAATTTTGGAGCATATCTTTACTCATTTTCTTATAATATACCCCTAGAAATGGAATTGCCGGTCGAGGGCTACGTATTTTTTCACATTTTCAGCGCCCCTTTGCATCCAAAGTATAGAAAGATTCAATATTTGGAAGCATTGAAGTTCTGTGAACACTCAAGATGTGAACAGAAAGAAAATTTTAAAAAGATGCCCATGCTATCGATGTTATATCTCTAAGAACTTTCCTCATAAGAAAATTGTACAAACGCCTTTGGTTTTTTTTCGTGTTTTATTTGCATTAATTTTCATTGAATCTGGGGCGCAAAGAATTGCTTGCTAGTGACACACGCTCATCTTCGCTGCAGGCATGGTCCTCTTTCACGCAGTCATTCCTTTGACTTTAAGAACGTAATAAGCACCCAGGAACCCACCACAATATTATAACGAGGATCTTGAAATAATTTACATTCTTCTTTGTGATCTGCCCTCATCCTGTCCTTCTATTGAGAAAACCATTTAGAAGTCTGTGTTTTCCTTTTCTTTCACACAGTTTCATCTTAGCTATATGCTTTCTGAAGAAGTATATGCTGTATTTAAGTTGTTTTAATTCTCATAAGGAGTGTCACGCTGCATGCAATCTCCTGGCACCACTTTGTGCACATTTAACATTTCGCGGCTCAGATTCATCATTATACCTGTCTCACTGTACTTCATTTTGCCTGTTGTATATACTTAGTCGTGTCCACATACCACTGTGTTTTTCATACATCCCCCAAGTTATGGACATTGAGGTCACTGTTATGCCTGGCATGGTTCTGAATACACTTAGACATTTTTTGTTTTTTTGGTGTACAGGTGAAAATGTTTCTGTAGGATAGACACCCAGAAGTAGAATTGCTGAGGTATATGGTATGTGCCAGACTGTTTTCCAAGGTGGTTATATATCTTTTCCTTCTAGAAGCGTTGTTTAAGAGGTCCTGTGGGACCACATCCTCTCCAACACTTGGTATTGCTACACTTAAAAATTTTTTTTCCAATTGAAGAGCGTTATGGTATCTGTGAAACAGTATCATTATGGGTGTTGGTTATAAAATGGTGTCTCATTATGTCTTTGCTTTGCATGTCTCTGGCCTGTTATTATATTTATTGGTTTCTGTGTTTTTGCTGCTATAAGACGTCTTTTTCTCATTTTCTTTTTATAATTTAATCTTTTCATGTAAATCTTTAGCAATATGCAGTTTATTTTTGGTTAAGGTGTGTATGAAGTTACCTTTTGACAAATAGATGCTGTGTTTTCCCAACAACAATCCTCTCTTGGACTATTCCTCAAGAAAGTGTGCCGTTTTCTCTATATACTTTCTTCACAACCTTTTTAAGTTTGTAATAAAGATCTTAGATTATACTGATGGCTAAGTAATTCTTGGTCTTCCTTGATGAAGTTGTCTTAACGTTGTACAAATAACCCAGCAGCCTTGTCTGCGTAGATGCCTCGAACACAGCTCTGCTGGAAAGACCCTGCTAATCCAGGTGAAGACAATTTTACCTGCTGTGCAACTAGCCCCTGACAGCCAGCGTGGCTGTTGCAGCTTCCCAGACCTGGCACATATCATGGGCTCAGTAAATGCTTGTCAGTTAACATAAGACGAAGAATTCAGTAAATGATTTCACTAATTTCACCCAATTGCACACCTTTCTCTCTAAGAATTCAGTTATGCAGGCAAAATATTTGGGCCTTTCTTTACTGTAACATGGTCTTAATTTTTCACACACTCTTCAAAGTACATCACCAAGTTAATTTTCTCCTTGAATAAGAGACCTTCACATAAGAAGGTAGAAATAACAAACCCATATATGCATATGCATAGAAGTGGACAGATATCCTATTTTTAAAAATCTAGCTTTCCTTTGGGGAAAAAATATCAACCTTTGGACCCTGTGATCTTTATCACTAGGCAGGAAGGCTGTGAAAAAATGCTCCCTCTTCGCCGGCCACGTAATCCTCAGTACCCGAGTAATGATCAGCACTTGTGAGAGAAGCAGCAGCCTCCGGACGCTGGTGATGTGTACTAAGGAGCTTTGTATCCTGAAATCCATATTGTAGAAGGGACTGAAATCTACAGAAAGCCACATCTGTGTGCTCCTCGCCAGACCCCAGCAAGAAGCCTGAATACGGCATGTCATCATGATTAATTGTGGGTAATGAGGGTCTTATGAACCCAAGAAAGAGAAGCGTTTGTTTCTCTGCTGCTACAGTTATAGCCTCCGATTTGTTTTCAAGCACTCTACAGAGGTAAGCCAAAATAGAAAGGGACTATTCTATAGCCATCCTTTACTTCCCCGCCAGGCATTTTGGTAAATTAACACACAGGGACCAGTGAGAGAATTTGTGAGCTCTTTCAAGGATGTGATAAAGAAAAGGTTTCCTAGTTAAAAGAATCTTAAAAAATCAGGCTGTAGGAAATCTGCTGTGAGTTCTCAGAGAAGCTCACTAGTGCTCCGAGTTCAGATACAAATAGGACAATGTTCACAGAAGCACGGTGAATAAAAGAATTCTTTGATGGAAGCAGCGATGTTTTCGTCATTCTCTAATCTACCAGAAGGTGGCGCAAATTCACCGCCGATACAGTAAAGGAGGACGCGGCTTTCTTTTCTGGAACCCTGCTCGGTGCAAGTACAGTAAAACAGAAAACAAAACAAAACAAAACAAAACAAAAAACCAACCCTCCCCTACTTAAAAATAAATTAAACGGACGGAAAGATTTCATCTTTAAAAAAACAACTCGTATAACATCTGTCAACTTATTTCTTTCAGGACTCAGTTGTGTGGGTCAAACTAACGAACAAAACAAAACAAAACTAGGATGGGATGGAGATTTGAGGAAGATAATTTTTAAAATCTTAATGTAAGAAAATTAACAAGATGAGGTTTGTAATCGCTTCAGACAAACACTCCATTAAGGAAACGGCCTTGTCGGAGATTCTAACAAATAGCAAAGTGGTGTTTAATTGGACATACCTTTTATTCCATTTAAAAATGTTTATGGTCGTATTTTAATGGTTGAAGGCTTACAAATATCTTTAGGATGAAGCACTGTGATTTCCCTTTTGTGTGGCAGCTTGTGTATTTGTGAAAGAAAAATTAAACCTCCCCCCAACGAAGATAATACAGGAACCAGAAAACTCAGTGAGAGTGTTTAAACAACAAATAAAAACAAAAAATAACACAAAACCCCACCATTAACAGCAAAAATAACAAAACTTTTTTCACTGGGCGTGAGGGGAGCGGCTGGAAGCAAGCCCTGGTTTCCAGCAACTTGAATGTGGGCGCTGGTGCCCACTTTTCCACAGTCAAGAGCATTTTTAGGGATGTGACGTCCACGCGGAAGGGAGAAAGTTTTCTAAAAAATTTTTTATTATTTCAGTAAAATATCAATTGGGCACTTTCTAAACCTCTTTTCCTAAATCCTCCCAGTTTCCAAGAGGGAGTATTTTTGAGTACAGACAAACAAAACAACCCCTCCCCAAACCTTTCCATATAGAAAACAAAACAAAGACCCAAAAGAAAGGCTTGAACATTTTCAAATTAGAATTTCTAAAGACAACGCACTCAGAGAGTGAACTCAGAGTTCCGGGTTAGTCCTGATTTTTCAGCCCGAAACCGAGCAGAGTTTTAACAAATGTTACCAGGGAGAACAATGTATTTTTTTTTTTCCTAACTAAAATCTATCTTTTAAAAAATTAATTTGCTCTCCGTATTGCCGGATAACATTTTCATTTAACTTCGGTGCCGTGCCTTGTAATTAGTTTCTCTTGATCTGTTTCTTGGAAGAAAAAAAAAAAAAGTAGAAAGAAAGAAAAACAAAAAGAATAAAAAACAAGCTTGTAGGTTGCAGTTCACATTTTTTCCTTTATCACGCCTGGCGGGAAAAGAACCAACCAGGCTGAACCCGGAGCGGCGGCAGTCACACGTCCCGCTTTCCCAAACCTCAACGTCTTTTCTTAAAATCTTCGGGGCTTATTGTGAAGCCAAGGGCGCTTGGCGTAGGAAGAGAGTGATTTATTTGGGACAGGAACAGGGTCTTGGAAAGGAAACTGGGGGGTTCACGAGGAGGACGGGCCGGTTTTATTCAACGACTTATTCTCGGGTTTCGGGGTCTGAAGGGCCGTGGATGCCCCTCCCGGGCTCACCTGCGAAGTCTCCCTCTTGGCACCCGCTTTGTTCAGGGTCCCTTTAAAAGCTTCTTGCTGGCAGAGGGACCCACAATGAAACAAATCCTCATTTTATGACGTCTTTCCCCCTCTAGGAGTCCGAACAATGTTTGGCGGGCTCGGCACGCAGGAAGATAAAAGAGTTTTATTTTAAATGCGATACATGTCAGGATTAGACAGCGTTTCCTTTCAGCCAAACTACAGAGCGGATCTTCATTTCCTATTGCCCGGCTTCCCCCGAAAGAAACTTTTCTTTTTTCTCCCCTCTCTCTTTTTCTTTTCTACCTCCACCCCCCTCCTCCGCCCCAAAGAGTCAGGCGGAGAGTCCTGTGCACAAAGCTGCTCTCCAACCCGCGGAAATCAGATTTCACTGCTGAGCGGGGTGAGGATCGGGGCCACCCGGGGCCTCGCGACGCCCCGGCCTCGGTTCCCTCCGGGGAGCTGCAGGCTGGCCGGGCCGAGCGCGAGCTGCGGGGCGCGGGGAGGCCGTGCGGGGCCGGGGTCCCCGCGCTGCCCCGCCGGCCTTTGTAAGGGACGGGCAGAGACAAGCGCCTTCGCCCTGGCACCAGTGGCTTCACTGTGGCCGCAGCGGCCCCTGATGGGACGCGGCGACTCGCGGAGCGCTGGGCGCGGCCTTTGTCCGCGCGGGGCTGCGGCCACCTCCCGCCCCGCCCGCCGGGCCGCGTCGCCCCCTTCCCGCGCGGACGGCGGAGAAAAAAAAGCACCAACAGCATTTTGCACTTTTCCGCCACTTTAGCGGGAATCGGAGGAGACCGGCGAGAAAACCCGAAAAGGGAGGCCGTTATTTATGGCCGGCGAGTTGGAGTCTGGCACCATATGGTGGGATTTATCAGCCCCCGGCTCCCCCCAACGTCGGGCAAACAGGGCCTGGCTGACAATGTCGCCGGCCTGGCCCGCGCGCTGGGAACGCCTCGCCGGCTCCTTTCGTCGCTTCCAACCCCCTCTCACATTTTTTCTGCAGAAGTTGATAGAAGACAGGCTTTTACTTTTTTATGGTATTACTCGCAATTAAACAAAAAAGTAATTCGTGATCTTTGGGCATCAGCACTTAAGGGCCAGTGGCACCCTCCCTACCCTTCGGAGGAGGCCGGAGTGGGGGGACTTGGGCCAGGTGGAAGGTGGTGTAGGGTTAAGAAGCGTCAGACCTCGGAGAAGGGCCTCACTTCCTCTTCGTTTTGTCGCCCTTTGTGTTACATACGGGGGCAAGCAAGGTCTGCCAATCACTACCATTTCTCTTTCTTGTTCTATAAAGACAGGGTCGTCACAGCAACAGGGACATGACAGGCTGGTATCTCTCTCGAGCTCCAGGGGGCCCCTAATAGGATTGAAGCAAAAGATCAAGCGAATGGTTTCCTATTTTAGGCCCGTAATAACTCCCAACTGCTTGCATATACATGGGCCTTACAGTGTTATGAGGCGGCTTTAATCTCAGGAAAGAGTCGCCCACTTTCTAGCAGAATATTTTAGAAAACCTTGTGGCATCCTCCCTCCCTCACCATCCTGCGTCCTCATCTACCCATCTTCCCCTTTATTTGGGGGAGAGGGAGGGAAGTCTCCCCTCCCTCTTGATTTTACTTACCACCCCTCCCCCAGAAGCTGAAGGTGTCATTTCCTTTCATTAATTCATTTTGCCAGCTCAAAGTAAATACTCCGTGTAGAGGGAACAAAGACACCCCTTTTTGGTATTCGGTTGAAGTCCCTGATGGGATCAGAAGTTTGCACATCTTTTGGAAAAACTGGCCTTGGATGTGGTTTAGCCACCCCCACCCCCCACCCCCCACCCCCCACCCCCGGCTCCCCCAACACACACACCTAGGAAAACACAAAGCAACCTAAGGAGGAATGAAAAGGTTCCCCAGGCCATTTGTGTTCACAATGCAACGTGAAGTCATGTCGGCTGGGGAGTGTGTGTCCTGCGTGGGTGTCCTTTCTACGTGGGCTTGCAGTGGAGAGAGGAAACAAATGAAATGCGTGGGACAAGGGGACGGTTTGTTTTCACCCTCAAGACCTGGTGAAACCCGTCAAACAAGCCTGACTTCAAAAAACCGAGACTGCCTGGGAAATGTGAATGCAAACAGGGCTGGAATAATCAGCACCACCAACATCTGTCGCCACAGCTGTTTCCTTTCTGGTTGGTGAGAGAACCTGTCTCTCCCCGGGGCTGGCAGTGAACTGCAAGCAACCAGTCCAGGGTCTTTCTCTTCCAAACAGAATCCTCTAGGTCTCTATGTACTTAGCTTGCTTAAAAATAAAACACAAAACAAAACAAAGATGACATTCTCCACCTTTCGGGCGGACATAGGTAGCCTGGTAAAGTAGGTGAGGAAAGAGAGTTTTTGTCATGTGGTCACAGATGGGGAAACTGAGGCACAGAGGCAGCCAGTGACCTTTCAAGTTAATATCCAAAGACGAATCAGAATTGGTGAATTCAGTCCTCAGCCTACTGGATTCTGCTGGGTGTCTTGGAAGGCACTGGGTTTAAATAAAAAAAAAAGAGGTGAGTATTTTTATTGTTTGTTTTCTCTTTCATTCAATCAAAGTGAGCATCTAGGGTGTGGAAGACAAAATGCTTTGTGTCGTGGAGGGGTAAAGCAAGGGCATGGATCCAGCGAAGTGGTGGCTTGGTCTGAGGTTAGGGCAGGGAGGTCTGACAAGGGAACACGGGCTGTCTGGCCGGAGTAACCAGAAGAGACTTCATGGAAGAAGCAGCCTTGAAGTTGCTGGGAGTTGCAGGCTGGCTGAGATTTTGATAAGTAGAGGTAGGAGAGGACATTGGAGCTCCAGAGAACAGTGTGCATTCCCAATCGCAAGGGGACAGCAAATTAGTCTTTCAGGGGCTGGAGGGAGATAAGGCAGGAGTGAAAGAGGAGCCAGCTGCTGCCAGGCTGAGACGTTTGGACTTTAACCTGTGGACAAGGGGAGTCCCAGAGTGACAGCTCTCGGGGCCATTTGTGGAGGGTGAATCAAGGGCTGATGCCCGGCAGGGTTTGGAGTTGGGGAGGAGGCATGGATTGAGATCCCAGTGGGAGGCTGTGCGAGGCATGAGGCGTGAGGGCTGCTGTGGGCCAGTGGCATAGGGTTGGAAAGGACAAATGGTTGTGCAGGAACTGGATGGACATAGGGCTCAAAGCAGAGAGGCAGGTCAGAGGTGACTGGGTTTTCAAGCCTGGGTGACCAGGGAAAAAAGGCAGCCTCGTTATGTGCAAGGCATTAAAATAACATTTAAATCCAGTTTTGCATGCAGAGTATTTAAAACAGAGAGAGCTTCGTGAAAACAGAGAAACTCACATACAGACGTTAATGAGCTTTTCCAACGTTGAAGAGCTTTCATTGTCAAAGCCAGATGCTTGGCCTCCTGGCAGAGCCGCAGCCAGACTTAAAGCCAGGATCTCAGAGCTCTGTGCCTTCGTGGGGTGGACAGAGGAGCAGCCTGTAGAACGTGTATTTTCTCCAACACATTATTCTTCCTTAGCACTCATTTCAATTTTTATACCATTATTGAGAAAGGAAGTGAGAGCAAGCTATCCAGAGGCATTTTCTCTGCACCTCCCAGGCGGGAGGAAATGTTCTGGTATTAAAACTGATCTGGCGTTTATTTACTTATTTTTCAGTTGCATCCAGTGTTTGCTTGAGAATGTTCCAGAGGGCAGATAACTGGATCATCACGCAGCCAGTGCAGGCCAGAGGATGGAAAATGGTGAAAACGGACTGGACTGGGCATCTGGGTCCAGAGTTCTCTTCCTGGGTATGCTGGCCAGGCTGTGTGATCCCATCCACACAGTGGCACCCTCTGGGCCTGGCTTCCCCACCTGCAAACTGAGGTGAGTCGACTGATCTCGAAGGCCCTTTCCAGCTCTAGGCCTGTGGATCATTGATGTGACTCTTTCTCTGAATTTTCCCAGTGGTTTCCTCCTTATAGTCTGTATTCTGCTTTGCATGTGCAAACAGAAAGGATATTTATGTCGGGTGATTTAGACTTTATTCTGATTTTTAATAACTTCATTTGCATTGAACTTTATAAATATTTTGAAAGCATCAACACATCCATTCTCACTTGATCCATGAAACTGCCATGTCAAGTGAGTAAGCCAGGGAATTTAGCCCCAAATGTACAGCTAATGATAATCATTCCTTTCAGGGAGTGCCTACACATGCCAACATCTGCCTTACAGTGAATCTCTGTTTAATCACCACAATACCTTGTGGGTATCGCTATCCCTACTTTACAGATCAGAAAGCTGAGACTTACAAGGGTTGGGACTCACTGAATACTTCCTGCTCCTCTGTGGCTTAGACAGAGTGTGAATTCTGGTCTATCAACTCTAACTCTGCTCTCCCAGGCCTGGGGAAGTCGTCCAAGGGTGCCCACTGTCTCCTTCTTCTGCACAGTATTTCTCCTATGAGTTTACCATCTGTACCATCCAAGGACACTGTTGGCCAGCATGGCCTTCCATGGTCTTTGTGGCCTTCCATGACCTTGCCATGTGAATTTTAAGGGCCGAGATTTAAACCAGGCAAGCTGTTGAACAGATGTTTGTCAAGTACTCAATACATGTCTAACACTCTACCACGAGCTTTGGGACCCTGAAGAAATATTAGAAATGTCTCATTCCATGAGGATTTTTCAATCTGAGATGAAGAAACCAACTGAGCCAATAAAACTTCGGTGAATGGGCAGTGTTCTGCATAATGGAGACGACCAAACTTTGTGGAATGGTCACTCTGCTCCCACTGCAGCCTGGACTATTTAGCTTGGCAAGCCTATGTGGGGGCCACTTTCTACACATCTTTTAGGGAGAAGGATGTTGATCCAAATAGAGTATTTCAGTCACTGCCTGGAGGTCCCACAGCCAGCAAGTAGCACAGCCAGGATTTTAATCAAGGCCTCTGACCACAAAGCCTTGCTCTTTCTCCGTGTGCCACATGGCCTCCCATTCTCGACAGCATCACGTGTGGGTCAGGGTGGGGTGCACAGACCTCTGAAAGTGTAGACTCCGGAGGTGTAATGAGTCCACCTGCAACATGCTGAACAGAAAAAGGGTCTCACTTCTTTATGGTCTTGCCTCACAATGGGCAGTGTGAATTCTGTGGCGAATCCTTAAAGGACTGCAAGAGAGGGAAGAAATCAATGGGTGGATAGCTTAGAATTTGGGGAAGATGGGCTTTGGGTTTGAAGACTGGCTTCAAGTCTTGGCTCCATCATTTACCACCAGTGCTTAATCTCTGTATACCTCAATTTTCTTGTCTGTAAATAGGGCAATGATATTTCTCTGTCCAGGCTTAACATATGGCATTTGAAATATCTGATGGAATGACTGGTCCATGGCAGATGCTCAGGCAAATGGCAGTTACCCGAGGAAGCTATATGGACAGAGCCTGTTGATGAAAACTACAAATAGCATGTTGGTTCAAAGCGAAGACAGTTGAAGAATTTGTTCTTTGTCCAATGGCTTCCTTGTCCTGGGTTTTGATCCTTTTCCTAGTGTTTTTGGCCCTGGAATAATAGGTAAGCCAAGCAGACCCAGTTCTGGCAATCTCTTGCTGCATGATAAGCCACCTAACACAGGGGCTTAAAGCAGCACTCGTTTATTTGCTTATGATTCTGTGGGTTGACTGGGCTCAGCTAGGCTGCTCCTGCCTGGGGTTCCTCAGACCGTTGTAGTCAGATGGCTCTGGGGCTGGCATCATGTAGGAAGCTGCTTCCCTTGTGTGTCTGGAGTCTGGGCTGAGAAGACTCCAACAGCTGAGCTCCTTGGGCATCTCTTTCTAGGTGGTCTTCCCACAAGGTTTCTCCTTTTTTCTTTTTTTTCAGCTTTCGAATGTACATCATAATATCTTTTGAATTCTGTGCAGATTGCATCATGTTCACCACCCAAAAACTAATTGTGGTCCATCCCCTCACATGTGAGCCTAATCACCCCTTTTGCCCTCCCCCCCTTCCCCTATGGTAAGCACCAATCCAATCTCCATTGCCATGTTTTTGTTTGTCATTGTTTTTATCTTCTACTTATGACTGAGATCACATGGTATTTGATTTTCTCCCTCTGACTAATTTCGCTCAGCATAATACCCTCAAGGTCCATCCATGTTGTCACAAATGGCCAGACTTCATCATTTCTCATGGCTGAGTAGTAGTCCATCCTGTATAAACACCACATCTTCTTTATCCATTCGTCCCTTGATGGGCACCTAGGTTGCTTCCAAGTCTTGGCTATTGTGTATAATGCTGCAATGAACATAGGGGTGCAGGTATCTTTATGCCTTTGTGTTTTCAAGTTCTTTGGATAAATACCCAGCAGTGGGATAGCTGGATCATATGATAGATCTATTCTTAATTTTCTGAGGATACTCCAAACTGCTTTCCATAGTGGCTGCACCAGTTTGCACTCCCACCAGCAGTGAACAAGGGTTCCCTTCTCTCCACACCCTCTCCAACATTTGTTGTCTCCTGTCTTGTTAATTATAGCCATTCTGACTGGAATGAGGTGATACCTCATTGTAGTTTTGATTTGCATTTCCCTGATAGCTAATGATGTTGAGCATATTTTCATACGCCTATTGGCCATCTGTATATCTTTTTTGGAGAAATCTCTGTTCAGATCTTTTGCCCATTTTTTAATTGGGTTGTTGTTTTTTGTTGTTGTTGTTGAGATGTATGAGTTCTTTGTATATTTTGGATATGAACCCCTTATCTGATATACGGTTTGCAAATATCTTCTCCGAATTGTTAGATTGTCTTTTCCTTTTGTTGATGGTTTCTTTTGCTGTGCAGAAGCTTTTTAGTTTGATGTAGTCCCATTTGTTCAGTTTTTCTTTTGTTTCCCTTGCCTGGTCAGACATGGTACTTCAAAATATGCTGCTAAGCCACATGGTTTCTCTTTAAAAGCAGCAGAAGGTCAGGAGGAGCTCTTGGTGGCCTGCTGGGGTCCTGTACCCATTCTTGAACCAATCGCAGTGGCTAGAGGGAGAATGTGTTTTGATTAGCCAGGCTTAGGTCATGTGCTTCTCCTGGGCCAACCCCACCCACACTGCTTACATTGAGTGTGGGAAAATGATAATTCTCAAGAGAAAATCGAAGTGGGGAAGCAATCGATGATGGGAAAGCAAGACTATCAATTGTGCACTGGAGTTCCTCATTTGTCACTGGTGCTCGATAGACTTTTTGTCAATGATAATGATGAGTGGGGATAGGTCTGACACCACTTGTACTGAGACACCAAGACCAGTGGCTTCTCTTCTGGGACCAGAAGCTACACAGGGTGCCATGCCTTGGGGATGGAGTGGTGGGCAGCTTGAGGGTTTTGTAAACCCTACACGTTGGCCTAACTTGCATTTTCCTACATCTGCACTTTTGCTTATGTCATCTCTTCCACTTGGGGTGGCCTTCCTACCCATTCCACCTATTTGGAATTACGTTGCCCAATTTGTAAGATCCAATTTATCGTCATTTTAGTCAAATGCGAACTTTTCTTCCTCTGATCTTTGTCACCTTGCTACTCAAAGTGTGGTCGGAGTGCCAGCAGCATCTGGGGATTGTCAGCAATGCAGAGCCTTGGTTCCCGCCTCAGGTTTATTGATCAGAATCTGCTTTTTCACCTGATTCCCAGGTGGTTCTTAGGCACATTAGAGTTTGAGCAGCACTGCCCCAGAGCAGTGTTCTCACAGCGTGGTCCTGGGAGCCTGGAGATCCCCCAAATTCTTTCAGGGCATCTGAGAAGTCAAAACTGTTTCCATACTAATAGTAAGACTGTATTTCTTTTTGTTCTCTCATTCTCCTGCTAGTGGCCCGGGGAGTTTTCCAGAAGCTACATGACCTGTGAGAATGCAATCTTTCTGACAGGTGTTGGAATGTATACTTGAGTGTTCTTGTGTTTTAAAATTTTGTTTTAATTTCTGATGTGATAACAATAAATAAACATAACTCGCGTTATAATTTTTAAGAATATAAAGGGATTCTGAGACGAGAAAGTTCGAGGACTCCGGCTCTTGATCCTTCTGAGCAGGGAAAGTGTTGACTTTACCTCCGTATCTCCAGCTTCCAGCGCTGAGCCTGGCTGGCTGGAGGCGCTGGGTTAGTGAGTGTACCTGCTTGTGTGTGCCTCCTTGTCCCTGAGGCCAGGAGAGGCTCCCAGGGTTACTCCCAGGCACCTGGCTCTATGGAGTTCCTTTGTTCGGCTAATAGACACAGAGCCTCAGAATACAGAGTAACTAAAAAAGAATTTAGATTCGACCCCCTGCATCATCCTTTCATTTATGGCACTTTTCACCCTTCAGTTCACACTGTTCAACTCCCCAGGGGTAGAGAAGGAACTCCTGTTCTCATTTAAAGAAAAGCAGCACAGATTAGGAGGTATATGACTTTCCAATATCGCAGAATGCGCTGGTGTCATCTGGGACCTGGGTCTCAAAATGCCTAGACCAGAGTCCTTGTCGCTAGACTGTGCATCTAGGAAAGGCCATAAATGAGCGCAGTGGTATCCTGGATGCCTTACTACCATGAACAGCTGCAACATCATGGGGTGGTGGAGCCGGCAAACACTCAGGTGTCAGGAACAGAATGGATGTGGATGTGAGCATCTCTGCAGGGGCGGAGGCTCACCCCCACCTTCTGGAACTCTATTCATCCATCCAGTGCTTTCCATGTACCCCCACTGGGCTGGTACCTGTACTTGGGGATCTCAGCTCTTTCTTTCGACGGTGTAAAGAAATCGGCATTCCTATTATCCTGACTGTTCAGAGGGGGAAATTGAGGCTTCCGGGGTAACTCACTCAAAGACGCAGTGTAAGTGGCAGATCTTGTCTTTGCAGACCTGCCTTGCTGCTTCTGCCAAATCCCTCTGGCCCTCTTTCCTGATGGCTTGACTTTGCTGAGGGGCTAGATTTACGATCCCTGCAGTGCCTGTTCATCACTCTGATCCGGTCATCGAGAAGGCCTGTTCTAGGACTGTCTTTGAAATCAGAGCCCCTTCTGGCTGGACTGCAGGTCCCCCTCCCATTTCCTCCCCCCTTCTTCCTTCCCTCCCTCCCTTCTTCCATCCTTCCCTCTTTCTTCCATTTCTTCCTCCCTTCTTCCTCCTCCTTCTTTCTCTCTCTCCCTTCCTCTGTCCCCTCCTTAGAAGGTTTTGGTATCCCAGAAAGTGCTTTGAAAAAGGATGAAATCTCCCTCTTCTAGGGTTAAAAACATTGCTGTTCCTGGTGCAGAGATGTTCTGTGTAAAAGCCCACACCCCCCGCGTCCCCCTCCCTGTGCCCGCCCTGACACACTCAGCACAGAAATGCTAAGGAGCCTGATGCTCTGAGGACCTCCCACCTGGGAAAGGGCAGCTTCACAGCCCTGCCCCGCAGGCACTGAAATATCACATTTGGAATCACGGGCTCTGTTTCTATGCCCCACTCCATCCAAGGTAAACTGTCCATTACCCAGTGTGAGGGACTCAAGTAGGGGGCCAGGGAGCTATAGAGAAACCAGCTCATTGAGACCCAGATAATCCCTAAACCTCATTTTCCCCACTGCATATGACTGCCTCTCTGCCCTGCCCCCTTTTACGGATCTGCCAGGAAGCCACTGGACCGCTTTGCCTGGCACTCCTTTTATCTCCCTGGCCCCAGGGGGCCATGGGCTAATGATCAGCAAAATCGGCCCAGACCAAGAGGCCCAGCTAATCCACAAATTGGATCATCGGCCCCTGAATAATCAAGAGTCGCTGGCACAAAAGTTGGTTCCTCTCTTTGATCATCAGTACGCGCGGAACACACCTACGCCTGCTTTCAGTGGGAGTCCTCTGGGGAATTAAAGGCTGCTTCTGTTTGGCCAAATAAAATTCAGATATAGGGCTAAAAAAATCCAGTGTTCCAGTGTCCCAGGGGGACTGATTTAATAGGACAGTGAGGAGAGGATTGAAAAACTAAAAAGTTGTGTAATTCGCTAGATTTGATGGGCCAGTCCCAGTGAGTGTAGAGACTTCTCTGCCAGAAGAGGGGGTTTAATCGTACGTAAACCTCATGATGCCATATCTCGTGTATGGATCTTAATGATGGCGATATAGTGGGGGGATAATGACACTAGTAAATCAGACCTCCACTGCTTTGAGAAAACCCCGTGTATGGAACGGGGGAAGAAAAAAGATAGAAAGTCATTATTTGTATTACAGGATAATTCTGTTTTTCTTAACTAGGGCTTTCTCTCGGGTTCTTTTAAGTAGCAAGCTTATCAGTGCTTTAATTGACAAAAACTGCTTTTGCCCACAAGTTGTCACGAATGGGTTCATGTGGAACATGCTCCTGCGTTACTAATTTTTCTTTTTTAAAGATTTTATTTTTTCCTTTTTCTCCCCAAAGCCCCCCTGGTACATAGTTGTATATTCTTTGTTGTGGATCCTTCTAGTTGTGGCATGTGGGATGCTGCCTCAGCGTGGTTTGATGAGCAGTGCCGTGTCCGCGTCCAGGATTCGAACCAACGAATCACTGGGCCGCCTGCCGCGGAGCGTGGGAACTTAACCACTCGGTCACGGGGCCAGCCCCTGTGTTACTAATTTTTAATGATCGTTAAGAAACATCCGCCTACGCTTGACATTGGCCAAAAAGCTGAATGTAATAGATGTCCCCTTCTCAGGCTAGGACATTCTCATTTACCATGATATTACGATGGCAGGTCCCAGAGCAAAGGGAAACCGAGAGTTTCCTCAGTTTGGATCTGGACTCTCTTTGGAGTCAGATAGACATGGGATTGAATTCCAACTCTGCTACTTATGAGCAATGTTATTTCCTGTCTCTGAGCCTCAGTTTCCACCCATGGTCAAAACATTCCAGTATTTTCCTGTGTCACCCAGCATAACATCCAAAGACCTCGTCATGGCCTGCAGGACTCTCATAATCTGGCGACTGCTGATCTCTTTGATCTCTTACTTGCTAAGCTCTTACAACTCACATAAGCCAAGCTCACTTCTGCTCCAGGACCTTTGCACATGCCCCTTCTGATCTGGGAAGCTATTCCCCCTGGCCTCTGTGTGGCTCCCCCTCTGCCTTCATTCAGGTCTTTGCTAGAATGTTATGTCCTCAGAGAGGTCCTTCCTGGCTACACAGCCTCAAGTCCCTCCCTCTTTGGCCTGACTGCTGGCTTAATTTTATTCCACAGGACTTAGCATTGTCTGACACATACAATATTTATTCATTCATTGATTAATTTGTTGTCTACCTTTGCTGATAAAAATGTAAAACCATCAAGCAGGGAATTTGTCTCATTCGCCCCTGTGTTTCCACTGCCTAGGACTCTACCAGCACCTGGTATAGACATCCAGTGGTCACAGAACGAATGACCATGGGATATGGCAATCATAAGATCGACCTTGCAGGTGTTGTCAGAATTGGGAATGATGAGGTAAAGCCTGGCACAGAGCAGGTAAATGCTAAGTATTGTTACTGTTGTTAATATTATTAGCACAAGCCTAGTAAACTCAAGTTTTTTGTGAGTATTTGCTGAATTGGTTGGACTTGAAGGGCCCCGAAGGACCTTTAATGGACAGTGAGTCAATTCCTCTTAATGAACTCAGCCTCGGAACCTGTGTATCTGAGGCACCTGTCAAAACCTCCTCGTGCTCAGGAGTACAAAACTCCAGTGCTTGCAGGAGCCTGGAACCGAGACTTGAGACAGTCTGGGTGGGAGCTGTTGACCTGCGGAGACCATGCTCGACCCCCGGTAGCTCCAGGGTTATGGGACTCTTGGCTTTTTTAAGAGAAACTGGAAATGCATATTCTTAAGTAAAATCTCCTTATTGAAAAATGGTGGTTACTGCTTTGGGTGTCCTCAAGGCCACTCCACATTTGGAGACTCACTAGAAGGGCTCACGGGACTCAGCACGTGATTGTGCTCATGGCTGAGCTTTACTGCAGTGAGGCTGCAGGAGACGCAGATGGATCCGAAGGGGAAAGACACAGGCCGAGTCTGGGGGAACCCATGCCCCGGCTTCCTCTGCTCTTTCCCTCCTAGGAGGAGACACCCAGAGCCCCCTCTTCCCCCAGCAACAAAATGCAGTGACATGTGTTCAATGTTTCTGTGCAGGGCAGCCATTAGGGACTCGGTGCCCCCAAGGTTTTGATTGGGGGCTGGTCACTCTGAGAGCAGGTACTAAAATTCCAGACTCCCGGGGGAAAGCAAGTGTCCAGCATACACCACTTTGTTCCACGGTCTCCGCGCAGCAAGCTGCTCTTCTCAGTGAGGGAATGTTTCCTATCCAGGCAAGGAACCGTCTACCAGCCAACTTCCCAGATGCCAGCCAAGGGCCAACCGTGCAGGCCGGCCTTCTAAGGATAGCAGTTTCAGCCCTGCTGCGTTAACTCGCACAATTCCCAAGTGAAAAATGTTAAGCTTTTTATTATGGGACATTCCCAACATATACGCACAAATAAGATCGTATCATGAACCTCCACGTATCCATCACCTGGCTGCCGCGGTTAACGCATGTCTATGTTGGCTCATCCGTGTCCCCACACACTTCCCATCCTGCCCTGAATTAATGTGATGCAAACCCCAGACATCACCTTCCTTAAGACTTCAGCAGGTACCTCTAAGTGATAAGGACTCTTCAAAAGTGATCTGGAGTGCGAGCTGCCAGTTTGCAGGCTCCGCCCCAGCCCCATGCCAGGGATCATTTCCAAATGATGGTTCTTGGTTGACTGGCTGCCTTGTCAGACCCTCCCTTTGCCAACATCACTGCCACGAGGACTTGAGCCTGAGGGAGGGTAGGAGGGCACATTCGTGGAGTGTCTCTGTGCCCCAGGTGGTCAGGGCCGGGTACTCTGGCACTGAATTTTAGCAGGATATTTGCTTTACCAGAATGATCCTAGTGGTTGTTAGTGTGCGTGACACGGGCTTTGGCTTGACTGTAAGCTGTCGGAGGACAGTAGCTGGAGCTACTGTTTTTCAGCTGTCTTCAGTGAGGCCCACAGGAGACTCTGGGTTTCCAGAACCCAAAGAAGTGATGCTGAGTGTCAGCAGAGCAAAGGAGAACAGAGCTTACAGCAGCCTGTGAACTAAGAGAGTTTGTTTCCGAATAGTCCTGCTCTTGGTGCTGAGAGATACAGCAAAGAGAGAGGAGAGCACTGGACAGGGAGTCAGGAGGCCCGGGATGTGGTACCTTGGCTCAGTCACTGACTGACTGAGCGTCCCTGGCCACGTCACTTCACTTCCCCAGCCTTAGGTTTCTCATTTGTAAAAGTATGGGGTTTGTCACTCACTCACTCATTCATTCATTCATCCTACAAGCATTTATTATAAGGTATGTATGAGCTTGGCACTGTGGAAATGAAGATTAAACAGTTTTTAAAAGACAGTCCCTGCCACCAAGGAACTCACATTCCTGTATAGGGAGTGTGCACACACACACTCACGCACGTGAGCTGGAGTACCAGACTCACATATGATAAATCCTGTAAGAGAAATGCAGCCTATTTGAGGGGTTGAGAGGGAGTTCATACCATTTGTTGAGCTCCCGCCATGAACCAGCCCTGACTTCCTCAAATACTCTTAGCACGTTATTCTTACTCGAGCCTCACGATGAACCTGCCAGGGAGATAGTGCTGTTCCCAAGCGTGTTCGTTTGCTAGGGCTGCCATACCAAAACCCCACAGACTGGGTAGCTTAAGCAACAGAAGTTTGTCTCTTTACAGTTCTGGAGGCTAGAAGTCCAAGATCAAGATGTTGGCAGGGTTGGTTTTTTCTGAGGCCCCTCTCTCTGGCTTGTGGATGGCTGTCTCCTCCCTGTGTCTTCACATGGTCTTGCCTCTGTGTGTGTGTCTCCTAATCGCCTCTTCTTATGAGGACATCAGTCATATTGGATCAGGGCCCCCCCATAGGACCTCATTTTACCTGAGTTACCTCTTTAAAGGCCCTCTCTCCTAATACTTTCACAGCCTGAGGTACTGGGAGTTAAGACTTCAGCGTATGAATGTCGGGGACACAATTCAGTCCATAACTCTACCCTCCCCCTACAAATAGTAGATTGGACAATTGAATCTCAGAGAACTTCAGTAACCTTCCTAAGGTGCCATGGCTGGGAAATGTCTGAGCTCCCATTTCACACCCAGATCTGCCAGGCTCAGAGGTGTTTTTCCATCAGACCCCTCAGTGTTTGGTGGTACCCTCCCTGGAGGGACAAATGTGGGCACTCTCCTGACTCCAGTGACACATGATCTTGACTCTTGCTATGTGTCAGACAGGTGCTAGGGAGGGTCTTGGGTTGACTTCCCAAGAAGCAGACCCTGAGATGAACATTTGTGTATTAGTAATTTATTAAAGAAGTGCTCCCATGAGAAACTGGAAAGAAAGTTTGGGAAACAGGCCAGGGAAGGGGAAGAAATTAAGTAAGGATATGACTTCAGGAAAAGTTCCACACAGAGTAGCTGCATCCTGGTCCCACAGGGGACCTCTGGAGTATGTCATGCCGCAGAGTCATCCCAGATCAAGGCAGGAGCGCTGGCCTTTCATACTCTGCACCCATCAGTCACTGGCTCAGAACTGCCCCAGGGGGAGAACACTACCAGCTCTCTGGGTGTTCAGACAATGTGACTCTGGTCTCCAGGAGAGTCCCCTAAGGGTACAGGCTGTCAGAGATGCACGCTGAAGCTCAGGGGACAGATGCACAGAAAAGGAGCCCATGAGGATCTGGGCAGGGCACTGACAGTGTCCACCACAGAGAGGGAGTAAGCTTCTCGGGTCATCAGAGCATACAGGAGAGGTATTGCAAATATGGGTTTGGCCTGACATTGTCTAATTCTGCTCTTGCTCTATCAACATTCAACTCCTTTGCAGCATTTCTCAGAGGTACAGGTGACTTTAGGACACCTTATGGGGGAATGGAGTGAGGAATTTCAGGCTTTCCTCCTGGCTGCTTGGAACTTCCAAGGAACCCTGGGCTGCGAGTTCTGGGTTCAGTGCTGACTGTCACTCTAATGGTGGATGTGATCCTGAGCAAGTCATGTCCTGCCTCCCACCTGAACAGTCAAGATAATAAGACTGTCTTTCTTTCCTAGGCACCTATTGAGGGCAAAATGATGTCACAGGTGGGAAAATGCTCTGAGAAGTAAAAAGGATTAAAAAAGCACAAAGTGTTATTTTAATAACATGACGACCGTGCTTGGAAGGGAAAAACACAAAAACAGGCATTTATGATCTTAAACATCTGACCTTAGCTCATGTTCTCAGTGGTGTTATTGTTAGCCCAATCCTCAGCCCACAGTCAGTGCTGGAAAACCCTCACAGACCCAGTTGACTGGAACCTTGACGGGTGAGGAGGCCTCCTTCTCTCTAGAAGACCTGGGTGGGGGCTTAGATGCTTTTCCTTATGCCTCCTACCTTGACTTAGCCAAACTGCAAGGTTAAGGACACAGTTATCCAGACTGCCAAGTCTGCCCAAGCCTTCTGCCCCAACTACAAGGATCCAACTTACAAATTTAGAGGGAGGAGTCCACACAAGACCACTCTCAATTCTGACCAACTGCAGACTCAGGGGTTTCCCAAAACCATCTCAGCTTTGATTTACTACAGACTCAGAGAACTCACAGAAACCTGTCATACTTGTGGTTACCGTTTATTACAGGGAAAGACACAAGTCAGAATCAGCAGAAGGACAAGGCACTTCGGGTAGAGTCTAGGAGGCTTCCAGACGCAAAGCTTCCATGTCTTCAGGACCCATCACCGTCCCAGTATCAGTGTGTAACAATACACAAACATTACTAACAACCTTGGAAAATCACCCAAGCCTTCAAGTCCAGAGTTTTTATTGGGGCTTCATTACATAGACATGATTGATTGATTAATTGCACAGGTGGTTGAACTCAATCTCCAGCTCCCCTTTCCCAGAGGTCCAGTTGATATCAGGTGGTTGGAGGAGTCCACTCTGAGTTACCTTGTAGGAAAAAACTATCAGGTTTGGTTTGAGGGCCCCCCCGTGAATAATAAAGACACTCCTATTACTCAAGAAATGCCAAGAGTTTAAAGATTACCTAGGAGGAGTTGGGGGCAGGCCAGACCTATCTTTGGCAAGGCCAAATTCTTTACTACACACCTCCACTATTTCTGTCCGAATCATTCTTCCAGATGCAACTCCAGTCCTTTCTGCCTGCACTCTCCGAGCCCCTGTGTATTTCTCCATCCTCTCATCTCCAATGGCACTGACTTTTCTTAACAGATAGGAGACCAGACAGGAGTCGTGGTTAAGAGCTCCAGCTTTGGGGAAGATACTTGGGTTCAAGTTCAGACTTTACTACTTCTTAGCTGTGTGACTTTGGGAAAATTACTTACCCTTTATACATCTCAATAAATGTTAACTATTAGGTTTATTTTTGTTGATATTTAATCCATATTACTTACAATTTATGTAGTATTTGTATGATAGGCTGACCCTTGGTTTTATACTCTTATTTAAACCTTTTGAAGTCTTAATTCCTGTATTGCAAACTCTTTAAGTGGAGGGACATTAGCACTTTGGAGGTAAATACTAAGGCGTTGAGGGTACGGAAATGAGTGGCACATTTTTATTCTACAGGAACTGCTGGTTTTCCTCGAGGGAGGAAGGAAGTAAGGTAGACTGATAGTACTGTCGTGAGGCAGAGGTAAACTAAGTGTGGTTTGGAACCGTGGAGGAGGAGGATCTAGTTTGGGGCTTAGGGTGAGGGTGGGGAGGAGCTCAGAAAGGCTTCCAGAGGAAGAGACACTTAAGCTGGGCTCTTACTAATCTGCTGGGATTCTCAAACTTGGTGTGTGTTACAATCACTTGGGGAGCTTGTCAAAAATTTAGGCTGCTGATTCAGAGTGCTGAGGGGTGGCACCCAATCCTCTGTTTTTGTTTGTTTCCAGCTTGCCTGGCTCCTACATGTATTTGTGTTCAAGGCCAGCAGGGAGTGCCAAGTTTTGTTTTGATACTTGTCTTAGTCAGTTGGGGCTACCATAACAAAGAGCTGTAGACTGGGTGGCTTATAAACAACAGACATTTATTTCTCACAGTTCTGGAGGCTGGAAGTCCAAGATCAGGGTGCCAGCATGGTCAAGTTCTGGGGAAGGCCTTCTTTGGTCTGCAGACTGCCAACTTCTAGTGACTTCTAGTTGTATCTTCACATGGCAGAAAACAGAGAGAGGAAGCAGGCTGTCTCATGACTCTGATGAGGGTCCACCCTCATGACTTCATCTAATTAATTCCCAAAGACCCCACGTCCTAATACTGCCACTTCACAGGGTAGGATTTCAGCATGTGAATTTTGAGGGGGACACAGACATTCAGTCTATAACATTACTTGTTAGAGAACAAACTACTGGTTTTAGCAAGCTCATCTCATTATTAAAATAAGCAATATTTGGCAAATTTAAACAAAGAATTCAACATCTGGAAGAGTTTTTGACAGGTGGTATCATTAGTGACTTACACGTAGAGAATATGACCCAGGACATTCAGAAGCCAAATATGGAGGCTAAGACAAAGAACACGATACTGCCAGAGAAGGCTGCCCAACAGCAGATGCGCTAGGGGCCGGGAGTGCAAGAGGCTCATGTTCAAGGCTAACGTGCTGGGAACCCAATCAATACCCGCAGCAGGGTACCTGGGCTGTTCAGCTGCATGAAGCCATATTTTGGGAGGGAAGCAATGTAACCTGTGCTAGATAGAGTTGTGCACCACAGCAAGGTATGTTGCAACTAGGGACACTAAATATCTCTGGATTAAAATCCTGTAGGGAAGAAATAAGTGCAGGATATCCTCTATATCTTCCTGAATAAGTGGGCTTTTGTTAATTAAGAAGATGGGTAACAGGTTAATAAACGCCATTGACAATCAAGACCTAATAATCTATAGGGGCTTTACAGTCGGCCTTGAGAAGGTCAAAGGGAGAGGATTGTTAGGGATTGTCTAGCCTGCTGCTCTCCAACCTCTGTTCTGCGGAGCCCTGGGGTGCCACGGAGCTGCCGTGAGGCTTCTCTGGCAGTATCGTATCTCTGGCAGTATCAGTATTTTTCTGAGCAGGGTCGAGTTTCAGGCCTTCCTCATTGCCCATGGCTCCTTCCAACCAGAGGAACTCTGCTATGACTTGCTTCATTTATCCTTCTTGGTATTGTTTTCTTTTGGAGAAAGTGTCCTGGGTCTAAAAGAACAGTTTGATAGCCGCTGGTCTGATTGAACCCTTCATGTTGCAAATGGGCACAGTGAATCTCAGGGGAAGCGTCTTGCCCGAGTTGTTCAATGCTGTGCAGCCTGAGTCAGCGCCAGAACCTGGTCTGGTGCCTGTGTGGGGCTCTTGCTGCAGTTCTGTTGGGCCTCAGTTCCATTCCAGAATAACCCAGAGTAGACGCCACAGCTCTGCAGACATGAGTGTGAAGAAGGGAAGGACACCTGGTCTGAATATACTTGTGTGTCACTGTGTCCTCAATCTGATAAGCCAAAATGAAAACAATCTTACACATTTGTGTCCTGGAGAAATATTCATGAAATCGCCTTATGGTTGCCTTCCTGTGGGGCCAGGTCACTCATCAGAGCTTTCCTGGGCATCACAGGAATCCAAACCAGCCCGGAAAGGAATTCTCTCAGGTACCACAATCCATCGTGCTGGAAGGCTGGGTTGACAGCTAAAATGACCAACAAATGGAGCAGAGATAGAGGTGGAGCTGGCAAGCGACTGGGCCACAAAAGAAGGCACACTCCTGCCCAGGTGATGGTGGGTCCTGAAGCTGCAGAGGAGTGGTGGTGATTGGCTAGGTTTTGGATCATGTTCTGCAGTGGCTGTTGCTGAAAAGAAACAGGGATAGGACTTAAAAGACCAAGGACTTGATCTTGGCTTGTCTCTTGCTAGCCTCACAATCTAGAACAAGTGTCGTATTTTCTATGAGCCAAGACAGTGAGCTCCACAAGGCAAGGACTGAATTTAACCCATAGTGTGCAGTGTCCAGCATGTTGGGACATTCAAAGTCCCAAGAGACGCAGGTTTAGGGGTGCTCTTAAGCCACTGCTTAGTATAGGAGTAATTCCCTGCTTTTCCGCTTTGAGAACTGCCTCTTGTACTCGTTAGTACTGTTGCTTCATCCTTTTCTCAGTAATTCTCATTCTCTCTTCTTAACCCTCATTCAAAACACACCTTCTCTCTCTCTCTCATCCGTGCAGCATTTTCTTTCTCTCCACTGAAGGTGTGATTGTTTTGTGAATGAAAGAAGCGTGGAGTTGGTGGGGAGAGCGATGGGCTGTGCAGATTTCGTGCAGTTATATGGGATGCTGCTAAAAGAGCGTGGTGGGGTAGTCCACTGAGTGTGTCCTGCATGCTCACCAGTGTGTTGTGGCTGGATGAAAGTGTGGAAACTCCAGCCAGAGGGCCACATAATCACTCAGCAACCATATCCTCAGCACCCCAGGTATGCTAGGCACCTTGGGGCAAGGGACAGAAAAATGTTAGATGCCTTCTCCTCCAAAGCAATTCAGGCACAAAGAGTGAAATACACTAGAAGAGCTCTCTGTTGTAGAAAGCAACAGTACAAGAGAGGCCACGTGGCAGAACGTACGTAATTAGAAATGCAGATTACAGCAGTATCTGAGATGGAAGTATCTGAGATGGAAGATACTGACGATACCCTCCAGGCAGTATCATTCTGGGAGAGAAGTATCCTCTCTTTGGTTAGATTGGAAGTGGAATGGCAGCTTCCCAGGGCTACTGTGGATGGTGGAACAGGTTGTTCACTGCACATACTGTCCAGCCAAGGGGATAATGGAGGCTGCAGTCCAGCCCGTGATCCTTTCACAGAACTGTGCACACTAGCAGGGGGACTCAGATGTTCTGTGTGAATTCACAAGACACTGGCCATCAGCCATACTACTTAGCTAACCTCCGCAACCTTGAGAGACAGAGCTGGGCTCTCCAGCCTCTACTCCTAGTCTTGGGCATATGTTGGGAGCACCTGCCTTTCTAATCCTTCATGTTTCCATGAGAGTGGTTCTAAAATATTTTTGGGTCACAAATTGTTTTGAGAATCTGATGAAAAATTTGGAACTCCCCTCCCCTGCAAAAGGTACATTCACTCAATAAGCTTGTGTGAAATGTCAAAGGATTTATCCACCTGGAGTCCATCAGTTGAGCCTTTTCCAGAGATCACTGCCCCTGGTTGCAAACGCTTGTGCTAAAATAATCCTCTCGGCCTTGCACTCTGTTCGTGGAGGACAAATGAGTTGCCCCACCAATGGATGGCTCCTGCTGACCTACACTTCTTGTTGAATGGAGCCAATTTAGTCAAAGGCTGGAAGCATGGGGAATTTGACCTCTTCCTTCTCTCTTCACACTGGGTAGTTTGAAGTAGCAATGCTGTGTGTGTGTGTGTGTGTGTGTGTGTGTGTGTGTCTCTTCTGCAGTTCCAAACCTTCCCTCTGGAGGGCTGTTCCTCAAAAATGAGGGGCTGGCAGTAAGGGTGGACAAGGGAGGCCTGGCATAGGTGTAGAATCACGTTATCTAAGTAGCTTTATGAATGGTCCCCTGTGGTTGGGGATGGAACAATGAGGAGCATATAGACACAGTGTTGTCAGTGTCAGCTCTTGTATGGATGTGAGTTATTACTAAAAATGAATAAATGAAAACAGAAAAAGGTCATGCATAGACCAATGCTGTGATGGTGACATGAACCAAGTATCATCATTAATCTAAGTCTGTGCATTGAGGCTGGACAAGGTCAGGGTGTAGGTCACGGAGAGCCCCCGTGGTGGATAAAGGAATGGGGCCTTGGAAGCAGCAAGGAGCCCTTGTAAACTAGGGCGTAGACTTGCCTGTTTTTCTCTTTTCTTTTTCTTTCTTCCTTTTTTTTGACAGGTCTTTGTGATGGCATGTAGGAGAATGACTGGAGGAGCACGCTGAAGTTGGGCAGCCTTTGTAGCAGGCTCTAAACTAGTGTGGTGAGGTGAGCCCGGAAGGACTGTGGGCAGGGCCTTGTAATCGATTGGCTGTAAGAAGTCAAATAGAGGGTGGAATTCAAGACTGACTCCTAAGGTTTTTCGGTTTTTATTCAGTTGCTCCTTGAGTTTTTATTCACTGTTCTAACAGGACATATCAACAAATAAAGGCTCTAGTTTCATATAAACAGTGTTAACCAAAAAAAAAAAGATCTTGTTTCTCTAGGGGGTGGGGAAAGTATAAAATTCTGAATTTTCACTTCAAATATGGCCCACATTAGAGGAACTCAGCCACCTGCAAACCTGTACCTCCCTCTTCTGGAAGGAACTTGAGACTCCTGAGTAACCAGGGGCCTGGTGCAGAGACCAGAGTTTCCGTATCGTACACGAGCTCTAGGGTTTTATGGTAATTTGGGTTTCTTTCTCTGCCCTGAAGAGCTACCTTTGCCCTGATGGAAAGAGAAAGACTAGGGTTTTTGTGCTCCAGGCCAGGGGCCCAGATGCAAGCTGTCTACTCCCCAGATCAGGCTTCCTGGGCTTCCTATCCCAGCTAGAACCAGCACCATGTGTTCTGGAAGGAAGCCCAGTCTCCACTGTTCTCCTGGGGCCCATGGAGTCCCCTACGTGAGCCTGTGGTCTGGGAAGCTGGGGAGAAGGTACAGATGTTGCTGCCAGAGGCTCAGGCTGAGGATGGGTGGAGGAGCTGGTACTGGCCATGGATGGAAAGACAGGTGAGTGGGCAGCTTCCAAGACGGTGGCACACTGAGGACCAGTCAGGTGCCTTCGAGTACATCTGGCCCCCAGAAGGCCCTGGGCAAAGACAGAACCTCCTCGTGACATTTCAGCCAATTTGTCTGCCACTAGGAGTCGTGCTCCAGCTTGAGTGAAGGGGTGGATTTTAAAGCCACCAACTGAGCTGGGAGAGTAGGAGGAGAGGCCAGATTAATCATAATAGATAACATTTATTGAGCACTGACTCTGTGCCAGGCACTATGCAGAGAGCTCAGCAGGGATAATTATATTTAATTCTGGTGAGAATGCTTTTCTATATTATTGCCATTTAACAGATGGGAAAACTGAGGCTCTGAAAGGTAAGTTGCTTGTCCAGGCCACAAAGACTGTACATGGTTGTAGTGGCTTCGAAATGTGTCAGCTTGGCTAGGCTAAGGGAGTTTCTCAAAATCCTCTTCTTGTGTATTTGGGGTTAAGCTGGGCCACAAGGGAGATTCCTGTGGGAGATGAGGAGGATTTAGAGGGCGGGAGGAAACAGCAGCCGTTGTGCAGCTCGCACACATTGTGGCTGACCTGCTGGTTCACCTCTTTGGCGTGAGGCAGTTCTTAGGCCTGCAGCCACTTACCTTCCCCTGAATTCGCTTTCCAGTTTCTGGCCTCCTGCGCCAGGTGTGTGCTTAGATCTGTCACAAAGTCTCTGGCTTCTGCAGGACACATGGGCCCCTAGAGTGGGAGGAAAAGTAGAGCTGACAGGGGTTTTAGCTCCTCCTGTGGGCTCTAGCTTGTACTTGTGGGAGCACCTTATGTTCCTCTCCATCTTCCTTCCCAGCTCCCTGCCCTGCAGACTTCAAGCTCCAGCATCAGAGGCAAAGACACATCTTAGAGAGACCAGCTCCTCTAGTTGTGTAAGGTCAAATCCCTGTAAAAAAGGTCTTTATATAAATATATAGGGATGTATATACATATATGGACATGCCTATATGTGTATGTGTATACAAACACAAACATGCGTAGCATAGATATATAAAGAGGAGATATATATATATATATATATATATATATATATATTTATCTCCCAGTGGTTCTGCTTCTCTGATTAAACCCTGACTCATGATCAGTGCTAACACAGTGGTGCAGCCAGGATCTGATTTTAGGTAGTTTCACCACAGGACCTGCACACACTCAAGGACTCAGATTACATGGCTGGGGTTGGCGGGGAGTTGGGAGGGTGGGGCTAAAGGGGTGGGGGGCGGGGATGGAGTGGGTGGGGGTGGTGGGAGGGGTTCCGCTTTGGACAGCATTAAATTGAGGTGCCTGTGGGGTATTTGGGTGGGAGACGCATGGGCAGTTGGAGGTACCTGAGAAGTCTTGTGTTCAGCAGATGATCAGGGAGAGGAAAATTGATGTGGGCCAGCTGGAATTGGAAACAAGTTTTATGGTGGTGAGACTTGATTTAAGTTTCAAAGGCTGGTAGGAGTTGGTTAAAGGAATGGCAGGGAGGAGGGCATTGTGGATGGGAAATAGCATAAGAAAGGCCCGTAGCAGGGTCTGAGGCGATCAGCCTGAATGGTCTAGGAGGGGTGTATTGATTATATGGCCATTGTGATCTATTCAGGTTTGTGAATTATATCTCCCCAAGGATGTGGTGGGCTCTGGCTATTGTGTATTGCATCTGGCAGAGTAAATTTCTAGTTTAATTAAATTCAACTTGCCTCAAACATTTTGTGAGCATCTACTATATGGCAGCACTGTGCTGGATATAAATATGAATAATGACCTGAATCCTGGAAAAATTTGTGTTCAGGTTATAAACATTCAATATATTTTTGTCAAATTGGATTGAAAGGAAATCTTGTGCCAATGACAGGGTTGACTCCAGAGTCCTGATTCCATTTGGAGCTACTTGTGTGGATAAAATGATGAAACTCAAGTCAATTTATCCACCCATCCATCCCTTCCATCCATTCACCCAAAGCTAGCTGGCTTGACTTACCTACCTTCCTATGACTCATCTATCTCTATCAATCAATCAATTATTATTTCTCCTTTTCTTAAATGGGGGGCAGGGTTTAAACAGCCTACAAAACTAGCCATACATGAAATGATAATTCAAAGATAAAAGCAGACAAAATGAAAGTAGAGAGAAACAGACGTTGGCAGTGACAGAGGCTGAATCAGATATTGAATTTAGTGTCAGGTTTATTAGAAATTTGGGCAAAAAAAAAAAAAAAGAAAGAAAGAAAAATGCTGTACACTTGGTTATCCAGTCAGTAATAACTGAAGAGAGAGGAAATCCAAGCTGGAAGAGAGAGACTTCTCCCGGCACTGTGTAGAAGGATTTATTGTGTCAGAGCTGCGTGAGGACACCAGGTAGCATAATGGACACCATCCTCCGCTGCGGTTCCATGAAAGCAGAGAAACGCTCCTCAAATGTTTCTCCTATCGACCCTCTTTAAAGGCTAAGGGCGTAACATTAAATCTTACTTCAGCACAGGCTTTTCAGCGGTAAACTAAGATAATAACGTTCAGCTACATTACATTCTGATGATGGAACTCAGAACAGGGATGGAGCCTGGAGAACTGAGAGGAAGGGCTAGTTAGCTGGCTGTTAGACTGTCTTTCAAATTTCATTTGTCTCCAGAGAGCCTTTGGCTCAGGGACCTTAGTCTCCATACAGAAGGGTCTCTTCATCTCTAAAATACATTGTCATCCACTCAGAACTTGCTCTGTTCCAGGGGTAAGAGAGCTGGACCCTTGGCCAGCCTGCCATCCTCCGTCTCCCAAAGCCAGAAGCCAAAACATCATGTAGAGAAGGTCCCTTGGCTTAAAAAGAATTTGGACAAGCACAACCTTCACCTGGCCGCAGAAAGACTTGGGAACCTCTTGGGGAATGGTACCTCGGGATACAGTGTCCAGGGCTGACACAGTCCGCACCACCAGCAGCTTGTGTGCAGTGGGGCTGGTCCAGGACACGGCCAGTTACCAGGTTGGTGTCTGACTCAGTTTGGTCAGCAGCTCCACCATGTTCAGTGTGTCAGAGCATTAGCTGTGCTGGTCCCCAGAACCCATCCCCCTGAGTGGGCAAATCCTTGGGGATGTGAAGTCAGCACTGAGGGACACCTGGAATTATGAATAGTGAAGCAAGTGCCCCCAATGTGAAGGCCATTTGGCCCATCGTTCCATGAGGATTCATTGAGCACCTCCTAGATAAAGCACTCAGAGGGGCTGGAGCGTGTTTCAAGGAGTGCAGCTGGGAGGAGAAGGAACATGAAAGATGCAAAAGAAATGAAAGAGGTGCACCAGGGCCTTCAGGATTGTTCAAAGGGGTCTAGAGAACATCCAGCATGATACAACCCAACACCTAATTACGAGTGCACAGCAGTGTGCCTCAGACATATGTGACTTTGGACGAATCATAGACACCCTTTGCTCTTAGGTTTCTCATCTTTATAAAGCAGAAAAAGCAGTGTCAGCAGCTTTACCGAATTCAAGTAAGAGAAAAAGGAAGACCATAGTATGGAAGTGCATTGAGAATGTAAAGAAAGGCCAGATGGAAATGCAAGATGGTGTTATTATTAACATAGCAATTATTGATTTAAAAATATTACCTGTGAAATTAATCTGCTTTGGTTTCCAAAGTTACCACTGATCAGCAATGCCAGGCTGGCCATGGAAGCGGGCTCAGAGTGAAGCGAGGATTTGCCTGCCTTCCTCCTCAGCAGGCCCTGTAGACAATGCCTGTGCTCCATCGTCCTTCCCTTTATGCCTCTCTAGACTTTCACACACAATTTGTTCAGGCACATACCAGGCAAGCCATCTGAACCCCTGCCTTCTTGCCGGGGGCTTGCTACTGCTTCTGCACATGTCAGAGGTTGGAGCTCCTTCCTCCTGTTCGTCTGCCCCATAGACACTGCCCAGCTCCCTGCTGCTTTCGGTCAGAGAAATCCCACGTGTCTCAGCTCCATGCGGCTCTCCTTCTCATTTCAGTACACACCATATTCCCTTTTATACTCAACACTAAAATTATTATACTATAATAAAATATTAATAATATAGTAGTGTATAATAATATATAGTATATATCATATGCTATGTTTATATTATACATGTATACTATGTATACCATATACAAGTTAGTTTATATTATATATTATAATACCATACAATATATTACAGTATAATTTCTTACTCAATTCTCAGAAAAACCCACTGAGGTGTTATTACCGCTCTTTTGCAAATGAGGAAACTGAGGGTCAGAGTGGTCTGAGTAATTTTCCCAAAGCTATTCAGTTAATAAATTGCAAAGCCATGATCTTGCGTTGGAGACTTCTCTTTTAGCAACTCGTCTTCCCTGCTGATTCCTGTCATTCTGTAATGCTAGATTACACACTTCTGTAGTGGTTTGTTTGCACTGGTGCTGCTACGATCTGGTGGTGAGATGTTTGTGTCAAGCTGTGTGTGTGTGGGGAGTGTATGTATGTGGTGTGTGCATTTGTGTGTGAGTGGTGTATATGTGTATATATGTGATGTGTGGTATATGTGAATGCATGTTGTGTATGCGTGTGTATCCGGTGTGTGTGTGTGCATGTGCCTGCACACACACATGGGTTGACTTCTCAATCTAAGTATCTTTCAGTTTTTTGAAGTCAGGGGCCAAGTCTCCGACATTAGGCTGAGAACTCCCTAAAGGCCACGTGTGCGCTGTTAGGCCGGACATCCTGGCCGACGATACCTGATGAAACAGTGTCAGAGAACCTGCAGGAGCGGCCACGGAAATAAGGCCTGACCATCCTGCGCCTTCAGCTCTCTGCTGTCCTGTCTGCTGATCCTCAGGGTCCTTCTGCCGCTTTTTAAAAGTTTGGCTGTTGACTCTGTTGGAGGCCAATATGGAATATGCAGCATTTCAAAAAGATGGCAAAAGACACATTAGCATCTAATTGCAAATGTTACCTGTTGTAACAAAATATTTGAATGTCAGTTGAAAAAGAGGAGAGTTGGGGCGTGTGTGAGTGAGTGTGTGTGTGTGTGTGTGTGTGTGTGTGTGAATATGGACGACGTCTAAAGCTCAGATTTTGTATTGACAACAATTTTCCAATATGTAGCTGCGAGTTTGGTTTCCTGTGTCTCTCTGGGCCAGTCCTTCCAGGTCTGCGTGTCTTAGCTTTCGTCAGTGAAGATGCAGAAATAATACTTCTTTCCCCTTCTTGTGGTTATTGCACATGAAAAATTAAAAGCGCTTTACAGGCAGTAGATATTTTATGAAACATCTTTTCAAGAAATAAACGTTAGCAAGCTCCCTCCCCATCCTTGCCCACCGAGGAACACAGAGATGTGGGTGGAAATGCAACCCCCTCCTTTCCTTGCAAGTTCTCCTGTGCTCATCTCCCGCTCCTCTACCTCACTGCCCTTGCCCAGGTCCAGGCCCCTTTGCCCCGGCACTGGTGTCCTACAAGGCTCATCCAGCTTACTGCTCAGATTCTTACAGCTCAAATCCATCCTGCGCTCCTGAATCAGAGTGCTCTCCTCAAAGGGCCGCTTGGTTCATGTCAGTTCCTGCTCCATCACCTTCCCCGGCTCCTCACCACACGCTGAATAAGGCACAGGCTCCTACCCCAGACACTAAGGCCCTGCCCAAATAGGCCAAATTTCCTTTTAAGACTTCTCTCCATGATTTCTCTTCAGTGATCCAAACTGGGCCCTTGACACATTTAACAACTATTTTGGAGAAGTTTACTATGTCAGGCATTGTGCTGGGGTCACATACAAAACAAGTTAAAACGTGACCTGAACTGACTTCAACTGGGTTAGGGTCTAGTGGGGCAAACATGTGACCTAAGTTTTGGCTAATGCTACCATGGGAGTATGCATAGGGTGCTGGGAGAGCACTGAGGAGGGAGTATTTAATCAGCCCAAAGCAATCAGGGAGGGCTTCTTGGAGGAGAAGACATCAGTTGATCTTGAAGAAATTGTCATTTCCTATCTCCCAAACAGTGCACCCTGTCATCTTCTTCGTGTTTGTGTTTGCTTTTAGACTGAATGTCCTTGCCTTATCTACATCTCCTGAAATGCATCCTTCTTTCAAGACTCACTCAAATGCCACTTCCTCACCCATGAATCGTTTCCGGATTCCCCAACTTGAAAAGACTTCCCTCATCAGAAGTGGCCCCGATGATGTTTTTGTACATTGCGTCTCACAGCTCTGTATCTTGTCTCATTCGCTTTTGTTATAGTCATCTGACATTCCCAACTCTGTTTGACTCATTATTCTTTCCTCAGCATAGAGCTTATAGGACTGTCCTGGCGATGTTTGAATTCATTGCTTTGCCGTTATGTCCCCAAGAGAGGACCAGGAGCGGCCCAGAGTGGGTTTGAATGAAACGTGGAGCCAGGTTTGCTGAGCCTGGTGAATAGTGTGTCCCGTTAGCTCAGAACCTGGGCCTCATCAGGCTGAGGTCACAGATGGTCACTGTGTGGCCCAGTGACCTTGGACTTGTATTCTGATCTTGTTCTGAGTTCGGACTTCCAACATCCATCTTTCAGGTTTGGGCCCTTGTTCACCAGGCCATCCATCTGCAGGAGAGGCCGAAGCTGGGGAAGCACTTCATAGGGGAGAAAAGAAGCCTCAGAAGCAGGAACCCAGGGTTCCAGTACCACCTTGTCACTCACAGTGGAGCGACCAAGAGTGAGTCACATCGTAGAAGTGCACCTCAGTTTCCCCATGTGCAATAGGTTGGCACTGGACTCAGGGATTTTTCCAACTCAAAATTATACAAACTATGATGGAAACAGAGCTGAAATCATTCATCTTTACATGAAGTAGAGAAAGTGTGTGAATCTGAATTTGGAGAGTGGCTATCCCTGTGGTGACATGGCATAGCCCAGCTGTCTCCATTGTTTGACCCAAACTGGAAATATCTTCTCAGTTGTTGACAGGAAATTGTGCTCTGTTGGTCAGAAGCTGAGAGGACATCAACATGAAATGCCACATTTTACAGCTTCAAAGACTTTGCTGAAAGCTCATCCCTGCCCGCTGGTCATTTGGCTCTGAGAATAGGCTGTAAAAGGCTTCAATTCCATGTATTTCAGGCTATTCCACCCAGAAAGAGTTTGTAAGCAGGGAAGACATGCATTCTGAAGAGCATTAAGAGCTTCTGCAGTTGTCATTAGCAGCTCTCCTTGGCGCTCCACTTTAATGAAAGGAGTGGCAGTGACATAAGAAAAAAATAACAGCCCAATCTTTGTGTTTTGTAATGAATAATAAAGTATTTTAACCTGTTTAGGGACTTTACACCACGTTAATCCCTTAATCCCCAGAAAAACCAATTTTGTTGACATGAAAAGGGGATATTTAACTTCATCCAATTAATTTTCTACCTTAGAGATGCCATGATTATGAAGAGTAGATTGAATAGATTCATTAGAGCTACCATATTGTGTATCAAGTGGTGGCTTTGACATCAAAAAGTAGCGTCTAAAAAGGAATTCTAAGTCACAATTCTGTTTAAATTCACCCACTTTGAAATACCAGGGCTTTGAGGCCTCCGCATCTTAGCGCTGCTGCTCACACTGAACATCTGCAAGTTTCAGCCACCACACAGCCACTAACGCAGGAACTCGGCTGACATTCCTGCAATACCAGCTCCTTCTCTCCGTTTGAGCTCCAAATTAGGACTGTTCTTGTGAGGAGGCTGAAATGCGTGCTGCAGAAACATTCCTCACAGTAAAAAGTTAGCTAAGTGTGAACTCAATTTTAAATTACACAGCGGGGGAAGCACACCATTCAAATCGTTCTCAGAACAATGGATTGGAATTGGAGATGGAAGATAAATGGTTGGAGATTTAATTATTTTTGCATTGGACTTCCACACGCAGACATGGAAAGGTTTTAATTCCACCCCTCCACCCAACCCCCAGCCAGAACTGAATTTACAAGGATGAAAGAAAAGAGATGATGAAAAGTGAGGGTTACAGCAGCACCACAAATAACCTCACGGCACAGTGAAAAGGCCCTGGGGTCTTCTGGCTGAAGATGATAGGACCCTAGGTTCTTAGGCTCTCTGTGTCATAGAAATTGACAAGAGGCCCAACCAAAGTCTCAGACAAGGTGTTAGTGGGGCTTATGCTCCAGGCAAAGGAGACAGCACAGAAGTGGCTCTCTGGTTGGCTCTCTGTAGGGAGCCCTCCGGAGTCTTTCATGGGCTGAAGGGAGCAGACTGGTGTCTGGATTCTCCTCCTTGAGAGAGGCGTTCTGCCTCCCTCTGCCTGGAGGCGTCATCTTCTCACACCCCATCCGGGTTGTGGTCCCTGCGCCCGCCCAGTAGGTCCAGCACTACCGCCACCCCAGGAAGATAGTATAATGGTCCTCTCGAGGCTTTCTGCGCATGCGGGAGTGGGTCCACTGCTCGGGGGTAGTTTTGCGGTTGGAAGGTTGCTTATATTGATTCCAAAAATAGATGGGCTGGGAGGTGCAGGATGTGATGGTTAAGGGTGAAGTGTAGAGTCCCGTCCCTGTTCTGTCTCATTGCGGTCCCTTTAAGAATGAAAAATGGAACATGGGACATGTCAGGGTGACCGCTCTCTCTTATCCCAGCAGCCACTTTCAGTAGATGTCGTTTACTACCAGCCTGTCACCCAAGGTGGAGGGCAGGAGCACGGATCATAACGTTGGCATCCCCTACATCTCTTGCTCAGTGCTTGCACGCAAGCAGTGTTGTCCAGCACAGCTCTTTCTACTGAGGAATGCCATGGCATGACTACAAAGCAATGACACTGGCGTTATTTATGAGGCTTGTGACAGAGCCCAATACCATGCGGGAATGGGAGGTATTGGAAACAGAGTCTGAATCTTCATCCTACCACCCTCCATCTCACAGCCTTGGACAAATTGCGTGACTTACTTGAGACTTGGTTATCTCATCTGTTACATGGGGAGAATGGTGCCAGCTTCTTAGAGTTTTTACAGTTATATAAGGCAATGTCATGAACACTCCAGCACAGGGCTTAACAAATAGTAGGTGCCAATTTCACCTAATATTTCGTCTATATTTTCCTACTATTAGTAGACAATAATGATGTCTACTAATGCCAGTAGACACTAGTTTCCTTCTTTCCTACCAGGTGGAAAATTAATCTCATTATTTGACTTTGGCGTAAATCATGGAACTTTAAGGGACTACTGAGATCACCTTTTTTTCCCATTAATTTTTTTTTTTTTTTTTTGAGGAAGATTAGCCCTGAGCTAACACCTGCCACCTATCTTCCTCTTTTTGCTGAGCAAGACTGGCCCTGAGCTAACATCCGTGTCCGTCTTCCTCTACTTTATATGAGGGACGCCTGCCACAGCGTGGCTTGACAAGTGGTGCCACGTCCGCACCGGGGATCTGAACCGGTGAACCCCAGGCTACCGAAGCAGAACGTGCGAACTTAACTGCTATGCTACCAGGCCGGCCCCTTTTCCCATTAATTTTGCTCATGAGAAGTGAAGTGACTTGCTCAAGGTTAGGTGGCTGACTGATTATAGAAAGGACCAGAAGCATGAATCCCAACTCCTGCAGCGGAGCTATACCTATGACCTAATGTACTTGATTTGACTGACTGACTGTTGCTTGTGGGGAAGCATTCCTCATCCAGTTCATCTTATTCCAGGTGACTGAATTCAGCCCCTCTCTCTCTTGACCCCCTATCCCCAGCCCCACACTAATCACAAATATTCTTAATTCCTTCAACTCTCTTTTTGCGTCTGCTGCTGAGTGTGCGTCAATCCTAGAACTTCCATTGAGTTTCAGGGAAGATAGTGGTTTTCTCTTAGAAGTTGTTCTTTACCAAACTTTTGCCCCTAAGTACCATAGCCTACCAATTTGATACCCACTTTTGAGAGTTTCTCAGTCCTGAATAAGAACGTGCCTTTCTTCCAGCTTCCAGGCTTCCTAAGCAGCCAGGGCAAAGCTAGAGACCAGGCATCCCCTGGTTTGCTGGGAATGAACTGAGGAGTTGGGTTTGAGTCCTCAGATGCAGCGCTGAGCTGAGAGCAGCAGAAACCAGGCCCAGCTGCATGTGACAGTGGCCTTGCTAGGCCCTCTTCCTTTCAGGTTTGTCCTGACCATTTCTAGGATATGAGAGGTGAGACTGAGATGGGGTCCCCTTGGGGGGGTATAACAGACAGGAAGGGAGGCCAAAGCAGGGACTTGGTGACACATGGTTCAGGCAAGCGCACTGGTCATCGAGCTCTACTACATTTCCTGGAAGAGTATTCTGTTTGTTCACACCAAAGACCAACCTTCTGAGCTTGTCTTCTGTCTTCTTGAAGCTCCAGGATCTTCAGAAAAATGGTGGCATTTAAAGAAATCATTTGGTTGAATGGAAGTTTCCAGAAAGATCTTGGCAGCAGGTGTATCTGTAGGGACTGAATGTGGCTTTGAATGGCTCAAAGAAAAGAAAAGAGAAACATTTGGCACCAAAGGAAGCAAATGGGAAGGTGGTCCATGTACCATGGGCCAGCTGCTGCTTCTGTTGAATTTATTCATTTATTCAACAAATATTTTATTGTGCACCTTTTCTGTATCGGACACTAAGGATACTCCAGGGCACAAACCAGAATTGACAACTGTCGTTATGGAGCCTCTGCTGTCCTTCCCTTTTCCTAAATGTGTTTATTAGAGTCTCAGGGTTGCACAGTAAGAAATTTCTTTACTATTTTGTAAAACACTTTACAACTTATTAACCATTGATAAACTATATTACTGACAACCCCATGAATATATTTGAATTCCCAATTTATTGTAGAGGAAACCTGAGTTGAGTAAAGTTAAATGTCTTGCCCTAAATTATACAGTAGTTTGTTCTCAGTCCCCATCTCTTGGAGTAAGTTTTCCCTAAACTGGAAAATTAGTGCAGGTGTCCTAGCTAGTCTTAAGAAAGGGCTAGCATGTTGTTTCCCCACTAGCAATCTCAGGAGAGTTACATAACTCAGCGAAGATCTCCTTGCAAGCTAACATGTGCCCAGTTGCATATAGCTGGAACAATCCCCATCCTTGGTCTTTCTAAGTCAGCATCACTTTCTAACAAGACCCTCCTTGGCCACCACACTGTCTTCTCAGGGCAGTTAAAGCTTGTAGTCTCTCACTACAAAATTGGCTAATACAAAACCAGACCATACAGTAGACTGACTTCAGCTGCCAGTGTTGTTCGAAATGGAAGTTGACTTTAGCTATGGATTTTAAATGGGTTGATGTGATTTATTTGCTTGGATGCTCCAACCCTTGACTGCCTGACCACCGTGATATCAGTACGTGAGGGAAACTTGAACCCTGCCTCTCAATTTACTGTCAGCAAACCAGGTGATGATTTTCTCTAGCTCTGGTCTGGCCGCCTGGGAAGCCTGAAAGTTGAAAGAAGGGCACTCTCTTGTTCAAGGACTGAGACACTCTTAAACATGATCACCCTTGATGCAATTAGGCTGCCTGCCCCTCCATTCCCCTCTACACCAAAGAGTCAGGACCTGCTGACTCTATAAGAAAAAAGACCCAGTGGGATAGCCTGAGGCGACAAGACTCACCTGGCCTGTGCTGCTGTTGTCCTGCAGGGACCCACTGATCTTTGTGCCGCCTTTCCTTGCTGTCTGTGAAAGGACCTCTCTCTCTAAGAACCGTGGCTCTTGGGGCAGTGCTGTCTCCTCAGTCCAAGGTCAGCGTGAGATGTGCTCTGCCTGCAGTGGGGAGGAACTCTAACCTTTAACTGCCTTCCTTGGCCAGGCTCTTCTGCTTTCTTGCCCCCTGGGTCTCAAGAGGAAGGGAGACAGCTTTCAAGCTTATTTATGTTTTACTCTATCTCTGTGTGATGGTCCACCCAGCTGGAGGACAAAGAATCTGCTTTGCTGACCCTGGAACTAGAAGAACAGTCTCTAATGAGGGATAACAGCTCCTGTGGATCCAGGTCCCTGCTAAACTCTACTCCGAGGGATGCAGAAGTGTCAGAACTCTGCCCACGTACAGTTTAGGAATGGAAGAGGAAGACCTGAGTATTTAAACAAGTAAAAAGCATCCTGAGCAAAGAGTTCAACAAAGACCTGAGGGTCTCTCAAAAAAGAATTACGCAGATTTTACTCTCCCTCAGTCCCCATGTCCCCTTGTAAATGTGCCACGTTATCCCATCAGCCCTTCCTCTTTGGACTTTCCATCTGAGACAGGTACTGAGAGTTATCTGATGCATGTGCTCCTCGACCCATCGCTACGTGGGTTCCTTGCTGCGTCTTTTCCTTCAGAATCTGCCTCCCCCGCTTCCTTGCTCTTGCTTGGTTCTCAGAGCCTGGCCATATAATTGTGGGGGCCTCATACTGCAGTGGGGCCAGAACTCACCCAGAGAGACTCCAGGAAGCCACACAGCAGATGGGGGCCAAAAGGAAAATCCACTTGTAATTCCTTACCTGCTCCTGGCCCTTAGCTGGGGACCGGTTCCTGAGCCTCAACAGATTGAAAAATAGTAATTATAATACCAGTGGTTAGATTTCCTCTCCATTACCCCTTCTTCTCCCTCCCCATCGTGTCCAATTATGGCGGAATTTAAGATTTAAAAGGCTAAGAGCCACTGTGCAGGCTGTAGGCATAAGAGCAGATTGAGCTGGAGGCCTGAGGACGGTCTGAGAGAGTGTGAAAGCACTCAGCCTTGAAAGGACTGGACCAGTTGAGTAGGAGGAAAGCTGGGTTTGGGGCCCTTCTGAGGCTGGCTTTCCTGGCTCTGACCCAATGCCAGGTAAGGGCTTTGGAGCAGCCATTACATTGTACCCTGTCTCTCCTTTGCAGATTAAATCTCCCTAAATAGGCCCTCACAATGCAGACTATCAGCACTCCCCCTGCTTGCTCTGTCAATAATCCATCAATTAAGGGCTGCTAATAATATGCATTGACACAACAGATTAGCCAGATGCAGGCCCTGTTGGTTGGCTCTTCAAGTCAATGGTTGTGGGATTATCAACCCTGCCATTGACGTTTGCTTCATTCTTCCCTCTCCAGTCCCTTGTGAGATGGCAGAGAGAGCTCCATTCAAACCCAAAACCTCAAAAAACAAAAGAGTAATCTCAGCGTGAGGGACTGAAAAGCAATTCAGATCAAGAGAAATCAGAGGCAACCCAATTGCTTTCCTCTCTCTCATCACCACTTTATACCCTCTTTGTACTAGAATTGTCATTTGTGAAGAGTTTAGCTCAGAGGACAGAAACGTCAGAAGCTTCTAATCCTTTAAACCCAACTGGCACAGGGAGCAGGGCGAGCTGCTCTCAGCCATGTCCTTGTTTTCTGGACGTAAGGCAAGGCTGTGATTATCTGACTGCATTGCTCCCTGTCTGGGTAGCACACACATGGCTGCGGGTGGGGAACAAAGGCTTGCGTAGATCTGGCCTTTGGAGAACAGGGGACATTTACTTGTCAAGGGTTATAGTCGAGACCCCATCTGGCTTTTTCCTCTTTAGGGTCAGCTTTAGTCTTGTTGGATAGTGATGATTTAACCAGAATGGCAAGTCCACAGCCACACAGGTGGGAGGCTGAGCAAATATAGTGCCTGAGACTGATGTTGGAACCTGTGATGATATCATCCAGGGAGCCAGCCCAGTCCAAGACAGAAAGTGTTGACACATCTAACACCAAATTTTGCATGCCTGGCTGGTGGGGTGGGGAGGGAAGAGAACGAGAGCATTGGGGCCAAGTAGCTGGAGACACTCAGGGAATGAGAGGCTAAAGACAAGATGGCGAGGGGACAGCAAGGACCAGAGGGAGCTTCAGTGCCCACTTGCTGCATCTCCTGACCCTGACCATAGTGTGTCTGCGATTGTGTGCATGACAACATGATTCCACCTAGCTAGCGAAGTGGGAGGAGCAAGGATGCTCCCTCTATAAACTCTCAGTCATGACTGTATTCGTCTGCTAGGCCTGTAACAAATACTACAGAACAGGTGCCTTAGCAGAAATTCATTTCTCACAGTTCTGGAGGCTGGAGGTCCAAGATCAAGGTGTTAGCAGGTTTGGTTTCTCCTGGGGCCTCTCTCCTTCGCTTGCAGAAGGCTGCTTTCTGGCTGTGTCCTCACCTGGTCTTTTCTCTGTATATTTGCTCCGCTGGTGTATCTTTGTGTGCCCAAATTTTCTCTTCTTATAAGCATACCAGTCCGATTGGATTGGGATTCACCCTAATGGTCTCATTTCAACTTAATCACGTCTTTACAGGCCCAATCTCCAAATACAGTCACGTTCTGGGGTAGTGAGGGTTAGGATTTCAGTACATGAATTTTGGTGGGGGGACACAGTTTAGCCTATAATAGTCCCCAAGTTTAGCTCTGCTGTGAGCTGAGAGGAATTAGGCCTCAAAGGACGTTTTGCCCGAAGTGGATGCTGACCTTCAGGAAGGCGATGGCTCAGATGGCAAGCATTTTTTCTGAAGCAGCTACTATACCCAGCAAGGAACTCATTTCCTGCAAGAAGTGGAAAAAAAACCATTTCAGTGGATTTCGATTTGGGAGGCACACTCTAAAGACACTAATTTTCCTAGACACCATCTGTCTTGACATTTCTTCTAGTTGTCAGCAGGCAGGCAGGGGTGGGGAGGCCACTGCCAGGAAAGTCTGCCCTGCCCCATGGTGCAGACTGGACCCCTCTTGATCAAAGCCCTGAGGACAGTGTCAAAGATTGTATGACTGCTCCAAATTCTTCACGCCCTCCCTGTTACAGAACAGCATACCCAGGCCTGTGGCCCCTTGGGTTGGCAGTACCTCCTGTTAGAGTCCATGGGGTACATTTCGCTGCTCTATTGATGTCTGGCCTGGCCAGGTGACATGCCAGAGGAACAGGCATGATGTTGCATAGACCTGACTTGGCTGGCTGTTTTGTGCCTCCTGTGATCTGCTGAGAAAAGAGTATGGTTCCAGAATGAAGACACGTGGGGCAGATTTGTACCTGACGAGCAGCCTGAAGCAGAGCTAGTCCAACTGATATACAGACCCATGTGAGAGAAAAATAAATGTGCGCTGTTATAAGCCACTGAGATTGTGAAGTTCTTTGTTGCTCAGCAAAAACTGACTGATACTGACAGTGATGATAGAAGCTGGCCCTGCCCCACAAGGGTCAGGCCTGAAGGCTGATCTGCTCTCCTAGCCCTTTCCCTTTGGGGTTCGCTCCCCTTCCCTGCTGGCTGTAACCACAGCTCCTCTTTCAGGCAGCAGAGAGCCTATGACTCCCAGGTGGGTCCACCCCCTCCGCCTACATTGCAGGATGAACAGCTGGGCTTTTATTACTGGGGTTCCACCTGTGATTACTTGTGAGAAAAGGGTTTTGCTGCTCAGCAAGTTTGAAAACCACCAATCCAGTTTAATCGTCTTGACACTGGGACCTAGAGACTTGCCTGACGCTGGTGGTTGAGCCAGAACTAAAAATCCAGTCTCCACTTCTCGCCCTTCCTCCCTGGCCCTCCTGGCTCTTCCTGGGGCAGCTGCCCCAGCTCCTGAGGGTTCAGATGCTCTCAGCTGACATCTCTGTGAAGGGTTCCTTAGAGAAGTTAGGGGCGTTGGGTACACACCACTTTTGTAAGTTTAAAATTAAATATGCCAATATTAAATGATTTTTGGACTTTAGTGTAGACAGAATTGGAGTAATCGTAATCCTTGGTATATAACACTGTCATCACTGGTACCTTGGGGGCTCTCTTATTTATTTGGTTGTTTAATTTAGCTATATAATGATCATTGTATTCACTTCCTATTGTTGTTGTAGTAAATTACCACAAACTTAGTGGCTTAAGAAACAGGAGTTTTTCTTTTACGGTTCTGGAGGTCAGACTTTGAGATGTGAAGTGAGTCTTACTGGGCTAACATCAAGGTGTTGGCAGGGCTGCCCTCCTTTCTGCAGGCTCTAGGAAATACTCCGCTTCCTCATCTTTTCCAGCTTCTACAGCCTGGCCACATTCCTCGGGGCTTGTCCTCTTCCGTCCTCAAAGCCCGCAAAGGCTGGTTGTGTCTTTCTCATGCCACATCACTCTGACACTGACTCTGCCGCCTCTTTCTTTCACGTTTAGGGACCCTGGTGATTACATTGGGCCCACATGCCTCATCCAGGATCGTCTCTAGGTCCTTAACTTAATCACATCTGCAGAGTCTCTTTTTGTCGTATAAGTTAGCAAATTCACGGCTTCTGGGAATTAGGACGTGGACGTCTTTGAGGGGCCGTTATTCTGGCTACCACAATTATCCAACCCAAGAACTAGAACATAAGCTATGTGCTCATGCCCTCTGCAACTTCCTGCCTCCTCTAATCAAAGTAACTATTCCAAATAATTTATCATTCCTTTGCTTTATTCTATACAGTTTTATCATATATAAATATACATACATACATGCATACGTATATATGTATATATATACATGTATGTATGTACACTCTGTTGCTGGAGGCAAAAATGATAAAACTGAGGTTATCTTACTTTGGCTACATCAAGAGAGGGCAGAATTCTTTGGAAAAGACAATAATGTTGGGAAAAGTAGAAGACAGCAGGAAAAGAGGAAGATCAAATATGAGATGGATTGACTCCATAAGGGACGCCATGCACATGAGTCAATAGGAGCTGAGTAGGGCTGTTGAGGGCAGAACATTGTGGACATCACTCATTCATAGGGTCGTCAGGAGTCGGAGCGGACTTGATGGCACATAACAATAACAATATACACATATATATGGATAGATATGTGTGGATATGTACATAAATGTTTGTATATATACCACATGTGTATGTACACCAAACAAAAAATTGCTTCATTATGCTTGTTTTTGCAGTATGTAAGAAGAGTGTCCTACTTAATCGAGTATTTTCAGACTTGCTTTTATCCTCAACATTGGTTAGAAATATTCATCCATATTGTCACATGTAGCTATAGTTCACTCATTTCTCTTGCTACATCATATGCGATTGTGAATATACAATTTATTTATCCATTCTGTAGGTTGTTTTCAGTTTTTTACTATTATGAACAGATGCTTCTATGAACATTATTGCCCATTTTCTTGTGTGTGCACATGTGCAAATTGTTCTTTTATACATCCAGGAAAGGAGCTACTGGTTCACAAGGATGTGAAATTCAGTTTTAGGAGGCAGTGCCCCCTCCAGCTCCCATCTTCAGTGTTTCAGAGATCCCGTTCATCCAACAAGTTTCAGTCTTCTTGTCACAAAAATGTCAATTGTGGTCTTGATTTCTGAATCCCTGGTTGCCAATGAGGTTGACTATTTCTTCATATGTTGAATTTCCACCTGTATTTTTTTCTATGAAATATCTGTATTTTGCCCATTTTTCTATTGGGTGATTTGTCTTTTTCTAAATATTTTCTAATTCTGTATATTCAGGCAGTAATCTTTTGTTAGTTAAATATGTTACAAATATCTTCGCTCATTTGATGGCTTCTCTTTTCGCTTTTGAAAAAATCTCTTTTGTAAATATTTTATTTGAATGTGGTCAAATATTTCTATGTTTCCTTTTAAAGTTTATGATTTTTGTGTCTCGCCTAAGAAATCCTTCTTCCACCCCCAATGTCAGGAAGATATTGACCTATCTAAAACTTTTATATTTTGCCTTTGACATTTAAGCCCTCGATCACCTGGAGCCAATTTTTGTGAGTGGTGTGGGGTCAGGATTCAGTTTCTTTGTTTGCAATATGAATGGCCACTTTTCCTAGTTCCGTTTATTGAATAGGCCCACCATTCCCTGTGGATGTGTGCTGCCACTCCATCATATATCAAAGCCCCGTGTGTGCGTGGATCTGTTCCAGGGCTCTCTTTTTGTCCCATTGGTCGGCTAGTCTATCCTCTGCCAGTACCACAATGTTTTGATTACCCTGGCTTTACAAGGAGTCCTGATATTTGTTATGGTAAGTACCTCCTCCTTCTTATTCTTTTTCTTCTCCTGTTGCACTTCCATTTTATAACAACTTTGTCAAGTTCCATAAAAATTTCTTGTCGGATTTTGGTTGGAATTACATTGAATTATTGATCAGTTCGGGAAGATGTGACGTTTTTACAGCATTCGGTCTTCCTACTCACAAATGACATCTTTCTCCATTTATTTAGATCTTCTTTAGTGTCACCTTGGTGTAAAGTTTGAGAATTTTCTGTGTACAGGTCTTGCACATCTTTGGTTAGGATAATTCCCAGGTATCTTAAAGACCTTATTGCTATTATAAAAGATTTTTTTAAAAAACTATGTTTTCCAATTATTTGTTGCTGTTGTATAGAAATGGAGTTATCTTTGAAAATTGATCTAATATCCAGTCATCTTGCTAATATTTTCTGTTATTTCTGGTTATTTGCCCACAGATTTCTTTATAACATTTTCAAATAATGTGGTATTTTTCCTACTTTCCAATATATTTTTATTCAACTGTTTTTGAGATATAATTTACACGTAATGAAATGCACATACTTTAGATGTATAGTTGGACAAATGAAGATAGCTGTGTAATCCCCACTCCAATCAAGACATAGAACATTTCTATCACCCTAGAAAGTTCTCTGCCCATTTGCATCTACTATCCTTTGCTCCTGCTTCAGGCAACTACTAGTCTGATTTCTATCACCATAAATCTTTGCCAGTTCTAAAACTTCATATGAATGGAGTCATATCATATGTACTCCTCTGAGTTTGACTTCTCAACATTATGTCTGTGAGATGAATTATGTATTTGCTGCTGGCACATTTTTGTGGCTGAGTTGTGTTCTATCTAATGAATGTATTACTATCTGTTTATCCATCCATCAGCTGGCGAACTTTTGAGTTGTTTCTAGTTCGGAGCAAGTGTTTTTGAGGACGTCTATTTTCAGCTCTTGTAGAAAAGTACCTGGAGGTGGTATTGCCAGGTCAGAGGGTACATTTTTATTTAGTTTTATAGAATACAAAAACAACAGCAACAAACAAAGAGATTTCCAAAGCGGTTATGCCGTGCCATTTTACGCTTCCACCAACAAATGTGAGTGTTTCAGTTCTTCCACATCCAACACTTGGTGTGGTCAGTTTGGGGTTTTTTTTAAAAACAATTTTAATGCAGTGTATTATGTACAATAAAATGCATCCATTTAGGTGGACAGTTTGATGAGTTTTCACAAATGTACACACCTGTGCAACCAGCACCTTAATCAAGATGCAGAGCGTTTTCATCACTCCAAAAAGTTGTCACGTGCCCCCTTCCAGCTAATCCCCTCATCCCCAGCTCTAAGCAATTACTAGTTTGCTTTCTGTCACTATAGATGAGTTTTGCCTTTTATCTGTCTTTTTACTTTTAGTCATTTCAGCGGATGTGAAATCATATCTAGGTATAGTTTTAATTTGCATTTCCCTGATGACTCATGATGCTGACCATCTTTTTTTGTACTTATTGGACATTTGTCTATCTTCTATGGAAGGGTTCAAGTATTTTGCCTGTTTTAAATTGGAATATTTGTCTTCTTTTTCAAAATTGTTTTGGCTATTCTAGCTCCTTTGTATTTTTATATAAGTTTTAGAATCAGCTCATCAATTTCTAAAAAAACACCTGCTGAAATTTTGATTGCGGTTGTGAATTGTAGATCAGTTCAGGGGGAATTGACATATTGACAATATTGAGGCTTCCAATCCATGAGTATAGTATATTCTCCTTTGATTTTTCTCAACAATGTTTTACAGATGTTGGTCTAGAGGTCTTATATATTTTTAATAAATTTTATTTCTAAGTATATTTTTATACTATTGTAAATGGTGTTGTTTTTTAAATTTAATCTTCTAAATGTTCATTGTTAGTACATAGAAATGTAATTGGTTTTTGTGTATCACCTTTATATCCAACAACCTTGCTAAATTAACTTGTTGGTTCCAAATTTTTCATTAACTCCTTAGAGTTTTCTATGTTGTTAATTACGTCCTCAAATAAAGGCAGTTTTGCACTTTTCCTTGCAATCTTAATGCCTTTCAAGTCCTATAATATGCTAGCTCTCTGTCTTGCAACAATACTGAATAGAATTGAACATGGACCCCCTTGTATTGTTCCTGACTTTCAACGGGATGTTTCTAATGTTTCCCATGTAGCATAACATTCATTGTAGGGCTCTCCTTTTGTAGATAATCTTTGCCTTTTTAATGTTGTTTGATTCTATTCTTAATTTACTGATTTGTATCAATAACGGGAATTATTATTATTTTTTTCAATGCTCTTCTGGACCAGGGGATGCTAATATGTTTTTTCCCCTTTAGTTTATCAATGAAATGAATGATATAGATTTTAAAATATTAAACCAACTTTGCATTTAAGCAATAAATCCATTTGATCATAATGCATTATCATTTTATGCAGTGTTGAATTTGGTTTGTTAATAGTTAAAAAAATATTTGCACCTATATTTTGAATAAAATGAAGCTGTAATTTTTCTTTCTTGTGCTATCCTTCTTTTCCCTTTATATAAAGATTGTAATAACCTCATAGAATGACCTGGGAAATTCTCTGGGAGAATTTGTGTATGAACGGAATGATGTATTTCTTGGGATTTATGTGGTAAATAGTGGTAAACTTTGTGGTGTTTTCCATGTGGGAAACTGTGTGTGAGGCAGTTAACCACTGGTTCTGTGTCTATACTCATTATCAGACTATTCCAACATTCTATGTGAGTCAGGTTTGGAAAATTCTATTTTTCTAGAAATACGTCCATTTCTTCTAATTTTTTCAAATATATTGGCATAAGTTAGTTCATTTATGATATGATCCTCATGTCTTTTAATTAGTGCTTTAACTCTGCTTATGTTTCCATCTCTTGTTTCTAAAGTTGCTATTAAGTAGGGAAAATATCGTTTCCTTTAAGACCTACTGGGAAGTTCCTGAATGAGGGGTTTAACAGTGTCCCTGTCCAAAACAGGATCTTGGGATAGACGAATCACAGAACTTATCAGGAGAAGGAAATAGAAGACATGCGTGTATGTGTACGCACATATGCACACATGTGTGATACCAGTGTGGTTTGAATCCAGACAGTCTGAATCTAGAGCCAGAATACTTAACCATTACATTATGGCTATATATGAGTGCTAGACAAGAAGAATGGATAAGGGATATATAGGATACACACGCGCACACACACACACACACACACTTAACACAAGTACCCCTTCTTTGTGTGTGTGCATATGAGAGAAGATTCAGTCTGGAAGTTTCCTTATACCTCTTTTAAAATATATGCCAAGCTTTTCAGTGGAAAAGCAATTCAGCTTGGATCCAAAGGGGAAGACCAAGCCCAGCTGGTGTTCACTATATGAGGGGATAAATTTTGGCTCAACATGACACCTGGAGCTACCCAAGGAAAGCATGGGTTGTTTCATGGGTAATAAGTTTGTTGTCACTGGAATTATTTAAGCAGAGAATTTAAAATTGGTTGTCAGAGTTGCTTATTCATTCTCTAAACATTTATCGAGGATCTACTGTGTGCCTGGTATCCTGCTAGGCATTGGGAATATAAAGATTCATAAGAGATATTCCTGTTCTAGAAAAACCAGGGAGCTTATGGGCGATGAGAGTCATAAGCTCTAGAAATGATGTGGTGTAAGGTCTCAATGCATTTATAGCTTAGTTCACAGGAGCTGGTTATATGTGTACAACTCCATGATCTAGATATGTATTTTTTCATGCCATATACCTATATACATGTGCATGTATCTGCTTATGTCAGGAAGTGTCAGGATCTGGATGGATCTGAGAGTCAGGGAGAAAATTGGATTATTAGCAAGAATACTGGATCGGAACAGAGAGACCTGGTTTCTGTTTTTTTGTTCTGCTAGTTTTGCTACTATCTAGCCCTGTGACCTGGAGCAAGGAACTTACCCTCTCTGTTTCTGCTTTCTTTTCTATAAAAAGAGAACATTGGACAATAATAGTGCATTTCAAACTTTAATGTATATTCATTATTATTATTTTTGTGTTAGATATAGAGTCCTTTTTCAAGTGGAATTTTATGAAAGAAGCCTAACATGTAAAGTGTAAATGTGTAACAAGTACCTGTAAAGTGCTGTAGCATTGGTGGGAGTCTGAATCCCCTGCCCCTTGGTACTTCTTTACTCATTCACGGCCACCTCCCCCACTGGCTCCCAAGGACATTTAGTAGAACCTTTAGGACTCCCCAAAACATAGTTGAAAACAAGTGAACAAGGTCATCTATGAGATTTGTGTGAGCTCTGACATTTTAATTTTACGAGTCTATTCTTTTGTTTTATCTAGTCTAGGAAGCCTTCCTGGAAGTGGAGGGTTCTGAGCTGAAATCTGACAGATGAAATAAACACAGGCCACCTGGCGACCAAAAACAAAACAGTCCTTCCAGCCATGAGATGTACAGTCTTTGTCTCTGCTCTCAAAGGACGTGGCCTCTGGCAGGCGGTGGAAGACCCCGTGCTTGGGAATCACACATGGGTTTACATCTCAGTCTCCGCTGCTTAGGAACTATGTGACTCTCAGTAAGTTACTTAACCTCTTGGAACCTCAGTTTTCTTTTCTGCAAAATAGAGCCGTTGATACCATGATAGATTGCTGAGTGTGAGGAGGTGGGGGGGTATGTTTCTTATCAAACCTCACAGTACGGTTCCAACAGGTCAAGTGCCCAGAAGGTAATAGCTACTAAGATGTACATCAGTTTCTCCTGAAGACTCCCATGAAGGCCTCTTTCCAGCCCCTACCCCAACATTTCACAATTGGAGGATCTCTTCCAGCATTTCCGCAGCCTTTGAAGTTCCCGTCCTAGCTGCAAGCTGTCCTTCGCCTGTGTCATATTTGATAAACACACATACTTACGCCATGTGCCTTCTGCCTTAAAGTATAAACACTTCTCCATTATTCATCAAAAGTATCATCTCGCAAGATCAGCCATAAAAAGTTCTTCACATTCATTCACACAAACAGGTTTTTGAACCCTGTCCAGAAATAGAAATTGCAGAAGCAGAGGCAGAGGCGTGTTGTTGTTTGTAGGCCTTTAAATATTGCCTCACAAAACCACTTTTCATCTTGTTCTCAAAGGGATTAACTTCTGAGCAGTGGGGATTAACTGATGTCAGGTTAGAAAAGCAGTCAACACCAGGGTTGACCAGCCTGACAAGATTAGTCCCCAAATAAAGAATTTACAATCTGTTTTAAGACTGTGTAACTGCAACTTCCTCGGAAAGCTTTCAGTACCTTGAGAAAGGAAGCAAGTTCCCCGGGCCGGGGGGCCATATGGCTCACAGGCTGGCCTTCAAGTGAGGAAGGAACGGCAGTCGGATGGGCGGCCCTTCCCCTCCATAGGTGCCATCAGGAGGGGGCCACAGTTGGGCACCACATCTGTGGAGGGACAATGAAGTGGTGAACCCAGTCCATAAAGGAGACCTGGCAAGATGGCAAAAGCCACCAGCCGTAGAAGCAACCCAACAAAGGGTCCTGGATGGCCCTGGAAGCATTTGGTGGGAGCTGATGAGCTCCCTCATGACGAAACTATGCCTATGCCGTGTTCCTCCATCCTAACACTTACCCACGTCTTCCATCTTCCAGTTTTGACTCCCTTCCCGGATGCCCAGTTTCAGAAACCTCCTTGTCCACAGTGCAGTGCTTCCTCTTGACCCCGTGTTAAGGGCCATTCTGGGATGGTGGCCTTACCTTAGTCAGAGGGCTCCCCTCAGGTCCCCTGGCTCCTGTCTCCTATGCTCAGTACCATGTTGGGCTTGGCAAAGCTCGTAGGCATGGGGCTCAGAGTGCGGGTCCTGGGGTCTGAGTGTCTGGGCTCGCATCCCAGCTCAACCTTTAGTCAACCAACCTGTCTAACCCTCAGTCTCCTCATATGTAAAATGAGGACAATAAGAGTACCAACTTCATAAAACTGCATAAGATTTAAATGGGATAATGCATTTGACACCCATAGGAAGCATTCAATTAAGAAAAGAAAAGAAAAGCTGGGCAATTTTCACACACCAGGCACATAGCAGATGCTAAATAAATGTGTGCCAAGTATGTGTATGAATAAAAGGTCCCTGTTATGGGTTGAATTGTGTCCCCCCAAAAAAGATATACTGAAGTCCTAACTTTGGGTACCTTGGAACGTGACCTTGTTTGGAAATAGGTCAATAGGTTGCAAATGTAATCAGTTAAGATGAGGTCATACTGGAATGGGATGGGCCCCTAATGCAATGACTGATGTCTTTATAAAAAGAACGCCATGTGAAGAGACAGAGACACAGGGAGAACACCACATGAAGACAGAGGCAGACACTGGAGGGATGCAGCTCCAAGACGAGGAAGCCAAAGATGCCAGCAACCACCAGGAGATAGGAAGAGGCAAGGAGGGACTCTTCATTAAGGCCTTCAGAGGGAGCATGGCTCTGCCGACACCTTGATTCTGGACTTCTGGCTTCCAGAACTGTGTGACAATAAGTTTCTGTTGTTCTAAACAACCCAATTTGTGGTACTTTGTAACAGCAGCCCTAGGAAACTAATATAAGCCCCCCAACCTACACACAGAGCACTTCATGCCAATGTCTGCTCTCTTTTTCATTTATTCCATTCTTCTTGGTCTTCGCCTGCTCCTCTGTAAGACCCAGACCCAATCTTGCATCTACCATAAAAGTCCCATAGTAGGAGCAACAATACATGGTTGGTTAAGTCTTCTGAATCCAATGGGAACATATTCACAGAAATCCACGTGTTGCTGTCCCACGTGTGTGTCAGAGGTACAGGAAAGGCTGGTGGAGGAGATGTTTTATGAGAGCTGGCCTCTCTGCATCCTCCCATTGCACAGGCGCTTACCTCCAGAGTCTCTGCCGACTCCTGTCTCCTGTACTCCCTCTCCTACTTGCCCTTGTAGTCAGTTCTTCACCCGGCCAATCCATAATCAGCATTGAAGGTGATGGGCCCCAAACCTTGACCAACCAATGAGCATGTGTTTCATCATCTAAGCAGATGGTAGCATTACTGAGGCTATCTCCAACCTCCCTGACTTGTCATACCCACAGTTGGGGAGAATGCATTTCTTTTTCCTCTCTTTGAGTGTGTATTTTCCTCTTGAACACAAATAACAATCCAGTTGCCCCATAATTAGATTGGATTATGGAATAATTACAACCTTGTTTGCTCTCAGCAGATTACATGGTAATTATACTTGGCATTACCATGAAGAACCAAGAAATTCCAACGATGTCATTACATGGTTATTTGTACAGTACAATGCAGCAGTGTAATTATACATGCAACATTTGTTCTCCAATAGGAAAATGGTTAAAACAATGCTAATGCTTCAAAGTGTTGATTAGGTGCCAACGTGATACGACATTTACAGTGTGAGGGGGTGTCTGCTTTTTTATTTTCTCTTTAACATGGCAATATCTACCTTTCCCTAGACTCCTTGGCAACCTCCCTCAGAGGCTGTGCTGTGGTCAAGAAGGTTTGTGTGACCATACACTGTGCTCTCTGCCCTCATAGGTCATTCCTGTTCACAGCAGCTGGGAGACTACAGTCCACATTAAAAACCAGAGGTAACTGGGCATTTATCTCTCAGCAGAACAGCTTAATCATTTTCCACTGCTCTGTGAGGCTGGCTTCCTTGAAGCCTTCATGGCAGAGAGAGCACGGGACATGGAGCGTGGAGGGAGCATGGAGTATCAGACGCCAGAGCTCTGTTTGGAAACTGCCTTCAACACTCCGTGCAACTTTGGACAGACGCTTTCTCACTCTGGACCCCAAGTTCTTCATCCTTAAAACCAAGGCCTTGGAGATGACCTCTAAGGGTCCTTGTGGGTCTAGGAATGCGTGCAATTGGTGACATGGTGGCACTTGTTATTTAAGTTTCAACAATATTTTAGGGTCATCGAAGTGATGATAATTTCCTTGTGGGAAAGGACTCCTTTAAATTCCTATAGTGCCCAACAAATACTGGTTGAGTACAGGAAAGTACAGCTGTTCTCTCTAGCTGCCAATGCCACTGAGAGTCTTTAACGTTTATGGTAGGTTGGATTCCGTGTTGTCATTAGGGGGAGGGAAAGCATGAGATTTCAGAGCCTGACCACCTAGATTTGAATCCCGCCTTCAAGACCCTTGGCACTTCTTTTTTTAATCTCTTTAAGCCTCAGTCTCCTCACTACTAATGTGATCTGAGGACAGTAATGCTTACCTTAGAGTGTTGTGAAGCTTAGAGACAAAAATATTCACCGTAAACAAAGCTCCCGGCACCTGCCCTGCAAGAGGTGGAGAGTGCTCAGTAAATGGGGCTGTTTTGTATGAGCATCAGGCATTAAAGGTGCTTTCAGCATGTGAACCGTGGAGCTCCTGTCATGGAGTTATTTCTCCAGCATGGAGATAGGTTGCCCTGCATTATGTACCCCTCTGGACGAGTCAAACAGGGTCCAGAGCCTGTTTGCAATGCACATGTGGCGTGACTGCAGGAGCTAATCTTTATGCAGCGCCTGTGTGGGCCGGCTGCTTTCCACCTGGTCCTTCATTCATTGCTCCAAACAACCTTCTGGGTATCCCAACACATGTTCTCACCAGTGAGATACACAGCTATGACATGCCAAGAACTTGACTGTGCTTAAAAAATGTCCCGTACCCTCTAGTCTCCTCCCTGGACCTGAAAAAGGAAATGAGGGAAACACAGACATCTACCTTCCAGCAATGCATGCCATTTATGCTCTTCTCCATCTGTCAGGATTGGCAGGGAAATCAGTGTGTGTGTGTGTGTGTGAGAAAACTCTGCATATTCACATAGAAAGACTCCTTCTTCAGGCTGATGCTGGGCGTCACTGGGTCTAGTGAGGGAGGTAGGGGTGAGTAGAGGGTGGAGTAAGGGTAGTGGAGAAGACTCTGGGAAATGCAACTAGTTGTATGAGCAGTTGACAGGCCAAATGATATTTTCAACTTAGGGATCTCTGAAAGCTATTTGGAAAGCTGCCAAAATCCCAGTCCTGGCAGGTGCAGACATCAGTTACCAAAAATCTGGGAAACCAGAAGAGTTGGTTTAGTTGGGAGGCCAGAAAATTGGATGAGAACATTGGCCTTACCCAAAGGTTTTTGGTATATGAGGAGCCCACAGCAGAAAAGACATTGCTTAAGGGACCAAAGTTTTCAGGACAACAAGCCTTATGATGCTCGAGAAGACAAAGTTTCCGTCTGACTCAACCACACTCTGCAGCAGGGAACCAGAAATTATGGCAGAAAGAGAGCAAACACTTCTTCAGTCTACAGATACTTTATAAAATTAATTTTTTCTGCACAGCATTGGAATATATATACCCATATTCCACTTGGCCTGCCAGGCACTGTTCTATGCACTCTGCGGCAGGAAATTAGAAGGAGTCCGGTCCTGTTTCACATTCAAGTGGCATGAAGGATGTGAAGGAAGGGCCTGGGTGGAAGGTACAGATGTACAGATGGTTTCCAGGGCTGGGGAATTGCTGAGTATAAACTCTGTGTGAAAATTTCCAGTCTCAGCATTTCACACAGAGATTATGGGCTTTGTGGCCAGTCTGGGCTGGGTGGGTTGGTCAAGGGGATAGAGTCCCACCAGGTTTGGGGAAGGAAGAGCAGGTAGGAGGAGGAGCCAGCTTTTGGAGCCCCACTACCACCTGTGGAGGGAAGTGCAGATGTGAGCGTGTGCTGTGTCAGCACACCAATCAGGACATCTTATCAAAGAACACCTCTTCTACTCCTGGCATCTCTTGGGCAACTCTTGTGTCTATCTTTAAATCTCACTTTATTCTTAATTCTTCTGTAGAAGGGCAGAGGCACTGTGGCGAGCTGGTGATATGGGCCCTGGAACTTGACAGACCTGAGTTCAAAGCCCAGCTCTGTCACTTTGATTGTGTGATCTTGTGTAAGTTCCCTAGCCTCTCTGAGCCTGAGTACTCTCAGCTGCAAAACAGAGCTAGACATACCTGCTGTGTAATGTAGTGGTTAGGACTATGTGGAAAACTTAGGTAAAGTGCTTACCACAGTTTCCGGAACACACTCCAATGCTCATGAAATGATAGCTATAATTATTTTACATGTAGTTTTCCAGTGGGGTTAAGTTACATTCAGATAGGCTCAGGGAGAGAACGTAGAGCAAAGGAGCACAGAGCATGAGTCCTACGTCAGAATGAGAGGCTGCCGTGCCTGCTGGATGTCCTGCTGACCATGGGCCTGGGCTCTTGTATGACCAGGTCCTGAGGTCACTCACAAGGCATCCCATAGAGTCTGATGCCTTGACCAGCGGGCAAATGAACACTGGACTCATATTTTTCATTCCCTTAGCCCACAAATAAAATAATGACACTGAAAAAGCCTCAAGGACACTGGCCTGAGGCTCTAGAGACCAGCTGGACTCTGTACCAAGAAGCTGTTGGACCTGGAGCAAGTTTCTTATCTGTTCTGGCCTCAGTTTCTCCAACTGTAAAATGAGGGGTTTACATTGGATAATTTCTAAGGTCTCTTCCAGCTATTAAAGTTTTAGCATCCTGAGAAGGATTATTTTTTCCCTTCCAGGAAATGTGCCCACATTGCATATTTGAGAGGAGTTTAGTTTTACTGAGCCAAGCTTCATTCTACACATATATATGCATACTACAAATATACACACCAGCATATGTATACACAGGCCTTGAAAGAGGAAATTGTCCCTATACCTCAGTGCTTTCAATTGAGCCATCGTTTCACTCGGGTATTTATGATGGAGAGAAAAATCTGTGCACTGTTTTCCTCTCTCCAGAGGACCACGCTAGGAACTCAGCCTGGATGTAAGACTCACGTTGGGAGCAAGAAAGGAGATTTAATGAGTTAGCGATGGCTGTATGGAAAATGAGATAAATTGTCTCCCCTCTGGTCTTGTATTTCCATTTACCAACTGGGCTTGTCCTCTCAGAATGTTTGACAGGCCTCACTAAAAGGATGTCCATCTGTCTGTCCAGCCATCTGTGCCCCTCCCCGCCCCAATTACAGCTGTTCTTAAACTCTCCTGGTATTTGACTTGGTTTGACTGCTCCTATGTCTACAGCTACTATCTGTTTCGTTGGCCTGTCGATTTCTTTCTCTGTCATTCATGCAGCAGATGCTTCTTGGGCCCTTACAACTAAATGCTTCTTGTGTCAGGAAGTGTGAGAAGTGCTGGGGATGCAGGGGTGAGTGGGACAGCCCCGCCGTTCTCCCTCTGCACTCTAGCAAGGCTGTGTTAGTCAGAATAAAGCTGGCTACCAAAAATCTCAGCCTGTTACTATAAGAAAAGTTTATTCTTGGCTTATGCAATATCCATTCAATGTGACTCTTTGCCAGGCAGTCTTCAATGTGGTCATTCAGGGACCTAAACTCCTCCCACGTCATGGCCCTGTCAGGCCTAAGGGCTGCAGTGTTCCTTACTTCCATTTGTAGATGGGTAGTGTGTGAGCACAGAGAAGGCCCATCCACATCTGAATCATTTTAACTCCGAAATGTGACTCTCATCTCTTGTGCTAACACAACTTCATGTCCTCATCCAGACTCGGGTGCTGAGAACCAAGTACAGGATGGAAGGCGAGCACAAATCTTCAGTAGACAGAGATGTTAAATAAGTACTTCCCATATGTAGCTTTGAGGACGATGAAAGAGGAAAGTCTGAATGCTGTAGCAGACCCAGCCTCACCCGCAGGGCAGCGAAGGCCTCCTGACGGAGCAAATAGGAGTTAACAAGGTACAAGAAGGTGGGGAGTGGGAAGGTGGAGGCACTGGCTGAGCATCTTTAAAGATCATAGGGTAGAGGAATATGAGGACAGAGAAGTTAAATGAGGGTCAAACGCACTGTGTCAGAGGGAGGATTGGAAGGGAGAGTGGGAGGGGACGAGGTTGCAGCTCATAAAGGTTCTTCTAGGCCATGATGAAAAATTCTGACCTTGTCCTCAAGACAAAGGATCCTATGGAAAACCTTTCAGCAGGGGAAGAGAGATGAGTGCCACTTTGAAAGACCGCCCTGGCAGTGAGTGAGGCCATGATCCTGGAGGCAGGCAGATCAGTTGGGGGCTATTGTGGTCATCTTGGTGAGAGACCATGCACCACAGCCTAAGGTGCTTGCGATAGGACGGACAGAAGTGGGAATATTCAAGAGGCATGTAAATGGCAGACCCCTTAGAAGTTCCTGTTGATTTCCCTGGTCTGGGCCTTGGTCACTCCAACTTAGATTATCAGGGCAGGCTCTTGCAGCCTTCTTGTAATCACTTCCTCCACTTCTGCCAGCAGACTTTGGTGGTGTCTTCATGTCACCCCTTCTATGGGTCAGGGCTCAAAATTGCAGATAATACAATCTCTGGCCAGGTTAAGCAGGAAGTAATATATTTATGAATCGAGAAAATGCACAGAATCCCTGAGAGGACTGAAGAAACAGATTCTAGGTTGGCTTTTCTGGAGGAACTCCCAGCATCCTGCTGCAGAACTCTCTGCCAAAGGAGCTGCCACTCTGCCAGCATCAAGAAGTTGCCACCTCAGCCGTCCCTTCCGCAGCCACACTGCCACACTCTGTACCAGCAAAACAGATGACCCGGGCCTCACGTCCTCCACCCCATAACTGTGCTCTAATCAAAGCCTAGTGCGGGGGCATCTGAGCAGTAAAATTAAATCACGCATTTGTCTCCTAATGGCACTGGAAGCTGGGAAATGTTGTTTTGGGGCATCTCTGATGGGAAGGTCGCTTTTCACTACAGAGAACAATTAGATGCAAAGAGAGTGTTCAAAAGGTTTGCGGCAGCTACAAATGACAGTGACCGCCATGCTGAGTCTGGCGCCCTGTGTCTCTTACATTATTTACGGCTCCCAGCAGTGACACTAGAGGCATTTCTGTCTCATTCACAGATGAAGAAACTGACTCAGAAAGACTAATGAGCTTGCTCAAGATCACACAGCAAGCAGTTGTCCAAGTCTGTGTTTGAATCCGGCTTTCTCACCTAAGCCCGCCCTTTCCCCATTGTGTCCATGGAATTACAATACTTACCAATTGTTTCTTACTAGAAACTCTTCTCAGTCTGACCCTTTCTTACCCTTCCAGTTTATGTTGCCCGTGCCACTGGGCCACAAGGGCGGAGGCGGCCACCTGTGAAGTGGCCCGTTCTCAGCATGCCCGGGCAGGGCTGTGCTGAGCCATCTGGGAAGTCAGGCCGTGTCGTTTTAGAGTTGGCCTTGTTAACACACAGCCTACACTGCTGCTCTGGGCAATAATGGCAGAAATACAGTCGTTAAATTTTAATTAGGAAGAAAAGAGGTGCAGTATTAGTTGTCATTCCTCATTGTTTCCTAATTATGCTCATTTCATGATAAAATGAAAGACTCCATTTCGCCGCATTGTTCTCGCTCAGGGCTGATGGAGAAGAAAGGCATATCTTGATTCTTGCTCCTCCTCCCCCTGCCTCTCCCCTTGTCTCAACTGCCCCTCTGTAAGCTCCAAGTGGATAGCCAGTAGATTGAGAGAGAAGATTCTGGAATCAGAGTATCCTGGGTACGATCTCTGTCCCCACCACTTACCAGAGGTCAGGCTGCTTACCACATTAGGTTTGCTCTTTCCTTTGTGAAATAGAGATCCTAAACCCTTCTTCCTGGGGTTGTCGTGAGGATAATGTCACAAAAGATAATATGCATAAAGTGCCTGGCACACGGGAGATGTTTTAGTAAGTGCACGCCACTTTATTGTCATTTTAAAGGTTATTGTCAACTAGAGACTCACATACCAAGCTAAGAAGTTTAGACTGAAGGTGTCGGTGGTGGTGGGAAGTCCCTGAGGCTTTTCCAGCAAGGAGCCCCAGCGTGGGGGGGCGGGGTTTAGTCATACATCTGGTGCTTGGTGCAGTAAGGATGCAACTGAGGGCATGAGAGGAGGAAAATTCATAGTCAGTCCTACATAGAGTTTCACTTAACTGGGCTTCCTGAGAAAGATGTGCTTGTTTCTTTTGTCCTGAGGAGGGGTTTGCCCTGAGCCCTTTGGTGTCATGGAGTCACTGTGATCCCTGACAGGAAAAGACAGACTGGCTTTAGGGCTGCTTGTTGGGTAAGGTTTGGTAAGGGCAAAATGGATGGATTTGGGGGTGTAGGCTGCACCTTTGTGTCATGTGGAGGCCTCTGCAACATCCAGATTTTCGCACTTTCTACTTCCCTCAAAGTTAATACCTCCATTTATGTTTAATTATTTGAGGTCCCTAAAATTAAATTCACCTAAAGTGCAGGGAATTGGGAATTTCGCATGGAACTGATGCCCTTTTTCTGTGTGTGAGGTTCATCTGCTCTTGCAGAAAAAAGTAAAAAAGAAAAGAAAAGCTTCAGAATGATTTTTTTTTCATTTGATACTGAGCCAAATATATTTATTTGGGTTAAAATGTGTAACTCCCAGAACTGATAGAAAATTCACAAGGCTGAGCGCTCCTCCCGCCGCCCGCGTGGCTCACTATGGAAATACGAACGCTGAAGGAAACTGTTATCTGGGCGAATTCTCTTTCCAAGAGCCATTTCTCTAAGATGAGGGAAGCGGTGGCTATAAAAGCCCCAGGCAATCTTATTTTGCCCCTTACTTAAGTAGCAACCCAGGACTAAAAATGTTTCTCTCGCATTCAAAGAGAGGGATGGGGTAGGATTCAGCCGGTCAGGGAACGGAGATAAAAAGAGAACAAACAGCTATCTGGATAAAATGAAGGTTTTTCAAAAGCCTGGCTGATGTGAGTCTTGGGATGTCACTGAATGCCAGCTGCACAGCCAGAGGCTTCCGGCAGTCAGTGATCACTGTCCACGGTGGGGTCCAGGGATTGTGCTGTTAGATGCCTGTTGTCTACAGGTTGCAGCCAGTGATTTTTGGATCATCAGAGGCGGCTTCACAGTCTAACTCGGAGGGATCAAATGGTGGGTGGGGCTGGCAGGGTGGTTCTGGAAGACCTCATGAGCTGCGGCTTGCTGGGGAAGTTCCTGCAGTACTCAGGCTGGTTCTTAGCTCTGCAGCTTCTGCATCAGGCCCCTGTCTGTCTGCCAAGGGCGTGCTCACATCTGAGGAACTGACTCACCTTACCCAAAGACCCCGGACACAGAGACAGACACCTGGGCCTTCCAGAAGAGAGCATGAGCTAGCTATAAATCTGAGGACCTGTCTTCCTTGCTGGCTTTTATATGCTGCCCTGGGATGCATCTGGCTTCTGCAGAGATGGTTGAGCAGGGGGACAACGCGTGTGGGCCCTGCCCCACCGCCCCTTGATCCAGAACGGCTTTCTTTTTATCTGTTTTACACACTGGGATTCTGCATAAGGTTTTGGTAAAAATTTTTGGAAATCATTCTCTTCACTCAAATAAGTAAATATGTGTTATGAAAGTTTTCTCAATTTTGATGTAAAGTTGTTCTTTCTAACTGTAAAGGTAATATATGTAAGACATGGCATATTTGAAAAACATTGAAGAATAGAAAGAAGAAAACAATCCGACCACTCAAAAATGACTACCATTTTTAATGTTTTTCTAACTTTTTCTCCTGTGCCTATTTTTACGTGGTTCAGATGGTACTGCGTTAACCAATTTTCCTTCGCGGTTGCTTTTTACTTGAGAAGATTTCAAAAGCATCTGGGATATGGACATTTCTACTTTATTGTTTTTACTATTATTACTATTACTGTTATAAACAACTTCATATATAAAGCTCTCCCAAAGTTTGGATTTTTTTAAAGATCAAGTCTCAGCATTATAAGTGTAAAACATCTGGGTATTCAAAGACTTTTGAAGTATAACACAAAATTATTTTGTAAAAGGGTTGGACCAGTTCACTTACCCACAAACCATTTATGAAACTGCCTGTTATATCCTATCTTCACCAGCACTTAGTATTTTTATTTTAAAAAATAGCATCTTATTTGTTTGGTTGTCAGTGAATTTGAATATTTTCATACTTGTTCTCTGGTTGGACTTTTAGGATGGTTTTTCTAAAAAACAAATCTGATACTTTACTTTCCTACTTAGAAAGCCCCTTTGTGCCCAAAGTGCCCACCCACAGGACAAAGTTCTGCAGAACACAAACGGTGTGAGCCCGCATATTTGCACACACAGAGAAAGGTTTTCTAGCCCCAGTCTTCCAGGCAATATCTGTGTGACCTTGACCAAGTCCCTTGATCTCAGTTTTAATTTCCTTACCTAGGAAAAATGATACCAATCTCCTGGAGTCGTCCTGGAGATTAGATGGGATGTCCTTGGTGGGGAAGCCAGGAGAGAAACTGCTCTGTAATAGAGCTCTAGATCAGGAACTGCCATTTCTGCTGTGACAAAGCACAAGACCCTTTACGAGGAGAAACAGCAAACGTTTAACCAGTGCTCACTTTCCAACCCCCAGGCCCTGTGCTCAGCCCTTGGCATGTATTAATTCATGTTAGCCTCATGACAGTGTGCGAGGGAGATGATGTTATTTCGTTTACTTAATAGATGAGAAAAGTGATGCACAGACAGATTAAGAAACTTTCTGAAAGTTAAACCACTTGTAAACTGCAAAGCTGGGAATTGAAACTTTGACATGGGTCCCATCTTTTCCTTCAGCCCTCTTTGCTCCTGAGCACTTGGAACTACAGGGCCTTTCCCTAATACGCCAGGCCCTTTCACACACCCCATGCCCGGGGCCTTTGCACATGCTCTTCCCCTCAATGAATGGGCGTCTCCACTCTTCACCTGGAAAGCACTGTTCACCCTTTAATAGCTGACTTCAGTGGCCTCTGCTCTATAGTCAAAAGCAGCCTCTTCCTATTTTGTGCTCCGTGTCACTTGTACTTTTGTTCTCTATGACACTTAGCCTATAGTGTGTGTGTGTGGGTGTGTGTTAGCATTTTGCTTCCATATTTATCTCCCCTTCTAGACTTTGGACTTCTAGTGGACTTCAATTTATTTTTCTATTACCCCTAATTCCTAGCTTGATGGCTAGTACCTAGGAGGTGCTAATATGTACCTGTTGCATGAATGAACAAATGGTGGCATTTCAGACACAGTGAGAGGTGGACAGCTGAGAGAACAGGGAACGTCAGGGCTTTCTGGGGCCTTCACACCTCTCCTACCCGAGTTTTGTATAGGGCTAGTCCTGCAATAAAATAACCTTTTCGTTGACAATGTAGCTCCTGTGCGGGCTCTAGAAAACTGGCCTTTTAGGACTTGCTTTACTGGAGCAGATGGCTGTGTGCAAATACAGCACAGGTGATCCAGAGTTGGCCACAGAGAATGTGTGTGTGCAAGGGAGAGGACAGAACAATGCAGCTCCTGGGGTTTTCAGGCCAGGTGGAGGATGTGAGATGTAGGAACGAGCACATGCATGCAGAGGAAGCCCAGAACTGATTGTGTGGGGTGCAACATTTCAAAATATTGTATCAGCTTCCCATTGCTGCTGTAACAAATGACCACAAATCGGGTAGCTTAAAGCAGCCACATTTATTCTCTTGTAACGCTGGAGGTCGGAAGTCTGAAATGGGTTGCAGTGGGCCAAAATCAAGGTATCAGCAGGCTGTGCTCCCTCTGGAGGTTCTGGGGAGAAGCTGTTTCCTTGACTTTTCCAGCTTCTGGGGGCTGTTCATTCCTGGACTCGCTGCCGCATATCGCATGGCCTCTTCTCTCCCTGCTTCCATCAGCACATCTCCCTTCTCCTCTTCTGATCCAAATGTCCCTCTGCCTCCTTCTTATAAGGACACTTGTGATTGTATTTAGGGCCCACTCGGATAATCCAGGATCATCTCCCCATCTCCAGATCCTTAACATAAGTCCACCTGCAAAGACTCTGTTACTGTACAAGGTGACATTTGCAGGCTCCAGGGATTGGGGACTGGGTACTCTTGGGGACCACTCTCCAGCCTACCACAAATATGTGCCATGATGTGCTATCTTTGTTCTCCCGGCCCAAGAGTTAGATGGAGGACACCTCTTTGCTTCACGCCTTCAGTTGGCCCATGTTTGCTGGCACCTGCCCTGTACCAGGTCCTTTGGCTGGCACTGTAAGTACAGACACGGGCACAACCTTGTACACTGCTCTAGAAGGGGTGGCCAGTGGAGAAAATGTATAGTGTGGGACAAATGCCGCAGGAGATGCCTGCAAGGAACAGAGGAGAGGCCATCACTACTGGTGACAGATGAGGGAAGGGGTCACTGAGCGGTGAGTCCCCTGAGTTGGTTCTTAGTGGATGAAGAGTTTTCCAGGCAGGTAGCATGCAGGGAGATGGCAATCGAAGCAAAGGAAAGAGCGGGGACTCCTGTGTCAACACAGCTGTACCGGGGACCTCAAAAATGAGAGAGCTGGGTGAGATCATCCAGGTGTCTGGATATGGAACTTCTAGATATCTGAGTTTCTGTGATTCTCTAACGCAGGTGATATCTGGATGATCAGATGGGGCTGCGGGCAGGAAATGGCTTTGGTCTGATTTGGGGTATGTCCCAAACTGCACAGGAGTCAGGGCTTCTCTGCCAACTTGCTGTGTCACCTTAGAAAAGTCAAGTGGGACAGACAGGCTTCAGTCCTTGACCCGGGCACTTGTGGGAGGGTCACAAGGGGCACAAGCCCTTTTCCTCCCTCTGGGCCTTTGCTCTCTGGATTATCTTCCCTATATGGTGCCTTTATGCCTCCCAGCCCAAGCCTTCCTTGGCTCTCGAGCTGGCCCTGATCTCTCTCTGAATTAGCATCACACTGAGCATTTGAGCAGAGGGCAGATGTGGGGTTAGGGTCACAGTCTCTGGAGCCTGGGGCTGAAAGTCTGCTGACTTCTCTATGTCTTGTGTGCACGTCCATAAAACAGGGCCAGTGCAGAGAGCTCGGCATGGAGGGGACACCAGCTATATTTAAGCTGCTATCTGCCACACACTTCAGCACCTGAATATATCTACCTTCGCATCCATTCTTTAATGGTTTTGTGAACTAGTTTCTCTCTCTCTGCTTGTGCCACTGGAAGGCAAGGCTCTTAAGGCAAAGTTAATTAGTGGGCAAAGAAAATGGACATGTCAAAAGTTCCATCCTTGTCCACATGTTGGATGGGTGTTGGGAGAGCTTGTGACTTAACTTTTGGTTTTATTCCACCAGGGAGGAGGTGGTTTTTTGAGCCTGTTTGAAAGGATTTCCAATGTTTCTTGACTTTGGAGGGCCAGAAATGGCCAAGAGGACCCCTAATGCAGTGTGTACAATTTCCAAAATTCAACAAAAGGATCAGCGATGGAGACATGATCTTCCCCAGGCCCTCTCATTGGCCTCTGGGTGTGGAAGCTGTTACAGTATTAGTAGAGGCCCAGCTCTAGTCTCTGCTCCTACATGCAGAAGGCAGGCCTTCACGGCTCCCTTCTCAGCACTACGGGGCATCTCCAAACACCTCACCACCTCACAGTGTTAAGTAAGGAGCCTCTGGTAGTTTTCACAGGGGTCCAGTGCCTGCATAACCCCTTCAGGGGATGAAATCTTTCCTCTGGCACTGATCCTGGGGCTGCCATGGGAACACTGATCACCTGCCTAGAATGTTGCTTCCAAGCTTTAAAACCCCAGAGGTGTCAGGACCCATCTGAGTGCCCTCCTGTCCCCAGAGCTGCAAAGCTCCTGTGGTCCCATGCATAGGATGCTCCTGTGTTCACCTCTGGACCACTGGGCCTCATCCAGCCTTCCTGGGCCTTGCTGCTCATGAGAGCATCTTCTCACATTCTGCCTCCAGCTCTTCTCCCCATTTAACTAGTTAGGAGATGGACACCATTTCTGTCTCTCTATCCTTCCAGGCATGCCTGTGCACTAAGTTCCCTTGGCATTGGTTCCTCTGGAGCATGCCTCCAGGTACCCCATGCATGCCCGTTACTGCCTTACTCCCTGCAGACAGCTCAGCCTGCATGCAGCTGAGAGCTCAGATCAGCGGGTTTTGTGAAATGACTCCTTTGAAAAGCACACAGGCAAAGTTTCTATAGAGATCATGAATATCTGACAATGAGGTTTGAGGAAGGCAAAGGCTGAGCTGAAGCAAGTATACGACACTGGGCTTGTGGAGTGACACATCTCTTCCCTCCAGCATTGTTTTATCTGCTGAATTAATTGCATTGGGGTTAGGAGCCCCCTGGAAATAACTAGGACAGTGCATCCACGTCAGAGAGGAGAGGGCGGGAACACACCCAGAAGCTAGATTTCAGCAGAGACTGCAGGGTCTTGGGTTAGAACCCACCACGGGGGAAGGACGAGTCTGATTCATGAGCTCTCTGAGCCTCAGAATCTGGGAGCTAGAGGGGAGCAGTCGTTCCTGGAACGGTGGGTACCTGTCTCGAACTCACCCTTGAGCCACCCACCTTGAGGGTGTTTGTTATGTAGAGGAGTAGAAGGCCTACAAATTAAAATAAATAAGCTAATAAAGAAATAGTTTCAAGGGACCCAAACAACTAGATGGAGGATCCCCTGTAAAAGCGCAGAGCATAGGGAAGGAGAGGGAGGAGAGAGAGGGGTGCTGGAAGGCTGGACTGGTGGACCCCAGTTAGCAGGCATGGGTCCAAGGCAGGGTGGAAGGTGGGAGAGGTGGCGGAAAGGTGGAGGCGGCTTGTGGGCAGACCGCAGTTCCCAGGGGAGCAGGAGGGATGGGGAGGGGAAAGGAGCCTTCATAATCTCTCACCCTATTCCCTCCCTGCACCCCGCACCCTCCCCAGGCAACCCTTATTTCTTAAATGGGGGTTATTTGGTTCTACATGTGTCAAGGGGCTGTTGAGATTCAAATGAAATAAAGATCAAGGTGCTTTTGAAACTTTCAAGTGCTAAGCATGTGCAAAGCAATGGGAATTATTAAGAGACTGTAATAGGGTGTCATATTTTCAATTTAGTGGAGAAAACTGTAGGAAATACCATTTGCTGTGAGTATGAAAGTTTTTCTTTTTCAATTTTTGATCCAGAAACACTGGAAATTTGGTGGGACCCATGTCTCCATTCATTCGTCCATTGAGTCAACACTTCCTGCTGAGCCACAGGCCCTGGGCTGGGTGTGCCTGCCCCATAGGGATCTCCTCTCAGCATCGCAGTGGGGGACATGTGGAGGGCAGGACCCCAGCCCAAGAGGGTATCATAGAAAGGGCATCTATTTCAGGCCCTGAGAACCAAGGATTTCAGACTCACTGAAATGCCACGTGGTGTGCTTTTTTTTGAGGAAGATTAGCTCTGAGCTAACATCTGCCACCAATCCTCCTCTTTTTGTTGAGGAAGACTGGCCCTGAGCTAACATCCATGCCCATCTTCCTCTACTTTATATGTGGGACGCCTACCACAGCATGGCGTCTGCCAAGAGGTGTGTAGGTCCGCACCCAGGATCCCAACCGGCAAACCCTGGGCCTCCAAAGTAGAAGGTACGAACTTAACTGCTGTGCCACTAGGCCGGTCCCTGCACTGCACTTTTTAAGGGTTGCTGACAGCTGTCATTAGCTGAGCATTAGGAAGGGAGCTGCAGTAATCACCCCTGAGTGACTGTAAACAGCGCATGTCCCCAAAGAATATTCAGAGCATCAGGCAACTTGTTAGCTTTTGTCTGGGCTGGGGAGAGGAAAAGAGAGCTCTGTCAGGGAGAGCATTTGCCGCAGTAAAAACATAAAATCAATCATGTGGTTCTAATTCAATTTTAATTCACATTTTTATACGTGGAGTTCGTTAGAAGGGCTGACATTTCGCTGTGAAAATCTATAAGGGCTGAATTGTCCTCGAATTAAAAGATTTTTAAAAGAAGTTCTTTACCACTGGGTTGCAATTTATTAAAACAAACAATAGCATAACCACAGTGCAATCGGATGCCAAGATATTACTGGACTCAGCGAAAATCAAGTAATCTTTTTTAGGTTCTATTCTCTCCCAACGCAGCTCCCCAGCAATGTCAGAAAATGACAAATTGCAGGATGAATCTAAGAGCAGTGCCTTCAAAAATACAATAGTTATACAAGTCATCTATTGTTAATGAGGAATATAATGCAATTTGCCTGTCTGTAACACAATTATGCAAATCAAAGGAGGAAGTATCCCGAAATCTCTTTACATTCCGATTAAAATGAGATAATTTATCAAACAGAATATTACTGATTATGTTTATGTGTTGCACATTAATCCTGTTACAATAATGTATCCTTCTCCTAATGTAATGGATTTGTGCAATCTAACAGAAAATGACTTTTATACCATCCACAATTATAGAAATATTCAAAGCATATCCATCCCAGTGCAATAGCACGTCTACAACTGTACAATAAACCTATTAAAACAAGCAGAGCTTATGAATGTAACCTTCATCCCAATAAAGATGACAGTGCATTCAATTTTATTGCACTCATTATGTGAACAAGTCCATAGATGAGAAATACTAGGAGTACATTAGTTTAACCTTCTTTATCTTTTTTTTTTTTTCAAAGAAAAAACGTGGACTAATCAATGGCATGAAAACTCCCCCTCTCCATCTGGATCTTCTGGTTGCTCAAATACGATAAGATTTTATATATGAGAGATTTCTGGGAAATCATTCATAGATGAGTTAACTCCTCTCCTACTTCATGGTGGGTGTTTGGATGTGTACGTTTCCACAGTCAGGAAGTTTACACAATGTATCCCCTCCCACATTGTTTGTATTCATGTATACTGCGAAATAGTATGCTTTGGCTGAGAATGTGGCTTGAGCTGCAGTTCTCTAGAAGGGCACACGAATCAGCGTTCTTACATATACACCGGAGCCAAAAACTAATGAGGAGTATTGTCAGGAAAAACAAGAGCCCAAATAATTGCTAAGATCTCTCTTGTGCTTCTATTGCCAAGGATAATCATTTTTGCCTTCAAACCAATCTCTTCCACCTTGATGAGAGTCATTAGCATCTGACAGTGAGCGATAATGTGCTTAAATTTCACTGTCTTGGCCTTGTTTGCATTGTCAACATTTCCCATAGGCATGCCTCCACACCAGGCATACAAGTTGACTTAAACAAATGTTTATCTTTTGTGGTAAAATTGTAAACCCCAGAGTAGAGCAAGTTCTCAAATTGCTTTCCATGCCTTTAAATACCTCGAAGCCAGTTTTGCTTCAGATTATGCCTGAAGTATTATTTTCCCCACAGCACGAGGGTTCTCTTCCCGCTTTGACTAGATTGAAGTGCCAAGTCAAGAAAAGACAAAAACTCTGTGAAAAGCAGCAATTTCCTCACTTCTAAACAGCCCAGTGTGCACTCAAACACACATATGGACAGAAGGTACAATGCACAAATCTATTAACCCGCACCTCAACAAGCCAGCGTTTGTTGCAGCTGTAAGAGTATTTGTTCTTTTGGAGTTATAGATGAGGAAGGAAGGAAGGAAGAAACAAACGAATGAATGAATCAATCAACAGACGAAGGGTATCATGCATTGTTTAAAAAACAACAGTTTCATAGAAACTATTGTCACCCAGAGTTTTTGAGTGGTTTTTCTGTGTGGATTGTGTAGAAGTGAAACCTTGCTGCTAGCCATCATTTCCATAGGGCAGAGTCCTGACAGTACGGGAGTGGCAGAGTTGGAACGTGGCTTGCAGTGGCTGATAGGTATTCTCTTTTCATGGTTTACCAGTTGGTTTGGAGAGCTGTTGACTTTTTCCCCCTCAAGTGCAGCCTTGGGTCAATGTCTCACTCTCCTGAGAGGAGGCATTTGACGAAGAAAAAATGTATATGGCCCCTGGGCTATGTGGGCAGATTCTGCACTCCTGGTCAGGATGAAGCAAAGAAGCATCTTACGCTCAGGAGATTTCCCAGGCCAGAGCAACGAGATCTGGTAGCTTTGACGGATCAAAAATGGGGACATTAGAAATGTAGTCATAACAGGGCGAGTGAGAAGTCTGAGGAGACAGCACATATGGAAGACATCAACCTCCTTGCTGCAGACCCAGAAGGAGCCCCCGCCTCCCTTTCAGACCCTGATGTGGTTGAGGGTGTGCTTAAAGCTCAGGGTGGGAAGACAATGCTAGTGAGAGAACTGGATTTTGATAGGCGGTCTGGGCTCATGAGAGCTGTGCCAGACTGTCTGAATGTGTTGCAGGCACTGGGCTTGGGATTCCCAGACCCCTCTGATGTGAAGCTGAGCTGGAGAAAATTAGATGAACTATATCTTTCAGAGCCAGCGAGATTGGGCAGAGAGCAAACACATGTCTGGTAGATAGAATGATGGCATCCTGAGCAGGATGAACAATTGCAAAGAGTTCATTTTTGTATCCCATAAATATCAACTGAGTGTCAACTTGGTGTCACGCAGTGGTCCTGGTGCTTGGTATATATCAGTGAGCAAATAGACACAAATCTCTACCTTCATGAAGCTTACAATTTTAGAGGAGCAAAACAGACAGTAAATAAGTAAATAACATAGTATGTCAGTAGGTGACAAATGCTGGGTAAAAAAAATTAGAGCAGAGTGAGGGAGATCAGACAAGCATGTGGGAGAATGGAATTTACAATTAAAAAATATTACACTTTAGTTGTCAAAAGTTTAAAAAAATATTTGCTTGAAATAAAGCATTTTGCCTACTTAAGGTCTCTGTTGCCACAAGAATATGCAACTAATTAGCATTTCCATAAATAAGTGCAAATTTAGGGAACTGGTTACTTCCTAGAGTTTACATCTGAAATGAAGATATAAGAAAATAAATCTTGATTCATGATTTTACTAGTTATTCTCCTCTACTTTGGACAATAATCAATAGTTTTACTTGGAATAAGATATTCACGATTGGTTTTGGCCTGATTGTACTTAGCTGAGGTAGTTTAGCCAGGTTTCTTTAGAGGAAAAATGGTTTAAGGATCCCAAAAGATAACATTAGAGACCACGCATGCCCCCAGAGGTCCACGAAAGGTTTGGTTTCCTGGTGGAATTTCCCATTCCAGTCGAGGATGGCCACCTTGCCCCTGTGCCCTTGAAACAGCCCAATCATCCAAGCATGTATGTCACTGATGCCCAATCAAACTGGACCCAGAGAGTGGCCCTGACACTACAGTGGGCCACCCGGAGCCCCATTTAGAGCACAGGCACTCATTTCTCCAGCTGCTAGGAGCATTGGCAGTGTCCAAGGTCACAGCCCCTCTGGGGACAGCCGATTCCAGTGATTGTTCAGCCAGCGGCAACCATAAATGCATGACCCCCTTGCCTCAAGCTAGGACAGCTCTGAAGGGCCATCTTGAGCTCTGGCTCCCCGTAGGATCTGCTGAGGCCTCTGCGGGGACTGTGTTGCAGTCCAACTTCTCCCTCCGCCCAACTCTGCTTCCTTTACTCCCCAGGAAGCTTCCTGCATGCAGACTGCCTTCTCAGAGTCTGTTTCCCAGGGAACTTGATCTAAGAAGCTCTATTTTAGCTCTAGATGCAGAGATCAATTGCAGAGTCAACAATTTATATTGATTATGCCCTTGTTCTTCCACTCAATTCCATTATCTGTCTGCCAATTTCTGATCCTTTGGCTCTCTCTCCTGTATCCATTTTCATTCTCTCTATTTGGAGGGCACGATGGCTGCAGCTTCCTGGGTTTTAACCTCTGCTCCTACCACTTCTAGCTTTTCCTCTAAAAATCTCATCCATTCTAGCCTCAGTACTAAGACCTAAACCTGAGGGCCTGCCTTTCTCTCTCGCTCCCCCCTGAGCATCTGGCTTCAGGAATGACCTCTCCTTACAGGTCACACAGCACTCACTGCTTCCAGTGCTGAGGCTCCTGCAGCCTTGGGAGGAAAATACTGCAAGACTAAGACACAATACCCATGAAATGATGTGCCACTCACAACATTAACGGGGTTATTCCCTTAGAGACACTGGTTGAGTTTGTGTGCACATACCTGTCATCAAGGCAGAGCTTACTCTAAAGGGATGTGCAACAATTGTGGTTGTCAATGATTGTATTTTCATGGTAATAGACTTGGACTTGAACCCCTGGTTTAGAGGGTCATAACTGACTTAAAAACATACTTTGATTTTTCCTTAAAAAATCTGACTCTTGGTATCATCTTACCACAGGGTTTTGTCGGCACAGCTTTTCTTATTGTGTTACTTATTCTGAATGAAACACCACCCCTCTTTAAGTGACTTTCAGTGCCCCTTAATATCTCAGGAATTTTTTTCAGTGCCTGTCTGTCTAAAGTTATCCAGGGCTCCTGCACGAGAGGGTAGAGTTAGTGCCTCCAAAGAGTTATAAATTCACTATCCCCACTGAGCCCATTGTTTTGGGTCCAAAAGCGTATGAATTGCAGCCCCAAGATTTTTCTTTATTCTTTGTTATGAAATAGGTAACCAGATCTCGCTGAATGGAAATCCTCCTTCGAAGACTCTCTGGCAGCCAACTCCACTTTCAACTCTTGCAAACCTTATTTTGGAAAAATGGTCATTTGTAATATCAACATTTCTAGATCGTGTTCTGAAGATGGTTACAGGCGTTGGGAGTAACCACATGCCAAAGCTGTCTACTTCTAATCTAACAACCCCCTAGGTTGAAACCAGAGCGAAGCTTAGAGACAGGCGGCCAAGAGCTGAAAAACTCTTGGGGGATATTTAGAATCCCCAAATTCAACCAAAATTGTTTCCACTCAAAATTAATACTTGGAAACAGATTTAGAAGCCCAAATTTAGACTCTGCCTTCGGTTTCTTGGTTCATCACTGAGCCAACTGTTTGAAATAAATGTGTTTGAAACTGATTGAACATTAAAATGATTGTCTGTTCCATCGAAAATATTTAACACAAAATATTTAAAGAGATGACTCTCTTTATCCCTGAGCTCTCACAGCCCAGGGCCAAGGGTTGGTTGGTGTCCACAGTGAGAAACGGTAGTTACCAAGTGTGTGGAGGGTACCTCGGTTTCCACACGTGATTCGTCTGTAGCTCGACTAAGGCTCTGTTTGGTGCGTGTAGTTGCAGTTCATATTTATGGAGGGAATGTGATATTCCAGAAAGCATTTAGGCCTTGGCATTAGAAAATCTATGTTCAGAGTACTGCTTTATCAGTTCCAAGTAGTGTAATCTTAACAAATCATTTAGTTTCTTGAAATCTCAGTTTCTCCATATGCAAAATGAGGCTAACCAGCCCCGCTCTGCCTCCCTCCCTGAGCTGTTGGAGGCTCAGATGAAGTAATATATGTACTTTATATGTGCTTTATCACTATTCCAAATGCGTGGTGTTACTGGTTTGGTTTTTTAAAAAATTTACTTACTTTTCAAATATCAACAATCCTTGAAATCTCAAATTTCAAGCATCAGGCCTTATTTAACCAGTGAACTGCTATGAAAAGAGGAGCATAAATATAAAGGGAATGGGTATCCCAAAGATGATCCCCTACACTTGACACTAACTAGGACATGACCATTGTCCTGAATATCTAGTGAGACTTTTTTTCAGAGATTGGAAGGTATTTCGTGACCATACATTACAATCAGTTTAAAAAGTTTGAGCTTTTAATTATTCATTTATTTCTATATTCACACATTTCACAGAAATGTTTTGAAGATGTTAAGTTCCAGGCAATGTTCTATGTTAGGATTGCCAGATGAAATAAATCTGAATTTCATATAAACAATGAACAATTTAAAAGTATAATAGTTACACTTTAAATTTATACTCATACTTAAAACTGCCCATGAAGTGTTGACAACCAAGCCAGTGTTTTGAAATACTATGTTAGCCAAAACTAAAAAAATATTGCATGGGATATAAGTACACTAAAAAGTTATTCACTGATTATATGAAATTCAAATCTAACTGGGCATCCTGTCTTTTATTTGCTAAATCTGGAACCCTTGTCTATGTGCTGGGAATGTTGTGGTACCTGCCCTCAGGCAGCGTTCATGCACGGAGTAAGACAGACAACAGAGAAGTGAGCAGATAAACGAGGTAAGTAGTACGAAACAAATAAAGCTAAGTGAGGAGATGATGATAAGGGGGTAGTCTTTATAAAGGGTGGAAGGGAAGGCCTCTTTGGGGAGGTGACTCAAAGTGAGCATTTTACAGCAATGAGCCGCAAGAAGCTTCAGAGGAAGAGCATCCAAGCAGACAGCTTGGCAAGTGCAGAGACCCTAGGTGGGAATGAACTTGGCAAATGTAAGGCACAGCGAGAAGGCCCTGGGACCAGAGCCTGGTGTAGGAGGGGAGGGTGGTAGGAGATGAGGTCAAGGATGCAGGGTGAGGCCAGATCGCACAGCTAGCAACGTGGAGGCCAGAGGTTTGGTTTTAGTTTAGGTGTGATGAGGAGCCTTGGGAGGATTTCAAGCAGGGGAGTGACTCGATCAGATTAGTAACAGAATTCCAGAAGCTACATGGGGGAAAGACTTCAGGAAGGCAAAGGTGGAGGCGGGATGAGTGAGGGGCTCATTGCAGGAGTCTCAGTGAAAGGTGCCGGAGACTGGGCCCAGGGTGGAAGCAGTGAAGCTGGGAGAAGTGCTGGTCCTCAGGACATGTGCAAAGGTGGAGCCAGCAGGACCTGCTGTTGGGTTTGATATAGAGTATGGGGAAATTCTGGTGCGAGCAATGGGAAAGAATGGTGATGCTGCTTACTGAGAGGGAGAAAAGCTCTTTGGGGAGGAGATGGAGCATTCTTGTTTGGACATGCCATGTATGAGGTGCCCATTGGATATTCAAGTGATGGCAGTGGAATATGAAGCCGAGAGTAGAATAGGGTGAGATTGGAGAAACAGCAAAAGCCATGCCATCTAGGACCTCATTGGCCATAGTAAAGAATATGGACTTTATTTTAATGTTACAAAATATCAATAAAGGGTTTTTTAAACAATGGAAGTGAAGTAATTTAACTTTCATTTTAGAGGGTCTTGGATGGAAAAGAATTGGTGGCTGGGGGGAAATTAACACTGTTAGCTCAGAGCTTCTACCTGAGGAATCTTGTTAGAATTCAGATTTTCTTCCAGAAGGTATGGAGTGAAGATTCTGATTTCTAACAAGCTCCCAATGACACACATACAGCTGGTTGTGGACCATACTTTGCATGGCAAGGTGTTAGGAGACTATCCTAAATAATTCTGGTGAGAGATGGTGGTGGTTTCGACCTTCGAGGTGGTAGTGGTCATGGAGAGAAGTGGGCAGACTTGAGATATAATTTGGAGATAGAATTGACAGGAGAGTTGATGGAGTATATGTGAGAGTTAAATGAGAAAGAATAATAATAGATGACTCAAACTCCTGCTTGAACAACTGAATGGGTGTTAGTGTTATTTATTGAAGTGTTAAAGTCTGGGGCGGTACAGGTTTTTTGGGGGGAAGCGAAAATAAGGAGTTTTGCTTTGGGCATGTTACGGATGAGATGCCTATCAGACAGTCAAACAGACATGCTAAGTAGGTAGTTGCATATATGAGTCTGGAGTTCAGAGTAGAGTTCTAGGCTTGAGCATAAATTTGTGAATCAGAAACACAGAGAGGGTATTGAAAACCATGGAACTAAATGTGCTGACCTAGGGAGAGAGCGTAGAAAGAGAAAAGAAAATGGCCCAGGATCAAGCTGAATGCAATGCAGGCATGTATATTATACCAGGAAAACTCTAGATAAACTACACAGATTAGGGGTCAAAATCGTAAAAGCCCACCAATGTCAGGTGTCCCAGGTAAAGAGAGAAGAGAGCTGGCTATAAGACAATAGGGAATGGTGAGGACCATGGATCTCAGAGGTGTGTATGACTCACCTAAATGGGTAGTTACTATCCTGCTCCTCCAGCTGATTGGTGCCAAGCAGTAGGGCTGGATCCTCCAAGTTTTCAAGAGAAGCCAGAAATCCAGATTATTTCTGGGAAATCCCTTAAGTGTTGGCAACTAAGCCAATGTTTTCAAATACTACATTGGCCAAATAAAATACATCAGTGGGATGGACCTAGCCCATGAGTCTTAGTTTGCAGCCTCTGACATAGACCCTTGAAGGTATCAAATATAACATTAGCTGTTTTGATTATTCGTGGGGGAAGGGGTGGCCTGGAAGATCTACGACATGGAGGAATTTATAATTGTCCTGAGATACAAATTTGAGTCACAACTGGTTTGCAGAGTTAGGGGGTGACTCCAGCTAAGGGCTGAGCACCCACACTGCAACAGGACTTTATAGTTCTCTACTCACCTCAATGTGTAATTCTCGTGAAGCAGAAAGAGCAAACTCGGTTTTGTGAGGAATGGCAGCTTGTAGTTTTAGTTTAAGTTGTAAAGTGGTGAGCATTTGGTGGGGGCTATGTATAGGAAACATGTGGTTCTAGTTGGAAATATGATTCAGGAAAAAGCCAGCAGCCTGGATAGAATTTCCACAGCCACAAATTTGGAGGTTTGGGAAGGTCTCTAGATATTGCTCTGGAGAATAGTCTGGAAGATTTCTGAATATGAAAGGGAGATAATGCGTGGTCTAGCTGAACACCAAGACAAATTAAGGTACCAGGCAAGAATCTTTTTGCTTCCTAATGGCAGAACAGACAGCCTCTAAACTGGGTGCTCAGGTGAAAAGAATGACTTTCTCAGAAAGAAGCGACTTGTCTTTGGTGATGAGGTATGCGTGTTCACAGGCATGTAAATCTTTGCTCCCCTAGGTCACAGCAGTCTTGGGACACAATTAAGGGTGTGGGTAATAAACCCAGTTGTTTTTGTTTTTGTTTTTGTGAGGAAGATTGGCCCTGAATTAACATCTGTTGCCAATCTTCCTCATTTTTGCTTGAGGGAGATTATTGCTAAGCTTACATCTGTGCCAGTCTTCCTCTACTTTTTGTATGTGGGATGCTGCCATAGCATGGCTTGATGAGTGGTGCATAGGTCTGCGCCCGGGATCCAAACCCATGAATCCCGGGCCACTGAAGCAGAGTATGCGAACTTAACCACTATGTCACTGGGCCAGCCCCCTAAACTCAATTGTTTTTGACTTAAGGTGCCCCAACCAATGTCGTTACAGGGTATCCAAGCCCTTGTTTATTCCTTCCCCTAAATTCTCCAAGTATGTTACACACCAGTACACAGATGGTTTCTCAAGTTAGCATTGTTGTTCCTGTTCTTTGTTCCTCATCCTGGTGGTGTCAACTTGTGATTCAATGGCCAGCACCATTGCCAAAAAGAAGAGACTAAGAATGAGCTTGCCACTGGCAAGAAGAGGCCAGTGCAAGTCGCCACTTCTGCTGTCTTCACTAAGGAGCAGTTATTCTCTCAGCTTCATTTTCCTCATCTGTAAACAGAAATAATAATACAGATCTCATAGGCACAATAGTGCTCAGTGTAGTGCCTGGTATTCAGTAGGTTCTCAATCATTTTCCCTTCTTCCATTATCCCCTCATTATTTTCAAATTTTAACCAAAACTCAAAGTCTTGGAGTCAAATTGTGCATCTCCAGATCCTCCATCATTTCTTCCAGGAACCCAATGGTAGGATAGCAGAGGATGCCCCTGCAGCCCTGCCCCAGTATCCTAGGATTCTCTAATGGGAATGCACATTGAGTGTTTTTTTCCAGAAACCCTGACCTTTGCTCCACTTAATAAATCAATTAGTAAGCATGCCCCATTTATTCCACAAACTTTTACTTACCATATGCTCAGAGTAAGATGTGGTCTTGGTCCATGAGGGGCTGCCATCCAATGGGGAAGATCTGACTTGTAAACAAAAAGTGCCATAAAGCATTGCAAATGTGTCCTGGGTGGCAGACGTTGGAGCCAGATCACCTCACATCTGGAAAAAATATGGATTGCAACATCTTCTGAGCAATGTTTTCCCCCAAAACTCTTTAAAAGTACTCAGCAGGCTGAATACACAAGGCATGAGGTATCCCCATGTCACCCTCAGACCTGGAGGCCCATCCTCCTTGGAGCTTGGTTAGTCTCCCTCTTACTGTAAAAACAAGGCAGGAGACGCTGTAGACCCCTAGATCGGGTCTCTTCACGCGTCACATAGTGGTATCGACCCGTGTGAATCTGCTTATATCAAGGAAGAGAAAAGGATACACCAGCTGATCTTCAAGAAGGGACAAGCCAACCCCAGTCAGAAGGGGTCACGGCTGGGGACCTGTTACCATTTGGTGAACTGAATGTTCCATTCCCCTCTTGCTGGTTCCTGAGGGAAACACCGCTCTCCCGGCTGACGGGGCTGGGAATGAATGGCCCGCATGCTCTGTTTTCACACAGTGCATCGGGTCTAAGTGAAAGGTTTGTGCTGCTGCCAAGAGCAGAAAATGATGCCTTGGGGTCGCTTTTGGAGGAGAGGATGCTTTAAAGCAGACCCTGGCTTCCAGAGAGCTTTGGATGAGGCAGAGACGCTCAGCCGGGGCCTCCCAGGACATCTGGTCTGCGAGGCCCACCCAGTGCCGCCCCTTCTAGGCAACTCTCAAGGCTGGGGGATGCCTTGCATGCTTCAGACATCTGGGATGTTACTCAGATCCTTGCTTTCTACCTCTCAGTGAAGAGAAATATGGTCTATAAATGAAGATTAAATAAAAATACAAGCTGGTCATTTATCCGAGCAAGCACGGGCTGCTTTCTCACGTGAGTTTCCAGGGTCTTAATAGATCACTGTCTAGCCCGTCCATTAAGCAGATTACCCTGACCTGTGCCATGCACAGCAGCCAATAAGGGCACAGGCTCAGCGCTCCCTTCTGAACAATAGCCTGTATCCTGGACCCCTTTGCTTTGCCAAGCTCCAGCTCTCCTCCAGACCTGTGGCTAGTCCTTTTGGCTCCTAGGACCCATCCTTAGCCCTTGCTTTTTACTCTCCATTCTCCCCACTCTGGTGCAGACTGCGCTTTCCTCTTCAGATGCACTTGATCCCCAGGTCTTATTTACTCTTCGGCTATCTTTCTTTCCAACCTCCCCCAGTGATACTTTCCTTTCATAACAGTACCCCAGGATTTCCATGTTATCTGTCCTGCCTGGACTTGCTTGTCAAGCCTGCCCCATTCTTCCAGATCTTTTCTTTCCTCCTCCTTGAGTAATATTATAGATGTATTCTTTGTTTTGTTTGGTGAGGAAGATTGTCCCTGAGCCAGCATCTGTGCCAATCTTCCTGTATTTTGTCTTTGGGATGCTGCCACAATACGGCTTGATGAGTGGTGTGTAGGTCCGTGCCTAGGATCTGAACCTGCAAACCCCAGGCTGCTGACCAGAGCATGTGAACTTAACCACTGCACCACCAGGCTGGCCCCTGGATATATTCTTAGGCTCTGGGTTCGGCAGGCCCCAAATTAGACCATTGAGAGCCTGGACAGCAGTGAGGCATACATGTGGGAGTGATGGGGACTGGGGCAAACTTAAGGGCACATCAGCTCCAGAAATTGTTGCCTTCTGGAATGCAGGCCCTGTGATACTGGTGCTTTTGATTTTCAAAGAGAAATCAGAAATCGCAATTTTTCTATAAAATTTCCACTAAAACATTTTATTGTTCATGTTTATGCATGTTAACAAAAACCTCTAATAGTATTAAAAGTTTACCATAAAAACAAAAACTATCCTGCCCCACTCTTCCCAACCACTAATGACTCTTTCAGCTGTTCTGGTATTTAACCTATTTCTTAGTTTACCAATTTTCAACATTATCTACTAACTTCTAACTTTCTCTTATGGTAGCTACACGAACTCCCTCTCCCACTTCTGTTCCTAATCATCTCAATACTATTATATCATAATTGCTGGCTAAATCAGTGGTCAAAATTTATATCATTATCACTGTATGAAAACTAGCGGGCGAAATAGTTTACTGTAACAACAGTTCCTTTTTCAAACAGCTTTTATTCTATCTTTCCTGGAATTAACTATTGCCTTATGATTTAATTTCCTTGGTTTTCTATGCATTTTTAGGGGATTTTTGTTGTCATTTTTTCCCCAAATGTTTCCAACAGCTCTCCCAAACACCCATCAATACTTTCTATATCATCAAATGTATTAACTCCACTTTTTCCTTGAAGAACTATCCATTCTCCTGCTCCCCATTTGAATGAATTACTCCTTAGGCTGCTACGTGACTATCACCCTGAGATTTCCCTTTGCAACTTGAAAGTATTAGTCTCCTGTATGCTTTCTTGATTTATTCCCTATTTTGCTTTTCTGGAGTACAGACTTCAGTAGCTTTCCCAAAAAGGGTGCATGAGAGGTAAATTTTTTATCCCTACTTGTCTAAAAATGCCTTTATTCTGTCTATACATTTGATTATTTGACTAGGTATAGAATTCTAGGTTGAAAATTCAAAATAGTTTTCCTCAAAATATTGAAGGCATCATTTCATTGTCTTTGAACTTCCAATGTTGTCGTTTCTGATTCCCAGTTTTTGTTATATGGTCTGGCATTTTGTTTTCCTAAGCCTTTTTGTGTCTTATCTCTGCCCGTGGTATTCTGAAATTGCGGTGATGAGCCCTGGGTCTTGTGCATTCCTTGCACTTTGTGCCAGATGAGCCCTTTCAAACTGGAGACTAGCTCTCTTCACTTCTGGGGCATTTTCTTAATTTCTTGGATAATTTTCTTTCCTCGAGTTTATTTGTTCTCTTTTTCAAGAACTTCTATTATTTGAATATTCGACCTGTTGGACTAAATCTCAGACTTTCTTAACCTTTCTCTGTTTTCTCTTTATCTTTTTGTCCTACTTTCTACACAATTCCCTCCTCTCTATGCTGGTTTTGTACTCTAACAGCCTGGTTAGCCTGGCCTATGTCTTTTAGGATCCTTTACCGTGAATGGTCCCACCGTTGATCTTCTACTGTGTCAGTGTGGCTGGCCCGGAACTACACTTCCCCACATCCCCTTCCCTGTATGGTTGGGAGGTATAGCTGGCCCAAGGGGAGGTCTGTGTAAGATTTGGGAGATGGGCACGAAGCAGCAGCCGTCACATGCTGGAGCTCATCGTGGTCAGAGGCGGCGAGTGGTGACAAACAGACAGAGGGGCCAGCAGGTTCCCGTCTGTCTTCTTCCCCACTCCAGATACTCTCGCTCTTTCTGTGTCCAGCTCTCTTTCCCTAGTGTTGGCTCTGCCGCCTGTCAGTGACCCCCGGCCCACCACCAGATGCTCGGCTGCAAACTCGCTAGAGCGGGGGCCTGAAGCGGCAGCCTTCCACGGACTTCTTCGGCAGCAGGCTTCCCAGCCCCCTCCAGACGCTGAATATGCCTGAAATCTCCCCGTTGATCACCTGCCCCAGAGCTTCAGGGGGGCTGGTTAGGGGCTATTCCTGGATCCTCTAATTCTCCTCTCAAGACTTTCCTTCCCCAGCTCCACCCACAATGTGGAAAGTCTAAATTCCTATAAAAAAATTCCTCATTCCATGATACTCATAGTAGTTCTGCTTCCCTGTGTGGACCCTGACTAATAGAATATTTTATTGAGTTTTTTGCTTTGTCTAGTTTAAGTTCAGTTTCCAGGTGTGCTTTCTTATTCTCTGATTGTTCTTTTGCAGTTTTTGCTATTTCTGTTAACAGTGTCTGTTCTGGTTGAATATTGTCCCCCGTAAATTCATGTTGTGGAAATTAATAAAAGAAACTTAACTAAATTGGAGTTGGGAAGGCCTGTAGGGGGAGCTCTCGTGCCCTATCACACATGGTCACTTAGACCAAACAGGAAGAGACCTTCAGCTCTTTGACAGGAAGGAAGTAAAACCACTTTACTAATAAAGGAAGATTTCTCTCCCCACCCAGCAACAGCCCAGCCACTGAGAAATGCTGCAGCTCAGCCACCGAGAAGCTGTTCCTGCCCTGAGCTGTTACTTTCCCCCAATGGATTTTCATTTAGAACAGCCCCTCCCTACTCCCCCCTTTTTCTCTATAAAGGCAGCTCCTCTTCTTTCTTTTCCAGATTTGCCCATGGTTTGCCATAGCATGCATATCCCAAGTTGCAATTCATTTGGCTGTTCCTGAATAAACTCATTTTGAGATAAAATAAGAGGTGATTTTGCTTTTTAAGTAGACAAGTTCTGCCTGGATCCTCAGAATGTAAGCTTATTTGTAAATAGCATCTTTGCAGACATAGTTAGCTAAATTAAAATGAGGTCATACTAGACTGGGGTGGGCCACAAATCCAACGATGGGTGTTTTTAAAGAATTCCATGTGAAGACACAGAGAGAGACACAGGGAAGGACATATTATAACAGATTAGAATGATGCAGCTATAAACCAAGAGATTCTGAGGATGTCAGCGACCACCAGAAGCTAGGGGACAGAACTAGGCCATAATCTTCCTCACAGCTGTCAGAAGAATCAACGCTGCTGACACCTTGATTTCAGACTTCTGATGCTTGAACTGTGACATAATAAATTTCTGTGTTTTAAGCCACCCAATTTGTGATGCTTTTTGTAGCAGCCATAGGAAAGGGACATAGTATCTTTTCTTGTTTCAAATTATTGATTATATTTTTATAGTTTACTTCTGATTCCTTTCTTCTCTTTGTGTGTGTGTGTGTGTTTTGTTCGTCGGTCCCTGACTTTTCTGTTGGGGATTTCCTCAAAATACTGGTGATCCTTGTCTGGCTGTTCACATTTAGGATGGGGCACTAGAACTTAGCTGGAAGTTGGGTATTAGGTGAGACTTGTCAACTGGTGGGCTTCTTTGTAGAGCAGTTAAGTAGCCAGCCACCATTTTCACTGAGGGGGAGCCCCAAATGTCACCCATTAACATAGCTTTTCCATAATACCATTCAGTTTATCTCAAGAATTGTCCTCAAATCTCCTATCTTGTAGTCATAAGCCAAGTTACTGGAATTTTTAAACCAAGGCAGAGGAAAAGTATTGAGAGTAATTTCATTGGTGAAGAGACTCTCACTCAATTCCCTTATTTCCAGCCCTATATCCCAGTGTCTCCCACACCAAACCGTCCTGGTGTCCTCAAGTCTGGAGATTGTCATATTCAATTTTCCCAAAGAGAAGGCCACAGTTTCCAGCCAAGGGGCTCTGCAGGGAGGGGGCGCTTGTTGCCCTGCTTCTCAGGGTAATTGGAGCTCCTGCCCTCCATATATAGCTACTCACCCAGTTACCCTGTCTCCAGCCTTACAGCTCATGTCTTCTTTGTGAGGTTTCAGGCTCAGAAGCTCTGAGTCTTTCTGAGGGTGTTAGGGTACGTTGGGTCCCCTTGTAATAATAAGTATTGTCCTCCATAGGTCCCCAAGGTGAGCTTCCTGCTCTCTAAGTTGGTCATCACCCTCCCATCTGCCTCTGAAGTCTGCCGAAACCTCTTGTCTGCTGTTGTCTCCTCTCTGGATCTTTTGGTCCTTGTGACCTGAAACCTTTTAAGATTTTCCTTTGCTGTTATTTTTACTGGGTGGGAGAGAAACCAAATACATATGGGTCAGTCCAGCGTGTTAATTCGAAAGTACCCTTCGAATTTTCAAACAATAGCTCACATCTTAAAACAACACAAAACGCAAGTCAAAATAAAGAACAGTTAGGGCCCTGTTCAGCTTGTGGGTGTTTTGGTCTCTGCTAAGGCCTTACTGGGGAGGCAAAACAGAGACGGGGAATAAAGCTGCCATAGCAATGACAACTGGAGCTGCTAATATCAGGGAAAATATGAGGGGAGAGGGCAAATGTGCCACTCTGCCTGGGAAGGGGAACAGCAGGAGCTTCCCTGCCCAGGACTTGACATCAACAGACCTAGGACTGAACCTGCCAGAGAAAGTGAGGGAGTAACGAGCCCAGGAGTGCTGGACAGGCCTCTTGGCAAGAAATTTTATGGGACTGTATTAGTTATCTATTCTGCACTGTAAATTATCCCCAAATTTAATGGTTTAAAACAACAAACACTTATCATCTCACAGCCTGTGGGTCAGGAATTCAGAAGCAGTTTGACTGGGGGGCTCTGGCTCATGGTCACTTAGGAGATGCAGACCAGAGGCCGGCCAGGGCTGCGGTCATTGGAAGGCTCCCCAGGGCTGGACGGTCCATGTCTGAGCTCACTCACGTGGCTGTCAGCCTGAGGAATCAGCTCCTCTCTGGCTGTTGGCTGGAGGCCTCAGTTCCTCATCCGTCTGCTTGTCTCCATGATGTGACAGTTGGTTTCTCCAGGGCAATGGATCCAATGGAGCAAGCAGGGAGCCACAGCGCCTTGTATGGTCTGCTCTCCAAACTTGAACATCAATCACTTCCGCTTTTTTATTTGTTAGAAATGAGACACGAAGTTCAGATTACTCACAGGAAAGGGAGTTAGGCTCCACTTTTGAAGGAAGGAATTTGTGGACATTTTAAAACTACCATACGGGCCTATTTGGACACACTTTTTTAAAAATCTCTTTTCTTTCTCAAAATCGCCTCCTTCCTCTGGGATGTGTGTTTTCTGCCTGGAAGTCACCATTAATTTGAGGAGGTGGGAACAAACTTACATAAAGCAGATTATTTTATTTAATCCTTACAGCTATCCCTTCAAAATTTCCTGAGGTAGGTATCGTCCTCAGTTACAAAGTTCAGTGATTCATTCAACAAATGTTTATCGAGTGTGTGCAGTATTTCAGGCTCAGTGCTGAGCGCCAGGGTACAGTTCTGAACAAGACTTGGTGCTGATTTCAGCTAACTTATGTTCTCATGGGGATTCCATTCTTGCGGTGGGGGGACCTGGAGGGAGGTCAAGATATGTGCCCAAGATCACACAGCTGATAAACCATCCTGTACCGCCCCCATCAGTGGAGCAGTAAGGGGGGCAGGGACTGAGGGTAAAGAGGGAATGGGTTTCTTTATGGCTGCCCAGCACTGCTCACGGCCAAGGAGAGGAGGTAGGGATGGGAGGAGAATCTTCAATCTGAGAGGAGGTCATACATTTGTACAAGTATCCACTAGGTTGAGGTTCTGGGAAAAGGAGGGACAAGAGCCCCGAGTCTACTGCCTTCATCCCATGAAGCCAGCAGCATGGTTGTCCTTGGAAGGAGCACCTGGCCAGAGGTCTGAGGACAAGGACATTTTTCGGTCTTCCCCACATCTTCTGTGCAGACAGCGGTCCCCTCTGCCTCTTGTGGGACTTGGTCTGGCCTTTTCCAGGCCATTGCATCTAAGGACTGAACATCTTGTGACCTGAGGCCTCAGACAGAGACCCAAGGTTGACCTAGATGCTGACATGCGTGGACATCCAGGGAGAAACTTATGACAAGACTAGAAACAAAACTTAGGTTGTATCAGGGGTTTAGACCAGGGACCCAAGCAGAAGGGAGCAGTTTTGAAAGCCAGAGGTGAAAAGGAGGAAGGAAGGCTTGAATTTCCAGATGGGGTGGGCTGACTCTGGAGCTGCTGGAGCCCGGGTGGCTGTTGGGAGCTTTTCTGCTCTGTTGCGGTTGTAATTACAGCATCTGAAAGCTTGCGTGACATTGCTAATTTTAGAGAAAATGGGACCCTGATATCTGTAAGAACACTCAGGCTCAGGTTGCTGATTAGTGCTTCCACGTATCACAGAATCAAACCCAGAAATAGTGTAGGCATTAGGAAATATTATTATTAGAAGAATGTTCGCAACGATGGAAATGAAAAATGTAAATGCCAACTCTTTAGAGAGGTTTAAAGAGATTAATTGGAATAATAAAACAACTGGAAGTCAAATTGGTTATGGAACTGTGCTTCGAAATGATGAATTCTACTTGAAGTCTGTTTTCCTTTGGCACATTCTTTTTTGGCTAAAATGTAAAAATAAATTAGTAAAACATAGCTCTGTAAGTAAGCTTCTCAAATCCATGCAGGACTGTATGATACGGGTTATGCTGACCAAGGATTTCGCATTTGGTGTAGGAAAATAAATTTTAAAAAAGGAAAGAAAGCTACAATGGGAAGAGTGTAGAGTAGCTACGTACGCAAATGTGTGGGCAGAACGTGAGACCCAGGGACTGGTCTTCAAAGGTCATTTAGGGGAAAGCTTCTAAAGAGGAATGGACAGGCTTCCCTCGAGAACAATAACAGTGGGATGGCTTTAAGACCACAACCAGAAATAGCATCAACGGGAATAGAGCTAAGAGATAATAAAATGAGATGATGGAGTTGGAGATAAGAAGTGAACATTGTTTAGGCTTGGCGTGAATAATGCCAAGGTTTATTCATTTGTTTTGAGTGAGACAGAGAAGAATTCACATGCAAAGAGCTGAAATTAATCATTATTCTTAGGGCCAGGTTCTCTGACATTGTACTGTTAATAGTGAAGTTTTGTAGTTTATAAATTTAACTTCCAGGAGGGCTTGAAAGAATATGAACCTTGAAGGCAAAGAGAGCTGGGTTTGATCTGCACGTCCTTGGGCGTACTTTATTTCACTGTGACCCTGGTTCCTCTGTGTCAAGAGAATAATAGTGTTAACATTTTGGGATGGCCATGATCAATGAGGCCATGTGTGTACAGCTTCTTGGCACCTATTACACACCTATGAGTGCCTCTTCTTTCCCTTTACTTGAAGGGAAAAGTACTTGTGAAAGGGAACTTACAATGGGGTATGCTGCAATCAGCTTAGCTGCCTGGGCCACCAGCCACAGTCCACCCTCTGAGGTTTCTGCCTGGAGCACGGCTCTGAAAAACCAGAACTTGTTTTCCTGGACTGTCCACGGACTCAGGAAAGCTCTACATGGACTCCAGCAAAGTGTTTCGGATTCCATGCTGAAGATATTAAAGGGAAATTATTAGAGCAATTATGCTAAAACAGAAGTATGCGTTTAATATCTGTGATCCTTAGAGAATAAACTAAAGTTACTGATTAAATCATTAATCATATTTTATAAAATATTTGCAGACAGCCTAACTCTAGCTCTTACTAGCTGTGTGACCTTTAGAAAGTCGCTTAACCTTTCTTACCCTCTTTGCTCAACTCTAAAATGGGGATAATAACCACAGAGGTTGCCATGAGAACTGAACGAGATGATGTGTATAAAGTGATGAGTGCAGTGCCTGGCACAAAGTGGGCCCTCAGTCAATATCAGGTAAAAATTACACAAGTAAACAAGTGAACAAATAAAATCCTCGGCCTTCACAACGTGTAAAGGAATAGTGGGTTTGTGCCTGAAACTCCTGGCACTTCGGTGACTTTTGGCTCCCAGCCCTGGCCATATAATTAATCACAGTACAGTGAACTCTCGATTATCTGCACTAGTGAAGGGCAGAGGCATGGATAATACAAAACAAGGGGCAATGGAAAAGTCATTTATATCTTTGGCTTCAGAATGAAGTCAGGGAAAGACATACGTCGCACTCACCTGCACACACACATATCATTGTCTGTCCTGGCAAAAGCCTCCCGATTGGAGTCTCTATCAGCCACTGGAGGTTTTCTAAGGGCAGGGGGTGGGGAAGGCGCACTTGACACTTAACAAAGGAGATAAGGAATATACGGAGCACTTTCAGAATTTTAAAAATATACAACATATACAAATATAATTGTCATTATTGTTATTAATAACAGTTCACTTGCAGATTTTTGACAGTTGACTAAAGGCATAAACCAGAATGCAGGAAACAGGTTGTTTTCATGCACAACTCCCTTATGACAACTGTATCCTTGTCTGCTGCTCCGCGCCACCCAACGAAATAGAATTCTGAGTGGACTGAAGATAGCATCGGAGTCACTTTTATGTTCCTCTAAAGTATTTAACTAACATAGTGCTGCTGCAGACTAGGAGGTCGAGAAGCATTCAAGTGTGAGCTGATGTCTCAGAGGGAGATTTCTGATTGGGCGAGTGGTGCACTGAGACTTGAAATGGAGCGAGTCCCTCACCAGGCCGGAGAACCCTGGGCACTCACAGTTCCATTTCCTCTGAGACGGTTTTCTGCTTTCACCTTCCCAAGCCTCATGCCTCCTTTTAGAGAGGTTCCTCTAGCTCTTTTGCTGGAATACTTGGCAGTAAAACTGAAGATGGAGAGGGTTAGAGACCAAGAAGGGTGCAGAGGAAGATGTGGTAGCAGTCACAACTAATCTTAAAGAATTTTCAGAATCTTCCAGGCTAAATCCCAATGTCTCATTAAAACTTCATTTAACCAACGTGGGTTTAGCATCACTTGCAGGTCAAGTATTGTGCTAAACACCAGGGAGACAGATGTCCACGTGTTGTATTAGAATTGCATATAGGCCTGCTTCACCTCCTGTACTCAGCTCTTTGAGGGCAAGAAGTGTGTCTTGTTCGTCCTTGTGTCCCTGGTGTTCAGTACAGTACTTAGCACCACATCCGGTACCCGATGGGTGAAAGAACGAAGAAATGAATGGATGAGGGAGACACAGTGTCATCTTCTGAAGAAACCCATCGAATGGCAGGGAGGCGGCAGCATGTCAATAAATGTTTGCAGGACAGTACACACAGCGTTGTTATCAGAGGTTGCTCCGAGAAAGAGTTTCTACCTGTTTGTGGGGGCTGGACAGGCTCACAGAGGAAGAAATGCATGACTGAGGTCTTGAAAAAGGCTAGGATTTAGCCAGGGGAGGAAAGAAGAGGAAGGCGTTCCAAAAAGAAGGAATAGCCTGTGCCGATGCACGGCATGTTGAGGTATGACCTGAGGAGCGAGTCTGCGTGGTAGAGGAGTGGGGGCAGAGGGTGGGAGGGTGGCAGGACCCCGAGAGCATTTAGCCCTTTATTCTAATCTATGCATCCCCATGATTCATTTATTAAAGGCTCGTTGCTGAATGTTTTCCTGCACCTCTCCAAAGAATACACGACTAGTCCTCTCAAGGACAGTGTTTCACACACTTCCTTTCCTCTGGAGCATCCAGAACAGGTCAGGGCATGGAGAATGCACGGTGAAGTCTATTTAGCTGGACTCCTGATTCTTGCCAGGAGTGGGTCATCTATTCCTTGTGCTGTGCTACTGAGCCACTAGTTTTGTGGGGATTCAGCAAAGATTTTGCCCTTTGTCTCTGTCTCTCTCTCTCTCATTCACTCACCCATCTATCCATCCATCCATCTGTGGTTAAGAACAGCAGTTACACAGACGACCTATTTTTTAAAAATGTATGCTCATCAGTCAGTAGAGAAGATAGCAGACTTGGGGCCTCCCAAGCATAAACGGCACTGGTGGGTGCCACCTGTAAGGATTTAACTGCTTGATTTTCTTTTCTTTTCTGGACTTCTTCCCCTCCCTCTTTGAATAAATAAAGACATTGACCTTCTTCTATCAAGATGCCACTCACTGAGGCTAGGTGGCTAAACTTTTCATCCAAAGATTTCATCTTCAGCGGCAACAAGCCAGGGTGGGGGAAAGGAAGAGCGTGTGACAGAAGTTGCCCCTTTCTGTTTATCTGAGACCTGCTTGAAATCTGATGCATCCCCGTTCTGTCAGCTGGGTCATGGGGCTTGCTTCATATCCGCCCCCAACACTAAATATTTAGCGCTGGGCAACAAGAGGCAGGAGGGAGGGAGTGGGGAGGCACATGGCTCTGTGTTGGAGTGTTTGCCTCCCACAATGGGAGGGATAGGAATAGAAAAGACCCAGGCGCGACATAAATATTTCCTATTATGGAGAAACTAAAGTCACAATGGAATCTGTCATGCTTGTGATATGAGAGATGGACAATATTTCGGGGCTGCTGCCATGCTGGCACCTGAATGGAGTTTATATTTTGTTTATGGAGCTGAATCCGAAGCCTTTTATTTTTTTGGCCCAGCCTGTGTAATTCTTCTTCATGGGAGCTCGAAATGGCTGCGGAGCAGCTCAATATTCCATTTATTTTATTTATAAAAGAAATTCAAAGGCTGAAAAGATGAAGTAATTGACTTACTGGGATGACAGTTAAACCCACTAAATTTAATCTTATCCTCTCAAGTACAACATATCGCGCTTACAAATTATCGCCAGGCACCAGGCAGCCCGGCGCTCCTCACCTAATGCAAATGGAACGGAGGCCTCTGTTATTGTATTATCTGACTTTACTATCAGCATTAATCCGGCTTAGCTCACTTAATGATGCCACTTGTGGCACTCTGAAGGCAGCGGAGAAGTCTATAAACTACTTCCATTAAAATGCAAATCGGGCCCGCCGAGAAAATAAGTGACACAAAAAGTGGGCGAATTGGGCCGTGCGCGCCCGGCTGCCGCCGCCCGCGTGATCCCGGGATAATGACTGATGCTGTGATTATCCGGCCCGCCGCGGCCCCGAGAAAGGGAGCCAGCCTTGCACGGAGCGCCACAAAAGTGCTCCAACAAGCCGGGGCATTTAATTTCTGAAGAGATTTATATTTTTTTGTTGTCAGGAAATGAACAAATACTTATCAATGTAAAAACTGCTATCTCCGATCTCGCTGCCAGGTTTTTCATACTGATATTATTTGCACCCCATAACACAGGAAATGAAAATCTTCTTTGCCTTTCACGTCGCCACTGTATCATCAAATCCTCTGCTCACAGACTTGCCTGCCCCCGCTCTGTCTCCCTCCCCGGTAAACAGAAAAGAAAACTTTTGTGGGCTCTCGATTGAGAAATTCCAAGGCTCCGGATTTTCCAGCCCCGACTTGCATTTCAAGGACAGGAGCTCCCTTCTTTCCAGTGTAGGGAGAGCCGGTGGGTTGGGGGAAAATGAAAAAAGGGGGGAGGGCTCGGAGTAAGGCGCTCAACGGTAACATCTGTTTTACTTAAGCAGCCTGATTCCGTTTTAGGATGAAAAAGTATTCCCTTTCAGCGTGAGGAATCATGGGTCCCGGGTCTTGTATTGATTCAAAACGAGGCCTAATAAAACACGAGCAGGTGATTTAGTTTCATATTTTGATTCCTGTGTTTAAACAGTCCCTCTCAAGTTCTCCTATGTCGGCTCAGGGATCAGAGCATCTCCGCTTTGATGTGGGAGGAACTCCAGGGCCAGCCCAGCCTGGCCTCCTCCGCTCGGTGCCGGTGGAGTCCGAGGCCAGTGCATTTCTCACAGTGCCCTGGCAGGCAGCCCATCCTCTGTGGTCAGGCTCTCAAATCTGTAAGGATTTATGGTCCTCGCAGAAGGATCAATATTACATTTTAAATATTACAATACCTTTTATCGAGACAATATTGCAACAAAAACATTTTATGCTGTCATGGGATTCCATTAAAATTGATTTCAGCCCTCTGATTGGTGGGCTTCCCTGCCGCTCTGTGTTTGCCGGGGTTGAGGACCAGTGTGCAAACAGGGCAGGCAGGTCCTGCCCAGGAGGCCGTGGACTGAAGAGAGAGGTGATGCTGGGCACCCCGGGAGGGCGCAGAAACTGGCTCTTGCCCACGTGGCCTTCTTAGGGAGCCTTTTTCTCAGCCACACTGACTCTTTCTGGCTGAGAAGTAATCTCAGGGGAAAGAAGGCCCAAGTGGGGAGAAGAGAGACCCTGTGTGGGAGAGGAGGAGATTTATTGTGAAGCCCTGGGACAAGGCCACAGACCATCCTCTGTGCATTCCTCTGTCCTCTCTACATGTCTGGTGCAAATTTGCCACACTGCTGTGTAATTCCCCGCGCCTGTGTCCATTTCCCTCTCTCGATGGAAGAGGCTCTCCCTGAGGGCAGGAGCTGCTTAGTTTGTTTTCCTACGCTCTGATTTTTGCAGTGTAGATACCAATAGGTGTTCAAGGAAGCTTTGTTGAATGACTAAAAGAATAAAGGAAGGAATAGTATTATCCCCTTACCCCATCTCTGCATACTCTCCAGAATTGTCTAGAAGAGATAAAGCACATCAATGGATTGCCCCTACACAGGAAAAAAGACTCCCTCAGACTTCCCTCCCATCCAAGTGTCATGGTGTTGATTTGCTCGTTCATTACTCCACAGATATTTACAGCGTGCCCGCCACGTGCCAGGCACCGAGCCAGGTGGTGAGACACAGCAGAAAGACAAGATCAGGGTACTCGGGGAGCTCCTATTCCAGGGAGAGAAGCAAAGAAGCAAGTAAATGGACAAATGAATACTATAGCTGCACATTATAATACATACCATGAAGGGAATGGAGAGAGTGATGTGATTGGGAATGTTCCGCAAAAAATACTGTGATTTCTGGATAATTGACCTTCTGAGCAAATGTGGGAATGAGTTTGTGTGTGTGACACCTCACCGGCATCTACAACAGCTGGTTCCAGTTATCTACTGCTGTGTAACAAACACCCCAAAACTTAGTGACTTAAAATACCAACAACATTTATTTTGTTCATAAATCAGCAACGTGAGCAGGGCTTAGTGGGGACAGCTCATCTCTCTTCTACTCATCATTAGCTGGGAGGATCAAAGGCAGGGGCTGAAATCATCTGGAAGCTCTCTCATTTGCATGTTAGGAGTTTGCTGCTGGCTGTCAGCTGGGACCTCAGATGGGGCTGAGGCTGAAACATGGCCTTTTTGTGGGGCTGCTTGCCTTCCTTATGGCCTAAGGGCTGGGTTCCCAGGGCAAGCAGCCTGAGAGAAAGAGACCCAGGTGGAAGCTGTATTGCCTGTTATGACCTAGGCTTTGACGTACCACACAGTCACTTTTGTGGCATTCTGTTGATTAGAGGGTAGTCATGAGATGGACCCATATTCAGAGGAAATGGAAATAGACCCTGTTTTTCCATAGGAAGAGTGTCAAAGAATTTGTGGACATATTTCTAAATCATCTAACTCCTCCGTCAATGAGATAAGAAGCATTAGTTTGGAAGAAATTATCAAGTACGCTTTACCTCCATTCACCATCTCCCCTTCCAATTGGTTCCCCTTCCTCTGGCCTCTCTCTAGCCACCCTGTCATGGCCACCGAACTAATCTTCCAGTCTTCCTCTGATTGTTTTTCATTTTGTCACTCTCTCTTCAGTGTCCCTCCACCGTTTGCTAGAAAAAACCCCGGCTCCTTATACAGACATTCGAAACCCTTGCGTATCTGGCCTCAGCCTCCTTCCCTACTTCGTATCCTCAACCAGTGGAGAGAGGCTGAATTTAAGGAAGAGACCAGGTTGGGCTGGTTATTTTTACCTAAGTGAGTTACGGTGTGTGTTTCCTCATCTGTACTTTTGCTGTCAGGTTGCTCCCCAACACCCGAATTCTTCTCATGCTTCAAACCTCAGCCCAAGCCTGCCTCTTATAATAACAATAGTAGCCACCGTTTATTGAGTACCCACTGTCTGTTAGCAAGTTCACTAGAAGCTTTGCATTTATTTCCGTTAATTCTTACAACAACCTTGCAAGTTGCCACTTGCTCATTGAACAGATGAGGAAACTGAGGCAGAGAGATTTACTCTAGGCTACCCAGCTAGTATGAGGTTCATTCAAGATCCAAATCTGTCTGCCCTGAGTCTGAGCTCTTTCTACTGTGATGTCTACAAAACTCAATGCTGTCTCTACAAGGTAGAAAGTGATGAGCAGATACATCATAATGGAGAAGTCCTGGGTGGTTCAGAGGTGAGTGATCTCTCTCATCCTCTGGGAATTGAACTAATCAGGAACCTCCATGGTTCAATGAAATGGTGTCATGATAGTAATAAACAGACCTAGTCCAAATTGAAAGTTTCTGTTTGTCTTTAGCTGCATCAGGCTCAGGGCCAGCCTTACTTTTAGGAACTGTTATCATGATTTCCTTAAGTCTCCCAATTTCCAACTGGCAAGCAACTCCTTAAGGCCTGAGAGTGTTCAATAGGGGGAACAATGGGCTAAGAGTTAGGCAGCCTGGCTGTTTGTTCTACTTCAACAATTTTGAAATAAGGTTTTGTTGGGCTGGATAAAAAATGGCCCCAAATTCTCCCCTTTCCTGTATGCAGGGCCCTTTACAATGTGTCTTTGACGCCCTTCCCGTAACAAAGGAGGGCTCTTGACTATGGACTGGCCTTGTGAACTTGCTTTGACTAATAGAATGTGGAAGCAGTGATGTGATCGGGCTTCTGAAACTATGCCTTAAGGGGCCCTGCGCTTTCTGCTTCTCCCTCTCGTGACCCTGCTCCAAGACTGCCATGCTAGGAAGATGCGAGGGTGAAGGACCAAGCAGAGAGAGAGGCTGAGCCATCTCTGCCCTCCCAAAAGCCTAGGGCTGAACCCAGCCCCCAACTGAATGTTGCTGTGGGAGTAAGAACTGACCAGCCAACCAATAGAAGCTTGGGGAAAGGAAAGTTGTTATCAAGTCACTAGGTTTTGATGTGGTTGGTTAAATAGCAATAGCTAAGTCATACACATGGGTGAGACTCCACCGGGGAAAGGGAATTTGAAGACCCTTTAGAATATAGGTGTAGAAATAGGCTTTGCCTGTAGGAACTGAAAGGAATGGGAGGAGAGAGAAGCCTCATTATCTCCAGGAATTCATTAAGTTGGAAGAAAACAGGTACACGAAAGATGTTCAGACCAAGAGTAGTATTCAAATACTGAGTAAAATGAGAATCAGAGTATCATAAAATTTCAGGGCTAGAAGGACCTTCTGGAACCATGTGGTTCAGGGATGACAAAAAGATTTCTTCGTTTATCAACTCCAATTGATTAGTAGTGGCTGCCTGGAATGCTGTGTTGAGAATTCTGAGGTTTGTCTGTTTTCAACAGAAAAGAGGGCTGTGATCGATTAGCACTGTCTGCCGTGGGTGCAGGTCTTACTACAATTACTCTCTGTGCAAAGCTCTTTCCAGTCTCAGCACCTTTCCCCACGTTGCACAGTCTATTTGAAATGCTCCTCCACCCAATCAGTGTTTTTCTAGCTGGTCGTTCTTCAGGAATCACCTTTAATGTCCCTTCCTCAGAGAGGCCTTCCCTGCCTAAAGTAGAATCCCCTCCACTAATGTCTCTTCATTGCAAAGGTCATAATTTGTCATCATATATTTGTGTGTGTATTTATTTTTCATTAACCTTCCTCACCCCCTTCTCACACAACAGTCATAAAATGGCAACCTTCCCGAGGGCAGGGTCATATCAATTTTTTCTCAGCTGCTTACCCAACACCTAGCACAGTGCTGGGGCACAGTTGGTGCTCAGTATTAGTTGTTGAAATGATCATGAAGAGGTGACACAGATACCAAATTTGGACATGCTGAACCAATCCCGTTTTCTCCTCTAACATGGAGTCTTCAGGTCGTATTATTTGCTCACAGTCAGTCAAACTGCAAATGCTTAGTCCAGTTCTCCTCCCAAACCACCAGGTTTACCATGCACACTGATGTATTTTAGAGATTGTAAGCTCCAGGACAAAAGGGGCTGAGACTGTGCTGGCAGACAGAGATGGTGCTGGAGCAGCCAGGCAATTCAAACACATAATCTACTAATGAGGAAAAATAACGATCAGTTAAGTTTCCTTAAAGTTTGTTGCTTTAAGCTGATATTTGGTCATGCTGTGATATGCCATTGGGTGATACCAAGTTGTGGGCGTGTGAGGGGTATTCTGTCTTGGCCTTTGTTTCTGCCCCCATCAACACAAATGGAATGTTCAGGAGTTGAACTGATGCACGGTTGTAGCACTCTACATCCCAAGGAAGAACATTAAATATAATAAGAAATTTTTATGGTCCTGAATATCTTTTAGACATTAATATTTTGAAAAGAAGATAAATTGAAGATGAAAAATAAGGACAGGTAAAGACATTTTGTCTCACTCTCAAAATTAGAAACAATAAAAAGAAATTAATTGACATATGTCCAAAGCAATGATCCTATTTCATGTAGGAAACCTTCTGCGTTCACCCAGAATTTCCACAGAGAGCGGACACATTTCACTGTTTGCAAAGCCTTTCTTATTAGGAACTACCAGTGTTTCCCTGAGGTGAGTGGCCTGCTCATTGAGGTACAGAACGGGCTAAAGAAAGAGCACCCCTGAATGCACATTGAGCAAAAAAGAACATTTGGCAAATTTTGCGACAGCTGGATTGATAATGACCATTTGTGGGCTTTAAGTAGTGGCAGGACACATTACAATAATTTCAATATTTTCTCAGTTAAAACCTTTATTCTCTCTTTATGATAAGTGTCCTCTTTCCAACTCTACCCTCTAGGACAGGGATTGGCAAATTTTTCCGTAAAGGGCACAATTGTAAATATTTTAAGCTTTATGGGCCACAAGATTTCTGTTGCAACCCTGCCACGGTGGGGTGAAAGCCGGCATAGACAGTATGTAGATGAATCAGTGTGGTAGTGTTCCGGGGAAACTTTATTTACAAAAACAGACAAACTGGATTTGGTCTGCAGGCTGTATTTGCCAACGCCTGCTCTAGAAGAATCGAGTCAGTGACTCTTTTTCTGCTCTGAAAGATGAAAACTCCAGTTGCTGATTTCCCAACATTGCTTCTTGCCTCCTAATATGCAATTAATATAAGCAGCAAAATATAGCCGAATTTCTATGATTTTAAAGTTGTTAAAACAAAAAGACTAAGTTCATTGTGCCTCTAAAATGAAGGAACAGTGTCTAATCTAAGAAACTGTTAAAAAATTAAAACGACGAGTAATTTCCAAATTCTGCTTCTGTGCGGCAGCCCTCCTGCATTTGAAATTTTCGAGTAGAATAGCTATTATTTCCCACTGATGAACCACAAATGGGCTGAAGTTATTTGCATACCTTTTTACACACAATATACACTAGTACTCTAACCTCTGATTCTTCTTACCAAATTCCATTTAATTTGTCATTAATTAGTAAATTGTTATGTGAAATGCTGCAAAGCATCTTGGGTGAAACAGCCAGCCTGAGGATTATTCTTTTGGAAGCTATCTGAAATTGTTACTACTGAGCAATTTCCATGAAAATAGAAGGGTCTTTGGAGCTGTTCTTTTAAAATAAGAATAAAATGAACCAAATAGGGGAGAACAAATAAAGGCAATAATAAATCAAGAACAAAAGACAGGAAACTGGTCCCCAAAAAAGTATCTAGGAAGAAACTATATTAGCTTATTTTTTCAAAGAGTAGATGCTTCTTTAACTTTAAAGATACAATAAAAACAAAACAAACTAAGAACAAGTCCAAAACTAAGCCTTCAAGGTCCAGTCTGTGTCTGCTTTAAGAATCTTCCCGTCTCTGAAAGCCTTTTTCTAAGGTGGAGGGTTGGGGGAATCTTGGTAGGGTATAGGCAAGTTCAAGTTCCTTCCTTCTTCCTGTTACACTCATCGTCTTATGTGTCTGCATCTCATTGCTTTGTTTACCTTCCTTCCTTCTTTCCTTTCTTTCTCTTGCTTTGCTTGCTTGCTTTCCTTTATTTCCATCTTCCCCCTTCTCTTCTTTCACTTGAAGCCCAGCTGAGTACGTCCTCTGGATAGACAGGGTTTTGCCTTCAAGCTGTTTCCAGTGTATAATTCCTCCTTACCGCCACCTCCACAACCAAGTCCAAATGAAAGCTGAGCCTCTTCGACCCTCTGCCCTCCCTTTCCTGCCTCCTCTTCTCCTGGGTTTCAATAGTTGATTGAACGGTGTGTTAGGTTCACTGAACTTGGTCTTGGCTTCAGTTCCACCCAGAGACAAAGTCCGTTTCCAGGCCAATTTCCATATGAAAGCAGCTGAGATCTCTTTCCCCATTCTGGAATTCCAGGCAGCACCCAGGGCTCTGACTTCTCAGACTCAAGAGTTTTTGCCCAACTTTCCCCCCTCATCCCAACTCACCCCTAATCTCCTCCCACTCCAGTTTCTCTGGCCACAGGATTTCCACTTCTCCCAGCACAGTGTTGTGGCCCTGAGAGAGCGTCTGTGAACTCAACTCCAGAACAACTCGCTTCACGTTTCTCTGAGGATGACGGTGTAAGAAAGGGATTTGTTTATTAGAGTTTGAGATGGGCAGTGGGAGGTCCCATGCAGGAGGGGGAGGGAGGGAAGAGTCAATGCTTATTCGGGTTGAGTCTAAGAAAATCGTAACTCCTATTGCCAACTGTTTAGGAACAAATATAACCCCATTAAACAATTTGTCTGATTGTCTGTATATCTGGTTTGGGGTCTGAGGCAAACTGCCGCCAAAATTTCTACTCTACTTCCAAGATGTGGTTTTGCCAAACTGGAAAATGACAAGAAAAAAGATGCTACTCATTTCCATTACATTTCTTGTGCAAGCAAATGGCCTGATTGGACCTTTAAAAATGCCATTAGCAGAAATAATATTCCCAAACCGAAAGGAACTCAGGAAATCTGTCCTTATTTGAAAGCCACGAAATGTGTGTGGGTTGACAAATGGGAAAACCACCCTGGGGTTCTCATTCACCTCAAATCAGAATGGTTTCAGAAGTTGCTGGTGGCTAAATCAGCCTTTATTTATTTACTGGCTTGTGTTAATATCGTGCCTTGGTGTTTCTGCTCTAAGGTCTGTCTGAGGTTAATACCTGGTCACATTTCAGTTATGTTCTTAACAATGCTTTGTTTCTTCCTTTTGTTGGGGAGGCAGGCGCAGTGATTTATAGACTTCTTGTGTTAGAGCAAACGCTGTAATTGTTTTCATTATATCTCCTAAAAAATGTCACTTCTATAGTGGGGTTCAATCGTCTGGAAGACTATAAATATGGCTATAATTTTGGCACCACAAGATTGTCTTAGAATCCCTGCCATGGATATGAGGAACTACATGTCTGCATGCGTGAAGGGAGTGTGTGTGAGTGTGTGTGTGTGTGCACATGCACATGTGCATCTGTGGGTTTGTATGAGTGTGCCCGTACAAATGAACAATGTGTATGTGTGCGTGTGGTATATTTTCAACCATGTGTGCACAAGGGTACTTATGTGTGTATGTGTGAGTGTGTGAGATGCATATGCACATGGGATATGCACATGGATGTGCACATGTCTGTGGACCTAAATTTGTATAAGTAAGTGGGTATGTGTATCAGGGAGTGGGTGAATTTGCAAATCAGGATGTGGAGCCCATCTAATGAGAACCCTAGCATCCTCCTAGCAGCCAAAAGCTTTCAAGACTCTTTGTTGTAGTCATGCACCGTATAACAATGTTTCAGTCAATGACAGACCACATATACCATGATGGCCCCATAAGATTGTGTGTAGTAGGCTAGGTTTGTGTAAGTACACTCTATGTTGTTCACATGACAATGAAATCCTCAGAATGTATCCCTGTTATTAAGTGATGCGTGACTGTAGTTGCATTCCCAGTGGGCTCCAGACCTCAGCCTCTGACTTGTGGCACAGTGTGCTCTCCCGAAAGGAGAAGTTATTGAAATGCAGAATGTCTGCTGTTGCCAGCCCAAACTCTACTAAGTTGTGTTGGCCAAGTCCCCGAAAAACAGCCTGGACATCACTGGAGATACAGGCTCTAAGCAAAAACATATGTGCCTCTGCCCTCGGATCACTGGCCTGTATGGAAATGGATCTATCTCTGTGGAACAGAAGGAGGAAAAACTGCATCCCTCCCACTGCTTGCAGGGAGGGTGCCTGGTATTGTTTATTATGCTGACCAGGTACCTTCCTTATGGATTCTAATAAACTAATCTGCCCTTGCTTTATCTCACACACCCTTTATTGTTCTGCATCTGGCCTTGGTAATGAATTCATACATACACGGGTGATAATAAGGAAGGAGAGTTTAAGTATTTTGACAGTGTTAGTATTGATCGTAGAATAGATTAAGAGACAGCCAGGAGGAATTTCTTCACGGGATCAAATTCTCTCCCCTCCCCCCGCCCCCCCCCCCCCCCCCACCAGACAGCTGGCAGCAGTGGACACCAACATTTGTCAATGCAACCATTTCAACTCTTGAGCAAAAGCCTCCCATCTCAGAAATTGTGCATCTAACAAATCACTGCATTTTGTTCTTAAATTTATCCTGTGGCAACATTTTGGCAGGATTGTTGGACTGTGGGATAAGGAGATGAAGAATTTTCAAGAAAGGATTTCCCACCCCCAGCTGCTGCACACTCTACGGCATCGTGCGGGGAGAGGTGGTGATGATTGATCACGTCCAGGTCCCAAGAACCCCTTCTCCCCTCCCCCTCTCCTCTCCAGACCCTCCCTTTCCATAGGTTTCTACGACAGGGAGAATGATTTACTGACTAGTTGGGGATAACAGATATTGGTCTTAGGTCCAATCTAGTTAAGTATCTTTTAAATAAACAGGTCTGGCCTTGCCTTGGGCCCCAACACCATTGCCTTTTTCATGGCCTTTATCCTGACAGTTTGTCTTGGCTCCCAGATCTTGTTTGCTTGGTCCCTGACCCCTTGACTTACTCTGCGGCCACACCCAGAGTCAGACTCTGCTGACTCAGTTCCTGGACCTGCGTCCTCAGCGCTGACCTCCGGCTTCCCTTCCTGACTGCATTCTTGCTTGCCTTTCTGGTAATTCTGTTTTGGGGCTCTCTGCGGAAGCACTCTGCATGGTCCCACCCAGCATCCCTGCTGGGTTCTCATTAGTTCCATGCATGGAACCCCAACTCCTGGTCAGCTCCAGCTGTGCTCTGAGAATTACTATAGGAATGAGGTTTAGTAGGAAATAAAGAGGGAGAGGATTGTGGCTTATTGAGCGTCTATATCATCCCAAGCTCTGTGTGAATGAGCTTTAGATATGTTACCTAACACTCACAGTGAGATGCATGTTATGGCCCCCAATTAACCTTTGCAAAAGCAGAATCTAAGAAAATTGAAATAACTTCCCCAAGGTCACTCAGCATAGCTAATGAATGGAAGAACCAAAGTTTAATCCCACATTTAGCTTTTTTCTTTTATCTGTCTGATAATCCTTAACCTAATCACTACAGTAGTTGCTGAGCTTGTATATCTATCTGCCAGGCTCTGTGCCAAACAGATTGTCTATATTGTCTTTTCACACTTAAAACAATTCAGATATAATTCACATGCCATAAAATTTACCCTTTAAAAGTGTACAATTCAGGGCCAGTCTGGTGGCACAGCGGTTAAGTGCACACGTTCCACTTCAGCTGCCTGGGGCTTGTCGGTTCGGATCCTGGGTGTGGACATGGCACTGCTGGTCAAGCCATACTGAGGTAGGCGTCCCACATATAATGTAGAGGAAGATGGGCATGGATGTTAGCTCAGGGCCAGTCTTCCTCAGCAAAAAGAGGAGGATTGGCAGCAGATGTTAGCTCAGGGCTAATCTTCCTAAAAAAAAACCACGTAAAATTCAGTGTTTTTTTGATATGTTCACAGGGTTGTGCAACCATCACAACTCTATGATTCCACAACATTTTCATCTCCCCAAAAAGAAACCCCGTATCCATTAGTAGTCATCCCCCTTTCCTCCATCTCCCTAGCCTCTGACATCTACTAATCTATTTTTTGTCTCTATGGATTTACTGATTTTGAATGTTTCACATAAATGGAATCATGTAATATGTAGCCTTTGCATCTGGCTTCTTTCACTAGCATAGTGTTTCCAAGGTTCATCCATGTATGTCTCAGTAGCACGTATCAGTACTTCATTCTTTTTTATGGCTGAATAATATTCCACTGCATGAATGTACCACATTTTATTTTTTTTGAGATAACTTTCACAATTATCTTATGAGGTAGGTGCAATTCTCATCTTTGTAGGTAAATTGAGATGTAGAAAGATTAAATGACTTGCTTTAGATCATGTTCTAGGAATGGTCTGCAAAATACAATCATTTTATGCTTGTATTTTCAGTTTAAATGGCTTATTGTCCACCCCAAGCAGATGATGGACCAGGGTTGTAACCATAATATAACGTGGATACAGGGCGCATGCATCTCCCAGTGGGATTTCACACAGGCTGTCCCCACCCAGAGCCCTCCCTAGTCTCTGTTTCAGGATTCCACTCTCCTCTCTCCCTTTAGGAGGCCCGAGCCCTGCAGTTCGGAGGAGGCCCCCTTGGACTCTGCAGTTTTGCAGCTGACCCGGGACTACTGTCTGGCAGGGGAGGGCAAAGGAAGAGAAGAAGCACTTTTCTGATGGGACATTCGATGATGCTTCTTAGTGGGCGTGGCGCTTCCATTCAAGTCCCCCATCTCAGTCAGAGCTGGGGACTTGCAGTTTGTCCTTGCCTGACAGGGATTCGAAGGGCCAAATTGTTTCTAGAGAATAAAACGGTAAGAACTAAAGAACAGATGATACATTAAAACAGTAAGTAAACAACTTTTTTATCAACAAAATTCTATTTCATGTCAACCTCCAACCCCTCTAGTCTGTCTTTCTGGTAGTACAATACTAATGAACTGTCCATTACAGAGCCTGTACAAGGAGGCATAGTTCCTGCCCTCAAGGGGCTTACACCCAGAGTGGGAGCTAGAATGTGCACAGGAACTCTCTGACCATACCAGGCTCTGCACACTCGGCTGTGCACTGGCATTGCCATCCACATGCTGGATGTGCTGGAGCAGCCAGAGGAAGGGAAGACCACATGGGTTGGAGCAGGCTGGGAAGGCTCCCTGTTTTGAAGGTGGAGAATATGAGACTGAGGGAGGCGGGGGTTGAGGTCATCAAGGAGGGCTGGAACTTAGTCAAATATCCAGCGGAGGAGAGTAGGGGAGAAAACAGCCCAGGGAGCGGCACAGGGCTAGGTATGAGCCGGATGTGGTTGGAGAAGGATGAGTAAACCTCTCTGGCCAGAGTTGAAAGGATCTTGGAAGGGAGCTGATGAGGGAGGCAGGAGTGAGATGTGGTAAGACAAAGAATTTGGATTTTACTTGGTAAGCAAACAAAACTTAGGGCGGAGGAACTGCGTCAGGGTCAAGCCGAGCTTGCTACAGTCCTCTGGCAGGACAGGAAGTGTCAAGTGACTCGAGAAAAGCTTTCCAACTTTATTGCTCCCTGAGAAATAATGGCAGAGGTACGGGGTTTGGACCCACTGGGAAGGCGTGTCTAGAGTGGTGTGTTCACAGGCAGCTGGAGGCTCGTAAGAGCAAAATGCAGACAACAAGCAAGCAGCTAAGGCGCTGACCTCATGTGGCTGGCGCAGCCACCGGCCAGAGCAAAACCAGAGCAAGCTCCCCAAATGTGCCTGGGACAGTCAGACATCACTACTTTGAACTGCCCAGTTTGGTGGCCAAGGTGAGGATGTGGGCTGAAGAACAGAGAATGAGAAACTGGGCTCTCATCTGGGACTACACCTGAGTTTAAGACATGTGTCAATAATTCAGCTCAAAATCTGGATGATTCTGAAGGTCTAGTTTTAAAACATAAATGAGAAACTTTTCATTCTGATGATAGCTATCATTTGTTAGACTTTTATGTTCAGGGTCTGAGATATATATATGTACGTGTGCATGTGTGTGTGTATATATATATATATATGTATATAGGTTTTAATGCTCATGATTTTATGCATAAGGGAACTGCTCAGAGAGATTGAGTGACTGGCCCAGTGTCACACAGCAAGCAAAAGGCAAGGCTACAGTTCAGCCGTTGTGCTGCTGGCATCAAAGCCCACACTTACTTACTCACCCATGTTACGTCCATAGAGGTTTCCAGACATTCTGTTGACAGAGGCATCTGTGTATATTTTCATCCCAGTCATGATGACTTTTGACTTCTACATACATACATGAGGAAAACAACACCAGTCTTGGTTGTGATTTTTGCTCTGGCTGAAAATGTAGGTGCTGAACACAAAGCCAGATTCAGAACTCTGGAAGATTGATGTCTCTTCTCAGGGCTTTAAACAGTAGTTAGTAGTTCAATAAATGCTCTCCATTCATATCCAGGAATTTTATGCCACAACCACGTGGCTGAATTTTTCTGCAACTGCTCATCTATCTAGTGCTAGTATTTATCTCTCTATTTAAGAAGTTACTTTTTCTGTAGGAAGATTTCATCATCTAAACAGAAATAGACATCATCATTTTGCAGCTTTTTGTGCATCCTGGCCTCTTTGTTCACAACATGTATTGGGGGAGTAGAAACATGCGTGTACTCATGTGCTTGTATATGTGCACGTGCACACACACTCTCAACCTTCGTTATTAGAAGAGAACGAGCTGGTTGGGGAATGGGAAGTGGTCTGGCACAGGAAAATCTCTTGCAGGTCTGGTGAGATCCATGAGGAGGCTGTGCTGCAGGGGTCTGTGCTGGAGGGGTGGGGTCCGAGGGTGGGGGTGGGGTCCCAGGGTGGAGGGGGGCTCCTGCCTGACCTTTCCACCCGGGATTCTGGCACCAGCATTGACATTCCAAGCATCCGTTCTGAGGGCACTGCTTGGGGTACGAGGCTGCTCACATCCAGCCAGGAAATTTCATCCATATGTTTCTGATTCATTTACACTCATAAAAATGTGATTTTCAAGAGCGATGTGACACGCAATAGGCTTTCTGGGCCCTCTCTCCTGCTCTGTCTCTGCTCGCAGGAGCGGACAGATCCATTTTGCCAAGAGAAAATGAATTCAGACTGCAGGATCCTCGACCCCAGAGGCAGAAACGCCAGCGAGGCTCACACAGATGGTCCCCTGCCAGCGTACGGCGACTCCCAACAATACACCATCAGGCTGAAATTGTGCCCAAAATTTGCCTTCTGCCCTTCCCAAGGGAGCGCTGGTTCAATAACCCAATGATAATGATGGCTTTTTTCCTTGCTATTTTTATTTTCTCTATTTCTCATCCTTTCATTTGCTCTCATTACCCTGGCAGCATTGATTCCCCTGCTCTGCTTACCGCCCAAAATATTTGCAGCTTCTGGTGTATCTTTGTTCCTTCAGATCGGTTCATCATGAGCCAATCCATTCACTCTCTTTGTTTTTTGTTTTTATTAACTGAGATATTGCAAATTGCCTGAAAATAATGGAACTCTATTTCATTCTCAAATCCGTACAGACTTTTAGGCCATTTGGCTCAAGAACTGTGTCTCTTGGCCTCTAACAAGTTTACTTAGTTTTGTCATCATTCTATTTCCAGTCTCTTCTTGTCTGTTCTGTTTTACTGGCCAGCCCTGTTTGTTTTTCCTCTTTGCTGCTCCTGGATATGGTGGGCGAGGTCTACTCCTGTTATGGCATCATTTCCAAGTGATGGAAAAAAACTAAACAACGCTGCTCCAGATTAGGGGAAGGCTAGGAGCTTTGGGAACCCACAGACTGGTAAATCCATCCTGACCCTACTGCTTCCTAGTTGTGTGACCTCGGGCCTCAGTTTCCTCCTCTGCATAGTGAGGAAGATAAAATCCATCTCACAGAGTAGCTGTAAGGATTTAATAAGGCCATGTCCTGTTTGTCCCTTTATCCACATCACCTGGTACAGTGCCTGGCATATAGGGAGGGCCAATTCATTTTAATGTCAGTGTCCTTCAACCGAAGGCCACCCAGAGCAAACCTGCAGTTAAGGAGAATGGCTTTATCACTCACTGTATTGAGGGAGAGCACAGACCCAGGGGAACCAGAGAGCAGCTCAGTAAGAGGGTCTTTGAAAGAACCTATGATAGGAGCTGGGGTTTAGTTGAGTGATTTGGAGGAAAGTCTAAGGAAGTAAGGGTTTGATGCTGTCAGAAAGTGGGAGTAGCTCTGTACTTGGGTATCTTAATAAATCTGATCTCTCAGGAGAGGAGGCCAGAATGAGGATAGCACTGTACCTGGTAAAGAAAGAAGCGGTCACTCATTCTGGCCCAGAGATGGGGGTATTCAGTGTGTTGTGCATGGCACAGTGACCTTGGTTTTGTCCTTGTTTAGACACAATTATGATGTGGCCTTGCTTTGTCTCATTTTCTTGTGATCTCAGAGAATCCTTGTCTGAGGTTGGTATTCTGTGAGTTATCTCTAGTAGGAGAATAGCAGTGTTTACATGTGAGTGCCAGGTCAAGTTCTAAATGTGAGAGGCTGCCCCTTTTTCTTTCTTACTAGCTTTCTCTCTTTCTCTCTTGGAGGGACCGTAGGCTAGCCAGTGTTTCTGTAAGAAAGTCGAGTTAGGGATGAGCAGCCCACATGTCCTGCTATAACGTGCAGCCAAGTCTGTGAGAAAGTGACTACTTTGATTGGCGAGCAGTTCAGGCAGAGCAGGGGAGAGCAACTGGGGAGGGGTTGACTATTATCTGAATTCTTGCCCTGGATAAGTGGGGAATTAGGGGTCCCAGGAGCTACTCTGGGCATACAAGGAAGCAGGACATCCCCAGAGGCTGCAGAGCATGGAGCAATCTGATCTGGTGGCTGGGGGCAAAGCTGAACACAGTGTGCACAGAATGGATCTAAGCTAAGTGGAGAGGCCAAGCACGATGTAAGAACAGGAACAGGTGATCAGAGAAGTAGTGAGATGAAATAAGAGGCTCAGGTAGTAGACCTTGGAAAAGCTTCATAAAGTACTAGAGTGGAGAGGCAAAGGGTTTATTAGATGTCGTGGTCCTCACCTACACACGGGTGGAACTCTCGAAGATGCTGGACCAGTTGGCATAAATATGACATATTAGAACTGTCGGGGAAAACATTTGCTTGAAAGTTGGGAAGGTAAAGAGTCACCAGATTATTGATATTCTTAAATGTAGTCTCCCTGTCCTCCACTTCACACAATTATTTGTTAGAGTTGATGAATTATGATGGTTAGGCTTCTGGGTGGCTATATTAGTGTTGCTGAAAGATTGGTATTGCCTAGAAATCTTTCCTACCCTGAATCACAAAGATGACCCGCCTCCAACTTTAGGCATCCTAGAGCCCACTAGCAAACTGCTATAGAGTGAAAGTTTATGTCTCCCCCGATTCATCTGTTGAAACTTGATCCCCAATGTGATGGTATTAGGAGGTGGGGCCTTTGGGAGGTGATTAGATTATGAGGGTGGAGCCCTCATGAATGGAATTAGTACCTTTATAAAAGAGACCCCACAGATCTCACTTGCCCCTTCCACCATGTGAGGCCACAGAGAGAAGATGAGAAGATGACCATCAGTGAACTAGGAAGCAGGTCTCCATCTAACACTGAATCTATTGGTGCCTTGATCTTGGACTTCCCAGACTTCAGAGCTGTGAGAAATAAATTTCTGTGGTTTATAAGCCACCCAGTCTATGGTATTTTGTTATATCAGCCTGAATAAACTCAGAAACAAACCTATTGTGTTTGCAAAGGATAGAGCTCTTTCTTCTCCACCTGTCTCATAATTTACCCCCTGGCTGGTATGTCTGAAATTGAGATATTTTCCCTAGCAAAGTCAATGCTGGGAGCTTCCCTTCCTTTGGCCCAGCTCCAGCCAGTGCTCACCATTCCAGCTCTGGGTAGAGACGACAATAAGTAGACAACTCTGAACTCTGGCAGTCTATGGCCCAATGTCCCTCTTAATTCTTCTACTGGTTCTCTACACTCTTTTCTAGATTTGTTGTCTTGTTTCTGATAAGTTAGCCTCCTTGATTTTCCTAGTTCTTACTACTAGACAACCAGGAGGTCTAGGTGCCTGCGTCTTCAAGTCTTCTTTGCCTATTAGATTTCTCATCTACCATGAAGAAACTGGCCTTTGGTCCCAAATCCTTGGGTTGCAGGGACCACCAGCTTCCAGGTCCAACCTTAGCCCTGACTTGGGCCCAAAGCTGCCCCAGTTCAGGCTCTGCTTCTCTTTCTTGATTGAACACCCATCAACACACCCTTTTTTTGGCTGTGAGGACTGCCATTGAAAATGAGAGAGGTGAAGAGAAAATGTTCAGAAGAGAACAATCTAGACTATAGGATCAACGTGATAAATATTGAGGAAGATATATCGATGGAGAGATCAGACCTGCTGGAGGTTTATCTGGTTTGATGAGGGAACCTGTCCTCAAATACGCTCTACTGATGTGGTGCTGCCAGAGGGGTTCTCCACCGCTCCCGTCAAGCTCTAAGGGATATGTTTCCTGCTTGGTCCCTGAACATGAAGCACGTGGCTCTGTTTGGCTTGTGGTCTGCAAGGCTGTGGAGTCATTTTCACCTCTTTACACTCTACCCACTATCTGTCCTGCAAACTTTTCAGCCTGGTCCCACTTCTATGTTCTAGTTCAATTACTCCAAATGATGTGTCCCCAGCTGTGATTTGAACTTCAGTCATTATATGCGCTTTTCACTTCTCGCCCATCTCCAGTTTCCTAATTTCCCAAATACCCCTTTACTCTCAGTCTAAGATATTGCATCCTATTTTACAAGGAAAAGAGAGAAGCCAATGGGGCGAGATGTCTCTATCTTCCTGCTCCCCACCACACAAACATTCTTGCATCCATACTCACCTACTCCAATGAAAATGCAAGAGGTGTCCCTCTTTCTGTTTAAGGCTACCTTTCCTTTGCCTCCTAAAGAATGGTTTCTCATTTTATTTCCCAAAATTATCTAATTGCCTTAACGCCATTTGTTAAATGTGTCCATTCTTTCCCTACCGACTTATGCCAACTTTATCATAGACTAAATTCCATTTGTTTACAGAGTTTAGACTCTTTATTTTGTTTTATTGTCAGAGATAAACCAAGCCGCACACTAGTTAAAGTGGCAAGGACAGATTTTAATCAGTAATATACTATTACAGTAAGGAAAAAAGCCCAGCATGAACTGAGCTCAACTTGCATTTGTCCAGATGTGACTGGGTGTTTTAAAGGGAGAATGAGGGAAGAGCAAGGGAGGTGATGGGAGATTCAGGAGAGTTGGGGAAGTGAAAAATTACAAAATGTGGATAGAGGGCTTTGTCCCTGTGAAACCCACCTGTGTTTGCTAACTGGCGCTTATCAAAGTTAGACTCCTCCACTCCCACAGAGGCTGGGAGACAGGGCCCTATATTCAGCTGTTGGCTGGAATGAACAGTAAATTCTTTCAGCAGCCATGAGTTTTCTCAATCAGGCACTTTATGGGGGTCTAGAGTCATCTTAGAGAGATGGCCTTGAGCTGCTAGAAGCTATGTTATGTTTTATTCAAGTCATTATAGGCCAAGGTTGAGGCCTAGCCCGGAAAGGGCTCAGAGGAGCCTAACTAGAGTTTGGTCAAGAGAATCTTAGTCTCTAAGCATCCCTTGTCTATTCTTGCATCAATGCCATAGTATTTTAAGTATTATAGCTTTATATTGCATTTTATACTTAATAGAGGTTATTACTGTGTGTTTGTTTGCTTGTTTGTTTATTGTCTTCTTACCAGAAGTGAAGAGGTTATCATTTTGCTTGCTGTTGGCTCTCCAGCACGTGGTGGGGTCTCAGTAGCTCTTTACTCACTGAGTGAATGTTCTGTGCCAATCTCTCCCTCTCAATTGCTTCCTTCTTATCAACATTTAAACAAAATCTTTCACTAAAAACATAAAACCATTCTCCCTGTACTCCACGTTCCCTCCAACTACAACTGTATCTTTTTCTATTTCTTCACAGTCATGCTTTTGTTCAGAATGTTGTCACACTACCTCCTCATCCCATTCACTCCCTACTTCCTTAAGTCTGACTTCCACCGGTCGCTCTCTGGAAATTCTCCTGCCATGGGGACCTAGGATCTCTGCTCCTACAATATTTCGTGCCCCTAAATCTCAACCTAAGGAAGACGCCTCCTCTGAGCTCCAGAACCATGTACCCACCTTCTGACAAACTATTTCCACCTGCTTCCTCAAACTGTGCACCATGGGGCTTAAAATCCTCCATTTCTAGGGGCTGGCCCTGTGGCCAAGTGGTTAAAGTTCTGCCCAATCCACTTCAATGGCCTGGATTGGTGAGTTTGAATCCCAGGTGTAGACCTACTCCACTTATCAGCCATGCTGTGGAGTAGTCTCACATACAAAAAATAGAGGAAGATTGGCACAGATGTTAGCTCACAGCTAGTCTTCCTCAAGCAAAGAAAAGAAAAAAAGAGGAAGATTGGCAACGGATGTTAGCTCAGGGGGAACCTTCCTCACCAAATAATAATAATAAAAAATTCCTCCCTTTCTTTTCCTAACCTGCTCTTTCTCCCATGTTCCCCATCCCAGAAAATGACATTGCTGTACATCCAGTTGTTCAAATGACAGATCCAAAACATCCTCAACAGCTCATGGTTCCTCACCCTCCAACATCCAGCTAGTCACTAAACACTTTCTAAATATATGGGCAGTTGATTCTCTTTTGGTACTTCAGGGCACGATCGCTGTTTGCCCTGATTACTACGGTAGCCTCCAATCTTCACGCCTCCCATCTTTCTTCCCCGACACTATTCTCCATTCTACAGCCAGAGTGAGCTTTTCAAATGAAACACCATTATGGTGCTGCCACTTGAAATGCATCGCTGGCCCAAACTGACTATGAAATGAAGTTCAAACTTAAGCATGAGTTCCTATCTCTGGTCTGCTCTTTAACAGCTACGTAAGTGTACACAAGTCATTCTGAGACTTAATTTCTTCATCTGTAAAATGAGAAGGATAATACTTGCCCTTCCTATTTTGTCATGAGGATGAAATGTCATCATATGTATAAAATATAAAGTACTTGATAAGTAAGGAATAATAATCAACTGCTCAATATGTATCTGTTGAGTGGATGAATGAATTGCTTCTTTCATGCTGTTCTCTATTCTGGCCCACTGGATGGGGAGGGGGACCAGACCAGTAGAGGAGACAACGTCTAGCCCCTTAAATCTGAGGGAATGCTGCTTCACAAGTCTGGGACCAGCATGTTTAGTACTGAATTTCCTTCTCCTCAAGTGTCTTTATTGTATCCATCCACAAATCCAGCTGTAGAGGAAGCACTTCAAACAGGCTCTCCTCGGCATATATCACCACCCCCTGAGGAGGATATGTTCTGTGAAGTTAAGGGAATAAATATAGATTTTTCTAGAAGGGGATAAAAAGGAAGGACTTTCACTTTTATTCAATTATCACTTCAGCACCTGTCTACATGACTTGGAAAATTCCCCTCACATCTCTCGGTGGATTCTCCGTTGTCAAAATCCCCATTCTCACTGGCTGACAGAGACTGGTTTTCAGTGCCAACAATATTTGATGTTGAAATGCAGAGGGAGGTGACACCAGGATCTCTTACTCCACATTAATCTCTTCATTATTTCTGACATAGATATTATAACGTCATCACAGATTTAATAGAGGATAATGGTAATACAATTCTAATGCATTAGGTATGATCTGGGATGACTATAGGCTAAACTTTTAATATAAAATAGATATTCTGTATGTGAAGGTAAATGAGCTTGAACACAGCCTCGCACAATGAACATCACAAAGGCAATGCCTTTACAATAGGGAGTGGGAAATGAACTTTTCATTACTGGATGTGATTGACATCTTTTTGTGTCCATTCATGGCTGCAAAACTCCCAGTGCCGTAGCAGAGAACACGAAGAATTTCTTCAACAGCTGGGATGGAGATTTTAAGGCATGAAATTATGGAAGCTTGAAGTCAATTGTTTCCAAAAATGCAGAGCAAAATGAAATAATTTTGCACCTTGCTGTTAGCCAAGATGTTTCCTTCTAAGGCATGTTTTTTTTACCCAGTGGTATCTAAATGATATATATCTTTTCAATAGCCACAGGTGGTAGGTGTCTGTTCCAAGGATTTCTCTTTAAATGTTTCCAGCAGGCCCCCATGGAGCTAAAGAAACCGGAGAAAGTCACCGCCCAGTTCTTCAGCTCCAGGCCATTCTAGTGCTTAGAACTAACTTATGTTTCCTCCCTTTTTTTTTCCCCCTCTGGCCATTATTGTCTTTCATGTGCATTTTGCATCTGGACTTTCCCTCTTTTTCTCAATGTCCTCAAGGATTAGGAATTCAATTCTGTCTGTTAGTCTCTAACTGATACCTACTCCCTTGAGTTGATTTTTTCAAAATCAGTCTCTCTGACCACAGTGAAAAGAGATGCAGCACCCTCTTTCCACTGTGGGGTCTTTAGGAGCCCCTCCCAGATGGGCTTCAAGCATTGCCCAGGCCCTCCTTGTCCTGCAAGGGGGATCAAGTGACAGGTCATCAAGATAGGATCATAAGATCCATTTTATAGATGGGAAACGAGCTTGGAAAGGCCATGTGAGCGGACCATCCTAACTCCCCAAGTCAGATTCATTGGAGACCACAAAAAAGAAGTGGAATAGAGAGAGTTTCCTATGTTTCATAACCAAAATGTTTCACAACACATTCAAGTGGGTTCGTGCAGGTGGTGACAGTTTCCTTCAACTTTGTCTGAAGAATTTCTTCCTTTAGGCGTTTCTTGAGAATTTCTCCCGACTCTAACAAGAGTAAACTATTGACTTGATAGGAAAATTTATTGCCATAACAGAAAAAAACCCAGAAAGGAAAAACCTAGCAGAAATCTGTTAACATATCTCATAGTCGTGAAGTATAATAACACGTCATGCAGAACCATGAGCACTCTAGCTGGTTTATAATGAATCAGTTTCCCACCTAGGTTTATAAGAAAAACAAAAAGCATTCTAATTTGTAAATCAGTATTTCCTAGGGTGCTGGTGAATTTGGTTTGTCTTTCTCTGAAGATACTGGATTCAAACAGGAAATCATAAGAGTCAGTAAAACTTATAAAACTGAACTGGTGAATCCAGGCTGCAAAAACACATTTTATCTTAGAAATCACCCTATCATATTAGCAAAATATTAGGGAGGGAAAGAAGTGAAGATATTTAGATTCTCAGGAGCAGAAGCACAAAGAACGAAGACTGAGCAGAGGGGATAAGAGATCTGTAGCTGGCCAGACAGCATTAATATTAATTAATATATTAATATAATATTGTTAACATTGTTGTAATGATTACCATATATTGAGGTCTTATTAGCACCAAGTGATTTATATGTATTATTTTTAGCTTGTCACAATACCTCTGTAGTGTTGCTATTATTATCCCTATATTGTAGGTGAGGAAAGAGAGTTGGAGAAATTTGCCTAAGGTTGAGAAGTTTCTGTGATAGGCAGCTCTGACAGGCCTCCCAATGACGCCCCGCCTGGTGCTTAGGTCCTTGTGTAGTCCCATCTGCTTGGCTGCAGGCTGGACCAATGAGTTTCTTCGAAGGAACAGAACATGGTAAGAGGGACGGGATATCACTTCCATGAATAGGTTATAAAAGGCTGTGATTTCTCTTCCTCTTCTCGCTAATACTTTCTCTTCTTTTTCCAATTATGTTATTGAGGCTATAATGGTTTATAACATTGTGTGATTTCAAGTATACATTGTTATTTATCAATTTCTGTATAAACTGCATCATGCTTACCACCAATAGTCTAATTTTTTATCTGTCACCATATATATGTGTCCCTTTACCCCTTTCACCCACCCCCCATTCTCTTCCTCTCTGGTAACCACTAATCTGTTCTCTTTATTCATGTGTTTGTTTATCTTCCACGTATGAGTGAAGTCATGTTGTGTTTGTCTTTCTTTGTCTGACATTTCACTTAACATAATACCCTCAAGGACCATCCATGTTGTTGCAAATGGGACGATTTTGTCTTTTTTATGGCTGAGTAGTATTTCATTGTACATATATACCACTTCTTCTTTGTCCATTCATCAGTTGATGGGCACTTGCATTGCTTCCATGCCTTGGCTATTGTGAGTAATGCTGCCATGAACCTAGGGGTGCATAAGTGTCTTTGAATTGTTGATTTCATGTTCTTTGGATAAATCCCCCAGTAGTGGGATAACTGGGTAGTATGGTATTTCTATTTTTACTTTTTTGAGCAATCTCCATACTGTTTTCCATAATGGCTGAACCAGTTTGCATTCCTACTGGCAGTGTGTGAGGGTGCCCTTTCTCCACATCCTCTCCAACATTTGTTATTTTTTGTCTAGGTAGTTATAGCCATTCTAACAGAGGTAGGGTGGTATCTCATTGTAGTTTTGATTTTCATTTCCTTAATAATTAATGATGTTGAATATCTTTTCATGTGCCTGTTGGCCATCTGTATATCTTCTTTGGGAAAATGTTGTTTAAATCCTCTGCCCAGTTTTTGATTGGGTTGTTTGTTTTTTTGTTGTTGAATTGTATGAGTTCTTTGTATACTTTGCAAATTAACTCCTTGTCAGATACATGATTAGCAAATATTTTCTCCCAGTTGGTGGGTTGTCTTTTTGTTTTGTTTATGTTTCCTTTGCCTTGTGGAAGCTCTTTAGTCTGATGTAGTCCCATTTGTTTATTTTTTCTTTTGTTTCCCATGCCCGAGTAGACACAGTATTCGAAAAGATGCGGCTAAGACCGATGTCAGAGAGTGTACTGCTTATATTTTCTTCCAGGAGTTTTATGTTTTCAGGTCTTACATTCAAGTCTCTAACATATTTTGAGTTAATATTTGTGTATGGTGTAAGAAAATGGTTTAATTTTATTCTTTTGCATGTGGCTGTCCAGTTTTCCCAAACAAGATTTATTAAAGAGACTTTCCTTTTTCCATTGTATGTTCTTGGCTCCTATGTCAAATATTAGCTGTCCATAGATGTGTGGTTTTATTTTTGGACTTTCAATTCTGTTCCATTGATCTGTGTGTCTGTTTTTGTGCCAATACCATGCTGTTTTGATTACTACAGCTTTGTAGTATCTTTTGAAGTCAGGAATTGTGATGCCTCCAGCCTTGTTCTTTTTTCTCAGGATTGATTTAGCTATTTGGGGTCTTTTGTTGTTCCATATACATTTAGGATTCTTTGCTCTATTTCTGTGAAGAATATCATTGCGATTGCATTGAATCTATAGATTGCTTTAGGTAATATGGACATTTTAACTACCTTTACTCTTCCAACTGTGTGCATGGAATATCTTTCCATTTCTTTGTCATCTTTGACTTCTTTCAATAATGTCCTATAGTTTTTAGTGTATAGTTCTTTCATCTCCTTGGTTAAATTTATCCCTAGATATTTTAGTTTTTTTGTTGCAATTGTAAATGGGATTGTATTCTTGACTTCTCTTTATGCTAGCTCATTATTAGTGTATAGAAAGGCAACTGATTTTTGTAAGTAGATTTTGTACCCTGCAACTTTGCTGTAGTTGTTGATCATTTCTAATAGTTTTCTGATGGATTCTTTAAGTGTTTTCTATAAATAGGATCATGTTGTCTGCAAACAGTGAGCGTTTCACTTCTTCCTTTCCAATTTGGATACCTTTTATTTCTTTTTCTTGCTAATTGCTCTGGCCCAAACCTCCAGTGCCATGGTGAATAGGAGTGGTGAGAGTGGGCACCCTTGTCTTGTTCTTGTTCTCAGAGGGATGGCTTTCAGTTTTTCACCATTGAGTATGATGTTGGCTGTGAGTTTGTCATATATGGCCTTTATCATATTGAAGTACTTTCCTTCTTTTTTTTTTTTTTTTTTTTGAGAAATATTAGCCCTGAGCTAACTACTGCCAGTCCTCTTTTCACTGAGGAAGATTGGCCCTGACCTAACATCTGTGCCCATCTTCCTCTACTTTAAATGTGGGACGCCTACCAGAGCACGGCATGCTGAGCGGTGCCATGTCCACACCCAGGATCTGAACCGGTGAACCCCGGACCTCCGAGAAGCGGAACATGTGAACTTAACCGCTGTGCCACCGGGCCAGCCCAGTAGTTTCCTTCTATATCCATTTTATTGAGAAGTTTTATCATAAATGGATGTTGGATTTTCTTAAATGCTTTCTCCACATCTACTGAGATGATCATGTGATTTTTAATCCTCACTTTGTTAATGTATTATATCATATTGATTGATTTGCAGATGTTGAACCATCCCTGAATCCCAGGCATAAATCCCACTTGATCATGGCATATGATTGTTTTAATGTATTGGTGTATTCAGTTTGCCAATATTTTGTTGAGGATTTTTGCATCTATGTTCCTCAGTGATATTGGCCTGTAACGTTCTTTCTTTGTGTTGTCTTTGTCCAGTTTTGGTATCAGGGTAATCTTGCTCTCATAGAATGAGTTATAAAGATTTCCATCTTCTTCAATTTTTTGTAATAGTTTGAGACGGATAGGTGTTAAATCCTCTTTCACTGTTTCGTAGAATTCTCCAGAGAAGCCATCTGGTCCTGGACTTTGTTTTTTGGGAGGTTTTTGATTATTGTTACTGTCTCTTTACTTGTGATTGGTCTATTCAGATTCTTTATTTCTTCTTGATTCAGTTTTGGGAGGTTGTATGAGTCTAAGAATTTTTCCATTTCTTCTAGGTTATCTAATTAGTTGGAATATAGTTTGTCATAGTATTCTTTTATAATCTTTTGTGCTTCTGTGGTGTTCATTGCAACTTCTCCTGTTTCATTGCTAATTTTATTTATCTGAGCCTTCACTCTTTTTTTCTTAGTGAGTCTGGCTAAGGGTTGATCAATTTTGTTTATCTTTTGCATGAACCAGCTCTTAGTTTCACTGATCCTTTCTACCACTTTTTGGGTCTCCAGTTCATTTATTTATGCTCTAATTTTTATTATTTCTCTCCTTCTGCTGACTTTGGGCTTTGTTTTTCTTTTTCTAGTTATGTTATATGTAGTTTAAGATTACTTATTTGAGGTTTTTCTTGTTTGTTGAGGTGGGCCTGTATTGCTATGAATTTCCCCTAGAACCACTTTTGCTGTATCCCTTATGAGTTGGTATTTTGTATTTACATTTTCATTTGTCTCCAGGTATTTTTTGATTTCTTCATTGAGTCTGTGGTTATTCAGTAACATGTTGTTTAGTCTCCACATATTTGTGAGTTTCTCAGCTTTTTTCTTGTAGTTTATTTCTAGTTTCATAGCATTGTGGTTGGAAAAAATTCTTGATATGATTTCAATCTTCTTAAGTTTATTGAGGTTTGCCTTGTTTCCCAGCATATGGTCTATCTTTGAGAACATCCCATGTGTACTTGAGAAAAATGTGTATTCTGCTGTATTTGGATGGAATATTCTGTATATATTATTGTCCATCTCGTCTAGTGTTCCATTTAAGCCCACTATTTCCTTGTTGACTTTCTGTCTGAGTGATCTATCCATTGAGGTTCCCTACTATTATTGTGTCGTTGTTAGTTTCTCCTTTTAGGTCTGTTAATCATTGCTTTATATACTTTGGTGCTCCTGTGTTAGGTGCATATATATTTATAAGTATTATGTCCTCTTGGTGGAGTGTCCCTTTTATCATTCTATTGTGCCTCTCTTTGTCTCTCACTGCCTTTTTTTAATCTTGAGTCTGCTTTGTATGATATAAGTATGGCAATATCTGCTTTCTTTTGCTTGCCTTTTGGTTGCAGTATTGTCTTCTATCCCTTCACTCTGAGTCTGTGTTTGTCTTTAGAGCTAAGATGTATTTCCTGTAGGCAGCATATTGTTGGATCTTGTTTTTTTCTTGGTGAGGAAGATAGGCTCTGAACTAACATCTGTTGCCAATCTTCCTCTTTTTGCTTGATGAAGATTGTCACCAAGCTAACATCTGTTCCAATCTTCCTCTATTTTATGTGGGATTCTGCCACATCATGGCTTGATAAGTTGTGCTAGGTCCGTGCCCAGGATCTGAACCTGTGAACCTTGGGCCACCAAAGCAGAGTGTGCCAACTCAACCACTATGCCATTGGGCCGGCCCCTTGGGTCTCGTTTTTTAATCCAGCCAGCCACTCTTGGTCTTTCAATTGGAAAATTCAATCCACTTACATTTAGAGTGATTATTGTTATACGAGGGCTTAATACTGCCATTTTATCTCTTGTTTTCTGGTTATTCTATGTTTCCTTGTTTCTCTTCCCTCGTATTTCTGACTGCCATTTCAGTTTGGTGGTTTTCTGTGATGGTTTTCTCTTTATTTATGATTTATGTCTCTGCTCTGATTTGTTGTTTAGTTGGTTACCATGAGATTTGTATAAAAGATCTCTTAGATGAGAGAGTCCATCTTCTGATAGCCTCTTATCTCCATTATCTTAAGCAGGTTCCATCCCTTTCCTCTTCCCCTTCTAAGTTATTGTTACTACAAATTATTCTATTTGTTTTGTGAGTTTGTGATTAAAAGGAAATGTTTATAGTTATTTTTGATGCTTTCCTTACTTTTATCTTTTATGTTATAATTAAGTATTTGCTAACCTGTTCTGATAGATAGCTGCAATTTTCTGATTTTTGTCTATTTATTCCTTGCTCAAGGCTCTGTAAATCTTTACCTTTTTGTTTCAGGTATGAGGGCACCCTTGATCATTTCTTGTAATGGAGGCAGGTGGTGATGAACTCCCTCAGCTTTACTTTATCTGAAATAAAAACTTTCCAGTTTTTATTTCTCCATCATATGTAAAGGATAGTTTCACTGGATAGAGTATTCTTGGCTGGAAGTTTAATTTATAAAATAGGGAGTGAATACAGGGCAAGCATATTTCCTAAGAAGGAAATTTGGTGACATTCTGGATTAGTGCAAGTGTTGGGCTGCATAGCATGGCTTTTACCCTCATAGTTAAATTTCAATACATATTTAACTAAAATGGCAATAATAACTAGAAGAAAAGGTAGTTGATATAGTACAAGATATCAGTGATTGAGAAAATAATGTCCTCCTACCGTCACTCTCGTTTCTTACAGGTTTTTGATTTTTCCATTGGTTACTGTCATTATTCTAAATAATAGACCAGGAGTTCTTGATTTATGGACTCCCTCATTTGGAAGACGAAGAATTTAATTCATCTACACACACTAACTTCACCTTCCTTTCTATGTCTCCTCTGAATTTGTTGGTTAAATTGCTATTTTCAATTTTATTGATGATCTTTTAAATGTTAACTAACTCACTGAAACTTCTACTTCTAGCTCTATCTGTTTTAGACACTCTCTCTTGATTAATAATTATTCAGAAGTAAACTACTACTTGTATGTTACTTTCCATTTTTTCTCCTCCTGATTCACTTTCCATCCTCCATCAGTTTCATTTTTGTATATTATTAAGGTTTTGACATTGATATTCTGTTCTGTAATTACAATTATGTCTTAAGTGCATTGTCTATACATTTATTCTAGATATTAAAATGAATAAATAAAATTTATGACATCATGATAAGTAAATATAGTTTACTGCAGAACTAACTAGTGTGATTAGATCCATGCGGAAAATAAACGTAATTTTATATCATCAAACTAGTGATACTTGTAGGAGAATGTTCCAAGTGTTAAGGCCAAGGGGATTCTCTTTTTCTTAATATGCCATCAATTGCTCAAGTTAATGTCATAATTTAGTGTGCTTTGCTTTCAACTTGTCATGACTTTCTTGTGCTTTTTCATTTTTTTAATTAATTAATTTATTTTTTATTTTTTGGGGATGGGGGGAGGGCACAGAGGGGGAAGTGGTGTACCCACAACATGACTAACAAAAATGTGCTTTTTCATTTTTACTGGAGCTTATATTTCTTTTCTTTTTCCTTTTTGAGAAAAGAAGCTGTACATCTCAGCTGGTACTTGAATATTTCAGCTTCTGCTTCAATCATAATATTTGTTGAATAAAATTTTATTTCTTTTGAAGAAAATTCTCTTGGGACCCTCTAACTGCTGGTTCTAATTTATGTCAAGCTTATATTTCTTTCATTGTGCCCTGTAGTAGTTTCCTGGTTTCTTAGAGTCCATGACTTCTTATTTCCTAGATTCCTTTTTCATTCATTGAATGACATCCTCAACTAATTTTTTTCATGAAGAGTGTGTGGTGGGTAAATTTTACAGAATTGTATGTATTATAATATCTCCCTTCCCTCTTCATTGATAGTTTTCCTGGGTATGGAATTCCAGTTTCAATAGCATTTTCCTTCAGAACATTAACAGCATTGCTCCATTGTCTTCCAGGATCTAGTCAATCTTAAATCAACATATTTTTTAGTTCTGGAGAATTTCTCTCCTAGTTTGTCATTGATTATTTTGTCCCTGCGATGTTCTCTTTTCTTTTTCACCTGGAACACTTATGAGGTAGATGTTGATCTCCCGGATTATTCCTCTATGTTTCTTACTTTTAAAAAATTTCACATTTCTATTTCTTTGCACTTTTGCAAAAAAATTTTAGTAGCTTTCTCTAATCAGTTCTTTTTAACCCTTTGTATTTGTTTTTATTTAGACCATCTTATTTTTAATTTCTAATATTTATTTTTAAAATTATCTTATTGCTCCTATTTAGTAGTATCCTATTCTTGTTTTTTAATTTCTTTGAACATATTTTAATTATTAACCTTAAAATCTCTCTTTCCTCTGATGTAACATATTCTTTGGTCCTTCCATTCTGTACTACTGGTTTCCTCAAACATCTGCTGATTGTTGGTTATCTTTTCATAATCTGAATTAAGTTCTGAGATGTGTAGTACAAATGGTTGGTGTGGGTTTCCTCTGCTGTTTTCCTGACATACCTTGTTTGCCTCTAAATGGGACAGCTGCATGGAAGCTTTAGTTTGTGGGTGGCAGGTCCATAGCAGGCTTCACATTGGGGTTCTTGAGGTGAGGGGAAGGGACCTTGCCTTTTCCCAAATGCCAAAATAAGACAGCTTTACTCTGCAACGCCAACACTTGCACTTGAGGACCTGGGCTTTGCCCAGAGGTATTTTCTGTGTTTAGAAAGGGCTTTCTGATTTTATGTTGAGGGTACATACCGTCCCTGCCAATCTCTCTGTCCACATGGGCATGGGGAATAAGGAAGATTTTTTTTTGGTGCAGTTGTTGCATATATGACTTATTGGCATCATCCTGATTCCAGTAAAGAAATCCCTTCATCTAGTCTTCCCTCGCCAATTCTGCAGCCTATTCTTATGCCCTTGACATGGATTATGAACTATGAGTTGATGGGCGTTTTGGGGGGTTACTCTTTAGCAAGTCTCATAGGTGGTCTGGCTTCTCTCTTTAGAGTATGGGGTGCTTTACTTTTGCTCTCAGCTTTAGTGCCTCAGCAGAAACAGGGACAAGAAGAATAGCCTTCTTTTAACATCTTCTTGGAGGTAAAAGCATAATGATGCTCCACCCACAGTCTGGACTCTTTCTTCAGATCAGACTCTCCCAAGGTTAGAGACTATCTTTTCCCTCTCTGTTTCTGTCCACCAATGATGCTGGTGCTAGTGAGCCAGGAGATGCGACAAGGAGACTGGACAACGGTGGTGCGAGTGCACAAAGAAGGGACCCTCGGGGTTGGGGGGAGACTTGGAGAGGAGCCAGAGCTGAGCTGAGGAGAAAGGCCTGCGGAATTTTTCTGCCCCAAGCTGAAAGCTCCGGTTGTGATACACTAATTATCCCAGAGCCAAAGCTGCTCTGTTTTTCTAGAAATAATATGGCCAAGGCAATAGACTTAGCTTTGTAAAGTGTCAAGTCTTGGGGCAAAAAGAGAAATAAAAAGACAAAGAAATAAAAAAGACCAAGCCGGCTGGTTGGAGACAGGGGAGAGTGTCCTGTGTGCTGATGCGCTCTGAAGTTCCGCTCTGAGTGCAGCTGGCTCCGCAGCTCCAGCTGCCTCCCGCGCTTATGCCTTAACTCTGAAAATGTGAAATTGTGTTCTCCCGTCAGGAGAAAACCTTCTTGACAGTTGCAAGGGCTTGGCGGGAGTGTTTGGAGCAGGGTTGTGCAGGCGCGGCGATTAGGCGGCGCTTTGCTGGCTGACAGTCTGTCACTCCCAGGGTTAATCCTGGCCGGCAGCTCGGCAGGGAGACGCTGCGCTGGACAGGGCGGAGAAGGCCCTCCGGAGAAGGCAGCCTTCTCTTCTCGCCAGCGTCTGCTCTAAAGCAGGGGTCCTGCCACTGGGGGAAGAGGCCACATTCTCCGTGGGGCTGAAATAATCGAGAAAATCCGCTCACGTTCCGGTAGAGAAATGGCAGTAGTTTTTTTCATTTCAGCACTCAGAATTCTCACATGTGGCTGGATGACGTGGTTTCCAGATGTCCACGACATTCATATTAAGGACTGGAAATAAAATAATTGGAACTAGCATTTTTGTTGCATCCACGTAGTAGGCCCTGTCATAGAGTGCTTTCAGCACATTATTTCATTCCGTCTTTACAACCTCCTTCAGAGACGGTCTCACTGTCTCCATTTCCCACATGTGTATGCAGAAGAACCAAAATTTGAATGCAGATCTGGCTGGCTTTCCATTCACATCTGTGTTTATCAGAGTAGAGAGTACTTGTCAAGCATTGCATTAAATTCCCCATTCACTACTAATTTAGATGGTTTTAGGTAAATTAACCCCTTTGGGCTTCATATTTCTTATCTGTAAAATAGGGATAAAAATAATATCAATCGTATCAGCTTTGTGAACTGTTCTTTGGGTTAAATATATACATAAAACTCACTACATGCCTGGTACATAGTATAGATTCAATAAATACTTGTTGAATAAATGAGTGAAAAGCAATAATGGTTTTACAGAACACCCATTTCCTTACAGCAGGGTTTCTCAACTTTGGCACTATTGACATTTTGGACTGGATAATTCTTTCTTGTAGCGGCTGGCCTGTGCATTGTAGGATGTCTAGCAGCATCCCTGACCACTCCGCACTAGATGTCAGTAGCAACTCCCCCCAGTTATTTTAACCAAAAATGTCTCCAGACATTGCCAAATATTCCCCGAGGGCAAAACCGCCCCATTGAGAACCACCGCCTCAGAGGGAGCCAATTCCGCCTTGGACACCACAGAGAAGCAATCTGTAGATAGTCAATAGTTAAGATAGTCAATAGTGAATAATTGAGACTTCGTCGTTTCTGTGGCAACTACTCAACTCTGCCACTGTACCTCAACAGCAGCCATAGACAATTGATACACAAATAAGGGTTACTTGTTCCAGTAAAACTTCATTTACAAAAACAGGCTGGCGCACGGGCTGTCGTTTGCTCTTTCCCACTATAAAGCAAATGCAGCATGAGCAGCAGCAGAGTATCCTCTTTAGATATGTCACACTGTTACAGTGCCATACAACCTGGGACTGATCTAACATATAGGCAGCTTGGACTTTGTGGACATGTGGACTGTGAGAAGGGCCCCTATGAAGCCCTCTGCCTCATAGGCTAGGCATGGTGCCTGCAACATCACAATGGAAGGGTCATCTTGCAGAGAGTCAAGCATGGCTTGTTGACCAGTATCCTCTCCAGAAGAGCACAATCCTAGAAGAGGGCTAGAAGATAAAGCTGTTTTCAGTGAGTACCACCTACATGTGAATGAATTTCTCCATTCAGAGGGATTCTTGATCCTCTGTAGCCACTGAACCTAGAAAGATAAGGGAGTGAGGCAGGGGAACAGACCTGCAAAGAGGGGACAAGTATATAAAATTGTGCAGCTGGGGCCCTGAGCACAACCTTGGCTGACTTCTCAAATCTGCCTCTTAAGAACATCTCTAGTTTAGACTGAAGGGGAAATGGCACAAAACTGAACTCTCTTATTTGGCAAGGGTATTAAGTAGGCTGACCAATGGGACTTTGTTAATAAGGAACCTTGAAATCCTTCCCTAAATGGTACCCTATAACCATCATGTCCTCAGCATATGGGTTAAAGCATGTCCCTTGTTACCATGATGATACTCGACACATCTGTCTCGATAGGACACAAATATTAACCTGCCACAAACACACTCTCACATGCCACAGTCAGAATCCTGCCAAATGTGAGCAAGCAATGGAAAGTAAGGCGTCTGAGTTAGATTTGTTTGGGATCCATGGCCTTATTTCATTTAGCTCATCTCTATCTCCTGTGAAACAAGGAAACATTTAAAAATATCTCTGACGTGAGGGTATGCTTTCTTTCTGATGTTGCTGTTCTAGCTTCCTGGTGGTCTCAACATTAAGATTCTGTTCTCACCACCACAGCATGGGTTTGTTTCCCCATCAGGGAACCACACCACCCATCTAAAGTCTGTCAGTTGTCATACTGTGGTGGCTGTTTGTTGCTGTGATGCTGAAAGCTATGCCACCTGGTATTTGAAATACCAGCAGGGGTCGCCCATGGTGGACAGGTTTCAGAGGAGCTTCCAGACTAGAAAGACTAGGAAGAAGGACCTGGCCACCCACTTCCAAAAACATTGACCATGAAAACCCTGTGAATAGCAGCAGAGCATTGCCTGATATAGCACTGGAAGGTGAGAGGGTGGCCCAGAAAGACCAGGCAGGGTTCTGCTCTGCTGTAGCATGGTCTCTAGGAGTTGGAATCACCTTGATGGCACTAACAGAAAACAAACACAACTATAGCTTCCAGTGCAGATGGGGAAGTCGGTGAGGTGTAAGCAGCCATCATGGGAGGATTCAAGAAAGCTCTTTAAAGGGGCTGACTTAGCTGTTAGATCCACTTTGTCTACCTAGTCTGCTCTATCCCTTTATTTCTGCTTGCAACTTGGTTGTAAAGGATAAAGTTTTTGCAGCTACTCTGTACTCAGGAGTCTGGGTTGTTGGTGACATTATAAAGCTGCCACCAAGTCCTGGATAGCCTATCCTTGGACCTATCATTATAAGAATGAAAAATAAACATCTTTAAGAAGGTATTTTGGGAGACTGTTCTTCTACAACTGCAGTAGCTTAAAGGTGACCACAGATTTTTTTCCATGCTTGTCCTAGAGAGGTAGAATCTATTTCCCTTATCTTTGAATCTAGCCCTATGGACTGTTTTGATCAATGGAATGCAGCAATAGTGTATCTTCTAGGGCTGGGCTTGGAGAGATATGCAGCTTCGACCTGTGCTGCTTAGAACATCCCCTCCTGGAACCCCGCGATGCTGTGAGAAGCCCACACTACATGGCGAGACCACATGGGGGAAAACTGAGACACTCTGATCAACAGCCCAGTGCTTCTCTCTGCTGACAGCCAGCATTGATGTCCAGCCAAGTAAGTGAGCCTTCTAGCATGTTCCAACACAGTCAAGACTCCAGATAACAGCAGCCTTTGCTAATGCCACATTGAACCAAAGAACCATGCAGCTGAGCCTAGTCTTCCAGTTGGCACCACAAAAGCATCAGATATGTGAGTGAGTCCTCTCAGAGGTACCAACCCATCCAGTCTTCAGATAACTGCAGCCCCAGCTGACATCACATGGAACAGAAGAACCACCCAGCTAAGCCCAGTCAAGCCACAGATTCATGAGAGACAATGAATGCTTGTTGTTTTTAAGGCACACCAATATGGTGACTGAAAAAATGAATCATTCAGGGATTGAATTAAGATTGCAGTGTGAGTAGGGAAATTGGAAAACATCAGAAAAGTGTCATCTCAAGTATATATTAATAATTGAGAAGTGTGGGGGCCTAATTCTTAGCCTAATTGCATATTTTTAAATCCCCTGAACTAAGAAATGAACATGAAAACTGGCCTAGTAGTGGTAAACCTCTAGAGTTCTGGGCTAACCAACACTGAGACCATCCCATCCTACAGGTCTGCCAGCATGACCCTGGGAACACACAACACCCCACCACCCCTGAAGACAATTCCTGCTGATGACCTGATGGGTGAGAATTATCACGCACACGAGGAGATACGGTGTATGACTTGCAGTACATACAGCGAAGGAACAAAGACCACGGCCTTGAATGATAGGCAATAAAGAAAGAAGAAAAGGACTTTAAAATTTATATATTTAAAATAGTCAAAAGATGAAGAAAGAATTAAATCCATAAGGTAGTAAGGGGATATTATGAAAAAAGAGCAAGAATGGTTGAACAAAAAACGAAACTGAAATTCTAGAAATGAAAAGCAATTGGAATTTAAAAAGTCTCATTGGATGTACTAGACAGTAGACTACATATATCTCACACACACACAAAGAATTAGTGAATCTGAAGCCAGATCTGAGCACTTAAAATACAGCACAAAGAGCTAACGAGATACAAAATAAAAAGGAGTTAAAAGACACAGTGGGCTATACTGAGTAGTTCCAACACCGGTCTAACGGGGATCCAAGGAAGAGAATATAAAGGGAATGTGGTGGGTTGTACAATTCGTCTAGAAACAAATATCTGAGTCCTTGAGTTGGAAAATGATTGAGTCCCAAATAACAGCACTTGCTGCACAACTAAATTATGAGTTGAGAATATATATATTATTTAAATGTAATTGTAACTTTATTAGAACTCATTTTCATATCATATCTTTTGTAATTTCCGCTATCAACAAGGCTGGATCTTTGGTCTATCTTTCTTCATTTTCTCTGGCCCTTTCCCCCATATCTGTGTCTTTCCTCACTGTGTTTTCCTTATCAGGAATGCCCAAGTCCATCCCCAAGGCCGAGCAGAGCCCTACCACCTCCTGGAAGCCTCCTCTGACCTCCCGGGCATTGTCTCTACTTTCTCTGAAATTCTACAGCGTGAAGTCTGTTCACTTTTTTGGCTGTTAGTCCATTGGCTTTTTAATGAGCTCTTTGGGAGCTCTTTCAAGTTGAGGGCCTCACTTCATATTTCTCTGGGCTCCCCAGTGACTTAATTTGTTCTCAATAAATGTTAGTCCGCTAATTGATGGCTAAACCTCTAAAGATTTGTGAGAGTAATTTTTGGGAAGATCAAAGGGATAACAATGGGAAAGTGTGTTGAAAGCTTTTATAAGAGCCTGATGTTACCGCCCCTGCACCTCTACGAAAATAACAACAACTGCTGGGGCCGGCCCAGTGGCACAGTGGTTAAGTTCACACGTTCTGCTTCTCGGCGGCCCAGGGTTTGCCGGTTCGAATCCTGGGTACAGACATGGAACCACTTGGCAAATACCATGCTGTGGTAGGTGTCCCATGTATAAAGTAGAGGAAGATGAGCATGGATGTTGGCTCAGGACCAGTCTTCCTCAGCAAAGAGAGGAGGATTGGCAGCAGTTAGCTCAGGGCTAATCTTCCTCAAAAAAAAAAAAAAAACCAACTATTAATACTATTACTACTGTATTGCCATTGCTACTGCTGCTACACCACCATAGGTACTGCTATTACCACTAATGTCTGACAAAGGCCTCAAAGTGAGACACAGAAGGCCTGAGCAGAATTTTCCAATGAAACTGTGGAGTGAGAGGATTATTGAGTGTTGGTGAGAGCAGGTAGAGGGAGAATTCTGAAAAGGCAGGAGAAAGGGAAAGGAGCAGGGCTGGAGGACAAAGAATACTGTGAGAGGGAAAGAAATGTCAACTGACATTCACTTCCTGAAGAGGTAGAATGCTGGGAATAAAGAAACGAAAATGCGACAAAGAACCACAACAATGATGTAATGCAATTTATTCTCATGAAAGGGAAGACATTTAAGGCCCTCAGTCTTAGAGAAGGTGCGGAGGCTGCTTGGCCAAGAGCAAACCTAGTGAATGGCACAGGGAAACAGGGCTGTCAAGTCTGCAAAACCACTTCCCTGAAGATGTAGCTTCATTCTTTCAGTGACCCAGATTCATTGGAATAATTGGGAACTATTTCAGAGATCATAGAGGCCAAGAGCCTTTTCAGGGTACAGCCTCGCATCAGTGAAGCTTGGATGGGAACTAGACCTTTGTGGATTTGGCAGCTTGGGCTCAGCCAAGAGCTGCATATTTTGACTCTTTTCCCCCAGCATGATGAAGATAGAGAAACACCTAGATCAGTATCACCAAAATCACCAGGTAGATTTGTCATAGCCATCAATCGTTAATCACTCAACTGGGTTCATTTCCATAACTTTTAATTTTTTACCACCTTCAAAGCAAAAGTACCTTTGATCTCAAATTTCTCTAATATCTTGGATGAAGTTCTTATTATTTTATCCCTCCCAAATCAAATCATTCTTTTCTTGCTTAATTTATTAACTGAGCTTTCCATATTGTGTGTGATGGTTCTTGATTCAAAATGTCCTGCTGAACACATCAATCTGTCTAGTTGCTGACTTTCAAGTTCCTGGCTCAATCAATCACAAGGAGCCCTAATCCTTCTTGGCTGGTCCTGAATTACATTTGATACCAGTCCAACCTTATCTTTAATAAACTCACCTAGGTAATTTGCATTTAACAAACAAATTAGGTCTTCCAATGATTATTTATAGGATACTAAAGCCATAAGTCAATCTAAAAAAGCCCCTGCTAATAGGGGACTTCTGGCTAAATGGGTAGCAGAACCTAATAAACAAATTAAAGTTAATTCCTTCTCTCAAGTTCAGTTTGTTCTTTACAACTATAAAGTTCCATCCATCATCTACAATTAACTGTTAGATTGAAGTCAGGAATGAAACTCATGCTACTCTTTTGGATGCTTTGGCATCAATTCTTTGATTATTTTGAGCATGTGATCACAAATTTGTGGTGGTTTTCTGTTCTACTTCAATGGATCAACTGTAATTGTACATGTGGAAAGGTACAGAGACCTAGGAGAGCTGGATTCTCCTTCTGGCTCTGATATATAGTACCTGTGAGTTTTTGGGTAATAAGCCACCATTCCCCCAATTTCCCCACTCTAAATTGAGAGGGGAGGGGTCCATGGATAAGCTTCAAGTGGTCTGTGAACTCTTGAAATGACGTGCAACATTTTTAACGTGTTTGTGCATTTTCTGACTTTTAGAGAGAGGTCCATAGCTTCAATCAGAACCTATTTCTAACATCAAAAGGTTAAGAAATACCAGAATAGAATATATGCCGCTCTTATCCAATTCTTATATAATATAATTTGATCATTATTTTCTGTTCCCAAGGGAGAATTCTGTTTTTCAAAAGTCAGAGTTTTATGCACACACCTGCGTTCTCTAAATTGAACGCACCTACTAATCAGGGGTGTAAGGAAGGACGGGCTTTTGATAAACTATCCTGGGATAACTGGTCATTCATATGGAAAAAAATAAATCCCTACTTCACACCATACCAAAAACCAAATTCCAGATATATTAAAAACCTAAATGCAAAAAGCCAAAATTAAAAACTTAGAAGATATGGGAGAATATTCAGCAGTGAAGTATTTCTAAAATAAGACAAAAATTATATATCATGGAGGAAAACATGGATAAATTTTACTATGCTATAGTTGCAAGCTTCTTTCTGTATGATCAAAGACTTCTAAACAAATTTTAAAAATATACCACTAACTAGAACAAGGTATTTCAAAAACTTACAACTCACAAAGCATCAACATTTTGAATGTATTAAAAATTTCTTTCTCTACATGAACAAGAAAAAGACCAAAAAATAGAAAATGGGGAAAAGATGTGAAGAGGTAATATAAGGTAGAGGCATTATGAATGGCCTCTACTAGTCACATCCCTTCAAGCTTTAACATGCCCTGCCATTTCTACAGCCCTTACTTATTCTGCTATTTATTTTAAAATTTATTCTATGCCATTTGCCATGGTTATCTATTTCATTTGGGCAACTCTTCTTGTTAAATCTTTCGAGACAAGCAGTATGTTTTAAACTTTCATATATATATCTATCAGACAGCCCCTAGCACATCACTGGATATCCAGGAGAAACTCAGTAAATATATATATTTACATTTAAACATCTCTGAAATTGAGATGCACATTACAATCTACAGCATTTGACACCATCAGCCAGGTAGCATTTAAGACATAGTTGCCTTCAACTGCACAAGCATAAACTTGGTTATCACTATTCATCACTATCATCACTTCAATTGAGTTGTGTGCATTGTTGGCACTACATTTATTGTTTGTTATTTAAATGCATTTTAAAAGATTACTCTATGATTTGACATTGATATAAAAAGTTATAGTGAAGGTTGAAGGCATGGAAACAAAGTAGTGGGACAAAAAGCAAATAACTCATCATTGACAAATGGTCACAATTCCATATCTTCTTGCAAAATGAAGACTGAGTACTTTATGGGGACTCAGAAAGGAAGGGACCTACAAGCAGATGAAGCTGTGGAAAATTCTGTGCATGAGATATGTGCAAAGGGATTGCCTATCCTAGGCCAAACAATGGAACCGAAGACAAGAGGAACTGCCAAATCTCAGAAGGAAATTCAAGCAACAAGGGGCTGATGTAACTGATTCAAGCTGCCTCTTATTCAAACCAGAAAATAGTGTCAAAACTTGAAGAATGCAACTTAGCAGTTTGGAAGAAAATTCCAGACATAATAGTGGGGCACTCTTTAAGAAAGGCTGCCTCATCAGTGCAGTCGATGGCATAGATGACGATAATATTGTGTGGGCAGACACAAATGTTGACTCTCAAGTCAGACTCTGAGTATGATGAGTCTGGGAAATGCTTTAACTATTTCACTTTTTTTTCTATATGCACAACAGTGATAGTTGATAAAAATCTAGGGAAATACGTCTAAAAGATCTCTTTCAATAAGCTTATAAAATAAGCACTAAGTGATTAAAGAAAAACCGTTGTGTCATAGTTGTATATAAAGGTAGGTGCATCCTATGGTTGAGGTAACAGAAGTGAGTGTTTTCAATAGACTGTGGTTTACCCTTTCATTGAAGTTGGCCTGGCCTTGCGAATAGCTTTGATGGAGAGGATGTAACAGAAGTGCTGATTCCACTAGCCTGTAAGAGACCTAGCAGCTTTAACTTTCACTGTCTTGGAACCCAGACACCATTCCATAAAGGAGCTATTCTAGACTACAGGCGAAGAGAGGCCATATGTGGGAAGAATGAGGACATTGGTAATTGCCAGCATCAAACGTCAGATGGGAGAGAGGCCTTATTGGATGCTTCACCCAAAGCTGAATGCAGCTGCCTGAGTGATCTCAACTAACACCACATGGAGCAGAGCCACCCAGCTGAGCCCAGCCAACTCACAGAATTAAGAGCAGTAATAAATCATTATTGTTTTATTAGGGTGCTTTCTTATGCAACAATAAATTACTGAAACAGAAATTTGTCTGAAAAGGGGTTGTTACCATCACAAAAACCTCAAACGTGGTATTGGCTTTGGGACAGAATATTAAGAGGAGGCTGTAAGGGCAGCAAAGAGATGGTGGAAAAGCAGCAAAAAGGCTAGATGAAGGCTAAAAAAGCGATGGACGTTCAGTGTAGGCATTGCTATTGAAGGCTGGGGCAAAAAGGGAACAACACTATGTAGTGGCAGAAGTATGAACAAGCCTGCCACCTGGGGTAGCCTGGAAAAAGAAGAATTACCAGATAAACTTGTGGATCTAGCTAAGAATATTTCCAGGCAGCCTTTTGAAAATACCAACTAGCTTCTTTTAGAAACATATAATAAAGTGTTGCAAGAGAAAATTGAGTTAAATGAACTGTTTTAGTTTTCAGGCATAATTTAGAAGAAGTATAGAGGACTCGACATTTTCTCCAGCTGGCAAAATATTTTCAAAATAAAAAATGGCATCATGGAAAAGAACAAATCTAGAGTACTTCCAGTAAAGTGTCTGTAGGGTGGAAGTTAAATCAAGAGTGTAGCTGAAAGGCTCTATGTTTAGACCTCAGGAAGATTTAAAGGGGTGCTTGGTAGACCGCTTTCAGCTAAACAAATGAGCTTCTAAATATCTTAAATCTGTGTCTCAGCATAGCTGTCCGTCTCAGAATGAATTATGGATGTGGCTTTGAGGCATAGAATAAACCCAGTAAAACTTATAGAAAACACACAGAGTTTTTAAGAAGATTGTATTAGTGAAAATATCACCAGTTTCGGCTAAAGGGGATGGAGAAGTTCATAATGGAAAGAAGATCTGGACTTCCAATTTTCTACAAGCAGGCTGAAAGAGCTACTCTACTGCAAATATGAGCCATTTCTTGTAGGGGTACATCCAATAGCCCAGAGGAATTAGAGAATCAAACCCAACGGGCAGAACTGGTACCTAATCGAGGAGTATTCCCTGCCTCAAGTTGGGGAGTTGACAACATGGACCCAGCTGGACTTCAAAATTACTAAAGACTAGTTACTGTTATGAGCCCTTCATGTATATAATTATAGTAAAATATACATAACATAAAATTTACCATTTAGCCATTTTTAAGCGTACAATTCAGTGGCATTAAATACGTTCACATTGTTGTGCAACCATCACTGTTGTTCGTCTCCAGAACTTTCTATCATCCCAAACTGAAACTCTGTACCCAGTAAACAGTTAACTCCCCATTCTCCCCAGCCCCAGCCCCTGTTAGCCACTATTCTACTTTTTGTGTCTATGAATTTGTTTTAGTACCTCATGTAAATGGAATCATACACTACCTGTTCTTTTGTGTCTGGCTTATTTCACTTGGCATAATGTTTTCAAGGTTTACCATATTGTAGCGTGTAACAGAATTTCATTCCTTTTTGAGGCTGAATAGTATTTCATTGAATGTATATACCACATTTTGTTTATACTTTTATCCATGGATGGACATTGTGTTGTTTCCACCTTTTGGCTATTGTGAATAATGCTGCTATGAACATTGGTGTAGAAATATCTGTTCAACTCTATGCTTTAGAATTCTTTTGGATATATACCTAGAAGTGGAATTGCTTGATCAAATGGTAATTCCATGTTTAATTTTTTGAGAAACTGCCATGCTGTGTTCTGCAGTAACTGTACCATTTTACATTCCCACCAGCAACACACAAGTGTTCCAATTTCTCCACTTCCTCATCAACACTTTTCTTTTTCCTTCCTTCCTTCTTTCCTTCTTCCTTCCTTTTCTCCTTTCTCTCTCTCTCTCTACATCCCTCACTTTTCCTTCCTTTCTTCTTTCCTTCATCCCTCCCTCTATCCCTCCTTCCCACCCTCTCTCTTTCTCCCTTCCTTCCTCCTTTCTTTCTCTTTCTACCTTCCTTTTTCCCTTTCTTCCCTTCTTTCTTCCTTCCTTCCTATCTTCCTTCCTTCCTTCCTTCCTCTTTCTCTCTTTCTCTCCTCTTTCTTGATAGTAGCCATTCTAATGTCTGTGAAGTGGTATCTCATTGTGGTTTTGACTTGCATTTACCTCATGACTAGTGATATTGAAGATCTTTTCACTTATTGGTCGTTTGTATATCTTCTTTGGAGAACTGTCTATCCAAGTCATTTGTTCATTTTTAATTGGTTTGCATGTTTTTGTTGTGTTGTAGGAGTTCTTTATAAATTCTGGATATTAATCTTTTATTAGATATATAATTTATAAATATTTTCTCCAGTTCTGTGAGTTGCCTTTTCACTCTGTTGATAGTGTATGATGAGTCCAATTTTTTTTCCCTTTTATTGCCTGTGTTTTTGGAGGCATGTTCAAAGAATCATTGCTAAATTTAAAGCTATGAAGCTTTTCCTCTATGTTTTCTCCTAAGAGATTTTATAGTTTAGCTCTTACATTTATGTCTTTGTTCCATTTTGAGTTAATTTTTGTATATGGCGTAAGGTAAGCATCAAACTTCATACTTTTGTACGTGGCTATCCAGTTTTTGCAACACCGTTTGTTGAAAAGACTGTTTTTCCCTATTGAATGGCCTTGTCACTTTTGCCAAAAATCATTTGACTATCTATGTCTGGCTTATTTCACCTAGTATAATGTCCTCCACGTTCATTCATGTTGTTGCAAATGGCAGAATTTCCTTCTTTTTCATGTTCGAAAAATATTACATTGTATACATGTGCCACTTTTTTTTTTATCAATTCATCCATTGATGAACATGTAAGATCCCACTTGTATGTGGAATCTAAAAAAGTCAAATTCACAAAGACAGAGCGTAGAATGGTAGTTGCTTAGGGCTGGGGTGTTGGGCAAATGAGGAGATGTGGTCAAAGGTGCAGAATTTCAGTTATAATATGAATAAGTTCTGAGGATCTAATATATACAGCAAGGCAACTATAATTAGTAATATGGTATTGTATACTTGAAATTTGTTAAGATCTTGTGTTCTCACCACCAAAAAAAAGTAACTATTTGAGGTGATGGATACATTAATTAGCTTGATTGTGGTAATCATTTTACAGTGTATATGTATATCAAGTCATCATATTGTGCATCTTAAATATATAAAATTTTTATTTGTCAATTACACCTTAATAAAGCTTGAAAAATTTAAAAAAATGATGAATTACAAAATTATTTGACTATATATGTGAGGATTTATTCCTTGGCTCTCTATCCTATTCTGCCGATTTATATGTCTGTCTTTATGCCAGCCCTACATGGTTTTGATTATTGTAGCTTTGTGCTAAGTTTTGAAATCAGGAAACGTGAGTCCTCCAACTTTGTTCTTTTTGAAGATTATTTTGGCTAGTGAATGTCTTTGGGTTCCGTATGGATTTTAGGATGGGTTTTTCTATTACTGTAAAACACATCATCATAATTTTTGGCAGGGATTACATTGAATTTGTAGATTGCTCTGGTTGTATTGTCATGTTAACAATCTTAAGTCTTCCAATCCATGAACATGGATGTCTTTCTATTTATTTAGATTCTTAATTTCTTTCAGAAACACTTTATAATTTTCAGTGTACAGGTGTCTTACTTCCCTAGTTAAGTTCATTCATAAGTATTCTATTCTTTTTTTGTGCTATTGTATTTGGGATTGGTTTCCTAATTTTCTTCTCAGTTTGTTCATTATTAGTATATAGAAAGATAACTGATTTGTGTATAACTTTGTGTCCTGCAACTTTGATGAATTCACTTATTAATTCTAACTTTTTCTGGGTAGAATCTTTGAGTTTTCTGTATATAAGATCATGATATCTGCAAACAAAGATAACTTTACTTCTTTCTTTCCTATCTGGATGTCTATCATTTCCTTTTTTGGCCTAAATGTTCTGGCTATAACTTCCAGTACTATGTTTAATAAAAGTAGTGAAGACGGACATCCTTATGTTGTTTCTGATCTTAGAAGAAAAGATTTCAGTCTTGCACTATTGAGCATAATGTTTGCTGTGGGTTTTTTCATATGTAGTCTTTATTATGTTGAGATCGTTTTCTTCTATTCCTAGTTTGTTGAGTGTTTTGATTGTGAAAAGGTGTTGAATTTTGTTAAATACCTTTTCTACATCAATTGAGATGATCATGTTTCCCCCAACCTCCTTCATCCTATAACTGTAGTGTAATACACCGGTTGATTTTTGCATGTTGAACCATTCTTACAATCCAGGAATAAAGCCCACTTGGTCAGGGTGTATAAGCCATTTAGTATTCTGCTAAATTTTGTTTGCTAGTATTTTGTGGAGGATTTTTCTATCAATATTCATAAGGGATATTGGTCTGCAGTTTTCTTTTCTTGTAGCTTCTTTGTTTGGTTTTGGTATCAGAGTAGTGCTGGCTCATAAAATGAGTTTGGAAATATTCTCTTCTCTTCAACTTTTGGGAAGAGTTTGGGAAAGATTGGTGTTAATTCTTCTTTAAATGTTTAGTAGAATTTACCAGTGAAGTTTGATTATTGATTTTGATTCTTCGACTTTTGACTACTGATTCAATTTCCTTGGTAGTTATAGGTCAGTCAGATTTTCTATTTCTTCATGATTCAGTCTTGGTAGGCTGTGTATTTTTAGGAATTTGTCCATTTCATCTACCTTATCCAGTTTGCTTACTAACAATTGTTTGTCGTTATTATGATTGTGTCCTTTATAATCCTTTTCATTTCTGCAACATTGATAGTAATGTTCCCACTTTTATTTCTGATTTTAGTAATTTGAACCTTCTTTCCTTCCTTTTTTCTTAGTTGATCTAGCTAATGGGTTGTCATTTTAGTGATCTTTTCAAAGAACCAATGGTTGATTTTGTTGATTTTCTTCTCTATTGTTTTTCTATTCTCTGCTTTAAGTGTCTCTGCTCTGATCTTTATTGTTTCCTTCCTTTTGCCAGCTTTTTTGGGTTTAGTTTGCTCTTCTTTTTCTAGTCCCTTAATGTGTAAAGTTAAGTTGTTGATTTGAGATCTTTCTTCTTTTTTTTGCTGAGGAAGATTCACCCTGAGCTAACACCTGTGCCAATCTTCCACTATTTTGTATGTGGGTTGCCACCACAGCATGGTCACTGATAAGTGGTGTAGGTCCACACCCAGGAATCAAACTTGGGCCACCAAAGTGGAGCATGCCAAATTTAACCATTAGGCAATGGGGCCAGCTCCTTTCTTCATTTTTTTAATGTGAGCATTCACCACTACACATTTCCCTCTTAGTACTGCTTTAGCTGCATCTGACAAATTTTGGTATGTTTTGTTTCTCTTTTCATTTGTCTCAAGGTATTTTCTAATTTCCCTTGTGATTTGTTCTTTGACCCATAGGATGTTTAATAATGTGTTGTTTGGTTTCCACATATTTCTGAATTTTCCAGTTGTCCAACTTCTGTTATTGATTTCTGGTTTCATTCCATTGTGATCAGAAAAGATACTTTGTCTAAGCACAACCTTTCTAAATTTAGTAAGACTTGTTTTGTGGCCTAACAGTGTCTATCCTGAAGAATGCTCTATGTACACTTGAGAAAAATGTGCATTCTGCAGTTGTTGGGTGGAGTGTTCTGTGTATGTGTGTTAGGTTCAATTGACTTATAATGTTCTCACGTCCTCTCTTTCTTTATTGATCTTTTGTCTGGTTGTTTTGTTCAATTGAAAGTGGGGTATTGTAGTATACAGCTATTATTGTAGACTTGTGTATTTTTCCCTTCCATTTTGCCAATGTTTGCCTCATATATTTTAGAGCTCAGAGGTTTGGCACATATGTGTTTATAATTATTATATTTTCTTGGTGTATTGACTCTTTTATCAATATATAACATCCTTCTTTGTCCATTTAACAGCTTTTCACTTAAAGTTTATTTTATCTAATATTAGTATAGTCATCCAGTTCTCTTTTGGTTACTGTATGCATGGAACATCATTTTCCATGATTTCGCTTTCAACTTATTTGTGTCTTTAGATCTATGGTGAGTCTTTTGTAGAGAGCATATATTTGGATCATATTTTTTATAATCCATGTTGCCAAATCATGCTTTTTGATTGGGGAATTTAATTCATTCATATTTAAAGTAGTTTCTGATAAAGAAGGATTTACTTTTGCTATTTTTTTCTGTATGTCTTATGGCTTTTTTTGTTCTCATTTCCTTCATTATTACTTTCTTTTGTATTTAGTTCATTTTTCTAGTGTTACATTTTGATTCTCTTCTTATTTCTCTTTGTGTATATTCTATAGATTTTTTTGGTGGTTATTATGGCAATTTAAATATAACCTCCTAAAGTTATAACAATATAATTTGAACTGACATCAATTTAACATCAATTGTGTACAAAAACTGTATTCCTATCGAGCTCCTCTCCCTCCCACTTATATTATTGATGCCACAAATTACAACTTTACACACTGCACATCCAGTAGCATAAATTTATAATTTTTGCATTTGCCTTTTAAATTTTGAAGCATATAAAAAGTGGAGTTACAAACCAAAATTATAATAATACTGGTTTTTATATTTGCCCATGTATTTACCTTGACTGGGGATCTTTATATCTTCATGTGACTTTGAGGTACTGCCTTGTATCCTTGTATTTCAACCTGAAGGACTTCTTTTAGGATTTTTTATTGGGTAGGCCTAATGTTAATGAACTCTCTCAGTTATTATTTATCTGGGAATGTCTTGATTTTTCCCTCATTATTGAAGGATAGTTTTGCTAGACATAGAATTTTTGGCTAACCTTTTTTTTCTCTCAGCACTTTAAATATATCATCTGACTACCTTTCGGCTGGCAAAATCTCCTCTGATATATAAGCTAGTACTATTATTGAGGATCCCTTGTATCTGACAAGTTGCTTTCATCTTGCTGCTTTCAAGATTCTTTTTTTGCCTTTGTCTTTTAACAGTTTGATTACAATACATCTCAGTGTGGATCTCTTTGGGATTTATCCTACCTGGGATTTCTTGAGCTTATTGGATTTGTAGATTCATGTATTTAATCTAATTTAGGAAGTTTTTTGGCAATTATTTCTTCAAATAATCTCTCAGCCACTTTCTCTCTCTCTTCTGCTTTTGCAACTCTCATAATGCATCTATTTTCTGCTTGATGGTGTCTCATATGTCCCTTTGGGTTTGTTCATTTTTCTTCATGTTTTTTTCTTTCTTCCCCTCAGACTTGATAATTTCAATTTTCCTGTGTTATGTTCACTTATTCTTTCTTCTGCCTGCTCCAATCTGTTGTTGAACTCCTTTAGTGATTATTGAAACTCAGTTACTGCTTTTTTTGGCTCCAGAATCTGGTTCCTTTTAATGATTTCTATCTCTTTTTTGATAGTCTTATTTTGTTTTACTGATTTCATTTCATTCTTTGTGTTTTTCATTAGCTCTTTGAGCATGTTTAAGATAGTTGTTTTAATGTATTTATCTAGTAAGTCTGATATCTGTGCTTCTTCAAGGATGGCTTTACCCATTAATTTTGTTTCCTTGAATGGAAGATGATTTACCACTTTGTTGTATGCCTTGTGATTTTTCTTTTGTTGAAAATTGGGCATTTGTTTAAAGAAGCCACTTCTCCCAGTTTTTGCAGACTGGCTGTGTGCCTGGGCAGCCATTCACTGAGTAGGTAGGCATACCCTGAGCCTAGGAATGAGCCTGATATGAAGTCTTAGGGTCTTCTCAGGACTTTCCTGAGCATGCATTTTGCCTGGGCTTACATGTGGCTTTCTCAGTTTCCTTTATACATTCCTGCTTTTGAATGCCTTACTTTCCCAAAGAGTCTCATCCAGATTCTCCTTGGAGCCTTATATGATCTACTGTATGTCCTTATCCATAATCTCTTGCCCGGGAATATGGAGGTCTATAGTCTCCCTGCAGCTTTCACAAGCAGTGCCCACCATTTTCCCCCACCCAAGACCTGATTTAAGCAAGACAGAGACCATCTATTCAGGCAACCCCAGATAGGGTAGAACATTGTGAGTATCACCTTCTCTGCTCACTCCAGTTCAAGGGAGGAAATTAGGAATTATGCTACTATCTTCTTCTGACAAGACCATACCATGCACAGAAGAGGTGAAGAAAGATTGAGTAAAAACACAAACTAAGGTTTGCATGGTTACTGTAGATGTTTCATTCTTTTCCAGAGCTCCTATAAGGTTAGCTCAGCCAGTTTCTGGGTTTTTTTCCTTATAGCCTTGTAAATTGCTTGGACCAATAGAATGCAGTTGAACTGATGCTCTTGGATTACCAAGTCAAGGTCTTAGAAGATCTTCTGTCTTCCACTTTCAATCTCTAATTCAGCCATCATATAAAGGATCTTAGGTTAAGTCACTGAATTGTGATAAGCCACATGCAGAGACAGGCCATACAGAGGAGCACCAAGGCTCAGCTAAGTACAGTCTCATGCAAGATACTAGTGTACACTGTGTGAGCACAGAGCCACTCAGTTGAGCCTAGGCAACACCACATATTAGCCTTCCTCTGAGCCTGACCAAATTGCAGAATCATAAGCCAACAAAAATTGTGGTGGTTGTTTTAAATCACCTGGATTTTGGGGGAGGGTTGAGAGGGAGAATGATTATACAGCATTTCCACATTATTTATCTGAGACAACTATCTAATGGATTTTCATGAGTAATTTAGACCACAAGCAGTTTTCATCTATGTAGATAACCTCAGAAACTAGCTCCTGTTTAAAATGAGACTCCTACATATTATGTCTTTTTCTTGATAAATCTACATGCTACAGATGATAGGACATACATTTTGGGGATACAAATTTCTCAGTATTAAATTCTATTTCTGCCATTTATAAGCCATGAGGGCATATTAAAGTGATTTCACCTTTCTGAGTCAAGGTTTACTATTCTGTAAAATGAAGATAGTAATTCTGACATGGGTTTTTAGAAGGATGAGAGATACTACTATGTGCAGTTGGGGCCATATGTATATCTGCACAACCTGCACAACTGCACATGGTAATGCTGTTGTGTAAAACATGAAGCACAATTCCTGGCACACAGTAGGCATAGGAGTGGTGATAATTAGCGAAGCTCCCTTCTCTTATGTGAGGGGTATTCTTAGACACTGAAGTGTGATCAGACCTCAAAGGAAGGAAGCTATAATAGCAAACTGACAGATGTTTGGTTATTAATTAAGCTAATTAAATTAATAACATCAGTTTATACTTGTAAAGGTATTGGAACAGTGCTTGTCCACATATAAAATTAAATAAATGCTAGCTAATATTATTATTGCTGTTGCTGCTGTTATTATTCGGACGGGTGGCTTCACTTAACATCCCTTCTGGTCACACCTAGAAAAAAGTGTTTATGTCAAGTCTTGTTTTAGGTCCTGGTACCTTCATGCTGGTAAACCATCTCTGGGATCTCTCTGTCTCCCATGGAGGAAAACAATAACACCAAAATATGAATCCCACACCCAAGAAATGAACCTGTTTCATTCTGACATCCACAATTAGCCACGTTTCTTCTTTTTGTCCTTTGGAGTAACTGAATGGCTTTATTATTATTACTATTGTCTGAAGAACAAAGACCTGGGTAAATGCTCGATTGCTAAAACTAAAATGCTCTTAGAAGTGCTCTATTTCTTACTTTTCTTCCCTTCCTTTTCTTTTCACTAATTTGATAACCTACCATGTTCCAAAGAGCATTTGAAAAAGAAAATATTTTCCAGTTTGCTTTACATTAACTTAGTCACTTATTCCTTAGTTCATTTTTGAGTGTTAATTTTTTCCTGACATGTAATTTTCAACCTAAAGGCTTTCACCTACAGTCTTCAGAATACGCTTGACTTCACATTTTCATTCTAGGGTCAGAGTTCAACATATTTTAAGTCTCCCACCAAACAGCCCTCTGTTAAGTAACCTGGATCCCTTTAGCCTCAGTCCTTTGTGTTTCTGACCCGACTTCCAGGCTTACTGACAGAATTAGCTATCTAATGCTGCATAACAAATCACCTTAATCCTTAGTGACTTAAAACAGCAATTATTATTTATTCTTTCTCACAGTTTCTGTGGGTTAGAAATTAAGAAGCAGTGTGATTGGGTTGTTCTGACTTGAGATCTTTCACAAGGTTACAGTCAGATGTCAGCTGGGGCTGCCGTCATCTGAAGGTTTGACTGGAGCTGGAGGCTCTACTTCAAAGGTGGCTTATTCATGTGGCTGACAAGTTGTAGTAGTTATTGGCAGAGGGCCTTAGTTCCTTTCCATATGGGCCTTTCCACAAGGCTTCTTGAGTCTCCTAATAGCAGCATAATTGGCTTTTCTCAGAGCAAAAGATCCAAGACAGCAAAAGTGAAGCTTCAATGTCTGTTGTGACTTAGTCTAGGGAATCAAACCATCACTTCTCCTATATTCTGTTGGTCACACCGGCAGGCCTCTAAGGAGACTACACAAAGGAAAGAATACTAAAAGATGTTAAATTATTAGCGGTCACCCTGACAGCTGACCACTACGTGACCACAATTTAATGATATTTCTAGAATTAAGTCCAAGTCTAAAATTCTGACCAGACCAGTTATTGACTACGTATCCAGGAAAGAGGTTCTGCTGCACTCTATGAAAATGCCTTCCTCCTTGAATTTCTTCAGAGCTGTTATTCCTAACCAATGGTTCTAGAATTGATTATTTTATTTTTGCAGTCCTCAGTAATCGCTCTTATTTTAGAAAGAAGGGAAAGAGGGAAGACCAGAAAAAGGGAAATAAATAAGGAAAAAAGGGAGAAAAAGTTCTACCTAAGGTTTTTGATCTTGTTCTTGAAGTATTCTGGAGTTCCAATTGTCATACTGAAGATAGTGTTTTCCAGTATCTTCTTTTGAAGTTTCAGGCCCATTAATGGTTTCCAAACTTATATTTCTTCCTCTCTCGGTTGTATCAGCTTGTTCCTTGGTGTTTTTTGTCAGGATCTCCCACTTCCTCCGTGATGTGAGAAGTGATGTTTTTACAAATATAGTCTTCTTAGTTCAGATCTTCTATGCATGTACAGGAAATATTTAGTATTTCTCATCAAACACACGAAATGTATAGCAATTAGAATTTTTGCCAGTGTCTGCAGACACATTGCTTTGGAAAAATGTATATATTTGCATTTCAAAACAAAGATCTACATTGATGCTGCAGTCCACAATTTGGTATTCTTTTATTTTGCTAAACTGGCCAGGTATTCCTCTAGCTTGTGTACCTACAGGTCTCCTCATAAAGCACATGGATGTTCTTAGGCAGGATAATCTAATGGATAAGAGCTCAGGCTTTGGCATCTGGACCTGGGTGTGAATCATGGTTCTGCCAATTAGAGAAGGGGCATGTGGCAGGTCATTTAAATTCTCTAAGCTTCAGTTTTCTCATCTATAAAATTAGGATAACAATAGAACCAATCGTATAAGGGTTGACAGTTCAACACGGGTCCTCTCAGCCATACTCAAAAACTAGTTTTGAAATGGAATCTAAGACACTAATAGTCATCATGTTAAGGTGTGAAGTGACATGGGATAGATGAAAGTGCTTTGAAAAGCTTAGACCACTCTGATAATATTCTGAAAACACACCCTTATGTGTTTTTCCTGCAGATGAATTCAGATGACTGCCAGACTGACTTTGGGAAAATACCAAATTTGTCACACTAGTAGATATATCCAGTTCAAAATAGCATAGTTAAACTTCTGCTTGGATGCAATTCCAACTTTTTAAACATTAAATTCAATATTGAATGGAAATCAAGCTTCACTTTTTTGCAAGAAATATAGGTCTCTGTCTTTGATGTCTTCATAGACCTGGGGTTCTCCATGGCAGTGGGGTTCCATCAAAAGAGGACCTCTTTTGATGGAACACTTCTGTCAACTAAAAAAGTGGGGAGACATAAATCTCGACAAGACAAGCATTATTTATTTATAAAATGCCCACAATGTTTGTGTTAATATATTCTATACATTAAGAATATACACAAAGAATAGAAAGTTTTATATAATGAATAAGTAAAAATAGTGGTTGCCAATTTTTCTTTGCATATTCCAATGGACTACCTTGTCCTCCTGATGGGATGTGCACATCCTACCTTGGAGATTGCTGCTTACTCTTAGTGGAACAAGAATAAATGATCTATTAAAACAATGAGATACTACTGCACACTTAGTAGAATAGTTAAAATCCAGAACACTGAAAACATGAAATGTTAATGAAGGATGTAGAACAAGAAGAACTCTCCTTCATTGCTGGTGGGAATGCAGAATGGTATAGCCACTTTGGAAGACAGTTCGACAATTTTTCACAAAACTAAACATAGGCTTATCATATGATCCAGCAATCATCCTCCTTGTATTTACTCAAATGAGGTAAAAACTTATGTCCACAAAAAAATATGCACATGAATGTTTATAGCAGCTTTATTCATAATTGCCAAAACTTGGAAGCAACCAAGATGTCCTTTGATAGGTGAATGGATAAATAATCTGTGGTAATCTATACAATGCAATATTATTGAGAGAGAAAAAGAAATGAGCTATCAAGCCACAAAAAACATGGAGAAACCTTAAATGCATTTTGCTAAGTGAAAGAAGACAGTTTGTAAACGGTGCATACTGTATGATTCCAAGTATATGGCATTCTGGAAAAGGCAAAACTATAGAGACAGTAAAAAGATCAATGGTTGCCAGGGTTTCAGATGGGGGATGGGAGGGAAGATAGGTGGAGAAAGGAATAGGTGGTGCACAAGGCATTTTTAGAGCAGTGAAACTATTCTGTATGATACTGTAACTGCAGCTACATGATACGCATTTGTCAAAACCCACAGAATGTACAAGGCGAAGAGTGAACTCTAATCTATGGACTTTACTTCATAATAATATATCAATAGTTATTCATCAGTTATAACACATGTCCCACAGGAATGCAACATGTTAATAATGGGAGAAACTGAGTGTGGAAAAGAGGGGGCATATGAGAACTCTGTACTTTCTGTGCAATTTTTCTATAAACCTAAAACTGCTCTAAAAAATAAAATCCATTTAAAAAGCACAGACTAAAAAAAATAGCCTCTTCAATTGGGTTTGACTTGAGTGGCTATTTGAGAATGATGATAGCCACCAGGTTGAAGTTCTGGCGGACCTTGATTGCAACATGATACGGAAAAGACTGTTTCCTAAACATTCTCTTCCAGGTAAAAGACTGGGTTCCCTTTGTGGAAAGACTTATGACTTTCAGCAGGTCAAAAATGAACCTTTTTTCTAATATTTACAGGCACACGACCATGAGCATCTCACTCAACTGTTGTGAGTCTCAGATTCTCCTTCTGTAAAATGGAGATAATTGTATGATATCTAACCTCAGAAGGTTAGTGTAAGAATTAAATAGAGGAGATGTATGTAAAAGACTAGCCAGCAGTGGGCACCAATGAATGATGGTTTTTGTTAAGGAAATCCAAGTAATTATGTTCTAAGAATCTCACCATTACGTATTCTACCTTGGCTTATACGCTTATTGAAATTAAGAATCATGATGTCTATTAAAAATTCTCTCAATGACACTCAACTTTACTGAACCATGGGAAATAACTGGGAACTGTAATAGTTCTAAGAAATCAAAGAAAATGAGGTTAACGTAAATAAAAAAGAAGTTACCTACTGGCTTTCCCAATTAATTAGCATATGCACATTCAATTATTCATACCTTAGGGAACTCATTTAGGCAATCAGGTGTCCCATAAATATTCATCTTATTTACCTTCAGTGTCTCTGTCGTTAGGATTGGAAATTGGCAGTGTTTTCTCAATATATTTCACAACTGGTTGCTTTGAAAAAAATTACCTTGCTCTGACTAGACTCCTATGCCATTAATGGTGAAAATGATCCGCCACATGAATGTTGAATTGAAAAAGGGATGCTCTGTGCTCCTCGTCATCTCCTGGCTCGGGCCTCCATCATCTACCGGAGATGCGTGAGCTCTCTCAGTGGGCCGGTGATGGACTGCAGAGGTGCCATTCCGAACTTTGGCCACTAGCATGTGCTCTTGAATAGTTTTTCATGGCAGACAGGCCCTGGGCCCACAGGAACTGAGAGGTTACGCCTCTGGTTCTAATTTGTGGAAGAGGCAGAAAGAATGAGATTTATAAGTGTGAAAGCATTGTGCCACCAACACAGACCTGACCTCATATAAGCAGTCTCTTCAGGATACCAAGAATGGCCCAGAGAGCATTCGCAGAGGGGAAGGTGCCCTCAGAAAGGGCCACATAATTTGCAGGAATCAGTGCAAAAGGAAAACACAGGACTGCCTGTTCAAAAATTCAGAATTTCAAGACAGCAACAGTGGGACCCTTCTAAACCTGAGGCCTTGTGCCAGGGCATGGGTGGCACAGCCTGGAGGCCAGCCCTGTGTGCAATATACCGATTACCTTCTCCCCCACTGCCCAGCCTCAGACAATGAAACAGGGATGAGAGACCCTTCTTGGTTATTAGGAAATCAGTTTTGCGTTATAGATACTATTTCTTGAGGGCTTATTAGAGCCAGACCTATGCTAGACTCTGACATTATCTCTAACCCGTATGATATACCTCCAAAATAGACTTTCAGGTCTCCATTTTACAGGTAAAGAGACTGAGTTTTAGAGAGAGCCAGTGACTTGCACAGAGCTTGTAAATGACTGAATCAGGGTGGAAACCTTGGGTCGTCTGTCTGGCTCCAAAGCCCATGTGCTCCTCATGTGGATCATGTTGCTTTGCAGAGTTGGAACCTACGAACATCTGAAATATAGCATGTGCAGTTGCGGGGGTAACTTTTCTATTTAACATAATTTTATTTGCCTGTAAAGATTTTGCAACACTCCTCAGCTCCCCTCACCAGGCCTTGCACTCCCTTCTTCCAGCAATAGGAAACCCTGCAAAAAACATTTACGGAGCAAATTACAAGTGTTGCTTCCACCTCTTGCCCTCCAGGCTGCAGACAAAAGCTCTTTTCATTGTGTCAAAGGGATACAGTGAGCCGAATAGTATAAACTATCAGGACGATTTCGTTTCCAAAGAGGAGCCTAGTCTAAACGTTTTTGATCCACACTTGAAATAAATCAATGTGGTGCAGGATGGGTCATGAAAGACCCTTTGAGAAGGGAAAAGTCTTCAGAATATTGAGTGGGGCCAAGTCTTCCTTAACTTTCCCACTCACAAATTCTGTAAAAACCAAGGGCAGAGTCAGGGGATGATATCAAGGAACAGCCTATTGAAAGTCTTTTCTTGCTTAATGGTAAGGAAACAATTCTAGAATGTCCCCACCTTTGGAAAGGAAGGCTCCTTTTGTTTGAAGCTTAGCAAAGCTACTTTGGTTGCCATGAAGACAGATTCAGTACGAAGGACCCTTTTAGGCTGCACTCCTCTTGGAAGCCAAGGCCCCCTCGCAGCCAACAAACAGCGTGAGTAGCCCAGCTTTCCCAAAGCTCGGCTGCTCCTTAGAGCCATCAGTTAACCCCCTGCCCCTGCCCGTTGCCTGCTTATTGTAATTAATTTTATGGCCCCTTTAAAAGAAGGGAGAGAAAAGAAAAGGGAGACCTCTACATTTTATGCTACATTGCACAAGCAATTGAAAGTTGCAGGGAAAGAAGAAAAAAAAATCCAAGCACCAAATGTTTAGCAGGCTTTTCTTCTATTTTAAATGAGCAACCTATTTAAATCAATTATCAGCTCAAAATGAGCAGGCTGATCTAATTAGTCTTGGCCCCTGGTGGGTTGATGAATGAAAGGGAGGTGCTGGGTAGATGTGAGCTTTCTCTGGAGTCTTCGGAACTGACCACACTCACACAGACCCCTTCTGGGTTGCTAAGTCTTATCAGGCAGAATTACAGAAAGAAATAAAGAGAGACACAGACTGAGAGAGTGGAATGAGAGAATGAGAGGAATAGGGGAGAATTATTAGTTCCATCAACAGAATGACTAAGCATTACATGGCATATTTTCATCCTGTGTTTTACACAGCGGTGATCATTACCGTTTGATAAGTAGTTCAGAATTGTAAATAAATCAATTTGTGTTTTCTTTCAGCATGTTTGAAATGGAACAATGTATTGACTTCAGGAGAAAACATGCTGGTGAGTGATGACAGCTCCGGCCCTGAATCTTGGCACGTATAACCTCCTCCCCTCTCCCGCCCCATCATGTCTCACCCTTTATTTAATCATATTGGCCTCTGGACATTAATATATGATTAATTAAGAAACTAATATAAGGAAGCAGGAGTGGGAAATATGATGAACAAGTTTGTGAGTGCTGGACTGGAAGGTCTCAAGTTTCCTAGGATGTTTTTTTAATACATCTTTTCGAGTATTCCTCCGAGCAAGGAAGTAGATATTTGCTTTTTGGGTTATGACATTTCTTACCCCAAATGTTAACTCTCTGGTAAATGTTACAAGTATTTACGGTTTGAGAATCTGATGTCCATTATTTTGGGTTACTCCTTTCTAATGGAAATCATATGGGCCTTGAGGTCGGGCAGACCAGCTGTGCTGCTCAAGTGCGTGACCTTAGGTAACTTTCTTCCTAACTCTGAGCCTCAATTTTCTCATCTTTAATATGGGGACAATCTCACTCAGTTGTCCTGAGAATTGAGATGGTGTATGTAAAGTGGCCACTATATGTGCCTACCTCTCTCCTTCCTCATCGGAAGAGTGTACCTAAGGATGTTTTGGCAAAGGGCAAAAGTGACCCTGAGTTTTTCAAAATAAAGCAATAGGGTGTGAATTTTTCTGCGTTGATTGTCGCTTGAATGAGGTCACTTTTTCAAGACCCTATTTGAAGGGATGATAAAAATGAGTCTCAGGTCACCAAGCTCTTCCCTCCAATTGAGGATGGGGAATAGACAGGGAGACTCCAGAGATGCCCCGCTGTTTAATGGATGTAGCTGACGGGTATTTCTGGATTAGAAAAACATCAACAAAAAGCTGAAAGGAGCCATCACTGTCATTGGGTTTTCAGGAGGGCAGTCATCACCGGGTGGGGTTGGGGGTGAGGAGGCTGAGGGAGGGTGTTGAGGCTGCCAGAGCCGAGCCTGTGTTGGAAGGAAGCAAAAGGCTTGAGGAACTGGTCTAAGACATACCACTAGGTATGCAAGAACCACTCTCCATGACTGCTTTACCCGGTCCTCCTCCCGCTACGGGATTTTATTTCATCAGGGTCAGAGATTTGGGAACTATCGGATCATCTTTGGACTACAAATTATGTTGGCTTATGTGGCAAGATCTTATATTGCTGCAAAACAGCTATATCCTTGAAGTTATTTCTAAGAACTCAGTCTTTAATCAGTGAAATGCCCAGAAACGTTGGCCTTTGCAGAAATCAAAATCCCATCGTGTCATGACTGCTTTGGGAAATCAGGGTTTTTTTCACAAAGCACCCAATCTCAGCGAAGAGAGAAATACCATTCCTCTTATCATGGGTTGTTTTAGGATGGGAAGACTTGCAGTGAAACTACAAAATGCCTTGTTAGAGCTGAAAGTGGTAAATTTTGGAAGATGAGGGAAAACTTTGCAGAATCTCATGTGAACTGGATTCTGGCTTTGTGGGGCAAAGAGTGGGCGTGGGAGCATTCAGGAGCACTTACAAAGGAATGCTGGAAATAATTTGCTATTTGTAGAGACACAGAACGACAGAGAGAAAAAAGAGGAGAACAATCTTTTGCAGCCAGGAAATGCAAACTTTGTAGTTGATCATAGTCTCAACATGGGTTCTTACAATGATTTATTCAATTAACCTCTTGCCTGTAACCCCCCATCTTTACATAAGCAGAATCTGAGAACGACAATTATAACTTTGCTAACGAGAAGCTGGGTAAGTATTAAGTGTGTAAAACTCCCACTATTGGAGCCTGGTAATTTTTAAACATATAATTACCTCTTTTATTATACTTTGATTAGATTAAAATTAATGTATTATTAAGTCATGATATGTTCAACCATCTAGACCTCTGTATAGACATAGATAGCAATTCCTTTTTTTCCCCTTCCCCAGGTCTAAGTTAATTAAATTCCCTTTAATTATAATTTACTAAAAAGCTTCACTTTTGCCACTATTATGTCTTTTGAACTTTGAAATTTGAAAAAAAAGGACCTTAAAATGGTCTTTTACAGGAGAAATGAACTGTCAGCGAATTCAGGCAAAATTAATTATTTCAGCTTGATAAACCTTTTCATCTATTTGACTCCTTATACAGAAAAGCCAATTAATAATGTCAAACATGCTTTGCCTCCAGGGACCTGCAAGTTCTAATGAGTCTGTTTACTGTGGAGTGGCTAGCAGAATGAGCTTCATGTAGAAATTTTCTAATCGCGCCACACCTGTCAAGCTCAGTCTCATTATCTGTGTACCAAGGGCAAACCTCATTTTGTCAGTAGTGGTTTTCGAAGAACTAACAGATGCCTGGGGGAACATGCAGGACTGTCCGCCAGTAGACGAGTCACTTAATTACCAATCAGAGCAGCCGAGGTGAATGCCTAATGCTCCTTAGTCCCGACCTTCTTCATCCCAACTCCACGCGCCCATTTATCGGAGACCGGGAGGCTCAATTCTTCTCAGCGCCAAGGGCTCATCTACCAAGACCTCTTTCTCCTGGGTGCTCTGAGGTGGTGATTGATGAGGCGCCTCTGGAAACAGTGATTAATCAAATGTGTATTGTATCACAAGTGGGCAAATCCGGGAAGCTTGGGCTCCACCTGCCTGGGAGCTGATAATTGTTTGGTTGGAGGGGGTGGAGCCTGTAGCTGAGGGTGTTGACACAGCCACCCCTAAATGAGACCACATATCCCCTCCCACCACCCATATGCCTCTTGACTTTTGAGAAGCCCAAATATGCAGATATTTGAAAGCAGGCAGGGTTCCAGCATTCTGAAAAATGCACATACTTGAGAACAGTGCTTCTCAAAATTTGACGTGCCTACGAAACACCTGGGGATCTTGTTCAAACCAGTTTCTGATTCAGTGGGTCTGGGCCTGAGATTCTGCATTTCTAATCAGCTGATGGTGATGCTGCAGGAGTGTGGACCGCATCTGGAGGCCAGGGTTGAGACCAGTGATCTTGGACAAGCTGTTTAACCTTCCTGGACCTTAGACTCCTACTACTGTAAAACATTACAGAAGATTCAGTTTCTCCGTACTGCCTTTAGAAGAACAGACAAGCTCCATCATGAATGAAGATGGCCTCCCATGTTCACCTCCTGGTTGCCTCGGTCCCTTCACTGCAGCCTCTTGGAGCTCCCTGCCATCACATGCTGCCTGAGTCAGGCTCTCCTACCTTCTCACTTGGCCAGTTCCTCCCATTTTCATTCAAGACTCTGCTCAGGCATTGCCTCTGACAGAGTGCCTTCCTTGACTTTCCTCCCCATAGCTCCAGAAGGACTTAGGGGTCCCTCCTTTGTGCTTGACGCACTTTTTTTGGCCTCATATAGGCCCATATTACCCTATGTTGTCATGAACCATTTCATCATTCACCTCTATCGTTAGGTTGGGAGCTCATGAGGAAAACTATCTGTAGCTCGAGGCTCCTATTCCTCACCTGTCTCCAGAATCTGCCTTCTTTTCCTGAACCCCACTTCCTCTGCCTTAATCACAGCATTCATAGTTTCTGAACTATTGCAGCAGGATTCTCCTTCCTGGTTTCTCTGATTCTAGTATCTTTCTTGTCTAATCCATTCTTACCACTGTCACCAGAATCATTACCTAAAATTGAACTATGCCTCTGCAGACCATAAGCTTCCCCACTCCCCCCTCACCCCCTCACCCAAGCTTAAACTTGCCTGTTTCCCTATCCCCGAGAAGGGATCATACCAGCTGCCAGCTCTGAGTTCTGGAGAGCAACATACTTCCTCAGTCTCTTGTTTGAAGAGAATTTGTCTTGGCTAGGTCCAGAGCCACAGCTCTCGAGGTGACGTTATATATAATGTCGCATCATGCCCGGGAACGACTGAGATTTGACGAGCAGCCCAGAGAGGCAGTCAGACTCAGGGCTTAGATGTTGAAGACTCCCGAATTCAAAGTGGAAGTCTGCCATTTATGGCATCTATTCCTGTTCTGGCTCAGGTTTCACTTTTGTAAAATTGAAGGGTAATATCTGCTCACCTATCCTGATAAGAATCAGAGGTAAAATTTAATAAGTGAAAGATATTTATTACTATTTATTGAAATAATCTATGAAAGGGATTTGACATTAGATGGTACCATCCATGAGGAAGGCACCAGTATGATGACTTTTCGATTTATTGACAAATGTTTTCCTTCTGTCTTCTCTGAGCAATGCAGTGTCACTGAGCCATGTGCTTAAGGTCCAAAAGGAATCAGGCAGATCACATAAAATTGGGAAGTGGGCTTTGAGGAAATCAAACGTGGTTAACCTCTCCTTTCATTAGCTTTATTTCCCCAGGAAAACTGTGTTTCTGGGGAAATCTCCAAGTGTATCTGATTCAGCCAGAGCCTTCTAATTTCTTAGCCCAGGGAGCAAAAGAAAGCTGGAAAATGGAGCCTGATTAATTCTGTCAACACTCTACTAGATTGCTTTCTATGCTGCCCTCCTGTTGAAAGTTGGGCAGAGAGATGGCTGGATGCCAAGGGATTCTTCTGTCCTCTGTATGCTTCAGCCAGGCTGACATTGTGTCTCCCTTAGACCTTCAGACTGTTGGCCACCAGAAAATAACCCCAGGCACTTTGCAGTGATTAAAAAAAGTTTTGAGTAGTTTTTCACATTGTCCTCTTTCAATATGTGGAAAAGGCTTAGTCCGTTCTTAAGTATGATGTTTTACCATATTGATGTCAATTTGTTCACCAAAGAGTGCATCTCTAATTTTATAATACAATCAAGAGGGAATTAGGTCTTCATATAGAAAGCAGTCACTTTAGAGCTGTGTCTTTTGGGCCAGTGATTTTCATACCAACTTCTTTGAAGCCTGGGGTTTCCAAGGAAAAGCCTTGAGACTGTCAGAGGGATGGAATGAATGAGGAGCTGGAGCCTCAGCTTCCCCTTCCTAGTTTCAATCAAGTCTGCCTGTATTTGTTTTATATATTGGGGTTCCGTTAAGATTTTATTTGAAAAAGGGTGCTGTGACTTTAAAAATGTTGGAAACCATTGTTCTCGGTCAAATTTCGGTGCTAACAAGGAAGTCCAGATCTTGTAGCTTTCGGGTCCTCATAATTCCACGCCAGGTACTTGCCTACCGCAGGCAGCACTGTCCATCATGTCCCAGTGCAGAGCTTTCATCTGCACCCCACCATTACTGCCTCCCCATTACTCCAAAGAGCTTTATCCTATACAGAAAAAGCAAGAGAGAGTCCACAGTTCATCATGCTGACATCATTACTGATAAACAGCTATCAGGAAGGCTGACCATCTAGTTCCTCTTTCTGTATTACAAGGGATACTAGAGAAAGAGTAGAACATGTGTAGGGGAGATGGCTGGCCCATTTTACTCACAGTGGGGGCAGCCAAGAAAGTTCTTTGGGATTCCAAGGCTCTCTTCTCCATGATCACTTTGGTATTGCCAAATGCCCTTCTACCTTTATTTTTTAATTTTTTGAAAGATTTTATTTTTTTCCTTTTTCTCCCCAAAGCCCCCTAGTACATAGTTGTATATTCTTCGTTGTGGGTCCTTCTAGTTGTGGCATGTGGGACTCTGCCTCAGCGTGGCTCGATGAGCAGTGCCATGTCCGCGCCTAGGATTCGAACCAGCGAAATACTAGGCCACCGGCAGAGGAGCGTGCGAACTTAACCGCTCGGCCACGGGGCCAGCCCCCCTTCTACCTTTTAATGGAGAACTCATTTATAGGGTCACTCAACTATTGGGCATCTTCAAATTGCTTCTGTAGATTTTATTTATACTTAGAACACTAGACTTTCTATGACTACAGAAGAATATCCCCCTTTGTATAGTAGAAAACCACAGATTTCAGAGTCTGACAGAACTGTTTTTGATTTTGTTGTATCATTTACTGGAGAGATACTTTTGGTAAGCTAGGCCCTCTTAATGCTCCGTTTCTTCTTATATATCTGGGAAAACAGAGCCCTCTCCATCTTTTCCCATGATTGCAAGCCAGCTTATGTTAGTAAAGATATTTTCAGCCAATCTGAAATGCAGTGGGGTGTCTGATAGGAAAGAGTATTCCTAAGTAGATTTCAATTCAGTCCAATGCAATTCACTATTCATCTACTATGCACATATCTTACGTCAAGCACTGCCCAAAGTACAATGAGGGCTACATACAGAGATGACTCAAACATACATCCTGGAGCAGAGAGATGCAGACCATGGTCAAGTTGGGGTAAGGGCTAAGTTACAATTGGAATTACTACTCTGACATCATAAATAACTGACTTCATCTGCTATAGACCCTCACTAAGATTGGGATGTTTCCCCTCATTTCTGTTGTCAAGGTAAACAAACAAAACATTACATAAGTACTTTTAAACCTTTTTATAGAGTTGATATTTTCAACTCTTATCCCTAAAACTAACAAGTAAAACCTGATGCCTCATTTAGATATTGTCATTCAGTGTTGAAATCCGTTAGAACATTTGAGAAGGAAGGGAGCAAGGCGATCACATGTTCCACTCTCTTCTTTTTACAATGAAGGAACCACGGTCCTGACATGAGGAGGACCTTATAGAAGGTCACATCTCTTGTCCCCCAGGCCACAGAAAATAAATTTCACATAGGTGTCAACTTAAAGGACACCATATCATGCCTCCTGATGGCCCTTTCCTGGGCAGGTTGGCACTAATTCCGTATTCATTTATGCTTTAAGTCTACCCTCTTTTAGTAAGTCTGGAAGCTTTTCCAACTTTTTAAAAGAATGTAATTCTTGCCCTTCACAGCTTTCCTGTTGCGTTACTGTGTCTGTCCAACTCTCTTGGCAAGCCCGTGAGCACTTTGGAGCCCTGCAGAGCCCTGTGGTTAGAAAGAGTTGGTGAAAGTTAATGGTGATTTCTTGCTGCAGTGTCACTTTGGTGAGCTCCCAAAGAGAGCTACTCTAAACCTCCTTTTATCAAAGTAACTAGAAGGGCTGGAGGCAGGCGATTCAAAGGCTCAGTATGGAGAAACTCTGCTTCGGGATGACGTGGTGACTGGTATTTAAATGCAGAGTGTCATTACCTTACTAGGACCGAACTAGAATGCTCACACTCATGCTCCGGGCTACGACTCTTCATGAAGTACATTTCTAGAGAAGACTTTAGTGCTGCATTTCCTGGGAAGCCATCATTTACTCAACTTCTTCATTTTGATGTGATAATAGTCTCACCTGAAGACCATATAACTATCCAGTCAGTAAACAAAGTACAACTTAGCCTATCTTTGAGAAGTGCTAGGTTTCAAAAATTAGCCTGGGAAAGCATATCATGGAAGTAGAGATATTTATTTATCTACCTGGCTTTTCATAGACCAGACACTTTGCTAAACTGAGGATTAAGAAATGAGAAAGTTATGGGACTTCACTCCCAAGGCAGTCATGATGCAGTAAAGAAGACCTACAAGAAAACAGACCTGCAGTCCAGGCTGGTAAGTGAAATAATAGGATGATATACAAGCAGCACTGGCATAAATATATCAATGAAAACTTTATAAAGGTGGTAAGAAGTGAATTGGATCTCTAAGGGTGGGTGAGAGTCCTCCAAGGGCAATTTCAGACAGAGGAAATCTCCTAGGTACTCTCACTTAGGCCTAACAACTAGACATTTACTCCCAAGACCCCATGAAGCCAGTTGGTTATCAAAGATCTTAAGGCGATATCAGAATGGTTACAGAGAAGACTCCAGACCCAACGGCCTGAATTTGGACTAGTACCAATTCTTGGCTAAGTGATCGTGTGTAAGTTACCTCTCTGAGCCTCAGTTTCCTCATCTGTAAAATGGGTACAATAACGGTATCTTCCTTGTAGATGGTTGTAAAGATTAAATGTTAGAGATGACCCATATTAACTGCTTAAGACCAATGCTTGGCATGTGTTGTTTAGTATATTTTACCTCTAGATTTCATTTGTCTCTCCTATCTCCAAATATCTACTAGATACTACTACTGCTACTAGAATTGACAGTGTGTTAAGTGACAGAAACCAATTATCTCCCAAGCAAAGTGTCATTAGCTCATTGGCCCAGCTATAGTCAGAGATGACCTGATCACTTAGCGATATATGCCATGGGTATGGGAGGAAGAGTGGAGAACACATGCTTCTTAGTTATCATCTTTTCCTGTAGGCCTTTAGGAGGTGATGCCTAGAATAAGGAAGTCTCAACAGTGTGAGTGTCAGGGGAAGGATGCTGAGGTGGCCAGGGAAGAGGGAAGTCTGGATAGTGGGGGCTGTATTGTGAATGTGAAGCACTAGCAGGAGCAGAGCAGGCAAGAAGGGCGTATGAGGCTGGGTTGGGAAGGATGTAAGGCAACAGGATGGCATTCAGAAAGCCAGATCCACCAGTTGAGAAGTATTTCCAAGGTAGGATGGTGGCACCAAGGAGAGAATTAATGATTTGTTCATGGCTGATATGAATGGCAGTTTCAACGAAAGTATCAGAAGTATCAGGCGATGTCATGCTTCATTCATTTACATACTGAGCTCCTCCTGGAGACCAGGAGGGAACATGGCAGGCCTTTCATGATGCTTATATTCTACTGGGAGTGGGGGAGTGGTGGGGAACAGATTATAAACAAATAAACATGAAACATGGTAGATGTTATAAGTACTGTAAGGAAAAATGAAACAGGGTAAGAAAGAGAATGATAGATTGGTGGGACTGGTTCCATTCTTGGAGAGAGTTCAAGGAAAGCTTTTCTAATAAGGTGACTTTTGAGCAGTAGATGTGGACGAAGTGAGGGTGTGAGTTGTGCTGACATCTTGGGGAAGAATATTCCAGGCAGAGAGACTATAAGGGTAATTATGGTAGCCAGCTTTCAAAATGGCCCTGAAGACTCTTGCCTCCTGGTATCCATGTGCCAGTACAATCTCTTTCCTCATTGAATAGAACTGACACACATAACCAACAGAATATTGTGGAAATAGAATGTCACTTCCAGAGTTAGCTCATAAAAGCACTGCGACTTCCTCCTTGCTCTTTCTTTGATCACTCACTCTGGGGGAAGCCAGCTGCCATGTCATGAGGGCACTCAAGCAACTCTATGGCGGGGTCCTCATGGTGAGAAACTGGGGCCTTCTACAAACAGCCAGTACCAAATTGCCAAATGTACACGTGAGCCATCTTGGAAACAGATCCTCAAGCCTTCCAAGACTGCAGCCCTGACATATATCTTGACTGCACCCTCCTGAGAGATCCCCATGCCGGAACCATCCAGCTAAGCTACTCTTGCATTCCTGACCCAAAGAAACTAAAACATTTCAGCAGAATTGCTAAGGATGAGGAGTTTGCATTTTGATATCATCTAGAACCTGCCCAATGGAGTAGCAGGAAAAGCAAAGCAGAGACAGTGTCCCAGGTCACTTGTTTTGTGTGTTTCCACGGCTTTTCTTACGCTCTCTCATCATACACGTTCCTCTTTCCTGTCATCAGACCTGGTCTAGATTCAGGCTTAAGCTAAGGTCGTACCTAAGCTCTGGTCCTACTTCCTCCATTAAACACCTCTCTTGTTACCAAACTCATGGAGGAAGAAGTGAAGGGAATATAAATTATGTTATATGTGGTATCTCATACAACCTCCTACAACCCTAGGAAGTAGGTATTATTATCTACTTTTTATAGATGGAAAAAAAATGAAACTTGAAATGATTACAGAGTTTATTCTAGGACACATAGCAAAGTGATAATTTGAATTCAAACCTACTGAATTTTAAGCTTTATCTTTTAAGTTTTCTGTTTTTCTTTTGTGATTGCACAAGACATTGCTTATGATAAATTTGGGAAGTTTAGGAACGCACACACACAAATTATTAGTAATCCCACGATTTGGGGCTAACTATGCTTAGATTTTGGATTAGATATGTCTAGTTTCTTTTTCAAGCATTTTTTTTTTAATTTAAAAATTAGATTAGACTATGCAAACTTTTTAAAGCTGTTTTTCATCCTCTCGTGTATTGTAAACACTTTTTTGTGTTATTAATACTCCTCTACAGGAAACTTTTAGTGGTTGCAAGTATACTTCATGTTTTGACTGCATCATAATGTATTCAATGAAACTTTATTATTGTACATTTATGTTGTTTCCAAACTTTCTCTATTATCGTAGAGATCATGTAATAAGCGTACTTGACGACGAATCTTTGTGCACATCCACGATTATTAGGATAAGTTTTCACGAGTAGTATCACTTGTAAAATTTAAGTTAAAATTTAATTTGTTAAATTTAGGACAAAAACATTGGTAGGCTTTTGACACACATTGCCAAATTGCTCTCCGGAGAGTTGTACCAAATCTACTCCCACCAGCAGGATACAAGGATGCTCATTTCTTCACACATTCATCAGCATTAGAATTAGTATTAAAATTTTAAAAATCCTTGTTAGTTCTTTTATTTTGAGTTAAATGTGGGATTCTGTTGATGTGTCACTAAACACTGCCCAAGGAAAGCTTGGTGGAAAACACCACATGCTCATTACAAATGTTATTAAAAAGACAAGAAATAACAAGTGTTGGAGAAGATGTGGAGAAAAGAGAACACTAATACACTGCTGCTGGGAATGAAAACTGGTACAGCCACTATGGAAAAGAGTATGAAGCTTGCTCAGAAAATTAAAAATAGACATACAATATGACCCAGCTATCCCACTACTGGGTATTTATCCAAAGAACACGGAAACACTAATTCAAAAAGATATATGCACCTCTGTGTTCATTGCAGCGTTATTCACAATAGCCAAGACTTGGAAGCAACCCATATGCCCATCAACAGATTAATGGATAAAGAAGATGTGGCATATATGTATATACAATGGAGTGCTACTCAGCCATGAAAAAAGATGAAATTGTGTGATTTGCAGCAACATGCATGGACCTTCAGGATATTATGCTAAGCAAAATAAATCAGACAGAGAAAGGTAAACACCGTATGATTCCATTCATATGTGAAAGATAAAAAACCAAACAAACACATAGATAAGGAGAACAGATTGGTGGTTACCAGAGGGGAAGAGGAAGGGGTAGGGCAAAAGCGATAAAGGAGCACACATGTATGTGAGACGGAAACTACACTTTTGGTGATGAACACGATGCAGTCTATACAGAAGCCAAAATGTAATGATGTACACCTGAAATTTACACATTATAAACCAATGTGACCTCAATAAAATTAAAAAAAATCTCTTCCCGAGGTTCTTGAACACAGAAGGACTCATACATAATGTAAACATTTGTCCAGGCACTGTATGTTGAAGTATAAAGAAACGGAAGACATCTGCCTCCAAACCTAATTTACAACAACTGAAGGAGACATGGCTCAGGAGTGGTATCACCACTGTTCTGCTATTATTGCTACATTCCTTGTGGTGACAGTGCTAGAGATGAGGTCTGTGTACTCCTACAGAGTGAGAGTGGTACTGAACTCATCTGTGTGCAGTGTCTGCTACTATAATAAGTTTTCATTAAATGTTGCCGGCTAACAAAAGGAAAGCAGGAAAGGAGGGAAGGAATGAAGGAAGGAAGAAACGATGGACTTGAATCTGGCCCGATAATTTGCCCCAGGGCCCTGAAGCCCACTGTGATGCAATATGTTAACTCTCCCAGGTGAGAAGCAGGTGCTCTACCTGCGTTCTGATTTAACACTGGCGGCAGAGTTGAGTGAAGTGAGTCTCCAGGAGAGACTGGCCTGCACCTGGCGAGGAGCAACTCCATCTCGGTAGAGGAACAGCCTTCCTGGGTTCTGGAGCTTCACAGTGGATCACAGGGGCTCCTGGTTGGTGACTCTAGAACAGTTGTCAATGGCCCTGTGCCCTCTGGGTAGTGATGAGCCCTCCCTCCTCCATGTGGGACGCTCCCTGAGTGCTTCCTACTTTCCTCTCCAGGGTGTGTGCCTGCCCTTCACTTCCCATTGGAATCACCACTGGGGCCACCGCTGAGCTTACTGCCATGTCTTTGATGAACAGATATTTTGGAAAGGGCATTTTCACTTAAGAAAATCCTTTTTATGCAGCAGCAGATCTTAAGCTAATGTTCAAGATGCCATCTTTTCAAACTTTTTTTTTAAATAAAAAAAAGAAGATTCCGTACAATATGCCAGAACGTTACAGCTTTGTTACCTTTTTTTTTTTTGAGAAATGCTTACCCAACAGATCCTGCTGAAGAAGCCAGTGAGAGAACATTCTCTTCTCTGGTGTGGTTTAGTACAATAATTATTACTAATCCAGCAATAATGAACCACATTCACCTCAAGTTATAAAAATTAAATAATAGCCATCATAAGACTCTGTCAGGGTGTGCTGCTTTTGTAATTCTCAGAGCATGCTCACAAACATGATCTCATTGGATTTCCACAGCAGCCAGGTGAGACGGGGAAGTGCTGGGGCAATTGGTCTCATTTTCAGGCATGATGGAAAGAGGCCAAGCGTTTTGCTCAAGGTCATGCAGCATATTAATGGCTGATGGAGAGGAAGAGTCTGGGCCCCAGCTTTAACAGCCCTGCATCTTTTCCAGAACACTTGGGACAATGTGACATGACTGTCCCTGTGCCTGGCTGTGGAATTCAGGTTGGTTCTCTGAACTTTTCTCTCTTGCTGATGCCACCAACCACAGCCAAAGCATGGCTCCTAAGCACTCTCCCATTATGCCTAGCGCTCTCAGACTTTACCAGGAAGCCCTCGAGGTCATGGGCTGCCAAGCCAGTGGGAGGTATGTCTGCATGTACGGGTGAGTTTAACAGACAGCTCAACCTGAGCTGTTGTGAGAACACACTACTTTCTCCACTGGCCGTAGGACAGAACTAGGCTGTTTAATGATGAAGTTAGGGGCTTAGGCTCTGGTGATGGCAAACCTGGCTTCAAATCCAGGTTCATATTCTTACTGGTGTATGACCTTGGGCAAAGTACCTCTCCCAGCCTGTTTCCCCATGTAAAATTTGTTTGATAATGGAATGCCTTGCATACCTGGTTTTGATAATGAAATGAGATCCGAAGCTCTTGGCACATTGCAAGCACTCAAAACATCTTAGACGTTATGATTATTAGTATCATTATCACCAGTGGTATGGAAATTCATCTAGAGACTCATTCGTGTCTTTGGCCTCAGTCATTTGGACCCCAAAGATGGCAGAAACACTGATGCCACCACACAGTCATAAAGCCCCCTAAGCAAGAAACCGAGTGAGCATTCCAGAACTCAGCAGCCCAGTCTTTGGTATTATATTAGTTTCCTACGGCTGCTGTAGCAAATTACCACAAACTTCACAACTTAAAACACCGCACAGATTTATTATCTCACTGTTCTACAGGCAAGGAACCTGACATGGGTCTCAAAGGGCTGAAATCCAGGTGTCGGAAGCGCTGTGTTCTTTTCTGGAGGCTCCAGGGAGAATCAGTTTCCTCATCTTTCCTAACTTCTAGAGGCTCCTGTCTTCCCTGGCTCCTGGCCGCCTTCCCCCTCATCAAGTGCAGGCACAGCAGGTTGAGTCCCTCTCACATTGTATCGCTCTGGCCTCTTTTTCCCCTTCTTCCCTCTAAGGACGCTTGTGATCACACTGGGCCCACCCGGATAACCCAGGATAATTTCCCCATCTTCAGGTCAACTGGTTAGCCACTCTGATTCCATCTGCACCCTGAATTCCCTCAGCTCTCTCAATTGGGACACAGACATTTGCCGGGGCGCATTATTCTGCCTGCCACAGATATTCAGGCTCTGCTCACTGAGTGAAAGCCCGGAAGCAGGGTCCAGCACGTGGGAGCCAGGCAAAGAGGAGAGAAGGAGGAAGGCCAGTGGCCCAGGCAAACTGGTGCACAGCGCAGGACTGTCATGGCTACTGTTTATTGCCAACTACCTGCCGGACAGACACCTTATATATCCATTCCCTTAAATCCACACAGTCATATAAAGTAGATATTATTAGCCTCATTTAACATGAGGAACCTGAGACTCAGAGGAATTAATTCATCCAAGGTCACCCGATGGGGCTAGTGTTTGAACTTAGGTTTGACTCCCAAAGCCTGTAAAGGTGTTTCTCAAAGAACGTTCTGTACATCTGCATCAGAAGCCACCAGGGGGCTTGTTAAAATGCAGATTCCTGGGCTCCATCCTTCATCCCAATGTCCTGGGTTAGTGAGTCTGGAATAGACCCAAGGACTCTGCATTTACCAAACTCCCGGGGAGGCCAGGTGATTCTAACATTCACTAAACTGTAAGAACGGCCCCTCTAAGGCACAGAGGGCTGTGGTGAGCACTGCACCAGAAGGCAAACGTGACCCAGAGTTCCAGGATCAAGAGACAGGGCAAGGAGTTCAGAAGTAGCAGGGGAACAGGAAGATCCCATGATGTGTTTCCTGCTGGATGGCCTGGGCCAGGCCAGGAATAAAAGATGAGATAGAGGCTGAGGCCTAGCCTAGCTTCTCAGGTGCTGCCACCAGGAAATGAGAGGCCTGGCCTGGACTTCACATGGCACATTTCTGACCAGCTTTTGAGCTACTGGGAGGGAGGGAGGGATCATGTGTCATCGCTGAGGGTGGAATACTTACTCCCTTCCTGGTGTGGGAAGTCAGGGGGCAGGAGTGGCTCCTACAGTGCTGCCTACTGCTGAGGAACGTGCAGGATCCCACGACTCTGGGCCCCTCCCCTCCCGCCACACTTCACTCCCTTCAGACCCAGCGCCTGTTCTCCAGGGCTCAGGCAGAGGCTGTGAAGGAGGGATGGGGCCCTGGGCTGAATCATCCTTCCCTTGGAGGAGAGTTGGGATGACTTCATGCGGGGTTTACTAGTACCTCCTTCACAGACTGGTTCTCACAGGGGGAGGCAGCGTCTTCACCTTGGGCAGGTTCATTTGTGCAAGGTATTATGGGGTTCTTGCAGCAAGCTCAGCTTCTCATTAGCTGAGGTGGATGCTGGTCCCACAGTCTCACCTGCCTCCCTGTCAAGGAATCCCTGCTTTCTCCATTAACCTTCAAAGGTCTCCATCTCTTCCTTGGTCCCAACGTCGGCCTCAGGTACAGGCAGATGAGGGGTATGGCAGTGCTGGGATCTGGGGTGCCCTCGAACAGCCCTTGGCCCCTTGATGGCCTCTATCTGTGCATTCACGCCACCCCTTCTCCTAGCAGGCCTGGACTTCTCACCAGATTAACCTCCAAGAGGACGGACATAGGTAAGGGCATTGTCTCCTGGTGACCCCACTAAAATCCACTGGAACACCTGCCAATAGTTCATCGGCCTCTTCTCTTATTCCCAGGCCTTTCCCATGACTGAGCATTTCTACCAGACTGCCTTTGATTCACAAGGTTCAGGCTACACAGCAGGGAAGCACAATGATGTCAAAGAAAGAGAATAAAATTTTTAACCAGACAACTTTGCTGCAAGTCCCAGCAGAACTGTTTGCTTGCTATGATCTTGGGCAAGTACCTCACTTCGGACTCATTTCCCATTGCCTGACTCACAGGGTCATTTTGAGGATTAAATGAGATAATGCATATAAAAGCATATTATGAAGAGTAATACATTGTACATGTTCATTAAAGATTTATTGAGCCCATTTATTGAGTGTTTATTCTCTGCCAGGTCCTGTGCCGGGCACGGGGCCGGGGGGCATGGACATTTAAGATACAGCACACACTGAAAGCATTCTCAGGGCACGGCCAGCATTATTATGATTAATAATACGCTAATATTTGAAGGTGAGCAAGCCCAGCAGTGATGACGAGGATGAGGGGTCAAACAAGATCCTGCCATGGTGGACACCTTGAGCCGGGGTGTGGGGACTTTCTTTTCTCCATTGTATACCCTCAGCTCCTTTGTTGAATATTAGCTGTCTATAGATGTATGGTTTTATTTCTGGGCTTTCAATTCTGTTCCATTGATCTGTGCACCTGTTTTTATACCATTACCATGCTGTTTTGATTACTGTAGCTTTGTAGTATGTTTTGAAGTCAGGGATTGTGATGTCTGCAGCTTTGTTCTTTTTTCTCAGGATCGCTTTAGCAATTCGGGGTCTTTTGTTGCCTGATATGAATTTTAGGATTCTTTGTTCAATTTCTGTAAGGAATGTCATTGGGATTCTGATTGGGATTGTGTTGAATCTGTAGATTGCTTTAGGTAGAATGAACATTTTAACTATGTTTATTCTTCCAATCCATGTACATGGAACGTCTTTCCATCTCTTTATGTCGTCATCCATTTCTTTCAGAAAAGCCTTGTAATTTTTCTTGTATAGGTCTTTCACTTCCTGAGTTAAGTTCACCCCGAGGTATTTTATTCTTTTTGTTGCAATTGTGAATGGTATTGTGTTCCTGAGTTCTTTATCTGTCATTTCATTATTAGAGTATAGAAATGCTACTGATTTATGTAAATTGATATTATACCCTGCAACTTTGCCGTAGTTGTTGATTACTCCTAAGAGTTTTCCACTGGATTCTTTGGGGTTTTCTATATATAAGATCATGTCATCTGCAAACAGTGAGAGTTTCACTTCTTCCCTTCCTATTTGGATTCCTTTTATTCCTTTTTCTTGCCTGATTGCTCTGGCCAGGACCTCCAGTACTATGTCAAATAAGAGTGGTGATAGAGGGCATCCTTGTCTCATTCCTGTTTTCAGGGGGATGGTGCTGAGTTTTTGCCCATTGAGTATGATGTTCGCTGTGGGTTTGTCATATATGGCCTTTATTATGTTGAGGTAGTTCCCTTCTATGCCCATTTTGCTCAGAGTTTTTAATCATAAATGGCTGTTGGATCTTGTCAAATGCTTTTGGTGCATCTATTGAGATGATTGTGTGGTTTTCATTCCTCAATTTGTTCCTCAATTTGTATCACATTGATTGATTTGTGGATGTTGAACCATCACTGTGTCCCTGGTATGAATCCCACCTGATCATGATGTATGATCCTTTTGATGAATTGCTGAATTTGGGTTGCCAAAATTTTCTTGAGAATTTTTGCATCTATGTTCATCAGCGATATTGGCCTATAGTTCTCTTTTTTTCGCGCTGTCCTTGCCAGGCTTTGGTATCAGCATGATGTTAGCTTCATAGAATGTGTTAGGAAGTGTTCCATCCTCCCTAATTTTTTGGAATAGCTTGAAAAGGATAGGTATTAAATCCTCTCTGAAAGTTTGGTAGAATTCCCCAGGAAACCTGTCCGGTCCTGGGGTTTTATTTTTTGGGATGCTTTTGATTGCTGTTTCAATCTCTTTCCTTGTGATTGGTCTGTTCAAATTGTCTTTTTCTTCTTGACTAAGCTTTGGGAGATCGTAGGAGTCCAAGAATTTATCCATTTCCTCTAGGTTATCCATTTTGTTGGCATATAGTTTTTCATAGTATTCTCTTATAATCCGTTGTATTTCTGCAGTCTGTTGTTATTTCTCCTCTTTCATTTCTGATTTTGTTTATTTGAGCTTTCTCTCTTTTTTCTTTGTAAATCTGGCTAGGGGTTTGTCAATTTTATTGATCTTCTCAAAGAACCAGCTCTTTGTTTCATTGATCCTTTCTACTGCCTTTTTTGTATCAATAGCATTTATTTCTGCTCTGATTTTTATTATTTCTCTCCTTCTGCTGACTCTGGGCTTTGTTTGTTCTTCTTTCTCTAATTTGGTTAGGTGTAGTTTAAGATTGCTTATTTGGGATTTTTCTTGTTTGTTAAGATGTGTCTATTGCGATGAATTTTCCTCTTAATACACCTTTTACTGTATCCCATATGAGTTGGTATGGCATGTTATCATTTTCATTTGTCTCCAGGTATTTTTTGATTTCTTCTTTAATTTCTTCAATGATCCATTGCTTGTTCAATAGCATACTGTTTAGTCTCCACATCTTTAGGCCTTTCTCAGCTTTTTTCGTGTAATTAATTTCTAGCTTCATAGCATTATCAGAGAAGATGCTTGTTATTATTTCAATTTTTTTAAATTTGTAGAGGCTTGCCTTGTTTCCCAACATATTGTCTATCTTTGAGAATGTTCCATGCACTCTTGAGAAGAATGTAAATTCTGCTGTTTTTGGATGAAGTGTTCTATATATGTCTATTAAGTCCAACTGTTTTAGCTTTTCATTTAGCGCCACTGTTTCCTTGTTGATTTTCTGTCTGGATGATCTGTCCAATGATGTGAATGGAGTGTTGAGGTCCCCTACTCTTATTGTGTTATATTTTATATCTTCTGTTAGGTTTGTTAATAGTTGTTTTATGAACTTTGGTGCTCCTGTGTTGGGTGCATAGATATTTACAAGCGTTATTTCTTCTTGATGAAGTGTCCCTTTGATCATTACATATTGGCCCTCTATGTCTCTCTTTACCGCCTTATCTTGAAACCTGTTTTGTCTGATATAAGTATTACAACACCTGCTTTCTTTTGTTTGCTATTAGCTTGGAATATTGTCTTCCACCCCTTCACTCTGAGCTTGTGTTTGTCCTTGGAGCTGAGGTGTGTTTCCTGGAGGCAACAAATTGTTGCATCTTGTTCTTTAATCCATTTTGCCACTCCATGTCTTTTTATTGGAAAGCTCAATCCATTTACATTAAGGGTGATTATTGATGCATGAGGGCTTAATGCTGTTATTCTGTTGCTCGTTTTCTGGTTTTCCTGTGTTTCCTTTGTTTCTCATCCTGTGTGTTTTAGCCTACTCATTGACTTCTGCAATTTCTTATGCTGGGTTTCTTAGACTTTTCCGTATTTATGTTTTGTGTCTCTGTTCTGGTTTTTTAGTTTAGTGGCTACCCTGAAGTTTGTATTCAGAATCTCGTGCATAACATAGTCCATTTTCTGCTGGCCTCTTACTTCCTTAGCCTAAACTGATTCAGTCCCTTTCCTCCTCCCCTCCTAAAATATTATTTTCATCTCTTATTCCTACTTGTGTTGTGAGTTTGTGGTTAGAGTGATAAGATTGTCTTTGCTTTTGTGATTTCCTTCCCTTTATCCTAATGCTATAGTTGAATATTTGCTATCCTATTCTGATTCTATCTATTTGTCTCCCTACTCTGTTTTTTGTGTCCCCTTTCTCCCTTTTCTCCTTTTTTCAGGTGTAAGGGCCTTCTTGAGGATTTCTTGTAGTTGAGGTCTTGTGGCTATGAAGCCCCTTAGCTTTTGTTTGTCTGGAAAAGATTTAATTTCTCCCTCATATCTGAAGGATATTTTTGCTGGATAGAGTATTTTTGGCTGAAGATTTTTATCCTTTAAGGTTTTGAATATGTCATTCCAATCTCTCCCAGCATGTAAGGTTTCTGTAGAGAAATCTGCTGAAAGTCTGATAGGGGTTCCTTTGTAGGTTATTTTCTTCTGCCTTGCTGCCCTGAGTATTCTTTCTTTGTCATTCATTTTTGCCATTTTTACTACTATTTGCCTTGCAGTAGGTCTTTTTACATTGACAAATCTGGGAGATCTGAAAGCTTCCTCCACACGCATTTCTCTCTCAATCCCTAGATTTAGGAAGTTCTCTGCTATTATGTCATTGAGCACACTTTCCGCTCCATTTTCCTTTTCCATGCCCTCAGGAATTCTGATGATTTTTAAGGTGGATTTTCTCATCGAGTCTGCTATTTTTTGGAGATTTTCTTCAGTTTTTTTTTAAATTCTTAGTTCTCTTTCTTCCTCTCTCTGGAGCCATTCAACCTGTCTATCTTCGATTATGCTAATTTGCTCCTCTATGGTGTCTACATGGGCATTCAGGGAATTCGTATTCTGTTTTATCTGATCCATTGTATTTTTCATCTCTAGTACTTCTGATTGATTCTTCTTTATAGTTTCAATCTCTTTTGTGAAGTAACTTCAGAACTCGTTGACTTGTTTCTCTATATTTCCCTTTACCTCATTGAGTTTTTTAATGATAGCTATTCTGAATTCATTGTCACTTAGTTTACCTATTTCCAAGTCCTCAGGACATAATTCTGTGTTTTTATTGTTTTCCTTTTGGTCTGGAGATTTTACAAATTGCTGGATGGTAGAGGAGCAGTTTTTGCACATGATGCTATTATTCAGTTGCAGTTACAGCCTATTGACACTAGAAGGGGGTCGAGAGCCGTGTGTTCTGAGCCCTCCACCTTCAGCCATGATGGTGGTACACAGTGCAGGTTGGGGGAGGAGGGGCACTTTCTTTTGCACGCAGACCTGGATTCTGATCAGCTCTCACTCTCTGGTTTCCTGGGGCCCTGGCTTGATTGGGTCCCCTCACACAAAAGCTTTCCCCCGTTAGAAGGTTTCCACTGCAGGGAGGTGGGGGTCCTGGATGATCCCACGGACACGTGGCCCCTCCCCTGCTCCTTCCCTCACCCGCGGCAGTGATCCCAGTCTCTAGGGGAGGGATCGAAGTTCTCTCTTACCCCATTCCAGCTCCTCCAAGGTCAGCTCCAGCCTTCCACCTTCTGTCGTTTGGCTTCTATGGGTCTCTGACAATCTCTGTTATTAGGATATTTTGGTTGGAAAGCAGTTGCTCTTTTTGGTTGTAATTTGGAGGGGAGAGAGTCCTGGTTGAACTCACTCTGACATGTTGCTGACGTCACTCCCCCCTGTTTGTTCTTTTTATAAAAAATTTTTTATTTTAATTTTTTTTGAGGAAGATTAACCCTGAGCTAACATCTGCCACCATTCCTCCTCTTTTTTGCTGGGGAAGACTGGCTCTGAGCTAACATCCGTGCCCATCTTCCTCTACTTTATATGTGGGATGCCTGCCACAGCATAGCTTGACAGGCTGTGCATAGGTCCACACCTGGGATCTGAACCAGTGAACTCCAGGCCCCTGAAGGGGAACATGCGAAATTAACCACTGTGCCACTGGGCCAGTCCCCTATGTGTGTTCTTTTGAGCCTGAGGTACAAGATTAGCACCACACCCAAGACAAGCAGATGTTATAGGAAAAGATTCATGATGCATTTACTGACCAGGCTCAACCCAAGAGCTGGATGGACCCATTATCAATTTGAAAAAGTTCAACTCTATTTAAATGCTTCAAGGAGAGAAATATGTAAAGCAAAATAATTGTCAAAAGGAAAGAATTGTGAGCAACTCGGGTATGAAAACAAACTCATCTATTTGTCTCAAGTACCTGACACTGGGACTGACAAGTGGATAGTAAGTACCTGATGAATGTTGACTGGGAGAACAAATAAGGAAACAAATGAATGAGTGGGTGAGTGCATCAGTTAGCAAGAGGAGAGGAGAAGGAAACTGTCATTGAGTACCCACCATATGTCAAATTCTGTACAGGTTGTTTAAATCTATTCATTAGTAAAAAGAAATTTTCATTTTGGTGAGCCAGCGTTTCCCTCTACATTGATAAATTAATTTTTTCTTGTAAGAGACATTTATTGAATTCCCTAAACTTAAGATGAGCAAGTCTTTTTTTTTGCTAAAGTCTATGAGGGATATATGGAAAGAAGAGAACCTTGAATATGACTTAAAAACCATACGTGTGCCTTGGAAACCTCATCAAAATGGCTTAAAATGAATTTTTTTAACTTATTTTGTTTTGGTGGAAGACTAGAATGGAGTAGACAGTCAAATTATGGATTAACACATTCAAGCCAATTGGGAGGTGAATATACCTCCTTCAAGATGGGGAAGAAGGAAAAGTTTGTCTCCTTGTATTCTACTCTTTTGGAAGAACCAGTAAATCAATCAACACATTTCCTAAGCTAGAAATACACAGACACACCTTTGACAGTATGTCCTGAATTTTCCTTTATTCCTCTAAGTTAAAATCCTTCTTTGTTCTCTTCATTATTTTTGGTGGATTGGTGTTTAATTTTTTAAAAAAATCAATTTTTATCACCTTAATAAATAATATTATACATATACAATGGATTCCAAATACATATATTATTCAATTTCTTACCCCAATACCTACTTTTTCTTATAAAATAGGAAAGTATTATCTACCACAAACTTATTTTGACTGTGGTTTCCCCATCCTCCATGATGCTGATTCTTTCTTTACAGTTAACAGCAATAGCAGACTGGCATCTTCCTAGTATGGAAACCACTGGTTGGAAAGAAATGATGAAGAGGCAGCCCACAACATTCCCATTCTTGAAACTCTCTGACCCCCAGCACCTGTCTCTGCCCACACTTATGGGCTTTGAGGGGTTAGCAAGAACGGTGTCTCAGACTACTAATTACTATCTTTCACTTCTTCCTTTTCCGGTGTTTCCTGGTGCTGTCAGCTCCCACATACCTGCCAAAAGTCTTGTGATAAAAGAATAATTACTGTCATTATTTAGAGACGTAGAACATGCTAATAAATAAACATATTTTATTCAACATTTATATAGTATGTTTTTATTGTTGTTGCTGTTTATATCAATTACTGACATTTATTAAAAATGAAGTTGGATTATAATTCTGTAAAGGCATTTCCAAAATTGCATTTTGGTTCCTGTACACATAGAAGAGCTATTCAGCATTAACATCTTTTTATGCATTAGTGTCCTAACACCAAGAAGGAATGGAAGCTGGCCATGATCTGGGGGAAGAAGTTTGCCAATACTTGCAGGCTTGGTGGGTTCCCTAGCTGTTGCAGGCCAGAGAAGGGGTGAAAAGAAGAAAAAGAGGTGTTCTAAGAGAAAAAGGAGAAGTTGGAGGAAGAGAATTGGAGACCTCCTCCTTTAGAGCAAATCCAGCTTACCCCACTTAGAAGCAGGCCCTGCTTTGAAGACTATTTGTAAACCCCGTGTCCAAGGCCAGATGGCTCCTCTCCACACACAAGGGCTACTTGACTCCTGCCTGCAGACCCACTCTATCCCAGGGCTTGGAAACAAGCCTGTTCAACATCAGGGGTTTTGAGGAATTAGATGATCAGCACAGGGCTTGGTGTCAGCAAGGTACTGGAATGTTCCTCTGAACAATGACACATATCCCATCCTCTGAAGCTTTGGTTGGTTGGTTAGATGGGCTCTAGACTTGTATGCTACTCACTTAACCAGTAAATAATTATCTAGTACCCTCTACCGTGCCACCTGCTATTCTAGGCCCTGGGACCCAGTAGAATATTCACACATCCTCTCCATAGAGCTTACAGTCTACACAGGGAGGCAGCATGAAGTGGAGAATTATACAGTGGCTGTGCTAAGTGCAACAATGTGGAAGCCCAGTAAGGTATGAAGTGTGCAGAAGGGGAAGTTGGGGAAGGGTTCCCTACGGAGGTGGCATTTCCTGCCAAATCTCAATGACAAGTGGGGATTAGCCAGGTGAAGGGTGAGGGGGAAAGTGCACCAGGAAGAGAAAATGGTATGTGCGGGAAGACCCTGAGGAGGGAAGCAAAGTGAGCAGGAGTGAGAGACTGTAAAATTAGGCTGGACCCTATGAGCTAGCCATGCGTCTCCTAGGTATATATACCTCACAGGAAAATATGAAACAGGCATTCAAATGTTTACAACAGCAGTGTTGGAAATATCCCTAAACTGGAAACTACTCAAATGCAAATCAACAGAAGGAAGGATAAATGCGTTACGGTACATTCACACTGGAAAGCTATTCAGCAATGAGAATGGATGACCCACAACTATATACCACAGTATGGTGGAGTGTTACAAACAGAAGGCTGGGTGAGGGAAATCAGACACAAGCAGGTACACTGTACTTACAGAAGGTGCAGAAGCTGAGTAGAGGCTCCTCTTTGGAGGTGAATGACTACAAGGCCATTATGAGGGGCTCCCAGGGTGTCGGCAATATTCTGTTTCATGATCTGGGTGCTGGTTACTTGGATGTGTTCGATGGGGAAAATTTATTAAGCTATACACTTAAAACTTACGACTTTAATTCATGTATGTTACACTTAAAAAATGTTCAAACTATGAGGTTTACAGGTCTTATAGACCTTATAGGTCTGGTCTAGGTTTTGAGCTCCATCCTGCTTGGGCCCCTGACCCAGGAATCCAGGGCTGCCTGATCTGTCTGTGTCTATTTTTGATTACCTGACTGTGTGTCTCAAGTCCCCCACTGCAACCTGGCCCCATTCCTGCTGCTGTGTTCTGCATTCCCTCCTGTCCAGCTTCCTGCTGTCCAGCTCACAGACTCTTACTGCAGACTGGCAGACTCTCAGTATCTGCCCCTCACTCCATCTCCCCATCTCCCCCACTTCCTGTTGATACCAGGCATGACACCCTTGTCCTGAGTCTAAATGGACAACACCCCTGTGACACGAAGGGGAAATATTTGCTTCTACTTCATTTGGCTCAACTGGGAGATGCAACAGATGCTATCTCACTTAATTTCAAAACTCGGAATGTTTTGAAAGCTTATTATCTAATTTGGGCCAATATTTACCTCTCTCTGCATCAGAATCCTTGCTTAGGGCTTCTTACTAGGTGACAGAATAATAATCCCATATTGTTTAAGTGACTTTTAGTTGGCTATTCTGTTGCTTGGGTTAATGGGTGAATGAAGAGATAAAAAATTTATTTGGGTGACTGTGAGCAGTTTATCTAAACTCTCATGGCTTCAATTTCCCTAAATAATAACTGAGGATCACATCAGTTTTGTACTTCCCACATTTCAATCATTTGCTTCCTACCTTCCTGATTTCTGACATATATTCATGCCATTCATGCCACCTGAACTGCACTAAGTATTTTGTATTTAAATGCACTCCATTTTTAAAACTTAAGTTTATTTCATAAGGAAGCTTTGTACCATTGCTTTAAAAGAAAAATCAGAATCACCTGTAACATAAAGAAGACAGCTATAAAAATAAGTACAATGTAAACAGAACAAAGTTGCTAAATTCTGGTGAGATCCTGTTGAGTGTGGAAGGCAAAAGGGAGATTCCTATGTTCTAGAGACCTCCTTGATGTAATCGGAAGGTTAGAGAGTATTTGAAAGGGACTCACTTTCTCATTGTGCAAGCGAATGCTATTTCATGCTGTGCCTGCACACCATCTAAAATCACCCTGCAAAGCCTGGAGGAGCTATTGTCCCACCCCTTGGGAAACGCTGGCCCCATGATCCCTTAGACCCGGTGAAGAAGCAGAGACATGGGCACATGGTAAAGAAGAGGGGATGTAGAAAGCTCCCCTTTGGCAAAGGGAACCACGTGAGACAAACTCTTCGCTTTGCAAGTGTTAACTGGCCCCTTGCCCCTGCGTTCCTACTTCCCTTTCTCTCATTGTTTGAATGGGAGCAGCAATACAAAGTGGTCCATGTCTCGAGGATGCAGAGAGAAAGGGGCTGATGGCCTGAGCACCTCAGCAGGCTGCTGCCAACCCTGCCTGCCCCCGAAGTGGTCCTGGCTCGGCTCTCACCCTCCACGTCCGTCCCCATGTAGACACAGTGAGTCCAGAGGTCCTCTCAGTGTCAGAGCAGCTTCCTGCAGCCTCATCCTGTTCCCAAATCAAAACCAGACCCCTCAGGTCTTTGTATTTTGCAGTTTGGCTAGATGGTGGGATCTTTTCGGCATACTGTTCCCAATCTGTATGGAAGTGAGTTGTGAATGATGAATATCATAGATCATTTTGTTTGTGAATGGCATCTTAATATGCTGAAAGTAATATGAAGCCATATATCTTTCTAGATGAATATATCCAGGTCCAGAAACAGCTTAATAGACTCCGCCACCCCCTTCAGTTACGGTTGAGCTTCATCAAATGGAGTTCACCAGAAGACATTATGGCTTTTGACCAAAATAAAATTTCCTGTCTCTGATTTCCTGTAATTTCAAAGTTATTTCCATTCTCTCCTGTAACTTGCAGACTTAAATCCCCAAAGTGAAAGAGGCCCTATACCTTGGCTTTTTCCGTAGCCCTATAATAAATAATTAATATCTTGCTGTTTTATAGTGTTGCTTTGCCCTCAGCAACGATTGCAAGACATTGCACATTCCATGGACTTCTATGGATTCTCCTTTAGTTCTCAAGGAAGCTAACACTGTCAGTCATTTTAAATTTTAATTAAGATATTCAGAAAGAATAAAAAGATTGTAAAAGATTCTGGGTAGTTCATGACTAACATATCTTGAGGCAGGTGCTTATTTTTACCTCCGTATTAACTGGGGCATCAATGAGCTTGCTTCTTCAACCCATGATAACATGCTGCTTCCCCACTCAGCTTTAGGTGCCTTCCAGTTACTTAAGTCATCTTAGAAAACCATGTCTGCTCTATTCTTAAAATTTTTATTTTTGCTTCTATCCTGCTCAAACTTTTAGAATATAAAAGATGATGTCTGTTCCTTTCCTCTTTGTTTCAGTCGTTGTCTAAGTCAGCATTTTCAATATATCTTATGCAAAAGACTAGTCCTAGGAAATTCCAATGTCAAAATACTTTGGGAAATGACACATACCGCATCCTACTCTTGGAGATCCTCCATACATATAAGCCCTTCAAAGGCTCTGAGAACCCTGGGGAGTTAAGAAAATTATTGAATATTCTGTAACTGTATTTTGCCAAACTCACATTATCCCCCTGACTGGTAGGTTTGGCACAGGTGTTCAATAGTTATTTCTAGAACTGACTTTAGACAGAGGATTTGTGTTTAAAAGGAGTGTGGTAGTTTTAAAATATAGCCTCAAATTCTTTGACACACCTTTCTCCAAGAGTTGGAGGTCTATGTCCACTCCCCTTGAATCTGGGTGGGTCTGTGAAGGGTTTACACCGCAGAGTACAGCAGGAGTGTGCTCCATGCCTGGACCACACATGTCCCTGTAGCTTCTGCCATGTCACATTTGGAGTCCTGAGCCACCACGTAAGATGTCTAACTATCTTGAGACTACCATGAGGATGAGGCTACATGTAGGTGTAGTATTGATCAATGGCCCAGCCCATTGTCCCATTGTCCAACCAACTCCCAAAAGGTCCCAGCATGTACATGAAGTCATCTTGGAACCACCAGACCCAGCTTATGCACCAGCAGAACCTTATGCACCAAGGGACCAAGGGACCAAGGGACCTCAATTGATGCCATGTAGAATAGAAGGACCCCCCAGCTGAGTTCTGTTTGAATTCCTAACCCACAAAATTGTGAGAAATAATAAAATAATTGTTGTTTAAATCTCTAAGTTTTGAGTTAGTTTGTTACATAGCAATAGATAACTGGGACAGGGATGATTGAGTTCTTAGGTGTGGAAGAGAAATCTGAGTGTCTTCTCTGAGACATTCCAAAGCTAGAAAGGACAGAGCCCCATTAGGGCTACTTAGAGTCAGGGGACACCTAATGATCAGCACTTTAATTAAGTTTGGTGAATGGAGTCGTTGGTCTGGCATTAAGCAAAAGTGTGATCAGAGTGAGAACAAGGTGGAAACAAGAACATCTTCGGGGTGTCATAATTTACCTTGTGTATGAATGTGCTAGGTTGAGACAGAGTAACTACCTTTGCTGCATGGACCTAAATCTTCTGACGTAGACATCAAGAAGTCAACCAGTCCCTCCTACCACAAGGGTCTTGGTGCCTATGTCAGAGACATAATTGTGGGTTAGATGAAATATGGAGAAGATTCTGATGTCTTTATGCCTAAGGGGGGAAAAGAAGTGACAGTAGTAGGAAATTCATGTTGAGAGGGGTCAAAGTAGATATGGTTGATCACTGGTCAATGCTCAAACTGTTGTGTTTGGAAAGTGAGGTATATCACTGTCTCCCCATTAAAGCTCAATCATCAGTCCTAATGGAAAGAGAATAGGATTATAGTAAATTGAGAGGAGATCTTAAAATCCAAATTGTTTGATTCATTTCCTTTAAGACTCTGCCCTCAGTGCACTCACTACTGTAATGGTATTCTAACGATCCATTGGACACCTGGTTTTTGCCTCTGACTAGTTTCCCAGTTTCTCCATCAAGGTTCTTCCCTCTGTACATGTTACACCCAAGAATGTATTCATCAGGAATGGACTCCTCCTTTGGCCGGCTCTCGGACCTTCCTATTAATTGCACTCCCAGGCTGCCCTCCGAGTGAGCCAGACACAAATCATTTGATGTGAATTAAAAGATGAGGGATGAGGAAGAAAATGTGCCATTGCCTCAGTCCTCACAGGCTCGTATTTAAATGGCTGCAAACACTCTCTTATCCAATTAGTCATTAGAACTTGACAATGTCACCTCCTAAATATATTATTAATCCAATACATCCTCTCAATCACTGCTCTAGCTCAGACACTCATCACGTCTCTCGTATATAACATTTGCTCTCTGATTCACCGTCCTTCTTCCAATTTCTCCCCAACTGTTGCCTGAGGGGTTTTCTTAAAGCACGAATCTGACATATCACTCTCCTGAGTAAGACCCTTCTTATTGCATGAAGGATAAAATCCAAATTCTATAGTATTACTATATTAGTCATAGTCCAGTGAGGAAAAAAGAAACTATTCTAGGTTTTCAAACAGATGGAACATAACAGAGGGAATTGGTTATTTAGCTAATGGAAGAGCTAAGAAACCAAATGAGGATGATAAGGCAATGCAGACAGTAACAAGCAGGAGGTGGGAGCTGAGATCGTTGAGAGAGCGGGTCTAGCAGGAGCTGCAGTCACAGAGATAATGGAGCTGATGCTGAAGAGGCCGCTCACTGCAGAACAAGAGAGAAATACCCTGGCTTCTGTCCTGCTCCCACCCTTCAGTTTTCTGCCTGTGCCTTCCATTGTTTAAACTTCCCAGGAAGCCAACTGGCAAAGGATCCTACTCTGTAGTCTCCTGCAGAGCAGAAGGATGGAAATGGAACTGAACGCAAAGAGGAAAATGCTAGCACAATGACATATAAGACCTTTGTGATCTAAACCTACGTACGTCTCCATGCTCGCTTTTCACCATTTCCCCAATTTCTCCTAACTGCCCAACTGTACTGAACTACTCGGAGCTCCCCATAAGTATCACTCTCTTCCATAGTAGGTGAACTGGCACATGCGATTCCTTCCACTTACAATGTTCTCTCCTCAGTCCGATGAGAACTTAACACTTACAAGTCAAAACCCAGCTCGCTGCCTTCTATGTTAACGTTTTCTTAGACCTCTTTAAAATAGAGTTGACTATTCCTTTATGTGTTCCAGCCCTGCATCCTGTCTCTTTATTATAATATTCATCACATTGTATTACAAGTGAATGCAAGAGGCAGAAAGCTCTTAATTTTGTTTGCCTAACTTTTTTCTCTCTCGTAATATGAAGGCCCCTGTTTACATGATTCTCAAGAGGCTTTCAATCACATGGATTTGTCTCCTTGTTTTGAGGTCGGCGTATGACCCACGTTGAACAACTGGAGCACCTCATCTACGGTGATTGGGCTGTGATGGGTACATAAGTAAATGACCCATCAGAGCTCTTTTTAGAGACTGATATGGATTTTAGAAGACAGAGTCACAATCTTTAACTATCAGTGCAATGCAAGCTAGACCTTTGGGTGGTCTTCTTTGCCACCTCTTGGAAAAAACCTGCCTAAGAGTCAAACCAAAAGAGAGCAAAGCTGGACCAAGTGATGAAGAAAGGGATTCTTGCCGTTGTTTGTACACCTGGATTTAAGTGCATCTGAGTGAGATTAACCCCTAAACTTCTCAGGCGCATGAGTCAGCAGCTATCTCCCCTTCTTTTCTAGAAAAATTAAAACATTTCCCATGTGCACTTAGAAAGGGTTATTCTCTGTTATTAGAATTCAGAATTTGATATAGATCCATAAGATCTACATTATTGATTGTGTTATTCAGGTCTTCTTTTCTTACTAAATTTTTATTTGTCTTGGACTGTGAGAAATGTATTAAAGTTATCTGTTACCTGTATGTTTCTGTCTATTTCTCCTTGCTTCTCCTGTAGTTTCTGTTTTATGCAAGTTGTTGCTGTTTTATTGGGTGCACAGATATTATTCTATGTTTACTGTGAATTACAGCCATTAGCATTATAAAGTGTACTTTCAAAACAATGCTTTTTGGCTTGCACTGTGTGTGTGCATGCTTTATACTATGAGATCTGTTTATTTTTATTATTCTCTTTTTGATATTTCTTTTGCTATTTGAGAAAGCCCATGTATATTTTTGTTCTACTCATTACCTTTTAGTGAATATCTTCACATGACATCTTTAATTCCCTCTGTATTAGATACTACTACTTTCTTACTATGAATGATGTTGAAATAAACCAATAATGTCTTATTTCCTTTCTTTTCCCATCCCAGCAAAAGTTCTACTCCCAGTTAATATCTTTAAGACAATTAACAAGCTGTTTTAGCTTAATATGTACTCCTTCCCATCCTGTTTTTGCATTTCAAAGACAATTTTAATAGTTTTTCTTATGAATCAGCTCCAAATATAATAGAGATGAATCATCATTTTTTAAAATTTTGCAAACTGCAGTCAAATATATGGGTTATATACAAGTACAAACAGTTCCTTATATCAATCACCTTCAATTGGAAAGTATGTCTCTTTAAAAACAGAATAAAGATGAACATTTTAGGTAAGTGATTACTGCATATATTTCATGGAGGAGAAAAATGTGAAATACAGTCATCCTTCGGTATCCACGGGAGATTGGTTCCAGGAAATCCTGTGGATACCAAAATCCACTGATGCTCAACTCCCTTATGTGTATAACATGGCATAGTGCAATGAATACAGTAGGTCCTCAGCATCCACAGTTTCCCATCTGCAGATTCAACCAACAGAATTTTGATCCGTGAATGAATGAATCCACCAATGTGAAACCTGCAGATACCAAGGGTCTGCTGTGTTTGTAAACATGAATTTGCCTCTAAACAAGAATTAATCTAAATTAGAATTACTGCTGGTCACATTTACCTTCTCTGTACTCGCCTCCTCTTCTCGTTAGGCTCTCATAGGGCTGGGTCACCCTATTTGTCATGAAAGGGATATGGGCCTATGGAGCATCTGTGGGTAGCTGTCTTGGTCTGCAGGGATATGTGTGCCCAAATCACACGATTCTAGGAATCACTTCCCTGAGATACTTCAAAGCATGTTCTCGTTCCCCACACTTTGTGGGTGAGTGATGGGAACTTCCCCTTTAAAATACTTCCATCCTCTGAGTTCCATTTTGGAGGGTTTTGGCAATCGTTAGCCTCAAGGGAAGTCTAGAGTGCAGGCTTTATTTCGCTCGTTGGATATTCTGACTTCCCCTTCTCTTCCAGCAAGCCATTAAGATGTCCTTGCCCTTTCCTCCTCCCCGTTTGGGTTGCCTCCAACATGAGATAGGATGAGGCAGGCAAATCTCATTGTAAACTCCTCCTTTCTGAGCAGCTCTGGCTTAATAAATTCCTCAGTGGACTAAGAGGAGGGGCCTCTTGCCTGGTGCACAGCATTATCTGGCCTCATGCTCCAGGATTATACAAATTCCACACCACTGTGGAGAGCACAAATGTTCAGGGTTTAGCACCCTTCGAGGTCCCCTCTCCCTGACTGTTCACCCAGTTAGGCATTACTCCTCCCCTCTTGTTTTCTCCTTCTGTTCTTTCCTTAGCCTTTCTACCTTCCTCCTGGCTTGCTAACTTCTGTATCCTCTCTCTGGCACATCAAAGGCCTAGACAAATAATAAACAACTTTTTAACCGCTCTCATACCAGAAATTTGCTTGTACTATGTCAAACGCTTCAAGTTGCAGAGCATGGGAAAAGGTGCAAAGCCTGGATTTCAGTGCTGGCTTGGTCACAAAGCAGCTGGGAAGTCTTTATCGATGTTGTTACCAAGTCTGTTTTGCAGGAAGTTGAACTACAACCATGTCTTAATGTTGGATCTGCCTGTAAATTGCAAAATCCTGCCTGACTTGAGCTAAATAGACTTCAGATAGAGTGTCTTCTGGAGGAAGAACCAACTTTTCCAGGAAAAAGGGCAGAAGATACAGCTAGTCATCTTAGCTCCTTTTATAAAGTTTCTGAAAGGCTGTCAGCAGAAACACCCTCGCAAGCTCCTCCCCTGTCTCGTCTGGCTCTAGCAAGCACCCTCCCACCCCTTGTCCCATAATGGGAATATTTGGGAAGGCTCTTTTCCTCTTGGACTCATTTTAAATTACATTCAGGCAGCAGTTAGATAAATTCTATCTGTCTTCTGAGCCCTAGATCCCCCTGAGATAGCTACTTATAATTGAAGAAAGAACAGAAACCAAAACTTGACTCAGGCAGTTTGGGTTATGTGCTTTGTCAATTTACCAGGGTGAATCCCCAGAGGACCAGGAGGATAAAGTTACCCAAGAGTGAAAAATAAGGAGAGGTCCTTACAGTGGGAATTCTCCTTTACACTAAATAAAAAGGAACAGTCAGCCTTTGACGCAAGTGCATTTATCCACAAGTGGTCAAGTCAAATAACTTGGAATCCATGTCTAGTCTCACGTAAACACCCAGCCTGGTGTCAATGGTGCAAAATTGCTTTGTGTGGCGTTTTGTCTGTACCAGGCAAAGCACAGTCAGACTTGCATTAATGACTTCAGGGCTCTGGATGCGATTTCCACACAGGCAGGGCGCTGCCATGGCTACTGACTTCATGCAAGAATTAATATTCCCTGAAGCTCCAGGACCAGCCCTCAGTGTTCTCATTTTATACCCTCTCCATCTGAGTGCTCATCTGGCCTCATGACTTTAATTACTATCCCAGTGTGAACAGCCTTCCAGAGCTGTATTTTCCATCTTTTGCTATCTGTGGAACACTGGTTCTGAGGTCCAGGTGAGTGCCTACCACGTTTCCACTCTCTTAATTACCCGAGCACACCAGTGCCACCACCACCAAAACTACTTTTCCCTCTCAACTCTCTGATCTTTGTAAACGGTGTCTTGAAAGGAGAGGACTACTCCCACATTAAGAAGACTCATGCAATAAGAAGTAGCCCTGGATATTCCAGTGCTGTGTACAGCAGAATAATTAGCCTTCTTACTTCAGTAAGTGGCCAAAAACTAAGTACTTTTTATTCCCTGTAGCCTTTTGCAGCATAGAAGTGGGTCCTATGTTACAGCTGTAGCCACTTTTGCGTGTTGATCCTGTTTTAGACTGTGTGAGCTCCTTCAGTGCAGAAGCTGTGTTGCTTATGTTTTGTGTGCCCCATAGAATTTCAAATAGTGATTTTGCAGTAGATGCTCAGTAAAAACTTGATGAAAGAATAAATAAGAAGATGAACAAATGGACAGGCAAATGGCAAGACGTTCTCTTAAGAGAACCCCAGCTTTGAGTTCTCCGGCATTTAATGACTATCATGTGTCTTGTGGGATTTCAAAAGCATGCCTTCTCTGGAAATCTGTTCCTCATATTTTCTAAGGGTTTAATGTACAGCTAGTAACTGGCTCCTAAAACTGTTAGCTACATTTAAAAGGTGAGATGGTTGGCATTTGAATCTCAGAGGTTTCGAAAATCAAATCTATAAATACTGATGCCTTTTTTTCTCATTCAAAGGACAGAAAAGTGGGACAATCCCCTGGAAAATGCACATTCCAGTAAAGTCTCCAGGTTGATGTAGGGTAAAAATGCATTACCATTTTAAAATTTGATACATATCCTTGAACTTTGAGCACTAACCTTGTGGGAACTTTATTGTGAAGTTAATCTGGGAAGTACTGCAATTCCACCAGAGGCGTTTCTTCTTGGGATATGAGATTCATCCAGATCTCTAAGAATTCTGAATTTAAGGTTACAGAGTGAATTATGATATTCTTTATGTTTCAAAAAAAATGCACAAAACTGGAAGGGTGGAATAAAGAAGCCAGTATTCCTCCTAGGAAAGGGCAGGTAAGCAACTCTACTAATGAGGTAAGACTAGGTGATCTCTACCATCCTTTCCACCTCAAAAATCCTGAGTAGTCTGTGAATCAATGGTCAAGATGCACTAAGGATTCTAGTCATAGAAAGAAACCAACTTCATGTAATCCCTAATGGTTAGGATTACTATAACTAATCAAGTGGCTAAACATCAAGTATAAGTGGATTAAACCACTCCAGTGAATCTCAGCACACTTAGGATACGATCCATACTCCTTACTCTGGATCGTAAAGTCCTACATCATGCCCCAACTCATTTTTCCTAGCTCGCCTCTTGCCACTCTCCTCGTCATTCTCTGTGTTCAATCCAGATCAGTCCTGTGTTGATTCTTTGAAAATATGAAGCCCATGCCTCACTTCACTCATGCACTTTTCACTTCCTGGTTTATGGCGCCTCAAATATTCTCCCATATCTTTGCATAGCTGGTTAATTCTCAAGTCTCTTCCCAATAATTACTGGAAAGTAGCATTTCAAAGTCACTCTCAGTCATTGCACTGTGCTTTATTTTTTCTTATAGCTCTTTTCACGGATTGGCATTTATACATTATCATATACCTCTTACATGTTTATTTACTTATCTATGTGCTTATTGTCTGTCTCTGTCTACTAGAATATAAAGTTCTCAAAAGGATGGGCCTTTCCAGTCTTTTCCAGGCAAGAGCCTGGCACAGAGTATGTGTCCACTCCTAGAATGCAGGAAACCATGGAAAAATGCTCCCAACCTGGCAATAAGTAAAAGATGCATAATCTACAAAATCAAACTTTCCTTGAGCCCATCACAGACTGAGATTACCAGACAACAAATTAACTAAATTCCAAAATATGATAAACCTCTTCGAAAGGGAGATGAGGCACACAAACTGTGTTTGACAGAACACAAGAGAAAGAGATGGCCCTTATTAATTTAATGAATTCTTAAGGGCAAAGTGTGGGCTAGCGTACAATTTAGAACAACTGAAAACCCCAGGTGCAAGAGAATCTGTACTTACTCACAAAACACATTTTATGTGCCTCCACTGGCTGCTCCCAAGAAAGACTGGGGGCAGGGCAAGAGACCAGAGGACTTCCTTCCATAGTGTAGGCATGCAGGAAGCTATTGATAACTGTGGGGTGAGGAGATAGGCATGAGACACCTTGCACTTCCCTGAACCCTTCTCTCATGTGAAGCAAAGACTTAAGCCACTGAAGGAGCAGTAGAAAATATTTCTGTCCAGGGCTCAAGCAAAATCCATAGCTTCTGAAAAAAAAGAGTAGGAAAAAAACGCTCTTTTTTCCTGAGAGAGAGGTAGAAAACATTTTTAGTCCTAGGATCCTGCTTGGATACAAAGCTAGTCTACTATCACTGGGGAAGAAGCAAGAAATTCTCTCTTATCGAAGAGCCTCCACAGACACAAGGAAGAGTTTGATTGCCATGGGTGGGGAGGGGCAGCAGCAAGGAAAACGCGCCACTCCTGAGGCCCAGGTGCACAGAGTGTATGTAAGACTAAGGCTAGATCAGAATAACCAAGAATCCTCCTATCCCCACTATGAGCTTAGCAGTGAGTAACAAGCTACAGCCGTCTTCCTCCAGAGGCGAGGCAAGAGCACACCACAGGTTTGAAGAGACTGCTGAAAGCTGAGAGTGGAGCAAGAATATTGAGAAAAATCTTCCCACACCTTAGACCTTATTCCAATCATAAGTTAACAGCAACCCACTAAGGGAGAAACTTGTGGAGAAGTCTGTGGTTAATTTGCAATCACAAAGCACAAATCAAGGTCAATTATTATCTACATTCACTCAAAATGCCTCCAACACACATGCATACACACACACACACACACACACACACATTAATGGTCTGATACAGGGAGAGCCATGGCTATTTCCAGGCAAAAATGCACATTTGCCTCTGCCTCTACTTTCTACACATGATGCCTGGTGTGTAATAAAAATTGTGAAACATAGAAGCAAGCAAGCAAAACCCCAAAACTATCTTATTGTCAAGAGATAAAGCCATTGACAGAACTATATTTAGAAACTCAGCAATAATACAGATGTTGGAGCTATCAGACAGACACTTTAAAATAACTTTGATAATTTATATTAAAGGATCTAGTGAAAAATGTGAACAACATGCATAAACAAATGGGGAATTTCAGCAGAGGAGTGAAGAATTACAAAAAGGAGTCAAATAGAAATACTAGAAAAAAACTATGGGATATCAAAAATGAATAATTCCCATTATGGGCTTATATTAAGACAGGGGACACATGAGGAAAGAATCAGTGATCTTGAAGATGTGTCAATAAAAATTATCTAAACTGAAATAGAGAGAAAAAAATAAGTGACAAAAACCAAACAGAGCATCCAAGAACTGTGGGACAATATCAAGTGATCAAACTTGCATTTGACCCATATCAAACAAGTATGGGTCACCAAAGACCCAGAAAGAAAAGAGAGAGAAAACAGAGCCAAAAATATATACTTAAAGAGATAATGGCTGAGAATTTCCCCTAATGAAAGACAACAAACTACAGATCCAAGCAGCTCAAAGTATCCCAAGCAGAATAAACACTTAAACACACAAACAGAGAGAGAGAGAGAGAGCCCACATACAGAGACAGGTTATAACAAAACTCCTGAAAATCAGAGAGAAAATCTTAAAGGTAGACAGAGATAAAGGAAACTGCAGACAGGGCAATAAAGAATGACAGCAGATGTTTCAAAACTATGCAAGCCAGGAGACAACAGTGTGACATCTTTAAAGCATTAAAAAGAAAAAAGCAATGAACTCAGAATTTTATACTCAGTGAAAATAACTTTACAAAAATGAAGAGAAAAGAGGTTTTTTTCACACACAAAAAAGTTGAAAGGACCTGTTGGCAACTGATCTTCACTAAGTGTTAAGAAATAAATGAAATGCTTCAAGCAGAAGAAAGATAATACTAGATGGAAATTTGTTTCCATGCAAAGAAATGAAATATACTTGAAATAATAAAAGGAAGGGAAATACAAAATATATTTTCTCTTATTTTTAATTGTTCTAAAGGATAATTGAAAGCCCATGAAAAGATGCTTGACATCATTAGTTGTCAGAAAAATGCTAATAAAAGCCACAATGAAATACCATTGCATAGCCAATAAAATGGCTAGAATAAAAAAGTTAGATAATAAGAGGTGTTGACAAGGTTATAAAGAAATCATAACCCTCATACACTGCTGGTAGAAATTTAAAATTGTGCAGCCACTCTGGAAAGCAATCTAGCAGCCCCTCAAACAATTGAACGTAGAGTTATCATATCAATCAGCAATTCCACTCCTAGGTATATACCCAAGAGAAATGAAAACATGCATCTACACAAAAACTTGTACATGAATGCTTAAAGCAGCATTATTTATTAATAACCAAAAGTTGGAACCAGCCCAAATGCCCATCAACTGACAAATAGGTAGGAAAATGTGGTGTATCCATACAATGGAATATTGTTCAGCAACAAAACGGAGTGAAGTATCAATCATGCTATAACATGGATGAACTTTGAAAACCTTATGCCTAGTGAAAGAAGACAGTTACAAAAGATGACATATTATATAATTTCACCTTTATGAATTTCCAAGAATAGGCAAATCTATAGAGACAGAGGTAGATTCATGGTGTTTATGTCTGGGAGATGAGGGCCTAGGGGGTGATAGTGGAAGGGTAAAGATTCTTTCTGAGGTGATAAAAATGTCCTAAAATTTAGTGCAGTGATGTTTGCATGTATCTATGAGTATACTAAAACTCATTAAATTTTACACTTTAAATGGATGAATTATGTGGTATATGAATTATATCTCAATAAAATTATTAAACTTAAAAGAAAAAATAATTAACTCTAAGGCAAAAAGAGTAGTACTGTATTGTGAACTTTATAACATATGGAGAAATAAAATACATAATGAGAATAGTGCAAAGATAGGGAGGGAGGAAATAAGGGTTTACTATCATAATCAAATGGGAATACTACAACTGAAAATACAATAACTGAATACTTGACCTTTTGGATATATACATGAATACAAATTCTTTTTAAGCGTAAGATGAGCATTTATCAAATTGACCACATTATCAATAATAAAACAATTCTCAACAAAGTTCAAATGATAGAAATAATATAGTGTCTTCCTTGACCTCATGGATTTAAGCTAGAAATCCATTTTCAAAAAACAATGGAAAATAGTCAAATATGTTGAAATTAATGAATGCACTTCTGAATAATGCATGAGTCAAAGAAATAATTGAAATGGGGAGTAAAGAATATTTTGAACCAAATGGTAGTAAAAATATTATATATATATATATATATATATATACAAACTTTGGGATGCAGCTAAAGCCATGCATAGAAGGAAATTTTTAGTCATAAATGCCTCTATTAGAAAAGAAAGCCAAAAATTATTAATTGAAGCGTCCATCTCAAAAAATTAGGAAAAAAATAAAATTAAATCCAAAGAAAATAGAAGGAAAAATGTAATAAAGAGCAGATATTAATGAAATAGAAAGCATACAGTAGAGAAAATCAGTACAGCCAAATTCTTTGAAAAGATTAATAGAATTGAAAATCCCTAATAATACTGAACAAGGTAAAAAGGAAGAAGCCACAAATTATGAATATCAGAAATTCAAAAGACAATATCACTACAGATCCTGCAGATGATTAAAAGAAAATATTATCAACAACTGTATGCTGGTAAATTTGACAATAAAGATAAAATGGACATATTCCTTGAAAAATACAGCTAAGAAAACTGACACAAGAAGTAAAGAATCTAAATAATTCCATTTCTGTCAACTAAATTAATCCATTATTATAAACCTACTAGAACAAAACTCCATGCCCTCATAAATTTGCTTATGAATTATTCTAAACGCTGAAGGAAGAAATAAAACCAATCTCACAGAAACTATTTCAGAAAATAGAAAAAGAGGACGCTCTTCTCAGCTAGTGTTATGAGGCCAGCATAGCTTTGATTTCAGAAACTTGCTAAGGACATTCTGAGAAAGGAAAATCACAGTCCAACATCTTTCACGAACATAGATACAAAAATTCTTAACAAAATATTAGCAAATCAAATCCAGAGAAACATAGCAGGATAATACAACATGAACACATTGGGTTTTTCCCAGGAATGCAATGCTTATTTAACGTTAAAGAATCAATCAGTGTATTTGTTGCAGAAATGGAGTAGCGAAGAAAAGCTATGTCATCATCTCAATAATTGCAGAAAAATAATTTCATCAAATTTAAAATCAGTTTGCAAAGAAATCCTTAGCAAACCAGGACTAGATGAAAATTAATCTAATTAATGGATTTCTTACTGAAACCTTTCAGCTAACATCATAATTAATGCTGAAATATTTAAAGTTTTACCACTGAGAAGCAAGACAAAGATATCGCTATCGCACTTCTATGAACATTATTGTAAAGCCCTAGCCAGAGCAAGAAAGCAAGAAAAAGAAATAAAAGCCATTAGGAGGGTGTGTTAGTTTCCTGTGACTGCTGTAACAAATTGTTACAAACTTGGTGGCTTAAACAACAATTTAATTCTCTTTACAGGTCTGCAGACTAGAAGTCCAAAATTTGACAGGATTGTGCCCCCTCTGGGAACTCCAGGGGAGGATCCGTTTCTTGTCTCTTCCAGTTTGGCACGTGGCTGCATCACTCCCATTTCTGCCTCCATGTTCATATCAATTTCCCTTCTGTGTGTCTGTGTTATTTCCCTTTTCTTCTCTCTTATAAGGACGCCTGTCATGGCATTTAGGGCTCATCCAGATAATCCATGACAATCTCCTTAGCTCAAGATCCTTAACTTAATTATAACTGCAAAGAGTCTTTTTCCAAATAAGGTAACATTTACAAGTTTGGGGGTTAAGGTTTGACTTCTTTGGGTGGCCATTCTTCAATCTACCACAGATGGAAAATGAATAAATAAAATCATCATTATTTACAGACAACATGATTTTGTAAATCATAAACTCAAAGAATCTATAAATGAAATAAGATACAAATTTAGTAAGGTTGCCAGACACAAACCACCATTTTAAAATTAATTGCACTTGACATACAATCAACAGTTAGAAAATAAAGTTTCAAAAGTATATCATAAGAGGTAGTATGGAAACCAAACGATACCTAGAAACAAATTATGTACAACACTTCTACAGTAAAAACTACCATAACTGAGGGAAACTGGAGAAGACCTAAATAACTAGACAGATATATCACATTTCATAGACTGAAATATCCAATATTGTGAAAATGTGAGATCTCCCTAAGTTGGTCAATAGATTCAAGGCAATCTAAATCAAAATTTTCCTTGCTTTTAAAATGGAAACTGACAAGCTGATACTAAAAAGTGTATGGAAATACAAAGGGCCAATAATAAAGATAAGCTTGAAGAAGAGCAACAAAGGTATAGTTCTTATACTACCAGATATCAAGGCTTAATATAAAACTATAGTAATTAAGACAATTGCATAAGTAATTTAGACACATTGGCATATTCACGGAAAAAATAGAAAGTGCAGAAAGAGACCAACATTATCATTATTCTTCACCTAAGTACTTTCTTCTCCCAGAATCCACCTTTAATTGCTACGGTCTGCGATGTTCTCCTCTTCTCTCCTGACCCATTTCCCCTTAGCATAGACTTTTTTGTTAAAGGTTGTTTGCACATTGATCTTAACCCTCTACTGCCGTAATCTTTTGGAAGGAAAGAAAAAAATCTACTATTTCTTTATATATAATAAAAACTAACCGTCTCTGTAATTTTACTCACAGAAAGGAAGCCCTGCAGGGAACTTTCTAGATGATCTGCTCCAACTCCCGCATCTTATTGAAGAGTGAACCTCAATTCTGAGAGGTGGAGAGACTTGCTAGAGTAACATACGTGGTTAATGGAGGAACCAAACCTAGGGTCCAGTTAAGAAAAATCGTAAGTTGACAGGAAATTCTATCATCTCTGACTCCCTATGAAAAATACAAAGAATACACTCTAACCCCATATAAAAAAATGGCACTTGCTGTTTGTGTATTTCTTATAGTATTGTGATCTGTTTTATATTAAGACCTGGAAGGTCTCCTCAGAATGGATTTTCATTTGTAGAGTCAATCCTCCAGCGAAGGATGACATGGAGAGGAAGGCAGGAGAGGATAATTCAGCATCTCTAAGCTCTCCCTGCTCTGTTTGGTCTAAACCTTGAGCAGAGCAGACATTTTGACAAGTGCTCCCATAGTGCTGTCAAGGTGGGAGGATGAGGAACGACAAAGCGGTATTCACTGTAAGAGACAGGCTGGAGGAGAGGAATGAGACCCCAGCAGTTGGCTGCAAGCTGAGGGAAGTGAAGAAGTTCCATGTTGTGACCCGTGATCTGAGTTCTGAATTGATCTCCCCTTTGAAATCCTACTGTTTATGAAGTTCATTTCAACTCTGCACAGGGTGTCATGGGAAGGGCCATAATCCTGCCTTAGGAACAATGTGCTGACAGACAAACATCGGTGCTATGAGGCAGGGCTAACCTGAGAGCACTCCAAGGGAAAGAGAATCTTGAACAAAAGTAGCCACCTTATTGGCCTGCCAATCCACCCTAGCCAGAAATTTTCTCTCTATTGCACACTTGCGTAAATTAAGATTTATTTAATGAAGGAAGTTATTTGTATCTTTACATCCTCAGCCCTCTTTCCTCTGGGGAATCTGACCTCACTTCCTCACATCTCTGGTTGTACCTTCCTCTCATCAGAGAATTGGTCTCTTTAAGAGATGGGAGATGAGTTCATAAATAGGCACTCCATCTTCTCATGAGCCAATTTCAAAATTAAGCCAAGAAGTCTCCTCTCATTCTCTTTCTCCTTAGGCTTCTGTCACCACTTGGAGCTCTCTGGCAGGAAACACATTTTTGTCTGGTGGTTGTGAAATGAATTGCCAACCGTCAGGTTGGAGGGAGAAGAGCTGGAGCAGGTACCTCAGCACCAAGAGGCCCAGGCATGATGAATACTGGTAGCACTTCAACAGGAACAGAGAGAGAATTCCAGAGGTGGGAAACACGACTCCTCCAACTAGAAAAGAGTTAATGTAATCTTAAGCTCCAAATCACCACAGATGGCTGCCTCAGAGAGTCAGCCGGTCTCCATTCATAGGAAATCACTGGTGGGACAAGAGTTTACATCTGTACCCAAAAAAATCTCTTCTGGTCTCTGCCATGAAGGACAGACCCATGTCAAAAAAGGTAGCCATGGGAAGAGAGAAGCTTATTTCCCCCTCGACCCTCCGTAACACCCTATTGTGTCTGGGAAGGAATGGGGGTAGAAAGTCTAGTGAGAAAATTTCACCACGTCAAACTGTCTCAATCCCTTTTTTTATAGCTGTTGTGGAAAACAAAATGTTTAAGCCCTCGGTCCATGTGTTTAAAAAATAATTATAAAATAAGAGAAATATGCATTTCATGCATGAAGCATTTTAAGACACTGAAGTATGAATCTCACAAAAGCCCCTGCTTCGGTCAGGACACTGGTTGGCATTCATCACTTACTGTAAACCTGGACTTCAGTTCCTGGATTCTTGGGGAGCCTGTGTCTGCTTCGGCAGCTCCTGCCAGCATTCACAGTTCATAGCCCTCTAGTATCACAATTTCCCATCCTGGGAGAATGCGTTGTTCAGGACATACTCCCCTAGTCCTAGGTACAACTTACGGTGAAAATGACCAAGGAATATGTTGAAGCTGAACCGGCTCCCTTTGTGGCTTTCTTTTCTTTTTGCCTTTTAAAAGGATTTCAGGAAATATTTGGAAGATTTTTTAGAAATCATAGCCTTTAGGGAAAACAGTGTGATCACTTATTTATTGAAAAAGCATGCAGTAGAACAGAATGGCCAAGAGGACTAGTTCTGGGGCCAGCCTGCTTGCTTTTACCTCTCATCTCCATCACTTATCAACTGTATGGCCTTGGCCAAGAATGCAAGCCATCTATGCCTCAGACATCTTCATATATGATAAAACGGGGATGATAACAGAACTTAGCCTCACACAATTGTTGTATGTGAAGGAATGCATCACTGATGAGGACATATTGGCTGGCTGTATGAAAAACTTAGAGTTTCTCAACATCTGTGCAGACAAGTGCCTTTCATTTGTCCTTTTAAAAATAAAATCGATCATATACTTTCCATTATGTGTTAAAACAATTTGGAAAGCATGTACACAAAAGTAGAAGAGAGAAGAAAAAACATTCTTGTTGCCCTCCACAAAGGGAAAAACTGGTTAAATTTTGGTATGTTTCCTTCTGTTCTTTTTCTGACATAGATAAAAGAAAACCAAATCATACACATAGTTGTGAGTTTGCTACTAATGCCAATCCAGAAGAAGATGGCTTATAAAGGTAAATGTACTGAATAGCTCAAAACTGGACCCAGTTTCATCTTGCTTGAGGCATTGTCCAGAGTGGTCTCCACGATTATTCCATTGAGCGCTCCTGCTTCTCCAGCCAGAGGGCAAGAACTTCAAGGGGAAAAAATTACAGTTTATTCATTTTATAACTTTCCCACTTTTATAAACATAGGTCCAGGCATATGATAGATTCTCAATAAATCATTGTAGAAGAGGATTGAGAAACCATGGGGTAATTTATTATTGTTATGGTAGTGATATTGAAAACCTTGGCTAGGGTAAGACCAAAACTTTGTTTGCTGAAATAACTGAAGTCTCCAACAAGTAAAAGTTCCTGTTAATGAATTCAAAGAAAATTCCCAAGTACTTTAGCTTACCTGTTGAGGGCAACCTTTGGTCCTATTAGGGATAGCATCAAATTGTCAGAGCTTGTTTGGCAATTTTCACAGAGGAGTAGAGATGCTTGAATAGCCCAGACCAAAAAGGGATGCTCGTTAACCTTTTTCTAAGGACCTAGCTTGGGGAGGATCACAGACAGTGGGGTGATCGGGGAAGGGCATGTCTTCTCAGTTGGCCTCACTGGGGGCATGGTTGGCATAATCTGATCTCACCCTGGATATTCTCACAGAATTGGCTCTCAGCACAGAAGTCAGAAGTATTTGTCTTTGAGGTCAACCTCTTCATCCTCTTGTGGGTGGCTACTCCTATTCCTAAGTACCCAGGCCCTTTGAGGCACTTCTGATGTGTCCAGAATTAATTTCAGGAAACCAACCTCCATCTGACATTTACATCTTAGCAGGAATAAGTCACTGTGCTCCTTCCCCTAGGTGAACTAATTCTTTAAGTCTCATCTGTCACAGTGTAAAGATATTTCTGTCTCCTATGTCAACCAATAGAGGAGGGAAGAATTTGGGGAGTATTAGAACCACCCCAGGTCCTGGAGTTTTACTATAAAAACGGACACTTCATTATGCCTGTTCTTACTCTTACTTTCCCCAGTGCTCCTGGAACCCTCCTCCTCCTAGCACTTCCTTCAGTATTCTTTCTTTCTTTGAACCATAGAGTTACAAACAAAGCTTTTTCTCATTGGATCTTCACAATAACTAGTACAGCTGGCAGGGAAGAGACTAAAATTATTTACAGTTCACAGATGAAGAAATTGAGATTTAGAAATAAGGATTGTCAGAGCAAAGGTACACAGGGTTTAATGGCAGAGACAGGAGTAGATACAGGTGCCCTGACTTGGGCCCAGAACCTTTTTCTCACTAGCACCCCACTGTGGTGAGGTAGTGGCTGAAGTCAGAGCCCGTGACCCTTCCTCAGGGTTGGGTCTTCCTTGCCATTCATTCAAGTAAGAACAAGACTTTGGTGGAAGAGGCTGCTTGACTCCAGCGAGATGCTACTCCCCTCCACAGGCCTGGCCACAGGTGAGAAGAGAGGAGTTGGGTTGGTCAGGTAGGCAGGACTGCTTGTGTTTGGCCTCTGCCATCACCAGCGCCTGAAAGTCTGGGATTTCTTTCTAGTGTTGCTGGATAGCTTTCCCCAACGTTTTAGAGAAATAAGAACTTGGATGTGTCATCTAAGTAATTCCAAGTCCAAACTGAAATTTTATTGTCTCTATTGACTGTTTATTCACTTTTATCTATCTGTGGTCTCCAGAGCATCAGTGCTACTGATACTTGCCTACAGCCACCTCAGTCAGTGTCAGAATTATCCTGAAATATCTGAAAATGCTGCCATGCTGTGAAACCCAAGTAGTTTTTCTATGAAGGCTGTACATGAAACAGCTATGCCGCATAATAAAAATGATTGTTATAGATAAGGTTTGCTGAGTGCTTATCACGTGCTTCAATGCGTTTTATGTAGGCATTAGTCAGTATAGGCAGGGAGATGCTACAATAACAAAATTACCATGAGTATTTGTTCTCTATTCTGTCGTAATAACTTACTACAAATTTAGAGCTTAAAACCTGGATTTACTATCTTACAGTTCTGTCGATCAGAAGGCTGACACAGACTTCATCAGACTAAAATTGAGGCAACAGCAGGGCTGTGTTCCTTTTGGGAGGCTCCAAGGAAGAATCCATTTCCTTACTCATTCATGTTGTTGGTAAAATCCAGTTCCTTGCAGTTGTAGGACCCAGGTTCCCTTTTTCTAGCTGACTGTAAACTTAGGTCCCCACTCCCAGCTTCCAGAGACTGCTGCCTTCCTTGGTTCATGGCCCCCTTCCTTCATCTTCAAAGCATCAATGACATGTTGAGAACTTCTCACATTGCATCCCTCTGACCTACCTGAGAAAAGTTCTCCGGTTTTAATGACTCATATGGAGACTGGACTCCAACAGATAACCCAGAATAATCTCCTCATCTTGAAGTCCATATCCTTAATCGAATCTACAAAATTCCTTTTGTCATGTAAGCAAAAATGTATTCACAGGGTCCAGGGGATGAGGGTGTGGACCTTTTTGGGGAGTCATTTTTTTGCCTGCCACAACCTGAAATCTCAGTGGCTTAACACAAAATTTTTTTTCTTGCTCACGTAAAGTCTAGTGGGTATAATGCAGCTTCTCTCTATCTTGGATTTCTAGCGTTTAGGAGAAATGACATTTATGTCAATGCTATTGCTGAATCAAGTAAAATGGAGACTATCGGGTTAATAAGACAGCCTTGACTAGGATAATGTTGATGGAAAGAGAAGATAGAAGCCTGCTTGGGGTGGGCTAAAGAGATAATAGGAGGAGGTTATTTGAAGATAGTAGTATAGACAACTATTATTTTCATTTTATGGAGGAGAAAATCAAGGGCTAGGGGTTGTCTATATAGAGCCTAGAGTGGTCCCCAGGAAATTGAGAAGTTGGTGAAGTTTGTCTGGAGGTCACTCCATTAGGGCATGAATTCTAGACTGACTCTCAAAAATCCAGGGTCTGGACTCAGGCCATTTATTTCTCTGAGAATTTACTTGACTATGTGCCCATGGTGTCAAATACAGATAATACATTGAAGGTGTAATATGTATGTCTATAATACATAAAAATATGTATATATTTACCACGTATCAAATTAAACAAACAAAAAATACAGTGTAGTAAGGGCTATAATAGGTTTGAACAAGGATTTCTTACATCTGAGAATAAACTAGCCTATGTTAAATTTGTGCTGCATTATATGTTATGTGTTCAATCGATCCTCTGTTAAGGAAGATCTGTCCAGTGTGAAAACAAAGGAGACAGTAGTTTACGATCATTATGAGTATTGAGTTTAGAACCCGACACTTAGGCTTAAATCACTACTTTGCTACTTACAGCTACATCAAGTTAATTAACTTTCCCCAGTGTCTACTTTGCCATCTGTAAAACAGATATGACAACAGCCTCATCCTGTAAGTGAGATAAATGCAGAATTAATGTAAAGCACCTAGAACAATACTCAATAAATATTAGGCATTATTATTGTTATTATAGTTAACTGGATGTGAAGAGGATGTGGGGGTGGTGATGAATGGGTGGAGGACTCAGAGAAGGCATGATAGGAAAGCTTTTCAGTCAGCTACTTAAAGGATGGATTGAAGTGTGAGACTGCAGATGGAAGGTCTGGTCTAGGTCTATTTTGAGAGTTAGTGATAAGGAGGAGGGCCTGAACTATCAGTGGCCATGGAGGTGGTGAGGATAGCATGGATTTGAGAGTTCTTTAGGAGGTAGAATCAGAAGGACCTGGTGGTAGGGAAAGGAAGGGTTGAGGCTAACTCCCAGGGTTCAAGTCTATGATACTGGATGGTATCATCAACTAAGAGAAGTTTTGTGGGAGAAGATGACCTTAATTTTGGCTCTGTTTACTTCTAGGTGCTGCAAGACCCACAGGTAGAGATGACTATGCTCCACTGGATGTGTGGCTCTGGGCTTCTGTTCTCTCCATCTCATTTGAAAATAAAGATTCAGGTAATACCTGCATGCTGGCCCTGGTCGTCCAGTCGTTAGTATTTGGCGCTCTCACTGCCTTGGCCTGGGTTTGCTTCCTGGTCAAGGAACCACACCCCCAGTCCCTTGGTTGTCATATTCTGGCAATTGCATCAGACAGGTTTCAACAGAGCTTCCAGACTAGGAGGAAGGAACTGGCCACCTACTTCCAAAAATTGGCTGTGAAAACCCTGTGAATAGCGGTAGAGCATTGTCTGATACAGCACTGGAAGGTGAGAGGATAGAACAATAAAAGACTGGGCAGTGTTCCTCTCTGTGGTACACAGGGTCACAAGGAGTTAAAATTGACTTGACAGCACTAACAACAATATCCACAAAGAAGTAGTAGTGGAAAGTTTGTGTGTGAGTAATATCACCAAGGGATAATGTAGAATAGGGTTTTTCAGTTTTGACATTATTGACGTTTTGGTTGGGAGGGTTTACTTCTTGGGGGCGGGACTTGCTTATACATTGTAAGATGTTTAGCGGTGCCCCTGGCCTCTACCCACTACATGCCAGTAGCATCCCCTCTCTCCAGTTACGGCAACCAAAAATGTTTCCAAAAATTGCAAAGTATCCCTGGGGGACACAATTGCCCCTGGTTGAGAACCACTGGTCAGAATAAAGGCACGAGGTCAAAGAATGGAACCCTGAAGTCCACCAACATTTAAAAGGAAGATAGAGGAATAGGAGTTAGTGGGAACAATCAAGAGTGGAGAGTTTCAAGAGACAAGTGTTTAGAAAAGTCTTCCTCTATGGAGAGGTCACATAAAATATGGGCAGAAAAAAATGATGTGTGAATTTGGTGATGAGAAGGTCCTTGGTGACCTTATTCAGAGGACTGGTGGGAGCAGGAGCTTAGAGGTGAGGAATAAATGGGATGCGTGGGAGTAGAGTTAGTGAAAGTAAGTCAATAAACTTGAGTAAGAAATGAAGGGGTGAGGAGGCAGTAATTAAAGGGGTGGCATATCAAAGGCGTGTCTTCTGAAGATGAATCTTCTTGTGTAGCGCTGCTTCGGGAGCTCGTGCAGGCAATGACCTTATGTTATTTCTTTTTGAAATATCATACTTGATTTATAAGAAAAGGCTCAATAAATATATATCTGTTGATTCAGGGACTTATTTTGTTACCATTTCTTGGACTGTGGATATTTTAAAAGAACTCCAGGAAGAAAGAGATGTTTCACGCAATAGGATGAATCACAAATGACAGGATTTCAGACATGAGTCAGAGATATTTTGGGTGCAGCCCTGCCCTGTGTCCTCTTACCATACCACCTACTCACCTCACATTTCCCACATGGACCCATTGTTCCCTTTTTTGCTGCCAACCAGACTTTGTTCCCTAACTCAAGTCATGGGTAATTATTTCACCCCTGACTAATTCGCAGTGACGAAGAGCTAGTGAACTGGGTAGAGAAGGAGAACAAATTTGGTGTCCTTGTCTTTCCCGGACTGTTCAGGCTGGGAGAGATTGGAATGTTCCCCTGGACTGAATTGCACAAAATTGTACCGTCAGTCTTAAGGGTGTCTGCATGAGCTAATGAGATACAAATAGTGACACATCAAAAAAAAAGCCCAACTGAAAATTTCATAACTTATAATGTTGTCCTAAAGGAGGCAGCAGAGTACATAAAAGGGGAGGGGAGAAGGAAACACGGCTAACAGCACGACTTTTGAGTGGAGTCGTTGGTTTATCTATAGCTTATGAACATAATCTCAGCCTAAAAAGATGAATGAGAAGAGGTTCCGAGAAAGAAAATCTATTATTTGAAGATGTAGAATTGCAGTTTTGTAAAGCCACAAGCACAGGCAAAGCCTATTTTCATTTGGTTTTGACCATAGCTCATGCCATCTCCCCAAAAGAACCCACAACCAGAAATAGATTTTTTGTTTTTTAATTTGTTAACCAATCCATTTACACCAAGAACCATCCCAGATCATAGCCTCTGAGGAGGCAAGACTGACTTAGGCCTTACTCACGGCTGTTCCTTTCATCCCTTAGCCTGGTGCCTGCCACCTAGCAGTTCCTTGGTTAATGTTTATTGAACTAAAAGATAGGATTTTTTAATTGATGCAGTTTAAAGTAGGATTTTGAATGTCTCATTTGATTTTAAATGAAAACTCAGAAACTTCAGCCTAGCCTCGGGTGACACCAGGGGCCTTGAGAGAACAGTTTTCAGGTAAGCCCCAACTTCTGATGTATTGCTCAACAACCAGCTTAATCAGAACGCCTTCTTGAAGCCCACACGATGAGCAGTGACATGCTAATTGAAATGTACTTTCCCAAGTGAACCACTTAGCAATTTATATAAATATCAAAGCCCTGGGCTTTACTGTCAGTCTTTGTTTTGGAATGAGAAATTTATAAAAAACATATGTTTCCAACTGTCATTGACAGAGTGTTCTGAAAATATGGCCACTGAATCACTTCCGACTTTTCTTTCTGCAGACATGGAACTAGTCAGGGTACATTTCTCTGTTAATAACATCTCCTTTCAGAAGGAATCTCTTTCACACGAGGGTTTCATTACTAAATTCTGGGGAGCTATTGATAATGGAGGTGGTACCCAGGGAAAGAATGGCCAGGCAGAAACAGCTAGAATATTTGAAATTCTAATTCTGGCAGATGAGAAAAGGGAAGCAATTATGAGAGAAACGACTGATCTTGTTGCGGCTTGGTAATCCCAATGAATAATATTGTCTTTCCTGGTGATTGTTAGACACGAGCATGTGTCCCTGTCACAGGCAAAGATCTGTGATTGTAAGTGAAATCCTGCCTGAATCTGGAGACTTTCCTATTTGAGCTGGAAGTGGGACCGTCAAACTGTGATCATAAGTCTGGCTTGCTGAAGGACTTGAGAGTGGAGCTGAAAGTGTGAAATCCTACAATAACTGTGTCACTGTGCTACACAGAGCCTCTTTTGTCTTCTTAAGCTATCCGACTTTCCCATAGGGTTTCTTTCCCCAAACATGCCTCAAATGGTGTCGCTTAATGAAAAATGCCACTCAGAACAAGGTAGCTTTCACCGATGACCATACGAGGTGGACATTCTAGTAATTCTAGTCACATGGGAGAGCAGGACGGGTTTAGATAGCTTGGGAAAATGAGTTCCGAGAGTGGCACCCAGAGAATGGCCCGGCTGGTGGGGCAGAAAGAGTGGGTCATATGTCAGTCCATGTCCTCCACGAGCCTCTCCAATCCATCGCAAAAATGCCACAGGCCCCAAAGCCCAGGCGATTGTTTTGTTTCTAGTCTACATATAAATCTTTTAATTGCATGTCCTAAGCCTTGAGACATTTATGTGGAATTGTTTTGGAAAAAAAAGAAAGGAAGGGCGGAAGAGAGAAACTTCTGCTGGCAGCCAAGCGATCTGCATTTCATTTCGATTTAGATAGTTTTGCTATACATTTTTTTCCCAAGGTTTCATGGATTTCAATAATATATCTTTCATCACCAGATCACCAAAAACTGGTTGTGTTGAGCTGTCCCTGGGGCTTCAGAGTGCATATCAGGGATTACTTTATAACTGGGAACTCATGAATTGTACGGGGTTTACAAATGACTTGTTTTTCTCAGTTTAATGGTCAAACCATGAAACTGATAACTTATTCCCGGAAGGGTATGTGTATGATATGTTAAAGGGTCTTTGAGAACAGGATTAAAAAATAATCAAAACACACACACACGCAGACATACTCAGCTAGTTTTAAGTAAGACATTTGCAGAGTGGATGAGGCCTGACTGCTATGAATTGCAGGCTTTAAAATGTCCATTTTAATGTGTTTTTATGTCTCTCTACCCTTGACCCACCTATTCCAACCACGCTAAAAGCTTTGGGCTGAAATTGTTTTTAACCTCTTGGCAGCTATCATTCGACCCTGCAACCCAAGCATGGCATTGTGCAACCCAGTGGCCTTCCAGTAGGAAGCAGCACTGGAGAAGCCCTGAGCTCAGCGTTTGGGACCTGCATCGTGGGAGTCACTGAGCTGGCAATGGGTGCAGCGGGTGGTGGGGTGAGGAAGGGCAAGCGTGTGTGATGCCTTTCTGAGCACATCTGTTTTATTTCATATCGGCCTGATGGCTGTAGCAGGGCAGGGGGAGCAGGAGGGGGGTCGATAGGTGTGGGGTTTCTACAAAAGATATGTTTGGATTTCCATTTTATAGGGATGAAAGGACTTGTGTTTGCTGAATTGCGAACCCATAGAGATACCCTGGGCTGGGAGCAGGGAATTCGGTTGCAGCCTTCGGAGTGGAGGTGATTTATGGCTGGCCGCAGGAAGAGTCTAGGTCCACACACTGAGGGAGGTGGGAATTGAGGAGGCGGAACAAGAAAATGAAAGAAGGACTGGAATTTTCCTGACTCTCCAAAAGCTCTCTCAGTATAACCCTGTGATGAGTTAGGTGCAAATGAATCAGAAACATATGGATTAAACTTCCCTTCAAGTGAAGGAAATAGTGAGAAACAATGGTTGTCAAACTGGGGGCTTGGACCATTCTAATGTGAACTCAGTTGAAAAATATCTCAGGTGACAGACAGGCGCAAGGTCTTCCTATGAGGGCCATTCTCCAATTTTGAGGACAGTTACACCGAAAGCTGATATTCAAAATTACCTTTCTTATTCCCAAGATGACCCGTATTCTGGGATTCACTTCCCATCCCTTCCTGCAACCCTCCCAGGCTGCCTCCAAACTGTAAGGTCTTTTTCGTTTCCCTTTTAGGACACCCCTTGGCTGCCATTACTAATACCTTCTGAGTTTCAGTGGATTTTCAACAACGTGACTTTAATGATATTTTTTCTTTCAAAAATAAGGATTAAAAATATGTGATGGTTAAAGTTGCAGCATCTTTTCTTTGGTTAACATTTGCAGGCTCTGCCATATGCATCATATGCATGGCAATTTTGGTCAATGAGTTTCACTTTTTTCTCGTCTGTGGAATGGGGATAGTAATATCTACCTGCATAGAGCAGCCGTGAGGAAGAACCAAGAAAATGTAGTTAAGACAGAAGGCATCTAATAATCTGAGTTGCTCCAATAGTTTTTAATATCAGCAGGAGTTGGATAATCATCATTGTGAATACCATCTGCCACATATCTTATACCGGAAATAATAGTAGTAATAATAGTTAATATTTATTGAGTGCTAACCATGCACTAGGCACTGTATTAACTCCTTTCATCATTTACAATCTCCTCTGAGGTAGGTACTGTGCTACCCTCATTTTGCTGTTAAATTAGTCTGAGCACTGATGTTTTAGGCACTGGCTGACCACTGTGGGTTTGGATCACCCATGATGTTTTGTAGAAAAGTTATCTTATCAAAACAAACTCAATGTCTGCCCACCCTCAGAGCTCCGAGCAGCCCTCATTCCCTCTCTGGAGTCCCCTGTGACTGGCACAGTCTGCCACAATCCCTCCCACCTGTAAACACATCCCACCTAATGTGATAGCTGTGTCTCTGCTGACCAGGACGCAGGAGTGATCTTGTCATTGCCCTTGTATTTTCTTCTGCTTCTTTTCTCTCTGTGAGTGACTTGTTGCTCCAGTTGCAACCTGGGGTGGACGATCTGTCTCATATTACTTTGTCTTTATCACACCCTTGATGAATGAATAAATAGTATATCAGAAAATATTCCTTGACTTCCTAGATCTGTTCATGTTTAGCTTAAATTAAATGTTTGTGATTTCTATTCTCATTTGCCATCCCTACTAGGGGAGCTGGTGGTTCTGTTCTATTTTATTGGTGGTTTCATGTCCCTCTGCCAGAAAGAAACACTATCACCCTCTAGAATCCTGGGGCCTTGCCTGGGGAACAGTGCGTTGGAGTGTTTGTCTTTCTAATCTCTATTCCGTGAAAGACCTTAGAACCTATGCAGGGCAGGACAGCAGGGAAGATGCCGGAGAGTTCAGCTTATATCTCCTTGGCCCAGTGATATGATGTGAAAATAGCTCCTTGAATCTTGGAGATGTCAGCATGCTGAGTGCATGACAGATAATGAAAGAGGATTGTTCCCACACATTATTTTTATGGGCTCATTGGCTCAAGTTGTTGAATAATAAAAATAAATCCTGTTTGAAAATATAGCGTCACACTTCCAGGTAGACTTAGCGCTATGAGCAGTCAGTGCAAGCTGCAGCCTGGCCGGGGGTGAGCATGAGGTAAGAGCTATTTGCTTTTATATCTCCTTGGGTAGCAGAAGCCTGTGAGGGATGGAAGATAAGCGGCATATATGCCCCCAGTTCCCACTCTCTTATCAGTGACAGACATCACTAATCAATTGTAGTGATCTTTCCTACTTTGCCTGGTTCAGTCTCAGAATTCTCGAGACAGCGTTCCAGGCAGTCACTTCCAATCAGATGGCGCTGGAATGAGGAATGAAACTTATTTGCCAACTGTGTTTTTTCTATAGACAGGATCATGTTGAGTTTAGTATTGCTTAGTAGATAAAATGAATTTGACTTTTAAATGATGAAAAGCGCCATCTATACACTGTATGTTTGACTTGAGGAATGTTACCTAATTTTTTGAACCTTGGTTTACCCATCTCTGAAGTGGAGATATAATAACAAATCTTCCAGGGCTATTGGAGTGATTAAAGAGATGGTATATTTAAAACAACTAGTGGCGTACTGGGGACATTTACTTATCTGTGGCTCCTACTAGGACTGGCTTGAGAAGCCACTTGGTCCTTGACTCTGCAACTAGACCGAATCAAGCTTAAGCCTTTCCCTCTTGGGGTATGACTCTCAAATGGTGAGGAAACTTTGTCTGCTTCCTTTCTCAGCCTGCTTGTAGGTTTTGTAAATGTTTGTGTCATAATAGGAATTGGTAGATCTCTCAGAAGGGTTTTCCTTCAAGAGGTCATTACTCTGGGGATTGACACACATTTGAGTTTAATGCAGTGACACCAATCATTTAGACAAAGTTAAAAAATCTACTCCAGTAACTAGAATTCTAGTGCCTGTCATTGTCACCATGTTAATGGCCCTGGAATTGGTCACCTACTCCTACCCCACTTCAGTGCATTCTTCATACAATTCCAGTGTGTTTTAAAATGCAAATCTAACAATGCCATTCTCCCACTTGGAGATTTTCAATGGCTACTGTACCAGTCAACATTCTGGTAGGAAAGAGACGGCTCACTCAGACAATAAACAAGGGAGTTCAATACAGGGATTATTTACAAAGTGTGGGCAGGGGTAAGGGAAACCAACAAAGAGTGATGGCACACCCCCAGGCTAGCCGCAGCAGCGCCATCACCACCTCTAGGCTGGAGGGGCAATGTCAGGGAGCAGCTGCAACTCAGGTGTTCTCAATAGGGGTGATATCACCCCTCCTCCAAGGGGGAGAAAATTGGTTGGGGCATAGTGAAAACATTTTTCTCTTTTTGTATATAGAGCACAGATATACATAGAGTACACAAATGTGTACATACAGTATATAAGCAAATTTCACTGGGGAATGATTAGGAAAGCAAAATGTCTTAAAAGTTTCCCAGCTCATAGGGTTGATAATGAAAAAAGGATTGAGAAACACTGCTTTAACTGAAAGATTGTGCCTCCTGACAGAATTTACGGCCTCATATAGAGGAATATGGTGGCCGCAGCCTGCACGGAGGGTGCCTGGGGAGCAGAGGCCCTGACCTCACTCCTCTCCTGTCCTCTGAGCATCTGCATGTGCTTCCTGAGGGCTGAATCCAACTGGACGCCAGAGCCTAAGGGAGTTTGTTAATATAGACCAGGTAGGTCAACCTCGTGGGGCCCAGAGCAGGATGACGAAGGTGGAGAGTGGATTTGGAGGGGCAAATGGAGAATAACCACAGCACTACCAAGAGCTCCTAGGGTCCAGGGCCATATATCTATTTTGGCTCCTAAAGGTCTGCACACCTGATCTCCTGCCTGCTCTTCACCCATCCCCCTTTTGTTGGACTCCACCATCTCATCCCATTGGTTTCCTCAAAACTGAGTGAGCTCCTGACTCAGGGCCTTTGCCACAAACACGCTGCTCCTTCTATATGGCCATGTTTCTTTCCCTCCTTCTTATCCCTCAGCTCTCAGCTTACATGCCACTTTCTCAGGGACCCTCCCTGACCCCCTGGCAGAGATAGATTTTCTCCATTCTAGTGTCTCCTCGAAGCACTAATTATGATCGCAATTCAGATAATTATTTGTGTAATCATTTGCTTAATTTCTCTCTCTCCCACCAGACCAAATGTTTTATGAGGTGAATGCCTAGCACTCAATAAATATCTGAAATTAAGAACTCAGTAAGTATTGGATGAATAGGTACATGCCAGCAGGATATAAATACACCAAAGGCACAGTAGCTTCCTGAAGTCACTGTCTGTGTTAAAACATAGCTTTACCGCTTACTAGCTGTGTGATCTTAAGCAAACTGCTTAAGCTCTCTGAGCCCCAAACTTTACTCATCTATGAAATGAGGATAATAATAGTAGCTATTTTAATAGTAGCTGTGGAGAGGGAAAATAAGTTAGTACATGTAAAGTGCTTAGAAGAGGACTTGGTAATTGCTCAATAAATGACATCATCATCGTCATTATCATTAAACCTTCATTGTGTAATTCTTCTATTGTTAACTGGCTGTTTGGTGATGACATTTGCATTAATCAGAGAAGAAAAAAAGGTATGTTAATCTTAGATAGCACTCATACTAACCATATCATTTTTAGAACTCGGAACCCAATTTTCTTGATACCGAATTCTGAAAACAATTTAGTTTTCCTCTTGTTATATAGTTAGAGTCTAGGGAAAAGTTATTTGATGATTAATTGAGTTTACCCTGTAAAAACCAAAGATTAATCCTTTTTCTGTGAAGAATGTGACAGCTTGGGCTGCTGTGCAAGTCCTTGCTTTGTGATTTCCGTCCCAAGGTTTTGTTCCTAACTCTATATCAGACAAATCAGACACAAAGCGGGAGATGGGGCAGGAAGTGGCATCAGGATTGCTCTGTGTTCCAAGATACATGGTCTTGGGACAATCAGAGTTGCTTTCTGAGAGGCCACTGGGTCACTAGGAGATGCAGGGAGACCAGCTGAGTAGCTGCCAATCACACTGAGAGTGGGACAGAGGATGAAGCACCAGGAAAAGCAAGGAAGGTAACAGGAGTAATACCATGAGACAGGGCACTGACAGCGCCTGCTAGAAACATCTGATCCATTTTCCTGGATGGCGCATCTCCTGTGTGGGAACAATCTAACTGGATTGGGTGGACACACACTGCCTTTTGCACTACAGCAATGCTAAGCATAGACTGAATCACCAAGTCTCACACTAGTCAGAACCTCCCCACTCTGTCTTTTAACAGTGGAAGAAAGTGAGCCACACAGCTATGATAGCATCGGTGCATGATCTCATATGGCCTGACTCCAGGCCAGTATCATTGTCTTCCTTGCCTTTCTCATGTTGCTCGCTCTTCAGATTCTGACTAGAAACTAAAATTAATTCTCATAAAGTCCCCACAAGCAAACCAACTCCCTTCCTTGAGCCACACCACCTGAGTGGGCATCCTGACAATCGCACACATGCATTACCTGCTATCCCAGCTCCATTACTGGAACCTGAGCAATGTCAGCACCATGTGTCCTTGATTTTTCCGAGTGAACCGTGCATTTGACATGGATGGGGGCATGCATGGCCGAGCAATCACTGTCACAGAGGGAAGAATTTATGCTTGCATCTGTGTCTCACCTCTTTTCACATCTGGTCCTGGTAGGCCTTTGGGAATTTGTTGGAGAAGGGAAAGGAGAGCAGTGAAGAGGACTCTCAGTACCGTGGGAGCCAGGGATGAATAAAGATGAGATTGCCACTCTTCCACCTCAAGAGAAGCAGTGGGTTCTGACTGTTTAGTGACTTCATTTCCTTGACCTGAATGCTTCTCTTGTCAGATATTAAGAACCTTAGAAGCATCTCATAAGATGAGTCTCGTGGTTCACCGAGCCAGGATTTTTTTTTGAGGATCACCAAGGAAAAGAGTGCTTCACATCTTTAGGGATGTGTCTCAAGGAGTTCATTTCCCTTATTAACCAGGAGTAGGTTTATCCCTCATGAATTCATTCAAACTCTTTTTGAAATAGTGCATTTCTGTATCATCTTTTTAAGTTAAGATTCTGTTTGTTTAGCCCATGTTGATACAGTAGCTCTTTATTTTCCCTGTAACACTGGTGGGAAGTACCAGGACTCCAGAACTCAGAGAGTGGTGGCTAAGCCCTTCTGGATTTTATAAATGCCCTTTTAATCCGTCCCCAGCCTTTATTCTCAAAGTTAAAAGGTCTCTGCATTTTAATCAGACTTCATATGACAGTGTCTTGATCCCATTGCTTATCATAATTGCCTCCCATTTTTATCCCACCTCTTTTGGATGCCAAGGACAGAACTATATGCAATATTCCCAAGTCTAGACATACCTTGGGCTAGGAGTAAAGAAAGGGGAATGTCCTCTCTTTGGTTTATTTTGAGCTTCATGGAAATGCAGCACAATTAGAAAATGTTTTTGTTGTTATGACTGGCTGCCTCTCTTTGCTGTAAGAGCACAGTGGACTGATAACATCAAGGAGTAAAGTATCTATGATGATTATTTTCTAAGTGCAGATGGGTTCAGAGCTCATCACCTTCCAAACAGCATCCCTCCACGCTGATGGCAGTCAGATACCTGCCTGCTCACTTTCCCGGTGCTGTGGAGCCATAGTCTGTGACCACACAACATTTTCTGACCAGTCCCCTTGTTCAGAACTGTTTACTTAGCTCAGTGAATGAGAACGCGGTATGAGTGGGATCCCAATAGCTGGAGTTCCTCTTCCACATGGGTCATCACTCTGTAAAGAAAGTCAAGTTTGCTGGCAGGCACCATTCTTTCTATAAGCAAATGACTCACAGTGGCATGTTTGGCAATGTATTCCAAACATATTTTGTCTCCAATGCACAGAAACAAATATCTTTTACATTGCAAATCAGTACACAGACACATGCACACATCTGAAACCAAAATTTCGCAAAATAATACTCTTGCTAGGTGATAAAAGGTAAAAATAAGCAAAATATGGTGCAAAAACCATCCCCAAACAATCTTTTCAAAAGATGCTAGTCGTATCATACTAAATTGATTTTGGGCACAAACTGCTGAGACGAGCAGTTTGAAAAACAATAGGTTATAATACTTTTATGTAAAGGACTCAAACTTTTTCTTTTCATTCTTTTCCTTTTAAAATTTCTTTTCCTTCCTTCCTCCCTCCTTCCTTTCCTACCTTCCTTTCCTTCCTTCCTTCCTATCTGTCTTTCTTTTTTTCTTTCTTTCTTTCCTTTTTGAGAAATGCTTTTGGAGAGAGATTAAAGTACAAAGTTAGCAACATGCCAATCTGATCCCCACTAAGAGACCGGAAATTCACATTGTTTCCCAGTCTATGACTCATATCCTGGGTCACAGGCTACGCGTGTCTTTGGCTTCACTTTACGTTGCTAAATTACTCCCCAAAAAGGTCACACCAGTGTACTTCTCCAATATCAGTGCCTGAGAGGTCCCGAGTCTCTGCTTCCTTGGTAATGCTGATATTGTGAAACTTTAAAAGTTTTGCTAATCTGATGTGAAATTGTTCAAAAGATCATTCTCATAATTATTATTGAAATTGAACATTGATATATATTGATCAATCAGACTTCCTTGTACATGAAATGACTTTTCATATTTTTGGTCCATTTTTCTATTAGGTTGTACTTTGTTATTAATTTGTAGCAGTTTTTGGTGTATTTGATATAGCAAGCATCTATATACTAAGCGTTTGTTAGTTACATGAACATCATGTATTACACGTAATACAAATCATGTATTACATACTCCCTTCTTTCCCCTCTGATTTGCTATCCCATTTCTACCATTTTGCGAAACTATGCACGTCTCTTTCTAAGATTTCTACTCTCTTCTATTGTCCTATTTGCTTATCTTTGAATCAATACCATACTGTTTTAATTATGATAGTTTTATAATAGGTTTAATCTTCCCTCTTTTTCTTCTTCAGCTACTCTTGGCCCTTTATTCCACTATATAAGTTTTAGAATATATTTTTACAATCCATAAAAATTCTTGTTGGTATTTGAATGGAATTATTTGTAATTTGTAATTTGGGTAGGATTGTCATCTTTTTGAATTTTTCAAATTGTTTAACAAAGTCTATGTCTCTGTTCATTCAGATTATCTTTTATTTCTTTAATAATACAACTTTTCTCCATTAATGATATTGAAAATATCTTGTTAGATTTATTTCTAAATAACTCATAGTTTTGTTAACACTTAGAATATTGTCTCTTTTCTGTAATATTTTCTAATCGATTATTTTTGGTGTGGAGGAATGCTATTGAGTTTTGTATGTCAATCTGGAAATCTTTATGAGCTTTCTTATTGCTTCAAAACTTGGCTTGGATTTTCTAGCTAGATACTTACATAATAAATATGAGAACCACATTATTATGCTCAAATTCTTATAGTGTTTGCAAATACACCTGTTATGATTATCTGTATACACATATCTGGGTTGACAAAAGCTTCCATTTCTCTTAAGTCAAGAGAGGGATGACTGGTCATATGGAAAGCATATGGGGTACTTTTCAAGAAACTGTCAATCTGTTTTCCAAATGGTTGTATGATTTTCCATTCACTCCTCCAGCAGTGTATGCAAATTCCAGTGCTCGACATCTTTGACAACACTTGATATGTTCAGCCTTTTTAATTTTAGACGTTCTAGTCAGTATGTAGTATTTTACTGTGGTTATAACTTGCATTTCCCTAATGCCTTATGAAGTTGTGTACCTCTTCATGTACTTACTTGTCATCTGAACACTTTATTTAGTGACGTGTCCGTTCACATCTTTTGCCCAGTTTTTAAAATTACATTGTCTCTCTTATAACTAACTTGTAAAAATTCTTTATATATTCAAGATAAAAGTCCTTTGTTAGATGTTTAGCAAGTATTTTCTCCCAGTACATGGCTTGTCTTCTCATTGTCTTAAATGTCTTTTGAAGAGAAGAAATGTTTAATTTGATGAAGTCCTATGTATTGATTTTTTCTTTTATAGTTCTTTTGTTTCATGTCGTATTTAAGAAATCTTTGCCAAACCCAAGGTTAAGATTTTGTCCTGTTTTCTTCTCTGTTTTATTTTATAATATTAGCTTTTACATTTAGGCTTGAGATCCATTTTGAGTTAATTTTTAGAATCAGGTAAGAGTTGAGGTTGTCTATCCAATCATTCCAGCACCATTTACTGAAGATTATCTTTTCCCCCATTAGATTGCTTATACACTTTTGTCGAAAATCAATTGACCATATATGTGAGACCAATTTCTAAACTCACAATTCTGTTTCATTGATCTATATGTCTTCTTTCTGTCAAAACTACATTATCTTAATTACTATAGTTTTATAATAAATCTTGAAACTAGTTAGTCAAGTCATCCAACTCTTCTCTTTTTAAATGTTGGCTATTTTGGCAATTTTATTTGCATACAAATTTTTTATTCAGATTTTATCTTATTTATTATTGAAGTATAGTTGATGTACAATATTATATTAGTTTCATGTGCACAACATAATGATTTGACATTTATATACATTACAAAATGATCATCACAATGTCTAGTTACCGTCCGTCATCATACAAAAAGTTATTACATTATTATTGACTATATTCCCTATGCTGTACATCTCCATTCTTACTTATTTTATAACTGAAAGTTTGTACCTTTTAATCCCCTTCACCTGTGTTACCCATCCTTTCACCCCTCCTCACCTCTACTGACTGCCAGTTTGTTCTTTGTATCTATGAGTTTGTTTCTGTTTTATTTTGTTTATTCAATGGTTTTGTTTCTTAGATTCCACATATGAGTGAAACCTTGTGGTATTTGTCTTTCTCTGTTTGACTTTTTTCACATAGCATAATACCCTCTCATTCCATCCATGTTGTTGCAATGGCAAGATTTCATTGTTTTTCATTTATTTGCTTATTTTCGGATGTACATCATAATATATTTCGAATTCTGTGTAGATTACATCATGTTCACCACCCAAAAACTAATTATAGTGCATCCCCTCACGTGTGAGCCTAAGCACCCCTTTTGCCCTCCCTCCTCCCTGCTTCCCCTTTGGTAGCCACCAATCCAATCTCCAATGCTATGTGTTTGTTGTTTTTATCTTCTACTTATGAGTGAGATCATATGGTATTTGACGTTCTTCCTCTGACTTATTTCACTCAGCATAATACCCTGAAGGTCCATCCATGTTGTCACAAATGGCCAGATCTCATCATTTCTTATGGCTGAGTAGTAGTCCATCGTGTATAAATACCGCATCTTCTTTATCCATTCATCCCTTGATGGCCACCTAGGTTGCTTCCAAGTCTTGGCTATTGTGTATAATGCTGCAATGAACATAGGGGTGAAAGTATCTTTATGCCTTTGTGTTTTCAAGTTCTTTGGATAAATACCCAGCAGTGGGATAGCTGGATCATATGGTAGATCTATCCTTAATTTTCTGAGGATACTCCATACTGCTTTCCATAGTGGCTGCACCAGTTTGCACTGCCACCAGCGTGAACAAGGGTTCCCTTCTCTCCACATCCTCTCCAACGTTTGTTGTTTCCTGTCTTGTTAATTACAGCCATTCTGACCGGAGTAAGGTGACACCTCATTGTAGTTTTGATTTGCATTTCCCTGATAACTAATGATGTTGTGCATCTTTTCATATGCCTGTTGGCCATCCGTATATCTTCTTTGGAGAAATGTCTGTTCAGATCTTTTGCCCATTTTCTAATTGGATTGTTGTGGTTTTTTGTTGATGAGCTGTATTAGTTCTTTGTATACTTTGGATATTAAACCCTTATCTGATATATGGTTTGCAAATATCTTCTCCCAATTGTTAGGTTGTCTTTTCATTTTGTTGATGGTTTCCTTTGCTGTGCAGAAGCTTTTAAGTTTGATGTAGTCCCATTTGTTCATTTTTTCTTTTGTTTCCCTTGCCCGGTCAGAGATAGGACTTGAAAATATGCTGCTCAGACCAATGTCAAAGAGCGTACTGCCTATGTTTTCTTCTAGAACTTTCATGGTTTCAGGTCTTACATTCAAGTCTTTAATCCATTTTGAGCTGATTTTTGTTCCTGGTGTAAGGGAATGGTCTACTTTCATTGTTTTACATGTGGCTGTCCAGTTTTACCAACACCATTTATTGAAGAGACTCTCTTTTCTCCATCGTATGCTCTTGGCTCCCTTGTCAAATATTAACTGCCCACAAATGTGTGGGTTTACTTCTGGGTTCCCAATTCTGTTCCATTGATCTGTTGTCTGTTTTTGTGCCAGTACCATGCTGTTTTGGTTACTAGGGCTTTGTAGTATATTTTGAAATCAGGGAGTGTGATACCTCCAGTTTTGTTCTTTTTTTCTCAGGAATTCTTTGGCTATTTGGAGTCTTTTGTTGTTCCATATAAATTTTAGGATTCTTTGTTCTATTTCTGTGAAAAATGTTGTTGGAACTTTGATAGGGATTGCTTTGAATCTATAGATTGCTTTAGGAAGTATGGACATTTTAATGATGTTAATTCTTCCAATCCAAGAGCATGGAATATCTTTCCATTTCTTTGTGTCTTCTTCTATTTCTTTCAACAATGTTTTATAGTTTTCGGTGTACAGATCTTTCACCTCTTTGGTTAAGTTTATTCCTAGGTATTTTATTCTTTTTGTTTCAATTGTAAATGGGATTGTATTCTTAATTTCTCTTTCTGTTATTTCGTTGTTAGTGTATAGAAACACAACCGATTTTTGCATGTTGATTTTGTATCCTGCGACTTGACTGTATTCCTTTATTGTTTCTAAAAGTTTTTTAGTGGAATCTTTAGGGTTTTCTAGATATAAAATCACATCATCTGCAAAGAGTGACAGTTTCACTTCTCCTTTTCCAATGTGGATCCTTTTTATTTCTTTTTCTTGCTTGATTGCTCTGGCTAGCCCTTCCAATACTATGTTAAATAAGAGTGATGACAGTGGGCATCCTTGTCTGGTTCCTGTTCTTAGAGGGATAACTTTCAGTTTTTCTCCATTGAGAATGATATTTGCTGTGGGTTTGTCATATATGGCCTTTACTATGTTGAGGTATTTTCCTTCTATACCCGTTTTATTTAGAGTTTTTATCATAAATGGATGCTGTATCTTGTCAAATGCTTTCTCTGCAACTGCTGAGATGAGCATGTGATTTTTATTCTTCATTTTGTTAATGTGTTGTATCACGTTGATAGATTTGCAGATGCTGAACCATCCCTGCATACCTGGAATGAAACCCACTTGATCATGATGTATGATCTTTTTAATGTATTGTTGTATTCGATTTGCTAGTATTTTGTTGAGGATTTTTGCATTGATGTTCATCAGTGATATTGGCCTGTAATTTTCTTTTATTGTGTTGTCCTTGTCTGGTTTTGGTATCAGGATAATGTTTGCTTTGTAAAAGGAGTTAGGAAGCCTCCCCTCCTCTTCAATTTTTTGGAAGAGTTTGAGAAGGATAGGTATTAAGTCTTCTTTGAATGTTTGGTAGAATTCACCAGGGAAGCCATCTGGTCCTGGACTTTTATTTTTTGGGAGGTTTTGATTGCTGTTTTGATCTCCTTACTGGTGATTGGTCTATTCAAATTTTCTACTTCTTCCTGGTCCAGTTTTGGAAGGTTGTATGTTTCTAAGAATTTATCTATTTCTGCTAGATTATCCAATTTGTTGGCATATAGCTTTTCATAGTATTCTCTTATTATCTTTTGTATTTCTGAGGTGTCCATTGTAATCTCTCCTCTTTCATTTTGATTTTATTTATTTGAGCCTTCTCTCTTTTTTTCTGGGTGAGTCTAGCTAAGGGTTTGTCAATTTTGTTTATCTTTTCAAAGAATCAGCTCTTGGTTTCATTAGTTTTTTCCATTGTTTTTTAGTCTCTATTTCATTTATTTCTGCTCTGATTTTTATTATTTCTTTCCTTCTGCTGACTTGGGGCTTTGTTGTTCTTTTTCCAGTACCTTTAGATGCACTTTTAGATTGTCTATTTTGGATTTTTCTTCTTTGTTGAGGTAGGCCTGAATTGCTATAAACTTCCCTCTTAGAACCGCTTTTGCTGTCTTCCACAGATTTTGGTATGTTGTGTTTTCATTTTCATTTGTCTCCAGGAATTTTTTGATTTCTTCTTTGATTTCTTCATTGATCCAATCGTTGTTCAGCAGCATTTTGTTTAATCTCCACATTTTTATGGCTTTTCTGGTTTTCTTCCTGTAGTTGATTTCTAGTTTCATACCTTTGTGGTCGTAAAAGATGCATGGTATTAGTTCGATCTTCTTAAATTTACTGAGACTTGTTTTGTGGCCTAATATGTGATCAATTCTGGAGAACGTTCCATGGGCATTTGAAAAGAATGTGTATTCTGTGGTTTTCGGATGGAATGTTCTGTATATATCTACTAAGTCCATCCGATGTAATGTATCCTTTAAGGCCAGTGTTTCCTTATTGATCTTCTGATTGGATGATCTATCCATTGGTGTATGTGGAGTGTTAAAGTCCCCTACTACTATTTGTTATTGTCTATTTCTCCTTTTATGTCTGTTAACAATTACTTTATATATTTAGGTGCTCCTATGTTGGTGCATAGATGTTTACAAGTGTTATATTTTCTTGTTGGATTGTTCCCTTTATCATTATGTAGTGCTCGTCTTTGTCTCTTGTTACAGTTTTTGTTTTAAAGTCTATTTTGTCTGATATAAGTATTGCTACCCCCACTTTCTTTTCTTTGCCATTTGCATGGAATATCTTTTTCCATCCTTTCACTTTCTGTTTGTGAATGTCTTTAGGTCTGAAGTGTGTCTCTTGTATGCAGCATATACATGGGTCTTGTTTTTTTTATCCAATTGGCCAACCTATGGTATTTGATTGGAGCATTTAGTCCATTGACATTTAAAGTAGCTATTGATAAATATGTATTTATTGCCATTTTGTCACTTTTTTTTTCTGGGTGTTTTAGTAGTTCTTCTCTGTTCCTTTCTTGTTCTCTTGCTCTCTTCCCTTGTGGTTTGATGACTATCTTTAGAAATTTGTTTGATTTCTTTTGTTTTACTTTTTTTCTTGCTTGTTAAAGGTTTCTGATTTGTGATTACCACGAGGATCCTATTTAATATACTATGCATATAACAGTCTATATTGAGTTGATAGACTCTTTAGCTTGAACTCTTTCTAAAAGCTCTACTTTTTCACTCCCCTCCTCCCACATTATATGTTTTTCAAATCGTATATAGTCTCTTGTTTTGTGTGTGTCTATCTATTACCCTTTTATCATTGAAATAGGTGATTTTAGTACATTTGTCTTTTAACCTTCATATTATCTTCACAGGTAGTTGATCTGCTGCCTTTACTATAGTTTTACCTTACAAGTGATTTTATTGCCTGCTTTTTTTGTTGTTGTTCTTTTGGTTTTTTGATAATTTTTTTAATCTCTATTTGTGGTCATTGGTTTCCCACTTAAATAAGTCCCTTCATCATATCTTGAAGAACTGGTTTCTTGGTGATAAACTCCTTTAATTTGTGCTTGTCTGGGAAGCACTTTATCTCTCCTTCCATTCTGAATGACAACCTTGATGGATAGAATATTCTTGGCTGTAGGTTTTTTCCTTTTAGCACTTTAAATATATCGTGCCATTCTCTTCTCACCTGTAGTGTCTCGACTGAGCAGTCCACTGATAGCCTGATGGACTTCCCTTTATATGTCACTTGTGGCCTTTCTCTTGCTGCTTTTAGGATTCTCTCTTTGTCTTTAATTTTTGATATTTTAATTATAATATGTCTTGGTGTGGGCCTCTTTGGGCTTCTCTTGTTTGGAGCTCTCTGTGCTTCCTGAACTTGGATGTCTGTTTCCTTCCTCAGGTTAGGAAAATTTCCATCTATTATTTTTATAAATAAATTTTCTGCCCTTTTGTCTCTCTCTTCTCCTTCTGGAACACCTATAATCCGAATGTTAGTGCTCTTGATATTGTCCCAGAGTTCCCTTAGACTGTTCTCATTCTGTTTAATTCTTTTTTCTCTTTTCTGTTCTGCTTGGGTAATTTCCTCTAGTCTTTCATCTACCTCACTGATCCATTCTTCTGCTTCCTCTACTCTGCTACTGAGTCCCTCTAGTGAATTTCTCATTTCCAGTATTGTATTCTTCATTCTGACTGTTTTTTTAATATCTTCCAGTTCTTTGCTGATGTGCTCACTGTGTTCATCCATTCTTCTCCCCATATCTGTGAGCATCCTCATGATATTTTGTTTGAACTCTTTGTCAAGTAGGTCGTTAGTTTCTGTTTCATTTAGTCCTTTTTCTGGGGTTTTGTCCTGTTCCTTTGCTTGGAAAGTATTCTTTTCCCCCCTCATTATGCCTCTTTCTCTGTGCTTATTTCTATGTATTAGGTGAGTTGGCTATGTCCCCTGATCATGGAGAAGTGGCCTAATGTATGAGATGCCTTGTGAGGCCCAGCAGTGTGCTTCCCTCTAGTCACCAGTTCATAAGAACCAGGAGTGACCTCTTTGTGAGCTACTTGTGTCCTTCTGCTGTGGCAGGGTTGCTCCCACTGCAGGTACACAGGGAGTCTAATCTTTCCTTCCCTGGCCAGCTGTTTGTAAATCTGGTTTGGGGAGCCTCAGCACTGTTTGCTGCAAAGTCTATCAGCACACTCCTATTGCAGTTTTCCTCTTAATTGGGTTGGAACCCAGTGTAGTTGGTTGCTAGGCTCAGGGGTGTACAGTTGTGATAGGCCTCAGGCCTACAAGGCTGTTGTCAGTTCTCTTAGGAGTGCAGCTGAGTGGGGCTGGTCCTAGGCACAGGTGCACTCAATTGTTTCAGGAAGATGGGGCTGATCCTTTTTATGGCTCTTTGTGAAACACAGGTTTTCTGCCTCTGATAAGCCTCACCCCCCACAGGACCACATACACCGTCAACACAGTCCTGGTAGTGCACACTTCTCAACTCCCTGGAACGTAACCCAATGCCGCACTGCAGGGGCCCCCACTCCTCCACCAATCCTCCCCACAGTTCACCTGGTCCTCACACAGGCCCTGCCCCACAGAGGCAGACACCCTTGCCTGTCTGTAGAGGATCAAGTCACCCAGTCAATGCAGGCTGAAAAGTTGCCTGAGGGCCTGGTGTTAGGCAGGGTTGTCTGCCCTGGCTGAACTGGATTAAATTGGTGCTCTAGTGGGTGTGGCAGACCCCTGGGCTAACAAGCCAAGGGATGAACCTCAGTGGCACCCACGGAGTCTGTGTCAGCACGCCTGGACCAGCTCAGAACAATGGCCCCCACCAATGTCTCAGTCTCTGGAGAGGTCCCTCCTCTCACCAAGATGCCCCCAGAGCCCACCACGTGAGTCTCATTTCACCAAAGGACTGTCAGACTTCTCTCTGGTGACTTTAGGTTGCTGCAATGAGTGAGTTTGTGTGTGGGCCCTTTAAGACCCCGGTCTTTTCGGCATTTGGCTGATAGCTTTTCTAGGGGTATCCTCACTGCAGTTAATAGCCAGCAAAGCCAGACAGTAAGACCCCCCCCCTCAGTTGGCCTGAGTCTGAAGGATACTTATAGCAGTATCAGCCCCCGCTCTGGACACCACTCCTCCAGGGAGGGCTGCGGACATTAGGGTGGCTCCCACCTGGCCAGCTGAGAAGCTCCGCTGCTCCCAAAGGCAGATTTTTTCCTCTTCAGCAGGAATTTCTGCCTTCGTCAGGACTGTCCCTTGTGGGGTTTTTTTTAATCCAGTTTTCAGTTTTCAATCTGGGGTAATTTTTCCAAAAATTGTTGTATCTTGGTTGTGTTCACAGGAGGAGGTGAGTTCAATGCCTGCTCACATCGCCATCTTGACAAGATCTCTAACTCTCCAGATTTCGTTTTTTATGGCTAACATTCCATTATCTCTATATATGATATATAGAGAGATATAGACCACATCTTCTTTATCCATTAATCTATTGATGGACACTTAGCTTGCTTCTATATCTTGGCTATTATAAATAATGTTGCAATGAACATAGGGATGTATATATCTTTTCAAGTTAGTGTTTTTATTTTCTTCAGATAAATACCCAGAAGTGGAACTGCTAGATCATATGGTAGTTCTATTTTTAATTTTTGAGGGCCCTCCATACTGTTTTCCATAGTGGCTGCACCAGTTTACAATTCCACCAACCACACACGAGGGTTCACTTTTCTCCACACCCTTGCCGACACCTCTTATTTGTTGCCTCCATATAAATTTTAGAATCAGCTTGTCTATTTTTGTAAAGAATAAGCTTGCTAGGATTTTGATTGGGATTAAATGCAATACATAAATTATAGCAGCCTTTGCCATAATAGCCCTAAACTGGAAACAACCCAAATGTTTATCAAAAGTTTAAGGAATAAACAAATGTGGTATATCCGTATCATGGAATCCTACTCAACAATATAAAGGGATGAACTTTTGATGTATATAAAAGTGTGGATAAGTCTCAAAATTATGCTGAGTGAAAGAATCCAGACAAAAGAGAGTATATGCTGTATGATTCCATTTATATAAAATTCTAGAAACTGCAACATAATCTACAGTGGCAAAAAGTAGATCAGGGGGTGAGGTTTGGGTCTGGGAGGGAAAAAGACAGGGACTACAAAGGGATATGAGGAACCTTTGGGAGTGATGGATATGTTCGTTACTTTTATTGTGGTGATGGTTTCATGAGTGTCTACATATGCCAAAATGTAGCCAATTGTACAGTTTAAATATACACAGTTTAGATGTCACTTATACTTTAATAAATATGTGAAAAAATCTTACAGCAATTAATTTTTTTCTTATCTATTCCCCATTGACAATACTGTGTAATGTAGGGAGGATGGTAGACATCTTTGTATTGTTCCTGACTTCTAATGAAATGCTGCTACTGTCTCACAGGGATTCCCCCTTTTTTTCTTTTCCTTCCCCCTCCTTCCCTCTCTCCCCTTCTTTCTCTCTCTCTCTCTTCCCTTCACTCTATTTCTTTCTTTCTCTTTTGCCATAGGTCTGTGATAAAGTCTATTAAGTTAAAGAGGTTCCTAGATCTCTAACAATTTTTTTTAGATAAGTTGAAGTTTACAATTGCTTTTTTGTGTGTTTTTTGCATTTGAAGAATTATATGTTTTTATTCTTATTCTGTTAATGTAAAGGATTATGCTCATATATATGAATATATATACAAATTTCTAAATACATTTGCATTTTTTAGATAAACCTTATTTAGTCTTGAAACATTTTTGCTCTTAAAATGATAGGTTCAATATACTACAGTTTTTTTCAATTATTTTATTGATGTCATATGGGTTTATAACATTGTGTAATTTCAGGCGTACGTTATTATATCAGTTTCTGTATAGACTGCATCGTGCTCACCACCGTCACCGTACATATGTGCCCCTTTCCCCCTTTCCCCCACCCTACAGCCTCCTTCCCCTCTGGTAACCACTAATCTCTTCTCTTTATCAATGTGTTTGTTTATCTTCCACATGTGACTAAAGTCATATGGTGTTTGTCTTTCTCTATCTGGCTTATTTCACTTAACATAATATGCTCAAGGTCCACCCATGTTGTTGCAAAGGGGTGATTTTGTCTTTTTGTAAAGCTGAGTAGTATTCTATTGTATATATATAGACCACATCTTTATCCTTTCATCAGTTGATGGGCACTTGGGTTGCTTCCACATCTTGGCTATTGAGGATAATGCGCAATGAACATAGGGCTGCATAAATTTCTTTGAATTGTTTATTTCATGTTCTTTGGATAAATACTCAATGGTGTGATAGCTGGATTGTATGGTATTTCTATTTTTAATTTTTTGAGAAGTATCCATACTGTTTTCTGTAGTGGCTGCACCAGTCTGCCTTCCCACCAGCAGTGTATGAGCATTCCCTTTTCTCCACATCCTCTGCAACATTTGTTATTTTTTGTCTTGGTAATTATAGTCATTTATGGAGATGTAAGGTGATATCTCATTGAGGTTTGCTTTATACTTCCCTAATAATTAGTGATGTTGAACATCTTTTCGTGTGCCTGTTGGCCATCTGTACGTCTTCTTTGGGAAAAAGTCTGCTCATTTCCTCTGCCCATTTTTTGATCGGATTGTTTGTTTTTTTGTTGTTGAGTTGTGTGAGTTCTTTATGTATTTTGGAAATTAACCTATTGTTGGATATATGATTTGCAAATATTTTCTCCCAGTTGATGGATTGTCTTTCTGTTTTTTTCATGGTTTCCTTTGCCTTGCAGAAGCTTTTTAGTCTGAGGTAGTCCCATTTGTTTATATGTTCTCTTGTTTCCCTTGCCTGAGTAGACATAGTATTCAAAAAGGTGTTGATAAGACTGACTTCAGGGGGCCTGCCTTGTGGCCGAGTGGTTTAGTTCCCATGCTCCTCTTCAGTGGCCCAGGGTTCCACCAGTTCGGATGCTGGGTGTGGACATGGCACCACTCATCAGGCCATGCTGAGGTGGTGTTCCACATAGCACAACCAGAGGCACTCATAACTCAAATATACAACTATATGCTGGGGGGCTTTGGGGAGAGGAAGGAAAAAAAGAAAGAAGATTGGCAACAGATCTTAGCTCAGGTGCCAATCTTTAAGAAAAAAGAAAATAAAGACTAACGTCAAAGAGTGTAGTACCTATATTTTCTTCCAGGACCTTTACGGTTTCAGGTCTTATATGCACGTCTTTAATACAATTTGAGTTAATTTTTGTGTATGGTGTAAAATAATGGTCTACTTTCATTCTTTTGCATGTGACTGTCCAGTTTTCCCAACACCATTTATTGAAGAGACTTTCCTTTCTCCATTGTATGTTCTTGGCTCCATTTTCAAAGATTAGCTGTCCATAGATGTGTTGTTTTATTTCTGGGTTCTCGATTCTGTTCCACTGATCTGTGTGTCTGTTTTTGTACCAGTACCATGCTGTTTTGATTACTATAACTTGGCAGTATATTTTGAAGTCAGGGATTGGGGTGCTTCTAGCTTTGCTCTTTTTCTCAGGATTGCTTTGGCTGTTTGGGGTCTTTTGTTGTTTCATATGAATTTTAGGATTCTTTGTTCAATTTCTGTGAAGAATTTCATTGGGATTCTGATTGGCATTGCATTGAATCTGTAGAATGCTTTAGGTAATATGGAAATTTTAACTATGTTTATTCTTCCAAGCCATGAGCATGGAAGATCTTTCCATTTCTTTATGTCTTCTTCACTGTCTTTCAATAATGTCTTATAGTTTTCAGTGTATAGGTCTCTTGCGTCCTTGGTTAAATTTATTCCTAGATATTTTAATCTTTCTGTGGTGATTGCAAATGGAATTGTATTCTTGAGGGCTCTTTCTGCTAGTTCATTATTAGTGCATAGAAATGCAACTGATTTTTCTAAGTGGATTTTGTACCCTGCAACTTTTCTGTAGTTGTTTATTATTTCTAATAGTTTTCTGGTGGGTTCTTTAGGGTTTTCTGAAAATAGGATCATGTCACCCACAAATAGCAAGAGTTTCACTTTTTCCTTTCCAATCTGGATACCTTTTATTTCTTTTTCTTGCCTAATTACTCTTGCTCGAAACCTCCAGTACTATATTGAATAGGAGTGACAAGTGGCCACCCTTGTCTTGTTCCTATTCTCAGAGGGATGGCTTTCAGTTTTTCACCATTATTTTTTGAGGAATGTTTTTTGTTTTTTAAACTACTAGTTCTCTCTCCTCCTCTGCCTGAAGCATTTCTATATTTCTGTCCTCTAATTCACTAATTCTGTCCTCCATAACATCAGCTCTAATTTTTTATGGTTTCTAGATTATTTTTTATCTCATTGTGTTCCTCATACCCAGAATTTCTAGGGTTTTTTTTAGAGTTTCAATCTCTTTGGTGAAGTATTCCTTCCGCTCATTAATTTTATTCCTGAGCTCACTGACCTCTTTCTGAGTTTTCTTGTAACTCATTGAGTCTCTTTATGACAACTATTTTTGAATTATCTATCATTTAGATTGTAAATTTCTGAGACTGGGTTGGTTTCCGGAGACTTGTCATTTTCCTTCTGCTCTAAAGTTTTACTGTAGTTCTTCATGGTATTTGATGAATTGATCCTTTGCTGGCACATTTATGGTAATATCAGGGTGCAGATTCCACCTGCCACTGCTTGGGGGAAGCAGGAGCTGTACTTTCTGATCTTTCCCCATCTGCTGGAAGTCGTGTGGGTATGGCTACTCTGCATTTGCCTGAGCTGGCTGCAGCCACTCTGCAGGTTGAGCTCACCTGGCCATCTGCATTGGATGGGTGGGTCAGGCACTGTAGGCAGGGCCTCTCTGCTTGGCAAAGGACTGGCTAAGCTGCTGCATGCTAGGTGGAAGGGTCACCTATGTAGGGGCTGAGCACAACTTGGTGGGTCCCATAGGCTTCTGTGCTATGTGGGCTGGGTTCCTTCTGAGTCAGGGGGGTGCTTTCTCACCTGCACTGTGCTATGGGTGGGTCATCCATGTTGGGACTGAGCTCTTGACACTTGGTGTAGAGCGTTCCTACTGGTGGGGCGGCTTTGGCACAGGGGGTGCTCCTGAGGGCTGGGTGCAACTCCAAATGTGTGAATGCAGGCTGGACTGTCCTCGCCTCCTCTTACAGTCATGCTACCACTGTGTGATGATCTACAACCTAGCTCACTGCTGACAGAGGGGGAGAGATGTGCTCACCTAGTTCCACTGCCTCCAGGGAATCCAGTCCACCCACCTTCAGACGTACAACTGCATCAATCTCTTAGATGTCCTGTTGTGCTGTGCAGGGAATGCTCTGCAGGTTAATGAGTGTCCATTTAGTTTTAACTTAAAAGGAAGAGACTAAGGGAACAACTCACTGTACCATAATGCTGACATCACTTGCCATAGTTTTATTTAGGATTTTTTGCATGAATGTACACAAGTGAGGTTGTCCAAAATATTATTTTTTGCTCATGTTTTTCCTGTTCTTATGTCAAGTTGGGGCCCATAAAATGTGTTGGAACACTCTCCTGTTTTCTATATTCTCTGAAACAACTTATGCAATATAGTTTATCTGTTCCTCAAAGGTTTGTAAAACCTCATCTAAAAATCATCTACTGGTGTCTTTTAAGAGTAAGGTATATATTTAATATATATATTTATAGAATCAATTACTTTAATTATATGAATCATCTAGGTTTTCTATTTCTTCCTTAGTCAATTTTTTTAAAGACTTTATTTTTTAGAGCAGTTTAAGTGTCCCCACACATGCATAACCTCCCCCATTATAAACATCTCCTACCAGAGTGGTACATTTGTTACAGTTGATGAATCTATGTTGGTACATTATAATCACCCAAAGTCCATAGCTTAAATTACTGTTCACTCTTGGTGTTGTATATTCAATGAGTTTGGACAAATGTGTAATAACATATATCCATCATTATGGTGTCTACAGAGTATTTTCACTGCCCTAAAAGTCCTCTGTGTTCCACTTATGCATCCCTCCCCCAACCCCAACACTTTGTAACTACTGATCTTTTGACTATCTCTATAGTTTTGCTTTTTCTAGAATGTCATATAGTTGGAGTCATACAGTATGTACACTTTCAGATTGATTTCTTTCACTTAGTAACAGGTATTTAAGGTTCCTGCATGTCTTCTCATGGCTCAATAGCTCATTTATTTTTAGTGCTGAATAATAGTCCACTATCTGGATGTACTACATTTATTTACCCCCTTAGTCAATTTTTGTGGTTTATGTTTTCCATATACTTGACCACTCTAAGCTTTAAAATTTATTTTTTAAAAGATATTCATAATATATATATTTTATATTATTCATAATATATATACAATATGATATAGTATACATACACTCTCTCTATATATATACACTATGTATTACTATTTGTTTGACTGGGCTTGCTAAATTTTCTCTTATTTAAAAGAACTAGATTTTGGTTTTGATGATTTGCTTGGTTGATTTATTATTTCATTTTCTAGTCTGCTCATATCACTATTTATTCCTTCATTCTATTTCATGTTTTTTATTGCTTTTCTAATTTCTTGAACTAAATGCATCATTTTTCAGTAAATACATTTAAGGCTATAAATTTCCCTATAAACACAGCTTTAGCTTCATCTTACAATACTAAATATCTTTATCTCACTGTGCTAAATCTGTGTTAAGTCCTCAGAACTATCTTGCATTTCAAGGCTCTCTGTGTCCAATCTAGACTTTGTTCTTAAAGTCTTATCCATTGAGTATTGTATTTGAATGACTACACTTATCCTTTCCAAGACTTCTAATTGGTTGTTTTAAAATCTAAATTTGTGAAAAATACTTTTGGTGGGAGGAAAATTCCAGATTGGAAGATTTTCTCTCAGTATCTTAACATCTTATTTTATTGTTAGCCTTCATGCTCATTGCTGATCTTTCTAAAGTAATATGTGCTTTCTCTGTCCCTTCTTCATGCCTTAACTTTTTTCTCTCTGTCTTTTTTTTTTTAACCACTTGACTATGATGAGTCTAAGTGTGGTTTTCTTTGTGTTTACATTACTTGAGAGTTCTGCATCTGTGCTTTGGTATCTCTCATCAGCTTTGCAGAATTTTCTTTACCATATGCCTATTCTAATTCTCTGTCTCCTCTCCCTTTGGGAATCCAGTTACATGTACTTTAGTCCTTTACATTATTTCCCACACGTGTCTTATGCTCTACTATGATTTTCTATTCTCTTTTCTCTCTAAGCTTCAGTTTGGATATTTTCTAATCACTTATCTTCAAGTTCCTACCTGCAGTTCTTCACTTTGGATATTATATTTTGTAGTTCTAAAATGCTACTTTGGTTCATTTTATAGATTCACATATATAGTAATTTTTTATTATATGCTAGACATTTTAGTAAAAGGAATTGTAGAGGCTCTGGATGATATGTTCCACCAGCAAAGATTCCCTGTCTGAAACTTTATGCACAGTAGTAAGTAGGTGACCACCACAATCTAATCAGAATTTGAGCTGGGTTGGGGCTGGCTTGCAGTTTTAGGAAGATTCATCTCATTCACCTGTATTTTCTCTCCATTTCTTGGACATGTCCCTTCTGAACTTTTGATTGATACACTGGTTGGTTTCTATCTCCTCAATCTTAAAAATGCAAGAGAAAATTTAAGCTCATCCTTTAGACATTTGCAGTTCTGCTCTTTCCAAATTTGGCAAATGTCTTGGGGAAGAGAACAGGCATGAGTTTGAGGTGGCCTATACCCTTCAAACAGGACAATTGCTCCTAAATATTGTGAGACCAGTAGGGATTTCCCACCTGTCAAAGTTCCATAGCCTTTCATACAGCCTTAAATTTTGAAAATGGATCATGGGGAAAGCCAGTTGTGCATTAATGGCTCCTCAGATTTCCAAATGTTATGGCAACCCTATACAGCTTCCAAAAGCTTTGCTTATTTCTCTTTTCTCTAACAAATCCCTGTGTGTTTGCTAGTTCTGATCCTCAACTGAATCAAAAATCAGCAAATGTGCCCAGAGGGAAAAAAACAACCGATAACTTACTACTCACATCAGAAGGACTGTCACTTTGAAATTTTAGTTTGTTTAATTCTTTGTTTCTACAACTCTCCAAACTTTAAAAGCATGATTTTTTGCAATTATCCAGATTTTTAAGTTGTTGCAGTGAAACCAGTGATCTGCCACCACCTAGAACATTTTTTACCAGAACCATAATCATACTTTAAAGTGATTTTCAGATTTCTCTCTTATTTTCATTTCATTTGGGGTAAAATAAAAATCTATGGGGTTGGCCCGGTGGTGTAGTGCTTAAGTTCACATGTTCCACTTCGGTGGCCTGGCATTTGCGGTTCAGATCTCGTGTTCGGACATGGCACCACTTGGCAAGCCATGCTGTGGTAGGCGTCCCACATATAAAGTAGAGAAAGATGGGTACGGATGTTAGCTCAGGGCCAGTCTTCCTCAGCAAAAAGAGGAGGGCTGGCAGCAGATGTTAGCTCAGGGCTAATCTTCCTCAAAAAACTCTGATTTGATTTTTTCACCTGCATTTTTATCATTATTTTTACTCACATCTTTTGGGATTTGGGTTTGCAGTTTCATCTTCAATAAGAATTTCTCTTTTTTGCTTTCTCTATCTCTGTGCTTATCACTTAGTGTCTAGTGATTTTGTAGTTACCTTCTTTTCTCCTCCTAGGAGCCCCTGACCAGGACTATGTTTTATATTGGTGGTTTGGGGTTCCCATCCCCATTTGAATAAGGAGCCAGCAGGATGTTTCTCTTAAGTCTTGATTGTAAGCTTACTTTTCATCCACAGGAGGATATGGACAACACTTCTTCAGCTTTCTGTTATGGGCTGGGATGATCTGCCTCAGTTTCTGGTTTCAACCAGTGAGCTTAGCTCTCCTATCCTGCTTCATGTGTGTGTGTGTGTCTATGCGGGGTGGTATTTTCAGCTTGCTAACCACAGTATATGAATTTTTTCTCACCTTTATCTTATTCTAGACCTGGAGTCCAGCAGGTCTCCTGCTTCACCCCTGCTGCTTGTATGTTTGTTCTTTTATTGTTCTATGGAGAGATCTATCATGTTTTTGAGCATGACTTTTTTTTAATTTTTATATTTCATATAGCTTAGCTATTTGAGTTGAGAGACAATGGCCATATTCAAAGCATAATGTTACAACGCAACTTTCTCCAAAAGTTGAACTTGAGATTTTGTTTAGCCATTATTGGTTTGGGGCTTTAAATAGCTAGTGCGTGTAACCTTCCTTTGGATCCAGATGGACAACACCTCCCACTGTCATCTTTGTGTACTCAAGAACATCAGTATTACTCATCCAGGCTTGGATCAGTCGCCTTTTCAGAATGTATTTTTGAATTCCACAAAAAATGGGTACCTAACAGGACTCATCGCAGATTTCCTAAGCAAAGGAAATGAGATTTAATTTAAGCCTGTATGTGCCCTCAATCCATAATGATGTATATCTAAGATGTGTTACATACCAAACATTGGACCAAATCTATCTTACCATTATCATCAATGAATAGAAGGCCAGAGTTGTTAAGCAAGTTTACATTTACTTTTACCTTTGGCCAATTGGTAAAAAATTTTCAGATATCCTTAATTTTTATGCCTACTCTTGGATCACTCATCTTCATCTGTCAAGCATTTACTGAGCAAAGCACTGCATCAGAACATGTTTCCTTAGTATATTGGCAGACAGATCCTAGGCAACATCCATTCAACACTTTCTCAGGAAAAAAATCTTTTGCTATAGACAAACATCTTACTGGATTTTCTTTTTGAAATAGCCGTAATGTGTTGGAAGAGATGAGTTTAACTCTGATTTGGATGAGTGGGACAGAAGTGAGTGCAAGAGGGAGCTGTCCAGAGCAGGGTATCTAGAAGACCCACGGAAATGCCCTGGGCTGCCAGGACACCATTCAATTGTGATAGACAGGAGAAAAAATATCTAGGTTGAGGAGGAGGAGGATTCTAAAATGAAAAGTTAAGGGCTTATTACAGTTTTACAGAGGAACACTTCTGACTTGGAGTATTTGAAAACAGCATCTTGTATGTACAGACATGTGTGCAGATGCCCATAGAATTGGGAAAGTTGGAGAGAAGCGACTCAAAGGGAGACCAGAGTGGGTGGAAGCAGTGTGTGAGCATGCCTGGTGCCCGCATACAGACATAGGTGTCCAGACTCTGGAAATCACACTGTCAGGATGGCTGGGCAATTCAGTGCCCCTAGCTGCCTGGCATGAACATGGGAATATTTCAGGGATTCCACGTGTACTTTACGGAAGATCATTCTGGTATAGAAGTAGGTATCTTCCAAAGTGTCCTAACAGACAGAAACAGGGACAATTTTGGGTCAACAGCTTCCAGATACAAATGATCTCCCAGAAACAGAATTAAAAACAAGCTTAAAACATTATAATATTTCTTTATTGATTGGTTCATTTGTTCACTTTTTTCATTAGGTTATCAAATATTTATTGAGTGTTTCCTGTGCGCTAGGCACTATGCTAGGTGCTGGAAATGCAGAAGCACAAGACACAGTCCCTGTTCTCATGGGACTCACAGCCCATTGGAGAAGATGGACACATAAACAAGGAGGCATGAGGAAGAGTGGCAGACACCCAGCATTTCCCCCCCAGGAGAGGGGAAATTAATGGCTGCACCCAGAGATAATGAGGGGTTGAATTCTCACCTAGGACCCAGAATATGCTGCTTCTTTCATGTTTTTCTTGAAGAGAGGGCAAGAATAGCACTCTTTCTTTCACAATATGAGAAGTAAATGTGGAACTGCGAGGAGAATCCACATCTTGGTGGCAAGCAGGGTTTGGAAGCTCACAGGTTTGGATCTTCTTTAGTAAACCAAATCTCCCTGCCTCCTTCTTCTTACCCCACCTCCCTCTAACAGGAAAGACAGTGGATGAGCAAGCATGAGGCATGCAGAACCTGTAGAAACTTGATCTTGGCTGTTGGTAACATTTATCCAGACGTGCAGTGCCTTGGTTTGGCCCTCCAGGAACTCAGACAAGGCTATTGTCATGAATTTGCAGGATCCAGAAGGAGTGGGTAATAGAAACAACCCTGCACTATCAAAAAGAGTTTGGCTCATGAGCATATAATTGTGTCCCCACAATTGAAAAATAAAAACTACTAGACAAAAATAGAAAATATAAATATTCTAATGCTTTCATTCATGTAACATGAAATATCCGAGGGCTCATAAATATCCTGAGGTTGGGAGTGGCGTACAATAACAACATTTGCTGCCATTTCTTGAGCTATCATTATTTAGTAGGTACTGTGTTAAGTGCTTTACAGACACAATCCCATTTGATCTCTGTCTTTTATTACTTTCCCTATTAGGAAATTGAGGTTCAGAGAGTTTTCTTCATTTACCCAAAGTCATGCAATTTGTGAGGAGTAGAGCTTATATTCAAATCTGGGTTGACTTTTTTCCAATACACTGTCCTTCATTTAAAACATGTAGTTATTTCACTGGATGTTTTCTCATTGATTGATTGGATAGGTGCATTATCTTATACATTTTTAAAATTAGACTACCTTAAGATTAATCTTAATTATTCTCATGTTGAAGTACACCCTATTGGACTGTGGATTACTATGTGCTCAAAGTCAAGGAGTGTCACATGGCAGCCAGCACAGGGCTGAACAAACTCTAGGTATTCACAATTGGTCGAAGTGACGTGGAATAAAGTTTCCATCATTTCAGACTTGGTTTAGAACTGTGCCCCATTCTCTGAAAATTTTTCTTTCTTTGTCTTTTTGGGAAAGCCTGGGCCATTATACATTGAACTAATGTATTAATTATTGCGACGCAACTACACCAAGGAATAGGCCAAGGGGTATGAGGCAAACTGGGGCATGGTTCTTGCATGTAGCAAGGTCACTGAGTAGTTGGAGAAATGAATGGATATCTAAGCAATTACAATGTGGAGTGCATGCTAAGGGCCAGAATGTGGGCACAACCAGTCTTCCGTCAGAGCACAGAGGCACATCCATGCATCTGGAGGGATCAGGGGACATCTTTCTGAAGAGATGGCCATTGTTGAGGTGCTAATGGCTGAAACAGACATGCAAGCAAAGCCAAAAGTCTGCTCAAGGGTCTGGAGCTGAGAACTTGGTGCCTCCTGGGAAGTGAGAGAGATTCACTATTAGCAGGATGTGCTTGGTAAGTTGGGTAACGATGAGAGATGAGGGAGAGATAAAGGAAGGGGACACATTGTGAATAGCTAAGAAATGTGGATTTTTCTGACCTAAAAATAAGACAATTAGGATTGAGGATTTATCATATCCAAATGTCCTCAGCCAAGAGGAAGCTCAGGCATCATTACTTCTTTTCCATTCCTGAGGTTCCCAAATTTTTTCTTGCCTGGAGAATCCCCTCCAATGACAGGTCTCCACACATATACCAGCCAAACGTACCCCCTCCTCTATACAGAATGGTCCATCAACGTGTGGGAGGCGGCCACATGGAGCTATTGCCCCATATCACCCAAGGGTGGAGCTAGTGAGGGGAGGAGAGCCACCAGTATGGGCCTCCGCCAGGCTCACCCAGCAAATGGTTTTCTCCAGGCTTAATTAAGGATGACTTGATGTCTACCTGGCTACACTTAAGTCTTTGTTGGCCTGCTATTGTTTCCACTGAGCATGACAAGGCCTAGGGGCTTTATTCTGGATGTCTCAGCCAAGTGCCAAAGGGGAAAGAAATAAAAAAAAATCACTACTTTCATTCACTAAACATGCCCATTTACTTGTTTTTCTATTTTATTGCATTAGTCATTGCTATAAACTCAGCGTAGTCTACTTTTTTTTCCGTTTATGATAGCAACATTCCAAAGCCAGGTGAGCATTCAAACCATGAGACAGACCTATAACAAATATCCAGAGATGTTGATTAAAATTCCAACGAACAGCACCCTCCATACTCATCCTCAGAGCCTCTCAGGCCTGGGGACCCTTTGTCACTTTACTCTTCGTGATTGTGGTATCTTATCGTTTTGGTGTATGGTAGTAACCACATTATTTCTTTATTCCAAAAAATACAGTTGCCAGATTTAGCAAATAAAAGTATAAGACACCCAGTTAAATCTGAATTTCAGATAAACAACAAATAGTTGTTTAGTATCAGTATGCCGGAATATTGGGAGACAAAGTATAATTTTGTTCCAACAATATTTGGAGCAAACTTACACTAAAATATTATTTTGTCTGGTGACCTTACCACCAATTCTACTCTATAAACAGATAGTGAGTGCTATGTGCTGATCAGCACTGTGCTAGGCACTGAGGAGTCAAGCATGAATCGGACCACAGCCTTTCCCCTGAAAGGGTTCAAAAGCTAGTGAAGATGGAGATAAGTGAGCAGCTAACAAAAATAAGCCCAGATGCTGACAACTCACACATATCCACTCACCCACATACTCACAAAGGCACAGCCACAAACTATAGATGAATCTTGTTTATGACTTTGAATATACATAAAAATGTGAAGCAATACAATGTTAGCATGTAGAAAAGTATTTACAACTATTAAAAAAAAGAGTAATATGCTTCAACAATTAGGATCTAACCTTGGAATGCAAGAGGGAGTTCAAAATGCAAATATCTACTAACGCAATACATTATGTTATTATGTCAAAAAACCCTGATAATCTCAACACATCTTGGACAAAAACTTGACCAAGTAAATATTTATTCCTGAAATTAAAAAATAAAAACTTAGTAAAAACAGGGATACATAGACAAGTCCTTCATATTATAAAATATGGAAGTAACATTTATTCCTGATTATGAGAATAACAATAAAAAATGTCATAGAAAAACAGGAATAAATAAATATCTCTGTGCATGCCTGTGCGTGTGTGTGTCCCAAGTCAAAAGTCAGAATCATACTTAGTGGTAAGTAGTAGAAATATTTTCTTTAAAGCCAAAAATGAAAAAGAATGTGATGATTATTATAATTATTGTTTGATATTTTACTAGAAGTATTAACCATTACAATTGGATAAAAGAAAGAAATGAGATAAAAAGAAAATGGCAAATTTGTTATTTTCAGATAATGTAATTATAGACTCAGAAAACATAAGTAATTTAAAACTGTTAGAAAAAAATCAACATAGAAGAAAAAATTGAATAGGGTTTTGGTTAACAAACGAATGTGCAAAAATTGACACCTTTTTATGGAGAAGCAAGAATCAGTTAGAAAATACAATAGAACAAAAATTCCACTAATAATGGCAACCATAGAAATAATATCTGTAAGTAAACTTAATTTAACATATGTGCAAGTCCCAAATGAAGAAAACTTTAAAACTAAGAGTCACAAAGATAGTTGTGTGCCGATAAAAAACACAGTGAGTTCTTGTGTGGAAAGCCTTAATTTTATAAAGCTATCAACTTTTTTCAAAATTAATTTCTAATCTGCAACCTTTTTTTATTGCAGTAAGATTGGTTTATAACATTATATAGATTTCAGGTGTACATCACTATATTTCGATTTCTGTGTAGATTACATCATGTTCATCACTCAAATACTCATTATAACTCATCACCACACACGTGTGCCTAGTCACCCCTGTCACCCTCCTGTCTTCCCCGTTCTCCTCTGATAAACACCAATTCAATCTCTGTCTTTCTGGATTGTTTGCTGTTGTTTTTATCTTCTACATATGAGTGAGATCATATGGTATTTGACTTTCTCCTTTTGTCTTATTTCGCTTAGCAGAATACCCTCAAGTTCTATCCATGTTGTCACAAATGGCTGGATTCCATCATTTTTTATGGTTGAGTAGTATTTCATTGTGTATAAATACCACATCTTCTTTCTCCATTAGTCCCTTGATGGGCACTTAGGTTGCTTCCACATCTTGGCTATTGTGAATAATGCTGCAATGAACATAGGGGTACATAAGTCTCTTTGAATTGTTGATTTCAAGTTCTTTGGATAAATACCCAGCAGCTGGATCATACGGTAGTTCTATTCTTAATTTTTTGAGGAATCTCCATACTGTTTTCCATAGTGGCTGCACCAGTTTGCACTCCCACCAGCAGTGAATGAGAGTTCCCTTCTCTCCACATTCCTTTCCAACACTTGTTTCCTGTCTTGCTAATTATAGACCGGAGGGAGGTGATATCTTATTGTAGTCTTGATTTGCATTTCCCTGATAGTTAATGATGTTGAATATCCTTTCATGTACCTGTTTGTCATCTGTATATCTTATTTGGAGAAATGTCTGTTCAGATCTTTTGCCCATTTTTTAACTGGGTTGTTAGTTATGTTGTTGTTGAGATGTATGAGTTCTTTATATATTTTGGATATCAACCCCTTATCAGATATATGGTTTGCAAATATCTTCTCCCAACTGTTAGGTTGTCTTTTCATTTTGTTCATGGTATCCTTTGCTGAGCAGAACATTTATAGTTTGATGTAGTCCCATTTTTTAATTTTTTTCTATTGTTTCCCTTGCCCAGTCAGATATGGTACTTGAAAATATGTTGCTAAGACTGATGTTGAAGAGCATACTGCCTACGTTTTCTTCTCGAAGTTTCATGGTTTCAGGTCTTACATTCAAGACTTTAATCCATTTTGAGTTAGTTTTTGTGTGTGGTGTAACATAATGGTCTGCTTTCTGTTCAGTTTTCTCAACATCATTTATTGAAGAGATTTTCCTTTCTCCATTGTATGTTCTTTGCTTTCTTGTCGACAATTAGCTGTCTGTAGATGTGTGGGTTTATTTTTGGGGTCTTGATTCTGTTCCATTGATCTGTGTGTCTGTTTTTGTGCCAGTACCATGCTTTACTGATTACTATAGCTTTGTACTATATTTTGAAATCAGAAAGTGTGATACCTCCAGCTTTCTTCTTTTTTCTCAGGGTTCCTTTGGCTATTCGGTGTCTTTTGTTCCATATAAATTTTAGGATTCTTCATTCTATTTCTGTGAAAAATGTTGTTGGAACTTTGATGGGGATTGTGTTGAATGTGTAGATTGCTTTAGGAAGTATGGACATTTTAACTATGTTGATTCTTCCAATTCAAGAGCATGGAATATCTTTCCATTTCTTTGTGTCTTCTTCAATTTCTTTCAACAGTGCTTTATAGTTTTCAGTGTACAGATCTCTCACCTCTTTGGCTAAGTTTATTCCTAGGTATTTTATGCTATTTGTTGCAATTGTAAAATCCCATTTAACTTCTCTTATTATTTTATTCTCTTCTTCTTATTATTATTCTTAACTTCTCTTTCTGCTATTTCATTGTTAGTGTATAGAAATGCAACTGATTTTTGTATGTTGATTTTGTATCCTGCAACTTGACCATTTTCATTTATTATTTCTAAAAGGTTTTTTCATGGAGTCTTTAGGATTTTCTATATATAAAATTACGTCATCTGCAAATAGTGAGTTTCACTTCTTCCTTTCAAATTTGTATCCATTTTATTTCTTTTTCTTCCATGATTGCTCTGGCTAGGACTTCCAATACTATGTTAAATAAGAGTGGTGACAGTGGGCATCCTTGTCTGGTTTCTGTTCTTAGAGGGATAGCTTTCAGTTTTTCTCCATTGAGAACGATATTAGCTGTGTGTTTGTCACATATGACCTTATCCATTCCTTCTTACCCATTTTTTCAGAGTTTTCATCATAAATGGATGCTGTATCTTGTCAAATGCTTTCTCTGCATCTATTGAGATGATCATGTGATTTATTCTTCATTTTGTTGATGTGGGCCATCACATTGATTGATTTGCAGATGTTGAACCATCCCTGCCTCCCTGGAATAAATCCCACTTGATCATTGTGTACGACCTTTTTAATTTATTGTTGTATTCAATCTGCTAGTATTTTCTTGAGGATTTTTGCATTGATGTTCATCAGTGATATTGCCCTGTCATTTTCTTTTTTGTGTTGTCCTTGTTTGGGTTTGTATCAGGGTAATGTTGGCTTTGTAGAATGAGTTAGAAAGCTTCCCCTCTTCTTCAAGTTTCTGAAAGAATTTGAGAAGGATATGTATTGTCTACTTTGAATGATTAGTAGAATTCACCAGGGAAGCCATCTGGTCCTGGACTTTTATTTTTTGGGAGGTTTTTGATTACTGTTTCAATCTTACTGGTGATTGGTCTACTAAAATTCTCTATTTCTTCTTTCTTCTGTTTTGGAAGATTGTATGAGTCTAAGAATCTATCCATTTCTTCTAGATTATCCAATTTGTTGGAATATAGCTTTTCGTAGTATTCTCTTATAATCTTTTGTATTTTCTGAGGTCTCCGTGGTAATTTCTCCCTTTCATTTATGATTTTATTTATTTGAGCCTTCTCTCTTTTTTTCTTGGTGAGTCTACTTAAAGGTTTGTCACTTTTATTTATCTTTTCAAATAACCAGCTCTTCGTGTCGTTGATTTTTTATTGTTTTTTTATAGTCTCTATTTCATTTATTTCTGCTCTGATTTTTATTATTTTCTCCCTTCTACTGATTTGGGGCTTTGTTTGTTCTTCTTTTTTCCAGTTCCTTTAGGTTCGCTATTAGATTGTTTATTTGAGATTTTTCTTGTTTGTTGAATTAGGCCTGTATTGCTATAAACTTGCCTCTTAGAACCGTTTTTGCTGTATGCTATTGATTTGGGCACGTTGTATTTTCATTTTCATTTGTCTCCAGGTATTTTTTGGTTTCTCCTTTGATTTCTTCATTGACTCATTGTTCAGTATCATTTTGTTTAATTCACATATCTTTAGCTTTTCTGATTTTCTTCCTGTAGTTGATTTCTAGTGGCATATCTTTGTGGTCAGAAAAGATGCTTGGTATGATTTCAATCTTCTTAAATTTATTGAGACTCGTTTTGTGGCCTAAAATTTGATCAGTCTTGGAGAATGTTTCACGTTCATTTGGAAAGAATGTGTATTCTGTGGTTTTTGGCTGGAATGTTCTGTATATATCTACTAAGTCCATCTGGTCTAATGTATCATTTAAGGCCAATGTTTCCTTTTGGATCTTCTGTTAAAATGATTTTTTTCATTGGTGTAAGTAGAGTGTTAAAGTCCCCTACTATTAGTGTATTACTGTCTATTTCTCCTTTTATGCCTGTTAATAATTGCTTTATATATTTAGGTGCTTATGTTGGGTGCACAGATATTTATAAGTGCTGTATCCTCTTGTTGGATTGTTCCCTTTATCGTTATGTAGTGTCCTTCATTGTCTCTTGTTACAGCTTTTTTTTAAAGCTACAGGGTTTGGTTTTTTTTTTAAGATGGCACCTGAGCTAACATCTGTTGCCAATCTTTTGGTTTTTTTGCCTTCTTCTCCTCAAAGGCCTCCAGTATATAGTTGTATATTCTAGTTGTAGGTTCTTCTGGTTGTGCTATGTGGGACGCTGCCTTAGCATGGCTTGATGAGTAATGCCATGACTGCACCCAGGATCTAAACCAGTGATACCCTGGGCCACTGAAGCAGAGCACACAAACTTAATGAATAGGCCACAGAGCCAGCCCCCAGTTTTTGTTTTAAAGTCTATTTTGTCTGACATAGATATTGCTTCCCCAGGTTTCTTTTCATTGTCATTTGCATGGAGTATCTTTTCCTATCCCTTCACTTTCAGTTTATGAATGTCTTTAGGTCTGAAGTGTATCTCTTGTATGTAGCTTATATATGGGTCTTGTTTTTTTATCCAGTCAGCCACCCCACACCTTTTGCTTGGTGCATTAGGCCATTGACATTTGAAGTAGCCATTGATAAGAATGTACTTATTGCCAACTTGTTAATTTTTTCTGGGTGTTTTAGTAGTTCTTCTCTGTTCCTTTCTTCTTCTCTTGCTCTCCTCCTGTGTGGTTTGATGGCTTTCTTTGCTATTATGTTTGGGTTCCTTTCTCTTAACTTTTTGTGTATTTATTATAGGTTTCTGGTTTTTGATTACCATGAGGTTCATATATAATAACCCACGTATAGAGCAACCTATATGAAGTTGATGGTGTCTTTAGTTTGACCTCTTGCTAAAAGCTCTACTCTTTTACTCCACTCCTCCCACATTTTATATTTTTGATATCATATCTAACCTCTTTTTTGTGTGTGTATCTATTATTCTCTTATCAGGGAAATAGGTAATTTTAGTTCTTTTGTATTTTGACCTTTATATTATCGTCATAGGTGGCATAATATTTTACTTTACTTTACTGTACTTTTGTCTTTAACAGTGACTTTATTGCCTCTTTTTTTGGCTAATTTTCTAATTCCTATTTATGGTCTTCTCTTTCCTACTTAAATAAGTCCCTTTAGTATTTCTTGTAAAACTGGTTCCTTGGTGATAAACTCCTTTCATTCTCGCTTGTCTGGAAAACTGCTTATCTCTCCTTCCATTCTGAATGATAACCTTGCTGGGTAGAGAATTCTTGACTGTAGTTTTTTCCTTTCAGCTCCTTAAATGTATCATGCCACTCCCTTCTAGCCTGTAAGGTTTCTGCTGAGAAGTCAGCTGATAGCCTTATGGGGTCTCCTTTGTATGCAACTGTTGCCTTTCTCTTGCAGCTTTTAGGATTCTCTCTTTATCTTTAATTCTTGATCTTTTAATTACACTGTGTCTTGGTTTGGGTCTCTTTGGGTTTATCTTGTTTGGTGCTCTGTGTTCTTCCTGTACCTGGATATCTGTTTCCTCCCTCAAGTCAAGAAAGTTTTCAGCTATTATTTCTTCAAATAGATTCTTTGCCCCTTTGTCTGTCTCTTCTTCTGGTACAGCTAAATATGAATGCCAGTGCACTTGAAGTCATCTCAAAGGACCATTAGACTGTTCTGGTTCTTTTTAATTCTTTTTTCTTTTATCTGTTCAGCTTGAGTGATTTCCTCTAGTCTTTATTCCAGCTCACTGACCCATTCTTCTGTATCATCTACTGTACTATTGAATCCCTCTTGTGATTTTTTTCATTTCCAGTATTGTATTCTTCATTTCTGATTTGTTCTTTTTCATATTTTCCAATTCTTTGTTGATGTTCTCACTGAGTTCATCTGTTCTTCTCCCAAGATCAGTGAGCATCCTTATGACTTTTTCTTTGAACTCCTTATCAAGTAAATCGTTTATTTTGGTTTTGTTTAGTTCTTTTTCTGGGGTTTTGTTTTGTTCCCTTAATTGGAAGGTATTCCTTTGCCTCCTCATTTTGCCTCTTTCTCTGTGCTAATATCTGTGCATTAGGTGGGTCAGCTACTTCTCTTGATTTTGGAGAGGTGGCCTTATGTATGAGACACCTTATGAGGCCCAGGAGTGTGCTTCCTTCTTGTCACTGGTTCCAAATATTCCAGGAGTGTCCCCTGTGGGCTACATGTGTCCTTCTGTTGTGGCAGAGTTGCTCTTGCTGGAGGTGCCCAGTGAGGCTAGGCTGTCCCTCTAGCTGGCTGGTTGTGTTGTTCAGCTGCATGTTGCAGTTATGGACCCTTCAGTTATCGTATTGGGTGTGAAGAGCCCTAGCATAGTTGGCTGAAAGGTCTAATAGCACATTCCTGTTGCGGTTTTTCTGTTGAGTAAGTAGGCCCCCAGAGTGGCTGGTTGCTAGGCTCAGGGACTTAAAATTGCTGTAGGCCTCTGGCCTGCAAGGCTCTTGTCAGCTCTCTCAGGATTGCACCTGAGTGGGGCTGGCCCCAGGCATGGGAGCACCCAGTTGTTTCAGGTTTTGGAAGATGGGGCTTATCCACTGTGTGGCTGTTGGAGAAGCACAAGTCTTCTGAAGCTGACAAGTCCCACTGCCCACAGGGCCACACATGCTGTTAACATAGTCTTGCCCCATGTGTGTGCTCTGAACCCCTGAAGTGGACTCAGTCACCCCACTGCAGAGGCACCACACACTCCACCATCTCCTTGCACATGCCCTGCCCCATAGACATGGACCCACTCACCCAGCTGCAAAGGATCCAGCCACCTAGCCTATGCAGTCCCACAAGTTGCCCAAGGGCTTGCTGTTGGGAGAGACCAGACCCCAGGGCAGGGTGCCCACCCTGGCTGAGCTGGATTAAATCAGTGCTCAGGGGGTGTGGCAAACCCTGAACTACCAGACCAAGGGAAGAACTCCAATGGCATTTGCCAGCATCTGTGTCAGCCTGCCTGTACTAGGTCACAATAATGGCTGCCACCAATTCTCAGCCCCTGGGGAGGTCTCACCTTTCACCGAGATGCACCCAGAGCCTATCAGGTGAGACTCTTTTCACCAAAGATCTGTGCACCTTCCTTTCTTGGGATTTTAGGTTGCTTTCTGAAACAAGTGAATTTTTGCATGGGCCCTTTAAGAGCTGGCATTTTTCCCCCTTATGTCTGACAGCTTTTCTGGGGGCATTCCCCATCATAGTTAATAGTCAGCAAAGCCAGACATTATGAGACTTGTCTTGGTTGTGCTGAGTCCAAAGGCTGCTTATAGCAGCAACACTCCCCTGCTCAGGTGCCCCACTCCTCCAGGGAAGGCTGCATACTTTAGGATTGCTCCTGGCTGACCATGAAGCACTGTGGCTTCTGAAAGTGGCTTGTTTCCTTTCCAGTAAGGAATTTCTGCCTCTGCCACCTCAGTCAGGACTGTCCCCTGTTGGGGAGGTTCTTTCTGTCCAGTTTTGAGTTCTCTCAGGGGTAATTGTTCCCAGCATAGTTCTAAATTTGTTGTGTCTGTGGGAGGAGGTGAGTTCAGAGTCTGCCTACACTGTCTTTTTGACCCTGCCTCCCTCTAATCTGCAATGTTAATTAAAATATCATGAGGGTTTTCTTTTTTTTGGAACTTGATGATATGTGAAATTCATGTGGAAAAATAAACATCAAAACTTCTGAAAAAAAGAATAATGAGAGGAGACTAATTTTACCAGATATTAAAATGTACATGCAGTACAAGAAACAACATATTTTGGACCTGAAGAAAATAATTTCAGGAAAAGAAAAATCAATGAAATAGAATGGAGAGAAAAGAAATACACAGAAATATATGTGAGTACTAAATAGAAGACAAAATGACATTTAAGTCAGTTGGAAAAAGAGAGATTATTTTTAAAAAATGCTTTTGGGAGAATTTCTTGGAAAAAAAAAATAAGCTTAAGTACTTCTTTTAACAAAAGATAGTACAGTTGGACCAAAGATTTAAACATGTAAAAACACAAAGTTATGTAAGTTTCAGTAAACAAGAAGTATAAGAAGATTTTATAAAGCAGATACATAGTTCAGAAGCCATGAAAGAATAGGATGGCAATGTTGATGATTTAAAAATTTAAAGTATCTGTAAGCCAAATTATATACAGAGCATTGAAAAACAAAAAAACTGAGGGGAAAAAACTTGTTACACATACCACAAAGAGCTTATAAAAATCAATAATGAAAAAGAGTAAAAATCCAATCAAACAATGTATGAGGCTTGTGAATAGGCAACCAGTAGAGAAAGAATGAACAATTTCTCTCATAACTTAACAAAATTAACAGTAATTTTATAACTTCTCAGTTGGGCAAAACTGAAAAGATTTGATGATGCCTGGAGCTGGTGATTTTGTGGGGAGATCAGCTTTATACACCATCAGGGGGCATTTAAGTTGGACTCACCTTTCTAAAAGACAATTTGGTGCTATCTTCCAGAAATAGAAATGATGCTTGCTTCCTTTGGCTACTAAGATCACTCATAGGAAGTTGACTTTTGAATATATGGACATTTTTGTAAATATTTGCCAAAGTAGATGTACAAGGTTATTCACTATAGTATTGTTTGCAAATTGGAGGGAAAAAAGTGGAAACACAGTGCCCATCAATAGAAGACAGATTGAACTGTCATGATGGGTCCATATGATCAACAGGTATGCAACCAGCGAAAAAAGGAGATGTGAGCTGTGTGCTGACATGGAGAGATCTCCAAGGAAGTATTATTAGAGTGAGAACATCAAATGGAGATGGGTGGTGTATTCTAGTCTCTTATGAAAACAAATATATGCTTTTTATACATACAATATATAAACATATTATGAGAAATATATAAAATATATATGTATTTATACATACATAGAGAGAGAAGATCTATGATATTTGGATACAGGCAAATGCATACTTTTTTGTAAGAACACAAACTGTCAACAGTGTGACCATTGAGAACTGAAAGTCAGAAGACCAGGCAGATGACTTCCATATTCTGACTTTCTCCACACTTTGAATTTCTTAACCATGCACATAATTGCTTTTCATTTTTCTCTATGTTAACTGGAGTTATTTGGGACTGTGAGATTCAAGATTATTTCTTGCTTTTTTTAAAAAACTATCTCTTTTTAAAAGTCAGGTACATTTTACTTGGGATACAGTGTGACGATAGCAGTAAATGCAATCTCAGAGTGATTGCGCAGGTTCTGTAACACCAGATGCGACTGAGCTCATGAGCCTTCTCCCCCTACCAGCAGTACAGCTCTTTTTCTCAGGTTTCCTTCCTCACTTCTGTGCCACCTTCCACCTCCCTAGCCTCTAGCTCAGGTCCCAGCACAAATGGAGAATGGCCACGGCTGATTTAATTGGACCTAGTCACAGCTTCTTGCATCTGCCAGCCTCCCAGACACCCTTTCTTTGGCCACCAGAACTGGTCTGGAATCTCCCATGCTTGAGAGCTATTGGCCTTCTCCCGGCTCCTCCTCCATGACTGAGCTGCACTCCAAGCCACCTGTCTTCCCAGGGAGGCTGCAGGGCAGTCCCTTTAATGTGGGTGCTGCTTCTTGCTGGCTGATGACCGTGTGTCACTTCTCCAAGCCTCAGTACCTTCAACTGCGAAAGGAGAACGCTCTTCCTCCTAGCTCTGTACAGGTTTTCAATGAAATAGTGTATGTCCTCAGTTGGGGATCAGGAAATGCCAGCTTTCCTTTGCTTTTTATTTCCCATTACAATTTTGTTGTCTTTCCTTATGGTTGGTGGGGAGAGTAGAAGGAAGGCTACTGCTGTGTCACCCCTCATCATGACACTTAGAGTTATGACATGACTTAGCAATGACAGCCTTCACACTATACATCCTCCAAATCCAGTGGAGTTATTCATTAATCTGTCCCTCCATAACGAGCAGCCTGACCTAGGGAGTTTCGCTGTCCCAGTGGCTGACAGGTTCCTGGAAGCTCTCCCGGGGTGAGCTTGGTATTTGCTAATCCTTATTTCTTCATCATTTGGTTTACAAGATACACGCCTATGACCGGGAGGTCTCTGGGTGTGGGCACACAGAAAAGAGCCATTAAAATTCAATCAAACCTGATGGGTACAATTCCAAGTCTGCAGTGAGCCGGGGACCTGGAAGCCTCAGCTCTCTGTGAAGGCACGCCGCCAGCCCCAGCCCATGTGGGTGCAGACAGACCGCCGTCCTTGTTCCCATTCTCCTACCAGAACTTCGGGGCAAGATCTTACTGTAGTTATTCATATTAAAGAGAATTTGGCTTCTATTTTTTCCCCCTCGGAATTGTACAATTCTCCTGTAAGATGATTCAAGCAAATCCATAGTTTTCAAGCCTGTGCAATTTAAAAGTTATGAAGAAAATGCAGATGGTCTGCAAGATGGTGATGGGTGCAGTTTCCGGAGTCTACACATCTGGATTCATACCCCAAACCTGCTGCTGAGAAACAGAGGCAGGATTTGAATCTTTTTAGCCTTAGTTTACTCATCTGGAAACTGGAATAACAACATTATCTACTTTAGTACTAAATTAGGCAACAAGTGGAAAGCATTTACAAGGGCCAATCATACAGTAAGCCCACAAGAATATTAGCTGTTACTATTATGGGTTGGCACCGTAGACAGTGATTTAAGGGTGAACAACAGGCAGAGGGCCTGAGGTTCAGATCCAGACTCTGCCATTTGCTGGGTGCATGACTCTGTCAATTACTTAACCTCTCTGTGCCTCAGTTTACTCAGCTGGGAAATAGGAATGATAACGGTATCTCTATCATATGGTTCTTGTGAGAATTAAATTAGCTAATATGTACAAAGTGTTATTTAAAGTCTGGCACATAGTCAGTACTATGCAAAAAATTTTTTAAAGTATTATTAATGACAAAAACCCAATTGAAGGAATCCAAAATAGCAAAATTAAAAAAAAATACATCACAAGACCAACCTCAATGAAAACAGGTAGAAGGCAATGAGATAAAGTCAGAAAACAAATTTTAAAAACAGAAATATAAAATTGATAGGTAGGTAGAAATGAAATAAACCCACATACACAAAACCATTAAAACTGCAAGCCTCTGGTAAGCAATGAGGGAAAGACATAAATAAAATAAGCAACAGTGAACATGGGGTCCCGAGACTGAGGCTGGAAGTGCCTGCCATCGGAGGGGGGCCCATTGCAGCCGGTAGCTGATGGAGCCCTTGTTAGCGGAAGGCCCTTTTAGGAGACATGGAGTCTGCCTCTATGTGGGGCTGCTTCTGCCTCTCCCAGCCTGGGCATCAGCCACCTGGTGCCAGCTGTTCTGCCCCAGGCAGGACTTGCTTTGTCATCACTGGTTTCTCCATGGGCCTCTGAGAAAAGCCCTGATGTTGGCACCGTCTTTCCCAGGAGATCTGACTTGGCCCTCCTCCTACCTTCCCCAACAGGGCCCGGAACACCCAGCTTCTCAAGCAGCTTCTCACCTGCCAGTCCACTCATGCAGCATCTTAAGACTTGAGACCTGACTTGAGAAGCGATAAGAGGGATTTTCCATCCTCCTCATGCGGTAAATCCTCTCAGTTCCCTCTACACCAAAGACCTTGGGAAATGGATGTTAATCAATAAGCAGGAATTGGTGCCGGCAACCTGGGTAATATTGGGCTGGAGTAGTAGTGTATTATGGGGTATCAAAGAAATAATTGACTTTCTACTGCTTTCCAAGAGCTCAAAAGAGTTGAAGAGAGAAAAGGCCCAAGTATTGGGTGCCACCAAGAAGAAGTCAACAGAGCAAACAGTAGAGTGTTTGCAGAACCTGAGTGTTTGACCTTGGCGACGAGTGCCATGAACAGACAGGGAAGGGAAGAGATGACCCTCCTGAGCTCAGTAAAGGAACCTCTTCAAAGGATGTCAGACGTTTCAAAGGAGAGACAGGTGAGATGTAGCGTGCACAGGAAAAATCATCACAGTCACTTCCTCTGGCCACGCACTGCGTTACAAACTTGAACATGCTCGCTCACTGAGTCTTCACAACATCGCCATGTGAATGGTGCCACTCTCACGATCATTTCATAGATGATGAGACAGAGGCACAAAGTCTCACCATTACCAAGCACAAGACCCATTACCAAGACTCAGATCTGCTCCTCACCTCCTGCTGCACTGCCAGCTAGAACAATGTTTGCATTCACAGTGGGTCACTTACTAGCAGTTTCAGTTTCTTTATCCTTAAAATAGAGGTACCAATACTGACCTCTTGCAGGTGTGGGCGCCCAAATGAAATAAGGTAGTAAAGTCTCTGGTTTACGGTAGGTGCTCAAATGTCCTTGGTTGTCCCCTCCCCGGTACCCCCAAACCTACCTTTGAGCGTTATCCATCGATACATTAATTCATGCCATGTTTGGTCACCATTCCTGAAAGACCCGTCAGACTTCAGACTCCAAGCTCTTGCTCATAAGGTTTCTTCTCCCTGAGATGCCTTTTCCTCCTATTTCCAGGTTTCCAAAAACTGGGAGGCCTCCAAGTTCCCACCCCTGTAGCATTCACCCTGTGAAAACCCCTCCAATTCCCTTCAGTTGTAGTGGCTTTTCTTCCCTCTGTGCTTCCCTGGCACCTGGTGTGGGCTGTTTCTGAGTGCCCTGGGGCCTTGGCTTTGCCACCTGGGAAAGAGGACAATAACTCCCATCCCACAGGAGCTGTGTAAGGTATGGTGCACTTTGACAGAGCACCACAAGCTCCTGATGAGTGGTATCCATTATTTCATTATCATTTTTTTGACAAACTCTGTCTCACATTATAGTTAGTGTTGAACTTGGTTTATTTTCCCTCCTAGTTGAGGGATTAGGGAAAAGATACTGTTAAATAATCCTTTGTTTTTCTCACAATGCCCAGCACAAAGCCTGGAGGGTGATAGGTACTCAGTAAACGCGGGTTGAAGGGAACAAATACCACACAAGCTAGAGACCACATACCAGGGGAGGTTGATCTGTATAGATGAGAATGAGGATCTGCTCGCACTTGTTGTGTGCTAAGTGCTCACAGCTTACAAAACCTAAGTGCTATGGAGAGTGCTAGAAGAAGCATACTGGGATCCTGTCTGACCCCGTGAACTAGCATTCTGGTTGGACGCAAACGAGAGGGCACAGCACTTGGTTTATCAGCAAAGCACTGCGATCCCAAAAGCACTGAGGCCACCCTCAAGAAAGTTGTGAACAAGGTTCAGGAGAATTCAAGTCCTGGGCTGTCGGGATGGGGTCCTTTTACCTACTCCTAGGCATCCTGTGCCTAGCCAAGTTTCGTGGGGGCCGCTCAAAAACCAACATGGGTTAAATGAATGAGATGTGGAAATCATCCTGAGGAGGGTGAGAGAAATGGTGTGGATTGCTGGGGAAGAAAAAGCAAGGTGCTTTAGTAGACAGAAATGGAAACAAAAGTGCTGTGAGCAGAGGATAGGGAGCAAAAGCTTTGATGGCAAAATATTGGGAACAAATTATAGATCCAACAATAAGAAAAGAGTCACGTAAATGATGATACTCCATTCAATGTAACTATTTATAGGCATTTAAAATTAGGTTTACAAAGACCTTATAACAAGGTAGCATGCTTTTGTTTTACTTTTAGTGAAAAATATGATGGTAGAAAATTGCATAGACCCGAAGATTGCAACTATAAAGCTACATACGAAGACTCGGAGCAAACACACCAGACAGCCAGAGTGCTTTCTTTAAATCCTAGGTTTATGAATGATTTTTTTTCTCCTCTCTGTTCTATTTCTGGATTTTTCAAAATTTCTATGACTGTAAACAATTTTTATCACAGGAAAACAATGAAATTATAAATTTAGACTGCACAATATATCTACATTGATTAAAGTATTTTCTAGAAATAAGCAATGACTTCTAGAGTTTATACTCATGAACTCTAGAGCAATATGCGTAAGTATCACTTCCCTTTCCTGATTTTGATAATTCAGAAGATATCGAGCACGTTTGAGTGCATAATATTTTGGGGTGTGCATGTGTGAGTCTCTCTCTCTATCCTTTAACTTGAGTGTTGTGTACCACGTGAGTATATCCATACGACTGATATATACACACACGCACTGGATCAGAATGTAGTTAGGGTGGGGGAACAGGGACCATGGCTGCACTGGTGGGTAACGGGATAGGATAGACCTCTAGTGCATGCTGGCAAGTTCAAAGGTGTGTTACAGACTGAGAGAGGGAAGACAGCCTGTTAAAAACACATCCTTTCTCTCTGAAAGAGGCTCAGAGTTTGAGAGAGAAACTGGACAAGACACTATTTGTGACTTCCTTCCTCTCTTTCTCTCTCCTTCTCTCACACGTCTCTCTCACACACACACACACACACACACACACCCTCTCCTCCCTTTCTCTCATTCTTTTCCTTTCTGATTGATGTATGAGTTTCTTGTCCAGCCCCAGGGGCTGCTGCTCAGGAGCACCATCCGGAGCAGTTTGCCGTCTGGAAAAGAGGGAACCAGAGTTATGGAAAAATGTCTCTGACAATGACAAAAGCCAAAAGTGGTCAAAACGGGCAGATTTTTGAGAAAAAAGATCTATTTTTAGACCTGGCTGGGCAGGGCTGTGTTTTGAAAATAGGTATTTAAGGTTGCGTGTAATTCATTTAATGTGCAAGGAAGTTACTAATTTCATAGAGAAATAAAGCTCCTCAGAACCCAGATTCCTCTGAACTCTACCTCAGCTCTAGCCTGGGGTGATTCCTATATCCTTTGATGAGAAGATAATTTTATTTTAATTCTCATGCAATAGCTGAATAACTTCCATACAAAAGCCAGCTATCAATTTTTATGAGTAAATTATTGTCCTCACTATTAGGGTGTGGTACGGGAGAGAATGACATACTTTAGGAGCTATAAAGTTTTGTGGATATAATTTTCTTCGTACATTATTATAAATATAACAACCTTATTTTTTTAATATTAAACTTATTTTTTTAATATTAAACGTGAACAACATGTTGAGAGAGTAAAAATAAAAGACTTCAACAACAATTCAGATACCACTTTGATAAAGGAGGAAGAGATACTCACATTTTTGTTCCATCTTAGAAAGAAAAATGACTTTCTCCCCCCATGCTTTAAAATGTGAATAAATTAATATGACTTTGAAATTCTCTTGACACTCCTTGAGGTAACTGGAGCCACATGTGGTAAAATTGGATTTGGCAAGCAAGCCTTTTCAAAGCTTTTTATTTTCTTTTTTGCTTTCTCTCCTAGTAGACTAGCTTGCAAGGACCACCCCCCCCCAAATCATTGGAGCAACACACCTCCGGAAGATAAGGCACCCAAGCCTGAAAGCCAAGCCAGAACCTCATTGGAGAAATAATCATTGACTTTTTAAGGCTATTGGCTTTTGGGTTCTTTGAAAGCAAGAACCATTTATAACTCAAAAGGATAGTAGAAGTCCTATGCTTCCTGTCTTTTATTTACTTGATGAGGAAATTAAAGTTAAGGGGCTCAAATAACTTGCCAGAGTCACCCATTGTTAGTGATGGAGCTCAGACTAGAACCCAGAACTCTGGACTGGAGCCTAGCCTAGGGGATGTAAGTATAATTGCTCCCCTGGGGCACCTGAAGAATGCCAGAGTGTGCTCATGCGAACTCAGTGGTGGTACCTACCCCAGAGGGTCATGTGAAGATTAAGCGAGCCTGTAAGTGCCAAGTGCTTAGAACAGCGTCTGGGTCACAGAAAGTGTTTATTCTTATTCTTGTTATCTGTTCAACCAGAAAAATGTTACTCATAACAGGAGAAGGAGGCAGCAAAAGTTTGGGGCACTGACTGCCGATACAAAGATGGAGATGCCAGCATAATCACCGATCGTGCGTTGAAATCTGTAACAGGAATTCAAGTCTTGCACTCCTTTCTTTAGATTTTTCATGGTCATTAAGGCCATCATTTTGAAAGCAAGCCTTTGGAATTAGAGTTATCTGCTTTGAAAATACTTGTTTTGTCTCGAATCTCTCTAAAAAAAAAGAAACTGGGCCGACACAAGGAGGATTACTGCCATCATCACAGACATTATAAGAAAGCAGTTACTACCTGCGTAAAAGCTAAGTTTAATTTAAAGAATCTTTTCTTTGTTTAGTTGTCTTTTATTCCTGGAGAAACCTGATAGTGGCTATACATAACTGATCGCTCTCTCGTTACCCTCTGTAAAGCCACACCTCTGTGCATTGTGTCCTTATTCAAAAGGATACAAGGACACATCTTTATTTCCTATGCATGTTGTATGGTTTTATATAATTTGTTGTTTTAAAGAAGCAAATTGCTTTATGAAAACGAAAGTTGTGTTTCTGCTTCCTCTTCTAGACTCTTTTCCTAAAATATGCACATTATGCTAGCACCCGGGCTGCTTGCTGAATTTCTGGAAAGTTGTCGGCTCTTCCCCTACCTCCAAAGTCCCATAATCAGCTCCACTCTGCTCCCCACTCTGAGCCCATTGTGCCACAGAGATGCCAGTGCCCAGCTCCAGGCAAGGACGACCTTTCTGAAAGGGGCAGGAAGCTGCAGGGACTCTAAGTGGAAGCACCTCATCTTAGTGGGCATCTGGGGGAAGACTGAAAGGGGGACTGAGGCCTGGGTATGTGGTTGACCTCTGTGAAGAGGCGGGACGACTATCCCCTAAATGGAGGGCTCTATTGCTTCGAGACTTCTGCTGGGGGGTGAAGCTGATTCTTACAAAGAAAATCAGCCAGACCGCCGGGCCTGGTCTGCCAGGCTAATTGATAATGAATGCTGTCCTTATGGAGGGCTTACGTGGTGCTTGACTCTGTGTTAAGTGCTTTCTATACTGTATCCCTTTCAATCCCCTACAGCAACCCTTCAGAGAGGCCGTCATCACCTCCATTTCTCAGACCGAGCTCAGCAAGCTGAAGTTCTCAGCCCAAGTTCACATGGCCGGCCAGCGAGGGCCAGAGCTGGGACTTGAGCCCCCTCAGTGCCACGTGATTCAGGACAACAGAGCTGTGCACTAATTTCTCACTTGTGAGAGAGAAGTCACCTGCAGGCTTCAGCCCTAGAATATGGGGGCCTCTGGTGCCTCAGCCCCATCAGCATCTGCCTCTATGGCTTTGACCAAAATGTCTGGTTCATCTGTTACATAAGGGATTGTGCTTGATGCTACTTTCTTGGATTGTAGGTATCAATCTTGTCTAGCATGATCCTTGCATTTGTGACAGCGTCAAAATGTGAGTATAAAGCTTGTTAGTCTAAGATATTGTTTTTTGCTTGTCCTTTCCCAAAGTCTGTCTCAAATTTAATAGGACAAAGTCATTTTCTTTTCAAATCCATTTGATTGTATTTAAGCAAAATGAAAATAGGCAAACTCTCTCCCTTCAGACTTCCTCTAGTTTTAACATCAGACTCCAAATCTGGAGATGAGGAAAGAGGTTGGAAAGGTTGCTGATTAGGAAGAAATAACCCCTCATTCACATCCTCCGTGTGTGCATAAGTCCCATCTGGTGCTTTTCAACAGGCCACCATGGCGGACATCCCCATTGGGTTTGCCAGCCGGTGTCCTGAGATCTCCCACGCCTTCTGTCGCATGACTACACTGGACACAACTTCCTTTTAGGTGCCTCATTCTCTCTACCTAAGAGCTGGTTTGGGGGCCATAACTTAGAAATTGTTTCTTCTTAAATAAATCACTGTGTCTTGGTTTTTGACCCTGCACCCATTCATTGTAACGGGTTCCTTTCTTCAGCTTCCTCAGTTGAGTTTCCTCCCAAACGAGTTCCTGTGAGAGGGGAATTTCCGGTGTAAAGTTTACTTTGATTTTGACTTTGAGTTTTAAACACCTCTATGCCTTCTTCTTTCCCCAACTGAAGTACTGCTGTAATAGGGTGCAGGATGTTGGGTGTTATGTGGGGGAACAATTTTAGCATCAAATTTGTACCAAATGATTGCATCAAGAGGCAAAATTTGACTCTTTGAGAACCAAGTCAGCATAATGAGGAGGCATGGTATTTTCTGGAATTCAGATCCACTGGACGTTTGAATACGGCTGCTACTTGCAGTGTCTCCCCTGAAGAACCAAGCAGTCTTAGGCTTCATCCTCATGGCGTGCACCTGAACCCCATGTTCCGTCTATTTTTTAAACCCATATCCCAAGAGCAGCAAATGCTCAATCTTCCCCCTCATTTTCCAAATGCAGTTAGGTTATTAGTTTTGACTTAATGAAGAAAATAGTTGGTGGGAACGAGCCAGGCTCTGAAACACTGAGAAAAAGTTGAGGGCTCTGAAGGAAAAAAAAAAAAAAAAGGTGGCAGAGAATCAAATATATGCAACTAAGCACTTTTCACATTTCGCATTAAACAGTTTGATACCATTTTTTAAACGAAGGAAAGAAATATTTTAGATATTCTAAGCAGAATGCTTAAACCACAAATTCTGTAAAAAATGAACGGCATAAGCTATTAGCAGCTGTATGCGTCATAAACACCTTAGGCGAGACAATCAGATACTAATGCCAAGAGCACCTCTGAGCCATCAGTCTGCACAGCACTCGACTTCTGCAATTTCGTAAGATAAATGCCTCTGCTGTTTTAAGATGATGAAACTACGGCTGAAACGAATCTCCGTATTTTTCACCAGTGATTTAATAAAGGCCAGCTCAGAATAAATATGGAACGGCTACTCTGAAAGCTTTTTTAGCTTTGTGCTGAAATGTGTTGGAACTCTCTCCTGTAAATTGATTGTATCCAAAGTTCCGATTTGTCCACGCATGGAAGAAAGACGTTTACCAAGTCGTGGACTTTAAACATTCCATGTAACACGCTGTGGCTTAATGGGGAATTTAGGGAAAGACGCTTCCTTGGGCAAAGCCAGGGGATGGGTATCAGAAAGTTGACTCTACTTTTCTTGGCCTGAAATGGCTACCAAGAGAGACAGAGCAGAAAAGGAATCTGCATCCTGGATTTTGCTGTCCCTAATCTTAGGCTTCTCAGAAAAAGTGCCTATGCCCATATGATGTCACCCTTGCCTTCGGATTTATTTCTGTGTCTTAAGATGTGTTAATCACACATATAATCAATAATTAATGAGACAGATGGATATATAGATGGACAGTCATGGGGCAGATAGCTAGATAAATACATTTCACTATATTACAGACAATTACTTCCAAAGGTATTTAAAATCCTAGGGGACAAGGCTGACTATAATTTTAGAGGATCTATTTAAATCTTACATTCATGAGTAAGAAAGGTCTGTTTTTTTCTTTCCATTTTTGATGAACGAGAGAGGAGAGCAAGCAAGAGGAAGAATGAGGAAGAACTGATTTATTAATATTTCTGTTGGGCCCATGTTCTCAGCAGCTGGCTCTTTCAGGATGTCAACTAACCGCATACAGAGTTACCAATTAGGCTGTGTGTGCGTGTGTGTGTGTGTGTGTGCACGCGCACACGTGTGTGTGTGTGTGTGATTGTCATTGGTCTGCCAGCCCACTTTTCAGGATGACAGGAGCCTGTCAGGGAAAAGCAGTGGTCCATCCATAGGTTTTGGCAGGGGGCCCGGAGCGGTTGTGTCCTCAGAGGTTGTGGAAGCCCCCGCCTCCAAACGCTGCAGCTGGGGGCTGCGTCTGGCGGCGGCCTGCCCCCTGCGCTTGGCCCTTCTGACTTTAATTACGCCCTCCTTGGCTGAATTCACAGGTGGCTTCCCTGGGAGGAGGCGTTTACCTCGCCCAAACCCCCGGCTGCTCATTTCCTCAGTGGATTAGCAGGGCCACGATGAAACAGAAGCTTGTGCCTTCCCCATTCTTTACACAACCTGGTGTAAGAGGTTGACCTTTCATCCCTGGAGATTCGGAGGATTAAGGCCGCTTTTAAGTCCCGCTCTGGTTACTAATCCACCACTTTCACTTGATGTTATGTAAGCACTTCCTGACTTACCCTTTAAATCCTGTAAACATAATAAAACAGAGTTTAACCTTTACCTTTGGATTTCCCCACTATCTTTCGCGCTATCGAATCAACTGTGGAAGGACCCAGGAACAGAAAGCTAATAAGTGATAGCCTGATTTTTTTTTGCCCTGGGACATGTAACAAAACATTACAATCTTTAATATATTCAGGTCAAATAGTTGCGGGGGAGACCAAAAGCTGCAGACTGCACAAATAATGTCTTTCCCCCTTTAACTGCATGGATTTTCCCCCCAAAACAATGAAGCAGATGGTACTGGGGGTTTCCTCCCCTCCCCCTTTTCAACAAATTAGAACTGATAAGGTCCAAATGAGAGCTGGAAAGATAGGTTTGTGAGGCAGTTTGCAGTCATACAGACTGTCAGTCTCCCTGCCTCGAGCCCTGCGTCCTCCTGACGCTGCCTCAGAGGCCCATTCCTGAAGACTTCGCTCTTTCAGACAGGAATAGCATTAGCTCGTCCTGATGTCTAGACCCAAAGAACAAGTCCAAAATCGTTTTGGACAAACATAAAATTCATTCATCCTTCCTGTCTTCTGTTCCCCTTTCAAGTGGCCAGATGTCTTTCCTGAATGTTCTTTCTTAGGGGCTGAGTTACACGATTGCTCTAAAGAGCGTCTAAGGGCCCCAGTGGGTAGCACGTTGTCTCCATGTATCCAGTTAGCAAGGACCACGCCTTTGCCACACTGCTGCTCTCATCGTGAAGTGAGCCTCACCACCAGAGTTCCTGAGCTGGCCACCTTTGTAATGCTCCTTCTAGGCAAAAGAGAGGACTTGGGATTCGATTAATTCTTGCTTTGTTTTTGTTTTTGCAACGAAGAGAATCTATCAGACTGATCTAGGCAGCTGTCAAAAGGGAGGCAGTTAAGTGGCACATCCTCTAGAACACAGGCCAGGAAAGGGACAGTTGAGAAACAGGCAGCCTGTGTCCCTGTGGATGCCACCAACCATCTTTGGCCCTCAGTTTCCTCATCTTCAAATGATGGTGGTATCACTGACTACTTCTTCTGGATTATCAAAGGAAAAACCGAGTATAGTGCTTTTGTATTTAATTAACACATGATTAAATATTCACAGAAAAAATTTTGATTGGTAGGGTGAGGGATTATAAAGAAATGAATATCCTATATCATTAAAAACTATAATAATGTAATTAAATAATGGAAATGACTACCCCTTCCAATGTCTCATGTGCTATACACATTTATCTTATCTTTAATCCATGTGGTCTGTGGATAAAACCAAAGATCTGACATCATCTGTACATCTCCAACTTCAGCTCTAACTTTCTGAGCTGTTACCATGTGCTGGGTCCTGTGCTAGCTAGTAGTGACTCATTAATTCCGTCCACACTACAGTCCTGTGTAGTAGGTGTTAGTAGTGTCCTCATCCATTTTGAAGTCAGAAAACATAAATTCAGAGAGGTTAGTGAAGAACTGAGGTGCAAACCCAGATGCCGGGGCCCTGCCTCAGCTGTAGAGACACAGTACATTGCACCGTTTTAGCTCTTTCTCACTGCAACTTTTTAAATCCTCACAGCCTCTCAGGCAAGTAGCAGAGCTGCTCTCATTTGAGAGTTGAGATAATGAGGAGCCATAAAAATAAAACATGATTTATTTTAGTCTATGGGTATTTTGGAACACTCCCTGGAGAAAATGTGAAATGCCCTGGGTGAGGGTGGGAAGCAGGAATCAAAAGGTTGTTGGCTTAAGCAGGTGAGCAATCACTGGCTTCTGTGCAGAGATTTCCCTGCGGTTTCCTTGGCTTCCCCACTTTTCTCTGCCCCTAGAGACATCCTGAAGCCTGGGGACTCTGCCCTCTCTATCTACTAGGGAGAGTCCTTCCCAGTGTCCTCAAGGGTGGAGGTTATGGGAGCTGAAGGCTAAGGAGGGGTAGCGCAGCGGCTCCTTACCACATACCTTTCCACCGCTGTGGAATTAATGGACATCTGAGCCCTTAAGAAATGGTTTGGACGAGGGACACATCTAATTTGTGTCTTGTGGGAAATACTTTTTCGGTGAGTCTCTGCAGAGGTATAATGTCCTGTTTGTGATGAACATGTCCTTTCTCGTAGGTAGACATGTCACTGTTCTGCTCTCATGTGAAGCCCTTGGACATGGGGATAGAAGCTCTCACTAGGATGTGCTCACGGGTCCATGCTACATGCCACACATAATAGCTGAGGGAGGAAGGGCTCCTCCAGGCCCAGCAGCACCTTCCTTGGTATAGTATTCGCTACACATTTCTGCAGTGATGAGAAGCTGGAGAGAAGATGACTTGGGAGCAAGAATGGAGATGCTCCAAAGCAGGTTGAACCCACATCCAGCTCAGCTCAGCGACCTCAGGCTTCACAGCTATAACACACTTGTGTACACTCCCTCACACACGCAGCCCCTTTTGTCTCCTCTCCCCTGACAAAGTTCACTAAGTCCAGTCCTTTCTGGATCCCGTTAGATGGAAAGTGGAGAATCCAAATACGTCTCCTCATAGCTGTGAAATGGGAGGACCAATCCCTGCCCTGCCTAGTTCTCAGACTTTTCTGCAGGTCACATCTAGTGATAGGTGTGATTGAATCTTTAAATTGCAATCCAACCAGAAAACTCTGATAGAATATAAAAGTCCTATGAAGACAAGGACTTTGTTTTGTCCACTAGAATATTTCCAGGCCCTAGAACAGTGCCTGGAACTGAGTAGATGCTCAAATAATATCTGATAAATCAATGAATCAGTAATTGCATAATATCTGTAATAAGTTAACATAATTTATCACAAAATCAGGGAGTCCCATTACTACTTTGGGTATGCTTGAAATGGGAAACTCTGTAAATGAGCTTACCAAATAATAAGGCCTTTTGGTTTTTTGCAAACCAACATTCCTTTAAAGGATATTAGGCAGCATCTTAATATTTGACAAGATATAAGGGTTCTTGTAGTTATAACAGCAGCAGTCATAGTAATTATGGTAAAATATTCTTAACTCAAAGTCACTTGCCCTGCAACCAGTGATCTGAAATGCAGCAGAGGACCCAAGAGGAAAGAAAAAGTCTTGAGTGGCCCACATAGATGTCTCAGTGCTCACACATCAGAGCGCAATTGTCCTCACTTGGAATCTACTCACTCTTACTTTGCCTCTACTCATAACACGCATGGCGATTTATCTTTCCAAACTAGAAGTGGGAGTTCACAGTGAGGGAGAAGACAGAAAAGCTACTGAAAATAAAAAGTCATATGCACTAAAAATATCTAATTTAGGATTAACTGATGTAGAGATAAACTTCCTCACAAATTCTTACAGTCCTTAAGTATTCAATTTTTAATTTTTAAGCAACTTGAAGTTCCTTTTTTATCTGCATTTAGTTTTACCATACATCAACGAATATTTATTGAGGGCCTACTATGTACCAGGCATGGGGATTAGAAAAGTGAACAAAAGAGTAAAATATTCTTCCCTTATGGAGTTTAGATCCTTGAGAAAGATGCCACATAGCAACCAAGATGCTATCATCCAGTAAATCAAACACAGCTCCTTTATCCCCCTGTGTTGGAACAGTTGAGCATCAGACAAGCAGTTTGCTTGGAGTTCTAAGCCCACTTATATGAAGACACACATCTTCTACCGCTAGAGTCACTCTCTGCATGTAAATATGCAGATACTGTGAGAGGGAGGAAGGAAACGACAAGATGAAGGGAATAGCAGATCCTCGTTTGTTGTCTCACAGGCATGCTCACTAAGTCTAAAAGCAGGCAAACTGCCATCATCATTCTAACTCACTCTCTTTTCTGTTTCTTGAGCCCACACCATTGATTTTACATAATTTAAATACATGCATGAGATGCCTCCACATCTTCATTGTGTATTGTTATTTCTGTAAAGCTGCAAGGCATTGTAGACACAAAGGTTCTGGGATCAGAAAGACCTGGTTCATTTCTCAACTCTGTCTCCTATCGTGGATAAGTTACCTTAAACTTCTTAAAGCTTTTATTTACTCAGCTGTAAAGTTGATAAAATGATATCCACTTTGTAAGGATCTTGTGCAGATTTGACAGATGTAAAGCCCTTAGCCCAGTACTTGGTATGTATAGGTGCTTAGTGAACAGAGATATTTGTGTTATTATGGCAACTTGAAATTCTTAATGATAGCTCAGCATTACCAAGAAAAGCTTAAATAATGTTCTGAGCTTGATTTTAAAAGAATGCTCTGGACCTGATTTTAAAAGAAAAGGATGAAGATTTCTGGCTAAACAGACCTTTAATGTTATGTAAAGGGACAGCTAGTCCAGTAGGGTGACAAAGAACATGGACCTTGGAGTCAGACAAAGCCAGGTCCAAATCCAGGCCCTTTTTTCCCAGCTGTGAGCCCCTGGACAGCTGCCCAAACATGGTGGAGCTTCAGTTTATTCACCTGTAACAATGGGGTTGATCTTGAGGATTACATTAAAAGGTTTTATGTAGATAAGACGGTTGGCATTAATAGGAATTCTGTAGTTATAGCTCCTTGTTATTTTTACCTGGAAACTTCAATTATGCTGAGTACCCAGTCTCAACATCACCGCAATAATATATTAATAATCAGAATGATAGCAATAACTAATAATCGTATCAGTTACCATCTAGAGGATGATCATAAAAGAATCTTAACCAAAAAATCAACCCTGAGTGTTAAGAGGACATTTTTTTTCCTGAAAATTTTATAGGTCAAATATCCCTAGCAGCAGATGCATTTGCTAAATTTCATGCCATAAACGACCATAACCACTTAGAATTGTAGTTACATGGCTTCCTTGTAGCTCACACTTATCAATCTGTAGGGGTTGCTAGGGTCAAACAGTTCCCAAATCAAGTGGCAATGAAGAACAGAATCACGGCAGATGAATTGTACGGGGTAAGAGTCTTTTCAAATTGAAGTGTGAAAAGAATCAATTCAGCCAGGTGCCTAACTGTCCCAGGAGTCCAGGGAGAGCAATTACTGAAGTAACAAAAATGGATGCAAAAGAGAAAAAATAGAAAAGGGCCTTCCCACCAAAGTCATTCTGGAAAGGCAGTTTGGCACCTTGTAAACCTTCTGTTTCCATAGCTCCCCAACAAACAATGGCTTTTGAGTCATGGAAAAACTGCATGAGCTATGGTCAAAACACTCAGTGTGAAGGTGTCTTTTCTAGAAGGAAATGTGACTGAATTGGGCTTTTGAGTTTCTGGATAATTCTGTTTGTGTGAAACCCATTTGATATTTCGTGAGTGAGAAATGGCCTTTTCTCAGCATCCATCTTGCCTTCTACATATCAAGGGAGTTGTATTAGTGTTTGTTAAGTTCTTTTTAATGAGAACTCCTTGATTCAGTGTGTAAAACAGATAAACAGAAGTTACTGTAGTTGGAGTGGGGGTCTCTTCACTTGCTGCCCTCCCTTGCACCTCAGGGACCGTAAGGAAACCTCAGAGGAACTGCCAGAACTCGATGGAGGCCATCAGAACATTACTTCCTCTGCTCACCTGGATCTGATAGTTATTTCACTCTCACACTCAAGAACAATCCCCCCTAGTTGGAAATTTTCCACGTTTGAGGACATGTTTTGAGGGTCAAAACTGCTAGAAGTTGTTTTGAAGTTTATAATGAGGGAAAGCTGGCTCCAAAAAACGCTAGTGATGGCCGCACAAATGACATTTCTGATGATAGAGAGCATGTCATAACCAAATGGCTCTTGGAAAATCCAGATGGTAAGGACCAGTATACAGTTGGTGCTACAATCAATGTCCATCTCTAACACTTGCCCTTCAGGCTCATATAATGCCCGTTAGGAAGAACCCCTCAACTATGTCCTTCTTCAGAGTCAGAGCCCCAACTTATTAGTCCTGGAACACTCAGTGAATAATAGAAGAGTCAGGTTGGGGAGAAGCTTGAAAAGTCAGCAGGTCCATCCCTCTGTGTCCAGCCAGTTCTGTGCCATCATCTTAAGATTTCCAGGGAGAGCTTCTGTGACACCCCTCAGACACTATTATGGGGCCTTGTCACCTCTAGGACTGAGAAGCCCTTTTTTGATAGCTAACATAAACTCTTCATGCAGGAATCAGTACCCATTTTTTGTCTCTACAGAGCAGTGAAGAATTGCTGATGACTATTCTCAACACCTTTGAGCTTTCTCAAGTCCCATATCTTCAGTTTATTTTTTCCTTGGTGTGGAAATTGCAAGTGACTTCAGCTACAGACATTGTGAATTAATTTCCTATGCCTGCCCCTGGGGTCTTGGGAGGAAATGGGTGCACCTGACCCAAATCAAATGAATAATTTATATCGCATCTGGGTCTAAAAGGTGATAGGCAGCATAGAAATGCAGAAACAGCTGGAAACAAGATTAGAGATGTCCCCTGAAAAACACTGAGGCAGGAAGGCAAACTTGTTTAGGTGATTATGCTGGCTCATTCTTCCAAGCTTTGTCAGCTCAGGGTTCTGTTATGCATATTTGTCTGAAAGCTCCAGCCGGACCTCAGATGACAAGGAAGCCAAAAGAAGACAAGGCTCAGGGAATAGCCACCTTCTCCATATTAGGGGGAGATTATCCAGCTCTGGAGCCTGTTGAGTATGCCTCTGAGTACTCAGACATCCACGGACAAGTGTGTCTTCCTCCACTGAGGAAGCTGGTATTGTTGTGAAGAGGCAGGTGTTTTGGTGCAGCCGCATCCAGCAGAAGACCTCAATCTGCCGTTTGAGAGTTATGTCACTGTAGGAGATTGTTTTTGCAAAGATATTCAATATATACCCCATCCCATGTGCTCTTCTTTAATGTGACACTGACACTGATCTGTTTTTTTGGTGAGGAAGATTGGCCCTGAGCTAACGTCTGTTGCCAATCTTCCTCTTTTTGCTTGAGGAAGATTATCGCTGAACTAACATCTGTGCCAGTCTTCCTCTATTTTGTATGTGGGATGTCACCACAGCATGGCTTGATGAGTGATGTGTAGGTTCGTGCCTGGGATCTGAACCTGCAGACCCTGGGCTGCCAAAGGAGAGTGCAGGAACCCAGCCGCTATGTCACTGGGCCAGCCCCCTGACATTGATCTTTGAGATGTGGGGTCTATGTCTTCTTCTCTTGAACCTGGATAGATATTTGCAATTGTTTCAACAAATAAAATATGGTCAATATGGTGCTGTGACCTCTGAGGTTAGGTCATAAAAGGCATAGTTTGCACCTGCCTCTTTCTCTCTCTGGACACTTGCTCTTGAAATCCAGCCACCACGTTATAAGGAAGTCCAGGCCACATGGAGAGGCGACACATAAGTGTGCCAACTAACAGCCCCAGCAGACAACCAAAATCAACCTCCAGACACGTGAGTGAGCTGGCCTGCAGACGGATCCAGTCCCCAGCCTTCGAGTCTTCCAGCTGAGGCCCCACACATTGCGAAGCAGAGACAGGCCATTTCTGCTGTGCCCAGTATGAATTCCTGGCCCACAGAGGCTGTGAGAGATAATAAGTGATTATCGTGTTTTGGGGTAATCTGTGGCACTGTAATAGGTAACATTCAGCCACCGTGGGCAAATTGTTTGTCCCTTTTGGCTGCAGTTTCCTCACTCTCTACAGCGTTTGTCCTCAAGGGTTTTCAGGTGAAATAAACCAGACAGATTGAAAGGGCCTTCCTCATAGTGTTTTGTGTGTAAAAGGGAGCTAATATATTATTACGAGGGGCTGAGAAAAGTCAGGGACACACTCCGTAGGCTGATCCCCTTTGGTCATCTATGCATATGATCTGGGGTCAGTTACACTTACAGGCTGTACCACATACACAGAAGCTGTCTCATCCTGGGAGTTCTTGTTTTCTCATTGTTTGCCCTCCTCAGGTCTCGACCCCAGAGTTAGATGGTGAGCTCCTTGTAGAGCGACCCTCAGCACTCTGGGAACGTACGAGGCAGGCAGCAAATGTCAGTAGTCTTGTTTGTTTTTTAACTCAAGGATGTTGCCAATCCAATAGAGATAGTGTATGTTGGGGGAGCAGGAGAGGTTAGAGAAGGAAGAGGTGGGGTTCCCTTCCTTCTTTCTCTGCTTGATCATTCTCTTTTGTCCTTCCAGACTTACTTGTGGGTCCCATCTCTTTGAAACCTCTGCTCACCTCCCTCTCCATTCCTCTGCAGCTTCTAGGGTAACCCACGTTCCCTTCTACTCACATCACCACACTGTTTCCGTCACCCCCGCTCCCCACTAGCCCATGAACCCTGAGGAGATGAGAGTGAGTGTTTTAGATCCACATCACCAATAATTTGCCCAATGCTTGCCCCAGAGCAAGTGCTCAAAAAAGTGTGCACAGAAGAATCACACATGAGTGCATGAACAAATGAATTTATGATGCCACATCTGGTTCACTTGCCACTTGCTGGCACAGTGACCTAGGGTAAGCCTATTTCTTATTCTAGGGGCCATTTTACTTCTTTTCATATGTGGAAAGTGTGAACACCTACAAAGGGCCAAATGAGATCATGTATATGAAAGTACTTGTAAACTGTAAAGCGTTGCTCAAATAGGAGGATTATTATTTGTTTATTATGTATAGAAGAAAAGAAGGGCTGGAAAGAAAGGGATGGACAGACAGAGGCAGGGAGGTAAGAAAGAGAATAGTATCATCAACAAAAACAATAACAATAATCATAATCATGGCAGCTCACACTTATCACTAATTATATACCAGGCACTACACAAAATGTATGAACCTTTGATTTTCTAAATAACTCAAGGAGCTGGGAACTGTTATTTGCGTCAGCACTTTATAACTGAGGAAATCAAGGCATCCAGTGGTTGATTAACTTTCCCAAGGTTGCAGAACTGATAAGGCACAGAGCCGGGATTTGAAGCCAGGCCATTTGGCCTTAGTGTCTGTGTTTTGACCACAACCCTAAGCCATCTTCTAAAATTCACCTACACAGGAAGGAGGCCTCTGAGACTCCACCCCACCTGCCAGGAGGTTCAAATTCCTCAAGACCCTTTAGACTCAGATAAAACATACCAGCAAAGAAGTGTCTTGAGGCAGCTTTAGGATGGGCTAGAAAGTATTTATCTAAAACATTTTCCTTACTGGGTGGCCACTGGGCTGGGATGGCCACCATTAGAGCTTTGACTTCTTTGGGCTGCCCTTCAGAGGACCCGTGAAGTGTGACCGTTCTCAGGGATAATAGAACAACTCACCAATGGTTTAGCAAGAACTAACTCTCAGACTTTCCAGCTTCATCTGTCTGTGCCACTCCCACCTGTCGAGTAACCCGGACTTCACTCCCTTCGCCATCTCTCACACAGGCTCTTTCTTGCCGCCATGTCTTTTTCACTCTGCTCACTTTGTCAGTGATGCATTTCCCTGACATTCGCTATTAAATCTCCCCCTACCCAAGGTGTAGCTGAGAACTAACTCCTCGAAGAAGTTTTCTCATATTTTAAGATAGAAACCTCATTTCTTTCACACAAAGTTGTTAGAAGAACTACTACCTACTTCTTATCAAACAGTAAATTATACCTTGAAGTAAAAGACTTAAATATCCTCCCTTAGACTTAGACTATGGAAGAGAAAAAGAACAAAAGTAGAGTTGACACAGTACAAAGTTCAGGAGGAGAAGTCCTGGGTGTTAATGCTGATTTGGCCCTAGTTAGCAGAGTGATTCTGGCCAAGGTACCTCCTTACCTATAAATGAGAGGTTTCAGCTAAATGACATGAAGGACTCCTCTAAATTTCGGGTCTAGGCTGAAGCCCTGGTTAGGTTGGGGAGGGAGTGATAAAGAAGTTGTCCCATGCTTTCCAATTCCGCTCCAGCCCGGGGCTGCTGGGCTGGCCGGGTTGGTGGTTTTACCCAAATGATCATCTTAATGGGCTGCTGACCCTTTGGCGTCAGTGAGGAGGCTCGGTCCCCTCTGCTTCAGCGTGTTTTGCCCACTCCTGCTGCCTTGTTCGCCTTGTTCCTGGCATGCTCCCTGCCCTCCAGGCCTCTGTGGCTCTCAGGTGATGCTTGGAAGGTCTACAAGGCCCAGGTCACAGGACTCACCAGGAATCATGCCCATCCTCTTGACACTTGTATCTGGGATGCAAAAGCGAGGAAATAGAGGAAGGAAAATCATCTTTCACAGGTTTTGTAGCAAGAAGGCTCCAAACGAAAGATTAGAAGACCTAAGCTGAGAGCCTAGTCATTCTTTACCTCCTTTTTTTTCTCTCTGGAACATTATTAGCATTGTCATTGTTATTAATGATTTGAAAGCAACCTATGCATTAGCCTCAAAGCCTTTGCTGCTTTGACTTAGGAGGCTTTGTCATCAGCTGGGGAGTTCTGAGTGTGAATTCAGAGGGACCAGGTGTTTCTTGGAGTTCTAGAGATGTCATGGACTTTGGGGCATTTGCAGAACAGGAGGGACACCGCCAGCAGATAAAGGCCGAGGGGTGAGACCCCTCCCATTTTGCTCCAGATGTATTCAGAGCTAAAGAAAGAAAAGTGATTGGAAGATAGACAACTTTTGCTTCCTTTGGCTCTATCTAAACTCAGCTCATCTCTCAAGGCTATGGTCAAACTTGTGTCCTCTCAGGAGTCTTTTCCAGGTAACACTTGTCCCTTTGTCTGTCTCCTTTCTCTGAACAACTTGTGTCAGTGCCACGATAGGCAGTATCACACCATTCAGTGACCCACACTAAAATACGTTATTGTGTCCCATGGAAATAATCCCCCCAAAATGAGCTGTACTAGCTCATAAAATAAGGGTTAAAAAATCCAATACAGTTCTGATTTTCCCCGCAATTTCCTTGCAGACTTTTGAAAAATTAAATTCTACTTTAAATGGCATTTTCCTCATTTCTTTGGTGCCCTGGTTTGCTGATCTCTGAGCATATGCTTATGATGTCTTTTGAGGAATCCAGTGCTGGTGTTGATGCCCAGGCAAACGAGAAGGTAGGAAAGAAGAACAAGAGAAGAAGAAGCAGGATTGTTGCCCGCTGTGTACAGCCTCTCTTACTTTGGTCCTGAGACAAGGGCTTAAGGAAGGGTGAACGAGAAAGATGCGAGGTGAGCTCCTCTGCCAGGGAACAGCAAGAAAACCTAGGAAGAGAGACAAAAGACTGGTAGGCTCTCATCTCCGACTGATCTTCATTCACAAATCCTCTGCAGCTATCTGAGGAAACACACAGAGGAACAGCGTGGCGAGTGATGAATCACACAAATTATAACATTCAGGTCCAAATTAGTAATGACCAATGATGATGACACTGAATGAAGGAGTCATTTTTCTCAAAACAGAGGTGTCTGCATTCCTGCATTCTTGGGTATACAGCAACTTTTATAAGATTTTCCTGCCTTAGGTATGTTTTATGACTTCTCACTCACCCTGAAAATACTAATCAAGATCCAAAATCTCTGACAGAGAAAGGCCTGTAAAGGTGCAGGGTTTTGTAGGAAGGAGGAAAAAAAACACTCCGGAATACAACCCTTATAATTCCATTGGGCATGCCATGCTTTCAGCACGTAGGCAGGACCCTGAGGTATGAAAGTATAGAGAGATCCTTATCAGGGAAAGATCTAGAAAAGCATGTCTTACCTGTCAAATCATTTTTTATCATGATACTAATAAGTGATCTGCAAAACAGAGGTTCTGCTAACAATCTAGAAAAGTGCTGGGTAAATCAGGTAAGTTTTTTCTTTTTAATTTTGCAGCATACTTTTATTTTTTTAAATGTTTATAACCCTCTTCGCCCATTTTTCCCACCTCCCACAACTCTGCCTCTGGCAACCATCAGTCTGTTCTCTGTATATATGAGCTTGGTTTGCTTTTTGTTTTTGGTTTTAGATTCCACAAAAAAGAGAGATGGCTTGACATTTGTCTTTCTCTCACTGACTTATTTCCCTTAGCATGATGCTTTCAAGGTCCATCCATGTTGTTGGAAATGGCAAGATTTCTTTCTGTTTCATCACTGAGTAGTATTCCATTGTATACATATACTACGATTTCTTTATCCATTCCTCTATCATTGTACACTTACGTTGTTTCTGTAGCTCAGCTATTGTAATAACGCTGCAATAAACATGGGGGAGCAGATATCTTTTCAAGTTAGTGTTTTCATTTTCTCCAGATAAATACTCAGAAGTGGAATTGCTGGATCATATAGTAGTTCTATTTTTACTTTTCTGAGGCACGTTCATACAGTATTTGATAGTGACTGCACAAATTCCCACCCACAGTGTTCCAGAGTTCCCTTTTCTCCACATTCTTGCCAACACTTGCTTTTTCTTCGTTTTTTTTTTTTTTGTTTTTTTGATAATAGCCATTCTAACAGGTGTGAGGTGATATCTTATTGTGGTTCTGATTTGATTTCCCTGATGACTAATGATGTTGAGCATCTTTTCATGTACCTATTGGCCATCTACATGTCTTCCTTGGAAAAATGTCTATTCAGATCTTCTCATTTTTTAGTCAGATTGTTGGGTTTGTTTTTGTTTTTTGGGTTTCTTTTGCTATTGAGTTGTATAAATTCTTTATATATTTTGGATATTAACCCCTTATCAGATATATGATTTGCAAATTTTTTTTCCCATCCAGTAGGCTACCTTTTCATTTTGTTGATGGCTTCCTTTGCTGTACAGAAGCTTTCAGTCTGATATAGTCTCATTTGTTTGTTGCCTTTGCTTTTTGATATGAGATTCAAAAAATCATTGCCAAGACTGATGTCAAGGAACCTATCTTTTCTTTTAAGAGTTTTATGGTTTCAGGTCTTATGTTCAAGTCTTCAATCCATTTTGAGTTAATTCTTGTGTATGTTGTCAGATAGTGGCTCAGTTTCATTCTTTCACACGCGGCTGTTCAGTATTCCCAGAACCATTTACTGACAAGATTTTCCGTTCTGCATTGTATGTTCTTGCCTCCTTTGTTGTAAATTGATTGACCATATATGCATGGGTTTATTTCTGGGCTCGCCATACTGTTCCATTGATCTATATATCTGTTTCTATTGATCTATATGTCTGTTTTAATTACTATAGCTTTGTAATACAGTTTGAAATCAGGGAGCATGATGCCTCTAGCTTTGTTCTTTCTCAAGATTGCTTTCACTATTCAGAGTTTTTTTGTGGTTCCATACAAATTTTAGGATTGTTTGTTCTACTTCCGTGAAGAATGTCATTGAATTTTGATAGGAATTTCATTGAATCTGTGGATTGCTTTGGGTAGCATGGACATTTTAACAATATTAATTCTACCAATTCATGGGCATGGAATACCTTTCCATTTATTTGTGTCTTCTTCAATTTCTTTCATTAATGTATTATAGTTTTCAGGACTTTCATCTCCTTGGTTAAATTTATTCCTAAATAATTTTTCCTTATGATGCAACTGTAAATGGGATTGCTTTCTTAATTTCTCTTTCTGTTAGTTCATTATTAGAGTATAGAAATGCAACAGATTTTTTGTGTATCATTTAAACTGCAGATAAACATAGTGCCTCAATGGTTAAAATAAAGTTCAGGTTGGACCACTGTGGAAACTCTGGTAGATTACATATTTGGTCTAAAATACAACTGAACTAATAAGAGATTACAGAAAGATAACACGTTAGCAGTAACAAGAAAATTTCTGTTCTCTATTTCTGGGCATGGAGGGCATTTGTAGAGAGGGCAATTACTCAGGTGAGAATGTATCACAGTCAACTCTTGCTCATCAGCACGACGGAGGCAAGAAGACAATCTAAAGATAATTCCCTTATGCTTTGAACTACACATCATGAGCTGGTGGCTACAACCGATCAATCAGCAGACATTTATTTTGCACCTGTGGTGTGTTGAGAGTCAAGCCGAACACTGAGAACCAGTTTGACATCTTAGTCTGCTCAGATAACAGTTGTAGGAGCCTGTGTGCCATCCAGGCCAGGGGGAGGGCGACCCAGGAGGGTGTGGAGCAGTGGAAAAAACCAAGCTGGAGTTAAAAGACAGCCACATGTAATCCATAAACAGGAAAATCCTCTCTTGCAGAACTGAGAGTGGACTACATAGATGCAGGCCACCTCAAGCTAGTCAAGACCTGCCCTGCGCTGCAGGAGCTGGGTTGTGAGCACAGCTCAAGTCCTCTGTCCTACACTCATCTTTTCTGCTCAAGGGCAGCACCATTTCCTACAGCACAGGCAGGAAAAGCTGGGCTGGAGGGATGGCGATAGGTTTCCTCACTCGTTCCTCCGTCCAGGCTGGACAGATAATGGAGATTCTGATTGAAGTGCTTCCATGTTTTGTGGCTGGCCTCAATGACACAGTCCACATTGCACCATTTCTAGTGGAGGCAGAGAGAGACTGGCTGAGCCTTGGAGGAGCCTGCCTTGTGGTGCTTCCCTGGCTCTGGAAGTTTTGTTGCTGTTCCTGCAAACCTCCTGTTACTACACCTGCTCCTGGGAAAAGCCCCGCTGGAGCTCATGCTAATGCCGATGAGTCCTAGACAGCTGGCCTTCGCCCTCTGCCGAAATCGGTGATTTCAACTCCAGCGACACACTGGAATATCCTGGAAAGATTTTAAAATGTACCCATGCCTGGGCCCACTTGAGATCAAAGGAATCTGAGTCTCTGCGGGTTCAACCTGGACATTAGCATGTCTAGAAGCTCCCTGGGCAATACTAATATGCAGCCAGGGTTGAGAACTGGTTTTGAAGGGCACTCCTTAAACTAAGTAATCTCTTTCAGTCTGTCTTTCAACAGTGTCCCCCAAGCCCCTTTTGAAATTCCCATTGGAGACCCACCTCCCTGTCAGGAGCCCAGCGTCGCGTCACAGTGCTCCCTCCTGCCAGGTGGGCGCACTGCTGGGCACAGGTTTTCACTGCAGATCTGGGTGTCTCTTGGTTTCTGGGAGTCCACTGCCCAGGACGGGGACTAACATTGGTGGAGTCCCTGGCCTGTCGCTGTCCTGGTTAATCAACATTATCACTAGTCCTCCTTACAGTCCTGTGAAGAGATACCCCACTGAACTCACGAGAACACCGAGGCCCGGAGACAGAAGGAACTTGGAAATTGCTTTCTACCATCTTTCACCTCAGCGCCCTGAGCCTGGGTGTCTGAGGATTTTCCCAGCTGGAGTGTTTCTCACACCCCCAGATCTCCTCAGAGATCTTGCTCACCATCATTCAGCGAGCCCCAGCGCGTTTCCACCACCCTCCCCGTGTCCCACTCTGTCCCCCAGACCCAGACAAGTATATCAATCAGCATCATTGATCCTGCTGGCTGAGAAGTCACTGTCCCACAGTGTCTCCTGTAGTCTCTAGCATGCAGCATGCCCTTGAGGGCTGGCCCTGTCCTTGTCCAGGGAGGATAAACACTCACCTCAGAGGTGTAACCATTTCCCACAGAGGTTAAAATTTCACCTTTATATGACACATTACCACGGCTACTCAAAAGCCCAGTAGGTTTTCCAACGGCCTCCCCACGAGGCAGCAACCCTGTATGAGGACTGATGGTTCCCATTCAGGACGTGGAATGAAACACTACGAAGTCACAGGAGTCATACCACTCATTTCACCAACAATGAAAATCCAGGAGTGAATGTTCCAGAATTTGAAGCTACCACTTCAAATGTAACAGTCAGAGGCTCCATTTCCTCCTCTGTAAAATGGGGATCCTGACAGCGTTTTCCTCACTGTGGTTCTGTGAGGATCTAATGTGGTGAGAGGGGTGAGGCATTTTGTACCTTCATGCAGTAGGCACAGAATGCACGTTCTTGTTGTTATCTTCCCGTTGCCGCTTTCACCTGTAATCCTTTCCCTCCTTCCCTCCTGTCCCCACATTTACCCCACCTGTAACAGAGCTGTTGTTTAAAGCCAAACTCAGAGACTTCACCCTCTCTCAGAAGGCGTCCTTGAACCAACTGTGGAGTTCGTTATACCTCTGTATGACCTCTGCCCTGTGAGTCCACATCTCAGACCTAAAGTCCCGCCCGTCTCTTCCACACTCCAGGCTGCTGCGGGGACGGTCCCGCAATGCTAATCTGACCGGTGACACCCCTGCTGAAAATCCTTTCATGGCTCCTGGCTCCTCCGTGTCTTCAGAGGGAAGTCTGAGCTGCCGGCCCACCGTGTTTGTCTCCACAGAACTCCATCTTCACCATCCTGTTTAGCTCCCTCCATCCGGGCAGTGACCCACAAGCTTCTCACCTTTTAGACAGCTCTCTCTCTTTTTGGAACAGCACCCGCCTGTCCCCGAGCAACCCCCGTGGTGAACCTTCACAACATGGCAGCCTATTCAATTGTGAGTCAGCTCCAAAGCAGGAGTTTTTCCCCACCCGCTGCACCCTGGGCAGGCTGACCACATCCTGCGCTTGTGACTTTGCATAGAGTTTGATCACTTCACTGCGTCTGAAGAATAAGTTGTGTTCCTTCCTTATTACACATTTGCCTCCATCTTGACAGGAGAAACAACATCTGAATAATAACAGTAATGATAGCAGCTTAGACTTACTGAGTGCTTGCCGGGGCTAGACACCGTTCAAGCACTTCAGCTCACTGAGCCCTCACTACCCAGTGAAGTAGTTTCTATTGTTCTTCCATTTTATGGATGAGGAAACCAAGGCACAAAGACATTAAATAATGTTTCCAAGATGAAGCAATTAGTGAGTAGTTTATTCTCAGAGTTTAACACAGTGCCAGTGCAGGGTAGCTTGGTGCCTGGTAGATTCTGTGGGACTGAAATATTTAGTTTTGTGGTTGAACTACCCCAAATTCACTTGGGTTACAGGCCAAGCTGTCCTGCACGGGTTAAATCTCTTCACCCGAGGGTCACTAGCTCGTATTTGAGCTGAGGCCACACGGCGTGGGACTCAGCGGGCACCCGGCTGGCGCGCATCCCCCTCCAGGTTCTCGGTTAGTTGTTCTGCAAATTCCTAGCACACAAATATTTTATGACTGCATTTATTCTTCATAACAATATGAATGAGCAACTGAATAAAAGCCAAGTCCCTTGTGAAGCCAGAGGAAGAGTGATTAAATTATAATCATCCTGGATTAATTAATCTATAATATTTGCTCTTTATATGAAAGAAGAAAATCAGCCTTCAACATAAAGGTTATGTACTCCTGAGGTCTGTGTCTTAATAAAGGAAAGGCTTGGGGAAAAAACTTGACAAGCCCCCAAGATACGACATGTTGTAAATGTAGACAGAAGGTTATTACTGATATAAAATATATTCAATGTAATTATCAGCCACAACAAATAATCAGAGCGATGATAATGAATAATTAACATTTTTATACTCCTATAGTAATGTGTCTAATAGATAAGTGCGCAACATTGAATTAATTTATTATGCTATAGTGTTTTTAGTAATGAAAATTGCCTAATCAAAACATCTCTTCCACAGTATTGCCAGATACTGGCCGAAATCACTGATAAGGTTTATTTCTTTGTTTTCTGATCTAATTGTAGTAGAGATGCTGCAAAATATTTAGAAAAACTTAAGTAGAGAAATTGCAGGAAAAGTAAACTCAAAGCAAGCTATTGATCTCAGTCCAGGCGGAAATAAATTTAAAGACATCACTTTTGGCCCCCAGAATTAAGGGTCAATAAAGATATAGGAAGCAATTGTTCCTACCCGAGAAGAAAGGCTGCACAGAGAGGAGAGAGATCTTATGAGTCAGATTCATAGAGTTCTATCATGGGTCTCATTTATTCCAACTGCAGCTTCCTCAGGTCTTCCTTTCTACAAAACAGGAAAAGAAAAGATGACCTTCGTCAGCAATTTCACGGTCGAGTTCAAGGTCACATCTTTCTCTTTGCCCCCTCATCATTTTGTCCACATTTTGGACTATAATGATCCGTTTCTTACGTCTGCCTTCCTCATCAAGCACAGCAAGGGCCACCTTCTGTTCATCGTTTTGTCTTCAGGGCCTAGCCCAATGCCTGGATGCTCAGTAAATCACTAATGAATAAATGATTTTCAAGCCTATCTACTCCTACTACCACTGGGAGATATAAATGTTAATGGATCTAACATGGTCATAATCTCATTGCTCTAGAATCTATTACCTAAAGCAAAGCGTGGTGGCCGAAGATGTTGAGAAGCAGGAATATGTGAACAATGACTGATCCACCTCTATTAAGGACTCCCATGAAGCATAGGTCAAGGAATAAAGGAATCCCCTCTGCTGGGTGTGGACCAAAGTGCTACCAAGCAGGGTGTGGCATCGCTTCAAGCTACGGGAGAGACCAAATGGTATCTTACACCTCTCCTTCTTCTTGTTATTTTTTACAGGTTCTCTACAGCAGCCTCTTTTCAGACTCTAATACGCACACCAATCACCTGCAGATGTTGTTAAAATGCAGATTCTAGTTCAGTAGATTGGAGGTGGGGCCTGAGACTCTGCATTGCTCACAAGTCCCCAGGTGATGCCAGTTCTGCTGGTCTGTGAGTCACACTTTCTGTAGCAAAGATCTGTAGCACCTCTTTCTTTATGTCTCGATATACCTGTTTGGCCGCTTTTAGATATGTTTATATTTGCATGTCATATGCATAATCGAGAAGGGACAAACTGCTGGTCTTGGTCTACCACAGATATGGTTGTCTTTCTACAGAAGCTATAGAGGAATCTACAGTGTTCATCTGGTCTCAGAATAGTCCAACTGTATGTACGGCACCTAAAGAGAAACAAACAGCTTCTTATGTGCTAAGCTTATATGCTAAACGCACATCTATGGTGTGACTGTGTCTTATTTTCAAATGTAATGGAGTTGCATGGCGTGTAGTCTGTGACAAGTGCAACATGCCCGCCTGTGTAGGTTATATATCACCTTCATATTAGAGTTTCTGCATTATTTTCACACCAACAACCAGAAATTTGCCTAAAGAGTGAAGGAGATAAAAAGAATGAAAAGAAACAGGAACAACCCAAATCTATCGTAACAATAAGCACCATTTAGTCAATGATTGTTGGGAGCCTGGTTCTGTGCTCAGCCTTTTACCCTGAAGCTGAGGCAGCTGAGGTCCAGGGGATGTAGGAATCTGACCAAAGTCAGAGATCTTAGCTGTTGCTGAGCCCTGAGTTGACCCCCTGCCTGCGTAACGCCAAACTTCATGGTGTGGACAACTGCAGGAATAGTCCCAGACCCACGGCCTCGGGCACACATGGTCTGAGGCACTGTAAGACCAAAAAGTATATGACGATGCACAGACTATAAGGGCTCACACTTTGATGAATGCGAGAAAGCATCCTCATAACAAGAGAAATCACCATGGCTCTGTAGATTCACCCTGAATGAGGCGAGGGCCCAACATAAAACGGGCCAGAGAAAGAGGAAGGGTTGCAAACTAGGGTAGCCACGGATGGTTCGTGAAGGTGGTTAGGAATGAATTTGGCTCTAGAGACCGAAGTGATAGTGGGATTTGAATAAGGATGGAGCAAGAGGAGGGCCTAGTAAAGGTGGGCAAATCTACGGCTTCAGGGAGCAGTGAGTGGAGTGACGTGGTTAGACCAAAGGATTCTGTGTCCCCTAGAAATGTGGTTCCCACATCTGGCTCTGCATCAGACTCGCCTGCAGAAAGGAGTCAAAACACAAACTCCCAACCCACCCTCCCCCAAGTCTGAGAGCATCAGCATCTCCCCAGTAAAGCTTGGCTGAAGCTTGGGATAAAGCTCCCAAGCAGCTGCCTGCACAGGGTAGGACCCGCCTCTGGGAGCACTCCACCAGCGCAGGAGACTCCCACAGCCTGGAGTCCCTGTGAAAGTGGGGCCCAAATCCTTCCTGTGGGCATTCCCAGCCACAGTGAAGTGCCTGGCATGGAGTAGGGGCTCAGTGCTGGCAGGAGAAATGGATGGAAGTGGCCTTGGGGAGGAGAGAGAGATGAGGAGGCTCTGCTTCGAGAGTCAGCAGGGAAAGCTTATAGCACCTGGACCCTTCACTAATGTAGGAGGAAATCTGCAAACATCTTTCCACGAATACAGCCCATCTCAAGTATGAGCAAATTGTGGGTCTTTGGGCCAGGAACAGAAGAGGTCTGTACCGACCCTGGCTGAGCCTGAGATGTTGCTCCTGCTATGCCTGGGGCTGAGCCAGGCCTCCAGGTGAACTCGGAGAGGCAGGCAGTGCCAGGCTTAATGAAGAATGCGTGCTTTTCTCTGCTCCCATGCCCAAGGCAGCCCCAATCCCCCTCAACCTCCATGAGGACTCCTAATGGAATCTCTTTAATTCTTGTTTTCAAATTTCTTGAGGGGTCCAAGAAATTTGAAAAGAGGAACCTCCATGTTCAGCCACTATTGATTTATTTTGGTTCCGGTTGGCAGATTTTTATATAAAAACAAAGAACAAAGTAAGTCTCCAGGGCTGGCCTGAGCTGATTACATTAGAACCTGTTCCACCTTGTGGCACTGGGGAGGGGCTGATTTCCATCTGTGCAGCAAGCCTGAGACCAAGAGAGATGCAGCCATACCAACGGAGGAAAGGGAAACTTAAAGTAAGTACTTAGATGTTTGGGAAGTAAAATTCTGCCAGTTATGGAAGGAGTGAGGCAAGCAAATGATTTTCACTGCTTTCAGTGAAAATCTCAAGTCAGTTGGTTGATTTACACTGATTGAGTGTGTTACTCATTAATCCTCCGGATTTCACTAGTCTAGACACACAGCTTCAAAGACATGTCAGTTAGGAGTTGCGCTTGGCTATAAACGGCTGCAATCTGAAAAACAAGGGCTTACACAATTTAACACAAAGGAGGTATCTGGAGGTAGTCCATCCAGGGATGCTAAAAACACTCCACAATCACATCAGCGACCCAGACTCCTTCTGTTTTCTGCTCTGTCATTCTTCCCGTCTGCTTGTTGCCTCATAGTGATAAGATGCCTGCTCTAACTTCACCATTGCTTCCAAGATCTAGGCAGAAATAGAGAAATGAGAGGCAGAGGGACATGTGCTGGCTGAGTCTGCTCTCCTTTTAAGGTGATTGCCTTGGAAGTTCCACCCAACAAATTCAGCTTATACCTCATGGACCTGAGCTGTTCCCAGCACCATAATGAATATATAAACCATTTCCATCAACCCAAAAGTTTTCCTTATGCCCATTCCAGTGACTCCCCACTTCTAGCCCTACTCCAGGCAAGCACTGATCCCTGCGTTTTTTGAAGGTGTCAAATCATCACTCAATTTTGAGAAAGGCCAAGTCAGATTTCAGAAGTGGAGGACAGTGACTCCAGAAACCACAATGAAAGGCACATATGGTCCTGGGATTATGGAGTCTTTGCTACTTGCAGGACATAGGTTGTTGAGGGTATGGGATCTGATTTGACAAGGAAATAAAAGATCAGAATGGATAAGGAAGAGAGAAGTAGGAAAAGGAAAGGAAAAAGTGAAAGGAGTGCTACTCTGTCTGATGAGGCCGTCATCCTGACAAAGCTTCACCAAGAAGATGCAATATGTGAGACTCTCTAAAACTGTAATGGCAGTTTCCAGATGCACCAGGAGAGAAAGAGCTTTCCCAGCAGAGACACCCACAAGTGCAAGTGCATGGAAGCTTGAGAGAGTATGAAGCGCAATTAGTTCTGGCAGAAGTGACTAGAAGAAAGGCAGGCAGGGGCCAAATGAGTAAGGATCTCACATATCGTGGTAAGCGCTGTATAGGGGAGAGTCATGAAATGATTTTAAGGATAAGGAATTGTATGACCAGATTTGCATTTTAGAAAGGAGACCCTGGCTGAAATCTGTAGGAAAGGTTGAAGGAGAGGAATATCAAGGCAAGCAGAAACTGCTCCAGCGGTCCAGGTGAGAAGTCACACAGGTTGATATAAGAGATGGAGCGGGAGGGGGAGGAAGAGCCTTTAGTAAAGATAGTAAAGAGGTAGAGTAGGCAGGTTAGGTAAGTTAAGCAGAATCACATAGCAAAGAAGAGGCGGACCAGAGATTCAAACCTGACTGTGGGACCTTGAGCAAGTTATGTGATTTGGGGACACAATCTCTTTTTCAAAATGAGGCTAATAATAGCAGCTGTTGTTGGGAGATTGCTCTCTGTGGGTCTCTTGATTTTCTTCACATTTTGTGAGCAAAGCACTAACTGCTCTTTGTTTAAGACTATCTTTTCAAGGTTGTTTACGTAACCTTGGAAGATAGAGACCATGTCTCCCTCCAGAGCAAAGAGTAGGCATGTTTACTTCCCATTATCAAAGATTCAGGTCCCCAAAGCTCAGGGTTTATCTCCTGTAAATCAACCCACTGTGTCTACAGGTGTCATCTGGCCCTCTTTGTACCACTCTCTGGGAATTAGCACAAAAATGCGGATATTCTGCCTACTTTTATTGCTGTGAGTAATACATCGTCCTTTGTCTTTAAGCCGGGAATCTAGCATCTTCTACTAACATCCAAAAAAAAATGGTGGCAAGCTACCTTGTTAGCTTGCAAGTAGGGTTAAGTCTTAGGTGAACCTAAGAATTGGATTGTGCCTCCCAACCTCATTCACTACTTGGGGAAAGAAATAAGAGGTGGGAGCGGATCTGGAAGGGGCTTAACATTTGCTTTCCCATCATTGGCTTACTGAGATAGTGTATGTAAATCACCTAGTGCATAGTGGACACACAGAAAAGGCAAGCAAAACCCAGAAGGCTCACTGAGAGGTGTGAAGACACACAAGAGGCAAAGCTAGGATGAGAGCTCTTCTAGACTGGGGGTCATAAGAGAGGATGATGGATATAGTCACGTGCTGCATAACAACATTTCTGTCAATGACAGACCGCATATACGATGGTGGTCCGGTAAGATCAGTACCATATAGCCTCGGTGTGTAGTAGGCTGTACCATCTAGGTTTGTGTAATTACATTCTGTGATGTTTGCACGATGCAATTGCCTATCGATGCTTTCTCAGAATGTGTCCCCCTCGTTAAGCAATGCATGACCGTATTTGCTGCTAAGCAACACTGCACTGTAAACAATTTTTTTCTTCTGTTAAAATTATCTGCTTGTATATCTACAAGGGAAAGCTTAAAAAAAAAGAAAAACCACCCTCTAAATCACTTTGTTTGTTTGTTTTTAAAGAAAAGCATTTAGAACAGCCTGCAGCAATTAAATATTTCCTGCTACCCCAGTTCATCCCCCTTGACTTCACAGAAGAGGTGGAGACCTAAGTTAGCAAAGTCTTCGCCTTCTTAAGCCACCTCATCAACAACTGCCTGAGGGGATTCGAAGAAACAGGTTTGGTGTCTCTCTCCTTCAGGTTTTCCCTGTTTTTCCACACAGATATCTATCTGGAAGCATTCCCCAAAGCTTAGAAAAGGTGAAAGGCAAATACTGGACAAAATGTTAAAACCCTTAAGGACTTATTATTTGTTCCAAATATAAAAAATAATTCCTAGATAAAACATTTCCATTTTACAAATCAAGAATAGCTGCTTAATCCATAACAAATTAAAAACCATTGTTCTATTCCTGGTCCAGAAACACAGTAGTTTGACCAAAGATTTCAATTCTGCATTTCCCATCCAATGCCTGTATTTGATCTTTATCTTTAAGTAAACCTGAAGTTATATAGTTGGGCTATTGAAGATTTCTCTTTTGTCTGAGTTAATAGCATTTATTGTCATGAAAAGGATTATCATTACCCTTTAAACTTGGGAAGTGCCATTCATAGTTATCCAATAGGAACAGTCCATTGATCACTGATATAAATATCATACAATGCGTGCCTGATGGTAGGCCAGGAACAAACTTCAAATAACTGGGATATCAGATATTGACCTTGGTCCCTGCAGTGGGAGCAGATGTATTCATGGATAGTAAGTTCTCTCTCAAAGCCAAAGTGAATGACACTTGAATTTCTTGAACAGCTTTGGTCGAATGTCAAAGATAAGCCCTCCTCAGAAAGTAGAGTGAATACTAGGAAATCACTCGGGCCAAAGAGAACAATCAGTAACCTGTGGGTTAGGAATAGAGCAAGGAGGGGTGAGGAGAACAAAGATCCCTTCTCTGAGACACTCCATGGTAAGAGGCAGCTGGAGTAGAAGGGCTCCTTTGCCATCACTCCTCCACCATCCTTCATTCTCATTTTAGGCAAGACTAAGGCTCAGAGATGTGAATTGTCTTATCTGAGGTCCCCCAGCTCTTTGAGCTGAGCCCGGTTTCCTGAACCCCAGCCAGTTGTTCTCAACTCTCAACTCTCAACTCATCTTCTCTTCCCAAAAGTCTCCTAATAACTCCCTCTGCTCAGGAAGTCCACATTGACTGGGTAGGCCTTGATAAAGATACAGCATGGAACAGAGAATTTCCAGATTGGAAGAAACCTCAGTGATCATCTAGCCCCTTTATTTAAAAATGGGAGACAGAGGGCTATAAAGGATACCTGGCTTGTCCAACATCACTTCTTCTCCAGCTTTCTCCCTATAGATTGTTACAGAAATGAAAGAAAGAAGGGAGGGGGGTAGGGAAGGAGGAGAGAGTATAGCATTTTTCATCTCAGTTGGCGCCTCTGCTTTCCTCCCCACTGTTGCCTCATTTCCTCTCTCAGCTCCATCTCTCCTCTCATGATGAAAATAAAAATAGGTGCAGAGCCTGGGAGTCTTCCACTCCTTCCACTCCCTCCACCCACCCTCCCAACCCAGATACCAAGTGCCAAATGCCTCTTTACTCTCTTCAACTGGCACCTCTTCTCCACCTCCCTCTTTCTTCCACATTCTTTACTTCTCACCTCATTTCTATAACAATCTCCTCACTATCAATAAGCTTGCCCATCTCCAGTCTATTTCCTACACTTCCAGAGGGCACATCCGACTTTCCAAATGAAAATTCTTTATGCCTTAGTTATCTTTAAAAGAAAATTCAAAGTTGTTGTAAGATTGTACAAGATCCTTCCTGATCTGACTCCTGCCTTCTCCAGACTCACCTCCATCACATATTCATTTACTCACGTATTCATTTACTCAATACGTGATGTAGATAGAATACGTGCCATGCAATGATCTAGGCACTGAGTGCACATGCCCCACTTACTGATACATTGCTCTTTACACTTCTGCTCCACCCACGCACCATGGCCTCAAGTTCCCCGATGTGTCACGCTTTCTCTAACTCTGCTTATCTGCTGCTACTTTTACTCTATTTCTCTCTCTTTCTCTCTCCTATTTATACTTCTTTTTTTTTTTTTTAAATACTTCTAAACTCAGCTTGGATACATTCTTCTCCAAGAATCATTGTCTGGCCCTCTATTCTGGATGAGCGACTGACTTTTTTTCATAGACCCTAGACCTTGTCATACATTGTAGAAATTGTTGGCTGTCCACACCCCACTGTGCTGTAGGCTTGGAGATGGGAAAGGTTATATCTTTATCTCTGTACGCCCTTACCTAGCTCATGACCTGGTGTATTATAGTATAGTAGGTCTTCAATAAATATTTGTTGTATGAATAAATATATGAATGAAGTCTTATCCTCCCAAACAGATAACTGTTAGTTCTTCTCAACCTTGTCCAGGGAACTCAACTGCTCGACTATACACTTCCCTTTACAATTTTATCTCTGAGTTGGTACGAAGGACCGTTTCTAGATCCAGCAAAAGAAAAAGGCTACAGATTTTAATCCAACCAAAGAAGATTAAAATGACTAGGATAATTCTTCAGCCACTATTTTCTCTGTAACTTTGGGCAAATCACCTCCTCTCCTTGGTTCTTCTCCAACTGTAAATGGAGGTAAGGAGGAATGAGATTTTCTCTAAAGTCGCACACATCATTCAACAATGTAGCTAACAGGTGCATCAGTTCTGACTTTTAGGAAGTTAACCATAGAAAACCTTCCCCGTAGCACAGATCTGACAAAAACAGGAACCCCATTGTGTGTATATGTGTGTTTGTGCATATGCATGTGCATGTGTTTGTGTGCACATACCAGCCTAGGAACTGAAGTGGGATAAAGAAAGGTGGTGAATCATCATCTCTCACATCTCCGCAGAGAAAGGGGAATATTTGCTTTGACCTTGTGATCTTACGGGAGTGATTTAGCTTTTCTAAAGATTAGCTTCTTCATCTGTAAATTAAAAGAATATTCACTCAGCAAACTCACAGAACATCAAGAACTGGAACAGAACAATTACACTATATATATGAGTTGTCGTGGGTTTTTTAAAAATTAAATTTGTTCTAAACCTTGCAAGAGAACTATTGTAAAGAGCAACAACAAATAGACCAAGGCCATTAAAAATCTGTTAGAACTAACATACAAGTTCAGCAAGGTTGAGGAGAGAACCTTAAGGATTCAAGATTCAACATGCAAAAATCAACTGTAATTCTATACAGTAGCAATTAGCACACAGAAAATGAAATTAAGGAAAGAATTCCATTTATAATAACATCAAAAAGAATAAAATACTTAGGAATAAATTTAACAAAAGGAATGCAATATTTACACTCTGAAAACTACAAAACATTGATGAAAGAGGTTAAAAAAGACCTAAATAAGTGGAAAGACATCCCATGTTCATAGATCATAAGACTCAATATGGTTAAGATGGCAATACTCCCGAAACTGATCTACAGATTCGAGGCAATCTCTATCAAAGTTCCAGTTGACTCCTTTACGTAAACTAACAACCTAAACCTAAAATTCATATGGAAGTTCCAGGGGCCCAGAAGAGCCAAAACAATGTTGAAAAAGAAGAAAAAAGTTAGAGGTCTCAACACATCTTAATTTTAAAACTTACTACAAAGCTGCAGTAATCAAGACGGTGTGAACTGGCCTAAGGATGGACACACAGACCAATGAAATAGAATTGATAGTCTGGAAATAAATCTTCACACTTACAATCGATTTTCAACAGGAATGTCAAGACAATTTAATTGGGACAGAATAGTCTTTTCAACGAATGATACTGGAGCAGTTCACATGCAAAAGAATGAAATTGAAACCCTACTTCAGACCACGAACAAAAATCAACTCAAAATGAATTAAAGACTTAAGTGAAAGAGCTGAAACCATGAAATTCTAAGAAGAGCACAGACTTCAATCTTCATGATCTTGGATTAGGCAGTGGTTTCTTAGATATTATACCAAAAGCACAACAACAAAAATAGATTAACTGGACATCATCAAAATTCAAAACTTTTGTGCTTTAAATGACATCATAAAGTGAAAACACAACCCTTAGAATGGGAAAAAGCTTTTACAAATTATATATCTTATAAGGGATTGGTATACAAAACATAGGCATAGCTTTGTTTCATTGTGCTTGCTTTATTGTACTTCACAGAAATTGCATTTTTTACAAATTGATGATTTGTGGAAACCTTGAAACAAGCACGTCTATTGGCACCATTTTTACAACAGCAATTTTTCACTTCATGTCTCTGTGTCACATTTTGGTAATTTTCACAATATTCCAAACTTTTACATTATTATTATATTTGTTATGGTGATCTGTGATCAGTCATCTTTGATGTTACTATTGTAATTACTTTGGAGTATTGTGAACTGCGCCTATGTAAAACAGTGAACTTAATCAATAAACGCTGTGTGTGTTCTAACTGCTCCACTGACTGGCCATTCCCCCATCTCTCTCCCTCTCCTTGGGCCTCTCTATACCCTGAAACACAACAATGTTAAATTAGGCCAATTAATAATCCTACAAAGGCCTCTAATTGTTCAAGTGAAAGGAAGAGTCACACATCTCTCACTTTAAATCAAAAGCTAGGAATAATTAAGCTTAGTGAGGAAGGCGTGTCAAAAGCTGCAATAGGCCAAAAGCTAGGCCTCTTGTGCCAAACAGTTAGCCAAGTTGTGAAACAAAGGAAAAGCTCTTGAATGAAATTAAAAGTACTACTCCAGTGAATACACAAATGACAAGAAAGTGAAATAGCCTATTGCTGATATGGAGAAAGTTTTAGTCGTCTAGATAGATGATCAAACCAGCCACAACATTGCCTTAAGCCAAAGCCTAATCCAGAGCAAAGCCCTCACTCTCTTCAATTCTGTGAAGGCTGAGAGAGGGGAGGAAGCTGCAGAAGAAAAATTAGCAGAGGTTGGTTCATAAGTTTTAAGGACAGACGTCATCGCCATAACATAAAAGTGCAAGGTGAAGCAGCAGGTGCTGATGTAGAAGCTGCAGCAAGTTATCCAGAAGATCTAGGTAAGGTCGTTAACGAAGGTGGCTACACTGAACAACAGATTTTTAACGTAGGTGAAACAGCCTTCTATTGGAAGAAGATGTCATCTAGGACTTTCATAGCTAGAGAGGAGAAGTCAATGACTAAAGAGGAGAGGGGAAACTTCAAAGCTTCAGAGGACAGGCTGACTCTCTTGTTAGGGGCTACTGTCGCTGGTGAGTTTAAGTTGAAACCAATGCTCATTTACCATTCCAAAAATCTTAGGATCCCTAAGAATTAGGCTAAGTCTACTCTGCCTGTGCTCTATAAATGGAACAACAAAACCTAGACGACAACACATCTGTTTACAACATGGTTTATTAAATATCCTAAGCCCTTTGTTGAGAACTTCTCATCAGAAAAAAAGATTCTTTTCAAAATAGTACTGCCCATTGAGAATGCACGTGGTCACCCAAGAGCTCTGATGGAGATGTACAATGAAATTAATGTTGTTTTCATGCCTGCTAACACAATATCCATTCTGCAGCCCATGGATCAAGGAGTAATTTCAACTCTCAAGTCTTATTATTTAAGAAGTACATTTTGGGGGCTGGCCCGGTGGTGTACTAGTTAAGTTCACGCACTCTGCTTTGGGGTTTGCGGGTTTGGGTTCCAGGCGTGGACCTACACACTGCTCATAAATCCAGGCTGTGGTTGCATCCCACATACAAAATAGAGGAAGATTAGCACAGATGTTAGCTTAGGGCCAGTCTTCCTCAAGCAAAAAGAAGAAGATTGGCAACAGATGTTAGCTCAGGGCCAGTCTTCCTACCAAAAAAAGAAAGAAGTGCATTTTGTAAGGCTATAGCTATCATACATAGTGATTCCTCTGCTGAATCTGGGTAAAGTAACTTGAAAACTTTCTGGAAGGATTCACCATTCTAGATGCCATTAGAAACATTCATGATTCATGGGAAGAGATCAAAATATCAACATTAACAAGAGTTTAGAAGTTGGTTCCAACCCTCATGGATGACTTAGAGGGGTTCAAGACTTCAGTGGAGGAAGTAACTGCAGATGTGGTGGAAATAGCAAGAGAACTAGAATTAGAACTGGAGCCTGAAGATGTGACTGAATTGCTGTAATCTCATGATAAAACTTTAACAGATGAGGAGTTGCTTCTTATGGATGAGCAAAGAAAGTGTTTTCTTTTTTTTTTTTTTTTATTGAGGAAGATTAGCCCTAAGCTAACATCCGCCGCCAATCCTCCTCTTTTTTGCTGAGGAAGATTGGCCCTGAGCTAACATCAGTGCCCATCTTCTTCTACTTTATATGTAGGATGCCTGCCACAGCATGTCTTGATAAGCAGTGCATAAGTCCGTACCAGGGATCCAAATAGGTGAACCCTGGGCTGCTGAAGAGGAGCATGCAAACTTAACTGTTATGCCACCAGCCTGGCCCCAGGAAGTGTTTTCTTGAGATGGAATCTACACCTGTTGAAAATTGTTGACATGAGAACAAAGGACTTAGAATATTACATAAACTTACTTGATAAGGCAAAGGCAGCATTTGAAAGGATTGACTCCAATTTTGAAAGAATTTCTACTGTAGGCAAAATGCTACCAAACAGCATCACATGCTGCAGAGAAATCGTTCATGAAAGGAAGAGTCAACTGATACAGCAAACACCACCATTGTCTTAGGTTAAGAAATTGCCACAACCACCCCAACTTTCAGCAACCACCACCCTGATCAGTCAGCAGCCATCGACATCGAGGCAAGACCCTCCACCAGCAAAAAGATTACAACCACTAAAGGCTCAGATGATGGTTAGCATTTTTTAGCAATAAAATATATTTTAATTAAGGCACGTACATTGTTATTTTAGTCATAATACTATTGCACACATAATAGACTATAGTACAGTGTAAACGTAACTTTGTGTGTGTGTGTGTGTGTGTGTGTGTGTGAAAGATTGGCCCTGAGCTAACACTTGCTGCCAATCTTCCTCTTTTTGCTTGAGGAAGATGGTCCCTGAGCTAACATCTGTGGCAGTCTTCCTCTACTTTGTATGTGGGATGCCTCCACAGCATGGCTTGATGAGTGGTGTGTAGGTCCACGCCCAGGATCCAAACCTGCAAACCTTGGGTCACGCAAGTGAAGCATGCGAACTCAACCACTACATCATTGGGCCGACCCATATACATAACTTTTATATGTACTGGGAAACCGAAAAATTAGTGTCACTTGCTTTATTGCAATACTCACTTTGTTGCGGTGGTCTGGACCTGAACCCACAATATCTCCAAAGTATGCTTGTATATAAAGAACTCTTACACTCAATAATTAAAAGACAAATATCCAAATAAAAAAATGAACAAAAGACCTGACCAGACATTTTTCCAAAGAAGATATACTAATGGCCAACAGGTACATGAGAAGATACTCAAAATCTCTAGTCATTAGGGAAATGCAAATCAAAACCATATAAGGCATCACCTCCCACTTACTAAAATGGCCATCATCAAAAAGATAAGAGATAACAAATGCTGGCAAAGATGTGAAGAAAAGGGAACACTTGTGCACTGTTGGTGGGAATGTAAATTGGTGCAGCCACTATGGAAAAGTGCGGAGATTCCTCAAAAAATTAAAAATAGAACTACCATATGATTCAGCAATTTCAATTCTAGGAATATATTCAAAGGAAACAAAAAACACTAACTCAAAAAGTTATCTGTGGGGCTGGGCTGGTGGCACAGTGGTTAAGTGTCTGCACTCCACTTGGGGGGCTCAGAGTTCAAGGGTTCAGACCCCCAGCATGGACCTATGCACTGCTCATCAAGCCATGCTGTGGAGGCGTCCCACATACAAAATAGAGGAAGATTGGCATAGATGTTAGCTCAAGGACCATCTTCCTCACCAGAAAAGAAACAAGAAAGAGAAATCTTAAAAAAAAAAGTTAAAAAGAGAAATCTTAAAAACAAAAGTTATCTGCATCCCCATGTTCATAGCAGCGTTATTTACAATAGCCAGGACATGGAAAAAACCTAAGCATGCATTGAGGGATGAAAGGATAAAGAAGTTGTGATGTATATACAATGGAATACTACTCAGCCATAAAAACACAAGGAAATCCTGCCATTTGCAATAACTTGGACAGACATTGAAGTCCATGAGAAGCTAAGTGAAATAAGTCAAACATAGAAAGACAAATACTGTATGATATCACTTATATGTGGAATCTAATTTAAAGAAAACCTCATAGAAAAAGAAATCAGATTTGTGCTTACCAGAGGTAGGGGTTGGGGTAGGAGAAATTGGAGGAAGGGGTTAAAAGGTACAAACTTCTAGTTATAAGATAAATAAGTACTAGGGATGTAACATACAACATGATGCTTATAGTTAAACCTCTGTATGAGATGTATGAAAGCTGAAAGAGTAGATCCTGAGTTCTTATCATAACGGAAAAATTTTTTTCTTTTTCTTTTCTTTTTCTTTTCATTCTTTTATCACATATTCTTTATTTGAGATAATGGATGCTAAATAAACTTATGGTGGTAATCATTTCACAACATATGTAAGTCAAACCATTGTGCTGTATACCTTAGACTTATAGTGATGTAAGTCAATTATATCTCAATAAAACTGCAAAAAAAAAAAAAAAGCAAAGCATCTGAGTAGGCATTTCTTCAAGGAAGATAAGCAAATAGCTAATCAGCACATAAAAATATGTATACCATCATTAGCCATCAGGGAAATGCAAATCAAAACCACAATGAAATACTACTTCACACCCACTAGGATGGCTATAATCAAAGACAGATAATAAGAAGTGTTGATGAGGGTGTGGAGAAATTGGAACCCTCATACACTGCTGAATGTTAAATGGCACAGCTGCTTTGGGAAACATTCTGGCAGTTCCTCAAATGGTTAAACATAGTTGCTGTATGATCCAATAATGCTACTCCTAGACATATACCCAAGAGAAATGAAAGTATATGTCCACAATAAAAACCTGTAAATGGATGTTCATAGAAGCATCATTCATATCAGCCAAAAAGTGAAAACAACCCAAATGTCCATCAACTGATTAACGGACAAACAAATTGTGGTATATCCAAACAATGGATTAGTATTCAGCCATAAAAAGGAATGAAGTACTGGTTAATGCTAAAACATGAATGAACCTAGAAAAGATGCTAAAAGAAAGAAGCCAGGCACAAAGGACCAAATATTGCATGATTCCATTTATATAAATGTCCAGAATAGGCAAATCTACAGAGACAGAAAGTAGATTAATGGTTGCCTAGATCCGAGAGGGATAAGGGGATTGGGGAGTGATGGCTAAGGGATGTGGGGTTTCTTTTTGGGGTAATAAAAGAGTCTAGAATTGACCACAGTGATTGGTATACAACTCCGTGAATGTACTAAAAACTGTTGACTTTTAACCTTAAATGAAGGCATTGTATAATATTGAATTATATCTAAATAAAACTGGTAAAAAAAAAAAAAAAGACAAAAAGCTAAGGGCTCCACCAAGATGTTTCTCATCCAGAGGGTCTTCTCCCTTCAGAATCTCCACATCCTGTACTTTACACTAACCAACTAAGGGCTTGGTTACCAGATACTTGTGTGTGCATTGCTTGTGTGCATGCATACACACACATTCACACACATACACACTCACACACACACAAACACACACATCAGTTCCTTGGCCACAGAACTGCCCTGGCTTTCTGGTTAGGGCAGGGGTGGAAGGGAGTGAGAGATAGCCAGGGACTATTTTTATAAATGTAAATCGTACCAAAACAATTGTTCTCATTTATTTTCCCTAGAGCAGGAGGAGGGGAACGGAAAGGAGGGGAAGAATGCAAGATGTCACTGCGCTTCTCACTCACTGCACGTGTGGGATGCTGATCTCACTTCAGCAGCCTCCGAGCGCAGGTCCCAGGAGTGAGAGAAATAATGAAGTCTAGTCGGACCAGCTGATGCTGCCTTCCTGTGTCTACGAAAGGCAGCTGCCTCAGTGCTGTCGTTTCAGGGGAGCCAGACAGGGCTGTGCCCACAAATCTCTACCTGCATCCTAACCGCCTCTTGCCAGGCATGAGGCTAGACCTGGAAACTCACTTACTGGGGACAGACTGCTTCCAGACTGCTGTGATTCTGACGCTTGACTGCCCAGCATCTGAGCCATCACTATGACCCCTGCTTCCGGAGGTAGACCTGCTTAGTGTAAGGAAAGGACACTGCACTAATCATGATCTTTGATATGCAGGAAGAAGTTTACCATTGACTTTTGGAAAGTTCTTCCTGGCTCTTAAGAAAGCTTAGGGAAGCTTCTTGCCTTCTCCTCCTGGATATGAACTAGGAAACGTGTAGCCTTGATCGCTCCTGGGAGCCATCCTGCACCCGGCAGGGGAACCAGACTTATTGCGGAGGTGATTCTGCAAATGGCCGAGGGGTTGACAGAATGAAGTTCAGTCCTTGATGACAGCCTCCAGATCAATCAGTCCTGGAACTCTATTTCTGGACTTCCTATTATGTGCGGCAATAAACCTGTGGTTGAGGCAGGTCGGACTGAGATTTTCGACCCTCAAGACTGAAAGCATGCTAACTATTGCAGACTTCCGGAGGATACATGCCGCAGCTTGGAGGGGACAGTGACAGCAGTTGGCATGTGTATGGAGAGCTGTGGGGAGGGTGTTCTCCCACTTGCCTATGAATCTATGAGTGGATATTAGCATGTGTGGGTGTGGCTGAGCATGAGGACATATGTGGATGACTACATTCTCTTACTCATTCACTCATTCATGAAACAGCCCATATTAAGCCCTCACCATGCTCAACAAATCCCTAACGTGAAGGGAAGGGTAGGAGTGTATGAGTATGTGTGTAATCTATGAGAACATGTGTGCAAATGTGCACATGTGCCTGTTTGCTGCCAGAGGATTATTGGATTTGTCTGCAATCTGCTCTCTTGGCTGAAGTCATCATCTCCATAAGAGGAGTCCTTATCTCCACATCCTCTCCATGGCTCATCATTAATTCTGTGCTGAACGGAAAGGCTAAGACGGCTGTGGGGGAAGTCAGTGCCAAGTGGTGTACAAATGACAGGCTCTGGCATTGACGATCTTAGCACCAGGAAGCAAGGCCTTGGACCTCAGAGGGGGCAGTGGTATGAGGCTCATCCAAACAAGGTTCATCTCCTATAATTGATTTCTTCTGGCAGGTCTGACCTCCTAACGGGGCCCTGCCTAGGCTGGCTCTATTATAATTAGTCTCTGGTCCCTGAGACACCAACCACATGCAGGCTTATAGGGACAGGCTGCGGCTGCCTAGGGTTAGAAACTTGTCAGGTAATTCACAAAGCAAATAATTCACTTTACAAAACAAAAGTGCTTTTAAAAAAGTGCTATGTTTTGATCCCCTCTTTTACAATTATAAATTCTAGGTGCAATTTAATATTCAGATTGTTAATATTACATGGTGCAAATATGCTAAATCAGAAAAATTTTGCGATCTTCTCTATAGATGCCGAAAAGGTGTTAGATTAAATTCTGCTTCCATTTTTACTTTTAAAATGCCTTAATAAACTAGAAACGGATATATATTTCTGCAAAATGATAAATAAAATGTTGCTCAAATCAACCACCATTGTTATATCTAATGATTAATCACTAGAGACACTTCTATCAAAATCAGGGAAAGATGGAGGTAACCTCTGCTAAGCACTATTACTTACCATTGTTCTGCAAATTCTAACCAATGCAACAAAATAAGGGAAAAAAAAGTCAAAAGAAGAGATACCAGAAATAAAAGAAAAACCAAATTGTCATTATCTTGCAGAATCTTGACACATTTTATTTTGACAATAATCTCAATGATTTTATCTGACTTCTGAATGAAACAGATAGTTACCAACAAACCTAGAAAGATAAATATTATTCTCCACAACGATCATTTGATCTTACATATCGCGCCAGGGATGACTTCAACCAGATAAGAACGGATAAAGGTTAGTTATTTCAAAACGGAAAGCATCATATTCAGCAAACGTTCTCCAATACTAAATTGCTTATAACCAATAATTCACTATAATACCAGGCAGAGAGTGTGTGCAAATTTGCAGATACCACATTTCTTTGATGTTAAGATGTAATATTAAAAATTGTAAGTAGTTGAGAAGTTGGGACATGTCTTCCAGTCAATGTATACATATCTGTTTAATGTTTTAGTGTATCCTTTTTCCTAAATGACTGTAATTATCTTATAGTCTTAGAATGGAGTCAATATTGCTCAAAACTAGATGTATGCTGTGTGTTTTGCTGTGGCTTTCATGGGGCCCCGGTGGGTGTATGATAACGTCCACAGTGAACATTTTCCATGTTCAAAGCATTGCGGTTCTCTGAGGTGGGAACACGGGAGCCTCGTCCACGTGTGAGTCTGGTGTTTGCGGTCAGCCCCAGATGGACTTGGTCTTAGAGCACTGTGCTGACCCAGCCCCTCGGTTCTCCTCAGCCCCATGTGGAGAAGGAGTGCCTTTCCTTTTGAACACAATCATTAGTTAAGCTCTGTAATCTTCATAAAAAAGCTTTAACCTGATGTGCCTAGTTGACTATCAAAGCATGTGACCTGTCACTTCATCTGGAAAAGGCTCACCCCAGGTTCTGGCTGGGGAGAACGTTCTTGAACTTTCTTTCATCCAAAACTCATGAGGAGCTTGGTGATGAGAAAACACACCTGTAGATAATTGTCTGAGGGGCACACAGATTTAAATCTTTCTCCAGATCAGTTGTATCTAAAAGTGTTTTAACCATGAGAACATTTGTTCAAGCATAAAAGAGATGGATAAAGAGCTCTTCTGCCTGAAGTGGATATAAGGAATAAGAACTTCGCTTACAGCCTTATTTTTATCCCCATCTTGACTCCCAGGAGAGTCTGAGGAGATGCTGGAGAGCATAGTTAGAAATACATTCCTCGGGGCTGGTCCCATGGCCAAGTGGTTAAGTCCATGCACTCCACTTTGGCAGCTGGGGGTTCACTGGTTCAGATCTTGGGTGCAGACCTACACACTGCTCATCAAGCCATGCTGTGGCAGTGTCCCACACAGAACAGAATGACCTACAACTATGATATACAACTAAGTACTGGGGCTTGGGGAGAAAAAAAAGAGGAAGATTGGTAACAGATGTTAGTTCAGGGCCAATCTTTCCCACCAAAAAAAAAAAAAAGAAAGAAAAAAGAAATATATTCCTCTAGATGTCTTTCATTTGCACCTGGGTCATTCAAAATCACCAGAGAGCTGATTCTCTGGACAATTGTTTTTATTGCCTGAGCTTTGTGTGTAAGCCATGAATCTGAATAAAGAGATTTTACCAACATATATGCATACGCACACCCATACACACTCATGCACACATACAAACCAGCGAAATGAAGCTTGCAGTGACGTATATTGTTGGGATGTTCTTGAGGACACTGTTTACTACCATTAAGGAAGATACTTTTTAACAAAAATTAATAAATACGTGTATAACACTATGTGCTGGGTACTATTCTAGGGACGTTGCAAATATTAATTCATTTAAGTCTCATAAGAACCCTATGAGATAGATTCTATAATTATCCACATTTTGTAGATGAGGAAACTGAGGTGCAAAGTTATGTAAATTGCCCGAGGTCACACAGCTCTGCCGTGGTGGGGCTGGAATTTGAACCCAGTCACTCCAGCTCTGGAGTCTACTTTCTGACCCACTAGCTGTCTTCTTTTTATAAAAACTCATAGGAAAAAAGAATCCTTTTGGATTTCAGTAATGGGAAAAACCATTGTTCGGAATAGATGGTTTTCTTAAGAGTTCCAGACACTGCTTTTTATAACTAAACTCCGTGCTCTCTTTACTGAGCCTTTACAGAGGCTCAGAGGCATCAAGTCAGCTTTCAAGAGACCCCACCATCATCCTTACGAAACGTGAGCCTTCTGCAGTCCCATGCTTTTTTTCCGCTGTGGCAAATTTACAACCACCCAGGCACCTTCCAAGCTATGGACGTGGTAGGAGGGGAGCCCCTCCACCACCCACTCACCCCAGAGGCCTTGTTCCCTCTTTTCCTACTCTCCAAATCCCTGCCCAGATCAGATACCAGGAACATCTCCCTCTCCTGACCCATAGCATGCACCCTCTCGTGCTCAGAAGGCAAAAGCACCCAGAAGACACAGAGAGGGCACACCAGGAGGGACGGAGGACAGGAAAAGCAAAGCAGAGCAGCAGGCATAGGGAGGGAGTCGGGCCCGGCAGGTGTCCTGGCCAGCGAGGGGAATTTGATAGCAGGCAAGAGCCTGAATCCACGCAGACGGTGACATCATTGTGGGTCTGGCAGCTGACCCTGGAATTCAGGAGCAAAATCCCCAGGTTTACCCCAAGAGGATAAACCGAGGATGAGGAACTGAGTTTTTCTTACTGAAGTGAGTTCCTTGTCCTGTCCAGTTTATTAGCAAAGCATATGAATTGTCACTCACTCTGGAAAAGAAAATACCTCCAGTTTTTGCTGGGGATTATAACAACCTTTGGAATCACAGAGATGTCTGAGGCAGAACTCAGAAACAGCAGCAGTGACACAATAAGTGAAATAAATGGACTTTGGGGCCCATCTGAGAAAGAAATGGACTTGGCCAAGCAGGGGATGAGGTTCTTGAGAGAGGGGCAAAGGGAGGGGTCGTGTTTTTCCCAGGAGTGGGAAAAGCTCACCAGAGGGTAGAAGGTAGGTGCATTGGCTAGTCACATGGTCCCTGTAGTCCTGAGTGCTGTCTTGGGAGGTTCCTAGAAGCTCAGAGCCATTATGACTGCATTTGTGTCCTGCAGTAGCCGACCGCCTGGCTGCAGAGAGAGTACTGTAGGTGGGGTGCAAGGAGTGGCTATGCCCCCCAGAGAATGCCTCGACCCTGTTTCCCACATCCTGGACCCCTCCTCTCATCGTCTTGCTTTATGTCATTTCAGGCACAAATAAAGAAGTGACTTCAGCTGCTCATGCCCCAGCTGGGGGACATGACTGTTGGTCCCCTTCACAAGCCCTGAGTCCTGATCAGCTGCTTGAACTTCACATTGCCAGGGTTGGGGCATATGAGCCAGGGACCCAGATGCTGGAACTGAGGTCAGTGTTCTGGTTTCAAACAAGAGGAACCAAGCAAGCGCCCCATTACTGAAAACAGGAGACGAGGCAAAAATCAGGAGGACAGCGAAGCCAAAGACATGATAAGCCATGAAGCAAAGTATCTGGGACCCATCTTTTCTCCAGAGCAGTGATTCTCTACTCAGCCTGTATATTACAATCCCTGGGGATATCTGCTTTTTAAAATACTGCATGCCAGATCCCATTCCTGAAGATTCTAATTTATAACAGTCTGGGGCGGGGCCTTGGCTTCTTTTTTAAGCCCCCACGTGATTCTAACATGCTGCTGGCATTGAGAGTCACTGGACCAGGCCTGTTTTCGTCTTGTGCCTCTAGAGGCGTTTAAGAAGTCCTGAATGGACTGAAAGAGAACTTTGGGATCTGGATTAAATGGGCACAGAATGCCATGCTCCTCTCCTCCCTCCCACTTATCCTAGCTGCATTTTCACATTTCTGGAATTACTTGAGTGATATCTTTCTCTTCAATTGCACTGTGATCTCCATGGGGTGGTAACATGCCTGTTTCTTTCACCGTCGTATCTCCCCAAAGCCTGGGTACTCAATCGATAGTTTTTAAATGAATAGGTAAATGATCCAAGAAAATTTAACAAATTGTCTTACACACAGTGGGGGCCCAATAAAATTTATTACTTTATGACACTCAAATTCTGTCTCCTGAATCTCTGGTTCATAAGAAGGTTTTGAAGAAGAAAGAGATCAACTCAAAGAAAGAGTGATATTTATTGATTTCTCCAGAGATAATGGGTATGGGGCTTAAATCCCTCAATTCTATGAGTTAATCTAGGAGCTACTTGGACCTGACGTGAGCCGAGGGGAACACTGGCCTCAGAGGGTCAGAGTGAAGAAAGGGATGGGGGGCCACCCACAAGCTGGATGTTGACTTGGGTCACTCAATTTCAGTGTTACTGCAGATACATCTAGATCTCATTCAAGAGGGAAGAAAGTCACAGGCAGACACTCTTCACATCAGGAGCCTCAGATTGAAGAAAAGAGTTGAAGACATTCTAGGGAATTGTTATAATAAGGCATGACATCAAAAGGTAGAAGGATGAGAGACAATTTGTGTGGTCGACTCCAGGATGAGAGAAACCAAACCTGAGGACAATGGGAGGGTGGCAGAGGCCCAGTTTCTATAGGGAGCTGTAAGAGTAGGCAGCTTAAGGGTAGGGCGCTAGGTCTGTAGTATTGGGCAATAAATATGGGTAACCAATTGCTAATCACAAGAACTTTATCAATTCATCTAAGGAGATGCTCGGCCAGGGGTTAAATTAATTTCCAGCAAAATGATGATGAAACCACAGAGTGATTTCATCCTGCATGGATTCCCGAAACTAGTGGGCTACCTCAGATTTGTGTGCAGATTATTTTCTGAATTCCCTTGCCTCATCTCAGTAGTTCTCTCTCCTGACCAGAAAACCCCCAGCTGTCTCTTTACCAGTTATTATGCATCACATGTCTGACATGGTCATTGGATTACTCTTCTTCACTTTTCAAATGAAGGACCACATACCATGTTAAAAATTGCATTAGTCAAACTTATGCTTTCAGTTATGCTGGAGAAGCTAGTGTCAGATTAATTCCCTCATTAAAACAATTATAAAAACAATATAATTTTCTTAAAAAACTGCTGGAAGTGATTGGAGAGCCATAAAGGAAGCCAGCACTTGAGGGACAAAGACAGAAGGAAATAGAAGTGCTTTGAGTTGAATGTTATAGGTTGAATTATGTCCCCCCTCAAATTCATTTGTTGAAATCCTAACCCCCAGTATCTCAGAATATGACCTTGTTTGTCTGGAAATAGGGTCTTTGCAGATGTAATTAAGTTAACATGAGGTCATACTGAAGTCGGATATGCCCCTAATCCAATATGACTGTGTACTTACAAAAAGGGGACATTTAGACCCACAGAGAACATCGTGAGAAGATTGGAGATATGCTTCCACAAGCAAGGAACTCACAGAAGCTAGGAGAGAGGCCTAGAACACATCCTTCCCTAGCACCTTCAGAGGGAGCATGGCCCCACCAATACCTTAATCTCAAACTTCTAGCCTCCAAAGCTGTGAGACAATAAATTTCTACTGGTTAAGCAATTCATTTTGCTAGAGTAGCTCTAGTAAACCAATGCATTGAGCTTGACATTTTGTTTAAAATTTCCTCTCAAGTCATCCGTCAACAGATAAGTTGTGCATTGATAAGCCAAGCAAGTACTGAAAAGCTAAAAACCAAATGAGATTTTTATAGAGCTATAGTTCTAGGAAGATGAAATTTGATCTCAGAACCCAGTGAAGAGGAGAGGCCTTGTTAAATAAAGCAGAATTTCATTTACGACTCAGGACTTAGGAGAAAATGGAAATATACCACCATTGACTAGATCAAGGTAATTTGCCCATTGTCTAACTCCTGCTGGGAGAAAATTAAACGTTCACTAGAGGTAGAGAAGTTGTCAGGAACCTCTACAGTTTATCTCACATGAGCCAACCCAGACCTAGACCCATAGCTGCTTTGGATAATGTAGATATCAGACAAGAATTTAACAGTATCTAAGACTAACATGTTCAAGAAGATATATGAAGATATGGTGAATTTTATCACAGAATTAGAATCCATAAAAAAGTCAAATGAAAAACAAAATAACTGAAAGAAAGAATTCAACAGAGTTAATATATTAGCCCATGCAAAAGACAGAATTAGCAAACTCAAAGATAGAGCAGATCAAGAGGAGATATCCAGAAAGTAGGCCAGTGAGATAAAGGAACAGAAAATGCAGACACTTCCATTAGAGACATACAGAACATGACAAAGAACTCTACCATATATGCAATTGGAGTCCCAAAAAGAGAGGAGAGAGGGACAGAAGTAATATTTGAAGAGATACTTACCAAACATTTTCCAAAACATTGAGAAACATCAAGCCACACATTCAAGTAGATTTAAACAATCCCAGGTAGGTTATGTGAAAAGAAAACCACTATTAGGCACACAATAGTCAAACTGTTGAAAATCAAAGAAAAAGAGAATTAGAGGTATTCAGATGAAGATATCAGCATGATGATATCATATAAACGGGTATACATAGATAGATATACATAGAAATATATAGAGATGTGTGATATATGCATGGGTTCATAGGCACACATGTATTTTCTTGTTTTGTCAGCTGAGAGGATGTAGAAGCAAAGACACCTCATCAACAAGAGCACAACCAGCATCCAGATCTTGGTTTCTGATAAAATATTCCAATAAAATGAATGCGATATCTTTGGAGAAATGGCTGACTCTAGGGACTGGGGCAGGGAATATACAAGATGAGCCCAGAGCATCTTCTAGGCCAGAAAATAAGGAAGTATTAAAAAAAAAAAAGCATCTCACATTAATGAGAGTATGGCAAAGGAACATAGAAAGGCAGGAGCCAACTGAAAGAGCAACTCATGGCCAAAGCTGGAACAATAAGCTGGAATAAATAAATGATTGAATGAATATATAAAATGATTGAGTGAGAATATACAAAACTCCTGTGCACAAGAATTCCAAATAATTTATGTAGATGCTCTAAGCTCAAAGAGCTGGAGCGTTAACTCCTCACTCCTCAAGGGTGGGCTACAATTAGCAACTTCCTTTCAAAGAGTACAATATTGAAAAAGAGTAACTTTACAGTGGAGAAATATGACAAACATTACCTCTGATCAACAAGGATTTCATGTTGATAACACGCACCCTTGATGTAATGTGAGAAGAATGGCACTTTACTTCGGTAATCTTCTTTCCAAAAAAACACACTTGAGTCTAATCATAAGAAAAATGTAGGACGGATTCCAATTGAGGGACATTCTACAACATATGTGACCATTACTCCTCAAAGTAAAGGTAATCAAAACCAAAGAAAGTCTGAGAAACTACCACAGTCAGGACACACGACTAATTAAATGTAATGTGGCATCCTGGACAAGATCCTGGAACAGAAAAAGGACATTAGGTAAAAACTAAGAAAATCTGTGGCGACAGCCTGTTGGCATAGTGGTTAAGTTCACACACTCAGCTTTGGTGGCTCGGGGTTCGCAGATCTGGATCCTGGGCATGGACCTACACACCCTTCTTCAAGTCATGGTAAGGCGGCATCCCACATACAAAATACAGGAAAACTGGCACAGATGTTAGCTGGGGGACAATCTTCCTCTCCAAAAATGAAACAAAACAAAAGAAATCTGAATAATATATGGATTTTAGTTAATAATATTGGTTCATTAATTGTAACAAAGGTACCAAACTAATGTAAGATGTTAACAACAGGGGAAACAAGGCATGGGCTATGTGAGAACACTCTATCTATCAGTGTAACTTTCTTTATATCTAAAAATGTTCTCAAATAAAAGTTATTTTTTTAAATATCCAGATGGCAGGATACTTTACTTTCAAAGAAATAATAATGACTTAAAAATGACTTTTTATCATGTGTGATAAAAGATAGCAGACAATGGAATCACATCTTTAAAAGAGCTGAGAGAAAAATATACCCAGTAGGTATTTCCTTCAAAAATTAAAAAGTTATTATGTAAAAACATAGAGGGAATTTATCACCATTAAAATAAATACTGAAGGAAATTCTTTAGGTAGAAGAAAAATGATCCCAGACAAAAGCATGCTAAATCAGGAAAGAATAATGAGCCCAGGAAAGGCTAAATATGTGTGCAAATCTAGGTTAATATTAACTTTTTGAAACAATAACAAGGTATCACATGGATTAAAATTTATGTAGAATTAAAGTGCACACTATCAATAGCACAAATGGGAGTGGGGAAGGGTGAATGAAGTTAAAATATTCTAAGGTTCTTGTACAAGGATTAAAGACTTTAATAAGTCAAGGATGAATGGTGTAAAATCTGGAGTAACTTCTAAATATTTATATATATAAGTATATATATACATATACATATAAAGATTTATACATATTCAACTTCTAAAACATGTGAAATATATATTTTGAACTTCTAAAATATATAAATACATATGAATATAAATAAGAGAAAAATAATTAATAAAAATATGACGTTAATCCTCAAAAGGCAAGAAATGAGGAGCAAATGGACAAAGAATAAATAGAAAAGCAAGATGATAGATGTAACCCTTAATATATCAGTAGTTGTATTAAATGTAAATGGACCAAGCTCTCCAATTAAAAGACAAAGGTTGTTGGGCTAGATTAGAAAAAGAAAAAACCCAACTATATACTTCATATAAGCGATATGATTTAAATATAAAGAAACAGAAAGATTAAAGGTGAATGGATAAAAAAGGTATACTATGAAAGCATATACCAAAGAAAAGAGGAAGAAGAAAACTGATGGAGCTATATTTATGTTAGACAAAGTAGATTTTAATGTAATAAATATTAGCAGAGAGACAGAGGGATATTTCATGATGATAGAAGGGTAAGATGAACTAGGAGATATACAATTCTAAATCTGTATGCACCTAATAACGTTGCTTCAAAATATATAAAGCAAAAAAAAAAAATTGACAGAACTAAAAGGAGAAATAGATAAATGCACAACCACAGCTAGAGATATTAATATAATTCTTTAAATATCTCAAAAAACAAAGAAGTAAAATATCAATAAGGGTATACTGATGGTTTAAAATGCAGAATTAACAAATATATGTAAATAATATGTTGATTTCTTGTTTCTGGTCCCTCATGCAAGGAGCTTGGAAGTTACTACTTCATCCTGACGACAAGTAAAAAGTTGAACAGACTGAAAAATTAACAACTCTTCTTAGATCTGTAAGAGAGGGGACAACAAGGGCAGCCATTGTCCCCAAGATGGGAGAGAGAGAAAGGTGAATACAGGGACTCAAGGCTTACCAGAGCAGAGACTCACAAGCAGAAACCACCATAGGAACCAGTTCAAGGTGGGAAAATCTGAACCGTGTTCAAATTGCTGGAGGCTCAGTGTGGACAACTCTGAGAGTTAAAAACTCCAGGGGGACCAAGTCATAAGGGTGCCACCACACTTTTGTGAGTTTTGCCTACAAAAGCAAGACTGGGTTCTCACAGTAAATATCGAAGAAAAATCCCCTTGTGCTTCTGGTAGGAGGAGCAGAAAAGGAATCATTTTTAAATACACCAGAGCACTCTGTTCTTCTTGAAAAGGCCTGCCTTCAGGAGAAACTAATTAACCAGAGCCTAATTTTCTGGGGCATTAACAGAATCCAACTGACCTGGAGGAAAGAAAAACGCCCAGCTCAGTCAGCTCCAGCCTTCCACATGGCAGAAGGGAAGTACCCAACTCCAGTCCATTCCAGCCATCGTGTCCCACCTGGAGGGGAGGAAGAACAATTGAGAAACACTGATGAAGTGTACAGTCCAGAAGCCCAGACTTGCTAAAAGACTGAGATCTAATCATGGGCTCTAGAGTGTTTCCCCTCGCCCACACCTCACCACCACATTACTAAAGGCCTGTTTACAGCAGTTCCTTTTACTCAATACATCATGTCTGGCTATCAGGAAAAAATTACAAGACATACTAAATGACAAAAAATACAATTTGAAGAGATGCAGCAGGCATCTGAATCAGTCATGGCAGGAATGTTGGAATTATCAGACTGAGAATTTAAAATAGCTATGACTAATATGCTAAGGGTTCTAATGTAGAAAGTAGACAGCATGCAAGAATAGATCGGTAATATAAGCAGAGAGATAGAAATCCTTAGAAAGAACCAAAAAGAAATGCTAGAGATAAAAGACACTGTAACAGAAATGAAGAATACCTTTGACGGGCTTGCTAGCAGACTAGACATGGCTGAGGAAAGATCTCTGGGCTAGAGGATATATCAACATAAACTTCAAAAATGCAAGGGGAACAAAGACTGAGAACAAAAGAGCAGAATATCCAAGACTGTGGGACAACTTCAAAAGGTGTGATATACACGTAATGGAAATATCAGAAGGAGATGAAAAAAGAGAAAAGAACAGAAGAAATATTTGAAGTAATAATAACTGAGAATTTCCCCAAATTAATGTCAGGCAGTAAAACACACAGAACCAGGAAGCTCACAGAGCGCCAAGCAGGATAAATGCCCATACCATATGTAGAACACTGCACTTAACAACCAAAGAAGAATAAACAGTCTTTTTAAGTATAAGTGAAATATTTACCAATACTGACTATATGTTAGGCAATAAAAAAATACATCAACAAATATTAAAGGATCAAAATTATACAGAATACGTTTTCTGGCAATGGATCTAAGCAGGATATCAGAGACAAATGGTAACGCGAAAATCCTCTGGATGTTTTTAAATGAAGCAATAGGCTTCTACATAATGCATGGATTAAAGAATAAATCACAACAGATATTAGAAAATATTTTCAAGTGAGTTTTAGTCAAAAGATGACATATCAATGTTGTAGGATAAAGCTGACACAGTGCATACAGGGAAATTTATAGCCTTAAATGCATATATTAGCAAAAGAGGATGAAAAGCAATGATCTAAACACTCATCTCATGAAATTCTTTTTTTACTTAGTTTAAGTAAGTAAATAGAGCAATTGAATCCATAGGAACTAGAAAAAAGGAATAAAAGAAGAGCAGAAATTAATGAAGTCAAAACCAAACACACAGTGGAGATGACCAAAAAAAGACAGAAGATGAAATATCAGAAAGAAAAAGGGAATATCATTACAGAGTCTACAGACATTAAATTATAAGAGAATATTATTAACAACTTTATGCCAATAAATTTGAAAATCTGGAAGATAAAATGGACAAATTTCCTGGTAACAATTTTTAAGTGGATACAAGAAGAAATAGAATAATCTAAATAATTCTATACCAATTAGAGAAATTGAATTTATAATATAAAACTTTAACTAAAAAAATTCCGGGCCCAAATAACTATACTACTGAATTACTTCAAACATTAAAGGAAGAAATAACACTAATTTTACACAAATTCCTCTAAAGCATGGGAAAAGATGGAACACATCCAAACTCATTTTATGAATCCAGCATAACTGAAATTCTAAACTGGAAAAGGACATTACACACACAAAAAATTCAGACCCATATCCCTCATAAACATAGATGCAAAAATCATAAACAAAATATTAGCAGATTAAATCTGTGCCAAAAGGCAATTCATCAAAAATGCAAGCTTAATTTTGTTTTGTTTTGTTTTTTGTGTTTTGGTGAGAAAGATTGTCCCTGAGCTAACATCTGTGCCAATCTTCCTCTATTTTTTGTATGTGGGACTCCTCCACAGCATGGCTTGATGAGCAGGATGTAGGTCCACACCCAGCATCCTAAACTGCAAAGCTCAGGCCGCCAAAGTGAAGTATGAGTACTTAACCACTACACCACCAGGCCAGCCCCATGCAAGCTTAATTTAACATTTAAAAAAATCAGTGTAATTCACCATATTAAAAAAATAAAGGAAAAAATTATATGATCACGTCAACAGAGGTAGAGAGAACATTTAATAACATCCAATAGTCATTCATGATTTAAAAAAAAAAAACTTTTAGCCAAGCGAAAATAGAAGAGAACTTTGTTAGTCTACTAGAGTAGCAGTAACTACAAACATAGGTAGAATAGAGTACCTGGAAACATCTTACATATTGTGTAAATAATACGCTTTTTCTCTGCGAACAGGAATGAGTTAAGGATGTCTTCCATCACCATGCATATTCAGCATTGTATGGGAGGTCTTAACTAGTTCAGTAAATTAAGAAAAATAAATAAAATGAATAAATATTAGAAAGGAAGAAATAAAACTTACCATATTTGCAGATGATGTATTTTGTGCATAGAACCCAAAAACATCTACAAATAAATTGTGTGAATTCACAAGTGAATTCAGGAATATTTTGGAAATAGAGTCAACAAAAAAACAAATTATATCCCTCTGTACTAGGAGAGATAATTAGGAAATGAAATTTTGAAAATTAAACCATTTACAATGACATCAAAACCATCAAATACCAAGGAATAAATTTAGCCAAAGTTACACAAGACCTCCACACAGTAACTACATGACAATACTGAGAGAAATTAAATGAGACCTAGATCAATGGAGGGATATACCATGCTTATGGACAGGATGGACAATGTTTTACAGATGTCAGCTCTTTCCACAGTGAGGTGTTGATTCAAGGCAATCTAAATAATATTTCTAACAAGTTATTTGGGGACATTAACAAACTTATTTTAAAATTTATATGGAAAAAGCAAAGGGCCAAGAATAGTAAGATAGTTTTAAAGAAAAAGCAGAGGTAGAGGATTGATACTGCTAGATATCAAGACAATAGGCAGGGACAGCAATTAAAACGGTGTGCAACTGGTGCAAGTACAGATAGATAGACCAATGGGACAGATAGAAAATCCAATATTAGACCCAGACACATAGTATCATAGGTGACACTGAAATGCAGCGGGGAAAGAATAGCCTTTTCAATGATTGATGCCTGATCAATTGGTTATCCCTATGGAAAAAATTGAACTTTTTACCTCTATATCACACTGTACACGAAATCAATTCCAGATGGATTGTAGACCTAAATGTGAAAAGTAAACAATAAAGTTTCCAGAAGATAATATACGAGAATATTTTCATAGCTTTGGTTGGGTAGGCAACAATATTCTAAACACACATGTAAAGGAAAATCATAAAGCAAAACACTGATAAATTGGACTTTCTTAAAATTAAGAACTTTTGTTCATCAAAAGACACTATTAAGACAATGAAAAGAAAACTATTGAGAATAAATTTGCAGCACACATATCTGACAAAGGACTGATAACCAGAATATATGAAGAACTCCTATGAATCAATTACAAAATACAGATAACCCAATAAAAAATGGGCAAAACACTTGAATAGGCACTCTTTGCAACAGCTACTAAAAGCCAACTTTTGCATACCCTTGAACTAGCAATTTCACTCTCTTGCCTCAACTCAGCTACCAGAATCTTGGCCTAAGACAAAATTTTATTATTTAGCCTCGAATGAGGCTTAATACACCAGGTTTACAGTTGAAAGTGACATAGAGGGTATATTAGGGCTCTATAAATCAGAATCAAACTGCTTAAGAAAGAAAAAAATAAGTGTTTGTCTTATATAACAGGAAAAAAATCCAAGAGTAGAAATAGTTTCTGATAATGTCTGATCCCTGAACTGAAATGATGTCATCAGGATGAAGCCCCTCTCACTCGGCTCTGCTCACAATATTGGTTTTATTCTCAGGCTCCATGTAGTGGCAAAATGGTGCCAACAGCTAGCACTACCTCCTCCCAGGTTCAAATCCAGCCAAAAATTGGGCATTTTCCCCCAGCTGCTACATCATACACTGTTGGATTCACTCTAATTGGAATGAGTTGAGTCATGTGTTCAACAAGGAAATAATCACTGTGGTCAGGGCAGTGGAATGACAGTGATTGGTTAAACCTGGGTCACATGTCATCCCTGAACAAATCCCTGTGGCTGGAGAAATACAAAGAGCTGGCTGGCCAGTCATGGGTTATGCTCTCCTTACCTGGAGCCAAGGTCCTCATGGACTGAGCTAGGAATAGACAAAGGAACTTTGAAGTGGTGTTCCCAGAAGAAGAGGGTAATGGATGCTGAACAGATTAAAGCCACACATGTCCCCCAGAGGGATGTTGTGAAACTGAGTTTCAGAGAGTAAGGCGATAGGCCCAAGATCCACAGAGGTAGTATCATAAGCTGGACTTAAGAACAGAAAGCTTCACTCAGAAAGCTTGAGAAAAGTGGGGTTCTCCTGAAGCTGTGAAAATGCAGACAGACCCTTAGACCTTAATTCTGTCAGGCATTCTTCTCTCAGGTTCTGGCTGGCTCCAAGGCCAGGGAAGGGAGGCATCTCATGCTGGGGGAACAGGTTGCCAGACAGTCTCCTACGGTATCTGGATGCAGTCCCACATGGCCTTCATGGGGAAAGGCTGGGGTCTTGACCAGGAGCCAGGCGTCTGGTGGCCTGGCTGAGCCTGGGCATCCAGGATTGGCAGGAGGTGCCTTCCCCACACTATCTCTCCATAGCACCATCTGCAGCTGCCTTCTGCATTTGGCCCAAAGACAGCATTGCCAGTCACTTCAGGGGATTGCTGGGCCTTCCGTAAGCAAGATTTCAAAAAGGCCAAATCTGACACTTGACTGCTCTCCTTGAAGTTAAAAGACCCAGCTTAGGTCAAGAAACATGGGAAAAAAATAAAAGCATAGCGTGATGCCTGAGGGACCGCAGCTATGCAAGACAGGGGACCAGAACATACACACCAAGGAAGTGGATAAAGGCGGTCCAGAGAAGACCTAAGGCCTTGGGTTTGCTAAAAGATGCTCTATCAAGCTTGAGGATTTCATTTTTAAGACCATTCAAAGCTCAGAATAAGGGCAAGAAAGAAAAGAAACAGTGGATTTTTCCTAAAACTCAAAGGCATAAGTAAGTCAGTCAGCAACTAAGTAAATCACAGGCTCTCTGTTTGATTATGGTTGGGCTGAACAGTGTCTGACTCTCCTCTATCATCAGATGGAGGCCACAGGAATGGTGGGCCAGATGAGGGAGGGTCCAGTAGACGAGCCCATTGGACTGATCATTGTCACAAAAACAAGGCCAGGACAAGAAGCTGTGACCTGGAAGAATGCTGAAGATCACACCAGGAGGGTCAGGGGGTGTGAGGGGGAGTCATATTGGCAAATCAAGGATCCATCTGAGTTAGCTTTTTAACCTTGCCCTACCCCATACCCTGGAAGGTCTGGGCACTAAACTAAAAGGATGCTCACTTCAGTTCCCATCTGTGCAGGGGCTCATGCATAATCCCTCACCCTGGCACAATGCCTTCATCAGACCAACAACCTTCAGCTTCTTTTCTCAATTTCTCGCTCCTCGCGTTTGGCCTGCAGCCTTGCACCTTCCGTAGAGACTGACTATGGCCTCGCTTCTTGGAGTGGTTCCCACAGCCTCCAGGCCCCAGAGTAACGTCTCCTCTGAGAGACGCTCTGAACACCTTTCTCAGTTTGACCCTGGAGAAGGCAGTGCCACCTTACCTTCTGGCTAACTCAAGCCCCAGGGGAAACCCAGACTCAGACAATTCAATATCCAACATCACAGACAATCAACTAGCTTTGGTGGTGGAGGAGGTGAGGCAAATAGGCAAATATAATTTAAACTGCAAGCCAGGTGAATACCTTGTCAAACCTGCAGAAGTTGGTCAGATTTAAGGGCTGGCAGGACATTGGCCAGAGTCAAGGCTGTCTCTCTCTGAAGAGCCAAAAAAGACCCTCCAAGACAGCTCAAAAAAGAGGCTCTTTCTTCACACTCACTCCACGAAGCTGGGAGGCATGAATTATAGTCCTCGTCTAAGTGCGAGAAAGGCACTACTTAAGGAAGTCCCAGGCACCAGGGCCATTCCATGCTGAAGACATCATCAAACAGTGATTCTCTGTAGTCTGCAATGAGACAGGTAAATGATGCAGTGTTTATTTTTGCTCTGTTAAACAAATACCAGACAAACATTCTTGAAACTTTCAGGGACATTGCAAAAAAAAGATCCCATGTCTATTGCAAAAAGAAGATCCCCATGTCTAATGGGAGGCTGGATACAATGTTATCAAAGGTTCATTATCAGCTGAGTCTGTTTTTTAGGTTGCTCATACACTAGATGATCAGAGACTGCCCCGTTGCCTCTCCCAGCCTCAACTTTCTTATCTGTAAACTGGTAATAATTTCACCTGCTCTATCAGCCTGAAAAGATTGTTGTGAGGAACAAATGAAATGATAGATATGAAAATACATTCATAGAGAACTAAACTCTACATAGGCTTGGAAAAACTATATAGATAGTTTATTAAAAGCATTTGACACAATTCTCAATGAGGAAAATTTGGTCAGAGAGCAGAGAGAGAAAGCAGAAAGAACATAGTAAATTGGCATGCATGATGAAATGAGAACATTTGAAGATGCCCAGCGGAAAGAAGGGCGGCAAGGGTGCCTAGAACTAAGAAAGAGAAAGGAGAAGTCAGGAGGTGCAGAGAGAAGAGAAGGAGCGTAGAAGGTTTGCCACCATGGGAAAAGTCTGGGACATGAGATGGAGAAATTCCAGGAGGCAGGTCCCAGAGATAAGAAAGGCTGAGAACTTTTAACATCCTAGCTGGAGGTTCACTTTCGAGTTGTGGAGTAACTTTCCCCCATTCCCCTAAGCCTGTGGGACACAGCTTCCTTATGCAGAACGTGTTTGGAGGGGAACAAAGAGAGGGGCTATGTTCCACATTTGGGCTGACTCAAGGTAGAGGGGGAAAAAGAGATACAGAAGGAAAGATGAATGAGAGTTCAGGAGGAAAGGGAAGGAAGAACGAAAGGTGAAAACAAAACATTAAGTCCCTCAAAATGCACAATAATTTGGGGAGGATGTTGGCTCTAATAATAAATGTGACAGAGGCTTGCAACATTTTTATTTGACTGTTAATTTGTATCATCGTGGTGACTCTTCAAAAAGGCGGAAGTGGTTTGTGCGAATATATGTTTCAGCTCAAGAGGTTAGAAACGGCTCTAGAAATATGTTTGGTTCATTGAAACGTGGACCCAAAGGTGGCCTACATTAAATGAATTGAAGAGTCGGAACAGTCTTTGTCTACCGGAGAGGCAGGTATCCAAAGGCTTAGGGAGATTAGAATGGTAGAGTGGATTCATCATATAAGACCTGCTCACCCACCCTGGAAGGGTCCACCTTTTAGGATACACCTTTTACCATGACTAGGAGAAGTAAACTTGGAGGTGACCCCCAGCATCTTTGAAGAGCTCTGTGGTTGCTTTTCTTTGTAGGTCAGAAATTATAGTGAGAATTACTACCCTTGAACTGGGATCCTTAAATGCAATGGGGATCATTAGATCCCAGAGTGGTAGGGGCCAAGTGGCAGCACTTAATTACCAAAGGCAAGGTGGATGTGGTTACTGTGATGGACAACAGAGTCAAAGCAGTAATCAGATCGGTCTGACTTACAGAGACATTAATAGACAATAACAAGAATAACAATAATAGACAATAATAGAGTATTAGCTAGTTCATCTTAGTATCCCTAGAAAAGAAAGAGACAGGCAATCTATGAAATTTTTACTTGATCTGTATATCAGAAGAATTGTAGGTAAACAGAAGTCTAACTTGAATCATTAAAACAGAGACTCACAACATCTCAATCAATTCCCAGACTTGGGTCAGTTTACAGACACAGAAGCCCTTGAATGAAGGGGAGATTGGGTGCCCTTGAGAAGGGACCTCAATACTCTACCAAAAGTTTATGCTGGGGCCGGGCAGGTGGCATAGGGGTTGAGTTTGTGCACTCCACTTCAGCAGCCCAGGGTTGGCAGGTTTGGATCCTGGGCATGGACCTATGCACCGCTCATCAAGCCACGCTGTGGCAGCATCCCACATACAAAATAGAGGAAGATTGGCACAGATGTTAGCTCAGTGACAATCTTCCTCAAGCAAAAAGAGGAAGATTGGCAATGGATGTTAGCTCAGGGCCAATATTCCTTACCAGAATTAAAAAGTATATATATGCTAATGTTTCTCCCGGCCTACCTCCAAAAGGATCTTTGGCCATATATCAGGGTGAATATGCTCTGGGGAAAGGGAAATAATTAGACCTTTTGGGGACTACTGGACACTGGCTCTGAACTTACTGTAGTTCCTAGAGACTCAACAACACGGTGGTCCACTAGTGAGGGTCAGAGTAGGGCTTTATAAACATCAGTCGATCCATAGAGATTTATCACAGTCACATCAAGAGTGGGTTCAACAGCTCCCTGAATCCATCCTGTGGTTATTTCTCCAGACCTGGAGTGCCCTCTAGGAATAGATGTATTCAGAAGCTCAGACCTAACTGGAAAAATCTCTAGATTGGTTCCCCGACCTGTGGAGTGAGGGTTATTATGACAGGAAAGGCCAAGTGGAAGCAAATAGAACTGCCTCTACCCACAAAAATAGTAAAGCAAAAGGAAAACTGCATTCCTGAAGGACCTGCAGAGATCACTGTCACCGTCAATGACTTGAAAGAAGCGATTTGAAAGGACTGGTCATTCCCACCACATTCGCATTCACCTCTCCCATTTGGCCTGTGCAGAAAACAGATGGATCTTGGAGAATGACAGTGGATTATCATAAACTCGATCAGGTGGTAACTCCAATTACAACTGCTGTTGCAGATGCAGTTTCATTACTTGAACAAATTAACACATCCCCTGGCACCAGGGGCAAATATTTTTTTCTTGAAACCTGTCAGCAAAGACTACCAAAAGTAGTTTGCTTTCAGCTGGCAAGGCCAGCAGTACACCCTCACTGTCCTGCCTCAGTGGTGCATCAGCTCTCCAGTCCTGTGTCATAATTTAGTCCATAAGCACCTTGATCACCTTTCTCATTCACAAGACATCATGCCAGTTCATCACATTGAGATATTTTGCTGATAGAACCCAACTAGCAGGAAATTACAATGATTTTAAGCATACTGTTATGACATTTGTGTGTCGGAAGGAGGGAAATAAATCTGACAAAAATCCATCTCAGTGAAATTTCTAGGGGTTTGTGGTGGGGAGAGGGGATGTCAAGATGCCCTTTCTAAGATGAAGGATAAATTGTTGCATCTGGTACCTCCTACGACCAGAAAAGAGACACAATAACTAGTGGGCCTCTTTGGATTGGGGAGGCAGCATATTCCTCATTTGGATGTGCTAGCTACTCTAGCCTATTTACCGCGTAATCTGAAAAGCTGTTAATTTTGAGTAGAGTCCAGAACAAAATAAGTCTGCTGTGCAAACTGCTCTGCCACTTGATCCAGCAGACCTTATGGTGCTTGAGAGCAATGGCAAATAGAAATGCTGTTTGGAGCCTGTGGTAGGTCCCTATAGGTGAACCCCAGCACAGACTTCCAGCATTTCACAGCAAAGTCCAGCCATCTTCCGTGGATAACTACTCTTTTTTTGAGGAACAGCTTTTGGCTCACTACTGGAATTTAATAGAGATGGGACACTAAATCATGGGCTATCAAGTCACCATGTGACGTGAGCTGCCCGTCATGAACTGATCCACCAAACCATAAAGCTGGCCATGCAGAGAAATATCTTGTTATCAAATAGAAGTGGTACATATGAGACTGGGTTCAAGCAGGTCTAGAAGACACAAGTAAGTTACAGGAGGAAATGACTCCAATGCCCATGGCTATGACACCTGCTATCTTTTCTATCCCAGCCAGCATCTATGGCCCCATGGGGTGTTTCCTGTGACCACTGACTCATGAAAAGAAAACTCTGACTTGGTTAACAGATGGGTCTGCCTCTTCCTCAAGCACTACCTGAGAATGGACAATGCAGCACTACAGCCTCTTTCTGGAACATCCCTGAGAGATGGTGATGAAGAGACAAGCAGCACTTTGAGCAGTGCACCTGGCTGTCCATAGGAAGGAGAAATGGCCAGAGGTACAAGTCCATACTGATTTATGGGCTTCAGGCAATAGTTGGGTTGGATGGTCAGGCACTTGAAAAGAACATGATTAGAAAATTGGTGATGAACAGGTCTGGGGAGGAGGTATGTGGATAGACTTCTCTGAATGGGCAAAGAATGAGAAGACATCTGTGTCCCATGTGAATGGTCACCAAAGTATGACCTTGGAAAGGAAAATTTTAATAATTAAGCAGATAGGATGACCCATTCTGTGGATACCAGTCAGCCTCCTTCAGCCACTTCTATGACTGACCAATGGCCACACAGTGGCCTTGGTGGAAGGGATAGAGGTTATGCAGCGGCTCAGTATCATGGGCTTTCATTCATCAAGGATAATCTGGCTACAGCCACTTCTGAGTGCCTGATCTGCCAGCATCGAAGACCAACTCCGAGTCCCCGGTGTGACACCATTCCCTGGGGTAATCATCCAGTTACCTGGTGGAAGGTTGATTACACTGGATGACTTCCATCATGGAAGGGACAGCACTTTGTTCTAACTATAATACACACTTACTCTGGATATAGATTTGCCTTCCCTGCATGCAATGCTTCTTCCAAGTCTACCATCCATGGACTGACACAATGACTTATCCACCATCACGGTATTTCACACCACATTGCTTCTGATAAAAGAAGTCACTTCACAGAAAATGAAGTGTGGCTGTGGGCCTATGCTCATGGAATTTTCTGGTTTTGACATGTTCCTCATCATCCTGAAGCAACTGGCTTGATAGAATGGAGGAATGGCTTTATGAAGTCTCACTTACAGTACCATCTAGGTGGTAGTACAAGTGGGGCTGAGATAATGTCCAGCAGGAGGCTGCAAATGCTCTAAATCAGCATCAGATATATCATGTTTTATATTCTTCCATAGCCAGTATTCATGGGTCTAAGAATTAAGAGGTGGGAATAGGAGTGGCTTCACTCCCTATTACCTCTGCTGATCCACTAGCAAAAGTTTTGCTTCCCATCCCTGTGATCTTATGCTCCTCTGGTCTAAAGGTCTTACTTCCAAAGGGAGGAATGCTTTCACCAGAGAAACAACAACGATTCCATTAAACTGGAAACTGAGACTGCCACCTGGCCACCTTGTGTTCCTCAGGCTTCTGCATCCACAGGAAAAGAAGGTGTTTATAAATACCAGCTACAACCACGTGACCAGTTGTATAAACCAGGACTGTAATAGTTATGAGTATTTATTCCTTATTTTGTTATGAACATATTCCTATATATACTAATAAAAATGTTTGTTTTCTTCCTCTCTTATCTCCTTATCATCTAATATAGGTGTACTAATGATACTAGATTTATATCGCAGTATTTAAATTATAACACATCAAAGAGGAAGGGTGAAAACCATTCAAGGATTTTGAATGCTGTTCTGGGGAAGGTCAGCATGTTTTTGGTTGTATGCAGAATAGTTGTATCATTTTAGGTTTTGTTATTTTGTTATTTAGAGATTAAGTATGGTTCGAAAAGATCTGTATGGATGCCAAGTTGACAAGATGAACAGTGATGGCCAGTTTTGTGTGTCGATTTATCTAGGCTGTAGTTCCCAGTTATTTAATGGAAGACTAATCTAGGTACTGCCGTGAAGATATTTTGTAGGTGTGATTAAAGTCCATTATCAGTTGACTTTAAGTAAGAGAGATTATCTGAGATAATCTGGGTGGGCCTGACTCAATCAGTTGAAAGAATTAAGAGCAAAACTGAGGTTTTCCTTAGGAAAAAGAAATTCCACCTGTGGGTAGTAACTTCAGTTCACTCCTGAGAGTTTGGGCTTACCCTTCCTGATGGCCTGCCCTGTGAATCTCAGACTTCCTTTATCAGCCTTCTCAATCATGTAAGCCAACTCCTTGCAATAAATCTTTTAATGTATATCTCTGACTGGTTCTGTTTCTTTGAACTTTGATTGATACAATTGGTTATTTGACTATTACAAGCATAATGATACAGGAGAAACTAGAAATAATATTCAGCTTGATTCTGATGACAATGTCCAATTTTTTTCTAATAGTCCAGACAATTAAGTTGCCCAGAACTGAAACTGAATCCCACCTCCATTACTTTCTAACCATGTGATTTGGGATAAGTTAGATAGTCTCTTTGAGCCTCTCTTAGATATGGGTCTGACAACACTGACCTTGTGGGGTGTTAGGGTTAAACAGAGCATCTAGCATAATGCCGGGGGTACCACTGCATTGATCATCTTCATCATTACGGTTATTGATGAGGCCCTTAGTCAAACGTGACTGAAGATTGTCTTGGGGAATATTACAATCTTCTGTCATCAGACTGGTCTATCTGTCTTCTCCTTTGTATTATTCCTTTTCCTTGTGGTCCAGGCCAGAATTAGTTGCTTCCTTGACTCAAATAACAAATCATTAAACAGAAAAGCTACAGGCTTTATCTGCAGTTGTCCAATTTAGACTTTTTAACAACAATAGAAACTGCTAATTTAAGGAGGGTTTTTTTTCTTCCAATGGTTTCTAGAAAACACCCACCTCCAATCACTTAATATGAGGCAAGTTCTTCTACATTTACAGGGTCCTCTTTCTAAGCGTCCTCTGCCTGACGCTTTTTATGCCATTATATTTTACATATATATAGAAAATATACATACTATAATATATTATTTATGCTCCTAAACATACTAACTTATTTAATCTTCACAACTCTATGGGGTATATACATGTAATTATCCCCACTTTATAGATAGAAATCAGCAGATATCTTAAGCAGCTTGTCCACGGTCAGACGGCTAGACAGAGGCAGAGCCAGGCTTCGAACACCAGCACTGTGGCTCCAGATCTGTGCCCTTAACCATCATTCCACACAGCCTTTGATTGCTGAGCCTGCTCTATCTGCCAAAAATAATTATTAAGTCTGAAAGGACAACAGTTCTGTGGCCAAATGGAAGCCTGGGTGACAGGATCGGTTTTGCAGGTGCACCAGCACGTGGTGTTACACGACGGTCACTTTCCTGGGTGACCCTGGACTGGGAGGAACTCATCCACCCCCCGCTGCTGCTTGGCTTCTCTCTGTCATGGTGGGAGACCAGCTCAAGCCACAAAGACTCCTTATGCTTTCTTCAGGCAATGAAGAAAGTGACAATTTGATATAAAAACTGTCTTGTTTTTGCACACATGACAAGTCACCTGCAGAAGTTACCACAGCCCTCAGTTATTGAGATGGGAGCCACCCAAAGGACCATCCCCACTGGGGCCTGCATACCACAAGGTGAGGGATTCATGAGACAGGGCATGTGCTCTGTCCATGGTATCTGTGGGGGAATTGTGACTTTGAAGATAGAAGGGAGGGAGAGAGAAGAAGAACTCAGCATCTCAAAACACTGGCCCATGGCCTGGCAGCAAGGCCGAGATCTCGGCATATCATGGAGGCTCCCCAGAAACTCTCTACACAACTATTTCTCCCTGCAGGAACCCAGTGGCCCATGCTCGCTCCTCACTTTCATGAAGCATGCTCACCAGAAAGGTCTATAGGGTACCCACTATAAATAACCCATCTCTCTCTCACAGGTTGATTTGTAGACTAATCTTTGCATCATGGTGCAACAGACAGTGGCCCCAGATGACAGAATTTTAAGAAGGCAGGAGCAGATTGAGAGCGGTTTTGTGTGGCAGAAAATCCTTCCTTTGTGCTCCCTTGCTCCTTCTCTGTGTGCTCCTTGCACAGGCATTTGCCTTGTCTAATCATGTCATAACCAAGTCATCACTCTCAACTTGGCTGTCATAAAATCACCTATAGGCTTTAAAAACCCCACTGCCCATCCTGCACCCCAGATACTTACGTCAGGATCTCGGAGGCAGGACCCAGGCCTCTCTCCTTTTCAAGCTTCCAAGGTGATTCCCGTGTGCAGTCAATGCTGAAACCACTGGGCTAAGTCTTCATGGGCATTATGGGACTTTGTAACTTCTACCTTCAGGAGTCCTTGAGTCACTCAGAAAAGTTCTCAGCATCATGACCAGTCCCTTTGGACTGACAGACTCTTCCCTCTGCTGTAAGGTTACTCTCTTTTTGGGGAGGAGCAGGGTTCCTTTGAGCAGAAGCAGAGCAGGATGTGCATGCGTGTGTACACGTGCATGCACACGTTCCTGAGGGATGTGGACACATGGTTCTGTTTCAGGAAGGCTTTGGAATAATCGGGGACAGCTAGGCTGCTGAGAAATCATTGGCCTCAAAAAGATGGGTTTCACATGGCTTCCAGGAGAGCTGCAGGGGTGCTGGGGTGTGACAGAGACTGCCCCTCACAGGGGGAAACAGTGCCCATCTCTCTCTCTAAGACTCGTGTCTGAGACTCCATGTCACAGCAAAGGTGTGAAACCAGGCCATGCGGGTCGCTACTGGAACAAGGTGGAATCAGGAGGCCGTGGCCCTTTGAGGACACATAGAGATCCTGTGATAGGGCTGACTTATTATGTGACCAAGACCTCACCCACTGGATACTGAAATCATGACTGGAGTGATGAGAAGTGTTTAAAACGGTACAGGTGCACAGCGCACGCACTTGTGGAGGACAAGAAGGGCCAGAAATTTCCCAGGTCCCCAGCACTCAGTGTTGCCATGCTTCTGCTTCCCAGAAAAACCAGCCTTTCAAGAATCCAATACAGGGGCAATTTCGCCTATTTATTAAAGTCTTAGTGTGTCGGAGAAGAAAAAATTATTTAACCTTCAAAATAGCCCCAAACATGAGATGGGTATTTTTACCCCATTTACAAATGACAAAGCTAGAGATGCCAGAAATTAGGTAAATTTCCAAAAGGGAGGAAGTTTCAGAATTCCTGGTCAGCCACCTCTTTCTGGCTCCAGAATCTGGTCTTTCTTCCACACGAGGCTGCACCGTGGTCTATGTTGAGGTTTAATAGCATAACTTCTGCTGGTTTTAATGCTATTACCTCCCATTTCTCAAGGGTTCTTTGTGTGGGGGCCTTCTGTGTGAATTATCTCAGTTAGCTATCACCATAGTCCCGGGGGCTGTGTAGTATTCTACTCATTTCACAGATGGGAAAACAGGCTCAGAGAAGTTAGGCTGACTCCTCCAGGGCACACAGCCAGTAAATGCAGAGTCGAACATACCCCCAGGTCGTCCCTTCTTCATTTCTCCCTGACAGCACTCAGAAGATTTCAAAGCGGAAAGTGATAAGGGGCTCAGGATAGACTTTCAGACTCCAGTAGGATGTCGGAGAAGCCCCCTTAGAGTGTGGGACGGGGAACCTGCACGGGCCTCAGACCACACCACACTGGGGGCGGTTCCCACTCCATCTCTGCAGAAGGGCTGCCCCTAACTTCAAAAGTGGCTTCAGAACTTGGAGCCTGCTGCAGACAAGGCCGTGGGCATTTACCACGTGAACAGGCTGACGACATCACTTACTTTGAAACGTATTTATAACGTTGCAGCAGAGTCACTGGGCACTTTCCCTGTACCCCAAATTTATACCTAATTCATTGTCCTCATCAGGCTCTGATGCATTGCAAAGGCACAATAAATATTTTCCTTCTTTGATAATGACAGCAGATAAGCACCCGCTAAAAGGCATTCAAAGATGATAAGCACACTGGCAGCCAGGTTGCCCAGATTCGCAAGCAAATTATGAACAGTATTTATTATTCTTATTATATTTTCACAAGTTTCCAAATGAAAATACTCTGTTCTTTAAGGCACATACACCCTCACTTTCAGGACCCCCTCCCTTCTTGTCCTTTCTATTTTGGCATTTCATTTGCAAGAAGTCTCCATCTCCCTTATTTACATGTGAAAAAACTTGGAGCATCATGTGGCGAGGGTTCGGGCAGACCCTGAATTCCATTCAATTCTCATTTCCTCTCTGACAGTCACCATTGAATCAATCATGTTCTCCCTGCCCTTTCTCTGACCACCTCGGAGATCCCAAATCGCTTTTCATCTCATGTGTCAATCACCCTCAGACCATGTCCACTTTTCATTACTAACACGCCATCACATGACCCACTAATCTGTCACTTTCTGACAGCGGTTAGTGTGCCAATTGATTTAATTAGCAATCAATTAGCTTGTTACTATTGGAAGTAATTACCTTTTATAGAGAAAGAGTGCAGCTGGTGAGGGCAATAAAATTGCACTAATAAAACTGCGTCTACTCCCCTCTGTACAGCAGAGTCACTGCACGCAAGGGCTGGCCAAATTATGGGTGACATGCACATCTTTTCAATAGTCCCTGGGGATGTATTCCCCCTCCTCATTATGGGCAAAGCCCCTTTGTCATTGATATTACCCAGAATTGGTATTTTCAGAGAAAGATTGGGTTAATGATTTGTGTTCTTGCTCTCATTGCATGCACTTTTCAAAAAGCTTATGTTTTGGAGCAGGAAGAGAATTTGGAAATACACCTAGACCTTCCTTTTACAAAAATGGAGTTATTATGGCCCAGAGAGGCCAAGTGACTTGCCCAGGGTCACACAGCTAGCCAGTGCTGGAGCCCTGGAGAGAACCCAGCCTCCTGACTTCTAGCCCCCTGTCCGCGCATGTCTGGAAGGGGCCTCCTTGCCCCATTCCTGCACCTCTGTAAGTACCATCTCCGCACCAAGGACCAGCCGTATCTGCGAGGGGAAGTGGGGCAGGGGTAGGGAGGGAAGAACCGACATATTCAAGAGGAAAGACTCTCTTGATCGTGAAGATAAAAGACACTGATTCTAGAGAGTCACATTTTGAAAACGTGTGCGGAGGAAACTGCCATCCAGTGAGATGGGGCACCGTGAAGTCTTGGGTAGAACGGAAGCGTAGCGATTTCCGGCACGATTGACTGTTCTTGTACACACCGACTTAAAACGTACCCTGCGCCACTCATGACCCAGGGCTACAGTACATTTCCCGCACTTTCACTATTAAATTCAGCCTCCAAACTGCTCCCCAGGCGCCCGATGACTCGCTACATTAGCTCCGTGGTGAAGGAGAGGCAGTAATGAGATGACTAAGGAGACCCGGATTCCATTCATCATCCTGTTTGCTCCAATATAAGTGTACTTTTATCAGCACTATTGGTACTGATGTCATCGCAGGAGGCATAAATCACCTCACCAGTGACAGGGTCCTATTAAGGGTCACGGCCTAAAATCATTATTGACAAATTAAGGATCACACTTGGCCATTTTGTCTGCATGCCCTCAATTGGGGGTACGGCCTCGTTCCCGTATCTGGTCGGAAATTAAATAGTCATTTAAAGTCCTGAACAGCCGTGTGGATTAATTCAAAGAGCAGCCACCTCTTCCTCTCCCTCACATTTGAGAAACTTGCAGTCGACTTCAGCAAAAGCAAGGAAGTCCTCAGTGGAGTCCTGTGTCTTTATCATAAATTCTCCTCATTCCAGCGGCTGCAGGGACGTATTACAGGACATTATAGACCGCAGAATGGCACGTCCTGGTCTTGGATCCAGGGCAGGCAGCTGGGGGCTTGTCAGAGAATCACGGAGAATTCTCATTTGGAATGCTGTCACCTTTGTCCTTCTCCATCACCGCCTAATATGACAGCAGAGGACTATTTTGGAGGGCTGATGAAATGTAGATGAGAAGAGAAAAAGTGAAGAGTTAATACCACCATATTTTTCTATAAGTACGATACCCCAAATGAAAAGAAAAATGACTTTTCCTGGAATATTTGGCAAGATTAGTGCCCTTATATTTTTTAGGATGAACATCAAAGTTGGCTTCCAACTTAAGTAGATTCCAATTTCTGAACTTCAAGCACTCACTTGAAGAAAGTTACCTAGTCGTGTTAGTAAATTTAATACTCCTAATCCACAGATCATTGGCAGGCTTTTGGCACATATTATCTAAAATGAGTCATTTTAGATACTATGGTCTGCAATGACGCTGAAAGATGTTTTTAAAACACCTGAATAAATAGCCTTATCAGGTCCTTGGTTGGAAAGAGTCCATATTGTTAAAATGGCAATTTGCTCCAAATTAATCTACAAATTTAATGCAATTTCAGTTTTAAGGGTATATGTCTGTGTGTGTATGTGAACTTCACGGAATTATTCTGTAGTTCAGATGGGAGAATAAACAAGCAAAACTATGCAGGAAAATTCTATAAAGTAAGAATGATAGAGGACTCCTTGTTCTATCAGATTCTAAAATGTATTACAAACCTAGAGTGATCAAAACAGTGTGGTAACAGCACCAGAATAGACAAGCAAAACGATGGAAAAAAGAGTCCAGAAATAAACACAAGCATAAGAATTTAGTACATAGTAAGATGGCAAGTCAAATAATAGGCAACAGATAAATTATTTGATACTTAATATTATAAAAATTGACTAACATTTTGGAGAAATGATTAAAGTCCCAATGCATACTTTATAAAAATTTAACTTCCTTAAAAACCTAAGTGTAAAATATAAAGCCACAAAAGTAAAAAGGCATTTATATAATTTTTGGAAAGGGAAGGCCTTCTTTAATATGACACCCAAACTAGAAAACATAAAGTAGTAAAAGTGAAAGATTTAATTACATAATAATTAAATATATGGCAAACAAATAAAATTAAAAGCAAGCCACAAACTAAAAACAAAAGAAGTAGGAAAAAGGTAGACAAAGACTGGCTACTCCAATAGGAAAAAAGAAAGGCCAAAGTATAAAGAGACTATTTACTAAAATTGAAAATGGATGATCAATAAATACAAGGACCTCACCAGTAATCAAGAAAATGGATTTGAGAGCCAGCCCTAATGACCCAGAGGTTAAGGCTCAGTGTGCTCTGCTTCGGCGGCCTGGGTTCAGTTCCCAGGAGTGGAACCACACCACTTGTCTGTCAGTAGCCATGCTGTGGCAGCAGCTCACAGAGAAGAACCAGAAGGTACAATTATACACAACTATGTACTGGGCCTTTAGGGGTAGGGAGAAGGGAAGAAAAAAGGAGGAAGAGTGGTAACAGATGATAGCTTAGGGCAAATCTTCCCCAGCAAAAAAAGAAACAGAAAGAGAATTGTCTTTAAAAAAAAAGAAAGAAAATGGATTTGAAAGAATAAAAACAATGAAAAAACATCCCTTCACTTATCAAATGGAAAACATTTAAAAATAATACACAATGCTGATAAATATGTGAGAAATTGGGCACTTTCATATTTTGCCATTGGATATATCAATTGTTACAATATTATTGAAAAGTAGTTTGCTAAGCCACTAAAAAGTACATTTTTGTTTGACCCAGCTACTCAACTAGTAGAAATTTATCCTAAGAAATACTTAGATAAATATGTAAAGATGTTCTTAGCAGATTGTGCATGAAATGCTATTTAGAACATTTTATAAAATTGCGAAGAGCTTAATTTTCCAAAAGTAGAGGAAAAGAATGTTCAACACAATATTATTTATTATAACAGAAAAAGATGAGAACAATTTAAAATTTCAATAATGAGTTATTAGTTCAGTAGTTTTGGATCTACATATATGGAGAGATGTTCACAACATCTTTTTGAACGAAAAGCAGGTTTCAAAGCAAGAAAATACACAGATTTGCATGATGGAAAAAATATATATATATATACACACTTAATTAGAAACTTTGGTAGACTTTGATCTGAAATCTAATTTAATTTACTTCAGTTTGAATGTGGTTATGAGTTTGGGTATTTTATATTAAAATTTTTCCTTTCTTGAAAAGCAGTGCAAATGATAATTTTGCTTATGTAGGCAAACTGCTCATGGAAAGAAAATATTAACTAGCAGTGTAATAAAGAAATGATTTCTTCTGGGGCCTTAAGCTCAAATCTTCAAATTTGTACTGTTTCCTTGTGGAATTATTTGACCAAACAGAAATTAAAACCAGAAGATCTAACTGGTTCTGGTCAGCTTGCCCTGCTGTCCCAAATAACTGCTGGAACTTTCCATCTTCTGGAAAAGCATAAAGCAACAATTATGATGGAAACCTTGCATGGAATTCATCCATTCATTCAGCTAATATTAACTGAGCACCTTCATTTATCCCAATCAGCTTCCTGATGGATCAATTGTTTATAACTAGTGCTTGAGCAGAGCAGATTGAAGCAGCAAAGAGACACAGCCTGGTACTGGATGCCAGGAGATGGGGGGGTGGGGTCTCAGAACACAAGTTCACAGCAAGAATAAGCCCATGGCATGGATAGCCCAAGTGAAAACTCAAGAAATCCAACCATGAGCGTGATCAACTGCTGAATTTTGGAGTTAGATTTTTGTTACATTCGCCCAAGAATCTTCATAAAGCATGTGCATAATATTTTCAGTACAATTTCTGAGGGAGGTAAATGGACCCTCTGTGATCCCTAAGTGAAGACCCCTGCTCTGTTGGTTAGATGGGTCTGCCATACACATTGGGAAGCCGACTCCATCAAAAGTAACTTTTCTTTTCCGGGTGGTGGTTGGTGTTGGTGAAGAGACTGGGGGAATAGGGGTGGTGGTGGTGGGGGGGGTGTCCTATGGATCTGAATCTGGTGGCATGGGGCAGCTTTTCACCAGCCTTACTCCATAGCTCATTCTGTGGCCTGGAACGAAGAAGGCTCTCTTGAAGAAGGTAGATGGGATTGGTAAACCAGAGACCACCCAAGCAGAGCAGGAGGTCCAATGCAAATGTTGACAGCTGGGAGATGGAGTTAGGCAATTGGAAAGCTGGAGAGAGGGAATGGGGGCCAAGATAAAACAGGGCCAAGATAAGGGCCATTTTGGACCAACTGCTGAGGGTAGGGGTTATTGCCTTTCACAGGTTCCCACTCTCTCTGTGTTGGGCTTTCCCAAACCCCAGCCCCATCTAAGCCATACCTGGAATAATCTTTACTTAAATCAACTGCCTCTTTTCTCCTAGGTAAATTCATTTAAAATAAAAGTTTGAAACTTTGTATATTGCTATTAAATGGAAAACCAGTCTCACTTACCATAAAGAGATGGTAACTGTAAAAGTATATACAATAAAAACTAAATGTTAGTATTGACTATTTCCTGCTGAAGGCTCTGAACCTGGAGCTCCCTGTGTCTTTCTTAAAAAGCAACTTTATCCTGAGTAATAGAGCTAGTAAAGACCAGCACAAGGACAAAGTCTCCTTGGGCTTATCAGGAGGACTGAAAGAGCATTCCGAAGGAAGCCATTCTTTTTTATTTTAATTAATTAATTTTTTAAATATATTTTTAAATTGAGGTATAATCGACATACACATTATCTTAGTTTCAGATGTACAACATAATGATTCAATATTTGAATATATTGCAAAATGATCACCGCAATAAGTCTAGTTAACATCCGTCACCATGGTTACAGAATTTTTTTTCTTGTGATGGGAACTTTTAAGATCTACTCTCTCAACAACTTTCAAGTATACAATACAGTATTATTAACTATCATCACCATGCTGTATGTTACATCCCCATGACTTATTTATGTTATAACTGAAAGTCTATACCTTTTGACTTCTTTCACCCGTTTTGCCCACCCTTGACCCCCCACAGATAAGTGAAATCATGCAGTATTTGTCTTTCTATGTCTGACTTATTTCACTTAGGGTAATGCCCTCAGAGTCCATCTATATTGTCACAAAAAGAAAGATTTCATTCTTTTTTATGGCCAAATAATATTCCATTTCATATATATACCAAAATTTCTTTATCCCTTCATCCATCAGTAGACACTCAGATTGTTTCAAAGGGAGCCACTCTCATGCCTCTGTGGGCTTCAGTGGTGTTTAACTCCTTTTTTTCTGCACCCACCTAAAATCATAAGCCACCCTGACCAGAATTACCTTATGAACCTCCCGTGTTGTGTCATCCTTCCTCAGGACACATTGCTCAGAGGCACAGGGACTGGCAGTACTCAAAGGCTGGGAGTAGGTGCCCTGAAACAGAGGGACCTGTGGCACCTGGAGCCCACTCTCAGTCTCCATGCCAGACAGCTGCGGGGATGATGGCTGGCGTTTACCCAGAGAGCAAAGGCATTCAAGGGACGACTTGAAGAGCGGGGCTGTGAGAAAACTTACCCCTGTTTAGCCAGTGCAAAGACCTCAGCTCAGAGCCCACGGGACAGAGGTAGCCCTTGGTGCCAGATGAGCTGACCCCCAATGGAGGCTTTGAGAAAGAGCGATCCGAGGTGTCTCTCCATGGGGAAGGCTGGGGAGAGCATGGAAGGGGGCGTTCAGGACAGTCAGGTCAGCCACTGGTAAGGTGAGCTTTCCTGGAGAGCCCCAGCCCAATGAGGCAGGAGGAGGGTGTGGGAGGGTGTGACTGGGACCCCCATCTCACCTCCGCCTCCACACTCTGCCACGCCGTGTCAGAGCCTTGGATTACAGAGCAGGGGGCTTGGGATCGTCAGGCCAAGTCGCTCATCTTTACAAGGGAATAGACTGAGGTCCAGGACAGAGTGCTACTAATCCAAACTTGGATTTTAAAAGAATTGGTTCAGGCTTCCTGCCACTCCAAGGGGCAGGGTCTCTCCAGGGACAAGTGCTTGTCCACCAGCTGCTGGCCTACCACCTCCTTTGTGCCACCAGGCGGAGGCACATCTCTGACTGTCCCCTGGGAGCAGTTATGGCTGGTGACCTCCAGGGGAGAGGACACAGATGGCAGCACTGATATACTCAGCCAGCCACGGCCTTGGGTTTGGGGAACTCTCCTGACACCCTCAAACTGCAGAGAATATTAACTTTTCTTTAAAGAAAAGGATTTAACACCTTTTCTTAGATGCACTGAAGACTCACAGTGCTCACCTGAACCTTCTTTTGCAGTTACATGATGTCAGCCCCACGTCCTTAGAACTTCCTTCTGGAACAGCTGACCCCCCTTTGCCGCCTCCTCTGCCTGGCCCTCACAGTCACGCTCCCTCACTCACCCTGCTCTGAGTGGAGGCAGAGGGCACCACACACCCCTCTTCATGCCAGCTGCAACTCAGGTCCCCTGTCCCTGCCCCACGTCCGCAATGAACTGGGAGGGCTTGAGCAGGTCATAGCCACATTCTGCCTCCATTTCCACCTCTGTAAGTGGAAAGTGTTAGATCATCAGAACTCTCAGGCTCTTTCTAGCTCTCACATCCTGAAGACAGAGCTGCAGAGAAAGAGAAAGAGGAGAAGGAAGAGAAGGGGTTTCCTGGGAAGGACTGAGGGAGGGAGCTTAAATATGAGATGTTTAGTGGGGGCAATGGGAACTGGGAAGACATGACGTGGGCAAATGGCATGTTGCTCACCTCCCACCATATAGCAGCTTCCTCACCTGGCTGCCCAGCCCTGCGTTAGCATGGTGCTAGAGGACAAAGAAACAGAAAGACTCCTTGCCCTGGCAGCCATCACAGTGCAGTCAGGGGAAGCCAGAGCACGCAATAAGTGACTAAAGAACAATGGCGGCCTTGTCCCAGGCCCTCGTTGTATGCTGGACCGTCTTCTGCTTAGCTCTGAAATGTGTGAGTACACACATGCACTTACACAGCTCTCTCCTCCATGAACCGCCCCCATCCCTGCTTTAGGCAGGGGCTCTACCTTTCCATCTCTCTGTCACCCACACCTAGCATCGTGCCTGGCTCATCACTGGGGCTGAGTCAATGATGAGTGAATGGATGAGGGAAGGATGAATGAATGGAGAGAATGTGTTCGGGGAATGGAGAACTGTCTGGGACCTTTGGAAGCTTCGGAAGGTACATGAGGTGGGTGCTGTCAGAGGGAAGAATCAGGATGAGGTACTTGGCACCATACTAGTCATTAGCCCAGATCACATGCGTCCTTGGCTACTTGGCTGAATTCAGGACCCTGCCCTTTGGTCATTTGGTGAGGCAGCAGGGTCCCAGGCCCAGGGCATCTCATCCTTCTCCACCAGGCTTCACTAAGGGCAGAGGAGAAGCAGCCCTGGGAAGGAGCTCAAAGCCATTATTTTTTGAGATATTGAATGTTATTATTAAAATTAACTCTAATTTTGCCTTAAAATGAACTAAGAAAACATGCAAAAAAGAGTAACCTCTCATAATGGCACACCTTTTAAAGCTATCTGCATTGATAAAATTCCTTCTTAGTCCTCATCCCATTCGTTAGAGATAACGGGCAATGACAGTTTGCTCTGTATCCTTCTCAGTCGTTTCCTGTGCTTTTACAATTTATACACATCTTCTTCTTCAAAAACTAGGATGATGCCATACATAACACTGCAAATTGCTTTCAAAAGTAACCATCTATAATAGATATTTTTCTGTATCAGTACACAGAAGTCTACTTCGTTCTTCTTGTTGGCTGGGTTGTTTTCAATTGAATCAATACCTTGCAATGTATTTATTTATTCCTGCATCAATCGGCATTTACAATATGTCCAGTTTTGTGTCTTTTTTGTTGTTGTTAGTTCAAACAATGCTGTAGGAAACATTGTTTTTATACATATCCTGATTATTTTATTGTAATTTCTGTAGAACAGATTCTTGTATGAAGTACTGCGGGCTCCTAAACTATGCATATTTAAAATTATAGTAGACATAGCAAATTGCTAGGTAAGAGTATTCTAATTTATACTTTCACTAGTAAAATATGAGAGTGCCTGTTCTCCCACACATTCAACACTATTATATATTATCAAAGTTATATTTTTTAACAATTTGATAGATACAAAATGCACCATCACTTCCTTAATTTGCATTAAAGTACTATTTAGAATGAATTCATTTTCTTATATTTACTGTCCTTTTTTGAATATTTCTTTTTTTAATTTTCTAGTCGTACTCCTTGTTTCTTCTTCTATTGGATTACTTGATTTTTCTTATAGAAAATCATTATATATTAGAGAAACTGACCTTTACATGTTAAATATGCTGCAAATATTTACTGGCATCTACCTCTCGGAAGCATTACCTTTCATCTGGCCGAATCATTGCTTCTCTCCATTTTGTGATATTTCAGGGTTTGTGTCTTGCTTATAGGGGCCTTCCTCACCCCCAAACTGTAGAATATAGTCTGCTCTATAGTCATCTAATACTCTCATAGTTTTATATTTCCTTCTATAATCCCTATGGATTTTTTTTTTAATAAAGTGAAGTCAGAATTAATTTTTGTTTTTCCCAAATGGAAAGCCAGCTATCTTTATACCATTTATTGAATAATCTATCCTGCTCCTACACATTCGAGACATTTTTTGAAATGTGATTTTCTCTAAATATTTGAGAAAATTAAGTCTAGAACGGTGGTTCTCAAAGTGTAGTCTAGGGAGTTCTAGGGGTCTGAGACCCATTCCGATGAAAACTATTTCCATAACAATAGTAATACACCATAATGCCAATGCACTCTCATTCCCTCATGAGTGTACACTCGAGTTTTCCAGAAGCTGTATGATATGTCATGGTGTCATTGTTCTGATGGATACTAGGATGTGTGTTTGCATATTCTTGTGTTTCCAATTTTTGTTTTAATTTCTAATAGGGTAGACATTGATAAATATAACTCACATAAACAAATGTTCTTTAGGATCCTCAGTAACTTTTGAGAATTATGTAAAGGGGTTTGGAAAGGGTTTATTCCCTGCCCTCTGTCACCTCCACTGATCAGTTCTGTCAACTTGAACAAGGAGTTTAGCCCAAAACAGCCCCTAGAATGTGTTTTACCAGTGTCCTCCTCTTAATTTACCATTACTCTTTTTCGAAGTGAGACAAAATCATTTCTAATTCCTGAGATTTCTGGCTCGCAAATGGGATCTACTTGTCATCCAGTTTTAAGGTTCTAACTCATAACTCATTCCACTGTTCTTTAAAAAGGAAGATCAGTTTGTGTTTTACTGGTCAAGAGATGGAGTAGAACTCCCAGGCTGAGGGTGCTCGATCACTTACTTTCTGGCAGGTGCAGCAGCCCCCACCACTGGATGGAGGGCCCGGGAGCAGCAGGGAGCTGGCACCTTGAACCTCAGCCTGGTGTCCTGGAATCATTGCAACTTACAAGCCTGTCCTTGGCAGTCAGCCCTGCCAGCATGGGGGCATATAATAAGATGGGAAAAGACGAGGGTCATTAGAATCTCGAGTTCAGAAGGCATTTAAAATATTGTCCAGTAGTTAGTGTAACGCTTATCTTGTAAATAAATTGTCTCTCAAAATCCCCAACAAGCAGTTGTACAATGTGGACGCTTATTTGATAGGAAGCTCACTATCTTGTAAACTAACCTTCATTGTTGAAAAATCTGCATTATTATCCCTAGCTAGAATGTGCTTAACTTCTCCTCCCCTCCCCACCCCACACAATCACACAGAAGCCTCACACAGCAGTTGCTACTTCACGCAGGGCTCCATTTCTTTAGAAAGCCTTCCCCCCCAACTTCTGTCCAAAGGGTCAGGGACCCTCCCTTATGCTCCTCAGCACTTGCGCTTTCCTTGACTATGCATTCAGGCAGAGTGTGTTAGTTTCCTGGGGCTGCCATAGCAAATCACCACAAACTGGGTGGCTTACGACAGAGATTTATTCTCTCACCATTCTGGAGGCTAGAAGTCTGAAACCAAGGCGTTAGCCAGGCTGTGCTCCCTTGAAAAGCTCTACGGAAGAATCCTTCCTGGACCCTTCCAGCTTCTAGAGGCTGCAGGCATTTCTTGTCTTTCTTGGCTGCATCATTCCAATCTCTGTCTTCATGTGGTCTTTTCTGTATTAATTCTTATAACGGCAATAGTCATTGGATTTAGGGTGCACTAGAGTAATCCAGGATGATCTCATTTCAAAATTCTTAACTTAATGACATGTGCGAGGACCCTTTCTCCAAATAAGATAATATTCCCAGGTTCTAAGGGCTAGAACATGCGCATGTCTTTTTGGGTGCCACCATTCAACGCACTACACAGTGGGTAGCAAAATGGCCACCCTTGGGTCAAATCCAGCCCTCTCCTGTATAACAAAGATGCTGTTATGCAGTTGGACAATTCACCTAAATACCTGGATTTCCAGCTTCTTTGGAAAAATCCGAAGATCTGGCAACAGTGGGACCACCTTCCCAATGGCATCAGTCAGGGGAGTTGAGTGCAGGCTGCCCCCTTTGGGAGATGTCTGTGTTCTCCAGTTCACCCAGTCCCCAGCCCACTTCACTCACTTGAACCTGACTTGACATGTCAGGTCCCTAGAGGCATTTGACTTTGTGAGCCTTAATTTAGAGTCTGTTAATCTTGCCTTCACCAAACTTGAAGTCGTCTTACTGGACATGCATTCCCAGTGTCTGGGACAGAGGCTGATACAGAGTAGTGGCTCAAAATGTTTGTCAGGTTAAAGAATGTAGAACCTACATTGAACAGAAACATGTTTTCCTCTCACTTCTGCCTACAAACAGGTCATGTTCTTTCATTCAGAGCCACACAAAATAGGGGTGGTCTATCTTCCTTATGAAAATCCTTTACATTTAAAAAGATACATAACAGAGTAGAGGACACCCACATTTGCACTAGCATTAACACTGATTCATCTCTATTAACAAAGAGGGGTGTTTCAGTTAAGATTTGGTTTATGAGTAACAAGGGCCTGAGAAATCATAGAAAACCAGGAAGGGGGTTATTTCTCTATCAGGCAAAAGCAACCTGGAGGCACGCAGGCCAGGACGGCTATGGTGGTGTCAGAGTCTCATTGAAGACTCTGGAAGTCCCTCACCCTTCTTTGCTCTCTTCAGTATGTTGCTTCCACCCTTGGACACTATCTCTTCAGACATCTCTTCTGTCCCATTCTCTCTTTCCAGGACACTCATTATATGTATGTCAGATATTTTCACCCTGCCCCATATGTTTATTATGTGCTTTTTTATATTCTCCATGCTGTTTTCCCTCACCAGCATCAGTCTGAATATTTTCTCTTGACTTACATTCTGGTTTACAGCTTCTCTTACAATTATAGCTAACCTGCTCTTAAAACCTTCTGCCAAGTTCTTAAATTCAGTTATTTTATTTTCCAGTTCCAGAATTTACCTTTCAAACTTCTTTATACTTTCCAGTTCTCTAATGAAATGTTCCTTCTTGTTATCCAATTTTTTAACATTTTAACCACATTTACTTTAAAATTTTTGTCTCACTCAAACACCTGATACACTTATGGGTCCATTTCTATTGACTGTATTTTCTTTTGGTTTTAGTCATGTGGTCCTTGTCTGCTGGTATGCTTGGTAAATTGGTATTGCATGTCAGATATTGTAGATGAAAATTGTAGAACTAATTTTAGGTCCAGAAATGATGATATCATCCTCCAAAGAGGATTTGCTTCTATTTCTGGCAGGAACTTAGGGTAGGAGCAGTTTACCTTATTCCAATCAGGACTGATCTGATTGAAGGTGGGCCTCCATTTTAATAAGGACCAACCTATTCACTATGGGGTCTCAGCTGAAGCCTGGGGTGTTTGCCATGACCCCTCCTGCTTGATGAGCCTGGAGTACAATTTTTGGCCATGTCCCTGAGCCTGGTAAGACTGCTGGAAGCTCTCTTCATCTCTCAGTAACTCTGCCGATGCTGTCTGCTGTTTTTCAGCCTCTAAACTCCCATGTTGGAATTGACAAATGCCTTAGTGGGAAAAGAGGCCGTGAATTTGGGCTCGCTAGACTTCTCTTCTCTAAGAATCTCATGAACGTGAACCTGTACCGAGGCAGTGGGTGAGCCTTGAGAGAGATAGGAGAGAGGCTTCCTCAATGAGCTTCACGGCTTCTGTGCGGGAGGTAGTGGAGTTACTAAGCGCATCCCCAGCTCCTGTGACCATACTTAGCACAGATCACCTACTTAAGGATGGCGTCTTTGTGCTTCCTACCCTTGACCAAGGGAAAACTCCGACAGAAAGGCCAGAGATATCAGGGGAGGGCAGGGGCTCTGAAAGGCTTTGGAAGCCCAGTACCTTTGTCCGTAGACCCTGTGACGGATGAAGGAGGGCACGGTATCCCTCCCACTCCTGCTCTTGAGCCTCTTGAATCATTACCACCCTGATAGCTCCCAAATCCTTCAAATAGATATTTTCTAAAATAGAAAAAAATTCTCAGCTTTTCTAGTTGAGATTGGTCTGCTAAATCTGCAGGTTGTGCCTGCTAAAACTAGGTGCCAGTACCAGAAGTGGAAGCAGCTGAAATTTTAAAATCACCTCCTGATCTTAAATGGCTACAAGTGCTCCAGCCAATTTATGTCCAAGGAACCCAAGGGGAGAAGGGGTCAGAGAATAAGGACCTCCCTGCCCTCTAAGGAGACATCAAGGAAGTGCCACACAATACTGCTTACGTCTGATTGGCCAAAACCTAATCACATGTCTACATTAGAGGCAAGAAGGGTGAGAAATGTAGTTTTCTGACTTAGTACATAGCTGTCCAGTAAAAGTCAGGATTGTGATACTAAGGAACAAGGGGGGGATGTAAGCTGAGGGTGAGCAACTAGTACTGACTGCCCACAGGGATGTTCCAAAATATCCTTTGTCAGAAATTTCAAAACTAGGCTGAGAAATAACAAGGGCTATGAGAATGAGTTTCAGGAGGGCAGGCTGTCATAGGAAAATGTGCTAAATTATTAAACAGTGATAAAAAATAATGTCTAATTAGCATGAAACACAAAAGTACATTTCATGGCAGAGGAAGGAAAGATGGCCATGTGCGTAGGGATTGCAAATTCAAATGCCCATAACCACTAGGCAGATTAAAAAAATAAGTAACAGGAGGGTAGGGTGTAAAATGCCACATTCTTTGGTTAGTAGCTGAGTGGGACTAAGTAGGGACCACTCTCCATCGATGGGCATTTGTCACAACCTCTAATGTCTCAGACCCTTGATGTTGGATCTTGACTTGGAAACGGACAATATCCAAGGCTGGATATCAATGTGGTGTCTTGAAGAGCTGTCTTTGGAGCAAAAGGGAGAGTGTCCAGATGCTGGCCCTGCCCCTTACCTTCTAACATTGGGCATGCCATCTAACCCCTTTGAGCCTTGTTTTCCATCCCAGAAATGATCATTATAATACAGCCCTCATAGGATTGCTGTGAGGCTGGCGTTAGAGGACAGTGCCTTCCCCCATCATACCCTGCAGCAGGTGGTCAGGAAATATGTCCTCCCAACGTTCCCTTCCATGAGTGGGCAGCTTGGCAGGCAAGACCCACTGACACCTGCTTCTGAGGGCATTCATTGTTTGGTCAAGTGACAGTCACCTGTCAGGTGTTGTCAATCACATGCAGCTGGGTGCAAGCTCAGGGATGGCAAACCCGGTGGTCTGGGTCCCGATAAGTCCTCTTTGTTTTACCCTCCTGCTTAAGACTCCTCTTGGCTGGTTCCCAAATCTTCAGTATTAGATTGGATAATCCCACTTTTAATAATGCTCAGGATATTTGCCTCCCTCAGGGGCCTGCGATCACAGCCGTGGAGGGTATTAAAATGGGGCTGAATGCCATGCAGAGCACTTACCCTTTAAGCTGCGTGTGTGTGGGCATGGCGTTTTGCATGTGCACACCCAAGAGATGTGCATGTGTGTGTGTGTGTGTGTGTGTCTATGTGTGTGCATTTTTCGGCCTCCTGAGATTTTCTTTTGTAAGCAAAATATTACATGAAACACCCAGTTTCTTTGAGGCGTTAAAACAAAGCACTGTAGAATCAGTCCAAAACTCAAATTTCCTGAACCAAGGAGGCTACTAACTCCCACATTCCATGTTTCGATTTCTCCTAAATGGCATTAGCTCAGCATCAGCCTGAAGGGCATAGTAACACCTCAGGAGACCCCTGAAACACTAAGTTAATATATAGTTGAATTTATTTAAAGTTATTTGGATTGTGCTTAGTACTTAAAACTTAGCATAAACTGAGTAGTAACCAGGAACATGACTTGCTCCCATGTATAATAATTTGCTTTGGGGGCCATGTTTTTTACCCCCTTAACCTGACAGTTCCAGTAATCAAGAGTCCTCACTAAAAAATAATTGGTAGAGAACAGAGAAAAGAAAAATACAGAGTTACTAATATACACCAGGGTTTAAGCTGACATGAAATTTTATCTTAATTATCGGACAAATTTGTACTCCCACTATCTAATTCAATTTGCATGCATCGGTAGACACTTATTAAAGGTAATATTACATCTGTCATTTTAAGACTGGTGAGAATTTTATCATATGAGCTGCATGAAACAGCCACTCTATTATGTACAGAACTCTTTTGTATGGCTTAAAATAACCGGCATTGCATCCTAATTAAGTATTTTTTGTAATTGTCTTCGGGGCAGTCATCATCTTGTCCATTTTGTGTCCATCTTGTAAGTTATTTGGACACAGAATTGAAGTTGCAGGAATACACCCCTCCCCTCTGCTTCCTCATCCTGGGTGAAAAATGAGAGCTTTACTAATAAAATGTAAACTGGAATCAAATGTTCAAATAAGGTTTTACGAGAAGCACGCAATGCGTAAACCCGTCTTAGAATTCTCCACTGGATTTAGAATTCTGCTGTGTACAAATATATTAGGCTGCCAGGTATTAGCAGTTGAATACATTTGGGTTATTTCTGAGATGAGTTTATTAGATTTGTACTTTGTATAAAACGAATTGGTGGAGCGCCGATGTAGCATCATCAATCCAGGATAACAACAGCAGCTTCTGAGCATAACGCCCTAAAACGCCATAAGATATTGATATGATCCTTTCCAAACAGACCCCAAGATAAGCCCCCAGGTTTCTGCTTTGAGCTTCAGGATTCTGCAAGGTTTCACAAGGCATTCCTGTAACTATATATCGGTTCCCCTGCTACGGCCATCTTGGTTTCAGAACTCTTTTGTTCCACCCACGGAAGGGAATGAAAGAAATGAAAATAGCAGTTAGCTTGCAAGGAAAAAACAGAGAGTGCAGTCCAACGGGGCAGGTGTGCCCAGATAGGGATGCCAGCGTGGGGCTCTCAGGAAAGGGTGGGAAGTGGGGGTTGGGAACCCCTTGGGTAGCAGGGCCCTCACTCGGGTCCGCCTTCGTGTTCCCAGGGACTCAGATCCTCTGAACATGGCAGAATCAAGCATTGCAGCTTTTGACTTGCACATCCCTGGCCCCACAAGTACATCTGACACGCTCACAGACCCCCTTCCTGCTTGGTAACAGGATTTAGTTTTTCTTGTCCTAGCTTACAAAAACAAACAAACAAACCAAAAAGCGCGCCCTTTGTCTGTGACAGGGCAAGTGCTCCCACAGGGTTCAAACCAGACGTCACCCACTCATGAAATTGTCAGAGCGTTCAGTTGGTCACAATGCTGCCTTCGTAAACAGGAACTTTTTTTTTTTAACTTAACCGTAATATTTTATCATAGGATTTTATTTTGTTTTATTGTTTACTGAGACAAAACCCAATCTTCAACTGCTTACTAGGGATGAACAATTTAACTTGGGTTAAATTATTAAAGTGGTTTTTTTCATCAGTTTTCTAACTACTTGGGCGTGTAACAGGATGCACTTGGTCTTTGAGAATGGTGTTCCTGGTTTAAAACATCTCTCAAACAACATATTCTTACATCTCTTCAGCGGTTTTTTTCTCCAGCAGGCATCCCCTTGCTGTCTTAACTCCCAAAATACGGAGCGGTGTGTCGTCCGGGTCTTGGAGGGGAGGAGGTCGGAGGGAAGCCTTCCTTCCCCTCACCCCCATCCAGGAGAAGCAGATGAATAATTCATGGTGCCACATGGAGGTCTTCTCTGAGACTTCTCTGGAACCTGTCTGAGCAGGAGAAGGACTCGGGAACTTACAAACACTCAGTGCGCCGTGTCAAAGAACCGTCAATCAATCTCCACAGAAACGTGAAGAGAACAGGTTTTTCACGCCTGTGCGTTGGGAGGGAGCCAAATGTGTGTTGCCGTTTGATGGTAGAATCAGTGTACACCTGTTCCGACCAGCTGTCAACATAACCTGTGTCAGAGGCGCGCATCGCACCCGCCACGTCTTCACAGCGGGCCGTGTCTGCGTGACAGTCGGGACAGACAGCACCAGGAACTTGGGGACCAGGAGAGGAGGAGCTTGCAGAGCCATGGCGGGGACACAGATGTGTGAGGAGTGTGATAAAAGAAGGAAACATCTGAGGGAATAAGCTCAAACAAAACAGCAAATGTCATTTGCATTATATAATTATGGCCAACCATTGAGTCCTTTGTAATAACACTCCGTAGGCCAATGTTAAACCTACGGTGGGTGATAAAAAGGCCTCAGCTTGAAAAAAGGTCAGCGTGAATTAGTATATATTTGCTGATTAATTCAGAGTGTGCCTTCGTAAATTTTATAGTCCAGGGCCCCAGCCTGGTTTGAGACAGCCTCCTATGAAATTCAAATGTGCTTGATTCGGCACAGACTAACATTCCGACCTGGCGTGGTGCTTTGTGGAAAACTTTATCGAGCAAACGTGGCCTCATGCAGGCGTGTGGCAAGGTATAGAGACGACTGGATTTGTGAACGTACAGACAGATTCTAAAGAACTAGGTGCACACAGGTTCCAGAGTGAAGGGGCCTTCTGCGAGGATTCTCTGATCACACATAGAAAACAAGACGCGTGCCTGTGGACAGCACTCGCCACCAGCCCATACACTCCTGGTTGTGGCAGGTCTACTGGAAAGATTCCTGCCTTTCCACCAAAACGACTGTAATCAGGGCCCCTGGTTGCAACGTTATCTCTAATGATGCTGTTTAGTCGACATTCAAAGGAGAAAGTAATGGTGTGTCGGTGGTGTGGATAAACGTGCATTTAAGGAAAACATTTAGCCTACGAGAGTGTTGGCCTAAAACTACTTTTAAGATAATAAATAAAGGTGCTGCTTTTAGATGGAAGTCCTATTCATGAGCATCTACTATGTGCAAGCTGCTTTGTCGATTTTAATTCTCACAGCTGCTCCGGGATATACCAATTATATTCTGCACGAAGCAGCCCTCCCACGGGGCAGTTATCAGACGGTGCAGCTGGAATTTGACCACAAGTTCAACTCCCTCCAAAAGCCCTTGCTTCCCACTTCACATGCACTGTCTGTCTTTGCAACTCCTTTTATTCCTTTTTTGTACCCATTTGCTAAATCCCTTGGCAGATGTTCTAAGTTGGGGAACTACAGCCAGCAGCTCCACCCCATCCATGTTGCTCCACTTAAAGGATCTTTCCTCCCACCTGCAAACCCAGGTGCCTGCTTTGCTTCCACACAGTGGCTTTCTTTATACAAAGAATGGACACCCTACCCTCAGTCTCTGGCTGGGCTCCTCTGTCCCTGTCAACAGAGTCTTTAAATGAACCGAGTGGCAATGTATTGCATTTCTTAAAAACTAGTGAATCTGTTGTTTCTGTGAACCAACAGGGAGCCCCTCTCCACAATTAGAGAGGTTTGCTGATGTTTGGAGAAGCGCCTGCGGTGCATTGGGAAAGGAGGACCAGCCCTGCCCTGAAGACCAGTTAGATTACGGTGCATGGTTTTAGATGTTGGTTTTGAAGACTCAGACCTAACTTGGGGACTTTCTTTTGTTCTGAAGATTGGCCCTGAGCTAACATCTGTTGCCAAACTTCCTTTTTTTCGTTTTTCCTCCCCAAAGCCCCAGTACGTAGTTGTATATCCTACTTGTAAGTCCTTCTAGTTCTTCTATGTGGAATGCCTCAATAGCATGGCTTGATGAGCAGTGTGTACGTCCACGACCAGGATCGGAACTGGCGAACCCCAGGCCACCGCAGCAGAGTGCATGAACTTAACCACTACGCCCTGGGACTGGCCCCTAAGCTTGGGACTTTCTGTCTGCTTCGTATTTTATACAGACCAAGAGTGAGAGGTCCAGGCAGAGTTCTCAGGCAGCTTGCCTGGAGGAGTGGCCTGATGGAAAGACACAAGCCTGGAAGTCAGCAGAGTTGCCGCCTCTGCCAGGCTGTCTCTGCTTCCAGCTTGCAAATGATGCTGGGCAAGTGTCTACACCTTCCTGGACTTTCTTCTTTTTTGGGAGTGAAATGAGTATTAGACTCTAAAGTGCCTTCTGACTTTACCTTTATACTATTAATAATGACACTTTGTGCTGCAATGACTCTCATGGTTCACAAGGTGCTCATACATATGTTACTCCAGAAAAAACTTGGAGAGGTGGAGTGACTTATCCAAGAGCAAGAGGGCGAAAGTCACAGCGTTTGAGACTGGCCGGGGATCTGCGGCTCCCTCTGCACCTGTCCGTTTGTGGGATAGCACCTCAGACGCGAAGTTCACCCCTGTGGATGTGCTGACACGGGTCCATCTCTGAAACGGTGTTTCATGCACTTTCTCAAGCCAGTATACCTCCTGCCCTAACCCCATCCTGTCGAGGGCAGTGCCTGTCTCCGCCCCAGCCACATGGCCACCCTGATCTTCCTTTTCTGAGCTCCTGCTGTCCTGTCAGCAGCAAAGTGAAGTGTTCTGCATCACCTGACCTTTACCCCATGGTTAGAGGATATAGCAGAATGTCCTAAACAATCTCCAAGGGCCTGCCTGTCGGGCCCATCTGCTCTGCAGCCTCTCAACCTCAGCCTCATTCAACACTCCCCTTTCCTCCACATGTAAGCTGCAAACATCTTCACTCTGCTCCTTGTTCTGAAAAGCGCCTGCCTCTCGGGGCCTGGACATTCTCCACTCTCTCCTTCTCTCCCTAGACCCTCATTGGCTAACTTTCACTCCTTTCTCATCCCAGCTTTAATGTCGCCTCCTTGGAATGGAATTCTCTCACCCGTGAGCTGGGTAGGGCACCCATTTTATATTCTCGGAGCTCCCTGTAATTTTCCTGTGTAGCCTTCACACAGGTTTAATTTAATACAATGGGTGTGTATTTGATTAATGTTCACATTTTCCCAAAAACTGACCTCAGCTTGCCCGGTTGTATCCCCCGGCGTCTAGGGAAGCAGGGGCCCTTACTGAGTGCTCTGTGACACTTGAGCCGAGTTTGCTGAACCCAGGAGTGACTGGCAGGGTGTGATCTCTTCTCCTGAGCAGGAGCTGTGCCTTTAGGCCTGTCACCTGCCTAGAATGGAGTTAGACACCTAGTCGGTGCTCACAAGTCCCTGTGAGTTGATCTTTGGGAAGTGGATGAAGTCAGGGAGGTGGCAGGAGAGGGATTTCAGCCCTGTCGCAATGTTCAGCAAAGTTGCTGCCAAACCAGCCCTGAGGGGAATGCCGCAGGGCCGCTGACCCCAGGGCCAGCACCCCACAGGGGCCACATTTCCGACCTCTTGCTCTCCTCATTATGGCCCCTTAGAGGTAGAAACCAAAATCAAGGTAAGAATTGAATGCAGTTCATTATGAAGCCAACCAATGGCCAAAACAGTTTTAGCAATTAAATTTTGGTTTCCAAGCTTTCAGGAGTTTTCTAGAACCCCATTTGAGCAGATCATAGGTTTCTACGAGATGGGCCATAAGACAGAGCATGATTTGTTCCCACTTGCCAACCTGTGCGAGGGGGACCAGCCATCCTGGCTTTCCCAGGACTGAGAGGTCACCCAGGGTGTGGGACTTTCAGGGCTAAAGCTGAGAGAGCCCCAGGATGATCTGTGACAGATGCCCTGAGAACAAGACATAAACTGGATTGACTGGCAGGTTTACCCTTAGTTCAGCGTGGATTCCCCTAAAAGCAAACCTTGAAAGAAGGACTTGGGTGCAGGCAGTTGAGAGGTGAGTGTAGGAAGCACAAGTGAGGAATTGTGGAGTGCAGGAGAGGGAAGGGAGGAAAACCAGAAAGTCGTTTCCATTATAGGCAGAGGAGCTCAGTCTTGCTGGGGGCTCTCTGAGAAACTGTGTGGAGTTTTAGAAATGTCCTACAAGAGGATGGAGTAGGAGAAGCGTGTGTTTGCCCACTGACTCCAACACCTTGTGGGTTGAAGGTTGCTCCCTAGTGGTGTTATCTCCCTCACCCTTGGGGCTACTCCTGTACCAAGCTGTCGCCATGCTGGGACTCCCAACAGCAGCTGCCAGTGCATTCAGGTGGGCCAAGAGGATGTGGAGTGGGGCACCAACGCACATGCTACACCCTAGGAGACTAGAAATAGATGAGCCCAAGGGGTGAACTTGAGTTACGGTCGAAGAAGGGGGCCAGGTGTCAGAAAAGCAGAATGCAGTATAGACTCAAAGGGATAGATTGAAGCCAAATGGTTTGGGACATAGATCTTGACCAAGGGGAATGCTGGTTGACCTATCTGTCAGGATTCACTGCAGAAAACAGAGATCTCACCAAGTATTTTGGGGCATAAAAGATTTAATACATAAAGTAGTTGCTTGCAAAGTAATTTGGAGGGCCTGGAGGAGCAGATGTCAGGAACTACCACTAAATTCCCGGTTCCAAGGTCACACCACCCTGATTTGGCCCAGGGCTCAAGAAGCTGGTACTCAATTTCTGCCACTGCCTCTGACTCTCACTGCCCTGGCATTGCTGTGACCACGACAAGTTCATACCTCCGCCAAGCCTTTCTGGTCAACAGCCAACTTAGCCACCACCTGCATCTTCCAAATCACCCCCAGGGGCGTTAGATTAGCAGAACCTAACTTGCATCCAGAATCCTAGCAGCTGGGGCTTCTGGACAATGTAGATTGTAGTTTTCTAACCTTTTCAAATAAAGTGGGGCAAGAAATGGAAACTGAGAGAGCCAATTCCAGCATGGGCTCGACCACACCCAACCTTGGATGGGTGCTGCTGCCTTGAAATAGTTATCTTATTCTTCAAGTGGAGCTGACAGAGATTCCCGAGACAGACAACATAATACCAAGATTTCATTCATCTTTCTCTTCTATCTTGTGGTCTCTTACAGTCTAAACTGACCCATCAGGATGAATGACGCTTGGGGACTGCAAGGGTCACATTTCAGAAGGAAACCCACCCTCGCTGCCTCCAAGCTAAGACTGACTCTTCTAGCTGCTTCCAAACATGTAATAGGAGCCCTCCCCTGTATTTCCACAAAGCTCTGAGCTCACTTCCTTCACTGTCAGTTTCTATTCTGGCTGTGCCCATTGGATGGTGATCTCCATAAAGTCAGGGACTGTTCCTACGTTGTGTTGCAATGCCCTGCACAAGCACCGGGTGCCTGGAACAGGCCAGAGGCGCAGAAAATGGGTGTGGAATGAATGACTTCCTGCCTCACCAGGTGTCTGGTGGCTTTGTGGAAATTCTGTCATTCACCCAGCTCATGTCTCCTGGTGCCACAAGAACCCTCACATGGGTCAGAAGCAGGGCCTCAGGCTGGGCTGTGAAACAGAGCCATGGCCCCTCTGAGATAAGATGACTGTGTAGACATGAAACCGTGGTTTCCTTAGCAGACTTTTTGCCACTGAGCTCACATGCCTCTGGGTCCATGACCAGTCAGGTTTCCAAGGAAGCTCGCAGTAAAGCATCCCTTGGAGCTCAGAGTACCCTGGTACTCAGGCATGGCAGTGAGGTTTTCCTTGGAACAAATCCATTGCATTTGGGAGTCAAGGCCACTTGTCATGTCTGAGGAAACACTCAAATCCCCGCTAGTCTCTCCCTCCCCATCCCAGCCCACTGTGATGTCTACCCACAAGACCTAGGGAAGGATGTCTTCACCAACCGCGTCCCTGTCTTTACAAAACTGGCATTATTAGGAAAGCGGAAGGAGGCCAGACATCCATCTGGCATTGCATAATTTCTTTCCAAATTACTGATCCGGTTTCATTTCTATCAGTTTTATCCAGAGAAGATAGAACTACTAATTTTTAAAATATGAAAAATAAAACTTTCCGCATGATTCCAAGCTACCATGTCCACTAACATGGGCAAAATCCCCTTCAACCTCACTTCTTCTTTTTCCATTTTATTCTCAGATAAAAAGGAAAAGGAGAACAGCAAGAAAGAGTTAGGGTTAGGTTATGTCTGCCCTGTGTGGAAAGCTGAGCTATGTTCAAGTGAGACTGACAGAGCCAGGTCATACCATTTCATCAAGCACGCTCTTGTCACTCATTTTGGCTTGAGTTGGGTCTGTGTGGTTTATGCAAAGGGCCTCTCCACTCCCCTTATTCTCCACAGAAGCTAAAAGCAGCCCATTTAAAACTCTAACTAGACCACCCACAACCCAACCCCCAGTGAGTTTCATGTCTGGCTGCACTCCAGGCTTCTGCCATCTTGAGAATGGTCATGACACCCAAAAGTGAGGACTAGGCAATTGGTCTCCAGAACTCTGGGGAGAGGAACCTTACCTATTCCACAGAGCCCCCATATCAGCCAATAGAAGAGCAATCAGTAGGACATCATAAAACCTTCACTACCTTTTTGGGTAGCTGGAACTGCAAATTTAAAATGTATTCCTTTGCATCTCAAAGTCTTCTTGTTTGAACCCCTATTAGAATGAGAGTTTAAGGTCTCCTGAAAAAGGACGACCTTGAGCTACTGATTGAAGAATAAATTCTGGCACCTGGTCGGGTAAGCAGGCCAGGAGAGGAAGGAACAGGAAGGTAAAGGTGGAAAGCCCTAGAGATGGACTTTGCCCACTTGACATCTTTTCTGAGAGCCAGCTGTGCCAAAAGAATTCACCCTGGGTCTCCTGTGTATGGTTGTTCGGGTTGTTCACTGCTCAAGGGTATCTGGCCAAGGGAACAAGTGGTGCTGAAATCTAAACCTGTGCTTTGTTTTCCAAGCTATGACTTGGTGGGAGGCAGCAATGCCGCAGAGAAAGAGAATTTTTCTTCAATTCACTTAGAGTTGTCATATAGACCAGTGGCCACTCTGTGCCAGGCCCAGGCTAAGGCATGAGAAATTCTCTTTGGATACTTAGATTGAATTTGGTTCTCAACATCTGTCCCTGCTAAATGGCATCTGTGGAACCAGGAGTAAAGACTTGGAGACAGTCATTACAAATAGGTTCAAATACGTTTCTGCATGAGCTTGTGTGTGAGAGAAATTTATTTTGCTTGGGTCAGTGGATGGTGGATTGTGAAATGGAATATGGAGCCAGGTTTCAGCAAGAGGCAGAAGGAGATGACGACAAGGAAGATGGGGAAGTTGGTGAAAAGAAGACAGGACACCCACTGTTGATTCAAAGGGATGGACAATGTGAGCTCCACAGTACCTTCCACATGTGGGTTCTCATCTCCCCAGGGTGGTTGCCATGTCCACTTTTAATTTGTTCTTGATGTCAGATATGGACGTTACATCTTCTACAATGCACCAGAAGATCTATTCAAGAACGCAATCTCAACTGTGCAAAAAACCAAGTTCAGGCACATGAGTGGGTCTCCTTAGAAACAGCAGAAGTTAAAAAAAAGAAGAAGAGAAAAAACACAGTTTTTCTGATGAAATGGCTTCTTTAGCCTGAATGAGGCAGAGATCCAGACAATAAAATAATGATTTAATAGCCTTGAAGTCAATCGGCCGAATACAATAACATTAATTAGCCTTTTATGCCCAACTCACAACTAATTCTGTTGTCTACTTATTTTTGTTCCAAAAGGATTACTAATGAAATATTTAATATTTCACCAGGTTCCAGATTCATTTCCACACTGGCCGGTAATTTTCTCTTATATAGCCTGAAATTGAACTCTCGATAATTTCACCCCAGAGTGTATCTACATCACAGGATCACTGACTGAGAGAAGAAGGCTCCCCCAGCTCTGACAGTCGGATAATAGCTTCACTTTTAGCCAGTAGAGGAAGTCAAGAGCAAGAGAGTACAGATAATGTGAGTATAATTCATTATTCAAATCTGCAAGTGAAGCACTGAAAACAAAGAGAGAAGAGGAATAATGGTGTCATTATTTTTATTACTCGTGTTGGGCAAACCTAGCGTGAAACATTAAAGGAGATCGGGGTAAGCTTTCTGACTGTATGGTGACAAATTGACTTTCGGAGCAATATTGATAAGGCGAAAGTAAGGCAGACAGATTTCTGCACAAGGTTTGCTTTCTTATTACTGGTCCCATTAACTATTTTCTTGTTGCTCAGTGCTGCTTAAAATTCCCATCCGTTCTTATCCTTTGGAGTTTGTACCAATGGCTGGAAGAAGTGGGGTGGGGTTTCCTGAGCTCCTTTGAGTCCAGAGTTGCTATGCCTGGAGCATGAGTAAGGAAGGCCAGGTGAGAAGGTCGGGGGACGCTTTCCTTCAGAGACAAAGGGACTTCAAGGCCTAGGAGAGCATACATGGAAGAACAAGACTTGTCGAAGACTCTAATGGAAAAAGGAGTGTCATGGATTTGTTTTGTCTCAGACCTTCAAAGTTCCCTCACCTTTAACCATTTTAATGAATATTTCTCTTTAATCATTTCTCTTCCTGGGTTCCTTGTCGCACAGAAACACATCCATCGACACTCTAGCTAGGGCAGGCAGTCTTTATAAGCTTTGTAAGAAAGCTGGAGGCCTAGCTGGGTACATTTGGGGTCATCTTATGGGGCAGGACGACAAAATAAGGTGGGGTGGGAAACGTGAGGGCCCTCAGTGGAGATGCTGTAAGCAGGATGGGCTCTTGTAAATGGAGAGCGAGGTTGCCTGATTGCTGTGGTTGATGGTCACTGGGAAGGGTCCTCATACCTCTCCTCCCCCTCCAAGAATAGCTCATACTCCAAGGTGCATGGTCCTTGGAATCAACTGTTACACACTTATCCCTTGAGGTTTTTTTCTATAACGAATGCTTTGGAAAAGCAAGTGACTCTGAGAGAAGTCATGTGCTAACTTATTGATAAGTAAAGCGTTAGTGGTCAGTCAAAACAGCTTTTGTCCCACCTGGAAGGGCAAAGAGCGGGAGAGAAGCTATATGATAGAAGCATTCCAGAGAGCTGGGAGGGATGGAAAATGTGCAGAAAGGGGAGGAGAAGTGAGGAATGGAGAGACAGAAGTATGAAAAGCCCCATATTCTTATTACCTTGACAATAAGAAATATGACCATTCTGGGGTTCACCAAACCCCTCTTGAGTCTGCCCATCAAGACAATGAAGGAAAGTAATAGTAGCAGAAACACAAATAAGCCTGTTAAGATTCTGATGAGAGCTCACTAACTACCCAGGTGATGGCTTAATTCATTGTAGAGAGCCAACCTCATTAAAGCCTTGAGTTAGCCGGTAAATTGTTATTGGGGGACCTGGGTTCAAGACGGCATATTAGCTTCCGTGAGCTTAGGAAACCACTTCACATGTCTAAACCTCAGTTTTCGTCATCTGCAAAATGGCTTTACAACATCAACCCTGATATGAACCAACTCATCCATTTATTTACTCAACCGATATGTATTGAGCACTTTTGTGCGCCAAGTGCCATTATAGGACCTGCAGATGCTAAACAAAAAGCAAAAATCCAGGGGCCGGCCCAGTGGCACAGCAGTTAAGTTTGAACATTCTGCTTTGGTGTCCCGGGGTTCACCAGTTCAGATCCCAGGTGCAGACCTACACACTGCTTGGCAAGCCACACAGTGGTGGGCGTCCCACATACAAAGTAGAGGAAGATGGGCACAGATATTAGCTCAGCGCCCATCTGCCTTAGGAAAAGAGAGGAGGATTGGCAGTGGATGTTAGCTCAGGGCCAGTCTCCCTCAAAAATAAATAAATAGATAAAATAAAATGTTTTTTAAAAAATCCAGAAAAACTCCTGTCGTCCTGAAGATTACTTTCTAGTGATGACATTTTTGAAAGGACTTTGTGGGTAGTTAGGTATTACAAAAATGTAAAATATTCTGATTTTGTGAAACCAGAAATCTTTTATCTTGAAATTCTACTTTTGTGTTCTGGGACAGCCCAGAGCCATGTCAGCCTCCTGGATAGAACTGTTCTTTTCAGGTATTCGGAGACAGCTCTCACATCTGCTCTGGCCTTTTCCTCTTCATACTAACCCCTCTGGGTTGCTTCAACTATTCTTCCCACCACTCACTTTGTAGATCCAACCCATGCTGGTTGCACTTGCCATATCCCTTTAAGGGTGGGGCCCTGGGCAAAGCACAGGCCTCCAGAAAAGACGTGGAGGAGGGTGTGACCATACCTGCCTGTAACACAGCCCCCAGAGCGGGCTCAACATGCTTATTTAGCAACCATTGTTTTTCCTTGGCCCCCATGCCCATGTACACACAGAACATGCAGGACAATTTACAGAGGCATCGAGTTTGAAAATGAGACTCCAGGCATCACTGTGGGCAGAGAGAAGCAGAGCTGGGACATCAGCATGGCATGCATAATCCAGCGACCTCCATAATTTAATAGAGAAATAACATTTCTCATTCTCATCACCAGAAAACAATCACCATATGAATGCACTTTAGCTATTAATACTTATTCCTCGGTGCATAAACAATCTCATTTAAAAATTCTCGTTCCCAAAGATGCTTATCTTCTGCAGGCGAGGCACGGGCTGGGGGCAAGGCAGGTAAGCACGATGCATCACGTACAGCTGAATTCCCAGCCAAACTCACAGCCTTAAGAATAAAAAACGGTTAATGAGTATCATCTTAGTCAGCGCCCCAAATAGTGAGATACAGAATTCCATTCGCTCTATCACAGCCATGACTGACATTTAATTATTCTCCATTTTTTGGTGCTTATAATTCCATTCTTATCATTCATTGTAAATCCTTTGGAACCCCTAGAAAAAGCGAGATCGAGTGACAAAACAGAGATAATGAAATCAGAGGCAGTAGAATAAAATTATATCTTGTAGGTAAAGCGAGGATTCAGCAGAGCAAGTTATTTCATAAGGTTGTGGAAGCTGGGGGAGGGATCAGAATCAATGCAGTGGGCTCTCAGGAGAGGTGAGAAAGAATCCACGGGTGGGGGCCGCACAATAGATGGGAGAGTAGCGTGTTGTGGAAAGAATATTTGACTGAGCACTAACCCAGCTGTGCTTCCGTCTAGTCTAGCTGTGTGACCTTAAGCGCATCACTTAACCCTCTCTGGGGTTTTCACTTTCTTACCTATAAAATGCCACCACATACTTCTTAGCATTATTGTAAAGCCTAAAAAGATGCACAATTGCTAGACAAATGCAAGGATTGAAATGATGTCCCAGTATTAGAGGTGACACTGGAAGACTGGGCAACATCAGAAGATAAAGAGAACAGTCAATTTAACCAGGAGGCATAAGATTGTGGATTTCTCTACGCTCCTCCAGTGTCACCTGTGGGACCCAAGCACCCTGGCCAGCACACTGTCCCCACTCTCCCTGACTTGCCAGTCACAGTGGGAGTGAAGGTCAATGGCTTGGCTTGGCCAGTGGGCCCTGCTGAGAAAAGCTGGCAGAGAAAATGATTCCCACATGCTGCTGTGGGAGCCACAGAGCCCAAGGAAGCAGGCCAGGTGGAAAACCCACTGGTAGGGAGGTGGCAAGCTCGATAAACCCAAGCAAGGAGTGTGAATGGGTTGCTAACTAAGAAGGAGGGCCCCAGGCAATTATGGGGAGTTAAAGCTTGAATGACAACAGGAGATCAGAGATACAAGAGTCAAGAGTGGGAGTGATGAGTGTAGTGGGCTTCTGGGAGGCTAATCTGGCTTTGCAAGTGGCTGGTTTTCAGTGTCTCAGTCAAAGGGATATACATGGGTGGGCACCTCCACTTAGTCTGAAAATGTGAAGCCAGTTACATCAGATACCTAGCAAGAGAGCTTACCTTTCTTCCTCCTTACTAATCTTCCCCCCTTTACTCTGTGTGTCTCTGATCGTGGAGGGGGGTTATATCTCTCTGATCATTCATTTTCCTGTTTGGTAACAGATTATGATTCAGTCTTACCCTTCCAGAAAGAGGCTTTGCCCTTCTGCTCATGTAGTAGCCACAAGAAGGCTCCTCTCAGATCTCTGACTTCAGGAAGCATAAAAAACGCATGGCCCAGCTGCTGTGCTCTGCAATCTGTCATCATGTTCATGCTGAGACCACTCTTCCCACAGCTTCCTCGAGCCGAGCCGACAACTGAGCACGGCAGGGACTGAAGCAGGCCTGTGCTGGGAGACAGAAGACTCCTCTGAGGGGCCACTGAGGCTCGGCACTCCCTGAAAGCCTTGTCTGACTTCCCCTGGAAGTGCACTGCAGTCTGAAGTGCTCCCACACTCCCTTTCTCCTTCCTTCTCTCTCTCCTTCACTCCAGGTCAGGCCAGCATCCCAGTCTGACAGCACTTCCAGACTCTCGCTGCCCATTTCCTTTCATAGCCCCTGCCCCTAATCCATTTCTTGTGTGTCTAATCCCATCTTGACGTCTGCTTATCAGAGGATCCAGATTTGCACGTCACTCAAAAAATAAGAGCTCCAAGAATGGATTTGGGCCCCACCCACAGCCTGGGAAACCTGCCCTCACATGCTGTCTTGCTCAAATCCAGAACCCAACATCAGGCATCTCTTTTTTTCCCCAGGAAAATATTCCAAGGTCCCACGAATCAGAAAGATCCCCACAATAGATAGTGGATTATCAAGTTCAACAGAAGGGAACAATGAAGAGTCGTTTCCCTCAAAGGAGTTCACTAGACCATTAAAATGCCTGTTGGTCTCTTCCTCTTTCCTTTTCCTCTTCCTCTTCCTCCTCCTTTCTCTTCCCTTCCCTTCCCTTCTGGCCATGTCAGTCCTGAAGCTCTTAGGTGAGGCAGAACAAGGTTGGCATCTATGCTGGGGTCAGGGGTGGAGAGAGCCACAGCAGCTCAGATCAGGATCCACGTGGGAGATCCATGTGGGGGATCCACGTGCCGCCCTGCGTGGGGAGTCACAGCCCAAGGGGGCAAGGAGGGCCCCACGTGGATGGGTGGCCTGAGTGAGGTAGGGAGGAATTTCTGCACAGGGCAGCAGCTGTGCGGGTGGAGCAGCCCCACGGGGTGGCCGCACACAAGGCTTCAAAGCCTGAATGGATTTAGAGCGAGTCAGTGTGTGTTGGTGGGGGGTGGTCAAAATGGGAAATTGGTTATATTCAAGAGGCTTGAATAAGTAAGTAAATATATTTAGGATAGCAGGATCTAAGGTTCTTATTATCAAAACAGGAAGTTAAAAATATGGGAAGAGTGGAAACCAGTCTGACCCTGTGGTGCTGGATTAGAATGGGAAAACCACTGCGAGTTTTCAATATGTGTAGATAGATGAAGAAATAAATATAAATGTACATGTGTGCATGTGTGTGTGTAAATATCATTCTCCACTAGAAGAAACCAGGGATCCTGAGAGAAGTGGGTGACTTCAGGACCGAGACAGGGAAAGTGCAAGATGGGTCGGCAACATCTCACAGAGCAACCTAGCTCAAAGAGTGATACAGACGGCACTCAGACGCCAGCTTGGGACAGCTCCCCTTAGCCAAATCAGGGCAAGGTGAGCATCAAAATACATAATGGTAGTAATGGAATATCACTTACTGAGAAAAATAGAAACACGTACTAAGAAATATCAATAAACGAGCACATTGAAAGTCAAAATTCCCCCGTCAAAACACTAATTAACTATAAAGAGAAAAAGAGTCACTTTAAAGCCAACCGGCCACCACCTTAATCGAGTGATCAAAATGAACATCAGCAGAAATGGGACAAATTAAAATCTTGTGCCACCTGCCAGGATGCAATGAGAACCCAGCATCACTTGTGTGATATTCCTGCCAAAGATGTGTAGCCTGAATCTTATCACGAGGAAACATCAGAGAACCCCAAATTGAGGAGCATTTCATGAAATAACTGGTCTGTACTCTTCAGTCAAAGAAGAACTGAAGAACCCTTTCAAGTGGGAGACTAAAGAGACAGGATGCTAAAAGCAGCAGTTGCTTCCAGGCTGAATCTGTCTGCTATGAAGAACATCTTTGGGACAATTGGTGAGAGTTGAAAAGGTCTGAGGATTAGAAAGTAGTCATGGATCGATGTTAGTTAGTTTCGAAGTTTGTGTTGTAGTTGCACAGGAAAATGTTCTTTCCTCTAGGAAATGAACACTGAGGCACTCAGAGGCTATGGGGTATTGGTTCGAATGGTTCAAGAAGAAAGTTCTTTGCACAATGCCATACTTGCACCTTTTCTGTAATTGCATGATTATTTCAAAATGAAAAGATATTTTTTTAAAATGCTAGTTGTCTTATTCTAGGTGGGAGTGAAAAATGACACACCATCTTGAGAGGGCCATCCGGCATTAATCACCTAAATTTAAAATGCGTGTTCCCTTCGACCATCAGTTCTACTAAAATACTCACACTTGAGAACAAAGACATCTACACAAGGATATTCTTTGCAGTGTAATTTGTGGTAGTAAAGAGGTCAGAAACAATCAAAACGTCCATTAATGGAGGACTAGCTAGATAAACTATGGTGCATCCAAATAATGAAATACTTTGTAACCTTGGAAAATAATGATTAGAGTGAGCCAAACTCCAAATAAATTAAAAGAAGTGTGTGTGTGTGTGTGTGTGTGTGTGTGTGTGTGTACATAAAAATATCTTGGGAAGGACATCCCAGAAAGTGTTGAGAGTGATTGTCAGGAGAGGAGGGGTTATATACTTTGTGTACTGTTTGCATTTTTTTTACCATATTCACTTTTATCTTTTAAATGGTAGTTTAGTTTTAACAAAGGATATTGGAGAATTTGCCTGTAAACTCTGCAAAGAGAAAAATATATCTACAATTAAGTGTTTGCCAAACATCTTAGTTGTCCTGATCTGCTCAAACTCTCTGTCCCCTGCCCCCTCTACCCTCATAAATCAGTACACCAAGCGTACCACTACTGCTCCATCTCACATCTGTGACCGACATTTCTAGTTGATCCCAGCACTCATTACCCATGAGCCCAGATACAGACAGAGAATCCTTCTCAGCACAGAAAGCCCAGCAGCTACCACATATTCATCAGTTTGGTAAGGAAGGAGAAAGCCTTTACATCCCTGTCCTCCGGGAAGCATTTCAAAAAGGTAAGTCTTCAGAGGATGCTGTCTCTTCCCAAGGCCTACCAGGACCTCCAACCTCCAGTAAGCAAAGCATCAAAGCACTGGGCCTGGCCTGGCCAGTCACAGTCTAGCCCAGCCCTACTCACCCAACCTCCCTGTCTGCCCCAGCTGGGCTCGTTCTGGGAACTTCAAGAGACCCTAGTTACAGCTCAGCTCCTGGACAACAGTACGGACTCAGAAATACCTTCTACCAATGAAGCCAGGTCCTTCTCCCACCTTGATGTGCCCTGAGAATCCTGTTGAAACGCAGACTCAGATTCTCTTTGGGGTCCAGGAGGGGCCTGAGATTCTGCACTTCTCACAAGCTCCCTGATGGCGTCTTGCTGCTGGTCCTGGGACTACACTTTGAATAGCAAGACCTAAGAGCAGTGGTTCTGAAACTTTCACTGCAATCAGAATGACCTGGAAGGGTCAATAAAACACAAATTTCTAGCCCCCCACCCCCTAGAGTCTCTGATTCAGTAGGTCTGGGGTGGAGCCCGAGAATTTGCCTTCTTAACAAGTTCCCAGGTGATGCTGTGGCTGCTGGTCCTGGACAGAAGGGTTCTGTTCTCAGACATCTTGGAGAGAGGTCCTCCAGCAGCATTCACCCTCTGTCCTGCAGGAAGCTTGTAAAGCCGAAAAAGCAGAGAATTTGGTGGCATTGGCATCGGAATTGAAATCTGCATCTGTCACACTCAGAACGTTATCTCTGGAAAGCCACTTAACCATTCTGAGCCTCAGTGATGAAGTGGGTCTGGCAATGCCTTACCTCACAGAGCTGTCATGAGGACTCAGGGAGCAAATGCAGGTGAAGGGCTTAGCAGGGTGTTTGGCACATTTTAGTCACACTTTCCACCTTTGCCTTGGGGCAGGCATCCTGCCATCCCAAGGACCTGGAGGAACATGGGGGTAAATCCCCCATATTAATACAGCACCCCCAGGCAGACCTAGATTTAGAGCTTGCTCGCATTTGACATTTACAGGTGCCCTGGGTACTAACGTGGCAACATCAGCCAATTTTTCCCTTAAGAGCTTTCCCTTTGCTCCATCTGTGAAGTGGTCTCCCAGCCTCCTCCTGGCCACCGTCTGGAATCCGTCTCTGCTTTTACAGGCACTCCTCTGAGGAAAGCATAACCACAGGGAACAGGAATCCAACCCAGGCTTCCCCAGCCTTTCACGAGGGCTTCCAGCCCAGGCTCCTGCCCACCCCCATCATCCTGCAACCTCCCCTGTCACCAAATCCACAATCTTTGCTGCAAATTACTGACTGTGGTGAGGTGGTTGGGAAGGGAAGCAAGGAGATGCTGTTCGGCACGAGGCAACTGGGGTTTTCAGTAATGCTTTCTCTCTGTGTATCTTCCCAAGGCAGCACAAAATAGAGATGGACAGAGCACCTGACAGCACTGCAGCCTCTCCTGGATGTCTGGCCGTTCTGGGCATGGCATCCATCAGGACTCACTGGAAACAGACACCTCCCAGAGACCCCTGGGGCCAGAATCTCATGTACCCTTAGAGGAAAGAAAGTGCCACTGGAGGGCCTGACATTTGGGGGGATTTGCATAAGGAGATTTCCAGATAACTGAGTCTTAACTCTTTAACAACCAATGCTTTATGTCCAAACCCCCAAAATTCACTGTTTAATGCTTCCTGGATAAATTATGCACTTCCATGCTTCCGTCAGGAGACGCTGGGCATCATAATTTACTTTTATCATAGTGACTCAAGGTCATTACTGGAACATCAGTTAGGCGTCTAATCAAACCACTTGAACAATCTTCTTAATATCGGCTCCCTTGTTTCCATGTGTGCTTTCTACTTCATGTTTTTCTTAAGTCTGTTTTTCACTCAGACTTCAGATTTGACAAGTTGGCTTTTGAAATAAATATTTGGTGTATCCCTTGCTCTCCTCCTTTGCTAACTCATCTACTCTAACTTGGGAGCCAACTTTTTAACCATCTTGGATTCTTCTGCATTTCACATGAGCTTAACTCCTGCCATGGAGGGAGATGAATAGAGCCAGATTGTTGTAAAAATATTTGTCCGTATGATCAACAATCTCTATCTTCAAGTGCTTTTGAATTCTTGTTCCAACTTCTGGATGCTTTCCCCCTTTTTTATTTCTACTAGCTTGGTGTCAGACTGTCACTAAGGCTGCTTCGTAAGTAACTGTGTCTCACTCTCCCTGTCCTGCTACAGGGATTTCTGCTGCAGGCTGTGACATCAAATAGCCAAGCATGTTAGAATTGTGCATAAACCGAGAATTGGTCGGCTCTGGGTGAGGGCTCGGGTGGCCTTCCTGAGAGTAAAGTGTACGCATTTGGTTTGGGTTCGTGCCTGTCTTGATGGTCCCAAGGCCCGACTCCCTGCATCTAATCATAGTCTACATAGCTGATGTGATACAGGGCCTTGCTTTCTAAGTATTAGTTAAAGCGTTGTCACAATACACTTTGTTTGTACTCCTATAATCCCCACGTAATGGAGAAATATAGCCTCATCCCTGGAAGGGACACAGATCCTCTATTCAAAACCCAGCATGGGACAGATGAAGAAGTAGAAGTTCAAGGTATCAAGAAATGGCTTGCTGAAGCTCTCACACTATTTAGGATAGATCCTGGAATCTCTCTTATATTGCCTGATTCCCACTTGAATCTCTTTATACTTCGCTAGTGGTTTAAATGAGTTCATTCATTCATTATGTATCTGCAGCAGAAGCCCCATAGGTATGGATACAATGGAGTCAAAGGGATCTCTTCAGACCACGCGTATCTGTGGGGAGCCCCTGAAGTATCTCCAAAGAAGTCTGGTGCTTTTAGGACCCAGTCTGAAAACTGATACCTATGTAATCTGTGCTATACAATCTCTCCCAACCTGGGGTGAGCCTAGAGTCATATGCTCCATGTTTGGGAGATGGCAAAACTGAATCCGAAGACGTAAGGCTTTATCCAAAGTCAAACAGAAGTCTAGAGCCAGGACAGAGCCTGCAATCTGCGCTCCTGACTTCTACCCTCCTCTGCTTCTCATACATCTTCTACTCCTCTTTCCATAGCATCATCCCCTTCTGGGAGAGGAATTCTAATCCTTGAGAAGGGCAAGCCAGTGGAGGTATTGGTCTGGAAATGACAGGATCCCTGGAAGAGCCACTGGAGAAAACCAAGAGGGATTCTCGCTTCATTTGCATCCTAGGCAGCACCTGCATGCTTACTCAGCCCCTGGAGACTCGCTCCACTCTAGAGTGATACAGAGCGACTGATACGGGATGCTCAGAACTTCACAGGATGCTCAGCACTTCACACACTTCTGTCGAGGGACATTAAAAACTTGATCTTCCCCCAGCAACAAAGCCAAAAACGTATAGAAGTCAAACAGTCTTCGAGATCAATATCCTCAAAACCTGGATTATTACGATAGCCCCCACCTTGTCTCTCTGCCTCCTCTCTCTTTTTGCCAATTTATCTTCCACACTACCACAAAAATAAGCTTTCTAAATCATATGCTCAAAAGTTTCTAATAACTCTCTGTTGCTTACAGGAAAAAAAAGAAAGTCCAAACTCTTTATCAGGTATTTGAAAACATACGCACACTTGAGCTACCGGCCTTTCCAAGTTCACTTCCCCATATTCCTCTTAGGACAGCTTATTCCCAACTCAGCTACTTGAAGTCTCGCAAATGTACTCTGTGCTTTGTTGGCTGGGGTCTCTGAACAACCATTTTCTCTGCTGCAACATCCGTTACCTTTAGAGTCAGAGGCCCAAATCCTACTGATGCTCTGAGATCCAGTGCAAGCGCCCACGCTACCCAGAAGCAGTCGCTGCCTCCTTCAAATCCCTCCATATTTTATTTGTACCTCTCTCAAGGCATTTATCACACTCTATTCCAGATCGCTATTATTTATAGATATGTCAAATCTCAACTTTCAGGCCATTTTTTTTTTTAACTAGGATCCTCTTCTGGTTTATTTTTACATCCTTTGCAGGATTTAGTGGTGCCCTGATCCCAGTAGAATTATTGTGGCAGAGTAAGAACTGCCTGAAATTCTCAGTCTCGGAGGCTTGGATTCGAATCCTGACTCTGCTACCCACAAGCTGCATGACCTTAACCAAGGTTTAACCATTCTCAGCCTCAGTTTCCTCATCTGAAGAAGAGAACAATAAGATCTCCTTTGCAGAGCTGTTAGGAGAGTTAGAGATAAGAAGAGTAAGACGTCTGGCATAGTTTTTGGTATAAATAAGTGGGCATGTTAATAAGTACTTTTGAAAAGAAAGAAGAACAATTTGGGAGGAATGTGTGAGACAAAATCCAGCTGAATTGGAATTGACAAGTGAGAGACCTCTTCTGATCAAATTCAGAAAGCCTGAGGACGCTGATCCTCCCTCTCGCCCTTCCAGCCCAAACAAGACAGATCCCTAGAGAGGAAATCTTCGTCTGCTTCGCTGCCACGCCTTCCACCAGCTGATCCTTCTCTTCTTCCAGTTTGGGGCAGGGTCTTCCAGTTCCCCCAGGCTCCCCTCCCTAAACCCCAGGCTATGGGTGTTTAAATATGGTCCCCAGATGGTGCTGAGAGGGATGGGACAGCCCGTCCTTCCCTCCCCATCCTGCCTGCCTCACCCACCAGGCCCAATGAGAAACAGGTGATTGCAGACGGTACCGGGAGAGGCTTTGATCTGCCGGCTGCACAGAAGCCAGCTGAGCCAAGAAGGAGCAGTGTCAGATTTATGGCGGCCCTGAGAAGTACAGATATTAGGTTGGCTGTAGCTCACTGACCTCTTCAGGCTTTCCATTTTGGTCTGAGATTTATTACCTCCTTGGCTTTTTTAATTCCCAGGGATCTGTGCCTTTAACATTTCTGCTCGAGCCCCCCAATTCACAAGGACTTCCTGTTTGCCGAGACCACAGATAAAGAAGACACAAACCACAGAACACCAACACTATGTAATTTTTTTGTTCCTGACTCCTTAATTTCTCAGCCATCCTAGGTGTTCTGTCAAGATGCAGTCTGAAAGTCTAGACCGAGAGATATCTATGATAGAAAATGTACATCAGTATTTCAAGTCCTCTGAATTTATTCTAGCCATTTGACAGTTGCTTGGAGATACAATCTCAATTTTTGCAATGGCCCCTTCAGTGAGAAATTTATGGCAGATACAACTGTAATTATTTACCTGTAACAAAGTCCAGGTCTGTCTGCTTCAGGTGATTCAGGCAGCAGAGGGACAAGGGAGAAAATATTCATCTTCCTCCTGTCCAAAAGTTGACCTTTTGCCCTCGGGTCCCTTCCCGACTCGTTATAAAAATGCTGACGCGCTGGGCATGGGCCGTTTCCTCTGCCTCTTCTGGATACCAGTATCGAGATTCATGGACCAGAAAACAAACCCGTGCACGATGGGATGACGGAGAGATGGGCCTGGTGAGCTCCTTGAAGGCAGGCAGGCAGGGGCAGTGCTTCATTTTCTCTATTTTCTGGTTGGAACCTACATGGGGATAAATTCTCTGGTGGTATTTAAAGATTTAATTTTTTCCTGCAAACATATGCAAATTAATACATAATCATGAGTGTGGGCCCCCAAAATAGTCTGTGCAATTATCCCAAAGCCACAGCTCCCAGGAGCTCTTGGTGTCGCCTGGTTTGCAGCATCTTCGCGGGTAGGTCGTTTCTGTCTCTGGTATTTCCATTCACATTTCACTTTTACCCGAAAATATTCCCCAAGGTAATTGCCCAGTTTAAGGGCAGACAGTTTTTTCAAACATCTTTTGGAAAATCATCATCCATCTTGAAAAGGCAAAGATTTGGCAACACTGACCACGTTCACAAGTCTGTGCTGTGGATCCCGGGACAATTCTAAAGAGGAGACAAAGATTGTTCTGAGCTGTAATGGCAACATGGGAATAAATCATACTGTCCATGGGACTTTTCTTGGAGGACCAGCATCTATTTGAAAGAATATAAAAATTCCTCTAGGCTTGAAAAAAAAATTGAAGCCACGTTAATTTATATTCTTCACTCCTGTACTTTCGCTTTGGTGGTTGTTATCTGCGCTCCCAGCGGAGGCGCCAAGAACGAAAGGCATTTGGGTGCCGCGCAGGGCTCCACGGTGGTGGGGAGACGTCTGCCTTTTGGCTCTTCTCCTGGCATTTGCATGGTCCAGAATCTCCTTGCCATCGTGTTGAAATGATCAAGCTGCTGCGTGGTTTAAACTTGCAGATAAAGCACTCCAGCTTGCCTGTCTCAATATCATGGCAAGAAAATTCTGCTTTAAAAAATCTTTTTTTCCATCTTAAAATATGCCATGCACCGTGTAGAACATTTGAAAATATGTCAAAGTAGAAAGTCAACAAGAACCACGTAGAGTCATTGACTGATTTCTGTCAAGGACAGCTTTCCGTACACCTATAGTTTCCTTATTTGCAATCAGGTGAATGTGTCAGTTTTTATCTGACGTGATTAGACACACACCTTCAGATCTTAGGGAAACTTTTCACCTACATCCTTTTAATAGCGGCACTGTGTCGCAGTAAGTGGATGTGCACCTGTATTATTGTTAATTATTGATATCGTTGTTTCTCCAATTTTTTACCATTTCTTCTTCGGGACTCCTAACACAGGAGCAGCCCAGAGATTACAGGGGTCGATGCTCAGTGTCTGCATCTGAGCAGACAGCCATTGTTCCCTTATCTATCTAGATAAAGCCAAGCTCTGGGAGCAGGCACAGGACTTGTCATGGCAGCCGCTTCTAGGGGACTCTTGGGCTCCTGGTCCAAGAGGATGTGCCAGGTATCCACGCTGCTGGGTCGGAGGGTGTCCCCAGCCTCCCAGAGACAAGGGCTTTCCGAGCCCCTACTGGGGAGCTCACTGGGCTGATTCTTCCAGCCACATGCCCCCCGAGTCCTTGCTCAGTCTTATCTCAAAACCAGATCTGGTGGTTTGCCCCCTGGCACCCTAGAGGGTTTACCCCAGCCCGCTGGCCCCTGCCTCAGTGCCGCAGGGACTGCTCTTCGCCTTGCTAGAGGCAATCACAGCGCATCTCAGTGGCTTAATATGGGGCCAGACCAGGGGCTGGCGCTCAAATGGCTCCCGGACTTTCTGAGGGCAAAACTGATGTGCACGCCAGAGGTGCCCAGCAGGAGCATAAGATTTTTGTTAGTTGTAGTACATTGCCCTGAAATGGTCCTAATCATGTGGTTGTGCTGACTAACGTATGGATATATGGAAACACGGTTATGCCTGAGTAAAGGGTATTCATATTTATTATGATTATGGAGAAGCTACACAATGCCAGGCACCCTGCTAGGTAAGCGAAACCAGCTTCCCCAAGACCACACAGCGAGGGAACAACCGAGCTGCGTTTAAATCCCCATCCGCTGACTTCAAAGCTCCAGGTCTTTCCCTCTGGCCGCTCTGTCGACACCAGAAATCTCTGGAATCATCTAGTCTTGTTTTATAGATGAGGAGACCAAGACTTTGAGAAGGGAAGTTGAGTGCCGTGGTCACACAGCTTGTTGGTGACAGAATTGAGTCTCCAAAATCTGTCCAAAGCTGATCACTTGGGAGCAAATGATAACAGAACAGTCTCCAGGCAGCGTGATGTGGGATCCCCAGGAGCGAAGGCCGCCTCAGAGCAGCCCTTTGCTTCCAGGCACTCGGAGGCTTTTCCACTGTGTTCTGAGCGCTCCTGAGGCCCCTGCCTCCCCCGCCTGCACGCATGCCAGGCTATTTGTACAAGAACAGCACGTTCCCATGAACTCCAGAAAGGAGAAAGCACTGCCAAGTCACCGCAAGCAGGCATTCCAAGCTGGCCTGGGGACCTGTCAGTCAGTGATCAATTTGCCCATCCTCGTCACCGGAGCCTCTCAGGGATTAGCCAGCCCTGGACAGGTGGATCTGGTTTCCAAGCGAGGATCTGTGGGGACTCCTCAGGGTCTTGCTGGAGGGTTGGCCCTGGGAGGGGGAAGCTACTGTTTAGCCTCAAAGCCCCAACAAAGCCTTCCCCCAGCTGGAGAGGGCACCAGACAGTCCGACACCCTAGCTGAACCAATTTGGCACACCCTCGAGCAGCTGACGTTGCTCCCCATTTTCCACGGTACGTCCTGAGACACTGTGGGCCTCCTCTGCCTTCCTGGATGGCAGGGTGGGCAATGGTGCCAATGGGTTTGCTGTCTTTCCTAAACATTCAGGAAGAAAAGAATCTTACTATGGCTATATCTTGCATTTATAGCCCATTTTTTCCCCAAAGTGCTTTCATATCCATGATCTTCCATTGATGCTCTGCTTACAAAAACACTGCAAGTATATTTGAGAAAGGATTTGGCCAATGTGGCAGGAAAGACCTAAAGGAGAAATGAGTGCTTGTGGGTCACGACATTAATTGTCCAAGTGGGCACAGAGTCTGCCTTTTCCGGCTGCTGCTCCGGACCTCTTCCTGAGGACGGCTTCCTCATTTCAAGCTATCCTTGTTATCTGTATGACTACGTAAATACCTTGGTTAAGACTCTGCTGTGGCTCCCATCACCTACAGGATTGAGTCCGAAATCCTTACCAAGGCATATGAGCCTTTGTGACCTGACCCCCACCTCCAATTCCCTGAACACGATAGGAAACTGAGTGCCTCTGTACTTGTGCATAAGCTGGTCCTTCTTTTTGCCATACATTTCCTTCTCCAATTTGCCTGGAGAACTCCTATTCGTCCTTCAAATCCCTACACAGGTGTTAGCACCTCTCTGCACATCCCTGAACCGTGCTTCCTCCAGATCACTTCAGAACTTTGTGCATCTGTAAGTTCAAAGCCCACATACATAGAGCTTTCTCTCTTATTCATGAGGCTCTAAGACTATTCTTCTGGTAACATTTGGAACCCAAAGCATGGCACTGTGCCTGAACACATAACACACACTGAATAACAGCTTGCATCCTTGGCCTGTAGAGAGGATTCCATTGGCACATATCTACTGAGGAGTTTGGGCCCAAGGATTGGGGAAGGAAAAGGCTCTATCACACATCTCTATTTAGGGTCCAAGAGGCTTAACATGGCCTCCTAGAAGGGATGACAGACTAGGACAGGCCGCTACTGGCAACTTGGAGTGTTTCTCTGAGACACTCATTCCTGAGCTCTGAAATTGCAATTGGCATCCCTGTGGCCATGAAGGTGAGGTGCAGACTAGGTCCTGGTTGCAGAGTCAGGTGCCTGAGCCCATTCCCCAGCTGGGTCTGTCTGAGGCCACACTCAGCGCTTTGTTGCTCTAGGCACACACGTAAAACACAGCAATGATAGGAGATGACCAGCCTTCATGACGGTAACTTCCACACTGCCCTGCTTCATCCCGACCCTGGAATCACTGCCCATTTTCTAGATTCCTTCAGTTCTGTCCCTGACTTGTTCCACCCATTGATATCCATTCCAAGCTTCTACCCCTGGTTTCCATTCTTGTCTTTCTTCCAAACCCATCTGTCTCCAGGCCACTGAATTGCAGACAATTTCCGATCTTCTTTAAAGGCACAGCCCCAGGATAGGCCTTTCCCAGCAGTCCAGCCCAGCCTCGTGCAGCCTCTGCATTTCCTCGGCATTTCCAGGGAAACTTGTACTGGGCATCATTCGATGTGGCAAAGGGCTTGGAGACCATGCCCTAACTCTCTCCATCGAGGGACTCCATTGCTGCTCCACACAGCCCTGGAGACTAAACCCCAGCTCTGCCTCCCTCAGGCTCTTTTGGCTGTAGTCCACCAAGATCTGGGGATTAGGAAAGAAAAACATCCCATTTGGGGTCTGGGGGTCTCGAATGTTTCCTGCTGCCCAGGGAAGATTTCCAGCCTGGGCGAAGGTCCACCAAGCTTGAGAAATTTGTCTGAATCCATCAAAGTCATATTGGGACACAGAACTCAAAAGCCTTGTTCCCAGTGGGAAGTCTCCACTCTGCCAAGACACCAGCGTGTTCTGCCACCAGCAATCACTGTGGACAGGAATAGAAGAACCGTGTAAGATGAAAAAGATTTTAAATGGTTCAGCCATCCAAAATCGTCTGTGGTCATGAGATGGGTGTCAGAGGCAGAGAAGGACACCCACCTCTCTGAAATTCACCTGCCTACCCCTACCCCTACCCCGGTTCTAGGATTCTTGTTATCTGTCACTGATCCATGCTGTGCCTGGGCTATTCATTTCTAAAATTAACCCCTTTGTGCCCTTGGCCGACCTACAGGTGGAGCCACTAAGCAGTAGCAGGGCATCAGAGATACAAAAGGAAGAGAACTGTTTACATTCACCATGTATTGCTTCTGAGCTCCTGGGGGAAATATTCCCGGGTGTTGGAGGATTAACTTGAGTCATTTTCAATGGGTTAAAATACTGTTATTGAGAGGAATCTCATTCACTGATGAAATATGGGCACCAAGGGCATGCATATTACAGAAGTGGTACGATTACCCCCTGGAGAATAATGGACCATATCGAAGACACTGTTGACCTGCCCTGTGGCCCAGTTGAGGCCGGGCGCTGGGAGTGAGGGTGCAGGATGGGGAAGGGTAAAGACGAGAAGTGGAATACGAGGCCCACTTAAGGAACTCCCACTTAGAGTCTATTTGGAGAGACAAACAGGAACATATGAAAAAGCCAACAAGTGCAATGGAAACAGGCTTTTGGAAGTTTGACTGTTGGCTCCCCCAGGAAGCCCAGTAATAAGGGCTCCTGGGAGGGTTGAGCCCTGAAGGTTCGACAGGATCCTGCTGAGTAGGGAAGAAAGGGAGGCCCTAGCACAAGCTGTGGGATCCAGCTGAGACAGGTGAGGCTGCCGGGGCAGGTGAGTGGGCCCTCAGTGTGGTTTTAGGCCCAGCTATTCTCGTCTCCCCAACTGGCCGTGCCAAGGTGTTTGCCATGGGCACTGTTCTCCTATGGCTAGGCTAACCCCTGCACTTTACTTCTTCCTTTTATTTATATGTTTTGGTTGAATTAATCAATGAATGGGTGAAGGAGCAGAATCTTATGGGTGGTTAAGAATTAGGTAGAAATAGGAGAAAAGACGTCCCTGGCAGAGGAGAAGTCCACGCAATAGTCCAGAGGCTGTGAACATCAGGCCTGCCTAGGAGACATTTGTCAGTGTGGCGGGAAAGCTCCAGGTGAGAACTAGGAGGGTCAGGGCTGGGGGGCTGGGCAGGGGCCCATCCTGGAAAGCCTTAAAGATTTTGTTATATAATTTAGCCAAGTCCAGGAGATATAGAAATATTTACTTGCTTTGCTCTAGTTTATAATCTGTCTTTCTCAATCCCAGCAAGGAGGTGGGGTTTCCACATTGGTTTTGGAGTCCTATAGCGGAGGAGGGAGCAGATAGGGATCTGCGATGAGAGCATGGGTCTCAAGCAGCCCTAAAGCTTTAGGACTCCAAAAGAAGTGTTCAGAAGGAGAGACCAGCAAGTTGAGAACTGGGCTTTCCTCTCCTCTCTCGCCCAGTGTGACTCAGACTGGGGCTTGCTGGCCAGGCCTGCAGCCCCTGGCTCCTTCTTTGCCATCTTTCTCCACAGGAGGTCGGACAATGTGCCTGGGCCCCGAGCATCCCTTTAACCACGGCGGCTCTTGGCTGGGCGCCACCCCAATGCTGCCCTGCAGTTCTCCCGGCAGGGATGAGACCTGTTTGGGCCCCAGCTCAGGCTCGTGGATTTGCTGTCGAGTTTGGCACTGATTTGCAATCTGCAAGTTGATGGATGCTTAGGCTGCTGGCAGCCGGGTGAGTGAAAAGTGACTCTAAGATAAGAGAACCCCTCGCCAATATTTACAACTGAGCTCTGAGAGTCCAGACAGCCTTCTGAGGCCTCAGCCACGTCTGGAGGGGAGGATTCAGCAGTGGGTGGGTGGCCCAGGGTCCTGGGATGAGGGATGGTATCCAAGACGAAGCAGGAAAGCACTTTAGGCTGGCAGTCTGGAGCCCTGCGTTCTCCTCCTGTTCCCACCTGAACTAGTGGCATGACTTTGAGCAAATTATTTCCTCTCGCTGAGCCCTTTTTGCCTTAGAGAAAATAATTTCAGCCTTGCTCTCAGCTGTGAGTATCATAAAGCTCAAATGAGATGACATCTTTGAAAGGACAAAGGAAGCTCCAGGGAAATGCGCTGCAGAGGGAGGATCACGGAAGGACAGGGATGGGGACCTCCGATGAGCTCACCTGACAGTCGCCCACGTGGCTCTGGGGGTGCTTATGAGGATTTCAGGAATTACGTATTTTAATAATTACATAGTTGTTCATTGAATTCATTCAAAAATGTTAAAATTTAATCATTAATATTGAATGATTACATATATTGAGATATGCATGAAATAAACTCTGTGATTTTGTGGCCCTTATTGTATAGATGTGGCTAAAGTACAAATGTGAATGAAAGTATTTCAAATGCTGATGTGGCAAATGTGATGCAGGTGCTCGCGAACGCCCGGAGCGTAGGAAACACAGGTGGGCACAGAGCTCGGCCCTGACATCACCATTTCATTCCGTCTTCTGTCTTATGATGGAAGTGCTGCTGCCCCCATTCCTCGGCCACGTGGCTGTCTGCCCTTGCTGGCTCCATAGTGACGTGAGCAGACAGGTTTGGAGAAGAAAGTCCCTCAGCAGGGTCTCCCATCCCTCCCCCCAAACCCCAGTGTGTGTTCTTCCCACGACACCATGACCATTTCCTTCCTCGTAGGCATCTGCCCAGGGCACTTTCATGGATGCTGGCGGGTGTTTCCTTATGTGATCTTCACCTCAACCCTGCTGTTATAATGACATTACAGATGTGGGAGTTTCTGAAAAAGGAAAGAAGGGAAGGAGGGAGAAAGATGAGTCACATAGGCAGAGAGTGGCACACCTAGACCTCCGAGGCGGATGGAGTGACTCTGAAGTCATTCTCCATTAATCAGTTTTGGGTCTTTGGAGCTTTATTCACGCTGCTGGGTCTCCCTTCTGGGAAAGAGGAGAGGATATTGAAGTTAAGAGAAGCGACACTTTTACGTTGTCCTTTCTGGAAAAACAAATAAACAAAATCCTTCGAAATAAAGTCAAGGTCTGGGGGAATTACTGAAAGTGGGAGATAGATTTTAAACTGGACATCTCCCCATTTTGGTAGAACCCAAGCAGAAGGGAGCAGGGTATAGTGAAAGGCAATGGGTCAGTGCAGAGAGCTGAGGACCAGAGGAGCGCAGCGCTGGGTCCCCTCCTGGGTCTGAGGACAGCTCCCTGCAGAACCAGGGCAATTACATGCATCCTGGGCCTGGTTATTCACATCCTTAGAATGGGTTTACTAATCTTACCAAAAAGAGATAAGAAATGCGATTCTTTCATTAAAAACGTCTATATTCCCAGTTTTCTTCATAGCTCTCATCGCAACCCGACATCTTCTGTAGTTGGTCTTCTATAGCTCTTTCCAGAACGCGAGCAGCCTGAGAGCAGGAACTTTGCTCACCTGCAGCCTCGGCACTGGGATCAACGGCGTTCATGAGAGATACCCTGCAAACCTTTGCTGGATGTGGGAATGAAGCCTGAATGAAGGAATGCTCGCACTGTAAGCTTTGTTAGGAAGGGATTACATCTCTTGGTCACTTCTGTATCCCGGCACCCAGCACAGAGCCTCTACATAATAAGCGCTTAACAAATGTCCATTAAACAAATGAGTGCAAGAATGGGAAAGCATTTTGTAAACAGCAAGGGGCCACAGACGCTAAAATCTAGGATATATGACTATAAGAGCAAGAGCTCACCCAACAGCAACCCCAAAAGGAAAACTGAAATTAGAGCCACACACTCAATCCACTTTGCTCCAACTTCTGACTTTAGTCAACCAACCGGTTATCTGGAAAATGACCAGCATGTAATTAATCTCTTGGCAATAGTCACTTCTAAGGACGAATTCAGCCGATTGCTTCCGCGTTAACGTGCCTGTGGAGACACAGACAGACGCCAAGCTGAAGGTGGAATAACAAAAGTATGCCCAGTGCCCAAGGTCTGGCAGAGAGTGGACCAAGCAAGGGCCCATTAGACCTTGAGAATGATCTCTGTGCTAATAATCTAAGCTACCATTAGTGACTCAAGGCAGAGAATTTTTTTAAATACTAGGATGCGTATGATTTTTATCTTGACGTTATCCCTATAATCATTGGTCCTGATTAAAGACTTCTGCCCTAAAAGATGGATGGGCTCAAACACTTAAATATATGGTAATCTTTCACCTCTTAAATGCTGTTTCTCCCAAGACATTCTTCCATGCACTTCAATTTAAAGACCAGCAATTGCCTTTCTTTAATTTTTTTGTCTTTCTTCGACTATTTGAAAAACACTAGAGTCAGATTGGAAGGGGATGGTAAAAAATAATAATAATTCTAACAAACTCCATTCTTCCTGACTAAGGAAGTTAACTAAGAAGTTAAGAGGCCTGTTACAGTTTTTTGCAATCAAGAGTCAAATATTTGAAAAAATGCCAAAACATGTTAGTGCTTGTTTCTCCATAAATACGCAAGGCAAGATAGTCATCAAAAAGAAAATGTTGGGGTATCATTCATTTTACTCCTGTCACATCCGGCTAAGGCCAAATGGGCTGGGATTCCCAGGGCACTCCTGCGACATCTGATTCCCCACGTTCCCCTTCCCGTCCTGACTCAGTTGTCACCTCACTCAGCTGACAGTCCTCACTGGTCTGAGATACGATCAAATCCCTCTGGGACGGTTGTCACCTCAGGCTCCTGTTTAAGATTGCAGCACCGGGGCTGTGCATATCCAGAGAGCAAGGTGAGTTCTTTGTGATGGGTGGGGGTTGGGATTTTTCTTCTAGTAGCAGACCTTGAACTTCAGCCACAGTCACCCTATCAGCACCATCTTAAAGAGCTGCAGTCAACAGTGAACATCTCTGTGTAAATCTAGTTGCTCCTCTTTCAAGTTTGCCCAAAGCAAAACACCTCTTACTTCAAGAAGCTTGACGTTCAAGGCCCCCCACAGTCCAACTTCAGGCTAGATTTTCAGGCTCATGGCTGGCATTTCTCCAAGTGGATTCCACCTGCTAAACACGCGCAGTCACTCACCCTTTCCAAATGCCTTGTACGGTCTCCTCCCTCGGTGTCCTCGCTCCTGCTGTCCCTGCTCCCTACAATGGCCTTCCTCCCTCTCTCTATCTGTCAGGACCCTCCTTGTTCACGGAAGCCCTGTTCAAAGGAGATGGTCTGTCCCCAGTGCTCCCTGGCATGCCCAGTCATGAGAAATCGGGCCATCTTCCCTCTGTCCATCGCCTGCTGCTGCACTGAGCTCATGGGGCCCCTGCAAGAAGCACCTGGCCTCGTGTCCGTCTGTTCGCCCAGGCTGTGAGCTGCAAGAGGCCAAGGACAGTGTTTTCGTTTCTGATATTCCAGCACCAGGCACAGGGCCTGGCACATGGCAGGGTTAGCGTTTGCTGATTGAATCTGCGTTCTGCTCTTACTCCTAATTCTGCCTGTTAGAGTCTCAGCGGGGAGGCCTCTACTTTCTCTTTCACCCAAAAAGCCTCATGACCTTCCTTTCCAAACTCAACTCTCCTAGTTCCTCCCACCCCTCTTGCCACATCATTTCCAGTTGTGTAGGGGAGCCAGACAGGCCTGGATTCAAATCCTCACTTCCTAGGCACTCATTAGTCACAGAGCTTTAATAAGAACTTAGCTGGTCTGTGCTGGAGCTTCCTTAGCTGTGAAATGACTCCAGAACCTCAGAGGGACTCCTAGACGACAGCGGGGATGAGGAGAGGTAAGACGCCGAATGGAGGGCCGCGGAGGCTCCTAGCACACATGAGCCTCCGTCCCTTCCCTATTATGCTCACACCTGGGGGACTCCTGGAGGCCAATGGCCTCCCGAAGGGGCTGGCACTCCCCACATGGCCCGGGAATTGGTAGGACAGTTGCACTTTCTTCTCCAGCAGCGGCTGCATTTCACCCTTAGCAAGTTCCTACTGGCTCAACCAGAACTTGAGTGTTTAATCAAATGATGCCCATAAAGGGTTGACAGAGAGCTCGCCAGTGCTCAGCTGCTATTAGATGTTAGCGCTAGAGGATGGCTTCTGAGTCAAGGCACTGACAGTTTGAATGAAATGCTCATGTGAGGGGGCAATACATATCTTGTAGATACCCCACACTCAGCATGCCAGAGTGGCGACAGCCGCACACTCAAGAGAGTGGTAGATATGGGTTCAAATCCAGACACTGTAAGTGATGAGCTGTATGGCCTCAACAATGTTACTTAGCCTCTCTGAACCTTGATATGAGAAGAGCCCCTGCCTCATTTGACTATTATAAGGATTGACACAAAGCAATTAGTATAGTACTTGACAGATAGTAGGCACTCCACAGATGGGGGATACCAAATAAGGTTGTGACGAGATCTGTATGAGATGAAGTCTGCAAGAGGAGTGCTTAGAAGATGTGACAAGTCCAGTCATTGCCTCTTCCTGTGTTTGACATTCCAGTGATGGCATCACCCTCACAGAGTGCCCAGGCCAGATACCTGGACCATTCCCGACTTGTTTCTCTCCCCCTCCGCCCATCTCCCCTGTCCCCTCTGGCAACGTCTTCAAGTCCTATTGATTCTACCTCCCTAAGATCTGTCTAGCCTACCTTCTGCCCTCAAGCCCACTGCCCCACTGCCACCACCTTTGTTCAAAGCCAGACAACTTTCCACTGGGAGATTATGCAGGGCCAATGAACACCTTATCCTCTCTGAGTCAACACAAGCTCCCCTGTCTCCTTGCAGCCTCCTGGAGCCTGTCAAATGCTCCCACATCTCCTTGTCCTTCCCCTTCAGAGGCATTATCGTAACTTGTACTCCTCTATTTATTTCTGGTGCCATATTTGTCTTCCCCACAAGACTGGAAGATTTAAGAGTCAGAGACTCTGTTTTGCTCATCGTTGTTCACCCCCAGTGCCTACACAGTGCCTGTCTTATGGTAGGTACGAAATAAAGATTGTTGCGTGGGCGAATGAGTGAAATAATGAATGAGCACTGGACAAGCCGTCAGTGCCCTCCCACCTTGTGGACCAGAGTGATATTTTTATGTATTTATTTTTTTAAAGATTGGCACCTGAGCTAACATCTGTTGCCAGTCCTCTTTTTTTCTTCTCCTTCTTCTTCTCCCCAAAACCCCCCAGTACATAGTTGTGTATTCTAGTTGCAAGTGTCTCTGGTTGTGCTATGGGGCACGCTGCCTCAGCATGGCATGATGAGCGGTGCCATGTCCACATCCAAGATCCAAACCAGTGAAACCCTGGGCTGCTGAAGTGGAGCATGCAAACTTAACCACTGGGGCCCCTGGCCAGCCCCCAGAGTGATCTTTTTAAAAACAAATCTGATCATGTCGCTCTCCTGTTAAAACCCTTCTGCGAATTCCCACAGTGATCAGGATGAATTCCAAATTGCTTAATCCATCTCGGGATGCATGCTGCCTTCCCAGGACCATCCTTTGCCCCTGGCCGTCTCTTGAGTTTATACACCACACCAAACCACTTAGCCCCCACATCACCTTTGCACATGGAGCTCCCTCCCCCAGTCACTCTGCATTCTACCCTCCAGGCCAGCCCCACTTTAGCTGACTAACTCCTACTCATCCTTCAAGATCCTCCTGGGCACCCCTCCTCCAGGGAGCCTTCCCTGCCCACGCTGACCAGGTTAGGAGACCATCCTTCAGGCCTACACAGTACCCTGTGGCTGCATCTATCAGAGTGCTTTGTCTGCTCTCTGTCCATCTCCCCCATCAGCCCGTGAACTTATTGAGGACAGGCACACACCATGCGCCATTCATATCAGTGTCTTTCATGTCCCCCACTGTGCTTGTCTCAGGAGAGGCTTTCAGTACTTTGTAGGGGTGAGGGAGGGAGGGAATGAAGGAATGAAACCACCATTCCCCAGCAACACTTTAGCCAGGGAGTTTGTATCAGAGCATCTCTTACTGAGTAGCAACACACAGATGGGACAGACCACAGAGCAGCAATGACACAGTCAGAGAGACAGGACCATCAGGGCAGCAATTAGAGAGCGCCCCGGACTGGGCGAGATGGTGAGGTGGGGTTTCCTGGGCAGCCAGGCATTAAACATCCTGTGCGGGGGCTGGGGCTACAGAGGAAGATGAGACCCCGGACCTCAGATGTCAGGAGCTTGCCTTCTCATGGGAGAGAGAGGTTCAAACAGTGCACAAATGGACCAAACAGACGAATCTAAGATAATTACAAATTAAGATAAATTTGGAGGAAGCAAACAAGAGAATCTGAATAATATGGTCATGGAAGGCCTCTCTGAATAGTGATATTCAAGTCAGCAAGATGAGAAGGAGCCCCATGAAAAGCGGGTGGAGGAGCATTAGGGTCTGGCTTGTTTGAGGATCCAAAAAGATGCACCAGTGTTGTTAGAGCACAGTGTGATACTATCAGAGCTATGAGTGTGAGTGTGTGTAAGTGTGTGTGTGTATATATATACACACACTCCTGTGTTTAAATCCCAACCTATAAAATTTCTCATTTCTCGTTGCATCTGTTTTCTTACCTGTAAATGGCAAATGTGAAGGCTCCATAAAATAGTGTTCCCATGGGAACCCCAACAGGGGCCCATAATCAGGGTGAGGCTATGTGCTACCTGGTTTGGCGATGGGGAGTTGAGGCAGGACTCAGAGAGAGCTGAGGCCTATGCAAAGGATCGACCCTGGCAGCTCTCCTGATTTGCTCCGGCCGCCTTCCATGTGCCTTTCTTCCACAGGCAAATCGCTTTTATATCTGATACATGGATTCATGCAGGCATGGATGTACAAATACAGCACACACATGTCCAAATGAACACACAGGGCAAACAGGGCACATGGGATCCAATACGATGAATATCTACATGTGGATATGCCTGTAATTCAAATAGATGGTGTTAAGCATTTATTTATTCATTGACTTGCTTTTTAGAAGCCTATTCAATAACGCTGCCCATAGGGGTGGAGACTTCGGTCCTACAGCCTTCTTTAAGGCAAATTCACAGGTGGAGGAGGCCCAGTAGGCTTTACTTTAGGAAGAGGGCCCCTGGTTTTGGGAAACAACATTCCTGGTTGTTTAGATCAGGAGGTTCAGGTTAGGTTGCCTTCTCCTTGATCCTTGGGAACTAAATGCCAGCCGTTGTCTTAGCACCAGATAGCATGTCCTCATCGACAACTGCTCTAATGGCATAAAGGAGCAGAGTGCCTGCTTTGATTATCACGCTCATACAAAGAGGCCAAGAGCTACGCTTTGCTAAATAATTGGAAAAATGTGGGATGCTCCCCCCACTACTGCACAAAATGCTTGCATCTGTTCGCTTATGTCTAACATTCCAAAAGTCCCAGGTATTCTTAATTATAGGATCCAGAGAATTCAGATGGGAAACACCCTGCTCGACTGTTTTCTCAACTTTCATCTACACAGTCAAGAATGTGTTTTTCCTTATCCAAACCACCAACAGGATAATCTCATTCTGCATTTTGCTGATTGGTCTGCAAACATAATCTTCAGTGGCAGGAATCTTGAAGGGCTGCCTTGAGATTTGAGCATTCAATCAGTCTTAGGAATTTCTCTTGGCAAAAGTCCTCAAGCTCAGTCAGAACTCATGGGGCTGCGGTTGGCTCCATGTCCCTGAGGTTGAGTATACCCAGCAGTGCGGTTACATCTCATCGGCGCTGAAGTTGGCCATGGGGTCTGTTTGAGGAAATTATGCTGATGTGATTTTGATGAAAGGTTAAAGGAAATGGTGCTATTTTGCCTGAAGACCAGAAGACTGAGGAGCAATTAGATTTCTGTTTCCAAGTTCAACAGTATCTGTAACCTCAAGCACAGCACAGAACTCACCACAGAATCCTGGAATTGTCTTTCCACCACTGGACTGGGAACTTGCAGAAAGCACAGCAACGTTCTTTCACCTCTGCACCCCTGAAGCACCGATACAGAGTGGATGGTCAGAGGATGTGTGCCAACTTTCGAATTCATGAATGAAGACAAGAAATTATACTCTATTTTCATTAAAAACTCAACAAGAGAGGGCTTGCCAGGTGGCATAGTGGTTAAGTTAGCATGCTCCGATTCTGCCGACTGGGGTTCATGGGTTTGGATCCTGGGCATGGACCTTCACCCTGCTCATCAAGCCGGGCTGTGGGGGCATCCCACATATGAAATAGAGGGAGATTGGCACAAATGTTAGCTCAGGGCCAATCTTCCTCACAAAAAAAGGAAAAATAACAAGAGGGCATGTTCTCGAGCTCAAAAGTGATTTTTGGTGCATATTTGAAAGAAATCCTTGATCAGCCAAGTGACAGCCAAGTGAAGATAGAAAATGTGAGTGGGTTTACAGAATAAGTTGAAGAAACTCTATTTTTAAAAATATGTTACAACTTTTAGTCATTAATGTCAAATGCTTAAATTTATTTACCTTCATGTAGTTAGGGGACAGCATATATCAAGTTCTATTGAAGTTTCATTCTCCGATTAACATAATTTTAAAGGAACGCCATGATTCTATGAATCTATACTTGTAGAATATTTTAGTCTTTAGTTCTACCTGAAGCGCCACTGAAGACTGAGCATAGAACAAGCTCTTGGTACATCAGCACGTGCTATGGACACTATTTAGCCTACAGGCAGCAGGCATTCAGCATATGAGCCTCTGCTCTCCCATGGAACGCCAATGGCAGACATTGCTAATCAATCATGATTCTCCCAACGAGCTCAAGCGGAGCCTCAAAAGCCTTCTCAACCACTTCCAAGTAATCGGTGCTGCTACACAGGTAGAAGGCCATCTGCCACTTCAGATCTAATCATTCTCTACTCCAAGCTTTTTGAATATGGATTTGTTTAGCCCCCAGAGATGTGCACTTCATGTCAGGAGATAAGTGTATTTACAGGAGAAAAAAGGGCTCATCATAATTAACTTTACTACAATGTTGAGAGGAAAGGGAGAAGTTTCTGAGTCTCTGTGCTCTTGAAATCAGTGACTGAACCAACATTCCTTGAGCATCTCTTAGGGCGGGCACTGGATCAGACAAGGGGGACAGCAGTGTCCCAGACAAGCGGGGTTCCTGTCCTCAAGGAACTTTCATTCCAGAGTTCAAGGTAGGTAATAAGCATGTAAACAATACACATTCCAATTTCAGACTTTTAGAAGTAATAGGAATAAAATAAAGGAGGGATATGTGACAGAAGGTGGTGGCGGAGGGTGTGTTGTTGCTTTAGCTAGAGCATGAAAAAGGCCCACTGAGGAAATGACCAAAAAAAAGGCAGCCATGCAAGATTGGAGGAACTTCCCAAGCAGAAAAGAGAGCACAGACAAAGTTCCTGAAAACACACCCAGAATGTCTCAAGAGACAACAGACGGCCAGGGAAGCAGATGTTGAGCGACTCTTAGGTGGGAGGTGAGGTCAGAGAGACCGGTAAGGGCGAAGCCAACGAGGCCTGTGGATCTACATGTGAATTTTATTCTGTTTGCCATTGTAGTGTTTTCAGCACAGGAATGGTGTGGTATAATTTGCACTTCAGAAAAATCACTCTGGCTGCTGTGTGGATGTTAGACTTTGGGGCTGTCAGGGGATGAAGCTGAAAGAAAAGGAAGGAGGCTGTTGCTGAGGTCAAAGCAAGAAAAGATGGTGGCCATCACAGACTGAGTTGTGACCCGTCAAAATTCATATGTTGAAATTCTAACCCCCAGTACCTCAGAAGATGACTGTGCTTGGAGATAGGGTCTTTAAAGATGCAACTAAGGTCAAATGAGGTCATTAGAGTGGACCAAAATCCACTATGACTGGTGTTCTTATAAGAATAGGAGATTAAGACACAGATATGTACAGAGAAGACCATGTGAAGACACAGCAAGAGGATGACCATCTGCAAGCCAGGGAGAGAGGCCTCAGAAGAAACCAACCCTGCTGATGCCTTGATCTCAGACTTCTAGCCTCCAGAACTGTGAGATAATGCATTTCTGTTGTTTAAGCCCCCCAGTCTGTGGTGCTTTGTTATGGAAGCCTTATAAACTAATCTAGTGGTTTAGGTTAGGATTATGGACCTAAAGACAGTAAGAAGTGAAGTGATCAGGTCCAGGATATATTTTGGAAGAGCACTGACAATTCTTATTACTGACCCAGATATGGAGTATGAGGGAAAGAGTGTAATGAAGGCTACTCCCAGATTTAAGGCCTGAACATTGAGTGGGTGTTGGCGCCATTGCCGAGATGGGGGAGAAATCTAGAGTTCTGTTCAGGCTAGGTTTGGTTGAGATACTCCTCAGTTCAGGTCACCTCAAAGAAATGTCATGTGACCCACACCTATACACTCCCCCAAAATACAAGGTCCCTTTTCTCTGCCACTAGAGATTCTACAGAAGAAATGTTGGTAAAGTATTGTTGTAACTAAGACATAACAGAGAGATCCCAGTTTCATGGGCAGCCCATTTTATTACTGTTAGGATAATTGCTAGGAAGTTATTCCTTGGGTTTAGTAAAAATTGGCCTCTTTGTAAATTCCATGCATCAGACTTCATCCGGCCACTGGACAAAACAGAACAAATCTATTCTCTCACTTAATGGCTTCTAGTAATTACACACTTGGTAATTAGGACCAACCCTCCTACTGAAAATAAGTAGAGGAGTTGAACAGTGGTTTTAAGAGCTGCTGACGTAATGAAGAAGTTCCAGGCCAAAATCCAGGATAAAATGGGAATCTAGAGAGGTAATTTCGGTAGGGATTGGTTTTTCCCTGAGAGCAGATGTTGATGCTGGATGAGGTGTAGTGGGGCTAAGCAGTACTCCCCTGGTTTTTAGCCTCATGTGGCTAAACAGACAAGAGTTGGATTCCAGAGCCAGCCAAAGGGGAGTGACAGGGAGCTAATAAACCCCCGATATTTTAGGTTGTAATCCTAAGGAACTATACCCTAGAAATAAAGGTGAATCAGAAATAAACCAGCCCTGACATGGGCAGCTTCAAGTCATCTGAATGGCCCTTAAAATCTCAAGCTATAAAGCTAGATTAAGGTGATCCGTAATTGCTAGTTTCCCTGGCTTCTGGCAGAACTAACAAAAACTCTTTCTGGAGAGAGATAACATCATCTTTAGTCTTACCATTTTTTCCACAAATAATTTTTTGGTACAACGTTGAGAACACGATAAAAAAAAAAAAAAAAAAACTAGGTATACAAAGCTGTAAGACAAAATGATCTATAATAATTAGAAACAACAGAAGATAGAATCAGTCTATAGGGTGTCCAGTTACTGCACTTATTTGATAAAGAGTTTTAAATAACAATGCTTTCTGTGTCCAAGAAGATAAGAGACAGGATTGAAAATTTCATCAGAGAACTGAACATACAAAAAATAACATAAAATCAAGTGGAAGTTCTATACTGCAAAACCACAAATAAAAGCCCAAATGGATAGGTTTCATGGCAAAATAGTCAGTTAATTGAAGTCCCAGAAGGAGGAAAAGGGGCAGAAACAATATTTAAAGACACAAATGACTGAGAATTTTTCAGAACTGATGAAAAACGTCAACTGACAGTTCTAAGAAGCCCCAAAATTCAGACTGACATCCTCTTCTCTATGTGTCTCTTCTTCATGACCAATAATCCCATTACTTTCCATATGTGGCTCTGTATCCACATTCCTCATCTCCAAGCACTGGCACGTCTGCATTCCTTCTCAAGCGTGGTGTGTACAGTAAAATCCACTGCTTCAGATGCAATTTGACTGCCATGAAGAGCAAGATGACCAAGTCATCCCTAAGAGGAACTATAAGCAGCTATTAAGACAATGTAAGGTTGCAGCTATTTCGTTTTCACAGCCTCATCTCTTTCTTCCATGCTTCCCTTCCACTTTAACATTTTGTGTCTTTTATACAAGAACAGCACAAAATGTTCTACCCAATGCATTGCTGAAATCAGAATCCTCTAACTTGGCTGAAGATGTGCTATCCACGTAACCCTGGATAAAAAAGAAATGAGAGTAGTGTGGTGTAACATGTTCCTGTTGAACCTATACTGACAACTGGAAGTCGCCACACGATTTTCCAAATGCCAGCCAATCACCTATTTAATAATATGTTCTGGCATTAACCAAGGGTTAACACAACTCTATTACTATGAAGTTTCTTAAAATAATTCTTGCCCCATTTAACAAAAATAAGTATATAACTTGACCCTTTCAAATATCCTTGAAACTTTTGAACCATTACCAACAGTGAGATAAATCACATGATCAGGTCCTTTTCACATACTGGGATGCTATTCATCTGGGCTCAGACACCCAGAATCACCTACAAGGGCTAGATGCGCTCTTACTGACTCATCACAGAGTGGGTCATCCTTACATCTCCTTTGGAACAGAGGGAATACAGCTTCCTCTGCCTGTAGCGTCTCCTCTCCCTACCCTATCCCCCTCCACGTCCGGGCTGTCAGTTATGACAGTCATTGCTGCAGACGCAGCGCACACGCCCCATCGTCTGCCTGAGCAGCTTCTTTAACTCCTCAGTCTGGGTTAAAGGCTTCTCTCTGGAACCATACAGCACCGGTGTCTTCCCTACATCTGAGAACTTGCAAATCATACTATAATCATCCTTTGCTTGTTTGTATTCTCAGCTGAACTGCATGCAATTTGAGGGCAGGGACCCACTCTTGTGCTTGTATCGTTTGCACTAGTATAACATAATGCTTGGCATACTTGACAGTTAAGAAATTGGTTTCTGAATTAATGTTGAAACTGCTGGAAGCTGAGTGGCAGCTGAAATTGACTAAGGAGGAGAAACAATAGTGGGTTCAGAGAGATGGTTTGTAACTTCAGAAAGAGGACAGAAATACCAGAGGTTCATTTTCATGGACTGCAGGCTCTGGAACACCTGCGTCAATGCAGAATCAACCTGATTTAAAAGGCCCAGGAGATAACCGTGGATGTGCCTGATGAGTTAGTCACAAGGATGATAACTTCATTATTATTTCAGATATTAAGTATTTATTTAATGTGATACTATTTTACTAATTGTACAGTTATTTTATGTTTATATACAATAACATAATAACTGATTTGATTTATTAATACATAAAAACAATTTTAACAATTATTTTCAGCAATGAACATTGAAAATATCCAGCACAAGGGGGCTGCTTAAATTAATCAAAGTGCATCAATATAATAGAATAGTATGTATAGGCAGATATTAAAAAAGATTGAGTAATTGTGTATTCATTGATATGTAAGTACTTTCATAATTAATTACTAAAAATTAAAAAGTGATATGTTACAAGTTTCAAAACAGTACATAAATGGGATGTGAAGTTGTATATAAAAATGAAAGAACTCACAGCTTTGTGAGGGGATAACAGGTAACTGAAATTTTTTTCTTAACACGCACCTGTATTTTCTGAAGTTTCTTCAATGAAAACGTGATATTTTGCAGAAAGAAAAAATAAGTGAAGTTTTAAAAAGTTTGAGGCTGGTGTCCACCCTTGCTTCCTGCCTACTTTACTGGGTTATTGTGAGACTCAAGAGAGAATTACGTATGAAAGCGCTAGGCAAACTAAAAAATGTTTTTGAAGCACTGTTATTAACATTATACATGTGACCAAAAATATTTTTGGTGATTTGGTCCCAGCAGAAAACAAACCCTAGAACATAAAGGTGGTTGTGTCCAAGGTGACAGGTGTTCCTGGACTCCCCACGTAGTGCTAACACTGAAGCTGAGCCACGAACTGGAGCAATTCCTTACCTGCCACCCTGTGCCAGTGGCTCTGTAGTAGCCACAGCCTGTGTTCCCAGCCAATATGCAGACAGAGCCCTTTGTGATTCTGTCCACTGCCCTCTTTGTCAACGCTGACTTCATCTTCAAAGGCCCACGGCTTAGTTCAGAGCCAGCTTTAGAGAACAGCGCCTCCCTTCTGTGGGTAGGCTGATCCCCCGCTCATTCACGGCAGGGGAAATTGACGCATCTCTTCTCCCCAGCTGGCCTGGGTCCTTGCTAATTCCCTAATCATACTGAACTACTTGGAGTTGACTGTGTTATCCCTGGTCACCCATAGATTCCCTCACTTCATTACTCCTTGGCCAAACTGTCTTTGGAGGGCTCCTATGACAGATTTATATTCTGAGCAACAGACAGGAATGCGTTTCTCTGCTTTTCCTTTGCTTGTACCACATAAACATGTCCCAGGACACTCCCTGGCAGGAACTGCGGGTCAGACCTTGTTCACAGAGGGGCTCCCAGAGAGGAATCTTCTGAAAGAGGAGGTCGCAGGGAGGAGAATGGGCTTACCCACCTAGGGCCTGATTCCGGAGAGGTGTGTTTAAGCTTCAACATGCCTCCTGATAACCAAACTATCCAATTGTTTTGTAGAAACATCTATTAGTTAATTGAGTCTATTGGAGATGTCTAAAAGACTAACTCAGCTAAATTTATCACATAGAGCATGCCCATCACTGGTTAGCAGTTTAATAGAAATATATCCATGTTGAAAGTCTTCTAGTACATTCTTTTACAATTATTAAGTCTACCAAGATCATATGCAGCCACTATTTTGTTATTGTTTTTCCATTGCAACTCTTTCTCTTTAATCGTATTACTGATATTGATGCTGTTGCTGCTATTGTTTTCTTGCACTGAAGCTTGGAATAAGATAAAATTCTCACCCTGAGAAGTTATAGTCTAGTAGAAAATATGGGTATACAAATAAATATGTTATTCCATGACAGGTGCACCATAGAACTACAAATAAAGCATTATAGAACCACAGAAAAAGCAGTAACTAAACTAGGTGACACTTGAAAGACTTTTGCTAGGGTAGGAAACAGTCACAATGGATCTTAAAATGTAAGTGGCGTTAGCCCAGAAAAGAAGAGAGAGAAGGCAGCTCAGAAGGAGCAATATCACAAGGAAAGGTGTGGAGGCTGAAAGGGGCAGGACTTCTTTGAGAAATGTGGAGAAATTCTGCTCATTAAGGACAACAGACAGTCAGTAGTAGTTTTTTCAAAGTAGAGTAATGTGGCCAGATTCCTTTTGCAGATCAATAGCTCTGGCATTTGTGTGAAGGGTGTACTGTAGAGAAATTATAGACTGTCGATGGAAGAACAATTAGGAAGTGGTTGCAGGTGAGTGACAATAAGAACTTAAACTAAAGCCATACAATGGGAATGGAGAGGAGGGTCAGATTCAAGCCAAATTTAAGAGGTACACTGGATAGGACTTGGGGCTAATTACAAGCATGGGGAGGGAGGTGGAAGAGTCTATGATGGCTTAGACAAGGGGGCAAATAGAAAAGGACAGGCACATTTATTGGCTGCCCAGTCGCCTACTCACTGTAGCTGAACTCAGGAATGCAGGAGAAGAGGATGGCTTGAGGTCAAGGTAATGTGTAAAATCATAGTCATGGTAACTCAGAAGTGCCTAATACAGGCAGTCCTTCCTTTGCATGGTAGTACAGGGCCATAAAGATAACTAGGGAAGCTGAAATCATGCAAAACAATCTCAGTAATCAATTACGATTGTTGTGCGACCTTTAAAAATTTTTGTCAAAACATTAAAATCTCTTATTGAAAGCTATAAATGTGTAGCAAAATGAAAAGGAGTAAAACAAATATTCATTTAATATACTATAACTTAAAATGCTTGAAGCTTTGAGAATTAAAGTGTTTTACTTGATTGGTAAAAATAAAATAACTTGTCAAGAGTGATTGCCTTCTTCTAGTTATATAACTTGATACAAAGGTAGTATCTCTTCTTGGTGAATTTTCACACTCCTTGCTTCCAACAGTTTATTCATTGTGCTTTCAATATTGTCACATATCTCTGAGAATTCCGTTAGTGTGAAGCTTTTTACTTATGTCACTTCCTCTGAGACATCTTCATCCTTTTCATGACAACCATTTTACTCATTTATGTCAAGAAGTTTGTCTTGAGTAAGTTCCGCTGTCTGCACTTCTAGAGTTTCTTGTAAAGCTGCAAGGTCAACGTTCTTATAGTCAGCTATTTCTTCTATAATTCCATTTACATTTCATTCAAATTTTACTTCCAGCATTGTCATATTTGGGGGTTTTTCTTGCTGCACTTTCATCTTTGTTGGCCAATTTCCTCTTTTGATTATCTATTTTCGTAAAATGTTATGTAGGTTTATCACTGGGTGATAAGGAGGCAACACAACTACATGCTTTGCTGTCTGTGCATAAACCAAATAACGAATGCACAGACTTTAAAAGACGTGATGTGCATTTCTAATCATGATGCATATCCATTATTTACATAATGATTTTTGGACTGAAGAACCAACAGTGAAGTGTGTACTTTACACAATCATTCATGTGTCATAGGAACTAAAATTTGAACCATGTTATTGAGGACCAGTGTTATTTAACTAAACAGTGGAAACTAAAACCTGTGTTGAAGCCATGCAAAAAGAGGACTGCCTAGTCATCTAGGTGACACAGGAGTGTCTTTGAGAGCAAATAAAAAGTTTTTGGAAGTATGGTTTCATCACAGGGAGCTCAAAGGAATGAGTCTGGAAATAGTTTGATTGCTTTGTCCATTGAGGACCTTAGTGACAAAATCATGAGGGAAAGATCTGATCGTAACAGGTTTCAGAGAAAACCATTGAGAAATTTGATGATATGAATATCAGCTATTCTTAAGAAATTTGGCAATAGAGTGAAAGAGAGTTAAGATACCAGAATTAGAGGAAGGCATTAACATTTTGAGGTAAGAACTTCCATTTACTATGAAAGCACCTAAATGTGCAAGTATGATTCCAAGAGATTTAGTCAACACCTTCTAAAATTCAGATACATCTTATCTACAATAGTTCCCATTTATGTAAATTCCTATGAGTTTCATAACTTTAATCCACAGAAAGAAAATATGACCTGTCTGACATTTTTCCTCACCATCACCACGGGTCTCCTTTCTAAGAACTCATGGTCTCTTATTTTGCCTACTCTAAGGTCAGCATTGGCTGACAGAGATCATTGTTATAATTAAGTTGATGCTTGAACATGACAATAGTGCTCTGTCTGTCTTGAGATCTTTCTAGGTGAGACCTTAAGGCAACTTTCTGGCATCTGGCAACCTGGAAAGCAAGAAATCAATGGAAATAAACAAGATGGTTTCAATGAGAACAAAATAGACACCATCAAACCAAAAGTAATAATAGACGAAAAACATATTTCCCTGGGACTGCTGTTCAATTCTCAGTCTCATTATCTCAAATTAGTGAGGATTTTATTAAGATGAACACTCAAGGGCTTTAGAATTTAAATATCAACACTACCACTTAGTGACTATATAATTCTGGACAAGTTATTGAATATCACTCATCCATAAAGTTGTATACTAAAATCTACCTCATGGGGTTGAGGTGAGGATTAGGTGAAATTATGTAAGAAAAGCCTTGATTATCTTTTTGTGTTAGCTTGGAAGACAACCAAAAAATGTCACTTCCTTTCCAATCAATAAGAATGACAAGCTAGAGATTCGAGCGCAGTTCTCAGTGTAAGAATTGGGATGATAAATCTGCCTAAGAATATAACCAGAACATGAACAGTTATAATGCCACTGAAGTTGAAATACCTTGCACAATATCGGGTTGTTTCAACAAAATTCCATCACAATAGATTCCACAACAAAACTGATAAAATCATCTTCAGTTCAGTTCTTCCTTGCCTTTAGATGAGTGTTCAATCAAGTTCATTTCTGCTCATGGGGAGTCAAAGAGTTTCCTCATCCAGCTGCTCTCTACTGACAACAGAACAGAGCCACCCACTGGCATAGTCATTCCTCAAATCAGCTCAGAGATCCTCCAGACCTATGACCTTATTCCGCCCTCACCATAACCAGGTGGTACATTTGTTCACTCATCGTCTGTCTCCTCACTGCCCATGTCCTCAAAGATAAGTTCATGCAAACAGGGATGTTGTGGTGCTCCCAGCTGTACCCCAGGGTCCACCACAGTGTACATGGGCAAAATAAATGAAGGAATGAGCAACTCTATAAAGTACACAGAACTTTGCAAAGGAACTGAATAGACATTTCTCCAAAGAACACATTCAGATGGCCAATAGGTACATGAAAAGGTGCTCACCATCACTAATCATCAGGGAAATGCAAAATTAAAACCACAATGAGATATCACCTCACATCTGTTAGGATGGCTCTTATCAAAAAACCCAAAAGATAACAAATGTTGGCAAGAAAAGAGAACCCTAGTACACTGTTGGTGGGAATGTCAATTGGTGCAGCCACTATGGAAAACAGTATGGAGGATCCTCAAAAAACTAAAAGTGGAATTATCATATGATCCAGCAATCCCACTTCTAGGTATATATTCAAAGGAACTGAAATTAGGATCTCAAAAAGATATGTGCACTCCCATGTTTATTGCAGTATCATTCATAATAGCCAAGACATGGAGGCAACCTAAACGTCCATCAGCAGACAAATGGATGAAGAAAAAGTGGTATGTACGCACAAAGGAATATTATTTAGCTTTAAAACAGGTGGAAATCCTGCCAATTGTGACAACATGAATGAACTTGGAAGACATTATGCTAAGTGAAATAAGCCAGATACAGAAGGACAAATACTACATGACACCACTTATATGAGGAATCTAAAATAGTAAACTCATAGAAGCAGAGAGAAGAATGGTGGCCAGCAGAGGTTGGGGGGAGGAAGAAACAGGGAGATATTAGTTAAAGGGTATAAAATTTCAGTTATGCGAGATGAATAATTCCAAGTGATCTACCGCACAGGGCCAATAGTTAATAATAGTTATACTGTATTGTATGCTTAAAAATTTGCTAAGATATGTTGAGTGTTCTTACTGCAAAATAATAATAAAGAAGGTGGAAGGAAATTTTTGGATATGATGGATACTTTTATGTCAGAGATTGTGATGATGGTTTCAAGAATGTGTTCTTATCTCCAAACTCATCAAGTTGAATACATTAACTATGTACAGTTTTTTGCCTATCACGCCAAAAATAAAAGAGCACAGAACTTGTATAATGTCCTCCCCATGGGAGAAGTCAGGAAAATAAAGCAAGAGGGTCAATGAATTGCCTCAAGCCTAGACCCAAACCACCTGACTCCCACCCTAGCCTCTTCCAGAGCCCTAGACTCTTCTACTGGCCAGGACTCGAGCAGTGTGCATGTGCCAGCATTTCCTTGCAAGGCCACCAGGTGGAATGGACACGTGCTGCTCTGTGGATGCTGCCTTTAGGCTGAAGACAATACCACGGCTACTTTAGAGAGCTTGTGCTGCCCCTGGTGATTACGCCCACCAAGAATGTGATGGAAGTTATGGGGCTGGGAGCGTTTCCTTCACTGAGAAGAAGGGCAAAGGCTCAGGATCAGGCATGGAGAGACTGAATTTCCAAAGGCATAACGGGGGACCTTCTACCCCACCCTCCCACCATGAAGTATTGCAATTGGCCCTGTCAGCTTGGTATTTGAACAAAATGGGTCACGCTGGATAAATCACAGCAATTTGAAATGTTGCTTTGTTCTCCTATCGCGTTTGAATTTCTTCCATGTTACAATAGATCTTCTCTCCTTGCCCAAGCTAAATTGAATCCCTCTTTTTCTATTGTTGGAGGAGCTCAGGGTAGGGTTTCTGGTGCACTAATATTTGGACCTTTCCCAAAAGTCTTCTCTCTCCACCCCTCTCAGCAGTCTCCCCCTTTCTCTTGCCAATCACAAGAAAAGACTTTTGAGTTGTTACCAGTTTGCAAAACATCTGCTTTTACTATTTGGCATAGTGTGGGGTTGGGGTAACAGGGGATTTGATAGGCCTCACAGGACTTATTATATTTGATACATTGTGTGTCAGACTTGGGACCCCTCCCCTTGCTCGTTCCCATGCTCTGTGTTCAACCCTGTGGCGGGTTTGTTCTCAGCTTTCTTTCTCCAAGGTCCAGAGTTCTAGGGTTAACTGTCCTTTTTCTGCCAGTGCCTCCTGGTCCCTCCTTCTTGCACTCTCTGCCTCTTAATAAATATGAGAAGCTGCCGGCCTCTCTGTTCTTGGTTATCTGCTGGGGCTTCAGGGGAAGAAGTCGTCCATAAAAGACTCCTGATTTACAGACCATCTCCTCACGCTCAGTAGGGGCCAACATTCCTCAGTGCTTTGTCCACATGTGTGCTTGGCTGGCCAAACATCCATCCAGACAGCAGGGATGGTGGCCCTGGTATCCAGCAAAATCGGTGGCCCTGTGGCCTGGAATGCCCCCTCCTTCTCCTCTGCCCATTTGTGTCTTTCCCGAATTACCCTACCCAACTCAACGCTCCCTTCTTTCAGGAGGCCTTTGCTGACCCTCACCCCTGCCCACCACTCCCTCCCACCACAATGAGTCACTCTGCACATCGCTCATTTGTCTCCTGCCTGGCTGCCTCCCATATCACTGGCTGATCTTTTCCATGATACAGAGAGAGGGCCAGCCAGGGCTTTGGAATTAGTTTTACCTGGTGATGAATCTCCATTGTACCTTGTATTCATCTGCTAAGGCTGCCATAACAAAATACCACAGGCTGGGTAGCTTAAACAACAGAAACTTATTTCCTTACAGTTCTGGAGGCTGGAACTCCAGGATCAAGTTGTCTGTGGGGTTGGTTTCTCCTGAGGCCTCTCTTCTTGGCTTGTAGGTGGCTGTCTTCTCCCTATGTCTTCACATGGTCTTCCTCTTTTTGTGTCTGTGTGTAAGTTTCCTCTTCTTATAAGGACAGGAGTCATATTGCATTAGAGTCCATCCTAATGACTTCATTCAACCTGAATTACCTCTTTAAGACCCAATCTCCAAATACAGTCACAGTTCTGAGGTACTGGGGGTTACATCTTCGTTATATAAATTTTGGCCTATAATGCAATATATACAACTCAGCCTATAATATACCTTTAGTTAGACAGGGTTTGTAACCTGAAATTAATGTTACTTCATCTATAACAAGAGTTAATGATCCTTCCTAGGATTAAAAGGATTAAATAAAATCCTGTGTGTCAAGAACCTGGCAAATAAATCTCAAAAGACCAGTTGCTTTCCCACTGTCCCCACCCCACATTGACCTCCCTCCCCTTGAGGGCAGGGGCTGCGCTTCCTCCTGTCACTCAATCAACAGATATTTGTTTCCTGCATTTTAAAGCAGATAGATTGAGTACCTTATTGACATCCAGGTGCCTCTCTCTGTTCTGGTTAACTGTGATCTCTCCAACTGAAACAGAATAAACAAGGCATCACAATGTAAGGAAGGTGAGAAGCATAGTGCCCATGGGTGTGAGCTCTGGAGTGGGCCTTTGAGCGAGTTACTAAAGCTCCCTCTGCCTGCACCTCCCTCTGCAAAGGAAGACTAAGTAGGGCACACTAGCGGGACTGTTGCATGGATTAAGTGAGGAAGTCCTGTACAGCGGCCAGCACTCAGTGAGTCTTCTGTGAAAATAGTTGCTTCCATTTTTACTGTCAGGACATGTTTAGTGTTGTCCACAAGTATCTTAGCTGGCCAGCATGCCCTATTCAATGTGCAAATGTGTTTTAAAAGTTAATCAATCCAAATAAGGAACTTGGTTAATGTTTTGTCCTGTACACAGTGTGTGCATGGACCCAGCCTGCCTTGGGTGAAATTGGCAACTGTCCACCTGTTGTCACGTAAAGCCCCAGTATGTTGCTTCTTCCACAGTCAAATGTAGACAAATAGCCCTACCTTCAACCACTCCATCGAGTTGGAGTCTTCAAAGCCTTTGTGAAATTTCAGTAGCTGGCCTAGGACAGGAGGTAATCTGTCTGCCGTTAGCTTAGCCCTGGCTAAGAGTAGAGCCTGAGTGACAGCTCAGAATAGGTAGGTTTTACCGTGCAGAAAGTTGACGTGCCCCTGCAGGTTAAGAAGCCGCCAAGACCACGCTCACTTTTGACACCAATTGTAAGTTCTGGGGTCTCCAAGACTACCCTTGGTTTCAGTAATTTGTGAGCGTGAGAAACACTCACAGAACTCACTGAAAGCTGTTGTACTCACAGTTACAGCTTATTACAGTGAAAGAATGCAGATTAAAATCAGCCAGGGGACGAGTACGTGAGGCAGAGCCCAGGAGAGTTCCAATGTGGGGTTTCCAGTTGTCCTCTCCCAGTGGAGCCATGGACAGCCATAATGTCTCCTGATGATGATGTGTGACAATACATACTGAATATTACCAATCAGGGAAGCTCACCTGAACCTTGATAGCCAGAGTTTTTATTGGAGCTTGATCATATGGATATAGTTGACTATGTGACCAACCACATGCTGACTTTAGTCTCCAGCCCCTCCAGAAGGCAAGCTGATACCACCTAACCCAAAGCCCCATCATAAATTACATTATGTTAGAGGACCCAGCGTGGCCCAAAACCCCCAGGTAAACAAAGACAGGACAAGCAGGACATTCCAAGGGCTTAGAGACCACCTCCCAGGAGCTGAGGGCAAGGGACGGGTCTCCTTTGGGTAAGGTTAATTCTTCAATACACAGGCCTCCTCCAGACTTTGACCAAGGCGCTCTCACAGCAAAATGATCATATTTGTCTGAGTATCTACATTTAGTATAGCATTTATAGCACAGATACAGCAATAGTATCAGTATGAATATACCTAACACTTGGAGGAGTCAGCGTGAGGTAGCGATAGATCTAAAGAAACAACGAATCCATTCCAAAAGCCTTTGCAAATATTTTCATATTTCTATACTGATTTGATTACCTGTTGCTCTACTACAGTTTGTAACTTACAGTAAACTTGTGCAAAATTATTCTATTTAGCAAGGAAATTAGCTGGTGCTTAGATGGATCCAGTTCTTGCTCAGGCCAGACACTTTCTATCAGTGTTACATCCTGAGGAAGATTTCACTCAGTCTGCTGGTGCATTTGATCATCAATATCAGTATTATCATGGCGTGTCCACATAACATAGTTGAATCTTAACAACACCAGTGTTTACACACTGTATGTACACACAGTGTACACACTGTATAGCACAGTACGGTAATGCATATAACCTGAAAAATAAAAGTCAAATGATACTGGCACATTATTAGAGTCTCAGTCACTAAAAATCGATCGACTTCATCATCATATCATCTGACCAAAATGTCTTCCAGAGTAATGCCACCCAGTTTGCAGACTTCCATTCAACCTCATCAGATTCCAAAAGCAGGAGTGATCTTAGTAACATATGGCTTAACCCCTTGGGGCATCTGAAGTGAGTCAAAAGAAAATATCATTTCCTGCTCTGAGCTGCTATTAGGCACCATTGTAATACAGATTCCTCTGGTTGCATAGCTCATTTGCTCATTCACTTACCCTCAGCTACTATTTCTCTTTCTCTCCATTTATCATTTATTTTCCACCTTTGGAAGGGATGTTAGGTTTGGCTACTGTGCTGGTCCAGACTGCTGGCAGAAATACCAACCTAGCAAGTACCTCCAGCTCAGTCCACTCCCATAAATAGCATGGGGTTACATACACACAACTAGTGGGCTGTCCTGACCACTAGGCAACAGAGCTGCACTCACTGTAAATGCCAATTTTTCCAGATGGGGTGAAGTCACAATCCACCCCATCAGGCCACTAGGGATTCTGACATAAAGGTTTAAAGTTATAGTTACATGTGGCCGGCCCAGTGGCACAGCAGTTAAGTTCACACGCTCTGCTTCTCGGTGGCCCAGGGTTCACCAGTTCAGATCCTGGGTGCAGACAGGGCACCGCTTGGCAATCCATGCTGTGGTAGGCATCCCACGTATAAAGTAGAGGAAGATGGGCACAGATGTTAGCTCAGGGCCAGTCTTCCTTAGCAAAAAAGAGGAGGATTGGCGGTAGTTAGCTCATGGCTAATCTTCCTCAAAAAAAAAAAAAAAAACATTAAATAAATAAATAAATAAAGTTATAGCTACAGTTTCTTGCTTAGGGAATATCCCTGCTTCTGGCACCCATAGTCACAGGCCTGGTCCTAGCACCACTGAATCAGCGAGGAAAAAAAAGTTAAGACAATGTAAAGAAAAAAGAAAGTTGTAATAATGTGAAGAATTTTATAGGGGCCGGCCCCGTGGCCAAGTGATTAAGTTCGTGCGCTCTGCTTCAGCGGCCCGGGGTTTCATGGGTTCGGATCCTGGGTGCACACATGGCACCACTCGTCAGGCCGTGTTGAGGCAGTGTCCCACATAGCACAACCAGAAGGACCTATAACTGGAATATACGACTGTGTACCGGGGGCTTTGGAGAGAAGAAGAAGAAAAAAAAAGATTGGCAACAGATGTTAGCTCAGGTGTCAACCTTTGATAAAAAAAAAGAATTTTATAGTTGTATGAGCATTCTCCCCCACCCCCTCTTCCTGGATGGGGCCCCAAGACATGGTCCCCGATAATGAGAGGCCCAATAGAGAGTGAGTCAGAATGACCAATCCCTTCTCTTTCTCTCACTTTGCTGAGTACATAGCTGGTAAAAGGAAATACATACTATTTGCCACGTGTGTGTATTTCTTACTGATCAGATGCTCGTCTTACCTGTTGAATCTTTATACAGTTATCCCACGGAAGCTGGCAAGGCCCACCTTCCATGGGAAAGAGTAGCATCCACAGGGGAGATCGTTCACCAGGACAAGAGAGAAAATGGGGCGTGAGTTGGGAAGAGGATGGCTCAGCCTCCCTTGTTCTGGATATCAAGGGGTCTAGAGAGAGTTCCTGGGAGGTGAGGCTTAAGGATAGTGTGGTAGAGAGACTAGCAGCTCACAAAGAAGCCCACATCCTGATGTCTTTACATTTGTTACCTCACATAGTAAAAGGGAATTTTCAGACTAAAGGAATTTGTGATTAAGTTATGAACCTTGAGATGGGGAGATTATCTTGGATTAGATCAGTGAGCCCAATGTAATCAGAAGGGTCTTTCTAAGGAAAATAGGGAGACAGGAGAGTCAGAGTCCAAGAAAGATATGCGACAACGGAAGCAGAGTTCAGAGATAGAGAGAGATTAAGACGCTAGGCTGCTGTCTTTGAAGATGGAGGAGCCATGAGCCAAAGAATGCAGGTGGTCCCTAGAAGCTGGAAAAGGCAAGGAAACAGATTCTCTTACGGCCTCTGAAAGCAGCACAGCCCTACTGACACCTTGATTTTAAGACATCTAACCCCAGAACTGAAAGAAAATAAATTCGTGTTATTTTAAGCCACCAAGTTTGTGGTAATTTATTACAGCAGCAAAGGGAAACAGCACCAGCTGTGGAAAGCTAGAGAGTGAGGACCCCAGGCAGGACTGTGTCTTCTGTGGTCTGATGGGATCTGTAAGCAGGGGAAACAAGGCTGATTTTAAGGATGCTTCATGTGGAATCCGTAATCCACAGATAAGATCTGAGAAATCCTCATACTCCATGAAATTGTAAAATTTTCTATGTGGGCAATTTTTACAAAAGAGATGGTCCAGGAATCTGTGGCCCCTGAATGTCTAAGAAGTACCATCTTAAGAGAAGAGAAAATCCAAGCTGAGAAAGAACTCTACAGTCAACAGAGAGAAGTGATGTCAGGAGTCAGATGGAAGAGGACATTGAATGCGACACCCCGGGAACAAGGTGGAGGGGAGATACTGGTGGCTAGGTAGGCTTCAGGCTGAGTTTGGTGGCGGAGTAGCCTGTTCCTCATGAGAGGTTGACGATATGACCCTGGTTTAACAGAGCTTCATAAAGAAAAGAACAGAAACACAGCTTCAGCCATCCTGGAAAAGAGGAATTGAATACACCCCTCTATATGCAACATAACAGATACCCCAGCATTTCCAGAAAAAATAAGGAAGCAGCCACAGTCTTTGGTTCTCTTTCACTCTTATCCTGAGGCAAGTTTCTGATAGGGATCCAGGGAGGCAGGACATTTGTGCCAAGATATCATCCCAAGGAACCCCTGCCAGCCATGGTCTCCCCAGGCCTCTGTTTCCCCCATCAGGACTATGCCTTAGGGGACACGGGAAGCTCAGAGCTAGTGGAGGGCAAGTTACTGTGGTGGGAGATGGGGGCTCCCCAAAGTTCCTGAGGGCAAGGGGGAGAAGGTCTTCTTGTTTGCCCACTAGCTGCTAAATTACCACTTCATGATCTAAGTGTAACTAAATCAAAACCACATGTTCCATTTTAATCCAAATGAATAGTATTCCAAACTAAAGGAAATCATGCCTAAGGATAGAGTGATCCAAAATGGGGCATTTAAAAAATCTCCAGCAACACCTGGTGGCTCCCAGAATGCAGTGGGAGGGGGGCAATGAAGCGAAGGCCCCTCACCAGGTGTCTTTGACTAGCTGACACCCAGGCAATTGTAGAAAGGGGGATCCATAAGAAAGGTCACCAAGGGAGGTGACCACAATAGGAATTCTCTAGTTTAGAGACCTCAGGACCCCCAGAGTGTGCGTGTGCTGTGGGGAGAGTGGAGAGTGCCACTGGCATTATTCAACCGAGGCCACAGGAGCAACTGTCAGTGCGGAACCCTGACCCATGGTTGAGTCAAACACACTCACAAAATGTTGCTTAGTATGACTCTAAAATAAAAACTGGAGTGTGTGTGAACGTGTTTGTGTGTGTTTGTTTGTTGTGTGTGTGTGTGTGTGTATGTGATGAGGGGAGAAATGAAGTCTGTGAGAGGAGAGGGCCCATCTCAGCTGGAGGACAGAAAACGTGTTTTCCCCATCACATAATAGTTTTTCCATAAAGTCACAAAAACGTTAGCTTGGAAATGTGGTCCAATTGACTCACCTAATAGGCTAGTGAGGACTTCAAAGTGCAAAGAGATGAAGGGCTCTCCTAGTTTCCAGGGGAGTTGACTGAAACTGCTCTAAATGTGGAAACCCAAGGAAGGTGTTAATGGCTCAGGATTTGCTTTCTCACCCCAGGGCCTTTGCACTGGCTGTTCCCTCTGCCTTGACTGTTCTTCTCCAGATATCCTATGGCTTATTCTCTCATTTCATTAAAGTCTCTGTTCAAATGCTGACTTATTAGGAAGGCCCTCCCTGGCCACCCCACCTGACACATACACACCCACATGCCACATGCACTCACACTCAAGGGCAGTAAACAATGCCTTGCAGACAGTAGACACTTAATGTGTACCTATTGAAAGTTGTTGGATGACCAGGTAATGATGCCTCATTGTGGCACTCTTCCTGTATAACAATAGAGAACTCCAGCATCTTAATTTGATATCCCTATGCAACAAAATCTGCAAGACGTAAGAGACGAGAAGACACGGGCCTGTACTCAAGGAGCTCATTATCTAGTTGGTGACGCAAGGATCGCATACATGAAACTAATTAATATAGCACAGCCTCACCACTCAACAATGAAGATTCTGTAGGGGAGATGGAAGACAACGCAATTATGGGAGAGTTGGTACAGATGGAAAGTTCTGTGGCAAGTTCAGAAGGAGGAGAGACCAATGTGGGCCAGGAAAGTCTTCCCCATGTGAGCTAAGCCCTAACAGAAAAAACACACGATAGTCACATGGGTGACTGTCACACAGGTGACTAAGCCACGATAAGAGGTGGGCCAGACAGCCACCTGCTCAGGGTACCCATTTATATAGAACTCCAAACCATCACAGAAATAAGTTGAAACTATGGTGCCAGCTAATGTGCAATTCCTTACATAAATGGCAAAACTTTCATCAGTCTCCACTCATTTTCTATGACTAATAAAGCTTTGTGTTTTCATTTGAACATGTAATAGGAAAAAAGTTATTTATGGCCTCTCGCCACTTTCTAAGATACTTGGAAGAAATTCTGTTTTCTCAGTCGGGTACTCAGTCAGTTAATAAGTAGTTACTAAGTGCCTTTTCTGCGCTGGACTTTTTCCTAAGTTCTGAAGGTCCAGCTGTGAACAAGAGGGCTGGAGCCTGGCCTTTCAGGCTCTGCTCCCAGTGACTGTGGGCCACAGGGAGCAAGGATCCCACTGCCGGCTTTCATGCGTGCTCTGCGGGCGCGCTTCCCAGGGATCCACTCTTCGCCTTGAGGGACTCAAGATTTTTGCATTTTGCTGTATGCATATCATACCCTATCTTAAACGCTTACTTGAAAAATAGAATATAGAAAAAAACTAACGATCCCCAAAGAGGGCTAGGGTGCCTGCATCTCAGGGGGCTCTCAAAGTGCTAACAGTCTATGAAAAATGATACTTGCTAGATGTGAGCGTTAGGGGAGGCTGGGTGAAGGGTATATTGGGACTCTGCGCCATGTTTGCAACTTTGCTATAAATCTAAAATTGTCCCCGCCACCTCCCTACCCCCCAAAAAAGTTTATTTTAGGAAAACATATTTGCTAAACAACTTACAAGGCTCAATGCAATTGCAAGTGAATCCCTTAACATATTTAGAAGGCATTCTTTTCAAGCCCCTTATAAGCATTCATCCATTTATTAACATTTAAATAACTATTGTTCTACTTATAAACATTCCATACAAATAAAGCCATACCATTTGAATGTGGGGAGGAAATGTTAGAACTATTCTTATTCATTTTTATTTCTTTTTTGTGTATGTTTCATGATGTACACAACATCTTAATACAGTAGTTCACATACATAATTTATATGCAAATAAATATACACATATTGGGGGGGTATATGCCCCAAATATTTTTCTGATAGAGGTAGACAATCAGAATAACTTGGAGACCACCCAGAAATGTACACTAAGCATGTTGTATCCTAAGAATTTGTCTGCAGGTCTATCATTCCCCTTGTCCTTGAAGGAAGGCATGGGGCTTCTCAGCGAACCATGCACACAGGAAGACCTTGCCCGTGTGCATGGAACGCGGGGCTCCCACGCCCGCTGGTTCCCTCTCTGCTTTGAGAGCAAAGGAAGTACAGTTAACCTGGGATCAAGTGCAGAAAGGAACTCACCCCAGGGATCTGGAAAGCCTGTCTCCCTCGTTTATAATTACTTTCTGTTCTTTTTTTCTTTTTAAAATTTTAATTGTCACGGCTTGTGTGTGTTTTCTGCTTTAAGCTGCCTCAAATCCTTTTTGGAGGAGGCAGAGCATAAATCACAAATAGTTGTAATAACGGCCTATGAAAAAAAGCATGCTCAGAACAACAGAAAAGGACGCCAGCAATGGTGAGAATTGCTCAACCTATTTAGGAGAAGTGTCCTTTCAAGCCCTTTAAAGGCAAGCATTTACATTTAAACAATTAATGCTCTAATTGCCAACACTCTATTCAAATAAAGCCAATTCCTTTTGGCAATGATTTGTCAGCCTCATGCACAACGTTTCTGCTTGAACTGGACTCGGTGGCAGGTCTTCACCAAAGCACTGACAGTGTGGACCGGCTCCAATGTGGTCCTTTGCTTGCGTTGCAGGGTCCAGAACATCCCCTGCCCAGGGTTGGTACTTAACAATATTCCAAGTGATAAAATATGAGATGTGGAAGGGTCTTTATGGATAAGTTATTTAAAACTCCACATTTTGTACGTGAGGAAATTTAGACACAAAGAGACGAAAAATACCACCTAAAGTCACCCAGCGAGTTAACAGAAAGCCTGGGTTCAAACCTGGTTTTCAACCCCCATCTGGTGCTCCTCCAATCGTTGAGCTGGATTTGATGTAATTTAGCCCTTTCAATAATTCTCACTATCCCTCACAATAATTAGCCCAAATTGCCAAGGCTTTAGCGGGTTTACGATGATTTTATCTTGGCCCATTACTCTGGGGCAAGGGCTTCCTGTTCATGAGGAGAAAGTGCCCATTCTCTATTTGCACCAGGCTTCTGACAGCTCCCTGACATTTCGGATGAAGAGAAGTGATGAAAATCCTACTCCCACCGCAGGGAACTCTGCAGCCAAATGATGTGAGGGACCAAACCTCACATCGTCCTGGGAACCAACTTCTTCATTCAATTGTCCATGAAGAAATCAACAACTATTGTTTTTCTGAGACCCATCACACTGTTGTTGCCCCACAAGACACACCCTATGATGGGAAACCCAGGCGACAACTGGTAATAATGCCACAATGGGCCTTCGTCTCATCAAGGATGACTCCAGGAAAAATAATTACAAGCAGGGATGCTCTCCAAAACCCACAGATGGCTCCACCAGCTCTTTCCCCAGAGTTAAAGACAGACCTGACAAACACCATCAGCCTCAAGGATATCAAAAGTGGAGAGAACAGGAGAAAAGGGGGGCAGATGAAGACATCGAGAGCTGGACCAAAAGAGACTCGGAGGCAGCGAGCGGGGGAGGGGGATTCTTGAGTGAAACAACGCGGCAGCTGACATCATCCAGGCAGGGCAAGCCGAGAAACAGCTGAGCCAGCAAAACAAGCTCCCAGCAGGCTCTCGAGACAGTCCCGCAGCACAAGATAATCCTGCAATAATCGTTCTTCTGCAGCACAGAAAATTCCAGCAAAGCAGAGGCAGGATCCCAGGCAAAGAGTAGATTTCTTAAGACAAAGCAAAGCAATACCGAGACCTTCACTCTCGTTCTTAGGTCTGGATGGATCCTGTCCTCGTACAGAATGATCTAGGAATGGGAGAAGGTAGTCAGCCCACATGGGGAGACCCGAGTTCTGAGCCTACCATTGGCCACTTCTTTAAAGGTGGGCAGCTCGCTCTAGGTCTCTAGACCACTTATTCTTATTTATAAAAATGTCAGATTACATCTGTGGCTTTCAATTTTTGTTTTAAGCATGAAATCTTTTTTTTTATTATGACATAATATTTTACATGGAAGATCAAGATTAACGCAGATCGTAAGGGAGACTTCTGAGTTGAAATGGAAGTGGTAAGTACAGAGCTTGGCTTATAGGGCCCACCCATCACCCTTGTGAAGCTGAGGCCCCACCTTGGATCCCAATCCTTGGAAGCTTTGAAACTGCTGGACTAGAAGCTAAAAAAGCTTTTCAGCTCTCAAGCTCTGTGGCACCATGATCCTAAGAATCTATGGGTTTGGGAGGATGGTGAGATATTGTGGGCTACAAGAGGTGGGCTTTGCAGAATGGGCCAAGTTGGGCAAGGGAATGAGAGAGCAGGAAGTATTCTAGGCAAGGAGCAGAAAGGTCGGGAAGCAACAGAAGTGGCTTTCCAGCTGAAGTCAAGCATTTGGATAGATACTGTAGACTCTGCAGTGTGGAGTGAGGGTGGGGTCAGTGCTTCCCAGGAATGTTGGCTGTGGGACCCTACTTGCATTTCAGATAGGGATGATCAAACACAAATCAGCTTGACAGACAGCAAGGTGGCTTGTCCACCTCAGGTGTTCGTGGAAGCCCAAGCCCGCCCCCTCATCATCTGTGGAAGAAAGGGGCATCAGAAAAGGTCTAGCGCCTTCGCAAAATTATTGCTCTTGTAACCAAATCACAACGTTGTTTCCACTTGGAACTATACCAGATTCCTGAAATAGGAGTTGTGGCTCCTTTCCTTGGGGAGCTTCCGGTTTGTCTAGAGAAAACAGATACGTATTGCTGGAAATAGAAAAATGAAAACACACTATATAACACAGTCCAAAATATGCAGTAAAGTTAGCAGATGATGTTGGTGTGTCATTGGGAAATCAGCAGAGCAAGGAGGCTGGAGGGAGAAAATGTAAGCTTTGAGGAACAGAGGTGCACCTACCTTCTGATGGCCTTCGTGGTAACACAAGAGAAGAAACACATTAGAAAATAGATTCCTGAGAGCAGGAGGTAAATGCACAGGTTCTGCCCCAGGAGCTCACTGCTGTGGCTGGTACAATGGGGGTACCCCTAACACTGACAAGTCTATCACATTTTGTAAGAACCTAGTGTGGTAAGTTGTCTCCAAAGATGGCCATCAGCAATCCTGCCATCCAGAGATGTGCACGGTGCTCCTCCAATCAAAAAACAGCATCTATTTCCCCACGCTTTGAATCTGGGCTGGCTCTGCTATTTGCTTTGACCAACAGAATGTGGTGTTGGTGACACTACCAGTCCTGGGCCTACCCTTTAAGAGGCCCGGCAGCTTCCAGTTTCTCTCACTTGGAAGCCCACCACTCAGGCTTAACTACTGACTGATGAGAGACCACATGGAGAGAGAGAGAGTCTTTATGAAAAAGGACTAAGGTGCTCCAGCTGACAAGCAACGCCAAGACCCCAGACGTGGCTGAGGTCATCTTGGGTATTTTAGCCCTAGCAGGATAGCCAGATGAGCTCCCAGCTGAACACAGCCACACAAGTGACCCCAGCCAACACCACTTGGAACAGAAGAACCACCCAATTGAGACCAACTGACACAGAGAATTGAAGAGAAGTGATAAGCTGTTCTTGTTTTAAGCCATTAAGTGTTGAGATGGCTTTTTATGCAGTGATAGATAACTGATATACCTGGACCGGATGATAAGCGATTGTGTTTAAGGGAGAGAAGATAGAGCCCCTACTCTCCAAGGCGGAGGTACTGAAGTGGAGATCCAAAGCTGCGAGGGGCTCAAAGGACAGACTCCAGGGAGCCTGCAACTCTGCTGAAACTACAGGTGGACTTGTAAGTTCCCGGGCGGACGTGCATTTCTCAAGGGAGCTGGATCGTGAAATTAATCCTGTTCTCTCCCCTCAGGAGTTCCCAAGCTAGCGGGCTGGACAAGAAGTGGAGAAGACATATCTCCTTGCTGTGACCCGAGATGTTGTTTCCTCTGGTTTAGGGTATTCAAACTTTCTTCTCAACTGTAGAACAAGTTGTTCAAAAGGCCCGAACTCCAATGTATAAAACGGATAAAAACAAAGCTTCCCTAAGGAAGTGGATGCTTCAATTCTTCCCTCATCCGCCACTGAAACCTCGGAGACACCCCTGGGCTTGAAAACTGCTTGCCATGGGGGTGATTTTCCCCGATAGCTTTGCCTTATCCAGAATGTCATATAAATGGCATCATACTGCATGCAGTCTTTGAGTCTGGTTTCTCTCACTTAGCACAGTGCTTTTGAGATTAATCCACGTTGGTCCATCTGTCAGTAGCTCCTTCCTTTTTATTACTGTGTAGGATTCCATCATGTGGATGCTACAGTTTCTTTATCTATTCACCCGTTAATGGACATTGAGCTGTTTCCTCGTAAGTTTTAACTACGGAAAGAAGTTTCCAGGGGAATTTGAGACTTCCTTTTCTGAGCTTTAAAATTTGCTTGGGTTTTCTGGGAGGGTGACAGAGGCAGAAGAATAACCCCAGTGATCTGGATTTTAGACCGGGTAGGATAACAACATCACTGAAATCAACAATCGAGCTTTGCACTGATCATTTCTGCCAGCGTGTCATTTGGTGGATGTGAGAGTTCTGCACAAGCCCAAGAGGGGAAATAAAAGCCAGTCGGACCCCTCCCTCCCGGTGCCCACCCACTTTGGGGTAGGTTGGCACCGCCGCACACATGGGGATGCAGATGAATTCCCAGACAGTTGTGTAACAGCATCAGTGTAACAGATAGGCAGGTGTCACAAAGCATGGGCGCCCTGAACCAAACCAGCTTTATCACATTTCACAGTGTTTCAGGCTCCCCTTCCCAGCCCTGATTCCATGCAGGGCCCTGAAATCGATATGTGCGCTGGGGAGTCCAGGAGGGCCCCCATCCAAAACCGCCTCGCAGGATGTGCCTGAGTCCTGCTGCCCAAAACAGGCCTCCCAGCCGCCTAGGAACTTGGGAGACAATCACAGTTATAGGGCATTCTTCTTCCCTTCTGGCGCCAGTGGTTTCACGGGCATCTTTCCTGCTTGGCAGTCCCCAGGAAGCAGAGATAACGTAGCCTGTGAACTCTGCCTACTAGATTGTGAAATACGTTCAGTCACTTGTAATAGGGTAAGGAAAAGCGTTATCCCCACAGTGTTATCTGTGGGTTGGTACTGGAAAGGAGAATTCTTCAGTGGTGAAGGTGAACCTGGAGTTGGGAATTCACCTTTCCCTAGAATCTTTTCTTGTCTTTTTTTGTTTTTGTTTTTGGTGAGGAAGATTGTCCCTGCACTAACATCTGTTCCAATCTTCATCTATTTTGTGTGTGAGTTGCTGCCACAGCATGGCTTGATGAGCAATGTGTAGGTCTACGCCTGGGATCTGAACCCATGAACCCTGGGCCACCAAAGCAGAGCATGCAAACTTAACCACTGTACCACCGGGCCAGCCCCCCTGGAATCTTTTCTTGCTTGCCCCTGCTGCCACAGTTGCAATGACCTCCCCCCTTGTCAGTGGCCCAAGGTGGACAAACACTCCTCCTAGTGCTCTGCAGAGCCTGGGCTGGGAGCCACAGAGACGTGTGGAGCTGGGGGTCTGTGCTGCAATGATGGCTCCTGGCTTAGCTCTCGGTCTCCCCCGACCCTTCTTAACCACATCGCCTGGGAAGATATGCACAGACCCCTTGATTCCTGGGATTTCTATCAACAGTCAGAGCTGAACTTGCTCCCTCAATCTGCTGGGACCTTCAGCCTTCACTTTCCAAGTTCTTGGGTGAGAATTTGCCTCTTTCTTAAGTGGGTTCAACAAGCAAAGCTGCATTAATAGCGGGAGCCCTGACCTCTGACTCCCAGGGTCGTGGCTTGACTGTAGCATTCCTTGAAGAAACACAAAACACAAATCATGCAGCATGCTCAGCAGCTGGCGTGGGGTGGAGTGGGGCGAGGAGGTCAACATAGCAGAAAGGTTAAGCGCAGAGCCTCTGGGATCAGACTGCCACCCCTACCACCTCCCTCTGTGAGACCATGGGCAAGTCACTCAGCCTCCTTGAGCCTTAGTTTCCACATCTGTAAAATGGGGTAATGATAATGCCTATCTCATTGGATTGTAATTGAGTAAAAAAGTTTAAATAAAGCACACATGTTGGTGCCTGGCGCATAGTAAGTACTCAACAAATAAAACGTGTTGTTCTCGTTGACATATTCTGACAATGTTAGGGAAAAATTCTGATTGGGCACAAAGCTCCCACTGATCGGGCTGCCTCGGCTGTCCAGCACTCCATCACTTTCGGGCTGAGTCCTGAGGCTCTGAGTCCAGACTCTGAGAAGGGACCTGTCAGAGTAACAGGGCATTATTCACCTGAGGCCAGTAGTGCTTAGCCCAACAGGCAGCACCTTGGAGCACAAAGGCAGAGGTGCACAGCCAAGCCAGCCGGACCATCTCACTTGGGCATCAATCACATGGGGCTGGGCAGAGAGGACATCCAGGTACAAAGCGGAGATACAGAGCTCAGTGCCTTCTCCATGACCTTCTGGGCTCATTTAGATGTCTGGCCACCAGCATCCCACCCCAGCCCTTCACACATGCTCTCCCCTCTGCCCCAGAGCTCTGCCCGGGGCTTCACCCGGCTCCCTCCAACTCACCACTCACCCCCAACTCACCACTCAGGGCCAGCCTGAATGGCACTGCCCTGAGCTGTGTTCCTTGGTTTCCTCCATTATTGTGTGATGGATTGGGATGCTGAGTTTTTACTTTGATAGTGCTTATTACATTAAAATCAGATAGGGCTTATCACAATTTTTAATTATACACTTATTTGAAGGTTTATGTGTTTGCTGTCTGTCTCTCACTCTTTCTTAAGCTCAACATCTTCTTGGGTTTTCACTGCGCACTCAGCACTGGGCAGAGCAGTCACCTGACTCGTGAATGATTGGTGGAATGAAGGAACGAATGAATTCCAGAGGGCCATATCAGATTAAACCATATGACGTTGCTATTATTAACCATCTTTGACATATAAAGACAGCAAGTTCATGTTTTGAACTAATATTTGCCCTATGGGGAACTGACCTTGACTTATCTATCATAGACTTATAAAGGGTGTAGGGAGCCATTGGTTAGTGGGGTTTCACCTTGCTGGTTGGGACGCCATTCCGTACCTCCAGAAATGTAACAGCATGTGAAGTACGTATAGCTGTCCTTGACTTATATACGATGCCACTGAGCAGAGTAGATAAATGGCCTGCCCAAGGTCAGTTTTGCTCATGGTTTAGATTATAACTGTGTGTTTATATATCTCTTCAATTTTTAAAGCTCACATTCAGGAGCAAAAAAATCTTTGCAGATTGAGGGAACATATATTGTTGAATTTAAAACAACATAGTTAATAAAATGCTTCCACTGTTTTTGAACTTAATGGCAAGTAGGGCTTTTATTGATTTAATTCTGTATACTCACCATTAACTCAATAAAATTGCTTTTTAATTTGACTCAAGTGCTTTTAGCTCACAATTTTTGAATTCAATATAAGTCATTTTAAATTCACTTTATTGCTTTGCTCATTCGGAAGTAAGCATTTCTCTGCACTTGAACAAGACCCCTTTGCAAATGTGCTCTTGCACGTCCCTACTGCCATCTTCTGTAACTTAAATATGAGCACACATCAACGGGCACGATCGCCAGGCAGTTTCCTCATTAGTCAGAACGTTGTGGCTGATCTCAAAGCCTGGTAGGAGCAGAGGCCATGTGACCATTAAATTCTGACAGGTGTCCTTCTAAGTTTTGTTGTGACAGTAACTGCTCTAAGTCAGGCAATTGTATTCGATGGTGTTGAAAGTTTTAATTGACATATAAGACTTCGGCAGATGTAAAGATGAGCTAGTTTGTTACCATTAGCCTCATTAGCATCATTTTGGACTTTATTCAGAGCAGCAGCGGGTTTCCTCAGCCTCCACCTCCAGAGGCCCAGCCAGCAGTAGCAGTCTGTAATTGCTTCTGGCAAACACCGCATATATTTGCTTTGGGAATCTTCTTTAGGCATTCCTCGGCAACAGTGTCCCCCGAAAAGCTCAGATTTGAGGTTACACCACTGAGGTTACAGTGCAAATTCTACAAGTGGCATTGTTACCACATGAAAACCTTACGAGCAGCTTTACCATCTTAACTGTTTCTAATGCTAAAAATTCCTCAATATTGACATGTGTACAAACACTGGCAAATAAAGAAAGAAAAAGAAAAGATCGTCACTCCCATAGTCCACTAAGTGCGATCACAGTTTCCGTGTGCTCCTCATCCTCCCACTGCCCTGAATGCCTCTGAGTCAATGACTTCACCTCCATTATAGAAAAACATGCAAAATTTTCAAAAGGAGGACATTTCCTATTTCCTGGGGCTCTACTGTGAATGCCAGGGCACGTTAATTTTCTGAAGTCATTGATTATTAATGCATCTACCTCCTCTCTCCATGGTGAGTGTGTGGGAGGGACATTGCATGAGACAGAGTATGACAAAATGGTTTTGTAATGGTGCTTTGTGAGCTAGAAGGTGAAGCTATGATGCTGTTTAAGCCCCAGCCACCGCACCACCCTCCTCCAGGCAGCATCAGACTGTCTCAGACCTGCAGCCCCCTGGTGACGGGTGGGAAGAGTCTCCCGGCGACAGAGAGGAACCTGGAGGACAGTAAGGCAGGCGCTCCTCCTCTTAAAACAGAAGAAAATTAAAAGGTAGAAGAGTTTATTAATGAAAACAACAGACTGAAAGATCCAAACAGAAGATGAGCGGAACTAGACACCAAGCCCATGTGTTCTGATGGCCAGGCAGGGGGAAGGGGAGATAATCATGAAAGCATGAGTGAAAGCCAGTGTATCAGGGCCACCACAAGGCCTCTGGGTGGGGCAGAGGGAGTGTTCCTAGCAAAAGAAAGGCAGAGGCGCGAAATAGCCCAAAGATACTCCCAAAACGGGCCTGACAGCGCAGGCCAGGAACGTGAGTAGCAACCGACAGCTCGGACCACAGACACCAAGAGCACATCAAAACTTTTAAAAAGCACTCACTTGTTCAATCTGTGAAAATGGAAAGCAGCTAACAGTTTTTCCCAGACCACACTCTTATTACAGATACACACCCAGACACCAGCTCTGCACATGCCTGCCGCCCTGTGCTCACAAGGAAGCAGTAGGCAGACGCAGAGCTGTTTCTGCATGCACTTGAAGTTTAGAGGTTTCTGAGCTGAATTGTGGCTGCAGATTCCTCCCTGGGCTCTTAACGTCAGTACAATCCTTAAAGCCAAGTCTCTTCTTCAACGCCCCACCTTGGAAGCTGCTCAACCCAACTCACTTTCCGTCCCGTTCCCCAAAGCTCTGTGGTTAATAACCTGAGCTGTAGACAGAATCCTGGCTCTACCGCTGTCTCTCACTGTGATATTGAGCGAGTTCCTTAAACCTCGCTGTGCCTCCATTTCTTCATCTGTTAAGAGCGAATAATAGCAGAAGACTATTTCATGTGTTGTCGCAAGGATTAAATCGGATCTGCATTTAAGGTGCTTGCAATACCATCTGGTACATAGTAAGCACTCAATAAATATTAGCTAATATTATTACTGACACAGCTATTCCCATTGGCCAGGACAGCTGAGAACCCAGCCTACTTTACGTCTCCGTTTTGATAGAAGGTAGAACAAAAACTTTTCTAATTCCTTCTTATTCTAACCCTACTTGTCCTTCTGCACCCCCTATCTATTAACTTTATCTCTGGCTGGACCATAATTTTCCTGACCCCTTTTTTCTTGCTATTGGGGTTGCCTCACTTAATGTTACTAGCCATGCCTACAACCTCTGTCATCACTGTACAACCACCAACACCAGGACCCACACCAGGACCACCTCCATCCCTCCACCAACACCAGGACCATCTCCTCCACCTCCACCAACACCACCACCAACAACAACAAAAATACCCTCCCCTCCACTCCCCTGAACCACCAACACCTCCACCACCACCCCTACCACCATCACCATCAGCACTACCAGCTCCAAGACAACCATTTATCAAACCATTTTACATCCTTAAGCTCCAAGTTCAGCTGCTTATTCTATTTTTATTTTTTAAGGTACTATTGTATTTTTGAAGCCACTTCAAATCCTTTTTGAAACAAGGCAGGGCACATATATAGAGAACTATAACTAGCCATTATTTAGCGGAAAGACATAAGGGCAATATGTGCCATCTAAATTGGTCTATAAACTTAAATGATAGATTTCATTGATAGTAAATTCATAAATAATGTTGTGTATTACTAGAAAGTAAAATGCATGAGACTCCTCTTCTTGTTATTTTTGTTAATTATGTGTGCATAATCCCACGTAGGTTTCTTAAATTCTAGGAGCTTCTATTTCTTCTTCTTCTTGGTGATGACAATCTAGGCAACAACATGCTTTTTAGGATTGTTTGTAAGATGAAATAAGATGATGGGCATGAAAGTGTATTGGCAAAAATCTAGCATGTGTGCAAGTGTCAAGCTGTGCACATTTAAGCAAACGTCCTCATGGGCCTTCACTCTGAACCACATGTTCTGGAATGAGCCTTGCCCCATCCCATTTTTTGCTGAAGCGTGTTCCTAAACAAGCAGATGGCAAAGTGGTTTCCATTGAAAGCGTGGAGCTGCAGGGACCCTCAGGATCACAGCTTCCTGGCCTTCACCTGCTCCTGCTGAGGCCTGAACTGCCTTCCTTCTTCAAGGAGTCGGAGAGAAGCCTTGGGACAAGTGGCCAGGGATTTCTTGGTGTTCAAGGCATATAGATCTGCCTCTTGGTCCCATTTGGCATGAAGTTTGTCTCTTCCAGCCACCCCACCCCTTCTCTTGCATAAATGTCACAGCCAATTGGAGATGTGAATGCAATGTTTATCAACTACTTCTAACAGTCAAACAAAATAGCCATCAGAAAATAATTTGCTCTAGAAATATTGACTGCCCCCTGCATTGCCCTGCATAGTAGACACAAGTAACAGAGACTGTTTCAATAACCAATCTCTTTTTCACCTCACTTGGAAAACAATGAGGTTTATTTCCTTACCTGTTACCCATAACACTTGCCTTCAGAGTCACCTGGAAAGCAGGCTGAGCCCCTCACCATCCTCCATCCAGCCCCACCTCATTTTGTAGGTACCCTTGACCCAAGCCTCCAACAGACACCACATGAAACAAAAACAGCAACAAATTTACAACCTTAGTTCTAACTGCTCATTCGTCGTCCATTCTCACACTAAACTCCATTCTTGTCATTGATCCTTGAAGCTACAGTACGTTACTAATGACCTCTGTAAGACCCAATCTCCAAGTACTACTATTTTCAGCCTTTGTCCCTCAAACTTGGCACTTTCTTCTGGAGCCCTACATTACCTGTCTACCCCCACCCCCCACCCACCCGTCCTCCAAAGCCAGCCAAGCTCTGTCTTCCTTCTCTAAGCTGCCACGGTCTGCCTTAGGCACCTTCCCAGGTTCAGCCCAGCCCCAGTCCCATATGTTGTCACCACTCCCTTCCAGGAGGCACCTCAGCAGAGCTCACATGAGTCACCTCACATTTCTCCACCCTCTCACTAATGCTGAAACTTCTTGAATAGGGAACAAATTTGTGAGAAGCTTAATCCCAATTACTCACCAAGAAGGCTGGAAAATGGAGCCTGTGGCATACTCAGGAAGAGGATCAGGCTTCATGGGCACATGGCATTGTCCATTTCTTAGTCACTTTAAGTGACTTCGTACTACATCCCCAAAGAGGGTTCTTTCACAATGGAAGTGAACTTTCTCTTTCTCTGCTTGGCAATGTGGCCATGGTGAATGTGGACTTTCCTGCAGATTTTCTGGTCTCCAGGAGGTGTGGAGAGCAGCCTAATGTTAGCCTTGGGGACATGGTGTGGGAAAAAATACATGGGACGGATCAAATTCCTTCATTAATAAGGGTGCCAGTCTTGGACACAGTTTACTTGGTTTGGGGGTACCGGACGAGAACAGAGAGACCCAGCTAAGACAACAGGAGGTGCTGGGGTGGAGGAATGGTTGGTTCAGATCCCAGCTACAGGGATAAAGAGCATCAAAGGCGAGGAGCAAAGTCAGAAGCAGAGACAAAACTCTGGGACCTGGAATGGGGAAATAGAGATCTAGTGAAATCCAATTTGCCAAGCTATGGAAGAAAGGTTAGGATGGGATGGGGATGAGGGGCCGTCCAGAGCAATCGCCTAAAACAGCAGTAGGAGGGTGAGTCCTGCCTTCAGGGACTAACAAGGCTCTGATGGATGAGACCACCGGGCTTCTTACAGGCTTTTTAATTTATTCACGTATTTAGACACCACCTTCCCCCAGAATCTTCAAGGAGATGCAATCTGGTATGGCAAACACTACCGCAGAACGTCATAGATTCGATTTATCCTCCCACTTCCAAATCACGGCTCACATCCCGTCTCAGTAATTCTGATTAATTCAGAGGGAAAATCAGTCTGCATTAGAGGTTGGTCTAAATTAAAGAACTATTTTGAAGAAACACCATTTGATAGTGAGTTCTTCAACACTGCTTGAAGTCACAGGCTACGTGAATAGTGGATAGGATGTCAAAACAGCAATTTCGGCATTAGGATGGAGCGGGGGAATGGGAGGGAGGGGTTGTAATAATTGACTTTTAAGGTTTTTCTTTCAGATTCTGAGGTCCTGGATTCCAAGTGTGGATAAAAGCACGCAAACATGTGTGTCTACAAATACCTAGAAGAATAACTAGGCTTGTTTTGTATGGCTCATGGCTAAAAGCAAGGGAACAATCTTGGCTCCACCCAAGAAGTACTTTCTGTTGGAGCTTTCAGAACAGCGTGGACCACCTCGTAAGGGAGTGAGCTTCCTGTCCTGGAGTATCCCTGATAGGATGGAGGAGCATTTGGAGTGGCTATTGTAGAGGGGGTTAAATGGGAGTAATCACACTTAATGACCTTAGACTCCATGATTCTGGAAAATAACATATAAATTACTACTATATTGCTTGAAGAAGTTGAAAACAGAAGCTTCATAACACTTGTAAACTTGATTACACTATTAATTTTTTTGGCAAATTCTTTTTTATGTAGCTAGAGCTCATCCCTGGTCGAAATTACCATTACTTCAACATTAGTAGCATTTTAATTCATGAGGATTTTATCAGATCACCGAACAATCTAATTGCAATTCAATTTGCAGCCAGCACTTACCCCACCAAAAAAAAAAAAAAAAAAAAAAAACCAATGGGGGAGGCAAAATTCTACCTTCTGATACACATGACCTGGAATTATAGACTGATTTATAGCTGTTCAAAAAAATGGAGTTATTCAGGGAAGTTTTGTATATTGATAAGAGGCCAAAATGAACCTAGTGATTGCAGAAGTGTTGATTGAATTGTCTGTGGCGTGGACATGGCCCCCATACTAACAGGGCCCCACCACCCTCACTTTCAGCTGGGAAGGCAGACCTGATCACCTGCCTGATTATTTTTCGGCCTCCTCCGCCACTAACACGCACTGCAACAGCATCAACAGTTACTCAATAGCGAACACGTGTTATATTAGGAAACAGAAAAAATAACCCAGAACAAACATGCAACTCAATTCAAGGAGCTGTGAAATCCCCTCTTTGAGGTTATTATCTTTCTCTGCAAGCAAAGGCACAAATATTCCACTCCTACCTGAGTTGCAGGCGCTCCTGGGCCCTAAGAAGACAATCACGCGGCCGCGGTGGCAGGGCTGCTGGCTGGTAAAAAGCCCACACAATTGCTGAGGATTAGTGTCTCCTCAGCACCCCAGGACAATAGGTACAGAAGGAAGCGCTTGTGCCGCAGACCGCCATTTGTGGGTCTGAATATTCGCTGTGTGCAGGGCCAGCTCGCTCCAGTGCAGCCCTGGCTCTCGATTTTATTTGTCCTATGAGCTCCACATGCCAAGATAGGGTGGCCAGGGACAGTGTGTTTATTTCATGGTTGGCCAGATTGGGGTCCCCCAGAAAGGCTGGTTGTAGCTCCTGTCGGGGGCCAGCCAGTGCGTCTCCCTTCTTGCCTCTGCTCTGAGAGCTGTCTGGGCTGGGAGCTCCTTCTCCTCTCCCCACATTCCTTCCCTTTCCATGCACCTGACCCAGGCTACACGCTCCTCCACCAGGTTCTCTGCTACCTGCCCTGGGGGACTCAGCAAGCACCCCCTGCACCCCCAGCATTCCCACCTGCGGCTGCACCCCCATCAAATGCAGGTTTCCTCCGGGTACCGTTTGGATCCTCTGGGCCAGGATCTGACCCACCCCTTCTCTCCCCACTAGACTGGAGCTCCTCAAGGACCATGACAGCATCTTGTCATCACTGCATCTCCAGTGCCTGGCACATGCCTAGCCCACTGTAGGTGCTCATCAAATACGTGCTAAAGAGACAAACCGACAAACCAGATGCTTTGAATTGACCAATTGTTGGCAGTTTTAGATGTTAATATTCCTCTGAGAGGAAGGAGCTTCATGTATGCCTTCCTGGGATGGCCCTGGGGTGATCAACGTTCCAGAGAAAGAGTTGGGTAATATATCTACCCCTAAGGTCCCTTCAGGAAGACAGTGCTGTTTCTAAGATTCCCCAAACCAGCACCCTGAAAAGTGGGCCACCATGCTATCAACTCTAATGCTTATGAGTGACACAGCCTGTGGGCCTGATGTGTGGCTTCTCCATCGACCCTGCAGCCAGGCCTCAGTCAGAGTCCATGCGCCTACCATGGACACAGTGCTGCTGGCCCGGCCAGCTCTCGCGCACCCTCCTTCCTCTCTACCCAAAACTGGATGACTGAGACCCTTTAGCAGTGGCCTAGCCACAAGTGCTTGAGTGTCCTTCAGGTTGTCCATCCTCTGAAATGCCCTTCTCCTTAATAACTGAATAAAGGACCGAGCCCCCAGTTAACATCACATGATTCTCACACCTCTTCCTCCTTAAGTGCCCTGCTCAGTGGTCAGGTTAACACTACTTTCTTGAAGCCTTGGGGGTTGAGACACATTGCAGCTCTGTTTCTAAAGTTTTTTTCCCACAGCTTTCCACAGGAATCCTTGGTGCTGTCTCTCTCTTCGTGACCCTCTCACACTTCCATGTTGTAGGGTACATTCCTAATTGCACGTCTTTTCTCCCCTTTTCTCTTGCCAGTCCAAGAATCACAGAATCCAGGTTCCTGGCCTGTGAGGGGAACACCTAAAGCCCTTTCAAATCCAGAAAGCAATCAGTCTGCTCAAGCTGGCTACTCTGACTTTAGCACACAGAATAATCTGTTCCCTTATCACCTTCAGTCTTGCTGTTCTGGAAGAAGCTCAGGAGCCAACACTGTCACCACCTAACAGCCCAAAAAAGCATTTTCCCAAACAAAACAGGAGCTTTCCTTTACCAAGGACGTCTCTCCACAGCACATTCCCCCCAACTCTCCAGCCTAGGATACAGAAATGGCTCCCAATTCTTTAAACAGCAAACGTTACTTTTCTGTTTGTCGACATAGCTTTTATCTGCGGCTTTGTATCATGGGACCTGGGGAAGAAGAAATCCACAACCTCCACCAGGAAAATCTTTCATAATACCATGTGCCACAATCCAGAGGAACCTCAGTCAGAGAACTTGAAAAGGAGACCTGAGAGGTCATGTCTTCCAGCCTCCTGCCCCCTGAACTCACGCTGCCATGCACACAACAGACTTCCCTCCCATTCCGACTTCCCTCAAGCCATCCTTGATTTCACCTCCTCACATCACCTTACTAACATCTCCTGCTGCTGAACTCAAACCCACTTCCTCTCTGTCCCACAGGAAGGCTAACCAATCAGCAACCTCCTTCTAAGAACTGTTTCTTCGTTATAAGATCAGGGAACCGCTAGCTTGATGGTACAAACACAAATTCCACCTTCAGGGGGTTCAGACTGAGAAAAAAGGAAGAGCACTCCTATCCTGGAGAACTCCAGATCCAGCGGAAGACATGTCGGGCAGCAGGGCCCGTGCGTGTGAAGGGAGAGCAGTAGAAATCTGGGCTGCATTTTCCTGTTGTTCCTTCTTAGCGGGTTCAGATCTTACAAGGCCCACTCGGGTAGCAATACCGATACGAACTAACACTTCCATAGCCTCACAACACGCCAAAGACTGTTCTTTGTTCCTGAACAAATTGCCCATGAGGTCCTTAGCTTTGTTAACTCCATTTTACATGTATGGATACTGAGGCAGCGTAAAAGTGATGATTTGCATATGAGTAGGTAACTTTAGGTACCTGTCCAGTCTCACCACGTAGATATGAGATCCTAGGCGAGAGAGGCCTCGTCAGCAGGCAGTGCTTTCTACCCCTAGAGACTGGTACCAAGAGAATCAACGTACTCAGCAGGACCATCACTTCCAATAAGTCTCTCTAGCCAGGTTGTCTCGCAAAGAGCAAACGGTCTCCCATAACCAGATAAACTCGAGTATTGCAAATTTGGTACCATATGTATTTCTATGAGCTGCATCAATTATCTTTGTGTTGGAGGCAAGTCCAAATCTAGAAGTGAAAAATAGAACAGTTATCACGCCCTCAAAGTTTAAATAAACAGAAAAGGTGGGACAGATGCCAGTTGCCCTTCTAACAGCTCTGAATTTGGCCCCAGAGTACCTGGAAATGGCCAAATGTACATATCAATGTCAACAATATACATAACATCAATTGCACAATTTATCAGGATACGTGTAGTCATTTATTTGCCCATCTCTCTGCCCGAGTGGACCATGAGTTCAAGGGGAGGGCTTGGATCCCCAATGCCTGGAGTAGCCACTTGCTAAATATTTTGTGAATGAGTGAATGGACAAATTAATAAATGAAAGAAGAAACACATGGGTGAATGAACATAGATACACCCCCCAAACACCCACATGTATATCACATATGTAAATTATATACTAAGTAAACCTCAAAAATGGAATTAGATAAATGCTAATGAGCAATTTGACTTTAGTTTGATTATTTTCTAATTTCTTTTTCCTACAGCAAGACAAGTTTAGATCTAGGGCCCCAGGACTGCCACTTGATTGATCGCCTGCAGGACCAATCGGAGCTCCCACTTGCTCCGAAATTGATGGCCCCAGCCCCACCGTGGTAGCGCAGTTTTTCATTATATGAAATGGCAAAGTGACTTAATAATTCTTTCTGTCTTATATTGCTTTAAAGAATTTCAGACAGTTAAAAATCACATGGATATTTCCACCATCTGTGTAAGAGTGGGGGAAAAAAATGCTGGTTTTGTTTTTCCTATTTTTTAATACGAGCCAGATGAAACAAAAAGATTGTTTCCCTGAAAACTATAGGTCAAGTACCTATAGAGCCTCCGAGATGCTCTGTAAGTTATCATATTATCTTTCTTCTTTGACAGGACACCATTATGTGGTGTATCATTTCAACATTTATTATCTTTCATGTCCTTTTATCTTCACACCAGGATTTCTTTTAAAATTCCAAGCTGTGCATTTGGTTTCATTATACAGCACTGTCTTCTACCAAACCAGTTTTTGAATGGCTTTCAATATTCTTCAGTTTCACATTTGTCATATCAGCCTGAAACAGTGCCCTAGTTATGTCTGTTTCAGGTTGTTAAAAAGAAACCTATCCAGGGAATGAAGTGTTGGGAGATCACACCTTTAAAGGTAAGCATTTCACGTCCTGGAAAATGGAAATTGCTCAATGAGGAAAGGCAACCATTGCAGAAAATAAAACAAAAATGTTGAAACCAAACGTAACAACTGGTGCTCATTTCTAGAATATCGTCAATTATTTGAACATCTGGAAACGTTCCGTAGACTGGAGCAGTTTTCTCCTACAGCCCATGTGGGGATATGTCCCGATTTATAGATGGGGTTGCCCTACCCAAGTACAAAGTGGTCCAGAGTTTTCCTTGCTTTCAGAGTAAGCAACATAAAGAGCTGCTAGTGAAATACTCAAAAAAAGAAAAAAAAAGAAACTTTCCGCTTATCCCACTTAGTTGAAAACAGCACAGCCTACGTCTGCATGACTATCAGTGGCCTTCTGAAGCATCTTGACACTGTCTTGGGATGTTCTGAGGACTTTCGCAGGAGCTATTTAGATGTCTTCATTTCTACCACAGCTTTACGAAGCTAAAGGGATTTACATCGCAGGAAATTTGAAGGATTTTGGAGAAATGCTTACAAGTCTCTGTGGTAATGATGTCAATTAGAGTTGCATGAAGCATAACAGATTGGCTGGACTGGGAAGTGTCATTTCAACAGAGCCAGACACCAACCAGAGCAGTGTAAGGCCCTGGCGTGGTCTTAAACACGAGTTTCACAAGACCCTGCTCCTCCCGCATGATCCTGACAAGGAGATGAGCCTTCCAAATTGGTTCACTTTCCCAGTTGACAGGACACATTCAGCATGCTTTGGTAAAACAAGAAAATTCAGGTTACACATTCATTTGGCAAAGGATAGAGTTATACAGCAATTTTTATGCAACAGAGTGAAATGGAAATTTTAGAAAAACAGAATTTACAACAATGGCTGACTCAAGGAATTGAGTATGAGCAAACAAAATCCCAAGGTGAGGAAAAGTGAGTGAGCAATGCCACAGAAACAAAGAAAAGTGATTTGAAATGTTGGAGACTGGATTAGTTTACTAGGGCTGCCATTATAAATTACTAAATATTAGGTGGCGTAAAACAACAGACATTTATTATCTCAGCGTTCTGGAGGCTAGAAACCTAACACCAAGGTGTTAGCAGGGCCATGCTCCCGCTAAAGGCTCTGGGGAAGAATCTTTCCTGCTCCTTCCAGCTTCTGGTGGCTCCTGGCAATCCTGGGCGTTCCTTGGCTTGTAGCTGCATCACTCTAGTCTCTGCCTCCTTCATCACACAGCGGTCCCCGTGTGTGTATCTGACTCTCTGTGTCTCTCCATATAAGGACACCAGTCATTGGATTTAGGGCCCACTCTAATCTAGTATGACCTCATCCTAACTAATTACAAAAATCTGTAAAGACCCTGTTTCCAAATAAAGTCACATTCTGAGGTTCCGGGAAGGCATGAATTTTTGTGAGACATTATTCAATTCAGCACATAGATCAATCATAATCTTGGCAAGCTTTGTAAGTTTTCTCAGTCTCAGTGAGCTTTCAACACACAACGCACAACAACCTCTCTAACGTCTTCCTTCCAAGTTCTTCTTAAGTTTCATAATGCTCTTCAGACAACAAAGATAGGTTTCTAAATTCTGAACGACACATTTGCATTGGATCCAGTGCTTTCTTTGCCTCTGAAATAGACTGAGGTTTCCTACTTGGGCAATCTAACCTCTAAAGGGCCAAGTTGGTCTCAGACTTTAAATTTACACCAGGAAGAATGAGTTGAGGAGAAATTCATTTAATGGTGTGGAGTTTCACATATTTCTTGGATTGAATACCAGTCAACAGAAAGCATTTATGGAAACATATTTAATACATAGACGGTGCTCAATAAAAGTAGAATTCAAGGCTAAACTATGGTTTGATTTTTGTTTGCAGAATTTTGGAAAATCATACCAGTTAAGTTTAAGTTAAATCATAGGAGGGATTCAAAATAATAGTGACCTAAACAAGGCAGGTTATTTCTCACTTTCCTCAACATAGAGGTCCAGAAGTAGGCAGGCATCTATGCTGCACGGAATCCTTAGGGACCTGGGCTCCTCTCAGCTCTCCACATGCTACCCCTAGCAGGGTGAGCCCTCATCTTCGTGGTCCAATATGGCAGCATCCATCTTCCACATAAGACGGTAATGAAAGGGCACACACCAGATAACATTTAACTTTGGATTCACACGGGCCAGGCACACTAGATCTGCTGGTCATTCCTCCAGCAGACCCCGGCCATTTCTTGCCTGTACTCTGAGTTTAGATGCTGAATTCAAGAAAAATATTTACCCTGATGGTCTGCTGAAAAAGCAGCTGGCATCTGTCTTCATTTGACAAGTAAGGATACCATTCTTATTTTTAATAAACTTATTGAGGTATAATTTGCATACAGTTAAATGAATGTACATATTTTTGAGTGTAAAGTTTGATGTTTTGAGAAATATGAATATCTCTGCAAACAACACCCCAATCAAGGTAGAGAATATTTCTATCACCCCAAAAATCTCCCTCACGTCTTTCCTGGTCAGTTCTCCTTTCCAGCCCCTGGCAAACATTGATCTGATTTCTATCACTATAGATTATTTTTTCCTGTTCTAGAACTTCATATAAATGGAATCAGACAATCAGTGTTCTTTTCTGTCTGGCTTCTTTTGCACAATAAAACGTTTTTGAGATTCACGCATGTTGTTGTACATCTCAGGAGTTTGTTCCCTTTTTACTGGAGGGCAGTATGCCATTGTGTGGATATACTATAATGTGCTTATCCATTATATTATTGATAGACATTGTTATGGTTTTCAGTTTCGGGTCATTATGACAAAGCTACTGTGAACAATCTTGTATAAATCTTAGTATGGACATAAGTTTTTATTTCTCCAGGGCAAATACCTAGGAATGGAATTGCTGGGTTGCATAGTAAATGCATATTTAACTTTACGAGAAACTGAAAAACTATTTTCCAAAGTGGTTGTACCACTTCCTAATCCCACCAGCAACATGTGAGACTTCTAGTTGTTCCTCATCTCTACCAAAATTTGGTTATTATCAGTGTTTTTAATTTTAGCCATTCTAGTGGGTATATAGGGTCACTGCATTCTGATTTTAATCTGCATTTCCCTGATGACTAACACTGCTGATTGTTTGTTCATATGCTTATTGATCATTTTATATTTTCTTTTGTTAAATGTTCAAATATTACACCCAAATTATGTTCAGATAATTTTTATTAGGTTTGTTTGTCATCTCAATAGTGAGTTATGAAACTTTTTTATATATTCTGGACAAGTCCTTTGACGCATATATGCATTGTACATAACTTATTCTAAGATTGTGAAGATATTCTCCTATATTTTATTCTAGAAGTTTTATAGTTTTAACTTTTATGGTTAGGTCTATGATTCATTTCAAGTTTATCTTTCTGTATAACATGAGATAAAGATTGAGGGTTTTTTCTTTGTTTCTCTTTATGAATATCCTGCTGTTAAAGCACCATTTATTAAAAGGAGTATACCTTCTCTGTTGAATTAACTTGGTATCTTTGTTGAAAATCAATTATCCAAACATATGTGTGTCTATTTATTGACTCTCTATTTTGTCCCACTGAACCATATGTCTATCCTTATACAAGCACTACGCTGTCTTGATTATTACATCTTTGTAGCAAGCCCTTAAACCAGGCAACATTAGTCCTCTATTTTTCTTCTTCCTTATCAAAGTTGTTTTGGCTTTTGTATGTTCCTTGTATTTCTGAACAAATTTTAAAATCAGCTTGCAAGTTTTTAAATAAAAAGCCTACTGCTGACTTTTGGTATAAATTGACAATGTGATTCTAAAATGCTTATGGAAATGCCAAGGACCTAGAGTAGCCAAAAGAACTTTAAAAGAGAAAAGCAAAGTGGAAGACTAACACAATCTGATTTCAAGACTTATTATAAACATACAGTAACAAAGATAATGAGATATAGTGCCCGTTAAATCACACAAACAGATTAATGAAACAGAATAAAGAGTTTAGAAATAGACTCACACATATGTGGACAACTGGTTTTTAACAATGTTGCAAAAGCAATTCAGAACAAATGGTGCTGGAGCAATTGGATGCTCATATGCAAAAAAAAAAAAATAATTTGCATTTCCAATTGGAACAGATGCTTCACCAAAGAAGATATATGGATGGCAAAAAGGTGCCCAATATCTGTTAAAAAACTGAATGTTTGTTTAACACCCCCACCCCACAATTCATATGTTGAAGTCCTAAGCCCCAATGTGATAGTATTTGGAGATGAAACCTTTGGGAGGTAATCAAGGTGAGATTAGGTCATGAGGGAAGGCCCTCATGATGGGATTAGTGGCTTTTAAGAAGAGAGAGAGATCTCTCTTTCTTAACCTCTCTCTTTCTGTCTCTCTCCTCTCTCCCAGTCCTCACATACACTCACTGAAGAAAGGCCATGTGAGAATGTAGCAAGAAGGTGGCCATCTACAAGCCTGGAAGAGAACGTGCATCAGAACCCAACTGTTCTGGCATCCTGATCTTGGACTTCCAGCCTCCAGAAGTGTGAGAAAATAAATTGCTGTTTTTCAAACCACCCAGTCTATGGTATCTTTTATGGCAGCCCTAGTAGATTAAGACAATATTATTAGTCATTAAGGAATGCAATTTAAAACTACAATGAGGGGCTGGCCCCGTAGCTGAGTGGTTAAGCTCACTCACTCCGCTGCAGGTGGCCCAGTATTTCGTTGGTTCGAATCCTGGGTGCGGACATGGCACTGCTCATCAACCACGCTGAGGCAGCGTCCCACATGCCACAACTAGAAGGACTCACAACGAAGAATGTACAACTATGTACTGGGGGGCTTTGGGGAGAAAAAGGAAAAAAAATAAAATCTTAAAAAAAAAAGCTACAATGAGATACCTCTATACCCCTACTAGAATGCTAAAATTATAAAGACTGACCACACCAAGAGTTGGTAAGGATATGAATGAACTGAAGCTCTTATACACTACTGGTGGGACTATAAAATGATACCACCATTCTGGACAACAACTTGGCAGTTTCTTAAAGTTCTACATATACATCTACTATATAATCCAGACTTTCTACTTCTAAGTAACTGTTAAAGAGAATTGAAAGCATGGGACTATACAAATATTTGTACCTAAATCTCATAGTAGCTTTATCGTAATAGCTCCAAACTGGAAACAATCCAAATGTCCATCAACAGATAAATGGTTAAACAAACTATGGTATATCCATTCAATGGAATGCTGATCAGCAATTTAAAAAATGAATATTGATCTATTCTACAACCTGGACGAATCTCAAAATAATTATGCTGAGTGAAAGAAATCAGACACAAGAAAGAGTACACACAGAATGTTTCCATTCATATGAAATTGAAAGACAGGCAAACAAATGTATAGAGACAGAAAGTAAATCAGTGATTACTTGGGTGGGAGGGATGTGGAAACGGCGAGGAGGGAGGAACTATAAGGGGCACAAAGAAATTGGAGGGGTGATGGATATGTTCATTATCTAGATCAAAGGTTGGCAAACTTTTTCTGTAAAAAGCCAGATAGCAAATATTTTTGGCTTTGTAACTATATATTTAGTCTCTGTGACAACTACTCAACTCTGTCATTGGAGAACAAAAGCAGGCATAAAGAATATATAAAGAAACAGCACAGCTGTTTTCCAAGAAAACTTCATTTACAAAACATGGTAGATTAGATTTGGCCTGGGAGCTCTCTTTTGCCTACCCTGATCTGGATTGTAGTGGTGGTCTCACAGGTAAATACATACACCAAATTTATCAAGTTGTACACTTTAAATATGTGCCATTTATTCTATGTCAATTATACCTCAATAAAGTTGTTATAGAAAAAACACAGATATGGAAGAACAAAGCCCCTGTATCTGATTGTATTGTTATTTACAACTATCCCTCTCTCCCCTCTAAGAGGACTATATCTCCATTTCATTTAGATGTGACTTGTGCAGTGTCCGCCTGTAAACAGAGTATACTCCCCTATCCATACCTAAGCAGAAGCTTTAGTGATGTATTTTGCTTTGCTGGTTACACTCTTCTCTTCTGCCTTGAGAACAGAGTCTCAAATGAGAAAACACATGGGGACAATTCTCATTTGCACACAGCTGAGATCAGGTCCTGAGTCTACTGGTAACCCACATTAATGTGAATGAAAAATGAATGCTTATGGTTGTAAGCCACAGAGATACTGAGATTGTTTCTTACTGCACCAAAAGCTGTCTAATACACTCCCCAAAAACACTTTCCACAGCCCTAAAATGTGACTTCTCAATTCTTTCCTGAGCGATGCTGCACACACACTCACTAGTTCACATTTATTGGATGCCTCCTACACACCAGTCACTGTTCCAGCACAATGGACACTGACTAGATCCACAGTCTCCACAAGAAACATGCAGTCTAATAAGGGAAGCAGGCCAGAAACATGAGAGTGAGTAGCAGTTGCCTAAGTGTATGACAATCAGAAGCACAGGGACTTTAGGAGCATCAAGGAGAAAGCACTGGAACAAATAGAGAGAGCCAAAGGCACTGAGGGACAAATCCAAGAAGATTCTCTACGGAATTTGACATCTGAGCTAATCCTGAAAAGTTGAATATGAGTGTGCCAGGCCAAAAAATGCACAGAGGATGTGGGGAGGGAGTTGTCCTGGGCAGTGTAAACATCACGGCAAAGGTTGAAGATGAGAGAGCCTAGTTCACTCCTTTCCCTACATATCTGCCGACTTTCACCACAAAGGCTCTTGAAAAGTTGTACCACCTCTCAGATAACACCTCCTTTTAATTCAGTATAACAAGTTGCTCACCCCACAACACTGCGAATAAATATCTTCTAAGAAGTGAAGTTTAAACATAAAGATTTCAGGCAAACACTCGCTCATCAATTTACTTGACACCACAGTTTCCAGTTAAAGAATATCATCAGGGCAAATTTGAATTTATGTGAAAAAGCCCAAAGATTTTGCTTTATGTACACCAAGCAAGAGAGATGAAGAGGTAGCATCTTCTGTGACTGTTCAGTCCATTATCTATTCAGAGGAAGCAACAGATTCCACCTGTGAAGGGCTCTAACCTACAAGACTGTCCCCCACCCCACGCTTCAGATGCCAGTTGAAAGTCCAGCTTGTTTCCCGGGCTTCTGACCAACTGCCCACAGATTGGAGCTTCCAACAAGCCCCTCGTTGGGTTTGATTAATGTGCTAGGGCAGCTCACAGAACTCAGAGAAACATTTACTTACTAGATCAACTGTTTATTATAAGAGGATATAACTCAGGAACTGCCAGATGGAAGAGATGCATAGGGCAAGGTATGAAGAAACGGTGCATAGCCTCCGTGCCATCTCTAAACTCTCCCCATATCTCCACGTGTTCACCGACCGAGAAGCTCTCCGAACCCTGTCTTTCTGGGTTTTTACAGAGACTTCATTACACAGTCATGACTGAGTAAGTCATTGGCCATCAGGGATTGAATCAGCCTCCAGCACTTCTCCCTTCCTCTGTGTGTGGGGGGTGCTGCTGAGCTTGAAAGTCCCAACCCGCTAATCACATGGTGGGTTCTCCTGGCAACTAGCCCCCATCCTTAGGTGTGATCCAAAAGTCACCTCATTAACATAGCAAAAAACACCTTTTGTCTCACCACTTAGGAAATTCCAAAAGTTTCATGAACTCTGTGCCAGAAACAGACAAAGATCAAATATATATTTCTTATTATAAATCATAATATTATAAACTTATTTTCATTGTTCATTTGATAGATTTTTCTCTTGGTGAAAATTGCTGGGATGAAATATATCATAATTTTTCCTACTAAAATAATGGAAATATTTCCTTCATTCAAGAGCTTTTCTCTTAGACACAGGGTTTTGAGGAACAAATTAAAGATGCTAAGCAAAGGATAGGTATACAATGTAGCCTGATTCAAATTAGAGACACACTTAAAATGTACTCTCCAAACTGGAATGCCAGCTTTACTTGTCTCTCCAAACTCTTTAAGGAGATTCAAGACTGTATCCCTGGAAACCCCTCTTCCTTCCCCAGAAGAACTTCCATCTGGGGCCATCTTGCTCGTACCATCTTGACTGCATTGGGTCCCCTCTCTTCCACCCCACCCTGCTGGGGCCTGTGGATCTTTGAGCCTGATTCTCTCCCCAGGGGAAAAGGGAGGACCAAAGCAGACATTGCCCAAATGCTCTGTTGCAGGAGTGGAAGGGAGGAAACTGTGAACCCGTCAGGTTACTATTTTGTTTGTAGATGTATATACAGAAAATTGATAACTGTACTATATTTCTATATCTCTTGGTTGACCTGCCACTTCAAATCTCCCTCTAACTTAATCCTACACTTCTGGTCCCTCCATCTTCCCCTGGTTACTCCTCACACATGTCTCTGGCCCTGTGAGTTCTTCCCAGCCACTCACCCTACCCCATTCTATTCCTACCTCTCCTTAGGATCTCTCTGCCCCTTCCCTCACCCTCTCTACCTGTTTTAAAATTTAAGGCTTCAAGGCCCACAGCATGTCTCTCTCCTCTGCGGCACTTTGTTCTTATATATAATGAATATAAAGGTAGGCCTAAATTGTTCACCAAGGGTTTCATTTTGGCTCCCCAAATAGACCCAGTGAAGAGCAAGGTTCTCCACATCCCAGTGGTGCCCAGCCCAGTGTTTAGTATATAGGGTGCTCTGCTTTGCTGAGAGGAGACATTAAGAGCCCCGTGCACAAGGCTCAGATTGTGTGTAGTGCTACCCATTAGCTGTGTAACTTGCTTAACTCTCCGGGACCCAGTTTAGCTCACCATATACAATGAAAGATGGAGAGAGAAGAACAAAAAGGGTCCTCTTTGTTGTCTCTTCTATCTCTGAATGCTCTGATGCCGGAAAACAACCTACTGCTAGACTACATTGGCGAGGGGGGTCATCTAAAACTGACTTTTAATCATAAAGCCCTGTTTTACTCATTCCTTCCCAGAATTTTCTATAAATATTCCAATCTGAAAACTGACCCTGAAAAGCCCATCAGATTCTGTGGACCGCATAGGTAATTGAACTTATAGTTGAACCCCAGGGCCTGTCGTCATCCCTATACATACACACACCCCACACACACTTGGACTGGTACCTAGAACACAATTCTTGTCTGATAAATGCTCAAGGATTGACTTTTACATATATGTACTTAGCAAGGTCATAGCAGGAAAGAGATGGAGCAAAAGATTCAGGCAAGGAATAATGGAAAATATTATGCCACTATATAAGTGTTCCAGAGGTGCAGAAATCAGAATATTTGAAGTAGTTTAGGGAGGAATGTCGCTAGGGGCAATGACCTGAAATCAAGCAGAGGAAATGTGGAGCTGTGCAGGGAATTTCCCAGTTGGCCTGTTACACCAGGCTTGACAGCCCCAAAGAGCCAGTGGAAGCTCATGTCATTAAAAATCTCTTGCAGTTATACACTGCTATTGGGAATAATCCTAATTTGCTGGGATTACAGAATGTCTTTTAGACCTGACAGCTCAACTCCTTCAGTTTTCAGGTAAAAACACTGGGACCCAGAAAAGGGAAATCACCTTCGCAGGATGGCGGAGTCAAACTTGAACCTGGCTCCATGCTCTAACTGCATTTCCTCACCTCCCATTCCCTGGCAAACCCAGGTACTCCCCCAGACTTTCTCTGCAATGATCTCCATGCCTTTGTGGACAATTTGCAGCCCCCATCTTACTTGCTGTCTAGGAAACACCTGGCACACTTAACAGCTTCCTTTCTCTTAAAATACCCCTTCTCTTGCTATTACCATCCCAGCCTCTAGTTTTCCTCATCTTCTCCAGCAGCTTCTTCCCAGTTGTCTGTGCAGGGACATTCTTAAGGCTCAGCCCTGACCCTTCTTGTCTTCTCACCCCTCCCTTCCACTCTATGTAATCCTATCTTCTACCACAGCGTCAGTATTACCAAGTGGATATCCTCATCTTGATCTCTTGTCTCATCCCAGAACTGAAGACTGGTACAGCCAGCTCCCCAGTGGGCCTCTCCTTAGATGTCCCCAGAAATCTCAAAGTCAACACGGCCCAACCTGAACACCTACACACACTGCTCTCCCTCTGTTCTTCCCCATCTTGAGAATAATGCCACAATCCCCCTGCCTAACCCAGAACCCTCGACATCATCCTTGACACTAACATCTCCCTCTCCAAGCCAAGTCCATTTTGCCTCCTATACATCTCTCACGTTAGCCTACTTCTCTCCATCTCCACGTACAACACCCTGGACCAGGCCACTACCACCTTCCACCTGGACCACTGCAACAGCCTGCTTATTGCTCTCGTTGCTTCTACCCCTGCCTGCACCCCTCGGTGCCACAAGGCATCCTCTGTGATAGTCAGAAAGATCTTTTTAAAGTGAAACCAGAGACTGCTACCCCTCACTTAAGATTCTTCAGTTAATTTTATCCCATTACCCTTAGGATAAAGCCCAAAGGCCCTGCACTGTCTGGTACCTGCGAACCTCTTCAGTCTCATCTTGTAAAGCCCCTCTTCTTTTTCCCCTCGGTGCACCCAACATGCACAAACACTTACATTGCTCCAGACACTTTTAGTTCTTTGAGTTTAACCAAAGTCTTTCTTCCTTGACGTGTTTGCACAAGCTGCTCCTTCCTCCTGACCCTTCACCTCCTCCCTACTCCAGCCTACTATTCATCCCTCAGGTTGCAGCTTAGAAACCACATCCTCTGGGAAGCCTCCCCGGCCCCCAAAAGAGGTCAGGTCTGTCTCCAGGTTGCTTGCTCTCACTGCACTTTCTCCTTCATCATCACATCACCACAGTGATCTAAAACGACTTACGTGATGTGTGCCTCACCCCTTAAGGACCGTGATCTCCAGAAGGACAGGGCTCGTGTCTGCATAGGTTGTTCCTGTGATGCAGGCCAAGCACAGAGCATGGCATGTAGCAGATGCTCAAAAAGTGTTTTGGAAAACAGAACGATGTGATCGCTGCCTGCAAGTCCATAGCAGGCTGCTTTTCCTGCCTTTCTCCTTGGTCTCCTTCTAGGAGGAAGGCTCAGGTGGGCAATGGAGACCACCGATGAGGGAGTCTGAGAGACATCCGACCCATACACTTAATAAGTGTTGGATTCAAGTTCAGGATCCTGTCAAGTGAGCAGATGGCCCTAGGAGACTGGGTTCTGGAAAGGCACACCATCTGTGAACAGTATGCACTGGGCATCTGCTGTGTGCAGACCCAAAAGACTTCATGGGTGATTCTAACGGGACAGGAGACACATTTCCAGCCCCAGAAAAGCTTAAAGTCTCAAGTGAGAACTGAACTGAGACCTACAAAATGAAAGACACAGCCTGGAAACCAGACAGCTCACTTTGAGCACAACACACCTGCCAGCCTCAGCACACTGCGGCTGCGCGCTCTTGGCAAGGTGTTTATCCTCTCAGCCTCAGTCTCTCCACCTGTTTGACCTGCAGCAGAGGGCCTCTGTGAAAACTAAATAAAGTGCCACGTGTGAGGCCATTTTGTAAGCTGTAGTCCACTGTCCACAGGCGAGGGGGGCTGCGACAGGTGGGCGTGCAGAAACAGGAACACAAAAGCAGAGGAAGTCACTTAGGTCTCGGCCTAAGAGAACCTGGCAGGGGTTTATTTGTGCAGAAAACTCAAATGCTCCTGACAGCACGACTTACCCAGGGTCTGGACAAATGCAGCAACAGGACTTCAGATCCCAGGAGGACGCCAGGGCCTCACGAGGTCCGCGGGGACAGAGCAGGCGGGACAGCGTGGCTTGTCTCTGAAAGCAGCAAGACTCACGGGGGAGAGGGCTTGCTGTCCTCAGCCCGAACCCACGCGGGACTTGTTCCGAGCTGTCACTCTAATTACAGCTCTCTCTAACACCCTTCTCCCCTCACTCAGTCCCTGAGCCCCAGGGCCGTGGACTTGATAAGAACGCAAAATCCTCCTGACTCACTTTAGACCCCCCAGTCTAAACTGACCAGAGGATGATCAGGATTAGCCCTAGTGTGTGTAACCCTAGTGTTTGCTGTCTCCAGGAATCCCTTAATTCCTCTAATTCAGGGAAGCACTCCTACTTCAGTATTAACTTACAGATGGCTCAGTACTCCCTTCTCCTACAGGATGGAAAATTCAGCATTTTCTACTCCCAACATCTGCAAGGATTGGCGAGCCTGGGCTAAAGTCTGACTTTTTCATGGTAACGTCCCGCTCCACTTTCCTGCTTCCACCAAATCGTCCCTCTCCTTTGCGCCTCCCCTCCCGCATCAGGTCTCTTCTCTCCCTTGCAGGTTAACCCAGGGCCCTTCTCCATTGATTTCCAAGAGCAACCAGCATACAGGCCACGGACAGAGCTGAGTAGTACTGAAGGAGGCATGGTGGGGGGATCCAGCGCATCCCAGCCTAGCAGACAACCAAAGATCGAATGGGCATCCCAGTTCCTGCAAGTCCCTGAGCCATGACCACCCTGGAGAATTTCCTGCTGGATTATCTTAACCTAGATCACCTGCTACCTTGCCACGCTGCTCAGGCCTCCACTTCCTCAGGCTCCCTCCGTGAGGCAATGCAGTGTTGGGGTTAAGAGCACAAACGCTAGTTACACTCCTGAGGTCAAAACCTCCTCCTGCTATTCCTCAGATGACTGAGCCCGAGCAGAATACTCAACGTAGCTGTGGCTCGTCTCCCCATCGATGAAATGTGCGTACTATTAGTACACAGTTCTTGGGACTGTTGTGATGATTGAGTGAATAGAGCTGACGGAGGGTGAAGTTATAACTCTGTGGCAGGACGCAGACTTTTTCCAGGGTCGGGAGGGGATATGATCGTTCCCACTGTCAATCTCTCAGGACAGAGATGGGCCCTCAGCCAGGAGATCTCAACAACTTAGAGACTGGTCTTAAACCTGCCGAGTGGGACTTCTCATCTCTTTCTGGGTTTGGGTCTGGTGGCAAGTTCAAAGGCAGCCTCTGCCACAGGAAATCAGGCTGGGAACCAGGCCAGCTGGCAGTGGCCTCCACAGAGCGGCTTAGCTGGGTGGTTCTGGTTCCAGTTCTCTCAATAAGGTTGCAGTCAACTTAGAGCTACAGTCATCTGACAGTTTGGTTAGGGAGAGGCTCCTTCCAAAGGCGGCTCATTCACACAGCCGTGGGCAAGTCTCAGCCCCTTGCTGGCTGTTGGCAGGAGGCCTCAGTTCTTCACCATGTGGATGGACGTCTCCACAGGGCTGCTTGAGTGTCTTTACAACATGGCAGCTGGCTTCATCGTGTGAGTGAGAAAGAGCCAGAGACAGAGGGACGGAGAGACACAGAGAGAGAGACAGAGACAGAGGGCAGAGGAGGCGGAGCGGGGAGGGGAGCTGCAATGCCTTTTACTACCTGAAGTCATGCACGTCACTTCTGCCACATTTGGTTAGTTAGAAGCAAGTCCTTACATTCGGTTCGCATGCAAGGGGAGGAGAATTAGGCTCCATCTATTGAGGGGAGAGGTATCAAAGAATTTACGGACATATTTCACAACCACCACACCCTTCATCCTCAGGTTTCAGCTAAAATGACTTCTCTTCCAGGAGGATGCCCCTTACCCTGAAGCATGAAAATGGGATTAAAGGCCATCTTCCGGCCTCGGACTGTCCTCCCAGAAAACCCTTTGCCTACATCTACCACTACACTTTGCCTTCTGCTTAATTGTCAGTTTCTACGCCCATCCTGAAAAAAATAAATAAGTACAACTGGAAATTTCTAAAGGGTGGAGACTATTATTCACTGTCACATTCCCAACACTCTCACAGGGCTTGGTCCTGAGAAGCTTCTCAGAATGCGTATCCAGGACTGGACCCAGCTCTGCTCTAGCTGAGGGACCCCCTATGAGCAGGGCTTCCCTTCATTTGTCCTCCTGTCATTTAGGAGTCCCACCCAAGCTTCTTTACAGCATCGCTGCTGGCTCTAGAGAGAGCAGAAGCAGAAGCTCAGGGCTCTTATGGGTTAGGTGCAGAACTGATTTGATGTCACTTTTCCCACACTGTGCAAGTCACAAGGACAGCCCAGATTTACGTCTAGAGGAAACACTCTACTTCTGTGTTTACAAGAGATGGGAGGCATTGCTGTTGACCATTTCTACCACAGTAATCAAAGAAATTTGGAAGAAATAGGATTAAACTACATAAAAGGGATTTGTCTTTATTTGTGTTTTACCGGCGGGAATTCTCAGAGCTTTTAAAATACTCATGATTATTATGAGTCTCCGAGAAGGCAACACTGTATTTAAAGTGTGCAAAACTTGCTGAACGGTGGAACCCCTCTTTGTGCTTTTTGTTTGTTTGTTTTTTCATCTTGCAGAATTAGTATTACTCAAAACACAGATCTTTAATCATGCCTCCAGCCTTAAAATCTTTTTATTTCCAGACAAAATTGGTTTTTCCAGTATGAATGAGGGAAAAAAAATGGCCAGGTCAGAGAGCCCTTAGCTTCTGGTTTCTTTGGTGCTGTAAGCTCTATGGAGAAGGGTGTGTCCTCCTTTTTCCCTGGTTCCTTGACTGGCCTCTTTTTGGCTAATTGGGCTCTCTTCCCCCTCACTCCCTCCTGCTGGGGCTGATTCCTGCCTCTGCTAAGAGTTTGAGCGCACCATCCAAAGAGAAAGGAGTGGATCTTTAATTTCAGTGATGGGGAAGTCACCCTGGAACTTCACAGATTGCAGAAAATAAACCTCCTCACGATACCTCCCTCCCTCTGGAAAGCTAAGCTGAATAGTCTTTGTCAGCTTGCCAGCTGGAGCCAGGCCCACCTATCAGCGTGGCTCTTCCTGGCACCTGCTCCTCCCTGTGCCCAGCTGGTGGCCTGCCTGGAGGGGGCATCTTCCCCTAAGCAGAGCTCCCCACCTGCTGAGGACACCATGACAGGGTCAGGTCCTGCCATTCTCCAGTGCAGAGGAGGCTTCCTGGCACCCAAGGAAACTCTTGATGATCTCCCAGGCATCCTGCAGACAGGGCTGAATGAGAGATATGTCCAGATACCTGCAAATTGGTGGATGAAAGACCACTTCCCCAGGGCCTGCTCATAGGCATCACTGTGAGGCTATTTGATGAACGAACTCCCGCGTTGGGGGTGGAGTGGAGGGAGCACACCTTGGAAATTAAACGACTCACACACACATAAAGGTGAAAATCACCAAGCTACGATCTTTCCCAGAAGCAGAATGGGATGAAGACCAAAGAGAAATCCAGAAGGCACAAGGGAGAAGCAGAAAGGAAAATTGGAGGGCTGAAATAAATGATAGCTGAGGTTTCTTCCAATTCGAAGTTTCGGTAATTGTTTTTTCTGTCTCATGACCCCTCTCCTCCGAGCTCGAGAAATACATAGAAGAGAAAACAAGTCATTCTGCTTTGTTTCTCTTTAGTGCAGCTGTTTTTTGTTGCTGGGAAGGAGGTGGAGGAAGGAGATGGCAGGAAACAGAGCCAGAGATTGTCAGCAGGTTTTCCTTATCTGAGTTCTACAGCTTCCCTATGACCATTCTACTTTGGTTTTAGGATCTTTGGAAAATCCAAAGAAACAGAAAGAAAATAAAACTTGCACATAATCATATCATCCAAAGATAATATTGTTAATAAGTGAGTATATTTCCTTTCAAAATTGTATTGTCCATATACATATACAATATTGTACATGACAGCATGTTCTCAACTTTGTGAAAAACACGTGTACATATATGTATATACATGCTGTATTGACTATATACATATACAGATACATACACACACATACATCTACTTTTAACAAAACTGAGAACATGCTGTGCATGCAATTTTGTGTCCTGCTTTTTTCCCTCAAAGAACTTGGTTATCTTGACTGTATCACATTCCCTCTGCGTCTGTACCTTCCCCTGGGTTACTTGTGAATGTCTGCCATTTCGTTTGTCTGCCACAGATATTTGTGCATAAACCTTTGTATCTCTGATTTTTTCATGAGGCAATCTTCCTAAACGATGGAATTACTCTAGCATATAAAAGATTTTGAGGCTCATGATATACACTGAGAAATTACGCTTGAGAAAAATTATACTAAATTTTATTCCAATCAGCAATATAAGAGAGTGCCTGTTTAAGCATTACCTTACTTGTATTAACAGATTATTCTATTCTTTCTAACATGAAGAAAGAAAAGTGGTGTCTGGCTCTTGTGCTAATTTTCATCTCACTGACAAGTAGTAAGAATGACATTTTTTTCATAGGTATATTCAGTCTCTTCAGTTTCCTTCACGGATTATGTAGTAGTCATGGTCTTCACCTAGGGATTGTAAATGCTTTTTATGTTTCACGTATTAATTTCAAGAGTTTTTCTTATACGTAAGATTCATCCTTTTCTTTACTATTCCTGTAAATATTTTTCTCAAATTGTCATCTGCCTTTTAAGTTTTATATGGAATCAAATTCATCTTTTTCTTTTGGTTTTCTCATACTTTAAAAAAGTTTTTCCTGATCCCCAAATCAATTAATTGTCTCTTTCTATTTTTGTCCCATTTCAGGATCTTCCATTTCTTCGCTGCAGTCTTCGGTCCAGTGGGAACTCAGTCTGTCGTGGGATGGGAAGGGCGGAGGAGGTTTTCCTCCGGACTAGCAGCATCTTGCTTGCTGGGGCGTCCTGGCTCGGACGCCTGCGATCCTTCAGAGCTGACTGCTTCCACGTTTGAATCTGCAGGTGCGAACTGCAGCGTTAATAGACACTAACGCGCAGTAGAGTAAGCCCCTTCTCCTTACTTTATTCTGGCCACATTGTTCTTCCAGATGAACTTTACAATCATTCTGTCATGTTCAAAGGGACTTATTTTAAAACTAGGAGCTATTTGGAAAGTAATGAACATCGTTACAATGTTCCATTTCCCACTCAAAAGCACAGGGTTTACTCCGATCCTCTACTTCTCTCCGTGGAACTCTGGACTTTCCTTCCTCGAGATGCCAGGCAGGTCTCCTCACTGCTGTGCTTACCTACTCTGTTGTCCACTGCTGCGGGGATTTGTTTTTAAATCCCATTATATCTTTTAACTGGATATTACTAGAATTTGGGAAATCTAGTGATTGTTGCCTATTTATCTTGTATCAGGAAATTTTGCTGAACTTTCTTATCAGTTCTAAAACATTTTCTGTCAATTATCTAGGGTTTTCAAGGCATATCATCATATCATTTGAAATATGCATAAATGCGCCTCCTCCTTTCAATAGTAATTCCACCGCTTTCTGTCATACGTTCTATTGTTCTCGTAGTGAGAGTAGGCATCCTTGCTTTCTTCCTGATGTTAATAGAAATGCTTCTCATACTTTACTATTAACTACGATGTAAGATGTTGGTATAAGTTAGATATTCTTTATAGTAGGAAGAATCCTACTATTCCTGGCTTCCTAAATATTTTAAAAGCAGGAGTGGTGTTCAATTATGTTTAAAACCCTTTTAGCATCTAATAAGATTAGCATGAGTTATATTATATGACCATAGTTCCTTGATTATAAAATACATTGCAGCTTCAGAGATGTTAAAACATGAAAAAAGATACGGTACATCTTAGAATTGAGATAGATGTCCTAATATTAAACCATAAAGATGGGCCCCACTAGTTCATGGAGAAATGTGCTTTTTTAAAAATAAAAAAAAAAAAGATTGGCACCTGAGCTAACATGCTTTGCCAATCTTCTTTTTTCTTCTTCTTCTTCTCCCGAAAGCCCCCAGCACGTAGTGTATATTCTAGGTGTAGGGCCTTCTGGTTTTGTTATGTGAGATGCTACCTCAGCTTTGATGAGCAGTGCTATGCCCGTGCCCAGGATCCGAACCGGTGAAACCCAGGGCCTCCGAAGCAGAGCGCACAACCTTAACCGCTCAGCCACGGGGCCAGCCCCTGTGCATTTTACTACACCGTTGAATTTGGTTTGCTTAACTTTAATTATGAATTAAAATTTATATTCGCATACGATATTGTTTTATAGCTTTTAAAAATGTATTTGTATTTATTAGGTTCTTATATTGGGATGTTTAGTTTCATAATCAATTTTAGTTTCAAATTGATTGGCTTTCCTATTTTGATTTTGTTCAGGAATTATTTACATAGTGTGAGAATTATGGTCCTTGAAAGACTAAAGTATCACATTGGTAAAGGATTTTGGCTCAGAGACTTGTTTAAAAAAAGTAGAATTTTAATATATTCTTTATTTTCATGGTTATTGAGCTCTTCTGATTTTCTTCTTGAGTCAAAGTGGATTCTTTACATCTTTTTGAAAAAGTATCTTTTTCTTTGAGATACTTGTATTTGTTGGCAAAGAAATGTACAGGATATTTGTCTAATCTTTAAAGAAATATCTGTATCTGATTTATCCCTCTCATATCCTTAATTTTATTTGTGTTCTTTTCTCTTATTTATATTTATGAGAGATTTGCCTTTTTTCCAAAGAAACAAGTTATTGTGTTTACTTTTTGTGTTTTCCTATTCATTATTAATGCTCTAATGTTTCCTTCTTTCCTCTGCTGTTTCACTTGTTAGATTTTTCAATAACTTCTTATATTGCCTGATGATTAGTTGCTTCAGTTTTTATCTGTCATGTTATTATGCTACTATTATATTATTTAAGGCAAAAAGTAAGCCTACGATGGAGATTGGCCATGTCACACCCATTTTGATATGTAATATTCTCATTTTCATTATTTTCTAAATAGTACGTAATCATAGTTTTTAATTACATTTTGACTAAATTATTTAGAAGTGTATGATTTTTTAAATTGCTAACTACTTTATGATTTTTCATTTACATATCTCTTTCTCTGTGTGCTCCCCTTCAATTTTAGTTTTACCATATTGTAGCTGAGAAATTTTTGCCTTGAGAAGGTTTTGAAAGTTTCTTTCTTTCTTTCTTTCTTTCTTTCTTTCTTTCTTTATTTCTTTCATCTTTCTTGTCTTTTTTTTTTTTTTTTGGTAAGGAAGATTGGCCCCGAACTAACATTTGTTGTCCATCTTCTTCTCTTACTTTGAGGAAAATTGTCACTGAGTTAACATCTGTGCCAATCTTCCTCTACTTTGTATGTGGGACACCGCCACAGCATGGCTTGATGAGCAGTATGTAAGCCCATGCCCGGGATCCAAACCAGCAAACCCCAGGCCACTGAAGCCGAGCACGTGAATTTAACCACCACGCCACCAGGCCAGCCCCTATTTTTGTTTTTGAAGGGCCTATTACATTATCAATTTTATGTGTGTTTCATGCATGTTTGAAAAGAAGATGAAATCTCCACTGGTAGAGTGTAAAACATTTACTATACCAATTAATTCTGTCTTTTAAATTATATTATTCAGATTCAAGGTATTTATTTGTCCTGTCAAATAACTGTTAGATACTAGAAGTGGCATTCCTCACTGCTAGACTGTCGTTCCTTCGCTCTCTCTCCCATCTGTCTTTTTGTAGTTCGTGATAGTCACGTGGTACATATTCCTTTTATACTTTCACTGTCGATTTCACCTTTCATCCTCTGTCCCACATTCCACAGCTTGCCCTGGAATCTGCTGCATGTGAAATCTATATGGCCGCCCTGATTTCCTGTGGTTGACGTTTCCCTGGTAAATCTTTTCCCATTTTTTGTCATTAGGATTCTTGCGTGACTTTGCTGTGCTCAGCAAACAGTTGGATACTTTAAGCCTATTTGAAGGTATTTTATTTTTAATGAGGAATAAGTCATTTGTGTTTGCAGTCATAAATGATATGTTTGGTCTTCTGTCTTTGTGTACATTTTGGCTTCTGTTTTTAAATCTTCTTTACTCTTTCCTGTCTTTTGTTACCAAAAATATACTTTATTTGCTTTAATCTTCTCCTTGACTTAGATGATATACACGCTGTCTGTCTTTACCAAAGGTCACCTTTTCTTTTTCTCTAGAGAAGTTTTTATTCTATATTTTTCTAATTGTTGGTACCTTGAGTCCCTGATTCAGAGAAGGACAATTTCTTATGCATTTAATGCCTCCAGTGGTCCCCAACTTTCAATATTTTTAATGTAGTCTTGGGTTAGACACAATTATTCTTGATATTTTCTTCTAATTTTGCAGCTATGTTTATAAAAGTTATTTAAACCTGATTGCATGCACTCATCTATTCATTCAATAAAAACACACTGAGCATGTACTATAGACCAGGCATTAGGGATGAAACAGTGAACATGATAGACAAAATCCTTAAACTCTTGCAGCTTACATTCTGGTGGTGGAGATAGACAATAAATATGTAATAAACATTAAATAAATAAACAAAGCAATTCCAGCTAATGATAACTGCAATGAAGAAAAAACACCAAACACAACAGTGTAATAAAAGGAGTAGGATGTCATCAGCTTAGGCGGCTGGAGAAGCGTTTATGAGGAGATGGTATGTGAGCAGTCACCCAAATGATGAAATAGAGCCACCCACACTTACATCTTGGGAAGGGCTTCCCGGCAGAAGGGGGAGCAAGTGCCAGCTTGGCACAATCAAAGAAAAGAAAGAAGGACATGAGGCTAAAGCACAGTGAGCACAGGGAAGAGGAGTCAGGATGAGGTCAGAGGGCAGATGGAGTCCTGTAGGACTGTCTTAGTCAGGGTTCTCCAGAAAACCAGAGCAAATAGGAGATTAGATATGTATCTATAGAGAGAGAGTTTATTATAAGGAATTGGCTCACATGATTAGGGAGGCCTAAAAAGTCCCCAAATCAGCAATTAGCAAGCTGGAGACTCAGGAGAGTCGATGGTGTAGTCTGAGTCCAAAAGCAGGAAAAAAACACCGGACGACCCTGCTAAGGCAGTTAAACAGAAGGAATTCCCTCTTACTCATGGGAGGGTCAGCCTTTTGTTCTATTCAAGCCCTCAACTGAGCAGACGAGGCCCACCCACATTAGAGAGGATAATCTGCTTTATTCAGTCTGCTGATTCAAATGTTAGTGTCATCCAGAAAGACGTTCACACACACCCCCAGAATAGTACTTGAACAAATATCTGGGCACCTCATGGCCCAGTCAAGTTGACACATAAAATTAACTATCACAAGGACATAAGAAGAGGGATAGATTTTATTTTTAAGTCTGATAGTAAGCCATTGAAGGATTTTAAGCAGGGAATTGACATGATATGATTTACTCATTTGAAAAAGAAGAAAAGACTCAGATACAATGTGAAGAACAATGGTGGCAAGAGTGGAAGCAGGAATAGAATTAGGAGGCTACTGCAGAAGCCCCAAGAGGAGAACATGGTAGCTTGGACTAGGATGGAGGTGATGGATTTGGGATACCTTTTGAAGGTGGAAGATATGGGACTGCCTCATAGATTGGATGTTGTGATGAAAAAAGAAAAATGTCAAGGTGAGGATAATGCCCATATATTTACCATGAGTAACTGGGGGTAGGAGGAAGCTTTCTGTTTACTAAAAAGGAGAAATCTCACGGAGGAACCTAGAAATCAAGAATCTGCTAAGTGCGTCTCAAGGCTATCCAAGAAGAACTGTGGAATGGGCAGCGTACGTATAAGCCTGGAACTCAGGGAGAGATCAGGGCTTTATTGGTTTCTTAGTGCTGCTGTAACCAATTACATACAAACTTAATGGCTTTAAACAATGCAAGATGCTGTGACATCACAGAAGATGGAGGAGTAGGAAGCTCCAGAAATCAGTCCGTCCAGTGAAACAACTATTGAAGTGGCAAGATTCATTGGAAGCAACTATGTCAAACTCCGGAATTTGGTCAAACACTCACAGCATCCGGGGGAGTGCTTGATGAAGAAAGAGGCTGGTAAATTTTGATGAATTTCAAAATTTTGCATAGCAGCTACCACCTCTGTGTTCTAATCCCATGGCAGGCAGCTATGGGAATGGTGGCCCCTTCCTGGTATGACTTGCTGGTGCTAGGTTGAGCAATAAAGACCACGACTTACAAGGAGCGGAAATGTGTGTCAATCTGCCCTCTACTGAAGGACCAGCACAGTGGCAGGTCATTGTCTCAATGTCTACAGGTTGAAAGAGCTTCCCGGGCAGTGTCTGTTGAAGAGTTTAAATAGACAGAACACTTTTTTATTTATTTTCTCTTTTCTTATTTGATCATGTCACTGGCTGACCAGAGAAACTTCAGTGACCACACATGACAAGAAATATTGTCCTTGGACATCAGCATCATAGCAGAGTTAGTTGCTCTCTTTGTCTCTCCCAAGTTACAACCAGAAGGACATCTATAGACCACAAAAGATTCTCTGCACAGCACACCATAACACCTGAGAGATCCATACATATATACACCTACAGATGGGCGGACCGGACCTCCTGGAGGTGGTGGAACCAGGGGAGCAGTGACAGCAGCTCCCAAGACTGGAGGGTCCAGGAACTGTGGCCACATCTGTGACCAGAGTTTCCATGAACTGAGGTAACACCCATTAGTAGAGGCCCCAGGAACCCAGGCAGCCCATGCTCCAGGAAGTGGCAGGAACCACTGCTGGGCATTGACCAGAGGCTCTGGGAATGATGATGATACCTGTGACTCAGTTCCTTCACCCTGCCCCAACAGTGGTGCCTTTGAGCCCAGCCTTCCAGCAGCAGGGGCTGCATCCAAGACTCCAATACCCCAAGCAGCTGTGGCAGTGCCCCTGACCTGAGGTTCCAGGAATCACATTGGTGCCCAAAGCCAGAGGTGCAGGAACCACAGCAACAGTCATGACTCAGCCTCTTGCCCTCCCCTAAGCAGCTGAGGTGGTGCTTGTGACCTAAGGAGCCAGGAATTGTGTGAGTGCCTAAGGCCAGAGGCTCCAGGAATCCCAGGAGTGCTCATGACCCAGTTACCCCTCCCTCACAGCAGTGAAGGTGTTGCCCATGACCTGGCCCACCTGGTAGCAGTAGTGACATCTGTGAACCCAGTGTCCCTGGCAGTGGCAGTGCCAGTAACCCCCATAAAACCCAGGATCAGTAGCACAGGCGGCATACCTGGCAGCAGCGCCTAAGCCTGGGAAGAACCCACAGAGGGCAAGGTAACAGCAACAGTGGAGCTCATGACCCTGTTTTCCCTCCAGCTGCAGCAGCACACACAACTTCAGCCCCCACCTTGTGGCACTGGTGCATACAGACCCAATAAACCCAGATGTGGTTGAGGTGCCCATGACACAGCTCCTGCCATGGTGGGGGAACCCAAGACCCAGGCAACTCCAAAAGAAGAAGAGGTGCTCAGCAGCCTGCTGATACCAGTGGCAACACCAGTGATTGCAGCAACATTAGAAGTAGCAAGGTACCAGCAACCTTGGAGGCACAAGCAGCGCAACAAGGGCACTGACTATGCCCCTGGCAAAGGGAGTGGGAGTTGGAAACTGCAGGCTCTCAAATACAACCAGAAGCAGCTCAGAATCAAAGTTACCAAAGCCATACCCAAATAACAAAGTCATTTGCTGTCACAAATGCCCAGCAGAGGAACAACTCATCAAGCACCACACAAAACGTGGTATCATAAACAGAAAATGACAATTCTCCAGAAACCAAACTTGAAGTCATAGAAGATTGTGATCAAACTGACAGAGAATTCAAAATAGCTGTCATGAAGTAAGTCAATGAGTTATAAGAAAACTCAGAAAGACAGTTCAATGAGCTCAGGAATAAAATTAATGAACAGAAGGAGTACTTCAACAAGGAGATTGAAAATAAAAAAGAACCAAACAGAAATTCTGGAGCTGAAGAACACAATAAATGAGATGAAGAATAAAGTAGAAGCATTGGAAACAGAGCAGATGATATGGAAGGGAGAATTAGTGAGCTCAAAGATAGAAATCTAGAAATGGTTCAGATGGAAGAGGAGAGAGAACTAAGAACTTTTGAAAATTGAGAAATTCTACAAGAACTACTCATCTAAATTTGGAAAAGTAACATAAGGATAATGTGTATCCCAGAAGGAGAAGAAAGGGAGAAGGGAGCAGAGAACTTATTTAAAGAAACAGTAGCTGAGGGCTTCCCAAACCTGGGGAAGGAACAGGATACATGAGTAAATGAAGCTAATTCTACAACTAATTATCTCAACACAGAAAGACCTTTTCCAAGGCACATTATATTAAAACTGTAAAAAGTCAATGACAAAGAAAGACTATTAAGGGCAGTCAGAGAGAAGACAACAATAACCTACAAAGGAACCCCCATTAGGCTATCAGGGGGTTTCTCAGCAGAAACTCTCCAGGTCAGGAAAGAGTGGAATGATATAGTCAAAATATTGAAAGATAAAAACTGCCAGCCAAGAATACTCTATTCAACAAAGTTATCTTTCAAATATGAAAGAGAAATAAAGGTTTTCTCGGACAAACAAAAACTGTGGGAGTTCATTTCTGTAAGAGCTGCCTTAGAAGAAATCTTGAAAGGAGCTCTCACACCTGACACAAAAAGGCAAAGGTATACATAACTTTAAGCAAAGTAGACAGAATCAGAAAATTACAGCTGTATACCAGAATATGTTAGTAAACGCTTAATAATAAAAGCTAAAGGGAAAGAAAGCATTAAAAATAACTATAACTCCTTCAATTTGGTAACAAACTCACAATACAAAAAGGAATAATTTGTGACAACAAAAACACGGAAGGGAAAGAGGAAAAGGATAGAACCTGCATAGGCAAATGGAGTTAAGATGCTATCAGCAGAAAAAGGACTATCTTATCTATGAGATCTTTTATACAAACCTCATGGTAACCACAAAACAAAAAACCAGAGCAGAGTTACAAAATGTAAATAAAAGAGGAACTGAGAAACACGTCACAGAAAACCACCAAACTAAAACGGCAGACAGAAATACAAAGAAAAAGAATGGAATGGAAACACAGAGCAAGAGGAAAATAAAAGATAAAATGGCAGTGTTAAGCCCTCATATATCAATAATCACCCTAAATGGAAATGGACTGAATTATCCAATCAAAAGAATCAGAGTGGATGGATACACTAAAAAAAGAAAAAGACCCAGCAATATGCTGCCTCCAGGAAACACATCTCAGCTCTAAAGTCAAACAAAGGCTCAAAATGAAGGGATGAACAATGATACTCCAAGCAAATGGCAACCAAAAGAAAGTGGGTGTGGCCACACTTATATTAGACAAAATAGACTTCAAGACAAAAAGACAACAAGAGACAAAGTTTGACATTAGATAATGATAAAGGGGACAATCTGCCAAAAAGATATAATATGTATTAATATATGCACCTAACATAGGAGCGCCAGAGTATATAAAGCAATCATTAACAGACCTGAAGGGAGAAATCAGCAGAAACGCAATGATAGTAGAGGACTTCAATACCCCACTTACATCAACTGATAGCTCATCCAAAAGAGAGTCAAACATTGGCCTTAAATGAAGCACTACACCAGATGGAATTAATAGACATATATAGAACATTCCATCCAAAAGCAGCAGAATACTCCTTCCTTTCAAGCGCACATGGACCATTCTCAAAAATAGACCAGGTGTTGGGAAACAAAACAAGTCCCAACAAATTCAAGAAGATTGAAATCATATTAAGCATCTTTTCCAACCACAACGGTATTAAACTAGAAATAAACTACAAGAAGAAAAGTTACAAATATGTGGAGACAAAATGACATGCTACTAAACAACTATTAGATCAACAAAGAAACCAAAGGAAAAATCAGAAGTACCTGGAGACAAATGAAAATAAAAACAACATACCAAAATCTATGAGGTGCAGCAAAAGTAGTACTAAGAGGGAAGTTTATAGCAATACAGGTCTATCTAAAGAAACAACAAAAATCTCAAATAAACAACCTAACACTACACCTAAAAGAACTAGAAAGAGAAGCACAAAGTCCACAGTCAGTAGAAGGAAGGAAATATTAAAAGTCTGAGCAGAAATAAACAAAATAGAGACTAAAAAGACAAAAGAGGGGCCAGGCAGTGCTTAGCAGTAAGTTTGCATGCTCCACTTTGGTGGCCAAGGGTTCACCAGTTTGGACCCCCAGGGTGGATCAACACATCGCTCATCAAGCCATGCTGTGGCAGGCATCTTACATGTAAAGTAGAGGAAGACAGGCATGGATGTTAGCTCAGGGCCAATCTTCCTCAGCAAAAAGAGGAGGATTGGCAGTAGATGTTTACTCAGGGCTAATCTTCCTCCAAAAAAAAAAAAAAAGAGAGAGAAAAGATCAACGAAACTAAGAGCTGGTTCTTGGAAAAGATAAACAAAATTGACAAACCCTTAGCTAAAGTCCCTAAGAAAAAAGACAGAAGGCTCAAATGGAAAAATCAGAATTGAGAGGAGAAGTTACAACAGAGACCAGAGAAATACAAAGGATTGTAAGAGAATACTATGAAAAGCTATACACCAACATATTGAATAACTTAGAAGAAATGGATAAATTCTTAGATCCATACAACCTCCCAAAACTGAAAAAGAAGAAATAGAGAATCTGAGTAGACTGATCACTAGTAAGAATATTGAAATAGTAACAAAAACATGCCAACAAACAAAAGTCCAGGACCAGACTGCTTCCCTGGTGAATTCTACCAAACATTCAAAGAAGACTTAATAACTATTCTTCTTAAACTCTCCAAAAAAAAATTGAAGAAGATTGGTCTCTTCTTAACTCATTTTACAAGGCCAATATTACCCTGATACCAAAACCAGACAAGGACAACACAAAATAAGGAAAATTACAGGCCAATATCACTGATGAACATAAATGCAAAAATCTTCAACAAAATATTAGCAAATCAAATACAATACATTAAAAGGATCATACATCATGACCAAGTGAGATTTATCACAGAGATGCAGAGATGGTTCAACATCCACAAATCAATCAATCACATTAACAAAATGAAGTAGAAAAATCACATGATCACCCCCAATAGATGCAGAGAAAGCATTTGACAAGATTCAACATTCATTTATGATAAAAACTCTCGAGAAAATGGGTATAGAAGGAAATTACCTCAACACAATAAAGGCCGTATACACAAACCCACAGCTAATATCATACTCAACAGTGAAAACTGAAAGTCATCCCTCTAAGAACAGGAACAAGACAAGGATGCCCACTCTCACCTCTCTTGTTCAAAACAGTGTTGGAAGTCCTAGCCAGAGCTAATAGGCAAGAAAAAGAAATAAAAGGTATCTAAATTGGAAAGGAGGAAGTAAAACTGCCAATATTTGCAGATGACATGATTTTGTATAAAGAAAACCCTAAAGAATCCACCAAAAAACTATTCAAAATAATTAATGAATACAGTAAAGTTGCAAGGTACAAAGTCAACATACAAAATTCAGTTGCATTTCTAAACAGTAAAAATAAAGTAGCAGAAAGAGAAATCAAGAATACAATCCCATTTATAGTCACAACAGAAAGAATAAAATACCTAAGAATAAGTTTAGCCAAGGAAGTGAAAGACTTGTACCCTAAAAACTATAAGACATTGTTGAAAGAAATCCAAGAAGACATAAAGAAATGAGAAGATATTCCATGCTCATGGATTGGAAGAATTAACATAGATAAAATGTCCATATTACCTAAAGCAATCTACAGACTCAATGCAATCCCAATCAGAATCCCAATGATATTCTTCATGGAAACAGAACAAAGAATCCTAAAATTTATATGGAACCAAAAAGACCCTGAATAGCCAAAGCAATCCAGAGGGAAAAACAAACAAACAAACAAAGCTGGAGGTATCACACTCCCTGATTTAAAAAAATAATACAAAGCTATACAAATCAGAACAGCATGGTAATGGCAGAAAAACAGACCTACAGATCAATGGAACATAACTGAGAGCCCAGAAATAAACATAATGGACAACGTAATGGACAGCTAATTTTTGACAAAGGAGCCAAGAACATACAACAGAGAAATGAAAGTCTCTTCAATAAATGATGCTGGGGAAACTGGACAGCCACATGCAAAAGAATACAAGTAGACCAGACCATTCTCTTACACCATACACAAAAATTAACTCACAGTGGATTAAAGACTTGAAGGTAAGACCTGAAACCATAAAACTGCTAGAAGAAAACATAGGCCATGTGCTCTTTGACAGCAGTCTTAGCAGCATCTTTTTGAATATCATGTCTCCTCAGGCAAGGGAAATAAAAGAAAAAATAAACAAATGGGATTACATCAAACTAAAAAGCGCCTGCACAGTAAAGGAAACCATCAACAAAACAAAAAGACAATCTACCAATTGGGAGAAGATACTTGCACATCATATATGTGATAAGGAGTCAACATCCAAAATATATAAAGAACTCATACAACTCAACAAGAAAAAAAAAAAAAAAAACCTGATCAAAAAATAGGCAGAATCTGTGAACAGACATTTTTGCAAAAAGAATATACAGATGGCCAACAGGTGTTCAACATCACTAATTATTAGGGAAATGCAAATCAAAATTATAATAAGATATCACTTCATGTGTGTCAGAATGGCTATTACTAAAAAGGCAAGAAGGAACAAGTGTTGGAAAGAACGTGGAAAAAAGGGAACCCTAGTACATTGCTGGTGGGAATGTAAATTGATGCAGCCACTATGGAAAACAGTATGGAGATTCCTAAAAAATTAAAAATAGAAATACAATATGATCCAGCTATTCCACTTCTGGGTATTTATGCAAAGAACACAAAAACACTAACTCAAAAAGATATTTACAGCCCTATGTTCATTGCAACATTATTTACAATCACCAAGACTTGGAAGCAACCTAAGTTCCCATCAGAGATAAATGGATAAAGAAGATGTGGTATACAGAATACTACTCAGTCATAAAAAAGATGAAATCTTGCCATTTGTGACAACATGGATGGACCTTGAGGATATAATTGTAAATGAAATAAGTCAGATGGGGATAGACAATTACTGTATGATTTCACTCACAGGTGGAAGGTAAACAAACAAACACAGACATAGATATGAAGAACAAATTGGTGTTACCATAGAGGAAGAGGGTTGAGGGAGGCTGAAATGGGTAAAGGGGCACATGTATACAGTGACAGGTGGCAACTAGACTTTTGGTGGTGAACACAGTGCAATCTGTGCAGAAATCAAACATAATGATGTACATTTGAAATTTATATAATGTTATAAACCAATGTTACCTCAATTAAAAAATAATGAGTAAAGAAAAAGAAAAACTGAATGTAGAATATGTATTATTAATATTTTCATATTGATTCCATGTTGAAACGATAATGTTTTGGATATATTGTGTTAAATAAAGTATATTATTAGAATTAAGAGAAAAAAAGAAATATTTTTGTTGCAAAAATATTTGGAAAAATCACTACACAAATGAGCAACTGCAAACCCCAACAAGCAACATCAGCAATCCCTGGGAATAAGAAGAATCTGGTGTCCAGAGTTACTACATTACAATATTCAAAATGTCTAGTTCTACACAAAAACGTTTGAAGCATGCAAAGAAACAAGAGAAAAAGAACAAAGAGAAAACATCACTGAGGAAGCTCAGACACTGAATACTAGAAAAAAACACTAACTGTCATAAATATGTTCAAGAGCTAAAGGAAACCATGGACAAAAAAAAAAAGGAAATCAGAGAAACAATGTATGAACAAGTAGGCAATATCTATAAAGATAGAGAAATCATACAAAAAGGATAAAATAGAAATTCTGGAGCTAAAAATCACAAAGCTGAAATGAAAATTTCATTAGAGGAGTTCAACAGCAGATTTGAACAAACAGAAGAAAGAATCAGCAAACTTAAAGATAGGGCAATTGATATTACCCAGTTTGCGGACCAGAAAGAGAAAAACATGAAGAAAACTCAACAGAGCCTAAGGGACCTATGGGACACCATGAAGTATACTAATATATGTATTCTGGGAGTCCCAAACAGGAGCAGAGATAGAGAAGGGGGCAGAAAAAATATATTTCAAGAAATAATGACTGATTAACTTGAATAAACAAATCTAAGAAGCTCAATGAACTCCAAGCAGGATAAACTTAAGGAGACCCACATCAAAACACATTATAATAAGCTGTCAAAAGACAAAGGGAAATCTTGAAAGGAGCAAGAGAGAAGCAACTCCTCATGTACAAGAGATCCTCAGTAAGATTAACAGCCAATTTCTCATCAGAAACCAAGGAAGCCAGAAGGCAGTAGGATAACATATTTTTAAATATTTGAAATTAAAATCTATCAACCAAAACTATATTTCTAAAATGAAGTTTAAATTATAATATACAGCATTGTGTCTATAGATAATAATACTCTGTTAGATATTTGAAAGTTGCTAAGAGAGTAGATCTTAGAAGTTCTCATGACAAGTATAAAAAATTGTAACTGTGTGTGGTGATGGATGTTAACAAGACCTACTGTGGTGATCACTTTGTAATATATATAAATGTCAAATCATTATGTTGTACACCTGAAATTAATACAATGTTGTATGTCAATTATATCTCAATTTAAAAAATAAAAATAAAGGAAACAAGAAGTGAGAGAAAACAAGGCATTGCCAGATAAAGAAAAACTAAGGGAATTCATCACTAGTAGACCTGCCCTACAAAAATTTCTAAAAGCAGTCGTTTAGAGTGAAATGAAAGGATAATAGACAGTAAATCAGTCATATGGAGAAATAAAGATATCTGGTAAAGGTGAATACTTGGATAAATACAAGAGCTACTATTATTACAGTTTTGGTTTGTAACTCTTTTTTTGTGTGTCCTACAGGATTTTAAAGACCTCAATAATCCACTTTCAATAATGGACAGAATGTCTAGACAGAATATCAATAAAGAAATAGAGAGTGTGAACATTATAAACCAACTAAATCTAACACTTAAATAGAACACTTCATCCAACAACGGCAGAATACACATTCCTCTCAAGAACACATGAAACATTCTCCAGGATAGACCATATATTAACTCATAAAATAATTCTTAATTAATTTAAAAAGACTGAAGTCATAAAAAGTACCCTCTCTGACCACAATGGAACAAAGCCAGAAATCAAAAACAGAAGGAAAACTGGAAAATCCACAAGTATGTGGAAATTAAACAACACACTCAAAAAAATCAATGGGTCAAAGGAGAAACGAACTAGGGGAATTAGAGAATATCTTGAGATGAATGAAAATGAAAAGGACTGGACACCCACGTGCAAAAAAAATGAATCTGGACACACCGCACACCCTTCACAGAAATTAACTCAAAACAGATCGGGGACCTAAAGGTAAAACACAAAACTATAAAACTCCTAGCAGATGGCATAGGAGAAAACCTAGATGACCTTGGGTATGGCAATAACTTTTTAGATCAACACCAAAGGCACAATCCATGAAAGAAATAATTGATAAGCAGGACTTCATTAAAATTGAAAACTGCCCTGCCAAAGACAATGTCAAGAGAATGAGAAGACAAGCCACAGACTGGGAGAAAATATTTGCAAAACACACATCTAATAAAGGACCATTATCCAAAATATACAAGGAACTCTTAAAACTCAACAATAAGAAAACAACCTGATTTAAAAATGGGCCAAAGACCTTAACAGACACCTCACCAGAAAAGATATGGAAACGGCAAATAAGCATTTGAAAAGATGCTCCACATCATATGTTATCAGGAAAACAAAAATTACAACTACAGTGAAATACCACTACACACCTGTTAGAATGCCCAGAATCTGGGACACTGACACCACCAAATGCTGCTGAACATGTGGAGCAACAAGAACTCTGATTCATTGCTGGTAGGAATGAAAACGGTACAGCCACTTTGGAAGACTGTCTGGAAATTTCTTACAAAACTAAATAAACTCTTACCATGTGATCCAGCAATTGAACTTCTGGCTGTTTACCCAAAGGAGTTGAAAATGTATCCTTACACAAAAATCTGCACATGGATGTTTATAGCAACATTATTCATAATTGCCAAAACTTAGAACCAACCAAGATGTCCTTCAGTAAATGAATGAATAAATAAACTGTGGTACATCCATACAATGGAATTATTATTCAATGATAAAAAGAAATAAGCTATCAAGCCATGAAAAGACCTGGAAGAACTTAAAATGCACGTTGCTAAGTGAAAGAAAAGGCTACATAACGTACGATTTCAAGAATATGACAAAAGGCAAAACTACGGAGACAGTAAAAATTTCAGTGGTTGTCAGGTGTTTTGGGCATTGGCAGGTGGTGGAAGCATGAATTGGAAGGAGCACAGAGGATTTTTAGGGCTGTAAAAGTATTCTGTATGACACCATAATAACGAATACATGTCATTATACATTTGCCCAAACCCACAGAACATACAACACCAAGAGTGAACTGTAATGTAAACCACAAAGTTTGGGTGATTATGATGTGTCAATGTAGGTTTATCATTTGTAACAAATGTACCTCTCTGGCAGGAGATGTTAGCAATGGGTGAGGCTATACATATGTGGGGGCAGAGGGTATATCGGAAATCTCTGTGCCTTTCCTTCAATTTTGCTGCAAATCTAAAACTGCTTTAAGAAAATTAAAGTCCTAATAAAAAAAATGAAAAGGCAATATGCTAAAACCTATGAGAGTCAGTGAAAAGAAGGCTCAGAGGCAAATTTATAGCTAAAAATTCCTACATTTAAAAAGAAGAAAGATCTCAAATCAACAATCTAACTTTACACCTTTAGGAATTAGAAAAAGAAGAACTAACCAAACCAAGCAGAAGGAAGGAAATAATAAATATTAGAGTAGAGATAAACAAAACAAAGAATAGAAAAACAACAGAGAAAATCAATAAAACAAAACATTTGTTCTTTGAAACGACTAAAATATTGACAAACCTTTAGCCAGACTGACTAAGGGAAAAAAAAGAGAAAATGCAAATAACTAAAATGAAAAATGAAAGTAAGGACATCACTACAATCTTATAGAAATTAACAGGATTATGAGAGAATACTATAAACAATTGTATGTCAACAAATTAGATAAACTAGATGAAATGGACAAATTCTTAGAAAAATTACCAATAAAGATCCAAGAAGAAATAGAAATTCTCAAAGGACTTATAACAAGTAATGAGACTAGGTAAGCAATCTAAAACCTCCCAACAAAGAAAAGTCCAGGACCAGCTGGCTTCACCAGTGAATTCCAGCAAACATATGAAGAAGAATTAACACCAGTTCCAATCAAGCTCTTCCAAAAGATAGAAGAAGAAGGAACACTTACTAAAATATTTCTGATGCCAACATTACCCTGATACCAAAGCCAGACAAAGATACCACAAGAAAAGAAAACTACAGACCAATACCCTTTATAAATGTAGATGCAAAAATGCTGAACAAAATACTAGCCAACCGAATCCAATAGCACATTAAAAGGATTATGCACCATGACCAAGTGGGATTTTTCCAAGGAATGCAAGAGAGTTTCACCATAAGAAAATCAATCAATGTAATACACTGTATTAATAGAATGAAGGGGAAAAAACATGATCATCTCAACAGACGTAGAAAAATCTTTTGACAAAATTCAAGAGGTTTTCATGATTGAAAAAAGAAAACACTTAGCAAACTAGAAATAGAAGAGGGCTTCCTCAACATGATAGAGAGAACATACCAAAAACCCACAGCTACCATCACACTCAAATGGTGAAAGACTGAAACTTTCCCCCTAAGATCAGGAACAAAACAAAGGTGCTCACCTTCACCACTGCTATTCAACACTGTGCTGGAAGTTCTAGCCAGAGAAATTGGGCAAGAAAAAGCATCTAAATTGAAAAAGAAGAAGCAAAACTCTCTCTATTTGCAGATGGCGAGGTTCTATATATAGATAATCCCAAAGAATGCACACACACACAAACGCACCGGAGCTAACAAACAAAATCAACAAAGTTGCAAAAATCAGTTGTTTCTATACAACAGCACAGAACAGTCCAAAAAGGAAATTAAGAAAACAATTCCATTTATAATACATCCCAAGGAATAAAATACCTAGGAATAAATTTAATCAAGGAGATAAAAGACTTGTACCTTGAAAACTATAAAACATTGGTGAATGAAACTAAAGACCTAAATAAATGGAAATATATTCCGATTTCATGGATCTGAAGACTTAATATTGTTAAGATGGAAATACTTCCTAAAGTTATCCACAGATTCAATGCAACTCCTATCAAAATTCCAGTGGTCTTTTTTGCAGAAATAGGAAAGCTAATCCTCAAATTTATGTGTAATTGCAAGGGGATCCAAATAGTCAAAATAATATTGAAAAAGAAAAACAGAGTTGGAGAATTCACACTTTCCCATTTAAATCTTATGACAAAGCTACAAAAATCAAAACCGTGTGATGCTAGCATAAAGAAAGACATGGAATAAAGTCAATGGAACAGAATTGAGAGTTCAGAAATAAACCCAAACGTCTGTGGCCAACTGATTTTTGACAAGGATGCCAAGACCATTCAAGGAGGAAAGAAAAGTCTTTTCAACAAATGGTGCTGAGACAACAGGATAACTATACCCAAAAGAAGGAAACCGGACCCCTACTACATTCCGTACACAAAAATTAACTCAAAATGGATCAATGACCTGAATGTAAGAGCTAAAACTGTTAAACTATTTGAAGAACATATAGGAGTAAATTTTACGACCTCAGACTTGGTAATGGATTCTTAGATTTGACACCAAAAGCACAAGCAACAAAAGAAAGAAATAGGTAAGTTTGACCTCATAATAATTAGGAACTTTTGTGCATCAAAGAAGATTATCAAGAAAGTAAAAAGACAACTTTCGTATGAAGAACTCTTACAACTCAACAACAACAATGAAACAAACAACTCAATTTAAAAATAGGCAAAAGACTTGAGTAGTCCTTTCTTCAAATGGGCCAACAAGCACATGAAAAGATGTTCAACATTATTGGTCAAGGAAATGCCACAAATCAAACCCACAATGAGATGCCACTTCACACCCTCTAGGATAGTTGTACTTTACCAAAAAATTGGCACAAAAATAACAAGTGTTGGTAAGAATGTGAATTTGTAAAACTTGTATGTTGCTTGTCAAAAGTAAAATAGGGTAGCTACTGTGACAGTTTGAAAGTTCCACAAAAATTTAAACATAGAATTACCATATGATCAAACAATTCTGCTCTTATATATATATCCAAGAGAAATAAAAATGTATGTCAACATAGAAACTTGCATATGAATGCTCATAGCAGCATTCTTCATAAGAGCCAAAAGGTGGAAACAACTCAAATGCCCATTAATAGATGAATGGAGGACCGATTGTGGTACATACATTCAATGAAATATTATTCAACCATAAAAAGGAATGAAGTATTGATGCATTCTATAACTTGGATGAACCTTGAAAACTTTATGCTGGACGAAAGAAGCCAGACACAAAATGTAACATATTGCACCATCCCTTTCTTATGAAATATCCAGTATAGGAAACTCCACAGAGACAGAAAGCAGGTTAGCAGTTGCAAGGGAGGGAGGATAGAATGGGGAGTGATTACTGAGTAAGGAGGAGTTTTCTTTTAGGATAATAAAAATGTTTTGAAACTAGAGAGAGGTGGTGGTTGGAAATCATTGTGAACCCACTAAATGCCACTGAAATGTATCCCTTAAAATGGATAACTGTCTATTATTTACCTCAATTTTAATAAAACACACAAGTTTGCCGTCTTACAGTTTTGGAGGTCAGAAGTCCAAAATCAGTTTCACAGGATTAAAGCCAGTGTCAGCAGGGCTGGCTTCTTCTGGGGGCTCTGCGCGGGGAATGTGTTTCCTTGCCATTTTTAGCTTCTAGACACTGCCTACATTTCCTGGTTTATGATCCCTTCCTCATAGATCTCCAACTTCTTGCTTCCATTGTCGCATCGCCTATTAATCTCTAATTCTGATTCTACTGCCTCCCTCTTATAAGGACCCTTGCGATTACACCAGGCCCATATGGATAATGCAGGATAATCTCCCCATCTCCAACTCCTTAACTTCATCAGATCTGCAAAGTTCCTTTTACCATGTGAGGTAACATATTCACAGTGACAAATAAAAATGGCAAGCAATAGGATATATTGGAGTATATGAGGAAGACATTTGGTATAAACCTAATTTGGCCTGACTTTGTTTTTTCTAAGAGGGCCTGACTGTGGCTGTTGAGCACGCATTGTATATCTGCTTTAAAACATTTCCTATGGCAAGAACAAAGGTCCTTGAGATAAAGGTGCAACTTCCCCCCACATTGGCATTTCCTTAGGGATAAGCATCTTTCCTTAGGCTAGGAACTGATTGCTGCACTCACCTTTGACCACCCAGCTCACCTGTGACCACCTGGTTTGAGACAACAGACTGCCACCCTGCTGTGTTCATCAAGACAGCAGACCTACCTGCTATTTCCATCAATCGCTGTGCCGACAGAGCAGTCTCGCGACCATTGTAAAAGGGACATTTCAATCCTATGTGAAACATACTCTTTCGGGTATATAACCACGCTGTGCACCCCACTTCTTCGGTGCCCTTTCTTCCTTCGTGAAGAAAGGGCCCGGGCCATGGTCCTCAGATTTCAGCTCAGAATAAACTCTCCCAAATTTTCATTTATAGATTGGTTATGGATTATTTTGTCGACAACAGGTCCCATGGATGAGGAGGTGGGTATCTTTGGGGACCATTATTCAGCCTACTACAAGGGCTAAAGATCTAAATGTGGGACTCTTTTGCCTACAAATGGCCTTCAAAGTCATAGGAGCAGAGTGTGAACACCCCCCACCCTCCTTTTATGTCATGACTCCCCTCTTATCAAGGTCTTACTTTTGCTTCATCCCTTTTTAAAAGAAAGGTGCATGGTGGTTATACTATCTAATTCCTCTAGCACATGAGTACAAAATTCTTGAGCTTTAACATTTTCCTTCAAAAGTTTTGCCAGCATTTATGTATTGTTTTCTGTCACATACTACAGCAGAGGATAAGGATGACATCAGAAAAAATTTTGTTCACTTGTAGGCAGGGAAACTAATTGTTTTTCCCCATGGATGCCTCCAGTCCTCTCTTTCCTAAAAGTTTGCCAGTACATATCTAAGAATGGCTCTCAATTAACGTGACCTGATAACGACAAACCCCTCTAAGAGACACACCTAGGTCTTTTTATTCCGCAGCAAAGTTTCTTCGTTTACTTATCCAGTAACACTTTTTTAGTATCTACTCTATGGCCATAGTGATCAAGAAAGATTAGGTCCTAGCACTTATGGAACATACCTTCAAGTCAAAGCGAGAAATAATAAATAAATATAATATAATTTCATGGAGTGATATAAACAGTGAAGGGAAATGAAGAAGGTAGAGGAAAAGACAGTAATGAGGGGAGCACCCTCTCAGATGGGGATGCTGAAAACTGTTGAGGCATGAGTACCAGGCCAGAGGCGCTGGTGGTGGTCAAGTGGGCTGCCAGAAACCAGGAATTTAAAAACATTAATTGTAATTGTGGTTATTGCTGATGTAGTTATTTAAGTTTCATCTCTGTTGATGGTTATGTTCTTAAATTTAATCCTCATCTTCTGTCCTCCATGTCTGTAATCATCTGGCTTGTTATTTTAATTTATTTAATAAACATATTCTAGTGTCTCCTATATACCAAACTCTGATTTAAGCACTATATAGTAGTAATTGATTTAATTTAAATATCATAAATCCCTTTGAGGCAGATACTATCATTAGCCCCATTTTACAGCCAAGAACACTGAGGCACAAGAAGGTTATACAACTAGCCCAGTGTCACACTGCTAGGACAGATGGGGTCAGGATTTGCACTCAGAAAGTTACACCTTCAGAGTCCACACTCTTAATTCTATTCGATGTTGTCTCTCTAGTCATCACTGTGCTCATTTTCTTTCCATTTCGGTAAAAAACTATCCAGTTTGCCTTTAATATCATTGGCTCAGTCTTCTGCATCATCAGTTTTGCTATTTTCTCTCTCCACTAAGGATTAAATTTCACAATTGCATGTTTAGTTTCTTTGCAGTCCTCATCATCACCATTTCAGGCTATTTCTTCCTCATCACGTTTTGTTCCTGTTTCACGGAAGCCAAGTACACAATCTTTTTAATATGTTCCATGTTGGGGTTTTCCTGATTTCCAATCAAAGTTAGCAGAGATGCATCCAGACTTGGTGTTTACCAGCAGATGTAGTGTCTATAGTTCCCTCCACCCCACTTGTTGACCACTTTGGTTTTGGTAAAACCCCTTTGCAGGCATATCACTAAAGGGCAGAAGGATGGACACAGGGATCCTGAGCCCCGAGGTCTAGCAGACATCTATTTAGGACGTCCCTACTGCATAAATGTCCTTCTGCAATCCCCTGGCTCATGGAGACTCCATAGTAAAGGAGTACTCTCAAAGTAATCTCCAGCCTGCCATGCAGCTAGAGTCCCTCCTACCTGCAGAACTTTACTCACTGAGACTGTATCTTCCATGTAATAATACTCATATCCATAATCCTTATTTCCTTCCTTCTCTGTAGTTTTATTGGAGTTTCATTCTCCAGGGGACATAGAAAGGAGAATTATTGGGGTGGGAAGGTGGAGAACCACATTCTGAGCATGTCAAAGGACAGTAAAATGGGACAGGAAACAGGGCTGTCAATTAACTGGTCAGCTCCAGTTCTGATTGTCAACAGCAGCCACCACTTTGATGTCAAAAGCAGCCACTTTGAGGCTGGTGCCTCTGTGGTCATGGTCACTGAATATTTTGGATAACTCCTCTTGGCAGAGACACATTCTAAAGGAGATCAAGCTTGCCCTGTTTCATCGGCTAAGCATATGTTGGCCCCCGACTTGTGGCTCTCGTTTTAGTTTTATAGATCTTGTAATCTTTGCTGGCACTCCCACAGATTCTGGTAGCAGAGGCCATTGTCTTGGTTATGGGTATGAGTCGTTCATTCCCCAAATACTAATTAAGAAACTACTACATGCCAAGCATTTTGCTATGCCCTGGAGCTACAATCCTAAGTCACAAATACTTGATTCTACTCCCACAGATTTCTATCTTTTCCCATGTCTTCATAGTGTGAATCTGGAAAACTCTCTAGAAACTGCTATCCAGAAATAATTTTAAACCAGGAAATGATAATAACTTTTTAATGAGAAGCATGAGCAAAGCAGTGATGAAAATAGAAAAAAGCACTGGGCTGGGAACGAGACAACTTAAGTTCTTGTCCTTGCTTTGCCACTGATATCTGAGGACCTTGTGTGAGTCACTTAATGCCTTGAGGTCTCAGTTTCCCATGTGTAAAATGAATGGGTTGGACCAGATTCTCTCCAAGATCCCTTCCAGCCATAAAATTCTATGTTCCCAAGATAAATGTTCTTCCCATTAAAGTGGGTGTCTCAGAAGTCATTTTTTATCAGTGGATCTCAAGCCTTATATTTATCAATACAGTAGTCTGGTTCTCCTGACCCTCTTTGTACCATTCCTAATAAGAAATGTACCAACCATATGTGAAACACATGGGGTCTGTCCAAAGGCCATGCAAGATACATAAATTTCGCAAGTGAAAGATGCAAAACACATGTTGACACATCTCAAATCCACATGTACATTTTGGTTACGCTTTAATGGCACTTAATTTTGAGGGTCATTCAGAAATCTGTTTAAGGTACTGCTATAGAATGACTTCTAGATGGGGCCCAAGAGGTCCTTGTGTAAAAACAAGTAAAATTGTCTAAATTTCTGTGAGGCAGCCAGAGAAGTGGAAGTCTTCTGAAGTTGGTCATAGAGTTAGGCATTTCACACCTTGCAGCATCTTGATAAAGTCACAATAAAAGAGAAGGCTAAGTGAATATCAAATGAGTTGTCTCACATTAGGGGATGGCAGTCTACCTAAAAACCCACAGTGGAAAGACACAGCTGGTTCATCTGCTTTGGCCATAAGCCCTTATTGGGGGCCCTCTTCCAGAGTTCTGCATGTGCTGGCCACACAAGTGTAAGTTCATGCCCTTCTCGCTGCCTACAGAATGTCTACTCATTCCTCAGGACCCTGCTCAAACATCACCTCCTCCGTGAAGCCTTCCCTAATCTCTCTGAATAAATAGGTTACTCAGCATTAATGCCATGACTCTTTCTATCTCATTCTACATCAATTTCTGTGCCTATGTCAAGTACCCTGTCTGTTTTTCTTACTGAGTAATAATTATTGAGTAATTATTGAGTAATAAATGTGCTTCTGTGGTCTTTGGAATTCCCAGGGCTTAGTAGTATGCCTGGCTTGTTTGTTAATAAATCCGTGAATCAATGAATGAACGTCTGTCGACACTGAAAGTCTGAGATTCAGTTGGATCTTTAACCTTGGAGGTTTGACAGGAGCAGCCAAAGTCAGTACCCTGTTTCAGAGCAGAGACCTCAGCTCTGTGAATTTTCCGCCATGGAAAAACTCAAACTCTATTTGAAAAGAACAGTATACTAGGTCAAGAAGAGCCTAGTAAGCACCTGCTAAAGTGTCCCACATCATCCTCCACCCAGAGAGTTTACGAGGAAAGGAAACCACGGTGTAGGGAAGGGGCCCTCAAATTGCTTGCTTACTGTTAAAGTAGGGAAGGAAGTACAGGCACGTGATACAGAGGATAAGCGGTACCCGAGAAGGGAGAGACAAAGTCTGACGGATGAGGGCCAGCTAACAGCAAAGCCAAGAGGCCAGGAAAGCTTCTACAGTTGCTGATGCCCCCATCCATCTTCTAAAGCTGTGCTGTTCAATACAGTGGCCACTAGCCATAGGAGGCGATCGAGCACTTGAAACTCAGCCAGTCCCAAGTGGGATGTGTTGTACACGCAAAACACACCAAATATCAAAGGCTTGATTCAGAAGAAAAAGAATGAAAAAATATTTCATTTAATTACTTTTTAATATTGACTACATGTTAAAATGTTGAAATGACAGTATTTTAGATATATTGGGTAAAATGAAATATATTATTTAAACTAAATTTGCTTGTTTCTTTTAACTTGTTACAACGTGGCTATTAGAAAATTTTAAATTACATATGTGGCTCACATCTGTGGCTCACGTCACATTTCTATTGGACAAGGCCTTTCTAAACCATTTTTTCCCTGTAATCCCAGCCATCATCTCATCAGTTTAGAGTTATCTTTGGTTTTGGGGGTGTTAACCAGGAAGCTCTGGAAGGAGCGAGTATCTCCAAGACCCAGAAGTGTCTGCTCTCATGGTAAATTGACATATATTCATGGAGGCAAGAGGCCAACTCAGTGGAGCTCATGGCAACCACCAATGGGTCCTGCATGGCTTCTTCAGTTCTGGCTGAATTTTCCCCTTCACAGCAGGAGGGAGTTTTAAAGAGGGATTGATATTTTCCACAAGCACATACTGATAAGAGCAAGTGGCCAGGATGCAGGGCAATAAACGGAACCATCTACAAGGGCCAGGCAGGTAACTAACATGAACAGGTAAAGCCAGCCAAGTATATTCTTTCAATCCAGTCACACTTTATCTGCATATTAAACACAGAGGAGTTTTCTTCACTTCCCCAAAGAAATATGCTCTCTCCCTATTCTTTTCTTGTTTTTGTTTTTGAAACGTATGATATTCTTGGCCAATCTTTCATTTTTCTGCTTTTGCCATCAAAAGAAATTTCACTCAACTCTTAACTCAATTTAAGAATTAAAAAAAAAAAAACCAGTGCAAACAAAATGATAGATTGCAGCTGACACTGGCCTCCGGGTTGGGGCTCAGTAGGGAGTTGTGGGGAGTGTGGAGAAGCGCATACTGTGGCCCCACCCACAGGAGCAGCCCTGACTCTGCGCCAGCCAGTAGGTGCCAAGTGGTAATGTGGGCCCCCTGTGGCCATCTGGTTTTATAAGAAATGCCAGAAATCTGGATATTTATGTAAAATCTCCTAATTTTCAAGTGTCGCCAACTAATTCAAATGTTTTAAAAACATAGTATTAGCCAGAATTCTGTGATCCAAACAAAACAATATCTAAAGCCTAGGTCTGGCTCATAGGCCACCAGTTTTCAATCATTGGTCTGGAGCTAGACTTTATCTGCCTCGTAGGAAAAAAAGAAAAAGGAAATTAATATTTTTTGAATACTTACTATATGCCTGGAACTTCATCTCCTTTCCCTCATGTAATCATCCCAATAGCCTAGAAGTATTATGAGCCTCATTTTCCCAACTGAAGAAACAGAGGTTCATTTGAGTTAAGTGATTTGTCCAAGATAACTCAACTAGAAGCTTCCAAACTGGGGAAGCTGTCTGCTTATTGTTCCCTAAACCTGTCTTCATACCACTGCTTTCTGCACACTCCCAGCTTGGGAGACCTCACCCAGTTACCTGCTGTCCAACTCATCCCCTCATCACCCCAGTCGTCATCGGCCTCCTCAGATCTCCTGGGTGCTCACTCCCTGTGTGTTCTTGGCAATCAGAAGTGCTCATGTCTTTGTCATTTCTCCCCAAGAAGGTAGGGACTGGGACCCACTTTTCTAAACCTTCAGTATAAATCACAAGGATGTACACCTAACACAGACTCAATATGTTTGTTGGTTGCAATACAATATCATCTCTTGGCTTGCTCATTTCCTTCGCCCCTCTTTGTGTGTTCCATTCATGTCCTTCACGTCTCCGCCTGGATCATTCACAGTGACTCTTTATTACAGCACTGATGGAAAGAGCGATTTCACACGAGACCTATAGAAGATGGGAATAGGTGCTCGGAGAGGAGCAGGGTAGGAACCAGCCCTTACAAGCCTTCATTTGCCAGATAGGATCCTGAGGCCCAGAGGGAGTAAGGGCTGGTCCAGTGTTACTCAAGACTGGAGTCACAGCGCTGGAAGGAGAATCTAGTCTTGCAGACAGACTGGGAGCCAGAAGTAGAATCCCAACAGGCTTGCCAGGATCGAGGTCCTCTTTGCCCAATGTCTTCCTCTTTCCCTAATATTCCTCGAGCGTCTCCACTTTTTCTCTTTTCAACACAATGAAATTCTCTTTGGCTAGACTTGATAGTTTCCATCAGGCAAAATGGCTTCAGGCTGGAATAAGCTCCTCCTCTTCTTCTCCAGATTAGGTTGCCAGCTACCCACACCCATCTTGGGGCCCCTCTGGCAGCCATTTATGGGCCCCCATGAGGGGAGGGAACATAGTAATAACCAGAATCTTGTATATTCCTGAAGCAACTTACTAGTAACAAGGCACTTCCACATCCCTTATTTTGTTTGACATTTACAATAGCCCTATAATTAGCAAGCAGATGTTATCACGCCCACTTTACAGATGAGCAAACTCCAGACCATAGAAGTTAAGTGACTTGCCTAAGTCATAGGCAGCACTCACACTTGGACACAATCTTCTGAATTCTTAAGTGATATCGTATCCTCTCGGTTGTTTTTTTTCCTTCCACAACGATTTTTATTCTTCTGATGGAAAACTTCTACCTCTCCATAACATAAAACTGGAAAAATATTAAAATGTAGAAGGAAGAAAATAAACGAGAGTCCTCATCTTACAACTCAAGATAACTATGATTAACAGGTTCACGTATTTTCATCCCTTCTTTTCTCTCTGTGTGTATCTTTTTATCTGATTCAGAAGCCTACTATTTATATGTAGCTTGTATTATGGTACACCTAACATTATGTTAGGAAAAGTTCCTATGTCATTAGATATTTATTGAAAATATAATTTTTAATAATTGCAAACATTCTATCCAGCATAAGAGACTTCCTCCCTTTGGACATAATTTTGCAATTAAAAGTGATACTGTGATAGACATCCTTATGGCTAAATTTTGGTCCACATCTCTGGATAGGTTAAAAAGTGAAAATGTTCTTTAGGATGTATAGTGAACCAAGCAATTAATCGACAAGTGTTCCAAGGCCGTGAGCTTGAGCATCTCGTAAGTGTTGGACACTGGGCATACAGGGAGCAAAAACTATGTGCACTGTTTTCTCAAAGGCCAACTCTTTTCATTTCTGCTGCCAAAATATTTCCCAAATCTGATCCTTCCCCATCACCCCTGATCTAGTTCAGGGGACTCCTGCCACATTGGTCTCCTGCTCCTAGCCTCTCCAGCCCCAAATCCATCCTCTGCATGGCAGCCTGGAAGAGCTCTCTAAGGCTGTATCTATGCCATCCTGTAAGGGAAAACCCTTCACTAAATTCCCGTTGCCTTTCATAAAAAAACCCAGAGTCCTTAAATTCTGATGCTATAAAATCAGAATCAAAAACAAGTCCTGGGGGCCGGCCCCGTTGCCAAGTGGTTAAGTTTCACGCGCTCTGCTTCAGCAGCACAGGGTTTCGCCTCTTGGAATCCTGGGCGCAGACATGGCACCACTCATCAAGCCATGTTGAGATGGCGTCCCACATGCTACAACTAGAAGGACCCACAACTAAAAATACACAACTATGTACCAGGGGGCTTTGGAAGAAAAAGGAACAATTTAAAAATCTAAAAAAAAAAAAAAAGTTCTGACACCCAGAAAGCATTCAATAAATGCCCCTCACTCTCCAGAGCAGTTGGTGCTCAATAATTGTTTTGCATGTTTTTCTTCCTCCCATTAGCCCAGAAGTCCCCTTACCACAGTGCCCCCATTCTGTCTCTCTCCCGTCTGCCACAACTTCCAACACAGGCCTCTTCCTTTGGGAGGGGGCATTTATGGAGTTCTAGATGAACTGGTTCTTTATGTACAGAAAGACGTCAAGACCTAAACCTGTAATCAAGTCAATCTTCAAGGAAAACTCTGCTCAGAGAAACTTAGAAGCTGCTAATGATTTCAGAGTCGTCTTTAAAAGTATATTTTTAGAATATATAAAAATATATTTTATTGTCATTAGAAAATATACTAAAAATACAGGTTGAAAGTCATCGCCCCTTTTTTCAGAGATGAGTTTCTCACCCACCCCCCACCATCCTTTCATCGATTTTTCAGCTTTGGATGGGGCCACCCAAGGTCTGCGGGCTCTGACAACAGAGTCTGATCATTCTGGTTTGGGGCAGCTCAAGGTAATCAGTTTGAACAGAATCCTCAAGCTAGTTCCATTTCTATTCCTTCTTAAATGGGAAAGAAATTGAAAAGACAATGTCAAAGAGTGCTCCAAGTGACAAGGCAGAAGATGGTGACTTCCTTCAAAGGAAATATGTCCTTCCTCTTGTGTAGCTTCTCCTGCTTCAAATGCTTCATCATCTCAGCAGCAAGAGCTCTGTGACATGACAATGATGATGGTCTATTTACAGGTCACCTACACTCTCTCACTGGATTCTTACAATACCATGTGAGGTAGCAGGGCAGCCAGTATTATATCTATAAAATAGAGAAGAACCCTGAGCTTTGGAACGTGTTGGTGGTTTGGCCACAGCCTGGAAGCAATAAGAGGCTGAGTCAGGATGCAGTCGCATCACTCTTCCCAGCCAGTGGGCACTTTAGCGTTAGGCTGAGATGTTCTGGTCCTATGGGACAACTGCCCCTCTTTCCCTGACTCCCATGTTGCCCTGTAAATGGTGAAGAATCCTACACTGGGCCTCCTGGAAAAGCCATGTGGATAACCAGAGCAAACCCCTCAAGGTCTTGGAAGGCAAAGACATTAGTCATTCTAGGAGTTGTCATTGTAGATCTCTCACCCAGGTAGCCCCCGCAGAGGTAGGGGTTCCCTGGGCACCTGCTGCATTGCATTCCCCACCTCCCTGCTCAGAGGGTTCAGCACCTCATGCTGGGACTTCTTCAAAAGCTCTCAACCAGTTCCCTGTTTCTGATCTTACCTCCCTCCAAGCTTTCTTCCTGCCAGTTATCTTCGTTTCTCTTCTCCTCACTGTCCTATTTAAAACCTCAATAGCTTTCCATCCTCTGCACAAGGAAGTAGACACCTTAGCCTGCACTAAAGACTGTCTCATTGTTCCCCTACCTATGGTGCCAGCCCCATCCCCACACCTTCCACACAGGGACTGAGAGGTTGGCCTGTCTTCGCTCTGAAGCCTCACTCACATGAGCCTTTCACAAGCCCTGCTCCCACCTGGAATCCAAAACTTCAAAACTTGCTTCAGGTTCTGCCTCCAAGTTTCCTCTCAGTAGACCAGCCTTTCCCACCCAGACTTCAGCACCCTGACGTCCTAAGAAACTGGTCTACTGCCGCACTCAGGTCAGCTCCAACCTATAAGTTGCCATTACTGTAAAGAAGCTGTTGTGTCCTACCAGCCTTGGCTCTCCAATTTGCTAACAAATTCCCTGAAGGCTAAAACTATGCCTTAATGACTTCTCTGTGAGCCTCAAACCAAGCCACTCACTGCCAAGTACAGGGTAGGTGCTCAAAAGCTCCTCACTGGATAGGTGGATACGTGAATCAGCATCATGACAGCAGGTATAACAGATGCAGCACTGAGCTGAGAGTCAGGAAATCCAGCCAGTTATGAGGCCTTGGGAATCTCTGTTTCTCCTTCCCGAGCTATGCTGCTCATTTATAAAATAAAGAGATTAGGCAAGATAATCTCAAATACTACTTCAAGCTTTGTGAGTCTCTAAATGTATGGGGTAGATGGAAACTTTTCTGCTGGGAGACCAAAAAAATAATTGTTTGGAGGGCCATACCTCTGCCACGGATTGGAAACAAAATCATTGAAGACCTACTTTCTCACCAAATGTTGACCGTGCATCCTGCAAATCCATTGATTTTTTTTTAAGCCCCCAGATCTCGTGGCCATAATGAGATCCACACACTTGTCAGGTGCTGAAGTCGTTTGGCCTTTGCCCTTAATCTCACCGGCCCCCAGCACATGGGAGTTGGCCAAGATTTTCACACACGTGTTCCCTCTTACCTAATCTTTCAAAAGGAAACACAGCATTACAAAGTTTAGAGAGTCAGGAAGGGAAAAGAAAGAGGGTGGAGAAAAACAGAACTTGAAAAATAGTTTCCCAACCAAGAAAAGTATATTAAATTTGCAGGCCATTCAACCAAAAAGCCCATCTGAATTTGGGGGACATTTTTTGTGAATGTCTGGGTCGTAGTGGTTACAACACACACAAATACACACCCGCCATCCTATCTGAACATAAATACAAGGTTTACAAGTGAAGCATATTTCTCAGGCACCAAAACAGTGGTAATTAAATTCATGGGGTATGTGCACTACAGGAAAACCAGAGTCCCAGCAGCCCAAGACCTTATAAAGTAGCTGATCATGACCAACACCATAATTACTCGTGAGCTCAAGGAATGTACGCCAGGCCTCCTCAGACTTGTCTAATATCAGGCAAGAAAGCACCATAATTATATTTCATACCTGGGGCCAACCCTAGAACCATATGTACCGAGGGAAACATCGTCTCAACTCTCTGTGCCCTCTGAGGTGAAACCGGGTACTTGGACTTGTTGCCTTAGAGAAAAACAGTAAATCTTGATTGAGCTAAAATTAAAAAGAAAAAAACATCAGGAAAATATTCACAAATGCCAAACAAAGGGCAAAAAGTGCCATTTAACTTAGTGAAAAGCTGAGTGAAATTCTAAATGTAAAATGTCTATGTTATCACCTAAGATGCAAATTAAATTAAATGAGTAAAATTATATGAGTAGATGGGGAAAAGCTCACCTCCTATTATTACAGAATGTAGGACATTTTCATCACAAACATAAAAGTTTTCTCAATTGGATGCTATAGATTGTGACAGGATTTTAATTCCATTACTTCTCTTGATTCCAATAATATCTGAGCAGTAAGCAAAGCAGGAGTTACTAGTTCCTCTTCTGACCATTGATAAACCTGCTGTCCTGAGAAGCGACGTGACTTATCCAAGATCACACAGCTGCTCACCAGCAGAGCTGGAACGGAAGCCTCAGCCCTCTGAGACCCGAGCACACATCCATCTCTCTCTTCCACGTCACCCCTGGGGTTGGAGGCATGTTGATTTATTTCTTGTTTCTGTAAACTCTTGGCTAAAAAAAGCTAATGCATTCATATTGGATTTGGATTCAGAACAAATTTTTTAGTGCCGAGCCAAGCGATCTAAAAAAGCACTTTCACCTACTTAATCTGGTTTGAATCTCAAAATTCTAAAAACTTCGCATAAAAAGAATTTAAAATTTTTTCCAGTGTCAAGTGTAAGCAGGCTAATACATCCCGAAACGCTGATGCAGTGAGTCTTTATGATGAGGCGCTACAGTAATGAGATCTGTGAAACCACTCCAACACGGCAGTCCTGAGTCTGAACCACAGGCCCACCACTCAGTAGCTGTGTGACCTTGGGCAAATGATTTAACCTCTCCAAGCCTCAGTTTCCTAATCCAGGAAATGGACAATACCTACTTATCGAGAATATGAGAAATTTCCTGACATATAGTGATTACCAACGATTGTTAATCCTCTCCCTTTCCTTGCTCCAGTCTTAAAATTTAGGTTAGTAAAATACTGAGTGTGCCTCTAGGCTCATTGTGCTAAAAACCCACTTGACCGCTGCATTGGTTGATCTTTGATTCAGAATCTTTGTATGGTACCATCTATTAACTGATAAATATTTATGTGCAGCCACTGTTCTAGGCTCTGATCTTTGGGTGGTGAACAAAACCAACAAATCCTTCTTCCTAGAGCTTGCGTTCAGCCACGGGACAGCTTCTTGGCTTTGGTCAGTATTTCTGCATATGGAGGGTGGGAGGCTTAGTGAGCAAATTTATTGGTAAAACTTTGAGACTCACCTACAAGTTGGCCTCACCAATCACGATCTGGTCCACTCACTTCCCCCAAGGCACAGACCAGGTCCCTGGGAGGATGCTCCCTGATGCACAGAAGGCAGTGAGCATATCCCAGGGGCTTCTTTACAGCCACTAAAGCAGTCAGTTGATTCTTTGCTCTAGAATCATGGTCACTGGGACCATATCCTTATCCAATCTCGTGAGATACCCCAATCCACCATGCTAGGGAGGAGTTGAAGGTGACTTGGTGTACCCGACAACTTGCCTAAAAGTTGGGTTTATCCTTAACAGCTTGGCTCTGACTTTTTCTAACTGACAGCTGCATTTCCAGCACACGAGAGGTGGCGACAACTTACATCACCTCAAGGGGCCCAGATCTTTGCCAACGTCTTCCCCTTTCCTCTCTCCATAGAGCTTACTTCCAAGTGCCCATTACGATGTAAAACAGGACAAAAGGCCAGCCAAGTCTGCCAAAGTCTCGTGGCCTCCCACTCTCCTGGATCTTCTCCAAGCTTCAGGCCCTGTGCTGGCGCCCCTGGGAACACCCAGTGCAAGCAGGTTGGCATTGGGGGACAAGCCACAAAAGTGTCTGTGTGGTTGCATAAGTAGGTCCATTCTCTTCATTTTTATTTCCCTTCTCAGTGTCTCTTAGCAGAACGCTTCTCTGGTTTTGAAAGGCCTCCGCAGGAATGCGCGGAACAGAACGGTGACTCAGAAGATGGTGACCGAGTCATCTGCTTTGCATTGCCGAGAACATTTTTCACATGTTACTGGGTGAAACTAGCAATAAAGGGCACCAAGTGCTAGAAATAGAACAAAAAGAGATAAAGAAAAAGAAAAGGGAAAAAATATCTTCTTTCCTCCGGAGAAAATCTGCCTTGATTCAGGACATTGGTGTTGTAGGAAAAATCGTTTTGCTTTGAACGGCTCTCTTTCTGACTCACTTTTTGGAAAGAATGTGCTGAGCAGATAACCCCATCCCCCCAAACAGCTCTGCTGAAATCTGAACAGTCTGAGTCGTCCTTGTTGACTTGTGAAAGAGATCTCTCTATACTCATTTGGGCTCCAAGCACGTCACATGATACCAATACATTCCAAATGCTAAGATACAAGATTACTACTTAACCAGGGAACAAACCAACAGGAATTTTAATCAAGACAATATCCAATAATGAATAAAGATGGAATGTTTTTGGAGGGATTCCAGAATACACATTTGGGAATTTTTAATCTTGCTCTTCTTTGAATCTAGCAAAAATATTTTAAACTTTTCTGACCATGCCATTTCAGGCTGAATCCAGAAACCAGCTACTATCTAAGGTATTAAAGCATTTCATCTACACAGACATCGAGTTTCCCAAATCTAGGCCAGTAATTGATACCAGATTAAGTGAAATATGCATCACTAAAGTTTCTTGAAATGAGCGTTTATGCTGAATTATTTCATGATATAAAAGATGAAAAGAAATCAAGACAATAATGATCAGTATGTGACAAGTTTACTGTTTTTGATATTGCTATATTTTAGGACTCATTGTATTTCAATGCTTGTATTCAGACCAGATTTATTCATAATAGTTTATCAGATTGCTTAATTAAACCACACTCACCTATTGGAGGCCAAATATGCGGCACGAGTTTGAAAGTTATCTGAATCAACACTAAATGTAAAGGAAGCTTTTTTACAATGATTATAGTCAGCTGCAACTCACCTGAAAAGTGAATTTCAACATTATTTTAATTGTCTTTGAAACAGTAAGAAGGCAGTGGTCCCGTAATGAGTTTGAAGATTACAGGCCATGGAGCTATTCTTCCTGTTGTCATGTGGGGATTTTCCACACCCACCCCACCCCGAGCACCAGCACCCAATGGAAACAAAGCCTTCCCTTTCATCACGCTGCTTTGAGCACTGGTGTTTGGATCTTCGAAAAGGACCAAGTGATGGTTGGAAGAAAGATGCTACAGGTGGCACAGAGATTAAATGTGACATGTTACACTATAGGAAAGGTATTTTTATAGAACATGCATGCAGAAGATCAAAGACTTCACTGTGCTTATTTTTGTCCTCACACACCTACTAAACCTGCATTTCTGCTGATGAGTGAAATTCTAGCTCTTTGGCAATCCCAGGACCCTAAATTGATACATCATCCAGCAGCATTAAAATGCTGGTTTTGCATGATTAAAAGTGTGGGTGCACAATTTCACTGGGAGGAATGAGAGTTGTAGTCACTTAAAGTAAATCAAGACTAAACAACAAAAATGAGAAAAATGGCCTGTGTAATTGCCCTGTTGGTCGTCTCAATATCCTAGCTGAAGGAGAGATTAGAACTGAGGTCTGAGCTGGGGGTTTTTCTGCGGTGGATGCCGGTCCTAGGGCAGGTTCTCTGACATGCCCTGAGTCAGCTTCTGATCTGGGGGAGAAGGCGGGACACACGGCTGAGACAGCATTTCTGAAGTCCTCTTGGACACAGTAACTCATTGATGTCTGCTCTTTTTTTTTTTCCACTTTATTAATTTGTTTTCTAAACAAAAAGAATAATTTTCAAATCATCTTGAATATTACAGATTTTACCCGGGTATCCTGACCAAGCATTTCAGATGAAATCTCATAGACGTAGTGAAAGTTTAAAAGCTGAACAAGTCTAAGCCATGGAACAAACTCATCACACCAGAGTTGACAGTATTCCCAAAGAATAGGAGAAGCTAATAGAGTTATATACGTTTTAAGAGGTAGATACAATCATGTGTGCACAATATAAAACAGAAGGTTTCTAATGATTGAAAAAGGAGGGGAAGCAAAGCTATGTGGTAGTAGCTTGGTGAACTTTGGCTGAACCTCTGTGTTTGGCAGGCTCTGGTGCGGACAGTCTAGGATGAGGCATTAGGGCTCGCATCTGAGAAGCTGACATCAAGCAGACAGCAAGACATGATATCTTATTTTCCTGAGCCATGCTGACACAAATTGAACTCCCCTTATTATTTTCTTATGCCAGTAAAGTTGCACTTGGAATTTAAGCATTTTGCGTGCAGATGTTGAAGGCTGGGTTGGTTTAATTTAAATAATTTGCAGATTGCTTAGTAGCACTCCAAAGATGGGCATGCCCTTCATCTGAGTTCAATTTTATGAGCTTTGGTTTCTGATCCTCTGCAAGGTAAAACTGAAGCGTTTACAAACCCAAGTGCTCCAAGATCCCACTGCCGCTGCTTTGTTAATTGAAGAAAATGGAGAGGCCCCAATGTTGTCTCTAATTTGCTCAACTTTTTACCTTTTCATGGTTCTCCACCTTAGGAAAATCAAAGTCCTTAGGAAGGACCAGATGGGGGCTGGGAGGCAGATGGACTGAGACGGTAAAGTATCAAAATTAAAAATCAGACATAATGAGGACTGACTTGTTATAAAATACTCATTCCTGTCTTCTGGCTTTCGAATCACTTGGCTTCCAGTTTTTCTGGGCCATAGCAATTATGCATTTGTGCTGTTATGCAGGCCCCTTCCCCCACCAGGCATTGCTTTCACCGGTGTTTACTCACCCAGTTTTTCTAAAGATTATATGTGAGCTCCCAGGAGCCCAGGCATAGATGCATGATTGTGCTCTCATTTATATATAAGTGTCGACTGCCTTTATTTTCCAGCATAGGGCTTGTTTGCCCAGCTAGGCCCCACATACTAAACAAAACGAGGGAATGCTTCCTGGAAGAAAGTAAGATGTCAGTGTACATTACAAGCCCCCTGGGGTAAACGGAGAGCATTCATAAAGGACTAAAGAAACGTACTTTATAATGAAATGTACCTCATATAATTTATGACCCAGTACTCAGGGATGAGTTTTTCTCTTTGGGAATGTATGTCTGCATGTGAGAGAGAAGAGAGTGTGCGACTGTATAAAATTCTTAATAATAATCTGGGGAAAAAATGTTCTTTCCAGTTTGGGCAATGACCAAAAGCAATTTATATTGACCTCTGTGAATTCCCAAGGAGGACGTGAGGTCTCCCCTCCCCTCCCTGCTGTGGTCAGTGTGCTGGGTGTGGTCATGGCCTTGATCTCAGATGCAGAGAACTTTCTCTCCCTACGTAAGGGGAAGGGAGAGTGGGATATGCAGAAAGAGGTAGACAGTGTGTGTGTTGATGGGAGAGGTCCATCCTGCTCCTCCATCTGGGGCTGTCTCAGAGCTCCCTTCCCCAAACATGCTCTCAGCAGGAATGTATTCACTTGCAAGAGATAAACACTCACAGTTGGAGTTGAAAGTCTTCAGTTGTTAAAGTCTCTATTTTTCACTTATGATGGACAAGGTAAGAGGGCTTGGACCAAATCCTTTCTTTTTCTTTTTTAGAAAAGAAAATACAAATAAAACACATTTTTTTTTTTTTTTTTTTTTTTTTTTTTTGCTTTAACTCCCATATTGAAAAATCTCACAGGGGCATCGATTTGACCTTTTGGGTAGGAATGGAAGCATCTTCCATGCAACTGCAGCCAAAGTGACAGAAATTACAGTTTATCATGAGATTTTAGAGTTGAAAGTGACCATAGGAATAATCTAGTCTAAGCCCTCATTGTTCAGATGAGAAAGCTGACTGCCAGGGAGGTGATGTGACTTAGCCAAGGTCAGATATAGAGCTACTTAGTGGAAGAGCCAAGCCCAGAAGCCAGAGCTCCTGACCCTCTGCTTAGTCCTCATTCCACTAGGTGATATGCCTTCCTCTACTTCTACCCCCAAGATCGCTACAAAAAGAAGGGACAGATGTTCCCATGCTACATCACAAAAGAAAGCCCACAGATTACTAACACAGCTTTACAAGTGATTTGGTCTATAAATCTTCTTTCTTATCACCTTCCAAGCCAGAGAAACTCTTCAAAGCCCCACCAACTGACCAGAGCACTAGGCTAAGGATGAAGGAGTCCCACACCTGGAGCCATCATGGGCAGAGCCGCAGCTCCCTCTCCCTACGTCCTAGCCTGAGGTCTCTAGAAAGGTGAGCAAGGCAAAAAGCCTTATGGGCTCTTCTTTTACTAAGACTGCAATCCAAGAGATCAGGACTGGAGGGGTATGGGGATTAAATCACGAAAGGAGGGGCAGCCCACGTGTGGGTATTACCAAGCTGAAGGGGCCAGTTGAGACTCTATCCATGGAACTGTACCCCACAGAAGCCATGTCAACTGCTCTCCAGACCATCGCTGGTGGGGAAGGGAGGACAAATGGATACACAGATCCCATCTCCCTGAGGTCAAAGGTTTGCCTCACAGCCAGTAACTCCTCTGCACTCTGGGCTGTGCACACGTGGGCATGAGCACTGAGCAGTGTCCCAAGACAGCATCAACAGGGAAGCTGTGGGACTGGAGTCAGGAGGTGGGGACCACCTGTCAGAGGTGCTACCTGTCAGAGGGGAGGCACTGTGGGGTTGAGTCCTCACACAGCTGGAACAAGAGGCAGGTGAGGCCCAAAGGCCCTGAGGTAACACATAAGAGGTGTCTGATATGCCCTGAGAAATAATTTCTCTCCTTTAACCTCGTCTTCCAGTATATAGATATAGATATAATTCTGCAAAGTTAAAAAATACAATCCAATCCTCTCTGTCAATCATATATATTCAGTAAGTACCAAATAAATATTGGTTGAATAAAAGACTATGAACTGTCAAATTATTGATTTGATGCCTCAACCACAGAAAGTAAGGCAAAGCACATTGAATCACAAACACAATATGCTATAGAAATGGTTTTGACTCACTCTCTTCTCTATGGTTACAATTACGTTTTTTAAAATAACAGCTCTGGTCACCAAGGCTTTGATATCACATAAAACCCCTGATCACTTGGTAGGTGCTAAAGTTCAGAATCATTGGTGTACCTCATGTCACCAATGTCCCCCGCAAAAAGAGTAATCATCAAATAGCTTTTACCCTAATCGAGGTCATGAGTTTAGTTCCCAGGAAAGCCCCCAGCAGAATCTCTCTAGCTTATTCTTCAGTCTCCAAAACACCTTCACCTTGACTTTAATAAGAGAAACGTGGGCTTGATTTGCTTTACAGGTTAGAGATCTGTGAGCAATTACATAGGAGAGAAAAGCTCAGAAATACTTGAAAACTACAAGACCGGATGATTGCTGTTGTCCCACCCCCTCTAATGACCTAGGGTTTCAACAAAAGGTTAACAGGAATGAGAAACCAAGGCAAATGTCTCCAAATGATGGATCAACGAAGACATGGATCCTTCAGGAAGATTTCTATAGGTCCTGGGATAGTCGAGCCATAGGGCTCATTGGAACAGATCCCAAACTCTCAGGACCATGACCAGGGAGGACCCAGTGCTTCCCCCAGCACTCCCTTTGGTGCCTCAATCACATAGGAACACAGAATGTGAGAGCTGTGAGGGCCTTTTAAAGACACCATGTAGTTTAACCACTTGATGTGAGTTGAATTGTATCCCCCAAAAAAGATAGGATACCAACAGGAGTGCTGACCCCCCAGTATCTCAGGATATGAGCTCATATGGAGATAGGAACTTTACAGAGGTAATAGGTTAAAATGTGGTTAGTAGGGTGGTTCCTAATCCAATAAGACCAGCGTTCTTACAAAAAGAAGAAATTTGGACACAGAGATACACACACGGAGAGAACGGCACGTAAAGATGAAGCCAGAGATGAGACCACTATATCTACAAGCCAAGGGATGCCAAAGATTGCCAGCAGACCACCAGAGTCTAGGAGAGAGGTGTGAAAAGATTTCCCCTCACAGCCCTCAGAAGGAACCAACCCTGCCAACACCTTGCTCTGGGACTTCCAGCCTCCAGAACAGTGACACAATAAATGTCGGTCATTCTGTCATTCTAAGCCACCCAGTTTTTGCTACTTTGTTACTGCACCCCGAGGAAGTGAATCCACGACCCCTTCTCCATTTTACCATGGAAGTAAATGAGGGAAACTGAGGGCCAGAGATGAGAAGTGACTCACCCAAGGTCACAAAGCAAGTTAATGGCAGGACAAGAAGGAGCCTTCCTCACCTGTGGGCAGGTGATCCACAGGGTTGGCCCAGGAGAGCCATTACTGTGTTCTCCAGCACTGCTGAGCTCAGCCTAGACATAACATGCCATGATGTTTGCAGATGATAACCCACGTGAGAGGAAGATCTTTTTTCCTATTTTCTCTTTGCAGGAAAGAAAATTAGCCTTCTAATGTCCCTAGACAGGAGAGATGTAGAGCATCTGAAAGGCAGCATCCCCAGGCCGCTCCCTCAGATTCTCTCCTGCTCTTTCCCCAGCTTGTTGACAAATGATCAGCAACCGTGCAGCTACTCTGAGAGCTCATGCCCCATTCCCCGGCCCAATGGAGAAATGGCTGACCTTTAGAGATGTAAAGATTGATCTGTGCTGAAAGACAGATGGGAGCGCCAAAATAGGGGGAACACAGTGAAGGTGTGGATTGGGAGAGAGGAAAATGAAGATGACCCGAGGACATTTCCTGGTGTGCCGCATGTGGCTGGAGGGTGCTGAGCGACATTGGCCTGGAAGCTCAGTCAGACAGAGTCAGGCACCACTTTATAAGGTGGAATTGGCTGGCTGGCCCTCAGCAGTGGTGCCTTTGTCAACAGATAGCTCTGGGTGCCTTGGAAGGGCCTCATTGACTACTCTGTCAGGAGGCTCCAAAATGAGTTGGAGTGTCTCCCCATCAGGAGAACAAAGGAAGGAAAAGCCACAATTCACTATGCCAAACAGATAATTCCCAACCCAATGGGAAGACTCACGCCCTGTCCGCAGAGAGCACTCAATGTGATGGTGTTATGGAGAGAGCATGGTTTTGTAGCAATCAGACCTGGGTATAAATGCCAGCCCCTGTGTTTAAAAGTTTGGCTGAGCTGCCTTCATGGCAGATGTAGAAGTGCCCAGCCCAGATCCCACTCCACAGAGGACTGACGGGTCATGCCCTTCCCGAGGCAACCACACCTGGTGACTGGTGCAAGCGTTGGGATAAAGCTTGGCCAATTCAGCCGACGTGAAACAGTCCAATGGGCAAACTCTCTCCAGCTCAGCGAGCCTTTGCTGGACCTACATGGTAAGGCAACTTCTCCCACTGCCCAGTCCCATTTCTATCCCTCCTTTTACAGGTGTTCATGCCTCATAAACGTCTGCACCCCGAACTCCAGCATCTGCTTCTGAAGAACCACCCATACCCCCTCATAGAACCTCTTTGACCATTTGTGAAGACAGAGGAGCCATGGTTTGTCTGCAGGGCTGTGAGCAGAAAGAAAGTGAGATGGTGACCATAGAGCTTCCAGCCCTGTTGCTGGCTCACGGCCGTGCTTATGCAAGTGGGCTTCCCTTCCTTTCCCCTCCTGAAAGTCTCTGATGTTGTGGGGGAGGAACACCATCACCTTTAGGCTGTCCCCAGCCCACCGATGCTTCCTGGATGCCAGCAAAGGGGCAGATGGCACCACTTTGGAGTGGCCATCCTGCTACCATCACCTCAGCCGGGAGATGAGAAGGCAGGTCACTCAAAGAGAGACAGACTCGTGTGTTCAAGACACAGGAACACAGGAGCCTCTGCCACGAAAGCTGCACAGAAACCTGTTTGAAACTCAGTCCACTGAGTTTAGCCCAATGGCTGCTCATGTTTAAAAATAATCAGATTTGGTTCAACTAAGATGCAGTCTCACGAAGAACTTCTCTCCAGATTTCACTGAAGACTAGAGATGCTTTCTGCATCAAAATTGTAGCTGGAGGATGTGGGAGCAAGACTGGGGAGTCTGCTCTTCCTGGGGCTGTCCCCACTAAAACTGAGTCAGGGATGGGGAGAAGGAGTCCACGAAAAGAAAGTCAACTCAGGAGAGAAATTCCACCACACAGTAGTTCTCTGGGTGACATCCAGCCTAGTTTAATAAAGGAACCGAAGTTTCCATCTGATAGGTATTAAAGCAAGGGAGTGAAAAGGATCATTGGTCGTATTCGAATTCCACATGTCCTCGGGACGAGCACAAGAATGGAAAGTGGAGTGTGTCAGCATCCATGCCCTGTCATCCCAGAGCGGGAGCTCAGGCCCGGGCCTGAGGAGCCTCAGTCCTCCTCCCCCCTGCCCAGAGCCTGCTCTGAGGACGTGACTCTCAGGCTTCAGCTGGGATGAGGCTGTCAATCATCCAAGGACATTAAACTGGAGAAAATGTGCCCAAGCCCCTGCTCCAGAGACTTGAGAATTGCGTTTTGACCTGGAACAGCTTTAATGCAATGCCACCCAGGGAGGGAGGGCTTAGCAAAGGGCCAGAGAGAGGAACACGTCCTTAAAGTCCTTGGAAGATGCAGTTAAGTAGTTAACTAATTCCATGAGGAAGCACTAAGTGAAGAGAGGCCGTCAGGACTCAGAGCAGAGCAGAGAGCAGCCAGGTTAGGGAGCAGGAAGCTGAAGAAAGTGGGGAGGGAGTCAACTTGGGTAACCAGAAAAAATTCCAGCCAGAAACCCAGAATCAGAAATCTCGCTGGGAAGAGGCAGGACTTGGTCATCAGATTTGGCCTCATCAGGCAAAAGGCACAAAGCAGTTTGGGGGTGGGGCTGGGAGCGAGGCTGGGAGGGGAGGTTTACTAAGAGAGCCCTCCTTACTGCCAGAGCAGGGGATGGCTCCCTTGGAGAAAAAGCCTGACAGGAATTCAGCCAGGAGACCCCTGTCAACATAAAGAGGATCATCTAAAAACCTCAGAGATTGAAACAAGGCCTCTCACAAGCAGCCAAGATCCTTTAGGGAAACCCGTCTGTAAGGAGAGATGGAAAAAGTGGGGGAAATGAATTGAGAATGAATAGAGGAAAGCGATGGGGAAGAGAAAGTCAGGGTTCTATAAATAACCAAGGAAACCACAAAATAAGCTTTTAAACAGAGGTATGTGGCGGTTTCCTCACGTCCCCAAAGAAAGACAAACTTTTCGGCCGCCCCGGAAGCTCCTGGCATACTTGGAAGCGCGGGAAGTCAGGAAGGAAACCAGCATTTCCTCAAGAGCTTCGCACCGCGTGAAGGTCCCTGCATGCGCCAGGGCACGGACTCACACAGCCACCTGTGGGACGGGGTCATCACCCGCAAGCCGCCAGTGAGGAAACTGGTGTTTAACAAGACGGAGTGACTTGTTCAGCTTCCCAGAGCTGAAAAGGACCAGAGTGGAATTTGAACCCAGGCCTCCTCACTATTAACCAAGATAAAAGTGTTCCTAACCCAGTCGTGACTCTCCCGTGGGCCTTCGGGTACAGAGACGGCCAAGCTGCCTGGGAAGGGGGCTCACAGACCAGCACAGGGCCCTACAACAAAATAGCCACCCCATACCAAGCATGATGGGAAAAAGTTTTCTTCCTGATGCTCACCCCATACGCAAAGGTGTGCAGAGCAAGGTACTTTCCCGGGCGGGAGAGGAGATAGAGAGGGGAAAGTGCCAAACATCTGGCTCGTGAAACCAGAGTTCTAAAGGAAATTCCAACTGTCAGCGAGGCCCTGAATGAAAGGCAGACAAGGACCGGAGCATCTTTGTTCTGTTTCTCATCGTTTGCCAACGGCTGCCCAGTGACCTACGTCCCAAGAAGGATGAGTTTTTCGGGGAGCTGGGGGAGGGAGGGTGTAAACATCCAAGTCAGGGGAAGCAATTAGGCAAGGAACAGATCAGGTACAAGTTGTATCAGAGACGACCACATGAGAGACAGGCTGAACCAAGATGCTCCCTGGAGGAGGGGGAGACTGGGCATCAGGAGGCAGAGCTGGGGCAACCCGAGCCCCCCTCACAGAGGCAGGGGCCATCACTCACTGTCAGGGCGTTTCCAGGGGCAGAAATGCAGACCTGCGGGTGGTGCCAGCCCGTAATTACCCACTCCCTTTCCTGCACTTTTAAACTCTTGTGGTAGGTATTCATCAGCAGCTCATTTCCAGCGAAAGAACCTGACTTTTCGAAATTAATACGTGCTTGTTAGCTCTGCCCTAAGTCAATGTATCATGTTAATTACACTTGGCAATAAGAAATCGCTCGTTTGGGAAAGCAAGTTGGTGCAGGAAGCTTGTTATGACTGATGAGTGTCGGAAATGTTCTGGGGAGGCAGCTGTGGGGCATCTAGGGGGCATCCTTTGGGCTGGGAGCCAGAGGGCTTGGCGGTGAGTGCGGCCCTGCCATTCACCTCCCCGGAGAGGACCCAATGTGCCTTTGCAGGCCCTGAGGATCCCACCTGTAAGATGGAGATCCAGACCTTAACTGGCAGGGATGTCCTGACATGGCAAATGTGAAAGGCCCCGGGGCTTATCAGCCACTCAATACATGTGAGCATACTGGGCATCTTCCTTTTGCCTCCCAGATCCACAATCTCCGCCCCTCGACACTCTGTGCCCGGAGGCTGACCTGCAATCGGCTTCCCCCGCACATGGCTCCCAGTTGGGTGGGCCAAGGGCGAGCACCAGCAGGGTGAGGGGAGGCAGGGAAGAGAGCAAGACTGAGATGCCCATTTTCCTGAGGCTCCCTCCCTCTGGGGACCCTGAAGATTAACTGCACCCCACAGAGGAGGTCATAGCTCCTGCTGGGCTGACCTCTCAGGAGCCATCTCTCTCTCCATGTTCTGGTGTTGGCTCCCTCCCTTTGTGGCTTCCCTACCTTTGTCCACCCTTTTGAAATAGTCCCTTAATTAAACCCTCCCCCAGTGATCCCAATCTGAGGGTGCCATTTGCTCCCTTCTTGCAGAGCAGTCTGGTAGGAGAGACCTGGGGCAGAAAGAGCGGTCACCAGCAGTGGTATCTGGGCCTGCAGGGACCTGGGCAGGAGGTCAGCCAAGGCCACCGCCCAGGGCCTTGGGCAAGCAGAACCAGCAGGAGCAACCCCGATACCCCAAGGCCTGGGGGATAAAAGGGTAGGGCAGGGCAGGCCTGAGGAGCTCACAGCAGGAGAAGAGCCTCGGGGAGGGAGAAGAGGCGGGATTAGACACCCACCTCCTGCATCTCACCGTCTGCCCACTCGCGCCTCCAGCCTGGCCGAGGCGACCACACCTCTGTTCTCAAGATGCCCCCTTTGCAGCCCTGAGGTCCAGCCCCGGGGACTTCATTTCTATGTAGTCACATGGCTACATTGGCAGAGGGGCGCAGAAAAAGGACGGAGAGTGAGAAAGGCTGCATCTTCAGCAGGAAAACGTTAAAAATGGAAATCAGAAATTTAAAGGGTGGTCAGAGAGCAGGTGATACAGAGAGCAACTGGTTTACGTTTGTTCAATGCTACGAATAGAACTGGCACCAACTGTAGGCAGACTGTGCCCTGGCCTGCGTGGCATGAATTGAGGGGACACTTCTGGAAGATCCCCTCAACCTTCTCAGGAGGCCTGGATTCATACCAATGAGATGTTTTCCCCACGTGAATCTTTATTAAAGGCAAACAAGACTTTAAGAGAGTGAATTGGAAACCTTGCTCCTCAGTTCCTCCAGAATTCTAGAAAGGGACCTAAAAAATGCCTTTAGGGGAGAGGAAGGTAAGAGAAGGATGTCTGGTGGGCAGGGGTCCCTCTCCCACCATGGCACCAATTCTTCTTTCATCTGTTTCGCTAGAGGTAAGGAATTTTACAAATCACTGATTTTAAAAAAGTACCGTTGACTTCCTGGATTAATAAGTTTATAAGAGTCTACGGCAGAGTTAAGAGACTAGGTTAGGAATGGCAATTTAAAACATGGCCATAAATTCTTTGACACCCCTCCCACAGTGACACTGTCTACAGCCCCTCCCCTTGAGCCCTGCCGGGCCTGTGACCAACTTGATCTATGGTGTATGGCAGAAATGACACTGATTCTCAAGGCTGAGTCAGAAAAGGCTTGACGGCATCTTCTTTGTTCCCTGGACCACGCCTTCCTAAAGCTGGGATCCACTGTGTGAGAAGTCTAATGGCTCGGGGACCACCATGTTGGAGGGCCTCAAACGGACATTCTGACCAGTGGTCCCAGTGGGCCCATCTGCAGCCACCCTGGCCAGATGCCGGGCATGGGAGTGAAGAAGCCATCTCCATGTGCCTCCTCCAGCCCCAGTGGCTCCAGCCCCCTCTTCAGAAAGAGCTAAGCTGTCCCCACTGTGCCCTTTCTGAACTCCTATCTATACCCACTCATGAAATGATGGTTCTTCTCGTCCACTAATGTTTGGCAGAGTTGGCTACACAGAGACAGACCACTGGAGCCCTAGAAAAAGAAGAAGGAAAGGCACTGATGAGGAGGTGCTTCAAACCCTCTGATGGTTCTTTTTTTCTGTTCAAGCTCCTTGTAGGCCCTCACGCAACCTGTTTGTGGTCTGGCCTCACCCACCTCTCCTGCCCCAGTTTGCCCCACAGTGCATCAACCTTTGCTACCTGCAGTGTCCTTAACACTCAACAGTGTGGTCCCTGCCTCTCTCCTTTTTCTCTACCCAGAATGCCCTTACCCAACCCCTGCACTCACCTGAAAAACTCCTGTTCATTCTCTACAACTAAACACCCGTGGCATCTCCCCCAGGCAGCCTTCCTGGACTCCCTACCTCTATGCTGATGATGATTATACCTTTGCTTGTCCCTGTAGTAACACTATCATCCATCTGTCTTCTCTATGATCCTATGACCACCATCACCACAGCGTCTTTGTCCCTCTCCTTTCTAATACCTGGGGCATAGTCACTCTTACTTCATATTTGTTCAATAAATGCATGAATACAGAACTTCAAACTCCATCCTCCCAACTGTGGACCTTTAGTCAAATTCCTCAACCTTTCTGATCCCAACTAGGCAGAGCTGACGTGATGCAGGTAAAGTGCATGTAGCTGTAATTGTTACCTCAGCCCCATTTACCAACAGTTGTTTATGTCAGTGATTCTGTAGCTTACAAAGGTGGAAAGTGAGGGCAAGGAAGCCCGTTGTTCTAAGGGGGCCTTGACTAAGTACTGCCTGCGTTCCTAAGACTCAGGCAGGAAGGAGAAAAGGGACGCAAAGAAGGGGGAGCCGAGGGCACCCCTCCCAGAGAGCCAGCGGCACCACACACGTGGAGCTAACGTCAGGACGTCAGCTTGGCCTGACCTGCTAGGGGCAAGGCTGTGGTCAGGCTGTCTGGCGTGTCCGGATGTGAGTGTCATTCCACAATATCAACTTTGGGGACTTCATTAATTTTCCACGAGTTACCTTTTGTACTCAGGTGTTGTTTCATGCTCTTTGAAGATATCCTTCCAAAGTCACTCAGTTTTCTGCCCTCGCGGATTCTGCAGTCGCCAGTTGTTCCAAGTAGTAAGGGCACAAGAGGGGAAGAGATGCTGCGGTTTGGGGCAAGAGACAAGTGTCCCACAGTAAGCGTCAGCCTCCAGGCAGTGGGGCTGGGAGAACACGGGGTACGCACAGCATTGAAGGGAATCCAGTGGGGTCCTCAGCTGGCTCCTGTCATGTGCCAGTTACACTCAGGACAGGCCTCTGTCCTGGCAGGTAACGGGTTAACTCCAAGCTTGCCGCCCGTCTGTCTGTCTGTCCTCCTGACTGGCTTGTAAGTTCCAAGAGGGCAAAATGAGTTTGTCTGACTCACCTTTGGACGCTCAGTGTGTGTGTGTCAAATTCATTAATTATTCATCCTGTCGAGCAAGAAACATCACTCTGACCACAGCTGGGTCTTTGGAATACAAACTGACCTGGAGGTATCTTAATTATTCAATAATCACAGTTTCGAACGACAGAACATAAAAAAATGAAGGGATGTCAACAATCTAGGCCCTCCCTTCTTCAATGAGTATCTGAGGCTTAGAGAGAAAAACCAGGAAGAAAAGAAAGGAGAGAGGGGGCAGGAGCCTTCCAGTACACACCAGGCGCCCATTGCTTGACATCCATTGTACCATGGGACTTCACAGACACCCTGAAAATCTCCATTTTGCAGATGTGTAAACTGAGGCACGAAGCTCTGAAATAATGTTTTCAAAGTCACCAAGAGGTAGTAAGTAGCCAAGCCAGGACGCAGCCCCTGGTGTGTCTTCCTCAGGGTGTGTTTGAAGCCCTGAGCCATACTGTGGCTCCAGAGAAGACAACACGTGAGCAAGTTCCACAGGCAGGTAGACAGAGGCAGCACAGAGCCCGAAAAGTCAGAAAGATGCAGTTGGGGTAGAACTTCAGCTCAGCCGGGGAAGCCCCAGGGAGCAGGGCTGAGCCGTGAGACTGCCGGGACCGCTGAAGCTACTGGCCCACTGCCTTACGTCCGCCTGCTTCCCAGGCACAGGGGTCTCTGGGTTCCTGGGGGAGACCAAAGCCAGAGGGAGTTGGAGGCCCAGACCATTCTGTTCTAGGATGAGGCAGGGTTCTCGATGAGGCTTCCTCCACCACTTTTCCTTTGAGAGTCTATTTTTTGCCTTCTTTAACCAAGAATTCAATTATTTCCTTCCATAGAATATTCCAGCAGCATGATCTAAAGATAAGTGGATATCCAGAACTTCTTATCTGTTTGACCTTGGGGACGTTTCTTATCCTCTCAGTGCCTCTCTGCCCACATCGGTGAAAAGGGGCTCCTAACAGTGTCTATCTCCCAGCGTTGTTACAAGGTAATACCTGCAAAGCGTTCGGAATAACGCTTGTCACATACTGAGCACAACACAGATGTGCTGTTATCGTTATATTTTGTTTCTAATTCTTTCATCTTTATGGATTTTAAAAATAATTCATTGCTGCATTAGCCATTGTAACCTCATACTGGCTAATTTAGATAGATGTGGTTGTGACCTATTTTTCAAATAATTGTTTAAATTAAACAGTCCTGCTTATAACTTGCCAAGTGGCATATTTTATTGATGTTCTAAGTTTTGCATGTTTTTTCCTAAGTTGTGTCTAACATCATTTTATTCAGAGGATGAAAAATACTCCATCTGACAGACCACTAACTACATAATCGCTTTAAAGCAAATCTTAGCAGGTGGTTTTTTTCTCTTTTTTTCTGCCGAACCAATCATGGCAACATGTGTTTTCTGATGGACAAGAGGGAAAAAAAGGCTCTAATAGCTGTAAGCCCGTTCCACGTCTATATGAAAGTGAAACACAAAAAGGGAGTAAGAATTCTTGGCTGAAGTGAAGGAGACTCGAGATTCTATTTTTAGTACAGAAAAGTTCAGACCAGCAGCTCTGAAATGATTATATCTGCTACCTTCCAAATTACTGTAAGCCAGACGACGGAGTAACAAAAGACAAGAGTTACTTTCATATTAGCATCTATGTCATGTTTCATCAATCAGAGAAGAACTGTAATTACTTTGCTCTCTTTTTAGCAAACTTGAAAGCAAGAGAGTCATGAACTTATAAAGTAAATGTCCTCCTGTTTGGATAGCTATTGTTTTATAGGTAATTTGTTGCAGATTTTATTCAGATAACGTAATTATTTCCTTTCTTGCTCGTCTTCAATCCTACAGACCATTTCAAACAAACATAAGGGCTGCAGATGGAAACGTGGGTCCATGTTACAATCTAATTACTGTAATTTGCTGCAGGCAATGCATATCTGTTTATTGCCCAATGACTTGCACCCACCTCTCCAACCAAGTGTCACCTGGGTGGAAGAGAGTAGTGGTCAAGGGACACATGTTCCTGAACCTCCCTCGTCAGTAGGGGAGCACGGCGTGGTTTGGAGAATGGTGGCTAGGAAATATGGGTTTGGAGTCAGCTAACTCTGTAGTCATATCCTGCTGTCTATCTCCGGGCAAGATATTTAATGTTGCTAAAATTTCCTAGACTGTAAAATGAGGGTATTAACACCATCCTCAATGAATTTATTTGAAATTGAATTGAGGTCACACACACCCCACCCCCCAACATAGTACCTGACTCTAGTCACTTGTAGGAGGCAGTTAAGACGCGACCTCTTGCTGAGCGGAGCATCCTCTGCGCCTTGCCATTCCTGTTCCGGCATTCTGACTACCTAGCTGTTAGACTTCTCTGCCTGTAAGCTGGGAGAAATGTCTCCAGAGCGTATTTCCCTCATCCCCTCCTGTCTCTCCAAGAGGAAGCAGCAGCCTGCTGGCTATTCCCCAGGCTGGACTCAGAGAGGCAAAGTGAGCCGCTCCGAAGTTGGGTAGGAAAACTGGGACTGAAAGAGAGAAAGCGGCTGCCTTGAAGGCTTGGTTCCCTGAGTCCTTCCGCATTGAGTTACGTGCTCAGCATACGCTGCATCCGCTCCACGCACTTCTCACCGGTTTAGGAACCAGAGATGCCTCCAGGCAAGACTGCAGTCCAAACCGACAAATACACCTACCACCTCACGTTGCAGGAAATGGGACAGGCCACGTGGCTTCTCTCAGTCTTCTGAGGCGTACCCTGCATTGAAAAATAACTCATTCCCCAGGTGATGACACAGTTTGGGTGTGTCCATCTCTGAACTGATTCACTCTTTGATGAATTATTCTTGGCGGGATCATCCTTCCACATTGAAATCGTCCTTCAACCAGAGTCTCTAGACCTCATGAGCCCCTCTTGCCTGCTGCAGAATCTATCCGCAGACACCAGGCTAGCATTCTGGCTGCTCTCTATCTACCGGGTTGAAAGACCACTGGATTGGAAGTCAGAGGCCAGGCTTTGACTCCATCCTAGGTGAGGGAAGTGACCAGGTCACTGCTTGGCCTCAGTACCTTCCTTGGTAAAGCGGAGGGACTAACTCTTGTCCTACCCACCTCACAGGGTTCGTCAAAGCAACTGCTGTGTATGAAAAGGTACCATGTTATACAAGTGGAAGGAATCCATACTATTAATTGCTCCTTTCTCGAAAGTATCTGTTGCTCCCCAACCAAACCCCTTCTTGCTTGAGACGCCTGCTGCAGCTCGTGTCTACAGCCTGCCTCCTGATAAGGCTGCATGTTCTTTGCAAGAGAGACTGTGTTTTTAAAAACTTTGTTTTACCCTCCACAAAACATAATAGGTAACTGATTTTAGAATAGTAATCACCCAGTACCAGGCACATAACAGACACCTCATTAAATTTTTTGATGAATTAAACTTCATTGATTTAAATCAGGCATGTCAAAAAGCCTGCAGAGACCATGCTGGCCATGTAAATTAGTGAAACAGGCCAGGTCTAAGCACAGGAGGGAGAGAGGTGAATTGAGGGGCATGGGCCCCACCTAGGGGGGCAGCCACTGCTTAACATCAGCCAATGGGGACAGGCACAAGCACGGCTCAGCTTTGCCAGATAAATTGATTTTTCAAGAAAGCCAGTATCCAATTTTATTTGAAATTAGTTAACATGTGATTCAAAATGTTCCACACATGGTGGGACCCAACATACGTGGGCCAGCAAAAAGGTCCAAGGGCCTGGGGCTGGCCCAGTGGCATAGTGGTTAAGTTTGCATGCTCTGTTTTGGCAGCATAGGGTTCGCAGGTTCGGATCCCAGGTGCAGACCTATGCATGGCTCATCAAGCCATGCTGTGACAGTGTCCCATATACAAAATAGAGGAAGATGGGCACCCATGTTAGCTCAGGGCCAACCTCTTTATCAAAAAAACAAACAAACAAAGGTCCAAGGGCCATAGCTGGCTATTGGGCCCCCAGTTTATAATCTGTGACTTATCAATTCAGAATCAATTACCCCTCATTTTAAGAAATGAAAACAATCACGAAGATTTCCCACCACACCCATTCTAATCCTCCCAGCAGCATATCAGGACAACCAGACTCAGCCTAGCCCCTGATAATCCTGCAGACCCTAAACCCTCCCACCTGCCTGTGGCGAAGGCCAGCGTGCCCCTCCTGGGTGTGAAAGCACACAGCTCATGTCGTGTGCAACTGAGGAGCTGCTAAATGTTTGTGTCCCCCCAAAATTTGTATGTTAACCCTAATGCCCAGTGTGATGGTATTTGGAAGTGAGGCCTTTGGGAGGTGAATAGGTCATAAGGGTGGAGCTGCCATGAATAGGATGAGTGCCCTAATAAAAGACACCCCAGAGAGCTCCATGTCCCTCCCACCGTGCGGGGTCACAGTGAAAAGATGGCTGTCTATGAGCCAGGAGGCACGGGCTCACCAGACACCAGATCTGCTGGTGCCTTGATCTTGGACTTCCCAGCCCCTAGAACTGTGAGAAATAAGTTTTTGTCATTTCTAAGCCACCCAGTCTATGACATTCTGTTGTTGCAGCCCAAATGGAGTAAGACAGTGATGTAACACAGAATTCAACAACACCCAAACTGGCCAATACCCCATTCAATACAATGAGCCCACTGACCACAGTGTGGACGGCATGGCAAAGTGACACAGCTATACATTTCCAGACACTTGCTCCCCATTTCTACAGTTAGCTCACGGTGCCGGGCCCCAGTCTGCAGGCCACACTGAGCAGGTCTGGCCCACACCTCGAGGAACTCCCCCTCCATTCTTTTTCCCTTTCTCCATGAAGGAAAGGCTCAGGGCTGGGGCAGAAAATGTCTTGGTGCACTAGTGTCCATCTTACAGCTGTTACTCAATTTCTCCTCCTCATTTCTCTCTTCCAAATCACTTGATCAATCCATCTGGATAATAAATAAATGTCTGGAATTTACTACTCTTTGTCCTCTCTGCTTCTTTCCCAGGACTACTCGCCGTGCACAAACACTCTAATCCAAGATCCCCCAAGTGGCTTCAGTCCCAGGGCCACCCTGCACTGCGTCCAGCGGCTGTCTACCTGCTCCCTCGACAGTGCCTGCCCACCCTCTGGACCAGTCGCCATTTCTCAGTGAGAGGTATGGAGCCACAAGGCCAGGGTGAGACTTGACCTAAATGCTCGTTCTCTCAGTGCCTAGCCAGTGACCTCGGGCCAGGACACCTCTGTTCTCTCCCCAACACCATGGTGGTGTTACCCCTTCCCTGGGTAACCTACCCGACCGCTCTGTATTCATTGAGATCAGATAAGGGAAATGATGCATAAGGCAGAATGTGCTGGCCCAATGAGAGTATTCTTACAACTGAATAATTCAACTTGGCCTCTACTCCCAGATCCAACGCCGCCTTCTATGAAGCCTCCTGCTTGACATGACCTCTGAGCTTGCCTGCCTCCGAGTTGTATAGCCCCTTGGACCTGAATCGCTTCCTACTTATTGTCTGATGACTTGTACAGTTGGTCTTTGTCTTCTTTGTTTACAATTTCCTTAAGGAGAAAGTCCTTATCTTGTTTATAATCTGACTGTCAGGCTCTTCAAATAAAACCCTGCTGCTTCCCCAACCTCTCTACAGGAGACAGGGTAGCTCCGTCAGAGCTTATTCTCCATCACCGTCTCCCACTGCAATCCTGTCCCAACCCACACCTTTGCCGGATGGAAGCACTTCAGTTCCCCAAAGTGGCCACGCCATCCCATGACCAATAATAGTAAGTGTAATGGCCAACCGCAATTCCAAACACCTTAGTGACTCATTTAATGCTTACATAACCCTAAAAGGTTATGTAAGGGCATCAATATGATGCTCATTTTACAGACCAGGAAACTGAGGCACAAAGGGGTCACTCACCCAAAGTCACATAGATAGAATGTACTGGAGGCAGGATTCAAATCAAGCAGTGTGGCTCGAGAGTCCAGCCATGCTTTTCTCCCAGCCTAAAACACTTCTCTCTTACTCTTAGCTTTGTCTTCAAGACTCAAACAGGACCTCTGTTTAGGGAGCTGTCTCCTCTTAGCTACCTCCTTCCCCTCCTCTCCCTCCTCCCTACCCCCGTCCTCCTCCCTTTAGCTCATCCTTGTACCCTGTGTTTGTCCACTGTTGCTCTCCCACTCGATACTGTAAGCATCTGTCTCAGTCTCGAGAGCTGAGGGCTGGACTCCCGCTCTTCTCAGAGACTCCAGCCCTGGGATAGCTTGGTAAGACCAGTGTCAGTAAGTGATGAGGCATGAACGGATGAATGAATGGGTAATGGCCAGGCCTCATTTACCCACCGCCAACCCCCATCAAAGCCTGATGCAGAGAAAGCCTGGTAGACGAATGATGACGGTGGATTATCTTCCCTCCAAAGTCCAGGACAGCGGGATTCCCGGGAGGACTCCCGCGTGGAATGCCCTCGTGTTGTCTGAGTCCATCCTACCTCTAAACCCTTTCTTAGTCCTTCAGGTTGGGTTTTATATCCAGAGTTTTCTTTGCATCTCCCCTCCTCCAGCCTTGACCCTCATCTTGGCATAAACAGCCTACCCCAGAGTCCTCCCCTGCCCAGAATTCAAACCCTCGGGCGGGACAGGAAGGAAGTCACCAGCAGCAGGTGCTACAACATCCCCAATAGGGGGCAGGGATCCCAGCTGGTTTGCTGAGGAAGGCGGCAGCCACTTTCTGCACCTGGGGTGAGGGAAGGAGCAATGTGGTGGAGGGCTACTCCTGCCCCTTCTGGAGGGGACAGCCCAACCAAGGACTCCAGCTCACTCTTCCCAGGCAGACTTTCCACATGTCCCCGCTCTTTACAGCTTCCCAGCTGATTCACTAGCTGTTCCCTCCACCAAGGCAATAAGCACTTCTAGTTTGTATGCCAACCCCAGGTTCAAAATGATAATCCTACTTATGTGAAAAACTTAATTTATTCTCCCCAGAACCAGGGGAAAGAACAAGGAGAGGAGATTGACTTAAAGGCCAGTCTTACAGATTTAGGCTAGCCATAAATAAACAAGAACCTCCTCTTGGGGACAAGCATTGGGTTTCAAGAACCCTGGGTGATTCCCACAGGCACCCAGTTTGGGACTCACTCTTCCAATGGGTGGGTAGGTCGAGGGGTCCCCAGGTCCATGGATTGGTGCCAGGCTGGGGGTCTTTCTCTACAAACCCACTGGAGAGGATTTCCAAGGATCTTCCCATCCCAATACACAGCCAGCTTCTCCTCCTTCCCACTGAGAGGGCACCTCCATTGCAACACACGGAGGGAGAGTCCAGACATGCGGGACTTGAGAGGTCACTGTGGACTCTGGGACTGCTAGCCGTTTTGTTTTGGGCACTAATCACGACAGGGTTAACAGGATGAGGTCTTCATTCTCCAGGAGCAGTTGGGGAAGGAAACACCAGAATCGGCTCCCAGCTGTCACTCAGGCAGAGGATCCACTGACCAGGCGAAAGGCCAGCCGGCCTCAACTCAGTGTGCTCACCTAGGCCCATGGGGTGTTTCTCAGAGGCTGCTGACAGCCCCCCACTGCCCTGTGCCTCCTCCAGAGCCCACCAGCTCACATCTAGGAAGGAGTTACCCGGATGTGTCCCTGTGGCTGCCAAGAGGAAGGAACCGACTGACAGAGCTCATGCTAGGAGACCTCGAGGCCCTTCCTTCCACGCGGGTGCAAGGGGGCAGCATCTGGTGGGGAGAAGGCTAAGGGTGCTCAGCATTCAGAGGCGCAGGGGCAGGCCTGTGGAAGACCCCCTCCTGCCCCTTCCCTCTCTAGTTCTCTCTCTCCTTTTTCCACCACTTCCCGTTCCTGCTTCTCCTCAGTTCAGATTTTACCTTCCTTTTCCTGCCTCATCTCCCCTCCTTTCTCTTCTTCTCATCCTCAGTCTTATAGGGTAACATCGTGGAAAGACCAGGGCAGCCTGAGAGGACCTGGGTTCAAATTCTGCCTTTGCTAATTCCTAGCCATGTGACCCGGCTTCTCTGAGCCTCAATGTCCTCAAGTGAAAAACAACGGTGAGAGAAGGTTCCCCACACTGGGGCGGTGGTGAGAACAAAATGAGATAAAGCACAGGGCACACAGGAAGTGCTCAGCAAACTGGCTGCTGTGCACCCAACTTCAAATGTGGACTCTTCCTTGTTACTCACCCATTGTTCATCCAGCAAACAGTCGTGTGATGCCTGCTATGTGCCAGGCGCTGAACTTGGTGCCAAGACTGAAGAGATGAAGAGTAAAGACGGGGGCCCCCTCTCAAGATGCTCATGACAAGGGGAGGTGGGCGGACAGGTCAACGTGCCAGGGTGGGACACACAAGGCACTCATGTAGTCTTAGGGCCACAGGGAAGGCTTCCTGGAGGAAGTGGGACTGAAGGATAAGCAGAAAGGATGCAAAGGAAAACTATCATGGGCAAAGGAGACAACTTCGTAAGGCCTGGGGTGAGCAGGAGCTCGGCAGGGAAAGGACCCAGATAAAGCACAGGGGGCTGAAGCAAGCTGAGGGCCCTGGCAGGTTGTGGCACTTCCACATCCTCTCTTCCCCCTCTGGGAGGTGGTGCTACCTGCATCCTCCAGGAGAGGCTGTCAGGCTGATGAGAAGGAGAATATGGAGTGCCTGACACTCAGGGGAGCTCAAGGGGTCAGGTAATGGTCTTTTCCTCCCTCTTGTCCCCTCTGGGTCACCTTCATCTACTGTTCCTCCTTCCTCCCTTTCTTTTCCTCCACCTTTCTCCTGCCTCTCTTCCCATTTATTCTCCACCTCCTATCCACTCTTCCTCCCTGCGCCCCTGCGCTTCCCCAGGGGGCTCCTTCCGAGGTCCTTGTTCCCCGGGACCTGGCCCTTCTCTCCATCTCCAAGGGGCCTCCACAAAGCTCAGAGGCAGCTGGGCAGAGATGGCAGGAGTGTGGCTGGGAAAGCAGGTGGAGGGTGGGGACAGGGTGCCCACGCCCTGGTTTCCCACACCAGCCCCTCCCCTGTGGGAAGAGGCTGCTCCTCCTCCAGAGGCTCTGTTGTCACAGCCTCCTTGGCGCCAGCCGCTGGGTCCCTGCAGCGGACATCTTTTGTTGTGCCTGCTGGTACCTCCACCAGCCCTCCTGGGGATTCACTCTCCTTTAGGGGAAACTTGTCTTCCCCTCACTCCAGACATCCGGTGCCAGCAGGAGCTGCGTGTGCTTATGCGACGCCCCTGGCTGTGAAGACCCTCCCCTGGGCTTTTTCAAGGAAGTTAGTCTCTCTCTCAGGACAAATTCCTATGATGAGAGGTTCGTACACTGTGAGCAGCAGTGTCTCCACCACGTAGAGGAAGCAAGGAAAGATAACGAAGTAGACACACAGAGAGAAGCAAAAATGACAGAGAAAGAAAGAACCAGGGACAAAGAGAATGAATATTGGAGGCAGCGGAACTCCTGACTCCAGGTGTTCCTGGTGCCTTTTTGCATCTCTGCCCCACCCACACGGTTTGACTATTCAACTCTTCGTTCGATTTTGTGCAATACGCCTCCCGTTTAATGTATCTCCTTTTTTCTAAGCTTGTTTGAAAGGGGGTTTTTCCACATACAATCATAAGTGACCTAATTTGTTTCCCAAGATGCTAGAGGGGTGTGCGTGTGAAGAGGTGGTCTCTGGCCTTCAGGAGCTCACAGTCCAGTGAGTAGAAATGCAGGTGCTCAGCGAGTAGAGCTAGGACCCCTCATGGAGTACCTGGGGCCAGGCAGGGGCCTCCTGGAGGAAAGAACATCTTTGCTGAAGGATGTGGAGGAGGCAGCCAGGCAGAGAGCCTGAAGGAAAAGAGTCATACTACAGAGGGAGCAGAATTTGCAAAGGCTAGAAGTGAGAACTCAGAGGGCACTGTCAGGGAACAAAAAGTAATTCCAGGTGGCTACAGACGACTCTAAGGAGGGCAGCAGGAGAGACGAGACCCGGGAGGTAGGCAGAGGCCAGATTGTGGGGGCCTTTTACTTCCTGTACAGGTGGGTGGACTTCCTTCTACTAACAATGGCAGCGACAGAGACCTGTAAGCAGGGAAGTGACAAGACCATAATCATATTTCAAAAGATGCCTCTGGCTACAGAGTGGGGAGTGGCCTTCAGGCAGAGCCTGGAGTCAGGAGAATCACGCCTAAGGCCGGGGCCCTAATCCACGTCGGAGAAGAGGTGACCCAACCAAGTCAGGGCAGTGGGAATCGACAGAAAGAAGTCAACAGGAGAGAAAGTGAAAGGCAAAATGGACAGGGCCTGGTGACAGGCTGGATGCGGGCTGACGGAGAGCGAGCTGGAAGGACAACTCCCAGGTCCTCACCTGGGCAAGCACCTGGCTGGCCCATGGCCCCGTTCACAGAGGTGGGGAGCTCAGGTGTCAGAGAGACGATGAGCTCGGCACTGTGGCCCCAAACTTTCCCCGAGTGTTGAGTTTGACTGGAACTTAAATAAGTATAAAGGAGCTATAGGAGCCAAAAGTCCCATGACAAGCACTTAATGCAATTTCAGATATATATATCTACAGGTATATATACAGAGAGAGAGAGATCCATAGGTATATATATATATATATATCCATATGATGGGACTTTAGTTATCTTCTGTAAATGGATCATACATATTACAGAATTCTAGGATGCTAATATATCCAGATACGTTTGTTTGACTGACTGCAGGTGATGTACCCACATAAGAATAGCTTAAACAATAAAGGCCTTTCGAGCACTGAATAATCTCAGGGACAAGTGCAGAGGTTGTAGCACCAGGGTTGGTTCAGTAGCTCAATAATATTGTTAAGGACCCAGCTCACTCCACCTCTCTGCTCTGAAACTTCAAGGTCTTGGTCTCCCCTCATGTCAATCAGTCTCACCTCATGATCACAAGATGGCTGCTACAGCTCCAGGGATCACATCCTCACTCGGTCATGTCCCAAGCAGCAAGGAAGAGAGTGAATGGAAAAGGAGCTTTTCCTCTGGAACGTCTGTCCTTTTACCGAGAAGGAACAGCTTTGTCTGGGTACTTCAAACTTCCTCCTTTTATCTCACTGGCCAGAACTGGGTCTGCTGACCACTCCTCACTTCAAGGAATGCTGGGAAAGAGAGGGCTTGACTTTTTCAGCCTCTCTGCAGGAGCAAGCAAGAAGAAAGAAGGCTGAGATGCCTGTTAGGCAGGCAACCAACAGTGTCTAGTGTCTAGCAGAGAGCTTCAAGCTCTGTTTTGTTTGCTTGTGTTTTAACAGCTTTATTGAGGTATAATTGATATACAAAAAGGACAGTGCAGGTTCAATGTACACAATTTGATGAGCTTGGACGTAATATCATCACCATAATCAAGGTAATAAATATATCCATCTCCTGTAAGTTTTCTTGTGTCCCTTTCTGTTTTTTTGGGTTTTGTGGTAAGAACACTTACAAGATCTACCCTCTTAATTTTTAGGCACACAACATCATATCGTTAACAACAGGCACTATGTTGCCCAGCAGATCTCTAGAACTTATTCATACTGCATGACTGAAACTTTATACCCATTGAATAGCAACTCCCCATTTGCCCCTCCACCAGCCCCTGGCAACCGCCATTCTATTCTCTGCTTCTCTGAGTTCAACTATTTCAGATTCCTCATATAAGTGACATCATGCAGTATTTGTCTTCTGTGACTGGCTTATTTCCCTTAGCATGACGTCCTCTAGGTTCATCTGTCACAGCAATTGGTAGAATTTCCTTCTTTTTTAAGACTGAGTCATACGCCATTGTATGCATGGAACACGTTTTCTTTATCCCTTCCTGTGTTGATGGACACTTGGGTTGTTTCCATGTCTTGGCTCTTGTGATTAATCCTGCAATGAACGTGGGAGTGCCGATATCTCATCAAGAGCCTGATTTCAATTCTTTGGGATATATACCCAGAAATGGGATCTCTGGGTAAGATGGTAGTTGGATTTTTAATGTTTTTGAGGGACTCCACACTGTTCCCATAGCGGCTGCACTGTTTTACGTCCCCACCAATCGGAATGAGAATCTAAGTGCACAAGCTTCCCATTTCTCCACGTCATCCTCACCAACACTTATTTTTGGTTTTTATTTTTTTATAACAGCCATCCTAACAGATGTGAGGCGATATCTTATTGTGGTTTTTATTTGCCTTTCCCTGATGATTAGTGATGATGAGGAGCTTTTTCTGTAGCTGGTGGAACATATGTGTCTTCTTTGGAGAAATGTCTATTCCAGTCCTTTGCCCATTTTTTAATCAGGTTATTTGTTATTTTGCTGTTGAGCTGTAGGAATTTCTTATATATTTGGGATATCAACACCTTATCAGATAAATGGTTTGCCAATATTTTCTCCCATTCCATAGGTTGCAAGACAGACATATAGACCGATGGAACAGACTAGAAAGTCCAGAAATAAACACACACATGTACAGTCAACTGATCTTCAACAACAGTGCCAAGAATACACAATGGGGTAAGGACAGTCTCTTCAACAAATGGTGTTGGGAAAACTGGGTCCCCACACCCAAAAGAATGAAACTGGACCCCTATCTTATGCCAAAGACAAAAATCAACTCAAAATGGATTAAAGACTTAAATGTAAGAGCTGAAACTATAAATTTTCTAGAAGAAAACATTGGGGAAAATCTTCTTGACTTCAGTCTCGTCAATGATTTCTTGGCTATGACGCTAAAAGCACGGGAAAGAAAAGCAAAACTAGACAAGTGGGACTACAGCAAATGAAAAAGCTTCTGCAGAGCAAAAGAAACAATCAACAGAATGGAAAGGTCTTTTTTTCCTGATAAGGAAGCTAAAAACCAGTCAAGTCAAGTGTCGTAGCAAAGTTCAGACAATAGTTGGTGGCAGAATCAGGCTAGAACTCAAGACTCCTGTCTCCCAGTCCAGGGTCCTCTCCACTGAATCCAGCTGCCAGTCCCTCAGGGCCCCCAACATTTGAATTTATCAACACAATGATCTCTAGAATCAAAACATCTCAGACCCCCTGGCCCACGTGTAATGAAATCATTAGTATTGTAGGGATTAGACAATATGGCAGATTTGGAAGGGTTTTAGATGTGATTTCAGGGGCTAAGTCCCCCCTGTCCCCAACCTGTCCCCCTCCCCCTCTTACCACATTTTTGCCCCAGAGAGCAAATGAGGAGCCAGCAGATGGAAAGAATGAAGGCAGAGGGATTACCCAAATGGGCCCAGCTCATCCGTGCTCACTCTCCATACCTGTCTTTGAACCCACCTAGATTTAACCCACAGCCAAAATACAAGCCCTGACTTCAGGGACCATTGGACATCAGTTCTTGTCCTGGCTCTGCCCGTGTGATGTCAGCCACACTGGAGCCTCAGTTTTCTTGTCTGAAGAATGGACAGTGGAACTGGACACCCACAGAGGCCTTTATAGCTTGAAAAATGTTAGGATGTATTTTTCCCCCGAAGTTCCAAACCTGCTAGTCAAATGGATTCCTAAAGTCTGGGCACAAAGGATCTCCAGGCTTCCTGAAGCAAACAGCCCCAGTTCTCTGGGCCTCTTCTGAAAGGAGCCACTTCCGCTCACTGTCCCCAGGTCTTCTCAGAATTCCCCACTCCTGTTGCTGCAGAGAAGGCACATTCCCCACGTCACCGATTTCAAGCCCCACGCTAGGGACAGGCTCAGAGAAGCCTTTTGCCCTCCCTTCTTCTACACCTAGCAAAGTGCTGTGCGGAAACCACAACCATACCACCCGACGTGTGAGGCTGGGGGCTTTCCCCCCTTCCGACTGCAAGGAGAGGGGTGCGGGCAGGAGAAGGAAGAGGAAGGTAAAGGGCCAGCCGGCTCACACCTCACTTATTTGTAAGTAGCCCATGTGGTTTCACTTTGCACCCACTTCTCCAGTGGGAGTCTGCATGTTAGCACCTGGGGACACCTGTCTCCAATTAGCCCAACCATTTCCCTAAGAAACCATACCCCCAAGAAGATGGGCCTCCAGCAGTCTCCCCGGCCCACAGAGACGCGTGGCTGTGTCCACGCTCTCCAGCCAGCAGCAGAGCAGAAACAGGAGAGGGATGGAGGTGGGGACGCTCCAGGAGGGCATCCACGAGGGGCAGGGAGACCCCGCAGGAACACCTCCCCTGCCCCAAACCTTCGCTCTGGACTGAGAACACCTGGTGGCCTTGTGGCTGCCAGGCGTGGAGATGTTTGGCATTCCTCAGTGGCCACGCTGGACCAGAAATGGAAGCCAGCCTACCCAGAGGGCTTCAGAGGGCGCTGGGGCTGCGGGGGTCACCTTTTGGGGGTCTGGCTGGATTTCATGGTCCGGGCCATCTTGATGATTTGCTGAGGATTCCAGCCCACAGTGCGGCCTGCTGAGCGGCCTCACCCAGCTGCTCTGCAGGGCCTTCAATAACGTTAGAAAAACAAAACAATCCCCCCTCCCCTCGGCCGCCTGGAGAGTTCCCCCTTAACACGTGTGATTGACTGAAAGTAAATTACTTATTCTCAAATCTTCAGCAGGAGATTAGACTTCCAATACGGGGCGAATAGGCCTCCGTCCTAATACAGAGATTCAGGAGGGATGGATTTCTGGAACCCCAGGCACACGCTGTAATTCTATTTCGAAAGTGAAGGCATTGATTAATTCTTACCATTGGATTCCTAGGTCCTTCAGCAAACAAACCAGGTGAAATCCTCATGGCTTGGCCATTTGGGTTTTCTGGGTTTTTTAATTCATATACCATGAAAATGAGATTTAGTTCACAACCCATAAAATCCACCCCATTTAAAGCGTACAATTCAATGGTTTTTAGTATATTCACGGGGTTGCACAACCATTGCCACGATCTAATTTTAGAACATTTCCATCACCCCAGAGAGAAACCTGTTAGCAGTCACACCCTGTTCTCCCCTCCCCGCGGCCCCTAGCAGCCATTCATCTATTTTCTCTATGTTTTTATCTGCCTATTCTGGACATTTCATAGAAAAGGAATCATACGATATTTGTCTTTTTGTGACTGGCTTCTTTCATCCAGCTTAATGTTTTCACGGTTCATCCATGTTGTAACATGTATCAGTACTTCATTCCTTTTCATGGCTGAATAATATTCCATTGTGTAGAAGCACTACATTTTATTGATCCACTCCTCAGTTGATGGACATTTGGGTTGGTTGCACTTTTTTAATGATTATAAATAATGCTGCTATTTGTGTATAGGATTTTTTTTAAATGATTTTTATTTGGGTCCTTTTCTTTTATCTCTTTTTGGAAAATAAACAAGGCTTAAAACATCCACCAGTGTTTCTTATCTGCTACTCTTAATTCTTCCTCTGTTGTTGTTCAGAGATAATGGGCACCAAGTGCGAGCCCTGAGCTTGGCACCAGGGTGGCCCTCAGTAAACAGGAGCTGGTGTTGATTCTCAGCGGAGGCCTTCCATGAGCCTCAGACATGTGAACAAGGTCACTCGGAATAGACGATTTGAAGTTTCATCCACGCACTGTGATGGGGAGCTATTGTCGTTCTGGAGCCAGGGGATAGACGTGATCGCAGAGCCCTGGAATCCTTGAGTGGTCCTTTGAGAAGATCAGCCTAGTTCCCTCTCTTCACGGACAATAAACCTGTTCCAGGGAGAGAGCTCTGGCCTCAAGAGTCGGAAGACCTGAGTGTGCGTTCTGACTTCACAAGCAAGTAACCACAAGATCTTACCCAAGACAAGAGTTTCGATTTTTTTCACCTATAAATCAGAGACCCAGTGCACATGTGCGTGCACACACACACACCAGAAACAATCATGGTGCCTCTATTTCCTTTGTTAATGACTAGTTTCAATATGTGTTCCTACCCCCTGCTTTGGCAAAGAGAAATTATTCATGAATAATCTTAGGGGCCAGATCTTGGGTTACCAGGGAATGTTGGGGTCATATTGAAATGAATGGTCCCCAAGCGTGTAGCTTGAGGTGGTAAGTGGAGCCCACCAGCAAGAGGTTGTCGAGTATGAGGTTGTCAGGACTGGCCACCCAGAAAAGCCCTACCCGCCTGGGAGGGAGTTGGAGGGGCCCAGCAAGGGGGCCTCTCAGAACTCCCAAAAGTGCCCACCAAAGCAAGAGGCAGCTGTCAACATCTGCCAAGTGCTGACAGCCTGACGTCTCCAGGCTTCAGTCAAGTCAGAAGCGTCTTAGCCTTCCTCCACTCCTCCCTGCCCCTACACGCAGGCCCAGTGTAGACAGAGCTAGTCGGGGGAGGAAGAGAGGTGAAGGAGAGAGGCAGCCCCCTCTCCTGTCCACAGACTGTGCTGAACCAGGCCAGCTGGAAAGAGAAGACTGAATGCCCCAGTGACATCAGGTCACAACCACAGAGGACTTGGTCAACTAAGAAGACAGAGGTGATGGGTCTGCCCAAGCTGGCTTCAAGGGCAGAGGGGAGGGCTGCCACCACTGAATCAGGTTCAGGTGGCAGCAGGAAACAAAATGCAGCTGCTTTGATGTTCACACTCTCGAGTCCTGAGTTTCCAGAGCTCTGGTTTCTCCCTGAGGTCTTGTTCTTTCTCAGGTAAAGAACTCCATCCAGGGCTGGGCTCAGAGAGGAAGGACCAGTCCCGAAGACCTGGACACGGGCATTAGATGGACCCAAGGCTGCCTTCGGCATCTGGCTCTAACCATCTGTGTGAGAGAGTTCACTCTGCTTCCTCCTTTGACAAATGGGCACCATCAGATCTGGCGCACGTGGTGTTGTACTCTATGTCGGCATAGACACGTGGATGCTGAGAATGTATTTTGGGAAGGACAAACAACAAACAAAACTGTGGAGACAGGAGCAGGATTCTGTGGCAAGACAGGAGCACCGCTGGAGAAGAGGAAGCCCTTACAGCTCTGTACTTCTGCGCCCTTGCGGTGGGATGTGGATGGATGGGAAGGCGGAGCGCTCCCTGTGGGGCTTGCCCTGTGGTGGGGATACACTTAGCGTGTGCCGGGCCCCATGCCAAGTCCTTTGCATATATCTTGTTCTCTAATCCTTACAAGCACACGATGAGGTAGGTAGTCATATCATCCTTTATTTTATGCCTGAGGACATGGAGCGTAGAGAGAGTAGAGACCTGAGCAATAGAACCAGGAATAAACCCCACGGTCTGCTTCCAACACCTGCAACCACACACAGAAAGAAGTTTGCAGGTTTTTTAAATTGGTTCCTAGAGCAGTCCAGAGACATAGGATGCACTCAATAAATCTGGTGAGTGAAGGGATAAGGGGATAAATTCCCAACATATTCATCGGAGAAAGTCTGGAAGATTCAGAAACTGTGTAGTAGAAGAAAATTTAAATTATCTATAGTCTCAGGATCCAGAGATAACCACTGTATTTTTGTATTTTTCTTCCAACATTTTTTTCTGAAAATAGTATTTAAAGGGGAGCAGCACTTACATAATTGAATTTACAATGTACACTAAATTTTCTACCCAGCTTCTTTCACTTAAAATGATATCATGAGTATTTTCCCACATCATTTAAAATTCTTCAAAAGCATTGTGTTAGTGATTGCATGATATTTCACTGCATTGTTGTATTACAGTTTGCTTAACCATTCCACTGTGGTTGGACCTTTGAGTTCCTTCCAAATAACTCTGCAATAAACATCTTTGTGCATATAAATCTTTGTCCTAGTTTCTGTTTCCTTGGCAGACATTCCTAGAAGAGGAATTATGGGTCAAGCATTAGAAACATTTTTAAGTCTCTAGGTACACACTGCAAAATTATTTTTCAGAAAGGTAATGCCAATTTGCACTCCCAAAAGAATGTGCAACCATCTTAATTCACTCTCACCAAAACTGAGAGTTAATTATTGAATGCATTTTATAGATCGATAGGCAAAAATTAAGATCTTCTCATTTCTATATGCATATTTATTATTAGCAAAGCTAAACACGTTTATGTTCATTGTTCTTCTTCCATGAACTATTTCTGTCCTTATTTTGTTTTCCTATTGTGGTATTGTTTTCTTATTGATTTGTAAGTGCTTTTTCTTTATGAAGGCTATCAATCCTTTGTCAGATTTGTTTCACTGAAATTTGCTTTTGATTGACGGAATCTTTTCTCTTTACCTCTTAACCCTTTTCTCTGATTGCCTGCAAATCAGTTAGAACTACACTTCCAGTGAGATCTTTAAACCTTGTCACTTTACACATTCTGTCCAAGTATAAGCCATCAACAAGAACATGGTGTCAGGAGATAGCCTCATGCATCACTCAAAACTTAGAGAGTGAGGTGCCCAGCTCACTGGGCTGAACCCAGTTTCTACCATCATCACCCGTGTCCGCTTCCTGCCTGCTCGCCTGCCCTGGGGCCGGGCCACACAGCTGACACTGACTGCTCTGACAGGCATGCACTGGAAGTGGCATTTTACCAATCGCCAGCCTCAGATCACAGGACTCTGAGCTCAGCTGCAGGTGTCAGCAGCCAGGACAGAAACCATGACAATGATTAGTGACACAGGGGTGCCCACAGATGTTTCTGTCCCTTACAGTGCTGATCTGACAGGTCACCTCGCAGCTGGTACATCTCTCGGGTCTCACGGTTGCCGCGCTCTCAGGAAGGAGCTAAGGAACTGACGCTTTTGGTTTTCTGAGGCCTGACGCTGCAAGTGAGGCCGGGGAAGGATAACTTCAGAGGCTTTAACCAACAGAGTAAAGATGACGTTGGAGGTGCGGGGGGCAGGCTGCATCACTGCCTAAAAAGACGAAGCTCCAGAGGCCCACGTGTCACACGTTGATTCATTCCTTCACTCATTCAAAACGTGCCTGCCAGATGTGCAAAGGGTCGGAAGTAGGTTTCCCAAAGAACACTTCGCAGGAGCTGAATTGTAAAGGACACTTGGGAGCTCAGTGGGAAGGGCATTCCAGAGAGTGGGAACAGTATGTACAAAGGCTCAGAGAAGAAGAGAGAACTGCAAGTTTTATTGTCTCCACAGAATAAATGTGTATGATGCAGCTGAGGGATGCTGTTGACTGGCAGGGTGAACGGCAGCTCCCTAAGCCAGGCATTCGTGACACATCCAATGCACCTGAAAGCCAGCGAGAAACATCCGGCAGGAGTCTGGCGAAGTCCTCCCCTTTCCTCGAGGTTCTGCTCAGGGCCCCCCTTTTGGCATGCTGCCTTGTCCCCACCCCCTCCTAGGGGCCCACATTCCCTCAGACATTCGCCTTCAGGCCCTTCACAGCGAAAGTGCTGGAATTTTCTGTGTGTTTGATTAACTGGGCTGCAAGCCTGGGAGTCCCTTGCGAAGGCCTGTGTCTTGTTCGTCATAAATCCCCAGGGCTGTCAGAGGCCTGGATTTGTAACAGGGCTGAGGAATCTTGTTGTTCAGTTCCACCAGTTTGCTACTAGAGAAACCAAGGCTCAGAGAAGCTATAGAGTGTGCTCATGGCAAGAGGCGGGGGGCAGGGGTACAACCCATGTCCATAAGTCCACCGCCTGGGGTGTCCCTCGTTATCTTCTGCAGGGAGAGGAGTGGGCCAAGTGAGCACTGAGACAGAAGGGCCCCAAAGCCTGGGCGTTGGTGAGCTCTGGGGTAAACACATCCCACGTGGGTGGAGCAACCCCTCCAGAAACGGCCCGCCGCTGTCGGCAGGGCTCCTCGGTCATCGGGTGAGGGCGGCGTGGGCCGCAGGAGATGGGTCCCAGGCTGTTTCTGTTAGGAGCAGGCAGCTGCTGCAAATGTGGGGGACGCCAGGGAGAGCCCAGCTGGCAGGGCAGGGCCAGGCCACGCCTTCCCAGGTTCACAGGGACGCTGCAAGTCCCAGAGCCAAAGAGCCAGTCATGACCCTTCCTTACGGGCTCACTTTCAAGTCCTCCTCAGAGCCAAGATGTTTTACCTCCAAACTTCATCAGCGATTCAGTGAGAGACAAGTCTGCGGGTGAGGACTGGGAGAGCAGGATCCCGGAGCCTGGAACGCCAGGCCACGCAGTGGACCCATTTCCTGGCACACTGAGACCACGGCGTGACCCTCTGGACTCCTGGAGCCTCTGTGCTCAGGGCCGGCTTTCAATGGAAGTCCTTACAAAGCCTTTACCATCAGCCAGTTTTCCTTTCATTGACAAATCTGTAAGTCACATCCGTTTCCATTCACAAGGGCTGAACTGCACAGGAGGCGATAGCTTGGACGGTAATCGTGGGCTTTTCTGCCCACGACTGGCGTCTCCTCTTGAGTTTTTTTCTCCTGCTCTAGGAAATTTTAGGATCCCATCTTGATGCTCAGTGTTCTGAAAAGTCATGTTTCCTTGTCTGAGCTTGGGGGGTGTGGGTATGTGTGTGGTATGGGATGTTTGTGAATATGTGTGGTGTGTGTGGTGTATGTGTGTTGTGGGGGGTGAGCAGGTAGTGTGTGCTGCATCCTGTGATATGTGTGCTGTGGTGTATGTGTGATATGGAGGTGTATGTGTAAGTATGGTGTATGATGTGTGGTGCATGTTGTGTGTATGTGTGTATAGTGTGTGTGGTGTGTGTTGTGGTATGTGTGTGGTGTGTATGGTGTGTGTGTATGTGTGGTGCATGTGCTGTGTATGCATGTGTAGTGCATGTATAGTGTATGTGTATAGTGTGTGTGCTGTGTGTGTGAGTGGGTGTGTGGAATGTGGGTGTGTGTGCAGGTGGTGTGTGCTGTGTTCTGTGGTATGTGTGCTGTGTCGTGTGGTGGGTGTGTGTATGTGTGGTGCATGTGCTGTGTATATGTGTGTGTGGTGTGTGTGCTGTATGTGATACAGATGTGTGTGTATGTGTTGTGTATGATGTGCAGTGCATGTGCTGTGTATGTGTGTGTAGTGCATGCGTGGTGTGTATAATGTGTGTGTGGTGTGTATAGTGTGTGTGTGTGTATGTGTATGTATTCTAGGCACTCAGTGGACCCTCTCAGTCAGGAAACTCACATCTTTCAATTCTAGGAAAATTTCCAGCATTAATTCTTTGAAAACTCCCTGCCCTGTATTTTCCCCCTTCTTTATTTTTGGCGGCCTATTAATAAAATGTTGGACATCCTGGCTGATCCTCTCATTTTCTTATCACGTTTCCCCTATTTTCCACCTCTTTGTATTTTTCTTCCCTTATCATAGAAATGTCATTGATTTATCTTCCAAACTTTCTATTAAACTTTTTAATATTCCTTTTATATTTTCAATTTTCAAGAGCTCCTTCTTCTTCTTTAAATATTCTTTTTTGTAGCCACCTGTTCTTGTTTCATAGCTATAACCTATTTGATTGCTCTGATCATATTAATTTGTTTTGGCTTTTCTCCCTTTCTAGGTTTTCTTTGGTCCAGCCTTCCTAAGAGACGCTTTCCTTAAACAACTGCCGACCCCAGCGGCCCCATCATGTTTCTGCCGCTGCTCTTGGCAGCTCATTGGAAGCTGTGTGTGTGGATGGAGCTTGCTGCAGGAGATTTCACTATAGGTGAAAACATGGGGGACCTGCTTTTTTTATTAGGATCCCCCACATGTCATTCTCTGCCAGTCCCTTCCTAACTGGTCAGTTTCCTTAGGTAGCAGTCCCCAAGTCCTGCAGGGCAGCACACATCCTGGAGGCCAGTTCTCAGGCGCCCCATTGGCGGCAGGGGGAAGGGAGAGCATGGAGTCTCCCTATTCAGCACATAGCCTTGTCCTCGTCCCCTGTTCTTAGTATGGCAGCCCCTCCCCGCTGTGCGGGTGTCCTCGAGGGCAGAGCTGCCTTCATTCCTTTTCCAGAACTGACCTCCAGGACACCGTGGTGGGAGGGCGGGGCTAGCTGCCTGCTGCGTGGAATGTGGGAAGAAATCTTGGGGTCCATCTGCTCTTTATAGACTTGTGAACTGTCCTACTGCCTACAGCCCCCAACCTTTACCTTCAGAGATATTCAGTGCCTCCGACATCTGAGAGTTTCTGGGGTTCCACTGTGGGATAGCTTGCCTCCTGCTGGCTTCCTCCCCAGCTCTCCCCATCCCGGCAGGCTGGCACTGGACCAGCCCTCCTCTGCTAAGGAAGCTCCTGTCTATCCGTCCACTTTCCATCTTCAAAAGATCTGTGGCTCTCTCTCACCTGCTGTCGACGCCTCTCTCATTCTCCTTGTTTAGGAGTTTTTACTTTTTAATGCCTAACTGCACATTTTTGGGATTTTGGAAGGGAAAAAGTTTAAATGAATAAATATGTGTGTATTCAAATCTGCCTTGTTTACCTTTAAGTACTTTATTTAAATCTTCAAATCCCTATGCTTCAGGTTATTACTCAAACTAATGAGGCCAAAGAAGCCACCGAGAATATTTTTCTCGCCATGGAATTCACCAACAATGCTGTGCCCAGAGATGGAGGAAGACTGGTCTCTTCCTTATTATTTCAGTTGGGAGGCACACGTGTGAAGGGTCCCTTGTGATAACCGACATGTGGTGAGGGCAGAGAGAGCCAGCTAGGCTGGGGTGAGGGGTGGGGAAGACCAGCAGTGTGGCGGGCCCTTCTTCCTACAAGCTCGAGAGCTTCTTCCACACTCCCTCCTGCTCACACGTTGAAACGTGGACACTTAGACCAAGATCAGCAAGCAGACTGCTGCAAGAGCTGCATAAAGTCCTGGGCCCTGGGAGTGCTCAATAAATACTTACGGAATAAGGAAACAGGTCGATCTGAATGACCACTCCACAGCACGTTAGCTGTGGGAAGACAGAGGTGTGTATTTATTTCAAAAGGACAGTGGAAGGACAGATTAACTCTCCATATGGTGGGTTAGGGGAGGCGACAGAGCCTGCTACTTTCTATAAAGCTCTGCGATATTGCTTACATGTGTTCACACACTCAAGCACAAATTCTATCTATCCATCTATCTATCCATCCACCATCTATCCGTCATTTATCTATCTTTCTTATAGATACACACACACACACACACAGACGCACACACACACACACACATCCCAAAGCTCCTGCCCAGAGCTTCTGAGTCAGGAGAATTTATAACACAGAGGTCTGCAAATTACAACGTGAGAAACCCCTCCGTCTGTGTGGAGTTCACCACAAAGGCGAAGTCGGTAGAAGGAAAGAGAACGCCAAGAAGGACAGGGGTTTGGGACACACGCCAGCCGGGGCCCAGCCCTAGCAGTGGGAAGTGAAATTCCCACCTGGGGAGTTCTTAGCACACACCAGCCTGAGGAGGTAGGGGACCCTGGGGTAGGGGAGGGGGCAGCACAGGAGACAATGTCCTGCCGTCTTGGAAAAACCAACAGGTTGCTCCGAACAAAGCGAGAGGTGCCAGTGGGGAGATAGATTTGCAGGGGAGCATGTGCTCCAAAGGGATAACTCGGATCTTTTCAGCAGGAATCGGAGCGACAAAGAGAGGAGAGCATGGAGTCTTCTGATAGAGGAAGAGGCAGCGGGGGACTCCCAGGCCGCCGGGTGCCAAGAATGGAGAGTGCATGAAATCCTGCTGCGACAAAGGGGCGGCTTAATAGCCAGCTGCTATCAATGGCAGCAGAGAGCGTGTCCCCCATGCCACCAGGACAGGAGAATGGGAGGAGTGAGGTTCAGGATGGCCAAGGGAAAAGCAAGTGGGATTCACTCCTCCTGTCTCCCCCCAGCCTACTATGAAGAGAGACTCTGGTCAATCCAAAAAGAGAATGGAGGGAAAAAGGAGTTCACCTTAGCAGTGCAGTGTAGCTTTTCTCACATTACCTTCCTCACCAGGAGACGACAGGCACTGTTGCAGAGATGAGGTCCAGAGAGGCTGAGCGCCTTGTAGAAGGTTGCACAGCAAATCAGCAGGAAAATTAGGGCCAGAATCCAGGTCTCCTCATTCTGAATCCAGCATCCATTCTCCCAGAATCTCTGCTCCTCCTTTTGTCTAGCAATGATGCCCAGCGTTAGGAGATCTTACAGTTCCTATGACACCCAGTACCCTGGTCAAATCCTATCCCAGGGCCATGATAACCCAGACATAGCCCCGTGTTCAGTGGGACAGGGCACAGGCTTTAATGGTGGAACACGTCCCACACCCCCTCCCCTCCCCAGGTCCTCTCTTCCACCTCACTCCCGTGTATCTCCCTCGTGGCGCTTGTCTAAGTCAGAAGACACTATGCTGACGTGTTGGTATGTCCCTGGTTTGCTGTCTCTGTCCCCGATGAGAATATAGGGGCAGGGACTTCATCTGCTTATTCCCTGTGGTTTTCCCAGTGCTACAGCCTGGATGGAGCATACACACTAGGGACTCAGTAAATATCGGTTGGATGAACGAATGCATGAAAACTGAGCTCTGAATGCCAGCTCCACCATGTATTAGCCGTGTGGCCTTGGCTAAGTGACTTAACCTCTCTGAGTCTCAGATTCCTTAGCTGTAAAATGGGGAGAGTGAGAGCCACTTTGCAGGTATGTCCTCAGAATTCGTTCTCATGGGAACAGCATATTTGGCACATACTGTGCATAAACGCACCAGGTGGTGGCTATTATTATCATTGTCGGTGCCTACACTGTGGTCCAACGTGGTCTTAAAAATGAAGTATATCGTATTATCAGTTTTTAGAAGGATGTCAGCGGGCTGGAATGTGGGCTTTCATCCCCACCCTGCCAGGAGCCCACCTCGGAAGCTGCTCTAAATCCATCCTCCCCACTCCCTTGACACACGTGCAGTATCATATGTGGCCGTCCCCTGCCCTGGGTGCATAGGTGCCCTCTATAGCCCCTGCCTCAAACGCAGCCTGATCCACCTGTGCCTGCTCCCCTCACCAGGCCAGGAGCCTTCCAAGCCTCAGTTTCCCACGCTGCAAGGGAGGGGAGTGTGAGAGACTCTAAAGGACTCCTCTCTGGGTAGTGAGGGAGGGAGATCCTGGGGTGCAGGCAGAGGGTAGCAGGCAGGGTAATGGTGGGTGTCTGGTCCATGTCCAGCAGGGCTGCAAAGAGAGGCAGTGGGGAGAGGGAAGCTGTTCCTACAGTACGATTTAAATGGCCTGGGAGAGTCCCTCTACTCCGAGATGAGACCCAACAGGAAGGCTTTTTGTATTAGGAAATCTCAATATTCAAATAATAGCATTAATTTAAGACAGCCTCTAGGAAATTCTACAGCATTTAACAACTCCTTCCATTCACTGATTCATTCATTCATGAGTATTTATTGAGCACCTGCTATGTGCTGGGCGCTGTTCCACCCCTAACAGGGTGATGTCCCCTGACCAGTGAAGGGCTTTGTGTTAGGAGCAGAGCAGAGAGTGATCCACAGCATCTCCACCCTCCAGAAACTTCTCCAGAGATCCTCCTGGGAGAGCACAAACATTGCTTAAGCTGAGATCCAGGCGACCTGAACCTAAAATCATGTCTACAGCCTAAAACTACAGGACGAAAACAGGGCCTACCACATGCATGTGGGAAAAAGCAAAATGTCAAATAGAAAGGAAATAATGCTGAGACCATATTTGGAACTTTCTAGATAATCCTTGGCAGCATTCTGTGGCAGCATTCTGTAGCAGCATTCCTAGGGGGCTTGCCCTAAAGAAAACTGCGTCCTGAGTATTGTTTCCCAAAAGTGATGAGATATTTTGGAGCCCAGAAAGCCCTGGGTTTGAGTCCCACTCTTGGTATACTACCTACCAAGTCCTGTGTGACCTTGGTTTAGCCACGTGGCCTCTCTGAGCTTCAGCTTCCTCATATGTAAAATGAAGAACGTAATTCCTACCTTACAGTGTTGTTAATAGGATAAAATGAAATAACGTATACAAAGTGCTTAATACAATGGCTGGGACACAGTAAGGGCGAAAAAAAATACGGTATTGCTGGATTCCTATTGCTGAATAATAAATGAGCCCCAGATCCTCAGTCTAAAGTGACAACCATTTTAATTTGCTCTTGAGTGTATGAGTCACAAGTTTGAGAAGGGTTGGCCTGCCCTCGGCCCGTCCAGCACGGCAGCCTCAGCTCAGTCGGACTGTCTAAGTGGCCTCTGGCTCCCCCAGACCGAATGCCTCCAGAGCACCAGGAGGCAGCTGCCGGCCTTGTCTTACCTGCCCTTGAAAGTCAATCACATCACTTCCTAAAGGGCGTGGGTCCAAGCTGCCACGAACCAGCCCAGAGGGCAGAGGAGGGGACGCAGGCCCGCTTCTCAGGGAACATGTCAAGGAATTTGGGGGCCATGTCGAAAATGGCCACAACTATGATTATTCTCACCTGCAAGAGCCAATGAGTGACACCCCCCGCCGTGTGTGTCACACCTGTGAGTAGATGTGGGGCTCAAGGGAGAACTTCGAGTGAACCATTATTATTTGTTACACAGCCCTTGTTTCCCACCGTTTAAAACACGAGTGCACTAACAGAACATCTGAGACGCTGCAAGGAGACGACTGCCCTGAGAACAGAGTCTGTTCCTCACTGTTGCCAAGAGGAAGAGGCATGCCAGGCCCCGGGGGGCCACACTGGGAAGCAGCGGGGCCAGTCAGGAGGCAGCGGGAGCAGAAGGAACTTTGGGCAAGTGCCTTTACGGTGGTTTCCAGGGCAAGGAACAGGCGAGGCAGGGTCAGGCCATTTAGGACTGACCATTCTGAATAATCGCAGTGGGCTCTGGGGTGTTGGGTGTGTCCCTAGTTGTCTGGGACCCGCCCCTAGGGTGACCAGTGTTGACGAATAGTGGCCCCCAGACATATTGTTTATTATCTCCAGGAATTGGTTAACCCTGGGAGGGGTAGTCTTGCAAAGGTCAGCAAGGCCCTGAGATGTCAAAGCATCAGAATGCAGAAAATAAAAGCCACGGTCACTATATGCAGCCAGGCTACACTTGGTTCCACTGCTTGGCAGACCCTGGTCCAGGCTGCCCTGCCCTGGTCTGGCATGCCCTCCTCCATATCCCTCCAAGGCATCACACGCTCCTCCAAGGAGGCACTGCTCCCCGGCCCTTCTCAAAAGTGCGGCCCTGGCCTGTCCCGGTCCAGCCTGCTCAGCGCAGGTCTGCAGGCGCCCACCGGCAGAGCAGGACGTTTCTGCGAAGGCAGCCTCTTGGGTCCCTGCCGCCCCCTGCCGCAGCTGCAGTCATAACAAAGATAAGAACAGGAGGGAAGCCTGTCTCCTCAGCAGCCCAACGCCGTTTGACAAGAAGCTTTCTAAACATCATCTCATGTGGCCGACACTTCAAAATCCCCATCCTTCACCCGTATCATTCTGGCCCTTGATCCAGTTTTAAATGAGCCTTTTGGTGCCAGGAACTAGTTAGACATCTGGTTCCACTTGACTTTGCAGGGGGGTTGTTAAGCGTGTGAGTGCTGCTACCTCAACTAAAACCAAACCCTCTACTCAGAAACACACGTCAAGTCAGATTCCATGCAGCTGCATTTCAAAACACTAGGGAGAGACCAGACCATGGAGATGACAGAGATAACCACCAACAGAAAGCCCCTTCACAGAGCCTAGCCTGGCCCCAGGCCTGACAGTGGTGGGCACAGCAGCTCTGCCCTCAAGCCCCGCCAACCCACGCACTGTGCCAGGAGGTGCCCAGGCCAGAAGCCTTGGAGACAGCCAGACCCCGTCCTCTGTCCCATCGTCGTCCTCTTCCCCCAGCCAACAGCCATCACCTCCTCTCGGTTCTCCCATATACAGGTCCCTCAGATCCCTCAGATCCACCTCACTTTCTCCACGCCCACCACCTCCAGCCTAGTCCAAGCTACTGTTGTCTCCCCTGGGTTCGCAGAGCCTTCCTACTGGCTTCCCTGAGCTCACTCTTGCCCCTTCTAATAAGCTCCTAACACAACAGCTGGGGAGAGAGCTTTTCTGAAAAATGGATCTGATTTGAACTTTTCTAAAACGTAGATCTCCAAAACACAGATCTAATCAACACCATCAAATGGCCTTAGGATGCAGACCAAAATCATGAACGATGCCTGCAGGACCCACAGGTCCTGGCTCTACCCACCGCTCCAGCTCCATCATACATGACGCCCCCTCTCCCTCTGAGCTCCAGCCCCTGGGCCTTTGTGCATGCTGTGCATCTGCCCCCGCCCTCACACTGCACCTTGACTAGCTAGTGTCACTCATCCTCCAGGTCTCGACTCAGACCCTGCAGCTTCATCCTTTTCATCTCAGCTCAAGTCTCATCCCTGCAGGGACGACCCTCCCTGCCCCCACTCACCCACAAAACAGAGTCCTTCCTTGCAAGCTCTGGTGGAGCTGTGGCCTTCCCGCTAGCTCCTACCTCCCACACTTATTTTCTGGGTGATGACGTGTTTAATGCTCATCTTCCCTACTAGACTGAAAGCTCCATAAAAGCAAGAGCGTTTCTGCCTTATTCACTGCCTAATGTAGTATCTGGCACACACTAGACTTTTGACTTGTTAGATGAAAATAACAAAAATGATAATGAATGAATGAGCATTTCTTATGGGTGACCATAGAGTAAACTGTGGCTACCCACTGGCACCTGCTGACCCCCCATTCCGGCTCAGTGATAGATGGGTGTGGTCACAGGATGTTCATTTTATCTAATATGCAGCCTCTGGTGATTTGACTGTCTGGGGACAGTGATATGGGTCTTGTGCCTTGGGTAGGGTCAGGGTGCTCCCTTTTTTGTTTTCCGTGATATTCCCAGAGCTTCAGTGTGGGAGGAAAAAGACCATAGCAATATGAAGGTATGAAAATAAAGAAACAAAGGAAGAAACAAAGAAAGAGAGAAAAAAACAAACCGAAAGCTACAATTACACAGTGTTTAGAAAAAAATGAGAGGATAATCTGTATCAAAGCAGGTGGGATGCAGACACAGTTGTTCTCAAAGGTCAATGCATAGCATTTGAAAAATAAAGAACAGAGTGGTCACTTCAAGAAATTGGAAAAAGAACAAAATCTATCCTTAAGGATAGCAGGAAGGAAGAAATACTATAAGAAGAGAAGGGGGGATTTAATGTATTAAGAAACAGAAATCTGCCAATGAGACCACCTGCGCCTGCCACCTTGGACAGAAGCCAACCGTGAAATTTTCTAGGTGAGTAGGTGACCTTCCTGGGCAACTTTCCAGATGCCCACCCTACTTCTTCCTCAGTCATCCTTCCACTTTCAATTTTCCAGTGTCCTCTGGGTCTTCCATTTCTTTAGATCTTCTCTCAAGAAGGGGTCTAATAACCACTCATTGTATGGAATAAGTGCCTGGTGATGTTTCACAATGTTACCTGGAAGAAAAGGACATTTTAAGGTGAGGCAAACTAGAGATATATTTTTTTTCAATTATTTTATTGAGGTCATATTGGTTTATAACATTGTGCAATTTCAGGTGTACATTACTATTCATCAGTTTCTGTATAGACTGCACTGTGCTTACTGCCAATAATCTAGTTTTTATCCATCACCATGCATATGTGTCCCTTTACCCCTTTCACCAATCTCCCTACCTCCTTCCCCTCTGGTAACCACTAATCTGTTCTCTTTATCCACATGTTTGTTTATCTTCCGCATATAAGTGAAATCATACAGTGTGTATTTCTCTGTCTGGTTTATTTCACTTAACATAATACCCTCAAGGTCCATACATGTTGTTGTAAATGGGATGATTTTGTCTTTTTTTATAGCCAAGTAGTATTCCATTGTATATATACATACATACCACACCTTCTTTATCCATTCATCAGTCGATGGGCACCTAGGTTGCTTCCATGTCTTGGCTATTGTGAATAATGCTGCAGTGAACATAGGGGTGCATAGATCTCTTTGAATTGTTGATTTCATGTTCTTTGATAAATATCCAGTAGTGGGATAGCTGAGTCATGTGGTATTTCTATTTTTAAGTTTTTGAGAAATCTCCATACTGTTTTCCATAATGACTACACCAGTTTGCATTCCACCCAGCAGTATATGAGAGTTCCCTTTGCTCCACATCCTCTTCAACATTTGCTGTTTTTTGTCTTGGTAATTATAGCCATTCTGACAGGTGTAGGGTGATATCTCAGTGTAGTTTTAATTTGCTTTTCCCTAATAATTAGTGATATTGAATTGGGGAAATGTCTTTTCATATCCCCTGTCCATTTTTTGATCCCACTGTTTGGTATTCTGTTGTTGAGTTGTGTGAGTTCTTTATGTATTTTGAAAATTAACCCCTTGTTGGATACATGATTTGCAAATATTTTCTCCCAGTTGGTGGGTTGTCTTTTTGTTTTGTTCATGGTTTCCTTTGTCTTTGCAGAAGCTTTTTAATCTCATGTAGTCCCATTTGTTTATTTTGTTTGTTTGTTTCCCTTGCCTGAGTAGATATGTATTCAAAAAGATGCTGCTAAGACCAATGTCAAAGAGTGTACTACCTATATTTTCTCCTAGGAGTTTTACGGTTTCAAGTCCTACATTCAAGTCTTTAATCCGTTGTGAGTTAATTTCTGTGTATGGTATAAGATAATGGTCTACTTTCATTCTTTTGCCTGTGGCTGTCCAGTTTTCCCAGTACCATTTATTGAAGAGACTTTCCTTTCTCCATTGCATGTTCTTGGCTCCTTTATCAAAGATTAGCTGCACATAGATGTGTGGTTTTATTTCTGAGCTTTCAATTCTGTTCTGTTGATCTGTGTGTCTGTTTTTGTGCCAGTACCATGCTGTTTTGATTAATATAGCTTTGAAGTCAGGGATTGTGATGCCTCCAGCTTTGTTCTTTTTTCTCCGGACTGCTTTGGCTATCCGAGGTCTTTTGTTGCTCCCTATAAATTTAGGATACTTTGTTCTATTTTTGTGAAGAATGTCATTGGGATTCTGATTGGTATTTTATTGAATCTGTAGATTGTCTTAGGAAATGTGGACATTTTAACTATGTTTATTCTTCCAATAGACGAGCATGGAGTATCTTTTCCTTTCTTTATGCCTTCTTCAATTTCTTTCAATAACATCTTACAATATTCAGTGTATAGCTATTTCACCTCCTCAGCTAAATTTATTCCTAGACATTTTATTCCTTTTGTTGTGACTGTAAATGGAATTGTATTCTTGACATCTTTCTGCCAGTTATTAGTGAATAGGAATGCTACTGATTTTTGTACATGGATTTCATACCCTGCAACTTTGCTGTAGTCGTTGATTATTTCTAATAGTTTTCTGGCAGATTCTTTAGTGTTTCTTATATATAGACTCATGCTGTCCAAAACAGTGAGAGTTTCACTTATTCCTTTCCATTTGGATACATTTTATTTCTTTTTCTTGCCTAATTGCCCTGGCTAAAACCTCCACTATTATGTTGAATAGTAGTGAGAGTGGGCCCCCTTGTCTTGTTCCTGTTCTCAGATGGATGGCTTTCAGCTTTTCACCTTAAGTATGATGTTGGCTGTAGGTTTGTCATATATTGCCTTTGTTATGTTGAGGTACTTTCCTTCTATACACATTTTATTGAGAGTTTTTCTCATAAATGGATGTTGGATCTTGTCAAATACTTTCTCTGCATCTACTGAGATGATCATGTGATTTTTATTCCTCCTTTTGTTAATGTGATGTATCACATTGATTGATTTGTGGATGTTGAACCATCCCTGCACCCCTTGTATAAATTCTAGTTGATCAAGGTGTATGATCCTTTTAATGTATTTCTGTATTCAATTTGCCAATATTTTGTTCAGGATTTTTCATCTTTGTTCATCAGTAATATTGGCCTGTAATTTTCCTTCTTTGTGTTTTCCTTCTCTGGTTTTCATATCAGGGTGATGTTGGCCTCATAGAATGAATAAAGAGGCATTCTGCCTTCTTAAGTTTTTTTGGAATAGTTTGAGAAGGATAGGTATTAAATCTTCTTTGAATATTTGGCAAAATTCTCCAGAGAAGTCATCTGGTCCTGGACTTTTGTTTTTTGGGAGATTTTTGATTACTGTTTCAATCTCTTTACTTGTGATTGGTCTATTCAGATTCTCTATTTCTTCTTGATTCAGTTTTGGGTAGTTTAATGAGTCTAAGAATTTATCCATTTCCCTCAGGTTGTCCAATTTGTTGGTGTATAGTTTTTCATAATGTTCTCTTATAATCCTTTGCATTTCTGTGGTGTCTGTTGTAATTTCTCCTCTTTCATTTCTGATTTTATTTATTTGAGTCTTCTCTCTTTTTTTCTTAGTGAGTCTGGCTAAGAGTTTGTCAGTTTTGTTTACCTTCTCAAAGAACCAGCTCTTAGCCTCACTGATCCTTTCTATTTTTTTTTTTTTTTTTTTTTTTAGTCTCTATTTCATTTATTTCTGCTCTAATTTTTATTATTTTCTTCCTTCTGCTGACTTTGGGCTTTGTTTGTAGGGTTTTTTTTCTAGTTCTGTTAGGTGTAGTTTAAGATTACTTATTTGATATTTTTCTTATTTGTTGAGGTGGGCCTGTATTGCTGTAAATTTCCCTCTTAGAACCACTTTTGTTGCACCCCATAAGAGTTGGTATGTTGTATTTTCATTTTAATTTGTCTCCAGATATTTTTTGATTTCTCCTTTGATTTCTTCATGGGTCCAATAGTTGTTCAGCAGCATGTTATTTAGTCTCCACATATTGTGGCTTTCCTATTTTTTTTCTTTTCTATTATTTTGGTGAGGAAGATTGGCCCTGAGCTAACATGTGTGCCAATCTTCCTCTATTTTGTATACGAGACACTACCACAGAATGGTTTGATGAGTGGTGTGTAGGTCCATGCCCAGGATCTGAACCTGTGAACCCTGGGTCACTGAAGCAGAGCATGTGAACTTAACCACATGGCACTGGGCCAGCCCCCCCACCCCCAGCTTTTTTCTTGTAGTTTATTTCTTGTTCACAGCATTGTGGTTGGAAAAGATGCTTAATATGATTTCAATCTTCTTCAATTTGTTGTGGTTTGCCTTGTTTCCCAACATATGGTCTATCTTTGAGAATGTTCCATGTGCGCTTGAGAAGAAAGTGCATTCTGCTGTTTTTGGATGGAATCTTCTATATATATCTATTAGGTCCATCAGGTGTAGTGTTTCATTTAAAGCCACTGTATCCTTCTTGACTTTCTCTCTGGATGATCTATCCATTGACGTAAGTGGGGTGTTGACATCCCCTACTATTATTGTGTTGCTGTCCATTTCTCCCTTTAGGTCTGTTAGTAGTTGCTTTGTATATTTTGGTGCTCCTATATTAGGTGCATATGTATCCATAAGTGTTATTTCCTCTTGGTAGAATATCCCTTTTATCATTCTATACTGCCCCTCTTGTCTCTCATTGCCTTTTTTATCTTGAAGTCTTCTTTTTCTGCTATAAGTATGGCAACCCCTGCTTTCTTTTGCTTGCCATTTGCTTGGAGTATCATCTTCAATCCCTTCACTCTGAGCCTGTGTTTGTTTTTAGAGCTCAGATATGTTTCCTGGAGGCAGCATACTGTTGGGTCTTGTTTTTTAATCCATCCAGCCACTCTGTATGTTTTGATTGGAGAATTCAATCTGTTTACATGTACAGTGATTATTGATACATGAGGGCTTAATACTGCCTTTTTATCTCTTGTTTTCTGTTTCTTCTGTGTTTACATTGTTTCTCTTCCCTTGTATTTCTGACTGCCATTTCAGTTTGGTGGTTTTCTGTGATGATTTTCTCAGTTTTCTCTTTATTTACAATTTGTGTCTCTGCTATGATTTTTTGTTTAGCAGTTACCATGAGGATTGTATAAAAGATCTCATGGATGAGATAGTCCATTTTCTGATAGCCTTTTATCACCATTAGTCTAAGCAGGTTCCACCCCATTCCTCTTCCCCTTCTGAGTTATTGTTGTCACAAATTACTCTTTTTTGTTGTGAGTTTGTGACTAAATTGAAGTGTTTTTGGTTATTTGTGATGCTTCCCTTCCCTTTATCCTTTATGTTACAATTAAGTGTTTGCTAACCTGTTCTGATAGAGAGCTGCAATTTTCTGATTTCTTCTGTCTATTTCTCTCCTTGCTCAAAGCTTTGTAAACCTTTGCCTTTTTGTTTCACGTAGGAGGGCTTCCTTCATCACTTCTTGTAAGGGAGGTCTAGGGGCAATGGGCTCCCTCAGCTTTTGTTTACCTGGGAAAGCTTTTATTTCTCCATCATATCTAAAAGGTAGTTTCACTGGATAGAGTATTTTCAGCTGAAAGTTTTTGTCCTTCAGTATTTTGAATATATCTTTCCATTCTCTCCTAGTCTTGGTTTCTGCCAAGAAATCCACTGAAAGCCTGATAGTAGTTCCTTTGGAGCTTATTCTCTTATGCCTTGCTGCCCTTAATAATTTTTCTTTGTCATCGACTTTCACCAGTTTTAATATTATATGCCTTGGAGAAGGCTTTTTTGCATTGATGTAATTAGGAGTTCTATTGACTTCATGTACTTGTAAGTCCAGTTCCTTCCTCAGGTTCAGGAAGTTCTCAGCTATCATTTCTTTAAACAAGCTCTCTGCTCCTTTTTCCATCTCTTCTCCCTCTTGAATACCTATAATACTTACATTGCTTTTCCTAATTAAGTCAGATATATCTCAAAGAATTTCATTTTTTTTAAAATCTTAGTTCTCATTCCTCTTCCACCTGAAGCATTTCTATATTTCTGTCCTCAAATTCGCTAATTCTGTCCTCCATAACATCAGCTCTATTTTTTATGGTTTCTAGATTATTGTTTATCTCACTAATTGTGTTCTTTGCATCTAGAATTCCTATTCGGTTTTTTTTTTTAGAGTTTCAATCTCTTTAGTGAAACATTCCTTCTGCTCATTAATTTTTTTCCTGAGCTCATTGAACTATCTTTCTGAGTCTTCTTGTAACTCACTGAGTTTCTTTATGACAATAATTTTGAATTCTCTGTCATTTAGTAAATTTCTGTGACTTCAGGATTGATTTCTGGAGACTTGTCATTTTTCTTCTGCTCTGAAGTATTACTATAGATCTTCATGGTGTTTCATGAAGTGATCCTTTGCGTGAGCATTTGTAGTAGTCTCAGGTTGCAGATTCCACCTGCCACTGCAGGGGAAGAGCAGGAGTGGTGTTTTCTGACCCCGCCCTATCTACAGGAAGTTGTGCAGGTAGGGCTACTCTGCGTTTGTACAGGCTGGCCACCATGGCTCTGCAGATTGCACTCATGTGGGTAGGGCCTCTCTGCTGGCTGTGTGGGTCAGGCACCAGAGGCAGGCCCTCTGTGCTTGGCAGGGGACCAGTAGAGCTGCTGCACACTAGGCAGGAGGGGAGCCTATGCAGGGGCTGAGCTGCCATTCAGTGGAACCCATGGGCTGCTATGCTCCACTTGCAGGGGCACCTGCTGAGTGAGTGGGATGCCTTATCTCTTGTGCTGCCCTAGGGGCATTGGGTACCCAGGCGGGTGCAGAGCTGCCACTTGGCAGGTCCCAGGGGCTGCTGTGCTCTGCAGATTGGAGTGCCTTCTGAGCAGGCAGAGCACGTTCCTGCCTACACAGTGCTCAACAGGTGGGTGCCCTTGCAGGGACTGAGCCACCACCACTTGGTATAGAGCATTCCCTCTGGTGGGGCTACCCCAGCAGGGTGGGTGCTCCTGTGGGCCAGGCCACAACTCCAAAAACATTCATGCAGGCTGGGCTCTCCCTGCCTCCTCTTACAGTCATGCTGGCCACCCACGACCTGACTCACTGCTGCTGGGGAAGGGGAGGAGCACACTCACCTAGTTCCACTGCCTCCTGGGGATCCAGTCCACCCACCTTCAGATGCACAGCTGCATGGATCTCTCAGATGTCCTGTTGTGCTGTGCAGGGAATCTTCTGCTAATTAATGAAGGTCTAGTTGTAACTTAGAAGGGAGAGACTAAGGGAAGAACTCACTCCACCATGATGCTGATGTCCCTCTGAGATATAACTTAAGATAAAAGATAAACCTCCAAGGAGCCCAGATCAGTGAGAGCACAATCCATGTGTTGTAAGTTGTTGGGCTTTTCCCCAGTGAGTAAAGGAAATAGAAAATGGGTAGTTGAGTGAGGTCTGTAAAGCAAAAAGGAAAACAAAGCCAACATTTATTAAGCCACTGTTATGTCAAGTACAGTGTTAGGAATGTTACATATATTTAAATTAATCTGCACACTAACCCCAGGAGCAAGGTACAACTATTACCATTTTGCAAATGAGGGAAATGATTTTCGCCAATGTCAGGCAACTGGTCCAGGGTCACACAGCTCTGAGTGGCAAAGCTGGGATTTGAGCCTTTGGGGAAAGCTTTGTTCTTTCCTTGCGTCCTCACTGCAGATACCAAGGATCCAGCTGAAACCAGGAACTGGACTGGCCCACTTGGAATAGAATTGAAAGACAGTCTAGGGAAGGAAACCAAAGCAGGAAAAGACGGAGTGGGTGGCAGGGATGGGGTCCAGCACCCAGGGTCTCAGAGTAGATTTCATCCCCAGAGTCGACCCCAAATAAAACACATTTTGTTGATTCTAAGACAAATTCTTTTTTCACAGTATCGCATCTCTAAAGTCAGGATGCATCTTGGAGTTGATGTCAACCAGGCAGCAGTCACTGCAGAGTTGTCACTGGCTGAATGTGAGCACCCGTGGTCGTAGGTGTTCAAGCTGCCTTACTTCAGTTGTGCTGTGAGTGCTAATGGTGCCTACATGTGGAGTTTAATTGTTTATAATGTCCTCCTAAAATTATGCTATGGTTCAACATTGAAAAAAAACTTCACGGGAACACAGAAAGGCATGGAAACAGGGCTTAGGTAAAATTTTGATATCAATGAAGCAAACATTAGTATTTGAGCAATGACTGAAATTTCATGTTCTCTTGAAAAACAAAGGTGCATGGGTGCTTGGTGAACCCATTCAGGGGCTCAACATACCAGTCCTGGACTACCCACTCTGGGCTTTTTTTAATGTCAAGAAATCAGTCCCTAATTGGTGCAAGCCCCAGTAACTGGTCTCTCTTGTTGCCAGCACCAAATACTCTCGCCGGCTGGCAAGCTGCTCAGAACCAGGCTGCAATGCAGTGAGCTGTGGGTCACGTGCAGCCTGGCACACTGGGGGTCACCTGGAGAGTTGGCCTGCACAGTGATGATGCTGCTGCTGATTAAAACCATGGCCAATATTTGAAAACTAAGAGGTTTGAAGTAAAAACCTGACTCTCCAGCTTCATTTGAAAAATCAGACATGCCAACCTTGGGCCATCATTCCCACACTCAGAGTAGGGGGAACAGGAGGTGTGCTCCCCAGGCAGGGCGGGTGCCCTCCAGCATGTCTGGTATTTTCCCTGTAAGCCTCTTTCCCCACAGATATCTTTGCTGCAAGCATTTTTGCTGCAAACATTTTCACCACATAACCAATTGGCCATAAGGTAATTTTGTTATAAAAGATAAAATAACTGGTTGACAGTTTGGTCTAATTTCTCCATTGATGCAGTACTCCCATTTTTATATTATATAGATCTCAGCTCCATATACAGTGGCACAGAGTCGAACCCACGTTTCCTATAGAAGTTTGGAACATCTCTCAGTGGACAAGTGACAATATGCCAGGAACAAACAATAGTGTAGATGGCTTTCCACAATGCAATACAAAGCTCAGATACAAATATGCATCCTAGTGTCTGGAAACTGACGCCTCTCTTAATGAAGAAAGGAATTTTAGCGAAAAAGAAAAAGTGCAATGAATGTTGAATGAGGAGATGGATCAATAAGCAAAAAAAAAATGTATAATACTGTAAACGAAAGACTTTGAAGACTAGAGCTTAGGTACAACCCATCCACAAAATAAAATCAATTATTTGTGAAGTTTTGCCATGAATCCACAAACATTTTAAATGTATTCAAATATTTAGTACTTTCAATAGTATTTTTAATTGTATTATTCATTTTTGTGTTACATTGTGTCCTTTTTAATATCCCTGTGTTATTTTCTGTGATTTTATCTTTCATGGCAAAATTGTCTTACGGCCAATTAGTTATGCTGCTAAAATATTTACTGCAAAGATGCTGATGGGAAAGATCTGGAACCACCCTCCAGGTGGCAACAGCCTGGATGAGGCCCCTCACTCCTTAACTCAACCTGCCTGATGCCTGTGGGTATTCGAGTTTGTGACCCCAGCCCTGGGTAATCTTTGACATCGCTTCTAACTCCAAAAGTCTAGTAAGGAACGCCTAGAAAAGAGTTTTGAGCAAATTGCAAAATAGTTGGATAGACTATGTTTCCATTTTATCACAATAAGTTGCTTTTATTTGTTTCTTACCTGATGGTAACCCCACTAAGATAGCTAATTTTCTACCTTCCCCCTGCAGCAAGCCCTCCAGCCTCAAATCCCAGATGCGCTAGGAGATTCCAGGTTTCAGAATTTCTGATTTTCCTGCATTTATCCTGGTCCTTCCTGTACCTGTTCCATGTCTGATGGAATAAAGATCCTGTATAGCAACCCACGTGTGGAGATATTCATGTCACTCACCTTACCCATTTCTAAAAGGCACGATTTCCATTTCCTGTGGCTGCGCTAGCCCTCCCCGCCTCCATCCCCATTCCACCATCTCAGCTCCATTCCTTTACTCCCTAGGCCAGGGTTTCTCAGCCTCAGCACAGTGACATTTGGGGCCAATTTGTTGCTAGGTGAGAGCAGGGGAGAGCCGTCCTGTGCATTGTAAGATGTTTAGAGCATCCCTGGCCTCTACCCACTAGAATGCCTATAGCACCTGTCTCCCAGTTGTGCCAAAAATGTCTCCAGACATTGCCAAAAGTCCCCTGGGACCAAAACCAGCCCAGCTGAGCACCCCTACCCTAGACCAACTCCTCTCCTCTTCTCGTGAATGTACTCTCCTAAGAGCCACAACACTAGCTTATGACAGTCCTCTTTGATCCTAAGGAAAGAGTCTGGGGAAGGGAGATGTGGTGGACAGAATTCCAGAATGGGCCCCGAGATTCTAGTCGACTGGTGTACATGCCTCGTGTGATCCCCTCCCCTTGAGTGGGACTTGTGAATATAACGAGATACCACTCCTACGATTATGTTATATTACATGGCAGAAGAGATGTTGCAGATATAAATAAGTTCCCTAAGCAGGTGACTTTGAGATAACCAATAGGGAGATTATCCTGGGTGGCCCTGCCCTAATCAGTTGAACCTTTAAAAAAGGCAAAGCGATTCCAAATAGGAGAGTTCTCCTGCTAGCCACAAAGGAGCAAACTGCCTCATTGCAGAAAGGGTCACAAGGCAGGGGATGACAGGCAGCATCTAACAGCCCCTAGTTGCCAGCCAGGAAGAACATGGGAGTCTCGGTCCTACAACCGCGAGAAACTAAGTTCCACCAACTACAAGCAAGCTTGGAAGAAAACTCCAAGCCTCAAACACACCTCCAGCTGACACCTTGATTCCATCCTGGCAAGACCCTAAGGAAGAACGCAGCCGTGCTGTGCACAGGCCTCTGACCTACAGGAACTGTGAGACAGTCAATTTCTGTTGGTTCAAGCCACTGAGTTTGCGGTAATTTGTTACACAGCAATAGAAAAAGGGTCCAGGGTGTGGGGTGCCCAGGACATATTTGTTAGGAAGAAAGGAAGGAAAGAAGGGAAGAAGGGAGGAAGGAAGGAAGGAAAAGAACCCACAGATGAGTACACAGTCCTGTACCACGTTAGGCCAGTGCTGTTTTGCACGTACGCGTTCTGACATTTTTGATTGTCTTGAACACTTAGTCACACCCAGCCCTTGCCAAAATTTCCCGAGGGGGCAAAGGATCCTCAGATAATCAAGAAAGGAAGAGAGAGACTGGTTTATTGATTTACTTTAGGTTGGATTGGTTTATCGCAGATTCTAGAAATAAACTATTTCACTTTATTGTGTTATAATCAATGCCCCTCATTTCTTTTTCCTTCTTTGTCGCCTGCCGTTCCCCGACCTCCTCCTCGGTCTGAGTTACGCTGTGATTCCCACTGCGAAAACGATTATTCCCAACCCTGAGTTTCTTAGTGACTTGGGTGTGGTTATGGGTTAGACCATCTAACAGTTACTCCAGTTCTGTTTTCACCTGGCTCCCCAGTCACAGAACCCAGTGAAATATGCGTGATAGACTGCCACAGGATGACGGTCTCCTAGTTATTTCTGGTTACAGAGCCATTGTCATTTTCTCCATCTCCTACTCATACTTGACTTTCCAGGGACTCAGTGGTCAACCAAAAGAAATTCAGGCCTCAGTGTCAGAGAGGGTAGTTAGTGGACAAGCCCTACACTCCTGGTTTGGGACTCATTGTAATAAGACTGACCTTCGTAAAGAGGAGAGTGAAGAAACAGCAACAGCTAAGTTGTTTTCCAGCTTCCAGTTTGATAGGAAGGAAGGACGGAAGGAAGAAGGGAGGGAGGGAGGAAAACACCCTTTAAAGTATCAGAGCCCAGACGGCCATGCCTCCAGCGTGGAGCTGAGCCAGCTGGGCTGCCGTCCGTTGGCTCCTCTGGGCAGTTGGTGTTCTGGCAGCAGGGGTGAGTTCGCAGAGGGGCGTGCCTGTCAGCCCTCGGGCAAGGAGCAGATCGCTGGCTAGTAAAGCCACAACCTGCTCAGATCCCAGCTCAGGAGTCGCCTCTTCTAGGAAGCCCTCTGCACCTCCTCCAGCTGACCTCTTCTGTCCACAAAGTCCCTAAGGCTAAGGCTTTGAGATGTAACTGTCAATCAAATCGATGCCTACTCTGTTCATTCACTGGACACATTTTTGTCGAGCACACGTGGAGTGCCAGGCCGTGCACAGTCCAGGGTGTACCCTGGTGAACATGGAGACCTCAGCATCCCTGCCCTCATGGAGCTGATGTTCTCATGCAGAGGATGAAGGGAAAAGCCAATAAACAAGCCAATAAGCATAACACATGTAAATTTTGTTAAATACTGAAAGGAAGTAAGCAGGGTGGCTGTGTACCACGGGACTGTCGGAACTTCTCTGGTGCACACCCCATCACACAGCATGAGCCCCACCATGGGTCTGCTGAGGCCTCTCTTCTCATCCACTCCCACCAAGAAAGATTCATTCTAGTGTCCCGGCTCCCAAGATGTGTCAAAGGGAACATCAAAGGAGGGCACGCCAGTCTGAACTGACCGCTGCCTCCAGGCTTAGAGATATTGGCTTACATTTCTCTTCTTATTTAAAACCTATACCCCTAGTTTATTCTGCACAGGAGTGGAGGCAGCATAAGCAAATGTATACAATACAATAATGCAGAAAAAATTTTTAAATAAAGGTTAGGGAAGATATAAATAGAACAGGAAGCTAAGCACAGTGGATAGGTAGAACACACATACACAAATTCATAAAAGAATCTCTAGTGATGAATTTTGAACTAAAACTTCAGCCCTGAGCTTCCAAGCAGCCAAAGAGAAATGAGAAATAAGATTAGTTACAAAATTCACGTCACGTAAGAGAAAATAAATTCACTTTAAGAGAAACGAATATTTCAATGATACTTAAATCTAAAATAAATTTCTGGCATGGTTTTTCTTATATAGGACCCTGAAAGGACAGACATTTGTTATATTTTGTCCCCTCAGTGTAATTAGATCTTTGAAAATAGGACCATGGCTTATGAATAAGAAGAAAGAAAAGAGCAACGGTCCTACCTCTTGCCTCAGCTGAAATTTGGAAGCAGCCGCTCCATCTTATGATCCCTGTTCTGACGATGAACATGAGGCTAAGGTCTTTGGTCTCCAGCCCATATTCCTCACTCCCGGCCCCTCTCGGCACACAGCCTTGCTGTATTTGTGTTCTCAAGAACAGAAGCTCCCTGAGGATGAGAATTTTGTCTAGTTTTCTTCACTGCTATTACCCCTATTCTCAGGATAATAGTAGTACAACACATAGTAGGTGCTTGACAAGTATTTGTTGAATGAATGAATGACTACGTGCATAAACCTGCCTACTGCCTACAGGACTTAAGAAGTAGAGCTCCCGTTGAAGAGTTCTACCTCCCGCCCATTTTTGCACACATGCCCCTAGTGCTTTGCGCAGAGCAGGCGCTCGTAGATTCCGAGGTCCCCTTCACAATGGCTTGTACGGTCTCACCAGCCAGACTTCTCACCGTACGTCTCCACGCCGTGTCTTGTGAGACCTCTACATGTTGTAGAAAGGACTGGACTATCACACATAGGATTAGGGTGAGTGAATTGAGAGACAGAGATGTTAAGTCTTTAAAGTGACACCCCTAGTAGCAAGGCCATGCTTGGCATCTAGCCCCTCGATGTGTAGTCCAATGCTTTCATTTTCTCCAGAACTATGCTCCAGTACATCTTGAACTCCCTACATCACCTGCGCATATTTAAGCACATAGTAGGTACTCAAAAAAACTCTTAAAACTGCTTGAATTCCTACCCTTTCTTAATGTTCTATTCACACCTCTGTATATGAGTCATGATACTTGACCAAGTCGGAATCCTCCTTAACCATAACCATCCCTTAACCAAAGACGGTCAGTGGAGCAGAAAGGCCTGAACTTTGTGGCTCTCGATTCTCAAAGGTTAGACGACCTCTAGCCGACACAAGAAGTTGTATGTTCTCCACAACCTCCCTTCCTTTCTTCTGTTCTTTTAGAAAAGCCTATTCGATGAAGTAATTCTACAAAGAGCCCTTCAGAAGAGCTGCCATTCGATGCCTCAACCCAACCATCCTTAGGCCACAGCATGGTTCTCTGGCCCCACGGGGAATGTGAAATACAGCCATGAAGAGGAATAATAGCAAGCAATGAGGAAGCCCACAGTGTCCAGCAGCCTCCAGAAAATACGCTCCTCTTACAATCCAATGAAAGAACGCCAAAAAACTGACAACATGGCCCCTCATCCATTCTACAAACAAATAGTAATATCCAAGTGCCAGACTGTTCTAGGCACTTGGACAATTACCATATAATACAGTAAGTACAAACATAGACATTAACATGGTATTACTGGCTAACTGAGGACGGTAACCTCCACCAGCTTGGGGTGGGCATGAAGGGTCAGAGAAGCCTTTATGAGGAATCGATACTTTAGATACGGATCCTGTAGTTCAAAGAATGTGTCCCGGTTCTCCCTTTCATTGTCTCTCTGCCCTCTTCTCCTAATGCTATGCTTCCCACAATATTGGCTTTATTCTCAAACGTGGTGGATAAAGACCACCATCAATCCAGACCTAAATAGCACTTAGAAGGTGAACTCTCTCCTCATATCCGTTTAAATTCCCAAAAAGCATTCTGATTGGCTAACCTGAGCCGTTCTACCAGGTCAGAGAAGGGACAGTCCCAAAAGGGAAAGAAGGATACTGTCGTTAGCAGAACAGGCCAAGGGAGCAGGCTCCAGTTCTGGACTCTTGGGGGCCCAGTCTAGAGTGTTGCCTGTTTGATTTTAAAGTAAGCCTCTCACACTGACCTACGACTCCTCTCATTTAATGGAGCCACGGTAAAGCCGCTGCCCCACAGCCCGTCCGCTAGCCAGCAGCTGGGGTCTGCAGTTGCCGGCTCTCTTGCCCATGCCTCTCCCTCTCCTGCCAAGGGCTTCCTCAGGAGCCACAGATTGTGCTCAGCTGACTCAGGCACAGCCCTGAAGAGTGGAGGGCTACCCTCCACCAAGGACGATTGGATTCAGAGGAGAAATGCCCAGCCTCCCCAGGTCCCCTGGGTCAACTCTGAGGCACGTTCCCCATGGTTTGGCAGAGCTTACTTCATGGACTTGAGACTCCCTCACTAATACATGCTTCACTGAGTTTTATCCTTCCTTGCTCACTTCTCCTACTTCCTCACTTAAGCTTCCTACATAACCACATACAACCAAGACTTTATCCCTGGGTCTGCTTGGGGGAATTCCAAACCAAGAAAGCTGGTTACACTAAGAACCTGGATAAATATGAAAACGCAGTAGGAATGTACTGGTCTGGACCACACTGGCATTGATCTTCGAAGTGAAAGAGAGAATTCCCTGAGGCATCAACTATGTGTGCTTGGTGCCTGGAAAAGTGGACATTCAGCAAATTTATATTAAAGGGAGTCACACTGCCCAATGCATGTGTCCAGGAGGTGTGCTCTCTTGTCTGTATAGCCATGCTTTAGCTGCAAGGTAGATGCTCCTGCTGGCAGGAAAAATATTAGAGGATTTTAAACCAGGGTTTTAAAAACAGAGAAAGTTGGGGATGCTTCTCATAGCTAGAAGAAAGATAAAAAGAGATTTAGTTAATAAGTGATTAGGAGAAAGAGAGTGTTCGTATGACCCTGCCACTACCACCACTGCTGCATTTTCCCAACAAAATAGGATCAAAGGCACGCTTACCACCATGGAGAAAGATTCCTGTGTCTGGGAGTCTCAATAATTAAACAAGCACCAGGTTGCAAACACCAGCTTTTGTAACTGACCGTTGATCCTGAGACCCATGGGTAGTCAATGCCACCATTTACAATGTGAGACCATTGAGTCCTCTTGGTTGAGACATTATGAAGCCTGAAGAATTATCACAAGAAATCCCAGCCTTTTCAGACGAAGGTTTGGGTATCGTCTTTCGACAGAGAGAAGTGGAATCATATTGTCCCTATAGATTTCTCCATTTCCATCAGGTAACACACTCCAGAGTCCCAGCCGGCAGGATGGGAATGGCGGCTCCCCGACTCGTCACGGTGCAGATTGATTATCCGAGAGATTGGACTCTAGTGAATTCCGTACCCAGAACATTCATGAATCTTCCCTCCCACTTGGAAGGGTTGTCTTCTCCCTTGAATTCAGAAGGAGAGAGCTCCTGTGAGATAAATAGATGCACGCCTCTGCACAATATTTCATACAGGTACATGATTTGGAAAATTAGGTCAGAGGAGGGAGGGAAAATGGTGATTCATTACCGGGGCTGGAAGGAGGCAGGATTACCTCATCAGAAATTGAAAGGTAATCAGTTTTTCCCAATTGTCATGGTAATGAATCACCATTGTTAATAAATTGGGAAGTCAGTTACACCTGTGAGTAGCTGGATAAACCAGAGTTGCCTGGCATCTGTCTTCATTAGAAAAGAACCAATGACATGGTGGATGGGGAGGGGGCCCTGGAGGGTCTTGATTCCCTTCTTCACCTGAGGGCCAAGAAACTAGACTTGTTATTTAACGTTATCTTCATGGCCAAGTTACCCAAAGCCGAACTAACCCAAATAAGTCTTTAAACCTGAAGTCACCCATCTCACTTCTGTCAAAGTCGCCTGATGAAAAATCAAAGACAGCAGCAATTTATTTATTTAATGGAGGAAGAGCAGCAGGAAATAATTCCTAACATGGCCCAGCACAGGCGGAGGTCTTTATTAGAATAGACTTTTTTCCCATGCAAATGGAAACCAGGAACGGAAAATTAGTCCATCCCCCACCCACTCCCTCCTCGCTGAACTGTGAGGATTCAGCCTCAGAGCTGGTCACATCAGAAAACCCAAGCCCAGTGGGTCTAAGTGGTCAGGGACACAGCTCATTCTGGTGTTTTATGGCTCGGAGAGGGATCCAGCCTCCAGCTCCAGCAGATAAATCAGCTCAAACTCCATCAGCCTTCAGGACAGACAAAGCTTTGGTCATGGAATCGTCAATAATCCAAACATAACTTGGAATGCGGTTATAACTCTTTATTGCTTTTAGGCCCACAAAAAAAAAAAAAAAACTGAGACGAATTCTGATCTATATGATTTGATAATGGCATTTGACAAGTTCCTATTTATTCGAGGGGTGGGGGATAAAGATCTCTTTTGTCTGATCATTGTATCAAAATCCTGCAAGTCATTTTCGTTTTCTCTCTTGGGCAAGATTAAAAAGCAAACCCCTATGCGTTCTGTCATCCGATCCTGGTGCTGAGAGTTCGAAACATTTCCACAGTAATTTAATATAGGGGATTTGAGGAGATTGAGAGAGAGAAAGTGAGAGAGAGAAGGAGTGGGCCCTGGGAGGACCGTGGGGTTACCTGATAGGAGACAAGATGAATATCAATCCGTTCCTGTGTCTCGTTTCCCCCCAGGAGAGGAGCTGGGCTGGACGTCCTCACAGCCCCACAGAGAAGCTCTGCAGAAATAGGAGGAGGCGGCCGGAAGGACTGCCAGACCCAGAAGGAAGGGCCCACAGCCCCCTCCCTGGCCCAGCTGTTCCTATCACAAGCACATGGCACTGGTTGGCCCTGATGACACTCCTCTGTGTGACAAGCTCAAGGCAAATTCATCACTCATTCAAGCACCAACCCCTAGTTGATGATCAGGGTGGGGGAGGAGCAACTTCAGGTTTCCATGGCAACTTTAATTCCACCCCGCTCCTAACTTTTCTCCCAGGGCACAGACACGCATGTACACACACACATGCACACACACACCCATACAAATGCACATACACACATCCATAAAACACATACACACACAAACACATACACACACGCACACACGCATACATACAAAGACACGCAGAAACACATCCACATATGCGTGCGTGCACATGAGCACACACACATGAGACTCAGCCACCTTTTATTGTTTCTCACAAATCATCATAGCTGAAAACAAGTGCTGCTGCCTAACCCCTTGCTAGACACTATCCCATTCGCCCTTATTTTGTCTCTGGTGAAAAAGCCATGATGACGCGTTATGCAAAGATCTTTTACATAATCGGTGCCTGTTGTCGGGACATGGAATCTCGGCATAAGAAACATCTACCCCCACTCCCAAAGACGGGGCTCAGGAGGTGCTGGGGCCAATCTGCCCTCTCAAGCCGCCAGAATAAACCTATTTGGCATCCTTGCAGAGACCTCCATGTTTGCAAAAACGGTCAGTTTATCACCCCTAGATTTTCTCTTCTTCAGGAGTTTCTCAGAGACACTCCGCAATCCAATTTAACAAATATTTATTTAATGCTTTAGGGCATTGTTTTTTCCTCCCAGCACACACTCTTCCCCCACACATCTCTTAGGATTTCTCCATTTTGCTCGTGGACTCGCCCCTCCCCAGCCTGGCAGTCTGGGATGTGTTGGCCCACACCAGTTTGCAGGAAAGAAACGCCCGGCCCAGACCTAAACCGATCAATGGATTCCGCTCCCTGGTGGGGGTGGCTGATGTAGGGAAAGGTCTGGTGGGAGAGCGGCAGGTGCCCTCCCGCTGGGCTGGAAGCCAGCAGATGGCAAGTGTGGAGCCCCTGCAATCATTTCTGAGGCAGAGGGAGAGCCTCACCCGGGTGGGCCTGGAGCCAACATGGAGGAGAAGGGAACTGAGAGAGGGAGATGAGAAGGCCAGGCCCTAGGATGTCATTTGAGCTCCTAAATGCAGCAACTATAGGCATTCTCTGCTCTTCCCTTTTGGCTTAGCCACTGAGTCAGATCTTCTGTCCTTGACACAAATCTCTCAACCCACCCATAGCACATAGGTACAAATGAGTCACCAAGGATAGGCAGAACCATTGCGGGACCCCAACTCGCTCTCAAAGTTCCCACGCCCTCCAGTGTCTCTCTGTGAGGCGCAAAAAAAAGCTCCAATGTTCTTGAGTTCCCACCTTAATCCAGTCTACTGCCTGCATCTCCACCATCAACCTTCCAGGATGCCAACTTCGACGCTCCCCTGGGCCCCATGCCCTCTGCTGCCCTGCAGAGGGTCCCTCAGTGGATCCGCTCAGGCACTGCCACCGCTCCTGGTGCTCTCTGCTCCTCTGGACTCCCGGACTCACCTCTGTCCCTCTGGGAGAGAAATACGGCCCCTTCTCTGTGTCCGCCTTTCCTGAAGGGTCCCTAACAGAGTTGGGTAGCTCCTAGCGCTCAGCACTTGTACACGTCACCTTGTCCTTCCCTCCTCTGTCTCAGCACATGCTCCCTGAGGGCTCAGTCAAGTCCAAACTGTGGGTTAAGGTCAAAGCTGCATCCTAGACCCGTAGTGCCTTCTAAACATGGAAAGGTAGCTGGGTCCCTGGAGGTCGTGCAGCTTACGGCATGACCTTATAAAATATTAGCATGTTAAACTGAAGATAACTAAGTATCATTTTGTATTAATCTAGAAATTATTTGAGGGGAGAGTAGAGTATGGCCCAAGTGGTGGTAGAAGCAACGTTTTAATAAAAAGTCCCAGCAGAACATCAAAATGGTGAAAATTTTACTTATTCGTCTAATTTCTTCAAAGTGAATTGAAAACAGTTTTGACTGGGTTTCAGCAGTTCAGCACCTTGGTTCAACTTGGGCAAACCCAGTGTTCTGCAGAAGCACGAGAGGGGACTTCTGGCCTAGAAGAGCGTGGGGAGGCTGAGGTCCACCAAAATGTCAACTGCACACAGCAAGAAAGATGAAGTGAACGAAGCAAGTTGCAGAGTGATGCAGACTATAATCCCAGATTTTTAGGAAAAAAAACTTATTTGTGTGTTTGTGTATGTGTAAGAGGGTAGAGAAGGATAGGAAAGGAGTATATCAAACAGCATCATTTGCTTCAAGGTGGCCAAATTTTGTTATTTTGTATGTACATACCAATGTATTGTGTTTTTAAATGTTTAAGAGGGCAATCAAATAAAGTATAAAAACAAAGTATAGACCAAAAAGGTTAAAACAGCCCATCAAGATGGTGAGTGGAGTTCTTTAGACAAGCAAACTTTTACAGCAAAATGGAGGAGGAGTGAGAGGAAGGAGGAGGGCCCCAGGGAACCCCCCGCCCTCTGGGAGGGAAGAGGACACAACTACCATCAGCAGCAGCCCAGAGCGGACTCTCTGGGGCCCCAGAGGGAGATGCCTTCCAGGGACAGGGATCCATGAAAACCAGGGTGACTGCCAGCTTCTAGACAGCTCGGCCCAGAGCCGAGAGTGGTGACCTGGCGCGGGAGTAGAAAGATGAAGATGAAGAAATCACTTCCAGGAAAGAGAATGCCACCCGGCCTCCCAGCAGTGTCCAAGCCACCTCAAGACTGAAGGGAGAAAGGGGCCCAGGGCGCCCAGCCAAGCCACCCTATGGGAAGAATAAGAATGAGAAATTTGGCGCTGCTGAAGTCAATCATTTTGTGCTGTTGTGATTTTGGTTTGTCGGTTTGTTTGTTGTTTGTTTTGCTATAGCATCTTAGTAAAGCTTCTTTTGGACAATTCCAGCCCTCCTCAGAGCTCTGAGAGAAGCAGCAGGTTTTTATTCATGTGAGCAAAGTGGGTCTGTACGAGATTTGAGGCCAAGTGGCCAAGAGATAGAACAAGGCCTTTGACTTGAGGTGGTCAGGTTTGGAGAGTGCCAGAGAGAGAAAGAGCCAAGTGTCCACAATCAAGCCAGGGCAAGCGAGCTCAGCGTTCAAGGTCAGAGGGCCAGGGCCAGGCACAGTTGGCATCAAACAGACGCAGGTCCATCAAGATGGAAATAAGTGGGGCAGGGGGATGTCTGTGCTTGCCTCTATTGGCCACCAAGCATGTGAGGTGTCAGGGGTCTGAATGCCTTAAAGGGACAGTGTGAGGGGAAGCAGCAGCGAGGACAATGCCAGGGCACAAGGAAGCGTGTTTCCCTTAGAGACAGGTGCAGGGATCCTCAAACACATGGGGCCTCCCCCGGTCCTGTCCCCCTGCTCCAAGCCCCCTCAGATCCCGGAGAGGATGCTGAGCTCGGGGTCCTGCCCTGGGACGGGGATGTGTTCACTGAGGCAGTGTCTGCACACCACATGGTTGAGCCCTAACGGTCCCATGAGCCCCTTCAGGACCTGCTGCTTGGAAGAGGGGAGAGAGCAGGAAGAAAGCTGGGGTGGGGCCACACTCCAGGTCCTCTGGCCGTGGCCACCAGACCACTGCCTTCATTTGTACCCATTTCACATCCTGGGCTTCCAAGGTAGCTTCCTTGGGGACAACGGGCTCTGTGGATAAAATATATTTGAAAACCCCTGCTCTGCTGTGATGATTCATGCAGAAGGAAGGCAGCCCAGCCTTCAGAGGCTCCACCGAGGAAGGGCAGGAGGACCCCGGCTGCTCCCCAGGGCTTTACCCTGCGGGGAAGTGGGGTAAGGAAGCATTCCGCCAGCAGGAGGAGAGTGCGCTTTACCAAGATGGCAGGAAGGCATGTCAAGCTGAGAGCAGGAGGCTTGGGTTCAAAGAGTGAGCACAAACCTCCGTAAATTTTGGATGCTCAGAATAGAGTGAGTCATGACCAATTCAAGGTGCTAGCGGGTAGAAGGCCACACCATCAGCAACTAAGCCCGTGAATTAGGCCCTGCTTCCTTTTTACACGCCTATATGTGTGTGGTTGTGCCTAGGATGTGCCCTCAGTGAGATAGCTCAGGAGTCGTGGGAAGGACAGGTGGGGTTCAAATCTGGTTCTGCCGTCTGCTGGCTGTGCTACCTTAGGCAAGTCACAACCTCTCTGAGCCCGTGTTACCATCTGTGAAGTTGACATAATAACAGCAACCATGCAGAACTGCTGTGAGGACAAAATTAAACACCATACAAGGAACTGCCCAGCAGAGTGTTCCTTCAGTAAACGTCAGTTTTCCCTCTCTTTGTCGGCCATTATCATGATCTAAACAAAACCGGTCCACCAGGGTCCACCAGGGTCCACCAGGGTCCTCTGTCTTCAGCAGACCATCAGGGTCTTCTTCTAATCAGAATCCCATTTGGGAAAACCCAGAAGCAGAGGGTCCTGCCATTATATCAAATTTTATCAGAACAGATCCCAGGGACAGTACTGTGGGTCAGAAGGCAGGATGCACCTGGCTCCAGGAACCGGGGGCCCGGCTAAGGAGGACCACCCTGATGTCTGTCTCCTCATCAAGCCTGACCAGGCCAATTCTGAGAACAGGATTGAGTCCAGACAGAAGGCCCTTATGGTCAGCACCATTGGCCCAGCCTCTCCAACAGCTCCTTCAGAGAGACCAGCCCGGAGACAGCAGGAGCCCAGAGCTGGAATCTGCGTGCAGTCCACGCCCCCAGGGACACCCACACACAGCCAGGCATCTCAGCCCATCTGAAATCTGCTTCCCCATCCGTGTCGTGTTTCCCACGCGTCATCACAAAAGCCCCAAACACGGCTTCCAGTGGCTGGGCCAAACCAGCCCTGGTGTTTAGTGAACATCTAACCAAATTCATCATCTTGCCAGAATAACAAATAGGATTTTCCTGTTGGAGGCTCCATCCGTGATCTCTGCTAGATCTTGGGATTATAAGTGAGCTTTTGTTTTCTTCTTTAGAATTGTTTGTGCCTTCCAAGTTTTTTCCTTCTTTTAAATAAGAAAGTCCTTTAGATTGGTGGGGGGAGCTAAAAAAGAAAAAACACAATTGTAACTACCTTTGAGATTCTCTTGAGTAGAAGTCTTCATTCTCTGTCTCGCTTCTCTTTACTTGACTATTTCTCTAGACTCTAGGTCCTCAAGGGTAGGAACTGGGCCTTTCCACTCTGCAAACACTTATGGAGCATCAACCACATGCCAAATGTTCCGAGTTCAGCTCAAAGTGTGCAGTGGCACTAGACATTCAAATAGCCCACCATGAATCCCCATGACCTCACCCCCTGAGCTCCTGGAGGGCAGGGCCCAAGTCTAACTCATCTCTGAGCCCTGGATGCCATGCACGGTGCATGGCTCAGAGCCAATCGCCCCTAAACATCACTGAATGAGTGGGTGAGTGAGTGGATGAAAGATTAAATTACAAATGCCCTGTAATTCCCCAAAATATCAAGACCACTTGCATAGTGGGAAAAATAAAATGAGAACTTTAATGTTTATAGAAGGAGGGGCATCTTTTCTTTCTGGCCAGTTTCTGGGAAGTGTTTCGTACCTCACAACTCTCCTTTCTTACCTTATCAGTTCACCTCCTTCATGATGAAACTAAATGACAGAAGCTCTTGTTCCAGCCACAGATATACCCAATTCTGAAAACATGCTGGAATTCCAAGGCAGCAGCCGGGGTGAGCATCCTCAGGGTACAAGGGCTGACACGCTCTGATAACATTGATTTCCTTTATGCGGCCAGTGGGCTGGATCCACATTGACCCCTTGGAGGTGCTGGAGATGCTGATGTTTTGTTTATTTTGGCAAATATGTGAGTCTCTGAGGATTTTGCTTGTATTGTCTGCAAAGAAATAGTCATGTAACCTGGACCAACTGGTTATTTCCATACTCCAACCCTTCTTCTGCCCCAACACAGGGAAAAAATTAAAAAATAAAAAATCATAGCTTGATTACTGAGACAGTGACAGATGTCATGTCTATTTCCTTTTGGGCTGTGGATAAGGTCAGCAAGAGAAGGAAGAATGTCAATAATTAGAGATTTTTTTTCTCTTTTTCTCCAGAAACTATGGAGAAAATGATGTTTTTAATTGACACAATGCAAAGCTAAACACCCAAACGGTGGGGCACCATCATCTTTAATCTCCTGATAAAACTTCTAGGACAAGAACGCAGGAAGGATATTTGAGCACTACAGAGAGAGCCAAGCTCTCTGATGGTCTGGGGAGTCAGGTTAACGGAATGCAATTTGGAAAGTGGCAATCCAGAACACCATGAAGGAAAAAGGAAGTCCACGTGTCTTAGGAGTCAGGCCATCCTGAGTTGGGTCTTGGCCTTCACTCAAATTACAAGGTCTTAGGTAATTGTGACATCTCTCAGAGCCTCAGTGTTATCATCTATAAAATACAGTTGAAGTGGTCCACTCTTTCTCATTAAGTGGGACTGAACAAGGCCTGCCATAGCCTGAATAATAGCCCACATTATTAAGATGCCCACATCCTAATCTCCAGAACCTATGAATATGTTATCTTAGTACATGGTAAAAAGGACTGAGAAGACATGATTAAGTTCAGGAGCATGAAATGGGAAGAGCATCGTGGATTATCCAGGTGGGCGCAATGTAATCTCAAGGGTCCTTATAAGAGGGAGGCAGCAGGGTCAGATATAGAGAGACAGGATGTGAGGACAGAAGCAGAGGTCAGAGAGGAGAGAAAATGCTACACTGCTGGCTTCAAAAATGGAGAAAGGGACCATGAACCCAGGAAGGTGTGCAGCCTCTAAAAGCTGGAAAAAGCAAGGAAACGGGTTCTTCCCTGAGCCTCCAGCAGGATCACAACCTTGTGAATCCATCTTAGACTTCTGACCCCCATAATTGTAAGATAATAAATTTGTGTTGTTTTAAGTCACTAAGTGTGTGATAACTTGTTAAAACAGCAAAACAAAATTAATACAATGTTCACGAGGGAGGGGCCTGAGCAGTATGAAGAGAACATTCTCATGGAGAGGAGATGGCTCTGTGGTCCCATGTGAAATGTTGGGGTCTGAGAGGTTAAGGTCGACGTCCATGCAGGAGGCTGCACAGAGCAGGTGACAGAGCCCAGCTGGGGATATGACAGTGTCCATACCAGGGGGCAGGAGCAGCAGTGACAGGAGATTGCTTACCTAGAGAAGAATTTGTCAAATAAGTGAATATTTTAAGAATAGTGAGAATGAGATTTCTCACTGTCAGAGAAGCTGCTAGATGGAAATCATAGGTGAACCCATGATTTGCAATATACATATAGAAAGACAGAAAAATAAATGTACATCTACTTTCAAGTTCTGTCCACTGAGACCAGGGGAGCAGCAACAGCCCAATAACAATGAGCACACTTAGAGACCCAATCTTGGCTTCTAAATACCATTCTCTATTGAAAAGAAGCAGCGCTCCTTAGAGAAATGGCTGATACCAGGACTGGGGCAGAAGAGAACAAGATGAGCCTGGAACATCTTTTTATGCCAGAAAGTAAAGAATTGCTTAAAAATTGATGGCAACATATCTAAAGGACAGAAGGCAACAAGAAGGTGTTCCCAATGGCCAAATTTAGAATAATTTGAGCATCGAGAGAGAAATAGAGAGATAAATAAACAAATAGAAACCTATTATATACATTACATATGGCATATATATAATGTAACCTATTCAATAAAAAAGGAATGTATGAGTTCATACTCTATAAGTAAAAGAACATATTAAATTTTTTATGAGAAATGGAATATTTATATACACTCAAATTGCCTCTCTGCAAAATACTCATTAACTACAGAGAGAAAAAATGTGAAGTAGAGAAGTCTGGCAGACATTATGTCAATGAAGTGATGAAAGTTAACAGCATCAATGATAGGAAAAATTAAAATTGTGCATTCTCTGATAGGACGTAATAAAATTATACAGCATCACTTCTCTGACATTCCTGCTCAAGCTGTAATAACTGAGGACACATTTAGCAAACCCAAACTATAGGTCATTCTACAAAATAAATGGACTATACTCTTCATAACTATCAAGACCATGAAAGTCAAGGAAAGACTGAGGAACTGTTCCAAACTGAAGGAGAATAAAAAGACGTGACAACTAAATACAACTGTGGTTCTGTGCTGACTCTTTTTGCCATAAAGGACGTTATTGGGATGACCGGAAAACTTCAGTGGGTCTGAGGATTAGATAGCAGCAATGTAACAATGTGAATTTCCTCTCTTGGATGGTTGTCTCATTGGAATGGGGCTGTCTTAGCAGCCGTGAAACGCACCATCATTGGCCGGGAGCAGCATGGTCTCTACACAAATATGACGGAAGATTCCAAAGGGTAGCATTTAGAGCCTGTAACAACTATGCTCTCAGCAGCAGGAGATCTGAGTAGTTCTTTTTCACAGCCTTCACACACCACCATGAAAGAAGTCTCCCTCCCCCTGAAAAGATGCTGGAAGTTTAGATGTTCATTTTAATGTTATAAAATTTATTTTAAAATCAGAAGTCAAAAACTGTTTTTTAAGTAATGAAATATAAATACTACATACAAAAGTTTTACAGGTGTCATCCGATTGGCATAATAATGGACAAAACAAACATTTCTCCCAGAATTTGGAGCCATGAATAAACCCAAGCATATTGCCGTTCACTGGGAAAAATAGGGCCAAATCTTAATTAACTTTTGCCTTTTCCTCCTGCATAATTGGGGACCTCCAGCTCTTATTGGTCCCACTGGTGACTTCAGATGTCCTTCCGGACTTGTCGTCAGAACCAAGTTATCCATCAGTAAGGGATCCACTCTGCATCCAAGACCATGTCCATTGCTCCAGCTTCCTTCCAGGGAGGCCTCTGTACTTTCTGAGCTCTCTACCGTCTCTCACTTTGACTGTTGTGTCAACCTTCTAACCAGGCTTCCTACCACCAGTCTTACTTTCATTCCAATCTGCTCTCCATTTTACAGGCAAAGTTGCTCTGAAATGCAAGTCTGATCATGTCACTCTCCTGCTTAACATTTGTCAGCGATTCTCTATTGCCTACGCAAGGGTTCTTAGCTTGAGTGAGTCCTGCCAGATTACAGTCGTGATTTTGTGTACATGAGGATACATGCAGTTTTCTTAGAAGAGGGTCCATGGATTTCATCAGATTTCCAAAGGGTCCATCAACAAAAGGTTGAGAAGCCCTGGACTCAAGATTAACTCCAAGCTCCTTAGGGTGGCAGAGAGGAACCCATACAATCTGGCTGCTTCCTGCCCACCACTTCTCCCTTTGTTCTTTTTTGCTCTAATAATTCCAAGCTACTTAGAATTCCCCACTTGCACCCTGCTGTTTCCGTGCCTTCACTCTTGCTGCTGTTTCTATCAGGAGCGCCCTCCCACCTTTCTTCCCCTCGCTGCCCCTTACTCCTCCCTAGAGGCTCAGTGCAGGTAGCTCCTCCACTCTGCTCCCAGCACTCCCAAAGTTGTCCAAGCGCCTCTCCTGTGTTCCTCTAGAACGCTCTGTGCACCCCTTCTTGATGATACAGACCATAATCTGTTCTAGTAATTGATTCTTCCACCTGTCTCCCTGCTGGGCTGTGGATGCCTTGGGGACAGAAACCATGTACTGTTCATGTCTGCATTTCCCGGACCTCGCACCAGGCGAGGCACAGGGCGAGTGCTCAAGATGCGTTGATGGAACTCAGTGAAATGGCACAAAGACCACTGATGCAATCATTGTTTTATTCTCTAGCATTTTCTTTGCCTGGGCTGGTCATTCTGGAAGGCTGTTCCCTCCTCCTGGCACAGGTAAAGAACCAGGGTTGGTTGCTGGGTCTCAGAGGGAGACAGCCTGGCTCCACTAGCGACTTTGGCAAATCGCCTCTCCACTCCATGACCCTCCTTTTCTCCCAATGAGGCTAATAGTCCCAACCTGCCCTACCCCACCCTGACAGCACAGGCAGTTGGACAATGGGTCTGAAAAGCTTCAGGGAAGGGGGCCTGTGCACGTGTGGAATGTGCTCACTGCTCCATGCACGTGAGGAGAGGACAGAGCATGTCTGACTCCAAGACAGGCACTGTGAGGATGACGTCTCTGGGTTCTGGTGTTCAGGGGGAGCAAAGAAAGTCAGATAAAATCTGAAGCCAGAGACTCAGCCCTTTAGGCCCCACTCCAACATCGCCTGTTCTCTTGACAAAGGCAGTGGAGGGAATGCCTGGACCTTAGTCTTGTCTTCTTGAGCTGGTTTGGGGCAAAGAGGGCCGAGAAAGGAGGGGCGGGGGTGAGAAGTGCTGAATAACTGAGAGCGGAGCTGAATACGAACTTGACTTTCCACTGGCAGATTGCAATAATACCACCCTTTGGAATGTCCTTGGAGCCTCCAATTGCTGTCTTTTGGTTTAGATTAAACCTTGAGATAGCTTGCCAAGTTTGAAACCCATCCGACCCTCATGCAGTGTATGTTTCGAGCTCGACTTGAACTTTATGAGGTGCAAGTTAATTTGCATTTGGCAAAATGCAACTTCCTATTTCTAAGAAAAAGGGACTTTAAAGATTTATGTAAGAGACACAAATGGCTTCCTGGACATCAAATAGCTCTTACAAAGCAATATTTTAATAAGTTAAGTGTAAATGAATTGAAAACACATGAGCCTGATTTCCCTTGAACTGCAGCTAGGTTTAACAAATAGAGGGGGAGATGGCTTGGCACAGGAGTTTGGGGGTTTTCTCCATCCAAAAAGTTTAGGAAAGTAGATCAAGATGTTCGACCAACCCCTCCACACACCAGGGTTTCCTAGCTGGGATTGGGTATCTTCTGGAGTCTTGCTCCATAAACAAAGGGAAGATTCCAAATTGACTGTGCTGGGCAAGCCCCTCTTACCCGCTCTGCTTCCTGCCTCTGCCCTGCCAAACCTTCCTCCCTCTGCCTCTTCCTCCTCCCTCACTCACAAGTGCTGAGGCTCTAGTTTCCTCCCACTCGTCCCAAAGACTCCAGCTCGGGCTCCATGGCTGAGACAGTACAGGCACTGGCGCTCAGGTTGGGGCCCTGTGGTGCCCAGTCCTTCTCTCCAGCCTCAGCTCCTTGAATCTGGAGAGCTCACGTCGATCTAGGGAACCACGGAAGTGCTCCTAGTCACCTGCCTTCTGCATCGCCCAGACATCTCTCCTCTAACCCCATCACTCTGTAAGACAAAGCCCACCACTGGACTTGAGGCCTACTGCAAGGATGCAACCCTTCTTTGCTACTGGATGGGTGTACTTATTATGGGATCGGTGGGTTGTATGGAGACACGGTGATGACTTGCAGCCTGCAAAGGCAGCTGTACACCAATGTACGAGAGGCGCAATCTACCCTGCCAGAGAGAGAAGAAGGCACTGCTGGAGTCCCAGGAAAAGGCAGTCATCCTCAGGCAGAAAACCAGACAATAAGAACAGGTCCTAAGTCAGCAGGACTCAGGAATCAGCCTCTTTCTTGGCCTGGATGCCAAGACATCACAGTGCCTTATATGTGCTCCTGGATGGTGGGTAGAAATTTCCAGAGTTGATCACAAGTTGCAGAGGAGGAGCGTGAATCCGATTGACTAGACTCATGGCTCTGTCTGTGATGACTCCCCCTTTGCCATCCCCCATTACTCAGAGAAGAATGGCCCAAGAAAGAGCAAGCCAGTCTCCCCTTCACGTCCTCTAGCCTAGAGAAGACAAGCTGGAACATTCACACAAGTCTGCTCTGAGTAATGGGGGCAGCAAAGGAGAACTCACCAGACAGAACCATGCACCTGAACCAATGCTCCCTGAGGCCTTTGAGATCCCAGAACAAAGAGAGAGCTCCGGGTTAGAGTCAGAGTACCTGCACTGAAGGTGGTGAGGATGGTTTTTACTAAGGAAGGAGGCAGTTTGTCATGAGGGAAGGGCAGGAGAAGAGATGCAGTTCTTAAGGATTCTAGAAGAGGACATTGCCCTATGTTCTTCTTCAACAAAGTTTCTCTGGCCATCAGTCACAGTGGTATATCATGCTAGGCCCTGATGGTGAGATCCGGGGATGCTATGGATTCAAAAACAAGTAAGACCCAGCCCCGGCCCTGGAGGAGCTTTTAGCCTGCTCAGGCCTGTGTGGGAGCAGGGCACCCGGAGAGCAATGGAGCACATGCTTGAAGCAGATGGAAGGACCCACAGTGAAGGAGCAAAGGGGGAGGTCAGGAGGCTGAGGTCACGGGGCTGGCGCTCTCCCAGGAGGCAGGACACAATGCAGGCCTTGAAAGACACTAGTACTTAGACTCCTCGCCTCTCCCTCCTTTCTCAATTTGCAACCTTCCCTCTGGCCTCATTGGATTTATCAGTAAAGTTCATTAGCCAAATTGTCATCGAGCAGCGAAGCTATTCTGAATTGCTGATAGCTGTGTGGGACAGAAGAAAGCCAGGGAGGTGGCCTACACATCTGGCTTCCAATACCATCTCTCCCACCCAGTAGCTGTGTTACTGTGGCAAAGTCACTGAACCTCTCTGCGCCTCAGTTTCCTCTTCTGTAAAATGGGCTAATCACACACCTAGCAGGTATTAAACAAGCAAGGATATGTCAAGGACCCCTGTAGAGAGCATGGCAGAGAGATGACTGACCCATAAAATCACAGTAGACCCTGTGAAACCTAAGCTTCAAAGAACTAGCTGCACTCTCTCTCTCTCTCTCTCACGTAGACGGCCACACACCTTACAAACACAAATTCATCCCTGTATTAGCTTTCTATTGTTCATAACAAATTTCCACACATTTGATGGCTTAAATTATTTATTAGTTGACAGTTCCATGGGTCAGCAGGCTGGCACTGCAAGGCTGCCTTTCTTTTTCTTTCTTTTTTTTTTTTTCAGGAAGATTAGCTCTGAGCTAACATCTGCTGCCAATCCTCCTCTTTTTGCTGAGGAAGCCTGGGGCTGAGCTAACATCCATGTCCATCTTCCTCCACTTTATATGTGGGACGCCTACCACAGCATGGCGTGCCAAGCGGTGCCATGTCCACACCCGGGATCCCAACTGGTGAACCCTGGGCCACCAGAGCGGAACGTGCACACTTAACCGCTGCGCCACCGGGTCGGCCCCAACAAAGCTGCCTTTCTGCCAGGGCTATCAAAGCCCGAAATCAAGATGTCAGTGGATTGAGTTCTCGTGTGAGGCCCTGGAAGAATTGCGAGCTCATTCAGGCCATTGGCAGAGCCAAGTTCACTGCAGTTGTGAGACTGGAGTCTGCGTTTCCTTGCTGACTGTGAGCTGGGGCCGCTCTTAGCTCCAGAAGCTGCCTGCATTCTCTGCCACATGCCCCCTTCCACCTTCAAACCAGCACTGGAGTACCTCTGAGTCAAATTCCCCTTGTGCTCTGAATCTCTGACTCCCCGTCTCTGACCTCTAGGCCCAGATTTAAAGGGTCATGTGATTAGGTCAGGCCCACCCAGAGAATCTCCCTACTGAAGGGCAACTGATTTGGGACCTTAATTACCTTCGCAAAATCTCTTCACAGCAGGATCTAGATTAGTGTTTGGTTGAATAACTGGGAGAAGTTGCATGTATAGCAGGATTCTTGACGTAGAATCTTGATGTAGAATCTTGGGGCCCATCTAGAATTCTGCCTGCCACAATCCCCAAAAGAAGTAGAAAAAATGAAGGGAAGAGAAAGGAAGGAAAGAAGGGAAGAAGGGAGGAAAAAAAGGGAGGGAGGAATAAAGAAGTGCACCTTGCTAATTTGACCTAAGGACTTTAAAAATATTCACATGCTCTGACTCAGTAATTTCACACTGGGGAAGCTAAACTAAGGATCTAATCTGAAAAGCGGGGGGTGGGGGGAAGTCTTATAAATGAAGAAATTCATCGTAGAATTATTTACAAAAGTAAAAAAAATAGAAATAATATAAATCAAACAATAGATTATAGGTGAAAACATTTATATGAATCATATGAGGGAAATGGAATGGAATGATTTTAAATGATGTTTAAAAGGTTTTTCATTGACCAGTAAATGTTTGATGTGATAATGCTTTTAAAATATATAAAATCTTATATTTAGTATGAGTTTGACTACGTAATATTAAAATATATATACACATATATGCACATCTATCTATATAAAAAGCTAGCCAGATATGCATATATAGAGAGAGAGAGAGATTGAATGAGAAAGAAGGAAATATATTACAATGTTAATAGAGATTACCTCTGGGTAGCAGAAAGGTGATTTTACTTGGTATAAATTTTTTTAATTGTGATAAAATACACAAAACATATAATTTACTATTTTAATCATTTTTAAGCGTACAATTTATTGGCCTCAAGTACTGTTCACATTGTGTGCAGCCATCTCCACTATCCATCTCCAGAACTTTTTCATCTTCCCCAACTGAAACTCTGTACCTGTTAAACACCAGCTCCTCATTCCTCCTCCTCCAGCCCCCGGTAACCGCCATTCTCCTTTCTGTGTCTGTGAATTGGACCACTCCAGGAGCCTCATGTAAGTGGAATTACACAGTATTTGTCTTTCTGTGACTGGCTTATTTCACCGAGCATAATGTCCTCAAGGTCGATCCATGTTGTAGTATGTATCATTGTAAAGACTCTCTTCTTGACCAAACTTTAGTCAGGCTCTCCTAAGCCCTCTTCTTGACTAGGCCTCAACCTTAGTCCCAGTCCTTGCTGGGCCTGCATCACCCAGTTTTAGCAAGAATCCTGCTAAGTCAGTTTAGCGAGATTCCCCCATCCTTGGTGTCTGACCACCCTGGTCTGTTTTCAGCAAGAGTCCTGTTAAATGGGTTTATCAGGAAGTCCTCTACCCTCGACATCTCCTCTTAGCAACTTTCCATCCACTGACCCCTCCCTCTGCTCATTGGCTGTAAATCCCCAGCTGATTTGTTGTATTTGGAGTCAGGCTTAATCTCTCTCCTCTACTGTGATAGCCCTGGACCAATTGCAGGAGTTCTGGAAAATTCCTCCTTACCATTTTAACAAGCGTCAGAATAATGTTTTCCTCAACAGTCAAAAGTTCATTCATTTTCAAGGCTAAATAATATTCCATTGTGTGTATAGTTAGATTAATTAGACAAGGAAGCCATTAGACGGAGGTGGCTGTGATGCCATGGTGGCCTACATGATCAAACCAAAATCCAAGCCTGTAAACGCCTCAAGGTTATAAAACCAAAACCTAAGGACGACCAGTCACAGAGCCAACCAGGCTTTAAGCTCTGCCCGTTCCAATCATTTCCCTGCTTTGCCTCCGCCTCTTCTCTATAAAAGTTTTCCCCCTAGCTCCTGTCGGTGGAGCTCTCCTAAACACTTCCAGTTTGGTACTGCCCAATTTGAATCGATTTTTGCTCAAATAAACTCTTAAAATTTGAAATATGCTTCAGTTTATCTTTTCAGAGTTCATACCACAGTTTGTCTATTCATCCACCCATTGATAGACATTTGGGTTGTTTCCACCTTTAGCCGTTATGAATTATGCTGCTATGAATGTGGGGGTACCAAATATCTGTTCAATTCTCTGCTTTCAATTCTTTGGGGCATTACTGGAAGCGGAATTGCTGTATCATGTGGTAATTCTATGTTGAATATTTTGAGAAACCACCATACTGTTTTCCACAGCATGTGCGCTATCTTACATTCCCACCAGCAATGCACAAGGGTTCCAATTTCTCCTTATCCTCTCCAACACTGGTTATTTTCTCCATTTTTGATAATAGCCATCATAAGCACTGTGAAGTAGTATCTCATTGTAATTTTGATTTTACACTTCCCTAATGATTAGTGATATGGAGCATTTTTTCATCTACTTATTGGCCATCTGTATATCTTCTTTTGAAAAAGCCTATTCGGGTCCTTGGCTCATTTTTCTAATTGGGTTGTTTATTTTTTGTTGTTGTTGTTTAGTTGCAGGAGGTCTTTAGTATATTCTAGATATCAATCCCTTATCAGATAGACGATCTGCAAATATTTTCCCCCATTCTGTGGGCTGCCTTTTCACTCTGTTGACACTGTCCTTTGGCACACAAAATAAATTTTTGTGTGTGTTCCAAAGTTTCCACAAAGCACACGGAGCATTTTCAAAACAGAGGGGAAAACTTTTAAAAAAACTCTAGTTGATGCTTATGAAGAGTTTTTAATGATATGAAGAAATACATATGTAATACAGTATTGCTAATTAAAACACAAGAAACTCAGTTATAAACACAATCAGATAACAATAACGAAAACGATATATAACCAGTGCAAAAAGATCAGGGAAAAAACCAAACAATTTTACTTTCTCTGGGTGGTGAGATAATGGGTGAAATCTTTACTCCATCTACTTTTTTGTGTTTTCTAACTCCCTATAATAAATATGCAATAAATATGCATCACTTTTACTCAAAGAAGAAGAAAAAACTGTATTTAAGAAGGAGGAGGAAAAAAACTGCGCTCACAAGTGTCAAACAAAGCTCTCAAAAGCACACAGGAAAACAAAAATGCTTTTTGGTCCCTTCCTCCGCGTTAGGGTGTCTGTGCTTCTCTCTGGAGCACGCCCAGAGTTCTCCTGCGCAGGCGCAGAGAGTCGGGCGTGGGCATCGCTTACTGCTGGTCTCCCTCGGAGGCCCCCAGCTGCCCTGGCAGGTCCAGCTCATGTGCTAGTAAGGGAGAACAAGAAGCAAATTCTTGCAAGAGACGAAAGTTTCTGGTTCAACTTCTGATGATAATTGTGAATGAAAACTGCTACTGGTTTTGCATAAAACAGCCCTTGCAGATGGCAAACATCTTTTACAGGGTTTTGCATTAGCTCACCTTAAGGTGTGAAACTCACTAACCCTCTCATAAACTAATCTCCACAATCAGAGAGCAGAAATAAACGACTCATCTTCAGAAAAGAACAGAGGTGGAATTCATGAATTCATTACCTCTCCTCGCCTGCTCTGGGCAGTAGCCAGTGTAGGTATCTGCCTCTTTAATGTGTATGTACACGTGTGCCCTCGGCTGTGGGATTCATCACGTGCTCTATGTAGACTAAGGAGCGGCTCTGGGCTGTATTGACTACTGGACTGCAGGCTTCCTTGAAGGCAGGGGCAGTATTTTTAAAACCGGATGGTACAGGTTATACCCTTGAGGCCAGAGCAGTGTCCCAGCTCAGCAACCATCTGGTTGTGGGATCCTGGGAAAGTCGTCACATTTTTCTGCTCTTCCACAGAAGCATCCAGAAACACCATTCCTCCCATGTAAGTACCCAGCTTATCCCTCACTTTGTTTATGTCTCTGTTCAAAGCCGCCTCCTCTCTACCAACACTTCTATATCAACCACCCCAAACGGGCTTCCGTTCGTGGCGCCATGACTTCCTGACGTTACACTGCGTGTTTATTTGCTTAGTTATTTATATTCCACCTCTCCTATAGAATGTGAGTTCAATGTTGGCAGGTCTTTGCTTTGCTTATTATCCACTCCCCAGCATCTAGCAGGGTACTGGGCAGAGGCCACATGTTCAGTCGGTGTTTGTTGCATGATTTCATTAATCAATCAATCATTCAGCAAATCAATCATTAAAATAAATTAGCTTCTACCTCCCTCGTGTTCTGACGATAACATGAGATTATTTTTGTGAACTTTAAAAGTCTTTCTCATTTTAAGATATGGTCCGTCTTTGTATGCCCCCAGCATCTAACTCAGTACCTTACATATAGTTGGTGATTCATAAATCTGGTGAATGGATGAATAAAATAATACACAGTGTATTTATAGTCAGTCAACTTCTAATCATCTGCATTAATAAACGGGAAGCAGGCAATGGATAATTTGAAACAGAAGCTAATCTGAAAATAATTTCTGTTGGCTGGAATGTGTCCCATATTATTCACAGCTTCATCTCCCCATCGTCCCCGTCGGTCTGGGAGCCAGGGACTGCTCACTAGCTCCATGTACCTGATGACTCACTCTCCAGACATTTCAAGTCCCCTTTGCCATGTGTTCCAACAAATGTATTCATCTCCTGCTGCCTTTTGAATCCTGGCTTGGCCTGAGTTCTCCATCCCGGCCCTTCAGCTCTGATTTACAGGGCCTGTTCTCAAAGCCAGCCGAGTCCACAGGCGGCCAGAGCTGGAGGAGGCTCTGAGCACAAAGTTCTCCTGATGGAGACGGCTGCAGGAGCCCGTGGGGAGCAGCTGGAGCTTGACGCGAGCACAGTGTGTTCCCTTCAGCAACACTGTGGCTTTTCCCCAGGACCTCGAAGGTTTCCTGCAGAGCAGAAAACTTCCTGGAACCCTTCGCTTTCTTCTTCTTTGACTTATTACAAGTGCGGCCAACAGCTATCATTTATTTCTTGAGCCTGATTTTTGTGCTGTTCATGAATTTTCTCCTTTAAAGCTCAGTGCAACCCTTTGAGGTCGGGAGAGATATTTTCCCTCCTCTCACAGATGAGGAAGTGAGGTTCAGAGAGGTGAGACTCCCCCCAGGGTTACGCAGCTGGACAGTGACCCAGGACGGGCCCACTTCGCCACTCCTGCCCCCCTTATGTCATCTCAATAACCAACCATTACCTCTAAATAGGTTTTCCTCCAAATTCACTAGACTCTTAAAGGAGATTTCATTAGCACATAGGAGCACATTGCCAATGTGGTAGTGAAGACCAATGAGAAAATGGGGTTCAGTATACCAAAATTGGGTAGGCAGTTAAATGACAGGTGACTACAGAGTGTAGCCAGGAAGGAGACAGCAATTTTAGCAGAGTTGCTGGGTACCTATTTCTATAAATGACAATCCTGTCATCATTAAAACATTAAAACAAAAAATTATGGGGCGGCCCAACACAGACAAAAGAGACAGTAGAATTAGCATTAATGAATCCTAATTAAATGCAGTCTGACTGCCTGGGCACAGCCCTCTCCCAACTCCCCACCCCTCTCCTCTTCCTCCCTGAACCCCACCCGTTGCAGGAGGCCAACCCTTCCTGATAAGATCAGGCTCTTTCAAAACCAATTCAAAGGTACATACCAGCAGCACACTCAGCTGGGCACCACTGGGGAATCCAAACAGGGTTCCAGCATCGAAAGGGCAGGCTCCATGTGGGAAGTGAGGTGTCCGCTCACGATGGCTCAAGCAAAGACAGATGATGGGAGTAAACGCTAAGCAGACAGGAAGCACTCCAGGAGCTCAAGGGAGGGAGAGAGCACTGGTGGGCAGGGAGATCTGAGATGTTCACGGCCAGGAGGGGCTTTGCCTGACCCTGGAGGGATGAACCATGTGGGAGCTTCCCTCAAGCGAGGAGGGGGTCTTACACATCTTTGTAACTCCCGTGCCTGGCTTGCACCTGCCGCCCAGTGAATGGAGGGCACAGAAGAGAGTGGATCCTCCAGGTGGGAGTAATGGTGTGAGCAGAGACAGTGAAGAGGGGACATGGGGACATCTGGATGACCATGCCATTATATGGTTTATGTCAGGGTCAGCAAACTACAGCCCATGGACCAGATGGAGTCTGCTGCCTGTCATACAGCCCACAGGCTAAGAATGGGCTTTATGTCTTTAAGTGGTTGAATAGAAATCAAAAGAAGACTCATCTTAATGAGTTAATTTTAATTTTGAAATTCAAATGCAGTGTCCATAAACTTTTGCTGAAACATAGCTATGCCCATTCATTTATATATTGTCTGTGGTTGCTTTGGGGTTACCAAGGCAGAACTGAGTGGTTGTGACAAAGACCATCTGGCCCACAAAGCCTGAAGTATTTCCAATCTGGCGTTTTACAGAAGATGTTGGCCACTCCCTGGTATGTGTGAATGGTTCTCCCTAGAATTGCGCAGTGCACAACCTATATCATCAAACATGGCGGCCTTCGCCCAAGATCATAGACCTGGCTTCTTGTTGGTTTCCACATTGTGCTCCTTTTACTTTGCCAATACCTTATCACTCTTCTCCAGTTGCATGCCTTCTTCCCCATCAGGGATTTTGCACGCACTATTCAAACTGCCAGGAACCCTCTGCCAGGTCATCATAGGGTAGGACCCCTCTCATCATTCAGGTATCAGCTCAGATGCCCTTCCTCAAGGCAGCTGTCCTCACCATTCACTCAGGGCCCTGACTTTTCTTCTTCCCACCATTTATTATTGTCTGAAATGACCTTGTGTGTGCATTTGTGAACTTGCTTGTCCGTCTTCCCCACCAGAAGACAAGCTCCAGCAGAGGAAGCACGGGGTCTGGTCACTGCGGTGTCTCCAGCATCTAGAACAGTCCCTGTCACACAGCAAGAGCCCAACAGATGTTCCTCAGATGAATTGAAGACTTCTATGCTAATAGAAATACGTAAAACACCCATGGACAAGAGGGTTTATGAAGTTATTCTCTCTATTTTTGTATGGGTTTGAAATTCTTGGGGCCGGCTCCGTGGCCGAGTGGTTAAGTTCACGTGTTCCACTGCAGCGGCCCAGGGTTCAGATCCTGGGCACGGACATGGCACCGCTCATCAGGCCACGTTGAGGTGGCGTCCCACATCCCACAACTAGAATGACCTGCAACTAAGATATACAACCATGTGCCCCAGGGGCGGGGCGGGGGAGGCGGGGGGGGGGGGGGGGGGGGGGGGGTGTTGGGAAATAAAAAGCAGGGAAAAAAAAAAAGATTGGCAACAGTTGTTAGCCCAGGTGCCAATCCTTAAAAAAAAAAAAAAAAAAAAAGGAAGATTGGCAACAGTTGTTAGCCTAGGTGCCAATCTTAAAAAAAAAGAGAAATTCTCCTTAGGAAGAGTATTTTTTTAAAAAAAAAAGTCTGCACACAGCCAACCTGCCACTTAAGCGTGAAAGTAAAATAAAAACATTTCACACAAAAAACCAAACAGACAAAGCCGGAAGTAGACACCAGGGCAAGTCACAGACTCCTCCCACACCGGCTCATTCAGGTCTTCTGCAAAACCCGGGGCCGCGCATAAAAAGGAAGACCAGCTCACAGAAACACAGTGTACTAGGCCAGACTTTTTCACTGTGAGTGTCAGAAGCTAAATAGACTCATTTAAGAAAAACAAAACAAAATTTATGGCTCACAAAGCTAAAAAGTCCAAAGGACCTACTCCCTTCAGGTGCAGTGGGATCCAGGAATCAAAATGCCGTCTCCAGGCCATGGCCTCTCTCATCACCGCTTGGCTGGCCTTGCCTCCTTCCCAGAAAGGCTCTCTCCGCTGCAGGCTCTTGTGGTCTTAGAGGGAAGGACCATAGCATTCCTGCTAGCACCATCAGAAAGCCCCGGGGACTCTGATTGGCCCAGCTTGGGTCACATGCCCTTCTGGAACCAATCACTGAGGCCAAGGAGGTGGAGACCTCTGGCTAGCCTGGGCCACTGGGGCAGAGTGGCAGTGGTAGTCTCCCCAACCCCAACCCCAAACCGATCAACTGTGGGAGACTGTGGATCAGTAGAAGGAGGGGTCCCCCAGAGAAAGGGATGCTGGGCTACACACAGGACACATGAAATGGGGCTTGGTGCTCGGACCTGGCTTATGACCATAGAACAGAGAGGGACAGAGGTCAGGAAACCAGCTCTGGGGGTAGAGCTAGGCAGGTTGCATCTCAGCCAAAGAGTATCAAGCTCGAGAACTTTTCTTGGGTCAATTCCGGACGTTGTTAGGTGACTCTGGACAAGGACTAAGAACCCAGTACCACTCAGAACAAGGTGGAGAGAATCAAGAAAAAATTCAGTCCTGGGGATGACACCAGTGCCAGGGGACTGCAGGAGAGGCAAGAGCTTTGACTCAGGGTCAGCTCCAGCACCTGGGGACTGTCTCCAGTGTCTGCAAGTCCAGGGACGCACTGACGCTGAAGGGAGGAACAGACAGGGTGACTGACATAAGCGCCTTCTCACCTGCCTCGGTTTAGGACCGGGAAGTCAGCCACCACGGAGCCTCAGTACATTCTGCAGTGTGTCCCTGGGGGCAACTGAGGCAGGAGAAGGGGGAGCTTGAGACAGATGTGCACAGTCAGAAAAGACACGGCGTGGGCCTTAGAACACAAAGGAGAAAGGGAGGGAAACGGTAAAAAGGAAGGAAATTGCCCAAATTTCCCCTTGTCCTGCCTCCCCTCTCATGATTAGCTTTCCCCTCAAGGAAGGAGAAGCTGCCTTCCACACAGAGGCCCACCGTGTTCTCATCTGCAGAAAAGGGAGAGCGACAGCACGTGCCTCGTGGGCTGGGTGTGTGGCGTGAAGGAGGGCAGGCAGCACAATGCCTAGCACACAGTAGGCATTCAATAAATGTTTGTTTTTCAGTAGTTATAGTGGTAGCGATCCTAAGTATGTACTGGGAGTGAATGAGTGAGGGAGCAGGTGGATTCATTCACAGGTAGCACCCCTCCAAATGGCATATTCCTCTTACTTGTACAAAGATGAGTTCCCCTTATTATTTTTCTAGTTAAAAAAAGAAAATCCAATTTGAGCAAACTCTCCATCAGCCTCTCCGTTGCATCCTGTGCAAACGGCTTCCTTAATTAAAAGATCTTAATCACAGCACAGCTTTTCCCATAGAGGCTTCCAGGAGGAGGCAAGATCTGCCAGGGCAGGTCCTGCGAATCCGAGGGAGGGAGTCAGCCACTCCTGCAGGCGCCATGGAAGATCCACAACACGAGGCTCCCTCCTTCCCAGTCTCATTTCCCTCCTCCTTCCCGTCCTCGTCCTCTTAGAGACTCACATTCTCTTCCTCCTCGCTCCCTCTGCCCCTCTGTCTTGTTCACTAGGTCTTCTCGACTTCTGTGTTCCCTCACTACGGCCTTCGCACTTGGTTACCATGGAAGCTTTTTCAAAACCAACACGTTGCTTGGTTGATCACTGCGTCGTGGATAATCCACGGGCTTCCACCTGGGGGCCTTTCCTCCAGTCCCTCCTAACCCCTTGCTCATACCCAAGCCTTGTCTGTTGCCTCCTTCAAGATACTGACATACAGCCCCAAATTTCCCTCCTCCAAGAAGCTTTGATCATGGTGATGATGATGATGATGATGTGGTGATAATGATGATGATGATTCTAAGTCTTCCCACTTTGTATAGAACTCCCTCCAACCCCCAGCCTCTAAGGACCTCATTGGTGTGGTTCATTGGACCCCAGCTGGCCCATGACTGTGCAGCAGTTCTTAGAGAGCTCCCATCACCATAAATCTGTCCATGTCTGCCCCGTCCTCCCTGGGAGCAGTCAGGTCACCACCACATGACCAAAATGGAGCTAGCTTTCCATGGGGCCGTATTTGAACAGAGTCTGTTATGGCTTCATTCAACATACTTCAGGCCAAAGTTGCAGCCTGACCATAGTATATAAAAAGGGATGGTTTGGTCCAGATGTCCAAGAGAATGTAGTCCAACAACTGAGGTGGGGAGTGTGAGGCAGGGGTCAAAGCTGAGGTCAGGGAGCGGCCATTGAGCTCTGGAGGCTGGGCAGGTGGAGAGGACCCTCTGCCGTTTTCTGGAAGGCCAGCTGGGACTCGCAGGTCCTCTTCTGGACTGACATGAATGGTGGAGGGGCCGCCAGGGAGTGTGAGCCGGGAGGAGCGGGGAAGGAACAATGTTTTCAACTTAAACAGGACCATGGGGATCTCCTAGTCCACGGCTTTTCATATACATTTCGAGCCTCAGAACCTTCTTCCAACAAAATATTTTGCAAAAGCCCCAGACAGATGTTCTCTGACTGACTTCATCATCCAGCTCAGAGAGGCCTTGTCCGGCTCACAGAAATCATTTTGTGGGTCAAAGACCGTAGACTATTGGGAACCTGATAGAAATGCTTCAGGATAAATTTTTGTCAATTTTCACCAGTGCTGGCAGCCTCACTACTCACTTTTCCTTTCAATTTAAGCAACCACAAAGTTTGCTCTGGATTTGCCGTCCTTTTCCTTCATAAACATCAAACCAACCTCCAGCCCTGGTTTGGATAGTGGTTTTCCAGTCATTAGTAGAACATGTTAGAAGGATCGAACACAGGCTGCACTGATGGAACTTGAGCAGGGGCTCTGAGAATCCACACGTCCCAGAGACAAACAGGGAAAACGTGTGTGTTTCTGCTGCTGCTGTTTCTTCCCCACGCGGAACTATTTCCACACGGTGAAATCTGTGCACGTGAACGTTTCAGAACCGGGCAGTGCCCTCTCCACAGCATGGCAGGCAGACAGAGTGACGCTACTTTACGTTTCTTTATTACTAGTGACTTACATTACTTATAAAAGTCATAAAAACCCATTATGTAGTACGATGTAGGAAATACAGATAAGAAAAATATATATGTGTTTTGATCGCCAAAAATCCTATCCCTCAGAAATAGCCATGGTTAACAGTTTGATACATTTTCTTCCAATCTTTTTTCGAAGAAATAGAAATACACTATAAATATAAGTAAACATTTAGTGATAGATATTTTTGACAAACATAGGGTTGCACATATCTATTAATTATAACTCGTTTTTTCACCCAATAACATGTTCCAATCGTGGGCTTGTATTAGTAAACTTGCCCCTACATCAGCCTCTCAATGACTGTGTGGCAATTGATTGTGGGGAATAAATGATGAACTATTTAGCGATATGCTCATTATTGCACAGTAAGGGTTTTTTTCTTTTTTTATTATAAACGTCATGTTGATAAAGATCCTTGTACATATATCTCTGCTCATTTGTCCAATTACTTCCTTGTAAAAGTAGAAACATTGGACCAAAACAGTATATACTGGTGTGGACTCTATTGGTGAGCTGACCAAACCCCCACCCACAGCCCCAATTCCTAGTCACGTTGTGTGTTAGCCGGGTCTTTCTGTTGTCTGTATTCTGACGACATCTGGGGCCTTGCTGGCTTGGGAGGGACCGCTCCTCCCAGGATTAGCCAAGTCCTAGTGATGGTACAGGACTCACTGAGAGCACACCTTTCCCATAGGAGCCAACCAACCCCGAGCCCACACCCCACCCCCTCTCTGATGGGCTCTCATAGTCAGGGTCACTATCCTTCTGCCCTCAACACCCCAGGGCCAGGTCCCAGACAGCCAGGGACAGCCCCAGTGCCCAGAGCCCACGGAGATTATTCCAACCAGCCAATCCTAAGCCTGCTGACCCTGCCTCACTGGTTCCTTCCTATGAAATCCCAAAGAGGCTCTGGCCCCCATTGTCCCCTTGGTCCCTCTGCGTCCTGACCGACTCTGGTGCTTCGCCATGCGGCCTCCATGATACGATGTGCCCCCTTCTCTTGAAAACAGTGTTTTCAATGACAATCACCTCCTGTTCCTGTTGTCCTTACTGTACCTGCAATTCTCTGTTAATACACTATATTTTAAAACACATGGGGGTAGGGCACAGGACTGCCCCCCTCTATTTCTCTTATGGCTGGTACAGAGCCTGTGGGCAGAAAGCCCTTTGATGTGCTGTGTGTTTCAGCCTACTCTTCTGCGGTAAGAGGAGGAGGGCTTGGGCCCAGAATTGACCACCAACGGAACAGGCTCATCAATAGCCCCATGCCCACCACCTTCTCCAGCTGCGTCTCCCACCGCCCCTCCCTCAAAGGAAAGCTGTACGACATCCTTTCCTGCTGTATGTTGCCAGCTGGCCTGCCATAAACAGGTGTGAGCTCCAGGTGGGCAGGCTTCTCGAACCTGTACCTTGCTGCAGCTCCAAATGCATGGCTTGGACACATGGGCATGAATAGCGGTCAGAATGCGAAGGGAGCAAAAAGAAAGCTTTAGACCAAACAAGTTAGTGCTGTTGGAAGCAGTGCAGGAAACTTTAAAATCACACGTATTGGAGCTAGACAACCTGAATTTGAATCCAATTCTGTTATTTGTTTGTTGTATGAGCTTTGGAAAATTTCTGAGACTTGTGTCAATTCCCCCATCTCTGAAATGGAAAAAAATATCCTATCTTCTATGACTGTTATCGGAATTAAATTAAATCATGCATATAAAGCACTCTATTAGTTAGAATTCTTTCAATTGCACATAACAGAAATTCAGCCCCAAAGGAAAGGTATTAGGGCATGGAACCTGGAAGTCCAGAGAGGTTAGCTTCAGGCAGAGCTGGATCCAGGGCTCTAAGGGTATGACCAGGCCTCGGCCTTTTTCTCCACCACTCAGCTCTGCTGCCCTTGGCTTATAATCCTTTTCAGAGAGGCTTTCTGCAGGTAGTGCCTATCTGGCCCCTGGAGACGCCAAACCCACAGCATCCCTATGGATTCTGACCTCCATGGAGCAAGTATGATTGATCTAGTAATAGTTCCAGTAGAAATCCTGAGAAGGTCTCCAATTGGTCCAGCTTGGCTCACGTGTCCAACCCTATACCAATCACTATCTGTGGTCAAGACCAGCCACCGTGGCGGGAAGGGAGGGAGCAACACCAAGGAGTGGACTGAGATGGTTTCCTAAAGGTGGGGAGGCTGAGGCCAAAACCATTCATCCACAACAAGTTTTGGCAGAAGCTGGAACTGAGCTTACAAACTGGCACATCTTGGGAAAGCTCTGGCCTGCAGACCCATTCTGTGTGGCTCACACAGTGTGGTCAAAATGGGCATCACGTGGCCACATTAAATATCGCTGTGGGGAGTGTAAATGGTCTTGACTCTCACGAAGGGCAAGGTGGCAATGACCATCCAAAGGAAAAACGCACATGCTTTTGCCCCAGCAGTTCCACTTCTAGGAGTTTATCCTACAAATACACTCACGCATGTGTGGTTCTGGGAACGACTACTGGAAAGTTATTTATTGCAGTACAGTTTGTAAGGGCAGAAGACTGGAAACCACCTAAATGCCCATCAACAGAGGACAAGTTAAAGAAAGTATGATACCCTGATTCAAGGGAATCCTAGAAACAATAAGAAAGAATGAAAAAAAAAAATCTCTTTCTGGACCGGTATTAAGCAACCTGCAAAATATTTTGTTGAGTGAAAAAAGCCAAGTGCAGCGTAGGGTGTAACGTGTGGCCCTGGTGGCTGATGAAATCTCTGGATGCTATGTGTGTTTGCTTTCACGTGCCTAGAAGGAGTCACGGGAAACTGGTGACATTGGTTATCTGCGGGGGAGAAAACTGGAGCACCAGGGACCAAAATGCCCTCCCTTCAGTGGCTTTCCCTTCCCAGGCTGGTCTTTGCGGCCTTCCAGTTATAGCATTCCACCTTAAAAAGGAAATGCTCCTGAAGGAAAAGCCAATTACTCCCTCCGCTGGGAGACAGCCATCTCCTTCCTCCTTCCAAGCACCCGTCGGCAGTGGGTGGTGGACGGTGCCTCCCAGGGCACGAGCCAGGTCTGAGTGAGCCAGCCTGTGTGTGCCACTCAGGCCCACCCTTTCTCCTTTGTGACCCATGGCATCTTCTGTTTCTGGAAGGCACTAAACTGTGTGGCAAAGCTGGAAAGAAACCAAGGGGTCCTGGAGCCCCACCCTTCAGGCTGCAAGGCTGTCCTTGCCCTCCTCCGCCTCTTCCATCCATCATATCTTGTCCCAGGCATGAATTACCCAACCACAAGGGTGACTCGGACAACCAGATGACCTCTCCATCCTACTGGCCCATCCAGGGGTCAGTGACTAAAAATATCACTGAGAAGAGCTTCTCTGAACCTGCGCGTCAGCCGAGAAAAGTGTGCCGAGGTGGGGCGTCAAGGAGGCGGGAGCAGGGAATCAGAAAGGGCCTCAGGACCCCTGAAATCCCACCTCCCAAACGAGCTCTTGCTCGGCCCGGGGCAAGCCCAGCCTGCCGTTGGGGGCTTCGGGGTTCTACAGGTTCAATTTAAAAGACAGACTTTACAAAATAACACTTTCTCACTTTTTAAAAATTACATATGTAGTCCATATTGATTGTTTTTAAAAATCAGAATATAGAAATAAGCAAAAGAAAGAGAATATAAAATGACCTATAATCCAACTCTTCTAAAATAACAGATGTTTAGTATTTTGGAATATAACCCTGTCTTTTTTTTTCCCACAAAAATAGAATCATATGGCATATTTTGTTCTATAATCTGATTTTCCACTTGCCGGATTATAATCATCTTTCTACAACATTAGATATTCTTCTATACTATCGTCTTTAGATGGCTGCACAGGAACCTATAGTGTAGATGCAGCAGAATGTATATAACCAGGGGCCCCCCGTTATTATTTCATTCCAATTTTCTGCTCTTGTAAACAGTGCTTCAGTGAACATTCATATACATACACCTCTTATGCTTGCCTAGTTACTTCCTTTATGGTAAACCTCTAGGAGGAAAACTTATGGCCAAAGGACATATGTTTTAGGCACTTGAGTTATTCTGCCAAATGACAGAAAATGAATTTTTTCACAGAATTAGATCTCATCCCAGCAGCTTGTCTAAGGTGTGTGTCCCCTGCATTGACCACACTCACCCTGGGGATGGGAGATGACCATGACCAGCAGAGCAGCCTCAATGAGAGACAGAGAGCACGCTAACATGGAATGAGCCAACTTAGGTACCCAAGCCATTAGGTCAACAAGCGGTAGCTCCATTCATTATGGTGATGCCTATGTGTTAAAACACTGTCTCCCTAGTCCTCACAATAAGTCCCCAAAGAGATAGGATCCCTGTTTTCGGCTGAGGAAATGAGGCTTAGATGGGTGAAGATGCTTGCCTAGCTGGTAAGAGCACAGCCAGATCCAAATGAAATCATCCAGGCTCTGCAGAGTGCGGCCCTGCAGAGAAGAGGGGGCCACTGACCACAGGTCAATCCTTGGGTCTGCTGCAGGGCAACCGGGGCAGCCCTCTCCTTGTCCCCTACCTAAGGCTCCCCAGATCACTGGCATAAACACAGGCCCCTCAGAACTACAGGCAAATTCCCAGGGGACTTTCCCTACAGCCGCAATCTGGGAAAAGTTGGCTTGAAGGATTGGAATTCCAATTCAAACCATTTCCATGTGCAGTTGGCGTGGGGAGAGAGCGCTGACATTGGGGTCATTCCGCTCACAGATATCTGTTGTGCGTCCAGAATGTTCCCAGACCGCCACTAGAGACTGTGGCAGATGGGCAGAGGAGCGTTAACACTGAGGCTTCCAACGGAGGCTGGAAGGAACGATTAAAGACCGTGAGCTGTGGGCTGCTCATCTCACCCCTTGCACGCGAATCAATGTCGTGTTTGACATTATGATTGGAACCAACTAAACAAAAACGGTGTCTGCAAAGCCATCATCAGCTCTCTCCCTGCCCTTCTCGGGCTTTGGAGTACCTTAAGAATCCGATCCCCCTGTAGAAACATATGTTCTGTTGCCAAACGGTCATTCCACCTGAGATGTAGCTTCCAGTTACAAGCCAGCTCGGGCAGAAATCCATGTGCATACTTCACCGAGGAGAAATATTCTTGTCACATAAGAATCCCCCTATTAATCAAAAATCACATTATGGCTCCTGGAATGAAGTTTCCTTTACTACTCTTTAATAATAACCCTGAGATAAGATAAAATTGGTAATTGCACGTCTCTTCTGATGGGAGATAATACAAAAGTGGTATAGAAATTTGACTTAAAAGAGTATATTCACTTGGCTAATAGGCTTCCATTATGCGGTCTTTACTCATTCATTCATTACAATTTTTGCCACATATGGAAAACTTTAATTGGAAGTTACTTATTGCATTGTTCCTGAGTGTTAGCGGCAGAGGAAAGTTTTCAACAAAGAAGGATGAATGCAATAGAAACCCAGGATTTTGTAGTAAAACCCACCAAATTAGGCCAGCCTCACCAGCCACAGGAGAGGGCTTTCTCCTCAACAGATGACCTTCAGATCAGAGATTAAGAGCTAATTTCATATTGGCAAAGCTCAGTTTTTTTCAGTGAATGAAAGTGCAATCAATGGATTCTAAGGAATATATTATTATGTGCATTTATTCTATTTATAACCCAGATTGCCGAAGGCAGCCGACCCTACAATGGGGCTGCTGTCCACAGCAAGGGAGAACGATCAGAAGCAAGGCCACCCTTCCATTCATAGTCTCGTTTGGTGAGATTTTTCCAGCTAACAGATTATGCCTTAATTACCAGTCATTAATGCCTATTAATCGATTAAATTATGTTTGCATTGCTGACATCAGCAGGCCAGACTCCACAGGGAACCTTCCTGATCCAGACGCGAAGCCCAACAAACACCCAACGTAACTGGTGTAATTGAAGCAGAGACTGCAGCTTGCCAGGGGTGCAGGGTCACAACAGCCCTGGCAGAGGCTTGCTCCTTCCCGGGATGGACCTCAAAGATACCGACTCAGCACCAGGGATGTCTGTGATCCAGAGAGAACTGTGAGCAGCTTTGCGAATCGTATTTCGCTGGGCCTCACGGATACCGCAACACAGAAGTATTTGAAGCAAAATTGTTTGTCCAAGTTGGTTCTTCAGCTTTCATTGCAATCACTAAAATTAGAATGTCTTCATTTATGTTTGAGAAGTATGTGTGAGTATGGGTAGCAGTTACTTCTACACGGAAGGCTGGAGGGGCTTATCACCGTCACCATCATCATATCATCACCGCCATCATTGCCATCTTGAAGATGCCGAAGCCAGAAGGATTCTGTTCTCGCCCAGCACTGCCCAGCTGGTGAGCAGTGGGGCATGTCAGGAGACCAGGCTTCTGACTCCTCCTGTCTGCACCATAGGTGCCAACTCCTCAGATGGGCCGAGGCAGAATCCTCTCTGAGCAAGTGAATGACCCACTTTGGGCTGAGCGGAAATGTATGAATCAACTCTTCCCTTCATACTTGGCACAGCACATATTCATAAAGCTTGGATCCTTCTTCAGAGAAGAGCCTGGTGAAAAATACTTTCTTGAGCTGAGCTTGCATCTAAGCTCTCCCTGCCCTCGGAGATCTCTTTAGTGAAACCTCAGAAGATTGATAAAAAGAGACGGAAGCCATTCCTGTATAAATTATGGTGGCTCCTCCATCTCACCCTTCCAAAATCACCACCATTAATTAAGATCACACCAAGGGTGGCACCTAGTCTTCACCGACTGGTGAAAACATGGCACCAAAATTGAGACAGCATCCCACTGAGGGTCCACAAGGCATGATTCCCTGGAGTATGTGTGGCAAGATCCAGCAAACTTAAGATGCTGGGGGGGCCCCACCAGCCGCCCTCAGAGATCATGGAGATCAATATGCCCCTGCCAGAGCTCCTGGGACACTCTGGCCTCTGTCACTTATTCATTCGACAGTGTTGAGCAACCCCCTTGTACCAATCAAAGAAACCACTCACTCCCCTGGAGGAGCTGACAGAAGGGGCATAGCAGACAAGTCACCCGAAGATTACAGAATAATTAGTGTTGGGGTCACAGTCCACATGGGATGGGAGGAGATGCCAAAAGAGGGGACCTCACCCAGATTGGGGGTAGGGGTGGGGAAGCCTTATCCATGGTGGATAAGGAGGTGGTGCTTGAGCTGAGCCTTGAATGATGGCTAGAGTCTATCCAGACCGTCAAACAAAGGAAGGCAGTTCCAGCAGGGGCACAGCATGTGCACATGCACAGAAGTGGAGGAACATGAGGCAGTGTCATGGGAGTGGTGAGGAACATAAAAACCCCGCCCAACTTCCTCAAGGACAACTCCACGAACCCACTGCCCTCTGGTGGAATATGCCAGGTTCCCGCTAATGTTTACTGAATGCGACCAGCCATCACCAGAGCCCTGGGCACTCAGATGCCATGCAGCTGTAGCCTGGTTCAGGATTTGACGCCAGAGAAATGTCCTGCGGAGCCCAGACCTGCCTGTTTCACACTAGCAGTCCCTGGAGAACTTCCTTACCTTCTCTCTTCCTCAGTTTCCTCATCTTGAAAACAGGATTAATAACACCTGCTCTGAAAGGTTGTCCTAAGCATTTAAAATAATGTCTATGAAACACCTGGAGCAAAGGTAGAGGGATATCTGTGAATGACAGCTTCCTGACTGTTGTCATTTAGGGGGATCCTGGCTGGGCCTGGAGGGACCCTGGAGATGCACAGACAACGCGATCAACACACACTCGCCTGCTGATTCAGCCACAGATCTGTCGGGCGGTGGGGCTCATACCTCCAAAGAGCCCTGAGGCAGCGCCCTGCCCCATCCAGAGGCCCACCTCTCCCTCACTCCACCTTGTCTCTCCTCTGGGCCCTCTGCCCACAGTTCCCTGTGCTTAAAGAAAGCACCCTCAAAAAAAATTTTTTAATTAAAAAAGTAAAATTAGGGGCCAGCCCGGTGGCTCAGGGGTTAACTGCACATGTTCCGCTTCAGCCGCCTGGGGTTCACGGTTCGGATCCCCGGTGAGGACATGGCACCGCTTGGCACGCCATGCTGTGGTAGGCATCCCACATATAGCGTGGAGGAAGATGGGCACGGATGTTAGCTCAGGGCCAGTCTGCCTCAGCAAAAAAAGGAGGATTGGCAGCAGTTAGCTCAGGGCTAATCTTCCTCAAAATAAATAAGTAATAAAAACATAAAATTAAATTTAAAAAGAATGCACCTTCCATTGATTATTAGTTGGAGCCAAAAAAGAATTGCCAAGGTAAGTCTGTCAGTGGGAAAAATGAGACCACTTTCCCCAGCCGAATAGAAACATTGCTGCTCCGTTGGCTGTTTGGACTGACTTCTCCACAGCTGTGCTGCCTGCGGAATGATTTGAGTTGGTGATTCTTGTTCTTGTTCTTTCTTTCTCCCTCATGTGCTTCCACTTTTAGCAATCAACTGTGGTGGGTTGTTTGAAGTATGAAAAATAACTATATTTATTACAGGGATAACTGTTAATGCCCACTTTCACTGCCTCTCCACTGCCACCCAATAGATCCCATCATTAACTAAAACTCAGCACTGAGTCCCACATCCCGGGAAACCCCTCCGTTCCAGGCAGCCTGGGACCACTGGGCAGCCTGGCTTGGGTACCAAGCAGGCCTGCGAATCCCAGGTCCACTGTGTAATGTGACCCCGGGTCAGGTACTTACCTTTCTCCGCCTCCACTTCTCATCTGTAAAATAGCAGTAATAATACCATCACACTGTTGTGAATGCCTGTCACACAGCAGACAGGACGTAAACGACAGCTGTTTTCTATTTTTAGCATTATTCTCTCCCTTTCTGACTCTGCACTGATGTCCTGTTGATAAGGACCTTCGATGTCTCCCGTGAGGAGCCCGTGCAGATTCGAACTCCCCAGCATTTGTTGACTCCAGTCTCTCTTACAGGAACATCAGCCTTCTGTTCTGTGTCTCTATCAAACCACCGTGGTTCTCCAAAAACCTGGGGAAGAGACACTCTCCTTCAGGAAGTCTTCCTAGATTGACACTATCTGCGTCCAGTCACACTTTTTCAGTCTCCTAGCTGAAAAGAGAACGCACAGTCAGATGAGATTCTAAAGAGAATTTAATAAAGGGACCATTTGCAGAAATATGGATCCGGCTTAAAGAACCACCATGGGAAATCAAAGCCGCAGAGATCAGCAACGGCAGGAAGCTCTAGCCACCCCTTGGCCTGATGGGAATGATGTTCTCGGAGCCTGGCGAGTGCTAGAGCCAGGCTGGAATTGGCCAGGCCCAGTCAGAAGCCAGAGGGCAGGCAGTCCGGGAGACGCAGTGCATGCAGGTCAGCCACCGCGGCCCCAGAGCCCAGGACAGGGAAGGGAAGGCAATGGATCCAGGAGTGGGGGCATGAATGGAGAATAAAGCACATCCTCGTGATTCCAGCTTCTCCATGAGGCTCTGCAAACAGGATAACTGGGGAGGAATCTGCTAGTTGAGAGACATGCATTTTCCATTTGAGGATCTGTTGTGCTGGCCACGGTGTAACACCCTGATGTCGTTATATGTCCCCCACAAGCCTTAATCCAAGTCTGCTCCTTCCTCCGAACTTCCCTCTAGATGGCAGAAAGTCTGCCCTTTATAGGGCGCCCACTTGTGCCAAGCACTGAGCCTCGTTTGATCCTCACAATGGTCCTGCATGGGCTCATGGTTTGAAGACGAGGAAACTGAGGCTCAGAGAAGATGAGTCTTGCCCAAGATCACTCAGTCGGAATCTGGATCTAGCTCTGACCGCGAAGCCAGCAATTCCGCGTCACGAGACTCCACGGTCCTAGAGAAACACTGCCAGCCCTGCCTCCCTCCACCACGGCCAGCTGCCTCGCAGCCTTCGTTCAGCCCTTACTGTTTGGTCTGTCTGCCCAGATCGTGTTGGATGGACCACGTGCAGGCCACAAAGCACGTCCTTCACCTGGGACTTACCTTCCACGGGCGTGACTCCAGAAGAAAGCCGAGACAAGCTCCATCTACAGCATGAGGGCCCAAGGGTCCAGCCTGGGAAGGGAGGAGAGAAGGCGAGCACTGACTTTTCAGCCTCAGAAATGAGAGGACGTCTCTGCCTCCCACTCTGATTCACGGGATGAGGAACTCCTACACAGGAAAACAGAAGGGATTAAGAGGTTAAGTGGTGCAAAAAAAAAAAATGTCCACCACTGGCTGACTTAAAGTCTTTAAAAAATAAGCAAGGTTCTTATCTCTGTGGAAGCTTTGGGGCGTGGTTCTGCCTGAATTGGGGAAGAGAGAGGAGATGGGCCTAGGGTCCTCTCCAGCTTCCGTTCTGTGAGTTCCATGGCAGGGCGAAGACGCAATGGCTTGCTTTTTCAACACGAGCACACATCTTGAAAAGCTATATTGTCCATCTTCCCGCCTCTGAACACAACCGCTACATGGGCTTTGAAAACCACCCGCCATCTTCCTGGTTCCCATGCCAACGTCCCCGCCCATCTCACCATGCTTCCTTCTGTCTAGCTTCCCTCTCTCATGCTGCAGGACAGGCAGCCCATTTCCTCTCTTCACAACCTCGTGGAGCTGGAGAACAGCTGTTCCTTGATCCTGTGGAGAATAACTTTTCAGAGGTTTGTTTTAGTGGAAACACCAGAGTCCTGAGGAATTTTCCCCTTTGTTTGAAAATGAATGACTTCCTCCTAGGGCTGCTCTGAGGGGCTTCCACCTGAGTTGTGGTAACTTCAAAGGCTCCCCACATTTCTGTTCCAGAGGCCAGAGGCCAGCTGGGGCCTCCTCCTGCTGATCTGCCTGAGACTGCAGCCTCTCCCTCCAGCCCACCACTCAGAATCCGGGGAAGGGCCCTGGGCGTGCGTGTGGCGGGTGTAGGTGTCAGCGTTTGCACCGATGCATACTTCAGCTTGTGTTTGGGAGCAGGCGTGTGTATCCAGAATACATCGCTCTCTTCCCATTGTTAAGAATCAGCCTTGGAAAGCAGAGTGACGAGAGGGGAGACAGCATTCGGCTACGGCCCTGTGTCTTCAGTTTCAGTTTGTAGTAAATATTTATGAGCAAGTTGCAACAAGTCCTGAAGAAGAAGGTTTTAATAGAAACACAGATACTTACCGTCGTGTTAATTACAGGCCTCTGCTGGCCTTTCCAATATTTGCTTTATGTTCATTTTCAAACACTTTACGGTGATTCTTCTCTTCCTTTTTTAAAAAACCATGCCTAGTGAGCAGCTGTTTTCTATATGCAGCTGCAACAGACAACTGTTTCTCTTTTAACCACTTTGTCAAGCTTAATTTGAGATTAATCTGCCTGCAGGTGTCAGGTAAGAACAGGACTTTGTTCGCAAAGACCAAGAAGCCTGTGGAAAAGGAGGGAGGCAGGCGAGGAGCAAGAGGATGTGTTGGTGAGATTGTGGGGAGATCCACGGCCTGCGGGCCTGGGACGGCTGCATCCATCCTCGCCTGGCTGCACAGGGGGCACCACATTTCCGCCATGGACTCCATACCTGGGTCCGCCGAGAAAGATGCTTCGCGGACAGAATGGCGGAGCGTTTTAATTGCCGTGTCCTTAGTACATAAAATCTCACAAACAACCTCCATAGATCACACCGTGACAGCTCCTGGGCTTGTCCAACGCTAAACACAGTGGATGCTGCTTTTAAGTCGAGTGTGCAGTGGCAGCAGCACCATCACCCTTCAGCGAACATCTGTAGTTCATCTTATCGTTTGAAGAACTCTATGAGTTTCACTGTCCTTTTTTTCCCTTTAAGCCTTTTGCAGCTTCTGCTCCTTGATTTGTTTGAAGGCCATCTGCTACATATAAAGTTGGGGGCGGGGGGCATGCTGTGGAAAAGGAACATTTGGGAGATGCACAGGCTGGGAGAAAATGCAAACACTGTGAATGCTTTTGTGAGCTTCGGCGGGCAGACCACTTTCCTTTCTGAACCCCCAGCCCCTCCGTGAGTGTTGGACTTGGGGCGTCCCTGTTGGCTCTGGCTGCAGCTTCTTCTGGTCGTTTCTCGTGCTCATCACTCTACCACTCCGAACAGGAATCCCAGCCATGGTGACTCTAAGATCTTCAGACTTTGAAACTACAAGCTGGAGTGGACTTCCAAAACTCCCCTAAAGATGCTCAGTGGACTGCAGGATTCAAAGGGGCACCCAGGAGCCATGGGTGAGGTTTCTCCCGAGAATGGCAACGAAGGCCCAGCCTCGGGAGTGTATGTCATGGCATGAAGTTACCACAGGGTGGTAGAAGCTGTGCACTTGCCTGTTCTCACTCGGGCGTTCTTCCCTGAGAAGCAGAGGGGAAGAGAAACCAGGGACTCCGATGCAAATAGCTGCAGCCGGGGGGCCGCCCGCCCCTCCTGCCCAAACAGAGGTGTCTGAGCTGAAGCCGGCTTCATGGAGGCAGCAGATGTTTAAACATTTGACCCCTGAAACCATTGCCACCCCCAACCATGCCCGGCCGGGTCTCCTCGGCCCTAACGCGGGCCAGGCAGCCCGCATTGCTCAAGTGCTGGAGAGCACCAGTCCGCTCGCCAGGAAATTAATTTAAAGGGTATATTTGAAGACCAGGCTGTGGCTGACTTGCCGGCGCTAAAGCTGAGCTAAAACAATGATGATGACGGAGATTTCACCGTAACACCAGCCTTCCCTTCCTCCTGGAAGATTCTGTCCTTATTCTGTTAACCGAAGGGGTTCTCATAAGTCCCAAAGCTTCCAACAACCAGTTTCATTTTCCCATCCATCCCACAAGGTCCAAAATGCTTCGGTAAAACAGATTAAAGCATTTATTGCTATTATCGTTATTACCCACAGTACTAGTTTTATCACTATAATTTATGGAAAAGTTCTGTGAAGTTCCAACTCAGTCCTTCGTGGGGTTCCCCTGTTTTTATTTCTTTTTATTTCTCCCGCAGTGATCTGGCAGGCAGCCACGAAAAAAATTTCAGGCGATGCATGGAACCGCAGATTCTTAAAGCACATTTGAAGCTTTGCCCCTGAAAAGATAAATTAAAGTATCAGCAGCTTTGTTTTGGTTTTTAATGGAAAGCCCTTCTCGGCTGAGCGCTCAGAGTCCAACTGGGCACCCCAGCCAGCTCGGACTTTGCCACGTGGCTTTGCCCATGTGAGAGGGCAGCGAGGGGCTTCTCGGAGCAAGGGGCTGTCGCTGTCCCCCATCCCCCCAACAAGGCCAGAGGAAAACCCCAAGCAAGTCAGCATGGAGATTCCTTTGAGCAACAGCACAGGGTACCCAACTCTGTCAAACCTACAGATTTATGGGCCAGAGAAAATTTTACCCAAAGCGAAAAACAAAAAAAGACTTTCTTGTCAATCACCTCCCACAAGCCAAGAAAATAAACTTGCTTGCAGTTGTTAGCTGCTTGGTGGAGAACTGCAGAAAAGTTGCTTCCAAGAAGTGATTCAGCAGTAAGAGTGGAAGGGAGGGAGTGGGTTCCAGGAGGGTTCCCGCCCGCCCACAGCCCCATTTTCCTCATAGCTGCCCAGGAAACACTTGCGCTGCGCTGCGCTCTCGGCCTGTGTGATTTGTTGGTGTGCTTTTCTGTAGCAGTGCCTGCATCTGTTGAGGTCTGCAGCTACCCCCCTCCGACAGTTCCAGATGTTGCAAAGATGAAATACCTCCTGCCTGAGGAACTGTGCAACTAGGAGCCCCGAAAGTTGTTCTGAATACAGTTTAAAAAGGCATCCGTCTTAAAATAATTTCAACATCTCACTTGTCTATTTATAAGCCCTGTCAGATGGTTTTTCTGGGCCCGCTCGGACTATGTTAAGGGGCTCACTCCTACAGCAAGATATTTCAACCAATGAAGTTTCAAACCTTTGCCCTGTTTCTTTCTCCACCTGGGCCCACCCATTCGACCTGCCTTCCAACTCCGTTGATAACTTTTTACATCAAGCTTGAGGTAGAAGGGTCTTTACATTGTCTTTACATCAGGCCCATCAGCACCAACAGGGCTTGGTTGGTTGGGAAGAGAGTGGAACGAGCCCCGTACCGCTGGCCTGGACTGACTCAAGATTCACTGGGGAGCAGACAACCACGGGCCCCTGGGCCAGACCCCACTTCCCCCTCAGACCTCATAACTCGCCACACCGTCGACCTCTTAAAATCGGAATGAGACTTGACCTTACCCGGACCGTGGAGTGGCATCTGAGCTCGAGTCTCCACGGGTGAAAACCTACCCCCGAGACCACCCTTTAGCAGACCCTTCTCGCTAGTTGTGGTGCAGAGCGATGTTATTCCAGGGTCATTTCACTTCACTCCCAGGGAAGAGCAGGGAACGGGGCTAAGTTGTAAATCACTCCCCTCTGGAATGGATTTGTGCCAGAACCGATCGGCTGGAGCATTCCTGCCTTGCCTGACCATGGTAAAGACATTATGGTATGTAAAATTCAGCTAAACATGGCTTGTTTCGATTTCCTACTTTCCTGCTTGTCTGTCTCGCTACGAAAGGTTAAGACCTAGGAGGGAAATAGCATCCACACTGTGGAATTGCTCTCACTCCGAGGCAACGCTTCCTACTCAGAGGGGGTCCATATACGGTGACCGCACAGGGCTCACACCAAGGGAACTGGGTCCCCATCAGATAGACGTTCGTAAACCTGGCCTTTGGGTGGTTTTAATCTGTCCCTCTCACAAAGCAACAAAAACAGAAGGCGGCAAACGCCGAAGCCTGCCTGTGGTGGTCTGAGCTTGTGCACCCCTACTCACCTGTTCGCCACTTCACGTGGCTGAAATTAGCCTTCCCTTTTCCCTGACGTCATTAGCTGAGTCCTAAAACTGCAGTGACATCTTCTTAGCTGATCTGGTTGCCCTATGGGGACTCTTCCCAAAATCCTTGAACCCACGTGGATGAGGATTCCTCAAGCTGCACTCTCTTAAGAATTCATCTTGTGGTCCGAATACACAATTGGAAGAAAAAATATTTTCTTCCTTCTTCCTGCCCATTTGACCACATGTGTCCAACAGCCTGCTGGAAGAGGAGGGTACTAGAGATGAGAACGGTATCACACACCCTCAGCGTCATGGTCTTCAAGTCACTGGGACCCTTTTCTTTCTGGAAGGTAAATTTCCCCACATGGAAGATCCAGAGTTGCTTCCCCAAATGCACATGGTGGATGGTGCCCGGGCTGCAGAAGCAGGTCAGCAGATGACAAGGCCAGGGCATCATGATGGAGGGGTCCACACGCCATCCTTGTGTGCACAGAGCAGGGGGGTTGCCAACGTGGCCAGACAGACGTGAGGAAAGACATCTGCAAATTAACGAGTCCCAGCCTCTGGGGCCGTGTCATGCATTCGTCTTGCTGAATAAGGTAGAACCAAAAAGTAATTTTGATGAGCGTCCATCCAGGCTATTTATCATAGGAAATTACACAACTGCATCCGAGGCTGGCATTCTTACCCGCTCTTCCTGGCCGCAGTGTTGGGATTTCACAGCAGGAGACAGATGTGTCAGGCTGCAGAGTCCCCTTTGCCTGACTTCCACATCGTGACAGTCAGTATATAAGGGAACTTGAAAGAACATATTTTTAAATTACAAGCTCAAGAAAACAAACCAGAGGAAAGAGAGTCCCTCTTCATTTTCCCCCCACACGAAAGGACTGAGCAGTAAATTCTTCCCCTCTGGCAAGGGAACCAAGACACCAGCCGTCCTAAGTAAGAAACTTCTTCCTGTGCAAGATCTGAAGAAATACTTGAATCAAAAGTTTTGCTAAGGAAGATGGAATCCTTATTAAGAATTATTTTCCATAAAAGGAAATAGCTCAGGATTAAGATAAATATTCTAAAAGTGGCATTTATAAGAACTTATAAATCTCTGCATAAATATCTTCATACCTGTCCACACATTTTTTGCAAACAATTCGTTTTCTTCGTCTGTTTGTGCTGCCACCTATACACCACTTCCCCAGCTCTCTGGGGCAAGAATAGGCAAGAATATTTGCAGCTCTGTGAGTGTCCTGGGTGCTGTAGAGAGGACAGGAAAAGCTCAAGAGTGCCATTTGAAACACGGAAAGCATTTTTCAAATAGGTGAAGTCAGACCAACAAATCATCGGCCTCTTCCCCTCTTCTCCGCGGGCCTTTGTTTGCGCAGCAGCTCACAGGGTCCAGCACTCTTACTTCAAACACCCGGAGAGACCATCTCTTCACCCTCTGCAGAGGCTTCGCTGTGCCTCCGTCCAGTGGGTGGGTCTGCAGCACAGCGGGAGGTGGTCAGGGCAGGGCCCAGCCCAGAAGTGGAGGAAGGCTCAGGTCCCCTCACCCTCCAGAGAGCTGGGCTCCCAGAACACAGTGAGGACAGAAAAGCTGATGCAGCTAATGACAGCCAAAATCCCTGCGGTTAGGCAAGGAAAAAAACATGTTTTTTATCATTTCAGCAATCTCAATGGGCTGCCTAAAGAGAAGCTGTCATTCCAGGTTTCCAGAACGTCTGTGGCCTCCAAACCCTGCCATCTGGCTAAAACCTGAACATCTCAGTCTGCAAGCTACATGATTTCCCCACACTTCCAAGTATGAAGTATTCAACTTCCACGCTGAAAATATCTGAGTTTCTCGCCACTTGTATAGAGATGTTTCATGTCATGCAGGTGAGAGGCCAGCGTTGCTGCACGTTGATATGGATCGGACAGGTCACAGACAAACTTCTGAAGGATGGAGGAGCCTCCTGGATCCACAGGAAACCTGACTATCTTTACGGCCACAGCAACCTGGGGTCTCTGGAAACATCTGGAAGCATACAGTCTGCTCTGCTTCTCCCCCAGATATCTGATGTTGGAGAAGCAGCATCCAGCTACTGGTCCTTAGAGCTCATCCCACACCCCTGTCAGCCTGAGAAGGACACAGCGCTCGCGGCGCCTAGCCTGGCACTGGCCCACCCTGGGCACGCAGGAAACCCTCCGCTGCAGCTTTGCACAGACAGCACCTTCCCGGCCCGTGCTTGGTTGGGGCCTGATGTGCCCTGTTTGGTGGTGGCCGAGCAGCTGCCTCCCTGAGCCTGGGGATTTCTCACTTGGAGGAGGAAATCCTGTAAGTATTTACAACCATTTAACAACTGCCTATATCCTGACAGTTTTACCCCCCCAAATTTCTCTTGATACACACCTCTCAGACTCCATGCCACCTGCACCTCTGACCCCTGCCCATGCGGATCTCCTGGCTTGCGTCCAGGCCTGGGAAGGTGCCTCCTCCAAGGAGCAGTCCGAACAATTTCTGTACGATGCAGACCTGCTTAAAAGTCTGCAGGGGCTTCCCACAGCAGTCAGGGTCAAGATCAGAAACCTTCTAGGAATCTTCGAGGCCCTCCGTGACAGAGCCCTTGCCTCATCCCAGCCACCCTCTCTGGGCCCCACCTACTGGCTTTCCTGCATTTGCTCAGGGCCTTTGTACATCCTGTCCCCTCTTCTTAGGGCATGCCCCCTCAACCCCACCTTCACCCTGTGAGCTCCTGACCCTTCAGCTCTCAGTTCCAATGCCACGTCCTCAGGGAGGCTGTTCTTGACAGCCCCTGACCAGGTCAGATCTCTACCACCCCTCCTCCACCACACACACACATACATCCCTCCAGCGACCCCTATGGCGCCCTTCAAAGGACGGCCCCATTTGTGAGATCATTTGATTATTAGGGGTTTTCCTCCTAGACTCTAAGTTCTTTGAGGGGGGAACAATGCCGGTTTTGCTCAATCTTGTATCCCCAGGACCTCACACAGTGCCTGAAGAACCTGGCATGTAGTAGGTGTTCGATAAAAATGGATTGAATGGAAGAATAACTGGCCGACTGACAGGCAGGAGGGGGGCGGGGAGGGAAGGAGGAATGGGAGGGAGGGAGGGGCAGAGGCTGGCTTGCTGGAGAGACAGTGACAACCAACCCCAACACTCTGTGAATTCGTCACATTTCTAAATCCCCAAATCTGTAAATCTTATATATATCACTTCCCTTATCTCCACTTACTTTTAAATGAATCAAGAAGGCAACGTTACAGGGGCCAGCCCAGGGGCACGGCGGTTAAGTGCGCACATTCTGCTTCTCAGCTGCCTGGGGTTCGCCGGTTCGGATCCCGGGTGCGGACATGGCACCACTTGGCACACCATGCTGTGGTAGGCGTCCCACATATAAAGTAGAGGAAGATGGGCACGGATGTTAGCTCAGGGCCAGTCTTCCTCAAAACAAAATAAAACAAAACAAAGAAGGCAACGTTACAAAGACCAAGAGAAAATGAGAGGAGTGGCTGCTTCCCCAGGATTCCTGGTTCATTCATTCCTTCCACAATACAGCACATGCCAGGCCCTGTGCTCCCTGCCAGGGAGAAACATATGGCCAGGGGCTGGAGCTGGTGGGTCTCGCTGACTCCACCTCACTGCGGGACCTTGGCCAAGTCACTCACCTGCTCTGAGCCTCAGTTTCCCCCTCTGTAAAGTAAGGAGGTTGGATGATCCATAATGACCCTTCCAAAGCTAATATCTTATTGCCCCAAACTGATGATGACAATAATAATAATGATTATTATTAGACAATAATGATAATGATTATTATTAATTGAGCACTTAGTCTGTGCAGGGCACCATGGTATTTCCCTATATTATCCCATTTGATTCTCAACTACCCTGTGAGAGAGATACAATTATGCGTGACTGGTTTAGAAATAAGGGAAACTGAGGCGAAAGAGATCAGCTGACTTACCAACAGTCAACAAGCTAGGAAATGACAAGGTGGAGATGTAAACCAACACCCCCCAACTCTACTTTGCTACCTGACCTCAAACTGCACGATGCCCTCTAATGGGGCCGGAGGGCGCAGGGCCCAGGGCCGTGGTGGGAGAGGTGGAGGCACGTTTAGTTCTTGCATTTAAGGCAGACAATTGTCTCCATTCAAGGGCAACACCTCCCCTTGGTTCTCGAGAACCCTCTTACCCAGATGTATGACTTCTGGAAGACGTAGGAAAACTGAGAGATCACAGGTGAAATGGGGTCACATCAGGCTCCTCATCAATATTCTCAGCTGCTGTGGACATTATCTGGGGGCTGGTTTCCTCAAGAGGCCACTTCACGACCCACACCTTCACTGATTGCCTTCTGCCTCCATCTGAGGTCATGAACTGGGGGCTCTCAAGCCAGATACGATTGCAAATAAATTTTGTTTGGCTTCACAACTTTTAAAAATTGGAAAATTTTACATAAAATTCCAGATATGTGACTTTGCTTGAAAACTCAGATTTAGCTATAATCCCACATGGCAAAAATCAGCTAAAGCTAAGTAGGAACTGCCCCTTTAGATAGCCATGCTCTTTCTGGTGGACTACAGACCCCACCATTCCCTACTGCCTCACAAGAACCCTTGTAGGCATTTGAGTTTGACAACCCTAGACCTTTGAACCAAATCCAAGGACTTTAGTCTGGCATTCAATGCCCTTTGCAACCTGGACCCTAATTTCCCCTTCCGGCCAACATAAAGCCCTTGTTCTCCATCCTTCTGAAGGTGGCCCACCCTGCAAGCTCATTTTGATTATTCCTCATCCAAAGGGGCTTCCCCTTCTTCTCACACCCCCCCACCTCCCCACCCCCATTGGTTTTCTTTTCATTTGCATGTGGCTTAAGTGCTCAGCCGGAGACTGCACACCAGGGGTGGAAACCTTGGCTTTTTCACATCTCTGCACAGAAGAGCTACTGAAGAAGGACCCGTCACCTGGTTCCTTGCTGCTAATCAAAGTCTGGTCCACAGACCAGCCACTCTGGCATTGCCCGGGCATCTGTTAGAAAGGCAGACCATCAGGCCCCACCCTACACTAAATTCAAATTTGCATTTTAGCAAGGTCTCCCAGGTGCACAGAACCACCTTCAAGTTTGAGAGGCCACGGCCAAGTTGAGCAATTGCAAGTGAAAGCCAGGCTCAGTGGCAGCTGCCGATCCTCCCTGCCCGCCCCCCCCCCCCCCCCCCCCCCCCAGGCAGCTCAGCTTCTCCTGTGACACGGCAACAAATCCAGCAGCCACCAGCAAGAGGTCACAAGGAAGGGGTTCCAGGTCCCAGGGTGAAGGTGCAACTGTCTTTCACATGATGAGTGCTACCCACCGTGTGCCACATGAGGCCAGCCTTCTATCCCCAAGCTGTCCAGACGTCCGTCCCTGCTCTACTGCAACGGGAAGGAGTTAGACATGGCAGAAAATGTTCTGACACTGAATGTGGCCGTGAGCTCTGAGAGGCACCCAGGGACTCTTGCGGGTGCTGGAGATGGCTAACACAAAGGGCAGTGTGTGTCATAGAGAGGAAGCAGAAAGCTAAACAGACACATGGGACCACGGCAGGAGTGGGATCACATTATTGCAATACTGCCGCCCCCCGGGGAGGGGCGGGTCAATTCTGTCAGTCAAGCCAACTATTTGTAAGAGAAAATGCTATGTGCCAGGCATTGCTTCTAGGTGTGAGACGACAGACAAATCCACACCACCAGGAGGCTTATAAACTCGTGCAGGGAGAGAGACAGGAAAACAAGGGAAAGCGTATGCGCACACACGTGCCTGTGTGTTTTGAGATGAGGAAGAGTTCTAAGGATCTGAGCAGCTTAAAGTGGGAGCGAGGAAGACGGTCCGTGCTAGCTCATCTCATCCTCACAACAACTCTGCGAGGCAGGGTGGTCCCTCACACCAGCCTCGGAGGTGACCCCAGGGATCCCCGCCTGCTGGTGTTCACACCCTGTGTGATCTCCTCCCCTTGAGGGTGGGCCGCACCTGGAGACAAACAGAACATGGCAAAAGTGACAGGATGTCACATCTGAAATCAGGTAACAGGAAGACTGACTGCTGACTATCTCCCTCTCTCCCTCTCTCTCTGGCCCCACTCTGGGAGAAGCAAGCTGCCCTGTGAAGACTACAGCCCCAGCTGGACCTGGATCCCATTCTTGTGAGGGATTTGGAGGCTGAGGCCCCAATCAGCAGTGCCCGTATTCCTGACCCACAGAAACTGTGACATTAGAAATGTTACTAAGCCAATACGTTTTGGGTAATTTTTTACACAAAAGGCAATACATTATCTAGGCAGGTACTATTATCACCTCCATTTTACAGAGGATAAAACTGAAGCACAGAGAGGTCAATTAACTTGCCCCAGGATATAGAGCAAGAAAGTGTCAGAACCGGGATTTGAAGCCAGGCAGTCTGGCTCCCAGAGCCCATACAATTAAGCATCACAGGATGCTCCCCTTAACGACTGCATTTGATTAAAGCATCTGTCTTTACACCTGCTTCTCTCATCAGACCATGCTCTCCGTTTCAGGTCTGCATGCTGGGCACACGGTCAGCGTCCAGCACACAGTTAAGTTCTCAGCAAAAGTTGGCCAAGTAAAGCCACGTGGGTGAAAGTGAAGGCTGTCCCCATGCCTGTGGCCTTGCACCAGAAAAGGAAAACACAGTAGAGGTGGGGAGAAATGACCCCAAGTCCTTACCAGCCCCGAGTCCCCTGTGTGAAGATGGAACCCATTTTTTGGTGGAGACATAGACAAGTCTAAGAAAAGCATGTCAGATTTGGCCCACGTTTAATATCCTTGATATGATCTTCTAATCTTTTTCAGGTGCCTCTCACATTCAGGAATCTTTATTTGGCTTCCAAACAGCAAGTTGTCTCTTGTACCAAAAAATATGTGATTTGTATCAGTTTATCTTAACCACTGAAAGATATGTTTATAACTTTATGGGAATGTCCTACAAGCCTGTTAACCAACATCTGTTATTGTTGCGCATAAACTTTTGGAGATGGGTCTTTTGGACCATTTTTTTCAAAACAAGTATCTAGGGAGAATTTTTTTTGTTCTGCTGCTAAGTCAATGCGAACTAATATTTCCCAAGCACGCGGCTTTGCCCAGGAGGGTGGGAAAGCCCAGGGAGTGACACGAGCAGGGGCAGGGCCTGAAAAGGCCAGCTGACCACGGGGCGGGGCTTCCAGGGTCAGACGGCTGGAGGTGAGTGAGGGGGGAGCGCACAGAGTAGGGGTGCACCGAGCCGGGGAGCTGTGCTGGGGGCGGGGGGTGCACGGAGGCAGGGAGGTGAGTGGAGGGGGAAGGTGCGCGGGGAGCGGAGCAGATCAATGTGATGATGAGATCCGCTCGTTAGCTCCAGGCCAAGCCAAGTCCTCCCTCTGCCACCTAGTGCTGTGGGACTTGGTCTCTGAGCCTCAGTGTACTGATCTACAAAATGGAAGTCATAATAAATACTTAGACAACACAAGAGGTTTGCCTTGAGTCCATTCTCCCAGGGTGGCACCTTTTCAACATTTTTTAGGTAACGTGTAGACTTGACAGTGACTAAGCCCAGGTGAAAATCTGTTAGAGGGCCCTGCTTGGGAGCAAAGCGGGGTGCGGCACTGCGACGGGGGTGAAGGGGCACCTTCCTTCTGTGCTAGCACCCCCACCTCCTGGCTCGCCCTCCTTGGGTGGAGCCTGGTTCCCACCCTGAAGGTAAGTCAGGAAGGCTTTTCTGGAAGCCTGCAGGGTCCTTGGGTCTATGAGATGGGCAAGAAACGGAAGACCTTGACACTGCTTGAGGGCGCTGATCCATTCCCTAGTGTCTTGCAATTCCGGGAGCACCGACCCGTACATCATTTTTTTTAATTAATGGACTATTCTATGTTTTAGCAGTTTTAGGTTTACGGAAAGAAAGAGAATGAAAAGTACAATGATATCCCCTATATGGCTTCATACATCCCAATTTCCCCTATTTTAACATCTTGCACTAGTATAGTACATTTTGTTACAATTGATGAGCCAATATTGATATATTATTATTAACCAGGATCCATGGGTTACATGTGCGGTTACTCTTTGCATTGTATAATTTATGGGTTTGGGCAAATGTGTAACGAAGTGTTTCCAGCATTATAGCACCATACCGGAAAACAGCTTCCCGCCCTGCAAATCCAGTGACTCCCTCGCCTCTGCCCCACCCCCCAGCCCTGGCCACCATTGATCTGTTTACAGTCTCCATAGTTTTGCGTTTTCCAGAATGTTATATAGTTGCAATCATATAGTATGTAGCCTTTTCAAATTGGCTTCTTTCATTAACGCTATTCATTTAAGATTCCTCCATGTCTTTTCGTGTCTTAAAAGCTCGTTTCTTTTCATCAGTGAATAACTTTCCATGGTATGAATGCACTGCAGTCTGTTTATCCATTCCTCTGTTAAAGGACATCTTGGTTGCTTCCAAGTGTGGGCAATTATGAATAAAGCTGCTATAAACATTTCGTGTGCAGGTTTTTCTGTGGATGTAAGTCGTCAGCTCCTTTGGGTAAATACCAAGGAGCACAACTGCTGGATCCTATGGAAAGAGTATGTTTAGTTTTGTAAGAAAACTATCTTCTTCAGTATTTCTTGGAAGCCTGTCTTCCAAAGTAGCTTTACGATTTTGTATTTCCAGCAGCAATGAATAAAAATTCCTGCTGTTCCACATCTGGTGTTGTTAGTGTTTTGCATTTGGGCCATTCTAACAGGTGTATAGTGCTACTTCATTGTTGTTTTAATTTGAAATTCCCTAATAACATATGATAATGAGCATCATATGCATCATTTTAAATAATGAAATAAAGGGAAATAAGTAAAAATGGAATTTGCCTGTTCTAAAAGGTATGCTATGCAATCATGACTGTATTTAGTATATGCATCTCAGTGAGGATAACAGGCGATCTAAGGTTCAGGCCTCTTTGCCAGGAAGGCTGGGCTTCTCTTAAGGAACAACCTGCTCATTTTCATAATCATTAATTTGCTTTGGTTACTTTTTGCTTTGGCTACCGGGAAGCTCAAGGTGATCTCTAAAAATGACATAGAATTTATGGTAGGTGTTTCTGCATACCAACTCTACCTTTCATTTTGTCTTACAATCCTACCCCTATTTTTCCTTCACTCTACTTCTGTTATTTATTGGGAGCTGAGGAATGGGGAAGGGACTAAAGTAATAAATAGCTACACAAAGGCTTCTGTTGTGTTGGACCACATGTTGAACTGGCTTGAGCTGCCAGCTCCCTCCCTGAACTCAACCAAGAAGAGAGGAGGAGGCTGGCAATCCCAGCATCCATCACAGCAACTGTCGGAACTCCATGGGGAGACAGAAAGTGGTTGGGTCCCATTCCAAGGAAAGAATGCACTCTAGTGGCAGAAGTCCCTGGGGCCACTGGTGGCTGATAGAAAATGAGAAGTAATCATAAAATAAATGAAATAAGGAAATAAAATGAGAGGAAATCCGCATGGAAAATTTTGTTTGCCATGAACTGTTCAACCCAATTTTTTACACCTGAGTACCAAATAACAAAAAAAATGAAAAGACTTGCCAAAAAAAAGATTTAGCAATCATGCTACACTATAAAGCACATTCTGAGCATTGGTTGTTACTGTTATGTACTGATGTGATCCTTATTTGAAGCCTTGTAAGGTGAGTAGGACATACATCATTATTCCCATTTTACTGATAAGAAAATTGAGACTTGGGACACTTAAATTGAAGAGACCATTTAAATCTGCCTGAGGATTCAGGCTGGACTGCCTGACCCAGGATCCAGGGGAGCAAAGGCTGGATGGACTTGTCTGCCGGGAAAGGACCAGAGGACAGCTTCTGAGAGTCCACCTCACAATAGGGAGTCAGCCTCTGGGACCAAAGATGAGTTGCCGTCAGAGTCTGCCACACTTATGATATGACTTGGGGTTTCTATGCATTTTTTGTTGCCTGTATTAATTGGTGTCACGGTTTTGATTGTGGCCCCCCCCCCAAAGAAAAGATATGTTGAAATCCTAACCCCTAGTACCTCAGAATGTAACTTGATTTGGAAAAAGGATGGTTACAGATGTAATTAGTTAAAATGAGGTTATACTGGGGTAGGATGGGCCCTTAATCCAATATGGCTGATATCCTTATAAAAAGAAGAGAGACACACAGAGGGAAAATGGTCTTATGAAGGCACAGAGACACAGACACATGGAAGCAGAGACTGGAATGCTGCAGCTACAGGCCAAGGAATGGCAAAGATTGCCAGTCATCACCAGGAGGAGGAGAGAGGCACAGAACAGGTCCTCCGCCAGCACCCTGAGAAGGAACCAACGCCACCAACATCTTCAGTTCAGACTTCAAGCCTCCAGAACAGTGAGAAAACAAATATGTGTTATTTTAATCCACCCAGTTTGCGGAACTTTGTTATGGCAGCCCTAGGAAGTGAAGACAGTTGGGGTACGCTAAACAGCTGTAACCAACACGCCCAAAACCTACAACAGCTCAAACACAACAGAAACTTACAGGAACAGTCTAGGGCTGAGATCCATATTGTGGGCAGTCCTACTGCACATGGTCCTTTAGAGAGCAAAGCTCTCAGCGGCTTTGTCATCTGATTTCCAAGGCTGCCCTGGTCCTCACCGTTCCAGCATAGGAAGAGAAAAAGCCCATGAGAGGTTTGATGGACCAGGCAGAGACGGCCTTCTCACTTCTGCTCACATTCCACTGAACAGAACTTCGTCATGTGGCTCTACCCAGCTGTAGTGGGGGGATAGGAAATACGGTGCAGCTGGAGGACAATGATTAAGGCTTCTATTTGCAAAAGAGGCCGTCTGCTTATTCACAGGAAGTCTAAAACCAGGAGGCAAGGGAAACATTGGTCTTCAGCTAGTTTGGAGGGTAATGAAATTTAAGAGATGGATCAGGTCAAGCCTTCTGGGAAGAGAACAGGAAACTAGAGCAAATCAAGGCTCATAGGAAGACAGGAAGCGTCCCATTGGGTTTAGCCATTAGGACACCCACGGGAATGCCCCATGATGTCGTCCAAACGTTCTAAGGAAATTTGGATAGAACTCTTCCCCACTGTCCCCTGGACTTTGTTGTGGGTCTGGTGACTTATTTCCTGTCTCTCCTACCTGATTTCCCCTGAACCCATCCTCAAGCGAGGGACCCTCAGCCCACACTGGAGCAGCTCCCATGAGCCTCAGTGCCACTAGCCGACACTGGAGAACAGGAACGAGACCTGAGCACGTATCTTGCTTCCAGCCACAGGCCTCTGGCACAGAGAACTTGAGAGTAAAATCACTATGGCATGGCCAGACTGAAACCCCAGGAGGACTCCAAAAAGTAGACCCCGGGGGCCAAGAGACTCCCCAGAGAAGACTCAGAGTCTTCGTTGACCAGCTTGTTCCTTTGCTTGAACAAAAGTGTCGAGAGCAGGGGTTTCACCCTTCCATGTGACCTTGAGCAGGATATGCATCCTCTCCAGGCAACAGTTTCTTCCTCTGCATGATAGACATGGCGCTAGCCACCTTGCAGGGCCTCTGTGCAGAGTAAAGGAAACCGAGCCTGGCCCACTAAATGTTATCTTCCTTTTTCACTGCTCCCATAATTTTGGAATCAATGCAGTAGATGCCACGAATGCCTTCATATGGCGAGGAGAGGACCTAGACTCTTCAGGGAGCGCAGGTCTGACACCATGTTTCACACTTGCATGTGATGAAAGTGTGCATACTTCAGGGTTTTGCTCACACCTGCACCTATAATGACCTCCCCACTCTTTTCCACCTGCCAGAATTCCTTCCATAGGCCAAGGCCAAGGTCACAGCCAGCTCTACTATGAAGCCTGCTCAGGTCTCCAAGTAGGATTCAATGATTCCAACCTGCATGGAAGCACTCTGAGGGCCGGCTTTTTGTCAGTCTTGTTCACGACTGTGTTCCTAACACTTGGGAGAGTGCCCAGCACACAGTACGTGCTCAGTTCATATCGGTTAGATGAATTGATTAATTAATTAAACTTTTCCCTCTCCGACACCTACTGGCCTGCTCCTATCACCACCATTCATTCATTCTCTCATCCGTCAACAAATACAGTGTGCCTATTGTGCAAAGCATTGTGGGAAATGCTGAGATGGCCATGGAGACTGACCTGCCCTTGAGGAGCCTGCAGTCAATGAGAGGACATTGGACACATACTATTTATACATATAATAATAATGACGCCAGGTAGGGGTGGTAATATTACACAGGGGTTGTTCAGAGGACAGAAAAGTCACCTTCAGCTGGGGCTGTGGGAGTCAGGAAACATTATCAGATAGAGGACCCTGATTTGACCACATCTCCCACTGCACATCGTGTGACTTATTTTCATGCTTGACTCTTCCAATGGCCCACAACTCACTGGAGGCAGGTCACCTCCTCATCTTGGGCTCCCTCACACCCTCACCCCACTTCCTGTGCCTAGCACAGGAGTGGACAATGTTTTAGAATGAGTTATTGCTTGGGAGGCATTGCTCTGGCAGAGCATGTCTGAGTCACAGAAGGAAATGTGTCTGAACGTCTCTTCCCTTTAGAAGGTGAGTGAATTGGGACTCAGTGCCATCTCGACACTGGTCCTCCTTTTCCGGCTGAGTTTAGTTAGAGAGTTTTTGCTCTGATCTGCTCCCAGAGCCGGAGGCTGAATCTGAAGTCCTGACATTTGATTGCTTGAGTTATCATTTTCTAATTTGCAATAAAAATACAGACGTTCTCACTCTTAACTTGGCTGAAGGTATATGTACGGATGGATATGGATCCAGATATACGGAGTCTTGAGAGAACAGACTTTTATCTACAACCACTACCTGTTACCTTCTTGTCAATGGCAAATCATTTTGCAAAATCTGGCCCGTGCCCCTCTTAAACCACTCCTTGCCCAAAATTCACCTGTGCTAATGGCCCCTCATAAAGACAGGGGTCATCGGCTAAATAACACAGCTTTATAATATGAGCAAGACTTCCCAACCTAAGACTGTCTATCAATTTTCTTGTCTCTAGAAATATTAGCCTCACAAACACGGCAAGCACTATCTATAGGAGAGGCAGTGGACCAGGAACCAGGAAACCTGGGCCAGATCTAGAGCCCACTCAAGTCCTACCTCTTCCAGAACACTCTTCTGACTTCTCTATCCCTCACCAATCTATCCTTTCTTGGAATTTTTATTTCGCTGATGACCTATTTCAGATGATTTCCATAATGAGTTTAGCACATGCTTGATATACAGGTGGCCCCAGCAAATATTCACTCTTAGCTTTGTCGTTGTGATTATGACCACACAGACCACCCCGAGTATATTCTACCTTAAATTATGCTCTCAAAATGTCACTGGTAAACATTTTATATTATCCAAAAGTCTTACTCTTTGAGAACAAGAACTTAGATCTGCACCCCCAGGTATACACCAAACGCTTAATATTATTATTTTTGATTTTTGTTTTTTAATTTTGAAACCACAAGAGGATATGCATGCACATTATCTAAGTAAAAGAAGAAACTATGAGAGAATCCTCTGTAACATTTAACATCAGGGGGCCCTATGGCAGGCCTGGCTGTAACCTTCAAGACTAGATTCAACAAGGAAATGTGTTAAGCAGGATTCTTAAAAAAAAAAAAAAAAAAATGACCCAGACTCAGGATAAAGGAATAATAGGCAGAGAAAATATACACACTAAAGGTACAAAAAGAGCAGAGAACCATAGTGGACCACAAGTATATACAAATCTAATGGAAGTCAATTAGGTAGGGCTATGGTGGTGGAATTGTGTGATGGTTTTAATGGAGGGCTGCATGGGAGTGGAGAGAGCGGTCCATAATGTGCAGTGCATGGTCTGGGATGAAGCAGGCCCACTGAAGGAGGACTGCTTTGAACTATCACAATTCAAGGATGAAGTGGGAAATATGGAAAAGATTTAGAATAAGTTTCAAACAGGTCCTATGAAGAAAGATAAAACCCTCAAGTGAATCGTTACTCTTGGACCTGAAGGAAAGGATAAAGGGTGATGTTGTGGCAGTTTTCATCTGTGAGCTGGTAGGGCAGAGAAAGAATGGCGAGCAGCTGTTCTCTCACTACACTGAGTCTCAGCATGGAGGAAACAGACAACAAGAAGAATTCAGGATAAATGTCAGGATTACTTTCCTGACCGTGAGCGTTGTTAAATGCTCAAGTGGTTGATCCGCAGATGTGAGGGACTCTCCTTTGTTGACACTGTCTAAAAGAGAAAATGAATGAAAAAGACACTCCTGTCTTGAACAACCTAAGAAGACTGCCTCAAAGCGAGGGATGCCCCGGATGACCTTTGAAACTGCATGTCCTCGGATATATGTGTTATTTTATGTACATCTGTGGGACGGTGACTATTCAAGAAATAACTGCCACACACTTAGAAAATTGTATTCGGACTCAGTTACGATTCTCCCTGCAATGATGCTTGAGGGTGAAATTGGGTGTGGCATCACCGATAACCATGGCCACTGGAATGAGCATCCTTAGGAACAAACTCCAGATTAACCAAGCTCGACGTGCATGACAGTGATCTCCTACAGCCATCCAAAAGGACAGTCGTCTTCTGTTAAATTTAGCAGGAACAAGCTGGAGCTGTCCAACCTGGGCTGAGTCTGCCGACGTCTGGTCACACGGACAGTCTTGGGTGTTTGCGGCATGCTGTGCTCACAGGCAGGGGACTCAGATCCTAGTCTTGTGTCTGACCCAAACTGTTGTGTGGCACCAGACAGACTGCATAGCTTCTCTGACACAGTGTTCCCACTGTTGAAATGGGCTTCCAACAAGGACTGCTGTAAGTTAGGAGCAGATATGACTACGGAAAATAACAGAGCTCTAAGGCAACATGTGGAGTCATTATTGCTAAAGTGAGTTTCCCCAAAGGAACCTTCTGCTAGATAAGAGGCTGCTGCTTTGGGCTGAGCTGGTGGTTCCTGAAAGTAGCATTTGGACCTGGCTGAAGGAAAGGCCAGGGTGAGTCCTTGCTTTTCCCAAGGCATCTAGCTCCCTAGGATCAGCCAATTGTAAGGGATCTGGGAGTCTGAGCGCCCACCTTCAGCTTCACAAGCACACACTCTTTAGACCAGAGGTCCGTTTAAATATCCTGCCCTGTTTAGCAATCAGCTGATCTCTTTTCAAAGAAAATGATTTCTGGATGGAACCTGGACAGAGGTGACAATGAGGAGAAGCATTAATGATCTGATTTTCCAGTGAGGCAAAAAAAATCACTTCCTCATGAGGCTGTGCAGCTGTGTTGGAGGCTGTGTGATTCCTTGTTATTATTATGGTTGTTTATGAAAATGCCCCCCCAGGGCCATTTCCAGTTTTAGATCCCCAGTCTGTGGAAGGAGTACTAGAAAGTGCCCTTACTCTCCTCCTGTCATCTTCCACAAGAACACCCTTCAGCCTGCCTGCTCCCCTAGACGTGGTAGCAGAACATCAGAAGGGTGGAAGTGAGGTTACCAAAGCTGGACTTAGAGGGGCTTGGGAGGCCGCCAGTGAAGTCAAGCGTCTGTTAAGGCAGAACAAGAATCATCGACATGGGCAAGAATACAAGGCTGGTGATCCCCGCCAGGTGACAGCTGGCAGGGGATGAACAACTGTTGCATCTTTGTGCATAAGCAGGATGGTTTGGTACACAAAGCAAAGGATTTGGAGATAGGAGAACAGAGTTCGAATCCCGGGACTGCCAGGAACTGACGAACAAGCTTCAGCAAGGCTTCTCTAGGCTTCAGTTTCGGCAACTACGCATAAGAAAGATGGGACTAGAGTAGAGCCCCCCTTGCATGCCCCTCCGGTTGACTGACAGTAGTTGCTTAGGCGCTACAATGAAAGGGATTCTGAGGCTGCATTCCAGCTCACTAGGAAAGACTGCTGCGATCGATTAATGATGCCTGCCACGTATGCAAATAGCAGTTGTGGAACGTGTGCCATGGATTTGTCATCCTTGAAGTGAACAAGTTTGGGGCCTCCCAAAGTTGCATTCCACAGTGGTGGGATTCTGTGAAGCCTTTATGGAGTCAACCAGAGCTCAGAAAGAAATCATCAGATCCGCCTCCTCCTCTTATCGAAGTGACCTGAAGCTTCTTCTAGCTTTACCAGCGCACCCCACCATCTCCAAACCGCTTGCTCTGAAATGCCTTCCTTGGTCTTGTCCTGCTTGTTGCAGAGGCCCCAGCACGAGCTCACTCAGTGACATTCTCACCTTATCGTTTAATACGCTGTGAGCGGATGCCCACCAAAGAGGAGATTGGAGTTAAAATATCTTTTCATAAAATCCTGAGTGACAAAGCCACATCACACAACTAAAGGTGGCTAGTGCGTCATAAAGAGAAATGAGCCCTTAAGTCAGGAGTCCTGGATTGTGTGAGCAAGCATGTTCAGGGCAACAGGGACCACATGATTCCCCAGAGATGCACAGGCTGGAACTAGAACACGCCTTGAAAGGGGTGCAGACAACTCAGGGCTGGCTGGGCTGCAGTGAGAGGTCGAGGCTGGCAGTGCCTCAGCAGCCTACAGCTGCCATGCACCTCATCCCCCTACCCAGAGCAGCTCCCAGAAGAGCACGTCTGTCATCCTTCTGAGAGAGGAAGAGGTGAGGAGGAGTGACAGCCCGGCACCCCCTACATGCCAGGTGCTGGGCTTCAGTTCCTGTACATCCTTAGAGTTAGGAACCGGCCCCCCACTTGTCAAGGCGGATGCTGTCAGCCCAATTTCACAGATGGGAGCCCCGGGGCTCAGAGGTGAAGTGACTGCTCCAAGGGCTCCCACAGAGGACAAAGGGGTCCTGGGGTAATACGCCCTGTTCACCTGTTTGCAAGGATGAGGAGAGTTTGGGGTGGAGGTGGGGTCATGGTCAAGCAGTCTGATATGACAGGAATGTGCCCCTCAGAGCTGGCTTCTCACCTCGCCCTCTTCCGCACCCCGCCTCCTCGGCGTCAACCTGGCTATAGATGCACAGGCAAGAGAGAAGCTTATCTAAGCAAACGATGCCCCCAACAGCGCCTCTGACCGTGGGGCCTCGCTGCAAGAGGAAAGAGTGGGCTGCTGCAGCGCGACCACTTTCAAGGAGGGGCAGCCAATGGCCGGCCAGGACGAGGAGGAGGTGAACTGGGAGTGAGCGCTCCAGCCAGGAGCTGCTGGAACCGCCCGGGGCTAACAGCCGCGTGCTCCAGTGAAGTTAATAAAGTTGCATCCTAATAGTCTCGGCGGTCTCCTGGGCTTCCGTCCCCAAAGGGCCCAAGCATCAGGATGTGCTTTGTTCATTTATTTTGGCAAGTTTAGCTCTGTGTGCTTCTCGCTGCGCTTCCTCATCTGTTTTGCAAGCTTAATAAAGTCTTCGTAATGAGGCTCCCCTTCAGTGAAGCTGTGCAGAAGCCACTGAGAAATGGGGCAAAAGTGACAGGTTTTTTCTATTTCCTTTTTTAAAAAAAGAATTATAGTGTGCGCAAGAGAGAGAAGTGAGAACTAATGAGCTTCTACTCCATTTAGGGGCTATATTCCCATTTCTGTAATGCATCTCTCCCAGGGGCCCCCCCATTTCTGCTTGACTATTTCCAGGTTGAGTTTTTATATGGTCACTCAAGAACTGGGGTTCGGGGGCAGCCCCGTGGCTGAGTGGTTATAGTTCCGTGTGCTCCACTTTGACAGCCTGGGTTCCCAGGTTCGGATCCTGGCACAGACCTCCTCCACTCATCAGCTACGGTGTGGAGGCATCCCATATACAAAAAATAGAAGAAGATTGGCACAGATGTTAGCTCAGGGCTGATCTCCCTCAAGCAAAAAAAGGAAAAAAAAAAAAAGAGGAAGATTGGCAACGGATGTTAGCTCAGGGCAAATCTTCCTCACCAAAAAAAAAAGAAAGAAAGAAAAGGAAAGAATTGGGGTTTGGGAGGTAAAGACACAATATTCCCAATGGCTAGGCAGAGACTCCCTGACATCCACTCAGGGCTCACACTTCCATGGGCTCCTTCTATGCGGCTCGCTGCGTGCTGGATGCTGACAGAAGCCAAAAAAGAAAGGGTTAAAGGAGAGAGCGGTGGAGACATCCCACGGCCCTCAGAGGGATGAGCGGGAGGGGGGTGGGGTGAGGTCTCTGCACTGCGGGAACAGCACACACAGTGTACATTCAAGGACGGATTGACCGGACGGTCGGTAAGGGCGGCTGCAACTCACTGCAGAGAAAGGACTTTGAGGCTAAGGTTGTTCAGAGAAAGCTTCCTGGAAGAGGGTGTTGACTTTGGTCTCGAAGGAAAGGGGAGAGAAATGAGAACTACTATTTGCTGAACATCACCTTAGGCGTATTACCTCATTCACCCACCCCATGAGTATTGATATTATCTCTATTTTTACAGATGAGGACAACAAAGCCCAGAGAGTTTAAGCAACTTGCCCAAGGTCCCACAGTAGAGTCAGAATTTAAACCCACAACTGTCTGACTCAAAAGCCCAGGCTTTACCACTCTTCCTCATGGTCCCTAGAAAGTGCAGGACTTTAGATTAGCAAGAGACATTTAGGGAGAAGTTCACAGACAGAGAGAAAAAGATTTTTTAAAACAAATATGAAAAAAAGATGAATAGTCAGTCTCTAAAGATGAAGGTCAGGATGCCCGCAGATCAACTGTAAATTCTAGAAGGAGAGCCCAACTGAAACTCAAAGATTTCTTCCATCAAGGAGAGAATTCAGCTTTGCCTGTTGAATTAATTTCCTCAGGCTGCCATAACAAATTACCCAACCGGGTGGTTAAAACCATGGAAATTTATTTTCTCATAGTTTTGGGGGCCAGAGTCTGAAATCAAGGTATTGGCAGGGCCACGCCCACTCTGAAGGTTCTAGGGGTGGACCCTTCCTTGCCTCTTCCAGCTTCTGGTGGCTCCTGCAACACTTAGCTTGTAGCAGCATCACTCTGATCTCCCCTTCCATCCCCACGTGGCCTTCCTCCTGTGTCCCTCTGCGTCTCCTCCTTTTCTGTCTCTTATAAGGATACTGGTCATTGGATTTAAGGCCTGCTCTAATCCAGGATGCCCTCATCTCAAGATCACACGTTAATCATAGCTGCAAAGACCCTATTTCCAAACACCGTCACATTCACAGGTTCCCGGGCTAGGACTTATTATAGCTTTTGGGGGACACAATTCAACCCACTTGCTATGCTGAAAAGTTAATTGATCCCATTTCACCCAAGTGACTACACAATAACCAGACCTATAAAACAGTTTAAGAAGGGATGGGTGACCTCCCCATGGAGGGCAGGGAACACCCCTCCCCAGTGGGGAGCAAGACACAAAGGCCAACTCCTGTGGCCTCTGCCCTCCTTCCCTTGTAACCTTGGTCATGGGGCGTTGTGACACGTCTTCCCCATGGTCGCTGGGCATTCCTTTCTTTCCCTCCTTTGTAATGTCCTTCAGGTGTATATTTTCAAGGCAGCATGGTAGAACAGAAAAGAATGAGCTTCAGAGTCAGGTGAGCTGAGTTCAAATGCCAAGGCTGCCACTTCCTAGCTCTGTGCCCTTGAGTAAGTCACTTACCTGTTCTAGCCCGAGTTTCCCCATCTATAACCTGGGGACATCACAGTACTTCTCTCATCAGGGGGTCATAAGGACTGACAGGGTAACCCATGCACACTCTCGGCAGAGGGCCTGGTGCACATTGGCTAATATATTTATGGGACCCTTCTCTTATTCGTGCCTGCAGCTCCAGCACCCAGCACGGAGCTCTGCCTGTCTGGAGCGTCAGCAGGGGGTTGCTGAAGGATGTACACGTAAATGGAGCCAGCTGGCGCCCTGGAATCACCAGAGGTGGGAATGCTGTGGGTTAGTTTCTCAATTTCCTTTCCTCCCTACATCTTGGTAACTTCCTATACTGCAGAGGATGGAAAGCTAAGAAATGCACTTCCCAGAGTCCTTTACAGCCAGTGTACTGGATGCAATTTGGGTTCCATCAAGATTTGGAAGGCAGAACTGAAAGGGAGGCTCCTTTGGGTGTTTTTTTCACCTTGCTTACAAGGAAAATCATGGAGAGTACGGGATTCCACAGCAGCGCTCAGGCTTCCTGTTCCAGCTTCCTGGGTATCAAGAGACATGTCGGGTGCTGGAGGCAGCTTCCTGATTCCAGCTCAAGCCTGGATCACAGCGACTCCATGGTGGCCTTGAGGCAGGTGCTCCCTTGGGGCCAGGTTTTATAGTGAGTGTTCCAGGACCCATTCCTGGAGGCCCCACCTAGAGTCTGCTCCTCCTGCCCTTCTCCTTTTGTAAGCTTCTAATTCCCTCTGTTAAATTTCTTCCTGCTCAAATCATCAATATGTCTATCCTTTCACTAACACCACGCTGCCTCAATTACTATAGCTGTATAGGAAATCTTGAAATTAGGTTCTGTGAGTCCTCTCACTTCATTCTTCTTCTTCTTCTTCTTTTTTTGGTGAGGAAGATTGGCCCTGAGCTAATATCTGTTGCCAATTCTCCTCTTATTGCTTGAGGAAAATTGGCCCTGAGCTAACATCTGTGTCAATCTTCCTCTGTTTTGTATGTGGGACACCTCCACAGCATGGCTTGATGAGCAGTGTGTAGGTCCACACCTGGGATCCAAACCTGCCAACCCCAGGCTGCCGAAGCAGAGTGGACACACTTAACTAATACACCTCTGGGCCAGCCCTGATTCTTCTTTTTCAAAATTGTTCGGCTAGCGTAGGGCTTTGCTATGCCACATAAATTTTAGCATCAACTGGTCAATTTCTACAAAAAAAAATAGCCTGCTGGCATTTTCCCTGGGATTTTGTTGACTCTTGCGTAAAGTATCTAGAGTTGATTTTACTTCCTGCTCTCTATCCAGACTGACAAATTCTCCCCTCTGCCCCTCACTTCCGGGCTACCCCCATTCAGTTTGCCTGCGGGTCCCTGGTCAAACTGACAACAAAGACAAGAACTCTTTGAGCCTCTTCCCAAGTCCTGAGCCATTGGCTCCAATGGGCAGCTGCTGGAAGACGCATCTCCATCTATTCTTGGCGAGGCTCGCCTCGTTCCCCGTTCCCCTCTCCCATTGCCTGACACTCCATTTTTCTTCCCTCACCTGGCATCCCCTTCTCCCCGGAGCCCCTTTCTGCCACCTACCACCTCAGCTTCGAGTTAAAGGACCTTTAGATCTACAGGCAGATTTATTTTTGCACAAGAAACTGCAGCTCCGTCCATTTCCCTCATTTCCGTCTCCCACCTCTCCACCCACTGCCCCACCAGCCCGGCTCCCCACCCTGGGACACAAAGCCACAAGCACTCTCCCCTAATCCTAGAGAAAGCGATCACCAAATCCTTCCTATTCCTGACCTCCAAATTGCAGGCTTCTGCAGATGGGGAAATATAAGGTGTGAGGCTCCAGAAAGTTCATCAACTTTTATACAGATTGGTTTTAGTCTGGTTTAAATTAGGCAACAAAATAGAATTTCCAGATGTTCTGTTTGGAATTAACTTGGCTACAGAGAAAAGGCTACTAGGAGGAGGAGTTGGTAATGGGGTTATTTTTACATTCCAGAAAAGGAGTCACAAAAAACATACGGACTTGATTAGAAGAGAAGAACCTGCTGGTTGGCACATTAAGAAGACTGTTCTCATTTATTCTGGTTGAGGACATGCAAAGGTGCAATGAAACATTCTCAAGCCACTGGAAAGATGGAGGGCCAGGGCAGCAGGGTTTTGTTCCAGCAGGCAGCTAAAGCAGTGAAGATTTTGGCCAGACATAAGGAACTCTTTGAATATCAGGCCAGTGTTTCTCCAACTTTAATGTGCATTGAACTCCCCAGAGGATTCTAATGGGTTGATGCCAATGTGCTGGTTCACGGGCTGCATGTCACGGAACGAGGCATTGGGTGCTAAATGGAGCTACAAAAGAAGGTCCACCACCACCAAGCGTTTCTTGAGGACCTACCATGGATCGGACACATGTCCCGGGGCTGGAGGGGAGAAGCAGAGATGGGAGAAGTCAAAGTTAGGCATCGCCATACTCTCTAGTGAGAGTGATGTGTGGACAACTAGAGCAAAATTCTGCAAATGGGGTGGTAAGTAAACGAGTCCAACTTCTACAAGGACCCTGAGCAGGGAGGGGCTAGCTCTGTGGGAACTAGAGGAGGTATCAAACAAACCAGGTCACGGGGTCAATGACGTGTCAAGGGAGAGAGGGAAGAGTATTCCCTGTGAAAGGAATAGTATATGCAAAGTCCCAGGAGGTGTGAAAAAGCCACAGCATGGATAGGAAACGTGAACAGTGGGTGAAGCATGTGGTGGATGAGAGACAGCCTAGACAAGTGTAGCCAGGGCCAGAAAGTCCTAGGAGCCTTCCTAAGGGGTTTGGAGTTGGAGCAAACAGAACCACGGGGCACATTAAGTAAGAGTGAGAGTGGCTTGCATTCATGTCAGGGGCGATTACTGATTACTGCAGAGGAGGAAGTGAGATGCCTTAGTCCTGTTTAAGATAAGATTAGAGGACCATCGGCCTGGGGGGCTGGGACATTAGCCAACTTGGAGGCAAGAAGTTAGACTTGGGGCATTGCGTCTGCCTCCTTCTTTCCTGCCAAGTTCAAGGCCAATCAGCCTGAGGGGTTCATGGATAGACTTGGGGTTCCAGAAACAGAACCTCTCTAGGCAGGTGTCTGAGACTCAGAAAAACAAGCAGAGAAGGAAGAAAAGAAAGACTACCAGGGTCAGGGCTAAAGGGCTTTCATTCATTCAATAAACCCGTGCTGTGCGCCCAGGCAGGGTCCTCAGTGTCCTCTGGGAAATAGTTTGTGTAAAGGTGAGCACAGTGGAGCAAAATCAGAGCCCGGTAGAGGTAACCCAGGCGCCCGGAAGCTGCGAGGGTGTGCCGGTGGCAGCCTGGGGTGGGCAGGAAGACAATGGAGTCGGGAGCGAGGCCTAAGAGAGGTGATCCCTTGGTTGAAGGTGGAAGGGCTGGTAGGATTCAGCCGGGCAAAGAGGAGGAAGAACCACACAGGCAGCTGGAACAGATAAAAGCAGGAAGCATAGGGACCCACAGGTCCATTCAGCATGGGAGGGGCAACCGGGCTGACTATGGGTTGGGGCCTGCAGGGAGTTTCATGTTGGGCAGAGGCTAGATCTTCAAGGGTTTGGGGTCAGAGCGTTCTCAGTGGAGAAGACTAGCCCAGGATCCCAGCCAGCAGGAACTGGATATAACTACAGCGGCTCCAACAAGAGGGTCTCAAAGCTGCCTACGCCGGGGTCATGGGGGCCCATCTGCACAACCCGTGCCAGGATATGGTGACCTCATGAGGCTGGGCCGGGAGCCCTCCCAGCACCTTTCAATGGACACTTTGGGTGGACAGGTGAGGTCAAGACCTGATCAGAGGTCCATGTTGTCATGCTTCCTCTCAAAGACCCCTTGAGAAGAACTCCTGTCCCCACTGGAATTCCTTGACCAGCCAAGGAGTGGTGGTGGCCCCGGTGAGGAATTCTTGGGCCTATACCCCATTCAGTTAGACAGATGAACCATTGTCATCAGTTGATGAAGAAGATTAAGATTTCTGAAATTTCAGCTTGGTTTGAGCATCAAAAGCTGGATGGACCATCCCAATGCTTCACTAATCTGAAGGAACCATGAAGAGAGAATACCTGGGAATAACCACAGCAAAACAGAGACTGGAGGGGCCCACATGGGATGGTGGTGAGGCAGAGCACAGGAGCATCAGGGCAAGGCATCAGGGCAATATGGGGGCCTGAGCACTTCCATGGGGAGAGGGGCCCAGAAAGACCTTCTACCTGGCGTGGACAGTGAGGACAAGAGGAACAAAGGGAGCAACGGCACCCAGTGGTGCAGCGGGCATGCAGAAGCCCAGTTGTCCTGACAGGAAACCCGGGTCGGGTACTGGAGGAAAGAGCCTGAGACTGGTGCCTTGTTCTCATGCAAGTGAAGGAAGCTTCTCAAAGGAGGATGGCTCCTCACACCTGCTGCGGTTAAAGGAAAAATTATTCTGACACTTTTTTAAATGGTAGAGAAGGTTTTATTCGGAACTATTGCAATAGGCGTCAAGACTTCGGGAACAGGAAAGAGAGACTGAGCTCAGCTCCAAATACAGCAAATCAGCTGGGGATTTACAGCCAATGAGCAGTGAGGGGTCGATGGATGGAAAATTACTAAGAGGAGATGTCAAGGGTAGGGGGCTTCTTGCTAAACTGACTTAACAGGATTCTTGCTGAAAACGGGCCAAAGTGGTCCTATATCAAAGATGAAGGGTGAGGAATTTGGCCAGATATCAAGGGTGAAAGATTCTCTATCAACTGACTTAGCAGGATTATTGCTACAACTGGACTTGGCAGGCTGAAGACAGGGCCAAGCACAAGGCCTAGTCAAAAAGGGGGCTCCATGGAGCCTGATTAAAGTTTGGTCAAGGAGAGAGTCATTGTAACCATATCTGAAGGAGGATCTGCCCAACGGAACATGTGTCTGGCCCAGGGGTCCCTGGAGTCAGGAGTCCCTTGTAGGGAGATGCTGGTTGCCTGGAAAATGGGCATTCCCCACTCTAAGAAGGAACATGACAAGTGGGGCCAATGCTTCAAGGGTGCTCCAGATCATTCCATTGCTTGGGATGTGCTAACTGAGTATCCTTTTCTACACCAAGCAGCATGTTCCATTCTGCATGGAGTACCAACGCCACCAGCAGTCCCATCCAACCTCAGACAAACCAGATCGGTCATCACACCCTCTTCTCAAACCTCCTAAGTGTCTTAGAGGAGCTGAGCTCCCTAAGGAACAAAACCAACAACTCATCCTCTCCCTTTAGTTGGCTGCCACTGCACATGACACCTCCCATCAGCAGGGGCAAGTGTCAAACATTAGTCAAGTAAAGGATCTGGGCCCTGGTGGTCTGATATGGAAACACATCTGAAGAGTCTCACAAATCACATACTCCAACCCCCTCATTTTAAGATGAGGCACTTGAGGCCCAGAGCAGAGCAGTGGTGGCCAGCCAATGAGAGATGGAGACAGGCGAGATTAGGGTGTGCAGATGATCTCCGGCTTGTTGGAAATTCCCATTCACTGAGCACCCACTCCATGCCAGGCCACTCCGCTGAGCACTTTAACACAAAATGCACACCAATAGCAGCCACCACTTATTGACCACTGACTATGTGCCTGGCACTTGACAAACGTTATCCCCTGGGATCTCTGCAACCACCTCATGAGAAAGTGACCACTACCACTGTTTGAGAAAACGGGTTTAAGGATGCGAAGCAACGTGGCCAAGCCACAGGGAGGGGTTCGTGCCAGGTTGGTCCAACTCTAAACTCTCAGTCTCTTTTACGAATGTCGTGACCCTCAGCCCTCCAACTACCCTACAAGTTGGTATATTTTCTTCCGTTTTATTGATGATCACACTGCAACTCACTGAGGTCAAATAACCAGCCCCAGTTCACAGAGCTACCATGTGACAGAATGAGACCATGCTCTTCCTCCTGCATCACTGTGACCGGGGCCCTGGGCCCTCTGCCGCCCTGACATCAGGGAGGAGGGCACATTCAGAAATAGACATTCTGGAATGCCTGCCAGGGCTCTAAGTCATCACGTGCCATCTCGGTGGTCCAAGGCACCAGCAGCCTGACACAGCGCCACCTTCTGGGGCTCTCAAGGCTGTGACCCAAAAGAAATGCTCACTAGAGGCCAGGGGTGTACCATCTGAGTTTAGCATTTGTGTGGCGTTGACTGAGGCCACCAAGGTGTGCCTGAGTGTGGTACATGTGTCAGAACCATTAAAGGAAACCAGAATGGCTTTAAGACTGGCAGAACAGAGTGTGCCCTAGCACATTGTAAAATGCTGGGGCGTAGATGGGGATGCGGAAACCAAATGGCATTACTGAACAGTCCCCTGACGGAGGCCCATCCCCCAGCCCCACTGCTGCCCACCTGAGCTACTGCCTAGAACCTTCTCTGCTTCCCCACTGCCTGCAAGCAACATCAAAATGCCTCTCCATGACATCCAAGACTCCCTCCCAGCAACACACAGAGACACAGACACACAGGCACAGGCGCATACATACATACAGAGAGGCACACGAGCACACACACAAACACACACACACAGAGGCACACACACATTTAATGCTCCCATGTCTGCTTGGTTATTCCTAAATACACCTCGTGCCTTCCTGCCTCTGGGCCTTTGTGTGAGCTGTTTCCCAGGAGGAGTTCTCTTCCCTCTTCCTCCACTTGCTGAAAATTCATCGAGGCCCCCTGAGTGCCTCGCTCTCAGGGAACATTGCTGTACCCCCTCGTTTGGAAAGAATCCCTCCTTCCAGTCCTTCCAGAGCACACTACTCACACTTCACTTCTGAACTCACCATGGGGGCCTGGCACTCTGTTTCCTGTGGACAGGTTCATCTCTCCCAGTTTAGGGAGAAAAGATGGGGCAAAGTTCAGCTCTGTGGCCCCCTGTGCCAAGCACTGTCCCTGGCAGACAGTGGCAGCTTCTTCACGATTGTTGAACTTGAATCACAGTGCATTCAAAACATGTATTCACTGCCTGCCCAAATGCATCCAAGGCTGACGGCAGCTCAAGGACTAATTCATTGCCAGTGGAGGCCAAGAGGCTGCTGGCGGGCAGATCCCCAGCCACAACGTGACATGCCCTGGGAGAGAGTTCTTAGCCACTCGCTGGTAAAACCGGGGTTCTATAAAAACAGTGGTGGGCTGCTAAATGTTTAACAACTGGCTCTCCAGGGAAAAGAAAGCCCTAGTTTGTAGCATTTGCCAATTTCTATGGTGTAAATATAGTCACTTTGGCTGACTTCAGGATACCAAATGATGTCACTGAACGCTGAGTTGGGAAGAAATGCTAACAGTAGGTTCTAGTACGTGTGTCATGTACATGAGAGCCAGCTCCCACACACAACTCCATGTAAGGCATCTAGGCCTCGAGACTGGCTGTGCACGGGCATTTCTGAGAATGACATTGGCCTCCTGGGTTGTTTTGTCAGATGTCTCTTTCTCCCATCTTACTCATCTCATTCTAAGATCCCTTTCTCTTGTTCTAAGCTACCATTATCAGGGCTGTAAACTCTTTCAGTAGCCTCCTGTCTGCTCTTACACTTTCTTCTCTTGTTCCCATCAAGCTATCCACGTAGGGTGATTTTCTTAACACATAATCTGATCATGTCGCTCCCTGGGTTTAAAACTTCCAGCGGCATAAAGTCCAGACTCATTACCACTGCCCACAAGGCCAGTGGCAATTTAGCCCACGCCCACCTCTCCAGTTTCTGCAGGATGCATTCCTGGCTCAGCCATGCAGACCAGCTTTTGGGTCTTTGCCTGAGCCAAGCTTCTCTTTGACGCCAGCATCTTGCACATGCCTTACCTCCGTCTGCAACACTTCTCCTCCACTGTCTCCTTAGGTAACTCTACAGGTCCTCAGGCCTCGGCTCAAAGGTTTCTTCCTCAGAGATACCTTCGGTGCCACCCCATCACCACTATTATTATCTGCCACAGAACTCAGGTTCTTAGCTGGTAGCACTGATCCTATTTGTAATCACACGTTTACTTCTGTGGTCATTTGTTTCACACGAACAAATCCAGTCCCCACTGGACTGGAAGCTCATGGAGAACAGAGACCTTGTCAGTCTTGCCCAACATTGGATATTTAGCATTTAGCAAAGAGCCAAGGACATAGTAGAAAATAAATATTTGATCATTGAATTAGTTGGTTAATGGTCTACAAGCCCAAATAATAAGCAAGATCTTCATGGATGGTCATTCCCAGCATTGATCTTTCAGGGAACCCCAGAGAGAAAACTAGAACAAAGAAAGCAGGCATGAGACCAACAAGAGGGCCCACGTGTCTTTCTTTACATCTAGGGCTTCACTGTCTTGAACTTGGGCTTTGGAACTAGGAATCAAGGAGTCTAGACATGTGTCCTGGGTGGTGGGTGCGCAGGAGGTACACACCCCTGAACATGGTTACTCCTATGGTCCAGGTCCCTTAATGGCCCCATTGTATTTCCCCAGACTCGGAAAGATTGGGTGGATTTAAGTAGTCTAAGTGGAATTAGAGAGCCTTGAACCTTGAACCTTCTAGTTTTTTGATGGGACCAGAAAAAGAAAGTATTTTCTGTCTAAGTTTGGACCAAAGAGTAAAAGAAGGAGTGGCAGTACCTCCTATGGTACTTCTAAGTGGTGGCCCTGGGAATTAGCAGGAGAACTCAAGAGGATGCTGGATCTCAGGACCTGGGACAAGACAAAGAGCTTTCGGTCCTGCTACAGCCACCCACATGCAGAGACTCCCTCCACGGGCAACCTTGGAGAACCTGGCCTTGGTATTTATGAGGTGTGGCTGGAAATGTCTTTATGGTGCTGTGGCCTACAGTTTCTGATCCTCCACTGTAAGGGCTGTAGATCCGTGAGAGCTGCTGCATTCGAGGATGGCCAACCATAAGGTGCCAGCTGGAGACAAAGGTACCTCGGGGCAGTGCCCCCTGAAGGAACTATACATTGGCCTGGTCAGGCTGGCTGGATTGTTTCTGGGAAACAAAGGAACTAGGACATTATGAAAGGAGCCAGGACGCAGTGATGGCAAAGCAAAGATGGACATGGATGGGGATGGGGAATGGCAGGCAGACAGGCCAGACCCTGTGGCTCTGCCAGAAATCAGAGGAGCACCAACCCCAGCTTCACCCCCGCCTCCCACATCATGCTGCTCCAGCTCACCGTTGGTCAGAGGAGGTGGGCTCCCTGGCTTCTGGTCAGCCTGTCAGTCTCTGCCAGGCCATAGGGGCACCCACGCCTTCCCAGAGGTTGCCCAGGGGTCCTGCCATATGGACCCTGATCAGCTCCTCTCTCACTTGCAAATCACTTCACTCATCTGATGCCCAGACTATGCCCACCTCCTCGATAAGGCCTTCTGACATTCCAGCCCACTTTCCTTAAAGTCTACACCACATAATTCTGAAATGCATATCATTCTGGATCTTTCTCCAGTTCAATCACCTCCAGAGTAGGATGTGTGGAGAAAGAATAAGAAATTCTACTTGTGTTTATTATCTGTCTAAAGAGTAACACAAACTAATTCAGGATTTAGCATCATTGCCCTCACTGGGTCATTAAGTCATACGCTCATGTGTCGCGTATATGTCGGCAATTCAGAGGGGATAGTGGCTAGTCCATGATATGGTGGGAACGACAGCAGCTCGCTCACTCCTCTGATTATTTCAGCATCTTGTGACATGTACAGTTCATGTGAGAGTTATAGATTACATTATCTTAAGTAGTAGAATATTTACAACACTTTTTAATGAGAAGTGGAATGACCATGAAAATCTTTTGTACCACAGGTTATCTCATGGCCGAGTTTTTTGGTTTTGTTTTTGTTTTTTGAGGAAGATTGGCCCTGAGCTAACATCCATGCCCATCTTCCTCCACTTTATATGTGGGACACCTGCCACAGCACGGCGTGCCAAGCGGTGCCATGTCCACACCCAGGATCCGAACCAGCGAACCCCGGGCCACTGAAGCCGAACGTGTGAACTTAATCGCTGTGCCACCAGGCCCACCCCTCACGGCCAAGTATTTTTAAAAAGGTGTGTTGTAGGGGGCCGGCCCGAGGCCAAGTGGTTAAGTTCTAGTGCTCTGCTTCCGCGGCCCAGGGTTTCGCTGGTTCAGATCCTGGGTGGAGGCATGGCACCGCTCATCAGGACATGCTGAGGTGGCGTCCCACATGCCACAACTAGAAGGACCCACAGCTAGAATATGCAACTATGTACTGGGGGGATTTGGGGAGAAAAAGCAGGAAAAAAAAAGACTGGCAACAGTTGTTAGCTCAGTTGCCAATCTTTAAAAAAAAAAAAGGTGTGTTCTATATTTTTCTTTTACAAAAATATGTGTCCTAAATTTGCTGGAATTTTCTGTAATGAAACTGTCTATCATGGCATAACAGCTGAAATAGTCTTAATTTTTTTTTTAAAAAAATCTATCCTTTTCAGGTAGAAGTAATGCTTTAACAAGGAGTGGTAAACAACTGCTTTGCCATAGCAACGTGCTATAGTAAAAGTGCTTTGGGCACAGATGTTTGGAAATGTTGCCATCATTGTGCGATTTTGTTCTCCAAGATAACATATGTAATACTTTTTCTTTAAAAAGTTCTAATATTTGCACATTTTAAAAACTTGGAAACAATTTCTAACCTATTTAAAAATTTTCCAAAAGAAGAGTTTCAGGGGATCTTGAATCCATTTGTTAAAAATATAACTTTTGATTAGTTTACAACAATTGACATTAAGGGAGATGGAAACTGACTAGCTGACGAGATGAATTTCAATAAAACCCTTTGCGTATTTGCTGGATGGGATTGTTTTTTTTCAAACGAGCATCTTGATTTAGTGAGCACAGCCAGCATTGCATTTCTTCCATTTGGATCTCGATGTCTTTGTAAAGAGTCTTTTTTCAGCTCTGACAACCATTAAAACTAAGTATTAAAAAAAACACACACACACCGAACTTAGAACCAGAACTTTGACTCCAGTGATCTATTACACAGGGTTAATCCAGCGTTAAAATAGATTCAAATACATTTCTCTAAAACGAATAATAATTTTGAGTGAGAACAAATGTCTTTTTTGCCATTAACAAATAAAATTAATTTTTTAAAGACTAAAAGGTATTACTATCCCCCTTTGTCACATCTACTTTTGTTTCTATAGTATGCAGTTTCCTTTGTATTTCATTTCAGTTTATATTTAGTTTCTTTTGTCCTATTGATAAATAAAATCTTTTGGAATATAAAAATACAGCTTACTTTACTTTTAGCTCCCTGTCATTGGTTCTGAGTTTTTGTGCATGTTTTATCCTGAATATAACACTAGGAAAGAAAGAGATGTGTGTAGTTTATAAATAAGTGATCATAATGGGGGACTGATGGGGTTGGGTGACCAGAAGTCTAAGGCGGTCACTCCTGATTCACGTAAGTATTCACTTCACCAACACACTGACGGCTCCTTGGGCACAGGGAGAATGACATAATTCTTCCCCAACTTCTGTATCCCACCCAACACCTGGCCATCGCTGCCCAGGAAAGGTTTGTGCGATGGAGGGATGACAAACCAGTGGCAGAAGGGAAAGGATGAAGACAGTTGGAGAGGCTGGAGGATGCCGTCCCCTTCTTGGAATTCTGCTGGCCTGGGAGTCAGAAGACCTGTGCTCAAGCCATAGCTTTGCCATTAATTTGTTTAGTGACCTTGATAAGGATATTACTGGATCTTTTTTCCTTTGTTACAAAATTAAGTTTCCCAGACTTCAGGCAATTATGTGCCAACAGCATTTTTCTTTTTTTTAAGATTAAACAGGTGAGTTTTATTATCAAAAGTAACAAAAACTCTATTCTACAAAATTCTGTTCTCAAAACTCTATTCTCAAATTCTACAAAACTCGGTAGTATTATGTAAGTGTCACTGAGTATCCTAAAGTCTTTCCGAGCTTTGGGCAGACAGTGTCTTAAGGCATCAAGTACAAAGAACTTTTTTCTGATCTTAAGTGCTGGTTATTACCAAGTTTCACACAAAATAGTTTCTGTTTTTATTTATTTTTCTCCTACTGCAGTTAAAGGGCCATTGTTGGTCCGCTGAAGAGCGAACATTTGGCTCTCCATTCAAGGTGTTAATCAAAGTATGTAAAGTAAGTAAAAATAGCAGCCACATAAACCCGCACAGCATCGTATCCAAGGAAAGCCATTTTCTCATAATCCCTCTCCTCTTATTAACCTAATACTTCTTTGTTAAATAACTCACTTTTTGTACAAGCTCATCCTAAACAACAATAGCCTGAAATCATAGGATTAAGGAAATAGTTATTTTTGTCTACTACACATTAAAATAAATATGCAACCACTATATTAAAATATAGAATGCCCCTTTTCTTGTTAGCAGGAGTGTGTGCACAGCTCTTTGAGGAGCACAGGGCCGGATGGTGTCTCCAAGCTCCTTTCAGCTCTGATCCCTGTGAATCCATTGTTCCGTGAATGGCGAGGTCCCGCTGACATCCTTAGAGCTCTCCAAGTCTGGATGCCAGCGTGGGACTGAGGCTCTCACCTGATTTCCTCAACTCAGCACCACTTCTGCTTTCCATCTGGAGTGACCTCAGACAAAGTTTTAGGGATGAAAGTGGAATATTTTTATTTCAATATGACAAGGTCTGTCTTGGTGTCCACCCTCCAAACCAGAGCAATATGATACTCTAGCCATGAATCTCTGACGATTTTTTCTTAAATTGCAAGCCTTTAGCTCAAAGCTTCCCTTCCACCCCCAAGCACCTAAGCAACGGTCAGGGTTGTATTGCCACAACTGTGGAATCTATATGCAAAGTGATGAGGGGACAGAGCCCCATGCTTAGAATCAGGTAACCGGTTTCTGGGTCTAGCCTACCAGCAACTTTTTAGCAGTTTCTTTGTGGGCAAGTTGCCTAAACCACCTCAGGCATAAACTGAGCTGTGACTGATCCCATCCCACATGTGAAGGATGGAGACAAATATGACTACCCTTGCGTGGGTACACATGCCACTATTATTCATACAACAAACACTGTAGGCGCCTGCTCTAATCCAAGCCCTGTGCTGAGCATGGGGGATACAGCAGTGACCGACACAAAGAGCTCTGCCCTTGTGGAGTTTACATTCTACTGGAGGAGACAGACAGTGAAGACAATACATCCTCAGACCGTGTGGGACATTAGGAAGTGGAGACAAATAAAGCAGGGTCAGGAAGATGGCGACTTTCCCTGAGTCAGAGACTCATCTTCCCAGGACTGCAATTCCCCTCCCCACCCTTCCTTCTCCCTCTGTCCTCGCCCCCAATTTCTAATCCCCCCACATGTCAGGCCCCATGACTCAGGTCACAACTAGAAGCATGAACCACCCGCCCGTCCCCAGACCCAGACAGTGTGATGTTTCCCACCTGGTCCTTGTCAGACAAGCTCTTAGCCTGGCCCCAGACTAAGCAAAGACAGAGCTAGAACCTCAAATCCACGCACAGCTAAAGCTGGAATCCAAGCAGCTCACCTGGGGGACCTTGGGTAAGTCACTCAGCCTCTCTGGAATGAGATCCTTTCCTTTTCTATGAAATATGGAGGTGGAACTAGGTTATTTCTAAAGGCCCTTCTAATACTAAAATTCCTCGAGTGTCATTAGATCAACAACAAATAGTAACGTAAAAAATATTGAGAGAAGTGGATTATACCCAAAATCATAATGATGCTCCTAAGATCACATAAATGACATTAACCCTAAAATAGGGACTGAAAATGGAATTGACGTGGTCCTCAAAGCTCTCACTAATCTAAGTGATCTTGGGGAAATATTCACTCCAGGACATAGAATGCTAATAATGTGGAATTGCTGTTATCTGCCAGGCCCTCTGCTAGACACTCATTTAATTGTCCCCACAGACCTGTGAGAGCTGGCATAGACCTTCACAGCACTTTACACAAGAGGAAGTGCCTAGTAGATTCTACCAGTCTCCTGCCTTTCCCAGCTCAACCCTGCCTCGTGCCTGCTCAGAAGAAGGCAGGGTTTCTGGGCCAGAGGTTGCACACTGGAGGCCTACACCTGGCCCACAGATGTGTTTGGTTTGGTCCACATAGAGTTGGCCTGTACCGTATTTTCAAAAGATATTAAGCAGTTACCAACTAATTTCACACTAAAAAATAATTAAATTAAATTTTTTAAAAAGTGGCTTCTTTTGAAGAGTCTGAAAATTTAGCCTACATTTATACCTGGCATTGGCTGGAGCTGAGCCATATTCACCCTGCAAAAAAGGCATGGGCACACCGGTTTGCCACAGACCCCACCACTCTCTTTTGCCTCCTGATCAGGCCCCTTCACTCATTGAAAATACTTGCCTGGCCTTGTTCCAGACCCCTGGCCCCTGTTCCAGACCTTTGTCACAGTGCTTAAGGATGTCAGATCCAATGAAGAATGGGACACTAAAATGTTTTTGGCCAAGTGAGCTGTAGTGAATGTACATTAGACTTATGTGGGAGCCAGAAATGAAAATAATAGTTGTTACTCTTGATGTAGTACCCACTCCATCCCAAGCACTGGGCAAAGTACTGTGCACAGGTTATTTAATTTTGTCTTCATGGCAACCCCTATTAACCTTCATTTCCAAAAAAGGACACAGGCATTCAAGAAAAGTTAAATGGCTTGTTCAAGGTCACACCTTTGGGATTTCAAGCTCAGACAAGCCCTATTCTTTGCCAAGCCAGACTTCCTCTCACCCCCAACCTTGCATTTGTATAGTACTTTTGATTTTTCCAAGATGTGAGCTCTCACTCCATTATTAAAATCAGGATTTTGTTCTAAATTAAATGATGGTTAAAGGGGTCAACCAGATATATTTGCTCTCCTGTGTTGGTGGCAAGGATGGCAGGGGGCTGAGCAGGGACGGTGCTAGAAGCAGGTGGAGATAGCCTTGCAACTGTTGAGCCATGTCAAATTTGGGAGTGCTTGCGAGACCCACCAACAAACGCGCTTGTGTTTTTTGCAAGACTTCAGACATTCCAGGCCACCAGGCTGATCAAACCAATTTAACGGGGCTAGGAGTGAGGGTGAGCTCAGATTTGCTCAACGTTAGGCTGTGTCTAGGCGTGTAAAGTAGTGCATTTCTCACTGACTGGTCAATGCCACCGCAGCAAGGAGAAAATTAAAGAAAAATGCAAAATGAAAACTGCACATGTTGATGGCGTTAGATTATCCTGCTGTTTGCTGGTCTGTTCTTGTAACAGACGATCCTCCAGAATCTGCTCTCCGAGGCCCAGTCACGACAGGAGAGCCATCCCTTGCTTCGGCTCATCCTTACTGAAGGTCTTTTGTGCCAGGTGTATGCAGGGGATGAATCAAATGCTATCCTCGCCCAGGAGAAACTCACAGGCCACTGGAGGCAGACAGACATGGAAACAGAGGGTTCTGGATGCCCCTCTACAAGTCTGAGTGAGCGAGTTGGGTCACTTGGTCACTTGCGGTGTGACATTGGCAGCTTAAAAACCACTCTTAGACTCACTTTTGCTCTCTCCAAAATGGTGGCAATATAAAACCTATCTCACAGGTTCATTGTGAGAATGGCCTCACTAGGCACCAACAAATTTTAGCTTCACAATCAAAAGTAAAGCCTTTGAGGGTAGATATTTCCCTTGTCCCCTCACCCCAACCCAGTGAAGCCTAACACCTTGGCAGAACCCCAAGGGGCACTCAGAAAATACTCACACATCAGTATGTGAGGAAGGATGCTGAGACCTGAGATCTGAGCATCTGAAAGGAAAGACTCTAAAGTTTGCAGAACAAAAGAGGAAAGCCTGAAAACAGCCAAGAAAACAAAAAGAGGTGAGGGGGTTCAATGACCTTTTGCCAAGAACATCCAGAAGGGCATTTATGGATGTTAAATCAGTTACACTAGGGCTTTTGAGTGCACGCCTCCTAAGCAGTCCTAACAAAGATGAATCATATTCTGCCCCTCTCAGAGGTTTATACTCTATATTGTTGAGAAGAGCTCTGGGGACCAGCCCACCTCAGCTAACCTTGTACCTTGCTTATCATGTAGATGCCCAAGAAGCATCTGATGAAAGTGTGACTAGGCTCATGGGTGCCCTAACCTTGAGCAGTCTCTGTGTTCTTCAAAGCCTTCCCACCATGGCATCCCTGCTCCATTATCATATAATTCCTCTACCCTGAACCCACCCCTGAGCCCCCCCAAACCCCTCAGCCTCCCAGGATCATGACCTCTACCAGACACTTAGAGACCAAACTCTATTCTGCCTGTATGGTACACTGACTGCTTCATTTGCTCAGCACAGGGTAGGAACACAATGAAAATTAACGAATTAAAGCCCCTTGAGGGCAAGGGCCACGTCTTTTTCTACATTCCATGCCTATTTTGTGTGTTAAAAATTCTTGTAGCTGAGTTGTCTGGCTGCCACTGACTAAGAATATGTGGTCAGCCTGGGAGAAGAAGACTCAATGTCAATAAGTGGGCATCCACGGCCAGAAGTGGCCTTGGCCATCTATCCCAGGGAGGACCCTGGTGTCCACATACACTATGGCTAACCAGCCTGATTGCTTGTTAAAAAGACTAGTCTTCCAGCTCCTTCTGTAGCTCAGAACCCTGGGCTGTGCCTGCCCCATCTGCTTAACCACTGCCCGGCTGAGCAAGTACGGAGCGGACGTTCTCTGGGTGTATGATGCTGAAATCTGAACCCACTATGTGTGAAAAAAGCCCTAAAGAAGAGAAAATGGTTGTTTGCCAAGTGATGCTTCTCAAACCCGCTTTAAGAAAGTGTAGAAGAGATGCATCTGAAACCCATAGCCTTTCCTTTCTTTGGATGGGGGTGATAAGGGATTGAAAAATAGCGTTTGTATTTTTCCCAAATTAAGCGGCGTTAGTCTGTTTAATGAATTAGATAGACTAAATTGACGTCTTCCTGGTTTGCATATTTAAAGAAGAAATGTGAAACAGTCTAAATTTCCTGGAATTTGGCATTGATTATTTTTCAGTGAAACGGTAAGATTTGTAGCTCCAAAATCAAATTTAAGAAATCGTACGTGAAGCCCCTCAGGGCCAGATTTGGGCTCATGGTTTTTCTGCTTGAGATTGGGTCTACGTTGGGAAACACCACATGAAAAACGAGAGGCCATGGCCTTGTTAAGGCTGGACATCCTCCCACCCGGAAATTCTCTTCCGAGCTGTAAGTAGCCGAAAGCCAACCCACATTCTTATATTCCCGTGAAAAAATATCTCACTCTGGTTGTGATGAATTTGATACTTCTGTGCTCTGTGCAATATGTGAGATACATAATCCATATCAGGATTTCTAATCCTAAATGTAATATGCATCCTGGAAAGAGAGTAACTCTCTGCTAATCTTTTGGAGTTTATTGCATTTGCTGTCTGGGAGTACTCAATTCTGACAAATCCACTTCTGGCCTTAAAAATTGCTCATGCACATTGTTTCCTATCTCATAATGTTATCAACGAAATCCAGTTATTTATTTGATGAAGAACAAGGACTGTCCTGTGAGACCTCTTTCTCTGATTCTTTAACAATTGCAATAACTGAGTCATTATTCGGAAAACTAAACTCCCATTCCAAATGAATTTGAGATTTTGTTCCTATGCTTTCTGCACATTGAATTGAAAGTTCATGAGTTTTATGACCTGACTGTGAGGGTACAGATGAGTGCTAGGGACGAGGGAGGGATTGGAAATCTATTGGATTGTCATACAGAGAAATAACTGTATAAAATTTTAATTATCTATCTTGAAGTAATAATAAATGTTTGATGAGATAATAATGAGACATGGTGCGAAATGTTAATGAACGTGTGGAACATAAAGAGTTTAAATAAAGGAAGAAGAGAAATTGCTCAGCAATCGGCTGTGACTATTCATATACTTGCGACGGTGTTCTAGAAGTCAAGCGGAGGATGTGCCATCCGTCATACTGTAGTCAGGATAATATTGTGTTTGTTTATGGTGGAAACAAAGGCCTTTGCATATTTTTCCCCTGGCAAAACTGTTACCAAAATAACTCCTGGATTTCAGTTGGGATCTGGAGCCCCGTCCTGAAGTTTCACGTTTTTCTCGTCATCTTTCTGGGCTCGTTCCTACCTCCTTGTGGCTACTGCCCACAGAGGACATTCGCAAGAACAAGGACAGGATGGAAAGGTTCGCGTTGCTGACGTTGCTGGCAATCACGGTGCTGGGGCTGCTCCCAAATTAATTCACCCAAAAGTAAAGGTTGTTTTCTCTTTCGGTGGGGTTGTTTATTTGGAAAAACACTATATAATTAAAACCATTTTCTGAGTTGTTGCAAGAAAAGAAATGATGACTCAGGCTTCAAGACTCACTGGTGGGGGGGGGTGGTATGGGGGCGTTCTTCTCAAGCGAGAAATAGAAAGTATTGGGCAGATGGGACTTTTGCGAATAGTTTTTATTTTCCCTTTATGCTTATCGGCCTTACTTACCCCAGGACTTCTCTGAGAGGAAAGGCAGAGCAAGAGATAAGTAGAATGTGGGAGGGCCTTCGATCTGCCTCAGGACCAAGACCTCAGCATCCATGCTGAAGCCAGATTTGAGCAACACCAGCGCCCTCGCATTTGGTAGGAAAAAATGATGGGGGAAGAGGCTCACTCAGAACCGGCTCCAAGCAGATTTGGCATTTGACTCTTGCCAAAATATTAAAATGACAAAAAGGAACTTCTGATCTGATGACACAGGATAGCAATGCTCTGTCTGAGTAAGTGTTGTTAGTAGTAAGAGATCACTTTCAGTAGGTACTTAGCATGTCCTAAGGGCCATGTTAAGCATGTTGCAGGTATGAGCTCATCTGATCCTCAAAACCCCAAGAAATGGATACTCCTACCCTTATTTTGCAGATTAAATAACTCGAACGTGAAGAAGTTAAGAATTTCCCCAAATCACACTGCCAGTAAGTGGTACAGCCGGAATCAAATTCTACTCTCTCTTTAGCTGAAGCCCGTGGGTTCTCTTTGCACTAGGTGACAAGGCCCCTCCAAGGCGCTTCCTGTGCTCTGTTGGATGACATATGCCATGCGTCAACCCCTCACAGATCCAGCCCCCACTGTATTACCAGCCCTTCCAGATCCATGTGGACACTTGCCGCAGAAGTTGGGAAGGACAGATACCTGGACTGTCGGGGCCTCAGAGGGGAGCTTAGGGACCACCTGGGACAGCCCCCTCACTTAACAGACCAGGGGACAGAGACCTAGGGGGAAAGGGTGGAGACAGAAAAGACCTCTTTGCTTAATGCCAGGTTTTAAGGACCTAATTGTTCATACAATTAGGCTGACTTCATAAAACCAGTGCCTGCAAAACAGTGTGTCAAAAGGGTTCTGCTGCTTCGGGCATCCAAGTCGGGGCTTGATGGGGTGCAGGGAGGAAGGAAGAGGGTAAGAGGAGCGAAGAGTGAAAAAGAGAATGAAAAAAAAGAAAGAGAGAGCTCTGCCTGAATTCAAACAGAACATGTTCTGTGGGGATTGAATTCCTTTTTGTTTGCATGTGTCACTGACCCAGCGCTTCAGAGGGTGCTCCAAGGTTCTCACGAAACCCAGTCAGACGCAAAATACACCATTACAACTTCACATATCCAGTATGTAATTTGTACTTAGCGCAGAGCTATTTGGGCCCATTTGCCTCCTCCCCCCGCCCCTTAGACTTCCAGCCGCACCGTGGGAGGTAGGCCTCAAGGAGACCTTTGCTTTTAATCTTCTGAGACCAGCGGCAGTTGTCCGGCTGTAAAATTACTTTAGTCTCTTCCGAGGTCCTTGGGGCCCAGACACAGGTTCTCCCAAAGGGAGAACCGACCCCGGAACTGATTCCCTGACATTGTGGAATGGGCCTCCGAAGCCCAGAGCCCATAGAGAGCTGGGAAGCAGAGGACCCAGGCTCTTACATCAGTGACAGTTACTGAGTCAACATCAGCTCCCTCTCTCTTCCCTAAGACGAGAGGCTAGCCCAGTGGAAGCCGGCCCTGAAGGTGGGCAGGGAGGCAGGCTTCCCTTCCCAGGCCTGCTCAGTTCCGCCCAAAATACACTTGTCTGTCGGTCGATATAGCCCCTCACCAGGCCAGACCAGGCCGGGCCTTGCACAGACCCCCACCTGGATCTGCAGAGCAAGCTGGGTGGTGGTGAGGACATAATTTAAAACTGTTGCCTAGTGTTCTCCTAAGCCATCCCTACTTTGAAAAAAAAAAAAAAAAACCCTTCATCCTTCAGGCAACAGCTGGAAGGCTTGGCTGAATGGTGTGGCTTCAATGTGGAGGGTCACAGAGTACTGATCTAAGGGCTGAGAAGTCTTGCTCACCCAACTGTTGACACTCAGTAAACGGGGCAGGCGGGGCTGGGGTGGGCATCTGAGGAAGGAGGCCTCCCCCCCACCCCCCAGCCAGAGAAAGAATAGGAAGCGACTTCTATTCAGGGTTCACAGGGGTCCCCAGCCCCCCTCCGCCCCCTGCCAAAGCCACCAGGCCCTTTCCCTGCCTCCAAGTTACCTTGTATTATAACAGGATTAAAGTATATTAGCTCCTCCATTAGCATACTTTAGCCCCATTTTGGCCTACTTAAGGCTTCCGGCAGCTTTGATCAGTTTTGCGTTCTACTGGCCAACAGGAGGGCTCGGCCGGGGAGGGGGGAGCCAGACTGTGAAATTATCCCGATGCTCCTTGGTATTCCCAGTACTCTCTTGTTCTTAAATGTGCCCAGTTGACCAGGAATGGGCAGGAGGAGACGGGGGAAGGTAGCAGGGACCAATAATAATTAGGTCTTAGCTGGAAGAGGAGAGAAAGGGTTTGAACATCTCCTAAGAAAAGGAGGGGGGAAACCCTATAATTTCTACAGTGTCTGCCTTTTTATTGCTTGCATTTGCATATAAATTAAATCCATATTGTAGCTTTAAGGCAAGCCCGGGCTTAGAATTCCACACCGCTCGGGGTGCCATTGTCTTACATCCAGTTCTAGGCGGCGGCGGAATGAAAAGGGAGGGGAGAGCAGAGGAAAGGAAAGTCAGCTTTGTAGGTTTTTAATTGCCTGTTTGTTTTCTCCGTCAATTACAGGCAAATTAATATTTAAACTTTGGGAGGCTGTGAGGAAGTGCTTACAGAATAGATTTCAGAGCCCAGGATGTGCGGCCTTCTGCTTTCCACCATCCCAGGGTTGAAATTTCATGGTGAGGAAATAAAAAATAATAATCGTAAGTAAGTAATGGTTTGAACTTAGATCCTGTTTCGATTTCTTCTCTCGTGATGCTGGGACGCTGAGATTCCATTGTGCTTCTGGAATGATCCAGAGTTGCCGGGAGGGGCCCAGGCTAGGGGTCACCGTGCCATCCTCAGTTTTCCTCTTGACCAGAGGTCTGGCCCAGCGTTGCTCTGCTCTGTGAAAAGCGGCCTCGGATTAAAATCTGATTCAGTAGCGTGTGGCCAGCGAGCCTTCAGATTCCAGGTTCAGCCAGTTTCGGAACCGCGCATGCTGTTCTAGCAAACATGTCAGGATGGAAGTGATCACGTAAGAGACGTCTGCGAGGAACAAGGCGGGAAAGGGCCCTCCGTGCTTCTGTCTTTAAAACATACAGAAGTATTGGGAAGGGGCCAGTTTCTTCCTTGAGTTTTAGCGGGATCCAGCCACAGAATGGAAACACATTTTAGGGAACCTCTGAATCATAACATAATCAATTACTTGAAGTTCTAATAAAATGTCAAGGAGGCAAGAGGCCCTAGCTAGCCCGTGCATCTTTTTTGTGGGATGTGTCGTTTGGGTTTGTTTTTGAGGTTAATATACATACCCTGCATAATCTCTCTCCCATCCCACGCCCCTCATCTCCCTAAACGTTTCTTCTCATTATTGGTGCTGTGGAGGTGTACGGTCTAATCTGGAAGGAGGGGCCGAGTGAGTTATTGCTGTTATCAGATTCCTCTAGTAAATCTCCATTCTGACATGACTTCAATAATCAGTCCCAAGGCTTCCTCGGCACCTCTTTGGAATTCTTCGCCTCTGCTAAGCCCCCTCAAAGCCAGTTTCTCTAACGTCTGCAATCTCCCACACTCTTGGAGCTTTTCTGCCTAGAGGTTTTCTGCTCCCACCTTCTTTTTTTCTATTTCCATAATGTTTCTTTCCGGAAAGAGAGCCAAAAGGAGTGCAGCTTCCCAAACACAGCCTCCCCTTGCCTTTGTACTCGGATTCTCAGGAAAAAATCCATAGTTGCCCCGCCCCGTGACACAGACACTGCTTCTCCCCTCCACTGAGGTCTTCTGAATTTCATTTTCAGTTTTTTCAAAGACCATTGCAAATGCTCTGTGTTCCTCACTGAACTGCACGGGATTGTTTTCTTTCTTTGAAATCAGCCCTTCGTGACTCCTCCCTGACCGGGTCCCCCATGGGCACTGCCAAACGGGATGCAGTTTCCCAGGAAACGATGGTGAGTCTAAGTGGGTGCACTTGGCCCATTCTGCCTGATCCGCACCCCTAGAAAGTGTGAGCTGCCCACACAGGAGTTGCCAATTCCAGCATCTCCCACTGTGTATCCAAAAAAAGGAAGGAAAGTTCACCTTGGTCATCAAACTTTTTTAAGATCAGTAATCAACCGACTAGATTTCCCAAGGTGTTTCAAAGTAATAATAATGATAAGAATGATGGCTAATGTTCTTGATTGTTTACTCCAAGTCGGGCTCGATGCTAAGCGCTTTACAGGACAACAAATATCTCATTTTTATCCTCATAACAACCCTAGATGAGCTACGTACTGTTATTACCCCAGTTTTACAGATTATGTAACACAGAGAGGTTAAGCAACTTACCCTAAGTCCCACAGCCTATAATTTGCACAGCCAGGATTCAACCCTAGGCCGCCTGCCCAAAGTCCATTAACTAATGTAACCATCTACCATGGTCCCAGGATGTCATCTTAATGACACCACACAACAGGGGCATCTAGGAGAATTTAGAGGGTTAGAGTTTACATAAATAAATATTATCTTGTTTCTTGTATGGGTTAAAAGAGAAAAAAAGAGTTTATTGGAGTAAAAATTGGTTTGAACTGGGCAGCCCAAACTGAAAGTGGTCGGGAGCCCTCAGCCACAGGAGCCGGGGGGAGGATTTATATATAGAAAGTGTGGAAGCAAAGAAAGGAAATTATTTGATTGGCTACAGCTTAAAGCCTAGCTGGCCGTTTGTGATTGGCTGTCCTTAGCATTTTGATTTCGCAACTTTGAGGCATTTACAAGCTAAGATTTTGGTTTGCTTACATAGGCCACCAGGACATTAGAGCCACGGCAGTCTAATGACCTCCTTGTTTAAATTTAACACTGTGCTCCTCAGACGTGTAGAGTCCGCACTCAAACCCAGGTCAGAGTGACTGCATATGCTGTGTTCTTTCCACTATAGTACCTGCCCCCAGGTGGACCTCCCCTGGGAGTAAACAGCCATGTTGGTAACAACCACTGAACCCAACAGCGGGCTGACTTCATCGCCGTCCTCGTAAGTATCTGCAGAGGTGTGCTCAGCACTACTCAGGCAGGTCACCACAGGTCAGCACAGATTCTCCAAAAGGTTACAGGACTGTCCCTGTCCTCGAAGACCTTACCCGCCGCCACCCCCACTCTGGGCAGGGGCAGAAAAAGTCAGACAGACACTTGACAATGGACCCGTGATCTGACCCATCTAGCCATTTCTTTTCAAGATCACTAGCAATTCAAATGCTCTATTCTGATTCCAGTGTATATTTGGGGGTTCCCAGACCCTCTGAGCCAGCCTGGCTCCTCCCCACCCGCAGGCCCTCTCTGGTCCACAGCTGAGCCAGACACAGCCTCATTCTCAGGCCTTGCTTCATCAGGGCCACTGTCACCCAGAGTGAGATTGTCCCTAGGCGGGTGAGATTGGCCTGGAGATCCTCGTCTCTGAATCTCAGGCAGCTGAATGAAATGTTTATCATTTTTTCAAACCAGGAATATATGCACATAATACAAAATTCAAAAGGGACAAAAGAGCATGGTGAAAAGTCCCTCTACTCCTGTCCCTCAGCCACACAGTCACTCCGTCCTTCCCAGAGGCAACCACTGTTACTATTTTTGTGGGTATATCCTTCCAAAAATAATCTGTGCGTGTGTAAGCAATTTCATATACATATGTGCCTATTTAGATGCACACAGATATACATACAGACATATATTTGTTACTGTTTATAGAAATGGTAGCATTTGTTCTGCTATTACTGTTTTTGCTTAAACAATATATTTGGAATCTATTATATTAGGATAATTTTGGATTATATATATATTTGGGATTATTTCATATCCATACATAGAGCTGTCTTATTCTTTTTAATGGCTACATAATATTTTATCATATGGATATACATAATTGATCTAATAAGTCATCTATTTAAATAGTTTCTTAATTACTTGACTCTTAACTCTTTTGTTTTCCCCATACTTTAGTGAAAATCTTTGTACCTGGTCACTTTGCGAGTGTGCTAACATATTTACAGGAAAAATTCCTAGAGGTCAAAGAGAATGTGCAGTTTTCATTTTTTTTTTTAAAGATTTTATTTTTTTCCTTTTTCTCCCCAAAGCCCCCCGGTACACAGTTGTATATTCTTCGTTGTGGGTTCCTCTAGTTGTGGCATGTGGGACGCTGCCTCAGCATGGTTTGATGAGCGGTGCCATGTCTGCGCCCAGCACTCGAACCGATGAAACACTGGGCCCCCTGCAGCGGAGTGCAGGAACTTAACCACTTGGCCACGGGGCCAGCCCCCTCATTTTGATAGTTATTACCAAATTACTCTCCATAGAGATTTCACCATTTATACTTCCACCAACATTGTGTCAATGTGCCTGTTTCCTCACAGCCTGGCAGCACTAGGTGACGTGGAACTTTCTGATCTTTGCCAATCAGATACGTGCAGAGCATTATCTCACATTTTAAACTTGTATTTCTGCTACTATGAGTGAAGTTGCGCAACTCTGCAAATATTTAAAAGCCGTTGGAGGGGCTGGGCCAGAGGCACAGTGGTTAGGTTCACACACTCTGCTTCAGCAGCCCAGGGTTTGCAAGTTCAGATCCCAGGAGCAGACCTATGCTCTGCTCATCAAGCCATCCTGTGGTGGCATCCCACATGCAAAATGGAGGAAGACTGGCACAGATGTTAGCCAGAGACAATCTTCCTCAAGCAAAAAGAGGAAGATTGGTGTCAAATGTTAGCTCAGGGCCAGTTTTCTTCACCAAATAAAAAGAGTCCATTTGAATTTCCTATTCTGTGAACGATGCCTATCCTTTGTCAATTTTTCTGTTGAGTTATCAGTTCCTTTCTTAGTAATTTATAATGGCTCTTTATATAGTAAAGAAATTCACTCTTTCCTGGTATAATGAGTTGCAAACATTTTCCGCAGTTTGTCACTTCATTTTGTTTATGGTGCTCATTTTTTTTGTTGTTTTGTTTTTACCTAAGTGGTCTTTTTGACAGTCTGGATTCCAGTTTCAACCCTGTCCCAAACGGTGAGTTCCTGGATAAACACCATGGTGTTTGGTGATACTGATACTATTCTAAGGAACTAAAGATGTTTAACATCACTGCTGAAATTCAAATTGCCAGTTACTCAACCGCCGCCGATCTTGGTTTCCTGGCCTGTGGGATGAGCGGGTAGACTAGATGCTATATAAGATCCTATCGGTTCTGGCGTCCTCTTCTCTGAATCATTCCCGCAGCTCTGGGGTTTCCCTGGGCCAAGCGTCTTGCTGCCCACTCTGCTGTTGGGCCCTGCTGCTGCATGCAGATATGAGAGACCTCCCCCTGGCACAAGGGCTTTCCCTCCCCTGAGCAGCAGACTCTTGTCCCCCACCTTTTGGGCAAGCCTCTGCCACCACCTCCACTGGGCAGGTGTACAGAATTCACAGCCAACACTGTCTGGCCTTCAGAGCACGAAGTAGACAGGAATCTGGGTCACTGAATATAGCATTTAACTTCAGCCCTCCCTGCCTCAACCTCCAAAACATGGCCTTAAAAGTCGGTGGTCACTGAAGCCCCCCATTCTGCCTTTGGCATCACTGTAAGAGAAGACACCCAAGTTTGCTTTCAATTGCCTACATAATATAAGCAATATAGATTTGGGGGCATGAGGCCTGGTGATGGAGTCCAAAGGACCTGGACGGCAGCAAGCGTGCTGGCCTCTGGCACTGCCACCATGGTTTTCTGGACAAATGCTGATTTCCTTCAGCTGGTCTGTGCTCTCCCCGGGGAAATTTCTATTTCTTCCTGGCATCCATCCTACATCTTCTCTGGCTACCACGGAGACAAAGAACTCCTTCCCTGGCCTTGAGAATGGCTTGGTTTAGTCAAAGAATTCCTCCCCAGCCTCTCAAAGAAGACCCTGCTCTGGGTGTGAGAAGCCCCTTTCTCCCTCCTGCCCTAACCCAGAGCCTCAAATGACATTTTCTGAGGTCAAAAACCCCTCTCCCCAACAAAAGAGCAAAACCCCTCCTCTGGCTTCACAGTAAAGGCCTGTCACTTAGACACTTACATAATTTAAAGGGCCATGGGGTCTTCGCAAAAAGGAGTCTTGCCTACACTCCCTGAGCTGGCCAGACCTTTCTATCTTCAGAGTCACTCCTTTGGATTAGAAATAGGTAAGACTATTATATCCAAATGCTCCACTAAGAGTGACTGTTTTCAATGCCCTGGGCCAGGGCTGGGTCCTGGAGATAGACTGGTGAGGGGGTCAGAGTGTCCCCCAGTGCCCCAGTACAGGCAGCCAAGAGAACCAGCAACATTCCAGTGGACATGCTTGCTGGCCCTGCCCCGGGGAAGAGCTCAGCGCAACAGACTTGCTCCTGTTCACCTTGGAGGCCCAAAGAGTATCTGACCTTAACAAGATGAGTTGTGGGGCGGGGGAATTTCTAAGTAGTAACAGCCCTGTTTGTGGTGTCAAAAGGGAGCAGAGAGAAGAGGGACAGCTGAAAGGAAGGAGGTGCCCAGAACACCTTGGCTTACCTCCCAATTTCGCCAGAAGCAAAGCCTGAGTCCAGCCTGGATGCAACGTGCCAGCCAGAGCCGGCCCCAAATCCCCCTCGCAGAGTCGTGCTGTGAACAAGCGTAGCACTCGTGTATGCGATGCGGCAGAAACTAGGCTATGGGCTCTGCAGGCACTATCTTACTTATACCCAGCACCCCTAAGAAGGAGAGGAAATGGACTTAGATGAGTAGACTGGTTTATCCGAGGTCACCCAGCTAGGAACTGGAAGAGACGAGATTAAAAGGCAGGTCTGTCCACCCAAAGCTGACATGTTCAACATTCTGCACTTGCTGCTTGGGACCAAGGCCAGAAGGAAGCAGAAACCTTTCTCCACTCTGCCTCCAGCCTCCCCTGTTACTCAAACAGACCATAAGCCCTTGTGGGCCTGGACCCCAAAGACACAGTCCTGCTACGTGTTCAGGATTCTTTGCAGAGCAACGACCCCTCTGGTGGGCACAAATCGCACGGTGTTAGAGCTAGACAGGACCTCAAAAACACCCTGTTTCACAAGGGTTCAAATGCGCCCCAAGGAACCCAAGGGGCCCTGAGGCGTGGCCAGCACAGCGTCCAGACAAGGCCCGCCACCAGGTTGCAGGGGGCTCTCCGTCCTCAGTCAGCTCAGCACTGCTGTCGTATTTTTGCTTCTGAATAAGATGCCATTTAAACAAAGCAATCCATGATGCCAAAGGTTTAAAAGCCACAGATGAAGTCTGAGCCCCTTTCAGGGCCTGGGGAGAGGATATCAGAGGGTCAAGTAACTTCAGAGGTCAAGGCCTGTGCTGTGCCAACCGCAAACCCCAGGTGTCTCCGAGGGAGCCCTGAGGTCCAGCTCCCTCCTCAGCCTCGGAGAGCCTGTGAGAAAGCCAAACAGCTCGGGGAACCTACTCCTGGCAAGCAGAGCGTGCCCCAAGATGTCAGCCCAGGGGGTCAGTGGAGGTCCAGGGATCTGAGGGCCCCCGGGCACCAAGGACCAGCAGAAAATGCCTGTGCTTCAGGTCAAAAGCCTTGGGTTCAGGCAACAGCTCGCACACGACACGAATGCAGTCAAGGGTCTATCCTCTATGTACCATGGCCCGTTCGAAATCCATGTACGGGTCAGTAAAGCGTGGATTTCTGCATATATCCAAGTGATCCTGGTCACCTTGGCCTCTCTGAGTTTCATTTTCCTCAGCTGCAAAACGGGGCTCATGGTACCTTCCCCACAGGATGTGCAGTCACTGCGGGACTCTACCCACATTACTGGATCTCCCTGTGCCTCCTTTTCCTTGTTAGTAAAAGGGGATTAGTAGTTCTACCTACATCATATTCTCACAGGAGTGAAATGACTGCAAAGCACCTGGAACAGTGTCCTGCCCATACTCAATGCTCACAAGCACTAGCCTTTTCCACTCTTGTCACTGATCACCTGCAGCCACGGCAGCTGTGCGCTTGTGCATCTGAGTGTGCCCTGGTTCTCTGGTGGGTGAGGCCCTCATCTTTGTTGCTTGGGGTCCCCCACGGCACCTGGAACGCTCTCAGCCCACAGCGGATGCTCCGTCCCCTCATCCCGTCTTTCATTTCATTTCAGTCCTTCACTGAGCACCTTCGATGCGCCAGCAGGTACTGAAGATACACAGGTCCCTGGAGGGTCTAGCAGAAAACCAGTACTATTTTGAATTGGCTGAGTGAAAACAATAATTGTGGCCACACAGCCAGGACGATTTGGGCCAAATTTAGAAGCCCCGTGACTTTCACTATCTGTTAAAAAGACATTTTCTGGATAACTACCCTGACTCCACCTGGCTCCACCGACAGGACGGGGCAGGTCGCTGTCTTCTGCTTCTCCCGTGGCACAGAGGAAGCTATGTCAGAAAGAGTCCCACCCTGGGCCCGCAGCCCCCTCCGGTCTCTGGCAGGTCCAGAGGTGCGGGGTCTCTGAGGCGGCAGGCCCCATCCTGGCCTCGGAATCTTGCGCATCTGCACTGGCATTGTTCCTTCCAGCCCTTTGTCTCCCGGCTTTCATCTCCCCGCAGCTTCATGCAGCTTCCAGGACCGGCCCTTCCAAGAATGGGTTGCCATCATGTTGCGCGCGCTTACGTGCACACACACCCCACCTGCCTCCGTCAGGCTCATTTTGAGAGAAATTCCCCCTACCTTCCACCTTCCCCGCCGCCCCCCGACTGCAGCCCCACCTGGCAGCCTCCGCCTGCTCCCCCACCCCCACCCCAGTCATGCCCTAGCCTGGCAGCCTCCAGTGACCCCCGCGCCCTGCCACGGTGCCTGCCCCTGCACACAGGCCCTTTAGAAACGCCGTCAAAGGGGCTTTACAGCCGAGTACAGCGGAAAATCTGCCACTTCCGCTGGGCTCTCCTGTCTGCCGCTGGAGCAGGTAGGCCAGGGCCCTCTCCACACAGCCCAGTTTGCTTTTCCATCCACAGTTTTCCCCAGAGCCCTAAAGGCAGCTGACGAACAGCATCCCAGACAAGACAGGGAGGCTGCCATCCCTGCACCTGCCTGGGCCAAGCTGAGCAAACTGGGTGCTCAGGAAGGTCCAAGGCATAATCCCCCAGCCTCGGGGCAAGTTATATCCCAGGACATCAGCTGTGTTTCCAAAAATGCAGACGCAAAATCCATCCCAGAATTTCAGAGCTGGGGGGTCAGTCTCGGCACTGTCTGATCTGAGTCCCTCATACCTGTTAGCTGCTGCGTGTGATAGTGGTGGGAGCCGGCTTGGGCAGGGACACGACCACCTCATCAGCAGGGGCATCCCCACCCCACCCACTGGGCACCTGCCACGCCCAGGCACTGCTCCTTCAGTCCTCATAACAGCTCTCCCAGGAAGGTGCTGTCAGTCTCGCCCCTTTAGAGATGAGGAAACTGAGGCACAGAGAGCCCAAGGAACTTGCCCAAGATCCTTCAGAAATACGAATCAGCAATTCAAGCAATTCAAGACCAAGCTGTCTGGTCCCACTCTCCTACTGTGTCCCTGGGGAGGCTTAGTCCAAGTCTGAGCTCTGCCACTCACTTGCTGTGTGACCTTGGGCCAGTTACTCCATCTCTCTGAGTGGCTGAGTAAGATGGAGGAAATGATACCTACTCTCCAACAGCTAGCAACAATGCAGGGACAGGCCTGCCCAAAAGGAAGGTTTCATAAATTAACGCATTTGTGCTTGCCTGATCCTTGTGAAATCTGAGAAAAGCTCACTCTCACCCTAGATTGGTTTAATGTGGTCGTCTCTCTTGTTTGCATTAATTCATTATTGACCAGAACTGGTTTTCCAGCTAACACATCCAGCCTCATGACGGAGACTGGTCCAAGTTCTTGTGAAGAGAGGGGCCTGCAGGAGGACCTTCTCAGGGTCATGGGTGGATTTGCCTATGAGATGCACCTCCAACCTGGACTGTGCACTTTATGTGCAGACACCTTAAGGCAGCACGTGACCATCCATTTAAAGCCTCCATGCCTTTGCACATGCTATTACCTCTTCCCGAATTCTTCAACACTCAGTGTGGACAGCATCTCCTTCAGGAAGTCTTCCTTGACTGCACCCACACCCATCCACTCCCCAGGCCTCAGGTCTCCCCCTCTGGGTTTCCTTAGGCTTCTGTCTGAGCACTTTATCCTAGCACTCACTGCTCCATCTCAGGGAGCTGATTCTCCTCTTCCCACTCAGTTGTCCTCACCTTTCCAAGTGCAACAGAAATCCCCAATGGAGCTTTTTCAACAGCCGCACGCCAAGGATGCCTCTTTGGAGCTTTGAGGGAGATAGGTCTAGCGGGAGACCCGTGGGTTGTGGATTTGAAAAGCTGCAGGGACGGTTCTGCTGTGCACCAGCAGTGTGGAGCCCTCAGGGCCGGTCCTGCATCCTGGTCTCCATGGTAACCCCAGCATCTAACAGATACCTGACCCAGTTGGTGTCCAACAATTATCCACTGGATTAATGAGTTTCTGCCTCTCTGTTCCTCTTAGTCCCCCATTTTTACCAACCAACCCCGTGCAAAATTTTGAGAATACGGTGGGCAAAGGAGACAGGAGGCGGAGGAGAAGGAGAAGGTATTTCCAGAAAGGAAATGAGGGATTTAGCGATCATGTGGCTAACTCAGGAGAGGGCCCTTTTGAATCTAATTATTAACGACTGTAATCTTAATACTCTTGCTTTGGTGGCTCTTGATGGTGCTCTAAAGGGTTCGTCCTGCAAAGCCCACAGGGCAAGCTAGATTAACCCCATTCCACAGATGGCCTCAAAGAATTTTAGAGAAGGCAGAGGTCCAAGGGATTATTCTAGCATTCTCCCATTCGTTTTTACATCAGGAAATGAGGCCCAAGGAGAATGAGGGAGCTCCTAACGGCCAGAATTAGAACTCATGTCTCCAGATGTCTGTGGTCCCTTGGTCACCTTCGGGGGCTGTGTCGCTCAGCAGCCTAGGGGAAGGGAGGCTGGGACAGAAGGGGTGCAGCTGCCAGCCAGACAGGGCGGTTCTACCTGCAAACAGACCCCCGTCTCACCTGTCCCCACCTCACTCTCTTCCTTTCTGGCTCTTGATGATTCCAGAGACCAGTTGAAGAAAGTTTTCGCAGGCCTCTGAGCTCATTGACCCCTGAGCCGGCAGTGTGAGTGTCAGCCCCCAGCAGCTCTCTGGTTATTTGGGTCTTCTCCCCAGTTAGGTTCCCAGCTCAGGGCTGCATGTGACTCAGGAGGCCATGCTCTTCCTTGGAACCTGTCCCCTGGCTTCCAGGATGGCCTCTCTACCTGAGGACATGCACTGTCCCCACACTCTCTCCATGTCAGCTTCTCCACCTCTGGCCTTCCCTCGCACAGGAGTGATTCTCAGGGTTCTCTCCTGGGCTCTTCTCCTTTACCCCCCACACCCTCCCTGAGCCCACTCTTGCTCCCACCCACACAACAGACCCCAAATCTGCACCTCTGGCGCACATTCTCTCCTGAGCTCTACCTAGGACGACCATGGCCAGGCCCAACTAAAAGTCTCACCACCCCTGAACTCAATCCATCTGACATGAATCTCACTATCAACCTTCACAAAAGACACGTCTGCCCTTCTTCCTGTGTTCCCAGCCTCAGCCACCCAAACCCCAAACCCCAAGGGAGCCTCAGCCTCTGCCACCACCACCTCCTCCACCAGTCCATCGATTCTAGTTTTATAAGCATCTCTTGACTTCTTCCTCAGCCAGCTCTTCTTCCTCATCCTGCCCACCAGACAAGGCCCCAGCCGCCAGCCTCCCCTCTCCCCCAACCCTGGGTCGGGGCACCGCCAGGCCACATCACCCTGCTCTGCCTGAGCCCAGGCTCCCCACCAGCCAGCTAGCGCTTTCGGGGCCAGGGCATGGGGAAGGGCTTCTGGTACTGCCCATCGCAGTGCTGGATTAAGAAATAAGGTTTGGTGGTGATTTTCAAACATTCTTTTTTTTTGCCACAACTCATATTAAAAACACACAAACACACTGTAATCCAGCACACACGCATACATATATATTTGGTAAAAAACAGGTTCACAAAATTACACTTACCCTTACTACATAGGACAGACAGACCCATAGTTCCATAGTTCCTATCCTATTCTCTTCAAGTTTATCTATTGCACATCTTTGGAAAGTTGGTTGCAACCCAGGGAATTGATTTCATGACCCATTAAGGGGTCATGAGCCACAGTTTCAAAATCACTGGTCTAGTGGAGTAGAAGTTGAACCTGGTGGACAGCACATTGTGCCTAGATCTGGTCCTTGGAGGGAGGGCCCCAGAGACCAAGGCTCTTCTGCGCGTGCGGCCCTTTGTGTCAGGAGTTTGGATGTGAATCCAACAGACTAAGTGAGTTTCACGTGGCAATCAACAAATGTGTGCAGACGTCCATGGGGCACAGGGGTCTGGCGCATCAGGCCCCCATGGATGTTGATACTGTAAGAGGGTCTATATGGGCAAGAAGCTGCTGGAGTTGATGTGACTGGAAATGTCCGAGTGTGTGTACATGTGTGAGCTGACGGACATGCACCGGCTCTGAGAGAATCACAGCAGAGTCAAAAGCATCACAGCGATCCACCTGCACTCTGAGTGCTCCCTGTAGACGTGACCCTACTCACCCCGCCCCTGCTGGGCAGGGCCCCCCTTCTTGGCAGTAGCAGGGATGGGGTGACCCTAGAGAGGAGGAACATGACCAGTCCTGGGAGCCCAAGCAAGTTTATGAAGACCTCGGGAGAGGATGCGCCACCCTGAGGCCGGATGGGTCCACGGACACATAGTTCATTGACTGGAGGAGCCATACCAGAGAGGAGAAAGAGAGGTGGGGGACGCCCAGAGGACCCCAGCTCCCGCCCCAGCCTTGCTCTTCCCCACACCTCAGGCACAGCCCTCCACCCAAGCTTCTCCAGACTCCTCCCCACGTCTCCTCTTTCCTTCATGGTCACAAAAATGCCACATTGGTGGCGTCTCTTCTCTTTCATCATGTTCCAAGTCTCTGGCTGGCCATTGCACAGTGGTCTGTTTCTATCAGGTCAACACGTCCTCTGTCTCCCAATAAGACACAGCACGCGTAATCTCCCCAGAGACGCCCGACCACAACAGGGCTGCAGCTGGTGCTTACACTTCCTCTAAAATACTCCCAAACGTGCAAATGTTTAAACCCTAAGTCGGCTCAGGGTAGCCCAGCTCAGGGCTCCAGGCCCTCCAGTGACTCCCAACACTGGAAATCCAGTCCTAACACCCTGAGCCCTGGCCCGCAGGCCCTGCCTGTTCAGCCTCCTGGCCGCCTCCCTTGCCACATCTGGCCCCACTATCCCTCATGGGTCTGACAGGCTGGATCTGGGCTACAAACCTCTTCCCCCAGAACATCGTGTGCCTGGTTCCTTCTCGTCTTGCAGCACTTGGCTCAAACATTAATTATCCCCTCAACAGTGTTGGCAGTAGAGGATGGGCTTTGGGGAAAACACATTACCTTCTTCCTCCCATAAAATTCTAAATAGTTCACTCTCAAAGACACCTCCGAATAAACTCCCAACTTAAGAAAGGCATTCTGAGACAACCGCTCTGGCCCCACTTTCCCTCCAAATACCCCTCCAAGACCCCTCCATATAAAACTCAGCTGCCACCACTGACCTCCCAAGGTAAATATCTGCCATTCCTCTACAGCACTTCTCATTATGGGAAATTCTTGTCTTTGTGTTTACCTGTGTTGGTGTCTCCCAGACCAGACTGTAGGCTCCGTGACAGCACAGGTCTCGCCTGTGTCAGTCAGGCCCATATTCTGGAATGTAGTAGGGCTCCGTAAACATCTGTTGAAAGAATGGTTGACCATCATCGAACAGGCCCATAGCCAAAGCCCCTTACATAGAGACGTTGCCCTCATCGTCCCCTCTGCAGGTTGCTCAAGGCCCTCTGAAAGGAGAAAGATGGGACGGTAGGAAGGGAACTAACGTTTATTGAATGCCAGACACTTAGCAGATGTGATCACATTTAATCCTCATAATGGTTTCAAGAAATAAATATTAGTACCTCCATTCCACAGATGAGGCATCTAAGCTCAGGGAGGTTAACAGACTCATCTAAACTCAGCAGCAGGGAACAGATCTAAACCCTACAACCCCAGGCAGCGCCACCCCACCCCAGGATCTCCACTGGCTCCCACCAGCCACAGATATCCCAGAGGTGCAATGTCAGCCGGCTTACCCCTGCCCTGTCCCTGTCCCAGGCAGTCCAAACCCCTCTGAATTCTCCTCCCACAGCCCCCAGGCCCTGCCCACCTCATAGGTCCCTCAGTGACAGCGTCAGATATGATGGAGCTCCCTCAAAAGAAGCAACTAGAAATGCAGCCATGGTAGGAAGCTTCTATCCATCCGGGCACCTCCAGGCCCAGTGGAATGCAGGCAACCATTTACGACTTTGTGATCGCAAAGGTATTGTGGGGGGAAAAAATGTTCTGATGTCAAAGTCTAAAGAAATAAAAAGACCTAAGGTTGTATCCAACTGATGTTTACAACTGTGTCAACATGATGTAAACAAATGGACAGGAGCTGGAAGGGGTTATAGAAAAGTGGAAAATGATGGTTCAACTGCAGAGCGGTGGAACTACACGGTGAGCGACTTTTTAAATTGTTTTATTATTGCTTAAGTGCTAGTTTTAGAAAACAAATATTAGGAGGGAGGAAAAGAGAGAGAAAGGGACCAAAAGAGGGAGAGAGAAAGGAGGGAAGGAAAGAAGGAAGGAAGGGAGATAAGGAGGGAGGGAAAAAATCGAATCCTTTGCCAGATTCTCCTGGAATCTGACTGCTGCATACGGAGCAGGAGAGCCAGAGCATCCCCCCCACCCCACCCCCAGTAGGCAGAAAGAGGCCAAAGAGAGGGCAGAGCTGATGGTGTGGGAAAGAGGCAGGTGTCCAGCGCCCACCACCTGTCCACAAAGCAGCAGCCACAGTCACGTCACTCCCAGCCTGACCCTCCACGGGGCTCAGCCTTCTGCTGTCACCCCAGAACCGGCATCCCAGCTCCCCCACTCTCCTTCACAGACATCATCCCCAGTGTAGTCCACACCCTGTCCCTCCATTCCGGCTCCCTGTCCCTTTTCTCCTGCAAGAGCAGACTCAAAACTCTCTTCTTCCCGGAAGCATTTCTGGATTCCCCTTCACCCAGTGACTCTCCAGATGTTTGCTAATGTTTGCCTTCTTCATACAACAGGATATTTCATCATAAGGAAGCAAATCTTTAACATACATAAAGACCAAGGGCTTTAAATTCCAGCTCTGCCATGCTCTCGCTGTGTAATCTTGGGTAAGTTACTCAACTTCTCTGAGCATCAGTACCTGAAATTATAAAATGGAAATACTGATACCTCCTAAAGAGCTGTGAGGAGTCAAAGAAAGAATATATATGTAAATAGTCCAGGATGATGTTGGGCAAATAGGAAGCAATCAATACATGGTAGTTATTATGATGTATGGCATAAAATTCTAAGAAAGCAATCGTGCAATTGCATTCTGAACTGCACCACCTCTACCTGAGCTAGATGTGAAACTCACTGAGGAAGAGAGCTGTCCCTTTCAGGTCTCACGTCTCTCCCTAAAGCCGTCTCTGTTCCCACCAGAGCGTGCAATCCACAGTCAGCAAACAGCTGAGCAGCCGGACCCCTGGGCTTTTCAGGTGCAGTTCCAGGACTGCCCACAAGAGCTGGGCGGCCGGTCCATCTGGCAGCTGGAGCTAGCTCAGGGCTAAGAAGGAGCCTGGAGAGGGGCGGACTCGGGGTGAAACAAGAGCTGGAGACTCTGCTTTCTGAGGTTCGGTGCCCAGGAGTCACCAGGAACCGCCCCAGCCACCCTGCCTGCCTGCACTAGGAGCCTGCTGCCAGCGGTACTGAAGAACATATCACTTCCTGTAAGGGCTTGGAACCCAGCCCCACGGGGCCCTGACAATCTCCGCATGAAGGGTCCAATGTTCCTGAGACGGTCCACATTTTGAAACCTTCCAGCAACCAGATAAATGTTATTAATTTTTAAATATTTATTAAATAATCATAAATTTATTTCCCCTTTTTTATTAATCAAAGGCTCATGTAACTGCCAGTCAGAGCTGCTGGGCAGCATGAAACAGCATCTGTGAGCACAGTGAGCGGCTGTACCTGCAGCCCAGAGCTGGGCCAGCTCGGTTCGGTCAGCCAGGGCGGCCTTAGCAGGTGGGGTACAGATGCATTTCCAGCCACTGCCTGAAAACACAGAGACCCGCTCAGAGGCCCCTCCTCCGCTGGCACCCCTGTCAAGGGCCTCAAGTGGGGGACTCCTGTGCTGATCCAGTCACTCATCCTGAAAATGCTGGGCTCACACTCAGAGGCCTACCCCAGGTCACACAGCTGGCAGCAGGCCTCCTGAGCCCAGTGCAGTGTCCCGTGCTGAAAAGAGCAGCCTGGCCCCCCCGGGGTGGTGGTCGTGACGCCCAGAGAAGTTGCCCCACACCACACCCCTCCTTTGGGGAGACTCTGCAGCCTGCCCGCCCCCGGCCGCACCCACACACACCCCTCTTCACCCGCCCTGCCCTGCTCTGCACGCTCCTCCCTCGGCTCTCTTGGACTCCAGCTCCTGCGTCCATGCGTCCTGAGCATGAAGAAAATTCTCCGTCCATCAGGAGGACCCGACTCCAGCAGGCCCGATGGAGCACCCGTGAGGTTAGAGTGCCACAAACGTACCAAAACAAAACAGCGCTAACCAGAGATTTAAGGATAAGGTAATCCTAGAGAACTCTGAAGTTTCCCGTGATGACTGTGTTGATGCCATCTTTGAAATGTCAAATATCAAATTCTCTCCCCTAAATGGCTTTGGGAACCCACGCTCTACCCATACCACACGCTCAGGGCTTCCAGTAGGTATTTCCCTCCCCCTCCTAATCAGCCCACTTCTAACATCCTTGTTTCTAGAAGAAACCGCGGGGCATCCCAATGCTCTTTAAAATAGATACATATAATAGTATATTATATACATATAAAAGAAAGGAAACAAAGGAACATACTTGCTGCACACTAGGTCTTCTGTCACCAGAAGTGTATTCTCAGAACATGCTACATGGCTAATGAATTTTTCTGCATCATTGTTGCCTACACATCTGCATTTCGGGAGAAAAAGTCTGATGGACAGACGCAGGTAGAAAGAGTTCAGTAAAAGACAGGCCATAGCTTGGCTCTCTCCGCTCAGACATTTTAACACGCCCTTAAACCAGGTCCTTTGATCTGCATCTGAGGAGCCACATTTGAAATTCAAACAAATATTCCCTCGTTCCCCAGCACCCACGCAGCAAGGTTCAGGCCCCGGTGGGAAGGAGTGGGGTGGGGCCTGTCTACTGGCTATAATGTTTCAAGACTGGAATTTTTACCAACCCAGCACTTTCACATCCATTGGTATTTTGTCCCCTTCCAAAGAGACACGCTAGGAACCCGTGTTTATTCCAGTTACACTGCCATGCTTGAAACCCCCAAGAACTCCACTTCTGGAAATGCGTCAGCCCAGCCTGTGGCACACTCTTTTGAAAATCCTCAGTGGTGGAGAAGTTTCCCCCTTCGAGGAGGATCTGAGTTTGGGAAAGAGTCGAAAGCCCTTCTGAGCCAAGTCTGATGAATAAGGCGAGTGATCAGCCTGGGAAATGCTATTTTGAGCAAGAGCGGGGTTCAGGCATAAAATCACAAGACTGCTTTTATGTGTCTGTGACGGGGCGTGGGTGTGAATATGTGATTTGTAAACTAACTTGTAAAGGTAATTCTGAAAGAGAAGCTCTTAAAAGATTTTAAGCAGTGGCAGGATGGTTGGGAGACGGGCATATCCATTCAAAGCCATTGCTTCAAAGAGGTCAATTGTACTTGGAAATAGGAGCTGGAGTGTACAAACCCAGGTATGAGATCATGACTTGGGAGCCCCACTGGTGAAAGAAAGCAGCGAGGTTCCCCTGGAGCCTGGAGTGGAATCCACTCCGCGGCCAGGCCCGGGGCTGCACACATGTTTAAGGAGGCCCCTCGGTGGAAAGGCTGGGAGCAGCTGGGGGGCCCCCCTCCCAGGCCTGCTGGCTTGTGGGCTCTGTTCTGAATAACACAGCTAATTAAGGTAAGTACTATTGCAGCTCTGTGCTGGAGCTGCCGGGATGAGCCAGCCTTCCTTGTGTCACAGCTTTCAGATGAATCCATATTTCAGGGGTTAACAGCTCATCTGTAAATAAAATAAAATGTCCTCTGGGCTGCAGCCAGGTAGCCCATTCCTGCCTTTGGCCTGAATGTTATTAGCACGTTGGGATGGAGGCAGGCAGCGGGCAAGAGGGGGCAGCGGGAGGAGGGAGACCATTCGAAATGTGTGAGACCTCGGAAAAGTGATTGTGGTGACTGATTTCCAAGAGAGGTTTCCCCCTGCACACCCTATCGCCCTGGCCCCCAACTTTAGAAATTAAGCCCATTTTGAGACAAAACCTAACATAGTAAATTAGCTCCTTACTGCTCAAGGCCTCCGAACAGAATTACTAAGGCAGGGGCGCCAGACAGGCCTTGGAGGTCCGAAAACCTTCCCTGGACCTGGAGGGAGCGGGGGTAGGAGGCCGGGCTTCAGGTTTTGCTCCACTTTTTGTCAGAATCTCAAAGGTGACACCGAGAAAGACCCAGCAGGAGAACAGGGACGGTGTCTGTAGAGGCAGGCAGGCCAGGAGGAAGACGCGCAGTGAAGCCACTGCAAAGCTGCTCCTTTGACTAAACACAGCAATTTTTCTTTTAAACAATCTGGTACTTGACTATATTTAACTGTTATTTTATTTTCTAAACTGCTTTTGTGTGTGAAGCCCCTGTCTCTTCTTCAAGGGAGAGAGGAGCCCCGATAAAGCTCCACACTGCACCCTATGTAACCTCAGCAGAAGCCTTCCTCCCGCCTCTTGAAAATGTACTCAGTCCAGGGTAAACTTGTAAATTACACTGGCAATGGTCATCATCAAAATCAGGCAACACTCTCCAAACTTTCCTGTAAATCTGAAACTTTTTGGAGATAAAAAAGTGACAAAAAAAAAAAAAGTGACATCATTTCTAATGGTATAATATACGCCTACGTAGCAAAGAACCATCAGTCAAACTGGGTTATGCTTTGTTTAATTTTCCAGAATTCCCTAGGTGTGTGTGCAGGTGATATTTTTATGTCTGTTTTATATGTCTATCTATTTAGTCTCTTTAATAAGCTTGGAATGATGACGCACATGGGTTACATTAAGGGCTTGAAAAGTTTTCTCACATCCAGCAACACAAGAAATTACTCCCAGTATATCTAACTTGTCTACTTGTCTGCTCCCCTGTGAACGTTCCAGCAATCTTCCCTTTCTTCACCCCAATTTCAGCATGTGGTGAAGGCGTTAGCAAGGGCCGCGACACATTATGTCCCGGTTCCAGTTAGGTGAGGAGGAATGGTTGACGGTACTTTTAAAAGTGCACCCAGCTTTGGAAAGTATATTTGTTTTTTTTTTTTTTTTACAAACAGTCCAGCTGTAAAAAGCCTGTCATTTCTTAGCCTGTTGTAGTATTCCTACTGGCCAAGCTCTTTAACAGTTGCTTTCTTACACATTAACAGAAACAAAATACCACACACGCACAAACAGACGCAGCTCAGCTTTGACATTTCTGATACCATCCTTCAAAATATTTTTAAAAAGTTATTCCTACATTGGAAGTTCCAAAGGAACAGACACAGAGTTAAAGCTTTTTCTAAAATCTAAATCTGCACGAGTGTTTATTGTTTCCATGAAAAGCTTTCTAAGATGTGCACGGAAAATGAACTTCCAATAATTGTCTCCACAGTATTAATGTGTATCTTCTGTTGGGAGAAAATCTGTAACCTCATCAAGGAATAGAATTCAAATAAATTTTCATTGTCCCACTGCACAAAGCTAAGCTTAGGCGAACCCTAATTTGTTATTCATTCTTCCTGTTTAATTCATAATTTGATCCTAAACGTGGTGGCACAGCAGCGCCGCACAAATTCGATGGCGTCTGTCCTCAGTTACATTTCTTGCAGCTACTCAGGCTTATGTTTTATACTAAAAATGTTTTTAAGCTTACAGATGTGCGACCTAAACGGAGAGTGAGGAAGTTATTTTTTCTGTGCCTAGTGAGCCAACATTAATCTCACCAAATTCGGGGTCTCTTCTTTACTTTTTCAAAATTCTTTTTTTTTCCCCATTCTGGCTGGCTAACTGTGCTTCTCAGTATTTCCCAAACTCTTATCTGAAGCAAAAATTCCTCCTGACAAATGCTTTGGGTTTAAAACTAATGTTTTCCCCGTCTGAGTAAGTGCCATAGAAGTAAAAAGGATTTTGCAAAATATTCCACAACCTGATTTTTAATTTACTGCATCACCAGCTACTTTTATGATAATATTTAATCTACTGAAATAAACCAACCTTAGGGGGAAAAAAACAAACGACAACAACAAAGAGAAAGAGAGTTTAATTTTAGCAAGTCCAGTCTCACAGTAGGGGATAAAGCAAACCAAAACAGCCTCACCTAAGGGCGCTCACTTCTCCCTTTTTTTCTTTTTCTCTGTCTTACTTCCTTCTTTCCATTTATTTTTTCCTCTCCTTTTTTCTCCCAGTGGCTGGGCTAATCAAGTTAAAGGTTATGTTTCACTAAGTACATTTAACAAGTCTTAATTAGCAGAAGGCTCCAAGAAAGAAACTCTCCCCCCACCAAAAAATTTATAGAGCGATGATAAGTGTAATAGTCAACCGTGGTCCAGATGCGCGAAACCCTGAAATGAGAAGAAGGCTAGTGAACACGCCACTTCAGGAGGTCAAGTGTGGAAATGTGGCTCAGATACCCCAAGTGCCAGGCCACAATGGTGATAATGTCATTATTTATAAGTCAGGAAAACAGAGAAGAGAGGTAATAAAATGCCTCAAAATTTAGTGGGCTCCTTCAACTCAGGCACTTCAAACTTTTTACTCCAGGGCTCATTGTTTTAGAGAAAACTCAGGAGAAATGGCAAAGTGAACTGAGTATTCTGGGGGCTTTTTTTGGTCTGTATGTCTTGTCTGTTAAAACAGATCTTTTGGGAACTGAGCACTCTAGTGAGAGACAGTTAAGCCTAGCCTTGTGCACACAAAAACATTCCTGAACAACTATGCCCTAAAGATGCAAACTGTAGTGGAAACTGAGCCAGGCCAATGGACCCCTCTCTTAAAGGAACCGCTTCCGATCAGAAGGTGAGTTCCTCTAACAGCCTCTGCATTTTTAAACACTGGCCTGGATCAGGCAGCAGAAAGCCATTAGAATGGGCCCTTCACGAGTGGGAAGACATCATCGGAAGTTTTGCCTGTGTCTTTCGTAGAAAATGGTCCTCCCCGGGAGCACTGTACTCGTGGCTCCTCGTTCAGCAAAGGAGTGTGAGCCGTGACAACAGCACGTACATGCCCGCACATACCCTGTCCTCTGCCCAGCAGCTGCTGCAGCTGCAAATTGCAAGGCAAGTTCAAGAGGATGAAAGAGGCCAACAAACCCAAATCTACAGCGGCTACAGTCACGGAACGCTCAGAGAGAAAGTTCTGGTTATGTTAGGATGCTTCCCCTGGACATGAAGGGGAAGTTTCCTTTAAGCTCTGTAATTAGCTTGTTTGAAAGCTCTCTGATTCACCTCCTCGTCCTAATTCTTAAGATCATGAATTTTGCATTATTCTATGCACAATAATGCACATAAAATTAAATAAACAATTTAATTAATTTAATTAAAATTAAATATTAAACATATTGCATATAAGGAAGCTGCGCGTTTGATTTAATTGGGCGGGAGGACCCAAAGCAGTTTGGGTAACAGCGCAAAATAATTAAAAACAACAAGTACGTTAGCCTCTGGGTACAAGAAATAGTTGGGAGCCTCCTCCTGAGAAAGGTTTATTTAATTAAAATTAAACTAATCTTTGGAAAACATTTGATAAGCATTTCATAATACAAATCATAATCCAAAAAATGAGGCTCAGCCTGCCTCTCCACGATACAGGAAAATCATGTTAAATAATTTATCTCTGGCAGTAGCTACTCTCTCCTTTACACACACACACAAACACGCACACACGGTAATTCAATAGACAACATGTTTGCTAGGTTCAAATTCTAGGTAATATTTGATTCATCGAGAATCTAGATAAACATTAGCAAAATGCATTAAGCATAATATGTCCATAGTGAGAATTTAGGAGACTCAGTGCTTGATTTAGAAATGGAAATGGATTTTTAGAGCCAATAAGCCCTATCCAAAAGGATCTTTATGAGTTTATTTAAAAGGCAAACTCGAGTGTTTTGGGAAGTCAATAACCTGGTCAGCGCTAATGTAGCCCCGAAATACAGAAAGAGCTGGGTCCCCCAGTCATCCTCAGATACACTTAATTCACAAGGCATCACAGTCAGTTCTTCATACCCAGAGAAGAAAACCATTTATATTCCCACTTGTTTCATCCAGTTGGTGTGGCTGGATCTGTTATTCAGCTGCAGAGCGTTAGATAAGATTAGACACAGACCACAAAAGAAAGACAGCTACCAGGCCCATGTACACGCTTCCCCAGGAACTGTTCCCAGGGCCTGACCTGCCAGAACCCCCAGACATCCATAGTCTTTACCAAACTAGGGCACATTTTGACAACTACAGCCTGAGCAGGAATATCACCACAACCAGCTTTGTGGTCTAATTCCGAAGTTACTAAATGCATGCACCTGGGCTGACAAGTGCCTACAGGAATAACTCTGAACCTTAATTGTATACATTCCGGTTGTCCACCTCACAAACATCCCACAAACCTAAAGGAAGACCAAAATTAGACCATCCATTGGCTTGAATAATTCTCTTCACTTCTATTTCAGTATATATCACTTAGTCTGTCAGAGGGGATAAAATATTTTCATATATTCTAATGATTCATAATGGATAGTGCAACTATATTCATCCCAAAGATTCTCTGGGAGCATATAATAACGCATTTTGTTTCATCTTTACAGCAAAAGATTTTCTATATATAGCCTGACACCAAATCATATGCTTCAGCGGTCATATGTATCCTAAAAATCATTGTCGTGGGCTATACATACCCACAGGTGTCACACACATAGAAAAGTCTGAATCAAAGCTTAGTCTTGCCTATGCCAAGGTTATTTTGTAGTGTCTTTGCTCTGTAAAGAAAGCCACAAAAATATATATCATGCTATTTTATAAGCAGTTAATTCATAATGGCAACTAATAATTATTCCTGCAATATCCAGCATTCCTCCAAAAATTCAGCTAAGCTTGTAACGGCTTCTCTGTTCGGTTCAACTTTTCTTTGATCAGAAGAACAAAGTACCTTTGGAGACTTCCAGTTGGGCCGAGAGACACGGCGATCCAAAGGGTGGACTGCCAATTGCCAGACTTAAGAAAAAAAAATCTGGAAACTTGGCAAAGCTAAGAAGGATGCAAGCAAAAGATCCTAAAGCCATCTCCATTTCAATTAACTCTTTCACATAATTATTGGAAAAGGGTGTTTAACCCTCTAGAAAACACCCAGCGAAGAGCCTGGTGAGGCCCTGGCTTCCTCCAGCCAGGACCACAGCTGCAGAAAGGTTTCTCCTCTGCCATCCAGGGCTTGTCAATGGTGCCCTTCATTTGCATGTCAATCCTTTTACATGATTAATATGTATTTATTGACCAGGAGGCCTTCCCAACCTAGGACAAAGGGAGACAGGCAGTCCCCTTTTACAGGGCAGCCATAACTTTCCTGGCAGGACTGACAACTGTGCACAGAAATAATTCTCTTCCAGCTAGAAAGTTCCCACCGTTCAGACACATGGACTGATGGAAAGAAAACAATCTAAACCGAGCCCCAGAAGCTCAAGGGCACCCCTCCACTCCCTTCCCCATAAACTCATTCGTCTCCATCTCCTACCACCTCAAGTGGGGAGTATGGACAGGCCAGAGAAAAATGACCCACAGCCTGGGAGGCTGGCTGTCTGCTCCAGGCATGCAGGACTCTGAGGCTGAGCCTTGCCACACCCTGAGGTGCCTGAGGGAAGAGACCTGCCTTCTCCTGAACCGTGAATCTAGAATCGGCGAAGCTGCACCAACACATCCCATGATTCGACTCCTTATGAATCTTTTATCCACTCAACTACAGGATACCTTTTCCAGATTGACGTGTGGAGTTTTATTTATTAAACAGCAAAGTTCATTTAAAAAAAAAAAGTTCAGCCTTATGTCTACCATTAAAAATTCCCAGAAATTCTCTCCTCTTCCACTCCTCCCACGTAGGAAAAGAAAGAAATGACAGCCTAGATGGTCAAACAGTGGCATAAACTTCCATTTTCACTCTGGCATTTGCCTCTCGGAATGCCAGAGATGAGACTCTAGATAAGTTTAGAAAAACTGTGTGAGGGATTATGATGACTTGTTTGTCCTGACGCCAAGGATATGGAGTGAGATCATCCAAGAGGGTTTTTTTCGTCTTTATCGTGGTGGTTCTGGGACTTACTCAGTTTGATGGTTAGCTTCCCACCTCTGTGCATATGAAATTCTTGGCTCCACAGAGAGGCTGACAGCTTGCTGTCTAGGGTTCCCAAGAAAGAGTGCATGGAGCCATCTCTTTCATAAGGTACTTAACTATAGAAATTTATAAGAAAATAGGGACTTTCCCTTAGGTTGAAATAGTTCAAGTGCAGCCTCTTTGTAAGCACCATAACTGCTTGAAGGAAACACACACACACACACACACACACACACTCCCTCTCATTCATTAAAGGCCTAGGGTTTGAGTTCCTAAACTGAACACCAACAAGAAATGAGTCATCTTTCTGCTCTAAGGCCAGCTCCGAATTCCTCCCCCAGGATTCAACATCATGACAGGTATTCATTAGGGGTAAACTAACTTGATTTTAAAAGGAAATTCTGGGATGTCAGTCCCTCCAGTCTGTCCCTTACCTACACCCTAGCAAACTCTAGGAAATCAGGAGCACATGGTACCCTATACAGGAGGACCAGCCACAGGCCCGCTCTCCACCCACAGTCTTGTCTGGGCAAGGTGAGGGAAGCAGTTTAGATAACCACACTGCTATTGTTTGACTTCAACCAACTCCTATGTTACTGTGTCATTTTTACTCAAACTGGTTTACATGTAGAGACTGTGCCTAAAAGAATCCCAGAAAGAGTCCTAGAATTCCAAGAATGTAAACTTCAAGGACTGGGCCCACAATGGTGAACTTACCACAAGCAATTAGACATAAAATGGCCCCAGCAGGATGTTTCAAATTTCTGCCCAAGTTTTGCCCATAAAGAAATGTGATGCTTATGATGAAGAAGGTATTCTCCTTAATAATAACTCCAAAGAACGTTACCCAAAAATAGAGCTGGAGTCATTTTAACGATGCCCCTACAGTGTCATACACTTGCTGTGACACCCAGAATGCGAGCAGTCCCCCTGCATCCCAGTTCTCAATGCCCCATTCCACATCCAAGACCATGCTTCTGAAAGCTGTTCAAGACTTCTCTGCACAACCACATTTCCCAGAAAAACCTATCAAAAATGCAGGCACGTGTCAACAGCATCTGAGAACAAATACAAGGATGAAGAGGAAAAGTGTCAAGCAAAAGCGAATATAATCTCTAACTTCTGCAAATCTGTGGTTTATTCTACTAACCTAAACAGATTCTATGTGGTGGAAGTAAGGAAGTATATTTTATTTCTCCTCAAAATACTGACATCATAAACTAAGGCGGGTGCACCCAAACCTGACTTTGTTTTCTATTTCACAGATCGTAAGTTCAGCTGAGTTCACCAAGCAAAAATTGTCCCTCAGGTATTGCCTCTGACAAGACTGAAGTTAAGAGACAGGGTGGATCATGGTCACCATATTCCAAACACTCAGGCATAGCCTTCAGGAATTCATTGAACTCAACTGCAACTCTGGGCTATCCCACACCAACACGGGCACCAACGCGGGACATGAGGAATCCATCCCATGGGGCAGGCCAATGGTGGAGGCCAGGTTGTGTGATGGAATAATGGATCGGTACACAGCAGAAGGCTTTCCCTCTGATTTTTGTCATCATTAGAATCCAGCCTCTGTTCACTAAGGAATACCTTTTGTTCTAAGTCTTCAATGCACTGACCACCACCTCAGGCATTTTGTGGGGGAAAACAACAACAACAAAAAACCCCTCTTGATTTGAAAGAACGGTTGAATACTCCTGACTACCTCAACTCTCTCTTTGCCCCCTTCTTATCTAACGTTGCAGGCCATTAATCCAGAATGGGCACTAGAGCATTGGGTATTTGCTTTCACATTAAAATGACTGAGTCATTAATGAAAGTTGGCAACTACTCCTGCAGGCAGCAAGCCCCCTCCTCCTGGAGACTCAGCGCTGGGTGTTCAAGTGTATTTCCTGTCCCATAGTCCCCCACCCCCCAGCCAGCCTCCCCTTCCCTCACTGCATCAGTGGAACTTCCCCAGGCTCTGTGGGTGACCTCCCTCTCAAGGAACCATTTAGACTGCCCTTCTTGGCCACTGAAGACCTTTGTGGTGAAAGAGTCATGATTTACTAAGGGCAGAAATGGCAACTACATGGTCCCGACTCCCTCGTAAGCTACACACAGTCACCAGCTACATAATAAGGGAGAATGCAGCGTTTCCAGCCTGGTCCACGTTGACACCCGAGGGCAACTCTCACACTCACATTTCCATAAGATATCTTCTTAAGAAAAACAAGCCCCTCTAAAACACGACCAGCACCTTGACTTTCCCTGCGCCCTGTGAGCTGGGTAAGGTGAGAGGAAGAAGACGGTGGCCCCGCTGGTTGTTCCCCCCCAACAAACAATAGCTTCTGTGTTAGAGGGGCTCCCAGCCTGGTATGGATGGCCGGAATGTTGGAGTTAATAACACAGTGTCACAAAGGAATTTAAGCCTGAACTCGGAAATTCTCCGTCTAGGAGCATCTACTTTTCCCTCTTCAAACTTCCCTGCTCTGTCTCCAAAGACTAAGAACCCTCTGTCATTTTTCTCCTGGAGGCCATTTCACTTCCTTCCTTGTGAAATGACCAAAGAATCCTTGATTATGGAGGAGACAACCACCGGGTCACTAGGTGAGTCTTGGATCCATTTCCAAAATGACCCCCCCTCTGCAGAGGGGATGGCCTGCCTTGTGTAGGGGCTGTGTATATGTGCCAAAATAAAACTGTGGACAGAGAGCTGTCACTGTGGTCGCAATCTCTTGGCCAAGCGTGGAGAAGGTCATAACGGCTGGTGTAGGGTTGGAATGGGACTGTGAACCTGGTCAGGAGGCAGTCCATGGGGCTCCTGGCTCTCTCCTGGAATGCACCCCAAATTCCACGGGATTCCACTGTAAATAGGAAGTGAAAGGGAGGTGCTGCAGCGAGGATCACCAGTGTCTCCCACGTACACACAGACTCAACACCTCAGGGATCCTCAGGGGTAGCACTCTGGACACTTTCCCTGGTCCCAAAACCCTCAGCTCCCAAGTCAGGGGTCCGTGGCTAGGGCTTTATCCCATCCAGCGGGGCTTGCTTCGCATCCCCAGCGAAGGAGCGATTCCCTTCCCCAGGTAAGCCCCCTGCAGGGGCTTCCCCGAGGCCGCCTCACAGCCAAGTGAGCTTGTGAACACGGAGACGGCTGAGGATCCGAGACAAGGAGCTCGCTCGCTCGGTTTTTCTGGGCCGTGTTTGCCATTTGCGGGAATAAATGAAGCATCCGTAATCTCCATAAAAGAGCTTTCACGCTTCATTCTCTGAAACTAAGTTGGGGCTTAGACGGAAAGAAAAAGAAGGACTTTTAATTTAAAGTAATGATCATCAGCACTCTGGCTCTAGAGGGTCTCCAGGGTAGAAGGAGTGCCCACCCCACCCCGGGAAGCTGGAGGGAGGGCGTCGGCGCCGCGCCTCACCAGGCGGGTCTAGAATTGCTTGGATTGGTGGGCAAATCCAAACGCGGCAGCTCTCCTGGGAGCAGGACAGTGGTACAAACAAGACTCCCTGGGGTAATCGAGGAAGTGGGGGAGCCTCGGGAGCGAGAGATCGGAGATCCTTCCTCCCTGAGAAAGGAAAGTGCGCAATCCCAATGGAGGCCCTGAGGTCGCGGAGGCCACGACTGGGGGCAGCGGCAGTCCTCTTCTGGGGCAGGGGCCTCGCACTTCACGAGGGAACGTCAGCCGTGGTGGCGCCTCCCCCATCTCCGCGCATCTATGGTTGTTCTCACCAGGTGGCCGCTTCTGTTTGGGTCCAAGTTTGCACTTGGGGCGCACAGCACACTCAGCGCCTCCCTTCCCTACCCCGCACCCCCAGGTCCGGTCGAAGGGCCCCAGCAGTTCTGTCCCTGAAAGGGAACTTTGTCACTTTAGCTCAAAGAAAGTGGCGCGGGGGCGGCTACAGCCGTCAAATTGCCCCCTCCTTCAACACTCCCCCAACACTCGGGGCCCCTCACTTCCACGCTAGTCCCCAAACCAACAAACACTGGATTTCTCACTATGCACCAGCAATGAGGTCGGCCCGGGGAGGACATGTTGGAGAACAGATAAGAAACTTGAGGCCTGATGAGCGTGGAACTGCGTTCAGCCGTCCTCGCCGGGGTGTCTGCGACCAGATTCCCGTCGGAGGTTTCGGCTGCCGCCCGCTGAGGCGGAGGCGCTCCGACAGACCCCAACGTCGGGAGGCCGGCGGCGGGGGCCAGAGCGCACTCGGCACGGGCAGCGGGCGCGGGAAACCCAGTCAAGAATCGAGGAACGCGACCCTGCCCAGCCGCGCCCTTCTGGAAGCTCTGCGGGGCCCCGGGGGGCGCCGCCCAGAGAAGACGCAGAGCGAGGGCAAGTTGGCGCCGCTAGTATTACAGATATTCCAAGTAAACAGTGAACCCGAACGGGAAACCGCAGCTGTGCCTAGGGAAGCGAATTGGCCAAGTAACTCCAGAAAAGAAGGAGATGGGAGGTGGGCAAATGTCTGCGCCCTGAAGGTGGTCGCTTTATTAGGGGAAGAGGCTGCAGGGGTCAGGGCTGCTTCTGCAACTTTTCCTCTGCCCAAAAAAGGGTCCCGCAGCGGGGATTTCGGAAGGCGCTCACCTAGTCCGGGACAATTCAGTTGGCGGCCCTTCGCGGGCCGGGTCTGCCCCAGCAGGCACGCAGGAGGCCGGCGTCCGAGCCCTCTGACGCCGGGGCCTCCGGGCTGGCCAAGGCCGCGCAGGGCGCTGAGCCGGCGGGCCGAGCCAGCGAGGGTCTGGGCTCCCCGTGGTGTGTGCGCGCCGGCGCGCCTCCTCTAACCGTTCAGGACAAGTTGAAGCAGCACAAGTATAGTCGGGTCTCCGCAGCCTGGAGGCCCACCCCTCCTCCTTCCTTGTTGACCTCAGGCCCCCGGAGCCACGGTTTGTGCAGCCAAGACTGCAAACCGACGCGCGTTACCGCTCAGTGAAGGGCGCTCCCCCCGTGGCCACGACTTGGGAGCCCCCAAGTCTAAGGAGGAGGGAGCGACTGGAGAACATGGGCGGGGGTGGGGGGAGAGCGTGGCCGCCCCCGAGGTCAGCGATGGGCCCCACGCGCAGGCTCCAGGACGATGGCGGATGGTCCGAGCGCCCAGGCCTCCCTCTGAGCAGCGGAGCGAGGCAGACAGGGGCGCAAACTTGGGAGCTGGGCCAGGCGACAAGGGGAGACGGGGCGCGGGGAGGTGGGAGGAGGCAAGGAGTCGAAGGGACTCCCGGCCGCAACTGAATCCGAGCGGCCAGAGAGGTTAGCCGCAGGAGGGCGGACTCCGGAGCGAAAACGGAAACCTTGGAGCAGAGGACGAGGAACCCAGAGGCCAGGAAGCCCATAGAAAATGACAGAAAGGAAAGCGAACCCTGCCTAGACACAAATCGAAACTGTACAAAGAGCAGTCACTTGGGAGAGCCCGGGCGCAGGGCAGGGTGATGTTGGAGCCTGCGGCCGGAGCGTGGGTCCCGGTCACTTGCCCGGAGCCCGGCGCGAGGAAGTGGCCGGGGCAGCCTTTCCCTTCGGGCCCCAAGGAGCAAATGGGCAGAACCCGCGCCCTGCGCTGGGCGAGTTGTGGTTTCGCGGTTCCTGGAGGGAGGGTGAGCCCTGCATGCTCTCCCATCTCCAGCCCCCAGTGGAGCGAGGGGGCCCAGGGCGGTCTGGGCCTGCAGCCTCGGCCGCGCTGACCGGAAGTGCGTCTGCGAAGCGCCCTGCGCGGACCGTGCTGGGCGCAGGCGGCGCGGTCCGACTGGAGCGAGGCCAAAGTCAGAGATGCCCGGATGGAACGGGCGGTTTCCGCGAATGCAGCCTGGGCGCGAGTGGGCGAGGAGGAAGCGAGGGTAGAAACTGCGGATCATGGGGGAAAGGGGTCGTCTTAATCAGGGAAAAGAAGGGAATCTCCTGGGAACCTGAGACCCGGGTGGAGGGGCGTGCAAGAGCAGGACTTCGGGCCGGAGTTACTAGCTTGAGGGGGAAGTAGAGGGTGGCGCGTGAGAGCTAAGGACTTCTGAGATTCCAGAAGAGAGAATAGCCCTTATCCCTGTAACCCAAGTCAGCGCCGCTCCCTACCATGTGCCAAAGTCTCCATACTGCGGAGATGACAGTGCGCTGCGCGCCCAGGCACGCGGCCCTGGCCTTTTACGATACATAGTTACCGTGTCAACTTTAATGCGGTTTGATGTGACCTTGGCAAAACGACCCTGGGCCTCACTTTTCTCATCTGTAAAATGGGAATGATAATATACCACTCAAAGAAGCGTGAGAGGTTGAATGAAGTAAATTAAGTCAAATAGCTAGCAAGGTGAGCGGTTGGCCCTCTGTAAATAGTGATTATATTACGATTAATTTTAAGTTTCTGGAAGTGTCCTCTTGTGAATCACCTCCACTCTGTGAAATGGACGAGCCCTGCGCAACGGGGGTGAAGGGGGAGGGCGGGGAGAGACCTGCCGAGCTGGGTGCTGGGACTCGCTTTTGTTTTCTTCAGCATCTCCCCTGCCTTCAGCTTGGACGAAGTTGAGACTGTTACAGGCCGCTTCTCCCCAGCCCGACGAGGCCTCGGAGCAGTCACAGAGCTTGATCGGCCGCGTTTCCCACTGCGTTCGCTTGATCAGGTGGCAGAACGGTGGGTCTTCCAGCCACAGTTGGTGGGTCTCTGTCAGGGCCCTAGCCCACTCTCGCAGCGGTTGTGGCCGAATTTTAAATACTCGTGGGTCCCTCTCGTCCTTGGACACCTTCCATCTCGCCCACAGGGGGCTCCCTCCCCTCTGCGCCGTAATTGCTGCTGCGCCTGGACTCCAGGTCTTCGGGCCGCGGGAGGATGAGCGCACCCCTGACGGCGGCGCTTCCAACCGCCGCTGCGCTTGCGTGGTGACAGCGGGCAGGGAGGAATCTGCTGGTGGCTGTTTGTCCTCAAAAGCGTGCTTGTGTTTATAACCCATCCCCGACAGAGCTGACCCTACCCCATTCGCACAGCCAAAAGCCCAGTCAGGAGTGGTTGATCGGAGTCCTCTGTTGAAGATAGGATGTGTATGCCTGACACCCACAGTAAATCTCTGCTTTTCTACAGGCTCACCCGTACCCAGGGTCTTCCATTACTGTGGCCTGAAGTCTTCCCAAATGTCCCAAAGCAAGCCACCCCCATATCTGTGGGGAGAATTCCAGAATGGAAGGGCTTCATTCCACCTCCAGGGTGATACCTCAGTCAGGGAAGGGGGTATTTAGAAGCAGACTCCAGGAGCAAACTGGAACAGCTCATGACTTACCAAGCTCTGGGAGAAAGCTATTTAGGAAGTTTGCTGGGTCCTGCCCTTGGCCTGCCCCGCCCCAGGAGTTACACCTTTGCAGGTGCAGCGGCGTATACATGAGGGTTCTAGCAGCACGCCTGTGTCTCAGCTGGAGTCTCTGGGACCCAGCTGCCTCCAGAGAGGGAAGGGGCTGCCCCTCCTCTCCCCTGGCTGCCCAGACTCCAGTCTTCCTGCCCCCACACAGTCGACCCACCCACCGCAGCCCCACTTCTCTCTGTGGCCTCCATGGAAAGGATGGGGCAGCAGGGATGTCCCTGGCCCTGGAAACTATGTCCTGTCCCTTCACTGACTAGGAGTGAAGCCCACCAGCCGGGTCATGCAGGTGTGTATTGGACACCAGTATGTGTATTCCAGGACCAGGTATAATGTGTGCCGGAAACTTCTGCACAGGCAATATCCATGTGCTTGCTGGGAACACACCTCTATACATCATCCCACTTATATTTTTTGTATACGTGCACATATTTTACAGACGTGTGCATGTATACACATGGGTGAATGTGTGCTTGTGTCCTTTTCTGTGCAGAAGCGCGCACATGTGTGCTGAGTGGCTGTGTGTGCAATGACTACCCACCCAGTGGCACACGGGGAAGAGCACTGGGCTCACGGGAAACCTGAGGGTTTTGCCTCTCACTTGCTGTGTGCTTTGAGTAAGGCACTTTCCTTCTCAAGACTCTCCCCATCCTGTGAAATGAAACCTCTTTATTCAAGAATCCCTGAGGAGCCCCACCAACAATGGGACTTCATTAAAAGACCAGCAGCATTTGGGGAGGAGTCGGGGCTGGCAGAGTCCCCAGCCCTGTCCCTTTCTACAAGTTGCCACACAGGAGTAAACCTCTCACCTGAGTTCACACTGGGAGAGGAGAACAAAGGTCTCTGGTGAGGGTGAGGAGGGGTGCAGCAAGCCCCATGCATGGGAGGCCTGCTGCCTCCCCCAGACAAGTGGACAGGATCTCCACTTTGAACCTGTGGTGACTTGAGCAAAGCTAGGGGAGGACTGACTGCAGGGTCCCCCTGCCCCTCCCTGCCCCTTCTTCTCCAACACAGAAAAAAAAAAAACTAGGCTGACCAATGGAGGAACAGATGACGGCCACTGCAGAGAACCACAGCAGACTCCTCATCTAGGGTGAGGAGTCTGGCTAGGGCCTCTCCGACCCTGGCCTCGGCCTCGGCCTCTGGGTGTCAGCCAAGGCTCACCCCTGCCCCTCGGCTAGGTCTTTTTTACTGAAGGCATCGGGTAGGGGAGGGGAGGCTTGGTGGCACAATGGCCTCCTTGGTGATATCCACTCTGGAAGCCCTGCCACAGGTCACAGGGCTGTAGGGGCCCCGTAGGGGGCAGGCTAGCAGGCCACTCCATCTCTGTGACCTGGGCAGTCCGCCTAGGGGGCCAGAGAACAGGGCACACATACACACACTCACAAACACCAGTCACTACTGGCACCCGTACACCCAAAACACACACTTCCACTTCCCAAGCCTAAATAAATAGACTCAATACCACCCCCATACAAACGCCTGCACACAGTACAACCCACAAATGGATATGCGCACACGGCCATACAACGCAGCTCCACACACCCAAAGTCCGGCTCCTGCCTCCACCCTCATCTGCAGCCTCCTCCTTCTGACCCTACTGAAGGAAAGGGAGCTTCTAGCAAAAACCTTTGCCCTCAGAAAGAGCTAGGGATCAATACTGTTTAGACTCGGCCAGCGTGGATTTCCTCCTGGGCTGAGGAAGATTTAAGTTTATAGTTCAATCCAATCTTAAAAAAAAAAAAAAAAGGTAGACTATGAGGAAGTTGGGAGAGCACACTCCAGTATTTATTTCAATGCAGCGCAGACTTTAATACACAGGCGGCTCACTAAGCCAGCCCCATAAATCAGAGAAATCAATGCCTGTTTATGATTATTATTACTTTCTTTTTTTAGAGGAGGTGCAAGAAAGAGGTCTGACCAGAGTCCTCCTCCCCTCTCCTCTGCCCCAATCGGGAGGAAGGAAACAACGACGGGGGAGGGCAAGAAGATAGGAAAGTCATCGTGGACAATGACTTCTCTGGGCCTTGGCCAGATTCCTGAGGTAAAGGCAGCTGTAACAAGTAGATGCGACATAGACCAAGATACACAGCCACAGAGGAGGCACGGACCACACGTTTAAGCCCTCAGAACTTCAGTTTCCTCCACAGAACAATGAAGAAAATTCTATTTGCCCATAGTGATTGGAAGATAAAAGGTGATAATGGGCAAGAAATCACATGACAATAATAACACCTCCATACACTTACTAATAGAGTCATGGGGGGTAACCACCTCCTCCCTCTCCCCCTGGGTTAAGGGGGGAAGCTCTTAGCTTTGAGCTCTTGGAATAAGTGAAGAGGCGCCTGAAGGAACAGGATGCTTCCTGGAACTGTTTAAGTTGGCCCCCGTCCTAGCCTCTGAATCTGGTGATCTTGAGGGGCTAAGGTATCCTAAGGGGCCACAATGGGGAAGGGAGAAGGAAGGCAGCCCAGTTTCCAGGCGCTCATGATGTGAAGCCCTCTGCAGAGCTGGCACTCTCAACACTGCATCTGGGTGTGGCCAGGACCCTTCTTGATGTCTGAGCTGTCTGGGCCAGGAGAGGGGTACCTTGGGCCCCTGGTCTCAGGCCCTGTAACCTGTAGGCCTGCAGAGGGCAAAGATTCCAGGCTCCCCTCCCCGCCAAGGGAAGGAAGGGATGTACCTCCAACCACCAGAAAATGACTCTCCTGGGCCATCCCAGGGCAGGCCCATCTCACTGCTTCCAACGCTCCACGACAGGACTGGTGGGGCACCTGTTAGGGGCAGAGGTTCCGCCACGCGCCCCAAGGACGTGTGAAGGGGGTGGAAAGAAGAGATTTACAGCAATAATGTCGGGAACCCATGGAAATGTCCAGTGTGCCCTCCAACTCCGGGCCACCAAACCCCAAGCCCCCCAATCCTTGAGCAGGGACTTGGAGGGCCCCTTGACTTCCCGGACTTGGACCTTAGCAGTGTCACTTCCCCAGACATCGCCCCAAACCAGGGGGACTTTTTCAAGAAAAAAGACAGAAGGAAGGACTGGCCATTCTCACTTCTCACAAAGTCAATCCTGCATGGACAACAGGAAAGAAACCCAAGAAGGGAAGAGCACAGGAACAGAGTTCCCATGTGTGCAGGAACCCCACAAACACACCTGCAAACATTTTGGCATGCAAACACAAATGAGCACATGTACCCACACGGTGAACTTGCAAACATCCAAGTGTGCATCGAATCTCAGAGAAATGAACACAACACTCACACATGCAGGGATACACAAAACCGAGTCAGTACTCCACATCTGCATATGATCACACATGCACACAAGCGTCTGGAACACCTACATGTCTAGCCACACATGTACAGGTACATACATACATACCTACTGCAGAAAAGAGGATGGAAGGGGCGAGTGGAATTTACCATTTAAAAAAAATCCTGGACAAAAGGGAGATGATGCCCCCCGAGAAGGGACCTCCCCTCCTTTCTTCTAGTCTGAGTGTCCCACTGCCTGCCCAGGAAGAATAGGCCCCAGGGTGGGGGGGCAAGAATCGAGACATTTGCCTCTGGGAAGTTGCATCGTCCTGAGGGTCCTGGGGGCTTGTATCTGCGCCCCCCTCTGTCAGGCAGCAAGCCAGGCTTTGTTGGGATTCTGAGAGGGACCCTGCTTAGGTCTTGGGTCAGGCCCAGAGCAATCCCAGCATCTGTCGCTTTGCATAGGTTCCAGGCATCCGGGCCTCCTCTCCCCCGGCTCTGCGGGCCCATGAGATCCAAGCCCCGCGAGGCTCCGTGTGCCGTCCTCCACCCGCCGCTTCGCCAATGGAATCACTTCTCCAAACGAAGAGCAGCGAGGTCCAGGCGGCCCCGGGCAGAGGTGCCCCTTGCCCTAGAGGGCCGCTCAGGACAGCAGGCGGCCCTCACCTCTGTCTCGCCCTGGGAAGGCCTTCTGCTTCTACAGGAGAAAACCGCAAGCAAAACCCGCACCAGAAAAAAAGGAAAAGGAGTGGTGCAGGCTGAAGCGAGGAGCAGGTGACGGGAGGAGGCCGCAGCCGGCTGGGCCCGGCCTGGCTCAAGGAGCAGCCCCACAGCCCGGCAGTGTCTCCGAAGTCAGGACTGGGGGGACCTTTGGGCTCCTTCGAACGCAATCGGAGACCAGGCATGTCCCGCCAGACCCTGCAGACCCGGACCCTACCCGGATCTTGCCGCCTCCACCACCGCGCTCCCGCCGCCCCCGTGTTCGTTGCGCGGGCTGCCCCGGGCTCCCCGCCCGGCGAGTGCGCGCTGCGCGCGGGGCCGCCGTGTGCCCTGCGCCCACGCCCTTCCCGAGCCCGCAAAGACGAGGGCCGCCAGCGGCTCGTGAGCACAGTGTACACTTTATTTCAGACTACAGGTTTCTGAACATAATAAAATCTTTGGCTTGTAGCGGCGGTTCAGTCTCGCAGTCTGTGGGGTCGTATTTCTCAACATGTCTCCGGAAAACGAAAGGTGGGGGCAGGACAGACAGACCGACAGTAGGGGCCTGGGAGGTGGGGGAGAGGCGAAGGGCAGACACGCGAGGGAACACACTCTCACGCACACAAAGAAAAGTCCCAGAGAAACCAGGGCCAGCGATGCGGGGCGGGAGGCACCGGAGAAGCGATAACATTCAAAAGAAAAAGGCAACGAAAACGAAACTGGGCCGGGGGCAGCGAGGCGGAGGTGGGGGACAAAATAATTATAATAATTATAATAATTATAACAATAATAATAAAGGAGATTCATAAAAAGTCCAGCAAATAGAGATCGCTACACATATTTCTTTTCCTTACCTGAAATTAAATATATACAAGGTCGTAAGCGGTTTGGCTAGATAGAGCTTTAAGGAGTTCGCAGCTTCGTCCCTTATACTGTGAACAGAGAACAGATCGTATTTTTCGATAGCACCTGTCCGAGTCTTTCTCCCTTTTTAAAAACGTTTCGTTCCAAGGTGATTCGTGATTCTCCATTCAGAGGAACTCTTTCTCTCTCTTTTCCCTGTTGCTCCCTCCCTCCTCTGCGATGAGTATTTGTGCCCGGCGTGGGGCCGGGGAGGCGGCGGCGGCGGGGCCAGGAGGGGGCGCGGGCGCGGCGGCCGGAGCGCGCGGCCCCAGCCGGCGGCGGCTACTCGCTCTCGTCTTTGTCCTGGACCGTGGTGGTAGAATGGTTGTACAGTCCCTGCGCCATGAGGTGCAGCGCCAGGCCGTTCTTGATGCCCGTGGCCTTCTTGATCTTGGCGCGCTTGTTCTGGAACCAGATCTTGATCTGGGACTCATTGAGGCTGAGCTCCTGGGCCAGGGTCTGCCGCCGCTGCTCCGTGATGTAGCGGTTCGCCTGGAACTCCGCCTTGAGTCTCTGCAGCTGCTCGGCCGTGAACGCCGTCCGCGGCCGCTTGTCCTCCTTCTCGTTCTTCTTCTTCTTCAGCTTTCTGGTGCGCGGACCTGCAGCGGCGGAGAGGGCCGGTGGGGGTGGGGACGGAGGGCAGAGGGGAGGGGGAAGAGGGCAGAGGAAGCCGTGAGAATTGCAGAGCCAGCGGGGATCGCGCCCGATAGCGGAGGCCCTGCTGTGCCCCCGACGCCCTCCCGGCGGCTAGCCCCTGGATCAATCGCCTGGCTGGTGGGGTCCCCGAGTTCCCTTCTGGGGGGCCAGAAGGGCCGCGCAGGAAAGCTGGCCGAGGTTGTAGGTGCACCTCACACTTCAATTCAGAACAGGAGAGCCCTGTGACAGGCTTAAATCACAGAATCCAAGATGGAGAGAGATTTGGAGCTCCATCAGGCCCAGCCCAGAGTTGGAGATCAGGAGACTGCTGTCTTCACAGCCCTGGAATAAAAAGAGGCTCAAGACGGGCAGCGAAGACACTGGGGCAGGATTGCCCCGGGAGAATGCCAGCCTGCATTCTCTAATGCTCCCTTGCTCCTCAAGAAGCGCACCTACACCTGGGTTCCTACAGTAAGAGCCCATCTGCTTGTAGCTGTCCACCCAGAAAACAAGGGGATGCAGAGGGGGCCGTGAGAGGTTGCCTAGCTCGAAAGGATTTGTATCAGCTCTATCTTTTCTTTCTTTTTGGCTTAAACGAAGCCCTTTCTAGGGTCTCACACAGAAACACTGACTACTCCCTTCTCTGAAGGGGGAGAAAGGGCCTTCACCCAGTTGCATGACTTACCCACATGACCCTGATCCCTGGGTTCTCTGCTTTGCCCCTCGCATGGTGCCAATAAGAAAGAGAGGGCTCTCCCCATTCCTCTACTCAGCTGCACAGGCCGGGTCTCCCTTATCTCCTTTTTGAACACAGGCTGAAATTTCAGGATTGAAAACTCCCGAATAACAAAAACAAGCCAGCTCTGCTTTCCCTGCTTACCTATGCCATTTGCAAGAAGACTACATCCTCCTCCCCTGTCTGTGAACAAAATAGGGGCAGAGCGACAGGCACAGAAGGACAATCCCAACAAAAATCTGTGCTTTGCCTTAAGATGGATATGGGAAGAGGCTACAGGAAATCTCCCCAGGAAGGTGCAGTCTCCCTCAACAGCTAGTCTGGGAAGAGGGCTGCTGTGGGTCCAGCTCTGGAGAACGGAAGAAGACAGAGGAGGCAGGCCGTAAAGCCCACACTTCTGTCCACCAGCCTCCACACCCAAGGCTCTGGCACTTACTCGCTGGGCCCTGTCCTGGTTATGGGAGCTTACTGAGCCAAATTAGGTCCCTGTCAGGCCCGTTAATCTCCAAAATGGTCAGGAAGGAAGGGTCTTCACTGGCATCTCCAAGTCTAGCAATAGAGGGCCTGGGCAGCTGGCTCCTGAGGCAGACCAGTGCCTGGGGTCACCAGCTGTCCTGTGACACAAGGGTCCAGGCCTGGATGGCTGCAGCGACTCAGGTCTGGGTTGAGGTTCATCTCCCTGAACTGCTCATACAAGAGAAGGAGCCAGTGCCCTATGTCCCCAGACCCCTAAGAAGGAAAGCGGCCAAGAACAAAGACAAGGCCCGCTCCTGAGCGCGGTGCAGAAAGCACTGGAAGGCGGTGCGGAGGGAGGAAGGCCTGGCTTTAGATTAGTAATTAGCTGAGCGGGCAGAGATGACCCAGGAAATGTGCCTTTCCCCAGAAAGGCCCCGCCGCGCGTTGTGCGTCCAGGACGTTGTTAGAGTGTTGTGTGTGTGTGTGTGTGTGTGTGCGCGCGCGCGCGGAGGCACGGACACTTGTAATAAAATCGTAGCCTCCCGGCCAGCCGAGCCGCACGGCCTGACAGCTCAATCACTCTATCCATCAGGCGAGTCAATCAAAGCAGCTTTTCGGAGGTTCAGGGAGCCGGACGTGTCAATAACGGGGCTCGAGATGGCGGGGGCTGATAGCGCGCATCGATCCGCGCCGGCCGGCAGCCGTGGGGAGGCTGAAGACCAGCCGGAGTAAGGCGGCACACCAGTTCCCTGTGCCAGGCCTCCCGCCGGACCCGGGTGCCCGGCACCCCTATGGTGGTCCAGAGCCCCTGCCGCCCTCCTTGCGGCGCCCACCGGGCTCCCTGGCGCTGTCGGCCGGGAAGGCGAGCAGGCCTCGGCCTCCTCCCCCCGGGCCTACTGGCTGTCCCGGGGCAGATCCGGGCTTCGGATTCTCCAAGGGCAAGAGACATGCGGAAAAAGGGCCGAAGGAAAGTCGAGATAAAACGGGCTTACGGCTGGCGGAAGGAAATCTGCTAACTGGCAGATGTGCAGCAGAAAGGAGTGAAAGAAGGAAGGGGCCGGGCCGGGCAGGGAGGATGTGGGAGCCTGGGAGCCGTGCCGCGGGGAAGCTGCGGAGGAGGCTGGCTCTCCTGCCCTCGGCTCCTGTTTCTGGGCTGCGCCTGACCTGGCTTCTCTCCTCTCCCACTGTCTGTCTGTCAGCTCCAGAGAACCAGGAGCCAGGGGCTTTCCGCACCCACCGTTTCGGCAACCGCCTTTCCCTGGATCGTACCCACCCGGATCAGACTCTCTTGGCGACCCAGCCCGGGGAATAGGGACAGTGATCAGACGCTTTTCTCTCTGTTTATGCTCAAATCTCTCTCTATGTAAATGAACTCTCCTCAGAAAATACCGAGATGGTATTTGTGTCTGTAAGAACATAAGGTGAAGATTATTTCTCTGATCAAAGCCTTCCTGGATTTTGGCCTCCGCAGGACCAGGCTGACGAGATTTCAGACCCATATTCCTAGGCCCACTTTCCCGCTGCCTCTAAACACCCCTTTCCCTGGCAGAAAAGTCAAAGACTGATTGCGTCTTTCCTAAGAATAGGAAAGGTAAAACACAAAGAAGGCCCGAGGGCTTCGGAGTCCAAAACCGAAGAACCCAGACTCGAGCTCCCCGTGCCCTGAACTGTCGCCTCCCTGGTGATGGCTGCAGAGGCCAGGAGCGCAGATCTGGGTCCACACCCGGTTTTGACGGGGACCGAGAGTGAGCCTCGAGGAGGAAGCAGGCTTGAGAGAAGCGAGCGCCCGAGGCCGGGTTTGCTCTCCCCAGCACGGCGGCTGCGAGTTCGGGGGCGTCCGCGGGGTGGAAGGCATGGCGCAGCCTGCGGTTGAGTACTCACCGGAGGACGGACGATCCGAGTAGCGCGTGCAGTAGACCCAGGCGGGCCACACGAGGGGCTGCTGCGAGTCAGTTTTGACCACGGGCCCGCCGTTGGCTGAACCCATAAGCAGGATGGCCGGGTTGCCGTGCTCCGGGTATTTGGCACTCTGCGCACCCGGGCTCCCCACGCCGCCTCCACTGCCGCCGCCGCTGTCCGAAGGCTTGGCCGCTGCTGCTGCCGCCGCCGCCGCCACGGCCGCTGCAGCCGCCGCCGCCGCCGCCGCCGCCGGGTTCCCAGCTTTGGACGCGCCCGCGCCGCCGCCGGCAGCTGGCGGGGAGCCGTCGGGTGGGCCACAGTTCGCATCCGGGGCGCACAGGAGCGAGGCTGCGCTTGGCGCCCGCGTGCCCAGCGGGTGGACAGGGTCTCTACCTGCGCCGGTCTGGCCTCTGTCACGCTCCACCCGGCTTCCTCCTGCGCCTCCTCCGGCCGCCGCCGCCACCAGGAGCTGCGGCGGCGGCTGCTCCTTTTTGCAGCCGAAGTCCGGCCTCAGGATGTTGTCGATGAAAAAGTTGGTGGTGCGGTGCAGCTGGGCCGCGGGTTGCGGCTGGTGAGCAGGCGCCGCGAGATGCGGCTGCGGCGGCGGCGGGGGCGGGGGATGTGGGGGGAGGTGCGGGTGGTGGGCCAGGGGCGGCAGGCAGGGCGCCGCGGGCGGCGAGGGGGGCGCGGGCTGCGGAGACACCGGCACGCTGTCTCCATCGCTGCCGCTGCTGCCGCTGGCGCCGGGGCTGAGGCTCAGGCTGAGGCTGCCCGGGGCCGCCGCCACCGCCGCCGCGCCAAGGCCCGAGTCGCGCTGACTTTTAGGTTCCGGCTGCTGTTCTTCCATGCTCGGCCGCCCCGCCGCCCCGGCCGCCGCGCCGGCCCCCGCCCCCCCCGCCTCGCTCCCCACCCCACTTTGCCAGCGGCCCGTGGGGGTGCGCGGAGGAAGGAGGCCGGCGAAGCCCCAGCGAAGGCACGGGGCGGGTGCAGGAAAAAAGCCCAGGCGCCTGGCCTGGATCGCTCGCTCTTATCGAGCAGATAGATCTTGCTGTCTCTCCCTCTCTCTAATTTGTAGACATCCAGATATGGAGGCACTTGGCTATTTCTTTTTTCTTTCTGCAACCAGATTCAATGATTTGTTTTAAATGGGGAGTAAGCCACGCCAAAAAAAAAAAAAAAAGAAAAAGAAAGAAAGAAAAAAGAAAGCAAGAAAAAAAGAAAAAAGCTCCAAGAATTATTTTTCTTAAAAGAAAAAAAAAATAGTCTTTAAAGTCTAGCCATCTTCCTAGGCAGTAGTGAGGGGTTTGACTTCCCCGAGTGTCACGCTCAGCTGTGCCCAGAGCGCGAGGCTGGCAGTGCCTTTAATCGCCTTTGCTTTTTTTGCAGGGAGAGCGCGTCTCCGCCAGCGCCGGGGCTGCCTTTTTTTTTTTTTTTTTCAAATCTCTGACAGCTCGGATCTTTGCACAAACTCTCTGGCTTAAAAAAAAATCACCCAGGCACACTTTTTGCCTTCAAACCGGAAGCACGTGAGTCAGGGCCGCACGTGTGCGGGGCCAATGGCGAGCCAGGACTCTCGCTGACACCCGGGCCTTGGCCCAATGGGCGCCCGCGGGACTTTGCGGATAAATAATCCGGGGGCGGCGGCCGCGGGCGGAGAGGGGGCGCCGTGGCGCTGGCCCCGCGCGTCCGGCTGGCCCTCCCCGACACGCACTCGAGCCCCTCCCCCTCTTTCAGGCCCGGAGCGAGGAAGGGGCAGAGGAGACCGAGGAGGGGTGGGTTTCGGGGTGTAGGCAAATAGAGAAGCAACTCCATAAACAACTTGTTGGAGAAATGCAGGATTATGGGTGCGTGCGCGCCGGGCGCAGGGTCAGGAGGCAGGGGCCTCGGCTCTTTCGCACCCCCACGCCTAAGAAACTCAGCCTTTTATTTTCTCTCTCTCTCTCCTTCTTGCTATTATGAAGGGTGAAAGGTTGTTGTCACTGTCCGTGTGTGTGTGTGTGTGTGTGTGTGTGTGTGTCTGTAGTCGTGGAGGAGGGTGATACCAGGAGGGTCGGAGATATGAAATAGACCTAGAGTTGGTTACTTGCAGAGAAGCAGTTTATTTTTCGCAAACAGCAAACCCTGCAGGCTAGCTGCTCCTAGCTGGCATCGTCTGTTTGTAGGTTTACAGTGCGTGCCGGCCAGCCGACCTATGTGTCCTTTCCGCGGTATCTGCACCCATGCCCTTCCCTGTCCGGACCTTCGACAACCCCCAGGAGCTGTCCTGGCGCCATTAAGCCAGGCCCAGAGGGCGCGAGAGAGCCGGAGCGCCAGCTGCACCGGGCGCCTGTTCCTCCCTGGCCGCTGGAGTCGAAGCTGTCTGGGCATCGTCGGGTTATCCCGGGCGGGTCCCCGGGCCAAACAAGTCAGGGTGCGGATGCGCGCGAGGCCCCAGCTTTTGGGTTCAGGGCAACCTCAGTGTTAGATTTTTCTGCAAAGTGAAATCAAACAAATAAAGTACTGCAACCTTGGTGTTTGCCCTGGCCAGCTGACGATGTGGACAGCGAGTTTCCCCCGGTTGCCCACATTTTCCTGGGGTTGCTCCCGACTCCCTGGAGGCCTCTGGTTCTAAGACCCTTGCGTGTTCTTCCCACGCTTTGGGGGGACTGCAGGGACTCCCGCCGCTCCCACCCTCACAGAGATCTGTCTCCAGTTCTTGGGGCTCTTTTTCGCTGTTTCTTGGTTAAGGCACCCCAAAAAGTTCTCGCATCTCCAGGGATGGGGTGGTGGGAGGTGAGACGCTGATCACCGGTGGGGTTTGTCCGTTGAGCCGTTTTGGAGGGCCAGTGTCCGACTGTGTGCTGAAGCCTGCGGTACGGGAGAGTGGCTAGAAAGGCACGGGCAACTGAGGCCTTCGCGGGGATGTTACTCGGAGCTCCAGCGAACCTGTTCGCCCTGACCACCATTCTCAACTGGGACGGTGGAGAAAGGATCTCTTTGGAGAAATTGGTGGGAGCATGCAAAATAATCCCCCAGTGCCCAGAAAAGTCACAGAGGGTTAGGAGGAAAATAAAAGAAAAACCACAAGCTGAACCACCTCAGTAGCAGGAGTTTCTCAGAGGGGCTGGTGGGGAGCGGGAGTGCATATTGCTAGCTGCATCTTCGGGTCAGCCGAGGGTCTTGCGATACCCGGGGCTCTCGCAGCTCCTAGTTAGACCTGCCCGGCGGCCAGGGGGCAGCGAGAACCACTTTCCAGAGCGTTGCTCTAAGCGGCCCCGCCACGGTCTCCTCAACGCCCCTCCCAACCCCACCTTGGAGTCTCCAGGGTCCTCTTCAGTTCCACGCCCAAGGGCTCCCCGAAATCTGCCGGCGCCCCCACCCATTCTCCCCGAAATGGGGGTGGGATTTTATTTATATTTAAGTTCGCAAAATTGAAATCTTTATCCCGCAAGCGAGCGTGGGTACTTAATTAAATTCTAATTAGGACACTATCAATATCCTATTTAGCCGCGTAGCTTTTGTGCACCGCGGTCCCTTTCAGCGCCGTAAATAGGGTCTCGACGCCTTATCTCGCCTGCAGGAGACGCCTCGAGAAGGGCTGCGGAAGATAATTTATAGGTTTTAATTACTCTTCATTCCGCCTGATCAGCTTGGCGTTCATCACAGGCCTGTGAATAAAACCCTGGTCAAAAGCTCTGTCACATCGCGCTGGCAAGACGCTTAATCAAAGTGAGCGGCCCCGCGCGCCGCGCGGCCCGGCTCCTCCACGTAATTTCCAGCCAGCTGATAAAGCCAGCTGAATAATGCGGCGGCCCTTTGGAGACACCATTTACAGAAATGACTTTATTGACGGCTTAACGTCGGTAATTCATTTTACCTTTCATGTAGTGGAGCCCGGATTTGTTACAGTAATGGGATGATAAATGCACCCGCGGCCCACGAGCTCGGGCTGGATTAGGCGGCGCTTTGCGCGCTGGTTCGTCCCCCCTGCCTCCCCCAGGCCAGGCCTGCGCCAGCCGCACCTAGCGCTGCCGGCTCTCCAGGACCCCCACCCAGGCCCACGCCCTTACGCTCCTTACTGAAAATGAGCATACTATTGGGAACTCGGTGTTAGCGGGTTGGTGTCCTGGCAAGCCTGAGGGTGAGGTGTGTGAGTGCTGACAGTGAGCAAACGGTGGCCGAGGTGGGCGTGTGAGGGGTCCAGAGGACTCGGAGTGAGCCCAGAACTGGGCATGTGGGTGAGGAAGGACAGGCAGGGTGAGTTGTGTGTACAAGTATGTGGGTAAAGGGGTTGGGGCTGTGTGGAGCAATGTGTGTGCGTGTGTGAGTGCATTTTCGTGGTAGTCTTTTTTCGGGGTACTCATAGAAACCTCTGGAAATTGAGGAATTTCTTCCAGCTTGATAGATGTCCAGGTGGGGATGGCAGGGAGGTGGGTTGGCAGGAAGCAGGCAGGGGAGTCTGCCAGGAATGAAATGGAGCCCTTCTCAAAACGCCTTCTGCTCCTGGGCCAAAGCTATGGAAGTTTGGGGGCCCCCAGTGCCCATTTCCATTGCCTCAGAGTTCTGACCTGTGCAGTTCCCCTGGGGCAGGAGGCCCCACAGAAGGCTACTGACCTAATCTCATCTCTGCAATAAATTGTCCCCAAGTTCTGCTTCCATATCCAGCCCACATAAAAGTGGAGACTGACAAGAAAGAAAACGATTTTGTTTTGTTTTAAATGCCAAAGAGGGGGGAAATGCCCTACGATTGCTTTCGCCACTTGGAGGAAGAAGGGGCCTGGAAAAGGCTCAGCGGTGGAAGGTGGGGTAAGTAGGACAGGGAGAGACCCCCATGCCTCCTGCCTCTGTCCCATTCCCAGACTTCTCCATTCTCTGCTGCTCACCAGGGGCTTCCATGGAGCAAAAGGCACCTGGCCAAACAGATGGGGAGAGTGTCTTTGTGTGTTTAGGGAGTGCTAGAGAAGTTTGGGGCTCACAGACTAGGAAGGCTGATGAGTGTTTCTCAAGGTGAAGGCTGAGAAATTGGACCTTTGCTTCTCTCCTTTCCCAATCTTGCAAAGATCACTTATCGATTTGGGATTTGGAGAGTGGCCCGTGGCTGTGGGGCCCGGAGCCTGTATTTGTGCCTATTTGCTTGTGTATGTGAGAACCACAGAGAGAGAATCAAGTCTGCAAAAGCACTGTTTGTGTGTCTGTGTGTATTTGTGTGCAAAAGCACTGTTTGTGTGTCTGTGTATTTGTGTGCAAAAGCACTGTTTGTGTGTCTGTGTCTATTTGTGTGCATGGCAGGAGGCTGGTGTATACACACGTTAGTGTCCACCCAAGTCTGCCTCACCAGTTGGGTACGGAGAAAAGCGCTCGCTGAGGGTTTTGGTGTCTGCTGTTCAAAACAATCTCCCACCAGCCTGCATTTCCGCAGGATTTTGGATTTCGTTCAGTCAGAGACAAATGTCATAGTCCTGCCTGCTTCCACCTCTCTTTTGAGGATGGGTTTGAAGAAGAGAATTGCGAAAGGAAACTGTGCAGCCTGGCCAGGCGTGTGCGCGATGGGCCGAGAGTGCGAGCATGTTGCATGCACACGGTGGTAATCGCATTTCGAGTGTAGATCAGATGGCGGTGGGGCCTCGTGGCGCGGGACATGAATGAGTTGTCGCAACACAATAGCGCACAGCCTTCCTACGGGGACTGGGTGACCAGCGGTTTTGTTGGGAGTGAATGCGAGGAGATTTCTGCTACAAGTGCCGCGGTATTATTATGAGCCGGAAGGTCAGACTATACATCGCAGGTCCCCAAAGCCTATAGACCTTGGGAAATGTGGGGCCTCGAGCCACGTCATTGTACCCGACAGTCCTTTCAATAGACTAATTCAATTAGCGCTCGGGGTTTTGGTCTTCATTTGGAGGCGATAATAATGTGGGGGGGGGTGGGTGGGTGCAGGGCGATTCCTTGGGTATTGGTTAGGGATCCTAAGCAATTCTGCCGCAAGCTCGGAGTGGGACTCGGGGAGGCGGGGGAAGGGAAAAAGCTGCGGTGGGTGGGGGGTGCGTGGGAGGCAAACCGTGGAAAATAAAAAGCTCTGTTGCCTCTCGAAATTGGGGCGGCAGCTTTGTTTGTAGATGGCCCAGAAGACTGGGGATGGGAGGGTTGGGGGGAGGCAGAGAGAATTTCTTTTTTCTGTGTGCATGAAATACGCCCATAAATGTCCAAGTTCCTAGAAAGCCGGAAAAAAGCCTGCTGTTGGAGGTTGTCACCTTTGGGGAGTTCAATATTTGGGTGTATGTCCCCACCATCCCGCCTTCCCTCAGGGTTTTCTCCCTTTTATCCGAGGGAGCAGTTCACAGCACGGACCTTTTTGTTCTAGAAACAGTTTTGTTTGTTTGTTTTCCTCTCAAACCCGGACAAGCTGAGAAAATTAAGCCCTCTCTCTTCTTGACTGTGGGAAATGGGCGAAATCTTTCAGTGATCTCTGTAAATTGCTCCTGGTGGTCAGGATTCGGAAAGGGTTCTCGGGCCCTGGTTTCCGCGTTGAGCCGGCCGACCGCCTGCGGGGTCGGCGTCGGGAGTCCCGGACGCCAGGGCGCGAGCCGGGTCGCTGGGGGCGGGTTGACCAGCTGGGTTAGGGCTGCGGGGGATGTTGGGGGGCGAGATGCAGGGCCCCCTGGCTCGGATTAGGAGAAAGGGAGCCTTCACCTTCTGCTCTTCATCCCCAAACCACTCTGGAGCTGTACCATACAGCCAGCCAGGCCCCTGGAGCCGAGGGTATCAGAGCTCTCGGCTCCCAAAAGCAAGGCGAGTACACATACTTCCCTGTATACCATCCTTCACTTTAATCAGACATGCTCTTTTCTCCTAACACTGAATTCCACCCAAACCCCAGAACTGAAACCTTAACGGTCGTCCTCCCCCCTCAAAAAAAAAAAAAAAAAAAAAACCCGGAGTAAATTCAGCGTCTACGCTCGAATTTTCTTCTCTCCTTTATTTTGCTTTTCTCCCTCTCTCACCCACCTCCTCCTCCCCAGAAGGTTCCTGAGCCTGGCGCCCCCGGGCCGAGGGGACCCTTGCCCACCCCAGTCCCCACCTGTCCGAGTGGCGGCTCCCGCCTCGATCCTGCTGGGCGCGGGTCGGGGTCCACACCGACTGGCCTCGAGCGTGTGCACGCCGGTGGGGACAAGGGTGAGAGCGAGTGAGGAGGGGCTGGCGCGGCTTCCGGGCTCTGCAGCCCCCCTCGGCTCAGTCCGTGCTCCCTGAAGATCCGGAACCAACTCCAAAAGTTGGGGCCAAAAAAATAACTGGAGAAAAGAACAAAAAATCCAAGTCCTTTGCGTAGGAATGGCTCTGTGGCTCCAACACCGTGTCCTTTAGCTTGCCCCCGAGTTAACTGTCCTCCGGCTCCTTGCCTTGACTCCTGCAGGGGTGAGGGCTTGTCCCGGGGCTCTTCTCCCACTGACCCGGGAAAAGGAAGCAGACGTCCGCGCACCCAGCTCGCGGCGCTCAGGTTGCCTGCCGACGCCTTCCCGCCTCCCTCCCCGCTGGCCCCGGAGAGCGAGCCTGGTCGCGCCCGGCTCTCGTCCTTGGGGGTGCAGCAACCCGACCCTCCACCCGGGGAGGATGCGGGGAAAGCCCCGGGTTCCAGCCGAGGCCGGCGCGGCGGGGGTCTGGCGGGGAGGTATGGGAGGGAAAACTTTAGTCCGGAAAGGGCGCGGGCGGGGCAGGGGACACTCAGAAGCCTGGGAGTGGAGAGGGAAAGAGGGGCGAGAGCCGGTGTGTCTCCCCCTACCCTGCCCCACCTCCTTCCTCAGTCCAGATCGCCTGCGAGTGAGGTGGGGGGGAGCGGTCACTGCAGCACCGAGGCCTTCCCGGGCCCCCATCCCTGTCCGCTTGCTCCTGCAGAAGCCGGGGTGGGGGACGAGTGTGCGGCCGCGCGCGTGCGTGTTTGCACGTGATTCTGTGTGTGAGAGACTTCAGGTGAGTGCGTGTGTGTGTGTGTGTGTGTCCGAGTGTGCATGGAGCGTTTTTTGTGTTCCTCTAATCCTCGTGTGTTTGCGCTATATCCTTGTGTGCAAGCGTTAAGTGTGTGCATGGCCTCTGGGCCGGTGTACGTGCTTGTGCGTGTCCATGTGTGCGTGGTGCGCGAGAGCAAGACGGAGGCTTTGGAAGTGAGGGATGTGAAGTCGCAAAGACCAGAGGGCTCTGACCCCAAACCAACCGCCCACCTCCCACCCCCACCCGGTCATTGGTCATTGAACTATGCAAGGGCAGAGGAGACAGTCGCGTAACCGGACTAAAATGGCCACTGGTTTTCGGTTTTCCACAAAGACCCGCCTAGGCAATCCGGAAGCCCCTAAACCCTGATTGAGGGGAGGGTGGGCAATACGTGGCAAGGTTAAGCAAAAAGGGACCTCAGAGAGAGCGTAGACCAAAAGCCCACTCCACTGATGAGGCAACAGAGACCTGGAGACGGAAGCGACTAGGTCAGGGTCCCACAGAGGCCCTCACTGGTCTCAGGGCTCCAAACCCAGCTCGGGAGACCTGGCATCTGAGTTCCGTCCTGCCGCCTAAGTCACTAAGAGTGCAGGGGATGGTGGTCTCTTTCCTCCGGGCTGCCAACCCCACTCCATTCACCTCCCTGTAAGGTTCACTCTCTTCTCTCTCTCTCTCTCTCTCTCTCTCTCTCTGTGTGTGTGTGTGTGTGTGTGTGTGTGTGTGCGCGTGTGTGTGTGTGTGTTGGAGAAGACGGAGGTAGGATCTCTTAGGACTGGGAATGCAGTGAGAGGCCAGGGGGAGACACAATCCCGCCTCTTGTCGGGTCCCACTGAGGCCCTATGTTTCCTGTCCCCTTCCCGGGGGGTTAGCAGATTCCTCCCCCCCCCCCCACTGGCTTTCAGAACTTTCCAGGCGTGAATGATACTGTTAGGGTGGGAGGTCGTGAGGGAAAGGCTGGCTTCATTTCCTGCGGTGTGGGGTGGGGTGGTGGTGGAATACTGACCCCAAAGCCATTCCAGGCACGTCCCTCCCCTCCCGCGCGAGGACTCCAGTCCCAAAATTGTTATGCAAAGGACTCAAGTATGTGATCTTCTGGCGATCAAAGCGGCGGAGCCAAATATTACAGGAGAAGTCAATAATGGATGAGCAGATTAAGAAACCTATCTCGCGGACAATTATCATCGCAAATGAAAAGCGCCCTCCTTCCCTTATTCTTCGCCCCCACCCCCAATAGAGTATAAAAGAAAAAAGTAGGCGGAAGGTGGGGGCTGGGGATGGTGGCAGAAGCAGGCAGCAACCCAGCGCGCGTGAATGAGTGGGTACGTGGACGTGTTTGTTGAGGGGAGATAACGCCCCCTAGGGGTGACCCCCGTGGGTCCCGGCGTTTTCTCTGGCCTAGCGGGTAGAGCCTTGCCTTCTGCACCCAACGCTCATTTGCTCCTTAAAATACAGAGAGCGAGGCCGTTCTGAGCCAGAGGGCTAGAATCAGGGCTTCTGGGGTCTTTTCTTTTCAAACCTTCCAGCTCCCAGCCTGAGCTGCCCCGCTACACCCCTTCCTGTCCAGGGCGGGGAGGGACCCTAGGCGGGAGGTTAGGGCGGGGAGCGGGGTCGGAGGGGCGCGAGCGGATTCCCGGGCGTTTTTCCTGTGAGGGACGCGCCACCTGTCGGTGCTGTCGAAGAACTGCACTTGTGTGATGCTCTCTGGTTGGCGAGGCTGTGGGAGAGGTTTGTGTTTGAAGTCCGGGCAGGAGTGGGAGCGATCCGGCCACTTTCCTGACAGCCGACGCCTGACCCGGGAGAGAGAACGGGGTTTCGGGAGGGGAATCCTTCTTGGGATCCCCTCGCCTCGTGAGAGCCAAAGCAGGAGAGCAAAACCCATGGAGGACTGTTTGCACTATGATTCAGAAAGCAGAAAATACCTGAGACACACACTGGGGTGGGCGCTGCAGTGGGGGTCGGCGACTGGGTTCCTTCGCCTCCTCTGCCTGCTCCGTGCTGTGTGACCTCGGGCGAGCCCCTCGTTCTCTCTGGGCCTGTTTCCTTACGTGTAAACTGAGGTTATTGGATTCGATTGATCCCCTGTCAACTCTGACCTTGAATCTAACATTGAATCTGGGCAGTATATGTAGACACCTGGGTATTGTCTTCTATTTCTAGCACTTAATAGATCCTGGACCTTTATATGCATTTACATCCTTATCTTTTAAACATATTTAAGGTATGGCTGCTTCAATTGTATCACTGTTTTAATTGTCTGAGGACTTCATTTAAGCGGTGTCAGGATGTTTCTTGGCCCGAATTATCCTGATAAGTGCCCATTTGCTTAAACTTTTTTTTTTTTTTTTTTTTTAAGAATCAGACAACCTAGAAAACTTCATTCACTTTGCAGTGTAGACGCCGCTGGGGAGGACCCGTGTCATGGGGCCAGAAAGAACTTAATGGATGCTCATGTGGGAAGGCTTAGAGGAGAAGACCCAGGCCCCGGACTGCGGTCAGTGTCAGAGAGAGGATCCGCAAGAAGGACCGAGGCTGGAGAGGACTAGAGAGAAGACTGCTGCTGGGTACACTCTGAGCTCCCCCTGCAGGGGTGGCCCCTGACCAGAGGCCCCTGATAGACGCTGTCTTGAAAGCAGAAAAGGCAAGGTGTTGAGAGGCCAGTGTAGGATAGCTCAGACCTCAAGCCACTTTCCCTTGAACTCCCCATGAAATTAATGAAGCATGGAAAGCGGGAGAAATGGGCAATATTTTGCTCGAGTAACGCGGGGATCGCGGATAACTTCTGCTGGAGTTGGGCGTTTGCGCATCTGGAGGAGAGAGACTCCGCGCTGTGGTGTCTTTCGCAAGGCCTGGCGCTTGAGCTTGGACTGCCCCGGCGCAAGTGAGGCGTGCGGGTTAGGGAGCCCCCAAAGGTCCGCGCCCAACAGAGCAGCAGGCAGGGCCCGCTGCTCTCGTCTTCAGCTCCTGAGCGGCCGCTCACGGCCGGCCGGATGGGCTGCCTCTTCCCGAAGCTGGGGGGAGGCCGTCCATCTCCTCCCCTGGGAATCGAGACTCCCCTTGGGACACCCAAAGTGGCTGCCACTTTGAACCCGGGACAGTTTGCTTTTGGAATGGAGGGCACATTTCTGGTCTTTCCGTCTGCGAGTCGGGGAATCGTTCTGGGACCCACCGACTCCTTGTAGCTGGTGAATTTCACCCTGTTGACAACCGGCACCGGCGTGGATTCAGGGCCAGGGGTTAGTGTTCCTATTTAGAGACAGGAAAATCAAGGGTTGGGAGGTCTGGTCGCTAGTCCTTGTGAGCGGCAGTCTGAAGGTGAACAGAGGCCTGAGGGGTCGCTCGGTGGCCTAGCCCTGCTGTCCTGGCGGTCTGTGCGGCTCGGTGTTTTTCAGCTGCACGCGCAAGGGGCTGGCGGGGATTTGGCGGTCCCGATTGTCTGCGCCACGGGTCTCAGACCTCTTGTGACACCTGCCATTTCCCAGCTCCTCAGGCCTGACCCGTGGAATTCCGAACTCTGCGCTTTCTGGCCTCTGTGTCGTGGCCCTGGAGTCAGCTGTCATCCGTCTGAGCCAGGTCGGCCTGGGAAATGGGGAGCTCCAGGCCTCAGCCTAGCGTGGCCGCACGTGACCCCGGGGCTGGAGCTGCGGGCTGACTGGGGTGGCCGCGTGGACACTACCCTCCGGCGGGACCGAGGAGCAGCTGCTGGGAGTCTGTGTCCATCCCGCTGCTCCTGGACATTCCCAGGCGGCACGGAACTCAGATTTCGGGGATTAAGATCAAGCCCCCGGAGGCGAGTGCGCCGCGGAGAGCAGACGGAGACTGGGATTCTTCCAGAGCCGCCAAAAAGTCCGCGCGCTGGACAGAGAACTCAGCTCCAACTTGGGCGGCTCAGATCAACCCCAGTGGTGGGACTGACATAGGAAAACGAACGGATTTATTTTAAATATTTCTCACATTTCACTCAGATGTTGCCGGTCTACAGAGCGAGATAGGAATAGAGAGAAGGAAAGAGATAAGGAGAGGGAGGCTGGAGGAGAGAGACAGCGGGAGGGAGGAAGGGAGAGAGAAAGTCAGTGATGAGGGTCCCTTTCCTCCAAAAGCCAAGGCAAGGATGATAAGGAGTAGACAACCAGTGTACAGGAGGGCTTGCTCTGGGCACGGCTCTGAGCTCTCCATCTTTACAGTTATCTATTCAGGTAGTAATATCATCCTCTCCAGTTTATAAAGGAGGAAACTGAGGTACGGAGAGTCGTAAACTAGCCCAAAGGCATACCTCCAGCAAGTGGGAAATGAAGACTGCAACCTATGCCCAGCTCTGGAGGAGCCAGATGGGGACCGGTTTGCTCAAAGGACTATCGAAGTCCCCCTGCAGGCCCCAGGAGGATGGGGTTATAATTTCCCCGCACAGGGGCGAGGCCTCCGCTCTCCCAGGTGCTCAAGGGGGCCTCGATCCCTCCAGCGGCCGGCGTTTGCCTGCCGGGGTCCGTCCGGGGTGCCCTTCGCCCGCGCGCCGTCCAGGCCCGGCCGGGGCAGGGCGAGCGCCGCGTCGGGCAGGTCTCCCGTCCTCGGCCGGAGACGACCTTGCCTTTCCTTCCCCCGGACGAGCCAGCCCAGCCGGAGAGCAGCGCGGAGGCCGCAGCGTCTCCTTTCTGGTCTTGTCCGTGTTCTTCCCTCGCGCTGCCGAGCCCAGTGACCCCGGAGAGGGCCGAGCGCATCGGGCGGGCGGCGCGGGCAGAGACGCTGGTCCGGGCAGGCCCGCTGGCCCGCGATCCCCGGATGCGGCATCCCAGCCCGGCGTCCACGCTCAGTGGCTGGTCTCAGCGACTGCGAGGGTGCTCATCAAGGTCTAGACTTTTCCAGACTTGCTTCTGGGTAGCAGGCGAGGACCCCGACTGGGACGCGCAGGGAGCTCGGGTCCCATGGAGACGAGAAGTCTCCGGCCTTCCCCAGACCCGTGCCTTAACTGGCCTGGCGCAGACGAAGAGGGTCTCGGGGGAGGTTGAGGCCCGTGGCAAAATCTCGAGGACCCAGCGTCTCTCAGCCGCGCTGAGGCGGTCGCCCCTGGGAATGGCTCCACTCCCAGGCCCCGGCAGTCCGTCGGGGGTCAGGGTCACCACGGTCGCGTGCAGCACCTGGACGAGGATGGAAGCGGGGATGGGGAGGAAAGGACGCGCATCCTGCGGGACGGAAGGAAGGCACCTAGGACCAGCATTGCCAGGAGGCTTAAGACCCCCATCCCTCCCTTGACCCCAGGCAACCCTCAGGCCAACGGGAAAGACCTCGGCCCCGAGCCTGCGCCTGGTGCCACGCAGAAGGCGTTTCCTGTTGGTTCGACTGCACTTGGGCCGGGTGAGAGGACTTCCCGGGCAGAGAGAAAGGGGCAGCCTCGGCTTACTTCAGGAAAGCGCAGGTGCGCAGAGAAGAGCGCGCTGGTGCGCCCCAGGGAGGGGAGTCCTTCATCTCTCTCCTCTTCCTCGATCCTCGGATGCTCGGCCATGGCTCCCTCCCTCCCTTTCTCTCCGGGAGCTTTCCCGTTTCACCAGGGGGGGCAGAACAAGGGGGCTTGCAGCTAGAGGGTCTTGTTGTCTCCGAGGTGGGACCTATGGCTTCTCAAGGCCCCTCCAGTGCTCTTGGGCAAGGAGAGAAGCCCCGATGCCGGCCAGAGGAGCACCTGCCGGCCCGCTCCTCGCCTCTATTTTAACAGATCTCATTAGGAATCGTCAACTGCCAAAACCTTCCTATCAGAAGCTGCCTTAGTTTTGGGAATCACAACGCTGGGGTTTTATAGGGAGCTTTAATGGAGAGGTTTGGAAACGGACCGACCGGGTCAGCGGTTCTGAAAGTATGTGAACTTGACATAGTTTTGGTGTTTTTTTGAAAGGTGTTTGGACCTTGAGCCAAAATACATCAAAGAAGAGATCCCCTCCCACCCCCAGCTTACAGGTACCTTGACAGTGGGGCTCTGGGGTGGAGGGTGCAGAATTCATAGGGAGTAGGGGGGCTTATTTATCTTGGCTGGATGGCCGGAGAGAGTGAAAGCCCAGGCTGTGCTGCAGCCCCTCCTCTCCATCCGCCTTCGGTGTTTCTCTCTTCCCCTGTCAGTCTCTCAGCTATCAAGTGTGGACTCGACAGGAATGTTGCAAGGAAAAACTAATTAAACGGCAGTACAATGCTTTGAAAATATTAAGTGTCATGTAAATGCCTAATGCTAATAATAATCTTGATGGTGGTAATTATGTGCCAGGAAGCACATCCCAGACAGCCCAGCGCTGAGCCCAAAAGTGCGTGTCTAGGAGGATCCGAGGGAACGCCCATCCTTTCTGCTGCCGAGCCTCAGCTCTGAATGGCCAGGTGTCAGGTGGGAGCTCAGGGTCATGCCCTCACCACCTGGGAGGCAGACCAGATTTAATCCTGGTTGCAAGTCCTTAAGTTACCGCCCTCTCTGACACTCTGAGCCCCATCACCTCGAGTAAAGTGGGATATTCGTGACTCCCAGGGTGTGGCCACCCCACACGTTGGATTCTGCTTCCTCAGAGGCTCTGACAGGCTCCAGGGTGCGTTCACGTCAAGGTCTGAGCTTTGAGAGCTGAGTGCCTTCTGTGTTCCAGAGCTTGGTTACGACATGGCCTCTAGGTGGGTTACCCTTCACGTTTAAAGAGAAGGTAATCTCTTAGGGGACACACATCCCTCAGTCTCCTTTTTCTGTCAACTCTTGATGGGAGGAGTGAGGGGTTCTCGGATCTTCCCTGAACATTCTTCTAGTGTGGTGAAGCACCAGGCCGGCCCCGGGACTTAGAGTGGCCTTATAAGGCAATTTCGCCACCACCGTCCCTCACCCATCCTTTCTGACCACGCTCCCCCCCGCCGCTGGCTTGGAGATTTGGGGCACAGACATCTGCCAAACCAGGAAGGCTTTGAGGGCGGCAAATTACCCTGACTCACGACGGACGCTTTTGGGAATTTCCACCCCAGAAATTGCTGGGTCTTTCAGGGGTTTTGTCATTCACCTCAATACTTTAACGACACTCTTCATTGTTGAACTTGCCCTCCTTTCATTTCTGAGTGACTTAGAGAATAGTTACCAGTTCTCCTCCAGCTGCCTTTTCTTGTCTTCCCCAATTTGGTTCAGGTTCAGGTTTTTCTGCTGTGGGATGACAGGCCCTTTCCCATCCGGAAGGCGTATAGCTGACTTTTTAAAATTATTATTCAGAAGAAGCAAATTCTTGTCTAAGGTTTAAAAAAAATGCTTTGCTTTATTTGCGTTAGGCTTCAATGACTCAAAAAATCTTACCTTTAAAAGTGAAACTTTTTACGTATCCTACAGAAACAGGTGGCTTCCTAGGTAATTCTTCGTTTAGAAAGACGCTCAAATAGGATGCTCTCAGCAGCAGTAGTGTTAAAGTTTGGGTTTAGGCCACGTGGGCTTTCCTGGTCAAACTTTGAGGGGTTCATAAGATCAGACATTGACAACACACACACGCACACACACGTGCACACACAAATGCACAGTTAAAAGGAACTCTGGAGTTTTCCCATTTCACTCTTTCTTGTCCCAATATAGGCTTTGCCTTTTTTTTCTTCTTTATGATGAGAAGCCTGGGTGTCACTGTGCCCAGCCGCCTCATCTATTTCTAGTTGGGAGATGGAAAAGTGTGTGACCTGTGCAAGCTCACACCAGCAGTTAGTGGCAGGCAGAGACTGACGTCCAGGCCAATGCCCTTTCTGCCACATCGTCCACCTGCCGCTTCTCTGGCAAGGAGGAAAATCCACACAGAAGACCCCTCGCAATTCCCACCTGTGACCTCAGGAGTCAATAAATCCTGCAATTTAAAAATAGGATTCTCCCACTGACACCCCCAACCTCACAGGCCGCCTCGAAGGCATGCAGGCAGTTTCCCAGGCCAGGTGGCACAGTTACACATCCAGGACAGGGGGCCCTTGAACCATAATGTCACCCCTGCCCCGGCCTTATTTTCTGCCTTGAGGCTGCACCCCAAGAATCACCTCAAGTGAATGGGAGCGGTGGTCTGGAAGCCTGTGGGGAATTTGTATGAGTACATTGTTTGGTAACATTTTAACAAATTTGTTTCACTCAGCTCCACTGAGACTCTTGCTGGCATCATAAATGACTTTGTTCCCAAATCAGATAAGGCTCTGGGGAGATATACTTTGTATTGCAGATAAGTTTTTAACAACAGCTGCTGCGCCGACCTTTTTGTTTTCAGGAAGACATTGTTCACCAGAAAACATTGCTCCTCCAGGAATTTTATAGGGAATTAAAACAGAAATGTTTTGGCATTTTGGTTCCCTTTGGTTGGTGGTAGGGGAGCATGGGGTGGAGTCAGGTTCGGGATTACAGGGAGAGAAGGGAGGAGAGGACAGGCTGGGAAGAACAGAGCATCCTAGTGTGAGAAGCCGGCTCAAGCTCTTGGACTCTGCCCTGAGCATGGGGGCCCGGCCGGCCTTACTGAGTGCTTCGCATCACCTTGCACTCTGGGCTCCCATTCTTCCTTTGGCATCTGTAATTCTGCTCTGGCTGCTGTGTTTGCTTTGGGCTGTGGGTACCCACGCACTGTGTTTAATAATTTTGGTGAACTTGTTCAAAAACCTTCTGATCTGAGCATGCTGTTCGGGAAATGGGGCTTCTGTTCCAATGTGGCAAGACCACGTCCTCCTCCACGGGCTGTCAACACAATGCCAGACTCTGAAAAACAGTCTCTCCAGAAATTCAGATGTTTCCACACTGTAAGCTGTTTGGCACTAGGAGCCGCAGTGTCCAGCCTTCCTCCAGATAATAGCATGTTATTCAGCCCCACAATGGCTTGGGGAAATTGAGTTCACCTTCCCCTCCCCACAGGAGTCCTTAGAGCAGAGTGGGTCAAAGGCCTGGAGAAACCACCAAACCGAAGTCCTCCCAAAGCCTGGGGGGTGCGGGTAGGAGGTGGGGGAGGAGGAAACGTGGAGACATTCCCATTTCTGACCAGTGGAAACTGCCCCAGCACATGCGGATGAGAGGACTCGGCCCTGTGTGGATGGGCTGAGCCGGTCTAGGGTGGAAGGAATGCGTGCACTAGTGCTCAGAGAGGCAGGGGGCTGGCCTTGCTCCAGCACATCTCCTGGGAAGCTAGTCTGATGGTAAGGCTGGCAAGCTTGGCTGTCCTGAGCATTCCCAGTATGGGGTCAGGGAACCTAATTGTGGTTGGGGCGGTGGGGGGGGGGGGGTTGGTTATAGGGCCTTGAACTCTCTTTGCTATGGCAAGTCTCTGGTGGGTCAGAGAAGCCATTCCTCTGTCCTCTTGGGCTGTACCCTTTGCCATGAAAGGAGGACATCGTGGCCCACATTTTTCCATAAACTCAGATCCCAAGTCTCTGGCTCATGAGTAAAAAAAGAGAAATGCGTCACATTTAGGCTTTAAAAGATATGAAGCCTAAAAGGAGCTGAGGGTGGAATCTCAGGCATTATCCAGCAGGGGGCAAAGAATTTGAGGGAGGCCAGGCTATCTCAGAGCTATCTGATGAATTCGCCTTGGTCCTGATCTCCCTGCACTGTATATAAACTGCTTCTTAGAGCTGACGCATGCGAGTTTGTTTCTGTCCCACCCACTAGGGTGGCCACTGGCTGCATGTGGCCACTGAGCACTTGAAATGTGGCTGGTCTGAGCTGAGATGTGCTGTCAGTGGAGAGCACACACCACATTTCAAAGACTTAGCACAACTCTTCGTGAAAAGAATGTGATGTATCTCATTAACATCTTTATACTGATTATGTGTTGACATGATAACATTCTGAATATGTTGGGTTAAATAAAATATATTATTAAAATTAATTCCATCTGTTTCTTTTTATTTTCCTCTAATGTGGCTATTAAAACATTTTAAATGCCATTCTGCTCGCATTCAGAGCTCACATATTTCTGTCAGACAGTGCTGGTCTAGGTTGTCCCTTCCCATCTGAAACTATTTTGGGGAGCTGCTCATTCATGCCCTGCTCTCGTTAGCCGCATGCATGGAGGCAGCTCAGAGCTTCAGAAAAATATCCTCTCTGCTAAATGGGAACTGAGGGGCAGAGTCCACTAGGAGCCCTAGCCGATTCATTTCCAAATACTGGCTTCTGGCGACATCGTGTGGCCACTTCTTGGTACTACACCAACCACGGGCTGTGTGCAGGTCCTCAGCACCCTGGTCCTGGTGTAACACACCACTTGCTGTAGTTACCACATCAGATGGGCCAATTAATCAGAAATTCTCAACTTGCAGAAGAATGTGTTTCCTCCCTTAATTTCTCCTCTTGTTCCTCTCTACCTCCTTCCAGCTCTGCCACATCTGCAATGTTAGTTCTGACACACTAACCCACTGGGGGGTTTTCCTGCTTACCCGAGGAAACTGCTCTGGCGTCAGCTGGAAGATGGAGATCTGAGCCTGGGAACCTCGTGGAAGAGCTAAGCAGTCTAAGCAAAGTCATTCCTCAAGTACAAAACAAAAGGCTATAGCAGATGACCTCTAAGCTCACTTCTGGCTCCCCAAATCCATGAATCTGGGTGGAATTTGAGACGTCGGTGGAGATGACTCAAATGATGCCTCTGTGTTGGTGCCTACAAGAAAGGCCCAGTCTAGAGCCTAACTGGAGGATCAGGGAGGTGACCCAAACATGGAGCTGAGGTGACCTCCGAGGAGATGATAATACTCACAAACACAATCTCATTTAATCTTCACAACAATCCTATAGATCAAGCATTAATATGTCAACTTTAAACTAGTTAATATAATATCAGACACATACTATATATATAAATATACAACATGTGTGTACGAAAGTGTAAGTTTACCATCATAATACTATGGTGAACACCTATGAATGACCCCAAGAACTAGGACACCAGTGCTGACCGGCTTCCCCATGTCTGTTCTTCCCCCATCTGTTTCCCTCTGTCTGCCCAGAGTACTCACTATCCGAAAGTCTTTTTGCATGTCTTCGCTTTTTTAAAAACTGGTTTTATTGTATATTCTTGCATTTTACTTCTATTTGTGGTTCATAAGAATGGTGTTCTATGGTTCTATGAGACTTGTTTTTTTCACTTAACATTATTTTTCTAAGATTCGTCCATGGAGTTGAGCCGTGTTCGCAGCTGTATATTTCACCGTTGAAATGTACTTCAGTTTGATTATCCATCCTCGTCAACAGATGTTTGGGCTGTTTCTAGTTGTTTGCTTTTGTGAGCGTCCTCATTTGTGTTTCTGGGTATCCATGTGTAAAGATGCGTCTGGCAGACTGTAAGAAGACCCGTGGTCCCCAGGCGCGGGGGAATGCGAATAGGAGAAGCACACAGGATGTGTTAGGGTGGCAGAACTATTCTTGAATGGGGGTAGAACTATTATTAAGCAGTTTCACCACCTAAAAGTGGATATTGTGGTGATGGATACATGACATTATGCATTTCTCAAATCCCATGGAACTTTATGGCATGAAGAGTGAGCTTTACTATATATAATTTTTTAAAAAATCATTTAGGAGTCTGAGGGATCCTTTGAAGGAATGCAGACTGTGACAAGACAATCTAACTATATTGCAAATGAATGAACCAACCCCACCAAAGTGGGTGGGGGAAAGGCGCTGAGCTAAGCAACCTTGGAAATAAGAAAGAGCGAAGGCAAACGGGTCTGCACATAAGCACTGGACTCTGGCTAATAAAGTTGTTTCCCATGGGGGAATGCGCTAGGAACTCTGATATTGCTAGACATGCACACTGGAACTGAACAATTAAGTAAATGGATAGCAGATGGTGGGAGCCAGGCTTCTCTCTGTCAGAGTGGGAATTTAGATAATCATGGCAAGGAAGCTAGAATGATCCATGTGGTAATGGGTTAGAGTTGGAGACATTAGTATGAACTCCTGTTTAGCTTAACAAAAATACAGATGTTACATATAGAAATATTTATAGATATGTGTATATACACAGGTTAGTATGCACACACATTTCCTGTTCTATCCGCTGTGAGAGCCTAGATGCAAAGACACCCCAGTAGCAATAACCATACTAGCACCCATCTTGGTTTCCAATACTGTTCTCTATTCAGAAGCCAGGGCTCCTTGGAGAAATGGCTGATTGTAGAACCGAGACAGGACATACACAAGATGAGCTTGGAGCATCTTGTGGCGCTAGAAAGTAAGGAAGTGTTCAAAAAATTGTAGGAAACCTGCATTGGTAGGGATATGCCAAAGAGACACAAGAGCTAACTGAAAGAACTCCCAATGGTAAAGCTGGAACGATTTGAGCTACAAAATAAAGTAGCATTGGATCATAATTCAAAGTATAAAATAAATATTAAAGAGTCCATCCTGATATAAATAAATGATTGAATAAATAAACGAATTGGGGAGAAGAAGCGAATCTCCCTCGCCGAAAATTCCAAATAATTTATATACATACTTCACCCTCCAGGAATAGGACCATACCCCATCTCGTAAGTGTGCACTGTGCACGGTAACTTCCTTCCCAAGAGGGCAGCGTGCAAAGGGGTGAGGGGAAGAATCGCTTGACAGTGATAACCCGGCAAACGCTCCCTCAGCCGGGTGGTCAAGGTCAATATCAGCAGTGATAAATCGTGTAGTATATACTCTTAATAAAACGACAAAAATGGCACCTTACCTCTCTGCTCTTCCTTCCAAAAGCCCATAAGCCCAGTTTAATCATGAGGAGGACGTCAAATAAATTCTGACAGAGGGACATTCTACAAAACACCTAATCAGTACTCCTCAGAACTGTCAAAGTCAGCAAAAATGAGGTCACCTTACATCACACTAATACTAGGGGAAACTCGGTAAGGGGACGTATGGGAACTCTCTGTACCATTTTCTCAATTGCCCTGTAAATTTAAAACTTTTCTAAAAAATAGTCTGTTAAAAACGTTGTGGGTCAAAAAAGTTATGGGTAAAGACAAAATGGGGCTGTACTTAGATCAGCGTGGGCAAACTTTGTCAAAGGCCAGTTTGTAGCTATTTTAGGCTTTGTGGGCGTTGTGGTCCCTGCTGCAGCTCCCCAGTGCTGCTGTTGAGGGCCACAAGCAGCCATTGGCCACAGGTGAGCGGGTGAGTGTAGCTGAGTTCCAATGAAATGTTATTTAGTGAAAACAAAACAGAAACAGCCCACGAGCAGTGGTTTGCCGACCCTGCTATCCATATATACCCAGAAGTGGAATTGCTGGGCCACGGGTATCCAAATGCTCAATTTTGGAAAATGTCAAATTGTTTTCCCAAGAGATTGCATCAAATAAACAGGCATCAGAAATGCAGTAACATATAAGTTCCTGTTAATTCGTATCTTGTCCAGAACTTGGCTGTTTTTTCTAAAATGATGTCTCACTGGGTTGTTATTTTGCATTTTCCTGATTCTAATGGGGTGGTTTATTGTGTTCACGGCTTTTGCTCATTTTCTGCTGCATTGTCTATTTTTTTTTTTTTTTTTTTTAGTGCATTCGCAGGAGCTCTTTGTATATTCCAGACCAGTTATAGATGTTGCAAATATCTCCTCCCAATTTGTGGCTTGTCTTTTCACTTTCTCCTTGGTGTCTTTTGACGAGCAGAGTTCTTAGTTTTCATGTAGTCAGGTTTATTAATTTTCCCTTTTTATAGTTAGTGCTTTTTCTCTCTTGTTGAGTAAATTGTCTTGTACTCAAAGTCAGAAAGGTACTTCCTCTATTTTCTTTGAAAAGCTTTGATATCATGCCTTTCACCTGTAAGTCCGCAGGACATCTGGAATTTACACAAAATCCAGAATGTATACAAGAGGAAAGGATCCAATTTTATTTTTTCTGACTGGATAACCAGGAGCCCCAGTCCCAGAGCCTCCTCCCCTGCTGTCTGCAATGCCACCGAGTCACGTCACAATTCCAGATACAGGAAGTCTAGCACTGGTGGCTAGTTTCTTTCATTTGTCATGTAATTTCTATAACATTATGATAACTCTTGGTATCAAATTACCCCCAACCTATTCTTTTTCAGGAATATCTTGACTACTTTTAGCCCTTTGGACTGTCATAAATTTTAGAAAGTCATCTTGTCAAGTTTTATGAAAAAAGTCCTATAGGGATCTTATTGGGAGTGCATGGAATCCATAGGTCGGTTTGGGGAGAATTGACATGTTCAAAGTACTGAGTCTTCCTATGCGTGAATGTATATGTCTTCTAATAGCTTCGTTTTACAGGTGAGGAAACTGAGGTTCAAAGAGGTTAAGTGACTTTCGCCAGGTCACACAGCTAGTTAGCAGAAGGGCCACCATTTTTACCCAGAAGTCATTGCTCTAAAGAGCTAGACTGCACCGTTAATTAGTTTTAGCAGATTCTCTCTCCTGGTGCTTTGATTGCCGCTGTTATCAGGGCCTCAGGCACGGGCCCTGAGAGGAGAGTCCTGTGATTCGCTGACCAGCCACCAAAACAAGGATGTTAGTGCTTCCCAGGAGAGGAAGGGAGAGCCCCAGTTCCCCACAACTTGGGGGCTGTTGAAGGGAGGGTCTCCAGGCCCTCGTTTGCTCCATTATTCATATATGAATAGCTTCAGTCGTTACCCCAGCACAAGATGTGTTTGGGGAGGCTCTGGGGCTGTGCGTGAAGGGAGGACGGCTGTGGAAAGTCATCCTTTCAGCCTTTGGATGAGTCAAACCCTTGGTGTGAGGCCCATGTGTTAGAAGGTTTGAGCTCCAGTTCCAGCTCTGCCATTCTCTATCCGTGTGACTTTGAGCAAGTCGCTTAACTTTTCTGAGTCAGTTGTCTCATCTCTAAGGAAGGATACTTACTCTTTCTCTCAGATGAGGTCACCAAGGGGATTAAATTAGAAAATACACGTAATATGCTTGGTCCCACACCCGATGTCTATCCAGCGAGACTGTGATTGGCTCCGTGAGCAGTGAGTTCCCCCGCCCTCCAGGCTCTAGGGGAGCTGAACTCAGAGCCCACCCACTTCCACACCTACTTTCATGGACTGAAGAATCATAAAGAGGACTCCCGACTACAGTAAGCTTGTGCATCCACCGGTGAACCCAGAGTGACACGACAGCAGCAAAAAGGGTCTTCACCCTCTGAGTGTCGTGAGATGAACAGTTTGCCACTCCTCCTGCAGCTCCAGCATTTGCTTGATGCACTTTTTAATAGGTTCTCAGACAGCAAGACGGCAATTAGGTCTTCGCAAGACTCCAGGGGCCCTGGAGGCAGTGGCTGGGAAAGCTGATCCAATGAACAGATAAGAAATAGTCATAATCAGTACATTCAATGCGAACACATGTGATTGTGCGTGTAGTAATTTTCCAAACCATCAAGACAATCCTCAAAGAAGTCTTGACCCATAAGGCCTCCATCACCACAGATTAGTGTTGCCTGTTTCTGAAGTTCCTGTAAATGGAATTACGTCACATGTACTTTTCTGCACGTGGCTTCTTTAGCTCAGCGTTACCTCTGTGAGATTGATCTGGGATATTGCATGTAGCTTTAGTTTGCTTTGTTCAATTTCTGTGTAATGTCACTTTGTAGGATATGCCACAAATTGTCATCTCACCAGGGATGGACATTTTGGTTGTTTCCAGTTTGGGACTATTACAAGTAAGACTGCTACGAACATCACAGAACACGCCTTTTAGTGTGTATGTGCAAACCTGTAGGTTCATATAAACCCGGGAGTCAGATTTCTGGATTACGATGGGCATTGCATTTTCTTTCTTTTAAAAATCAACTATATTGAGGTATAATTTACATATAATCAAATCTACCAGTTTTAACTGCACAATACAATGAGTTTTGACTAATGTGTATGATGGTGTAGCCACCTCTATCATCAAGATATAAGAGAGTTCCATCACCCCTGAAAGTTCTCTCTGCCCCTTTGCCATCATCTTCCCCGACCCTCAGCTCCAGCAACCAGCCATCTGATTTCTGTCTTTTCTGGACTTTCATATAAATGGAGCCATGCATTCTGTAATCTCTTGTGCCTCGTTTCCTTCCCTCAGCATGATTATGAGGTTCATCTTCTTACTGTATATGTCAGCCGTTCAATTCTTTTCATTGCAGAATGATATGTATTTCATCATGATAGAACACATTTTAGTTATCCATTTACCTGTTGAACATTTGGAATGTTTTTTCCATTTTGGGCTTCTTGTTAATAAAGCTACTATCAATATTTGCTACAGCTCTTTGCATGGAAATGTCTTCATTTCTTTTGGGTAAATACCTAAAGTAGGATTATCACATCATATGGTAAATATATGTTTAATTTTATAAGAAATTGACCAACTGTTTTCTAAGGTAGTTGTACCATTTTGCTTTCCCACGAGCAGAGCATGAGAATTCCAGCGCCTCTGTATCCTCACCTACACTTAGTATTGTCAGTCTTTTCAATTTGAGCCAATTGTAGAAATGTGTATTGGTATCTCATTTATCTTGTCTTGTGCCTTTTTGCCATTTGAATATCTTCTTTAAAAGCTGTTCAAATCTTTTATGCTTTTAAAAGTTGGATTGTCTTCTTATTAAGTTATAAGAATTCTTTATATACTCAGGATACGGTTTTTATCAGATATGTATTTTGGGAATATTTTCTCTCAGTCAATGGCTTGTCTTTTCATTTTTTAAATAGTACTGTTTGAAGAGCACAAATTTTTTATTTTGATCAAGTCCAATCTCTTTCTTTCATAGTTCATGTATTTTTTTCCTAAGAAATTCTTGCCTAACCCGAGACCACAAAGTTTATCCTCGTATTTCCTTCTAAAATGTTTATAGTTTTAGCTACAAAATTTAGGTCTATGACTAATTAGATAAAGGTGGAAGAATACTTTTTTGCATACAAAATTATAGTCGTCCTGCACATTTGCTGAAAGGTCTATCCTTTCCCCGTCAAATTACCTTGGCATCTGTGCCAAAAATTTATATATATATGTAAAAATATATAAAAATAAATTTATATATATATGAATAAAATAAGGTTGTTGTGAGAATTAAATGGGACTTTGAACGAACTAAGCATAATTCCTGGCACATAATAATTACACAATAAATATTTTTACATCAACAATCATGTATCATTAATTTATAATTACTTTGGTTAGCTTTTTTGTAAAAAAGATGTAATACTACACACCTGGCAGGGTTGCTGTGAGGATTTGGTGAGGAGTCGTGTAAATAGAACTTCTAAAAGTCTGATGTGGTAAGTTTTCCACAGACAGTGTTTCTCCTCTTCTCTCTATGATGGTGTCTACAAGTACACACTCTACAAACAACAGCCGTTATCTTGTGTGCCCCTGTAATCTGCATCCAATGAATAATACATGAGCAGAATTTATGAAACTGTTAATGCTAATATCCCATATGAAACCACAGGGAGTTATTATTTTCCACCTTTCAAACTGTGTAAGATTTTTCAAAAAAAGATGAAACTCAGTGTTGCTGAGGATGAGGGAAAATGAGCACTCTTTTATATTGTTGGAACTACTGCAAACTAGCCCAGACTTCCCGCAGGGCAGTCTGGCAATATAAATCAAGCCTGCTGAAACATGCATACATTTTGACCCAGCAATTCTATTTTTAGGAATTTTAGCCCAAGAAAATAATTACGATTGTGTTGAGGACTGTGTGCAAAGATGCGCATTATAATAATACATATCATCAGAAAAAACTTGTAACTACCCAAGTGCCGACAAATAGTTAAATAAATCACGGTACATTCATGTGATAATATATTAGACCCCCTTTTAAAATGATGGAGGAGAAGAATGTTTTATGATGTATTGGATGAAAAGAATAGATTACATACCAGTATTTAGTTTTTCATTCGGCAAATATTTGTGGCCAGGCCCTGGGCTGCGCACTGGTGCTATGATGGAGAATTAGACAGACGTGGTCTCTGTCTTCACATGGCTTCCAGTCAAGGAGGGAGACAGAAAAAATGCAATTACAGGACAGGGTGGTCAGTGCTGAGACGGGCGAGGGTAAGGAGCTAAAGGAACCCAGACAGGGGACCCAGATCAGATTTGGCCTGAATTTGCTGTCTAGATGGGGTCAGAGCTCCCACGGGGAGTGAATTCTTAGTTGAGACATGACGGATGAGTAGGGGCCAAGCAAAGGCAATGAGGGGTTGGGGTGAGGGGATGGAAGAGGATTCTAGGCAAAGGGAAGAATGTTACCACAAGCTCCGGGAGGCTGTCGAAAGATTTTAAGCCAAAGAGTGAACTGATTGGGTTCACATTGTAGAAGGACCCCTCTCCAGAGTGGGAGTGGATTGGGCGGAAGCCATGCTGCAAAGAAGACCAGTCAGAGACTGTTAGAGTAATTCAGAGACGTTGATGGCCTAACGTAGTGGAGGGTGTGCTGTTGGAAAGAAATAGGTGGATTCAAGAGATGTGCAGCAGGGATATTGAACAGGACCAGATGGCTGATCGAGTTTGGAGGATGAGGAGGAGAAGGAGGGGACACTAACTGGGTTTCTGGCTTGGCTGCCTGGATCAAGAGTGATCCTCCCAGGAGATGGGGAACACAAGGGAGGGAAGCTCTGGCAGGGAGGAGGGAGGCGCTGAGTTCTGCTTGGGTTACGTTCACTTTGAGCTCCTGTAGTCGACACTCAGGAGGAGGTTGAGGATCAGAGCCCGTGGCTCAGGAGAGAGAACAAAACTGAAAATAGGGATTCAGAAGTGACCCATCTCATACACAGATGGCGACTGGACACCAGCGAGTGGGAGAGAACTCCTCAGCCATTACTTTTCAAACTGTAGATCTTAACCCATTAGTGAATTATGAAATCAATTCAGTGGGACATGGCCAGCGTTAAAAACAAAGAAATAAGATAGAATAAAGCACTTCAGAATGCAGCCACAAGTAAAACTAAGAATTGTTTCACAAAACTTTTGTTTTAGATTATGTATGGATAAAACTCTGCCATAGTGTGCTAAGTAGATCAAAAAAATCAGTCCCATAACATGTGAGGTCACGCTGTCGGGAGGTTAATATAATGACTAGGATGGGGCCACGCAGCAGGCTGGAGGGGAGCTCTGGGCTTCCAGTGGCATGACCCAAATGTACTCTGTCTCCAGCTGCAGCTTCCTCCATTTGATGAGGAAGAGCATGCGCAGAAGCTATTCCATTGCATGTATTTAAATCGATATTTGTCCCCCTGAATAGTTTAGAGCAGGGAGATTCAATTGAAAAAAAATTAACAATTGAGTCTCCAAATGAACTCATCAAATATTAAACAGATATGAACATATGGGAAGGCACCTGAATTCTGGATTTCACATGAGCTAATTTTTCCCTATTAAGATTTTTTTAAAAGATAGTGGATGTGAGGTTGGTTTGATGAAGGCGCAATCCCCCAGTGGGTGTTTCTTTGTCCCCAGTGTCAGGAAATATTGCTAGATGGTCTCTTTGATGTCAACTTCCTGAAGTTGACTTTGAGAGTGCAATTATTTATGACAATATAAATCAATTATTGCAATATGAACCTTTAGGTTCTTGGAACCCAAAGCAGTAAACCTGGCCTGAATTGGGTGGAGGCTGACCATGTCAGGAGGCCTGGGAAGAAAGTTTGATGTAGAATGAGGGGGCGCTGACGGGCAGCACTTATATCCTGAATGAGCCTGGCTTTCGAGTCCTTACTGTCTGCCTGCAGCTGGGGGCGGAGAGCATGCTGCTCATGAGCCTCCATTCCTGAACTCATAGGACAGAGACATGATGTCCTCCTCTGCAGATCTTGCCTTTGCATTGAGGGTATCAGAACAAGATGCAGTATGGACAAGGGCTTTGTAAACTGTGTTGTCTACGAAGACTTGGCAGTGTTACTTGGATTAACAGCCCTTGGATTGATTATTTTAAAAACGGGAGGTGAAACTATGGGAGGACCAGGTTCCCCAGGTCCTCTTGGTTGTATCATAAACGTCCTTGTTCCCCCAGATGCAGTGTAAGCACCGTGGAGACTCCACATTGCTCCTGTGGTGACCGGATTACAGACAGCAACAGGAGACAGCAAGACTCCAGACTCAGCAGACCGGCGTTCGAATCCCGGCTCCAGCATTGACGCACTCCTCTCTGAGTGTATCTATAAAATGGGAATGACAGCATCTTATTTGAAAGGTTGTCTGAATGACACAATACAATAATCGTGTGAACAGAGCATGTAGTCATTAAGTCATAATTCTCACTAAGGAAGCCCTGATCTTCCAAGACTGGCAATGGTGGCAAACCTCCATGCTGGGCTGAGGAGGCGGGACCTGCCGTTCTCAACTCCCCGCATCTCAGAGATGCCTTTTCTCTTCTGTCACAAGTTCCTAACCTTTAGTGTACAGATGCTTTCTGGTAACATGGTTAAAAATTCAGTCTCTGGACCGGTCCCCAGGCAACTGAGATGCACCTGTAACACCACCACCAGACCTGGTCTCTCCCTGTGACCAGTGGCCGGTGCTAAGGCCACCAGGGCACTGACTTTCCTTTGAGGGTCTGGCCAGAGCATGGACTCTACCTCTCCTCTGAGTTCCCTTATTTAAGGTCAGGGATAAAGGAAAGGACTCACACAGATAGAGGGATGTGTAGTTTGTCCATCCAGTGAGCTACTTCCTGGGTGCTGTTCCTGGAGCCAAGAGGCCCCCTGCAGGGCTCCCACCCAACCCTGTGCCTGTGTGTACTCCATGAGGCCATGTCCCCACCGCCTCAGGCACATACACGTGGAAGCATCTTAAGCCAGGGAGGAACGGCCCCCGCAGCCCTGTGGGAAGAAGGGCGATGACATCTTTCTCTGTTTCAGGCAGAAGCACCAGGCTGGCCCTCCACTCCAGCAGGGGCCCCAGTGAGGCTGCAGATGGTCCTTGTCCACCTCTGGGAGCAGGTACTCGATGAAGCAGGAGGACTCCAGAAGTCCTTCCAGGCATCTTCTCCTGCAGGCCTTCCCTGGGCAACCGTTCCTACAGCGGCGGCTCCAGAATTTCTATATCGGGGGTACTTAGGGGCGGGAATGGGAGAGTGGGCCCTGACCCAGCAAAATGTTGTTTTTACCTAAACTGCATGTTATAGATGAATACAAATACAGTTCTCTAGAGGTGATTTTTTTTCCCCACTTGAATAAGATTGAGAAAACAATGGTAGAGACTAGAATATTATTATTGCTATTACTGTTAGTGTAATAGCACTTATCCACCCTCCCTTCTTTGTGACTGTGAATCCAAAGGGCTCAGAAAAGCACATTTTTGCACAACTTGTTTGGCAGTCAAACCCTTCCTAAATGAATGTAAAATCACTTATAGTCTTTATTTCTCTGGCTTGGTTTGAATACTTGTCCATTTTGTGTGTTTGATTATGGGGTGCTGCCCCAGACCCCTTGGGGATGTCAGGAACCACACAGTATTTATGCCATATTACTTTCCTAAAACCCCCCAAATTCTGAATTTCCAAATGCACCTGGCTCCCAGAGTTTTGGATAGGTGATCGTGGCCCTTATTATAAGAATGTTTGTTGATGTCATTGCTGCTATTTAGAAGCGGTAGAGATGTGTCTGGACTAATGGCCTGCGCTCCCCAGACCCCGCTGGAGGCCCCTTCCCCTCACTGTTCTCCTGGGAACTGCTGGTCCTCAGACATCATTGCCACCCTGCTTCCGGATGGGCTGTGGCTGGCTGCATGGCCTCCGTCTCAGGGCATACCATCGCCAGCACTCAAAGCTGTGACCAGGACGAATTCCCCACATGGGGTCTCCTCGAAATGCACCTGCTTTCCCAGCCCATGTGCATGTGGTGGCTTTTTCCATTGTGTTTCAGGGTGTTCTGTGGCTCCGAGCGCCAGGCAGAGCCATGGGGGCGGCGGACGCCAGCACGGCTGTCAACACCCAGCAGTGATGAATCACAGGGAATCAGATCACAAGGCGATTACCTCTGGCACCTTCATGAGAGGTGCTACCAGCCAGAACTCATGGGAACCTGCTGGTGCTTGTGAGCCATCCCAGACCCCAACCCAGGCCCCAGCGTGTCAAGCAGGCTGAGAAGGGAAGGGGGAGCACCAGGGGTCTCTCTTGAGGAGTCCCTGGATGGAGGCTGGAGTTGCTGTGACCCCAGCAAACCCCAATGGCTCCAGAGATGCCAGTAGGCCCCAGAAGGACAGGGCTATGTCCACTTTATTCTCACTGTGTCCCAGGGTCCGAGCACAGCACCTGGCACTCAGCAGGGGCTCATGGCTTGTTAGCCTAATGAGCTAATAAATCCAAATGGCACTTGCTGAACTCATCAGATGACAGTATGTGAAGAAGTCAGAAGCTCCCAGTGGGTCCGTAGTAGCTGTGGGTGCTTTAAGGTGATGCCTACTGTGTGCGGAGCCCTACTGAGTGTGAGGCCCTGTGCAGTCGAGACTTTCTGATGGCACGTGAGGGAGAGATTTTTACCCTATTTTATAGACAATGAGTTGAGGCACATAGAAGCAAAGAGCCTTTGTAAATCTTGCCCAGCGAATGCATGGTGGGGTGCCTTCAAACCCCAGTCTGCCTGGCTGCAGAGTCAGCCGTTTCCATCCTGCTCTGCTGCCCAAGAACAACCCGTTTGTTCTCCATCTCCCAGTGGGGCACGACCAACCGCCACGGCCCGTCTCCTTTTCCTGAGTGGAAACAACTGCCAGGGCCTTGAAGAGAGATTCCAATAGCTTCCTCCTGGGGCAAGAAGCCAGGAGGGAAGGATGGAGGAGATGCTGGAGGAGAAGGGGAAGGTGGGAGCAACAGAGTCCCCTTCCCTGGGCTGGGGTTCCCACTCCATAGTTCCTCCTGCTTTTCACGTGCCCTTCACCTCTTTCCCAACCTCTGATCACAGCTTCTCTACAAGCTTGAGGATTCCTCTCACCTCCATTTCCCATGACCCAGCCCTGCCCCCTGCCCTTACGTCCCCGGTTCCATGGTTCACACAGACGAGCATGATTGCCCTTACTTACGAGGCTGGGAAAGCTCAGTCCTTGGCTTTGTTTTCAGTTAAATCCCAAGAAGCCCTGTTTGTTACTCCTTCCCACCTGTGGGAGGCGCCACTCTCTGTGTAATGCCCTCCCCTTTAGGGCGAGCTGGATTCAGTGATTCCCCTGTAGGCAGTAGGAGGCCAGGAGGCTCAGTGTTTAACTTTGTTCTGCAGCCGGAGGACTCGCCTCACCCTGCGGCTCTGGAGCTGATATCTTAGGGTCTGACTGAAAGCTGTGAACTGGCTCCCGACACAAATGCGCATTATGCTCAGCACGGTTTTCAGGTTTGTGAGCCCCTTCCTAAAGCCTCATCTTGGAGACCTCCATTTATGGTCTCTAGGCAAAAAGTAAGTTTCCTGAAAGGTTAACTTTTCTTTAAAACTGCGCTGAGAGCTTACCATCCACCAAATGTGACTGAAGTCCCACCACTGGTGACAGCCGGAATAGGGTTTGAAGGCAGCCCATCTGGCTCCCAACCGCCTCTCTGTCTATCTGTCTGTCTGTTTGTTAAGCAATTTTTGTTGCTTGTTCTGCCCTGTTTTAGGTACATTCCACAGGTAGTGAAATGCACACATATTAAGTGAACATTTTGATAAGTTTTGACAAAAGTTTACACCATGTGACTCATACTGAAGTCATGATCTACAACATCTCCATCATTCCAGAAAGTTCCCTCATACCCTCTTCACTCCATCTCCTTCTCGCTCCCCTACTCAACACGGAGGCAACCGCTCTTCTGACTGCTGCTCTCATAGATTAGTCCCGCTGCTTCTTGATGCTCTTACAAGTGGACTCAAAATTACATGCACTTTTGTGTCTGGCTTCTTTCACTCGGCATAATTTCTGTGTGATTTGTTCATATTGTATCTACCTGAAATTTCTTCCCTTTTGTTATTGAATATAAATTTATCATATGAATATACTGTAGTTTGTGCATTCTCCTTTGATAGATCCTTGGACATTTCCATTTTTTGACTATTATGACTAAAGATGCCACACATATTCTTGTCAAGCTTTTCGCAGGCACGTATAGACTTAGTTCTCTTGAGTAAAGACCTAGGAATGAAATTCCTTAGTCAAAGTGTAGGTGTATGTTTACATTGTTAGAAACTTCAGGTTTTCTAAAGTGTTTGTACCGTGTTGTCTTTTGTTTAACCTTTAATATTAGATATGTTTTCAACTGTCTCAATAACTTTTGGGAGTAGGTGGGTTTCAATGAATGAATGAATGAATGACTCAACAAACTACTCACCCTCCAACCTAGCATGAGGCCAACATGGAGCCACCCAGCCCACTGACCTTCTGTGGCCTTTCTCCAACTCATGGCTGCTCCATTTGTGCAGCAAACCACACCAAGAACCCAAGCCCAGGCCACCAGGGGATCCCCTCCTGGGTTTTCAAACCACATTCCTATTGAAGACGCATTGGCAGGAAACCTAGCCAAGCTGACCTAAAGACACAACATTCTATTGACTAGGAAGGCAGGAGGCAGATGCCACGACTGCAGAGAAAGAGCAGCCCTGGGCACCGTTCCCAGCTCCGGCACCAACTGGTCCTCCAAATGGGCTTGGAATCTCTAAGGCGCCCTCCCCCTCAGAGGTCAACTGTGGGCAGTGACTCATCCAATGGATTACAATATCAGAGGCAGCTGAGGATGGGGCTCAGGTGCTGGTTTCACCCCTCCTTGGGCAACCCATCTCCTGGCACTTCACCTTTCCCTGACAACTCAGCTGTACCTGGAGCCTTTGGAAGTTTCCGACCATGATTCTCTATTATCAGAAGTGATTCTCTAACACCAAGCTCTTCCCATCCTCATTCTGAAACCTTGGTTCCTTGAGAACTTTGTTTCCCATGACCTCATTGTCTAGGGAGAAGTGGAATCCCGAAGGAGGGTAGAATGAAATCATTAGTCAGAGAAGCTACGAGTAGAGAGGGCCTTGGATCCCTAGAAAAAGGGGAGGGGTAGCGGGGTCCTTGTCACCCTGCCTCCTGCTCTAGGATGGAGCTTGCCTCCAGTGGTTTCGAGTTCACTGTTTTCTGTGTGGGAAGAGCCAGAGGCAGCATGTCCAGTGGGCACTCTGAAGCCCACAGGATCACGCCACTGTCATCCCATCAGCATCTTTGGGCAAATTAGAAGATGTGCCCTTTCTCTGGCTGGAGTGGAGTGTGAACTGGAGCTCAGCCCACTAGTCCCCAGGCAGGTGCCCTCTCTGTGAAGGGCACGACTTACCAGCTGTAAGTGGTGGCCCTGGGAGAGGTGCCTGGCCTGGCTGACGTGCACTCTTGGTGCTGCTCCCAAGAAGGAGCCACAAGGATTGTCTGCTGACATGCGCTGTCTGTGCAGCAGCCTCACCGAGGGGCGAGGCTGTGTCTGGGATGTGTTTCTCTGACAATGGTGCATGGTCTGGGTCCTGCCCCCTCATAGCTGGTATGGAAACACCACAGTTCCCTCATAACTGATCCCAAACCATGATGCAATCACCCAGATTCCTGGCAGCGGGTTAAGAAGGGAGGTTGTAAACAAGGGCACTGTTATATAAATTCACATTGATTTCACAAAATCCTTTGTGAACCCTAAGTTCCCAGAGATTCTGGCCACTGTAGTGCATCTCCAGCCTGTCTGGCTTCACAGCCCTGTGCCCTGGAGTTTAGAGCAATGGGTTTCACTAGAACTGCATCTTCTTCAGGCAGGTGAGCCTCTTGTCACCTGAATGAATGAATGAATGAACCACCCAACAAATCACTCACTCACCAACCCCAGCGTGAGGCCAACATGGCCTCTCCCAGCTCATTCTGGATAACACTGTGCATGTAAGAAGACTTCAGAATCCTCTGTTTTTGTTTGTTTGTTTTACAATCAAAAACACAGTAAGATTGCCTCTAATTTCCAACATCAGATATTTGAAAAACTCTATCCAAATGCCAATGAGCACAGACCCTGGAGGCAGCTGGTTGGCTGAAGTCCTGGCCACCCCCCCCCCCCCGTTTCACATCTGTGTGACTGACAGCTTCTTGAACTCCTCTGAACCCTGAATCCTTCGTTTTTAAATAAGGATGGTACCTACTTCCTCCAGTTGAGGTAAAGATTAAACAAGGTACTGGATGTGAAGCTCCTGGCCCACCATAAGTATAAGCACTTGACAAATTATCAGGAGACGAGACATCTGAATGGCTGGTTCCTCCTTTGACCTGGATGCATGGATAGAACAGTTTTAAAAAGTTATAAGTGAAGAGGAAGCAACTGAACAAATGGTGCTTTTTGAAGACTGTTGAAATTCAGAGGCTGAGCCAAATGACCCCTTTCCTTGAAAAGGCGTCAGGCCAGCATCCACGTGCGAGGGACTGAGCTGTTTGTCTCTTCAACGGGGTGACGCTCGAATAATGATGTTGGCCAGCACTGCCCCTAATTGAGTTTTAATTACAGCACTTCCAGGAAGAATGAAGTTAAACCTCTGTTCTCCCTGCATAATTAAATTTAGGTTAGATATCTGGAGAATTCTTATCCCACACAGGTACTGTTTCTCCTCGTCTGAAGAGGGATTTCAAAATTGGACATTGTTGTTTAATGGATGAAGTTTAAGAATGACACCTGGGCTTTGCTCCTCTTTAATTACGAATAGTTAATTGTCGAAAGAACCTAATTAGATTGCCACCGGAGGGAGATGTGGGTGGAGATGAGACGGATCTCTTCATTAGGTATGGTTCCGAGGAAAGAGGGGCCAACATGTCTGTGGGATTCTGAGGGCTTCTCAGCAGGGCAATCATAATTTTGAGAGACCCCACTCTGCCTTGGTGAGCCTGTTAGGTGCTTTTGAGCCAAACACTGCTGGCTCTTAAAGCAGCAAAGGAAAGCCAGAGGCCTGGGCCCGATCCTTGAGGTGCCTCCAGCTTGTCCAAGGAGAGGAATCCGCAAGCCCGAGGGAGAGGTGAAGGCACTTCCTCAAAGCCCCCCCATGGGGGACTGATGACAAGTTCTAAATGGCATCTGAGAAGTCAGCTCGCTGGGGCCTGCAGGGGTCTGCAGAAGGCTGTGTGGACCCAAGTCCAAGTTCAGCTCTCCCAAGTACAAGCTCCGAGGCCTTGGACAAGTTACTTGACCTCTCCGTGACCCAACGTTCTCATCTGTAAAATGGCGCCCACCTCGCAGAGCTGTAGTGAGGCATGAAGGCAGAAAATGCTGAGCGCGGGGGCTGGCCCTTATTTCATGCTGGAAAAACCAGTAGCTGTTCTTATAATTACAGGCCTTCCCGATGCTGAGGATTCTCAGACGAACTCACCTAAACCTCATTTGAACAGGTTTTGTTTTCCACTGAGGTCATCTCCTGAGCTAGGACCTAAAAGAGGTCAGCCTCGAAATACCCACACATGTGTATGGGGGACGGCGGACCCCCGGGGTAAAGCCTTATGGAAGGGTGTTCCAGAGGGCTGGGACGGGGGCTGGGTTATCTCTGCTTCCTAGACCCCGCACCCTGTGGGTACCTGGGGACGGCTGCTGACCTGACTCAGACACGGTCACTACTGCCCTCCTCGCCATTTTGCCACGATCTAGAATGTTTGTGAAACGAACAGCTAACTAGCTGAGTAGCCCAGAGGTTTTCAACCAGGGGCAATTCCTCCCCTCTCCCCCAGAGGACATTTGGCAACATCTGGAGACATTTTGGTTGTCATAACTGGGAACTGGGTGGGGGTTGTTACTGGCGCCTTGTGAGTAGAGGCCAGGGACACTGCTAAACTTCCTATGATGCACAGGACAGCCCCCCGTGACAAAAAAAATTATCTAGCTCGAAATGTCAATAGTGCCGAGCTGAGAAACCCTGGAGTCACCTGCTCCAGATCCAGGGCAGCAAGCCTGGCAGAGCAGTCTCTGGATCCGTGTGAAAGTGTGGCCTGAGGGATGCACTCCACAGACAAGTGCTCCCGTTAGCAGCCCTCACCGGGTGTCCTGCACAGGGAGTCCCAGCCAGCGTTCTCTGATAAAAGGCTGGGGGGCCCAGCGCGGGTTGGGGGGTGGTGGGTAGCTGCTCACTTGGTTGGTTATGAAATTGACCAGGGAGTGTGTTCTACAGCGTGGCCACCAGATGGCGATATCGGAATGCTCTTTCCCGCGGAATACTTGCACCTGGGCGGACCTGTCTCTCCCCAGGGGGCGAAGCTTGCACCTGGTCCACTGCTTAAAGCACCTGGTAGATGGGGCGGGAGGCATGCACTGGAGAGAGGGCTCAATATCCCCTTCTTGCTTAGCAAGCCCGGGTCGCTGACAGCCTTATCCTCCTTCCCAAACAAATTGAGAGTCACCCCCCTTCAACCTCTCTGTTAGCAGTGAGCATTCTGAAAGGTTATTGTGCTCCATCATTCTAAAAATGCACCTTGTCATCCCGGTCTGAAAGACGACCGAGATCGTACGCTAGGAAACGGGGAGGTGGCAGAGAGGGGAGCTATGTGATGGGGGCTGGTACATCCCTCAGGCCACAGTTCATGCCTGAGGCTCTGCACAAATTATCTCATTTGATCATCCCGGCACCCAGACTTGGTGGGCCGTTTTAGAGAGAGGCTTGGTAACCAGCCAAAGTCGCACAGCAGGTCCAAGTCCAGTCCTCCCCACGACCCCGTGGAGCCTCTTGTTTACCATCATTGTGGGAGAGTTTCATGTGTGAGCTCAGGGGAGTGGATTGGCTGCTGGCTACGTTTGGGGGACCATGTAATTTACTGCGCAAAGGAGGACACTTTGGAGAGCGAGAAGGGGCACTAACTGGACAAGCTGGGACAGCAGGGGCAAAGCCGACACGAGGTCACCCTAGCTGAGTTGCCATTCCTCTGTTATACCCCAGGCTTCTGAGAACCAAGCAGGATTTTTTTCAGCTTTCGTGAGATTTGGACGAGCTGGGGGAGGAAGAGTAAGAAAACTGGAAAGGCTGGACCTTGGGGTGCCCCGCTGGGACCAGTGGGGTGTGGCCTGCCTTCCCATGATTCCAGGCGGGTGGAGAGTCTGTGCATCCAGGGGAAACTGTGAACTAAAGAAAAGGTGTGTTGTTTCATAGTTTTCACCTGGAGAGCCCTGTGCGTCTTGTGGTATTTTGATACATGTGTGTAGTCTGCGTGTGTGCACCACCTCAACGATTGTGTTCCTGATTGTGAACGTGTCCCTTATCAATCTATTGCCTCACGTGTCCCAATCCATCCTTCTTTGCCCCTGCTTGTGATCCTGGATCTGATTCCTGCCAACATTTCTCCTTTGCCAGCTGGCACGATGCTGCGCTTTGCCAGTAGAGGGCGCTGGAGGTACACTGCAGGAGGAAGGGGCTTGTCTTCCTGGTTCCCCAGGCTTTGCTTCCTTCTTGCTGTCCTGTGCAGGACCCCCATGGAGCCCTCTCCACCAGTCCGTGGCTTTCTTGTGAGTTCTGCAGGCACCTCCTCTGGCTTCCAGTGGGTTCAAGAACATCCCCTCAGGGTGTATTCCTGGAAGCTTCCTGGTGAATCTCACCAGTGCCCCAGCCAGTTTTCCAGAAAGTTCCATGGCATTCCCTTCAGCAGCTTCCTGGACAGTTTCTTTGTCACACCCAGGGGCAGTTTTATGCTTGGCTGTCTCCACTTGCGTTGCCCTCAGCTACTTCGCTATCCAGTGGGCCACAGCCCCACCCCTTCCAACAAGATTTGAATCTCAGCCTCATGTGTGGGGAGGGAGGGCTCCTAAGTCTGTGCTTCCCCAGGGTACCATGCCTCAGCCCTCGGGTAGGGCCTGCCCCCTGTGTCTGCCGTCCCCAGATTCCTTAGAGTCCTCCTCACCATTGAAAGCTAAAGCCCTATTACTACATTCCCCTGTTACTAGTTAATAATTCTTCACTTAACTTTTCCTGCTTAAATCCTGTGTATTTCTGGTCTCTTGTCTCGACCAGTGAAGGTTTTTGGTCTATTGATATCTGTCTGCTCTTAGGATTGTTTTTGTGTTTATCCTGCTTATCAATGGACTTGTTTGTAGAAATACATCAGGAAATGAATTCTTTCATTCCACTGAGGGCAGGAGACATGAGTGAGTGTGCTAAGTGGTTTCAGATGGGTGACCCTGACAGTGCGCAGAGCTGCGTAATGCAAATAGCCTCTGAAAAGCAATTCTCCCTGTGCTTTCAAGCTCCCAGGATTGGAAACACTGGGCTGATTATACTACTTGGCAATAAGAGGCAGATAACTCATCTCCCCTCTCTAGGCCTCAGGATTTTCTTTTGTAAAATGAGAGTGAATACACGGTGTTCTCTAGCATACCTGCAAGCTATGAGAGTCTTAAATTCCATGACTGAATGTATGGTCCAGAACCTTCTATGCTTTCTCATCTTATGCAGATGTAGAATCTTCAGTCTGGCATTCAAGGTTGCCTGTTTCTTTGCCAAGTAAAAGCATCATTTCCAACAAATGTGCCACCACCTTGTTGTATATTATTGCCTTATTGCAACCAACAAATCTTGCTGTGTTAGTCATTTGTCCTTTAGTGAGAATTAGTTGAGAAAGATCATCTGATCCAATGCTCACCTTTGCAGAGGTGGCAGTGGAGGCCCAGAATGGTTAACTGCTTTGCCCAGTGCTAAAGCCAAGACTAGAACCCAGGTCGCTTGACTTCCGGTTCAGTGTCTGCCACCATATTGCTCCCGTACCATCTTTTAAATTCCCTATGAATTCTTTTCTTGAGATCATGTTTGAATGGCAGGAGAAAGAGAAGATCCCATATTTTGGGGATTGGGCTGGGGGTCACAATTTATAGGAGAAAAATACAAGGGGATTCTGAAGGAGAGGGTGAGGGAATTGTGAAGACCAGCTTCCTCTTGCTGGTGGTAAATGCAAGGTAGCTCCATGCAGCTCCTTAAGCCAAAGCACTTTAAGGATGCTTTTACTGAGGCTGAATCTGTCACATACCTCATACAGTAAGCAGGCTCTTCATCTATTTTTGTGTGATCTAATCCAGTGGTTCTTGGCCGGGGGAAGCTTTCTCCCCAAGGGACATATGGCAATGTCTGGAGACATTTTCACTGTCACGATTTTGGAAGGGGTACTACTGGCATTTAGTGGGTAGAGGCCAGAGATGCTGCTAAACATGCTAAAATGCACAGGACAGCCCCCAAGAACAAAGCACTATCTGATCCAAAATGTCAATAGCGCCAAGGTTGGGAAACCCCAATCTAATCAAACATGTTTCTTAAAATCGTGGACTCACAGAGCTGATAGCAGCCATCCTAATGGGCGTGAGGTGGTATCTCATTGTGGTTTTGGTTTACACTTCCCTGATGATTAGGGATGCTGAGCATCTTTTCATGGGGCTTTTTTGGCCGTTTGTATATCTTCTTTGAAGAAATGTCTATTCAAGTCCTTTGGCCATATTTTAAAATTTGATTATTTTATTGAGGTTGTATTGGTTTATAACATTGTGTAATTTCAGGTGTACATTATTATATTTCAGTTTCTGTATAGACTGCCTCGTGCTCACCACCAATAGTCTAATTTTTTTTTAAAGATTTTATTTTTTTCCTTTTTCTCACCAAAGCCCCCTGATACATAGTTGTATATTCTTCGTTGTGGGTCAATAGTCTAATTTTTATCCTTCACCACACATATATGCCCCTTTACCCCTTTTGCCCTCCCCTACCCCTTCCCCTCTGGTAACCACTAATCTGTTATCTTTATCCATGTGTTTGTTTATCTTCCACATATGAGTGAAATCATGTGGTGTTTGTCTTTTTCTGTCTGTTTTATTTTGCTTAGCATAATACCCTCAAGGTCCATCCATGTTGTTGCAAATGACACGATTTTGTCTTTTTTATGGCTAAGTAGTATTCCATTGTATATATAGATCATGTCTTCTTTATCCATTCATCAGTTGATGGGCACTTGGGGTGCTTCCACGTCTTGGCTATTGTGAATGATGCTGCAATGAACAAAGGACTGCGTAAGTCTCTTTGAATTGTTGATTTCATGTTCTTTGGATAAATAACCAGTAGTAGGATAGCTGGATCATATGGTAGTTCTATTTTTAATTTTTTGAGAAATCTCTATTTGTACTTTATATATTCTGGATATCAACTTCTTATCAGATATGTGATTTGCGAGTATTTTCTCCTGTCCTGTAAGTTGTTTTTTGACTCAATTGATCGTCTCTTGATGCACAGAAGTTTTTAATTTTTATGTAGTCCAATTAATCTATTTTTACTTTTGTTCCCTGTGCTTTTAGTGTCATATCCAAGAAATCATTGTTTTACTCAATGTCATGAAGTTTTCCCCTATGTTTTCTTCTAAGAGTTTTATAGTTTTAGCCCTTACATTTAGGTCTTTGATCCATTTTGAGTTAATTCTTGCATATGGTATAAGGTAAGGGTCCAACATCTTTCTTTTGCGTGTGAATATCCAGTTTTCCAAGCACCATTTGTTGAAAAGACTTTCCTTTCCCATTGAGTAATGGTGACACCTTGTTGAAAATCATGTGACCGTATATGTGAGGGTTTATTTCTGGGCTCTCTAATCCATTTCATTGGTCTATATGTCTGTCTTTATGCTGGTACCACATGGTTTTCATAACTGTAGGTTTGTAATAAGCATTGAAATCAGGAAGTGTGAGACCTCCAACTTTGTTCTTTTTCAAGATTGTTTTAGCTACTTGGAGTTCTTTGAGACTTCATATGAATTTTAGAATGGATTGTTATATTTCTGCCAAAAAATCCATTAGGACGTTTTTTAGGAATTGCATTGAGTCTGTGGATGGCTTTGGGTGGTGTGGACATTTTAACAATATTCAGTCTTCCAATCCCTGAGCGCAGAACGCCTTTCCATTTATTTGTGTCTTCTTCAGTTTATTTGATCAATATTTTATAGTTTTTAGTGTCTAGACATTTCACCTCCTTGGTTAAGTTTGTTCTCAGCATTTTATTCTTTTTTTGATGCTACTGTAAATGAAATTGTTTTCTTAATTTCTTTTTTAGATTGTTCACTGTTAGTGTATAGAAATGCAACTGACTTTTGCATGTTGATTTTGTATCCTCAACCTTGCTAAATTCATGTATTAGTTCTAACAGAGTTGTGTGTTTGTGTGGAATTTTTAGAGTTTTCTACAAGTAAAATCGTGTCATCTGCAAACAGGGATAGTTTTGTTTCTTGCTCCTCTATTTGGATGCCCTTTGTTTATTTTTCTTTTCTAATTGCTCTGGCTATGACTCCCATTTCTATGTTAAATAGAAGTGGCAAAAGCAGGCATCTTTGTCTTCTTCCTGATCTTAGAAGAAAAGCTTTCAGTCTTTCACCATCAAGTATGATGTTAGCGATGGGCTTTTCATATGCAGTCTACATATTATTATACTGAGATAGTATCTTCTTTTCCTAGTTTGTTGAGTGCTTTTATGATGAAACGGTGTTGAATTTTGTCAAATACTTTTCATGTATCAGTTGAGATTTGTCTTCTCTCTTTTTTCCTTTGTCAACCTAGCTAAAGGTTTGTCAATTTTGTTGATCTTTTCAAAGAACCAACTCTTGGTTTTGTTGATTTTCTCTATTCTTTTTCTATTCTCTATTTCATTTATCTCTACTCTGATTTTTATTGTTTCCCTTTCTTTTCTAGCTTTGGGTTTAGTTTGTTCTTCTTTTTTTAGTTACTTAAGGTGTAAATTTAGGTTGTTGATTTAAGTTCTTTCTTCTTTTTTGATGTAAGCATCTCTAGCTATAAATTTCCCTCTTAGCACTGCTTTTGCTGCATCTGTAAGTTTTGACATATTGTATTTTTATTTTCATTTGTCTCAAGATATTTTCTAATTTCCCTTGTGATTTCTTCTTTGATCTATTGGTTGTTTAAGATGGCTCTTGGATGAAAAGATAGTTCAGGACAATCAGATCCCTTCTCTGAGGAATCTGGACTAAGAAATGTCCAGAAGTGAGTCCATTGCTATTAGAAGCTAAGGCTGACGACTCTGTTGTAGAGAGAAGGCAAGCTGGACCATGGACAGTCTGAAATTATAACAGAGTAGACACAAGAGAATTAGAGAAGTTAGAGAGAAAAGCATGGGCCCAGAAAAGAAGCCATGGGAATCTCCAGTCCCTAAACCCACCACAGTGGCTGATAGCACTCCATCAAATTTCTGGTTTCAGTTTGTAAATAACTTTACGGTAATCTTCCCATTCCCTAAGGTAACTTGAGTGAGTCACTGGTTGTTGTGACAAAAAGATTTCAGTGTACACTATGATGTCAATTAAAATGCATATTTTAAAAAATTTTCTTGGATTAAAGACTAGAAGAGAAAACAGCAAGCTGTTAACAGTGGGTATTTCTATTGTGAGAGTATAACTGGTGATATTAATTTTCTTTCTATATACTAGTCTGTAGTTTCCAAATTTGGGGGGATGACTATGTATTTCTTTCATAATCTGTTAACAAAAATGTAAACTTATCCATCTGTGGCACTCTGTGTCCTGCTGTAGGACACAGATTATCATTCTCCCTGTCTTCAAGGAGTTTATGATCAAGAACTAGCAGTCTAGCCATGTTCAAAGTCACTTGGGATGGATTCTGGCAACATGGTTATAGCAGTGTAGTTTTGAAATTTCTGTAAATCCTCCATTAAAGCACATATAACAACCAGGATAACAAAATTTAAAACTCATGAACCATAGCTACAACCAAACTGAGTGAAAAGATATGCTCACAAACCCCAAAATATGAATGGAGGAGACAAGTCACTGACAGCTACAAGACCTGTTTGACGTCAGCGTCCATTCAGAATGAAGACAAGGGGTCTCTGATGGTCCTGAGGACACAACTCCAAAATCACCGCAGGTGCTCACTGGAAACCACAGTGGGCCAATCTGAGAACAGCAGCTGAAACTGGAAGGGGCTTCTGCAGAAGCCAATTTACGGGTGAACACAGAGACCTCAGTATGGTCTGGAAGTGTTGGAGTTGTAAGGACCTTGTAAACCAAATAAAATATGGCTCCCGGGAAAGAGCCCTACCCTGCGGAGAAACTGCTGAGGGTGGAATTCAAATTGAGCAAGACAGGGACAATAGAGACAAAAGCAAAAACAATCCACGAGGAAGGAAGGAGAGGAGGCAGGCATCGCAAAGTAGCACTATGTTTTCGATTGCTTCATAAAAAAGAACACAGGAAGGAAGCCAGAGCTGTGAAGTGCTGGCCCACCGACACTCCTAAAAGTACGAGAAATGTCACTTCCCCTGAAAATGAGCAACAGAAAAGGATTTCCAAAGGATATATACAAAGTAATTTAAGAAGAAAAAAATAGGAACAAAATAATGTTCCTACACAAATGATGAAAGCTGGCTAAAAAGACATGCCCACAAACCATATGAAACTATACCCTAATATTCCAAATGATGTAAAAAAAAAAAATTTAAGTGATAGAAAGGACCACATACAAATGAATTAGGAAAGCTCAGAAATTAGGTCGCTAGAGCAAGGAAGATTTGTAAAGAGAGATTAACATTCAGAAAAGAATTAGAAATAAAAGATAAAAATTATAAATGAAAACTGAACTAAAATAAACACAAGTGACAAATGACAGTGGGTAGTGCCTTAAGACAAAGAGAAGATGGAAAGTAGAAAATTTTAAATATAAAGAATAAACAAAGAATTTTTTTAGGGCATTCAAGAAAAAACAATAGACATAGAAGATATGGAAAGAAGATCCAGCCTATGTGTAAGAAAAAGTCACAAAGAAGAAGAAAAAACAGTGGAACAGAATAGGTGCCAGCCAGGTGCTATAGCAGTTAAGTATGCACGCTCCACTTTGGTGACCTGGGGCTCGCTGGTTCGGATCCCGGAGGCGGACCTATGCACTGCTTATCAAGCCATGCTGTAGTAGGCATCCCACATATAAAGTAGAGGAAGATGGTCATGGATGTTAGCTCAGGGCCAGTCTTCCTCAGCAAAAAGAGGAGAATTGGAGGCAGATGTTAGCTCAGGGCTTATCTTCCTCAAAAAACCAAAAATGGAACAGAACAAATACTGTAATCTTTAAATGAAGAAACATTCCTGAAATTTAAAAAACAAAAAGATTTGAAACCATATACTGAAAAGATATAGCACATACCTAGGGAAACTGATCCAAAATGGCAACACTGAGACATAGTCTAGTAAATTACTGGACTTTAAAGGAAGAAAATCCATTGGAAATCCAGACAAAAAGACAATGCCATCCATAAAGGAAAGAAAATCAGACTGTCATCAGATTTTCAACATCAACACTATGGATTTCTATAGCCAGCCAAACTAACCTTTGAGTAGAAGACCAGAGACCACTCTTTTTACCGTGTAGGAGCAGAGATAATATTATTCTCATGGTCTGTTTCTCAGGGGTGTATTAGAAAACAATTCCAAACAACCAAAATGTTCGATTGACTGGAGAGACATCAACGCAAGGACTAGGTGGTAAGCATTAATATCTATGTATATTACAGTATACGTATGCTGTGGATCTAGAATAAATGATGCTTGTGAGAGAGACAGTACAGTATGTAACGACTATCTGCTCTGACAATATAAATACAACACAATTATTAAAAGAGAGGATGGGAAAACATGTGAAAAATAGAATAAACTTGCTAATTGTCTTAGAGTTAATAAATGAGATTACAAGGATATCACTATCCCCCGGATCAATGCTGAAGGATAGGGAAAAGAAAGGGGAAAAACTTAACTAGCCAACTTCACTACTGTTTATGGGAGATAACAACCAGACAAGAAGTGAGAAAAAAGGAGGGGGGAACTAACAGTATTCTTTGAAGATACTAGTCAAATATGGTAGCCTTTAGAAAAAAATGCAAAGTTTCCTAAAATCAAAAAGATATATTAGTAAAAGAGAGCAAATAAAACAGACCACATCGTAAAAAACTCTTCAAAAACACAGTAACTCTCAGTGGACTAGAACTGAGGCCAAATACATGGATCGTAAGATTTCATATTGGCTAATGAAGAAAAATCTGACACCATGCTTTATAAAATAGATAACACTTACAACAAAGGGGTTCAGGAAGGTTAAAAATAAAAACTTGGAGAAAAATATAACAAGCAACTGCAAATAAAAATAAATTAAGAATTGTGACTTGAGACCTAACGAAGTAGAATTCACACCACAATGCATTAAAAGAAACACAGGAGGAGTTTCTATTATGCTAAGGTCTGCAATACACAATGCTAATATACAGTTACTGATATCTACGTACCCAGCTACACATCAACAGTGTTGATGAAGCAGAAGCTACTGGGGATCAAAGGAAAAGTAGACAGACATGTAATGCTAGGGGCACTTTAATACGTCACTCTCAGTATAAGAAAGATCAAACAGACAAAAATTGGTAAGGATATAGAAGACCTACGCAACAAAATCGATAAGATAAATCTAAAGATCTATATCAAACTCTGAAGCCTGATAATAGAGAATACACATATAACTGTGTCTTAGGCTTCAAAGAAAACCTAAGTATATTCCAAGAAAGAGAAATTACATGAAAACAACATTCTTTGAACTAGAAACTTTTAGTGAGTCAAAGGCTTTTACACCTGGAAATTTAAAAAGAAGAACAACTTGCCCATAAATATTTTTTTTTAAAGATTGGCACTCGAGCTAACATCTGTTGTCAATCTTCTTTTCTTCTTCTTCTTCTCCCCAAAGCCGCCCCAGTATATAGTTGTATATTCTAGTTGTAGGTCCTTCTGGCTGTGCTGTGTGGGATGCTGCCTCAGCATGGCTTGAGGAGCGGTGCTACGTCTGCACCCAGGATCCAAACTGGTGAAACCCTGGGCCACTGAAGGGGAGCACACCAACTTAACCACTCAGCCATGGGACCTCCCTGCCCATGAGTAATTTTTGAGTCAAAGGAGAAATACAAAACAAAATTATAGAATTTCTTAAAAATAATGAAAATGTCATATATGAGATTCTATAGAATCAGGTAAAGCAATTATTGGAAGGAAATTTGCACCATTACATATCTCTATTGATGAAAATTAAAACACGAAAATAAATTGAAGACCAACTCAAAAAAAAAAAGGGAATAAAGGGAAAAAAACAAAAGAAAGCAGAAGAAAGAAGTGCTATATTTATTTTTTTAAAAGGAATTATTGTCAGCAAACAAGACAATAAAAACAACAGAACTTTAGAGATGCATACTAAAATACTGTCAGATGAAGTGATGCCATGTCTGATCTGGGCTGGGAAGTGGGTGGGGAGATAGATGAACAGAGGTTGGCCATGAGTGGGTGATGGTATATGACTTGTTACGCTATTCTTTCACATTTGCACATGCTTGACAATTTGTATTATAAAAGCTAAAGATTTTAAATGAGCTTGGATTAAAGGACTACATGAATAACAAATATATAAAACGTTAACGAATAATCACAAGAGTGAGTGTGTGGAGAGGAACTGGAGACAAGAAAACATATATTGAAAGATGAGAACCAAGAAGAACGTGATTCTCCTCCAGTAACAGTGATCATCTGGTCAAGGTCACATAGTCCAGTCATCTGTCTCTTTGCTGATGGACCCCAAGTGATGATCCACTTCCTCGTACCTTATCAGAAGAAAGGACCGGCATTGAGACTGTGCGTGGAAGATGCACATGCGGTGGCTTACCTGCTCTGGATTGGGGAAAGCAGAGGTTCTGGATCAGAACTGGTGCTGCGCCCTCCTCGGCCACAATGCCACTGTGACCTTGAGTGAACATTTTCCTGCCTATCCTAGTCTGTAAAACCACGGCATGGGCCTGGTTGACTGCGGAGGTTCTCTCCACCTCGCACATTCTACAACAGGGTAAAGAGCAAATGTAGTGCCTGCTCTCTCCTTGCTAGCACCGCACTCCTCCAGACTTTTCTGGAGGTCCAGCTTATGGAAACCTCAACTTTCCAGAACAGGGCTGTAATCTAGCATGTGATTGCAGGATGCCCTATACCAAACCGTGGCTGACCACTCATCATAGTGATGGGTCTGAAGCATCCAGAAAGGAAGGACCTCTGTTTAAGAAGAGGCTGCATTTTAGAAAACTTATATTAATGGGGTAAAACACGGCTGTCTTGATACCCAGAAGAGGCCTCAATCATCTGAAAAGCCCCCCAACATGGAACCTCCCCCTCGGTCTCCAAGGATGTAGGATGAAGGGTGAGTCCTCTCTCAGGAGGAGGTGGGCTCCGCTCTTACAGCTTTTGCTTGCTTCGTTTTGATATCTTCAATGACATCGGCGCTTATGCCTGTGCAAAACGTGAGAAAGGGACCATTTCACATGTGAATATCAACTTAAAACAAAAAGTCTCAGAACAGGGGCCGTCTGTATTCCAAAACTAATACCATGCTAATGAACAACACCACGGAGAGTGCGGCAACTCTGGTTTCTAATGGATTCTGGAAGAGGCGCTCATTAGAGATTCAAGGCTTGTGACTCACTTTAATTAAAATTTGAGCTGAGAGAGCTTGGAGAAACCAGCCCAACGAATGAGATTTAGAAGACAGGGAGGGGAGGAAGGGGCAGGATATTGACATGAATAAAGGAGACCTTAATTAAAGGATTAATGATGACAATAACAATAAAAATCGCTTCATCCTCACTTTGTGTCTACAGTTGGACCAAGTACTTTGTGAGTCAGGACCAGACTGAGGCTGCCCTTCTCGACTCAAAGGAAGTGAAATGCCAGGATCATGCAGGAAATACCTGTACATTCATTATTTGGATGTTTCTGTACAATTGAATGTTTGAAGCCTGATTTGACTGAATCAGCCTCTCCAATTCTGCACTTCATGAGATATGTATAGACTCACCTGCCTCATTTAAGAGAAGGGCCTTTCTGGAAGGCTTAATAATGATTAAGATGCCTTTAACCCCAAACTTAAACTGTAAAATAACTGTAAGAAAGTCTAATAAGATCCCCTTTGCCCCTTGATGACTATTTGAATTTTTTGGGGGTAAAAGATTGAAAATCAAGTGCTTTCAAAATAATTTCTTGATCTACGTTGCTTTTGCCCATGCTTTTGAGTCCATCAGTGATGCCTGAGGGCAGCTGATGTGTCGGACACTCACTGCCTTCTCCTGAGTTTACTCCTTCTCTGCCCAGTGGCCTCTCTTTTAGGTCTTGGAATTGAGCCCATAACAAGGACTAAAGCAAATGCTAGCAGCACATTCATTATTCACCTGGAGGAAATCATAATAATATTTTATACTTGTGTGCTTTTTCCCTCTACACCCCCTTTTCTTTGCCCAGTAGGTAGGATTTGTAAGAGTCCAGGCAAAGAGTAGAATTCCCCCCAGATTTCCATATATTAGCTATGACTTGTATCTTGCTGAGTTTCCTAAATTAAGAGTCTGTTTAAGATGAACTTAACGCAGAGACTCCGGCTAAGATGATAAATAAACTTTCATAAGCATTTAAACCTACACAATTAATTATGAATATCTTATACAACTATATCTGTAAGTAAACGCTGCCGTGCTGGGTTTCATTTAGACCGCCAATCCCTCTGCACACAGCAAGTTGGCAGCGTTCACTGGCCAGAAGTGGCTTGAGCTGGCTCTGCTTGCTCCTCGTGTCTGTTGTCATCCGCAGACCTGGCCCTGCTGTCGGGGTAGGGAGATCCTCCGAGCTGAAGGATGCCCGCACACTGAAGCCCCCTGCACACAGCTCTCCCTGTGCATCCCCTCAGCCAGGGCTCTTCCAGCCCTTGCTTGGGAGGTTTCCAAGCTCCCTGTGTTCCTCTTCTTTTTCCTTCTTCTCTTCCTCCTTCTTATTCTCTTCTTCCTTCTCCTTTATCTTCTCCCTTTCCTCTCACTTGCCGTGGAAATTAGTATGTGTTTCTCCTGTGGACAACTTCTTATTGGAAGGAAATTAATGGCCTTTGTTATGGGCTGAACTGTGTCCCCTCAAATTCCTATGTAGGAGCCCTAAGCCCCATATTTCAGGATGAGACTGTGTTTGACAATAAGGCCTTTAAAGACATAATTAAGTTAAAAGGAGGCTATTAGAGTGGGTTCTGAATCCACTATGTCGTTATAAGAAGAGGAAATTGGGACACAGACACATATAAAGGGAAGACCACGTGAAGACCACAGAAGGCGGCCACCTACAAGCCAAGGAGGGAGAGGCCTCAGGAGAAACCAGCCCTGCTGACACCTCCATCTTGGACTTCCAGCCTCCAGAACTGTGAGGAAATAAGTTTCTGTGTAAGCCACCCAGTCTGTGACATTTGTTATGGCGGCCTGAGCTGACTAAGACAATCTCTTAGAAGTACCGTGGAGAAAATACTCCCAACCTCACCCTCTTCCCCCCGGCATCCCCCACGTCTGCCTCCAAAACCTTCTCTATTTTATCCTGAAAACAGAACACAGCCAAAGTCTTCACTATCAGGTAGTCTGGCTGCAGACCCATGGCAGCGATGGAGGAAACTGTACGTTTAAAGCAAAGAGTCACTGGAACCAGCCAGTGATCTTTGCTGAGAAGCATGAATACCCCTGAGCCACCCACTTAAGTGAGCTTCTTTATGGTTTTAAAAATACCTTTGTATTTATTACTCACTGTATCCTCGCAACAGTAGGAAAAGGGGGAAACATTCAAAGAAATTAAATTTTGCCAAGGAGGAAACCATGGTTCACAGAAGGTAAATTGTTGGTCCGAGGCCATACAACTCGCCGTTAATGGAGTTTGTGTCAGTTAATGTGGTAGACATTAGTGTCATTCGCCAAATAGTTCCACCTTTCCACTTTCTGGACAGATGGCGGGATGGTATGTCTCAGCGGCTTTTGAAGGAAAGCATGTCCACGTAACTACCTTTAACCAATGAAGTGTGAGGGGAAGTGAAAGATGTCACTTCAGGGCAGAAGCTTTTAGGGCCCGTGTGTCACTCATAAGCTTCTCTTCCAGCCTTCAATTGCCAGGCTCCTGAGGAGCTGTGATGAGCAAAGTTCCCTGCCAACCCCAAGGGGCACATGGCCTGAGAAATGAACTTGTTTCAAGCCACTGAGATGCAAGTGTCGTCTGTTATCACGCATAATCTAACTTATCTCACTGATACAGTTAAGATGCTTTCAGCTGCAGGAAAAAGAAAATCCGTCGGAAAATGACTTAACACAGTCTGCCAAGAGGGTAGTTCCAAGTTTGGGCTATTCCGAGGCTCAGTGACGTCCTCACGGACCCAAGTGTTTCTCCGCTTGCCATTCTCAGCACTTTAATTCCTCCCCTCAATGCACAAAATAGCCTCAGCTGCTCCAGGCATCACATCCTCACACAAAAATCTCTAGGGTCAGAAGAGAGAATTTCCCTTTTTAAGAATAAGCACAACCTTTCCAGAAATCCCCTTTCTTCCCCCAGTGGGGTTTTCTTCAAACCTCCTTGGCCAGAACAGCGTCACGTGTCCACAGAACCGTCCAGGGGAAAGGAATGAACGTTGATTTACCAGACTAATCAAACTTCTTCCCAGGGCAGACGAGGGGCCCACCTCCCCTGAAGCACAAGGCCACCTAATTCTGTCTGCAAGAAAAGAGAGGGCGCAGCCGTGGAGCTGCCCAGCCATGCTTGCTGTAAACGTGATACGGCGACCCAAGTCTTCACGTTTGTGCCCATCTCTCTCTCCAAGAGTTAGGAGGGCTGGACTGACCACGCCCAACCCTGACGCTTTGTAAAGAAACACAGAGAGATCCAGAACGTCTCTGAAAACACCAGCAAATTCCCTGAAGGGAGGAGCTGCACCTTTTTCACGCTCCTAAGTATCGGACGGGAGGCTAGGCAGACAACTGAGTCCCGGAGAGAACCTTCAGTCCATCCTCAGGCAGAGACGTGTTAGTATTTCTCGCATGTGTCTATGCAGACATGGAGCCCTCCCGAGGTTGTGATTTCCCGGGGTTTTCAATCGGGTAGTGGTGCACGAGGTCCCAGATCCAGGACTTTGGTTTCCCAGTGCAATATCCACCCCCTTTTCCAGCTCCTGTTTGCACAACGGCACTTCTGACGGATTCATTAAAGTCCTGTTTACTACTCTCACTGTGGGAAATAAACTGACAGCTGAAATTAGAACTAGATTTAAGACAGGGATGACAGACCCAGATTGGAACATATTAAGGGAAACTGGATGTTTGGGAACATCAGAAATACTCAGAATTTGCTATCAGGAAAAACATCCCCATCATGCTATTAACCCTTTCTCCGCTTCTCCAGCAGAGACAGAATTTTGGCCTGTGAAGCCAAGAAGCCGGCCCCGTGTGGCAATTCTGACCTCCTCACTGGCCGGAGAGCTTCTGACCTCAGAATAACCTTCCCTGAAACATTGAGTACATTTGAGGAGAAGAAAACATGTCTTTTTTGTGGAAGTAACTGTGTATTTGTGTGTGTGTGGGGGGGGTACGTGTGTGTGTGTGTGGGCGTGCATTAGTGTGTGTGCATGTATGTATGTGTGTGTGCATGCGTGTGTGTGTGTGAGCCCATTTCCTTGCTGGGGTTGGGTACGAGGAGGAGGAGTGCATGTGACCTTACCAGTTATCTCTCTAATGGTGCCAACCCACCCCTTATACAAGGTCAGGGTTTCCACTTCCCTCATCCTCGGAATTCCCCAAACATACTCGACTTGTGGGGACACTTCTCTGATTATGTTCCCACATATCAGACCAGCACAGGAAGGAGCTGTCGACCGAGGAAAAATCTCTACAATTTAAGCAGTAGATATTTATTTGGGCAGTTAGAATTTCAATTCAGGGGACATAGACTCAGGTAGAAACTCAAAACGTGTTCTGATTATGGGAGAGGGGCTCCGGGTTTTTACGGGAAAAAGGGAGGATGGGGTGAGTTGTATTACAGAGGAGTTCATTGGTGCTAGATGAGGTCAGGCTAGGTTTGTACTTCACTGATTGACCTGAGATTCCGTCATCAGGCAAGAGCCTAGACTTGTACTTTGTTGGTGAGCGATTCGGTCATCACCAAGTCCAGGTCATGATTCGGTCATCATCAGTCCTTACAGACAGGATATTCTTGTCCTTACTGACTTCTTGGAATGTCAGCGGTTTGGTCCAGTTTGGAAGATAAAGAAAACAAGACGTGCAAACCAATGCCTCTGAAATGGCTGCCCTGGCTCTGCGTTAATCTGGCTCCACTCACGTCATCTTTCACAGTCCCGAGCAGGCTCCCATGAGGCCTGCTGTTCCCTGCTGCCCGACATCCCACCAGGTACCCCTCCGTTATCACTGGGCTGCCCAGTTGGCTGCAGGGAGGCCAGGCCTTACTCCCTCCAAACAGCAATGGGGGAACCCTGGGGAGACAGAGCTTGTCTGTGGTCAGAAGTTTGAGGGTTGCTCAGCCCGGGACCTGGGGTGAGGGCTGGAGGCAGGTCCATGCCCTGCAGGGCTGGTGGGCTTGTGCAGTCCTCTTTGGATGGACTTGGAGCATCACTATCTTGTGATGGCTGTGACACTTCTGGTTTGTCCAGGGCCATCCCAGGGCTTTCAGGCCAGTGTCCTGCAGGATCCTGGCCATGTAGCACTGTGGTTGATGTGAACAGAAGCATTCATGCATTCTTTCATTTATTCACTCGACACAATTATTGAGCATTGTCATGTTCCAGGCATTGAGTGAGGCCCTGTAGATGCAGCTAAGAAGAGAGGACGGTCCTTGCCCTCTGGGACAGTCTAGTTCGGGAGATAGTCAATAAATAAGTAAAAAAGCAACCAAGACAATTACAGACTGTGATAAGTGCTCCGGGTGAAACAGACTGGGTGATGGTGGGAGGAACTGGGCTGCTGACACCTCAGGGAGGGAGGGAGGCCAGAGAATGTTTTTCTAAAGAGGAAAATACAGGAGTGGAGACCTCAAGGTTGAGAATAAGTCAGTTATGCAAAGAGCTGGGAGAGCATTCCAGAGAGAGAGAGCGTGGTTGCCAAGGACTAGGGGCAGGAACAGGGGCCTGTGCCTGGAGCCTGGTGGGATGGGGGTGGGGGTTGTTGTGAATCGAGTCTGAGGGGAAATGGGGCCCAGATCCAGTGAGGGTTTGTAGGTCCTGCTAAGGAGTTTGGATTTTAATTTCAGAGCAATGGAAGTCCATGGAAGGTTCTTGAGCAGGAGAGTGACATGATGAGATTTACATTGTAAAAGAGCCCTCTGGATATTTCGTGGAGACCAAATGGGGCCCTATCTTCTCAGCCTCTTCTGTGGTTGTCCCAGAGCCCCAGCCAGTGCCTTGTTGTATCTGTCTTGGCAAGTTCACGTGACCAGCTAATTGTCAACATCCCACTTCCCCTTATTGTACTTCTGTTCCGAGAAGGAAGTAATATGAGAATTCTCAGTCCTCCCAGGAATGATACTGCGCTCTGGAACTACTGTGCACAGGAAGAAAGACCCACAGAGCCCTGCGGTGAGAGCCGTGGGTCTGGTGGAGGCCCGCCCCAATGCCACTCAACCTCCGCTACTTCATTTACAAAATGGGCACGCTGACGGGCTACTTCTTGAACACCAAGGCCTGCAACTCCTTCGAAGTTTCTGGATCCTGGATCTATAATGAAAGTAGGTGCTATGATGTCCATTGTGTTGATGGAAACACTGAGACCCTGAGTGCACCAGGGAGCAGCTGGAGATCAGACTGCCACCTCCTCAACTGATGACATTCCAGATGCCACCGGGCCCAGATTCCCCATCCCTCTCTTGGAGAGCCTGTGCCTAAATCCCCCTGGGGTGGGATGATAAAGCCTCCTTTGACTCTCACCCCAGTAGCTTTGAAGAGTGTATCATTTAGGATGATTTCAGTCACAAGAGAAAGTTCCCCAACTAACGTTGGCTGAAACTCTTAAGACCTTCTTTCAGTAACAATAATTCATCAGGTAGAGCTGCTAAGTCAGCAGCTGATGGGGCTGTGGGGCTGTTTCCCTTTGATTTCCTTCACTTGTCCTCATGGTCACAAGATGGCTGCTGGAGCCTGAAGTGCAGCATCCATTCATTCATTCATTCAACAAATATTTAATAAGTGCTACTATGTGTTGGGCACATTTCTCAGCATTGGAAACACAACAGTGAATAAAACTTATGGAAATCCTTGCCCACAAGGAACTTCCATTGTAGTGGGTAAAGGGGAGATAATGAACAAAATAAATTTTAAAACTACGTAGTATATTAGTGACATGTTATAGAAAACAATAAAAAGAATAAAGGTAATGAGAAGGATAAGGATATTTTTAAAATATCCTCACTGAGAAGCTGATATTTGAACAAAGACCTGAAGATGTGAAAGAAAAATCCAGTGAAGATCTGGAGGAAGGGTGTTCTAGGTGGGGGGGAATAGCAAGTGCAAAGGCCCTGAGGCAGGTGTGTTCTTAGTATGTTCTAGGGAAGCAAGGAGACCAGTAGCTGGATTGGTGTGATGGAGGAGGAATGTCATAGAAGGTAAGATTAGAGAGAAAAAAGAGGCCATGGGTGCTTGAAAACACACGACAGCATGCAAAACATGAAGCAAAGAAAGTCTTCTCCTAACGTCACTCTTTAGTTTGTCAGAGAGGAAAATGTTTCCCAGTGGTCCAGCTCTACCCCAAAGACTTTCCCTTCCATTTCACTGGCCAGACCTGGGTCACATGGCCACCCCAAACCAATCACTGGCATGATTCATCCCTAGGATGCGGGCCCCCAGCACGTTGCTGAACACTTCTTTCTGCTTCTCTCTCAGGTCTCTGGTCCACAAAAAATGTCTCTTCCACTGGAAAAAAAAAAACAAAACCCAATTTTTAACCATGGAAATTTGAAGCATATTCCAAGTAGAGAGAATGACGTAATAAACCCCAGGTACTCGTCTCCCAGTGCTTGAACACCAGCAACCGTACATTGATGTGAACGGGCCGGTCCTGTACAGCACCACTGGCTCCCTCTGCCCGGGATCCACTCAGTGAACAGGCATTACCCAGCAAACAAGTCCCTTTGAAGGCCTGCTGTGTTCTGTTAAAACCCAAAATTCTACCGAGAGTAAATTTGAAGATCTAATCGGCTTTATTAGGTGATTCACGAATGGGGGCAGCATCCGGTCTAACAACTGAAGGGCGTTCCATTCCAGGTCGAGGGGTTGTGCGAAATGGGAAGTTTCTGTAGGAAGGAGGGTGGGGCAGAAAAAGTTATTAGTGAAAGAAAAGAAAGGGTCATTTTGGGCCAGGACATCTCTTTTAGGGAGCTGGGAACTGGCAGGGGTTTTGTCATGCAGATTACCTCACAGGGCAACAGGAATTTCAGATTATTGTTTCAGGGTCACGATTCTAGGAGGGGCTGAAACTATAATTAAGTCTTGGTTGCTGTCTTGCGGGCCATTTTGGGTGTATTTCTCTTTTTCTTAACAGTTCAGAAGATCCAACTGGGGGAGGGGCTTGGAGTACTGTGACAGTCCCTCCTCCCAAGCAAAGCCCCTCTGAGCCCAGAGCAAGCATGCTGGCCACCAGGTCACTTGCCCACCACCAGCTGAAGGACACCAAGTCTTCTCCTGAATCATCCTTGCATCAGCTCTCAGGAGCTGCACATGTTCACAAAATCATCTCTAATTGGGGCACTTGGCCCATTAGGAATTTGGACGCACCAAAGCAGAAGTCCTGGGCGCTGCTCAGAAAAAGCAAACACGAGCAAAGCGAGATTTGACTTCTGCGCAGTTAATTTAAACTCCGCTCTGAATATAAATCAGCTGCTTTAGTCCTGATCCACTCAGGCCCATCCAAGCCTCGTGCGGAATGATAAACACCGGGCTGCTGCTGGCGAGGATAAATCATGACAAGCCCAGCCCGCTGTTTCCTTCAGCTCCGGTGAAGTTCCTGGACAAGGCAAGGACACTGCTCTTTTTGAAGAAACTCTGCTTGGCCGCGTTCAGAAGACTTTTGTCTGGGTCTGCTCACTGGAAGGCGGAAAGCTGACTTGTCTTAAATTTTTGAGGACCCAGCAGTGCCTGTGGGTGGAAGGGAAAACTAACGAAGAAGCCCCTATGGAAGCTTTTGGGGAATGACACCATTGTGAGCCACATCCTTCTGAAGGATGGGGTTCTTGGTACAAGGGCCATGATTAGAGCAGGTAGGAGAGGCACCGGGTAAGTTATTCTGCTTCTGGCTGCCTGGTGGGATTTTACTGACTATCAGAGATGACCAGCTAAGCTGATGGCATATAATGGGGACAGGATGAGGAAGTGGAACAGCAGACTGACTCTCCCTCTTAACTTCTGGAAGAATGCACGGGTCACACAGGTGGGTCTGTCGGAGGGGGCCTCAGAGGAATATGCCTATCCTCACTTCGCCCACTGAGCTAGAAGGTGTGTCCCCACGGGCATCAGGACGCAAGTACCATGTTTGTGTGTGAAGATGGAGTTAGCCCCTATGAGGAGCATCAGGCTTTCCCCCCAAAGCCCAAACGTTTCCCCTACCGGTCTCCTGGTCCCTGAGCTTCCTACATCAGAACTTCTCCTCTGAGTCAAGACTTTAAAGATGCTGATAAAATGCAAATCTCTGATCTATGATCTTGATGGATAGGCCAGAATTCAGTCACTCCTTCGGTGGACAACTATGACTTCCAGTTCTCGGTCAGACACCTATGCGAGGCCCTGGGGCTACAAAACTGAAAACCAGTGGACGCTTCTCTCAAGTGTCAAAATGTAATTTGGAAAAAGTTGAAAACATGCTTTTCATTACAAACACAGAATGAACGTGTGTCACAGATTTTATTTAACATATTTATTAATGGATGAGAGAACCAGTGAAATGGTAAAACTAGTTCTGAGAGCACTGGAAGAATTTAGATTGATATAGTCCATCAAGAAAGGTATTTTTATTGATTGATTTTGTTTTTTTGTGAGGAAGATTGGCCCTGAGCTAACATCTGTTGCCAATCTTCCTCTTTTTTTTTTTTCTCCCCAAAGCCCCAGCACATAGTTGTATAATCTAGGTGTAGGTCCTTCTAGTTGTGCTATGCGGGACGCTGCCTCGGCATGGCCTGATGAGTGGTGCGTGTGTCCATGTCCAGGATCTCAACTGGTGAACCCCGGACTGCTGAAGTGGAGCATGCGAACTTAACAAGTTGGCCATGGGGCCGGCCCCCAAGAAAGGTGTTTTTAAAAAGAAAGAAAGAGGAGAGAAAGAAAAGATTATCAGCCTAGATAAAAATTGGTTAATGTCCTACAGGGCAGTAAAAGCATAACCACTGGCATTTTCTTCCTTTGCCAGGCAGAAATCTACAGCTAAACATGTAATTCCACAGTGTCTAGGCTCTGATCCAATCGTATGGAGCATAAGTACATTCTGCCAGAGAGTTAATAACCCCTTAGTGGGTTTGTTAAGCGAGGCCCTGGCACAACATTGAAGGACATGCTGCACTTTCTTTTGATTTCCAACATTTTGCTAATTTTTTCCTAACACAAGAGTTGTGGGATACATGCCTTTTAACCCTCAGGTGAGACTAGGACCCAGGTCAATGGGAAGAGATGGAGGAAGAAGTCTGGGCCTCGGAGCCAGGAGACTGGACTATCAGTCTTATCATCGAGGTGTTGTGTGACCTTGGGCAAGTTGTCTTACCTCCTAAGCCATAGATTCTCTCCCCGTTGGACGAGGATTTTGAACTGGGTAGGCTCCAGGGCCCTGATATTTTCTGAATCACAATAAGTTATGAAGTGAGGCCTTCAGGCAAGTCCCCTTGTTTATAGTGGCAGAGCAATGGGTAAATGCCGTGGCAGATCTTTGGATAACTGAGGAGAGGTGGGGGGTGGGATGGGGAGAGGGTGCACAAGAGCATTAATTGCAAAGACAGAGTCCTGAAGACAAGCTATAGGATCTCCCATCCAGGCTCTCCCCTCTGCCAGCCTCTGCTGGGGGATGTCACGGGCACCTCAGTCCTCTGGGACGTTTCAAAGAGTCAGGAGAGGCCAGGCCAGGCTGCAGTAACAAATCGATACTGAAATCTTAGTGGCTTAACCCAAACCAAAGTTTGTTTCTTGCTCACAGAATTCTGGTGAGCAGCTGCCCTCCAAGTGATGACTGAGCAATTCATACTTTTTCTATCCTGTAGCTCTGCTGTCTTTACACACTGCTTTCTGAGTCAGGGCTGCAGAGCGTGAAACACGCACACTAGCTTTTAACTATATATAACTCGTACTCATGGGCCATTCGCCAGAATGGTCTCGTGGCTCCAACTCAACCAAGGGGACAGGGTAGTAAATCCCCCACGTACCTAGGAAGAAAAGAAGAACATGTTAGTGAGTCCTGACCTGGAGAGGATCCAGCTCCTGTAACGACTGAGGCCTTGTGAGTATTCCAAGGAACTCCGTCCACTGCCTGTGACTTAGAACATCTGCGTGAATACAGAAAAGTTCAGCCGGACACCTGGATGCTCTGTCCAGTCGATACTCGACATCTGAGGGTTTCCAGAAGCCTCCAAGCCTGGGGCCACGTCTGCACAGTTCAGGGAGAGGAAGTTTGACTCACTTGAGTTATTTGATCCATGTGGACAGGCGCTGTGGGTCCCCAGGAAGCCACAGCAGCATTCTTGATCGCCCAGTGGTCTGTGGCTGAGGTTTCTGCCGAGATCATTGCCAAAGCCCACTTCCTTGTGTTCTGGAGGTAAGAAAGTTCTCAAAAAGGAAATGGCTTTTATTTGTTCCCTGTGTCTTCCCTTTTTGTCCCTTATACAGGACGTTGATTGTTTAAGAGCCCAGATTCTTGTCTGTCTAACAAGATTACAAGGTCCTTGGCTAGAGGAAGGATGTTGCTAGTTTTCCTGTGCCTGACACCCCAGACTGAGTAAATGCTTGAGGCTGGTGCTGTGTGTTGACTCCTGTGTGCCTGACTAGAGCACTGTTCCTCCCCGAGGAAATACAAGGACCTGTCACAAGCCTGGGCCGCCAGGCTTCCCCTGAATGGCCCAGGGGCAGGAGAGGAAAAAGGACAAGAAAAAAGAGGAAAAAATTAGCAAGAAGGGAAGTATATTGGGTGATATTTCAAAACTATTATTGTGCTACGATAGGGCTCCATGTGTGAATGGATCATCATTGATCTAACTGGTTCCTTGTTGATGGACATTCAGGCTATTTTCAGACTTTTCCTTAAAAACACTGCTTCTGTGAGTATCCTTGTGCACACTACAAGAATACCTATAAAATAAATGCTTAGGAGTGGAATTACAGAGTCAAAAGATAGCTATTTTAATAGATGTCACCAAATTGCCCCTCAAAGAAGGCACAGTGATTTAAGTCCCATCAATTTTGCATGACCACGCTGATTCTCCGTACACTTTTGCCAGTACTGTTCTGTCAAACTTTTTGATATTTTCCAATCTGCCATTGAAACAGTGAAAATATGACTTGCATTATCATGTGTTTATCATTCGTTTCCCACTCTGAAACTGCTTGTTCATGTACTTTGTCTATTCCTCTATTAGTATCATTTATTTTTTGTAGACTCTTTACATATTAAGGAAATGAGTCCTTTGTGAAATGTGTTTTAAATACTTTTCTTGGCTTATTCTTTTAAAATGAAAATTTTTTTGCCGTGTTTCCTCCTCATATGGATAATTGTAACTTTCATGTGGTCAACCTTTTAGCTCCTGTTTTGGTTTTTCTTTAAAAGTTCTTGTTTTTCCACGGACGTTAAAAACATGTTAAAACAGACCACTTTTCCTTCTGATGTTGTCAGTTTTTCATTTTTTACACTTACAACTCTGATTCAACAGCATTTCACTTTTTGGTAAGGAGTTGCTAACCAGTTGTCTCAACATAATTTATCAAATAGTCCACCTTTTCTTTTCTGATATGAAATCTCACCCTCTTTGCACCCTGAATTTCAATGTATATTTTCAGTATTCATGGACTCTCTCTCATCTTCCATTGCCATTGCCTAGTCATAGGTAGACAAGGACACACCCAATTACTGGGCCTTTCTAACAATTTGTCATATCTGCTAAGATTCATCCTCTCTCAGAACTCTTAATTTTCATTTTTCTGCCTATTCTTACCTGTTTATTTGCCACATAAACTTTAGAAAGAACTTGTCTAATTCCCTGCTCTCAAAAAAAGCTTGTTAGTATTTTTATTGAGTGTGTATTAAATTTATAGATTCATTTAGGGACAATTGGCATTGTTATAACATCAAACCTTCTCATCCAAGGCATTTATTCAAGTCTCCTAAAAATGTACGTGAGTAGAACTTCAAAGTGTTCTTCACCTAGGGCCTTAACATTCTTTTTCTTACATTTAGTCCTTGGTATTTCGTCCCTTCATTTGCAATATGAATGAGATATGTTCTTATACTATATGTATTATATCTTCTAATTGATGATTGTTTATATAAGGAAAGCTATAGTTATAAGCTAATTTTGTTATCAGCCACCTTACTGGATTTTCTTAATGTTTTTATTATTTCACTTGATTCTTTTGAGTTTTATATAGGTATATAATCACAGGTATATAATCAGGTATATAATCACAAATCTGCAAATAATAGTAATTTCTACAGAAAATTTTCATTATTTCAGATTTCAGGCATCGCTAAAACTGTCCTCTCACCTGCCCCGAATCCACCTGCAATGGACAGTGAGGCTGCTTCCTCAGCATCCGTCTCCTCTTCTTCTAGGAGCTACCTCAGTTCACACTTCACCATCCCCCCTTGCCTGCACAGTCCAAGCTTTTAGGGGAACTTCTGATGGTGAGGCATGTGGCTCATACCTGGAATAATCACGATAATCCCTTCCCCACTGCTGGCCACAGTTACACACTCAGAGTTAGACACATGGTCCAATTGGGGATCTGATGAGGCCTTCCAGCCATGAGAGAGGGACCTCTCTCTCTGAGCTATGAGGAGGTGTTGGCAACCTTCGTGTGACCCTGAGAAGGACCCAAATCAGGATACAGCTGACAGCAGAAAAACTGAAACTTGATGGCATCATTGAGCTGCTGGATTAAACCAAACCTGCAGCCCACCCTCACTTTGAACTTGCAGTTGGTGAGCGAATGATTCCTCTTATTGTTTAAAGCAATTTAAGCTGGGTGTTCTGATTCTTGCAACTGAACACATTGTAGTCCACACAACACTATCAACAATCACTCAAGCTCATTGACTCTAATGGTTGCCTTGGGTGTGAGGTCAGGATCACTCGAAAGGGCCTTAGGTTTCTCTTTTTTCCAGATGGGTCACAGACTGCAATTCAAAATCTTAAAGCTGTGAAACTTCTGGAAGAAAACATAGGAGAAAATCTCTATGACCTTGGATTTGGCAAAGATTTCTGAGATATGACACCAAAAGCACTGTGTATAAAAGAAAAAAAGAAAAATGAATAAATGGGTCTTTGTCAAAATTAAGAACTTGTGCTCATCAAAAGACACTCTCAAGAGAATGAAAAGATAAGTCATAGACTGTCGCGTATCTGACAAAAGACTTGCATCCAAAGGTATAAAGAACTCTCAAAATTCAGTAAGAAAATGAGCAAAAGATTTGAACAAGCACTTTGTTAAATTGCAAATGCTGCAGTGTCTTGATTACTATAACTTTAAAATGAGTCGAAGTCAGGTAGGGTAAGTCCTCCAACTCTGTTTTCTCTTTTTTTTTTTTTTTTTTTTTGAGGAAGATCAGCCCTGAGCTAACATCTGCTGCCATTCCCCCTCTTTTTGCTGAGAAAGACTGGCCCTGAGCTAACATCCATGCCCATCTTCCTCTACTTTATATGTGGGAAGCCTGCCACAGCATGGCTTGTCAAGTGGTGTGTAGGTCTGCACCCTGGATCCAAACTGGGGAACCCCAGGCCGCTGAAGCAGAGCCTGCGAACTTAACTGCTGCACCACTGGGCCGAGCCATCTGTTTTCTCTTTTTCTCAAGTGTTCTTGGCTAAGCTAGGTCCTTTACATGTCCATATAAATTTTAGCATCAGCTTATCAATTTTTATGGAGATTGCACTGAGTCATAGATCAACACTAGGAATTTAAGAAGAAATTTATTCAAATTTAAGAAGAAATGATGTCTTAACTGTGAGTTTTCTGACCCATGACTGTTGCATATCACTCTACTTAGGGCTTGTTGAATTTCTCTCAACAATATTTTATAGATTTTAGTCTATACAGCTCCTGTCTGACTGACTTCTAAGCAGTTCATGCTTATGGTGCTATTGCCCATTGTGTAATTTAAAATTTTTAATTACTGATTGTTTATTACCAGCATATAGAAATTTAATTGCATATTTATCTTGTATTCTGCACCCTTGCTAAATTCACTTTTTAGTTCTAGTAATATTTGTGTAGATACCATTGGATTTTTTACATGATGACTATGTTGTTTGCAAATAGAGTATTACTTTTTCCTTTCCAATCAAGATGAATTTTATTTATTTTTCTTGCCTTATTAAATGATTAGACCCTTCAGTAGAGTGTTGGATAGAAGTGGTAAGGATGGAAATACTTGTCTTGTTCCTGATGTTAGGAGAAAAGCATTCACGCTTTGATCATTAAATATATTTAATTTAGGATTTTCATAGATGCTTTCTATCGGGTTAAAGAATTTCCCTTATATTCTGAATTCGTTGAGGGTTTTTATCAATAATTAATGTTAGATTGTTTCATATGCCTTTTTTTGCATCTGACATGACCATATGGTTTTTCTTTTATGGTTTTTCCTTCTTTAACTCTTAAAAGAATGAAAATAAGCCAAGTCTGAGAGAAATCTTTGCAAATTGTATATCTGAAAAAGGACTTGTTAATAAAGGATGAAGAACTCTCAAAACTCAACAAGAAGAAAACAAACCACTCAGTTTAAAAATGCGCAAAAGTTTGAACAGACTCTTCACCAAAGACGATATCTGGGTGGCAAATAAGCACAAAAAACGTGCTCCATTTTATTAGTTGTTAGGGAAATGCAAACTTAAACCACAATGAAATATCATTATATACCTACTAGAATGGCTAAAATTAGTGAGTGACCATAACAAGTATGTTGGTATATTAGTCAGGGTTTTCCAGAGAAACAGGACCAATAGGATGTATATGAGGATATTTACTATAGGAATTGGCTCCTGCTGTTATGGAGGCTGAGAAGTCCCACAGTCTGCCTTCTGCCAGCTGGAGAACCAGGTAAGCTGCTGGTGTAATTCAGTCTGAGTCCAGAAGCCTGAGAACCAGGACCCCCAATGTCCAAGGGCAGGAGCAGATGGATGTCCCAGCTCAAGAAGAGAGAGAAAGAGACAGAGAATTTGCCCTTCCTCCACCTTTTTGTTCTATCCTGACCCTTGGTGGACTGGATGATGCCCCCCAATGTTGGCGGGACAGATCTTCTTTATTCAGTTTACTGATCAAATGCCAATCTCTCTGGAAACACCCTCACAGACACACCCAGAAATAATATTTTACCAGGTATCTGGACATCCCTTAGCCCAGCCAACTTTACGTATAAAATTAACCACCACAGTCGAGGACATGGAGGAAATGGACCTCTCATATACTACTGATGGGAATGTAAAATGGTACAGCTATTTTGGAAAACAGTGTAGCAGTTTTTTAAAAAGTTAAACACTCACCTACCATATGATCCAGCCATTCAACTCCTAGATATTTACCCCAAATAAAAGGAAATATATGTCCCTACAAAGACTTATACACAAATGTTCATAACCGCTTTCGTTGAAATAGCCACATACTGAAAACAACCCATGTGTCCATTAGTGAATAGATATACATATTGTGGTATAGACATACAATGGAAAACTACTAAGTAATAAAAAGATTGAATAATTGATACATGCAATAACATAGAGGATAGTTTCAAAATAATTATGATAAATGAAAAAAGCCAAACAAATGGACTACATACTGTATGATTCCATTTATATAAACTCTAGAAAATGCAAACTAATTTATAGTGATAGAAAGTAGATCAGCCATTACTTGGGGATGTGGATTGAGGAGAGAGGCAGGATGGAGGCATTATCGAGGGGCCTAAGGAAGCTTTATGGGGTGATGGCAATCTTGATTGTGGTGATTGTTTCACAGATATGTACATATGCCAAATATATCAAATCGTACACTTTAAATATGTACCGTGTACTGTATGTCAATTATACCTCAACAAAATTGCTTGAAACTCTTATTTAGTATTTTTAATGTAATAGAAACACATGATAAAAAAAATTCAAGCAGTATAGAAAATGATTTGATTAAAAACTTCAGGAGAGAGCTTTTTCCGAAAAAGGGAATTCATGGAGTATCTAATATGTTTGATTATTTGCAAACTAATATTTATAGTTTTTAAACAGATTTGATGGAACATTTGGAAAAATTAAGGGATTGATTCATAGGAAACTGAACCAATGAAAAAAAATAAGCCAAGTATTGACTCAAGGGAGACAAAAAAAAAGGAAAGGAAAGGCAGTCACAGCTGAGGACTTGGCTCACCCAGGAGCGTATGTCTGTGGTCAGGGAGATTGAAGCCTTGACTGTAGATTTGGTTAAATTTGAGGAGAGCAGGATTGGGAGAGGTAAGAGGTGGCAGTAGAAGAGAGCTAAATCCTGATCTTCCCTATCAAGAAGTCAGTAGATTATGTTCTCGAATTGGTAAATCAAAAATAGCAGCATAAACGTATGATCATAAAAATACAGCAGTAATAAATAATCAGAGGAAACAGCTAGAAGAGTTAGAAAATTTTGCTCCTGGGGAGGAAGTGTGAGGCAGTGGGCCGGTTCTTTTTAGATGTTAGCCTTTTATCAATTTTTCCCTCTTAATTTGTGTGCATTTATTATGCTATTCTAGAAGGCAGAGGAGCGCAGTGGTTATGAGCCTAAACTCTGGAGCCTGAGTGCCTGAGCTCAAACCTCTAGTCTGTCAGTGAATAGCTTCGAGGTTTTGGGCAAGTTACCCAACATCTCTGAACCAGATTTCCTTTTCTGCAAAACGGAGTCAACAATGATACTAATTTCGTAGCGTTATTATCACGTGGATTAAATACATTAAAATACATAAAAAGCTTAGGACAGTGCAAGGGTGACATGAACCTCACATAAATGTTAACAGTTCTTATTATGAAATGATGATTAAAAATTATTTAAAAATTATATGCTTCCCACCCTCAGTCTCTTCTCTCAAAGACAGCCACTGGTGAAAGGTCTTTGTACACTATTCTACTTCTAAAATATTTTGTAAATATCCTATCATAGAGTGTGCCTGTGCATATCCTTTTTATTTGCATCACTGGCTTCATACTATTCGTTTAATTCTGCCCTTCTTTTTTTTCCTCCTTAATAATAACTCTGGCAATTCTCTCCTAATTAACGTAATCAGATCTATCTTGTCTTTGTTAATGGCTGTGTAATATTCTATAATTTATTGACTGTGTCCCCTACCGAAGGCCACTCAGTCTACTTCCAGTGTTTTGCTATGACAAAGAAGGCAGTGATGTATTTGGATCACGGTGCATTCTGTGAGTATCTCCGTAGGGTAAATTCTGGCTGTAGGAGTGCTGAGTGCATAGTTTCAGTTAGAGGGAGAGCAAGGACCCAAGCAGGAGAAAGGGCATCAAAGATGTACGTCATATATTTCAACATTTTCCTGTGGGCTCACCAGCTTCTGGTTCTTTGCATTTCTTACAATGGATAGTATCAGCAACTTTGTTTCAGACAAAAATCCTCATGATCCCACCATGTAAATAACTCTGGCCCCCTTCAGTGCCCGGGGACTCCAGGCTTCAGAGGACAGGTAGTGGATACTTCCGAGCTCTGCAGTCAGACAAACCTGTTGTGTGACCTTCAGCACATGTCTTTTCATGGCCCTGGGCCTCAGTTTCTTCATCTGTCAAAAAGGAAAAATGATATTTACATTTGAAGAAGGTTTTTGAGAAGAATGAACCCATGTAAATGCCAACTATGCCAGGTCCAGAATGGGTCCTAAAATGTAAGCATTCAATTCGCCTTCCTGAGGAAGTGATTCTATAAAATCAACCATTTTGGAAGTAAACCAAGTTCAGGGAGGAGCCTACGGAAATGCAATTTCTTCAGCTCCCCTCCACCCAGCTCTGAAAAAGTCTGCATCAGGATTTTGCTTCCTGTCTTATTTGTATCCAGTTTGCACAATTACCGTTAGTGAACTCCTTTCTGTGATCAGAAATGACACAAAGAGAGAGGTAAGAATTGCTTGGGAATTTTGCAGACTAATAATATAACTCCTTGCACTTATGTTTTAGATAGTTTCAGCATACTCAGGACAGTTCTTAGAGTCATGAGCCCCCAGATTGAAGACTCATCTAGAGGAAAGCACGGAGAGTCACACCAAGGGATGGAGTCGAAGTTATGTTGCTTATTATACTTCCCACTCGAAAGTGGTTAAAATAGGAGAAGGGGCAGAGTTTGGCTCTGGATGGCTAGAAATGCCCTTATGTGTACACTTCATTTCCCAACAAAGCCAGAGCAATGAGGTGGAACAGCCTCAGCAAAGGCCCTCAGTCCCCAATCTCTCCCTTCTGCAGAAATTTAGCCCGTTGATAGTCTAGGTTCCCTGTTAAGGTGTCCATTGCTTAGGAAGTTGAAAACCCAGGGTCAACAGCTGTAAACATCTAGAGATCGAGGTTAAGGACCCTGAAGAATGAATCTCAGATGGAATTGCCCATAAAATTCCTTGCAGTCTGCACAAGATAACCTTCTCTGCTGCTTGAAAACAAACCACAGGTCCCCACAAAGCCTTTCTGGATCGCCGTTCTTTGTGAAATCTAACAGAGTCCATAAGAGAAGAAGAAGGCCTCGGGTCTGTCCTTTCCTCCTGTCTCCTTCCCCATATCACTGGGGGACACATACAATTCCTGGTGCTCCTGGCACGCCACGTGGGAGTCGCTCCTCAGCATCTGGATGTTTCCCAATCATTCCTTTATTTCTTCATTCTTGCTTAAACTGGGGTTAAAGCAATGGTAATACATAGTTCCTGCTCTTGAGGGGCTCACAGTTTAGGGAGGAGATCAATAAACACAACCACTGAGCAGCTATTTGTGCTATCGATGAGTCTCTGTGCACAATATACGTTGAAAAGGTGGGTAGGGAGTGTGGAGGGTCTGTTCTACATGGCAGTAGGCTTCGCAGAGAAGGTGCCCGTAGGTTGAGTGATGGTCACTCACCAGGTGGGATTTAGAAGTGGGAAGTCTGTTGAAACTGAAGGCACAGCCTTAGTAAACTGTAGTAATTCAGGACAACGAGAGAAATATGGCTGAGTGGAGGAGAGGGCAGCAAGAGCCTAGGAGGGAGGTGCTGGCGCAATCACAGAGGCTTATTTGTTAAGCAAATAAGGCAGTTGGACCTCATTATTCTTCCCAAATCTGAACACATGGGCCTTGCTGATTGCATCTCTTGCTCTCTGTCCCAGTCTGCAATATTCATCGTAAGCAACAGAAATGGAAATCTGGCTCATTTAAGTTGAGAAAGAAATGACTGGAAGACAATTGGGAGCTCACAGAATTGCTGATAAGACTGCTGAACTAGGCCTGGGAAAAGGTTAAGGACTGTGATACGGGGCCACAGCCAAAATCACGCCACACGACTCACCCAGTGGGGACCCATCTGCTGCTGCTGCCTTCTTGCTGCCCATGTTGCCTGGGAGGGCTGAGAGGGGACCCTTGGTGTTGCCACCCCGGCTGCCCCTTCCCTAGTGTGCCGCCATCCCTGCTCCTCCTTTAAGGGAAAGTGGAGGGTGTGTCTGGTTGACCACATGCCCATGCCCAGCTGCAAGCGAGGCTGGGAACTCAAGCAACTAGACTCTTCGGCATCTTTAGTAGAACATGATTTCTACCTCTAATTAAATCTCCAAAGGTGAGGAAGACCCCAAACATTGAAATGGGGCTCAAATGTAGATCAGTCATAACTAAACAAACAGAAAAACGCCTCACCCAGGGCCTTTGGAGAGTTCTTGACTTGATACCAAGTCATGTACTATAAGAGGGAAGGGGGCTGCCTCTGAGTCCTTTCTTAGGGCCTCCTTGAGAGGGACACTCTCCTCACTGCCAGTCAATAGTTGTTTCTGGGTTGCTGTGGCTCAAAATTTGGGGGTTTGTTGCTATTTTACTATTGAAAAAATTGTTCTTTCAGAAATAGGTAAAATTTAGAACTGACAAAAAAAATCAATAATTATTGGATTTGAATTGGGGAGTGAATTAGATTATTGGAGAGTGAATCAGCCATATCATTTCTGAAAACTGTGAGCATCCCCTCCCCCAGCTTGACTTCAGGCTGGCTGGGTCCCCTGAGGCTAAGACTGATGTAGGGGGTACCCAACCCAAAGCAGTGGGAATCCAGAATCACAGGGCACACAGACCTGAGAGGTGAGCAGAAAAAGGGTCAGAAGAAGGTCCTGGAAGCTCTTTGTGCAGAACTAGGGAAGTCTGGGTTCTTTAGCTATATATGCAATTGAAACCAAATCTAGCCAATTTAGCAGGAGGAAATTTATTGGAAGAATGTCAGGGACTTCTATATTTGGCAGAAAGAACTGGGCTTAGAAAAGAGAGCAACAGGCAATTTGAGAGGGTAGGAAGCAGAGGAGGGCTAAGGTCAAGTGGCAGGAATGGCCTGCTTGGGACAACACTGCTAGGAAGGAGTAAAACCCCAGCTATTTTTAGGCTATTGTTCCTCTGCCTATAACTTAAGTACCAGAAAGGGATCAGGCCATTGGCCTGGCTTTGTTTGCTTGCCTACCTCTTGACTGGGTTAATGCAGGTCCCCCGATCATACCTAGGGTGAACTGAATGACAATGGGAAGGAGGTAGTATTGATAAAGGAAGTTGGTGTGCTGTTGGAGGGAAAATGGTTGCCAGACATCCCCTAAACCCATAAATGTCCATTCCAGCAATCCTGAGCAAGTACATGGCACAGCTCAGTAGTTCTGAATGACTGGAGTGACCCGTGAAGCCACTTCCTCTCCACTGGCATCTGAGCTTAGTTCAGGTCGACCAGCCTCACGAGCACTGATCTTACCCCTCTTGACTTCAGCCTGACTACATTACCCTGTACCCCGGGGGCCACCTGGCACCCTCACTTCAGCCAACACAGAGACAATGTGATGCAGAATTCCATCTGGATCTGTGAAGCCAGCTGTCGGCCATGATGCAACAATCATGTATCATCTGTCTACTCACCAGTCAGTCACCCCAAACTACAATTCACTACTCCCCTCCTTTCCAACTCTCTCTAGGTGCTCTCTGAAATGCCGTGAGATGGCAAAGGCACCCTTCTTCACCCTGCGTTTCCAGTCCACACAACCATGCAGCCATCTGAGTGCCAGAGGCTCATTTCTAGTGGTGTCCGGGAACAGAAGTCAGAGGAGAAGACAAACCTAAGCAATCATTCCAGGCCTGGGTCTTCTTTTACAAGCACCCGCTTCCATTTTTTAGGTTCAGATCACTCCATTCATTCTTGGGGTCTCCCAGTAAGTCATATGATGCTGAGTAACTAGTGAATGAACCCTGATTTTCCCCAAAGGGTGTATCCCTCTGAACCCAGACTTCTTGGGGACAGTGGGACAGGAACAAGGCTTGAGGGGGGAGAAAAGGGGAAGATAGATGCCCATCCTGTAGATTTACTGTGTGTGAGGGCCTGTTACCCAGCAAGGCATGATCTGAGGCCATCCTGGCCAATCTCACATTTTTTTTTATTGTAGTAAAATATACATAACAAAACATTTATTTTAACTATCCGCAAGTGTACATAAGTTTTGGCATTTTGTGCTTCCAAATATTTTCTAATATCCTTTGTAATTTCTTCTTTGACTCATGGGTTGTTTAAGAGTGTGTTGTTTAAGTATCCACGTATTTGTGAATTTTCCAGTATTCCTTCTATTATCAGTTTCTAACTTTATCTCATTGTGGTTGGAGAAGACACTTTGTACAACCATCTTTGAAAATCTGTGGAGACTTGTTTTGTGACCTAACGTGTGGTGCATCCTGGAGAATGTCCCACATGCACTTGAGAAGAATGTGCCTTCTGCTGCTGTTGGATGGTTTCTATAGATGTCTGTTGGTTCCGATTGCTTTCCTGTATTGCCCAAGTCCTCTATTTTGTTACCTGTCTTCAGTTTGCCTGGTTGTTCCATCCATTGTTGAAAGTAGGATGTGCAAGTCTCCACCTACTATTGTAGGAGTGTCTGTTTCACCCTTCAATTCTGTCCATTTCTGCTTCATATGTTTTTAGAGTCTGTTATTAGGTCTCTAGATGTTTATAATTATTGTATCTTCTTGCTATATTGAAACTTTTATTAATATATAATGTCCTTCTCTGTCTCTTATAAATTTTTTGGATTTAAAGTCAATTTTGTCTGATATTAGTACTCCCATTTCACTACTCTTTTGGCTGCTATTTATACAGAATGTATTTTTCCATCCTTTCGATTTCACTCTGTACGTGTCTTTGGAGCTAAAATAAGTTTCGAGTGGACAGCATATAGCTGAATCATGTTTTTTAAATCCAGTCTGCCAAACTCTGCCTTTTGATTGGAAAGTTTAATCTATTTTCATTTCAAGTAACTACTGATGAGGAGGAACTTATTTCTGACATTTAGCTGTTTATTTTCTACACAAGTTACAGCTTTTTTGTCCCTCATTTCCTCCCTTACTGCCTTCTTCGTGTTTAGTTGATTTTTGGTAGTGAAGCATTTTGATTCTCTTGTGCATTCTTCCTTATGCATAAATTCAATAGACATTTTCTTGGTGGTTACCATGGGAATTACATTTAACACCCAAAAGTTATAACAATCTAATTTGAATTTATACCAACTTCACTTCATTAGCATACAAAAACTCTGCTCCTACAGTGCTCTGTCCCCTCTTTCTGTTATTGATGTCACAGATTATGTCTTTATATGTTGTGCGTCCAACAACATAGATTATGATTTTTTTATGCCTTTGTCATTATGTAGAAAATGAAAAGTGTAGTTACTAACCAAAATTACAATGATACTAACTTTTATAATATTCCTTGTATTTACATTTACTTGAGATCTTAATTTTTTTATATGGCTTCAAGTTGCTATCTAGCTTCATTTCAACCTGAAGAACTCCCTTTATCATTTTTTACCGTTCAAGTCTAGTGGCAACAAGCTCCCTCAGCTTTTGTTTATCTGGAAATGTCTTAATTTCTCCCTCACTTCTGAAGGACAGTTTTGCTGGATGTTGAATTCTCAGTTGATAATTTTTGTCTTTCAGCACTTTGAATACATCAGCCCACTGCCTTCTGGCCTCCAAGGTTTCTGAGAAGAAATCGGATGAAACCTTATTAAGGATCCTTTGTATGTGACAAGTCACTTCTCTCTTGCTGCTTTGGATGTTGCAAAGATTCTCTCTTTGTCTTTGTCTTTTGACAACTTGGTTATAACCATCATGGGTGCCTTTGAGTTTATTGTACTTGCTTGTTAAGCTCCTTGGATTTGTAGATTTATGCATCTCATCAAATTTGGGGAGTTTTCAGCCATTATTTCTTCAAATATTCTTTCTGCCCTTTCTCTTCTTTTTCTGGGATTCCCACAATGTGTATGTTGGTCTGCTTGATGGTCCCCCACAGATACCTTAAACTCTGTTCACTTTTCTTCATTCACTTTTCTTTCTGTTCAGACTCAGTAATCTCAATGATCAGATCTTCAGTTTGCTGATCTTTTCTTCAGTTTGCTTAAATCTGCTTTGTGTGTGTGTGTGTGTGTGAGGAAGATTTGCCCTTACCTAACATCCGTTGTCAATCCTCCTCTTTTTTTCTTTTGTTGTTCGAGGAAAATTAGCCTTAAGCTAACATCTGTGCCAATCCTCTTCTACTTTGTATCTGGGATGCCTCCACATCATGGCTGATGAGTGGAGTATGTCTGCACCCAAGATCCGAAACTACAAACCTGGGCCACAGAAGTGGAGCTCATAGAACTTTAACCACTTGCCCATGGGGCTGGCCCCTGCTTAAATCTGCTTTTGAACCCCTCTATTGTATTTTTTATTTCAGTTATTGTACCCTTCAGTTCCAGATTTTCTTTTTGGTCTCCTTTTATATTTTCTATCTCTTTATTGATATTCTCATTTTATCCATACACTGTTTTCCTGTCTTTGTCCATGTGTTCCTTTAGCTCTTTAAGAATCTTTAAGATAATTGCTTCATAAGTCTGACATCTGGACTTCCTTAAGTACATTTTCTGTCCAATAATCTTATTCCTTTGAATGGGCCATTCTTTTCTATTTCTTTGTATGCCATGTGATTCTTTTGTTGAAAGCTGGACGTTTGAATCTTATAATGTGGCAAATCTGTAAATCAGATTATCCTTCGTCTGCAAAGTTTGCTGAGGGTTTTTTATTATTATTCATTTGCTTGTTATTTTTGTAAGGTGTGGGGATCAGCCTGAGATAAAAGTTAAGGTTTTCTCAGGTCTTTTCTGAACCTGCTTCTTTCACTCAGCATGCTTTCTAAATTTCACCGTATATAGGATTGTTTTTGAAAGTCCAAAACAAAAGGTGCTGCTCCTTTAAATCTCCTGAAAGCTGATTCAGCGATTGAAACAATAGCATACAGCCTCCATGTCTTCCCTTCAGAAATTTGAAACAGCAATCCATAGTCGGAACACAGAGCCTCTAGCAAGTCATGCCAGAAATGTGGGTTGCTATCCCCACAAATGCCTGCCATAGGGCTGGGGGCAGGTGAGAGGTAGCTGCCACCATGCTGATGGCTAAAGTCAATAGAAATTAACTGCAATTCATTAGCCAAGCTCTTCCCTGGAAGTTGTAAATGTTCAAATAGACTCGAGGGTTACAAACAGTCACTTTAGACTGTTTCTGCAAGCATAATTCTTGTCCAGCTGGAGAGAGAGTTTCCTGATGCTTCCTACTCCATCATCGTCCCTGACACCACTCCTAACTCATATTTAAAAGGAGAACTCTGGCTGTCACATTGAAGGTGGACTACAGTCAGGTGCCACATAATGACATTTGGTCAACAATGGACTGCATATACAATGGTGGTCCCATAGGATTAGCACCATACAGCTTAGGTGTGTAGGAGGCTACACTATCTAGGCTTGTGTAAGTACACTCTATGATGTTCACACAGCAGTGAAGTCACTTAATGCATTTCTCAGAATGTATCTCCATCATTAAGCAACACATGATCGTATATGGGAGCAAGGACAGAGCATGGACACCAATTAGAAAGTTATTGAAATAATTCAGGTGAGAGATCATGGTGACTTGCACCAGAGTCATAGCAGGGAGACGATGTGAAGTTTCAAGTTCTGGATATATTTTGAAGGTAAAGCCAAAAGATTTCCTGATGGATTGAATATGGGGAGAGAAAAAAGAGTGAGAGAGATAAAGGAGTCAAGGTTGACTTCAAGATTTTTTGTTGAAACAACTGGAGTGATAATGTTGCCATCAATGGAGGAAATATCAAGAGTTCAATTTTAGCACATACAGCTTGAGATGTCTATATGACATATATGTAGAAATAGGAATCTGAAGTTTAAGAGAGAATTCTGATCTAGAAAGATAAATTTGTGAATAATGACACATAGGGAAATTTAAAACTAGATAACATCACCAAGGAAGTGAGTGTAGATGGAAAAGATGACAAAGAATAGAACCCCGGAGCACTCTAATATTTAGGGGCAGGGGAAAAAGAGAGGGAATCAGCAAAATAAACCAAGAGTGACCAGCGAGGTAGGAAAACTATCAAGAGAGTGCTATGCTTAGAAGACAACTGAAGAGATTATTTCAAGAGGTGAGAGTGAGCAACCCTATGAAGTGCTTCTGACAAGTAAAATGAGGGCTAAAACTTGACCAAAGGATGACACTATGTAGGGTTCGTTGGTGATGGGAACCAGAGTAGTTTTGGTTGAGTGATGGGGGTGAAAGCTCCATTGGAGTGGATTTAAAAGAGTGTGAGAGGAGAGGAATTGTAGATAGTGAGTATAGACAACAATTTTGAGGAAGTTTTCTACAAAGGAGAGCAAAAAATTGGGTAGTAGGTTGTAGGAAGTGAGTCAAAAGTAAGTCTTTTAGGATGGAGAAATAAGAGTATGTATGCTCAGCAGTTGGGAGTAATCCAATAGAGACTGTAAAATTGATGTTGGGGAGGAGTGAGAAGGAAGAGCTGCTGCCTGGGAAATGAGCTTAAGCAGGGGAGAGGCAATGGGATTTAGTGCCCAGGTTGAGGGAGGGACTGGCTCTTGATAGGAGCTTGGAAAGTTCATCTAAGTCATAGGAAGGTAGGTGGAATCCTCAGTGGAGATACGGGTGGCTGGTGGGAAGCTAGAGAATTTCACTTCTGGTTGCTTGAATTTTCTCAGTAAAGAGGAGAGCAAGGTCATCAGCTGAGAGTGAAGACAAGGGCTGAAGTGAAGATGAGCGAAGACAAGCTCGAAAGAGTTGTTTGGGAGAGTGAGTTGAATAAAGAACTGTAGTACAATTCAGATGGGATTAAGGTTCATTTGCAGTTCATGTCAGGGATTAGAACAAGACCAGCAACACGGTCACATCATTTTCCCCAGTTACACTCAGGTGCATGGAGGGTTGGATCGAACCTGTTATGGTCTTTGTCAAGTGAGTACAATGAAGCAAAAGGGGACAACAGAGTTGAGGATGTGTGCTAAGAGGTGATTATGATGACTGACCATAAATTTAAGTTGATTAAGTAGGAGAGAGGATAAGAAGGGGGTAATGGACAGTGGCAGAGTGGCAGAATAACAGGTCAGAAGTCCTGGAGGCAAAGGATTGTTGGAAGTAGTATCTTAAAGGGATATCTGGAAAGGTAGGAGGTGTGGTCAGAGGGTGGAATGGGTGAGCGGCTATGAAGGATTTACAATGACTAAAAATGACAAGGTAGGGTATGACCCTCGGAGCGTGTGACTAAGGGAGGATGAATCACAAGCTCATCGAGGAGGAGAAGGGTCTGTTTTCTTTTCTTACCAGCACAGAGCTTGGGACATAGGAGGCACCCAGTAAACACCTGTTGAGTGAATGAGGCTGACTGACAGCTACCTCCACAGCAATTCTGATGGATTTCCTATCTTCTCTGTTCCATCCCATTTGCTCTCAGCCCAGGATTGCTCAGGCAAAATTGCTTTAGATCAATGAGAATTAGCACAGACGAGCTTCAGCACAACTGTGAAACCTGCAAAATTTCTCATAGTGGCTCTTGCTTTTCTTTCGGTGCGTATTTAACACATTCTTGTGCAGAGACTTCCAACGTCTGGGATGGTCCCACTGTCTCCTGCTCCTGCATCTCTTCCAACTCCCCAAACCTGCTCATTTACACTTCAGTGTGAATAAGTCACTATTTCCTTTCCTAGGAGGGAATACATTTTAATTTGGGGAATAAAAGTTTGGGCCCCAGTGAAAACATTGCAAGTGTTAAAAAGGGAGAGTGTGGTATCTGAGGTCAGGCAACTTGTGTTCCTGAAATCAGACCAGGGAGGCACAACTGCCTCGCTGGCCTTTGCCCTGGGTGGGCCCTGGGTGGAAGGGTGGGTCAGTGGGAAATTCTCACCACAGACCAGTTTCCTTCCCTTTTCTTTCATCTGTTTTGAGAGCATGGGCTGCAGTCCTGACTTGGCAATCCCAGAGTGTATGTAAGGAACCCAACACCAGGAACAGAGGATGTGGGTGACTCAGTGAGGCCTTACCTGTGCTGCACCTGGGGAACCTCCCCCCGTCTACACCTGTTGCTAGGAGGCCGGCATCATCACCCTCCAATGGCTCTCAAAGCATGAACTTCTGTGAATTGGGCCAAGGTCCAACCATAATGATTCTGTTATCTTTTTTCCTTTAACTTCTGGGGTGTTTTTTCTTCTTCTTCTCCCCAAAGTCCCCCAGTACATAGTTATATATTCTGGCTGTAGGTCCTTCTGGCTCTGCTATGTGGGATGCCACCTTAGCATCGCTTGATGAGCGGTGCCAGGTCCACGCCCAGGATCCAAACCAGCAAAACCCTGGGCTGCTGAAGTGGAGCACGCGAACTTAACCACTTGGCCACGGGGCCGGCCCCTAAATTCCATTTTAATTAACTTTATTGAGGTATAATTTGAATACTATATGTACATTTCAAGTGCAAATTTCAACGAGTTTTGTAACTAACACCCCAATCAAGATACAGAACATTGTCATCACCCCAGAAATTTCCCTCGGGCTCCTCTGCAGCCAAGTGTCCCCTACCCTGACCCCAGGAAACCATGGCTCTGTTTGCTAACACTATAGATGAGTGTTGCTTGCTCTGGAACCTACATATATGAAATCATACAATACGTCCACTTGAGATCCAGCTTCTTTCACTTAATGTCATTACTTCTGAGATTCATCCGTGTTGCTGCTTATTTCTCTATATTGCCGAGTAGCATCCTGTTGAATGGATGTACCACAATTTATCTTAATTTTAATTATCTTAATTATCTTAATTGGTGGTCATTTGTGTTATTTTATTTTTAAAATTAATCAGCAGTTATTAAACTTCATTAAGTACCATTAATGAAATTACCGCACTAAGAAGCACTGAGCTAGGCCTGGGGACACTGACCACTGCTGTCATGCACAGCTAGCCGCAAAAATGAAGTCAATGGATAGAAATTTTTAACATCTGTCTCTTATACATTGTCTTTAGCCCAGGTGCCCCTTTCTATCGTTTCTGCTGGTGAGCCCAAGCAGACGGCTGAACAAATGGCCTAACAGCCAGCGAGGTGTGACATGGACTCAGAGACCACCATGGAGACCTGGCCTGCCTGCTTGCTGTGGGGTTTTCTCTGCCTATTTTGAATACTTTGAGTTTATGTCAGTGATTTTTCACATCCTGCGTTAACATGGCTGCCCCGGTTTTAAGCTGGAATGTGGTTATTCAGGAGTTCTTGGCAATCTGCTAGGTGGCCCATTGACTAAAAGAGTTTGGGACCCACTAGTTCACAGACAGTCAAGCTCTGCAGAGGCCACCAGGAGTGGAGTCACACTGGCTTGGCACTCCAGCCCCATTACCCCGTCTAATAAAATCTGGTGAGCCACTTGGAGGCCACTTTGGAGAATATCAAAACTTGACATAACTACATCGGAGCCACTCTGAACACACGTTTAAATTCTCCAATCCAATTATTCGTACTCTGCTAGAAAAATAAAGTGAAACCATGCATTTCTTGGTCCCCAAATGCAAGTTGACCACTTTATCTCGTGCGCAAGGGAAGTAACAGCCAGATATGCATTCCTGGAGATAAAAATGTCTGAGTGGGACTTAGGAAGAAACTGTACAGTGTTTCCTAAATTGTGTGTTTTGTACTTTATGGAAGATTTAAGGGATTTTTTCTGGTAACATTGACAACGCAGGACTTTCACATGACGTGCTGTCTTGGTATAAGATGCTACTCTTCTGAGAGTTCTTTCATTTACAAGCACACTTATACTTTTATTATTTCGTTTGATCCTCCAGCCATCCTATGGGCAAACAGGGCAACCACTGGCTCCCCAATTTGCAAATAGGGTCGCTGAAGCACAGAGCAACGAGCAGGGCTGGGACCAGGCTGAGCGAGTCACCAGCCATTGCAAGTACAGCATGCTGCCCCATCTTTATTTAAAATGCTGATATTTTGTTCATGACAGGCTTTTTGCCTTAACTTTGGATTTTAAAATATTGTGTTAAAATTTATCTTGATTGCTGAGTCTTCTGCACTCCAGGCCAGCGCCTCAGCTGGCTCGCTCTAGTCCCGGCCCTGCAGGCTGGATGCATTAGCTTGAATCCTAAGAAGTATCCATTTATTGCATGTCAAAAATGGACAAATATCAGTAATTTCGTATGGTTCAACCTAATGGATCCTCCCAGGAGGCAGCCCTGAGGGCTCACGCGGGTCTCCGTGTTGTGTGTAGCCGCTTCATTGCTCTCCGCAGCTGTCCTCAGCCTGGCTGCGCTGGAGAACCAGCATGGACTTTATTACAAGAGCCTTGGGCTGGAGGTGGGGATTGGCAGGTGTCTTTTCACAAAGCTCCTCTGATCCAAACCTCTGGATTACAGCTCCTGGATTAAACTGGGTTTAAGCCACGCCGCACAGGCAAGAGGCCCTCGAATCGAATTCTGGCGTCATCTCTTTCTAACTACAAGATGTGAGGCAAGTTCCAAGCTGGGAGCGTTGAGTAATATGCGTAAATGTCTAGCACAGTGTGTGGCACCTAATAAATCCTGGGTAACGGTTCATGATTCTATGAGCTCTTACTTTGTGCTGAGGTTCAGAGAAGTTAAGTCAGTCACCCAAGGTCACAGAGCAAGTTAATGAAAGAGTTGGGTTTAGGTCCCAGGTCTGTCTGGCCCCATAGCCAGAGCTGAAATGACTACACATGGCAGCCACTAAATGCTCCCTCCAAAGATGGTGGCACTAGGTAATTAGTCACAGCGTTTTGCAATGAGCCCCTTCCCCACGCCCGTGAATGAGGCCCGCCCTTGGTCAGAGCTGAGCTGACCAGGCAGACAGAGGAGGCATTGCAGCCTGAGGGAGTGGGTTCCCTGGCCTGGGGGTTTTGTCGTTCGCTCTGTCCCCAAACTTCTGACTGGAGCAGCCAGCTGCCTTCACTTCCTCACTTCCAACTCTCTCCTTTTAACTTTTTCTGTCCTGGCTTCTGCTCCTATCCCTCAGCCCAAACCAGTGACTTCCTGAACGTTGAAATTGTAGGCACCACTGGGGACCTCTGCTAGTGGGACATTGCCAGTAGCTCACTTTCCTGAGATTCTTTTCTCTTTTGTTCTCTGCCATGTCACAGGCCAAAGAAAGTGGCTTAGCTGGGCCCAGCCTCATTTCCTGCCAACTCATATGTTCCGAAGAGCCCGTAAGTCTCATGGTTCCCTGTCCCCAAGCCGTCCTGCCTCCGTGAGGCTGCGCTTGGAAAGCCCTCGCTTTATCTTGTTTTCCAGGTAAACTCCCAGCCATCCCTTTATGCCCAGATCTGATGTAAGGCTCTTGGGGGCACTCCCACCCCGCCCCCAGGCCTCTGCGGTCCTCTCAGGTGCTTTAATCACCTCTGCAGTGAGCAATTTCTGGAATTCGGCTGCATCCACATCCATGCTGCATACTAGACTGGGAACTCCTCTGAGGCAAAAGCTCTTGGCTTCATCTGCCTGGCACCCAGTAGGTTCACAGTGTCTCCAATGAGAATAACAGCAACAGGACCTTAGCGCTCATTGCCCGCCAGGTGCCATCCTAGCCACCTTCGGTGATTGAAGTCATTTAATACGCACAGCAATTCGCACCATCTTCCTTATTTTACAAAGGTGGAACATGAGGTGCTCAAAGCTTGAGTGACTTGCCCACCGTCACAGAGCTGCTACGTGGAGGAGGCGGAAACTGAGGGCCGGCACTGCAGCTCTTAGGGTCTGTGTCTCACCCACCATGCTCTGTAACCTCCTGGTAGAGAGGGCCTGGCAAGAAAGAGGTGGGGAGGGGGTTTCTCCCCTCAAGTTGCTTAGATCCTACTGGCACCAGAGCCAGCACACATGGGGACACGCAGAACATGGGAAAACTGTAAGGAGAAATATAATTAAATGCTGAAATGTGTGGTACAGAGCAGGGCTTCTCCAACTTGAAAGTGCACGTACATCACCTGGGGATCCTGGGCAGACTTGGATTCAGTCTCTATGGGGTGGGACCTGACACTCTGAATTTCTAACAAGTTGCCAGGTGATGCTGAAGCTGCTGGTCCAGGGACCACACTTTGAGAAGCAAGGGCAGAACCCCAGGGTAGAACCCCAGGGTAGAAGTGCATCAGAAGAGGGAGGTTTCAGTGTGGCTGGAGAGGTGCTGGGACAGCGAGCTGAGTCTGGGACGATGGCAGGGCCTGGATAAGCAGAGGGGAGGGAGAGAAACATCCTCCCAACTCATCCAGCTCCCTGTCCTTGGAGGCCCAGGAGAAAGAGGTGGTTTCAAGGACCTGTGACTTGTGCCCCCAATCCTCCTGGACTCCCCTTTTAACGAGCAGTGGCACTAAGCAGGAGCTCCACATGTGGATAGCTCGCTTTTGAGAAATGCCCAATCCTGATCACATCAGGAAACATTTTGCAAATTCAGAAATCGGAGCCAAAGGGAAGTGCTGTGTGGTCTACAACTGGCTGCAGTACTTAAATGGGAACAATATTTCTCCAAGTGGTTCCTCTTGAGGGGACCATTTCTGCTGGCCCCAGGACTTTGGCCACCTATAAAGCTTAGCAATGGAAAATAAGGAAATTTTAAAGGAGGAAGAGTCCTTGAACGGCCCCGGAGAAAGAGCAGCTCTCGAACCAACCATGTTCACCGCCATGGAGACCTTCGAGATCAATGGTAAGGTGCTACTCCCCAATAATGGTGTTGCCCCGTGATCCTGTCTGTTGGCCACAGAAGAATGGACAAGTCGATAGAAAGTCTAGCTTCGTACCAGGCTCTCATTAATACATTTCTAAAATGCTTCATTGTGGAGTTTGTGCAATGCTAGCAAGAGATGCTGTATCTTTAGCATTTAGTTGGGGTTTTTTTTAGCTTCTCAATTCCTTTAAATTGTATTTAAATATTTTCCCTTAGATTAATGCCAATGCTTATTATATACCCCTCCTTTTTATGGGTGTCTTATCCTGACGCACAGGTTGTGTGATGAAATGGCAATACAAAACAAGAAGGATGAAAAAGTTCCCCCAAACTGAAGCCCAGAGCCGCATGTTTATTTCATGGAATTCCTTTAAGTTCTTTAAGATGTCTTCTGTTAGAACTATTGTGTTTATCAGAGAGCGCTTTCTGCATTTCGTGTTGGCTAGGATATGTTCATAGCTTCGTAACCGTTTGTCTCAGATTAAACTCAGGTTTTAAAAATCCAGTCCACGTTATCTTTATTTTCTCCCTCAGCATTACACAGGTGGTGCACTTTTTAAATCCAGAATTTGTAGCATTTAAAGTCACCAGCGAGCACTTTCCAGAGGGGATCTCTGACTCTCCATTCTAGAATATCCTCTTGGACTCACCTTCCAAGTCCATCAGTCATTTCCCCTCCTAATCTTTTCTGGAAGTTGTCTGTTCAGGAACAATTGCAGCTCTGTCCCCTGGCCTCACTGTCCCTCCCATCCAGCGTCTGTCTGCGCAGGTCGCCAGCTGGAATTGAGGGGTACAAAGACAAACGGTTGGTGCCCTGCCTTTGGGAATTTCCAGCGTGGTAACAAAGAAGGTGTGTACGCAACTGACTTTAACAGTTGGTGGCTATTCAGAGCTTTGGGGAGTACAGCATTCTGGACACAGGGCTCCTCAAGGTACAGAAAATGCTCAAGCGAATTCAGCCATCAAACATATTCAGCACCTACCATGTGCTGGGCTCTGCACTCAGTACCAGGGGAACAGACCAGAATGAACACGGCCTCTGGCCTCAGGGAGCCTGCAGTCGTGTCAGTGCCAGCAGGAGGTAGGCAGGGTGAGCCCGCCACAACCTGACTGTTTCTGTACAATTCATCATGGGCTGTGACGGATATTCACACAGGACATTGTGGTGGCATCTAACCTGGTACGGGCCCTGGACAGCTGAGACCTCTTTAAAGTTTAACGGATAATGGAGGTTAGTTAGAGAAAGGAGACGGTGGCTAGGGCAGGGGTAGGGCACCACATGTTTACAATATATTCACAAGGACTATTCAGAGAAATACAAACAGCTCCACTCTGTTGGGCCAAAACTGAGTAAGGAAGCCGAGTGGGGACGCAGACTGGGATCAGCTCATTTGGACTTTATCTTGGGGAAAATGGGAAGCTTGGACGGCGGTGGGGTTGGGTTGAGAGACATTCGTTTGGATTTGAGATTACTCACTAGCACAAATGGAGGACCAGCTGGGAAGAGTAATGCTGAGGACAGAAAGGAGCATGGCAGCAAGAGATGCTGAGAGGCAGTGGTTTTAAGGAAGGAAAGGAGAGAATGCTCTGGAGAGATGTTAGAGGTCAAAGTCAGTAGGACTATAGCAATGGGATGGGCAAGTGAGAGAGATGCAAGGGTCTAGGGTGAACCCCAGAGTCCTGACCCGGGTCATGGATGCCACAACTAAAAATCTAACCAGAACCCAAATCACTCCAGTTTGGATGGAACCTTTTCCTGCATGTACTGACAACTTTCTGTCTTCTCATACAATCATAGAACATATGGAACTTTCTAGATGAGTGCCCTTATGGACAGTAATCACTGAGAGGCTCTGTGACATAGTGTCCCCCTCAGGGGTTACTGAGATGAATAAAACAACAGATGGCCCCTGACTTATGATGGTTCGACTTAGGATTTTTTGATTTTACCATGGTGCGAGAGCGATATGCGTGTGATAGCAACTGTACTTCGAATTTTGAATTTTGGTCTTTCTCCGGGCTAGCAATATGCAGACGATACTCTCTCGGGGTGCTGAGCAGTGGCAACGGGCCCTGGCTCCCAGTCAGCCCCGTGAGCACGAGGGTGAACCACCCACACACTTACAGCCATTCTGTACCCATACAACCATTCTGTTTTTCACTTTCACTACACTATTCGATCAATCACATGAGGTATTCAACACTTGATTATAAAATAGGCTCTGTGTGAGATGATTTTGGCCAACTGTAGGCAAACGTAAGTGTTCTGCGCACGTTTAAGGTAGGCTAGGTTGAGCTAGGATGTTGAGCAGGTGAGGTGTATTAAATGCATTTTTGACTTAATGATATTTTCAACTTACGATGGGTTTGTTGAGACGTAGCCCCAACATAAATTGAGGCCGAGCTGTAGTTGCTTGAGCACTAAGTGGCCGCAGGCGTCTTCACTTTACTTATTTTTGTCTGCCGAAGATTGCTTTAGTTTTCTGGAGAGGCTCGACATGGCAGGGGCTCTTGCTGCCATAGAGGTCCCACACAACCCCAGGTCTTTCCTTGTGAATCGGTGTCAGTCCCATCTCCCCTCAATGGGGGAGCCTTGAGCTTGAACGGGAGATCTTTCATTCGTCCCTGTTGACGATATCATTCTGAGACGTGCTCCTTTCTACCTCTGTGAAAATTACGAACCCCTGTCTGGCTGGAGTCTTCCTGTCCCTCCCCTGCCGTGTCTGGTCCCTCAGGGACTTCTGCTCCCACATTGGCAAGCAGGTCTGTGGGACGTCGTCTCTCTGGACGTCTCACCCTGAACCCTCAGCTATTTCAGGCTTCACATCTTTCTCCATGATACGTCTTCAAATTTCAGTCCAAAGAACATTCTCCTTGACAGAGAAGACCCCAAAGGTACAGCTAGAGAAGTTACAGGTGATGTTGCTGTTATTTATTTTAATTAGGCAGTGGGTCCCAGCAGTGGGCCTAGCTGTCCCTTCTTCCTGCTCTAAAGATAATTTTAAACATCCTCCGAACAGACCTTAACCCCCAGAGTCCATTCTGAGTCAGCCTTGCTGATGTGACTACTGTCATTTCGTGTCATTGTTCTGACTTAGTTCTTTGCTGTGTCACTATTTCTCAGCACTTTTAAGCATCTGGCTTTACCCTAGAGTTTTGTGGGGTTTTTTTTAACTTTTTATTGTGAAACAGTTACAGATTCACAGAAAATTGCAAAACACGTACGGGGAAGTCTCTGTGACCCTCGACCAGTGTCCCCCAGTGACAACACCTGGCACAGCTAGAGGACAGCCTCATTACCAGGAAACTGATGCTGGTGCACCCCACAGGGTTTATTTAGGGTTCACCAGTTTTACAAACCCTCCTCTGTATGTATGTATATGGTTCTCTACAATCTTATCCTGTGTATATGTTTGTGTAACTACCACCAAAAAGCAAGACACAAAACTGTTCTATCACCACAAAAGTCTTTCTCATGCTCCTCCTTTCTAGCCACACATATCCCTCCCTCCCTCACCAGCAATCACTCTCCCTGGAAACCCCTAATACGGTCCCTATTTCTGTAATTGTGTTATTTAAAGAACTTCATATTAATGGAATTACACCATATGTAACTTTTTTAAGACTGCCTTTTTTCCCATGGCATAATTCCCTTGAGATCCATCCAACTTGTTGCATGCATCAATAGTTGGTTCCTCTTATTAATGAGTGTTATTCCATGATATGAATGTTCCACAGTTTGTCTAACCATTCACCCACTGGAAGACGCGGATCGTTTCCAGTGTTTGGCTGTTACAAATAAAGCTGCCATAACCACTCATGTAAAAGTTTCTGTGTAAGCGTAAGTGTTTATTTCTCTGGGATATGTGCTTTAAGTGCAATTGCTGGATTCTAAGTGTATGTTTGGGTTTACAAGAAGCAGATGATCTATTTTCCCAGCGTAGATGTCCCATTTTGCATTCCCACCAGCAATGTACAACTGGTCCGGTTATTCTGTTTCCTTGCCGGTAATTGATATTATTACTGTTTTTATTTTAGCAATTCTGGTAGGTATATGATAATGATATCTCATTGTAATTTTAATTTATATTTTCCTAATGGCTCATGATGTTGAATATCTTTTCATGTGCCTATTTGCCACTGGTATATCCTCTTCAGTGAAATATCTCTTCATGTCTTTTGCCAATGTTTTATTTGGATCGTTTGTCCTTTTACTGTTAGTTTTGGGAGTTCTTTATATATTTGAAATTCAACTCTTTTGCCAGATACGGTTTGCAAATATTCTCTCCCAGTCAGTAACTCTCCAAGCCTTTTCATCTTCTTAACAGAGTCTTTTGCAAAGCAAAAATGTGTAATTTTATTGAGGTCCAACTTATCAGTTTTTCCTTTTATGGGTTGTGCTTTTGGTGTAACGTCTAAGAACTCTTTACCTAGCCCTAGGGCCCAAAGATTTTCTCCTATGTTTAATTTTAAAAGTTTTATAGTTTCACATGTTATAATTAAGTCCTCATTTCATTTTGAGTTGATTTTTTTAATAAGATGTTGAAGTTTGGGTCAAGGTTTCTTTGTTTTGTTCTGCCTGTGGACGTCCAATTGCTCCAACATCATTTGCTGAAAGGCATCCTTCCTCCATTAAGCTACTTTGGCACCTTTGTCAAAAATCAGTTGGGCATTTTTATGTAGTTCTATTTCTGCATTCTTTATTCTGTTCCTTTGATCTATATGTCTATTTCTCTACCAATACTACACTGTCTTGATTACCGTAGGCTTATTGTAAGTCATGACATCAGATAGAGTTATTCCTCATATTTTATTCTTTGTTATCAAGTTGATTTTAGCTATTTTATGGCTTGTGTTTTTCCATATAAATTTTAGTATAAGCCTATCTATACATACAAAAAACCTTGCTGGGATTTTGTAGGAATTGTATTGCACCTATAGATTAATTTGAGGAGAATTGACATCAATCCATGAACATGGTATATCTCCACATTTTTTAGGTCTTTAATTTTTTAAAATCAGGGATTTGTAATATTCAGCACATAAATCCTGTATAAATTTTGTTAAATTTATATCTAAATATTACATTTTATTTGGAGCCATTGTGTTTTAATTTTGAGTTCCGCTTGTTTCCCAGTGGTATATAGGAATATGATTGCATACAACAGTGAGAACAGACGTCTTTGCCTTGTTCCCAAGCTTAGGAGGAAAATATTCTGTCTCATCATTAAGCATGATGTTAGCTTTAGATGTTTTGTAGATGCTCTTTTTTTTCTTAAGTTGAGGAAGTTCTCATCTATTTCTAGTTTACTGAAAGTTTTTATTATGAATTTGTTATTTATTATGAGTTGTAATTATGAATTATAATTATGAGTTTTATGATGAATTGGATTTTGTCAAGTGCTTTTTCTGCATCAATTATATGATTATATGATTTTTCTTCTTTAGCTAGTCGATATGGTGGGTCATATTGATTGATTTTGGGATATTGAACCAGTCTTGCATACCTAGAAATTCCATTAGTCATGGTATATAAATTCTTTTTATATGTTTCTTGAAATGGCTTATTAGTATTTTGTTGAAAATTTTTGTGTCAAATTTCATGAGAGATATTGATCTTTAGTTTTCTTTTTTTGTACTGTCTTTGTCTGGTTTTCATATCAGGATAATCTAGAACTCAAAATGAGTTAGGAAGTGCTCTCCACTCTTCTGTTATCTATAAGAAATTGTATAAAGTTCGTGTTAGTTCTTTTTTAAAGTTTTGTTAGGATACTCCAATAAGATCATCTGGGCCTGGATATTTCTTTTCAGGAGATTTTAATTACAAATTAAATTTATTTAATAGTTATAGATATTCATCTTATCTATTTTATATTGATTGACTATTGGTAATTTGTGGTTTTTGAGGAATAGGCCCATTTCTTCTAAGTTGTGAGCATAAAGTTAATATTTCCTTTTTTGTTTTTTTTTTTTTTTTGCTGAGGAATCTTAGCCCTGAGCTAAGATCTGTTGCCAATCTTCGTTTTTTGCTTGAGGAAGATTAGCCTTGAGCTAACATCTGTGCCAGTCTTTCTCCACTTTATATGTGGTTTGCCACCACAGCTGCCGGACTAGTGGTGTAGGCCCATGCTAGGGATCTGAATGGACAAACCTGGGATGCCAAAGCCAAGTGTGCCAAACTTAACCAGTACACCATGGGGCTGACCCCTTGCCTTATTTTTTTTAATGGCCGCAGGATCTGTGGTAATAGCCCCTGTTTTACTCCTTATATTGGTGATTTGTGTCTTTTTTCTTTTTGTCTTTATCTGTCTTGCTACAGCTTTATCAACTTTATTGATTTTATTCAAAGAACCAGCATTTTGTTTTATTAATTTTCTCCTTTGTATTTGTATTTTAAATCTCATTGATTTATGCTCTGATCTTTATTATTTCTTTTTTTATGGTTGCTTAGGGTTTTGCTCTTCTTTTTTAGTTTCTTGAGGTAGGAACTTAGTTTGTTGATTTGAGACCTGTCCTTATTTAGAATGTAGGTATTTAATACTCTAAATTTCCCTCTTGGTGCTGCTTTAGCTGAATCCTATAATTTGATATGTTGCATTCTTTCATTCAGTTCTGGCCTTTTTTTTTGAGACTTTCTCTATGGTTCATGCATTATTTAAAAGTTTTTAAAAGAAATTTTCAGGTGTTTGGAGATTTTCCTGTTGCTACCTGTTGTCGATTTCTATTTTGATTGCATTGTTAGAGAACATACTCCATACGACTTCATTTCTTTTGCATTTTGTTGAGGTTTGTTTTATGTCCCAGGATATGGTTTATCTCGGTGAAGATTCCCCATGAGGTGAGCTCAGGCCTTGGGGTTAGATGGAACAGGGGTCACGTGCCTGCTGTGCCAGCTTGCCTTCTCTGAACCCCAGGTCTTCCTCTATAGAAGGAGGTGGTAAGATCTACTTTGCAGGATTGCTGCAAGGATCGGAGATGATGTTGGTCCCTGCCTGGAGCAGGGTCGGTGTTCAGTCAGTGTCACTGTGGGAATCACAGGGCCTTCTGCAGGCTGGGCCCCTGCCTTTGGATGCTCCTAAAGAGGGAGACAGCTGGCATGGGAGAAAGACTGCAGCTGGAGCCACTGCAGTTCTTTGTAATGCCCCAAACTGGAAGCAGCTTGTCTATAGGGAAATGCTTGCATGGACTGCGGCTTTTGTCTTTAAGGAGTATTAGGCAGCTATTAAAATGAATAGTTCAATCTCTCTTTACAAAGAAAACTAGAGGAATGGCCACGGAAAATCATTCATTGCAGAGAGCAATATGCTATATTATATGTAATATGATATCATCCGTGTAAAATTAAAAGAAAAAAACAGTCTATCTAGGAGCATATGGGTTTGCAAGTCTCTGAGAGCAAGGGGGACGGGAGGAAGGCCACACGGCAGAATGCTAACAAGGTTACCTCAGCGGGTTAGAACCTCAAGGGACGGAGGTCTCCTGAGGTCCCTAATTACAAGATTATTAACCTTTGTAATTCTCTTTACATTGTTTGGTAAGTTATATTAAGCACATTTTACTTTTATAATTATAAAATCTAAAGAAAAAGAAAACAAAGGCCTGGACATGAGTTCCATACCTGCATCTTATTACCTAATAGGCTTTTCAACTTCTCCAAACCTCACTCATTGTTTGTAAAATGGGAACAAGCCTCCTCCTCTTACAATTTTGAAATTTACATATGTTAATTCATTAATTCATCCAATAAACATCAGTTGAGAGCCACGGGTGGCCAGGCACTGTGCTGGGGCTCCGACAGTGACGTCACACCTGGCTTAAGGACAGTATTCTTCCAACTAATGCTGCATGGCACCGGGATTGTGTACCACAAATGAGCAACCAACAATGGTACTTCTTATCTTGTGGCAAGAGGAGGATTGGGGAAAGATTTAGGGGGAGTGGGCCTTTGTGTCTCTTCCCTCGACCTCACCCGGAGCCCTCTGCTCATACAAAGGGGATCCGGGCACCGGTTGGGGCACCCTGCTCTCTGCCCTCTGCAGCAGCCGCCTTTTTCCCACATTGTGTTTCAGATCCAAAGCCCAAGAAGAAATATGGGATGAGCTGCTTCCTGGCCATGGTGTCCATCTACCTGGTTCTGCTCACTGCGGGTGCCGGGTTGCTGGTCGTGAAGGGTAAGGCAGTCTTGGTCCTGTCCGGCGCCTCCTGGGGTGACTGAACATGGCCCCATCAGACACAGGGCTCGGGTTGAGTGGAGAGCTCTGGATCCAGTGCTGCCCACCCACTGGGAGACAGTTCTCAGTCCCTGAGCAGCCACAGTGATGGAGGCAGGAGGGGACAAGCAGAGAAGGGAGTGTGTGTGTGTGTGTGTGTGTGAAAGAGAGAGAATGCACACGTGAGCCTGTGTGTGTCTAAGTTAGGAAAAGGTACAACAAATCCACACGCGTATGCCATGTGCATCTCACGCCAGTGACTCCCCACCTCTGAGTGAGAAGGGGCTTTGTTGATCAGTGTTCATTTTAATGTGATTTTGCTTTCAAAGTGTTCCCCATCCAAATGTTAAGGTCATGCAGCAATTCCATCAGCAGACACTGGGGTCACTCAAGAATGTCACGTGCCCCATTGTCATAAACACACGTCACATGCATATTAAGGTCAGACAGGATTGGGTCAGACCAGCATATTAGTTGTTGTGCATTCACGCCTAGAGCCCACGTAAAGCTCTTAATTGCTTGAAGGTTGAGGGTTGATTGTGACGCAGTGGGGACGTCTCTAGACCAGGCAGGAATGTGCTATGGACCCATAATGTCTTGCCTGAGTGTGGAGTGCACATGTGTAAGATATAGAAAAAGCTCTGTGCTCACGCTGGGTCCTCACAGCACGTGAAATGTGTGTTTACGTATTCAGGACATCCAGAAGTGATACACACATGACGCAAGAATGTCAAGGATATGCTCAAATGCCCCAGGCTTTAATGAGGTCCCTAAAAGAATGTTGTGGGGGGGGGCGGGGTGTCCAGTTCTGAATCTGCAGAAGCGGCTCTGGGCCCTGGAGATGCAGTTCGCCGATGAAACGCCGGCCACTGGGGACAGCCCGTCGTTCTTTTCGTTCCAGTCAGCGCACGCCCCACGCCTGGCTGGGGGTGCACCGAGGCTGCAATTCCTGCAGGCCCAGCTCACCGACGTCCGTGTCAGACAGGAGCACCTGAAGCAACAGGTGGACAACTTCACTCAGAGCCCAGGTTTGGCCCCCTCCCCTCCAGACTGGGACTCCTCAAAGGAGGATGGGAAAGGAGGAGCTGCTGCTTCAGGGGCAAGGGGGTCTGTGCACCTGAATCCCCTTCCTTGGCAAAAGGGGCTTCCAGAATCCTGGCCTGGTATGGGACTGTGGTGGCCAAGACATGGGGTGAGAGCCCTATGGGGTGGGCATAAAGTTACAGGCCCCATAGGTGATTGCAGACAGATCTCGGGGAGACAGCAGGGTGAAGAACTTAGGACCAAGGACCCTGTCCAAGCAAGTGTGACCCCAAGAGCCATGGGCTGGAGCAACCAGCTCAAGGCCAGGTCTGAGTGACACAGGCCTTAGATTGATCCAGAATGTTTAGGCGGGCAGGTAAGATGCAGAGCTGGGGGTGATTCCCAGGATCACGCCCATGCAGCCAATGAATATTGGTCCATGGCTAAGAAGAGTAATGGTGGGCACTGAGCCAGTCCAGAGATGCAGGGACCTTGGTGGGGAGAGGACTGCTGGACCTGTTGGGGGTGGCTTAGATGGTAGGGCTGCAGGCAGGAGAAAACAGAGCTACAGGTGGAAAGAACAGGGGTCCCCCTTTTTTCACTTCCCTCTAGGCTTTGTGGTTGGGCTAAGTGAGGTCACGCCGGCCCATCTCTCAGGCTGTTCCAGGATAGGAAGGGCTAATTTGGGCAAAACCAGCTCTTAGGTGTGACCTGACTGTCAGGGTTTACACTGTTACCTGGAGCTCCACTTCCTTGCTCTGGCGCCTGTGTCTGGGGCAGGCTGAGACTCAAGAGGGTGATCCCATGGCCGGGGTCCTGCACCCACGGAAACGTATGCTGGACATGGGGTCCAGGAGGGATAACCCCTCCGAGAGGCTGCAGTCTCCCCAGTGAGCATGGATGAGAGCCGAGTCAGGATGCGAGGAGAGGTGACACCTGTGGCAGATGGGCAGAGTCCAGGCTGGGATGCTCAGACACAGGGAGTATCTCCCTCTCCCTTGAGACATGAAGGAGTTCATTTAGGTCAACACAGGTTCCTTTCCTTTAACTTGAGGCACTTCCTCAGCTGGTTTGGCTCCGTAGTCTTCTAACAATGTGGGGTGTGTTCAGGGGGATCTCAGCTCTCTTTCCACACTTCTGCAACTCCTGGGGAGCTCCAGGTGTTTGGCCCCTGTCATCCAACCCCGCACATCTGCTCAAAGCCTCTGCTGCTTACCGCGGAGGGCTCAGCCTTCCGACACTGAGCTGGGAGCTCTGGGTGCCTACCCCCACGGCTCGGCCTGCCACCCACTCTCCTTCCCTTGCAGAGCGGTTCCAGATCAGAGGTGAACCAGGCACTCCAGGTGGATTCATTTCCTCTCTGGCTCGTCCTGCCCTCTCCCGACCTTCCCCAAGGGCTCCTTGGCCTGTGCCTTGCTGGGCCTCAACACCTGACCTCAGCTTACCTCCCCTGGTCCCCAAAGCCCCCCCACAAACTCACTCGTCCTCAGTTGGGTCTCCTCTCTGCCCCCTGACCATGCTTGGATCCCCAGCTTCTGGGTCTTTACCCTGCTCCTTGCCGGAAATGGGAAACGGCTTCCCCCCTCCAGCCCTCCCATGCAAGCCTAGCCATGTTCCAAGTCCAGCCCAAGCGCATCCCCCTCAGCCAGCCTCTCCCCCAGGCTTCCGAGTGCAAGCGCAGCTCCCCTCTGTTTCCCATAAGCACTCTTTCCAGGTGCCTTTTACCTAACACTTAGTGCTTGTCACCCCGTCTGGCTGTGATCATTTCTAGTGGTGCACGGCTCATCTCTCCTACAAGAACGTAAAGATGTGGGGAGGGTGTGTAACATAATACGTCCCGAGTTAGACTCCAGATGCTGAGCCTCAAGGAGCCGGGCCACCATACAGAGCTGGGACAGCCTGTACAGCCTGAGGTGGCAGGGGGACATGCTGAGGGCCACAGGATCCTAGGGGCTCGCCCTGGAAAACCCCTCCGAAGGGCCTGGATCCATCTTGTCAACAAGTGGGCACTTGTCCCAAAGTGCCAGGGGCAGAAGGCTCTGGCCTTGATCCACCAGGAAGAGGCACAGCTCTGTTAGGGGGCCTGCCATAGCCACTGGCTATGAACGGGGCCAAGGAGGCCAAGGGGCACCATGGAGCCACAGATGACAGCTGGTGGCTGCTGGCCCCTTAATCTTTTCTTGCCTGCGTGTCTGGACTACATTCTGAATTTCTTTTCCTTTCCAGGCCTCCCAGGACCCAAAGGTCCTCCAGGAATCAAGGGAGAGGCAGGTGAGTAGGGGCTGGGTATGTGCACCAGCACGTACAACAGGCTTTCTCAGAGACAGGACAGAAGCCTGCAGATGCAGACCCACTCCAGAGTCTAAACACCCAGTGGGGTCTTTAAGAGAGGGAGACCGGCCCGGTGGGACACCTGGATGAGCTGGGATGCTGGGAAGTCCCCTGCCTCACAGGGAAGGCACCCAGGTGGGGCTGGAGCAGGTGGATGCTCCAATCTTCTCCTCAGTGCCCAGGAGTCCAAGCCTGTGAGCATCACTTGGGGAGTCAAGTGCACCGGCCCAGCAGGGACTCTAGAGTCTGACACCGTGGACTAGCTCTGTGACCTTGGAAATGTTCCCTTACCTTTCCCAGCCTCAGTTTCTTTGTCTGTGAAATGGAGATGAGAGTGCTTCAGAGGGGCCTGGGGGATTAGAGGTCATGGTTAAAAGCCCATGATTGTTTCTGTCTTTTAGGCTGTAGCCTTAACCTGCCCAGCCATCTTACAGATGGCCACAAAACGGCTGGGCCAGAGAATCTGGGGCGCTCAGCTGCCCCGCTGCAGGGAAAACCCAAACCAGAGCCCTCAGCTGTCGCAGTCCGCTCCACTCTCCACCTCCCAGTCCCTGGTCCCCTGAGGGGTTGAGGTTGCTGAGATGTAACAATGCAAAGACAATAAGACGTTGCTAGAGGAAGAGCAGAATAAGAGGATTTGCGAGGAAGGGGGAAGTAAAGAAACCACGAGTCTCTAAGCCTCCAGCCCACTGAGGCAGAAAGAAAACACCGCCAGCTACAGAAGGCAGACATGTGGGGAGGGACAAGGCTTTTCAAGGAACTAGTCTTTAGAAGGAATTTAATAGAAAGGATCCCAAGGAGTCTCCTGTTCTAAGTCTGCAGCAGGGCTTGTTCCAAGGAGGTTTTCGAGGGGACAATGGGCAAATGGCAGGAGGAGAGTTTACACTGAGTGGGGGACACGTGCAGGCACCTGCACACCCATCCATGTGTGCACACGCGCTTGTGCACATATGCACTCCCACGTGCACATACACTCACATGCATCCACACCCACACACGCACTCCCACGCACTCCCACTCAGCCTCTGGAGCTCAGGGCTGGGTCACCCGTAAGGTGGTGGGTCTCCCTCCTTCCTCTTTTCTCCCAGAGAGGAAGCGAGTGGGCTGGGCGCCAGGAACTCACCACGCAGCCCCACACGGGCCCACCTGAAAGGGCTAGCCAGAATCCCAAGTTGCTCCATCATTCCTTCGAGAAGAGATGAGCCTGGAGCATCCCTTCTTCAGGACTGAGATAGGCGCTCACATCACACGCTCTGACAGAAGACTCAGCAGGGCTGTGCAATCTCACTAAAACCGGGCCACCCTTCTCCAACCCAGCACCCCCCTGGAGCCCATACACGTAAATCTGGTCAAAGAGGAAGGCTGCTGAGCTTCCAGGGGGAGCGGGGGTCAGAGCCCCTCTGTGCCCCCACCCAGCCCCAGAAAAGTCCTGTAATTCGGAAACTCCCTTAGCACCTCTCTCTCTCCATCCCCCCGTCTCTCCTCTCCCTCCCCCTCTTCCCACTCTCCTTCCCTCCCTCAATTGCCCTTCACACTTTCACTGTCCTGCTCCTGCCCCTCCTCCTCCGTGAAGCCCTCCCTGACTTCCCCCAAGCTCCAGGGACACCCTGTGCCTCCAGTCTGTGCTCCACACCCTAGCCTGTTATCCCTGTGCCATGCAGGAGGGAATCATCGTTCCTCAGTTCCATTTGTCCTGGGCACTGGAGCATAATTATGTACCTGCTAAAGATCAGGGGGTCATTTCCAGCGCCATTTTACAGAGGAGAAAATTGAGGTACTTAATTCTGACGTGACTTTTCAAAAGTCATCCAGTCTGTTGAGGGGCAGAGCTATGACTCCAATCACTTGCCTTACTCTGAAGCCTTCCTTCCACCACCACCCGGGGCACATTCCCAGGTGCTATGCCACCCCTTGGGAATAGAGCCAACACTGCTTGGAGTGGCTGGGGACTCAATAGTGTGTGTGCATGAGTGTGCATGCGTGCCTGTGTGTGTGTGTGTGAGAGAGAGAGATCTTCTCCTGTGGGCAGCTTGCCCAAGGCAGGGGTCTAGAATGTTGGCTGATGGCAGAGCCCAGACCACAGTGACTGAGCTCTCCTTTCCCTCTTCACAAGCCTCCAAGGACTCAAGGGTGCTCCAGGGAAGCAAGATGCTGTTGGTAACTCGTGCTTCCTCTGCTTGGGCTCTGCGAGGCCTTGGGGGAGGCCTGAGCCAGTTTCCCCCAGTCTCCCCTCCCCATAGTCAGCCTCAGGGGTTAACACCCTCCCACGGTCCCTTCCCTTGAGTCTGCTTGTACCTCGTCTAGACCACCCAAGAGAAGAGCTAACACATCCCCTACACTTCCTCTGGGAACCTCTTTCCCTTCTCCCCAGGATGCCCCTGCCCCATTGCCTAAGAACCCATCCCCTGGAGGACGGCGGGAACCCGCCTCACTGGCCATTCCCTTTGCAGGCACCCCGGGACGCCAAGGAGAGAAGGGAAGCAAAGGCGATGGGGGTCTCACTGGCCCAAAAGGGGAAACAGGAGCCAAGGGAGAAAAAGGAGGCCTGGGTCTCCCAGGTAAGGGCCGCGTGGGGTCGGCGCTCGCCGGGAGCCTGAGGGGCTGGGCACCACCTCTGCGGATCGTGTCTATTAAGTGTCCTTGAGGGCAGGGCTGTGCTCTGCTCATGGGCATCCCAGGAGTACAAAGTGGGCCCTTCTGCCCAGGAGAGAAGAGGACAGGGATGTGAAAGCTAACAGCAATGTGAGAGGAGCAATGATTTCATGCCAGGCACAACCTGTGACAAGTGGGGACACAGGCAGGGCTAGGAGCTCAGAGGAGCAGCTCGCAGTGAGGGCTAAGGGCCAGATTCCGGGAGGGGGACTTCAGGCGCCTAGAACCCCCATTGATGGCAGGTGCTGTCTCTAGAGCAGGGCTTCTCCAGCTGGGGGCCATGGCTAAGATCCATCTGGGGCACTTGTTCACAATGCAGGTCTGGCCCAACAGTCTATATTTCCAAGGCCCTGGGTGACTCCGACCGTGGAGGTCTTGGGCACGCTCTGAGCAGCGCTGTCCCAGGCGCTTTGCTAAAGACGAGCATCTTCCTGTGCCTGGTCTCTTGGCCTCTTGTGGCCATTGGGGCGACTGGGGCTGCAGCCAGGAGAATGAGGGCTATGGAGCTGGTGGGCTTGTTTGGCATCCCTGCTCTGCACCTGTTCCCCTGTGACACCAGGCACATGGCTCAACCTGCTAAGATTTAATTTCTTCATTTCAGAAGAGAATGGTAATTAAATTCAAATAATAATTAAGTGATACACATCTTGCAGGACAGTTATAAGGGTTGGTGAGCATGTCTTTAAACTCTGCCACATGGTAGGCACTAGATAAATGATAACCATTGGTGGTAGTAGGCTCAGTGATCCTGTAAGGTAGAGAGGAAAGGACGTTGGTTCCAAGATCAGACAGATCTGGGTTCTAATGTGGCTCACTAGCTGTGTGACCCTGGGCAAATGACTTAAATTCTCTGAGCCTCAATTTACTCATCTATAAAAAAGCGATGGTAATAGCAACTTTAATGAGGATTAATTACAACAGGAATCTAAGACACACAAGATGTGTGATACTATACCGCCAACAGGATTATTTACATGGTAAGAAACTGGGTGCTTTCTTCAGGAAAAGACCCCTTAGCAGGGACGCATGAGACCCCCTCAAATACTAGCAAAGCTCTTGGAGAAGAGAAAATAGACTTTCTCTAGGCGGTGCCCAGCAGAAGAACGAGGACCAGTGGGCAAAGGTTCCAGGAGAACCAGTTATACAGAGGTAAGGAAGGGGGAACGAGTTTGAACTTGGGGCTGCCCCAGGATGGAAGGGGCCGACGTGGGTCTTAGGGCGTAGCTGGCTACTGGGGAGGGAGGCAGGGGCTGCAGAATTCTCCTTGGTGGGACTGAAGGGGGATCCTTGCACCAGGCTGATGGTAGGACAGGTGACCTCTGGGCATGGTTCTGAAGGTGGCCTCTGCAGTTCTCTCAAGGTGGCCCTCCCAGAACCACAGAAGGAGTGACAGCCAGACCTTTGCCCTCCAGTTCTCTCTCATGGAGTCTGAGCTATACTGTTTCCCATCCCCGACTCACGCACTGCCACATAGGAGGCCGTGGAGTCCACAGCCAGACTCTGGCCTGGAAATGCTGTTTCCTCTAGACTCAGGGGAAACGCAGCAGCTTCAGTTCCTCTGAAATTAGGACTCCCACCTACCCCTCCTCTTCTCAGATTTCCTCTCCCAGATCACAAGATCTCTTTTACCCACTGCTTGCCCAATCCACTGTCGGCAGACAGGGCTGGCCACCAAGCGAGACCCACCCAGCGGTACTGCGGTTTTCTGCTTTTGTCCCAGCAGATGGGTAACGCCATGGGGGTGAAGTTCTGGGACACACTCCACATTTAGCGATGATCGGGGAGTTCTGAAGTGAGGCGCAGCTCTGATTCGTCAGCTGGTTCCAGACTCTGGTCCTCTCAGTGATACTGCTTTGCTCCCCAAGGTTGCCCCCTTTGGTGGAGACATGGGAGTCACAGCAATTCAGACTCAGAAACCACTCTCGAGAAACTCATACAGCCACACAATTGCCATAACGTGATGGTCCTGGCTGGCCCAGAGCTTTAGGGCACCAACCAATTCCTCTAGGGAAATAATTCCTAGTCCCTTCTAACAAGTGCCACTTGGCCCTTCTGCCAAAGTGGACACTCTGAGTGATCAAGAACTGCCATCTGTGCTGTTGGCTCCTAGGGCTGTTGTAACCAACTCAACTGTCACCAATGTCTTAAAGGCTGTTTTGTCTTCCATCAAGGAATAGTGGTTCTTCAAGTATCCAAACCATCTCAAAGAATCTAATTCCCAAGCCTTGCCCCTAATGTCACTCAAAGCTTAGACCCTGGGAGGTTTGCACGACAGTTGCTTCTTTCCCTCCTCTTCAGACCATTTTGTCTCCTTTCCTAATTCACTCGAGAGAAGGCTGGTGTCCTTCTGAGTCCTCTCCAGCTCTGATACCGTGAAAATAATGGCACAGAGGCTTTTAACCAAATTCCATCCCAACGGGCCGGTCCCAGGGCTGAGGGAGCTGCTGGGATGGGGCTTGGCTGACAGTGGGACTTCACCAGCGCCCTGAATACCAGCTAAGCCAGCGGGCTGCCGGTGAGCAGGCCCTACGCCATGCAGCCCACTCCCAAACCAAACTCACCATTTGGGAAGAAGTTGCTGAGCCCTTCCCTGCGAGAAGTTTCCTTCAATTGCTCTGTGCTAAGCAGTAGCAGAAAGGAGGAGGGAGGACCGAGGAGAGGACAGGCTGGGACAAGCCCTGAATGCTGATGACAAATGGAAAATTTGAAACCTTGGGCACCAGGAAAGCCCATGGCTGAGCCGCTGGCAGGAGAATGAGCTGCTGCAATGTTTTTCTTTCCATCAATGCCTCAAACTTTCCATTCTCAGCATTTGGGATCTGCCTTCTGGAATATTCAGATTTCAGTTTGAGAGGCTTGAAAAAATGATTCTCAAAATGCAAACACTAAAATGAGCCAGGCAGTGCTGGTTGAGCCTGGGCTGTGGACCATCCCAAGGGGACCAGGGTGCCGACGAGGGCCCTGAGTGCCTGGCTTCCGGACCTGCCACTGCCCATCAGCCAGGCAAGGTCACCCCGTGCATTTTTCGTGAGTTTATGTCTTGCCTCTGGGGCGAGGTGGTGTGCTCCTTGAGGGCAGCTACTGCATCTTCCACTTCTGGACACCAAGGAGGAGGTCAAGGAGTGTGAGTCTGGAATTTGGGTGGGACGGGAAGTGTCAGAGTGGGACCTGGCACCCGGGTTTGCCCTTCTTCCATGCCTGACCATGATTCCTTGGTTTTTCAGGAAGCAAGGGGGACAGGGGCCTGAAAGGAGACACAGGGTTCATGGGACTCCCCGGAGCCCCGGGGAGTAAAGGTGACTCGGGGAGGCCAGGCCCTCCAGGTAAGAGCCTGCACGGTCAGGTCCATTGGCCTGTAGGTATTCCTTTGTTTTTACTGGCAGTCTGAGCCAGAGAGAAAACACCCCCTAAAAGTCCTTCTTGATTTTAGGTGTGGCTGGAATTCCTGGACTCAAAGGAGATCAAGGTAAGAATTGTGGAAATCTGGGTATCATTCCGGCGCCCACTGTCCCTGGGCAAAGTCAGGTTCAGAACTTGACTCCACCATCTTTTACTTCATTGTAGAACTAACCCAGATCGTCCGGGGTTTCTTAAAACCCCAGAGCAGCATGTGCAGAGCAGGCTTCATTGATACCCCTCTTTAGAGCTTCACCCGACTCTGCCACCCAGGGGTGTGGAGCTGCACACTCACAACCCAGAGCTCCTGGGAGGCCCACGAGCCCCAGACTACAGCAGTGAATGGAAACAATTAATAAATTGCTGAGACTGTAATTTTCCTCCCACTAATAAGGCTACTTCCTGGCTTCCAAAGAGAGATGTTTAAAGCTGCCCAGGGCACATATAAGATGTTAAGAGATGCATGCCTCACTGCTGCGAACAGAGGCGTGTTGAGGGGGTGGGCAGCCAGGCCCTCTGCCCACTACCCTCAGCCTTGCAGTCATGTCTTAACTTTCAGGACAAGCCGGAGTGATGGGTCTTCCAGGCCCTCCGGGCGCGGCAGGATCCCCAGGTGCCAAGGGTGAGCCTGGCAGCGCTGGCCCCCCTGGGCTCACAGGTGAGGTCCTCAGTCCTGTGGTGGGCATGGGGAATGCGGTCTGAAGATCCACCTAGCCTTATGCCCTCCATGGCATCTGTTGTCCAGGACCACCAGGGATAGTCGGAAGTCCAGGAGCCCCAGGCATGAAAGGAAGCAAGGGAGACACAGGTAACAGAGGGTGTGGGCAGGCGGGTGAGTGGGGTTGCTGGGTGTCAGGGAGGAACTGCCTCCTAGCAGGCCCCCAGAAGGAGGCAGAGGGTCTCCTGGGCTCTGCCCCTGAGCCATTCTCCTTAAAGAGGACAATTTCCTCTGCTAGGACGCTTTGAGCCCAAGGCCCTTGGGCTGCCCTTTCTCTGCCCAGGGTCCCTGAAAGGCGTTGAACGCCACGACCAAACCTCTAATGTCAAAGAGGAGAGCAGGGTACCTCACCCACATTGTCTCCTGGTCTGCCTTCCAGCTGTCTGCTTAGTTTCCATGCTCTCCTGCTGACCTGCAGTGGGGCCCCGAGGGCCCAGGCTCTGGATTCGGGCAGGGAGTGTTGAGAAACCCCTTCTTGCACAGTCTCCCAGTGGTGCTCAGGTTGGGAGGAGTGACCACAGTAACTTGACTCACAGAGACTAGTTTATAAACCATCATGTCATCTTAGTCTAGGTTATAAACAGTCATGTCAATTTAGTTTATGTTGTAAGCCACTGTGCCAACTTAGTCTAGATTAAAAACCATCATGCCAGTGTGGTCTACTTTACAAACCACTATGTCAACAAAGTGGTTTATAATCACTAAGTAAGTCTAGGCACCCGCAATGGTCTAAAAAGTCTGGGCCACCAACGTGAGTGTTGGATCCCCGTGATGCATGAGACCTGGTTCCTGCCCTCGGACACGGAGGCTGGTACAGGAGACAGGCAGACAGACTTTTGCGAGACCGTGTCAGGCACACTCTGATGTGGGCATTTGCCACATGCTGTTTAGAAAGAAGGGCAAGCCAGGAGGTGCTGTGGCAGTGCAGGGCTGTGAGAAAGAGTTTGCAGCTCCCTAGGATGTCGATGGACAGTCTGCCACAGCCCCCCTCCCTGCCTGAGCAGAAGGCCATGTTTGAGTGAGGCAACCTGGATGCCCTCCCCCAGGGCCATGTAGAGACCCACCCCAGGGGCAGGTCCTCTCAGTTCTCATTGATCCAGTGGTTGACTGACTGATTGATTGACTGATTCTTTAGACAAACGTGATTTAACTCTGTTAAATGCTTTGGGTTCACAGTGGCCAGGCCTGGTGGGGGTGGCAAAAGGCAGACCAGTGCAGGGTAATGTGACAGCTTGAGCTGAGTCTTGGAAGATGAGTGGAACTTGGCCATGTAGAGGAGGGGAAAGGAAGTCTAGAGAGAGGAACAGAGCAGGCGAAGTCACAGAAGAGCGAGGCATCTGTAGGATGGTGTCCCAGGCATCCAATGTTGGGAGGTGGGGCAGGGTCAGGAGCTCTGGCCAGAGGGGTGGGTGGGCCACCTCATGGTGGGCTCTGGACTCTGGGTCTTTGACCTTTGGGATTTTCCTGAAGGTTGTCTGGAGCCATGGCATGGGCAGCTCCTACACCTGCTGTCCTTCCAATCTGACCAGCCTTGGAGCTGATTTCTTTTTCATGGATTGTGTGTTAGTGTGGTAATGGATCTGCTACCTGATGCCATGTAGATGCCACCTGAAGGCCACCAGCAAAGTCTTACCCTACAAAAAGACACCAACTGGGTGTGGTGGTCATTGTCCCTAACCTGTTGGCTGCCTCTTTCTGATCTTATACTTCCATCTTCCCTGGTCCCAGATTTTAGGGTGTCTGACTTTTGGGCCTGAGGCTGTCTTACCCCTGAGTTTCCTGCTTGCCTTCGTGGAGATGACGGCTTTCCTCCCTCAGTTATAAAACAGGGAGCCTCCCTCCCCCTCCACCTGCCCCCCATTGCCAGAATAATGGTTCTTGAGTAAGCAAGAGTTTTGGAGGTAAAACATGATTTTACCCACAAGGGAGCTGTGCCCACACCCCAGGCCCCCAGCTTGTCTCCTATCATCTGAAGGTAGGGAGTCTTGTCCTGCACTCTGCATCCTGGCAGGGTTTGCATAATAAGAGCAGCTCCTGACAATGGGCATTTTCATCACAACCCAGTGGGATGAGTGCTCTTGTTAGTGGTGTTTCATTGGAAGACATGCGGCCAGGGCTTGAACCCAGGACTGGCCAACCCAAAGCTCGGGGCCTGATCCGTTAGATTCTATCATGCCGTCCTCTTCCTCAGGTAGCCTAAGAGCCCCTTACCCCAAGAGCACCCTGAGGAGCAACGCCTTCTGCCTCCATCTCAGTCCAGGAAGGATCAGAGCAGAAGCTACAGCAGCTTCCTCCACTCGTAGAAGGAAATGTGAAGCTCTCAGGCCCTGTTATGGCTTTTTGTTATTTATCCAAGATCTTGCCTCATTTTAGCACAGACACCTTTAGCTCACAGTCTGGGAATCGCTTTAACTCCATCATCAAGTCCTGGTGTACCCGTTGAGCATCTTCATGGGGCTCTCCATTAATCAGGCCTGGTGATAAATGCTAACCAGGGAAATTCTAAGGATTATTCCTTAAGTCCAGCTGCCCAAGTAAACATGGTGAATTACAATTTCAATTTGGGGCATGTGATGATTACAACTTATGTAAAATGGCATAGGTTTCTCACACAAATCCACATACTTGTCTTGATCAAGTAGCTGAGGGTCCACGTGGACATCTCAGGAAGGAGTTCCCATAGGACCAGGATCTGGCTGACTGCAGCCGGCTCCAGACATCATCCTGAAAGTCATAGGTTAATGAACTCTTGGAGAGGTCAGCTTTCTGAAGTGGGAGAAGGAAGAGCGGGTGGTGAGCGGGAGACAGATCTTCTCATCATGGAAGATAACGCACAGTTTTCAATGTCAGGACGTTGGTATTCCCCAAACTAGAGGTACCACGGTGTTGGGCCAGTTTTGATTATATCAAGCCAGCTTTTCAAAGTGATATATTTCCCATTTTGTAAATAAAATCATTAATCTCTCAAGGGACTATCTAGCCGCATTGGATAAAAACAGAGAAATCACAGTGCATTGGCTTGACCTAGGTAACAGCTAGATCTCATTATGGTGCATTAATTATAAAAAACTAAGAGGTCTGTTTGCTATTAATGATGCCTCTGGCCAGGCACGGTGCTTGCGACTTTACTCCCATGATCTTAGTTCGTCCACCCACACACCTGGTTTTCACCATCCCTGCCTCACAGCCAAGCAAGCAAAGGTTCCCAAAGGATGAACCTTTTCCTCAGGGTCTCACAGTTAATCTATGCTGAATCCGGGAGTGAATCCCACAGCTTGATTCCAAAATTGTGCTTTTCCAGATTTTGTTGTGCAGAAAAACACGGCGTGTAGGACTGACTCAAGAGAAATCAGTCCCCCCACCACTCCCACCCACAGTGGATGGGTGAATCCTGGCTCAGCCACCAAATCTTCCTGCCATTGTGAACAGTCACTAACCACACTCTACATTCCGGTGGAACGTTTCCACCGTTCACACCTCTTGAGAGAGAAGAACCGTCACAGATTGAGTATGGCGAAGAGGGCACGCCTTCCACTCTGTTGGGAAGACAGTTTATTAAGCAGGGCGTTATCATCCACACAACTTTCTCTAACAGTCAATTCCTTCTCCCTTCACAAAACAGGGTTTTAGCAAACCCCCAAAACTTAGCTTTTCCTAACTTTTGATCTTTGGCATCTTTCAGAATCAAAATCTTTTTGATTTTGAAAAGAAAAAAAAGTTTTCAAAAAAAAAACCAACTCTTATTTTAGCTCTAAATCCTTTAGCCATTTTGAAAAGTAAAGTTTGTTTGGATATGAGGAAGGGCTCATTTCAACTTCTAATCACGGTATTTCTCCTTCTACCATTTCCACCTGATGAAATGATGTTAGAAGCAGCCAAAACATTGAAGCTCCAAAACACCAATCTGATCAGAAATTCTGCATCTCAACAGCCTTCATATCTAAAATATGACAAGAATCTGAATTTCTGTCCTTTTATTTTCCTCTGAGGCAAAGCCAAATAACTTGAACTTTATTTTCTCCTCTGTATTTTAAGTCATTTTACTTTAAAGATAAGCAACAGAGAATAATCCATAATAGCAATTAAGCCCTATATTGTGAGTATAATTTCTCAGTTAATTCCATTCCTCATATCTAAGTATTGATTTAGTCCAAAAATGTGTTAAATACTACCAAATCATATTACTGAATTGTCACTTATAAAATGTTTCCTGTTTTCCTCTAAGTTTCTTAGAGACATCTGCACAAGTCTATACGCATCCCAATTTTGGGTCCCCCTACCCACCGTTTTACATCTTGCCACACAGCTCAGTCTGTCAGTTATTAAATTAATCCCATGTTTCCTAGGCTGCGCTTAGCCTGTAAGTCAGAATGGTATTTAAGGAAGTTTCCTAATGTACTGGAAATTTCTATATTAAATCAGAGTTAGGAGACATACACTTCAACTTGGACTTGCCACTGACTAGCTGGGTGACTAGCCAGGGGCTCGGGACTTGACCTCCCCAGACCTCAGTTTCCCCCTCTGTGGAGTGTGAGGAGTAGTCTAGAATAACATCCAACTCCTTGCCAGCTTGACAGCACTGGCCTGAAATAGACAATTTCCCCTTGGAGCAGGAACATTCTAAGATTTTAGGCAGAACACAAGCTGAATACCAAACAATAGAAAGGCATGCGCTTTCTGACTAAACTATATTCTTGGTAGAAAATCATTTCTCTAAATAAACACCATGCAAATGAATATGTCGGGCCCCCTCAGCTTGGGAAGTTTGTGATACCCAGGAAAGGCCAGCTTGTTTGTGGTGAAAAGGAAAACCCCAGCATTTGTTCAATGTCCGGTTTTGTTTTATAATGTGCACTTCCATACTTTTCAGCCATTTCTCCCTCTCCCTGACCCAATCGGGATGCTGCCTTGATTTACAGTGAAGTAATTACTGGTTCCTTCATCGATTAGTCCACGCACAGCCATTCTGTGAGCATCTCCTTAGAGTTCAGTGAGGCTTGGAGAGAAATCACACAAAACTCAATTCCAGTTTCCTCCTCCTGAGGAGGAGAGTTTTGAAGACAAAACCTGCACCCACTATCCACATATCAGAGGGCATTTTATCAAGAGCCATCAGGTTCTGGGAGCGCTCAGACAGGGAAGGGGCTGTGAGTTCCTCAGAGACAGGAAGGCTGCCCAGAGGAGGTCGGCTGGGAGCTGGCACCTGAAGATGGAGTGAGACGTGTTTAGGGCAGCATTACTCACAGTGTGGTCCCCGGACCAGCAGTAGTAGCATCACCTGGGAACTTGTTAGAGATGGAGTCTCAGGTCCCCATCCCAGATCCGCTGAATCAGAAACTCTGCGGTGGAGTGTAGCAAGTTGTCTTTGAACCAGCCCTGTGCAGGTGATTCTGATGTATACTCTAGTTTGACTCCTCAAGGCGGGCTGGGGGGGGGGGGGGAGGTGGTGGTCTTTGGAACCAGGGGGACAGTCCGAGTCAAACTCCAGGGAGGCGTGAGCTGGCATGATGGAGGAGCACAGGCAGCTACAGGGCTCAGGAGGAGGCCGACACTGGGTTCCAACCCCATCTTTGCCACTCACGCCCTGTGTGACCTTGGACAAATCACCTAGCGTCTCTGAGTGTGGACTTCCTCTTCTGTAAAGAGGGAAATGGCACTACTTTGCAGGGCAGCTGAGAGATGGGACAAGGCTGTGTGTGTCAAGCCCCTGGCACGGGGCCTGGCATAGTGCAGGCAGCAGCAGAGGCCAAGTCCCCAGGAGGTGAGGGGCTGGAAAGGGAGGGTCAGGCCACGGGGACCACGCACTCAGTCAACAGGGGCCTCCCTGTGCTTCCCGTCTTGTGCGGGGTGTTTGTCATTCGGTACTTTGGAGGACAGCTGGAGAGGGGAGGTCACAGTTCCTGGGGTCCCTGACCCTTGTTTCGAGGGACAGCCTCTGAGGTAGAGATTTCTGCAATATGGCACCCTCTAGGATGCAGACAGAAAAGGCCGAGAGTCTAGATATGGACCGTTTTCTATTTAATAACAAGCGAAGACGTATTTCCAAATGTGGCTTCTCCCCCTAATCTTGGCTTAGGTGATTCAGATGCAGGTGAGCAGAGAGGAAACGTCTGCTACCTCTGCTGGGCGACCCTAGGTCCACATCAGACATTTACAAGGCCTGCAGGGCAGCAAGGCCAGTGCTCATGCTGGGGCCTCGGCCCCACTGTCCGAGATGCTCCCACTGGAGGGGAGACAGACACCCACAAACAGGGGTCCACCGGGTCCTCGTGGCACCATTTATTGAGCACTTCCTGGACATGGAACCCAGCACTGACACAAACGGCTTCATTTCAGTATCACAACTGTCCCCTGAGGCAGCGAGGAGACTCAGAGGAGGAAAGTGAGGCTCGGGGCGGGGGGACACCTTGCTCACAGAGGCGGACAGAAGCCCAGGCAGTCTGACTCTGGACCACTTCGCTGCCTTGGCAGGAAGTGCACCATCCATGGGTGAGGTCAGAGAGGCCCTCATAGTCGGTGACATCTGACATCTTAGCAGGGTTTTTTTTTCACTTCTTTTTGTTTTTTTTTTGAGGAAGATTAGTCCTGAGTTAACATCTGCTGCCAATCCTCCTCTTTTTGCTCAGGAAGACTGGCCCTTAGCTAACATCCATGCCCATCTTCCTCCACTTTATATATGGGACGCCTACCACAGCATGGCTTGCCAAGTGGTGCCATGTCCACACCGGGGATCTAAACCAGTGAACCCCGGGCCGCCGAAGCAGAATGTGCTCACTTAACCGCTGCGCCACCGAGCCGGCCCCTCTTAGCAGGTTTTACTGACTTGATCAGAATTTTTCAGGGGACCAAAGGGCTGAGGCATAGAGTGGGACCAGCACGCCCACAAACGGCCCAGGGGGAGCTGCGGTCTGTCTGCCGGGATCTGACTCTAGGGTAACTTCAGCTCTTAGCAGAAGCTCTCTGAGCCTCCGTCCTGTCTCTTTCCCTGAAAGGAGGGGCTGAGTTAGCTGCCCTCTCAGATCCTCACAGCGCTTCCTGTGTCTCTTGGTGCGGGAGCAGCTCCTAGCTCCTGGCCCTCTGACCCTCCAACTCAGGCAGCCTCGGACAAGTCATCCGAAAGCCTGCTGGGAGCCAGGACTTCCCTTGCTCATTATTCTAGGAAGAGGTCCTGAAGAGGTTGCCGGGCCCCTGGCCTGCCCTCCATTGACCAGCACATAGTAGGTGCTCAGGAAAATCAGGAACTGAAGCAGGAAGTGGGAACTCCCTCAGGGAGGAGCTTCCCCGGGCAATGGGCTAGGAGGGAAACTGAGTTCCCTGTGGTTTCTGGTGGTCACCAGGGGTGGTCTTTGGTTAAGGCCAGTTTGCACCATGGGAGGGACACCAGACAAGGGCATGGCGATGAGCACAGCCACTCATGAGAGGCATTTGTGTTCCCATTGTTACCCTCTAGGAACTGTTACTTCACAGTCAGTAATGAGCTTTCATTTCCCCAAGTTTGTGTAGCTGTCTTGGAGGGTCCCATTTCTCTGAAATAAAATCAATATTGGCACTTAAAATTGAGAGACCACGATGTTGCTAAACCAACAAGTAATTATCCCACACAGGGACCCAGCACGCTGCTGGGAGCATCGGGCCTTCCGTGAACATTTACTGAGTAAAGGGATGACTGGAGGCAGGGAAGGAAGGAAGGAGGGAAGGGGGAGGGGAGAGGGGGTCTCTCACGTCAGAACCACAGCCGGGGTCGTCACCAATGATTGCGGTGATTGTATTTCCATTTTCTGGACAGGAGACCCTTTAGCCACATGAATCTTTGGCCACAGTGAAATAAACCCACAGACGCTGTGGAACATCTACTATGAGTGAGGACCCCCCAAAGCTGCTGGTGGCCACTGAGTCCTGCGCAGTCTTCTGTAAACAAAGATAACTTCATTTTCAAAATCTCTTTCAATTCTTTTCCAATAAAATGGGACGGGAAGGAACGGGAGTAGATTTAGCCTCCCCATCAGGTTTTCCCTGGACAGGAAAGGCCAGCGGTGGGTCTGGGGTCTGCCTGTCCCACCCAGACCTCCATCTGACACATTTCTATTTCAGCCCGCACACCGTGCCCATTTGTCTGCAGTCTGTCTGCTTTATGCTCTGCCGAGAGCCTTTAAACAACCGGGGAGACCAATGTGTCTTTCCGCCCGCATTAATCAGACAAAAGGTAGAGGTTGTCTAAGATTAAAAGTGTCTAATATCTAAGTTTTATTATCTTCTCCTCTTTTTTGTATTTTGATCTTAGGACTTCAAGGACAGAAAGGAACAAAAGGAGAATCAGGAGTTCCAGGTAAAGAGCTGGCTCTATTTTAATTTCTCAGGATGATGACTGGAAAGGCGCGTGCTTAGCGGGCGGGTCCTGTTCACTGCGAACGCGCGGCTGTGACCTTCCACAGAGTGGCCGGGTTGAGGCTAACACTCCAGGGCTCTGTCACTCAGGCCTCAGATCCTTCCCCTGGAAAACCTGGGGAATGACAGGAAGTCAGTGACCTGAGGCCAGGAGGCAGAGGGGCAGGGGCTAAGGGGGGTGGAGGTAAAAATGTCAGGAGAGCTGGGGGTCAGGTGGTGGCTTCAGGCTAAACAGCCGCCACAGAGCTGTGCAACCTTCCTCTCCAATGCCCTGGTGGGTTGCAAGGTCTCTATCTGCTTCTGCACACCTGCTCTGGTCCATCTCCACCTTCCCTTTGGCCCCTCAAGGCCCTCCCCACCTCGCGCTCTTCTCACCAGACTCTTATCATCCTCTTCATCTACTCAGCCCTTTGGTTGATGACTGCCATCACACCTGCCCCACAGCTGCCCTAGTCTTCTCAACCCCCGACCCTAAGGAGTGCCAGAGCACTTCTCAGACCATTTCTTGAGCAGTCTCTCTTCCTCATGAGCTGGATATTCTATTCTTATTTTAAGTTACAAAAGGAGAAATTGAGGCCTAGACACATCCTAGCAAATTCTCCAGAAGGGCTAGAACTGCCACACAATTCTGTAGTCAGTGAGGACCAACACCCTCTGGAACCCCGTCAGCTGCTTTCACCTGCGTGTTCTCAACCAGCATTCACTTGGGGGTCGAGAGAGCAGAGCAGCCCCCACGCCCGCCCCTCAGGTGCCCAAAGACACAGGCTGAGTATCCAAGGCGCCCATTCACGGGGTAGACCTAGTAGTTGAGGACTCACTCTTAAACATCAAGGCCCTGGTCCCCTTGGGAAGCAGAGCAGAGCATCTGATGGAGCTGGTCTCTCTCTTCTCCAGGAACCGCAGGCGTGAAGGGAGAAAAGGGAAGCACAGGCCTGGCAGGCCCCAAGGGTGCCCCTGGACCAGGTGGCCAAAAGGGAGACCAAGGAGCGAAAGGTAAGGCCTCCGTTTCTGATTTGTGGGTTCTAAGGAGAGGCCCTGTCATAAGGGGTTTGGAGTTTTCGGGACCAGAAGGGCAGAGGTGTATTGGTTTGGTGGACAAGTTCTGTGCTGGGATTGTCCTTGGCACTGAGCACACAGGAGAGAATAAAGCCCAGCCCCGGCATTCAGAGAGGCAGGCTCACGAACCTGCGCCTGCAGCATGCCCAGCCGTGCCCCCGGCCATTCCGGTTTCCACGACTGAGCATGTCTTTCCATGAAGGAGAGGCTCCCACTTCCTGTCTTTCCTGTTAAACATCCCTCACTAATCCAGCCTAAATCCTTTATGCTGTAGCTTAGGCCCATTTCTTCTCGCTCAACCGTTGGTACCCATGGCACATCCAGTCCCCCCGATGCCAGGTCACTGGCAAAGGTGGAGGAGAGACTCTGACCCCCTCCCCGCCCCTCTGCTCCTCCCCACTGCTGGCAAAGGAGGGCGAGGGGACCCTGGCTTGGTCTCCTTCAAACTGTGGTTTTTCTCCTCATGACAGGATCTTCTGGGGTACCAGGAGTAAAGGGAGAAAAAGGTCAAAAAGGTAATTGCTATTTCTAGTCTCTTTAATTTGTGCCTTAGAGTCAATTCTGTACTTGAAAATTGTGTGTCTAGTAGGGGAGAGGCCTTGGTTCTCAGAGAAATTCTTTACTTTTGGGAAAAACTAATGGGCTCATCCCTTGAATAAGCCTGCCCGTGGCATACAGCCACAGTGCAACTATTTTCCTACCTCCCTTCCTTCTTCTCTCCCTTCCTCCCTCTCTCCCTTCCTTTCTCCCCACTTCCTCCCTTCTTTCTTCCCTCCCTCTCTTCCTCCCTTCCTCCCTCCCTCTCTCCCTCCCTTTCTTCCTCCTTCCTTTCCTCTCTCCCTTCCTTCCTCTCTCCCTCCCTTCTTTCTTTCCTTCCTTCTCAACTCTTCTTCTTTTTCTCTTCACAACACAAGGCAAGCCGTGGGTGGCTGGACTTGCAGGACCAGCCCCAGAGGCTGCTCCGAGGGCCTCAGGCCTGCAGGTGCAGGTGCACAGAGGCTGCTTGCCAGGTTGTGTTGGTGCCATAATGTGGAGTCTTCCCAGCTGCGGTGACAGCCAAGCAGAGACATTTCTGTCCCCTAATGATGCAACTTCCAAAAATGAAAAGGCAGAGGCTGCGTTCACACAAAGCCCTGCACCGCCGTCCACTCTCCATGTGTGTTCTCACCCAGGTGACTCCATGTTAGCGGTCAGGATCATTGGCTCTAGCAACCGAGGCCGGGCTGAAGTTTTCTATAACGGTTCCTGGGGAACAATCTGTGATGACGGCTGGGATAATTCGGATGCCACTGTCTTCTGCCGCATGCTGGGTTACTCTACTGGAACGGCCATTACCAGTTTTGGAGGTGGTAAGTGAGTCCTCAGCAAGGAGCCTCCTTCCTTGAGGTGGTGACGTGGGCTTTCTCTCCCTAGTTGAGTGACAGCACCTTTTGGTTGTAAGTGACTCGGCATGGTTTGGGTTAAAAGAAAAGGATTGGTTCAAGCAACTGAAAAGTTCCGCAGCTCAAGGCCCAGGCTTACCTCCTCCCTGCTTGGCAGTCCCAGGAGAAAGATGACCTCTCTTCCCCAACAGTGACAGCAAAGGCTGGGTTGGTGTGCTGGCTGGCCTGGCTTGGGGCAATGTCCATCCAGCCCTGAAGCCAGAATGACGTATGGCTGAGGGTGTTCGTGGGGTGTGGCTCTCCGAAGGACAGCTGAAGTGCTGGTGCCAGAAGAACAGAGAAAGGACGCAGGGCGGGCAGACACGGGTGTTCATTCCAGCCATCTGGAAGCTAGAGGCCTGCACTGCCCATGCTGTCGTCATCTTTAAGGAGAAGGTGCGAAGGGAAGAGAAACCAAATCAGAGCAGGGAATTCCTAAAATCCATTTTGGAAAGACATCCTGGGGTGCTGGAGACTCAGCCCATGTCTTCCAGCAGAAGGTTCAGACTTTCAACAAAGGAGTTCAGTCCCCAGGCTGAGACCATGTCCTTGGCATAAGAGCTGACCTGGCAGGGACACTGGGCTGGTTTCTCCCGCTCCCCTCTCAAATGCTCTCTGTCCTTACTCCACCCCAAAGTGCAGACCTACTTTTTAATCTGAGTCCAGTTGGATTGTAAAACTCCTTTAAAATACACACTTTCCTTATATAGGTTAAGCCTATATAGATTGTCACACTAGCGTAAATTACTGTAATCAAACAAGACAACTGTTTTCACCTGAGCTCTGGATCTGAAGTCACTTATGTTAGAAGGAAGGGGTTTTGAGGGGGTGTGGCTGCTTTAAAGCCGGAAGGGCCTGGTTCGAAAGGCATTGGAGGAAGAGATGAAAGCTGGGGCACTCGTAGGGGGGATTTCAAATAGTACATGGATTCAGTATCAAATGCTTGGATGGGAGTTTTGTCAAAGGGTAGAAAGCAGAACAGAGGCAGAGTCATTGTGAGAAGTAGACCAGCCGTCAGCACCTCGGGCCTGTCTGCCCCGAACGGAGGTCCCGGGACACGGGCGCTCTGCTTAGACCCTAACACCACTCTCCCCTTCCTCCCTCCTTACCTTCTCTGCATCTAGGCACTGGGGAGATCTGGCTGGACGATGTTGCCTGCCGAGGGTCAGAGCACACCCTGTGGAGCTGCAACAAGAGCAGCTGGGGCTCTCACAACTGCAACCACAGTGAGGACGCGGGCGTGAACTGCAGCTGAGCCTCCGCAGGGCTTCACCACTCTGCTCCGAAGGCGTCTGCAGCCTGGATGCTCAGCCCAGCTGGGGAAGGCCAGCGTGCCCAGAGGGGTTCCCTGGGAGTGGCTGAGAGGCCTCTAGGGTGGGGCCACTAATAAAGCTCAAAGCGCTACCTGGCAACGTCATTGGCTGTGGTTGAAATCACTAGTCCACACCTCCCATCCCTTACTGATACGCCCACTCTATGCACACGGGGACAGTGGGGTCTCCACGTATAGCCAGGGGAGGAGGAGCTAAATGCAATGCAGAAAGTGAAGATCACCTGTAGTCAAAATTAGTCATGACCATCCCTTCAGTCATTCAGATGTAGCATCTCTCACAGCGAGTTCTCCCTCCAGCCCTGGAGCTGTTGGCCAGCAAACGAAGAGGTTGGCCTGTGGTTGGCACCATGTTGCAAGATAAATAGGAATTGTACCTTTAAGCATGAAAATTAGTTCTCGTTAGGATGTGAGCTCCACAAATGCAGAGACTTTTGTCTGTTTTATTCCCCCCGTAGGGGCTCAGTAACTATTTATCCAATGAATGACTGAGTTAAACCAAGAAGGTAGAGAAGCTCACCCTCTCTGAGAAATTTGGCTTCCCTCTCCCTTTTCAGCCTTCCCTGGAATATGTACTCTCTAAGTGCGATCACAGACCCTCTCTCTCCCTCTCTCTCTCGCTGTCTCTCTCTCCCTCTCTCTCCAGGTGTGACAAGTGTCAGAGCTGCAGGAGGACAGAAGGGCTCTGGCTCTTTGGCAGGGAAGGGGGCATGGGAAGGGGGCTTGAAAGCTGGCAGTTTCAATTTGGCAGAAACCTCTATAACGATGGACCTTTTTCTGGCACGTTGGGATAGGGGAGTGGTAGGTCAGAGGAAAGAAGACGTTGTAAGCTGCATCAGGCATTCTGGGATATAATACTTTGCAAATGTGTAACTAATGTGTCTTATCCACACCCCGCCCCGTTCTCTCTCTAACCCTGTTGCCTGTTCCTTATGTCCCAAGAAGTATTTTTGCCCAAGGGAAGGAAAGGGCAGGCACTGCCTGGACCAAAGATGTCATCTCTCCCATGGGAATCTCGAAGCTGCCTTCCTGAACCTCTTTAGAAACACGAGAGCCATGAAAAAAAAGTGCAAAGCAGAAACAAGCTTCTAAGTTTTTCCATTTAGCTTACAAAAGCCGAGCCTGGCTGACTCGGTCGTAGCGTTTTAAGGAAGGGAGGTCTGAGCGGAGCAAAGTGGGACATGAGAGCCCCACTGCCTCCTCCTGGTGGATGGTGGGAAAGGAAATGAGGAGACAGGAGTCGGGGGGAGGGGCCTCCCTGGCAGGCTCAGGCCCAGCTCCCCCATCTTCACTTCCTGTCCCAGGATGTGCCTCCTCCAAGAATGATGGACTGTGGGACTGACTCCTGCCTGGGGATTCCTTTCCGCCATTCCTAGGGATGTGTCAGCATAGTTGCTCTCTCTCTCTCTCTGTCTCTCTCTCTTACACACACACATTCCCACACACACTCTCACATATATACACACACAGACACGTGTACACACATATGTCTTTCCATAGGAACAAACAACAGTTTACAGGCACAGACTAGTCAAAATCGTTGCAGAGAATGGACCATCCGCCCCCACTGTAGCACGGAAGCCAGAGACACGACTGTCGCTCAGCCACACCCAACATTTCCCTTTCATGGCATTGCCTTTCCTCTCTAGCTGTTGACTCCCCAACCTGTACTTGGAGCGCAGACCTCTCTCCTGAGCTCTGGTCATATGTACCTGTCTCCCAGCTGCCTCCACCCGGGTACCTCCAAGGCCGGGCAGGCAAAGCCTGACCCATCGTCTGACCCTCCTGTTCCTCATCTCAGCCAATGGCTCCCTCCACCCACTGCCCAAGACAAAAACTGAGTGTCAGACGCCGTGCCTCCCCCACCTTACCCCTCACCACCAATTCTACCTCCCAAATTTCTCTCCAGTCCATTCAGTTCTTCTCACCACAATGGTCCAGGCCACATCACGGATGCCCTGGATGCTTGGAACATCTCCTAATTAGTCTCTTCCCTCCAGCACACTCTACCAACCAATCACCTGTTCAATTTGCCACATGGCAGCCTGAGAGATCTTAAGAAACGACAAAGCTAACCACACCACTCCCTGCCTAAAGCCTTCAATGGCTCCCCATTCCCATAGGTAGGGGGCCAAACTCATCACGATGGCTTACAAGGAAGCGCCCCGACAGTGGATCTCATACAGCCCTCCAGCAACCTCAATGTTTCCTTTCTTCTGTTACACTCAGTCCTTCATCCATGCAGTTTCTCGTACACAGTCTCCTACCACAGGCTCGGGATAAATAGCTTCTGATTCACTTCCTGAATAAATGAACAACTGCAGGAACAAATGAAGGAACAGAGGAATGCTAAGCAGAGCATCAGCTTCTCTGTGCTGGGATTGCTTCCTAGCCTTCCCTCCAGAGGTGCGTGCTTGTGGTTACCGTGACTAGAGGCCCCCACTCCAACAGTTTCCCAGATACCAAGGAACACTTCCTCCAAAGGCAGATGTAATCCCCGGCCTTTCACGCTTTATAAGGTTGGCTTTCAAAACAGAAACACGAGGCCCAAGTTTTACTCGGTGTATTGTTCTAAACATTTTTTTTAAAGTTCGTATCTCCCAGCTGCCTCAGCATCCCTACAAAAGACGATGAGCGCCAACCCCAGTGACCATGTGCACCAGTGTGGTAAAGCAGGCCCCTGCCACAAGTTCCCCCTCCTACCCTCCTGTGACCTAGTGACATTCAAACACACCAATGAAATCCCCTCTCACCTTTTGCTCCCATACCGCACCCAGGCCCTTGCCCATGGGTCCTTGCTGTCTCTGCGCCCTGCCTGCCTGGCTGAGCCCCTTCCCTGGCATTGTCCCCATGGGGCCCCCTCACACCCTACAGTGACTCTCTCGCTCTAGGACTTATGATATCATAAACTTTGTTCTCCTGTGCCCTCTCTTGTAGCTGCGCCCGACTAACCATCCCCTAAAAGGACACAGACCCTGGAGCATCACATGACACAAGTGAGAGAACTCCCACCTTATAATGAGCACCCTAAGTCACAGAGGTGAAGGGGGGCGGAACGTTGGCTCCAATTCACCCCCTCACATTCAGGGCCTGTGCAATGGGACTTTGCAGCCCCTCTCATCAGAAGCGGGTCTGGCGCTCTTTCTCTCTCTCGGAAATCCACCATGTTATGAAAACAAGCCAAGGTTATCCTGCTGAAGGCTGAGTGAGCACATGGAGCAGGGCCCGGTTGCCCCAGCTGAGGCTATCGTCCATCAGCCGCCTACAGCTGGCTGCAGTCATGCTAGTGAGCCCAGCCGAGACTGGTCAAGCCTGGACCACACCAGAGGAACTCACTGCCAACCAACCCAAAGACTCATGACCAGTGGCAGATGGTTGTGGCTTAAAGCCACTGGGTCTTGGGGTGGTTTGTTGTGCAGTAACAATCACCTGATAAAATTAGCTTGACCGCCGATGCAGGGCTAGTAAGAGGCAGAGGAGGATTCGAACCTGGTCTGCCCGACCCCAGTGAGATGAAGAGAAAAAGGAGAGTTGCTGCCACCCACACCTCTGCTGGGTGGGGCCTCTGATAAGCTCTCAGGCCCAGCTAAGCTGAGGACACTGCCCTTGCAGAACCGCAGGGGCCACAGCCCATGGCCACAGAATGTGGGAACACTGGCTCTGTGGTCGCTTAGTGGCTGATGGCGGGGCTGAGGAGGGACAGAATAAAATAACCATGACAGCATCCTCAATGGCCAGAGAGCAGGCTCAGATTGGGCTGGGGCCCCCGAAGGCTGGGATGGCCTCCTAACCTCTGTGACCTCCCCTTGAAATAATTCTCCTCCCTCTTGCTTCCCCCTCCTGGAGACGCTGTGCCCCGGTGGCAGCCTGTGGGATAAACACCAGCAGTGAGCAGACTGGCTGGGCAGGGCAGAGATGGCAGCGCCCTCAAAGGACCCTCTGTGCACAAGCTCCCCCAGCAGGGAAGGCCCAGAGAGCTCCCCAGTTTCCAGCTGTAGAGACACAGCTAAGAAAGATGGTTCTGGAGCCAGACTGCCTGGGTTAGCATCCTGGTGCTGCCACGTCCCAGGCCTTTACCTGGACAGTCAAGTTTTGAAGCTCTCTGGGCTCTGCTTTCCTCGTCTGTAAAATAAAGACAGTAGCATTCCTCCCTCTCAGAGTTCTTGTGAGGATTAACTGAAATGATCACTTTAAAAAAGCATTTAAAATGGTGCCTGGCACATGGTAAATGCTAAGGATTCGTTATTATCATCCTCCAAGACCCTTCACATCCACCCCTCACCCCCCAGCGTTGCCCCACAGAGCCCTCTGCGCCAGGTGGTTGGGTCTTTCGGGGCCCACCCATCCGTGCCAGGCTGGGGGGTGGATGGACCAGGACGGTGTGTCTTCCAGAAGCCGACATAGATGCAGTGAGGAGTGGGAGCCGGTTATGGTGGGAGGGGACCAGTGAAAGATGAAAGGCACAGGGAGCAGGACTGGACAGGAGAGTGTCAGCCCCACATGCAGACTGACAGCCTCAGCCAGCTCCGTGGGAGCCCCAGAGCACAGACTGCCCCGGGAGGAGTCCATGGGTGAGCCAGGTCCTAGTCACTGCCCCCCGACTCAGGCCCTGGCAGGGGCTACCCCGAAAGTGGAGGTGGATCCTGAAGGTGCTGCACTGAGGCTGGGGGGTGGGGGCTCCTGCGCTCCCACAGCTGAACGCAGGTTCTCTCTTGAAGCCGGAGACCCAGGAGCACCTCCATGGCTGCTAGAAATGATTCGCTGAAAAGAACATAGGATTTGGGATCAGATTCAAATCCCAGCACCAATGACCAATTGCGTGGATTTGGGGAAATCACATAACTTCTCTGAGCTTCTGCTTCCCCACCTGTAAAGTGGGAATGATGATGATGATGATAAAAAGAAAAATAAAGTACTACCTTATGTGGATTGACAGCTGTGCTCTTGGCACATACTGGGGACTGAGTAACAGCGGCATTTCTTAGACCAGCCTCTGACTCCAAGCCTCATCTAACCACGTCTCCACACCCAGAATATCTTCCCTTCTCTTCAGAGCTCCAGAATCCTTTCCACTCTTTAAGACCCAGTTCAAATTGTATTTCCTTTAGGAAACCTTTCCTGATAGCTCTCACTTCAGAGAAATTATTCCTTTCTCTCAACCCCTACATTCCGTCCATGTAAGGAAGGAAAAATCAGAGCAGAAAGTAAGATTTTTTTTTTTTTTTGGCGAGGAAAATTCGCTCTGAGCTAACACCCATTGCCAATCTTCCTCGTTTTTTTTTTTTTTTTGAGAAAGACTACCCCTGAACTAACATCTGTGCCAACCTTTCCACATTCTGTGTGTGGGATACCTCCACAGCATGGCTGACAAGTGGAGCAGGTCCATGCCCAGGATCCGAACCTGGGAACCTGGGCCACTGAAATGAAGTGTACAGAACTTTAACCACTCAGCCACAGGGCTGGCCCCAGAATCTAAGAATTTTTGAGGGCCTACTGTGTGGTATGCACCATGCTAGATACATTATATTTTTGTGCTGGTTGCCCATGATCTTATTTATTCTTCACAGTAACACTGAGTGGAATGCTCCATTATTATCTCCATTTTACAAATGGGAAAACTGAGGCTGGGAGAAATAGAAGGACTTTCCTTTGGTCATTAGAACTCCTCTCCTGGTCCTCTAGGTGTGAATCCTTTCTCTTATGCTGGACCATGCTGGACGCAGGAAGCACTCAGAAATGTGTACTGTTGCAACATAGGACTTTGTATTATTAAAATAATGCACAAACAGCACTCACCGGAGAGGGCTGTCCTGAGTCTGTGGGGCTGAGGAGCGGATCAGAACTCAAGGAATTCATTCACTGAAACCCTCTTCAGTTCCCCTTTGTGGCAGGGCGATCAGAGGTGAATGAGATCAAGTCCCAGGAATATAAACCATCAGTTCACAAAAGAGAGACCATAGGCCAGGAAACATATAAAAAAGTTCATCCTCACTTATAGCAAACAAAGCAAGATCACTTATGTGCATGTCAATTTGGTGATTTAAAGAAATCCTTGGTGCTGGTCAGAGAGAAGGGAAACAGGCACTTGCCCACAGAAATGACGATGGATTTCCCAGCAGGGGGGTGATTCAGCAAGATGTGACCTGAGCTGCTTCTATCAGGAATAGGCACTAGTCAGAAATGCCCGCTGTATTGGTTATTTGCTGCGTCACAAATCACACCAGGATTTGGTAGGTTACATCATTTATGCTCATCCGTGTACCTGCAGGTGGGCCTGAGACGGGCTGACCTAGGCTGGGCTCCACCAGGCAGCGCAGCTTCCAGCTGCAGGTCCAGCTGGGTCTGGCTCCTCCCTGTGGTTCGGGCTGAGGCTCTTCCACCTGCATTCCCCCTAGAGCTTGCCTTCTGGTGAAGGCAGCAGCACAAAAGGACAAGCAGGAACACATCACACCTCTTAAGGTCTAGGCTCAGAGGTGGTACCCTGTCACCTCTGCCCACGTTTCATTGGCCAAAGCAAGTCACATGGTCATAGGGCAGGAGGTTCCCTCCACCTCTAGTGGGAGCAGAGGGGCAAGGGGCACGTGTGGGAGGGGTGCAGAAGTGGGGCCAGTGAGGCATCTACCAACCCACAGAAGCGCATGGAAGTTCTTTGGGGCACTGTGTCTGACTCTGTGGAGTCGCACAGATGCGCCTTTGACCTATGCAAATTCAACTACCTGAGTTCGGAAAAATTAAAAGAAAAATAGGAATAGAAGTTGTGGTCTAAAGTTATATTTTGCACGTATCTTCTTTATTAGAGGCTGTACATTAGATATTTACACGTACATACTACTGTACACAGCTGTGTACACAGAACAGCAAAGAGGGTACTTAAGGGCAATTTAAGGGGTTTTCAAAGGCATTTTGACCATATGTGATTTCTTCCTTATGAGTTGAGATTTGCTTCTCTTGTAAAGGAAAATTGGAAATAGCCAATGGCCAACAGGAGCGTTTTGGTTAACTACAGGACAGCACATAAAATGCAATTACAGACTATTCAGCCATTATAAACCATATCACAGAGGCTATGTAGGAATATGAGAAGTATTCATGATATATTTATTTTAAGAGAAAAAAGTTATAAAACAGTCTATAGAAAAGGACCACAATTTAACAAACAGCTTCCTCCGTCTCCTCACTACCCTCCCCCAGATTCCATCAAGCACCAAAGACCTGTGAGTTCCTCCTCAGATGCTTCCTGGTGTGTTCACCTGTGCACCCCTCGCCCCCCCGCTTCCTGTCTTGTGTGGGGTGTTCGTTATTCGGTACTTCAGAGGACGGCTGGAGAGGGGCACCTTTTTGTGGGGGACAGTAAGGGGAGGTCACAGTTCCTGGGGTCCCTGACCTGAGCCACATCACCGGCGGCCTGGACGATTGCAATCGCCTCCTAGCTGGTCTCTGTCCCTTCAGTCTTGCCTCCTCCTAGCCATTCACGCAAAAGAGCCAGAGAGGGCTTAGATCTGGTCACTTTCCCTGTTTCAAACCCTTCAAAGAGCACCCACTGCCATCACAAGGAAGTCCCCACTCCCGACAGTGGTATAAGGGACCCTTGGTCATCTGATCCCCCCGACCTCTCAGTCTTTGAATTGCCCCTTGCCACCTAGCCTAAATTTACTCTCCAGCCTGAGGAATTCCATTCAGTTTCTCAGAACAGCTATGGCCATTCGTCCTCATTCCCTCTGGGCCCCATACACCTGGAATCGACCAGCATGCTGGCACCCAGTATAGTTTAGGAGCTCATTGCCTCTCCCTGCTCTGATGGCAGGAACCATGTCTGCCTTGCTGTACTCCCATACTGAGCACAGTGCATGGCATGCGTGCAGCATGTATACATATATATTTAATAGATGAATAATTTTTAAAAATGTAATATGCCTAGGGAGAAAAATTGGAAGGAAACCCACCAAAATGTCTGTCTTTGGCAGTAGGATGATGATTGATTTTTATTTTATTTTTTGCATTTTTCCATGTTTGGGGAGTTATCTACCATGAGTATATATCTATAAGCAGAAAAGAAATTGTTATTGCATTTATTTAAATTACAATTGTTAACTGTAATTTAAAAGAAGTTATTTTTTATTCCCTCCCTCACCTCTCTTCCCAAATCTGTACAGTAAGATCAAAATGAACACATACAATAAATTATTATTTAAAGTAAATAATACAAGTACAATATTTATCATCAAAGAGCCCAGAATCTTTCCCCTCCTGAGCTCAGACTTCAGTCCCAGCCAGTCCCCCTGTGTGTTGCTGTGTGTCACTGGTGCGTGGGCCCCTCAAATGCCAGAGGTCCAGGGTGCAGAGAATACCTATGCTATGTGGGCTGTGATGAGAAAAGGGGCCACAGCTGGAGGGAGACAGGCAGGGTGGAGGGGAGTTTATATTTTATAATAAGATATAATAAGTCCTGTTTGTATACTGTTGGGAATGGCTGAGTAGAGGGGGAGAAATTAATAATTCAGGAGAGAGGGCATAATTCCAGGAGCCAAGTCCTTTCAAGTTCTAGAGAGCAAGGGGTGCTGAGCAATTGGTGGGAGCAGGGTCTTTCATGAGAGCAAGAAGGCAGGCAGGTGAAAACAGGAATAAAGATGCAGACGGCAGTGGATTAGCGGGGGAAGATGAGAGACGGGGAAGTTCTCATCTGATTGCTTCTATTTTCTCAGAGGGCACGAGCCAAGGTCAGCAGCTGAGCAGAGGGGGCAGGGAATGGGTGCTGGGGTGTCCCACCGACTCTGGAGCAGGGAGGGCTGCCCTGTTGACTTTATCAGAAGTGTTAGGAGCAATCAGGCAACCATCCACTGAGGGCCTACTCTGTGCCAGATGCACATTCTCTCATTTAATTTTCAGAACAACCAGCAAGGTGGGGATTCCTGGCACTGTTGTGCTGATGAGGAGCTGTGTGCTCAAGCTCACACAGCTAGTAAGAGGCAGAGGCCGGATTTGAACCCAGGTACATCTGATGGCAGAGACGAGTGTGGTCCTCCACACACCCTGCTGAAGGTTCCTTTGCTCAGCCTTCCCGCCCTGCCTCCCATTCTGCCCGGCTGGCCACCACCGCATGCCACTGCTCACCTCCTGGTCAAGTCCCGTTTCCCGAGGGCCCAGCAAATTTGGGGGTTCTAACACATCAATGGCTGCCAAAGTTTTAATGTCCTTTCAGAGAGGTCAGGAGTGCTTTTAATGAGGGCCCCTCTCTGTGCTTAACCCTATGCCACACCTCTGTTTTCCTTTCCACCTGTCACAACCCTATTCCCAACCTCACGAACTCACATTTGCATCTCCCCCTGCAATTTGGCAGACATTTACCTGTGCCTTCTGCATGTGAGGGGCTGTGCTGGGAGCCACTGATGCAAAGATTAGAGACCCAGTTCCTGTCCGCTGATGTCGGGGTCCACGGGCAAAAACAATCTCAGCACAGAGAGATGGGCTGGGCTGGCCCAGGAATGCGGGGGCTGGAGGGATCTCTTCTGTGAACCCCCACCAGGCTCCAGGCACGACTGGGATTCCCTCCCTCACCCCTCTTCCCAAATCTGTGTAGTAAAATCCTAATGAACACATACAAAACAGCTTTATGGTGTCTCTCCACTAAATGCACCCAACATCATACAAAAGATAGAATGAAATCTGCGTGTTTGTTACAATGCACGTTCAAAGGGCATTTTTCTAGATTTTCAGATAGCAGTTCTCCGGGAAGGTGATGGGAGCTCTTCCCCAGCCCTCTGCCCCTTTTGGTCGGGGCTGGGAAGAACACAGCCGCCCCACCACGGAGCACAGCAGGTGCCTGGTACCTGGAGTCTCGGCGCCCCAGTGAGAACGTGGTAAACGCTGGGCGATGACCGACCATTGCAGGTGGTGGCGGGGCTGCGACTGAGGAACGGTCTGGAGAAAGGTGGGTTTCAGGCCTCCTGCCCCCCAAACATAACGCGGCGCCTGCGGGCGGGACTCTGCTTTCCCTTCAGATGCGCAAGGCCCGGGGGCGTTCACCTGCAGACCGGGCCGAGGGCAGGGAGGTCGCCTCCTCGCCGTGGGCACGCGGGGGCGCTGCAGGCCGTGCTCAGCCCTCCGGGCGCGCCAGCGAGGGACCTGGAGAGGCTGCGGTCCCCTCCAAGGCTCCAGGGCCGGCGCCCCCAGGACCCACTCACCCGCCTCAGAAGAAATACCCCCCTTCATCTGTGCCCAGCCCGGGCCTCCACTAAACTCCCTCCTCGTTCTCTCCTCTGATCCCCAGTAACAATCAGTTCACAGCTGGCTCTGGACCGAACGCATTCAAAAGGGCACGTTTAGAGGGTCAGCACCCTTAAGACGGGTGAAAACTCCTGTCGATGAAGGACGGTGAACTGGTACTGCATGAGGTTGCATATATGCATTAATTCCTTACAACAGTGCCAGGAGATTCTATAGCTCCCATGTTACTGGGAAGACAACTGAAGCTCAGAGAAGTTAGGTTATTTGCCCAGGGCCACACAGTGAGCTGGCATGCAGCAGAGCTAATGATCCAAACCCAAGGCTGACCTCGACGCCCACCTCCTTCCCATATACCTGCCATCCCTTTCTCATGCCCACACCCCAGGGGAAAGAATCTGGGCAGGGGGAGGCGGCCACCCCAGCAGGTTTGATAGAAGGACTTCTGAAGAGCTTGGGGGAAACTAAGGGCACTGTAGTGGAAAAAGCACCAAAGTAGTCAGGGGACCTGAGTTCTAGTCCCTACTCCGTCAAATATTGGTTTGTGACCTCAGGCCGAGTCTTCTTCCTCCAGTGCCCAGAGGGGACACATAGAGGGGTGGGACTAGGTCATTCCAAAGCCCCCCAACGTCTCCACCAGTTTGCACATGGAGGGCTCCCTGACTAGGGGCTCCGTCCAAGGGCTGGCCGCTGAGGACAGAAAAGAGCCCAGAGGGGGCCTTCATGCAAACTGTCTCCAGGTGTGCCTTCTATGAGGCGGGGTGTGGGCACCAGAGGACCAGAGCCCTTGAAAGATGCCCCTGCCCTAGGCCTGCCTGAGGGTGGCCAGTGGTCTGAGGAGGCAGGGGAGCAGGACAGCAAATGCCCCCACCAGCAGGTGCTCACCCATGGTCTCGGTGGGCCCACAGGTGCAGGTTATGTCCCACATCCTCTGGCATTGGGCAATGCCCCCAGCATTCCCAGCCCACCCTTCCCTTGCTGGAAGCTGTCTCTTTCCTGGGGCCCTTTCCTCTATGAGCACAAACCCTGCCCAGACACATTGTAAGTGTCAGGCCCTGCAGCAGGTGCTGGGCATGGAGATGAAGATGGCCTGGGCCAACCGGACCCTCAAGGAGCTCTCGGTCCAGCTGGGGAGACAGAACCATCAGCAGACCACTAGACGATCCAATACAGGGTCCGGGGACACAGAGGAGGATGGTGGCCCCCTGGGGGTGACAGAGGTCATGGGTGGCTTCTCCCCACCTGAGCTGGGAGGATGAGTAGTCAGCTAGGGGAGTGAGGGCAGAGGGAAGATGCTCTGGGAAGAGGGAGCGGGATGAGGGGAGTGTGGGGGCTGGACATTTAAGGCACAGGACCAGTGAGGAGATGGGTAAAGCAGCTCCGCTAAAACAGGATGAGGGCTGGAACAGGGCCAAGGGGTATGGAGGGGCCCTTGACGCCTGGAGTGGAGGGTGGGCTCTAGGCTAACTCTTGGGTTCCTGGCTCGGGGTGCTGGGGAGTGTAGTTGTGCTAGTCACCAAACAGAGAATTTGGGAGGAGGGCAGTTTGGGGGAGAAGGAAGCTTGCGTTGGACCTGTGGGACCCGTGGAGGAGCTGTCCAATTGGCATGAACAGGGGAGACCCATCGGGGCTGCCTGGGCCTGTTGAGGAGGCCCTCCCAAGTCACCCAAAGTGGTGAGAGTGCTCAGAGGCAATTAATGTGGTTCTATGATGCTGATTGTGGCCCCTGCTGTCATTGATAAAAGAGGCTGCAATTAATTAAACATGAGCCTCCTCCCCTGGTGAGCGCGTTTACAGATGCTCCCAGCTCAGCACCTGATGGCTCTTTATCACCTGGATGAATGGACTTGTGTCTCCCAGAGTCTCCTGGCTGACAGCTGAATCCCCACCAGGCAAGGGGCGAAGGGATCACTACTTACAGCTGTTTGCCTGGAGAGCCCTCCCCACCCCCATCCATACAGGAACCCTCCTAGGGTCAGCTGAATCTGAGCTGACACATGTGGGCGCACGACGACTTGGGCCAGAGGCAAAACCACTCTCCAAAGCCTGCCGGCCTACTTGTGGCAGGAAACTACATGGTACCCTCACTGGACAAAGGCATATGGAGCAGCTTCTCTGTGCCAGGCACCATGCTAGATACTGGGCATCAAGGGATTAAAGTCATGATCCAGGGGAGACAGAGACAACGACAATTTCAATAGGGCATGGCACGGACAATCAAGGGGGGGCATAAATGCCCAAGGAAGGGCGTTGGATAAAACGTGCAGGAGGCACAGGAGGAGGCATTCTACACTCTCCTATCATTACTTTCTGGTGCAATTGTAAGAATTCCTTTTTTATTGAGCACCTGCTATGTGCCAGGCCCCTGAGATGAAGCCCCTCTAATCTGTACCACCACCTTGAAGATACTTTATACAGGGAGAAACAAGGCTCAGAGATTAATTGGTTTATTCCAGGCCACACAACTGGTGAGGAGCAGAAATGGGTTCAAACCCAAGGGTATCTGACTCCAAGGCCCAAACTCTCCACCTTGGGGTACCATCCACTCCAGTCCTCTCTAGGACCCACCCTACAGGAGGCTCTATGGGCAAAGCAGAGAGATGGAAGAACATAGAACCAAGGCTTGAGTTGGGATGTAGAAAGGTAGGAAAACCAGAATGTCTGGCCCGCGAGGATCATTAGAGGTCATGACTTGAGTTGGGCTCCCCCATTTTAGAGATGAGTGATGGAGATCCAGAGAGGCAATTGGTCCCAGGTTGGTCCCGGGACACAGCTGGTTGACTGCTGAGCTAGATCAGCACCCAAGCTTCCTGGTCCCTAATTTGGGGCTCCTGCCACTCACAAGCTGTGCCACTCCCCTTTGAGACATGCACATAGTTGCCCAAATTAGTCATTCATTCTTTCTTTGGCCAAGACAATACTTTGATGTCTTGGGATTACAGTGAAATGGAGATTGTTCAGAACAAACTCTTGTCATGGCTGTATCTTGGAGCAAGATAATGGGGGCTGGCCATGGTGGGGGAACTCTTGGACAACTTGCAGAGGATTTTCCTAAGGGCCTCTTCCGATGTCGAACCCTGCTCAGTCTTCCTCCTAAATATACTTTAAACTCAACAGTCAAAAGCCAGACTCACGATTTCCACGCGAAGAACTGCTCCTGCGTTTCTCATCTTACTTCATGAAACAACAATTAATAAAGTGTGTCAAACTAGAAATGGTCACTGGTATAAAATTAGTGTAATTCGTACACAGTGTACATGCTTTTTACCAACCTAATGGCGTAATGCTAGACCCCTGCTCTCTGCTGAGCTGGTTTCTCTTATAGCCCGTCCTGCCTAATGGCTACGCGATAGTCTACAGTGCAGATGCAGCAGACTGCATCTCTGCAGTCCCCAGTCGATGGATATCAGGTTATTCACCATCTTTGCTCTTCCAAACAGCGCTGCCATGAGCACCTTCATGGAATACCTTGGCGGCCCTCTGCGAGGGCTCCTGCAGGGCTTATTGCTAGTGGTGGGATTGCTGTGTCAAATAGGATATGTATTTTAAATGCTGACATAGTCCTAAATTAGTTTCCAAAAAGGCTGTACAGGTTGACTGCCACCAGTCGTAGGAGGGGGCCTTTGTCTCGGCACCCTGGCTGGCACTGGGTAGTCACAAGCATTTTCGTATTTGCCAACCTGAGATGTGATCAATGAGGTCTCATCGCTGTTTTTCTTTAATTATGAATGAGGGTGAGAATATTTCATATTGGCTTTCATTTTTAAGAACTCCCTCTTCTCAGCTGCTCATTTGGGGTCTTTCTCTCAATGATTCTTTCAAGGCAAATTAAGGAAATTAGTCTTTTTTCTGGCATATGCATTACAAATACCTTCACAGTTTGGCCTGAAGACTTTTTTTTCTGCACTAAAGCTTTTAATTTTTGTGTGTAGTCAAACTTATCAATCTTTTCCTTTGTGGCTTCAGGGCGAAGGTGTTATTTAAATATTTTATAGCTGGTTTCAGTTTTCACCGGACTAGAGTGTAAGGCGTTTGCACAGCCTTGCCTGCAGGTTCTCACACGATGCCTGTGCTGGGCAGGCATGTCTTGAGGATTTACTGATTAGTTAGATGGATGGATGGATAGACAGATAGATGAGAGAGAGACAGACAGACAGAGAGAGGTAGGGGAGGTACTTGACCGTGTTAAACATTGCCTCCTTTCAAACAAAATGTTTTTTTAAATTCAAAATGCACTCTGTGCTTTTTGGAACATTCTCCACCCTTGATTTTCTCGACGTTTTTTGGAGTCTTATTCCATTTGTCTCCCTGACTCCCCCTCAACCTTCCTCTCTGGCTCCTCTCCCTCTGCCGGCCCCTGAAAAGCCCACATTCACCCTCTTGTTTCTTCACTAACCGTGTTTCCTAGCAGAGGGGACGCCAAGGGGTGGCTGGGGGTGGTTACCCGCCGATTCCATCTGCTTCCTCCCAAAGCCACCTCCAAAGCACATGAAGAAGAAAGAGGAGGAGAGAAAAAGGCCAGTGAAGAGTGTGTTTTCTCATTCTCCAGGAAAGCTTGAATGAAAACAGCTTAGAAGACTCTCCTGTTTCTATCGCTGTAACCTGAGCAAGAGCGGCAGGCTGTACGTGCACACGCAGCCCCAGCGAGTGTGGCCCCTCCCCTCCCAGCCCTGCCGCTGCTGCTCTGTCCTCCTGGGTGTCACCCCTGCTGCCTGGGCCACCTCGCCCACTGCTGCATCTTCACCATCCTCTGGGTGCCCCCTGAGTGCCTTCAGCTGCACAGTCCCCAACTAAGACCACTGTTTTCCCATCACGTCCCTTCTCCCACTTCACCATGCAGTCTTTTAGAAAGGAAACCAAGGGGTTCACTCCGGCTCCCCCAGGTCCTTTCAGTTCTGCCGCCAGGTCATCCTCAGGTCCTTTCCTTCTTCTTAGCAGCCACTGTCTGAACCCAGATCCTTGTGCTCTTCCCCCTGAACCAGCCTCCAGCTTGTCGCTTGCCTCAATTCTTGCGCCTTCTGATCTCTGTAGCCCCCTGCAGCCCAAGGGGTTTTCTGAAATTCAGATCTGACTTCATCATCCCCTGGGGCAAAACTCCAGCCCGGGCCCAGGCAGAGAGTGGGCGTCTGACAAATGTTTGTGGGTCTGAACTGAGACGGGGGTACTTTAAGAGATGGGGCTCAGTGAGTGCCCCTCATTCCCCAGGGACGTCTCCAAGCTCTCCCTCCCAGGCCCTCACTCAGGCCCTGCACATGGTCGGTGGCTTCCTACATGTACTTGTTGAATGAATGAATGGACACCTGGCCGTTCTCTGGGCTGCCCTCGCTTCCCATCAGATCCCGCCTCTGCGTTCTGCCTGCTGCCTCAGCCCGAGGGTTCTGCACACCCTCCCAGCCCTCCCAGGATGCATGCTGCTACTGCTCCAATTTTGGGCAGACCAACCGCTCCCTGTCTGAGGATGCCTGCGAGGGGAGGTCATGTAGGAAGAGAATGAGGACAGGCTTTTAGGAAGTGATGGGGAATTGCAGCCAAGACACTAAAGGTCTCATTTCTATCTTTTCCTGAGCGATATTTTTTCTGACTGGAAAGTTATTTTTCACAAATGCTAAAAAGGAAAGCAATACAACAGGATATGTTATGGAGAGTAAGCCTGACTGACTCAAGCCTTGGTGCCCGTTCTCGGTCTCTGTTACCAGTTCCTGTGTATTCTTCCAAATATCTTCTGTACGTATAAAACCATACGTGCTTTTTGGTCCCCACAATCAGCTTACTCTTCGTCCTGTTCTGCCGTCACTTGCTCACTCAACAGACTGTCTGGGAGACGGATCCCTGTGACTACACACAGCTCTGCATGTGCAGACCCTCGGTCACCTGGGATTCCACTAAATGGATGTATCATAATCGATTTAACCAGTCCGCTATTGAGGAGTAGTTAGGCTTTTCAAGTTCTTTGCTGTTACAAATGATGCTGCCATGTAATCTTTGTGCATAAGCATCACTGGAATGTTAACTCCACGAGGCTGTGTGGTAGGCAGCACAGGCCCCAAAGATGCCCACGTCCTAATCCCCAGGACCTGTGAATATGCAGAAGGACTTAGCAGCTGTGATTAAATTAAAGATCTGGAGATGGGAGATCATCCTGGATTATCTGAGTGGGCCCTACAGATAACCACAGTGTCCTTTTAAGAGGAAGGCAGGAAGGTCAGAGTCCGAGAAAGGACAGGGGGCCACAAGCCAAGGAATGCAGGTGGCTGCTAGAAGGTGGAAAATCAAGGAAATGGATTCGCCCCTAGATTCCCCAGAAGGAACATGGCCCTGTGGAAACCTTGATTGTCGACTCCTCACCTCCAGACTGTGAGATGATAAATCCATGCTGCTTCAGGTCACTCGGTTGATGGTAATCTGTCACAGCAGGAACAGGAAACTAACCTGGGTGTGGCTGTGTTTTGCTCTCCCCTCATTGTCTCCCAGTGCCAAGAATAGTGCCTGGCATACAGTAGGCATCTACTACAGAGCTGTTGAGTGAACAGAGGTGCATGCCTTATTACAACCATGAACTAGCTCCTGGCAGTGGCATTGCCCTCTCAAAGAGGATAGGCATTTAAAATGTTGGAAAATTTGTCAGACCGTCACCTGAAGAGGCTGCACCAGCTTACATTCCCATGAGCAGAACACGGCCATGTCTTTCTCCCCATGCCCTTGTCCAACCGTATATTGTCATCATTATTTTGCCACTATAATTGTGAAAAATGGCATCTCACTGTTTTGATGTACATTTTTAATAATGAGCGAGTCTGAGCTTCTTTTCATATGTTTATTGACCATTTGTATTTCCCTTTCTGTAAACTACCTATACACGCTCATTGCTTATGTTTTTAACTGAGTTGTTATTCTTTTTCACTAATTTGTAAGAGCTCTTCACATGGCATGGATATGAGTATGTAAATATATTCCCTCTGTTGGTCCTTTTGCTTTGCTCATGGTCTTTTCTGCCTTGGAGGAAATTTTCATTTGACAGGGGCGTGAACGGAGCGCTCCCCCTGGTTTGGCAGAGAGGAGAGGGGACGTCATCCAGCTGCACCTGACAGGAGCGAAGGCTCAGAGATAAGAAAGAACAAGGGAGATTAATGTGACTGGAGCAGTTAGGGGAGAGAAGGACTGACGAGGCGTGTGCTGCCAGGTGGGGGCGGGGGAAGCAGACAGGACAGCAGCAGTGGAGACGGCCGAAGCTGGACAGGGCATTCGGATCATCCACTCCTTATACGCAGGTCTACAGGCAGGAGAATAATGGTGTTTCGTTTTGTTTAATTCCTTATAATGTGCCAGGTACTATGTTAGGTATTTAAAATACTTTATCCTATTCTATCTCCACTACCCTAGGAGGTGCTATGATGCCCATTTAAACACCGGAGCAATGAAGGTTCAAGAGAGGTTAAGTAATTGTCCAAAGTCACACAGCCAATAAAGAGCAGAAGCACACCAGCCTGAGCTCCAAGTCCATGGTCTCAGTCACTGCACCCATGACAGCCTTTTGAGGCATAAGTATCCTGTTTACAGAGGAGGAAACTGAATCTCAGAGAGGTTCATTAATGTGTTCAGAGTCACACAGCTTGTAGGTGGAGGAATTAGGATCTGGACTCAGACGTGCTGACCCCAAAGCCCCTGCTGTTCTCATTCCCTCTCTTCGTCCATCCCTGAGCACAGGGGGCCCCAGAGGTTCTGATGTAACTGCTCGGGTGTGGGTCCAGGAACATCACCAGGTAACTCCCAAGTGCAACCAGGTTGGGAACCCCTGTCCCGGCACAGAAGGGCAAGGCCCAGAGAGAAGCTCTGGGTTGCTGAGTTACCCTCTGCCAGCAGCAGCCCTCTTGGGGGACCTGGGCCATCTCCACCCAGGCCCGGCCCATCTGCCCCACGGCAGCCCAGCCAGGCCCACGGCAATTAGAGTGAACACTGGGCTGGGCAGGGCAGAGAAATTCCTAAGTAATTCAGTTTTTCGTTAGCCTCAGATTTAAAACCTCATTCAGTGTTTTCTTTGGAAATATCTCCCTGAGGCCTAGGCAAGCAGACCCCTGCCCTGGCCCTGTAGCTCTGGGGGCCCACTTTGGGGAGCCCTCCTTGAAATTCTCTGAGTCGCACTTGGGTAGCTGGGACCAGTCAGGGCAGAGGGTCCTGTCCAGGCAGGACACCCCAGGCCCAGACCAGGACCTGCATGGGTCCCAGTTTCCAGGTGCACCCTCCTTGAAATTTGCTAAGGTCTCCTCTGGGACCTGAGACCCTCCAGGGTGGGCAGAGCCATGGGTGTGGGGCATGCCTAGTCCAGACCTAGACTGGCCTGAGCCTCTGGCCCTATTTCTCCAGGTGCTCTCTGACTCTCCCCTGCGCGTGGGATCCACGAGACAACTGAAGGAGCTCCAGGACTCACACCTGGGACCAACCTAGGCCTGGCACCAGTTCCAGGAGGGTGGTCTGCGGAGAGGATCGCAACCTCTGGCTGGCATGATACTTCTGTCCCTGGGCCCCTAGAATGGTGCTGACGTGCTGGTTTGGGGTAACTCTCATTCACGCCAGACAGAGGAGGAAGGTGGGGCTCTGAGCTATCCACAGCCCTCATGAACCCACGGGCTTGAGTGTGGGCCACATATTGGTACTTTCCCAGTGAGCTACCACCACAGTGCTGCCTCAGGTCCACGGCCCCCAAGGGTGGTGGGAGTGGGTGAAGGCCCCCTTCACCCTGTGTGCTCCCACCACTAGCACCCAGGCTGGTGCTCAGACCTGCTCCCCAGGCTCCAAGTCAGGCAGCTTCCAGGGGTGGCCACACCTGTCTCCTCCGAGGGCTTTGGAGAAATGCCAGTGGACCTTTCCAACTGACGCATTCTCTTATGGCTGATGGGCGTGGTGACACCATGCTGCCAGAGCCCTTCTTAAGACACATCATAGAGGGGATGGATGCTCCTTGTGTGAACGCACCTGCCTGCTGGTGTCCCCACGCCCCCTTGCCTGTCCTCCATGCCGGTGGCAGTGTGTGGAGGAAAGGGGCCTGGGCCATAGTCAGAGCCATCACATTCTGGGACGGGTTATTACAGCTAACAAGTTCAAGAGCAGACGTTGGTGGAAGATATGTTCTGTGTTTATGTCAAGTGACAAATTTAACATGACCGGAAAACGAATTCTTGTTGCCGTTTCCCTGCAGTCTTTGGGCAAGTCTTGCACATGTGGTCATAGGAGCAAAGCACAGTAACAACGGGAAGTCAGTAAAGTCAGTTCTCATGGGCAGCATGATCGCTTCACCAGTAAGGATGCAAAGCAGCGTTAAATAAACAGCGTTAGGACCTGCAGAGGCGCAGAGATTAATGTGGTTTCAGTATGGACAGGTTCCGAAGAGCAGTCACCGTCGTTAAAAGGATGTCACCACCTTCTCCTAGCAGTGGGAAATACAAAATTGGCTGGGAATGTGCATTTGACAATAAAGAATACAGAGAGATGGTTCCTGGCCCTGAACGGGAAGAGACAGTGCCTGGGCACCCTGAAGAATCTTCACGAACACTGATGAGACGATAAACAATTAAATTCCTCCTCTCTCCCCGTTATTCCAAATCTTCATCAATAAATCATTACATGCCATGTGCATTTTATAACACATTTTTAATCAAATATTTTCCTGGGGCCCCGTACACCCTAAGGATTGCTCTATTCTTTGGGCTTGGTCAAGCGGCAAAAAATGCACGTATTTACTAGTTTATATAATTCATTTCATGCTTCCCATGTTCCCGGAACCATGCTAAGCATGGTGTTAGTGTTGTTTCATTTCATCTTCATATCACTCTCTGTGAGGACAGTTCTAGCACCATCTTCATTTTCTACCTGGGGAGTCTAAGGCTCAGAGAGGTAGACTAACTTGCTGGAAGTCACACAGCTGAGTAGGTGGCCAAAGTAGGATTTGACCTAGCACCTGTGCAGCCACTGTCGCATTCCCCTGTCCTCAGTCTCTGTTAGGTCCCAGTGGAGTTGGAGCATGTGCAACTGGGCAAACCCTCTTCCTCCAACCACAACAAACACAGGTAAAAACAGTGACAGGGAGAGGGCTGGCTGAGTTTGTGTTTTCCTCTTTGGGAGTCAAACTCCCTGTGCTTTCATTCCTACCTTTGCACACTCCAGTCTTCCCTCTGCCAGGGTGTGTTGTCACCTATTAACCAAACATGCCAGAGCATCCTGCTAAGGAAGCTTCACCACTCTGGGCCAGCCCAGCCAGGCCCTGGAAGGCTCACCTGGCCTACGGAGAGGTGTCAGCGATGGGAGGACAGGCTGGAAGATGGGTGGGGGCTGCAGGAGCAGGACAGTGGCCAGTGAGGGAGCCAGGCTCTAGGGAGAGAAATAGATGTTTATTGAGGGCCTCCGAGGTGCAGGCAGCGGGACACCTGAGTGTCATGACGACTTTGTGCCGAGATCTCACTATGACCAACTGATGTGGCGGAGGAACCAAGGCCCAAAAGCTGAGGCAAGTGGCCCAGGGGTCACTGGGTGTGGATGGCAGAGCCAGACCCAACTCTGAATTCAGTGTGTCCCGTTACTCCAGTGCCTCCCAGGGGCCAGCTCTGAGGAGAGCTGGAGGGCAGGGGCAGAGATGTGGGGCCATGAGTGGGGAGGACCAGCATCGGGACAGAATGGGCACATTCACGGCAGGAGATGCTGTTGGGCTGGGTGTGGCCAGGGCCTCAGTCTGATCCAATCGGCTTGTGCCCCACACTTCCTGTGTGCTGGGTCTCATATTGGGCACTTGGAGTCGGAGATGAGAAGGGAAGACAGGCCTGTGCTCAGGGAGGGCAGCAAGTGGCGGAGGCACAAGGAGTGGGGGTGGTAGAAGAAGGGGTGATTCGCTCTCTTGGTCTGTGGGCTTTGGAGATAAGGCCCCCTCGCAGGTTCTGAAGGAATCCAGGAAGCAAGGGGACTTGGACAGAGGAAACACATGTGCGGTCCCAGGGGTCACACATGCAGTCTGAGCATAACATGTAGGTGGTGGAGTGTGACATGTCACCAGGCCTCCCTGAGCCTGCAAACGCCCTCCTCCCAGCTCCAGCACCCCCTTCTCAGCCCCTATGGAACGTGCTCCATTAGCACCAGCTCGCTCCCAGCCTCCCACAAGACCCTTCCTGCCCAGGTGCTCAGCCCTCAGCCTCCTGGATCTCAGCCCACCTGCAGTCCACCCTGCTCTGTGCAGCTCTGCGATGGCTTGACTGTGCCCAGACTTAATCTCGCAAAGAGATTCCCAGCTCCTCGAGGGAGGACCTCCGTCTTCTCATTCTCTGGAAACTCTGCAGCCTCTGGTGCCAGACAGGGCCCAGGTGGATGGGTGACATCCGGTTGGTGACGGATGTGCAGGCTGCTCATCAGGTCACAGAGAGAAGACAAGATCCCGGAGGCAGCCTGGAGCTGGGCAGCACCTTCCACCTTCTGCTTGAAGGGCTGCGTCTGTATGTGGGAGGGGACTGGCCAGGGCAAGCACCAGGTACAGGATATTTAGTTAGCATCAGCTCCCTCCAGGGAGCACCGGAGAGACTGGGTTGCAAAGCCAAAGGCCCAGGAGCAGGCAGGGAGCTGGGGTGCTCCAGAGGAGGTGCTCCACCCAAGGGAGAGGCCACAGAGGCAGCTTTTTTCATCTTCTGACCCAGGACGGCAGCTCAGTGAAGGCCTGGGCCACAGGAAGACAGATGGGAAGGAGGGCACCTGTGGCAGGGGGTTTGCTTCCAGGCTGGAAGGTCTGGACTGGCTAGGCAGGCTGGCCGCCCCAGAGGGCTGCCAGCACATGCTCAGCCACATGCCCAGCCAGCACTTCTGGAGTGCCCGCATTCCACCGTGGGCAGCAGAGACACTGTGCCCCTCCCCCAGGGGCTCGCTCCCTGCCCTGGAGGAAGATGACCGCCCTCCGTGCTCCTCCCCAGCTTGCTCCCTCCTGGCTTCTTAGACAAAGAGGGTTACGCAAATGTGTTGATTTTAAACACCTTCTCTTCCACCTCATGATGAGCTGTAGACTGCAAGTGAACAGGAGGGAGGGAGACAAAGTGTCCTGTTTAACAGGCAATTGGGCACCTAATAGACAGATTTTGTTGATAATGTAGACCAGAGTAAGATCCCAAAGTAAGATCTGTGATGGGTGCGGCCCTAGGGCCCCCTACAGACTCAGCAACTGGCCAGCCCTGTTCCAGCAGCGTCCGGGTGGCCTCAGATGAGCTTTAAATGCCCACACGATGGAGACAATAACCTCAGCCAAGTGACCAGTCCCCCTACACGTATATCTATAGTGTGCCAGCCTTCTCTGCAATTTTCTAGGTTCTTTTTTAAATTCTTTGTCACGTGCTTGTTGTTTTGTGGGTAGTAAATGAGAGCTTAGCGGTCCTATAAGCTCCATTCATTCATTCATTTATTCACTCTGAATTACTGAGAGTTTGCTCTGTGAGTAATATGTTACCAGGCTCTCTGGGAAGCTGTAAACATCAGCACGCAGAATTCCTGCCATCTGTAGACTCCCTGAGGTCGGGGATCATGGCTCATTTCTCCAGCATCTGGCACAGTGCCTGGCACACAGTAGATGGTCAACAGGTGTAGAACGAATGAATGAATGCTCTTAGAGGCCTGTGATACCCTTGGGATGTCCTGGTTTGAAAGTCACAGGGCTCTACCCGACATAAAGACCATCTAAGGTGACAAGAAAGATGTGGATGACACACGTCTCGGCCCCTTTGTGCCGGAACTGTGGAGATATTCCTCTGCTCCTTCTTAGGCTTGTCAAACCGACAGATCTTGAGGACCCACCCCAGGGAGCCTGACTCTCTAGGGCTGTGGTTGGGCCCATGAACCTGCATCTTAGCAAGCATCCCCTGGTGATTCCAATGCTGCGGGTCAGTGGACCACAGGTTAAAAAGCACCACATCAGCCCAATCCAAATGCCAGCGGTCCCCGTGGACATCTTTGCCCCTTTTCTCTATTTGAGGCAGAGGGTCTTCCTGTGGGTTGCAGGGGTCTTCAGACACACGTAGTGACATTGGCAGCTTTTGTTGCCTAGCTCTCCTCTCCTCTTTTCCAACAATAACCCGCCCACCCCCCGACACACACACGTGCATCCACACATGCGCACGGTCCCTTGGCAAACTGCTCTTCCTCATTCCAGTTGCACCCCCAGCTTGCCAATCATGGTACCATTATGAGGGGTCCAGAGGGTGGGCACATGATCCAACTTGGACAAATCAGAGCCGAGCAGAGAAAGCAGAGCAGTGAGGTGGAGGGTGTGAGAGTGTGCAAGGACTGAGAAAGCCCAAAGGGGTGGGAAGAGAGCAGGCTGGGTCCTGGGGGAGCACGCTTCCCTCAGTCCGGGCTCTGGGGTTCAAGTCCTCAGGGTTCGCACACCTCTTCTGCCTTTCTGTGAGCTCCCCCGTGTCCTTCCTCTACACCCCTTCCTGCTGAAGCTACTCTGGGTTGGGTTGGGTTCCTGTCACTTGAACCCGGAAGAATTCTCACCTCACTGATGCTCAGTATCCAGGGATAACGGTACTAACCGGGTTTCTTCGGTGAGAATCGCCACTTGAGAGCCCAGACTGCATAAGACGTGCTCAGTAGCTATTGATTCCCTCCATGTTATTTTAATATCCCCTAGTCCTTCCTTGGGATCCAGCTGAACGCCTGGGGCTTAATGAGATCTCTGCTGCCCATATTGAGCTGGCAGTGCAGATGGGGGCCTGGACTTTGCAGGTGCTCAGCAAGTGAATGGACTGAGCGAGCAGGGCAGATGCAACCGGGCTCTGGAAGCTGTGTGGGCAGGGGTGGGGGCCTGCGCTCTGCTCTGTCCTAACAGAGAGCTGAGGACCTTTCAACGTATGGAGCAGTGACTTTTTTTTACTGCTGTCTCAATCTGTCTGCCTATAGAATAAGATTTGCATAGTGGTGTGGGCGAGCACTCAGCAGCTTGTGATTTAGGGATGTAAATTGCTTTTTAATCTGGGAGAAAAAAACACTTGGTCTTGAGCAGGGCTTCTCTGTGAACGTACAGCCCAGCCTGGTGAATTACTCTTCCGGGAAGGGCATCAGCTAAAGACTCTCTGGTGCACCCTATAACTCTGGGAGGTCTGTAATTGCTGCACCAACTCTTAAATTTCCCTCTGGCCACAGGGCCACAATCCATTCTCATTTAGCCAATCTGTTCGGGATTTATTATTTTCTTTTAGACTTATTCCAACCTTAAATTTTCCCCTTTCGTGAAGTCCTTGACGTTCTTACTCATTCATGCCCTGAGGGCCGCCCAAACCTGCCCTTCAAGGGCGTAAGCTCTGGTCCTGCCTCCTGGAGGAAGAGGTGAGGGGGCGCTCAGATGAGAGACTACTGCCCACCAGTGGCTGGTTCAGTACGCACGACATTCCACACCTGTGACAAGCATATGCGTGCATATATATAAAAAACACACATATCATATGTATTTATGTATGTATATGTCTACATACATACACACTTATGTGCATGTGTGTATGTGTGAATGTGTATAATTTTGTAAGTAGATGTAGCATTATCTCCCATGTTACAGATGGAGACACTGAGGCTCATGGAAATAAAGTACGTTTTTTTGGCCATGCACCTGCTAAATGACTGAGCCAAGATTTTCATGTGGAAAGTTCATTAGAGTCAAAAACCGCTTTTAACCACTATGCTCACCTGTCTACCTATTAAGTCAAGAGGAGTCTGGCTAAAAAGAGACCCTTGTGATAGACTGCAGGAGACCCTTCCGCTCACCTACACTCTTTCGTGGGCTTCTTCAAACGCCTCACATATTCTCCTCCTACCATGTAGCTCCCGTGGGTCTATCCTGTGGACCAGACTCCCCTGGAGACTCAGAGATGCTGTGCTGAAGTTCCAACACCCGGATCAACCAGATTCACCCAGTTAAAACAAAATCACCTGTATTTGGCACCGTTTCTTCACGAGCCCTCCCTGGCCCGGCTGCTCCCTTCTTCCAGCACTTACAAACGGGCTCTTCAGGAGCTGGGTCTGGAGGTTTCCCCAGGAATCAACGCTAAGGCCAGGGGCCTTTAGTTTCCTGTTTGGAATCGCCTTTGTTCTCTTTCTCGGTTTTGAACATCAGCACCGCGTTTGTTGTGTCTGTGCGCATGCTCCTCCCCTCTTGTCCTCCCTGAGTCTTCAGAGATTCTTTGAGGTCGTATCATGGAGTTCTTTTCCTGTTTGAGATACAGTTTGCGTGAGCGCAGGACTTGAGTGAGACAGAGTTCGTGAAGCTCCCGCAGGGCCGCCCGCCCGTGGGGCGGCTGTCCTCCTCTCCGCCTCCCTCCTGGCTGGGTGTGTCTCGTGGCTTTCGGGGCTTCACCTTCCACATCAAACCCCTCAACCCTCCTGATCACGTGAAGACTCCTCAGGAGGAAAACTGTGAATGAGGCCTGGGTGCCCGGGCTTGCCACTGTGCCCCAGGACCAGCGCAGCCTGGCACACGCCTGCCTCCCTGCATAGGGTGTGGGGGCGGGGGGCGTGGGGGATTGGGGGGATTGGCGGGGTGGGGAGCGGGGACCTGGTCACCTGCGCAGAGAACCCAGCGGCCTCCAACCAGGGGCCAAATTCGTATTTTCCTGGATCCAAACAAAACGAAAAAAGGAATGAATTTTCTCTTGCCCTTGACTTGTTTTCTTCCAAACCTCAGCTCATCCAGGACTGTAGCTTTCCTGACACTATTCTACCGCTCCAGAGCGTTCCTTGGCATTTGTCCTTGGCTGCGAGTCTGCCTTTTGTGCGTCTCCTTCCGACATCCCGCGCAGCCGGAGCTCCCTGTGCAGCCCCGGCTCTGCCTTCCACGTTGCACACGTTCCCTCCTCTCGCCGCTCAGCCGGGATTGTGCAGGCGGACTGCTGCAGGTTTAGCCCTGGCCCCGGGGCTGTGGGACGCCGCACCCCTTCCCCGGAGTCATCAGTTCCTTGCTCCTCCACGACAGGGACGCTTCAATTAACGCATCTATTTCCAAGCATGTATACGGGGTTGGGAGTTATGTTTTTAGACAGCCTCTTCTGCCTTAATAAAGAGGCTCTGTGTTTAAACCTCATGAATATGTTTGAATTTCAAAGGACCTGGATTCAAAGAGAGATCTGCAACCAGGGATTCAGGCTGAGTAAACAGTTCCACCTGCTCACACTGAGATATAAGGCTTTACTTAAATACATAAACATTGATCTCTTCGGATGGAAGTATACACAGAGAAAGCTGTCTCCAGGAGCTTGCTAGTTGTTCCTTTCAGAGTTCTGCACAGGTCCTAGCCCAGGGCTGTGTGCTAACAATCAAGGAACCTGTCTGGTGACTGGTTAAACTTTTCCCTCGCCTTCAAATAGTGTGTGCTTGTCCTTTTTCTGCCTCCAGCCCAGTTCTCAGTGGGCCTACTGGCTGCTGAGATAGCATGTTGATTTCTGCTACTGGAAACTAACAAACAAAATGCTTTACATGATTCTCGTGGACAAGATGAGGAAGGTGAGGAGGAGGGGATTATGAGGGGAAGGCAGCCTGTCTGCAGCTCCCTTCTTCTCCTCTATGAGCTCTAATCAGTTTGACTCTCCCAGGTCAAACAGGCACCTGTGAGTGGCCTGCGTATTGTGGGGGTCATGGTCGAGAAAACTGTTGCAGGACTTTCTTCTCCAGGATGGGGGATGGCAAGGATGACAAGCATGGTAAAGCATGGGAGGAGCTTGCCTGCAGAAACCTGTTCACCCCCAGAGACTGTGCCACCTCTGCCCTTCCCCTGCTCCCACGTGCTTGGTCAAGAAAGCTGGATGAGTAGACCTTGTCCTCTGTGCTCAGGGGCTGGGAGAAAAGGAGGGGTCAGGGAGGTGTCCCGCGGGTATCCCAGAGGGATGGTCACCCTGCCTGCTGATGCAGCAGCAGTCCACCGTGAGAGGACTGCTCCACCATCCACCAATTTTGGAACTGCTGCCTCTTGTGATATTCCAATAACAGGGCAGAAACTTAGGAGACCACAAGGGAAAATAATGGCCCATCTGTAGTGGATGCTGTAATGTGCCACCCAGACTCCCCTACAGGAATGAAGGGCTTACTCCCTCCCTCACTCCTTCCCTGAGCTTCTGAGAAGCCTGTGGGGAGACAGCGCTCAACTGCCTGCCAGCCAGCCCTCGTTGTAAATTGCCTTGGCATATTCAAGGTCACGCCCACTTTCCAGGGCAGACAATACAGAATACTTGATTGGTGCAACAGTATAAAAGCCCAGCCCCTTACCTCAGCCCAGGACAACCCTGAAGGGCTATAACAGCTTCAGAGGTTCGAGTCAGGCTTTGTGGAGACTGCCCATCACAGTCCAACTTCTCTCCTTCCCAGTCCTGCTTCCTTCCCTCCTCTCCAGGGGTGAGCCCGAGTTCTCTCTATCCCAGGCTCCAGGGGAATCCCACCTGCAACACCCTTCAAGGAGCCCAGAGAGAGGATGACCCATTGGACAAAACGCACACCCAGCCAAGGGGAGCTCCTCTCTGGATCCTTAAATGTTAGACAAAACCCGGCTATGATCTCACTGGGCCCGGTTATTTACTAAAAGGTGGGTCTCTAATCCCTTTCCTCTCTCTTCTCTAATAATTTGTTCCACTTCTTCCGGGATCAATTTTGAAAACGTATTTGCTACGATGTGATCCATTTCTTCTAGATTTTAAAATTATTGCCCAAAAGTTGCATAAATTATTCTATTGTATTTTCATTTCTCTTTTATCTATGGCTATGTCAGCTTTCAAATTCTTTATGCCTGAGACTGAACAGAAGAACAGAGCACTTCTTGATGATCAAGAGCAACAAACTCAAAAAGACTTTCTGAAGGTGAAATGTGGCTTTCCCAACTAAACAATATGGCAGGTGAAGAGAAGAGAAAGATGGCTACTGTTGAGACCTGAATTAGTGGCCTAGAGAGTCCAATGGAATTAGTACATCCCAATGCCCAGAGCAAAAGTACAAACAGGTGAAAATCGTGAAGGAGAAAACAAGAGCATTGGAGGACAGAACCATGAGACCTAACATGCAAATATTGAGGTTCTAGAAGAAAAATAAAGATCACATGACAAAAAGAAAATAGTTAAATAAATAACAGAAGATTTCTGAATGGAGCATAATGGATTCTCTGGAAAGGTAATATATGAATCTTACATACAGAATCTGGAAACTGAAGGGAGACGTTTCAAGGTAAATTCCAACAATAGTCTAGAACTAAAAGCACTAAACAATTCAGCGACACTAGGTCAGCAGGGGCAGCGAGTCAGGAAGGAAGTGAGAGGTAGTCCCAATATCTCTTCCTGGATCGAGAAAGGGGAAGAATGTAGGGGAGGGAAGCCTGGGGAGGGGGAAATGAAAGCATTCTAGTGGTTTCATCTCGTAGGGTAAGGATGTGGGAACCTCGTGAAAATAGAATGTCTTGTTTGGTGAAATAGTTGATATCTTGCCTCGAATAATAATAATAGAGAAATAAGCATTTGATTATGAGCACAAGGAAAGTGAAGGAAAACATTAATAGAATTTAACAGTTTTGTTAGAACCTACAAATTAACACGGGGAAAAATAAGATGAGTACCAATTTGATCAAACCAGTGAAAGTGAAGAAAAAGGAAAAACAATATGAGATAAATCACAACTATAAAGCAACATGAAAGAGAAGAAAAAGCAGGAATATAACTTATTGAACTATACGTGAACAAATTGAGTTATCTCATTAAAAGACAGAGCTTGTCAGAGAGGGTTAAAATCAAAAACATTTATACATTGTTTAAAGACATACACTTAAAAGACATTGAAAGTGAAATATTCAAATTAAAGAGATGGGAAAGAGGAATACCAGGAAAATGCAAACAAATAAAAGGCAAGAGTGGCAATATTTAATATTAGACAAAGTGGAATTCAAGGTTAAACACTAAGCAGGACAAAAAAGGAACGCTGCATAACATAAGCAGTACGATTTATGAGGAAGATATTTAATCAACTGTATGCACAAAACAATGTGTCAGCTAAACCTATAAAGCTAAAGCTATTAGAAATGTAAGAAGAACTTCATTTTTAAAATTGTAAAGGACAATTTCAATATAGTTCCATCAGAATAATTCATATCCAACAAATTAAATTAAATATGGACATATGTAAAGTTTAAAAAATCAATAATCTTGACTATATATAAAATCTATAATTGCTTTGAATAAAGAATATACTTCTCTGTTCACAAACTATGTAAAATATTAATCATATTCTCTCCCCAAAGGAAGTGTTTTGAATATCCCAAAAAGTACAGATTATATAGTTATTAGGGGCCACATTCTCTTTTGATAGTCCAATAAAATTAGAAATGTGTAATAAAAAATGATCAAAATATTAACCACTTTGAAATTAAAATAGACAATCTTAGAAAATCCTTGGATTGAGTGAGAAATCAAAAGAGACATTACAAATTCTGTAGAAATCGATGAAAAGAACACTTTATATATAACCCCTGGGTCAGAAAAAGCCATATTGATAAAAATTAATAGCTTTAAATGCCTTCATTATTTAAAATTAAAATCAAGACAGTTCAGAATTCAAGAAATTAAAACACGCAAACAAAAGAAAGTCTTTTTAAATCTAAGAATAGGGAGCTCATAAAGACAGAAATTGAAATTAAAGAAACAGGAAAACATTTCAAATAAGAGAAAGGGAAAATAAATCTAAAATCAGGTACTTTGAAAAGAATAATAATATGATATATATCCTCACAAGCTTGATTAAGGAGAAATGAAAGTGATTAGTAATGTGAAAGCAAACAAAAGCACAAATACAACAGAAATTAAACTACCTACAAGAAATTAATATATGCAATTGTTTGGCCATAATTTAAAAATTTAGATGAAATGGATGAGTTCCTACCACATAGAAATTACCAAAATTGACACCAGAGGAAGTAGACACTTGAGCAGTAATTATCATGGAAGAATTAGGAAAGTGATGAGAAAGCTATGATTTAGTAAGTAAACATGGCCCAATGGGATCACAGCTGGGTTTTAGCTAATATTTAAAAACCAGATGATTGCAATGTCAGATAAACTACTCTAGGCCCTATGAAAAGATGGAAGGTCTCTCAGTTTATTTTATGAAGGCAATATAGCTCTAATACCAAAAACTGAGGAGATTATTTTAAAAATGTATAGGCCAGTCTCACATATGTCTATAGATATGAACATTCTAACCAAACTATTATTGAGTAGACTCTAATGATGTTTCAAAAGAAAAATGCTATTATCAACTAGAGTCTATTCAAGGAATGCGAGTAGATCAATAGCTGGAAACTTATGAACATAGTCCAGTAAAACACTAAAGAAAAAATTACATAATCCTACCAATAAATGCTTTAAAAAAATTTATCTGCCGCCATTTCTAATTAAAACTTAGGTAAAACAGTAAAAGATGGAAATTACTTAAATATGAATATAATAAAGACAAATATAATAAATGTAACAAAGACTTAAACATTAGATTATGTAACTATAACAAAAATTACAGCAAATATTACTTTAAATGCCAAATCTCTAAAAATATTTAAATTAAAAATCAGGAACAAGACATGGGTGCTTGTTCTCATCATGATTATTCAGTTATTTTGTTCTGGTAAATGTGATGAGCTAAGAAAATTGGTATAACCATTATATCAATTTTGAAAATTAGAAAAGAAAAGATAAAACGTTCTCTCTTTTTCTTTTTTTTGGCTGAGGAGATTATTGCATTTCTAGAAAACTCAGGCTCTAATTAGAAAAATTTAATAAAATGTACAAGAGAATTTGGTAAGGTGGCAGGATATATGGTAAAAAAACAAAAATCGATTGCATTCTTCTATTCTAGCAATGTATGTGACAAAAGAAAATGGAAACAAGTGTTTTATACACAAACTGGCAAATGCTGAGGATGAAGGGAACAGGAAAAGCACGAGACCACGTGAAGCAAATTATAACATTTTTTCAAAGAATTTGAATGTAAAATAAGATCTGGACAAATGGAAACAGATAAAATATTTTCGGATGGAGAGACTTAGTATCATGCCAACTTGATTTCCCAGAGTTGGTGTCTATAAATGAATGTAATTCCAATTTGAATCCCAGTAGGATTATTTGAACTGGATAAAATGGTCTTATGCTTTATATTAAAAAATAAATATCTGAGACTAGACAAGATACGTTTTAAATGGAAATAGTGAGTGAGCACTTGCCTTACCAAATATCACAACGTGATATAAAGTCCTCATAAACAAATTAATGTTATTTGCATAAATGCAAATGAAAAGTCCTGTGAAACAAAATGGAAAATCCAGAAATAAATTGTCAAATAAATGAGAAATAAAATACAGTAATGTTGCCACTTTCATTTGTGGGAAATAAATTTTTGTAAATCTATTTACAAAAATAAATTTCAGATGGCTTAAAGATTTAAAATGTGAAAAAAATAAAAATTACTCAAAAAAATCCTAAGAGCCCACATATTTAATCCAGGGACAAAGGAGACCATCCAAACCGAGACTAGAAACCAGAGGCTTTAAAAGTAGAGCAGAGCAATTAAAAGCTTACATACAGCAAGAGACACCAAAAATTAAGTCAATACACACACAGATTTGGGGAAATATTTGCAGTGCAGTAGATAGACAGGGTTAAATCTGCCATATGTAAAGAGTTTGTACAAATTGGCAAGAATCAGGCAAACAACGGATAGAAAAATAGGCCAAAAAAACTTAGACAATCCACAGGAGAGAAAAGGTAAATGATCAACAAACATTAAATATAAGTAAATTCTGAAGTGGACAGGGAAATGCTAATTAAAGTAACAAGAAGCACTCACTTTATACCAATCAGGCTACAAAAACTGGGAGACTGGGAGCGCCCTCTGCTGGCGTGGATGTGGAAATCTGTTTTGTTGTGGCCGTTTTGGAAAGTGATCCCGCAGCATCTATTCAAATTAACAGCAATCTCATTTCTTAGAATTTATCCCGTAGAAATAAAAGCACCAATATATAAGGATATATATGCCAGAATATTTATTGCCTGTAGAGAAAAAAAAATAAATGCCTATCAATTAGGAATAGTTGAATAAATTGTGGCACATTTTTCGTATGATAGCCTGTTATGCAGCCGTTTAACAGGGCACATTAGAGTTATAACAGCTGACCCAGAGTGATTTCCATGAGTTATTATTGAGTAAGCAAAGTAAGTAAAGAAAAGTATAGAAGATGTAATCCAATTAACATAAAATATTTACAAAAAAGCCAATCATCTATGTATACGGTGTGCATACGTATATGCATATATTTTAATATGAGCATAAGGAAAATATAGCACACACAACGCACGCTGGTTTATTAACTTTGGTGACCAGAGAAGGGCTGGGCCGGGGAGTGTTGTGAGCAGAGGCCTGGAGAGGAGAGGAGAAGCCGAATACAATTCGGACTGTTCTAAAAACACGAACGAAACTGTTGTACTTACGCATGCAAGTGAAATCGAGTGTGTATACATAAAAAGAAATTTGCTACAAAACGTTATAAAATAAAAAGGTGTCGGGGTGTACACGGGAGGGGAGATGACTTTTGACCTGGCTGAGGAAGCACAGGCTTGATGAACGTGTTGGGAACGGTTTGGTGGGAAGACCCGGAATCCCGCTCTTGGCCTAGTTCTCGTCACCGTCTTGGTCAGGACCCCGGAAAGATGTGGAAATGGTGCTGCGTACACTTGCAGGTAAAGGGAAGAAACATGAGAGAGCTATTATGTCTGAAGACAGAAATAAGATTCAAAACAAGCCAGAAGGTTTAGCTCAAAGCTGTAAAGTGGTCATTAAGCAAGACAATTATGAGGGTCCTGCATCTAGGTTTGAACACCCATTTGCTTAAACCGTTCGTGTGGGAATTACTAGTCTCTTGTCTGCAAGTTCCATGAAGGCATTGGCCTTGTCTTATCTTTAAACCCCCACGACCCACCACCCAGCACAGTGCCTGGCCATACTCATGCGAAAGAGAGCCTGGACAGGATCTGAGGGCATGGAAGAGAGAGGATACAAACCAGCCTACACAAAGGGAAGGAAGGACAAACGGGAGGGTCACCTGCCCTGGCCAGACTCTACGCCAGGGGCACGTTCATCTCCTAAGAACTCCAGAGAGTAAGTCTTACTAGGTACACTTCACAGATGAAGAAACGGGGCAAACCAGGTATGTTACTCACCCCAAATTACAAAGGACTAAAAAGGAAGAACGGAGATTTAAATTTCAGGGTTGCCTGACTCCCAAATTTCCTCCAGTAAACTGATAGGAGAGCAAATATTATTTTGAAATCATAGAGACAATTAGAGCCAGGAAATCTCAGGGGCCCGGAGCCGGCATGGGGCTGGGGCCCGGTGCTTGAGCTCCAGCACGTCTCGGCTGCCACCACCGCCACCGCCACCGCCACCCTTCACCAGAGCAGCTTGGCTTTCTTCTTGTTTGCTTTATTCTTCATAAGATTTTTTGCTTTATTCTTTGTAAGGCTCCATTTGAATAAAGAATTCCCTAGCTGAAAAGAAAGAGCTTAAAACCAATGATCTCATCCATCTCGTTATATAAATGAGAAAAATGGGATTCTAAGAAGGGAGGGAATAGCTTGGATTCTCATGGTACAGCCAGGGCTGGCCCCAGACCACCAGCAGCCTGGCTTTCTCCTGCAGCCCGTGACACTAGGCCAGGGGGTTTCGGGGGGAGGGGGAGTAGTTGTTTTCAGGTGGAAAGGCCCACAGGGCTGCCGTCTCTCCCCTCCTGGGCCCACACTTGCCCAATCCCTCACTCCCACATACCCATAAGGATGCTGTTCCTGTCTGTCCTCCGGGGAGGGCCAGGGGTTTGACGCAAGTCTCCTGAGGTCTGTCAATCTTTCCTGGGGGCTTCTGCTTTTCCAGAAGGCAGCCCTACCCCCAGATGCTTAAAAGCCCATTTGGGGCCCCCTGTGGGGTGTCTGAGACTGACCCACCCCAGGAAGCTGGTGAGTGGCTTCTTGGTTGGTTTCCTGCCTATGCTTGCTTGACTAAGCAGTGCTCATTCAGCACTGCTCCCCAACTTTCTCCCTGACAGGAGGCCGGCCTGGTGACCTGGCCAGGCCCTCTATCCTCAGGCCACAGGGAAACATCCCCCGCCCTGCCTCAACCACCACATTGTCTCTCTGCTCTTCGGAAAGTGGACAGCCTCAGACAGTGGGAAGGACCCCAGGTTTGGGGGGGCTGGTTTGATTTGAGAGGGACCTGCTCACTGACATTTCCGTCCTAGGGGAGAGTGGTGGAGGAAAGAAGTCTTCTGTAAATAAACACACAGGTCAGAGGGAGCGCTGTGGTCCAGCAGTGGATGTATCTCTCTGATGAAGCGGCCAACATGTGGGGACAAAGGGTCACAGGGGCAGGACTTCACAGCCAAGGAGACAAGCAGCCTGGGTTCCAGAGCAGGGTGTCCTTGGGCAAGTCACTCTCCCTTTGGAGCCTTGATGTCTTTCCACTCTTAGAATTTAAGACCCTTCGTATCAAATACATGCAGTTTGTGAATTTGAAAAAACCTCTAGTTGTGTAAAGGCAGTTTTCCGTTTGGTTGGCTTTTTTAAGCTACTTAACACAACCATTTTGTTTGCTCACTATTTTGTGGGTCAGGATTTTGGGAAGGGATCAACTGGGAAGTTTGGGCTTGGAGTCCCAAGTAGGGTTGCAAAAGTCAGAGATCGACTGGGGCTGCCGTCATCTGAACGCTCAAATGCGTTGGATGTTCAAGCTGCCCATTAGCGAGGCTGGTTTTCTGCTGGGAGCTCAGCCAGGCCTATCAACCAGCGCATCTGCACACAGCTCCCCATGCGGCCGGGGCTTCCTCACAGCATGGCCATCTTGAGTAGGTAGATTTCTCACGTGGTGCCCAACAACTCCAAGAGGGAGTGTCCCAGCCTGCAAAGTCTTTCGTGCTTAAAACTCTTAAAAATCTCAACTTGACAAAATGGGAAACAATTAAAGGCTTTTAAAACGCCATGTTTGCCATTACTAAGATGAGAAGTCTGTGGATAAAAACAAAATAAAAGCCCTGTGCTGTGTGGATAGTGCTTGAGCCAACCTCTTTCATTCCTGTCTTGTTGCTGGATCTCCTGTCTCTTACTCCTTGCTGGCTCTCCACTGCGGCTGATGGTGGAAACGGCTCACATTGCCTCATCCCTGCCCTAGTCAGTCTCAGCAAGGGACTTAGGCTCAGGCAGTGGGGCATTTGTCTCTTCGTCCTCTTGTGATTTAGGGTTTCGGAGGCACCTACAGGGTGATCGTGCTAGTGATGTAGAGAAGGCCACTGGCCTGGGGATAATATCTCCCTCGTCTTGTTTAAGTTGCTGCTGCCTGGCCGGGCTGCCTTTGGCCAGGGCCCAGTGAAATGGTGGTCCACAGCCTGGATGTACACATCATGTGTCTCCTGGGTGTCTGTCCTGTTCTGCGCAAGCTGCTTAGCACCTTTCACCTCAGGAGGGCTGGGATCCTGGGGGCAGCACCCACTGGGCAGCCACGTGTTGGGAGGTAGGAACTGCTGCCTGGGGTCCATTGGGAAGGCACTGTCGGGCCTGGCCTCCTGGAGCGCACCCCATCCCCTCTTGCTTTACTCATTCTCATTCATCTGGTGGTTCTGTTAGCATGAAGTGGAGAATCCTTTCAACACGGTAACGTCCACTTTACCTGCTGGTACCAGAAAACGCCCCACCTGGGCCCACCACCCTGCTCTGTGGCCACATCCAGCTTCTCAGCCTCTCCCGCAAGGCAAAGGCACGCCCTCAGCTCCTCATCATGTTAGCCAGTGCATAAATGCATCTTGAGCTGTGTTATTGCTGTCTTCCCTGCTGATGACCTTCTGGTCCCTGCTGGCTGTGCTGATGACATAAGTCTCCTGCAACCACTGTCTGGGGACTGGCTGGGCCTGGTGGCAGTGGCCTTTCTGGGCAAGGTCGGTGGAATGGGCTTGTGGACCTCAGCCTCTCTGCTCATGGTGACATTGGTGGGGACTGCTGGTGACAGCAGCGCCTCCAGGGTGTGAGGCGATTACATAATGTGGCCACTCAAGGCTCTCTGGGATTCACTCTCCGCTCTTGCTACCAATCTGATTTCTAGGCCTCAGTCTCTTCATCTCTCACACAGGGGAATTGGACTAGTTCACCTGCTAGGTTATGCCTTAATAGCTCTGGAAAGTGAGCCTATCGGGATGAAAGCCTTCTGCCCGGGTAGGATTGACCAAAGGGCCGATGGACCAGGCAGCTCCTGGCCATTCCCAGCTCCTCAGTCAGCAACATGCGGACAGCCTCATCCAGCCTGCAGATGCGGCCTTCTCAGTGTGAACCTGTGTTGTTTCAGGAGTCCAGTGGTCCAAGGCACATCCCGAGCCCCAGCCATCCTGGCTTTGAGCATCACGTGCAGAGGCTGAGACCCAGAAGCCCACCCCCAGCCTTCCCAGCTCTCAGTGGACAGTGACATCCTTCTAAAGGTCACTGTTGACAGAGGGCTCCTCCGAGGACCTGCAAAGACAATAGATATCCACAAGGGCTTCCAGAAGAGCAGAGGGACACAGGGGACCCTGCTTGGTAACTACAGGGGACACCAATATGCAGCTGCATGTGGAGTGCCTTGTTGGAGATGTTTTGGCATGGGTGGGCCAATGCAGGGACTTAGAGAGGTCTATGCTGATATGACAGCACTGGCTTTCTCAGATGGGATGTCTGCCCCCAATGGGTTCCATTAGTAATTCCAAGGACCTATCAGGGGAGAAGGTCACTGTTACAGGGCCAGGTTGTAGGTGCAAAGTGGCTGCGATGCTGAGCACTGGATGTGAGTGCGCTCCATCAGCGCATGTGCATCAGGGTACAGAGAAGAGCTCTAGCCTCAACCGTCTTGGAGCGAGGAGAGAAAACAACACTCCTCCCTCCTCTGGAAAGGATGGTGGCAGGGAAATAGCCCTACATCCAAGGGCGACCCAAGGAAAGGGAGCAATCAGAGAGGCCCGACTTATCGGAAAACTGTGAGAGTTGGCATGACTGCTGACTTCCGTTAGTAGTACATTTTAGATAGGAGTTCACCAATAAAACTTTCCATGATGATGGCAATGCCCTGTATCTGTGCTCTTCGATATGGCAGCTGCTAGCCACATGTGGCTACTGAGCACTTGAAATATGACCAGTACAACTGGTGAACTGGAGTTTTAATTGTAAGTTAACTTAAATTTAAATATCCACTTATGGCTAGTGACTACCATACTGGGACTGCACAGAACTAAACGGATTTGTTTCAAACATATAAAACAACATTGTCCCTTGGGTTGAAAAGAGGTGTTCCAATAAACACTCATACGTGAATGTTCATCGCAGCATTGTTCGTAACAGACAAAAGGTGGAATCAATCGGGTGTCCATCAACAGATGAATGGATAAATAAAATTTAATTTATCCACACAATGGAATGTTATTCAGTCATAAAAAGGAATGAAGTACCTACGTGGATGAACCTTGAAAACATCACGCTAAGTGAAAGCCAGACACGAAAGGCCACATACTGTATGAGCTCATTATACAGGAAATCCAGAATTGACAAATCCATGGAGACAGAGGCAGATGAGTGGCTGCCAGGGCCTAGGAGTATAGGCAGGAAAAGGAGCGACTACTTAATGTGTACGGTGTTTTGTTTTGGGGTGTTGAAATTGTCTTGGAACTAGAGGTCACGGCTGCACAACATTATGAATGTACGAAATGTCACTAATGGTAAATTTTATGTTATGTGTGTTTTACCACAATAAAGCAAAACAAAACGAAAACAAACTAAAGACGATATCATCTCTTTTTATTCCCTTGGAAAAGGCAGTGAAGTCCTCCGGTCTCAGTGGAATTCCCCACCCCCAAGTCATGTTCAGCCTCTTGCCACCTCCTCTCCCCAGCCCACGGACAGAGGACACTACCCAGGGGTGACCACTGAGCCGCTGTCTCGGGAGGGCCCTAGAAGTGCTTGGTGAGAGCCATACAGTGTGGGCTGGGGACAAGCCACCCAGCCAGGGCCCTCCTCCTCCTCACAGGAGCACTGGGGAGCAGCATAGACAGAGGCTGGCGGCTCGGCCTTGCTGAGGGTTCAAGACATAGCAGCCCTACCCCAAGATCGTGTGCTCCTGTGTAGGGCACTGAGGCAAGATGATGAACGGGCCCCTGGGCCCAGCCCCCATCAAGGCAAAGCGTGTGCTATTAATCAGGCGAGAGTGCTCTTTGCTCAGACATGCATTTGCGTGGAGCCGGCCCCAGCCTTCATCGAGGATGCTGCGTGGAGCTCCTAACCTTTCCCTGAGTCTGCTGGGAGCCCCGCCTCTCCTCACACACCATGAGCCGGGGATGCCACTAAAGAAGTGGTTTGCCCTCAGAAATGAGACCACGCTCCTGACTCCCAAAATCAATATTCACTGTCGTGGTGGCTCTCAGCGACCACTGCAGAACAGGACCCCTCCTCACTTGCCAAATGAAATAAATTGTGAAGGCACCTGGTCAAAAGAGAAAAATGACCCCCAGACCAGGACATATGAGAGAGCGAGAAGGGGGCTCTGGAGAAAGCACAGAATTCAGAGGTAGGAGCCCCGGGGTCTGTCCTCTATGCCCCTGCTCAGCACTGTGTCCCCAGGCCATCACGCAACCTTTACATTCTGCAGTCTGCCAGATGGAGCTAGTGAGCCTGCCCTGCTACACTCACAGGGCCTAAGAGCAGGGGCTTTGAAGTCAGCCAGACCCAAGTTCAAATTTCAGCTCTGCCACCTCCTAGCTGCACACCCTGGGATACAGGCTTGATCTTCCTAAGCCTGTTTCCTCATCCCGTAAAATGAGTAGAAGAAAGTCTGCTTGACAGGGTTGTCATGGGAATCTAGAAACAGGATGGCCTGTGAAGCCACCAGCACTATGCCTGGACCTTAGTGAGAAGAGCTCAATACATTACAGCTACCATTATAATCAGACATACTATCAAATGCTGCTCTAGATGGGAAAGCAGTTTCACAATATGTGGCCCATCTCACTCTGAGACGTGGTCGCCAGAGCACTACAGGGACAGGCGAAGACTTGGGAATGAGTCCTGGCGCTGCCACTGGCTAGCGGGCCCAAGTTCCACTGCTTTGTAGGCTGCGTCCCATCTCGGGTTCATAAAATGGATCCAGACTGCTCAAGAAATAAGCCCCTAACAACCCCGAAAAGTCTTGCTGTGGGCCCTTGTTATAGATTGAATGTGTGTTCCCCCGATATTCATACATCAAAGCCTAGTCCCCACCATGATGGTATTAGGAGGTGGGGCCTCAGAGAGGTAATGAGGTCCTGAGGGTGGAGCTCTCATGAATGGGATTAGTGCCTTATAGAAGAGACCCCACAGAGCTCTCTTGGCCCTGCCACCATGTGAGGACACAGAGAGAAGACTGGTCTATGAACCAGGAAGCGTGTTCTCACCAGACACCGAATCTGCTGGTGTCTTAACCTGGACTTCCCAGCCTCTGGCACTGTGAGAAGTAACTGTGTGTGGCTTAAGCCCCCCGGTCTACGGCATTTTGTTACGGCAGCCTGAACAGACAGGACGTCCGGAGTGTGGGTCCACACCTCTGTGGCTGCCCTCATCCTCCCCAGCTCTCTGTCTCCCTGGGCCTCACACCTCTGCTCCCCACACCTTGCTCAGCTGACCCGCTTTGGACACACTTCTCTGGATGCAACCCTGGCTCAGTCTCTTGGAATCCTGTGGGACTCGCCCTCTAGCTTCATCAGCTTGGTTGCAGGATGGAAAGCCTCCTTTCCCACACTCCATCCTGCAGGACTAGAGTCAGCCTCCCAGGTTGCCCACGCTAGACCTCAGCTTCCCCATCCATGAAATAAGCGTGTTGAGCCCCAGGCTCTTGAAGCTTGCCTCCAGCTTTGGCATTTGGTGGTTCTAAATATTATTATTGGTGTATACAGAGTTTTTGTTGTTCTGTTGTAAAACGCAACCTGTGATACCGGCCAGGAGACAGGTGGCTCTGAAGAGATGAGTCAGCTGGGGGAACTGAAACCCCAGATTAATTAATTCTTCTTCAGTGTCTTCCATTTATCTCACCTCCATTAACCTTTGGGTCTGTTTATTGTGAGAAACCTGAGTGCAGGATTGAAACAGGTTGACTCCTGCCCGAGGCGTTTGACGGGGGTTATGGCTGGGAAACGAGGAGAGCAAGCTGGCCAGCTGGAGCAGGAGCCGGGGCCTGGAGACAGTCAGGGAGGGGCCCTGCTGGAGCTGCCTTCTAGGGATGGAAAGGGCGACACCAAGTCCTTCTCTGTAGACACCGTCCTGCCGCCCAACCTGTCACGGTCCCTCAGGTGGTTCCATAGTGTCAAAAACTCTAGCTGCACTGTCCATTCGGTAGCCACTAGCCACAAGCGGCTACTTAAATTGACATGATTAAAATTAAATATAAATTCAGTTCCTCAGTAAAACTAGCCACATTTTGGGTGCTCAGGAGCCACATGTGGTGACTGGCTTCTTTATCGGACAGCACGAATAGAGAACATTTCCATCATCACAGTGGGATACATACAGCACTGCTTAGAGCACAGAAAATAAGACGCAAAGTTTCCCGGGCATCAGAAATACCAAAGACGGAGGTAACGAGATTTCCTGAGGTCCCACCTCAGTCCGCTCGGAAGATGCCCTAGCACGTCTCACCACCTCCCATCCCTCCTCTTGGGCTCTGGTGGGCGGACGAGTCAGGCTGTGCTGTGGGTGGGGGAGCTGTCCCTGGTGTCGGTATTTGAAGCTGAGGATGGTTGCTGAAGCCTCCGGCGTCCTTCTCTCTCGTGGAGCTCTCTGTAAGGAGGGAGGTGGGAAGTGGCTGGGGGAAGCTAACTCACATTTACTGAGCGTTTTCTGCATGCCAGAATTGTGCTAGATGTTTTACGCATGTTGTTCATTTAATCCTTACAGCCAAGCTGGGAGGGCAGGTACGCCGTCCCCTTCTCTAACGACTCCTTGAGGTGGGGGACCGCTGAGTTAATATTTGCCCAGTTCTTAGAACAGTGCCTGGAATGTTGTAAGCGCCACATGAGTGTTTGTTAAAGAAGGACCAATCCACCTGGGATTCAGTAATCTAAGCAAGGTGGTGGCAGAGCAGAGGGTAGCATCTGGCCTCCTGTCAGCACTCCAGGCCTCTTTTTACTATACCCATTGGCCTAGAAACTTCACAGAGAGGACACTGATCTCTTTTTGCTCATCCCATTCCATCCTCCCGCCTAATAGCCTCCTGAATTTCTCTGTCCTCGTTGTGGGAAGTCTCTAGGTGTTGATTTTAACACCTCCTCCCTGCCCCCCACCTTCCCTGCCTCTGCGGCTCCCTGTGGCTCTGACACTGGGTTTAGATGACTCCACCCAGGACACCCCAAACAGGACATACAGAATTTCAGGCCAGGGGATTTCCTTCCAGGAACGAGTAGAAGGCAACACAGATGTTTGGAAATGTGCTCCATTTCTCATGAAGAACTTGCAGCCAATTGCTTAATAATATAAAGGACCTTGAGTTTCATTTCCTACCTTCTGTCTATATTCATAATGAAAAGACACAGCACTTTCATTTTCTGTGTTCAGGCCCCATACCAGTCTATTGAAAAGTACCGCTGATTTTCATACCGCCTAAATGTCTTGTCAGCCTCTCCTTTTCCCTCCATGCTTGCATTATCTCTCTCCTGAAAACACGATCACCTCCTCCTGGTCCCCATCCAGTCTGATTCTCTGCAATCCATTCTCTACTCTGCAGCCAGAGTAATCTTTGCAAAATGCGTATTTGACCAGCTCCTCTCTTTGTTTAAAGCATTTTAATGACCTTTTATCATTTTTAAAATAATGACAAAGTGCTTGCACATGGCCTACAAGCCCCTGCATGACCTGGCCCCATCACCCTCTCCAGCATCTTCTCTCACATGCTCCCTATTCCCCGCTGTGCTCCAGACACCATGTATCTTCTACTCTTCCTCACACATCCTGTGTCCCCACGTTTCCTCTGATCACAGGGCCTTCGCACATGCAGTTCCTCTTACCTGAACACTCTTCCCACACCAGGGCTTTCACCAGGTTAACTCTTACTTAGCCTTCATATCACCCCTTGATCATCACTTCCCCTAATTAGCAACCCCCTCCCCAGCCTAGGTTAGATTTCTCTACCAAATACCCTCCAAACCCCACATTCCTCTCCTGTGTAGACCTTGCAGTTGCTGATATTTATGCATTTATTGCATGATTACTGGATTAGCGTTCCTCATCCCAACGGGGCCATTGGAGTCATGAGTTGAGGGCCATGTGAATCATCAGTCCCCTTCTAGCTCCAGCCCTGGGACGCTGCCAAGCGCTGAGTGCCCAATACGTAATCAAACGCTCCTCCCCACCTCCCCACACCCACCTCGGATTGGTTGCCCCTCCATTTTTCCTCCTCTCAGCCAACAGAACTCCATTGTTCTGGTTCTCAGGCCCCAAATCGTTCTCGACTCCTCTCTGTCTCTCACTCTGCGTCTGCTCTGCCAGCAGATCCTCTCCCTTCGTCCAGAATCTGAGCACTCTCCCCTCCCCCACTGCCCACACTCACCCCACCTGTCGTCATCTTCCCCTCGGATCCTGGATCCTTGAGAAGCCTCCCAACTGCCCTCACTCCCCATCATCTCTCCTCAACACAGCTTCCAGAGCGACCCCGTCAAAGTATCAGCCAGATCGTGTCTGCCCCTGCTCAGAACCCTCCCCTAGCTCCCAGCTCAGGGTAAAAGCCAAGTCCTTACCTGGCCTCCTCGCCACCCAGGACATGACTTCATCTTCCATTGCTCTCCCTCCTCTTATTCCTGTCCTGCCTGCTGGCCTCCTCACTGTGCCACAAACATTCCATGTGTGCTGTGCACAGGGCCTCTGCTCCTGCTGGTGCATCTCCCTGGAATGTTTTCCCCCAGACAGCTGCTCCATCGCCTTCCTTGCTCGTTTCAAATCTTTACTCAAAATTCACCTTCTCAGTGAGGCTTTCCCCAGGTATCTGGTTTGAAATTCAACCCCACCCCAGTACTTCATCCCCCTTTCTACTTTATTTTTCTCTTCTGGGCACTTATCACTTTGTAGTGAACCTTTTTTTTTTTTTTTTTTTGGTGAGGAAGATTGGCCCTGAGCTAACATCTGTTGCCAATCTTCCTCTTTTTGCTTGAGGAAGATGGTCCCTGAGTTAACATCCATGCCAATCTTCCTCTATTTTGTACGTAGAATGCCACCACAGTGTGGCTTGATGAGTGGTATGTAGGTCTGCCCCCAGATCAGAACCAGTGAACCCCAGGCCGCCAAAGCAGAGCATGTGAACTTAACCATTATGCTACCAGGCCGGCCCCATGTAATGAACCGTATTTTTAATTGTTCACCTTGTTTTTTGACTGTTTCCACTAGAACACAAGGTCCGTGAGGGCAGGGGTTTGTGAGCCTGTCCACGGCTGCATTCCCCAAGCCAACACATAGCTGGTCCACAGCAAATATTTGCTAAATGAATTAACAAATGACATAGCTCAGCCCACCTTGCAAACCAGACAGCTGATGCCAGACACCAGGGAGCCCCCCTCCCACTCTGTCTGCTGATTCTCAGGGGACCAAGCCTTCACTCAGCTGTTCAGAGCTTTTTGTTTCACTCCTGCTTTGCCTGTCTGAGGCCCCCCCCAACCAGAGGGTGATGGGCCACACCACAGCCAGCCCGTCTAGCTCCCTGGGACTTGAGGTTCCTTTCTGCAACCAGAGACCAGATTTAGAGTGGGTCCCCTGGAACAGGTGACACTGACTCACATTGGGGTATAGATGACAGGTGTCTGGACTCACTGGTGGGGAGATAAGAAGGAGAGTTTGAGTTAATTGGGGGGAAAGGTAGAGCAGGATATGGGAGGAGCTCCAGGCAGAAAATGGAGAGGCCCACGCAAGGAAGACACGCACTGCTGAGGGCACAGCTTTGCTGAGGCCTGGACCAGCTGGAGGTATCCAGAACTCATCCTACAAAGTTAGGAAAACGCAGATTAGAAAACACGCCCTGAGGACCAGGGACCAGGCCCAGGGGACTGAAGTTAAAGGGAGACGTCAGGTCAGAGAGCCGTGCAGCCAGCTGGGAGCGGCCTGTCAGTCTGAAAGCAGGAGGGAGAGCGTGCAGGGCTGTGAGGGGCTGACATGATGGGGTGGGTGTCAGCAGGCCCACCTCACAGAAGAAGGGAGAGAGGCCCGTTCAGTGCTCGCCTCTGCTAAGCACGGAGCTGCCCTTCAAGCTCACGCCTCGGAGCTTGCTGTTTCCATGACTCGAGTCACAGGGCCAGGTGGAAAAGGGCTCGGGGAACTGAACCCCTGCTTCTGTGTCCCTGGTCGGCCCAGAGACAGCTTACCAGGCAGCTCAAGAGCTCAAGAGGTGGGTCATGTGGGGTCTCAGTCTTTCTTCCCCGCCGATTCTGGGGCCCTGTGCCGCCCTCTGATTCACGGAGCCCCATACCATGCACCTTGAGCGCCTCCACTTCCACTCTCTGATGGCTGAAATAACAGGAAACAACATCCATTTCTCAGAGGCGTTTCAGCTTGTCCTTTCGGTAGAGTGTTGGAGGAAACACAGAGGGGGTATTGAAGGACAAGCAGGGTGAAGAAAAGCGCCAAATCTCAGGGCCCTGGAGCTGTTTCCTGCTCCCGAGTGAACTGGGGCTTTGAAAGAATGCGTCCCAGATGGTTGGACTCATAGGAGGCCTCACGGAAGCTTTCTCATAAGGAGCTGTGACAACTGGAGCGGGAGAGCTGCGGGTGGGCTGCGGCGTAACAGCCACAACATCCTGCTCCCAGCGGCGAGGAGAGCCAGCCCACGCGAGGCGCTGCTCCCTCCGGGCTCCTGTCTAGAGGGGAAAAAAGAATGAGCCCCCGCAACCAGGTGCCAGGTCAGGTTCTGGGGAGGATGACTGGGTTCCTGGGATAGGTGAGCTCCCGGCCGAGGTGGGGTGACCCGGGCAAACCACTTCCCACTCTGGGCCTCGTCTTCTCCATCCTTAAGGAGATGCACATGAGCAGCTCATGGGCCTATTTTGGCCAGTGGACGTATTTTGTTTGGCCTGAAAGCACTTCTAAAATATGGAAATTTCACCTGCAAATCTAGATTTCTGACTTTTTATTTGAAAATCAGAAGACCTGGCAGCAGCAGGTCTAACTTCTTGCGTTGCAGCCATTGGCTGCAGCTGAGTGGCATTTGCCTACCTTGAATGAGGCCCAGACCCTGGTCCACTGCCCTCTCCTCACTACAGGCCACCAGTGGGGTTCTCTGCCCATCGTCCATGTAGCTCACAGCCACGCTGGGGCAGAGAGTTTAGAATCCAGACTGCATGGATCCAAATCCTAACTCTTACATCTACGAGCTGTGTGACCTTAGGTAGGTCATCCAGTCTGTCTGTGCCTCAGTTTCCTCATCTAGAAAAAAGGAGCAACAATGCACCTATCTTATAGGGATGCCACGAAGATTCGTGAGTCCATCAAGTAGAGAACTAAGACGGTGCCAAGCATGCCAAGTGCTCCATCAGCTCTTTCATGACTAACGATTCTCCTTCCTTCTGAGTCCCACGCCTTCCCTACCTCCTCCAGCCCCGTCCCCAAGTATCTACTGTTCCCTAATTCATTAAACTGGGTAATGCACTCAACAGGACGCAGCACCCCTCAGAAGCTGGGGCGGGGCTTTATAGATAACATTTTATTCATTTGATTTGATATGTATATGAGTACACATTCATTCTCACACACAATCACACAACATGTGCACACATGCACGCACACAAACACATCCATGCACACATAAACTGGCATGCATTCGACACATGCAAGCCTCATGCATACATACATGTCTATACGCATGCACACATGGGATCCAAATCAGTCTCAGGGACTACTCAGCAAGAACTGGCATTTTTGCCCCATGAAACAAGTGGGATTTGAGAAGCAGATGATTCTGTCCTATAACAAACACAGGGAAAACGTGGCCCCTGATCTAGGATGGACCTCAATGTCTTATTCAGGCTGTCCCTTAGGAGAGCTTCTCCCCTGGCCCAGGAGCAGCACACGGCAAAGGCAGGATGGGCCCCCCCAGGGCAGAAGCTCCTGCCAGAGTGCGGACAAGAGAGAGGCAGACAGGGAAGGGAGGGAGTGGGGAGGTCTGGGGAGAAGATGCCTGAGACAGTAAAAGTCAGCTATCTTTCAAGTCTAATTTTCAGACCCTATAGCCAAGTGGGATTTTATATACATGTACTTAAATACATACTTATATCTATAATACGTATATAATACCTCTTAAGCCATAGATCCACATATGTGGGCGTGTATACACACACACATACACACGTGCATGTATGTACCTGTGTGTCGAGAGCTGCTGTATGTCCACCTATAAGGCACTCTGTAGAAGGCTCTGTATAATCCTTGGGTTGCAGCTGTAGCCGTTTCTTCTTCTGGGCCCCTTGATGCTCGGAGCCCTGGCTCCATCATCTCTGTCATCACAGCCCCAAACGCAGAGCTGGGCATAAGGAAGGGCTCACGTAACCAGAATTATGGTGAGCTTTTCCGTACTGTAATCGCAGGCTGGGGAGAAGAGTGGGAAAGTGAGGGCAGGAAGGAATGGAGGAGAGGGGTCAAGTCCCTCTGGTCCCTCTTTGAGGACCAGCTGCAAAGCAAATGTGGGGAGTGACCAGTCAGACGTCAGGGACAAGAGCAAGCCCTGACCATGATGCCTGGAGCACACCCCCAGCTGGACCCTGCCCCCTGAGAAGACCCTTCCCATCTAAATAGTCCTTCCTTCAATCCCGGGGACTTCCTGAGGACCTACTGTGTGCCAGCCCTTGCCGGGTGCTATGAGGGACCTAGAGAAGGGAATGTTCAGGCCTCCCTGGGGTAGTTTACTTAGTTATTCCTTCAATGACACGGATTGAGAGTGTCCCAGTGCGTGTTGGCATGATAGCTAGCTTTGGAGAGTCACAGATGACCACACAGTCCCTGCCCTCAGAAGGTCACGGGCCAGTCTAGAGTAGGGATCACCAACGATGACCTCGGGGCCACAACCTGCCTGCCTGCTGCTTTTGTAAATCAAGTTTTATTGGGCTACAGCTACACCCACTTGTTGACACATTGTCTGTGGCCAGCCTTACACTTCCATTGGCAGAGTCGAGTAGTTGTGACAGAAAATTTAGGGCCCACAGAGCTGAAAATAGTTATGATCTGGCCCTTTACAAAAAGAGTTTTCTAATCCCTGGTCTAGAGGACAACCGATAGGCAAATAGAAATAGAAAATTTGTAAAATGAAGAGAAACTAAATAGTGTAACGGAGTATTTGGGTCAGCAAAATTGTCTTTTTTCACATGAGTTTAATCACTGGGCAGGTGAAAGAAAGTCAAGCCTTGTTGATTGACCATAATTCCCAAGTAGCCAGAGCCACTTTTCCGTATTTGGCTTTCATGAGACAGTGACGAACGGCAGCAAACAGTTTGATACTGGTCCACAGCAAATCTCCAAAGACCATCAGCCAAGTTGAATTCAGCCAACGAGTCAAATCTTCCTTCAGGACCCGCTATGCCTTCGGCAGTGAGCTAGGCCTTCTGGGCCTCGCAGGGAACGGGGAGAGACGCGAGCTTTGTGCCATGAGAAACCCGACTCTTGAGGCTGGGAGGGAAACAGGCGCACAGATGTGATGGGCACAGGAGGAGAAAGCCCTGGGGAGGTGGGGGTGGGAACAGACCACTGAAACCCTGGAAACCTTGCATGGGACAGGCGGGCGCCAGGCCGAGCTGGCTCGGTGACCCAGCCCAGAACACCAGCAAGTGAGCATCTCGAGGCTGCACTGATGAGGACCAGACCCAGGACCCTGCAGGCTTGCAAATGTAGCTTGAGGGTGTGTGTTTGTTCAGGAGAAAGTTTGAGCTTCACGTGCGTTTTAGAAATCTTATAATTAGAGTCTGCCAGTTTGCATTTTATACTTGTAAAAACATAGTGACCCTTGCAACGGGAGGGGAGCGCGCCCTCCCATATTTCCTGCGAGCCGGTGTAACCTAGGACTCAGAGGCGTGGGCTGCAGAGGCATAACAATGCTTGTGCAGGGCTCTCTCTTCTAAATACTCTTTGTACATTGGATTTCACATTTTCTTCCAAATGGGAGATGCAAGTTAGTCTCCCTGCTAACAAAACACTTTCTTCATCCTACACCGAATCCCTCGGCAGATCCTCAAATATCTTTGCAAATCTCAAAGATATTAAGGCATTTAACTTTTTTTTTCATTTAGACCTTTGAAGTGTTCTGTGACTAGAATAATTCCAGAGTTAAAACCTGTCGACTGCATAGGAAATGAAGGAAACCGCCTGTCACCCTGGTAGCTGGGCTGCTAACTAATTACTTATAGATTTTAAGTCAAATTTGAGAAAGATAAATATTTAAATAAAATGTATAATCATTTGGAAATACCGCTAAGTGTTTTGTAATTATTGTCTTGAAAGAAATCGTTGCTCAAATGGTGCATTCCGTCATCTGGGGCCGGCCAGCAGCCAGGAGAGAGGCGAGCTGCAGGGAGCTGTCGGGCGATGCTTGTGTATTTCACCGTGCGTGTGTGTGTGTGTGTGTGTGGTATACGTGTTTTAACAAAGATCCTAAAGGGCAATGTGATGCTTGGAAACACTGGCTCTGATTGGAAGGGCCAAGTTCATCACAGAAGCTTTTAGCTTCATCAATCACTCATCAGCTCTGCTCTGGGCAAGGGTATCTGACAGCGTACCCCAAACCCAGAAGAGGGGCTTCGCTGGGACTGGGGTAGGGGCAACGTCCTGGAGAAGGAAGGAGAGGGAGAGTCAAGGACCACTCTTTCCCCACAGACGGTTGGCCAATTCACAAACGCTCTGCCCTGCCTTTCTCTGTCCTCACCTTTCTCCCATTTCCTAATCTTTTCTTTAGCAAATCTCCTTATGCCCTTTTTTTTGGCCTTTTTTATTTTTAATGTTTTAAAACCCTTCACCTAGATTCTTTCTCTCTCGGAACGATTTGAAATTAAGTTGCAGACATCACCACATTCAACCCCAATCCCTAGGCATGCATCTCCAGAAATAAGAATATTCTTCTACAGAACTGCGGTACAACACGCACATGTAAGGAAACTAATTAATTCCATAATGTCATTTAAATTTTCTCTGTCGTCCCCCAAAAGTCTCTCGTAGCTTTTTTTCCGCTCCGTCAATCCCACCCCCGTTCAGGGTTTGCCCGTGACGTTTGGTTGCCGTGTCCCTTTAGTGTCTTTTATTCTAAGATGACTCTCTCATTGTTCTTTGTCTTTTACGACATTGATATCTGCAAAGATTTCAAGCCACTTCTCCTATAAAATTTCCCACCTTCTGGGTTTGTCTGGTTTCCTCATGATTAGATTCTGTTTAAAGATTTTTTAAATTTTTTTTCCTTTTTCTCCCCAAAGCCCCCTGGTACATAGTTGTATATTCTTTGTTGTGGGTCCTTCTAGTTGTGGCATGTGGGATGCTGCCTCAGCGTGGTTTGGTGAGCAGTGCCACGTCCGCGCCCAGGATTCGAACCAACGACACACTGGGCCGCCTGCAGCGGAGTGCGCAAACTTAACCACTCAGCCACGGGGCCAGCCCCTCCTCATGATTAGATTCTGGTTAAGCATTTTTGGCAAGAACATTACAGAGGTATTGTTGGCATTTCTTACTGTTTCACACCAGAAGACACATAATGTCGAGTTCCCAGTGGGTGACGGTGGATTGCTTGCTCAGGGTGGGGCTTCCAGATCTTGCCATTGAAACCATTCACTTTCTCCCTTGGTAATTATGAAGAATCCGTGGGGGGATGATTTAAGTCTACATGAATTTCCTGTTCTCTAATGACTTGTCAGCAAATTATTTTATCATCCTTGATTATATTCACCTCAATCAGTTATTGCGTTGCCGCGTGCAAAATGGTGATTTTTCTGATTCTATTGTCCCTTTCATATTTATTAGCTAGCATTCTCCTGGAAAGAAGGACCTTTTCACCCTTTCATTCTCTCTCTCTCTCTCATTACTGTAAATGCATTAATTTTTCAATGTGTTAATATTCATTACAGACATTATCCTTTTTGATGCTCAAATTGTCACAAATTGGTGCACTGACGCCTCTTCCAGCTGTGTCCTCTGTCTTTATACGTGACCCAATTAATCTTTAAGCTCTCCCTTGTTTTTCTGACAAAGCAAAATGTTCCAGGTAGTCCTTGCTTCCCAGCCACTTCTCCACGTAACTTTTAGAGAGGAATGATATTTAGAAACCAAGATACGGGCACTATGTGTGTCTGCGGCTACCAGGGAGTCATCACTTACTGCTTGTAGGCCCATTCAGTGGACAGAGCTGGAAATACACGCACACATGCACACACACACACACACACACCCCGAAGGTGCCAAAACTTCCCCTTAAAGACATCATATTTATTACAACGATAAAAGGTCAGACCTTACATCTCTCTGGGTTTTTTTGGGGGGGGAGGAGATGATTATCGCTGCTACCTGACTTATTCATTCATTCAGTCATTCAAAAGGTCAATATCAAACGTATCCACCAAGACAGCACCGAGCTAGGTGTTGGAGGTGCCACAGGATCGCCAGTTAAAAATAGGATCCCAGAATTTCGCATAAGCAACAAATAATTATAATATAAGTTTTCCCAAACAAGTATGCCCCAGGGGAGATACTTACACCAAAAAATATGTTAATTGGGCATCTTGTATTTTTATGTGCTAATTCTGGCAACCCTGAGATCCAAAGACCAATAAATCTCCGCCCCTGTCCTGAGGAGCTCACAGCCGGAGGAGACAGACAAGGAGGAATAAGTGGGAGCAAGAGAGTATTTCAGGTGCCGTGCTAAAAATATGCTCAAGGCACGACGGTAGCATGTGGGGTGAGGGAGATGGTTCAGGAAGGCTGGGTTAGAAAGCCAATTAACATTTTCCCATGAATCTCCACCCCCTGCCCGCCCACCCCTCCATGATAGGCGATGGGGAGACAGTTCTGTGACACAGAGGATGTGGGAATAGGGAAGACAGAGGGAAGCAGGAGGCCGTGGTGAGTAGGGCAGCCATAAGCCATGTGGTGGAGTTTGGGATTTTCCCCAGAGGCCAATGAACTCCGAATATTTTTTTGTTGCCCACTCCATCACAAAATATTTTATGACATCTCCCAAGATATGTATTTACAAATTGAGTACACAAACAGCCTTACTAATGTACTATGCACATTATAAGCACAGACTGAATACCTAGAGATCAATGAGATAAGAACTAGCTCTCCGTATAAGTTCCAACGCTTTCATCCCTTGCCCCACAAGATTAACTTGCACATCCTCTGGATGGATGCATCCTGCTTTGGAGACCTCTGTTGTAAGTTTTGGGAAATCTGCTTCCCTAGATGGAATCAGAAGGCTTACAGGAGAATTGAAAAAGAGAATTGTATTGACTCACTGTTTGTTAATGTCATGACCCTGAACCGACTGTCATTTCACCAGTGGGGCCCTTAGGCTGGGGTCCCGGAGGGCCTGACTCAGCCCATAAACAGCACTACTGAGGGCACTCAGGTGCTGTGCATGGGACTCCTCCCTGGGTGGCAGCTTTGCTGACAGGCTCAGCACACACTCCACCACGGTCCAGGCTTCCAGGGTCTCGCTCTCTTGCCTTGATGCTGCAGGAGGCTCCTTCTGGTCTCCCTGCCTTCATCTTGCCTCTGCTAGGCAGCCAGAGTGCGCTTGCAGAGGAAATTCAGATTGTGCCATGCCCCTATTCAGGAACTTACAAAAGGTCCTATTATATTCGCAATAGAAATGAAGGTCCTTATCATCATCCCTGCCTGTTCCTCTGATTTCACCTACTACTCCCTTTCCCTCACCCAACCAAATTGGCATTCTGTTGTTCCTCAAACTCCAGCACTTCCTTCCCACCTCGGGGCCTTTGCACCTGCTGGACCTCTGCCTGGCACACCGTTCTCCTGGCCCGACAACAGCCTGCTCACTTCAGGCCCCCTCAGAGTGGTCATTCCACATCCCCCTCTCTGTACTACCCCCAGCCCTGCACCCACCACTCTTAGCTGCTGTATTTTTCTCCCTTGAACTTGACAACATGTGACATACCATATCGTGTTGGTTTGCTCACACGTTTGGTTTCTCATTGTCAGACTCTCCTCCCAGAGTGCAAGCTCCCTGATGGCAGGGACTCCCTGTTGTATTTGCTGCAGTGTCCCTAAGGCCTGGCACATTCTCAGTGTTCCATGAACATGAATTGAAAGGAAGGAAGGAAGGGAGAGAGGGAGGAAAGGAGAAACGGAGGAAGGAAAGAGGAAAGAATCTCTCCACATCAAATGTGAGGGCTGCCTCCCGCCCCCAGTGGATAAACAGCAGGTGACCACGGTGTGCACCGACCCAAGGAGAATCCGGCGGCGCCCCTCACAGGCCAGCTGCGGAGATGCAACAAGTCAGACTCCGAGGAGTCTGAGCTCCAGGCACCCAGCCTTCTTCCCCGGGCAGTGGCTTCTCCCCTGCTCATTGCCCCCCTGCAAAGTGCCTCTGCACTATGACCTCTGTCCTCTCCCAGTGCTCCCTAGACATTTCTCAGACACGGAGTTTCCAAGTGGAAAAGCAGGGGCCATGGAGGGGGGAATGTTTAAAGCTTGGCGATGACCAACCTTTATCCAGTCCTGGGATTGACTGTGGGTAGGATCTTGGACTTTTCGTAATTCTGCCACTTTTTTCTGGGTTCACAATCGGAGGAGTGAGTAGTAAGTCAAGTGTGCTTGGCCATGTTTCTGAACCTCTCTGAACCTTTATTTCCCCACCTAGAAAACGGTGCTGGAGACATCTGCCTGGAAGAACGCATGTGAGGAGTGAAATGGGATCTGCATGAAGCAGTTAGCACAGCGACGGGCACATGGGGCACAGGAGAGGCTCCTCAAGCGTCCGCTGTTCTATTTTCACTGTTATTGTTGCTACCTTTTCAGTATGTACGTATGGTAGAGAGTACAATTTGATGATTCTTATGTGTGCACTACCCACATCAAGGTGCACTCCACACCCCCACAACCACACACACACCCCTCCTGCCCCAAGAGGTAACTCCTGTCCTGACCTCCAGCATGTAGATTACTTTTGCCTCTTCTTGGACTTCATGTCGATGGCATCACACAGTACACGGTCTTTGTGTCTGGCTTCTTTTGCTCACATTGGGTCTGTGGGACTCACCCACGTGGCTGTGTGGGCTGTGACTCCATTTCTATGACTTTTCCTGCCCTGCTCTACTATACCCTGGCCCTGGTCTGGAGTGTCCAATTAGTGCCTGGCCAGGCTGCCCACACAAAAAGAAGCCCAAGATGCTCCTCCTTGCCTCCAAGTGTTGGACTTACCTGGTTAATGTTCCTTTGGTAATTTCAAAGCCGTTCTAGCAGGCATCAGCTTATACTTTCTTACACTTACTTAAAACGTGCCTTTTACACCAAAAGGCAGTATCTCCCACGGAGCCATAGATGAGATAATTAGCAAATAACAGGAAGGACATAATTAAGTCCTGATTGCCAGGTCCCAGGAGCCTTTGGTTCGGAGGGAAGGGAGCTTAGTGGAGCAAAGAGGGAGAGCCCAGCACAGGTGAGCCTGACAGCCTGACGCGGCTTGGACAGGCAGGGGAGGGCATGAGGGGGTGGGCGGAGTGGGCAAGAGGAAGACGGGAATTAATGAGAAACAGAAAATAATTTAGCAGGGCAGCAAGCCTCGAGAGATGAATTCCTTCTCCAGACGTCTCATTTGTCCAAAGGAGCTGAGGAAGGTCCATGGCAGAAAGGCCGGCCTCACGAATTTCATTTTCCTGATGCTGTTCAGGTTCCCAGCGTGATCAATAGAAGCACAATTAGCGTACCAGATGTTTTTAACCTTTAGGTGGTGGCAACACGCGTGTTGAGGTTCTCCCTCCTCTGCGCCACCTCTCACGCGTCAGGCCAAGTCACAGCCACATTTGACATTTGACGTTATAATTTTAACATACTTTTAAAAATTCAGATAAAGATTGTTTCAATTTTTTTAAAGCTGGGAGCCAGAAGTAATTGCCTTGCTCTGGACTTCAGATCTAAATCATTCTGCCAACTCATCCTGTAGTTATTAAGGACTTTATCATTGGAATGTGTACTGCATACGCCGCAGGTTAGAATGCCCCAGAGGGCGGGAAGTAAAGTTTTGAACTCTCCTACCCTGAGGAATGACTTTTAATATAGAAGCCGCGAAGGCTTAGTTTTGCAAATTTTGTGCAATCAACTAATTAATCAGTCCACCAAGGGATCTGTTTGGCGCCCACTGCTTGTCCGGGATATCGTGTTCCCCGCGCCAGACAGCTGTCAGTCTAGACAGGAGGAGACAGGAAACAGACTGGGAACCTTCTGTATCTTAGTGCCTGAAACTGGGTTTACAGTGGTGCTCAATAAATGCTTGCTGAATAAACATAGAGTGGAATAATAGTGGAAAATGCAAGGTGTAACAGGACCAACAGAACCTACTGTGGCACGTGGTTTCGGTGTCCTGAGTCATTTCCCCTCAGCTCGCCTCTGCTTTGGCTCAGCTGTGGGGTCAGCCACAGGGGAGCCCCGCTCGGCAGACCAGGCTCATGCCGCTCAAAGCACAAGCAGACCTGCCCTCCCTTTTCCTGCCTCAGGGTCTGCCCTGAAGGGTTCCGCTCTCGGCCTGCCAGCAATTGCAGCCCAGAAATGCAGGGAGTGAAAGCTCCCAGGGGCAACCCCCAACCCATGGGACAGGGAGCAAGTGGATCAATGCCCCCATCTCCAGCCTCGATGGGCAGTCCTGGGAGGTGCTTTGTACGGTTCACGGAGGTCCCAGCAAACCGAGCCCCTGGTGTCTCAATAACTCACCTTTCTGTTGACTTTTGCTCCATCCACTTCCCAGCTCCCTTCTCCTGTTTCCTCTGGGATCACCTGCTGCACCCAAGTCGTCTTAAGCTATAACTTTGGGACAACCAATCTAGACACTTAAAGAAGCTAATTTCTATAAACCATTCAAGAAGTTTGTCCTTGTTCCCTGTCCTCGTGGCTCACAGCTGAGTGATGCGCTGTCTGTCGAGCGCAGCCTCCAAGTGCTGCGCCTCTCAGGCAGCAGGGCAGCGGGGTCCGGGACTATCGAGGCACGTTCATGGAGGCAGAGGCGCTTGCCCCGGCCTGGACATGTGGGGAGAACCAGGCAGGGAAGAGAGGACCATTTCAGGGGAGAAGACCTTGAGTGAAGTTGCAGGAGTAGGAATGAGTGTGCCCTGTGCATAGAACCATGGGGAGCCACACTGGCTGGAGTGGAGGCAGGTATTGATGGGGAAGTGAGGTCAGATGGGAGCATGAGACCTTGCTGTGGGCTCTACTTCCATACTAACAGCTGATCGAGTCACCATCAGCATCACGTCAGTCACGAGGAAGATGCAAACATACACGCACACACACACTTCTATGTGAGATGCACACAAACTGTGTGTGGATGCACAGACAGGTGCCAAAAGAAGCTTACTGGTGTACAGAAAGGGGAGTTACAGAGCCTTCGAGCAACAAGGAATTTTGATGAAAAGTTAGCCAATAAACAGCATGAGTGCCATCACGACCCACCCCTGCACCCACAGACGTCGTTCATCAACTCACTGAGCCTGGAGGTGGCCTCCCAAGCTTTCTCATCACCAGCCTTCCCAGGTCACGTCCAACCTTGACTCAGAGCAGCGGTGTATGTCTCCCTAGTTACATCACCCCAGGAGGTGAACAGGAAGCCTTTCCTCAAACATTCCCAGTGATTGGGAGCTCTCTTCTCCATAACACAGCCCATACTCTTAGTGAGCAACTCACGTCGTCAGAAGGTTTTTAGAGCCACCAATGGATCTAGTCATTCTTCCGTATGAAGCTTATCAGGTATTTGATGGCCATTATCAGCCCCTACTCTTATCCCCAGGCAAGTCATCTCTTCTCCAGGGAAAAGGGTCTTGGTTCTTCCCAACTTCCCTCACATCATGTGGATGCCCGGCCCCGGGACCTCCTTAGTTCCCCTTCTCTGGACGTAATCCCGTTCCTCAACCCCCACTGCCAAATGCAGCTCCTAGACCTCAGGACAGTCCATTAGGTGGCTGCTCAGTGTGCAGGGGCTGTGCCCCGCCATGGTAATACAGACACACTCCCACCAGCCATACATCCTGAGGTCCCTGGAGCTGTGGAGACGCCTGTCTCAGATAACTCACACTGCGACCATAGTCCACACAGCTCCCTCCATCTTTTTCAAAAGATGAGGTTCCTCCAGTTTGTACTTGGACAGTTGACTTATAACCTGAATGTGTGCTGTTACATTTTCTCTTTGCTATAATTTTCACTGCTTTCATTTCCTGCCATCCAATCTGCTGAGATATTTTTGAATCTTGATCTTGTCATACGGAATATTAGCTACCTCTATACATTCTGTGTCAATTTCAGGTTGACTAAACCTGCCTTATATTAAATCACTGATTTAGAAAATGTGTCACAGAGGACAGGGCCAAGAGCAGAACGTCATCTTCCCCACTTAGACTTCCCTCCGGAATAGCAGCCATTTGTTAATCAAATCTTTGAGAATGGTTTTTCCACCAGCTCCGAATCCATCCAGGTCCTGATTTCAGAAATAAAATTAGAGACTTTGTTGCATGACCAGACGAAATCCAACTTTACCTTTGGAAGGGGTCCCTAACTTTGGATCTGTGTAGCTGGACTTCAGGGAGTCTGTGAACTTCCTTCCCAAAATTGTATGCAAATATGTGGGTGTGTATACACATGTGCATACTCACTCACCGACTTTTTTTTTTCAGGATAAGAGCTATTGATTTCTTTAGGTTCTCAAAAGGATTGATGACCTGCAAAATTTCAAGACCCGTTGGTCAATGGCATTCCGTTGGAACTGTGGGTTGTAACGTCTTTTCAAATGAAACAAGATCAATTTCTTGTGCCAGGGTGTGTTACTCAAGAAGCCCTGCTGGCCTCCAGTGATCAAGCTTTGCTCTCTAATGGTTCACCAACCACTGGAGGATGGCAGCAGTTGCTGGCTGCACCAGGTCTCGGAAAGTTTCCCGGGAGATAGAGGAGAAGAGCATCCTTGGCCAGGGAGCGGGGGATTGAGAAAGGTGTTCTACCAGCTTCCTCAGGAGTAAATTGAGAGCTTGGCTTTATCTTGGTGATGAGAACCCTCTGTGCCTGTATGGCCCGGGATGGTTCTGGAAGAACTTTTAGTCTCCCAGTCCTGAGGCAAGATAGCAACCACTTTGCAGAACTTTGAGGATTAAATCCATCGACACACATTAATCACTTAGCATGGCACGTGTCTCCTATAGGTAACTCAGCCATTCTATCCTGGTCCTAAAGGGGCCGACTAGTATGCTCCTCTGGGATCTGTAGCTTCTTAACTACAACTCAACAATGTACATTAGTTTTCAGCAAAGAAGGTAATTTTATCAGAAAGAAGCAGGGATATCTCAGAGAATTTGAGGGGCTGTGGCAATAGGAACATACATATATATGTTATAGTTGTAAACTAATAGAGGTAAAGAAAGGAGAATTCCATAAAAAATGTTTGGATAATTTGGTAACAATTAGGGAGGGAAGATGGATGTTAATTTAACATCATAAACCAACACAAATTCCAGATGAATAAAAGATTAATTATAGAAACAAAACCGCAAAAATAGAAGAAAATATACAGGATCAGAGGACTTCCTAAGGATAAAAGAAAGTTAAGAAAGCTCAAAACAAAATCAATACATTTGAGTACACAAAGTGAAGAACTTTAAAACAAGAAACACCAAAGCAAAACTCAAAGGGAAATGGACAATTGAGAAAAATATTTTGTGATGGTGACAAAACTTTAACCTCTCAATACATAAAAAGCTTCTTATAAATTAAGAAATAAATGAGCAAAGGACACAGTCAATCCACAAAGGACAAAATAGAAAAACGCAACCAGTATATGTTTGGAAAAAATGGTTCATCTTACTAATGAGTAAACAAACAAACCAAAACATCTATTTCCATAACGTACCATTTCTCCCACATTGGAGTGGCACAGCAGTGTTTGTCTCGTAGTATTCCATGTTGAAGAAGGTATGAGGAATTGGGCGCTCTGGTTGGTAGAATATTTCTGGGATAATTCGGCAATTTATGAGAAGAGTGTTACGCTGTTAGAAATCTATCCTAAGGAAAAATCATCAATTCACATGGCGTTATAGTCAAGGATGTTTACCTTTATGTTGACCACTGGAGTAAAACATCTCAAATATTCAGCAAAATAGTTTTGGCTAAACAAATCATGGTTTACTCACATAGCGAAGTATTATGCAGCTGTTATAAATATGTTTTGAAAGAATGTTTAATGACCGAAGAGACTTATGCGTAATACACTTTTAATAGCTTTATTGAGATATAATTCACATACAGTACAATTCATCCATTGAAAATCTACAATTCAGTGGGTTTTTTTAGGCACGTCCACAGAGTTGTGCAATGATCGATTCTGGAACATTTTCATCACTTCAAAAGGTTTCTTTCCCGAACCCATTAGGCATCATTTCTCTTTCTCCTTAACCCTCAGCTCTAGACAACCACCAATCTACTTTCTGACTTTATGGATTTACCTATTCTAAACATTTCATATCCATGGAACCATACAATATGTGGTCTTTCACAGTTGGCGTTTTCCCCTTAGCTTGATGTTTTCAAGGTTCATCCGTGATACAGCCTATATCAATACTTTTTATTGCTGAATAATATTACATTGTATGGATATGCTACATTTATTTATCCATTCATCTGTTAATGAACACTTGATTTGTTTCCACTTTTGGCTATTATGAATAATGTTGCTATTAACATTTGTGTACAAGTTTTTGTGTGGATGTAAGTTTTCATTTCTCTTAGGTGGGAATGGAATTGTTACATCATTTGGTAACTCTATGCTTAACTGTTTGAGGAACCACCACACTATTTTCTAACTCAGTTGCACCATTTTATATTCCCGCCAGCAGTATATGAGGATTCCAATTTCTCCACATCTTTGTCAACGCCTGTTATTATTTGTGTTTTTGATTATGGTCCTCCTAGTGGGTGTGAAGTGGTATCTCATTGTGGTTTTGATTTGTGTTTTCCTGTTAGTTAATAATGTTGAACATTTTTTCCTGTGTTTATTGGCCATTTGTATATCTTCGTTGGAGAAATGTCTATTTAGATCCTTTACCCATTTTTAAGCTGGTTTATTTATCTTTATATTATTGAGTTATGCACTCCTTATATATTCTGGATTCAAGTCATTTGTCAGATGTATGATTTGCAAATATTTTCTCCCATTCCGTGGGTTGTCTTTTCAATTTTTTTTCTTTTGAGGAAGATTAGCCCTGAGCTAACTACTGCCAATCCTCCTCTTTTTGCTGAGGAAGACTGGCCCTGAGCTAACATCCGTGCCCATCTTCCTCTACTTTGTACGTGGGATGCCTACTACAGTTCTGCCAAGTGGTGCCGTGTTTGCACCAGGGATCCAAACTGGCGAACCCCGGGCCACTGGGAAGCAGAACGTGCGCACTTAACTGCTGTGCCACCAGGCTGGCCCCTCAATTTTTTTGATGATATCATTTGCAGCACAAAAGTTTTTAATTTTGATGATGTCAAACTTTTCTATTTTTTCTTTCGTTGCTTGTGTTTTTGGTGTTGTATCTAAGAAGGCTTTGCCTAACTCAAGGTCTTGAAGACTTATTCCTCTGTCTTCTTCAGAGTTTTAAGATTTTACTTCTTACGTTTAGATTTATCATCCATATTGAGTTAATTTTTGTGTATGCCATAGGTGAGGGGTCTGACTTCACTCTTTCTTTTGCATGTAGATATCCAATTGTTTTGGCACCATTTGTTGAAAAGACTATTCTTTTTCCGTTGAATTATCTTGGCAACCTTGTTGAAAATCAGTTGACCATAAGCATGAAGGTTTACTCTGGTGTCTCAATTTTACTCCACTGATCTATACTTCTATATTTATGGTAAAACCACATTCTCTTGACTATCTGGTTTTATAGTAGGCTTTGAAATCGAGAAATGTTGAGTCCTACAAATCCATTCTGTTTCGAGATGGTTTTAGCTATTCTGGACTCTTGCATTTCCACATGAATTTATTTTTCACAATAATTTCTGCAAAGAAGCCACCTGAGATTCTGACAGGCATTACAATGACTCTATTGATAAGTTTGGCGACTTTAGCCATCTTAACAATGTTATCTTCCAGTCTATAAACATGGGCTATCTTTCTGCTTAGTTTAGTCTCCTTTAATTTCTTCCAATAATATTTTATAGTTTTCAGAGTACAAGTCTTGTTCTTATTTTATTAAACTTATTCCTAAGTATTTTATCTTCTTGATGCTATTATAAATGGAATTGTTTCTTAATTTCATTTTCAGATTGTTTATTGCTGGTGTATAGAATTACAACTGAGTTTTGTATATTGATCTCATATCCTGCAACCTTGCTGAACCTGTTAGCTCTCATAGTTGCTTTCTGGATCCCTCAGGATTTTCTATGTCCAAAATCATGTCATCTGCACATAAAGTTCTACTTCTTCCCAAAATACAGATTTTTCAATAAATCCATATGTTAATATTGTTTCAATTTTTAAAAGATCAAATTCTAAGAGGAAATAGGCCAAAATGCCAACACTGATTTCCATGGGTGTTGATATTACAGTTTTTGGTGTTTTTTTCTTAACCTTTTCAAAATTTTACAGATTAACTAGAGTTAACATGCTTTTTAAACATGCTATAAAATTGTGGAATTTCTAAGTATTTTTGAGCACCTACTACATGCCATGACTTAGAAATTGTGAAGTAGTCCAAAGACACAAAAGGCAGGCCCTTCCTCCCAAGGAAGCACTAAGAAGACATTTGGAAGACAGTGGAACATAACGTGCTAGGGTGAAAGAATTCATGCCCAGACATGCAATCCTCAGAGTCAGTACCACAGGTCATCAGAGTGGGGCTCATGGAGGAGGTAGGCAACAGTAGGTACAAAAGAGCCAGGGAAGAAGCAAGGTAGAGGACAGAGGTGTGCAACCTGAGAGAAGGATGGTCATGATGGGGGTAGATGACGTGAGGAACCCAGCTGGATACACCCCATCAGGGTCAGAGGACAGTGCTGCCAAGCAGAGGAACTTGCATTTAAATCTGCGCACACTGTAGTCCCTGACAGGGTGGGGTGGGGAGCCGATGTGAAGAAAACTTCATTTGAGAGAGAGACGTCAAGCACCAAAGACAGAACCAACTGGGGGAGACACTGAAATTAAGAGGGGAGCTGGTGGAATGGGTGTAGACGAGAGTGGTGGCAGTGAGGGGCAGGGGCGTTCAAGAAACAGTCTGAGGTCTGTTGAGGGAGACCTTGTAACCAACTGTGTGACACTGGGCAGGTTCTGACCCCTTGATGGGCCTCAGTATCCTCCTCTGTGAAATCAAGAGTGTATCAATTAGGAATGCTTCCAGCTGCAAGTAATAAAATACCTGACAAGCAATGACTTAAGCAATAAAAATACTAATTATCTCCCGTAATGAGACATCCAGAGGTAGGCTGCTTTGGGTTTGGTGTAGCAGCCCAATGCCAGCATCAAAGTTTCCCATCTCTTTCTGCCGTTCTGCTCTGCCATCAGGGATGTGTCGGCTCGCCACCCCAGGGCCTCACGCTGTCTGCACAGTTCCAGGAACCACATCTGTGCTTGAGGCGGGAAACAGGCAGAAGGTTGGAAGGCATCCCCAGCCTCATCTGAACTTTTTACTGGGAAAGTAAAGCTTCTTCAGAGTCTTCCAGGAGACACACTTTATGTTTCATTGGCTGTGACTGAGTCGCATGTCCCCACCCAGCCGGAGGAGCATCTGAGAGAGTGGCAAACAAAATTGTCACGACTGGCTTAAACCAATCATGCTCCATTGCCTGAGCAAATTGCTGCCCAGAATTAAATTAGAATTCAGTTAGCTGGGAAGAGGGAGCAATAAGCATAGAAAGACAAGTAGCTGTGTCCGACCCGGGGAGAGCAACAAGGCCCTCCCAAAGCCCCCAGTCTGTGGGCTTCTCCCGTCTCCCCTGCGCTGCTGCCTCTCCCCCCTCCAGCTGTTCTCCAGCTGTACCTCCTTGCACCCACTTGCTGCCCCTCACACTTCCCTCCCCACCTGGCCTGTGCAGAAAACTACTGTTCTCTCTGACTCTGGCTCTCTGTTTTGGTGAACTTAAAGTCAATCCTGTCAAACAACTCTTTTCTTTTATCAACATCAGTCAAACTGATTTTCCTAGTGGGACTAGGATTTTGATCAAGGTCAAAACTGACAAGTTTTTATAGACCCACGCGTGATAAACCCAGCCTCTGTGCGTCCCTCGGCTTGTATCCTGTCTCTGCTTCAAATGCTCTTCTGACATTTATTTACTTTTTCTTCCTGAAATTTCTGCTTCCAGTCCATCAGCTGAACACGTGAACCCTTCAAGTGTGAGTGCAGGAAGGCAGCCTGGCCCTGCTTTCCTCTTCTCACAGACCGGTCCCCCTGTGTCACAGTCATCACAAACCCTGTATCCTTCAGCCATGGGTCCTGAAAGATAAGTGGACAGAGACCACTCGGGCTTACTAGAGCCCCATGCAACTCCTGCTCAGGGCCCCTGTCATTGGAACCACCAGGTAAGGGATGAAGGCTGACGACTGTCATGAGGAGGAGCTGTCCACGTGGCCAGGAGCCACCTGATTCCAGAGTTGCCTGCTACATTCAAGTTTCCCACACCCATGCCCAGGGTGGGCTGGAGCCACGTGCGTGCCAGGCAGGCTCCTGGAGAGAGAATTGATCACGAAGATTCCTCCCCGTAAGTCGCTGCTCATCCGACCCAAACATCCCCAACCAGCCCCTCTGGGCCACCCCCCTTATTTCCGGGACAGTGAGCATTTTGATTCAAATTGTTCCTACCAGCCTCAGGTTCACCCCTCAGACTTACCCAGGTCAATATCCCCCACCTCCAGTCATCTCCATACCATCTGCACCACGCTTTCATTTCCTTCTAACACCTACATAATAGCATCTTCATATTTTTAAACAGACTGTCTGTTCTCGCTTAAATTCATTTTTAAATAAAAATTTAGATCACTATCCTTCATGGGAAACAAACATTATCTTCTCCAAATAGAAAGTAACCATAAAAATAAATGCAATGAAAACAGAACAATGGTACCCTGCTGCTGCCTGATAAGCAGCATTTGGGGGGGGAGAAGGTGGAAAAGCTGTGAAGTATTAAGAAGATGGGAGGAGGTATCCACCCCCTGAGCGGCGATGAGCACCCAGGAGCGAGGCTATGGAGAAAGATTGAGTCTCACTTATGCGGCGCAGTCGGAGGCGCTTGGGTCTGTGTTCGGTCCAAAGGAAAGACAGCTAGAAGAGGGCTCAGGCACAAGTTCACGGCCCAGCATCTCCTGTTTCCCCTCTCTCTGGTGCTCCAACATATTGGACTCGGTGTGATGGCTAGAGCCTGAGTCTTTGAATTTCCTGGTGTTCCGGGAAGATGGGGGTGGGGATGGGAGAGCTTTTTGACTCTGGCAGGAAGTGCCTGTCCTGTGCACTTTGGAGCCAATTCCAGGATGCTCGGGCCAAAGTAGAGAGCAAGAAACGTACGGCCACGACATCGTCCTGTCCTCAAGGGCTGTCCTCATGTATCTGGGTTTTCCTAGGGCCGAGAGTGAGCCAGGGGTGGCTGGAGGGTGGGGTAGGGGGCAACTGATGGGCTTGTCCACCAAGGTGATTACAGAGAGGACAAGAAGCTTCTAAGGTGGGCGAAAACATCTCAGTTAAGTTATAAGATTAAGAATCAAGCAGAAGCCTCTAATGAAGACAGAAATGACAACGAAATCAAAGAAAGAGCTTCAGAACTGTCTTGCATCCTTCAAGGCAAGGTGACTTTGAATGCCCGGGGGTACCAGCCAGGAAGAGACTCTATGTGACAAAGTGCTGCCTGAGAAGCCCTCACCACTGAGGCACGAGGAGCTGAAGCAGGAAGCGGTGTCTGCGAAGGGCCTGGAAGCTGTGTGGTCTCACTTAGGACTCAGCCAGGCATGGGATTGGCCCTTTGGCATTTTACTAGCTGTACGACCTTGGGAAAAGTACACAGTCTCTCTGAGGCTCATGGAAAATCATGAGGCTGGTAAGACCCACTCCACAGGGCTGTTGCAAGGATTCAATTAAAATGTACATGTGAAGCATCAAGCACGGTGTCTGGCACGGAGCGAAGGCTCAATCATTAACAGTATTTTTTTATCATTATTCTCACTTGCTGTGGATTTGTCGGACAAGGTGGGACTAAACTGGTCCTATTTTCTAAGTAAACCAACAAAGGAGCAAATAAAGAGAAGCCAAGAGCAATTTGTTCTGTGACAAGAGGAAAAAAACAAAACCAGAAAAAAATATCCACCTCCGGCCTGAGATGACAAAGAGGACAGAGGTGCAGTCCAGGGGCCCACCCGGCACCGAGGTGCCTTCGTGGGTTAAAAAAAAAATGGAGCCTTTCAGGAGTGGTAAAGATTAGAAGGGGATGGCGTTTTTAAAACATCACTCTTGGTTTAAAAAAAAAAAAAAAGACAAGAAATTAAAGCATGTGTGTTTAGGAAGAAAAAATAGCTAGTTTTATAATCTGCCATTTGGAAAATCAAATCTATATAAAGAAAGAAAGCTGTGAGCTGAGGCAGGAATGAGGTTTCTCAGCGACAGCTTCATTTGTAAGTTTTGTGCGGCTCCTGAAGGTCACTCATTGCAGGGACTTCATCCCGCTTCGCAAACAGAAGACGAATCTTGCAGTCCCTTTGCTAGAGCAGGTTATACAAGGAAACAATAAATGTGAGAGGCAGCAGCACTCCTTAAGAGGGCTAAATTGAATTGCATTGACTTTTTACAAAGCCACAAATTGCTTATCTTATTCAAGTGCCTGAGTGTTTGCTTTTTGATGAGCTGGGTACAAAGATACCTTGAAGTTGACACCAGCGTGAGTCGCCCAATTTCGAACTCTCAGGGGTGGGGCTGGGGGCAAAGCAGAGGGGCCCAGGCCTCCTGGGTTTACTCTGCTTTTCCCTTATCAAGGCCAAGGGGAGCTGAGAGGGGATCACTCTAAAAGATGACTCTAAAAGAGCAAGGTCCTGTGAAGATGGGTCCATTCCACCACTAAAATGCATCTACAGGCTAGCTCACTTGTGAGGGTCAAAGCAGATAACAGATGTCAAAATCGAGCACTTTCCAGATTTGGGGAGTCAAGAAAGAGGGAAGAAACAAAAAGAGAGAGGAACAGAAATTCCAGCCAAACAGCATGTGTGTCTGAAGCTTTGTTCATTAGCAGCAGTATATACGTGTGTGTGTGTTAGACAGGAGGCTGGGGAAGAAGACAGTCACGTGAGCCGTTGGGCTAACTCAGTATCTCTCAGCCTGGGCTGCACAGGAGAATCGTTTGAGAAGCTCTTTGAAGCTTTCCGGCTTCTCTGGGGGGTGATGGGGCTGCTCCAGGCATCATTATTTTTCTTCCCCCTTCCTCATGAACCTGATCAGCAGATTGGGTTTCAGACACTGGACTAACTGAATAAGGAGTAAAAAGAGGACACAATTTGTCCCATTCGTTTAAGAAGGTTGGTGTCCCTGGGTTTTATTGAGATCATGGCTATCATGTTGGGGTGGACGTGGCCTCATCAATGACAGGTACCAACAATGTCATTCCCGTACCAGTGAGATGGGAGACACTGGGGCATAAAAAGAAGCCAGAGCTGGAAGGACAGCTTCCGAGAGGCTGCAGAGGGGACACTTTTGATTTGTTCTTAGGGGCGCCAGGGTGTCTAGGAAGACCCCCCCCCATGAGTGAGGGGATTCAGATGGCCTCTGGCACACAGAGTTGGCCCTCACTGGGGACCCTGCCATTTGCAGGGGCTCCCCCTGCACAAGGGGTGAGGGCCAGCTCTGTGCATTCCACTTCTGGCTGCTTCTCCCCGGAGTCAGTGCAGGTTCCTCCTCCCACTGCGGGGAGCTGTGGCCGCTTCCACGTCCCCCGATTCTATCCAGGTGTCCCAGGCCTGGGATCACTCTTAGGCCAGCTCTGCCTACCTTAGCTTCCTTCTGGGAGTTCTTTAGATCCCCAAGTGGGCCGTGGGGACAGGCTATGAAGAATCCACTGTGTGAAGGTGTTTGAACGACCTTGTCTGCTTTGCTCACCAAGGCAACGTATTTTGGTGGTAGAACGGAGCCCTCCTCACAGGACCTTTTCTTCTGGCTGACCGCTGGCTCCCTTTCCCTCCCACCTTCTCCCCCTCTCTTACAACACACACCCTCCTCCAGGTGTCAGCTTACACACCCAAGATGCAGTCCTCCAAGAAGGATACTTGCATCAGGCTGAAAAAGCTTCCTTAAGGGTCTTGCCTAAAAATTTGAATCTTTCAGGGTGGGTTTCCAGGCACTGTGCTGGAAATATTTTGCCTTGAGGATTATCAAGGAATTGCTCTTTAAATAGAGAACATAGAATTTTCCAGGATTCTTAAGGGGGCCATTCTGAAAGGAGCTCGATCATAGCCTAGAAGTTATCTGACACTTTCTGAAATTTTTCCTCCTCCTTGAGAGAAGCAGGTCTTCCTACTGGTCTCGCCTCGTATCCACATATAAAGTACGGTAACAATCACCCCTGTTAGGACGGCACTTGGTAGTTCCCAAAGCGCCACAATATCATTCAATCCCACAAATATATGCTGTTGGTCCCATTTCACAGCTGAAGAAACTGAGCCCCAGAGAGGTTACGTGTGCTGCCCAAATCACACAGCTGGTAAGTGGCTAAAGTCTTATTCAAGGCCAGACCTGTACAAACCCCATCACATATCAGTGAAATCCAGGCCCCACGTGGTTTCCAAGGGCAGCACCTGTGTGCTAGTGTGGTGGCCGGCTTGGCACAAGGATGCACAGTAGCTTGCCCAAGGGTTCCTCATGCATTCATTCATCCAAAAACATTCAGTGAGCCTGTAATATGCGCCGTCACTGTAATAGATGGACAGACAGACCCCACTCCTGCTTCCGTGGAGCTTACTGTCAGGGGAAGGCTGGTCCCAGAGACATGGTCATATCAATAGTAGCTCCTCACTGTTGCGCCTGGCCCTCTGAAGTTGGTCCCAGGGCCCCCGTCCAGCCCTCCTCATGCTTATCTCTGGGTCCCAGGACCCAGCTGTGAAAGAGATCTGTGATTTAATAAAAATCACACAGGCCGGAGTGTCTGATTTCTGTGGCCTCTCCCCGGGCTGTGCGCTTGTTAAAAACGCTGAGAGGTGTTAGTCCCTACAGCAGGAATTCATGCTCATAGTGAAGTGTCAGACACTGGATGAGCTGAGAATGTTCTTCGGAGACAGATCTGCTTTGGGACATGACACGAAGATTTCTAGAGATGGATGGATGGGTGGATGAGTGATAAATAACAGATAATTGAATGGGTGGCAAAGAAAGTGGAGGTAGGTCCATGGAGAGAGAACAAGAGAAGTAGCTAGTGATGGATGGATGACAGCTAAATAATAGCTACATGGTGCATTCAATAATACTCCAGCCAGGCCAATCCACCTGCAGTTCCCCCAGCTCAGTCTGCTCCTTCTCATCCCTGGGCCTTTGCACAGTCTCCTTCCTTAGCTGGGGTCCCTTCTGCAGTCTCAGGGCCCTGCTGCCTGCCCTTTGATGGCCTGTGTTACTCTCACACGTCCAAATCCCCGAGGCCTCTTCTGACCCTGCCTTGCAGAGAGAGACAAGATCTCTGTAACAAGGCTGAGTACCCACCTCTAATTCTGGCACTTACGGCTTTGCGGACGATTCTCTGTAGGCACGTCTGCCTCGTCTACTAGGCTGTGAGCATGTGAGGAAAGGGTCATGGTCTGTTACCCACTGTGTGCCCAGACCTGAGCATAGCTAGTGTTTATTAATACTATATGCATACGTGCCCAGGAGTCCGCATATGGGAAGACAGACAGCAGGGTGGGTTTCCGCCTGGGGCCCCTTCTCAGAGGTTCCCTGGGATGCTGGCCAAGCCCCACCGGGTTCTGGGGAGCTGACTTTGGCTGCCAGGGGAGAACCTCTGGCTCGCCCCGCTGGGTGATTATGGAGGGCCTGGGTGATTGCTCGGCGGGCCCCAGGTGCAGCCTCGGCGGGGAGGCGGGCACAATGAGGCCTCCACGCCCAGCTCCTGTTAGCGCTAACAGAGACAAATCGGAGGCAGCCGCTGGAGTGCTTTGCCTGTTAAGTGTTAAGTAGCAGACTGATTGCTCCGAAGTTGACAAGTGACAGGGAATGAGGTAGCAGGTGTTTCTGCAGGCACCCCTGATGGGTAGCAGGGACCAGGGCTCCGTTTGGGTAGGGGCGTCTCTGACAAAGAGGCCCTTACCACCTAGAGCAGGGAGACTCCTCTCCTGATCAGGGCTGGCCCTGGGTCCAGGCCCCACTATCTCAGTTCCCTTCCTGTGTAAAAGGTGAGAGCCCGGGGATCTGTGGACGCTTTCCAGGCTTTCCACAAAACCTCAGCTCCCCACCCCCACGACTGCCACAACAAAGGCCCCACCAGGGGAAAATTAAGTTCTGATCTTTATGAGGGGTTGAGCGTGCAGCATTCTAGATGGGAAACGGCAGTGCTTGAGCTGGTGCAGGGGAGCTGAGGACACATTTAGCTCAAACCCCCTTTCTTGGACACCTTCTGCAATGACACTGCCCTACAGTGCCATGTTCTCCATTTCCCAATGCCTTCAGCACCTGCCGAAGTCCCACCGCCAGGAACACAGATCCACACTGGCACTTCCAAGTGACTCCAGTGGGGATATTTCCTTGAACAGTGGAATGGGTTGGAATGAAATCTCATCTGAAATCCATTTTATGTGACAGATCAGATTGAAGCAGGGAAGGGAGTCAGAGCCCCACCTGCTCTGCTCTCCCACCACGTCCCTGAGTTTCCTCTGCAGAAGCCCAGGACTCCCAGCACACAGCCTGAGGAACACGAGGCCCACACCATGCGTTCAGCATTGTATCACATCCGTGTGATCCGTGTCAGCTGTTCAACCGGTTCTCCTGTATGAGCTTTGCCTCCTCTGCAAGGTTACGGGCGGTTGATCAGACCCCCCAAGTATTTTGCAAGCACAGTGCTGGGCCCCAGCAGACACCAGGTGAAAGCAGGTCACCCGACTGATGGAGAGTTCTAGGCTCAGACATACAACCCTCCACGGGCTACCACCAGAGTGGTGGTAGTGATTCTCCACCAGCTTGCCCACCCTGCGCCCTTTCCTTTGGAAGTTCAAATAAATGCATGCTGCCCAGCAGGCCAAAGTGCTCACCAATTTGTATCAAGAACAAGGTCAGTGGGAAGGAAGCCCCCGAGACTTGGCTCCTGAGCCCTACCCCAGAGAATCCCAGGCCGGATCCTGCCTGCACGCCTGCGTATGTGTGTGCGTGGGTGGGGGCTAGGCTGGGGATCCCTTGAGCTGCTAGAAAGCAAAATGCCTCTGCTCTGTTGACTCCTCTACCCCTCCTGAAATGAAAATATGGTCATCTGTGTGAAGCACTTACCTCGGTCCATGACTGGGGAAAAATGTCACAAGTGTTAGTAATAACAATTTGTGACAAAACTAGTACTACCCAGAATGCCCCCGATGATCCTCCTTCCATCCAAATCCTCCCCTACTCTTCCTTTCAAGCCCCACCTCCTCCAAGAAGCCCTCCAAACTGCATCGGCCCTCCTTGACCTCTCTTTCCTCCCTGTTTGCTTTCATTGATTCTCACCCAACACTGCTCCTCTTGACTCACTTCAGGAGCATAGGACTTAGTTCCTGTGCTGGAGCAGAGGGCCTCTGAGACTGGGCCCCTCTCCCGTGCTTCCTCACTATACCTCCCACACACCCTCACTGAGGACAGAGCAGGCAAGAGAGGTGGAGGCACCGAGGGACTGTTCCAGAGGTGTGTATGTGGGATCAGTTTCTGGGTTCTTCCCTCATAGCTCAGTGGAAGGAAAGGGCAATGCCCTCTTGTGGATACACACTGGCTGGTCGAGGATGAGGGAATGCAGACAGAGGGAGAAGGAGAAGAGTAGAAGCCAAGATTTGTCCTGTCTGGTCCACCTTACCAACCAGGAATCATGTAACAGTTCCCTGTTCTGGGCAGGTGGCTGTACCCCATCCTGAAGTCGTGAGGACCCAAGGAGCACAGCAGTGGAGGGAGACAGTGTCAGGGGAAATGCCCTGCATGTCTCCTCTGGCAGCCTCCCTGGGGTGACTGACTAGACTGGGTCCCTTCCTCTGTGCCCGCCCAGCCCCCTGGGCCTTCCTTGCACTCGAAGGCGTCTCTGGGAGTCACTTGCTGATCCCTCCACTCCTGCTTCAGACCGTGGGCTATCTGAGGGCAGGAAGTGGACCTCACCAGCGGCAGCTGAATGTTAGTTGGCTACGGCTGGATGGGGAGGTGATAGGTGAATGGGAGGAGAGGCACCAGACGTTGTTCAGAGCTCAGCCCAGGCCCCAGAAAGAAAGTATTGAGAGCATGGACTTCGGGGTGAAAAAAAAAAAAGACCTGGATTTGAACCTCGTGCATTCTACACTCTTGTAAAGTGTCTATCCAAGTATTTTCCTACTTTTGTCGAAATGCTTGTGTTTGTATTCTGAATGTGTGGGAGTTATTTATATATTCTGGATACAAGGCATTTGTCATATATATGGATTGTGGTGGTTGTTCTCCGGTCTGTAGTTGGCTCTATATTTTCTTAACAGTATCTTTTGATCAGCAGAAGGTATTAATTTTGATGAAATCTATTTTATCAACATTTTTAATGGGCAATCCTTCTTTTGTCCTCTCTAAAAATCTGTGCCTACCCCCAGGTGTCAAAGTTTTGTTGGTTTTTTTTTTTTAAATTGTTTTTCCTAGAAACTTTTTAATGTTAGCTTTGACGTTTCAGTCTATGATCCAGCTCAGCTTACTTTTTGAATATGGTGTGAAAAGGAGGGGGTCAAGGTTTGTTTTCTTTCTATATTTCGTACTGGTTACCCCTCCAGCATTATTTGTCCAAAAGACTTTCCTTTCCACCCATTGAATTTCTTGGGTGCCTTTGTTGAAAAATCAATTGATTTCATATAGGTGGGTCCAATTCTGGATTCTCTTTTCTGTTCCATTGATTTTTTTTTTAGTATATGCTAATGCCAATACTACACTCTTTTGATAATATAGTTTTTTAGCTGTCTTAAAATCAGTCAGAATAAATCCTCCAACTTTGGTCCTTGGTTTTATTTTCAAGGTTCTTTTGGCTATACTAGGTTTTTTGCACTTCCCTATAAATTTTTTAATTAGTTTGTCAATTAATACAAGAAAACTTGCTAGAAATTTGATTGGATAGCTGTGAATCTATATGCTAATTTGAGGAGAACTGACTTCTTAACAATATTTATTCCTCGAATCCATGAACACAGAATGTCTTTTCATTTATTTTAAATTTTCTTTAATTTTTCACAGTATTTTCTGGTTTTTAGTGAATAAATGTACATGTATTTTGTTAAATTTATCTGTAAGTATTTCATGTTTTTGATGCCCTTGTAAATGGTATTTCTTTAAAGTTCAATTTCAAAGTGTTGTTCCTAGACATAGGGGAAAAAGATTTTTGTATGTTGACCTTGTATCTTGCAAACCATGCTAGAATTACTTATTAGTTGTCGAAGGGGTTTTTTTGTTTGTTTCGTCCTTTAGTGAATTCCTCAGGATTTTCTACATAGATGATCTTGTTGTCTGCTAATAAGGACAAATTTACGCCTCCCTTTTCTTTTCTTTTTTAAGGTTTTTTTTTTTTTTAAAGATTGGCTCCTGAGCTAACAACTGTTGCCAATCTTTTTCTTTTCCCTGCTTTTTCTCCCCAAATCCCCCCAGTACATATTTGTACACTTTAGTCATGGGTCCTTCTAGTTGTGGCATGTGGGACACCGCCTCAGCATGGCCTGACGAACGGTGCCATGTCCGAACCCAGGATCTGAACTGGCGAAAGCCCGGGCCGCTGAAGCGGAGCACACGAACTTAACCACTTGGCCCTGGGGCCGGCCCCTACTTCTTCCTTTTCAATCATTATTCCTTTTAATTCATTTTCTTGCCTTATTGCACTGGCTATGACCTCCCGTCAATTATTGAATATGGATGGGGAAAGAAGGCATCATTTTTTTGTTCCCAGTTTGGGGAGGGGGATGTATTCAGTTTTTCACCAATTATAATGGTGTTAGCTGTAGGATTTTTAAGAAACTCTTCATCTGATGGGGAAGTTCCCTTTTATTCCTAGTTTGTTGAGGGGTTTTGACCAGAATGGGTATGGAATATTGTTAAATTTTTTCTGCATTTATTGAGATAACCAAATATTTTTTTCTTTTTATCCTGTTAATGTAATAAACTATACCAATAGGTTTTTGAACGCTGAATGATTTTCATGTTCTTGAGTCTCAACCCTACTTGGTCATGATATGCTATTTTTTTATATATTGCCAATTCAACTTGCTAAAGTTTTGTTAAGGATTTTTGTATATTCATGAGTGGTGCTGATCTGCAATTTTCTTTTCTTCTAATATCTTTGTCTAGTTTTGGTAATGTAGAGTAATGCTGGCCTCATAAAGTGAATGGGAAAGTGAAGCCTACTCCTCCATTTTCTGAGAGGTTGTGTAATATCGATACTATTTATTAAGTATTTGATTGAATTGACCTGTAAATTTTCCTGGGCCTAGAGTTTTTTTCTTGAGAAGGTTTTCTGAAAACATATTCCATTTATTTGAAAGGTATAAGGCTATTCAGATATGCTGTTACCTCTTGTATCAGTTTCTCTCTGTGTTTTTTTAAGCAATTTTTCTTTTTCGTCTGTTTTTGAATTTATTGGCATAAAGTTGCTAATAATATTCCTTCATTACCCATTTAATATCTGTAAGATCTGTAGTGATATCTCCTTTTCCATTCCTGATTTTGGTAATTTATGGTTTCTTTTTGTTTCTTGATCAGTGTTTCTGAAGGTTTATCAATTTTATTAATCTTTTCAAAGAACCAGCTTTTGGCTTTATTAATATTCTCTATTTTTTTGTTTCATTGTTTTCTGCTCTTATATTTATTTCATGTCTCTATTTTTTTGCTTCTTAAGGTGGAAATTTTATTCTTGATCTCAATTATTTTCTTCTCTTCTCTTCTAATACAAGTATTTAAAGGTGTAAATTTTCCTCTAAGCACCTCTTTAGCTGTATCTCACACATTTTGAAATTCTTTGTTAGCATTCCATCTGAAATACTTTCAATTTCTCTTGTAATTTCCTCTTTCATCCATGGGTTGTTTAGGAATATATTGTTTAATTTCCAAATATTTGGAACATTTCTAGATATCTCACTTTTAGTGACTTCAGATTTAATTCCTTTACAGTATGACAAAATATATGTAAAACTTCAACATTCTGAAATTTACTGATACTAATTTTATGGCCAGTATGAGGTCCATCTTGGTCAGTGTTCTCTCTGAACACGGAAAGTGTGTATTCTGCGGTTGTTGGACAGGGTGGTCTGTAAATTTCGATTAGGTCAAGTTGGTAACTAATGTTGTTCAAATTTTCTATATCCTCGCTGATTTGTTTGTCTACATGTTTTATCAATTACTGAAAGGAGGTTGTTAAAATCTCCTAATATGATTGTTGGTTTGAATATTTCTCCTTTTCTTTCCATCAGTTTTTCTTCATGTATATTAAAGCTCTGTTATAATGTTTGACTGCTGAATAAGACTTTTTTTTCAATTAGGAAAGTCTCTTCATCACTAGCTAACACTCCTTATCTTGTAATTTACTTTATCTGATATTAAAATAGGCACACACCAGCATTCTTTTTTTTTTAAAGATTGTCCCTGAGCTAACATCTGTTTCCAGTCTTTTTTTTTCTTCGTCTTCTTCTTCTCCCCAAAGTCCCCCAGTACATAGTTGTATATTCTAGTTGTAGGTCCCTCTAGCTGTGGCATGTGGGACACTGCCTCAGCATGGCCTGATGAGCAGGGCCATGTCTGTGCCCAGGATCCAAACTGGCGAAACCCTGGGCCGCCAAAGCAGAGCACGCGAACCCAACCACTCGGACATGGGGCCGACCCCACCACACCAGCTTTCTTATGCTTACCATTTCCATTACTTAATTTTATATCCTTTTACTTTCAAAAGATCTGTGTCTTTGTATTTAAAGTGTAGAGGGTTTTGTAGATATCATATAGTTGGGTCTTTTATCTGCTTTAAAAATCTGTGGATTTTTATTGGAGGTAAAAGTATTTCTATTTGATGTAATTGCTGATGTGGTTGGGTTTAAGTCTACTAGCTTTCTATTTGTTTTCTTTATTTTATCATTTTATTTGTTCCTTTGCTACTCCTTTCTTGCCTTCTTTTGTGTTAATCGAATATTTTTTAGCATTTCACTTTATTTCCTGTATTAGCTTTTTAGCTATACCTCTTTATAGTGTTTTTCGTGATTTCTAAGGGGATTACAATGTACACCTTTAATTTATCACAGTCAACTGAGTACCATTACAGGCAAAATGTATAACTCTTACACATGTATATTTCCATTTGTACCCTGTGCCTTATGCTTTTGTTGTCATATATTTATTACTACATATTGTACAAATTCCACAGTACAGTTATTATTTTTGAACTGAAATTGCTTAAAGACATTAAGAAAAATAAAATTATAGGTCTTTGTAGTCACTCACACGTTCAGCCTTTCCAATGCTTTTATTACTTTCCATCAATCTTAGTTTTAATGTGACATTATTTCCCTTCAATCTAAAGAATTTACTTTAACATTTCATGTAGTGCAAGTACTTTGTTGATGAATTATCTTTGCTTTTATTTATCTCATTTTTATTTCTGAAGGAATGTAAAAACCCTTGTCCAAAGACACTACGAGAAAAGTACAGACCGATATCCCTTATAAACATTGATGCAAAAATTCTCAACAAAGTACTAGGAAACTGAATTCAGCAGCATATTAAAAGGATTATACACCATGACCAAGGGGAATGGGAATTTACTCTCAGAATGCAAGGATGGTTCAACATATGACCATCAATCAATGTAATAAACCACATTAACTGAATAAAGAAGAAAGCATATGATCATCTCAATTGATGCAGAAAAGGCATATGACAAAATTCAACACCATTTTATATTAAAAATACTCAATACCTAGGAGTAGAAGGAAACTATCTCAACATAATAAATGTCAAATGTGAAAAACTCACAGCTAACATAATACTTAATGGTGAAAGACTGAAAGTTTTTCCTCTAAGATCAGGAACAAGACAAGGATGCCTTTCACCACTTCTATTCAACATAATGTTAGTTCTAGCCACATCAGTTAGGCAAGAAAAGGAAGTAAAATGCATCCAAATTAGATAGAAAGAGGTAAAATTATCTCTGTTCACAGATGACGTGATCTTATATATAGAAAACCCTAAGGATTCCACACAAAAAAACCTCTCAGAGCTAACAATTAAATTCAGCAACGTATCAGGATACAAATTCAACATACAAAAATCGGTTGCCTTTCTATACACTAGCAAAGAACAATCCTATAAGGAAATTAAGAAAACAATTCCATTTATGATAGCATCAAGAAGAATAAAATACTCAGAAATTAACTTGACCAAGGAGGTGAAAGACTTGTACACTGAAAACAACAAAAAATTTCTTAAAGAAAGTAAAGAAAAATGGATAAACAGACATCCCCTGTTCATGGATTGGAAGGCTTAAAATTGTTAAGATGACAATGCCACTCCAGTGATCTACAGATTCAATGAGATCCCTATCAAAATCCCAAGGATATTTTTTTTTTTTGCAGAAATAGAAAAATCCATCCTAAAATTCATATGGAGTTTAAAGGGACCCCAAATAGCTGAAACAATCTTGAAAAAGAGCAAAACTGGAGAACTCACACTTTCTGATTTCAAATTTTGCTGCAGAGCTACAGTAATGAAACACCGTAGTATTGGCATAAAGAATGAAACAGAATAGAGAGCCCAGAAATAAACCCTCATATATATATATATATATATATATATATAGTCAAATGGTTTTTAACAAGGTTACCAAGACCATTCAATGGGGTAAATAACAGTCTTTTTAACAAATAGTGCTAGGAAAACTAAATATCCACATGCAAAAGAATGAGGATCACTATCTCATACCTTATATATAAATTAGCTCAAATGAATCAAAGACCTAATGTAAGGTCTTTAAAACTATAAAACTCTTAAAATAAAATGTAGAGGAAAGCTTCATGACTTTGAATTTGGCAATAATTCCAAATGGCTTGAGGGGAGGGCAGAGAAATCTGTCTTCTCATGGAGCACCTCTGAGAATAGAGTTGATTGCCTGAATGTTGAGAACTCTGTAAATTTTTTTGTGTGTAAAACATTATATAAATGGATTTTAATAAATTTCTGCCTTAGTGCTTAAAAAAAAATGGGTATGACACCAAATGCACAGACAAAAAAAGAGAAAATAAATAAATTGAACTTCATTAATGTTAAAACTTTTGAGCATCAAAGGATACTATCAACAAATTAAAAAGGCCACCCATGGAATGAGAGAAAATACTTGCAAATATGCGAGGGGGTGATGGAGAGTTACTTTTTCATGGGTACTGCATTTCAGTATGGGATGATAAAAATATTCCGGAGATGAGTAGTGATAATCGTTGCATAACAGTGTATGCACTTAATGCCACTGAAATGTTCACTTAGAAATGGTTAAGTGGTAATTTTCATGTTATGTCTATTTTACCACAGTAAAAGAAGGTTAAATTAAAAGAATACATATGTACTGTTGTCCAATGTTTGCCCAATTCTTTTCCTTCAATTCTTTAAAGATATTCCATTGTCTTCTGGCTTCCATGTTTTTCTGTTAAGTCAGCTGTAATTTTTATCATTGTTCCATTATATGTAATATGTCTTTTTTCCCCTGGCTGCTCTTAATATTTTTTCTTTATCTCTGATTTTCAGCAGTTTGATTATGATGTGCTTAGGTGTGGTTTTCTTTTAATTTTTGTCACTTATGGATCTTTAAACTTCTTGAATCTGTAGATGAATGTTTTTCACTAAATGGAAAATTTTTCAATTGATATTTATTCAAATATATTTTTTTCCTCTATTCTTTGTTTTGTCCTCCTGGAATTCCAATTTGATTTATGTTAAATTACTTAATATTGTCCCAAAGGCCATTGCAGTTCTTTTTTATCTTTTTTCTCTGTTCTTCAATTATGCTAATTTCTATTCAATCATCTTCAAGTTCACTGATCCTTTTCTTTTTTGCAGTATCTAGTTTCCAGTGAATATTTTATTCCACGTTTTGTACTTTATAGTTATAGACTTTCAGTTTGGTTCTTTTAAAAAAGTTTTCTGTTTTGATATTCTCAATCTGTTTGCTTATTATATCCATATTTTCTTTTAAATCCTTGACTAAATTGAGGCAGCCCCAGTGGCCTAGTGGTTAAGTTTGGTGCACTCCACTTTGGCAGCCCAGGTTCGATTCCCAGGCATGGACCTACACCACTCATCAGTGGTCATGATGTGGCTGTGGCTCACATACCAAAAGAGGAAGATTGGCAATAGATGTTAGCTTAGGGAAAATCTTCCTCAGCAAAATAAATAAATAAATAAATAAAAATCCTTGACTAAATTGATTATAGCTATTTTAAAGAATTGGCTGCTAACTACAAAATCTGGGACAGTATGTTTCTATTTACTGCTTTTTCTTTTAATTATAAGTCACATTTTTCTGCTTCTTTGATAGTAATTTTTTATTGTACGCTGAACGTTGTGAATACCATATTGTAGAGCATCTTGAATTACATTGTTTCCTTTAAAGTTCTGACAGACAGCAATATTGTGAAAGCTCTTGATATTGTTATGTTTGTTAAGCTTTTTAGAATGGGTCTATTTTTATCTAGACCTTAGTCCTAGGGTGTGGTCCTTACTCATGGTTCTTACTTCTGAAGCATGACTCGATGTTCTCAGTGAGATGTCTCCACTTTGGTTAAAATGGACTTTATCTCCCAGCACTGCACCAACTCAGGTACCTCCATTCAACTTTCAGCCCTTCAGCAGCCCTCTCTATTAGGGGTGTGTTGTAGCATCTCATCCTGCATGTACGCAGCACGGACCTCAGTCAAGAACCTGAGTGAAACCCTCATGTAGGCTTCTGCCCACACACACTCTCACACAGTGACCTCCCCTCTGGTACAATTCCTTGCAACTTTCAGACAATTCAGTGACTCCAACTTCAATCTCTGCCCCCTCAACTCAATGAGACCACCACTTTCACTCTTTTCATGGGCTTCCTTCTCCCTGGACCAAAGTCAGAAAAGCGATCTGAGGCAAAAATTCAAGGTAAACCATGGGGCACACTTCATGGGTTTTTCTTCTCTCAAGAATCAAAATCCTGTTCTTTCCATTGTTCAGTGCCTGAAAAAAGTTGCTTCTTACATTTGGTTCTGTTTTATAGTTGCTTTTTGTGGGGAGGTAAATCCAAAACCGGCTACTTCATCATGGTAGAACTGTTTCTGGGAATGGAAGTTTGAGAAATGACTTTGAAAACGAAGAGGAAGAGAGAAAGAGCATAACTGCAGTTAAAACTTTGCTGGAGGCCTTTGTGAAAATTAGAAGGTTCTCCCCTGCATGGCAGAATACAAAAGGGATCTTCTCTGGGCAGAGCAATTAACAATAGATTCCTCTTCCTCTGGGCTGACACCACATGCCAGAACACATGGATTGGTGAAGGGAGGCCAGGCTGGTGTTCAGTGCTCACTCAGACCTTCTGGGTCTAGTACTTTTGTGTAGTTAATAATCTGCACAACAGTAGTCAGCATCCCTGGAGGAAAGACCCTTCCTGACTATTGTGCTTTGCCCAAGGCAGGTGGCCTATGAAAAAAACTTCACTTTGACCTTTTTTCTTGGTGACAGACCACTGTTATTTACAAGTTATGAATGTATAACGCATGTGACATTGACAAATTGGCAATATTATTCTGGGGGTTTGTGGAGAGTCCCCAAAGAATGAGTTATGAAAGGGAAACTGAGGCTAGGAGCAAAGCTGAAAGCTTAGCCTGATAAACTTGATCCCTCATTGAGCTCAGCATAGATTAGGCATCTGTGTTTCATAAACCTTTTGAACTTGTTTTACTTATTAGGGGTGAGGAGGGGAGGGAACTGAGGCACAGATCAACAAAGCAGACTTGTCCTGGACCCCAAAGGGCCAGACAAGAAACCAGGCCCAGGGATATTTCTGCCTCCGTTGAGGCAATGAAGCATTTCTTATAGGCAAGGCCTTTCTGATCTCAGACACTTCACATTCAAGCTTCCCAGTTTCATGGAAAAAGGAGTCATCTCTTCTGAAGACAACATTATGACATGATTTTTACCTCATTATAGAAAGAATCGAGGCCTTGGAGACTGAATAAATGGGTTCTCTGCTCTACCACTTACTAGCTGCATGGCCTTACACAAGTTATTTAGCCTCTCCCAGCCGCAGCTTCTTATCTGCAAAGTCGGGGATTAATAATGCCTACCTCTCAGGGTCTTTGTGAGCATTACACAAGATACTGTATGTAAAAGCACTTGGCACAATGTCAAGCATGTATAATGCTCCATAAATGCTCCATGATCCTTGATAACAGGAGAATTAGTTGCAGCTAGTTTAAAAGAAGTGGGGACTTGAATGATACCACGCACACTCCTTGCCTCATGACCCACAAGGACAAACTTTAGATAAAGAGGCATCAATATTTCACATTTTCCTCCTCCACAGAGCAGACCTGCCTATGCCAAGTCATCAGCTGACCAAATAGAGAGCAGAAAACAGTCAGTCTGGCTGAGCGGAGAAGAGGTTGTCTGACCTTAGAAAGAAAGACTAGGGGCTCCTTTGAACTTACGAGAATTCATAATTCTGTAGTAGGCTGACATGTTTCCCACCCTGACCTTGCTCGACCTTGAGACCTGAGGGAAGGAGAGAGCAAGACGGGAGCAATGTTTCAGCTCCATTTCAGCTCACTTCACAGAACTTGGACCTTCTTTGACACCTCTTCCTGCCCAGGTCCCCAATCTCCCTTCCTCTTGCTACCTCTCTCCACATCATCACACGCCTCTTCCCAAGTTTGCACATTATCTTCTGCTGCTCATATATTCTTCCCATTTACTTCCTTCCACTTACCCCTCACTTCCTTTGTTTTTTCTTTCACCTTCTGTGTTTGCTTCCTTCCAACTCATTTCTCCCTCCTCACTCCCATCCATTCTCACCCCATCCCTTTTCTTCAGCTTCCTCTTCACTCCTAGTTTATTGTTTTCATCTATCACTGGAACCCTCACTATCTCTCTTAGACTCTTCCCCAGTGTATCTCTCTCTCTCTCCCTCCCTCTTTCTTTTTTCTCCCTTCCTCTCCCCCATCTTCTATCTCCCCTCTATTTGTCTCGCCTACCTTTTCTAACCCTAACTTTCCTTTCTTCTCTACTCAGCTCTTTCTTCTTTCTTTACTCCCCTCACCCTCAACTATGCAGGAGAAGTAGGAGGCTGCGTGAGGGCAGGGAGATATGTGAGGAGACTCAGTGGGGGAAGAGGGAAGAGAACCAGGCACAGATGTTCTTGGATGGTGGTAACAGAAACATAATGCCGCTTAGCTGAGGTCCTGCCTTCAGGATCAAACCAAATAAAGAGGAACCCAGAGACTGAGCTGTAAGGTGATGAAAGGCTGCCAGTCCTCCCTTTCACCTGCTCTTCCTCAGTGAACATAGGCGTCCTGAAGGCCTGATACAGCACAGCCAAGTGGCAAAAAGCGTGAGCTATGGAGCCAATCTCTCCTGGGTCAAATCTTGCCTCCACCGTTTACTACCTGTGTGACTTTCAACAATTAATTAACTGCTGTGCTTAGTTTCTTCGTGTGTTAAAATGAGGACAAAACCAATACTTTCATCCCAGATTTGTTGTAAGGATTAATAGAATTCATATATGTAAAGTTTCTGGCACAGAAATGCTGTATAATTGTCAGCTGCTATTGTTTTTCTGACCCAGAAGCTAAAAGCTCAAACTCACAGCAGGTGATGCGGCCCCCTTGGCGCTGTCCGTGGTGCTGAAGGTCTGGGCCTGTGCCTTCTGGACCAGAAATCAGAAAGACTTTGTCCTGGAAATGTCCGCTCAAGTCCAAGAGCTCTCGCTGTGTGCAAAGGACTGTGCTAAGTGCATTGCCTGGTTATCCCATTTTTCCCTACTACCTGGGAGATAGGTATTGTTATCTCTATTGTATATATGAGGAAAATGGTGCTTGCTAAGTTGAAGCTGAAGTTTAAACCCAAATCTTGATGATATCCACGCTCTTTCTATGACACTGTGCTGTCTCTTGCAATGTCACACTGTTTCTTGTGTCCTCATCCTACTTCTGACTTTTTAATTCCTGATATCAGCCACCTGCTCCTGCTAGTGACCTGTTTGACCCAATCAACAACTAAGGTGGGCCAGGCGAGGATTGTTTATTGTGTGTTTACTGTTTGATGCTCCTATAGCCCTGGGTCATATTATGAAGGTATCACAGTGTGTTTTACTTGGCTGCACATGGGTTTCCCTCTCTAACTAAGCCTGGAGTTTCTTTGGGGCAAGGGATAGCTATAATATATGCTGACTACAGCTGGAGCTCATTAAATGCCTGCTAAATGGATTAATTTCTCTTCTCCCTTTAATAACATGCTAGGAGCTTGTCTCACCCGGCTACTGCTTGACTTCCATTGGTATTCCCTTTCCCTCATCTGGGGCTCTGTCATTCCTGGATGACACTTGGAGTACCGGCCCCTCTGGCTGATTTCATTGGTCTCTTAATAGGGATTTACTAATCAATCAATTCACTGAAGCTCCTGTATGCCCAACTCTATGCTAAATGGAAGCAGATCCAAATATGACTAGCATGGTCTCTGCAGTTAAAGTATGCCCAGTCTGCTGGGAAGACATAATTAGCAGATGTAACACAGATACTGAGCAAGTGATACCAAACTGTACGTGGGCAGTATAAGCACAGTAGATGTGTGTATGGGAGAGGAAAATGAGTCTTGAAGAACGAACAAGATTTGTATAAGGATATGGGACTGTAAAACACTCTGGGTGAGGCAATAGTATCCTCCAACTCCAGGTGTGGGCTTGGTGTGTGTGTGTAATTGTGTGTGTGCACACATGTGTGGTTGATGGTGGAGACAGCAGACGGGAGAAATGATGGCACTGGCTGTCTGAAACGCGGATACATCTTGTCAGGCATTTGTAGCTCAGGTTTTAAGGGAGAAGACAGATGGTGGAGGGTTTTGGAAGCAGGCAGAGCATTTTGGACTCGACATGGTAAGAAATAGGAAACTACAAAGATGCTAGGCGTTAGAGAGTGATAAGGTCAAAGTGTGTTTTAGAAACATCCTGTCAGCAGCATGTAGGGCCAGTGGGAGGGCTGATCCCGGGAGCAGGTACACAAGTCAGAAGGCTGAGGGGGTGGGGTCCTGATTCAGAAGGTGGCAGTAAAGAAGAGGCAAGAAATGTCCTCAGTGGGCAGAGGGATGCCCATAATCAAGTTGGGCTGAACTGGAAATAACAAAGAACAAGCAGCCAAAAGCCCCCCTGAGGAGGGCTGCATTTTTCTCGCCCCATTTCCCACAGCACTCCATGGTCTCCAGTGGGGCATTCTAGCTGTGAGGGATGTTGGAGGCTTTGAAAGATGGATTGAAATGAAAGAGTTCACCCTTTCACCTGCACGTTAACGCCATCATCTGCATGTCATCTCAAACAGGCAGCTGGGGTCCAGGACCACCTGTGATTTCAGCTGCAAATCCTGGGCTCTGTGGAGCCAGCTGGCTCAGAGGCAGTATTGAAAGCAGATGGAGGGTCCCAGGAAGCTGGCAGGTGGGTGGGTGGTCCACACCTCTCTCTACTGCTCTTCCAGGGCCACTCTGCACAGCCCTTCCAGAAGAGCTGTGTCATCTTGAGGGCTGTGATAAATTGAGATTCTATATAAAACCAACCCCATTGAAAACCACACTCCACTAAGTGCCTGTGTGGATGTTAGTGGCCATGGAGAGCATTGGGGTTAAAGGAAAGTCTCCTGACAAAAACCCAAAGCAATCCAGAAAAACATGTGCCAGTGGTTGGTGTGCCTGCCTGTCAAGTGGATCAGTTCTGAACCATTAGACACACACTCTGCGCTCTCAAGTGTCACCTTCCTTCAGACCTTAGACAATTTTGCACAGCTTCCCAAAACCCATTGTCCCATGTGACACTCATCACACCTTGTGAAGTAGGAAGGAAAGGCCTCATTATCTCCATCTATCAGATCGACTAGGAACCTGGAACATTGTCCTATGCTCTCCCTATCCTAACATTAATCATACTCTATGATAATTACTAGTTTAATCATCTGAACTCATTGTTCTGCAGTGAGCTCCATGAGATCAGGGATCAGATCTGCATGTGCATTGCTATTTCCTCAGAATCTAGCACAATACTTGACATTCAAGAAATATTTGTAAGAGGGGCTGGCCCCGTGGCTGAGTGGTTAAGTCCGCACGCTCCGCTCCAGGTGGCCCAGTGTTTCGTTGGTTCGAATCCTGGGCGTGGACACGGCACTGCTCATCAAACCACGCTGAGGTGGTGTCCCACATGCCACAACTAGAAGGACCCACAATGAAGAATATACAACTACGTACCGGGGGGCTTTGGGGAGAAAAAGGAAAAAATAAAATCTTTAAAAAAAAAGAAATATTTGTAAGAGTGAGTGAGGGATTGGATGAGTGAATGAATGAGTCGCCTAAAGGCATGCAGATGGTTCCTATCAGAACTGGAACTGGATCCTGCGTCTCCTTGTCCTCCAATCGAACCATGGTTATCACAGAACAGCAGAACTAGTAGAGCAACCAGAGGTCATTTAAGCAGCTTCCTTCCCCTGAAATGGCCTCTTCCCCTCTTCCACAAGTGCCCTGTCTGCCAGGAAATGGGTCCTTGTACACAGCTAGAAAGGACTGCTTCTTCCACGTTGGAATCATCTGGGAGCCTTAAAAATATAAATGCCTAGGTTCCCAAGCCCAGAAATTTGGGCTGCTATGGATTGAATGCTTGTATCCCACCCACCCCCTGAATTCATATGCTGAAGTCCTAAACCCCCATGTGATGGTATTTGGAGATGAGGCCTTTGGGAGTAATCAGATTTAGAGGAGATCACGAGGGTGGGGTCCCCATGCTGTCTGATGTCTTATAAGAAGAGACCTCGGAGTGTGTACTGGACTCTCTCTCTCCTGCTCTCTGCACACAGCAAGGAAGGCCATGTAAGGACATAACCAGGAAGAAAGCCCTCATCAAAAGCCGACCAGGCTGTCACCCTGATCTTGAACTCCCGGCCTCAGAACTGTGAGCAATCAGCATTTTTGCTTAAGCTGCGCAGTGCCTGGTATTCTGTTAGAACGACCCGAGCTGACTGAGACAGTGATTGAATTGGCTTGGAGATCAGCCCAGGAACTGGGAAGCTAACGTCCAGCCAGGGTGGACAACAAGTGCTCTAGGGCACCGTTACTCGGAGTGTGGTCCCAGGACAGCAGCATGGGCATCATCTGAGCTTTTGTTAAAAACTTGGAGCCTCAGGCCCCACCTAGACCTGCTGAACCAGAATTTGCCTTTTAACAGGATCCCAGGAGATTTCACTGACTGGAGCAGTGGTTCTCCACCCAGGCTGCGGTAGAGATGCTCGGAGAGCTTCCTAAAGTACCTGTTGCTGGGCTCCACGCGAGACCAAATAAACCAGACTCTAGTTTAAGGATCCAGCCCAGGCGTAGTACTTTTAAAGAGCTCCCAGGTCCCTCTCATTTGCAGTCATGGCTGAGAATCATTGAATAAAATAGAGAATCTGTACCTCTGGTGGCATTTAATGCTCTCTGCCGTGCATTGGAATTATAATTATCTTTGTGCATGATTTTATCATCTCCATTGGACCATAAGTTCCCTGAAGGCAGAGACTGTGGCTCATTTATTCATCTATGCAAGAAAAACTTATTAAGCTCCTACTATGTGAAAAGTCCTGGGCTGAGCACTGGGGGTATGTTTGTAGCTTCTGCTGTTGGAGAGATACAGTCCTTGTCACCAACAAGTTGACAATTTAGGAGAAACAGACATATAAATAAATGATTAAAATGTGAGACTCGGAGTCTACCATAGAGATATGAAGAGAAGACAGCCAGGCATGGGAGGAGAGCAACGTGACTCTCCTGGGAAAGTCAGTGAGGACTTCCCGGGGGAGGAAGCATTGGCGCTGCACCCGAAGGATGAGTAGGATGCCCTCACCAGGAAGACAGGGCGAGGAGAGGAAGTTCCTAAGATGAGGAACAGCCTATTCAATACCAAGAGGCATATGTACAAAATGGTGACTACACAAAGCTGTGAACCCAGCATTATTTATAATAGCAAAATACTGTAAACAATCTAAATGTCCATCAGAAGAGGACTGCTAAATAAATTATGGTCCATCTTCACAAAGGATACCAGGCAAACATAAAAATGTTGATGAGACTCGTTATGGACTAATAGGGAACAGTCTAAGATAGAGTGTTAAGGTGGGGAAAAACAGGGTGCAGAACAATTGCCAGTTGTAAAGCAACAATTTAAAATATATTTTTATATACACTTAATCTGCCTGAACACCCGTGAGGCATCATTATCCTGTTTTGCAGGTAAGGAAATGACATCTCAGAGAGACGAAGTAAGTTGCCCAATTTCACAGTGTAAAGCAGAGAACCAGGAGGCAACCCCACATGGGTCTGGCTGCAAAGCCTGCGCCAGTTCTGGCGGCACAGGCTGGCCACGAGCTCTATCTGATTAGACCATCTGTGGAGTAGACGGAGCGGTGGGCATGGAGGACTGAGGGAGGGGGAGTGGACTTGAGGGCCTGAGTCAGGATCCTGAGGGAAGGGCAAGGGACCAAGGCCAAACAGAGAGGAGAAGGAGACGGCAGAGGAGCATGGTCCATGGTTCTTGTGGTCTCCACTTCCTCGAGGTGGAGAGGCATGGGGTCTTGGGGTTCATACCCAAAGGTGCGGGGGAAGCCTGATGTGGCCACAGCCTCTGCTGTGACGTTTGAACAAGCCGGACATTTGCTTCAGTGGACAGTAACAGGCACAAATGATCCCAAATCCAAATGGCCCAAATTTCGCTTCCAAGCCCTCCACCAGGAAGGACCCAAGGAGCACACTGAATGGCAGCCCCACACCTTGGACCACCCATCCCTGGGCTTGGAATTCCCTACCGAGTATGAAGAAGGATCGAGTCCTCGTCTTCCCCTTCTGCATCCCACGGGGAGCTCATATCCAGTATGCCACACATCCAAGGGTACTCCCCACACAGCAGCACCACCCGGGAAACCCCCAACGTAGACCCAAGTCATTGTCTTAGGAAAGATGCTGAGGCTGCTTGTGAAGAAGAAAGAGTATGGGCTTGGGGGTCACAGTCAAGCCTTGGCTCCAGCCTGACCTGAGGATTCTAGGGTCCTCTGTTGTGGGTAAATGAGATGAGGTGATCTATGTCAGGTTCCTGGCCCCGTTTGGGATATGGGGGACACAAAACAAAGTGGAGCTGTCATCACAGTCATCTCTCACGTCCATGCATAGTGTACAGCTTTCAAAGCACCCTACGTCCTGCCCCAGGTTCTCATGACACCTTATGAAAGGAGGGGGACAGAGGACAGGGGACTCAAACTCGGATACACCCAGAGGCCAGGGGGCAAGGTCAAGGAGTGAGGCAGGATGGGTACAAGACAAAGGGCAGTGGAGGGAACTGTGGTAAACCAAGGAGTGCAGACCCAATTTAAAGAAAACAAAATGCAGGCCCAATTTCGCCCTCGGGCCACCCATTTGAGAGCCCCAACACTAGAGCCAGCTGGGGCCCAGAGAGCACCCCCATAGTCTGCTCAGGGACACACAGAGTTGGCTGAAAGCCCAGTGCCTCCTTCTCCCCCAGCAGCCTCTCCCGAGGGTCTTCTGCCAGGCTGGCTTTACGCCTGAGCAGAAGATCAGGCAGCTGGGGGGGTCTCTGTGGAACCTTGGGAAAGGCCCCTCTTAGACCTCTCCCAGCAGAACCTGAAATGCCAGCATTAAATATTCATTCCTTTGGGTTAAGTGTTTCCTCTCCGGGGTCCTCTTTTAAAATTCAAATGCTTCTTTAAAGAGGAACAAGCCACTTGTGGCTCTGAATCAAATGTACTGGAATTGAATGGATGGAAAGGCAGTCCTGCCCAGGCAGGGGAGAGGGCCCTCTCACCCATCACCAGCACCTGTTCCTCTTTGTCCCCCCGCCTTCTTGTGCTCCTCTGTCCCTGGGCCGTAGGGGGCCGGGAGTGTTGAGAAGGGGAGGCTGGGCTGGGCTGGGCTCTAAGCTTTTGCTCTGGGAGACCAAACAGGAGATTCACTCCAAGAGCCCTGAGACTCTGCAAAAGCCTGGGTCTCCCGTCTGGGCCCCAAGTGCTCTTGCTGGGGGTTGGGGGACGTCTGGAACTGAGCCCTCCCATGGCAAAGAAAGCCAGGGGCACCTGGGCCCCGAGCCCAAAAGAGCAGCTTCTGTCCCCAGGTATTTGGAGAAGCAGGCGGAGCGGCTCCCTGAAGAGGCTCAGCGGCTCAGCGGCACAGCCACGGCTGCGCCTCCTCTGAAGCCTGGGTTGTCAATCCACGCGGATTTCCATTTGACTGGGATGCAGAGAACAGTCAGCATGTGCATCCCAGCTAACGAGAGCCTGTAACGCATTAACCAGAAAATACTGTTGGGGACCTACGGTGAGCCCAGCTTCACATTAGGCACAGGCTTTGTGACAGGTGTTCTTGAACTGATTTTACCCACTATTGCAGGACCTCTGCTCTACCCCTCAAGTGGTCCTAATTACTTCTGGACACTGCCCAAGGGTTCGCAGCTGTCCCCACCACTGCCTGGTGGTGCCCGTCATTGGCCACCCCTCCAGTCTGGCTTCCTTTGGACAGGAGGTCCAAAAAGAAGGGCAAAGAAGGCTCTGCTCAATTGCCTATGCTGCTGGTGTCTCCTTTCTTGTTGTTGCTTCCTGCCCCTGGGGCACCATGGCGTGCACCCCAGGGGAAGTGACCCTCTGAGTTAAGGAGAATACTGCCACTCTTGGGCAACTGTCGCCCCTCCTCTCACGGACCTTAGTGTGGAGACCATCCCATGCCATTCTGCCTGCAGGAGTCAGACACGAGTCCAGGGAAGGGCTGAAGGACTGCGGTCCCCGGCTTTCCCCGTTGCCCACACCAGAACTCTGCCATCCACATCTGCACCCCGAGAGCACTGGCCTTAGACGTTGGTCTCAGTGCTTGAGTTTCTGGATGAATCACACCCACAGAGTCACAGCCAGCTGGGCCCACGCCAAGGCTGCAAGGCCACTGGGCTGAGAACCTTCTCCTGGAAAGGGCCAACAAGGCATGTTCCCCGTCATCAGACCACTGACCTCAACAGACACCCTCTTGGCTCAGAGACCGACTCTTGAGGCCAGAGAGCCTGGTATGGAAAGAGGAGCAAGGGGAATCCCGGCATGATGGCCCTTTTCTGCTTATGAGAAGCCCCAGGTCCCAGAGAGTCTTGTACTCTCTCTGAGCCTCAGTCTTCTCATCTGTAGTTAAAAGTTCTCTCCCTCCACATGGGGTCATCATAATGATCAGCCAGAGCGTCTACCACTCAGATGCCACAGTCGACACCGAATAGTGTTTGCTAAGTTGAGCATGGTGGCCCTTTTCCTGTTTAGGAAAATATCCTTGGTCTCAGTTGTGAACATTGCCCCTTTAAGAGCAAGGACCACTCCTCTCGGGCAGAGCCATCCAGCGAGGAACCCAGGAGGGAGCCTACACTCCAGAGCTCCGGAAGTTACTCAATTTCCCAGAACCTCAGTTTCCACAGTCACGAAATGACAATACTAATACTCCTTCCCAGTGAGTTGTAAGAATCAAATGAGAAGTTGTACACAGAGCACTCAGCATGGAGGTGCCTGGCATGTAAAGACCCAAGAAATAGGGTCCCCTTCACTCATACCTTGTCAGACCCCCATATCCAGAATGTTACCCTGAACACTGACAAGGCAATGAACAAATGAACTTGTGTTGTGTAAACTTTAGGGTTTCAGAGAACAGAGCTCTCCCTGCAGCGAGCTCACTGTGAGAGGAGTGAGGAGAGAATGGCTTCCAGCGGGGGGCACTGAGTGAGCAGACAGGAGGAGGAAATGAAACAAGAGGTGTGGGGGCCAGTGAGGAGGGCGCCCCACACAGACAGAGCAGGGTGGGAACTAGTGGGGACTCAGACAGTTACGAAGACAGCAGCCTTTGTGAGGCCCCTAAACTCAGTGTGTGGGAGCCCCTGGAGATGCTTGAGCAGGGATGTGACATGACGTTATTCGGGACCGTGGTATTATTCAGGACTCATCTGGTTACAAGTTTCCAAAGCATACCTCACTCTACCATGTAAGACAGTGAGGGGACGTATTGGCTCACACAGCTGGGAAGGACGGTGGGGCATCTGGTGTCAAACACAGCTGCCTCCAGTGACTCAAGTGCTGCCAACGAGATTTCTCTTTGTCGCCTTCTGTGTTGGTCAGGATTCTAGGTTGCAGTCAACAGAATCCCCTTGAGCTGGATTAAGTATAAAGGAATGGCTTAAACACATTAGGTGGCTCTCAGCATCTTCAAGAGAGCCTCAGAGTGGAACCTGCATGCTGTGCAGGCAAGAAGAGAGGGGTCAAGGCATACACCCAACCACGCCACAAGACTGTTCTGGGGACACAGCCCTGCGGCTGTTTGTCACTCAGCACCCATGGCACTGGGATAGGAGGCCAGAAGAGCTGCCATAGCCACCCCAAAAGAGCAGATACCATTGCCATCCTGCTCCTTAGAAGATGCCATCTCCCTACTCATGGCTGCAGTTCTGAGGGAAGGCTCTGACCAGCCCCGTCCTTGGGTCCAGCACCATGGCCAGAGGAATGGAGTGCTGAGGTGGGACGGCCCAGTGCCCACCCTGAGGGAAGGGAACGGTGATCAACAGCCCTGCCAGGTGGGAAAGGGTGCCCAGCGGAGCAGACAGCCTTCACGACCCTGGGCTTCAGGAAGATTGCTCTGAGGCAGAGTGGGGTTTCCAGGATGGAAGCATAGGGCGGAAATGGCAATCCTGTTACGAGGCCGCTGCAGAAATCCAGCAGGGAGGACGAGGGGCAGCAGGGTCACAGCCTTGGGACTGCAAAGCAAGGGATGGATGTAACAGACACATTGGATGGAAACGTAAACAAGCCCCTGTGACGGGGAGCCTGGTGCCACCTGGTAGGAGCACGAACTGTCCCTGGGCACAGTTATCAAAGGATGCCTCCTCCAGCAGGAAGAAATGGACTAAGGAAGGGTTAATTGTCCCTGCCTGGTCTGACAGCCAGAAGCGCATCTTCTCAATGTTATCCTTCTCTGTGTGTGCCCTTGCTGTGATGGAGGGGAAGAAAACATTTGTCGGTTTGAGCAGAGGAGAGTGTTGTTATGATTTGAAATCTTTTTAAAGTTCCTCCCCCTGGGGGCCTCATTGAACTAGAAAGCAGGTGGGCCTACCGGTGGTTCTGCTAAAACGGTAGGGCAGGCGAGTTCCTTTAAAAGCCTCCCTGGGGCATCTGCCGGCTGATCTTTCATGTTGGCTTGTGGGGGCGGGGGGCTTCACCTCAGAAGCGTAATCAGTGGACCCCACAGGGAAACACTCCCTCCACCCAGAGCCCACCACCGTGAGCCCCCGCTCTGCGCCTCCAGGACTCCCCTGTCTCAGTGCAGTGCCACAGCTCCTGCCGTGGGAAGCAAGCACCGGGCCTGGGATCTGCCCTTGAGCTCACCCGGCCAAGGCAGAACACATCAGCCACCCTCCATCTGCATAAGGGCCCTCATCTCTGTGCCTGGGCCAGGCCGGGCTACAGCCACCACCTGCCTCCCCACTCCTTTGGCCTCATCTTCCCAGTGGGGGTTGTGCCTCAGTCTCCTCATCAACTGTTTTCCTGTTGACCTGGAGCCATGTCCTGAGCACGTGAGAGGCTGGGAGGACTAGGGGAAAGAGCCCAGGCTTTGAAAGCAGCAGAGCTGGCTTGGTGTTCTGCTCTCCCCTTTCTAGATGTGTGGTCCTGGGCAAGGAACTGCACCTCTAGGAGACTTTGCTCACTTATCTGTAAACATCAGCACCTGCCTCCAGGGGCCGTGGTGGGGTCTGAGGAGTGAACACACGAAACTCCTTAGAACAGCGCCTGGACATCATAGGTGGTCAGTGCATGGAGGGGCTCACCCATCCCTTGGGGGAGGGCTAAAACTCTCCCTTGGTCCAGCCAGCTCCTGCTGGGACCAGCCCCACCCCTGCCTCCTGTGCTGCTGAGCACCCAGATCATGGGTAGACCTCCCGCCTGACTTCACTTGTCACCTTCACCCACAGGCTCCTACTGCCACCCTGTCCCCCGGATCAGACCCCTGCAGTGAACTCAGCACCCAAGATGGAGAAGCCAGTCCACATTCTCCCCTTTCAGCACAGATATTTGGTTCTTGGTTTACGCCACCTTTATCCATAGGCCAGGCCCATAGCCAGTTTCTGAGTCCCAGCTCCTCACCGGCCTGACACGGAGGTCCCAGCATATCTCTGAGTTGAGTATGGACGAATTAGGCTCAAAGTTGCTCTGAGGCCTTGGCAAGCCACGTCCTGGCCCAGAGCCTCATCTTGCTGGGCTGAAAAGTGGGGGTGGGGTAGCCTACAGGAAGAAGCCTTCCAGCTCTGATGTAACACTAGTAAATACCCCTAAGTGGAGGAAGGATCCTTGTGGTGGTGCAAGCCACAGTCGGGTCCCGTGGAATCGAGACACAGGACAGGCCGGTTTTAAGGGAGGGCACTTCAAGGAAGGGCAGGCTAGAGCGGACCCTCTTAGTGACGCTGAGAAGCAGTTGAAAACCCTTGAAACAGTGGATGCCAAAAGGAAGGGAGGGGCCTGAAAGGGGAGTCCCTAGGAGCTGGGTACAAACTGCACCTGCCTCCCACCTGCTGGAGGGGCAGCAGCCAGGGAGTCCCCCCTGCACCTGCAGCCAAGGAGCAGACCACAGACTTCCCCCAGCGGCACTTTCTTTGGAAGGCACACTTGTGTGACTTTCACTCTGACCTCCAGCAGAGACTCCATTTATTCAAGAAAGGAAAGATGAGGCAATTTAGAATGTGGAGCCATCATTCCTAAACCTTACCTGGATGTGAGCACTGGAAGTCTTCTCGCAGCATCAATTATTCACAGTGTAAGTTGTTGTTCGGCAGAAACCAACTTAACAGCATCTTTTCTTTTTTAAATGAAGCACCTCGGTGACATTGGCAGCTCAGTGTTTCTCAGCCAGAACTCATTTATCCGCGATGCTAACAAGGCCCACCATCTGTTGCACATCTTCTGGGTCCCAAGGAGCATATTTTATCTAACCCTCACGGCAAACCCTACCAGGAATCTTGTACTGGCCCTTATTTCCAGGTGAGAAAACTGAGGCCCAGAGAGGTTAAGTAACTTGCCCAAGGAGACGCTGCTAGGAGGGTCCACGTTAAGCCTGTCTCCGCACAGGCCGATGGGATTCTCCTGTGCTGAGCCTCCCACATATGGCTCAGGCCCATCCTCCAGGGGCCTAAGATCTAGAGTCAGCAGGTCTAGTGAGAATTGCTTAGAATCAAAATTTCCCATGAAAAGGCCTTGGAAAGGAGATGGGATAGACACCCCGTGCTTTCCTGGAAGGCCACCTCTGTTCATCTCTCCTCTAGCACTCGTCTTTGGCTGAGCACCAGATCAGTAATTGGTGTGCGTTTAGGGGCTCATTGAACAAAATTACACGTCTCTAAACACTAGACTCAGCATCAGCAAAGAGAGATGCTCCTACCGGCGGAGGCATGCAGGGTCAGGGACAGAGTTAGGGAGCAGCCCCACACACTTCCGGTCTCAGCCCCACTCTGGGCTGGTGTGAGGGGTGGATGGGCAGAATCACCATACCGTGCATAGCTGGTTTCATCTCCCCCTGCACCTACTGACCAATTGATTGATTGCTGAATGCAGAGTTAAATCTCACATTAAACGCACCTGATTATGATGCTACTCCCCTGCACGCACCTGCCCCCATGCCTCCCCCACCACACACACACACACACACACACACACACATACACACACACACACACACACACACACACACACACACACCAATCCCTCAAACATCCCTGCAGGAAATATAGGAGGGCTCCAATTGGAGGACACGAGTTCATTACAGTATGAGAGTGCCAGAATAAGACGGGCAGCTTATTTCTCCTTGTCTTCCTTTTGGACTGTGCATCCCTCACCTGTGCCTGAGAGTTTAACAAAGGAATGGGGCTCACACTGCAGTTCCTAGCAGGAGATGTGTCAGGGGAGAGCAGAAGGCAGGAAAAGACCAACATTGAAGGAGAGGTTTTAAAACACATAATGATTTCATGTCAAAACACAATTTCCTGGTGTCACTGCATTGTTCTGCAAGCAAGGGGGAAAAGGGAAGTGATTGAAAACTCCTGGAACGAGAAGGCAGCTGTGGATTCTGGAACATTGATTGATGGTCTTGAAAGGAGAGATTGATGGATTATGATTTTCTGGGAGGGATCATTACACACTGAGTCCATGAACAGAGCTGCCTGGCATTTGGACACTTCAGTGTGAGAGAAAACCGTTTGGATGATCCTGATTCATTAGCCCATTATCCAAAACCAATCGGTGCAGGCACGGCCAGTCAGATGGGAGGCCCTGGGGTAGAACGGGGTCCAGATTTGGTGCTTGGCGAGCATTTGTTGGATGAATGAAAGAGAACAGCTCGGCCCAGGCTGGCAGTCTCTGGATTTGAACAGCTGTTGTATGCCTGCAATATATCACTCTCTCTGCCAGGACCACTCTGGCTAAAGTAATTAGAGAGGAGATCCGAAGTTAGGTCTTCTTGTCCCACTGGGGGAGGCTGGGAGAAGATGGAAGGGCTGACACCCATGAGGCTGGATCCAGGTCTTCACTGGGAAGGTAGTGACTTCAAAACGACAAAGCTGGAGGTCATGGAGGGGGACTGAGTGTAAGTCACAAAGGGAGAAGAGGTTAGCGTCCAGAGACACATCAGGGTCTCCTCTCCAAGGGTCAACTAAGGGCCCCTGGGTGAGGAGCTAATTTAGGAATAATTTACTAAGAAGCTGGGATGATCAGGGATAGGTTGGGGAGAGTGGTTGAGAGAAGGGGTTAGAATAAAGACAGGGAAAGGTGTGAGGGTATCACAGAACTGCACCTATGTGGTGCCAGCTGTATACTTCAGGGCACGGTCTTACTGCTTACAGGAGCCCGGCAGGAGTTGATGCCCCAGCCCAGCCCATCAGCTTTCCCGAGACCAGGAGATGGACCCTGAGCTGCACTGTCTGCTGGGCTTCCAAACGAAGCTGAAAACCTGGGAGATGGAAATCTGAAGAAAGCAAGACTCCTCTTTGCACACCTTCTCGAGCCCCCAATGTCACACACATCCATTCCCTTTCAGCACTGTCTGCCAGGGCCCCACAGCGTGCCAAGGCTGAGGTGGCGCCAACCTTCACGGGGCTGTGGCTTTGTGCCCCCACTACTCTTTTTCCTTCCATCACAGTTCTTTTCTCTGGCCAAGCCCTGGGTCCCATGTACCTCTAGGGGCCCCGACTTCCCTGCCTCCCGCACTTCAACACCTTCTCTCATCCTAGACAGAGCTCTGTGCTCCTGCTCTTTCATTCCGCATTCTTTTATCACAATTGAGCTGCTTTTGCCCCATTTCACACCTGGCCGTGCTCTGCTAGGAACCAATATGACTGATGAGTGTGTGTTGGTAGGTGGCTGCATAAACCTTTCCTGGAGGCACCCTGACTGCATTATTTGGGCATCTGGTGCCATAGATGCATTAGCAGGAGAAGTGAATGATGCTGGAGACCTCTGGCCCCGTGTCTCCTAGTGGGAGAGACCTCCCAGCTCCACTCAAGTTATCAGGTAACGTCTTCCTCCACAGAGCAGTGGGCTGGTGGAGGAAACACCACACGTAGGGGGGCAAAACAGGAACAGGGGACAGGATCTCTGTTCCCAAGGAATGACCAGTCTATTGAGCTGGCACAAATAGCACTTGCCCAGGACGGAACCCGCACTAACCCAGGGACTACAACAACAGCATCCAAGATGCACACCCAGGTTCTGGGACTGTCTCCTTGTGTCCAAGCCGTGTTCCTGGGCAATGCCAGCTGAGGATTATAGCACTTGGTCAGAGGGCTCTGGGGGCATCAGAAGTCATGTGTATCAAAGCGCTTCATAAGTCCTAAAGCACTACAGGCAGGCCCAGCAATGTCAGGCATCAAGAAGAAGATGCTCATGGGAAATAGTTTCACACATCACCAGGCACTTGCTGAGTGCCCACGTTGTGCAGGGCACATAGCACTGAGCACTGGAAAGATGCCCGTCCAAATTGAGATGTGCTGAAGGGATAAAATGCACACCACGCTTCAAAGACCAAGTATAAAAAAGGATGTGAAATAGCTCATTACTTTTTTTTCTTATTGATTACATGCTGAAATGACACCCTTTTGAATGTATAGGATTAGATAAAATACATTATTCAAATTAATTTCACCTGTTTCCTTTTATTTACTGTGGCTATTAGGAAAATTCTGATCACATAAATTACATAGGTGGCTTGCATTACATTTCCCCTGGACAGCTCTGGTCTTGCAATGCTCTCCAAAAGAACTTTCTGATATGCTGGAAATGCTCTAGACCTGCGTGGTCCAGTATGGTAGCCACCAGCGACATGTGGCTATTGAGCACTTGAAAAGTGGTTGGTGTGATTAAGGAAATAAAGTTTCAATTTGCGTCATTGGACATCGCAGGTCAGGAAGGGTGGGATGAGGTCAGAGTGGGGTCAGGAGTTCTGTCCCTTGGCTGCATCTTAGAATCATCTGGGGGGCTTTTAAAGCACAAAAGCAAACCTCGCCCTCTGGGCTCCTCTCTCACTAGTCTGAGCAGAGTTTGGGCATCGGTACATTGCAAATGCCCCTCAGGGATTTTAATGAGTAGCCAGGACCACTAAGTTATGAAGAAAAGGAAGGAAGAGCATGGGGATTGGTATTGAGAGCCTGCGTGTGCCAGGGGCTCTGTCGGGGTGAGTGTCGTGCCATCCAATCTTCTGGGGCACGTTACCATCACCATCCCCACTTTAAGACGAGAAAACTGAGACTTGCCCAAAGACTGAGATCAGAGCCAGGCTGTGCAAAGGTCCTGGATGCAAAACGCTCCACTCCCCTCGGTAATCAGACGGCTGACTAGCCTGGGTGGAGCAGAGGACTCAGGCAGGGTGACAGGGTGTCAGGGAGCCCACGGCAGCCTTGGGCAAAGTAGGGCTCCCACGTCCCAGGGCGGGCCCAGGCCCTGTCCCACCACGTGCACAGCTAGGTTAGGCCGGCCTGGCAGCTCTGCTCTTCCCTAAGGAGACCCAAGAGGAGCCTGGCGGAGGCAGCTCTGACAACAAAGACGCCCACGTGGAGCTGAAACAAAACGCTTCAGATGCCTTAAGCGCCGACAGCCGGGCAGCTGCCCCTCCCGGGGTGTCTACAGGGAGCCCGTCACCACGCAGCCGCCGCCGTAATGCTGGCTTTGTCATTTAGGACATCAAAGGGTTCCTTTGAGCTAAACACTGGAGGGCCTTTGGAGGATTCCAAGAGCTGAAGGAGCCCGGCGTGCCTGGAATAGAGATGGCAGTGACTGGCAAAGGCACACCAGGGCTCCCAGGGTCTCCTTCCCAAAAGGGAGTACAGGAGGCCACCCTCGAACACACCCAGGGGTTCCATAGGCCCTCATGGTATATGGGTAGATGGTGGCGAGCGGGAGGTGTCTGGGCGGGGAGGGGAGGAGGATGGATGGGTTGGGGGGTGGCAAGCATTTGCAGGGGAGGGTAAGAGGTCCACTGTCAGCCTTGGCTCACTCCTCAAAAGGAATTGTTGTCTCCAAAAGTTAGATTTTCAGATCTGTGGGCCCCCAGTCTCTCTCCGCCTTAAGAAATGAAGCAGGAGGGAAAATGCAGAGGACCCTGGGACAGAGACCCCGCTGAGCACACACAGACACACCTGCTGGGTTCCTCTTCAAGATGGAAGCCCTAGAAGGAAAAAAAGCGGAAGTCCTCTCCCGGGGCTCCAGGCTCCCTAACTCTGCTGTGCTGGCACCTGCCCTGGCCCTACCGTGACCCTGACCGAGCTCTGGGGAGCAAAGAAACTGAGCCAGGGGCCCTGCCCTCAGGGCTCCTAGTTTAGCAGACAGAGACAGGTAAACAAATGACAGTCGATGTGATGCAGGGACTCTGCGATGGAGCATGGGGGCGGGAGGTCAGAAACACTTGAGAAAGAAGCCCCACCCAGTCTCGAGATGTGAGCAGGGGCTCCAGGGTGCCCAGGAGCGAGGAAGGGTGCTCCTGGAAGAGGGGGTCCGGAGCAAGGGCACAGAGGAATGAGCAACACATCTAAGATGGGGAGGGCTGTTTCTCCATCAGGCTATTCCAGTTTCTAGCAGAAGAAGGAAGTCAGGTGGAAATTAGCCCCAAAGATGCAAAAATGCCCTTCAAGAGGCCACTTCCTTTCTTTCCAGGCGGGAGGTCCAGGCTCCAAGCCCAGCCCATGCACCTGCGGGTAGCAGCAGGACAGGATTTCTGAGGAGGAGAGGTCGTGAGTGCTCTTCTGGGCTCCCATTTCACAGATGAGCACATTGAGGTCAGGAGACACAGAATGACTTCTCTTTCTAGGGGACCAGAACTCAGCTGCAGACCCAGGGCCTGATGGGGAGTTGTGGGAAATAAAGACAGAGAAGCAGCTGGCAGCCTGGTCCTGGGGCGCCTTGAGGTGAGCCCAAACAGGGTTCTTCTAGATGTTGGATGATAGGGAGACGGGAGTGGAAGGCCCATGTCTAATACACGTGGGAAACACAGCCACAGGCAAGGGAGAGCTATAGCAGTGTGCGAGCAGAGACACAGGGCGGCCCACTCCCGGCTGACCTCCTCTGCCCAGTCCCTGTGCACCTGCGGGAAGTGGGGAGGGAGCCAGCACCCCACATCTCACCAGCTCTGGTCCCAGCAGAACCCGTGGGGAGGTTGTTGGAGGGAGGAAGTGGCCTCTCAGTGAAGTGGTGACTCAGCCGCCTCGGTGACTGACAGCCTGCATGGGGTGCTGGGGGTGGGGGGCGAGGCTGCTTTGAGCACTGATGTTTGCTCAGGCAGCTTGGAGCGGCGCGCCTCCCGGCTGGAGGGAGGACACCCACTGGAGGAAGTGGCCATCCTGGCCCCAGCTCTCGCAGTCCCCCACCCTCACTCTTCCTATTTTCACAAGGATGAGAGTGGACCGGGAGGCCTCTGCCCTCCCCACCTCTGCCACAACTCCCCTTCCAGAAAGGCATATTTTGGAGTGCCTGCCTGCGCTAGAGGCTTCGCAAATGTTGAGTCATCCCATTCGGACCTCACCTGGAGCCTGCGAGGCGGGCACCGATTTCCCCACATTTCAGAAGATGCTGCGGTGGATGCCCTTACTTCTAGGAAACCCCTCCAGCTGGGCTGGGGACCGAGGTGGGAGGAGGCAAGATCGTGATTCTTCAAGTGTGGTCCCCAGAGCTCCTATATCAAAACCCTGGGAGTGGGACCAAGGAATCTGTGTTTTGGCAAGTCCCCAGTGATTCTGATGCTCACTGATTTTGGAGGAGTGCTGCTCTGGACCACATTGCCCTCGAGGAAGAGACCAGAATGGAAGAGACATAGAAAAGACCAGATTAGACCCCTTCAGCTCCTATGCGCAGAAGCGAGGAGAGGAGAGGAGTCTTGTTCTCGCTTCTCTCACTCCAAAATTCTGCATCTCAAACTGAAATAGCTGAGAGATTAGTTTTCCCAGGGTCACCCTGCTGTGCTCTGCCAGCCTGGCCTCGGACGGTCATCCAACGCCCCGCCCTATGGGAGCAAATTGGGCAGCAGCTGGAAGTTGTCGGAGCCACCCTCAGTGGGCATCCTGCACGTGGACTCTGACCCTGCCTCCACCCCAACCCTCATCCCCAGCCTCTAGTCCCTGCTTCTGATCCTGACCTTGTGGCCAGGGCCGGCATGAGCATCACAGGATACCTCCCCAGGGATCCCTGGACAATTTGCCGTGACCTTATCAAAAACCAATCTCCCTCAGACACTATGTGGGTGGCCCAGGCCATCGCCCTTCAGGGGTCAGGCTGAAGGCCCAGACAAGCCCAGAAATATCCAGGTGGCAGCAGAGAATGAATCAGTTAGGTCGCGTCCAGAGAGACAGTGAGAAGGCTCATTTCAAAGTAGGAGCTTGTCTCCTAAGAGAAAGTAATTTCCTCCTCAGACTGGGAGTCTGGGAAGGTCCCCGTGATCTTGGACTGCATTTTCCATTTTTCGCTTGCGGGCTGTCTTGGACTGGGATCCAGGGGCTGCAGGTTCTGCTTCTGGGCCCCCACCTACTGGCTGAATGACCCTGGTGCTGTCACGTCCTCCCTGAGCCTCAGTGATCCCATCTGTAAAATGGAACTAGTAGTGGTCATCTCTGTCCACCCCTCAGAGCTGCAGAACCCACTGCCATCAGTCTGTAGGAGCCTGGGCCACTCTGTTTTCAGATGAGGAAACAGGGTTCCGGGACAGGAAAGAGGACTTGGCTGGGATTCACGGCCGGGTGGTGACCGAGCTGGGGTGGAGGCCCGAGCAGGGAGATGTGAGTCTGAACGAACTAACAAGAGTGCCTAACACTTTATTCCGCCAGGAAGCGGGGAGAACTGCTGTGCGCCCTCAGGGAGCTCTCCAGCTGCTGGGGAGGGGACATGTGGACACCTCAACCTTCCTGACGTGTACACTAAGGAGTTGGTCAGCACAGCAGGTATTTAGGGCCCGAGGGCTGGAGCAATCTTGGACATGCTGGAGGAAGAGGAAGCGGGACCAGGGATAAACACCTGACTGGTGGGAGCAGCTCGAAGCCGTCTGCATACGCCCTGTGCCATTAGGAGAGAGAAAGACCCATTCTAAGACCAGGAAGGATGAGAGGCAGGGAAATGGTTTCTCCCCACGGCCTCGGCCCCAGCCTCTCTGGGAAGGAAGCTTTTCCTTTGTGCAGAGAGCTGAAGCCTGCCCCCTGCACACCCTGTGCCCCTTCCCCAATGCCCTCCACCTCCAGGGGAGGCTGCCCGCTGAGCCCGGCAGCTGTGGCCACCGAAGGACAGTGTTTTTCATCCACCCAGCACCCCGTAGCAGCTGCATATTTGAAACTATTTCTCCAGCAGCCGGCCTTTCCCTTCTTGCTCCCGAGTTGGGGACCTTCACACCTGGCCAGAGCAGGCTGGCCCAGGTCTGCACCTGCCTTTCCCACACCACACGTGCTCCTCGTGGGGTAAGAGTGCTTGTCCCTGGCTACACCTCAGAGCCACCAGGGAAGATCCTGGGGGTACAGATGCCCAGACCCTGCCCTGGACCAGTGGAATCAGAACCTCTGAGGGTCGGGCCCCAGCATCTGTATTTTCTAAAGATCCCCAGGAGATTCTCACGTGCAGCCAGGGGTAAGAGCAGCCAATTTAGAAGCACAGAATGCCATGGCCAGAGGGCCCTTAAAAATCAGGGGCTGGCCCCGTGGCCGAGTGGTTAAGTTCGCGCGCTCCGCTGCAGGCGGCCCAGTGTTTCGTTAGTTCGAATCCTGGGCGCGGATATGGCACTGCTCATCAGACCACGCTGAGGCAGCGTCCCACATGCCACAACTAGAAGAACCCACAACGAAGAATACACAACTATGTACCGGGGGGCTTTGGGGAGAAAAAGGAAAAAATAAAATCTTTAAAAAAAAAAAAAATCACCACACACACTCAGAGACGTGTGTTTTTCAAATAGGGAAACTGAGGCTCAGAGGTTTGCTCAAGGGCACAGAGCCAGTCAGTAATGTGTGAACATGGACTTCTTGTTCAGGTATGTGTCATTCATTTGAAAATTACTCTTGCACTTTACTGCGTACCAGACCTCTCCCCTTTCCAGCTATGTTAATACCCCATGGAAGGCCCACCACTCACCTCCCGGATATGCCCACAGCCCGCTCCTAAAACCTCCCTCCCCCAACAGCCTCTGAAATGCCTTCCCGGGGACCCAGACCAAAGTCTTTTCACACACATCCTACACCTGACAGCACACCCTTACTCGGAGGAAACGGGGAGAGTCACCAATTCTTCCCCAGTAGGAGGGGAAGAAGGAGGAGATTATCTTTGGGGGAGAGTAGGGCAGAAAAAGGAAAAAAGCTGGGGCATCCTGGGGCAAGCTCTTCTCAGGGCAGACCCTGCCTTCCCTGCCTTGGGAGATGCTACTGGCGTGTGGGCCACGGGTTGGGGGGAAGCAACAGTCTCCCCCCTGGGCAGGCCACTTGCCTCCCCTCAACGCCTCCAACAGACTCGAAGGTGGGAGGTGGGTGCAGCCCCTTAGGCCCTTACAAGGGTGCTGCTACCACCCCATCCTTGTCAGTCTTCTATCAGCCACCCGCACCGCCCACCGCCACCCGTCCTGCTGTGTCAGCGCTCCTGTACTGCACCCCAGCTCCACTGTGGCCAGAATCCCCAGTGCCCGAGGGCCCCCCCCGGGAAGGGGCGCGGAGCAGGCTCCGGGTTACAGATGCAACTTGCCTCCCAGAAATGTTCCCTGCTCTAATCACTTTTTTAAACTCCACAAACACAATCTCTGCACCGTGATCAATTATTTAGCAGAAAATGATGCATCGTGTTAGCAACTAGATGGCATTTAATATGTCCCCAGAATTCTAATGACGTGCCATCACCATGGGCCTAATGCAAAGTTTCCCTTGGCCGTGTTTTTGAAGACTTCCCGGAGTGGAGAGGAGCCAAGATCTATATGCTCTAGGTGGATGTGGGACTTAGGAGGCCCCCAGAATATAATCAGCTGGCTGCTCCCGGCCCGTGTCCTTGCAACTTATTTGTTTTCTTTCTGCCTTGCAAATTACTCCTTCTGCAAGGTTGTTTGTTTAGTGTCAGGAGGTTATTAAACAAACTTAAGGCTTGGAGCCCTTAGTCGAATCAGCAGGAGTGGGGCCAGATCGGGGTGATTCAATATTTAAGAGGCCACTCCTTCGGCCTCACTGCTCCAAAACCAGGCGACCTGCTGCTGAGAGGCTCCAGCGGGGGGGACGCATTAGCCGCTCAGCTGGCCCAGAGCACACAATCGGTTGTGATGAGAAGCCCTGGTGGCCTCGTATTCCAGCATTGGAGCCCTGGGATGTTGCCTAACAAACGCCTAGAGGTGAGCAGGGAGAGGTCTCTGCATCCAGGTGTCTCGGCTCCAGCTGTCCTAAGTCTCGATCGCCTGTCCACACTGGAGCTGCTGGACGAGGAGGACCAAGCGCAGGGCCCTCTGGGGAACATTGATCAGGGTGTCTGCCCCAAAGATCCACAGTGTCCCCAGACTTAGACCCCAGAAGGAACTCCAGCTAGCTCCATTCTGTCCAGTTCAATCATTTCCTGAGCATCTGCTGTTCACCAAACACTCCACTCGCAGTTCACCATGACGAACACCCTACGCTGAGCACCTACTGTGTGCCAAGCACTGTGCTAAGCACTTTGCATGTGGTACGTCTCATCTTCCCACGGCCCTTCGAGGTTCGTAGTACCATATCCATTTTCCAAAAGAAAAACCAGAGGCTCAGAGAGGTTCAGACACCTGCCCGTGCCCCTCAGCTTTTGTGTGCCAGAAGCAGAATTCAAGCTGAGGTCTGTCTGACCCCAAACTGGAGCTCTGGCCCTCACACCAGGATGACTCAGCATTTGAGCCTCAGAGCAGTCCTGAAAAACGAGGAGAGTGTTACGGATAGTGTCAATTTTCCAGCCGAGGAAGCTGAAACTCACAGACACGGTAAGTTGCCCAGAGTCAGGGCAGGACTGCAACCCAGGCCTCCTGATGCCCCAGGCCAGCGCTCTGTCCCCCTGCCTCAAGCTTGTCCTTCGGGGGCTTTCCTTTAGAACAGCAGCAGGGGTTCAAGGGACGTCTCTGCCTTCTGTAGACAGACACCTGGGACATGCCTCCCGCCACAGGCTGCTGACCATGTCCCCCGCCCTGCCCTTCCCAAGGACTACTCCTCAGACCCTGGCCAAGACTCTCCCGTGGGCACAGGCAGTCATCCTCTGCCAGTTCCAGTCCTCTCCAAGGCCAGTATCTGCCTGGCAGCCATGGGGGGGATACCCATGGGTACATGACCACCTCCTGCCTTTTAGCAGCTTGTTATACTCTTTTGATGGATGCAAAAACTGAGGCACAGAGAGTTTAGAAACTTGCCCAAGGTCACACAGCTAGTCAGGGCCAAAGCTGGGTTCCAACTCAGGCCCTGATTCCACAGCACCCACCATCTTCTACTGCCTTCCTGGGGCCGGGAGGGAGCCACCCATTGGCGTCAATGGCTGCTATTCCCTAACTCACACATGGAAAGTGAGCAAACCAGAGTGACAGGGGTGAAGGGATTCTTCCTACAAAAAGGTCAGTGACTCATGCCCAGAGGAGGGGACCAGGCACTGGAAGCTCTAAGCTGTGAGACACAGGAAGGATGAGAAAGCTGAGGGAGCAAGGGGAGATGTGATGGCTCCTTTCAACCATATCAAGAATTGTCAAAAGGAAGAGGGAGGAAACTCAGACACTCTGTGGGCTCCTGGGGACGAACTAGAGACCAATGGAAGGAAGTCAGGGGAGTCCCTTTCAGCTCAGGAAAAGGGAAAACTTCTAACAGTTAAGTTGCCCAGGGATGGACTGGCCTGCCTGGTACTGAGTTCCCCATCACCTAACCAGATAGATGACTCTCATGGAGGAAGCTGAAGAACAAATGTCTGAATCGAGATTGAGAATGATCCCAGAGGGCTCATCCAACTTTAAGAATCTATCGTTCTCTGATGCTAATTGTGCCTGGTTCCTAAATAAAGATCTGAGTGTTTAAGTTGCGTCTAAGTGACACCAAATTGGACACCTGAAAATGTAAGCCATAGAGTCAATTGTCTGGTTGTTGGTCAACTCATTTCCAAAAACCAAATAATTGAAAATATTTTTGTGCTTTTCTCCTGCTGTTTGCTTTTTTATTGATAGAAAATAAGAAGGCCCAACTAAACCACAATTGGCAGCAGGAAATGCTCAGCAACTTCAAGAATCCCTGTTTACACCCAATTGTAAACGAGAACTATTTATCATGAGATGCTTGGCTTCAATTAGCAGCGGCAGCTGATGCTAAAGTTCTCAGATCTCAGTTCCAGCCTGGAGGAAACTCCATGTGGGAGGGGCTGGCTGGCGGATGGTCGGCACATCCATGCTTTATTCCTGCAGAGTGCTAGACTCAGCCTCAATCAATAGCAACAAACTAAAAGCACACATGGATTAAACTATGTAGCCCAATGACAGAAACATCCCAAAGCTTTATTTGAAAACACGTCTTATCAATGTCATTAGCTATTAAGGAAATGCAAATTAAAACTGTGATGAGATACCACTACACAACTATTAGAATGGGCAAAATTTAAAAAAAACTGACAATACCAAGTGCTGACAAGGACATGGAGCAACAGGAACTCTTGTACACTGTTGGTGGGAACACAAAATGATACAGCCACTCCGGAAAATGGTTTGGCAGTTTCCTTTTTTGGCTCTGGAATATTGGGCCTGAGCTAACATCTGTTGCCAATCGTGCTCTTTTTTTTTCTCCCCAAAGCCCCAGTACACAGTTATATATCCTAGTTGTAAGTCCTTCTAGTTCTTCTATGTGGGATGCCACCGCAGTGTGGCTTGACCAGCAGTGTGTAGGTCCGCACCCAGGATCCAAAGCAGCAGACCCCAGGCCGCTAAAGTGGAGCCCATGAACTTAACCACTTAGCCACAGAGCCGGCCCCAGTTTGGCAGTTTCCTATGAAAATAAACATGCATTTACCATAAGACTTAGCAATCTCACTCCTGGGAATACCCGAGAAATGAAAGCATATGCCCACACAAAGATCTATACACAAACGTCCATAGTAGCTTTGTTCATAATTATCAACAACTGGAAACAACCCAAATGCCTACCACCTGTTGAATGGACAAATAAAATGTGATCCCTCCACACAATGAAATACTGCTCAACAATAAAAATTGATACGACAACTTGCATGGATCTCAAAGGCATTACGCTAAAGGAAAGAAACCAGCCTCAAAAGATTACAGGCTGCATGAGTCCATTTATGTAACATTTTTGAAAAGACAAAAGTACGTCTTGGAGAAACAGATAAGCAGTTGCCAGGGGTCAGAGATGGAGGCGGGGTGTAACGATACAGGACGGCACTAGGGAATTTTAGGAGGTAATGGAGATGTTTTGTATTCTGATTGTGATGGTGGTGGTTACACAAACCTATACGTGTGTTAAAATTCACAGAACTGTACAGCTCAAAGTCAATTTTACTGTATGACAATTTAAAGAATAGAGTCAATTTTTAAAAGAGCAACATACCTGACATGAGAAACATTTCATTAACTAAAAAACAAAGTCGGTCTCAGAAATGACCTATTTATGTTTTTAGAAAAGTTTTACGTTGTGTAAGTTTACGTATGTTATGTAAATAGTTTCTAATACATAGAGAAAAGGTCAGGAAACATTAAAGCCATATTTATTGCCTGTGGCCACCTCTGGGGCCAGGAATGGACTGGGAAGAGGATGAAGAACTCTCATCCTTTCTTCTATATACATCTGTATTTGACTTTTTTTATACTGACCAGGCCTCTCTCTCATTAGATAAATGAGGAAAAGTACAAGTAGACACTCATTAATTGTTTCCTGTTTTTAAAATGGGTGTCTTAGAACTCAGGATATAAAGTATTTGTCAGTACAAAGATGGCTGCTGAGAAGGGGCCCGGTGAATTGGGAAGGATGGGGATGATGGCCCCTGGGGAGGCAGGTGTCCCAAGGGCGTCCCACGGTGCCATTTCAAAGACAAAGAGCCAATAGCACTACCCGCAAGGCTGTGCTCTGGGCTCTGAGGGAGGCTGCAAGAGACCACGCACCATTCCTGCCCACGAGGACCGGAGAGTGTACTTGGGGAGACAAGATAAAGGAAGAAGCAGAATTAACAATACAAGCCTGAGAATGATGGTAGTATCAAGTGAACCTCAGTCGTCTGGTTACCATTTAGCTGGAGTCCTCTCTCCTGTGCCATTTCATGTACTCCTCCAACAATTCCACCAGGTAATTGAAATTCATTCTATTTTATACACAAGGAAATCCGGGCTCAGTACGATTTAGGATCCTGCCCAGAGCCACACAGCCATTAAATAGAGGGGCCTGGATTCACACCAGCTCTGGGTGAGGCCAAAGCCCATCCTCTTTAGAAAGATTATTCTGTTGTAACCGAAAGTTCGGTCTCTGAACCCGATGCCAATCCAAATAACGAGAACAGAGACTTGAGTGGAAGAGGAAAGGTTTTTACTATGCCAGGCACAGGGAGCAAAGCAAGGGCTCATGCCTCAAAAATTGCTAGCTCCCCGATGAGGAATGGGTAGGGATTTTTATTTGGGGTTTTGGGTAGGGGAGGGTGGAACACGTAGCTTGTGCAGCTCGGTGCTTTCCCACCAGCCTGCGTTTGGCCTTGAAAGGCTGCTTGCAGCCAGGCGGGGGGGAGGGTGAGATAGGAGGATGGCAAGTGGGCGTCCTTTGTTGTCTCCTCTTCTTGTTTGAGGCGGGGCGGGTTCGAGCGCCGGGAGTTGAGGAGTTGAGGTCTGGGAAGCCTCCGCTCCTTGATACTCGAGACAGCGGCTTTCCTGGCAAACTCAAGGACACATGATGAGTTAAACTTCAGTGTGCCTCCAACTCCAGGCCACCTGGGCTTTTAACAATTTGTAACTCCCATTTAGTTGTAAAGCTCAAAGAGTCCAAGTTTAGAGAAACAGGTATTTACATATGAGTGGAGCTAGAGAAGCAGGAAAGGGGGTGGTGGGTTTTAGTTTTAACCCCATATCTGCTGGGTTCAATGTGGGGGAACTGATATCAGGGCTGATGTTAAGAGCCTGTAACACTGTGACCCTTAACTATTAGCTAACTGGTCGGTACTCACGGCCTAGAAGACAAGGGCTGTCCCCCTGGGTCGGTGGAACACAGCTGTCAATGGGATAATTAAAGGAACAAGAACAAAGTCCCAAATCTTCCCCAAAGACCAACAAATAATTGGTCACGAGCATGTGCGGAAACTAGAGATATGTACTTCAAAAACCATAATTTAAGAAAAAGCATGCTACAAATCTCCGTACAGCATAATCATATTAAATATTCATCATTCAGAGAAACACAGACCTTGAAGACACCTAAGAGACATCCGCCTCCCTTGAAAGTGAGGAGATTGGGCTCAGAGAGGGCAACTGTTTAGTCCAAGCCACACAGCAAGCGAGTTGCAAACCTAGCCCTGAAGCCACGCCTGCAGATGGCTCAGGGATCCCCGCACACGCCCCGAGCCTGGGAGCAGGTGGGGCTTCCTTCTCCCACGCCCAGATTTTCCCTCACTAGCCCAAGTTCAGAGTCCCTCCTTGCCTAATAACATCATTTCAGTTCTTGACGTTTTGTTTAATCACCCCCGGGGTGTTGAGCTGGTGCCCAGCCACAGCTTCTGATCTCAAAGATGGCTCCTGGAAAAGATGACATGTTGCATTAATGTAAACTCTTTCAGATAATCTCTTTGAAAAGAATTATCCTGGCGTTGTGCTATTTATATGCTGGCATGAACCCCAGAACCATTTGGACGTATTTCTGTTCACTTTGGCCTCCTCACAGCCCCTTCCCCAGCCAGAGTGAGAAGCCCATCTCTGGGGCAGGGACGGGACCCTGTGGTCCCAAAGGTGTCTGAGGATAATGGAAAGGAGTCCATGTGGTCGCTCTGATCACAGGAAGGTAGCTGGCCTGGGAAAACAGAGCCCACTTGTGGTTGTTTCATGGGCTAGATGGATGGAGGGTCCCCAGGCCACCTGAGATCCCCAGCTGAAGCAGAGTCCACAATGTGTAGCATCCTGGGGTCCCCACTTTGAGTCTCTCCCTCCAGGATTCAGTCACAAACATTGATTCTAAACCCTGGAATCAGATCCCTGAGACAGTGTAAGGAGACAGGGTGGGCGCCCAGGCGAGTCCCGGCTGGAAAGGGTGGCCTATCCCCCTTAGAGCCTCTGAGACCCTGACATCCACAAATGCTTCTGACCCTTTGTGAGTCTGTTTCGGTTTTGACCCTTGTTACCTCCGTATTCGGTAGCCAGCTCCGTTTCTTTTGTTCTATTACGTTCCATGTGACTTCTGCCACCATCGTCACCATCATCAGCGCTCGGTCTTCAAAGGCACCCGGCTTAGAAGCTGCAAGATGGGCCTGGCTCTGGCCCCAGCTGCCACTTCCTAACTGCATCCTTGACCATTGCCATGATTGCTCAGCCTCCTCCCAGGGCTGGAAGCTCAGAGCACTGTGAGGAATGTCACGGACTACCTTAGTCATCTCAGCTGCCCGAACAGAATGCCACAGCCTGGGTGGCTTGCACGACAGGAATTCGCTTCTCACAGCTTTGGAGGCTGGAAATCCAAGATGAACGTGCGGGCTGACTTGGTTCTGGTAAGGTCCTCCTCCTGGCTTACAGTTGGCTGCCTCCTTGCTGTGTGCTCACGAGATGGAGTGAGAGCAAGGAAGCTCTCTTGTGTCTCTTCTTATAAGGACACTAATCGTATAGGATCAGGGCCCCACCCTATGACCTCATTTAATCTTAATTACCTCCGTATGGGCTGGACTCCAAACACAGTCACACTGGGGGTTAGGGCTTCAGCTTATGAATGTTGAGGGGTCATGATTTAGTCTGTAGCACTGACGAAAGAACCCTGGGGACTCCTCTGACACCTCAGGCTCCAAGAAAACCAGCATCTTCCTCCAGAGGCAGCCAGTGGCCTCCTGAGTTCTCCTTTATGGGGCCAGATAAGGCTGTTAGTTCTCCAGTTAGGATTTGCCCAGAAGTGGCTGCTTCGCGGCCAAAGAGCACCCACAGGGGCCTGGAGTGAACCCCTAGTTCCTTTCTCCCCAACCCGCTCCTAGCTTAGTCCCTGCAAAGGGCAACACAGGACAAGCCAGAGTTCCCCCAGAGCTCTCTTGCCCGGGTCAGAGCCCCACCACAGCCCTCCCCTGGGGCCGGAGTCCTGCTGCTCCCTCCACCGCAGACCAGATCAACCAGTGCCAGCTCAGCACCCTCTGTGTGCGCAGCCTGCACGGGCTCCATGATTCCTGGTCCCTGGCCGTGGTTTGGGCTGACACCGCTCCCCATCTGAGCCTGGGTGATTCTGTTGCTAGAAAAGTGAGTCGTAGGAGCCAGATGCTTTGGGGCACACCCGCCCCCGAAGCTCCCAGATCCTGTCCTGTGGCAGCCCATGGATAGGGTGACAGGCTGGGTGAAGCTCACATGCAGCCACGCTCCTCCCCTGGCTAGTTCAGCATCTTGAGGGGGCTCCACTTGTGCTGCTGATGCCTAACACAGGCACTAATTTCTAAATGTTTACTTGATGACTTTAATTGAAAAGTGAAACCGCTTAAAGCTAAGTAATTAAAATCTCCTTGCCTGGATTTACAGGATTAAGACAGAGCTGGAACAGGCCCTCCCCATTTTCTGTCCCCCCACGTGTTGGCATTGGCCTTGGTCCTCTGGGCAGTGGTGCAAAGGTCCCACCTGTGACCGATGGCTTTTCCCACCCCTGCCACTTTCTGTCCAGATGGTGGAAGCTCCAGCCTGTAGGGGGCACTCATTCATTCATTCACTCCCTTCAGTCATTCATTCTCTCCATGAGCACCTACTGGGAGATGCCAGGCCCTGAGGAGGCAGTGTGAACTGGACAGGTGTGGCCCTGCCATTGAGGAGCTCCCAGCTTTGCTCTGTGACGCTGCTGGCCCAGAATCCCAGGACCACGGCAGCCAGAGAGAGGCGGGACTTTCCAGCTGACCTGGTTCAACCCTCATTTTACAGAGGTTACGGGGCAGGGCTGCCCCCCACCCCCACCCCACCCCCAGCAGCTGTTCCACAGCCAGAGACCTCCCACCCGTGGCCTGGCCCAGAGCCCCCGCCTCTCCAGTCCCTTCCCCAAGCCCCACGGAGTTAGTGACAGCACCCGGCCTCCTGACAACTGCGCTCCTAACCCTGGGCCCTTCCCTGTATCCCACAGCACCCCCCTCCCAACACCCTCCACCCAGAGAAGCTTCTCTGTAATCCTAGCCGGAAACATCAACATCTTTGAGGCAGCCAGGTGTCAGTTCCTCGCAGTCAGCTCTTCTCCCTGAACTGGCAGCACCTCAAGGGTGACAGATACAGCCCTGGAGGGACTTCACTACAGGAGCACCCAGGGCCTGCCTCCTTGGTCTGCTGTCACCTCCATCAGGCCCGGGGACTTCAGCCTTTCTGTGGAGTCGGAGAAAGAAAGACATGCATTTGAACTCCCGCTCTGCCCTTCTTAGCTTTTTCCCTGTAAAATGAGAAAACAGTTCCTGGCCTCATAGGATTGTCATGGGCATTAAATGACATAATCCACGTAAAGCACTTAGCACCAGGCCTGGTACGTGCCAAGTGCTCAGATAACACGAGTTCTTTTCTCTGCCTCTGGTACGCAGCCCATAGGCCCAGCACAGGCTTGGGCATACAGCAGGTGCTCAGTATTGGTGACTCAGCGGCAGACCCAGGCTAGGACAGGACTGGACAAGCCAAGCTGGCTGAGGAGGAGCATTCGGCTGGTTTCAGGCAGATGCATTCCAAGAACACCGCCATCCTTGGTCTGCTCTCTGGGACATCTCCCGCCCACCGGAGCCCCTGGAGAGACAGTGAGAGCATCACCTCCTCCGTGGGCCCCTGGCAACCTGGCAGGGCATGCATTCTCCTCTCCTGGGCCCTCGGCTTCTGGCCTGCAGGGTCAGCTCCGGACCTGCCCAGGCTCCCTCACTGTGCAAATCATCCTGAGACTGGGGGCCTTCCCTCTTCTCCGACGCAGGCCTGCCCCACATCCTGGGCCCTCCTCCCTCCCCAGCCATTTCCTAACCCCTCGACCTCATCCCTCCCCTGCTTCCCAGTCATAGAAGGGCCTCCTGCAGGGCCAGAAGTAGGGTGAATGTTGTTTCTTTTTTTTTTTTTTCCTTGAGGAAGATTTGCCCTGAGCTAACATCTGCTGCCAATCTTCCCCTCAAGATGCTCTTATACGAACCGCCACCAGAGCATGGCCACTGACAGACGAGTGGTGTAGGTCCACACCCGGGAACAAAACCCAGGCTGTCAAAGAGAAGTGTGCCAAACTTAACCATTAAGACACCAGGGCTGGCCCTGAATATTGTTCTTAAACCCAAAGGCACCACAGGGAAGTCAAGGTCACAGGCAGCAGAGCCCAGGTGGGCCCATCACAGAGACCAGGGAAACCCAGTGCAGTCAGAGAAGGGTGAGTAGGGGCTGGTGTGAGACAGGCCCACAGATAGGCCTTGGGGAGGTGGGTGATGGGCAACCACGTGAGGAAAGAGGGGGCAACGTCAAGATGAGGTCCCAGTGCAGTGGCCACACAAATGAGGGCTGGGGGGAAACTAGAGAAGAAGGAAGGTGGGAGCCACCGTAGACATCTGTGTGAGAGAGGTAGATGGCAACGGCTGTGGGGATGGAGAGAAAGAGGGTATGAGGAGTCTGCAAGGAGACCACAGACTGAGGACACTGGGGAGGAAGGCTCCAGGCTGCAGTGCTGGCACTGGGGGGCACGGGAGAGGGGAACGGGGGCCCCTGGGGGGCTGGCTGGGAGGGAGAAAGAAGTCAGCATGGCCGCGCCCCCTGCATCCCCCAAAGCAATGTCGTTTGCACAGTGTCTGAGTTTTCTCCATTGAACATGTGGGACTTTTATGAGCCAGAAAAAAAAATCATGCAAGCTACTTTCTAGTAAAGAAAAATAAAAAGAACATCTTTGTCCCTTACTTGCTTATGTATATTATCTACAGAATGTCTGATACTTATGAAAAAAAATCCCCATGGGATTATGGAAGAAAAAGGCAAGATGAAAAATGGGTTCTATCTAATTTGTAACTAAAATATAAACACCTGGAAGGGATGGAAAGAGGAGCTGGGGGACTGGGCCTCTCCCTCCCCCATGGTGGGTCTGCCCGCAGCATGTGACAGACCTCAGGTATCCGTACCTGCCCTGTGGCCCTGGATGGAAGCCAGCAAAAGCCCGGCCTGTCGCCAGCAAGGTGGGTGCGGAGCATCGTGTCCTCACTCTTCAACATTGGGGGCTCCCCTCCCAGGGAGTGGGAGACACAGACTATGTTGGCCAGAGCGATCGGGCCGGGCAACGCCAGGCCCTGTGGGAGTATAAACAGAACCCGGCCCCGGGGCTAGCAGGGGAGGCTTCCTGGAGGAGGAGACTCCTGGGCCAGCTTGAAGGACACGTGGAAAGTGACCAAGTGAAGAGGATGGGGCTTTCCAGGCAACAGTGACTGATTTGGAACAAAAGCTCTGAGGAGTCAGACTGCCGGGCATGAGACTTGAGGAAAATGAAAATGTCGGTGGTTTGGCTTGACTGACACCTGGAGTGTGGGAACGGGGGAGACAATGACCAGCAGAGAAGGGGCCAGCAGGGGCAGGTCACGAGGACCCGTGTGCTGGCTGACACCCCTGGGGCTGCCAAGGTAACAGGGAGCCCTTGAGGAAGCTGATAGGGCAGTGAGGGGTGGACCGAACAGGAGTGGTTTTGCGTCTCAGAGAGGCTGTGGGCCACAGTCTTGAGCGGTTTTCTTCGCCACAGTGTTGTAATCTACCAGCCTTGCCAGAGGTCAAGATGAGTTGGGTGTCTTGTCAAGATGAGTTGAGTCAAGACCAGTGTCTTATGGCTGCTGTAACAAATTACCACAAAATTGGTGGCTTAGAACAGCAGAAACTCATTCTCTTCCAGTTCTGGAGGCCAGACATGTGGACTGAGTCCCACGGGGCAGGATCCAAAATCAAGGTGTTAGCAGGGCTGATTCCTTCTGAAGACTCCAGGCGAGACTCTGTCCCCTGCCTCTCCCAGGCCTGGTGGCCGCCTGCATCCCTTAGCTTGCAGCCGCATCATTCAAATCTCTGCCTCTGAGATCACGCAGCCTCCTCTTTTGTATCAAAGCTCCCCCTGCCTCCCTCTTTTAAGGACACGAGATTACGTTGAGCAGAACCGGATGATCCAGGATAACCTCCCCATCTCAAGGTTCTTAACTTAATCACGTCTACAAAGTCTCTCTTTCCGTATAAAGTAACATTCACAGTGTCTGAATTTCCTGAGATTAAGATGCGGACATCTTTGGGGGCCTCATTCAGCCAACCACAGTGCGCCGTTTGTCAGAGCCGATCGAGTGCCAGGCTTCAGGCTGAGGATCCGGCAGGGAACAGGCAAGCACAGTGCAGCCCTCATGGAGTCTTGGAGCTGATGCAGGACCCTGGGGCTGCCTTGTGTGGGAGTTGGGAGACCTCCATGAACTGCCCCGGAGATGTTCCCTTGGGCACCTGTGTCGATGGCACACGCTTTGCGTGCATGGAGAGGAAGAGTGAGCTGTGAGCGTATGAGAGGCTGGGAGTAGGGGAATATTCAACATACTCAGAAACCCATGAGCATTGGCACTGACCGGCCACGAGAGACCTGGAGCTGAGCGGGCTCCTCAAAGACCCCAACCACGCTGCCGGTTAGCCCTTTAGTTGCTGCAGCATGGGGAGGTCCCGGTGTCCCCAGGGGAGAGGCCAGGGCAGCTGGGGTGGCCCAGGGCGGTGGCTATTCATTAGCCAATGTGGAAGTATTTAAATAAAATATGTAAATATTTTAACCCAGGAACATGGCCCTCCTGGCGTCTACCAGCTGGTTAACAGCTCTGGGTGGGGGATCCGGGAGTTTGTTTTGAACTTGTTGAGATTGAGGTGGTGGTTGAACAGCTGAGTGGAGCTGGCAGGAGGCTGGGAGCAGAGGTTTCTAGCTCCTCAGGGGATGGGGGAGGGGATGGGGGGTGCAGAGTGGGGAGCCTGGCCTCCCGCTGCCACCCTCACCAGCCCAATACCCAGATGAGTGCGTCATTGACATCGGCTCTTCCCAGGCATTGATGGAGTGTAAACATTCCACTGCCTTCCTTTTTTCCCCCTTAACTTTCCCCTAAGCATTTCTGTATTTTTCTTAAAAGCCCTTTTATTCTAGAATAAAATGTACTTGTCTTCTAACTACATCTGCAGGAGCCAGCTCTCAAGGCTGCAGACCTGCCTGCTCCTGGCTGGCTCCCTAGTCCCTCCACTGTGGCTCTCTGGGGCCAGAAGGGGGCCTCATGCCCGAGGCCCCAGCCTCTCTGGGGGAATGGGGGAGGGATGAGGGCGAGGTTTCCAGCATCTCCCGTTCCAGCTTAGAGCTGAACACTCAGTGGATGATAAAGATACAGGAAAAAGGAAGGAATGGGAATTCCAGACTGATTCCCCTGGAAGGAGTGACAGAAAGTCAGGCTTCATGAGCTCAGCAAAACCAGGACGTTTCTGTTCACTTCGTTGCTCGGTAAACTGAGACCCAGAGCGGGAGACATAAACAAAGGCAGTGTTTGTAACTAAGTGAGTGTTTGTAACTAAGGTGATTTTCTGGGCCTAATTTTAGGTGCAATCTGACTGTCCTCTACGTTTGTTCAGGACTTGCATTCATTCTAAAAGACATCTGAGCTAGTGCAAGTCAGCCAGCTGTGGCCCCAGTTCTCTGCACACTTCCTTCCTTCACCCCCAACTGGTGTTGCAGTGAAAAGAGCTCCAGGCTGTTCACGGCCTGTGAGGACGTGCACATCGACACTGCCTTTGTCACACTGGCACACGGTGAGGGCCTACAGGCCTGTCTCCCCAGCACATCGTGAACCAGCTCCTATGGAGAGAGCTCATCTCGGATCCTAGGACAGTACCTTGCATTTGGGGGCAGCATTCACTTGCAACATGCATTCACTCAACAAACATTTATCAGGCGCCTCCTTGCAACAAGACAGGAAATAAACTACAGAAGCAAAGTCTCTGCCCTCCTGGGTCTGACTTTCCAGCTGGGGAGATGGACGAAGAAACAGCAGTGTCGGAGCAAGTGCCAGACAGAAACTGAAGCCGGAGAGGGGGACAGAGTGATGGGATGTGCTGTGGCAGGTGGGGAGGTCCGGGAAGGCCTCTCTGAGGAGGTGCCATTTCAGGGAGACCTGAATGAGGCAAGAGAAGGAGCTGGGATGATACCCTGGGAAAAGCCCTCCAGAGAGAGGGGCAGCAAGAGCAAGGGCCACGAGCGAGCGGGAGGGTGCGTGGCTGGTTACAAAACGTCAAGGAGGCCGGTGTGCCCAGGAACAGTGAATGAGGACAGGAGGCCCCGGGGGGCCGAGCCGATGACAGTAGTAACACAATGAATGAATGAATGAATGAATGGGGCCTCAGGAGAAGGGAATCTAAATTTGGGCCTCAGATCTACATGATCTTGAGCAAGCCACTCTAATCCTCTATCTCCCATTTCCTGTGTATAAGAAAAGAAAATCATCGTGTGTGTCCAACTCATGGAAATGAGAATTATGCCCTAAAAGAGCCTGGACTAGGAATTAAGAGAACTTGATCTGAAGTTCCAGTTCGGACGTTTCTTAGCTGAGTGACCTCGGGCAGGTCACGTCGCCTCTCTGAGCCTCGGTTCCCTCTTCCGTAAAATGGGAGTCATACAGTCCACCCTGTCAATCTCAGCGGGTTGAGGTCTGGATCAGGTTACGTGATCCGTGTGGGAATGGAGTGTAGACTGAACCCGTCAGCCCAGTAGGGGAGCGTGTTGACTCTCTCGCCCCAGGTGGGCAGGGCCTGACGCTCCCACCCTGAGGGCTCAGACAGGGAGATCTCCTTGCCCTCTCAACTCTTCCTGGGGCGGCTCTTCCTCTAGTTTCAGTTTGCTCCTGCGTCATTCACAGAGCGCCCCACTTGCCCTTTAGAAAATGAGGTGCTCAGGCCTTAGAGGGGGAGGGAATCATCGGGCCCTCCTCCACCCACCCTCCCTCCACATTGTGTCCTGAAAGATCTTTCAAAATAGACGTCTGTCGTCCCCCCCACCACGCCCCCTGGTTCCTCAGGCCCTCCGACAGACACCTCAGCTCTCTCTCACGTCACACAGGCCCTGTGGCCCCCACTGAGCTCTCCAGCGTCCCTCTTGCTAGTCTTTGGCTACAAAGAACCAATTTTAATTTCTCTAGACAGTACCCTGTCCCATGCATCCACACCTTTGTATATACCATTTCCTTCGCCTGGAATGTCCTCTCTGGTGCCACCAACTCTGACCCAATAGTCTGGAGAACTCCTATTCATCCCACAAAACACAGTATAGTTGTCTCTTTCGAGGGCAGGCCTTCCTGGATCATGTGCTCTTTCCTTCACAGGCGACATTAGCCTTTCCTTCTGCTGTGCTCCCCTGGGTCTTCTTCATGGCCCTCTCATTGTCCTTCTACCATGACGCCCCTTGATGTGTCTGTCCTGTCCCTCCACCAGACCACGTATGAGTCTTTGCAGACAGCATCTAGGCCATCTCTGCTGTCCCAGCACCTACTGCAGGACTAGGTACCCAGTAGGTGGCCATGAAATTTTTCTGGAGAGGAAATGAAATGTACCTTGAAGGAGAGAGTCCCTCTGCCCCCAAACTGGAAGCGATGTAGAGTGATCTCACCAGTGGACAGGTGTGCAGTGGGGGTCTTTTCCACCAGGCTGCATGCGGGGGCTCTGAAGTTGGAGGCCAGCTGGCCGTCTGCATTCTGAACGTGGCGAACGCTGCGAATGACCACACCAGTGAGACAGGCATTTTCGAGGCTCTCCTATTGACCCACAAAGGAAAGCCTCTAAATTTAGTGCCCCAAAACAGAGGCTGCTGAATTAGTAGCCTCGCAAATGGCTCACGTTGGGTGGGAAGCTGAATTCGATTTGCATGTAGGAGGAGCGTTATCTGGTACCTGATGGAAGACTAATTTTATTATTAAATTATCAACACTGATTTACTGAGAAATACGGTACTGCCGGGAGCTATTTTTAACCTTCCGCCTCAGCCCCGCTCAGCAAACAAATCATCCTTTGAAGGACACTGCATTTGCAAAAGTGAATTAGGTGAATAAATATCCATCTATTCATGAAGTTTCTTTATTGAGAAATAAATAAATAACAGCCCCTGAATGCCTTCATTGTCCCCCTGGCAGGTTTCCACGAGGATGACAGCTTCTGCTGAGCACGGCACCGATGGCGGCAGGGCCACGGTGACAGGCGCCCGTCCAAGAGAGGGTGGGAAAGGCCCTGGCCTGGGTACCGGCCCGGGAACTCATGAGGCTGGGGCCTGGGCCAGGGCTGGTGGGATTGGCAATGTCTTCCCTACCCCCTGCACGTGGGTGGGGACAGTCCCGGTCCAGATAAGCACCTGAAGCATCCTCTCCCCAGCCAGGCAGGATGTCAACTGGGGTATCAGCCTGGGGCAGCTCTGCCACTTACTATCTCTGGGAACTTGGGCGAGTTACTAACCTTCCTGTGCCTCAGTTTCCTCATATGTAAAACGAAGATAATGGTGGTTGGGAGGATTAAATGAGACAACATATTTAAAGCGCTGAGAAGAGACCCTGGCACATAGCAGAGCCTAGTAAATTTTACCTGTTGATACAGTCGTCATCCTTGTTGGGACAGGGAGAAAGACACAGACAGAAGCATCCCTCGCGGGCGTCCCGTGACATCTTGGAGGAGGACAGGCCTTGAAGTCAGACCTGGGTTTCAGTTCCAGCTCCACCCCACCCAGCTGTGTGACTCTGGGAGAGCTACTGTACCTTTCTGTTTCTCAGGTTCCAAGTCCATGAAGCAAACATAGTCACACCTACCTCTGAAGGGAAAAACGAGGTCACAAAAGTCAAGCTTGCAGCACGGTACCTGGCACTGAGTACGTGGCAATAAACAACGGATGGACAGTAACAGGAACGTTACTCTTATTAAGATTACTATAGCCAGTCACTCTTTTCCTGAATTCTCTGTGCTCCATTCTCCCTCTTTTTTCCCTCTCCTCCCACAACCTGGTGTCCGTCTGGGATAAAATAAGAATCAAGAATCCACCCTGAAGGAAAAAGATATGCTCAATTTCCTGAACTGATGGTATCTTTATTTAAAATTTTGATATTTTGTTTATCATGGATTACATTGATTTTGATGGTTTAAATATTGCATTAAAATTATTTATCCTGGTAACTGAGTTTTTCGGCACCCCTTAAATTGTGCACCTCACCCTAGTCCTGGCCCTGCGTGGGCGTCAGAAGGAGCCTCCGTGGGGGGTCAGGGGAGGACAAGAAGCTCCCTTCGGCTGTGGAGCAAGGCGGAGGGAGAAGCGGGCGGAGGCGGCCGGCTCACGATGGGCCGGTCCACACACTTTGGGACCTGGAGGTTCCCTCTAAGCACGGCGGAACATGGGAGGTCAACCACACAAGGAGCCGCAGGTGAAGCGGGCGTGAATGGTGCTGGGCTTTCCTTTGCCCCGTCCTCCTGGGATGGGAATAGTGGAGAGGCAGTTAGGAAAACCCTGCCCGGGCCTCTGGCCCTCTGCCGCTGCCGCCAACACCCGGGACTGACGGCTTCTCGCACGGTGGAAACAATTACTTGCTGTTTGACGGCTGGAGCCACGGGATCCCTAACTTGGCAACCGTGTCAGTGCAGTGGTGTGAACGGCGGCAGCTGGCGGTGGGGAGTGGGAACTAGCTAGGCAGCTGCCCAAAACACACATCTTCGAGGCAAGCTCTCACGGTGCTCAGGTCCCGGAGCTCAGCGGCAAGACGGCCTCTTCCTGTCCCCAGCCTCGTGAGCACCAGGCCGGGCAGCGGGCTTGCTCCTTCCTTAGTCCCACGAGAAGCCCTCCCCTCTGACTAGGAACTTAGCAGAAGAAGAGTAAGACACAGACACAGAAGTTTCTCCCTCTGCAGCCAGACGACTCGACACTGACGCTGACCAAGCACAGGACCCAGGAAGTGCCCTCCAGAAATTGGGGTGCCCATGCAAGGTACCCCCTGCAACCCCTCAGCAAGGGTGGCCAGCTGAGCAGCCTGCAGCCAGGGGCCAAGCAAGGGTTCAGACAAACCCCACACGTGGCATACGGCACAACCAAACTCAAGGCAAGAGGCGAGCTGTGCCCCAGACTTTCAGGGTCTGCAGAAGTGGCAGGAAGCACCTGGGCTGTGCCTTAGGTGAGAAGCCCGCTCCCTGGCTGCCTCATTCATTGGTAGCAGAGACCTTGAGCTTTGCCTCACGATTTCACTCTCACCACTGGGGAACTTCTTGTCCTCTGATGCCAGTCACTTGGGAGTGGACCCATCAGAGGTTGTCATGCTCCCTCTGGGCCAATCACTGATGGGAGAGCTCGGTGAGAGTCCTACCCCCATTTCTCTCAGTAAGGAGCTGTTTGGAGAAAGTGAGGAAGGGCTGAATGGAGGCTTCTGGAAGCTCTGTCACTGATCAGAGAGTTCTTTTGGGTAGGGATTGTCTCACTTCTCGGCACCTTACCCAGGGCCTAGCACACAGGTGTGCACTGAATGTATGGATGTTGGATAAATGGATGAATGTGTGGATGGATGGATGGATGGATGGACAGATGGATGAATGGATGACTGGATGGATGGATGGATGGGTAGAAGGCAGATGGATGGATGGATGCTCTAGTTGGTATATCCAGGAGGTTATGGGAGGGCTGGAGTACATGTAGGAAAGCGGTCTGCTCTATATAGCCTAGAATAGGGGTGGGGATCTATCTGCTTGCTCCCGCTCCCATCACGTTTACACATTCAGACCCCTCACTTTGAGCCAACAAAAGCCCTTAGAATCGACTGAACTGACTAGGAGGCCATTCTCAGCATGACTGTTAACCAGCTCTGTGGCCTCAGACCGTTCCCTTCATTTATCTTAACTTAAGTTTCCTCTACTGGTAAATGGAGAGGAACAGTTGACTCACCCAGAAACCAGGGTCGTTACAGAAGTCAAATGGAAAGGAGCTCTCTGCAATCTCACTGTGCTGCTGAGTGTGGGGACTGGAGTGTCACTACAAACGAGAGAGAAAAGAGCTGCCAATGTGCTTTAGAAAGTATCCATCAAGTAAAATAAAATACAGGAAAATGCTGCATGACCAGTGGCTGCATCTGTGTTTCCAGGACATCATGATTTTGGTTCCTTTAGGCAGCTCAGGGACCCTCCTAACACCCACGCCCCTGCCCTGAGACGTTGCTCCTCCCCAGCCCCTGACTCGCCCATCATCCAGCCCTCAGCCTGGACCCCATCCCACCTCTGACCCACTCCCAGAACAAACTCCAAGCACATTCAAAGAGAGTCAGCCACAAAGTTTATTACGTGTATTGGCACGGAGAGGAATAAGCCAATGGCATAAAACCCTTCCATCTTTCCTGCGTGGGGTAAGAATGGCCCGAGTAATAGGACATGCTGGGCCAGATGCAACACCATGACAGTGGACACTGTCAACCCCAACATGTACAAGCACCCGCATACACATGCGCCCCATCCCACACACAAGCATCCCGGCCACAATAAACCTACACAAACACACTACACACATACACTACATACACACACACACCACACATACACACGGATAGAAAGGCTCCAGGAGACCCCTCCTAGAGGCAAGCTGTGCCTCCCCGGCTTTGGCCATGCTGGTCCTTGCCCCCTAGAATCGCATCTCAAACTCTTGCCGGTCCTCCCTAGATGTGGTCTTCCAGGAGATGGAAGGCTCCACGGCTCCTTGTTTCTCCTCTCCTGCCCGCCCCCTCCCCACCCTCACCCAGAGCTCAATGACTCCCTCCTTGGTGCCATCTCCTCCCTGCTCTTGCCCCCGGCCCTTGTCTGGCTCCTCTCCTCCATGGAGAGGGTCTGCAGGCCTGGGACACATCTCAAGACATTTCATACCCCAGGACCCAGCACAGAGCTCAGTGTAGGTAGGGTAAGCACTCAATAAGTCTTTGGAGAAGAAATCAATAGCCAGCAGATTTTCATCGTGTGTTTTTTCTGCTCAGCCTCATTGCAAGTCCCCTAAGGATGATGACTGTAACTTATATGGCAAACCCTGACTCAGGGGTCACCACCTCCGGGAAGCCCTCCTGATCACTCCAGCCCTCCTGGGCCCTCTTGCTTCCAGATGGAGATCCCTTGTACCCAGAGCAGCCATCCAGGCAGCCCCTCCCCATGCGCGTATGGTCTCCCCACACCCCTCAGCATCTCTGCTGTGCAGAGGAGGGGCTTTGTGCCCACACAGAGCTGGGCTTGAACTCGGGCTCTGCCACTTCTTAGCCGTGGGCCTGGAGCACACGTCAGTTACCTTCTCAAGTCCCAGTGCCCTCGGCTGTGAGATGGAAAGAATAATACCCATCTTGTAGGGCCACAGAGAGTTTTAAATGAGGTCACGTTGATGTGGATTAAAGCTGCCCCAGGTAGAGAAGCCCAAGGTGACCTGGCCTACATGCCAATCTATATGACCCGGTGGATTTTTATGGTATGAATTAGGGCTGCCCCAGGGAGAGAACCCTGGGCATCCTCACCTACATGCCGATCTATATGGCCAGATTCGTATCTAAAGTTATACGACCGCACAATAACCAGACCCCATCTGCACTGAAATCATCTAATGACTTTTTACATCATCTTTTCTTTTTCCAGTACAAATAAGTCACGTACCCATGCCTTATAAATTTAGCCCTAACCCTCAACTCAGGGCAGCAGCAGGAGCTCTGACTGCCCATGGGTCCTGTCCCCATGCTATTCCGTACTATTCTCTAAATAAAAGAGCACCACTGCCAGACCTTGAGAGTCCAAGAAATCTTTCTGTCGACTCTTCGGCTGGCCTTCCCTGCATCAACATGAGCCATGTGTGCCTCGTAGTAAGTACTCATCAAGGAAAAGGAGTACTATGGCTGTTATCACTGATAATTATTACTCCCGTCATTAGCCAGACTGAAGGAGGATAGCGACCAGGTCCCCTGCCACGTGCTATGTGCACAGTGGATACCCCATTAAGCAGATTTTGAATGGAACACATGGCGGAGCTGGTTTTCAAAGGCTCGAGGTCAGCAGACTTCTCCCATCGGACTCTGTGGCCTTGAACAGGGTCTGGATGTGCCTGGTGTGCATCCTGGAGCTGGGGAGAGAAAGAAGAAACTAGCCTTCCGAAGACTTGTAAGGTCCATATCGATCTCACGGGGAGGGTCAGGTCTGAAAGGGGCCTGGACTGCATGCCCTCAGTGGACACTCTCCAATGGGCCACGCTGGCCGCCCCCTCCCCCCAGCCCCAGGAGCTTTAGCAGGATTAGCGGGTGTCCTTACTATGCATGGCGAGAGGCCCTGAGCCACTGGGCTGTGCCTTCAATTTGAAATGAAGCCGTGATGGAGCTGGGCCGTCAATGGGAGTTTGCATATTTATGCAGCAGAGCCCCGAGACTTAGTCACGGCTCCAGGCCCAATTATGCAGGGGCTTATTAGCCTGGGAGTCAACAAGGGAGCCCCACAAGGATCTGCACAGGATTGTTGCATACATACCAGCCTATGGGCAATGCTTACCACGTGGCTCATCCTCTCTGGGAGGCCAAGGCATGAACAGTGGAAAAGGCACTGGGTTGACTTCTAGCTTTGACATACAACTGTTGAAAATGGACTTCCCCCTCCTCATCTGTGAAATGGGTGCAAAGTAAAATGGCTTTACTCACAGGCTCACAGAAAGGATTGCAGACACGTTCGAGAAATGCCCTTGGCAGCACCTACCCCACTGTTGTGCGGATAAATGCCAGCTGTTGACACTGAAATCTTTCCCCTTCTCATCCCAAGCAGCCTTGGTTTGATGATTCCTGAAACGTGTCAGTTCAGGGGAGAACAGCGGTCCCTAAGAATTATTTTAAACACACCTACCATCCCTGGGTCTCAGGCACTTACTCCTTGCCTCACACTGTGTTAGGGCATCTCTTTAATCCTCCCAATCACTCATGTGGTAGGAGCACTGGCCCCATTTACAGAAGGAGACAGCGAGGCCCAGCAAGTTAAATGTCTCTCAAAGTATTGCAGAATCAGTTCATGGCAAAGGTGTATTTGAATCCAAGTTCAAAGATTGTAGTTGAGTCCCACTGAAGATCAGCAGTTTAGAAAAGTTGGGTGGTGTGCAAGGAAAAGTGACTCTTTTCAAAATAAATGGTTGAATGCCGATAATAATGAACTTATTGAGCACCTCCCCTTAACATAGTTGACACCCATTAGCTCATTTACTCCACCCACGAGTCTTAAGGAATAGGTGGCATTTTACAGAAGATAAACCCATAGCTCAGAGGAGTTATGTGACAAGCCTCACATAACCAACAGGCCAGTATGAGAGACAGGGGCATTCAATTACAAGAAGGAGGGCCTTTGAATCAGACAGACATGAGCTTCAATCTTGGGGAGTTTCCTTGCTGTGTGATCTTGAGCAAATCACCAGCCCTCTCTGCGCCTCAGTTTTTTTACCCTCTCCCGGAGTTGTCATGAGAAGTTTTCAGCTATTTAATTTGCTGAGCCTCACTTCCTTTCATTGTTCAGATTAAGCAAGATAACATAGGTAAAGGGCTCAATAAAAAAAGTAGTTAAAACCACTTTTCTTTCTCTATCCACTCTGCATCATGACCTGGTTGCCTTCAAATGGCAGGGCTATTTTGGTGCACTCAGCTGCTGCCCACTGCTCAGTCTGGTTCCAGGGCACACATCAGATGCCCAGTGTGGCCTGGCATCCCTGCGCCTGCGTCAGTCCCTTCAGCCGGCCTGGAGTCGCCAGGATTGGAGCAGAGGGTCCACCTTTCCCCGTTGCCGTCCCCCACACCCAGGTGCAGAGCATCTGGGAGAGACAGCAGTGCCCAGCCCTGGACGAGGGAACTGCAAGGGAGGAAGAGGGGGGAGAAGGGGCCATCCTCCGAACCTCAGGTCTGGGGCCCTGGGTACATAGCTGAGTAGCCAGACGGAAGCCAAGTTCCTGCCTGCTTTGCACCCATGAAACCGTGGGCTTGCGAAACGCTGCATGTACCTGGAGGAAAAGGGCTCATTGACTAATTCCCACAGAGGCCCATGCGGGCGCGCAGACACACACCGTTAAAAGGCACAGCTCTGCCAACCAGTTGCCCAGGAGTCAAAACAAGAGTGGTAATCTCCCTAGGAGATGCTTGGGCATCGTCAGGGCTCAGAACTCCAGTGGCCCTGCCCCCATGAACCTTCACCCTCCCTCAGCTATACTGCATCTTTCACAAGGTTTGAAAAGCTGGAAGCAACACAGGCAGCAGCCAAGCCCCATCCTAACTGGAGCCTGGAGAACAGGGTCTCCAGCGCCGCCCCCAGGAGTCATCTTCGCGCTGTGCCCGCAGGAGCAGAACTGGGCTGGCCGGAGTTGATCTCTTTCTTTAATTCCCTCAGTCCCAGGGGAGGGGCTGCTGGCTGTAGATGATATACCACCAGGTAGACAGTGAGAACAGGAGGGGAAGCCCTTGAATCGTCTGTAAATTGGATAGAGACATCGTTTACATTACTCTGAAAATAAGGGGGCATTTTCCCACAGGAGGGCAGAACCTGCTCGAGGTGAGGAGCAACCCTGTTGGCAGGAGCTCTTCCTCTGCCAGAGCAGGAAGGTCAGAAACAGCTTGAGTTCTAGAGGGGGAAGACTCGTTTAACCAATGTAAGTTGATCGCCAATGGGACAACGGCGCGCACCTCGGTCAAGAGAACCGGGGCCCGGCCCGAACCGTCCCAGGCGTCGTTCCAGAGCCGTCATCCCGAGAAAGAGCAGGTGCAGAAGCGTGTTGAGAGTTTTATATTCTTCATGAACAAATCCACACACGTGCATCTGAAAAGTCTGGAAGAATACAAACCAAGCTGCTAACAGAAATTATCTTTGGGGAAGGAGATTGCATAAGGAGAGAGAGAATTTTGACTTTCTGTTTCATATTTCTCTATATTGTTGACATTTTCTGCAAGTGCATATTGTGTCAACAATCTTCCAAAAGATGTTTTTCCTTTGGAGAAAATAAAAGAATCCTGACAGCACAGGCACCAACTGAAGCACCCTGCGGGAAGCGAGGCTACCGCCGAGTGGCCCCAGGAGGCTGAGGACCATCCTGGAGGGCCTGGGGAGGGAATCAAATTAGCCCAGAAGCCACAGCGTGGCGGTGCTCGTGTGTTCATGCCAACTGGATGGTTCTGCTGATTTCTAGAGGTGTAACCAGGGCCTTGAAGGTTGCAATAAATGCTCCTTTGTACACTGTCTTCCCCATTCACCCAAACCTTACAAACTCAGAGGCAGGGGCTGGAGGCGGGTGGGGACTCACTGGTTAAGAGCAGTGTTCAGCTTGTTGGGACAATCCCCTCTGATCCCACTGTAAAGTCAGACACGCAAGTGGAGATCTTTCCAAAATCTACCCTCTCAAGATCCCCTAGGATTCACCCATTCATGCAGCCAGCCAGCCATCCATTTCACAAGTATTTATTGAGCAGCCACTGTGTACCAGGCGCTATTCTAAGTGCTGGGGAGGGGGGTTCAGTGATGACCAACACAGATGATGCTCAGTCTGCCCTCGTGAAGCCTACGGTCCACAGGGATGGCACATCACCAAATATGTGCTTATGGCAGCGTGGCAAGCCCCGTGGTTCAGGTTCTAGATCAGGGTCCTCTGGACTTTCAGGGAAGGGGAGAGGAGGAAACCCTTGAGCCCCAGGCTGAGGGCTAGGGGCTACTGGAAGTGACCTGCCAGCTGAGCCATGAAGGAGGCATGGGAACGAACCCAGAGAAGAGGTTTCCAAGTAGAGGGAACAGCATGACTAGTGTAGGGAACAGTAAGAAGGGGGAGAGTGAGAAGTCCTGGAAACAAACAGATGACACAGATATTAGGAGAGAGCAGACACTGGGGCGGCCTCCACAGAGAGCCTCTGACGCTGGCTTCACCTGCAGAGTGTTTGCCGGGGAGGTTCTTTTGCATCAATGCGCCCTCGTTGTGGTTGGTCTTTGAGGTGTCACCTCCCTGCCCCACCCATATTCCCAAAAGAGTTTGGACTCTGGGGTAAGACCTTAGTGTCACTCCTGGCCCTCACCTTCAGCAAGTCACTTAACCTCTCTGAGCCTCAGTTTCCTCATCTGTAAAATGGGACTAATAACAATACTTACAACACAGGGCTTTTGTGAGAAACAATTGTGCCCTGGTACCAACTCCTGGCATATCCTAAGGTCCTAATAAGTAAAACCTGTAGCTCTGTGTGATTGCCCAGGATGTGGTAAGTGTCAAAGCTCAGCGATGGCACGTGGGGGGCTCAGTGCACTATTCCATTTACTTTTGAGTATTTTTGAAATTATTATGACAAAATTTATCTTTAAAAACCACCATTCACGCTGTTTACTGCAGTTGCCACTCTGATCCATGCTTCTTTGGGGAGTGCTCCTGTTTGCTGAAGGAAATTAGCACATGGCAGTAACAGGACCCAAACATTCCTCCAAAATTCCTCATTTCCACCTGCCAGCTTTCCCCTCCGCAGTGTTCTGGGGGCCCTGGGGAGACCCCGTCCCCCGCCCGGCCCAGCCAATTCCATGAGTTGGTTTCAACGCCAACATCAGAGCTTCAAAATCAGGTATAAGAAAGAAGTATTGAGGGGCCAGCCCCGTAGCAGAGTGGTTAAGTTCTCACATTCCACTTCGGCGGCCAGGGTTTCACGGGTTCGAATCCTGGGCACGGACATGGCATGGTTCATCAAGCCATTCTGAGGTGGCATCCCACATGCCACAATTAGAAATACACAACTATGTACCGGGGGCTTTGGGGAGAAAAAAGAAAAATAAAATCTTTAAAAAAAAAGAAAGACCTATTGAAACTTACATTTTTAAAATTTCTAATCTAAAAAATAGAAAGAAAATCAAGCGTTACTAATACTGAAATATGGATTGAAACTGTGCACTCAAAGAATGAAAGTGCACAGCCTTACCTGTGACTCATAAAAGAACATATTTTCTTGCCTAAGATTCTGGAAAAATGGCAAGTTGAAGGGAAGTACATGGATTAACGCTTGTTTCTTTTTGTTCCACCCGAGGAGCCCTGTCTCCAAACTTGGTTCTCCAGCTGGAACACAGATACTGATTTGAATGTGCAGATCCTTTAATGAATATAAATACAAAAAGATAGACATTTTTTTAAAGTATGGATTGGCAGTAGTATACATAAATCATTGATAAGTCAAATACATATATTGGATGTGAGTGCTCAAAAAAGGTTTCTCCCATAGGACTGCATGATCAATGAAGTTTGGAGCAACCAGTCTCCACAATGTGGCCCCTGCATAGTGTCATCATAGCTCCACGCAGAGCGGGGCCTGGATGTTTTGTCTTGGGTGCCCAAGAGAGCCACCTGCTCACACAGATAACAAGAAAATGTAGCAGAAGGCATAACTTCCATCTTAATTTCCAGGGCCAGGTGTGTATCTCATGCACTCAGGTGGTCCTGAAAATAATTAGTCAACATAGATGTGGACTCTGGCAGTGAAGAAAGTGCCCTCTCGCCAATCATGGACAGCCATGCTCACTTCAGCTAAATTCTCTGCACCTACAAAGTGCCCCCTTTCCCACCACCAAGAGGAAGAAATGAGAGCCAGTACAGGAGGAGACAGTCAGTGGGCCCCAAGGAGAAGGCATTGGGGGAGGGGATGCTGATGGAGACAGACAGGTCCGAATGGAGCATTTGGAGCGTGTGACCTAAGGGTCCCACTGGGCCATCAACACTGACCCCAATGCCAGGATGCTCAGCTAAGTTCCTCAGGAGTGGGAGCCTCTGTCTGGGGTGCTCTCTCAGGACCAGCCCTGCGTCCCTGGTCCAGCCTCTTCCCATCTGGCCGTTTGGAGGAGCTGAGGCTCCTTAGAGCAGAGGAAGGGCTAGGAAGTGAGTCACACCCTTTTGCTCTCCTCTCAAAGGCTTGGGGACCTGGGAGGCGGATGTGCCCCATCTGTGCAGTCAGGCAGGGGCCCGGCCTGTAGGTCTGAGTTCAAGTTCCAGCTCAGTCTCTGACAAGCTCGGTGGACTTGGGCCAGTCTAGGACCTCTCTGTGCTATATTCCCCACTTCCCAAATGGGCACAAGAATGCCTTTCCTATTTACTGGGAGATGCCAGCATGATAATCCCAACCTAAGAACACAGTTAGCAAATGGACCTAAAGCAATTAGGAAGTTAAAAGAACACTTTATAACTATGATTGGTAGTAATTCTCTACTCAACTAGAGACAAGGACAAGTGTCTGGGCAGATGGTTTCTTGCATTCCACATGCACCCCAAGACCGATGGCACACAAAGGTGGTGTAGGGAGGCCTAGTCTCCCCATCCGCCCCTGCCCCTTTCTCAGGGAGTCCTCGAGAGAGATCATAGTAGGATCATGGACCTCAGTGGGTCATGAGGGGCCTGCCTGGGACATGGAGAGTGCGCAGCCGCAGAGAGGTCGCTCCTGAGCGGGCAAGCTCCTATCACCAGCCCTGCCTCCTGCCTGCCGCCTCATCAATCTATCATCCTGTTAGCAGCTGACACCTCTGGCAGCACCTCCCGGCAGCCCGGGCATTAGAATTGCAAGAAGCCCGGTTGCACCGGGGAATACAGATGGAGGAATCTCAGATTCAAATTCGTCTAAGTATTGTGAACAGCCAGACCCGGGCAAGGCGTTTCTACTGCCCTTCCACCAAAGAGGAGTGGTGGGGCTTTTGTTAGAAGTACAAATTGCTTCTTAATGCAGAGGATAAAGCTGGGCTCCAGCACCTCCTTAGAAATTCCTCCCGTTCCCAGGAAAGCCACCGCTGCATGTCAATTTTAATTTTTGAAATTTAAACCAAGGGCTTTGTGTCTAAGCTCCATCTCATCGGAGGAAGGGGAGGAATAAGTCAAAAAGGATTAGGGGCCTGCTGGGGATTGCAGATCCATAGCAATTAGATTTCATTTGGGTCTCAGACATTTGGTTTTAATCGCATTTCTGGATGATACAATCGACAAGGCATCAGAAATTGATACGTGTGCAACCGTAGATGGGGCCCGACACTGCCCTTCCCGGTTCCTGAGCTCAGCTGGGTTTGGGCTCCACAATCAGCAAGGGTGGGGTAGGTGGAGAATTGGGACTCAGTTTGTGTCTAGAACTGGGGGGACGGTGGCTTGTAAATATATATTCATTTTCCCCCTAGGTCTCTTTGAGCACTTTACACCTAGACTCAAAGCAAATGCAGTCACTGCTAATATTCAAGTGAATGACAATAAAACATTATTCAAACAAAGTAAGAGCACACAGAGGAACAGTGACAGCTATAGGACTCTAGGCGGGGGCTACAATTGTCTTTTAAATGAGAGTCACAGCTTTCAGCACCCTCCAGGAGCTAAAGTCGAGCACAATGCTATTTGGGGGCAGACATACAGCTATGAACACTGTCACCCCCCACAGTGACAGGGACCTATGAAGACGTGTGTGTGTGCACGTGTGCAACATGGATTAGTGATGACAACCACAATATTATATCCACATGGTTTGTGTGCGTGTATTTCCAGTCTTACACACAGACACACTCTGGGTTTGCCTCCACATACACTACATGTCTCTTCAAACAACTGGTCAAAATGAGCGCAGTAGGTAGTAACAGGTTGCTAACTGGTTATTTTGTAGATAACTTACTGTTTATTGGAAATTAATGATGCAACAGCAAAACAAAAAAGTAAAAAAAAAAGGCAAAACCACGTGGGGTGCCTTCCTAACCTGGGTGTGTGGAACTCCCAGTGGAAGTGAATAGAGGGGACCGAGCAAACACCTTGGGGTTCAGAGCCGGTGCCCCACACCGCCGTGCAAACGGGAAGGGAAGACTCCAGAAACGGGCATCCCTCTCCGAGGGAGAGTGTCTACCTCCCCGACCACACAGTTCTGGGTGCATTCAGGGAGCTGGAGGACCCACAGATTGGCCTCGGTTACCAGCCCCTTTGAGAGATGCGGCCCTGGCTGGTGTGTGGGTACCAGACACATGCTGAGTACCCTGTGTGCCTGAGTGGGGGTGTTTCTCCCGGGGACTTCCTGCACTTCCTTCTCTGGGCAAACATCTCAGTGATCACCTGCTGGCAGGTGCCTCGTTCATGCCTCCCATTTTGCAGAAATGCCTCCTCTTTCCCTTCCTGTTGCAGAAGCTCCTGCCCTTTGACCTCCACCCACAAAGCTGGCAGCCTTAGAGATCCAGCCGTCCTCTGGTCCCGTCCTGTCAGCCTCTACCTCTCTCAGCACCCTCCTCTGGGCCCCTCCTGTTCATGGCTGCAGCCCAGGGGAGGACTCCTCCCTTAAAGGGTAGGACACCGCTACCCCATCTCCCCATGTCTTTTCACCCACCCCAGGCGGCAGGGACAAGGCAGTGGCTGGCAAGTAGGGCATAGATGGGGCTGTTTAGGGTCCAGTTAAGGTCATCACACCAAGGTGAGCATCTGGAGGTGGGGTCCTGGGGCCACGCTGACAGAGACATCGGAGCCTATAGTCTAAAAACATAATTTAATGCATCGCGGTGGGTCTGAGTTGGGAGTGTGGTGGAGAGGCGAATTTTCCGTTTGCTGGGATTCTGCTGCGGGAGGATTTGTGGCTGACAGGGAAATTTGCACAAGTATTTTGGGTCACAAAGAAGGACGCCCCAGGGAGCTTGTGCTCACTTTGGCCTACCTCGAGGGCCAGGTTGGCCAGGGCGGGGAGCCCTCGTCCCAGGGCACTTAGAGGAGGAGGGGGACTGGAGGAGGGCAGGCTCCTGCCCCGCCTGTCCAGTCCAGTCAGGTTTGCAAAGTCTGCGCTGCTGCTGCTGCCACTGCCACTGGGGCCGCAGGGGTTCAGGTTCACGCTCATCTTGCCACTTGGTCTCCCCCTCTCCCTCCCCGGGTTGGGGACAGGGACCAGGAGCACAGCCTGGAGCGTGATGAGTCGCAGACACACCGAGGTTGGGAGCAAAACAGGGAGGACAGCAGGGATGTGTCTTTTCCAACGATGTCAGGAAGTGTCATGAAGCGAGAGCGGTCCTCGCCAGGGAACAGCGCGCCCCCAGGGGCATAGGGCGGCCTAAAGCCACCCCACCTCGCGCTCCCTGTGCCCCTAATCCGGGTACAGAAGAAAGCCGGAGAACGTGCTGTACTTGTTGTTATTGCCTCCATGCGCCTTCCCGCCGTCCAACTTCACGTACACCTCGTCTCCCGAATCGAGGTGCAGCACCACGCTGTTACTGGCGTAGTCGTAGTTCTGGTCAGCGTCCTGCGCGATGGCGCTGGCCCGGACCTAAGGGCAAGCGGCCACAGCGGGTGGGCCAGGGCCCCTCTACCTGGGCCCCTGCCCGGCCCCCACATGGCGCGCTCCCTGGCCGGCCTTCTGCCCGCGGCTTCAGGGCCCACGCTCCCACCCAAACTCCACGCTCTCTCCAACTTCGCCAACTCCTTCCCGGTCCCCTTCTCTCCGCAGCCGGCAAGTCCGGGAAGGAGGGAGAGAGCAGGCTTCATAGACACTGACCCAGAGGGGAAGGGCGGGAACCAGGGGCCAGGACTGAGAGGAAAGGAGACTGGGTGGCAAAGGGGCGACCGGGGCGCACAGGGGGAGCTATAGAAGAATGAGGTTTCCGAGGAGCCCACGGGGCTGCAGGAGGGTTTGCAAGTAACCAGAGAGTGAAGTTTGGGTAGCAGGATCCCTGGGACCTTGGGCACCACCTCTGGCGCTTCATTCCTGTAAACGCGACCAGGGCGCATTGGGAAACAGGACGCTGTGGCGCGCTCCCTCCCGGGGATCTCTCCGGCGCTCGCGAGTAGGGAGAAAGGAAGCTAGTTTCCTAGGCGGTTCGGGCCGCGGGGTGGGGACGAAGGTCTGCGGGGATTTGCCGGAAGGGGTGGGGGTCGGGGGGTCACTGACCTGCCCATTCTTGCAGAGGTCCGCCCACATGCTGGTGCCGTCGCCGCCGCGCATAAGGATGTGATAGGTGAAGAAGTAGATGCCGCGCACCTGGCAGCTGAACTTGCCGGTAGTGGGGTCGTAGTGATTGCCGAGATTGGTGACCACGTCGTCGAACTTGAGCACCTCGTAGCCTTCGTGGGGGCTCTTCAGACCCACGTAGAAGGCGATCTTGGGACCGCTGAAGGCGGCGCTCAGCGCGCCGGTCACTTCGCCCTCAGAGTCGCCGCCGCCCCCGGTTCCGCCACCCACCACCCCGACACCGCCTGCAGCGCCCGCGGTCAGCTGCAGCCCTGGCAGCCCGGGCCGCCCCGAGTCGCCCTTCTCCCCCGGGGGACCCCTGGGTCCAGGCGGGCCCGGCTCTCCAGGAGGCCCCCGTGGCCCGGGCTTGCCGGGTCGCCCTGGATCGCCCTTGGGTCCCTGGATGAAAGGAGGCGGAGGGTTGGCGCTCAGGTCCTGCATGACTTCCAGGGCGGCAGTGCTGGGTCCTGGCGGCGGCGCCTTGGCGCCCGCGGGCCCTCCACCGGGTGCGGCGCTGTATGGGTCGCAGATCATGCGGCAGGTGCCCATCATTTCGTAGTGCGCTGCGCCGGGGGGCGCCGCCTGCAGCAGCAACGGCACGGCGATGAGCAGCCCCAACGCCATGGCAAGCAGCACGCCGACGGCCGCCAGGCAGGCGCGCCGCCGCCGCTGCCACAGCCGGGAGGCGACCGCCACCAGCTCCTCCTTGCCGCCCGGGGAGGTAATGGTGGGGCGGCGCGGGCGGCCCCGCTCCCCGCGCTCGGGGGCCGACTCCGCGGGTCCCGGCCGCGCCCCCGACGTGGCGACCCTCGGCTCCGGGCGCCCAACTACTTTAGCGAGAGGCGCCCCGGCCCAGGCGCCGCTGCCCACTGCGCTGGGGCTGCTCGGGAGAGCCACGGAGCCCGACGCGCATGGCGGGGGGCGCACAGGACAAGCCCGGCGCCCCACGGTCCAGGCGGCTGCCGGGGAGCTCCGGGTGCGTGTCCGGCGTCCGGCGCGGGCTCGGCGGCGCTGCCTCCTGCCCCGCTCGGCGGGGCTCGGCGGGGCTCGGCGCGCAGTGAGGGCGCCCGGGCTCCGCGGCGCGCTCTGCTCTGCTCTCCCGCTGCTCGCTGGCTCCCGCGCGGAGGGGGGACCCAGCTACCCTGACGTAAGGAGTCCGGGGCTGAGCGGCGGAGGCGGCGAGGCAGCGCGCGCTGCCATCACTCGGGAGACGGCGCCCTCATGTCATCAGCCTTCGGTCCTCCTCCTATCGAGCGGCGTCCTCGGCAGAGGCAGCAGAGGCGCGGTTCCTCGGGCGGCGCCTGGGAGCCACAAGTGGGTGCAGCGGGCGCAGCCCCGAGCCCTGGCGCCTCGGACACACCCACTCGCCGCCGCACTCACGCGCCTCCCATCCACCGCGCACAGACGCCCACGCGCGCACTCCCGGGCGCACGCTGGCACCTCCACATGACCGCGAAGGCGCCCGGAATCCTGATGCCAGCAAGGTCCTTGGGGATCACCTAATCCATCCTCCTGCCTGCAAGCGGGACCAGACTTTCACCCCGCAATTCGACGAGAGCCCCAGTCCCACGAGGCCCTGGAGCGAAGGACTTTCTGAAAGCCCTCCGGCGTTGCTTCTTCAGAATGAAATACACCTCTGTCCGGAAGGTCTTTCACACAGCTAACCTGAGGACTCCAGGCTGTTAAATAGGCTCCTAGGACCACCCCACCAACTCTTGGAATGACTCTGAAAAGCCCAAAGCCCCAATTCGAGTCTGTTAGTCTCAGCCCCTTTCTTCCACCCAGAAAATGGGGCTGTAGAAGTTCACTTAGATAGGCAGATCCTTGACACCCAGCACTTGGTGGTAACCTTGGCGCCCTAGGCTTCCACTCCTGGCTGCCACCATCAGGCAGATCCAGAACAGGTTCCTTTGGTCATCCCCAGCTGCCTCCTGCTGAGGTGGGTTCAGTTACTTTTAAAAATAGTCCAAAGCCATTCTGAACCAAAGTCTTGAATCAGCTGTGAAGCCAGATTTGGAGAAGTATCCATCTCCGGTTCAGCAGGTGAGGATAAAGGAAGGACGGGAAATGCCCCCGTGTACTGGAAGACCTCCAGCTCAGAAAGCAAAGGCCCCCTCTTTGGTTCTGCTCTCGCCCTGAGTGGCTGTGTGACTTTGGGCAGGTCATTCCCTTCTCTGAGACTCCCTTTTCCTCAAAAGCCAGCTCCTGCTCCAGCTCTCTCTGCCGTAGGGAACGCAGGAGGCCAGGCCTGGGAGGAGAGTCCAAGGGCTGACAGTGTCTGGTGGAGCCTCAGCATCTCTGCACCAACCGTGTGCCCTCCTGAGGTTATTGCTTGAAGGACCACGTTCATTTATCAGGTAGTGTGTTCTTGTGGGTGAGTCAAAAATCCATCTTGTTTCTCTCTGGTCGCTCTGGGTCATTTCCCCCACCCCACATTGCTCCAGCCTCTTCCTCATCAGTGTATTTCCCAGAGCATAGCAGAAGATCCGGCCCCTGGTAGGCCCTCAGCACATATTTGTGGAAAGGATGACCGAACCTAGCCTGAAGCAAACTTTCCCCGGGGGAAAAGGAACTCGTTTATTGGGCACCTACTATGATGGAGCAGGCGCTTTGCACATGCTTCTTCATTTACTCCTCCCAATAAGCCCTGCGGATTAACAATCATTTCCCATTATACAGATGAGAAGACAAAGGCTTTGAAAGTCTACGGGTGCTTGCCCAGTGTCCTCCATTTGGCAGAGCTAGAATCCTCCTCACACCCAGACCAGAGCTCTTTTTTTTCTTTTTTCTTTTGGTGAGGAAGATGTTGCCAATCTTCCTCTCTTTGCTTGAGAAAGATTATCCCTGAGCTAACATCTGTGCCAGTCTTCCTCTGTTTTGTATGTGGGATGCCACCACAGCATGGCCTGATGAGCAGTGTGTAGGTCTGTGCCTGGGATCTGAACCTGTGAGTCCCAGGCCACCGAATCAGAGCAGGCAACCATAATCCCTACACCACCAGGCCAGCCCCCAGACCAGAGGCTCTGAGAAGCTGGCAGGGAAGGCAACAGCACACTAGCTCCTGGCCACATTTTCCGCTGGTTAGCTGGGTCCTGGGAGCCCTCTCTTCCCATCCCCGGGGCCATCCCCGAACTAGTGAGCCACAGGGATTCCTGGAGCCACACAGCCTGCTCCCAGGCCTGACTCTGCAGCTTCCTGTTTGTGTGACCTTGAGCAAACTGCTTCCCCTTCTGAGCCTCAGTCTTCATGGGTGGAGAATGGGACTGACAAAAGTACCCGCTGCAGAGTTATGGAGAGATGAAACGAGTTGATTAATATAAAGGCCTGAGAGCAAGAGCTAGCTCAGGAAAGGTTAGCCATTATTACTAACTATTGATTCTTTAGATGTCCACCACCATCCCGATGGCCGCTAAGATGAGACGTGTGGGCGGTAACCAGGGTGAGGGAGGTGGGTTCATGATTTTAAAGAGAGAGAGACCCAAAGATCACCCCCACACTTTATCCTTCTCCAAAGCAGAGAAGGGGGCCAGCCCATCCCCCCGCATGCCCCTCAGACCACCCTGCTCTGGCTGTCTGCCCTCTATTGAGGCTGCCCGGAGTGTTCCTGGGCACCAGTTCCGCCTGGACAGACATTTTCCAGGCAGATACTCACTTGGTTTGAATTCCCCAGCCCTACAGACCGCCACCCCCCAAATCGCAGTGTTGCTGCCTCTGCAGGGTCTGGGCCGGGAGGAAGCGGGAGGGGCCATGCTGGAGACCCAGGCCTTCACCCTGGCAGACCTCGGGCAAAGCAACCTTCCCTGGGGAGCAGCGTTCCCGGGAGCCCCTGTGGCCTTGCAGGGAGGACGGCTTCCTCCCAAGAGCAGCCCTCCAGCACGGTGGGCGCAGGGAGAGCAGCAGCTGGAGCAGGTGGAGAGCAGGCAGCCTCCCTCCCAGACCACATGAGTCATGAGGCCCTTCTCTGCACTCCCTCCCTCCCTCCCACGGTGGCAGAGCCAGACAGAGTGGCCTGCTGGAGTGTATGACACACCTCCTCATCCGCCTGGCTTCTGCTCCCCCTGAGTGATCCGCGTCATCGGTGACTGTCTTCTCATTAATATTAATTATGACCATTGTTAGCATATTGCTTCCATTTAGACCATAGTTTCACATTTCAAGGCCCAGTTATGACTCAAATTTGCCCAAAATTGTGCTTAGTAATCCAACCTGCATTCCTTCCACCAACCTCCATTGACAACCTACTATGTGCCAACCAGTCACCTCCACCCTCTCAGTTCTCAAAGCCCCAGGATCTGTGACATATAGTTGACACTTGATCACACACTGTCTTGTCTGGTGCTCTAAGGGCCCCCGTCAGCAATGAGCCCCACTCTTCATTCATCTGCACTACAGTGACTTCAACGTGGGATGCCTGCCTCTGTTCATCTCTCTAGACTTATCCCTAATTATCCTTCAAATCCCAGCCAAGTGTCACTTCCTTGTCTGAAGTCTTCCCTGACCCATCCCACAAAGCATTCACAACTCCTGCCCTTGTGCCCTTGCAGTACCTTGATTGTACATGCCCTGCCGTCGTGTATCATATGACCAAACATTTATTTACTTGTCAGCTTCCCCCACCAGGCTGTGAGCTCCAGGAGGGCAGGAATCATGTCATTCATTTATTCATGCATTGTGTCATTCACTTGTTCTACAAGTATTTATTGACCCCTACTGTGTGCCCGGCACTGTGCTGCATGCTGAGTGTGCAGTAGTGAATGATACAGGCATGGTCCCTTCCACTCTAGGTGTCGTGCAAGGCTTCCTCAACTCTCTCCACCTCTTTCTACTTGTGTCAGTTGGGTTGGCATCTGAACAGCTGGTACCTGGCATGGCTCCTTGATGGCATGCCTTCATTGAATTACACCTGTGCCCCCAACAAGACTGTAAGCTGTTTAGAGACATCATCTTGATTACATTGGCCAATCTCCTGCCTCCATCCCCAAGGGGAAGGGCAGCAAGAGCTGAGGTCAGAGAGGTAGGAAGCGGTCACATCACATAAGGCCTTGAAGTCCGTGTCAGAAGGTGTGGATTTTATCTGAGTGCAATTGAGAGCCACTGAAGGACTTTAAGCAGGGGAGTGACGTGACACCATCTACATTTTGCAAAGATCACCCTGGCTGCTGTGTGGTGAAGGGATGTGGGAGAGGGAGCAGAAATGAGGAAACCAGCTTGGAGTCTATTGCATAATCCAGGCCAGATGTAAGGGTGACTTGGTGTCAGATAGTGGAAGTAGGGGAATTCCAGATGTATTTTGAACATGGAATCCATGGGTCTTGCTGACGGATTGGAGATGGAAGTTAAGAGGGGAGAAGGAAGAGGAAGAAAAATCAGGGCTAACTCCTAAGATATGGCTTAAGCACCAAGGTGAACAAACATGAGAAGGGGGATTATTGGGGAAGAACAACCTATGGTGGGAGTTAGGAGGTGGGGGTGGAAGGCGGGGGAATCGTGAGCTCAGTTTGGTAAATGTTAAGTTTGAGATGCCAGTGAAATATCTGAATGAAGACACCACGTGGGCAGTGGACATGCATCTAGTCCTCAGAGGTGAGGTCAAAAATGGAGAAATATGCCATATTCCTCAGGATACAGATGATATTTGTAGCCTTGGGAATGGAGAATGGAGAGAGGGAGCACTCAGCCTCATGATGAACAGCCCCTCCAGCCCCGGCACTTAGAAGCTGGGTAGAGGAAAGAGGGAAGTCTGCCACAGAGACTGAGAAGCAGCAGCCAGAGTGAGGAAGAAAGCTAGGAGGGTGGCTTACAAAGGAGAGCATTTCCAGAGGGAAGATGGGAGCAGTTATTTGGAAAGCTGCAAAGAGATGGACTTAGATGAGGACAAAAAGGTACCCAATGGGTACGGCAACATAAAAGTCACTGGGGACTGTGCAGAGATAATGTTGTGTGCTCATAAAACCATTTCCTTTTCCTCTTGCACAGAGCAAAACAATATTTCCCAGCCTCCCCTTCAGAATGGTGAGGACATGTGACTGAACTCTGGCCAACAGGATGTGAGCAAAAGTGATGGAAGCCATTTTCAGGCCTGGACTCTAGAATCTCTCATGCAGTCTTCCAAGCTCTCTTTTCCTTTGCCTCGCGATGAGCCACTTGATGAATGGAGCCTGGGTCCCTGAATGACTGTGTGGAGGAGAGCCCCACCCCCCCCCCCCACTTCCCCTGCCAACCCACACTGAACCATGACGTGAGTGAGAAATCAGTCTGGAGTGTGGTAAGCTGCTGAAATTTGGGGGTTATTTGTTATAGCAGTTAGCTGAGCCTGCTGTCCCCTAACCAAGATCCTTTTCAGCTGAGTAGTGGGAGAAAACGTTGGACTTCAGTGGATTGAAGAGTGGATGTGAGGTGAAGAAAAGGAAAAAATGTGTGCAGACAACTCTTGAGAAGCCTCAAGCTTTCAAGGAGAGGGACAGAGAAATGGGGTGGCAGCTAAATGCTGCTGTGGGAACAAGGAGGTGAGGCTAAAGATGGGAGAAACTTGAGCATGTTTATTTGTTAATGAAAATTATACAGTACGGAGAGAGAGCTGGGACAATCCAGTGCTTGCAGTTCTTAGTCACTGACTCGTAACAGAAGTTCAATAAAAGTTTAATATCTTTAGCAATAATAATAATAGGTAATATTTATTGAGCACTAATCATGTGCCAGGCACTATGCCATGAGTTTTAGATATATTAATTCTTTTAATGTTCTATGAGATGTGTGCCCCTGCTTTACAGATGAGGACACTGAGATAAATCTATACATTCGCAAACGTCACCATTGTATGCAATTTTCCCCATCGTTGCTCCAGGGCGTGCTGAGATCCCAGATGTGTGTCTCTCCAGATCCGGAGTGCCAGCCTCTAGGCCATTCTGGCTGAAGGCTTCATGTGTGTTATTTTTACCTCCCAACGAAACCGTAAGCCTCTCATCGTCAGGAACTGTCACGAGGACATGGCAAGTGTTCAATAAACATTTATAATTTTTGATGATTTTATATTGCTTGAAAATTTCACGTTATCTCATCTCATGTTTTTTCAAGATATTAAAAAGATATTCTTTTTAATATCTTGAAGAGTAAGAAAGGCGGGCAAAGAAGGAGCGCCAACTTTACCAGCCATGCGAATTCCCCTAGTCTTTGAAAAAACAGGGTGGTCTTCCTTCCTTCCTTCCACTTCTTCCTTCTTGCTTCCATCCTTCCTTCCTTCTTCCTTTCATCCTTCCTTCCTTCTTGCTTCCTTTCTTTCCATCCATCCTTCCTTCCTTCCTTCTTTCTTCCTTTCATCCTTCCCTCCTTCCTTCCTTCCTTCTTTCTTTCCTTATTCATTCATTGATTTTCTCATTCGTTCTCTCGGGAAGAATTTTAGTGAGCACCCACCATGTGCAGAATGCTGTCCTGTGCTGGGCTGGGTGGGAGCATGGGAGGGAGCATTCAAGATGATGTCCTTGCTAAAGAGCCTACAGTCTAGCTGGAGGGACAAGATAATAAGTAGAAGCACCCAAGCAGCCATGTACCATGTCTATTTACATGGTATAGACAGGGAAGAGGCTGCTAAAATCAAGGCATTGTGGCCACAGCCCTGGAGGAAGCCTGTCCCAGGATGAAGAGACAGAGCACAACCTTAAAGGACAGATGAGACTTGAAGAGATCTGGGCAGATGACAGAGGCTGAGCCGTCCAAGGGGTGTTTGGAGCACAGCGAAGAGACTTGTCTACATGGAGCAGAGGGATCTGTGCAGGGCTCTTGTACACAGTGAGTTGCACACACCACCATCTGCATCAAGCCCCCACTCCCTGCAAACTTTGACTACTCCGCCCTCCAGCTCCATTTTCTATGTGTATCACTTGGGACTTTCTGGAGACATTAGAGTAGGCCTTGCTCTGTGCCTCTTTGTAGATCCAGCCCCCAGCCCCTCCATCTTTCACTGTGTTTGTTGAATACTTCAAAAGAAAAATAAGAAATAATATTTTCGACCCTGAGCTGGGCAGGGGGCTAGGCGTTCTGTGGGGTCTTGGTCCCGCAGCCTCTCCCAGTCCTTCAGGCAGGAACAAGTGCCCCCCATTCATGGGCCCACTGGTGGGCGAGGCTGAGTGCACGGGCACGGGCTCCCGCTGTTCCAAGAGGCTGGGCCACCGTGACCCACAGACTCATTTCCATTTCCAGCTCTAGCTTGTGAGACACTCATGGCTGAAGAGGGTGGTGGAGGCGTGCTCCAGCCTCGGCCCCTGAAGATGTTCAGACAGCCCTTTTCCAGGGCCAGTGAGGAAGTGCACGCCAGGCCCATTAGCTCAGAAACAGCAACACGTTTGAGTCAAGAGGGTCAGCCAGCCCCTGGAAGCACTCGCCGGCCCTCTCAGAGACTGCGGCTGGAGCCTTAATTATCTCTCCTCTGAGGAGCTGGCCCCGGCTGGCTCTTCACACAGCTGCTTTCTCCAGGGCCCAAGTCCCCCACAATGCCCCCAACTGCCAGAGCCAGAGCTCAGAAACCCCAGGTGATGGTGAGTTAAGTTGGGCCTCCCTCCCTGAGCCAGCTTCATTCCCACAATGTGCCAGCCATTCCACCCAAACTGCCCACCCTGTTTCTCTCTGTCCTCTAGCGGGTGGAGTGGTGTGGCTTGATTATTCATCAGGCGGCCAATATTATTGAGTGCCTACTATGTACAAAATGTGGGGGATCCAGCTGAAAGCAGAAACGCTCTCCTCTTGCTGGCTGCATAAGCTGACACAGATTACTTTCCCAACCTCCCTTCTAGCTTTCCTGATAACATCCACCAACATGGACCTTGCCTCACCCAGGGACCTTGTCACCTATGCCCCTGGGCTGGAGTGACACATGTGACAAGTGACAATCGCAGATGGCCAGTATCCTGCTTCTCTGAGTGACTTTTTCCCTCTAGGAGGCTATATGTGTTTCAGGCAAAGATCCTGCCATTTGGTCTCCTCACCCCCACAGGGCTAACCCTGGGACTGGACACTCAACTTGTATTTGTCGGATGGAGCAGAATGAGACAGGAAAGCCCAGTGCTGGGCGTGTTTTCCCCCTGGGCAGCCTAGCAAGCCACCAACAGCCCCAGCAACCACCAGAGGGGTATGGCTTCTTGTTTGTTTGGGCTTTTTTGCAGCCTTGTGCTGTTAATAAAGTAAGTTTCCATGTCCTGAAAACACACCTGTTGATCTCGGAAGGGAGCAGGCTTTTGAGTCCAAAGTTCATCGGAGACCAGAAGGATTTGCCCTAGAGGACATTCAGCCCTTTGCACAGTGTGAACTTGGCCGTGGAGCAGGGCCCTCCTCCCACTGCACCAGCAGCAACAGGGCAGCTACTCCACGCTGGGCACTGAAGATGCTTCCTGGCCCTGAGGACCCAGACAAGGCCCAGGATCCAACAAGACAGTGCCCCCGCGCTCCTGGACTGCAGCCCTCTCTGTGCACCCCTGAAGCACATGGATACGTCTCCAGGTACCATCACCCTCCGCTTGTCACCATCTTCTGGGGCCCGAGCAAGCATTTCTTGGGAGCCTGTGTCCATTTGATGGGATATGGGGAGGGGTATGTAGATGACAGCGAGTCCAGCTAAGACCCCATCTACACGGTGCGAAAACGCCCTGTGATCCTATCATAACTCAGTCCTACCGGGTCTGTCTGCTTCCTGGGCAAGAGGAGCCCTGCGCCTCCCCAGGCACACCTGCCAGGCCAGCCGCAGCCCATTGACACTAATGGCTCAGGCTGCCGGACTTGCCTTGGCAGGAAGGGATTGGGTTTCAGAAATCCGAGAATTAACTCATGTTCCCAGGCTTTGATGTGAGGCCTTAGCTCTGTGTGGAAACGTTGGACATGCCACATATGCCCCCCCCCTTCCAGCCTTACCCTTGCCCAAGAGGCTCCCCCTGGCTCGGCCGGAAGTTGGGTGGCTCAGAGGAACTGCTCTTTCCTCTCTAGCTCCTGACTCTCCTTCCTCTTGGCTACTCACTCTGTGTACCCCTTCTGCCATGCCACCCACACACACCCGCATGCACACACACGTGCACGCACATGCACACGCACCTGTCCCATGGAACACGGTTGTAATGACATAACCACTAACCCTCTCTGACAGCCACTTTTCCCCCCATCAGAAGAGAAAGCAAACCCAAGGCTAAAAAGGCAGCTGTGACCACACCGAAAGTGCTTCCTCTGAGTTCGAATAGGTTGTATTTTCCTGCGTTGTAAAGTACGTGGAAGGAGCGGGTGTCCTGGCCCGCTCACTGCTCTGCGAGAAGGTGGCCCCCATGGGCCTGATGGGGGTGGGGGAGTCCTCAGGTCCAGCCTCCATTGGAGTCTCTCTTGGGAAAAAAGCAGCAATTCCCAAAGAGTTTTCCATGAGCTCCTACTTGAAAGGAAAAACAAAAGTATTCGTAAATAAACATGGTTTGGAAAATTCTGGATCAAAAAATTCACCTGTGTGTGTTTGTTTTGCTGAAGCACTTTTCAGAACCGTTGATGAATTCCTTTGGGCCTTCAAAAACCAATTCAAATGTCTCTTCCTAGGAGAAGCCATCAGTGGCTCTCTCAAGCAAGAGTTAGCCATTCTTTAAAATCTTGGTACGGTGTTGTGGCTTGTAATTGCCTTTGATTAGAGAATTTGCCACAATAGATTGTGATGATTGCTCTGTGTGTCTCTCCCCCCCCAACCCCCGCCTATTTACTAGGAGGTCTCCGAGGGTGAGAGGGTAATCTGTTTATCTCTAGGGCACGCTGTGCACAGCGCAGTGCCTGGGACACGTGTGATGCTCATCATGGGTGTGACTAGTCAGTAGTCATTAATTGTCATTAATTAGTCATTAGTCATTAATTAGGTGTGCTTGCATGTCACCTGGGAAGGGTGACACAAGGAGTCCTCTGCTGCTCACTAGCACCGTGAGGTGAAAAGTATGAATGGCCCAGGCCTCCTCCACTCACCAGCTGTGTGGCCTTGAGCAAGTCACTTCTCTTCCCTGAACTGTTCCTCATCTCACAGAGTTAGCAATATTCTTTACCTCTTCGGGTTTGAGGATTGGAGGTAAATGTCAGCCCTGCCCATTCCCCCAATACATGCACATGTGCATGCACACACACACATGCACATATCTTGGGCTTTTCTAGGTAAAGGAAAGAGAAGAAAAGGAAAGTGGGATCCAGGGATTTGCGAGAGGAGATGGGGGTATGGTGACAGTTCCAATTTCAAATTCCCTGGTGCTGCTCCCTCAGCACACCTAGCCTGACTGGCCTGTCGACTCCACGCAGGATTCTGGAGCATGCATTGAGAAGAGAGAACCCTCCAGAAGCTCGTGCCTCTCAAAAATGAGAGCAAGTAATTAACAACACCAGAGGAAGCCCCCCGCCCCACCAACGGTCCTCCCTCCTGCAAGTCCAGGCCCCATCAGGAGTCTACAGTTACTTCACCTCTCCAGGCCTCAGTTTCCCCCTCTGTCAGTCAGTATGATCACTGGAGCCCTGTTTCACTTGGAGGTGGGGGACAGTGGAGTGGAGTGAACTCTCTGGACAGGCCCTGCGAGGAGAGAAGGAGCAGAGACTCTCTCTCTCTCCTGGGCCACGGCTCCTGTCCGCCCATCACACAGTCAGTCCTCAAGTCACAGAGTGGAGGCACCGCCCCTGCTTTTCCCTCCTCCAGTGGAAGCAAAAGTGGATGCAGAGCTCTGGGCTGTGGGGCAGGGGGCTCCCCCAGAGGCCAGCATAGTCCGCTCGTGGGGACCTGAGGCTAGGAGGGTGGGACTGGTGGGAGCAGCTCAGTCAAACAGGGTTTCAAGTGGAGTTGCTCGTAGTGGTCTCCACCACCCCACCTGCCCAACACTAGTCTCCAAGGTCTCATCTCCATCCCACCGCAGCCCAGGCCTCACACACATTTCCTGTCCTCCAAAACCCCAAAGGATCCTGCTCAGCCCCTGTGCCACAGGACAGAGCCATTCTGAGAGTTGAGCACCGCTACCTCCCCAAAGCCCTCTTAAAATGGAAATAGCCCAGGTGACCTGTTGAGTCACCAACACTTTAGTCTGAATTAGTATGATAGAGACTTTCTGCATGATAGAAGATGCTCTGTGCAGCCTGGAGCAGGGTCCCAGGGATCAGTAAATGTTGACTAGAGGAAAGCAGCATGTGAAGTGGAAAAAGAATGGAGCTGGGCATCAGAGCTGGGTTCAGATTCTGGCCTCTTCCAGCTGAGACACCCTCTCTGAGCCTAATCTCTCTCACCTGTCAAAGTGGTGTCGTAACTGCACTGCACAGAATGCTGGAGAGGAGCGAATGAGATCGTGTTTCAAAGTGCCTGACACATACCGAGCACTGAAGGCAATCTAGGGTCCCCTCCCCTGCCTTTCGCAGAGAGACAAGTGACCTGCAAGGGGAAGGAGAGGGAGGCAGGAGTGCCAAAATCGGGCTGTTGGGCTGGGAGGTTTCTTTTCATCAGGGCGCCCCTGGTTGTTCCGGGGAGGGAGGGAGATGTCGGTGCAGAGGGCCTCTTCGGCTGCTGTTCGTGAGGCTCCCTCTCCAGGCACAGGGGCGTGGGAGGGATAGGGGGCCGCCAGCCTCTTGTCCCCGGCCCCTTCCTGGCTCTCCAGCAGGAACCGCTCTGTCTCCTCCTTCTGGGCCACCAGTTGGAAAAGCTCCTCTACATGCAGGAGGGTGAGCCAGCTGGCTGAGCGTGGCCCATGTTGACACAAACACCAGAAGGGTCTGCAGGAAACATGGGGTGGCTGCAGCCTCTGTCTCTGAGAGGAACAGCGAGGGAGCTGCAGGGCTGGGCATCCCCATGTCACCTGGGACTTGTGGGGACTGTGGGTGGGCCCAGGCCTCGGAGCCGCCAGTACCAGAGCAAGGGCGAGCCGGCCCTCAGTGGCAGAAGACGCTGAGCTTAGGAGTCATCCGGCTGACTGCATTGTCCTCCGGGCCCCCAGCTCTTCCTGATCATCTGAGTCCCAGCGTGGAGAGAGGGTAGGCTGCGTGCCCGCCATGTGCCAGGGCTTCGCTTGTGGCCATGAACGTGTTCCATCATCAGCCCGGCAAGGCAGGCGCCATGGAGGCGAGTGAAGTCTGCCCGCCACTCGGGGATCATTCAGGGGACCTGTGAACTCGCATGGGGAGGAAACACATCTTTCTATCACTCTCATTGAAAGTTAGCATTTCCTTCCGTTAAGAAGGTAATGGAGGAACACACGGAGTGTCAGCAATACTTGTGACTCTGTCACCAAGAAGAATCATAGGGGTTCTCATGGCCTGGCACAGTCATTCCAGACAGCCTGACATGCAGTCACGTGACACGTCGACCCCCATAGTCCAGGTCATGGAATGCATTCATAGAAAAGCACATGTATTACCATATCGCGAATTTGTGCTTGGAAATATTTTGACAGCTTTTAAAAAATGGTTTCCTTTGTAACCTTGTGCATTTTATTTTATGCTTATGAAAGAATCATTCAGAAGGGGGGGGTCCATGGTTTCTCCAGGCTGCCAAAGGGGCATCATTGGCCCAAAAAAGCTTAAGAGTTTCTGATCCTGCAGCATGCTGTGTGACCTTGAGCACATAACTTAACTCCTCTGTGCCTCAATTGCCTCATCTATAAAATGGGGGTAATAATAGTACCTATGACGTGTGATGCTCAGAGAGTTGAATGAATCTCAGTCTGCTGTCTGTCATACAGTGAGTGCCCGGATGTCAAACGGCTCCATCTCACTGAGTCATCCTCCTCTTCCCGGGCACAGGGAGCTTTCCCAGCCCCTGACAGGTGGGATCCCACCAGAGAAACAGAACCAGTAGGAGAAATATATTAAGGGGTTTCAAGAACTTGGCTTACAACTGTGTGGGCGAGCTAGGCAAATCCAAAATCCACAGGGCCCACAGGAGGGCAGGCTGGAACTCTCCAGCACAGGCTGCAGCTATCTACAGGGGAGATGTCGCCCCTCAGGGGAGTCTCAGCTCTGTTCTTAAGGTCTTTCAACTGACTGAGTCAGGCCCACCCAGATTATGGAGGTCGTCTCCTCTGTTCAAAGTCAACCAATTATAGACGTTAATCACATCTACAAAATACCTTCACCCAACACCTAGATCAGCATTTGATTGAATAATCGGGCTCTGTAACCCCACCAAGTTGACACATAAGACTGGCCCTCACACCACCCAGGGAGAAGAGAGGGAGGTCCTGGGAGTTTCACTAGAGGGAGGGGATAAGAATGTGGACCCACGCCATTAATTCGCCACTGCCCACCTCTCATTCGGAGCCTCGCTCTCTTGAGGAGGACATCTGGGCCCCTCCAGTGTGCCCACAGAGGGAAGATGTGGTCCTCTGGTTAAGGAGGCAAGAAACAGAAGCACGTGGCTGCAAGGCACATGCAGAGAACGTGTCCACAGAAAGTGTGGTGAGCTCTGAGGGGCCCAACAAAGACTTACAGGACACACACCTGGGCCAGGCCTCACCGCGACAGCAGGGTGAACAGCCATGATCTCGAGGGGTCCCTGCCTGGTGGGGGTGACAGACAAGTAAGGGACAAGAGCCCCTCAGAAGTACACATCAATAGGCAGCCATCACCCAGAGAGACGAGAGCCTCTTCAGGATGGAACTGGGGCAGGGGGTCTGCTGGGCTGGGTTCACCCCCTCTGGACCAGAATCTTGATTCTAATTGCCAGGGAGACTTTACCCTATCAGGGGCCCTTAGCTGGGGACTTTATGAAGAAGGCAAAGAGTGTTTTAGGCATCACTGACCCACCCTCTCTGCTGAGAAACCTGGCCAAGCTCCTGACGGGGCACACTTCCGCTTCAGCCCCTCTTCAGGGAAGGAAAGCAGGAAGCCCCGAGTTTTTATCAGTTACTCCGTGAGCTGCTGCAGATGCTGGCGGGGACACAGCCCCTGTCTCCGCCCGAGGACAGTGCCTACAGACATTCTGACTGCTGTCCCCTGGGCAAGTGTCCTATGCACACAGAGGCAAGGGTCACTTCCTGCTTGAGGTCCAAACTGGAAGGAGCCCCAGAGGTGTGCAGCGCTGGACTCTTTCCTTGTGGCCGCCCCCTGGTGGCAGCAGGCCATTGTGACTGTCTAATCCTTTGCCCAGGTTCATGTAGGTGGACCACAGCAGCAGGAGGGGTTGGTTCTATGTGGGGAGGCGGGGAAGGGTTCTTGGAGAACGGGGACGTCTGATCCAGGTTTTATAAACCAGAGGATAAAGAAAGGCAGGGCAAGCTGGGACTCAGAAAACCATATGCCAAGGCATGGGGACAGTAAGGAGAGGAGATGTTGAACTCGGCAGCCTGGTAAAATACAGGAGGGCCGAGAGAAGAGGAGGATTACTTCCGGTTAGTAGAAATAAAAAAGTAGGGATGCGCAGGAGCATGAGAGAGCCTGTCGGCAATGCTGAAAGTAGGACCAAGGCTTTGCCAAATCCTGGGTCAATCCGGGCCCTCGTTAAAGGGGAAACTGCAGAGTCAGATCCTCTAAAGACAGTGAAAACGTTTGTTCTAAAGGACCCCTGCCAGGTCCCTGTTTATGTGAGTCATAAACTGGCCTCCAGGCAGAAAGAAACCCGGCTCACCCATAACAGAAGGGCTCCTGGAACCAGCAGGGAACCACCGCCCACAGCAAGCACAGACCTGTTCCCTCTGATGAGGCCTCCACCCCGATAGCACTACCACCCAGAGGGGAGCAAGAGTTTAAACTCCATACCTTTCTGCAAAAGCGTAACAGAGTTTGAAAGTGCAAAGGGGAGCAGGTAGGGACGGTAGAAGGCACGCAGACAGCCCTTTGGGGACCTCGGCCATGTCACCTGTTTTCTTACGTAATCCTTGTAACAACCCCTCCAGAAATATGTCATTAGCCCCATTTTACATATGAGGAACCTGAGGCTCAGAGAAGTTAAGCAACTTCTTCAAGGCCACCTCGCAGTTAGGTAGCCCAGAGGTAGTTGAGCCCAGTTCTGTGCACAACCTTCTCATCTTTTTTGTCACCTTCCACAAGGGTTTGGACATCCAGAAGTAAGTTTGCAGTAGCCGTCATGGTCCGTCCTCACAAGCCCACTGGCAAGTGGAGAGCATCGCCATCGTGGCTGTGATTCTAGGTATCGTGATCGCTGTTTGACACATGATAAGACTGGAAAGGCCAGGAAAAGAGCTAGATCCCAGCAGAGCTAATACCAGCTGAGGGACCTGGGACAAGAGACCTCTGTGAGCCTCAGTTTCATCATCTGGGCAATGGGACTAGTGGTACTGTAGCAGACATCCTGGGCCCACACCATCTGGGTGCACGCAGGCCACCTTCCAAATGCCAGCACCTGCGTCCCTGTTCCCAAGGTGTGGAAAGGGCTGGCTGGCTGCCGGAAGTTTGCCCTGGAGGCTGGAGGAGCCCTGGAATTGAAGACTCGTTGGAACAGCCCTTAACCAGCGGCCAGTGGGAGTTGGTACATACATACTCCTTTAAGAGGGACAACTCCAAGACGCGTGCTGCACACCCCTCCCAGCCCCGTCTCACTTCCCCACTCCCCTCCCCGTGTGTCCTGGCCTCGCCTCCACATGAGCTCCTCACACTTGCTTTTCTGTCTCAGGCTTTGCTCCCTCTCAGGACAGGGGAGCTGTATCAGGTACGCATGCGCATTCACGGCTTGCTATTTTGTTGGGAGTGGTGAGGGGAATATTAAATTGGTAACACTTTTAGGTCAGGAATTTGTACCTCTTGCATCCTCTGATCCCCCTAAGAGTACGGCAGGTCTCGCCCTTCCATCTGCCTCTTCAGGCCCTCAGAGTGTCTCAGGCTCCCTGAGCCGACAGCCTGGCTTCCCTTCCACCGGTGGCCAGAGCGACACTCCAGCCCTCACCCAGCTGCGACATTTGTCCCCTGTGCCGAGGTGGGCTGGGGGCAGGAGAAGCTGCTGATCCTGACTGCAGACGGGGATTCTGCTAGCATCTCGGCTACCCAGCCCTGCACTCTGACGTCGGGACAGACCGAGCAGTGAGGCCTCCACGGCCTTCGTCCCCCTTTCCGGAGTCCAGAAATCGGACACAGAGCTGGGCTAACGACGCTGGGCACAAGCCTGCCTCCCTTTCCTGAACCTTCTTCTTGTCTTGAGCAGCGTGACCCCACTCCCTACTCCACCCCAGACCCCCACTCACGCCCCCACCCCCAAGGGACATCCACAGTCTGGGGTCCCTCCCTCTGCCCTTCCGAGAAAAGATGAGGTTTCACAAGTACTGTGAGTTTGCAATTTCTAACACGGGGTAGAAACACGAAGCTTGGACAAGGCAGGTGGGCCAGGAATGGTGGGCCTTGGCAGCAGCAGCAGGATGCCACACGATATTATTTAGATGCAGACAGTGTTCTCCCCAAGGACAGGCCTATGGCAGGGGGTCGGGAGTGGGGGGGCAGGTCAGACTCACAGTGGGGATTCCACACGTGTGCTCTCAAAGGGGCCCTGACAACCCCTCGCCTGCAGCCTATAACCCCCGGGAAAGTCTTATTCCAAAAAACTTGGGCTTTTCATAAGAGTTAGGCCTCAGAATAGGAAGAGGGATGGAAGGGGATGGAAGGAAATAAATCACCCCCTTTCCCGGCTCCCCTCCTACTTCTGCCTTGGAGTTGGGAGAAGCTGCAGAGGCAGGGACCCTCTCCAGGCTCCAGCTCTGTCTGCTGGGCTGGAGCTGGTCTGCTGGACCCCCTAGGCCTCCCCATGTGTCCTCCCCCAGCCAGCAGGCCCCTGGCGGCAACGATCTGACAGCCCAGCTGGCCCCCTGCCCACCCTGGGCCCTGCTCAGAGGACAAGGCTGAACTGATTCTGTCAGGAAGGGTTAGACTTATCTTCCGGGCTGGCTAGATTCGAGGACACAAGACAAATGCACTCGGACAGCCTGGATCCAGAGCGCTATCTGTCAAACACGCTGGCCACCTCTCCGCCAGGCAGTGCTCTCCCCGGAAGGATCACGCGGGCTCCGTGCATCCTGTCTCAAGAAGGCTGGCATCAGGGCCTGAGGCTCCAGGGGGCAGATGGGAGAAAGCAGGCACCTGCAAGCCGGTGCCCTTGGGGGAAAGGTGTTAGGACCCGCTATGCCCAGGCCTTGTGGAGGGGCCAACAGCCAGCACCTTCTCCCCACTCCCACCCCTAGTGGAGACTGACCAGTCACCTGACTCCAGGATACCACCACAGCACAAGCCGGGCCAGGCTTCTGCCCTACCCGAGACGCTGCCGGTGGGGTGGATGAAGGGAGGGCTGATGGATGGGTGAACACGACAAGGCCTCGCTGTGGGAGGGCTCCAGCTTACATCCCTAGGCAACTCCTACCCTCGCCACCCCCTCTCAGACCCCACACACTTCCTGCACAGACCAGCTGGCGTGACAGCAGGCAGCAGGCACACTGGATGGAGTAAGAAGGGCTGAAATCCAGAAGCCGCCAGGCCCCTTCCCGGAGTGAGCCTGCAGGGGGAAGTTCCACGAAGCTGAGCCCTTCACCAGCCCTCAGCCTGCCAGCACCCCTGTGGGCGATCCTTCCCCATCCCAGACTTCCTACGGAACTTCCCCTGGTAAACGCAAGAACCGAAAGCTTCACTGGGGTGATGGAATCCCACTAAGAACTTTCACGCATTGGGTCATTCCAGGGACACAAAAAATCCGAGCATCACCCAGGGCATTGGGCAAAGTGGGTTTCTTGTGAATTAGTTCGGCTGGTTGGAGGCTGCAGCCATGAGCATGGTGTCCACAGGGACTGAATAACATAGGCAGGTGTTATGGACGGAAAGTTTGTCTGCCCGCTAAATTCATGTGTTGGGACCCTACCCGCCACTGTGATGGTATTAGGAGATGAGGCTGTTGGGATTGGATGAGGTCATGAGGGTGAAGCCCTCAGGAATGGGATTAGTGCCCTTAGGAGAGGCCCAGGAGAGCTTCCTTCCTCTCCGTGCTCTCCGCCGTGTGAGGACACGACAAGTGGGCAGAGCTCTCACCAGACACTGGATCTGCCAATGCCTTGGCTTTGGACTTCCCAGCCTCTAGACCTGTGGAAAACACATTCTTTTGTTTATAAGCCACTCACTTTATGGTATTTTGTTATTGCAGCCCTAGCTGACTAAGACAGCAGGTTAGAGGATGAAAATTAGGCTCTCGTTAGAACCATTCCCAGCCCATCCTGATTTCTGATTAGCTGTGTGACTTTGGGCTGGTGCTGGAGCCTCTCTGAGACTCACATGCCTCCCATGATCTGTTTTGCCCAAAAGATGATTCGGGAGCAGCTGCAGCCACGCTTCCTACCACCAGCTCCTAGATGCTCATTAACGAGCGCCTGCTGTGTGCCGGTGCTCTTCTGAGCTCTTGGAAGGCAGTGAACCAAGCAGACAAAATTCCTGCCCTCAGAGACTCACATCCAAGCAGGTGTGCCCCAAACACACTTCTTCCTCTTCCTGAGGCGTCACAAACATCAAAACTCCAAACTTACGTTGAGTCGCCTCTCCGTGTGACAACTGCACCAGCCTACACCTGCTGCGTAAACAGGCCATCCCTTTCTGATTTGTGAAAGAGCCGGAGCAACAGGAAAGGGACGGGAAGTGGGTGCAGATGACAGGCCCACCTCCAGGCAGGAGGCAGGACCCACCAGTGACCTAGTGGCTCAGCATTCAGGGACTGTCACTGTCCCACGGAGCCAGGGCCCTGGCCGTCAGCCCGTAGGTACTGGAGAGGCTGGGCCTTTCCTGAGCCCTTTTAAGAAATGCTTCCTGCAGGTGTAGACCCTTCAAGGTTGGCCCTGCAAGGGGTTCTGAGGTGGGAGGGTGCTGCCCCCACCCCGAGGCCTGACTTCTATCCTTTCCTCTGGTGATGGCTCCCCACCACGAGGCCTTAGTGCTGCCTCTCCCAGGAAAACTAGCCAAAGAGTAGATGTAGGACATTTTTCCCAAATCCCCACCCCCATAGCACAGGGGACAACACTAGGAACTTCCAGGAAGACCTGAGAAAGAACCAGGGGCTGAGAAAGGGGATTAAGGAGCCTGAGCCCTATGGTCTGGCTACGTAATCGTGGCTTTCTTCCTGCCAACTTCTTGGCCACTGCCCAGCCTAGCCCCACCATTCGGGGCCCACCGGGCCCCCACACCAAGTCTACCAGACCCCACCAGGTCCAGACTCGAGAAGAGAAAGCCAGCCCCTCTCTCCTTCCACCTACCTGAGGCCCATCCTCACGTGGACGTCTCACAGGCGGGCGCCCTGCGGAAGATAACTCCCTTCCAGAAGCCCCAGCCTCTACCTACAGGTGATGGCCTCGCTGCTTGGCCACGACAGGGAGATGGCAGGTCAACGCAACATGACAACCTCACACCCAGTCAGGGAGGAACCACACAGCAGCCGAGGGAGCTGGGGCTGCAGAGGCGCAGTGGGGGTCTGTCTGCCTTCCGTGGAGGTGCGGCAGGGGAGGCGAGCAAGGTGAACCAGATGGTTCCAAGGCTGCCTCCAAGGCTGATTGGAAGCCTGGCCTGACGCTGCTCCACCTGGGCCACCCACCCGTGCCGTCCAGAGAGCTCTGCCCCCCAGAAGGAAGCTTTCGTAGCCATTCCCGTATGAAGCCAAATGTGTGCGCAGGGTTTCCTAATAACATGCGAAGGCTGTCTGAGGCACTCCAGCCCCCTCATTTAGCTCTGAGGTGTAATTAATACATAAATTAAGCTCCTGCAGACTCACAAATGCCCAGGAAAAAAAACCCAGAAAAATGTAATTAGTTTGCCCATATGACTCCATCTGTCAGCTCTGAGCTGAACGCCACGTAGCAAATCCTGAGGGCTTCGGCCGCCTTGGCCACGCCAGGCACTGCTCCTGCTCCGCTCTGGGGAAGCAGCTCTTCGTGGCAGCTGTAGGGAGCCAAGGGCCCTGCACACGGGCATCCTGATGAGCAGAGGGCTCAGAGTACATGCACTGCAGGCTGGAAGCGTCGAGAGACCTGCTGATGTGGCCCCAGGGGATGGAGAGGGGTGGTGAGGGCAGGCACGGGGAATTTGCATATGCGTCTTCCAGTTGTGCCCTGGACTTGAAGTGGGGGAAGGCGGGGAGCAGAGAGCTGGGATGCGTCTGAGACTCGCCCTCCTCCTCCAACCTGTCATCTCCGTCACAGATAATCTACCAGAAGAGAAAGGCTGGAAAGGGCAACAGGAACTGGAGAGAAAGGTACCAGAGAGAAAGGAGGAGATGAGAAGACGTGGGAGGAGCAAGGAGGCCAATAACAGCAAGAGGAGTAGAATTAGCAACTAGACACACAGGAAAAATATGAAAATGAAACGAAAAATACAATAATATTTATATGTAATATAAGTGATATGTAATATACGAAGGGCTTTCACATATAGTATGTCATATGATTTTCAGCGCTCTGGGAAAAGGACAAAAAAGTGGGTTTTTCTCTTCCAAAAACTATTTATACTACAAAATTAATACATGTTTGATTAAAAAACATTTAAATAAGAGAAGAGTACGAAGTAGAAAAGCACCCCCAAATATTTCTCCTCCTTTCTCTCAATCCCCAGGGGACGGTATCATTAATAATTTGTCCTTTTATTGTGTATCCTTTTCCAGTGCATTCATATTTGGAGCAATAATTATTACAGAGGGGGATCGTGCCGTGCATGTGGTCTGGCAACTTACGTGCTTGCTCACAGTGACGCGTACCACACGGCACAACTCTTTCCGTATTTGTGCACACAGCTCGACCTTCTTCTCTATAGTAAACGCACAGTGCTCCAGCACAGGAAGTGGCCTGTATATGTTTTATTTACATTTACCACTTCATTCATGTAGTCTTCTATTGATGGATTTGGGGCTTATTTCTAAAATTTCACTCTTGTAAATGATGCCGGAGAGACATTTAGGGCTGATATTATTCTCTTCCCATACATTTTCCAAAGACTTGATTTCTTAGAGCAGTCTTAGGTTCACTGCAAAATAGAAAGGCAGTTACAGAGATTTCCCATATGCCCCCCGCCCCACACAGGCATAGCCTCCCCCATTATCAACACCCCCACCAGAGTGGGGCACTGGTTACAACTGACGAACCTGCGTTGACACATCATTATCACCCAAAGTCCATAGTTCACATTAGGGTCGCTCTGGTGTTGTGCATTCTATGGGTTTGGACAAATGTATAATGACATATACCCACTGTTATAGTATACAGAACAGTTTCACTGTCCTAAAAATCCTATATTTTCCTTATTTTTAAAGACAGGGAGAAAGCAAGATCTAGGAAGATCAAGTGACCTGCCTGGGAGTTACACAACCAGGAAGCGGCAAATCCTCCCCGGGTTTCATTTCTTCCGACTCCACGTCTGGGGCTCTTTTCGTTGAGCCATGGTGGAAGGTGGAGCGGGGACAGGACAGGTGGGGAGAATTGAGGGGCTGTAGGGGATGAGAGAAGGGAGGAAAGTTCAAGAAAAGAGGCAAAGAAAATCAAGAGAGGCTGGGGCTGGGGCAGTAAGGGGGGGCAGCAAATAATTATCCAAAAGAAAAGGTTAAAGTCATAAAAGCCAAATTTTTAAAGCAGCTCCTTGCAACCTTGTACATAATTATAAAAACTGGGCCGATCTAAGTGGCCAGCCGCCTAGGGAAGGTTAAGTCCATGATTGGAGCCCCATCAGAGGGAGCGCTGCCAAGGAGCACTTTCATGATGAAAGTGACTGAGCATCAAGGAGAAGGGCCAGGGTGTGGTCTGCAGGGGGCAGGGGTGCAGAATACAAAACGGCGTCCAACTTGATTAAAACCCTTTAAAGATGTGTGTGTGAACAAGAACAGGAAAGATGGGGAAAGGAGAGTGGTTGTGTCAGAGCGATGACCCCACAGGTATGACTTTTGCTCCACCAGAGTTTCCTTTTCTACTGCAATAAAGGATCTTTACATGCCCTCAGCCTTGTGAGGTCTGGTCCAGGACCTGTAACCACATGCCCCAGCCCGGGAGCATCTCTCCGAGGTGTTTTCAGAGCCTAGAGCAAGGACTGGGATGAGGAGCAGGGGGACAACCCTCCCCTCTCTGAGATCATCTTTGCCATAGGAGGAGAGGGCATTTACTCAGCTGGGCGGCTGGAGGATAGAGCTGGGCATTAGGATTTGCCCTTCACTCGTGGACCACCTGCCTCCCAACTCCCAGGGATTGGGGGCTCCCTTCACTGCTAGTGCCAGCAAGGAAATGCGGAGACCGAGGAGTCCAAGGGATGTGGCTGCACTCCCCGGGGCAGAAGAGGAGTTCTGAAATGATGAGGGCTGGCAAACCCCAGGCCAGGCGTCCCAGAATGGAGAGGCAACAGGAAAATCTTCTGAAAGAGTCACAATTTTTGCCATATCTTTATGCCACCTGGACTAGTGTTTCCTTGATGTTTAAATCAACTCCCTTTTTAATTAGACACTTTTACTTTTTCAGAGATACCTATCATAAATGGAAAAACAATGCATAACTATCAAAAGAAAAACCGTTCTCCCACAATCTTCTCACATACCCCCAGTAGCTTGGGCGCCCTGCTTGCGGAATTACTCAAGAACGGGGAAGTTCAGGGGGCGCTCTGGGGTTCGGCAGGTTGGGGATCACCCACAGTGAGCTGTGTGCGCCTGGGTAGGAGGTGACTGCTCCAGCCTCAGTTTTCACGTCTGTAAAGGAACGCCTTCTTCTAAAGAGTCAATGAAGATGCTCAGAAAGCTCCTGGCTCAAAATGGTAGACATACCGGAACTTCTCCACAAGGAGAAGTCAAATACGACAAATTTCCTCTCCACCCCTAAACCCAGAGCTCTTTGTATATAAAGAAAGGAAGAAAAGGCGGGGAGCAGAGAGGAAATGGAGGGCTCGTGGTTCCCAGTCCAGGTGTAATGGGCCACCGGCGTTTTTCTTGAATGGGGACGAAAGAGGGAAACATGAAGCTGGCTCCAAGGCATGAAGCCTCAGCCTTCCCCAGCCTCCCTCCCCAAGAGGAACAATCCTGGGGCGCTCCCAGCATGGCCAGAAGGCCACCGACCTGTCACTCCTCACCTCCAGCCTTCTCTGAGCCCAGCTTGAAGCTTCTTAGCTTTGTGATCTAACTCCTTAGTTATCTCCTTTTTCTCTGAAATACGCCCAATTTCTCTTCTGATGTCTGCTCACATTTGATTGGGGACAAGGGCTCTTTGTGAGGCTTCTGGTGGGCTGACCCTCTGCTACTCCCCAGCCTCCCCCTTATCTGCTGCCTGATGCTCCCCTCTAGAGTGGTGAAGGCTCCGACGCACCAAGGGCTGTGGAGGGTCTCCTCATCTTCACCTCTTACTCTGGCCTCAGCTTGCCATGTGGCCCCTGCCCCTTGACGCCTTGGAAATGGCTCCCACCAAGGTCCCCAGGACTCGTAGACAAGCCAAATCCGATGCACACATCCAGACCCTCAAGTTTTCTGGTCAGCGCACCCACCTTTCACATCTCATGGCACACCGAGATCAAAGGACAAGGCTGCTCTCGCCTGGAGGTGACCTGCCCGGGGGCTGTGGGTGCCCTGGCCCCTCCTCCAAGGTCAGAGGGGACCAACATGTCACCCATCAGGGCCCACCAGCACCCTTCCCACTGGGGGCACTGGTGGAAAGCTCTGCTCTGCAGCATCCCTGGTGCTCCCCTCCACCTCCTTCTTGCAATGCTCCTCCCTGGCATGGTGGTGGCCCTGTGCTTCTCGCCTTTCTCCATGGAGGCAGAGCCGTGTCATGAGCCCCAGCCTTTCACGATTATGCACACTTCTCAGCACCCCCAAGATGTGCATACTGACTCATTGTTCTATACACGGACTATAGCATTAATAAATGATATGCGTTACACAGCACTTGCAAAATTATACATTGAAGAGGAAGATATAATGATAATATAAATATTTTCAAAATGGTGTTTTAAATTTACTTGCTAGTGGTACCCAATAAAAGCCTTTCCATTTTCTCACTAAGAGATATTAATAATAGCATTGTTAGTGAAAACAAGGTGATTGAAAATGTCAGATCCGATTAGTGAGTCACTTCCTTTTCCCCTTGTGTCTGACAGAGCTCCCCCAGGGGCAGTGCCAGCCATGCCATGTCCTCTCTGCTCACTGTGCTCTCCTCTCACTGTCATGGTCAGCCCTGGTGACTTTGCAGGCATCTTTCTAAGCTTCTACTCTGGGAGATTTGTTCGGTGAATGCACCTACCTGGGTGGGTGTAAACTGCATGTGTCCCCCGGAGGCTGGAAGGGAGCCTGTGAGGGCTCCACTCTCCCCTCCGGACTGGGGAGCCCCCTCCCCTGAGGACACCTGGGGAGGAGCCCTGTGCACACCACGTGACCATCCAGCACCCAGGCCAGGGGTGCCTGGTCAGTCTGCATGCTAAATATTAGTGAAATAATTCTTTTCTTATTTCAGCTTTAAAAAATACATAGAAATAAAAGGTTTAGTATTTTTTTCCTCCACCCCCAAGGGTTTTTCTCACACTCCCCTCCCCCGTGGAGTGTGTACCCCACTGGCAAAGTAATTAAGAGGACTCTAGAGCTGGGCTACCTGGGTTCAAATCCCAGCTCTGGCACTGTGTTTGTTTTCTAATGCTGTGTGACACCTTACCCCAAAACTGTGTCTTAGAACAACCATAATCACGGGTTATCTGCCACTGTTTCTGTGGGCCAGGCGTTTGAGAGCAGCTCAGCCAGGTAGGTCGGACTTGGGGTCTGTCATGAACTTGCAGTCAGGTGTCATCTGGGGCTGCTCTCATCTCGGGGCTGGACCGGGAGTGGGGGAAGGGCTTCTGTGGAGCCTCACTTTCTCTCGTGGCTGGCAAGTTGGTGTCAGCTGTGGGTTGGGGTCTCACTTCCTCATCATGGCCTGTTTGAGAGACCTCATGGCTCAGTGGTGGCTCCCCTCAGGGCCAACGATGCCAGAGGCCAAGGCAGAACCTGCAAGGCCTTGCCTGACCTAGTCACACACCACAACGTCAGCCACGCTCTGTTGGCCACACAGGCCAGTTCTGATTTGTTGTAGGAAGAGACACGCATGTGGGTGAATACAGGAGGTGGTGCCCTGAGCAGAGGCCAGAGGCTGCCTACCTGAGCACTTACCAGCTGTGTGAACTCAGGGAGGTGTCCCCACGGCTCTGTGCCTCATTGCCCTTGTCTGTAAAATGAGGGAAAGGATGTCCTGGAATTAGTTTATTAAACAGACTGAACTGCACCAGGTAGAAGCATAAAATGGCTTTATTTTCTCAGTTCCTGTCTTCACTTGGGCTCTGTCAAAACTCCTTTTCCTGTCTCTTAAGGACATCTCAGGCAGATATCCAGTCCAGTCCTGTTCAAAACGTTAGTCTCATATCTAATCCATCACTTATTTCCTCTGCCCTTGGCCAGCCCAGGCCAGGCCTCTGGGCACTGCAGAAAGGTGTGGACAAGGATCTGCTGTTCCCTCAGCTGTGTTCCCTTTTCCTTTGGGGGTTGGACAGGGAGGGGGGTTGGGGAGAAGCAGTTGTCACTTACTGACCCGGTGTGGCTCCGCCCTCTCTCAACTGTCACTTCCTCCCTGGCGAGGCCATCTGTGTGACTATTGCCCTAATACCACTCTCTGGGGCACGAATGGATCCTTTGCTGAGGTTTTCTGAGAGCTGCGTGGCTGCAGGGCTCCCTGGCATGGTGATCCCCACCGTGTGTCCTCTTCTGCCATCCCCGCACTCCTGCACTCCATCCCAGAGTGGACACCAGCTATGCTCCTCTCTGCAGCACCCTAGCCAGGCCAAACACGGCAGCTGCCCCTCACCAACTCCTTTCTACTGCCTCTGTCTCCTACCAGGAATGAGATACCAGCCTGCCCTGCTTGCAGGCACCCCAATCGCTGAGAGGCCTTCTCCTCGGCCCCTCCTTGGCCTCAAAGGAGCTGGTACCTCCTCCTCTGCCCCAGGAGGAGAGCAGAGATGGCCACGTGCTTTGCCCAGACCAACTACCCACCACTTGCCCTTTTACTCCAGCTCCGTCTCTGCTTGCAAAGTTTGGGGAAAGCTGTTTGACAAGTGTGTCCCCTTGTTAGTAAGCCCTTGAAGGGGTCTGGGCTTATTTTCTGCTCAGTGTAGAATGTGGAGAACGTGGTGGCCCTTCATTCTCCGCTTTTGCTCACAGGAGCCGTTTCTGGGGTTCTGGGGTGATGGGGAGAGTCCCACTGCCTAGCACTGCCTGCCTCCCCAGGTGAGGAAGCTGTGAGAGGAGCCCTCGTGCAGTCGTCCCTGTGATGCCTTGATGCTGCTGTCCCCAGTGCCTTTGTCCTCGTCCCGCTCCCCACACAGTGGCCCTCCCTCCCCACACCCTCGCTGTCTGACTCTCCCTCTGTCCTGCAGAGTGACTTTCTAAAGCGGAAATCTGACTTTGCTGCTCTTGTGTTTAAAACCCAGCCCCTCGGGATAAGTGCAAGCTCTAAGGATGGACTTAAAGGCCCTCCGTGCGCGGGCAGAGGACAGGGTTAGCTGCCGATGACCCTGAAGTCTCTCCGGTTGCCCAGCAAGGAGGTAACTGGGACTGGAGGTGCCCCACCCTGGCCGGAACCACGGCATGTGGTCTCACTTGGCCTCCTGGGTGCCAGATGCGATCACCCTACAAATGCCAGAGCAGTAGGGGTTGGGGTCCCTCCCCAGAGCACAGCCCTGATGTGTGTACAGCTGCAACTGACTCGAGCATGCATCTTCCCAGGACGCTAAGAGAGGACTCGAGTCCTGGCTGCCCACCTGCCTGAGTCTGAGCCCGTTGGCCCTGTGCTGGCGTGGCCTGCACCCTGGGCTCACCAGCCCGGGCACCTCGCCAAGCCAGCATCACTCTCCCGTTTCTTCCCCACACTGCCCCTACCAACTTCAGTCCCTAGGTTCGCCTCCTCTGCTCCCCTGAGGATTTAAGCACATCTGCAGCAAAGCCCATTTCCCAGGGTAGGAGGCACGGGACCACAGAGACCCTTCGGCCCCGGCCTCAAGGAGCACTAGGTTAGTTGAAGACCCTCATAGGTAAAGGATTCAGTGGGATGCTGCAGATACAGCGTGTGCGTAAGACCCGCCGTGGTGCCAGAAAGGAATTGGCTCTGCCGATGGGGACAGGGTGGCCGCCACGCAGGAACAGCTGGGTCTGGTGACCGGAAGCTGCAGTTGAACTGTCCTTCCCCTCCCCAGGTGATGCCTGCTGACCTGACCGAAAGGCCGGGTTGGGGGGTGGGGAGGGTGCTTTCCTCGGACAGAGTGACCCAAGCCTCAGTGCTACAGCCGTCCCATCAACTCACCGCACAGGTGAGCGAGGCTGGAGCATCTGAGTAAGTCTCTGCTGCAGCTGCCGGAGACAGGGAGTGACAAAATCAGGATTATAATACAACATTTATTCAGTGCTGACTGTGTTCTGTGCACTTCTACGTGCTTTCTAAATGTTAACTCAGTTTTCACCAACAGCTCTGTGAGAGGGACACTGTTATCATCCCCATTTTATAGATGAGGAAACCGAGGTTCGGGACTTTGCCCAAAGTCAAGGGACTAGTGTGGCAGAACCAGGATATGAACCCACTCAGTTTCGTGCCAAGCCCTTGCTTTTTAATTTCTTAAAATTTTTTATGGAGGGGCCGGCCCCGTGGCCGAGTGGTTAAGTTCGTCCGCTCTGCTTGGGCGACCCAGGGTTTCGCCAGTTCAGATCCTGGGCGCGCACACGGCACCGCTCATCAGGCCACGTTGAGGCGGCATCCCACATGCCACAACTAGAAGGACTCACAACTAAAATATATACAACTGTGTACCAGGGGGCTTTGGGAGAAAAACAAAACGTTAAAAAAAAATTTATGGAAAAATTAAAATATATACAAAAATCAAATAATACAGTAAAACTTCCTTCACCCACTATCAATAAGTATCAACTTACGGCCAATCTGGTTCTATGTATACTGCCACCACTCCACTCATCCCCGATTATGCTGAAGTAAATCCCAGACAATGTATTATTTCATTCATGAATATTTCAGGAGACTCTCCTAAAAGATAAGAACTCTTTAAAAAAAAAAGCCACAATACCATTATCTTGCCTTAAAAAATTAACAATAATTGCTTAATATCATCAAATATTTAGTCACTGTTCAAATTTCCAATTGTCTCACAAACGTTATATTTTTATCAGTTTGTTTGTTTGAATCAAAATAGAAACAAGATCCGTGCACGGCTGCTGAGTCCATATTTTTTAAGTTCTTTCAGTCTACAGGTTCCCCCAACTCTCAATTCTCTCTCCCTCTCTCTCTCTCCCTCCCTCTGTCCCTCCCTCTCCTTTCCTCTCTCTCTCTCCCTCTCTCTCTACCTCACTCTCTCCCTCCCTCTCTACCTCTCTCTCTCCCTCCATCTCTCTCCCTCTCTCCCCTTTCCCTCTCTCCCTCTCTCTCTCTCTCTCCCTCTCCCTCCCTCTCTCTCCCTCTCTCCCTCTCTCCCTCCCTCTCTCTCCTTTCCTCTCTCTCTCTCCGTCTCAGTCTCAGCCCTGTGATTTAATTGCTCCAGAGGCTGGATTGATTTTCCTCTTCACTTTCCCGCAGTGTGGATTTTGTTGATTGCAGCCCCATGGTGCAGATTACTCATGTCTCTGTCCTCCGTGTTTCTGTAAATTGATAGTTGGATCCTGATCAGGTTCCGGCTGGAATTTGGGAGGCGTGGTGTTCTTCCTCAGGAAGGCACACCTCTCTTGTGATGAAAGCAGTGCTTACATCCCTAACTCACCAGAGGCTGCAATATGGTGGCATTCCAGTTCTGTCATCCTTTCTTCCATTACTTTTATAAAGACACCTCCTCTCGTCTCCTGTTTGGTTACCCAGTGGCACGATTTATACGGGAGAGGCAGGATTGTTTTATTCTTCCCCTTTATTTACCAGTTTTCAAAATAATACACTCATGTGTAGCATCCTCCACAGTGATCAGTTAGGTTTGTGTTTCTCAGGCATTTTGTTTGTTTGTTTTGTTTTTGTCCTATCATTTTGAACTCGTGGATTAGAAGTATATCTGGTGGTTTTCAATTCATTGTAGCTATTAGGATTAATTGTAGTCTAATTAATCTTATCTTTGGCCAGAGGGAGCCTCCTAGAGCTGGCTCCTGAGTGCTTGTGACAGGCTCCTGGTAGCGTTTGGGAGCGTCCTTGCTTTGTGCTGTGACAAGATGTTCCAGGCCCCAGCCCTCTCTTATAACACTACACACAGAGATCAGTGATGGCCCCACATAGCTCCCCCCGTGAATTTAGCGCATCACTTTAATTCACCTCATGGTGGAGCGTAAGGGAGAGTAACGCATTGGAACACAGACCATTCAGTATTTGTCAGAGGCAGCAACCAACCTTCCATGCACCCACCTCCACATCCACAGCCCTGCCTACATCCCACAATATGCTTGTATCTATGAAACCTAGAAGAGTGATTTCTTAAACCCGCTGGGTTGTTGAGCCCGACAAGCCATGCGGCAGGACCTCCACTCTTCCCATCTTCCAAATTCCTACCCCACCCCTGCTCCAAGGCTGCTCATCTCACCATCTCTTTGAGCCACGATCGGCCTTCATTCCACTCCTCACATGTATGCTGTCTACACTTGTCCCCTGGGCTGCTGGCATACCTTCTGGGCTGCCCCCACTGGGGTCTCCCTGTCTGCTAGCCTCTGGGTCCTCCTCCCCATCACCCCTTCATGGCTGGGTCCAGTTCTCTTCTCTCTGGGAACTGTGCTGCCGCTCCGTGGTGCAACCTGAACCCAGCCTTTGACACCCCTTAAGTCTGGTCTCCAGCCACCGTCACCCAGATGTCTTCAGGCCCTAACCACACCTGACTGTCGCCTTCTCTTCCCATGTCCTGCTCCTCTGCAGGGGACCCACTGGCCTGCCCAGCCTCCTGCTGGGACAGGGATCCTCCTAGAAGAGGCTGAGCCACTGTTCCTGGGAAGAAACTGAGCAAGGCCACTCCTCTTGAGGCCGCCAGAGGAAGCACCGGGGAGAGGGCGCTGATGCAGGTAATCTGCCTGCATGACTTGTGAGCATTCTCAAGCCCTGAGAAAAGGTGAAACAGGTGGCCCTGCCTGCCAGGGTGTAACCAACATCTGGATTTCCCACTTAGGCAGTGGTGGAGGAGGGGTCTGTGCATCAGCGCACCACCAAATCTTGCTCCTCCCTGGGTGGCCATTATAATCAATGGGCTAAAGTGCTGACTTCATCAGGAGGCAGCCTCAGAAGGCGACAGGTGACCTGGATCTCTCTGAACCGAGAGGCCAGAGGCTGATGTGGCATCTGTCCCAACTTCCTGTCCCCTGCAGCAGGCCCCCATCCCCAGTCAGCCCATCAAAAACACCCCGAGCCCCTACCACTTCCAGGCACGAGGCTCTGTGCTGGGGACACTGCAGGGCAGTAGGAGGAGGGAGTGACAGAGAGAGAGAGTGGCTTATTCTTGCTACCCACCAGCTCCTAAACTGTAGGAGCATCTTCAAGCAGGGCAGCTGAGCCATACTGCAGGGAAGGAGGCATCCTTGGTCAGGGTGTCCCCGGCACTCCACAGAACTGTCCCCACATCCACACTCTGCCCCATTCTTGGTCCATTTGGAGGCAGCAGGCAGCTCTGTGAAACCCCCTGATCCAACCAGCTGGTTGTCCTCTCCCCCCAAGACTGCCTTTGAGAAAAGACATGTCCTCATGAGCACCCATACTGGGGGACCAGTGACCCCCATCACCACCCATTAAGCCACACTTGAAAAACAAGATTAAAAAGCTGAATACGCTCTCTTGGATTAGAAGACTTAATATTGTTAAAATACCCATACAACCAAAGTGATCACAGATCCAATGTAATCCCTATCAAAATCCCAATGGCATTTTTTACAGAAATAGGAAAAAATATGCTAAAATCCAGAAAGAATCTCAAGGAATTCCAGATAGTCAAAAACAACCCTGAAAAAGAAGAACAAAGTTGGAGACCTCACACTTCCTATAATACAAGCAATAGTAATCAAGATGGTGTGAGACTGGAGTGAAGACAGACCTACAGACCAATGGAACAGAATAGAGAGCAGAAATCAACTCCTGCATATACGGTCCAATCCTGTTCACCAAGGGCGCCAAGACCATACGATGGGGAAAGGACAGTCTCTTCAACAAATGGTGTTAGGAAAACTGGATATCCACATGCAAAAGAATGATGTTGGACCCTTACCTTATGCCATACACAAAAACTAATTCAAAATGGATTAAAGAGCTAAATCTAAGACCTAAAGCTACAAAATTCCTAAAAGAAAACATAGGAGAAAAGTTCCAGGAAATGTGATTTGGCAAGGATTTCTTGGCTGCAGCACCAAAGCACAGGCAAAAATAGACAGGTGGGACTACAGTAAACTTAAAAGCTCCCACACGGCAAAAGAAACAATCAGCAAAATGAAAAGGCAACCTATGGAATGGGAGAAAATATTTGCAAACCATATATTTGATAAGGGGTTAGTATCCCAAATATATAAGGAACTCATACAACTCAATAGCAAAAAAATAATCTAATTTAAAAAGAGGGCAAAGGAACTGAATAGGCATTTTTCCAAAGAAGATGTACAAATGCCTGACAGGTACATGAAAAGATGCTCAACATCACTAATCATCGGGAAAATGCAAATCAAAACCATAGTGAGATATCTCTTCACACCTGTTAGAATGACTGTTATCAAAAAGACAAGAGATGAGAAGTGTTAGCAAGGATGTGGAGAAAAGGGAACCCTTATACATTTTTGAAGGGAATATAAACTGGTGCAGCCACTATGGAAAACAGTATGAAGGTGCCTCAAAAAATTAAAAATAGAACTACCAATGACCCGGGCTGCTGCATTGCTAGCTGGCCCAGGGGCCTTCCCTGACGAATGCTCCCTCAGTTCTAAGCAGGTGTTTGCAGTCTCTCACTGCCAGCCGCAGCAGCCAGCCAGAGCCCCTTGTGGCAAGGCCACTCTGCCCAGAGCCCCCACGAGAGAGGAGGCAAGGCCGGTCTCCTAACAGAAGGTTGAAATGGATGGAAAGCGAGAAAGCGGAGACTGAACATCCCAAGAAACTTGGCTGGTTAAAGGGGAGAGAGAGCTAGAGCAGTCACAGAGCAGAAGGTGGGGTTTGATTGTACTGAAAATGGAGAGTAGCAGAGGGAGGGAAGGGGCTGAGGGATCCACAGGAGGGAAACTGAGGCTCTGGGGGCTGAAGCAGCTCCATGCCCAGGGCTCTCCCCACCTCCCTGCAGACCCTCTGGGTGCTCAGGTTAGGGCGGCGGCACGCACAGGGGGTCATTGGTTCCAGGCTGCCTCAAGCTCCCAACCACAGCATTGCCCACTCCCCCTCTGCCAAGAAACTTCACTTTATATTCCTATAAGACCTGAATTTTATTTCTGTAAAGGGCGTTACACACCAATTTTGAAAGTAAAACGACAGCATAAGAAAATAAGTGAAAGTCAAAAGTGCAGTCTTCCACTTTACCATACCAAGAAGATGCCTTCTCTAATTAGCCTCCAGGTAGGGAAATACTTACTGTCCCAATTCTATAATCACCCGACAAGAAAAAAGAAAAGAAAGGAAGAACATACAATACGTGATGATGCATTTGAAAATGAAGAGTGTGTGTATGCATATACACACCTGCTCGTACGTGCACAGAATATTTCTAGGAGAATGCATGAGAAACTGCTAACACTTGTTGCCTCCAGGACAGAGATGGGCGGAGCAGCGGAGGAAGTGGGAAGACCGGCAGAAGGAGGCTGACTTTTCATTATAAACACTTTTGTAGTGTTTTCATTTTCTATCATGCGCGTTATTACTTTTTTCCTTTAGAAGAGATTTTGATTTGGTTTGGTTTTGTCTAGGAAGGCAGACTTATCAATTAAAAAAATGGCAATGACATTCAGTCATAGTCCCACTTCATATCAACTGATTTCCACGTAGATTAAATGCAAATGAGACATAGCTCCAGAGCTGGTTATTTAGCTGCTCAACAATGTGACCGAAGACCAGGTCCTTTGCATCCTTCTACTCTGTCCCCTCAGTGTGTGGACTCGGTCCTCAGGCCTCCTCACCTCATGGCTGTGAGAATCAGGCAAATGATAACACAGGACAATGCCCAGAGGTACAAAAGAGGCCACCACTTCCTTGGGTGTATTTTTAGGAGTAAAGAAACTCTTCTCGAAGTTCTCCTGCAGAGGTACCCACATATCCCACTGGCCATAATTGTGTCACATGTGCATGCCCAAACCTGTCCCTGGCAAGGGAAAGGGCCCACCTGGGACGTCTTAGAGCAAGCAGAGCTCCTGAGCCCATCAGACCCAACCAGCCCTCCTAAAACAATTATTCTTGTAGCAACGCTCCTTCAACCCAGAACTAAAATTCATAGATAACATAATTTACCTATAAATGTTCATTTCAAAAGAGAATCAAAATGATGCTTCAGCTATATTGTAAAGGAAGAATTAAAAGTAATGTAATAAATGAATACACCTTTCAATGAGCAAATTCCCGGGTGGTATACTCTCTAGGACATAAGGATGCTGTGAGACGCTCGCAGTCATGCAAGAAAATGTCAAGGCCACCACAACCACAAATGCAGAGGGATGCAGGAGATGACTCAGCTAGCACAAGGCCATTCCCATTGACAGCACCATTTTCCAAAATGGTGCACAACTCTTGATAAAGTTTCAAACAAAACAATGCAATCGTCCCTTGACTTATACAGTAGCTACATTCCAGAGAATGTCAGGGTATATTAAAAACACTCAGGAGATAAGCGAAGTTTCTACGTCAAGCAGAATGAAGTGTGAGCTTAGAAACAGGTTTTTTACCTGCCTGAAGGTCTCATAAGATATCAGAAAGTCACATGGGGTTTGGGGCATTCTCTCAAGGACTATCCCACACGCTGGAGGATACTTAGCATTCCCAGACCCCATTCATTCAATGCCTGTAGAAGGGCCCCCACCCCCAAAGGTAAAAGCCCCACCAATTTCCAGAACACACTTAGGGAATGGTACCACCCACTTTGAGAACTCCTGGCTTAGACCAACCATCTCCCCCGACCTGTGTGACTTCACAGAGCTATAACACCGATGCCGGAACACAACCGGAGTTTCTGTAGGAAACGCAGCAGATGACCGGAGGTTGACCAGGTAATCGGCAGTCTGCCAATCACAGGTGACATTTGGACATATTTGCCTCTGGCTTCTGCTATTTTCCAGCTCTACTGGATCAGCGTTGCTTTCCTAGTCCTGGGGTGACAGCTCGGGCAGTCCCAAGCTTTTCAGTCACGTTGAGCTATCATAATCAAGTGATATTTTCAAGCATGGAAAGCATAGCCTTGTCTAAATCAAGACTCGATCTGGTGTAAGTGTCTTCCCTCCCTCAGCTCAGACCTCCCGTGTGGCACAGGAGGAGGGTGGACCTATTCTCTTGCTCCCTCTCCACCTCCCTTCCTTCCTGCTCCTGACTCTTCCAAGTTCATGGTGAGGGAAGAGGAGATGAGAGAGAGGAGGCAGTCTCGGAGGACTGGTGGGGGGCCATCTGTTACACAGTTCAGTTCTGGGTTTTGAGAAAGCCCCTTCCCAGAGGGTCTCTGAGCTTCACAAGAAGTTCCTCAGTGCTCTCTGGCTGATCTCTCTTGACACCCCCCTCTCTGGCCCCCAGTGGTTAACCTCTCACAGCCTTTGCCTGGAGGACCCCCTCCCTTATTTTGAGACAGCTGGAAACCAACTTCTGGAAGGTCTTTTTGCCATCTGGGAAACGTGTGCATCTTCGCCCTACCCAAACGGACGTGTAGGATCCTAGTGACTGACCCTGCCTCCTCACCAGCCATCACAGCTGCTCCGGGTCACTCACCCACCTGGAGAATTCTCCATGGAGGAAGCAAAGGCCCTTCTCCACTCACCTTTAACACCAAACTCTCAGGGACCCTTTCCCCGCCATCCAAAAATTTCCTCATTGCCCAGTCCCTCCGGTGCCCTGGGGCAAGCACTCGGCTAAGAGGAAAATGCCACTCTCTCCTTCTGGTGGGTACCCCACACTCCATGAGCTGTTCTCTTGGAGCCCCTTTGCTTTGAGTGAACCCCGATGTTGTCCTACATGAACAAACGGGGCAACAAATTCTATGAATTAACTTCAGCAAATTTCTTAAGTTTCTAACTTTCTATTTTTGAAGCTTGGGGGCGAAAGAAAGGTCAGTAAATTACAAATAAAGCTAATATTCTCTTAGATGATCCCCACCTCCAATCCAGATCTCTTCCCTTGGAATTTGGTGTGTATAAATCCAATACTTTTCAATAAATGTACTCATATATGTATGTATGTATGTGCATATATACACACATATACACATATATATATACACACACATATCTATTAAAAAGGACATGTACATATATATCCTCAGAAAATATATACTATTATTTTGGCGGTTTTGTTATTACATAAATGATATTTTGCTGTATGCGTTGTTCTGCAACTTGGGTTTCCCACATAATGCGTAGGACATCTTTTAGGCCCCATTTCATTCTCTTGGCCTGCCTTCTGCACAACAGGTGCTGTGGCAACGGGCTGCTCCCAGGTGTAGCCTGACAGCATCACCTCGGCTGCATCTGGGATGTCTTTCTCTCTGCCCCAGGCATTCTGGTGCACTGGTGAACCCAGAAGTGCCAAGGGGGTAACCCTCTCTGGGGCAATCCTTGACCAATGGGAAACGGGAGTGTGTGAATCAATCTTCACACTTCCAGATCTCCGGCGCACAATTCTGTGGCGTATTCTGCATGGTTTCTCAGGGGGTCCCCAGTTAAAGGGAGTCCCAATTGCCCACAGCAGTAACTGGCTTAATAATACACCCCTGCACTGGCTTTCTCAACTTCCCTGCTTCATTCTTCTCAGTTCCTCAACTCCTGATCCTAGACATCACTTCCCAAAATAAATTTCCTGAATGCAATCCTTTGTCTCAGGTTTTTGGTGGAATCCAAGCTAAAACACTAAATTAAAAATATTGTTAAAAATAAAGCTATATTGAGAGGATCCAAGATGGCGCCATGAGTAGTCCTCTTTGTCTCTCCCCCTTCGAGACTACAATTATTTGGACACTCATCACTTAACAAGGGATATCCAGATAGCATCTCAGGACGTCTGGGATGCCCAAGCGACTATACATCAGAAGGCAGATGGACTTCCCTCCGGGAGGATGTGGAGATAGGTGAAAACTCTCCGACCCCGACCAAACAGCCTAGTAACTGCAAGCAACTTTCTTCCAACGGATGCCCCCAGAAGATCAACACACACCTAGGGCAGGAGCGAGCCCACACCAGAGGAGCAACGGTGGAAACAGGTGACCAGAACCCTACCTAAACCCCCCGCAATTACTCCTAAACGCAGAGGGAAACTCTGGAGGTACACACCTGAGTCCACGGGGAGAGTCTCGCCCCGCCACTGGCGGGGAGATCCCGCCTAGTGTTCACGGCGCCCAGAGGGCCCCAGAGAGAATCACAGAGGGTACGGCAGCCCCCCGGCTGCCACTGCCTGCACTGTGGGGAAAGGGATTGCCAGAGATCTCAGAGAGGACTGGAGCTGGGTGAAGCTCCAGAGGCCGGCTATGCGCCCTGGAGGGGAGGCTTGGGAGTTCCGCCCGGGCAGCAGACAAAACTCTCTGTCTGCCATTAGCGGAGGGGCCACTCCCAGCATCCACAACACCGGGAGGGTCCCGGAGAGGAGAATATCAGGCAGGGCAGCAGCTGACCAGCTACTACTGAAATCAGGATCTCCGGCTATCCCCCAGACAGGGCAAAGGGCTCCCCGAGTTCCTGGGGAACAGGACCGGGGCTGGGTGGAGTTCCAGTGACCCAGCTCTGTAGCCTAGGGGGAAACCCTACAGGCTCACAGCAGCCTCAGGGAAAGCCTCTGCACAGCGCTAGTAGAGAGCACCCATCCGGCAGCCACAAGGCTGGAAGACCCCGTGACAAAAGTAGCATAGCTAGGTGAGCTAACCACAGACTGTAGAAGATGCCAATAGCTCTGCTGCGACCCATGGTGGACAAGTGAGATTTTGTGGGTGCCAACAGTGACGGAGCGGCAAATACAAGTGATCCTACCCCTGGCCACTGGAAAAGCCCATAACACCATTGCAGACCCCAAGGAGGGAGCACGTCTAGGTGGGCTGCAACAGTAGGCACCAGCAGCCTGAAGCCCCCCCGTGATGGCCTCCACGGCAGAAGAGGGAATTCAAAGGACCACTGTGACTACAAGGAGGGGCCCAGGCCCAGTTAGCAACTGCAGATAGGGTTCCTGGTTGGTGCAGTATAAACAGCTGCTCCCCCACCACACCAGCAGAAACAAGTGGAAGGAGCAACTAAACTCTATCTCTATGCTGAGGCACAAATCTACAACATCAAGCAATATGAAAAAATACATTAAATCTCCAGAACAGAAGGAAAATAACAAATACACAGAAAACAATCCCAAAGAAAATGAGACATATAACCTAAATGACGATGACTTCAAAACAGCCATTATTAAAATACTCAATGAGTTAAGAGAGAATTCAGATAGACAACTCAACGAGTTCAGGAGCTATGTCACAAAAGAGTTTGATACGATAAAGAAGAACCAAACAGAAATACTGGAAATGAAGAACACGATAGAGGAAATCAAGAAAAATCTAGATGCACTGAACAGTAGGGCCGATAATATGGAGGAAAGAATTAGCAATTTGGAAGATGGGAATATAGAAATGCTGCAGGCAGAGGAGGAGAGAGAAGTAAGACTAAAAAGAAATGAAGAAACTCTCCGAGAATTATCAGACACAGTTAGGAGATGCAACGTAAGGATTATAGGTATACCAGAGGGAGAAGAGAAGGAGAAAGGGGCAGAAAGCCTATTCAAAGAAATAATGGCTGAGAACTTCCCAAATCTGGTGAGAGAGATGGATCTTCAGGTGACAGAAACCAATAGATCTCCAAACTTTATCAATGCAAGAAGACCAACCCCACGGCATATAGTAGTGAAGCTAGCAAAAGTCAACGACAAGGAGAAAATACTAAGGACAGCCAGGCAAAAGAAACTAACCTACAAAGGAACCCCCATCAGGCTATCAGCAGATTTCTCAGCAGAAACTTTACAGGCTAGAAGAGAGTGGAATGATATATTCAAAAATCTGAAGGACAAAAACCTACAGCCGAGAATTCTCTACCCGGCGAAAATATCCTTCAAATACGATGGAGAAATAAAAACTTTCCCAGATAAACAAAAATTAAGGGAGCTCATTGCCACAAAACCTCCTCTTCAGGAAATCCTCAGGAAAATCCTCATTCCTGAAAAATCAAAAAAAGGAAAGGGGCTACAAAACCGAGAGCAGAGGAGATAAGTAGAAGGACAACAACAGAGAGTAGCAGCTCTACATCAGAACAGATTAAACCATGGGACGAGAAACAAAGGAAACTGAAGAAAACCGGAAAACAAGACACAAAATGGTAGTGGTAGGCCCCCACGTCTCAATAATCACTCTAAATGTAAATGGATTGAACTCTCCAATCAAAAGACACAGAGTGGCAGGATGGATCAAAGAACAAGATCCAACAATATGCTGCCTCCAGAAAACACACCTCAGCCCCAAAGACAAACACAGACTCAGAGTGAAGGGATGGAGAACAATACTCCAAGCTAATAATGAACAAAAGAAAGCAGGTGTCGCTATACTAATATCAGACAAGGTAGGCTTCAAAGCAAAACAGATAAAGAAAGACAAAGAGGGACAGTATATAATGATAAAAGGGACTCTCCACCAAGAAGACATAACACTTATAAATATATATGCACCCAACACAGGAGCACCAAAATTTGTAAAGCAACTCTTAATAGAACTAAAAGAAGACGTCAACAACAATACAATAATAGTAGGGGACCTCAACACACCATTAACACCAATGGACAGAACATCCAGACAGAAAATCAACAAGGAAATAATAGAATTAAATGAAAAATTAGACCAGATGGACTTAATAGATATATATAGAACACTTCATCCAAAAACAGCAGGTTACACATTCTTCTCAAGTGCACATGGAACATTCTCAAGGATTGACCATATTTTGGGAAACAAAGCAAACATCAATAAATACAAGAGAGTTGAAATAATATCAAGCATCTTTTCTGATCATAATGCTATGAAACTAGAAATCAACTACAAGAAAAAAGCAGAGAAAGGTGCAAAAATGTGGAGACTAAACAACACGCTTCTGAACAATGGATCATTGAAGAAATTAAAGAAGAAATCAAATATTATCTGGAGACAAATGAAAATGAGAACACGACATACCAAATCATTTGGGATGCAGCAAAAGCAGTCCTAAGAGGGAAATTCATCGCAATACAGGCTCACCTCACTAAACAAGAAAAAGCTCACATAAGCAACCTCAAACGACACCTAACAGAACTAGAAAAAGAAGAACAAACAAATCCCAGAGTCAGTAGAAGGAGGGAAATAATAAAAATAAGAGCAGAAATAAACGATATTGAAACAAAAAAGACAACAGAAAGGATCAATGAAACAAAGAGTTGGTTCTTTGAAAAAATTAACAAAATCGACAAATCTTTAGCCAGACTCACCAAGAAAAGAAGAGAGAAATCGTAAATAAATAAAATTAGGAATGAGAGAGGAGAAATCACAACAGATACCAATGAAATACAAGGGATCATAAGAGAATACTATGAAAAACTATATGCCAACAAATTGAACAACCTGGAAGAAATGGACAAATTCCTAGACTCCTACCACCTCCCCAAACTGAATCAGGAAGAAATGGAGAATCTGAATAGGCCAATCACAAGTAAGGAAATAGAAATGGTAATCAAAAACCTCCCCAAAAATAAGAGTCCAGGACCAGACGGCTTCTCTGGAGAATTCTACCAAACATTCAAAGAAGACTTAATACCTATTCTTCTCAAACTATTCCAGAAAATTGAGGAAGATGGAGTACTCCCTAACACATTCTATGAAGCCAACATCACTCTGATCCCCAAACCTGACAAGGACAACACAAAGAAGGAGCACTGCAGGCCGATATCACTGATGAACGTAGATGCAAAAATCCTCAACAAAATTCTGGCAAACCAAATACAGCAATACATCAAAAAGATTATACACCATGATCAAGTGGGATTTATACCAGGGACACAGGGATGGTTCAACATCCGCAAGTCAATCAACGTAATACATTACATCAACAAAATGAAAAACAAAAACCACGTGATCATCTCAATAGATGCAGAGAAAGCATTCGACAAGATCCAACACCCATTTATGATAAAAACCCTCAATAAAATGGGTATAGAAGGAAAATACCTCAACATAATAAAGGCCATATATGACAGACCCACAGCCAACATCATACTCAATGGACAAAAACTGAAAGCCATCCCTCTGAGGACAGGAACAAGACAAGGGTGCCCACTTTCACCACTCCTATTCAACATAGTACTGGAGGTGTTGACCAGAGCAATTCGGCAGGAAAAAGAAATAAAAGGAATCCAAATAGGTAATGAAGAAGTAAAACCCTCGCTGTTTGCAGATGACATGATCTTATATATAGAAAACCCCAAAGAATCCATTGAAAAACTATTAGAAATAATCAACAACTACAGCAAAGTAGCAGGGTATAAAATCAACATACATAAATCAGTAGCATTTCTATACACTAACAATGAACTAACAGAAAAAGAACTCAAGAACTCAATCCCATTCACAATCGCAACAAAAAGAATAAAATACCTTGGGATAAACTTAGCCAAGGAAGTGAAGGATCTATACAATGAAAACTACAAGACTTCTTGAAAGAAATTGATGACGACATAAAGAGATGGAAAGACATTCCATGCACATGGATTGGAAGAATAAACATAGTTAAAATGTCCATACTACCTGGTTCTGGTACAAAAACAGGTCCACAGATCAATGGAACAGAATTGAAAGCCCAAAGATAAAACCACACATCTATGGACAGCTAATCTTTGACAAAGGAGCAGAGGGCCTACAATGGAGAAAAGAAAGTCTCTTCAACAAATGGTGCTGGGAAAACTGGACAGCCACATGCAAAAGATTGAAACTTGACCATTCTTTTTCACCACACACCAAAATAAACTCAAAATGGATCAAAGACCTAAAGATTAGGCCTGAAACAATAAGTCTTCTAGAAGAGAATATAGGTAGTACACTCTTTGACATCAGTTTCAAAAGAATCTTTTCGGACACTATATCTCCTCAGTTGAGGGAAACAATAGAAAGAATAAACAAATGGGACTTCATCAGACTAAAGAGCTTCTTTAAGGCAAGGGAAAACAGAATTGAAACAAAAAAACAGCTCACTAATTGGGAAAAAATATTTACAAGCCACTTATCCGACAAAGGGTTAATCTCCATAATATACAGAGAACTCACACGGCTTAACAACAAAAAAACAAACAACCCGATCAAAAAATGGGCAGAGGACATGAACAGACATTTCTCAAAAGAAGATATAAATATGGCCAATAGACACATGAAAAGATGTTCATCATCGCTAATCATCAGGGAAATGCAAATCAAAACTACACTAAGATATCACCTTACACCCGTTAGATTGGCAAAATCATCCAAAACCAAGAGCGACAAATGTTGGAGAGGTTGTGGAGAAAAAGGAACCCTCATACACTGTTGGTGGGAATGCAAACTGGTACAGCCACTATGGAAAACAGTATGGAGATTTCTCAAAAAGTTAAAAATAGAAATACCGTATGACCCAGCCATCCCATTACTGGGTATCTATCCTAAGAACCTGAAATCAGAAATCCCAAGAGTCCCTTGCACCCCGATGTTTATCGCAGCATTATTTACAATAGCCAAGACGTGGAACCAACCTACATGCCCAGAAACTGATGATTGGATAAAGAAGATATGGTATATATACACAATGGAATACTACTCAGCCATAAAAAAAGACAAAATTGGCCCATTCACAGCAACGTGGATGGACCTCGAGGGTATTATGTTAGGCGAAATAAGCCCGTCAGAGAAAGACGAACTCTATATGACTCCACTCATAGGTGGAAATTAATATATTGACAAGGATATCTGATCGGTGGTTACCAGGGAAAAGGGGGGGTGGGGGGAGGGCACAAAGGGGGAAGTGGTGTACCCACAGCATGACTAACAATAATGTACAACTGAAACCTCGCAAGGTTGTAATCTATCATAACATTAATAAAAAAAAAAGAAAAAAAAAAAGAAAGCTATATTTATCTACTCGAGTGGTCCTCAAAGTGTGGACTGGGGACTCAGTCCCTGAGACCGTTTCTGGGGCTCCACAAGGTCAAAGCTATTTCCATGATCATACTAAGAGGTTGTCTTTTCCACTCTTAACCTCTCACAACTCTCTCACGAGTTTTCAAGAGACAACATTATGGGTGAATGTACAATAGACCGAGGGCAGAAGAAGACATGAGAATCCAGCTCTCTTCTACAAAGCCGGAAGTTAAAGAGATCTGCAAAAAAAAAACCATAAAATAATACCACTCTTCTTACTAAATTTGTTTGTTTTGGAAAATATAGTTAGGTTCATTAAAATGTTGTTTATATTAATATAAATACTATGTTAACATGGAAGGGGTTTATGTTTTTAACAAATTAATAAGTAAATATTTTTTAAATTTCTCAGCCTTGTCATTTCTAATGCTGTAAATATCAGTAGATATAACCCACATAAACAAAAGCTTTTTGAGGTCCTCAGTAATTTTGGACATGGCAAGGGGTCCTGAGACCAGTTTGAGAGCCACCGATCTAGTTCACAGCTTTTAACTTCTAGTCCACCGAACGCATTCTCTCAGCATATGTGCCCTGTGGACTTGATCCATTCTCTTCCTGATGAACTTTCAGGCTGCTTCAATTTTCTTCTGTCGCAAAGGATGCGGCCTAAACACCCCTGGAGCTGCTCCTTGTGGATGGGTGCAGGTGTGTCTCCATGGCAGATTCCTAGACATGGAACGCTGGATCCTGGGTACAAGCATTTTTAGTAGTAAAAGCAGAATTGTCCTCTGTATTTGCCTGTACACTTTATGTTTCCTTATCAGACTTCAGGCTGCACGCTTCTTCACACCCTCTCTCGCTGACACTTTATAGTGTCCAAATTTGATTTTAACCAATACGATGGTTGGAAATGGAATTTCTCTCACCACTATTTTTCTTTGGATCTCCCTGTTTGCTGGTGAGGTTGGTCATCTTTTTGTTTGATTATTGGCCATTTGCACTTTCTAGTTTACAAATTGCATGTTCATATCCTATGCCCATTTTTCTTGGACTGTGCCCTTTTCTTCTTGATTTGTGGGGGTCCCTCACACATTTGGTATAACAAACTTTTGTCACAGCTGTTGCCAATATGCTCTTTCATTCCAGTATATGTCTTTTAACCTTATGTTTTCTTTTGTCGTGTCAAAGTTGTTCATTTGGATGTCAAATTTATCCTTTTTTTCTGTATGATTTTTCTTCATGTATTTTGTTTAAAAGTCTTTTTTACCTCCAAATCATGAAAATATTTTCCCACAGTATCTTCTAATTCTTTTTAATGTTATTGTTTTACAAGTAGGTCTTTAATCTACCTGGAATTTATTTTTGTTTATAGCATGAAGTAAAGGTATAATTTAATTTTTTCAATATGGCTAAATAATTATCCTAAGACATTTATTAAATAGTCAATCTTTACCCCATTGATTTATGATGCCAAGACCTAACATATAACAAGTTCCCATGTATACACAGCCTCTCTCTTCTGTTCCATTTATCTATTTACCCAACCCTATTCGATACTCCACTGTTGGAACATGTCTTCTTATCTGATATAGTTACTTTTCCTCATTATTCTTCTTTTTCAGAACTATCTTAATAGTTCTTACCCATTTAAACTTCTAGGTTAATTTTAAAATCAATTTGCCAAGTGCCTTAAAAATTATGCCGGTAATCTCATTAGCATTACATTCAGTTTACAGATTAATTTGGGAAGAATTATTACTTTTTATAATATTGAGTTTTCTATTTCATTTATTTGAGTCTTTACATTTCTTCAATAAAATTTCATAATTTTTTGCATAGGGTTATTATACATTTTTAGCCAGATTAATTCCAAGAGACATTACAGTTTTGTCTTTTTTTCCTCTCGCAATACTAATTGATTACTGCTGGTATTTAGAAATGACATTGGTTTTTATATGTTGGTTTTATATCTGGTCACTCTTTTAATCTTAAACCCTCTGTTTGTTCTAATAATTTGTCACTTCATTTGTTGTGAATTCTGTGTAGATGATAATATCACCCGTAAATTATGATACTTTATCTTTTTCTTTCCATTTCTATATTCCTGTATTTCTTGTCTTATTGCATTATTTAGCACAATATTCAGTAACAGTAGCGACAGAGGATTTTGTTATCTTGACTTTGAATCTGCTAATGTGGTGAATTTCTTTGACAAATATTCTAATATTAAACCACTCATGCATTGGTGGGATAAATCCCACTTGATAGTAATGTATTAGAATTTTAATAAACTCCTTATTTCAAGGTAGAAATAGTTTTGTTTTCAATTTTTACATCAATGATCATAATTACTCCATAATTTTCTCTTCTTGTTCTATCCTAGTCAAGCTTGCTGTGCTAAGAGGTTGAAATGACTTGAGTGGTTTCCCATTTATTTGGTATACTCTGAGAAACTGTGTGTATAAATGAGCGTTATCTATTCTTTGAACATTTAACAGAATTTACACGTAAACCATATCAACCTAGTGCCTTTTGCAAGGTAGGTCTAACTCTAATCTCAATTCTTTTCATTGTTATTGGTATGTTTTCAATTTTTTCCTTTTCTTTTTGGGACAGTTCTAGTGATTTTTATTCTAGTTAAAAACTCTCTTCTGTATTTGTAGTTATGTCTCCCTTTCCATCCCTTCGGTTGATTTGTGACTTCTTTCTGTCTTTATTAATAACATATTCTCCAGAGTTTTCTTTGTTTTGTTTGTTTGTTTTTCAGGTTTTTGTATTTAAGGATCTCTTAAGGATCAAGCATTGGGTTTATTAATCAATTGCACTTTTTTGCTGTTTTTATGTTAGATCCTACTTTTATCTCTGTTTCTTTCCTCTTCTTTCTTTATTTTGTTTTCATTTTCCTAGATCAGTCGGTCCACCAGATCTTTCTGCCACAAGAGAAATATTCTATATCTATCACTAGCCATATGTGCTTATTGAGCCCTTGAAGTGTGACTAGTGTGAGTGAGGAGTTGAATTTTTAATTTTATTTAATTTTGATTTAAACAGCCACATGTGTAGGAGCCGGCCCCGTGACCAAGTGGTTAAGTTCGCACACTCCACTTCTGTAGCCCACGGTTCACAGGTTCAGATCATGGTCGTGGCCCTCCACACTGCTCATCAGGCCATGCTGTGGTGGCATCCCACATGGAAGAACCAGAATGACTTACAACTAGGATATGCAACTGAGTACTGGGACTTTGGGGAGAAAAAAAGGGGGGGGAAGATTGAAAGCAGATGTTAGTTCAGGGCCAACATTCCTCAACAAAAAGCATACTTTAAAAAAAAAGGTTATGTTAAATAAATAAATAGCCACCACATTGGACAGTGCAATTCTAGATTCTTCATTTGAAAGTTTAGATCAATGTTCAGTTTTTCTTGTTTTCTAATAAATGTTTTAAGTCTATAAATATTTCTTTGAGTGACAGCTCACAGGTTTTGCAATGTAGGATTTTTATTTCTCTTCAACTCTAAATGCATATTTTTCCTCTTTAGCTCTAAACTTCTGTTTTTTCCAGTTAAGATGAGAGTGTATTTTTACTTGCATGGGGAAGTGTGAGGGCAGTGGAATTCTTGTTATTGATGTCTAGTTTCCAATTGTCATATGGTCAGTAAACATGATCGAGTGTTATTGACGTTGAGATCTGTTTGCGTGCTTGGGGTAACTAGAGTTTTGGAGGCTTGCGTGCAATCTTAGTAAATGTTCCATAGATATTTGAAAGGAATGTGCATTCTTTTCACGTACACACCCCAAAAGCAGAAAAAATTAGAAATACTATCCAGCTTGCCCCTGAGGCCTCTGTCTTCTCCTTCCTATGGAATACTGGACGCCCTCTGAACGAGGAAGAGTCCCCTTGCTTCTTTTCAAGTCTGGTTATGTAGTCATCATCTTTTATGTTTTTTTGTCATTGTTTTTTTCTAATTATGGCCCCCAAAGGGAAGATTTCTGCCCATGCTCACTCTCCCATCTTGAAGTGATTAATTTTCGGACTCTCTAGTTCAAGGACAAAGCTCTTACGCCACGTCTAGTTGTCATGGAGGAGCTTGGCCCTGCCGCTGTCCCATCCATTCTGCGTGAATGACCTCTTGGAGGAGGCGGGTCCTGCATGTGGAGGACGCAGGGTTCAGGCAGGCTGCTGCTCTCCAGGGCATACTTGGAGGGGCAGGCGAGGGCCGAAAGGATGATGGTGGCTCAGGAGGGCACAAAGGATGACAGAGCTCCTTCTTTTAAGGTGATAGTGGGAGGCAATTCATGGAAAGACAAAAATCAATCAAGCTACGTCTGCCACCAATGAGACTGATTTGTTATTTATTCAACAAAATATAAGCTAACTTCTTTAGGAAAAGAAAAGTCAAGGGCACAACCCATTTGCTCAATTCTGCAGGAGTGTAATGACGTCAGCTCTGAGTGCAGATTGCCTTGGCAGAGTGGTTGCACATCCTGGAGCGAGACACACCCTCTCTGCTGTTCACCAGCTGTGTGTCTTTGGGCAAACCACTCAACCCTTCTGGACCTCATCTATCGGAAAATGGGGACATTAATACCCATATCACAGTTTGTAATGAGACCTTAGAGTCCACATGTTAATTGTTCAGAACGAACCTTGAAAAATCTAGAACTTCTTTCCCCATCTAATCCCCTGTCCTCCAGGAGGACAGAAGTAGAGTCTTACACATCCCTGAATTCCTCAATGCCTAAAACAGGGCCTGGTACTAGAAGGCATTCGATAAATGTGAAGCAAGAAAATAGCGTGCAAACACTAAGCAAGCTAATTTCTCCATATTGTCAAGGACTGTAACACGCAAGGCATTGGGACTGTTGGCAATAATGGTGGTCCAGGCGGTGTAGAATTGAGTGCCTTCAACTTGGCTACTAGAGTCCCTAGTGCCAACAGGGATCCTCCATCAAGAGATGCTTCAGTGGACAGAGAAGCAGAGATCCACTCTGAGCGTTAGCAACATGGGGGCCATTGCCTCAGCAGCCTGGAGCTAAAGAGGAGGGAAGCAACAGGCCCATAGGGAGCTGTCACAGACACAGTCCACCCCTTGGAGACTCCCACTCTAAAGAAACTTGTCAGACCAGTGTGAGATCTCTTCTTACCTTGGGGCCAGTATGGTCTCAGGAACAAGTGCAGATATTTGTTGAATAAATCGGTGAATGACTGTTAGACTTTGTGGGGAAGATGGCCAGTCACCTGTGAAGACTGGGACAGATTTCAAACTACTCGGAGAGAATGATGGTTTAGGGGCAGTCCTCGCCCCTCTCTGGATCACCTAAGGCCTTTCTTCTTCCTATGCATTCCCCTGCTGAGCGGCTGCTTCTCTGCTCTGCTCTTCTCCCTGCTCCCTGTTGCAGCATTCACAGGCACTCTCCACTGTGCCCTCTTGACGTTTTGTTTTCCTGAGTCTGTCTCCAATCACGTCTTGATGTTTATTTTCCTGATTCTGAAGACGCTTGGTGAGAGTTTATGTTTCCCCTTCTCCTTCTTCCCTCATCTTCCCCTACTGCTGTCTTGTCCCATCTCCCCTCTGGATTTTACTGTCCTGCTTGCCCAGGGGTGTCCCCAGAACAAGACTAAACTGGTAGAGGATCCAGCAGAATGTCCGGGGATTAAAAGCTGGTTGCGACTAGCAGAAAGCCAGTGTGGTCTAAAAATAGTAACAGTTTTGGAACCAAAGGGAATTGGGTTCAAACTCCAGCTCTGTTAGGTACCAGCTGGGGGACCTCAGGCAAGTCACTTACCTTCGAATTTAATATCTGTAAAGTGGGTATAACAAGAATAATCTCATTCTAGGATTGAGTTAATTGTGAAGTGCTCAGAGTGATGCCTGGTACATTGTAAGTGATCAATCAATGTTTGCCACTGCCATTTCATTGCGTTCAGCTGGAAACTAGAATACTTCTCAGAAAAAGGATGTCTTCCCCTCTGTATTAATTTCATGGGGCTGTCATAACAAAGTACCGCAAATTGGGAGGCTTAAACCAACAGAAATTTATTGTCTCACAGTTCTGGAGGCCAGAAGGCCAACATCAAAGCGTTGGCCACGACGTGCTCCCTCTGAACCCTGTAGGGAGAATGCTTCTTTGCTCCTTCCCAGTTTCTAGTTGTGGCTGTCGATCCTCAGCGTTCCTTGGCTCGCAGTGGCATCACTCCATTCTCTGCCTCTGTTGTCACATGGCGTTCTCCCTGGGTATCTGTGTCCAGATTTCTCTCTTCTTATAAAGACACCAGTCCTACTGGATTAGGACCCATCCTAATGATCTCATCTTAACTTGGTTATATCTGCAAAAGACCCTATTTCCAAATAAGGTCACATCAATAGGTACCAAAGTTTAAGGCTTCAACGTAGCTTTTGGGGGAACATAACAACCTATAACATCCTCCAATTTTTAATATTCATCTTGTTGGGAACCAAATTATTAAAACCAGGTGAATTCAGATGGGGGCCTGGACTGAGAGAGCTAACAACTCTTTCTTCTCCAGTATTGACATCCTTCACCACCAATACCCATTCCTGGAAGGCTTCCCAAACTCCCTGGGAGAGTTCACCCATTTTTAAGGTCTCCACCTGTATGCAATGACTCTATAATCTCCATTTCCAGGCCCGACCTTATCTTGAAAAATCTAGCCGCTTAGAATTTAGAAGACAAAAAACTTCCTCAGTTACCTCCTATAGGCTTCATTTTGAAGATTCCTCCTTTATCTCAATCTTTCCATGTCTACAACTAAACTAAACTTTTCCCCAGTCCTGCTTGTGCCCTAGGCCAGTCTCTCAGGGGAACCACCCATCTTCCACACTAGGAATCCTGGAGTCATCCTTGACTCATCCCTTATTGCGGAATTTCCCAATACTCAGAGCTCCATGATGACAGTGAGGGAGTGTCCACAAGTAATTTTCAACATTTCAGGAAGTTAAATAGAAAGCATGCCCACAGTAAGGTCTCAAAGTTAACTAAAGGTCAAGTTCTTTGTTGTGGTCTGGTAAGGTGTCAATTCTGGGTGCTAACACCAGCTATGGAATGTTGGTCAGAAGCACTCATTGGCTGTATTTGAATCAGAGGCCAAGCCTAGCTCCCAGCTTCCTATGTGGGTAATTATGCTCCTGATGGACACAGAGGGTGCCATGGGTTGGGATGAGACAACGAGGCTAGCTTCAAGCTCACTGCCCTCAGCAAGCTGCTCAGCTCCTAGCAGGTGAGCTCTGGGATTCCAGACTCAGGAGCTCCTCCTCCCCGACTCCCCTGCATTCTTGCTCCATGGAGTCTGTCCTTCCATTCTCTTCAATCACATCTGATTATCCTCCCCGGCCTTTGTGGGTTCTAACCTCTCGAGCTGCCTTTAGGCTGCCCAAGTCCCTCCAAGTCAGCATCCAGACATGGCCTATGCCACTGAGATTCCCTGGCAGGTTTTGGACTCCACGTTCCATCTGACTTCACCTTAACTTGCTCTCTAAGCCTTGAGGCCAGAATCTCCACACCCACTGAGATGGTCCCAGTGGGGAATGGCCAAGAGATTGTAAGCTCTTCCCACATGTAATCTCCCCTGTCTTCCTTCTCACAATCCCTCCCCACCACCATTCCCTCTCCTTGCCTAGATTCCAACACCCTGCAGAGTATGCAGAGGGACTTGGATCCAGAGGCTGGAGGATGTCCGGGCTTAAGGAATGAGTTCGAGGCAAGAAGAAGATCAGGACTCTGTAGCCAGCTGAATCATGAAACTGCTGTGGGGGTCTAGACTGAGTGCCTTTCCATCTCGGGATGTTTGGACCAGGAGTTCCGGAAGGTCTCTCCTCCCTGACAGGTGATGGGGAACAGATCCAGGGTTCAGAGATGGGAAGTGTAGTAACTAGAGCATAGGAGTCCTGATTTTTCCCTAGACCCAGGCTACAGGTAGAGGGACAAGATGCCAAGGCCTAGAGGGGACCCACAGTGAATTTTCCTAGGCTGCTCAGTAGTTCATACACCAAGACCACAGGATGGCACTGTGAGGAGGAACCCTGGCCTTGATGAAAGTGACACTTTGCCTTGATGCTTCTGCCCCAGCCCCAGCATCTCCCAGTCCTGTCCCCTCATCACTTCTTCAACTCTAGAGCGATGCTTCTGAATCACCTGGAGGGGCTGTTAAAACACAGCTGGCTCTACCCGCTGAGTTCCTGATTCCTAGGTCTGGGGTAGGGCCTGAGAGTTTGCATTTCTGCCAAGTTCCCAGCTAATGCTGATGCTGCTGGTCCAGGGAGCACATTCTGAGAAGCACTGTTCTAGAAGCAAAGCTAGAAGGACAGAACCACCTGAGGGACATCACCCAGGTGAGTTAGGATGTGTCCTCCCTAAGGGCAGGGACCAAGTCTGACTTTCCTCTGGGCCTTAGGCCTGGCCCTGAGGCTGCCCAGTGATTATGGGATTGAATTGGTACAAGAAGTAAGCAGCGGGTGAGAGGTGAAAAGGCTGGGGATGGGGTACCAGGAAGGAGAGGGTCCCAAGTGGATGACCTCTACACAGAGCTCACCATAGGCATTGATCTGATTCCACAAAAAGTCTCTGACAAATATCTCGAGTTTCAGAAAGCAGCTCAAGGAAGAAGCCTATTCATTGCTACCTCCTGCTGTACCCCAGGAAGCAGAAGAATGATTCAGAAGGTGAGTGGGCTCGGGTGCTCAGTCAGGGCACTGCGGATAAGTCCACATGCCTTGCTCAGCCTTCCTCATGGATGTGCACAAGTCAGCTTCTCAGGAGATGAAGAAGGCCAGCAAGTGGCTCTGTGCTCACGAGAACACAGTTACTGTCAAAGATAAGGGTGAGCCAGGCCCAACCCACATCCCTCACTCACCTGACGCCTTCCCAGTCTCTTTACTCTCTGCTGAGCTCTCCGTGGTGCTGAGGAAGAAAGGATCATATTTCTCCCCCCGCTGCAGAGGGCTGTTCTGACCACGCCAGGCCTGAGCTCCAGAGGGGGCTAGCCTGCGCTGAGAGGCAGATACCCTGGCTTCAGAGAAAGGCTTTGGGGCAGGGGTTGTTGTCTCTCTGAGTGTTAAAAATAGGAGGCAGAAGTCTACCACCTCTTCTTTCTTCTGGAGAGATGGCTGCTGAACTCCTGAGAGGAACAGAATGGTTCACTGGGGCTGGGACTTGGGAAGGAGGTTGAGGATGACATGGAGCAGCAGAAAATGGGCTTGGCCCAAGTGGGGCTTGGGCTCTCAGAAAGCGGAGGGCTCTGGAGGGGCAAGGGCTGGACAGGGGAGTGGCTGCCTGAGGTCTTCCATTCCGCACTGGAGGAGAACCCTTCTCTCACATGTCCTGAGGCCTTCTGAACCATTTTCAACCAAGTCACTGACTCTCTCAGGGCTTGAAGAAGCTCCACAATATGGAGAAGTTAGAACAGGAACTTCAGAACAAGAACAGAGCCTTTCTGGACAACAACATTAACAGACCAACGGGTCAGACAATGACTTTAAGGGACATTACAGGTTCTGGTGCTTTGAGTCTACTCTCTGGGAAGCTGTTGACAGGACTCGTTGACTGGGGCTGAGACTTGGCCTCCTAAAACCTTTTCTTGGAGACTAAAGAGCTTCTGGAATTGGGGATGCTATGGATCATGAGATGAGTTCTACTGTATCCCATTTGGAGTGAAGCCTTGCATGATGCACATATTGGAATTATCAGAAAAAGATGTTAAAGCAACTATAAAGGCTATACTCCTAGTAGTAAACACATTTGAAATTAATGGAAAGATTCTCATTAGAGGAATAGAGACTATACAAAAATAAGAATATGATATCAGACATAAAAAATTCACTGGACAAATCTCAATAGCAGGATGGAGATAACAGAGAAAGAAGTCAGTGAACTTGAAAATAAGTCAATAAAAATTATACTGTCTGAAGAACAGAAAGGGGGAAAAATGTTTGAAGAGATAAACAGAGCCTCAGGGACCTGTTAGACAATATTAAACATCTAATGTTTGTGTCATTGGAGTCCCAGAAGGAAAAGAGAAAGATATTGGTGCACACAAAAAAATTTAAAGAAATAATGGTCAAAAATGTCTCAAATTTGGAAAAGCTACAAATGTACAGATTCAAAAAGTTCAGAAAACCATAAATAGGATAAACTCAAAGAAAATCATCCCAGACACATCAAACTAAAACTACTGAAAGCCAAAGATTAAGAAAAAAATCTGAAAGCAGCCAGAAAAAAAATGACGTATGACTTATAGGAGAACAATGATATGAACGAACACAGAGGCCAAAAAACAGTGAAACAGTATTTTTAAAGTGCAAAGATCTTCCAACCTAGAATTGCATATCCAGCAAAAAAATGTCCTTCTGGTATGGAGGCAAAATAAAGATATTCTCAAAAAACAGAAAACTAAGAGAATTCATCACCAGCAGACATGCTTTAAATGACAATGGAAGTTCTTCAGGCTGAAAGGAAACTATATCAAGGGGGAAACTAGGAATGTCAGGAATAAAGGAACAGCAACAAAAATGTAAATATCTGTGTAAATACGAAAGAGTTTTCCAAGCAAGTTCTTTAAAATATTTGTAACTGTTCAAAGCAAAAATTATAATGGTATCTGTAGTAGTTTTAATGTAAGACATGTAATACATGTGACAACTATAACATGAAGGCCACTGGGGAGAGAAAAGAGATCTGAATACTTGCTTCTACATTTTATTTGAAGTGGGAAAATACTAATTCTAAACAGACTGCAACAGTTTAGGTCTTGTTATAGGTTGAACTGTGTCCCGACAAAATCCATATGTTGAGGTCCTCAGAGTAAGACCTTATATACAGAGGTAATCAAGTTAAAATGAGGTGATTAGGATGGATCCTAATCCAATATGACTGTGTCCTTATAAAAACGGGAAGTTTTGACACAGAGACAAGGACACAGGGAGAACGCCATGTGAAGACTGGAGTCATGCTGCCACAAGCCAAGGAACTAACAAAAGCTAGGAGAGAGGCCTGGAACAGATCCTTCCCGTGAGCCTCCAGAGGGGGCACGGCCCTGCTGACGCCTTGATCTTGGACTTCCAGCCTCCAGAAGTGGGAAAGAATAAATTATAAATTTCTGGCTTTTTTTTTTTTTGAGGAAGATTAGCCCTGATCTAACATCTGCTGCTAATTCTCCTCTTTTTGCTGAAGAAGACTGGCCCTGAGCTAACAACTCTACTTTATATGTGGGATGCCTGCCACAGTATGGCTTGACAAGTGGTGCATAGGTCCCCACCTGGGATCCAAACTGGCGAACCCCAGGCCGTTGAAGCAGAACAAGCGAACTTAACTGCTGCCCCACTGGACTGGCCCCATTTTCTGTTGTTTAAGCTGCCCAGTTTGTGGTAATGTGTTATCGCAGTCCCCAAACTGATAGAGTTAAATCTAATACTGTATTCTCTAGAGTACCCACTAAAAAAAATAAAATTAAAAAATACAAAGAGATATAGGTAAAAGCCAATAAATTAAAATGGAATCTAAAAATATTCAAATAATCAAAAGAAGCCAAAAAATAGAAAGCAGGGGGAAAAACAGAGGAACAAAGAGAAAACAAATAATAAAATCGTTGAACTAAATCTAACGATGTTATTAATGACATTAAACATAAATGACCTAAATTCCAATTAAATAGCAGAGATCATCAGGTTGGATTTTTTTAAAAAGACCCAACCAGATATTACCTTCAAGAAGGAAAAAAAACTTTAGACATAAAGACATAAATACATTGAAAGTAAAAGGATGAAAAAAATATACCCTGCAAATCCTAATCAAAAGGAAACTGGAGTGACTATATTAATATCAAAGTAGTCTTCAGAACAAGGAATATTATCATGCACCAAGAATGATATTACATATGATACAAGGGTCAATTCAATCTGAAATATGTATGTACCAAACAACAAAGTTTGAAAACTCATGCAAGGAAAATTGATTGAACTGAACAGAGAAATACACAAATACACAATTACACCTGGAGACTTCACACTCCTCTCTCAGTAAGTAATAGAAAAGTAGACAGAAAATTAGTAAGAATATAGAAGGCCTGAATAACTCTATTAACAAGCTTTATCTAATTGACCCAACAACAGCAGAATACACATTCCTTTTGTATGCACACAGAACACTCACCACAATAGAACATATTCTAGACTATTTGGGGGTAAAAAAAGCCTGAAAAAATTTAAAAGAATTGAAATCACACAAAGTATCTTCTCTGACCTAAAAAAATTAAATTAGAAATCAATAACAGAAAAATATCTGGGAAATCCCCAAATATTTGGAAATTTAAAAAGGTACTTTCAAAGTGATTCATAGATCACAGACAATATCAGTAGGGAAATTTAAAAATATTTTGAAGTAAATGAAAACACAATATATCAAAATTCGTGAGATGCGGCTAAAGTAACACTGCTAAGGAAATGTATAGCATTAAGCGGTTATATTTAAAAAAAAAAAAGCTCTCAAATCAATAATCTAAGCTTCCACCTTAAGAAACTAGAAAAATTAGGACAAATTAAACCCAAAGCAAGCAGAAGGAAGCAAATAATAAAGATAAGATCAGAAAACAGATTGTTTCACTGAAACAACAAATTCAAAATAGTAGAATCAATGAAAACAACTGATTCTTTGAGAATATCAGTAAAATGTATAAATCTCTAGCCAAACTGACCAAGAGAAAAAGAGACAAGACAGAAATTTGCAATGTCAGGAATCAAAAAAATGAACATAGACGCAAAAATCCTCCATGAAATATTAGCAAATTGAATCCAGTACAATATAAAAAGGATAATATAGCATGACCATTTGGGATTTATCCCAGGAAGGCACTGTTTGTTCAACATTCAAAAATCAATCAAAGTAATTCACCAATCAGGATACTAAAAAAGAAAACACATAGGTTAATCAAGATAGATGTAGGACAAGCATGTAACAAATTTCAACATCCATTCATGATAAAAAGAAAACTCTCAGCAAACTAGGAACAGAAAGGGACATCCTTAACCTGATTAAGGACGTCTACAAAACACACACAACCAACCTCATGCTTAATGGTGAAAGACTGAATGCTTTCCCCTGAGATCAAGAACAAGGAAAGGACGTCCACTCTCCCCACTGCTATCTAACATTGTTTTGGAGGTCCTAGCCAGTGTAATAAGGTGAGAAAAAGAAATGGAAGGCATGCAGATTGGAAAAGTTGAAATAAAACGGTCTTACTATCAGATAACATGATTGTCTACAGAGAAAATCCCAGGGAAAATGGAACAGACACCTAAACATACAACCTAAAACTATAAAATTTCTAGAAGAAAACATGAGAAAATATTTATGATCTTGGATTAGGCAAAGATTTCTTCATATGACACCAAAAGCATGATCCACAAAAAAAATTGATGAATTGGACTTCATTAAAATTAAGAACTTCTGCTCAGTGACAGACACTGTTCAGAGAATGGAAAGACAAATCACAGAGTGTGAGAAAATGTTTGCAAAACACATTTCTGAAAAATTATTTATATCAGAATATAAAACAGCTCTAAAACTCAATAGTAAGAAAACAATCAAATTAAAAGCGGACAAAAGATTTGAACACTTCATCAAAGAAAATACATGGACAGCAAGTAAGCACATAAAAAGATGCTCAACATCATTAGTTCTCAGGGAAATGCACACTAAGACCTCAACGACATATGACCACACCCCTAACAGAACGACTTAAACAAATACAAGTGGTGAGAAGGATGTGAAGGAACCGGAACTCTCATACTCTCCTTGTGTATACATCCATCCATCCGTACATACACGCACACAAACAAAATGGTCTTCTCAGTGCTGTATATGCACATGTACACATGCAGACTCGTGTGTATATTCACATGTATACAACTCTCATACACTGTGTATATATATTACAAAATGGTTCAGCCACTTTAGAAAAGAGCTTGACAGTTTCGTAAAAAGTTAAACATAAACTTAGATGACCCAGCAATTCCACTCCTAGGTGCTTACTCAAGAGAAATAAAACCTATGTCCACACAAAAACTGTATACAAGTGTTTAAAGTGGCTTTATTCACAACCACCCAACATGGGAAGCCCAACATGCCCTTCAACTGGTGAGTGAATATGCAAACAGCGGTCTCTCCACACAATGCAATACCAACTCAGCAATGAAAAGAAATGAACTACTGACACATATTCAGCAACACGACGAACCTCTGACACATTACGCCAAGTCAAAGAAGCCAGACTCAAAGGGCTACATACTGTATGATTCTGTGCTGTTCTGGAAAATACCATAGACGTTTTATGACAATCTGGAAAAGGCAAAATTATAGGAACGAAAAATTATAGGAACAATTCAGTAGTTGTCAGGGGCTAAAGGCTAGAGGAAGAAATGCTACAAAGGGACAGCAGGAGGTCGTTTTGGGGGAATTAGACCGGTTCTGTATCTTGATTACAGCGATGACTGCATGACTATATTCTTTTGTCAAAATTAATACACCAAAAAAATGTGAATTTTTCTGTACGTAGATAATTTTTTTAAAGTGAATCAAAAAGAACATGGAACCTGGGAGCAAAGGGGCAGGCGCCAGGTCAGAGCTGTAACCAGATTTAGGATTGAAGTGAGACAGACAGTTAAGGTTAATGACAGGGAGCAGCCAGGGCAGGAGCATTGAGGGCTGGGCGTGGGCAACACCTGGGAGGAAGGGCCCATAAGGGCTCCAACCAGAAAAGCTATAGAGACATAAAAGACCTCAGACATCTCGTCCACGGGTTCTCCAACTCGAAGTATCTCAGAATCACTTGGAGAACACACTAAGACCGATTCCTGCTGGTGCTGCTTAGACGCTCCCCAGGTATGAGCGGGTACCTCTTTTGTGAGGGCGCCTAAGGAGGTCCCAGCACTGGCCACGGGCCGGGCCGTGAGAAACCAAGGACGGGCCAGGTCTGAGAACAGCTTTCACGTCAATGTGAAGGAGGCAGGGCAGATGGTCCTCTGGTGAGGTTTTCAGTTAAGAGGGATGTGTTGTTATTCAGTATAACCTTTAGTGAGCACAGATTCGGACTCCACAGGCAAGGCCAGAGAAAGAGACACAGCGCACACAGTTGCAGATGGAGGATGAACATAGAATTGCTGTGTTCTGGCAGCAGGCAGGAGGGGTCTACCACATCCTGATGACTCCACTACAGTTTCCTCCCTCCTTTCATTTCCTTTATTGTACAAAAAGCCACTAATGCATGTGCACAGGCATATTGCACTTCTATTTATTTTTTGCTACATGACCAGTGATTTGTTTTGATGGACATCAGATGGAGATGGGGTGAGGAGAAACCGGTATTGTAAAAATTCCCTTTCTCCCTTACTGGCTTGTTCATCCCACTTTCATTTTTATCTTCCAGTAAATTGTTTTGCTCTCAATGTTTATCAGAACAAATCCTTGCATATCTTACTATCTTATTTGAAGAGTTTCAATGGTTTTCATTTTCCGTGAAACCAAGGACGACTATGTAACTTTTTTGCATGTAGCTGTGTCCCGTGGGTAATCTGTCTGGATGGGGATACAGCACTCTACGTAGAGACCTTCCTCTTCAAACCAAGCATCTAGTTGGTGAAATACAGTTCTGATTCTGCGGTTCTGGTTCTGTGGCCCCGGGGTGAAGCCCAGGAATCTGCATTTTGAACAAGGGCACGGAGTGAGCCTGATGCTACAGCTATCCAGGAGGCTGTGGGGCAGGCGGTTCTAATCCGGAACGGAAAATCTGAGCTACAATCCGCGTGTTTGACCCAAGTGAGGAAGCTCCGTTTGGGGCCGTCCCTGACTTGTTTTTAGAGGGAGTAAGAGAAAACGCTTTAAACACTAGCAGATGCCTAATACAGTGCTTGCTGACAGGAAGGCATCACAAAAGGAAAAAGCACAGCTTCTGCTTTGGGGCATTTAACAATCAAACGTGAGAGGGGTGCAGAATGGGAACCTAGGCTGTAAGTCCCTGAGCGCCCCAGGGGGTGAGGGGCGGGCTGGAGCCGGGGCAGGGTGTGCGGGCCGAGAGGCAGCCTAGAGTCGGGGTGGGGCGTGGGGTGGTGGGGGTGTGAGGTGAGGGGCGGGGCTGGAGTTGGGGGTGCGGGGCGGGGCAGGCTGGAGTCGAGGGTGGAATGAGGGGCGGGGCTGGAGTGGAGGAGGGGTGGGGTGAGGGGAGGGGTGGGGCTGGAGTGGGGGTGAGGTCAGGGGCGGGGCGGGGAGGGGCGGGGCGGGAGTGGGGGTGGGGTCAGGGGCGGGCTAGAGTCGTAGGCCGGGTCTGAAGCCGCAGAGAGGCATAGCAGAGTGGCAATTTGATACAACATTATGGGTGTTTTGTTAAAGATTTAGGGGTACGGGGAAAGGGAGTTCTCGTCCATCCTCCCCACACTCCTTCCACCAGAAAGCCAGGGCTTCCTGCCTGGGCTGTGTCTCGGATAATCATAACCCTACCTTTGTGCCCACAGGGCAGTGGGTGTGCTGAGGTTCCAGCGTGCGGACGCAAATTGCGGGGGCCAAGTGACAGAGGACTTGACTTGCAGGCAAAAGCATGTGGTCCTCAAACGTGGCCACCTCCTCCACCCTCCCGCGGCCTGAGCCCCCCAGTCCCGGCACCCGGCCGCTCCCTAGGTGGGGGGTGAGCATCGCCCTGACTAGGGAAGGCGCTGGGGCTCGAGTCTGACATTCAGGGACTCGTGGTGACTCTGCTCCTTCCCGCCCTCTCCTCCACCCCCAGGGAACGCTCAGGGTCTTTTTTCCTTCTTCTTCAGGAGACAAAGGCTCTTCCACTGTCACGGGTAATTTCAGGCTCTTTTCAAGGCGGAACTTCTCATCGCACCTAAGCCCGTCGTCCTTACTCGCCTGGCTCCGCAGATGACTCAGAGAGCAGGTCACCGACAACAATAGCGCAGCGAACAACTCCACTCCTTCCTGGCGGGGATCTGTTTTCCAATTATTTCTTTACCCATTTACTTAATGATCAAATCGAGTGTCGTCCCGTATTTTATGGCCATGAGCAGACATGATGAGGGGAAATGGCTTTCTGCAACTGCCAAGGAGAGGCCTAGAGGGACCCAGGGCTGCTTCCAGGCTCTCCCCTCTCTGCACCTGCGCACCTGCCACTCTTCCAGGCTCAGCTCCCCCTTCCCGTATTTGAATCTTCAGCTCTGCCCATTCTTGGGCTCCTCCAGCAAACCTCAGCCCCAGCTTACAGAGTCCTTCTCATCCTGGCCCCCCCTTGAGCATCTTCTCCTCCCCACCTCTGCCTTCCACAGAAGCTGCCAGTGACTGGCAATACCCACTGCATGGTGCTGTGCTAAGTGCTTCTCCAACTATGGTGTCCGTTAGTCCTTGTGACAACCACACTTTACAGATCTGGAAACGGAGAGTAGAGAGGTTAAGTGATTTGCCCAAGGCCACGCAGGCAGCAAAAAGAGCTACAACCTGAGCCCAGCTCTGATGCTAAAATCCATGCTCTCAGTCATTGCCCTAGCAAGCCCCCCAGAGGCCACCAGAGGCCTCCCCAAACCAAGCGGCCTCCCCTTGGCCTCAGCCTCCTTGACATCCAAGCAATGTTTGACCCTTCTGACTTCCAAGACATCCTTGGCTCTCCTCCTCTGCCTTTCTTCCCCTATACCCTGCCATCTTGGCCGCCAGAGCCCACCTCCCATTCCTTCCTCTCCATGCCCTGCCCCCCACCCCCCCCACCCCCGTTTGGATCTTCAGCTGCCTTCTCTCCCTTTATCCCGTTGGCTTCCTGAGTTTCATCTCTTATCTCTACCCCTGTGCCTGTCCAATCTGTGTGTCCAGCTCTCCCCAGACTTCTCCTCAGCTCCAGATGGGTGTTTCCAAAGGCGTCCGCCATCCTCCCTCCCTCCCTCCCTCCCCTAGAAGCTGTGTGGGAAGTGACTATGGCCCAGTCTCCCTGCCCCCTCAGGCTGGTGGCTCCACAGGGAGCTTTGCCTCCTCCCACCTTGCCATGCTTCGCAATGATAGTATCAGCTGCCCACACTCCTCTCCCTGGGAATTCTCATCCTTCACACTGCAGCTTATGTGTCTCTTGCAGGGCACTGGGACCTCATGATCGCCACCGTCTTCAGGAACCAGCAGCCTCCTGATGGGTCCCAGTCCCAGTGGGGAGAACATATGGCCCCTGCTCTCCTAAAGTTCCCCAGTTTTATTGGAGGAAACAAATATACAGGGAGAAAATGCATAAGGGGTGTCTTAAGTAGGGTTTGCATGCAGGGGGTTGACACTGGGAATGACGGAAGCAAGCCTGGGCAGAGGGCAGCGTTAGACTGAGATGCAGTCACAACAGAGGCTGCGGCCGGCCCTCTGAGGAGCTAAGCTGCATGACCTTTCAGAGCTGGCTCAACTTGAAGCAAGAGCACTGGCCTTACCCCTCAGCCCCCAGCAGCCGCTCCCAGGGAGGGCCTGGGCCTGAAGGCAATTCCTAAAGGAGGCTGCAGCCTTTCTCCTGCTGCAGCCAATATTCCAGGCAGCTGGGTGAGTGAGTACCTCTGTCCAGAAGGGGGCTCCGGGCGGCAGGGTACATGCAGGGACGCCGACAGAAGGGCTGGCCAGTTCTAAGTTGAAGGGAGAACGAATAAGAGGACAGTCAGGAGATCTTCCCATTTGGTCTGGCTCTTGAAATACACAGATAGGTCTTTGCCAAGTCGACAATCCAAACACCTTCAGTTCTGTCAGCTCCTCCTCATAGAAATATAATGATAGTGGCTACTGATTTCTCTGCATTTACTATGTGCCAGGCCAAGTGCTAAGCTCTTCACTTGCATGGCTTACTTAATCTTTTCAGTGCTCTAGGAATTAAGCACTGTTATTGCCCCCATCTTATGCAAAAGGAAAGGGAGGCTCAGAGAGGGCAAATGACTTGCCCAAGGTCACATAGCAAGTACGAGGAGTGCTCCCTCTGCCTCCAATGCCTGCCCTTTTTCACTAGTGATCTCCTTTCACCCTTCAAAGCTCAAATGCCACTTGCTCTATGGAGCTTTCTTCATTCCTCCTAGGAATATGGAGTCCCTGCGCCTGATCTGGAGAGCAAGCAGCCTGGGCCACACACCTTGGTTTCTAGCCCCTTCCCACCCAGGACAAGGTCACCCAGGAGGTTCCATACAGATGGTGAATGTCCCTCTTTAATTGCAGCCTCCAGCTGAGCCCACAACCTCTGGCACATGTGGCCTTGCAGGTTTCAGTGGGATTTCACTTCCCTTAATCCGGACTCCAGCCTTGCCGGCACTCCCATGACGCATACCAGGGACTCCCTGAGCTTGTGGTCAGCAAAAAATCACTATGCCCTTGTCACCTGGGCCCTGAAAAGACGCCTCTTCTCGGCCTGTGCTGGTCATTTGGTCCGTCAACTGAGACAAAGGAGACTGGATGGGCTCTGGGGTCCCTTCTGCTGTGAAACTCTGCTTTGAAACAACACATCCATTGCATTCGTTCGGGGACACCAGGAACAGACCATAATTTGTGTTTTGTCCTCACTGGTTGTTCTAAGTTAGGTTTCCCAGAAGCAGACCCTGAGATAAGGATTCATGTGGCTGATTAAGGAAGCGCTCCCAGAAGAAACCTGTAAGGCAGTGGGGGAAGCAGGACAGAGAAAGGGAGGAAACTAAGAAGATTGGGCTTCAGGTAAAGTCCCAGCCTCAGCTTGATATAAATTACACCAATTGAGGCAAGGTAGCTGGGCTTCCACGCCCCAGCCTTGGCAGCCACTGTCTCAGGGCTGCCCCAGGAGAGTGCCGTCCCCAGCACTGGGCCGTCTGTGCACGCATGCCCGCAAGGTGGCTCCAGCAGCCTAAGGCAGCGGCTGAAGGGTGGCAGGCACAGGCCGTTAGACACCAAGCACTCAGACACGGGGGGATGGAGGCACAGACACAGTAAAAGGACCCAAGGGGGATCAGAGCAGTGTCCCCTCTGCTCCTGTAGGTATTGTTGCCTCCCCGTTATGGAGAAGGTACCAAGCCTTTGGTTCCCTGGGTCGTTAACTGTTCTGTGTCACTCAGCCATCTAACATCAGAACGTGCCATGGCACCCAGGGAGACCCAGGGAGACAGTGGCCACCAAGGCTTTTATTTGCAAAGTCTGGGCTCATGAAGTTGATAGAGCAGATTTCCTTAGAAGGAAAGGACATCAACGTTTGGAAAGGTTGAAATCCAGGGAGGAAAGAAGGATTTCGTCTTCCCCAGGGCCTAGAAACTGAAATTTAGAGATTCTGGGGGTGGGGTCTGTGGGAGGGCAGCACCCTGAGCCTTCCTCTGCACAACTTCCCAAGCAGACAGTGGACCTTGGACAGGAGATGCTAAAGACCCCAAGTCTCAGCCCGGCTTGGAGGCAGAGGGACCACACCTGCTGGGATGGAAATTAATCCAAGCAACCAAGGAGAGCAGAAGGCCACTGGGCTTTTCCCTGAACGTTCACCCTGGGTGAGGCCCACCCAAAACATGACACATACGGGTTTCTCATCTACCTTGACAAATGGGGGCTTGCAGCCAGTTTAGTTTGATTTAAAGCAAATACAATAATGGGACCTTCTTTCACTCCCAGCAAGAACGAATCCCTTCCTTGAGTGCTCCTACAACGTGGAGTCCATCTCCCTGGTATTGGTTCCTTGCCTGACTGTGCTTCCTCCCTAGGAAACTCTGATCTCCTTAGGGGAGAAGTGATGGTTTTTTCACCATTTCTAAACCCCATGGACCTAGCAAGGGCCCAGCACACTGTGGGTCTGCAATGAATGGAATCTACTGTAAGCAACCTTCCTCTACGTCAGCACATAAGACATCACAGGATTGTCAATCATTTGCATTTCTACATCCCTTCCTCCTTCCCCTCACCTCGCAGCTCTCCAAGCAGACAGAGCAGTGCCTAACCCAGAGCAGGTGCTCATAAATATTGCATGAAAGAAGGGATGGATGGATGGATGGATGGATGGATGGATGGATACATGGATGGGTCCACTGACAGATGGGGCTAATGAGCTAGTGAAGGAATGCTTGCTCCAGAGTGATCTATTTGGGCCACTGCCATTTCCCGTTGGCTGAGCAATGAGCACGCCACAGGGCCAATCAGCTTTAAATGCAGGAGAGTGTGTGGCCAGAGGGGAGTTCCCGCTGCGTCTCCTTCACCCTGACAGCCATCGCCGCGAGGGTTCACTCCACATTCAGAAAATTAACGTTTATGACACAGCCAGAGAACTAGGCAAATATCTCGCCAGTCCGCACTGGGCAGTGCCATCTTGGTGGGGTATAAGGAGCGCCGCACTTTTACCTTTCCTGCTTCCCCCGCATCCCAATTCCCCCACGCGTGGAACGAGCACTCTCGCCCTCAGACATTGCTCTTGGGAGCGCTCAGCCATACAATCTCTACTCAAAAGCAATTTGGCAATGTTTGATAACATTTTAAATGTGCTTACCACTTGATCCAGGCATTCTACTGCTAGGAATTTATCCCACAATCACAGTCACACGTATGTAACAATCAAACAGAAGCACTGTTTATAAAAGCACAATACGGAAACCATCAAACTCTCCATCAGAAGGGGACTGAGTGAATAGATAAGGCCTGTTCTGCAGCCGTCGCGAAGAATAAGAGTTCTACACGCTCTATTATGGAGCACTCTCCAGGATACATTGCTATGGGGGAAAAGCGAGGTGCGGATCCGTGTGCATTATCTGCTATCCTTTGTGATGGTCTTATCTAGCACAGAGGAAAGAGAGGAGCTGCCTTGTGTTGTCACTAATGGAGGGGAGGGACGGCACTATGTTCAATCCTCTTGTGGTCTTGGGGTCCTCGGTCACTCACTGCAGAGGTTGTGGGTAGAGTAAGCACCCGGCCACTTTGCAGCAGTGTTCGTCCGTCTCCCCTGAGGAAGTTCTTTTTGGTCCTGGCCTCTTTGGGATGCCTCAGAGCACAAAGGTCAGAATACCCACTGAGACGCTCTCTGGAGATGCTAGGCAGCACTGGGCCACCCTCACGTCTCCAGCACTCCCAGAATGAGGGAGGCCGGCCCTGGGCCCAGGCTGGGGTCTCCTTGGGACTCAATCTCAAGCTGCCTTCTCATGGGCTGGAGCTCTTTCAGGCCTGGACCATGTCCTACACGGAGTACATACAGGGAGGCCGGGAGTGGACAGAGCACACAGTAGGATGGGCCCAGTATCTGGACCAGCTCTCCCTGTTTCAGGAATGGGCCACTGGGTGAGTCTTGGTGAGGGGTAAGCCCTGCCTTCTCTGGGAAAGCCTGAAAGGCTCTGACTTGCTCTCCCTGGCCTAGGCAGCGGGCCGGTTGCATGTACCCTAAGTTCAGATGATGGGGTTCGCCCACCATGGATTTAAGGCCAGAGGGAGGGACACCTAGCAGCATGACAGGTCAGCAATCCTGCAGCTTAGGTGGGAGAAGCAGCAGGGTCAGTGGTGGCAGCTGGTGTCCACACTGATGGCCACAGTGTCTTGTCACATGACCTCAACTGTCTTTCTGGTGGCCTGTGGTTTCCGCCCATTTCCCTTCAGCCTCCCTAGATTCTGTGAGGGCCCATATCCTGCTCCAGACAGTCAGAGCCCAGGGCCGTTGTGAGGAACCTGGAACCCTGATGGTCACAGAAGGGGAGGGAGGGAGGGGTAGAAGGAGGGCAGGAGGAAAAGAAGAAGGAAATATGATGCTGGTAGACCCCTCTGTGGCATCTGGAGGTTTAAGGCTGTTCCCAGCCCAGTTCCCACCATCTGCAGCCGCCTGAACAGATCTCATCACGCCTCTGTGGCGAATGCCTGTGTTCCCAACACACACCTCGGCTCTAACACTTGTCACCTTGTATTGGTTAAACATCTGTCTCATGCACTTGCTTGTAAGTGTCAGGAGAGCAATTCGTACTTCTTCTCTCTGAGTCTCAGTTTCCCCATCTTTTAACAAGAAATTGGATAGGATGATCTCCAAGGCTGCTTCCGCTGATGGTTTTATGGGTTGGTTCACGCATTCAACTAATCAGTCATCAAGCATGCCTTCCTGGAAGGCTCCAGCTGTGTTAAAAACATGGGGAAACGGAGGCCCAGAGGAACGAAAGATGAATTGCCCAAGGTTAAAGCAGAAGCGCCGAGAAGGGAAGGAGCATTCCCGTTGCTGTAGGACTCTGAATCCTACAAGGAGAATTGATGCCCTTCTTTAAACAGAGCCCTCATCTCTTGCATTTAAGCATTTGTTTGCAGATCAATACCCATTAACAATTGGGGGAGAAGAGCAAAGACTCTAGCAAAGGCCCCCAGGTCTTCCTAGACGTGTCTGAAATAGCAGGGAGTCACCCTCCGCATGGTACGGTGAGTCAGCAGAGGGGTTCGAAGCTGGCCGTGCCCCCACCCCCTGCCCCGTCCAGTTCTCCAGGACCTAATGGTGAATCACTCAACACATGGGCCACCTTCAGAAGTCACTTAACCTCTCTCCCTTCTTACTATAATAAAATGGTCATAGTTATTGAACAAATGAATAAATGACCCTCAATTTTCTCATCCCTAAGTGAGAAGATTGGACTAGAATTAACAAGAGGCTCCTTGAAGTTCCTTCCAGCTCTGACATCGTCATCCCTTGTTAAGTGGTTGCGAAACTGGATTATGTAAGGTCCTCTGGCCTTTTTGGCACACTCCCCGGCTATATAATGATGTGCTGGAGGGCAGGGATGTGCTGACACTCACCAGGTACATGTTCACCAATGTCTGTGGATTGTGTGGTGGGTGTCTCAGCACTGGCCCCCTGGGTCTGTCCCTTGCTGTATCAGATGCCTCCAGTGCCCCATCTCAGACCCCCTCACCCTCTCCTCTGACCACAGCCATGCCCAGCTTGCCCCCTGAAGGCTTTCAGTCCCTCTCCTGTCCCAGGGCATCTCTGACACTGTGACATGTGACACAGACATGTGCAGCTCAGAAGAGCAGAACAGTTGAGGATCCTCAGAGCAGCCCTCAGCCATAAGGGTGGGGATGGGGGTGGGGTGGCATGAAGAAGCAGATACATTCCCCAGAAGCTTCCAAGAGGATGGAGACCAAGTCAACAACGGACCCCTGAGTTGGCTTTTCCTCCTTCTCCATTTCACTCCCCCAGCCCCTTACTCTGCTCTCTGAGCTCTCCTCCCAAACAAACCACATGCCGACATGCCCAGCCTGAGGCTCTGGTCTTAGTGAGACTCCCGGCCAAGACACATGCCCCAGGGATCTGAGCCAAAGCCAGGAGAATGTAGGAGGATCCTCAGGCTGCGGGCTCTGGCCAAGGAGATGTCACGGAGGGGAAAATTTCTGCCTACCCCTTTTGGTTCTTTTGGCTAGTTTAATAATTAAGTTGACACAAGACTGATTAACAGGAGAAAAAAACAAATTTAATTTCATACGTCCAAAGGTCCCATAAATATGGGACCTAAGAAGTGACTAAAGCAGGCTGTGCATACACCTTTTAGACAAAGAAACAACAAATTTGTGAAGAAATGACTAGACAAAGAAACTTGGGCTTGGGTACTAATTAGTGAAGAAACTAAGCAGAGTTTGTTGACGCAGACTTCTTGGCCTGAATTCAACGTCTCTGGCCATCAGGACATCTCTCTGCATCCTGGGAGCTTTATGTCCTGTTTTCAGGGGGACAGAGAGGAGGGTCAGAGTGTCCTTCTTCCACCAGCTTTTTCTCAAGTAAGTTTAATTCAAAGTGATCTATATGCCAAAGTGGCATCTTTTGAGGTGGCCTGCCCTGAGCCCCATCAGAGGGCTTCCTGGATGCCGAGTAGGATCTCAGGGAGAAGAAAGGGAACTGACATGAGCAAGAAGGAGAAGCACCGAGGAAAGGCCTACCAAACGAGAGGCTGTCTCCCAGATAGCTTTAGAGGGGCTTTGGGAAATTAGGGTTTCTCAACCTATCGACATCTTGGGCTGGACAATCCATTGTTGTGGGGGACTGTCCTGTGCACTGCAGCATCTCTGGTCTCTACCCACCAGGTACCAGTAGCACCCTCCCAGTCGTGACAAACAAAAATTGCCAAATGTCTCCAGGGGGGCAAAATTGGCCCAGAGGAGAACCACTGGGCCATCAGAATCAGAGATGGTTGAAGAAATACAGCCTAGCAGGCAGTTTGAGAGCTGTTCACTAGAGAGAGAGGCTAAGCCTATGGAATCTGGGAGTGCCTCAGTTTCCTCATCTATAAAATGGGGGTGATGGTAATGGAACCCACCTCATAGGTTAGCCTTGTGGACTTGATGAGATAATCTGTCAGTGCATACATGACGTGACGGAGCCTGGCACGTGTCAGGGCCATGTAAGAGTGGCCTCAGGAAGAAAGGACTCTAAGGCAAAAGTAGGCAAGTGGGCAATTTCTTTAGTTGGATCTGGGTTTTTCCTTACTGATTTCCCAGCTTAAGGAAAAACGTGTAGGCAGAGTGAGCAAACCCTCAACAAAGAACCATGGTAAGTTAGTGTGGGGAGCAGCAAGAGGCACGATGGCTCCTGCAAGTCTGGCTGGACAGACAGCCATGAACCCCAGTGAGGGGCTGTCCAAAGACTCCGGACCAGAGCTCCGTGGATGCTCAGGGGCTCATGTTTTCCCAGCCAGCCCACACAGCAGCCTGCTCCCAGCCGTCACCGGGGCTTCCAGTGCTCAGGCTCCGTGTCCCCAGGCCCCCAGCACGGACATAGCCACTCTCTTTTCCTCAGCCCCTGAAGCTTGCTAACAACAAGGCAGGCGTTCAAGACAGGTGCTTGCTGAAGTCTGGGAACACTGGCCCCTAACGGACATGTGGGGCTGGAACAACTTCCAGCAGGATGTCCCATAGCACAGTTCCCACAAAGAAGCTGCTGGAGGCCACCCTGGGTCAGGGATCCCTTTCTCTCCACATCTCCCTTCTGTCTGGCTTTGAGCTCCAGCTCCTCGCTCTTCTCTCCCAGGGTGGCTGAAATTCAAAATTCCTGTTATTTAAAATTCAGGACAATTTATCCCCATGAATCTGCTCCCTCTGTCCCCAGGTCTGGGGCAAGGGATTAGAGGAGAGTTATCATTTCATGGCAAACGGGGTCCTTAAAGGTGATGTCCGAAAGTAGCTGATCTCTCTCTTTCCCTCTCTGAGAGGAATTCTGCCTTCCTCCTGGCCCAAGTGGCTCCAACTGTGGCCTGCCTTTAAAAATAGTATAATTCTTCTCCTCAGTAAAGAAACATCCACATGGACTAATATAAAAGAGAAGGAATCACCAGCTAAGTGGTGAAGCGCTCGGAGAAGAACAGGGTGAGGTGGGCTGCACATATGGGTGTGTGGTTGTGGCTCAAGGCAGGGCCTCTGCTTTCAGGCATCCTGAAGGGCTAGAGAAGGCCCAGCACAGAGGGGCGGGACAGGTGGTGTGGAGACCTGTCCTCAGCAGCAAGGCTCCACCCTTGCCGAGCTTCCCTGTGTCCAGAGCAACCATAGGAAGCCCCAGGCCTGCGTGCCCCTCCCCTCCCCACTACTCTCCTTCCCCATCTGCCTCCTTTGCCCAACGCCCCCTGCAGTGCTGCCACGCCTACTAGGCCCCTGGTGGCTCCTCCCTCTGCGGCTCTGGCCTCTAATTGGGCAAGATTTTATAGGCTAGGAAGTCAAATTCAAGTTGAGGCAACCCCCTTCCCAAGCTGGAAAGGCCTGTGGACATTATCAACTACAACCTTCTTAGTGCTCAGATAAGGCCCTGGGACCAGAGAGGGTGACAAGGTCAAAGGCACTGTGGCCCACTGAGGAACCCTGTGTCCCTGCAGGACACAGAGTGGATACCTCTGACCCCAGGCACACCCTTGGGTTCATGCTCCAGAGGCTGTGTGGCTGGGGCAATCTTCCATCTGTTTCTCACTTACACAGACCCCAGTTTATGGATCCTGCAAGGCCACAACCCACCACCACAGTGACCACCATACGCTGGCGGCACCACATCCTGACCCCGAGCACGTGGCCGCCAGCCAGCGCTCGCAAATTTCAGTTTACAGCTTTATTAAAGGGTTGGGTCGACAAGCTTTTTCTTTAATGAAGTGGAATAGAATAAAATCAAAAACGTCAGATCTTCTCACAGGTCATCAGGGTGAGTTTTGTCTTATAACACTTGTGTTTCAGTGATGGATCTGTAATCTGTAGGTAAGTATCCATACATGGGGTCAGGTTGTACAACCCCATGAAAAAGCTTGAAAGCCGTTGCCTTATACCCACTTGACAAGTCGACCACCCAACAAAAGCTTTCAAATATGAATATTTGCCAAGCCAAACGAGAGACCCTGAGCCTGGAGGAAACTCCATGGCTCAGGCGCTGTATTTCGCGGCAAGAAAGAGGTGGAGGTGGATTCACATGCCACTCCGCATTGAGCTGGACTGTTCCTGGAGCACCGCCCGCCACATAATGCTGCTTCATTTGGTTCTCACTGCTGGAGGATCAGCGTTCTCAGCTGAGAACCGGGCAGGTGGAGGGCCTTCCTGGAAGGATGCTGACAAACCAGAGAATGGACGTGGAGCGCCCAGCACCCGGCAGCTGCTCACCAGCAACAGGAGAGCCAACTTGGCAGGTGCGAAGGCCCAGTGTCAAGCAGGGGGAGCACCAGGGTCTTCCAGCCCCTCACCCAGTGTGCTCTCCTGCCCCCGCTCACATAGGACCTCCGTCCAGAGTGTTTAAGACCAGGCTGCCGCCTCAAGAAAGCACCTTTGGGGGCTGACTGGGAATGTGGGCCTGTCTTCAGAACATGTGCCATGGTGGGACACCCTTGAGATGTGAGGGCAGAGCCTCGGAGTAGGGTAAACCATAGCTTCCCGGGCCCGAGAGACTCAAGTGGGGACCACACAAGAGACGCCCGTCCTCAGTGTCACTGCCTCAAACACACTCTGGAGGAGGACCTGTACAGGGAGGGCTCCTTGTCTTTTTTCTCTCTTTCTGCAAAAGGCAGGCAGCCCTGCCGCCTCGGCCCTCCTCTTGGGCTGCATGATGCCTCTGGGCACCTGAGGGGTGCTCCCCTCCAAAGTGCATTACCGAGGCCTGCGGTTAAGTTTTGAGCAGCCGCTCGCCTCGCTAATGGTCTGGGAAATGGCCCGGGCTTCCACCCGCCTAAGTGCTCAGGCCTCCCCCACCCTGCCTGGGCAAGAAGCCCGGCGCTGCGCGGGCAGCCAGGCTCACCACACGGCCATCGGCTCCCGTTTGCCCTCTGCCAAGGACCTGGGCCTCTGCCGTGGCGTTCTGCATCTTACTTTACCCGTAATTGTACCTGGTCCCTGCCTGATAAGCCTGGGGAAGTGAAAAGTTGTGTCTTATTTCACTTGGGGAACCAGTCAAATTCCGAAGGAGATGCTGCTTGGGAAGAAATCCCAGTGTTCCGAGGTTGGTGCTAGGAGGAGATGGGCTGCGTAGCCACCAGCCCCCACCAGGATTCTCCAGCCTCTGCCAGCTCTGGCCATTCTTTCTGTCACCACCACACAGGCCTCAGAGGGTATTGTTGCTCCACTCTATGCCTGACCAGTCCCCAGGCCAGAGACCAGGCTGGGATATGATGGTCTCTGAGCGCATCAGCCTGCGACCACAGAAAGAAGATGCCCTTGCTTTTTAGGCTGAAATCATTATAACACAAGCCTCGCACCATCTACCCAGAAAGTTATCCTCTCTCAAAGTCTACTTGCCCCACCCTCACCACCATTGTTTATGTATATTTCCAGTAAACTGCCTCCAAAGGCTCCCAAGTGAGGCCTTCTTCCAGCTTGTGGGCTGTCGCCATGTTGCCAACAACCACATGAGATGGCCCTGCGCCCACCTGTGTGGGCGTGGTTGTCTGCACTGGGGACCACTGATGCTCCTACTTGCTTTGGAGAGAGAATGGGATCTCTGATTGCCCACAGCACAACCAGGCCCAAGTATGACTCAGCACAAAATATCCCTTAAAGCTTGGCGTTGACCCCAGTCCAGCACTGAGTTCACAGACCTCAGCCTGACCTTACAACTCCTCTTCGGTCATGCCTGCACCCACATGAATCTCTGGAAATGGAGGGTGGAACAGGGTTGGGTGGGGAGGGAAGGAAGGAAACTGTAGCTCAACCCTCCCCAACAGGAACTCCTGCCCCTCTGTACCTGAGCATTCAGACCAACGCTCCCCAGGGCCAGAGGGGATCTCCTTGCCTGACTCTAAGCCTCCCTAATTTCCCATCCGAGGTTTAGCTTCTTTCCTGTTGACTGGCTAAGAGAACACCCATTCTCTGTGGCAAGAAAGCCCCACCTCCAGCCACTCACAGTGAGTGGTCTGGCCCCGACAAGGCTGACTTAAGAAAAGGACACCAAAGACCCCCAGTAGCTGAAATAGATTTTAAGGACCCACCTTAAAGATGTGCTTTCATGCATTCATGAAAACACTCACTGAGCACTACCAAACGCTAGGTGCCAGGTCTGGGAGTGGAGAGGCAGCCCAAGGCCACCACATAAGGTGGCCTGGGTCCTGCTGCGAGGGCCTGGAGGCTCTCTGTGACCCCATGCCCACATGTAGACACACAACACAGCATTAGTTATCGGGTAGCAGAGCACTAGAGACAGGGGTCAAGGTGGAGGGTGGGAAATTCAATCAGGCAGCCTTGGACTGAATTCCAGTCCTCTCACCGCTAGCTGTGTTACCGAACCAGGTTCGTTTTCGCCTGCCACCCAGAAAGCCAAACACCGAGACGACGAGATTGCAGCAGAGAGAGAGTTTACTCACAAGGCAGCCATGTGAGGAAGAGAGAGCATGAGCCTCAAATTCACTTCCTCAAAAATAGGGACTCAGGGATATTTATGGGATAGAGGGCAAGGTGGTCTGAAATGTGGAGGTAGGCGAGTGGAGGTGAGGAGAGATGAGGTAATCCATGATCTGCGCAAGCATAGTCAGACTCCATGCCTCTTCATAGGACCCATGCTCACAAAATGGCGGTGGGAGCATGATCTGAGGGTGGAGTTTTTAGCCTCTTGACATCGAAAGGTCACCTATCAGACATCTGCATGGTTCTAGTTGACGGGTTGGTGGTCTCAACTGGCCTGAAGTGGACAAGGAGTTCTAAGTCCTGAAAAACAGCTCACACACCCATTATCATGGTGACCCAGGCTCCAGGGAGATGTTACCTATAGGAGCCTGGTGGGAGTCAGATAACATATTGCCTAAGCAGCACAGTTAACAATGGCTGGGTTAGACAGCTAAAAGCTATAATCAGTAATGGCAAAAAGGAAAAACTTGAGTACCTAGATACTTAATCATCAATGGCTGTTTGCCGGTTTCAGCTGTGTGACAGGGAAATTCATTGCACCTCTCCGAGCCTCACTGTCCTTTCCTATGGAATAAGGACATTGTGCCGAATCAGATGGTCTCTGTCTGGAATCTTCCTCTCCAGTGTCCCCTCTGTGCCCCAGTGCCTTCCTGCCCAGAGGGACCTACCTATGGTAAGCACACCATAGCTGCTTATCTCCTGCTTGAGCCCGCTGAGGGACTGTGCAGAGGGAAGTTGGTGGGCCTCTCCCGGTGAAGTTTCCCCCCCCCCCAGAGGCCTAAGGCAAAGTCAGAAGTCCAAAGTGGGGAGCGAGGGCATCCCAGGGCACCCAGCCTCAGGCTGGCTATATTTGCATTCTATTTGCATAAATTTGCATATGCGCTGTATTCGTGTGTCTTGTGGCTAATTATTTCTTTCAGGCATCTTTGCACTCCAGGAAGGGGTGCCAGCAGAGATGTGGCCCCTGAGCTTTGTGTCAAGAGGGCACCCAGAACCCCTGCCCCCCCCAGCAGAAAACACACCCCCCCCCCAACCTGCTGCCTCTGCTGAACCCCCCTCAGGGGCTCCTACCCACAGCCTTCGGCTGCAACCGCCAGCGGGGGAAGCAGGGTCTTGGCGACTCCACTCCTCCCCAACTCCACAGTAGCCCGAATTTAAGCAGATTCGAATCTTTGATGTGGAGGTCTAACTCAGGGGCGTTCAAGCTGATCCCACCCACAGATAGAGATGGGCGAGGCCTGCAGTCCCACCCTCGGTCTAGGCCCTCCCCCACAAAGGCTTCTGCAGGAACTTCAGTCTCCTCGGAGCATTTGAAACCCTCCTCATTTTACATCTGGGGAAACGGAGGCCCAAGAAGGGGAAGGGTCTCGGCCAAGGTCACAGTGGCTGCAGGAGAGCAGCCGGGGGAGCTGGCGTGCCTGTGGACCCAGCAGGGGTGGACAACATGCCCAAGAGGCTCCAGGCTCACAGAGCAGCTTCCAGAGTCAGAGTAGCCAGATGGGCCTGGAGCAGAAAGGGGGCAGAGGGGTCTTATGCCTCCTCCTGCCCTCGGAGTATGAGGGATCTTAGAACTTCAGGATGGTGTAGGGGGGCAGACTTTTCCTCTACCTAAATGTGGGTTCGTCTGGCTGGAGAACGAATTAAATTCACATGAGACAGAATAGCAAGAGAAAATTAAACAAAGCTTTATGAGGAACCATGGCCAGGGGACTCTCTTCCCGAAGGAAGAAAGGGCACCGAAGAAGTGGGGTGCACAGAGTGGTTATATACGCCCAAACAGGGTGTTTCACATATGATTGAAATGTCCCTTCCACAATAGTCACAAGATTGCCCTGTAGGCACAGCGCTTGATGGACACAGCAGGTAATGGGTCTGCTATCTCAGTGGGCCTAGCAGGAGGCAATTCTATTGTCTTGAGCTGGGTGGTCACAGGTGAGCGCAGCAATCAGTTCCTAGCCTAAAGAAAGATGCTTAATCCTGGAGGAAATGCCAACGTTGGGAGGGGGAGGGAAGTCAGTTACAGGAGGTTACCAGACAAGCACAATAAACAAATGCAGATGTAAGTCCTTGCCTTCCCCATTGATTAAGAGTTTCTAGAGATATCTTTACAGATGGAGAGTTCCTTTACAATGTAAATGTCTCTTACAAAGGGTATGTAAATTCTACTTTTCAGTTGCTTTCTTGTCTGCAAAGGAACTAGCCTCAAATAATCATGCCAAAGAGACATACGTTGGGGTGGCTAATTCTAGACCCCTACAATGGATTGTGAGGAGGAGAGCTGAGGGAAAACTGGGCCTTGCAGCCACCCAAATCAGGCCCTCCAGCCAGGGCTGGGGCTCAGGACAGTCATCCTGGATCCCAGGATCTCCTTCCATCCCCCCCAGGCTTCTGAGAGGAAGGGGATCCTATCCAGGGATAGGATGATGCTGGAGGAGAATGACCAGGAGCCAAGGGAGTGCAGGGGAGGGGAGGCGAGGAATTAACCTGCAGTTCGGCTGAACTGTGCCATCTGCACTTAGTTTACGCCTGCTGTCATCATCCCCATTTCACAGATAAGAAGACTGAAGCTCAGGATTCAAACCTCGGTCTTTGTAACTTCAAAAGCCCTGTTCTTTCCAGGTATCAAAGCCAGAAGGTGGGCCACGGACCCTGCAGTCAGTTCCTTCCTGGACTTCACAGGCAAGAGATTCCCCCTTGGCTGAACGGCCTTTCTGCAGCCTTGTCACCCCTGGCCAGACGCCTGCTGCGGGCAGTTACTCTGAACTCTGATTACATGTGCAGCCCCTGGGCCTGAGCGAGGGGCTCCTGACACGCAAGACTTACAAGACCTACCGTGTCCCCTAAGCAGACTTCAAAACACAGCCCATCCCAGCCTCTCATCTTTCTTTTTTGATCCATCCTCCACGGTGGCCAGAGAGCGATGCTTTTCAGAAATGAGCAGAATCCAGGCAACACGGAATGTAGTGTTGGGGGTGGACACCCAAACAGACCTAGGGGGTTGCATTCCTGGCTCTACTACTTTCTGAACTGTGTCACATTGAACAGGTGACTTAACCTCCTCATACCTCAGTTTCCTTATTTGAAATTGGGGAAAAGGTACTATAAAGATTAAATGAGTTAACAGAGTTAAAACGCTTAGCACAGTGCCTGGGACACTGCAGGCCCCCAAAAATGTCAGCTGTTACTACCGCATACACGAACCGCATGCATGCCTCTTAAACCCTTCCTGGGCCCCACCACCAGCAGGATAAAGCCTCGCTTCTCACCCGAAGGCAGACCAGGCCTCTCTTCATCTGCCCGTCCCTCCCTAGCCCCACCTGCAGCAGCGTCTTTCAGGACCCCCCAACCATGCACAGGGAGGGCCTCTTCCAGGGACTCTGAAACAGTGGGGTGGGTCTCAAACATGAAGATCTCAGACACCTTGAGCGGGCAGGAGCCGAGGCCCAGCAAGGAGAGATTCCACGGTCAGCCAGAGGCCAGGCACAGCCAGGTCTCCTGACTCTCAGACTAGGGTGCCCGCAGTGCCAGCCAAACAGTGGGATGGGAGGAGGGGGCAGAGGGGCGGCTGGCATTCATTGCCCACCTGGGGTTCCTGCCACCGGGGCAAGGGGAGGTCAGAGAAGAGTGTTCCCTGAGGGCTTCTCAGAGGAGGAGAGTTTAGATGAGGACACAGAATGAAGAAGACTTTCCCAAGCCGGAGAGGGGGGCCTGCTGTGAGGCGCATTTCTTGTGGCACTGACTTTTTCAGTGTCTGCCTACCTCTCCCTGAGCACCATCGCTTTTCCTCTCAGGCTGGCTGACTGCCGTTTGATGGACAGCTACCACCTGCCAGGCGCTTTCCTGTCAATTCCTCACCTCATTCGCAGAACCACCTGAGAAGGGGTACATTCATCTTGCAGCTGAGGAGACCAAGTCATGGGGGAGACATCTCTGAACCCAGGTCTGTGTGTTTCTCGACCCTACAGATGCCTCCAGAGACCAGCTGGGCCCCCCTCCTCCCTGAAGGCCCCCATACCTGGCTGACTGTGGCCTGTGGCCCTTGGTACATAGAGCAGGTCTTGGGCCATTATCTTTTCCTGCAGGGACCAGGCTTCTCGCATGCTGCCAGTGACCAGTGGACGTCTGAAGACGGCTCTGAGGACGATGGCTGACTTGTGTGCACATCGACGAAAACAGGCAGCACGCCAGGTGGAACCAGACTCTTGAAGACCTGGCTGACATTCCATGGACCTGCTCCCAGGCTGTGCAGATCTCAGGTGGACAAACTCTGAGGCACCGGGGACGACGGGCGGGGCTGGGGTGCACGGTGAGGAGCATGCGAGAAAGCCCCCTGGTGCATCTCCCCTCCAGCCACAGGACACGGGCTGCCCCTTCTCTGCTCTCGCATTGAGCTGGCCCCAGTCCTTGGCACTAAGGGGGCCACCGAAGGGGTGCTGGCCACTGGCCCAGGAGCCCTCCACCTGGAGGCAGAGGCAGGGGAAAGATCTGAGAGTCAGGCAAACCTGGTTCAAAGCCCAGCTCCGCCACTTCCTCAGTGCACGAGGCTGAGCAAGGCGCTGTCCTCATCTGCTTAAAGGGCATGCTCTAAACCTAGCACAGGGCTGGCCTCCAGGTGGGACTTCAGCAAATGTCACCTCCCTGTCCTCACCTCCCCTTGGGAGCCAAGACCCAGGAAGCAGAGAACTGGGCAGGCCTGGAGGGAGGGCTTATCTTGGCGGCTGACCACAGTGTTTGTGAGTGACCCCGAGGCCAGTGACCCCATCTGTGCTGGGCTTGGCTATGACCCTCCTGCCCTTGAGCAGCCTCCGCCCACACTCCCTCCACCTCCCACACTGGGCTGAGTGAGCTCCAGCCCACAGGCTGCAGGCCCAGCGGCCAGAGGAGCAGCAGGACATGGAGAGAAAGCAGCTGGGGTCCTTGGGGAGCAGAGCCCCCAGTCCGGGCTCTGGAGAGCTGCTTGACATGAAGGACAGCACCTCCCACCCACCATCAGGTGAGACGGGCACTGCTGGGTGGGGGGCCACAGGGAGGGCAGAGTGTGAGCGTGCTGTCACCGTCTCCCCCGGGGACCCCAGCTGGCTGGGTTTTCTTGTCTCAGTAACTCCTGGCAGAAGTCCTAGGACATGCCCTTCTCCCAACCCCTCCATCCTCTTCTCAAGAATCCAGCAGGGGACATGCCAGGACCCTGCTCTTGCCATGAAAGGGTGACGGCCGCCAAGGGGAGAGAGGGTTGGCCCCTGCAGCACACAGATATTTCCCATCAGTTTTGCTCACACAACTGGCTTTTTCCCAAAGGACCTTAAGACAGCTTACACTGGAAAGCTTAATAACAAGACGAATAGTAAACCGGACACAGAAAATCATGGACTGGGGGAAGATAGAGTAGAACTCAAATATATTTAATAAGGAATATAGTCATGAATGTGGGTCTGAGGGTCCTAGTCACCATGGTGAATAGAGAAATAAGATCAGTTATTGGAGAGGAGGGAGCGTGCTCGGCGTCTGTTTCTTTCTCGGGCCCTGAGTGTAGTGAAGGAAGAGTCATTTCCTCCAGATTTAGAAAAATTCAGCAGCAGGTCAAGTCAGGCTATTGGAGAAACTCGGAGGAAGCAAAGGGTGCCCTGTGACAGTGCTACCAGGGAGGGCGAGTGCGGCCCAGAAGACCCAGAAGAGGGTTCTGAGCGCCTCCTTAGTCTCAGCGTTCAGGGAGTTGGTGGGGTCCTTGCTTGTCCTGTGGACCAGCACTTCTCCAACTCTAATGTGCACACGCTCTCTGGCGGGTCTTGTAAAAATGTGGTTCTGGTTCAGGAGGTCTGCGGTGGGCCAGGGATGCTGCAATTCTAACCCCCCTCCCCGCAGGACGTCACATGCGCACACTCGGAGCAAGGGGCTAAAGTCCAGACTCCTCTAGTGGCGTGCCTTCGCAGTCCCCACAAGGGAAAGCCATGCACTGCTACAGAGACAGGCCAGAACAGCTCCCGGGCTCGCAGAATGCTCCCTGGAGGTGCTGGGCCAGCTTCCCACACTCCCGTTGGCCACCGACAGCGTAGTCACAAGCCAAGACACTTGATCTTACACAAAGGTTTATGAAGTGCCTACTGTGTGCCAGGCAGCTCCCTTAGAAAAATGGTTGCTCCCGCCCACCGCACCCCCAGTTCTTGATCCTCCCTGTCCTTTTGGCACCTGCCCTGAGAGCCTTCTCTACACTGGTGTGCGGGCCACAGTTAAACCTCCTGTGGACACGGCTTCTCATCCCACTGATCCGAGACAGCTTTTCCTCTCGGGAGAGCTCAAGTTTCAACAGAGGACTTGAAGGAGGGCAAGCCCTCGGTCAAAGTAGAGTACTAAACCCCGAGGGCCAGGCGGAGGCTCCCAGCACCCTGGAAGCCACACCTTAGAATGCTGTACCATATTGGCTCGAAATAAGCTGCCTGTGAAGACAGTCTGTGAGCTTCCCTTCCCAGGCCGCACCCTTTTGCCAGCTTGCCTCCCCATTCAGTGCTTCTCCCTCCCAGACCATTCCCGTTGTCCGCCACTGCCTCAGCTCTGGGTGGTTCTGACACGGCTTTACCACTGGGTCATCACGGAGACAGAGATGATCCCTCCATTTCCCCACATCACCCTCAGAATCCCCACCCCGAGTTGCAGCCCCACTTCCTCACATGAGGGAGCAGCTTTCTACACCCAGAGCCCTGGAGGAATCTCACTGCCTGGGCGCGTGGAGAGGAGCGCGCCCACCAGGGAGGAGCGCCCACCACGCTCCCCCTGGCCGCAGCCTTAGCCACCGTGGCGGGAGTAGATCCAGGGGGCCTGGCTCCCAGCCAGGGCTGTTGGAGTACATTGGGTACACGGCTTCTCGTGGCCACCTCGTTTTAATAGTCAATTAGAGTACTTATTTTGTGAAATGGATGTGCTCTGTCCCAGTCCATAAATGCTGGATCAATCCAAGAAGGGGAGCGTGAACTGCGTCCCTCTCCTCTCGGGTCCGCGTAAGAGGTAACTCTAGAGTCCCTCCCTGGATACTCTTGTCCTCTTAGCCAGAGGGGTAGCCTTGTCTTCAGGGAAAAGGGCAATCTCAGGAGACTGACACCCAGGGGCTCCTTAAAGAGAATCCACAACAACTCCAGATGTCCCTCGGGGCGTGGACTGAGCACCTCCACTGCACCAGTACCAGCCAGCTCCGGGACCAGCAAGGGACGAGACCAGAGCGGGTGGGAGCCACGGGGAAGCTGCCCAGAGATGCCGAGGAGGTGAAGAAGGCTGAGAATGGGGGCGCCTCCATTAGCCCTGACCATGTGCCAGGCACTGCTGTGGGCACTGAGAACACAGAAGTGAGGGAAACTCCCTGTCCTGGGAAAGCCGACCTTTCTGCGGGAGCAGACAGTTAATAAACGACAAACAGAAAAAGTGTGTTTTATAGTGTGTTAGAGGAAATAAAGGCTATGTTTAAAAAGAAAGAAAGAAAGAAACAGGGCTGGGTACATAGCTGAGGGATGGGAAGGATGGTGTGGGTCTCACGGAGATGATTATTTCAGCAAGGACCTGAAGGCGGAGGGCCATGGGGACGCCTGGGGTTCAGGGCGAGGGAACAGCAAAGGCCATGCGTGGCCTGCCTGAGGACCCCGCCTAATCCATTTGAGGAAAAGGGAGACGGCCAGTACGGCAGGACTGAGTGTGAGGAGAGAGAGGGGAGCCGGAGCCAAGATCGGAGAGCAGGCAGAGGGCACTGGGCCTTGCCGGCCATTGCAAGGACTCTGCTTTGACTCTGAGAGACCGGGAGCCAGGGGAGGGTTTTGGTGGAGGAGTAACGCGATCTGACGATTGTGTGGAAAGGACAGCTCGGATTGCTCTGCCCTTGGCCTGACCACAGACACGAGTCTGGCACAGAGGAGGTGCTCAACCAACATCAGTGCATCATCCTCCCTCCTGTATCTGCAGAGGCTCATCTGCTTCCTGGAGTTTGGCCCCAAACATATTGAGGAAACATTTATAGAGCTCTCACCCCTCCCAGACGGCCTGTCAGGTGGAGCAAGATTAGGCTCTGGGCATTCTCGGTCCAGGAGACACACGGGCAAGCACCAAAGGCCAACGGCCTGGCTGGTGCTCCGTCCTCCAAGGTGCTAGGGCCTCAGAGGGTGTTCACCTCCCTCCCTCCCCTGCCTTTCAGGTGGCTCCATGTTCTCTTGCAGTTCATGGTCCCCTGAGGACATTCCTCGGTAGATCTCTGCCAATCCAGCCTTCAGATCTCTCTCTCTCCAACTCTTGGGGAGCCCCACCCGGAGGCCCACCAGGGCTCTTTGGAGGGATGTTAGATGATGCAAGGGTCCTTCCAAGAATGCTGGCAGACCTCTCAGCACTTCCATTTCTCAAGCTGCATCTCCTTGTGTGTCCCACTAGGGTTGTAGGAAGGATGCCCAGAGATCCCCATCGGCCGGAGCAGATATTTAAAGAGCTCCTTCTCTCTGCAGGGCACCGTGTGGGTTTGCAACCCACTGCAGAGGCAACTCTCCCTTCAAGGGCAGGGAGCAGGCCTTGGACACCTGTGTCCTCATACTTGGAACATTGCATGGCATGGTGGGAATCCCCACTCCAGTGCTGAATGGATGGAGGCTCTATGAGAACTGCCACGGGAGCTCAGAGAGGGTGTTGTCCTAGGGCAGGGTGGGTCAGGAGAAGACCTGGGCCTTGGGGCCTGGCAGAACAGAGAGCTGGGGAGGAAAGATGTTTTAGGCAGGAGGAGATCTATGAAGGTGGGAAAGCACAAGGTGCTCACAGGCAGGTCTCAGCAGGGTGGGAGTGGGGAGGTGGGGGGCCTCACAGCAGCATTCCCACCAGAGGGAGGTCAGAAATCTGCCTCTGCACCCTCTCTGTGCTACTTGGGGTCCAGTTGTGGGGCCATTCCTGAGGCCCAACCCCCTGCCTCTGCCTCAGGGTTCAGATAACCCCTCCCTAGGGCTTATCTCCCCAGCACAGGTTAGCTTCCTGAGCTCCTTATCAGGGCTGGTGGAATACTCTAGAAAGAGTCTCAGGGTCAGGTAACCCCAGAAGATGAGCGACATTGGTGCCCTACTTATGGTCAGAGCCCCCACGTCGTCACCTGTAAAGGTTAGGGTGTAGCTGTCAGCAGCTCCTGATGCAGCAGGCTGGGCAGTGCTGTCCAGCTGAGAAAGGGCCTCAGACAGGCACACCTGCCCCCCAGAAAGGGACCCAAAAGGCACTCTTGCCTTATACCCACCTCACTGCTGCGCTGGGATGCCATCGCATGAGGAGGGAGGGCATCGGGCAGTGCCGGGAACACCTTCCTCAGGGGTAGTGGGGCAGTCTGGAGCCCAGGGAGGCAAGCTCCAGCATCCCCAGCAGCTCCTGGAAACCACAGGGCCCTTCACCAGCACCCAGGCCTTGAAACCTGAGGACTCCTGGGAAGGGTCAAAGTTTGCGCCCAGGGTGGACAGGGGACAGAGATGTACCGGGACCACAAAGGCCTGGACGCAGCCTTGTTGAGGAGGGGCCTTTGCTGCCTGCTTCCGTTGCACTGAAGAAGGAAGCCGGATCCAACCTGGTACGCTGGTCTCTTACCATCCGCGCAGCTTTGGCCTTCCACTTAACCTTGCTCATAAGGTGGACGTGGATTAGAGTTGTCCCTCATGTTAAGAGCGGGGGGCACCCAGAAGTCATCCTGGCCTGCACGTGCCCCAGAGTTTTGCACACTCCAACCGTGGGGGGAGGGAGGGGCGCCCGTCAGGAAGCCGCAGGGCTGGCTCCCACCCTCGGACCTGGGGCCTCCCCTGGGGCTGCAGGGCCAGGCAGGAATCGAGGACCTTGCGGCCCCAGGGGAGGTGGCCCAGCCGGATAAGCAGCGGCGGGCTGGCTGGCGGCCACGTCCCCCGCAGGTCCGGCCCCGCGGGCGGGCGGGGCGCAGGGAGAGGAGGAGCCTCGGGGCTGAGTCGCCTTCAGCCGCGGACCTTCAGCCGCTGCCGCTCCTGCGAGTGGCAGGCTGGAGAGGTGAGTGACCCCTCCCCCGGGTCGCCGCGGGGCTGTGCGCTGCGCCCTGCCCCGGGAGCCCAGCACTGGCGGCTGCCCCGTTGCACCTTGCGCCTTCGCCGCGCGGAGGCCGGGCGCCGCCGCACGTCCGCAGGCGGCTCGGGCCGCTGGGACTGAGCCACGTGCGCCGGGCGGCGGAGAACCCGGGTCCTGGGTGCCCTCCACCACGCGCCTTCCTCCCCAGGGACTCAGGTGGCGGGCGTCGGCCAGGGTGGGCAGGCCGGGTGCGCTCCGCGCGGGCGGTGGGGCAGGAGGGAGCCGGCGCGCCCACCCCGGATGTAGCCTTGCGCGCCGCTCCCAGCGGACCCGCCGAGTCCACAGGTCCCACGTGCCCGCGACTCTGGGCCGCCCGGCTCGGCGCAGGCCCGGGAGCAGTGGGCGCGGCCTCCCAGCTCTTTCGCAGCCCCAGCAGGGCGGGCGGCGGGGGCGGGGGCGCCCGATCCCGGTCGGGAAGAGGCTGGGCTGACCGGTGCCCGCCTCTGCCCGAGGAGCGCTTGCCTGGCAGACATACTCCTACCTATTTCCCCGAAATTTGGGGGCAAGCTGCCCAAAGAGGTGTGGCTGGAACTTTGGTGACTCTGGGTGGATGAAGGCGTCTGAGCTATGTCCCTTGGGGGCCAGGAGGCCAGATCAGCGGGGAAAATGCGGGCAGGTCTTGCTGGAGCCCTGGCAGAGGGCATGAAAGGCCTCCCAATGGCCAGGGCCGCTTCTGAGACAGGCTCCAGGAGTGGGGGTTCTGGAAATACCCCCAGGGAAGTATTTCTGTTCGTCAGAGAGCAGTGATGATATAATTAATAGCAGACATTTACTGTGCATTTATCTGTGCCAGGCACTTGCTTTGCACACAGTATCCCAGTTAATCCTCAGGACAGGGAGGCACCCTTATTACCTTCTTAGAGTTGGGGAAACTGGGTCTCAGAGAGTGTGGGTACTTTGCACGGATGCATAGGTACCAAGTTGCAGAAGTAGGATTTGTACACAGGTTTCTCTGACTTGAGAGCCCAGAGGAGCCTGTTGGTGGGGGAGATAGGCGGTGTTCTCAGAGGATTCTGGCAGCCCAGAGAATGCAGTGCTGGGGCCAGAATGACCATAAAACCAAAGGGTCTCACCAAAAAGTGAATCCCACTGCACCCAGCCAGCAGCCCGAGGAGGGCTGAGACTGTGTCTTCCTCATCTCTGCTCCCATCTGCATCTCCAGGGGCCTGCAGAAGGGCCGGCATGGAGCAGGTGCTTAATCAGTGTCTAATGGATGAACAGACTTCGTGGGGCCGAGGGCGTCTCTGGGGTAGAGAAGGTTTCCTGAAGGAGACCTTGAGTGGTGGACAGGTGGCCTCAGCCAGGCGACCTGGGAGGAAGGCCTGAAGTTGGCATGGGGTGACACTGGCCTCAGAGCGAGCAGGGAGCTCAGGCTGGGTCACCTGTTCACTAGAGGTTTGGACAGCTAGACCCAAGCCTGAGCTCTCCAGGACCTGGCCTGGTCACACTGGGACCCCAGGTGTGCCCTCTACAGCCTAGAGATGCCAGACAGGTAGGTTTCTCTCCCGTTCGTGTGTCCTGTCATTGCTCCATGGCTCTTCCCTCCTTGGACTTATCAGAGACCAGAGCATTGGGCAGGGCTTCAGGCAGTTAAAAAGTGAAAGTTAAGGACCAAAGTCCAAAGCTGCACACCTGAGCTGGGTGGGGGCTGGGAGAGGGGCAGCTGAAGCTGACTGACTGACTGACTGACTGACTGACTAACTGCAGGGGAGAGCACCTGGCTATGGAGTCAGAGGGCCCCAAGTCTGAATGGCAGCTCTTTACCATGTGACCTTGGCCGAGACCTCAGCTCTCTGAACCTGTTTCTTCACCTGTAAAACCTTGTTAAGGGCTTTGCACTTGCTGTTCCTATGAAACAGGGACAATGATGCCTGCCTGGGGGCTTCACTGAGTTGTAGGAGTGCGGTAATGTCAGATCCCTCTGCCTCCCCCAAGGTTTGAGTGTCAGTCGGCTGGGGACCTTCCAGGCTCATTGCTCTTCTAGTCCCAACCCCTTAGTTCATAAGGGAAGGTAACTAAGGCCCAGAGAGTAGCCTCCAGGGTCCCCTTCTCAGTGACAGAGCTGGCCTTGGGCCCAGGCCTCTGGGCTCCCTTCTCAGAGTCCTGGCTGATGCCTCCTAGCCTGGGAGAAGTCTGGGCCTCCTGCTTCATTCCCTGTCCAGCCTGCAAACCAAAACCCCAGCAGGCTGGGGTGATGTTCAGGAAGGTTGGGGTGGGGGAGGGAAGCAGGCTATGTAGTGATGTCCAGGCTCCCAGGACCCCCAGCTGAGGCTGGATCCACCCCTTCCTGCCCTCCCCGCCATGCACAGTGGCCCTGTCTCCCTAGGGTGGGCGGCCCAAGCTGAGTAAGTTAAGCACTCCATGAAATTGCTTTCTAGCATCTGGGCTGGGAACAGGCCTGTGGACTTAAAACAGGGAAGTTTGCCAGTTGAAGCAGTTATTAAAACCCAACGCCAAGCTGGCTCCTTTCCTCCCTCTGGGGGTTGGAGGGGTGTGTGCTTCTTTTCCCACTCCTATCCTACCCTCACCAACCCAGGCCCAATCCAGGAGGCTGGGAGGGTCACAGAACTTGCAGAGGGGAAGGGGTGGGGTGGGGTCAGGTGGTTCTCAAATGTTCGGCACAGAAATCTCACTTCCTCCTGTGGGCCCCCTGCAGCTGGGCCCACCTGACCACCTACGGTTCCCAACCTCTGCATGTCAGCCCTTCACATCCTTGGCCTGATGTGGGGACCACACCCATCACACCTGAGATGACGGTCCTCGTGTCACTGAACATTCCGCTTCCCACGTGCCAGCCCCTGGGCCAAGTGTGTTCTACATGTGAGCCCATTTCAACCTTCCCACTCTCTTATGAGATAGATAATTTTATTCTCCCAACCATGTATCTTTCCAGAGATCACACGATATTCCAATCTATTCTATTCGTTCAGCCCCGAACTTTAGGCTCCTAACCACTAACTATATATGCTTGTCCAAATTATGCCTCATCGTTTATTCATTCAACAAACATTTCCCAAGCATTAACTTTGTGCCAGGCTTTCAAGACCTAGCTGAGTCCCAGTTCTGGCAGATTGAGTCATTTATCACCCTACAGAAACTCACACCTTCTGCTTTTTCCTTTTTTTCTTTTTTTTACTGAGATATAATTGACGCGTAACAGTATATTAGTTTCAGGTGTACATGATTCAATATATGTATGATTGAATATATGATGATTATGTATGATTCAATCTATGTATATATTGCAAAATGATCACCACAATAGATCTAGTTAAAATCCATCACCACATAGTTACAAATTTTTTTCTTGTGATGAGAACTTTTTAAGATCTACTCTCTTATCAACCTTCAAATCTACGATACAATATCATTAACTTTAGTCACCATGCTGTACATTACATCTCCAGGGCTTGTTTTTATAACTGAAAGTCTGTGCCTTTGGTCCACCTGCACTCATTTCACGCCCACCCCAACCCGCTGGCCTCTGGCAGCCACCAATTGGTTCTCTGTATCTGTGAATTCAGTTTTTGGGATTTTTTTGTTTTAGATTCCACAGATAAGTGAGATCATACTATATTTGTCTTTGTCTGACTTATGTCACTTAGCATAATGCCCTCAAGGTGCATCCATGTTGTCATGAATGGCAGGGTTTTCTTCTTTTTTATGGCTGAATAGTATTCCATTTTGTGAATATGTGTGTGTGTGTGTAGCACATCTTCTTTATCCATTCATCCATCAATGGACACTCAGGTCGTTTCTGCGTCTTGGCTTCTGTGGATAATGCTGCAGTGAACGTGGGGTGCAGAAATCTTTTCGAGTTACTGTATTCATTTTCTTCGGATAGATCTGCAGAAGGGGGATTGCTGGATCCTATGGTAGTTGTATTTTTAATTTTTTGGAGAACCTCCATACTATTTCCTTCACTTATTTCTGAATACAAAGGAGGAAACAGCATCATTGAGGCCCAGGTCCCACAGCTAATGGAAGCCAGGATTCAAAGCTGGAGACCTTCCCCCTGAGCTGGGGGTATTGACCACTGTGCCTGTTGTCAGGATAGGATCCACAGTTGCTGGTGAATCATAAACTCCTGCATGGTCCCCTCCCCCCGGGCAGAATGGCTCCCTCCTCCTCCTTCTGGTGTGGATGGCTCTCCATAAAGCTGTTCTGGGGGGACCAGGGTTCAGTTGCTTCAGCCACATAAGAACACTGTCACTGGAGAATTGCCTAATGCTCGGCTCTTCCCAATCAGTCTGTCCTCATAAATCACCATCGTCACCTGGCAGAACGTGCACCAGGTGAGCACTAATTGTCCTGCAATCAGGCAGTCATTTATTCCTGTCTCCCTCTTCCGCTCACGAGAGCCAGCTGGGCTCTAAGCAAACAGCACATTTTCAAACCTTCTGGAGCTATCAGATTAGGAGATTAAACTGTCAAAACTACAGTCCCAAGATGATAAAATCCATCACAAGTAAATGTAAAGGAATTTGGGGACCCACGAATGGGCCTACGTGGTTTTGCATGGCAGAAGGGGCCGTCGTGGTCCACGTGTAGACGTCAGGTTCCCGGAGCCCGCGTGCAGGGGTCTGTGATGGAATGTCCTTCCTGTTCCTCTAGCAGCCGACGCCTGTGATGTGGCCCTCAGGCTGTGGGGAGGGGAGGCTTGTGATTTCACTGGTGGGCCTGGGCGGGTGACAGCATGCCCTGCCATCGGGGTGAGGGTCTTTCTAGGGCTGAATCACTCCGGACACACAGCTGGAGGGTGTCAGGGAGGTCCAGGTGGCTGTGAGGGGGGCCCGCCAGGTGGAGTCTGCAGAGACAGGATGAGCAGACGCCGGGCCAGCGGAGTCACCCGAGTGGGCCTTTTGGCATCTGAGGGGCCTGTGCTGAGGCTTTCTGGATGGCCGGCGGGGCCTGTACGTGGGTCAGTAGTGCATTGGACACAGTGGGGCAGAAGGTCCGTCACCACTGTCCAGTGGATCAGCCACATGGCTGGGTGAATGGCTGAGCAGTGGCGACGGGGGAGACCAGGCCTTTTGTGGCTGGTCCATGGAGATGGCTCCAGACTGGCCAGAAGTAAGGTGGCCCCGGAACTGGAAGGGAGGGAGACAAGACGGCGCTGGGCTGGGGAGCCGAGGATTGTGATGAGGGCTGGGGAACTTCTATCAGGGAAGCTCTCCCCGCCTCCACCCTGGGTGTTCCTGGACTGCAGGGCCGGAAGTCAGGATCTGACAGCGCTCGGCAGTGGTGAGTGCTGACATGGCTGCTTTTTGTCCTCTCCTAACCTTTGCTGCAATTCTTGAACGTTCTGACCTGGCGTGGCTGTGTGTGGCGAGGGGTGACGGGGTTCCCAAGATTGAGGGGAGCTCAGGGCTCCGTGAGGACCCCAGGCGACCGGGAATCGCAGCTGGCCTGGACGTCTCTGGGAACCACTAGACACCTGTCCACTCACACCTGCAGGGTTTGTGTTCACGAGGAAGTGTGGTTTCATGACTGCAGCTTCTGCAAGGGGATCGGAGGCCACCCTGGAGCTTTGACAAGAACAGGTAGGACTGCGCCCCCCGCCCCCATCTACTGAATCAGGGGCTCTGGGCCTGGGGCTGCCCAGAAACCTGCTGCCTAGCCCCCCACCCCGTCATTTGGTATTAACTAACGTTTGAGGGCACTGCCTGAGCCCCGCTGGCCTCACAGTGAGCAGAGTGCGCTGTGCGGGGTGTGTGCATGCGCAGCAGTGGAGGGCACGCAGGTCCCCCCTCAGGGAGCTGATGGTCCAGCCGGGTGATGATGCAGAACACCCCCAGGCAGCAGAGGGAGAAGAGTCCAGGCTGCACGCAGGGAGTGGCCACAGCAGAGCCCAGGAAACGTGCAACCAGAGCAGTTCCGAGACGTGGGTTTGGGGGTATCAGTTCACTGTTTTGCTTAATCGTCAGAAGAGAGAGTAACCTGCCCGAGGTCACACTGCCACCCATGGCTGCCCTGAATCCACACCCAGGGCTGTTTAACTAGGTCCCCTGACGAACGCAGCTGCCTCTGAATTCGGAGCCGGGAGAGGTGGTTGTGGGGCTCTGAGGGCTGGGAGGGGCCCAAAGCCTCGGGTGCGTCCTCCGGGAAGGGGGGTTTAGATGGCCAGGAGGATGTCAAGACTTGAGGTGGAGGTAACGGCATTGGCAGACACGGGGACATGGGGACAGCAGGGGCTGGAAGGAGGGGTGGCAGACGATGGACTGAGTAGGGAAGGTCAGTGTGGACGTGCAGGCCTGCGCTGGACTCCGGGAGGTTCAAGAACACTCCCTCCCCATGAGAGACAAGACAGGGCCACAGCAGGCAGAGAACCACGTGGGCCCTTTTCTGTTGCTAGAAATAAGAGAGTAAAGCTGCCCGGAGCTGTGGTGTGTATTCTGGTTGTCAAATGCCCAGGGCTACTCAGAGCCGCCATTTTCCGAGATGGCCAGTTTTCAAACAAGTCGAAAACAATTGAAGGTACTTGTCCTGAGACTGGACTTAGCGTAATTTACCTCAATGATACCGAAGCCTCCAGACCTCCGGCCTCCCTTTGGGCTGTTGGTGTGGCCTCGGGGTGAACTGGAAATGCCATCAATACAAGCAGGCACGTACCCGTCCATGCTTTGCCCTTGTGACACTGCTGTCATCTGTCTGTGGGTTCTTCTGTCTGTCTTTCTCCCCACCGTGGGCACTGACTAGCAGGTAAAGATGGCCAGAAAGCCTTTGTTGGCACAAAATGCTGAGAGAATTATCACTAAGCCAGTGACAGCCACAGTGATTGCAATAAATTACCCCCATAGCAATTGATAAATTGCCACTTTCTGCAGCTATTATGTTTGGCTTTGTATCCCAAAGAGTAAACGCACCTCCCTCTCTCTCTCTCTCTCTCTCACACACACACACACACACCCCCCCATGGTGAGGCAATCTGCCCTACATTGGATGACACTTATTCATTTTATGCATCCTGAGTTCTGCTGGCTGTCCTGCCTCAGTTCCTGTAGCAAAGAGACTTGAGTCTGAGCCACTAATGATCCCCAGTGAGGTTTCCTCCCCAAACAGGAAGTATCAGGCCAGCGCCGTGCTCTCACAGTGCACTCTGTAACCGAGCATCAGTCACCACTCCCGGTCCCGTCCCTGCAGCCAGAAGCTGGAGTGTGGGCGGAGGGGGCGGCAGCCCAGCTCTCCAAACCCTTGGCAGGTCCCTCGCCCTTGGAAGATCAGCCTGAGTCCTGACTTCAAACCCCAAGTCAGGCTGTCCACAGGTCGGAGGGAGACCCCAGCAACAAGGGGTGGCCCGGATCCCACTGGGGTTGTCAAGGGACTCGACTTTCAGACCCTCACACCAGCCAGATGTCCCACCAGCCTGTTGTTGGTAAGTCTGGTGAGGGCACAGATCCACGATGGCATGGGTGGCGTGCGGGTCCTTGTCCCAACTCTGCCACCCCCTGGCCTGCTCAGGTGGGCCTGGCATCTCAGGGAGTCAGGCAACCAGAGCTGCCTGGCCTCGATTCAGGTGCCGCTGTTTGCAACTGGCAGCAAAGAGCGCAGGGTAACAAAGTTCTTCCCAAAATAAAATGGGAAATATGGCCATCTGCACATTAGGTCAGGAATCTTTTCAGAGTAGAGGGTTCAAGGATTTATCACACAGGGTACCTTCAGTTGGTGTGAGCCACGGCTTTGTGGGTTCTGCTGTTAAAAAAAAAAAGAGATGTTAGTGTTTATGATGCCTTTCTGTGGAAGGCTGGCCTGTTGGGAATAGTAAATTTTACTTATTGGTAACCATTTCTGGGTTGGTTTATCACAGCACTGCTGCTGTAAGTAATCAAACTGGATTTTTCCAGAATGATTCGAAAATCTAGATGTTTGTAAAAAGCCCTATAAATTATTCATTCACTTCTATTTTGCAAAATGGTGTGGTGATAAACCTCTCTCTTCTGTCAGACCGAACTTGCACGTGTGTGTGTTTGTGTGTGGATCGGCTCGTGTATGTGTTTGTGTGTGTGCCCCGCTCTTTGTATTCTCTATTGTAGGAACTTCTCAGCCTTCCTTTTAAAAATATAATGATTTTTTTTATGATGTCTAAATAACGATTCCAGGCAGTATTACAAGAAATGTAACAGTAAAATGTTTGTAAGAGGCCATCAGAAAGGGAAAATGCCCACAGAGAAAACAGAAATGCAGCAATTAAGATGTGTGTGGCTCTAACACGGCTTTTAACCCTGGTTTGAGACTGGCAGCCTCTATCCTGTCTCCCCTCAGGTCACTGCGGGGTCGGGGAGGGGGACCTGGACTTGGGTGGAGCCTCCTTCTTGCCCCGGGGACCCCTCAGCCTGACGGGGAGGGAGGGAGGGCCTGGGACCTGTGCCACTCTGGTTTGGAATCTAGGCTAGTGGGCAGCCCCAGATTTGCAGAAACATGCCCGAGAATGAGAGGCTGGAAAGTATGAGTTGGCTGCTCAGCAGGGCAGAGGGAAAGCAGAGAGGAAGGAGTGGACCACCTCAGAGCCCAGTGTAGACCAGGGGACTGGCATTACTCATGCCGGCAGCAATGAGCCACCCGGCCTCACCTCCCTGGACAAGGCTGAATGCAGGGACTGGACGGGACTAGGGCAAGAGCCAACTTTGGGGCCTGAAGGAAGTCCTGACTGGGCCTCGGTTTTCTCATCTGCAAAATGACATAGCGACAGCCTTCCACATGTCGAACCCGCATGTACGAGTCCGCGGTCAGGCTCTCTCCACAGGGTGAGTCTGGCCTCGCCTCACAGTACCTTGCCTTCATTTGACTCCTGATTATGGCAGACATGCCAAGTGCCAGACCCTTGCTGGCTGCTGGGACGAGACGTCTCAGCTGAAAGGGTGAACCTCACGGTCCCGGGGACGCCCGGGATTGCCACATGAAGCAGCTGTAGGGGCAGTCGGGGGAGGGAAGGGGGAATTAGGCAACTTCCCCGAAAGCTGCTTCTGTTTGCCTGGCAAGTAGCCAGCTTTTTACTCGGTTGATTTCAGATCCGTAAAATGGAGAATGTTTTACAGAAGCTGTTATTCATTTTGCCTAACTGGAAAACGTGAATTGTTCATATCGAAAGGTATTGGTATTGATATTAACATTAGCACATGGGGAAGGGTGATGGAGATTATGGGGGGCTAGGGACCCCACCACCAGCCTCCCTTGGACCTCCAAGGGAAAGGACCCACCATTGTGTGCTGGTTCCACCTGGTTACCTGTGCTGCAGAGAGCCCAGTGGACCGGAGAAGCGGGGATTAATCCTGCCTCTAAGAGGAGGTAGGGTGAGGGCTTCACAGAGGAGGTGGCCTTTCTGCTGGATCTTGAATTTTGTCTTTTGGAGGGAAGGGACTTTTCAGGCAGAAAGATTAGATCTGTGACCTGGGCAGGAAAAAGCACGAGGTCTGGGTGAGGTGGCCAGAGATGAGCCCGTAGACCGGGCTATTTATCTGCAGCGTTTAAACACATCTGTGCATTAGTCTTCTGCGCTGTTGAGTTTCTCAAAGAGAGAAATGCCTGACCAGGTCTAACGCTATGTTCAGGCTTCAGTAGGGACGAGAAATTCTGGGTGTCACTTAATCAGCACCGGGTACGGGAGGGCCCCAGCTGTTCTGGGGGGAGCAGCCAGGATTCACAAGCATACTCTGCCCGCAGGCACAGAATCCAGCAGTGAAGTCATTCAAGCCACAGACATGAAATGAACACCTACTTGGTGCCAGACCCCAGGCCAGGTGTTAGAGTCACAGAAATGGGTAAGAAGTGGCCCCTAGTCTGGGGGGGTGAGAGACACACGAACCACTGTGTGTAGTCAACGGTAACGTGACAGAAGTGCAGAGTGAGTCCCAGAGTGCGAGGTCCCCTCTGTCCTTAAGGGCCTGGGAGGAAGCCAGGAGGTCTCCCAGGGCTGCCTGGAGCAGCCTTTTGAGTTCTTGGTGACTCTTGAAAAAGTCAGAGGTCAGCATGGCGGGAGTTTGGGAAGTAATTGCCTGACCCTCCCCACACAGAGCAGTTGGAGAGTGGAAGCTGACTTTCCATGTCCTCGGGAGTCCAGAGGACAAGGTTGCTGAAGGTCAGGGGAGGGCCCCTCAGAGACTTCTTGGAAAAAGGTGGCCCGTCAGCTAGGCAAAGCCGGGGAAGCATGCATCCCCAGGAAGCCCAGGAATCAGGCCACGTGAGGCAGGCCGAGCTCCTTGGCAGAAGCCCCTGGAGCTGCCTCTGTGTGTCTTGGCTGCCTCTGTCCCTTCCCTGCCTCCACACCTCCCCTGCCCAGGAGTAGGGGGGTCTGATCCTTGATGCTGCAAAGCTACACCATGGCAGGAGGAGGGGGTGAGGGGCAGCCACAGCCCACAAGACCCATCTGGTCCCAGGGTTTGCACCTCCAAGTGTCCCTGGAAAGCAGGTAGTCACCCAACCTCAGATGCTGAGGCTGCAGATTCAGCTGCTGCTGCCTGATCCTGACTGGATTAAGCGGCCCATGGGAAGCTGGCTGCCCCCACTTGCCAGCGCCCTGAGCTCACTGGGCAGAAATAGGCCACTTCTCCCTGGCTTCCCCAGTGCCTGGGCATGCCCTCATTCAGGCACTTTGCTCCTTGCTGCAGGGTGTAGCTGACCTTTCCTCTAAGAGCCCCAAGAGCCACCTGCCAGGCTAGGTACTGGGTGCATAATAGGTATTCAGGAAATAACGAATGAGGAGGTTTTCCAGATGAGGATTGGTAGGACCAACTGTTGCATCAAAGTGCACAGGTTGTGCACTGCACAACTGCAGAGGTACTGTTCACAGGGACGGCAATGTAAATGGTGCCCTGGGGGCGTGCAGCATGGGGACTCTGGGGCTGGAGCATCCTCCCTGCTTCAAACCCCTGGCCTTGGTGCTGACCACTGGGCCTTCCTCCTTCCCCTTTTTCCCTTCCAACCAGCACTGACCACGTTCTGCCTATGTGCTGGCAGTGGGTGGTGACGAACCGTTCCAGTGAGCAGTTCTTTTAGGCCTGGCTGTCAGTTTGTGGTAGTGAAAGAGAATCCCGGATGTGGAGTCAGGCTGTCTGAATTCTTGTCGTCCAGGGAACGTGGTCCTCTGGTAAGATCTCCCAAGTCGGGGTGTTGGGAGCTTCTGGGCACCCAGGATCTGTGTGGTCTCTGGCTACCACTCCTGTCTTCTCCGTCAGTCCACAGTGGGCCTGGTGACCCAGGTGTGGGCGGGGAGGGGGCCGAGGGAGCGGTCACTGTGGGGTTTGCCTTATTGGCTCAGTGAACAATGCCGCGATGGCCTTGACTGCCTTCTCCTCACCAGAAAGAGCCCGCTCTGGGAGGCCAAGGCTTGCACAGGCATGGGGCATGTGCATCTGACTCTGAAGAAAGAGAGGAGCATAGGGAGAGAGCATCGATACCCAGGGTCCTGGGGTCAGGGAGAGCTTTACGCAGGAGGCAGGCTGAGAGCCTGACTGTAAGAACCCAGGAAGAAGGTCCAATCTGGAGTGGTTCTTACACGCCAGCGATTCATTCACCTCTCACACTGACTTTATTGAGCATCTACTGTGTGGGTTTCAAAGCGTGCTCCTGGGACCAGCAGCATCAGAAATTCTGGAGACAGAGCCCAGCAGTACATTTTAACCAGCCCTCCAGATGACTCCAGTGCAGCTCAAGTTGGACCTACTATGTGCCGGCACTGGGCTCAGTGCTGGGGTTGCAAAAGTGAGTTTGACTCAGTCCCTTGAGGAACTTGGAGCCGGGGGAGGAGACAGGCAGGAAAGAGAGAAATGCTGTCAGTGGGAGAGGAGTGGAGGCAGAGAGGCAGCTGGTGTGGGTTTGACCGGGAGCTGGGGATCCTGGTGAGGAAGGGTGGCCTGGGGACCCCAACAGCTCGAGGATTGTCCCTGGCAGGGAGCTGGATGTTGGGACTAGCGGTCCCTAGAGGGCTCGGGAGCCCAAACCACTCTGGTGGCTGACCCCTGACCGCCAGCTCTCCTTACTATACTCCTTCTCTGTTCCACCGCCCCCTGCCTCCTCCCTCCCTGAGTCCCAAAGAGCAGCAGGTCTTTTCCCTAGTTGTCTTGGTGAGAAGCACGTGCATGCCTCCAGGCCATTCTCCCAGAGCACATGGACAGTTTAGAAAATTTCAGAGTAAATTTTTCCATTCAGCAGAGAACGTAGTTTATTGATCTAGGTACATCTACTGCTTTATGCAGACACAAGGTTTAAAAAAAATCCTGGAGGGAGGCAAACAAAATGAAAAATGAGTGATTTTGACAGGCTCAGACCGTGGCAATTTACTTAGCTCATATAATCCTTACTACCGCTCATTAAAAGTAAGTAATATGGCTCCGTTGTGCAGATAAGGAAACTGAGGCTCAGAGAGGTAAAGCAACTCCCCAAGGCCACCCAGCTAATAAGTTCTGGGGCTGAAATATGCCCCCAGCTGCCTCCAAGCCTGTGCTCTTGCTGGCCTACCTTGTAGTTCCCTGAGGTGACTGATCCTGAGTAAATCCTGAGGCTCCAGATGTTTTCCTGAGGGAGCAGGCCTGGCTGGACAAGCTCCCAGTGACCAGTGGGCATTCAGGGCCGGGTCCTCTGCCTGATTCAGAGGGGATGAGTTTGGTGGGAATGGGGAATGAACAGGACCTGATGCCGGCAGATTTGCAGCTGTCTGCCAGTTCCCAGCTCCAGGGAACCCTCAGCCCTTTGGGTGAGCGGCAGAGGCTGCCTCCCACCGCCCACTCTCACCAGACCACAGCTGCCTTGGTCACGGACCCACCCCGGGAGCCGGTGGGGTGGGCTTCAGACCTCAGCACCCTTCCCTGCAGGCCGTCCCACGTGGCCCTGGACTGGCTGGATGTGAGCAAAGGCTGCGGGGCCCGCTCAGAAGCCAGGAGGACTGGTCAGCCACGGGCCCATCTCCCCTGCAACAAGTTAGTGTTGATAACATGAGCCTCACTTATCCACAGGTCAGGGCGCTTGGGAACCTCAAATATGTGGAAAACAACTAGAAAATAGCTTTGGAAAGTTGCAGAACCGCCACCATTGATGTCCCAGAGTCCATGCATTAAGCTTGTGAAGAGTCCTGAAGCCCTTGCCCAAAGCCCGTTTACTCTTGGTTTGCAAACGTTAATAACTGGCTTTTCTAACAGTATATAACAACTTGACTGAACTATAATTCACCCATTTAAAGTATACAATCCAGTGGGTTTTAGTGTATTCACAGAGTTGTATAACCATCATTACAATCAATTTTAAAACATTTTCATCACTACAAAAAGAAACCGTGTACCACTGAGCAGTCACTCCCCATCTTCCCTGAACCCCCCTTTCCTCCCCCAGGCCCCGGCAACCAAATCTATTTTCTGTCTCTATAGATTTGCCTCTTCTAGGCATTTCCTATAAATGGAATCATATAATATGTGGCCTTTTGCGACTGGCTTGCTTTAACATAATGTTTTCAGGGTTCATCCAGGTTGTGGCAGGCGTCAGTACTTCATTCCTTTTTATGGCTGAATATTGTTCCATTGTGTGGCTCGACCACGTTAGTTTATGCATTCATCAATTGACGGACATTAGGTTGTTTCCACTTTTGGGGTATTATGAATAATGCCACTAGGTACATTGGGGTACACATTTGTGTGTGGACATACGTTGTCATTTCTCTTGAGTGTCTACCTAGGAGTGGAATTGCTGGGTCATATGGAGAGTCTCTGTTAAACCTTTTGAGGACCTGCCATCCTCTTTTCCACAGTGGCTGCCCCATTTTACTTTCCCACCACCAGGCGATGAGGGTTGTGATTTCTCTACATCCTCACCAACACTTGCGATCTCTGTCCGTTTTGATTCAGCCATCCTAGTGGGTATGAAGCTGTATCTCATGGTTTTAATTTGCATTTCCCTGCGGGCTGATGATGTTGAGCATCTTTTTGTGTGCTGTCAATAATTTGTATGTCTTTGTAGAAATGACTACTCAAATCCTTTGCCCATTTGTATGTAGGTTGTCTTCTTAATATTGAGTTGTAAGAGCTCTTTATATATTTAGAAACAAGTCCCTTATCAGAAATGTGATTTGCAATATTTTTCTCCCATTCTCTGGGTTGTCTTTTTCCTTTCTCAGTGGTGTATTGTCTGTATTTCTTGTGCACAGCAAATTAGCCGGACCTGGGGTGGCTTTAAGAGGCAAGCAGGCAGACAGACAGCTGTGACAAATGTCCCGACAATGAGGGAGGATGTAAGTCTGTAAAACAATTCTATCAAAATGGAGGACAAGACCCAAGCTTATCCCCTCTTGCAGCACAGGGTGATCCCTGGGTTCTGGGTGGGGATCTGGCTGTCTTCTCGTGGAATATGTAGTGCGTGTAGGAAGGATTTCTGCCCCTAAAGCAGACGTGGAGTAGGTTTTGAAGCTGTGAGCTCCCGGAATGTGTGCCTTCAGTCAGAAAGACACATGGAACCTCTCCAATGTGCCGGGCATGGTGCACAGTGCTAATTACAGCCATGGAACAAAACACAGCAATCTCTACCCACCCCCAAAGCTGATAGGACAGGACGGCGGGGAAGAACAATGAGCAGAGGATCCACCAGGCAAGGACTCCCAGGGAAGTCGTCAACCACAGAGCAATGCCCTCAACATCCCCTACCCAGTGAGGGAAGCTGGGCAGCTGGTGTATTTTCATTTCACATTGAGGAAATTGAGGCCAGAGAGGACATGACTCATCCAGTGCCTCCCAGGGGGGAAATCATCAGGACAGAACCCAGAGTTTCAGTCTCTCAGATCGTACTCTTTCCGTCTCTAGCCTTCACAAGACTTTGTGTTGTCATTTATGGCTGGTAAGTCCCTGGTGCTGCTGTAGACACACACCAGTTTGCCCTAGGGACGCAGTCTATTGGTGGGTCCCTGCACACTGCCATTTCTGGCCCCCGGGCCTTTGCTCACACAGGCCCCTCGTTCTGGAATGCTTTTCCTGGGCTCTTTCTCACATCCTTCAAGGCTCAGCTCAGGCCACCTCCTCCAGGAAGCCACCAAGCTTGCCCTCTGAAGTCAGTGTCCTCATCTCAGGAGACCTTGTTCAGTTCGGTCTTGTGCCTGTCACTCCCTTGGGGCACTGGGCTCCAGGATGGCTGTGGACCCCCCCAGGGATTATAAAGGGTCAGTCCCATGGGGCAGGAAGAAAACTTAGAACTTCTATTTGTATTTATTTATTTATTGCTGGGCGAGAGTCATCCTGAGGTAACATCTGTTGCCAATCTTCCTCTTTTTTTCCTCCCCAAAGCCCCAGTGCATGGCTGTATATTCTAGTAAGTCCTTCTGGTTCTATGTGAGCCGCCACCACAGCATGGCTACTGACAGACGAGTGGTGTGGTTTCACGCCTGGGAACTGAACCCTGGCCGCCAAAGTGGAGTGCCCCGAACTTTAACCACTAGGCCATCAGGGCCGGCCCCTATTTGTATTTAAATTTTAGCCTCATCCCTTTACATTTATGTTTGCCTATATATGACATATTCTGTATATAACATTATGGTCCACAAATTACAACATTTTAAATTTCTTTATCCTATAAATAATGTAGCAGCAATAGGAATGTGTCCCCCCAAATTCAATTTTACTGCCCAGATAAAATGTAAGAATAGTTTGAAGATAACTGTGGGCCCTCGAGGACGACAACTGGAGCAGATTCCTCTCTCAGTCCCCAAGGCGAGCAGGGGCTGGAAATGTCAGCTCGGGCAGTCTCTGCAGGGAGAGGTGGAGGGCACCCCAGCCAGCCTGCAGGCCACCCCTCCTCCCTCCAGCTGCTGGGTGCCACGGCCAGCCCCCCGCCCCCATCTACATCTGACCCCGTGGTGACCCCTTTGTGGTGGCACCTGCCCCTGCCACTTGAGTCTGAAGAGTTGTCTGCTGTCCATGCAGGAGAGGCTGCAGGGCTGTCCATGTCATGACTGCCCACCATTAGTGACGTGCCTGAGAGCTGGCAGGAGCTGGCAGGAGCTGGCAGGAGCTGGCAGGCAGGCCTGTGGGCCAGCCATGGCTCCAAGCCACAAACACAGCCCATGTCATGGTCCTGCTGGGAAGTGGGAGGGGCCCGATGAGCTGGGCAGAAGCCCAGAGGGGCCTGGGACCCGTGGTTTGTGCCAGTTCCTGCACACCCGAGCCTCAATGCCGTTTTGTCTGCAGCTTGGCTGGGGGGGAGGCTGGGCAGGTCTGTGTGCAGGCCGCAGGCCCCAGCCCCCACCTAGCTGCAATTTGATCCCCCCAAACCCCCTCCGCCAGGTCTGTAAATAGAACACCCAGGGAGGCGGGTCCCAGCCAGGATTGGTCACTCTCTCAACTTCAGGCCACGTGGTCATGGGACAGGGCCTCCACAGGACCTCCGGGGCCTCAGGACACTACCACCCAGCCTATACTTGCCGCCTTGACTCCAGCAGCAGGGCTGTGCTGGGCACTGGGAGGCAAAAGAATTGTGGGAGGTGACCACGGCCTGTGAAGCACCTCAGAGAATAGCGCACATGCACACACCCCCCACAGCCCATGAAGCATTTCAGAGAATACTATACACACACACACACATACCACAGCCCATGACGTATTTCAGAGAATACTACACACACACACACAAATATACACACACACACACACACACACCCCCCAGCCCATGAAGCATTTCAGAGAATACCATACACACACACACACACACACACACACACACACATATACCACGGCCCATGACGTATTTCAGAGAATACTACACACACACACACACAAATATACAGACACACACACACACACACCCCAGCCCTTGAAGCATTTCAGAGAATACTATACACATACACACACACACACATACCACGGCCCATGACGTATTTCAGAGAATACTACACACACACACACACACACACACACACACCCCAGCCCATGAAGCATTTCAGAGAATACTATACACATACACACACACACACATACCACGGCCCATGACGTATTTCAGAGAATACTACACACACACACACACACACAAATACATACACACACACACACACACCCCAGCCCATGAAGCACTTCGGAGAATACTATACGCACATGTACGCACATACACTGGTCAGAAAAGATGGCTCTGAGCTCTTGCATGTGTTAACTCATTTCATCCTCACAACCACCCTTGGAGAAAGGTCCTACAGCGTCCCCATTTTAAAGGTGAGGGGACTGAGACACAAAGGCCCCCAGCTGGTAAGTTATGGGCGTGGCTGTGACTTGACCCCCAGCACCCGGCCCAGATGGCTCTGTCCCTGTGTCAGAACGGCAGAGGAAGGAGCTGTCCCAGGGGTGGGAGGCCCCACAAGGAGGCACTAAACCTGGCCTTTTTTCTGTCCCGGGGATGGAATTTTGGTGGCAAGAAGCACTGTAGAGCCGCTCTATGTTTAGTTTCCGTTCACCCCGCGGCTGGAAGCAGGCCCCTTAGGACCCGAAGTCCGGGGCTTTTAATAGCTTCCTAGACTGCCGGGGCTGGGAGGGGTCGGACGTGATCTGGCGCAGTGGCGTGTTGGAGAAGCCACCCAGGGAGGCTCATGACGCTCGATGTCCCAGGGCCAGTTCAGGGCAAAGCTGGGACCAGCCCCAGGGCCCCAGCGCCTGCTTGTGGCCTCCTTCCATCTCGGCTCCCCGAAAGGAAGCGAATACTGAGTCAGGTTCTGAGGAGTGAGCCTCGAGCCAGCCCCAGATAATTCCTTTCCGCTTCGTGATGCTAAATCTGGGGCTAAACACAGACAGGATGCGAAGTCTAGGTCTCCCTGACGTTTTCCCTTTGGGTCGGCTCAGTTTTGCTGTGAGGCTGTGAACCATTTGGGGTTCTTTGAGGACCAGCAGATGCCGTGCGCGCCCTAAGGCCCTCCCTGGCCTGCCCTTTGCAAGCGTCTGCCTCCTGTGCAGGAACCCCGGCATGCCGGACCTCTCCTGGGTGCCATCCCTCACTGTGCCATGTCCCGTCACAGGCAGACACGTCTTATCTAACACACTACCCACATACACAAACACATGCACCAGATTGTAAACCATCCAAGAGTGGGGACACGTCGTCCTCATCTTGATGCTCGTAAGAGTGTTCAGCACATGGTAGTTACTCCGGAGATGGGAGGAGAGAGCAAAGACGGAGGAGAGGCTTCTGTCCAGGGCAGGTCCTCCAGATTGCTAGCCAATGTGGAGAAGATGGTCTGGGGGCGTCAGTGTGGTCGCTTGCCCTCCCCATAAGGCAAACCCACCCCAGGACTGGCGTCTCCAGGTGGCTGAGGCAGCGCCTGGGAAAGGCCCCGTGTATCTGCCCCAGCCTTGATGGACCGCAGGGAATCAGGGTCCCCGGGGAGGGGTTTACATTCACCTTGGCCCAAGTCCCAGATGCTGGCCTGGGAGCCTGAGGCCACCTGCAGAGCCCATCGTGACCTGCCCCTCCTCCCCAGGGCTGACGAGGTGCTGGCAGGGTCCTCTGCCTCCTTCCTTTGCCTCGTCCCTACTGCTGGTACCGTGCTGGCAACAGCATCTGCTGAATAATCCCTGACCAGCATCTACTGAGTGCTTATGATGTGCTGAGTGAGCACTGTTCTAAGTGCTTAACACACATGGACATTTATTCTGACAGCCTCCCATGAGGAAGGCACTATGACTGTCACCTGGGGAAGCGGAGGCACTGACGGGCCCAAGGTCACAGCTAACAAGTGGCAGAGTCAGAATTAGAACCCAGGCATTCTGGCTCTGGAGCCTGGCTCTTGGCCCAGGAAGCTATAAGTTGGGTCCCAGGGAGGGGGCCCCTGCCCGCTATGGGCACAGGATTCCCAGCCCAGCTCTGGGGACCACCAGAGGCCCATTTGCATCTACAAAGCATGGCTCATCACCCCTTGGAAGGACATCCCTGCCACCAGCACCAGGCAGAAAGCACCCTCTCCCATTCTGCAGGACGGGCCGTCCCCTTCAGAGCCCACAGTTGGGTGTGGCGTGAGCAGGGTGGGGTTCCGGCTGGTATGTGTCTGTGCGGGCAGCTCTTCCATTTGTGTGGCCCCACAAAAATGACCCAAAGGGGCTTAGCTCAGCCAGTTGCTGGTGTCCTGAGAGAGACAGGATGATGCTTCAAATGGCTTCAAAGGAGCGAGAAGCTGCGGGAGTCGCCTTCACTCGGCAGAGGACAGCAGCGCGTGTCCCTGACTCTCAGAATAGACAGTCAGTGCACACCTTTCTGCGCTGACCCCCTCTTCTCAGCCAGTGTGGTCCCAGCTCTATCTCCACTCCCTGGAGTGTGTCTGGACAGGTCACTGTCCTCTGTCTGGGCAGTATGACTCATAGTGAAGCTCAGACTGCAGAGGGTGAGAAACCGGCCTCCCATTCTTCCCTCTCACGCCTACCCTCTGTGCCACGTGGAGCAAGTTCCTCAACCTCTCTGAGCCTCAGTTTCCTCCTCTGTAAGCTGGAGATAATAATGGCACCTACTTTGTGGGCTTCTGTGAGGACTAAATGACCATCACTCATGGAAAGGGCTCAGAGCAGTATGCAGCACATAGTAGGCATCTCATAAATAGGAGCTGTGGCTGCCACCATATAAAGTGTCCAGGTCACAGTTTTCAAAGCTCTCAAAGATTGAAAGGTGGAAGCTGGGGCCCAGAGAGGCACAGGGGCTTGTCCAAAGACACACAGCTGGTCCATGGCAGAGCCAGGCCACAGGCTCCTGATCCCCTTGCTCCCCCTTGCCTTACACCCTGTACCCTCCCCCACCTCACCTGGCGTTCAGTGGGTCCCAGGAGACTGCTGTGGAAAGTGGGAAGAGGGTATTGAAAGCCATCCCTGCTGCTCCTCTGGCTCTGGGCAGGGCTTCTTAACCCTTCTATGCCCAGGCCCCCTGTGGATCCACTGGCTGCTGAAGCCCCTGGACTTCCGCTCAGAATAATGCTCTTACGTGCATGAAATGAGATAACACAGGGTTATGTAGGCAACCAATTGTACTGAAACACAGTTCTAAAATATTTTTTAAAAATAAGATGTGCTGTAGTAATATGCATGCTTCTTTATTAGTCCATTAAGTAACAAGATCAAGTGGCAGGCCTAATATCGACTACAATTTTATCTTTTAATTTTCCCCCACCTTTATTGAAATATGATTGACAAATAAAATCGTATATATTTAAGGTAATCTTTTCATACACATCTACATTGTGAAATGATTCCACAGTCAAGCTAATTAACTCATCCATCTCCTCACATAGTTACCATTTTTGTGTGTTTAGTAAGAACACTCGAGATCTACTCTCTTAGCAAATTTCAGGTACATAATACAGTATTAACTATGGTCACCACGCTTACATTAGATCTCCCAAAATTACTCATCTTAGAACTGAAAGCTGATGCCCTTTGACTAGCATCTCCCCGTTTCCCCACCTCCCAGCCTTGGCAACCATTCTTCTCTCTGCTTCGAAGGCTGACATTTTCGATTCCACATATAAGTGAGGTCATGCAGTATTTGTCTTTCTGTGTTTGGCTTATTTCACTTAGCATAGTGTCCTCCAGGTTCATCCATGTTGATGCGAATGTCAGGATTTCTTTCTTTTTTAAGGTTGAATAATATTCCATCATATGTATGTATATACACACACACACACCACATCTTTATCCATTCTTCCATCAATGGACACTGAGGTTGTTTCCATGTCTTGTCTACTGTGAATAATGCTGCAATGAACATGGGGTTCTGTTGTCTCTTGAAGTTAGTGATTTTATTTCCTTTGAATAAATACCCAGAAGAGGGCTTACTGGATCATATGATAGTTCTATTTTTAATATTTTGAGAAGGCTCCATACTGTTTTCCATAATGGCTGTACCAATTTACATTCCCACCAGCAGTGTATAAGGGTTCCTTTTTTTCTGCATCTTCGCCAACACTGATTATCTTCTGACTTGTTGATAATAGTCATCCTAATGGATGTGAGGTGATATCTCATGGTGGTTTTGATTTGTGTTTCCCTAATGATTAATGATGTTAAGCATCTTTTCATGTACCTGTTGGCCGTTTGTATGTCCTATTTGAAAAAAATGTCTATTCAGGTCCTTTGCCCATCTTTTAATTGGGTTATTTGGCTTTTTTACTATTGAGTTGCATAAGTTCCCTATATATTTTGGATATTAATTCCCTTATCAGATATATGGTTTACAAACATTTTCTCCCATTCCATAGGTTGCCTTTTCATTTTGCTGATTATTTCCTTTGCTGTGCAAAAACTTTTTAGTTAAATATATTTATTTATTTTTGCTTTTGTTACCTGTGCTTTTGGTATCAAGTCCAAAAAATCATTGCCAAGACTAATGTCAGGGAGCTTACCACCTATGTTTTCTTCAAGGAGTTATACAGTTTCAGGTTTTACTTTTAAGTCTTTAATCCATTTTTAGTGATTTTTGTATATGGTGTATGAGAATATCCAGTTTTCCCAAAACCATTTATTGAAGAAACTGTCCTTTCCCCATTGTGTATGCTTGACACCTTTGTTGAAGATGGGTTGACCTTATATGCATGGGTTTATTTCTGGGCTCTCTATTCTGTTCCATTAGTCTATGTGTCTGTTTTTATGCCAATACCATACTGTTTTGATTACTATAGCTTTGTAATACACTTTGAAATCAGAAAGTGTGATGCCTCCAGCTTTGTTCTTCTTGCTCAAGATTGCTTTAGCTATTCCGGGTCTTTTGTGGTTTCATAGGAATCTTAGGATTATTTTTTCTGTATCTTTGAAAAATGCCATTGGAATTTTGATAGAGATTGCTTTGAATCTGTAGATTGCTTTGGGTAGTATGGACATTTTAACAATATTAATTCTTCCCATCCATGAACATGGATGTCTTTTCATTTGTGTGTATTTTCTTCAATTTCTTTCATCAATGTTTCATAGTTTTCGGTGTATAGATCTTTCACCTCCTTCATTAAATTCATTCCTAAATATTTTATTCTTTTTGGTCATAGTATAAATGGGATTGTTTTCTTAATTTTTTTCGGATAGGTTCATTGTTAGTGTATAGAAACAAACTGGTTTTTGTATGTTGACTTTGTATTCTGCAACTCTACTGAATTAGTTTCTTAGTTTTTACAGTTTGTGGTGGAGTCTTTAGGATTTTCATATATAAGATCATGTCATCTGCAAACAGAGACAATTTTACTTCTTCCTTTCCAATTTGGATGCCTTTTATTTCTTTTTCTTGTCTGATTGCTCTGGCTAGGACTTCTAGTATTGTGTTGAATAGAGAGTGTTGTGAGAGTGGGCATCCTTGTCTTATTCCTGATTTTAGAGGAAAAGCTTAGATGAAAGCTTTTTTCATCACCATTGAGTATGATATTAGCTGTGGGCTTGTCATACGTGGTCTTTATTATGTTGAGGTATATTCCTTCTATGCCTAGTTTATATGAAAGGATGTTCAATTTTGTCAAATGCTTTTTCTGCATCTATTGAGATGGTCATAGGATTTTTATCCCTCATTCTGTTAATGTGGTATATCACATTTATTGGTTTGCATATATTCAACCATCTTTGTATCCCTGGAATAAATCCCACTTTATTATAGTGAATGATCTTTTGTTTTTTTTTTTAAAGATTTTATTTTTTCCTTTTTCTCCCCAAAGCCCCCCGGTACATAGTTGTGTATTCTTCATTGTGGGTTCTTCTAGTTGTGGCATGTGGGATGCTGCCTCAGCGTGGTCCGATGAGCAGTGCCATGTCCGCGCCCAGGATTCGAACCAACGAAACACTGGGCCACCTGCAGCAGAGCGTGCGAACTTAACCACTCGGCCACGGGGCCAGCCCCTAGTGAATGATCTTTGTAATGTGCTGTTGAATTCAGTTGCTAGTATTTTGTTGCGAATTTTTGCATCTATGTTCATCAGGGGTATTGGCCTGTAATGTTCTATCTTTGTGTCCTTATCTGGCTTTGGTATCAAGGTAATGCTCACCTCATAAAATGAGCTTGGAGTGCTCCCTCTGCTTCAGTTTTTTGGAAGACTTGGAGAAGGATTGGTATTAATTCTTCTTTAAATATTTGGTAGAATTCACCAGTGAAGCCAGTTGGTCCTAAGCTTTTTCTTTTGGGGAGATTTTTAAATACTGATTCAGTCTCCTTACTCATTATTGGCCTGTTCAGATTTTCTATTTCTTCATGATCCAGTCTTAGTAGGCTACATGTTTTTAGGAACTTATTCATTTCTTCCACGTTATCTAATTTGTTGACATATAATTATTCATAATAGTCTCATGATTTTTTGTATTTCTGTGATATCAGCTGTAATTTCTCTTTAATTTTTGATTTGAGTCTTTTCTCTTCTTTTCTTAGTCTAGCTACGAGTTTGTCAATTTTGTTTATCTTTCCAAAAACCAAGTCTTAGTTTTGTTGATTTTTTTCTATTGTTTTTCTAGCCTCTACTTCATTTATTTCCATTCTGAACTTTGTTATTTCCTTTCTTCCGTTAACTGTATACTTAGTTTGTTGTTCCCTTCCTAGTTCCTTGAGTTGTCGAGTTAAGTTGTTTGAGATCTTCTTTCTTCATGTAAACTTGCGATGTGACATTGGTCAGTATTGGTGACAAACTCACAGGTACTGCTAATACTACTGTGGTCCTTTGCTCACATTCATACATGAAGGGAACAGCACATTTCTGTTGGAATTTGGTAACAATTAAAAACATAAGTTCTACCATCCAGGTTTACTGTAAACTCCTGGCCCTAGTCCAGAGTTCCCTCAAGGTCCACTCCTACCTCAGGCTCAGTTAAGGAGATCCCAGGGCACCCACCCAATCTCAGGGGCCCATTCATTGTCATGTCCTACCCCAGACCTACCCTCAGACTAGGGTTTCAGTGTTCATTTATTCATTCAGCAAACACTGAGCACCAGCTCTTTGCCAGGCCATGAGGCAAATGGCGAGATCCAAAGTCAAGTAAGATGAGGTCCCTGCCTTCAAGCTGCTCCACATCTATGTAAGGAAGTGCATCAGACGTACCGTTCCGGAATGCAGAATGTAGACAAGCAGAGGAACGTGTCCACCCTTCCCAGTAATCAAAGACAACACCCAGCGATGGTGAGCTTGGGGTTAAACCATCACTACTGGATAGTAACACTGCCTACTGCATAATCCTTTTGAAAATAAGTATGGCATCATGTAGCATTGGTCATGAAAGTTCCCTACTCCTCTTTCTCAGCACTCTCACTCTTGCAGATTTGTCCCAAGGGAGTAATTCAGCAGGAAGGACAAAGGGTGGAGGGCAGAGGTCCTTCCCCCTCCTCCTCCTGCATCTGTGCCCTCCTTGGGGAAGGGCTGGGTCCTGCTCAGCTTGTCCCCCCGTGCTGGCACGTCAGCAGTCATGAAGGCCTGTTGAGTGAATGTTTGACCACGATACAGTTACACTGGACAAGAGACGGAGGTGGCAGGAGGGGCAGTCCAGGAGCCCTCCATTGACCAGGTTCCTGCTTTCTCTTCTAGCCACCAAAACATCAGGAGAAATGGACAAGCCGCTGATCAGCCGCCGCCTGGTGGACAGTGATGGCAGCCTTGCTGAAGCCCCCAGTGAGGCCCCTAAAGTGGGCATCCTGGGCAGCGGGGACTTTGCCCGCTCCCTGGCCACGCGCCTGGTGGGCTCTGGCTTCGGTGTGGTGGTGGGGAGCCGCAACCCCAAACGCATGGCCGGGCTGTTCCCCTCAGCAGCACAAGTGACATTCCAGGAGGAGGCAGTGGGCTCCCCTGAGGTCATCTTTGTGGCCATGTTCCGGGAGCACTACTCCTCGCTGTGTAGTCTCAGCAGCCAGCTAGCCGGCAAGATCCTGGTAGATGTGAGCAATCCCACAGAGCAGGAACACCTTCAGCACCGCGAGTCCAACGCCGAGTACCTGGCCTCCCTCTTCCCCACCTGCTCGGTGGTCAAGGCCTTCAATGTCATCTCTGCCTGGACCCTGCAGTCTGGCCCGAGGGATGGGAACAGGCAGGTAGGTGCTGGGGGAATAACAACCGTGATAACAATAAATATAAATGGCTAACTTTCATGACAGGCTTTGGCATGCTAGGCTCTTTCTGTTCATTGTCTCAGCTCATCTCACATCATTGCAAAGTTCCATTTTACGGAGGAGGAGACTGAGGCTCAGAGATGTTAATGAACTTACTTATGCCAGATCCCACAGCTGGCGAGCTGGGATTTGAAGTCACTTCATATGAATCTGAATCCATATTCTTTCTTCTGTGATAACTTTATTACTTTGGGGGCAAGGAGGAAAAGGATAATGGCTTTCTTTCTCTATTTGGAGTCAAGAAGGGGAGAGACTTTGCTTTTAGAACTGAACTCAGAAAGAGGAAAGTGACACACAGGTGCCAGGCCCTGAGGAAGCATGCATGTCCCAAACTTTATCTTATTTATTCCAAGGGCTTCTAAGAACTGAGTGGATTTCTCAGAAAGGTCAATGGCGGGGGTTTTCTGGGGGTGGAAAATGACTCTGGAGAAGAGCCAGAGCTGCACCCAGCTCTTGGCAGGAGGAGGTCTTACCAAGGTGATTTTTTAAAAATTATTTTATGGAAGTCATATTGGCTTATAACATTGTATAAATTTCAGCTGTACATTATGGCCAAGGTGATTTTTAATGCATTTTCCTGAAGGAAGGAGCCAGGTTCCCCGTGTGGGAGAACTTCCACCACTGAGTCCAGCCCAGCTGCCTCTGCACAGCTCCATGCCAGGCTGCGGGAAAACCCACAGGTGCCTGGCCAGCCCTGTCTGCAGGGCCTTACATTCAGCCCGCTTCCTGAGACTCCTGTGTGTGGACAGGCCAGGAACAATGGATGAGTGTTGAGTGGCAGGACCTGGAGGGAACAGCTATTGGCTGGCTGGGGAAGACTTGGAGGTGGCCTTGGCCTGACCCACCTCTTGTTGTCAGGCACAAAGAGCAGCAGGGCATTCCAGGCTGAGGGGACAACCTACAAAGGCACAGAGGTGAGGAGTGCTGCTCCCAGATGTGTTTCCTCACCTGAGAAAGCCTACCCGTAGGCTGTGGCAAGGCTGAAGGATCGCAGCTGTAAAGCCTAGCACATAGTAGGCACTGAGTCAGTGTCAGTAGATGGTAGAGTCAGCAAGGCCACAGAGTGTTTGGGGATCTGCGGACACCAGTGTGCCTGCCTGGGAACTCATGTGGGAAGGAGTGGGCTCCGAGGCTGGGGCTGGCTTACAGAAGGCCTTGTGTGTTGGCTGAGGGCCACAGAGGGCCAAAGGACATAGTCCAAGGGGACTCTTATGGACTGAGGGATGGAGCTGTAGACACAGCTGCAAATTTTGGGCCATATGCAAAACCCAATTGCTGAGTGACCCCCAGGGCAGGCCACAGTCCTCAAAGCAGCTATTCCAAGGGCCCATGGGGGCTGCCTAGATGGGCGTTTTGCTTGTGGAGGCCGACGGCAGTGAACTGGGTGAAACACTCACTGGTAGGTGAGGCCTGGGGGCGCGTCTTGAGTAGTGGGCATTGCTGACAGGGCCAAGGGAAGACCCCTGGCCTGGGAGGCAGAGCATCCTTCTGCTCCCAGCTATACCATTAACTGGCAGCTCACTGGGCCTCAGTTTCCTCAGCTGCTCAGTGAGGATTTTGGCCCGGATGCTCTCTGAGGTCCTGCCCACGCCTGTGGCCTGTAGCCTGTGGCCTGTGACCCCATCTGACCCCCTGCCCCCCACAGGTGCCCATCTGCAGTGACCAGCCGGAAGCCAAGCGCACTGTCTCAGAGATGGTACACGCCATGGGCTTCACACCCGTGGACATGGGGTCACTGGTCTCAGCCCGGGAGGTGGAGGCCATGCCCCTGCGCCTCCTCCCTGGCTGGAAGGTGCCGGCCCTCCTGACCCTGGGGCTGTTGGTCTTCTTCTACGCCTACAACTTCGTCCGGGACGTGCTGCACCCCTACCTGCAGGAGGGCAAGAACAAGTTCTACAAGCTCCCGGTGTCCGTGGTCAACACGACGCTGCCGTGCGTGGCCTACGTGCTGCTGTCGCTGGTCTACCTGCCCGGCGTGCTGGCGGCCGCCCTGCAGCTGCGGCGCGGCACCAAGTACCGCCGCTTCCCGGACTGGCTGGACCACTGGCTGCAGCACCGCAAGCAGATCGGCCTGCTCAGCTTCTTCTGCGCCGCGCTGCACGCGCTCTACAGCTTCTGCCTGCCGCTGCGCCGCTCGCACCGCTACGACCTGGTCAACCTCGCCGTGAAGCAGGTACGCCGCCCGCCCCCGCCCACCTGCCTGTCGCTCCCCTGCCGCTCGCCCGGCCCCGCGTGCTCCCGCCGCATGTCGTCGGCGGACTCTGCTCCGACTGACCGGGGCCCAGGATCTACTGTCCAAGATTTTGAGTATCCGTGAACATAGCACGGAAATCCCTATGCCCATGGGCACAGGCCGGTTGGGAAGGACTTAAAAGAAAGCAGTAAGTTCTAGAGGGCCTTTAGAAGGTCGTGCGTGCTAAGGAGAAGAATCAAGCTGGGAGGGCTGTGGGGTGCAGCTGTAAGGGGCGGTCAGGGAGGCCTTGCTGAGGCTCATGTGCCAGCCCAGGCGGGGGGTGGGGGGGGCGAAGTGGGGGCGGGGGGGGGGAGGGGAGAGTGAGCCAGCGGCAGCCGCAGAGGGAGCTCAGGAGCAGAGGCGCCTGTGGGAGTACCGCGCGTCTGAGGAGCAGCGCGAGGCCCTTGTGGCTGGAGCCGCGCCGGGGGGTAGTGGCGAGGCCTGAGAGGTTGCAGCCAGACCAGGGAGGCCTTGAAGGCCGAGGAAGGGCTTTGGCCCTAGACTGAGTGAAACAGGGAGCCAGTGAAGGATTTTGAGTGGAGGAGTGATGACCTGCCTGACGTTTTAACTGGCTCACTCTGGCTGCCTGGTGGAGAACAGGCAATAGGGTGTCAAGGGCAAGCTGGAGACCAGGTAGGCTGCGCAGGAACCAGGAGAGGTGGTGGAGGCTTGGAGTGGGGAGGGGGAGGTCGAGGGGTTGGGGCAGTGGAGGGGGTGGAAGGTATGGAAGGCACAGTTTGAAGCTGAAGGACACAGAATTGCTGACGGCAGTGGGGTATGCGGGTGGTCAAGGATGACTCTGGGTTTTTAGCCTGAGCACCTGGAGGGATGGGCTCACCATCAGATGAGATGGGGAAGGTTACAGGAGAATATTTTTTTTGAGAGGTGGGTAGTTATTTATTCGTTTAGGAAACCCATGTCATCCTCTTTTGCCAGCAGGATTTCTGGGAAATGGAGGGAATTCAGCCGAGCCAGGTAGCAACACAGGCAGCATCAGCTGGCACCTGTACCCTCAGAAAGGGGCCCCCTGATGCTCCCGCCTGGTTTACAAGATCAGAGGGCCTGATTCTGAATCCCAAGCTCAGGTCTGCAGGCAGCACTGCCTTTCCTTATGTTCCCAACCTGCTTCACTCCGCCTCCAGTCCCCGTCTGGGCTGATGTGTGGACCCTGCCCTCTCTGGGACACCAGTTACCCAACAGAGTTTGGCCCAGGCACCAATGAGACACAGCTCATCCACCCCGCTTTCCAGCCCCGGTGGCCCCTGCAGCTTCCGTTCCTGCTTGGGATGCAGGGATCCTGGTGAGGACAGGCCCTCCCCAGTACACCCACCAGACAGCTCTCCCCTCGAAGGCCAGGCCACCTCCCAGGGCAGAACCAGGAGGTGAGGCTGGGCTGCTTCCTGGGAACCACAGACCTCAGCCCGGACTCACTCGGGGCCCCTGCTTCCCTGCTGGCAGCTTGTCAAATGCCCTCGTCCTGCCCCCCCCCCCCCCCCCCCCCCACACAGACACCTGGCATCACTGCGTCTCTGAGCTTGGGCTTTCATAAGAGGAGGGAAGAACCCCAGACGTCAGGCAAAGAAGCAGGATAGCTGCTGGAAATGAGAGGAAGGGAACAGATAATAGTCACAAACCCTTAAAAAGAGCTTGCTGTGTTCTAAGGACCATCTAAGGGCTTTACTTACTCAGTGTGAATTCATTTAACCCTTATCTCATCCCATAAGGCAGGTGCTATACTATCCTTGTTCTAACTGAGGCAAAACTGAGGCACAGAGAGGTTAAGTAACTTGCCCAAAGTCACACAGCCAGCAAGTGGCAGAGCTGGGATTCAGAACCAGCCATTCTACTCCATGTAAATGCTCATATCTTTACTGCTTTCTACAGGGAAAACAACTACAAATGATTAGTTGAGTTAATGGTCCCAGAACTCAGCTCATTCATTCATTCATTCGCTGAGTACCTTCTCTGCCAGTGCCTGGGGCTGCAGAATGGAAGAAGATGCAGACAGTCTTGTCCCTTGCCTTAGCTGGCGGAGTGGCTTGGAGGCCTGAAGCCCTCGCCAAAGCCCTAGACTCTTATCCTCCAGCGTCACTGAACGGAGCAAAGCCCTTGACCTTGAGCAAATCACAGGCCCTCTTTTGTCCTCAGGGCCCTGATGTGTAGATCAAGGTCTCTCCTGGTGCTAATGTTTTTGATGCTCTTCGATGATATTTTCTTACTTCTAAAAAGAGCCAGCCCACTCAACAGAATGCTCCGCATGGCTCCTGGGGGCTGGCACAATGTCTGCTGCCCAGGGAGTGGCAGATCTGAGTGGCAGGTGTTTCACTGGGGAAGAAGGTAGCAGCCCTTCCCCCTCTGGAGACCAAGGCAACCCCTGCTACCCCCTCCCCCCAACCCCTCTGGCTGCCATTCTGTAAATCCTCCCCCTGCCCGGCTCTCCTTAATATCATGTTAACCCAGTTTTGCCATGATGCAAATACCAGGGCACAGAGACGTAATTTTCCCCGAGTTCCAAAGCCCTTCAGGGCTGCAGGCCCCGTGGAGGTTGCCAGGCAACCATCCCTCCCACAGGACGGGATCACTCTCCGAGATAGCGAGGGCCTCACGCAAAGGGGTTAGCTTATTCTGCAGAGGCCTGGAGGGCAGAGCCAGGGCTGACGTCGGGGACAGGGGACTGGGGTTAACCCAGAGCAGAGCAGCCAACAAGTGGTGAGTCGCCAGCACCTGGAGGTGTCGGAGCAAATGCGGGCAGCCTGGGGCTCAGCCACGCCCTCGGGTTCTGGACCGGCCCAGAGGCTGTTCTGCATTCGGCCCTAACAGCAGGGCCTCCGGGGCACTTGGTGCCTGATCTGCGCCCTTCCCAGCCCGCCCTTGGGCCGCCTCACCTCAGGGCTGTAGGAGGCAGGTTCACCACCCTGGCTGCCCCCCAGGCCTTTGGGGAAAGGACCGTGTCAGTCTGGGCACAGGAACTCTGCAGTTCCCTCCAGCCCCTGAGTCCGCAGGCTGGGAGGCGGAGCTGTATCCCAAGTGCAGACAAGACCTCTGAGACCATGGTTATTGACGGTATTATTATCCACAACAACTAATATTTGTGGAGCACTGTGTGATTTGCTTGTGTCGTTCCCTAGAAATGCATTTCAAGACCAAGATAAAGACAATGTTTAACCCACACAGTTTTCTTCTGCCTCTCACCCCAAATGTGGTCCAGGCTGTCAGAACTGTCTAAAACTCGCGTCTGACGGTGTCACTGCTGAAAAGCACTCAGGGACGCCCCACGGTCCTCGGGCTGATACACCCTGCTGCTCTCTCTCCCCCGCCTCCTCTCCCTGCTGCTCCTGTCACCTGTCACACTCAGGTCCCATATTGTCCTCTGAATGGGCAGAGCTCTTTCCTCTCAGCCCAGACTCCCCACCCTGGGACACCTTTAGCAGTCTGACAAACTCCTATTCCTCCTTCAGAACCCTCGCTCTGTTAAGCTCCCCCAGTCTATCTCCCCCATGCCCCCTCCCCACCCCTGTAATCTGTTGTATTTTGTCCACACTTCCGTGACTTCTCTTCTGCATCACTTTGTGATCACGCATTTCCATGGCTGTCTTCTGCCCAACTCAGAGTTCCAGAAAACTGGGTCTGGCACCCTTGAGGTTATTAACACAGAGTCCCAGTGCGTGTTCATTGAGTGACTGTTAAATTGGCCACCATGGAGCCAGTACCAGGCATCTTGTAAGAGGAGTACACGTAGAGCTCGGGGCAATAACTAGTCTCACTGCCCAGCCACCCTTGAGAACAACAGCACCAGCCAGTTATTATATTAATCACCTGCTGTATGCCAGTCACCTGCTACTCATTCCACAAACCTCGTCCTTTTAATCCTTGCAGTAACACAGCAACAGACAGTGGTGTCATTAGCCAGGGAAGGGACTGCCCAGGCTCTCGTAACTGCCCCACCATGGCAGCATCAGCATCAGAATCCAGGCCTTGGGACTGTGAGGCCGTTCTCCCCACCACCACAGCTGCCCCTTCTAAGCCTGCCTCTTCCTTCTCTGGGTTTGGCTGGTGGTTGGCACCACCATCTTCCTACCCACTGCCCACCCTTGGGGCGTAGAGAGGGGCTAATGCTGCAGCCTCGCTGGTCCTCCTGCCTCTGGGTCCTTCAGCATCTAACCTGTAACCTACAGGAAGGGAAATCCACATGCGAATGCCATTGCCCCATCCCTTGACAAACACTTTCCTTGCCGTTCTCAAGGTGCCCAACTTGATTAACTTGGAGAAGAGGAGGATTACTAGGGGATGGAGAGCCCGGAACACGGGAGGGTTACCAGGGGATGGAGAGCTCAGAACGTGGGAGGGTTACTAGGGGATGGAGAGCTCAGAACACGGGAGGATTACTAGGGGATGGAGAGCTCAGAACATGGGAGGGTTACTAGGGGATGGACAGCTCAGAACACGGGAGGATTACTAGGGGATGGAGAGCTCGGAACATGGGAGGGTTACTAGGGGATGGAGAGCCCGGAACACGGGAGGGTTACTAGGGGATGGAGAGCCCGGAACACGGGAGGATTACTGGGGGAGGAGCGGGTTAAGTCTACGTTCCAGGTAGCCACGTGTGACACTGATCGCTGGTATACTGGAGCCCCGAGTATCGCAGTGGTTCAGTAAGTTGGCTACTGAAGGTGGCCAGGATCCAGATCTTCATGCAGGTTCCTCACCGTCCATGGCTCCCCTGCCTGCCTCACCCCATCCCTTCCCAACGTCACTGGAGAGAGGAAATATTAGAGGAAAATAACAAGACATTTTGCAAGCAAATGTGGTATGCGTGTGTAATCATCCAAACTCTGACTTGTGACATTAACTGCCTGATCTTACCGAAACGCAGAAAGGAATGACTAATGAAGTATATTTGAAGAACAAACAACTTGCCGCAAGGAGATGACTTATTTAGCGGCAGTTGCTAACACTGCGAAGGTGTGAGCGAGACTGTGCTGGGCTCCATTACGCAGGAGACCTCTCTGCCCTTGGCAGCATAAGACAGCCACACCTTTCTAGCCAATTCTGTGTTGCAAGGTACACAAGCGAAGTCATAGGATTTTAGACATGACCTCATCCAGCTCTCTCAGTGGAGAAATGGAGGCCCACGGCCAGTTGCCCAGAGTCACCAACGACTGGTGGTCAGGAGGAGCACTGGGAGCCCAGGAGGAACCCAGGACCCCAGTCCTGGTCCTTTTGTGGCTTAAGGACACCAAAGTGAGCCAGCCCACCCTAAAATAGAACAGAGGCCATTATCTTTCTCAAATTCCAGGAAAAGTACCCAGAGGATGGCATTTCCTCAGTTTCCCTAAACTTTCCTCTTAAGCTTTTCAACCCTTTTTGCTCAGCCCACAAGATTCCTTTTTAATAGCATATCTGGTAACCAGGCTCGGGTTATTTTTTTCCTGCTGAAATCGTTTCTCAAAAACCTCTGTGAGTCATTCTGTTTTGCAAAGCAGAGACCTGCCTACTGAGGCACAGTCTCATTTTTACCATTCCTTATTCTGCTGGTAGCGTTAAAGGACCCGCATTTCATCATGTTTCTCAGAGGAGACCTTGACTCCCCAGAACTCTGCTCCCTGCTCTCGTTGGGAAGCGGTGGTTCTAATGGAAGGACCTTAGTAGAAGTCTTCCTCAGTGTGTGCCATACGAGGGCGTGTCGGCGGGCTAGGAGAGGGGCTCAGCTTCCAGGCCACTCCAGGCCGGAGGGAGGAGTAGAAATCTCCAGGCCTGCAGGGACTCCCTGATTTGTGCATCCCCGGAGCTTGGTGGGGGACCCCAGAGCTCTGTGAGGGCAGGTGTCCTTGCTGTCTGCAGCCCAGGGCCCAGCACACAGTCGGTGCTTCATAAATGCTCACTGGTCTGCTTGGTGAATGGATGTCAGTCTCTGTTGCCTGGCAATGTTGATGCCAAGCTATATGCGTCAGACAGAATTTGGGAGCTTGGGGCTTTCAGTCAGGAGATGTTGAGGGGCTTAACATCTGTGTGTGTTCTGAGTGTGAGCTAGTGACAGGAGCAGCTTGGGGGACCAGGAAGGCAAAGGGTCTAGGATGAGACACACTGGAAGGGGAGGCAGGCTGTGGAGGCCTGAACCCATCTGGCTGAAGACCTTCCAAGCTAGGTGAGCTCCTCCCTCCTTTCTGGGATTTGGCGACCAGGAAGCCGTGTGATGTGGTCATGTTGGAAGGGTCTGTGTGCCTTGGTGACTTCTCTGACTCCTCACGCACGTGTCCCTCCCGGCCTGAGGTCCTTGCTCGCCCACATTCCGGGGCAGTGACCTTGGTCACAGTGGTCACGGTTCTCCTTCTGTCCGCATAGGTCTTGGCCAACAAGAGTCATCTCTGGGTGGAGGAGGAGGTCTGGCGGATGGAGATTTACGTCTCGCTGGGAGTGCTGGCGCTCGGCACGCTGTCCCTGCTGGCCGTCACTTCGCTGCCGTCCATTGCTAACTCGCTCAACTGGAGGGAGTTCAGCTTCGTGCAGGTAAAGTCGGCCTGGCCCTGCCCTCGTGTGCATGCACTCCCCCCCACCGCGAACCACCTCGGCTTTCCTAACGGGTACAACGGGCCGCGCAGTCAGATGCCAGGACCTTCCCAAGCCTTGAGGGCTGACCCCAGTCTCCTGATAAAGGGGCCACCTGGGACTAGCTCGTTCTCATGACATCTGGGGAAGCCAGACATAGGCAAGTGAAAAAATCAGACAACAGAACACTGAGTTAAACATTCTCAGTTTCTACAGTTCTTGAGCTTCCCAAACAAAATTCCATGACGCGCAGTCAGTGGACATCTCACTGGTCCAGCTGGGAGTGAGAGAGCCAGTGATGAGCCTAGCCGACCCCCCAGCACCCTCATCTCAACCCGGCCCTGTCGTTCCCTTTAACCCCTCGATTCGTGCAGGGCGAATGGGAGGTGGGCATTTAGCATCACCAGTTTATAGGGGATAAAACACAGCATTTCCCAAAGGACACCTTTCCTCTGAAAAATCCAAAGAAAAGGAGGTCTGTAGTCAACTGAATTTGAGAAAAGATTTGCTTCCCCCTAAGAGATTCCCAGTGTACTTTGGCTCATCAAAGATTCTAATAATGTTTACAACAAACCAACCTTGTGAAGCAGATTTATTGAGCATTAGTGCCCCCCCCCCCACTTTGTTTCGCGGATAACAGCTCTCTACACTCCACAGAACACACTTTGGGAAATGCTATTAGTGGCAAAGGTTCCTTATGCATTTATTCATTCCATAAATGTTTATGGAGTACCTACTGCATGCCAGGCATCGTGCTAGGCCTGAGATGTGATAGGGAACAAGACAGACACAGCCACGTTTCGATTACAAGGACAGCTGAGACAGGGACGTTTTTTACATTTCTTTGGCATCTCCCACTGTTCCCCATGCAGAGTCCGTGGTCAGTTCCCAAGTGTTGGCGGATTAACTCGTCCCCTCCTGGGGATGCACGCTGACTAATACTGGAATCCGCCATCGATATTGTATCAGCGCAGAGAACAGCTATCATATCCACCCCCATTGTTAACAAAAATCTGTTGCATATCTTTGTGCAGCGAGGGCACAGCACAGGATTCAAAGAGAGACCCCAGCCGTGCAGTGGTCTTAGGTAATCCAACTTAATTGTGGCTGGCTGGGGATACTTACGGACCCTAGAACAAAACAGAGCTGCTGCTGTCTCTTTTTAAAAGCATGTCTGTTTCTGAATCGCCCTGGCTCTGCTCATCTCCGAAGGCCTCTGGAGGAGTGCTCACGGCTGACACACACCGGCACAAGACGGGGAGGAAAGAATTTTATTTATCTGCCACTAATCCTCATGTGTCACACACCCAAACCTAGGATTTGCCTGTTCCTGCCTGGAGTAGCCCGGGCTGCCTGGTTTATCCACAATTAAAACAGACTGCAGGTTGCTCCCCTCACCAGAAAGTTGCTCCCTTAAGCAGCCGTAGATTACCGGCCCCAGCTCTGGCTGCCGAGAAAGCCCGAGGATTTGATTTTGCGAGCAAAGGCTGACTGGGACCTCAGCACCCGCGCTCTGCTTTACATACTGAAGAGTGGAGACACAAATGTGAAAGTCTGTCTGCCACTGCAGAGCGGGGGGTTGGAGGGCTGAGAGGTGGGTGGAAAGGCCGGGTTTTACTTGTGGAACTCAGATGCCCACGTTGTGTCCACAAAAACAAATGCTGTCTCCCAAGAGGGCTGATTCGGAGGAGGAGGGACTGTCGGCGCCCAGAGCCCAGGTGCCAGCTCCGTAACCGTAGGCAGGTCACCTCCACTGCCCCAGCCTCTTACACTCCTGTAAAACGGAGTTAACGCCCGACAGAGGTGTGTGAGCCACTGTGAGAGATTATGTGTGAAAAAAAGACAAAAAGTGTTTTGCTATTGTTCTTAGAGTATGAGGCCACATTTCCATTATCTGTAACTAAGGTACCAACCGCCCGCTTCTGAGTTCAGTGGGACGCAGCGAGAGGGAGGCCCAGAGACTCCAGCCCTGAGCAGCGGGACGGGCCAGGGTGGCATTTGCAAACTGCGGTCGACACTCATGGTGGGTCATGGTGTCAGTTTAGTGGGTCACCACCAGCTTTTTGAAAAGGAAATAGAATAGAATGTCAAAAAAATAAAAAGTCAGGTGCTTTGCATGCTCTCAGGATAGACGTTTTTCCAATCGTTTTGATTCAAGTAGTTCTGTATACACACGGGGTGTACCTGGTGGTGTACTGGGCAGTGATGAAACCCTGCTTCTTACGGTGAGCCGCTGTCAAAGAGTGTGAAGTCACAGAGCTCTCTCGGAGAAGTACAGATGCAGGCCCGCCCCGGACCTAGGACTCAGCTCTCGGGGATGGCTCTGCAGGTCTGCGTGGCCAGCTCCTTGGGTGACTCAGGCACACGTGGTGCAGCATCTGGAGCGGGGGACACAGGTTGTGCACCCAGCAGACCTGAGTTTCCGTCCCAAGACCACCACTTACCAGGCCTGCACCATCAGACAGTTTTTTAGCCTCTCAGGGCATCTGTGTCCTACCTTACACCTGTGTCCACCTCCTGCAGTCACCGGGAGGATGGGAGTCGAGGACATGTAAAATGCACAATGCACACACCCAGTAGTGGCTGTGTGATTTTCTAGGTAAGCTGCAATCTTCTTCTGTAAGGTTAGCCCTGCCAGTGCGCCCATCTCTTTCCCCAGCCACACACGCCCGCAGCAGGTCACCAGGGCTTAGAAACCACTGTGGAGATGTCATGGTTCTCAATGGGCTTGGCCTGACCCCTGGTCTATAATGAATTATTAGCTAATAGCCACCAAAATAGTGTGTTGATTCCACAGAGGTGACTTGTGCTTACGTTTATCCTTTTGTTCCTTGAGGCTGTTTTCAAAGATCTTAATTTTGGTTTTTGTTTGTCTGGGTGTTTTTGTTGTTATTGGTTTGGTTCGGTTTGGGCCATGCTACGTGCTCCTAATTAAGCCAGTTAAACACTGTTAGATTGCAGAATACCCAGGTCGGTGCAGCTCGCCTGGACAGAGAAATTAGGGTTCAGCTTTGAGCACCTCACTTCTGCCCCAAGGGTAGAGTAACTTCCTGTGACACTGCCCACTCCAGCCACCTGTGTGAAATAATGACAGAGACCAGCTCTGACCCCGGCTTCGTGAGCAGTTGTCCAAAGCCCCTTCATGCCACAGTAATTGAGCACCAGCAGGAGCCACCGACAACCTGGCTGTTTCTTTTTTGCTAACAAGCTTACATATAATAAAAATGGCCTTAGCTTGGGCAGGGTGTGGAAAGGAGGGTTATTAATTGCCCCATGACAATGCCTCCTTTACTTTTGGCTTCCTTTGGCTGTTCTGGGATTTTTAAATTGTTCCCAAGGAGAGAATTTTATGGAATGAACTCGCTGGAATCATCCAGGCTTCCCATTAGGATTGGAAAGTCAAAAGGCCCTTTGTTATTGGCTGGTCTTTGGCTGTCAGCCCTCTCTGTGAACCATTAGGCTGAGGCTGGGGCTTCCTGCCATTTGTCACCATGGGATTTTGGATGGCAAAAGGATGAGGATGTATGAACGGGAGCAGCATCTCCATATTTTCCTGGTGCATATCCAGCATAATCCATCACTCTCCAAATTAGGGGCTGGGGACTGTGGCTCACATGGGCCAAACACCGGGGCTCCAGGGCATGTCACCAAGGGAGATGCTAAGGCTCCACTGGGGTCACCAAGGCTAGCTTCCCAGGCCTGGGTGGGTTCTCATTGCTGCAGCATCTGGGAAAGCCCCGTGATGCAGAGAGTAGGCCCATCAAGGCCCGCAGTGGGTCCTTATAGAAGGAACAGATAGGACCACGTCCACCCCAATCAAATGGCCTGGGTAGACGGGCCCATGAAGACTTCTCAGCCTGAAACTCCAAGGGTTTGGGTGATGAGAGCCTCCTGAATCAGTGGTTCTTAGTCCACCATGATGCACATGAGCATCATCGCTGAACTTCTGAAACCTACCGATGCCTGAGCCCCAACCTAAGCCAATTTAATCTGCATTTCTGGGTCTGGGGCTTGGGCATTAATCTTTTCCCCAAGCTCCCCAGGTGACTTGAAAGTAACCAGATTTGAAAACCACAGCCTCAGACTGATAAACTCTCAGGGGTGAAGGCACTTCCCAGCCGTCCCAGCAAAGCCCGGTAAACCCACACGGGACAGTTTGGGGCTGGGCAGCTGGTTGGGGAATGTCAGGGTGGTTGTCAGGCTTACTCAAGATGTATTCCTGATCGTCAGTGCTGAGGACCTTTCCTCCCCCCTCAATTTTTTCTACTGCGGTAAAATACACATAACACAAAATGTACCATCTTGGCCATTTTTCAGTGTACAGGTCAGTGGTATTAAGTACATTCATATTGTTGTGCAGCCATCACCACCATCCCTCTCCAGGGCTCTTTTCATCTTGCAAAACTGAAACTCTACCCATTACACAAGTCCTCCCCATTCTGCTCTCCTCCCAGCCCCTGGCCGCCACCATTCTACTTCCTGTTTTTTACTACCTCACATAGGCGCCTCATGGAAGTGCAATCATAGAGTATTTCTCTTTGTGTGACTGGCTTATTTCACTCAGCATAATGGCCTCAAGGTTCATCCATGTCATAGCATATGTCAGGATTTCCTTCCTTTTTAAGGCTGAATAATATTCCATTGTGTAGAAATGCCACATTTTGCTTACCCATTCATGTGTCAGTGGGCACTTGGGTTGCTGCCACATTTCATCTGTTGTGAATAATGCCCCTGTGAACGTGGGTGTGCAGATTCTCTTCAAGGTCCTGCGTTCAGTTCTTTGGGTGTATGCCAGAAGTGGAGTTGCTGGAGCTCACGGTAATGGGATTTTTTCTTCATTGAGGAGCTGCCCTATTTCCCACAGCAGCTGCACTCTTTTACTTTCCCACCAGCAGCGCACAAGGGTTCCAGTTTCTCCACGTCCTCCCCAATGCATTTTCTGGGGGTTTTTTGATAGTAGCCATCCTAACATGTGTGAAGTGGTATCTCACTGTGGTTTTGATTTGCATTTCCCTCATGATTAGTGATATTAAGCATTTCCTCATGTGTTTATTGGCCATTTGTATATCTTCTTTGGAGAAATTTCTATTTAAGTCTTTTGCCTATTTTTAAATTAGGTTGTTTTGTTGTTGTTGAGTCTAAGAGTTCTCTATATATTCTGAATGATAATCCCAAGCATTTTCTCAGTGCTGGGGACCCTTTTAACCCCTGTCTTCAATATCACTAGATCAGAAGTTGGAAAAGGTTGATGTGGTTCAGAAGGTGCTGGGGATTTGGAACTCCTGATAGACACATCTGGAAGCGACAAGGACTTGATTATATGTGACTTGCAGTTGAGGAGGCTTTCATGTAGGGCGACCGACCGTTTTAATAAGACACGTGAAATAACCGTGGGTGTTAGCACAGAGCCAACCGTGTTCTTTCCCAATGGGCTGTGTTGAGCCAGGAAGTGTTAAAGATGAGATAAAAAGATCCTGGAAGTGGTCACAAAGCCAAGAAGAACCACAGATGGCTAGGAAGGATAGAGACTGAGGATCTTTTGGCAGCTCCTATTTCATGTGGGGTCAAAAATGTTGTGCTTGGGAACCTGTCTATGAACTCATAGCGTACAGCCGTTAGAAAATGTTTAGCATTATTTTTAGTAAAAGCATTACAAGCATTTCTTCCAAACCTTGTCTCCCACTGACTGAGCTTCACCGTCCTGGTGTTTGTCCTGGAGTGGGTACAAGCAGAGTGTCCCCCACCCCACGGAGCAGCGAGAATGAGGCCTGCTGGTAGAATCAGGCCCACTTTGAACCGTGTCTGAGGGGACAAACAAGATGGCGTCTCCAAGCTGGGCCCCTGGATCGATGCTGACCGGTGGGCTGGAAGGAAATCCAGGAGGCCAAGTTGCACGTTCTCCTGGGAAAGCTCAAACTCAGCCTATAAAGAGCACCTTGAGGTGCCATCGTGCCACCACATTTCAATTAAACCCTTGTAATGTCTCCTTGGAGAAATCCATCGCTTGATGGGTCACCGCCATTTTCATTCCTTATATACTAAACACAGGTCTCCCCAGATCCCTCAGTGGCTCCTCAGTTCTTACGGAATTCAGTCAGGACGGCCCACGCCTCTCCTCCCCATCCCTGCAAAGCCCTAACCCTTAGCGCCCTCTGGAGCAGAGGCGGCTCCCCAGTGGCTGCCTCCTCTGGGACTGGAGAACACCACACCACACCGTGCGTCCCCTGCACCTCTGACTTCACTCCTGGAGGCACTGATTTCTCACTGAGGCTGATTAAGTGACTTGCCCAGGGTCACAGTGTCAGTTGAGGCCAGCACCCACAGTAGTCTGGAACGCCTCATCTGTAGTCTACAGGAAACCTTACGAACAAAGGATTCCCGGAGGCTCAAGGTCCAGATCAGCACGTCCAGCTATCTTCATGTCACACTTCCCATGGAAAGTCATGTTTGTGCAGCATGTGGGGTGATGAGGAGCTGCTCTTGGCTGACCCGCAACAGCCCAGATGTGGCTCAAGGCGTGGGACGCTCCACTGTAAGATGGCCTTGACCGTTTCCTTTGGATTTGTGATGGTCTTGATAACTCAGAGCGTGGGCAGGAGGTTAGGGACCAGCACCCACGGAGAGCATCTACTTGTTCCTGGGGGCTTCAGGTACAGCGTCGGGCCACCCAGCCAGCAGGCCCTGGGAGCCACCTTCACTGTTGGTGCAAAATCCACGTAGCAAGTAAATTTTTAATTTTGTGTTTATCTTTACATCGACTTAAAATCAAGTCACTTTTTTATCTGGTCTTAGGCCAAATACTACTGTGAAATTATGATTTTGGTATGCTGGCTGACACTTGTTACTCTAATACACATTAAAATATACACAAAATTAGTAACATGGTTTTAAACTTCTTTGAACTTGATTCCATCTAAAGTCCTCTGGCAGCCACCAGAGGTATGAATAACACAGTCTGGGGGAAAAGCATTGCTATTGTATTGAACCCTCAGGAATCAGTCAGTCCGTATACACCTTCAGGGTAGAAGCATCATTCCCATTTTTCTGTTGGGGCAACTGAGGCTCGGAGCGTTTAGGCAGAGAGTGAGTCACAGGGCTGAGATCTGAACCCAGAGCCGCCCGCCTTCCTTCCCCTCTGCCAGGCAAGTGGATGAGCCACGGGTGGAATCAGTGCGGCCGTCGTCACCCTGGCTCTAACCCCAGCCTTCTTTTCCTCTGCAGTCCACCCTGGGCTTTGTGGCCCTGGTGCTGAGCACCCTGCACACGCTCACCTACGGCTGGACCCGCGCCTTTGAGGAGAGCCGCTACAAGTTCTACTTGCCTCCCACCTTCACGCTCACACTGCTGGTGCCCTGCGTCGTCATCCTGGCCAGGGGCCTGTTCCTCCTGCCCTGCGTCAGCCGCAGACTCTCCAAGATCCGGAGGGGCTGGGAGAAGGACGGCGCCATCAAGTTCACGCTGCCCATGGACCACACCCTGGCCCAGAAGACCAGCCACGTGTGAGGTGCCTGCGCCCGGCGCCGGAAACCAGACGGGGCAGGACGGTGCCCTGAGCCTGTCAGGGCTTCTTTTCTTGACGGTGCAGTGTGATGAGATTGTGCACAAACTGGCGGTTTGAGGTCCGAATTCCTGGAACGCAAATGTATGTAGTAATATGCAGAATGACACACACGTGCGTGTGATGTATATGTTCCTATATATTTCATATGTATAACAGGATTTGCAATTATATTTACTTAGCTAAAAAGTTGAGTCCCTGAGATTTCAACTGGTAGATGTAAAAGCAAGTGCCAGATGTCTGGAGAACAGCAGCTCGCACTGTCATGACATTTGCAGAGATATTCACATGCTTTTTTGCACAGAGAAGGCAGTGAGAGGCTTGTACCTTGGTGGATTCGATCCATGGGTGCCCCCCAACCCCTTTCTGCTCCTTTCCCAAGGCTTTTGCCAGGCTGGGACTCTGAGGTGGCAGGGCAGACAGCAACTCTGCCTGGAGCCCAATGCGGGTGCACGGGGCTGAAGAGTCGCCGGTAAGCAGCGGCTGCGGCTCCTGCCTCGTCCACCTTCCCTGGCAGCAGGATGTCAAGCTGGGGAGCAAGGGCACTGGGGGCCGAGCCTGGCGTCTGCGTGCTGAGAGCCCTCTGCCTGGCGTGGAGGGGGAGGGGGTGTGTGTTGGGGCTGAAACTGCTCCCCCAATCCTCCCTGAGCTGGCGAGATTTTTTCCTGAAAGTCAGAAGTCACCACAGCAGCTGCAAATTGATCCTCCTGTGGGAGTGTGAAGTCACCTCCTTGCCGGAGCCACTAATGAACCCCATCTTGAGAACGAGTGTAATTTCTTTCCTTCCTTTAAGTTGGTGATGACCATTCTTTCGACCACTGTGCCTTCTCACCTTTTAGATCATTAGTTTGACTGTCTCCCAGGAATGCCTAGAGCAGACCCTGTAAAAGTGAGTTCAAGTGGGAGGAGGACACACAAGAGCACGCGCAGTGTTGCAGCTGAGCCTTTCTCAGGACCAGCCCAGGGTGCTGAAGGACTGATTGTCCTCATTAAATTGGTCCTATGGAAAAACACCGGGGACCTCTTCAGATGGCCTCTGCTGCCTCTGGACAGAGAACCTGCCTTGCGAGCGCCCAGAAAACCACTATGGCTCCAAGTTCCTCCTAACAGAGGGTTACGTTTCAAAAGAGTCAGGAGAGTCTTTTGCGCCAAAGCTCCAGACTTGAAACGCTGCTGCCCCAAAGCACAAGAGGCTGGACCACAGCCAGGGCCACAGGACGCACGTCCTCGAATCATATGCCATCCCTCACTGATTCGTACTGAAACTGACTTTACTTCTTCCCCTGCAGAGAAACAGCTGTTCGTGGCTGAGCCCCCAACCCCTGGCAGAACCAGGAGATCTGCCATCTCTGCTGAAAAAGCCCCTTTGAACACAAAGGCTGGGAGGTCCTGATGGAAGACATCAGTGAGATGCACACTGACTCTACTGCAAATGCTGGTCACACTTATATTTCTTAGGTCTCCTGAGCCGGAGGGCATCTTAGGATGGAACAAAGAGAGTCGAGCCGGCAAAGGCTGACCAGATAATGTTACAAGGAGAGGATGCCCCTGCTCCCCCAGGAAGGCTTCATGAGCTCATGTCTGTGGAGCGCATTAGGGTCCTTTAGTGAAAAGGAAAAAAAAAAACCCAAGTGCAAGAATATCTCATTAGGCCAGTGACTGATGGAGGGGAGGCAGAGCAGGCGCAACTGTCTGCTTCCTGCAGATGTTTTCCATTGGCTGCTCCAAGGCTGAGCAGCAGAAGCTTGTCTCCTAAATTGGCCCTGATGGAGCGGCAGCCATGGCCCTCAGAGGCTCACTGAAAAGGAGGCGGGCAAAGCAGAGGTTTCAGCATTTGCTTGGCAAAATGAGGGCCCATCAATTTCCTGCTGATAGGAAGCAGGGAGAACCTGGGCAACTGGCACACCACGCCCCCCCCCCCACCTCCACCAAGGATCGCTAACCCTAGACAGTATTGGCTGCCTTCCTTCTCCGGCCCTCCCTGGGCCCAGAGATGGTTCCTCATACCAAAGATGCTGACACATGGCCGAGTCCAGTGTGCTCTCTCCCCTTCCCTGCCCACCTTCTGCTGTGGGTGCTCCTCAGGAGGGAAAGGATTCCAAGGTGGGTGACAGGAGGGCACAAGCAGGTTCAGCAGAGGGCCTGGCCACCTACCAACCGGACAATCAGCTCATGAAAGTCAGGGTGGGCTGTGTGCTTGACCTTGATCTTTGTCTGCCGCTGCTCTTCCCTACCTCACCCGGCCGCTGGCAACAGCATCCCCAAGAGTAAATTCCCTTAGAGCCTGGTAAGTTCTCCGTGCCTCTGGGTACAAAAGTGCCTGACCCAACATGCTCTGGAAATCCTAAATGCTGCGGTCCGAGGTTGACGTTTAAAATCTATGCTCATGTTGAAAGAGTGTGTATTTTGTTTTTACCTTGTAGAGCTTGTCTAAGAAGCAGCGAAAATAAACACCTAACCTTCCGTGAATTTCAGGCTTTTCTTTGTATTCTGTCAATCACCTGGCCACCCATTCCTTCACTGCCTCCATGAGCCTTCTGATTGGAGCTTGTTGAGTCAGGCAACGTGCAAGGCCAGCGCAGAATGATCTGGGCTAGAGCGCGGCTCAGAGGAGGGGCAGACGTGCAGACCTACAGCAACAGGCCAGTAAGGACACGGGTGAGATCCCGGTGGCACAGTGCAGGAGCATGTGAAAGGAGCACCCAAGGCCCATGGAGGAGCGGGGAAGGCTTCCTGGAGGGAGTGCTGTGGTCTGAAAGTTGCGGCCCTGAGTGTAGGTTAGAGCAGCAGGGCTTCTCAAACGATTATGTGCAAGGGAGTCACGTAGGGATCTTGTTCACGGGTCCAGGTGAGGCCCGAGACTGTGCATTTCTAATAAGGTCCCAGGTGACACTGAAGGTGTTGATCCTCGGACACTCTGAGTTACAAGGGCTCTCAGCTGGCTTCCTTCGTCTCTGCCGTGCTGTAGTCCACAGCCCACAAGCAGCCACGCCAGTCTCTGCCCCATTCATCTTCCCCACGACCCTGGTTCCCTGGCTGTGCTGGGAGGGATGCCTCTGCATACTGCCAATGCTGCTGCGACCCCCTTGTTCTCTTAAAGGCAGAGGGAGTTCACGCTCACCAGAGCCGCCGCCCTGCCCTCCGTGCTCCACACAGGATGCCCCCGGGGTGTGCTGCATGTCAGGCCTGAGTCCATCAGGAAACAGGAACTCTCTTCAGAGAACACCCAACTGTCATGCGGTCAAGCTCTTCCACTGAAGCAACCAGAATTGTCTAACTGTGTAGGGAAGAAAACCAGAAACCCATGTGCAGAAGGAAGTCTAGTGGCTAAAAACCATTTCTTGGGAACAATAACCAAAAGATGGCCTTGCCATTTTGAGCCCATGATAAGGATTTTCTAAAGAAGGAACCATGGCCAGAAAACAACTTCACTACAGATGATTTTCAACAGAAAAATACCTTGTGCTTGGAGGTTTGTTTTTCTATTTGGTGTCCTCCTACGTCTAACACTGGGAGAGTAAAGTTTAAAAAGAAGCATAAAATAGATGAAAAACAGCCACTATTCGGGTAGCTCACATAAGAATTAAGAAGCAACCAAAATAACTCGTATTAGTTAGAGAGAAGAATTATCATTCAGCTCTTTGACAAGCTGACTCTTTTCCAAAAGCAACGAAGTGGGCCCTTGGAAGGGCGGAGGCTCCTTGCACTGGGGCGTGTCCCTGGTCTCCTCACACAGAGAGTTGGTGCCAGTAGAGCAGAACGCAGTCCCACCAGACCAGCACCAACTTCTCCTAACAAATATGTTGAAAATCTCTTTTTACTAACCTAAAATGAAATTCAGAAATAATAAAATCTACCTATGCATATAGTTTTTAAAATCAACTTAAGGTCTTAATTGAAATTTAAAGTAGAAATAAAGATATTTACACTAAAAATATATAATACTAAAAATGAATAGTAATTATTATAAGTAATAATCTTATAATAAATGAGTTGGTTTTAAGACAAATGCAATGATATTCAACTAAACATCGTTGACCCTCTATGACATATTTTAAAAATAAGGGCTAAAAAATGTGTGTGTGTGTGCTCATACACATGCTTGTGTGCATGCATGCACACACTGTGTGTGTTTGAAACAGTGTTGAATACGGTGGAGAAGTCAAGTAGGGTGGAGACCAATAAATTTCCACTGGATTTGGAAATATGGAAACTTTATGGTGAGAATTTCAGTGGAGTGTTGGGAATAAAATAAAGATTGGGAATGAGTGAGAAGTAAGGAAATGGAGACTAATCCTGGACAACTCTTGAGATTGCCTGTGAAGTGGAGAGAGAGGGGTGGTAACTAGAGAGCTATAAGAGGATAGAAGGAGAGTTGGTTATTTTTTCCATGGTTCTTCCCTGAACATGCGTTAGATGTTTCTGGAAAAGAACAAGATGAACAGGAGTGGTTGAAGATGAAAGACAGTGGGAAGGAGGGAGCGAGAGAATGAGAGAGAGAGAGAATGGGAATCAGAGTCCTAGAGGATATGGGAAGAGATGAGGCTAGGAGCGCAGGTGGTTCAGTGAGGATGAGGGGCGGCTGGTCTTACAATTAGGAGAAAAGGGTAGATGCCAATGAAGGGAAGGTCTAGCTTTGGTGATGTGAGGTGTGGAAATTCTCTTCTGATGATGTCTACGTCCTTCGTAAAAAAAATGGTCAATGGCGTCTGCTGAGAGTGACAGAGAAGGAGGAAAGTTTGGCTCTGTGGGTTGAAGAGAAAGGAAAAGGTTAAAACTAATGGTTGGAGAAAGTGAAAAGGGAACTGACCAGAGACACATGGTAGGTTAACAACAACAACAAACTTGTTTATGACATTTTTTGTCTAGTGTGAAAGATACCAATTGTGTTTCCTGGGAAATGTGCAAAGTGGAGTTTTTGTTCAGTTAAATTCTGTTTTCCCCCACCAGTTTCTGTAATAATTCCAGATAGTTTATCTTAGTTCACTTTGATCTCTAATAGTTACTCAGAATGCTTTGGCTTCATTTTTGTTTTCTCTGTTCAGAAATGAACAGTCACAAATTGAACCTTTGATGCACTTAGCAACCAAAAGGCCTCCACTGCCAATCCTCCCATAAAGTGAATAATCAACCCCTTGTTTAGTGAGTGTTGATTTCATTTATTGGAACAGAAACCTAGCTTATTTCTATAATTTCCATCATATGCAAAGCCTACTCTTGAAAATCTAATTTTACCCAGCACTTAAAGCTATTCCCTAACTAGAGAATTCATTAGGGGTTTCACTTCCTGAAGAGCCTTCGTGCTACAAAGCAAATAGTTCCTGGACAAAAGACATACTTTTTAATGCACTGCTGAGCTCTCAGGAGGTAAGGGAAATCACCAGGGCAGAAAATAAATGGGAGCACACATGCACACAAAAACAAACAAGCAAAACAATGCTCTCCTGGGTTCCCAGCAAAAGCAAAGTCAAGTTCTTTCTGGAGAAAAGCAACCTCAATTCAGATCAACCCAAATAGAAGCTCAGTAGCTAGGGTCAACAAACCATAGGTGAGAATCAGCACAAACACGACTCCTAAGGACTTAATAGAATTATCAAACGTAGAATGATATACTGGATCTAAAGAATTACAAAATAGAGTCACAAAATAAGTCAGCAATAAGACACTATGAAAGGATCAAGCATGATAAAAAAAATAGAACCTTCAGAAATGAAAAATTATTGGAAACAAACCTAATCTGAGGATTTAACGGCAGACTGGAGAAAATTAGTGAATTCTAAAATGAAGCTGAAGAAATTACCCAGAATGCAAAACAAGAGAAAATTGGATATAAAACATAAAAGAGAGGCTAAAAGAGATAAAGGTTAAAGTGAAAAAGTCTAACATATAAATAACTGGAGTTCCAAAAAGAAAAAATTGTATAAAGGCAAATTTTAAAGAGATAAAGGCTGAGGGTTTTTCAAAAGTAATGAAAAACTGAAATCCAAAAAAGCACAAAGTGCAATGCATAACACCAAGCAGGAAACCAAATTTAAAAAATAAAACCAAACTTAGACACACTAAGAAGCTCTTAAAAGCAGCCAGGAAAAAATGGCAAATCACCTACAATTGTGAAATTATAACAGATCTAACAATATCACTGGAAATCAGAAAATACTGGTCTAATATCTTGAAAGTGCAGAGCAGAAATAATTGTTAACTTAAAATTGTAAATCCAGCAAAACCAATTTTCAATAAAGTAAAATAAGGATATTGCAAATATACAAAAATTTAGAGAGTTTACCAATAGTTCTTATCCAAAGAGCTTCTACAAAGTACACTTCAGATAAAAGGAAAATCATCCCAGAGGGGGTTCCAAAAAACAAGAAGGAATGGTGAGCAAAGAAATAGTGACCATGTAGGTAAATCTAAACATACCTTGTCTATAAATAAAAATAATAATGCCTATTTATTTTTTTTTTAAAATGACACACTAGAAGATTGGACAAAAATGGCATATAAGTTGATAGAGTTAAAATGTTTTGAGACTCTTGTATCTGGGGTAGGGATAAATTATGGACTAATTTAGATTTAATTAAGTAAGCCTGGAAAAATGTCAAGAGAAACCACTAAAAAGCTAAAAATATAACGTCCAAATCCTTAGGAGGGGAAAAATGAAATAAGAAAGCAACCAAACAAAAATTGCAATTCTTGAAAAGCAAGAAAAGAGAAAAACAGCATTGAATGGCAGGACAAATTGAAAACAAACAGTAGATGTTAGAAACAAATCCACATTTATCAATAATCACAACAAATACAAATGGATTAAACTCTTGAGTTAAAAGATAGAGATTGCCAGACTAGATTTTTTAATATAGTTATATGCTATTTATAAGGGGCATACCTGAAGACTAAAAATAAAGGTATAGTAAAAGATGTGTTAGGCAAAAACAAACCAAATGAGAGTTGAGGTGCTAAATTATTGTCTATAAAGTATGCTTTATGACAAAGTACATTATAAGTCACTATATAATAATAAAAGGAAGATTTAAATAGCTAGAATCATATTCATTTAATAATATAGCTTCAAAATACATAAAGCAAAAGAAAAGAAAGAAATGTGGGCAAATCCATCATCATACTGGGAGATTGCAACAAACAAAAAATTATGTGTGTGTGTGTGTAATAACACAACAAACTTGATATCATAAGAAATAGGGATATTATATTCTTCTCAAGAAAGCAAATTGAAAACATATTAGACCTGAGCAAATCTCAACAAATTGCAAAGAATAAATATCACACGGGATAAATTCTCTAAACTTGGTGCAAAAAAGTTAGAAATCAAGAACAAAAGGCTATATTTTAAATGCTCATACATTTTGAAATTTAAAATATACATTTCTAAATAAAAATTGTTAATCAAAGAGGATGTTATAATAGAAATTTTTCAAAAATTTAAAACTGAATGGTAATGAAGTATCTCCATATCTAAATACTTGAGGATGCAGCAAAAATATTACTTAGAAGGAAGTCAGTAGTCTCAACTGGAATTAATTCACTAAGAATCTAACCCAGAAAAAGTAAAAAGAAAGATATACTAAATGTAAGAGCAGAAACTAGTGAAATAGAAAACAAAGATCAGGGGCCAGCCCCAGTGGCCTAGTGGTTAAGTTTGGCGCACTCTGCTTCAGCAGCCCTGGTTCAGTTCAACGTACAACACTCATCTGTCAGTGGCCATGCTGTGGCGGCAGCTCACATACAGAAAAAGGAAGATTGGCAGCAGATGTTAGCTCAGGGCAAATCTTCCTCAGCAAAAAAGAAAAGAAAAGGACTCAAAGATCAGTAGAGAGGATCGACAAAGCCAAAGGTCCAGCCTCTAGAATTATAAGAAAATAAATTTCTGTTGTTTCTGGCACCCAGTCTATGGTATTTGTTATGGAAGCCTGAGCTGACTAAGACAACCATGGAGGCTAGAAAGCAGAAAGATGTTGTATTTAAAGTGCTAAGGGGTAAAGACAGTTAACTGAGAATTCTATGTCCAACAAAACTATTCTTGAAAAATGAAGAAGAAGATCAACTTCCAGTATGACAGTGTGAGGAGCTCCCCTGACCTACTCCCCAGTGAAACTGGTGAGAATTATTTTTGAAACAAACATTTAAAGCCTCTAGAAATGGTGCTAAAGGCAAATAGCAAATGAAGAAACACAGATTTAAGAAAATCTACCCCCCCAAATTGGTAAGAAAAGCAAGAGCGTGTGGTATTTGAACCAAGACCACTCCTTCCCCCCCCCCTTCCCAGCTCAGTGAGGTGAAGACCCCAGACTGTTTCAGCCAAGAACACAGGGCTACCCCTCCCCAAGGTACCAGCTGAAGGGCTTTCTTGCTGGGAGAAGCAGGATTTCAGCGTTTCTCATCTTGCCTCCTGCTGCCTATTGCTGAAGCTGATTCCAAGCAAGTGTTGTTGGAAGGGAGACTCCCTTCTGCTGCTTAGCCCCCTCCTCTGAAATAGAGGCTCTCCCTGGGGTACAGCATGCTGAGAATACTGGCGCCCCAATCACCCTTCCCCAGCCCATGAGGCGGTGGTTCCATGCCAGAAGAGGCAAGCCAAAGGGACTTCAGGCTGCTGCCACCATTGCTCAGCTCCTAGAGCAAGGGTGTGACTCAGACAGAGGCTTGTCATTGTCCCCACCCCAAGCTCTAGAGCCCTAGCTCAGGGATTTTGCCTGGGCAGAGGAACAGGCTATAAAATAGATGGTTCCTAATCTCTTCCCAAAGGAACTGGCTTCATTTTCAACAGAGCATGCAGAAGTTTAAACCTGAGGCCACTGTCAAGAACTGTGGAGGTTCAGGTGAAAGGCAACGGGGAGGAGATTCATGGATTTTTAAGAAAGCACAGCCTAGACTATAGGCCGGCTAGTTTACATAATAGAACATGGAGTAAAACAGCGGGGAGGAACCCTCTTGGGGTCAGAAGATCCTCAAACAGAGATCTCAGAAACTCTTCCTTCAAAGGAGCTAGGCTCTGATTGGATTGGTTTGTTGAACGGTTTATGCCCCAGGGCATTGCTGGAAACAATAGAACAATCAGCTGGTAATTAGTGAGTTTAACAGCTGGGTGTGGTCAGGGCAAGAAAGAAAGAGAGCCCTGCCAATACCGTTGTCATCCCAATTGTCATACCCAAATTGGGCTTCCTTGAGGAGCAACAGCAGAGATGTAACACTGTCTGAGAGGGAGGGGATCCACATCACTGAAAGAATCTGCCAGTCACTACAAAACAAACAAGCAAACAGAAATAAATCCTGGTGGGGGGTGGGGCCAGTACCCAGAGTTGCTACAATTTATTATCTAAAATGTCCAGTTTCTTTTCTTTCTTTCTTTTTATGAGGAAGAGTGACCCTGAGCTAACATCTGTGCCCATCCTCCCCTATTTTGTATGTGGGACACTGCCACAGCATGGCTTGATGACTGGTGGAGGTCCACAGCCAGGATCCGAACCCGCGAACTTGGGCCACTGAAGTGGAGCGCACCAAACTTAACCACTACACCACTGGGCTGGCCCCTAAAATGTCCAGTTTCTAATAAAAAAATTTATGAGGCATGTAAGTAACAGGAAAATAGAACCCACACACCATGGAAAAAAAGAGGTGACAGAAACTGCCTGTGGAAATGACCAGATATCAGATTTCACAGAAAAAGACTTCAAAATACCCATTATAAAAATGTCCAAGTATGAAGACATTCACAGGTGAACAAAAACTGAGAGAATTCATCACTACAGACCTGCCCTCTGAGATATACTACAGGAAGTTCCTCAAGCTCACTTACAAGGACACCAGACAGCAACTCAAATCTACATGAAGAAATAACATCAATAAAGGTAACTACAGAGGTAAATATATAAATGTGTTTTTTATTTGTAACTCTCCTGTCTGATTTAAAAGACAACACATAAAGCAATAATTATATATCTTGTTGATTATATATGTGTTGATGGGCACACGCTATATAATGATGTAATTGGTACACATGGTACAAAGGAGGGAGGATAGAATGGAGTATATAGGAGTAAAGTTTTATATAATACTGAAATTAAGGTGGTATTAACCCAAACTAAATTGTGGTTGGTAAATATGTTAATTATAATTCCCAAGACAAGCAGTAAGAAAATAACTTAAAGTATATAGGAAAAGACACGACAAAGGAATTGAAATGGCACACTAGAAAATGTCTATTTAACACAAAAGAAAGAAATAATGGAGAAATTGGGAAACAAAAAAGAAGATATATAGAAGACAAATAGCAAAATGGCAGACATAAATCCTGCCTTATCAGTAATTACATTAAATGTAAAAAGATTTAACATTCCAATTAAAAGGTAAGGATTGGCAGAATGGATTTTGTTTTTACATGACCCAACTATCTGTTGGCTGCAAGAGACACACTTTAGATTCAAAGTCACAAACAGGTTGAAGTAAAAGGATGGGAAAAGATATACTATGCAAACAGTAACCAAAAGAGAACTGGAATGACTATGTAATAAAAGACAAAGAGACGTTAAGACAAAATTTGTTACTGGAGACAGCTTTTTATAACAATAAAGGTGTCAACCTATCAAAGAATCTGTAACAGTTATAAACGTTTGTGCACCTAACAACAGACTCCAAAAATACATGAAATAAAAACTGTCAGAATTAAACTGAGAAACAAACAACTCAACCATAAGAGTTGGAGATTTCAATAGTCCGTTTTCAATGATGGGTAGAAAAACGTGACAAAAGATCAACAAGGAAACTGAAGATTTGAAAAATACAATAAACCAACTAGACTTAACACACATCTCTAGAACACTCCATCAAACAACAGAAAGACAGCACATTCCTCTCACGTTTACATGGAACGTTCTCCAACATAGACCATATGCTAGGCTATAAAACCAATTCCAATAAATTTTAAAAGACTGAAATCATACAAAGTATGTTCTCCAACCACAGTGGAATGAAGTTAGAAATCAATAACAGAAATGAATTTTGGGAATTCAAAAATATGTGGAAAATAAACAACAGACCAATGGGTCAAAGAAGAAATAACAAGGGAAATTAGAAAATATTTTGAGATGAATGACAAAAACACAACATACCAAAGCTTATAGAATACAGCTAAAGCAGTGCTTAGAGGAAAACTATAGCTGTAAATACTTATATTTAAAAGAAGAAAGATCTCAAATCAATGACCTGAAGAAACTAGAAAAGCAAGAGCAAACAAAACCCAAGAAAAGCAGAAGGAAGGAAATAAGACACTGGAATGAAAATAAATGAAGTAGAGAATAGAAAAACTATAGAGATAATCAACAAAACCAAAAGTTGGTTCTTTGAAAATATCAACAAAATTGAGAAACCTATACTGATTTACAAAAACCAGAGAGAAGCCTTAAATTACTAAAATCAGAAATGAAAGACGGGACATTACTACTGACCATACAGAAATAAAAGGAATTATAAGGGAATACTATGAGCAATTGTATGCCAACAAATTAGATGGCCTTGTAGGAAAAATTCCTAGAAAGTCGCAAACTACTGACACCAAGTCAAGAAGAAACAGAAAATCTGAACAGACCTATAGTAAATAAAAAGATTAAGTTAGTGATCAAAAAACTTCCTCTAAAGAAAAGCCCCAGACAAGGAGTCTTCACTAGTGGATTCTACCTAATGTTTAAAGAAAAATTAATAATCTTGCACAAACTCTTCCAAGATATAGAAAATATGAGAACACTTCCTTTATGGGTTGAATTGTGTCCCCCTCAAAATCACATATTGAAGTTCTAACCCCTCAATACCTCAGAACGTGACCTTAGTTGGAAATAGGGTCTTTGCAGAGGTAATAAGTTAAAGTAAGGTCATTAGGGTGAGCCCTAATCCAATATGACTTGTGTCCTTATAAAAAGGAGAAATTGGGACACAGATACCACATAGAAGGAAGACGATGTGAAGAGACAGAGGGAGTAGATGGTCAGCTACAAGCCCAGGAGAAAGGCCCAGAATAGATCTTCCCTTCACAGCCCTCAGAAGGAACCAGCCCTGCTGCCACCTTGATTTTGGACTTCTAGCCTCCAGAATGAGGCTATGAAACAATAAATTTCTATTGTTTAGACCACCCAGTTTGTAGTACTTTGTTACAGCAGCCTAGCAAACTAATATACTTCCTAACTCATTCTATACTGCCAGTAATACTCAGATACCAAAGCCAGACAAAGACATCACAAGGAAAGAAAACTACAGACCAATATCTTTTAAGAATGTAGACACAAACAATCCTCAATAAAATACTAGAAAATTGAATCCATTAACATATAAAAATGTTATACATCATGACCAAGTGCATAAATCAATGCAATACACCATATTAATAGAATAAATGACAAAAATCAGCTATCTCTCTAAGAACATGAACCAGACAAGGATGCCCACTGTCACCTCTCTTATTTAACATAGTATTGGAAGTCCTAGCTAGGGCAATCAGACAAGAAAAAGAAATAAAAGGGATCCAAATTGGAAAGCAAGAAATGAAACTGTCACTATTTGCAGATGACATGATTTTATATAGAGAAAACCCCAGAGAATCCACAAAAAAACTTTTAGAAATAATAAATGAATACAGTGAAGTTGCAGGATACAAAATCAACATACAAAAATCAGTTGTGTTTCTATACACTAACAACGAAGTAGCAGAAAGAGAAATTAAGAATACAATTCCAACTGTAATTGCAGCAAAAAGAATAAAATACCTAGAAATAAACTTAACTAAAGAGGTGAAAAACCTGTACACTGAAAACTATAAAACATTGTTGAAATAAATTGAAGAAGACACACAGAAATGGAAAGCTATTCTGTGCTCTTGGATTGGAAGAATTAACATAGTTAAAATGTCCATACTTCCTAAAGCAATCTACATATTCAATGCAATCCCTATCAAAGTTCCAATGACATTTTTCACAAAAATAGAACAAAGAATCATAAAATTTATATGCAACAACAAAAGACCCCAAATAGCCAAAGGAATCCTGAGAAAAAAGAACAAAGCTGGAGGTATCACAATCCCTGATCTCAAAATATAGTACAAAGCTATAGTAACCAAAACAGCATGGTACTAGCACAAAAACAGACACACAGATCAATGGAACAGAATTGAGAGAGCCCAGAAATAAACCCACACATCTATGGACAGCTAGCTTTTTACAAGAGAGCCAAGAACATACAACGGAGAAAGCAAAGTCTCTTCAAAAAATGGTGTTGGGAAAACTGGACAGCCACATGCAAAAGAATGAACATAGACAATTATCTTACACCATGCACAAAAATTAACTCAAAATGGATTAAAGACTTAAATGTAAGACCTGAAACCATGAAACTTCTAGAAGGGAACATAGGCAGTACGCTCTTTGACATGGGTCTTAGCAGCATATTTTCAAGTACCATGACTTAGTGGACAAGAGAAACAATAGAAAAAATAAACAAATGGGACTACATCAAACTAACAAGCTTCTGCACAGCCAAGGAAATCATCAATGAAACAAAAAGACAACCTAACAGTTGGGAGAAGATATTTGCAAAGCAAATATCTGATAAAGGGTTAATATCTAAAATATATAAAAAACTCATACATCTCAACAACAAAAAACTTAACAACCCAATTTTAAAAATGGGCAAAAGATCTGAATAGACATTTCACCAAAGAAGATATACAGATGACCAACAGGCACATGAAAAGACGTTCAACATCATTAACTATCAGGGAAATGCAAATCAAAACTACAATGAGATATCACCTCACTCCCATCAGAATGGCTATAATTAACAAGACTGGAAACAATAAGTGTTAGAAAGGATATGGAGTGACGGGAACTCTCATACACTGCTGGTGGGAGTGCAAACTGCTGCAGTCACACTATGGAAAACAGTATGGAGATTCCTCAAAAAATTAAGAATAGAACTACCATACGATCCAGCTATTTCACTGCTGGGTATTTATCCAAAGAATATCAAAACATGAATGCATAAATATATATGCACCCCTATGTTCACTGCAGCATTATTGACAATAGCCAACACTTGGAAGCAACCTAGGTGTCCATCAGAGTATGAATGAATAAAGGAGATGTGGTATATATACACAATGGAATACTACTCAGCCATAAGAAATGATGAAATCTGGCCATGTTTGACAACATGGATGGACCTTGAGGGTATTATGCTGAGTGAAATAAGTCAGAGGGAGAAAGTCAAATACTGTATGATCTCACTCATAAGTAGAAGATAAAAGCAATGACAAACAAACACATAGCAACAGAGACTGGATTGGTAGTTACCTGAGGGGAGGGAAGGGGGAGGAGGCAAAAGGGGTGATTAGGCACATGTTCATGGCAATGGATTGTAATTAGTCTTTGGGTGGTGAACATGATGTAATCTACACAAGACTCTATAATGATGTACACCTGAAAAAAAAAAAAAAAGGAAGGAAAGAAAAGGAAGACCCAGGACTCAAATGGCTGGCAGTTGAGGGCCTAGCTGGCTCCTCCTTACTTACCCAAATCTCCCTACTATTTCACCTCCCAGCTCAAAGTAAAAGGATAAAACATGCCCTAGTAAAAGGAGGAAAAATAAAATACACAAATCAGATTAAAATCTTTTACATAGCTATTAATTTATTGCATACTTTCAGATGTATTGGTGAAAAAATGGTTAAGTATACAGAATTTTTGGAGCAATCTGCTCAGTGGTATCCTTTTGTGTCAGGCAGCCAACTTCTTGAAAGTTCTCCTCGTTACCAAACCAGGTTCGTTTTTTCTGCTGCATGATCACTAAGACAAGGAGTTTGTGTCAGAGAAAGGGTTTATTCACGAGGCAGCTAGGTGAAGAGACAGGAGAACAAATCTCAAATCTGCCTCTCTGAAAATGGGGATTGGGGATATTTATTGGATAAGGGAGCAGGATGGTCTGAAGTGTGGCGATTGATGATTGGAGGTGAGGAGAAGTCAGGTGATTGATGATCAGCACAAGTGTAGTCAAGCTTCATGGCTTTTCATAGGACACATTCACAAAATGGCGACGTTAGCATGATCTGAGGGTAGAGTTTTTGGCCCCCTGATGTCAAAGGGTCACCTATTGGTCATCCATGCAGGCTCAGTTGATGAGTCAGTGGTCTTAACTAGCCTGAACTGGACAAGGAGTCAGCTCTCAGTTCCTGAAAAACGTAAGCACCTGTTACCGTGGTGACCCAAGCATCAGAGATGTTCTCTGTAGGGTCGGCTTTCGTAATGCATTATCTACCTGCTTTTGCAAACAGACAACTAACTGAGTACAGTTAAAGCAGGTTGGCCCCTGGTTTCATCCTGAAACTTATTTTTCTCTTTCATCCTGACCCTCTGGCCTTGAGTAACATCTTGCCCTGCTTGCCCCTGGAGACCCCTATACTGGTCTTAGCCGCCAGAATTTCAGCTTGAGGAGGAAGGCTCTCCTGTGTCTGCCCAGCACGCTGCATTCTTCTGGGAGTAGTAACCCCCTTTCTTTTATAAAATGCTCCTCCTCTGCCACACTCCAGCCATGTGGAGTCATGGAAGCTGCCATGTGCTTATAGACCCCACCTTTCTGGCCACAGCTGACTGGTCTAGGATGGGATCTGATCCAGATGGCCAGCCAATGACCTTTCCCCAGTTTTTGAATTTTAGAGAGGGCAGAGTTGGTCCTTCTCTAGTGCATATGCAGTGAAAGATATACAGACAGAAACAGAGAAAAGGATGGTGAGAATTCCAGTGGTTTTCAAGTCCTTCATTGGACTTTTCCTAAGTCCCAGTTGCTCCTCTGAACCTCCCAGGGTTTGACTATATGACACACCTCTATATCCTTCCAATAAATTCCTCTTTTGTCTAATCTAAAAAGAAGAGAGAGAGAGAAAAATCACATAATTATCTCACTAGATGCAAAAAAAAAGCATATGGCAAAACCCGATACCCTGGGGGCTGGCCCCATGGCCAAGTGGTTAAGTTCGCAAGCTCCACTTGGGCAGCTGAGGGTTTCACCGGTTCGGATCCTGGGCGCGGAAGTGGTACCGCTCGTCAGGTCACACTGAGGCGGCGTCCCACATGCCATGACTAGAAGGACCCACAACTAAAATATGCAACTATGTACTGGGGGGGATTTGGTGAGAAAAAAGCAGAAAAAAAAAAAAAAAGATTGACAACAGCTGTTAGCTCAGGTGCCAATCTTAAAAAAAAAAACAAAAAAACTAAACACCCTTTCATGATAAAAACACACTAAAAATTAGCAATAGAAGAGAATTTCCTCAACCTGATAAAGGGCATCTCTGAAAACCCAAAGCTAACATAATTAATGGTGAAAGACTGGGTGCTTCTCTCCCAAGATCAGGAGGAAGACAAGGATGTCTGCTCTCACCAACGCTGTACTGGAGTTCTATGCGGGTCAATTAGGCAAGAACAGAAATAAAAAGCATCCAGATTGGAAAGGAAGAAGTGAAACTATCTCTGTTTACAGATGACATGATCTTGTATATAGAAAATCCTAAGGAACCCACTGAAAAATTAGAGCTGGTAAATGAATTCAGCAAGGTTACAGGATACAAGATCAATATATAAAAATCAGTTGTACTTCTATATCCCAGCAATAAACAATACAAAAATGAAATTAAAATACAATACAAAAATAAAATTAAAAGAATTCCATTAATAATACTATCAAAAAGGTTAAAATACTTAAGAATAAATTTATCAAAAAGGTGTGAGTACACTGAAATACACTGAAAACTATAAAACGTCATTGAAAGAAATGAAAGAAGACCCAAAGAAGCAGAAAGACGCCACATCTTCATGGATGGAAGACTTAATATTCTTAAGATGGCAATATTCCTAAAATTAATCTACAGATTCAGTGCAATCTCTATCAATATTCTATCTGGCCTTTTTTTTTTTTAAAGAAATTGACAAGCATATGCTAAAATTCATATGGAAATGCAAAGGACACGGAATAGCCAAAACAGTTTTGAAAAAGAACAAAGTTGAAGGACTGACACTTCCCAATTTCAAATCTTACTACAAAGCTATAGTAAACAAGACTGGACTAAGGATAGACACACAGATCAATGAAATAGAATGTAGAGTCCAGAAATAAACCCATACATGTATGGTCAATTGATTTTCAACAAGGGTGCCCACTGAATGGTGAAAGAATAGTCTTTTCAACAAATGGTGCTGGGACTGGATGTCCACATATCCACATGCAAAAGAAAAAAGTGGGACCTCTAACTCACACCATATATAAAAACTCACTCAAATGGATCAAAGACCTAAATGTAAGAGCTAAAACTATAAAACTATTAGAACAAAACATGGATGTGAATCTTCCTGACCATGAATTAGGCAATGGTTTCTTAGATATGGCACGTAAAGCACAAGCGCAAAAAGACAAAATAGACGAATTGAAATTCATCAAAATTAAAAGGTTTTCTGCTTCAAAGGACACCACCAAGAAGTGAAAAGACAATGCACAGAATGGGAGAACGTATTTGCAACTCATTTATCTGATGAGGAACTTGTATCCAGAATATATAAAGAACTCTTATGATTCAACAATAAAAAGACAACCCAATTTTTTTTAATGGGAAAAGGATCCGAATAGACATTTATCCAAAGAAGATATGCAAATAGCCAAGAAGCACATGAAAAGATGCTCAACATCATTAGTTATTGCAGAAAAGCAAATCAAAATCAAAATGAGATACCATTTCACACCCACTAGGATGGCTACAATCAAATGAACACAACATCTTTGTTGGTGAAGATGAAGAAATTGGAACCCTCATACATTGCTGGAATGTAAACTGTGGCAGCCACTTTGGAAAACAGTTTGGCGATACCTCAAAAAGTTCAACACAGAGTTACCATATGGCCCAGCAATTCTACTCCTAGGTATATACCCAACAGAATTGAAAACATATGTTTATACAAAAATTGGTATATGAATATTCATAGCAGCATTATTCATAATAGCAAAAAAGTAGAAATCACCCAAAATGTCCATCAACTGATAAGTGAATAAACAAAATGTGGTATATCCACACAATGGAATATTATTCAGCCATGAAAAGGAATGAAGTACTGATACATGTTACAACATGGATGAACCTTAAAAACATTATGCTAAGTGAAAGAATCCAGATGCAAAAGGCCTCATATTGTATGATTCCTCTTATATTAAATGTCCAGAGTAGGCAAACCCATAGACAGAAAGCAGATTAGTGGCTGTCGTGGGCTGAGGGGAGTGGGAACAAGGAATGACTGCTAATAGGTACAAGGTTTCTTTTCAGGGTGATGAAAATGTTCTGGAATTGGACATTAGTGATAGTCACACAACCCTGTAATGTGCTAAAGACCACTGGATTGTACTCTTTAAGGGGTAAATTTTATAGTATGGGAATTATATCCCAATTAAAAGGAAGTGATGCAGAAGTGAATGTGAAGAAATTTCAGGAACAACTTAACCAATTTAATTCACATATATTTTCCTCATGTGGATTTATGAGTGATATATGATGAAAATACTTCTCAATTAAATATAAAATTAACATGTTAAGTGATAAGAAAGCATTATGTCATCTTTTAATCGACAGTAATTTTTCTCTTTTAGCTGCACCAAAATAAAGTTACATCTTACACAGATGGCTTCTTTGAGTCAATGAAATATGACATGACAGAAGTGGCATTGCAGATTACTGGGAAAAAGGAGGTAATAATCAATAAATGGTGCCTGGATAATTGGTTAAACATATGGGGAAAAACTGAATCCCACCCACACCAGTTACTAAACATAATTCCAGATAAAGACTCAATTTTCAAAGGTAAAATTTTAATACTTATAGGAGAAAATATAGAACATGTTTATGACAGAGGCAGAGAAAGATTCTTTAACAAGACACAAAAGGCACTAAGCATAATAGAAAACAATGATATATTCGACTATAGTAAAAATTCTAAAGCCACTGAATTGGACATGTTAAAATGGTGAATTTCAAATTGTATGAATTCTACCTCAGTAAAAATATTAAGAACTGTTCATCAAAATCCACCATAAATAATGTAAAATAAAAACAGAAAATATACTTTGCAAGAACTAAAATCAATTAAAAAAAAATGACAACCCAAAGGAACCCTGGACAAAAGACATGAAGAGGCAATTCATAGAATAGACTATATAGGGAAAAAATAAACCTATGAAAAGGTGTTTGACCTCATTAGGGTTCAGCGAAACTCAAATGAAGACAACAAAAAGATAACTATTTCCATCTAGCAGATAGGGAAAATCAAGAAGTCAGACAATACCAAATATTGGCAAGCATCCGGATCAATGGGGACTTCTGTATTCTGCTGATGACAGCATAAATTGATCCATCTTTATTTATTTGTTTTAAAGATTGGCACCTGAGCTAACAAGTGTTTCCTTTTTTTTTTCTTCTCCCCAAAGCCCCCCAGTACACAGTTGTATACTCTAGTTGTGAGTGCCTCTGGTTGTGCTATGTGGGACGCCACCTCAGCATGGCTTGATGAGTGGTGCCATGCACATGCCCAGGACCCTAACTGGCAAAGACCCTGGGCTGCCAAAGCGGAGCGTGCAAACTTAACCACTTGGCCGCGGGCAGCCCCCATACAACATGTTTAGAAAACAACTTAGCACTATCTTGTAATGTCAGATATTTGCCCTGAGAACCTGTAATTTCTCCCTTCAGTACACTTAGAAAAATTCTTGTAGGTGTACCGCAGTAAACGTGGATAACCATATTCATGGGGATTCTGGGGAGCAGCAGCCGTGCTGGTGTAACTGTTTAATCTCTCCAAATCCCGCAGAAGGATACACACAGCAGCCAGGATTGCAAACTAAAACCCCACAGGCAATGACTGCGACAAACTAGATGACACAGATCCCACAAACCCTGAAACCCCAGTGGATGGAGACACACCCACGAGACCTGCAGCCGCCGCCGCTGTGTCAGAGGAAGCCGGAGGGAGCAATGGCCCTCCTCACAAACCTAGGGACCCCAGATAACGACAGTGAGTCACGGAAAAGCCAGCGGGCCAAGCGGAGAAGCGCGCCCGTCGCCAGGAGGGAGGCGCGTACTCCGCCAGCAACTGGGGACAAGGGGCGGACCCGGCCTAGGAAACCCTCAGAACTGACCAGCCCAGGCTCCCATCCAGGACGAACCCCAGCTGAGGAGTAACTGCTGGAAGAGAATCCAAATGGAGCAGGTCAGGAAAAGAGAGAAAAGAAAAAAAGAGGCTCCCCATAAAAGTACAGAACAGAGTCAGAAGATGTCTAAGTGAGGTGCCATAGTTCTTTCCTACTTAACAAAAACAGCAGAGAGGGCGCTGTGAGGTTGCGACATCAGAACCACTGTTCAGTTAGACCTCCCGTGTGAAAGTCCCGGAAATCTAATCTCATGTACACATAAGTAACAGAAAAGGATTGAAGTCAAATCCCACACCGTTATTCAAGGAAAAAGTAAGGAGAGTAACATCCCTGCAGACAATAAAAGCAGGCCAGGGAAACGCACAGGTGCAAACTGTCACCTAATATTTCAAAATGGCGGGAGGAAGGAGGGGAGGTGGAGTGGGAGCCTACAGATGAAAGGAGAGCTGAAAGACAGGCACAGCTGAGTGGTAGTTTTGGAATTGGTGATACTACGCAAAGGAAAGTAAAAGAGGCGATCAGACGGAAGTCAGGCTGGAGGAGGCGGGTGATGTGCTCCGGAAAGGCAGCGTGGCGGGCGGACGGGGTCAGAGCTGGTCTCCTTTCCATGGGGTGTTTAAAGGTGTTCACTTTTTAATTCATTAACTTTTCATTTTTTCTTATGCTATATATACACGTGTGCAAGTGTGTATGTGTGTATCTGATGTTACTTTAACAACTAAAATTGTTTTTAAAAAGAATGTTCATAGCAGGATTGTTCATAATTGCCCCAAAGTGGAAACAACCCAAATCCCATTGACAGGAAAAAGTGTGAATAAATTGTACTGTTCAGATGATGGCCTATTTATTAGTCAGCAAGGAAAATAAACCACCTCTTGTTCCGGTGAAATCTAGAAACATAATATGGAGTGAAAAAAGCAAGTAGGAAAAAATAATAAGCTGTATGGTACATTTTTATAAACTTCAGAAACCAGGCAAAAACCAAACAATACAGTGTTTAGAGATACATACATATGTGATTTTAAAAACTATTTTAAGAAAGCAAGGGTGGTAAACACAAAATTTAGCACGGAATACGTACATACGTGATTTTTAAAACTACACATTTAAAAAGCAAGGGAATGATAAACCCAAAATTCAGGATGGTTTTTATTTTGAGGAAAGCAAGGAGAATGAGAGGGGAGGCACACTCAAGCTTTTTTCTTAAGTTGTTTGGTGGGTTAACAGTGTACCTCTCATTATTATGCACTGTAATTTACAAATATGTCATATGTTGAGTTATTCAGATCTGCACACAAAGAATTCAAAATGTAATTCTCCCTTTCATCAGCCATTCGTTCATTCATTCAGTCACTCAACAAACAGTTACTGTGTGTCTACTATATGCCAGCACTGTGCTAGGTTCCAGGACAGGGCAGGGAACAAGACAGACACTGCAGCCGCCCTCCTGTAGCTCACAGCCTCCTAGGACTTATTGTGTCACTGGAGATGGTGCTGGGTGTGAAGGAGCTTTTTAAAAACCTGCAGAAAGTAAGAGCTAGGACAGTCCACAATCAAAAGAGTCAGTTTCAGGATAACTGGGAGATACCTTCTTGGTAACACTTGAAGGAGATAATTTTAAAATTAAGATAATTAAGCAGCCAACAGGAGACGGCAGAAATAACAGACAGGCACTCCAGACAGTGGCTCCCCAACACTGCCAATTTGGTTCCATGAAGAAGTTTTCATTTGTTTTTAAAAATATATAGTATACAGGGGCCAGCCCTGTGGTGCAGCGGTTAACTTTGCATGTTCCACTTTGGTGGCCCAGGGTTCGCTGGTTCGTATCCTGTGTGTAGACATGGCACCGCTTGGCATGCCATCCTGTGGTAGGCATCCCACATATAAGGTAGAGGAAGATGGGCATGGATGTTAGCTCAGGGCCAGTCTTCCTCAGCAAAAAGAGGAGGATTGGCGGCAGATGTTAGCACAGGGCTAATATTCCCCCAAAAGAAAAAAATACATATAGGATACATATACATACATACATGCCCACACACACACGTTTGCACACGCACACACGCACACACGCAGATACATGGACTTTGTTGCTATTTAGGGAAGTATGGATTTGTTTTTAATGTCCTTCCTTGGTGACATAAAGAGCTGGCAAATCCAAATCAACCTCTAAAATTTAAATTATTTATTATTTAAATCCAAGAGTCTCAGAATCGTGGCCCAGAGTCACGTTTGGACCCAACATTTTTTTTTTTTTGGAAGAGAATGCGAGAAGACTGAGCTCACTTTTCAACAAGTCACTGACAGTACCGCCTTGGTTTAAGACTTGCTGGGTTTCAGGAGCGGCCTGGGCTGAGCTCCCGGCATTGCTCCGCCCTGTCACCCCGAGAGGGGCCCGGACAAATTCCCCAGCTTATCCTGGGGAGTGGGGATGAAAACCACTCCATGGGCTGTCGTGAAAATTAAAAGAGACAATACACGTTACAGAAGATAAGGAAGGGTAAAGATAACGCTGTGTCTCAATCCGGGACAGGAAAAACAGCAGCGTGCGTACGCACGTACGTGTGTACGTGTACGTGCACGTGCACGTGCGGGGCGTGCATGTCCATATTACTACAAACATGTTCCTCCCGCAAGGTGTCTCTAGTACAGAATCAACCTGCAAGAACTTCCATCTGCAGCTCCGGGACCCTTTGGGTGGGGTGTACTGTGTCTGGGGTCCTGTTTAACCCGCTGCCCCTTCTTCATTCTGCAGGCCAGGGTAGCCACCAGCTGCACTCCTTTTAGCTCAACTTCACAATTTCTGCTGTTTCCAACAGTGTGTGAACCCTATTTTTCTTATATCAATGTTTTCTTTAAACAACTCACTTCTTTCCTTGAATACGTTCATTTTTCAAGTGTTCCTTCTGGAGAGGCAGCACGGCGCAGAGGTTAAGAACACAAAGGTTGGAGCCAAGCTGCCCCAGTTTCAACCGCTGCTTCTGCCACTTCCTAACCTCATTTAACCCACTCGTGCCTCGGTTTCCCCATCTATAAAACGAGGGTGATTATAGTTGTTATCACAGAGGTTTATGATTATGTTATGAGAATCCTAGGACTTTCTCTTTGTGATGCGTTTGAAACAGGCCTTCCACAGAGTAAGTGCTATGTTAAGCGTTTGCTAAATAAGCACCTCTAACGTTAATGGAAAACCGGTATTACTTGTCATAAAGCCTTAAAACAAATAAAACCTTAAAATAAATAAAAACAAAATAGTGTTATTAAATTCTAGCTACATGTTTACCTGCTCAAATGCTTAGTGGAGTGGCCCTGGTCTGTCTTTAAAAATACAGAACAGGGGCTGCCCAGTGGTGTAGTGGTTAAATTTGCGACCTCTGCTTCTGTGGCCTGGGGTTCCCCGGTTCGGGATTCCAGGTGCAGACCTATACACTGCTCATCGACCCATGCTCTGGCAGCATCCCACATATAAAAAATAGAGGAAGATCGGCACAGATGTTAGCTCAGGGCCAATCTTCCTCACCAAAAAAAAAAAAATATATATATATATATATATATATATATATATATATATATATATGCAATAGACAGGAGGGAATGAGGCTGAGGAAATCATAAGGATGTGTCAACACCAAACCGAGGTCTCCTCCTCCACTGAAACAGCAGATCGGGAAGAGAAGGGAAACAAGTAACTTTCTTACTGTGCTACCACAGAAGTCTTCCCCAGATACACTAGGAGTAAACTGTACATGCTCTGGAAAGTTCTGGAAAGGCCATGATGATGTAAAAACTTGGGAAAGTGAGGTGTCTAGAGTTGAAGTTATAAATGAAAAATGGAAGGAGGCATTCCTGGGTCGATCTATTTATCACAAACATCCCTGAGTGAAGAGCGAAATATCTTACACTGAGAGGTTGGCTCTGGTGCAGAGAATCTGTTTTCACTTTGAATTGAAGCTTCTGCAGGGGGGCCTGTCACTCACCAAGCCTCCTCTCTGTCCTTTGTCTCGGGGTGACTCAGCACATCCCAGTAGGTGATTCCAGGTGACAGCCTGCAGCCAACTTGCCTTCTATTCTCTTTCGCAGGCAGAGCTGGCTTCATCTTCATGCATTTATTCTTTTAACCACCCGTGTCACCTAGACGGATGGCTAGAGGAGTGGGCAATGGATTTGAGATCTTGGCACCTCGAAACCTCCTGTTCTGGGTGGCCCAGGTTACCACCGGCTGTAAAGTGTCAGTCCTGGCGGGCGCTGATGGATGGGGTGAGCACCCTGGTGCAGCCTCCCTCCAGAAGAGGATTAAGGGGGACATTCAGAAAGCACAGCTCTGTCCCTGGAGGAAAGGTGCCACAGTGACATCAACACACAGTTCTGCATAATCAGTTCAATACCAGAACAACAAAAATGGGAAGGGAAGATTAAAAAATAATCCAAATTTCATAGCACTGAGGGGTGTGATGAAATGGGGAATAGGGTGAAAGCATGAAGCCCAGAATCACAAAACACTCTCATTTCACTCTTTTAAAACCTCAGGGCTGAGATAGGAAACCACCTTCTTGCCCTTGGGAGAATTCTTCTAAGTCCCTCCGAAAGAGCGTCCACTTCCGAGGTTCTTTCCTTGTGGATGAGCACAGGAGGAGCCGTGAAAGCTGAACACCTTAGGTGAGTGTCGGGAATAATTAACTGGGCCATTCGAGGTGGAGCGTGGTCCGGGTAGGCCCCCTCTCAACTGGGGAAATCTCTCTACCGGGCCCCTGGCAGGAGGCCCAGGATCCCTGAGAGATGCTGGCGACATCTCCCTCAAGGCTTCAGGCTGGATGCCAGTGGTGGCACCAAGGGCAGGGGCAAGGGGGACCAGGGGGTGCGCAGGGGCTCCGCACCCCGCAGCCTCTATTGCTATCCTCCCTGCCCTCCGGGTCTTTGGTTCATGTAACGTGCTTGCCCCCCAGTGCTGCAAGCCCTCTCCCGACACTCCTGGGCGTCCAACCCAGGGTGTGCATTGGTTCTGACTTCCTCCTCCCTCGGTCCTTCTTGCACTCCTCCCATCAGCTCCTATTTCTCCCCTTTCTCTTCTCCTTGTCCCATTTCTATTTTACAATATAAAACTTAAAATTTTATTTAAATTAAATTTATTTAAATTAAATGTAAAGACTGAGGTCGGAGGATTTTTCCACTTCTAGGTGCCCATTATCAAATCCCAAAATCAGAAATTGGGCTTTGATGATAGGACTGAATCTTGGACTCTGAGACTGCCCAGAAAGTCCAGAATACAGCCCTATTCGACTGCGTGATGAAATGACCAGTCATTCGGGAACACAACCAAGACACTCGGCGTTGGCCTCTTGGTAGGATCCAGCTTTTCGTTGCGCTCACCCATGACGTGAAAATGGTTTCAGACATCATGCTCATGCCTGCTCGAAGCCCCGTCTTTTTTCCTTCCAAACACTAGGGTTCCCAGAAGCCTTCCATGATTAGCCAGCAGCCAACTTCAGTTTCTTGGCGTCCTCTCAATCTTCCTAATGAGGAGAGTGCACCTTGCTAACTGATGCCAAGGAGTGTGTGTATCCAGCTACTGACGAGAGCCACCTGCCCCTCACTGAGCCATACGGTGGACAGGCAGTGTGCTAAGCACTTGACACACATCCTGATATTTAATCAATACCATGCGGTAGACACTATTAGCCTAATTTTACAGATGAGAGAAATGGGGCTCAAAGTAAACTGGCCACAGTCATATGGACCCCAGAGCCTCTGCTCTTAAATAGTATGTCACTGTGCCCACAGAATACCCAAAGAGGCCTCGATGGGTCATTGGGTTTGTGTAATATTGATTTAGGTATACATTGTCAAATTACCTGCACCTGAAATACTATTCCAGGTGTCCTCATGCTGTTCCTACATGGAAATACTGAGGTACATCAGCCTGTGTTTATTTTCTATACTGTGCATCCATTTATCCCCCCAATCTAGCAGCGAAAATATTTTTCAGGTTTAAAACTTAAATACATGTACATAGATAAAAAATAAAAAGGAATCGATATACTATGGGTATTGCCAACAGAAACTCATGGTTGACAAATTTCTAACGGATTTAACCCCGAATTTCATGTGAATGAATTTAGATTTGAATATCTATAGGTAGCATAATGTGAACGACCTCTAAAGTTTGGAGCCTACACTCTGCAACATTGGCTGTAGAGACCTCAGGCAAATTAATGTGTCGGAGCTTTGGTTTTCTCATCCATAAGGAGAGGACACGATATCTATGTCCCAGGCTCGTGCAGAAGATCAGATAAGGGCGGTCACAGGAAAAAGCCCACCACTGTCCTGGCCAACCATCGCTATCTTAGAATTCCCTCCTCAGGTTTCCTTAAACAAAGGATACACATTTGTTTTCATGTTCTTACCAATTTCTTAAAAATCAGTAATTTAATCAAATCCAACTCTTCTCTATATACATATATATAATAAAATTATCTACTGTGCATAAAATCATTTGAGAAGAATGACACAATAACTATCAAGTGACATTTTACTTAACATGATAGAGTGCCGTAGTCTCAGAACAAAGTGACCTTCACTGCTTCGAAACGCCTCCCTTATTTCTCCTGCAACAAATCACACGGTGAAGGAAGACCTCCAGGGTCACGCGGCTCGGAAGGGCTGCTCCTGGGATGTGTGCAGACATCTTTGGGGACTTTGGAGGAAAGTCTTGACAGTTGGTTTTAGTGGGGCTTTTTCTCCCCCGGATCTGTCCTAGCTCCCTTTTTCTCTGGCAGGGCCTCAGTTGCGGGACCACATTTTCTGCCTTTCGTATCCCACCCCCAACACCTCGCCACCTGAAATCAACAAATACATTTTAAATAGGTAGTGCCCATCCCATGCTGCATCAGGGCATGGAGAGAATATAAAAGAAGCAGAAATTGTGGTCCTAGCTGGGAGGCACAGATAATCTCCAAGGCAATTTTGGCATAGGCTGAGTTATCTGGATATTATTGCTGGTATGTGAATTCTGTAATATAAGTTCCAGAAAGTCTAGTGACTTTTAGAAGAGTATATGATGACTAGGGAAAGTGAATCCATTCATTCCTACATAAATAAATGGTCTATAAACTTATTAAATCCTGCTATGTGCCGGGCAGTGGAGCTGCAACAGTGAATAAGACCCGTTCCCCACACTCGGGCAGAGCCCCATCTTGTGGGGAAGATCAACATATAAAAAGCAAGGCCACAGCATGTAATAATTACTGTAATAGACTGGCCAGGACATGGTGAGGACTCAAAGGAGAGCATAGTCAAGTCTACTGGTCATGAGGTGGTGGGAGGGGTGGGTCAGAGAAGATCTTAGAGACCAGGTGATCCTTGATTCTTGTCTCCCAAGATGGACACTGGTCTAGTGGAGAGAGGGTGGAAGATTCCAGAGAACAGTGTGAGAAACCTGACGTATGTGACCGCATGTGTCCAGAGGGAATGGGCAAAGGGCAGCGAGGAGGGCTGTGGGAGAGAGGAGGAAGGCGCCAAATTAAAATCAGAGAAACGTCGGAGATGTGGTTAGAGATTAAACCAAGAAGTTCCCAACACCATGCTAGAGTGAGCACTTTATCCTGAAGGACCCATCGGGGGGTTTTAAATGGGGAGGGACATAGTCAGACTGGCATTTTTAAGAGATCACTCTGACAGTCAGTGTGACAGATGGACTCGATGGATGAGAGTCTGCCGTAAGGACACCAGATGGGACACTGTCTCAATGGGCAAGATGAGAAATGATGAGGGCCCAAACAGGGCCGAAGCAGTGGAAAGAAAAGCAAGGGTGCTCTTAGGAGATGTTAATTCCAGGAAGTCTGAGCTGACTCATCTTGAGGAGGTATCAGAAAGGAGTGAAAGGAAAAAGCACTCACTCACTACAATTAGGAAATGTTTTCTAAGACACTCGGTGAGTATAAGGATCCTCCCTTTTACCCTTAGAGTGCCCCTTGCCTCCTTTACAAGACAGTGTGAGAGTTGGTTATGAGCAGGCTCGAAACTCCAGCTGCGCCCCTTACTAGTGGGGTAACTGAGTGACCCTATGTCAGTGCTTGAGTGCAGCCGGCCCAGGGTGTGCCCTCACTGAGCGCCAGCTGTCATTGCACCCGGCCCCATCTCCCTTCTGATGGCCTGGCTTGTCCTGCAAGGTTGCTGAACCTTGCTGTGGGAAAGCAACTCAGACTTGGCATTTTTAAATATGGCTTTTGTCATTCATGGAGAGTTTATATGGAGGGAGCAACCACCAGCCAGAAGCCAGGCAACCAGCACACCCCAGTTCTTAACACATTGCAGGTTCCCTCTATGCACACAGTGCCACCCAAGGTCCACCCCTCACCGCCACCCTTGCCGTGAGGGCCTGTGCCCACATGTGCACACACTTCAGAAGGTATCGGAAAGGATGGCCAATCATATATGTTTTGATAAGAGGTCAGATATACATTTGAAAACAAGGGAAATCTCAGTTTTTGCTCAGAAGAACAACAAGGAGTATGACCTTGAAGATCCAAAGGGGACACAATGTCTGTTCAAAGACATCAAGGATCTTTTTTGATTACTTGACTTTTCAACTAAGTACGTGATACACAGTTCTGTTGGTTATGGAGAAAACTGATTTCCTCAAAAGCCTTTCCAGGAAACGATAAACCTTCTTCCCTCCTGAAGAAGGAGGCTAGATTTGTACAAAATTCTGTGTTTATTTTTTATATATATAAAATAGCGTGGCTCTCACTTAAATTCCGATTTCTTGTAACAATAAAGTTGTTCTTGAGTCAGTTAACTTGGGAGAGTGATTTGGACCGCATGTATATTCTCCTCAGACATTCAAAAATAAGGGCCCCAAATTCATCTAGGGTGACAGAAATCAGAACAGTGGCTGTTGATGGCAGAGAGGCAGGGAGGGAACTGAAAAGGGCCATGAAGGAAATTTCTGGAATGATGAATGTGTTCTGTAAAGATAGAGATTGGGATGTAGGTTACACATTTGTCACAACTCATAGAACTGTACACTACAGATTATACTTGAATTTTTTTAAAAGGAAAGAAGGAAGGAAGCAAGAAGGCAAGCAGACCTCCAGTTAAACGTGGTAGACTGCCCACATTCATTATATCACCTCCTCTGGAAACCCCTCGAAAATAAGAGTAAAAGGATAATATCAATGCAAGCCCATGAAGAAAGTGGGACCAGGAGAGAAGACATCAGGGACAAGCGAGTTCATCCCATTTCTGAAGATGGAAAGTGGATGGAGGGGTAGGAATTGCCCAGATGGAGCTGAGGAAGCTGCAGCTGAAGTGCTGGGGAGAGGGCTGACCAAGACGCCGGCTTCTTCCCCTTCTGAATCCCGGGAGCCGCACGCCATTCCCAGGCAGGAGACTGGAGGTTTCCTCTTGGACTCTGGCACCTGGAGCTCCGTGGAGAAGCAGGTCCCACCCAAGCTTAGAGCGCTCATAGGAGCTTTTTAGCACCTTGAGCCTCAGTATAAATGGACAGACGTGAGAAATGCCTCTACCACGTAAGAAGGAAACCAAAGCAAACTGGGAAAAGGAACCCGGAGGAACCAGAGACAATGTGAGGAGTGGAATAAAACATTTAAGTAAAACTACAACTAACGTCTTTAGAGAGAAAAGAGAATACATTACACCCCTAAGAAAAGGATACTGTAGAAAAGAAACAGAGAACTAGAAATTGAAAATGTGATAGCAGAAATATTTAAAAATCAATAGGAAAAAAGGAAGATAAAGCTTAGTAAGTTTCCCAAAAAAGAAAACCAGAAGACAAAAGATTAAGGACTTAGAGGAAAAATCCAGGAATCTCATTTCTGGCTACTAGGAATGTCAGAGAGAACAGAGACGAAAGAAACGATCAACCTATACGAGAAAATCTCCCCACACTGAAAGACAGGGGTTTCCAGATTAAAAGGGTCCACCGAATACCCAGCCCAAAGATTTAAAGCACCCCCTCACCAAAGCACAAAGTTGTGAGATTCAGCACACCTGGGATGGAGAGAGTGTCCTGAAAGCTTTTAAAGAGAGAAAACAGTTTCCATACAAAGAAATAAGAATTAGAATGGCCCTTTCAACAGCTTCCTGTAAGCCAAACGGCAGTGGGACAGTGCCTTCAAAATTCTGAACAGAGGTGTTTTCAGCCTAGACTTTAATACCCACCAACAGTACCTGAGAGAAAAATAAAGACATTTTCAAACATTCTAAAGCATGTATCATCTATGCACCCATTTTTAGGAAACTGCGAGAGGCTACTGGTGGTCTAGTGGTTAAGATCTTGGGTTCTCATCACCATGGCACGGGTTCATTTCCTGGTCACAGAACCACACCACTCACCAGTCAGTTGTCGTACTGTGGCAGCTGCATGTTGCTCTGATGCTGAAAGCCATGCCACCCGTATATTAAATATCAGCAGGGCCACCCATGGTGGACAGGGTTCAGCAGAACTTCTAGACTCAGACAGACTAGGAAGAAGGACCTGGTCACCCACTTCCAAAAAATTGGCCATGAAAACCCTGTGAACAGCAGCAGAGCATTGTCTGATAGAGCGCAGGAAAGGGAGAGGATGGCGCAGACAGACCAGGCAGGGTTCAGCTCTGCTGTCCACAGGGGCGCTGGGAGTCAGAATCAACCCCACAGCCCCAACAACAAACTAGAGGTCATGCTACAGCCCAACAAGTGAGTGAAACAAGAAAGAAAATGATAAAGGATTCCAGAAACCGGGAGTAGAGGAAAGCAAGGAAGGGCAGCTCTTTCCCTCTGAGGTCAGACCTCCCCCCTGGAACTCACACCTGCAAGGCCTCCATCCCCTCCGCCTTGGGGCATCTCTCCAGCCCCCTCCCCCTCCCCCACTCCCCTCCACTTCAAGCCGTCTAGCAAAATCTGCCTGACCCGCTAAGGCTCTCAGCAGAGGCTGAAGGAATCTGTCTTCAAGCTCCTCTGCTTTCAACCTTCAAGGGCCTCTGGGCTAGGACACCAAAGAGCCCAACTAGCCTAGAATGAGAGGAGGGCAGAAGACAGAGAGGCAGGCACATATTCCTGTCTCAGTCAGCTGCTCTGTCCCTCTGATCTGGAGACCCTGAGGAAGGCCAGTTGCCAGGACCTTTGTATAACAGTGATGCAGGCTCGGCAAGCCAAGGAGTGGAAAGAAAGATTTCTTGGACTCTCAAGGTCTGGCAGTAGTGCTCTTTTATTCAGAGAATAGTGTGGAATAGCGTGGGGACAGGACCCATGGGCCGGAAGAGCTGCAGGCATGGGTTGAGGGTAGGGCTAAATTTAAGACATAGGTATGTGAGTTATCTCTTTACAAGACAAAGGAAAGAATATATAAAAAAAGTCGTTAAAATGGTATCAGTGCAGGTGGGGTCTGGTTATTGGGTGGCCCTATAACTTTAGATAAGAATCAGACCGGATTAAGTCAGGATGTCCTTGCCTGCCCCATTAAGAGTTTCTAGAGATAAGGTCATCCCCCCCTCTTCCTGGTGCAGAGAGGGAGACACCCCCACAGATGGAGACCTCCCTTACAAATGCAAATATTTCTTAACAAAGGGCAAGCAAATTCTACTTTGCAGAGTCTCCTTCCCGTCTGCAGCTTTTAAAAGTAACCAGCCCAAAATAATCCTCATCAACAGGACTCAACACATTTCGGTCAAACGTGGGAGACTTAAGACCACAGAATGCTCACTAGGTCAGGAGTGTCCCATTCAGCCCAGGGCCATAAGCATTTGGCAAAGGGAGAGCTGGGGAGGGGTTGAAAGAGCTCCTACCTCAAATAGGCCTTCTCAGGATTCTCCTCTCTCCTTTCCAGCTTCCATGTTTCATCTTCCACTTGACCAAGTCTCTCCTCAGCACCTTAGTCTGGAAGCACCTACCAGCTGTGGTGCGTGCACGCAACAGCTCAGTGACACTGACAGGACTGGGGACTGAAATTAGACAACAGAATCTCCAAAGCTGTAAAGACACCCTGCCACCTCAGCCCTCCTCTCAGCTCTGCTCCTAGCACCAACTCAGCCCTCTGCCCAAATAGTTCTCTTCTGTCGACCAGACCTGAGCTGAACCATGCGGAGAACCCACGGAGGTAGTCCTGCACCAAAGCAGACGGATTTTTAGTTCAGGTTCACTACTTGAAGCTATATTTCTTAATTTTTAAAATAATCCTGAAACAAACACAAGGTTTTTTGTAAACATTCAAAGAGTTAATGGCCTCGTTGAATCACATGTGGGAACTTCCAGCCCTCAGAAGGGCAGAGATACCTCCTGGTGCAAGACAGTCCCCGTGTCCCTGGGGCAGGAGTCACTCTTGGCTCCCAAAGCTGTAGGCACTGCTTTACGGCTCGCCTTTTCCGCGCAAGGAATAGCTTCCCAGCCCTTCCCCTAGCGGAATGTATTCTCTACTATCAGTGGTTTAAGAAGCAGTTTGTTTAACTATCACCTCAGCCAAACAAAAGACATTGCAGAAAATACTGTACCCTTGGAAGCTTTTAACAAAGGCTCTGGTAACACTTGCTTGCCACCTGTCAATCCTTAGCTTTAAAGAAGCGACAGGGGCCGGCTCTGTGGCCGAGTGGTTGAGTTCCTGCGCTCCGCTTCAGCGGCTCAGGGTTTCACTGGTTCAGATCCTGGGTGCAGACATGGCACCACAGATCAGGCCACGCTGAAGCGGCGTCCCATGTGCCACAACTAGAAGGACCCACAACAACAACAAAAAATATACAACTATATACTGGGGGGATTTGGGGAGAAAATGCAGAAAGAAAAAGAAAGTAAGATTGGCAACAGTTGTTAGCTCAGGTGTCAATCTTGGCGAAAAAAAAAAAGAAGCTACAAAGAAGAAGGGGCATTTTCCAAAGCGTTAACACGTTACTGGTATTCATTTTAGAAATAAGTAAGATTACAGAGGTCTGATTAAAGTTAGGTATTGGCTTTGAAATAATTAGGCACCGGCTTTTGAAGTAAATCAAAATTTTAGGCAGCAGCAACCACACGATCGCTTTTGAACACAAGTACAACATTCTGTACCATTGACAGGCTGAACGCTTTGACTGTCAGCTAACGGCCTCCAAGGCTGACGTGACAGATGGACAAGCCTACCCACTAAGCACAGTCACCGACAGACGCCCGGCCCTCTCCGCCCTCGCTCTTGGAGGCCCAGGCAGGCTCTGCTGACACCTGGTGGCAGACAGCAGGCAGACGGGACCAAGTCCAGAGCAGACGTCCCTCGACTCCACCTGCTGCCTGGCCTTCTAGTCTGTGTAATGAGTATTGGCTAAAACAGCTGGAAAGGTGTTATATTGGAGGAAGAGCTGCTCTGCAAGATGCCCAGATTAACGGTCGGCATTAATCAGCACCGGGAGAGAAGCCTGGGCAGGTGTCTAGAACATTCTACCTGCAAAATCTGCCTTGGCAAGATTTTTCTTCCCAAAGATTCTATTTGTTTGAACAACCTCTGTGTCCACCTCTGTATCCATTTATTCTACCGCCCCTACCCCCGCTCCCGTTTTAATCAAATTATGCCCAGAGAATAGAAAAAGGGAGGGCCTTATTCTTACAAAAAGGAAATTTAAATTGTTCTGCTATTGTTAATTAGCTCAGTCCTAATTGGGAACAATTCCAACCGGAAGAAAGAGGACATGTACAAGAAACATGTGGCAGGTAATTGCTAAGAGTCAGTTGCACCAGGAAAGGGGATGGGAAGGGAAGGATTCTTGGAAAATGAAAATGGAGTCCTTCCCTGGTTTCCAGGAATACTGCTGGGCTGTGTGGTTGGAGCCGACAGGTTGGGGAGAGAGAACTGGCACGCAGCGAGAAACACCTGACTGGTAGGCAGGGCCTGGCTCTGCTGCCCACCGCTTGCTGTGGGACAGCCCCTCGTCTGTGTCTAAATGTTCCCTCTGTGTAATAAGAGGAACAGTCTTCTTCGTGAAATAGCACCGTGCCAGCTCTCCCCCAAATACAGTATGTGCGTGCCAGGCACCGAGCCAGGTCATCCTACTGAAGCCTCAGGGCAAGTCTGAGAGGTCAGTGTTAATGTCCCCACTCAACGGGAGAAGAAACTGAGACCCAGAGAGGCTGAGCAGCTTGCTCAAGGTCACACCTCCAAGCTGGTGACACCGCTGCTGTCACCCAGGGCTGTCTGCCTTCAAAGCCAACGCTCCTCCCTTCTCATCGGGCTTGCTTAAAGCAAACACTGAAAGACAAATAATTCCAGAACATGCAAAAGTGCCCCATTTGCCTTTTTCAATTTGTCTAATTTTAAATGTCACCATGAGTTCACTTCTAGGTCACTTTTAAAACAAGCAACTTTGCTTTAAGGCAAGAGGGAAAAAAAAAAAATCCTGCTGTAACTTGTACAGCTGTAGAATCCACTGTTCAGATTTCTCCTCAGCTTCCCAGGGACAGTTCAAACAGAAACAAATGACAATCTAGGACACTGATCTTGCCGATGGTGAATAACCACCACGGCGTTTTTCCAGCTGGTAAAAAAGCCCCCACAGGCGGCGCAGGATGGCCTCCGGGCATACACAGGAGCTGCAAGGCGGAGAGGAACTGTCAGCTGCATAAAAAAGCAGGTGCAGCGGCAACTAGGTTCAGACCGATGAAAACAAACTGAGTGTTAATATTGCTCATCTCGTGTCCTCAGTTCCGTTTGAAACACACACGCATCCAGGACTGCTGGCCAATTTCTCCAGAGCCCAGGCTACATCAGGGTATAAATCTGGATGACCATTCTTCAAGGAAAGAAGCTTCTAGAGTTTATCCAATCTTCATGGGTCTACTTCGCTTTGAGATGAGCTTCAAGAATCTGTAAAGTTTTGCTTTAAAATTCAAATACAATCTCAGAGTCATGCATTCATTCAAGAAATATTTCTGCTGGCCTATTAAGTGTCAGGGACTGTTTTATATACTGGGGACATTCTAATAGCAGGAGATAGACCAGAACAATATATTTTTAAGTAGAGTTAGAAGGACAGGGTGTGCTGCAGGGGGCAGGCATTTGCTATTTTATGTAGGGTGAGCGAGGAGGCTTTCTTTAACGGCATTTGAGCGGACACCTGACAGAAATGAGGAGACAATGCCACAAATAACTCCGAGAAAAGGCATTGCAAGCAGAGGGAAGAGCAAGTGCAAAGGCCCTGGGGTGTGAGTCTGTTTGGCATGCACCAGGATGAGACCCATAGCCAGGTGGCTACTGCAGAGTGGGGGCAGATGCTAGATGAGCTCACAGAGGTGGGAGAGGCTGATCATGTAAGATCCTGTAAGCCTCAGCAGAAAATTGGCTTTTTCTCTGAGCGAAGGTCTTAAGCTGAGGCATGACAGGATCTGACTTATGTTCTAGAAGAATCACTCTGGCTGCTGGGTGGAGAATTGTAGTGGGGGTAGGAGTGGGAGGAGAGGGAGCCCAGTTAGAAGGCAACTGCAATAATCCAGGTGATGGATAGCGGTATCTTGGACCAGGTGATAGTAATGAAAGAGGTGAGATGAGGCTGGACACTGGATATATTTTGAAGATGGCACAAACAGGACTGGCTGATGGACTGGATGTGGGGTATAAGAGGGAAAAGAGAAATGATGCCAAAATGTTTGGCCTGAACAAATGGACAGCTAGAATTCTTTCCTTTGGTGGGGAAGACTAAAGAGAGACCAGGTTTAGGGAGAAAGCTCAGAAGCTCAGTTTCTAACATGTTAAAGTCTCAGGTATCTATTAGGTGACACCTGTTAAACACCTTAATGGAGAGTTCGAGTAGCCAGTTAGATATACAAGCGTGGGATTCATGAGAGAGATTTGGACTGTGGCATAAAATTGGGACTCCATAGCATCTAGTTGTTATTTAAAGCTGTGAGATGCAAGAGGTCATGGAGAGAGTAGATGTAATTAGAGAAGTCAGAGGACTGAGCCCTGGGCGTTCCAATGTTGAAAGCTTCAGGAGATAAGGAAGGACCAGCAAAGGAAAGGAGGACCAGTGGCCAGTGGAGCGCCAGGAAACCAAGTGAAGGAAGTGTTTGCAAGGAGGGTGTCAGTTGATTCCATGTGCCAAATGCTGCTCAGTTAATTTGAAGACAGAAAATCTTATTCTCTGCCAACAGAAGAGCCATTGTTGACCTTGACCAGAGCTACTTCAGTAGAACGATGGGGATGGAAGTCCAACCAGAGAGAGTTCAAGAGAAAACGAGAGGAGAGAGAGTGGAAACAGGAGGCTGTGGATTACTGTTAAGGAATCTTGTTGTAAAGGGAAAATGGGAGAAGTGTTGTGGGAGGGTCAAGGTGGGAGACATGACAGCATGTTTACATGCTGGTGGGAGTGACCTGGTGAAGAGGGCCGATGTGACGATGCCAGAGAGAGGGAGGACAAGCGCTGCGGTGCTGCTCACAGGTGCTTGAGAGACGGTGGGACGGACACACAGGTAGGACTTAGAAAGGAGCACAGCTAGTTCACCACCGTCACAGGAGGGCAGGCAGGGTACCCGGCACAGCTGTGAGGCGGGGGGACATGAGCAAGCCATCTTCTGATGGCCTCTATTTTCTGTGACGCAGGAAGCAAGTGTGGCAGCTCAGAGTGAGGAGGAGAGGAGGTGTGAGGATTGGGAGCACGGAGAGCGAAGGAACTAGGGAAATGTGGAACCGCAGAGATAGGAGCACACTCGACCTTCACAGTCGTGAATTAACACTTTATCAGCCAACATATGTTTATCCGGCCGTGTGCAGCTATTCCAGGGCAGATGTGGAGAAGGCAGAGAGTGGAACTAAACCTGGAGGGGTGTGGGTCGTAAGAGAAATGAGGGTGTGTAGAAAGGAATGACAATGGGGGACTGGAGAATCTTAATTAGGGGGAAGGATAGTGAAAAGATGGTAGGGTCCATTTACTGCAGGTTGGGTGGGGTTGAAGAATTGCTGGAGGGCGACACCAGAGGGAGAGAAATGGAAAGACAGGAGGCAGCGGTCAGAGAATGGGAGGCATGATACTGAGATTATGTCGTGGACTAGAGTGTGGTTACTGACGACACCTATGGCTAAGGTGTGACTGTAGGAGCAAGTGGCTGAGACAGAGCAGATGATAAGGATGGTACAATCAAGCTGGTCAGTGACCTCAGAGGCCCGTGGTACTGAAGGCTTGTCTGTGTCTAAAGAACTGAATTACGACGGAGCTGAAATGGACACAGCGACAGTGAGCAGGAGCTAAGATGGTCAAGGAACAGGAGGAGTGGCATGTGGGCCTGCAGGTGTCTGCAACGAGAGGGTGGGGAGGCAGGCAATGTGTAGTCTGATGGCATAGGGTGCAAAGCTGGGGTTAGAGGGACAAGGAAGGGCAAAGATTAGGAAATTAAATGAGATTTGTTTTTTGCTAAACAGAATTTAACACTGAGAGGATTGAAGATGACAGCTCTTGATCTTTGTGGCTCTCCTTTCTCACCAAGTGAGAAATGGGGTGGGAGGGGGGCGGAGGACTCCTCACAATCCTCGTCCTTACCACTTACCTCAGTCCTGTCAGAGAATCAGAGCCTTAAGAGAACTCCGGTCACTGCTTTGAGTGACCACAAGACTATCCTTGTTGGTGGTGGCATTTTTCCCATGTATTGGACTTCAGAAGACTGAGGCTAAAACTAGAAGCTTGAGTCTCTAAGGCAGCATTCCCAGAACGGCCTGCCTTCACCTATTTCTAAAGTCATATGACATCATCTGGGACCTGAAGTGATTTCCTCCATCTTAAATCTCGCCGCCTATGAACATTATTTACTGCATACTCACGTGAAGTGCCAGTGGCACAGAACGGAGCAGGGTCACTGCTCTCTAAAACCCACACTGCACAGCAGTGTGACACACATCCTGTGTGTTTCCTCTAAATCATTACACGTGAGATGATCCTCTCACTGCCTAACGATCAAAAAATGAGTCCCCAAAGGCCGTTATCCAAAGTCGATGTTAGCATTACAACCCAAAATGCACCTGTGTGGATGGGGGAACTGGCCTCAGGTCTGAGTCACTGAATAAATGTATCACCTTTGATGGAAAGGAATGACAAACGCTGTGCTCTCTTCCACCACATCCTCACCTCCCCTAAATGCTGGAGGTGCAGAGTGGAAGGGCAGGAGTGGCAATGGGCTTTATGCCGTGGTTTCAACGTGAGAGATGGGTACTTCCCAGGCCTGCAGAGACCCACCCCCACTGTCTTGGTGGTGGAGTTCAAAATATGAAGCCCAAACCAATTAAGTAAATTACTTCAACTACCTTTGCTAATCTGATTAATCACGAGAGTTTTCAAGAATAAAATGAAGGGTAACCAATAGTCAGAGCCCTTCCCCCAACACACACACACGTGCACCCCCACACACACACGTGTACACATGCACACACGATGAAAAACAGAAGAGCCCAGTTCCTCGGACACTGTCCTACTTGGACTCCTCTGCCCACTGGAGATGTGGTTCAGCAATCTTGGACTCCCGCCTGCCTGCTCCATTGCAGGACGTGGGAAAGCCTCGCTCTTCCCTCCCGTCCTCTCCTCAGCCAGCAGGCGCAGTTTTCCAAAGGGGCCCAGGGCAGGCCAGCTCTCTGGGTTTCCTACAGGCAAGAGCATCATCACCTCCCCGGCATGTGTCTGGAACAGGCAGGAAAAAAGGGAAATAAAACACCTCCACCATGGCAACAAGCTCCTCAAACTCACATAAAACTAGGCTTGGCTATTTAGTGGCGCTAAGGCCTCTATGTTCCTTTGGCCCAAGAAGAGACAGCAAGTTCTCTTCAACTGAGACAGGCAAAGATGCATGTAGAAGGGGTGCCAACCTACAAAAGTGGGACACTGTTGGCCTATGGTTGACAAACTTCCTACCATGTTCCTCCAAGGGCCTGATACCCTTGTTTTCAGGAGTGGCAGAACATGTGACGTGAAGCCAGAAGAAACCTGCCCTTTGGCTTCTCAAATTTTAGGCCTTGGGCAAGAGGCTTAGTATCTGAGAGTGTCAGGGTTCTCGCTTCCCAAATGAAGTCGCTGCTGCTGCTGCGCTGCTCATAATAAGCATCACAAGACATTTAATGAGCACTTGCTTCAGGCTGGGCCCTGTCTACCAAGTGCCCTGCAGGCATGTCTCACTAGATCCCCAAAACTCTGTGAGGTGGGCATTATCTTCTCCATTTAATGTACGTGGGGCTATTCACATCTCTATCCAACTCAGGGACTTAAATGAGATACTATATCAAGCACAGGCAGCATCTGGCACATAGTGCCCATTCAAAAAGAAAATGAGACTTCTCGACCATATTTAAGAGAATGGTAAAGTTTCAAAATACAGCAAGTGATAATGCTTTAAAATGCCTGTTTAAATAATGATATATTCTCAGAAAAAAAGAAAAAACACTGAAAATATGAACCCTAAGCTATGCAAAGGAGTCACCCTTGAAGAAGGGGATTTTTACTTTCCTACCTTCAAGTTGGTCGTTTTTAACAGGCAAATATTACTTGTATAACTTAAAACACACCAAAAAGATCAGAAACATTAAAAAATGTAGAAAAAATAACCCAGATGGAATATGCCAAAATGTTAATGCCAATTGCCTGCTGGGTTTTTTTCCTGCTTCTTTTAATTTCTACACATGCATTAGTTTTTACTAATTTTCTCCTAGTTAAGTTAAATATTACAGATAAGGCTTTTTACCACCTTCACCTTCTAATCCTAGTCCCCTCCCCAGAGTAATCAATGCTATCGATTCGGTGTATATTCTTTCGTGTATATGTACATATACATGTATATGATGTGTACATTCATGTAAACATACATACACACTATATTATCATTTTGTGCTTTTTTAAAAAATAAATGACCTCACAGTTTATGAGTCCCTCTGCAATTTCATCCTATCAAGACGTCCCAAAGACCGTCCCATGTCAGTAAATAATATGGATGCCCCTCATTGTATTAGATGAAGCAGTAATCCAGAATACAGATATACCACACTTTATTTAGCTAATCTCCTACTGACATCACTTAGGTGGTTTACAGTGTTTTTCTATTATAAGTAACACTGCAGTGAATCCCCTTATAAACGCCTCCTTCTGCAGGCAGGAGAGGGTTTCTTTGGGACACATGCAAAGAAGTGGAACTGGGTCAATACAATATGCACATTTGTTATTTTAATAGATACCACACCAGACTACTTGCCTAAGTACACGAATGTATACTCCCATTGGCAGCGTAGGCATACATGCCAATACTTATTACAAAACCCTTTACTTTTTGCCAACTTGAAGAATGCAAACAGTACCCTGTTGTGTTAATTTCCTTGAATAAGAGGATGTGCAGCTTTTCACATAAGTCATATGTTTCCTTTTTTATGAATTTCTTCTGTATAAAATATATCCATTTTTCTGTTGTACGTTTGTCCTTTTCTCAATGACCTGGAAGAGTTCTTCATATATTCTGGAAACTAATCCTTTGTCTACTTTATAAGTGCAAGTAGTTTCTCCCAGTCTTTGTCTTTCAACCTTTATGATTTTTTTTTTGGAATGCAGTTTTTCACATAGATATGCCAAATTTAGTAAATTATGGCATTTGCATTTTGTGTTTTAAGAAGGGCTTCTCCACCCCAAGGTCATAAATATAATCTATATTTTTTTCTAATAAGCTCATCATCTTGTTTTTCATGTTTATATAATTCATATGAAATTTTAGTGAATGTAGGAAATAGGGCCCTTAATCATTTTTGTAATGCCTAGCCAGCTGCTAAACATCCTTCTTTTCTCCACTGATTGCAAATACTACCTTTCTTATATACTAAGTTTCCGTATACATTAGTCATTTTCTATACTGTATTCTAGTCTACTGATTTTTTTTGGTCTATGTCTGTATCACTACCAAGTTGTGTTAATTACTACAGCTTTAAAATGCATTTTGATACCTGGTAGGCAATCTCCCCCACTGTTTTTCCAAATTGATCTTGGCTATTCTTGCACATTTACTTTTCCAAATGAATCTTAAAATCAATTTGTCAAATTCCAATATAAATCCTTTGGGATTTTGATTAAGGTTGCACTAAATTACAGATTAGGTAAAAACCTACATCTGAAATTTACCAAAACTTCCATCTTTGAACATGTAATCTCTCTCTCTCTCTCTACTTAGGTCTTTTATATCCTCTAGTAACATTTTATTGCTTTTGTGCACATTTCATTTTAGACTCATTATCAAGCACTCCTAAAGTCTTATTAGTTTTTGTAACTTGTCAGTTGATTCTCTTACATTCATATTGTCTGCAAACGAATGTTTTGCCTCTTTCTTTCCAATATCTGTGGTTCTTATTCCTTTTCTTATTGTATTGGCTACAATATGACCTGCATAACAATTCTGAATAGTACTGGGAATAGTGGTCATCCTTGTCCTTTTTATATCTAACAGGTTTGCTTAAACACTTCTCCATTAAGTGGGTTTTCTGTAGGCAACCTTCAACAAGTTAAGAGCATTCTGTTCTATTCCTAGCTTTTATTCATGCATAGAGTTGTATATCATCAAATGCTTTTTGGTACCTATTGACAAGCATAATTTCTTTCTCCTTTAATCCACAGATTTTGTGAATTACACTATGTTTTCTATAGTTTTGAACCAATCATCTATGCCTGGTAAAAGTCCTTTTTAGTCATAATATATTTCTATTTTTGATTTTTACATCTGTTTGTAAGGGGGGGGAAAGCCTATATGTAACTTTCTAATACAGAAAATAAATACACCAAATAAAGGATTATACATATATGTTTTTGCATTATTTATTGAAAAGAAAATTTACAGGTACATATGCTTAATTTTACTTAAAAAAGTGTGTAAATTGAATGTCTGCAAAATGAACAGATGGAATATGCTTTAACCTGTTCTTCTACTTATTAAATTCCTTATTTGACTTAATGCTGTCGCCATCCGTCCAGTCACTCACTCCAGCCAGAATCACTGAAGTCTCCACACCGCCTTCTCCTCCACCGTCCACACCCGGCCATTCACCAAGTTCCAAAACTCCTACTGGTCCTTCCACCTCACTCCTCTACTGGGAGGCCAGAGGACGGAATGGGTCAGGATTTTAAGACAGACCCCGCTCCAATCACATTGCACATTACTGCATTGCCTTGAGTAAATTACTTTACCTCTCTGGGCCCCAATTTCCTCATCTATAAATAGATATGATACAATCAAGACTGAAGAGCCGCCATAAAAACGAAATGAGATAATATATGTAAGGTACCTAACACAGTGCTTGCCATCTACTGCATGACCAAATGGTACCACTGTCCCAAGGTCTGCTCTCCTCTGCTGTGCCCTAGCTCAGGCCTTCCAGTCTTCGCCTGGTCTGTGACGAGCGTCTTCTGGTCTTTCTGCCGTCTGGACACTGCTGCCAAGCTCGTTTTCTGAGATACAAATCTAACCATGTCATTTACCAGACTCAAATCTTTCCACTGGCTCCCACTACCCGCTAAAGTTCCAACTCCTTAGCACGACTTGTAAGGCCCAGCTCAACCTCCCTTCTGGCCTTATCTTCCTCCACTCCATTCCAAGTGCGTTACCCTCCAGGACATTGATACTTGTACTTTCTATTGAAAACCTTTGGCTTTTTCACAGTACTTTGCCTTTACATCTGCTATTGCCTCTTCCTAAAAGCCTTTCCTTTATTTTCTACTAAGCAGAAACTCCTATGCAATCTTTTAAGACAAAGTGCAACTGGGACTTCTTTTAAAATAAAAATTAATCCCACACAGAATTAATTACCCCATCATCAATGCCTCCGTAGCAGTTGTCACTGCTATTATATTAAAATTACTTGCTTATATATCTTTCGCTACTCACTGAGGCAAAAAGTGTGTCTTATTTTATTCTTTATTAACTCCTGGGTCATTTGTGCATTCAGCACTTTGTTTAATGAATGATACAAGGAATAAAATAAAATTTGTTTTTAATAAGCCTCTATTAAATCTTTCAACAAAGCAGAGTATCTTCGGATTATGTTAACTAGACTGTGAAAGTTGATTTTTTAAAAAGAATGAGTTTTCTTAAGTTAACCTTTACCATATTGAAACCATTTTGCCCTACTGGCAATTTTAAGGGTTCATGGAGTAATTCTAGAGCAAATTAACCCCTCTAGGAATTCGGATTAGGTACACGCTGGCTGAGAGAACCCTCTGAAACTACTACTCTTCAGCACTGATAGTCAGCCATTATTAGGAACCAGAAGTATTACATTATTTTGAAACAATGTATCTTCCATGTCTTAGATTTGGTCTCAATGAACAATTTTGTTCCAGAAGAGCAAACATCTTGCTACCTTCTCTCTCCAAATAAATGAGTTTGGTTCTATTATAGTTTGCTCCTGAGGTCAGGAAACACAGCTCAGACAAAGACATTTCAGCAATGTTATTTGTGTAGGCTGAAATATGAAAAGAAGAAACCCTCTTACATCAGAAAACTTCCCTAAAATATACACAATTCAATTTCACGTATAGTGGTGTGTATCACTGTGAGCGAAAAGATGGCACTGATGGTCATAAGAGACCCTTAAGATCTCTGCTAGCTGAAGAGAGTAACAGTGGCTCTAATTAGAAACTATGGAAAAAATACAGAATAAACAGAATGACCTTAGTCTTATCTTCTTTTTAAAGAACCCAATATACAAGCCATCAAAGTAACCCTTAATCTCAGGAAAACAAATTATGACTAAAGAACCAATATTCCATGATGATTTTTGAGTAACTTTCTTTCATTTAAAAAACATCAAATGTTCTTCTAATAAGTATCTTATTTTACAATAAGAAAGAAAGAAAAAATGACCCCTGCAGAGAGAAAAAACACCACAGATTTTAGCTCAAATAGCAGAGTCTGGGATTAATTTTTTAGGTTTATTTGTCAATTTCAAAAACTCACTAGTGGAATAAAGAGCTTAATATAGGTATGCAAAAAGGAAGCCTCGTGAGGTTTTCACCAGGATGAAACGGGATTAGCTTTGAAGTTCTTATAATCTTCTTCACAGAAGAATGCAATTTCAGTTTCATTGGCTGAAAAAAAGAAAAGCAGAAAGGGGAAAAAAATTTTAATGTAAAACTAGCTTTTAAGCAAGTATGGAAGTCCATATTTGATTCAGTGCTTTAGACGCCTAAAGTGAGAAAGATGAGTCATTTGTCTGGTTTCACATTTCACCAAATCAACAAGAAGTATAAGTTGTCGTTATAAGAATCTAGAATTCAAATAACTTAAAAGTGAAAAGAAAAATAGCGAAAGAAATTAAAAACAAGAATTAACACAAGAATCTGGTTTTCAGGAAATCATACAATTGCTCATGTACACTCTTCCTAACAATCCTAGAAAATAACAAACCTGTATTTTTTTCAAATTTGCTACTCAGTTACTGAAGGAGGAGGAAAAACTCTTTTCTTCTCTGAAATTAGCCTGTAGGTATAATAATTTAATACTTAGAGGATCAGTAGAATATTTTACAGATCACTTTACATTCTCCCTCATGACCCATCAAAATATGTGTCTGAAGAAGTTAATTTTTTGCCTGCTTATGATTAATTCATGAGGCTTCAACAATATGCAAAGCGAAAGACACAAATTGGCTTCCACCGCAATACCTTCAAATACCTCTAATTATTCACAGGGGACATGGCACAGCTACAGGACCCACAAAGGTTCAGAGCAGTCACAATGCTTTCAACCTAGCAGGTCAAGGACTCCGTCTTCTAAAACAATAAGTCAGCAACATTATTAATTCAGACTGGAGACAAATCTGATGGAAAGCCTTCCAATTATTAAACATGCAATTCTTTAAGGTGTTGCGCCAACAAGTTGCACATTCGTTTTTTAAATTAAACCAGAAGTTAATACAGTCTGCTTAGCTTTTACAGAAAGAGCAAAAGGGCCTGCAGAATCTCGACAAGAAAACAGACAAGATTATTTGTAATGAATACTGATCACTCAATTAACATATCCTCTAAAAACAGACAAGCAAAATTCTTCAAGCCAAATAAATAGGATAAGGGAGGATGCCAAGAATTACCACCGGTCTCTTGGTCTACAACGCTCATCTCATCACTGGAATTTATCACAAAAGAATGAAAGAGCTCAGCATGACATTTCATTAAAAATGCTTTTGCTGGTTTGAAGAATACCAAATTTAATGTTTCTCAATCAAAAGTTACCCGTGCTCATTAGAGAAAATACAGAAATGTTGAAAGAAGAAAATAAAATCACCCATGGTCTCAGATCCTCATTCCAGTCCTACTACATCTTTAAGATTAAATGAGGATTACCTTGATGAAAATCAGACTGCAAACTCCTGTCACAGTGAGCCTGGGGGTGGAGGGGCGAGACACAGCAGGAGGAACTAGGCATCAGTGAGGGGGGGCTGTAAGCACATGCACCCCGGGCAAACGGTAAGTTAACGGACGGTTAAATTTTACAAGAAAATAGCATTTAAAAGAACTGCTAAGAGGCTCCACACTTGGAGTCAATAAAATGCTGCAAAGGGGGCTACAAAAAATTCAATATTCAAAGAGGAGATATTTTGAGATCTCTATATAAAAAGCTCCTTTTCTGAAGGGAAGCAAGCCCTAAGGTAGACCTATATAATTTGCAAGTGACTCTAATCATCCTCCTAATGGAGAAGCAGCAAAAGCACTGTTCTTAATAATCACGATGCCGGGTTGTCTGCAGATGTGCTATTTACATACAGACCTTCACAGGATGCTTTGCCCACACGGCAGTTGGCTTCATACAGGCGAACTGTAATTAGAATGTCCACTTACTGCATTGACATTTATCTGCACCCCTTTTGAGAAACTAATACATCATACAGCTCTTCAGTACGGTAATAATAGGTTCAGAATAAGCTGATGTAAAGAAAGGTCAAAACAAAAACGCTTTGTCAGTCACATAGGTTCTCTTGGGTCTAATTAACTGATCGATCAATCCATTATTTATGTAAAGTATTTATGCCATCTCTCATTATACAGGCTCAAAAGGAGATCATCTAAGGTAAAGATTTTATTTTCAGACAAATGCATTTTTTCAAGAAAACTAGATTGACAAATGGGTTAGACTCAAATACGCCGGGTTGATAAAATTTTTCACCCTTAACAAATTGGAAAACAACATATAAATTAAAAGTCATCCTGAGCACTTAAAGACATAAAATGGATTTTAAACTTCAGTACTGTGGTCCTCAAACAGAAATAGAAGACGATGATTTTAAAGTCTGTAAGACTCTGTTGAAAATGTTGGAGAGAATGATTTCATGTCCTTACACTGCAAATTTACTTGCCAATTAAAGTGAAAACGAATTATGAAAGATTTTCAAGACCTCTACATAATCATTCTTTCCATCATTATCCCTTCACTTCTTGCTTCCCCAATTCTATTTAAAATGGCTCCGGAAGAACCCTCAGGAAGTCTACCGTGTGCCGGTCCCCTAGGGCACCTGATTTTAAATTAAATGTGCTGCAGGCGGCCGTGCACTCAGGTGCACAGTGCCTTGGCATGCGAATCTGAAATGAATGTGCAATCTAAAATCCAATAAATACATTGCCAGTTCATCCCTTTGTCTTACTGTCAAATGAAATCAAGTAAGAGCCCTCCAAATACATCTGTGGATCATTTTAATACTGCCTTACAAGTTTAATGAAATGAACACAAGCCAGACATTCGAACTCTGGATATGTAATTAATAATTTTATAATGTTTCCAAATGGGTCATACACACACACACACCTTCAACAGGAAATTAATAATAATGACTTTAAGTAAAAGAATATAAGAAAAAAATTAAATGTAAAATCTTAAGAAAAATTAAGTGTAATTAAATTAACTAACTCCTCCATGAACTTATCTCAGTAAACTCACCTATGGACAAAGATTTACTGCATAGTTTCTGAGTCCCTAGTCTCATACTACTCAGCACGAAAGTAGTGTACGGTCCAGCAACTGTCGTCTGAGAAAGGAGATGAGACCTGTGTGCTGACTTTGTGGTACAGGTAATGAATGACCAGGGTAGGCTGTATGTGATGATAATCGCAGGTTATTGCCAATAAAAGTACGGGCAGGTAGGGGCCAGCCCAGTGGTGTAGCAGTTAAGTGTGTACGTTCCGCTTCGGAGGCCCGGGGTTCGCCGGGATCCCGGGTATGGACATGACACCGCTTGGCAAGCCATGCTGTGGTAGGCATCCCACATATAAAGTGGAGGAAGATGGGCACAGAGGTTAGCTCAGGGCCAATCTTCCTCAGCAAAAATAGGAGGACTGGCAGCAGTTGGCTCAGGGCTAATCTTCCTTTAAAAAAAAAAAAATACGGGCAGGTCAAGGTGTGGCTTCTGCAGCAATTTGAGACCAAAAGGACAATGTTTCACCCTCTCTCCTGGTCCAGGAGTGTATCCTATCCCTTCAAGTTTCACAGAATCCTAATCCACAAATCATTCAAAACTGCGCTCACAGCTGAGCTCTGTTTCTGAGTTTTTGCCAAAGGAGGTCAACAATCCAGTGAAGAGCCCCAACTTCTGTGCTGTTTATTTCATATTTGCTTCAAACGTCTGTTTTAGATCAGTTGGCAGAGATTTCAAACTCCAGTGTGAAGAAAACAAACAGTGAAATAAATCTGACCTTTGACAGGATGGACACTGTGATTTCCAACCACAGCGAGGGGAGGGTGAAAAGGGAGGAGCAATCTAGGGGAGGTTCATTCTGACCCCTTGCTCTGGACTTCCAAATTCCCTGCTTCACCGAGGACCAGACTATGGCTGTTTCTGTGTTAAGGTGAAGGACAGCCACCTTAACATGCCGTCAAAGGAGGAGAGCATGTGTGCCCTAAGATATTACTACCCACAAAAAGAATGGGAAGGTGACCCGAACTTCAAGCAAACACAAATCAAACACGATCCTGATAAAGAAGTGAGAGCCGGAGAAGCCTCCAATATTAGCTGTCCATCCGAGATAACCAAAAGGTGCTGGGCACAGAGGCAGAGTTCTAGTCCTGAACAGAAGACAGGAGTGACGCACAAAATGAAAACAAACCACAAAGGAGTTTTGGACTTATTACAGCACCTGGCTAGACGCGAACTCTTCCCTCAGATAAGCATTTACAGTTTGGCCCCTCTATCTTATTTTAAAATATTTCCAACAAAACACAGCTGGCTTTAGAAGAGTTCCCCTGCCACAATTTCTCTCCTAAACCAGAGAGGATTCAAAAGATAATAGTAGTAAAATGTAGCAAAATGAAAGACAGAAAGTATCGCCAAAAACCTTACATGCCAATTTATTACTTAGGGGAATTAGTCCATAAAACTACAATTGTTAATAACAAGGTAAGAATCTTTAAATCATAAATAAAAATTCTAGGTAAAGCCTGCTTCTTCCCTCCACAAACCAAATCTTTTGACTTATGTGTTTTAGCAGCAAGTCCGCAAGCAAAAACTTCCCCCTTGTCAGGCGGAGAATACACAATTGGGATCTGCAATGCAGATAAGAGGTCAGGGAAGGAACCAGAGAATTGCTCTGCGAGAAAAGAAATCTTCAAACAAGTTCGTTCACCTAATTTCCCCCCTCACAATCTTTCTTTTCCTTTCATGAATTTTGCAGAAAAGTCATAATGATAAATTTGTTACATTGGCATTATTCCCATGGCAACCGGCTGTGACAGCAGAGTGACAACTCTACAGCAAGATCAAGTGATAAAAAGGGAGAGAGTGATGACTTAGAATTTTTCTCTTAAACCTCTTAAAAAACCTAACCAGACACAGCACGAAGGGAGGGAAAATTCTCTAGAAAAATCGCACACTTCAAGTATCATTTTTCACAACTCTGCTCCCACTTAGAATTTTTTGTTGCTCTCCAAGGACCACGACCTCCTTCCCCGCGTGTAACTGTGGCTTGTTCTCCAGGGTACGGCCAACATTGCTCTAGGGAACAACAAGGCACATGCAGGAGAGGACATCGCTCCTGGCAGGGACTGAAGCGGCCCTTGGCCAGGGCTGCGGGCTTGCCAAGGCCAGGGGCAGTTTGAAGTTCTCGTGGAGAACCCGTGAAAAGGCTCTGATTCTGACCCAAGACCTCTGGCCTTAAAACAAGGACAACAAAAGAGGGATTGGATTCTCACCTTTATAGGTGGTCATTACATAAGTCCGAAATTAATGACAATTAAACCAACTCATTATTTAATTAAATTCAAACAGCTGCCCATTGCCTTCTCCAAATGGTTTCCAAATGAAAGAAGTATCTTTGAGGTTTTTACATGCATTGCTCCAGATGCCTCCATATCCATTATTTTATTTATTTTTTTTTTAAAGATTTTATTTTTCCTTTTTCTCCCCAAAGCCCCCCATTACATAGTTGTATATTCTTTGTTGTGGGTTCTTCTAGTTGTGGCATGTGGGACGCTGCCTCAGCGTGGTTTGATGAGCAGTGCCATGTCCGCGCCCAGGATTCGAACCAACGAAACACTGGGCCGCCTGCAGCGGAGCGTGCGAACTTAACCACTCGGCCACGGGGCCAGCCCCAAGATTTTATTTTTTTCCTTTTTCTCCCCAAAGCCCCCCGGTACATAGTTGTATATTCTTCATTGTGGGTCCTTCTAGTTGTGGCATGTGGGACACTGCCTCAGCGTGGTTTGATGAGCTGTGCCATGTCTGCGCCCAGGACTCGAACCAACGAAACACTGGGCTGCCTGCAGCAGAGCACGCAAACTTAACCACTCAGCCATGGGGCCAGCCCCCTCCATATCCATTCTTTTACTCAGCCTTTCCGACAACCCTCCAAAACAGGCTTAATTATTTGTTTTGTTTTACAGAAATCAAAATATAAGTTCAGAGAGGATAAACGGCTTACAGAAGGTCATGAAGCAAGTAAAATGTAGAGCCTTCATTCAATTTTCTCCAACTTTAGAAGTTCATTCTTTAAAATTGGTTCCTTAATTTACAAGTGATACATGTAAACTCTATAATTTAAATTACAAAAGCAATTACATAATATGGAGGAGAAAGGAAAAATCAATTGCTGGCAATGCCACCACCCAGAGAAACCATTACTGTAATTTCGGTATATGATCTTTTCTCCATATGCACATACAGACATGTAAATATGTACATTTTAAACAATAATGGTTTAAATGGTTAAAACCTACTTCACAGAATATATTCTATTTCCATTCGATAGATAAAGCTCTACATCAGTGATTCCCAGACAGAGAAGGCGAGAGAGACCCCGCCACCCCTCTGAGGCATATCACAACCTCAGGGGAGTCACAGAGCTTGGGGAAGCACACTCCTGTTGGTTGGTAATAGACATGACAGAAAGTTAAGTTTGTGAAAGTCTTACTGGTCAAACTGACCTACAGAAAGTTAGAGATCACAAACATTCCCACAGTAGTACAAGAGAGTACCCATCTCCCAACACTGCCTTGGGTGCAAACCACTTCTCTGCATGTCTGCTAGTCTTATAATTACTGCTTGTCCAAGGTCACCCAGAGAGTAAGTGGCAGAATCAGGCTGTGAACTCAAGCTCTCTGACTCCAGTCTCTAATTCTTTTTTTGCTGAGGAAGATTGGCCCTGAGCTAACATCTGTTCCCAATCTTCCTCTTTTTTTTTTTATTGCTTGAGGAAGCTTAGCTCTGAGCTAACATCTATGCCAACCCTCCTCTATTTTGTATGTGGGTCGCCACCACAGCACGTCTGACAAGTGGTGTAGGTCTGCACCTGGGATCTGAACCCGCGAATCCAGGCTGCCAAAGCAGAGCACGCTGGACTTTAACCACTATGCCACGGGGCCGGCCCCCAGTCTCTAACTCTTAACCACCAGACTAATATACGACATAAAATAGCTTCTATTTTCATATGCATTCTCTCATTCTAATAAGGTTGAACTATTTTTCATATGTTACCTATTTCTTCTACCGGTAGAATTTCTTGTTTATCTTTTTCACACTGATTATAAGAGCTCTTTATAATGTCAGGCTAATAACTTTTTACTTGTCATATATGCTGCAATTGTTTTTCATAGCTCATTGCTTCTCCTTTAACTCTGTTCACAATTTTTTAGTTTTTATGTGGTCAGATCTATCACTCCTCCCCACTTGATGGCTCTGCCTTCAAGGTCATGCTTAGCGAGCTCTTCTCTTCCCCAAGATTATGAAACAGTTGAGCAACGTTTTTTAAAAAATTTTTTCCATTATGACATTTAATCCAACTAGAATTTATTTTAGAATAAAAATTGCGATAAGAATTTAAATTTTATTTTCCTGCATGCTTTGGCAATGGACCTGACATCATTTTCTGGCTAACTCATACTTTTCCCACTTATTTGAGATGTCAAAACTTTATTATACTGCAAAATCTTACTTTTTTAGTTTGTTTTTGGATTTTCTGGTCTTTCCCATGGAGCTGTCTGTCAATTCCTACAATCAATACCAGTCTGTTACATTCATTATATTTTTATGCTTCAACAACAAGCAGGGCTAGCTTCCAGTTGCCACTTGCCTCAGTAACACAGGTGCCACCTGCTATAATAATATAATAGCATCTGAAGAAATAAGTGCCACAATAACAACTGTTTTTTCAAATAATAGCAATCAATCTTATGTATTCATAATATGGAAAGACACCAAATCTAGCAAATGGTGTAGACAAACACAGAAAACAAAGTCTAAGATTTCATAACGTGTTATTTAAAATCCTATTTAAATTGGAAGATATGTCAGAAACACTTTAAGCCTCATGTGTCATTCAAAAGTGAATTCCTGACATATGGGACTAAAATAACGCAACAGAACACCTGTCCAAAAAATTGAAGCCTTTCGAATACGGACCTCACTTAGAGTGCTTCTTAACCAGTGCATACAAATAATTATAAATGTGCTTGTGTGATTTCATTAGAGTCACTGACCCCAAACATATGTCAGAGGCATAATGCCTTCACCTGCTCATACTTCTCTTAAAATCTTCACTCCTCTTGCCAGATCATCTTTAGGTGCACATATAAGTAGAATTAGAGTGACATCTAATGGTCACAAAATGTGTCACAAAGCACTTCTTTAAAACAGAACTATTACATGTATATTCCAGGTTGAAAGGCTAAATCGGGCAAATTCTCAACCGCACACACTAGGCTCCTATTTGAAATTCCATGACTGGGTCGGCCCTGAGTGATTTGGATGACTATCAGATAGCACGCTGCGTGTTAGCCAAACAACATCTCACTACATTATTCCACATTAGTTCTACCAGGTCCGTTTCTCTCAAACCATCAGTTCAAATGATGCTGATAAGAGTAAGTAGGTTATTAAGTGAGTAATAACCTGTCAATCACTTAAAATAACCCTCAGCAGAATTCTGAGCACACCTTCTTAGAAGAACTATTTGCATTGCGAGCATTTGGAGAGCAGATATCCACTGCCCTCAGTCAAATGATCTGAATGTACATCATTCTCGTCCTCGTCCTCGGAATAATTATCAGGAGGTGTAAAGAGTGCCAAGGGTAGCATTTACTCTGCAGTGAGTTATCCAAATATAATCAGCCAGGTGTCCCCACACAGCCCGGGAAGGCAAGAGCCCCCTCCAGCACCGCCCGGCGCTCTTTCTCACCGATTCCAGCTGCTTGCAGAGTGCCGTCTTCTTTCAACAGGAGTCTGTCGTCGTCTTCCAAACTCAACACAAGTTCATTAGTCTAGAAAGAAAGAAAATCTGCAGTTTATCAGTACTTACAGGTATTTCATCTTTGGCAAGATTTCTCAAAGACAGAATTGTTACTGTGGGTCAGAGCAATAATCTGAGTCACATTCTACTCCCATTACTGTAAGGAGCAAAGTGGACAGAGTACCTACTAGGTGCACGCACTATGTAAGGCACTGGGGAGACAGGGCTACAGCTCAGAGCTTTGGAGCTCGATCTGGGTGAAAATCCAGGCTCCACCAATGCCAACTGTGTGTTCTCAACAAACACACAGCCTTTCTTAGACTCACTTTCCTCCGCTGTGAAAAAGGGGGGAAAGAATGCATCTTCTCTAGTGCCTTGTGGCGAGGATGACATGAGATGAAGCATGTAAGACCCACAGCACAGCGTGAGTCGCGTAGCAAGCATTCTCCACATTAGTTGTCACTGGTCTGTTGTTGTCGTCCTCACCAGCATCATCATCTCATCTCATTCTCACAACATTCCAGGAGACATCAGAGAGGTTAATATATAGGCCCAGAGTACACGGCTGGTCAGCCACGGGACTGAGGTCCAAGCTCTGCCAGTCTGACTTCCAAGAGAAGCAAGTTTACATCAATGGCCAAAGTCCACATCTCTGAAAACCTTGCCCATCTAATAAGCACTGATCATATTAACCGTAACATTTCTCAGGGTTGGGGGTGGATGAGTTTGCTCTCCAACGATATCTACAAATCCAGTTAAACATTATAACTACAGGAGAGAATTCTGAGATGATATCTGCCCCTAAACAGCCCATGGAGGTGACCACTAGTTGGGCACACAGTACCACTTATCAACCAGAACAAACTGGTTAGCTAGAATGTGGCTGAGAGGAAGAGGCAGCAGAAAGCCCTCTCTGGGCCAAAACAGACGGCCCAGAAGCCACGCTCCACGGGTCACAACTTCACCCCCTGGAGAGCACAGGGGCTTGAGCTCCAGAGCACACAGATTAAAAGGGAAAAAAACTCATTTTAGAATAGGTAATACATACTCATGATACAAAATTCTCCAAGTACATATGGAGGGAGGGAGAGAAGTCTCCTCCCACCCCTATCCACCAGTTCCCTAGTTCTCCTCCAGAGAACTTGCACTGATTCTTGTGTCTCCTTCCAGAGACCACCTCTGTACGTGGACACGCAGGCAAAGATGTGCACGTAGACTTTTTCACAGAAACAGCAGCATATTATCTGCTGTGTTCTAACATCTTCTTTCTCTTAAAATCATTCAAAATTAGTATAAGAGCTGCTTCATAATTTACGACAGCTGCAGCATGTTCCATTGAAAGGACACACACACACTCTCTCTCTCCCCTTCTCTCCCTCCCGCCCTCCCTCCCTCTCTCTCAGTCCCTGTGGATAGACATTTAGGTCGTTTCCAATCTCTTGCTATCATAAACAATCCTGTAACTGATATCCTTGTACGTATATCATTTTGCATAGATACAAGTTTTATCTGTAAGATAAATTCCTGGAAGTAGAATTGGTGGGTCAGAAAGCACACGTGACTTGTATTTTGACAATTCTTGCCAAATTACTTTGCAGAGAAGTGGTTCCAATTTAGGCTAATGCTACCAATCACTGAGAGTACCTGTTTCCCACACCCTCGCTGACACGGTGTATCATTAACACTTTCGGAGCCGGCCCCGGTGCTCTAGTGGTTAAGGTTCAGGGCTCTCACCACCACAGCCCAGGTTCGCTTCCCAGTAATGGAACCACACCACCCATCTCTCAGTCGTCATACTGTGGCGGTGGCGGCTCACATAGAGAACTAAAAACTAACAAGTAGGATACACGATCATGCACTGAAGCTTTAAAAAAAAAAAAACACCTTCTGATCTTTGCCAACCTAATAGATATAGGTTAAGTGTATTCTTAATTTGTATTCATTTTATTATGAGTAAAGTTGTGAATACTTTGTTTTTTAATGGACTTGTAGGTTCCTTTTTAAAATAGAATTGTAGAGTATCATTATATACTAAGAAAACTAGGCCTTTTCTATAATATGTTAGAAAATTTTCCTCCAGTTTTCATTTGTTCTTTGATTTTTCTTAGAGTGTTTTCTTATTAGAAGGTGCTGAATGTTTGTTGGATAAATTAACAAAGTAAAATGTATCAATCTTTTATGGTTTCTGGGTTTTCTATCATACTTAAAAAAGCCTTCACTCTATGATTACTTCTAAAATTCCATATTTTCTTCAAATATTTTTATTAGTTTCATTTTTTTAAACTTTGAATTATGGGAATCGCAAACATACAATGTATACAGAAGAGTATAAGGAACCCTCCATGTCACCATCACCCGGCCTGAACAAACTATCCACTCACATTCAATCTCTTTCATCTCTTTCCTCACCTATAGGTTTCATTTTCACATTTAAGTCACTAATCCAATGGGTATTTATTTCGGCATAAAGAAAAGGATATGGATTCAAGTTAACTGTTTTCCAGATGTCCACCAGTTGTCCCAATACCATTTATTGAATCCTCCATATTTTCTCCATAGAGTTGAAATGCCATATTTACTACACACTAAATTCCCATATATATTTGGGTCTATGTTTGGACTTTTAATTCTGTGCCACTGAACTAACAGTTCACATGACAGTACCACACTATTTTTAATTACTAAAGTTTTATAGTATGTCTAATAGATGCTAGGACTAGTCACTCTCATTCTCTTCTTTTTCCCAACTATTCTTCATTATTTATTTTTTGCATATTAGTTTTATAACCAACTTTCTTTAGTTTATATTCATATGTATATACGCAACTCTGGTTATTCTTTTATTGAGGTAGCGTTAAATTTGCAAATTACCTAAAAGAGAACTGACATTTTCATGCTGCTGCATGTTCCCATCCAAAATATCCTAAGCATTTCCATTTTTAAGTCCTTCATTCACGTTTTATTTTTTGTCTAATTGAGGTAGAATTTCACACAAATAAAATGCACAGATCTTAAGAGTAGTTCATTTGATGAGTCTGGACAACTGAATATCTTCACTAGCATTTCAAAATTTTCTTCTTAAAGATACTGCACATTTCTTCTAAGGTTATTCCAGGGTATGATTTTTTCCTTTCATAAACTTTTAACAAGTATAGCTATCTGGTTTCCAAACTCATGAAATAGCAGATAGAAATTAGAGTTTTTATTTCAAATCATTTTAATAGGAATTATTCTGACTTTACAAATAGCCTACTGATTACAATCTACAATATACATACAAATACATTTTCTTGATAACCATAAATCATATTATGGTAATTATTTGCCCTATACTGTTGATTCATTCATTCAACAAACACTGGGCTCATAGTCTAAACAGGAGGCTCTGGTGGGAAGGTATCCAGACAGCCTTTTTATCGTGATGACGGGAAGAAATTTCTGTAGACACCTGGTAATTGTAATTAAGAAAGTCTGTAAACCTAGAAAATTGGGGAAATGGGGAAAATGCCTTTTGTGAACAAGTTCTTTAAGACACAGGATTTATTTGGAAGTCTCTCTCTTTGGCTGAGGAAGGAGATTAAAATTACAGCTGGATTGGAAAACTGACAGGCTAGGCCAGTGATGCTTATAGGCCCTGCACACAGGGAACAGAATGCAGATGGCGAAAGTAGAAAAATATGTGAGAGCTGGACAAGGCGCAAATGGGCACATGTAGGTGAAGTTTTTCTGAAGTTTTAAAATTGTATCAGTAAAAATACATTGATCCTTTTCTTTATAAAAGTTGAAGAGGAAACTTGAAGAATCATTCCCAAGATACCTAGTCTGTACTTAACCAGAATTGTTATGGTTAGATAAAAGTTTATAAGGCAGATTCCAGAAACATTCTAAGTGACTTAATTTGTTTTTGGAACCCCTCCTTAAATAAATACATTGTTCAACTGGAAAAATAAGCCCTAATTTTATAACTCTAACATACCAGGATGGAACGTGTTTTAAATATAAGAAACAATTCTAATATATTTCCAACTATAGGACGAAAACTTACTGATTTTTAAAAATGTCATAAAATTGATTATTTGAATATTATGAACTAGATCTTCATTAGGATAAATAATCTACTAATTATTCCTTTTAGGAAACATGAGCATATGAACAAGCCCAACAATGTAAAAATGCAACAATGAATTGAGAATGACAGACACACTCTATTTGACAACCTTGTCAAAGAGCACATTGTTTCATTTTAGCTTTATTTTATATTTATATACATTTTCCCCCCTCTTCAATAAGACCAAGCTTCTTATTCCCCACAGTTTAGAGACAAGGTTGTAAACACTTCTGGTCTGCAGAAGACAAAGTGGATGGAGTCTGGTCAGATACAGTGGAGGGACCTCTAGCATCCACACGAAGTGCAGACTCCACACCACAGCCTCAGACACACGTGAGCACTAAATGTAAGGCATCTGACGATGGACATTGTCAAATTTGTATATACAATCCTTGGTATAAAACAATGAAGTTACTGGGAAGAACCAGCCTTGCCAACGCCTCAATTTCAGCCCAGTGAAACTGATTTTGGAATTCTGGGCTCCAGAACTATAAGAGAATAAACATGGGCTGTTTCAAGCTACAGGAAAAAACCAATTTTTTTAAGTTACTAATTCACAGTCAACAGACATACCCTCACGCCTGTTTCTTGTAATCCCTGGTATACATTTATTTGAAAGCTGATTGAGTTTATGGAGGGCATCTATGACTAGAGAAGAGAATGAAATTAAGTGAATTCATAAATAAACACTTCATTCAAAAATTGTATGGAAACATCCCTATGAATGAGGCATTGTGCTAGGTATTGGAGACAGGAAGACTAAGATACGGTCCCTTGTCCTTGAGTAGTTTGTATAATAGAGTAAGATTACTGCTTTAATGAGGAGTCTATACAAGATCACTGAGATTCAAGAAGAAAAGACCACTCTAGCATGTCTGTCTGAGAAGCTGACCTTTGATTGTGGCTTCACAAAAACATTACTCTCAGAAAGCAAGAAGACAGAAATGTAAACACATGATAAACACATAAACAAACAGTTCTCTTTGGGACAAGACAACATTAGAATTGCAGGCCATGCCCTCTGTGGAACTAGGTTTCTTACCAAGAGCCACAGTGCTGGGCCTTCTGTTACACACACAAAGAGTCCAGCCAGAATAAGAAGATTTTTTTTATTTGCTTTTGGCTCTTTTCTTCTGGTACAGAATTAAGAAAATCAAAGAGATTGGATTGCCAGGTAACAAGTGGCTTCCTTTACATGTAACCTGAATGTACTTCACAAGTTTTATGTTTATTTTATGTTAAATATTTGTTTGATATATAACATGTATGCTTTTTTTAAAATTAACACTTTATTAAAGGATCTATTACTAACAGATATGACTCAAAATTTTTTCTTTAATGGAAAAAGAAGGCTGTAGAAAGGGTACCTACGAAATAAAAAATGCTATTATAATGGAAAATACTTTAGAAGTACATGTGTTTATTCATTTATTCACTAAGTCAACCAAGATTGATTACTTGCTATGTTCCAGATACTGTACATATGAAACATACCTTTGATTTATGTGCTTGATGAATAATCTTTAGTTTATCTGAAAGAAAAAAACAAGATGTCTTTTTACAAAGATTATTCTAAAACTTCATTTCAAATGATTAGTGAGATGGGGGCGTGGCTATGAAATTGAGAAATTTAAGTCCTTGCCTTATGACCAGGTTCACTTAGAAATCTAGTATACAGTAAAAGAAAAACTACTTTTGCATACCATTAAAATTAAAGATAACTGTATAAAGATATTTAAAGCCTTCGTCTCTGACACACAATTGTGTAGGTGCCATAACCTGAAGTCAACTCAGCACATTTCCCCTCAGAACAGAAGACAAGTGAACCACATTACACTGCCCTGTCTTTTGGAGTTCCCACAGGCTGTGATTAGCAAATAATGTAAAAAATGTCTTAGGGGCTGGCCCCGTGGCCGAGTGGTTAAGTTCGCAAGCTCCGCTGCAGGCGGCCCAGTGTTTCATTGGTTCGAATCCTGGGCGCGGACATGGCACTGCTCATCAAACCACGCTGAGGCAGCGTCCCACATGCCACAACTAGAAGGACCCACAACGAAGAATATACAACTATGTACCGGGGGGCTTTGGGGAGAAAAAGGAAAAAATTTAAAAAAAATTTTTTTTAAATGTCTTAAATTCAGGCAGATATTAACAAAAGCAGTTCAAAACTCTACTAATTTCTCAAAATAGTTACAGTGACAGGAGATCAAATGATCAAAATGACAAGTTGTTACTACTCTCAGAATTCAAACACTATCAAGGATCACTGGTAATCTGGGCAAGAATCCCCAAATCTGCCTGCTGGTTTTCAAATAGTGCACCAGCTCACACCGTCCGATCTGCGTTACTAGTCAGTCCCTCCTTCACTCCTCAATCTGTTTATCTTGAAGTCAGGCTAACTGTGCTTTTCTGGTCAGTAATTTCTCCACGTTGGGTAAAATTCTAACTCTGCAACAATCAGGTCTTAGTTACATAATAGAACATTCAACAGGTTGAAATTCAGAAAGCTTCCAAATCTTCACTCAGTTTTACTTAATCATTTAATTAACATATTATGACTACATGTATTATTATATCTGAATAAACTCTTAACCTTCAACTAAAATTCATTTCTATCAATCATGCCGTTAGCTTCAGTGAGGAATTCTAAGAGTGAAACGAAATGAAAGGATCTATTTAAACAACAGACCTTGATTCAACGATGCTCTAACAATACAGAAGAACAGGGCACCTATCCCAGTTAAAAACCAGCACTCTGAATTACCCATTATTTTAGATAGTCAACTTTCCATCATCCACTGTAATTTTTAAGTAAGGTCAGCCTAATCCTAGGACTATAACTATGCATTGTTAAGAAATAAAAATAAATCTAACCTAAGTGAAATAGGCATGTTAGGAACATAAATATGCTACAATTACTACTAAAAATAAGCTTACAATGTACACAAGAAAATAAACAAAAGTGACTTTTGTATTACCTATCATTCCGACTGACCTTTACATTCATTTTCTCATTATAAATAGATACTAGTTTATGATTGGAGACAAGTTAGAGAAGCCAATAGTAGGGTGTTTTTTAACAAAAAGACTTTGCTTAAAGTCTGTTAGAGTCAACCTGCAAAATGTAGTTTGACCCTACCAAATGTTAATCCTGTTCTATATATATTGCTAATGAGTCTTGAAATTAGAAATACCTTTGCTCTAAAAGGTTCTGCAACCCCACAATAAGATGGGCACATTTTTTGGCAGAAGAAGAAATGCTTTGAACAGAAATTTTCACCCGATTTTTCTCTCCAACAGAAACTGGGAAGAGGGTAAGAAAAGAGAAATGATAAGCTAGCCAAATGATAAGCTAGCAAAAGGTGTGGTATTAACGTCCCTTTCTTTGTTCAATAATCTCTTTCACTTGTTTTTACTTCTTTAAAAAAAACTTCATTATTAACAGAAACAACATCTGTGGGTATTGTTTCCTTAATGAAAATTCCTTGAGGAAAGTAACCTCATAAAAATAAAAATATCTCTTACATTGGTGTAGTGTTTAATGTGTTCACACACGCATTGTTTAATCTAATCTCACACAGCCTTATGAAATGAATAGGATTAAGAGCCTCGCACCACACAACACACGCACAACGCACAGGTGATAAGGATTTAAAAATAAGACAGCCTCCCACACAGTCTGGTCAGAGTAAATCAGTAATAGATGTAGACACCAATTAACTGCGAGGAGGGGCTCTGAGAAATCTCAGACTCCAGGTGGCCTGCCCAAGAGAGCCAGCCAGCTACCCCAGGGCACAGAGACAGCAACTAGCAAAACTGAATTTTGACTTGGTACCCTTCCCACCCCACAACAGTCGTGTGCTGTGTTCCCACAGAGCAGGGACCACTACCAAAGGACAAAACACCTCAGCCTTTCTTGTTGAACACAAAGCAGAAGATTATTAAAGAGCCAAACACAGAGTCACTTGAAGTCCAAACCCACTGGTTCTCGAATTTCTTCACAGATAAATGTATTCATTTTTTCTGTCAATTCATCTGAATAGTATAGAAATACTAGGAGAAAAAGGTGTTAATAAGGTGGAATAATATAAAAGGTACATTACTGCCAAGACGATTAGCAGTCAGATATTCTGGTGCTTTCACGATCTAAAACTTATCTTTCAAAATAGCTTACAAGGAACATAAGTTTGAATACACAAACACACCATGCCAAAAGGGAAACCATTTGTAACTATTTTAATTGGAAATGGCATCTGTAGGTTGATTCAAGTTTAAGGTTCTGTTTCAAGTCATTATACTTTGAAAGCCATAAAGCCAAAATTGAGAAGTTTCATATTTACTTAATCATGCTTTTAATTCCTTTCTCTTATTCAATATTTAGTATGTAAATTCTTTAAGTCCAATAAATCAAAGTACTTTTCACTCAGCGCCTTCAGCTTCTGCTTGACTACCCCTGATGACCTCACAATTAGGCTCTGGATATTAAAATGCATACACACGGGGAAGACTGTGATTTCAAAGTATTTCAGGTCATAAGTTGCTCTACCAAACGGGAACAGAATTAAAAGCCACTCCAAAAGACGATCTACGGTAAGGTAATAAAAAATTTATACCTTAAAATGTCTGCACCAATTAACAGAAATATTTGTTAAGTGCATGATAATACTGAAGGGAAGTCTCAGTTTGCTGAGTGTCACTATGCTGAAGGTTAGTAACTATACCATCTTTATAACAAATAATGAAACCTAGCTTCTTGCCTTGTTAAGTACATTTTATTTTATTTCCTTTTTCTCCCCAAAGCCCCCCGGTATATAGTTGTATATTTTAGTTGTGGGTCCTTCCAGTTGTGGCATGTGGGACGCCACCTCAGCGTGGTCTGATGAACGGTGCCATGTCCGCGCCCAGGATTCGAACCAACGAAACACTGGGCCGCCTGCAGCGGAGAGCACAAACTTAACCACTCGGCCACGGGGCCAGTCCCCTTGTTAGTACATTTTAAAATCAACAATTGCAACATATAAAATTACTATATAATGTGCTCAAGTTACTGGCATTTAAAATGTTAAATCTCTTCTTTCAATTCCTAGTCTTTAATCATTTCTCCTTTTCTGATTACCTGGCAAAGAAATTCATTTTAGACACAGTTTGCCAAATATGCTGTTCCTCACAAATAGGCCACTTATCTACACTATTACAATTTACTTTAACGATAGACTGCAATTCCTATATTTCTACATAAACTTCCATATTGGATTTTATTTACAGATAGTAAACTCATTTTGAAAACCAAATTTAAATTCATATCAACATAAAACTAATGTGAAATTATATTAATATATGTCTTAAAAGAATAAGAAAAATTGGTTACCATATTTATAATTTCTGAATGGTGGTGGCAGGCTGGTCCTTAAAGGGATATCTATAAGAGAAAGGTTATTTTTATTACAAAATATTCAAATAGACACTCGTAGTATATGCATAGTCTTTTGGTTCTGTTATACCTGCAGACTAAGCTGCTTTGACAAAACTGATGAGACACAAAATGCAGCTAACATGCCATCAAAATCCAAGGGACATCTAAAACAACGGAACCGCTGATAAGATGTGGAGCTGCTATGAGCTCAACCAAGAATTCAGGAACACTATTAAATGATTCGGCATTTTATTAAATACATTAGCATCTATATACACTTGAAACAGAGCACACATGTGTGAGACACTCTTTTCTACACAGCTGTTGTTCGTTTAGCATATGAACCTGAGAACCCTTTGAGGGTGTTTGGGTCAGTAGTGGAAACCAATGATCTAGAACCATCTTATCACTCTTACCAAAATTCAGATAACCTACAATGTGACTACTCTAACTCAGCAAAGAAAACAAAACAAAATCAGAGTAAATATTCTCTTTAAAACAGTGTTCCAAATACCAGTATTAGTTTTAATTAATAATATCTGATGCCAGAAGCCTTACAGAGGGCAATTTGGTAATATATATCAAAATTACATATACCCTTTGACCTAACAATTCCTCTTGGAGAATTTATCATAGAGATATACCTTGCACACTCTTGTGTGTATGTGTGAAAGGCCATATGTACAAGGGTACTACCTGTAAAATTACTTGCAATAGCAAATGCTTAGAAAACCCCAAATGTCCTTCAGCGGGGGTACTTGTTAAATAAACTATAATATGCCCAAACAAGGAAACATATTTTTCAACTGTAAAACAACCAAAAAGAGGAGGAGGAATCTCTCTACTAATACGATAAGATCTTTAAGACTTGTCAAGGGTAAAGAAGGCAGAAAGCAGAACATTGTTTTTAGTAAGCTACCTTTTGAGTAAAAAGGGGGAAAAACAAGAACCTATGTTTGCATTTGCTTATACTTTCATGGGAGGAAGCAGGGTGCCCTGGTCAGACAGAGAGCCGAAGTAGGAGGGAGACTTTTCACTGTATTCCTCCTTATATTTTGATTTTAAAACCACACGACTGTGTTATCTATTGAATTCAGGGGGAAGAAACCCACACAGCTGAACGAGGAAACGTGTTTTTTTAAATACATTTGTTTTTTAGAAGTCAAATATACACCAAAATTAAAATATAACTTATTCATTTATGTTACAAGCATTTCAAGTGCCTACTATCCAGGGACAGGGTAAATAAGAAGGTACCAGGACAAGGCCCCACTCTTGACAGCGCACGCTCGTGCGTGCTCCCGCGTGAATCCTGTAACAAGGTGTGTTCACAGCCAGGGCTGAGGTCTTAGAGTGTGGTTCTCACCTGCTGCACATTAGAATCACCCAGCCCAGTACCAGTAGATCAGGCTCGCAGCAGACTCGTGCCAGGCATAAATGTTTAAACACAAAACAAAAACCTCCTGAGATTATGCTCAGACAAACAATTCACGGGGGGCCAGCCAGGTGACATAAGTGAGTGAGTGAGGCAGGTCAAATGGGAGGGGGCTGTGAGATCTGAGAGTATGCACCCCATTAAAGGGGCTGCTGCCGTTCAGTTCTAATTGGTCACCTAAAGATTTAAATGTAAATGCTGAAAAGTCTGGGGGTTTGGTGAAATTTTCTGACTTTTAAAACATCACACGCCAAAGGAAACCTCTCTGGAGTCCAGATCTGCCAGCCCAAACCCCAAGTGAAACCTCTGGCTTAGGCTTACCAGAGGCACGTTCATTTGATCCTTTTTGTTTCTCATTCACTTATGAAAGATGGGCCAAAAAAGTATTAATTAAACATCAGAAAGGAGAATTAAATCCGTTTAACTTATTGCTATTTATATTTCCTAAACCAGACAAGGAAAGCCCCTGAAGAGAGGCGTGAGGTGAAGATGGCTCCATGAAGCTGCTATCATTTAGAGATGCCTACAGTCGAAGAAATCAAATCACTGTCTTAGGTTCAAGCTAGACTTCTGAGAGAAGAGATGATGACAGAGACCAACAAGAGCCCCTGTTCTCTCTCTTCCTTTAGATCTCAGCTCAAGTGTCCCCTCTGCAGAGAGGTCTCCCCTGACGGCCCTGCTAAACGAGGTCTCCCCCCATACTGTTTCCTTCATAGCATTTTTTACAATTATAGTTTTCTCTATTGATTCTGGTCTCTCTTCCCTACCAATTCATAAATTTCTTGAGATTAAGACACTATAGCTTGTCTTCCCAAAGCCTAGGACAGTGTCTGGCACATAATAGATTAATAAATACTGGTTCCACGAGGGCAGGGACCACAGCCTATTTTCTTCATTGTGTTGCCAATACCTGAAAGAGTGCCTAGCACATGGCGGGGACTCAGAAATATTCATGAATGAATACATATAATTTAACCCCTTCCGTCAGCAGTTAAGAACACTGAAGTCCCAAGAAGGCAATCGGTGAGCCCAGCGTCAAGAGCTGGGACTGGAATCCAGCGCTCCTGACTCGCACTATGCAGCACTGAGAAGGGCAGGACTAAAGCAGCTGGATCAGACATTAAACGTGTTATGGTGAGATGAGAGCTTTAGTGGAAATACAAATAAAAATGCTTGAAGAGGAAGAGAAAAACAACGAACACCTCCTAATGAAAAAGGTCGTTTCCCATTTTGCACTACTACAAATCAGGCTATGAGCACGCATACGTGGACACACTTTCACCTAGAAGTGGAACAGCTGGATTGGACAGTGTGCGTGTATTTAACTCTCCAAGAAATTGCCAAACCATCTTTCAAAGTGGTACCTTTTCACATTCCCACTAGAAACATACAAGAGTTCCAGTTCCTCCACATCCCAGCCAAAATTTGGGTTTTAATTAATAAAACTTTTCAAGTTTAGCCATTTTAGTGAGCGTATTTTGCTCTCATTATGGTTTTAATTTGCATTTCACCAAAAGCTAGTGATGACGAGTCTCATTGAATGTGTTTATTTGCCATCCATATATCTTCCTTGGTGAAGTATCTGTTCAAATCTTTTGCCCACTTTTTAATTGGGTTGTATGTCTTATTATTGAGTTGTAAGAGTTTGGGTTTTTGAAGTCATTATTTAAGAATCAAGTCCCTTGTTGGATATATGTTGTACAATATTTTCCCCAAGTCTATAGTTTGCCTTTTTATTTTCTTAACAGTATATTTTGAAAAGCAAAAGTTTTTAATTTTAATGAAGTCCTACTAATTTTTTTCTTTTATGGTTGGTGCTCATTGTGCTGTATTTAAGAAAATTTTACCAAAATAAAAGTCTCTAAGATTTTCTCCTATGTTTTCTTTCAGAAGTTTTCTAGTTCCAGTTTTCACATTTGGGTCTTGACCAATTTTGAGTTATTTTTTTATACGGTAGGAGGCAAGAGTTGAGGTTCATTTATTTGCATCTAATTGTTCCAGCATCATTTTTGGAAAGATCACCTCTTCCCCCAAAAATGCCTTGGCCAAAAATCAATGGAACACATATGTCTAGGTCTATTTCTGGACTGTTTTCGACTAATATCTATGTCAACTTCTATATCAATACCACACACGCTAACTTGATTGGTGTAGCTTTATAGTAGTAAGACATGAAATCAGATAGTGTAATTCCTCCAACATTTTTCCTTCTTTTTGTGAGTTATTTGGGCTACAGGTCTTTTGACTTTCCTTATAAATTTCAGGATAAGTTAGAATAACTTACTTCTAAACTTTAGAAATAAGTTTTACATTAACCTGAAGGGGAAAAAGAAAAAGCCTGCTGAGATTTTGATTGGGATGGAATCTAGACATCATTTTAAGGCAACATGGCATCTTAATATTGAGTTTTCTAATCCATGAACACAGTATATTTCTCCATTTATTCAGGATTTTTAAAAGTTCCTCTCAGTCATGTTTTTGAGTTTTCAATGCAAAAGTCTTAAACATCTATCAAATGTATCGCGTTTCATATTTTTGAAGTGATTATTAATTTTTTTTGTTTCTAACTGTATATTGCTAATAACACAATTGATTTTAGTATATTGATCTTGTATCCTATAACCTTGCTAAGCTCAGCTTATTACTTCTAATAGTGTTTTTACAGATTCCATCGGATTGTCTACATAATCATGTCATCTGTGAATAATGACGGCTTTACTTCCTCCTTTCTAATATGGATGCCTTTCATTTCTTTTTTTTGCCTTAATGAAGTGACTAGAAGCTCCAGCACAATGTTGAATAGAAGTGATCCTGAGCAGACATCCCTGCCCGGTTCCTAATCTTAGGAGGAAAGCACAGTCTTTCACCATTAAATACGATGTTGGGTGTTAGGTTTTCATAATAATCCTCAATCAAGTAGAGAAAGTTCTCTTCCATTCCTAGTTTACCAAGAGTTTCCAACAGGAGTGGATGCTGGATTTTGTCTTCATCTATTGAAATAATCATATGGTTTTCCCTTCTTAAACTATTAATGAATTACACTGCCTTGAATGGTAAACCATCCTGGATAACCCCACATGGTCATGACCTATTATTCCTTTTTAGATATTGTTGGATTTGATTTGATAAAATTTGGTTAAGAACTTTTTTTTTTTTTAAAGATTTTATTTTTTCCTTTTTCTCCCCAAAGCCCCCCGGTACATAGTTGTGTATTCTTCGTTGTGGGTTCTTCCAGTTGTGGCATGTGGGACGCCGCCTCAGCGTGGTCTGATGAGCAGTGCCATGTCCGCGCCCAGGATTCGAACCAACGAAACACTGGGCCGCCTGCAGCGGAGCTTGCGAACTTAACCACTCGGCCACGGGGCCAGCCCCTGGTTAAGAACTTTTACATCTCTGTGTAGGAAGGAGACTGGTCAGTAGCTTTGTCTTTCTTCTAAGTACTTTCTCTGGTTTTGGTATCAGGGTAGAGATGATCTCAGCAGGAGCTGATAAATATTCCTTCCTCTTTAATTTTCTGGAAGAGTTTCTGTAGAATTGGGATTATTACTTCCTTAAATGTATGGCAGAATTTACTAATGAAGCCATCTGGGACTGCAGTTTTCTTTGTTGAAATGTATTTTAATTAAGTTCATTTTAAAATACAGAATTATTCAGGTTATCTGTTTCTTCTTTAGTGAGTATTGGTAGTTTGGGGCTTTCAAGGAATTTGTCTGCTTACCTGGGATAACATATTTATGGCTTCACGTCATTCAAAATATTCCTTTATTATTCTTTTAACATCTATAAAGAATCTGTAGTGATGTAACAACTCTTACTCCTGATACTGATAACTTGTGTCTTCTCTTTTTTTTGTCCTGACCAGTCCGGCAGGGGTTTATCAATTTTACTAACCTCAAAGAATGAGCAGCTTTGGCTGTTATTGATTTTTTCTATGGCTTTTCTATTTTCTGGTGTGATCTTTATTATTACTTTTATTCTACTTACTTTGGGGTTAATTTGCTGTTCTTTTCCTAGTTTCTTAACATAAAGGCTGAAATCATTGATTTGAGACCTCTTCTCTTTTTTACTTTAGGCATTTTTAGTACCACAGATTTTCCTCTAAGTACTATTTTACCTGCCTCCCACAAATTTTGAAAAGTTGTGTATTCACTTTTCATTCAGTTCAAAACACTTTCCCTTTTGATCTCTGCTTTTACCAGTAGGTTATTTAGAAGTGTGTTATTTTGTTTCCAAATATTTGGGGATTTTCCAGAGATACTTCTGTTACTGATTTCTAATCCACTGTGGTAAAAAAAATAAAAAATACATGATTTGAATTCTTTTAAATGTATCAAGACTTGTTTTATGGCTCCGAATATGGTCTCTTGGTAAATGTTCTACGTGCACTCGAATGTGTATTCTTCTGTCCAGCGGAGTGTTCTCTAAATGTCAATTTGGTCAATTTACATTGACGGTGTTGTTCAAGTTTTCTACATCCTTACTGATTTTCTGTCTACTTGTTCCATCAATTATTGAGAGAAGTGTGTTAAAATCTCCCATAATAATTACAGATTCATCTATTTCTCCTTGTAGTTTTATCAGCTTTACTTCATGTAGTTTGAAGCTTTGTTGTTATGTGCATAAATATTTAGAATCACTGTGTCCTTTTGATTAATTGATGACTTTATCATTATAAAATGATCTTTATCCCTAGCAATAAATTTCTTATTCTGAAATCTACTTTATCTGATATTAATATAGGCAGTTCAGCTTTCTTTAGATTAGTATTAGCATGGTATAACTTTTTCATCCTATTACCTTTAACTGTTTTTTATCTTTAAAGTGTATTTCTTGTAGGCAACATATAAATGGGACTTCCTCTTATCTATTTGTCTTTTAATTGGGGTGTTTAGACCATTTACTTTTCTTTTCTTCTTCTTTTTTTTTTGGTGAGGAAGATTGGCCCTAAGCTAACATCTCTTGCCAATATTCTTTTTTTTCCTCCCCAAAGCCCCAGAACATAGTTTATATATCCTAGTTGTAGGTCATTCTAGTTCTTCTACATAGGATGCCACCACAGCATGGCTTGATGGGTGCTGTGTAGGTCCATGCCCAGGATCTAAACTGGCGAACCCTGGGCCATGGAAGCAGAGTGCACAAACTTAACCACTCGGCCACAGGGCCAGCCCCTAGACCATTTACATTTAATGTGATTATTGATATGGTTGGGTTTAAATCTACCACTTTGTCATTTGTTTTTCATTTATCCATCTGTTCTATATATCCTCTTTTCCCTTCTTTTCGGTTGACTACTTGACAACTTTTTATGATTCCATTTTCTCTCTTTTGTCGGCTTATTGTCTGTAGCCTTTAGGGTGTGTGTATGAGAGAGACTGTGTGTGTGGTTGCTTTAAGGTCTGTAGTGAACAGCTTTGTAAGTCTACCTCCCAGTGATACTCTAACACTTCACATACAGTGAAAGAAACCTACACCAGCAAGCTTCCGTTTCTCCCCTCCTGGCCTTTGTGCTATTGCTGTCCTATATTTTCCATAAACCCGCAACACACTTATTTTTTTAAATGGTCAAATAGCTTTTTAAAAATATTTTTAAAATAAAAAAAAAGTTTTATATTTCCCCATGTTTAGCATTCCCAGCACTCTTCATGTCTTTGTGTGCATCCAGATTTCCACCCGGTATCATTTTCCTTCAGTTGGAAGAAGGTCCTGTGGCATTTCTTCCAGTGCAGATCTCCTGGCAATGGGCTCTTTCAGCTTTCGTATGTCTGAAAAAGTCTGTATTTTGCCTTCATTTCTAAAAGATGGGACTAGAATCCTAGGTTAACTTTTTTCTTTCAATACTTTAAAGATGTTATTCCACTATCTTCTGGCATGCGTTGATTCCGATGAGAAGTCTGTTGTCATTTTCATCTTTGTTCTTCTCTCTGTAACGTGTCCTCTTCTCTCTGGCTGTTTTTAAGATTTTCTCTTTATTCCCAGTTGTAAGCAATTCCATTATGGTATGTTTTGATGTAGCTTTCTTCATGTTTCTTTTGCTTGAGATTTGTTGAACTGCTGGATATGTGAGTTTATAGTTTTCATCACATTTGTAAAAATTTCAACCATTATTTCTTCAGGGATGTCTTCTGTCCTCCCATCCCAGCACCTCTCCTCATGGCCTCCAATTACATGTATATTTGGCTAGTGGAAGTTGCTCCATACCTCCCTGCGCTCTGTTTATTTTTCTTTCAGTCCTTTTCCTCTCCACACTTTATTTCAGATTGTTTTTGTTGCCATGTTTTCAAGTTTAGTAATCTTTTCTTCTGCCCCATCTGATCTGCATGTTAATCCTATCCAGTGTATACCCATCTCAGACATTGTATTTTTCATTTCTAGTTCAATTTGGGTCTTTTAAAAAAGTATCTTCCATCTCTAACATGTTCAATCTTTCTCTACCTGCTTGAACATTTGCAATACAGTTATAACAACTATTTTAATTGTCCTTGTCTACTAATTCTATCATCTGCAGCATTTCTGGGTTGGTTTCAATTGATTGATTTCTCTCCTAATTACAGTTCATATTTTCTTGCTTCTTTGCATGCCTGGTAAGTTCTGATTTGATGCAAGGCATTGTAAATTTTATCTTGTTGTGTGCTAGATATTTTTATATTCCTACAAACATCCTCAGCTTTGTTAAATTACTTGGAAATAGAACCTTTTGAGTCTTGCTTTTGAGCTTTGTTAGGTAAAGAATTTAGGGTTAATTTCACCTTAGTATTGCAGAAACACCCTTCTAGACACTCTACCCAACAACCTGTGAATTACAAGGTTTCCATTCTGGCTGGTGTGAATAAAAACTATCCCCAAGCCTGTATGAGCTCTGAGCATTTTGCTTTCTGCTACCTTCTGATGGTTCTTTACCTGGCTTCCAGTAGTTTCCTTACACACTTGTGCTGATCATATTCTACTGAAGACTCACATCTCCAAATCTTCAAGACACTGAAGATCTTCAGAGCCCTCTCTTTGTACAGCTCTCTCCATTCCAGTTCTCTGCCCTATGAACTCTCCAGGCTCCGCTCAAGACTGCCAGCTCTGACTCCTAAAACCGTGGAACTCCCCAGGCTCTGCCTGATTCCTACTCCCTGCTCTGTGGCCTACAGACTCTCTCCAGGCAGTAAGGTGGCACAATTGTAGGGGTCATCTTGTTTGTTTCCCTTATCCTGGGAACCACTGTCTTGTGCTGCCTGATGTCCAATATTTGCAAAAGATTGTTTCATGTATTTTGCATAGTTTTTTAGTTGTTTCAGGTAGAAGTCCAGTCCCTGCTATTCCCCCTTGGCAAAAAGCAAAAGTCTATAGCAAATCTATTATATTCTGGAAATTATTTCCCACTTTGCACAGAGCTTTCCTTTCATTTTATGTTTCTCCATCTTTGAACTTAACTGTGGGACCTAATGAACTTTCACAGAAGAATTCAGGATTGCAGCATTCGGCAAAAACCAATTTAATATTCTATTATTGGAAAGTTCACAAGAAGGTAACCACTAACTTTACTCATTCATTTAGGTCTCTGTAAAAGGCATCCATAGAAAAATTAATGATTAGAAAAATAAGACAACTTAATAAATATACTGTTGGCAATTAGGATGCCACAAAGGAGTCTGAAATGTTAAAACACACATTTCAATATAAAAATCAATAAAGTCTGGAAAATTATTAAATATCAATGGGCAATAAAATAATTCTTCACCTCATAATAAAGGCTCTAAAAATAGAAGGGGTACAATTTACAGCTTATTTTTAGATGCTGGGTCTACACTTGAAGACTTTTAGGAAAGCACAAATACCTAAGAGAAAAAAAGAAATTGACTCATTCAATGACTAATCTGTGTGGTCAATACCACCAAAGACCTGACATTAATCAGAACAACCTGCCAACATAATAACCTGATAAGAGGTCATGTCAGATATTACAGTCAGATTCCAAGGTTAAGCTATATCAAGATGCTTTTTACTTTAATTATGAAATAATCTAAACATAAAAAAGTATGAAGAACATAAAATTCATTTAACTCACCAACCAAATGAACAAATGTTAACATATTGTCATAACTGCTTCAGATCATTTACTATTTTCTTATTAAATAAAACAACATGGATACAGTTGAGCTCTCTGTCTTTCTCTAGTCCCATTACCCCCCCTGCCTAGAGGTAACCACTAACCATCCTCAAATGTGTATACCCTCTTTGTTGTTACACTCTCATTCCAGAAGTCACAGCCACAGAAAATAGATATTATTTTGTGTTTTAAATTTGCAGAGTTACGTATTTTAAACTGAAGAATCTACAGTACATTTTGTAGTACAAACAAGAGAGCAGTGCCTCAACACTGTGTTGAAGGAATAGTCCCTTTGTGATAAGGTGAGAATGTGCTACTGCAAAATTATCCTGTTCCTTTTTGTAAAAGAGGGGTACCAGGGGAGTGCTTCTTTACAGAAGAATCCAGATAATAAACGTAGAAGGAATCATAGAGGAAGAAAAATTCCAATTTTGCAACACGAATGATTCAGGTAAAAATCATCAATAAATGCTAAAACCATTGAAAACAAGATATACAAATGGTCTCAATGTTTATCGCGCATACATTACTTATTAATTAGAAAGATACTTTTACAACAGAGAAATCTGGTGGATGGTGCCTTAACCAAATGACTTAAATCTACATTACCCATAATGGAACAAAGTGACACCATGTGCTTCCTGATATGATGTACTGAGGAGGCATCCCCTCCATCAGGAGTCAGCACACTATCTTTGTAAAGGTCAGCTAGTAAACATTTCAGGCTTTATGAGCCATACAGCCTCTGTCACAACTATGTAATTCTGCCATTGAAGCGCAAAAGCACTACATATGATATGTATACAAGTGGTGTGGCTGTATTCCAGTAGACTTTATTTACAAAACAGGTGGCAGGTCAGATTAGCCCACAGGTCGTAGTTTGTTGACCTGCAACCTACACGGTATTCCTGCCAAAATGTTTAACCTGAATCCAATTATGAGAAAACAACCAGACCAACCCAGATTGTAGGACACTCTATAAAACCCTGACCTGGATTTTTCTTTAAAAAATCACTACAATAAAAGATGAAAGACAAAAGAAGGTGGGAGACTGTTCCAGATTACAGGAGACTAAGAAGACTGACTTACCTTGAAAAGACACAGAGGAACCTTAAGTGCATGTTTCTAAGTGAAGAAGCCAGTCTGAAAAGGCTACATATTGTGTGATTCCAATTATACAATGCTCTGGAAAAGGCAAAACTATAGAGACAGTAAAGAGGTCAGTGGTTGCCAGGGGATGGGGCGGGGGATGAAGAGGTGGTGCACAGGGAATTTTTAGGGCAGTGAAACTATTCTGTACGACACTGTAATGATCGTGACATGACATTATTCATTTGTCAAAACTCACAGAACTTTACAGCACGAAGAATGAACCTTAGTATATGCAGCGCCAAAAACAAAAACAAACATTTAGAAGAACAGGGTATCCCAGGAAAGAATGCAGGTGGTGACAAGAGAATCTAGCTGTATTACAGATGTACGAAACCACCTCACTGAAGAGGGGAGAAGAACAGGTGCTGACCTAAATGACATTGGCACTGAATAGATTTTGTAAAACTAAGGCAAAAGGAACTGCACAAAAGCACTGTCCTCTAGTTAGTATCAAGTTGCTTCCCACAAGGTACAGATTAACAACTCTGATACTGCTACACAGACAGTCATGCACCACATAACAACGTTTCGGTCAACAACAGGCCACATGTGGTACTAATCTTATGGGACAGTCCTGTAAGATTACTATCATATAGCCTAGGTGTGTAGTAGGCTATACCATCTAGGTTTGTGTAAGTATATTCTGTGATGTTCAAACAATAATGAAATCACCTAACGATGCATTTCTCAGAACATATCGCGTTGTTGAGCAACACACGACTGTATATTGGAATCAAACAAGTAAATGGATGGCAGATGATGGGAGCCAGGTTGCTCACTGTCGGAGTGGGAATGTACAGACCAGCAGGGGAGAAAACTAGAATGATCCATGTGGTAACGGATTAGAGTTGGAAACATCAGTGAGAACTCATGTTTAACATATATATACACATGGTAATACAAAAATATTTATAGATGTGGGTATATACACGGGTTGATACATTTCTTTGCTTTGTCAGCTGAGAGAGCCTAAAAGAAATGACACCCCAGTAGTAACGAGCACACCTAGCACCTAGAAATTGGTTTCTAATACCATTCACCAATAAAAGAAACCAGGGCTCCTTAGAGAAATGGCTAATTCTAGAACTGAGACAGGAAATATACAAGATGAGCCCAGAGCATCTTATAGCACCATAAAGTAAGAAAGTGCTCAACACACACACACACCCACACACACAGACACACAGACAGATGATATATGCCAAAGAGGCACAGAAATCAACCCAAAGAGTTCCCAATGGCCAAATCTAGAACAAGTGAACAACAATATAAATAAAATCTCCGATGCAGAAGAAGTCCAAAGAAATGATGTAGATACTCCACCCTAAAGGAGGGGGGTACATAATTCCCCGCTCCTTAACTGTGAACTGTTCGTAGTAACTTCCCTCCAAAGAGTATAGTATGAAAAGGGAGACAAAAAAGAGTAACTTTACAGTGGAGAAACCTAACACTACTTCAAGCCAAATGATTAAGGTCGGCATCAACAATCATAAATCATGTACAGAGTATGTATCCTTGATACGATATAATAAAAGTGACACTTTATCATTGTGATCTTCCTCTCGAACACCCACAACCCCAGTCTAATCATGAGAAAAGCATCACATAAATTCCAATAGAGGCACATCCTACAATAGGCCTAATATTCCTCAAAACTGTCAAAGTCATCAAATAGGGAAAATCTTAGAAACTGTCACAGCCCACAGGAGAAGGAGATATGACAACTAAATGTAATGTGGTATCCTAGAAGGGATCCTGGAACAGAAAAAAGATATTCAGTAAAAACTAAGGAAATCTGAATAAATTATGGACTTTAGTTAATAATGCATCAATATTGGTTCATTAATTGCAACAAATGTAGCACATAATGTAAGATGCTAATAATAGGGGAAACGGTGGAGGGGAGCATTAGATATAAAGATAAAAAAGATATAAAGAAAATATTTCTAACTATTCTAGTATTCACCCAATAGAATAGACTGCTTTACAAAGAAACGTATCACCAGGAATACCAGGGTATAAAGAAGGAATTCTGAATTGGAAGGTTGGACAAAACCTCCATAGCTTTCTTCTTTTTCATAGGTGAAATGATTTTACATTCAGAGGCAAGATCTGAAGTATTACAAAGTATTGAAATGCTTCCAAATCAAAGAAGAATTAAAATGTCTTATATTATCTCGATAACTGGTTTGTATACTGGTCTAAATCTAGAAAATCATCTATATAAGGTAGCATATATATAGGGTACCTCTGTGATGAGAATATCTGATTAACATCCATTCAATTTTAACAATAGGTTTATTTCATTTATTTATCATATTTATATATAATCTTGTATATTTATTATATTTATAAATATATGAGTTTACTATATTTGTACAAGTTTAGGTTTTAATGGCATGATGTTGTGGTATAGTGATTCTCAATGGAGAATGAATCAAATTTAACCAAAGTTTCTTGGCTGAGGGAGAAACACGATTATGGCAGGTGACTATGTTAAGCTATGGGTGGTAAAAAGAGACTATGATAAGAAAAGAACAATTAGACAGGCAAGAAGGCATCTAAAATAACCCCCAAAGATCATTCATCACAATGATCTTTTCTGTCTATGTCCAAAATTCACCATGCTACAATGTCAAACCATCCTTCTAGCTTTCAGTGTTGAAAACACTAGAGCAAGATGAACTGAATTCAAAGGCCCTTTTGACACTGAGTGAATCCGTTTATTTCAGAGACCCTACTTAAGCAAGTGAGGCCATAGAGAATAACAAAGAGGCAATCAAGTGTGGTGTTTAAGAGTACACATCAGGGGCCGGCCCCATGGCCGAGTGGTTAAGTTCACACGCTCCGCTTCAGCACCCTAGGGTTTCGCCAGTTCGAATCCTGGGCAAGGACATGGCACTGCTCATCATGCCATGCTGAGGCGGCATCCCACATGCCACAACTAGAAGGATCCACAACTAAAAATACAAAACTATGTACCGGGGGGCTTTGGGAGAAAAAGGAAAAATAAAATCTTTAAAAAGAAAAAAAAAAAAAGGAGTACATATCATGTGGTTAAACTGCCTGGGTTGAACGGCAGTTTTGTCCTTTATTAGCCAAGTCATCTCAGGGAAGTTTCTTAACCTCTCTGTTCCTTAGTTCTTCATCTGTAAAATGGGGATAATAACAGGTCATAATTTAGAGGGATGCTGTGAGGATGAAATGAGATAATCTGGTTATTAGCACAGTACCCGACACATAGTAATGTTCGCTATTATTATTAATATTATTTCAAAAATTCCTCAGTAATAAACTATTTGGTATTTGTTGCGTACACAATTCATAAAAGGTAAATATGAATTCATCTTCATTCACCAACCTTTCAGAGTTCCACAGTACCTCAAATTAGATGACAAAGATAGGCTTGGGCACAGAGCCCACAACTCTAAAAAGTCTGTACCCCAAAAGCTCACCTTTATGTCAGTGGAACACATTTCCCACGTGTACAATGGAAACGAGTAGTGCTTATATTATTACTGACACAGGTGAAGGGTGTGAGCAGGCAGGGCTGAGCATCTAGCTGGGATCCATACCACTGCTCCAATGGGGAGGGCACTCCGGTACCCGGGAAGAAAAGGACTCATGGGGACAGGGGACAATACATCTCCCCCCCCCAACCGTAGCCGCTTGAAGATTGCATCTGATTCTCAAGGACTTTAGGAAGAGCCTATGCTGCACTGTACTGAGGACGTCACAGCACTTACTGTAGCTACACTAAGAAACACTGTAACTCATAATACACACGAAGGTTTTAAAATAAAAATGTAGGGATTTGTTTTTATTTCCAAATTTGAATATGCTTTTGTGATATCCTTTCAAAAGCAGGACACTCTGTAATTGGTGATATCTTAGGACCAGCTCTCAATCTCCCAGCAATTAAGGACACAGCAATAAAAACAGATACTCTGCGTGTAAGCCTATAGTTACTGTAAGGAATAATTATGTTCGCATGAGACCTTGTATAGTCACCACCAAGTAGACTGACTTGTCTGTCTTCTCTATGGGTCGAGAGACCTCGCCTACTCCTTGCTCAGGTAATACTGAGCAGTAAAACTACCCAAAATTAGAGAAGACAAAAGGTGAGGGAGAAGAGTTTAGAAAATTTACAAAGTCAATCAGGAAGTAAAATGTCAAGAATTCACTACATTTTAAAAAGCTAGCTATACACACTTACATTGCACATCTACACACCAAGATCTTGGTTTCTCAATACCACTCTCCAGTAAGGGAATCTGAGCTCCTCAGAGAAATGGCTGATCCCAGGGTTCGGGCAGGGAAAGACCAGGACAAGTCTGGAACATCTCGTTGTACCGAAAAGGAGGTCCTCAAAGAATGAAGGACACGTGTTAAAAGGACACAAGCCAGATTGAAGGGGCTACCACTGGCCAAAATGGGGCTGACTGGAGCATCAAAATAAATAATGATAGTAAAGAATTATAATCCTTTGAATAAAGTAAGAACCCATGAGCCCACAGTGATATAAACAAATGATTAAATTTAATTAAATAATTAAATAAATTGCTTACTGTAGAAAAACAACTAACAGAAAAATTCCATCATTGCAATAAGGAAAATCACCATTTGCCAATCATCATCATCATCATAATTGATTCAGGCAAGAATCATCAAAGAGGTACTAGGTCACAATAATGGCTGCCACCAACACCTCGGTCTCCAGGGAGCTCTCACCTCTCAGCGAAATTCACCCAGCCCCTACCAGGGGCTGCACTGGAGAACTTAGAAGCCTAGAGGAAAGAGCTATTTTTCCTCCCTACTTCAGTAACCAGGTAACAAGTCGTCAACAGTAGCCAAGAAGGAGGAAGTTTCTAGAAGGTTGTTTTTCAGAGCTATGTCAGGAAGAGATACCAGCATCAACCAGCAGGAACCAGATTGAGCCCCCCTGCAAGGGCAGTCCCTGCACAGATGACCTGAAGATGATCAGAAAATGCCCTTTTCCTCATCTTAATACTATAATCTCCACCCAAAGAGGACCCTAGGCCTTATTAGCATAACACACGATGTGCGTGAGAGTGCGTGTTTTCAGACTGTGCCTGCACCAGCTAACACTCTACCTGTGATAACAAACCTTCTCTTTTAAATATTCATTCCTCATCTGAAATAAAAGGACCTGCTTCCTGTTTTTCTGGAGAACCACGACTCTGGAAATGATTCTGCATGGTCTCCTATTTGCTGCAAATATACTTTGCTTTGTGTGACCAAAAAAAAAAAAAAGAATCATCAAAGAATGCTAAACTAGTGGGTGAAAGTTTGAGAAGTAACAGGATATTCATATAGTCTCAATATACACTCCTACAAGTTACTTTTCAATTACAACTAAAATTTACAGTGGAGAAACCTGGCAGACACTCCCTTAACCAACTGATCAAATTTACCCTCGCCAGTAGTGGGGCTAGTCGACAGCACATACCTCCTGATGTGACGCACTGAGAAGTCAGCATCATGTCTATGATTGCTCTGCCAGAAAGCATAACCTAAATCTGATGGTGAGAAAACATCAGAAAAACCCAACGGAGAAGCATTCTACAAAATAATTAGCCTGTACTATTAAAAACTGCCAACGTGATGAAATACAATAAAAGAGTCCAGATTAAAGAAATTAATTTCAGATTAAAGAAACTGAATATAACATATGACCTTGGATTTTCTTTAGTCATAAAAGACCTTATTGGGACAATTAAAATCTCAATGAGGTCTGTAAATTAGATAATAGTACTGTTTCAATGTTAAGTTCCTGATTTTCATCACTGTACTGTGATTATATAAGAGAATTCCTTATTTAGGGAATACACCCTGAAAATATTTAGAGGTAGAGGGGAATCATCATGTCAGTAACATACTTCTAAATGGTTCAGAAAGTAAAAAATGGGAGGCGGGGGTAAGGAGAGGAAAAGAAGAAACAGGGAAGAGAAGGAGGGAGAAGGAGAGTGGAGGAGGGGATAAAACAAATGGAACAAAATGGTGACATTTGGGGAATCTGTGTAAAGAGCACCCAGGAATTCTTTTGTTTGTTTCTGCAACTTCTCTGTGTCTGAAATTATAGGATCAAAGTAAAAAAAATTAACTTGGATATAAAGTGATAAATCTGACAAAACTCATGGAACTGTACACTACGATCTATACATTATACCATACATAAATTACACTTCAATTAAAATAATAAAAGCTTATTCTACATGTTTCATCAAATGTTGATGATCGGGACACTTCAATAATTAAGAACAGAGGTCAAGGGGGTTGGGGAGATAAGACTGATGATATTTAAGGGTATAACCTTGTAACCAGGACTAAAATAGCCATAGAGATTTAATGCACAGTTTATTGAACATGGATAGCAATATTGTACTATGAGTATGTAATATAAATATCCTTACAATGGCAACCATATCATAAATGAAATAAAATGCATATACAGGTATCAAAGTAACACAATGTAAACCTTAAATTTATACAATGTTACATGTCAAATTTATCCAATTTTTTTTAAAAAAAACAAAAAACAGAGGTTAGAAACCCATCAAGGACTTATCAAAATGAAGACTAACTTCGTGCCTACCGTATTTTAAGCTCAAAATGGTAACTACCGCCAGTTAGTCTGGCTGTCATTTCTGTGACCGCAATGACCAACAGCTCTCATGATTTCCTGGCTGTACAGACAGAGGCCTGCCACCTCCCTGCCACAGGACTCACGAGGCCCCCTCTGTGCTCCGCTGGGTACCACAATTAGCTACACTACCCTCCCTCATTAATCAACCTCCAAATACATAAGCCCGTGACAAGCAAACACAGACCTTACAATTTTTTAACTAAAAAAAACAAAGGAGAAGCCAAACATGATGGCAACAATCCCTGATGAGAGCGCACACATTGCGAAATGAGCCTTGGCAAGATACTTCTGCTGATGCCAAGGCTCAGAACAGGAACTAGCCTAGCATCCGCTTAAAACCTAGACTGATATCTTTCAAAGTATTTTTAAAAGATTACTATCAATGTTATAGTCAACAATTTTTTCAAAATACTAATAAAACAAAATGACTAAGATGTCTCATACCTTGCTTTAGAAATACTATAAACTCCTTTACAGTTTGATCCAAATTAACTCCGTGATATACTACAGGTCTGAAATTGCGATGCTCAAATGAACGAATGAGGCGAACTGTAACGGTCACTTCGGAAGCCATGTGAAGAAACTCCTGTGGCAAGGGACATGAAAACAGTCTAAATGACATTAACTCACAATTATCTACGAGCCTGCATTTACCTCATCAGCGCTCTGGCAAGCAGCCCATCTCTCCCACACTGTACGGTTACTGACAGTCCGCAAACCTAGGCCAGATTCCCGGGCATCCACAAGGTTCCCAATGTTACTTCCACCTATTCACTGTGATCCCAGACAGCTTTGTCACAGTCACTGATGTTCTGACTGGCAGAAAATTGACAGGGCACAGGAGAGGAACACAAGTGACATGGGGGGCGGGCTGCCAAACACAGACTCATGGCATATACCTGACCGCTCTGGATCTGCCAGGCCAGTGGTCTCCTCACCTGGCCCTAGATGAATTATGTTTATATTAGAGTCAACTATCCAACGGGTCGAAGTGTAATCTCACAAATGCTGTGAAATTTCAGGATTGATTTAATTATATGCCATGGTATTATCCATCTTTCATCCCATTGTTTACTTCGAGCATGTTTATTTCATCCTAAAACTATGCACTAGTCCTATGTGCCAGGGGTTAATATTTACCTCCATTAATTCTATCAGCAAATCATGAGGTAGTATATTCATTTTAAGGATGATGAAACAAACTCGGAGAGATTGTACAAATTGCCCAAGGTTGTCAAGCTGACAAATAATGGAGCCAGGATTTAAGCATCAATTTAATTCCAAAGCCAAAGCTCTGTCACCTCCAGAAAATCACCCCAAATTATTTCCTCCAAAAAAATTTACAAAGTTGCCACTGTTTTAAAGATACAATTATGGTACATTTCTATCTGGTAGTAACTACTTTATGCTACTTTCAACTTTGCATACAACTTTCGGCCATAATATACAATAAGTACTAGGAAAAAATTCCTGTAATACTAGTAAACATAAGATGTCCAACTTTACTAGTAATCAGAGAAATTCAAAATAACGAGATAGATCACTCACCAAACTGACACATTAAAAGTCTGACAATATCTAGTGTTGGCAAGTGTAGAACAACAAGAATTTAATCAGTGAAGGTGGGCATGCAAACAGGTACTACTTTTGGAGACAATCTGCAAATATTTTGTAAAGATCCACATACCTGTTGATCCAGCAACTTCAATCATAGGTAGGTACCCTGGGGAATTTCTCACATATGTGCACAGGGAGAACTGCAAAAGAACATTAATAGTAACATTTTTAATTGTAAAAACTGGAAAGAACTAAATGTCCATCAACAGGAGAACGGATAAGTAAGTGATGGCGTACTCATACAATGACTAGTACAAGCAGCCAGAATGAATGGACTCGAACTATGCCCACCAACGTGGAAGAATCGCAGAAACATTACAGTGAAGGAACAAAAGCAAGCTGCCAAAGGATCAGAGCACACTATCAATTATACAAAGTTCAAAAGGGTAGCTTTTACTATTTTTAAAAAGAGATTTCATTGTTATCTCGGAGGCAAAGGAAGGATTACGTAATTAGGAAGAAGTCCACAGGCGCTTCAATTATATTGGGAACATTTTATGTCTTAAGCAGAATGTTAGGTATATGGATGGTATATTATTCTTTATGCCTTTTAGTACATCTGGAATATTTTATCATATACAAAACAAGCCACACCAATTTGGCCTAGGATGTCTCTCTGAACCACAGAATGCTTACACCAATATTTTACTAAGTTTAAGAGAATATATAGCACATTACGTATGAAAAGCAAAGGTTCAAGCTGTTTTAATGCATAAAATAACTTGTAATTATAATTAGCTTACTGCTTATAATTAAATGAGTGGTTCTTAAAAACTGAAAATAATGTTTTCCCTCTAAAATAAGGTAAGAATTCGCATTATAATCTTGTTTAGTGGTTAAGGAACTTAAATTAACAAATCTTTTGATAATTCTAATATTAGCTATTATACTATTTCTTATTAAATTTGGTTTACATTGCCCCAAAAATCCTGATCCCAGAATCTACTAAGTAGCAGCAGTTCACCAGACATCTACAAAATTACAATTTAAAATATCCTGAGGTACTTAATAAAGAACACCTCTTGAGAAAGGAATATTATAAAAGACTTGTGTATTTCAGAAGCAGTGTTAACAGGTTTGTTAAAATTATAACCACTTCTTTCTCCTCTCACCTAACCCCCAAAACCGGAAAGGAGTCCTCCACACACACCCACACACACCCACTTGCTGGGAAAGCCCCCTCAGGCAGCCCAAGGCCCCAAAGTTCAGAGCTAGACAGATCAGTATCTGTCAACAGCAACATCAGATGAAACATCAATTCTACCTCTTAGCCGCAACGTATCGTTGGATCTCACACAGTAAACCTCAATAAACAGTGACTCCTTTTATCAATGGTCTGCTTGCGATAAAACAGGTCTGGGTATAAAGACAGCTCACGTAGGTAGCAAATTAAGATACCAGAATCCCAAGTGCATGAAATGAATCATATAAATGACCTAACCAAGGAGGCCAGGCAGGCTGGGATATGCATGCATCATGAAACTGTTTTACAATTGCAGGTTTGTTTTTTTCACTTAACAAAATGCTGCCCAAATGTTGTACTTAAATAGTCGAAGTTTTCAATTTAAAATTCCAAATTTGCATTAATATCTAATTTTGGTCAACAAGGTATTGTCATCTTCATCAGAAATTTGTTATAACTTATACTCAATAACTAAACAATAATAGCTACTATGGGAATGAAATCATTATCTAATTTGCCTTAAGGGCTGTGGGAAAGACAGCTGGTTAGTCTAGGTAGACGAACACCCTAAAGAGACAGCTTAGAAAGCCAATACTATAGATTATAAATGTGACATTTTCCCAGAAGGTTTGACCTACTTAAAAAAGGTGAATCTGGGGGCTGGCCTGGTGGCATAGTGGTTAGGTTCGCACACTCCGCTTTGGCAGGCCCGGAGTTCTCAGGTTCGGATCCCAGGAGCAGACCTACACACTGCTCATCAAGCCACGCTGCGGTGGCATCCCACATACAAAACAGAGGCAGACTGAGACGGATGGTAGCTCAGGGCCAATCTTCCTCAGACACAGACAACAAAAGTAAATCTGATCAAGTTTAAAAGGCATTCTTCAAATGAAGGGACAGAGAAGCCAAAAACAAAAACTTCGGGATAAATTAATAAAAAATATTCAAGGACCTGAAAAAAGATTTGAATAAATGAAATGACCATGTACTTAACTACAAAGGCTCAAAGTTGTAAAGAAATCAATTCTCCTTAAATTAATCTACAAATTGAATAAAATCCCAATCAAAATATAAGAGAATGGTTTGGGACAGTTGTCACAAATATTTCTAAAATCCATTTGGAAGAATACATTTGTGAGCTTAGTCAGCAAAGTCATAAAAAAAGAAAAAAGAGCACCACCTATTAAAATACATTACAAAGCAACAGTCAGACGTATAGTAGAAATACATGAATCAGCTTGAGTGATTTTCATATATTTACAAAATCCAGTAACAAAATTTAAAGGACAATCAAACTAGTTAATTTAAGCTGTGATACTGAAGCAGGAATAAACTGACAAATCAGCAGAACACAACAGGAAACTCAGAAATAGACTCAAGATTAGAGAATTTAGTATAAGATAAAAGTGGCATTTCACATTAGTGGGGAAAAGACAGTTTATTTAATAAATGGCATTGGGAAAACTGGTCAGACATTTGGCAAAATGTAATGCTAGATTGTTACCTCATCCTTATATAAAAATAAACCATATGGACCAAACATTTAAATTTAACTGGAAAATCATAGAGAGGCACTGCAAAAAAGGGTGTATATTTTTATAATCTCAATGTAGGAAAGACCTTTCTAAGCAAATAAAAATCAGCAACCATCAAGGAAAATGTTGATAGGTATAAACAACGTGAAAATGTAAAAGAAGACAAATAGCCTAATAGAAATGTGGGTAGACGTAATTTACAGGCAATTGGCAAATTTTTAAAAAGTCAAAGTCAATAATGTGAAAAGATGACCAACTTTATAAAGAACTGCTAACAGAAACAGTAAGATATCAACTTTGCCATCAGACTGGTAAAAATTAAAAATTGGGCGAAACCAGTGTTGGCAAGGATGTGGAGAAATAAATATTTTTATACACTACTGCTAAGAACATAAAATGGTACAGTCTTTCCAGAGGGGAGTGAGGTAATCTGTATCAAAATTCTAAATTTGCCTACCCATTGACATGGTAATTTCTCTTCCAATCATTTACCCTGAGAAGATAATTGCATCAAATATTTTAAAAATCCGTGAGTTCATAATGATACTCTGAAAAAGCCAATTAGTCACTCTGGAAGGTAACAGGGCACTTACCTGTTTTTCTGAAAATTGGCTTACCAAGGTGGTGGGGAGGGGGCATTGAAATGAGAAACCCATAATCAAATATTTTATGATTTTCTTATACAAACTATATTTCAAGATTACCAAATAGCTGATGAAGAAAAGTTCTTCTTTATGGAAAAATTACAGCTAAAAAGCACTGAAAGAATTGATAGAATTTAAAAATCGTGATTTACATACCTATCAGAATGGCTAAAATAAAACAGTGACAACACCAAATGTTGGTGAGGGTGTGGAGAACTCAGATCTCTTATTCATTGCTGGTGGGAATGCAAAATGGTATGGTCACACTAGAAAATAATATGGCAGTTTCTTACAAAACTAAAAATGTACTTATCATATGACCTAGCAATTGCATTCTTGGACATTTAAGCCAGAGAACTAAAAACTTACATTCACACAAAACCAATATATGACTGCTCATAGCATACGCATGTGTAATACCCAAAAACTGGAAACCCAAATGTCCTTCAATACATGAATGGTTAAACAAACTGTGGTATATCCATATCATGAAATAGTACTCAGTAATAAAAAGGAATAAACTATTAATAGACATAACAACTTTGATGGATCTCAAGGGAATTAAGCTGAATTTAAAAGCCAATCTCAAAAGGTTAATACTGTGGAATTCCATTTATATGTTAATCTTGTAATGACAAAATTATCAAAATGGAGAACAGATTAGTGTGGCTGGGGTTAGAGAGGAGGTGGGGAAGGGGGTGGCTGTGGCCATAAAAGGGTCGCATGAGAGATCCTTGTGATGGAAATGTTCTGATTCTTGACTGCGGTGTTAATGCACATTTATCAACACGTGATGAAAGTGCACAGAACTAAATACATGTGTGCATGCATGCAAACACTCACAAGTGCATGTAAACCTAGTGCAATCTGAACACAGTCCATGGACTGTATCAACATCAATTCCTTCTATCAATTGGTTGTGATACTGGACTATACTCGAGCAAGACACTACCACTGGGGGAAACTCGGTGAAGGGCACAAAGGATCTCTCTGTATTATTTCTTACAAATGCACGTGAATCTACAATTATCTCAAAATAAAAAGTTGCTAAAGTGCTCGATTCGGCAGCACATATACTAAAATTGGAACGATACAGAGAAGATTAGCATGGCCCCTGCGCAAGGATGACACGCAAATTCGTGAAGCGTTCCATATTTTTAGAAATTGACAACGACATAAAGAGATGGAAAGACATTCCATGCACATGGATTGGAAGAATAAACATAGTTAAAATGTCCATACTACCTAAAGCAATCTACAGATTCAATGCTATCCCAATCAGAATCCCAAGAACATTCTTCACAGAAATTGAACAAACAATCCTAAAATTCATATGGGGCAACAAAATACCACGAATTGCTAAAGCAATCCTGAGCAAGAAAAACAAAGCCGGCGGAATCACAATCCCCGATTTCAAAACATACTACAAAGCTACAGTGATCAAAACAGCATGGTACTGGTACAAAAACAGGTCCACAGATCAATGGAACAGAATTGAAAGCCCAGAGATAAAACCACACATCTATGGACAGCTAATCTTCGACAAAGGAGCAGACGGCCTACAATGGAGAAAAGAAAGTCTCTTCAACAAATGGTGCTGGGAAAACTGGACAGCCACATGCAAAAGATTGAAACTTGACCATTCTTTTTCACCACACACCAAAATAAATTCAAAATGGATCAAACACCTAAAGATTAGGCCTGAAACAATAAGTCTTCTGGAAGAGAATATAGGCAGTACACTCTTTGACATCAGTTTCAAAAGAATCTTTTCGGACACTATAACTCCTCAGTTGAGGGAAACAATAGAAAGAATAAACAAATGGGACTTCATCAGACTAAAGAGCTTCTTCAAGGCAAGGGAAAACAGAATTGAAACAAAAAAACAGCTCACTAATTGGGAAAAAATATTTACAAGCCACTTATCCGACAAAGGGTTAATCTCCATAATATACAAAGAACTCATACTGCTTAACAACAAAAATCAAACAACCCGATCAAAAAATGGGCAGAGGACATGAACAGACATTTCTCAAAAGAAGATATGAATATGGCCAAGAGACACATGAAAAGATGTTCATCATCGCTAATCATCAGGGAAATGCAAATCAAAACTACACTAAGATATCACCTTACACCTGTTAGATTGGCAAAAACATCCAAAACCAAGAGCGACAAATGTTGGAGAGGTTGTGGAGAAAAAGGAACCCTCATACACTGTTGGTGGGAATGCAAACTGGTACAGCCACTATGGAAAACAGTATGGAGATTTCTCAAAAAGTTAAAAATAGAAATACCGTATGACCCAGCCATCCCATTACTGGGTATCTATCCTAAGAACCTGAAATCAGCAATTCCAAAAGTCCCATGCACCCCTATGTTCATCGCAGCATTATTTACAATAGCCAAGACGTGGAACCAGCCTACATGCCCAGAAACTGATGATTGGATAAAGAAGATGTGGTATATATACACAATGGAATACTACTCAGCCATAAAAAAAGACAAAATTGGCCCATTCACAGCAACGTGGATGGACCTCGAGGGTATCACGTTAAGCGAAATAAGCCAGTCAGAGAAAGACGAACTCTATATGACTCCACTCATAGTTGGAAGTTAGTATATTGATAAGGAGATCTGATCGGTGGTTACCAGGAAAAAGGGGGGGGTGGGGGGAGGGCAAAAGGGGGAAGCGGTGTACCCACAACATGACTAACAAAAATGTACAACTGAAATCTCACAAGATTGTAATCTATCATAACATTAATAAAAAAAAAAAGTTGCTAAAAATCGTCATTTTGAAAACCCTAATGAAATAACGAATGTAAGCACTGATCATAAGGGGGTCATTAGGTAAAAGATTGATGGGAAATTTTAGAAACTTTGGGATACATGAGGGGCTGACAACACCTTAACTTACCAATCAACCTCAACGAATGAATCAAGCCTCCAGATCTAACCCCCAGTTTATGGGCTATGTCAGTGCGTGGAGCAACAGGTTAAATGGCACCACAAGGAGGCCATCAGCCAAGTTCAGAGTGTGGAAGAATCTATTGAATAAATGACTTGATTTCTTCAACAAATAAATACCATGAAAAATAAAGAAGAGGGGAAGATTATAAATTAAAGGAGACTTAAAAGAGATATATCAACAAATGCAACATTTAGACCTTATATGGATCCTGACTTGCATAATATTAGATGGTATTAGGAATTTAATGTTAATTCTGTTTCTTCAATATGTTTTTGAGTCCCTATCTTAAAAGACCAACGTATACAAAGGTGAAATGATATGATGACTGGCATTTGCATTCAAATACCCCGGCAGAAGAAAAACAATTACAAGATGAAGATAAAAAAAAAGAACGGTAGAATGTTGTTACCTGCTGAAACTGGGTGTATACGGGACCTCATCATACCCTTCTACTTTTGTACACGCTTAAAATTTTTCATAATAAAAACATGTTAAGAGAAGATAAGTGCACAAAGACGTACATTCAAGGAAGACTTTTTTTTCTTGAAGTGTTTCTAATAGTTCACAAAAACTAGAATCCACCTAAATGTCCGTCATGGAAGAGCTGATTAAGTAAACTATATCACACCATAAAATAAAACCCCCTGCAGCCAGAGGCCGGCCCACTGGCACAGCAGTTAAGTTCGTGCGCTCTGCTTTCGCAGCCCAGGGTTCGCCAGTTAAGATCCCAGGCAGGGACCTATGCACAGCTTATCAAGCCATGCTGTGGCACCACATATAAAGTAAAGGCAGATGGGCACAGATGTTAGCACAGGGCTAATCTTCCTCAAAAAAAAATCCCCTGCAGCCATTAAAGCATGATATGGATACATGGATACTAACTTTGAAAGATGGCTATGACATATAAGTGAATGAAAATACAAGTTAGAAAATCGCAGGTGATCAGTATCTCTATAAGCACAGAGAGGTGTCCAGAGAGAATGTTTACTGAAATGTTGACCGTGGCTATCCCTGAATGGTAGAAATCCAAGAGACTGTTAGCTGTTGTATATATTTCTAATATTGCTTGATGTTCTTGTTTTTGTTAATTTGTTATTTGTTTTTTTTATTGAGTTAATGATAGGTTACAATCTTGTGAAATTTCAGTTGTACATTAATGTTTGTCAGTCATGTTGTAGGTGCACCACTTCACCCTTTGTGCCCACCCCCCACCCCACCTTTCCCCTGATATCCACTAAACTGTTCTTAGTCCATAATTTTAAATTCCTCATATGAGTGGAGTCATACACAGATTATCCTTCTCTCGCTGGCTTATTTCACTTAACATAATTCCCTCAAGGTCCATCCACGTTATTGCAAAGGGAATGATTTTGTTCTGTTTTACAGCTGAGTAGTATTCCATTGTATATATGTACCACATCTTCTTTATCCATTCGTCTGTTGCTGGGCACTTAGGTTGCTTCCACGTCTTGGCTATTGTAAATAATGCTGCAGTGAACATTGGGGTACATAGGACTTTTGGGATTGCTGACTTCAAGCTCTTTGGATAAATACCCAGTAGTGGGATGGCTGGATCGTATGGTAGTTCTATTTTTAATTTTTTGAGGAAGCTCCATACTGTTTTCCATAGTGGCTGCACCAGTTTGCATTCCCACCAGCAGTGTATGAGGGTTCCTTTTTCTCCGCAACCTCTCCAACATTTGTTACTATTAGTTTTAGATATTTTTGTCATTCTACTGGGTGTAAGGTGATATCTTAGTGTAGTTTTGATTTGCATTTCCCTGATGATCAGCGATGATGAGCATCTTTTCATGTGCCTATTGGCCATCAGTATATCTTCTTTGGAGAAATGTCTGTTCATGTCTCCAGCCCATTTTTTGATTGGGTTGTTTGATGTTTTGTTGTTGAGTTGTGAGAGTTCTTTATATATTATGGATATTAAGCCTTTGTCAGATATATGACTTGCAAATATTTTTTCCCAGTTAGTGGGTTGTTTTTCTGTTTCAATCCTGTTTTCCTTTGCCTTGAAGAAGCTCTTTAGTCTGATGAAGTCCCATTTGCTTATTCTTCCTATTGTTTCCCTTCTCTGAGAAGGCATGGTGTCCGAAAAGATCCTTTTAATACTGATGTCAAAGAGTGTACTGCCTACGTTTTCTTCCAGAAGCCTTATGGTTTCAGGTCTCACCTTTAGGTCTTTGATCCATTTTGAGTTTATTTTGGTGAATGGTGAAAAAGAATGGTCAATTTTCATTCTTTTACATGTGGCTTTCCAGTTTTCCCAGCACCATTTGTTGAAGAGACTTTCTTTTCTCCATTGTATGCCCTCAGCTCCATTGTCAAAAATAAGCTGTCCGTAGATGTGAGGTTTCATTTCTGGGCTTTCAATTCTGTTCCATTGATCTGTGCACCTGTTTTTGTACCAGAACCATGCTGTTTTGATTACTGTAGCTTTGTAGTATGTTTTGAAGTCAGGGATTGTGATGCCTCCCGTTTTGTTCTTTTTTCTCAGGATTGCTTCAGCACTTCGGGGTCTTTTGTTGCCCCATAAGAATTTTAGGATTCTTTGTTCTAATTCTGTAAAGAATGTCATTGGGATTCCGATTGGGATGGCGTTGAATCTGTAGATTGCTTTAGGTAGAACGGACATTATAACTATGTTTATTCTTCCAATCCATGTACATGGAATGTCTTTCCATCTCCTTATGTCGTCATCCAATTCTCTCAGAAAGGCCTTGTAATTTTCATTATATAGGTCCTTCACTTCCTTAGTTAAATTTACCCCCAAGGTATTTTATTCTTTTTGTTGCGATTGTGAATGGTATTGTGTTCTTGAGTTCTTTTTCTGTTAGTTCATTATTGGAGTATAGAAATGCTACTGATTTATGTAAATTGATTTTATACCCTGCAACTTTGCTGTAGTTGTTGATTACTTCTAACAGTTTTCCAATGGATTCTTTGGGGTTTTCTATATATAAGATCATGTCGTCTGCAAACAGCGAGAGTTTACTTCTTCCCTCCCTATTTGGATTCCTTTTATTCCTTTTTCTTGCCTGATTGCTCTGGCCAGGACCTCCAGTACTATGTTGAATAAGAGTGGTGATAGAGGGCATGCTTGTCTCGTTCCTGTTTTCAGGGGGATGGCGTTCAGTTTTTGCCCATTGAGTATGATGTTGGCTATGGGTTTGTCATACATGGCCTTTATTATGTTGAGGTAGTTTCCTTCTATGCCCATTTTGTTCAGAGTTTTTGTCATAAATGGCTGTCGGATCTTGTCAAATGCCTTCTCTGCATCTACTGAGATGATCATGTGGTTTTTATTCCTCAGTTTGTTGATGTGGTGTATCACGTTGATTGATTTGCGGATGTTGAACCATCCCTGTGTCCCTGGTATGAATCCCACCTGATCATGATGTATGATCCTTTTGATGAATTGCTGAATTCTGGTTGCCAAAATTTTGTTTAGAATTTTTGCATCTATGTTCATCAGTGATATTGGCCTGTAGTTCTCTTTTTTTGTGGTGTCCTTGTCTGGTTTCGGTATCAGCCTGATGTTGGCCTCATAGATTGTGTTAGGAAGTGTTCCATCTTCCCTAATTTTTTGGAATAGCTTGAAAAGCATGGGTATTAAATCCTCTCTGAAAGTTTGGGAGAATTCCCAGGAAAGCCATCTGGTCCTGGGGTTTTATTCTTTGGGATATTTTTGATTGCTGTTTCAATCTCTTTCCTTGTGATTGGTCTGTTCAAATTGTCTGCCTTTTCTTGAGTGAGCTTTGGGAGATTGTAGGAGTCCAAGAATTTATCCATTTCCTCTAGGTTATCCATTCTGTTGGCATATAGTTTTTTGTAGTATTCTCTTATAATCCGTTGTATTTCGGCAGAGTCTGTTGTTATTTCTCCTCTTTCATTTCTGATTTTGTTTATCTGAGCTTTCTCCCTTTTTTTCTTTGTAAGTCTGGCTAGGGGTTTGTCAATTTTATTTATCTTCTCAAAAAACCAGCTCTTTGTTTCATTGATCCTTTCTACTGCCTTTTTCGTTTCAATAGTATTTATTTCTGCTCTGATTTTTATTATTTCTCTCCTTCTGCTGACTTTGGGCTTCATTTGTTCTTTTTTCTCTAGTTCAGTTAGGTGTAGTTTAAGATTGCTTATTTGGGATTTTTCTTGTTTGTTAAGATGTGCCTGTACTGCGATGAATTTTCCTCTGAATACAGCTTTTGCTGTATCCCATATGAGTTGGTATGGCATGCTATCATTTTCATTTGTTTCCAGGTATTTTTTGATTTCTTCTTTAATTTCTTCAATGATCCATTGCTTGTTCAGTAGTGTGTTGTTTAGTCACCACATCTTTGTGCCTTTCTCAGCTTTTTTCTTGTAATTAATTTCTAGCCTTATAGCACTATGATCTGAGAAGATGCTTGTTATTATTTCAATTTTTTTAAATTTGTAGAGGCTTGCCTTGTTTCCCAACATATGGTCTATCCTTGAGAATGTTCCGTGTGCACTTGAGAAGAATGTGTATTCAGCTCTTTTAGGGTGAAGTGATCTATATATGTCTATTAAGTCCAATTGTTTTAGTTTTTCATTTAGCTCCACTATTTCCTTGTTGATTTTCTGTCTGGAAGATCTGTCAATTGATGTGAGTGGGGTGTTGAGGTCCCCTACTATTATTGTGTTGTTTTTAACATCTACCTTTAGGTCTGTTAATAGTTGCTTTATGAATCTTGGTGCTCCTGTGTTGGGTGCATAGATATTTATAAGCGTTATTTCTTCTTGATGAAGTGTTCCTTTGATCATTATATATTGTCCTTCTGTCTCTCTCTTTACCTGTCTTATTCTGAAATCCACCTGGTCTGATATGAGAATTGCAACACCTGCCTTTTTTTCCTTGCTATTTGCTTGAAGTATTGTCCTCCACCCCTTCACCCTGAGCCTGTGTTTGTCCTTGGGGCTGAAGTGTGTTTCCTGGAGGCAACAAATTGCTGGATCTTGTTCTCTAATCCATTTTGCCACTCTGTGTCTTTTTATTGGAGAGTTCAATCTGTTCACATTGAGAGTGATTATTGATGCATGTGGACTTAATGCTGTCAATCTGTCACTTATTATCTTGTTTTCCTGTGTTTCTTTTCCTGTGTGCTTTAGACTACCCATTTAATACTGCAATTTCTTATGCTGGGTTTCTCATATTTTTCCTTATTTATGATTTGTGACTCTGTTCTGTACTTTATTTTAGTGTCTATCTTGAAGTTTGTATTTAGAATCTCGTGTATAATATAGTCTATTCTCTGGTGGTCTCTTACTTACTTGACCAATACTGATTTAGACCCTTTGCTCTTCCCCTCCTAAATAATTATTTTCATTTCTTATTCGAACTCGTCTTATGAATTTGTAGTTAGAGTGCTAAGATCGTCCTTGTTTTGGTAGTGTCCTTATTTTTACCCTAATGCTATAGTTGAATATTTGCTATCCTGTTCTGGTTCTATCCATCGGTCTCCCTAGTCTGTGGATTGTGTCCCCTTTCTCCCTTTTTTCTTTTTTCAGGTATGAGAGCCTTCTTAAGGATTTCTTGTAGTGGAGGGCTTTTAGTTACAAATTCCCTTAACTTTTGTTTGTCTGGAAAAGATTCAATTTCTCCCTCATATCTGAAGGAAATTCTTGCTGGATAGAGTATTCTTGGATGAAGATTTTTATCTTTTAAAGCTTTGAATATGTCACTCCATTCTCTCCTAGCTTGTAAGGTTTCTGTAGAGAAATCTGCTGACAGTCTGATAGGGGTTCCTTTATAGGTTATTCTCTTTTTTTTTCTTACTTCCCTGAGTATTCTTTCCTTATCTTTCCTTTTTGCCAATTTTACTACTATGTGCCTTGCAGTAGGTCTTTTTACATTGACAAATCTAGGAGATCTGAAACCCTCCTCTACACACATTTCTCCGTCAATCCCTAGATTTGGGAAGTTCTCTTCAATAATTTCATTAAGTACACTTTCTGCTCCATTTTCCTTTTCCACATTCTCGGGAATTCCTATGATCCTTATGTTCTTACTCCTCATTGAATCCATTACCTCTCGGAGATTTTCCTCATTTTTTTTTAAATTCTTAGTTCTCTTTCTTCCTCTATCTGGAGCCATTCAGCCTGTCTATCTTCAATTATGTTAATTTGCTCTTCTATGGTGTCTACACGGGCATTCAGGGAATCCATATTCTGTTTTATCTGGTCCATTGTGTTTTTCACCTCTAGTAATTCTGTTTGATTCTTCCTTATGATTTCAATCTCTTTTGTGAAGTAACTCTAGAACTCAGCTTGTTTCTCTATCTTTCTCTCTACCTCATTGAGTTTTTTGATTATAGCTGCTCTGAACTCATTATCACTTAGTTTACCTAAGTCCAAGTCCTCAGGACTTAATTCTATGTTTTTATCGTTTTCCTTCTGGTCTGAGGCTTTTATAAATTGCTGGATGGTAGAGGAGTGGTTTTTTCTCATGGTGGTAGAATTCCGTTGCAGTTACAGCCTGTCGCCACTAGATGGGGGTCGAGAGCGACATGTCAGCTCTCCGCCTTGGGGCAAGATGGCTGCGCCCACTGGCTTTGCAGGGAGGGAGGAGCTGCTATTCTCACGCACCGGTCTGGATTCAGATCATTTCTGTTCTCTGGTCTCCCGCAGCCCTGGGTTTATGGGGTCCCTGTGGACGGAAGCTTCCCCCCACCCCCCCCCCCACCGTCAGTGGGTTTCCACTGAATCAGTGGCAGGAGTCCTGCATGATCCCTGGTCGTGCGGCCCCTCCCCCGCTCCTTCCCGACCCGCGCCACAGCTATCGCAGACTCTAGGGGAGGGAGCGATGTTCTCTCCTACCGTTCCAGCGCCTCCGAGGCTGTAAGTAGGGTTTATGATCTCCGCTTTCTTGGTATTGTAGGTCTCTAACGTGCTGGCATTAAGTTTATTTTCTGAAATTCAGTTTTTCCAATCCTTTGTTGTATTTTGGAGGGGAGAGAATCCTGGGTCAGCTCACCCTGCCATTTTGCTCCGCCCCTTCCTTGCTCAATGTTTTAATAATGATTATGTGTTTTTAGATTAGGCTATTTCCCTGTACACTTATATTTGCACTTTTGTGATGTATGTGTTATGCATCAACAAAAAGTTACTTTTAAAACTAAGTTATTTCCATTTCTTTTAAGAAAAAAGATAACTGAGCAAACGCAAACAATACAGAACATACCAAATACTGTAAAGGACAAAGAGAGTTAGAAATTTAGCTCTTCCAAATAAATCCAAAAAGTATTCAGCCGTCAGGGGCACCAGAAGCAGGTCACATCCCAGAACGAGTCTAAACACGTCTAAGGTGGCACCAAAGGGCTTCCATACTCAGCCTCTCCCTGCCTCTCTTACAACATCTATCACCACAACAATCCACCTTGCACATATCACTCCAGCGGCAATTACAGCCCACTGTTTCCCACACAACTCATGCTGTTTCCAAGCCTCTGCCACACCCTTCCACCCCAGGCTTTTCTCCAAACTCCCTCTGCCTCTTGCCTCTTCGCCTTACCACGTAGGCATCCCCCAAAACTCAGCCAGGGCCATCGGCTCCAAGACACCTTTGAGGTCAGCTCGTCCTCTGCCCCAGGCTCAGCTAAGGGTCCCTCCGTCACATTGAAGGGGCCATCAGATTGAACGCCATACTGAAGTCATCTGTTTAAGGGGTCTAGCTTGCAAGCCCCTTGAGGGAAAGAATGCTGCATGGTTTATTTTTGTAGACCCAGCAACACGTGTGGCATGAGGCACATCACAGCCCCCATCAACGTCTGCAGAGCTCAAGAGCAGCTGAAGGGCTCAGGAAAACCTGAATTCCTCCCTTTCCTAAGGACACACTGACACCTCCATCCTGCACTAGAGCCATAGCGCCTAGGGTCCGTGAGCTTTTCCAGGGCCCACGAAAACGGGTGAGAGCTGAAAAAAAACCTTACTGCTCCAGAATACGGAAATTTTTTTAAATCAAAATTAATATTTAATTAAATATCTACAACACATAACATTTCAACAGCAACCCAACTCTATTCGTAATTACATATGTTAGATTTACTATAGGCTATGGGTACATTTTACATGATATAGGGTGGGGATTTGAAAAGCAACAGTGCCCAGGGCTTGGGAAGCTCTGTAAACCTGCCTGCCTAAAAAACCTGTTCTGGCAGGTACCTTACTCAGCTGGTTTGGGAGACTGAAGAAAAATCCAAATCCAAAGCAAACCAAGACTCTTAAAAACAAATGAACAAAACAAACACAAAATCCACGTAGGAACCTCCTCACATGGAGCTCCCAGGTCCCTGACAGGTAACTACTGTATCACCAGAGCCAAGAATGGGTGCAGCCCAGCGCCCCTCCTCTGGACCAGAATTCTTGAACTTACAGGGCAGGTCGGGGCTGCTTTTTCTGGACCAGGCTCCAGCAGGGTGAACAGGGAAGGTGGAAATTCAGCAAGGAATGGTCAAGGAAAGCCAAGACAAGCTGCATGCTAGGTTCCCTGAGGGCCCCACTGCTCTCCTTCTCAAGTGGTTCCTCCCCCCATGGCAAAGTTCCCAGCCGGAGAGCTGTAAACCAGCTGGGGTGAGCTCCTGAGGAGGAAAACAGGCACAGCACATAAGAGCTCAGAGCCCAGCATCATGATACTCACAAAATACTCGACTATTGACTTTAGATTGATCTTTATCAGCTCAAAAAAAAAAGTACAGGGGCCAGGGCAGTGGCGTGTGCAGTGGTTAATTTCACACGCTCTGCTTCAGCGACCCAGGGTTTGCCAGTTTGGATCCTGGCTCGTCAAGCCATGCTGTGGTGGTATCACACACAGAAGAACTAGAAAGACTTACAACTAGGATGTGCAACCATGCACTGGGGCTTTAAGGAGAAAAAAAAGAGGAAGATTGGCAACAGATGTTAGCTCAGGGCCAATCTTCCTCACAAACACACAAAAGTAACTACAGCTGATTCTGGTTATTCAAAGAGGATGTGGTTTACAAAGTGGTTGTGAACACTGAGCCACTGCTCCTGGGGAAATACAGGGTTAGGTTCTGGTGAGCCTCTGGTGCCTCTGTTCACAACATTTTCATCAGCCGATCAATACATAACCTTGTTTATGTGTGTTTCTGTTTAAAGACACCTTGTTTAATACGTATTGTTGATTCATTAACACTGAACTCACAGCCAACAGCATTATAAGTCAAACCTGAGCAAAGCTTATCTAAACACATATTTTCTCCATGAGGCACACACAGCCTTCGTGCACTTAGGAAAACGAGACAGAACTTCAGCACTGCGCTTGGGGGTTGTCTTAAACAGGGAAATCACCAACAAAAAGCACAAAAATGTGGAAAGCGTGGTACCAAACAGAGCACAAACCGGACACGTGTTTACGGTCTGAGAGCTGAAACAAGAAGGCAGCAAGTCGTCTTGTTTGACCGCAGCTGAGAACGTGAACTTTGTTGATTCAAATTTTTCACTGCTCTGCACATGTCGGGGAATAACTGAGAAAGTGCCCTGAGATTGCTTTAGGGGTTACAGATAAATTTCAGTGAGCAGGCAAATTTGCAAATGCAGAATCTGCAAATAATGAGGATTGACTGTATTACCAAAGAAAAAGTACATGTACCTTCCAGTATTTGAAGAAAGCATGCTCTTGATCCTCTTGCAAAAGAATGGAATCCAAATAACCTAAGCATTAGAAGCTTTAGGTGTAGACAGGCACTCGACACTGGGCAGTTAAGACGGAGAAGATTCTATAACCACAGGGCCAGCTGGCCTTCCTTCCTGCAAGAGGCAGGCTTCCGAGAAGTGGCAGATGTGACCTGAAATTTAACGGACTCCCAGGATCAGTCATTTTGAACAATTGAAATATTTTGTAACGTTATATCTACTCCCTAAATTTAAGTACTATAAAATCAAAATGCCATATATCAGGTTTTCTTTAAAGCTTGTCTTACCCATATGAAAAAGGCACAACTTTCAAAAAAGCAATGTTCTAACCACACACAAAATTTATATATGTGTATATTACACTAAATACTTAATTTTCCTATATGTTTAGGAACTAATATTACATGGCAAAGAGTCCATTTGCCTTCCTTTTGAAACAAATCAATAAAAAGAGGACAAAAAATACAGCTTATTGTTCTCTTATGTGAGGAAACTAAACTGATATAGATGATTGTGTTTAAAAGTAGGAAAAAGAAGAGTTCCGCTAAGACACAAATCACTGACTGTGCAAATGATTCTAAAATTGCACCTTAATGATTTGGGAGTAGATAATCCTATCTACTGCTAACTAGCATCTGAATATGTCATTTTACCCAAAAAAGCGGGAAGGTGAAAAACTTACATTCTTTTTATTACTCTTCTTGGAAACACTGAGCGCCTAGCATACTGCTGAGTAGATGAAGGATACATGTTTACCTTTCAAAGAGAACTTAACCTCAGAAAATTACTAACTTCATACAAAATTACAATTTAACTAAACTTCATAAGAATGACAAATTACAATCAGGTCACATTTAAAGACTATGACTAAAAGTGAAATGATAATTCCACTTTATTCTGGCCTACTTCAAAAGCATAATATTTTTTTTAAAACTTTTAGATAGAGAACAAAATTCTATGTTGAAAGTAAATCTCGGTAAAAACGAAATACCAAAAACTGGTCATTATAATTAAAAGAAAAAAAGTTAACAGGAATTTGCTTTAAATTTTTTCAACTGAGTATACATTTATAGACTAGGACCATGTAAGGATTAAGTAAACATTTGAAAACCTGTTGGCCTTTCTCTTCCAAATGTTTAGTTACATAATTCAAATCAAAGCCCTAATACATATATTAGAAAATCAGTTTATTCTTCTTTCACTGACATAAAACTTTTGAGGAAGACATTTTCAATGTATTAACTTATGAATGATTTTAAAATCTTTGACCTCAACCATTTTTAGATAGGTTATAAAAACAGTCTTCCACCCTAGGTATTTAGATAACACAGGAGATGCAAAATAAACATTAGCTAACTCTGACACCCTCACAAGTGTGACTTCTGTAACTGCTTCATTACATAATGACATCAGCAGCTGGCCTTTCCTGAGGAAGAGCCATAGTCACTTCTAATAAATAAACCGTTGATTGCTATTCACCTTGAGTGCACCACCCACTGACAAATCAACACCCACAATCCCACAGACCTGTCTTTGTGACCTTCATTTTGGGGCAAATACACAAAGTCATAATTTGTTTTCTCTACTCAAGGTAGGTAAGACTCTGAGAGCTCTAACTATTCTGGACAGTTGAGTTTTCCAAAGGGTTAGAGACTTAACCATTTGGAAAGAATATTTCATACGCTTTCCTTCTTAAACATGGTATAAATTCGATTTACTGACTATAAATTCTATTTTTCTTGATTCACAATCACCAGTGAGAATATTAATCCTTTTACGGTGTGTTGGAAGACAATTCTCCATGGGTCTCTTGTCCTTCTGCATGACTTATGAGCAGAGGCACTGGCTGCTTTCGCTCTGAACTATCTTTTCAAGGATGTGTGTACAGCAAACAGCCTGGGAAGACAGATATGATCTCCCTCCAGACTAGAGGGCAGGTTTGCTTACTCTCCTGTTTAATAAATGTAAAGACTCCCTCTGGGCTAAGGTTGGGCAGCTTTGCTCACAGCCCTTTATGAAACATTTGGATTACCTAAACTCAGGGTTCCACAGCTGCGGACTTATGGGGCAAGAGCAACTGACACAAACATGAAGCTCATGCTGTTGACTATGCTATAATGCAGTCCTTTGTCTCTGACCCAAGAGTCTCATGTCTTCTGCCAGCATCCAGATTGGGATTACCTAAACTCGGGGTTCTTCAGCTGTGACACAAACACACTGCATGGGCAGCATCCATCTGGGTCACTCTGTACTGCCCCTGTGGGACTTATGGGGCAAGAGGAGTTGACACAGACATGAAGCTCATCCTTTTGGCTGTGCTGTAATGCAGTCCTTTGTCTCTGACCCAGGAGTGCTATGTCTCCTGCCAGAGTCCAGTAAACCACGACAGGCTGACTTGTCAGCTTTCAAGTAAGATAAAATCTCAGACTCTTCACAGTTCTTGACAGTTGTTGGTGACAAAAATGGGATGCTGGCAGAGACAGGGCTTTCTGGAATAGAAAAGACAAAGGTCCCATGGGTTTAGGGGATGTAAGAAGATTCCCTGGGATCCAGTAGCAAAAGTTCTTGTCCAAGTGGTGGGTTTGGGGGAGTAAGGGTTAATTAACCTTTGAGGATAAGCAGCAAAGGTAGGACTGAAACAAGCTGCCCAAATGTACTATGGTTATTGCTCACTCTCCCTGCGGTGGGAGGAGGAAGGGATGTTACTGTGACAATGAGGCAGCTAGCCCCATGGCCCCAGATGAGAGGCAATGTGACTACAGCTGTTGAGTAAGGGAGTCCGCAGAGCTAAAACAGGTTATGTCAGCAACGAGGATCTAGAGCTTTGGGTGACCAAAAAGTTCATTAAGTTGAGCCATGAAAAGCCACCAGGACACTTGAAACTAAAAGTTAAGTGTGCCTTGCTTACTGGCACAGAGCTGTTCTCCCCGCTCCATGCCCCCTGACCCCTCCCCCCTTACCCTCTTCTCTGACATCGGCTTTAAGAAGGATAATTAGAGGTGAACCAAGGTTTCTTGGTCCTCAAGAGGGAGTGAAGGCCTTATGCACCCAAGCACACTGGGGAACTTCAGAGACAGGAGGAACTCAAACTATTACGGCTCTGTGGACACAGGCACCCAAGTCATCAACCTACCTGCCAGGGGCCGAGGCAGCGTTTGATCGGCTGTTTGACAGGGTCCAGCCGATCAAGAAGAGCCGAGGGGTGCAGGGCACCCCTCCGCAAGAAAATGAAAAGCCGGCCTTCCCCCAAGCTACGCTGAACTTTAAAAACTTGTTTTTCTTCTCTTTGTCTTATACCCCATTTTCCTACTCATGCTGTAATTTTTCCAGATGGCCGCTTTAGAGAAAAAAGCATGCTCCCATCGCGGGGTTGGTACTGAGAAAAATATGTGACCACCTGCACGTAGCCTTCAGGATATCACAAGGGGCAAGTTCCCCCTGACGCACATAAACAGTGGGAGAACTTTCCTCCCTAACGAGGGGTTCATACTAAAGAGAATATCTGGATCAAAGCAGCTGCCTCCTTCTGGTTGATGTTTTGCTCTTCCTCCAGTTTCCCTGATAAGCATAGATATACTTCTTCCTCGGTAGTTAATTAGAATTTTCCTCCATATGTTAGTTATTGAAAAATATATTATTCCCCTCATGTGTCTGGCACATTATAGAAGTCTTTTCTTAATTGCTGAAGTCGCTTTTGTGCAGGAAAAGATAGTTAACCTCTGCCCCCCTAAAAGTTAACTCTGTTCCCTGTAAGATTATACTTATCAATGAATGCTTTGTGGTTTACTCGGCAAGAACATCTGTACTGCTATATTTATCCCCTGCTAAAAAAGATATAAAAATGCTGTGAAAACGAGTAAGACAGACTTGCTTTGTACTTCCTTATCTCTCTGAGAATATTTGTAGAGCTATTTCTGTACTAATCCTGAAAAATATAAAAACGACACTTGTGCACAGTAAAGACGGACTTGATTGCACCGACTCAAGTCTCACGTCCCCTCCTTCACTGCGCCGACTCCGTCTCTCCCTCAGGAACCTGGACTCTGCTGGAGCTGGACTCTGGCACCTACCCACCCGTGTGTGGTGAGGAGGTACTCAGATTCAGCTAATGGGGTTTGGACCTAGATTCACAGTGGGGAAGGAAAATTAATGTGATCTAATGGGTGAGGTCCTTCAGGGCAATTCAAAGTATTGTTGGTTGTTTCTGCATCTGAATGTATAAGTGACATATTATTTATACTCCCCTGTCCATAGTGCCAGAGGAGATTCTCCCCCATCAGGAAGGGATTAGAGGTAGAGAAATGTTAGCAGGACAAGCCCCCCAGCCATTTGTCAGCACTGGGTAGGTCAGGATTTCACGCAAGTGCCCCTACCCTCTGATGTCTAAAGTTTTCAATACATGAAAGATGTCCTGTTGGTTGGCAAGTCAGAAACCTCAGTCTCAAAGGTCTTGAATATGCTGTTATCACACCTCCACCAGCAGAACCCAGGGGTCTACTCGCCAAGTAAAGTTTCTTGGGACTCTGTAGGTGGACTCATAACCCCCACTCCCTTTGGCCATCAAGGAACAACAGCTGTCTCTTCAGCCTCCCACCACCAAAAGGCAGCCCAGCACCTTGTTGGACTCTTTAGGTACTGGAGACAGTGTATTCCTGAGATGGCTTTGTGATGTGTCAGCGTGGCCAGGCTGAACTACAGTCCCCAGAATGTCCTTTCCAGTATGCTTGTCATTACACTGGGCCACAAGGTATATTCTCTCCATAGAGTTAGAGAACAGAAGGGGGCAGTAACCATTTTGAAGCTTACACATTTTGCAGACGTAATTAAATTCATCATCAGCTGACCTTAAGTTAATTAAAAGAGAAATTGTCCTAGGTGGGCCTGACTTAATCACTTAGAAGCCCTCTAGAAGGACATGGCCTTCCCTGAGCCCAGAGACTCCAAACTGCAGCAGGGTCTCCAACTGCTCTGCCTCCCCCTGGATCCTCTCTGCTGACCACCGCCTGGAACCAGCTTCAGCTGGTGTCTGTGGGGTTCAGCCTGCTGCTCCTCGGCCCTTCCTGACTGTCTGCCTGACTCTGGACTGCCAACCTCCACCTCCCCTCCATTATCTGCAGGAGACACGTAGGGAGCAGCAATGAGGCACTCCTACCCCTCCCATACAGAGAGGTATCCCATGGAGGCCTAGTGGGGAGTCACAACTCCTACCCTCACCTCAGGTGTCAACAAGGACTGAATCAGGAATCTGATTCAGGAACCTGAATAAAAAAAGAAAATCAACTGATGCCAAGACCAAGATGACAGAAAAGTTCGAATAATATGACAAAGGTTTTAAAGCAGACATCATGAAAATGCTTCAAAAAGCAATTACAAATATGCTTGAAACAAATGAAAAATTAAAAGGTCTAATAAAAGAAATGGAAGTTATAAAGAACTAAATAGAAATTTCAGAACTGAAAAATACAATAACTGCAATTTTATAAACTCAGTGAATGGGCCCAACAGCAGAATAGAGGGAACAAGGGAAAGAATCAGTGAACCGGAAGATAAAACAATAGAAATTACCCAATCTGAACAATGGAGAAAACAGACTTAAGAAAAAAATAAATGAACAGAGCCTCAGAACCTGTGGGACTATAATATTCCTTTGTCAGAGTTCCAAACGTACAGGGTAAAGGGCAGGGCTAAAAAAGTAATGGCTGAAAACTTCCCAAATTTGGTAAAAGATATAACCCTACAGACTCAAGAAGTTAAGTGAACCCCAAACAGTGCAAACCTAAAGAAATACACTCCAAAACACATCATAATCAAACTTATGTACACTAAAGACAGGAAAAATCTTGAAAGCAGCCAGAGAGAAAAAATAATACCTATGGGGAAAAACATTTCAAACAACAGTGGGTTTTTTCATCACAAATCATGGAAGCCAAAAGGGAGTGGCACAACATTTTTCAAGGGCTGAAAGAAAAGAAGTGTCAACCCAGAATCCCATGCCCCATGAAAATATTCTTCAGAAATGAAGGAGAAGTCAAGGCATTCTCAGAAGAAGGAAAACTAAGAGAATTTGTTACCAGCATACCTACCCTAACAGAATGGATAAAGGAAGTCTAAGTAGAAAGAAAATGATAAAAGACGGAAGTTTGGACCAACAGGGTCAATCCACCGACAGGATACAGCAATCCTAAATGTGTATGCAAATAACAAAGCTGTTAAATATGTGAAGCAAAAACTGAGAGAACTGAAAAGAGAAAGGGATAAAGCCACAATTATGGTTGGAGAGCTCAACACGCTTTCTCAACAACTGATAGAATAACTAGACAGAAGAGCAACAAGGACAAAGAAGAACTCAACAATAACATCAACCAACAGGATGCAATGGCTATCTGTAGAGCACTGCACTGACAGCACAGAATACACCTTCTCTTCAAGTGCCCAAAACATACGCCAATAAGACCATATCCTGGGCCACAGGGAAAAAACCACAACAAATTCCAACAAGTGAAATGATACAGAGTGTGTTCTCTGACCTCAGCAGAATCAAATTAGAAGTCAAAAACAGAAAGATAATAGGAAAATCTCCAAACACTTGGAAATTAGGCAAGAGAGTGCTAAACAATCTCTGGGTCAAAGAGGAAGTCTCAAAGTAAATCTAAAAATACACTGAACTGAATGAAAATGAAAGCAAAACATAAAATTTGAGCAACACATTTAAAGCAGGGCTAAGAGGGAAATTTACAGCACTAAATGCATACGTTAAAAAAGAGAAAAATCCCAAATCAATAATCTAAGCTCCCACCTCAAGAACCCAGAAAAAGAAGAGCAAAACAGACCCAAAGCAGGTAGAAGGAAAAAGATAATAAAGAACAGAAATCATACAATTGAAAACAGAAAGACAACAGAGAGAAAAATCAATGAAAAACAAGAGCTGGTTGTTTGGAAAGATCAAAAAAATTGACAAAACTTGCACAAGACTGGCAAAGAAACAGGGGAAAAATGCAAATGACCAATATTAGGAAAGAAACAGAGGATATCATCACAGACTCTGCACACATCATGAGGATAAAAAGGAATACTATGAACAAATCTACATATGCAAATTGCACAACTTAGATAAAATGGACCAATGTCTTGAAAAACATGAAAAACACAAACTATCACCACTCACCCAATATGAAATAGATAATTTGAATGGCCCTATAACTATTAAGGAAATTGAATTCATAACTTAAACACTCCCAAAGAAGACATCTTCCAGGCCCAGAAGGTTTCATTGGAGAATTCTACAAAGCAATTCTACACAATCTCTTCCAGAAAACAGAAGAGGAGGGAATACTCCCTAATTCATTTTATGAAGCTAGTATTTCCAGGATAACAAACAAGACAAAGACAATCTAAAAGAAAAAGAAAACTACAGGCCAACATCCCTTATAAATATAGATATAAACATCCTTAAAATATTAGCAAACAGAATTCAGCAATATATGCAAAGAAATATACATCATGACCAAGTGGGGCTTCTTCCAGGGAAACGACTAATCCAATATTTGAAAAGCGATCAATGTAATCTACCATATTAACAGGCTAAAGAAGAAAAATCACATAATCATATCAATCAAGGCAGAAAAAGCACCTAACAAATTTCAACATCCATTCATGACAAGAACTTTCAGAAAAATAGGAATAAAAGGGAACTTCCTCAACTTGATAAAGGGAATCTATTACAAAATCTATAGCTAACATTACACCTAATGGTGAAAGACTGAATGCCCCCCCCCCAAGAAAAGGAACAAGGCAAGGATATCCATTCTCATCAACACTCTTAGTCAACACAGTGCTGGAAGTACCAGCCAATGCAATGAGGCAAGAAAAGGAAATAAACGGCACATGAACCAGAAATGAAACTGTCCCTATTTGCAGATAACATTATTATCTACACAGAAAATCCCAAGGAATCTACAAAAAGCAAAAATCTAGGATAAGTGAGTTCAGCAAAGTCACAGGGTAGAAAACAAACATATAAAAACCAACTGTATTTCGGGGCTGGCCCCATGGTCGAGTGGTTAAGTTTGCGCGCTCCGCTGCAGGCAGCCCAGTGTTTCGTTGGTTCGAATCCTGGGCGCAGACATGGCACTGCTCATCAGACCACGCTGAGGCAGCGTCCCACATGCCACAACCAGAAGGACCCACAACGAAATATACAACTATGTACCGGGGGTCTTTGGGGAGAAAAAGGAGAAAAATAAAATCTAAAAAAAAAAAAAAAAACCAACTGTATTTCTATATACTAGCAATGAGCACATGCACACAATTAAAAATACAGTATCATCTGCAATCACTCAAAAACTGAAATATTTAGGTGTAAATCTAACAAAACATGCACAGAACTTACATGCTGAAAACTACAAACTGCTCATCAAACAAATCAAATAAAATCAAAATAAATGGAGAAACACACTGTGTCAGCAAATTGGAAGACAACATAATAAAAAAACATCAATTCTCCCCAAATTGATATACAAGTTTAACACAATTCCTATCAAAAACACAGCAAGATTATTTTGTAAATATAGACACAATTATTCTAAAATTTATATGGAAAGGTGAAGACACTAGAACAGCTAAAACAATTCTGAAAAAGGAGAAAAAAGAGGAGGAGTCAGTTTACCCAATTTCAAGACGTATTCTATAGCTACAGTAATCAGGACTGTGTGGGATTGGAGGAGAAATAAATGCACAGATCAATAGAACAGAGAGAACCCAGAAAAAGACCACTTAAATATTTCCAACAAATTGCTGACAAAGGTGCAAAAGCAGTTCAATAGAGGAAAGATATCTTTTCAACAAACGTTGCTGGAGCAATTGGACATCCGGGGCAAAAAACAAAAAAAAAAACGTGAACCTCAACCTAAATCTTACGCTTTATACAAAAATTAACTCAAAATGGATTATGTTAATTGTAAAATGCAAAACGATAAAACTCCAAAAAAGAAAAAACAGAGAAAATCTTCAGCATCTAGAGCTAGGCAAAAAGGTACTAAACTTGACCCCAAAAGAGCAATCCATAAAAGGAAAAACTGACAAGCTGGATTGCATCAAAATTAAAAACTTACGCTCTGTGAAAGACTCTCTTAAAAGGATGAAAGTCAAGCTAAAAACTGGAATATTTGCAAACCACATATTCAACAAAGGACTAGTATGTAGAACACACAAAGAACTCTCAAAACTTAACAGGGAAAAAAAATCCAATTAAAACATGCAAAAGATATGAAGAGATATTTCACAGAAGAAATATACAGATGGCAAATAAGCACATGAAACGATGTTTAACATCATTAGCCGTTAGGGAATGCAAATTAAAACCACAATAATTGCACACCTATCAAAATGCCTAAAAAATAAAGATAACACCAAATGCTGCAAGATGTGGGGAAACTGGATCTTTCATTCATTGCTGGTAAGAATATAAAAATGGTAGTCACAATGCAGTTTCTTACTAAACCAAACATGGAACTGCAATATGGCCCAGAATTGTACTCTTGGGCATTTATCCCAGAAAAATGAAAACATATGTTCACACAAAAATCTGTACATGAGTGACTAGTGGTAGATTTATTGGTAACAGCCAAAAATTAGAAACCACACAGATGTCCTTCAACAGGTGAATGGTTAATCAAACTGGTTCATCCATATGATGGAATATTACTCAGCAATAAAAACAAGCGAACCCTTAGTACACACAACAACCTCGACAAATCACCAGAGAATTATGGTGAGTGAAAAACCCAATCCCAAAAGGTTACAAACTACATGATTTCACTTATAAAGCATTCTTGAAATGATAAAATTATAGAACTAGAAAACAAATTCCTGGTTGCCAGGGGCTAAGGATGGGGTAGGGGCAGGAGGGAAGCCGCTGCGGCTATCACAGGGCAATATAAGTGATCCTTGGTGATAGAAATAGTCCATATCTTAAATAATGTTTGGATCTTACTGACTGTGTTATGTATTATGGTTTTGCAGGATGTTACTATTGGGAGATACTAGGTATCTCTGTATTATTTAACAACTGCACGTGAATCTACAATTATCTCAAAATAAAAATTAGAAGTTTTCTTTTAACTGGCATTATCTCAAAATAAAAACAAAGTTTAAAACGGCATTGTCTCCAAAGGAATTACCAGCCAACCCATCTGTCATCAGATTTTAATATTTCTAATTTTGTCATTGACAGGCAATACAAGAGCTCACTAGAAAACTCATCTCTTGGGGCCAGCCTGTTGGCGCAGCGGTTAAGTTCGTACATTCCACTTTGGCGGCCCAGGGATCACCAGTTTGGATCCCGGGTGCAGACCTACACACTGCTTGTCAAGCCACGCTGTGGCAGGAATCCCACATAGAAAGCAGAGGAAGATGGGCATGGATGTTAGCTCAGGGCCAGTCTTCCTCAGCAAAAAGAGGAGGATTGGCAGCAAATGTTAGCTCAGGACTAATCTTCCTCAAAAAAAAAAAAAAAAAGAAAGAAAATTTATCTCTTAACAACCTAGTTCCAAAGCATTTACCAAGTGCTCGTCATATGCAACTAGGGGCAAGGGAAATAGGCAAAGATGAAGAAGACAACATAGATTTAGAAGAGAGTTTATACTTCTAATGACCTTGAACAGGAACTACCATTCTAAACTCAAGTTATCCTTGTAAGGTGCTTCATTATTCCTGCCCATAATCCTAAGTATTTCTAAACAGAATATAGGTAGCACCTGACAAATATATGATCAACTTATGCATAGCAGAGGGCACTTCCCCGCCAGAACCCCCTGTTCCCAAGCCCTGGTCTCTGGGTTTCACCTCAGCCCAACCGACCCTCCCAAACGTGACTGGGCAGAAACACGAGGGGGAGGGAATCATACACACACACGTGGGATCCATACACACACACACACTCACTCTTCTCTCACGCCCAACTTGCTGAGATCCCTCCGCATATGAACACTCAAAGGAAGAGAATGGCAGAGGGGAGGGGCCGGTTAGACCTCCAGCCGCCAGGCCTCCTCTCACTACAGTTGTGCCACGAGAAAAGGAAAAGAGACAACAGAGAAGAAAAGAAAGGAAAAAAGAAAGGGAAAAGAGAGCGAAGCTATGCTGCATCCTTATCCCCTCCTGTCAGTCCTGACCCTCTCTGCCTGCCTCTCCCCACTCCCAACCCAGAAGCATTTCCCAAGAGCACCTTTCCCCTTAAAACACACTAGTCTCCTCCCAGCTTTGCTGGAGCCAGGCCTCAGGAGTCACATTCCAAGAAACAGGAAAAAGAAAAGCACTGAATGAAAGTCATTCATCGTTTGTGAATACTCTAATCCTTGCCTTCTCGTAAGGCTTTACTGTAACTGTAGTCCATTTTTAAATGATTAGCTTACTTTTAGAAATTGAAGCTTTCGTTTACATGAAGAAACCTGGTATTAGACTACTATTCACACCCACAGGGCAAGAACTGTTTTCATCTCTGTTAATCTGTCTTGCCCGTCTGGCTTTACGCTGAGACCTAGCAAGTGAAGCCTGTGAGTAGTCAAAACCGGTGTCCCCAGGACATCTGGGCAAGCTGCAGTAACGACAGCAGACTCTCTACTTCTTGGCAGGGTCGAGCAGGCTGACCGGTTTGGCTCATCATGTTCCCTGTCTTCCCTCAACATTTCAAGTGTTCTGCTTCCAAGGCTGGGAGTGGGACAGAGATTACACGGTCCTTGCACCAGACTTCATCTACTTTACTCAAGCCCACAGTTTCACATTCAGTTCTAATAAAAATAGCTGGTTTCCAAGTTCACAGCTAATTGGAAGGAATACTCTTCCTAGAGTGAAAAGTACTCTGTGCATTCACCACAATTTGTTGAGGGCCTAAGAACTGCCAGGAGCTTGGAGACAGAGCACCCACCATACAAAGCGACTCCGATCCTCGCCAGCTTATGTAGGCAAGGGGGCTCAGACAGTAGGAGAGTAAATTAAAATCGAAGTCATTGTAAACAAAATAATTACAAAGGATGACAGTTGCTAACAAGGATATAAACAGAGCTGAGGAACTTGTACTTTCTCGGGGTATGAAGTGCAATTTCCCATCCGGTTCCATCAAAATACAGAATAAAAAATTCATATAATTTATTGACCCCAAATATATTCTAAAATTTACTTTTACAAATTAAGTCCCAGATGCTGGCTTGTACCATCTCCTTATGTTAAAAGCTGGACTCCACTCCAATTCCCCAGAGCAGAAGTGGTAAGTGGTAGGCTTTTCCACAGGTGCAGATGACCAAACGACATCACTGAGAAGTGAGGAAAGGAAGCAGGAGGTAGGCCACAGAGCACGCCTTCAGCTATTTTGAAACTTGGCCCAGGGTAGGCCCTGTAACAAGGAAAAACACTTCCTTCTCCTCTTTGTCAAATCACTTAGCAGCCTGCTCCTTGGGATCCACCGTCCTTACTAGTTCCTCACTTCAGCGTCTTTAAGCAACTTCTATAGACTCACCGGGGCCTAAACACAGTAAGAGGAAATTTTTTTTTTTTTTAGGAAAGTGGAGTATATTCCAAACAAGCAACCAACAAATCAACCCCACTTAAACTGGAGACTGCCAAGCTACTTTCAAACACTATCGTTGTCTTCTACATTTAATGCCAATCAAAACTCAATCACCCCAACTAATCTTTGAGGAATATAAGAAAATTACATTATCACAGGTACCTAATGTTTTCAAATGTGCCAAACATGATAACCTAATGTTCAAACCTGCTGACTGGGAGACACATTTCCTTACAAACCTGACCCACAGAGGCAATAATCTGAATTTCCATCAAGGAAGCTGTAAGCACCATGATGGAGCAAAAATGAATCCAGGCTTCATCCAGGCCTCAGAGGGAAAAATAGCTCTGAACTGTCATTTTGGAAGAAACCTCCATTCCTTACACTCCAAATGTAATTTCCCCAAATTTCACTCCAAGATTTTTGTTAACTTGTTTGGCTTTGCTTTCTCAGACAAAATTATTCAAACTGAAGACTCTAGATTTGTTCTCTGCTACTGCATCTCCACCTCTTCCCAAATATTTCATAAAGCCTGACCTATATTAAGTTAGGAGGTTATGTCTGGAAGCTTCCACCTGGCCTTTCTTTGTAAATACTTACAGCTGTAAACTGGGGGCGGGATTTGTAGTCCAGTCCTCTTGTCACAAATAGGAACTGGAGAGGAACGATTTTTTTTTTTTTGAGGAAGATTAGCCCTGAGCTAACTACCGCCAATCTTCCTCTTTTTGCTGAGGAAGACTGGCCCTGAGCTAACATCCGTGCCCATCTTTCTCTACTTTCTACGTGGGACGCCTATCACAGCATGGCTTTTGCCAAGCGGTGCCATGTCCACACCCGGGATCCCACCCGGCGAACCCTTCACCCAGCTCCTCTGTAACCACTACCAGAAAATTCTCCCTTTAGTCTCTTTGACATCACCCTCAAACTCTTCATCCACCTGTGCTGCTCCTTTCTGTTCCCACGGAGAGCATCAGCCTGTGTTAACAACCTTGCCAACCCTCTGACGCTCAAAACCCTCTGACACTTCCCTTCTCCCTCAGAATAAAAGTCAAAGTCCCTACAAAGGCCCAGCTCTGCATCGTCCAGCCAGCCCGCCACCTTCCTAACCCTCCAGCCTCCTCTCTTTCTGCTCTTTCCCTCACTCCCTGCTCACACCTTTACATTAACTTTCTGCCTGTAATCCTCCCGCCCTTCGAGGGGCTTTCCCAAATGGTACCGTCCCTTAACCCTCCACCCGTCATCATGAAACTATAAACTTCCAACTCTCTATCCCTCTAACCAACTTCCTATTTAACTTATTCTACTAACTGTTTTCCCCATATAAGTTCCAGGAATGCAGGGATTTATCTGTTTTGTTCACTGCCGTATCCCTAGGGTCTAGCACAGGGCAAGTTACTTGACGAGAGTTCAGTAAGCATGTGTGATGAAGGAAAGAGTCATTCATTTAACAGATGTTTGCTGGGCACCTGGTCTGGGCCAAGTGTGTGAAGTCAAGACAAATAAGACACCGTCCCCGCCTTCAATGCACCAGAAGGAGAAGCGCACCATAGACACAAAGGTTTCACTACAGGACTGCAAACTGGGGCACAGGCACGTGGCAGAACACGCCAAGAGCTCAGAGAAAGAGGCCTGGGCTTCGCCCTCCTGGGGACCGGCCCTGCTTTCCATCGCCGCGCAGCTCTCCGGAGAGCATCCCCCGGGGGCCTCCTCCAGACCCGTGAGCGGAGCGGGACTCACTCGCCATCCCCAGGCCTGAGGTTACTTGTCCAGAGGCCCAACTTCCGGCCTCTCCACGCCGAGCGCAAGATTTAATGAAAGAAATTTAAAAGCCCCTGCTCTTCAGCCTCCGCGCCCCCTCTTTCGTCCGGCGGGCCAGCCCGCACAGCCGCCGGGGACCACACCCCGCTCGGACCGAACAGCCCTCCGCCGCTTCACAACCAAAGGCGCCCTACTTCCGCGGTCCGCACCTGCTCCCGGCGTCCCCTTCGGCTCCTCCCTGCGCGTGCGCGACCAGACACGCGGGTTCGGGCAAGGCTGGGGGCGCGGCACAGACTGGGCACGCCCCCAGCGCAGAGCCGACTTCTGATTGGCTGCCCGGCACTCGCCCGGGCGGAGCTGGGGAGGCCTGCGGCTGTGCCTCTGAAGGCGCTGCCAGTTGAGTCTGGTGTCACGGCTTCTAGTCCCGCCGCCTCCGCGCGCTTCCCGGAATCCTTGCAACCCCGCCGTCATGTCTCAGGTATATTGCGTGCCCGGCCTGGCAGCGAAGGTGCAGCGGGGGGAGGCCAGTGTGGGGATCATCCAACAGACAGAACCCCGCGGGTTTCCCTCCCCAGTTCTGCAGTTCCTCCTGGACCCATGCCCAGCCCTGACTCTGGACAGAGCCTGTGAGCGGAATTTTCCGGTTTTGGACGCCCAAAACCGATACCCACCCTCAACTGCTGGAAAGTTGCCCATGAGTGGACTTCGCCGTGAAGCAGGAAGACGGGTCCAAGGCGAGGGTCCTAGGTAGAATATGGGAGGTAGAGGGTTGCATGGATTGAAGGAGCAAGGGTACCGAGGCCCCCATCCGGAAGGACAGGGCAGGACTAGGGACGTCATGCAGAGTGGAGAATCGAGGAGGCCATGGCTGAGAGCTTGGAGGTCAGGGGAAGTTCCGGCTAAGTCTCCGGCGTGCGGGAAGGGGAGGGTCGCAGCCTGGGGAGAGGTAACTCAGAGGCCTTTCCCTTCCCTCTGATGTAGACGCTTCTCTGAGACCCAGCTATGTGGGGCGATCCTGGCTCCTCTCCCCTCCCTCCATTGCAGCACTGGGACAAAGGTCAGCGCTGGACGCCCTGGCCCCAGAGGGAGGGGACCAGCGGGCTCTGGCCTCTTACATTCATGCCCTGTCTCCTTCTCAGCTGTTTCACACGCTCTGTGCCTGCCCTGTCCACAGGTCAGGGCTTTACTGGGACCCCGGTCTTTTCTGGTGAAATGTATGCCCACTGCAGGCAATCTTCGCCTGCCTCCCTCCACACTGTATTTCCTGATGACCATTTGTTCCCTGTATTTCTCACTGATCCCTGGTATAGTGAGGGTGCCCAATATGTAGTTGTCCATGATGAGTGAATGGGTGTGCTTCCCCTCCTTGTTTTGCAGAATCTTTCTAGCTGTCCTGTTGAGGAGGTGAGAGGAGACACATTGCTTTTCCTCACCTGCATTGCAGGGGGAGTGCTGCCTTTCCAACCCCTCCATCTGCGTTACTGAGCTCTGTTGAGTCCTCTCCCCTCCCTCCCATTTAGGCTGAGTTTGACAGAGCTGCTGAGGAGGTTAAGAACCTCAAGACCAAGCCGGCAGACGATGAAATGCTGTTCATCTACAGCCACTACAAACAAGCGACCGTGGGTGACGTAAATACAGGTATGCTGAGACGAGATTGGGAGGGCCCCTACTCATGAATGCAGGCTTAGCATCCTTGGTTTGTTGCTCAAATAGCAGAATTCAAATCCTAGTTTTGGAGGGACTTTAATGACTGTCACCAGCATTTTCCATCTACTTGGGAAGAAGGAGAGACCCCAGCTTGGAAGAGACTTGCTCCAAGCTCTCAGCTCAGTAGTAGCTTTGTTGAACCATACTGCTTCTGCCCCAGATGGACGGGATCAAAGTCGCAGCACTTGGCAGCCCGGCCAAGCCTAATGTCAGGAGCAGAGAAACAGCTGGCTTCCTGGAGCAGGTCAGAAGCATTTTTGCTGACAACAGTTCCTGATGAACGTTTTTTCCCTGTTGGAACATCTTGGTACAGATTTTGAAGCCGTGGTTTGGACTACCGTATCCTGTGATACAATCTTTCCTGCCTTGGACAGATTTCATTCTGCCACTAAGTCCCCGAGATTCGGGTGTATACTGAGGCAACAGCACGATGCAGTCTATGCAAGGCCTCAGAGGTGGTGGCCATGGCAGCATAGAAGGAGGTCACCTCTGCCCCTGTTCAGGAGAGTGAACCTGGCTCCAAATTCGAGTGCATTTGGGGTAGAGGGTGGAGCCGGTGGGCTGGCTGCCAGCCAGCCGGAAGCAGGAGATGGTGGCCAGAGATAAGGATTATAGGCAATATTAAATAAGTTCACAGGGAGGGCATAGTTGGGAAAGGTCTTCTGGCAAAGGTAAGTTTCACACTGGGTTTATAAACTGTGTCCTCCCAGGGAGGAGGAGGAGCGATGAAGTGGGGGTGACCAGAGGGGCTGAGATGCCTTTCTGCCCAACACGATTTTCGCAGAGACTGGCCTCTGCCCTGCTTCCACATGGGTATTGATAGACCCCCTTGGGAACCTGTCCCTTCCTGATCAGGGAGGTGTCAGCTCACTAGGGCTGAAGTGTCCAGTACAGCAGCCACCGGCCACGTGCGGCTATCTACATTTAAAGTAAAAATAGTTAAAATGAAGTAAAACCCACAGTTCAGTCCTCAGTCGCACAAGCCACATTTCGAGGGCTCAGTTGCCACGAGTGACAAGTGGCCCCTGAGTTGGACAGTGCCAATGTACCTTTCCATCGTCGCAGAAAGGGCTGTTGGGGTGTGCTGCTCCTGGGTTCTGAGGATGACTCTGCAGGGGCGGTTTCTCTAGGGGATCCCTGGGAATGCTTCCCTGAAAGCACTTGGGGGACTTGATGTTTCTCAGACGCAGTGGGCACTGTGACCGCTCCCCTTGGCTTTGTTCTCAGCGCGGCAGGGAGATAGGTGGGCAGGGAAGCAGCGGGTGTGTTTCGCCAAGTGCAGCTGATAACAGCTCTATATGCATAAAATCATGGTCTAACTTAAAGAAAGCTTGCCTTCAGAAAAAACCTCCCACAGATCAACCACAGATCGACAGACAGTCTGATAGAAAATGGGGAAATGATGTGAACAGACCGTTCACAGAAAAGGACACCCAGAAAACGGCTAACAGTAGTGTGTGAGGGAGAGAAATTGGGTGGCTGAGAGCAGGGTGAAAGGGGAACTTTGGAGTATTCTTCTTTGTAGCATTTGAATTTTAAGTCATGTGAATGGATAACACTTGTTTAAAAAAATTACAGTACAGTTTTTAAAAGGAGAAATTTTGGCGTTAACTTGTAAGACAAAGACTATCTGGTAATGAGAACAGTCTTCCTCCTGTTTTCTCTAGAGATTGTTTGGATTTCTGTGCACTGTACTAGATCCATTTAACTCCATGACAGGGCGTAGAAGGAATAGAGATAATAAAGGATGCCTTTCATGACAGGAAAGCTGATCAAGTTCTCCACTGGAACCTGAAGCAGATCTAATGTCTTTCCTTGTCTTGTTTAAGAACGGCCTGGGATGTTGGACCTCAAAGGCAAGGCCAAATGGGATGCCTGGAATGCACTGAAAGGTAATCGTTCTAATCAGTTTCCCGAGTTTGTAAAGCCTAGTAATGAAATTCTTTTCTTTAAGGAGTATAAGGGATGGGGAGAGAAAACAAAGTGAATGAGGCACATGCTAGAAACCAACTTGACCTGGGCCAGAATGGAAAAAAACTGGGCCACCTACTTTTTCTCCTAATACCATTTATGCCTTTTCCAATAGCACCACCTCTCAGCAATGGTATCATCTGGAGAGGAGCAGCTGGAGACCAAGCCACTGAAAAACAGATTGGAAAGCGATGTAGTTGGTGTAGGCTTTATATGTATTCAGAATAAGGGGTAGTTTCCTGCCCACACCTTCCTCTCCCCGCCAAGGCCAGGCACTTGCCGCTAGCCCAGGCAGCCCTCCCCAGTTCCCTTCCAGCCAGAAAGGCACATAAAAGAAAGGAATGAGCTAATGCATGGCGAGCTGCTGGCACGTCGTAGCCTCGGTGAATGGAGCTATTATATGCTAAGCAACAGCAGCCAAGAAGTATCCCAATGCCAGCTTAATCACGTGCCACCTGCAGCAGCAAGACCCAAAAGTTGGCAGGAAAGTGCCTCCCAGCTTTTGTGTTCTCGCTAGCTAGTTTCTGAATAAGCCCTCTGTCTTCCTGCAAATGAGAAACCCTTGAATTCAAAAAGGGCCAGAATACAATAAATATACTCCTAGGATTTGCGAGTAACTAGAACAGGAATGCCGGTCTGGCTGTCTGTTTTCATTGGGCATTTCCATGGCACCCTCAGGCCCTGTGGACTCCCCAGAGCTTCAGAACGTGTTCTGATTCCCAGTGAGTCCCTGTCCTCCGTGGAATCCAGGAACCTGCGTGTTCCTGTCGCTGAGGGATATAGTCAGTGTCCTGCATACTGCAACAAGAAGGCAAAACTTTGTCTCCTCCTCCTCCAAAAGCCAGCTGCTTTTACTCAGAGGTCTCAAAAATTATCTCAGAGCTTCTGTCTGGGGAGAAGAGGGTGTGTGGCTTTGCTTTTTCACTGCCAGCTTTACAGCTCTGGGAGATGAGAGCCCCACAGAGAAATATGTGATAGGTCAAAGCCAACCGTGAGAGTCAGCAGGACCAGTAAAGTCACTGTGGCTCCCCATGTTGGGCTTTCCTGCCTGTCTGGACTGCTCAACCTTTTTCCCAAGGCTCAGGCTGACCACTCACTCATGACAGTGAAGGACTCATGTGGCCAGGGGGCCAGCGACAGGCCTTGGGACAGCTGCACTCACATGGGTTCAGTGCTTTATGGAGCATTCACTGTGGGCCCGGCTCCTTGAGTACTTCAAGTCGAATCCTGGCCAGGTCTGTGAGGTGTAGGTAGTAGAACCCCCACTTTACAGATGAGGAACTGAGCCTTGGAGCCTTAAACGGGGGCTGTCCAGGGCTCTAAAGTGTGCTGCTTTTCTACCACGCTGCCTCTCTGACAAGTAATCTTGTCGGTTCCTTACAGGAACTTCCAAGGAAGATGCCATGAAAGCTTACATCAACAAAGTAGAAGACCTTAAGAAAAAATATGGAATATAAGGGACTGGATTTGGCTGCCAGCCACGCGTATCATCTAAACTGATAAAATGCCTTGTTTTTGTAATACTGTGGATGACGTGAAATAATGCAAATAACCAGTTAACCCAGTTCCTCAAGACTGTCCAGGATATGGCTCTAACAGATTACTGAAATGGTTACTGACCTTTGCTCAGTAGTTTTTATCTCTAGATCAATTAAAAGTACCTTTGTTACTTTAAGTCTTTAGTAATCTGGGTTCTTGAAATAACTTAATCTGTTCCAGTCTCTCTTCCTCACTTCCTTTTTCTGAAGATTTCGTCTGGAAGTGTTTGAACTTACCCTCCTCTATATTCCACTGGAGTGTGAGGCAGGTGGTCCCACCTGCTCTAGTCCTGGAGCTCACCTCTTGTGGAGAGGAAAAGAATTATAGACGTGGCCTTTCCCACCTCCTTTTTCTTCCCAATTCCAGCCCCCACTCAGGCAGGCCGGCTGAGACTTCCGTCTGCAGGTACTGCCAACCCTCTGTGGGGGACATCGCTGGCCTCCTGCTCTGAGGAAGGCAGGGTTGACAGGTGTTTGAGGTCTGTCTGAGATCCAACCAGTCCATGGTTCCAGAGCAAATGAGCAAGGGTAGAAGCCCCACTCAGGAGGAAATGTGCGTCTGCCTTGGGGATTCCCACAGACGCAGTGAAAGCTTGGCCCCAGGCAGCTGGGTGAGCAAAAATGAGTGGGGGGGCGTGAGTGCTCAGCAGGCAGAAGGGAGATGAGGGCCGAGGAGGGCAAGGGGTTGAGGCTGCAGAGAAGAAAGGCTGGAGCTTGACCCTGGAGGTGTAGGGTGTTGAAATGTAAGAAAGAAAAAAGACAGCTGTCAAGACCCTCCCTGCCAGGTGTTCCCCTTCAGTCCCTTCCACAGTCCTGCAAGGAAGGTGGTAGTTTTCCTGTTTTGCAGGTAAGGATGCTGAGGCTGAAAGGAATTAAAGAGAAGCTCTCTGAGGCCAGGCAGCTCTTGGTTCTTCCCTCCAAAGCCTCTGCCCTGGTCTTAGACATAGTTTGGCCTCACCTGGAAGAAGAGTGAGGCCTGAGATGTACAGTGACTTAAAACCCAAGATCACTCAGCAGTGATAAACTAAGACCCAGCATTCAGGCCCAGCTCTCCCTGGTTCAGATGCCTGTACCACCCAAGGCCTCGCTGGTGTGCCAGCGCTGTAGTGGAGAAACAGGAACAGCAGGGAGGGCAACTCTCTGGTGTGGCTGGGATGTGGCGTACCTTCATTGTGAAATGGGACTAGGTAGTGGATAGTCTTGATAATGCAGTTGAAAAGTACAGAATTTGACCACAGGTGATGGGGCGCTGCCGAGCAGGAGACATGGCAGGCATTCAGACAGTCGCTCTGACTGTTGTATCAACAGCTGTGGAGAATTCCTCTAGTTCCAGCCCAGCCTGCTCATGGAAAACTAGGCCCGGCAGCTTAGGTGGAGACAGGGCAAGTTGCTCCAACAAAGCAATGGGGTCAAGGTCCAAAACCCAGACATGTGGCCCAGATGAGGTGACTTCCTGAGTAGCAGCATCGTTTATGTGGGAGTTATTCTTTCCTGGGTGCTGATGTGACTGAGGGCATACGAGGCAGGGAGCCCACATTCCTGCCATCCTCCCACCTGGCTCCACTCCACCCAGGCTGCCAAGACCATGGAACTCACCGGCACCTGTGAGCCCCAAGGAAGGCAGTGGGGAGCCATAGCCACTTATCTGTACCCATATTTGGATCATCTTTGCTCAGTTATTGGCTCTTTCAGAAATATGTCAAAGGGAAAACAACTTAAATGGAGTCCAAGGCATGGTTCTTATCCAAACAGACCTGGCTCCACGGTCAGCCTAGCACACCTACCCTGAGGGTGGTGGTGAGCTTTAAGCCAGGCTGTGTGAGAGGCTCCTGGCATAGAGTCACTGCCACTGTGTGGCCCTTTCTCAGGAATTTTTCTCCCACCTACTTTTAAACTAATTCTTGTCTCTGGGAAAATACCTTGCAAGGAGTCAAGGACCTAGTCCAGGAACAAATTCTCACTCCTTTGGTACCACTGGAAAGGGTTTGGATGAGAGAAGTGCCTGCCAGCTATTCTGCCCTATTTCTAGCGTGTGAAAGAGCCAGGGCCTGGCAGACGTGTGCTCAGGCACCATGTCACTGCCTAGCTGCTGCCAGAATCGGAGAAGAAGGGGCCTCAACGTAAGGAAGCCCTGACAAAGGTAGTGTAGTCTGGCCATCTGCAGTTACACTGTGCTAAGATTGTCTCTTGACCACTCAGTATTTCTTCTCCTTTGGATGGGAGAGAACCACTGTCTAGGAGTGAAAGGACTTGGATCTGAGGCCCATATGCCCCACCACTGGTATGGCCCCCAATTATTGGCTGTCATTTGCTGAGCACCTGCAGGGCCAGGCTGCCACTCAGGTTCTTTGCTTCGGTTCTCAAATTTAATACCCACAGTGCTTTGAGGTGGAGACTACACCTCAATGCTGTGTCATGGGGTTTACTGTGCCCACTATTCAAATGAGGAAATGAAGGCTCAGGTGATATGAGTGGATCCCAACCCAGGGCTCTCTTGCCAGGAAGGCCCTGATTATCCCCTTCCGTCACGTTCCCTCTCGTGACCACTGGCTGCCACTCAGCTCTGCATCTCCACCGTCAGTGCGATGATGAGGCTGACTCCTGTCTTGCTGGGCTAGCGCAAGATGCTGTGAAATCCCCTACCTGCTGTGTAACTCCTTTCTGATGAGTGGCTTAGGAAAGCAGGTCACATCTCCAAGGCTAGAGTAGGGCACAGATGAGCTGTACTCAGGTGATTCTGAGGCTCTCCCAAGTTTGGGATGGGCCTGCCCCACTCACCGTAAAGTAGTGGTACCAGTTTCTCAGAAAATAACGTGGTGTTCTGAAGACATGTCACCACAGCCTTAGGGACTGTGCCTGCTCCTGTGGCTTCTGCAGAGGCCCATGTATGGCCCAGGGGTGTCAAATGAGATAGACAGTGGGGAGCAGGGTGGGACACCAGTCTCCACTCTCTCCTCGGGGAGGTGCCCACACCTCCCCTGTGGTACTTCTTAGCTCCACTCTGCCTTTGGTGAGAGACTTACCTGTGGATACCACTTCAGACTCTCAGGTGCTAGATTGCCTATCTTCCTGGAGTCACACTTCCTTCATCTGAAAAACGAGCTGATAAAATGGGTAAAGTGCTTCGCACAATGCTGAGCAAACAGCAACTTGCCGGCAGCCTGGAGGGCTTTCCTAGCGTGCATCCTCACCCTCAGTATTGCGCTCCCCACCGTCTGGACCAGTCCTGGCCAGGGACCACAAAGCGCTGCTCCCCACCTTGGCAGGGCTCCAGTAATTTGGGGGTCAACCACACAAGTAAGTTTGGGTTGCTCCAGGATGTTCTCCCCACACTGAAGTAGTTCCAGGATCCAGTGCTATAGATCAGGGACCAGAAATCTTGGGGGAAAGGCCACTGGATCGCAAGTTGAGGACCTTGGCTCAGCCACTGCCCAAGTTACATAGACATGGGGCAAGTTATGTCACTTCTGTATTCCTCAGTCTCTTTATCAATAAAATGGGGCTGAACAGAAGGTCCCATGTAGATAGGAAGGAAAGCCAGAGGAGAAGAAACAAAAGACCCCCGAGGGGGCTGGCTTGATGGGAGTCAGGCTGGGAAGTTGTGAGGGGGTGGTTTAAGCAGCCAGGTGATTAAAGGTGTTTAAAATTAAATTACAGGTGTTTGGAGTTGAGGATGAGCCAAGAGAAATAACCGACAGAGGAGGGGTTTGGCAGAGCTGTGCCTTTGGGACCTGGGTCCAGGCCAGACAACACACCTGCCCTTGGCAGCTCCCAGGGAAGAGAGGATCAGAATGTTTCTTCCCTTATTTATAATATTTGTGTGATTGCCGAAGACCTCTCTTTGGAAAGGACATGGGATAGCTAAGAACAGACCAAAAAATAAGCAAAGCCCCTTCAGGACCCTGGGGTTTAAAGGTAGCTCAGACGCCATCCTGGCCTAAACGGACAGGAGGTCACATTCAGCACAATAGCATTGCCCTGGGATGCCCTCTCTGAACTACTCCAACAGAAAATCCCCCTGCTTTGCAGTACCCCCCTGCCGTGGATACCCTGGAAGACCAGGAATTGGTCAACTCCCATCTTTTTCTTATGTTTTATGGTTTTTGATAAGTATCCTTGCTAAGTAGTGAAGAGCCTAAGTCCAGACTGCAAATGTTTTCTTCTTTATGTGGCTGTGAAGATAGCCCCACAAAGCCTCTGCAGGGAAGTTGGTGAGATATCAAACAAGCACAGGACTCTGCACTTAGGGGAGGTGGTCTCAAGTAGCCTAAGGGTGTGATTATGGGGCCCCAAAATACCCCAGCGTAGTGGGTTGAATTGTGTCCCCCAGAAAGATATGCCCAAATCCTAACTCCCTGCACACACCATGCCTGTGAATACGACCTTCTGTGGAGGTCAGATCTTTACAGATGTAATTAAGATGAGGATCTTGAAATAAAATCATCCTGGATTTGGGGTGGGCCCTAATCCAATGACTGGTGTCGCCATAAGAGAGAGCAGAGGAAAATTTGAGACACGAGACACACAGAGAAAAAGGCCGTGTGAAGATAGAGGCAGAGATTGGGGTGATGCAGCTACAAGCCAAGGAATGCCCAGGGGTTGTCAGCAACACCGGAAGCTAAGGAGAGAGGCATGGAACAATTCTCCCTCAGCGTCCCCAGAAGGAAGCAACCCTGCAGGCCAATAGCTTGAATCTGGACTTATGGCATCCAGAATTGTTGGAGAATAAATTTCTGTGGTTTTAATAACTTAAACCAGTTTATAATAACCAGTTTATGTGGTTTGTGGCCTCACCCCCAGAGACTAATACGCTGACCCTTGTCTGGCTGCCAGTGGGCTGGTCCCTTCCACCAGGAGTCCTTCTTTAGAAGTAAGTCCCCGAAGGTCTTCATCAAGGATGATGTGATGCCATTACCTGGAGGGCTCTCTTGTAAATACTTCATTGTGTTCATCTCTGTTAGAGATCAGAGGCCTTCAAAGCATGGGAGTGAGCACAGTTTTACTGTAAATCACGAGCAAGCTAGAGTTCAGCTTGCTGCCGAGGTGACCACACCGAGAAATTGCTCACCAGCACCAGGGTATCAGCATCTGATGGGAGATGTGCCAAAAGAAAGGGGGGACTGCAAAGTGGGGCTAGGGTGGATTACCTCTGCCCTCGACACCATTTTGCCTGAGTGTGGCCCTGAGGGCAGTTAGTTCATCAGGCGGTGTGTTGCGGTAGAAAGGGCATGGGCTTTGCAAGTAGATTTGAACTTGAATCATAGCATGCCCCCTTTCGTTGTTTGTGACCTTGAGCAAATTTCTCATGTTCTCTGAGCCCCAGATTTTTTGTCTATAAAACAGGGACAATCTCCATGTTGCAGAAGTGTGTGAGGATTGAATAAATGCCTAATACACAAAAAGAAAATGAACACATGATAGCTATTATTAATCAACAGAGGAGTTTTGAATGAATAAAGAATGATTTCATCTTTTTAGTGCTTTAAGATTTGAGAGGTTCTGGTTGAGGTAGCCCAGACTTTTCCCCAATCTTAAATTGTACATCCTTTGTGCTCATTGTGCTTGGACCCTCATCCCTTCTTTTGAGGAATAACTCCCCCACCCCTATTCCTGAGGAATTAGCCCTTCAGAACCCTAGAGTATAAGAGAGGTTATTTTTCCTGAGGGTCCAGCATGAAAATCCTAAGGAAGAATAAGTGCTTGCGTTGCCTAACCGTTTCTGAACCAGTCCCATGGCCAGGGGCGTGGAGCACCTTGATTGCTCAGACCTCAGGGGAAAGTCCACCCATCCTCTGGAATCTCTAGTTATAGGGACATCATAAGCTGGAGCTGCTTGCTGTCATCTTTCCCAGCAGCATGGAAGAAGGTTTTTGCCACAGTAAAGAATGATGCCAATATTCAAAGAGAAGCAGGGGCAAGGGATAGAGAGAAAGAAATTCAAACTCTGCCATATCATCTGCATTCTGGACTGAGCTGTACAACATGCCAGATCCACCCCTGAGTTTTTCATAAATAAGCTGATACATTCCCTTTTCAAAGTGATATGAGTGGGATTGTCTCACTCTTGTTATTTTCAACACAAAGAGTATAAAACAATATCCTTAACTCTTTCTCCTAAGTGGACCGGCCTGGTGAGTGTATTAGTCAGTTTTTTGCTATTATGATGCTCTGTAACAAATAATCTGCAAAACTCTGCCTTATAAAAATGAGCATGTATTTCTCACCCATGGGTCTGTAGTTCAGCTATGGCCCTGATGGACTTCCCTGAGATCTGCTGAGCTTGACTCCAGGTTGGAGTTTGGGTTCAGGTCTGTTTCACATATCTCCTCATTCTTAAACCAGCAGCTATCTGAGGCATGTTATTCTCCTGGAAGATTGCAGAAAGTTCAAGAGGCCAAACCAAAACATGCAAGCACGTTCAAAGACCCTGCTTGAGTTGTATTTGCTCACATTTTGTTAATCAAAATAAGTCTCATGGCCAAGCCCAAAATCCACAGGGCAGGGATGTTCACTCAGCCTATTCCAATGGGAATGGAGTTTCATGGCAAAGGACATGGATATATAATTCTGTTATAGGGAGCAAGAGAAAAATTGAGAACAATAATCTAGAAAAGGGACTAGATTTGGGAGCTGGGAACTTCTAAGTCACAAACGAAGCTCCACCACTAATGCCCTTGACCAAAGGACATTCGCCTTGGTCTACAAAGGTCATCCTCTCCAATCAAGTCCCTAATTTCTGAAGAAGGCACACGGAGTGATGAGGGAGAAAACGGACACATAAGCAGACATGACAGAGGGAGCTCCAGCAGCCATTCTGAACCATGAAGAGAACTTGAGGATGGAAAGAGAAAGATAGAAGGATCCTGATTCCTGATGACTCTGAAGAAGTATCAAATGATCCCTGAGCTGCCTACCTGCAGACTTCTTTCTGTAAGAGGAGAGCCCCTTGTGTGTTAAACCACCTTTTTTCAGGGCTCTATTACTCACAGCCAAATGTAATTGCTAAGTGATACAGGTACGGTGATCAGTCAGGACTGTGTCCATAGAACGTAAGGCAGATAAAATCCTGCTGTATGGGACCCAGGATTCTGGAACAGAAACTATGACATTTATAATTATCTGAGGGCCTCAAAAATTTGATGTTCCAGGAGTAGAAAAACAATAGGACATGAATCTGTGGGATTCTTTTGAGTAAGAAAATTTTTTTAAATTTGGGTTGTGAATACATATTTCTATACATGTTACATTAGTGTCTGCACTTTTCTATATGTTTTAAAGATTTTTTTTTAATTAAAAGGAGAAGAAGATCACTTCAGTACTCCTCCAGGTCAAATAGGCATGAAGAAGAATCTCTGAAAAGCTCTCCCATAGGTGTGGGAAGTCGCTGGGTTTATGCCACTGTGATAAATTGGACGATTGTTGCCAACCCTTTACATCCTCCCTGTAATGGAACTGTATATCTGTACCCTTTGCTGTATCTCTTTGAAGACCCTCCTACTAGAATGGGCGGGGTGCTCATCTCTACCCCACTGATACTGGGTTTGGTCACACGACTTGCTGTGGCCAATGAAATGTGATCAGACATGATGCAAACAAGAGCTGTAAATGCACTTTCTTGGGTTGGCTCGCCCTCTTGTGCTTCTGCCATCTGCCATGAGAACAATATTCCTGAGGAACAGCTGTCCCAGGTGGATGAGAGACAGGCAGAGATACCTGAACCTAATCCACAACCTAAAGTCAAATCCAGTTGATCCCAAACAAGCCTGGCAGAACCGTCAACTGAAGACCTGGATGACGACATTGATGAATAAACATTGTTGTAAGTTCCAGAGTCTTGGTGGTATTGGTCATGCAGCATTATTGTACTAGACATTTGTAATAGACATCAGACATTTTAGTCTGTCCAGCATCCTTTCTCCTGAATTTACTGGTACCAATTCCTCTTTGATCTGAACAACTGCCAAAAGATGGTTCTGGTAGGCTGCCAACCACGATACCTCATCCCAGAAGTGGACGGATCATGAGTCCATCCCAGCAGAAAAGACAAAACGTCACTCTTTCCCTTCTAAGGATCTGTGGCAGGCAGAATAATGGCATCCCAAAGATGTCCGTGTCCTGATCCCCAGAACCTGTGGCTATGTGAGATTACATGGCACAGAGGAATTAAGGTTGCACATGGAAGTAAAGTTGCTACTGAGCTGACCTTAAAATTGGGAGATTATTCTGGATTATCCAGGTGAGCCCAATGTAATCACAAGGGTCCTTAAATGTGGAAGAGGCTAGGAGAACAATCTCAGAGTGATATAATGTAAGAAAGACTCAACTGGAATACTGGCTTTGAAGACGGAGGGAGGGGTCGTGAGCCAAGCATACGGCAGCTTCTAGAAACTGGAAAAGGCAAGAGATTCTCCCCTAGATCCTCCAGAAGTAAGAAAGCCCTCCTGACACCTTGGCTTTAGCCTGGTGAGATCCTTGTCAGACTTCTGACAGCCAGAACTGTAAGACAATAAATTTGTGTGTATGTGTGTTGTTGTAAGCTACTAAATTTGTGGTAATTTGTCACAGCAGCAGAAGAATATGCAGGATTACAGGAAACTAATACAGGATCCATCCCTAAAGAACCACACACATCTCTGCTGATGTCTCTTTGGCCAGAATTTAAGTACGTAGCCATGCCGAGTTACGAGAGAGACTGGGTACATTGTCAACCCAGGTAAAATTGGGATATCGTTAACAGGGGAAGGGGTTAGTTGGAGTGGGCAGATGACAGCCTAGGTCACAGAACTCCATTCTTTGGGTCATAGTGATTTTCCACGGATGGGCATGTGACTCAATGGACTAGCTCTTCCCTGAGGTTTTATTTGGACACTGGAAGAAAAAAGTTTTCTGTTGCTGTGTAACAAGATACCCCCCAAAATCAGTGGCTTAAAATAACAATTATTTCATTATTCTTATGGTTCTAAGCTTGACTGGGCTCAGCTGGTTGTCTCTTGTTCAAGATGGCTCGTGGGGTTGCAGCTAGACGATGGTGGGGATGGAGGCATCTCAGAGCTTCCTCACTCAAGTCTCTGGTGGTTGATGCTGGCTGTCCACCAGAATACCTACACATGGCTCTCCATGTGGCTTGGTCTTCCTCACAGCATAGTGGCTGAGTTCCCTGAGTGAGTGTCCCAAGAGATTCAGGCAGAATCTGTATCACCTTTTATAACCTAACGTCGCAAGTCACATAGCATCACTTCTTGCCATAGACTTGTCAACCAGAGAAGTCCCTCAAACATTTTCCAAATCTAATGCTTTGTTTTGAAGTTGTGTTTGCTTATAGGAACCAAGGCAGAACATTACCAGATGGCCAAACCACAGAATTGGTCCAAACCAGAAAGGTCCAAGACGGCAATGGGGTGCCATATGCAAAAGGAAACATGCGCAAAAGGTGCTGTGTGCAAGAAGGGAAAATCTGCGCATGCCCCAAATGCCCCTGCCCCAAGCAATGACGTGGAGACCCCTCCCCCTTCACATCCCATAAGAACCCTGCTCCCCTTTGCTTTGGGGAGAAGGTCTTTGAGAGCACGAGCTCTGCCTCCTCCACCCGTGGGTCAACAAGTACAGTTTCTGCTCTGCTGTTGTGAACCTGATGACGTTCTATTAGTGGCCAGCCGCTCACGGCAAAAGGACCCGCTTGTGGGTCACCAGTCACTTACGCGTCAGTAGCAAAAGTATATCATGAAAAATGTCTGCATAATATTTGCATCACATTGTTGAACTATAATTTAATTACTACCCTGATAGGCAATACCAATTTTTATTATTATTATAACTTGTTTAGCATCTTTATTTGTAGATCTTTGAAAACATTTTGATTTTTCGCCTTTAGAATGACATATCCTTGATATAACATTGATGCAATATATATGATCTTTTATACATATTGTTAAATTATTTCCATAAACAGCTCCTCCTGGTAATGCATAAAAGAGACCTTGCATCATCACATCCTTGCCAGCATTGAGTATTATCATTTAAAAAATTGTTTTGTTTTTATAATTTGGTAGGTAAAAAATTATGTCTTTCAGTTTGAGGTTCCCTTGAAAGTGAAGAAGATTTGACAGTTTTCTTCTCCAGGGTCTTTCAGAGGCGACCTGTGTGTGTGTTTGTGTGTGTGTGTGTGTCTCGGCCATCTTGCACAATTGTGCATAATTTCTGATTGTCTGTGTTTCTTCCTGTTAGACTTTGGAGCTCTCCTCACAGACTTTTTTCTTTCTCCATCCCCGCTCTTCTCTCCAAAGTCTAATTCGGCCAGGAAGCGGGCCAGATGTTTTCCATTAACCAAGGTCGTGAGTGTTAAATAGTTAACCAGGAAGTCCCTGGAGGCAGCAGGCGTGCTGAGTGGGGCTGTGCCGCAAGGGCACACCAAACGCCAAGATTTTCTCACTACAGGCAGTATGTGAGGAAGCAACCCTCCCTGAACCACACACACACACACACACACACAATCAAGACTCAAATGCCTACAAAGGAACCTGAGCTCTTGCGGGGGCAGAGGGACTGGCATTGGGGCCTTGAGGAAGGAAGCCACTGTCCAACTCAGACAGCCACAGGACAGAACCATGGGGCACGGAGAGGAAGGGGGGAGCTGCAGAAGCAGGAGACTGCGGAGCGAGAAAAGCTGGCCTGGACCAAAACAGACTATTATTTCAGCCACATCAAACTTTAAAGGACTTTGAGGTCTTTCAACTTCTTTATTTCTCTCTGTCCATTTTGCTATGAAGCCTTTTAAATATACAGAAAAGTGGAAAGACTTCTACAGAGGATACCCATGTGTCGGCTACATAGATTGTACCTGAGCATTTCACTCTAGTTGCTTTATCAGACAGCAATCCATTGTCGACCGAATATGGGGTAGACTCTGATAGACTTCAACAAAAAGACGTTTACTTGGGGTTTGTTGGTATTGCAGACTGGGAAAAACACAAATTCAAGTAGCCCCTGAACTGTGTGCCGCCGAAAGGGAGAAGGAAGGCTTTATAGTCATGGCTAAGGAGGGCGAAGAGAAAAAAGGGAAAGGAAGCTCTCTTAACAAATTCCAGGCGTGAGACAGTCATGGGGTGAGGGTCTGTTGAAACAAGCCTTTAAATTTAGGAACGTAGAAGATGACCTTGACAGGAACGAGGTCTCCATCCCAGGAATCTTATCGCCCTTGGAAATGAAGTTTCCGTCTCGATAATCTCATCATCCATGAGAAGACGTCCACATGCAGCTCAGGATCTAATAGTTCAAGAGTTCATCCTGAAGGAAGAACTTGTTCCTCTCCTCTTCGTGTCTGCCCGGCTCCATTTTAGGGCATTAACATGAGAGATTGCATCTTTTTTCGATTCCACGCCGTGTATCCATCTACCTGAATCCAACAACCTGAATTATTTTTTGGTGCATTTCAAAGTAAGTTGTAGACGTCAGTACGCTTCCCCCTAAATACTTTAGTGTGTATACTATTAACTAGAGTTCAACATTCGTTTACAGTCAGTTTTATTATTACTTTGGGATAAAATTTATATACAATAAAATACAAAAACTTTAAATGTACCATTTGATGTTTTAACAAATGCATATACTTGTACAACTCAGATCCCTATCAAAGTATGGAACCAGATCACCAATCCAGCAAGTTCCTTCATGCTCCTTCCCAGTCAATATCTGTCGTCACATTCCCAGAGGTGACACTACTCTCATTTTTGTCTAGGATGGTTTTGCCTGTTCTACAACTTCATATAGATGAACCTTTGTGTGGGCTTCTTTCACTCCATTTAAGGACACTTCATTATGTAGGAGGAAACTGGCAAACAATAGGGGCTGTGGAAACCCAGTTTTCACTCAGGGACAAAGGAAAAACTTTTCCATTAAACAGAATTTAAAATAGTAGGAAACACCATTAAGAGAGGGCAAAGGCAAGCCACAGAGTGGGAAAATATGCTTGCAATACATCTACCCTACAAAATTCTCATATCTAGAATATATAAAGAACTTCTACAAATTGATAATAAAAAGACAGATCACCCAATGAGAAAATGAGCAAAAGACTTCAGCCTCTCACAAGAGGTTACCCAAATGTCCAATAAACACATGAAAAGGTGCTCAACCTCATTAGTCATGAGGGAAATTTTAAATCACAGTAGGATACAAGTAAACAGCCACCAGAATGGCAAAAATAAGAAAGAAAAAAATGTCAAAAGTTGGCAAGGATGTAGAACAACCAGAACTCTCGCACACTGCTGGTGTTCCATCCGCACAAACATTTCAGCTCGAATACTTTGTACATATGTATAGCCTGTAGCCCAGCAATTCAATTCCTGAGTATATACCCAACTGAAACACATACACATGTTCCCGAAAAGACTTGTCCAAAAATGCCCATAATAGCACTACTCATAATAGCCAAAAACTGGAAACAACGCAAATGTCCATCATCAGGAGAATAGATAAATAATATGGAATATTCACACAATGGAATAATATACAGTCATGAATGGTCAAACTAAAACCTCATGCAACAATATGGATGAATTCACAAATATTATGGTGAGTGACGATGCCTGTTGGCCATCTGTATATCTTCTTTGGAAAAATGTCTGTTGATATCCTCTGCCCATTTTTTGATTGGGTTCTTTGTTTTTTTTGTTGCTGAGTTGTGTGAGCTCTTTCGGTATTTTGGAAATTAATCCGTTGTTGGATATATGATTTGCAAATATTTTCTCCCAGTTGATGGTTGTCTTTTCGTTTTGTTTATAGTTTCCTTTGCCTTGGAGAAGCTTTTTAGTCTGACGTAGTCCCATTTGTTTGCTTTTTCTTTTGTCTCCTTTGCCTGAGTAGACATAGTATTCAAAAAGATGTTGCTAAGACTGAGGTCAAAGAGTGTACTGCCTATATTTTCTTCCAGGAGTTTTATGGTTTCAGGTCTTACTTTCAAGTCGTTAATCCAGTTTGAGTTAATTTTTGTGTATGGTATAAGATAATGGTCTCCTTTCATTCTTTTGTGTGTGGCTGTCCAGTTTTCCCAACATCATTTATTGAAGAGACTTTGCTGTTTCCATTGTATGTTCTTGGCTCTCTTGTCAAAAATCAGCTGTCTGTAGATGTGTGGGTTTATTTCTGGGCTCTCGATTCTGTTCCATTGATCTGTGTGTCTGTTTTTGTGCCAGTGCTATGCTATTTGATTACTGTAGCTTTGTAGTATATTTTGAAATCATGGAGTGTGATACCTCCAGCTTTGTTCTTTTTCTCAGTATTCCTTTGACTATTTGGGGTCTTTTGTTGTTCCATATAAATTTTAGGATTCTTTGTTCTACTTTTGTGAAAAATGTTGTTGGAACTTTGATGGGGATTGCATTGAATCTATAGACTGCTTTAGGAAGTATGGACGCTTTACCTATGTTAATTCTTCCAATCCAAGAGCACAGAATATCTTTCCATTTCTTTGTGTCTTCTTCAATTTCTTTCAACAATGTTTTATAGTTTTCAGAATACAGATCTTTCACTTCTTTGGTTAAGTTTATTCCTAGATATTTTATTCTTTTCTTTTTGCAATTATAAATGTGATTGTATTCTTAATTTCTCTTTCTTCTACCTCGTTGTTAGTGTATAGAAACACAACTGATTTTTGTACATTGATTTTGTGTCCTGCAACTTGACTGTATTCATTTATTATTTCTAAAAGCTTTTCAGTGGATTATTTAGGGTTTTCTATATATAAAATTATGTCATCTGCAAATAGTGACAGTTTCACTTCTTCCTTTCCAATTTGGATCCCTTTTATTTCCTTTTCTTGCCTGATTACTCTGGCTAGGACTTCTAATACTATGATAAATAATACTAATGTCTAATACTATGATAAATAAGAGTGGTGACAGTGGACATCCTTGTCGGGTTCCTGTTCTTAGAGGGATATCTTCAGTTTTTCTCCATTGAGAATGATATTAGTGTGGGTTTGTCATATATGGCCTTTATTATGTTGAAGTACTTTCCTTCTATACCCATTTTTTTTTAAAGATTTTTTATTTTTCCTTTTTCTCCCCAAAGCCCCCCGGTACATAGTTGTATATTTTTAGTTGTAGGTCCTTCTAGTTGTGGCATGTGGGATGCCGCCTCAGCATGGCTTGATGAGTGATGCCACGTCCACACCCAGGATCCAAACCAGCAAAACCTTCAGCTGCCACAGTGGAGCAAGCGAACTTAACCACTTGGCCACAGGGCCAGCCTCTTTCTATACCCGCTTTATTTGGAGTTTTTATCATAAGTGGATGCTGTATCTTGTCAAATGCTTTCTCTGCATCTATCGAGATGATAATGTGTGATTTTTATTCTTCATTTTGTTAATATGTTGTACCACATTGATTGATTTGTGGATGTTGAACCATCCCAGCATCCCTGGAATAGTTCCCACTTGATCATGGTGTATGATCCTTTTAATGTATTGTTATATTTGATTCGTTGGTATTGTGTTCAGGATTTTTGCATTGATGTTCATCAGTAATATTGGCCTGTAATTTTCTTTTTTTGTATTGTCCTTGTCTGGTTGGTATCAGGGTAATGTTGGCTTCATTGAATGAGTTAGGAAGCTTTCCTTCCTCTTCAATTTTTTGGAAGAGTTTGAGAAGGATAGGTATTAAGTCTTCTTTGAATGTTTGGTAGAATTCACCAGGGAAGCTGTCTGGTCCTGGACTTTTATTTTTCCTGAGGTTTTTGATTACTGTTTTGATCTCCTTACCTGTGATTGGTTTCTTCAAATTCTCTATTTCTTCTTGATTCAGTTTTGGAAGATTGTATGATTCTAAGACTTTATCCATTTCTTCTAGATTATCCAATTTGTTAGCATATAGCTTTTTGTAGTATTCTCTTATAATATTTTGTATTTCTGAGATAGATGTCCATTGTAATTTCTCCTCTTTCATTTCTGATTTTATTGATTAGAGCTTACTTTCTTTTTTTCCTGGTGGGTCTATCTAAAGCTTTGTCAATTTTGTTTATCTTTTCAAAGAACGAGCTCTTAGTTTCATTGATTTTTTTCTACTGTTTTTTAGTCTCTATTCCATTTATTTCTGCTCTGATTTTTATTATTCCTTCCTTCTACTGATTTTGGGCTTTGGTTGTTCTTCTTTTTCCAGTTCCTTTAGGTGCACTGTTAGATTGTTTATTTGCGATTTTTCTTGTTTGTTGAGGGAGGCCTGTATTGCTATAAAGTTCTCTTTTTAGAACTGCTTTTGCTCTATCCCATAAATTTTGGCATGTTGTACTTTCACTTTCATTTGTCTAGTGGTATTTTTTTATTTCTCCTTTGATTTCTTCATTAACCCAATCGTTGTGCAGCAGCATTTTGTTTAGTTTCCACATATTTGTGGCTTTTCTGATTTTCTTTCTATAGTTGATTTCTAGTTTAATACTGTTGTGGTCAGAAAACATACTTGGTATTATTTCAATCTTCTTAAATTTATTGAGGCTTGTCTTGTGGCCTAATATGTGATCCATGCTGGAGAATGTTCCATGGGCATTTGAAAAGACTGTGTATTCAGCAGTTTTTGGATGGAATGTTCTGTATACATCTACTAAGACCATCTGGTCTAATATATCATTTAAGGCCAATGTTTCCTTATTGATCTTCTGTTTGGATGATCTATCCATTGGTGTAAGTGGAGTGTTAAAGTCCCCTACTATTACTGTGTTGCTGTCTATTTCTCCTTTTATGTCTGTTAATAATTGCTTTCTATATTTAGGTGTTCCTATGTTGGGTGCGTAGATATTTACAAGTGTTATATCCTCTTCCTCAGTTGTTCCCTTTATAATTATGTGGCGCCCTTATTTGTCTCTTGTTACAGTTTTTGTTTTAAAATCTATTTTGTCTGATGTAAGTATTGCTACCCAAGCTTTCTTTTCATTGCCATTAGCATGGAGTATTTTTATCCCTTCGCTTTCAATCTCTGAGTGACTTTAGGTCTGAAGTGTGTCTCTTGTATGCAGCATATATATGGGTCTTGTTTTTTTATCCAATCAGACACCCTATGCCTTTTGATTGGAGCATTTAGTCCATTGACATTTAAAGTAGCCATTGATAAGAATGTACCTATTGCCATTTTGTTACTTTTTTCTGGGTGTTCTAGTACTTCTTTCTTCCTTTCTTCTTCTCTTGCTCTCTTCCCTTGTGATTTGATGGATTTCTTTAGTATTATGTTTGGGTTCCTTTCTCTTAATTTTTGTGTATTTATTATACCTTTCTGGTTTGTGGTTACCATGAGATTCATATATAACAAGCTATGTATATAGCAATCTATATTAAGTTGATGTTCCCTTAAGTTTGACCTCTTTCTAAAAGCTCTACTCTTTTGCTCTCCTCCTCCCACATTTTATGTTTTTGATATCATAGCTGAGCTCTTTTTTGTGCATGTGCATCTGTTACCCTCTTATCATGGAAATAGATCATTTTAGTACTTTTGTCTTTTGACCTTCATATTAGCTCCATAGGTCATTGATCTGCTACCTTTACTGTATATTTGCCTTTACCAGTGATTTACCAGTGATTTGTTTTTGTTTTGTTTTGCTTTTGTTTTTTGATAAGGTTCTTATTCCTGTTTGTGGTCTTTCCTTTTCCACTTAAATCCCTTTAGCATTTCTTGTAAGGCTAGTTTCTTGGTGATAAACTCCTTTAGTTTTTGCTTTTCTGGGAAACTCTTTATCTCTCCTTCCTTTCTGAACGATAATCTTGCTGGGTAGAGTATTCTTGGCTGTAGGTTTTTTCCTTTCTGTACTTTAAATATATCATGCCACTCCCTTCTAGCCTGTAAGGTTTCTGGTGAGAAGTCAGCTGATAGCATTATGAGGTTTCCTTTGTATGTAACTTGTTGCCTTTCTTTTGCAGCTTTTAGGATTCTCTCTTTATCTTTAATATTTGACATTTTAATTATAATGTGTCTTGGTATGGGCCTCTTTGGGTTTATTTTGTTTGGCACTCTCTGTGCCTCCTGTACGTGGATATGTTTTTCCTTCCTTAGGTTAAAAAAGTTTTCAGCTATTATTTCTTCAAATAGGTTATCTGCCCCTTTGGCTCTCTCTTCTCACTCTGGGACACCTATAATATGGATATTAGTGCTCTTGATGTTGCCCAGAGGTTCCTAAGACTGTTCTCATTCTTTTTAATTCTTTTTTCTTTTATCTGTTCAGCTTGGGTGATTCCCTCTAGCCCTTTGTCCAGCTGGCTGATCCATTATTCTGTATCATCTATACTGCTATTGAGTCCCTCTAGTGAATTTTTCATTTCAAGTATTGTATTCTTCATTTCTTCTTTGTCCTTTTTAATATTTTCCAACTCTTTGTTGAAGTTCTCACTCATCCATTCTTCTCCCAAGATCAGTGAGCATCCTTATGACTATTAGATGGTACTCTTTGTCAAGTAGATTGTTTATCTCTATTTCATTTAGTTTTTTTCTGAGGATTTGTCTTGTTCCCTTACTTGGAATGTATTCCTTTTTCTCCTCATTTTGTCTCTTTCTCTGTGTTTATATCTATACATTAGGTAGATCAGCTATGTCTCTCAGTCTTGGAAAAGCCTTATGTAAGAGATGCCTTATGAGGCCCAGCAATGTGCTTCTCTCTCATCACCAGTTCCAAATGTTCAGGAGTGTCCCCTGTGAGGGCTTCATGTGTCCTTCTGTTGTGGCAGGGTTGATCTTGCTGCAGGTACCCAGGGAGGCTCAGTTGTCCCCTGGCCAGTTGGTTGTAATGCTCAGCTGCCTGTGGCTGCTATGGTCCCTTCAGTCACTTTATCAGGTGTGGGGAGCCCTAGCACAGTTTGCTGCAAGGCCTAATAGCACATTCCTGTTGCAGTTTTTCTGTTAAGTGAGTAGGCCTTCAGTATGGCTGGTTGTTAGGCTCAGGGGCTTACAATTCCTGTAGGCCTCCAGCTTGCAAGGCTGTTGTCAGTTCTCTTAGCAGTGCACCTGAGTGGGACCGTCCCCAGGCATGGGAGCACCCAATTATTTCAGGCTTTGGAAGGTGGGGGCAGATCCCCTATTGAAACTGAGGATGAAGTAGTTAAAAATTCCCTGGCTTATGGTGAAACTGTGCCTTGTACCCACAAGGTTAATGTGGGAAACAAAATAACCAAAGTTTGAGCTTGCCTTGCAGAACACCAGGAGGACTGCTGACAAGACAGCAACTTGCTGACAGCCCCCTGCCTAAATAAGCATCCTGCAGGAACATTGGGAAGCTAAAATGACTTATTGTAAACTTTAGACATCAAAGACTAAAAAGCCACCACATGCAACACATAGAATGAACAGTCATGCCTGTGCAGAGGACCCTTAGAACTTCAGCCCCCAAGACAATATGCTCCCCCTCCCCTACCTAAAACCCCAAATAAAAACCCTTGTTTGTAGCTTTCAGGGAGTTTGGGATTACAGCATTACTTTCCCATTCTCCTTGCTCAGCACTTTGCAATAAAAGTCCTACTTTCTTCCATTATACCAGGTGTCAGAGATTGGCTTGCTGCATGACAGGTGAGCAAACTCACTTCAGGTTCAATATTACTATGTGGCTGTTTGAGAAGCATGAGACTGCTGCAACTGACAAGCCCCACTGCCCACAGGGCCACTCACCACATCAACACAGTCCTGCCCCATGCGCATGCCCTGACCCACTGAAGCAGACCCAGTCGCCTGGCTGCAGAGGCCCCACATACTCCACCTATGCAGGCCCACCCCTCACGCACACTCTGCCCTGTAGAGGTGGACCCATTCCCCTGGCTGCGGAGGTTCTGGGCCCCCTGCCTATGCAGGCATATGAGTTGACTGAGGGCTTCTGTTGGGTGGGGCCAGTCCCTAGGATGGGCTGCCTGCCCTGGCTGAGCTGGATTAAATTGGTGCTCTAGTGGGTGGGGCAGATCCCTGAACTAACAGGGCAGGGGAAGAACTCCAATGGCATCTGCCAGCGTCTGTGTCTGAATGCCCTTAAATTTATTCCTGCTCTAATTTTTATTATTTACCTCCTTCTGCTGACTTTGGGCTTTGTTTATTCTTCTTTTTCTAGTTCTATTAGGTGTAGTTTAAGATCACTTATTTGAGATTTTTCTTGTTTGTTGAGGCAGGCCTGTGTTGCTATGAATTTCACTCTTAGAACTGCTTTTGCTGTATCCCATACATGTTGGTATGATGAATTTTCATTTTCATTTGTCTCCAGGTTTTTTTTTTTAAAGATTAGCACCTGAGCTAACAACTGTTGCCAATCTTTTTTTTTTTTCCTTTCTGCTTTTTCTCCCCAAATCCCCCCAGTACATAGTTGTATATTTTTTAGTTGTGGGCCCTTCTGGTTATGGCACGTGGGATGCCGCTTCAGCATGATCTGATGAGTGGTGCCATGTCTGCGCCCAGGATCCGAACCAGCAAAACCCCAGGCTGCCGTAGTGGAGCGCGTGAACTTAACCACTGTGCCACAAGGCCAGCCCCTCAGATATTTTTTTATTTCTCCTTTAATTTCTTCATTGATCCAATAGTTGTTCAATAGCATGTTGTTTAGTCTCTACATAGTTGTGACTTTCTCAGCTTTTGTCTTGTAGTTGATTTCCAGTTTCATAGCATTGTGGTCAAAAAAGATGCTTGAAATGATTTCAATCTTCTTAAATTTATTGAGGCTTGCCTTGTTTCCAAATATACAGTCTACCTTTGAAAATGTTCCATGTGCACTTGAGAAGAATGTATATTCTGCTGTTTTTTGGACGGAATATTCTATATATATCTATTAAGTCCATCTGCTCAAGCGTTTCATTTAAATCCACTATTTCCCTGTTGACTTTCTGTCTGGATGATTTATCCATTGACGTAAGTAGGGTGTTGAGGTCCCCTACTATTATTGTGTTTCTGTTAATCTCTCACTTTAGGTCTGTTAATAGTTGTTTTATATACGTTGGTGCTCTTGTGTTAGGTGAATATACATTCGTAAGTGTTGTGTTTTCTTGGTGGATTGTCCATTTTATCATTATATGCTGCCCCTCTTGTCTCTCATTGCCTTTTTATCTTGAAGTCTGCTTTGCATAATATAAGTAAAGCAATAGTTGCTTTATTTTGCTTGCCATTTGTTTGGAGTATCATTCTCCATCCCTTCACTCTGAGCCTATGTTTGTCTTTAGAGTTGAGATGTGTTCCCTGGAGGCAGTATTTTGTTGGATCTTGTTTTTTAATCCATCGAGTCACTGTCTTTCAATTGGAGAATTCAATCCATTTAAATTTAGAGTGATTATTGATATATGAGGCCTTAATACTGCCATTTTAGCTCTTGTTTTCTGGTTGTTCTGTATTTGTTCTCTTCCCTTGTATTTCTGACTGCCATTTCAGGTTGGTGGTTTTCTGTGATGGTTTTCTCAGTTTTCTCTTTATTTATGTCCCTGCTCTGATTTTTATTTAGTGGTTATTGTGAGGTTTGTTTAAAGATCTCATAGATGAGACAGTCCATTTTCTGATAGCCTCTTGTCTCCATTAGCCTAAGCAGGTTCCATCCTTTTCCTCTACCCACTTCTAAGTTAATGTTGTCAAAAATTATTCTGTTTTTTGTTGTGAATTTGTGATTAAAATGAAGTGTTTATACTTATTTTTGATGCTTTCCTTCCCTTTATCTTTTATAATTGTTTGCTAACCTATTCTGATAGAGAGCTGCAATTTCCTGATTTTGTCTATTTATGTCATTGCTCAAGGCTTTGTAAACCTTTGCCTTTTTGTTGCAGGTATGAAGGCATCCTTGGTCATTTCTTGTAAGGGAGGCTGGTGGTGATGAAATCCCTTAGCTTTTGTTTATCTGGGAAAGCTTTTATTTCTCCACTGTATTTGAAGGATAGTTTCACTGGATAGAGTATTCTTGAATGAAAGTCTTTGTCTTCAGTGTTTTGAATATATCATTCAAATCTCTCCATCCTGTAAGGTTTCTGCTGAGAAACATGCTGAAAGTCTGATAGGAGTTCCTTTGTAGATTATTCTCTTCTTCCTTGCTGACTTTAATATTTTTTCTTTGTCACTGACTTTTGCCAGTTTTACTATTATGTGCTTTGGAGGTCTGTTTGCATTGATGTAATTAGGAGTTCTATTGGCTTCGTATACTTGTGAGTCCAGTTCCTTCCCAGGTTTGGGGAGTTCTCAGCTGTCATTTCATTGAACAAGCTCTCTGTTCCTTTCTCCCCCTCTGGAATACTCATCATCCTTAAGTTGCATTTCCTAATTGAGTCAGATATTTCTTGAAGAGTTTCTTCAATTTTTTAAAGTTTTAGTTCTCTCTCCTCCACCTGAAGCATTCCTATATTTCTGTCCTCTGAATTACTAATTATGTCCTCCACAATATAAGCTCTACTTTTTACAGCTTCTAAAATGTTTTTATCCCATTCATTGAGTTCTTCATCTCCAGAATTTCTGTTTGTTTTTTTAGAGTTTCAATCTCTTTGGCGAAGAATTCCTTCTTCTCATTAATTTTATTCCTGGGTTTATTGAACTGTCTTTCTGAGTTTTCTTGTAACTTGTTGAGCTTCTTCACGACAACTATTTTGAATTCTCTGTCATTTAGTTTGTAAATTTCTGTGAGTTCAGGATTGGTTTCTGGAGAGTTGTCATTTTACTTCTGCTCTGGATTGTTAATGTAGTTCTTCATGGTGTTTGATGAGGTGATCCTTTGCTGGCACATAGTGGTAGTGTCAGGTTGCAGATTCCACCTGCCACATCCAGCGGGGCAAGAGCTATGTTTTCTAAACCCACTACATCTGCTGGAAGCTGTTCTGATAGGACTTATCTGTGTTTGCCCACTGGCCTTAGCTGCTTGGTGGGTCACACATGCATGCACGTGTGCTCTGGTGCAGAACTGCTGGGGACCAGCTGAGTTGGTGTGCAGGCACACTCTGTGCTCACAGGTGGTTCACCTGGGCTGCTGCCCTTGGTGGGGGTGCCCATGCAGTGGCTAAGCTGTGCCACTCAGTGTGGAGCATTCCCATAGGCTGAACTGCAACTCCAAAAGTGAAAGCATTTGTGTGCAGCCCTGCCTGTTCCCCTGCCTCCTCTTACAGTCACATGTGGGCTGCTGTGTGAGGACCCACGACCTAGATCGCTGCCTCTGGGGAGGGGGAGGGGGTCCACTCACCTCCTTCCCCTGCTTCCTAGGAATGCAGTCCCCCTACCTTCAGATATATGGCTGCATGGATCTCTCAGATGTCCTACTGTGCTTTGTAGGGAATCCTCTCTTGGTTAATGAATATCTGTTTGGTTGTAACTTAGGGGGAAGAGACTAAGGAAACAGCTCACTCCATTATCATGCTGACATCACTCTCCCTCTACCCATTTTTTAATCAGATTGTTTGGGTCATTTTGCTATTGAGTTGTATCCATTCTATACTTATTTTGGACATTTACTCCTTATTGGATATATGATTTGCAAATATTTTCTCTCATTCATTAGGTTGCCTTTTCAGTTTGTTGGTGATTTCCTTTGCTGTGCAGAACAAAAGCTTTTTAGTTTGATATATTCCCATTTGGTTGTTTTCACTTTTGTTGCCTTTGCTTTTGGTGTCAAATCTGAAAAATCATTGCCAAGATCAATGTGAAGGAGCTTACTGCTATGTTTTCTTGTGGGAGTTTTATGGTTTCAGGTCTGAATTTCAAGTCTTTAATCTATTTTGAGTTAGTTTTTTGTGTACAATGTAAGACAGTGGCCCAGTTTCATTCTTTTGCATGTGGCTGTCCAGTTTTCCAAACACCATTTACTGAAGAGACTGTCCTTTCCCTATTGTATATTCTTGCCTCTTTTGTTGTAAATTAATTGACCATATATGCATGGGTTTATTTCTGGGATGTCTAGTCTGTTTCATTGATCTACGTGTCTTTTTTTTATGCCAATACCACACTGTTTTGATTACTAGAGTTGTGTAATATAGTTTGAAATCAGCAAGCATGATGCTTTCAGCTTTGTTTTTGTTTTGTTTTTTTTTTTCCTCAAGATTGATTTGGCTAGTCAGGGTCTTTTGTGGTTCCATACAAATTTTTTAATTGTTCTATTTCTGTGAAAAATGCCATTGGAATTTTCATAGGGATTTCATTGAATCCACAGATTGCTTTGGGTAATATAAACATTTTAACCATATTAATTATTTTGATCCATGAGCATGGAATATCTTTCCATTCATTTGTGCCTGCTTCAATTTCTTTCCTCAATTTCTCATAGTTTTCAGTGTACAAGTCTTTCACCTCCTTGGTTAAATTTATTCATAGATATCTTATTCTTCTTGATGCAGTTGCAAATGGGACTGTTTTCTTAATTTCTCTTTCTGCTAGCTCATTATTAGTGTATAGAAATGCAACTGATTTTTGTATATTGGTTTTGTATCCTGCAACTTTACTGAATTTGTTAATTAGTTCTAACAGTTTTTTGGTGGATTTTTTAGGGTTTTCTATATATAATATCATGTCATCTGCAGTTAGTGACAGTTTTACTTCTTCCTTTCTGATTTGGATGCCGTTTATTTCTTTTTCTTGCCTAATTGCGACTGCTAGGGCTTCCAATACTATGTTGACTAAAAGTGGTGACAGTGGGCATCCTTGTCTCATTCCCGATCTTAGAGGAAAAGCTCCAAGCTTTGTGTCATTGAGTATGATGTTTGCTGTGGGCTTGTCATATATGACCTTTATTATGTTGAGGTACATTCTCTCTATATCCACTTTGTTGAGAATTTTATTATAAATGGATGCTGAATTTTGTCAAATACTTTTTCTGCATCTATTGAAGTGATCATGTGACTTTTATCCTCACTTTATTAACGTGATTTATCACATTGATTGAGTTGTGTATGTTGAACCATCCTTGCATCCCTGGAAGAAGTCCCATTGGATCATGGTGTATGATCCTTTTAATAGATTATTTAATTTTTAATAGACTTTTATTTTTAGAGCACTTTTAGGTTATGGAAAAATTACACAGAAAGCACAAAGATCTTGCACCCATCCCTTTCCCTCCACACACTAGGCCCCATTTTCCCCTATTATTAACATCTTACATTAGTATGATACACTTGTTACAACTGATGAACCAATAACGACACACTATTATTAACTAAAGTCCATAGTTTACATTAAGGTTCATGCTTGGTATGGTATGGTTCCACGGATTTTGCCAAATGTATAATGTCATGTATCCATCATTGCAGTATCATACAATAGGGTTTCACAGCCCTAAAAAGACCCTGGGACCCAACTAGTCATCCCTCCCTCCTCCCTGTCAATCACTGACCTTTCCACTGTCTCTATTATTTTGCCCCTTCCAGAATGTCATATAGTTGGAATAATTCAGTATGTAGCCTTTTCAGACTGGCTTCTTTCACTTAGCAATACGCATTTAAGGCTCCTCCATATCTTCCCAGCTTGATAGCTTCTTTCATTTTACTGCTGAATAATGCTCCATTATATAACTTTACCACAGTTTATCCACTCACCTACTAAAGGATATCTTGGTTGCTTCCATGTTTTGCTAATTATAAATAAATTATGAATAAAGATCCATGTGCAGGTTTTTGTGTGAACCCTAGTTTTCACCTCATTTGGGTAAATACTAAGGAGGGCAATTGCTGGATTTATGATAGGACTATCTTTAGTTTTGTAAGAAATTGCCAAACTGTTTTCCAAAGTGGCTGTACCATTTTGCATTCCCACCAGCAAGGAATGAGAGTTCCTATTGCTCCACATCCTTGCCAGCATTTGGTTTTGTTGGTGTTTTGGATTTTTCCCATTCTAATAGGCATGTTGTTGTATCTTCTTGTTTTAATTTTCAGTGCTGTAATGACATATGATGTTGAGGCTCTTTTCATATATTTATTTGTCATCTGCTTACCTTCTTTGGTGAGGTAACTGTTCAAATTTTTTCACACTTTTTATTTGGGGAAATAGTGTGTATAGTATTGGCATCAGTACATTTGTTTTCTTATCGTTGAGTTATAAGAGTTTTTTGTATAGTTTCAATAAAATTCCTTTATCAGATATGTATTTTGCAAATACTTTCTGCCAGTTGGTAGCTTGTCTTTGCATTCTCTTTATAGTGTCTTTTACAAAGCAGACATTTCAAATTTTCTTTCCTGGATTGTGCTTTTGATTTTGTATCTAAAAAGTCATCACCAAATCCAAGATTTCCTAGATTTTGTCCTATGTTATCTTCTAGGAGTTTTATAGCTTTGCATTTTACATTTAGGTCTATAACCCATTTTGAGTTAAGTTTTTGTTTGTTTCAGTGAGGAAGATTGATCCTGAGCTAACAGCTATACCAATCTTCCTCTTTTTGCTTGAGGAAGATTGTCCCTGAGCTAATAGCTATGTCAATCTTCCTCTATTTTTTTGTATATGGGATGCCACCACAATGTGGCTTGATGAGAGGTGTGTAAGTCCATGCCTGGGATCCAAACCCGCTAACTCCAGGCCGCTAAAGCAGAGTGCATGAACTTAACCACTAGGCCTCTGGGCTGGCCCCCATTTTGAGCTAATTTTTGTGCAAAATGTAAGGTCATTGTCTAGAATAATTTGGGGCGGGGGGGGGCATGTGGATGTTCAGTAGTTCCAGCACCATCTGTTGAAAAGACTACCCTTTCTCCATTGAATTGTCTTTGATCCTTTGTCAAAGATCAATTGGCTATTTGTGTGGCTCTATTTCTGGGCTCTATTCTGTTCTATTATTCTACTTGCCTCTTCATTCCCTAATACCACACCATCATGATTACTGTAGGCTTATTAGTCAATTGATTTTTGACAATGCTTTCAAAATAATTCAATGGATAAAAGGATAGACTTTTTAACAAACGAAGCTGAAACAACTGTATACCCATGTGGAAAAAAATTAAATCTGTCCCTTATTCATACCATATACAAAATTAACTCAAAATGGGTCATAGACCCAAATATAAAAGGTAAAACTCTATAAAACTACTAGAGGAAAACATAAGAGAAAATATTTGAAGCCTTGGGGTAAGCAAAGATTTATCACAAAGGACAAAAAAAAGCACAAGTACACACAAAGTATACAAGGACAAAGCATACAAAGCACAAAGTATACAAGAAAAAAATTGATAAATTGTACTTCATCAGAATTAAAAACTTTACTTTCTCAAAGACACAAGAAAATGAAAGGGCAAGCCTAGACTGGGAAAAAGATATCAATAATATGTTTATGTGACAAATAACTTGTATCTACAATATACAGAGAGTTCTTACAACTCAATAAAAAGAAGAAAAACTACCAATTTCTAAAAATGAGCAAAAGATTTGAACAGTCACTTCACAAAAGAAGATATACAAAAGGCCAAAAGCACAAGAAAAGATGCTTGACACCATTAGCCATCAGAGAGATGCAAGTTAAAACCACAATGAAATACCATTACATATCCACTAAAATTGCTCATATTAAAAAGACTGACAGTATTAAGTATTGGAGAAAATGTGGAGCAACTGGAACTCTCATACATGCTGCTGGGAATGTAAAATGGTGCATTCACTTAACAATTTGGTATTTTCTTATACAGTTAAACAAACCTTTACCATATAACCAACCAATTCCTCTCTTTAGGTATTGACTAAAGACAAACGAAAATAGATGTCCATACAAAATCTAGTATACAAATTTTTATAGCAGCTTTATTTTCAATAGCCAAGAAACAACTCGATGTCCGTAACAGGAGAATGGAGAAGCAAATTGTGGTGTATTAATATAGTGAAACTATGATTTAGCAATAAGATGGAACTACTGAGACACAAATGAACATCAAAAATATATGTTAAATGAAAGAAGTCAGATGCAAGAGTGTATACTTTATATTTCACTCATATGAAACTCTAGAAAAAAACAAATCTAGCCTCTAGTGTCAGCGTCCAGATCAGTGATTGCCTGAGGCTGGGAAGGAGGTGAGGAACTGACTGAAAAAGGAGACAGGGAATTCTTTACGGTGATATAAATGTCCTCTATCTTGATGTGGTGATCTAACATGGTTATATAAATTTGTCAAAACTCATCAAAATATACATTTAAAATGGGGCATTGTATTAAATTATACCTCAATAAAGTTAATATTTTTCAAAGTAACAAAAACAAAAAAGCACTATTAGAGACAAAAATAAAGTTTTACTCTAATTACATCTTACATTTCAAGTGTATTAAAATTTGGATATAGTTCCAGTCTTGCTAAAGTAAGAAAGGCTGTCACATATGTGGTAACTGTACTAGAATAAAGTATTATAGAAGAGAGATGTCTTGGGGCAACATATGGAATTCAATTAATTAGTGTTCCAGCAATGGAGGCAATAGATAATTCAAAGGCAGAGGTCCCTATGAGCCAGGAAGCTATGACTGTGGAGAAGGCAGAAATCAAGGCAGACATTACATTGAGTAGAATTTGTGTGAGAGGTGGAAGGCGGCATTGGAGGTGGGAGCAAACCCAGCCTAAAGCTGTGCAGGTGACAGTAGCCACGAAACATCTGCAGTAGGAGCGGTCTGGGCTGTCACAAGGAGAGCTGACTGCCAGCACCCCGGGAAGGGGATGGGCAGACCTACCCACTATTGCACAGGAAGGCAGAGTAGGGCTGGCGACAGTACAGAGAGCCACCTATGCTTCTCAGAGGGACAGGCAGAAAGATGGTGTAATTGTCCCTGGGGTGGGGTGAGCCCAGGTCTGGAGGAAGGAAGGCAGGCAGGGGCCTGATGAGCAAAGTGTGCAGCCCCCAGGGAGGGAGCTGTAGGGCAGAATGCTTAAAGTATGGGATGGACTTCAGTGTCAACAGGCCTGGATTCAAATCCTGGCTCTACCACTTACTACTTAACCTTGTTGAGACTCCATTTACTCAACCAGAAAGGGAATTGTTACCAGGATTGAATGAAATCACAGGTGTTCAGATGTATAAAGTGCCTGGCACCCAGCATCTGCTCAATAAACAGGGCAATTTCTATTGTGTGGAGGGAACAAGGACTTGGTGTACAAACTCTAGAAGGTGAGGACAAGAAATCCCTCCCTACGATGGACACAGAGCTGACCCCTCCTGTGAGTTCCCATGATATGCCACATGTGTCTCTCAAAAGACTGCCCACGTGCATGGAATTTAAATGATGTGTGCATGTGTCTGTCACCCCCGCTGCCTACTGGACGGTGGGATTGCAGCTGTACCCAGCACTCAGCAGACATTTGGTGTGTATGGAAAGAATGAATCTTTATAGGAAGCATTGGAGCTCCCTCCAAAGGCCAAGGGAAGAATGATGACATGTGAATCGTCATTGTAGGGGTCTCCACAAACTTACTCAAGTCCTGTTGCCCAGCTCACTATGCAGCTTCTTCTTGTGGTGACTGGAAAGGGTGCTGTGAGAATAGACTTCTGCTGAATGCTGAACTTTTTATGCAGAGTGCAATCCTGGACCCCACTGCCTACCTCTTGCCACCTGTCTGGTGGGACCTGAGGGGTGACTGCTTCTCCAGCCGACATTCTGGTACACCTTCCCACACCAACCTCCCCTTGCCCAACTATAGATTGAGCTAGCCCCAGGCTGTGTCATCTTTGTATGCCCTTGAAAAAGCTGTCCCCTCCACCCCCCAGCTGCTAACTGCTTCCTCTACCCCACCCACCCACATGGATACATTTCATAGAACTTTAAATGCTGTATTACAATTCTCTGTTAGCACAACTGCCCTCTTGATTGAGGTCCTTGAAGACAGGGGCTGTGTCTTCTCTATCTCTATATCTTCAGAGTTTGGCCACATAAAACTTCAATAAATATTTGTTAAATGGATAGACGGATGGATGTCAAAATTCCATCTTCTTCTTGCCTGCTTCTACTCTACTCCCTTCAAAGATATCCAAAACAAAATATATGAATAAATCTCCATTGTTTTCAACCATTACCATAATTAATGTTATTTGCTGTAACAGCTAAGCCAAGAATCTCAGTGTTTCATTACAATACAGTAGTCCCCCCTTATCCATGGGAGATACATTCTAAGACGCCCCCAGTGGTTGCCTGAAACTGAATTCTATATATACCATGTTTTTTCCTATACATACATACCTAAGAGATGAACAACAATAATAAAATAGAACAATTATAAAATATACTGTAATAAAAGTGATGTGAATGTGGTCTCTCTCTCAAAATATCTTCTTGTACTGTGCTCACCCTCCTTGTAATGATGTGAGATGATACGATGCTTACATGATGAAATGAAGTGAGGTGAATGACATAGGCACTGTGACGGTGTGATAGGTTACTATTGACCTTCTGATGATACAAGGTTGTGAGTTAGGTCTAGAATTGACATGCATCACTTATGCTGGTGTTCCATTGGCTAGAATCCAGCCATAGGGCACCCTAATTGTAAGGGAGGCTGGGGAATAGACTCTGGTGGTGTGTGCCCAGAAAGAAGAGGAAGTGGATTTGCTTAGTGGCCAGCCAGTCTCTGCCACACCACCTTAATGGGAATTCTTTTACCGGTTGAAAGACATGGGATTTAGAATCAGCTCTGTCATTTACATTTTAATATCAGAAGTGCTTTTGTGGGTAGAGAGGAACACTTCCCACCACTTGTATGGGAATTAATGCTGTCTTTATTAAATACAAGACAATTTTAATAAACCACATTTAGAGAACAATTTTTTATGAACATTTGAACACTGATTACAGATTTAATTCAATAAATTTCCTAAATAATTTAAACTACAATTATAGTTTTATCATGAACAATTATTTGAAACTTCAGATACTCCAGGAGTCAGCAAACATGGCTGTCTGCTTTTATAAATAAAGTTTTATTAGCACACAGCCATGCCCTTCATTTAGAGGTTTTCTGTGGCTGCTTTTGCTCTACAACTGCACAGTTGAGTAGTCAACAGAGACCATATGGCCTGCAAAGCCTCAAATATTTGCTATCTGGCCCTCTAAGAAAAAGATCCAGGAGTGACGTCAGTGACATGGTGGAGTGAGTTTATCCAGGACTCTCTCCCCTCCAAATTACAACCAAAAGGAGCAACTGCTTTCCAACCAAAAAAATCCTAATAGAAATCGTCGGAGACCCACAGCAGCCAAACGACAGAGGGCGGACAGGCTGGAGCCCCGCTCAGAGGAGCTGGAACAGGGTAAGAGAGAACTTTGCTCCCTCCCCTGGAGACTGGGATGGCTGCCGCAGGTGAGGCAAGGAGCGGGGAGGGGCTTGCATCTGTGGGATCGTCCAGGTCTCCCACTGCCTGAGCAGCAGAAACCCTCTAATGGGAGAAAGCTTTCACATGGGGGAACCCCATCAAGCCAGGGCTCCAGGAAACCAGAGAGCCAGAGCTGATCAGAATCCAGGTCTGCATGCAAGAGAAAGTGCCCTGCCTCCCGCAACCCATCACAGCTGAAGGCAGAGGGCTCAGAACACTTGGCTCTCGACCCCCATCTAGTGTCAAAACGCTGTAACTGCAACTGAATAATAGCATTATGTGCAAAAACCACTCCTCTACCATCCAGCAATTTAGAAAAGCTCCAGACCAGAAGGAAAATAATAAAACAGAGAAGTAGGCCCTGAGGACTTGGAAATAGGTAAACTAAGTGGCAATGAATTCAGAATAGCTATCATCAAAAAACTCAATGAGGTAAAGGGAAATATAGAGAAACAAGTCAACGAGTTCTGCAGTTACTTCACAAAAGAGATTGAAACTATAAAGAAGAATCAATCAAAAATACTAGAGATGAAAAATACAATGGATCAGATAAAACAGAATATGGATTCCCTGAATGCCCATGTAGACACAATAGAGGAGAAAATTAGCATAATCAAAGATAGACAGGTTGAATGGCTCCAGAGAGAGGAAGAAATAGAACTAAGAATTTAAAAAACTGAAGAAAATCTCAGAGAAAGAGCTGACTCAATGAGAAAATGCAACTTAAGAATCATTGGTATTCCTGAGGGCGTAGAAAAGGAAAATGGAGCAGAAAGTGTGCTCAATGACATAATAGCAGAGAACTTCCAAAATCTAGGGATTGAGAGAGAAATGTGTGTGGAAGAAATTTTCAGATCTCCTAGATTTGTCAATGGAAAAAGACCTATTGCAAGGCATATAGTAGTAAAAATGGCAAAAATGAATGACAAAGAAAGAATACTCAGGGAAGCAAGGCAGAAGAAAATAACCTACAAAGGAACCCCTATCAGACTTTCAGTGAATTTCTCTACAGAAACCTTACAAGCTAGGAGAGATTGGAATGACACATTCAAAACTTTAAAGGATAAAAATCTTCAGCCAGGAATACCCTATCCAGCAAAAATATCCTTCAGATATGAGGGAGAAATTAAATCTTTTCCAGACAAACAAAAGCTAAGGGACTTCATAGCCACAAGACCACCCCTACAAGAAATCCTCAAGAAGGCCCTCATACCTGAAAAAAGAAAAAAAGGGAGAAAGGGGTGACAAAATACAGAGTAGGGAGACAAATAGAATCTGAATAGGATAGCAAATATTCAACTATAGCATTAGGATAAAGGGAAGGAAATCACCAAAGCAAAGACAATCTTATCACTCTAACCACAAACTCACAACACAAGTTGGAATAAGAGATGAAAATAATAATTCAGGAGGAGAGGAGGAAAGGGACTGAATCAGTTTAGGCTGAGGAAATAAGAGACCACCAGAAAATGGACTATGTTATACACGAGATTCTGAATACAAACTGCAAGGTAGCCACTAAACTAAAAAACAGATCAGAGAAACAAAACATAAATAAGGAAAAAGCTAAGAAACACAACATAAGAAATCGCAGAAGTCAATGCGTAGGCTAAAACACACAGGATGAGAAACAAAGGAAACACAGGAAAACCAGAAAATGAGCGACAGAATGACAGCATTAAGACCTCATGCATCAATAATCACCCACAATGTAAATGGATTGCACTCTCCAATAAAAAGACACAGAGTGGCAAAATGGATTAAAGAACAAGATCCAACAATTTGTTGCCTCCAGGAAACACACCTCAGCTCCACGGACAAACACAGGCTCAAAGTGAAGGGGTGGAAGACAATACTCCAAGCTAACAGCAAAAAAAAGAAAGCAGGTGTCGCAATACTTATATCAGACAACACAGATTTCAAGATAAGGCAGGTAAAGAGAGACATAGAGGGCCAATACAAAATGATCAAAGCGACAGACACTTCATCAAGAAGAAATAACGCTTATAAATATCTATGCACCCAACACAGGAGCACCAAAGTTCATACAGCAACTATTAACAAATCTAAAAGAGGATATCAAGAATAACACAATAATAGTAGGGGACCTCAACACCCCACTCACATCAATTGACAGATCATCCAGACAGAAAATCAACAAGGAAACAGTGGAGCTAAACGAAAAGCTAAAAGAGTTGGACTTAATAGACAAATATAGAACACTTAACCCAAAAACAGCAGAATACACATTCTTCTCAAGTGCGCATGGAACATTCTCAAGGATAGACCATATGTTGGGAAACAAGGCAAGCCTCTATAAATTTAAAAAAATTGAAATAATAACAAGCATCTTCTCTGATCATAATGCTATGAAGCTAGAAATTAATTACAGAAAAAAGCTGAGAAAACCACAATGATGTGGAGCAATGCTATTGAACAAGCAATGGATCATTGAAGAAATCAAAAAATACCTGGAGACAAGTGAAAATGATAACATGCCATACAAACTCATGTGGGATACAGCAAAAGCTGTATTCAGAGGAAAATTCATTGCAATACAGACACATCTTAACAAACAAGAAAAATCCCAAATAAGCAATCTTAAACTACACCTAACTGAATTAGAGAAAGAAGAACAAACAAAGCCCAAAGTCAACAGAAGGAGAGAAATAATAAAAATCAGAGCAGAAATAAATGCTATTGAAACAAAAAAGGCAGTAGAAAGGATCAGTGAAACAAAGAGCTTGTTCTTTGAGAAGATCAATAAAATTGACAAACCCCTAGCCAGACTTACAAAGAAAAAAAGAGAGAAAGCTCAAATAAACAAAATCAGAAATGAAAGAGGAGAAATAACAACAGACTCCGCAGAAATACAACGGATTATAAGAGAATACCATGAAAAACTATACGCCAACAGAGTGGATAACTTAGAGGAAATGGATAAATTCTTGGATTCATACAATCTCCCAAAGTTTAGTCAAGAAGAAGCAGACAATTTGAACAGACCAATCACAAGGAAAGAGATTGAAACAGCAATCAAAAGCATCCCAAAGAATAAAACCCCAGGACCAGATGGCTTTCCTGGGGAATTCTACCAAACTTTCAGAGAGGATTTAATACCTATCCTTTTCAAGCTATTCCACAAAATTAGGGAGGATGGAACACTTCCTAACACATTCTACAAGGTCAACATCACGCTGATACCAAAGCCTGACAAGGACAGCACAAAAAGGAGAACTACAGGCCAATATCGCTGATGAACACAGATGCAAAAGTTCTCAACAAAATTTTGGCAACTTGAATTCAGCAATTCATCAAAAGGAGCCTACATCATGATCAAGTGGGATTCATAACAGGGACACAGGGATGGTTCAACATCCACAAATCAATCAACGTGATACACCACATCAACAAACTGAGGAATAAAAAACACATGATCATCTCAGTAGATGCAGAGAAGGCATTTGACAAGATCCAACAGCCATTTATGATAAAAACTGAACAAAATGGGCATAGAAGGGAACTACCTCAACATAATAAAGGTCATATATGACAAACCCACAGCCAAAACCATACTCAACAGGCAAAACCTGAGTGCCATCCCCCTGAAAACAGGAACGAGACAAGGATGCCCTCTATCACCACTCTTATTTAACAGAGTTTGGAGCTCCTGGCCAGAGCAATTAGGCAAGAAAAAGGAATAAAAGGAATCTAAATAGGAAGGGAAGAAGTGAAATTCTCACTGTTTGCAGACAATATGATCTTATATATAGAAAATCCCAAAGAATCCATTGGAAAACTTTTAGAAGTAAACAACAACTACAGCAAAGTTGCAGGGTATAAAATCAATTTACATAAATCAGTAGCATTTATATACTCTAATAATGCACTAACAGAAATAGAACTCAAGAACACAATACCATTCACAATCACAACAAAAAGAATAACATACCTCAGGGTGAATTTAACTAAGGAAGTGAAAGACCTATACAACGAAAACTACAAGGCTTTTCTGAAAGAAATGGATGACGACATAAAGAGATGGAAAGACATTCCATGTACATGGATTGGAAGAATAAACATAGTTAAAATGTCCGTTCTACCTAAAGCAATCTACAGATTCAACACAATCCCAATCAGAATCTCAATGACATTCTTTACAGAAATAGAAAAAAGAATCCTAAAATTCATATGGGGCAACAAAAGACCCCGCATTGCTAAAGCGATCCTGAGAAAAAAGAACAAAGCTGGAGGCATCACAATCCCTGACTTCAAAACATACTACAAAGCTACAGTAATCAAAACAGCATGGTACTGGGACAAAAACAGGTGCACAGATCAATGGAACAGAATTGAAAGCCCAGAAATAAAACCACACATCTATGGACAGCTAATCTTCAACAAAGGAGCTGAGGGCATACAATGGAGTAAAGAAAGTCTTTTCAACAAATGGTGCTGGGAAAACTGGAAAGCCACAGGTAAAAGAATGAAAATTGACCATTCTTTTTCACCATTCACCAAAATAAACTCAAAATGGATCAAAGACCTAAAGGTGAGACCTGAAACCATAAGGCTTCTAGAAGAAAATGTAGGCAGTACACTCTTTGACATCAGTATTAAAAGGATCTTTTCAGACACCATGTCTTCTCAGAGAAGGGAAACAATAGAAAGAATAAACAAATGGAACTTCATCAGACTAAAGAGCTTCTTCAAGGCAAAGGAAAACAGGATTGAAACAAAAAAACAACCCACTAACTGGGAAAAAATATTTGCAAGTCATACATCCAACAAAGGCTTAATATCCACAACATATAAAGAACTCAACAACAAAAATGAAACAACCTGATCCAAAAATGGGCAGGAGACATGAACAGACATTTCTCCAAAGAAGATATACGGATGGCCAATAGGCACATGAAAAGATGTTCATCATGGCTGATCATCAGGAAAATGCAAATCAAAACTACACTAAGATATTACCTTACACACATTAGAATGACAAAAATAACCAAAACAAAAAGTAACAAATGTTGGAGAAGTTGTGGAGGAAAAGGAAGCCTCATGCACTGCTGGTGGGAATGCAAACTGGCGCAGGCACTATGGAAAACAGTTTGCAGATTCCTGAAAAAATTAAAAATAGAACTACCATACGACCCATCTATCGCACTACTGGGTATCTATCCAAAGAGCTTGAAGTCAGCAATTCCAAAAGTCCCATGCACCCCAATGTTCACTGCAGCATTATTTACAATAGCCAAGACGTGGAAGCATCCTAAGTGCTCATCAACTGATGACTGGATAAAGATGTGCTATATATAAACAATGGAATACTACTCAGCCATAAAAAAGAACAAAATCGTCCCATTCACAACAACATGGATGGACCTTGGGGGAATTATATTAAGTGAAATAAGCCAGTTAGAGAAGGACAATCTCTGTATGACTTCACTCATATGAGGAATTTAAAAATGCAGACAAAGAGAACAGATTAGTGGATACCAGGGGAAAGGTGGGGTGGGGGGTGAGCACAAAGGGTGAAGGGGTGCACCTACAACACGACTGACAGACAATAATGTACAACTGAAATTTCACAAGATTGTAACCTATCATTAACTCAATAAAAATGAAATTAAAAAAAATTTTTTTAAGCTATAAACTATGAAAAAAAAAGAAAGAAAAAGATGTAGACTAAAGTAAAATATCCACAAATGCGATGACTACAAAACTAACTAGTACACTTACTTTGAAACTTGTTTTAAAATATTAGCACCGTAGGATTCATCTTATAATCCTCACCCTTAGACTTATTCTTTTACCTTCGTAGGATTCATCTTCTAATCGTCGCGCCTACACTTTTTCTTTTAACTTCGTGGGATTATAGTGGGGCTTATTTTGATCCTTCTAGCAATACAGTAAAAAGACAGAAAAGGGAGGAAGAGGAGAGGGAAAGGAGAAGAAAGAAGAGGAGAGAAAGGAAGAGGTTGAGAAGGAAACATAAGCTTGCTTTACGAGGACAGAGGGCTGGCACGGGAGGGAGAGACCGGCAGGAGGGGAGCCCGGAAGGTCTTCTCTTCCCCCCTCCCACCTCTGGCTGGATATGGAGGAGGGAGACCAAGTCCCATAACGGCAATATACTCTGGTGCTTTGGAGGTGGGGGGTCAAACAGGTGGCTCCCCCCGCTTCCAGGCACTCAGATAGATCTTGTGAATCTAGATAGAAGGCTTGAAAACCCCTGCCAGGAGAACAGTGTACCAGAGTTGAGGGCCAGGATGGGGCAGCTCCAGAACCCAGAGATGCCCACGGGCCAGAAGATAACCAGGCGCTGACTCTCTCGACAAGGTGCAAGGGGCCCAGGGGAAGAGGGACGCAGGCAGGACTTTTAAGCCTTAAAAGTGAGCTGCAACCAGGCCATAATGATGGCAGTGCCCGCAAACACGAGGTGAGGGCAAGCCAGCATAGGGGCACAAGACCGCTGCGCTGCCCGCAGAAGGCATAAGCAGGTTTGAGTTCCCAAAGCCACCCACATATCAGTGAGCAATCCACTGGTAGACCAGAGTCGGCTCCAGGCCAGTGGCCACGCCCAAGCCTCTGACTTATTGGGGAGCAGGGGTGGGAGGGAAGACCCCTTGGAGAGAAGGAGTCCTCATGCTAATTCTTAACCTAGAAAAGGCTAAGTATTTGCAAAAGTCTCTTTTATTACAGAAGAGACCAAGTGATGAAAACAAAGAAAGGCGCACATTTGGCTGGACCACTTCCTCGTCCGCCTCAATGCCTTTTCTTGTGTCTTAAGTTTGGCCTCCCCACTGGACTAGCGCTGTGCGAGGTTGCCCCCGCCACGAGGGACCTGCCAGCCGGGGGTGGGGGGCGCCGCTCTGACGGGGGCCCCGTTGTACTTGGAGCTCCGGGCCTCTAGAGGGCGCCCGCGCCTCGGCTCGCCGGCCGGCCTCGCGTTTCCCCAGCCCGGTGCAAACCAGCCGGCCGCGTGGCCGCCTCGGCAGCGTGTTCCCGGTCCTTGAAAGCTCGTCACAGCTTCACCACGTTAATGTTTTTATCAAGCGGTACTTTTGCGGGCTGTGTTGCAATGCGGTATGCTTTTTTTCCTCTTCCAAACAAAAGTCATAATAATTTTAATGTGGCTTTTAAATACTTATGCCCCATCGCACCGTGGAGATTTTCATATCCCAACACCACACACGCGCACGCACACGCACAGACACACACGCACACCTTTGAGAAGGACTTTGGAAGGCCTGTCCCCCGATGTGGCCATTCTCCGGGACATCGTGGGACAGCCCCCATTCATTTCAGGAGCTGAAACTGCTCAGGGCCTCTGAACGGTCAGCCGCTCCGCGAGGATGTGAGCAGAACTGGCCTTTACAGAAAACCGCCTCTCAAGTTTCAGTCTTCTGGATTTTTCCCTTCCTTTTAGCCCCTCCCCAGAGATGTTTAGGGTTTAACGCTATCTGGGAATATTTGCTTTTCCAAAGGAGAAATGGGAAACAAAGCAACGCTTACTCCCAAGAGAGGACTCGCTCCTAGTGCGTCTGCAGCCGTCAGAGCCAGGGAAGCTGGGTCTGGGCGATGCCGCTCTCCCAGGGCCCCTCGGGTCTCCCCACCCTGGTCACTGCCTTCCCCACCTGCTCTGCCTAAGGAGTCTCAGCACTCGCCTGGGTGTTCAGGCAGACGGAATACTTGATCATAAGAAGGACTAACATTGGGGAGCTTTTGGGAGCTGCGTACCAGGAAGACTATTCTAAGCCCTTATGTGGGGTAGGTACTATTATCCCCACCTGATAGGTTAAGAAACTGAGACACAGAGAGGTTAAGTAAGTCGCACAGGATGCACAGGAAGGGGCAGAGCTGGCTGTGACCCAGGCATCCACCCCAGAGCCCTCACCCTGTCCACAATGCCTTCTCCTGGGCTTTCTAGGAGAGGAAGAAATGGTGATTGTACACTGCCTCCTGTCCCCACCCCTGCCCGTCCTGGGGGCAAGGAGAGGCTGGGAAAGGGCCGCCCTGGAGCTGACTGAACTGCCTTTCCCAGGGCTGAGGTGGGTCTAGGGATGGGGAGAGACAGTGCACACGGAGGCAGTGCAACACCGGCTGGGAGACGGGATTCCGGTCGCCCTCACCGGGGGATGGGTACAGGGACCTAAAACAAGGGAGGCCAGGTTCTCACCTTCGAGAGGCAGTTGCGGAGGGCTCCCCGTCTTTGGGTACAAAGGTTTATAGAGGCCCTGCCATGCATAGATAAATCAGACTTGTCCCTCCTCTCAGGAACTCTCAGTCCCCTGAGGACGATGCAACGGAACCACTGGTCAGCCTCTGGGTCTTCTTGCAAATAAGCTCACCTCCTGTGATGAAGACTCCACATCTAACTCAGCTCACAGGAAAGCCCGGAGCCGGAGGAGACTGCGTTCGACTACTCCACGGGGGTACAACCAGCCCAATCCAGGTGTGGAAGATGCTATAGGACACAAATCCAGTTTTGGCCAAAAGAATGTGTGATGTGGGGGAAAAAAGAGGGAGGGAGAACCCCGGAGGGAGAAATCAACCAAATGCAATGCAAGGACTGTGTTTGGGTCTGGATTTGAGCAAAATAACTCTTAAAAAAAAAAGTGATGAGATGATTAGAAAATTTAAAGATTTTATTTTTCCTTTTTCTCCCCAAAGCCCCCCCCCAGTACATAGTTGTGTATTTTTAGTTGTGGGTCCTTCTAGTTGTGGCATGTGGGACGCCGCCTCAGCGTGGCCTGACGAGCAGTGCTGTGTCCGCGCCCAGGATCTGAACCGGCGAAACCCTGGGCCGCTGAAGCGGAACGTGTGAACTCAACTACTCAGCCACGGGGCTGGCCCCAGAAAATTCAAATATTGCTGGACATTTGATGATATTAGGGAATTACTATTTTGGAGGAAGTATGATGATATTGGGTTATGTTTTTTTAAAAGAATTCTTATATTTACATTTTAGAGTTACATACAGAAGTCTTTATGGATGAAATATGAAGCATTTGCTTAAAAATCCCGTTTGCTCAGGTCTGTCCTAGTGTTAGCACTGAAAGTCCCACATCCTAGAAAACCCCTCACGTCCTGAAACCTGGCAGGTTGGTCACCCTGAGCCTACGCTTGAGGGGCCCATGTTCTTTCCACCATGAAACATGACTTATCCAAGTTGATGAGTAGATGTTCTCAATTTTAAGTGCTTTTCCCCAGAAATTTTCCTTAGTAGCAACAGGTTAAAACATAAATGAAAAAATTAATATAATGGAAAACAGAAAATAATGATGATTATTAGTTTGATGGTCTGTTTTCCTGTGTGATTCACAGCTTGTGGCTCCCTCATATATCCATCTATATATTTATCTCATGAAGCCAGATTTTCTACTAGCTTTTCCTTCCTATTCCACATAAGGCGATTCAGTGCATCAGTGTTTCATGATGCTTGGCAAAGAACACATGGTCCTGGGGGGCTTCCTTCCTGGACCAGCTTTTTGATCCCTGGGGCCAACCAGGCCCTCCTCCCTTCTTTCTGCCCACCAGCTACCTGTCATGGTAACTGGCATCCCCTTAGATAGGGAAGAGACTGTGTGGCTTAGCTTATACCTGATTGTCAGGAGTAGAAGGACCTGTGGTCCCCACGTCCAAGGAGAGCAATGGGCTTCAACTTCAGTGCTGCGTCCAGTTGATCAATTGCTAGAGGCTGCCTAGAGAACCGTGTTAAGAAGGATTCTGAAGCGGTATGCAGGACTTGGCAAGAAAGTGTCAATTAATTAGTGATGCCTGCCCTGGGAGAGGTTAGAGGTTTGCACACATAACATATACCTACTATCCTAAGCTTACTCTCCCACCCTTATGTTATAGGTAATAATTGCTAATATTTATTGAGCACTTACTGTGTGCCAGCCACTGGAACAAATGTTTTACACATGTTACCACGCTTAATTCTCACAATGACTCTGAGTTAGAGACTGTTATTATCATCATGTCACAGACAAGAAAACTGAGGCAGAAAGAGGATAGTTGGGTTACCCAGGTCACCCAGGGACTTTACAGGCAGAGCGCCAGTCTCCTCATTCTTGATCCAACATTCTGCACCAGTGGTTCTCAGTGTGGCCCCTGGACCAGCAGCCTCAGCATCACTGGGGAACTTAATAGAAGGCAAATTCTCAGGACCCACCTCGGATCTACTGAATCAGAGACAGGAGGGGCTGGCGATCCAGGTTTTCACGGCGCTCCTGGTGATTCTGACGCACACTCTGATTTGAGAATTGTTGGTTTACTCTTTACTGCCTCTTCCGGCCCATCCCGTGGCAACCACCCAGTAGCAGGAAACCATGCAAGCTTGGAGCTGGAACTCCCCAGTTGCAAGCGGCAAAGAGGGCAGGACTGATAAGGTAGTGCTTTCCTAAGCACTGACAGCTGCTGACAGGCCCGGAGTCTGGCGGACACCCGCAGTGCAGGGCAAAGGTTCCTGGCTTCTGACCCCTCCAAGTCCTCTGCACTTGATGCAAGGGCCTCCAGGCAACTTCTGCTCAGCCTTTGAAATACAGACCCAAACAGAAGCACAGCCTAAAGTCATCTGGGGCAGGGTTTTCCCTCCTTCCAGGCATCCTTCAGTTCTCCATTCGGTTATTCACTCATCAAGCATTTATTGACTGCCGCTGTATGTCACCCACTGAGCCCAGATAGTTCAGCTGCTTTTAGTGCAAGTTGGTAAATGGAAGCTTCCTTCATCCACAGGCCCCCTCCTGAGGGGTCCCCGGCACCCAGCCACAAAGAAGGCCAGCCTGGTAAGGAGGTGGTAAGCACCCTGCTCCCTGGTGCCCGCTCAGTGTAGTTGTCCCGGTTGAGGGACATGAGGTGCCGATGGGAAGGATGGACAAGCAGGTAGGCTGCACAGTGCGGGGACAGGGCTAGCTCCTGGCGGAGGCTGCCCAGCCCAGACCCTGAGAGTCCAAGAGTCCCACCGACTGCTCTGAGTCCAGGCTCTGGACACGGCTTGTCTCCAGGAGGAGGAACGAACAAGTTGGATTAACGCATAAAATGGCTTATAGGACATGACCAGTCCCCTCCATGCCCCACAGAGTCCTCAGGTCAGCTGTGTTACTCCCATTCTCCCCATGAGGACACAGGAGGGCTGGGAGTCTTGTCCAAGATCCTACAGCTAGGAATCAGATTCCAGGCCGTCTGATGGCACCGCCGCGCTGCCCCATGGCTCCAGGCTGCCTCTGCAGGGAGCGGATCCTGGGCTTTTTGCCTCCACGGTATTCCTAGGAGCTGCCTCAGCACGAGGAGTTTGGTATGGAAACGAAGAGCCTTGCTTTGGTACCTAACCGAACTCCCTCTGGTCTGCTCTCCCGGGGGCCTCCATTTCCTCGTCTGCAAAATGAGGTGGTAGGAAAGACCAAGTCTGCGTCCTCCCCAGCTCCACACTCCTGCCTCCGGTCCTGCTCTGCCCTTGTGTCTGTACCTCCTACACTAGCAGGACCGGCTGCAGAAGCTGTAGGGCCCAGACCAAAATGAAAATGCGGGGCTGCTGGTTCAAAAACTATTAAGAATTTCAAGATGGTGGCAGAGAGCACTGAACCAAGCATGGGCCCTCCTGAGCATGGGGCCCTTTGTGACTGCATGGGTCGCGTGCCCACGAAGCCAGCCCTGGTCCAATGGAATCAGACAGAGTTTGGCCGCCCTGGTGAAGAGCCAGGTGTCACCCACTGAGTGTCCTCAGTGCAGAGGCTCCTGTACCTCATGCTCTAGGGGGGCCTGGACGATGGGGAGCTCTGCCCGTAGGGACCTGTGGCTGACCCAGAGAGCAGCCAAGTCAAGAACCGTTCCCTGCCCCATGCTCGCTAGCAGTTGCCCAGGCCCTGGGAAAGAAACACAATTGGCCAAAGCCATGATGGGACTCCCATCCCAGCATCCCTTGAGCTGGAAGAGGCCTTGTGTTCTCCTGGGGTTTATGGGAGCGATTTCACCTTCTCGGATCCTTATAACCCCTCTTTATGCTGCTGTGAGTTTCTCTGGTGCCTTCTGCTTTGCCTCACATGTGGACACAGGGTGGCTCCTCCCTTCTCCAAACTGACACTGGGCTTGAGTGGCCAACAACCCTCCTGATCTGAAGGCATTGATAGCTAGTGTAGGAAAGGGCAAGCTTTACCTTGATGTTAGGGAAAATGCCATGACTTCTGCATCACTCACTGGAACACTCACTCTTGACACCTTCAGCTCCCACATACGTAATCTGACTTGGCAGAGGCTGCCATGCTGTGAGGACGTCCAAGCTCACTTACATGGCCAGACCCCACAAGAGGCCCTGAGACAACATGAAACAAATGCCTGGCTACTACCCACTGTCGGTTCCTTGTTCATCCAACCATCTTACTACAATCACATGAGCGTCCCCCAGCCAGAAACACCCAAATTCCTCACTGAGGAACAAAACACAATGAATGGTAGACCTCGCAGCTCCTTGCGTTGGGCTAGGAGCTGCCTGGGGCTCCCCTGCTGGCCAGAGGGACACAGGTTTTGCAGACTTAAACAATTTTGGGGAGCCTCTTTAAAGCAGAAAATGCAAAATTACTCATCCAATATTAGGTTTGAAAGTTAATAGCTATCTAGAAGAGACCCATGCAAGAAAGAGCCTTGAAGCATAAGTTCATGAGCTTCCTTGCAAATACATCTCTGCTGCCAACCATGCACCATCTCGGCTCCGAGCCAGCCATCTTTCAACTGTAGCGTTCTAGTCCCTCAAAGGCGGAATGTGAGCAGGAGCGGGGATGGTCAGGGAGTGACTCTTGACTAAGAGAGCTAGGTCACCACCATACAAGCAGCAGCCAGGATGAAGGGTCAGACCTTGGCCTGGAAGGTGACACATGGCCACAGGAATGTGGCAGACTCTGGTTCCTGTGCCACAAGGGCAGACAGGACCAGAAGCCAGGCTGACTTTGATTGATGGACAGGGTGTTCCTTCTATGCCCTGATGAGAGATGGGCATGACCCACAGTGCTAAGATTGAGCTGGTCCTCATGTGGGCCTGGCTTGGAAGATGAGAGGCCTTTGAGGGCCAGAAGGTCAGCTGGCCATTGCAGGTCTCCTTCCCCGCTTCCCTAATCTCTTGCCTTTTCTTTCTTTTTTTTTTTTTTTTTTTGAGGAAGATTAGCCCTGAGCTAACATCCGCTGCCAATCCTGCTCTTTTTGCTGTGGAAGACTGGCCCTGAGCTAACATCCATGCCCATCTTTCTCTACTTTATATGTGGGACGCCTGCCACAGCATGGCCTTCTCAGCGGTGCCATGTCCACACCCGGGATCCGAACCGACGAATCCCGGGCTGCCGAAGCAGAACGTGCGCACGTCACCGCTGTGCCACCAGGCCAGCCCCCTCTCTTGCCCTTTCTTGATGTTTCTCTGATTCTTTTCCTTAATTGCCCCTCTCATATTAGGCAAGGAACGGACACGCTTTCTGTCTTTGCAACAATTGTTTAGAGTTTGGAGCACAAGCCTGTAACCTGGGCTTAAATAGATTTAGGCTCCCCTGGAAGAATACATCAGACCAGCACACGTGTCTCAATCCGACTAGAGGGTACACTACTATTTTGGGTTCTGCACCCAATTCCAATGTGTGGAAGGGGGTTTTAACACATCCAAAGCTATTCTCCAACACCAGCTGTATTCTACAATTCGACTCAATTCTGGCACCATCTACTGTTAGAGAGAAAACCACAAGCCCAAAATGACGTCACTTGTGCTAAAGCCCATGACACCAAACCTAGATTTCATGCTTAACCTAATTTCAGTTCCGACCTTTCCCAGAGGTTTCGTCTTAATCAACCAGCCTGGAATTTTTTGGTCGGCATCCATGAGGTGATCTGTCACGTGGCCCTCTCCATCTCCTGAGGAAGAAGAGGCCATCAGAATGAGAAAACCCTCGCTGGTTCCTTTCCCCCCCAGAAGAAGATGTGTTGGCCTAAAATAATCCTTTTCTTTTCTTCTGCTAATAGCTTCCTCAGCCCACTCTTCTTCCCATAAAAACCTTCCATTCTGCACAACTCCTCAGAGCATCTCTCTCGTTGCTACAAGGGATGCTCCCCAATAATAAAGCCAATTCGATCTTCAAAGTTACTCAGTTGAATTTTGTTTTTTAATGCTACCCAGAGATAGACAATTTGTTTGGAAGGATTATCAAAAAAAAAAAAGAAAAAAAAAAAAGAAAGAAAGGAAAAAGTGATCTTTTCTCTAAAGGGAATTTTGTCCCCTCCCTAGCATGCAGAGCTGGCACAGGTCTAAAATTTGCACTCCTCCTTGGTCTTGCTGCATTTGGACCCCCCACGTCTGGGGCAGAGCATACAAACCACTGCCCTTTGTTCCTCCGCCAAGGGACACATGAGACATCCTGCCTCTGCAGGTCCCAGCGTCACTGTCACCACAGTCAGCAGCCGTGAGAAGGTGGCAAGGGGAGAGGTGTGCTCCTGCCATAGGCCCTCCAGCCACATCACTGCGTAAAACAACGTCCTTCTGATTTGAAAACAGAGGACCAGAACCACTGGGTACAATGGAAACAACTGTCCCAGCTCAGGACAGAGCGAGAGAGCTTAGCATTCGGGGTGGGGAGTGGACAAAAGGACATACAGTTACCATGGTCAGTTGGTACAGCCCCGTCCACAGGGAAGCTTGAAGGCAGTAAACTCTCTAGGGAACCCCCAGCTTCCTCCTTTGGGGCCTTTCTCTCCACTTAAGTTTCAACTCCCACAGCGAACCGTGCGCTCAGGAAAGGAACTGGTCAGCCGGCTGGGACTGGATCTAGGAACTCACGTGATGTTCTGCTGTCCCACCTGCGGGTCCCCCTGTGCACTGGTCTTGTTCCTTCCAGCTGTGGACTGGCTTCCTTAAGTGGGAGGAGGGCCAAGACCACAGACGGCCCTGGCCCCACCAGGGGAGACCCCAGAGGAAGAGGGACTCCCACAGTGTACATATAAAATGTCCCAGGACTGTCCTGTTTGGGTTATGTGCCCACCCCTCAGGCCATCACTGCCATAGCCAGGGAGCATGGGACTCTGAGATTGTGGCTCCATTGGGATCAAGTGACATGGGCAGGGGGAGAGAGCCAGTCTCCCCCCAGAGAAGTGGGCAGTGTTAGCAGAAGGTGTGTGCTCCTGGGAGGCCGCGGGTGCCAGGCTTCGGTGGGGAGTGGAACGTTGATCCTTTGACTGCAATCTCGGGCAGAGGCCAGCAGAGGGAGGTGGTGTGATATGCTGGCATTTGGGGGTCCTCCGCGCACAGACAAAACTTGGGAAGCCAACTTTATTCCCAGCTGGGCCAATTCTGTTGGTGGTAACCCGGGGTGAGTGGCAAGGGAGGGAAGAGTGACAGAACTCTTCCTGCCCCCAGCACCGCCCAGCCCAGCCAGCCAGACTGCGCAGGTGGGGAGCAGGCAGGCTGAGAGCCATGGACCCGCCGTTCTCCGTCCCCTTCCAGGCTCACTGACATTGTCCCCGGAGAGACACACTTCCTGGTTCTCTGCTCCCCGTCTTAGCAGCTGGGCATTCTGGAAAGTGTCTAGAAAATATCTGCAGTAAATTTTTGAGGCTCTTTAAATGAACACAGGCCTTCTCAGAGCACCCAGGATTTGAACGGTGAGCCCAGGGTGTGGATGTCATGCCGAGGTTCAGAGTACTGACCCTGCAGAGAGGCTGGGATTCAAACCCCCGAACTACCATGACTGTGTGTGCTTAGTTCGGTTGCTTAACCTCTCTGTACTTCTCTTTCCTCCCTCTAGAATGTAAATAATAGTAGTACCTGCCTAAAAAGGTTGATATGAGGAATAAATGAAAGGATACATTCTAGCATGCTTGTCACGGATCTGGTACAGAATAAGCACTCGATAAATAGTACTATATGCTTATGCCCCCTAACACAAACCCACACATTAATACCCTATTTATCTGTCTGCACATGAATCAGCCCTCCGAATATGTGTGGGTGGCCCCTTCAGGCACCAACACGCCTTCAGTAATGGACAGGAACCTAAGTACCAGGCTCCCTGCCTTCTTAAGCAAGTGTGAACTAACTTTTCCTATGACTTGAGGTCCTGGGGGGCATCATTCAGAGCAAGAAGTTACTTCAGGGACTCGACTGCTAAGGAACTCTTGGAGGGCTTATTTCTTGGTTCTTCCCTGTGTTCGAGACGAGTGAAGTTGCCAAGTCAATGACATGTGGATGAACGAGGATCCCTCTGCCTCTGGTGATGTCCGTGTGAACACAGGCCGTACAGATCCACACGCACACACGCAGGGGCAGCCCCGGGCTACACCGTCCCCTCTCTGCAGAGCCATCTGCACCCTCTGCTTCTGAGCCCACCTTGCTCTATGAGCAGTTGTAAGCAAACAAAACTCCAAGGTCAAAACATCTGCTGTGAACCCAGAAGAGCAGAAGAGCTGGGGCGGGAAACCAAGGAGGGCAGAAAGCCTTTAGGACAGAGGTTTTCAACCTCAAGTGCACATTAAAACCACTGGGGGGCTTTAAAAAAACCCGCCCACACCCTGCCCCACAGAGAGGCTGATGGACTGCTCTGGGGTGGGGGCTGGCCTTGGGTGTGTTTTTTTGTTTTTTCAAAGATTTTATTTTTTCCTTTTTCTCGCCAAAGCCCCCCGGTACATAGTTGTATATTCTTAGTTGTGGGTCCTTCTAGTTGTGGCACGTGGGACGCTGCCTCAGCGTGATTGATGAGCAGTGCCATGTCCGCGCCCAGCATTCGAACTGGGCCGCCTGCAGCGGAGCGCATGAACTTAACCACTCGGCCACGGGGCTGGTCCCTTGGGTGTTTTTTTAAAACCTCCCCAGGTGATTCTAGTGTGTGGTTAGGGTTGGCAGTCCTGGGTTAGGATCTGGCCTCAGCCTGTAGTTTCCTGTGGTCTCACTCTACTTGTCTACACTGCCCGATCGTCTATGAAAGGCAGGTCTGTTTGTAAACCGGGACCTTCATGTTAAAAGTTGACTTCCGTGAGGGAAGTAAATCAGTCATTTACAACTTAATGTTAATGAGCTCCTCACACCCAGCTGAGTTCCAGGTCAACGAATAAAGAGAAGTTAGAGAATGTTGGGGAGGGTATGCCCCAGCCACAACTCTAGAAGCTAAGGCAGTGTAGTCAACTGGTCAGCTCCAACCATTAAGTCCAAAGGTCCATCCATTGAACAGCCAAGATTGGGGACCACTGTCTAGGAGGAGAAAGTCACCAGAAAGCAGATTGGTCAAGAAAGGAGATGGGGGGCCGGCCAGGCGGCATAGTGGTTAAGTTGGCGTGCTCTGTTCTGGGCTTCGTGGGTTTGGATCCTGGGCACGGACCTACACACCGCTCATCAGACGAAGCTGTGGTGGCATCCCATATACAAAATAGAGGAAGGTTGGCACAGAGGTTAACTCAGGGACACTCTTCCTCAAGCAAAAAGAGAAAGATTGGCAATAGATGTTAGCTCAGGGCCAATCTTCCTCACAAAAAATAAGTAAATAAATAAAAATAAAAAAACAAAAAGAAAGGAGATGGGAAGATATTGTTGGGGAGGAAGAACTGGTCCTCTACTTTCTTAGGTTAAGTATTTGGGGGTCTGCAAATTAAACTGACAAAAGACTGATTAGCAAGAGAAAAGACAGATTTTGATCATGAACATATGGGAGTTCACAAAAAAATGTGACTCAAGAAAGTGATTGGAATTTGGGGCTTATACACCATCTTAATACAGGAAGGGAAGGGGGAGGGGACAGCTGTGGAAAAACAAATGACTTTTTGGAAAGATAAAGGGCCCTTAGGAGAACAGCTGGGAGAGATGATAGTCTTATGACAGTGTCTGTTCAGGTTTGACTTCTAGTCTCTGGTGATAAGTTCCCTGGTTGCTCCTGGGGAGGAGATTTATGACAGCTGACTTTGAAGGGTAGTAGAATATGCCAGCCCAAAACATGCCCCTTTGGCATAAGCATTATTTTGAGCTGAAGGCAACTGAGAAGAAGCAGATACAAGAGAAGCTCTCTGCCTTCACTCTGTAGGCCTAAGAGCAGGACACAAATCTGTAAAGGCGTGCCCCCTCCCCTCTCTATCAGGAAGCACAAAACTTAATCACAGCAGACACCCCTAGACCCTTAGGCCCCAGAGGGGCCCCAGAGGAACCCACATCACAAACCTCACTCACTAGCCCATTCCTTCCAATGGTTTCCCCTGAAGGCTCATCTTCCCACAACTTGCCACCCTAGAAAGTCAGTCTTGTTACTTTGTCATGTCACTTTTCTGAAAATGTATTGTTCCTTTATTAAGACGCTGTATAAAGCCAAGTCTAACCAGGCCTCTTGAGTTACTCTTCTCCGAGAGCTCCTGTGCGTAAGTGCAATGCACACACTAACAAACTTCTCTCCGTTTTTCTCTTGTCAATCTGTCTTTGTCAGTCTTATTTACAGGGCCCCAGCCAATGAACCAAAGATGGATAGAGGAGAAACAGCTTCTCCTCCCCTACCAGTTCTTTTGGGAGGCTCTGTTTTTAATCAGATAAAGGAGTTCAAGAGAAAAAAAAATCTGTTCTCAAATGCCTTCGGCTCGAAATAATTTTTATGTCCCAGTGGCATGTTTTGGATCCCTTTAATATGAAACCCTTCACTGACTGAGCCCTGAGCCCGTGCTCAGGGAGAATGATGGAAACTTTCTTCTTCCCCCCACATGCCACAGAATCTTCCAGGTTGGCAGCCATGGGGCCGTCATACAGCTGTGATGGGCCAAGCCTGTTGGCCTTGCCACTATGTATAACGACTTCTAAAAGAGGCACACCCAAGTCAAAGCAAGAAACTCCCAAAAGAAAGTTTGAAAAAAATAAATGAAAAAGAAAGCTTGGAACATACTACATCCATGATTAGGAAAGACTTTATACCTACAAATAAATATGCAGATACGTAATATACACCTATATCATACTTAACACTCAGAGTTTGGAAGCTGGAGTTTGGGGGTCCTCTGAATGGTAGGTGTGCTTGGCCCTGCCAGCCCCATGCAGCACACCAGCAGGTCTTCAGACTGAGAAAGATCGAGAACGACGGCTTCTTTGATAATCAGAGTCCATAGTTTAGGCCAGTGGTTCCCAGTTTACGGGAGGCAGAACCGAAGGGGCATTTTGCAGGGAGTCTAGGAATCCACGTGCAAACGTGTGTTTTTCTCAGTCTAGAAACTATCATGTGGGATTTGGAAAATTTTTTGAAGTTATAAAAATGTCCTGTTTTGTATCCACCAAAATAGCAAATGTTAGCAAGGAGGATAAAATGAAATGTTGGCAAGGATGTGGGGAGAGGGGAATTCCACTGCCCCTGCTGGTGCTGGTGTACACCAAGGGGCCGTAGGCACATTTAACAAATTCAAGTGTATACATATGCCCCATGGCCCGGCATCTGGGCACAGTATGTGCATTTGCTATGTTGTTTGAGAACATTCAATTCTGTCAGACAAAAGGAAAGGACGAAACTCAGAAAGTATGTTAAATACAGATACATAAGATATATCAGACAGATCAAGAGAACATACTGTGAGGGGGCCAGCCTGGTGGCTGTGTGGTTAAGTTCACGTGCTCTGCTTTGGTGGCCTGGGGTTCACAGGTTCAGATCCCGGGCATGGACCTACACACTACTCATCAAGTGATGCCATGGTGGCATCCCACATACAAAATAGAGGAAGATTAGGAACAGATGTTAGCTCAGGGCCAATCTTACTCACCACAAAAAAGAGAACATAAGGGCCGCCCAGTGGCGCAGTGGTTAAGTGTGCACGTTCTGCTTCAGCAGCCCAGGGTTCACCAGTTTGAATCCCGGGTGCGGACATGGCACTGCTTGGCAAGCCATGCTGTGGCAGGCATCCCACATATACAGTGGAGGACAATGGGCACGGATGTTAGCTCAGGGCCAGCCTTCCTCAGCAAAAAGAAGAGGATTGGCAGTAGTTAGCTCAGGGCTAATCTTCCTCAAAAAAAAAAAAAAAAACCATACTGTGTGATGATAGATAGAAAGGGACAGAAGGACCAGAAGCTGCTAACTATTCCCAATCCATTAAATTTTCATGAGGCACAAACTATAAAACACTAGGTATACACAAGGCATACAAGACACCTAATCTTCACGATCTTAATGCGGCTATCCATTGATGACACCCATTCTGCCCCAGAGGTCCTCTGCCAGATCAAGCCCAGGGCTGTCTATCAGACTAATTGGTGAGTTACAGCTGTGGCCACGCCTACAAGTCCTTCACTCCAATAGAGCAAGGGTGCGTGTTTGCCCTGGGGCAACTTCTCTCTGCTGGACCCCTTGCTCCAACCTCAGCTGCAGCACTTATAACTCACCTTCAATAGAAAAGGCTAATATCAGAGAGAGAGGCAAGTCAGGTGAGGGCCACACGCCCAGGATTCAGTGGTACACACCTCGCAGCCCTCTTGCACTCCAGCCTAGGTGTGAATCTGCTCCATCTCGCCCTGTCTTCCCACCATGTACTTTAAATTGATTTAATAATCCAGGGATTTCAGGCATCTTCATCTGGTCTTTGAGCCTTCCTGTTTTGTGCCCAGTGAGCCTTCCTGTTTTGTGCCCAGTAGGTCCATCCGCTTGCTGGTGGACTTGGGGCTTCGGGAGCATACAGGTAACTCCCCGCACGACAGAACGTGGGTCAAGTGATCCATCAGGGTGGTTGGTGGTGGGAACTCTGAAGTGACCTATTGTTCACCACTAAGGCGAACAAATAAAATGCAGAGGATGAACAGGAGAGCAATCTGCAGTGAGAAGCATTGAACCAGACCTTTCAAACATTTCTTACTGGGACCCACAGTAAGAAATACTGTTCACATTGTAACCTGTGTCTGTTTGTCTGCCTATTTTTGAAAAAAATTCACGAAACCATATTTACCCTAATTACGTTTGAGGCACTCCAATATTTTCTATTGTATTCTAGTCATTTCTTCTAAGTGCTGCTTATGCCCCTACCCAACTTGTTTTGCCAGCCACTAGTGGGATCTAACCTATTATTTATAAAACACTGAATTAGATCTATATGTACATCAACAGGGGTGGTCTAAAATCATGCTGTTGGCTGAGAAAAGCAGGAAACAGAACAAGGTTTACAGCACAATGCTGCTTAGGAGAGCAAAAACCACACATGCACACACAGATACACACAGTTAAGGTTATATATCAAACACATTAGAGGGGGTGCCACTCGGGGAATGAAAAAAGGAAAATAAACTCCAGCAGGATCTTGAAAGCAAGGATCATGCCCATGTGCCACGATCTGAGCAGAATGCTTGACTGGGCTCCCAACCAGGGTCTGACGGAAGACAAAGACAGGTTGGCATGGGTCTCTTACTGGAAAAGTTTGAGAATCACGTAAATATCCAGAAAATACACGGGAGCTGGAGAACACTGCATGTAAAATTCTTGACATGTATTAATAAAGTCAGTTGATAAGGGTCAGAGACAAAATATCCAGGGCAAAGTTGGAAGAGGAGGAAGGGTTTCCCCTCCCCTCATCGACAAGGTGATACCAGGTGAGAAGGAGGCTGCTGGCTTGGAATCGCCCAAAGAGGAGAGGCTGGTCAGTGCTCCCCCGCGTGCCTCAGGGGAGGGGGCTCTCTGCCCCTGCCTCTCCACCAGCCCTTTCTTGCCCACAGTCTCTGCTGCCCAGGAGGCCTTGTTTTATACCATGTGACCCTGTCCCCGGCCCTTGGTCACAGCTTTTCTGGACCCAGAGAAACCAGCACTCTGGAGTCTGCTTCGCTTCAAACTGAGCAGCCAGTCTGACTGTCCTGGACTAAGGAGATGCTCTCCCAGGAACCTGAACGGGAAGGGAGAGATCACTGCCACAGGGGTGAGGGCTGCAGCAGAAAGGTCGCGAGTCTGGGCAGGAGAGACCAGAGTGGGTCTGGAGCAGGCCAGTGTTGTGGGGAACAAAGACGGGGGCCAGCGGGGGAAGGAGTGGTGGTAAAGTGGAAAGCTGCAGACCCTGACATCTGACTGTTTCCTTTATGGGCACGTACAGGGCTGGGCTGACAAATTGAAATCCTCCCCAGGCTAGGCAGGTGGCACAGAGCAGGGCACCAGCCAGGGTAAGGGCAGTGGGCCCGCAGAGCACAATCCGTCTAAAGTGGCCATGGTTCCCATGTAGAAAAAGCACCCTCAGGCTTCCAAATTGTCTCATTTTCAAGAAAAGCCAGAAATCCAGAATTTCATCTAAAACCTCCCAATTTTCAAATTGACAACATTTTTTGCTTTTAATTAAAAGCACTTTGTGGACAAAACAAAATGTGTCTACAGACCGAAGATGGTAAGCGGCCAGCACGCAGCAGTCCCCACCCCGCCCCACCCGGAGACCATCCTCCTGCCAGTGAATTCCCTAGAGATCCCAGGCTCCTTTATGGCTCCTCCAAATCCTTTGACCCCGCCTGCTTTCGCTGTAAACATCAAATCTAATAAACTGGGTGACGCGGTATTTCCTGGGCTTCCCCAGAGCTTAGGCAAAGCCTTGTCTAAACCATTTAACTTCTCTTGTCATCCTTCTGTGCTCACCAGCCAATTCCTGGGGCCTAATTCTGCTTCCTGGGCCCTTTGATCCCGGCAGGGTGCCCTGATTAGGAAAGAACACAACCCATTTCTGGAAGGGACGGGTTGGCAGTCTGCTCTATACAACTGCCCAGGAGTTTTGGTTACTGGGGGCCTGTCCCCAAGAGACTGCGTGTCTCAGAGTGTGCTGACAAGTCCAGTGTCCAAGCCTGCAAAGACGGTGCAAGAAATCTTGCAGGTACAGGGTCCACCTGGAAATCTGCAGGTCCTGGTGCCCTGGGGGGCTCCCATCTCAAAGAAGGACTTGACTTGAGAAAGTGGAGACCCTACAGAAAGGCCACCCTCAGAAGTCCCATCTACATCCCTCCCCATCACCTTCAAAGACCACAAGGGGGCAGGTCGTTTTGATATAGAGAGCCACTCAGGAAGTTCTTCCTTCATTCATTCATCGCTTCAACCCAGCCAGTTCCCCTCCACTTCTCCCCCCCCCCCCCCCCCCCGTGAGAAACTGGCGCCTTCGGGCTCGCTGAAGCTGGCGCCTGCCCTTTCTTCAGAGGCAGGGTAAACATCACACCTGAGGCCCGCCCAGAGGGAAGGCACCAAGGAGGCAAGCCACAGGACAGGGCCGGGGAGCCCCTTGGCCCCCAGCCACACTAGAATGCAGTAAACAAGGTCTGTGTTGCAATCCAGTGCCTGCGAGGAGGTTGGAATGCAGTGCTGGAGCTCAAGGCAGAGAAGGCAGAGGGCAGGAGGGGGCCTGGTGGGGAGGGCAATGGGACTTGCCTGGAACCAGGACACCAGGGGAGAGGGCTGGGAGAAGAGGAAGACCTGGTGGTGAAGGCAGGGCAGAGGAGAGAAGTAGGGGGAGGTAGAGGCAACAGGGCTGGAGCCACGCTCTCTCCAAGACCACAAGGCAGGCAAGAGTTGGCAGGTCAGAAGTGCAGGCACAGGGCAGGCAGGGTTAGTCATCAGCTTTGAAACTGCCCAGAGAGCCTCAAGTGGCAGCTCCTGGCAGACTCCCCGGTCTTCCCTCTCCCTGTTCTTGCCCTTTAGACCAGGAGTCCTTGCCCCCTACCCCCAACTCCTCAAAGGAGAAATCTCCGGGGCAGGGCTCTCTCTCTTCAGATCAAAGCTTCCTAAAGGCAGAGATGGAGCTGGCACCTCACGCACGCGGCCTCATGTGACACCAAGAGGGATGTGTTTCCCCATGTGACAGAAAACTGAGGCTCACAGAGGGGAAGAAATTGGTCCAGAATGTAGCTGAAGCCTGGGCACGAGTTTACAAACTGTATTGACCAGTCCCTACTCTTGGCAGAGGAGGCAGAGGGCAGGAGGGGGCCTGGTGGGGAAGGCAACGGGACTGGCCTGGAACCTACTCTTGGGACTGGGCATGAGCAACAAAAGAGACACCGTCCCAGCTCTCAGGGAGTGTATGGTATTTTAGAGAGGGAAACAGAAAACCCTGGAAACTGACAGGTAGGGAAGTTCAGCTCATGATCAAGAAAATATATGGGGCCGGCCCCGTGCTGTAGTGGTTGGGTCTGGCACGCTCTGCTTCAGCAGCCCAGGTTTGGCCTGGGTTTGTGGGTCCGTTTCCCAGATGTGGACCTATACCACTTGTCAAGCCATGCTGTGACAACAACCCACATATAAAATAGAGGCAGATTGGCACAGATGTTAGTTCAGGGCTAATCTTCCTCAAGCAAAAAAAAAAAAAGAGGAAGATTGGTAATGGATGTTAGCTCAGAGCAAATCTTCCTTACCAAAAGGAAAATACAAAGGTAATAGGGGTAGGTGTGTGTTGGTGGGTGCTCCTGTGTCTGGGGGAGTTAAGGGAGGGCCCTGCAGAGGTGCTAGCCTGCCCAGCAGACACCCAGGGGAAGGCCTGCCACACAGAGAGAATAGGGAGCGAAGAAGCTCTGAGATGGCACGGAGCTTCCTGCCCAGGCCCCAGTGGGGAAGTGGAGCTGGAGCCGAGGACGGAGGGATGGGCAGAGGCCAGATAACTCCAGCCTCACGAGCTGTGGGAAAGGGGATGGGAAGCTGCACGAGGGCAGAGGTGACAAAAGCGGAGGCAGGGGTGCCAGGCAGGACGCTGTTCCACAGGCATCTGCTTTAGAGATGATGGGGCCAGGAGTGGGGGAGAGGAGACGGAGGGGACCATGCGGGGGAACAGAGACAGAGGACGTGGGCCTGACTGGGGAGGCCAGTGAGCAAGCGGAAGTGAAGCAGATGCAGATTTTGACCCTAAAACCCAAGTCCTTTCCTACTGACAGAGACTTTGTCTTTTTCTTCTTTGTCCTCATTGGCCAGGACCGTGGTGGGTACCCAGGAGATATTCAGTCAGCTCCTTCATGTAGTCAGGGACTATTTATCATGTGCCTGGCTCCCCCGGGACATACCAGCGAACACAGCAAAGTCCTTGTCCTCTTGGAACTTACACTACAGAGGGAGAGGGGACAAGGGTGTGTGTGGTGACAAGGGAGGAAGGGAAAAGAGAATGGGCTGTGTTGTTTTAGGTGTGGTGGTCATAGTAGACGTCTCAGATAAGGTGACATCTGAGCCCAGACCTCAGAGGAGTGAGATGGTGAGTCTTAGACGTGACTAAGTACATTTCAGACAGAGGAAGCAGCAAGCACAAAGGCCCAGAGGTGGGAGAGCGCTTGCTGATTGACTAGTTGATCTGGTACTTATTGATTTAGCAATCAGTACCTGTGTCCCCGCCCTGGAACTCTCTAAGCACAATGCCTGGTCAGATAAAAGTGGTTGGAGGGGTGGAGTGGGGGCCATTGCTCTTTCCCCACTCGGCCAGGCCTAGAAGTAGGGATGGGGGAGGGGCGGGGGTTGACTCTGTCACACTGTCTGGAGAAAAGGCAGAGAAAGTCAAGGAGTAGGGTGGGTTTTGTCCTGTCCCAGAGGTCGCCACTCATCCCCATGCTGTGTCTGGTTTGAACTCCTGGGGGTCCCACCCCCGCCTCTGTCCCAGCCATGGCCCCCACGGCGCTGGGACCCTGCCGCTCCAGTCATCTGGCGAGTCATTTGCCTCGCTCCGTATCTCACCAGGGGTTGGGGGTACCCTAGGGAGTGCTATGGCGCTGCCACACCCCACTCTGCCCCAAGCCCTGGGCAGTGAGGAGGTACCTGGGAGACTTGGGATCCTAGGATGCAGAGGGCCAGCCGCGGTGACCAGCTCAGAGACTTGATGCCTGGTCCTCAGCACAAACTCCACCCAGACTCCCTGTTATGTCCCGGGCCTCTTATGACCATAAAATGATCGGAACCGGACAAAGCATGCTTCCTCCTGATTACTCCTAAGTCATTTCTGCTTCTCTGGCTATCTTGCTGACAAGACATGTTGCTCTAAATTCCACTGATTCAAGTCTTTCAATTCTTACTGAGAAAGCATAACAGGCATCGTCTTCCCAAACACGCCTGACCACACATGAATCTCCAAAGGCATCAGGAGGCACACAGTGGGCAAGGATTTCCCAGCATCACGGTTCCGATTTGAATTCCAGGCACTCCTCTCCTGCTTACCGAAATGCTGCAGGCCCCAGGAACCCAGGTCCCTCCCACAGAGCATTCTAGGGCTCTGTACAGGGACCCCCAACACAGCCAGGTCTTCCTGCCCTGTGTGAGCCCCTCCTCCAGAGCCCAGGGCTGTGGAGGGAGGAGAACCTGGCTTCTGGGACCCTCGAGTGTGGAGAACGCAGGTGCAGGCCATGGAGGGAAGGCCCCGGCAGAGAGGGGCTGACCTGCCCGGGCCTGGCCAGCTGCCCTTTGTCTTGGCTCAGCGGTTCTCAAAGCAGGGCCCCAGACCAGCAGCAGCAACACCTGGTTGGAAATGCACGTGGTGGGGTCTCACCCTTGACCTACTCAGCCAGAAATGCTAAAGTGGGCCCAGCAATCTGTGTTTTAACAAGCTCTCCAGGTGATTCCGAGGCAGAATGGTGGCAAGAAATCAGACCCAGACTGGGAAGTCCAGTCCTGGCTCTCCGTTGGACTCCAGATGTGGGAGGCTGGGGGTAAGGCCCTCCCTAGCTGAGCCCAGGACTGGGATAAAGCACTTCACAAGGTCTCTCTGGCAGTGATGGAATCAGATGAACATCTAATAGATGCTGGGACAGCTGTGACTGTCCCCTTTCCTCACATGGCTCTCGGGGGAAAGAGGTAAGCGCAGTCGTTTTAAACGTCCTTGGGTGAAGTCAAGGGGAGCTGCCCACCTGCCTGAAGGAGCCAAAAACTTAGTGTAGTTCCGGAGAAAGGTCTCCCTTTACCTCAAGCAGGAACGCCCCCTCCCTACCCAGCACACACTTCCCTGTAACTGGGGAGGGACGGGGTCCTAGTTGGAATTTGCTGCCCTGGGAACCCCCGCTCCCACTCCCACCCCTTTTTGTGGTGGGGACTCTGCCTGCCTCCTCCAAGAACTCAGGCCTCATCAAAGTCGAGGAAGAACAGTGACTTTTGTTTTGTCCTATTTGCCTATTTGAGGGTCCCTGAGGAGCCCAGGAGGGAAGCAGGTTTGCACATCCCCCTGGGGTGGAGACACAAGCAGGATTGCCCCCGAAGATTCCACTCCGTTCACATTTACCGCGGGCCTCGCAAGACCCCGACCTTTCACAAATATTATCTCATTTAGTAACGGTGGCTCAGAGACATTAAACAAGCAGCCCAAGGTCACACAGAGGGTGGTGAGGCCGCCGAGCCCGGGCGCGTGCCTCCTCCCTCTGGACCCTACGCCGCCTGCAGACGCTGGGAGGACTAGGCAAGCTGGGGCTGGAACCTCCCCCGCGGGCCCGTCCCGCGCCGTCCCGGCCCTCGGGGAATCTGCGCCCCAGGCGAAGTCCTCTGAAGTTTGGGAGCGAGGGCGTGACCCCGGGCCCCGAAGCCAGACCGCTCAGCGCTCCCCTCGTGCCAGATCCTCCTCTCTCGGACCTTGGGGATCGCGCCCCCTCCGGACCGGCTCCTCCTCTCCCCTCCCCGGGGGCTCCTCCAGGCCGCCCCGGTTGACTCAGCGTAAACCGAGCCGCCGAGGGCGGCGGGGCCGGACGCGCCCCGCCGGCGTTAATTGCTCCGCCGTGAACGCCCCCCGCCCCCGTGCCCGCCCCCCGCCGCCCCGCTCCGCCCCCGGGGACAGGTCCGGGTCCCGGACGGGCGGCTGCAGCCGAGCGGCGGAGGCGGCGAGGCGGGAGCGCGCGGCCGGGCCCCAGCGCAGCATGACTGCCATCGCAGTGCAGGTACCCCAAGCGCCGGGGGGCGCGGAGCGGGCCGGGGTCTGCCCCCCGGGGGGCAGCAGGGGCGGTGCACCGAAAACCTGTGCCCGCCGCGGCCCGGGGTTAGGCGTTCCCCGCCGTGCCCGCCCCCTGTGGCAAGCCTCCGGGTTCAGAGGAGGGTGGGCGGGAAGCAACAGGGGGGCGCCCGCTCCCCAACGCTGCTCCAGCGGCGCCGTCTCCTTTCGGCCTCTGCTCGCGGCCCTGCAACCGCCCAAGGCTCCTAAACTTCTTGGGGACGATGTTGCTTCTTCTCTTTGGGGTCACCAGTGTCCATCGGCTAGGTTCCCCCAGAAGGGGCCCTCCTTTTTAAAAACGAGGCGCATCTAGGGTGGAGGATGGACTGAGTCCACTTGGAGAGTGAGGCTTGCCTTATGTAACATGAAGACGCATCTCTGGGGAAGCCAGAACTTTCTTGGGCGGGGGCTAGAAAGACCATCTCTTCTCCCCAAAACTGTGTTTGGGGGCTCGGGCGGGGGATGGACTCACTGGGGCGCGCGGACACCTCAGAGAAAAGACTCTCGTGAGGGCAGGGGCCCGCATCCCCGAAGATGGGTTTTCTCCCTAGAGTGGTGGAAGATGTTTGTGTTGGCCGAGGACCTACCGGTCCCTACCCGCTCCACGCGGTCGTGCTGCCCTGCAAGGGAGGTCGGGCGGAGGCGGGACCGCTACCCTGCGGGCGAGCTTCCCTTACGCGGAAGCATCGCAGGGCTCGCCTCCTCCAGTCTCCGACTGCGCTGGCCGAAGGGTCAGAGGCGCGTTGACTTCGCACGCGAGGGCTCACATCCCCACTACACTGAGTCCCATCGATACTGCTCCGCCCATTTTATAGATGAGGTAACTGAGGCTTGGAGGTGAGGTCACCTGTCCAGCATAGCGACATAGCGTGGCGACAGAATCGGCCCGCTTAGCGACAGAATCGAGATTCAAAATCAGGTCTTGTTGGCTCCAAATCCCACTCGCCCTTTCTGCCTTTCCCTAATGGGAGAAACCCAAACCCACGAGAGAAACCCGAACCCACAGGCCACCCCCAAACCCCTTTTAGCCGGGACACAGCTGCTTTGGGGCGGGGGAGGGAGGAACGGGATGCAGCTAGTTCCTCCTCTTTGTTCTGGGGCATAATCTTGAGTCACGACCAGGCAGCCTCCTGGGACAGGCCCTGGGAAGAAGGGACAGGCAGTGAGGTGGGTGGGACCAGGCGTGGTCTCACCCCTCCAGGAGCTGACCGTCCAGTTGGGGAGAGAGACTTGTAAACAAGGATTTAGAGGAGGTATGAGAAGCGGGGGGCTAAACTAAGAGGTGCAAAATCTGCGGGAGGGATTAACTGGGAGGGGGGCCCCTGCATGCTGCGCTCCGAGGGGAGGGGCAAGGGGACTTCAGCAAGGTGTGGGGGCCGAGTCTAGCGGAGGAGGGAGGCGGCGGTGGGAGGCGGCGGTGGGAGGCGGCGTGGGGGAGATTCGGTGAAGCCCTGTGAGGTGGGCGCTGTGCCTGCTTAACGATACACCCTCCCCTTTGGGAGCACTTAACCACGTGCCAAGGCCTCTGTTAAGCACTTGGAGTGATAACTCATTTCAGCCCCACAGGAGGTAGGCACTGTTCTCTCTGTTTGTAGTTGAGGAAATGGAAAGAGAGGGAGAGGATAAATAACTTGCCAGAGGTCAAGCACAGCTAAAAGCAGGCTGGCTGGCTGGCTCCTGTGTTTGCATGACCCATGTGCCCAGGTCACATTCAAGGTTACAGGCTGTCACATTCAGGGTTATAGATGAAAAAAGGGGGAACACTTGCGTTTTTTTAGCAAGGAAAGTCAAGACTCAGAGATGAAATTGACTTGCCCAAGGTTACACAGCTGGGGACCGGAAAATCAGAGGCAGACTAGACTGCCCCTCTCCTCTTGTCCATCGACCCTCCACTAACCATGGAGCTGCCTGGCAGCCCTCCAAGGAGATTTCAGGCCCCAGATCACTGAAAGCTAGCTGATGTTGATGCAGGCTGGTTAGGAAAGAAGACTCAAATATGCATTATTATTGTTACTAATATTATTAATAGCTCCCAGGAATTGGGAGCTGCTCATGTGCCAAGCACGTTTATATACGGATCTCATTTAATCCTTGGGAGTTTCCTTTGTGTCAGAGAGTTTAAATGAAGCCCTGGTTTGCGGTGGGAGAGGGAACAAAGAACCCACATCGGCTGTCTTCACTTTCTGCTCCTAGTGTGATGTCTCCGGGCCTGGAGATTAAAGTCCAGTTGTGCCCAGCAGCACGGGTGGGGCCGAGGGAGGGACAGGACGTGCCTGTTCTCCAGACAGCATGATGTCTAGGGTCAAAAGGGTTCTGGGGATTGTGCTCTTGTGACTTGCTCTCTGCACCTGGGGCTTTCCCATCCTAGGACCTCGTCCACCTCTAAGGGCTTTGTGACCTCGCCAGGTGCCTCCATGGCTACTGCTTTCCTGCAGGGGCCACCACCTCCATTTTGTAGATCAAAGAGCAAGGGCCAAAGAGGTTCAGGAACCACGCAAAGGCAGACACCTTGACTGGTTTGTAGACACAGCTTTCAAAGTTCCCTTGGTTTGTTCTTAGCTGTCAAGCCTTTTTTCCCCTAACAATCCAGTACAGTCTCATGGATTCCCAGTGTCTCCCCCAGGGAACAGGGACCTGTCGTGGTTGCAGTGAGGAAGGGCCCTGGAGCTGGTTTCCTTACCCCCCAGCTTCGGCACCTGGAGCCACTCTAGGAAGCACCGGGTCACAGTTGGAGAACCGCAGCCCAGACTCCTCGGGGGCTCTCTGCAGCGCCCCAGGCTGCCTTCCTCTCGGGCTCTGCGTTGGGGACCCTGACCCCTTGGGCATCCCTCTACTCTCTAATCCTTTTCCTCACCAGTAATATTGAGCCCTCAAGCCCTTGGAAGGCCCCGGTCAGTATTTATTGGCTGAATGCATCCCACCCCTGCACGCTATCCCATTGCTTAGGCAGCTGTAACAGGCTTTGTTTAGCTGAGTCATCTTGGGCAAGTCACCTGACTTCTGCATAACATAGATCCCCTCTTTACATCCCCTGCACCAAGCTTCCTGCTCTGCCAACCTCTCAGGCTTAGGAGTAAAATAGAACCCTGCTTAGCAGAAGTGCTGAAAGCTAACTGGGTCCTTATTTGTGTTCCCGGGGCTGAAATTAGCAGTGGCTCCTGCTCAGGTGGGCAGGTTAGCCGACAGCCTGATGTTTCTGCTGGGCCTCTGACCGCAGGAGTGTCCCGGGAGCGGGACTTTGCGTCCCTCACTGAGAGATGTGGCCAGACTTGCTCCTGGAAGCTTCCATTTGCATAGGGTACAAGGTGCACCCCATAGTCCCTGTTCGGTTGCCCAGCAGTGACCATCACGCATGAGCTGTCTGTTTTGCTTACCTCCCAAACTGGGATGTGACCTGGGCTGCTCCCATATGCACTGGTAAAGGGGGTGATTTATTTTTATTTTTTTCTTCTGCCTGAAGCCCCCCAGCGTATAGTTGTGTATTCTAGTTGTAGGTCCTTCTGGCTCTGCTATGTGGGATGCCGCCTCAGCGTGGCTTGATGAGCAGTGCTAGGTCCGTGCCCAGGATCCGAACTTGCAAAACCCTGGACCTCTGAAGCAGAGCTTCTGAACTTAATCACTTGGCCACGGGGCCCCATGGGTAATTTAAGGGTTATGATTGAGCAGGAGACTCGGTTTACAGGGAGCTTCAGATAGAAGTGACAGGGGCTGCAAACTTGACCATTTATTTATCCCTCGGCCCTTGAGCACCCACTGAATGCCCCCGTCAACACTCCCGGGTCCTGGGGACACAGCAGCCTCCAAACAGGAGGCCCTGCCCTCCAGGAGAACAGAGCCTCAGGTGAGAGAGACAAACGGACTGGGCGCCTGACAGAGAATGACAGGAGGGGACCCTGTTTGGGTTGGGTGGGGAGGAAAGACCTCTCTGAGGAGGTGACATTTCAGCTGAGACATGAAGAATGGAGAAAAGGAGGCAGCCTGGAAGGCGAAGGGGGCTGGAGAAGAGCCCTTTGGGTGGCAGGGCCACTAGATGTGAGAGAAGAAAGCTCTTGGCTTGTCCCAGGCATGGAAAGAGGGCTGCTGTGCCTGGGTGAGGTGGCCAGGGAGAGTGCCCCCGGGGTGGGGGTGGGGGTGGGGGTTGGGTTGGAGAGGAAGGGCAGGGCAGGGCATGTGGGCCACGGTGAGGAGTTTTACTCTTTGAAGTATTTCTTTTGCTTTCTGCATCATCAGCAGTTGGGAAGGGCACCTGGGTGGTGTCCCCAGGCTGTGAGATAAGGGACACCTCCCTGGACACCTGGCCCAGCTTGCTGGAAGAGAAGGGGGCGGCGCCCTCTTCCACTGCTGAGACCAGCTGTGGCGGGAGACCTCAGTGTCTTCCTTGAGACTAGAGGCTGCTAGAATAGTTTGGTTGGCAAGCTCTGGGTGAGGCAGAGGCTGAGCAAGCCTGGAGGGCAAGGTGCAAACACACTTCCAGTAGGCAATAACACGGAGTGCTGTACCAAATGTGAAAGTGGAGAACCCGGTGGGTGGGGACTGGGTTAAAGCTGGCCGGTTCGGGGGAAGGGAGAGAGAGGGCAACTCACCTTGTATTGATATGCTCATGTCGGTGCCTTTCACCACCCTTGTTGCCTTCCAGGCTTGTTCTTGTTTTGCTTACAACAAACTCTGGAGGTGGGCTGCAGGCTCAGGGTCACACCAGCCAGGCCAGACAGGTTTTCTGAATTCAGAAGAGACTAGGATTTGCCAGTCAATAGAGTTTGGAGTTTTTACTCATGATAAAGATCATTAAAGAAGGAAAGGTCAGGAAACTGGACGGTCAATGCTTATCGGTCTTATCGGTCTTGAGAGGAGGATGGGAACGGGTGGAATGGGGGAAGAGTTCCCCAAAGAAGCTGGGTCGGTGCTGGTGCTGAAAGGTAAGGAGGAGCTGGGGGAGAAGCCATGAGGAAGGGCCGGCATGCAAGGCTTCCCGGGAGACCAGCCCAGAACACGTGGCTGTGGGATGCTGGAAGGCATGGTCAGGGCCTTCCCTGATGAAATTGGAGGGGTGTGGTGGGTTTCCCTGTGACACGCGGCCTCTGTGGTGTCTTCCAGGCCCAGAGGCTGCTGGCCCAAAGGAGGCCCCGCCGGTCCTTCCTTGAATCCTGCATCCGGACCCTCATCATCGTGTGTGCCGCCCTGGCCGTGGTCCTCTCCTCCGTGTCCATCTGTGATGGCCACTGGCTCCTGGCTGAGGACCGGCTCTTCGGGCTGTGGCACTTCTGCACAACCTCCAACCAGACTAGGCCACGTTGCCTCAGAGACCTGAGTCAGGCCCACGTGCCCGGGCTGGCCGTGGGCATGGTCCTGGCCCGCAGTGTGGGCACGTTGGCTGTGGTAACCGCCATTTTTGGCCTAGAGTTCCTCATGGTGTCCCAGGTGTGTGAGGACCTCCGCTCACGGCGCAAGTGGGCCTTGGGCTCCTTCCTCCTTCTCGTCTCTTTCATCCTCTCCTCCGGGGGGCTCCTGAGTTTCATGATCCTCCTTCGGAACCAGGTCACACTGATCGGCTTCACCCTGATGTTCTGGTGCGAGTTCACTGCCTCCTTCCTCTTCTTCCTGAATGCCATCAGTGGCCTTCACATCAACAGCATCACTCATCCCTGGGGCCAGCCGAGGAAATTTTAGGCCCCCCTCCAAGGACACTGGGTTCTACAAGAAAGTGTGGTCACGATGGGACTTTTCCAATATGTGACCTCTGGTGGGGTAGGGGTGGGACAGTGACCTTGAAACTGCTGCCTCTTAGCCAATAACCTTTGGATGGTTGGCCAGAAATGGCCCAGAGGCCTTTGCAGCTGGTCTGCAGGGCCAGAAGCCAAGAGGTGCCTCAGTGCCACTAGCTGCACAGGCTTAGCCAAGTTATTAGGATGTTGATTTTAGAAGAAGAAGAAACACATTTTTAAACTCTCTTCTTGAATCCTTCTTCCCAGGACGGAAATAGGTTTGGAAGCAGCTCAGGTGACTGTGCCTGGGCTGGCTGCACAGCCAAGTGCCATTCACACCTGTTCCGTTGACGCTGCGCTGGGATGTGGGCTGGAGGGTCCCTGGGGCCTTCGGGATTGCTAAGAGTGGGTCACTCTTCCAGCTAAGAGTGTCCAGTCGGGGCCTGGGTCTTCCTCGCACCAGCTTCAAGGGCCTTTGTGCACATTTCCCTGCTCTAGCTTTGGTCATGCCAGAGAGGCAGAGTTCAGGATTCCCTCAGAGTTTCTTCTTGCACATAGTAGGATTTCAAACTATTCGACTTGATTTGACCTCTGCCCTTTGGGGGACCCCATAACCCCTGGATAACCCCAGCTTCCAGTAACTGCTGTCCCCTCTGGGGACTCTGCCTGTGGAAATCCTGCCTTAACTCTTCGAGAAGAGTTCTTGAGCAAGCCCTTCCAAGAGGACTTCTGATACACTGTCCTCCCTGAGGGGAGCGTGTGTGTCCATCTTTGGTAAGAGTCAGATGGCCTCAGGTACCATTTTTGATCCTGGGATACGTTTCAAAGAGCACGTATCTGAACCTGCTGGACTCCAGGGGGTAAAGGGGACCGGCCAGACCTTGGGTAATGATTAACAACCATCCTGGGGACGAGTGCAGGTGAAGGGGACCAGGAACCAGTGGAGATTTCCAACCTTGCTGGCAGATCTGCATTTTTGTGCATCAAATTGCCCCCTTTCCAGTCCCTTTTCTGCCCAGAAAGTGGGGGTTTTGCCCTCAGGCTGTTTCATCCTCCACTGGCCCCTTCCCCCTCCGCCCCTGATGAATTCTGGCTTTCCCAGCTCATTCTGGCTGCTCCTGATTGCATGGGGTTTTGGTCTCTGCCCTGCCCTTGTCACTGCAGGTCCCCCTCCTGGACTCGGCTGGGCACCTATACCTACCTCTTGTGAGTTTTAAGAAACTTTTATTCTAAGATGCATGCAGTCAGTCTGTGGAGATCACTCAAAAAAGTTGAGGTGGACCAATCTGTTCTTCGGAGAGCAGAGCTCATCAAACATACAGGCTGGGTTCTCAGCCCTGGAAGAGGGTCCCCGGCCTTTTCCCTCCAGGAGCAAGGGGTGCAAAGGGGTGACTGCCTTGTCTCTGCAGGGGGTTGGTGCAGAGGTGGGCAGCCAGGGCCCAGAGAGGGACAGCACTTGTCCAGGGTCACCCAGAGCCAGACTGGAGCTGGGCCCACCCACCGGCAGGATGCCCTTTCCTCTACGTGGGGGAGGAGTTGTCTCCACTTCTGTCCAGAGTGCTTTCCCCTGAGCACTAGTAGGCTTCGTTTTGTGAAAGGGCTCAAATATTTAGTCCCGTCATCTGGCAGGGAGGAACACTGATATTCAAGGGGACTGAGATCCAGAGCGTAAAGGATTAGACTAAAATCCCCAGTGGGGCGGGGAGACAGACCCCTGTCCTTCCGTGTCCCCTGTCCTTCCCTGCCTGGAGTGGGGAAAACAGACACAGCCTTGGAGCATGGGGGTTTGAAACCAAAGGGCCTGGACTGAACTTCTGCCACTTCCTTGCTGAGTAGCTTGAGCAAGTCACAGGAAGGACCTTGGTGAACCTGTTTCTTCTGTCAAATGGGATCCTGCCCCATGGCCTGCTGTCCCTGCACCTGGGGCTGTGGATAACTACCTGTGAAAGAGCTGTGAGAACAGAGGGCTGCCTCCTTCCCCATTAGGGTTACCAACAGGGAGCTGCAGGTCCTCACTGTGACTTGATCAGATTAATTCAGCTGTTGTCTTGAAGACTCTAGTGTGAGAGGTGCTGGACAGGTGAGTTGCCGTGAGGGGTGGGGAGATCCTAGGGCCAAGGGCCTCGATTTCTCATGTTTCCTGGGCTTCTAAGCTTGTCTCTGAAAACTGGAGGGGGGCGGTGATTAGGGAAGCCCCCTCCTCCAGGAGGGGTAGGGGAGCAAGCCAGAGCATCCTCCCTCGCATCATTTCTCAAGGGCAAGAAGACTGACAAATTCAGACCAAATCTCATCCCAGCTACCATTTATTTCCCTGCCCCCTTTTGGGACCCCTGAACTGCTCTTCCCAGAAGAACACGGTAGACCCAGATCCCAGGCCCTCTTCCTGCCCCAGGGAGGCCCAAGTTCCTTCAGTTCTGAGGAATCATCACTACCACCCCCCCACCCCCACCCCAGGCCTGGAGGAAGGGTGTTATTAGTCACAGGAGTAAGCATATGATGTCTGCTGGGAAGACAGACTGTCCTGCCACAGTGTCCAGCCCTCTCGGGACCCATCTTGGCCTCTGGGTCCATGGGTGGCCCTGCTCCAGCCTCTCAGATGACGCTCGCCCTCCAGGTGCTTCGATTTGGCTCCGGGGCGCTGGTCTTGGTGCCATGGGTGAGGCCACCGGTGCCGTTGCTGAAGGAGGAGTTGAGGGCCATGGGGCGCAGTGTGAATTCACGGAGGTGCCACTGCTGCCACTTCTTCTGAACCTCCAGCTGCACCTGCCCCCAGAGACAAGCCATCAGCCAGGGAGGGAAGAATGACCCTGTGCCCTAAGGCCCACTCCCTGGGGACCTCCACATGGGCCCTGCCACCAGCCCAGCAGTCATGCCTTCCCTCTCCTGCAGGCACCCAGACAGACGAATTCCAGCCCGATGTCCTGTAGGTATGGGGGACCCCTCTCCCCTGGGCACTCTGACCCGCGATCTCACTATATCTGTCCCAGAGAAGGGGCTTGTGGTTGTCTCACAAACTCCAGAACTCCGACGTCCAGATTGTCGTCTGGGACAACAGGACACATCCCCATGAAGCCACCCTAGCTCAGAACTTCACTGGGGGCCATTGAGTTGCTCTTTGGAATTTTCCTTCCTGATCCCCAGCTGTAGAAGCAAAACCTTTGAGCCTAGGCTTGATGCTTGATTTTTTGAAAACATCAGAGGTTATTCCCATTCAAGTGTGGTGAACCAGATAAATGGTCAACAGTCACAGCAAGGCTGGACTTGTGTGCAGTACCGTATCCCAGCAGTGTCGATTGCGCAGATTGCGTGTGCCAGGAGCCTTGCTCCTAACCCAGATGCTCGGCCAGGGCAGAGACCCCAAGGTAAGTGTGCAGCCCCCCAGGGAGTCAACACTCATTTGGAGGTCTCAGGATTGATTGACAGGTCATCTGAATCTCCCATTTTACAGATGGGAAGACTGAGGCCCAGAGAAGGGCGGTGACCAAGATCACACATCGAGCAAGCAGCCAGAGCATCCAGGAGCTGCTCCATTTCCTGAACTTGCCTAAGGATAAGAATCACCCAGAGTGCTTGTTAAAAAAAATTCTCAGGCTCCAATCCAGACCTACAGAATCCATTTTGGCTGAATTAGAAACTGGGGGGTAGGGCCCAGCAAATGTTTCAACACGGCCTCCGGGTGATTCCGTTGCTCCCATGAAGTGAGCTCAGACTCCCAGAGGACAAGCCCAGGCGTCCCCTCACACCACACCCCCCTCCCTATCACCCTTTCCAGGTAGCTCCTTCTGAACTGGAATCCAGTGGCCTGGGAGCTCCTCCAGAAATCCGGGCAACCCAGGACACTCACCTCCCCGTTGAGGAAGCAGTAGAGGACGGCCACCGCCAGGCCCTGTGGAGCGAGCAGGGCGTTAGTGCAGTGCTCCGGCCCCCAGTCCTTGAATCACCAGCCCCACGCTTGCTTCCCCTCAGGAACGTCCCCAGAGCCTTCCCACACCTCTCTCACTCCAGGAGCGACTGGGTCTGCCTCTTCTGGGCCCCTCAAGTGTCCCTGGCTGTGTTGGCATCATCCAGCACAGGCAGCTCCTCTGGGGCAAGGATGGAGTCCCTTTCGTCTGTTGTCCCCAGTGTCTAGCGTGGGCCTCCCTGGCACATGTGTGGTGTCAGGAACATTGAAGTAGGCGCTGCTCACGTGGTCCCACGGGGACGAGGCAATCACCTAAATTAGTAATGTGGGCCACTCAGGAGAAGCAGGGAGTGGCGGCACCTGAAGCACGCCCACCCCACCCCACTGGGAGGGGTTGGGACCCAGCTCATGTGAAATCCTGGATCCTGTGTGGGCTCATTTTTCAAGATAAGCTAGAAATCTGGAGATGGTTAAACATGGACAACTATTCAAATTGAAAAACAAATATGTAGTCAGAAGAAACCCTGTGCGCAGGTCCTGGCCAGCCAGCGGTGCAGTGTGACCTCCCAGCTTAATGGACCCATGAGCGCATCTCCTCAGTCAGGGGCCTCAGGGCTGCCTACACTTCATGTTCCCTGGTATGGTGGGGGTCTGCCTATCAGGACTCTCCCTCCCTGGTATCTGGAGCTTCTGTGTTCCTGATGGTGGCCCCCCCTCCTCCCGGGTCCCGGCATGGAGCTCTGCCAGGGTAGGAACTCCAGTCTGGTATGTGGCATCTGAGTGTAAGCGGCCTGCATGGAACCAGGAGCTGTGAACAGGGTCTGCAGTGTATGTGCCCTGCTCACCCACTCAGGGACCCACCTCGGGCAGCCTGCCCTTCCTCTCTGCCCTCAGGCTTTCCTGGAGCACCCTCCCCCTCAGAGGCCTGGGTGCCACAGCTCGGAGGTTGGGTGGCCCAACCCCTCCGTAGTCCCATCCAGGCCCGCCCTTAGCCACTTACTACATTGGAAAGAGTGAAGGATCAGCTTGTCTATGGTGCTTCAAACGTACGACTGCTCAGGGGTATTGGCATTTTAACAGGAGTTAGTGACAAAACTGGAAGGATTTGCTTTAGAATTTCCAGCATCAATGACTGCTGTCTAGAATGGGGGCAATGGGGGGGGGGGGGGGCGGAGCAGAATACTTAAGGCAGCGATTTCCAAATTTGCTGCACATTAGAATCACCTGGGAGCTTCTGCCCAGGTTGCACTTTGTACCCCAAATCTGAATGTCAGGGTGGGAGCATCAGCAGCTTTGAAAGATCCCCACATGTGGAAGACTTTGAAATGAAACAGAGCTGGATTTGGAGCACAGCTTGGCCTGCGTAATTGTGGGATTCTGAGTTCCAGATGCTTCACTTAATCCTTGCCAAAGCTCTGGGAGAGGTGGGAGGATCCCCCCCCCCACCTCCCCCGGTACAGGGGAGGGAACAGAGTCACAGGGGTTTGGGTGGGCCTGAAGCTGTGTGTGTTTGGCTGAGAGCTGGCGGTCAGGCTGCTGGCCGAGGCTGCTGCCCAGCTCCTTGGGCCCAGGGTCGCCTAGGCCTCTCCTGTCTGGGCCTCAAGGATCCAGGGACACATTTTCACTGTTCAGGTGAGGATAGGAGTGCTGTGGACCTATGCACTGCTTGGCAAGCCACGCTAAGGCAGGCGTCCCACATGTAAAGTAGAGGAAGATGGGCATAGATGTTAGCTCAGGGCCAGTCTTCCTCAGCAAAAAGAGGAGGATTGGCAGCAGATGTTAGCCCAGGGCTAATCTTCCTCAAAAAAGAAAAAAAATGAAGCCTTTGAAGAATTTTAATGACATGGAGAAATGTTCACATTGGGCATGATAGAGAATTAAACAAACCGTGCAGGATAGAAAACCACACACAACACAATCTCAATTATGTGTCCATCTGTGGACAACTATAGGTGTGTCTTCCTGGATGGAAAAGAGAATTAGAAGTAAACACACCAATGTTTTAACAGAGGTTATTTCTGGGTTATGAGATAATGGATGAATTTTTCTTTTTCTTTTAACTCTTCCTTATTTTCCAAATTTTCTACAATAAGCAAGTATTATTTCTACAAGCAGAGTTAATAAACTTTAGTTTTTAAAAATATATGACAGTGATAATAGTATTGTCATTCTCTGTATGTTCTTTAAGCCTTCTGTCAGAAATACATACTAAAATATTTACATTTGAAATAAAATGTCTTGGATTTGCTTAAAATGATGGGGGATGGGGTGGAGGAAGTGGATGGGGATAGAGATGAAACAGGACAGACCAGGAGTGGGCAGTGGCCACATGGGGGTTTGTTATGCTATTCTCTGCGTTTTTTGTATGTGGAAGAAATTTTCCACAATACAAAATTTTTAAAATATATATTATATATAAGTATATAGCATAAATATGTATAATATATAATAAAATGATACATATGTTTGTATGTGAACAAAGATTCTTTGGGAAAAAAAACCTGTCAAAGAGCCTTTTCCTTCATAATCATTTCTAGGGGAACATAACGAAAGTGCTTTTGGTTTTTGCTTGACAAGTCGTTTCTCCAGAGAAGCTAAATGGCCATCGCTTGGCTAGACCACAGCCTGGCACATAAGCCCCAACTCCAGGGGACAGGAAGTTGCCATCCACACAGTGAGGTGGCCACCCACTTCTGTGAGCTGCGTGGACCTGGAATCTGTCACCTGCTAAATGGGCCACTGTGAGCCGGGCCTCCCCACACGTTACAAGAGCAGTGGCATGAAACCTTGGCCCAGAGGAAAAGAACCAGGGCTTACACAAGAGGCTGGGTTCTCTGGGGGGAGTCTGGGCAGAAGAGAGGCTCAGCGGAGGCAGAGGAGACAGCCCTGGGGTGGGGTCTGAAGACACGGGTTAGGGCAAGACCTGACTCTGCTTAATGTGTTCCCGGTGACATGTTCTCCTAGAACCTGTGAGTGACAGGAGGACCCCCCCCAGCCACGCCCACCCTGAGCAGAACTCTGAGAATGAGAGAGGCTCTGAGCCCCCTCCTGGAGGCCGAGGTCTCACTAGTGAGGAGGACCCTGCAGGATGATCGAGGTTGTTGGGGACAGGCGGCTTCTTCAGGAAAACCCACTGGGAGAAATTTCTCTCAGGCTCCAAAGTCTATAATTGCTAGGCTTTTCCAGGAAACTAGTTTGTTTTCATCTATGGATACTGTAAATCTTGAAACAGATTGTGTTTCTATCTTTGCTTTGGCTACCGGGAAGCTCCAAACCAAATTTATGACTTGCCTCTTCCACTTTCATAGGACTTTTTTTTTCTTTTCTTTTCTTTTTTCCCCCGAGGAAGATTAGCCCTGAGCTAACTACTGCCAATCCTCCTCTTATTGCTGAGGAAGACTGGCCCTGAGCTAACATCTTTGCCCATCTTCCTCTACTTTATATGTGGGACGCCTACCACAGCATGGCATGCCAAGTGGTGCCATGTCCGCACCCGGGATCCCAACTGGCGAACCCCGGGCCGCTGAGAAGCCGAATGTGCGCACTGAATCACTGCGCCACCGGGCCAGCCCTTAATAGGACTTTTTTTTTTTTTTTAAAGATTTTATTTTTTCCTTTTTCTCCCCAAAGCCCCCCGGTACATAGTTGTGTATTCTTCGTTGTGGGTTCTTCCAGTTGTGGCATGTGGGACGCCGCCTCAGCGTGGTCTGATGAGCAGTGCCATGTCCGCGCCCAGGATTCGAACCAACGAAACACTGGGCTGCCTGCAGCGGAGCGCGCGAACTTAACCACTCGGCCACGGGGCCAGCCCCCCTTCACAGGACTTTTATCAAATTTGTTTCTGTTTATGAACAACTCAATTTAGGTTTTTTCTTTTTTCACTGATTCCTCATCTACTTTTTTTTGTCCCCCGTATGTTTTTCCTGAAAGGTACATCATATTATTTTTAGAAGGTGATAGCTGTGAGTAAATACACAAATAATGTTGTGAAGTTTGGGATTCATGTTAAGGGTCCTTCCATACAAACATGTTTACTACTTTTTATTAACCTTACAACATCTCGTTGCATTAGTAGGTAGGTGATCTCTCCCCTTGCTTTTCTTCTTTCTTTTTTTAAGTTGTTTTTTATTTTTGGTAAGTTGTGTATGCACATGGTTTCAAAGAGTCAAATGATTCTTGTCACAAAAAACAGCAGCCTCCTGACACCCCCGCCCCCATTTCCTGTTCCTCAGAAGCAACTATTTGGAACTTTCTTAACTGATTCTAAATAATATGCTGATATTGCTATTTCTGATCTTTCAGTTTGGGGCATTTTCTATGGACTTCCCAGTATGAAGATGAGGATATTATTCTTTCAAACACCCTCCCGCCCCACCCCCACCCTCCCACAATGCTCCTCTTCTGGCGCCACTTTTTGATGGCTCAGCGATGGCTCTCAGGCTTACGTGATTCTGACTCTTTATGTGCGGTGGAGAGTTGAGCAATAGCGTGTGCTCCGGTGCCTTTTCCCTTTCGTTTTCCCCAGAGTCAGTCCCTCTCTCCTTAGTTTATCCCCCACCCTCACTGGAGCAGTGGGGAACTTGGGTCTCACTCAGAGTCACACGGCACAGTGACGTCCCACCCTGCTCCTCTTGAGTCTCGGCCAAATGAGGCATCTGCCTCCCCAAAACGCACTGCTGGACTCTTCCGGGATGACCCAGCTTGCTGTGTCTACGACTTGCATTTTCCTCGAAGGGAAGAGAACTCTTCTTTTCCCCTTAAAGTCACGGTCCCTGAAGCTTACCTGGAATGAGCCGAGGGCCAGTTCAAAGAACAGCTGAATCTCCATGGCGTCCTCCGGGGAGAAGGCAAAGACGACATAGTGGATTCCAAAGAGCGGGATCAGCAGGAGTGTGGACTTGGCCAGCCGCCTGGGGACACAGTGACACTGCACTCTCCCGGGCCTCCCCTCCCCACGGGCACAGACTCCACGGACCCCACCTCGACCCTGACTGCAGGGGGCTTGGCCACAGTGTCTCCAGACTTTTTCGGTTTTATTTGTTTTTTCAGAAAATTTCCAACTCCCACTTGCCCATCACCCAGAGGCAACACTTATCAAGCCATGGCCAATCCCAAAACTTTCCCATCATGCCTCCCTCCCTGCAGTAAAGAGAATTTGAACCCGGATCCACCCAAATAATCTTACTCATGAATTACGTGGCATGTGTGACCACCACTCTGTCAAACGTATTATTAGCAAAGCCAGCATTCTTATTGGTTTGATAATAAATATCTAGAGGGAGAAGTTCTTTTATTTCCTTCCCAGATTAGGGCTACAAAATTTAGCACATAAAAATACAGGATGCCCAGTTCAATTTGAATTTCAGATGAACAATGGATACATTTTTTTTGGTGTAAGTACTAACAAACTCTTCGTTGTTTACCCAAAATTCAAATTGAACTGGGCCTCCTGTATTCTATCTGGCAACTTTATCCTGGATCCCAAGCTCCACCCTACCTTGGAGCCCATGCTGTAGAGATGTCCTGGGGAAGCTGTCACCAAGTAAGCCAGGCCACTGCCAGATTCTCGATACTCACAACGTGGCAGAGAAAGCCTCTGTCCGAGGCTGGTATGTCTTTAACATCTATTAATGGGCTGAATTGTGCCCCACCCCCCAAATCCACAAATTGAATCCCTAACCCCCAGGACCTCAGCATGTGACTGGATTTGCAGAGAGGGCCTACAAAGAGGTGAGGAAGCAAAAATGACGTCTTTAGGGTGGAGTCTTAGCTCAATCAACTGGTGTCCCTATAAGAAGAGGAGACCTCAAGGAGGCACCCACAGAGAAAAGGCCATGTGGGGACACAGTGAGAAGGCGACCACCCACGAACCAGGGAGAGAGGCCTCAGGAGAGACGAAACCTGCCGACACCTTGATCTTGGACCTCCAGCCTCCAGAGCTGTGAGAAATGAGTTTCTGTTGTTTAAGCAATTGGTCTGTGGTATTTTGTTAGGGCGGCCCTAGGAAACTAATACAGCATCTCTCTTTCACATCTTAAAGGTATTTTTGGATCACATATCTCCTTGAAAATCTGATGAAAGCTATAGTCCTTTTCCCTTGAAAAATACACATACCTATACAAATTTGTTTGAATCTGGGTCGCTGAAGCCCGTCTGCAGACTCTAGGCTCGCCCGAAGGTAGGGTCTCTGCTTCCTGGGATCCTGCTGCAGATTTCTTCTCTCTCCTCCCCAGCACAGTGTCAAAGGCTTCACAGTGAGACCCATTCACCCCTCTCCCCCAATTTGCATTGTAAACCCCTTGGGATAAAACTTAGCACGAGTTGGGTAAACAGCAGGTGCTCAGTGAATGCTTGCTGACTGACTGAAGGTGCCCAGGTCTTAGGTCTCCACTTACTTGTAATGGTTCACTTCATTTCCTCTTGTTTCTTGGGTTCTAAGTTTTCTCATCAGGATTCTTAGGATGTTTATAAAAAGGATGAAATTAATCTGTAAAACACAAGGCAGAGGTGGGGCTAAAGGTGATTTGCTTTCCCAGCCACCTGTCCTGGCCCTGGCCCTGGCCCTGAGGGAGAAGGCAGTGCAGACCACACCCAGGATGGCACATCACTGCTCCCCACTACAGACCCCCCAACAGGCCTGGTGAAAACAAACTGCCCAGAGGCAATGGTGGACACAGCACCCACTCCCAGCCCCGGGCTGCAGGAGCTCTACGGTTTGCTCATTTGCAGCAGATTATCAACACTTGGGATGCACTGGAATCCCCTAGGGCTGTTGTCCAAATGCGGGGCTGCAGGGGGCCTGAGAGTCTGCATTTCTAACAAGCTTCAGGGAATGCCAAAGCTGCTCCTTGGTCTACATTCTGAGTAGCCACACCTTACAGCAGAGCTTCTCCAAGTTTAGGGTGCATATCGCCCAGCTCCCTTCCACCACCCCAGAAATTACAGGTCAGAAAATCTGGGGTGGGGCCTCAGAATTTGCATTTTTAACAAGCTCCCGGGTGATGCTGAAGCTGCTGGTCTGGGGATCACATTTTGAGAACCACTGCTTCAGAGCCTTATAGAGTCACTTTGCAGCCCAATCACCAGCTCCAGGAAGCCATCCTTGATTACCTCCCTTTCCTGATTCATTGTAGTTAGGGCTGATGTGACTGTGTAATAGTACTTGAAATACTTGAAAGAAGCCAAATGTATGCATCTGTCAAACTTGTGTGTATGTCCATTTATCTGCCAATTCGATCATAGCTTTCTAAAGGACAGGAATGAGTCTCTATTTTTTTTTGGTGTTCCCTCTCCCAACTCCAGTCCTCAGTGCTGGGACATTATGAAGTTGCCCACATGGTGGCATCTCTCCTCCCCTCTCACCCACCAGCCCCGGCACCATTGACAGAAGCAGGGCTCACTGGAATTGCCCAGCAGCCTGGGGCCTGGGGACACTTGCCAAAAGACAGGATTAGTGGCCTGTCTAGGAATCCTAGCCCAGTGCTGCTCCTTTTTTCTTTTTCTTTGAGGAAGACTAGCCCTGAGCTAACATCTGCTGCCAATCCTCCTCTTTTTGCTGAGGAAGACTGGCCCTGAGCTAACATCAGTGCCCATCTTCCTCTAGTTTATATGTGGGACGCCTACTACAGCATGGCGTGCCAAGCGGTGCCATGTCTGCACCCAGGATCCCAATCAGCGGAACCCGGGCCACCGAAGCGGAACATGCGCACTTAACCACTGCACCACCGGGCCAGCTCCCCAGCGCTCCTTCTTTAGGACACTGCTTCTCAGCTCATTATCCGTTCTGCTTGCTCTGAGCTGGCTGTGCATGGTGTAAAATAATAAACGCTATTTTATTTTATTTTATTTTTTGTCTTAAAAGTTGTATTTTAGGGGCTGGCCCAGTGGCACAGGGGTTAAGTGCACATGTTCCACTTCGGCGGCCCGGGTTCCGCCGATTGGGATCCCGGGTGCAGACATGGCACCGCTTGGCAAGCCATGCTGTGGTAGGCATCCCACATATAAAGTAGAGGAAGATGGGCATGGATGTTAGCTCAGGGCTAGTTTTCCTCAGCAAAAAGAGGAGGATTGGCAGCAGATGTTAGCTCAGGGCTAATCTTCCTCAAAAAAAAAAAAGAAAAAGAGTTGTATTTAATTTAGCAGGAAGCACTCAAAGGCAAAAAGAAAAATCTTTAAGATACCAAGAATGAGTCTTAAATATTGGAACTCTCAGCCCTGTGTCAGGCTGGTGGGGAGAGGTCTCGCATCAGGAGTGCCCACCGAATGTCCCTCAATCACTGGATAGACCCCAGCCCGTGAAACCAGCCTGGACGCTGGGGCTGGGCGTCCCTCAGCCGGGGCTCTCCCAGGCTGAGTGGTCAGAGTCCCAGAACAACAGCGAGAGATCTGGCCGAGCTGAACGAGGAACCGTCCTCCTGTGGGAGTATGTGCAGCCATAGCGAATCGGTCGGTCAAATGATTTCCAGTGACATGGGAAAGCTCACATCTATTGCTAAGTGAAAACAAACTAGGATACAAAACTATATTAAGCATTTTGAAAAAGAAAAGCACGTGAGGGGCTGGCCCCCTGGCCAAATGGTTAAGTCTGCGCGCTGCGCTTCGGCGGCCCAGGGTTTCACCGATTTGGATCCTGGGCGCGGACATGTCACCACTCGCTCATCAGACCATGCTGAGGCGGCGTTCCACGTGCCACAACCAGAGGGACCTACAGCTAGAATATACAACTATGTACTGGGGGGCTTTGTGGAGAAGAAGAAGAAGAAGAAAGAAGATAGATTGGCAACAGATGTTAGCTCAGGTGCCAATCTTAAAAAAAAAATCATGTGAGCTCAAAAACAGGAAGGAAAAACACATGTTCACAATGTGTATCCAGGTGTGAAAGCTATGGATGATTTTATTCCCTTTTACTTTATTTTATTTTATTTTTTAACTTTTTTTTAAAGATTGGCACCTGAGCTAACGTCTGTTGCCAATCTTCTTTTTTCTTCTTCTTCTCCCCAAAGCTCCCCACTACATAGTTGTATATTCTAGTCGTAGGTCCCTCTGGTTGTGCTACTTGGGACGCCACCTCAGCATGGCCCTGACAAGCGGTGCCATGTCCCTGCCCAGGATCCCAACCGGCAAAACGCTGGGCCACCAGTGCAGAGAGCGCGAACTTAATCACTCGGCCTGGGCCGGCCCTGATTTTATTCCCTTTTAAAAAATTCATTTTGTATTTTCCAATTATTTTTTACATGAATTCTATTATTTTGGGGAAACAAAAAGGACATGGGATGGCCTCCCAACCAGCCCCAAGAAGTCACCCAGTCAGACAGCGGAAGAGGGGGCTGCTGCCCTGTCCCACGGCCTGTCTCTGCTCCAGCGAGCCCTGGAAGGGCACTTTCAGCCACCGGGTCTTGCAGTCCTGGGTCCCTCTGAGCCCTGTGCACAGCTGAGGGCTGATTCTGCCCATGAGATGACCCCAGTGTGTCCCCGATGTGTCTTCCTTCCTCTGTCCCCCCTCTTTTTTTTTTTTTTTTTTTTGGTGAGGAAGAGTGCCCCTGAGCTAACACCTGTTGCCAATCTTCCTCTTTTTTTTTTTTTCTCCCCAAAGCTCCAGTACATAGTTGCATATCGTAGTTGTAGGTCATTCCAGTTCCTTTATGTGGGACGCTGCCTCAGCAGGGCTTGATGAGCCATATGTAGGTCCGCACCCAGGATTCAAACAGGTGAACCCCAGGCTGCTGAAGTGGGGCAGATGAACTTAACCACTCGGCCACAGGCTGGCCCCTGTCCCCCTCATTCTTATCCACACCTACAGTCTCAGCCGCGGGGCTCCCAAGCCTGAGTGCAGAGCAGAAGCACGGGGGAATTTTTCTCTAAGAGGCGTGCCCAGGCCCCTCCCCGGAACTGTGAAAGCCTGAATCTCTGGCTACGGGTATTGTTAGAAAGCCCTCAGCTATTCTAAAGGGCAGCCAGGGCTGAGATCCTCTGAGCAGCCTGTCTAGGAGAGTCACTCCCGCATGTCTTCCCTAGGGTCCGGGGACCAGCCCTCCAGGCCTGCCCCCCTCGCATCACCACAAAGGCCCAAGATCACAGCCTCGCTCAACTTTCCCCAGCTGCACCACCCCACCGCCCCCACGACCTCCTCCTGTGATCCCAGCTCAATGATCCTTCGCAGTTTAACAAGAGGAAGCCTAGAAAAATGATCAAAACCCAAAGATCTGAACCAATGAAGGCAGAATTTCAGGCCAACACAGAGCCAGCCAGGTCAGGGCCAGGGGCGGGGCTCACCACATTTCAGCTGCCACTCATGGACAAGAGGGAGTTATGTAAGCTCTTGCCTCAGGCCTGCTCCTAGCCCACTCCCATCCTTTGTCCTTCAGGGGGTGGAGCTTCAGGCCCCTCATGCCTGCGCCGCCAACCTCAGGAAGCTCTGTGGTTTATCCCTGCCCACACCTGGAGGGAGGAACGCTTGCCCTGTCTCCTGGGCCTCTGTCCCTACAGGCCAGTCACTGTTTCGGTCTCTCCCACTGGAGCCCAGCTCACCAGGATGGAGAGGATCACAGGCCCTCGAATGACCCACCAGATGGACGCATTGGCGTTGATGTCCCAGCACCTATGGAAGGACAGCCAGACATCGTTAGCAGTGGGCAGCTGGGCTGACCACGAGTTGCCCTTCATATGAAGGACACACTCTTGTGGTCCTGAACCTTGTGCTGTGTGCTCAGCACCATTGGAACGGACCCCTTCCTGCTGCCCAGGGGCACTGCTGGGGCTGAGGGAGCAGCCCCTGTCTCCACGTGTGCCCAGGGAGTGTCTTGGGGAACAGCCACGTGTGGAACCTGAGAGCCAGAAGACCCCAGATCCCAGAGCTAACCCAGCAGCAAACTCAACAGCCGACAGCAGCCAGGCAGGCGACATCAGTGAGTGATGTGGCTGGGTGACTGACATGGGACCTCAGGACCCTGAGGATGCCAGGCGTGGGGGGTACTTGGCAAACCAGAGAGCCTGTGCCTGGTCTAAGGCAGCTGCAACTCTGCTCCAGCTGATTTTTGCCACAAAGGAAAATGGGAAATGTTGGTAGAACTTTCCATATTTTCTAGAGAAGCTGAAAATCCAGATTTTAAGAAAAACAGTGAATTCACCCGATTAAAAAATTATTTTGAAACAATGATTTTGTGTTGAACTTGGACTGCAAGACACTTGTAAGCCTCACCCGACCTAGTCCACTTCCCGGGCTGGGCGTGTCATCACGCGGATGAGAAGCTGCCTCCTGCTCAGCCTGCCGTGCTGCCTCCCTAGGCCCTGGCTTCTTTCAAGCTGTCTCTCCCTGTGCCTGCTCCCAGGAGGGCCCCCTGGGCTTACCTCCGTCCGTCCTCAGCGCATCTTTAGAGAACATGACTAGACCTCTCTGTCCCATCAGGAGATGTTGAGAGCGTGGCTACTGCTCCCCTGCGCCCAGCTGTGCGGGCCCCTTAGACACCCAGGGGTGGGGACAGTGGAGGAGGGAGATCTCAGGAGGAAGGAGAAGCTGGCTTGGCCCTTGGAGCTTCCTCACTGAGCAGCACCTGCCTGGAGCCTGGCAGGCTCGTCTGGCACCTGACCTACCCACAGAACTGACAGGGCAGGTGGGGGGCGGGGGGAGGGAGGCCCCGGAGGGCGCAGGCCTCAGCCCTTCTGCAAACTCACACCTGGGGCGAGCTAGGCATTCAGCAGCCTGGCGCTCCAGAGAACTTGCCTGGGGCCCCCCGTCTGAGAAACAGGCCTCTCCTAGATAGCACCAAAGAAATGTCCATCCTGTTTGAGGAAGTGGATAATATAAAATATACTATACGCATTACCTCTCCTTCAAACAGCTTACCCAACATCTTCCAGAAAGTGCCTGGTGACAGCCCACGAAGCAACAAAAACGGCTGGGGAACCTGAGGATTAAAAACAAAGGGAGGGGCAGAGGAGAGAGGACTCAACTTTCCTCCTCCATATGAGGAACAGGACAGTTAGCCCAGCCCAGGGAGTGAGCCGGTACCATGGAAACACCCTTGTGAATCTCGTGTAAATGTGTAGCCTCGTGTCTCAAGGGTGCCAGGGATGTCCTGGGAACTGAGGCAGGATCAGTCGGATCCTGAAGGCCCCTAGGGGTTAGGGGTCTCCCCGGAGCCTTGGCCAGACTCCAGAGGACCTTTGCAGAGAAGAGAGGGGACGAAGTGATGGTCTACACTTGTGCCATCCAGGACAGTAGCCACTGGCCACCTGTGGCTATTGAGTACTTGGTATGTGGCTGGTCCCAATGGAGATGTGCTGTAAGTGCAAAAGAGATACCAGATTTTGAAGATTTAGTATGAATAAAAGAAGGTAAAATATGTTATTAAACAATTCTATATTAATTATATGTTGAGACAATATTTTGATTATATTGGACTTAAGAAAAAATTGTATTGAAATTAATTTCACCTGTTTCTTTTTTCTGGGTTTACTGTGGCTGCTAGAACATTTGAAGTTACATAGGTGGCTCAGATCCTATTTCTAATAGACATGCTTGTCTGTAGGCTGAGTCATGAGAGCCGCGCCCCCAGGCTGCTGGCTTTTCAGATCTGGAGCAGCCAGCTCTCTCCTCTTGCTCCAGCCCTCCACCCCACACCCCAGGCTGCAAATTAAAGGATTCTTCTCGGAGGAACCAAACAGCGCCAGACAAAGGGCCCACAGATAGGGACGCTGGGGACTCCCCCACACAGAGGCCACTTCCAGCCCGTCTCCCTTGAGAGGCACGCCCCACCCCCACACACAGGGCCTCCCGTCGGCTCTGAAGTGACTCATTCTTAAATATGAGCAGTCAAGGTCCACATCTGAGGAAAGCTGATTACATAAAAAACAAAGACCAAAACAATCTGAGAAAAGGAACTCAGAGGAAACAGACCATCCAGGCTGCAGCGGGAACTTGAACAAAACAACTCTAAGGAGTATTATGAGAGAGATAAGAGAAGAGATTATATCTGCCAGACACAAACAGGATGCTGGAAATAGGAGCATTCAGACAACAAGGAAGAGGGCTGAGAAATTGAATATACGATAATCAGATAAAAAAATTCCATAGATGGGCTGGAAGATAAAGACCAGGAAGAGAGAAAGGCCAGACAGCAGAACACAAAGAGTGGAATGAAAAATAGCAGGAAAATAATGAGAAAATTAGAGGTCAATTCCAGGACATGCACCATCTGATTAAAAGTTTCAGAAAGAGAAGATAAAAGCCAGAAGGAAAGAAATGATCAGATAGATAATGTAAGAACACGTCCGGGAAATGAAGGATGTGAGTTTCCAGATGAAAGGGCCACCAGATGCCGGTAAAAAGGATGAAAACAGACTTGCATGGGGGCACATCCCTGTGACGTTTCAAAACACAGGCACAGAGAGATCCTGCAGCTTATATAGAGAGACGAGTAAAAAGGCGGGGGAAACAGAATGACATGGCACATCCCATAACACCAGATACCAAAACAGAAGGCCTTCAAAGTTCTGGGGGAAAATTATTTTTTTCAACCTAATTTCCATGCCCAGCCAAACTACAAGTTAGGTGTGAAAGTTGAACAAAGATATTTTCAGACATGCAATGCAAAAAAAGGTACCTTCTGTGCACTCTTTGTTAAACAGATACTGGAGGGTGTGCCCTAGCACAACTAGAGAGTAAACCAAAGAAAGAGAGACAAGAAATAAAGCAACAGCTTTATGTGGAGGAAAACGAAGGAAATTCTCAGTATGAGGGTTACGGGAGTTGAGCAAGTCTGGAGAACAACCAGCCCACATAGAGGAGTGCAGAAGATTCCAGAAAGAACATTAGTGGCTATATTAGGTTGAATACTATCCCCCCAAAATTTATATCAACCCAGAACCTTAGAATGTGACCTTATTGGAAATAGGATCTTTGCAGATATAATTAGTTAAGATGAGGTCATACTTGTGAGGATGCCTGTCATATTGGGACCGTAATCCAATATGATGGACATCCTTTTTTTTTTTTGTGCAGAGGAAAATTTGCTCTGAGCTAACATCCATTGCCAGTCTTCCTCTTTTTGTATGTGAGCTGCTGCTACAGCATGGCCACTGATAGACGAGTGGTGCAGATCTGTGACCAGGAACCAAACACAGGTCACTGAAGAGTGCCAAACTTAACCACTAGGCCACCTGGGCTGGCCCAGACTGGCATCCTTATAAGAAAGCCATGAGAGACACAGAGAGAGAGAAAGAGAGGAGACACAGAGGGAAGAAAGTCGTGCAAAGAGGGAGGCAGAAATTGGAGTGATGCAGCTACAAGCCAAAGACACCAAGGGTTGCCAGGAACCACCAGGAGCTAAAAGAGAGGCACGGAACAGGTTGTTTCTCAGAGCCCCCAGAAGGAACCAACGCTGCCAAAATCTTGATTTTCAACTCCTGGCCTCCAGAACCGCAAGAGAATAAATTTCTGTCGCGTTAAGCCCCCAAGTTTGTGGCAATTTCTTATGGCGGCCCTGGGACACTAATACAGCGGGAAAAAACCGAACAACTAGGAACTAACAGATGATTTGGAAAATAGCATTCGGAGATTTTCCAGTTCTGTTGGAGAATTTGGGAGAACTAATGACAGCAATATAAACAAATAAGAAAAGGAGCCGGCTTGGTGGCAGAGCAGTTAAGTTCGCACGTTCCGCTCGGATGGCCTGGGGTTCGCCGGTTCGGATCCCGGGTGCACACATGGCAGTGCTTGGCAGGCCATGCTGTGGTAGGCGTCCCACATATAAACCAGAGGAAGATGGGCACGGATGTTAGCTCACAGCCAGTCTTCCTCAGTGAAAAGAGGAGGATTGGCAGCAGATGTTAGCTCAGGACTAATCTTCCTCAAAAAAAAATTTAAAAAAATAAAAAGAAAAAACCCCAGCAAATAAGTAAAAATGACTCCATGAAAAATAAAAAGTAAAATATTGGAAATCTAATCATTGTACATCACTTGGCTCAGCAGTAAACAATATTTACATAGACATGATGAGGTATACATTGAATATGATTTCTTTTTTTTTTTTTTGGTGAGGAAGATTGGCCCTGGGCTAACATCTGTGCCAATCTTCCTCTATTTTGTATGCAGGATGCCACCACAGCACAGCTTGATGAGCCGTGCATAGGTCTGCACCCGGGATCCAAACCTGTGAACCTCAGGCTGCCAAAGTAGAGTGTGCGAACTAAACCACTATGCCACTGGGCTGGCCTCTACATTGAATATGATTTAACCCAAAACTCTGAAAAACTCTAATGGAGGAGGGAGGTGGTGGATGAAAAATTGTACACCCTTATCTTCCATCAGAAAGAGTAAACAATGCCTACGAGGGACAGATCAAGAAATAGTAGGCTATTGTTTAGAAACATGAGAGTACAGATTAGGGGGTGTCAGCTGAACAGGTGAAGGGCGTTAACTCTGGGGAGCAGCAGGCTGGTTGCTTTTCATTATAAGCCTTGTAGTCCTATTTAATTCTTTAAACCAAGTAGTATATGACTTTAACAAAAATAGTAAGTTTTAAAAAAAATGCCTGCCTCAATTTTGGGTGCTTTGGGCAAAGAACAAGGATATTGAGGGCCGCCTGTTCACTGTCTTCCGTCTTTAATGCAGAGCTGGTGTGAAAGTGGGAAAACAGGTAATAGCTTTAGTCAGAGTTGTTGCGTATTGGTTTGATATGATTTCAAACCCACTTGTTCATGACAAGAGCGAAGTTGTTTGGATCCAAGCAGGATGTGGTCATCAATGCCTGTTCTTGTCCGTAAGCACTCAGTAGCTGGCTGCTGAAGGGCACCGCTGGGGGCTGGTAGGTAAGAACGGGGGAGCAGCAGCTATGGCTAGGGGACAATTAGACTTTAAATACCAAGAGTTTGTGAGCACTCACCGAGAGTGTTCAGTGGGCAAGGCTCCCCTCTGCTGATCTAAATGGCTCTCTGAAGACCTTGGGACATTAGCTCCTGCCTGGGCAAGGTGACTCTTTGCCACAGTGGTGAAAAGCATGCAGCTGCCCATGAAGGAGACAGTCTTGCCCACCAACACCAGCGCCTTCATTGCCTAGCAACCTTCTCTTGCAAAACGGACTCTTGCTTCACGCGGACGCAGCTCTTGGTTGGCTGAGCCGACTCTTCTGAGAACCAACTTGTAGAAAGGTACACCCCACCTAAATTTAGACTTTATTTCTGCCATCTCCCTTTCGCCTGGAACAATAGTGTGATTGACCCATCATTGGTTTGGAGTATGTCATTTCTTTATTGGTTTATCATCCTGTATACTATTGGCTTGTGGAGGACAGGCACACCTCAGAGAGATTACGGGTTCGGTTCCAGACCACAATAAAGTGAATATCACAATAAAATGAGTCACACAAATTTTTTGGTTTCCATGCATATAAAAGTTATGTTTATACTATACTGTGGTCTGTTAAGTGTGGAATAGTATTACGTCCAAAAAAATAGTGTACATACATACCATAATTAAAAAATGCTTTATTGCTAAAAAAATGCTAGCCGTCTTCTGACCTTCAGTGAGTCGTAATCTTTTTGCTGGTGGATGGTCTTCCCTCAATGTTGATGGCAGCTGACTGGTCAGGGTGGTGGCTGCCGAAGGCTGGGGTGGCTGTGGCAATTTCTTAAGACAACAATGAAGTTTGCCACATCGATTGACTCTTCCTTTCACGAATGATTTCTCTGCAGCGTGCAATGCTGTTCGATTGCATTTTACCCACCGTAGAGCTGCTTTCAAAATTGGAGTCAACCCTCTCAAACCCGGCTGCTGCTTTATCAACTGAGTTGATGTCATATTCTAAATCTGTGTTGTCCTTTCAACAGTCTTCACAGCTTCTTCACCAGGAGTAGATTCCATCTCAGGGAAGCCCTCTCTTGGCTCATCCATTGGAAGCAACTCCTCCTCCATTAAAGCTTTTTCATGAGATTGCAGCAATTCGCTCACATCTTCAGCCTCCACTTCTCATTCTAGTGCTCTTGCTATATTTCCACCACATCCACAGTCACTTCCTCCACTGAAGTCTTAAACCCTTCAAAGTTGTCCCTGAGGGTTGGCATCAACTTCTTCTAAACTCCTGCTAATGTTCATATCCTGACGTCTTCCCATGAACCACGAATGTTTCTAATGGCATCTAGAATGGTGAATCCTTTCCAGAGGTTTTCAACTTACTTTGCCCAGATCCATCAGAGGAATCAGTATCTATGGCAGCGATAGCCTTACGGAATGGATTTCTTAAATGATAAGACTTAAAGTTGAAATTACTCCTTGATCCCTGGGCTGCAGAACGGATGTTGTGTTAGCGGGCATGAAAACAACATTCATCTCACTGTACATCTCCATCAGAGCTCTGGGGTGACCAGGTGCATTCTCAATGAGCAGTAATATTTTGAAAGGAATCTTTTTTCTGAGCAGTAGGTCTCAACACTGGGCTTAAACCATGTTGTAAACAGATGTGCTGTCATCCAGGCTTTGTTTTTCCCTTTATAGAGCACAGGCAGAGTAGATTTGGCATAATTCTTAAGGGCCCTAGGATTTTCAGAATAGTAAATGAGCACTGGCATCAACTTAAAGTCACCAGCCACATTAGCCCCCAGCAAGAGAGGGAGCCTGTCCTTTGAAGCTTTGAAGCCAGGCACTGACCTGACTTCTCCTCTCTGGCTGTGAAAGTCCCGGATGGCATCTTCTTCCAATATGAGGCTGTTTCATCTACATTAAAGATCTATTGTTTGGTGTACCCACCTTCATGAATTACCTTAGCCAGATCTCCTGGAGAACTTGATGCAGTTTCTACATCAGCACTTGCTGGTTCCCCTTGTAGTTTGTTTGTTTGTTTGTTTGTTTTAAAGATTCGCACCTGAGCTAACAACTGTTGCCAATCTTCTTTTTTTTCCCTTCTTCTTCTTTTCCCCAAAGCACCCCCAGTACATAGTTGTATATTCTAGTTGTGAGTGTCTCTGGTTGTGCTATGTGGGACGCCGCCTCAGCATGGCCTGATGAGCAGTGCCATGTCCACGCCCAGGATCCAAACCGGTGAAACCCTGGGCCGCCGAAGTGGAGCATACGAACTTAACTGCTTGACCACGGGGCTGGACCCTCCTTGCACTTTCATGTTATGGAGATGGCTTCTTTCCTTAAATCTCATGAGCCAAAATCTGCTGCTTCAGACTTTTCTTCTGCAGCTTCCTCCCCACTCTCAGCCTTCACAGAATTGAAGAGAGTGAGGGCCTTGCTCTGGATTAGGCTTTGGCTTAAGGGAGTGCTGTGGCTGGTTTGATCTTCTATCCAAACCACTAAAACTTTCTCCATATCAGCATTAGGGCTGTTTTGCTTTCTTATCATTCATGTGTTCACAGGAGTAGCACCTTTAATTTCCTTCAAGAACTTTTCCTTTGCATTCACAACTTGGCTAACTGTTTGGCACAAGAGGCCTAGCTTTTGGCACATCTCAGCTTTGGACACGCCTTCCTCACTAAGCTTAATCATTCCTAGCTTTTGATTTAAAGTGAGAGACGTGACTTTTCCTTTCACTTGAACAATTAGAGGCCATGGTAGGGTTATTAATCGACCTAATTTCAATACTGTTGTGTCTCAGGGAATAGGGAAGCCTGGGGAGGGGGAGAGAGATGGAGGAATGGCTGGTTGGTTGGAGCAGTCAGAACACATACAACATTTATAGACTAAGTTCGCTGTTTTATACGGGCACAGTTGGTGGTGCCCCAAAACAATGACAATAGTAACATCAAAGATCACTGATCATAGATCACCAATATGCAAAATAATGCAAAAATAAATTAAAAAATAATAATGCAAAAGTTTGAAATATTGTGAAAATTACCAAAATGTGACACAGAGACATGAAGTGAGCAAATGCCGTTGGAAAAATGGCGCCGACATATTTATTTGATGCAGGGTTGCCACAAACCTTCAATTTGTAAAAAACACAGCATCAGCAGAGTGCAATAAAAATGAAGCACAATAAAACGAGGTGTGCCTGTATTATTACTACAAATTATAATTCGCACAGTGAAGCTGTGTTAAATAAATTATTGGCAGACAATCTCAGGCTCTGGGATAATTTGCTGTGGACAAAACAAGGGTACCCAGTGTGGTCCCTGGACCAGCGTATCCAGGTCCCTTGGGGCCTTGTTAGAAAGGCAGAGTCACAGGCCCCACTCCTGGCCCAGGGGCTCAGAGACTCAGGGTGGGGCCACCCAGCTGGGGTTGACACGCCCTCATGTGACTCTGAAGCTGGCTCCAGCTGGAGAACCACCAATTGAAGTTCACTCAGTAAGTAGGAGTTTGGTTCATCCCCAGAAAAGCCAGAAGTATCACTCTTTTCTGGGCACAAACTGACACCCCAGTCACCTTGAAAAACTAAAAGCCTCGACAAGTATTAAAAACCTTAAAAGCATTCTCTCCTTTGGACTCAGTGATCCCAACTCTAGGATTCCATATTACACATGGAATAAGCTTTGTCCATAAAATATTCATCACTGTGTTATTTATAATAGTGAAAAATTAGAAACAACCTAAATGTCCAAATAATAGGTGTTTGATTAAATACATCCACAGAGGGGCCGGCCTGGTGGCGTAGTGGTTAAGTTTGTACACTCCTCTTTGGCAGCCGGGGGTTTGCCAGTTTGGATCCTGGGTACGGACCTACACACCGCTCATCAGGCCATGCTGTGGTGGCATCCCACATAGAAGTGCTTACAACTAGGATATACAGCTATGTACTGGGGCTTTGGGGAGAAAAAAAAAAAAGAGAAAGATTAGCAACAGATGTTAGCTCAGGACCAATCTTCAAAAAAAAAATATACATCCATTGAGTAGTTAAAAATGTTTATGGAAGGTTGAAAGAATACAGAACAAGCTTATGTGTTAATGGAAAGAAGCAAGATTCAAAATTCTACAGACAGAATGACCACACTGTGGGGAAAACTGTGAGCAGGAAAAAAATTCTGGAAGGAAAGCCTAGAAAATGTTCACTAGATGGGACTAGGGTAATTTTTTTCTACTTAAAAAACGTTTTTTTTGCTTTGCAAAGTTTTACAGGTAGCATGTACTCATTTAAGCAACCTATCTCTGGGGAAATGAGTTGAGTAAAAATTGAGGGGGGTCACTGCTTCTGCAAGAGAAAGGCCGCTTCAGACCTTCTGAGCCTTCACCGTCTCCTTGGGGCTGCGCAGGCAGAGAGGCCGAGAGGGAAGGAACCACTGCCGTTCTACGGGCGGCTCTGCCTCCAGGACCTGGAGTATAGTAGCTGCTCAATAAATACTTGAGGACGAAAGGAAGGCTCTCAGTATCTCATTCAAACCTGCCAAACACCTGTGACAGAGAGCGTATCACAGTGCAATTTTGTCTCCCCACCAAACTACAAACCCTTTGAGTGATGGAACTGTTTTTGTTTTGTTTTTTTTTTTTGTAATCTCTCTAAGCCCTTCTGAGCACAAAGAACATCGAATAAATGATGATCCTGATATTAGAGATGACGAAACTGTCCGTGTTCAGATGATGAAATCTTGGCAGATCTGGGATTCAAGGCTCAGTGAGTTGGGCTCCAAACCGGGGAATTTTTTTGCGGAGTCAGCTGCATAAGGCGGGCCCCTGGTGCCCAGGCGCTCTGGGACCACTGGCCTATGCAGAAATCCAGAGATCAGCAGAGCCCTACAGCGCCCGCTGGCCAAGGGTCATGTGTTAATCAGGCTGCCAAAGTTCAGAAGCAGGAGGGTGCAGGGAGCTCTGCCAGCTCAGGTGACTTCCCTGATGAGGAGACAGGGCCCTTGCAAGTAAGGATTTAGACAAGCAGAAAAGACAGCGGACGGCATTCCTGGCAGGGGCACTTCTTAATCAAAGGCACCAAGAAGAAACCAAAGGGAGCAAATGGCAGATACACATGACTATCCTTTTAAGCTTGTGAGTCACTCACAGGAACCTGGCTGTCTGTCTAGAGCCCAGTGGGTAACTCACATATGTTTATCAAATGAGCAATGGATGAATGGATGGAATGGATGGATGGTTGGATGGATGGATGGATGGACGAGTGGATAGGTGGATGGATGGATGGATGGATGGATGGTTGGATGGATGGATGGATGGATGGATGGATGGGTGGGTGGACAGGAGGGTGGATGGATGAAGGGATGCATGTATGGATGGATGTTTGTTAATAGAAGAGTAAAAGTTAAGAGGTTTTGGAAATAGACAGGCCTTGGTCTGAATCCTGGGTCTGATCTTGTCTACAGGAGACCTGAGCATGTTATGTCACATCTCTGAGCCGAGGTTTCTCTGAGAGGCCTCTTGGAGTTATTGTGGTGATTAAAAATAGTCCATGGAAAGTGCTGAGTTCAATGCCTGGCACAAAGTAAGCATCCAAGAAATGAGAGTTGCTGTCATCTGCATCGACCCAGAAAGGAAAGGGGGAGAGAGGTAACGGGGCCTGCAGTTGGCTGTCTTGCTACCATTTCCTCCTTCCTAGAAATTGAATCCTGAATTTCCTTTGGGAAGTCACATGGTTTGAGTAGCTTAAGTCAGTGTCTTCCATTCCCTCAGGCCCCTGTGATTGGTTCACGGGTATGTATGAGACTCAAGCTGCTCCCATCAGAGTGACCTCAGAATATTTGCTGGGCATGCTGGGACATAGCCCCCTTCTTCCTCTCATTAGATGTAACAAGGAAGTCAGTAGCCCAGAAGCCGCCAGCAGTTACACTGGGAGCACCGGTCTAAAAGGAAAGCTGATGTTACAGAGGCACAGTAGAAAGACAGAAAGAAATGTTCTTGAGCTGCTGGATTCAGCCTCACCTGAAGTTGGTGATCCCTGGACTTTTCAGTTATATGAGCCAATTAATTTCTTTTATGTTTAAAACCTATCTAAGCCAGATTTTCTAATACCTATGGTCAAAAGCACCTGACTGCCACAGAAAGGAAGAAGGAACAAGGACATATGAATGGGACGTCTAAGGAAGATGAGGCAGCAAGTGTTGGGTGGTATCAAATTGTACAAGGCTTTGGATGCTAGGAATTGGGGCTAAATTTTAGCTATTATTTCCCATTTGACAGATAAATAAACTGAGGCCCGAGGGTTAAACATCAAGCAACTTGTCTAAGATTGCACAAGTTAACTAACGAAGTGTGGGGCTGGAACGAGAAGCCGGATCCTCCTGACTCAGCACCCTTTCCCACAGACACACGGCCACTGTCCCCATGCAGAAACATACCCCATCCGAGCGCGATGAAACCCTGGAGGCACTTCCTTTCTGAGAAGAAGGAGACGACGAGGAGCGTGTGGAGGTAGAGACCTTCCACCAGCAGCCAGGCGTAGTTGGCCAGGATGCAGTACTGGAAGAAGACCATGACCAGCTTGCAGCCCACCTGGACAGGGAGAGGCGGCTGAGGTCCAGGCTGGCGACTGTCGGTTTCCCTCTGGTGCCCAGGCCCAAAGGAAGGGACAGGCTGTGGGACGGGTCAGGGGCCAGGCCACAGAGTCAGCCTCTGGGGCTCATGGCCATCCCCTGCGGCCTTCTGCTCTCAGAGGACCAGGCCCACAGAGTTCCTTAGGGAGTGGAAGTCCGCAGCCAGCAGGCTCGGTCAAGATGGTCAATGGGCGTCACACAAGCAGGAACTGCATAAAATTCTGGAACTGGCTGCCAGATGTAAAACTGGGTCAGATATGGCCCAACTCCCAACTTCCTCATTTTTCAGATGAGGGATCTGAGGCCTAGAGAGGAAAAGGGATTTCTGAGCAAAGGGTTAACAAAATGCTTTCCAAGGTCAGTTTCCTGGAAACAGATGAAGAAGGGACGCGCCAACTACGTTAGCAGATGATATTGATTGCAGTAAAAATGGCCCCAGGCCAGTACACTGCATCTGGACTGGAGACTCTGAATACCTGACGGGGATGCCACGGTGTTGGCCTTTCCTGATCAGTGGCTCTTATAACAGCCACGTCCCTTGTAGGGATCCCTGGAAACTAGGCCTGTGGGTTTGTGGGGCACGAAGCTTGTACGGGTCAGGGGTCAGGCCGCAGAGCCAGCCTCTGGGCTCATGGCCATCCCCTGTGACCTTCTGCTCCCAGAGGACCAGACCCACAGAGTTCCCCAGGGAGTGGAAGTCCGCAGCCAGCAGGCTCAGTCAAAATGGTCAATACGCGTCACAGAAGCCAGTACAGCTCCCATACCAGCGCCATGAGGGCCTCCTTCCCTTCACTGAGCTTTCCCCTGGAGAGAGGACCCCCGGACGGCCCGAGGACTTCTGCGTGGAGAGCCGCAAGGACACTTCCATGCAAGAGGAGTGCCCAGTGCTGCCCTGTGGCCTTCCAGAGGCTCTGATACCATGCACGGCCTGTGGTTGGCTCTGAGTCTGATGTTCGGAGGAAGCCGAGAAGGTTCCTGCCGGGCTCTGCTGGATTTCTCCACGGCTGGTCGGTGATGGGGTGGGGCCTGAATTTTACCTCCTGACTCCCAGTCTCTGGCTCTTATTTCATCCTGGAAATCTCCCTGAGAGACCTGGGCCCTTATTGAGGGACCGCTCAGCTTGAGTCAGAGAACACACACACCCACACACACACACACAAAACTGTAACCAATATAAAGTTAACGCATCTATAAGGAATTAGAGACGTGAGTGGTGGGAAGTGGCAGGCTGGTTGACTGAATGAATCTCAATGTCCAGTCCCTTTATCCCTTGCTTGCTCTGCCGTGACGATGATAGTAAAAACTCAATCTCCCAGCTTCTTTTGCAGTTAGGTGTGGTCACATGACACAGTTCTAGCCAGTGAGAGGTAAGATAGGAGTCTCGGGGAGGGGGTTCTTTCCCAAACGAAAAGGCAAAGCCTCCCAAACAGAAAAAACTATTTAACTTTGACTTTACTCCTTCTTGTCTGGAACAGGGAGGTGAGGCCTGGGGTTGCAGCAGCCATATTGCAAACGTGTGATATAAAGCGTGGGATCAAGGATGGCAGAGCAGAAAGAGGGAAAATGACTGTGTTCACCATGGCATCGTGGAGCCACTGTGCCACCTCTGGATTGCCCGTGTGTCGACTGCTTATGAGGGAAAAATCCCATCTGTTTAAGCCACTGACATGCAGTTTCCCATTATGTCCAGCAAAAGGGATTTCCAGTTGACACTCGGGGTGATAGTGCAATGAATTAAGACTCATCTGAGAATCCAGGAGGAGGAAGAGGGTTGGCTTTAACAAAATCTGATTGTTTTACTGCAGACTCACAGGCATACGCTCACCCTTTTCTTTTTGCTACCAACCCCAACCCTCCCTAGACCTGGCCATCCGACTACAGCTGGGACGCAGCAGGAGTAGGATAAGAGGAGTCTTGCTACACATCTAGTTCCCAGAGCAGTGAATCCGCTCCAGGACACTGGGAGCTGAATGGCAGCCCCCATGGGCTTTCCGACAAACCACTCTCGCATGTGACCCAGAGTGTGCCTGCGGGGACATGGGACTCTCCCTGAACCTCCTGGCCAGCACCAGCGCTGCCCCTTCACCCTAGGCATTAAGTGCAGCCTTAGTACAGACTCAGGGGAAGGACAATCAGGCTGCCACCTTTCCAAAGTCAGGCTGGGGAAGGCAGGCAGGCCCAGCCACACCCTGGGGCACGCAGGCATGTTACCTTGTGGGCATCGCAGTGTGTGACGTCGTCCGAGGAGAAGAGCACGGCATCCTTGATGAAGTTGGACAAGGCGCGCAGGATGAAGGACACAAACAGGTGCATGTGGATGTAGTTGCGGGTGCAGTGGAGCCGCCTGGGGGAGAGAAGGCAGGGCCATTAGGCCGGGGCCAGGGGAGGCTGGGGCTCCGCCAGGCCCGCTCCTCCTGCAGTGCACGGGGGAACCCAGGGCCCGCTCTTTCCAGGTCACACAGCTCCCTGTAGCTCTGTGAGCAGACCCTGAAGGAGAGCCCAGGTCCCAGATGCCCAGTATACTCTGTCTCATACTGCAATTAAAAAAAGCTGGGGCTATAGATGCAACGTGTGTTCTGCCCTGACCTTCCCCCATCGCACTCCCAGCATTGTTTAGAAGAGTGAGCAGTGCAGGAGGCAGGCAGCCGGAGAGGGCCGGGGGGGGGCGGGGGGGGGGGGGGGGCGGGGGGGAGGGGGGCGGTGAGTGGCATAGAAAGAACACAGGCTGCGGGGAGAAATCAGACCCAAGCTCTGCCATGTATCAGCTTCACACCTTGAGCAAGCCTTTCACCTCCCAGAGCCTGGATTTCCTGCTCTGCTGCAGGGGTCAGAAGTCTGTTACTTGTTCCCCATCTTCTGGTATCAGAACCAGTCTTTCTTATGGGGAACCATTCCAGCTCTGGTGCCATTCCACCCTCCGACCCTCAGACCCAACCAATCAGAGCACCTCATCGCTGGCTGCATGCCTGGCTCAGGGTTGGGCGTGTGACCCAAGCTGGGCCTATAAGAAGTCCCCCAGGATTTCCATTGCAACAATGGGGAAGAGGCCCTCTTTGCCCCGGTGTTGCTGAGCTGGTAGAATGTACCCCTGCAGTTGCTGGTGGTTGTGTCTGCCACCCCTGCAGAAAGCTTGCCTGTGGATGAGGCCAGCACAGTGTGGAGAAATGGAGGGAGACAGAACTAGTTCTGCTAATACCTTTGAACGCCTAGATCCAGCCATGCCTGAAGCCAGATGTCCCTGAACTTGTCAATTATGTGGTTCAAGTCACCTTTGTTTTTCTTAAGCCGTTTTAAGGTAGAGTTCTGTTTCTTGAAACCAAGAGTCTGGTTAATACACCCGAAAAAATATGCCCATTAAAAAAATATGATACCTATCTCATAGCATTGTGTGGAAATTAGAAATAATACATGTTAAAGCAATTGGTGCAGTAAGTTCTTAGTAATGCTCAGTAAATGTTGAATGGATAAAAGGATGAATGCGGTCATGGGAACTTCAATGTTTTGCCACAGGTAAGCTTTAGATCAAGAGGTGACAAAGTGGCCCACCCAGACCTTCCTCTCTGGCCTGAGCAATTAAAAGAGACCTAAAGTCTCTTCCTGGGGAAGGTGGGGGGATGGAGAGGCGGCAGCGTGTTCTCACCGGAAAGCACAGAGGATGCTGAGGGCGGCCAGGAGCATCACCAGGGAGGAGCTGTAGCCCACGGTGTACATGACCTTCAGCTTCAGCAGGTACTCGTGCTGCAGAGAGAGAGGGGGGTGTCAGCCCCATCCACCTGGCTGGCTCTGCCTTTTCTGCCTCAGCCTGGACCTGCTTCAGGCTGCTCGAACCCCTTCGACTCTGACTGCTATTCTGTTCACACCCCAAGGACACCAATTCATAGACTCCTAGCATCTTTTTTTCTTTTTAAAGATTTAATTTTTTTCCTTTTTCTCCCAAAGCCCCCCCGGTACATAGTTGTGTATTTTTTAGTTGTGGGTCCTTCCAGTTGTGGCATGTGGGACGCTGCCTCAGCATGGCCTGATGAGTGGTGCCATGTCCGCACCCAGGATCCGAACTGGAGAAACCCTGGGCCACTGAAGCAGAGCGTGCGAACTTAACCACTCAGCCACTGGGCCAGCCCCGACTCCTAGCATCTTGACTTTGGAAAAGATCTTGTGGAGCCTCTGATGCCAATTCAAACTTCTATCCCATGTATAAGGCCCCTTCCCATCACCCTGAATTCAAGCCTTTGCTTGAATTCCTCCAGGGACAAGGTGCTCACTGCCTTTCGAGGAAGTCGTTCAGTATACAACAGTATACAACAGACAATTTTTTCTCATGTGAAGTTAAAATGTATTACTTTTAAATTGCACCTGTTGGTCCTTTTTCTGCTTCTGGAGCCACTTAAAATAAACTGAATTTGTCTTGTACTGAATGAAGGCCCACCAGTATTTTAAAAATAAAGTTTGCAGGAAGCCAGCCCCGTGCATAATGGTTAAGTTCAGTATGCTCTCCTTCAGTGTCCCAGGTTTGTGGGTTTGGATCCCAGGTGCAGACCCATTCCACTCAGCAGCCTTGCTGTGGTGGTGACCCACATACAAAACAGAGGAAGACTGGCACAGATGTCAGCTCAGGGCAAATCTTCCTCAGCAAAAAACTTAAACAAAAAACCTTTTCATCTTAGAATAGTTTTTCAGACTTATAGAAAAATTATAAAGGTCATACAGAGTGGCATGTCATTTCTTAATACAGCTATTCTGCCCGTCTGTCCCTCACTTATCGTCTCAGCATTAAATATTCCCTGTATCTTTAATCTCTTTCCCCAATCCTTCACCATTTTTCTCAATTAATATACTCTAGTTTGTCAGTGTCCTTAAATAAGATACCCAGAACCAGATAGCTGAAAAGCTCCAGACATACTCTCTGACCAGGAGGAAGCAGAGTGGGACCATCACCTCCCCTAATCTATACACTGCACTCCTAGTAATGCAACCAAGCAGCATTTACTTATTCAGCAGCCACTTCACACTACTGGTTCATCTTTCATCCAAAAAGATCTCAATGGACTGGAATAATGGGCAAAAAATTAAATTGTGAGAGATAAATGTAAAAACCTGCATTTTTTAGGTTCAAAAAAATAAATTGTACAACAGCCTTAAGAAGGATCAAGGAAATGAAAATTAAAACAATAACGCTATACCATTTTTTACCAACCAAACGAACAAATATTTCAAAGTAATAATATTCTACATAGGTGAGGGTATAGTGGGAGTGAAGATTGGGTCAATCTCTCTGGAAAGCAGCAGGAATCAAGAACCTTTGAAATATGCATTCCTTTTGATCTCCCTTCTACCTCCAGAAATTAATTCTAAGAAATAGAAGCATAAAAACATATTTATTTATAAAGATGTTTATCACAGAACTATTTGTGAAAACACTCAAATCTCCAACGATAAAAGAAGAGTTAATGAAATTGTTTTAAACCCAAATTACTTTAATGTTATGACAGCGTTAAAATGCTGTTTACCAGGAGTTTTAAAAGACGTCAGGACGTGCTGAGAATGTAATGTTAGGTTACAAATTTCACGTGTACAGCATGATTCCCGCTACATGTAAAGAAAGTTTTAGGTTGAATTATATGAAATTGCCCTTTTGTAGATGAAGAATGATCAACTATTGGCCATTTCATGTGATTCAGTCTCAAATATGCAGAGAAATAAGTTTGTAAGATGTGCCAAATGTTCATAGTGGTAAACTTTGGGTGACAAGTTTGTGGATAGAGTTGTTACTTTCATTGGTATTTTTTCTACGCTTTTCATTTTTCTACAGTTGGTAAGTACTATTTTATAACCAGATGAAAAGGGTAATTAATAAAAAAAACAAAAACAAAAACAAGAAAACCAGTCATGAGAATAGTGTTGGGGAAACCTGGCTGACAGCCACTCAGATGAAAGTGACCTTGTGGAGCGAATGGCCCAGGCTCCGAGGCGGTGGTGGACTGGACTGCGGGAAAAGAACCTCGGCTCAGAGCCAAGAGACAGGGTTCCAGACTCAAGACTGTGCGACCTTGGGCAAATTACCTAACTTCTCTGAGCCTCAGATTCCTCATCTGCAAAATGGGGACACTATCTACCTTGCAGGCTTGTTGGAGGAACAAATAAGGCATCAGGGAGCATATCTAGACGACGCCAGGCACTCAGAAGACACTCAGTTCACCCCTAACCCCTCCAGGCATCAGCTAGAATCTTGCCATTTGCTGGATGGCCCCAGAGCTGGGGGCCAGCCTCCCTCCCAGGGATGCCTGGTTTGGCAGCCCTCAGTTCAGAAGCAGTTTGGGCCACCCTGTGGCAGCTTGAGGAGGCATGGTGACAAGTACTCAGGCTGAATATTCTATACCATCCTGTAGCTGGGGTCATTGTCTGCCAGGTGACCCTCAGGACTCCTGAGTCAGTTTTCACACAGATCCGATCCTGCCTGTGTCTTTAAGTTCTGACCCAGAAAGAGCCCTGCTCCCAGGAGGCCTGATGTGACCTCACTGCCACAGCTCCTGGCATCTGCAACTGTGTACTCCGCCCCAGACAACTTGGAGTCCAGATGCCTCACTGCCACCTGTCCTGGATCAAGTTGCCTGTCTCCCCGCTGTGTATCCACCTTCCTCTGTATCCTCTAGCTCAGGGCTCAGCAGACTTTTCCCGTAAAGGGACAGACAGTAAATATCTCAGGCTTTGGGTGCCATTCAGTCTCTTTTGCAGCTACTCAGCTCTGCCTTTGTAGTGCAAATGGCTGTGGCTGTGTTTCAATAAAACTTTATTTGCAAAAGCAAGTCGTGGGCCAGATTTGGCCCAAGGGCCATAATTTGCCAACCTCTGCTCTAGGTAAGCAAACGGCATTTTATTTAACCAAGAGGCAGGATTTCCCAGTCTTTCTGCTAATCTGAGTCCACTTTTGGAGTCTGTCAGTAATAGAGTAGTGTGTGCCAAGTAAGCAGCTGAAAAAAGGCACCCAATGAATGCACACATTCACCATCATTTGATTAAAAGAAAAAAAAGACATTTCAACAATAAGAAATAGGATGATTCGAATTTCAGGATAAAAGACAAAGTTTGTGCCAGCTTATGGACCAGCATTTTGGGACCAGTGAATCATATCTGGAAACCCTTCCAATCTTAGGGATTTTTATTTATTTTATTTTGTGTGTGTGTGAGCTGAAGCCAAGGTAAGTCTCCTTTCCACTATTTTTGGAAATTAATTTTCTGACTTAAGTCCAGAACGTTGCATTTATCTTTGTTAAATTTGTTCAATTTCAGCTCGTTGTTTTGGGATGTTACAGTTTCAACTCTGCCACGGAAGTCATAACTGCAGCCCCAGGGTCCGTTCCTTCCCAGCAGACTAGTCCAAGCCAATAGTTCTCTTGCGTGGTTTTGACAGACATAACTCACAGAAACGAAAGCTCTTGGGAGTCCTCAGTCCTTCATGAGAGTGTAAAAGGGTCCTATGGCCCAAAAGTCTGAGAATCACAGCCCTAAGCCAATCACGTCTCCCATCCCTCAGCCAGGGATGGTCCAGGGCTGGGCGGGCCAAGGAGATGTGAGGACAGGCCTGCTGCAGGTTTGGGTAAGAAGCTTTCTTGCTCCTAGGAAGGGGCCGTAGGAAGCCAGGCTGTCCCCTCTCCTGGAGAGGCAGGCCTGGGAAGTCTGTGGCTGCAGCTGACAATGGCGGTCGTCTTACAATGGGAGGGATGCCAGCCCTGGGAGGAAGCCACCAGGACAGCAGGAGAGAGACGGAAAGAGCCTGGTCCTTGGTGGCTTTGCAGAGCTGCTTCCTAAGTCCTAGCACCTTTCTCTGCATCCCCAGGTGCGTGAGCCACATTTGCTTACTAAGCCAGTTGGAAATGTCTGTTATTTGCAGCCCAAAGCATCCTTTTGAAACTCCATCCTGCCTCCCATTATAAGAATGTAAGAATGTTCCCTCTTAATTTTATGGATTTTACAAATTTGTTACACACAAGCCCCCTGTCTTCACATAAGTCAGTGACAGAAACGGTAATCTTCAGAAGTGAGAGCCCATGGGGACCCCCTGATCAAGCCTTGTTGGATCCCGTCATCTAATTACACCACTCTGGCCAGATCTGAAGACCTCATGTGTTTTCTCCAACTGGATGACAAGCCCTGGGAGGGAAGAAGCTCCATCTTCCATCTTGGTTCCCCAATCAATCTCCTTCACATAGAGAAAGACGGATTGGCTAGAGAGAGAGGAGTCTTAGAAGAAATTCGGAAGTGGCTGTGGTCTGCCTGCCAACTTCACCCTTTCTCCCTTAATTCTTCTGCTCCCCACTCCATGCTTCTGGAACATCCCACCTCACCCTCCAAGGGACAAGCAAACTTGTTCATTGTACTCCCACTGGGGATTGTAGCTCGTGGAACTGCTAAAGTGCGTCTCCCCGGGAACACACACCTTAATGAGGAGGAGCAGAAGACAGAGGAGGGAGCACTGGCTCTTTTTGGAATGAGACTTGGTTTGACTCCTGCCTCCGTGGCTGCCACTACTGTCTAAGCACACTCCTTATAGCCTCTGAGCCTCAGTTTTCCCGTCTGAAAAATGGAGAAAATAATGAGCTTACAATGAATCCTTCTGAGAACTTAAAGTAATTGTGGCGTAAGCAGCTGGCACGTGGTAGATGTTCGGTACGACAACAAACATTATTGGGCCCTTTGTAGGAGAATTGTGCCGGCACTGGGGGCCTGGAAGTGAATAAGACCCTTTCTGTTTGTCACTGCTGTATCCCCAGGCCTAGACTCCTGCCCAGCCCAGAGAAGGTGTTCAAGCAATGTTTGTTGAGTGAATGAATGCCTTTGAGGAGCTGATGCTTTAGGAGAGAGATGGGTGCCACGGCCCATGATCATGATTCGATATACTACAGTGGGCGGTAGCTGGAGGCCAACACAGAGCACTAAGAGAGCCCTTCCTGAGGGGAGGAGAAGGGAGGTTTTCTGGAGTTGATGACCTGGAATGGTGTCTTTTTTTTTTTTTTTTTTGAGGAAGATTAGCCCTGACCTAACTACTGCCAGTCCTCCTTTTTTGCTGAGGAAGCCTGACCCTGAGCTAACATCCATGCCCATCTCCCTCTACTTTATATGTGGGACGCCTACCACAGCATGGCATGGCAAGTGGTGCCATGTCCTCACCCAGGATCTGAACCTGCGAACCCTGGGCCACTGAGAAGCAGAACAAGCAAATGTAACCACTGCGCCACCGGGCCGGCCCCTGGAGTGGGGTCTTGAAGGATGTGTACCAATCCATCAGGAAAGCGAGGAGGGAAGGGTGCTTTGACACCGAGGGCCTTCAGGGAGGGCCTGGAGAGGCCCATGAAGAAGTTCAACCCATAGCACCCAGCATCCCCTCTCAGACTAGGACCACCCCACGCCGGCTCTCTCCTTCCTGGCCGAGCTCCCGTCTCCTCTGAGAGCGACCATTCATTGAGCACTGACTCCGGCTAGACACCTTCTCAGCACTTCCATGTATTAACTCTTTCGGTTCTCCTGACAGGCCTGTGAGGTCAGAGCTATCATTAGTCCCATTTTCCCGATGAAGAAGCTGAGGCACAGAGAAGTCCTCCCCACCTCCACCCAGGTCACAGGTCTGGGTTCAGACTTGCCAGCCTGGCTCCGAGCATTTAGCCACCACGTTGCTTCTCTTCCGGTTTCATGACTAGATCACTCCAGCCTCATGGTGGCCCATGGCAGATCTCACGGTGCCACGGTCTTCACCGACCATGGTCTCGGGGTTGATAGACCAGGGCAGTGAAGCAGGCCCACTGGACCTCAGGCGACGAGCAGGGGAGGGGAGGGTGAGAGGGCAGGCCCCAGGTCACCTGACCCCTGCCCTGGGCCGGCTCCGCTCTGTCCTCTCCCAGGGACTCACCCCGTCCTCCGGGGAGAGAGGAGTTGACAGGCTTACCCGCTTCTCGTTGGACGAGTCGTTCACGTTGACCCCACAGGCCAGGTCAGCCCTGGGGAAGGTCTCCGACCAGCCGCCCTGTGTGCAGTTTCGAAATATGGAACCTGTGGGGGCCAAGCATTCCGTGTGTGAGCAGTGGGGAGCGGGGACAGACATCCAGCTCTCCTGGACACCCTCAGCCACGCCTTCGGGGCAGCCTGGAGCTGCTTTCTGTCGCTCTGTCCCCGGCCACCTTTCTCAGGCCACAGTCAGCTCCCAAGTGGCCCAGCTGGTCCTTGAAGAACATGTAAGAGTCAGTCAGGAAAGTGGTGGGAAAGGTATGTAGGCAGACGGTCCTAGGAGGGGGCGAAGACCCGGATGAGTGTGCCTGTGCGCGTGTGAGAGAGACAGACCTGCTGGTCCTCGCTCGAGACCTCCATCTACAAACAGGCCGGCCCTCAGCAGATTCCCCCTCCCACCCTCCAAACACTGCTTGTCTCCTCCTGGGGCCCCCACCGGCTTCGCCCACACCCCTACGTCCCACACCCCACACCCGCACACCCCCACATCCCACACCCCCACATCTCACACCTCCATACCCCACACCCACACCCCCACATCTCACACCCTCACATCCCACACACCCACATCTCACACCCCCACATCTCACACCCCCACACCCCTCACCCCCACATCGCACACCCCCACACACCCACACCCCCACATCCCACACCCCCACACCCCCACATCCCACACCCCCACACCCCCACATCTCACACCCTCACATCCCACACACCCACATCTCACACCCCCACATCTCACACCCCCACAACCCACACCCCCACATCTCACACCCCTACACCCCTCACCCCCACATCGCACACCCCCACATCTCACACCCCACATCCCAACATCCCACACCCCCACACCCCACACCCCCACATCTCACACCCTCACATCCCACATGCCCACATCTCACACCCTCACATCCCACACACCCACATCCCACACCCCCACACCCCACACCCCCACATCCCACACCCCCACACCCCACACCCCACACCCCTCACCCCCACATCGCATACCCCCACATCTCACACCCCACACCCCTCACCCCCACATTGCACACCCCCACATCTCACACCCCACACCCCCACATCTCACACCCTCACATCCCACACCCCAACATCCCACACCCCCACACCCCACACCCCCACATCTCACACCCTCACATCCCACACGCCCACATCTCACCCCTACACCCCACACCCCCATACCCCACACCCCCACATCTCACACCCTCACATCCCACACGCCCACATCCCACACGCCCACATCCCACACCCCCACACCCCACACCCCCACACCCCCACACCTCACACCCCCACATCTCACACCCTCACATCCCACACGCCCACATCCCACACCCTCACATCCCACACGCCCACATCCCACACCCTCACATCCCACATGCCCACATCCCACACCTTCACATCCCACACTCCCACATCTCACACCCCCACACCCCCCCACCCCCACATCCCACACCCCCCACACCCCCACATCTCATACTCCACATCCCACACGCCCACATCTCACACCCCACACCCCCACATCTCACACCCCACACCCCAACATCACACACCCACACACCCCCACACCCCACACTCCCACATCTCACACCCTCACATCCCACATGCCCACATCCCACACCCCCACATCCCACACCCCCACACCCCACACGCTCACACCCCACACCCCTACATCCCACACCCCACACCCCCACGTCTCACACCCTCACATCCCACACGTCCACGTCTCACACCCTCACATCCCACACGCCCACATCTCACACCCTCACATCCCACACCCACCCCCACATCCCACACCCCCACACCCACCCCCACATCCCACACCCCCACACCTCACACCCCCACACCTCACACCCCCACACCCCACACCCCCACACCCTACACCCCCACATCCCACACCCCCACATCTCACACCCCCACATCCCACACGCCCACATCTCATACCCCCACACCCCACAACCCCACACCTCACACCCCCACACCCCACACCCCCACACCCCACACCCCCATATCCCACTGTGCCAGGCACCAGGGTTCCATAGACAAGGGACGCTAATTGGCATGCATCAGAGCACTCAATACTCCCAACAGCTCTTTTCAACCAGACTCCAGGCACCTGCAGAACCTCCAGGCCCTGCTCGCAGTCCCAGCTCGCTGCCCTCGGGGCCCCGCCCCATGCAGGGGTCTCTTAGACCCCTGTGCCTCGGCAGCCCACTTCACCCTGGGCCTGTCCACCCCTCGCCCTTCCCTCCCCAGGCTTCAGGCTCGGCTCCAATGTCACTCAGCTCTTCAGGAGGAATTTCCGCTACCCACCCTTCACCCCCACTGGCTGAGAGGCCACTTCTGGCTTTGTGAGGGTTTTCCCAAAGTGGGGGGCTGCTCCCCCTGCCACCTGGGTGCTCACTGCAGAATCATAATAAAACCTTCACACTAGTAGGATACTGTTACTTTTTCAAGGGATTATAGTGTCTCATATGATCAAAGAAGCCACATACAGTGCTTACGAACAGCAGTCCCCAGCGACTTTGATTACACACCCCCAACCAAAAAGTGTTGATCTCACACTCTAATGATTGTGTATGTACTCAGTTAGAAGCTTTTATGCTCTCCTGTAATAATACACGGTGATTACCATGTGCCTGGCATGGCGGTAAGCGTGTGACAGGTCTTAACTTCCTTTAATCCTAACAAGAGTGAGGCAGGTACTGCTACTTCTGTAGGAAAATCTACTGTAACCCTGGAAACACTCCAACTATTTTACAATTGGGGAAACTGAGGCACACGCCGTAGTAAATGGAGGAAATGGGATTTGAATGCCGAGGCTTGGGCCCTTACGCTCAGCCACACGCTATGTACTGATTCCCTCCCTTCGTCGTGCTGGTGCTTTTCCTGCTCCTGAGTCCGGCTGCCATTTAATGGGTGGGTCCCCCAGAGAATCTGGCATGGCTCTCAGGGACCTGTCCGTTCCCACATTGAGCTTTCCTCAGGCTCCTGGTACTATTTGTGCACCAAGGAAGTTCTATTTTATATCCAACTTCACGCCCTGCTCCCCGGCATCTGAAAATTATGGGAGGGGCACCGAGCTAAAGCTTCCGGGCAGTCAGCCCTCACGGGAGGGATGGGATGGAGTTACTAGTCCTTCAGGCATGACAACAAGGCCACTCTGCACTAAGAATCACGAGACAATGCGGTCCTCCCCCGTGGAGCTCACTGCCCGCACCTCCAGCACAGGGCTGCGTCCTGCGCCCCTCACGCAGTAGCCACGGCTCCCACGCCTCCTCTAGCAGAGGTTCCCCCCCCCCCCCCACCCCGTGCCTGCCCAGAGCCTCGCTCATCAAACGTTTGCTGTTGCTGGCTGGCTAGAAAAGCAACGGAGTGGGGATGGGGAGCCGCTCGGAGCTCTTCTACGCGGGGAGAGGGGAGAGCTTGCCCACGAGGAGCCCTCCGCGCAGGAGCTGGAGGCTGGGACAGGAGCTGCCAGCCAAGAAGGAAGCTTGGAAAGCCACCAGGAGTTGTTTCCCTCCTTGGACTGAGTGGCCCAGCTGCATCCTCTCCTCGGGGCTGCCAAGGAGGGCCGCATTCTGGTCCCAGGCTAGCTCTGCAGGTGTTTCAGTGCCGCAGGCAGCTGACCACAGCCCTCCAGCAGGAGCCCCCAATCCTTTCTCTCTACCCTTACCCTGTCCAGGGACCCCCTAACCACCCCAGCTGGGCCCAGCATGCTCCTCTCCAACAGGCCCCAGGGTCTGGGCCACTGGCCCACAGGGTTTAGGGTCAAATATGACCGGCATGTCTACAACAGCTGCTATGCTAAGTGCTTTATGTACAGATTCCAATGTAATCCTCACAGTGCCCAGGGAAAGAGGTGCTGCTGGCCTGTTTTACTTACGAGAAAACCAAAGCCCAGAACTGGCAACAGTGCCCGGCCAGGACGCGTCCCATCACTGTACCACCCTCCTGCCCAGCCCTCTCCCTGTGGTCTGGGGGCGGCTTCCAGCACCCGGAGGCCCGGAGCACAGGTTTAGAGCCAGCCAGATCTGAGTCTGAAACCCAGCACTGCCTCTTGGTCGCCGTGTGACCTTAGGGGCATCACTTCTCTGTGCCAAGTGGGGATGATCCCCACGCTGCAGGACCGAGCAGGAAACATGACAGCACACGGACACGGCCCAGGCTGATGCCAGGCACAGAGCCGATGCCAGTGTCACTCCCTCTGCTGTTGGCCTTTCTAAAATAGACCAGGAGTGGTGGGGCTTGGGGCCTTGGAATTTTGGAGGGGGTGGAAGATTTCTGCAAATAAGTCAAGGGAGCTAGGCCGTCCGACAGGAAAGGATGGTGGTCAAATTTAGGCTGGTCGGATGGGAAGCTGAATTAAGAGCACAAACTCCCTGGAACCCAGAACTGGTTCTCAGCATGTGCCTAGAGGCTGGGCCGCCTCTTTAGGGCCATCTCCTCACTGACCCAGCGGGACGCTGCGTGTGATCCAGGCCAGCTGCCCAGAGCGGCTAACAAGGCAGCACCCCTTGCCCTTGGCTGACAGGGGCCCTTGGCAGAACTGCAGAGGAGACGAGGGTTGAACTCTCTCTGGAGTCCCTTCACCCCCACCCACTTCCCGTGGGTTTACTTCCTAACAGGTGTGGGGTCTTTACCCAGGTTCAGGTCACTATACGCCTCAAGGGCCCCTGACAGGACAGTCAGTATTTTGGCGCATTTACATACGTGCAGTTTGCGGAAGACCCAGGCCAAAGCTTTCACCCAATACTCAAAAGGCGCCAGACCCCTAACCAGGCTAGGGACCACTACTGCTTTAAGGCTCCACTCCCCACGAGGAGGGGAGGGAAAGGAGGCCAAGCCTGGCCCTGCCCAGGAAGTGTGTTTTTGAACGAGAAACTCTGGAAGACCAGAGACCTTTGAAGAATCAAAGGAATGCATCCTTGAGGGAACATTCTAGGCCCCGGCACATGCAAACAGAAATATCTGGGAGCAGAATCTGGCCTGCGGTTTCTCCAGTCACACAGACACCCACCCCGACTGGGTCCTGAAAAAGAATTCATTTATTATTTTCATCTTTCAAAAGGAAGGGTCCAGAACATCAGCTTGTCGTCACTGGGCTGTCCTCCTGGTGGGGGTGGGAGCCCTGGAATCCCGAGGGACACCACCGAGGGGAGCCTCCCTTCCTGAGAGGAGATGAAAGGGTGGGGTCTAATGAGACCCTCAAGGGGATGGATGGAGAGGGAAGGCAGTGGTGGGAGGATGGTTCTTGACTAACTGAGGCTGGACTGGTCCTGAGCCGCGCTTCTGGGCTGGCCAGTGCCCTGGGCCAGGGACTGGGTATGAGCCGAGCGGCCCCCCCTGGGTGAGAGGATCCCTCCATCGGAGGGCCTGTGCACAGCACCCAGCAGGCAGAGCCTCAGTGTAGAAGTGAGGAGGGCGGATCCTGCAGCCTCACAGCGACATCATGTGGCAGCAAGTAGAACTGCAGCAGAGATAGGTGTAGGACCCCAGCTTCCTTCCTTGCACCCCTGGGTGACCCCGGGTGGGTCTTGAGCAATTAAAGGGTTGGGGAGCATCAAGGAGACAGGGGGCTTTTCATTAAAGAGGCAGGCAGAGGTTCAAGAAATTGCCTGGAGAGGGATGTGGCTATGACCCGGGTTCTGCCCAGGCTCTCTGCAGAAAGGTAGGAGGAATGGTGATGGGGAACAGGGAGACAGAGGCAATGTGGCTCCGGGAAGGCTGCGGAGGGAGGGCTGGGAAAGGAGGAGAGCTCCAAGTCCCTCCAACAGGAGAACTCGGCCAGTCAGGGAGGAGCACTGGACGGGGAATAGCAGACCAGGATCTAGTCCTGGCCTTGCACCTGACCAGCATGTTACTCCAGGTCACCCACGTCTGAATTAATCTCCTGTGTCCTGAGCTCCATGGACCCCAGAGACAGACATGAAGTCTCATGCCAGGAGGTAAAGGCTATTGGTGAGTTTGCTGGCATGTGTGTGCATGTAGGGGGATGCTGGGGGAGGAAAGGGAGGACAAGAAGGGAGAAGACGGGGAGAGAAGGGACAAAGGGAGAGATCTAAAATGTATTTCCCAGCACAGCCTCACAGAACCGGTATTATTTATTTTCCCCATTTCACAGGTGAGGAAATCGAGGCTCTGAGACAATGAGTACCTTGGGCCCTGAGGCAGAGACGGGCACCCACTGGACCACACTCCCCGTGTCCCTTGCAGTTAGGAGTCACCATATGACTGAGTGCTGGCAGAGGCAGCGTGGGCAGAAGTGGGATCCGTGTCAGGCCTGTTCCTTCAAACTCTCCCCGTGTGATCCTCGGAGTCTTTTCCTCCACCAGTGGTCTGAAAGCTGTGTGTTGAGCCCACAAGCAGAGAGGGGCTGGGCTATCAGGACCACGGTGTGGAGAAGAGCTTCCTGCGGATCAGGGGCACCTGTTTCGGACTTCAGGCGGGCGGGCCTGGTCAGAAGCTTTGAGTCTCAGCGGGTTCATCTGCATCAGCAGCTGGCGCTACCCCAGCAGTCAGTGGAGGAGTGGGATTCAGACCGGCCTCCCTGGTCCCCTCCAAGGCCTGCGTCATGGGGCATCAGGTGAGCTACAGCAGCGTGGTCCCCGAATCTCTGTGTGCGAGTACGCACACGTGTGTATGTGTGCCACGTGTACTAGAAAATCATGGTGTGAAGGATCTACACTCCTTGCCCACACTGCTTGGTCTTGGTTTCCGTGCTGGTCATCCTTTCCTTACCTGGCTTTGGAAGGCTGCTGGGGTTAGTGTTAAAGCATCTTCTTTGGTTTGTGCTTGTTAAGGGCCTCATCGGGCAGCCATTCCTGCCCCTCATGGATGAAGGGAGAGGGGCAGCAGGGCCAGGCCAGGCTTTAGACTTTAAATGAGGGCAAGGGCCAAAGGTCATGAAGCTACCTTGCCTCCACCCAGGGTCGCCCTCACCATGGGGCCATGGGCCCACCTTGACCATGGCCTAGAGGACAGAGCACCAGTTTGGAAGTCAGAGACATCTGGGTTTGAGTGCCAGTTTCTCCATCTCCTACCTGTGAACCTTAGGCACACTGCTAACCCCTTTTAGTCCCTGTTATTATTACTGGGTCAAGTGGGGAGAAAGGTCTGTGATTTGCAGGGGTTTTGTGAAGACTAATGAGTCCATGTACATAAAGATGCCTGGCACGTAACAGAGCCGCAGCCAGTGTGGTACCCTGTCTGAGATGACCTCCTCCTTCCCTGCCTGAAATTAAGAAAATCCTTATAAACAACTTTCCTCAGGCAGGAGATCCCCCATGGGGCCAGTGCCTTCCAGGGAGGGTGCAGTTTATCAGCAGAGCCTGACAGAATGGGCACAGAGGAAGTAAGTGTTCTGGAAGGCCAGGCTGTGCCAGGGCGGAACCCAGAAACAGGGCTTGGAACAAGGGCCCTGGTTGCTAAGGAGGCAGAAATGTGGAAGAAAGGAGGGGATCCCCTAAATGGGGGTGTGGGGCAGTGAGAAGCAAGCCCAGCCTCCTTTCTCAGTTCCCCAGGACACTGCTTCCTGCACCCTTGCTTGGGACCCTGAAAATTGAACCCACCGCACACTCTCCAAGCAAGGCTTCCAATCCCCAACAAGGACCCGTCTCCCCACCATTCCACTCACTACTTGTCCCCAGAGAAGTTTCCCAGGCGTCATGCCTCCAAGCTGAGGCCCCACCCAGGGAGCCACCCTACAGCTTCTCTGCGAGGACCCTTGGGCTGAGTGGTTACCGTTTCGGCTGGTAAGCATCTGGAGAAATCGTGGGCACTCCATTTCCACAGTCTGTCCCAGCGCAGAGGAGGGCCAGCAGCTCATGTTGTCCCACAGCCCCTCGCAGACTGCTAAGAAGGACAGCAGCATCAGACAGGAACGGAGTGTAGACCAGGGGCCGCCCCCACCACCCTGTCACCATCCCCAACGCCCTCGCCTGCCAGGAATTCCCATGAGGTACTGACTCCTTGAGATCAGGAACCAATGGTGTCTAATGTGCCTTTTCATCCTCAGGGCCTTGGCCCCTGCCATCGACATAGTAAGTGCTCAGTGTTGAAGACATAAAGGCAGGCAGGCAGGCGCACACAGCATCTCACATAAGCCTCAGGATGCAGGTGTGGATTTCTCTAGAGCCAAAGACGGCACATCTTGTGGCTCACCTTGCATTAAATGACTTAGTGGCGGTGGGCTTCTGTCCTGGCTGCACAGTATAACCCTCTGGGGAGCTTTAAAAACATACATAACTGGGCCCTGCACCCAGGGATCCTGATTGAATTGGTCTTGGGTGGGGCCTGATATTGTGTTAAAGCTTTCCAGGCAATTCTAACATGATGGCAGGGCTGAGGGCCCTCATCCCATGATTCTCAAACTTCAGCTTGCGTGAGGATCATTCAGAAGGCTTGCTACAACACAGAGACCCACTGCCAGAGTCTCATAGAGCCTGAGAGTGTGCATCTCAAACAGGGTGAGGCTGGGGCTGTGTGTCTGGGACCACACACAGAGAACCACTGCCCCGGCCAATGGAAGCGGCTACACCAGCGTCGCCACTGCATCTGTAGTAGGAATATTGTTGAGGATGTTGCTTTCCACGTCACGGGGTTCCCTTTATGAGGCCCCTCCCTGCAGGATAACCGGGTCCCAATGCAACGAGGAGCTGAACACATGGAAAACAGCTAGTGCATATCTATCTGTATAGACACTGAATCTTGAAGCTGTTTCAAGATTCTTGACGCTGGATTTGTGGCCTATTTCTGGAAACACTTTGAAATGAATCAAAAAGATTACTGGGTGTCTTCAACGCAAAATGAGGTCCTGCCTAAGCACAGCCTTCTGGTTTGTCTCATTCCGTGGGTCTCTGGCCTTTTATCATCTTTGAGCCATTTTGCAGCTCTACACCGTAGATAACTGATAGCGATGCAAATGATTCTTGTCCAAAGGCATGCAAATAGATTTTGTCCAATCGTATTTCATCTGGACAAAATTGTAATCGGCCCTATTTGTAAATTCATTTTAGCATTCTGCCTTGTATGTAAGGTGCTTTGAATTCTCCTATGAACTAGTGATAATATCTCAATGGTTCTCTCAGTAATTAAATAAAATATTTGGCAGGTATTCATTTTGTATTTGTACAATTTGCTTTTAAAAATTATTGCTTAACATAATCACCCACCAATTCTCTCAAAGTTGATCCCATTGCGGGAAACCCAGGGAAACTGCTCCTTGTGCCAGGCTTCTGGGGACCCATGCCAACTGGGAGGACATCACAAGGGGCAGGTGTGGAGGGGGCCGGAAGTAGAGCTGAGGTGACACCCATGAGGTGAGCAGTCACCCCCACTGAGTCTGGGGAGCACAGCACAGACCGCTCCACCCCAGAGCCCACGGGCCTTCAGAAAGAGCTGGGATTCCTGAGTCCCACTAACCTCAGTTCCAATCCTGCCTCACCACGCACTAGCTGCCCTTGCACATTCCCTCATCTTTTCTGGGGGAAACAGACGCCTTTCTCCTGAGGTTGCCGAGAGGGCGAGGTCAAACCCCAGGTCCAGCTGGCACTCAGAGGTGCTGGGGCAGGGCAGCTCCCTTCCCCACTGCCCCTCAGGCCCTTCCTGTGCTGTCTTGGCCCAGGAGGGTGGGCCAGGCGGCATCCTCTGAATTGCAGGGCAAGTTTTAGCTCCTGGGACTGGGAGATGGGTCTGAAGGGGTCATTGGATTGTCCAGAAGGCAAATTCCCAGCTTTTGTAAAGAGCAAGAGTCTCTTTTCAGGCACGAATACAAGCAGGTTCAAAGCATCAATATCCTCCTTAACACCTGTGTCCCCTTTATAAATGAAGTTCCCTGGTGACCTGTCCCACTTTAGAGGTTCTGGAGTACATCAGAATCACCTGGGAGCACGTGAACCATGCAGATCTCCAGGCCCCAAGAGATTCTAATTCAGTCATTCTGAGAGCAGGAATCTGCATTGTCATTACTCCCTAGTGGTGCCGCTGTACGTGGTCATTAGGTCTCGCTCTCAGACTCTCCACGCTGCACCTCCCTCCTGCCGGCACTGGAGGGCCCCTATTTCTGGGCTCAGACCTACCCTTGGCTCCCAGGAGAAAACCTGAGATGGTGAGATAGGCAGCCTCTCGAGGCCAGGGAAGGTCACTGCGGCCAGCACCTCTGCCTTGGTGCGTGGGTACAGACAGCTCCCCCACCCAGGGCAGAGAGCCCGCGAGAGCAGGAACCTGTCTGACTGCCCACTGCTGAAGGCCTGTGGCGAGATGGGCTGGGCATGGCGTAGGTACTCAACAAACGTGACAAACGAACAAACGAAGGGAGACGACAGAGCCTCTGGCTCCTGTACATTCCCTGCCAGGCATCCCTTGTACACAGGCTTTCACCTCGACACCCACTTGACTTGTAAATTCCACGTTAAGGTCCTGGCCTTCCAGCCCCCGCCTGGCGGCTCCGGTTGCGTGTGGCGGGAGTCGTCCTGTGCTTACACGCACAGCTCACTTAGTCTATAGCAGGGCTCCAGGGCACCTCTTTGACAAATGAAAGAATAAAGCAGTGAGGAGAAGTGAGTTCCTGGAGTCACGCAGCCAGGAAATGGAAGAGGAATGGAGGAGAGAGACCCTGGACACAGAGTGCAGGGTCTGGATGGGGCTCCCACAAGAGAGTGAAAGCATCTGTGGGACCAAGGACCAGGTGTCCGTGTCGTTCGAGGAACATGGGAAATGAGAAATACCCAGGGTATTCTGGAACCTTCACCCCACCTCTCACAGTGAGCCCCGGAAGAGGAGGGACTCGAGCTGCTCTCCATCTTGAGCTCCCCGCAGAGCACTGGGCAGGGTTCCACCACTGTCCAGGCGCTCCTCATCCAGATTCCAGCTGTGGACGCTGCCCACCAGGCCTGAGCAGGGTCTCCCGGAGCTCGCAGGCCCCCAGGTGACTCTGGCCTCCCCAGATGCCGTGGGATGATGCCGTGGTCCTGGGAGGGCCCTTACAGACAGCCCACCGTGCCTCTCCACTCAGAGCTGCTCCCGATCTGGGGTCTGGAGGATGAAGCTGACCCGGGGTCTCTTTCCTCTACAGAAGTCTCGGTGTAGCGGCAGGATGCCTCATTCACGGCACAGCCTCCTCGCCAGCTGGGCCGGCATCCCTTATTTCGGAAGCAGTGGGGGCACTTCCCCACCATGGAAAAACACAGGAGCCTCTTTTCTCACTTTGGGAGAAAGGATTCAGGGCTGCGCTGGCCAGGTCAGCCAGGGCGCTGGCTGATGTCACCAGCTCATGAGGCAGGATGACCCATGTCCGGCTGGCCAGACAGATGGGGAGGATGCCAGGGCGTCTGGCAGTCTTCCTGACCTGGGTCATGTCAGGCTGGGCCAACAGGGACGCTGGCCTGGTGCTGGCAGAAGGCAGGGTGGCAGTCGCTGGTGGTGAGGGGTGAGGGGGAGAGAGGAGCAGGCTCCCCTCACAGTAAGGGGGGTCCCCCTGCATGGGGTTCACTGCACACCCTTCATATCAGTCATGTAGAGAAAGGCTGGGGAAGGGGCCAGCCAGGCCCGTGCTGGACATGCATCAGACACTGTGTGCCCATAAGGGTCAGGTATGGTCAGTGCCCCACGGCAGGGATGAGGAACCAGGCTCCAAGAGGCAAAGTGACGTTTGCAGGGTGACAAGCTGATCCTGGTGGAGCTGAGATCCCACTAGCCTTCCCATTTCTCAGCCCAAGGAAGGGTCCCACCTGGCTGGCTGACCCCTGGTGGCTGCAGGCCTGGATGCTAACTCCACACGACATTGCTCAAGTCCTAAGCACTTGCGACACAGCCACCCGCTCCCAGCCTCGGCTTCACTGTCTGCACTGTTAGCTGGTCCACAGCACACGGCTCAGCTACAAGCATCTGGTCCTGACCCCAGCCTTCCCGGACCTCTTGCAGGGAGGGACACAGCACAGGACTCGGGTGGCTGTGGGATCCTGGTAGTTTTAGATCCAGAGCAGCAAAGCTCGCTGCCTGAGTTGGGGGTGAGGGGACTCCAAGGAACTAAGGGATCAAGGAGCTTTGTAAACAGGGCTACAGTTCCTGAGCCACTAGGGAGGCTCCCCGCCTCTGGAAAGGCGGGGCTGAGAGCAACACAAATTAGCTGCTGTGGGCGCATGCAGGGCCAGGGCACGGCGAGGGGCATGCCTCCTACCCTTCTGCCATCTCTGATCGTCCCCTGCCACCACTGACTGCTTGGCTGGGGAGGATGAGGTGGAAGGCTGGGTAAACAAGAAAAGACAACATCAGATCACAAATACCACCTGGGGGCACAGGGGGTGCCAAATACCCATGGCCCAAGAGGATAGCATGGGACACTGGGTTGAGGAGGTGGTGTGGTGGAGATAGACGGAGCTTTGGACCCAGATCTACCTTGGGCATGCCACTTACCTCCATGAGCCTCAGTTTCCTCATCTATAAAATGGGCGTAGTAACATCCCTCAGGTTTTTTGTGAGAATTAAATGATTTGTGTGTGCAGTGGAATATTTTCTGATCCATTAACCTTTGTTCTTTTTTTTCTTCTGGTATTTTTTTCCCTTTCTCTGTCCTTCCTCCTAAGATTACTGGTTCATGGTTTCAGAGGAGGCCAGGAAAACTTATCTTCCAGGTTTGGGTTTCCAAAGGCCCCTGGGGGGATGAAGAATAATTCTGGAGCAAACAAAATGCTTGGGAGAAAACAGAAAGGGAGCAAGACTTCCCTCAGACTGGGGAGACAGGAGGGGGAGTGATGAGCAGGATACAGGAGGTTCCAGAAAGAGGCACGAGGACCTGCCTCCCAGCCAGCCCGGATGGTGGGACAGCCCAGAGGAGAAAGGGTAGGGGGATGCGTCTAGATGGGCAGGACCACAGACAGCCTTGCAGAGCCCATGCCTCCTGGTGAAGCACAGAAGGGGCCATGGGGCCCGAGTCAGGCATCTCTCAGCCACCACTCTGTGGAACAAAGCTCAAGACCAGATGGGCTCCCCTGGGACACCATGGTGCTATGTGAATCTCTGAACCCCTGGGCAAGTTGCAGGGAAGATCCAGAAACTACCAAGGCTTAGGTTTCTGCCATCCTAGGAGAATGGAGTTACAGTTATTGAAAATGGAGAAAGTTCTATTTTTCCCTCTGGAGTTCGTGGACAAATAGTGGTCTCCTTTACACTTGTGAAGCCCCAGAGAGACAGTCTGTAACATCAGCTCCGTCTGCCCTGTCCAGCCGCCACATTACACACCCCCCCCCCCACCACTCGTGGAGAACTGGCCCCAGAGGCAGATCTGGTGGTGGGGAGGGGGCCGGAATAGGGGAAAGGTGATCTGCGAGGCAGGACAGCACCTTGGGGATCTCTTAGATCCACGCCCTCAGCCCAGAGCTTGGTGTACAGCCTGCTAACCGCAAGTCTGCCCAGCGTTCACCCAGAGCAGAGCAGCCATCCCCCAGTCCTTGATTTATTTATAAATGAGCTCAGATGGCCTGATGATAACCTGAGACTATTTCGGGAGCAATGTGTCAGGCTGCAGTGACATGGGTGCAGGATCAAGCCAGGCCCCCGGGGCCATGCTGGACTGCGCAGTGGGTCCTCTGTCCCTCTACGCCCCCTGCTAATGCGGATTACCAGGGAATCCAAGCGCCTCGTATCTTGCCCTGACCTGTCCTCTTCTAGCCTCTGCTTTGGCTAGTGTTAACTCTTTCCTCCTGCCTGGGCTGCCATATCCATCCCCAGACGCCTCCATGAACCAGCTCACCTCCACTCACCCTTCCTCCTCTCCAAGTCCCACAGTAGCTCAGCAGGAGTTCCTGCACAGTAGCCGGCTTCCTGGCTTCATCACACCTCCCTCTGCCTTTCTCAGCTCACCCCGGCCCCATTCCTAGGCCATCCAAGGGGCAGCCTGGAGAGTTTCCTTGGTTTTGCTAATGACCTGACCTATAGCATTTAGGTCAAGGAAGTGATGATAGTGATGGCTGGACCATACACAGAGGTGATCAGGCTCAGGTTAAGGAACTGAAGTCCCAGGGTGGCAAAGTGTTTGAAAACAGCACAGGAGGAACGGCTGAAGAGTCTGGGCATGTTTCTCTTTGAACCAAGAAGCACAACCATTCCATGGGATGACTGTCTTGGGAATAGTGAGTTCCCCATCCCTGAAAGTATTCAAGCAGAGAGGGCCACGGATTTAGGAGGCTGGGAAATGCTCCAGGCGTTGAATGGAGGCTGCACTAGGTGAGATGAAGGACCCTTTGAACCTGAGGCTGAGCGCCGCTTCCCTGGAGCAGGCTGGCTCATCCCCCTCCAGGAGGCCGCTTGAGGTGAGCGCTGAGCACTGTGCGCCGAGCCCTCTCCTTCCAGGGACTGTGCCCCGCCCTGCAGAATCCTCCTCACCCTCCCCACGAACTCTTCCTCACCTGGCCTAACGCGCTTCCTTTCATGCCCCCTCACAGTAATTAGAGATTAATTGGCATTGACAGTCTCTCTTTTTTCTAATGCAAATCCTTTCTTGAGAGGGTTAGAAATTAGTCAGTCACAGCTCAGTCTGGATTGCAAACTAGAAAATGCTCAGGGTTCAGAGTCAAAAGATTTGGCCTGAGTCATTTTTCAGCTCTGGGTGATCCTGGGCCTCTCAGAGCCTCAATTTCCTCATCTGTGAACTGGGGATAATAGTGGTACTTACTGCACAGTTTAAGAACTAAGAAAAAAAAGTCTCAAATGTTATACAAAGATAAGTTCCTTGTTTCTGAAAAATGAGCCCAGATCAGTTGTGCTGAGGAAAGGATGGGAGAAGTGAGCTGTGGGCAGGTTTGGGGGGGTGGTCCGGGGCGGGGGGTGGGGGGGGAGGTGTTTGGTTACCGAGGACCATCAGGACCCAGAAGGGACCAGAAGGGGAGCTGGGAATGCCTATTAGAGAAAACTGCGTTCGGCGCCAGCACATACATGTATGAAATATTGAGGCACGTGACAACACGGAGGACCCTTGGAAACATTGTGCTCGGTGGAAGAAGGCAGACACGAGAGGTCACATCTTGTATGATTCTACTTACAGGAAAAGTCCAGAGTTGGTAAATCCATAGAAACGAAAGGAAATTAGTGGATCCAGGGCAGGGTCGAGACGGGAGGATAAGAGTGATTACTTGGTGGGTGCAGGGTTTTATTTTGGGGTGATGAAAATGTTCTGGAACTAGATAGAGGTGGTGGTTGCATAGCGTGGAGGATGGAGCAAACACCACTGAATTGTTCACTCTAAAATTGTTAATATCATGTGAAATACATCTCAATTAAAAAAAAGCCCCCCCCCCCAATAAAAGGAAGCCAGCCCGTTCCCTCCTGCCCACCTTCTTCAGGAGGGGGCTACGAGCCAGCAGAGACAAGGAGAAAAAGGGCAAGGCATGTACCCATTTTGAAGGCAAGGACACTAAGGACAAGAGAGGCTCGGCGTCTCGCTCAAGATCACATAGCCCCTAAGTGACAGAGCAGCGCACAGGCCAGGTCTGCGTGGCTGCCAAGCCCACACCTTTCCTGCACCACGCCATTCTCTCTGGAACATTCTTCCCTAGGGAGAGCCAGCGCACTTCCACCAGCCAGCTCTGAGGAGGCATCAGCTTCTGTCAACGGAGCAATAAATAGCCTGGGAGAGCAGGCCCCGCAGCTATTAGGGTGACCCTCAAGTGCTCCCACAGACAGCTGGGAAGGCCTTGGCCGCCCAACCCGAATAGCTGAAGAGTTAATTTTTCATTTATGAGAAGTGTGCTGGGCTTGGTGACAGCTCTGTGAGTGGCGTTTCCTGTGACTTGTCGGGTGTTCAAACATTAACCACCCCCCCAGGGAGGACTCGGCAGCTTAACCATTAACCCCTCACCCCCAGCGGAGTCCCGCTGGCCCCTCTCCGCCTGGGGTGTCAGGACAGATCCATGTTGGGGACAGAGGGCCTGTGGGCCGGTGGGCCTTGGTGGCCTGGGGAATTCAGGAGTCACGCTCCTCAGGGGAGCTGCGGTGACCAGCAGGGCCTGGGCCTGAGTCCCGGGGCTGGGCCCGCATCCAGGTGGCCTCAGCCTCAGCCTGATTCTGACGGGGACACGACAGGCTGAGCCCACCGGCTACAGCTCTACCCCTCTGCCATTTCTGCTCCCTTTTCAGTCTTTGAGGGAACCGTCCCCCACAGCCACCACATCCATTCGAAACTCTGCCATGAATCTTTTGGCTGGTCTTTCTCAACCTCTCAGAAGAGCGAGCCTGAGGATTTTTCCAGCAGGCGAGGTCCTGGGACATCTTCTGCCTTAGGGGCTTTTAAACCAGATTTTCAAAGCAACGGACCCCTTTTCCTAAATGAAAAATGCAGAAGGCCAATATGCAAAGAAACCCAAGTGGCCTGAGCCATTGGTGGCAGGGGCAGGGCCAGCCTGGCCACCCTTTCACCCACCTGCCTGGTCGTCTTGGGTTCTGCCGCCAGGGCCTTGCCAAACACAAAATATTTGCCAAACATTTGCAAATACTGCAAACCCAGTGCAGCCCTTTTCTCACTGGAAGAGAGTGTGGTCCCGAAGAGGGGGGTGTGACCTGGCCTTACCGGGTCTCCTCTCTCTCCCTCAGGGAGCAGGAGGCAGAACCGGGGCAGGAGTCCCTAAAGAGCTTCCCCAGCCCTGGAGGCACAATTAGGACCACATGGGGGCCTCAGGGAAAGATGACCAGACCTGTTCCAGATCAGTCCACCATGGACCCGGGTACCAGCCTCCTCGACTACTGCAATGTGAGGTCGGCCTGGACAGGGTGACTGGGCAGGGTCCAGGGTGAGGAGCCCCGGGGCCGGGGCTGAGCCTGCGGTGGGCAGAGGGCCCAAGGGGCGCCCGCCCAGCCACTGCAGAGGCCAGCCCTGCGGCGCCACGGGGCGGGGGCAGAGGCCCCGGGAGAGGCTCCCCGCCACGCTGAGATCCCCGCCCTCACGGGCTCCCAACAATGTCATGAGGTCGTAAGGTTATCATCCCCATCCTAAAGTGGGCGTGAGCAGCGAAGTCCCTCGCCCAGGACCGCAGAGAGGCAGCAGGGGCGCTGAGACGGGCCCCGGCGCCCCTGCCCGGCAGCCCGGCCTCAGCGCGCGCTCAGCCCCGGATCCGGTGGGGAGCGGCCTGGCGGCGCAGCGCCCTCTACTGTCCTCCCGGCAGCAAATCTAGCCCGCACCGCGCGAGCCCCGCAGGAAAGTCGGGACCCCAGACGCTGAGCGGGAGGCCGCAGCCAACGGGGTCCCCGAAGGCCTGCGCGGGCCAGGCTAAACCTCTCCCTGCTCCTGTGGGAGGACACAGGAGGGCGAGGAGCTCGCCTCGCGGCGCCCAGGTCAGAACAGCCCTCCCTGGGGACATGGGCTACACCTCATCTAGTTTGCGACAAGTTGGGCAAGCTGGGAGCCACCCACGTCCTCTGTGGGGACCTCCGCTACCTCAAAGGCTCTGCCTCACCTCCACTCTCTCCTTGGGGCCAGCTGTCTTGTTTTCTCCTCTCTCCCTGCTCTCGGTCAAGTATCTGCACTCACTCATTCACTTAGGAAGTCATTCAACAAACACATACACCGAGTACTCAGTGGGTGCAGACCCTGTGTCACGCACTGAGGAGAAGAGGAAAGTGTCACAGTCCCTGCTTATGCTGAGGCGAGGACAGTCCAGCAAACACGGCTCAACGATGCTGAGCAGAAATGTGAGAAGGGGAGAAATGGAGGGCACTGCAGGGGTCAGGGTGGCCAGCACAACCAGCAGAGCCATGGGCTTTCAGGAAATCATTCCTGGAGGAGTCTAAAAAGGAGACTGGTTGGCAGAGTGAAGAAGAGGGAATAGTGTTGTAGCAGAGGGATCAGCATGTGCAAAGGTTCAGAGCAGGAGAGAAACGGACACAGTCAGGAAATTGTAAACAATTTGGTTGAGCCAAGTGGAAATATTTAGGGTAGAGGCATGGACAATGGCCAAGACAGGTGCTGGAATTCACCCCGGAACCAATGGAGAGCAATGGGACATTTTAAACACATCAGATGCTAATATTTAAAATAACTGTCTCTTCCTTCTCAGTGTGAACTGAAGTTTGCCCTCATCTCTCCAAGAGGCTGGGTGTTCTAGACCTTGTCTCTCAGGGCTAAATGAAAGCCCCACGCCCTGTCACTGGAATTTTAGGCATTCAGCTTGGGCACAGGCAGGCAGAGGGCAGCTATTAACTCTGCAGCACCCGAGGCTGGCCTTGTCGGTGCCTCACTCTCTGCTGTTCCAGACACAGTTTCTGGGGTAGAAGGAGGGCTCAGGAAATCAGGAGGCTCAGGCTCCATGGTGCCTACAGGGAACGCAAGACCACGGTCTGGCTCCCCACAAGCAGGTTTCATAGCCAGCAGAGGGAAAGGAAGGGCTCGAACTATGCGAGACAGTCATCCTGTCCCCGTCCCCCACGCAGGGGATGGTGAACTGGCAACAGCACATTGCATCGTCTAAACTGCTTGGCCTCTGCCACCGCTGACACCCTGATTTTCCTCCCGCCTCTGGCTGTTCCTGATGAGGAGTGCTGGGCATCTCCAGGCCCGCTCCTGGGCATCTCCTCTTCCTCTCCCACCGCATCCCCTAGAGCATCCTCAGCCTCACTGCCACCTGTCCAGAAGTTTATCCCTAGCCCTGGCCCCTCCTCTGCATTCTCAGGTCTACACGGCTAAAACTCAACTCGTGATCTTTGTCTCTTCTCCCCCAAATACCTGGTCTTCCTTCACTTCTTCCTCCAGTCACTCAGGTCGAACACTTGGGGGTCATCCTGGACATGCACTCTCCCACTTGGCCCCTGAGCCAATTCATCCCCTTGTCCTGTGAGTGTTGCCGCCTAAATAGCCTTTCCAAGTGTCCACCCCTCCACCTGAGGCCCCTCTGGAGCAGACCTTGCCGTGTCTCCTTGGTTTTCGTCTTTTCTGCACACGCCAAACTCACTCTCAAACACTGGCCCCTGAATTCTTTGTCTGGGCCTTTCTCCAGCCATCGGAGCCCACTGTGCCCCCAAGCACAGCAGGCTGGAAGTGCTAGGGAATCAATGCTCCCTCCCCAGAAGCAGCCCCAGGCTCTGACTGATGGAGACAAATACTCCAGCTCCTTGGCCACTTTGAGGTGCTTGTTCTCTTGGGCTCCTGAAGTTCCCCAGGGGGACAAAGCTCCCATTGCCCACAGCAATAGCCTGTTTACTGGCTTCTTCCCTTCTCTGATTAGCTTCCCAAATGCATACTAATCTTTCCTGGAATCACCTGCAAATAAACTACTTGCATTTGAATCCTCCTCCCAGGGCCTGCTTCTGGGGAACCCAAATGAGGACACCCTCTCTAGTCCCAATGACCATTATCTCTTGCCCAAACCGCCAGCCTCCCAACAGGCCTCTCTGAACTTACTCTTCTTCTGCAATCCGCCTTCCACACTGTGGCAAAGATGATCTTTTCATAATGCAGATGATCCCATTAGTCCCCTCGTAAGACTCTCCAGGGCTTCGCACACCCCCTCAGGATGAGGAGGAAAATCCTCCGTGTGGCCTCTGAGGTCCTCGGGCCTGTGACCCCGCTGCCTCAAGAGCACGTCCTGCAGCAGGCTCCCTCTCGACTGGACTCTAAGCTGTGTTCTGGCCACAGTGGCCTTCCTCAAATGCACCGGGGCCCCCTCCTGCCACAGGGGTGCCCCACTGTTCTCTCTGGAAACGCTCTTTCTCCTTCTCTTTGCCTAATAACCGTTATGCATCCTCACATCCCGGCTGAAACATCACTTCTTCAGGACAGCCTTCCCGGAGTTGAGGACTGGTCAAGAGCCCTCACTGCCTGCTTACACAGAGCCACATACTGCACTCTACTTAGCTCATTGCCGTCTTACATCAACTCGTGAGTATTTCATCAACGTCTCTCTCCACAAACAGTTTTAATGGCTGTGGCAGAGACTGTCTATTGCCCGTTCCCCTCTTCTTTCTCATTAACAGAACATGATTTTGTTCAAGGTGGCCACGTGCACAGCTAAAAATCTCCATCTCCAGCCTCAGTTGTAGCCGGGGGGTTGGGAGGGCCATGGAGTTCAGTTCTGGCCAGTGAAGTGTGAGCAGAAGTCACCTGGAGAGATTTAGGAAAGTTTGGCTTCCCGATACTTCTCACCCTTCCTTCTTGTGGCTTTCTTCTTCTTCCTGTCAGAAGCACAGGTACTGTCCTCTCCTCCCGGGAGGGGCAGCAGCCTTCTTACCACCATGAGGCAGACACCACACAGGAAGCAGAAAGAAGGAACATGGAATCTGACGACATCCTGGAACTTTGCACCAGTCCTGGACTTTTTGTAACGTGCAAACCGACTCCTATCGGACGAAGCTGGAGTACCAAGCTTCTGCCGCGTGCAGCAAAGTACATGCCTAAGTGATAAGAGAGGGCTCCACGTTCCTTATCTTCCCACCATCATATCCCTTATTCTCACCATTCTCACCTCGTAACAGTAAGTACTAAATAGTTTTTGAACGAGTGTTTTCAATATCACACCAGCTCCATAAAATAAATGTGGAAACTGAGGCCCCGAGACATTAAAAACTTGTTCAAGATCACACAGTCTGTCTAATTCACAAGCCTGGGCCTCTCCCCTCTTCTCCCTTTTTCTTTCTTTCTTTTTAAAAACTGAGGTAAAATTCACATGAAAGGGGGTGAGGCTGCCTCGCAGTTTCAGCTCACAAGGTATTCTGTCACCACTGCCACTACTGGTCAGACGGTTGTCTTCACGGAGCTGCCGAAGCAGGACAGGCAGGAGAGGGCCTCGGCAGAGGCAGGTGAGAGGAGGGAAGAAGCCGGCAGGCATAGCAGCTCTGGCGGAGGCTGAGCTCCTGGGAGTGTCGGCGCAGCCCCGTGGGTGGCGTGGGAGAGGAGTCACCGGCCTGGCCATGGTAGACAATGAGAAACTGGACAACCAACAGCTCGAGAATTTCAAGAATAAGAGCCATGCTTTAGAGAGAAAAGAGTATTGCAAAAGGATGTGCATGGCCGGTACACCCGCAAGCTGTATAACCTAGGTGAAACGGAGAAATTCCTGGAAACACCCACCTACCAAGATGGAAATATGAACTAACAGAAAATCCGATCAGACCTCTGACTAGCAGGGAAATTGAATTGGTAATTAAAAAATCTCCCAACAAAGAAAAACCCAGGACCAGATGGCTTCACTGATGAATTCTACCAACATTTACAGAAGAATTAACCCCAATCCTCCTCAAATTCTTCCGAAAACCTGAAGGAGGGAAGACTTCCAAAATCATTCTATGAGGCCAGCATTATCCTGACAGCAAAGCCAGACAAAGACACTACAAGAAAAGGAAATTATAGACAATATCCCTGATGAATAGTGAAGCAAAAATCCTCAAAAAAATACTAGCAAATGGAATTGAACAGCACATTAAAAGGATTATACACCATGACCAAGTGGGATTTACTCCTGCAGTGCAAGGATAGATTAACACACAGAAATTTCAGCATACGAAAATTGATCAAGGTAATACCCCACATTAAAGAATGAAGGACAAAACCCATATGATCATCTCAATTGATGCATAAAAACATTAGACAAGATTCAATACCCATTCATGATAAAAACATTCAACAAACTAAGAATAGAAGGAAACTATCTCAACATAATAAAGGCTATATATGAAAAGCCCTCAGCAAACATCATACTCAATGGTGAAAGACTGAACAGTTTTCTTGTAAGATCAGGAACAGGACAAGGAAGCCCACATTCATCACTTGTATTCAGCATAGTATTGGAAGTCCTAGCCATAGCAATCAGGCAAGAAAAGGAAATAAAAGGCGTTCAAATTGGAAGGGAAGAAGTAAAAGTTTCTCTGTTCACAGACAACATGATCTTAAATGTAGAAAACCCTAAAGATTCCACTAACAAATGGACTCAGCAAAGTTGCAGGATAGATACAAAGTCAGCACATAAAATTAGCTGCACTCCAATGCACTAGTGAGGAACAACCTGAAAAGGAAATTAAGAGACAAACCCACTTATAACGGCACAGAAAAGAATAAAATACTTAGGTATAAACCTCACCAACAAGGAGAGACACTTGCGTGCTGAAGACTACAAGCTGTTGCTGAAAGTAATTAAAGAAGACGCAAATACATGGAAAGGCACCCTGTGTTCATGGATTGGAGGACGCAATATTGTTATAATGTCAATGCTCCCCAGAGCAATCTACAGATTTATTTGCAATCTCTATCAAAATCCCAATGGCATTATTTGCAGAAATAGAAAACTTCATCCTAAAATTCATGTAGAATCTCAAGGGACCTAGAATAGCCAAAATAATCTCAACAAAGAATAAAATTGGGGTCTCAAGCTTCCTGATTTCAAAACTTATTACAAAGCTACAGTAATCAAAACAGTGTGATACTGGCATAAGGATAGATATATAGACCAATGGAATAGAATAAAGAGCCCACAAATAAACCCTCACCTATATGGTCAGATGATTTTTGACAAGGGTGCCCAGACTGTTCAATGGGAAAAAGATCGTTTTTCAGCAAATGATGTTGGGAAAATTGGATATTCGCATGCAAAAGAATGAAGTTGGACTCTCACCTTCTACCATATCTAACAATTAACTCAAAAGGGACCAAAGACCTAAACATAAAAGTTAAAACGATAAAATTCTCAAAGGAAAACATAAGGGGAAAGCTTCAGGAGATTGGATTTGGCAATGATTTCTTGATTCTGACACCAAAAGCACAGACAACAAAAGTGAAAATAGATACACTGGACTACATCAGATTTAAAAACTTCTGTGCATCAGAGGACACCATCAACAGAGTAAAACGGCAATCTACAGAATGGGAGAAATTATTTGCAAATCATATATCTGACAAGGACTTAACATCCAGAACAATAAAGAGCTCCTAAAACTCAACAACAAACAACCCTATTTAAAGAACTCCGACAACTCAAAAACAAACAACTCTATTTAAAAATGGGCAAAGGACTTGAATAGACATTTCTTCAAAGAAGATATACAAATGGCCAACAAACACGTGAAAAAAATGCTCCACATCACCAGTCATTAAGGAAATGCAGATCAAAACCACAAGGAGATATCACCTTACACCCTTTAAGATGGCTACTATCAAAAAACAAAGGAAGAAAGAAACAGAAAATAACAAGTGTTGGTGGAGATGTGGAGAAATCGGAGCCCTTGTGAGAATGTAAAATGGTGCAGCCACTGTGGAAAACAGTATGGTGGTTCCTCAAAAAACTAAAAATACAATTACCATATGATCCAGCAACTCTACTTCTGGGCATACACCCAAAGGAATTGAAAGCAGGGTCTCAAAGAGTGATTTGTACACCCATGTTCACAATAGAATACCAATATTCACAATAGCCAAGAGGTGGAAGCAACCCATCCACGGATGAATAGATAAAGAAAATGTAGTGTATACCCGCAATTCAGTGTTATGAAGGGAAATCTTGCCATGTGTTACAGCATGGATGAATGGATACACAAAGCGTAGTAGAATATTATTCAGCCCTAAAGAGGAAATTCTGATGCATGCGAAATGGACGAACATTGAGGATGTTAGGCTAAGCGAAATAAGCCAACCACAGAAAGACAAATACTGTATGGCTCCACTTACATGAGGTACCTAGAACAGTCAAATTCATAAAAACAGAAAGGAGAATGGAGATTTCCGGGGGGGAGGGGCAGGGGAACAAGGGGGTTGTTGTTAATGGGTACAGAGTTTCAGCTTGGCAAGATGAAAAAAGTTCTGGAGACTGGACGCACAGCCATGTGAATATACTTAACACCACGTACTGTACATTTGGAAATGGTTAAGACGGGAAATTTTATGTGTATTTTACCACAATTAAAAAGAAAACAAAATGAAGCGCTGACAACACCACACGCTGGCGAGGATGTGGAGCCACAGGAGCTCTCTTTCGCTGCTGGTGGGGACCAAAGTGGCGCACCCACTCTGGAAGACAGTGTGGTGGTTTCCTATAAAACTCAACATGCTCTTACCATACGGGCCGGTAACTGTGCTCTTTGGTATTTATCCAAATTAGTTGAAACCTTATGTCCACATGAAGCAGCTTTATTTACAATTGCCAAAACTTGCAAGCAACCGAGATGTCCTTCAGAAAGTGAATGGATAAATAAACTGCGGTACATCAGACAATGGAGTATCATTCAGCACATGCAGAAGAAATGAGCTGTTGAGCCATGAAAAGACATGGAGGAAACTGTAAATGTCTATTTCTAGGTGCTTTCCCCTTGTTTTCCTCTGTGCTCCACCTGTTCCTCAGGGCAGAGAAGTACTCTGTATGATAATATAATGGTGGGTACATGTCATTATGCATTGGTCAAAACCCACAGGATGTATACATCAAAAGTGACCCTAAAGTAAACTATGGGCTTTGGGTGATGATGTGTCACTGCAGATTCATCAGTTGTAAAAAATGTCCCACTCTGGAGGGGGATGTTGATCGTGGGGGAGGCTGTGTCTTTGTGGAGGAGCAGGGAGTGTATGGGAACTCTGTACTTTTTACTCAATTTTACAGTGAGTTTTTCTAAAAAGTAAAGTCTATTTAGAAAATTCATATAACACAAAATTAACCATTAGTCATTTTAAAGTGTGCAATTCAGTGGCATTTGGTACACTCACAGTATTGTGCAGCCATCACCTCTATCTAGTGCTAAGACATTTTCACCACTACCAAGAGGAAACCCCTGTGCAGTCACTCCCCATTCCCCTACCACTCAGCCCCGAGAACTACTAGTCTAATTTCAGTCTGTGTATTTGCTGGACATTTCGTATAGATGGAATCATGCAATACATGGCCTTTTGTAACTGGCTTCTTTCACTTAATATGTTTTCAAGATTCATCCATGTTGTAGCATGTATCAGTACTCCATTCCCTTTTAAGACTGAATAATGGTCCATTGTATGTACATAGTACCACATTTTGATTATCCATTCATCCACTGACAGACACTTGAGTTGTTTCCACCTCTTGGCTATTGTGACTAGAGCAGCTACAAACATGCGTGGACAAGTCTTTGTTCGAAGACCTGTAACAGATTCCTCTCTTAATGCTACACCGCTCCTTACCTTTAGATGAGGGAAAGCAAAGAAAATAAGCTAAGGAAAGGAATAGAAATAAAATTAACATTTAAATATTAATTAATAATTTTAAAATCTCGATTAATGATAATTAATATTTAAATTAATATTTGAGAAACGCCTGTATTTAACATACTGTATCTCATGTATCATTATAATGCTGAAGTAGACATTATCACCTCCATTTCATAGATCAGGAGGCCGAAGGTCAGAAGGTGAAATAATTTTTCCACAGTCACCAGCCTGTAAGGGTCAGCCAGCATCAGACCCCAGGTTTTTCTGACCCCATGCTGCCTTTCCCACTACCTCATTCATCAAACTGGCAGTGAAGGTGAAAGAACGAATGAGAGGTACACGGCCTTGACAAGTAATTCTCCCCTTGGTGAAGTCATCATGCAGTGTGGTGCATCAAGCTAATGGTACAAACATCCTGGCTGTATCCACAAGCCCAGAAAAACAAACAGTTGTGATGGCTTTTTGGGTGTGTGTAGACCGCTCATCAGGATCACTCTAGACCCTTCCCCCAGCTGATTATCTGAATGAATACAGCTGGTCCAGCCCCCGACATCCCCATCCTGGCCTAGACAACAAGCTTCCCCCGACCCACAGGGACTGGACATGATCCATGTCCAAGAGTGGACTAAGGTGAGCCACGTACCTGGGGTTGGCTGCTCCACGCCCAGGTCTCCTGTCCTGTCTTTGGAGAGTTCCTGCTGGCACTGCTCCCGTTCCTCCCGCAGCACCCGCAACACGTCACACAGTCGGGGGAGGGCTCCGACCTGCAGGTCCAAAACCAAGAATGCCCATCATTGTCACTAACTCAATTCTACCACATGAGGACTTCCTGTGAGCAGGAATGGGGCTGGACCATGGGCATTCAAATGAGGAAGGCAAAGCCGCCACCTGCAAGGAGCTGCTAATCCGCAGCGAGGTGGACGCAGCCACTCCTGGGAGAGAATTCACAACACAGCTGGGACAGCTGGGACACTTACACAATCTGTGGCTTGTCTACTGCAACTCTTGTTCTTAAGGTTATCGAGGCTCCTGAGTCCAAGGAGCAGTTTGCTTTCTGGGCACCTTACTGTTAGTCTGTAAGACTTCATTTATTCCACTCCAACAGTGCTTATTTCTCAGGTTTCGTGAGCTTAGTTTGGTTCAGACAAGGTCTTTGAAACCTGCCCATAACCATCTCTCTGTCCGACGGAAGAGAGCATCCATCCCACCCAGACGAAGAGCAATGGCTGGGAGGAGCTGGACAGGAGGGTGGAGGGAGGACTGGCATGCAGTCTTGGCCTCCTCGCTTTTCTGGAGTAGATTTCCAGAGCATGGCTCCAGTATCTCATCTGTGCCAGAGACTTGATAAATACATGAGTGAATGAATGAATGAGCAACTGCACACATCAATGAATTGGACCCTTTACTTTTTACAGAGTATGGAATTTTAATATTTTACAGAGTCTTTTCATGTACATTAACTTATCCAATTCTCAAAATAACCCTGTAACGAGAGAAAGAAAAGGAAAGTGAGGCCCAGGGTGGTTAGAGGATGTAACCCAGGTCGTAAACCCAGGACTCCAATTTCAGAAACCAGTCTTCTGAGAGGTCAAAAACTTGGTTTTATATCCTTTTTTCAACCTTACATTAATGCTTTGTAGATGGAAATTCGACCATAATGGAGCAGGAGAAGTCCCCAGGGACAAGGCCATACTCCAAAATGGCCCAAGTAAACAAAAGCTCTGGGCCACAGAAGGGCAGCTAAGGTATTCAAATGATTCCAAAGGCAAACATAAATCGTGTCCTGATGACCTGCTGTTGGGGAGCGTCCATGTCTTACCACCCTTCACGAAAGTAGTCAGAAAGGATCCGTTCTTCTCCCATCACTACCTCACACCAACTGGCTGGGTTTGTGGTCCCCACGAGACATACACATCACCTCCCCTGGCCCAGAGCCTGTGATCAGCCACAACAGAGCTGCTGCAGAAATGCCTGCACCCATCCAGCTCTAAGATTTTATATATATATAATATAATGTAATATATAATATAAAATAATATAATATATAATATAGTATATATAATATATAATGACAAGGGCATGTTGACAGTTAAAAGGGTGAGAAAAGATATATTATGCAAACATTAATTAAAGAAAGCAGGAGTGGCTGTATTAATGTAAGATAAAGAAGACTGTAGAGCAAAAACAATGACCAGAGACAGAGAGAGTCATTACATAATGGTGAAAGGAACAATCCCTCAAAAAGATATCGTAATCCTAAATGTGTATGCACCAAACCACAAAGCTGTGAAACACATGAAGCAAAAACTGATAGAACTGAAAGGAGAAATAGATCTACAATACAGTTGGAGACATCACAGCCCTCTCTCAACAATTGATAGAACAGCTAGACACCTGAAAACCAGCAAGGATCTAGAAGAACACTATCAACAAACAATCCAATCAACATTTATAGAACACCTCATCCAACAACAGCAGAACATACATTTTTATCAAGTGCCCATGGAACATATACCAAAAAGACCATATTCTAGGCTATACACAAACTACAAATTAAAAAAAAAAACCTGACATCATACAGAATATGTTCTCTGACTGGAATGGAATAAAACTAAAAGTAAATAACAGAAACATAACAGGAAAATCTCAAAATTCTTGGAAACTAAGCAACATACTTCTAAACAATCCATGAGTTCAATTTTTGAAAATCAATCAATGTAATCTACCATATTAACAGGTAAAGAAGAAAAACTACACGATCACATCAATCAACGCAGAAAAAGTATCTGACAAAATTCAACATCCATGACAAAAACTCTCAGAAAAATAGGAACAGAGTAGAACTTCCTCAACTTGATAAAGAGCATCCACAAAAAACCTATAGCTAAATTATACTTAATGTTGAAAGACTGAATGCTTTCTCCCTAACAATGGGAATGAGGCAAGGATGTCGACTCTCACCATTCATATTCAAAATAGTACTGGAAGTCCTGGCTAGTGCAATAAGACAAGAAAAGGAAAACACAGGCATACAGATCAGAAAGGGGGAATATCTATCTGCAGATGACATGATTGTCTATGTAGAAACTCCCAAGAAATCTACAAAAAAGTTTCCTACTACTGAGTTCAGCAAGATCTTAGGATATAAGCTAAACATATACAAATAAATTGTATTTCTATACACTAGCAAGGAACACATGGACACCAAATTAAAGATCACTTACAATCAATTAAAATAAAGGAAAAATAGGTGTAAGTCTAACAAAACATGTATAGGACTCGTATGCTGAAAACTGCAAAATCCTGATGAAAGAAACCAAAGACGTTCTAAATAAATGGAGAAATATATCATATTCACGGACTAGAAGACTCAGCACAGTAAAGATATCAGTTCTCCCAAAACTGATACACAGGTTTGACACAATTCCTATCAAAATCCCAACAAGCTTTTCGGAGATATAGACAAAATTATTTTAAAATTTATATGGAAAAGCAAAAGAAAAAGAGTAGTTGAAACCTTTTTTTAGAAATAAAATATTTATTCATAATTGCTAAAATTTGAAATCAACCTCTTATTCAATTGGCCAGTGGATAAACAAACTGTGGTAAATCCATAATGGGAATACTATTCAATGATAAAAAAATCCATAATTGGAATATTATTTCATGATAAAAAAGCTATTAAGTCATGAAAAGACATAGTAGAACCTTAAATACATACTGCTAAGTGAAAGAAACCAATCTGAAGAGGGTACACACTGTATGATTCCAACCATATGACAGCCTGGGAAAGGCTAAACTATGGAGACGCTAAAAGATCGGTGTTGCCAGGGGTTCAGGGGAGGGAGGAGGGCGCGAGGATGAACAGGGAGAACACAGGGGATTTCTAGGACAGTGAGCCTATGCTGCACGATACTGTAATAAAGGATACATTGTTTGCTATACATTTGTCAAAACCCACAGAATTTACAACACAAAGAATGAACCCTAATTTAAACTATAGACTTTAGTTAGTGTTTCAATACTAGCTCATCAATTGTAACAAACGTACCACATTAATGCGAGACATTAACAATAGCAGACATTGGAGAGGAGGGGTTAAGCGGGTAAAGGGGAATTTTTTGTACTTTTTGTTCAATTTTTCTTAAACCTAAATCCACTCAACAAAATAAATTGTATTAATTTAAAAAAATTAAGTGGGAGGAATCAGTTTACCTAATTTTAAGACTCATTATATAGCTACAGTAATCGAAATAGTGTGGTATTGGTAGAAGAGTTGCAATGGTGCTGGAGCAACAGGACATCTACACAGAACAAAACAAACCTTGAGCTAAGTCTTACACCTTACACAAAAATTGCCTCAAGTTCATCGTGGACTTCAACGCAAAACATTAAACTAAAACTTTTAGAAAAAAGCATAGGAGAAAATCTTCAAGATGTAGAGCAAGGCAAAGATTTCTTATACTTGACACCAGAAGCATGATCCATGAAAAGAAAAGTTGATAAATTGGATTTCAGAAAAATTAAACATTTTTGCTCCATGAAAAGCCGTGTTAAGAGGATGAAAAGACAAGCCACAGACTGGGAGAAAATATTTGCAATCCACATAACTGAGAGAGGACTAATATCTAGAACATATAAAGAACATTCAAAATTCAATAGTAAACAAAAATCTAATTAGAACATAGGCAAAGACATGAAGAGACATTTCACAGAAGAAGATATACGGAGGCAAATACGCATGTGAAAAGATGTTCAACTTTATGAGCTATTAGGTAAATGCAAATTGAAACCACAATGTGATATCGCTACATGCCTGTCAGAATAGCTAAAACAAAAAATAACGGTAAGTTTGTGGAGACAAGAGACCACTCACATGCTGCTGGTGGGAATGGGGAAAGGGAAAACCACTCCGGAAAGCAGGTTGGCAGGGCCTTAAGAAAAGCCATACATGCAACAATTCTATGACCCAACAATTGTGCTCCTGGGCTTTTATCTCAGAGAAAGGAAAACTAATATGCATGCAAAAACTGCACACAAACATTTATAGCAGTTTTATCCATAACAGCCCCAAGCTGACACAATCCAGATGTCTTTCAATGGTAAATGGTTAAACAAACTATGGTACACCCATACCATGGAATTCCACTTAGCAGTAAAAAGGAACAAACTGTTGATACATGTACCGACCTGATGAATCTCCAGAGACGTATGCTGAAGGAAAAAAGCCAATCCCCAAAGGTTACAGACTATAGGATTCCATTTATATAACATTCTTGAAATGACAAAATTATAGAAATGGAGAACATGTTAGCGGTTGTCAGGAATTAAGGAAGAGGTGGGAGTGGGAGAGAAGTGGGTAGCATCCGTGGGGTAATAGGAATGTTCAGTACGTTGCCCGTATCACTGTCAATATTGTGGCTGATCAATCAAACCCCAGCTCACTTGCAAACACTGAGAGAAATAAACATTTATTGCTGTATGCCGCTGAGATTTTTGTTATTGTTATGCAGCATAGCTGATTGACAGAGGGTGGGAAATAGATTCCAGAGCTGCATCAATGTGTGTAGACAAGGAGTGAAGTTACCCCAAAGTGAGTGGCAGTTTCCATGGTTGGAGATTGAAGAAAGGTGTACGTCAGCAAAGAGGGCTCTTGAGAGCAGCAGAGCAAGATTAGAAATGGGAGAACACCTACAATGGGAATCTCCCTCCAAGAAAATTCAACTTCCTTAGTGATTTCCCCTGGGACTACAGAAAAAATAATAATCAGAGGACAGTTTAACTTTTTCTTCTCGTCCTACATTTCTTTTTTGTTTTTAGAACTAGTAAAATACACATAACATAAAATTTGCCATTTTAACCCTGGTTTAAGTGTACAATTCAGTGACATTAAGTACACTTACAGTGTTGTACAATTATCACCACTATCCATTTCCACAACTTTTTCAACATCCCAACAGAAACTCTGTATCCATTCAACAGGAACTCCCCATTGCCTCTTCCCCCAGCCCCCGATAACCGCTGTTCCACTTTCTGACTCTATGAATTTGCCTATTCCAGGTACTTCATATAAGTAGAATCATACAATATTTGTTCTTTTGTGTCTAGCTTATTTCATGTCCGTGTTGTAGCATCTGTCAGAATTTTCTTCCTTTTTAAGGCTGAATATATATATACCACATTTGTTCATCCATTCATCTGTTGATGGACACTTGGGTTATTTCTACCTCTTGGCTATTGTGAACAATGCTGCTATGAACATGGGTGTACAAATATCTCTTTGAGTCCCTGCTCTCAATTTTTTTGGGTGTATGCCCAGAAGTGAAATTGCTGGATCATATGCTAGTACTGTGTTTACTTTTTTAAGGAACCACCAAACTGCTTCCCATAGCAGCTGCGCCGTTTTACATTCCCACCAGCAAGGCGCAAGGGTTCCAACTGCTCCACAACCTCATCAACCCTTGTTATTTTTCTGTTGTAATAACAGCCACCCTAATGGGTGTGAAATGGATCATCCCACATTTCTTTTACACTTGATCCTTTCATTAAAATTTAATAAACCAAGATAATACTGTGTGGTGGTGGCATGCCAACGAAAGAAATACGAGGTGTCCACTGATGTCTGTGTGACAGCAACAGTGGTCTGCTGAAAAGACTGAGTCCGTGGCTTCCAGATGGTGACCAGCCATGTGGAAGTGAAGGAGTAGGCCCTCAAGGTTGCTGGGAGCGGCTGGGAGTGCTGCGCGTTCAGTGGAGCAACCACTTGTAAGATGCCTTGGTGAGGGAACGAATGGGAAAGAAGCTCCCTTATTATCTAAATCAACCTAGAGAAGGGGAGCAGAGGTCGATATTTAGTAGCCATATGCATGTATATTTATACATATATTTCCATATACTTATTAAATTTAAAAATATTAATATAATTTTACTTAAAATTCACATGAGACAAATGAAGATGAAAGAATTGTTAAAATTTATACAGAATTTTCCTCAAAATGAGAGCTATTAGTCCTTAAAAGTTCCCTTTAAACAGTTTTTTTTAAAAATTGAGTTTGTATAAGTATTTTTTTAAGAAAAATTTTACTTGTACAGTATTAGTACCAAAGTGTTTATAATGAAAAAGAGCAATTCCCTTCCCTAATCTTATCTGCTCTCTGGAGTCAACTGTTCTCAACTCCTTTTAGCTGTTTATTTTCATTTGTATCTCCAAATTTTAAAATGACATTCTTATACTGCTATTTCTGGTTTATTAATGTGAAACATTATCAAAAACTGTCTGCGATGGAAGATAAAGATTTAGACATTTTTAAACCTCCCTACATATACTTCTCTTCCCCATATAGTGCAGGTCCTTCTCTTGATTTAATTTTCAGTTAATTGAACGGTTGGTATTTATAATGACTTATTTTGACTATGAAATATTGTTCACTGCTGAGTCTAGTCATGTAAAATGATTATGTCTCTTTTGTACATTTTGTTTTTCCTGAGGTCAATGATTACTTTGTTTTTTCATTTGATTAGTTTTTGACGTACACTTGGCTAATTTTTCCAAGTGCTCCCACAGCTCTGTTAGCCATCGATCAGAAGTTCTATTTGTTTTACCTCTGGCGACCTCTCTGCCACAGTCCCCCTGCCTCTGCTCCAGTCTGGGCCTGTTGCCTGGCTGGGCTTTTGAGTATCTTCTCCCCAGCCCTCCTGGTTAGGGTCCCATTTCCTAGATCCACATCTTTTTCCTTGCTTTACTTCCTTGTTTTACAGAAGCACATGCTCTAGTAACTTGGTGAGAAAGCATGCACAGGAGGTAACTTTTTCAATCTTTGCAGGAGTGAAAAATCTTTTATCAATTTGATTAATTACCAAATTAACTAATAATTTGGGCAGAGAATTCTAGGTTGAAAATAATTTTCCTTCCAAATTTTGAAAGCATTTTTCTTTCTCTCTTCCTGTGTTGATAAGAAATCCAATTCTGATTTCAAACCTTCTGTATGTGACTTTTTTTTTCTGTCTAGAAATATTTAGGATTTTTCTTTGTTTTTAGTTATTTTAAAATTCCTTGAGGCAAGGGTTCTTTTTTAATTCATTGGCTAGATACTCAGTGGGTGTTTCCATGTGAAGATTTGTGTTCATTTCCGGGAATTTTTACAATATGATGTTCTTTATTTTAGTATTTCCTCCCTTCACCTCCCCTATTCTGTCTTTCTGGGATCCATGTCAGTTGAATGATGGACACCGTGGATCAGTCCTTTAATCTTTTGACCTTTCTCTAATCTTCCCTACCACCCTGTCTGCTCTGTGCTTGGGGCCTTCCCATGGTGCTTTGAGCCAACTGGACAGTTTCTCGTCGACGCCCCCTCCACACACTGTAGGCATATAGGTTGTTATTTTTCACGTACTGCTGCCACTACTTCATTCGCTTTCCATTTCCCAAAGATTTCCTGAAATCTCTGCTTCATTGTTGTCTCTTGTCTTGTTTTCTGACTCTGTGGGTTTACACCCTTTTGACTCCTTTACTGTCATTTTAAGGGAGTTCCCGGGGCAGAATAGATAAACACATATGGTTAGTCTGCCATTCTAAACTGGATGTCTCAATGTGATATTGTGATATAATAAGAAACATATATTTGGTCTTTGTCCCTGGTTCCTGGCAAAGTCATCCTAAAACCCTTGTAATTTCCTGAGTGATGGGGGTGAGAGGAGCATCTTTTTTTATAATATTTGGTCTTGGTCCCCAGTTCCTGATACAAGAGCTTCTAAGATGCTTGGAATCTCCAAAGTGAGGAGTGACCTCTTATACGTTAATAAGATGACTGGTGGCTGGGGCCCCTAGATAACCTCAGCATGGCTCTGGTCACCACAAAGACCAACCATGTGGTTAGAGGGTTGGAACTTTCAGCCTCACCCTTCCAACCACTGGAGAGGAGAGAGGGGCTGGAGATTGAGTTAATCACCAATGGTCAATGATTTTATCAATAACGACTATGAAATGAAACCTCCATAAGTACTCTAAGCAACAGGGTTCAGGAGCTTCCAGGCTGGTGAATATATCGAGGTGCTGGGAGGGTGGCGCACCCAGAAAGGGAATGGGAGCTCCGTGTGTCCCCTTCTTTGTCCTATGCGTCTCTTCCTCTGGCTGTCCCTGAGTTACATCCTTTATAATAAACCATTAATAGTAAGTGAAGTGCTCTCTTGATTCTGTGAGCCATTCTAGCACATTATCGAACCCAAGGAGGGGGTCATGGGAACTCCCAATTTATAGCTGGTCAGTCAGAAGTTTGGGTGGCCCGGACTAGGATTGGTGTCTGAAGTAGGAGCAGTCTTGTGGGACTGACCCCTTAACTTGTGGGGTCTGTGCTAACTCCAGGCAGTTAGTGTCAGAACTGAAGTGAACTGTAGGACACCCGGACACCCAGCTGGTGTCTGGAGAGTTGGTTGTCAGTGTGAGGAAAAACCCTGTATATTTGGTGTCATAAGTGAAAAGTTTTGAGTAGAAAATAAGTTGATACCAAGAATTGGGTGCTGTTTGGTGGTAAAAATAGCACTCCAGACCTAAGTACACTTAAAAATATGTATTCCCCATAAATTTAATGAGATTGCCAGAAAAATATTTACTAAATAGCACTTTTCTTAATATTTTAATTAACCAAAAAGACACATTATGTACACTTTCCTCTTTAGTTTCAGAGTTTGAGTCTAAGCGATCTTTACATCTGGAGTTTTTAAAATACTGCTAAACTCACGTCAAAGTCTGGCTTTTTAAAATTTGGACCACAAATTTTTCATATAATTTTTGTCTTTTCCTGAAATTTTTAATTAAATTTTTTTTTTTTTTTTTTTTTTTGAGGAAGATCAGCCCTGAGCTAACAACTGCTGCCAATCCTCTTCTTTTTGCTGAGGAAGACTAGCCCTGAGCTAACATCCATGCCCACCTTCCTCCACTTTATATGTGGGATGCCTGCCACAGCATGGCTTGATGAGCAGTGCCATGTCTACATTTGGGATCCGAACCGATGGACCCCAGGCTGCCAAAGCGGAACATGCGAACTTAAGCGCTGTGCCACCGGGCCGGCCCCTAAATTTATTTTTTTGTTGATCACAAAATTCATAGGCCTTCACCTCATCAACTACATATCATATGTGCACTCCAAGGTTCCGACTGGAACAACACTGTATAATATTGCCAACCAACTGCTCTGGGACTTTCTTCAAGGAGCCCTTTGACTTTCTGTGTTAAATCCTTTCTAGTTGCAGAACTGTGGAACTGATACCTGCCCATTGCCATCCTGGGCAAATTCCACTTTTTTTCTCTCATATTTTAGATTTTGTTTTGGGTTTGCTGGGATAAAACCTAAGGTAATGTTTTAGAAAAGGCAATTAAGTTGTAAACTCTCTAAGTTACATCTCATAGTATCTCTATAGGGAGTGTCCCCTTTGTCTCTCTCAGCACCTAGTCATGGCTGGCTCACTGTAGTGCACAAGGTCACACCTGTTGTTTGGTGACTGTGTGACTAGCTTCCATCATCCCTTTCTTTGGGGATTTTCTCAGAGGATGGACATATTTTGAGGTGTCTGCTCAGCCTATCTGCCAACAACTCCTCTCTGGGAAGGACCCCTTCAGCCTGAGGTAGGTTAGTTTATGTCGTGAGGTTCCATCTTACTGATCAGACCAACAGAGAAAAGCTAACCCAGTTTGGGGCAATCTGCTTTCTTCTCTTGGCTATTTGGTATTGGAAAGGGAAGTAAGGTCAATCTCTTGTATCCTAGACATGCAAGCTTGACAGCCATGGGGTGGCCATATTCTATCCTTTAGAAAGCAACAGAAAAATCCAGCCTGCAGAGAGAGAATAACGAAGCAGATCCTGAAATAAGACATGAAAGATGTCAGGAGAGAGTTCTGTTAGCTATTTTAGAGTTTAATTTTAGATTCTTAAATCTGAAAAGGTAAAATCTGGGAGGAGATATAACAAAAAGCTACTGAATTATGCAGACGGTGGACAGACTCAACATCACTTTGCATATCTCACTTTATAATTACTTGCCTGCCAACTTGACACTGGAAAGAAATAATTTCAAGGGTAAAAAAAGGAAATACTAGTCTAGTTTATACAATGAGAAATAAGAAGAGAGAACTCATCATCACACAACCAGTTCAAAATGAAAAATTTCATCAAACATTTATTGGGCACCTACTGTATGCCCAGCCATCTACTCATCACCAGGGACACAAAGGTGAATGAGACACAGTTCCCGCTCTTGAAGCTCATGGTCTCCAGTGGGGTACAGAGAGGCAAACGACCCAAGCGCATGGTGAAGGCAGCAACCAGATCACAATGGACCAAAGGTGGCAGCAGGGGACTGTGGGAGGTGGCTCCATCATTTAGACAAGAAGTGAGGATTGTTGAACCCAGAGCAGCAACACCGGCAGCATCCCATAAAGAAGAGGGCCCAGATGTGACAGTGAGTAGGCAGGTTCTGCAAGAGCAGGCAGTGGACTGAATGTGGGGGTGAGGGCAGGGGACAGTGTGACCCCGTGAGTCTGGAGTGGGTGTCTTAATAGTCTCAAGAACAGTGAAAACAAGGAGAAGAGAAGAAGGCTTGGGAGTTGGAGTAGGATAAGTCTGGAAGGTTGGACTTAGGACACGGTGGGACTGCCAAGGAAGGTCACATGGCAAGAGCAAGCAAGGGCCAGAGACAGAGCCTGGGAGTGACCCTCACAGGGCTGCGAAGACGAGGAGGAGGACAACACGAGACGCAGCACAGGAACAGGAGACTGGAAGAAGCAGAGGCCAAGGGAGGAAGGGGAAAAGAGGGAGTGGCCTGTCACCAAGTGCCACGGAAAGGCTGGGGTCTCCTGCCCCACTTTGCCCAGGACGGTGTATGCCTGCTTTCTTGATGTCATTATTCACCACGTCCCGTCTCTCTCCTAAATCATGTGCTCACCCTAGGTAGGACCAGGACTGGAAAGTGTGTAGTGAACGTGGCAAAATAAGGCCACACATGAGACTGACTTCAGTGTGGGATGAGGTGGGAACCAGGTTGCAGCGGGCTGAGAAATGAGCGGAAGTGGAAGCAATGATGGTGGGCGCTTCTTCCGAGAAGCTGCTCATCAAGGGGCAGAGGTGGAACTGTGGCTAGAAGCCCAGAGCGCAGAGGGAGGGCTCTTTACTGCCTGGGCTGGACTGACTTGGGCAAGTGGACCAGCTGATGGGGAAAAGTGGGTCAAGAGGAAGACTGTGATGTTGGGCATGATGGCTGCATTGTTCGTCTCGGAACGGAAGTCCCTGTGAAGGGCGGGGGGGTGGGGGGTAGAGATTGGGAGCACAGGTGTAGGGACTCTCCTGGGCAGGAGGAGAGCCTCTCTTCCACTGGGATGGTGTTATGGACTGAATGCTTGTGCCCCCCCGCCCCCAAATTCATATATTGAAGCCCTAACCCCTCAGTGTGGCTGTGTTTGGAGATAGGGCCTATAAGGAAGTAATTAAGGTTAAATAAGGTCATAAGGGTGGGGTCCTGACCTGATAGGATTAGTGTCCTTGTAAGGAGAGACACCAGAAAGCTCACTCTCTGTCTCTCCGTACCCACCCAGAGGAAAGGCCACGTGAGGACAAAGCAGCCTCCTGCAAGCCAGGAAGAGAGCTCTCACCAGAACCCAGCCCTGCTGGCCCTTGATGTGGGACTTCCAGCCTCTAGAACGCTGAGAAAATACGTTTCTGTTATTAATCTACCCAGTCTGTGGTACTTTGTTATGACAGTCAAGCTAAGACAGATGGAAGGAAGGGAACAGAGGGTACAATTTAGACACATCTATAGGGGCAAGATGTTGTCAGAGGACGTTCATTCCTCAAATCTCAGGAAACAGAAGGTAAACTTGTCTGTTGAAAATGAAAGAGGGGGTGGTAAGGTCAGGAATTTGAAAAGACATGTGCACATCAGGGAGAGCCTCTGAGAGCCATGGGTGAGGGAACTGATGCTGGACACGTGGGGATTCTGGAGCAGACTGGAGAACTCAGGAATCCTGGCAGCATGATGCCTGGGGCTGCAGCACATGATCACCCAGGGATGTCCCCTCCCCACATGCCCCTGAACTGTTAGACATGCAGTGCTGGAGCTGGACGGGCCCCAGAATGCTCTCATTTTCTGAAGTCTACAGAAATGCTGAGCAGCCCTCCCCTGTTTGGAATGGAAGTAAGTAGACAGGATCTGAGTGTCGCGGGTTTTACCTCAGGCGGCAGGTTGTCCCAGGTCCCAAGAGAAGACCCGTGGTGAGAAACCTCAGCTTGCTAAGGGCAGGGCAGTAGGGACCAATCGGGGGCCATGGGAGGGGCGGCTCTGGTGGTGGAGCTCTAATCCTGGTTATTGGTCTGTGCTTTCAGCTCGGGCTGCCAGGAAGAGAGCTATGCTCTCCCTTGGCATGGGAGGAAACGATAAGGTGGGCATCATGGGGACGGGGGACAGAGGGGAGCTCTTTGGGAATGCTGAAGGTGAGGGCAAAGTGAAGTGAAGGACTCCCCTAAACAGTTTGGGAATGTATCTCCTATTGGATTTTGTGACCCCAAGCTCATCTCTGGCCCCCTCAATAAAATGCTGTGTGTAATTCAGTATTTGTTCTATGTTTTACACAGGAATTAGATTAAACTGAAATTAATGCTAGTAAACAATCACAGTATCATTGCAGGTACAATCCTCCTGAGATATGGGGGTGGGGGAGGAGGTAGCAAAGGGAGGCGTGGTCAGAGTTTCCAGTGGAGGTCTCAGAAAACTGGCCCCATCAGCCATCATCACTGTTTGCCTTCTACTTGCAAGAGACCCTCCTGACACCTCCCTGTATGGAAAGGCAAGGGGGGGGGGGGCTAGTAATAAGCAGTTTGGCCCAATGACACCCTATTAGGAAGACGCCTATGCTCTCCTTCAAAGGGGAGCCCCAACTGAACAAAAAGTTGCTTGAATTCCCTTAAAATTTCAAAATGAAACGTCTGACCACACAGAGTTAAACAAATAGAAGGAAAGCAGAGCTGGATAGGCTGGAAAATACTCCAACCCAAGTAGGTCAGTTCCACTCCTGTTTATTAAAGGAGTTCTCTGCCAAGACGTGTGAGACCTCAGGTCTGGATAAGCCACAAAATAACCAGAGGACCGAGACTTATACACAGGAAACCATCTTGTAATAATACGAGGCAGTGCATGAGTGTATGGAAATGGCCTGGAAAGACAAAGGGCTGCAAGGCTGGGAATCAAGAAATCTGGGTTCTAGTCCCAGCTCTACTGCTCCCTTGTGATTTGAGCAGGTCCCTCCTCTCTGTGGGTCTCAGTTTGCTCCTCTGTAAAATAAGGGAACTGGAAAAGCACACTGAAGCATCCTTTCAAGGCACACTGAAGACATGAACCAAGTGAAAGCTCTCATTTCCCCCTCTGCTTATTCCCGAGGTCACCCGGGGATCCCCTTGAGATTAAAATGGAGGTTGAACCTCAGTCCTGAAGCCCAGCCATCTGTTCATTTCTTCTGACAAGCTCAGAGTTACTGCAAATACTTAAGAAGGTGGCTGGGATGGTCATGAGGAGGGAGTTATTGCCTCTCCCATCCCTGGGCATTGAATAACAACACACCTCTAGGCTATATTTGGCTTTGAATTGTCCCCAGTGTCCGAGGGGTTATTTCCCCAAATTGGGAGTTGAGACTAATGAGTTGGTACTATTGCTCTAGCACCTTCCAACAGCAGCACTGCCACTGAGAAGAGGCTCCAAGGTTACAAGGGAGCTGGGAATGAGATCCCTAAATTCCACTCTTCCAAACTATTGCTGCTGGAATGTCATGGAGCTGCCAGAAAGATGGGCATCTCCTGCGTGTCGACACTCCCATGAGCTCCAGGAGCAGAGGTTTTTCTTACCATCAAACAGGAGAGGACTACAGGAAGGCAAGGTCATTGGACACCAGGAAGGACTTGCCCAGAACGGAGATTAGAGGCCAGAATTGGGTTCCCAACCTCTTTTCCTGGGGAGTTTCCTGGGACAAAGGACTTGGGGGCCAGTTTGGAATGCTAGTGGGAAGGTGTGGTTCTCGAATCTGCACCCCTATTTCCCACTCCCCACTCTGCCACCCACTCCCCATTCCTTCCATCCAGGCAGTGTGGGTACAGTCACTGTCTCATTCACAAATGCCAGTGGGAGACGCCCGGGCCTCTCAGGAGTTTCTGTAAGAAGGAAAAACAAGCCACCCACTCTGCCTCCTTTTCTTTTCTCTTCCAGCTCCTCCCTGGACCTGGTTCACAGAGATCAGCTGCTCCCAGGATCCCCGGACACGCAGACATTAGGGAGCCAACTCCCTCAGGAGAGAGGAGGGAGGGAGCTGCTAGCGGTCCCATCACAGACCCGGAAACTCCAGCCAGAGCTTTTTGAGGTTTTCCCATCTGTAGCCCAGTGTGTGTGAAAATGTCAAGGCTTTGCGGCAGACCGATGTGGGTTCCAATCGTCTTTTCCTGGGGCAAGATTTTTGGCCTCTCAGAGGCTCGATTTCCTTGTCCGTAAAGTGAGGGGGGTAATACCAGCCTCCAAAGGCGATTATGAGGTTTCAGAGAAATAGAGGCAAAGTCCCCAGAGACGGCTCCAGAATTTCCATCTAGGCGCAGCCTGGAGGAAGGGGTGGCTGGGCGGGAGAGGGGATTTACCTCAGAGCTGCCTTCGCCAGGTGCACACGCTGTTTTATTTGGGGAGAGGGGGTCCTCTGGAGACAAGCTGATAGAGATTATTGTTGCAGGGGATGGGGGTAGGAGTTCCCACTCCTTGGCTTAAGATCTGGGGGTCCCCCTCCAGCCCATCCCGCGTAGGTCCCGGGGCGGGGGTGCTCCTGCCCGCGGAGGAGCGCGGTACTCACGGCGTGAGCGGCGCAGAGGAGCAGCAGCAGCAGCAGCGACGGCGGCAGGTGGGGGCGCATGGTGCCCGGCGCGCTCCCCCCAGCACCCCGACGGCCGCCGGCCTGGGCGCACCCGCCGCTCCGGGGCTCAGCAGCCCCCGCAGGATCCCGGACCCCTGCCGGCCGCCGCGTCCAGAGGAGCCATAGCTGGGCCACCACCCCGCGGCGGGCTCCGGGACTGCTCCTCCTCTGACCAGGTGGCCGCGCGCACTGAGCGGCACAGCCCATTGATAAGGACGCGGCCCTCGCTGCGTCCTCCACGCAGCCAGGACTGGCGGGGGCCCAGGCGAAGGCTGGCAGGGGAGGAGGCGGAGGGAGGGCGCGGGGCCGGGGCCGGCTCCCGCAGGAGAGGGCACGCTGACTGAGCCTTGATGCTGCGACACCCCGAGTCCGGAAAGAGCGCTCTCTAAGTTCTGGGTCAGCCCCGCCACAACCTTGCTGCGTGCGGATGAGCAACGCATACCACCTTGTTGAGCCCAACAACACATCTAGTAAATCCCACCTTCGGGTTGAAAGAAGGTTGTACTAGTGCCCTGTGACATAGCCGGTGCTCGGTAAATGCCTATTGCGTCCCTTCTGTGGGTCAGCTACCTTACACTTTATTTCCGATTTTCACCTTGGGTTTCTTCATTATTAAAGTCACACACGTTAATTCCAAGAAGTTTCACTCCCATGAGCTCCATCACACGAGGAAGCCTTGATGATCAAGTGAGACCCAGGAGGTTCATCTGGTATACCCCGGCGTTTGGGGCCGAGCTGAAGAGGAGCCTCCTGGAGGCTCCCTGCTTCCTGGCGTCCCAGGAAAGCTCTGTCAGCACCAGGCAGACGTTCCTGGCAGCCTGCTCTACCTGAGTCTCAGGGCTCAGAGGTCCTGGAGGATGGCTGTTGGCCTCTCAGTACAAGGTGACCTCAAATGGCTCCTGAAGACCCCGTTTGTTTTTCTCTGCCCTGGTGCCCACTCCCTTTCCCCTTGCCTCTCCTTCTGTCTTGCCCTTTCTCCAAAGCTCTTCAAGTACATCGGCTCGTGGAATTCCTCCAAAGCCCCTTGGTGATATTATGCTGGTTTGTCAGAGGAGGGCAATGAGAGTAGAGGAGGATCAATGACATTGCCAGGTACACAGGACTGAGACGGTGAGATGGGAAAGCTGGGGTCTACACTTGCACGGCCAACCCTGATTCTCTGTGACTGACCTCTGGTCACCTTGCTAAACTGCTGTCAAAGTAATATATCCTAGGCCTTAGTAGCCTTCCCTACCTGAAGAGGCTATGGATAAGGGGATGCCGGTAAATCACAGCAGAAATAAAAGGGGGAGGGGACCGGCCCTGTGGCCGAGTGGCTAAGTTCACGTGCTCCGCTTTGGCAGCTCAGGATTTTGCCAGTTGGGATCCTGGATGCAGACATGGCACCGCTCATCAGGCCATGCTGAGGTGGCATCCCACATAGCACGGCTAGAAGGACCTGCAACTAGACTATACAACTGTGTACCGGGGGGCTTTGGGGAGAAGAAGAAGAAAAAAAAAAAGATCGGCAACAGATGTTAGCTCAGGAGCCAATCTTTAAAAAAAAAGAAACTCAACAACAACAACAAAAAAAAAAAAAAAAAAAGAAAAGAGAGAAAAGGGGGGAAAATGCTTTCAGCTCCCAGGTCCACAATCACTGCTCAGTACATACAACCTAAACTATACATAACCACGAACTCACCTTTAGGAACTTTGGCTATGGAAACACTCACCCAAAGACCCAGTGAAATACGTGCAGGATGTCTGTGGCAGCACCATTACAGTAGCAGCAAACGGGAGATGGTGTGTGAGGAAGAGGAGAGCTGAGCCCCACCCTTGCGGTTTCCTTCCTTGTGGAGAGCTGGCATTCCTATAATCCTCCTGGCCTCTCTCTACCCCCTCGTTAACCCCCTCCCCCAACACTCACACAAACACACACCCGCAGAGGTGAGGTGAGCTCCACATGACGATGCATGTGGGATAAGGACCCGCGTCAGGCTCTGCCCTGGCCCCCAGCCTCTCCCCTTCCTGTGACAGCCCTTCCACCTGCAGAGAGCCTGTGCCTGCATTGCCCTGGGGAGACTGTCACTGGGGGTCAAGGCTCTGACTGCGCTGACCCAGTACTGCCAGTGACAGGGCTATGGTCTATCTAACTCTGGGGTTCCGTGTTAGAAAACCCACTTGCCCACATGTATAAACCACATTCTCCAAGACCAATGTTCTCCCCCAAAAAAGTCATATTTGGCCCCAAACTAAATCTTATTTCTCAGTTGGTTCAAGATTCAAGCTGGAAAGAAAAATGTTACTTCCTGGGCCCCTGGAATCCCAGTGCCCTAAATGTGCACCAGGAAGAGTAGGAGGTGAGGACTCACCATTTTTACCGTATACATTTCCGTGTTGCTTGACTGTTTTCTGTAACCCTTGTATGTATCGTCTGTTTGATGGAAAGACATAAAAAGAAACAATAGAAAAATGCAGTCTGAGCTCTATACCAGAATCTCATGATCTCCAGTGAAAACACGAAACAGCATTTGTTCTGGGCGATTCAGTAAGCTTCTGGCCTGTGGCAAACCATTCTTCCTTAAATGGGAGGCTCTGCCTCTCTGAACCTTGAGAATAGGGTCTGACGTGCTCTGCGAGAAGCCCTTTTACAAGCCTTGGATGCAGCTCGTGGCTTGTAAAGCCTGTCTGAGAGAACGGTTTCATCCTAGGGGTGGAAGGGAAGAGGCGGGGAAGGAACAGTCCAGTTGATGCCCGCCATGGGCTAGCGAGTCTTCTAGGAAGTGGGATGTGTTATCGTATCCATCCCCCAGGACTCCATGAGGGAGAAGTACTTTCCTTGATGAATAGGGTGGGAACTTGAGGCCTAGGGAAGATAAGCACCTGCCCCTCAGCACAGCTAACAAGGGGCGCGGCCAGGATTTGAACCCAGGACTAAGCCTAAACCCCGTGCCCTACGCCCTTCGCACTGTACCAGATTCCTCTCAATCATGAAGAAAACTTCCTTATCCTTGGGGCTCAGGAAGCCCTCTTGCACCCGTTGTCTCATTTGATCCTCAAAACAGCTCTGTGAGGTGGGAGGATCCACGGTCAGGGCCTGGCGGGAGAGGACGACCCATTGCTCAGATGTTTCATTGAAGAGGGTTTAATGAAAGGACCGTGTGCAGAGGTGTGGGTGGGGTTGAGGGAACCAACAAGAGACGGTGAGGTGCCAGGGATGATGAAGACTCTCTCCTGACCAAACTTTAGCTAGGCTCCTCTAAGCCCTCTTCTCGACAAGGCCTTGACTTTGGCCCCGTCTGCCTTTGGCCTGCCTGGCCCGGTCTCAGCGAGAATCTTGCTGTCAGTTTAGTGAGAATCGCCCCACTCTCGCTATCTGATGACCCTTGATATCTGATCAAGTTCCTCCTCCCTCACCTTTGACGTCTAAGTCCTTTCCTGCCTTCAGCAAGAATCCCGGGATCTTTGATGTCTCCTCTTAGTAATCTTCCATCCACTGACCCCCCTCGCCCTGCTTGTTGGCTGTAAATCCGCTTTGTCCTTGTTGTGTTCCAAGTTGAGCTCCATCTCGCTCCCCTATTGCACTAGTCCTGACTAGTCTCCCTGTTGCCACAGTCCTGAATAACGTTTTCCTTACCATTTTAACAAGTGTCCGAATAATTTTTTCCTTAACAAAGGGCAAGGAGAGAGAGCTGGTAAGAGCTGCTTTGGGAGAGGAGCCACCCAGAGGAGCTCAACTACAGAGGAATGCAGCCATTGTCAAAACTGTGGCTTGGAAAGGGGGTCAGGTGGTGGGACAAGCACCTTGACCTCTCTCTTCTCCTGTCCACCGGTCTCCTGGCAATGTCTTCCATTGGCTGAACCCAACTCAAAGCCAGGAACAAGGCAGACAGATTGGTGGGGGAGGGAGGGATGGACTGTCCATAGAGCTTTATCTCCTGGCTGGAGAAGGTAGAAAATGGAATTGGGAGGGATAAGGCAAAAGGAAAATAACTCCACCTGAAAATATCATTATAGGCAATTAACAGATGAAGAACTGAGATTTGATGAGGCTATAATTCAAGATCACACAGTTGGGAGGTAGGATTGCTGGTACTGAAACTCTGGTCTTTAGATTCCCAGCCCTGAGCTGTTTCTGTTACACTAATACCCGTTACACCCAAATCTAGTGATGGAAAACCACCGTCATTATTGATCATCACTCCGCAGTTCTGGCGGGAGACTGGGCTCAGCCAGGCGGTTCTCGTTCGGAGTCTCGCACGGCTGCAGTCAGATGGCGGCCAGGACCAGAGTCACCCTAAGAGGTGCTCGCTCAAACATCCAGGGCTGCAGCATCCGGGGCGCCTCACACGCCTCTCCCTCCATGTTCTCTCTCCACGAGGTCTCAGTGTCTGACAGCTTCAGGGCGCCTGGACTTCTTACGGAGTGACTCATGGTCCCAAATGTGCATGTCCAAGAAAGAGAGAGCAAGTAGAAATTGGACTGCGATCTATGACCCACCTTGGGAAGTGACACAGTGCTGCCTCTGCTGCTTCCAGGACAGTCACAAAAGGCTGCCGCGGTTCAAGGGGAGGCAACATAGACTCTTCAGGAGAGAGTGAGAAGATTCTGGAAGAGCATGTGAAACTACAGATACTGTTGTGACGATTATGGGGAAACACCATACTGTACGCCCTCTAAACTTCATTACAACCCCATGAGTGACACAGAGGGGCCATCTCTTTGCTCTGGATGACTTTCCAGTTCTTGAAAGTCATGCCTTTCTCCTCGTCCCTCTGCAGAGACGGAGCGGGGCACACAAGCCTGAGTGATGACCACCCCGAGCGCCATAAGTTCGTGTTCTCGTAACAGGATTTAAAAGTCCCCCTGAGGATGGCGAGCCTGTGTTTGGCTCTAGGGTAACTTGTTCTCTGAGGGTCTCACACAGATATTCTCACAGCCAGCGAGGCAGAATGTGAAGGTGGACACCGAAGGTACCAGAATGCGTCACTCCAGAATATGCCACTTTGGCGTAAGGATTATTTTGAGCTAAAGGAGACAGAACCAGCGGACACAGGAAAAGCTCCTTACCTCCCCTAACCGACTAGAAATGAAGTAGAAATGTGCCCTTTTGTAAAGGAAATTTCCATTCGTAAAAAAGTCCTACCAGGAGGAAAGCTACCCCTGGAGGCAGCTCTTATCTCCTGAGAGACTCTCATCTCAAGATAAGACAAGACAAACCTTATGGACAAGACCTTCCTCCCCTCTTCCCATAACTTGCCTCCTCACCCAGAAGTCCAAACCCCTTTCCCTTCGTGTAGTCTAAGATGGTGTACAGGCCCAAAGCGTTTGTCACCTCCTCGAGTCTCATTTCCCTGTGAAACTCCCATGCGTATGAGGTCATTAAAGCTGTTTTTTCTCTTGTGAGTCATCCTCTATCAGACTGATTCTCAGGCTTCACCACTGAACCTAAGAGGGGAGAGGGAAAAAGATTTTTTCTTCCCTACAATGAAAATCCCCCCAAAAATTCAATTAAAAAATTTCCCTGGTGCCAAAAGGGAAAAAGATCTTTTCTCCCTCTCCCGTTTCTTTTAGCACTCCTTTAGAAAACTGCTAACTGTGAATCCTTCCTCCTTCTCTTTGAGGTGCGTGGAAACCTGTCACAAAAGCAAAATAAGCCTCTTGCCACTTCTGCATCCCAGGAGTGTCCTTCCTGAAGGCCTCACAGCCATCTTACTGGAATGTGAGCATCAGGGAAGAGGGTCCCGTCTCTCTGTCACTGTGGGAGTTTAGCCTGGGTGCTTGGCTCCAAGTTGTAATCTCCTGCTTTGGAAAAGATATGAGAAGTTTTATTTCTCCTTTGGATACAGACAATCAGCGTGTGTGTGGCGGATTGTGTCTGCCTGGCTGTGTCAAAGGGTAAGGTTTCTGTTTGTCTTTGCAATCTCTTTTGTGGATGGCCGGTCATGAGCATCACAGTCTGGTTTAAGGCTCACTCGATAATAAAACTGATTCATTCTCTTCTTCATTTGGTGGAGAGGATTCACCTGGTTGGCAGGAGATTTTATTTCTAATGACTTCTACAACAGGGAATCATGTTACATATATGTATGTATTTTCCATTTTTCCAACAGCAGTAAACCCTTGTTGGAGAACTAATTAAGCACATTCATTCAATAATATTTATTGAGCACCTACTCTGTTCCAGGTGCTGTGCCAGAATGATAGAAGCCTGGGGAAATTGCCCTTGGCCACCTCAGCCTGGTGGACAAAGCCTGTGGGACTATGACTGCACCCCGTCCAAGGAGGCCCAGAAGGATGACTGAGGCTGGTGGTCAAGACATCAGAGGCTTGCATAACCACGCGTCTGACAAACCCATTGGTCGGGTGGAGTAAGCAACTGCAGAATGTATGGTGGGTGATGTTGCAAACTGATAAATTCTATGTGAGCACATACTAAGGGACCAGACCAAGCCTGGTGGGTTAATGTATCAGACTGAGTCATAGCAGTCACCATTTTTGTAGGTAAAATACACTGGAATATCAAGAATTTTATAAGGTTCAACCAAATAGACATCTGTGGGTTTTGTCTGTCCGGTTTCTGTTCCTTCTTTTGGTACCCCCCTTCTCCTCCCCAACTCTCAGACCATGTAGTTGGGGTGGGGCTTCCACCAATAGCAACTCAAGGGTGAGCACATGGCCCAGACCTGGATAAGGAGAGTCACCCCTCTCACTAACTAACCACAGTGATTGGTTCAGGGGTGGGTGCATGACTCAAGCTGGGCCAATAGGAGTCGCACCAACAAAACCTACATGTTGGCACTATGCTCAAGCTAGTAGCAAGATGGCAGCCCTTTGCACAGGATGGAGAGATCCTGGCTGAGAATGAAGCCAACACAGAGTAGAGAGAACCAAGAGACAAAGAGAGACAAAATTCTAATATCATCATCTGGCACCTAGATGCAGCTATAACTGAGGCCTCCCTTGATAGATGCATTAGATAGATAGATAGATAGATAGATAGATAGATAGATAGATAGACAGATAATTTTTTAAACTTTTGCATCTGATGCAGATGAAGGCTGCCCCAGGGAGAGAAGGGCAAGGTGTCCTGCCCTACATACCAACCTATATCATCCTCCAGGAAGTATAGGACATCCTGACCTGATCCGACCTGATTCGTACCAAAGTTATAAGACCACCCAATAACCAGACCCCACCTGCACTGATACCATTTTAATGACTTTTCTTTACATAATCTTTTCTTTGTCTTATGAAGAAATAACTCATATACCTATGCCTTATAAGTTTAGCTCTAACCCTCAACCCATCACAGCTCTTCACTGCCCATGAGTCTTGTCCCCACGCTGCAGCTCTCCACTGCCCATAGTTCCTGTCCCCGTGCTGCAGCTCTCCACTGCCCATGGGTCCTGTCCCCATGCTGTTCTCTGAATAAAGGAGCACTGCTACCAGACCTTGAGAGTCCAAGAAATCTTTCTTTTGACTCCTCAGCTCACCGAGCCCGCATCAAATCCATTTCTATTACTTATAATGTGGGAGACTGGAATTGGCTACACCAAAATATGTCTCTTTGGCGTGAGGATTATTTTGGGCTGGTTACTTTTAAAAACTGCAGACACGAGAGAAACTCTGAAAAGCAGAAGTTGCCCTTTGTAAGAGACACTTACATTTGTAAGGGAAATCTCCATCTGTAAAGGTGGCTCCCTCTCTGTACCAGGAAGAAGGGGGGGATGAGCTTATCTCTAGAAACTCTTATCAATATGGAAGGCAAGGACTTAAACCTTCACATTAGCCTTACTCTTGTTTACTGTGCTTTTCTGGTAATCTCCCATAACTGACTACCCCCACCCCAACCCTCCTTTGTAGCTGAAGATGGTATTTAAGATGAGAACCTCCACCAATTTGTCAAGTTGTTTGGTTTTTCTTGGTCTCTCCCATGTATACATGTCATAAAGCTTTGTTGAGTTTTTTCCTGTTATTCTGTGTCATGTGAATTTAATTCATATCCCGGCCAGAAGGATCTAGAGTGGGTAGAGGAAATATCTTCCTCACCTACGATAACAAAAAGGGTCCTGATATACACTTAGGAAGGCTTCCCAAGAAGGTGGCATTTGAGCTGAGGGGCTGGTTTGGCAGTGGGGGGTGAGGAGAACGTTGGGGAAGGAGTGAGGGGTGGCCTGTCCCTGGGTATTGGGTCTAAGGCCCTCACCAAATGACTGCATCAATGACATGGATTTGCTCCGCCCCTTCAGGTGCTCAATAAACCAAAGAGGTCTGTCTTCTCCTGAGCATGAGCTTTACCGGAAACAGAGTTAATGTATTATTGATGAGCCATAAATAATGGGGTAAGCATGATTTCCCAGTTAGCGTTGAAGTACAAAAGTATAACACTGACATTTTAATGAGGTTTTTATGGTCCAGGCTACTGTTTACACTCTGGAAATGTGGGCTGGCTTTCTCAGGAAAGCAGTTTTTCCTTTACTTTTCTTATTTTCCTCCTCCATTTGTCAGCATCCTTTTGAATATGTCTATGAAATATTATAGTTAAAACAGGTCAAATAAAAGAGAGCAAATACAACCGTATTTGAAAGACAATGTTGCTAGTGCTCCCGAGGCCTTGTCTTCACTGGATGCAGCAAAGAAAGGTCAGGGGCACCCCAACCTCCCACAGGCTCCCTACGTTTCTGCCTGACAGGGCCGTTTTTGGCTCAGCATACAGAAAAGAGTGTTGTCAACAGATAAACCTGGGTTCAAATCCTGACTTAGTCTCCAATTAGCCATGTGACCTTGGGCACGTTACTTTAGCCCTCTAAGCCTCAATTTCTTCATCTGTATAATGGAAAATAACACCCATCTTTCAGCAACACTATGAGGTTGAAAATAATTCAATGCAATTAAATTGTCTGGATATTCAAATTAAGATGCATTTGGCTGCAGATAATAGACAAACCAACTCAAACTGGCTGAAACAATAATAATGATGAGAATTGGCTCACATGACAGGGAGTCCAGAGAGAAAGCACGTATCAGGGTGGCCTAATGCATGGCACAGGCTCTGTTTGCCCGGGTTCTCTTGGCTCTGCCCTCCTCTGAGTTGGATAACCTCAGGCTGGCAGCAAGATGGCTACAGCAGTTCTGTAGCCTCATTTCCACAATTGGTGCCAGAGGAACAGAGAATGTGGTACTCTCTTGAGATGTTGACTCTTCTGCATCAAAAGGTGGAGTCGATGTTCCCTTTTCTTATACTGGGCGGACCTTTATAACGGCCTCAACTGATAGAATGAAGTGGAAGTGATGCTGCACAAGTTTCAAGGCTGGGTCATAAAAGGAAACACAGCTTTAAGCCTGGCTGTCTCCTGAGACACTTGCCCTTGGAACCCAGTGACCACACTGTTGGGAGGTTCAGGTCATGGGTAGGTATTTTAGCCAAGAGTCTCCTCTAGGCTCCCAGCTGACAGCTTAGCATCAACTACCGGATGATGCCTTCAGACGATTCCACCTCCCAGTTTTCTGGTCTTGCAACTGAAGGCCCAGACATTATGGAGCAGAATCAAGCCATCTCTGCTGTGCCCAGTCTGAATTCCTGTCCCACAGAAACCGTGAGAGGTTGTAAAGGATTATAGTTGTTTTAAGCCTGAGTGTTGGGGTAATTTGGTATGGAGCAATACTTAATGGATACAACATAAAATTAAAAAAAATTCTGCAAAGCAAAAACCATCAACTGCAAAGTCAAACGACAAACTGGGGGAAAATTTTTTCAACAGCGATCATAGAACAAAAGACTAATGTCCCTAAAAATATAAAGAGCCCCAACAACTCAATAAGAAAAAGATCAAGAACCCAATGGAAAAATGGGTAAAGGACATGGATTTACAGAAAAGGAAACACAAATGTCTCCTAAACATATGAAAACACGCTCACCTTCACTTATCATTAGAGAAATACAACGTAAAACCATAGCAAAATACTATTTTCTACACATGAGATCAGCAAAAATAGAAAAGTTTTATAATGTATTCTGTTAGTGAGGATGTAAGGAAACAAGCACTCTCATGCATTACAAGTAGGAGTAAAGATTAATGCAAAGCCCATGGGAGACAACTTGTCAATAGTTAGCAGTAGTACAAACGCACAGACCCTGTGACCCAGCACTTCTAATTTGGGAAATTTTCCTACAAATATACTCGCATGTAAATGAATGGATGGATGTACGAGTTTGTACAAATTACCTGTGCATTTGTATAAATCATTACAGCATAGTTTATAGTAGAAAAAGATCAGGAACAATCTACGTATTCAACAACAGGAAACTGGTTACATAAATTATGGAATATTTGCAGCCATAAAAAGAATGAGGAGGAGCTGGCCCGGTGGCACAGTGGTTAATTTCACATGCTCCATTTCAGTGGCCTGGGGTTTGTGGGTTCAGATCCTAGGTGTGGACCTACATACCACTTGTGAAGCCACGCTGTGGCGGCATCCCACATACAAAGTAGAGGATGATTGGCAAGATTGGCACAGATGTTAGCTTACCAAAAAAAAAAAAAAAAAACATGAGGAGGTACTTCACGTACAGATACTGAAAGATCATCTAGATATATTTTTAAGTGAAAAAAGAAGAGTCAGAAGAGTAAGCTATTTGGGCTTTTAAACAGGGGATGAACTTCTTACAGATACAAGCATACATATAATTGCTTATATATGTATAACATATTCCTGGAAAGATAAATAAGAATCTGATAATGTGAGTTACCTCTGGGAAAGGGAAGCTGGTAGCTAAAGGACAGAGGGAGGATGAAGATTTTTTACTTCTTGAATTTTGAACCCTACGAATATATTTTTCATAATATGTATTATATATAAACTATGAATATAAATATATAATCTATAACATTCGTATAGATATGTATAAATTTAGAACTTGGCATAACTCATGGATGACAATTGTACAAACACTTTGGAGGTCCCCCATGTGCCAGGCAGGGTGCCAGGTGGTGAGTACACAGTGGCGACCAAGTCAGCCTTCACTGAATTCACAGTCTAGCGAGACGGGCATCACAGAGGTAAACCCACCAGCCAGAATCACGCACGGAGCGGAGAGAACCCCGTGCTGGGAGAGAGGACAGTGGGGTGGGGCCTGATTTAGAAAGGGAAGCAGGGGAAGCCCCTCGGAGGAAGGGATCCTCAGGCCGAGGAGGCATTAGCCCAGCTTCTGCTTACTTAGTGCCACAGCGATATCTATCCCCAAACCGGCCGGCTTGAAACGACCACCGTGTTATTATATCTCATGAATTCTGGGGTCAGAAATTCGGGCAGGACTGGATGGGGCAGTTAAAGCAGTCACAGACCCGCCCAGATTCCAGGGGCGGGCACAAGGCCCCACTCTCCTCACGAGGAGCGTCAGAGGGTTTTCGGCCAGCTTTCACCCCACGCCAAGCAGAGGGGGTGCGGGGAGCAACAGGGGAGCGGGGTGAGGAGAGAGTGGAGAGGGGCCGGCAGTCAGGTCCTGCAGAGCCTTGAGAGGTGTGTTAAGGGTTCTGAATTTTAGTTTCTGCACAACGTGGAGCCACCAAGGAGTCTGGAGCAAGGAAATTAGCCGCTCCCCTGTGCTGCTTCCCCGCCGCTGTCACGCTCATCTCACCGCGTTAGTCCGGCGGAGGCTGGGACACCTTCGTATTCCGCTCATTGTAAGTGCTAAGTGAAATAAATGTGAAATACATAAATGAACTGATTAATAAGTGATTATCTAAAACCGCTGTAATTGTAGGGCATCAGTTCAGTGATTTCCAAACTTTAATGTGTCTATGAATCTCCAGGGGGATTTCATTAGAAGTAAAAAACGCAGATTCTGATTCAGCAGGTCTGAGGTGACCTGAAATTATGCCTTTCTAACAAGTTCCTGTGCGACAGTTCACCCTTGAATAGTGAGTGTTTAGAGATCATTGTATGTCAGAATGTTTTCAGCTGAAAGAAAGAGATAACGGGATTCGGTACCAAACAGTCGGAGGTGGAATGATATCATCCAGGGCCAGCTTCTGCTTCCTGTCTCTGCTGTCTTCGTCACCAGCTTCACCCTCATGCTAGGGCCCGTCGTGGCCTCTGCTGGCCACTGCAGTTCCAAGGAACCACTCTGGACACTACAATGTCCAGAAAGAGAAACACACTCTATCTCCGGACATCTCTTTCTTAGGAGAGAGGAAGCCTTTTCCAGGGGGCCTCAGAAGACTTCCCCTAATGTCTCTGTGGCCAGAATAGGGTTATGTATTCAACCGTAACCAATCGTGAGCAAGAGGATCGGGAATTCCATGACTGGCCAAGACTCATCAGGATCTCCTGCTGGAACTGGGAATCTGGGGGACTGGGGTTTGAGGAGAAAACAGAGCAAAGCTGGGGTTCTGTTTGTAAGAAAGTGAAAGCAGGCAACCAGCAGCGTCCGCTACACTGTAGTATGCAGTCTGGTTACTTGATTGTACAGAGACCTACGTATTGTATCTATATCCATGTCTATACCTATCTTTATGTATAAAATAGGGAATTTGTCATTTTTTCTAAGAAAAAATTTAAGTACAAATTAAAAAGTGTTACCCAACATCCATTAAAAAGTGTATGGAAACAAGCATTTGATGATTTGAGCTGGGGTGGAAAGGTCTGGGACTATGGGGAATAGGGCACCTGTTCTGAACGCTACCACCTTGTGGGGCAGAAGACAGAAGGAGCTAAAGCAACCGACTATATAAACAAAGGAAACTTTTTACTCGTGTGGCCAGAGTTCCTGGGCAATCACCATGAGCAGAGAACTGTGTCAAGGGCTGTGGGAGATCCGAAGATAAGGCACAGTCCCATCCCCCTAAGAACTCCGCAGTTTAAGACACATATACAAATAATGATGAGTGAAGCACATAAAAAATAAGTGCCCAGAGAGATGGTGGAACAAAGTGTATGGAAACCCAGAAAAGGACACAGTCCTCCCGGCTTGAAGGATCATGAGGAGGACAGGGGATGTACCATTTCTAGTGTTAGCCTTGAAAGATGGGGAGATCTTTAATCAGTGGTGATGGTACGGGAGGCGGGAAGGATTGGAGAATGGAAAGATGGAAAAAATCAACATTCCCAGTGGAGGGGGAAAAAAAACCCACATTCAGCACAAGTGATGTGGGTATGAGAAAGGCAAGCACCCTCACTGGATTCCTACTGCAATCTCTTATCACTAGGAAACCATAAATAACATCCAGTAAGTGTCAAGTCATACAAGGAGGGAGGGAGACAAGGACGGCTCCTGGGGAGAGAGAGGCCTGAGCCCTCTGTGTAAGGATAATGTCCATGGAGGAGCAGCGTGTAGCCAGGGCAGGGGGTCAGGGGAGCAGGCCCAGTTTCACAGTTTATAATCCTAAATATAAGCATCGAGGACAGAAACGGTTTCTTCAATGAATAAATTGCAAAAACAACAAAAAGATATGAAGGAAGAATCTATTGATTAAAAGTGACCTAAAAGACATATCAATCTATCACAATATGTGGTTTGAGTCAAACTGGCCAACTCTAAGAAAAATATTTTATGACATTTATGAAATAATTGAGTACTGGGTATTCGAAGATGTTAAGAAATTATTGTGATTTTTTTAGGTACTGGTATTGTGGTGATGTTTTTTAAAAGAAGCCTTATCTTTTGGAGGTGTATTCTGAAATACGGATGAAATGATGTCTGGGATTTTCTTTAAAATAACACAGGAAGTAGGAGAAAGGTATAGATGAAAGAAATGGGCCATGATTTGGTAATTGTTGCAAGTGGGTGTTGAAGGTTCATTATACTATTCTGTCCAGCTTTGTACATGTTTGAAACTTACCACAACAGGCAATGTAAAAAAAACTACTTACGCTGAAGTCGGGCGTCCGGGGAAGCTCCACCCCCTGCGCTTGGCTGGCCCCGCCCCTCTGGGTGCGCTCAGGAAGTTTCCAGTTCCCGGTGTCTCCCGACTTTCTCATCTCCCCTCGGGAATCCCTTCGCCTCCCACCTCCTAAGTCGCGCTCTGTCTTCTCCCGCAGGCCCCGCAGACTGCTCCGAGTCCCCAGAAGTCACTCGTGTCCTCCGGACCTCGAGCCGCGGGCCCGACTTCCCCTCGTCCCCGGGGAATTTGGTGTCGTCCTGGCGCAGACCCTGGGAGCGCGTCCGCGTCGTCATGGCGACGGGCAGAGCGGGCGCTGGCTCCGGCGAATCCAGCCCGGAAACCAGCTCCAGTGTGAGCCGCCTGGGACCTGGGGCCCAGGGTGGCCCCCTTGGCCGCCGTCGAGCTGCTGAGGCCGCCTGACCTCCAGGCGGGTGTCCAGCTGCAAGTCAGCCTGGCCCGGGGTCGGAGGAGAGGTCTGGCCTAAAGGGTTAATTGGGGATGCGGGCGGTGCGTGGGTCTGGGGTCGACCCTGGCCCCTACCAGGGGATGGTGTAACGGCCGCCAAGGGGAGCAGGCGTTTGGCAAGGGTGAGAGGGCCTGCCCCGTGGTGGATTCCGCAAGGGGACCGAGGATGTGGGGGTGTGAAAAGGGAGACGAATTCACCCTGGGGGTGAGCGAACTGGAATAGGAGAGTGTGTGAGAACGTTCAGCTGTTGTACCTGCCTGAAGAGGGCAGGGAGTTTGAGGGACCCAGAGAAGGGGCCGGAAAGTGAGCTTGGCGCAGGTGTTGAGGGGCTGGAGGGGAATGGAGCAGGTGGGTGGAGGCTGAGCTGGGAAGGGGGAATCCTCAGCCATGCCAGTGAGAGCAATGGCGAGGGGTGGGGACGACACAGAAACTTCTTTCAGAAAGTGCTTATTAAGCACTTCCTTCAGTCCAGTCACTCTATTTTGCTTGTTGCTGTAGACTGTTCTGGGAATCTAAAGCTATGAGCATTCTCAGACGAACAGAAAGCAAGCACATAAAGACCCATGCATGATTTTACATTCAATCTGGGGCTTCACAGAGCAGCCCCCAGCCTGTACCAGGGCCCCAAGTTAAGAGACTCAGCTGTGGAAGATATAAAGAGTGTGGGATCTGTAAAGCGCCCTTACAGGGCACTAAATTATTAACATCAGATGAGCAGTAGAGGCAGTAACGGCTGAAGAACCTTAAAGGACGTTGCAATCAGTGTGAACTTTATGAAGAGGGTGGAACTTAAAATGAGTGTGTTAGGTGGAGGCAAGTCTGACAAGGGTCCCACATGACCCAGGACCCTAGGTCCTAGGAGAGCCTCCAGGGGGTGGAGGAGCTCTGTGGCTTTCCACCTCTCACCCTGTTAGGAGAGGGGCCCAGGAAGGTGACACATAAATGCCATGTCCTGTAAAGTGTTTCCACATGTTAAGGGGTGTCATGCTCACAGGCATCTAAGAAACTGATTTGGAGAAATCTCAGAAAGAAGAGGCCTGTTTCACTGTTTACTTCAACACTTTCCAAACGTACTCGACTGCGAGTGCCTTTCTTTTCCCCTCCACGTGCCCCTATTAACAGCTAAGAAGCACCAGGACCGCATTTTGGGAAAAGCTCTTGTGAAGAATTAAGGACCATGGAAGGGTTTTGAGCAATGGCGCAATATTGGGTCGTGATGTGTGACGCAAGGAGTTGAATGGGACAGCCGTGTCTGGGAATGGAGTGGCCAGCAGAGAGGCCAGAGGCAGGGCAGGCCTGAGCCACAGTAAACCAGGCAGTGACAAGGAGTTGAATGGGACAGCCGTGTCTGGGAATGGAGTGGCCAGCAGAGAGGCCAGAGGCAGGGCAGGCCTGAGCCACAGTAAACATGGCAGTGACAAGGAGTTGAATGGGACAGCCGTGTCTGGGAAAGGAGTGGCCGGCAGAGAGGCCAGAGGCAGGGCAGGCCTGAGCCACGGTAAACCAGGCAGTGACAAGGAGTTGAATGGGACAGCCGTGTCTGGGAAAGGAGTGGCCGGCAGAGAGGCCAGAGGCAGGGCAGGCCTGAGCCACAGTAAACCAGGCAGTGACAAGGAGTTGAATGGGACAGCCGTGTCTGGGAAAGGAGTGGCCAGCAGAGAGGCCAGAGGCAGGGCAGGCCTGAGCCACGGTAAACCAGGCAGTGACAAGGAGTTGAATGGGACAGCCGTGTCTGGGAATGGAGTGGCCAGCAGAGAGGCCAGAGGCAGGGCAGGCCTGAGCCACAGTAAACCAGGCAGTGACAAGGAGTTGAATGGGACAGCCGTGTCTGGGAAAGGAGTGGCCAGCAGAGAGGCCAGAGGCAGGGCAGGCCTGAGCCACGGTAAACCAGGCAGTGACAAGGAGTTGAATGGGACAGCCGTGTCTGGGAATGGAGTGGCCGGCAGAGAGGCCAGAGGCAGGGCAGGCCTGAGCCACAGTAAACCAGGCAGTGACAAGAGGTGCATTTGTCCAGGATTGAGAAAAAGAACGTGTGTGGTTCCCACGGATGACTAGACTGCTACTGTTTCCTTCCCAGGAAATGACCCTTGGCTCTAAAAAGAGGACCCCATTTTTCATGATAAAATGGCAGCAGTGAAAACGCCCAGCAGAGAACTAAAGAATGCTGAGGAGCCGTTTAATAATGTCTCGCCCGTCCTTTTGAAGAGTCTAGTGGAGGAGCCCAAGAGAAGAACAGAAGTACCTAATCACCTCCTAGAATCGAGTAAGTTGTTAGAAAACAGATTTGCTTTACAGCTCACGTCTTCCCAGAGGATCCAAAGTCCAGAAAGCATAATGGAATTTTTGGTGCTGATTTATCTGTGTTGTTTCATAGGCTCATAATAGTTTTTCTTATTAAGAGCAGTGGTTCTATTTAGGTCCATCCACTTCACTGATAGATTTTTGTGGTGCAGATTATTCACCAGGTTCTGTTGCTTCCACATCCTCAGATATCTTTCCATCTGTCCCCAGTGCCTGTTCCTCATCCTCAGCAGGTCACCAGACTATTGTAGTGCCCTCCTCCCTGGCCACACTCTCCTCGGGACCCCCTTTCACACCCCAGTCAGTTTCCTTTGCAGAGTCCTGGCTCTCTCCTGTCCCTGTCCTGCTCAGATGCGCTCAGCGGTTCCCCTTGCACACAGAATAAAGTTGCAATTCCTTGTCTGGGCATTTGGTCCCCTTTGCTGTTGATCTGAACCTGCCCGCCCAGTGCCATCCCCTGCCGTCCCCTCTATCCTCAGCTCCAGCCACGCCATGTTACTCCTGCTCCTTCGAGACCACATGCATTTCAGATCTTCTTGCCTTTTTTCAAGCACGTTCCCTAGTGTGAAAAGCCTGGTAAATCCTGTAGCTATTATGTAAAAGCGAATCATTTTGCCTCATTATTCTCACTTAAGCCACATAACCTCATGAGATACGCTCTCTTTCCATTTTACTGTTGGGGAAGCTGAGACTCAGGTCAGATGAGTTCCCCAAGGTGGTGCAGCTAGGTGGCGAGTTGGTGTTCAGCTGATGCCGCGCGATGTCCAGCCGGTCTTCAAGGCCCACCGCAAATGCTGGAAATGTAGTGTTTCAGTGTCGTTCTTTCGTCTCTGTAGAACTTGAGTGCAAGTTAGTATGCTTGACTGTTTCTGGGCATTAACAGAAAAATGCCTGTTTTACATTTATTTTGTGGCCCTAAAAACAAAACCTTCAGCATTAAAAAAAAATTACCAAATACTGTTAATTTCAATACTTAAAAAATTACCAGATAACCTACAGAGATTGTCAGTCCCCCTGAAACATCATCCTTACCCCATTCCAGCCCTTCAGTTGGGCCCAAAGCTGATGACAGTGACAGCTCAGCTGGTGAGGAGTGGAAACCCCAAACACTTCACACCCACTTCAGATGTATGCTGGGATCACAGCTAAGGGATGGTGTAAGGCTGTCCGTGCCTCACAGGATTTGGGTACAGCCAAGGCTGAAAGGTTATCGTTCGTTAGAAATTGGGCAGTGCTTTCATACTGAGGGAGGCTGCTTGGGGGGGAGTCAGACAGACCTGGGCTTGGTTTTTAACTGTGAGCTGTGGGTGTGTTGCTTAACCTTGTTGAGTCTCAGCGTCCTCATCTGCAGAGTGGAAGTGATACCTACCCCGTAGCATAGGACTGGGGACAACAAACAAATGCCTGGTGTAAAGCACTGATGGTGCAGAAACGAGCGTGTAGCGGGTTCTCAGTGCCTGCTCTGCACGGCTCAGCACCTGTTGAGTGAAGAGCTGGGGGGTTTGTAGACCCAGACACTTGTGAGCTCAGCTGTGTTAACCGTGTTCTCAAAACTGGGGGAAAAAAAGACACTCATGTTACAACAATAGCAGTTGGAGACTTTCCTGTCCAGAGCAATAATTATTCAGAGCTGTCAGACTACTCTATATCACACTGTAATTCTATTCAGAGGAAATCAAATAATGACAGTTACATACAGAGTACAGTTGTGCATCGCTTAACGCTGGGGATACGTTCTGAGAAATGCGTTGTTAGGCCATGTTGTCTTTGTGTGAACATCACAGAACGTACTTACACAAGGCTGGATGGTATAGCCTACTACACACCTGTGTGTTAGGCTGTGTGGTACTAATCTTGATATATGTGGTCTGTTGTTGACCGAAACGTCGTTATGCGGCACTTGACGGTAATAAAATTAAACTCTGGTGTTTGGAGTCTTTGAACTGGGTCCTCATTTGGTAGTAAGTGATGGCGGTGCTGGAGCAAAGGCAGGGCTTGCGCTCTTCTCGAGCTCGTGTTCTATACGAAGACTCGTACAAAATGTGTGAAGAGCCAATTATTTTAATAAGTAATAAACAGTCGATGTGAGTTTGTATTGTGATGATAATATCTCCAACTGATGGGTACAACTCGAGAGGGAGAAGCAGAACATGCGTTTGGAACTGACCGTTACTCTTGTTGACAGCTGTATCCTCTGTCTGAAAACTTCATATGCTTAAAATATCCTAAATTAAATATCCCTTTCATTTAATATTTTTTATGTCTCATCTCATACTTATCAACATTGTTTTTTTAGAGATTTATGCAAAGCTTCTGAATAATAAGGTCATCCAGGCAAAACCTGGCATCCTGCACTTTGGAGGCTATCAAGTAGGAAAACAACACCAACAGGCTCTGGTAAGCACTTTTTAAGTGGGATAATTAATCATCGTAATGAAATGACATGACTGCTCTGCGTTTATGTTATTTGTTCATCTAAAGAGCAGCGTACTCAGCGGAAGGGCAGGTATAAATTGAGCCAGAAAGGCAGTTCTAGAATGAGAAATTTTGAAGTTGCACCAGTGTCCTTGGGCAAATTACTTCCCCTGCCAAGGGCTCCTCCTCTTTCCAAATGGATACCGTGGCTGAGTGACTCTTAGGGGCCGGGAACCGTGCTTTTGTCTCCTATGATTCATTTGGGCTTCTACTAGCTCTGTGGAGGTTGTATTATTACTCGCATTATATAGATGAGGAAACCGAGATTCCAAAAGGTTGAATAGTTGGCTCAAGAACACAGAGCTCCTAAGTGACGGAGACAGACTGACCCCTGGGTTGCCTTCCTCCAGACCAGTGTACCCTTCTCCGTGCCTACATCACCAGGGAGAGGGTGTCCGTTTCCTAGGAGGCTCGAGCGAGGGTTCCATTTCACCTGCTTGGGTCAGATGCCCATGGTTATATCAGTCATCCTGGCCAGAGAGATTCTGCCCAGATCTGGGGCGGCAGGAGTCAGCGCCGCTGAACAGGCTCCAGAAGGGACAGATGAAGGAATGGACCGCAAAGCAGCCGAATCCTATAGTGACTGCAGTCCACCCCTGAGCCACACAGAGGTCCAGTCCTTCCTGGGTCCCCTTCAGTGACCTGGATGTTCAGACCGTGGTGGGCTCTGGGTGGCTACAGCATTCCTGACTCCCATGCTAAAGGGGACCTGAACATTTAAATCAGCTCTACAACCCCAGTGACCTCACCATGATCCCCTAAAGTCACACTGAGCAGGGCACCAGAGTTACCCCAACAGGGCGCTAGATCTGAGAGCCAAACTGGCCTCTGAGTGTGGACTGGATTCTCTTCACATGGGCCCTGAGACTCTGGCTTTATGTGAGGGCCCCCTCTGGCCCTGTGCCCACACAAAGTCTCGACTTTTAGATGTAGTGCATTCTTAGAAGCCGTGGCTCAAAGTGGATCATTTTAAGGTAGGATTCCGGCTATTGTGTTAGACTGCTCAGGGTGAGAAGAACCACTGGAGGAAACTGACAAATGATAGAGCCGTCGGGAAGTGGAGTTGGGTCTTATCAAGTGTCCCCAACAGCAGAGAATGCCGTTTCCGTGAGTCCTGACACACTCAAGTGGGCGGAAAGAGAGTAGATCAAGAGAGGAAGCTGTCAGGTGCCAAGTGTTCCCTCTCAGGAAAGGGTCAGGATCTAAAACTGATTGGGAACTTCCCTGTCAACTGACAAGGACGCATTTCCTAGAGCATGGTGTCAAAGACCAAGGTTGATAATTCACCTGGGAGCTTATTTTTCCTGGGTATGAGGTATGCTGTCTAGATTACGGTAGGAAAGATCTAAATAATTATCATTCATAATATTCATTGTTCATAATGAATAAACAATTCACTCCCCAGCCCCCTCACTCTCCTCATGCCCCCACTCACCCCACCCCCACCCTCAGCAACCACTAATCCACTTTCCATTGGTGTAGATTTGCCTATTCTGGACATTTCGTATGAATGGAATCATGTAATACGTGGTCTTTTGTACTAGCTTCTTTCATTTGGCATGATGTTTTCCAGGCTCATTCAATTTGCAGCATCTATCGGTACTTCATTCCTTTTTACGGCTGAATAGTCTTCCGTTGTCTGGGTGTACTGCATTCTGTTTATCTGTTCAGCGGTTGATGGACATTTGGGTTTCCACTTTGGGGCTATCATGAAAAATGCCACTCTTTTTTTTTTAAGACTTTATTTTTTTTTCCTTTTTCTCCCCAAAGCCCCCCGGTACATAGTTGTATATTTTTCATTGTGGGTCCTCCTAGTTCTGGCATGTGGGACGCCGCCTCAGCATGGTTTGATGAGCAGTGTCACGTCTGTGCCCAGGATTCAAACCAACGAAACACTGGGCCGCCTGCAGCGGAGCGTGCAAACTTAACCACTCGGCCATGGGGCCAGCCCCATGAATAATGCCACTCTGAACATTTCTGTGCATGTTGTTGTATGGACATATTTTCAGTTCTCTTGGATATATATCAAGGAGTGGAATCGTTGGGTTGTATGGTATGTTAGTTTTCTGTGGCTGCCATAGCAAATTACCACAAATTTAGGGCCTTAAAAAGACAGAAATTTATTCTGGAGGCCAGAGACCAAACTCAAGGTGTCGGCAGGGCCATGCCACCTGCGAAGGCGCTTGGGAAGAAGCTTTCCTTGCCTCTTCCAGCTTCTGGTGGCTCCAGGTGTTCTTTGGCTTTATGGCTGCATAACTCCAATCTCTGCCTCCATCTTCACATGGCCTTCTCCTCTGACCCCCTGTATCTTTCCCTCTTCTGTCTCTTAAAAGGACACCTGTCATTGGACTTAGGGCTCATCTGAGTAATCCAGGATGATCTCATCTCAAGGTCCTTAACTAGTAACATCTGCAATGACCCTTTTCCCAAATAAGATCACATTCACACATTTCAGGTCTTAGGATGCAGACATATCTTTTTGAGCCCACCATTCAACTCACTGTTGTTTTGTTTGCATTTCCCTAAAGGCTAATGATATTGAGCGTCTTTTCATGAGCTTACTGGTCATGATGTAAAAAAGCCCTGTGGAAGAGAAGGCATTTGGGGAGAAGGCATTCAAGGCGTAGAGGAAGACGTGGAGAGAGGTGCAGGGGGAGCAAGCACGTGGCGTATTTGGAGACCAGCGTGCAGCCTGGTTTACCTGTTGTAGGGTTTGGGAGGGAGATAAAGCTTCATTCTGCTGAAGACGGGTGGCCATCCCTGTTTTCTGTGTAGCACAATGCCTGACGCACAGAGGGCACTCTATAAATATTTGTGACTGATACTGAACTCACTTTATAGGAAGAGAATAAATTGGCAGACTCACTAATTCCAGGTAAATGCAGGGTAAAGTCTAAATAATGATGCTGCTCCTCTCAGACATTAAAACAGATGGATAGATAAAAGTACAAAATGATTTCATCTTAATAACGTCCTGAGAGATCTTGGGCGAGCCAGCCTCCTGTTTCCATCAGCAAAGTTAGCGGAAGCCTAAGGTAATTACCTTGAGATTCTTGCCAAACAAGGGGAAAATCTCTGCTTTTATCTTGGTTTTGCTACAGGAAACTAAGCAAATTGCCCAAGAATGGAATGATTGACTGTGGGTTTAAAACCACAATAACTTGTTCATTAACGTTGGAGATTGATGCAGACCTGGTTAAAGGATTTAAAGCCTTTTACTTGAATTCGTATTGCAATCAATGTTTCGATTTACTTTGAAACTGGAAATAATAGTTCCCAGTTTTCTCAAAACCAAGACCTCTTAAATTCTTTTTGCCTCTGCAGAAAGATTTTGTTTGGGAAACTATACTATTAGGTGAATAATTAATCCATGTTTCCATGGAATAACCAGTGTTACTGCTGCCAGCCCAGAGCAAAGTTGTCAGCCCACACAGCCTTATCTCGCATAAATTAACTGTTCCTCCGGGCTCAGAAATAATAGTATTAGTTTTTAATTCCCTCTTGCAGCCTTTAGAGACCCCCAGCCCCCAGGATCTTGATTCTCAAAATTGGGGCCATGAATCCCACAGCTTCTCAGTGTGTGAACGAGGGTGGGGAGAGTTGGGGCCACAGTATAAACATGGTGCATCTTTCTGGAGCATCAATTTTACTCTCACATTTTGGAGAAATGCATTATAGAGCAAAATTTTAGAGTAAAATGTATAACCAATATGCATTTTAAGATAAAACACTTTAAAGAACTTATGGGGCTGCTTGAATTTTGTCCGCAGATCTCTTGTATTAGGTACTCACCTCTGAGGAGCTATGCCGCTAAGGGAGGCATTAAAAGATTCCAACCTGGAGGCTGAAATGTTGTGTTAGGCAAATACTGTGATAAGTGCTTGGGGTTGAAGGTTAGCCCCTCCCCACCTCAAGCCAAGCCTTCACTAGAGGGTGGGTTTCGCTCTGCCCTGTAGAAGGAGAAGACTAGTATCTCCTGAGGGGGTGCAGAAGGGGGTGTGAGGAGGTATGGGAGGGGGTGGAGAGAGCTGTGAGAATCCTTGGGAAACCCCTGCAGATCTTGAGGAAAAGCTGTTAACCCATGACTACCTCATGTGTGGTTGGTGGTTTTGCTGTGTGTTTACTGTGGGGAGCAGTTCTGAAAAACCGAAGCAGGGGCTGAATTTCATGTTACAGTCAATATGGTGCCCTGTGGAGGTCACGTCAAAGTCACAAGGACCCACAGGGCCAGGACGAGATCAGCTCTCAGGCGAACAGAGAGCTTGGAGGGCCTGGGGCTATCTACTGACCCCAAACGGTAAGGCAGGGTAGGATTTTAGGCAATTTTATCTTGCCTCGCTCAAGGGCCATGCTGGGTTATTCATGTTTTCTTACGCTTTCAAATGAACTTTTAATATTAATTTAAAATACACTTTCTAACCACTTCCTTCATCTTCTCAAGCCTGTTTTTCTTTGAATGATTTTTTTCCCCAGTTTTAATTATAAATGGAAAGGCAGGAATGCCATTTTAGCCCTGAAAGGATATCACTTTTAACAATTTAAGAAATAAAACTCAGGGCCAGCCCAGTGGTATAGTGGTTAAGTTTGCATGCTCTGCTTTGGCGGCCCGGGGTTCACGGGTTCGGATCCCGGGCACAGACCTACACACTGCTGTTCAAGCCATGCTGTTGTGGCGTCCCACATACAAAATAAGGAAGATTGGCACAGATATTAGCTAGTGACAATTTTCCTCAAGCAAAAAGAGGAAGATTGGCAACAGATGTTAGCTCAGGGCCAATCTTCCTAACCAAATAAATAAATAAATAAATAAAACTGACCTGCTGAGAAAGTATGAAAATAAAGATAGGAATGCAGTTTGGGCACTGAGGTGTGCTGAGCTATGAGATAGCAGGACGTAGTGGGAAGAGCCCTAGACCAAGGCTGGAGACCAGGATCCTGGCCCAGCTCTGCCCTTAACCCGTGTGCTGTGAGCAGGACCAACCTCTGCGTCTTCATACAGCAAGGGGACTGTGCTAAATGCCCTCGGTGTCCTTCTAGGGCTCAGACAACACAGTCTTCAGCAACACAAAGAACACGGGTTATGACAGCATGCCGTATGTGCAAGCAAAACCTGAGAACTGCACAATTAATAGAATCTCCAGTCTTCCCAATAGATCTTGAAAGTCAGCCTCTTGCATGTTGACTTTCTTTTCTTAAACGTAGAGAGCAAGCTGTTCATTTTTCGCTTTAGTCTGTTAAGTTTTGTTGTTGTTTTGAGTTTATTTTAAAAGCTCATTGGCAAACACGCTCCCTGGGGTTGTCTTAGGCAACGTTTGGTTTAAACGTCCCTGTGAGGAGAAGGATGTTTCCCCCCGCGGCCCCCCGCCCCAACCCAGTCTGTGGACTGCCCTCTCGCATGTCTGCCGCCTGCCAAGCCGGGCAGGGGGGGCGCCCAGCACTTAGTCTCATTTCACTTCAGTTCTCAAGGAAAAGCTGAACGTTTCATTTTCTTCCTCTTTCCGCACTCCCTTTACCTAAATATCTAAATTTTGTTTGAGTCTGTTGTTTCTTATTTCTCTATTGATCCAAATGAGTAATTCCAGATCAAGAATCTTTTAAAAGTGAATATGGGAACTGTAGCCAAATAATATGTCTTTTTTTTTTTTTTAAAGATTGGCACCTGAGCTAACATCTGTTACCAATCTTCCTCCTCTTCTTTTGCCCCCAAAGCACCCCAGTACACAGTTGTATATTCTAGTTATAGGTCCTTCTAGTTGTGGCATGTGGGACACCACCTCAGCATGGCTGGATGAACGGTGCCATTGTCCGCACCCAGGGTCCAAACTGGCAAAACCCCAGGCTCCCGAAGCAGAGTGTGTGAATGTAACCGCTCGGCCACAGGGCCAGCCTCTAATATATCTTTGATTATGATGAATGGGATCTTTACTGTTTTATTCTCTAAGAAAATCATTCCATATTTTCTCATTGCTAATTTTCCACTCCCTTGACAATGTAGCCGTCATCTGAAGCCCGGCCTTCATATGGGAGGGTCGTGCGCAGGTTTGCATTTGCTCTGCCACTCTGAGGTGGGAGGAAGCACTGGGTTTCATTATTTTTTTAAATCAAAACCTGGCTCAGCCCCTCCCCTTCAGGCGCTGGCTGGATCTCCAGTCTCAGAGGTTCCAGCTCCTGTTGGACCATTCTGGAATACTGGAGCAACTGAGCCAGCCCAGCAGCTGTGAGGACAGACCTTTTGTCTCTAGCCTGTGAAGCTGCTTGTTGCAAAGTAACCTAGACCAGTGAAGTTCTTTCTAACTGTCAGATAGATAATTGAAAATCTGACGGTACTGGGAGCTGGGAGCCATAGGTCCCCTCCCCGACAGCCTTGCTGCTAGGTGGTCCGCTGCAAGGAAAACAGGTCTGAGAAGAGATTCGGCTGTGCATATAAACACTTATTAGCAAGCAGGCAAAAAAGACTCATCGAACTTACAATCCCCAAGAAGCCCCAGCCGGAGCTCCTTGCGAGGACGCTCTGCTGGCAGCAGATGCCGCAGCTTTCCCTCGGTGGGACTGGCGACCTTCCGACAGGCAGACAGGATTTTTTTGTGAAGTGCAAAACCCGGGATCTAAGGGAGTCCTGGGCCTTTGAATGTCATTCTAAAGGATAATGGCCTCCGGGCTCCCCAGATTCCCATAGCCCTTTTGTTCAAGAGCGGAGATGCCTGCATGATATTCCAGTTAGTCCGCATCTCCCGAGTGTCGTCGACGCTCATGTGGAAGAGCCCTGGTGTGATCCAGGGGAGCGTTACTGGAGCGCTCTTAGTGGCCGCCTCTGGAGCGTGGAGTCTGGATGGGGCTTGCAGTGCCCTGGGCCCTCCTGGGGTGCAGGTTACTGATTCCTTCTAGGGTAACTGCCCCCTGGATGTACGTTAAAACCAGTCCATGCACCCTGTTGGTTGCACTGTCCTTACTGAATTATTTTACAGTAAATGACAGACAGTATAACCGCTTCTGCTCCCAGCTCTTCCTGCACTCCAGCTCGAGGCTGTCAAGGTCCTCCCTCCACGACAAGCATAGGGAGAGAGCTCTGTGTCAGGGTTCCAGGCCCCAGGCCGAGTGGTCACCTCACCCTCTCCAGGCAGGTCCCACCACCCCAGAGCTCAGATGGCGATGGGTACAGCGTCCTGGGTCCCAGCATCCCTGCCCTCCCAGTCTCTCCTGGAAGGGCGGCTCTTGTGGATGGGGCCCCAGGAGCCCACACCTTCACCAGGACGGTCCCTGTGCAGGGCCCTTGGAGGTTGAGAGAGGCCTGGGCAACATTTGGGGGTTTTATTAGGCTTTTAGCATATTAAAAAAGAGAAGAGGGGCCGGTGCCATGGCCTAGTGGTTAATTTCAGTGCCCTGCTTCGGCGGCCCAGCTTTGGTTCCCGGGCACAGACCTACACCACCTGTCAGTGGCCATGCTGTGGCGGCAGCCCACGTACAAAATAGAGGAAGATTGGCACAGATATTTGCTCAGTGCACATCTTCCTCAGCCAAAACACAAGAAAAAGAGAAGACATGCCAAAAGAGGGTCACAAAAACTGTGGTGCTTTAAGAAGGTTCACAGGTGACAAATGAGAACTTTTAACAAATGCCAACGCCATTATTATGCCAACATTATAATTGCCAACATTATCAGGCAATAATGTCTGAAGTCTAATTTAGGGCTTTGATGATCATGAGACCTGGGGCAGTGGGCCCCGTGACAGGCCCGGGCTCTGGCCTAGACTTTGGAAACCAAAGGCCTCTTAATGGTCCCCTGGCCCAGGTGAAACCCAGATCCCCAGAACCCAAAGTCCTTGCTCCACTCCCAGCAGAGGGAGGAAACCCCTCTTCTCAGAGACCTGGGTTCATCCAGCAGGTTGTCCTGCCTCACGGGGACAGCCCTCGCTGCCACCATCAGAGAACTCCTGGCCTCCAGTCCTTTTAGTCTGTCCCTAGATGAATTGGAGGCTATCCCGGCCACACTCTTTTCCTGATATTTTGACTGCCTAAGTGTCTCCAGTCTCCAGGACCAGTGGCATTAATCATAGAAACTATTGGGGTTGGTGGGTGGCTGGCTTCCTAGCTCAGTTGAATCACAGGACTAAGTGAGTTCAACCGAGAGGCTCACGGGGTAGCTGGTCAGGACTGGGAGGAGGGGGTGTGAGGGGACAGTGCGTGCTGGGGCGACGCTGGGGTGCAGGCTCTGCTGAAGCCCCTAAGCCGGGCACAGGGCACGTGGCGTATTGTTCTTTAGATGGTGATTGTTGTGTTTATTATTCTTTGAATGGTGTAGGATGAATTTTGAATCTTTTAAAAAGTTAAGAAGTGCATTCTATCCCCTCAAATCCCTTTTGGAACAAGATGAGCTGTAAATAAATGTGGAGATGAATATGCAAATGGGTGACACAGTGTGTATTTTTCTGAATGCTTCTTTTTCTCTCCCAGCATCTGGTCAACGTCTCGAATGAAGACATAGATGTTCATATCTTACCCCCACAAACCAAATACTTTCAGATCAAGTATGTGAAAAAGGTAGGCAGCGGGTGCCAGTTCCTGCCCCGTGTTCCCTGTTGGGTCGAGGCTCTCTGTCCCGGGTCTGCTGGGGCGGCTGTGTGGTGTGTTGTCACCGCAGTCCCGTGCTCTGTGTGCTCTGGGGCTTGTCCGGACAACAGCCCGCTTGTCTTCTAGGAACACCGCCTTGTCCCTGGCTTGTCCCTCACGGTCACCGTTACGTTTTCTCCAGACGAGTGGCGATACTATTATGATTGCATCCGTGTTCACTGTAAGGTAAGCTTCTTCAAATTGCTTTTAGGGGGAGGGGATGGGGTCAAATCTTACATCCTCCAGGGAGGAAGACAGAGAGAGAGTGACGAGCGTGAATCCTCAGCCCAGGGACTGGGATGCCTCGGGCAGCCATCTGAGTGGCATGGAGGGTCCTTTCCAGCGGCGTGGGTCCCAGTTGGGAAAGCATTAGGCCACCGAGGACAGGGCAGAGCCACGAGACCCTGCTTGCTGCGGGTTTTCCACCTGCCCTGGCCTGAGACCTCATTTATCGTATGGTGCTGGGAGACGACGAAGGCTTTTTCAAATAAATTAAACACACTCCTTTAAGTGCGAGGTTAGGAAATTAGCAAGAGCCTCGAGTTGTGATTATAAACCTCAGAGACTGGACGATGTCTTGTGCGGGGATTCCCCAGGGGCACCCCGGGGGTCTGCCCCCAGACGGCTGTGCTGTGCGAGTTCCTGTGAGCCTTTCCTGGGTCACCTAGTCCACCCCTGGGCCTCCAGCCAGAGCCAGCTCCACGTGCTGTCAGTCCTTCTCTTAACACTGTCGCCTCCACCCTTCCCTTTGCTCTGTATTCCAGGCCCAACTCTTGCAAGTTGAAAAGCCTTAAGGTTAAGTAAATTTAATTTTTCAAAACTAAATGGAAGAGTATGTTTTAGTAACAAACACAAGTAAAAAAAAAAAAACACAAAAGCTAAAAATGAAAGTGGAGTACTGCTTTCAGGAGGAACATTCTGTATCAAGAAGGAAGATCCTGGGACAGGACGGCACAGAGGGCCGGGGCCCGGCTCCCGCTACTGAAGAGGATGCTGATGATTCCCGGCCTTCATGAAGGACTTATCACTTTCCAAGGCCGTCATCTTCTTGGTTCTTACAGAGCCTATAAAGAAAGGCAGAATTATCCCCATTTTGCAAAGGAAGAAACGAGGCCTGGGGAGGTTAAAGATCTTGAGCCAGGTCACACATTACGCGGGACCAGGGAGCAGGGCCCGCGCCCTCTGCCCAGTTCATTGCTTACTGTGCGACGCTGTCGGGCTCAGCTGACTCTGTGCTGGTTTCTCTCTCTCGGGCCACTGAAGACTGTGTTTCCATATAATTTCCTGAAATAGGAGCAGATAGATTTCTGTCTTTGTATCTACATGAGAGCATCATTATCTTTAGCTTTCCTGGATAAAAATGAATGAAATGTGCTTAAGTGTGTTTCCTACACTTTGTTTATAGCTAAGAAAACTCAGTATTTCTAATGTTGTACTTAAGCACTCAGGTTTCTTAAGGAAGTGTTTTTAATGGTAGAAAACAAGAAATAAAGCATCTACAAGTTCACCTTTGAACATTATAGTCTTCAATCTGGTAAACTTGACTTTTCTCCCATTAATTTTTAGGGAGACGAGACTTTGCTTGTTCCCATCCATGCCTATCCTGTCACGAACACGCTGGACTTTCCCTCATTTATAAACCTATCAAATGTTCTCCTTGGTGAAAGGTGAGTTACCAAAATGAACTATCAAAATGTCACAGGATGTGAAAAGTTAAGAGATACGTATGAAAAAACTTAGGTTTGTATTTTTCCTAATAGAAAGCTATCCTTCTAGCTGAATTAGCCTGGACTTGCAAGGTGGACTTGCAAGACTGTGGTTGCAAAGGGACAAAAAACCAAGTCAAAATATCATAAACAAGAAAGGGAGTTTATTAGGCCCTTTCATTGGAAGGGTGCAAGATGGGTCTTCAGGCGTGGCCGGGTCTCGGGGTTTGAGTCGGGTTGCAGAGTCTGCCTCTCCCCGTGTCTTGGTTTTCTGGCCTGTGCAACACACAGTTCCTCCTCAACAGGCTCCCCGTCATGGGGGCGAGGCAGCTGCCAGAAGCCCCGGATGCTCCTGGCAACAGGGGGAGTGGATACGGGGAAGGCGAAGACAGGAGAAAGTCACTGTAGAAGCCAAATCTCAGCTTCCCTCTTCCTTCTTGTCGGGAAAATAGTTAATAATTCCAATTGTAATTTAAGATATGTCTTGTTTTTTCAGTAAATAGTTGTTAAATACCTACTGCCAGGCATAGTGCTGTTGCCCCTAGGGTTACAAAGAAGATGGATATTGAGCTGCTAGATGTTGATATATAATGGCCATGCCAATCATTAAAATCCTAAAATGCTTTTGTGCTTGTTGGGAAATAGATCCCATCCTGAGTCCTTCATCCCTGCATCCCAGCTGCCTGGCCCCTCTCCGCCTTCCCCTCGTCTCCCGGTGACTCAGTGACTAAGTTGTTAATACCTAGCAGTTTGCCCCGCAGGACCTGGCTCCGGCCTTCCATCCATTCTAATTGAGCAGTGCTTGGGAAGTCCCAGTGGATGGATATTTTGAATATCACCCACGGTAAAAAGAATAGACACGAATAGACAAAGATTCTGATTCTGAAGGTCTTCGAGTGTAATTGTGATGGAACCACGTCATCAATTAATTACACCAATTGCTAAGTGCTGTAATAGAGGCACACAGGGTCCCGTGTAGGCCCCGAAGAGGGAGCACGAAACTGCCTGGAGAGATGGGGAAAGTCCTCACCCATTTGGGGGTGACATCCGGTTATCCTAAGAGGACACCATGGGATGGAAGGTGACAGTGGCATTCCAGGCATGGAGATACATGTGAAATGTGAAATGGCACAACACGTCCAGGCCTGTGTAGAACATTCCTGTGACTGGATGTGGGTCACAGGAGCTATGGCAGGGGAAATAGGGAGAAGACTGAGCCAGAAGACCTCATAGGCTTTGCTGGAATGGTAGATTTTACCCTGAGGCCATCACTGAAAGATTTAAGCAGAGAAATGGCGCAGTCAGATCCAGCTCTGGCGGCCTGTGCAGAGAATCGGAGGGGGCGTGGCCAGGGCCACTGTGGTGAGCCAGGCACGAGACAGGAGAGGGCCTGGGACCCTTCAAAAATGGACAGTAACTGCAAATATTTAAATGTAGCAGTAGTGTCTTAGGTCAGGTCCCTTAGAAGCAGAAACACGGACACATTGCACATGATTCATTAAGGCATAACCCATAAAGAAGTGAAGAATAGGGATGGGGGCCCAGTCGCCCAGCCAAGGGCACCTCCCTGGAGAAGGTCAAGGTGAGAGTCATCAGCCACAGCACTCTAGAGCACGCGGTGTATGCAACAGCCGGGGAAGAAGAGTCGACAGCATCCGCTGCAGACCTGCGGCAGCAGACTGTCCTTGATTTACACACCCACTTGTCAGCACTCCGCCTGGCTTCCTCTGGCTCTGCACTTAGACTTTTCTGCAGTGATGGTGTGGATTCCATGAGCAATCGAGCTGATGTGAGCTGTCACCTGGCAGAGGTGATCGTCTCCCAGAGGATTTTGTCATGAATGGATACTGCAGGGCTGACGTAAGCCAGGCGACCATGTCCAGGCTGCCTTCCCTCCCCAGGACAGACCGGGGCCTGGGAAGGAGGCCCGGGCAGCCTCCCAGGACCCCCATCAGTGGCACACCAAGAGGCGGGTGGTGGGAGTGGTCTGGCCCACATGCAAGCATTAACGGGAGTTCATTGTCTGTAGAAAATTTTAAAAAGGCAGCAAAACCTACTAGAAGTCCTACTACAAGTCTAAATATTATCAGTGGGAAAATATTCCTCCCTACGAGGGTGGACTTGCTCCCAGCCTTTGCTCCGACGCATCAGAAGCGCTGCCTCATTCGTGATGTCCAGGTTCACTGTGGTCTCCAAGCTTGCCACTCTCAGTTTCATTCCTGTCACAGCGTTTCCTTACCTGCGAGTCCCGTTGGGGCATCTCCCTCAGTGCTGAGCGGCCCTGCCTCTGGCTCCTGCTCTTCCTCTGGCTCAGTGTGAGGCCCTCACCCCCGTATGCACAGGACACCCCCAGCGCTGCTCCATTTATTTCTCTGGCTGCTCGTGAGCTCAGCCTGTGGACAGAAGCAGATGCCCCTCCAGTGCTGCCGCTCTGCGCCTGCCCCGGCTGCTTGGCAGCTTCTGTGCCCGACCTCACCCGGTTTTCCTACCTGCCCCACCCAGAGGGCACCTCCTGGTCAGCGCCTCCTTCAGCTCCACCATCCACTTGTCACTGTGTCTGGGAGATGGGGCATCTGACTCAGCTTTGCCACTGCCTCGTTCCACTCGCCTCTCAGCCCCTCAACCTCACTCTTTCCGTTTGTGGCTCCTTATGGAAAACCTAAAGCCCAGGATGGTTTTCTAAGGAATTTTGAGATTGTTGGAAGGGAATGAAGAAGTGGTCCACGAATCGTCAAATCTTGTCTGTTGAAGACTGCTTTTAATGCTCAACTTGTCATCACTTCATTCATTCATGCATTCACCCATTCTGAATTTGGCCTGCCTGGCCCCCAGCTTGTGGCTTCTGATTTAATTAAACTGCTGACCTGCTTGGTTTGGTCCACATGGTGGTGGCCCACACAGTTTATTTTTTAAAAACCTTTGAATTAGCGGTCAACATTTAAAAATCAAAAGATTTCAAATGAAAATTTAAGTTGCCACTTTTCTTTAAAAAAGAAAAAAGGAAGATCCAGCAATACTGGGCCCACATTTCTGCGTGATCACAGTCAGTTCAGCTGGGCCAGAATGGAAGCTGCCTCTTTAGAGGACTATGCCTTTGTCAGCTCACCGCAGTCCCCACCACTCCCTATTGCTCACACTCAGCCCTCCACTCATTTTTGTTACCTGCCTGGCCTATGAGGACTTTCAATAAGGAAACTGAAAAGGAGACAAGGCAATGCAGTGTCATGTTTAACAGCATAGACCACTAAGGCTCTGGGGCCATTCTGTCTGGATTCCAATCCAGGCTCTGCTTCAAGATGGCTGTGTGACCCTGAAAAATGACAACCTCTCTGTGCCTCTCAGAACCGTCATCTGTAAAATGCAGCTTATAAGAGTACCTGCCTCATAGAATTGTTCCGAGGATTAAATGAATTAAAATAGAATTTATGAATAGTTAACAATAATAGTTGAAAATTTTTAATACTTAATAGTACTAAGAACAGTGCTTAGCATATAGTTAATGATTTGTATTAGCTATCATCATCATCTTCATCATCATCATCATCACCATCACCAAAGAGATCTTTACCTGGGGATCTCACAAATGAGACCCAGCCCGTTTGGCTCACACTTTAACAAAGGTAGACAACATACAGAGAAATGGGAGGGAGAGGCTTGGAGTGGGAAGGCTGGCGGCCAGGTTGAAGGTGGGCTTCCGACAATGAGGGACTGGGCTGACAGCCGAGGGGGATGCATGAAGCCCCCAAAAGAGCCTGTCAGGGACTGTGCACAAGCCGGCCCAGTGGCAGCTCCACAGAGGGAGGGGCGGGGCGGGGATTGAGGTGAGGGTGCGGCTGCAGGTCTAGAATGGAGAGCTGCTTTCTCGGCATTTATCCTTAAAACAAAAAATAGTTTTGTTGAGATATAATTCACATATCATAAAATTTACTAATTTAAAATGTGCAAGTCAATGGTTTTTACCATATGCAACCACCACCACAATCAATGTTAGGACATTGTCATCACCCCAAAAAGAAACCCCATACCCACTCCTCACTCCCCCTCCCAACTTCCCAGCCTCAGGCAAACTCTAACTGACTTTCTGTATCAGTTTGTCTGTTCTGGACGTTTCATATACGTGGAATCATACACTATGTGGTCTTCTGTGACTGATCTCTTTCACTTGGCATAATGTTTTCAAGGTTCATGCAACTTGTTGCACACGTCAGGACTTCCTTTTCATTGCTGAATAGTTGTCCATTGTGTGATGGGCCGCGTTCTATTTATCCATTCATCAGCTGATGGACATTGGGTTGTTTCCGCTATTTGGCTATTTTGAATAATGCTGCTGTGAACCTTTGTAAATATGTTTCTATGTGGATATGCGTGTTCATTTCTGTTGGGTGGAATTGCTGTGTTATATGGTAACGCTGTGTTTAACATTTTGAGGAACTGCCAAACTGCTTCCCAAAGTGGCTGTTCGTGTCCATTCCTAGCAGCAGTGCATGAAGGTTCTAAGGGCACTGATATTTTTAAATGGCAGAGTAAAGCAACATTTTCTACAGCTGAAGAAAAAAATGCTATACGTTATGGAGAAAGATATAGGTAAGGGGAGAACACAAATTCAGTGGAAGGTCGATTCAGAAGGATATATTTTCTCTTTGCATATAGAATTGATTTAGGCAAAATTGCCAGAAGTTGTAGAATCTGCATTTAATAAATCGCACTGTTTGCTTTCTTACTGCAAGGTTGCTTCCGGGGAGAAGGCCTGGTCTGGGCTGAGCCTCCTTGAGGACTGGGTAGCACCCCGGTACATTTTCCACAAGGTCATGAGGTGGACTTGTGTATATTCATCACCTGCATTTTCATTGGCTGGATTTGGTGGTTGTAAATTCTCCTTGCTGAGATAAAACTCTGTGTGGACATTTGCCAACTACTTATAAACAACTTCGGTGGCTTAAGATCTGGTACAATGTATTTTGACAGCTTCTGTAAATAAGAAAAGTTGCATCCAGTTCCGTCCAACATCTCTAAATCGAACGCCATGGGGTGCAGAGGACTGGCAGCTCTCTCTCCTTTCCGTGGGTGGAAACTGTGCTCGATAACTAGGTAAACCCAACCATCAGGGCCGTTAGATTTTTCAATCACTTCACATCTTAGAGAAAATTGTAGATAAAATACCATCTTACCCTTCCCATATACGCAATAAGAATATACTTATCTTAGGTACTGAAATTTTATATCTTTCCATTCCCGTGGTTCTAAAAAGATTCGTGTTAATTCATCGTGCTCTGCAGTTTCACCAGTTGTGTCTACCTGGCAGCAAATAACTGGTTGGAATCTAGAGCAAATCCATTCAGTTGAGCGGTTGTTCTCTCCATGTGCATCGACTGATCCTCCTTGCACCAAGCTGACTCCGTTGACCAGCTGGTTAGTGTGCTATCGATAAGCTTACGTGAAAGTCACCCGGGGCCTCCCCTGGATTCCCCTTCCCTTCCTCATTTTCCACTCTGGACCTGGTCCCATGGGCAAGGCCACCATGTTGCTCTCACAGCAAGTGGAACCGTGTGTTCATCTCAGGGCTACAGGTCATTTGTAGACCACAGGGCCACATGCACAGCACTATGAGAAAAGGTCCCCGGCTGCTCCATTCCAAAGCCGGGATAGTTCCGTCTCCGGAACTTTTACGTCATAAGTTTAGGAATTTACTAAAGGATACTTTTCCTTAAGTGGGGAACCTCATGGCTCATTTCAGAAAGTGGGGGAATAACCAAGGTCAGAATAGGATGTCCGAATAAAACCAAATTCTCTCGCTGCCCCTGGAGTTGAAAGCATCTGGGCCACAGGAGAATGTGCATTCTTGAACCAGTGCTGAGAGGGAAAGACTGACGGTGAGAACTGGCTCCAGCAGAGACAACATCCAGGTCCTGCCTGGCATTGTACCGATAAAGAAAGTCCTTACTGGTGGAGAGGGGCCCCAGAACCAGCTATCACTGGCTAAGAATGAGGGTGTCAGGGTAAAATTAGAAAACTGATCTTCAGAAGAATTTTGTGCAGCCTTCAAAGAGAATAAATTCACCTTTTCCAGCTCAGCAAGGGAAGCACGCTCCTTACTCTCACTAGGGTCTCGCTCTGTGCATCCCAAACTCAAGGTTGATTTGAAGGAGCAGCAGCATTTTATGGAAACTTTCTGACAAGGGTGACTGGAGCACGCTGACCCGCTTGTTCTTTACCTCAGCCCTTACGTGGGTATGTGGAGCGGGAGTGAACTTGTGTTTTAAAACTGCTTCAAAACTGATATTCAGACAAAACGACTACAGCCACTCAACAACAGCCTTAATTTTTACTGTATGAAAAATTCTCCCATGTTTTGTAGTTAACATTGCTTTGATTTGATATCCCTTTGCTGACCTGGTTACTCATCTTGGCCCAGTCTCTTTTTATAAATTTTAGCAGGAAAAGAAAATCATCCAACCCCTAAACCACAGGGATCTGTATTAAAAATGAAAGGGCATAAATGCATCCTCCTTCCATTTAGCAGAAGCAAGTGCCAACTTGAGACAGTCAACAAAGGGAACTTTCAATAGAAGACTTACTTTTTATTTTTTTAAGTTTTTCTCACAAAATGGTGAATTCCAGACTTTTGACTCCTGGAGAAAGTGGTCAAAAGGCTGAAAATCCTAAAATGGAGGCAGCGATATTGACCTTATGAAAGCCGAGCTTGAAAATTGCAATACTCTACTTTCTCCCTTTGATTTTGTGCAAATTTGATTTGGAAAATTGCTCGGTTGGTTTGTGTGGGGCTGAGGGATGGAGCAGCACGAATTTATGATCAGCGTCCAGAGCAGATGGATGTGTGTATCAGGAGCAGTAATTAAAGGTGGAATAGTTTTCTTATTTAGGGTTTTCTAGTCTTTGTATAAATTCTTGGAATGTTTCGTTAAACACAACAGCATATACATTTTGTGGCTTCTATGAAACTACCACCCTGGTGTCATGGACTAAGCAGTAAGAAACCTAAAATATTTCTTCCGAGAGAAGGAAAGGCCATCAGCAGTGTGTAGTGTCTCCTCTTCTCTTCTCCCAGGAGATGCTGTATTTTCCTCAACAAAAAAAGAAACCAGGAGGCTTTTCATCTCCCGTCTCGACTCGCTTTAGCTGCTTCCTTTCCCTGTGAGGTGACTTTCTTCCCACGCCAGACCTCCTTGGTCTCTGCACATGGGCCCTGCTATAATCCACAGGAGCCACCCTGAATTTCATTCTTTCCCCCATTATCCCGCTTTCTCTGCAACTCGGGGGGGTTGTAAGGTGCTATTTTCTATAAAATGCATTGTTTATATCAATAATTTTCATTTATAACTGAAGTTAATATTTAACTTTTAAAAGGCCTTTTATACTGTATGACTCCACTCATGTGAGGTAGCTGGAGTCGTCAGATTCAGAGACGGAAAGCAGAATGGCAGTTTTGAGAGACCGGGTGAGGGGGCGGGGGTTATTGTTTAACGTGTAGAGAGTTCCAGTTTTGCAAGATGATAAAGATGGTGGATGGTGATGTTTGCACAGTGTGAACATACTTAATGCCACTAAACTGTACACTTAAAAATGGTTAAAATGGGGCCGGCTCTGTGGCCGAGTGGTTAAGTTCGTGCGCTCCGCTGCGGCGGCCCAGGGTTCGGATCCTGGGCGTGGACATGGCACTGCTCGTCAGGCCACATTGAGGCGGCGTCCCACATCCCACAACTAGAAGGACCTGCAACTAAGATATATAGCTGTGTACGGGAAGGGGGGGGAGGGGGGCTTTGGGGAGATAAAGCAGAAAAAAAAAAAGATTGTCAATGGTTGTTAGCCCAGGTGCCAAAAAAAAAAAAATGGTCAAAATGTTAAATTTTATGTTATGTACATTTTATCACAATTTTTAAAGAAGTGACTAGGGTACATATTATCTCTACAGATGACAGGGAACATGTCCTCTGGTCATCTCTAACTTCTCCTGAATTCAGTTTCTTTCCAGCCCCCAGAGAAATGCCTTAATTTCTTTTCCCGAGTATGCAGAGGTGACCTCATTTCATTCCAGTTGTTCCCTAGTGTTTTCGCCAGAATTCCACCTTTTCCTCAACTACAGAACGGGTGAGGGTAAGAGGTGGGGTGGTTTCACCAGCAGGGAGGACTCAGTAACTCAGTAAGGCTGGGGAGGAACTGAACCACGGCCGAGAAAGGAGCGCGAAGCCCAGGCCAGCTAGAGGGAAAACGTCAGATCTCCCGGACTCTCCCGCTTTATTGGCTTTACCTTAATCCTAGGGTGAGCTGGGTCTCAAGTTGGGGTGGGGTTTCATTCTCTAGGTGTGTACAATAATTAGATGCCTGTTCCTTGAACATTTCTTTATGTAATTTTGTGTTTAGCTTTGACTGTATCAATAAGGATCATGGGTCACTGTGTTTCTAGTTTGAGGCCCCACTCCCAGTGAGATTGATTGTGTCTTTGAAAATAAGATTTAAAAAAATATGAAATTCATTGGAACATAAATTATCTTAGATAAAAGGGCATCCTTGAAATCTGAAATATAATTTACCTCAACTCTTTATGTCTTTTCAAATAGTTGCCGATCTGTTTGGGGGGTTGGGGGTCTGGCTTATCAGGCAACTAATCATTATGTCTGATTTCTTTTTGTTTTTGTTGGACATTATGAATACAGCAACTACAGCCAAAGCTCAAGGGAAACTCACCGGCCAGTGCCCAGATTTCCTCCTTCCTCTCCATGTGCAGGCTGTTCTTGAGAGGAGGTTGGTAACATTTGAGAAAAGGTCTTGGGATCTTATAGGCCTTTCTTGTTGGTCGGCTAGTTAAAGGAAATGCCTTCTAAAAAGCTCAACAAGTAAGGCACAGAGGATCTGTTTCACAGAGAATGTCAACAGAGAAGAAGACTACAGTGCAAACAATGAAATGTCATTCGCTGTTCCTTAATGTCAGAGACTAGGAGCGGTAACAGTAAATCAGTTAAGAGGCAGGTTCTGGAGACTTGGTATGAATTTCCACCTCACCCCTTATCAACTGTGTGACCTTGGACCTCCCCAGAGGTCAGTTTACTTATCCACAAAATGAGCAAAGTAATAGTACTAAACTCATAGGGATGTTAAGGGGGTTAACTGAAATACAAGCACAATGATTGGTACATATTAAGGGCTAGTAAAAAAAAAAAGACATTAAAATTGCCAAATTAAGTTGCAACCAGAAATGGGGTTAGGTAATCATTCACTAAAAGGGGCAATGAGGTCAGAGAGAATGCTGTTTGGGCCAGTTTTTCTAATGCTGTGTAACAAACCAACCTAGAAGTAGTGGCTTAAAATAACAACCATCATTTACTTTGCTCCTGGATCTACAGCTTGGACGTGGCTCCACGGAGAAGGCTCGGCTCTGCTTCCTGTAGAGTCAGCTTGGGCTGCTTGGCTGGGGGCTAAAAGTTCCACTTCCAACATGGTCCACTCACGTGCTGGTTATTATCTGGGAGCTCAGCTGGGCTGAGGACTGGGAGCTTCTTCTCTCCATGTAGATCTCTCCACAGGCTGCTTGGGCTTCCTTACAACATGGTGGCTAGGTTCTGGAATGAGTATCCCAAGAGAAGCGGGAGATGCCAGTATTTCAGGCTCGGTCTTAAGAAATGGGTACAGCATGATTTGCACTGTATTCTAGTAGTTAAGTAATTATAGAGCCCAGATTCCAGGGAAGAAGACACGACTCCACCTCTCTGTGGAAGGAGTGTCGAAGAGTTTATCAGCTTGTTTTAAAACTGTCATAATGTGTGTCCCAAAGCTGGCTCAGCCTCAGTTCTTTCACAAGTCTGCTGTACATTTGGAAGAGAAAGAATGTCACACAGATACATCATTGCTGTTCACATCTTTTGATCTGTAAATGATTTCTATATCAATGAGCAGTTGACAAAGGAAAAGTCCTACTAAATTCATGTTATAGTCTATGTCGTAGTTTAAATTACCCGTACATCTCTGTGGGGAGGCTTCTCATTATCTCGATGGTGTTTCCCTCATATTTTATACAAGCATAATAGCTAATGGTTAATTTACTGTGCCGCCTGGTTCCAGCATCTTGTAGTAAGTGAGCATTTGTCATGCTCGTTGTCAGTTCCCCTTTATTCTCCAACACGGAGTAAAATCATATTTATGGCAAGCTGGCTTGCTCATTCCACTCTGTAGACATTGAGATTTTTGAATTAGGGAGGAAATTTGATTTTATGGTATCTACAATAAGTTCACAAGATCATTCATTCTCTCAAAAAATCCTTGATTACTCTTTTGACAAACACAATGTTAAATTTTAGGGTAAACGATAAAAATAACATCTGAGTAAGGTAAAAACAAATGTTTAGTGGGTTAAATGGAAATTAATGTGATGTCTGGCTCTCTACTAGTATTTATTTAGAGAAGGGACAAGAAAGAAATTTGAATTTATATATTATTTTATGTTTACTTTCTGTAAGGTAAATTTGTACTCTCTTCTAATAGGTGCACAATTTGTACACGATAATACATGTCTTGTATTTAAAAGGTGTGGATTGGATTTTATTCAAGATAGGGAATAATTCTTTTAAAGTACTTAATATATTTTTGTACATGGCCTTAGCATAATTGATAAGCTGTTTAAATAATAAAGTAACAGAGATAAGCATTATGGTTACCTCCCAAAGTACTAATTTCTGTCTGCTTTAATATTTTAATTGGTTGCTTCCTGTAAGTTATAGAAGAACTCTAACTCAGGCTCCTATTTGCATTTGAGGAATACTAGATGGAAGATATGAATTAATAGGCCTCAGATATGTATATTTATGCATGTTTCTTCACTGTGGATCCGTTTAAATGGTATTTAGCAATGGGAATTTTGTTTAGAATTTTTAAGTTACACCCCGCCCCCCCTCCCCCCGAGGCTAATGGGATTCTGTTTCTTCAAATATGAAAAACTTCTATATAAACTAAACTTTATATTTGCCAAAATTCCTTTTGGCCCAAATGAATCTAGACTGCCCTTGATTTATGATTATGGCGGCCATCTACACTAATTTGACATCCATAATACGAACAGCAGCCATGAAAGCAAAGTTCAGTGATTCCACTGAAATGTATTTTACTTGCACTGCTGTGTCTGCTTCTGAATCAAGGTGCTTGGAATATTGTGCCGTTAAGGAATTGTTTGTTTCTCCAGACTGACTAATGCCTCAGGAATTTGGCTTCATGTAATCATCATTAAAGAAATACCCTGACACCTTTTCTATGGGAATTATCAAAGCTCTGAAATTAGTTGAAAATTGGGCATATATAAAAAGCCCTAGCAGTTTTTTGTTTTAGTTCAGGAAAATGCAAACGTGCAGCTTATAGCAGAGGATTCCTGAGCAGCAGACTTTCCCTCGCTGGGGCAGCGGTGAGCAGATCCCTCGGGTTACTGACTGGAGGGCCGTTCAGCCCGTGTGGCTGTAGGAGTCACTGGCCTGATCTTCAGAGACTGGGCATTTGGGGCAGTTTAACGCTTCACATTGACCATTACCCAAGGCTACTTACGTCCTGAGGGGCGAACACAACTTGTAATGTTAGTTTTCTCTACCCAGTGCTGTAGAGTAGCTGATGTTCAGTGGGGCCTGAGTGTCCGTTGTGCTGAATTGCCTTGAAGATGTAATGACCTTTGTGAACCCTGTGTTTCAGAATTAGGACCCATCTCAGAGAGTTAAGATGGACTGCATGCTTCTAGTGGAGGCTTATTTAGGACAGGATTTATGATTTTGGTAAAAAACCTGTGAAGTGTTCATCTCACTGTTGGCTGAAGAGATTATTCTGCATTATGACCCTTCTGTAGAATTTATATCAATAGATATAATTGACAAAGTTAATATCTAGAATTTACAAATTAATGAGAGAATAGAAAACCTCATAGAAAAATAGGCAAAGGATATGCACACGCATAGAAGAGGAAACTCAAATGGTTATATATGGATAGAAGCTCAACCTCAAAGAAATGAAAATGAAAATAAAATGAAATACCATTCCACCTCTTTCGGGTTGGAAGCAGTTAAAATGCCTGAAAATCCCGTGTTGGTAAGCAACAGTAACTCACACATGCTGCTGGTGCAAGTATAAATTGGTCAAACGGCTTTGCAGAGCATTTTGGCCATATCTAGTAAAGTTGATATTTTTACCCTGCTGCTAACTAGCAATTCCATTTCTTGGTTATACCTGGAGTAGCTCTGGCGCAGATGCGTAAGGAATCACATGCAAGGATTGTCGTTGCCACTTTGCAATGGTGAAAAAGTGCGAACAGCCTAAATGCCCTTCAGCAAGAGAGTCATAAATAAGGAAGATATAGTCATATAGTGGAATACTCATCACTGGTTAAAATGAATGAATCGTTTCATTTATAGTCATTTATCAATGTATCCGCATGCATCAATCTCAAAAGCATAGTGGTGAGCAAAGCTAGCAAGTTTTAGAACAATATTGTTGAAAACAAATAATACAATATTATATATTTTATGGGTACATGTCTATGTGGTGATATTATAAAAATGCATGGGAATGACAGACAGTGACGGGATAGGGTCCCCGCTGGGGAGACAGGAAGGAGCAGAGGACAAGGGAGAGGAGTACAGGGAGTTTCAACTGTTCTGCTAGATTACCCAAAGCAAAAAGATTTGCTTGAGCTTGGTAGTGGACAAAGGGATCTTTATTTTATCATTCTCTGTATTTTTCTTTACATTTGGAATATTTCAGAAATTTTAAAAAGGTAGTGAATTGAAAGCCAAATAAAAATGCTCTGGGCATAATTTTTAAAGCCACATTTGAACCACACTACATCCCCAAAATTGCTACCGAAAGAGTTATTTCGCTTTACTCCAACAAATATTTACTGAGTGTTTAGTCTTTGTGGGACGCTGGGGTTTTGCTGAGGTCACCCCGGAGAAGCAAGCAGACTCAACGCTGCCTTTGTGGGGCTCAGAGTCTCCCACGTAGACAGGTGCTGGGCTGTAAGGAGTGGGGCATCATGGGAAACAGACGCACTGGGTCCGATGCCCAGAAGGCAGCAGATGAGCTGACCTGGCAACTCTGCTCTAAGTGTTACCTCACGAAATTGGGGTTCTCTTGCCCAGTGCTCATAAAAAAAAAAAAGCCAATTAGTACAGCATCAGCTTTTGGGAAAAGAAATGTAGCTTTATTTTGTGAGATCTGCAAGGAGACAGGAGGCATGTGCCCTCAGATCTGTCTCCCTGATCCAGGGCTTGGGCGCTACTTACGGGATGAGGGGCAGGGCAGTCTGAAGTGCGGGAGTAGACGATCGGAGGAAGGGAGACGTGAGGTGATTGATGATCTGCGCAGGCGTAGTCAAGCTTCACGGCTCTTCACAGGATGCGTGTTCACAAAATGGAGGCCTGACCGTGATCCGAGGGTGGAGTTTTTAGCTCCTTGACACCAAAGAGATCACTTATTGAGCATTTGCAAAGTCCCAGTCGATGAGTTGGTGATCTCAACTGGCCTGAAGTGGACAAGGGGTCTCAATTCCTGAAAGACAACTCTTAATTTTTTTAAAAGATTATTTTATTGAAGTCATATTGGTTTATAACATTGTGTAGTTTCAAGAGGACATTACCATCTGTCAGTTTCTTATAGACTGCATAGTGCCCACCACCAATAGTCTACATTTTCTTTTTAAGATTTTATTTTTTTCCTTTTTCTCCCCAAAGACCCCCGATACATAGATGTATATTCTTAGTTTTGGGTCCTTCTAGTTGTGGCATATGGCATGCCACCTCAGCATGGCCTGATGAGCAGTGCCATGTCCACGCCCAGGACTTGAACCAGGGAAACCCCAGGCCACTGCAGCAGAGCACATGAACTTAACCACTCAGCCACAAGGCTGGCCCCACCAATAGTCTACTTTTTATCTTTCACCATACATATGTGCCCCTTTACCCCTTTTGTCTACCTCCCCACCCCATTCCTCTCTGGTAATGATTAATCTGTTCTCTTTATCCATGTGTTTGTTTATCTTCCACATATGAATAAAATCATACAGTGTCTGTCTTTCTCTGTTTCTCTTATTTCACTTAGCATCATACCCTCAAGATCCATCCATGTTGTCACAAACGGCATGACTTTGTCATTTTTTATGGCTGAGTAGTATTCCATTGTATATATATATACCACATCTTCTTGATCCATTCATCCGACAATGGGCACTCGAGTTGCTTCCATGTCTTAGCTGTTGTGAATAATGCTGCAACAAACATAGGGCTGCATAAATCTCGTTGTATTGTTGATTTCATGCTCTTTGGATAAATACCCAGTAGCAGGATAGCTGGATTGTGTGGTATTTCAATTTTTAATTTTTTTGAGAAATCTTCATACTGCTTTTCATACTGACTGCTCCAGTTTGCATCCCACCGGCAGTGGATGAGGGTTTCCTTTTCTCCTCATCCTCTCCAACACTTGTTATTTCTTGTCTTGTTAATTATAGCCATTCTGAGGGGTGTGAGGTGGTATCTCGTTGTAGTTTTGATTTGTGTTTCCCTAATAATTAGTGATGCTGAGCATCTTTTCATGTGCCTGTTGGCCATCTGTAGGTCTTCTTTGGAAGAATGTCTGTTCGTGTACTATCCATGTTTTGATAGGTTGTTTCTTTTTTTGTTGTTGAGTTGTATGAGTTCTTTATATATTTTGGAAATTAACCCCTTGTCAGATATATGATTTGCAAAAATTTTCTCCCAGTTGGTGGGTTGTCTTTTTATTTTGTTCATGATTTTCTTTGCTTTGCAGAATATTTTTAGTCTGATGTAGTCCCATTTTTAAATTTTTTCTTCTATTTCCCTTGCCTGAGTAGACATGGTATTTGAAAAGATGCTGCTAAGCCTGATGTCAAAGAGTGGACTGTCTCTATTTTCTTCTAGGAGTTTTATGGTTTCAGGTCTTACCTTCAAGTCTTTGGTCCCTTTTGAGTTTATTTTTGTGTGTGGTGTAAGATAATGGCCTACTTTCATTCTTTTGCACATGGCTGCCCAGTTTTCCCAGCACCATTTGTTGGAGAGACTTTCCTTTCTCCATTTTATGCTCTTGGCTCCTGTGTCAAAGATTAGCGGTCCATAGATGTATGGTTTTACTTCTGGGCTTTCAATTCTGTTCCATTATCTGTGTGTCTATTTTTGTGCCAGTACCATGCTGTTTTGATTACTATAGCTTTGTAGTATGTTTTGAAGTCGCGGATTGTGATGCCTCCAGCTTTGTTCTTTTTTCTCAGCATTGCTTTGGCTATTGGGTTTCTTTTGTTGTTCCATATAAATTTTAGGATTCTTTGTTCTATTTCTGTGAAGGATGTCATTGGGATTGCATTGAATCTGTAGATTGCTCTAGGTAATATGGACATTTTAACTATATTTATTCTTCCAATCCATGTGCATGGAATATCTTTCCATTTCTTTATGTCATCATTGATTTCTTTCAATAATGTCTTATAGTTTTCAGGGTATAGGTCTTTCACCTCCTTGGTTAAATTTATTCCTAGATATTTTATTCTTTTTGTTACGATTGTAAATGAGATTGTATTCTTGACTTCTCTTTCTGCTAGTTTGTTATAGTGTATGGAAATGCAACTGATTTTCATAAGTTGATTTTTTACCCTGAAATTTTGCTGTAGTTGTTGATTATTTCTACTAGTTTTGTGATGGATTCTTTAGGGTTTTCCATATGTAGAATCATGTCATCAACAAAGAGCAAGAGTTTGACTTCTTCCTTTCCAATTTGGATGCCTTTTATTTCTATTTCTTGCCTAATTGCTTTGTCCAAAACCTCCAGTACTATGTTGAAAAGGAGTGGCAAGTGTCTTGTTCCTGTTCTCAGAGGAATGGCTTTCAATTTTTCACCATTAAGTATGATGTTGGCTGTGGGTTTGTCATATACGGCCTTTATTATGTTGAGGTACTTTCCTTCTATACCCATTTTGTTGAGATTTTTATCACAAATGGATGTTGGATCTTGTCAAATGCTTTCTCTACATCTATTGCGATGATCATGTGATTTTTATTCCTCATTTTGTTAATGTGGTGTATCACATGGATTGATTTGTGAGTGTTGAACTATCTCTGTGTCCCTGGTATAAATCCCACTTGATCATGGTGTATGATCCCTTTAATGTATTGCTGTATTCACTTTGCCAATATTTTGTTGAGGATTCTTGCATCTATGTTCGTCAGTGATGTTGGCCTGTAATTTTGCTTCTTTGTGTTGTCCCTGCTGAAAGACAACTCTAAATTACTCTCTTGATAAGATGGGGTCAGTGGAACTGATCCTGGAGGGCTAGCGATTACACAAGTGATTACAATTGCATTCTCCCAGGAGCATGAACTGGGAAATGTGAGGGAGGAGAGCAGATGACAGGGAGGGCCCCACCTGAAGTGTTAAGAGTTAGGAACCAGCCTCTGGCTAGGAGGGCATGATTGGCTGTGAGAGCGCGGGAGTTATGAGGTGGAGAGGAGATGCACAGCCCCAAGGAGAAGGGAGGAAGTGCAAGGAAAAGCAGGGACAGAGAGTGTGGCTGAGTCACTTCAAAGAGGAGCTCAATGTCCATCTGATGAAAGGAGCCCAGATAACCTGCCCCAGCTCTGCACAGAATGCCAAGCGACAGCTGGAGAGCTCTGCTTCTCCAGGCCTCGCTCATCCTGCAAACTCTGGCTGACCTGGGCTTGGTCTGATGGAAGGAGGGACATTAGGAGAAGCTCAGGGCTCTCTGAGAGATGCCACTGCTGCGGCAGCTCCTGTGGTGCCGTAGGCAACAACCTCAGACTCACTCAGAAGTCAGCCTTGCCTCGGGTGGGAGCGCATTTCTGGATGCACAGACCCTCTCCGGGTCCTGTACTGGTTGTTGGACTTCTAACCAAATAAAGAATCTCTCGCTATTTCAAACACAACCCAAAGTGTGGTTTCTTCGAAGCAGCCTAGTTCCAGCTCTGTAACGGCCAGGGCTCCCCAGGCTTTCCGTAGCGCCTGTTTGTTCAGCGTGTCCTGGGTCCTCTGGGTCCTGCTGTGCGGCAGAGACGCCTTTTCCCTGTGGCTGTGAGTGTCCAACAGGACAAACCTGACAGTCCTTGAGTGGCAGCAAGGACAGGGGTGTTGGAGTGTTGTTCCTCGGGACGGTTGCCGTGCATTAGGTCTGGCTCTGCACCCTGGGCAGGACACGGACCCTCTCTTGTGCCTCAGCTTCCTCTTCTGCAGGTGAGGAAGCCATGGCACCCTCACAGGAGCAGAGGAGTTAGTATCTGGGAGGTGTGCAGGATGGCTGACACCCAGGAATTATTGCTTTTGTTGACTGTCATCATTGTTGTGGTTTTCATCACATAACATGAATCTGTATTCCTTGATACCAAAAGAGCTAGTCTATAAAGAAAAATAATATTTTCTTCCTCTTTCTTTTTGCAGCAAAAATTATGTTATACCTTTGCAGTGCAGTAGCCCTGTAGATTTCGAGTTTCATATCACTTTGGTTCAGTCTCATCAAGCCTTTACTATCGAGCCAACATCAGGTAAGGAGAGTCAATATTTCAAGTTTCCAATCTCTCAGATCAAAGAGGATTTGGAAGATAGGTCTCAGATTATAAAAAAGAATAAGCCACATTTGAATATGTTATTTTCCAGTGTATAACAGTAACAAATGTTACATATCTTAGCATAATGTAATTTGTAATTAGACACTTGGTTATAAGGACACTTTGGGATAATTTGCATCATGCTGATAATTTATAATGTCCAGGTCAATTTCTTCCAAGGTCAAAACTTGGAATCAGAAGTTAATCTGTTCTAATTCTAGTTTTGGCTCTTGGTAGATCTTTGGTTTTGTATTCACCTTTTAATTCAATTTCAAGTAAAATGGGAATGTTATTTCTTTCCAAGCCTTCAGAGTCTTAGTGAAGGGTGTAATGAATTTGTCCCGCACGTGGGGAGGACAGTCTGTCTTTGCGTGCCCCGAAGGATAGAGAGCCCAATGATGCTCAGGACCTTTGAAGGTGGAATCTCCGCCTCGAGTAATTGCTGCTTCCCGGTTTCTGTCTCTTGATTCTGGGTTTGGGATTTAAATATCTGTCCACAGTGGTCTGCAGTGAATGCTAAAGTAGTTTTTTTTTTATTTATGTTTTCAGATGTATTGATGTATCATTGACATATAAGATTATAAGATATTTTAAGTGTACAATGTGATGATTTGACATATGTGTACATTGTGAAAGGATTCCCTCATCAAGTTCATTAACACATCCATCACCTGACATAGTTTTTTTTTTTTTTTAGTAAGAACATTTAAGTTCTACTCTCTTAGCAAATTTCAGTTATACAGTACAGTGTTATCAACTATAGTCACCATGTTATACGTTAGATCCTCAGACCTTATTCATCTTATAACTGAAAGTTTGTACCCTTTTCCCAACCCCCTAAAACCCTGGCAACCACTTTTCTACTCTCTGTTTCTATGAGTTCAGCTCTTTTTTTCCTTCTAGATTCCACATATAACTGACACCATGCAGTATTTGCCTTTCTCTGGCTAGATTATTTCACTTAGCATAATGCCTTCCAGGATCAGACACGTTGTTGCAAATGGCAGGATTTCCTTCTTTTTAAGGCTGCACACTACTCCATTGTGTGTGTGTGTGTGTGTATATACACACACACAATTGTTGATTTTTGCGTGTGGTGTAAGATAGTGGTTTAATTTCCTTCTTTTGCATGTGGCTGTCCAGTTTTCACAGCACCGTTTATTAAGGAGACTACCCTTTTCCCATTGTATATTCTTGGCTGCTTTGTTGTAAATTAACTAACCATATGTGCATGAGTTTATTTCTGGGCTCTCTATTCTGTTCCATTGATCTAAGTGTCTGTTTTTATGCCACTGCCATACTGTTTTTATTACTATATCTTTGTAATATTGTTTGAAATCAAGAAGTGTGAAGCCTCCAGCTTTGTTCTTCTATCTCAAGATTGCTATAGGTATTCTGAGTCTTTCGTGGCTCCATACAAATCTGAAGATTTTTGTTCTATTTCTGTGAAAAAGCCCATTAGAATTTTGATAGGGATTGCATTAAATCTGTATATTGCTTTGGGTAGTATGGACATTTAACAATATAAATTCTTCCAAACCATGAACATGAAGTATCTTTCCATTTATTTGTGTCTTCTTCAGTTTCTTTCATCAATATCTTGTAGTTTTTAGTGTACAAGTCTTTCACCTCCTTGGTTAAATTTATTCCTCATCACAAGGAGAAATTATTTTCTTTCCTTTTTATTGGATCTATATGAGATGACGGATGTTAACTAAACTATTGCTGTAATCATTTCACAATATATGTATAACAAACCATCATGCTGTACACCTTCAACTTATACAGTGATGTGTGTCAATTATTTTTCAATAATACTGGAAAAAAATTATTCCTGGTTCTTTATTCTTTTCGATGCTATTGTAAATGAGATTGTTTTCTTAATTTCACTTTCTGATAGTTCATTGTTGGTGTATAGAAATGCAACTGATTTTTCTACATTGATTTTGTATCCTGCAACTTTACTGAATTGGTTTATTAATTCTAGCAGGTTTTTTTGGTTAAGTCTTTAGGGTTTTCTATATATAATATCATGTCATCTGCAAATAGAGACAATTTTACTTCTTTCTTTCTGATTTGAATGCCATTTGTTTCTTTTTCTTGCCTGATTGCTTTGGCTAGGAATTCCAGTATTGTGTTGAATAGAAGTGGTGAGAGTAGGCATCCTTGTCTTGTTTATGATCTTAGAGGAAAAACTGTGAGCTCTTCACCATTGAGTATGATGTTAACTGTGGACTTGTCATACATGGTGTTTATTATATTGAGGTACATTCCCTCTATACCCAGTTTGTTGAGAGTTTTTAACACAAAAGGATGTTGAGTTTTGTCAAATGCTTTTTCTCCATCTATTGAGGTGTTTGTGTGACTTTTATCCTTCATTTTATTAATGTGGTGTATCACATTGATTCATTTATGGATGGAAACAGAAGGGAGAATTTGGAGACAGTTAGAGATTCTTAGACGAAGCCATACTTCTCTGAAAAACTGCATCCCAAGACACAGAATATTAATTTACCAGAAGGGTTTTGAAACACAACCTGTTCAAAACATGGGGACTGTGCACATGAGCAAATACAGATTGAGCATAGACATAACAAGTTTTTGTGAAACACTTTAAAAAAAACTATGCAGGACGTTTCCTGAGTGCACAGATTATAAATCGCACAGCCACATAATTCGCGAGCTGCTTTGTCCGATCCATCAGATAGGCTTTTCTGGTTGTTCTGGTGCTTTGTTTGTGGTGTGTCTTTTGAAGTCCTCCTTTAACTGAAATTAAATCGAACATACCAGTTTGGAGTCAAAGAGAGAGAGGTGAGAGCTAGGGACGTGAATTTAGGTATCACCCGGGTATTGATGGAACGCACAGCCGTGGGACTGAAAATGAGTCACCCAGGGAGTGAGTGTGGCTGGAGAAGAGAAGCGGCTGAGGACCAGGCCCTGAGCACACAGCACTCAGAGGACAGAGAGGGGAAGTGGGCCAGGACGGAGACCAAGGAGGAGAATCAGGGGAGTGTGGCGCAAGAGGAGACACGAGAGCGTGAGTGAATGGATGAAGACTCGAGGGCAAGCCGGGGCGCTTGGACTTTGGGGATCCTGCCTTTGTGATTTTAAATGGCCTGCATTATGTAGATGGTGTTGCTGATGTGGCTTTATGAACTGGCCTCCCAGGCTGGACCCTTCAGACTCCGCAGTAGCTATTTTATGAGGCGAGTGCATCCCTTGGTCTCTCAGGTATTTCCTTCCTTTGGTTTCCGGTTTTGTTGAGGTATCAATGCATCTTTTCCATTTTGTTGATGTGTCAGTGCATCTGTCCTACTTTTGAGGCTATAGAATTCAGTGGTGACTTTTCGTCACCTGCAGTAAAAAGCCTTGGCCGCGTGGACAGTGGATGCTGCGGTTCAGGTGTGTGGAGGCCCGGCAGCTCTGGGCTTTCCTGATGTGCCAGAAATCTAGCTGGACGAATAGGCCTTATGGTTGGACAGTCATGGATGACTTTTTGGCGAGGAAGTCATTATTGCCTCCATTTTACAAACAGCCTTTACAAGGCTGAGAACCACGGGCTAAGCTTACGCATCAGCACGTATATCTGTAGACACTGTTTCGGGCACATCTTTGGTAACCGACTGTCTAAAGGCTGTGGAGACACCCATAATCTGTGAGGTCGTAAAGCAGCATCTTCTCTGGGAACTAGAAGCATTGTCTGTCCATGCCTTCCAGGCATTTTGTGCTCCGGCTTGCCAAATGAAGAAATTTGAATAAAGCTAATTCTATTTACAAGATATGAATCTGACGTAGTGCCCTCAACTTTAACTCAACTCGTTATTTGCCCACTGGGCATCCCTAAGATGCATGTGTGCACTATAGCTGTCAGAAGCTGGATCTGCTGATGGTGCCAAGATGTTCCTGAGATTGGGGAAAAGGAGTAAAGGGTTTTGAGAGCTTCCTTATACTGCTGACAAGAAATCACGTCCAACTAAAACATCCAGAACACTCTGTTGATCATTTTGAAAGAGCCAGCAATACATTACTTTGGCCAAGATCTTATTAGCATTGGAGACCAGCCAAATGCCACAAAAAAATTGTTGAATTTGTTTACTTTTGACCACTTTGAGATCCTGGACATTTGGTTGGTGTCGCATATGCTCAGGAAGAATGCATGCAATTCATATAAATGGTAAATGGTAGCGTAAAGTGGATAGTTAAGCAAGAGTTCCTGGGGCCTGTTGCTCAGAGTTCCTATATAAAGTTTCAATCCTTTCATTCTCTTTTTTTTTTTCTATTATGAGGGATATATCAGCCATTTACAAATAATTTTATATTTTGCATTTTCTTCTGAAATGCAAGTTTCTTACAACTTTATATTGATTTGGGAGTAATCCCAGCCCCTTGCTTTGGCCTCAGACCACTGTTTGGTTGTAGAGGTCATCCATTGGCCCAGGGCCACTAACCCAGCAGGCAGCGCATCCCAGCAAAGAGCAGATTCTCCTTCCCCAGAGTGAGCACTAGGACGCCGTGAACGCGGCACCCTACCTGTCAAAGTCCGAGGCGCCTCTGTGCACCGCCCACTCTGGGTGACCCGACTGGACTCGACCCCTAGTCCCATCACGTCATCTCCTTTGGACCCAGTCATGCTCCTGTGAAACCTGCCACGGTGCTGCTCACACTCCAGCATTTTCCTACTTAGGTTTCAGAACGAAGAGAGTGTTAACCCCTTTTTGCCTCTTTCTCCTCCAAAGGCCCCTTGACCCCTGGCTGAGGTATTTTAGCATGTAGCCTTTGGGGTCCACGGGCAAAGCCATCCCTTCCAGGCAGAAGTATGCCCTGCTTCTCCTCCCCATGTCACTGTCCACCTGTGGACACTGAGAGAGAAGACCCCAAACCCCAGCACAAACTGTGCAAGGGACAGGTCAGGATCGTCAAGGGGATGGTCAGACCTTTGGACCTCAGCACGCGAAGCAGGCCCCCATAAGATGTTTCTTACTGGTGCTTAGGACCATCATGAATAGCTCGGTGCAGAAAATACATGCTGAGTCTATGGCTACATAGAGAAGTGGAGACATGCAGAGACACCGCTGCGGAGTGATAGGAATGAGGGAGATACACCAGCAAAGTGCCTCTGCTAACCTCCCAGTTCAGCAAATGGGAAAGTAGCAGGGGCCACATGTCGGGGTGGAAAAGAATGCTCAGAACAAGCAAAATCAGGAGATCAAACATTTTTATGACTTTCTAAAGCACCAAACCTAATGGCGAGGAAGTGAGAACAATTAGGGACCGTTAATATACCAAACACAGATGGGTTCCCTATGTCCCTGATTTACGGACATAGGTAATTAATTTATAGTGGCCTACTGAAGTGAGCAGGAGAGCTAGACAGGCAGGTGTGATTCTTTACGCACAGTGTCACATTGGCAGCAATACCGCATTTTACTCGGCACTCCGTATATCCTCGATGGGGGCAGTGGTCGTACATAGTGTGGCTGGCGTAGTGTTAATAATTGCTCCCACCCGCTAATTGTTAACCACATGCTGGGCGCTGCACCAAGCACATTGCATGCACTGCCTCGTCACATCCTATAACTCTATGAGGAGGGAGCTATTATCATTGTCACCTTTTACAGCTGAGGGCTGTGGGGCTCAGAGAGGCCAGATGACTTGCCGGAGGCAACAGGATCTGTCTGACTTCAGACTCAAGGTCTCAGCCACTGTCCTAAGCTGGAAGAGTAGCGATCCCAGGATGCCTTGAAATAAGAGGAGGAGACAGAAATGTGTCACAGACTAAGAGTAAGGAAAATTCTATTTTTTGAGTGAAAAGTTAGAGAAACTAATAATAGCTCTCAACCAGGTCATGAAGATTCTTTTTGTCCTCAGGGGTCCTGGTATCTCCTGTTAAGATGACCATCTGGTGGCGTGTCAGTCTGGGCTTCCTGAGCTCAGCTGACCACGGCAGTGTCCAGTGAACTTCACTCAGCACAGTGTCTGTACTCTGACCAAACTCTGTACCTCTACTGCCCATCCGGAAGCGCCGGTCCCGGTGAGGCCCCGAGAGAGGCCAGGATGGCTTGGCCCAGCCCTTTATCCCACGGGGAAAGCCTGTCTTCCTGCAGACTGGGATAGAACGCCAGCTCTGATCACAGGAGAGCAGCCCCAGCTGTGGGTCCCACAGGGCTGGTCTGGGAAAGGTGCTATGCCACCAAACAGGCAACAGCAACAACGGAGGGCAAAAAGAATAGCTCTCCGTGTAAATAAGTGTGGGAGATATTGGGCTAAACGAACATAGATATGTTTCTTTAAGAAGTGGCTTTATAAAAATGAAATTTATTTGTTTTGAAAAACTCAAGCACTGCAAAAAGTACAAAATCTAAGTTGAAAAGTATTTCCCAGAATCTCACCAGCCCTGAAATAACCGTCATTAACATTTGTTGAACTCCATTGCAGACACTGCTCTGTGCTTATGTACAAAGAGAAGAAGGGAAGGGACGCGAGATGCATACAATGCTACAGAGACAGACAAAAATATTAGAAAAATGGGGCTGTATTCTATGTAAAAGTACTGGGTTTGTTACTTGATATTGATTGAAGAAAAGCTGACTGAAGGTGAAGCTGAAGGAATTGACGGACTTCCTTGATAGTAATATTCATTTCTAAAATTTACTACTAAAATTAAGAAAAGAGATTCTGAAAACATTTAAGAGGTCAGAGCCCCTGCCTTCTTCAACTGCGTGCTTCCACTTCAGCTGGAACGTTGGCTGTGGAAGAAAGAAGGAGTAGCCACATGTGCGCTTTCTCTCCTTACAACTCCCAGTTGTGTTATAGTATCTTATCTGGATCTATAGCATTGACGTTCTGTTTTGTCGCTGTAAATGCCGCAGTTACTTAGTTTCTGTTTAAGTGGAACTAGGGTCTTCCCCTCTGTTCTTGGTTCCATGTTTTCTCCATGCCCAAGCTCTTTATCTCAGCTCTTTTTCTGGTCGTCTGGATTTTGTCATCTGGTGGCTTGTTAACCACAGGTTCCCGGGGGCTGCACACCTAGAGTGTGTGTTTGAGATCGTCTCTCTGCTGTCTGTTATCATCAAGGACAACTTGACTGGATATAAAAGTCTTGCTTTGCAACTTTGTTCACCTCAGAACTTTGTAGACATTGCTTGCTTGCCCTCTCCTTTGAATTTGCTAGGAATCCAGAGGCTGGTCTGAATCTTACCCCATCCTAGTAAATTCTGGATGCCCTTAGAATTCTTTTTTTCCCCCAGTCTTGAGGTTAAGTAATTTACCAGGATATATATTGGTGTTGCTCTGTGTCGTTTTTTTTTCCCCCCTGGAACATGCGATGTCCTTTCAATCTGGAGAAAAACAGCTTTCATTCGTTTAGGACATCTTTCAACTATTAAAACTTTGAATATTTTAATCTTCTACTTGCTCTTTTCTCTTCCTCAGGAATATCTGTTATGTGTGTATGTTGGTTATCCTTTGCCCTCAGTATCTGTTATCTTCTTTAAAATAATTTCATGTTGTCTGGATTCCTCATTCCTAGCTGCCACGTCTCTGTGTTCAGCACCTGCATGTGTGCACGTGTGTGTTTGTGTGTGTGTGCCTTCCCATGCAGTTTCTACCTCACTGACAGTTCCTTTGCTTTTTTTCATTTGTTTCCTGAGCTCCACCAACATTCTTTTCATCTCCTTCTAGTGTGTTCTAATAGTGCTTCCTTGAATTCTGGTGACTCCTCTTGTGACAAATCATGCTGTCTGTAATCTCTTTAGGACTCTGGTGACCACCTGCATTCTGAGGTCATCCTCTTGTGATGTGTGTTCTTCACCTGATTTTTCTTATGTTCCTTTCCTCTTTCAAAATGTATTAATTTTTTTTTTGAGGAAGATTAGCCCTGAGCTAACATCTGTCACCAATCCTCCTCTTTTTGCTGAGGAAGACTGGCCCTCAGCTAACATCCATGCCCATCTTCCTCTACTTTATATGTAGGATGCCTGCCACAGCATGGCTTGACAAGAGGTGTGTAGGTCCACACCCGGGATCTGAAACGGTGAACTCCAGGCCACTGAAGCAGAGCATGCAAACTTAACTGCTGGGCTGCCCGGCTGGCCCCGGAAATGTATTAAGAACTCAAATGTCTCAAGTATAAAGTTTTTCCAACAAGTATTTCCTTTTCCTGACGTGTGTGTGTGTGTGTGTGTGTGCACGCACGCATGTGTGAGGAAGATTGTCACTGAGCTAACATCTGTGCTAATCTTCCTCTATTTTACGTGGGATGCCGCCATAGCACGGTTTGACAAGCGGTGCTAGGTCCATGTCCAGGACCAGAACCTGGGAACCTTGAGCCACTGAAGCTGAACGCACGGACTTAACCACTACACCACCGGCCCAGCCTCCTCTTCCTGACATTTCTAATGATAGCTTAATACACAATACCTTATTACTTGTTTTATTTGGCAGAATCATTGGGAAGGACACATTTATAGGACACATACTGTGTGCCAAGAATTATCCCAGACCCTGTACATTTTCTCCTTTAAGCCTTGTCCCATCTTACAGATGAGAAAACTGAGCCTCAGGTAAAGTGACCAAACCAAGTCACCAAGCTCATGCGAGGACAGACAAGTATGTGAGTCAGGGTCTGTGTGGTCTCTGAGGCCTTTCCTTGCCCACAGACCCTGGGCAGCAGCGGTGGCCTGCAGTTGTCCTGGTGGGTGACATGTGACTCTCGGTAGTGAGTCAGAATGGAAAGCCCTGAAGCCCTCCCTTCTGTCATCCAGTGAATCAAAAACACTGTTAGTTTGTCAACAGCTTGTTCGTGGACAATTTTTAAACCATGTAGCTATCAAATTCCCAACTGAGGCTTAGAGCGATTAAGAAGTTTACCCCAATTCACCCAGCTGGTGCAACCCTACATCTTGGGAGATGAAGACCCATCCTTACTAAAACTTCAAGCACGTAGGTTAAATGGCTCTGTGACAATTTAGGGAGAATGATCTGTGCTTTCTGAGATTTCTGAAGAAAAAGTTATTTAAAAATTATAACAATATTGTAATAACACTGTAGGGGTGTATAAGAAAGAAGAAAGTTTTAAAAATTATCCCCATCCTGGGCTTTACTGCTCTAACAAATAACGCACTTTTATCTTTCCTTCTCCTCTTAGTAACTGCCCATATTTACGCACGGTTTACATAACTGTGATAAGGCAAAGATACAGTGGTATTTTCTGGTGACTTCATTTATCATTATAGCATTTTTAAGTGCTGTCACATTCTTCATAATACTCATTTTATGGATAAACCAGGGTTTTCTTAGCTTCCAGTTTATTTCTAAGTTTTGTTCTCCCCTCTCTGTGCCTCCCCACCCGCCCTGCCCTGTGATTTCACATTATCCCTGGTGTGTTAAGGGTAGTGATCCGAAATTGATCCCAGGCGAAATTGCACTGAAGCCATAAAATCGTGGTTTGAATTTTCTAAAATAAAGTGGTCATTCTGGGGGTGCCCTTCTCGCTCTTGAGACGTGACACGTATTCTCCTTCCTTCCACCATCAGTGTTTGCCGGGCAGTAAGCGGTGACTGCTTGGCACAGCTTTTATAGCTGTTAACATTGGACAATCAGCTGCGACCATGTTCGTTAGCAGAGTCGTGTTAACCTGATCGCTGTTAATGGAAAAAGCAGCGTGCTCCGGTTGCCTGGGGTGTACTCCAGTGCGCTTTATGTATTAGGTCTGGGCTGGGAGCACTTAAAATAAATCAACCAGGTCAAGGCAAACATTAATCTCTGCTCCGGAGTTTGTTCTTATTTTTTTTAAGTTAATGAGCTGGAGCAGAAACAATAGAATGTTCTCAGCCTAAAGCCCCCAGTGAATTGCCGGTCAGAGGGGTGAATTTTCTGACCAGGTGGGTGTTCAAGGTATTGAACTCAGTGCATCCTGGAGTTCCATGCGGCTGAGGGTGGGTTGGCCAATAGAATGAGCTCTTCTGCGCATGCGCTCTTCCTGCAGCGGGCTCTCAGGTCGCTCCTGGGTGTTGTCTAAAGATTTTGACATCTGCGATCAGAAATGGACAAATACCTGTTTCTGAGGCTCTGTGCTAGGGATCCGGGCAGATGAAAGAGCTTTGGGGCCTGGCCTGTCTGCTCTGTCTGCCTTAGGGGCTTGTAATCCGTTTGGGAGACTCGGAAACTTTGAGAGGCAGCGATTCGGGTAGCACAGGGTACTGTGGGGCTGCCAGGAGTTTAGGGAGGACGGGCTCCTGTGAATGAGAGTCAGGAGGAGTTCCTGCAACGCGCAGGTGACGTAGGCTTTGACGTTTGGGTTCATTCACTGTTCAACAAGTGTCTCTTGAGCTGGGAACACAGTAATGTGCAGGCACCTACTTTTGTAAAACTCACATTCGAATCCAGGGGAAGGCAGACGGTAAAGAGGTAACTTCAGAGAGCAGGATGAAAAAACGAAAAGATCTGGAGAAAGGGCTCTCTAGGCTGAACAGCAAGTACCCTGAGGGAGCAGGAGCCCAAAGTCTGAGGATTTGCACAAAGGCCCCTCTCCTTCTTCAGGTCCCTTCATCCTGTCTTAATTAGCACTTACCACTGCGCTCATCTCCCCCCACCTGCTTTATTTTTCTTGTTGGTATTCATGACACGACTTTATGTTTTATATTCTGTGTTTGGTGGTTTTTGTTTGCTGTCCCCAACTAGAATGTAAACGCCATGAGACTTTGTTTTGTTTCTTGCTGTATCTTGAGTGCCTGGAACAGTGCCTGGCACCCCGTAAGTGCTCAGTGAATACTGGATGGCAGAATGGAAGGTCCGTGTGGCTGAGCACGGAAAGCCAGGGAGAGAGCAGTACAAAATTCAGAGGAGCGTGTAGATGGGAGGGAGTGGACGCTGGGCATTTATGAGGGAATGAGCAAGGTCTCTGCAGGGACAGTGGAAAGACCAGATGCACGGGGGCAGAAGGAACCATCTAGAAGGCAAACCAAAGAGCCTTCGGTGGAGGTCAGAGAGAACATCAGTCCTTCTCGCGTCTCCTACGTTGAGCCTCCCTTTCTCCCTTCCTCCCTTTGCTGTTCCTTTCCACAGTTTCGAGCACTAACTGTGTTCCAAGCTCCGTTGGCACCAGAGATTCGAAGGAAGGACACGGCATGGTAGGATATGTGACTGGAGAGAACGGTAGTCCATCCTGAAGATTTGAAAGGAGAGAATCAAATTACAGAAAAATATAGGAAACTCGATTATTTGCACAGAAACTTTTATGTGTGCTCCTAGGTTTTCCTTGCTGCTTACAGCATTAACATTGACATCCGGCAATTAGCTTAAAGATTGTAGTTCTGGGAAGTCATTACTGACTCATTAATGCTGATTGATATGTGTATATTTATGTAACTGACACAATCAGATGATTGTTATAAAGGACTAATGTAGTAATTGGTAAATGAGATCAGTGTAAACATGCAGAAGTTGATTCATGTGTATTTAATGAAAAGACTATACAAAGATAATAGAAATGCTTGTGCTTGTCATGGGGAGAATGTGTTTGTGTGTGTGTGTCAGCCTGTTTGACCGGACTTCGCAAGGAGAGAAAGTATCATGTTTTCTCATTTCTTTCCTTCCAGGAATAATTCCAGCTAATGGGAGGATGAACGTGACTGTGAAGTTTACACCCTTTCAGTATGGCACTGCACAAATGAAAATGCACTTATGGATTTCACAGTTCAACTCTCAACCCTACGAATGTGTCTTCACGGGGACATGCTGTCCCAACATGGCTCTGAAGTATGGCTGCTCTGGAATGTTTGGTTTATTCTTAAAACGTTTTTAAAAATCCAAGTCTTCCTTTCTTCCATTCTGTCTTTCTTCCTTGTAACAGAGTGCCATCAGCAACTTACTTAAGATGGTGAACTTTTATAAAATACACCTTAAAATATAATAGTGATGCATGGACTCTCTCTATGCTTGTAGCAGTAGTTGCTTCTGCCAAGAGGGGAGGAGATGACAGAGAAAAAGCGGTCTTTGAGGGCTACTTTCTTTCTCTGATTAGTCTCAGTGCGCTGTTGGAATGTTTGACCATATATATGTATTACTGTCCATTCAAAAATTTACATCATGAGACCAGAACAACATAACTATTTTCAAAGTTCCAATAGAACATTATAATTGAGTGCCTGCTATTTGCAGTGACCATTGCAAAACCCCATGGGAAATGGTCCATATCCTGAAGATACTCACAACAGAGGGGCCAAATGAAGTCATGTGTAACAAGTGACCTGGACATAAGGCGAAAATGGAAACGTGCCCCATGGGAGTGTTTTTTAAAGCATCGTTAGCTTTCAAGTCAGGGTAAAGATGTGAAATGGGACTAAGTTTTACTTTGTAATAAATTTTTTCTGAACTTCTATTTCCATTTGAATGTGAGCTTTTATTTTTATATACTAATATATCAAGTTAATGTTTGTTTAATACACATCACTTTTATAAAAATTGAAAGGAAAATTTATCACCGTATAAATACTAATCTTGGAAAACCCTCACAAACGTTTTGAAAATGATAAAGAAACAGTTTGATTTTCCTCCTCTTCCCTTCACACACAAATACAAATCACATATCAGCATCATTAGGCATATTAAAAGTGAAGTAACAACCTTATATCAAAATATGAACTAACTCCATGAGTTATTATACGTTTGTATCATTATTTTCTTCCTCAAAATTCACAGCAGCCTAAGTCAACTATAGGATATTAGCGTGGCCTGGTGAACCCACATCCTGCAAGTAACCGTAGTAGAAATAAAGTCACTCAGGCAGTAAACAGGGAGCATTGGATATAAATACAAAACAGCTCTATTTTTTCTGGTGTCAGATAACTGGCTGAGCGAAATGCTGTTTGCCATCTCATGTCATGGGCTGCAATACGCAAATGGCTTTCTTAGAGACATCACTCGAGTAGGGTTATTGCTTATATGTCCTTGCATGGACGTGTTCTCAAATACAGGAGAGCTTTGTGTGGCAGGAGCACCATGCAAACACAGGCATATGCTATTTCTAAGCTATTGTATTTTGGTTTTCCAGCTAGAGTTTGGCATCTTATTTAGTGCCCTCTTGTCGTTTGTAAGGGCTATGTCTCAAGGGCGTGTCTCCCCAGACTGCAGATAGTACTAGAACATATAAATTCCACCAGAAGGACAAAATTACCCTGGCCGCAGTGTTCTCTGAAAGTTTCCTAGGTTGCTTCCTCATTTCAGAAGAGCGTGTGTGCTGGACTTTCTCACGTCCTAAATTCGGCACCGCCAAATTCCACCTGTGACTCTTTAGTTTATCACTGTTCAGACCCCTTCATTTCCATCATCAGCACTAGCAGTTAGATTTCTTAAGGAAGCTGGTTTTTAACACCCTCAGAAACTTTTTCTTTTCCTACTATTTACAGCAGAGGGGATGTGGGAACTCTGCTGAGATGCGGATGCTGAGCCGCAGCTCACTCCCCAACCAAGCGCCTCCTCCCTGCTCAGCACAGCCTGTCAGTCAGTGTGTGTCTCCCCAAAGGCCGTGGGCCTCTCAGGACGCTCTTACACGGGCCATGTTAAATGTGGGATTGCTGGCACAGCACCCACGTCGGGCAGTGGGACCTGTTCAGTAGGTGCTCAGCAAACGCATATTGACCATATTGATGCCGTCAGAACGAATGCATGGGAGCATATCCTTGTCTTATTTCTGTAACGTCCTGGACTTAGGTAATCCTATAACACAAGTCTTCACATATTCCTGCTTAAAGAAATGCTTCGTGGGTAACACTAAGGAACATAGCTTAGTTCTACTGCATCTCAGGATAAGCAACTCCAGCAGCTTCTATAGGGATGTCAGCAGCACTGTCTGTACCTACATTTGTCCAAAGGCAGTTTTCAGTTACAGAAAAAGTCTCAAACATTAGTCTGAATCACTCTTGCAAGATCTTGCTACAAACAGTGGGCATAATCATTCTTTTACTAGGAAGATAAATCAATGTAAGATTTTTTCAGTTATTTTATTGAAGTCATGTCAGCTTATAACACTGTAATTTCAGGTGTCCATTATTACATTTCAGTTTCTGTGTAGACTGCATTGTGTTCACCACCAATAGTCTAGTTTTCATCCTTCACCACACGTATGTGCCCTTTTACCCCTTTCGCCCACCCTCCCATCCCCTTCCCCTCTGGTAACCACTAATCTGTTCTCCTTGTCCTTGTGTTTGTTTATCTTCCACATATGAGTGAAATCATACAGTGTTTGTCTTACTCTGTGCGGTTTATTTCACTTAACATAATACCCTCAAGGTCCATCCATATTGTTGGAAATGGCATGATTTTGACTTTTTTATGGCTGAGTGGTATTCCATTGTATATACATACCACATTTTCTTTATCCATTCATCAGTTGATGGGCACTTGGGGTGCTTCCATGTCTTGGCTGTTGTGAATAGTGCTACAGTGAATGTAGGGGTGCATATAGCTTTTTGAATTATTGATTTCATGTTCTTTGGATAAATACTCAGAGGTACAATAGCTGGATCATATGGTAGTTGTGTTTTTAACTTTTTGAAAAATCTCCATACTGTTTTCCATAATGGCTGCACCAGTTTGCATTCCCACCAGCAGTGTATGAGGGTTCCCTTTTCTCCATATTCTCTACAACACCTATTACTTCTCATCTTGATAATTATAGCCATTCTGACAGGTGTGAGGTAATATCTCATTGGAGTTTTGATTTACATTTCCCTAATAATTAGTGATGTTGAACATCGTTTCTTGTGCCTGTTGGCCATCTGTATATTTTCTTTGGAAAAATGTCTGTTCATTTCCTCTGCCAATTTTTTGATCGGGTTGTTCATTTTTTTTGTTGTTGAGTTGTATGAATTCTTTATATGTTTTGGAAATTAACCCCTCATCAGATATATGATTTGCAAATGTTTTCTCCCAGGTGGTGGGTTGTTTCGTTTTGTTGATGGTTTCCTTTGCTAAAATGCAGAAGCGCTTTAGTCTGATGTAGTCCCATTTGTTTATTTTTCTTTTGTTTCCCTTGCCTGAGTAAACATGGTATTCAAAAAGATGCTGCTAAGACCGATGTCAAAGAGCTTATTGCCAATGTTTTCCTCTAAAAGTTTTATGGTTTCAGGTCTTACATTCAAGATTTTCTTAAATTTAGCTATTGAAAACTGACAGACTAGAAGTAAATTATGCTAGCCCATGAGAGCATTTTTCAGCCTGTCATGTTTTCCACTTGTTCTCTTCTTTGAGAATCTAAGGAAAAGGAGCCGTTGGTGGGCTATTTTGAAGTACATGATTATACTCTGGTGGACTGAGATTGCGTTTCTTTTAATTGACCCGGTTTTAGCACACAGCTTGATTCTCAGCTTAGCTGTAGTAATTAATGGACTGTAAGTCATGGCATTATCAGACGGAACACAAAAATAGGAGCCTTGAGTTGTCGGATTCTATACTAATTGAATATCTGTCTTAAACTATAGATTAGAAGAATTCGAAAGGCTGAATGCTCTTTCTAAGAAAGTAGACATCCCTCCAGAAAAGGCAATGACACGTATAAACTTTCACCGACGGCCAGCCCAGACGAAGCCTCCAAAGCTTAAGGTGAGGTGGGCTCCGTGCTGAGCAGGATGGAGGGAGGGATGGAGAGGCAGAATAACGAGTTTCCCTCCTGATTTGCTCCCAGGAAATTGAATATCAGAACTTGAGATTTCCAGTAGACTTATCAAATCCATTTGCTGTGGCAACCGTTTTAAACCAAGAACCAGGAAAATTGAAGATTAAAGAATTGAGAGAAGGTAACCAGCTGGCCCACCATCAGTCAGCCCCTGGGCAGAATAGGAGAGAATTATTGCTTGTCACGTGTGCTGTTTACGGACGACACACAACCCTGTCAGGGCGCTCTGAGGTTTTGCTGTTAGAAATTGTTTTTCTCTCGGCCAACGATTGTGTTTTGGTTACTGGTATAATCATTGTTTGCTCCTTCCCTCAGTTTTGGACCAAGGCAATGAGATTTCAAGGACAAGACAGATGAAGGAAGCACTCTTTGAACAGAAAGTCAGACAGGACACTTATGAAGAGATCAAAAATCACCTTAAGTGGTAAGTGTTGAGCAATGATTTGTATCAAGTGACAGTGCAATGTTTTGAGTAATGGCGTTATATACCTAAGGCACAATGAAATGTAATGAGTTTTAATGCCCTTCGAAAATTTGACTATTCTCTCCCCTCCGCGTGGCCTTGTATTTCAGAATGAAGTTTCTGTTAGGAATAAATCAATGTGACCAACCATGCTCTTTCCTCAGTGTGACCAGACAGTGGCAGAACCAGAGTGAACTGTGGGAGGAGCTGGGACACTGCTCCTTGCTGTCCACTGCTGCCAGTACCCCTCTTGCTCCAGGACAGAGCTGGGTGATGCAGGTGCCCCAAATCTCACCCCACTGTGAGCCCCCTGTGCCCTGGGCTGTGTGCCCCAAGGGCCTTATGGGGAGCCTGGCTCCTACACTCAAAGTAGAGCCCTTTTCACAGTTTTTTTACCAGATCATACCAGGCGTATCCGTGTGTACAGTTTCAGCGAAAGTAAACTTGAAACACTCTTGAATTGAGCTAAAAAAGAGACTCCTGGGAAAGGTCCTTGAGAGGCTGCCTCATCCATGCCCCTGCCTCCACGCTTCCCAGACAACAGAACTCGCCCTGAGCTCAGGGCCTTCCCAGGTGTCCCCCACCCTATCACCCTGCTGGCACGAGGGCATGCCCTTTGTTTCCCTCTGCGACAGTCTGGGTCTCTACTCAGGGTCTGGCCTCAAGTATGCCAAGTAACTGAAGGTCATTTAAAAAATGCTCTTTCCCTGTTATAAAAAATGGACACGTTGTCGTTGTAGAAAACCTGAAAAATATTTTTTTTATTTTTTAAATAAATATTTTAATTTTTTTTTGAAGTATAGAGAGGGGAAAACAACCACTATAGTGCAATGATCACTGTCAACACTGGTATATTTCCTTCCTTCTATGCTTTTTTTGTAACATACTTGAAATCACATCCTAAATTCAATTTCGAATGCTGGATTGTTCACTTAATATTTTCTCCCTTTTTGTTGAAAGATTTTAAATCTGCAAGTAACACCCATATACGCTTGACGTAGTTTCCTCAGTTGTTAACTTTGTGCCACATGCACTTCCTCTCACTCTCTACGTGTACACACATTTGTGCACGCATGCACAGATGCACACATGCACACACGTCCTTTATTTTCCTGAACCATTTGAAGTAAGTTGACGATACCTTGAAGCCTAAAGACTGTCGCATGTAGCCCTAGAACAGCACGTGCTCCAGCGTTACCGTAACTACTTCTAAGAAATTTAACATTGATACAATATGAAATAATCAGCCACGTTCAAATTTACCCAGGTGTCCCAATACTGCCCTTTTTACCTGGGCTTTTTGTCTTTGGAGAGGAGGGATCCAGGGTCCAATCAAGGATTATACAATTTGTGTTTGGTTTTCATGTGTCTTTAGTCTCCTTTAATCTGAACCAGCTCTCCAGACACCCCCTCCCCTTTCTAAATCCTAGCTACCTATTTATTTTGAACAGGCACCAGGCTCCATGATAGACACATTACGTACCAGAGTTTTTAAAACTATGACAAAATTCACATAACATAAAATTCATCATTTTAACCATTTTAAAGTGTACAATGCAGAGGTTTTAGTATTTTCACAATGTTGTGTACCCATCATCACTACTTAGTTCTAGAACATTTGCATGACTCCAAAAAGAAACCCCATGCCCATTAAGCAGTCACTCCTCAGTCCCCTTTCCCCCCAGCCTCTGGCAACCGCTGATCTACTGTCTATCTCTATAGATTTGCCTACTATACACATTTCATATAAATGGAATCACACAATATAGGGCCTTTCGTAACTGACTTCTTTCATTTAACATGCTTTTAAGTCTCTTCCACATCGTAGCATCTGTCACTACTTCATTCCTTTTTACGGCGGAATAACATTCCATTGGGTGGACATAGTATGTTTTGTTTATTCATTCATCAGTTGACAGACATTTGGGTGGTTTCCACCTTTTGGCTATTATAACTAATTCTGCTATGAACATTTAATTACAAGTTTTTGTGTGATCATATCTTTTCGGTTCTTTTGGCTGTATACCCAGGAGTGGAATTGCTGGGTCACGTGGTAACTCTATGTTTGACTTTTTGAGGAGCAGCCAAACTGTTTTCCATGGTGGCTGCACCATTTTACACTCCCATCATCAGTGTGCAAGGGTTCCAATTTCTCTACATCCTTGGCAATACCTGTTACTTTCCTTTGTTATTAGTATCATCATCCTCCTCATCGTAGCCATCTTAGTAGGCGTGAAGTGCTGCATCACCGTGGTTTTGATATGCATTTCCCAATATCTGATGATGTTGAGCATCAAGATTTTCTGTTCACAAATATTTTAGCGCATGTCACTAGAAGATAAGCTTCCTTTTGCAGAGCACTTTGTTCATCTTGGTTATATTGTTGAAGTGTCTACGACGTCTCTCCCCCGTGGTGTCTCCTCTGATATCTCAGCCTCCCTTTTCAGTGGTGGAGTATCGCTAAGACACTCCATCCTAAAGTTGACGATGGTATTCTGATGGGTTCTGAAAGTTGGGTTTTTTTCTCCTTAGGCAAGTGCACCTTGGTAAAGATCAAATGTCTTTTAAATTCAAAACAGACCTTACAGAAGAGCGGCAAAGAGTAAACACCAAATATAAGGTCAGAATTACTGCTAATTTGATATCATTTGTTTCACCACATATTTTGAATTCCTGTTACGTGCAAGATGCCATGTCAAGAGGAAGAAAACTTCTAGTTTAGTTGACAGGGGAGGAGGCTGCTGACAAGTTAGTTGTTAACATAAATCAAGGCTGCCGTAAGTGTCACAAGAGCCCTCTACTAAGCATTGTGGGGATTCAGATCCAGAGAGGAGAGAGAGCTCATCTAATTGGAAAGCTTCCTGGAGGACATGGTACAATTTTGAAAAGTAGTAAAGAGGACAGAGAGGCATTCAGTTCAGGGAGGGAAAGGCTCAAATTCGGGCTGGAATTCTGAGCACGAGGTGCACCCGTCCCATGATCTGCAAAGCGTGAAGGTCAGAGAGACCCACAGACAGTGACCAGGAGCCACCCCAGCGCCAGATCCACACCAAGTTCCAAGTCAGAGACGCTCAAAGGGGCTGAGCAGAAAGGGGAAAACTGAAGGAGGGGCCGTACCTGGGTCGCCAAGGCAGCACCTGTAAGTTCAGGGAGAGGGAGGGTGGACACAGAAACTGTGGGACTGGGCGAAACCCCTGGGTGCACCGTGGCGTGAGAGACATTGTTACACGCAGGACGGGTGCAGAGAACCCCGGGGACAGGTCCATAAGGACTGAAGCACACGACACACATGGGCCAGAGGAGAGAGGATCCAGCTTGGGCTTCGTGTCACAGGGGCTTGGACTTAATTGGTAGGATTTGTGGAACCATCACATATTTCTTAGTTTGCAGGGGCTGCAGTAACAAAGCACCACAGGCTGGGTGCCATAAGCAACAGAAATTTATTTCCTCACAGTTCTGGAGGCCGGAAGTCCAAGATGGAGGTGTTGGCACAGTGGCTTCCTTCTGAGGGACGTGAGGGAAGGATCCGTTCTCTTCTTAGCTTGTAGGTGACCGAGTGCCTCCACATTGTCTCCTTTCTCTTCTTGTAGGACACTAGTCACATCGGATTAGGGCCCCACCCAAATGACCTCATTTTAACTCAATTACCTTTCTAAAGACCGTATCTCCAAATATAGTCACATCCTGAGGTACCAGGGGTTAGGATTTCAACATATGGAGCTTGGAGGGACACAATTCAGCCATAACATGTAGATTTAAGCTGGGGGTGTGAGCTTCCCACACTCGGCGCTGCACACGCGGGCAGGGGTAGGAGGAGCTGGGGAACAACACACTCTTGTCAGATATGAATGCATTTCTCATATGGAATAGATTTTTCTTCCTATTTGGAGTCCAAATAAGATATTTGAATAAATTTGTCTTATTTTCTTTATTTTTCATAAGACAAGCAAAAGAATATACAATCATTACATTGGTAAATCGTTGCATTCAGGAAAAGCACATATTAGATTGGCATTTAAATGTAGCGTGATGTGTTCAGATTCTTTGCATGGGATTTTAAAAACAAAATATCAAGTATTTTCCTCAGCCCCACGAGGGAATGATTTTTTCTGTTTTCAAGATGAAGGTGATACAGACGTGGCAGAGCAGGTCAGTGTGCGAGTTAAGGCTGTAACTGCCAGCGTTTGGTTGACAGGCAGACCCAGCCGTTGATTCGTTTAGTGAACGCCCGTTGTATGGAAGATTCTGTGCTAGTGAATAAGCCATGGTCTCTGCCCTCGAGAAGGTCACAGTCCAGAAGGGGCTGCAACATTAAGAGAGGATTTAAAGTGCTAAGGGCACGGATAGAGTTGAACTTGTAGATAAATGGGAGGTGAGGTTGGTAAGGAGAGCGAGAAGGTAGAGTGGTGCCCAGGTTTGCAGCTTGGGTGCGTGGTGGTGGTTTTACGTGAAATCTCAGAGACCGAAGAAAAGCTGGCTTAAGGGGAAGATGAAAAGTTTAATTTGGGACATGTTGCATCTGGGGTGACTGGGGGCATCCAGGTGGCGGCTGAAGGAACAGAGCTGGAGACAGAGACTTGGGAGTACGCAGCATCGAGGTAGAGATTGAGAGCACGGAACAAGCGTGGTGACCTGGGGAACATGAATAGTGTGGGAAAGGCAGCAGCTCACGGCAGGAAATCTGCAGAACTTCTTACTTAAGGGGAGGGCAGCAGGACCACTAAGGAGACAGGAGAGGAATGGTCAGGGAGGTCAGAGGTCAGTTGTCCAGAGAACACAGAGGAAGCAGCCAGGGAGGGATCAGTCAAGTGCGAGGGCTCCAGGACAATAAGGCCTGAAAAGTACACCTTGGATTGGGTGGTTTGGAGGTCCTTGTGTGCCTCAGGGATAGCGATTCCAGTAGATTCGTGGAGGTAAAATGCCAAATTATAATGGCTTGAGGAACGTGTAGATGTGAGTCGATAGTTGAGAAGTTGAGATGAATAATGACGTGGACCATTGCGGGGCGAGGGGTCAAGGCAGGGGTTTTTAAGCTGCATGAACTTGAGCACATTATAGGCTGAGAGCAAAGAGCAATCATGGAGGAAAAGGTTGAAGAAGCTTGGGAAGAGGCCATGGTCAGAGGAAAGATGGTGTCTGAACAGGAGGAAGGACTGGAGAAACCGAGGAAGGACGGACTCGGGGTACAGTCAGGTTTGCATGCAGAGAGGGGCCTGTAGAAGGCTGTGCGTGGCCTTGTCTTCCGGCTGATCCAGGAAGCAAGGCCAGCTGCAGAGACTGCGCTGAACGGGGCCTGGAGAGGGGCTGGGGGTAGTGGTGAGCATTTGCACAGGTGAGTGAGGGGAGCTGGAAACGAGCCATCACATCCTTAGCGTCACTCACCAGGACCCCGAGGCCCCAGCTTAGTAGGAGAGCAAGTGTTGCAGGGACCTGACTGTGTGTCCGGGAGATTTTACTGGCTGCTGAATCCCGGCAGGTGGCCCAGTGGCAAGAAAAACCTGGAGGCCCAAGGCATATGGTAGAAAGCCAGAAAAAGAGAGCTGGATGGAGGATGTGGGGGAGTCAGCGTTGTAGCTGGACAGCACGAACCCTCGAGGATAATGAGCTTTTACTCAGAGGAGACGGTCAATAATCCTAAATTCTGAGATGTTCGTTATAAATGAGTAGAGTCTTGATAAAGATATCAGAAATCTCCCTCCTCTTTCTTCTACTAACAACCTCTTTGCCAATCCCTCTTTAAATTGCCTGTTTTATTTTGCTTTTAGTGGGGAGCTGTGGGGTGTGGTCTGAGTGTCTCCCCATGAAATCTGTATTTGAACCTGAGGTCCACGGTCTCAAACTCAACTTCCTGATATGTGCAAATCAGAGCTAGACAGCTCCCCACCTCGGCGACAACAATAGAACTCTCTTACTTCTGAATAGGGTGTTAATGCGGTGATCAGAATAGATGTCTTCCAGTGAAGTCTCTAAAAATGATTGTGAACAATGTACCTAAGAGCCAAGCTAGTTTTAGAAGTCACCTAACAAACAAATATGAAAAACCGCAGGTAGACAAAAGCTAACAAATTTTTGCAGTGTGCACGGCCCCCTTTTCCATGGAGGCATGAGGGTGTCGCCACTGACCCAGGCCCAGCCTACCTTCCTGGGACTGACCCGTGACCCCTGGGGAAGAGGAAAGAGCTCAGGGGCCATCGGGGAAGGGAGTAGCCTGGGGGACGCTTACTCCAGGGAAGAGACAGACCCCATCCACCACCGGGAAAGGGGAGGAACCACGTGCCTTTGTTACAATCTGGATAATCAGCTCAGAGGGGCTTAAAACTTCACTGGGACATTAAGTTTCTTTTAAATGAAAGCTCTATACTCCCATGGTTACATGGTTTCCTGAAATCCTTTCTGTGAGTTTTAAATGCCTCAGAAATCATTTCCAGAGACATTGTCCTCTAATTACAAAAAGAAGGTATTGGGTTTGTGCCTCTATAGAAAGTCCCTATGTTTAAACAGTAAGTGTGATCATAACGATCATTATAACCTACTTCCATCACTGCCACTCCCAACGGGAACTCCATGGGTGGGTTTGTCCAATTGCTTAATTGGTTTCTGCCAGTTTTAAAGAGAAATAAAGTTGGTACACTTGTATTCAATTTTAATGTTTTTGATGATTAAAAACCCAGCTGGATAGAGGAGATCCTGTTTTGGATGAGGAATTTCAGCGACTCAAGACAGAAGTTAACCACACACGCGTTGTTCGCAATCTGGAAGAAGTGGGTAACTTTCCTTTCCTTGAAATCTAATTATTGGCAGCTCTTTATATGCTTATTTTTAAAATGCTAAACAGTTTTATAGAAATCCTTGTACCAAGAAACATTTAATAATTTTTAATATGCTTACACTTGCAGAGTGTTTTTTCTTACGTATTGCGAGTAAAGCATCAAAACTCGTAATTAATGCTTCCCTTGAAATGAACGGCATTATATACTTTGGCTCCTCCTTTCCACCCCTCTACTTTCTCCTTCTGGATCTCTTTTTTTGTTTCCCTTTGCTCTGCAAGCCCATCTGCGGGTGCTCCTGGTGGGTCCCTGGGCCTCTGTTCCTTGCCCGGTCCCCTTGTGGGAAGGATAGGAGACAGGAGGTCAGAAGCCAGAGTTCTGGTCCCAGCTCTGCCACCGATTTGGGACCTAGGAGAAGTCCTCTTAGCCTTGAAGCCTCAGTGTCCTCAAACCTAGAATGGGGACAGTAGCCCCTCCATCTGAGTATCTCTGTCATATGATAGTTTCTGGTTAAAACCCCAATTTTTAATTTCAACAATGAAGCAATTCTTCCTAATCTCCCCCACCTCCATCATTCCCGCTGTTCTTTTCTGGGTTTGCCACATCTGAATTATTTCCACCTCTTTTCTTCTCCCGCATTTAGTCTGGCCACGGAGTCTGGCCGTAGCTCTTCCACAAGGCCACACCCAAGCCCGGCCTTCGTGGCTCACGCTCAGCTAATCCAACAGCTTGTTTGTTCCTGTATCCGCCCCTCCTCCCTCTCCTCTCCAGCCCGCTGCGTGGGCCAGCGTGAGATGAGTTCCCTTCTGATGCCTTTTCCTTCATATCGTTTCCCTGTTCGAGAAGCTCCAGTGCCTGAGGCTGTGGCAGGCGTCCTTTCCTCTGCGTTCATTTACTGACCTATGCACACTGCACTCCCTACGCAGGCCTGTGCTGGTGCTCGGTGCAGGGCTGAGCAAAACAGTCCTCGTTCTCCGCGAGGATCCCACAGCCCGCTGCTCTCGATTCTGGATGCCGTGCCAGCACCCCCAGCGTGGCATTGGTTTCTGTGTGTCTTTATTCTTCTTCCTCAGGGTCACATGTGTTTCCTTGAGCTTCCCTAACCAGACTGTAAATCTCTTAAAACCCAAATCTTGTCTTCTACTTTTGACCCTCAACCCAAGAAGTATTCCCTACAATGCTCTGTACACTAAAAGTGCTGAATAAATGCTCATTAAATGGCAGGACAAATAAATAATAACTTGATTTGGGATCAAACTCTAAAACATTTTTATTAAATGTTTATGCCAGGAGTTAAAATTTAAATCTAAGATGTGTCTATATTTTGTGTTCACAGAAAATCGAGGAATTTCATCCAAGTTTTGATCCACTCACGAATAATACTTGGGTCAACAGGTTCAGGGCGCAAAGACGGTTTCAACAAGCAGCCCGCAAGGTAAGTCTCAGGACCAGACTGAAACCGCAATGTGTTTAGTCATCAGCACAAGGAAATTGAACGGTGAGGTTGTTATGACAGCTTTATTGAGATATAATTCACATGCCATAAAATTCACTCTTGGAAACTGGACGATTCAGTAGTTTTCAGTGTACTCACAGCAGCACTGTCTAACCTTAGACCATTTTTATTGCTGCACAAAGAACCCCCATTCCCGCGAGCAGCCTCTCGCTCCCGCAGTCACTGCACCGTTCGTCTGCTTCCTGCCTCCGTGGATTTGCCTCTTCTGCACATTTGGCAGAAATGGGATCACACACACACGGCCTTTCATAGCTGGCTTCTTTCTCTTAATGTGTTTTCGAGGTATGGCTGTCCCACATTTTGTTTATCCATCCTTGGAAACATTTGGGTTGTTGTCACTTTTTGGCTGTTATGAATAATGATACTGTGAACATTTGTGTACAATTTATGCACATGCGTTTTCAATTCTCTTGGGTATATATATCTAGGAGTAGAATTGCCAGGTCATAGGGTAACTCTAGAACAATTGGATGTTGATCAGTTATTTCTAGAAAGAACAATTGAGAATTCCTGTGGAATCCTGTCTCTAACATCCAGGCTTATGGCTTCCCCTTCACGGTGTCATCTCACTGCTGTGCCTTCTTCACCCTCACGCTGGTCTTCCACCCAGCACATTGCGAGCCTCCAGTGGCTTCCTGTGATCAAAATAAAATGACCTCTTAGCCTTGAATGCCAATAAAGGGTGGAAGGTGAGCCGCTGGTCTGGCTGCACCCACACCCCCTCCAGCTGCCTCCTGTTCTCTAGGTTGTCTCAGTCCTTGTCTTCTTCCAAACACACCAGCTCATTCCCTGCTACAAACCTGTGTTTCTGCCCCTTGCCCATCAGCTGAAACGCCATTCCATCTCCATCTGTCAGTGACTGTCCTTTGAGCCAGCGCAGTCTACCTTTCCTCCAAGAAACAGTCCTTGTAAGCTTCAGCACTTAGCGATCTCTGTGGTGCCTCTTGCATCGTATGCTGCCTGTAGATCTCTTGTCCCTGCCACTAGAGTGGCTCCCTCGGTGGGCAGAGCCGCCCCTCAAGCAGGGGAGAGCAGTGGTAAAGACTTGGACTCTGGAGCCAGACTGCCCGCCCTTAATTCTTGGTGCTACTTCTTAGGAGCTTTCTGATCTTGGACAAGTTATATAACCTCTGGGCCTCTGTTTCCCCATCTGTAACTGAGGATGACAGTAAGACCTGTCTCACATGGTTGTCCATGAGGATTAAATGTGTGAATACGTACAGGGGACTCCAAAGTTTATGGTACCAATGATCTTTCCAGCAGCGCTTTCAGCCGGGACTGCTGACGGTCCAGGCAGAGGCAGAGCTTGCTGCATCAGTGACCTGCTCACCAACCTCCAAGGCCCCATGGAACCCGCATCCCTGCTGAAGTCTTGGTGGGCTCTGTGTATATGCAGAACAGAGGTGCCGCAAGATGCTGACCGTGGGGAGGAAAGTGGTGCAAAGAGGCAGCACGAAGCTGTGCTCTGAGGGAAGAGAGCACAGCTGCCAACAATGGGCAAACAGCAGCAAGATACTGGCCGGGCTGGCTTCCCACTAATGGGATCACCCTGGACATTCTGGAGCAAACCCTCCAGCTTGAAAAAAGTACCGTCCGCAGTTACATGCTTCGCTCTGAGTGATGGCTCAGTCTTGTGCTCACACTCCCCAGCAAGTACTGTCAGTTCAGTGTGCAAATATAGTCCCAGCCTGATGACTTCCAGCCATCTCCTCAGCTCAGCCACCCCCTCATCTCTCACCTGGACCACTGCAACAGATCTTCCTGCTTCCCGTCCCCACACAGCAGCCAGAGTAGTACCCCCAAAGCTTGAAGATGGTAATACCTCTCCCCTGGCGAAACCCTCCAAAGGCTTCACATTGCAGTTAGAATCAGACGCACAATTTTTATCGAGGCTACATGACCACATGGATTTATCTCTGTCCCTTAAACCGTCTCCTTGGTTTCTGAATCAGGATCTTTGTATTTGCTGGTTCCTCTGGCCAGAACTCTCTTCCCAAGATCATCGTCGTTGATCATCCTTTAAGTCTCAGATCAAAGCTCACCTCCTCCGAGAGGCCTTCCCTCATCATCCCTGCCAGTCCGACCCCCTTCAGCCCCTCAGTCATGCCCTCATGCATTTACTCTCTTTTATTTTCTTCATGGCGTTCACCATGTTTATTTGGTCAAGTGTCTGTTGCCATCCCACCCCCACCCATACACACACGGGAACATCGGCTCCCTCGGGCAGCACGTGGTCTGCCTCCTGTATCTCCAGGACCTTGCACAGAACTGGCCACACAGTAGCCACTTGATAATATTTGTTGAACAAGAGAGTCCTTTACAGGATGGAAAGGAGTGTTACACTGCATGAAGGGTCCCCTCAGCCACAGCTCTGCGCACAGGGAGCGCTCACCTTCAGTAGCATCTGCTCGGAATGCAGAGCACAGTGGTGTACGCTGAGCACTGCCCAAAGTCCAGAGCCCTATTTCTACAGAATCGCCCCTTCAGTTTGTCCCTCAATTCTGCAGCTAACACAGCGGGAGCGTTACTATTCAGATGTACCGAAAAGAAAGAACGTAGAACTAGTCATTCTTTCCACTCTGGAAATAGAGAAAACCAGAGCTCATAAATTGGGTGGGACAAGGCCAAATGGCAACCTGGTCTTTTTTGTATTCAGGCAGGTCAGTGTTACCCAGACCTTGACGTCCGCATGGCCTCAGCCTAGGGCAGCGTGCCACTCTCCCTGTGAATTCTGACTTAGAGTGGTGGCCTCAGCCCTTAGTTGTGGTTGGGGAAAGTGAGTTAAATTGAATGCCAAAATGAGCATGTGCCAATTAATAATTTGAGATCATTATTCTTTCTAATTCCAGATCATGGTTCATCGACGACTACTCAGTATGCTGAGTGCTGTTCATGACATGGACAAAGGGACCATCCTCAGAAGGCTCACTAAAGGACGACAGTCAATAGCACCAGGTAAAGTACAGCTGTGAAGAATCGCAACGCCTTGACCAGTAAGTCCTCTGAGCACGAGGTTTCTTTATAACGAAGTTAGCTGTGTAGAAATAAAATATTTTCATGAATCACATGCATTAGTTTTTTTTATGGGTACTGTAACAGATCACCTGAAACATAATGGCTTAAAACAACACGGATTTACTATCTTACAGTTCTGGAGGTCGGAAGTCTCAAGTCAAGGTGTCAGCAGGGCTGGTTCCTTCTGGAGGCTCCAGGGGAGAGTCTGTTCCTGGCCTTTCCCAGCTTCTGGAGGCCGCCTGCCTTCCTTGGCTTGTGGCCCCTTCCTCGCATCACTCTGACCTCTTGCTTCAGTCGTCACGTCTCCTTCTCTGACGCTGGCCCTCCTGTCTCCCTCTTCTGTGGACCCTGTGATGACCCTGGGCCCACCTGGATTCCCTGGGACACTCTCCCCATCTCAGGACCGTTAACTTAATCACATCTGCAAAGTCCCTTTTACCATGTGAGGTGACGTAGTTACAGGTTCTGGGGAACAGAATGGGGACACCTTGGAGGGGCCATTATTCAACCCACCAGTGACAAATCAGACCTCCATGGCAGCTTTGGGTGAAATACCTGCCCACTTGGTAGTAGGCAGGGTCAACCGACCTGACCAAGTCGTAACCTCATTGAAGGGTGGCGGTGGTTCAACCTCCTGTTTTGTGCCCTCTGTTCTTTCTTGTCACCCAAGAGAATAAGATAGTCATCATTTATACTGTCGATTGGCTGCATCTGTCTCAATCTAGCATTTGCACATAAAGTTTTTTATATTGTATGATCTTTGCTACTTAAAGAACTTCCCATCCTCTGATCCCCAGGGTGACCAGGGCTGTTAGACACCCACTCTCAGTAGATTCTGGGAGCCCAAAAGCCATGTCCCGTATTCTCCATCGGTGGCTCGTGTGCAGATGCACAGGCAGGCCCTGATCCTCTGGCACTCTTCCCCCCTCCCGAGCTGAGCCCCCGAGCCTGGCTCCACTTCCCTGCCCCCAGGAGCAGCCCCTCTCCTCCGCTTCCTCTCCTTCAGGACCCAGAGGGGTACTTTGTTTTTCATAGCACTGTATTGATTTTTAATTTTTTTTTTTTTACTTAGTCCAGTGCTGTTTATTAAGTCCATGATCAGAGGCAAGAAAAGACTTCCATTCATGCCAAGGGGGTGGGCTGAGCTCCACCATGGGGGGGTGGGGGCTGGCGGGGGTGCTGGGAGCCCGGCAGAGCACAGGCAGTGGGCTGGCCCTTCAGTCCGGACACACCAGCAGGACCCCATCCCTCCTCCATGGGTAGTGCCCCAAACCAGGGCCGGGGAGCGAGACCAGACAGCCCCAAGGGAAGGAGGGGCCCGGGGGCCTCAGGCTCAGGCCCTCGGTCCCCAGCAGCACCCCCTCCCCTCTGCTTCCTCTCCTTTAAGATCCAGTGGGTATTTTGTTTTTCATAACATTTTATTGCATTTTAATTATTCTTTTTTCCCTCCTTTATTATTTCTGTCTCTGGTATTCAAGTTTCTAATAAAGAAACTCTTTTAAAAAAATACTGTAACATTTACCTGTGAGGTATGTATGGATACCTGGAAAATGTCTTCAATATGCTTCTTTAATTTAATCTTTTTCTTTGCTGACGAGGACAGGGAATATTCATCAGAGATACTTTCATTTGGAATTATTGTTTTTTAGAAGTAAAAGTAAAATAAAATTTTAAAAATTTGGAGAGGGTGTTGAGGTAAAGAACAAAAGAGAAACTAAAAATGGGTCTAATACGTACATCCATCGATATTCTTTTGGAAATGCTGTGTGGCAAGTACCCACTAATTCAATACACAACCACAGACGGTGGTTTCACAGAGAAATGCCTTAAGAACGCCCCAAAAGTGCTGTTTGTTTCACCCATAGACAAGAGTCCCTCCAGATTTCTGCCGCTGATCGGTCACGACGATTATTCCAGGCGGTTTTTGGTGTCGCCCAAGGAAGTCCTGCCCTTCGCCTTCCCGTCCCACAGTGCTCCTCAGGACTCCAACGAGTTGGTGGGTGCTGCGAGGCTGGGGGTGGGGCCCGGGCATGATCGGATGGTTGTGAGGCAGAGATAGTTGTTGGGCTCAGTCCCTTCACCTCGTCCTCAGAGGCTCCCAAGGGAGACCTGTGCCCAGGGAATTGTGACCAATGGGAAACCAGAGATCAGCTACTGCCACCTGCCTGGCACCTGATACACCTGTGCAGAGCTCCTGGGTAAACTGGGCTGGGTCCTTCCTGGCCTGGAACCCAGCAAGGGCCCTGAGCCCCACCTGACTGCCTGGGAACCGGGCCTGAGAGCAGACGGGCAGACAGAGAAACAAGACGGCCTGGCCTGGCCCCGGGAGACAGGCCCTGCTCAGCTGACGGAGAGGCCAGAGAAGGGCAGCCCCCAGGTCCATGACCTGACCTAGGAATGAGGGAACACGGCCCCAGAATCTCACAATCTAACCCATGAGACTCAGAATTCCTCCTCTCTCTCTCCCTCTCTCTCTCTCTGTGTCTCTCAGTGGCGAGAGGCGTGACGGTTCATCCCGCTTGCCCCATGGGGCACTAATGCATTAGAGGAAAAGCAGTAGCTATCCTTACGCTGCATTTCCATGAGTCGGGCAGTGTCTTAATGCTTCAGTTGTATCAGTTGACTTCCTCTTCAGTAAATCTACGTGGTAAGATTATCATCTACAGATGAGGAGGAACCTGAGGCATAAGGTCACACAGCCAGTAATAAAATGTTGCCCAAGTTCAGTAGTTAGCAATAAAAATTGTGTTTAAATTGATACTGAAAGTGCATATACAACATAATTCTTTTAGTTTCAAAGAATAAACTTGCCATTCGCATCCTATCGGGTGCGTTAAGCATTGCAGGTTAATCCTCTCAAGGGTTACAGAACTGACTTTAGAAATTCCATGTGTTTTTTGCATTAGATAATTAAACAACTTAAAAGATCAGAATATTTAGCTCCTAGGAAAAAATAAATCTGTGATTTTTAAGCAATAATAAATATCTGGCAGTCAATAATTAGTGGAGTGGACAGGATGGCAGGGATGAAGAGAGAGCATCACTGTGCTGTGGGCCCAGCTCCTTGTTTTGGTATAGTTCAAAGCTTACACATTTCACTTGATATTTTAGTTAGTTCTGTAAAGATTTCTCTGTTGCTCAGGGTTGATGAAAAACAGAATTCTCAGCATTCTTGTCTATAAAGAATTTTTTAGTTCCATAAATACTATATTTCATCGATTCTAAGATCACTTTTTTCATATTTAGCATCTTTGAAATTGAGAGATGTCTTATAATTGATGGCATGTTAGCACTGTATCCTACTAATTTAATGATGGTGTCTTAGATTAGGTGAAATACCGTATTTATTGAGTGCCCATAATATGTCAGGCACTGGTCCAGGTGCTCCGGTGTCCAAGCAGATTAGCATGCAGGAGGGTCATTAGGTAGTGCTTTTGGGATGGGACCTGTGGAGGGGACGTGGCGGGGGCAGGAGTACACAGAGCGACGCAGGGCGGCAATCCTGACAAAGGCCTTGCTGAACTCCTGAGGGGCTCCAAAGCTGGGACAGTGAGAGGACCTGGCCCTTACACCTTCGCTTCAACCTGTCACTGGAGACGGGCTGCCCAGGACAGGCACGTGATGAGTGAGGCGGCTCCTTTCAGCCAAGGCAACTCCTGGGGAGGGCTGACCCCTGGGAGCTGTTCTACCAACGGGACTCCTAACAGCTGGGGCACTAAATCCTTGAAGCCCGAAGGGGACTCTGGGCAGCATGTTGCAGTGTCCACAACAGTAGAAAATAAAAAAGAAGAATCACGTTCACTAAGAGACGAGGAGGAGGGGTGGCCACGCTGCCTCCAGGCGCCACACATCAAGCAGCACCTGTGGTCGTGGGAAGGGGCACTTTGAGAGCAGAGCTGTTCATTTAATATTGGAAATGTATGAAAATAGAAGCATGGGCGCTTTTGCTCAATGTTGATTATGCGTCAATTTTTGGAATTCTCACATTTTAGGCTCCCGACGGCCTTGGCCCGGTCCCAATCAAATCTTCAGAAATTCCAATCAAGCAGAGTTATTCCTTCCTCAAGCTGCAGGTCAGAACTGTCGTATGGTATTAGTTAATTGGGTTTCTTATAAAGTGAACAAAATATTCTTGATCTGAACTGCATTATTTTATTAGTTTTGTTCCATTACAGATCATACTGTGTGGAATACTGTGTGTATTTTTCTGCTGTTATTTTACGGTATGTGTGAGGTATAACAGATTCTTTTTTCCCAGCGTGGCTTATGGAAACCAGGGTCTTTATTCTGTGATTATACCCTCTATTATGCATACATGAAGCTATCTAAACTTCACATCTTAGAAACTTTAAGAAAAACACAAGATACTGAACAAAAGTTAGTCAGCCTTTCTTGAGGTGTGTGACCACTTCTGCTCTTGAGAATATAAACACTTTAAATGGACAAACTAGTGTTTGGTGTATGTCTGCAGTTAAGCCATATGCTGTGGGAGGGTAATTGTGAAGGCTCGTGTGTGCTGGGACCCAGAACAGGGCTCAGGACTTGCACTAAAGTCCCTCCAGGGCTGGTCCAAAGTGGTAACTGCCACGATGTGATGGTTACAACATGGCGCTTATTTCCTTTTACCGTCAGGCAGCTCAGAAACGCTGTTGAGAAGTAGATCCCCCTAAACGGTGACGGGCTTTTAAGGACATGCAGTCAGCCGTCTCCTTTCGCCCTCAGGTTCCTGAGCTGTACAAAATCAAGGGGTATCAGCCATTCTGTGTCCAGAAGTCTTCCACAAGTTACAGACCTCAAAAGCTTGCTCGAGCCCTGAAGCAAGGAGCTGAGGTAACAGCCCCGCCTTCTAGACTCATGCTCACCTTTCCCCTCTTGTCCTGGCATCAAAACTAACACGCCGCTCTCGGTCCCTGCGCAGGATGAAGCCACCACCATCATAGCCCTGCCGAACCAGGAGGCCGCACCTCAGCTGGCCGGCAAGACCTCGGTCCTGAGCATGAAACCCCCAGAGGCCTTAGCCAGCTCTCCAGACTACGACCCGCTTTATATTTTTGTAAGTGACAATCAGCAGAGGGCTTGTGTTCCACGTTCCTTGACTTCAGCAGTTACTTTGTAAGAAAACAGAAGCATTAATTGGAATACTTTTCTCTCTTTGGAATTTCAAATGTTAAACAATATGTCAGCCCTTTAAATTACTTGCCAGCACTTATTATTTGGAGAATATCAGTGTTTCTATCTTTTAAAAATGCCAGCATTTATTTTTATTACAGTAGCTTTATGATCTTTCTAATTATGTATAATATTTAAGTATATGTAATGAATATGAGTATCTATGAATATATGTGTGTACACACACACACACACACACACACGCACACAGAAAGTTTAAAAAAAGTAGAAAGGGAAAAGAAAACACAACAGAAAAAGAAACTAAAATCACCCGAACTCCGTTCCCCGCAGCTTTGCCGATTCCTCAGTCCATCCCTGGGTGGCATGTCCCTTCCACGTTTGCCCCTCTGCCGCCCACTTTCCTCTGTTCTGGTTCGTTCCTGCTCCTGCGCTTGGCTACCCTCGCTGAAGCACACCCTGACCAGGCCCCCGTCCTGCTCAGCGCTCCTCACTGACTCTCCATTTCCTACAGATTAAGTCCCAGCTCCTGACTGCGAGGCCAGCAATAAACACCACGTTCTCCCTGCGCCCCTCATGCGTCCCTGCCACACTCCGTGCGCTCCCCTCCCGGCACCATGCCTTCCCTTACACTGACCTGCCCTCATGGATCCCCTCTTCTACCCTTCTATTTCCACCTACTCAAATCCTAAATGACTGCAAGCCAGACTGGACCTCTGATGAGGTTCTATTAATAATGGAGTCATCGGTGAAATGCCACAGTAGTTGCCCAAGTCATGGTCTGTTTTTGTTTTGTTTTGTTTTCCTTTTTTTTTTTTTTTTTTTGAGGAAGATTAGCCCTGAGCTAACATCCACTGCCAGTACTCCTCTTTTTGCTGAGGAAGGTGGGCCCTGAGCTAACACCCATGCCCATCTTCCCCTATTTTATATGTGGGACCCCTGCCACAGCATGGCTTGACAAGCAGTGCATAGGCCCACACCTAGGATCCGAACCAGTGAACCCCAGGCCTCCAAAGCAGAGCATGTGAACTTAACTGCTGCACCACCAGGCCAGCCCCTGGTCTGCTTTTCTAAGGGCAAACACACGCATGCACACAGAATTAAGGACCTTAGATGCTACTGGAGAAAGTCTCCGTTGTGAGGCTCTCCAGATGAGAATCTGGATCTCTAAGGCGGGCAGAGATGCTGCTAGTCACACCCAGGGGGGCTCAGCCAGTTCGCGAAGAGCTGGGACAGACACCTGCCTGTTTCCTGGCTGTTGGCCTGGGGCTCTTCCTCTGCCCTCTGCTGCTTTCCTACAGACAGCTGTGCTGTGTGCATCTTGGCCGCGAGGGGGCATTTTCTCTTAGTCTCATGGCATTTTCTCATAGGCTCATTGGTTGAGAGGAGTGTTCCCAGAGACAGAGAATTTTAGAGCCGGGACCACCTCACAGGACATTTAACTCAGTGATTTTCAAATTTCATTTAGCCTAGAACCCTCTCATCCACCAAAATTTTACATAGAAAGGCAATACATAAAATAAAGTCCTAGTTGCTCTCTCCACCCCTCCACTTCCCTCAGGGTGTCCCCTGAGAAGGACGACCCTGCAAAACCCAAGGTTCCCCACAGCAAGGTTTGAGAACCACTCTCCAGTCTCCTGTCCCCCAGACCCACCCACTCTCACTCCCTCACCATTTTAAACGTGAGAAAACTGGTGTGGAGAAGTTAAGGGAATGTTCCATAGTCACGCTCATACTTCCTTGGAAAATATCAGTAGTTATTAATTGATTAATTCCACAAATACTCAGGGCGCACCTGCTCTGTATAGGACAGGAACCTAAGGTCGGGACAGTTCATCGAAGGGACACAACAATCCTAAATGCTTACCCACCTAACACTGGAGCCTCAAAATACCTGAAACAAAAACGGATCGAACTGCAAAGGAAAAATAGACAACTCCACAGTTATAGTTGGTGATTTCAACACCCCTCTCTCAATAATTGGTAGAAGAAGTAAACAGAAAATCAGTAAGGACATAACGGACAAATACCACTCTGGATCGACTTGACCTAACTGACGCTGCAAGAACGCACTACCCCCAAACAGCAGACTACAGATTCTCTGCAGATGTGCGCAGAAGGTTTGCCAAGATAGACCAAATTTTGGTTCCTAAAACAAGGCTCAATAAAATTGAAAAGATTCAAATCATATAAAGTATTTTTTCTGACTTTGATGGAATTAAATCAGAAATGGATAGCATAATACTATCTAGAAAATCCCCCCAAAATTTCGAAGCTAAATTATATACTTTAAGATAGCCTACAGGGACAAACCCCGCGGCCTAGTGGTTGAGTTCAGCGTGCTCTGCTTCAGTGGCCCAGTTTCATGGGTTCGGATCTGGGGCGCAGACCTGTATCTCTCATCAGCCATGCTTTGGTGGCGAACCACACACAAAATAGAGGAAGACTGGCCCAAATGTCAGCTCAGGGCTAATCTTCCTCAAGCGAAAAAATGCCCATAGTCCAAAGAAGAAATCAAAACAGAAATTAGAAAGTATTTTTAACTGAGCGAAAATGAAAGCACAACACAAAAATTTTGGGGGGAATTAAGACATTAGAGGATAGGTCTCACATTAGTGCCCTCACTAACCCTTTAAGAAACTCAGAAAAAGGAGCAGACGAAACCCAAATTAAGCAGAGAAGAGAAATAGTAACGATCATACTGAAAATCAATAAAGTTGAAAACAGAAAAACAATAGAGAAAAACTGGTTCTTTGAATATCAATAAAATGGATAAACCTGTACCTAAATGATCAGGAAAAAAAGGTGAAAGACATAAATTACCAATATCAGGAATGAGAGAGGCGACATCCTTACATATTCTACAGATATTAAAAAGATAATAAATTGGTATTATGAAAAATTTTATGCCAATAAGTTCAACAACTTAAGTTAAATGGCCAAATTCCTTAAAAGGTACAAACTATTAAATCTTAGTCAAAAAGAGATAGATAACTCTACTAGTTCTATCTCTATTAAAGAATTTGAATTGGTGGTTAAAAACCTTCCCACAAAGAAAACTCCAGACCCAGATGCCTTCACTGAAGAATTCTCTCAAACATGTAGTACAAAATCCACGAAAATAATAATACCAAATCCATAAGAAATCTTCCAGAAAATGGAAGAGGAGGGATTACTTTCCAACTCACTCTAGAAGCCAGTCTTACTCCGAAACCAAAGCCAGACAAAGACATTACAGGAAAAGAAAAGGATAGACCAATATCCTTCATGAACATAGATGCAAAAAAAAAATCAAAATTTTAACAAATCAAATTCATCATAATATAAAAGGGGTAATGTATCATGAGCAAATAGGGGCTTATGCCAGGAATACAAGATTAATTTAACATTCCAAACTCAAGGTAATTCACCATATTAACAGACTAAAAAAGAAAAACAATATGATCATCTCGACAAATGCAGAAAAATTATCTGACAGCACTCCTGATAAGTACTCTCAGCAAGTAAGGGACAGAAGGGAACTTTCTCAACCTGATAAAGGGCATCTATTACAAACCTGGAGCTGACATCATACTGAATGGTAAATGACTGAATGCTTCTCCTGTAAGGTCAGGAATAAGGCAAAGATGTCTACTCTTACTAATTCTATTCAAGATTGTAACTATCGCCATTGCAACAAGGCAAGGGAAAGAAAGAAAAAGCATCTACATTTGAAAGGAAAAAGTAAAACTGCCTTTATTCACAAACAAAACTGTTATCTATGTAGAAGATACAATGAATCTACCCAAAAATCTACTAAAACTAATAAGTGAATTTACCAAGATTGCAGGAAACGGGATCAATATACAAAAATCAGCTATATTTCTAAATACTAACAACAATCAAAAATTGAAATTTTAAAAAGCCATCTCACTTAACAATTGCATCAAAAAATATGAAACAGTTAGGGATAAATCTGACAAAAATATATGACTGTTACACAGAAAATTATAAAACATTGCTGAGAGAAATCAAAGAAGACCTAAATAAATGGAGAAATATACCATGTGGGTGGATCGGGAGATTTAACATTGTTAAGATGCCAGTTCTCTCCAAACTAATCTAAAAATTCAACACAATCCCAATCAAACGCTAGCAGGCTTTTCTGGTAGAAATTGACAGATTTATTCAAAAAGTTATATGGAATGCAAATATATCCAAAACAACTTTGAAGAATAAAGTCAAAGGATTTACACTACCTAACTTTAAAGCTTATTTGAAAGCTATAGTGCTCCAGACAGTATGGTATTGGCATAAAAAGAGACAAACAGATCAGTGAAACAGAATAAGGAATCCAGAAATATATGCATTCATACATATATGGTCAACTGATATTTGACAAAGGTCAAAGACAATTCATTGGGGAAAAGACAGTCTTTTCAACAAATACTGCTGGAACATTTGGATATCCATTTACCAAAAATAAAAATAACTAGAAATAAAAGAACTTCAATCTGTACCTCATGCCATTTACAAAAATTAACACAAAATGGATCATAGACCTAAATATAAAACCTAAACTGGAAAACACATAGGAGAATGTCTTTGTGACGTTGGGTAAGACAAAGATTTCTTAGATACAACATCAAAGCCACAATCCATAAGTGAAAAAAAATGGATTAATTGGACTTTGTCCAAATTAAGAATTTCTGCTTTTCTAAAGACATTGTTAAGAAAATGAAAAGATAAATCACAGACTTGGATAAACTATTTGAAAATCACGTATCTGATAAAAGACTTGTACCTAAAATGTATAAAGAACACTCAAAACTCAATAGTAAGAAAACAAACAACCCAATTTTAAAATGGGCAAAAGATTTGAACAGACATCTCATCAAAGGATGGCAAACACAACATGAAAAGATGCTCAAAATAATGCATCAGTAGCAAAATGTAAATTAAAACCATAATAGGATACCTCTGTCAGAATATCTAAAATTAAAAAGACTGCTGGTGAGAATGTAAAGTGGTACAATTACTTTAGAAAAAAGTTTGACAGTTTCTTACAAACTAAAAAGTTAGTAGTAAACATAGACCTACCATATGATCCAGCCATTCTGCCCCTAGGTATTTACCCAAGATAAATGGAAGCGTAAGACTTGTGCAGGAATATTCACAGCAGCTTCATATGTTCCCCAAACTGGAAAGAAGCGTCCATCAACAGGTTGACAGACAAATTGTGGTATTACCGTACAATGGAATATTCTTCAGTAACAGAAAGGAGTGAACTCTTGATACATATAATAACATGGATGATTCTCAGAATAGTTATGCTGGGTAAAGAAATCAGACCAAAAAATATACATACTATGTGATTCCATTTATTTAAAAGTCTAGAACATCTAAAGTAACCTGTACAGACGGAAAGCAGATTATGTCCACCTGGGGCTTGGGTGGGTGGATGGTATGGAGAGCTGGCGGGATTACCCAGGAGCAAGAGGAAACTTTGGGGAGTGATGAAGATGTTCGTTATTTTTATGGCAGTGATGGTTTTGCAGATGCAACATATGTCAAACATACCAAATTATATACTTTTAATATGTCCAATTTATTGTATATCAATTATATCTCAATATAGCTATAAAAGAAAGAATTTGAAACCCTAAGAAAAGAAACAAAAGTAAAAGGAAAGATATCCCCGTTACAACTGGTAAAGTGTTATAGTGAAGTCTTGGATGATATCTGCGCATTAAGCTCAGAGGAGAGAGGGTGAAGGGCTCTGGGAAAGAGGTGTCAAGGGAAGGGTGTGCTCCACACATGAACAGTGCAGTGGGAAGGATGGAGACACCCGAGGATCTTATAAAGGCACGTCATTCAAGCAAAAAAAGGCCATTATAAACTCCAGGAGGAAAAATCAACTAAAAATCAGTCTGTGTTCCAAATAGGAAAACAAATTAAAATTTGGCATGCTTTTTAAGAGTTGGAAAATTTTTAAATATAGAACCCATTTTGGGGTTCTTGATACTAGAACTCTCCTCTCTCTGTGACCCACAGACCATGATATTGAATCTTCACAAAAAAACTACAGTACGAGCCTTTTCTTTGCCTGGCAGAGAAACATATCTATACCATTAAGACAAAATAAATGCCATTTACCAGTTTTCAGCTTTTAGAGACAGCTTATGAACAAAGCATGAAGGTCTTGGTGTGGTTCCAGAATGCAAATGTCAATCATCTCAATAATATAAAAGTAAATTGTGGAAGAGAGGAGGAAAGGTACAAGAAAGTGTAGGAATGCTAATGCTTTCATTTTACCTGAGGAGGAGTTGAAATACTCAACTAAAGACGAGGAAACAAGAAATAGGAGTATAAATGCATCATTTCAGGTCACAAAGATAACCAACAGCAGGACTAAAAATTATAATATAATTTTCAAAATTGGGAGGAAGACGTTTGGAAGGAGCAGTTGTGTACATGAGCAAAATCCTTATCTTGCTTAGTAAAGAGTCAACTGGCATTATCTGAGGTTGATAATTGAGAGATGGAAAAATAAGCATAATGTTTAGAGTTAGAATAGTCACCATCACAGACACAAAACCCAGAAATAATGGGAAAAAACAGCCTCTGGGTGGGCCTGGGGATAGGAAGGGCCTGCAGGAGGCTTGTTGCTTTCTTCACTAATCCTTCCAGCGTGGGTGAGTTGCTACTGTATGCATGCATTAGTTTGAGGAAAATTCAGATCAAAATAATCATGGGGTGACCACTCAGACCACTTACTCTGGTAGCGATGGCCACCCAGGGGGATCTGAAGTATGACAACTCTTTGAGACAGTGATATTACCATTTCCAAAAAGATGTCATTCATTACACTTGGCCCAAGGCAGATCAAGACAGTTGGCCACACAGCAACGTCACCCAGCCTCCATCAAGCAGAGTAGGAGGCACTCCTGGAAGCCACAGGCTCGTTCCCCTCCCTGGTGTGGTGCACCTTGCCCCATCACCACCCCCATAGGGCGTGGCCAGCCCCCTCCCCTCACACTGCCTCCAGTCACACCATGACTAGGCCCAGCTGGGGTCTCTGTCACTCCTGCCCCAGTTCCCTCTGGGATCCCTTCCCAGATGCTGTGCTGATTGGCCTTTTGTCACCACAGGGATGACTCTTGGTGATGGCGGTCAGCAGTTTTCAGATTCCTACACTCCAGTTGCTCCCTTTACCCCGAAGTGGAGCCGGGTTCCTTTTTCCCTTCTTCAGTCCTGCCTGTCTCCCCACTTCCTGGCTGGGGGCCTAGGCTCTCCTCGCTCTACTTCTGGATGTGTTGTGACTACGACAGAGGATCTGGTGGGCCTGGTGGGGCAGAGGTGGCGCTCGCTCTGCTTCTATCCTTTGGTTCTCCTTCCATAAGAGCTTACTTAAGGGGACACGCACGGGAACAGTAGCTGTCCCCACTTCACCCCCACCACCCTCCTTGCTGTCCTTCCTCTCCACCCACCTGCCTCGGTATCCTCAGGCCTCCCCTGCTTTGGCTCACCTGGGGCCCACCTTTCACCTTGCTCCCTTCCAACCCTCTAGCCCCTGTCTGGGTAAAGGGTCTTCTGTCGAGCTTCAGGGGGTGGAACCCAATGTTTACATTCTCTCCGTCTCTGTTCCCACCCCATGCAGCGCTTGAGGAGCAGCAAAGAATCTGCTGTTGTAAAAAAAAAAAAAATATATATATATATATGTACCCTTACCTTCCCTCACCTGCAGGTGCTCATCGAGGTGTCTGCTTCTTTCTGCATGACTGTGGGCACTGCAGACCCCTCAGTGGCCATCGTTGCCTCTCTGCCCTTCTCCTTGCTCTGTATCCATGAGTTCAGGCAAGAGCCCTCCCCTGTCTTTCTCCCAGGCCCTAACTCAGCCAGCCTCTCTGCTCTCAGAGCTCACGGTCTCCCCAGCCTTCCTGACTGGAGCACACGGAATACCTACACCACACCTGGGCTCTCCCAGCTCTTGCGCCTGGGTGCTGTAATGCTCCTTGGTCAAGCTGCATTTCCTTTAAATTGCAGGGGACATTTGTTTCTTGGCAGTGAGACTGGGTTTCCATAAGCCGTGTGGAGTTTTATTGTTTTTTAAAAAATTTTTTTAAAAGCAAACAAACAAAAAGAACAAAATTTCTACTTAATGGTTCTTAAGCATCTGAAATTAAACAACTGTGAGGGCAAAAGCTATGTTGTCGTTTGGAACAAGAATAGGGTTTTTGTCGGACAAGCCCAGGAAGGAACATTAAAAGGTTCTATATTTTCGTATTTTCATATAATTGCCCTGTGCCTCCATTACCTCTGCTGGAAAATTAGTGAAAAACAGGCTCTCCCTTAACATCAGATCCGACATCCAAATGGAGCCTTCCTGAAGGAAAAACATCATCAAAACAATGTGAAATGTTGACATTTCCTGAGATATCCAACGTCACCCTCTTGTCCTCCATTTAGTTTTTAAGAAGCTATTTTTGTTTTCAAAACCAGAAGCTTATTTGATTTTTAAAACCAGTTTGCTTATTTAATAAATCCCCTTAATTCATCATATTTAGAAACAAATTCTTTAGGCCATTTTAAGCTGTGATTTCAGTTGTCCTTGTTTCCACGTGAGTTTAGTAAACCCATGTAGTATGTCATGAAGCTCAAACCAGAAAAGGGACATTTATGAATGGCTGTGACTGCTGCCAAGTGAAGACCCCTCTGCTCCCCTGCTTCTCTTTCCCAGACGAGCCGACATGGAATCAGAGTGTTGGTGCTAGTGCCGAGAGCTGTAGCTGACACCTGTCCTATGCCTGGCTTAGAAACTGGTCAACAGAAGAGAATCTTTTTTCCTCTCTGTCTTCTACAGAATCCCAGTCCAGGAGTATTTGCTGTGAAGCAGCCTCTGACCTACGCAGAAACCTTGATAGATTACCACCTGTGTTCTCACCCCAAGTACAAGGTCACCAAGGAGTCCCACGATGGGTCCAGCATTCCTCTCACCCAAAGGCAGTTTCTCCATCACACGGTAACGCCATCACCAGGCTCGCTGGCAGGGCTGGCCCTGGGCTGCAGGGAAGGTCAGGGGACAAGGATGGAGGGTCACAGTTGGAATTGAGAAAGACGATTTGCAGCCACAGCTGCAGAACAGGAATGGTAACAATGGCGGCTGTGTACACTCAGCGTCAGCCCTACAGGGGTATGGGTGGGAGACGCAGCATCACTCTTGTCCTGCCCATACCCACCTCTCAGGCTGCACGTTGCCCTTTCCTCAACTTTCTCACTCTTTTTCCCTTGAAGGCTACGCCTAATATTCATTTTATCTGTATTTCAACCATGTAAAAACAGTCACATGGCAGGCATAACCCCATGGTCTCACTTCCTCTTTCTTTGGCCCCAACTTTTATAGACATAGCAGAATGGACAAGGTGGCGATATGACAAATGCACAGGAAGGAAGAGGCTCCAAAGAATTCCTTCTCCCCCTACATCACCAAACTGCCCTGAATAGCCAGCGCCATTTCTTGGCAGTTGCCCTCAGGCCCTTCAAATTCAATAAATCCCTAACTCAGATCATTATCTCCACCCACTTCTGCCGACCACACCTCAAACTGCCTCCTCTTCCTGTATTACCTCCTTGCCTTTTCGATCTGTGACTTGTGCAATGACCATGACCTACGTGATCCTTGAGCCCTTCCTCTCCCTCATTCCCCATATTTGACTATCACTGGATTCCCCCAGTCTGCCTCGAACAGCCTGTGACGCTCCCTCTACTCCACTCCATGGCCCCCCACCATGCAGTCAGCCCTCCCTAGAAATCTTCCTTCAACATAAATCTGATCGTCTTGTTTTCTAGGTTGAAAGCCCTCAGTGGTCCCTGCTTTCCGTAGGAGCAGCTGCAAGCTCATTAGCTTGGCCACCAAGGCCCTTCGTGACCAACCTGCCTCTCCAGCCTCATTTCCCGTCAGCCCCCATTACACACCCTGCACTCAGCTTTGGGAGCTGGCATCTCATGATAGCACCCTCCTTGCATCTCCATGCATTCGCTCGTGCTTCCCCTGCCTGGAATGCCATTTGATGCAGGTCCCATCCTCTTTGAATGTTGCATTGGCATCCCATTCACAATAATCAAAACAGATTGTAAGGCCAAATCCGCACTCCATCCCCAGGACATGTTGCTTATGTGCCTAATGAACAGGGGGAAGAAAAACTCTCCTTTGTACCCTCTTTAACTCCATGTTGCATTGTTTAGTGCCCTTTGCTGGAGCGGTTGTCTTTTAGCTTCAGAAAAATTGAATCAAACTTACTGCAATGATACATTTTGGAGCTAAAATTTTAGGACAGAACAGTCACAGCTGAATGAAATGGAAGTCCTTCTTGGACTTCACCTCACTAGACGGCTCCTTTACATGTAGCACCCTGTGCTGGCTTTCATTACAGGACATAATTCCTGGAATAATGCACTGGAAGAGGTTCCAGCCCCTGGTTTTCTCATCCCTGCCTGAAACCTCTAAGGTAGAGACCACACAAAGGTAAGCCACCGCTCATTGTTTATCTCACAGGAGTACGTTTGCCGCACAGACTAAAGAGGCTGTGATCCCAACAAGTTAAATGCCAACAATAGGTCAAATTATACTTTTAGTGCATGAGGGAAGTTTGCTAGTCAGAGAAATATGATGATGTGTAACTGATTTTCATATTTTCAATATATCTTGAGATACACTTCTAAAAAATTAATGTCACAGGTGACATTGGCTGTACTTAATAAATGTAGACAATGAATCCATACAATTCAGCTGAAATATTCATGGTCAATTTTTAACATTTATAAATTGCCAAGATCAACCTTCTACACCCTCCATATCCAATTCCAGAGGATCCACTTCTCTCTCATGCCACAGCCAGGCATGCACTGTGGGTCCCATGGCTGTCATCATACACAGACATTAGAACTCAGCTCCAGAAACAGAGTGGGTAGATGAGAATATTGTTGGGCGAAGGAAAGAAGAAATTTAGAGTAACCACATTTTTGCTAATTTGCTTATTTAAAACCTCTTCAAAGCCCTATGATATCAAACAAGGAGACTGCTGCCTTTTCTTTAGGACTCTGCCTGGTCCATAAGCCATTGCTAAGCCCTTGAATCTGCTTCTTTAGTCTGTTGTCCTTATAAACATAGTTAAATGGGTTACTGGTGAGCAAATGTGACTAGTACCCCAAAATGATTATCATCAGCAGTCACCTTTTGTTCAAATCCTTTGATCCAGAATGAGGCCCACCCCAAGGGGACAGAGCCCTATCATGGCCCCAGGAGTGGTCAGGAAACCTGAGCTCTACCACCAACCAAGATCAGCAGGTGACCTTTATACCCCCGATTCCCACCAGCATGTCCTGGATCCTCTGACACAGAAACTCAAGTTCCTCTCCCTCACCAGAATGCCACATGGCCTCCAGGAGCTGTGTGACGTTGGCACGCTCCTCGGCCACCTCTCTGGGCCCAGTCCTCTTGTCCAGAAGACAAGGGGATTGGACTTGTTGCGAATACCCTTCTCAGCCTTGACATTTTAATTTTAGTTGGAGCAGGAAAGCTCACCCAATGTGCAGCGACTCCATTTAGACTACCATCCACCCGCCTCTCCCCAAGTATTTGAGGAGACAGTTGAAATCCAGTGTGTGACTCCAGAACACTTAATTTGACTTCTTCCTTCATTGCCAGCAGAAAAGCTCTTCCTGAATTAAGCAAATTCCAGCCTCACTTCCAGACGCTTGCCCGTTGGATTATTTCCTTAGTGCTTCTCTATGACCTCCTTTGCCTGGAGATTAACATGAGACCAGGCACAGGATTGGGGATATGGTGGCAGCTCAAAAATATTAGTTCCTTTTCCATGAGTTCATTCATACCTCATCCAGCCCGCTGCCATCTCAAAATAAACTGAGCATCTTTGTTCTTCATTTTAGCACATTTCTACTGAAATCTCCAGAGTCAGAGGGGATTCTGTAGAGAGAACAAACACTTGGGTGTCCAGAGACCTGCCTCCATTCCTCACTAGCTGTGCCACCCGCTCCATGTTCTTGGGCAAGTTACTTCTTACTGAAGCCCTGTGAGCAATAGTTTGCTCGTCTGTGAAACGGGAATGGTGATGGCATCCTCACCGCTGTTGTGAGGTTAAAGTAAAATGACGACGTGAAGCATATAGCGCCGTCTTTAATAACTCTTCTGCTCCTCTACCCTCTACCCCACCCACTAAACCTTGCAATCTCTCTGTTGCCACCAGATGGCAATGGTCCGTCACCACCTTGACACACTGCCTCATTTTGCTGTGGGCTGAGGACACTTCAAAACTGACTCACATCATTGGTGAATCAAACATAGCTGGCTGTAGGGTACTGTCAGGCGTCTGACTAACCAAAATGAGAAGTGGTGAAAAGCAGAGACTACCTGAGTTCCCCAACCATCAGCACACACAGGTCTCAAGAATTAAGAAAAAAAAAATTATCTTTTTTCCAAAGCAGTGTCCTTGGAAAAAATCTCCCGAGGCTGTCCTTTCAAAAAGCAATCAGAATGCAGTTACCTTGGGCTTGAATTAACCATGAATTAACCGTGAATTCTGCACAAACTAAAGAAAATCTCCAACATGAGCTGTTATCTTCAGCTTCTGTGTCTGAGTGTTCTGTGGGCCAGTTTGTTTATAAATAAACCATAATTGCGTAGCAGATTATAAAATCAAGAGAGAGTTCTATATTTCCTTAGGAATTTCCATGATGTAAGATTCAAGATCCTGTTTTTATTTCTAGAAGCAGTTACAAAATAAAAATCGCATTTCTTTTTTAAGTTCCTATATAAGTCCATTAATGATACTTCAACTTTGCAGTCATTTTGCTTGAATAAACTTCCTGTTACTTATGAGGTACTTCCCTCGTGTCTTTTGTCCCTGAGACTTAGCTGTTTGTCGTTAAACCATGCAATATGGTTATTTAGTATTTATTTACTCCAAGTCATTTTTGTATTCATAACAATCAAAACAGCTCACTTAGTTTCTTTGCTGTTTAACAAATTCAGAGAGACCCGGTTGAGTCTCCAGGACTTCCATAAAATCTGAGAGGCAGCAGCAGCTGAAGACACTGTCTAACCCAGTAGTTCCCAGACTTCCAGATTTTATCAACTAGTAAAATGTCCAGGAATGCCCAACCACCATCTATTGTCGCCACCATTTCCATTTCAGAACAACATATGAACACACAAAAAACAAGAGGAATAGGGTTTCAGAATTTAAAAATGGAATGTTTTATCTCCTGAAAGGCTCTTGGTTGTTGCCATTCCGTCTTCCCGGACCAGCCTGGTTTCTGGAGAGAAGTCCAGCCTTTCAACTTCTCAGTCCCTCTCCTCTTCTCGGCAGGAAGCCCCTCTCCTCCGGCTGCAGGCCTTCTGAAGTTTTAGGGATTGGCAGTTAGAACCTGTGTTCTTTGTCATGACATCAGTAAATGGGACTAATCTCTGGGTGGTGGAGCCCAGGCTCCTTTTAGTGAGGAATGGTGTTAAAGACCAAAATCTGGGTGCCAGGTGTACTCATCGCTACCAGAGGGTTTTTGTTCCTTGGCCTCCTCAGCAGACAAGCCAGGGGCGTATGTGGGGAAATATGTATAAATATACACACACACACACACACACACATATATACGTGTACATACCAAAATACATGCACACATACATGAATACAGTCATGTGCTGCATAATAACGTTTCAGTCAGCGATGGACCGCGTATATGACACTGGTCCCATGAGATTAGTAGCGTATAGCCTAGGTGTGTCGTGGGCTGTGCCATCCAGGTTTGTGTAAGTACACCCTGACGTTTGCACAATGATGAAATCGTGTTAACGATGCATTTCTCAGAACATATCCCCTCGTTAAGTGACACCTGACTGTACACATATGTGCAGATACATGTGCACATGGCCACACATTACACATACATGTACATATTTCATAAACCATGAATTCACATCAATGCTTATAATTCCAGTCAACGTCCATAGTTATTGCTTGCTCGCCCCCATTCCATATTTGTGCCCCTTCTCCCACTGGGAGGACCCTGGCTCCTAACACATTTACTGAATTTTATAGCACATCTAAAATGGTTTCAGAATCCCTTCACCTATAACCACTTTAATAAACAAGCATAATAAACAGAGTTCAGATTTATTTGCAGCTTTCCCCTACCCCCATCCCATCCTAGACTGAATATGTAGTCAAATACAGTATTTATAAATTACTTGCATTACTTCTCTTCCTTCTTTCCTTCCTTCCTTCCACCCATCCTTCCTTCCTTGTTTCTTTTTCTCTCTCTTTCCCTCCGGTGTGATGATGGAATTCATGTGAAATATTGTTTCAGTTTGCTTTCAGTTTGGGATTTTTTCTTCACTTTCTCACTGATTTTATTTTTTGAATATGTAGAACATTAACATGCTTTCCAAGCTCAAAGCTACACAGAAAGGCAGCTCAGCGAAGTGTCACTCCGCCCCATCTCCCTCCCGCCCCTTGTCCCGCCACAGCTTGGTCCTCTAACATCCTCCCTGTGTTTCTCTTTGTAATGCTAAGCAGAATACGTGTATTTTTCTTCTTTTCCCTTTTCTTGTACAAAAAGTGGCGCACTAGGTATGCTCTTGTGCACTCTGCTTTTCCACTTACAGTCTCTCCTGAAAGTCACCCCATATCAGAGCATAGGTTCCTCCCGCCCTTTCTTTTATGGCTGTAAACGCCGCGTGCCAGAGTTTTATTCAGCCAGTCTCCATACCTGGCGAGCAGGTGCATATTTGCACAAGAAAAGAACCAGAGGAAACGTGTCCCGCAGACACGTGCGCACGCAGGCGGCTTCGCTGGGCCCCGCGGCGTCCGTTCCCGCCCCGCCCGCCCGTCCGCCGCCCCGCCGGCCCGAGGAGGCCGGTCCCTCCCGCGCGGCCGCGCTCCGTCCGTCCTTCTTTCCTCTTCAGGAGACGACTCTCCCCGGCGTCCAGGAGACTGTTGGAAACTTGCATCCATTTATGTCTTTTCTCCTGTTCTTCGCTGTTGTGCGTTCAGTTTTTATTCCTTTAATATCATTGCAAAGGTTTATAAGGAGTCGAGACCAAAAGAAAAAAAAAAGAGCGAGTGCTTGTTCCACCATCTCGGAACAGAAGTCGGCCGCCAACTGTTAAAATGACAATATATTTTTTCTCCCTATCTGAATTCTTTTACTGTCCTCAACAGCCAGGAATTTTTCTAGAAAGCTCTGAGTTTATAACACCAAACAATACATAAGGGGGTAGGGAGGAAGGCTGAAGTCACACAGAACTGAGGAGGACACGTGGGGAATGAGTTAGGCACAGAAAGTGGGCCGTCTGACGACTCCCCCGGAAGTAACCTAACTTCAGACACCACGCGCCCAACCTCCCGCCCAGACTCCGGGAGAGGCCTCGCCGGCGACGGGCCCGGAGCTGAGCGGCTCCCCGTCCTCCGCCCGCGGGGCGCCGAGCGGCTCCGGAGGGCGCCAGGGCTGGGCCTCCCCGGGCGGAGCCGGCGCGTCGGGAGGCCGGGTGAGGGCCGGGACTGCGGACGAGCCGCTCACCGGGCCGCCTGTGTCCTCCCACAGCTGCGACCCCTTCGAGGTGGCCCTGCTGCCCGCGCACGTGCCCGCCACGCTGGACGCCCTGCCCGAGGAGGACAGACTGGAAGCCGCCGAACGGTACCTGCGACCGTCGGGCTGGACGCGGTCCGCTTCCCGGCAGCGCGCGGGGCTGAGGGCCTCGCAGAGCCGGCGCCTGAGCCCGCCGCCCGACCGAGGGGACGCTGGGTTCGGGCCCAAAGTCGGCGGCCGCGGGGCTCGCGCGCGCCGGGCTGTCGGCTCTGGGAGCTGGAGGGCGGGGCGGAGGGGGCGCTGAAGGGGCCGAGGGGCCTCCAGGTCTCAGGGGCGGGGCTGCGCTGCGCGGAGGGGGCACTGGAGGGGCCGAGGGGTCTCCCGGTCGGGGGCGGGGGCGGGGCTTGCGCGGTGGGCGGGGCTTGGAGGGGCGTGGAGAATCCGGCCCCAGAGCGCAGCGCTTGCGTTGATTTGACGGTGAACGTCGGACAGCCGGTGGACGCGCGTCCTTGGGCCTGCCGTCGCCGTGCGCGCTTACACGTCGTTCCACGCGCACAGTGCGTGAGTGAGATCCTCACCATCTGAGGCGCACACCCGGGTTTGTGGGACACGTCCACGGGCACCGTCCTTGGCGACACTCGCGCGGCACAGCTCGGAGTCCCGGGCTGAGAGGGAGGCCGAGCGTCTGTCCTCTCGCCGCCGCCTGAGGCGCTTCCCCGCGAGGCCGCCCCGGGGGAGGACGCGCCCGGTTCCGTGAGGCTCGAGGGACAGTCCTGTCTGCTGGGGCCGCCGGGGAGCCGCCTGGCTGCCCGGAACCCGGCTGCCCTCGTCCCTTCGGCGCTCGGGTGCGGACCGCGGTGACTCCGGGTCCTCGTGTCTGCGGCGGGAACTGTAGCCCCCGGCACAGGGGCTGTCAGTCAGGGGAGCTCGGGCTGTCAGTCAGGGGAGCGGGGCGGTCACAGAGGGGCGACGCGGACGGAGCGCTCGTGGGAAACCGGCGGGGCCTCGGCGGTCTCGCCTCAGCCCGCGCCATGACCTCCGCGCCACTCTCAGGGGAGGACCCCGCGCCCAGGGCCGCGCCCCCTCAGGGACAAGGACCCCGCGCCCCCTCAGAGTGAGGACCCCGCGCCCAGCGCCCGCGCCCCCTCAGGGACAGGACCTCGCGGCCCCTCAGGGACAAGGACCCTGCGCCCACGGCCCGCGCCCCCTCAGGGACAAGGACCCCGCGCCCAGCGCCCGCGCCCCCTCAGGGACAGGACCCCGCGCCCACGGCCCGCGCCCCCTCAGGGACAAGGACCCAGCGCCCAGGGCCCGCACCACCTCAGGGGAGGATCCCGCGCCCAGCGCCCGCGCCCCCTCAGGGACAGGACCCCGCGCCCACGGCCCGCGCCCCCTCAGGGACAAGGACCCAGCGCCCAGGGCCCGCACCACCTCAGGGGAGGATCCCGCGCCCAGCGCCCGCGCCCCCTCAGGGACAAGGACCCCGCGCCCAGGGCCCGCGCCCCCTCAGGGACAAGGACCCCGCGCCCCCTCAGGGGGAGGACCCCGCGCCCCCTCAGGGGGAGGACGCGCCCCCTCAGGGACAAGGACCCCGCGCCCAATGCCCGCGCCCCCCATCAGGGGGAGGACCCCGCGCCCCCCTTAGGGGGAGGACCCCGCGCCCCCTCAGGGCGAGGACGCGCCGGCGGGAAGACAGTGTCCGCGGAGCAGCGGGCGGTGATGGTCCAGCGGCTGCCGAGCCGTGTGGCACCGGGACGGCTCTTCACAGTTTGCACGGGCGTTTCCCCGCCCGGAGGCCGCCCGCCCGCCTCGCTGTGTGTCCGCGTGCGGGGCTCCTGCTGGAACCCACGCTGGGCGCCTCTGCTTCGGAAGCGCTTCTCTTGAAGCGAGCGGGCGGAGCTGCTGCCGTCGAAATGCCGCCGCCGCCTCGGAAGCGACGCAGTTGTTGAGACTGGAGGCCGGATCTCCCAGCCGCCCTTGCGGTGAAGTCCCCGTTTGGCCAGGCCCTTGTGAGAGGGGGTGACAGACCGAGCCGTCGTCCTGAGGCCGGGACCCGGATGCAGCGAGCAGGCGCCCTGGCACCCTCCCTGCCTGCTCCGCTCCGCTGCAGCCCGGCCACCGAGCAGCTGGGGCCCGCGACCACGGCCCACGGCCGAACCTGGCCTGCCGGCTGTTCTTAAACAGGGTTTGATCGTCACCGTTCGCTTACGTGTCCTCTGTGACTCCTCTCCTGCTGCAACAGCCAAGCTGAGCAGTTGTGAGAGACCAGATGACGGCCACGCCCTTGGCGGAAAAGTGTGCCCCTGCTCTGGGGACAGCAGGCCGCCGGAAGATGAAAATTGCCTGGGTCCTTTTCATTTCTTCTTTCATCCATAGATTATCTAGAAATAGATCATTTAATTTTTAAAGCAGTTGTGGGTTTTTTAGTTATCTTCTTTACTGCTGGTTTTTGTTTGAATTCCGTTGTGGCCGTAGAACATACGCTGAAGGATTTCAGTCTTTTGAATTCATTCGGGCTTTCTTTATGGTCCAAGATAGAGCCAATATTGGTAAATCTTCTGTGTGCACTGGAAAAGAATATGAATTCTGTAACCCCATTTTAAAAATTGCTTTTTATTCTCTGGTTATAAATAACTATTCCTGGGCGGGCCCTTGGCCCAGCGGTTAGGTGGCACGCTCGCTTCGGAGGCCCGGGGTTCGCTGGTTCGGATCCCGGGTGCGGACGTGGCACTGCTTGGCACGCCATGCTGTGGTAGGCATCCCACATAGAAAGTAGAGGAAGATGGGCAAGGATGTTAGCTCAGGGCCAGTCTTCCTCAGTGAAAAAAGGAGGATTGGCAGCAGATGTTAGCTCAGGGCTAATCATCCTGGAAAAAAAAAAGAAAAGAAAAAAACCATTCCTACCACTGTTTGTTGATGGAAACAATATACAGCCTCATGCTTCTCTTAACATAGACTCAACAGCGTAGGTGGAACTGACCTTGAAAGCCACAAGAATTGCGTAACTTTTAAACAGTGACAATATTTCTCTGTTTTATTCTGGGAGGGAAAAACCATTCCAGCTAAACATCTTATTCCTTTTCAGTGAGCTCTGTGAACAGAATATAGAAATTACATTGACTCCAGAAATGATCGAAGCGGAATTCCCCCTGTTGGACTCCAAGGACACCAAGAAGCAGAAGTAAGTGGATGCTTTTATGCCTCAGTAAGAGGTGACCTTGGGTAAAATCTGTCCTACGTGACAAACAGAACTGTCGTATTGTCTGAACCTAAAAACGTGTCAAAAGAAACACATTTCTGATGCTTTAGATATTTAGATGTGTATTTACGCACAGTTATGCTCTCTCAAATGTTGGCAAGTAAACATTTAAAAACTGAATCCAATTTTTCCATCGACTTCTCATTTAATTTCGGAGATGTGTTTGTTTCTTATTAACAGCTGAACGAGTTTCATTCAGTGTCAGGAACCCAGGCTCTGGAGCCAGAGGAGACCTGGGGCTGAATCCCAGCTCCATCATTTATTACACGTGAGATCTCCAGCCACGTTACTTACCTTCGGTAACGGGGCCTCGGTTTCTCACTGTAACAGGCAGAAAATAAAATCTCTCTCACGGGTGGTCGTGAGGATGAAACGAGATGCCAGTGTGAGGACATCAAGCCAGTTGCTTGATGTGAAATAGCTGCTCAGCAAATGTTCGTTCTTCCCTCCGCCTCTCCATCAGGGGCCAACCAGCTAAACAGACGTCATCCTCCCCCTCCTTCAAAAAACGGGTTGTAAAGAATACTGTTGTAATGTAAATAACCATCTATAGTTCATATGGTTTATAAGTTTGAAATTCAAGTATACTTTTTAAAATTCCTTTTCTTTTAAAAAAAATGCCTTTTTTATTATTAAAAAATCAGAAAATATGAAAAACTATAAGGAATAAAATAAAAACAATAATCCTATCACTCAGAAACAATAACTTGTACATTTTGATGTATGGTCTTCCAAGTATCTATTTATATATATGTATTCTTCAATTTATATATAGTTGAACAAAATTCAGTGATATTATATGTATTGCTTTGTCCTCTACGCTTTTATTTAGCAATACGTCATAAACATATATTTATAAATGCAGATAAACATCATTATAATTCACTGATAGATGGACCGTAATTTACCTAACCAACCCTCTACTGATGATCACGTAAACCCTTTTCAGCATTTTGCTCGTCCCAAAAGTGCTGCAACCAACATCCTTGGGCCATAATTCGTTGCAAACTTATCAGACTGTTTCCTTAGAATAAATTCCTAGAAACCTAAATCCTAGATCAATGTGCATTTTAAGGTTTTAAAATATACTGCTTCATTGCCATCCAGGAAGTCCATCAACACACCTCCCACCAGCAGAGGTCAGGACTGCCCACATTCAAATGCCCCGAACAACACAGAATGCTATCATTGTTTTTTCTTCTTTACCAATATGATAGATGAACAAATGACCATCTTACTCTTTTAAATTCTCTGTTTACAAGTGATGTTAAAATTTTTCCTATGCTTTTTCTTGTTTATTTGCAAGAGTCCCTCATATATTAAGGAGAATCAGCGTTGTCAGTTTCTGAGTTTGTCTTTGACTTGGCTGAGGTGCTTTGGGAGGCCCTGCCTTTTCTGAAAGGAGTGTCTTGGAGGGGTGTGGGGTCCTTCGGTCTGTTTGTGACGGTGTCAGAGTCCTACAGCCGCCAGCACTTGTGAGAAAATAGGTTGGCACTTTCTGGTGAAAGAAAATTTAGGAAATAAAAATTTTAAGTGGAATTTCAGTGAGCATCTGTTTTGATAAAATACCATGTTACAAGACGCAGCACATAGAACCTGACACCTCCACAAACAGATGCGATTTGTGTCTTATTTCAGATTTCAAACAGTTGACTAAGAGTTTTAAATAAAAGCCTTTTTTTTCCTATCTCAAAAATGCCCCCTGGGCATAGAAGGGCTTGCCTGTGAGCGGGGTAATATCCAGTACTTCTCTGCTCCCTTGCCCTTTAACGTGCTTTTTCACCCTTTATACTACAGAGCTAATAATGAATGGCACTTGGTTATCACATTATTATTAAATGAAATAGAAGTTATTACTTCATATTTTCACCCAAAGTGGTTTATCATTTTTCTTTTTTAATATATTTCAGCTACTTTACAAAAATACTAACAATGAACTCTAAACATTTTCTGCACACCAAATTAGCTTCCAATTGTTTCAAAATACACATTTTCAGGAATCATATCTATGGCATGTTGAATTCACCTGTTTTTCAGTTTAAATTATTTTATGTACAATTTTCCTATGTCAAAATGGTCAACATAATCATCATTTCATTGGCTAACTAGTATTCCAACCAGTCGATGATTTTCAACCACAGATGATTTTCAGAAGTGATTTGGTTCTGAAATTCTCTCCAGCTCATATCAAGCATCATCTGATACTAGATTTTGTCCTCTGTCCTTACGGGTTCCTTCTCCTCACCTCCTTCAGCCTCAGCCAGAAGCTGACGGAGTCCTTGCTCACAGACGCACACACAACCAGAGCTTGGCTAGACAGGGACAGGGCAAAAAGGACGCATCAGTGTTTAATTTCTCCCATGAAGGCTGCTGTCCATCTGGTTTTTGGAAAATATTTATTTCCATGGATGCAAAGAATCATCTGCTCTCCCTCGATGGCGATAATTAACCTGAGATTCTCTGCTGCCCTGGTGGTGGCCTCAGCACCCTCCAGACCCACTTAGGGGACTCCTGCTGTCAAACGTCCAAGAAACTGTGAGAGTGACGTTAGCTGCTGACATGCCATCCACACTCCTCAGAACATCACAGTATCACTGAATCACTAATGTCTTTAGAGGAAGAAGTGATCCCATGTATATTTTAAAATTGATTCCATAAAATAGTACCAATTAATTTTTTAAATTATATGCATTAGGGAACATTTTAATTCTGTTTTCAGATATTTCTGCTTTTTCAAAACTGCCACGCACTTGCCAGAACTTACCATGTCACCTTCTTCAGAGAATGGTTCAGAAGCCATTGATCCCTTGATCTTACATTGTGTCTCCCATGCAGGCAGATCAGGTAGCTGTGCTCCCCGTCTTTAGACATCTGTCCTTCCCATCAAATGCTCTCCTCGTTTCCTCCCATTTATTTGGAAAGTTCTACCCAGCAACCCCTTGCACACCAGGCAAAGGTTTGGGCTCCATGTCAACCACTGCTTGATCCAGGTGCATAACCTCCCTCTTGATTCCCACCCTTCTGGAGCCGTTGTCAGAGTCAGAGATACTGTGTGTCTGCTTTATTCACAAATGTGAAGAGTCAGCTGATGCTGCCTGAGCATTGAGAGGACATCACGCTAGGAGGTCTATGAATAACTTCTCGTTTCATCTTCGCAACAATCCTGGGATATGGGAATTGCCACCATTCGTACCTCTGGACATGGAGACTGAAAGCTGGGTAACTGGGCCGCGCTGAGAACACTGGTGCGGCTGAGTGTGGAAGCCAGTTTGAATCACTTACTAGTGAAGTGTTTCCACTGGTAACTAAATTATCGCTAAATACAGTGAAAACCTTCTTTATATATATCTATGTAAACAACTCCTCCAGCCTTCCCTGAGGTGCCCCTGGCAGTGCTGGCCCTGCAGCAGGGCGTTGGTGGGTGACCTGAGTGTCCCATGACACGCCCTGACATGTCCCTGTTGGCTTTTGTGTTTAGAGAGGTGAGAGACCAAGCACCGCCGATGGAGAAGCCCGGAGAAAAGGTGCTGGAGGAGATGAAGAATCTGCGGGCCAAGGCGCTCAACCCACACCTGATTCTAGAGTAAAAGTCACCACAGGGTCAGGTCCTGTCTGCGCTTTCTGCAAGTCACTGCGGTCCTCTGTGTCCATTTATGTTCCCGCCATTTTTGGAATTAAAGTTTCTAGAGAAGAAAATTGAAATGTAGATAATGTATATATTTTTAAATTATAATTTTTGTTTTTAAAAATAAAATTGTCCTTAGTATGATGTCGATGTTTGTACCAAGTTCCTCTGGGAAATGCCCTTGGGAGGGGACACCATCAGCGGGAGGCAGAGCCCAGTGGCCACTCCTCAAAGCTAGGGTTGCCAAAACAATGCTCGGTTAAAATTGGAGTTCAGATAGACAACCATTAATGTTTTAGTGTCTGCCTGTCCCAATAGTGTATGTCCTATTCAGAACATATTACACCAAAAAAATAATTCATTGTTTATCTGAAGCTCATATTTAACTGGGCATTGTATATTTTTATTTTCTGCATCTAGCAACACTACTCAAACCCAGCAGTCCTTTGAGAGACATCGTATGCTGCACAGTTGAATGACTGAATGAGACAGAGGTGGTCGTTAACAGGGAGTTTTGTGTGAGGTTTGAGACAGGCTTTCCAACCAACTAGAAGAAGGACAGTCAGAGTCCCCTGGGTCCACCATGTTCCAGGCCCTCTGCTGCCCCATAATGGGGTGCGGCTCCTTCTGTCCTCACACCCTCCCTGGGCAGAGGCCGCATTACCCCTGCTCCCCAGGGGAGGAACCCCAGGGTCCCAGAGCCGGGTGATTCCCCGAGCTGGTGAAGACCCAGGAGGCCTGGGTGACTTCCAGGCCTGGGCAGAATCAGGGAGGGATTCTTCGGGCGCCCAGAACTCAGAGCCGATCAGTTGGCTGGCAAGAGGGGCCGTCGGACACAGGGACACTGCCTGCCACTGCCTGAGGACACCAGAGCCTTCATGCCAGACTTCCCCACAACAGACTGTGTTTTCTTTCTCTGCCTCTGCCTCCTCCTCCTCCTCCTCTTCTTCCCTTTTTAAGCTACCAATTGGTCCCACCTCATCAGTTTAAGGGATAAAATGAAGTCACGTTACTTTTTCTACTCAAAGTTCACAACTTATGTCTCCCATCCCACCCATAACACAAATGGCACACTTGCCTTCCAGGGCTTCCTTTTCCTTCCTAGGATGAGTCCAAGCGTCCCAGGGGATTTTACTCGGCCCGAGAGACTGGTCCTGATGACCACTAAGGAGCCCTGGCCTTTGGCTGCCCCAGCACAGGGTGTCTCTGCAGGCTGGCCTCTGATGGGTGCCCATCTGCTGTGGGGACAGAGCCTCACACCACCGTTGCTGGCCAGGCAGTGGTTCCCCAGTGCAGAAGGGAGGTGGCCTCTCCGTGCTGAGGCAGGCCTGGGCGATGGCACATGTGCATACGTGCAGATGCACACAGATATGCACACCGCGATGTACACAGAAAATTCAGAAGCATTGCTGAGTGCCATCCAGGAGCCAGGCACAGACCTGGGCCAGGAAGGGACACCAGCCCAAGCCTGCCCCATGGCAAAGGGGACACACTGTCAAAAAAACCCAGATTTACATGTGTCGTATGGCATCAGGTCATAAGAAGTGCTAGAAAGGAAGACTAAAGGTTGGCAAGGGCAGAGGGGGTGGCCACCCAGGCCCCTCAGAGGAGTGTCATTGAGCAGAGACCTGGCTTAAGGATGGAGCAAGCCGGACAGTCACTTGGGGACAGAGCTTTCCAGGTGGAGCCAGCACGTGTGGAGGCCCTCCAAGGCGGTGTGCCCGGCCCGCTGGAGGATCAGTGTGCAGACTGGGCAGCCAAACAGAGAGAGCTGGGAGGAGGGCGGGGAATGAACGTGGGGCTGGCCAGGAGCCAGGTCACGTGGGGTCCTGTGGCCAGGACAGGGACTTTAGATCCGGGATTTCATGCTAAGAGAGGTGGGGAGTCCTTGGAGAGCTTTGAGTAGGGGAGTGACATGAGCCGTCTTCTGTTCTAAACAGACTTCACGGGCTGTGTTGGGGGAGACCCAACCACAGGAAGCAGGGGTGCAAAAAGGAAGACTAGTAAGGAGACTGTGAGAGGAATCGGCGCCAGAATGTTCCAGTCACAGTTCCTGCTGTCTGGCACCAAGGCCATTTTTGAGGACAGGCTAGTCAGACTCATCTCAGGGTCAGACACTTTATTTTGCCAAAGGTGGGTGCCCCGGGCTGGAGCTGTGGGGACAGGTGGGGAGAAGAGGCCCTGGGACGCACCTGCCCGGTCCACCACCCCAGCCAGGCTCCCGCAGGGCAGGGTCATCCTCCAGGGCTCGGGCGTGGCATGGACGCGGCCAGGCTGCATTCTGGGGAATGAGTCCGCTGCTCATCGGAGAGGGAGAGCCCTCAGCCTGGCTGCACATCAGAATCACTTGCAGAGCTTCACACGATGCCTGAGCCCCAGCTCAGAGCTGCCGAATCAGACTCTGGGCAGGACACAGGGAATAACGGCTTTTAAATCTCCCCGCAGGGACCTTTGTGCAGCCAGGGCTGAGAACCACTGGCCTCTGGGATAAAGTCCAAATTCCTTACCAGGGACCCCAGGCCCTCATGTCTCAATGCTTTGCCTCTGGTTTTCTTCTGCAGCCTCTTCCGTCTCTGGAGGGAAGAGGGAAGAGCCTGGCTTTGGAGCCTGACTGGGGGCACTTGGATCCCAGCCCTTCTCTTACTGGTGGCTTCCTTAGTGTGTCTGAGCTTCCATTTTCCCATGAGCGAAGACAGGCTTCAGTACTTACTTCGTGGGGGGCTGTGAGGATTAAATTAGGAAATATGGAAACCTGGGGTTAAACAGTAGCTCAAAAATAGGAGTTCCTCTTAACTCACAGGCATCAGTAATTGTTAAACTTTTTTTATTTTGAAATAACTTTAGACAAGAAAAATTTGTAAAAGTAGTACAGAGCATTCCTGTATGTATTTTACCAGATTCCCCCAATGTTAGCATCTACTGTGTAAAATTTTCATAAACAGGAAATTAATGTCGGCACAGCACTGCTGACTGATGCCCTTCACTGTTCCAGGACGTCACGTTGCATTTGGTCCTCGAGTCTCCTTAGTCTGTTCTACTCTGTGACCGTCCTTCTGCAGTCTCTCCTTATCGTCCACGACCTTGACAGCTTCGGACAGCTGCTCCTTCAGTGTGGGTTTGTCTAATGTTTTCTCATGATTAAGACAAGGTTATGCGTTTTTGCAAGAATTCCACAGGAAGGATGTGTCATTCTTGGTGCATTTTATCAAGTGGTACGACGAGATGTCGATGAGACTTATTACTGGTCATGTTTCTCTTGATCACTTGGTTAAAGTGCTGTCTGCTGAGTTTCTCCACTGAAAAATTACTACTTTTCCCTTGGTAATTAATAAATATCTTAGAGGAGATCATTTGAGATTATGCAAACATCCTATTTGTACTCAACTTTGTTCCCACTCATTTTAGCATCCATCGGTGGACCCTGTCTACAACAGTTACCACCACGCTGGCTTCTTAATGATGATTTCCATGGGCTGCCTTTCTCCCTCATTCGTTCATTCATTTTTATTGATATCAGGATGGAATAATGGGTATCTATTTTATTATATGGGTTATAATTCAACACTATCGTTGTTTATTTTGTCACTCAAATTGTTCCCACTTGGACAGTGGGAGCTCCTTCAGACTGACTCCTGTGTCCTTTCGCCTCGCCCCCATCCTGTTAAAGCACTTCCTTACTTTCTGGCATTACAAGACATTCCAGGTTCATCTTGTACCTTCTCTGCCTCAGCCTTGGAGTCAACCATTTCTCCAAGAAGCCCTGGCTCCTTTTATTGGAGAATGATGCTTAGAAACTAAGACCTGGGCACTCATCACTGCTGGGTTCTCAGTGCTTCTGGGCTCTCTCAGTGGACAGAGCTCGGAAATATGTGCACTTACACTAACCCACACATGTACGTACATCTGTATCACCGTGTCTGTCTATCTACACATCCAAACACGAATTGATATGATACTTCTGATTCCAGTTCAGCGCCAGGTTCATTCAGCCTCCCCGTCCTCATTTGTGACTTCTTCCTACAGTGATTAACTCCACTCTCAGTATCTACAATACGTTTACTGATTTGTTCAATCTTAGTGTATCCATAAAGTAATGTCAGAATTGCTAACTTCCGTCCCTGCGAGATACACATGTGCTAACTAGATTATAATATTTGTGTTCTAGTTACTTAGGTTAATTGTTTTATTTTTTTTCTCCACTCCCATCAATGTGGTTACATCAATGATTTGGGATAGAGTTAAGTTCACTGTTACTGTTTGCATTCCATCCTGGGCTCCCCCACACCCTCGCTGGTTTTCATTATTTGTTTGGATCTGGGCTCTGTGAAGGTGTGTGGAGCGTTCCTATGGGTCTAAGAGCCAGAGCTGCACAGGAGGACACGCCCAGAGTCGTGTCACTGCCGCCTCCTTCCCGCTCTCCCGTCCGGTTATTCCCTCATCTTATTACCTCGTTCATACTCGTCCCCTGTAGGTAGCCGATCTCTTTAGTTTCTAGTTTGTCCTTCCCACTGGTAATGTTTTCAAAGCTCCAGAGGCCGAGACCCCGCTCTCACCTCTCATTCCTCCTCCACCTTCGCTGGTCTCAGCAGCTTCCTCGACGCGGCGCACCGTTCACATCCTGCACCTTTGTGCCGGCTGTTGCGCGGACTCTGCCGCCTTCGGGCCTTCGTGCCGTCTCAGCTCAGCTTCCCCAGCCTGGGCCCTCGGGGCTGCGCTCCATCCGAAGGAGGGACTAAGTCCTTCATCTCTGGGAGCCTAGGCCCTGCCACTGCGGAGGAGGGAGGGGCCCAGTCGGTGCTTGTCCGGGGACCGCTGCCCTCGGCATCCAGACTCGACACCGCTTCGTCCCCTTGGCTTCGTGAGCAGGTGCAGCCGGCAGTCCCCGAGCCCCTGGCTGACCCCACCTGCCCCGCCGCCTTCCTTCCCGGGCGCCCAGCTTTGCGTTATTGTGTGAACCTTCTTGCTCAGGGCTTGTTACATGCTTTGAGCCTGTTCTCACGTCACTGCATGTGTTTACGTCCACCTCGGTTTCCCCACCCATAAACAAGAGCCGATTTCTTTTATTTCTCGCTCTGCCTTCCAAGCGCCCTCGTACACCTGCGGCCTCTTGGAAAGGCTGTGTGACTGTGTTGGGGACCTGGTGCCACCTGGTGGACGCCACAGAAAGGCCTCTTCTTCCTCCCAAGGTGTGGCCTCGGGTTCCTGCCATGAACCAAAACAACTTTCAAACACAGAATATCACCTGTGTTTTTCTTTCTTCTTTAAGACCACCTCTAAGTGGAAAAAGGCAAGGAAACCATATATGTATTGTCTTCTGTGACCAATCTCATGAAAAAGTTCCGTCGGTGAAATCACAGACCACATGAAGTTTAGGAGTTTCCTGTGGGATCAGTTAACCAGGCTCCAGATTAAATCCGGGGTCTTAGGGATCTTGGGTGAAATCCAGGGCTGGCTGCGTGAATGAGGAGCTCAGGGTTAGACGGCTGTCTCTGAAGAGCTGCCAGCTCCCCGGTCTTGCACTGACTCAGATTATCACATCAGTCTCTCTCTAAAGCCAAAGAAACATAAAATCAACAGACCTCAGGATAATTCACTGCAGTTGCTTCATCTGACAAGTAATTATCATCGATTCCTTTCTTAGGACTTTCCATTTGGGATGTATTTTCTCAATGATCCTCACAGCATTCTGAGACACACAGAGTAGCTGTTGTTATCATGACATAATATATGAATTATCATGAGATATATAGATATATAGATACACATATATATATGGGGAAACTAAGGCCCATGGACTTGCCCAATTAGTAGAAGAGCCAGGTTTGGGCAGAAACGAGGTTTCCTGATTCCCAACCCACTCTTCTCTCTAACACATGGTAATCAATGGAAATATTACAAATTTGCATCTCTTCACTTCTTATTTAAGCTTTTAGATTTGGGGTCTCTAAGTGTAAATATATTACGTAATATTTATATTTTACTTATTTATCCCTTAAGATATATATTATGGAAAAAATATAAATTAGCAAATGTCCTAGCTCTAAAGCAGTCAGTCTGGATGTGCAGAAATCAGGGGCGCGTTTGCCTCACAGGGGCAGTGGCCGCGTCTTCTCACTCTGCGCCCCCAGCACACGGCAAGGTGTTGGCACAATGTAGACTCTCAGTAAATGTTTGTTGCATCAAAGAATATGCAAGAAATGTGAAGACTATGTGTTTAATACCCATTTAATTTTCATGGACGTGTGTGTTTATAGAGTATGCGCTACAGGAAAATTAGGAGCTGAACCTAATGGATGAGTTTAGAATCTAGAACATCAGAGACGGAAGGACGTGGAATGTCATCTGGCCCCGTCCTGGTAAATATGGGTGTAGTCCCTGCAAACTTCACATGTGCATGCAGTTTCCTTGCCTTTTATTAACAGGGGAAATAACAGTATTGACTTTATGGGATTGTTGTGGGGTTAAATGAGATGGTAATACTCTGGGCATGAGAGAGAGCTTTCCAGATGGTGAGGGGGATGAAACATTGTACTAGGAACACTGAGGCTCTCTCTTCGAGCAGGGTTTGGGGGATGGGTCAGGGTGAATGTTTAAAGAGTGGGACGGCTGGAGTGTGGGCCTCCCTGAAGGCAGAGGCTCGATGCTCTCTCACATCCCTTCCACTGACGTGGAGGACTCGGTCTCAGGACTCCTTGTCCAGACCTTGCAGCCTTCCCTTTGTGGTCAGACCACAGGCCATTTGCCCTTCTCTCACTCGATGGCACCACAGAGAGGGGTTTTGTCACAAAGGCAAAGAGCCCTGCTTCTCCTGAGGACGTCTCACAGAAGGCCCCCTTACCCAGGAGCACTAAGGAAAGGGACAGCCGCTTCCCTCTGACATGGAGAACCCACAGCGCCCTCCCCTTCCTCCTCACAGTGCAGCCCGTCAGAGCAAGCACCTCAGCCAAAGGCTGTGGGCAACAGGCAGACCAGGAGGCAAAGCCTGGCATTAAAAGATGGGCAGAGCCGCTCTCTCAGGAAGCTGGACCAGGGAGTAGAGACTGAGAAAGTTAGCAACAGGGACAGAAGCTGGACGGTTATGAAGTAGAGGGGTTGAGTGGGGCAGCCACGCTGGGCCCTGAGCAGCTGAAGTTAGGATGCAGTGAGGACATGGGTTCGTGCCATTTGGAAAACACAAGAGATAAAGCAGATGCACCAACAGACAGCAAGAGGCAGGTCAGGATGGAACCCAAGCGTGCCTATCCCAAGCTGCCCACTCCGAGCCAGCCCAGTACCAGGGCCTGGCTAACCACAACCCTCTGTTTTCTGAAGAAGTTGAAGGGAGTCTGCTCCTTATCACCAAAGAGCCTACTCAGATCTCAGGACTTAGCCAAGGCACGGACACTGGCGTCTGGTGACACATTCTCCAACAGTCGTGTCTTCAAAAAGTGTTTCTTTACATTTTTCAGGAAGTTTTTAGGAAGTTAGTTAAAGCCATTGTGAAAAGACTTTAGAGGAAGCAACGCAAAAGAAAGACCTTGAGGTGTATATAGAAGGTCATCAAACGATGCTTACTGCCCCAGTAACCAACAGTGCAAGCCCTTACACACACACACACACACACAGACACACACACACGCCCTGCCCCAGGTCCATCTGTCAATATCTCAACAGCTAGAGGCCCATAAAAGGTGGGTCCCTTGTTTATGTGCTTACTCTCTGATGACAGAAGTTCACCTGGGTCGAGGCCGAACCTAGGGACAGGCTACGCTAAAGATCCCCATTGCCTGGAGCTCCAAGCTGGCCACCCTGGGGGCACCAATGGTTCTGCCGCTGTCCCTGACACCATGGTCTTCCAGAAGCTCTAGCTTCAGCTTCAGGCTGATGCATCCGCATCCAATTACAAGGCTGACCAGATGCCCGGGGCCTGTCCTGTAACTTCCAGCTAATTACTCTGGACCTTTAACTGAGCCGTTTACCCACATTTCCCTAGATCCTAAGTCTAGAGTACTTACCAAGACTAATCTCATCTTGTCCCAGAGTGCTGTTTACCTCCACCACCACCAGAAAACATGCTGGATTAGCAGAGAGGCTAACAGAAGAGACAGGAACTTGGTTACTACCCACATCGGCTGTTCACGTTATGACCCACAAGTAGGAGGACCACCAATGAGCAGTCAGGTAAGGAAACATCTTTTTTCTCTTTCCCATCCTTCCTACCCAATGAATAAGCCCCAGGAAAGAGCTATGGGAGGGAGAGCAGACCACATACCCCACTCGAAGCTGTTGGAGCCACAGGTCTGGTCTACACTGGGGGTGGGGTGCTGACGTGGTAGAGGCAGCTCTGTGTGAACTAAGGGACTGAAGTTTTAAAACAGACAATGAGACTGAGTCTTAACCAACATGATAATGTCTCATAATGGATATTGACTGACAAATTATAGATTTGGACTGTGCATCATTAGGGAGTCTGCTAGTAAGCAGGAAATCAGATGGTTTAAATGCTGTTGGTAGCAATTATTGGAAAAAGAAAGTCATTTCATTTCTCCCTCTATGAGCTGATATTACTCAAACTATTCACACTATAGTCATCACCAGAAGTCCCAGCTTCTGATGTCAAAAAGACATTAAAGAATGATAGTTGGTGGAAAAACAAGGATCACGGAAGTGAAGCAGGGCGTGCAGTGCAGCCAAGGCGAGGGACCCAGGATCTGATTTGGTCCCCTCAGTCAGTATTACAATACACAGTGTGGCATGTTAAAGTTAGTAAGAGAATGTATATTGTGGCAGTAAGGGAAGCTGGTATCTCAGAAAAGACAAGAAAAAAGAAAATCTCTTGTATTAGAACAAGATTTGTGTAAGTATTTAGATAAGTTGGAGTTAAATTGAAAATAATGATATGATTCCATGACATTTTAAAAATATATCTTTTCTGGGTCTGCCTCTTGCGTGGCTGCTGTGCTGTTGCCCTCCCCCAGTATCAAGCAGATGGATCGAACGTGTGCCTAAAGCACCTCGATTTTGGTCTCAAATACCATTCCCCAGCAAAAGGAATCAGGGAGCCCTGGAAAGTATGTGATTCTACACCTTGGAACAAGGATAATGAAGATGGGCCTGGAGCGCCAATTTGTTGTCAGAATGACAGTATGCTTCCAAACCAACCAGGGCAATTTTAAAGGATAAAGGAGCAGGTTTAAAGGGGCTCCCACTGAGCAAGCTGTAACAATCTTGGCATTAGAAAGAAGGCAGTAGTTCTCTGCGGAGTCAATAAGGCACGCCAAAAAGAAAAGAGAAGAAAAGGCATGTACAAGTTTTCAATGATGTTTACAGTATGTTGACAAGGCCAAACTATGTGTATACGATATTCAAGTTTCTATCAACATCAAAATTTCATAATTGCAAATCAAACAGCTAAAATGTTCATTGTGGTCCTGGTAAGGGATGCAGAATCTCATCAGCTCTACTAAGGTGACAAAATGAGAAATTGTGTAAGATTTCACTAATACAAAAAAAAAGGAAAGATATAGTTTGCAAAGTCCAGTTACCTCCACGGTGACTCAGCCTAATAGACACAAACTCATGATGAATCACTCTGGAAACCATTCTGGACCCCTGTCCTGGGCAAGAATATCCCACCAAGAGTTCAACCCACAGCACTTCAGTGTGAAGTGGCCTGAGATGATGGTTCTGTGCCCCTAGGTTGGGAGAGCATGTTTGTAATGTCAGGATGAATAACAGAATCTATCCGACTTGATACTTTGGTGTTGGTTAGGTTATTGTAATAACAAGTTTCATTCCACTGCTTAATATGTACTTCAATTTAATTTGTGTGAAACAGGTAAGAGAATGTTACATTTTGGAGTCTATTTTATTAGATTTACAAGAGTTGCTTAATGGTCTAGGAAGATTTTGCCTATTAGATTTAAAAGACTACTGGGGGGGGGGGGGGTTTGGTGTATTTAAGAGAATCACCTAGAGTAAATTCGCAAGTATGGTTTGAAATGTCTAAGGGAATTTGATCAATTAAGTACAGAAGTGGTGTGGTATAATTAAGGAGGATTTAATCTGTTAAATCCATGGCTAATTGAAAGTTAATCAAAGAACACATAGAAAAAAAATCTTATTTTTATACAAAAAATACTGGATTTAGTAATAAGATAACTATACTTGTAAATTGAGGTTTTAGGCTTAGAAAACATGGGATATTTAAACTTGATATTTTTAATCAACTGAATAGTAATTAAAACATAGTAACTCTCAGGGCCAGCCCAGTGGCTTAGTGGTTAAGTTCATATGCTCTGCTTTGGCAGCCTGGGGTTTGCAGGTTCAGATCCCAGGCACAGACCTATACACCGCTCAACAAGCCATGCTGTGGTGGCGTCCTGCATACAAAATGGAGGAAGATTGACACAGATGTTAGCTCAGTGACAATTTTCCTCAAGCAAAAAGAGGAAGATTAGCAACAGATGTTAGCTCAGGGCCAGTCTTGCTCATGAAAAAAAGCGTAACTGGAGTATTCCTTTCGTGCTCAAAAGACCCCTCAGAAAATTTTCTATGAAGAAATAGAAAACTTGAAAAGGAGATTGAATCAGTAATCAAAAGTTCCCAAGAAAGAAAAGCCCTGGAACTGATGGCTTCACTGATGAATTCTACCAAATACTTAAAGAAGAACTAAGACCAATCCTTCTCAAACTTTTCTAAAAAAGTGAAGAGGAGGGAACACTTCCTAACTCATTCTATGGACCAGCACTACCCTGATACAAATGCCAGACAAAAGTCACTACAAGAAAAGAAACTTCAAGCCAATATCCCTTATGAACCTTGATGCAAAAGTCCTCAAAAAATACTAGCAAACCAAAATCAGCAGCATGTTAAAGGGGTTAGACTAAGTGGGATTTACTCCTCAATGCAAGGATGGTTCAACATACAAAATTCGATCAATGTAATCACCACATTAACAGAATGGAGGATAAAAACCGCAGGATCATCTCAATTGATGCAGGAAAAACATTTGACAAAATTCAACACCCTTTCATGAAAAAAACACTCCACAAACTCGGAAGAGAAGGAAATTACCTGAACATAATAAAGGCCATATATGAAAAACCCACAGCAAACACCATACTCAATGGTGAAAGACTGAAAGATTTTCCTCTAAGATCTGGAACAAGACAAGGGTGCCTGCTCCCACCAGTTCTATTCACTATAGTAATAGAAGTTCTAGCCAGAGCAATTAGGCAAGGAAAAGAAATAAAAGCTACCTAAATTGGAAAGGAAGAAGTAAAATTATTTCTGTTCGCAGATGATATGATCTTATATGTAGAAAATCCAAAAACCTGTTAAAGCGAATAAATGAATTCGGCAAACTAGCAGGATACAAAGTCAACACACAAAAATCAGTTGCTCTACACTAACAATGCATAATCTGAAAAGGAAATTATGAAAGCAATTCCATTTACAATAGCAACAAAAAGAATGAAATACTTAAGAATGGAGAAGACCACATACTCTTTTTGGAAGCCCAGGCTTAAGCAAAACACCTGCCTATCCCGTGGGTTCCCGCTCCCCATCCCTGAACGCTAACCCTATGGGGCGCTTTAGTTGAATGAGTGATAAATGTTCTACCAGCTCTGCAGTGGGGTGGGCAACATACTTTTTCTTAATATACATTTTTTGTTGAGGTAAAATTCACCATTTTAAAGTGTACAATTCAGTGGTTCTGAGTGTACTCACAATACGGTGCAGCCAGCACGGCCACCTAGTTCCGGCTCGCGCACATACTCCTGAAGGAACCCCGCACCGTTAGCAGTCACTCCTCCTCCCCCTCCCCCACCCCTTGACAACCGCTAATCTGCTTTCAGTCTCAATGGATTTGCCTTTTCGGGACATTTTACAAAAGCAAATCATACAAAACATGGCCTTTTGTGATGGGCTTCTTTCACTTAGCATGTGTTCAAGGTCGTCCATGTGGGGCATGTATCAGCACTACATTCCTTTTCATGACCAAATAATGTCCCATCGTGTGGAATATGCCATATTCTGTTTGTCCATCCATCCTGATGGACATTTGGGTTGTTCCCACCTTTTGGTTATTGTGATTACATGAACATTTGTGTACAAGTTTCTGTTTGAGTACCTGCTCTCAATGCTTTGGGGCTTTCTTCCTGGGAGTGAAATTGCTGGATCACATGGTCGTTCTACGTTCAGCTCTGTGAGGAGCTCCAAACAGCTCTCGACAGTGGCTGAACCACTTTACATTCCCCCGGTAACGTTTGAGAGGCTCAGCTTCTCCACGTCCTCGCGCTTGTTATTCTCTGTGGGTTGCTTTGCTTTGTTTTGTTTTTATGGCCGTCCTAGTGGTTGTGAACTGGCATCCCATTGTGGATTTGACTTTATTTCCCTAATAACTAATGACACTGAGCATTTTCTCATGTGCTTGTTGGAGAAATGTCTATCAATGTGTTTGCCCATTTTTTAATTGGATTGTTTCTTTTTGTCATTGAGTTGTTAGGGGGTTCTCTTTTTTTAAAGATTTTATTTTTTCTTTTTCTCCCCAAAGCCTCCCGGTACATAGTTGTGTATTTTTAGTTGTGGGTCCTTCTACTTGTGGTACGTGGGATGCCACCTCAGCATGGCCTGATGAGCGGTGCCATGTCCGTGCCCAGGATTCGAACTGGCGAAGCCCTGGGCTGCCGAATCGCAGTGTGCAAACTTAACCTCTCGGCCACGGGGCCGGCCCCTGTTAGGGGTTCTTGATATATTCTGAATATATATCTATCTATGATTATATCTATGATTTGCAAATATTCTCTGGTATTAGGTGGACTCTCTTTTCACTTTTTTTGATAATTTTCTTTGATGTGTAAATGTTTTGAATTTGAGGAAGTCCAGTTGGTCACCCTACTTTTAAAGACACATATTTGAAAACCTTTTTATTATGGAAATTTCCAAACCTACAAAAAAGTAAAGCATAGTATAATGACCTCCCCTGAACATGTCATGAAGCTTCAACAACTACCAACATTTTGTCATGTTGTTTCATCTAAGCCCCTGCATTTTGCTTTTCTGTTTTGGCTGGAATGTTTTGAACTAAACAGCAGACATCATGTCTGCACCTGTAAATACTTCAGCATGCAAAAAGACTTTTCGGTTTACAGAAACATTATGCTTCATCCCACCTAACAAAATAATTCATTAATAACACCTAGTACTCAGTTCATATTCAGATTTCCCAAGTTGTCTCAAATATGTCTTTTTTTTTTTTTTAAAGATTTTATTTTTCTCCCCAAAGCCCCCCGGTACATAGTTTTGTATTCTTCGTTGTGGGTTCCTCTAGTTGTGGCATGTGGGACGCTGCCTCAGCGTGGTCTGACGAGCAGTGCCATGTCCGCGCCCAGGATTCGAACTGACGAAACACTGGGCCGCCTGCAGCGGAGCGCGCGAACTTAACCACTCGGCCACGGGGCCAGCCCCTCAAATATGTCTTTTTTACAGTTAGTGAACTAACTCCTGATTCAGGATCCCAACAAAAGGCGCATATTGCATTAAACTGCTATGTCTTTCAAGTCTGTTTTATTTTATGTCTCCTTTCTCTCCTTGTTTTTCATGCCATTGATTTGTTATAGAAACCACATCATTTGCCTTGTAGAGTATCTCACATTCTGGATCTGGCTGGGGTCACATATTAAAACATTGTGTAACAGTATTTACATAGACAACTGAGCAGCCAAAGTTGGAGTCTCAGAAGCAGAACAGATCTTAACAACAACGGTTAATTGCTATCCGGCACAAACTCTGCTGGGCACTGTACATACATGACTCCCTGAATCCCCGCAACAACCCCAGGAGGGGGGGAGTACTCTCATCCACATTTTACAGGTGAGAACTCGAGGCCCAGAGAGCTTAACCTGCCCAAAGTCACACAGCTAGTAAGGGCTGGAGCCGGGACTTCACCCAGCAGTCTGGCTCCAGCATCCCTGCTCCTCACCATCGCCAGATTCGCATCTGATCCGGGAAGCCCTTTGTGACAGGCAGGGTGCCTTTCACGGCCAAGACTGAAAGGAAACCCCAAGTCCTGTTCAGGGGCAAGTGAGTTGAAGTGTCATCCTCCTCTTAGTTATGCAAATGAGAGCGTCTAGGCAGGTTCTAGGACTAGAGGATAACAGGGCCCTTCGAGACAGATATTATTATCCTGACTTTAGAGACCAGGAAACTGAGGTCCAGAGAGGTGACATCCTTCACTCAAAGTCCCCCTGCTTCCTAAGGAAGGTCTCTTTCCCTGGGCTGCAGCCTCCCTAAGCGCTGATTCTGGGCTGAGGGACTGGCCCAGGGCTGGGGGGCAGCAACTCAAGGCCTAGCTTCACCCCTAGTGACAGCAGGGTCCTCTCTGCCTGACCAGTCCACGACTCCACAAGGCACTGCTGGGCCAAGCCCGAGGACAGGGAATGCTGAACCCAAGGTGCCCCCATAGGATGCTCTACCAGCGGATTACCTGTGACTCAGGTGTGATCCTGACTGACCCACTGCAGCCAGTCCCTTTGTGTTGGGAGCCCTGCAGCCAGGGCTGAGCAGCTGATTTGTCTGGAGACACATTGGTCCACAGGCTGCTAACCTTCCAAAGCTCCACCCCAATGCCCACACCTTCTGGGGCTCCTTATATCCTCACCTTTCCACTCAGGAGGTGAGCCGTACTTTCTCCTCCCCTGGGGGCTGGAACGAAGAGAAAGCCTGACACAGAGGCCAGATCCACTTGGGAGAACTGGCCAGACCCACTGGGGAGAATCTGTAATAAGCAGGAGCCGTAATGGGAAATGCACAGGGAGAGGCGTCCCATCTTGTTCCAGGGCTAGCTGGGGACACAGGAGCTGGGCACCGTGCCCAAGCGAGATGCCTCAGGTTCCTCATCTGTAAAATGGGGATAATCTACTTCAAGAGTCCGCAGTCTTTTTTCGTAGAGGGCCGGACAGTACATATTTTAGGCTTCCCAGGCCAGACTGTCTCTGTTCCACCCACGCAACTCCGCCCTTCCGGGGACGCAGGCAGGGACCACCCGCAAAGGAACGGGCCTGGCTGGGTCCCAGTAAGCGGCGCGCTGGGCTTGGGCGCAGGCACGTCCATCCCTGATCTTCGCACTCATGGAGCTTCAGGGAAGGTGAGGCGACAGATGTGTCGCTGCTCTGTGGGCTGTACAGTGAGGATCACATGGCGGGCGGCGAACGTGATAATAAAGCTCAGAGCCCCGCAGGCGAAGGCGCTTCCAGACAGGAAAGGACACGGACGGGCAGTCAGGCGGACGTGGGCTCTGCCACAGGCCTCCTGCTGACCCCCGCGGCGCCGCCGTCCACTGGAGGCCGGAACGGGACGATCAAGGCCCCCTCTCAGGCGCAGAGATGGACCGCTCCCCGCGCCGCTCTGCCCGCGGCCGGCGACCACTCAAGGCGCAGACCCGCCCCGAGGCGCCCAGTGGGGGCGGAGCCTGCCGCGCGGGCAGGAGCCCCAGACGGCCCCGCCCCTCTCCACCGGCCCCGCCCCGAGCGTCCCACGCCCCTGGCCCCGCCCCCAGGGCGCTCTGCGCCTGGCCCCGCCCCTCTGGGCCCCCACCCCAGAATGAGCTTCGTAGAGTCTGGCCCCGCCCCCAGGGCCCCGGCCGGCGTGCTTTGCGCCTGGCCCCACCCGGCGCACGTGTCGTGGCGTTTAAGCTGCGCCGCAGGAGGTGAGCGCGTGGGAAGGAGCGGGCAGGTGTGCGGGGCGGAGAGGTGGTGGGGTCGCCTCTCTCACCCTCCCCGGGGTCGTTCTCCCTTCTCGGGGTCGTGCCTGCAGGGTATTAGAGCCGCCTGCCGTAGCTGGGCGGGATGGAAGCCCCGTGGGAAGCCCTCTGCCAGGGTCCTGCAGCCGCTCTTCTCCCAGCCGCCTGCGGGATGCGCCGCATCGTCTCCGAGGGCGACCTGGAGCGCAGGTTTGGCGCTCGGGGCCCTGGGGGCGCTGGGACCTTGCCCAGGACCCATCCTTTCCGAACCTCAGTTTCCTCATTGGAAAAAAGGCCCAAGTGATGTGACTCTTTAAGAGATTCTTATTAAAATAGGCCAAGCGGCACCCCGTCTTGTTTGCCTCAGCCTATTTACTAATTAAACATTTTTCACAAACAGGAACACAGTAAACTTCAACCAAATTAAATAATTGCGAATTTTTACTGACATATTTACGGATGAAATAATACGATGCCCGGGATGTGTTTTAAAATAAAGCAGTTGGAGGGGGAATGTGGGTGGGAGTAGAGATGAGATGAGATTGGCCATGAGTTGATGATTCTGTCTGCTTTTGTATATGTTTGTAATTTAGCATTAAAATTTTTTCTAGGGCCTGACCCCATGGCCAAGTGGTTAACATGAACTCTGCTTCAGTGGCCCGGGGTTTCGCAGGTTGGATCCTGGGCTGCGGATGTAGCACCGCTCATCAAGCCATGCTGAGGCGGCGTCCCACATAGCTCTTCTAGAAGGACCTACAACTAGAATATGCAACTATGTACTGGGGGCCTTTGGGGAGAAGAAGGAAAAAAAAAGATTGGCAACAGATGTTAGCTCAGGGCGAATATGGGAAAAAAAATATTCTAAAATGAAAGGTTTCCTGTGGACATCTGACAGCCTGTGTTCAATACTGTGCCTGCATTATTCTGCTAGGGCTGCCCTGCAAGCACTGCGTGGCTTAAACCACAGAAATTTATTCTCTCAGGGTTCTGGAGGCTGGAAGCCCAAGGTGGAGGTGTCCGAGGGCTGGTTTTCCTGAGGTCTCTCTCGTTGGCTTGTAGATGGCCCCCTTCTGGCTTGTGTCCTGTCAGGGTCTCTCCTCTGTGTGTATGTGTATCCTCACCCCCTGTTCTCATAAGGACACCTGTCATATTGGATTAGGACCCACCCTGGTGAACTCATTTTAACTTAATTACCCCTTTAAAGACTCTGTCTCTAAATGCAGTCACATTGTGAGGTACTGGGAGTTAGGACTTAAGTGTGTGAATTTGAGGGGACAGTTCAGCCTGTAACGCTGCCACTTTACCAGTTGGGGCTTTTGACCAGTTTGCTTAGCGTGCCTGTGCCTCTGTTTTCACTGCTTTAAAATAGGAGCAACAGTGGTCATTAGGTCGTGGGGTTGTGAGGATTCAGTTGTTGGATGGTGTGTGTAAAGCTCTCAGAACCTTGTCTAGCTCACAGGAAGTTCTCTGTAAGTTGAACATACATTTCATCTATAAATTAGCGATCCCGGGGCCTCACTATGGGGTGAACAGTGGGTGAGGCACTTGGGTACTTAGTCCTGGGCCTAGTCAGGGGAATAAAGGTAATCATCACAGCCATCATCGCAGGGCTGTGTGCTGCTGTGCCAGGTGCTGATTGTTTTATGTCTGTCCATCATTTCCTCGTCACAGCCACAGCCACCGTAGTGCTGGGCCATCGTCACGTGCCCATTTGGCAGATGGGGAAGGCGCTGCACAGGGATGGAGCTGGGGTTTGAACTTAGGCTCTGGAGCCCGTGCTCTCAACCTCTGGGCTGTATTCCCTCTGTTAAAAAGGATGTGGCCCTGGGGATCCTCAGTCTGCAGGCAGACCCAGGGAACTGTTGGCTGACTTCTCTTGTTTTTGGCTCAGGTTTCCAGTGGTGGCAGCACTCATGGTGGGCGGGCCTCAGCATTTGTGCAGAGACACAGGACAGGCCTGTTGGTGGGTTCCTGTGCAGGCCTGTTTGGGGCCCAGATTCGTACCACCTTTTCCCAGATCCTGTGGTCCAATGGCTGTACCAGTACTGGCCTCAGGGCCAGCCAGTGCCACTCTCCCCAGAGCTGCAGAGACTCTTCCAGGAGGTGCTCCAGGACATGGGCGTCCCCTCAGGCCATTGCTACGAGGCCTTCACCACCTTCACCTTCCAGCCTGTGAGTGCTGGCTTCCCGAGACTCCCTGCGGGGGCCGTGGTGGGCATCCCCACCAGCTTCCTGGGTGGCCCAGTGACCCACAGCGACCAGCCTGTGATCGTCCATGGGCACAGAGTGAACTGGCAGAGCCCAGCAGACGCCCGGCTGAGAGATGCCCTGACCCTGTCCCGTGACGCCCAGAAGTTCGCCTTGGCCAGGGAGGTGGTGTACCTGGAGAGCGCTGCAGCCGCCCTGCAGGCCCTGCCGGCCCCTGCTTGCCTGGCAGGAACCTGGGCCCTGGGCGTGGGTGCCAAGCATGCCCTGGGGCTGTATGGGGGCCCCATGAACTTACGGGCCGCCTTCAACTTGGTGGCAGCAGTGGCAGGCTTTGTGGCCTATGCCTTCTCCACGGACTCTCTCACTCACGCCCTGGAAGCCTGGCTGGACTGCCGCACGGCCTCCCTGTCTGCGGCGTATGCCCGGGGCGGTGTGGAGTTCTATGACAAGGTTCTGTCGGGCAACCTGGCCCTGCGAGGCCTCTTGGGCTGGCCTGGAGAGAAGCTGTACACGCCCAGTGGGAATGTCGCTCCCAGGCACTGGTTCTGCGTCAAACACTTACCCTACACGACCCGCCGGGACTCTGTGCTGCAGCTGTGGAGGGCGACGCTCACCCCAGGCCGCTCCTGAGGGGCTCACCTCGAGGACAGTCCCAGCTCGCACATGCGCCGTCCCGCCACTGCCTCTGGGGGCTCTCTTGGCGCCTCTGTACCCACACACAGCCCAGCGTCAGAAAAATCACAGGCTTTGAGTTCAACAGCAGAGATTCTACCCCAGCCCACCACTCATGGTCGCAGTGCCCTTGGGCGAGTCTCTGGATGAGTCGGAGCCTTGGTTCCGTCCACTGTGAGAAGGGGAAGGGATAAGCCTCCTGGGAGGATTGTGGGGTTGTGTGAGAAGTGAACGCGAGCATCTGGCAGGGAGGGCTTGCCGTAAATAAACAGGACGTCCCTCCTGCTTGGTCTTTGAGTGCCAGGGGGCTGTGGGAGTGAGGCCACATCTCGCCAGCTGAGGCGCGTGCACGATGGGAAAGTGTTCCTACAGCGAAGGACTACCCCGGAGTTTGGCTGTCAAATCCCATTTTCTTCTGTGCTGGTGGACATGGAAGGTGCTGAGAGGCCCAGGGAGAAGCTGCTGTGTGCCGCGAGGCTGGGAGCTGGAGCCTGCAGTGCAGCTTTATGGGAGGTGTGTCCGCCAGGGTCCTGCCAGAGCTGATGGAGCACTCCACACTCTGAGAGGCTGGGCAGCCAGCACGCGGTGGGGCCCCAGGAGAGCCCCCGCACCTGAGGGGAGAGAAAGTGTTGCCGGAACCTTGTGAGAGCTGTGGTGTGGGAGACCTGGCAGAGCTCTGGCCGAAGGAAGAGGAGGGAACGAGCGGAGCCGTTGCAAAGCCGAGGCCCTGCAGGGAGGGAGCCCACAGACACAGTCCCAAGCGGTCAGCCTCCTGGGGACAGAGCAGGGTCAGCGCTGGCAGAGGAGAGGGAGAGAGGTGGGGGCAGGGAGGGGAGGTGGAGATGGGGGCAGGCTTGGCTCACAGGGGATGGTGAGGAGAGCAGGTGGCTGGAGGGGGGCAGTGGACACTCAGCACTCAGGGGGAGGCTGCATCTTTGCCCTGCTTGTTTCCCTTGAGCCCTCTGGCGGTGGACAAAGCAGACCCCACTTTTGATCCTTGGACAGAAGACCCCAGTAGGAAAGGTCAGGAGAGTTGGCTCAGCAAGGCAGGCTCGCTTGGCCCTTTGTGTATTTTGTCGGTGGTTGTCTTTTCCCTGGAAGAGGTGAATGGTTCAGGCCTGGTGCCAGTGTGACTCTGGCAGAGATCAGGCCACACCCAAGGAGGGGCACAGAGCAGTCCCTGGAGGCCCAGTCAGTGGTGGCAGGCAGTTTCAGCAGGAGACCGGGAATGGAGAGTGAGCTGGCGGGGATGGCATGCCTTCCTGCTGGGTCCTGGCTCCATTCTGTGCCAGCCTGTGGGTCCCTGCATCGGGCCTCTGTAGACTGAGTTCCTGAGGGCGGAGCACCCTGTCTCTGGTCCCTGGGATGGCTTTGGGCACGGGCTTGATGGATACACGGATGGATAGATGAAACCATGGGAAATACCACTTAAAGGGGCCCCTGGCATGTCACCGGCTGCTGCTACCACGTGGGACTGTCTGATCTTGGCTGGAGAAGTGTCGTTTGGGGTCTGGATTTGGTGAGCTCCACCTTCTCACCCCTCCCCAACCATTCTCGAGATTGCAGGAGCCGAGACGGGAGCACCAGGCCTTCCTGCTGATCTGCCAAAATGGTAAGGTGAGGGAGCCCTAGTCAGGGAGCGATCCCCTGGAATGGCTTACTTGGCTCCTCTTCTCTAGGTGACAAACTTTGGCTCCACTCAAGCTGTTCCTGTCCCCACACATGCTTTTACGTGGCTGCCTCCAAACCTTGGCTCACAGAGCCTGCACCCTGCACGCCACCCCTCCCCTTCATGTGTTCTGCTTGTCCTGAGATCTGGCTCAGGCCCAGCCACCCTGACCATCTGTAGCCCCTCTGCGGCCCCTGCCCTGGCAGGCAGGCAGGCAGCAGCTCTTGCTGAGAACCTGCTTTGGGCTCGGCAGGCCTCCCCCGCCCCACCACCCCACCTCGTGGCTAAACGCGCACCCAGCCTGGGCGATTCCCTGCCCAGCAGCTCTGAGCTCCATCCTTGCTCTCCCCAGGCTGGTCCTCACTGGGCTTCCTGGCACTTGTCCCCACCTCTCCCAGCTCTTCAAAGTGCATGTCTGACTGGGTTCTCTCCTGCTTAAAACTCTTTGTGGTCATCCCCTTGCATTTGGCTAAAGTCGAATCTCTGAGCCTGGGCCTGCTGGCCTCCCCAGTTGTCCTGCATGTCATGTGCCCACACCGTCACCAACTCTTTGGATTCTGGCCTCACGAGCTCTCTGGTTCCTTAACTGCCTTCCCCATCCTTTGCACCCTGCACCTCTCCAGCCCTTACTGCTAATTGTAATTAAGTAACTAGGTTACCGAGGAGTTCGAGGAGTTCCAGCTTAGCGTCTCCACTGCTGAGATGTGCTCTCTACAAGGGTGGGGTGTGTGTCTGTTTATAGCTCTGGATTAAGGCTCTCCATGATGTAATAAATGAACAGTGCTCTTAGCTGTGACAGACAGTATCAGTTCCCTAGAGTCTCTGAGCAATGACAGTAAGGCTGGCTGGATGCCCTGGGCGAGGCCAGTATAAATCGGATGTGACCTTGTCCTGTCTTCCCAGCTTGGGGCTTTCCAAGGGCAGGGCCTGGCCCCGATCTTCCATGACTGCTGACTTCAATGGGGAAACCAGGACACTTCTGGTCACTTTCAACAGGGCGCAGATTACTACTCAGGCCACCAGAGACCCCAAGAGCTTTAGCAGGAAGGTGACCCTCAAAATTTTGTGATATATTGTGCCACTGCACACAGATTCAGAGTTTGATCCCAGAAAGATTAAGAAACATACCCTCGGGCTTCACAGATGGGCCAGGTGGCAGGAAGTGACCCTGTAAGTGTTGCCTTGCACCCCCGCTTCTAGGTGCCTGCTGCACACCTCAGTCGTCGGCACTCGGCCCTGGATCCCTAGAGAACATTGTTCTATTGAGTCGTAGCCCCCGCTTGTTCATGGTTCTCTGGGTGTGAATGTGGTGCCCGACAGCCAGAACAATCATGACAGACCCAGAACTAGGCTGACTTACAGGGGCCTGCATCAGCCCCCCAATACCACACACACTTACACACAGCCAGAATGTGAGGAGGGGAGTCCCTGAGTCACGTGCTGCCATTGGCTCTGCCCATCCTTGGCCCTAGACAGGCCCCACTGCCTCCATCCCCACTAGCCAGTGTCCACAGTGCAAGACGCCGTGCAGCCATGCCTGGAGCTGGGCACACACGTGGACCCCGATACCCTTGTGTGCGTGTATCACAGGCTGGTCTCAGATCGATGCACGGCTCCTCCCCTGGTGCGGCCTCGGGCTCCCTCCTACCCCCACGTCCCTCCAGTAATGTGTGTGGGGCCTTGATTGTGCACCAGACACTGTGCTGGGCTCTTAGAGGCAGGTTTTCATTTATCTCCAAATTGGAACACATAGTTCGTAATATTATTTCAATTTTACAGCAAGGAAATAGCACAAAAAGGTGAAGAAATTTGCCCCAAATCAGAAAGCTTTGTAAGTAGCAGAACCTGAATTTGTCACCAGCAGTCTGGTTCCAGGTACCATTTGTAAACCCTACATTTATCCTGTCCTCTTTATGCTCAGGGTTTCATGGTGCGAACCTGTGCTGTGGCCTCCACAGCCTTTCTCTCCATGTGGGTTAGAGGTGAATTTCCAGGCTCACCTCTTATATCAGGAAAAAATGGTCACTGAGCAGAGCCTTCTGGAACTTCCAGGAGAGACCCTTTCAGCTAACTGAAAAGGAAGGGGCACCCCCTCGATCAGTGTTAGTGCTAAGGTGGGAATGGCACAGAAGGGCGTAGTGTTACGGAGCCCTGGGAGGCCCACTGAGAACACGGGCACCATAGGAGGCAGAGAGAGCACAGACTGGGCAGCCAGCTATGGGTTCAAATCCGGGTCCTGTCACTGGAGCAGAGTGACCTTGAACAAGTGACCTCACATCTCTGACCCTGCGTTTCCTGTCTGTAAAATGGGGATATTGATAGGTATGTTACAGCCTTGTTTTGACAATGAAAGTGAAATAAAGTTTGCAAAATGTGAAGCCCAGTACGGATGTGTAGTAAGCTGTACAAGAGGACTGGGTTCCTAATTTTAGTGCTTTTAAGTGGTCCAGGTGCCCGGATGTTCAGGCCTTGGAGCTGCTGCCCAAATACCAGCAATTCCTTGAGGCGGGAGCCCTGCGGGGAGCTCACTCCTGCTGAACACGGGTCTATGCGCACAGCTTTTCAAAGGCCCGGGTAGGCCACTGCTTTAGGTTGCTATCCGTTGACGCCTTTTGGGAAATTTCTTGGCAGCAACTGAGAGCAAAGGACCCGGGTGACCCCAGGGGGAGATCCCAGGCTGGAGAAGAGGGCATTAAAATGGGAGACAGTGATTTACACCTACTCTGCTGGTAGTTTTTAAATACTGGAACATTCAGTGTAAGTGAGGTTGTGGTAAGATTGGGCCAAGCGTATAGTCTTGGTGACAGTTGTAGTAGGCGACCTCCAAGATGGCCCCAATGATCCCTGCTCCTGGTATTCTTGGCCTTGTCATCCTCTCCCCTTGTTCCCTTGATTCAAAACAGTAGAGCATGGCAACGTAAAGGGGATGTCACTTCTGTGATGAAGTTACAAAAGATTGTGACTTCTGTCCTGCTAGCAGACTGTCACCTTCTTGGGTGTATGCGTTGATGAAGCAAGTTGCCATGTTGGAGAGGCCCACATGACAAGGAGCTAAGGGTGGGCCCTGACCAACAGCGGGCTAAGAACTGAGGCCCTCAGTCCAACAGCCCACGAGGAACTGAATCCTGACACCCACCGTGTGAGCTTAGAAGAGAATCCTTCCCCTGTCAAGCTTTCAGATGAGACCCCAGCCTCAGCCAACACCTTCCCCGCGGCCTCTGAGAGATCTGAAGTGAAGGACGCAGTTAAGCTGTGCCTGGACCCCTGACCCACAAAAACAGCGAGACAGTAAATGTGGGTTGTATTAACCTACTTAGTTTTATGGTAAATTTTTATGCAATACCAAACAAAAAAAAATATGAGTACTACTTGCATGATGATTACAATAATGAAAATATGGTAATAATTGAAAGGAAATTCACAAAATTTCTGAAATTCAGAATCTCATAACAGGAAGTAGTTCTGTTACGGTGAAATATTGAAGGAATTTATTCAGTCAACATAAATAAGTGCTCACCACTGTATATATTTGTATACATATGGAGGCTTACTCAGGGGGTCCGTGGCCCCACTCCCTCTCCCTGCATCCAGGTGACGGATTCTGGCATCACTGCCTTTGGCCCTGTGTCCTTGGGGTGTGGCCAACCTTCTGTCTGTCAGTTCCTGTGGCGGCCATGAAAATGTGCTGCTCAGATCTGCCACAGGAGCAGAACTGACTGACAGCCCAGCTGTTGTTTCTCTAGATCCACCAGCACGTTTGCGCTCAGGCCGTGCCTCCCACAGGCTGCCCTCAGCCAACGACTGATCGTGGTGGCAGTCCTAATGCGGACCCTTCCAGTGAGGCAGGACCCCTCCAGTGAGGGGCTCGAGGACTCCCCAGTGGCCTGGGCAGATCTTGGAACTACTCTGAAGTCTGGGACCCTTCCTTCCCGATCTGCCTTCCTTCCTGCTCTCCCTCGCAGTGTCAGGCCTGCGTCGTGGTGGGCAGGCTCTCCCACCTTCTCGGGTTCCCTCCCGCTTTGTCCCGTGCAGGCATTTCCCCCAGCACATCTCTCTCTCACGTCACCTGCCTTGGTGTCTGTTTCCCAGAGCACCTGGACTGACACAGCTACGCCCTCACTCATTCGGGTGCCGTGTGAGGTCCTGGCGCACACCCCTGCCCTCACAAAGCTGGCGGTCCTGCAGAAGCCACTGTCTGACAGGACACCCATAGGAACAGCACAGTGATGTCGGTGCAGCAAGGGCATGAGGGCCAGATCAGTGCAGGAGCACAGGGGACACCCCCACCCCAGCCTGGCATGGGAGGTGGTCAGGAAGGCCTTCCCGGAAGAGGGGACCCTGTTGCTGGAACCCCGGAGTGTGAGCTGAGAGAGGCTAATGCTAATAACATCAAAGACCTCTATAACCCTGATGTGCCGAAACCTTTACGGATATTAATTCATGTAATTCGCCCAACAATCCTCGCATCCCCATTTTACAGGTGGGGAGAGCAAGGCACAGAGGTGAGACAGAACTGGGGCAGTCTGTGTGGTTTTTGTGTCAGTCAGGGCCCAGCCTGGAGACGGAAGCCCACAGTGATTAGAACAGGGGAAGTTTAATATGAGGAATTATTACTCTGTGAGGAATTATTACACTATTATAACAGGGTTGGAGGGAAGCGGGAGGAGTGTGTAAGAAATCAGGAGAGCTCTGCGTGCATGGAGACCAGCTGGAAGGAGCAGCTGCCCTGCCGGGGCTCGGATGCAGACCTCAGTGTAGGCGTGCCTGCGGGGCTCACTGGTGTGAGAGGAGGCTCAGTCAGGCACCAGACTGGCAGAACTCGCTGGAAGTCCCCCGTCGCGGGTAACAGAGAAGCCATCCACAGCGGGTGCCCCACTTCAGAACTCGGTACAAAGCCACCTGAGGGAATGCTGGGAAGTGGCCCACGAGGAGGGGCCTCAGCAGTGGCGCTCCGCTGGGAAGCCTCTGAAGGGGTTTCAGGGCACTGCCAGGGCGGGCACACTGCAGGCTCCGGACCCCGGGCGACGGTGCTTGGGAGGAGCCCACTGTGGGAGAAACTGCCCTGCGAGAGCCTGACAAGAGGAGCGCACTGGAGCCAGGAAGAGAAAACTCCAGTCCCACTCCAGTGTCCCGCCAGCGCCCTCCACTGACAACAATCAGCACGTGCCGGCTGGAGAGAAATGTTCAGAGGGTCCGTCTCCATGTTCTCAGAGCAGGCGGTGAAGGATGGATTCGCAGTTGATAACTGGGCCAGGTGTCTTAGAACTACACTCAGCATGGCTGGCACGGAGTGCAAGGGAGGGTGTGGGAGAGGAGGCCGAAGGGCCTGGAGGGGCCTTGAGCACGCGGGGCCTTGTGGGCGTGGTGAGGCATCTAGACTCACTCTGGCCACTGTGGGAGCCTTTGAGAATGCAGCAAGAGCAGGACGTGGGCATGCTTGATTTCAGAACGTGACTTCAGTGTGGACAATGGGTTGAGGGGGCAGAGTGACCAGTTTGGTGGGGGAGGGGACATTGTGGTAAGGCAGCAGAGATGATGGTGGCCTGAACTTGGTGGTGGCAGTGGAGATGGGCAGGAGCAGGACGGGCCACATCTAGGAGGTAGTATTGACGGCATTTGGTAGTGGACTGAGTCTGGGGCTGTAGGAGGGGAATGTCAGAGGTCAAGGGTCAGGAATGTCTCCCGGTTCCATCTTGGTAGCTGAGAGTCTGGGGCACATCCTTTGCCCTTTCCTCTCCCTGCTGTGGAGTTCACAGACGCTCTGTCTCCTGGGATGTCCCTCCCCTGGTGACTGTGCCTCCTTGGAAAGGAGGCTGTGTCGTTGTTGATGGCGACTGAAGCCTTTCAGCCCGCTGGGATGCTTGAGAGCTCCCAGCCTGAGGCAGAATGAGAGAGAAGAACTGCAGAGTGGCCTTTAAAGCAGCCGCGGATTATTCAGAGCAAAGGCCAGTGGAGGCGAGTAGCCAAGGTCCAGGGCCCATCCCGCCCTGTCCTTCCCCGGGTGCAGGTGCACGCCGCCACCCCCCTGCCCCCTGCCTCTGCGCGCTGAGCTCCAGCAGCCTGGGGAGCACAGGGTGTCTTTCACACGGCCTGGAGCCACCGGGCCTCAAGCCGCCCTAGTCCTGGGCTTCTTCCAGTCCCAGCCTCCTGGAGCCTTGTCCGCCCAGAGGCCTGTCTCCCTGCCACAAGTCAAAGGCAAACCGTGTCAATAGGTCCAGACTCCTGCTGTCACCCCCTCTACCCTACCCCTGACCCGCCTGCTGCACAGGATTCTGCAAGAATCGGTTGCTGCTGCCGGGCCTGCAGGCCTTGTGAAGGGCTGGAGGGCATCAGCTGGGGCCCCGCCCAAGGGACCAACTGTGGAGCCGGAGCCCAGGCCCAAGGGACCAACTGTGGAGCCGGAGCCCAAGCCCAAGGGACCAACTGTGAAGCCGGAGCCCAGGCCCAAGGGACCAACTGTGGAGCCGGAGCCCAGGCCCAAGGGACCAACTGTGGAGCCGGAGCCCAGGCCCAAGGGACCAACTGTGGAGCCGGAGCCCAGGCCCAAGGGACCAACTGTGGAGCCGGAGCCCAGGCCCAAGGGACCAACTGTGGAGCCGGAGCCCAGGCCCAAGGGACCAACTGGGGAGCCGGAGCCCAGGCCCAAGGGACAAACTGGAGCCAGAGCCCATGTAGAGGGGGCAGGGGCGGCATGCACACTCCACACGGACAGCAGTCTCATTGCTTTATGATCGGACCCTCTGTGTTTATAGACTACTGTTGCCGTCCAAAAAGGCTGCCAGGGTCCCACACCTGGACACTGACCGGCTGGTCAGGCGTGGACAGTGCACGGCACGGCCCTAATTCTGCTTGCCTCCCACAACACAAGCAGGTGCACACTGTTTCTCTGCTCACTGGCTCGGTTTTCCAAGACCTCAAATCAGGGTCAGTGTTGAATTTTCCCAACATCATCCACGTGCAAAAAGATGAGGTCCCAGTCCTTTTCCCCACAGAGGGACTCCCTCACCTTCCTGTTCCCCCAGCAGAAGTCCCCTGAGCTGGTCCTGGTCAGAGCTCAACCTGGCAGAACCCTTCTGGGTCCCACTGCTGTGAGCAGGCTGCAGGCCTGAAGCAGGTCTGTTTTGGTGGATTTTTTGAAGCGGGAAAGAAAGTGGAACCAGGGTTCCGGCAGACTAGGAGCCCGTGGCCGGGGGCGAATCTGTAGGTGCCTCTCCGGCAGCCTTTGGCCTCGGAGCCGGACCACCCAGGTAAGATCCTGGCTCTGCAATTTGCTGCCCGGGGCACATTACTCACCCTCCCTCCCTCTCAGTTTCCGCATCTGTAAGTGGCAGTGGTGACAATGCCTGCCTCATGGGGTGGCTTTAAGAATTTACTAAGTTGGTGTTTGTAGAGCTCTTCGAACAGTGCCTGGTGCGGAGTGGTAGCCTGAGGAGGTCGAGTGCATTTTTACTCACAAAGCGAGGTTGCTGGGAAGTGGCCCGTGTGACACTTTTGGAGACGTCTCCGGGGACGGTGATGTGAGTCAGAGTTGGCAGTACTGCCCTATACGGCGTTTTCAAGCCCTGAAGCAGAATCTCATTCGCGTGTCTGACTCCCCACTGGCCGAGACCTCTCTCTGGGCAGGAGCAAGGCCACGCCCCCTCCCTCATTCCCAGGACGGGACAGCATCACTGTCAGGAAGCCTTTGCTGAACACATGATTGAGTGTGACGGCAGGGGAGGAATGTGACAAGTGGGCAGATCCCAGAGGCTCTGCCTGTGAGGGTCAGCTCAGCCCGCATTTCTCAGGGGCCCACAGGGGAGATGCTGCTCTGGCGGCGCCTCCAAACCCCGGTCTTGTTCCCTCTAGATAAGGTTCTGACGTTGCTCCCAGCAGCAGCTGGAGGCCACCCTCAGCATCCATTCCCAGGTCCAGACCAGCCAGCTGGCCCACTGATGTCCTGTGCTGGTCACTGGGGAAGAAAGATGTCCCAGCCTTGAGGTCTGGACTCAGCCCCTGCAGAGGACGCTCATCCGGAGTCCCAGGCTGCAGAGAGCCACAGCTCTCGGGGCCCCATGGGAGTTGGGCCCTGCAGAGGATACTCATCCAGAGTCCCAGGCTGCAGAGCCACAGCTCTCGGGGCCCCATGGGAGTCGGGCCCTGCCTGCTGGTGCCTCCTCCTAATGGCAGAGCCACAGCTCCGTCTGTCTCCACTCCTGTTCCACCCCTTCTGGATCCCGCACCCGAGGCCGTCCCTGCCAGCCAGACAAACGTCAGGAGCCATCTGCTGCCTGAGCCAGCACAGCTGCCGGGAACATGCTCGCGTCCATGTGAGTCGATTTTCTTTGGCCTCGTGATCAGATCCTCAGCTGAGCAAGGGGAGACGTGCTAATTGCTCAGAGGTTCCATCAGCCTGAGGAAAGGGGAACCGACACCCCAGGGGAGGGCAGGGGCCAGAGGCCTGGAGATGACCACGGTGCCAGCCAGCAGGGGCCCCGGGCCCGTGGAGGGAGCCACTGGGGTGATGCAGCCGATGGCTCACAGCACCTCGTGAAAGCGCTAGGCCCATGTGCCCCTGACTGGGCTGGCGCAGGCCGGCCCTCAGTAGTGGGGGCGGGGCTGCCTTTTGGTGCTCCTCGAGGGGCGAGGGGCGGCGGAGCTCTCAGACTTGCCCAGGCCCTCACCGGGAGGCTTCCCCTCAGCCTGTCTGCCCAGTGCCACTTGGAGTTCCCTCCGTGGAACAGTATCACGGCTCCCACAAGAGGAGCAGCCGCTCTGTGCCAGGCTGTCTCCTACATTATCTCACTTAATCACCATAAAACCCCCGAAAGAAAGGCAGGTAGTAGTCCCCAGTCTAGGTGGGAAGCAGCTGCTCAGACAGGTTAAGTAACTTGCCCATGGATACACAGCTTTTTCTGCTGGGGCCGGGATGGGACCCTGGAGCCTTCATGCGAAGTCTGTGCTATTTTCTCTCTCAAAGCTGCAGCCTCGCTGGGGAAGTAGGGACCACCCAGGGCTTCTACAACTGAGGAGGCTGCATCCCTTTGTGAAGCACGAAGCTTCCTGCAGACCCCGGGAGCAGCCCCTGTGGGGCGTTCTTGGTGGACAGATTTGAAGCAGTTGCACCCGGGGCACCTGGGAGCCACAGCTGGAGTGTGTCAGTCACTGAGTTGTCGTCAGTGTGGGGGTGTGATCTGGCCTGAGGTCTCGCTCTGTGAAGTGGGCTCTTCCCAACACTTCCTCCGCGGAGGGACAGTGGAGGGTGAAGTTAGATCCGCTGCTAGAGCTGGAAGCTCCTGCACTGCCTGGGGCTCTGTTCCATGCGGGTCCGGGAGAAGTATGGTGTCAGCCCATCTGGGCCAGGACCGGGTGCTGCCCTGCTCACAGCTTCCCCCTGAGGTGACGTGTGCCCTGAAGTTCCAGAGTCTCCGAGTTCGGAGAGTCCACGTTTAGGTGACTGTTCTTCAAATACCCGCGAGTGGAGCCGCCTTCTAAGGGAAGAGGCCTCAGCCATTCCTGACACAGAGGTCTCCAGGGGGACCACATGGCCCATCCATGTGGCCTCTGCCCAGCAGCCGGAGCCACAGAGGACACACACACCCTCCCCCACATGTACCTGCACACCACACATGCACTACACACCACACACACATGCACACCCCACACACACCACACACACACACCATACCCACACCCATCATACACCACATCCACACCACATCCATTCACACACACCCACTCACACACACACACACACCCCTCACCCCAGGCAGCATTGAGAGTCCCGGCCCCAGCGCACTCTCCCTTGGACAGTGGAACCAGAGGGGCAGGAAGGGTGGTCTTCCACGGCGGGGACCGAGGAAGCCTGGAGGCCCTCGGAGGTGAGCGGGATGGAGTGCGTGCTGGGAGCGCCTTGTGCTCTTTGCCACTTGTGTAAACGTTGCTGTCGACCGGGTTCTGTCCCCACTGACTGTCCCCCCTTGGAGGGAGGCGTGGCCCCGTGACCGGCTCTGGTCAGTGGATTTGACAGGTGAGAGAAGCCACATCCCTGTGAAAGCATCTGAGAGCCGGGTGTCTCCATCTTCCCTTCCCCTGTGGCCTCCAGAGGTTGGGTCCCCAAGTGAGGCCGGCGTGGAGCAGAGCCCGCCAGCCCGTGACGGACAGGGCGTGAGAACGACAATAAGCCTTTGTGGGTTTAGGCACGGATTTGGGGCTGTTTGTCACCACCGCATCGTTCACCCCCTCCTGCTGCTGGGTGCAGTGAAGAACCACACCCCACAAAGGCTGGACTCTCCCCTGAGATGAGTCGTGGGATTTGGGCACGAAGCTGGCAGCGGGTCGCAGAGGTTCATGACCAGGAGGTGAGGACCTGCCTTCTGGCAGCGATCCTGCGGCCACTGGATGCCCGGCCCTCCCGGCCGGTGTCTCCCGGCCGGTGTCTCCCGAGGCCACAGAGCCTTTCTGAGAAACAGATATCAGGATGCGATCATGCAACATGGAGCCGCCTGAAACACAAAGTTCACGGGTGTGTGCAAGTATCTTTGTGTCTTCCTTCTCTTTTCCATCGAAAGAGCATAAACTCAGGACGGTGATGGCCCTGGAATGGGAACAGAACGAGACCGGGAAACTCATTTCTTAATTTTCTGTCCCCGCCCCCTTACACCCATCTCTCAAAAGCTGAAGGCAACACCCGAGGTAAGACCTGTTTTCATCCTTGGTTACAAGCCCCCGTTCCCACGGCAGCCTGGTGCGCTCTGCGTGCACTTGCACACCGTCCTCCCTGGTCCCTGTCAGTCTCTCCCACCCAGGCTGCCAACATCTCCACAAGTGAGCCTGCCCTCTGCGGGGGCCACCTGGCTGGGTACCCGGAGCTCTGGGTGAGCAGGGCGGGTGGAGCAGAGCAGAGGGGTGAGGGGAAGCACTGGGAGGGGAGGACGCCCCATCCCCATCCGAAGCATTTACTGAGCGCCCGTGTGTCCAGTCACAGTGCGAGGCTCTGGGGAAAAGTCCAGATCCCGAGATGCGTTTGTCGGTTCACACTTTCATATGGGGTGGTTTCTGAACTTTACAGCCCTGGTGAGGTGAATGGCACACGCTATCCTGTGCCACCTTAGAAGAGAGTGGGTTTACAGAGTTTACGTGAGGTGTAGCAAAAAGGGCCATGGCCTTGGGCCTGCGTCTTGCTTTGAGTCCTGGCTTTGCCCCCCAACCAGCCTGTGACCCTCGGTGGCATCGGCATCCTGGTTTATAAAAGGAGGGACTGGCTCTGCAGCCACAGCTTCCTACGGTGCCTGGCCAGGCCCGAAGCCTAGGCCGCTCGATTGCTGAACAAGGAGCTGCAGGTGCCCGAGTCTGGGGGCCAGCAGGGCCAGTGAGAGGGCCTGGAGGCCTGCGCCTCCTCATCCTGCATCCACCGAGCATCCACAGGGCTCGCCCAGGAGGCCCAGAGGAATAAATGCATGCAGAGGAAGGGGCAGCCTGGGTGGGGACAGAGTCCAGAAATCCCAGCTGTTCACGAGCCCCTGGGCAGAGGTCAGTCCTCAGAGATCAGGTCTGACCCAAGGGCCACCTGGGCTGTGGCTTGGTGCACAGCTGTCGAGGTCATTGTTGAGGTCACTGTACATGCCAGGAGGACTGGAGCTGGGGAAACCATTGATTGCTAGTGACCTCTGACCTCACGGTGACCACAAGGTAGGGAATCTTAGCACGTATCTGCCACACCATTGCCATCAATCCTCGTTCATCAGCACACATTTATTGAGCACCTACTATGTACCAGGCTCTGTTCAGCTGGGATTGCATTAAGAACACTGTCTTCAAGGGATAGCTACTGACGTGAGATAGTGCTCATAATATAATGAGCTACTTCTTCTCCATTGCCCTTCCGGAGTCATTCCCGCCCTGCTCTGCACCCCGGGAAGTTGACCCCAGGAGACTACTTCATCCCCACTCCCTTCCTTCTGGCTGTGAGTTGGATTCAGCCAATGGGAGAGCCCAACAGGACATGGGAGGGTGGGAGGAGAGAGGCCCGGTGTGTAAACTCCACTCTCTCCTTGCCTCAGCACCTCCAGGACTATGGCTCCACTGGGCAGCCCCCTGCTAAAGCTGTAGCCCTCTCTGGGCTCTGGTACTGCTGTTTTCTCCCCTTGCCCTTTTGGCCTTGAGGGTGTAACAGCATTTGCTGCGGCCAGCTCCTGACTGCCTCGGCGTCCCTCGTTGGTTCCCCTGAACTTGTCCACGTCTCTGTAAATCGTCCTTCACTGAACGGCTTTAAAAGTGATGGTGCCAGTCACAGTGATTAGTAGCAGATGACATAATACTCTTTCTGGTTTGAGCAGAGGGGAATCTGTTCATGGGTGCTAGGACTGAGATGCCAGGACTACCAGGGGACCAAGCTTGGATGCCCCATGGCCACGGACAACACTAACAGTCACCTGGACAATCACTAACCCTGCCCAAGACTGTTGCCGTGGAAACCCCGCTGCCTGTGATGCTCAGGCCCAGATGCTGGAGCATGCTGCTGTGGGACAACCAGACCCTCTGTTCCCGGCCAGCCAGGAGCCCCATCCTCCAGCACCTTGGGTGGCTCACTTCCACCTTTTAAATCTCAGACAGGCATCTGTCCAGAGGAGCCGAGGCCACTGGCAGAACCCTGGCTGCAAGGGAGTCAGGGAGATGCAGGTTTCAGTTTTTCCAGAGACTCCCATGCGGCCCAGCACAGAAGGAGGGGCTGGCACACGTGTTGAGTGAGTCAGCCCGTATGGTCCACCAGAGAAGTCAGATAAGAGTGATAAAAATGATCACTTGCAACCTTGACCTTCCGAAGGCCATGTGAAGCCTCAGTTATCTACTGTGTTACAAGGAGAACAGTGAGTGGCTCTCTCTTGGTCCCAGGAGCACTGTCTCTCAGAGCCCCTCACCCTAGCCTCCTCAACCTCTGGCCTGACTTCCAGCTGCCAGCACTGTCTGCCTGGGGACTTTCTTTACTGCTGGAGACTCCTTCGCCCCCTGGGTGACAGGCTCAAGTGTGGAATACTGCTGTCCCCCAGGAGCACCTTCACCCGGTACCCCAGCTGCCTCACCCCTTGGGTGGGAGAGGTCTGAGCAGTGTGCTCTGCCCCAGCTGCCAAGGCTCCCTGGTGGACCAAGCTCCTGTTGTCCACGGTGGTGGGTGTCCAGAGTCGGGCCCCACAGTGCTGGGCAGCTCGATAGGAGCCTTCACTAGCCACCGTCTCTTCCTTCTGTCGATCCTGACCCTCCTGCCTCCACCTCCCAGATAAATTCCTGCTCCAGAATCTTCCTCCCCAGGCCTGCGTCTGGCACCGCACAAGCTGAGGCATCCATGGCCTAAGCATGCACACATGGAAAGCCTCGTAACGGCTGGAAGTCCTGCTGGGGACAGTCCCTGGGCCATGAGTTAACAGGTGTGAGGTTACTTCTGTGACCTTGCACCCGCTCACTCCAGTTTGGACGGTCGTCCTGTTCCTGGTTCTCATCCTCGTGGGCAGGAACCCAGAGGGCTCCAGGACGCTCTCAGCTGCCCAGTGCCCCACCCAATGCTGAGGCCAGGACCATGTGTGCACACAGTCAACATCCACCCCAGGATTCTGCCCGACCCTCTCTGCCTCTTCTCCCCACATCATTCAGTGCTGCTTCAGCCCTGGGATCGGAGGTGATGCTCCATGGGGTTCAAGGGCATCCTCTGCATGTGCCACCCTTGGTTTAAATGGGACTTTGCCGTGTGTTGCTGTTAGTGCATGAGGTTGGGGCCAGCTTTGTCCTGGGTTCACAGAACCAACAGTCCCCTGGAGCCTGTTCTGCTCGGGGCACGAGGATGCTGGCTCTGGCGCATGGGGACGCATCCTTTACTACAGATGTCAGCTGCCCTCCTTCACTGCAGGTCTGCCCCTGAGCAGTCACCTGCAGCCTAGTGACAGGGAGCTCACATTCTCATGTTATACTTTCAGGCGGGAGGGTGAGAGAAGCAGCTTGATTGATCAGCTGCTCTGTGCCAGGCGTGTGCCTTTTCTCCTTTTAGCATCCTGGGGGCTAACTGTTACTATCATCCCCAGTGCACAGATGCGGAAACCGAGGCTCCTACAGGTTGGGTGACTCTGAGGTCCCTTGGGGCTGGGGCCAGGGCTGGGACCAGGGAGGCCTGACTCAGGGCCCGTGCTTGTTCCCTGGCATGTTCCTGCCTCTCAGACATGGGACATCAGTGATGGGGCTCCTGGTCTGCTGCATTGCTGCACCTCGGCCATTTGTCAAGGAGCCTCTGTGCTGTCGTGGCACTGGGGACCTACAGTGAACCTACGCATCCCTTGTCCTCACAGGGGCTTCCTTCTAATGAGGAAGGCAGAGACGGTGAACAGATGTAAGTAAGACGGCTTCAGGGGCCCTGAGTGAAGGCTGCCATGCGGGGGATAGTGGAGAGGCTCTGAGGAGTCTGTCTCCTGTTGGGTGACAAACAACCCCGACACTGAGCAGCCCACATCAGCAAATGTTTATTTTCTGGTCTCTGTGGGTCAGGAGCCCAGGGGTAGCACGGCTGGGTGGCTGACTCAGGGGCTCTCAAGAGGTCAGTTGGGATGTCAGCTGGGGCCGCATCGTCCCAGGGTTGGAAATCTACCTGTAAGCTCCCGGGTGCGGCTGGTGGCAGGAGGCATCAGGTCCTCACCACATGGGCCTCTCCACAGGGCTGCTCACAGGCAGGGCAGCTGGCTTCCCTGGGGAGAGATGGAGATGGGGGTATGCACATGCACACACACACCCCGCCTGCTTTCCTCCTGCACGGCTGGTATAAAACGGAAAACAAAACAAGGACAAGCACCCTCTCCTGCTGTTCCCAGGCCGCCCTTCCTCCCTGTGTGGGGTCTGCTTTCCTTCAGGCTTCTTGAGAATGGCCTTGGAGAGTCATCCAGCTGACAGAGAGCTGTCTGCACCTTGTCCCTGTCCCCTGGGTCAAAGAGACAGCACGAGTTTCTGCTGGCCATACTGGTCTTCCATCACCTGCCAGCAGAGGGGACAGTGTGGTGGGCACCGATGCCCACTTGGAATTGCTGGACAGGACTCTAGTGTCCTTCTAGAACAAGGGGTTTCCATTCAGGCAGCTGGAACACACGTTACTGGGAACTCCCTGCTTCGGGTCTTATTTGCTGCTGGCTGGAGTGCCGGGTGGGGGAGGTTGGGCGCTGCCAGGGGAGTCCACCTGCGACAACGGGCCTGGATGTGCAAGGAGCAAAGGGAAGGCTCCCTGCTCCTTTTGAAAATAATAATCCATCAATTTGTGGACACTCATTTTTTCCATTTTAAAATTGTGACTTAAACACAGAAAAGATACACACAAAATATCTATTCATGCATATGCATATGTGTGCATGTATACAGTTTAAAGCTGCATGTAGTATAGATGTCTGCATTCTCCACCCACGTCAGTAGATGGGACATTTCCAGCAGTCCAAAAGCATTCATGTCCCTCCTGACAAAGGCCCCTCTCCCTGGGGTGACAGGTGCCCTGACTATTGTGACAGTCGTAGTCCCTGCTCAGCCTCATAGTCTCACTCCCCAGGGGGCACCCTTAGCTGAGGCATTGAGTTTTGCCCATTTTCCTTAATTGGATTGTGATGCACACCCTGTTTGGGGACTGGTTACCTGGGCAACTCACCTGGCTGCTGGTAGCAGCCAGGGTGCATGTATTCTCTAGGCTGTTTAGTGTCCCTTGCATGGATGGGCCACATTCACTCACTGTCCCAGTGAGACATGCGGGCCTATTCCAGCTCAGGGCTCTGGGCCGGGTCCCACACTTCACTGGCCTTTATTCCTGGGAACAGAACTCCTGGGTCCAAAGGCGCTCTGCCCTTCCTGGGCAGTACCACTGTCTTCTCTGAAATGGAGCACGTGTGTACAGGTCCTGGGCTGAGTTCAGGCAGGGACAGCGTCCTCCAGGAGGATCAGCTGCAGACTGGCCTGGGTGGTGGGAAGGGGCCAACTGCTCAGAGACGGATGACCGGGGATGCCTGGCCTAGGGTGTGGAGGGCGGTCAGTGGTGTCCCTGCAGAGACGTGGCTGCTGAGAGGGGTGATGGCAGGTGTTAGCTACGTGGAGCAACCCGGCAGGAGGAGGTGGGTACAGGGCGTTGAGGCTGGGGGCATCCCTCAGCTCGGCGCCGCAACAGAGTGCCATAGACGGGGCCGCATGAACAACAGTTCATTTTCCCACAGTTCTGGAGGCTGTAAGCCCCAGATCAATGTCTGGCACGGTGGGTTCCTGGGAGGACCCCTCCTCCTGGCTGGCGCCTTCTCCCCACGTCCTCATGTGGCAGAGAGAGAGCTCTTGTCTCCCTTCCTCTTGTCAGGGCACTGGTCCTACTGATTTATGGCCCCAACCTTATGGCCTCATTTAGCCTTCAGCACCTCCTCACAGGCCCTGTCTCCAGAGACAGCCACACTGGGGGTTTGGGCTTCAACACAGGAATTTGCGGGGGTGGGTGGGGGACACATTCAGTCTATAACAAGGGGTGAGGGCCTCTGAGGAACTGGGGTGTGCATGGAGCAATGGGCGAGGGGTGTTGTGGTCATCTGTCGTTGTGTAACAAACCACCCCCAAACTTAGTGGTTTAAAACGAGAATCACCTATTCACTCAGGATTTCAGTTTGGGCCCGGCCCTGGGGGACAGCTCCTCTCTGCCCTCTGTGACATCAGCTGAGGCCTTGCTCACAATGCTGGCAAGCAGGTGCTGGCTGACAGCTGGGAGCACAGTGGAGCTCGTGGCCCGGGGGACCTTGGTCATCCTGCGTGTGGCCGAGTGGGCTTCCTTTCAGCGTCATGGCTGGTTCCAAAGAGTGAGAAAGTGACACTTGCCAGTCGTTTTCAAGGTTGGGCCTGAACCTGGCTGGAGTGTCATTCCTGCCATCATAGAAGCCACAGAGTCCAGGTACAGCTACTGGCCGTTCCTACCAAAGACCTCATCTTTTTGGGGGTTTTTTGAATAAAACTGATATATATTTAAGGTGTATGATGTGCTTTGCTACTTGGATACATAGTGAAATGGTTTCTACAATACAGCTAATATGCCCACCTCCTCACATACTTGTCTTTTTTTTCTTGGTACAAGCACCTAAAATCTATTCTCAGCGAATTTCCCGTGTATGAGACGGCCTTGTTAACTGTAGTCATCCTGCGTGCTGCACGTTAGATCTCTAGATTGACTCATCCTACTAATGGCAGTTTGCACCCTTTGACCCCCCTCCATTTCCCCAGCACCTGCCCCTGGTGACCACACAGGCCTCGGGAAACGCGCCACCTTTTATGCTGGCATCACCTCCTGGGCTAAATATCTTGTCCTTGAAGCACATATTGCGCAGCTCTTTCCCCAAGCCAGAACAACCCCAGACAGTTAAGACACGGGGCAAGAGCACACCACCGCTGGGAGAGTCGGGGCCAGCTGTCCCAAACGCTGGGCCCCCCTCTGTGGCCAGTGCAAGGGCTCTCCATGGCTGGAGTTGCAGTGGAGTGTGTGCCTTTTTCTGGGGTGGGGTCCCTGGCTTTGATCAGATGCTCTATGGGGCTCTCACCCAGAGAAGGGGTGACGTGATCATGACCACGGGTCTGATCACGGCTCTGCAGTGTGGCTGTGAGAGAAGGATAGTCTGTCCAGACTTGCCGAGCCCACCTCACAGGAGCCACGGTGCATCACATGCCCGCTCCCCACCAGCCGCTCAGCAGGAGGCCAGGAGTGCAGGTATCCAAATTCACTCACATTTGTGTTTTCTTTTCCCAACTTTTTCTTGTGGAAAACTTCCAATATACACAAAAGCAGACAATACAGTATAATGACCACCCTTCCCCACGTGCCCAACTTCTACAATTACCAGCTCTTAGCGACTCTTATGTCATCTGTCCCGCCTCCTCTGTCCCCCTTTCATATTACTTTTCTCAATTTTTTTATAGACTAGCACACTTACTGAAAAGTGCTTGTGTCCTAAGTGTGCACAGGGTGAGTTTGCACACTGTGAGCTCACTGGTTAGGATCCTCGTACCCACTTCTGATGTGTGTGTTGGGGGAAGTGTTCCCACCCCACCTGCAATTCCCTGACCCCTGACAATTCCCTGACAGTTCACCTCGATTCTGACCCTCTCCACTGGAGCCAGCATCACATTCCACAGCCCGAGGGCTCGGTCCCACCAGACAGCCTCCACTTCAGATGCCAGTCACAAGCCCAGGTTGTCACCTGTGCTTCTGACCAACAAGATATAAATCAGAGGTCAGTATGACCCCCTCTTTGGGCTCCATTAATTTGCTAGAGTGGCTCACAGGACTCAGGAAACCCGTTTACTCACTAGATTACTGGTTTATTACATAAGATATGAAGATATAACTCAACTAGACGAAGATACACATGGCGAGGTCCCTGACAAAGGAGCTTCTGTCCTTGTGGAGTCTGGGGCCTGGCAGGTGGCCCGTGGAAGCATGCTAGTTCCTCACCTGCAAGTGCTCTGAACCTCTTTTGGGTTTGAGGTTTTTAAGAGGGTTCATTATTTAGGCATGATGGAGTAGCTCATTGACCTTTGGTGATGGGGTCAACTGCAAGCCCCTCTCCCCTCCACGGAAATCGGGGGGTGAGACTGAAAGTTCCAACCCTCTGATCATGGTTGGTTCCGCCAGCAACCAGCTCTCACCGTTAGGGGCTTAAAAAGTCACCTCATGAACAGAGACCCAGTTGTGGTAGACTGGGCCTTATCATGAATAACAAGACACCCATTTCACCTTTGTGCTCTGAAGCAATTTCAGGAGTGGAGGACCAGAGACCCAATATTACAACCAAATATGCTTCCATTGCTCTTGTCTCTCCGGAAATGCAAAGGGCTTTGGGAGCTGTAAGCCAGGAACCAGAGAGGCAGACCAAAGATATAGAAGAAGTATATTTTGGTCATCTGAATGACCAAATGTTGATTTCTCTTTAGTCACCATATCACATCTGGGTAGCCAGTCCTTGGATCAGGAGTCAAATATTATCAGCACTCACAAGCCACCCTGGCCGCTTCTGTCACTGCCCTCAAGTAACCTCTGTCCTGACTTCTAACATGACAGACTGAGGCTGGTTTGCTCGCTGGCTGCTGAGACGGTGACAGGAGCATGGCGTAGCAGGCAGTGGGTGGAGTGGGTTGAGTCGGCAAACCTGGGTTCAAAATGTGCCTCAGTGCTGGCTGGTCATGTGACTGTGGCAGTTACACAGCCTCCAGGAGCCTCAGTCCCTCTTTTATGCAGCAAGACCACGCTGGACCTGCCAGGTTGCTGTGAAAAACATTAGTAACATGCACCAGGCCCAGCCCAGGGCTTGGCATGTGAGGAGTGGCACTGAGCATCACTGTCATTGGTGTTATTTCCATTTTTGCACTTGTGGTGAGATGGCAGGTGGCCTGTGGCCCTGGCAGGCCTTGTGTAGCTGTGGCGAGAGCTGTGGACAGCCAGAGCCTTCGAGACAGCTGACAACTGCTTTATGGCATCCCAGAGAAATCATCCTGCACCTGACTGTCAATTAGCTCAAAAGGCAACCTGAGGGATCGGCCCCTTGGCCAAGTGGTTAAGTTCGCGTGCTCTGCTGCGGCGGCCCAAGGTTTCGCTGGTTCGGATCCTGGGCGTGGACATGGCACTGCTCATCAGGCCACGCTGAGGCAGCATCCCACGTGCCACAACTAGAAGGACCCACAACTAAAATATACAACTACGTGCCTGGGGGATTTGGGGAGAAAAGGCAGAAATAAAAAAAAAAAAAAGATTGGCAACAGTTGTTGGCTCAGGTGCTAATCTTTAAAAAAAGAAATATATAAAAAAAGTAAAAAAAAAAAAAACCCCACTACCTGAGTAACACTGTCACTGACACAGCAGACACAGGACGGGGCACAGGGTGGTCTCCTGTGATCAGCAGAGGCGGTTCTGTGGAGAAGCTGTCCCCAGGGCTTTCTGTGCTGATGGGGCCGTGCAGCTACTTTGTACAGTTACTGAAATGGCAATCTAATTCCCTTCTCATTTTCCTTCATGTATATTCTACAGCTCTTTGTGGTTACCATGGGATTACACTTAACATCTTAAAGTCAGAACACTCGAATGTCAATTTACACCAGCTCAGCTTCAGTAACGTACGAAACTCAGCTCCTACAGAGCTCGGACTCCACCCCATTTCAGTTCTTTTTTTTTTTAAGATTTTATTTTTTTCCTTTTTTCCCCAAAGCCCCCCGGTATATTGTTGTATATTCTCCATTGTGGGTCCTTCTAGCTGTGGCACGTGGGACGCTGCCTCAGCGTGGTTTGATGAGCAGTGCCATGTCCTCGCCCAGGATTCGAACCAACGAAACACTGGGCCGCCTGCAGCAGAGCACGAGAACTTAACCACGAGGCCACGAGGCCAGGCCCCCATTTCAGTTCTTAATGTCACAAAATTACATCTTTAGGCACTGAGAGTCCAAAAACAGATACTAAGAATTGGGGTTTTTAATATTTTAGTCTTTTAAATGTAGAAAACAAAACATGGAGCTACAAACCAAGTTACAACAGTACCAGCTTTTATAATCATCCACATACTTACTTTGACCAGAGGCCTTTATTTCTGCTTAAGTCGTTGAGTTCCTGTCCAGTATCCTTTCCTTTCAGCCTGAAGGACTCCCCTTGCTGGAGGCAGGTCTGGAGTACAGCACTCTCTCAGCCGTGGGTTCTATGGGAATGTCTTAATTCCTCCCTCATGTTTTAAGGACAGTTCTGCCAGATATAGGATTCTTGGTTGGATTCTTTTTTCCTTCTGCACTTTGAGTACATCAGCCCATGCCCTCTGGCCTCCAAGGTTTCTGGTGAGAAATCAGCTCCTGATCTTACTGGGGAAATATGATGAAAGCTCTCTTCCTCTCAGCTTTATGAATGTTAATGATGTCCCTTCTCATGTCTTATGCAACAGAACGTCTTCCTATAGGAATATCCTTTAAGTTGTAGGATCACTTTGAGACTAATGAGAGTTTAAAGAAAAGGAGTTGAGTATTTTAAGTGTAGATATTTTGACGTCTTTAACAGCCAAAAATTATGAGAGATTTTAAAATTAGAAATGAAAAGGCCACTGAAGCATCTTACAGATTTTAATTTCTAATAAAGTAAATATCACTAATATCCCAAATAAAAAAAAATCTCTTTGGGGTCCCTTTGTTTCAGAGCAAAGGGATGTTGAGACCAAAAAGTGAGCCAACCATATCTATAGTTCATCCCCAGCCACGCCTGTGCATTTCCTGCTCTCACCTCATAAGGAGCCGCTGTGATGGAATTTACGAAAACCTACATAAGCCTCTGGCCCATCCTACATTTTTGGTAGTTATAGCCCAGGAAGCTGATTTTGGTGACCTGAGGAATCCACCGCAGTTAGTTTTCTCCTTTGGTTTTTTAGCCCTTGATTTTGTTTATTTTTTATTTACTGCTTTTTTGGTTTTTAAATTTTTCATTCTTTTGTTTTTTATTTTCCTTTGTTCTCCTCATTTTTAAATTTTTTCTCATTATTCTTTTTATTTTTCACACTTTTTTTCCTTTTCTCAATTTCTTTTTGTTCTTTAATTTTTTACTTTTCCTTGTTTTTAAAAAACTTTTTAGTATTGTTAGTAAAGTTAGTACAGTTAGTATAGTTAGTATTGTTGGTGTAGTTTGTACAGCTAGCTTCTTTGGTATAGTTAGTGTTACTCATTAGCGTAGTTAGGAAGCATAGGTGGCCTCGTTACTATTGTTAGTCAGTATTAGCATACTGTCATTTTGTTTGTTAGTGTAGTTAGTATGCATAGTTAGCATCGTTAGTTAGTGTTATCAGTTAGTGTAGTTAACAGGTCACCATGCTTCCAGGCCTAGCGGCCACCTCTGCTGGCAGGAAGATGTCTTCGCGATTACAAGCTCCTCAGGACCATTGGGGAGGGCTCCTGCGCCAAGGTGAAGCTGGCCCTGCACATCCCGACCAGGACCAAGGTGGCCGTGAAAATGATCCCAAAGCAGGAGCAAAGCTCCTCCAGTGCCAAGAGACTTCTCTGTGAAGTGCACAGTTTGAGGACCTTGCGTCACCCCCACATTGTAAAGCTGCTAGAGGTGATCAATGGTGAGGAGACTCTGTTTCTGGTTACAGAATACATCAGAGGAGGCAACATGCTGGACCACCTGTTGCAGCACGGCCCCCTGACGGAGGAGGAGGCCCGTGGCCCGTCCCAGCAGCTCGTCTTGGCTCTCCAGTACTGCCACCGCAAGGGCATCGTGCACCGGGACCTGAAGCTGGAGAACGTGCTCCTGGACCCGGAGGGGAACGCGAAGCTGGCCGACTTCGGCCTCAGCAGTGTGGTCCCTGGCCGGCCACTGAGCACCTACTGCGGCACCCCCTGCTACACGGCCCCGGAGGTCCTGCGGCGGCAGCCCTACAACGGCCCTCCAGACGACCTCTGGAGCCTCGGCGTGCTGCTCCATGTCATGCTCACCGGGTCCCTGCCGTTCTGGGGAGAGGACTTCAGCGATGTGCGGCAAAGAGTGCTTAGGGGGGCCTACTCGGTGCCCCAGTTCCTATCACAGGAATGCGTCCAACTGCTTAGAGGCCTGATGACCGTCAACCCCAGAAAGAGGAAGACCTTGGAGGAGGTGATGGGGGACCCGTGGGTCAATCAGGGCCGGCCAAGGCTGAGGCCATATAGGGAGCTGCCTGAAGACAAGAGGGACTCTGGGTGACAGAGGCAATGATGAAAATGGGTTTTCAGTGGAATCAAATCCAGCAGTCTCTCAAAAGACGAAGGTATGACAATACCATGGCCCTGTTCCTGATCCTTAAGTCCCAGAAGCCCCAGGGGCATGGCGATGCCAGCACCGGGAGGTCCCTCCCCTCCGCCGAGGCCAGCAGCTGTGGTGCTTTGCCACCCTGCACTGTGCAGCTGAGGGCCTCGGCACGCCCCGGACGACGCGGTGGCAGTGAGCCCTTTCTGCCCACCTGGCTCCGTGAAGCTGGCTGTCAGCGGCCTGAGGAGAAGCAGGAGTCAGGACTGAAGTCCACAGAGCCTCCCGGCGCCCTGCCCTGCCTGGACTCGGGTGCCACCACCCCCAGTCCAACCCCCCCATGGGTCCCCAGGGCCGTCCCCTCCTCCCACAGTGCCGGCACCAGCAGTGGGGCCTGTGAGGGAAGCTGCCAAGGAGACTCCCAGCAGGCTGGCCAGCCCGGTAGGGCGACCCCGGCCTCCCCCTCGGGCCGCAGCCAGGGCCAGGGCGGCACCGCTGGGAGGCTGCTCGAGGCCCTCTGAGGCCTGTGCTGCTGCCTGCCCAGCAGGATCTGGCAGGTCCCAACCCACTGCGGGTGATCGGACCGCCCCCATGCGTTTACATGGAGACGAGACGCGGAATCTGGAGCCGGCCTGCAATGTGGGGCTTCAGCCCAAGGTGGACACCTTCCGCTGTGAGTGGGGGCCGTACAAGAAAGACATGTTTGTGTGCACGGATGTGCAGGCGAGAAGCCTCGGTCCAGCACCTGGCGGAGCTGTGCCAACTGCAGCAGCACTCTCTACAGGGATTCAACTTCGAAGGGACCTGGTACCTCCATGGCCTAAGAAGCATCGTGTCCAAAACACTCAGTGAAGCTAGAGGATGGCCTGGAGGCGCCTGGGGTCACGTGGAGAGGCCACCCTCGCTGCAGGTCTGGCCCTCGGCCTCACTGAGGTGAAACCTCAAAGCCTGGACTGCTTTCCTGGGGGCAGAACTTCCCTCCCCATCCTCCCCATCTCTTCTTCCATGTTTATGGGAGGACGGACAGGTCTCAGAAAGTCCTTGGTTTTCCAAGTCTTGTAATAAACTTGATGCTCCAGAAAGCTGTGTTACGATATGCTGTTTTGCACCCTCCTTATGCAGAGCTGGGGCTGTGCGTGCTCCAGCTTGAGATGCGCGTAGGGATGTAGAACGTGGAGGTGATCAGAACAATTAAGTGGAGAAGTGACTCAGAATTATTGTGGTAAATCTCATAGCAACGAATGCAGTTCTGAAGGGAAAAGACTGGGAGCCGTGTTGCAGGGCAGAAAGGCAACAACTGCTGCTAAAACTAGCTAACGTTTTCAGAAGGAGCATAGGAAACTTTGATCCTGTGGCCTTTATGACTACAACCAAGAGGTCCAGAACAGGGTACCGGAGTCCCATGAGCCAGCCTGCTGCAGGGGCAGACAAGCAGCACAGGTTTGGGACCCCAAAGGGGCCTCGGGTCACTTCCACGTGCAGCTGAGTTTTCTGACTGTAACGCAGGAGTTGGGCCTGTCCACTGGGAGGATGTCTCCTTTTCATGAGTGGTGCGGAGCCGTCCCCCTGGGAGTGGTGACCCAGGTGTGGGCTGCTCACCCAGCTCCACTTCCAGTGGAGCTCCATGGGAAGCCAGACATCCTAGGGTCCAGAGGGAGGGTTGTGTATCAGGGAGCTTCCGCAGGGGGTCCTCAGAAGCCTGAGGATGTCCAGGAGGCCACTGGCTGCTGCTCGCAAGGCAGGTGGCATTGTGTTTGGAGTCTTTCCACCTGCTCACAAGACGGCCCAGGATGGTCCCAGCATGTGAGCAGGCAGAGATTTTCCTTCACCCACAGAGAGCAGGGCCTGGGGAAGCAAGAAAGGGCTGGGGATGGGCTGGGAGTCTTGTCGCTCATGCTTCAGGTCCCCCATTGTAGTTTTCTCTATGCCAAACAGCCCAGTGTGTGGTCCTCCAATGTTGCTCTCCTGGCATCTGTCCAGGGCTCCCATTCCCCTCAGGGCCAGTCCCACTGCCTGAGTGGGCTTTCGGGACCCTCTGTAACCTGTCCGCCTGCAGACCTTTGCACTCCTACCCTATCCTTGCACTTTACTCACACTGAATTGTTCAGTTTCCACAAATCCTCTGCCCATGAGGCTTACCCTCTGTGAAGCCCGCATGCCGGGCACCTGGCCAGACCCCATCGGGCTCTCCGAGATAAATCACACATGCATGAAGAGCACGGCCCAGCTGGGAAGAGAAGATGGGGACCCAACTAGAGTACAGTCCGCTGTTCCAAGGGCAGAGTCAGGACATGCCCAGCACAGCACACGCTCACCCCCTGCTGGCAGCATGGGGACAGCATCTAAACCGAGGTAGCCATCTAGCGGGGCCTGATGCGTGGCTCTGACCACAGGAATTGGAGAGGAGGCGTTCCAGACAGAAGGAGGCTGCAGTGGCAGGCACATACAAGACAGAGGCGGGTGCAAGGCTGGGGAGGGGGCTGGACCAGCACCCCTTGTTTCTGGGACCACTCCCATGGTGCACTGTGCTCTGCATCTCCGAACTTACATATCCTCCATCTCAGGCCTGGAAAGCAGTCAGCTCTGATAGTGACATGTTCTGCTAACAAGGCTTTCTCCTTCTCTTCTGAAAGCTTGGGCCCTGGCTGGCTGGCCAGCAGCTGCCTCTCAGCTCCCTCGTTAGTCCAAGCTCAGTTCCACAGCAAGGGCCCAGGGTCTGGTCCTAAGGAGCAGGGGATCACGAGCAGGGAGAGACGTGCTTGGCCTCCATTGGAGAAGACGCCTGTGGCTGCACATGCACAGAGAACTGGAGTAGGTGTGGGGCCCCATCAGGGATTTGCCAGCACATCTACCGAACACCCATGCCAGCCTGGGATTTTCAGCTGGTTCCTGATTTATGAATTAGTTAATGCAATTGGTCTGATGGACCATTTTTCACAAAACATGAACTCAGGGTAGGGAGTGGTGGCGTGGTGGGAGGAAACATTAACAGGGGTGTGGCAGAGAGGTCCGAGTGGCTCCCAATGGCATCGTCCACTTCTCAGAGCAACTGAACACCTGACTCCTAGCTGGGCATGTGGCCACCCAGGATCACAGACTTCCCAGCCTCCTCTGCAGCGGGCTGGGCCTGGAACCCAGCTCTCCCTCAGGACGGGAAGGGAAGTGACTTGTGCGGCTTCCAGATATTTCCCAGGAGAGAGAAGCAGGCCCTTCTTTCTGCTTCTCCCTCTTTCTGCTGCCGGGAGCACGAGCTCTGAGGCTGGAGCTCTGTCCTGACCACACGGACGAGGGCAGCTCCTCTGGGATGACAGGGCAACGGGGACAGGAGCCTCCTGGGCAGCCCTGCCAGACCAGTGCCAACCGTCTGCCTCCAGACTGAACGTGGGAGAGGGGTCAGCTCTGTGTGCCACTCTGCTGTGGGCCTTTGTTACAGCAGCTGGACCATGTCCTGACCAGGATGGCCGTCTTGAAGGGGACTTTCTGGGGGGCTCCCTTGGGTCCGGCTGTGCCCAGGGCCACAGCTGTCTGCAATGTTCAGCCCTCCTTTCCGTGGGGTGACAGCCAAGCTCAGCTCCAACCCACTCCCCTCTCGGGGCACTTCCCTGGAAATCTGATGCGTGACTGTTGAGCTCCCAAGGAAACAAGTCTGGATCTGGTGTCCCCCAGGGCGTCCCCTTGTTCTGTGCTCCCACACTGTGCACCCCGACTCTCAAAGATGCCCCTTGTTCTGAAATAGGCCGGGCCGACTCTCTCCCTGCTGACATCTGCAGATTCTCATTACCTGCCTCAGGGAACAGGCCCCCTCACTCGTGGTGTAACTGGATTATTGCTGGAAAGATGAGTTTGGAACTGAGGAGTTCTCTGCTAAACTGAGAAGTTTAAAAGCTGAATTTGCAAAACCAACCAAGCTCCAGGCACAGTGGGCAAGCAGAGCCTGGGACTCGGTCAAGCCCTGGCCCAAGCCCGACGCCTGGGAGACAGACGTTCGGGACGTCCCAGGGGTCTGGTCTTGTCCATGTAATTCCTGATGTGCCCTCCACTTTTACGGAGGCTCCAATTTTACGGGAAAAAGGAGCTCTAGTTTATATTAAAATATTAAACTTGTCGAAGATACTGTAACAGGGTACATAGTTCCTTTGTTTATGCTGAGTGTCTGCAAAGGGTCTGGGAGGGCTGGTTTCACACAGGATGTAATAATGGAACATTTGAGGTTCAGTAAGGCCAACAGACCAGGAGACGATGCCATTGAAAAGACAGCTGGTTACTCACAGCTCCCTGAGGAGGGGCACGCAGGGCCACACAGGGAAGCCCAAGAGTAGTCAGGAGGCAGAGGGAGCGGGGACACTGCGGGCAGGAGCTTTTCCTGTGGTTTCTACAGGAACGAACAGCGAGGCAGGGTGAGCAGGCTCAAACTGGCTGGTCTGAATAACTTCACAGGCTCTGGGGCACCGGGCTGCCCCCGTTGTCTGGTACCCACCCTGGGGGACGAGGGCAGAGGATAGTGGCCCGGAGTATGCGTGTCCAATAGAGGAGCTGGTTGGGGTGTGGATGGACACTGGATTGTTTGGTTTGTATTTCAAAAGCGGGCCCAAGAAGGAGTGCTCTTCCTGGGGGTGGTGGGGGGGGGTGACGAGGGAGGCAGGAGGCCGAATGGATAGGATTCAGAACACGGCGTATCCCCCATATGCACACAGGACAGATGTTAAAGCATCAGGTTACAGAAGCTAGAAACATGGTCCAGACAAGGGCTCAGCTCAAATGTCACCTCCTCAGAGGAGCCTTCCCTGCCTGCTCCGTCTACAATGACAGCTGCCCCACCCCAGTCTCCTTGCCATCACCTACTTCAATCCCCTCACAGTGTTGATGGCCCAGCCCCCCGCTCAGCACCCCACACTGACTTCCCACCCAGAGGAAGGTCCTCACAGGAGCCCCCAGGCCCTGCACCCTCTGGGCCTCCCCCTCTCTCGTCTCCTCCCACCACTGCCCCCATCCCCTTCCTGGTCCCCTGGCCCTGCTTTTCCTCTGTGGTCCTGCTGCCTTCTAACCTGCTGTGCTCTGCTCACTGTTTGTCCCTCTGTGACGTCAGCTCCACGGGGGTGGCAGAATTTGTCTCCTTCATGGCCATCGTGCCTACAGCGCAAGTCAGGGCCGGGCACAGAGCTGGGCTCCATGGACAGTGAAGGAGCTGTCGGCGCTTAGCACTCCTGGAAGCGTGCTCCTGTGTGGTCTGCAGGGTTCACTCACCCAGCTCATGTCACTGAGGCCCTGCTGCTGCTGGGCCGGCTCTGGACACCAGGCATAGTGCAGCAGGAGAAGCAGGCAGAGCTCTCCATTCTCATTCAGCTGACAGCCTAGTTGGGAGACAGAGAAAAAAGAAGGAAAATATACACAATGTCAGGTGGGCATGTGTACCATGGAGAAAAATGAAGTCAAGGAGAATGTTTAAGCAAATTCCTGAGGGTGTACAGGGAGCAAGCAATGCAGAGGGTAGAGTGTTCCAGGCTGGGAGACCAGCAAGTGCAAAGGCCCTGAGCCCACAGTGGGCTGCATGTTTGAAAGTCTTTGTTATTAGTGTGGATGCTTACTTTCATCTTGAGTCTGTATTTCACTTTTGTTTGTGATCCTTGGCTTCACCTTTCTAGCTAATTAACCTGAGTTCAGCAAATTCTATCCTATTCTATGATTTAAAGGACAAATGGGTGAATTTGGGTGAAGTTAATACGTGTTCACTGAATGGCCTCACTGGGCTCAGCCTTGTGAGGCACCCAGAGGCTGTGAAATCAACACAGCAGTCTCCACCTTGATGACCCCATTAACGAACGTCCTCACCATCCTCCAGCCCCTCCCTGCCCCTCTGCCCCACCTCGTGTGGGTCTCGAGCTCCAACGCTGACCCTCTGTTGCGCCTTCACCCCCATGTCCAGCTCCTCCTAGACTTCGCTGTCTGGGCATCCCTGAGCTTTCTGAAGTCACTTTGTCCCAAACGGAGTTCAGCTCTCGCCCCACGTCTGCCTCCTCTCCATGAAGCCCCTTGGGTGAGGGAGCCCCCACCAGCGGACTCCTCCACCCCCAGAGAAGTGGTCTCCTGATCCCTCCTGCCAATGCGTCCCACCCTCTTGATCTGCCACCTCAGGAGCCCCGGGACCCTCTCCCTTCCGTCTTCAGCCTTGGGCTGCACACTCCTCCTTTTCACAAACCCCCAAGAGGCTGGTACACTTACACACGGGGACACGGAGGTGACATAGGTGGGTGTAGGTGGGAATGGCAAGCAGCATCCCAGAGCAGAGGGCAGATAAAGGGGTCGAGGTGGCCACCACACAGCAACCCCTCCCCACATTCCCCAGGTGCCCTGTGTCTCAGCCTCGGCTTGGGCTGGATGCCCCTCCTTCTGTCTGTTAGGTGGGTGCCTGTTCATTGGTTCACTCACTCATTCGCTCATCATGTGTTTGGTTCCTGTTTGGTGCCGGGCCCTGGCGAGATGATGGCTCATCCTTGGAGACCCAGCTCAGATCTCACCTCCTCCATGAAGCCATTCTGGATCCCCACCCCCTCCTGCAGCCCCTCTGGCCTCACTGGGCCCCCCAGTGCTGTCATCACACTCTGATGAGCTCTCCAGCCTGTGAGGTCTCGAGGTCTCTGGGCCCAATACAGAAAGGGACTCAGACACGTGATGATGGCTAAAACCTTGAATACACGAGAGAATTACCCACAGGCCACATGGGGTCAGGTTCACCACCTCGTTCTCTCTCTCTCTCCTGGACCAGGACTCTGCATTACCAGGAACCTGAGTGACCTTCTCTCACCCTGTGCTCATTTTGACCATTAACAGTCTGGATTTTTTTTCAATGTTAACTCTTTTTAAACTCTGAAGACATGTCATGAGGGTATCCCTCAGAAATGAGAAACGTAATTATCATTTCAAGGGACGGAATCCATCTGTTGTGTCTGAGCCAAGACAGGACAATATGGAAAGCACAGGATGTTGACGAGGAGCTGGCTCAGGGGCTGGGCCTGGGGGCAGCAGGAGGAGGGGAGACAGACACATAGATGGAGGCACAGCTGCCAGGGCGGGGGTCAAGCCGGGAGGAGGGGGAGTCCAGGGGCCTCCACATGTGAGGGTGGTGGCTTCCAGAGCCCCCTCTGTCATGTACAAGCCGTGTTTCTCATCAGGCAGCACCTCCAGGCCTTTGCACGAGCTGGTCCTCCAGCAGGAGCGCCTTTCCTCTGCTCTCCAGACAGCAGTGCCCTCACCCTGCGAGACTCTGCCCTTCTGGCATCTGTTCCCCAGCCTGCCCATCCAGTACCCCGCCCCCACCATGACACACACAGCCCGCTCTGTGCTTAGGTCACCTGGTTGTCATCGCCTAAGGCTGGCCTGTCTGCTTGTGTGAGAGACCGGCAGACTAGCTTTCTAAGTCTGCGTGACCTTGGACGGGTCCCTCGTCCCTTTGGAGGCTCAGTTTCTCACTGTAAGTGGGTCTGGCAGTGGTCTCCTCACGGTGGTGCTGTGCTCTCTGAGCTGCTGGAGATGGAGCGTTGGGCGGGCACCTGTTGCTGGTGCCCTTCATGCTGACCCTGGGGTCATGGCCCCAGCATGCCCAGGGTTTGTGGAACGCCTGGCTGTAGCCATGCACGAGGGAGTGGGAGACGGGCAGGAGGTCAGGGCACAGCTTTGGAATCAGAAGATACAGCATTCCTTGGGGACACTTCCCTGAGCCCCTGGTCCCAGGCCTTGCCCACCCGCACCCCTTCTCAGCTGCCTTCGGGGCACGCAATGAACCCCTGCTCTGAGGCTGCATTCCCCGTGCGTCTAACCCAGGCTGGACACTGCCGTGGTCACATCCCGGGTGAAGAAGTGAAGCTCCACGGGGCTAACGGGAGGACAGCAAACTCAGATGCCTCCAGGGGTCGGGCCAGCTGGCACAGGCTGCGGAGGACCTGGGCAGGGGGACGCTTAGGGAGTGGAGGGGACTATGGTGAGCCGGGGGCACAAGCTCTGTCCAGAGAGAGGCTCCAGATCAGCTCCAGAAGAGCATCACCTTGAGGGACTGTCACAGGTGGCCAGATCCTCTCATTTCATACATAAAATAAGCTAGACAGATGGAATTTCATCTGTAATTTTCCACTTTTTAAATGTTAGCGTTAACTTTTAAAATCTAGATTTCCTGGGGCCCTGGTTGAGGCTCTTGGTTTCAGATGTCTGACCCGGGGTACGCTCAGGAGCGGCTGCCAGAGGCGACCCGGACTCTGGATGCTCTTGGCCCTGCAGTCTCCACTCCCCTCAGATCCCCCACCTAGTGCCTCCTTGTGGATGTTCAGGGGCAGCTCAGCCCCCAGAGGAGACAACGGGAGCCTGCAGGCTGCTGGGTGGCTGGCTGCCGTACTGGGGGCTGGGCTCTTAGGGGAGCCACCCTTTCCTTCAGCAGCCCCATGGCAGGTGGCGCTGCCCAGGGCCCACACACCCCACCCCCACACACACTCCTGGCACATCCCTCCACCCCTCTGTGAGCCCGACTAGACTCGCTCTGTGCACTGACATTTTTCAGGGCACCCATGGGACGGAGAGCAGTATGCCCTCACGGTGCAGGACAGAGAGCCGGACCCTGCAGCCTTAAACGTGTATTGAGCGCTTGTTGAGTGCTTGGTCCTAGGTTGGGAGCTCAGGAGACTGTGAGGAGAAGGAAGCCTGGGCACCTGTCCATAAGAGACCAAATTACACCAGAGGAGCCAGGGATGTAGATGGCTTCAGTAAGAAGGGAGGGGGCCAGGATCTGGGGTGGCCTGAGAGCATCACCACAATCTGCTCTGGTGGGGACGGGGACAGGGTGTGGGTGTGTTTGGTGGAACAGCACGCACAATGGCTCAGAGGCGAGACGTTCACAGTGTGGGGAGTGGAGCAGATGTGACTGGGGCTCCCTGATCTCACCCTGCTCCTGACCAGGCCTCCTCCCTCCCTTCCTCTGAGATGATGGAGATGGTGAGGAGAGCAGCTCTTAGCACTCCCGGGAGCCCATTATTAGCTCTGTGTTACAGAAGATGACACTGAGGCACAGAGAGGGGAGGGGCTTGCTCAAGGTCACAGAGCAGGAAACCTTGCTATATCCCAGGCCCCACGGCCCATGTCCTTAACTACTGCTCTGTGCTGCCTGCAGAGACACAGGCCTCGAATGGACTTTGAAAGCTGTCTGAGCCCGTGCCCCATTGGATACTGAGTCATCCTCAGGAAACATTCCCCAAACACCTACTTGCACATCCCCAGCAGCAGGGAGCTCACTGCCGTTCCTGGAAGCTGGCTCAGCCACCCTGTGAATTGACCCTGGACAGTCCAGGAGACACTTGGGGCAGCCACAGGGCCCCGAGGCTCCCTGTCCCCGGCTGAGCAGCTCCAGTCCCCTTGGCTGTCCTTGGCACAGGGCCTGCTAGAGGTGACAGTCACGCAGCCAGGTGTGCAGTGCAGACAAGGACATGGTGGGCACAATGCATGCTACACACAGATGTTCGGGTATTCATTCTACAAACATCGATTCAGGCTTGGCAGTGTGGCAGGCTGGACTTGGGACTGGGTATCCAGCAGCGAATACAACACAGCCCCTTGAGCTGCCGGTCTCACAGGAAAGCAGTACCTGGAGAAACTGGCCGGTGGTGCCCCCACCCCGCCCCCATGAATAATTGCTGTGGCCGTGGCTCCCAGTAAAGGGCGACGGGAGGCCCCAGATACCCCATGCGGGCACCGATCAAGAGCTGGACGCCAGAGCTGGACCACCCGGGCTCCGTGATCTGAGGCAGTTACCTCGCCTGTCTGTGCCCCAGTTTCCTCATCTGCAAAAAGGGGTGATAGTGGTGGTACCTATGTCATAATTTTCATGTGAATCAGGTGAGTTTGTGTTTTTAAAGTACTCAGGACAGTGCCCGGCAGAGGACCAGGCTGTCCCTCACCTTGACATGTAGGTTTTGCTGTCCCCGTTTTAAAGATAAGAAAACCGAGGCTGAGAATGGTTACGAGGTCAGCCCTTGGTCACCCTGTCCTCATTCTGTACCATGAACATCCACGGGTCCCCTTTCTGCCCAGCTGGCCTGTGATTGCCTCATCTCTCCATTCCCAGTAACCACCTGGCAAAGCAGGTGCTGAGAACCGTCGGATGAATTCGTGCATGACTGAAGACTCAGACCCCGCGCCCTTGGGCTCCCGGGGCCTCGGACAGGACTGGGAGGCTGAGCACACTCAGACGGTGCAGGAGGTGCAGTGCGTGTCCATCGCTTCACCCACACCCAGTACGGCAGAGGGCGTGGGGCCTGGGGCCGGAGGGCGCTGGAGTCATCCCGGGGGAGAAGCCGGGCAGGCAGCGGGGAGACACAGAGGCCTCAGGATGTGGGGCAGCCTCGCCGAGTTTCCAGGCAGCTGAGGCTGTGGGAGTGGGGATGCCCAGGAGGGGCAGGAGATGGAGTCCAGCCTGGGACCACCCCCTGTCGGGCAGCGGTGAGAATGGGGACAAGCCCTGCCCCGGCAGGTCTCCGCCTTGTCCAGCAAAGGGGAGAGAAATGACAAGACTGGTGCAACTGGTGATTCCCAGTGCCCCGTGTGTCCCGCAAGGATTTCGTACCTTAGCACATTTAATCCTCCTGGATCCTCGTGGAGTAGCTACTGACTCCAGCCCCCAGACAGGAGGACTGAGCTCGGAGGACTCAGCGACTCAGCCCAGGACGGAGCCAGGACTCAACCGCTTCTCTCTCCCTGAGCTGGCTGCTCACACAGCAGCCTCTGCCCACCCCACCCTGCCTCCTTCCTGTGGATGCTCAATTTGGAGGAATCACAGTTGGTCCAAGCCAGTCACAGCAACCGCCCCTCCTCTCCCCCACCCCTGGTGATTGGTCGGGGCAAGGACTCGTTCTGGCCAATGAGATGTTAGAGGAAATCTGTGGGGGCTTCTGTGAGAGATCTCCCTTCCTGAAAAGAAAGAGATGGGCAGGGAGGAAGATGCACCCCTGCTTCTGGCTTGAGCCCTGACTGTGCAGATGTGGTGGCTGGAGTGGAGGCAGCCACACTATAATCATGAGGGACTGACACCAACATTCTCTTAATGGTGGAGTAGAGAAGGGTGGCATCTGAGTCACCAATGACATTGCTGGGCTGCCAGACCACCTCTGGACTTCCCATCTTGCACATGGTCTTTAAACATTTAACATTAGATGCCTTTGTGGTTTAAGCCACTCTCAGTAGACTTTGCTGTTACTTCAGCCAAACTCTTATCTCACTGGTACAGCCTTCAAGTCTCAGTTAAATATTCTCTGCCCTTAACTAGTTCCCCAGCAGACGTGGGCCTCTGACCCGACCCCCATCCCTCACCCATGGAAACAGCCCATGAGCTATGGTTCTGTCTGCCTGGCTGACTCATCCGTATTCGGGTTGTGAACAGCTCTGGGCCGGCCTCTGATCTTTCTTCTCTGCGCAGCCTGTGCCAGTACACAGCGGGCCCTCAGACACCGCAGGGACCTCGTCCCCCAACCGTGGCCAGAAGCACCCAGCCATTAGGAAGCCAAAGAATCACTTTGACCTGAGTACTGCTTGCAGATCTTGGGATGAGCGGTATACGTCCATGCCCAGGATCCCAAACTGCAAACCCGGGCCACTGAAGCAGAGTGTGCCCAACTTCACCACCATGCCACAGGGCCGGCCTTGATCACTGCATGCTCAACTTCGGAGGAACCACCAAACTTTTTTCCAGTGGCTGCACCATTTTATATTCCCACTGACAATGTACAAAGGTCCTGATTTCCCCACATCCTCGCCAACACTTGTTATTGGCCATCTTTTTGATTAAAGTCAGCCTGGTGGCTGTGATGTGTTCTCTCACTGTGGTTTTGATTTGCATTTCACTAATGACTAATGATGTTGAGTGTTTTGTCATGAACTTATTGGCCATTTGTAGATGTTCTTTGTAGGAATGTCTATTCAAACCCTTTGCTGATTTTTACTTGAGTTATTTGTCTGTTTACTACTGAATTTTAAGAGTTCTTTAAATATGCTGAGTACTAAAACCTTATCAGATAAATGAATTGCAAACATTTTCTCCCATTCCGTGGGTTGTCTTTTCACTTTCTTGATAATGTTCTTGGATGCACCAGAGTTTTAAGAATTATTTTTTAAATTATTATAGGTGACACCAAACCCTTGAGGGATATAGTAGGACAAACGCAAATACTGAAGACAAAGAAATAAAGAATGCAGGTGGTGGAGGCCAAGGGCCAGATAAGCAGTTTTTACAATAGATTCTATGAAAGGTCAGATGCGGGCCAGGCCACCAGGGGCTGAGGGAGCTGAGAGGCCTCGTGAAGGCACAGGGACCTGATCCAGGCAGGACTCAAGCTCATGCGCCTTAGAGATTTGTTGTCAATCCACCAACAGCACTTGGATGAGCACCTTCTCCGGGGCAGGCCTTGTGCAGGTGGGGGAGCAGCAGCGTGTGGAGGGATGGGAGGCGCCCCCAGGAAGCAGGGGCAAGGGGTTAGGGCTACACATGCCCAATGGATGGCTGCAGGGGCCGTGGGAGCCCCCGGGGCCTGGGTGGCCTCATGAAAGGAGAGAGGTCTTGACTGAGACCTGCAGGGGCAGGAACTGGCTGCTGAGGACAGACGAGCGTGAGTGCCGGGGCAGGAACGCAGTTCCAGCGGAGTCTCCTGCACAAAAGGCCTGGTGGCAAAAAGAGTATGGAATGTTCCAGTCAGAGCCCGGGCTGGGGGTGAGGTGTGCGATCTCATGCTTGAGAGGTGGGACGGATGGTCTGTGAAAGCCCTTGTCTACCACACCAGGAGGCCCAGACTTCCTTCTGCGGACAGAGGAGCCATGGAGAACACGAAGGCAGAAGAAGGACATAATCAGATGTGCATGTCATGGCGGTCACTCAGAGCACAGAGTGGAGAGGAGGGGCCGGCTGGAGACCAGGGGAGGGAGGTGCTGGGGCAGCCTCGGGCCAGGGAGGGGGTGATGCCTGGACAGATGGGGTTCCACAGACTTCTTTCCTGGTTTCTTTCATTATTTCTTTCTTAATACTGGAGTGGTCCATGATCATTTCTGAGAACAGAAAATATCAACTAGCAAAAAGAGCATAAAGGACTGTCACAGGTATTTCTTCACAGAGAAATCGTTGCTCACACCTTGTGGCCCTTGACTGTGCACGCGCGCGCACACACACACACACACACACACAGACACCACACCGAAATGTCTTACGTGCTGGTTTGAAACTCAAACCAATTCTTTAACCAAATCCTTACTGCTGGACATTTTTGTTTTGAACTTTCTGCAATTACAGCTCAGAGTAGGAATAACTGACCAAAAATGAATCAGAACTAACAAGAGAAAGTGTTCTAAATCTGATGACGACACCTGCTTACACAGCACAGGAGGTTGAAAAGCCCACGGGCACCCCGCTCATCAGCATGGACACAGTCGGGGAGCTCAGCCTGTGAGCCTCCTGCTGGCCAGTGAGGGCCTCCTGACAGGGGGCCCAACCAGAGTATACTGAACATCACCACCTTGGTTTCTGGACCCTGGGGCCAAGTTAGGGGCACCCTGGGCTCCCCCTCAGACAGGCCTACCCCGTGGCGTGGTCTCCACTGGGAGGTCTGTCCTGGCCCTTTAACCTGGAGCCTTGTTGGAACTTAGCAGACGTGCGTTCAACAACAGATAAGGGAATAATCATCTTGATGATGCAAGGACAGAGAGGGGACTAACCACCATGAAACAGCTCTACTGAGGTATAACTGACATACAATAAACTGCACAGATTTCATGTACAACTCAAGTTCTGACATAGGTATACTCTCAAAGAACCATCATCACACTCAAGATAATGACCACGCCCATCGTCTCCAAAAGTTTCCTGTCACTTACTTATAATCCCTTCCCTCCCAATCCCTGTCCTCCGGCAACTACTGGTCAGCTTTCTCTCCCCATAGATGGGTCTGCGTTTTCTGGAATTGTATACCAATGGAATCAAGTAAGATGTGCTCTTTCTGGCCTGGCTTCATCACTCGGTGTGATTTGAGACTCACGCACATGGTAGGGTGCACCAGCATGTCTTCTCATCACTCCCATTTTACAGAGCTGGGGCCTGCAGGAGCTAAGTAAACTGTGAGCATCATACAGTCATGAAGACGCAGAGCCAGAATCTGCTCCCAGCTCTGTCTGGCCCCAAAGCCCATCTTCTTCTGTCTGCTACATCCCTGCCTCTAAGAACAGCCTTAGAGCGAACCCAGTTTCTGAAGAGTAATTGCCAGCCTCTGCTCTGAGTCTACCCCCTGCACCCCATGCTCTGGCTCGGTCCCCGCTTCCATCGTCTCTGCACCCTCTGTGGGAGAATCAGCACCATGCTCCCTGAGTCCAGCCACACGTCCCTGGGGAAGGGGAGGCCCTGCTCTGCACATCCCCTCTGGGCTGTGAGCAGCCTGAGGGCAGGAGTGTGCTGGCCATTCAGTCCCCCAGCACCTGGCACAGGATCCCACACGTAATGCTCTCCAACAGATCTGTGTCAGACTCCATACTCCATTTTAGCCCCCTCGTGGGGAGCCTTTGCGGGAGAGGACCCATGCTGAGGTCCTGGCCCTCCTGACAGAGGATTTCCAGGTCGGTCCCGGGGTGGTGTGTACCCTTAGGAGCCAGGCCTGGGCTTCCTGAAGATGGCTGCCTGAGCCTGGCTTGGCTCTGGGCTCACCACCATGTGGGCATCAGTCCGTCTGGCTCCTTGTCCAGCAGCACATCCCTCCCACCTGGGTGCTCATCCCCTGGGAGGCCCGAGGCCTGTGCAGTCAGTGGCCCTTCCAGGGTAGGGCTCAGGCCTCTGGACCAGCCTTGGCTGAGCCGGCTGTGCCCCAAGATCTCGGCTCCTCCAGCAGGCCTGCCAAACATGAGATCTGGACTCCTTCAAACCAGGGCTGGAACTCTGGCCATCCCATTGCTACTGGAAGACTCTGGGCAGCTCTGTCACTCCCCCACCCACGCATTCACGCATTCATTCACACAAACCTCTGTGCTGGGCCCAGAGACGAGGAAGACCCAGGCCAGGGACACTGTACGCTGTTGTGCAGGTTGCGTCTTGCACAAGGACACCAGTCAAGGGAGCAAGTACTCCATTCACTAAGCCCTTACCCCTGGGGTAATTGGGGGGCTTCTCCCTGGAGGAAGGATTCTGTGCAGTGGTCCTGACCCCTCCGTGTCCTCAGGGAGTCTGTGGCTGGGGGCAGTAGGGGAAGAGACATGAAAGTATGCTTATAACACAGCACAATCAGGGCTGTGCAAAGATGAACACTGATTTCATGGGCATTGCCCCACTAGTCAGAGCCTATCCAGGGGGGCTTCTTGGGGAGGTGTCATTGCCACAGAGACATGAGGATGTGAAAGAGGGGAGGGCTGACAGTGAGTGGAAACCCTAAGCAGAGGTGGAGGCAGGTGGGTGTGCAGTGGGTGGAAGGGCTGTGAATATTTCAGAGTGGCAGGAGCAGGAGTGGTGGGGGCCGTGGCAGGACCCACCTGAGGGCAAGGAGGAAGCACTGCAGGGTTTTCACCAAGTGGGGGGGCCTCTTAGCCTCAACTCCTTCGTCTGTAAAATGGGCACAGCAATCCTGCTTCTCCGGGTCACAGGATGTACCCAGCACATGGTAGGTGCTCAAGAACGGGGCAGTCCCCGTGTCCGCCCTCCCAGCCAGGGTAAGGGCGGGTGCCATGCTGACCAGGCCTGGTTGGCACAGCCTGCCACCCTCTCCTGCCCCGGAGCCCTCCATAGTGGGGTCAGGTGGTGAAACCAGATGCCAGCCCAGAGAAGCAGGATAACGTGCCTCTCTGTCACCCTCCCCCAGACACCGGCTGTGGCTCTGTGACACCTGGTTCACCTCCCCTGGCACTTAGCCCTTGAGGCAGAGCCAAAGCAGCCAGCAGGGCCGAGCCGAGCGGCATACAGGGCAGCTGGGCTCACCGGGGCCTGGCCTCCGGGATTGGGGCCCACCAGTGGGACAGGAACCAGAGAGACCTCGAGGCTCCACAGTACCTGTCTGGACGCCCCTCCTCTCCACAGGAGCAGGCACACCTGCCCTTGTCCCCATCCCCACCCCACCTGGCCAGGCTCAGTCAAGCAGCCGTGGGACCCCGGCCTCACCGACCCTTGTTGCTCTCTCAGCACCTCCTGCCCCAGCTGCTTGGTTTAGCAAAACTGTAGTTTTAAACACGTTAACATTTGCTGTTTTTCTGTTTATACAAGCAATATAGGTTCATTTTAGAAACCTTGAAAAATACGGACAAGTAAAAGAAGGAACCTAAATGACCAGACCGTCTCCCAGAGACAAACATTGCTGAATCAACAGTGTCTTCCTTCCTGACCTTTCACTCCTGTGTGGGTGGACACACACTCGCGCGCACACACACATCCCTGGGATTGCAGTGCACACACAATTCCACATCTTGTGGAAGTTTTAAGCCCCAGGTTAGGCCATGGGAGGTGGGGCCGGGCTGGGGACAAGGGAGGAACCTCAGCCCATCCCAATTCCAGCAGGACGTTATCCAGAGTGTGGAGGCGGGTCAGCCAGGGGCCGGCCGGCAGAGAGGACCCTCCCGAGGACTAGTGGCAGAGAGGCTCCGGCAGGATGGCAGGCAGAGGCATGGGCAGGGCTAAGGGGCCTGCAAGGGCGGAGGACCAGGACAAGCCCAGCAGGAGCCTGAGGGGCCACCTGGCAGGAGCTGTGGCCATGTAGGAGCGCAGCCTCCCTCTGGATCCAGGCCTGGCAGGGAGGGGCCAGGAGAGTCAGCACTCATCTCTCTGTCCTCTGTCCTCCTGTCCACATGCCTGTGGGGACCCGACCAGCCAAGCCCACTTGGAAGCTGGGAGAGATGGGGCCTGAGGGGCAAGTGGAGAGAACCCAGCCCAGGGGGGACACGAGAGAAGAAGTGAAACCAGAAACCAAACGTCTCTGGGAAAATGGGGGAGGGCGAGGTAGGGGACTCCTGCTTCTCAGTGGGAGCCCCAGAGGTGTGACCCCAATAAACAAACTAACAGCAGTGTGGACGAGACCATCCCAGGACCCACTTCTCTCTAACCCAGACCCTGGCCCCATGTGGGGAATTTGATAAGTTGTCAGAATTGGAACAGGAAAAATCTCACATTCTGGGTCATTCTCATTAATATCAGCTTGGGGGGGTGGGGCCTTCTCTCACGACCCCCAAAGTCCTGCGTGCCTCACAGTCGTCCAGCAAAGGTTTGGGGATTGATTCAAATTGACATAGGGTTCACTCGTGGCGTCACAGGTGACCTTTGACCCTGCTGGACTGAACCTGTCTCTCTCTGTTTGGACAATTAGAATCTGCCTTTGCGCTCAAGCCCATCTCAAACGCACGTGCGGTCTCCTCTGCACAGACTCCACTGCAGAAGCTCCCCCTTGGCTGCATTCACCCTCCTCTCCGGCATCGAGGCTCCCACAGCCTGGAATTGCAGCTCAGGTTAATTAGCAGCGTCATGAAGACAAATCTGTTGCCAAAAACCCAGTGTCCTGCACATTTGAAGATGAGCCTGCGGATGACTGTGGATCGTCCACGCCACCACGGCCTCCCCCAGCGCAGAGGCTGAGAAGTGACTGCATTTCCACGTCACAGGACACGAGATCGAGGTGGTCTGAGGCTGGCCCAGCTCCGCCCGGTGCCCTGGGTTCACTGGACAAGGGTTTGCTGAGCACCCACGGGCACTGCACTTGTCACGAGGGAGAGGGAGAGAGAAGCCCAGCCCTCGTCCTCCCCAAGTCCCCCACCCAGGGGGGATGATGATGGGGAGACCAGGCACGTGCTTCGAGGACATACGAGGTGGAGGTTACAAGGGGCTGTGACCTGGGCTCAGAATCGAGGTGTCGCCTTTGGCCTGGCCGTGCAGAGTGGCTGGGGTGGGGCGGGTCTCACTCCAGGCTGTGCAAAGGCCAGTGGTGCAGAGGGACATGGCCCTGAGTTCTGTCACACAGAGGGGCCAAGGCCTGGGTGGGGGGCAGTGTGGCAGCAGAGGGGTGTCCCTCCGTCTCCGTGTGGCAAGATGGGCAGGTGTCAGTCCTCTCACTTTCTAGTGGAGGCCAGCCGGGCACATCCCCTCTCCACCTGCACCTCCAGGCTGGGTGAGGCGCCCCTTTCGTGGCTTCCCTCCGTACCCGAGCTGGCCTCTGTCCTGGTTCTCACCTTTGCAGGGGACCAACACTGACGAGGCACCAGGAATGTAAAGTTGAGTAGCTCTCCCTGGTTCCGCCCTCAAGAAGCGCATAGGAGACATTCAGGGGCCACGGTGGGCGGGGGAGAGTGAGGGAAGGACTCCCTGGAGGCTAAAAGGCCTCTGGCCTCCGCTCTCTGGGCCGGACCCTGAGGGGAGGATGACTTTCAGGGCCCACCTACCCTCGGGGCCCCTCAACAGGTGTCTGCATCCAGCCTCTGACCTCACTCACCCCCGTCCAGCCTGGAGTGGCTCTTGGTGAGACAGGTGAAAACTGGCTCTCCGGGAGAGACCGCGGCCCCATGGGGACCCTGCCAATGCCCCCTCCGCTGGCCCAGAGACGGCCTACCGCCTACCCCAGCCAGGGGCCTTCTCTGCGAGGCTACAGGCTGTGGGGAAGGCAGAGGAGGGGAGGTTATGGTCTGTGGAGCAGGCCAGCCCTCTCGGACGCAAGAGAAGGCAGAGCATTAAAGGGAGGTGGCCGCCAGGCCAGCCCAGCCCAGCCCGGCAGTGCCCGTCCCTTCTTGGCCAGTCACGGCCATGGGCAGAAAAGGCCAGGCCTCCCAGGTCCCCTCTTCCTATAAATACACACACCCGTGATGTGTGCTCGAAACATCCTTCTGGAACTCCCCCAAACGAAGGCGAGCCTTCCAGTGCCAGTGTGTCACCTATCAGAGTAACAAGCAGCCCCGGACAGACCTCGGTCACTCCTGCCCCCTCGAGCTGAGTGACCCTGGGCAAACCACGCAGCTGACCCCCGCGTTAGCTTCCAGGGCTGCTGTTCAAACGACCATTCACAAGGTGGCCTGAAGCTACAAAGGTCTGTCCTCTCACAGTCCTGGAGGCCAGAGTCCAAGGTCAAGGTGCTGGCAGGGCTGGGTCTCCCGGGGGCTCTGGGGGAGGATCTGTCCCCCTCCTGGTTCTGGAGGCTGCCGGCAGCCCTCCGTCCCCTGGCTTGGGGCTGGGAGACTCCAACCTGGCCCTGTTGTCACATGGCCTTCTTCTCTGTCCCTACCCCATGTCAGGGTCTTGAATCTCCCTCTGCTTTCTCTTAAGTACAGGGCCCACCCCAGATTCAGGATGAAATCTTTTGACACCCTCACCTTAGTTATACCTAGATCCAAATAAGGTCGCAGTCAAGGGACTTGGGGTTAGGACTTGGGCATATGCTTGTGGGGCCTCTATTCAACCCACTGCACCTTCCAAGCCCCCATTTCCTCCCTTGTGGATGGGTGTCGTGGAACCCCCCCGTGAAGGTGTGAGGATGGCCTGAGCACACAGGTGCAGCCAGCACAGGGCCTGGGCCCTAAGAGGCTGGACCTTTGTTCTTCAGGTCCCCTGGCTGGCAGCACCATGAGGACCAGCTTCTCCGGGCGAGTCTGTCCCTCTCCAGTGAGGGAGGGAAGAGCAGGTGGGAGCAGAGAGAGCCTCCTGGACACAGGCAGGAACATCTAATAACGTAACCGAACCTCTGCCCCAGGGCCTCCACTGGATCCTGAAGGCAGCTCGAGGTCAGAGTCTCAGAGGCTGGAGAACCAGCCGGCTTGGCTCCAGGAGGACCCATGGGTCCTCAATTCCCCCTTCCTGGAGGCCAGGCCCCTTCCGCTCCTGCCCTGCCCAGCAGACTCAGGAGCCCCAGCACTGGGTGACACTGGCCCCATTTCCTCATGGGCAAGATTAGCAGCCCCAGAGGAGGGGTCCTGAGGTCCCGCTTCCCAGTCCTAGCTGACCCTGAGGAGGATGCACCAACATCACACTCCCAGCCTCAAAGGGCTTCTCTTCACACCCACATTGCCTGGGCTCCTCCAGGCCTGCCGCTGATTCAGGGATGAGGATGCTGCTGGAAGGTGGGCTGCCCAGGGCCCGTGGGCCTCTGTGCCAGGAGCTGAGTGCATTTCCTGATCTCCAGTCTGCAGGCTCTTTGAGGATGGTGATCCTGCTTCCCCAACCTCCGCCACACCTGGAGAGGTGGACGGGCCCATGTGCAGATGACTCGGGGGGGCCTGGGGCTTCAGGCTGCAGTCCCTGCCCAAGCTGTTCTGTGGGGATAACCAGGGAGCGCGGTGACCAGGCACCGAGGCATGGCAGGCCGAATTCTAAACTTTCTCTCTGCAAGTGTAAAACCACTCAGTCCCACCCCAGCCTTCCAGAGACCTACCATTAACTCCATGTTACAGATGAGGAAACTGAGGACCAGCCGGGAAGTGGAGTGGGTTCAGGCCTGAGCATCCTGGCTCCACAGTCTCTGCTCCTGAGCAGCAGCCCCAGCAAGGGCGCCAGCTCATGCAGGGACCACAGAGAGGCTGACTGAGGCGGATGTGGGAGCTGCGGTGGCAGCACGAGGAAGAGGAGTCCCAGATTCGGTGCCAGCTGGGCTGGGGCTTCCCCAGAGTTGGTGATGTTTAGGGATGTCTCAGCTGCCTCTTTGGGGCAGAATCCTGAGACGGAGGGACCCCACACACAGGCTGTGCCCTTGGGGACCTGGATGGAACCCGGCTGCTTTCCCAGAACTGTGTGTGTTGGGACTCAGAGGACCAGCCTAGCCTGGGGCTCTCTTTGACCTTTCTCCTTTAGTCCTTTGCCCATTCTGATTTGCATTACAGGGTCCTCTGCCCTCACCCACTCTCCTCACACACGCAACTGGCACTGACGCTGCTCAAACCATCATTGGCCCTCAAGGACAAACACGGTCCCTGGAAATCCAGACCTATTCTGGAACAGAGGGCACAACTGCCCCAAATCAGCCCTGTGCCCTGCTACCCCGCCCTCATTGGGGTGTCCTGGTGCAGCCAGGCTTCAGCCCCACCAGCCTGGGACTTGGCGAGGCCACCATTCTGGGAGGGTTGGCCCCAGGCTTCCAGTTGACTCTGCCACTTTCGGCCAGGCAATCTGCCTGAGCCTCGAGACTTCATCTTGTGAGTGGGAATGAGAACCCCTCCCTCGTGGGGTGGGGCTGACACCTGCACCATCTCACGTCTGTGAAACTGGCTGGCGCAGACCTGGCCACAAGAGGCCAGCAGTCCGTGGATTTTAGCTGGATTTCTGCACAGGCAAAGGGCCCAGGACCTTTCTAGCTTGGAAACCCTGAAGCTCCAAAATCCCAAACTGAAGCTCCCCCCAGGCCCCACAAATCTGGCCTCTCCTCGCCTCTCAACCCTTTGGCCTGGTTGGGAAGGATCGTATCCAGCCTTGCGCAGCAACTACCTTAAATTGTAACTAATTCAATTTTAAATTTTAATTTAACTACCTTAAATTTTTTAATTGTTTAAAAGATTATATAAGTATTATATAAACATATTCTCTGTAATAAAATTAAGCACTATGGACATATACAAACTACAGACTAAAAATCCCCCTTTACCCCCCCGCCCTCACCTCCATCAGTCTCCCTTCCAGAGTTGAGCATGGATTCTTCTAGAAGGCTTCCACCTGTTTCCACAGACACACACCTGCACAGAGGCCCAAACTCACTGTCTGCAACTGGCTTATTTCACATAACAATACGGTGGACTTTCTGTGTTGCTGCATGTTGATCTAACTTATTACTTCAACAACTAACTAAAATTTTTTGCAGGATGTATACATCACAATCTATCAATTCCCCTGTTTATGGACATTTAAGTTATTTTTAATTTTCACTCAAATAAACAAGGCTGCAATGCATATACCTGTGCACACATCTTTTTTCGTTCGTGAGAGTATTTCTATATGTTAGACATTTTGGAATTACTGTCCCTGGTCAAAGGGCATTTGCATCACGTGTGGACAAACACCGATAAATTGCTCTCCTGAAAGACCGAACCAGTGACCGCCCATCACACTGAGAGCGCCCGTTCCCCACGCCAGTCAGCATGCAGCAGCATCAATATTCTTCATTTTTGCCATTAAAAACTTTTTATTGTCTGATTTGCAGTTCCCTGATCACGTCTGGTTGGGCATATTTTCAGGGCTACTGGCCGATTGTATTGACTCGACTGTGAACTGTCTCTTTCCATCCTTGCCCCATCTCTTAGCTTCATTCTCTTTTACTTATTCGTGTGTAGGCTTTGCCTCCTTTTAAAAAAGGGATAAATACACAGAATTTAAAAAATTCAAATAAAACAAAAGGTACAGAGTGAAAAGGAAGTCTCCTTCCATCCCTGACTCCCAGCCCCTGCCCAGTGCCCGGGGCCGACGACTCCACTGGGCACACAGGCACCCTACACACAGCCACACGACCTTCAGGGGCTCCAGGAAATGTTTTAATTTTAATTTCTTTTACAATCACAAGAAAAAATAAATATAATAATAATGAACATATAATAAGGAATCCAGCCTGGATGATATTTGTCTTTATACCAAGGCAATTATAAAACATAATTTTTAATATTTTTTAAAGGAGGCAAAATTGCCCAGGACCCATGAACGTCATAACGCATGCCAGCCTGCCAGTGACAAGTATTTACCAGTTTCTTGGGCATCATTCTAAAAATATTTTATGCATACTTGTTTTAAATATTTATGTATAAACGGTTTTTCTTCTTTGTAATTAGGCAACATTTTAAACATATAGAAAAATAAAGGAAATAATGTAACAAACACTCATGAATCCAATACCCAGATAAATAGAAGTAAATACAACTTTAAGGATACTCGCTTCAGAGATATTTTTAATTTGATAAAGGAAATGGAATGTGCTGTATAAAGCTAATCCCCCTCCCACGGTTCCCCTCCCTCGCTACCCTGAAGTTGCTGCCAGTCGCTCTGGAGCTTCTCTCTGTGCAGACACAAGCACTGTGCTAAACCCCGCGGTCATGGACTTCTCAGTGCTTGACGGAGTGGACCGCTCCCTCCGCCTCGAGACACTGCCCTCCGTGCTCCCAGGAGCCCTCACTCTCCCGGTTTTCCTCCTCCTCCACTGGCTGCTCCTCCCAGTGTCCTTCACTCGGTCCCCTCATCTTCCCCACTGCTTGTGGTGGAGGGCCCGGGGCTCTGTCCTTCTCCTGTGTGTCTGCACCCTCTCCATCATCCTCTAGTCTCTGACTGACATCCAAATTAATATCTCTAGCCCAATACTTTCACCTAAGTCCACACCCACAAACTCAACTAGCTACTGGATAAATGCTCTTGGGGGTGTGGTGAGCATCTCTAACCAAAGGACCAGAAGCAAACTCATGCACTCCCCCCCCTTGCAAATCTCCCCCATCTCAGTACATGAGCCCCAACCCTGGCATCATTCTTGATTCCTCTCTCTCACATACCACACATCAACATCAATGAACAAATCCTGCTGGCTCTACCTTCAAAATATTCCAGAATTGGACCATTCTCACCAGTTCCACTCCTGCCGTCCTGGCCTGAGCTGCACCTGTCACCACGTGCCATACCAAAGGACTTGTTGGTTCACTCACTGTTCATCCTCCCCTGCTAGCAGGTCAGTTCCAAGAAGGCAAGGACATTATCCGTTTTGTTTATTCCTACCTCACCCACATAGAGAACCATGCTGATACGTTCAATAAACATTAGTTGGATGAGTGAATATTATTTCAATAATCAGGTTTATTTCTATACCTTATTCTGTTTCACTGAATGATTTGTCTGTTCATGCACCAATACCTCAGTATTTTATTACTTAACCTCAAAATATGTTTGGTAAATAGTTCATATACCTCCTGATTATTATTCTTTTTCAAAATTGACTTTGTTATCCTTATGCATTTCTAATTCAGATGAACTTTAAGAGTCATCTTGTCAAGCTTCACTGAAATCCTGTGGGCGTTGTGATTAGAATTACACTTGTGGACTTACAGACTGACGGGAAGAAACGGCCTCTTGACCCAGTCACGTCTCCCTCTCCTACAACACTACCTGTCTCTCCATTTCTTCAGGTTTTTACATCCTTCGATCTAGTTTTAGAGTTTCCTTTACGTCAATCTGGCACATTCCTTGCATTACTGAGAAGAATTCTATCGGTCATGGTACATTTTTTCTTTTAATTCAGTAGTGAATTGACTATGCTAATATTTAATCTAAGATATATGCATGTCAGGATCATAAAAAAAGGCAGGAAGATCTTTACTTTTGTTAAGTTGTGGAACAGTTTATATTATACAGGAATTGTATCTTCCTTGACAGCTTAGTAGAACTTACCTACAACACTGGGCTTGCTGTCTTTTGAGGTATAGATCTTTGACTATCTTTTCAATCGCTGTTTTGTTTCATATCCCTTTTAACAGACTTTGTTTCCTAGAGCAATTTTAGGTTCACGGCAAACATTGAGTGGCAAGTACAGATACCCTGTACATATTCCCCCTACCCCTGCCCCACACACAACACACCCCACTATCAACATCCCGGCACCAAAGTAGAATATTTGTTACAGTTATGAACCTGCATCAACGCATCATTATCACCCAAGTCCATAGTTTCCATTAGGGTCACTCTCGGTGTTGTAGATTCTACGGGTTTTGACGAATGTGTAATGACACATATCCACCATTATATCATCACACAGAGTATTTTCACTGCCCTAAACATCCTGCATGCTCCACCTGCTCATCCCTTCCTCCCTCCTATCCCCTGGAAACCACTGTCTTTTTACTGCCTCCAAAGTTTTGCTTTTTCCAGAAAGTCACATCACTGAAATCATGCAGTACGTGGCCTTTTCAGATTGGCTTCTTTCACTTAGAACATGCATTAAAAGTTCCTCCATGTCTTTTCATGGCTTAACAGCTCACTTTTTATTCCATTGCCTGCATGCACCACAGTTCATTCATCCATTCACCTCCTGAAGGACATCTTGGTTGCTTCCAAGTTTTGCAATTATGAATAAAGCTGCTAGAAACATCCAGCGCAGGTTTTTGTGTGTGGACATAAGTTTTCAACTCATTTGAGTAAAACCAAGGAGCATGATTGCTGGATCATACGGTAAGAGTATGTTTAGTTTTGTAAGAAACCACCACACTGTCTTCCAAAGTGGCTGGATTGTTTTGCATTCCCATCAGCATCGAATGAGAGCTCCTGGTGCTCCACATCCTCGCCAGCATTTGGCGTTGTCAGGGTTCTGGGTTTTGGCCATTCTATTCGGTGTCTAGTTGTATCTCACTGATGTTTTCATTTGCACTTCCCTGATGACATATGATGCACAGCATTTCTCACATGCTTATTTGCTGTTTGTACATCTTCTTTAGTGAGGTGTCTGTTTAGATCTTTTATCCATTTGTTAATTGAGTTGTTTTTTATTGCTGAGTTTTAAGAATTCTTGGTATATTTTGGATAACAAACCTTTATCAGTTAAGTCTTTTGCAAATATTTTCTCTTTCTGTGGCTTTTTTTCCTCATTCTCTTGAATAATTTATATTTTCCTAGAAAATACCTTCAATTCTTTTAGTACAAGTGTTTACTCATGTCCTCTGTATCTGCACTAAATTCACCTTCTTGGGTGTCTGCTCAACATACAGCTGGGTGCTGGGCATTCACTGGTTAAGTACCTAGGCTGATTCCCAAGAACATGAACATTCTCCATTGGGGAGCTACCCTTCATCATGATGCAACAACACTACGGTTTGGGTAGGATTCACACACATCCAGCATCTAGATTAGTCTAACCAATGTAATTAACTCACTAATTCCCCCCTGGAAGTTTGGGGGCCTATAGTCCCTGCTCCTGGCAGCCACATTGGGACCAAAAGGAAACCAGCCTGAGGGTAAAATCTACAGAGAATGGCAGAGCTGAGAGTGAGGGAGAAAAAGTGAGCTGGAGCCCTGAGCAAACTATGCCTGAAGCCTGTCTAATTCAAGATCTTAGAGTTTTTGCCAGCTCTTTTATTTTAATTTTTTGGTAATTAAGTAATTTTTTTTGTTCTTAAAGTTTCAGACCTTCAGAAAGTTACAAGAATAATACAAAGAACTTCTTCATACTCTACATTCCGAATCTCCAACTGTTAACATTTTACTCCACTTCTCTCCCTCTTTTTTTTCCTGCCCATAACCTCTAAATACCCTAGTGTGTAGCTAGTCAGTCTCCTACGTTAGAATGATTCCTCCAATCAAGAAATGAACATTGATACCAATCTCCCATCCAGTCCATAGATCTCCTTCAAATTTTACCAACTATCCCACGAATCGCTTCTTCTGTTTGGCCCAGGATCCTGTTCGAGATCACACGTTGTGTTTATTGTCCCGTCTCCTTGGTCTCCTTCCATCCAGAACGGTTCCTCGGCTGTTCCCTGACTCTCCTGCCTTGAGAGTTTTAAGAGTACGGGACTTTCACTCCACAGGATGATCTCAACCTCAGGCCACTCGGGGTGTGCACACGTGCAGACCCGGTCCTACGTTCTTGCAATTAACTACAGAGACGCCTGCTGAGCTCTTCTCCATGCATCGCACCAGGAGGCCCACTATGTCCGCATCCCACCCCTCAAAATTCATGTAACATAAAATTCACCATTTTAAAGTGTATACTTCAGTGGTTTTTAGTGTATTCACTATTTTGTGCAAATCCCACCACTACCAAATTCCAGAATAGTTCCATCTCCCCAAAAAGAAACTCCATCCCTACTAGCAGTCCGTCCCATTGCCCCCTCTCGGCATCCCTTGGCAACCACTAATCCACTCTCTGTCTCTATGCATTTGGCCATTTTGGACCTTTCACATAATGGAATCATACAACATGTTGCCTTCTGTGCCTGGCTTCTTTCATTTAGCATGTTTTCAAGGTTCATCCATATTGTAGCATGAGTCAGCACTTAAATCTCTTTTATAACTAAATAATACCCTACTGTATGGACAAACCATATTTTGTTCATCCATTGCTCAGCTGATAGACAGTTGGTTTGTTTCCTCTTTTTGGAGACTGTGAATACTGCTGCTATGAATATTCACGTACAACTTCATTCACTTTTGTTTCGATACTGCCTGGTATGGTGCCTGGCACACAGTAGGTACTCAATAAACGTTTGCTGAATGAATGAAAAGTCCAGCTCATTCTCCTAAAGGGCTCCTCCTCCATGCGGCATAGAGGCAATGCTTCCATAACAAAGAACAGCTGTCCTCAGTTGCCTATTAATGCCTGCCTCATTGCGTTCAGTGTCTCTGAACAGAAGGTGTTCCAGTGTCTCCAGGAGACTCTTCCATGTTGTCCGAGCTTCATCAAGAGAGTAAGATAGCCCTTTATGGCCTGTCATCCCTCACAAAGACCAGGGGAATGCTTCCACTAATTTCCGCAGCCTGTGCCGGCCCGACCCCTGGAGGCATCTGAATTTGTCATCCTCCCGTTAGCCCCGTGGAGCGTCACTTCTTCACCCGGGACGTGACCACAGCAGTGTCTGGCCTGGGTTAGATGCACGGGGAATGCAGCCTCAGAGCAGGGGTTCACTGAGTGCCTCGAAGGCAGCTGAGAAGGCGTGTGGGTGGGCGAGGCCCGGGACCAGGGACTCAGGGAAGTGTCCCCAAGGAATGCTGTGTCTTTTGACTCCAAAGTTGCACCCTGACCTCCTGCCCGTCTCCCACTCCCTCATGCATCACTACAGCCGGGTGTTCCACAAACCCTGGGCATGCTGGGGCCATGACCCTGGGGTCAGCACCAAGGGCACCAGCAAGAGGCACCCATCCAATGCGCCATCTCCAGCAGCTCAGAGAGCACAGCGCCACAGTGAGGAGGCCACTGCCAGACCCACTTATAGTGAGAAACTGAGCCTCCAACTGAGCCTCCAAAGGGACAAGGGACTGGTCCAAGGTCACGCAGACTTGAAAGGCTTAGAAGCCAGGTCTGCCGGTCTCTCACACAAGCAGACAGGCCAACCTCAGGCGATGACAACCAGGTGACCTAAGCACAGAGCGGGCTGCATGTGTCATGGTAGGGGTGGGGGTACTGGACAGGCAGGCTGAGGAACAGACGCCCAGGGGGCAGAGTCTCCCAGCGTGAGGGCACTGTTGTCTGGAGAGCAGAGCAAAGGCGCTCCTGCGGGAGGACCAGCTCGTCCTAAGGCCTGGAGGTGCTGCAGGATGACAAACACGGCTTGTACGTGACAGAGGGGGACTCCGGAAGCCGGCACCCTCATGTGTGGAGGCCCCTGGACTCCCACTCCTCCCGGCTTGAACCCCACCCTGGCAGCTCTGTCTCCATCTAAGTCTCTGTCTCCCCTCTTTCTGCTGCCCCGAGGCCCAACCCCTGAGCCAGCTCCTCCTCAGCATCCTGTGCTTTCCACATTGTTCTGTCTTGGTTCAGGCACCACAGATGCATTCCCTCCCTTGAAGTGATAATTAAGTTTCTCATTACTGAGGAACACCCTCATGACCTGACTTCAGAGTTTAAAAAGAATTAACATTGAAAGAAAATCGATGGATAAGGGTCAAAATGAGCACAGGGTGAGGTCGCTCAGTTCCTGGGAATGAGGAGTCCTGGTCCAGGAGGGAGAGAGGAGGTGAACTTGACCCCCATCAGGCCCGTAGGTAATCCTCTCGTGTATTCAGGGTTTTAGCCATCATCCCATGTCTGAACCCATTTCTGCATCTGGCCCAGAGCCCCCCGAGGGCTCACAGCTTGGAGAGCTCATCAGAGTGTGATCACAGCACTGGGGGCCCAGGTGAGGCCAGAGGGGCTGCAGGAGGGGGTGGGGATCAAGAACGGCTTCAGGGAGGAGACGAGGTCTGAGCTGGGTCTCCAAGGACCAGCCATCATCTAGCCAGGGCCTGGCACCAGGCAGGAACCAAGTCCATGATGAGCGAATGAGTGAGTGAACGAATGAACAGGCACCCACCTAACAGACAGGAGGGGCAGCCAGCCCAAGCCGAGGCTGAGACGCAGGGCTCCTGGGGAACGTGGAGAGGGGCTGCCGTGGGTGCCCACCTCGCCCCCTTTATGGCCGTCCTGACGCCACAATAGCCATTCTCTGCCCTCTCGGGAGCCCTGGTCTGCGCTCTGCTCTGCGATTCTGCTCACCATTTACAACCACACCTGCCTGTGTCCCCTCTGCGTCCCCATTTGTAAGTGTAGCAGCCATTTGGCGGTTTGTGGAGAGGGGGAGGTCAGTGTGCAGCCCAAGGCTGAAGACAGGAGGGAGAAGGTGACAGGGTTCCCAAGGCAGTGCATCCAGGGGGTTGGCACATTGGCAAGGCAGGGTGGGGAGGAGTCCTGCCTGGGGGTGGAGGAGTCCGCTGGTGGGGGCTCCCTCACCCAGAGGGACTTCATGGAGAGGATGCAGACATGGGGCAAGGGCTGAACTCTGTTTAGGTCAAGCTGACTTCAAGAAGCTCAAGGACACTCAGAGAGACAAGTCTAGGGGGAAGTGGAAGTGGGGGTGAAGGTGCAACAGAGGGTGAGGGTCGGAGCTCGAGACCCAGATGAGATGGGGCAGTGGAGGGGCTGGAGGACAGCGAGGATATTCATCCAGTGGGGTCGTTAAGAGGGAGACCACTGTGTTGATTTCACAGCCTCCTGATGCCCAATACAGCTGGGCCCAGGGAGACCATCCAATGAACACATACTGACTTCACCCAAATTCACCCGGTTCTACATTAAATCATAGAATAGAATAGAATTTGCTGAACTCAGGTTAACTAGCTAGAAAGGTGAAAGCAAGGTTTATAAACAAAAGCGAAATTCAGATTCGAGACAAAACTAACACTCCACACTAATAAACTAAGACTCTCTAAGTTGTAGCCCACTGTGGCCTCAGAGCCTTTGCACTTGCTGGTCTTCTAGCCTAGAACACTCTACCCTCTGCATTGCTTACTCCCTAAAGATCTTCAGGAATTTGCTCAAGTCCTTCCTCACTTTTTCACCATGGTACATACTCCCGCCTGGCTTTGTGTATATTTTACTTACTTTTTCTCAGCCCCTACTAGGCTGGCAGCTGTATGAGACTGGAGACCTCTGCCTGCTTCTCCCACTGCTGCCCAGTGTCTGGAGCTGGCCCAGCAGCAGTAGGGCCTCACTGACTTGCGCTAGTGAGTGAACGCTGCAGATTACAAAGGAGCACGCTTCCGGGAGTGCTAAGCGTTATCTGTTCATTCGCTGTCCATGGAGCCCTGCTCTGTGCCCAGCCCTGACTCAGGCTGGAGGCACGGACAGACGGCAGTGAAGGAGATGAGAAAACAAACTCTGCTGCTCCCGTGGAGCCATCACAGAGGGGGACAAACATTGAGCAGAGCACAGCAGGTTAGATGGCAGAAGTGCCACAGAGGAAAAGCAGGGCCGGGGGACCAGGGGAGGGGGGTGGGCGCAGTGGTGGGAGGAGACGAGAGAGGGGGTGGCCCAGATGGTGCAGGGCATGGGAGGTCCTGTGAGGACCTTCCTCTGGGTGGGGAGAGTCACGGTGGGGTGCCGAGCAAGGGGCCGGGCCCTGAACGCTGTGAGGGGAATGGGGTGGGTGGGTGACGGCAGGGAGACTGGGGTGGGGTCGCTGTCACTGTAGACGGAGCAGGCAGGGAAGGCTCCTCAGGTGACATCTGAGCTGAGCCTTGTCTGGACCATGTTTCTAGCTTCTGTAACCTGATGCTTTAACATCTGTCCTGCGTGCACATGCGGACACGCCTTGTTCTGAATCCGATCAATTCGGCCTCCTGCCTCCCTCGTCAGGCCGACCCGCCACCCCCAGGGAGAACCCTCCTTCTTGGGCCCATTTTTCAAATACAAACCAACCAATCCAGTGTCCATCCACACCCCAACTACCTCCTCTATTGGACATGTGTAGTCGAGGCCGCTACCCCCGGCCCTTGTCCCCCAGGGTGGGTACCAGACAACTGGGACAGCCTCGTGCCCCAAAGCCTGTGAAGTTATTTAGACCAGCCAGTCCTGAGCCTGCTCACCCTGCCTCGCTGTTCCTTCCTCCAGAAACCACAGGAAAGGCTCCTCCTGCCCACAGTGTCCCCCGCTCCCTCTGCCTCCTGACCACCCTGGGGCTTCCCCGTGGGGCCCTGTGTGCTGTGGTGTGGCCCCTCTGGGAACTATGAGCAACAAACTATCTTGTCAATGGCATCATCTCCTCATCTGTTGGCCTTCCCGAACCTCCAGATTTCCATTAATACATTCTATTTTAAACCGGCCCTACAAGATATTTTGCAGACACTAAGCTTAAACAAATGAAGAACAAATATCTTTTACAAAGGTACTTTTTACTTCAAAGTATCTTTTTGGGGTCCAGGCAACAACACCACTCTCTGAGGAAATTTAAGAAGCTCCCAGCAGCCCGCCACCGGCCCTGGGTGGGGCCAGAAGGAGAGATTGGCCTTGCCCCCTCACGCTGCCCAGCATGGAGGAGGTTGCCACGGCATGTGACCTCTGGGCCCCCTGGAATGTTGCTGGTGCTGTGGGTGGAGGGGAAGGCCCCAGGCCCACGCAGGGGGGTTGGGCCGGGGGTGGAGGTCCTGGACTCCAGGCCTGGTAGGATCCTGGCAGGTTCTGTGGCCTTCAGCTCTGACTCCGCGTTCCCCTCAGGCAGCTGATGCTGGTTTGCAGCCCTGCAGAGCCAGGCGGGAAAGCCAGGTTTGATGCGATGGCGTCTCCCTGCGCACGCAGACGCCTTCAGCTGCACCGAGTAGGTGAGGGAGAAGCTGCGGCTGCTGGGGTCCACGGGAGGCACATAAGGTCTTACGAGGATGCTGTGGCCCACCACCCGTGGTTTCTTGTCACTAAGCATTAAGTACGTGGCCATGAGGGAGTCATATCGCTTGTTTTTTAAAGAGTCTTCTATCCTGTCCTGCTGAAACCCCATGCTCAGCATTACACTCATTACCCAGGGATCCCTGGTGTCAAAGGGCAGCTCCTTGTAGGGCCGCAGTTTCTCTTGCCCCATATTCACCCAGCGGTCCTTCAGGATTTTCCGGATACTTATTCTTTTTTGTGGGTGGAGGGTGAGCATTTTGCCGAGGAGGTTCCTGCACTCCCAGGACAGGAACATCGGCAGCGGGAACCTCCCACTCAGCACCCGCCTGCGCACCGTCGCCAGGTCACACCCCCAGAACGGCGGGGCCCCGGTGAGCAGGAAGAACAGCACCACGCCCAGGCTCCACACGTCCGCCGGGGGCCCGGCGTAGGCTCGGCCCTGCAAGGTCTCCGGGGCCGCGTACCAGGGGCTCCCGCACTGGGTGCTCAGCTCCTGGCCCAGGAACACGGCGCTGCTGCCGAAGCCCGACAGCTTCACGTTGCCCTCGCCGTCCAGAAGGACGTGCTCCAGCCGCAGGTCCCGGTGCGCCACGCCCTTCCGGTGGCAGTACTCCAGGGCCGAGGCGAGCTGCCGAAACTTCCCTCTGGCCTCGTCCTCCGCCATGGGGCCGCTCTTCCGGATGTGGTCCAGCAGGTCTCCTCCGCTCACGAGCTCGCTGACGATGCAGGACGTCTCCTCTGTGGCCACGACCTCCAGCAGCTTGAGCACGTTCGGGTGGCGCACGGTCTTCAGGCTCTGGACCTCGCAGTGCAGCGCCTTTGCTCTGGAGGCGCTCTTCCCAGTCCTCTCCACCATCTTAACCGCCACCTCGGTCCCGGTGGGCAGGTGCCGGGCCAGCTTCACCTTGCAGTAGCTGCTCTGCCCGATGGTCTTTAGCAGCTTGTAACTGGCTACATGGGTCTTACTGTTGCCAGAGGCGGCCGCCAGGCCCAGAGACATGGTGACCTGAAACTAACGCTAACTAACACTACTCCCTACTTACTAATTAGGCTAATAAACAAAAGTAACTAACACTAATGATTCTAAGAAGGGCAGCTATACTAACTATAATAACAAATAATGCAAAGTATAATAAATACGTTAACTATGCTATCTACACTAACAATACGAACTATACTAACTGCACTACTACTAAAAGTACTAACTAAAAAATTTAAATAAAATGGGAGAAACAACAAAAACAAAGAAAAAAATTAAAATGAGCAAAGAACGAAGAAAAATGGAGAAAAAGAAAAAAGGGAAAAGTAAAAAGAAAAATTAGAAAGACAAAAAGAATAAAAAATGAGAAAAATAAAAGGAAAATAAAAATTAAAACAAGAAAAGAACAGAGAAAAATAAAACAATAAAAAAATCAGAAAAATAAAAATGAGAATAGAAACAAGTGAGAAAGGAGAACCAAGAAAAATAAAAAAGAAAATAATAAGTAAAAATGAAAAAAGAAACAAAGAAAAATAGAGAAAAAGAAAAAACTGAGAGAAAGGAAAAGAAAAATGAGAAAAAGACAAAAAGAATAAAAAAATGAGAAAGGAGAACAAAGAAAATAAAAATGAAAGAAGAAAAAACAGTAGATGAAAAAATAAACAAAATGGGGGAAAAAATCGGAGAAAACAAGCTGGGTGCGGTCTACCAACAGGTCACCAAAACAGCTGCCTGGGCAAAAGACCGAAAACCTAACCCCACCCAGAGGCTGATATAGGTTTTCATCAATTCCATCATAGTGGCTCCTTATGAGGTCAGAGCAAGAAAGGCACCAGGCATGGCTGGGGATAGACTCCAGTGGTTGGCTCACTTTTTGGTCTCAAGACCCCTTTACTCTTAAGAAAAAGGACCCCAAAGAGTTTTTTACTTGTGTGGGATATTAGAGAGTGGTGTTCCCTTTATTAGCAATTAAAATCTATAGGATGCTTCAATGGCCTTTTCACTTCTAATTTAAAAATATGTAATCATATTTGGCTTTTAAAGACCTCATAACGACTAGACTTCAAATATTCAATTCCTTTTCCTTAAATTCTGATTAATCTGAAAATGATCCTACAACTTAACTGATAGTATAATACTATAGGAAAATGTTGTGTTGCATAAGACATGCGAAGGGACATCATTAACGTTCACAGAGCTGAGAGGAAGAGAGCTTTCCTCCTATTTTCCCCAGTTAGATCAGGAGCTGATTTCTCACCAGGAACCTTGGAGGCCAGAGGGCATGGGCTGACGTACTCAAAGTGCAGAAGGAAAAAAGAATCCAACCAAGAATCCTGTATCTGGCAGAACTGTCCTTAAAACATGAGGGAGGAATTAAGACATTCCCATAGAAACCACGGCTGAGAGAGTGCTGTACACCAGACCTGCCTCCAGCAAGGGGAGTCCTTCAGGCTGAAAGGAAACCACAGGGGAGCGTAACTTGACACCTTATGCAGAAATAAAGGTCTCTGGTCCAAGTAAGTATGCTGACTCCAGTGGAGAGGGTCCCAGTTGAGTTGAACTGTCAGGGAATTGTCAGATGTCAGGGAATTGCTGGTGGTGTGGGAACACTTTGCCCCCCTATCCACACATCAGAAGTGGGTACTAGGATTCTAACCAGGTGAGCTCACAGTGTGCAAACCCACCATGCACACACTTACGACAGAAGCACTATGCAGTGTGTGTTCTAGTCTATAAAAACATTGAGAACAATAATCTGAAAGGGGGAAGAAGGAGGGGGGATAGATGATACGAGATTAGCCAGGAGCTGATAATTGCTGGAATTGGGCACATGGGGGGAGTAGTCATTATACTGTTTTTCCTACTTCTGTGTATCTCTGGTTTTCCACAAGAAAAAACTGAACAAAAACACAAAAGTGAGTGAATTTGGATACCCGCACTCCTGGCTCCTGCTAAGTGGCAGGTGGGGAGCAGGCACGTGACGCACCGTGGCTTCTGTGAGGTCAGCTCAGAGAGGCTGGACAGACCATCCTCCTCTCACAGCCACACTGCAGAGCTGGTCCGATCAGATCTGTGGTCACGATCACGGCACCCCTTCTCTGGGTGAGAGCCCCATCAGAGCATGTGATCAAAGCCATGGACCCCACGCCAGAAAAAAGCACACACTCCACTGCAAGTCTGGCCATGGAGAGTCCTGTGCACTGGCCACAGAGCAATGTCGAGCAATTGAGACAGCTGGCCCTGACTGTCCCAGCTTTGGGGTGCTCCACCGTGTCTTAACTATTTGGGGTGGTGCAGGCTTGGAGAAAGAGCTAGGCAATATGCACTTCAAGGACATGAAGATCTTTAGCCCAGGATGTGAGGCCAACATAAAAGGTGGCATGTTTCCCACCGCACACGGCCGAGAGAAGACGAGGCCTGTGTGGTCAGCAGGGGCAGGCTTGGGGGAAATGGGAGCAGGGGTCAAAGGGCACACGCTGCAGTTAGCAGGATGAGTCAGTCTAGAGAGCTAACGTGCAGCAGTAATAACACTGCTGTCTCATGCACTGGAAATTTGCTGAGAATGGATTTCAGGTGTTTGCACCAAGAAAAAAAAAAGACAATTATGTGAGGAGATGTACATGCTAATTAGCTTTACTATAGCAACCATTTCACTATGTATCGGAGTACCAAAACATGTTGTACACCTTAAATATGTATAATTTTTATTCTCTTCCCAAAAAGGCGAGGTCTGTGGTAGGAATGGCCAGTAGCTGTACCTGGACTCTGTGATTTCTACGATGGAAGGAATGACACTCCTGCCAGGTTCAGGCCTAACCTTGAAAAAGACTGGCAAGTGGCACTTTCTCTCTCTTAGGAACCAGCCATGACGCTGTGAAGAAGCCCACGTGGCCACATGGCAGAGGACCAAGGCACCTGGCCATCAGCCCCACTGAGCTCCCAGCTTGTCAGCCAGCACCAACTTGCCAGCATTGTGAGCAAGGCCTCAGCTGATGTCACAGAGGGCGGAGAGGAGCTGTCCCCCTGGGCCCAGCCCAAACTGAAATCGTGAGTGAATAAATGATGATTCTCGTTTTAAAGCACTAACATTGTGGGTGGTTTGTTACACAACGACAGACAACCACAACACCCCTCCCCACTTGCTCCATGCAGGCTCCAGTTCCTCAAAGGCCCCGAAGCCCCCGTTACTGGGTGAATGTTTGTGCCCTCCCCTAATTCCTATGTTGAAACCCTAACCCCCAGGGTGGCTGTAGCTGGAGACGGGGCCTGTGAGCAGGTGCTAGGGGCTAAATGAGGCCATGAGGGTGGGGCCCTAGCTCGGTAGGACCAGTGCCCTGACAAGAAGAAGGGACGAGAGCATGATCTCTCCACCACGTGAGGCCCTGGGGAGAAGGCGCCAGCCAGGAGGAGGGGTCCCCCCAGGAACCCGCCCTGCCAGATGCTGATCTGGGGCCTGCAGCCTCCAGAACTGTAGGAAAATGAACTTCTGTTGTTCACGTGGCCGTCTATGGCACTCTGTTGTGGCTGCCAAGCTGACAGATGCCCCCAGCCTCAAAGCCCCTGCCCACCCCTGCTCCTGCCTGGAAAGCTCCATGGACTTAATGCCTGCCATTGTCCCTCTCAGCAGCCGCGGCTCTACGCAGCGGCATCACTGACCGCCCTCCACACCCTCGGCCAGGCCTCCCCCAGCCATCCCTCTCTGAGCAGCCGGCTGCTCTCCTCTCCACCCAGGCTGTTCTGCAGCTGATCCTCCTGGAGGACGCTGCACCTCCCTGAACTCCGCACAGGACCTGCGCACACGTGCTCTGGTTTAGGAAAGACAGTGGCACTGCCCAGGAAGGTCAGAGCACCTTTGGACCCAGAAGTTCTGCTCCCAGGTATAAATGCCAGTGAAGCGTGGGACACGGCCTAGGGTGGTGTGCTCTCGGAGCCCCAAGCTGGAATGGGCCTGCATGTCTCAATGGGACAATGGCTGAATATGGCCCATCCACACAAGGGACACAAAACAGCCACCAGAATGCAGGTACCCTGGCCACCCCCAGCAGCCGAGTGAGTCACCCAGGCAGCCAGGCCGCAAACAGGGTGCACACTGCACTTTACGTAAAGGAGAAAAATGAGGAAAATGCAACGCCTCAGCTGAACGTGCCCCTGGGGAGTGAGACTATGAGGCTGAGGAGGGACACGACTGTCACAAAGTCAGGGCACTGACAGTCACCCCAGGGAGAGGGGCTGTTGTCAGGGGGGATACAAGTGCTTCTGGGCTGCTAGCAATATCCCATCTACTGACACAGGGGGTGAATACAGACATCTCCACTACATGAATCTTTAAACTGTACACACACATACACATATGTATGCGTATACACTGGATGTCTTCTGTGTGTCTATATCATAATTTTGAAAAGGAAAAAAAATGAGCAATTGTCCAACGAAGTGATGGATTATTATTTTAAAAAGGAGAAGAGAGCCCCCACTTTGCTCCTCCCACATCCAGGCCCCTTGTCACAGGTGGACGCCCCCAGCCTCCCCTGCCGGCGCCCAACCCCCAACCCCTGCCCTGACAACTCGCCAACAGCAAATAAGATCCAAAGCAGGGAGTTCCCAGCGATGTGTGCTCCAGCTGCCTGAATGGAAACCCCTTGTTCTAGAAGGACATTGGACGCCCTGTCCAGCAATTCCAAGTGGGCATCGGTGCCCACCACAAAGCCCCCTGTGCTGGCAGGTGATGGAAGACTGGAATGGCCAGCAGAAACTTGTGCTGTCTCCTTGCTCCAGGGGACAGGGACAAGGAGCAGACAGCTCTCTGTCAGCGGGACGACTCTCCAAGGCCATTCTCAGGAAGCCTGAAGGAAAGCAAGCTGTGGACGGGGAGGAAGGGTGGTCTGGGAACGACGGGAGAGGGTGTTTGTTCTCGCTTTGTTCTCCATTTCATCACAGCTGTGCGGGAGGAAAGCAGGCAGGGCAGGGTGTGTGTGCATATGTGTGAGTGTGTGCGTGTGCATGTGCATACCTCAAGCTTCATCTCCATCTCCATCTCTCCTGGGGGAAGCCAGATCCCCTACCTGTGAGCGGCCCTGTGGAGGGGCCCACATGGTGAGGACTTGACGCCTCCTGCCGCCAGCCACACACGGGCGATTACAGGTAGATTTCCAGCCCTGGGATGAGGCGGCCACAGCTGACATCCTCACTGACCCCACGAGAGCCCTGAGTCAGAGCTGCCCAGCCATGCTGCCCCTGTGCTCCTGACCCACAGAGACGAGAAAATAAACACTTACTGCAGTAGCTGCTCAGTGTCGGGGTCATTTGTCACCCAGCAGGAGAGAGACCCCTCCTCAGAGCCTCTCCGCTATCCCCCCGCTTGGCAGCTTTCACTCAGGGCCCCTGGAGCCATCTCACGTCTGTTTACCGTCTCTGCCTTTCTTGTTAGGAGGAAGCCCCCGTGAGGACAGGGGATTTGTTAGGTTCACTGTAGGGTCCCCACATTCCAAGACAGTACAGAGGCTCCTTGACAAATGGCTGAGGTGCAGCAATGCGGCAAAGCAGCAGCCCCATCACTCTGACGTCCCGTGTCTGAGAAGCCAGAATATGACAGGGAACAAGCACGAGCCCTGAGTCAGTCCTTCCTGGTCCCAGCCCCAAGCAGCATGAGTCACCCAACCTGTAGGAGCCTCGGTTTGCTAGTCTGTGGATCAGGGATGATAGTAACAGCGGGAAGTCAGGCCAGTGTGCACTGTGGAGGCTAGGTGCTCTGAGAGCCAGTGCTCCTGGGACAAAGAGGGAGCTTCCTGCTGTCCCCTATTATAGCACAATAGATAACTGAGCCTTCACGGGGCCTTCGGAGGGTGAAGGTACAACTGATCATGTTGTTCACTCTTGTTTCACTTCTCTGGTGGACCCTGCAGGCTGATTCACTCAACATGTGTGCCGAGCCCCTCCTTCTGTGCTTGGCTACATGGGAGTCTCTGGAAAAAACTGAAACCTGCATCTCCCTGACTCCCTTGCAGCCAGGGTTCTGCCAGTGGCCTCAGCTCCTCTGGACAGATGCCTGCCCGAGATTTAAAAGGTGGAAGTGAGCCCCCCAAGGTGGTGGAGGATGGGGCTCCTGGCTGGCAGGGGTCAGAGGGTCCGGTTCTCCCACAGCAGCATGCTCCAGTGTCTGGGCCTGAGCATCACAGGCAGTGGGGTTTCCACGGCAACAGTCGAGGGCGGGCTTACTGATTGTCCAGGTGACTGTTAGTGTTGTCCGTGGCCATGGGGCATCCAAGCTTGGTCCCCTGGTGGTCCTGGCATCTCAGTCCTAGCACCCATGAACAGATTCCCCTCTGCTCGAACCTGAAAGAATGGATTCTGTCGTCTGCAACTAATCACTGAGACTGGCACAAGTTCAGATTCTGAAATCACCTCTATTGTTTGTCTCGTGTGAAAAAAATACAGGAAAGTTTAAGAAAAATAAGTAAAAATCTTCTATAATCCCACTGCCTGGAAGTAATCACTGTAATATTTTTGCATGTTTCCTTCTGGACTTTGCCTTCTATCCATTTTGTTATATGGTCAAAATGACGGTTTATGTCATCCTATGCCACCTTTGCTCACTCAGCAGGGAGTGTAAAAGCGTCCCAGTCACCTTGTCCACGAGGCCTGCAGCAGCTTTCTAAACTAAGTCAGCTTCCTCTTTACCCACTCTTACTTTTTTTAAACCATATTCTTGAGGTATAATCGACATGCAAAAGCTGTGCAGATTTAACACACACAATTTGATGACTTTGGAGATGAGTATTCATCTGTGAAAGCATCACCACCGTCTATGCCATGAACGTATCCATCACCTCCAGAAGTTTCCTCCACCCTTTTTATTTATTATTGTGTGTGTGTGTGATAAGAATATCTACCATAAGATTTACCCTCTGAGCAAAGTTTTAAATACAACACCCAGCACTAGTACCCAGAGGCACAGTAGCTCTCCAGGACATGCTCACCTTGAGTAACTGACACTGTACCCTTTGACTGACACCTCTCCATTTCCCCTTTCCCCAGCCCCTGGCAACCACCACTCTACTCTCTTCTTCTGTAAGTCTGACTGTTTTAGATGCCTAGAGTAAGTGGTATTACGTAGTATTTCTCCTTCTATGTCTGCCTTCCTTCACTTAGCATAACGTCTTCCAGACTCACCCAAGCTGTTAGAATGGCACGATTTCCTTCTTTTTTCAAGGATGAATAATATTCCATTATGTGTGGCTAGTGGCTACCATGTGGGAACTCACAGTTCTAAAAAACAAACTAAACATCAAGAACAATTGCCCCAGGACAAATTAAGACAAATATCAAACGATCTGCAACCCAGAACAAAATAGGGACATTAAAAAAGCCCTAAATATTAAGGACTGTGGGCCTTATTCTTCGTTCATCCAACAAGCATTTATTAACTACCTTCTATGAGCATGTCATGGGCCTCAACATCAGAGAGGACACAAACAGCCCGGGACAGGCACATCATATTTCATTTACTAAGTACAGAATGAATTCAAGGCAACTCGAAATTGAGCGTCAAATAGCGTAGAGAAGGCTAACTCCAGCCTCTAGTGGCTGTGCTTCAAAATTCCACTTGCAAGTCAAACACACTGCACATAAAACGCATTTCCCCACAGCGGCAGTTTGTAGAGCATGGTTAGGTGTTTAAATTGGCTCCTAAAAGTTGACTGGACTCATAATAAAACTGAAATATTACAGAGTTTCAATTTTAAGTCTAAAATCAAAACTATGAGTTTTGTTTTTCCAACAGCATAACATTTGAATAAACATACTCAAACAAGTTTTTAATGGACACACGGTCCTTAAGGCCTTCAGCAGGGCTGACCAGGCTTAAAGCTCAGCCTTATTTGAGCCACTGAAAGTCTAAAAGGAGGAATAAGCTGCAATGCTGACCTCAAAGCCAGATGCACTGTGGGCCTCGGCTGACGAGTGCTCTTCAGCCCAAAGAGGAAACTCTATTTTCAGACTTTCTTCCTCTCGGAGTCAAAATACTCTCCCTCTGATCAAGAGGTGAGATGAAGAGGAAAACAGAAGTCCTGACAACAGATGGGGGATGTGGATTCCTAGGTGGGGATGAGCAAGTAAGGGATGCCACAACATAAAGGGAGAGGCAGGATACAGCAGAGTGAGTCCCAGAGCCAGCAGGGGGCCAGCCTTGCTTGACTGGGGAAGGGAAGGCAGAGGGACTAAGAGTAAGAATAACGGGGCTGGAGGGAGGGTTGGTGCTAGGGGTACTGAGTATTTAGGGACAAGGAGAACTGAAAGGAGAGGCTCAGGATAGCATCCTCATTTGAATCTAAAGGTCCCATTTAAGGGCATTTGAGAACAGAAACCTGCTGCTGCTAATGATGATGGTGATAATGGTGATGACAGATAGCACCCAAGAGTTGACATTTACCATTTTCTACATAAGACAAACTGTTCAAAGTTATTCACATATATACTGTTATGTAATCCTCATTTAAGGGGAAAGGTCTCCATGCAATGGAGAGTTCTGAACAGAACCCTGAGGAAAGAGTCGGAGAGCCAGAAAGGAGGGGAGGGGGCTTGCCAAAGAAGGAAAACAAAACACACTTGTTGGCACTTTAACTTTATCCAATATACTCTGTCAGTTTTAACAACCACTCCTTTCTTATTCGGTCTCAGACCAAATAACTAAGACTACACCTGTCTTTCTAAAACCAAGAGCCAGACTCTCACTGGAGGCTCAAACAATATTTGTAGATAACGATAATGACACGCTTTTAGAGCCCAACAAACCTGAGTTCAAGTCACAGTCTGAGGCTCTTAATAGTTCTTAACCGTTAGTAGTTGACCTTGGGCAAATTATTTTTTAACCCTTCTGAATGCTGTCTTTATCATTCTCACAAAGGAGAATGAGCTAAAAAAACTATCAAATGTCCTAAGTATCCATTTGCCCACCTCTCAGAAACCCACTCTCTCATTGCCAGAAAGCTCCACAGAAAGCAAAATAATCCCTCTCCCAAAAAAACAAAAACAAAAAATCCTCATCACACACCTACCCTCGTCTTAGAAATCAGGAGAACTCAGCATGACCCACCAACAGGAACTAAGATTGGTACTGCGACACTGTGCCCCTTTCTCACCCTCCAAATGTGAGAGGAGTCACAAACAGAAGCTGTGCCCTGCTCCCTTCCGTAAAGAAAGCCCAGCCTGACTCTGGCCTCAAACTGCACCAAGCACTCCTGAGGATGCAGAGGATGTCTCAAATTTACCTAGCCCTCACAAGGTGATAACAGCTACCATCTACCATGCATGCAAAAGATCCAATTGGAAACTGAGGATTTCAAAACAAAGTATCTAAATAGCGTCAGGATGGTCTCCGTGAGGTGGGTCATTTACCAACTCTCTGACTCCTTTTCACTCCCAGGAACATCGGAGGATCCATGATATTGGAAAAAATGGAGGTATGAACAATACAAACTAACAAACAGCACAACATTCCCCTAAGTACTCTGGCTCTGGAACACGTGACATTCACAGAGGTTGTCTCTCCAGCTCTGGGTCACCCAGAGCAGTGCAGCCTCATCTACTCACTTGCAGCTTGGGCTTGGCTAGAAAGACCCCATCACGGTGCCCATGGCGTGCAACCGTCCAGCTGCACAGGGCCCCCACAGGCAGAAGGGCCCCACACTTGGTTGTTGTTGCTGTCTTGAAATTCTTGACAATTAATCATTATTAATAATTCTTAACAAGGGGACCTGCATTTTCATTTATATTGGGTCCCATAAATTACGTAGCTGCTCTGGTACTGCCTGACTCAGAAGAGGAGTTCAATTCACAGCAGCAACTTGTCAGCTGTGGGGGCAGTCGACACACCAGGTGGCTTAGGGACAGAACTAACAACTAGTTAGAAAACAGACTAGTTTTCATCCTTGGGAAGGAAGGACTTGACCCCACACTACTCCCTCAAAAACAAAAACAGAGTGGTGATTGCAATTCCATTTGAAAGATGGAATAATTAAGCCAATTAAGCCTAATTTCCGCTGGTTCCATTACCCCAGAGGGGGAAGCCATCGGGTGCTCATTTAGGGAGACACTAGGTGGTAGTGCTGTTAGTTCCAGCCACCCAAGGAGGGTTGGGTTGTGAGGCAGCGCACAGCAACCACTTCCAGCATAAAGGAAGAAGCACAAGGAGGCACACTCACATCAAGGAGTCAGTCACCCTAAGTAGAAAACGCAGGACATGAACGAAGGTCAACACCCAGGGTCAACCAAAAATTCAGTGAGGAGAAGCACTTCCGTGTGTGTGTTTCACATAAAAACTGAGCATCTAAGATTGCTTTTTTAAAAATTAGAGACTTTTTTAAGAAGTAACAAACCATTTCTAAATTCTTTTTTCTGGTTAGGACAATTCTTCACAGGAAACCAAAACTCTTATTCTAACACTTAAGGAAGTAAAACTGCTATAACTGCTTTCAATTCTTTAGTTTATCTAAAGATTTCAACAAATGGCGGGGGCACGAAGTGCAGACCCTCCCCCGCTGCTGCAAATGCCCCGAACACCCCAACCCCCAAGGAAGGCAGAGCCAGGGCTCCCTGTTACGCCCGCAATTCCGGAGAGGAATTTCAAAAGTCAGGTCTCTAGCACCATCAGGAAACTTGGCTAACAACTTGAGAGAGAAAAGCCCCTGACGCTGGAAATCTAGGGCCAAAAACAGCAAAGTCAATCAGGTAAAAGTCAACCAAGTTAATCGCAATGAAGCCATTCAAATTAGCTTTTCTTTCCAATGGTTCTAAAAAACAGACACTTTAGACAGGGTCCCATCCATTACCTGCCATATTCCAAAAGTGCAGCATGGATTCGAGATTCTTCATCAAGCAGCTCCTCTGCTCCCTGCTGGCGTTTGTATTTCCGACGGGGCTTGTAAACATCCTAAGAAGTGGAGGAGACAGGGCAGGTACTGCGTGTGAGAAGGCTCTCCTCCTGAGCTGGCTGCCAGATGCGTCCAGTCAGGCAGGGAGCGAGTCCTTCCCCATCACGGCGAGCGCGCAGCTCTCCTGCGGGTCCACAGGGCGCACTCAGGGTCACTGCCTTCAAGGAGTCTGCTCCTTTGACTTCCATACAGGTAGAAGTATTTCCACCCAATCTATTGTGTGCCAACTTTGTTTCAACTTGGCGGGTTTTTTTGGTCCTATGACATTTTCATATTTTATGTAGTCAAAGTTATTAATCATTTTATATCTTACTTCCTATCCTAGGGATTGCGAAAAAAATTCTGGTATCTTACTTTTGTAATTTATATTTAGCTCTTTCATCCATCCAGATTTTCTTTTTTTTGGTACAGTGAAAGGTAGGGATATTTTTTCCTGAATGGAAAATTAAGAATCCCAGCATTATCACTGTAATAGTCATTCTTCCCTGATTTGAAATGGCATGCATATTTAACACAGGCCAATATTATCCTCTTCAATTGCTCTTGCTTTATGAGTCTCTATCATGTCTCCACTGTCCTTTTTCAAATTTCCTGACTATTCTTACACATTTTCTCTTCCAAATGAATCACAGTATCAGCTTGTCAAGTTCATTATGGAAAGCTATTGTTTTGATTAGTATCACCTCAAATTTATAGGTTTCTTCGGGAAGAATCAACATCTTTATAATATTGAGTGTTGCACTGACAAACAAGGTTTCTCTCTCTATTCAAATCTTTTTTATTCCTCAATAAAATTTTCCAGAAAAAATACAAATTTTGCACAGTCACTACATATCCAGACCTTTCCACCACCCAGCGTGGCAAACCAGTTCAACAATCACAGACATATATATGTTAACCCAGAATCCTTACAAAAAAGTCCTGAAATGGCAAAGGAGATGTCAATTCTTAGGCTCTAATACAAGAAAAGGAGAGTGGATACAAATCCTTCAGAGATACATATCTTTTTTTATAAAAGTGTTTCAAGGTTTATCCTCAAAAAGATGTATGAAAACATAAAATGCGCTATAAATTTTCACTGACGTTTTAAATTACTAGAGTGTGATTTATTTATAAATGCAGAAGAAAATATAGATCTATTTTGTGTAGGACACCTTCTGAAACTATATATCTATATATATATCTACATATACATCTCTTTTATATATATATATCTTTTCTCTTTCTGTCTTTCCCTATCTTCTAAACAAAGCATACGGCATGTAACAGGTGCTCAATTAATGTTGGTCTTCACCTCCAGATAACCTGGTTTGTCATTCTACCCCAAATAAATGTCCTTGTTGACTGCCAAGCTAGCAGTCAAATAATACCTTAGTAATATTTTCTCAAGGCTCTGGGTACAAATAGGCAGCTGTTTACACAACCAAGTTATTCCATTTGTTTCTGGACCTTTTCTTCTCCACCACCAGAGTTCAACACATCTAATCTTTACCCGGACAACACCAAGACAAGTGTTACTGTTAGGCTTCTCCAGATAGTGGCATTTTTATTCTAATTAGAATTGTTCCCCCCTTGATAACTCTAGTTAATTTTATTATTTTACTTTTTATTATGAAAAGTTTCAAACATACAGAAAAACATTTGTTCTACAACACATACTACAGAATCTCAACAATTTTGTAGAAAAGGAATGGAAAAGAGTCCGGGATGATGCTGAAGGTTGTTCTTATAATTGCTGCCACAAACATTCCCTAGTTTGCTGCTAGTGTCTACATGAATAGGAAACTATAAATAACATAAAACAAATTTATAGGGAAAGGAAAATATAATTAACCCATATGATGTCACTTACTGTGTATGGTTTAATTGAGCTCGGCTACTGTAGCAGTGCCATATAATTGAGCTTAACTGCTATCTTCCTTAGTTACCACAGTCAACGACCTGAGACAGGAAACTGGATTCTACCAAAGAAGACTGACTCCAAAACGAGAGCATACTGAAACCAACAGCTACAAAGACCTTCTATTCTGGCAAACAATGACAACGTTGGCCATTATGTAATTACTCCTTATACTTTAAAGCACCCCATATGCACCTCACCTTTTGCATTTTATAATTACTCTATGAAGTACAGGCAAGGCAGATGCTGTTACCTCCACTTCACTACTGAAGAAGCAGAGATTAAATAATTTGTCCAGGATCTCTAGAATAGTATCAAGCGTAGCCCTGGGTACCCTGGCTGCCAGTCCCAAGGTTTTTCCACTACACTAACTTGCTTCTGGTGGGCATTCTAGTCCCCCACCAGCCATTTCCGCTGAGCCCCCTCACAAGACTCACTGCACAAGGTGAGGCTGCCACATGGATCGTTACAATGGTTTGCTTAGGGACCTAAATGTTATAGAGGTTTCCAGGCCAACTGTAAAAGAACTACTGCCGAGTCACCCTTCGCAGCAATAGGAGGCAGGAACACTGATGTCTAGTCCCATCTCTGCCACTAACTAGCTCTATGACCTTGGGAAAGGCAGCTCCTCTCATTGGGCCTATTTCTTCATCTGTAAAATGAAGGTTGGACTAACAGATCTTGAAGGATACTCCCAGTCTCTCATTCTTCATGTTCTTTTAATCCTGCAAAGACAGTGACGTGGTAACATAAGTCCATCAATAATTTAAAGTCTGTGATTAATTAAAAAAATGCTTTACACTTGATTGTGTTTTTAAAAAAGAAACAGAATCAACTTATCTTTTGCCATTGATAGTGGGAGCAATAGTAATGGCGATCATTTATTGAACGCTGGGTCTGTGCCAGGTGTATACTGCTCTCTATGTGCTGCTCATTTGCTCCTCGCACCTACGAGGGTAGCTATCCTTGTTTTCCTTGTACAGATGATGAAACAGGCACAGAGAGGTTAGACAGCTTGCCCGTGGGGACAAAGGTGGTAAATGATAGAGGCAGGATCACTCCAGAACTGGGACTCTGCAAGGTGTTTGATACCCCAACTTTGACCACACGTCATGGTGGGTTCTGATCATTTGTCTCAGTAGATGCTAAAGGACACATGCATGGGATTAAAAAATTAAGGGGAGTCCTTTGTAAAGCAGAGGTTCTTGCACTGTGAGAGTCACACGTCTCTATTTAGCAGGTTCACCGGTGAGAGCAACTGCTCTGAATCACATCCAAACACCAGGGTGAGGGAGTAGGAGAGCACAGCGCCATGGCAGTGTCTGCGGCAAAGCCCTGATTGCTGCCCCTCACAACTCCTTTATGACCTAAAGGAGCAGGCAGTGAAACAGTCACTACCAACTTGGCATCCTACACTCCAAAGCTCCAGTGGGCCAGACCACACCCAACCCAGCAGGAAGCGACACCCCTGAGTTGCCTCCACTGACCTCAACAGCTCACTGTCACAGGGCTCAACAGGCCAAACCCATAACAGACACGCCTCAGCCCGGGAGCCCCGTGAACAAACTGGCTTCCACCTAAAGGGGCTCCACAGACGTTTCCAACACCAAGGGCAAAGTCCTGAAAGATCCCATGAGAAAAAGTTATAACTGAGACAAATACATTTGTTTGCTTTTTCATTCTCACATTAATAAAACAACAACAAACAGAACAAAGCCCCTGGGGACTGAGCGAAGGAAATGATGAGAGATGGACGGACGGCGATCATTTCTGAAGAGAGGAACATGTCTATAGACAGGAAAGTTAGCTGGGGAGGCAGATTTCTCCAGACACCCCAAGCCTTAATTCTTTTCTCTTCTCTTTTACATGAGCCCTGCAGGCATGTCTCTGCTCTGAGGTCCAGCACAAGTCCCGCCTCGGGTCTCCTTGAGTCTGTACCAAACAGTATAACTTAGTAAATAAGAATCAGGTCACTGCATTATATATATGAGCCACAGACGGCTTCTGGATGTTTGCTCCAAGGTTTATTTCTTCACAGCAGGCTGAGACCTGTTGGCTCAAAAGCCTGCCAGTGCCAAACTCAAATTTTTACACAGCCAATTGTCTTAAACATGCCCCAAATAAGCAGACTCTTAGCCACTTACGGTCTGGGTACATTGCATACTCTGTGAAACTGCACCTAGCACGTGCTAACCATGCAGGATAAGTCCTGGGGCAATAAAGAACCCAAGCCCTTCAGACACCTCTAACCCAGCGACTTCCCTTTGTGCTGCTGAGCAACATCACCTAGACACTGAAACTTCCTCTGTGATACCCCGGGGGGGGGGGTCCCTTCTTCCCTTCCCCTTCTGGATGGTGGCCCCTGTGCCTAAGCCTCTGGATGGCCACACGTTGTGAGAGACTCCCTCACTGCGCATGCAAACCTGTCAAAGCACAGCCCAAATAAAGCTTGTGTGCGCTACTGCCACCTTGTGGTCCCCAAACCCCGAATCTCTTACTGGAATGTCCCTGCTTTTACTCCAGCTCCTGGAATGTGGTCTGGCACACAGTGAGTGCTCAATTACTATTACTGAATGGGAGCCTGGCCCCATGGCCGAACAGTTAAGTTCGCGTGCTCTGCTTCGGTGGACCAGGTTTTGCTGGTTCGGGTCTTGGGCACGGCCCTAGCACTGCTCATCAGAGCCAGAATGACCTACAACTAGAGTGTACAACTATGTACTGGGGGGCTTTGGTGAGAGGAAGAAGAAGAAGAAAAGACTGACAACAGATGTTAGCTCAGATGCCAATCTTAAAACATATGTATTATTGAATGAATACATGGGGTCAGACAGATAAGGTTTTAGTCCCTGCTCCAATACTCACTACCTGTCTGATTTAGGGCGAGTTATTTTAAGCTCTGGTTTTCTATCTGTAAAACAGGTATAAGTAAAGTTATTGTGAGGATTAATCAATCAATATACTTAACGGTATCTGACAAATAATAAAGGATAAGACATATATTTTTTGCATATTTTTATCAGACATCTGCTGAATGAAGAGGCCCTCCTCACAGAATGCCCTACGGAAGAACACAGTGGAGTAGTAATTTTAAATGACCTGGTTTCTTAGATGATCCAGTAAGTTCAGCAATGCATTTCCTTTCAACTAGACTGGAAGCTCTAAAAAGTCTTGTTTTTCCCTGTCCCCTCTATTCTCATACACAATTCTAAACATTACCAAAAAATGCTCAATAAATAATAAATGAATATATCTTTTGGGGTTTTGGGTCAAAATTCACAGGTACTCTCTACTCAAGGTTAAGAGAGAGTAATAGACTTCGCTGCACAGGACAGAGACTTCATGAACATGGAAGGCTGACAGCTCAAAAAGGAGGAAGTAAGCTATACAGCAGCACACTGAGACAAATGAGCGATTATTATGATGATGCAAAAGTGGAAGGTGGTAAGGGGAGGCTTGTCCTGGGTGGCAACAATTTCATTTTCTTACGTCCTTTGAAAACTACCACCTCTTATGAAGCAAGCCTTCTGCAAAGCAGCTAGCCATTCTGTGAAAAGGAGGTATGGAGAGGACAAGAAAGTAATGTGAAAATTAATAAACAGAAACTTCATTTAAAATGGAGTCAGGAGGCCAGAAGAATAAGCTCTCATGCCCTACAATGATGGCAAAGCCCAAGTGAAGAGGACCAGCTCTTCTTGCCCAGCAAAAGCTCAGCCAGTGAGAGACTCTCAAAACTCGGCCCATGGAAAGCCAGTACACTGTGAACTCTCAATTCCTCCAATAGACTCTTTGTTTACAACAGCCCTCCCCACTTCCTCTTCTCTATGAATGAGTTCCTCCTCCCTTTGTTGCTCTGAACTTGCAAGGGGCTCACTATGGTTGTGGATCCTGAATTGCAATTCTCTGTTGATCCTGAATCATTTCATTGGAACTGTGCTGTTCAGCCTTCGGCCCCATTCCTTTGGAACTGGGCTGTTCAAGTGGAACTGGACTGTTTAGCCTTTGGATTAGGATGTTCCACTGGAACTGTGCTTTTGGCCTTCAAGCTGACCCCCGCCACTCCCCCCCCCCCACCCCGGATTAAGCTGTTCTCTTAGAATTGTGCTGGCATTAAACCTGCAGGCTGTTTAGGCTGTTTGAACATATTTTGAGGCCCCCTGTGTTGCACAGGGACCCTGGCTGATTTTATATTTAAAAACCATAGTTCTGAGCCAGCCCTGATGACCTAGTGGTTAAAGTTCAGCGCTCACCACTGCAGTGGCCTGGGTTCACTTCCCAGTTGCAGAACCACACCATCCATCTGTCAGTTGCCATGCTGTGGTGGCGGCTCACACAGAAGAACCAGAAAGACTTACAACAAGAGTATACAACTATATACTGGGACATTGGGGAGGAAAAAAAAGAGGAATATTGGCAACAGATGTTAGCTCAGGGTGAATCTTTCCCTGCCAAAAAAAATGTAATTCAAAGATAATCAAGTTTAAAAAAATAAATAAAAAAAAAACAAAACGTAAGATTCCCTTCATATGCCATATGTAAAAACAATAACAATGACAACAAAAAAAACAGTCCTCACTCATTCACGTTTCTAACTAAATGGATCAACTTAACCAAAGGTAATTTAGAACACCAATGGCAATTATAGGGAACTTTTGAACTCTCCAAACTTACTTTTTTTAAAACCAATCAGACAACCATAGCTCCATAATTTCCAAAACTGAATGCAATACCTATTTTGACTGGTCTTTTGAGGCTTCCAAACATTATCACAAGTCTAAAATTGCCTCTTTGCAAAATAAAAATTTAAGATTAAATGAGGCAAACAAACGATTAAAGAAAGATAAATTGGCTTCCCAAACTTGACATTCCTCTTTCCCGGCTTCTTTGTCTCAGGCTCTGCCAAGGGTCAAGCATGGAAATTTGTCCAGGACTTCCAAGCAATAAACAACATTGCTATCCCCTGACATCCTGTTGTTCCTAACCCTCATATGCTACTAACACCCATTCTCAGTGGAAGTAAGTCCTTTATGTAACTGGTTTACGCACTGTGTTCTTAGTGTCTTCTGGTTGATGAAGCTAGCTGGTACCTTTTTGCCTTTACTTGGGAAGGAAAACAATTCACCTGTACAGTAACACCTCAGGATTTTACTAAGAGTCCCCATTTCTCACGAATCCTGAAAACTGATCTGGACGATAGAAAGTTCCCTAGGGGTTCTACTTTGCTGCAATATGTGGGCCATCTGCTTCTTTGCTCATCTTCCCTTACCTCCTCACAGGAAGACGGCATCCGATCACTAAAGCTTTTAGCCTTTAAGGGACACAAGTCACTAATGAAAAATTGTAGTTTGCCCAAACCCAGGTTCGATATTTAGGGAATCTGATATCAGAACAAGGGCTACACCTAGATCCAGATAGGCTTCATAGTATCCTGTTTCCAAAACCCAAAACTAAGCACCAACTGTGAGGTTTTCTTGGGTTAGTTGGCTACTGCCAAAATTGGATTCCAAATTTCTCTCTTATGGCCAAACCTCTGTATGTTTTACTAAAGAAAAACCCCAACCCAATTTTATGAGAAGACTAGGATGACATAGGCTTTAAGGCGTAAAGGAGAGTTTAACGAACCCACCTGCCCTTGGACATCCCAACTATCAGATTCCCTTTTTCCTTTTTGTATATGAATAGAAAGGGAATGCCCCTGGGGTACTCACATGAAGAAACAGAGACCACCATGGACCCATAGGGTATTATAGCCAGCAAGTGGACCTTGTAGCAAGGGGATATCCCCTTCTCTTAGAACCAAAACTGCCACTGCCCTTTAGGTCAAGGCCACCAAGGAAACTGTGGGATCCCCTTCAACTATCTTTGTACCTCATGCAGTAGAAGCCCTCCTGAATTCTCACCACACTCAACATAGTTCAGCCAGCTGCCTCATCTCCTATGAAATCCTTTTGGTAACTGCTTCTCACGTAACTCTATCACGTTGTAATAAACGTAACCTGCTACTCTTCTCCCCTCCAGTACCAACAAAGCCCCTCGTGACAATTTAACACCGCCAGATCACCTCCTGACCCCTCATGACGATCTCAGGAAACTCCCCCAAGTAACATCAACTTCTCATGGTTCACTGCTGGTTCTTATTTAAAAGGCGACAGTGGCCAACACTGTGCTGGGTATGCTATTGCAACTCCTTTTGATATTGTTCAGGCAGCACCTTTACCTACGGCTTCTTCAGCCCAACAGGTCTAATTATAGGCTATAACACAGGCTTGTACTTTAGCCACGGGCAAAACTGCCAACATTTACACTAATAGTAGACACACTTTCAGAGTAAGCTTATGATTTTGGAATGTTGTGAAAGAAATGGGGCTTGCCTACTTAAAAATGGCCCCTACATTCAGAAATTATTAGATGCTATACTTTTACCTGCTCTTTAGCTATTATCAAGATACCGGGTCATTCTAAACTTGACTCTCTGGAAGCAAAAGAAAATCACCTTGCTGAAACTTCCACAAGGAATACTGCCCTTAAAGGAACCAACAGCAGCCAAGCCTTTGTCATGATCCAAAGGGATATTACCCCAAACGATAACTTAGCAAAACTCGCTAGAGAAGCCTAACAATTGGCCTCAGAAGAGGAAAAAGAGTGGAAATTCAACAGTTGTTGGTTTGATAAGAGAGGAGAAAGCTCTGGTTCAAACTAAATACCAACCCAGTCCTACCACGGACTCTAGAATTCCCCCTCCTAAACAGTGTACAAGCATTTAACCACTTGTCTATTGACAAAGTGATAGCATTCATGAATCAATATTGGTGGGGAAATAGAAACAAGGCCACAAGAAATGCATACCTCACTTGTTCCACTTGTCCAAAATATAATCCAGGGAAGCCTCTTTGTATTGTTCCCAGATGTTTTAAATGGTCTAACGAACCAGTCGAGGTTTGGCAAATGAATTTCATCCAACTTCCCCTGTCTCGTGGATATAAATTTGTTTAATCATGGTCTGTATGTTTTCTCACTGCACTGAAGCCTTCCTTTACAGACAGGCTAATGCCTCTTCTGTAGCTAAGATCCTTTTGGAAAGGAGATCCCACCTGCGGAACTCCTCTGGAACTTCATGATGATCGAGGAACCCACTTTACCTGTCAGGTACTTTGCAACACGGTAAAGGTTTAATAGATGCTAACAAAATGAAGCACGTTCTGGTAGAGCAATCTTTTCACGGTGTGCTCCAGCGAGACCAAGACCTTAAGCATCACACCTTGCAGCCTGGAGATTCCATCTATTAGAAAAGACACCTCCAGAAGGACTCTCTTCAACCTCGCTGGAAAGGCCCCTATCAGGTACTGCTAACTAACCCTTCCTCCACAAAACTCTTGGAATAGACTCTTGGATTCATGTGACACATCTAAAGAAACCACCAAACCCTTACCAGACCTGCACATCATCTGGTGACTTGAAAGGAAAGATTTCCTGGAATTGAAGCAGATGACATCTGATGAGTCAGCTTTCCCAAGATGTCCAGACGAGGCCTGCCGGGACTTTGTCTGCCAAACCTCTGATGCTGACATAACGCTTCAGATGACCTCCAATGCCTATGATCTCGATAAGATATGGACTTAAGGAAGCAAAAAACCACCCTGAGAGTTCTCCCTCCGATTCCTCCTTGTTACTTGAATGTGACCTCAATAGGTTTCCAGTCTGTGCACTTTCCCTCTGATGTGGGACATGACACCCAGGAAAATTCCTTACTTAGCACCAGGAATAAAGGCCGATAAAATCAGGAAAACGTCTCAATCAGCGATGCTTTCAGAGAAAGTTCTTGATCAAAAGAGAAAAATGTGAAAATTAATAAATAGAAACCTCCTTTAAAATGGAGTCAGGAGGCCAGAAGGGGAAGCTCTCACACCCTACAACAATGGTCGAGCCCACGTGGAAGAAGAAAGACTTCCTCTTCTTGTCCAGCCAATGAGAAACTGTCACCGCCAATGAGAGAGTGTTACAACTCGGCCAATGAAAAGCCAGTACACTTTGAACTCTGAGTTCCTCCAATGGACTCTTTGTTTACATTAGCCCTCCCCACATCCTCTTCCCCTCCATGAAAGAGTTTCTCCTCCCCTTGTTGCTTGGACCTTGCAAGTGGCTCACCATGGTGGAAGATGCCTAACTGCAATTCTCTGTTGATCCCGAATAAACTCATTTTTGCTGGAGAAATAACTGGCTGTCTATTGTTTAAAGTCAACACCAACACATTTCGAAGAAAAAAGCAGAAGCACTGGGAATAATCCCCAGGAGAAAGAAAAATAAGGCCTAGACAAAGAGAATACCCCAGGTAATGAGCTCAAAAGTTAAAGTTCACAACAGCCTTTCAGCCTGGTAATCTGGTAAGAGGTACTAATAGCTTTAGGCATAAGCCCTGACCCACTTCCACTTCATGGAATGTATCCTAAGTAAATAATTAAAGATAAAAGAAAAAATTTAGCCATGAGGATGTCCTACATAATAGCCAAAAGGAAAAAAAACAAGATATAAACTAAGCTAGTAAATTAGTACCACACAATGACTGGTCTACAGCCAGTAAAAACGATCACAGCCACTACAGCTATGGAGGTATATTTACTGGCATGGAAAGGTATCTTCAATTACATTGTTAAGCAAAATGAGCAAACAACAAAACAGAATATACAGTATAATACCATTTTTTCCGCTCTCTAATTTTCTATATTGATAGCTGTAACTCTGTATTTCATGCTTAGAATAGAAGTGATTATTCCTGGCTGGTGGTATCATGGGTGATTCAGTCTTTGTACTTTTCCTCCAATATCTAGTTTTTTATCGTTATTACTAGAGTACCAGTACAAAAGAAAAACAAGCTTTTTTAAAACAAAAAGTCATGCACCAGAAAAAAAGCCTGGGCTACATAACCAAGGATGAATGCAAAGACTGGAATAGTCCTATAAGGATGGCTAAAGATAAGAATAAGCTAAATATTTTAAAAGACATTAAAGTGTTTAATATTGATTTTTTTAAAGAGGTCATATCTAAACAAGAGTAAGTAAAAGCCTACTTGTTGAGGAACAACAGTATCATGCTAATAGATGAAAAAAGAAGACAACACAACAATCTTCCCTTAGCATCTATTGTCCAGCTGGACAAGGGGTCTTCAAATAGGAAAAGTCACAGGAATTAGCCCCACAAGGAATCGAAGTGGTGGTGGGAGAGCACCCAACCACTCTGGATGCGTCTGAGTCTCCGGGACCCAGAGGAATAATTGCCCAGAGTGTGGAAATGTCAAGAACATTACTACAAAATTGGGGCCAGCAATATGTGAGAAATCAGAGACCACGTGAACAGGGAGAAAACTGGAAAAAGCACCAACATCTGTTGTATTTGAGGAGTCAGATATAAAATCAAAATCTGGCTGCCTCTTCCTAGCTCTGCAACTATGTAGGCATTTTACTAACCTTTCTGAGCTTCAACTTACTGATTTCTAAAATGAAAATAATAATATAGAACTCCCTGAGTGTTGGTGAGGAGTCAATGAAATAACGTGTATAAAATGCCTAATTAGGTGTCATGCACCTAGGAGGCAGTCAGTCAATAAATAGCAGCTAGAGACATTTTTTTTTTTTTGAGGAAGATTAGCCCTCAGCTAACTGCTGCCAATCCTCCTCTTTTTGCTGAGGAAGACTGGCCCTGAGCTAACATCTGTGCCCATCTTCCTCTACTTTATATGTGGGACGCCTACCACAGCATGGCTTGCCAAGTGGTGCTATGTCCATACTCAGGATCCAAACCAGCGAACCCTAGGCCGCCAAAGCACAACGTGCGAACCTAACCGCTGCGCCACCAGGTCGGCCCCCAAATACATATTTTATTAGAGGCTGGGTCTAGAAACCAGGCACCTGTATGTTTGGCCATATTTTAATCCTCAATTTACCATTCATAATTTAAATTTGAGATTCTAGATTGGTCAATAAGGAGCAAGTTACAAACACTGATGAGGCATCTGAAGGGCTGTACTGGGAAAAGGCTAGAAGGAGAAGACAACTCCCTTCAGGGCCTGAGACTGGTGAAGAGCCACAACCCCTGGCCATCTAGGAAGGATTTCATTACCTTTACTAAAGGAAGGATTTTCCTTGGGGACAGTGACAACAAATAACAAACAGCAAGCTGCTCCACTTCTTACACTGATTCACAAGAATAAGCCAGGAACACGCAGTGCAGCCCTGGAGTCTCTTGCAAGCTTCTGGGACTCTTATTTCCAGGCTGCAAGGAAGCACTCGCAAAAGGGAGGGGCAGGAGGGATGGAGGTTAACAGCAATGCAGATCAGTTAAGAAACCTAAGAAGACAGAATCCGGAAGTGAGAAGTATTTTCAGTAGATAGGGAAAGAAGAAAACAAAGCCCAAAGGCCAGGTCTGGCCTTTCATAAAAATTCTTTATCATTCCTGCTACAGATGTACTGACAGACAATTGAGGAGTAAGTTCACACATAAAAAGAGAAAAAAACTATGCAATTTGAACTATTATCAAAGACACTTGCAAATATTTTTCCGCTTTTGTTTTTCTTGATATTATTTTCTCATTAGCTGCAAACACCGTTTTCTCTAGAAGCTCACAGCATAGTGGTTACAAGAGTTTGCGTGCAGTCTCCACCATCACCAATGTGACCTTGGACAACATACATAGGCTATCTGTGCTTTAGGCTCCTCATCTGTAAAAAAAAAAATACTCCTTTTTCCTAGGGTTGCTGTGAGGCTAGATGAGATATATATAAATGCTTAGAACAACGTCTGGGCACCAGATTTTTGTCTTTGTCTCCTTAAATTCTACACAGTTACATTACCAAGCAGAAGATTTTCTTAAAAACTCCACTACAAATGACAAGAAGAAATAATGTGTCTCTAGAGGCCTGAAATGTCTGATAGGTACAGAGAGGCCAGTCCCAGTTCCACTGATAGGATGACCGACAGCTATGCTGGCCTTCTATTCTCGCTGATAAGGCTGAAAACCATAATGTTTTCCCACTCACCATGCACGGCTCAGAGTGAGATTTACACAGGAAGATATTCAACTAAGCATTCATTAAAAAAGTTTACTTTTATTTTCTGTTTTTGAATAGGTGATACACAGACTTGGTATAAAATTCAAATACTCGAGGTTTATAGGGAAAAGAGAATTTCCCTTCCTCTCCCGCCCCAGCTCCCAATTCCCTGTATCAGAGCTAATGCTGTCATCTGATTCTCGTATCTTTCCAGAAATGAAGCATCATTTAAAAGAAGAGAAAGCAACAGCATATCCAACCAAGTGGTTATTATTTCTAATGACAAACGCTGTCAGGAGGAGTCTTTAATAGCATACAAAAGACTCTATACTGGGGGGCCGGCCCGGTGGCACAGCAGTTAAGTTTGCATGTTCCACTTCGGTGGCCTGGGGTTTGCTGGTTCGGATCCCGGTTGAGGACACGGCACCTCTTGGCAAGCCATGCTGTGGTAGGTGTCCTACATATAAAGGAGAGGAAGATGGGCACGGATGTTAGCTCAGGGCCAGTCTTCCTCAGCAAAAAGAGGAGGATTGACAGCAGATGTTAGCTCAGGCCTAAGCTTCCTCAAAAGAAAAAAACAAAAACAAAAAACTCCATATTGGTAAGTGAAAAAAACTACAAAATTATATTTAAAGCATAATTCTATAAAAATGCACATTAAAAATATGAAAGAAACATGTCCAACCATCAGAAGTGGCTGCTTCAGTCTTGTGAAATTAAGGTTGAGTTTCTTCCCTTGTAGCTCTCAACCTTTTCTAAAAAGAACACTTTAAGGATATTCTAAACTGAACACCTATTTCATAACCAGGAAAAAAAATTACTCTGCTGTCATAGCATGTCCTCTTCTTTTTGTTACTTAATACTGCCACCAAACTTAAAATTGTATCTGGCTTCAGAGCCTAACTATCTTAAAGGTTTTCCACTCTTCCTATTTCCAAAATGGAACAGGGGAAAAAATACGTATGACAACTATAAAGCTTCAAAGACTTTTTTTTTTTTTTTTTTTATTAATGTTATGATAGATTACAAGCTTGTGAGATTTCAGTTGTACATTTTTGTTAGTCATGTTGTGGGTACACCACTTCCCCCTTCGTACCCTCCCCCCACCCCCCCTTTTCCCTGGTAACCACCGATCAGATCTCCTTCTCAATATACTAATTTCCACCTATGAGTGGAGTCATATAGAGATCGTCTTTCTCTGACTGACTTATTTCGCTTAACATAATGTTCATCGCAGCATTATTTACAATAGCCAAGACGTGGAAACAGCCTACATGCCCAGAAACTGATGACTGGATAAAGAAGATGTGGTATATATACACAATGGAATACTACTCAGCCATAAAAAAAGACGAAATTGGCCCATTCACAACAACGTGGATGGACCTCGAGGGCATTATGTTAAGCATTATGTTAAGACTTTTTTGTTTTAAACAAGCACTTTATGTCTTTTATCATCAAACGACTGTTACTCTTTTCACAATAATCACTTTGGGAGACCACACACTTATTCTTAAAGTGAAAAACAGGCAAAATGGCATGATGTATTATTTTCGGAAGAAAGAGAATTTGCACTTTGGCACTGAGGCTCCACTCCCATCAGTTCAGGTAGGAAGGCTGGGGGGTGAGTGGGGGCGGGCTGACTGGGTTCTGCTGGGCTCTGGCCCAGAGTGTTCTGAAAAGGCCCGAAGCTCCTCTACCCCTTGTGCTAGAGAAGTGGGCACACACATACAGATTCCCAGAGGTTACAACAGGCTGCGCATGGTGACAGAGGCCATCCCAGAACATTCCACAGAAGCTACTCTTTCTCCAAAGCCACCATGGGGGCAGCAACGTCAATCTACCCTCTCCAGGTCAGCATCTCCTCTTTGGAGCTACTCAAAGTTTATACCTGCACTGGGACAAACAAGGAAGGGCTATGAGTTTGGAATGTTTCTCCCTTCAAACCGAAACTAAGAAAAACACTGTGCAGTGGTCGTGGCAAGTTCTCCCCATGAACGCTGGGTCCAGACAGCGGGCACAGAAGGCAGGGCTTCCCTCACACTCCAACCTGACGCCAGCTCCTGGGCAGCCCCAGCAGACGGAGCCTCAGGGAGCAGGGCATTTGTGACTAAACCAAAGGGTTGTCTGGAGGCTGTGAACCTACGTTCTTCTCTTACACAGGGACTCGGACAGGGGAACTTACTGAGAGGTCAACAACAGTCTTGACGGCCTTTTCTTTTCTCTTGAGGAAGTCATCATCCTGTAAGAGAAAACAAGGAATAAACAAATCTTGTGCGAAGACTGAAACGCACTGGACTGCTCAGACGTCTGCCTATAAACCGACTTCCCGTCACTACCTCACCTGAACAAGTCTCAGTTTTCTAACAAACTGGAATACATTCTGCACGAGAAAAAGCTACTGCCTCTGCAGCTGGCTCCAAAACAGAGCTCTATAGTCAGAGAGAAAAACAGGGACCACTGAGTGCAGTGATGACGACAAGTATTCTCATTAGAAATCCTTACAAGCTCGGAAGCCTCAGGCAAGTTACCTAGCCTCTGAGCCTCAGTCTCTCCATCTGTAAAACAGGGACAGAAACACCTATCTCAGGGGGCCATCATGAGGATTAAAGAGTAGAAGGCAGGTGATGTGCTGGGGCTAGAATGTAGTAAGCATTTCATAGTGTCCAGCTATTGTTGTTGTTGTGATTACCTTTCAACTGTTACTCTAAGAATGTTCTAGGCAAGTTGTCTCTTGAGAAGCTTTATATGACTATAGAGAAATATACTCATGTTCCTATAATTTAATAAAAGTTCTGGATCAAGTACCAAAACTGACAGAAAAGGACAAAACCATAGGGCTTTCCACTCAGTGCCCATTTAAAGAGGCAGTTCTAGTGACCCAGGAGGTCCAGTCTCAGTGCTGCCCAGGCAGAGGCAGACATGCCACACGGGGGTGGGAGTGCAGGGCAGCCTGCGCTCACTCCGCTCCTTCTAAGTGTGCACCCATGCTCTCAGCTGGACAAGAGAAGAAAATGAGAACACTGACCTCAGGGAGACTGTAGGTCTTCTGGAACTGGGACACAGAGTAGGAGCGGATGTAGTCACCCATCTCTTCTTTTGTTTCTATAGCTCGCTTCACCAGTCACTACAGAAGAAAGTTAGGAAACGTGAGCCGATGGGGTGAAACACCACTGCGGTGAAGGCCAACTCAGAGATGGCACCACTCGTGAACCCAAATCACTGTCCTTGAACTGACCAAGTGACGACAAGCTATCAACACACACTGTCCTATAGGAAAAGCAACTGGCTTAGCGTCTGAGATGCTAAGATCCAGTGGGACCTAGAGCTGAGCAGCTGTGCAGGAGGAGCCTCACTTCAGAGCCTCAGGCCTCAGTTTCCCTCTCCATGTAAAGTGAAACTGAGAACGTCAGTTCCTTTCACCTCACAGAGCTACTGTGGGAGCTAATGAAACCACATGTACTAGAGTGCTTTGTAAATACCCGAAACATAACACAAATGCAGCTATCCCCACAACCACCTGGTTCTAGCGATCGATCTCAATGTCATTCTTTTTCCTGCTTCTTGCACCACAGACCAGAGAAAGGGGAAGAACCAGAGAGAACCCCTAGCATAACCCTCAACTGAGAGATGAAAAAACATCCCCAACATATTCAGATGTGAGAACAGGGTGTACTGAGTACACAGCCTTGGGCTTCGGGTTAGCTTGGCACTCACAACATTCTCTCTCTCAATCCGCACAATGCTACAAGGTGGCTGGTACTGGCCGCGATGACAGAACCTGAAGCTCAGAGAGACTACGTAATTTGCCCATTGATCCACAGCTAGCAAACCACAAAGCTGGGCGTCACAACTCACAGGCTCTTCCACACCAGAAGGCTGGACATATGGGCTTCATTAAATGTTTCCCAGCTCTTTTGGGATGATATGCAAAAGGAGGAGTTTCTCCCTACCTTAAACTCCAGTTAATTAAAACACACACACACACACACCCACACCCCATAACCTGTGGAAGATTCCGGTGCTCTGAGGGTAAGAATGCAAAGTCAAATAAGAGCCTTTGTTGTCCTCCCCTGGCTCTTCATTCAATTCCTGTACTACTGAAGAACATTATGGAGGGGGTGCCATCTGTCAGGCTTGCCATTCTCTCTCCAGAGAGAGCCACTACATGTCAAAAGCAGTTTTTGGACAGTAGTTGTGTTTCCCCAAGAGCACAGCCACACGTGGCAAGGTTTAGCTGCCTAGGAAAGTAGACACGTGGCATGCTGCATGGTGATCCCACAGGGACAGGAAGAAATGCTTGATCACGGAGGGCAGCCAGCTCCAGGAAAGGACACGTTTAGGAAGTGGCTGCCCAGGATAGGGGCGGCTGCAAATATCTATATAAGGAACATTCTTTTGTTGTCAGCATCTTCCATTTATTTCCATCACTCCACTCCACCCCACCTCCAAACAACCACCTCAGGCACGGACAAAGCCAGAAGCAGGGGCAGAGGATGAGACCACACTCAGAACTACGGTAGCTCCTAACTCGCACCCCGACCCCAGCACCACAGCCCCAGACAACTAAGGAGGCGGACACTTGCTCAAGTCAATTTGTCTCTGCTTTGCTTTGGATCCAGAGATCCAGTTTCTGGCCTTTCATATTTGTTTCCTTTTCCCTTAATCAGATCTACCCAGAATTATCACTTGGTGGGATGCTGGAGAGTGTGATCAGATAAGGAAGGCAAAGCATGTTGAGTCATAGGATTCCCACAGACAATCCAATACTGTTTTGGAGTTCCCAGCATGAAGGGCTGTGGAGGGAACCTCTTGGACAGCCAAGCTCTGCCACAGCTCCCTGGCATTCGAGAAAAATAGCTACCCTCACAGGATACACATCCCACCTGGGAGAAAAAGATGTGACCTAGAATACCAATGGCTGGAAGTTAGACCCGTTTTTCTCCCGGCTGGCATTCGGAGTGTGTTACTATAGCTTTGTAAACGGTGTGAACATGGGGATGAGTCTCGAGCCCGGCACAAGACGACGAGTTCAATGGTTCCCAACTGCTGGTCCGTGACTATCCTTTCACTGGTCTCCAGCAAAACATGAAAAAACTAGAGGCATGTGGTAAGCTTTTCAGGATGCTAAAGGTATTCAATTTGAAGGACTGTCCTTTATTTTAAGATTGGAAGTTAAATGGCTTTTTAGGAAATGATAGAGAAACTAAGAGCAGTTACTTTTAAAAAGGCCCTTGCCTGGCAAAATAAAGATGACAACCGTAGGTCAACCTCCATTTTTGCTTTAAAATTTTACTGGTCCATGAAATTAAGAAATCTGGTAACCAGCAGCCTAGGCTCTCACATCCAGACAGGAAGCCCCCCAGCATTCAACTCACAACACGGAACATTCACAGACACTCCAAATGCCCAAACCAAATGCAGAAGATCACTTCCTTTTCACCCTCTCCTCATATCTAGACTAGATTCTTTGCCCTCAGAGTTCTAGCACGGGGCTGAGGAAGGTCTAATCACTAGAGATCCAGGCTTTGCGGGAAAAGGCAACAACTTCACAGAATGACAGTGTTGGAGGTTTTAGTAATAACACAGGGGCCCTACCTCCTAGTTTCAAAAAAGGATCAGGTACCGTCCCTCTGTACCAGACAAAAAGTCTAACAAAGATACAAATCAAATTCTGAGTTAAAGTCTTGAAATATTTTGCTGTGTACACAAACAACTTCTGGGATTCTTTGTTCCTTCGGTTTGTCGTTTTCTAGAGCTCATCCCATACCGTAGTAGGAGAATCATTGGCGCAGGAGTCTGGAGCCCAGAAGTTTAGTACTGGCTCAGTTACTGATAAGGAAGAAGGATGAGATTAACATTATTGAGGGCCTGTGCCGAGTTGACCTCTTTTGGCCTTTGGCTCTTTGTCTGTAAAGTCAAGAGTTTAGGCTAGCATGAGTTGCTCCTAACCAGAGATGTCCAGGAGTTTCTTGAGTGGTTTGGTTTGAGATTTTTGTTTGTTAAAATGTTGAAGCCCAACCCCAGACGTGCTCAATCAGAATGGCAAAGGCTCTGGCAGTGGTTCTCAGCCAGGGCAGTTTTGCCTCCCAGGTGGGGTGACCAGCTCATCCCAGTTTACCCAGGACTTGACCAGTTTTAACATTGAAGGTCCTGCATCCCATAAATCCCACCTCTGTCCCAGGTGGCCTGTGAGGATTGGCCGCATATTTTGGTTGTCAGAACTGGGGGCAGGCTACTGGCATTTAGTGGGTGGAGGTCAGGGATGCTGCAGAACATCCCATAATGCGAAGGACAGCCTCTCACAACAGAGAATTATCCAGCCCACGATGTCCATAGTGCCCAGGTTGGCAAGACCTGGGTTATAGCCAGGGTGTGTGTGGGCTGGGGAGCTCACGGGTCATTCTGCTGCCTTCACCTGCTGCAGGTCCACAGCACGCTCGCTGTGTGGGTTCACTCCAACACTCTGTGTCTCTACCTGACTCTCCTCAGTAGTCTCTTTAGAGTTAAATTAACAACTCTTTCAACCGACTTCAAATTCAGTTGTTATTATACTAAATGTTTTCACTTTTTATTTCAGATTTCTTAAACATTTCGTTTTTCTCTGAACTCTCTCCCAACCCCGCCAGCCTTGCCATTTTCATTTCATACAAGTTCCTTCATTGTACGTCCTCTCCGCCCCTTCTTATTCTGTCACAGTTTAGGCTCTGGGCTATAAGGTACACCGCCGTCAGCGGTGGAGAAACTTCAGAAGTGCAGGGTTGTCGTCTTTATATATAGAAATGGTTGGGGATTTGGCTTTTCTGACTGGAGGAAGCTCTTCTAAGCTTGACTCCAACCCAGTGGTGACTTTAGCCAGCAAAACTAACTTAGGCAATTATAGCAGGATGCTGTGAGTGCATTTTAGCTGACCTGAGAATAGCTCTGGCCTTCTCTTTCCCATCTGCTCCCTTTCCATCAATTCTAAGTGAAAATTATCTCATGATGATAATGAAGAATATTGTATAATGTAGAACAGTGGTCCTCAAAGTGTGGTCCCTGGAATGGACCAAAGGCATCCTGGGAACGTGTTAGAAATGCAAATTTTCAGGCCCCACCCCGAACCCAGTGAATCAGCAACTCTGGTATTAAGCCTGAGAATTTGCATTTCTAACAAGAGCCTGTTTCCTCACATCCTTGTTCACAAAAGTGTTAAAACAATTTTGACTTTTGACAATGATACAGAATGGATGGTATTTGAGTATAAACGGAAATAAAATTACTGAGATAAGCAATCTGGGTTCAGGAAGCCCTCTGGTGATTCTGACGTGCTCTCAAGTTTGAGGATCACTGTTACAGAAGAAAGAGAACCACACTGGAACCTCTAACTCATTGGAGATTTTCCCACCGCCTTCACTGCCCTGACCACCAATGGTTGCTTGTGTTGCTTCAACTCCCTGCTACTTTCCTGTAATAAAGTATCCAACAAAGGGGAACGCCTAAGGAGCTGCTGTGTTCTACGCAAGCCCAGCCTGATGCTATATATTTTCTGTACAACTCTGTGAAAAAAGTACCAATAGCAGCCTTTTCCTATTACAGAAGTTGAAGCTGAGCAGGTGACCAGGTGACCAAGGTCACACAGAGAAAGGAGGATTTGAATCCAGTTTGCCCCGATTCCAAACTCCATGCACTTAAAAGAAAAATCAACACTTTTTTTTCCTGTAACTCATTTTCATTTTAAAACTTAGTTTCACTATTCAATATGAGAGAATTTTAAAATAAAATAAATAATTTTAAAATCACCTATAAGTCCATCACTTAGAGACAATCCTTACCAATATTTTTGGATTTATCCTTCCAGACATTTTTTTACATATACATACATTATAAAATACATAGATTTTATAAAACCAGGCTGCTGTGTATACTATTCTTTAATTTATTTCTCTTAGCAGTATATCCTGGTCAATAAATCTAGTGGCTGCATATTATTTTATTGTTAGGGTGTGCCAAACTTGATACATTGTTGAATGAATTTTTAAATTTATTATTAATATTTTATTTCTTATATTTTTATTTTTATAGTATTTATTAAAAATTTTTTATCTGTTGCTGTTCTTAATGTTTCTTAATTTTGCTGTAAGTGATGCTGCAACGAACTTCCTTCTATCTATATTTATAGAGAGGATGAGTTCCTAAAGGTTGAATATTTTAGTCAATGTGTGTTTTTATGTGTTTGTATATATATTTTTTTAACTTAACATACTGTCTATTGCCAAATTACCCTCAAGAAAAGATGTTACAATTTACACTCTCACCATAGGGTAAAAATGCCATTTTCCCTATACTACTACCAACATTGTGTATTATCATTCTTTTTAATATTTGCCAAACTTATAGGTAAAAACATGTTTTTATGGGCATTTTATTGTATTAGAATGAGAACGGTAGTATTATTTAGGACAATATATCCAAATATAGATATATGTTTAAAATTATACATTTCAGATATACTTGGAAGGGAAAGCCATTAAAATATTAGTTTTATGTTGTCTTAATGAAAATCAATGTATTTGGCTGAGAAGTGGGGGTGGATTTTCCCAGGCCAACGAGACCTAGAGGAGAGGGACTGCATGTCTTCCGCACACTGAGAGTCAGCGGAGGTGGCAGAGTTGAGCCAAGACACCATGACAATGAGCCCAGGTAGAAGCTGAAGCAAAGGCCGTCCTGTGCCCACAGCCCCCCACCCCCACCCCGTGCCCCTGGGAACACAGCCCTCAGTGTATGGATGGTTGCAGAATGAAAGACGGCGGATGAACAAACCATCTTGGACTGGCAAATACCATCAGGAGTAGAGTCACATCTGGTCTTGTTTTCACCCCTCAAGGAGGACCTGGGAGAAGAGCTGGGATTGAAGGAGTTTTACCTCCTCCTCAAGAGCTTCTGGGGACTCTACATGGCTCCTGCTTTGGCAAAAACTAAACCTGGAAATCTAATGTTTGTGAATCCATATTGCCACACCTGCTCTACACGTCCACTTTACAACCATGGTGAGACTTATGGGCTGGAAACTCATCGTCCAGGTGTGAGCAGACTGGTCCTACAGGTAAGGGTAGCATCCTGCGGCTTCAGCTGCCTTCCCTTCACCTTGGCGTTGCCCAACAGGGTTGAGCGCGTCCTGAGGAGTGGGGAGAGTGGAGCCAGAGATCAGCAGTCTTTAATGTTTAATTTGCATTTATTTGCTTACTGGTGAGTTAGAACACCTTTTCCTATCTTTTTTAGCCATTTGTATTTCTTCTCTTTGAATGGACTAATCGTGACCTCTGCCTGCTTTTTTCCAACACTTTGTTTTGAAGAAATTCAAACATGCAGCAAAGTTGAAAGAATTTTACAGTGAATACCCATCTATCTACCACCTGGATTGTACCGTTAATATTTTATTATACTTTTAGTCTGTTTGTATTTGGAATTTTGCTTTTTTATTTGTTACAGCTCTTTATGTATTAACATTAACTCTTTATTATCATATGTTCCAGCTCCTTCTTGATTGAAGGATTTCTCCAGTTTATTTACTTCCTCTCTTTCATACTTCTGCATATGTTCCTCTCTTCATCCTCTATATTGGTTCACTTTCCTGCCTATCAAAATTCAGGACCAATTGTCTGTTCAGCAATTGCAGCTGCTTCTATATCATCAGGAATTCTGTGTTTTAAGTGAAACAGTATACCAAAATGCAATAATAACCTAATCTACTCATGAGATGAGGCCTGGTCTAAGCATCAGGTGTTCTGGACTAGACTGACATTGGGCTTCACCATTTTGGGCCTGATTTCACTCATCCAGAAAATAACGAAACAGGAGAAGATAGCCTTTATGCCATTTTGTGATATTAATAGAGAACAGACTGAATAATAGTGGAATTAGCTTTTATACCAAAGTCAGACCGTAAAGTGGAAAATTTATATAGTTAAACTTTCCCTAAAAAATCCGTTAAATCACCCAAAAGTACAGTATTAGTATCTCTTGAATGACTGTTGATGGCCATCAATGTTAAGTTCATTCTGGCCATATTTATGTGCACTATTAAAGATTTAACATAATACTTCTAGTAAATCTAAACATAATTAATTGTTTCTCCAGAAACAGATTTTTTTTTCAATGAGGACAGGTGAAGTGATTGGCTTGACTTTAGGGGTCATTTTTTTTTTTTAAATAGGCAACATTTGGTTTCTTTTTTTTTTTTTTAAAGATTGGCACCTGGGCTAACAACTGTTGACAATCTTTTTTTTTTTCTTTTTTTCTGCTTTATCTCCCCAAACCCCGACCCTGTACACAGTTGTATATCTTAGCTGCAGGTCCCTCTAGTTGTGGGATATGGGACACCGCCTCACCGTGGCCTGACGAGCGGTGCGATGTCCGTGCCCACGATCTGAACCCTGGGCCACCGCAGCAGAGCACTCGAACTTAACTACTCGGCCACGGAGCCAGCCCCTAGGGGTCATTTTCAATGCAGGAAAACCCTCATATCCTACTCAGTAGAGTAAGATGTTCACCATGTGAGAGAAACCTGCGACCTGACGTCAGCTGCTGATGTGGCATGTGGATGTCTCCCATGTTGCTCCTCCTCCTGGGAATACACTCGGTGAGTGGAAAGTGGAACTGTGTCTGCAAGGGAGCTTTCAGATGTAATAGGATGCTCTATTCCCAAAGGGGCTTAAAAAATAAGCAGCTTTTCTATGTCATAGAACAAGAAGTCTAGGGCTTGAAGATTCCGGTTGGTCATTCAGGGCTGTATGTGATCTGTGTGGTTTTCTTTGCTTTCTCCTCATGAAGGCAAAATGGTTACAGCAGCTCCAGGAAACACAACCTCATGTGACAATGTCCACAGGCAGGAAGGCAGGCAAGTTTCTCTTTGAGTGTCTCTCTCCTTTTTTTTCCTGAGAGGTAAATATTTTCCTAAATTAGCCTAGCACTTCATTATTCATTGTGTGGAGCATGAACCAGCAACATCAACAACACCTGAGAGCTTTTTGAAATGTAAAGTTCAGACCCGCCCCCAGACCTCCTGAATCATGGTCTTCATTTTCCGTAGCAGTTGGACCATTTTACACTCTACCAGAAATGCATAAGAGTTCCAATTTCTCCATGTTCTTGCCAATACTTATTTTTTATTTTTTAAATTATATCCATCCTAATGGGTATAAAATGATATCTTTTGAGTTTGATTTGTATTTCCCTAGTGACTGTCATTTAGCATCTCTTTATGTGCTTACTAGCCATTCGTGTATCTTTGGAAAAAATGTATATTCAGTTCATTTGCCCTTTTTAAAATAAGAGTGTTGTTTTGTTGTTGAGTTGAGTTGAGTTTTTTATTTTAGATACTAGACCCTTATCAAATATAGGATTTGCAAATATTTTCTCCCATTCTATGGGTTGTCTTTTCGCTCTCTTACTAGTGTTCTTTGATATACAAAAGTTTTCTATTCTGATCAAGTCTAACTTGTCTATTTTTTCTTTTTTTGCTTGTACATTTGGTGTCTTATTTAAGAAACCAGGGCCAAAGCCAAGGTCATGAAGCTTTTCCTCTATGTTGTCTTCTAAGAGTTTTATAGTTTTAGCTCTTGTATTTTTGTTTTTGATCTATTTTAGTTAATTTTTGTATATGGTGTGAGGTGAGGGTCTAACATCATTCTCTTACGTGTGGATATCCAGTTGTCTCAGAACCATTTGTTGAAGAGGATGTTCTTTTTCCTATTGCATGTCTTGGCATCATTGTCAAAAGTCAATTGGCCATAGATATATAGGTTTATTTCCGGACTCTCTATTCCAGCGGTCTACTGTGTCTGTCCTTATGCCAGTACCACACTATTTTGATTACTGTGACTTTGTAGCAACTTTTGAACTTTGGAATTCTGAGTCCCCCAACTTTGCTCTTCTTTTCCAAAATTGTTTTAGCTGTTTGAAGTCCCTCGAGCTTCTGTATGAATTTTAGGGTCAGGTTTTCCACTTCTGCAAAAACAGCCATTGTGATTTTTATAGAGATTGAATCTGTTGATCACATGGGGGAGTATTTCTATCTCAACAATATTTCCATCCAATGCATGAACACAGGATGTCTTTTGATTTATTAATGTCTTTTAACATTTCTTCAGCAATGTTTTGTAGTTTTTATTTAAAAGTCTTGTACCTCTTTTGTTAACTTTTTTCCTAAGTATTTTATTCTTTTTGACGCTATTGTAAATGGAATTGTTTCTTAATATTCTTTGGATTACTCATTGCTTGTGTATAGAAATATAACTCATTTTTTGATGTTAATCTCATAACCTGCAACTTTGGTGAATTCATTGATTACTTCTAACAGTATTTTTGTGGATTCTTCAGGGTTTTCTACATGTAAGATCTTGTCACCTGTGACATTTCCACTTCTTTCTTTCCAATTTGCATGCCTTTAATTTCTTTTTCTTGCCTAATTTCTGTGGCTATAACTGTGATGAACAGAAGTGGTAAAAGTAGGCATCCTTGTCTTGTTCCTAATCTTAGGGAAAAAAGCTTTCAGACTTTCGCCATTGAACACGATGTCAGCTATGGGTTTTTCATAAATATCTTTTACTATGTTGAGGAAGTTCCCTTCTAATCCTAGTTTATTGAGTGTTTTATCTTGAAAGCGTGTTAGATTTGTCCAATGTTTTTTTATATGCAAGCATAATTTTTTAGAGATTTGCAAACAACGCCCAGAGATCATCTTATACCTTTCCCTATTTCATCTTCAAAACATACAATAAGAAAAAGAAAAGAAAGAAACTTTGATTTTCCACTGTGATTAACTTCCATTAGCCCTTCCTACAGTCATTAATGGAAATAATGGGTGGCGTTTGGCTGGGGAAGTTTTTAAAGAAAGACTATCTGAGAATTTCCAGGTTGTCACGGACTCAGTCATGGCAGGGTAAGGGGTGGGTCTGGTTGTGGAGACTTCCATAGCCCTGTATCATTTCACCCTTGATAAAGAACACTATGATACTGGGAGTTTCATATCTTGCCAACAGAGTATAAATGTTACTCAAAAAAGACAAGGACAAGCAGCGTTTTTGACTAGACGAGTTCAGCTGTCAAATTGCTCAGGAAAAAGAAACATCTCCACTGGACCGTACAGGCTTGACACAAGAGACTTGAAAAAGAAAAACAGAGAAAGCAAGAAAATCTTCCATGGCAAGAGAAAAGCAATTTGAATGAAGAGCTTCATAACACAAAATGTGAGCTTCTTTAAAGTAGCTTAGGTCCAGTTAAGTCTTTTTGTTAGTGTTTACGATGTTCATTTGTGCATGATTTAAATTTAATTTATTTTCAAAAAGATCTACAATAAAAAATCCAATAAGACCATAAACAAAAGAAATAGAACTACTTTATTAAACTCATTGCAAAGGAAGGGAAAAGAAGTAATACAAAAATAATTTCTGCAATTAAGAATTAAATATGAACCACAACGAGATACCCCTTCTTTCCTACTAGGATGGCTATAAAACTGGAAAATAAGTGTTGGTGAGGATGTGGAGAAGCTGTAACTCTCTTGCATTGCTGGTGAAATGCAAAATAGTGCAGCTGCTGTGGAAAACAGTTTGGTGGCTCCTTGAGAAGTTACACATGGAATTACCATATGACCCAACAATTCCACGCCTGGAGTATACCCAAAGGAATTGAAAACAGGGACTCGGTTACTCGCATGCCTGTATTCACTGCAGCATTATTCACAATAGCCAAAAGTGGAAACAACCCAAGTGTCCATGAACAGATGAATAGTTAAACAAAATGTGGTTTATACATTTCAATCAAATATCATTCAGCCATAAAAAGAAATGAGATTTTGACACTACAACATTGTTCCCGCCTGAGTCCAAGCTCCCCTCACTCCCCATTGGCATCAGTAGAAGTGTCACTCAACTGACATCCTTCCTCTGATTTAGTCCCAATGCTAACCCATCATGTAACTGCTGGTAAAATAATACTCCTGGGTCTGGCCCGGTGGCGCAGTGGTTAAGTTCGCACGTTCCACTTCTCGGCGGCCCAGGGTTCACCAGTTTGGATCCTGGGTGCGGACATGGCACCGCTTGGCACGCCATGCTGTGGTAGGCGTCCCATATATAAAGTAGAGGAAGATGGGCACGGATATTAGCTCAGGGCCAGTCTTCCTCAGCAAAAAGAAGAGGATTGGCAGCAGTTAGCTCAGGGCTAATCTTCCTCAAAAAAAAAAAATAATAATAATAATAATACTCCTAACCACACAAACTCAGGAGGGGGGAAGGATGGTGACACGTGGCGTGGCAGCCTCTCTCAAACTCCCATCATAAGGTGCCAACACCCAGGAGGAGGAAAGTGTAATTACAATGGAACAGTCAAAAGTTCATAAAACAGCTACACGTGTGGTGAAACTTGAGTCACTGGTTTCCTTTACAACAACGCAAAAAACAGTGGATTTTGTTAAATAAAATCGGAAGTAATTTTCAACCACTGGCATTAAGTATTACTATGAAATCTCTGCCCGCAAGACTCCAACAATTAAACAGTGTCACCTATACCTAAATCATGCCTCACTATGTCCATCTTCCACACTAATACACCTAATGGTTCCTCATCGCTTGTGGGATGGAGGGTGGAGGCTTATCTGTGGCAGCTTCCCCAGCAGCCAGGGGAACAAGTCCTTCAGGCCTGAAGGGGGATCTGGGTGTCAACTCTGATGGCCGAGAAGTAAGGAAAGAAAGGGGGAGAATGGAGGCAGAAGAGGAAAGAAGGGGGAGTCCATCGTGTTAACCTGCCGAGTCTCACTTGGAGCAGAATGTGACAAGGTAGTCACTCTCTCATGAGGGAGGGGAGCTGCAAGGAGGTGAGAGGACCACTGTGCAGAGCAGTGCAGTACCTTGATGGAAGGGCCCTCCGCTGGCCACTGGTGGAGCTGCCATTTGCACCCAAGGGTGTTCTCCTTCCTTCTCCACTCAGTTGGCAGGCAGAACCTCCTGTCATATCATTGTCCAGGAAGTATCCGGAAATACCAAAGGAAAAGTGGGAGCAAAACAAAGAATGAAAGCCTTGAAAGTCCTCTGCTTTCTCTGTAACCCTCAGAGACTGAAAGAAAAATTTCATAGAAAGAAAAGCATCCAGCGTGCAAACTGTGTTCTTAAAGGCAAAAGTTAAGTTTGCCTGAAGTACGAGTACCCGGAGACTGACTTTCTGCACAGCCCGGGAAAAAACTCGGACTTCTTCGCAAATTAAAAGAATGTGCCTGGAATGTGCCAGAATGAGAAATTATAAACATCAAAGAAAGCCCACAGAGGAGATGTGATAATGACTCTCCTACCACTCACAGGACATCACATTCCAGTGAAGAGCAAGATCAAAATGGGAGAGAGGCAGGGAGGAGAGAGCGGGGGCAGAAGTGAGCCCCGCCGGCCAGCTGGGCAGCTGGAAAGTCCTGCTCCCCGCTGCCAACTTCTGAAGCTCATGTAGCGGCCAGTCACCACGCCAGGGAAACAGGAAGGACCCAGGTGGTTCCTGCAGCTCAAGAATCTGAATTCACCTCAGAACCACCCCCACCGGGAGGAACCAAAGTCTGGGGCTTCTGGAAACCATAATCCTTTCTGCCCCCAAGGATCTTGGGCAGAATCGGAGCTTCATTTAGGAGCGTGAGGTGGGACAGTGAGTGAGGGGTTTTTCTTAGAATCTATACTTAAACTCATGCCTTTTTCAAAATATTTCATGCTTTTCTTGAAAACTTTACAGTTAAAACTCACCAACAAGCAACAAATTGGTAGGCTATTTCTTTATGGCTTTCTATATTCATCCTATACTTACATTTAACCTCTACATTAAACTTACCAAGTATCATCTTTTCTTGATCTATTTTCTAATCTATGCTTCTCTTAATGAGGCATTTCCTAACTGACCTTTCCCATTTAAGAGCCTTGGCGTTCTTGGATTCATTTTGTCTCTTAAGCGCTTTTCTCTTTTGCTCCTCTGGAGTTAGAAATTGCAACTATTGGTCAGTCTAGGGCTCAGGGTTCAGTTACAGGATCTGGGGCTAAATCCTCTGGTCCTTGCAGCTCAGAGCAGGTGCAGGATGTCCGTTGGCCTGCGAGGGGGGAGGGGCTCCTTCCAGATCTCATTACAGCCCTCCTCAAGTTTCCTTCCTGTGAACTGATTCAAATGCAGAACAAGTCAGTCTGCTGAGACACACACTCTTCCCTGCTCCCCCTCCTCTGGCCCACCTTATTCTGCTTCTATCCACCTTTCTGATGGGCGGCCAAGAAGTGGCAAGATGAGCCAGAGGGACTGAGACTGGGGAGGGAACAGTGCAAGGAGCCTGGAGATCAGTGAACTGTGCAGAGCCTTCAGCCGCCCACCTCCGAGCCACCCCGGGAAGTGCCCTGTTTGTGCAGGGGCCCGGTGGCTATTGAGTGGTCTTTATTATCATCATTGATGCTGGAGAACTTTCAGCTCCAACTACCTATTGGACAAATGCTCTTGGGTGTCTGGTGAGCATCTCTAACCAAAGGACCAGAAGCAAACTTGTGCACTCCCTCTCTCTTGCCCCTCCCAAATCTCCTCCATCTCAGTCCATGAGCTCCGTTCTTCTGGCGTCTGAGCCCCAAACCCTTTGCGTCATTCTTGGTTCCTCTCCCTCACATACCGCACATCGACATCAATGAGCAAATCCTGATGGCTATACCTTCAAAATATTCCAGAATTGGACCACTTCTCACCAGCTCCACTCCTGTCACCCTGGCCCGAGCTGCACCTATCACTGACTGCTGTACAAAAGGAATCGTTGGTTCAGTCATTGTTCATCCCCCAACTAGAATGCACGTTCCAAGAAGGCAAGGACATTAACCATTTTGTTTGTTCCTACCTCACCTGCACAGAGAACCATGTTGACACATAGTAAGTATTCAATAAATATTTGTTGGATGAATGAATATTCAATATTTTGTTACTTAACCTCAAAATATGTTTGGTAAATAGTTCATATACCTCCTGATTATTATTCTTTTTCAAAATTGACTTTGTTATCCTTATGTATTTCTAATTCAGATGAACTTTAAAAGAGTCATCTTGTCAAGCTTCACTGAAATCCTGTTGGCATTTTGATTAGAATTACTTTTGTGGACTTACACATTGGTTTGGGAAGACACGGCCTCTTGACCCAGTCACGTCTCCCTCTCCTACAACACTGCCTGTCTCTCCATTTCTTCAGGTCTTTTACATCCTTCCATCTAGTTTTAGAGTTTCCTTTATGTCAATCTTGCACTTTCCTTGCATTACTGAGAAGAATTCTATCGGTCATGGTACATTTTTTCTTTTAATTCAGCAGTGAATTCACTATGCTAATATTTAACCTAAGATATATGCATGTCAGGATCATAAAAAAAAGGCAGGAAGATCTTTATCTTTGCTAAGTTGTGGAACAGTTTCTATTACACAGGGATTATATCTTCCTTGAAAGTTTAGTAGAACTTCCAGTCTTATAAGACCGGGCCTGCTGTCTTTTGAGGTATAGAGCTTTGACTATCTTTTCAATTGTTGTTTTGTTTTGTACATATTTTAACAGACTTTGTGTCTCAGAGCAGTTTTAGGTTCACAGCAAAAATTGAGTGGAAAGTACAGATACCCTGTATATATCCGTCCTCCCCCCACGCACACACACAGCATACCCCACTATCAACATCCTGGCACCAGAGTAGTATATTTGTTACAATTGATGAACCTGCATTAACACATCACTATCGCCCAAAGTCCATAGTTTCCATTAGGGTCTCTCTTGGTGTTGTACACTCTATGGGTTTTGACAAACATATAATGACACGTATCCACCACTATAGTATCATACAGAGTCTTTTCACTGCCCTAAAAATCCTCTATGCTCTATCTATTCATCCTTCCCTCTCTCTTATCTCCTGGATGTCTCCTGGAAACCACTGGTCTTTTTACTGCCTCCAAAGTTTTGCCTTTTCCAGAAAGTCATATCATTGAAATTATACAATATGTGGCCTTTTCAGATTGGCTTATTTCACTTCAAATATGCTTTAACTGTTTCTCCATGTCTTTTCATGGCTTCATAGCCCAGTTCTCTTAGCACTGAATAATATTCCATTGTCTGCATGCACCACATTCATTCATCCATTCACCTACTGAAGGACATCTTGGTTGCTTCCAAGTTTGGGCAATTATGAATAAAGCTGCTAGAAACATTCGTGCACAGGTTTTGGGTAGACATAAATTTTCAACTCATTCGAGTAAAACCAAGGAATGTGATTGCTGGATCATACGGTAAGAGTTTATGTTTAGTTTTGCAAGAAAACACCCAACTGTCTTCCAAAGTGGCTGTACCATTTTGCGTTCCCATCAGCAGTGAATGAGAGCTCCTGTTGCTCTGCATCCTCGACAGCATTCGGTGTTGTCAGGGTTCTGGATTTTGGCCATTCTAATCGGTGTGTAGTGGGATCTCATTGATGTTTTAATTTGCATTTCCCTGATGACACACGACATGGAGCATTTCTCACACGCTTAATTGCTGTTTGTACATCTTCTTCAGTGACGTGTCTGTTTAGATCTTTTATCCATTTTTAATTAAGTTGTTTATTTTTTATTGTTGAGTTTTAAGAGTTCTTTTTATATTTTGGATAATAGACCTTATCAGATACGTCTTTTGCAAATATTTTTCTTTCATTCTATGGCTTGTTTTCTCATTCTCTGAATAATTTATGTTTTCCTAGAAAATAATTTCAATTCTTTTGGTACAAGTGTTTACTCATGTCCTTTGTATCTGCACTAAATTCACCTTCTTGGGTGTCTGCTCAACACACAGCAACGTTCACTGGTTAAGTACCCAGGTTAATTCCCAAGAACATGCACATTCTCCATTGGGGAGCCACCCTTCACCAGGATGCAGCAACACTATGCTTTGGGTGGGATTCACACACATCCAGCATCTGGATTAGTCCAATCAATGTAACTAACATGCCCACTGAAGTTTGGGGCCGATAGTCCTGCTGCTGGCAGCCACATTGGGATCAAAAGGAAACCAGCCTGAGGATAAAATTTACAGAGAAGGGCAGAGCTGAGAGTGTGACAGAAAAAGCGAGCTGGAGCCCTGAGCAAACCATGCCTGAAGGCCGTCTGACTCAAGAATCTTTAGTTTTTGCCAGCTCTTTTATTTTAATTTTTTGGTAATTAAGTGATTTTTTTATTTTTAAACTTTCAGACTTTCAGAAAAGTTACAAAAATAGCACAGAAAACTTCTTCATACTCTACATTCAGATTCTCCAATTGTTAACATTTTACTCCACTTCTCTCTCTCTTTCTCTGCTCATAACCTCTAAATACCCTAGTGTGTAGCTTGTCAGTCTCCCACGTTAGAATGATTCCTCCAATCAAGAAATGAACACTGATACCAATCTCCCATCCAGTCCATAGATCTCCTTCCAATTTCACCAACTATCCCACGAATTGCTTTTTCTGTTGGGCCCAGGATCCTGTTCGAGATCACACATTGTGTTTATTGTCCCGTCTCCTTGGTCTCCTTCCATCCAGAACGGTTCCTCGGCTGTTCCCTGTCTCCCCTGCCTTGAGAGTTTTAAGAGTACGGGACTTTCACTCCACAGGATGATCTCAACCTCAGGCCACTCGGGGTGTGCACACATGCAGACCCGGCACTACGTTCTTGGAATTAACTACAGAGACGCCTGCTGAGCTCTTCTCCGTGCATCGCACCAGGTGGCCCACTGTGTCCGCATCCCACCCCTCATCATCTGGTCAAGCTGGTGTCCGCCTGGTTTCTCCACAACAAAGCCATGGTTTTCCCTCTGGATTTGATTAGCACTTTGTGGGGAGGTAGCCCGATATTATGCCAATATTCTGCTCTTCATCAAACTTTCACCCACCAACCACAGGGTCCACTGATGGCTCCTGCCTGTGTCAGCCACCACTGTGATAGGTGCCAGCTGGTGATTATCTATTTCCACCAGCCCTTCTCCCTTCATTAGCTGCATTCTCTTGTAAGGAAGACCTTCCCCCGCCCCCACCATTGCTCACATGTGCATTTATTTGCTCGTATCCATATGGACTCACGGATTCCTAGTTTATTCCATCAGTTATATTCTGAAGATTGTGTGCTAGCTATGCTCACTGCTACTGGGGTATCATTGCTCCTCATTTCTCAGTGAACACGTGCATCCATCACTACGCACATACACACGTATCTATAACTATTTCCGTTAACTATCTGGGTAAATGCAATCGAAAGCCCAGAAGCTCTGTGATGCTTCCACCTCCACCCAACCCCCGGGGCTCTTACCAGCCTTCTCTCGTCTCAGGTTTCGAATCCCCTCCTCAGACAGTGAGAAAACTGGTTCCCATTCCCTTGACGTATTTACTTCTCTGCTCAATCAATTAACTCAATCAATTAGCTCAGTGTCACTAATCTTCCGGCCACTCCAGCCGCCTCCACACCCTTCCCCCTCTGTCCCAGTTCCTTGCAGCCTGGGAAAGGCCATGCCAACACCTCCACAAGGCACCCAGTCCCCTCACCCCCACCCTTCTCCCTCAGGTCAGACTCTCCACGCTGGGAGGGGCTGCAAAGGGAAGACGGAAAGAACAGAAGGATATGAAGGGAAGCTTCCTCTTTCAAAAGCAGTTTTAGGATGGGTTTCTGTTACAGGATAAGCCCTCATATCTGACTCTACTGGGACTAGTAATTGGGCCATTTTCAAAGAATTACTTTAAGTCGAGATCCATAAAACATGTTTCAAAAACCACATGCATGTCTGTCCTCCTTAAACCTTGTTTTCCTTCCAAAGCACAGACGCACCTGGGTTTTCCAAAACTTTGATGGATTTCTTCAGTGCGGGTCACCTTTCATGCGTAAACCACAGCTACAGGACATTGTCCACAATTTCCAGTCTCAGTGTCCTTAGAGTCATCCTGAAAGATGTTTACAAAGCTCTCTGAATACAAAATTATTCTTAATTTGTGTGCTGACGCCCCCCCCATCCAACTTTATACAACTCACTTGCCCTTACCCGATTTAAGAGCAATTGTTTATAGTGACTTGCGTTTATTGGGTCTTTCCAAGGCATTTAACCTAATTTTCATGGTAATAAACTTTCCTTTCACTCTTATTTCACTGATCTATACACTATTTAATTGCTTACAATAATAAGTATAAGCGGCACAAACTGGTTTAGAACCAGATACAACTGACTGACAAGCAGACAACTCAGCTGGCGAGAGCAGAAGCGATGATGTTCTAGAGCAGTCTAGTCCAGGACACTTTCTCTGTACGGGCCACGTGGTAAATGTTTGCAGCTTTTGCCGGCCATGGGGTCTCTGTAACAATTACTTAACTCTGCTGCTGCGGTGAGAAAGCAGCCACAGACAGTACAGAAGTGGATGAGCATGGCTGTGTCCCAAGAAAACTGTTTGCAAAGACAGGCGGCCGGCCAAATCTGGCCTGTGGCCACCGTTTGCTGCCCCTGTTGTGGGGAGCAGCCTCTTAGCTGCAGGCGTCCGTCAGCAGGTCGGGGGCGGGGAGCATTGGCAGGTCAGGGGACCTGAGTTAAGGGGACGTCTGCTGCCTTGACCGAGAGCTTCCCAGCACCCCGGCCAGGATCAGCACCTGGCAGCGGCCCACAGACCTTCCTGCGCTCAGACCCCAGGCGGCTCCTCGGCACTTTCCTGAGGACAGGCCATCTTCTGTTGTACTTTAAGGAAATCTTTTATTATGGGAATGTTCAAACACACAGACAAGTTGAGAGGACAGTAATGAGCCTGAAACCTCTGCTAAGCCGGGACACTGTATTGGGAGGCAGCCTGTGGAGTCACGCCCGCGGAGTCACGCCCAAGAGTCATGCCAAAGAGTCCCGCACTGCAGGTGAGGGCATGAGGCCGGGCCGCTGAGAGAACTGGCCCAAGGTCTCGGGGCAGCGGGGTTGCAGGGTGGCCTGTCTGGGTGGGCTGCTGAGAGGACCCACCGCTGAGCTTTCCAGGGACACCTGACCCCTTCCACCTGCTTCCCCTCCCCAGGCCTTTCCTCTCTCCTTTCTTCTTACCCTTCGCAAACACAAAAGGCCAAGCGCACACCCTGGCCCTTCAAGCAAAGGTCTGCGAGGTGGCCGTCGAGTGCAGTGGCCAAGAGGGCGCCTCCCAAGACAGACCACCCGGCCGAGCCCCAGCCTCCCACTGTCGACGGGGCCTCCACTGCCTCATCTGGGAAAGGGGATGGGGCTCAATTCTGCCTCAGAGGAGTGCTGAGAGGATTAAAGGGTAGGAAAATAAATCTGAAGCACTGAGAACAGGCGCTGGCACATCTTAAATACTTAATAACGTTACTAAAATGAGATAATGATACCGAAAGACTCCATACACTGGCAGCTGGTAGTAACAACATCTGGGTCTGAATATATGCAACTACTGTCACACAGAGTGGGCTACAGCAGGGAGGAGATCTGGCTCCTCGCCCAACTTGTAACCAGCTTTGTGACCATGGGTCAGTCACTGTCCTGCTCTGGGCCTCCAAGTTTACATCCATAACAGAAGGAGCTTGAACCATCTATCCCTTTTATGTCACTTTAGTCTGAAACCTGGAATCTGTAGCAAGAAGTTCCCACCCCACCGAGGGCCTCCTCAGGCCCTTGGGCTTGTTTTTCATTAACCTAACCAGCCGTCAGGAATGCAACCGCTTACAGGTCAAACATGGCAGTGGCTCCCCTCCAAGGTCCCCATTCTGGTCCCCACACCCGCCTCCAGGGGCAGGTCTCCACTTCACTCACCACAGGCCGTTCTCTGGCCCGGGTGACTTAGATGGGACGGCTGCCCCTGCAGTTCAGCCGACTGTTAGCTGGACAGTTCCCAGGGCACTCAAGTGGCCTGGAGAAGCCACCAGCAGCTGAGAGGAGGGCAGCCACATCTTCCCCAAGAGAGGTGCAGGGTGGGGCGCCCCCAACCAGGGAGCCGGCCCCTTTCACCTGAGTCTCCTCCCTCCCCTCCAGACTCAAGATTCTAGAGCTCCTCGGTCACCCAAGGCTCCAGGTGCTCCAGAATCCAGAAGTTAGTCTGCAGCCCTGGTCCTAAACACACAAGGGTCTCCTCTGAGCCCTCCACTGACGGCCCTCCTCTGTCTGGGGGATGCTTGACTTCTGCTCTTGACCTCCTGAAATAAGACGATGGTGCTAACCACACGGCAAGTGCTTGGCTAAACATGTCAAATGTCAAAATGCCAGGAATTAAGAGATCCGGACTTTTGTCTTCTCTGTCACCAGCCAGGGGCAAGAGCCAGTGGGGTAATGACAGTGGGCCCCAGCTTGCCCAGGGGGTTTGCATCTTTAAGATCCTTGCCAGATCTCCCAGATGAGTCCATGATCTGCCAAAGAGTGAGGCCCAGAGACCAGAGCACACTGGATGATGGACCAGCCTGTCACCCACCATCCACCAAGTGTGTCCCCAACACTCCACTGCCCATCCATACCCCTGCGCAGTCTTCAGTACATCCTCTCAGTGCAGTACCACTTCCAAGGGCTCAAGCCGTGCGCTAGGCAGACACCTGGGCAGAGCTCAGTCCCACGTGATCGTGGGTGAGCAGGAAGCACCTGAGGCCCACAGAACAGAGCCTCTATCTGTGTCATCCCAGGCCATGGGAGTGACTGTAGGTGGGGCTCAGCCCTCCCTGAACAGGGGCCAGCACAGGGTCAGCCTCATCTTGGGACTCTGAGAAGGTCGCCCAGCTAAACCTGGGAGGCTGTCCCCGAAGAAAGGTCCAAGAGTTTTATGAGTCTGGCTTGAACGTCCTCCAGAAACACACATTCACCTCGAATCCCCTGAACCGGGCTCTACTCGCGTCGTCACCTCTGGTTAGTGAACAGGTCATCCCGGCCACCAGCCCTCAAGGTGTAGAAAGCTCGTCACCAGCTGCACCTCGCTGAGCACTGAGTGACCATCTCTCTCTCCCAAGGTCTCTGCCATAAAAACTGCGTGGTTCTCCTCGATGTCCCGTTTACCACTGCGTCCTCCAACCATCAATACCAGCCCCTTAGGCAACAAACTCCACATTTACCTTTAGGCAAATAACTGACATCCTAGCACACAAACCCGCTCTTTGCCTCACTCTCTCCACCAAGAGATGCAGGATCCAGTAGTTACAAGAGTCACATGTGCTTGGATTTGAATCCACTGCAGGACCCTGGACTAGGGACACACACCTGAGCCTCGGTTTCCTCATCTGCAGAGAGGGAATGGGAGTAGTGTCTCTCTTATGGGGTTATTATGACAACCGAAGAGAAAAATTAATAAAAAGTAATAAAAAAGTAATTTGCACAATGCCTAGCTTCATACATTTTATTTGTTATTGTACTTATTACTTCTTCCCTTGTATTCATCCAAGTAGTGAAGTAAACAGAACAGCTTAAATTACGCTTCCAGTAACCTATATTTGTAGAATGATGTATTTCTCAAGTTACACATTAATTCAAGGCTTCATTAAGTAGCCCCGTGCCTTGGGCAACGGATTACTTATAAGTAGTACAATATTTAGTGGCTCCTTAGTGATGCAGTCAGCCATTATTAATGAGCCAGGACTTAGAATCAGGATGAAGTGTAAACACACGCAGACATCCACTCACGCCCCCATGTGCGTACACACATGTGCTCACGCTGAATAACAGAGGAAGATACCCCCAAAGCCGGTGCCACAGGCTAATCCTATAAGTATTTTTGGGAAAAGAAGATCAAAATGAAAGAGGAAGAACATCGAAGTTTCCTTTCATCAAAGAATGCACAGAACATATTCCAAATGTTGTTTAATGGGCTCATCGTCACTGACACCTACTTAATGCCAAAGCATCGTTCCAGGACACCCTCTTGCAAGCTATCAGCCCCCAGGGATAACTGACTGAGTTTTTCACTCGGCAAAGGAATTAGTAAACTTCCCACAGCTAATTTAATCACAGGGGTAAGTCAGGTGGAAAGGAGATCGTCGCAATTTAGAACATTCGAGGGATAATCCAGGCTTTCATCTGTGTGTGTCTGTGTGTGTGGCCATGGACGGGCTACGGAGGACAGGGTCAGTAGAAGAGATGGTCAAAGAGAGGTTGTCAACACAGCCGTGTGAAGAGTACCTGACACCGTGGAAAAGCCTCGAACAATCAAGGGCTTTGAAGATGCTCTAGGTGCTCGAATTGTCTCTGGGCTAAAGCTACTTACACTATTTTTTTTCCCCACTAAAAATAGAGGACTCTGTCACGCTAAGGTCTCCAGGAATGGTGAGAAACATGGTTATTCCTGGTCTTCAAGCCCCTGGCAGCCCTCTGAGCCCCAGACCTCGCCCTGCATTCCCCAGCCCAGCCCCTCACACACCAGCATCTCCAGGAGGCTCGGACTCCGACCACCTGTCAGAGACACAACAGGCTGGGCCACCGCGAACCATGCACTGGCTTTCAAGCACAGAGTCTGTTCCCTGGGGCCACGAGGATGTGACTGCTTGGCTTTCTGTGAGCACACGGCTTGGGGTGTCTCCACTGGAAAGAGAATGTGATCCCTGTCATGCCGGTTTTAGCCCCTGGGTAATTCTTATCACACTTTCTTTCTACTTCTCAGTGATTTCCAAAATCACAGAACTTCACAGCTGGCATAAACCTTAGAGACCACGAGGTCAAACTGGACAGCCTGGGAAGCCGAGGTGTAGAAAGAAAACAAGGGCCCTGGCACGGGCAGCCCCGGGGACCCGCAGCGCCGAGGCCGGTCTCCCCCACCTTGTCCTGACCGTCTCGGCTGGTCCTGGAGCCCATTCCTTCTCCACCACACCACACGTCCACCTCTGTGTCCGGTGACCCAGAGTCAGCGAGACATCCTAGCCCCTCGCTCTGCATTGCCAAAGACACTGAGCGAACTCAGCAAAACCTGGAAGCAGCAGAGCCGAAGCACGCAGGCTGTCGGTGCTGCACGTGCTCAGTGCATCCTTGATTGTTTCCGTTCTGCTTTGCGGGATGAGGCGGCAAGTGACAAAACTCCAGCTGATGCTCCTGGACAGCAGCCCCACACTGTGTCCAGCTGCACCTTGATCCAAGCTCTCCCGTCACCTGACCCCAGAGGGTGGTCAGAGAACTGGACCCTCATGCACCTGCTGTCTCTGCCCAGTGTGTTCCAGGACACACAGTGACACTGGGGGCATTAGCACTCCCCCACCCTCCTCGAGATAGGTGGCTTCCCCTTTAACCGTGTTGGTAAATAAAGCAGTGGTGGCAATAATCATAATCCCTGATTATTGCCTTGGGGCCACCTGAGGCCTGGGAAGAGCGTTCACAGGGGCCACACCTGTGCCGGGTGAGGTGTGGGTGCAGGAGAAGGGGAGGCCTGGGCTGTGGATGTGTTAGAAACACCGAGCTTCTTCCTGGTTTGCCCTGTGACTCTCCAAGCACGGATTTTAAGGGCCTCACTTTCCACAGACCCAAAGTACTACAGGGCTGCTAGGGCCAGAGGAACAGCTACAGACCCTGGCCCTGGGGTCCCCCGGGCGTCTCCATGGGAACAGGCTGCTCTGCGTGAGGCCCCACAGGCAGCAAGACTTCCCATCTCAGACACCACCTGATGCTGTGCACGGAGTGGTTGGTCAAGAGCACACAGTGACGTGCCAGCTGGACACTGGATACAGGGATGAGAGGTCCTCCTCACAGCCAGCAGCCCTGCCTCCCACAGCCTCTGCTCCCCAAAAGATGTTGCCACTACCCCACTCAGGAAGGGGCACGGTGTTTGCTGAGCACCAGCCACGTGCACCCCGGGGCGAGGGGCTTCGACCCCAGGGACCCTGTGCCCATCTCACAAGGCTGGGATGGATGCCTCCTCTCTCAGATGAGATGGGGCTCAGGGGCAACTGAGAGCACAGCTAGCAGGGGCAGGGCTGGGAGATGCGGTGGAGTTTGTAAAGATGGAGAGCTGGACAGGACCTCAGCCATGCCCGTCTGTCAGGAAGGCTTTGCTGCATGAGACTCGGGGACACAGGGTGGGTTGGAGAGCAAGTGAGATCAGGAGAGAGACAGAGAGAGAGAGCATCTGGAAGTGTCAGAAGTTACAAGTTAGAAACAGCAGGATGATGGAGAGAGACAGGGCGGGCAGGGTGGTGGAACACTGCAGGGAGTGGAAGGATGCTGGCTTCAGAGCCGGACATCCTGGGCTTAGATCAGACTGGCGTAACCTGGGGTCATTAACTTCACCCCTCTGAGCCTCATTTACTCCTCTGTAAAACAGAACAGTATAAATACCCGTGTCACAAGCTGATCAGCAAGAGTAAGTGAATAAATGTACAGGCAGGTGCTCAGGACACAGTTGATGCTCCATCAATGCTTGTTCCCTTCCGGTGGAGCAGAAGAAGTCTGGCCGTCCTCACTTCTCAAAACTAAGTGTTAGGTCCATGTTCCTGCCGAGGGCCCTTCCACTTCCCCAGCGGTGCCCCCAGACCATCCCTCCAAGGGCCATTATGCTGCAGACGGCTCGTCTGCATGCCCAGGTTGGAAACTGATCAGCTCAGGAATGGAATGTGCCGGCCCCACCAATTTGATTTTCAAATCACGTCCCTCTGTGCAGGAACCACCCTCAAGAGCAGAGCCCAGCCAGCCCCTGGTTACAGTGGGCCCTGAGGGCCAAGCTGATGATTACAGGACATGGAGACTAGAGGGAAGGAAGGGGCATGCCCCATGCTGTGCCACATGCCATCTTCCCAGGATGTGCATTTCTGCAAACCAAAGTAAGATGCTGCGGGACCGGCTGTGGAGAGAAGTCGGGAGACAAAGGGGCTGGGTGTAGGGAGAGGGAAGGACTCCTGCTCTGGGGGCCAGATGTTGTGGGTGGTGGTGGAGTCTAGATCCCTGTTTCTTAGCCAAGTTGGCCAACTCAGGCTTCCGTCCAGGGTAAAGAGCTGGGCAATGCCCACCAGCAGTCTCTTTCCTGAGGAGGCCAGCAGAGGGCGCCAGGAGCCTGGCAGAGACGTTCCTAGCTGCGTGGACGTGGGCACTGCTCTCTCCCATCAGCCCAGCTTCCCAGTGATGCTCTCCCCAGCCAGTCTCATCTGTAGACAGAATAGGAGGCCACCTGGCTGGGGCGACCTCAGAGTGTGCTCCTGGCTACCCTGCACACACCTTCCTCTCAGATCAGAAGCCCTTTCCGAGAGGGCAGGTCTAAATTTCCAGCTCCTCTCAGGAAGGGAAACGTGTGAACTTGCATGTATTTGGAAGAAACTGTGAGGAGGATGCAGTCCCTTGCCTGACATCATCTGCTGGTGAACGACACGGCCTGGGTTGAACCCTGGTCAGCCTGACTTCAAAGCCAGCTCTTTCCAAGGCTGCTGTTCTGTCTGACTAGGACTGGTGAGTCTTAGACACGAGAGGCACCCCTGGAGACAGGGTAGACCTTCCAAGGGGAAGTGGTGGGACTTCTGCCGCCCAGGCCCACCCCCAGTTCCCCCACAGCCAGCCAGGGTGCTGGCCCCTCTCGGAGCAGGTCCCTCCGCCCACGCCCTTCTCTCCAGAGGCCACCCTGTAACAAAAGGGCAAAACCTTGCTGACAACCCCCGCCCCCGCCCCGCTCCTGATCGAGGAAAGCCTCTTTGAACACACTTGCCCTCCTCTCCATTCAGAGGCTTCTTAAAAGTGAAATCCATCCTGGAACAAAGGAAAAGTTCAAACAAACTGCAGAACACTGCACGCCATGGATGCAGGATTAGAATTAATATTGGAAACCAGGATCGTGATGCTATTGTCAAAGTTCCTTAAGAGTGAACCTGGAGGCCCCAGGATTTGGGTGATAGAAGTGACAACTCCACACACAGCCTGCTAGGACAGGAAATCAAAGGACCGCTCCAAAAAAGGCCCCAGGTGTCAGCACTGAGGGTGGGAATGGGGTCCAGGATCCTTCTCTGCTCTCTGCATCTCTGAGGATCTGCACGTGCTGCTCCTCCTGCTCTTCTGTCCCCTTGTCTTTGAAACCTCAGCTCCCTTGTCCATTTCTCCTTCATGGCAGGATCGAGATGGTTGCTCACACAGCTGCCTCTGCACACTCCACCCTGCCTTCTTCCCGTGGATGCTCATTTTGGAGGAATCACGGTAGGTCCAAGCCAGTCAGGGCAACTGCTCACCCCTCCTCTCCCCCACCTCTGGTGATTGATCCTGGCAAGGACTCATTCTGGCCAATGAGACGTTAGGGGAAGTCTATGGGGGCTTCTGTGAGAGATTTTCCTTCCTGAAAAGAAAGAGCAGGGCGGGGAGGAAGATGCGCCTTTGCTTCTGGCTTGAACATTGACTGTGCAGGTGTGATGGCTGGAGTGGAGGCAGGCACACTGCAGTCATGAGGGAGTGTTACCACCATTTTGTACATGGTGGGGTGGAGAGGGGGTGGCTTCTGCGTCACTGATGACATTGCTGGGCCACCAGAACACCTCTAGACTTCCTGTCTCTCACATCATTTTTAAACATTAAACATTAGAAGCCTTTGAAGTTTAAGCCACTCTTAGTAGAGTTTTCTGGTACTTCAGCCAAACACACGTCTCACTGGTACAGCCTTCAAGTCTCAGTTAAAACTTCTCTGTCCTTAACTAGTTCCCCAGCAGACGTGGGCCTCTGCCCCGACCCCACCCTTCACCCATGGAAACAGCCTGTGAGCCGCGGTTCTCAGTCTGCCTGGCTGGCTCGTCTGTCCTTGGTTTGTGAACAGCTCTGGGGCCGGCCTGCACCCTTTCCTCCCTGTGCACCCTGAGCCTGCACACAGCAGACCCTCAGACACCGCAGGGACTTCACCCCCAGCACGGCCAGAAGCCGCCAGCCATCATGAAGCCTTTGGGGTCCCTTTGGTCTGAGCCCTGTGTCCGGGCCTCAGGGCCTCGACAGCCTCCTCAGTTGGTGCAAGGTCCTGGTGGGCAGTGCTTCCTGGTGGGCAGCTCTCGCCTCACAGGGCCCTAAGTGCTGTGCTGTGGTGGACTGTCCCTGGACTCTCCTGCAGCAGCCCCGAGAGGCCACGAGGCAGAGATAGCAGGATCTGAGCTGCGATCCAAGGAGACGTGGAAAGGGCAGCAAGGGACCCATCCCGTTCCAGAATGAGCAAGGCACTCCACGTATTCTGGAAAGACCTCTGCTGTGCAAGTGGGGAATAGGGTCCCGCAAGACCCAAAGGAAGGGGGTGTCCCCAGGGACGGTGAGTGGCAAAGGCTCCTGGCCTCCCCTGTAGCGGCTCCAGACACTGGCCCTTGTGGTCGCATGAGCATGACTCTGCCAAGGAAAGCAAGAGAAAGGGCTGCTAGGCGGGGACCAGGCAGGGCCAGGGCCAGGAGCATGGCCCCTCCCCTCTGTGCAGATGACCTCTGGGCGCCTCTGGGAGGCACCTGCAGCCACCATGGCTCAGGCGCTCACAGCACATGTGTGTGGCGCTGGCGCCGGAGCCCCCGACAAGTGGACAAGCCACAGTGGGCAGCTTCCCAGAAAGCAAGAGGCAGAATCTGGGCTTGCTGCCTGGTCCACACGTCCTCACTATAGCCAGTGACCTCCCTTCTCTGAGCCTCAGTCTTGTCCTCCAAAATAAGGATTAATTTGGGTAACACGAGTGCCCCCAACAGCAGGCCCCCAAAAGATGTGGCTTGAGCCCATTTGGATCTCCAGGTTAGACTGGAGCCTTGCAGTGTCATCTGGAAGTTCTCCCTTGAAGCTCGCCTGAATCCTCAATATTATAGCTGTTCCAGAGTGCTCTTTAGCCAGCTGCAAGGAACAGTCAGAATTGTTCTCCTTTTTTTTTTTTTTTTTTTTTTTATTGCGAGGACAATTGGCCCTGAGCTATCATCTGTGCCAATCTTCCTCTATTTTCTATTTTCTATGTGGGAGGCCTGTCACTGCACGGCCTGATGAGTGATGGGAGGGTCTGCACCTGGGATCCGAACCTGCAAACCCCGGGCCGCTGAAGAGGAGTGCATGACTTAAAGACTATCCCACTGAGCCGGCCCCCAGAGTTTTTTGGATAGCCAGTGACAGAAAACCCAAAGTGGCTTAAACAAGCAAACAAAGCAGGAGAGAATGATTTCTGTAACTAGGCAGTCTAAAGTCAGAGAGCTTCAGGCGAGGCTGTACCTGGGTGCTCGACGCCATCAGCAGGGATCGTCCCTCCCAGCCTCTTGGCTTGGCTTCCTGCCCTCTGTGCTGCTGTCCTGCTCAGGGGGCTCTCCACCACCACTCCCAGGCTGGCCTCATCGCCCCTCAGCAGCCCAACAGAAAAAGAACTTCTCTTCCCCAGGATTCCAGCCCTAACTGCTCCCGGTTTCCCAGGTGGGAGATGGGGTGGTGGCTGGGCGGGCTGGGCCAATGTGTGACCAGCTATTAGTCGCTATCAGCCCTGCTATCAGTTCCCCTTCAGTGAACCCAGCAGAGATGGGCTAAAACTAAAGGCACACATCTCCAGGACCCTGGATCCTTAGTTACACTCATTGGAAAATGCTTGTTTCTTTAACCTTTGACCCCCTGAGCTTTACGACCAAATAGAAGTTACAAATTGTTCAAGTCCAGATGGCCTCACTCTGGGCTCCCACTAAAGTTGTGGGCGATCCCAGGACCTTGAAGTCCTTTTACAGAGAAACTAGTGCCCAGACAATATCAAGAAACCGAGGCTTCCCAGGCCCAGCTCCTCGGCTCCCTGACATCAGAGTCCACCTTCCCCCGTGGAGACAAACAGCCAAGGACGCTCATCTGAGAAACCCTCTTGTTTCCTCTGCCATCCCCCAGGACTCCATGAGGGAGAAGTACTTTCCTTGATGAATAGGGTGGGAACTTGAGGCCTAGGGAAGATAAGCACCTGCCCCTCAGCACAGCTAACAAGGGGCATGGCCAGGATTTGAACCCGGGACTAAGCCTAAACCCCGTGCCCTACGCCCTTCGCACTGTACCAGATTCCTCTCAATCATGAAGACTTCCTTATCCTTGGGGCTCAGGAAGCCATCTTGCACCCGTTGTCTCATTTGATCCTCAAAACAGCTCTGTGAGGTGGGAGGATCCACGGTCAGGGCCTGGCGGGAGAGGACGACCCATTGCTCAGATGTTTCATTGAAGAGGGTTTAATGAAAGGACCGTGTGCAGAGGTGTGGGTGGGGTTGAGGGAACCAACAAGAGACGGTGAGGTGCCAGGGATGATGAAGACTCTCCTGACCAAACTTTAGCTAGGCTCCTCTAAGCCCTCTTCTCGACTAGGCCTTGACTTTGGCCCCGTCTGCCTTTGGCCTGCCTGGCCGGGTCTCAGCGAGAATCTTGCTGTCAGTTTAGTGAGAATCGCCCCACTCTCGCTATCTGATGACCCTTGATATCTGATCAAGTTCCTCCTCCCTCACCTTTGACGTCTAAGTCCTTTCCTGCCTTCAGCAAGAATCCTGGGATCCTTGATGTCTCCTCTTAGTAATCTTCCCTCCACTGACCCCCTTGCTCTGCTCCTTGGCTGTAAATCCGCTTTGTCCTTGTTGTGTTCCAAGTTGAGCTCCATCTCGCTCCCCTATTGCAATGGTCCTGACTAGTCTCCCTGTTGCCACAGTCCTGAATAAAGTCTTCCTTACCATTTTAACAAGTGTCCGAATAACTTTTTCCTTAACAAAGGGCAAGGAGAGACAGCTGGTAAGAGCTGCCTTTGGGAGAGGAGCCACCCAGAGGAGCTTAACTACAGAGGAAAGCAGCCATTGTCAAAACTGTGGCTTGGCAAGGGGGTCAGGTGGTGGGACAAGTACCTTGACCTCTCTCTTCTCCTGTCCACCGGTCTCCTGGCAATGTCTTCCATTGGCTGAACCCAACTCAAAGCCAGGAACAAGGCAGACAGATTGGCGGGGGAGGGAGGGATGGACTGTCCATAGAGCTTTATCTCCTGGCTGGAGAAGGTAGAAAATGGAATTGGGAGGGATAAGGCAAAAGGAAAATAACTCCACCTGAAAATATCATTACAGGCAATTAACAGATAAAGAACTGAGATTTGATGAGGCTATAATTCAAGATCACACAGTTGGGAGGTAGGATTGCTGGTACTGAAACTCTGGTCTTTAGATTCCCAGCCCTGAGCTGTTTCTGTTACACTAATACCCGTTACACCCAAATCTAGTGATGGAAAACCACCGTCATTATTGATCATCACTCCGCAGTTCTGGCGGGAGACTGGGCTCAGCCAGGCGGTTCTCGTTCGGGGTCTCGCACGGCTGCAGTCAGATGGCGGCCAGGACCAGAGTCACCCTAAGAGGTGCTCGCTCAAACATCCAGGGCTGCAGCATCCGGGGCGCCTCACACGCCTCTCCCTCCATGTTCTCTCTCCACGAGGTCTCAGTGTCTGACAGCTTCAGGGCGCCTGGACTTCTTACAGAGTGACTCATGGTCCCAAATGTGCATGTCCAAGAAAGAGAGAGCAAGTAGAAATTGGACTGCGATCTATGACCCACCTTGGGAAGTCACACAGTGCTGCCTCTGCTGCTTCCAGGACAATCACAAAAGCCTGCCTCGGTTCAAGGGGAGGCAACACAGACTCTCTCTCGATGACAGAGTGAGAAGATTCTGGAAGAGCATGAAACTACAGATACTGTTGTGACGATTATGGGGAAACACCGTACTGTACGCCCTCTAAACTTCATTACAACCCCATGAGTGACACAGAGGGGCCATCTCTTTGCTCTGGATGACTTTCCAGTTCTTGAAAGTCATCCCTTTCTCCTCGTCCCTCTGCAGAGGCGGAGTGGGGCACGCAAGCCTGAGTGATGACCACCCCGAGCGCCACAAGCTCGTGTTCTCGTAACAGGATTTAAAAGTCCCCCTGAGGATGGCGAGCCTGTGTTTGGCTCTAGGGTAACTTGTTCTCTGAGGGTCTCACACGGATATTCTCACAGCCAGCGAGGCAGAATGTGAAGGTGGACACCGAAGGTACCAGAATGCGTCACTCCAGAATATGCCACTTTGGCATAGGGATTATTTTGAGCTAAAGGAGACAGAACCAGCGGACACAGGAAAAGCTCCTTACCTCCCCCTAACCGACTAGAAATGAAGTAGAAATGTGCCCTTTGGTAAAGGAAATTTCCATTCGTAAAAAAGTCCGTACCAGGAGGAAAGCTACCCCTGGAGGCAGCTCTTATCCCCTGAGAGACTCTCATCTCAAGATAAGACAAGACAAACCTTATGGACAAGACCTTCCTCCCCGCTTCCCATAACTTGCCTCCTCACCCAGAAGTCCAAACCCCTTTCCCTTCGTGTAGTCTAAGATGGTGTACAGGCCTCAAGCGTTTGTCACCTCCTCGAGTCTCATTTCCCTGTGAAACTCCCATGCGTATGAGGTAATTAAAGCTGTTTTTTCTCTTGTGAGTCATCCTCTATCAGACTGATTCTCAGGCTTCACCACTGAACCTAAGAGGGTAGAGGGGAAAAGATGTTTCCTTCCCTACAATGAAAATCCCCCCCCCAAATTCAATTAAAAAATTTCCCTGGTGCCAAAAGGGAAAAAGATCTTTTCTCCCTCTCCCGTTTCTTTTAGCACTCCTTTAGAAAACTGCTAACTGTGAATCCTTCCTCCTTCTCTTTGAGGTGCGTGGAAACCTGTCACAAAAGCGAAATAAGCCTCTTGCCACTTTTGCATCCCAGGAGTGTCCTTCCTGAAGGCCTCGCAGCCATCTTACTGGAATGTGAGCATCAGGGAAGAGGGTCCCGTCTCTCTGTCACTGTGGGAGTTTAGCCCGGGTGCTTGGCTCCAAGTTGTAATCTCCTGCTTTGGAAAAGATATGAGAAGTTTTATTTCTCCTTTGGATACAGACAATCAGCGTGTGTGTGGTGGATTGTGTCTGCCTGGCTGTGTCAAAGGGTAAGGTTTCTGTTTGTCTTTGCAGTCTCTTTTGTGGATGGCTGGTCATGAGCATCACAGGTCTGGTTTAAGGCTCACTCGATAATAAAACTGATTCATTCTCTTCTTCATTTGGTGGAGAGGATTCACCTGGTTGGCAGGAGATTTTATTTTATTTTATTTATTATTTTTTTTTATTGAGTTATTGATAGGTTACAATCTTGTGAAATTTCAATTGTACATTAATGTTTGTCAGTCATGTTGTAGGTGCACCACTTCACCCTTTGTGCCCACCCCCCACCCCACCTTTCCCCTGGTATCCACTAAACTGTTCTTGGTCCATAGTTTTAAATTCCTCATATGAGTGGAGTCATACATAGATTATCTTTCTCTCGCTGGCTTATTTCACTTAACATAATTCTCTCAAGGTCCATCCATGTTATTGCAAATGGAATGATTTTGTTCTGTTTTGCAGCTGAGTAGTATTCCATTGTATATATGTACCACATCTTCTTTATCCATTCGTCTGTTGATGGGCACTTAGGTTGCTTCCACGTCTTGGCTATTGTAAACAGTGCTACAATAAACATTGGGGTGCACAGGACTTTTGGGATTGCTGACTTCAGGCTCTTTGGATAAATACCCAGTAGTGGGATGGCTGGATCGTATGGTAGTTCTATTTTTAGTTTTTTGAGGAATCTCCATACTGTTTTCCATAGTGGCTGCACCAGGAGATTTTATTTTTAATGACTTCTCCAACAGGGAATCATGTTATATATTTTTCCCCCATTTTTCCAACAGCAGCAAACCCTTGTTGGAGAACTAATTAAGCACATTCATTCAATAATATTTATTGAGCACCTACTCTGTTCCAGGTGCTGTGCCAGAATGATAGAAGCCTGGGGAAATTGCCCTTGGCCTCCTCAGCCTGGTGGACAAAGCCTGTGGGACTATGACTGCACCCCGTCCAAGGAGGCCCAGAAGGATGACTGAGGCTGGCGGTCAAGACATCAGAGGCTTGCACAACCACGCGTTTGACAAACCCATTGGTCGGGTGGAGTAAGCAACTGCAGAATGTATGGTGGGTGATGTTGCAAACTGATAAATTCTATGTGAGCACATACTAAGGGACCAGACCAAGCCTGGTGGGTTAATGTATCAGACTGAGTCATAGCAGTCACCATTTTTGTAAGTAAAATACATTGGAATATCAAGAATTTTATAAGGTTCAACCGAATAGACATCTGTGGGTTTTGTCTGTCCAGTTTCCATTCCTTCTTTTGGTACCTCCCTTCTCCTCCCCAACTCTCGGACCATGTAGCTGGGGTGGGGCTTCCACCAATAGCAACTCAAGGGTGAGCACGTGGCCCAGACCTGGATAAGGAGAGTCACCCCTCCCACTAACTAACCACAGTGATTGGTTCAGGGGTGGGCGCATGACTCAAGCTGGGACAATAGGAGTCGCACCAACAAAACCTACATGTTGGCACTATGCTCAAGCTAGTAGCAAGATGGCAGCCCTTTGCACAGGATGGAGAGATCCTGGCTGAGAATGAAGCCAACACAGAGTAGAGAGAACCTAGAGACAAAGAGAGACAAAATTCTAACACCATCATCTGGCACCTAGATGCAGCTATAACTGAGGCCTCCCTTGATAGATAGATTAGATGAATAGATGATAGATAGATAGATAAGTTTTTAAACTTTTGAATCTGATGTAGATCAAGACTGTCCCAGGGAGAGAAGGGCAAGGCGTCCTGCCCTACATACCAACCTATATCATCCTCCAAGAAGTATAGGACATCCTGACCTGATCTGACCTGATTCGTATCCAAAGTTATAAGACCACCCAATAACCAGACCCCACCTGCAGTGATATCATTTTAACAACTTTTCTTTACATAATCTTTCCTTTGTCTTGTAAAGAAATAACTCACATACCTATGCTTATAAGTTTAGCTCTAACCCTCAACCCATCACAGCTCTCCACTGCCCACGGGCCCTGTCCCCACGCTGCAGCTCTCCACTGCCCATGGGTCCTGTCCCCATGCTGTTCTCTGAATAAAGGAGCACTACCACCAGACCTTCAGAGTCCAAGAAAACTTTCTTTTGACTCCTCAGCTCACCGAGCCCGCATCAAATCCATTTCTGTTACTTATAATGTGGGAGACTGGAATTGGCCACCCCAAAATATGTCTCTTTGGCGTGAGGATTATTTTGGGCTGGTTACTTTTAAAAACTGCAGACACGAGAGAAACTCTGAAAAGCAGAAGTTGCCCTTTGTAAGAGACACTTACATTTGTAAGGGAAATCTCCATCTGTAAAGGTGGCTCCCTCTCTGTACCAGGAAGAAGGGGGGGATGAGCTTATCTCTAGAAACTCTTATCAATATGGAAGGCAAGGACTTAAACCTTCACATTAGCCTTACTCTTGTTTACTGTGCTTTTCTGGTAATCTCCCATAACTGACTACCCCCACCCCAACCCTCCTTTGTAGCTGAAGATGGTATTTAAGATGAGAACCTCCGCCAATTTGTCGAGTTGCTCGGTTTTTCTGGGTCTCTCCCATGTAGACATGTCATAAAGCTTTGTTTAGTTTTCTCCTGTTATTCTGTGTCATGTGAATTTAATTCATAGCCCAGCCAGAAGGACCTAGAGTGGGTAGAGGAAATATCTTCCTCCCCTACGATAACAAAAAGGGTCCTGATATACACTTAGGAAGGCTTCCCAAGAAGGTGGCATTTCAGCTGAGGGGCTGGTTTGGCAGTGGGGGGTGAGGAGAACATTGGGGAAGGAGTGAGGGGTGGTCTGTCCCTGGGTATTGGGTCTAAGGCCCTCACCAAATGACTGCATCAATGGCATGGACTTGCTCCGCCCCTTCAGGTGCTCAATAAACCAAAGAGGTCTGTCTTCTCCTGAGCATGAGCTTTACCGGAAACAGAGTTAATGTATTATTGATGAGCCATAAATAATGGGGTAAGCATGATTTCCCAGTTAGTGTTGAAGTACAAAAGTATAACACTGACATTTTAATGAGGTTTTTATGGTCCAGGCTACTGTTTACACTCTGGAAATGTGGGCTGGCTTTCTCAGGAAAGCAGTTTTTCCTTTACGTTTCTTATTTTCCTCCTCCATTTGTCAGCAGCCTTTTGAATATTTCTATGAAATATTATAGTTAAGACAGGTCATATGAAAGAGTGCAAATACAACTGTATTTGAAAGACAATGTTGCTAGTGCTCCCAAGGCCTTGTCTTCACTGGATGCAGCAAATAAAGGTCAGGGGCACCCCAACCTCCCACAGGCTCCCTACATTTCTGCCTGACAAGGCAGTTTGGCTCGGCATACAGAAAAGAGTATTGGCAACAGACAAACCTGGGTTCAAATCCTGACTTAGTCTCCAATTAGCCATGTGACCTTGGGCACGTTACTTTAGCCCTCTAAGCCTCAATTTCTTCATTTGTATAATGGAGAAAATAACACCCATCTTTCAGCAATGCTATGAGGTTGAAAATAATTCAATGCAATTAAATTGTCTGGGTATGCAAATTAAGATGCATTTGGCTGCAGATAATAGACAAACCAACTCAAACTGGCTGAAACAATAATAATGATGAGAATTGGCTCACATGACAGGGAGTCCAGAGAGAAAGCACGTATCAGGGTGGCCTAATGCATGGCGCAGGCTCTGTTTGCCCGGGTTCTCTTGGCTCTGCCCTCCTCTGAGTTGGATAACCTCAGGCTGGCAGCAAGATGGCTACAGCAGTTCTGTAGCCTCATTTCCACAATCGGTGCCAGAGGAACAGAGAATGTGGTACTCTTTTGAGATGTTGACTCTTCTGCATCAAAAAGTGGAGTTGATGTTCCCTCTTCTTATACTGGGCGGACCTTTATAACGGCCTCAACTGATAGAATGAAGTGGAAGTGATGCTGCACAACTTTCAAGGCTGGGTCATAAAAGGAAACACAGCTTTAAGCCTGGTCCTCTCCTGGGACACTTGCCCTCGGAACCCAGTGACCACACTGTTGGGAGGTCCAGGTCATGGGTAGGTATTTTGGCCAAGAGTATCCTCTAGGCTCCCAGCTGACAGCTTAGCATCAACCACCAGATGATGCCTTCAGACGATTCCACCTCCCGGTTTTCAGGTCTTCCAACTGAAGGCCCAGACATTATGGAGCAGAAGCAAGCCATCTCTGCTGTGCCCTGTCTGAATTCCTGTCCCACAGAAACCGTGAGAGGTTGTAAAGGATTATAGTTGTTTTAAGCCTCTGAGTGTTGGGGTAATTTGGTATGGAGAAATACATAATGAATACAACATAAAATTTTTTAAAATTCTTCAAAGCAAAAACCATTAACAGTAAAGTCAAACGACAAACTGGAGGAAAATTTTTTCAACACCGATCATAGAACAAAAGACTAATGTCCCTAAAAGTATAAAGAGCCCCAACAACTCAATAAGAAAAAGATCAAGAACCCAATGGACAAATGGGTAAAGGACATGGATTTACAGAAAAGGAAACACAAATGTCTCCTAAACATGAAACACGCTCACCTTCACTTATCGTTAGAGAAATACAACGTAAAACCATAGCAAAATACTATTTTCTACACATGAGATCAGCAAAAATATAAAAGTTTTATAATGTATTCTGTTAGTGAGGATGCAAGGAAACAAGCACTCTCATGCATTACAAGTAGGAGTAAAGATTGATGCAAAGCCCATGGGAGACAACTTGTCAATAGTTAGCAGTAGTACAAACGCACAGACCCTGTGACCCAGCACTTCTAATTTGGGAACTTTTCCTACAAATATACTCGCATGTAAATGAATGGATGGATGTACAAGTTTGTACAAATTACCTGTGCATTTGTATAAATCATTACAACACAGTTTACAGTAGCAAAAGATCAGGAACAATCTACGTATCCAACAATAGGAAACTGGTTACATAAATTACGGAATATTTGCAGCCATAAAAAGAATGAGGAGGAGCTGGCCTGGTGGCACAGTGGTTAATTTCACATGCTCCATTTCAGTGGCCTGGGGTTTGTGGGTTCAGATCCTAGGTGTGGACCTACATACCACTTGTGAAGCCACGCTGTGGTGGCGTCCCACATACAAAGTAGAGGAAGATTGGCACAGATGTTAGCTCAGCAATAATCTTCCTCACGCAAAAAGAGGAAGATTGGCAATATATAGTAGCTCAGGGCCAATCTTCCTTCCCAAAGTCAAACAAACAAACAAACAAACAATGAGCAGGTACTTCACGTACAGATACTGAGAGATCACCTAGATATATTTTTAAGTGAAAAAAGAAGAGTCAGAAGAGTAAGCTATTTGGGCTTTTAAACAGGGGATGAACTTCTTACACATACAAGCATACATATAATTGTATAACATATTCCTGGAAAGATAAATAAGAATCTGGTAATGTGAGTTACCTCTGGGAAAGGGAACCTGGTAGCTAAAGGACAGAGAGAGGATGAAGATTTTGTACTTCTTGAATTTTGAACCCTATGAATATATTGTTCATAATATGTATTATATATAAACTATGAATATAAATATATAATCTATAACATAAGTATAGATATGTATAAATTTAGAACTCGGCATAACTCATGGATGACAATTGTACAAACACTTTGGAGGTCCCCCATGTGCCAGGCAGGGTGCCAGGTGGTGAGGACACAGTGGCGACCAAGTCAGCCTTCACTGAATTCACAGTCTAGCGAGACGGGCATCACAGAGGTAAACCCACCAGCCAGAATCACGCACGGAGCGGAGAGAACCCCGTGCTGGGAGAGAGGACAGTGGGGTGGGGCCCGATTTAGAAAGGGAAGCAGGGGAAGCCCCTCGGAGGAAGGGATCCTCAGGCCGAGGAGGCATTAGCCCAGCTTCTGCTTACTTAGTGCCACAGCGATATCTATCCCCAAACCGGCCAGCTTGAAACGACCACCATGTTATTATATCTCACGAATTCTGGGGTCAGAAATTCGGGCAGGACTGGATGGGGCAGTTAAAGCAGTCACAGACCCGCCCAGATTCCAGGGGCGGGCACAAGGCCCCACTCTCCTCACGAGGAGCGTCAGAGGGTTTTCGGCCAGCTTTCACCCCACGCCAAGCAGAGGGGGTGCGGGAGCACAGGGGCCGGGGTGAGGAGAGAGTGGAGAGGGGCCGGCAGTCAGGTCCTGCAGAGCCTTGAGAGGTGTGTTAAGGGTTTTGAATTTTAGTTTCTGCACAACGTGGAGCCACCAAGGAGTCTGGAGCAAGGAAATTAGCCGCTCCCCTGTGCTGCTTCCCCGCCGCTGTCACGCTCATGTCACCGCGTTAGTCCGGCGGAGGCTGGGACACCTTCGTATTCCGCTCATTGTAAGTGCTAAGTGAAATAAATGTGAAATACATAAATGAACTGATTAATAAGTGATTATCTAAAACCGCTGTAATTGTAGGGCATCAGTTCAGTGATTTCCAAACTTTAATATGTCTATGAATCTCCAGGGGTATTTCATTAGAAGTAAAAAACGCAGATTCTGATTCAGCAGGTCTGAGGTGACCTGAAATTGTGCCTTTCTAATAAGTTCCTGTGCGACAGTTCACACTTGAATAGTGAGTGTTTAGAAATCATTGTATGTCAGAATGTTTTCAGCTGAAAGAAAGAGATAACGGGATGCGGTACCAAACAGTCAGAGGTGGAATGATGTCATCCAGGGCCAGCTTCTGCTTCCTGTCTCTGCTGTCCTCGTCACCAGCTTCACCCTCATGCTAGGGCCCGTCGTGGCCTCTGCTGGCCACTGCAGTTCCAAGGAATCACTCTGGACACTACAATGTCCAGAAAGAGAAACACACTCTATCTCCGGACATCTCTTTCTTAGGAGAGAGGAAGCCTTTTCCAGGGGGCCCCAGAAGCCTTCCCCTAATGTCTCTGTGGCCAGAATAGGGTTATGTATTCAACCGTAACCAATTGTGAGCAAGAGGATCCGGAACTCCATGACTGGCCAAGACTCATCAGGATCTCCTGCTGGAACTGGGAATCTGGGGAACTGGGGTTTGAGGAGAAAACAGAGCAAAGCTGGGGTTCTGTTTGTAAGAAAGTGAAAGCAGGCAACCAGCAGTGTCCGCTACACTGTAGTATGCAGTCTGGTTACTTGATTGTACAGAGACCTACGTATTATATCTAGATCCGTATCTATATCTATCTTTATGTATAAAATAGGGAGTTTGTCAATTTTTCTAAGAAAAAATTTAAGTACAAATTAAAAAGTCTTACTCAATACCCATTAAAAAGTGTATGGAAACAAGCATTTGATGATTTGAGCTGGGGTGGAAAGGTCTGGGACTACGGGGAACAGGGCACCTGTTCTGAACGCTACCACCTTGTGGGGCAGAAGACAGAAGGAGCTAAAGCAACCGACTATATAAACAAAGGAAACTTTTTACTCGTGTGGCCAGAGTTCCTGGGCAATCACCATGAACAGAGAACTGTGTCAAGGGCTGTGGGAGATCCGAAGATAAGGCACAGTCCCCTCCCCCTAAGAACTCCGCAGTTTAAGACACATATACAAATAATGATGAGTGAAGCACATAAAAAATAAGTGCCCAGAGAGATGGTGGAACAAAGTGTATGGAAGCCTAGAAAAGGACACAGTCCTCCCGGCTTGAAGGATCATGAGGAGGACAGGGGATGTACCATTTCTAGTGTTAGCCTTGAAAGATGGGGAGATCTTTAATCAGTGGTGATGGTACAGGAGCGGGAAGGATTGGAGAATGGAAAGGTGGAAAAAATGAACATTCCCAGTGGAGGGGGAAAAAAAACCCCACATTCAGCACAAGTGATGTGGGTATGAGAAAGGCAAGCACCCTCACTGGATTCCTACTGCAATCTCTTATCAATAGGAAACCATGAATAACATCAAGTAAGTGTCAAGTCATACAAGGAGGGAGGGAGACAAGGACGGCTCCTGGGAAGAGAGAGGCCTGAGCCCTCTGTGTAAGGATCATGTCCCCGGAGAAGCAGGCTGTAGCCCGGGCAGGGGGTCAGGGGAGCAGGCCCAGTTTCACAGTTTATGACCCTAACTACCAGCATCGAGGACAGAAACGGTTTCTTCAATGAATAAATTGCAAAAACAACAAAAAAATATGAAGGAAGAATCTATTGATTAAAAGTGACCTAAAAGACACAATATGTGGTTTGATTCAAACTGGCCAACTCTAAGAGAAATATTTTATGACATTTATGAGACAATTGAGTATTGGGTATTTGAAGATGTTAAGAAATTATTGTGATTTTTTTAGGTACTGGTATTCTGGTTATGTTTTTTAAAAGAGGCTTTATCTTTTGGAGGTATATTCTGAAATACGGATGAAATGATGTCTGGGATTTTCTTTAAAATAACACAGGAAGTAGGAGAAAGGTACAGATGAAAGAAATCGGCCGTGATTTGGTAACTGTTGCAAGTGGGTGTTGAAGGTTCATTATGCTATTCTGTCCAGCTTTGTACCTGTTTGAAATTTACCATAACAGACAATGTAAAACAAATTATTTATATTGAAGTCGGGAGTCCCAGAAAGCAGCTCTGTCGGGAAGCTCCACCCCCTGCTCTTTGGCTGGCCCCGCCCCTCTGGGTGCGCGCAGGTTTCCAGTCCCCGGTGTCTCCCGACTTTCTCATCTCCCCTCGGGAATCCCTTCGCCTCCCACCTCCTAAGTCGCGCTCTGTCTTCTCCCGCAGGCCCCGCAGACTGCTCCGAGTCCCCGGAAGTCACTCGTGTCCTCCGGACCTCGAGCCGCGGGCCCGACTTCCCCTCGTCCCCGGGGAATTTGGTCTCGTCCTGGCGCAGACCCTGGGAGCGCGTCCGCGTCGTCATGGCGACGGGCGGAGCAGGCGCTGGCTCCCGTGAATCCGGCCCGGGAACCAGCTCCACTGTGAGCCGCCTGGGACCTGGGGCGCGGGGTGGCTCCCTTGGCCGCCGCCGAGCTGCTGAGGCAGCCTGAGCTCCAGGTGGGTGTCCAGCCGCCAAGTCAGCGCGGCCCCGGGGTCGGAGGAGAGGTCGGGCCTAAAGGGTTAAATGGGGCTGCGGGCGGTGCGTGGGTCTGGGGTCGACCCTGGCCCCTAGCAGGGGATGGAGTAAGGGCCCCCGAGGGGAGCAGACGTTTGGCAAGTGTGAGAGGGCCTGCCCCATGGTGGATTCGGCGAGGGGACCGAGGATGTGGGGGTATGAAAAGGGAGAAAAGTTCACCCTGGGGGTGAGCGAACTGGAATAGGAGCGTGTGTGAGAATGTTCAGCTGTTGTACCTGCCTGAAGAGGGCAGGGAGTTTGAGGGACCCAGAGAAGGGGCCTGAGAGTGAGCTTGGCGCAGGTGTCGAGGGGCTGAAGGGGAATGGAGCAGGCGGGTGGAGGCTGAGCTGGGAAGGGGGAATCCTCAGCCATGCCAGTGAGAGCAACGGCGAGGGGTGGGAACGACGCAGAAACTTCTTTCAGAAAGTGATTATTAAGCACTTCCTTGAGTCCAGTCACTCTATTTTGCTTGTTGCTGTAGACTATTCCGGGCATCTAAAGCTATGAGCCTTCTCAAACGAACAAAAAGCAAGCACATAAAGATCCACACATGATTTTACATTGAATCTGGGGCTTCACAGAGCAGCCCCCCAGCCTGTACCAGGGCCCCAAGTTAAGAGACTCAGCTGTGGAAGATATAAAGAGTGTGGGATCTGTAAAGTGCCCTTACAGGGCACTAAATTATTAACACCAGATGAGCAGTAGAGGCAGTAACTGCTAAAGAACCTTAAAGGACGTTGCAGTCAGTGTGAACTTTATGAAGAGGGTGGAACTTAAAATGAGTGTGTTAGGGGGAGGCAAGTCTGACAAGGGTCCCACATGACCCAGGACCCTAGGTCCTAGGAGAGCCTCCAGGGGGTGGAGGAGCTCTGTGGCTTTCCACCTCTCACCCTGTTAGGAGAGGGGCCCAGGAAGGTGACACATAAATGCCATGTCCTGTAAAGTGTTTCCACATGTTAAGGGGTGTCATGCTCACAGGCATCTAAGAAACTGATTTGGAGAAATCTCAGAAAGAAGAGGCCTGTTTCACTGTTTACTTCAACACTTTCCAAACTTACTCGACTGCGAGTGCCTTTCTTTTCCCCTCCACGTGCCCCTATTAACAGCTAAGAAGCACCAGGACCACATTTTGGGAAAAGCTCTTGAAAAGAATTAAGGACCATGGAAGGGTTTTGAGCAATGGCACAATATTGGGTCGTGATGTGTGATGCAGGGAGTTGAATGGGACAGCCGTGTCTGGGAATGGAGTGGCCAGCAGAGAGGCCAGAGGCAGGGCAGGCCTGAGCCACGGTAAACCAGGCAGTGACAAGGAGTTGAATGGGACAGCCGTGTCTGGGAATGGAGTGGCCAGCAGAGAGGCCAGAGGCAGGGCAGGCCTGAGCCACAGTAAACCAGGCAGTGACAAGGAGTTGAATGGGACAGCCGTGTCTGGGAATGGAGTGGCCGGCAGAGAGGCCAGAGGCAGGGCAGGCCTGAGCCACGGTAAACCAGGCAGTGACAAGAGGTGCATTTGTCCAGGATTGAGAAAAAGAACGTGTGTGGTTTCCCACGGATGATTAGACTGCTACTGTTTCCTTTCCAGGAAATGACCCTTGGCTCTAAAAAGAGGACCCCATTTTTCATGATAAAATGGCACCAGTGAAAACCCCCAGCAGAAAACCAAAGAATGCTGAGGAACCGTTTAATAACGTCTCGCCCGTCCTTTTGAAGAGTCTAGTGGAGGAGCCCAAGGGAAGAACAGAAGTACCTAATCACCTCTTAGAATCGAGTAAGTGGTTAGGAAACAGATTTGCTTTACAGCTCACGTCTTCCCAGGGGATCCAAAGTCCAGAAAGCATAATGGAATTTTTGGTGCTGATTTATCTGTGTTGTTTCATAGGCTCATAATAGTTTTTCTTATTAAGAGCAGTGGTTCTATTTAGGTCCATCCACTTCACTGATAGATTTTTGTGGTGCAGATTATTCACCAGGTTCTGTTGCTTCCACATCCTCAGATATCTTTCCATCTGTCCCCAGTGCCTGTTCCTCATCCTCAGCAGGTCACCAGACTATTGTAGTGCCCTCCTCCCTGGCCACACTCTCCTCGGGACCCCCTTTCACACCCCAATCAGTTTCCTTTGCAGAGTCCTGGCTCTCTCCTGTCCCTGTCCTGCTCAGATGTGCTCAGCGGTTCCCCTTGCACACAGAATAAAGTTGCACTTCCTTCTCTGGGCATTTGGTCCCCTTTGCTGTTGATCTGAACCTGCCCGCCCAGTGCCATCCCCTGCCGTCCCCTCTATCCTCAGCTCCAGCCACGCCATGTTACTCCTGCTCCTTCGAGACTGCATGCATTTCATACCTTCTTGCCTTTTTTCAAGCACGTTCCCTAGTGTGAAAAGTCTGGTAAATCCTGTAGCTATTATGTAAAAGCGAATCATTTTGCCTCATTATTCTCACTTAAGCCACATAACCTCATGAGATACGCTCTCCTTCCATTTTACTGTTGAGGAAGCTGAGACTCAGGTCAGATGAGTTCCCCAAGGTGGTGCAGCTAGGTGGCGAGTTGGTGTTCAGCTGATGCCGCGCGATGTCCAGCCGGTCTTCAAGGCCCACCGCAAATGCTGGAAATGTAGTGTTTCGGTGTCGTTCTTTCATCTCTGTAGAACTTGAGTGCAAGTTAGTATGCTTGACCATTTCTGGGCGTTAACAGAAAAATGCCTGTTTCATGTCTATTTTGTGGCCCTAAAAACAAAACCCTCAGCATTAAAAAAATTACCAAATAATGTCAATTTCAATACTTAAAAAATTACCAAATAACCTACAGAGATTGTCAGTCCCCCTGAAACACCATCTTTACCCCATTCCAGCCCTTCAGTTGGGCCCAACGCTGATGAGAGTGACAGCTTACCTGGTGAGGAGCAGAAACCCCAACCACTTCACACCCACTTCAGATGTATGCTGGGATCACAGCTAAGGGGTGGTGTAAGGCTGTCCGTGCCTCACAGGATTTGGGTGCAGCCAAGGCTGAAAGGTTATCGTTCGTTAGAAATTGGGCAGTGCTTTCATATTGAGGGAGGCTGCTTAGTGGGGGGAGTCAGACAGACCTGGGCTTGGTTTTTAACCGTCAGCTGTGGGCGAGTTGCTTAGTATTGTAGAGTCTCAGCATCCTCATCTGCAGAGTGGAAATTATACCTACCCCGTAGCATAGGACTGGGGATAACAAACAAATGCCTGGTGTAAAGCCCTGATGGTGCAGAAACGAGCGTGTAGCGGGTTCTCAGTGCCTGCTCCGCACGGCTCAGCGCCTGCTGAGTGAAGAGCTGGGGGGTTTGTAGACCCAGACACTTGTGAGCTCAGCTGTGTTAACCGTGTTCTCAAAACTGGGGGGAAAAAAAGACACTCATGTTACAACAATAGCAGTTTGAGACTTTCCTGTCCAGAGCAATAATTATTCATAGCTGTCAGACTACTCTATATCACACTGTAATTCTATTCAGAGGAAATCAAATAATGACAGTTACATACAGAGTACAGTTGTGCATTGCTTAACGCTGGGGATACATTCTGAGAAATGCGTTGTTAGGCCATGTTGTCTTTGTGTGAACATCACACAACGTACTTACACAAGGCTGGATGGTATAGCCTACTACACACCTGTGTGTTAATCTGGTGGGACCGCCATCATATGCGGTCCGTTGTTGACCGAAACATCATTATGCAGTGCTTGATGGTAATAAAATTAAACTCTGGTGTTTGGAGTCTTTGAACTGGGTCCTCATTTCGTAGTAAGTGATGGCGGTGCTTGAGCAAAGGCAGGGCTTGTGCTCTTTTTGAGCTCGTGTTCTATACGAAAACTCGTACAAAATGTGTGAAGAGCAAATTATTTTAATAGGTAATAAACAGTCGATGTGGATTTGTATTGTGATGATAATATCTCCAACTGATGGGTACAACTCGAGAGGGAGAAGCAGAGCGTGCGTTTGGAACTGACCGTTAATCTTGTTGACAGCTGTATCCTCTGTCTGAAAACTTCATATGCTTAAAATATCCTAAATTAAATATCCCTTTCATTTAATATTTTTTTATGTCTCATCTCATACTTATCTGCATTGTTTTTTTAGAGATTTATGCAAAGCTTCTGAATAATAAGGTCATCCAGGCAAAACCTGGCATCCTGCACTTTGGAGGCTATCAAGTAGGAAAACAACACCAACAGGCTCTGGTAAGCACTTTTTGGGTGGGATAATTAATCATTGTAATGAAATGACATGACTGCTCTGCGTTTATGTTACTTGTTCATCTAAAGAGCAGCGTACTCAGCAGAAGGGCAGGTATAAATTGAGCCAGAAAGGCAGTTCTAGAATGAGAAATTTTGAAGTTGCACCAGTGTCCTTGGGCAAATTACTTCCCCTGCCAAGGGCTCCTCCTCTTTCCAAACGGCTACCGTTGCTGAGTGACTCTTAGGGACCAGGAACCGTGCTTGTGTCTCCTATGATTCATTTGGGCTTCTACTAGCTCTGTGGAGGTTGTATTATTACTCGCATTATATAGATGAGGAAACCGAGATTCCAAAAGGTTGAATAGTTGGCTCAAGAACACAGAGCTCCTAAGTGACAGAGACAGACTGACCCCTGGGTTGCCTTCCTCCAGACCAGTGTACCCTTCTCCGTGCCTACATCACCAGGGAGAGGGTGTCCGTTTCCTAGGAGGCTCGAGCGAGGGTTCCATTTCACCTGCTTGGGTCAGATGCCCATGGTTATATCAGTCATCCTGGCCAGAGAGATTCTGGCCAGATCTGGGGCAGCAGGAGTCAGCGCCGCTGAACAGGCTCCAGAAGGGACAGATGAAGGAATGGATCACAAAGCAGCTGAATCCTATAGTGACTGCAGTCCACCCCTGAGCCACACAGAGGTCCAGTCCTTCCTGGGTCCCCTTCAGTGACCTGGATGTTCAGACCGTGGTGGGCTCTGGGTGGCTACAGCATTCCTGACTCCCATGCTAAAGGGGACCTGAACATTTAAATCAGCTCTACAACCCCAGTGACCTCACCATGATCCCCTAAAGTCACACTGAGCAGGGCACCAGAGTTACTCTAACAGGGCGCTAGATCTGAGAGCCAAACTGGCCTCTGAGTGTGGACTGGATTCTCTTCACATGGGCCCTGAGATTCTGGCTTTATGTAAGGTCCCCCTCTGGCCCTGTGCCCACACAAAGTCTCGACTTTTAGATGTAGTGCATTCTTAGAAGCCGTGGCTCAAAGTGGATCATTTTAAGGTAGGATTCCGGCTATTGTGTTAGACAGCTCAGGGTGAGAAGAACCACTGGAGGAAACTGACAAATGATAGAGCCGTCAGGAAGTGGAGTTGGGTCTTATCAAGCGTCCCCAACAGCAGAGAATGACGTTTCCGTGAGTCCTGACACACTCAAGTGGGCGGAAAGAGAGTAGATGAAGAGAGGAAGCTGTCAGGTGCCAAGTGTTTGCTCTCAGGAAAAGGGTCAGGATCTAAAACTGACTAGGAACTTTCCCCCGTCAACTGACAAGGAGGTATTTCCTAGAGCGTTGGTGTCAAAGACCAAGGTTAGTAATTCACTTGGGAGCTTACTTTTCCTGGGTATGAGGTATGCTGTCTAGATTACGGTAGGAAAGATCTAAATAATTACCATTCATAATATTCATTGTTCATAATGAATAAACAATTCACTCCCCAGCCCCCTCATTCTCCTCATGCCCCCACTCACCCCACCCCCACCCTCAGCAACCACTAATCCACTTTCCATTGGTGTAGATTGCCTATTCTGGACATTTCATGTGAATGGAATCATGTAATACGTGGTCTTTTGTACTAGCTTCTTTCATTTGGCATGATGTTTTCCAGGCTCATTCAATTTGCAGCATCTATCGGTACTTCATTCCTTTTTACGGCTGAATAGTCTTCCATTGTCTGGGTGTACTGCATTCTGTTTATCTGTTCAGCGGTTGATGGACATTTGGGTTTCCACTTTGGGGCTATCACGAATAATGCTGCTCTGAACATTTCTGTGCATGTTGTTGTATGGACATATTTTCAGTTCTCTTGGATATATATCAAGGAGTGGAATCGTTGGGTTGTATGGCGTATTAGTTTTCTGTGGCTGCCATAACAAATTACCACGAATTTAGGGGCTTAAAAAGACAGAAATTTATTCTGGAGGCCAGAGACCAAACTCAAGGTGTCGGCAGGGCCATGCCACCTCCGAAGGCTCTTGGGAAGAAGCTTTCCTTGCCTCTTCCAGCTGCTGGTGGCTCCAGGTGTTCTTTGGCTTTATGGCTGCGTAACTCCAATCTCTGCCTCCATCTTCATATGGCCTTCTCCTCTGACCCCCTGTATCTTTTCCTCTTCTGTCCCTTAAAAGGACACCTGTCATTGGAATTAGGGCTCATCTGGGTAATCCAGGATGATCTCATCTCAAGGTTCTTAACTAGTAACATCTGCAATGACCCTTTTCCCAAATAAGGTCACATTCACACATTTCAGGTCTTAGGATGCAGAGATATCTTTTTGAGCCCACCATTCAACTCACTGTTGTTTTGTTTGCATTTCCCTAAAGGCTAATGATGTTGAGCGTCTTTTCATGAGCTTACTGGTCATGATGTAAAAAAGCCCTGTGGAAGAGAAGGCATTTGGGGAGAAGGCATTCAAGGCGTAGAGAAAGACATGGAGAGAGGTGCAGGGGGAGCAAGCACGTGGCGTATCTGGAGACCAGCGTGCAGCCTGGTTTACCTGGATTGTAGGGTTTGGGAGGGAGATAAAGCTTCATTCTGCTCAAGACCAGAGGCCATCCCTGTTTTCTGTGTAGCACAATGCCTGACGCACAGAGGGCACTCTATAAACATTTGTGACTGATACTGAACTCACTTTATAGGAAGAGAATAAATTGGCAGACTCACTAATTCCAAGGAAATGCAGGGTAAAGTCTAGATAATCATGCTGTTGCTCTCAGACATTAAAACAGACGGATAGATAAAAGTACAAAATGATTTCATCTTAATAACATCCTGAGAGATCTTGGGCGAGCCAGCCTCCTGTTTCCGTCAGCACGCTTAGCGGAAACCTAAGGTCATTACCTTGAGATTCTTGCCAAACAAGGGGAAAATCTCTGCTTTTATCTTGGTTTTGCTACAGGAAAGTAAGCAAATCGCCCAAGAATGGAATGATTGAATGTGGGTTTAAAACCACAATAACTTGTTCATTAACGTTGGAGATTGATGCAGACCTGGTTAAAGGATTTAAGGTTAAAGGATTTTACTTGAATTCATATTGCAATCAATGTTTCGATTTACTTTGAAACTTGAAATAATAGTTCCCAGGTTTCTCAAAACCAAGACCTCTTAAATTCTTCTTCCCTCTGCAGAAAGATTTTGTTTGGGAAACCATACTATTAGGTGAGGAGCTACGCCGCTAAGGGAGGCATTAAAAGATTCCGACCTGGAGGCTGAAATGTTGTGTTTGGAAAATACTGTGATAAGTGCTTGGGGTTGAAGGTTAGCCCCTCCCCACCTCAAGCCAAGCCTTCACTAGAGGGTGGGTTTTGCTCTGCCCTGTAGAAGGAGAAGACTAGTATCTCCTGAGGGGTGCAGAAGGGAGGCCTGAGGAGATATGGGAGGGGGTGGAGAGAGCTGTGAGCAGTCCTTGGGAAAGCCCTGCAGATGTTGAGGAAAAGCTGTTAACCCATGACTGCCTCACATGTGGTTGGTGGTTTTGCTGTGTGTTTATTGTGGGGAGCAGTTCTGAAAAACCGAAGCAGGGGCTGAATTTCATGTTACAGTCAATATGGTGCCCTGTGGAGGTCACGTCAAGGTCACAAGGACCCACAGAGCCGGGCAGAGATCAGCTCTCAGGCGAACAGAGAGCTTGGAGGGCCTGGGGCTATCTACTGACCCCAAACGGGAAGGCAGGGTAGGATTTTAGGAAATTTTATCTTGCCTCACTCAAGGGCCATGTTGGATTACTCATGTTTTCTTACATTTTCAAATAAACTTTTAATATTAATTTAAAATATACTTTCTGAACACTTCCTTCACCTTCACAAGACTGTTTTTCTTTGAATGATTTTTTTCCCCCAGTTTTAATTATAAATGGAAAGGCAGGAATGCCATTTTGGCCCTGAAAGGATATCATTTTTAACAATTTAGGAAATAAAACTCAGGGCCAGCCCAGTAGTATAATGGTTAAGTTTGCACGCTCTGCTTTGGCAGCTGGGGGATCGCAGGTTTGGATCCCAGGCACAGACCTACACACTGCTCTTCAAGCCATGCTGTGGTGGTGTCCCACATACAAAATAAGGAAGATTGGCACAGATATTAGCTAGTGGGACGCCACCTCAGCATGGCTGGATAAGCAGTGCCATGTCCGCGCCCAGGATCCAAATCAGCAAAACCCTGGGCCGCCACAGCAAAGAGTGTGAACATAACCACTCAGCCACAGGGCTGGCCTCTAATATATCTTTGATTATCATGAATGGGATCTTTACTGTTTTATTCTCTAAGAAAATCATTCCATATTTTCTCATTGCTAATTTTCCACTCCCTTGACAATGTAGCCATCATCTGAAACCCGGCCTTCACATGGGAGGGTCGTGCGCAGGTTTGCATTTGCTCTGCCACTCTGAGGGGGGAGGAAACACTGGGTTTCATTATTTTTTTAAATCAAAATCTGGCTCAGCCCCTCCCCGACAGGCGCTGGCTGGATCTCCAGTCTCAGAGGTTCCAGCTCCTGTTGGACCATTCTGGAATACTGGAGCAACTGAGCCAGCCCAGCAGCTGTGAGGAGAGCCTTTTGTCTCTAGCCTGTGAAGCTGCTTGTTGCAAACTAATCTAGGCCCGTGAAGTTCTTTCTAACTGTCAGATAGATAATTGAAAATCTGACGGTACTGGGAGCTGGGAGCCATAGGTCCCCTCCCCGACAGCCTTGCTGCTAGGTGGTCCGCTGCAAGGAAAACAGGTCTGAGAAGAGATTCGGCCGTGCATATAAACACTTATTAGCAAGCAGGCAAAAAAGACTCATCGAACTTACAATCCCCAAGAAGCCCCAGCTGGAGCTCCTTGCAAGGACGCTCTGCTGGCAGCAGATGCCGCAGCTTTCCCTCGGTGGGACTGGCGACCTTCCGACAGGCAGACAGGATTTTTCGTGAAGTGCAAAACCCGGGACCTAAGGGAGTCCTGGGCCTTTGAATGTCATTCTAAAGGATAATGGCCTCTGGGCTCCCCAGATTCCCATAGCCCTTTTGTTCAAGAGCGGAGATGCCTGCATGATATTCCAGTTAGTCCGCATCTCCCGAGTGTCCTCGACGCTCATGTGGAAGAGCCCTGGTGTGATCCAGGGGAGCGTTACTGGAGCGCTCTTAGTGGCCGCCTCTGGAGCGTGGAGTCTGGATGGGGCTTGCAGTGCCCTGGGCCCTCCTGGGGTGCAGGTTACTGATTCCTTCTAGGGTAACCGCCCCCTGGATGTACGTTAAAACCAGTCCATGCACCCTGTTGGTTGCACTGTCCTTACTGAATTATTTCACAGTAAATGACAGACAGTATAACCGCTTCTGCTCCCAGGTCTTCCTGCACTCCAGCTCGAGGCCGTCAAGGTCCTCCCTCCACGACAAGCATAGGGAGAGAGCTCTGTGTCAGGGTTCCAGGCCCCAGGCCGAGTGGTCACCTCGCCCTCTGCAGGCAGGTCCCACCACCCCAGAGCTCAGACAGTGATGGGCACAGGCTGCAGGCGTCCTGGGTCCCAGCATCCCTGCCCTCCCAGTCTCTCCTGGAAGGGCAGCTCTTGTGGATGGGGCCCCAGGAGTCCACACCTTCACCAGGACGGCCCCTGTGCAGGGCCCTTGGAGGTTGAGAGAGGCCTGGGCAACGTTTGGGGTTTTTTTTAGCATATTAAAAAAAGAGACGAGGGGCTGGTGCCATGGCCTAGTGGTTAAGTTCAATGCCCTGCTTCGGCAGCCCAGCTTTGGTTCCCGGGCACAGACCTACACCACCTGTCAGTGGCCATGCTGTGGCGGCAGCCCACATACAAAATAGAGGAAGACTGGCACAGATGTTAGCTCAGTGCGAATCCTCCTCAGCCAAAAACCAAGAAAAAGAGAAGACATGCCAAAACAGGGTCACAAACACTGTGGTGCTTTAAGAAGGTTCATAGGTGACAAATGAGAACTATCAACAAATGCCAACACCAGTGTGATCTCACCAGACAATAATGTCTGAAGTCTAATTTAGGGCTTTGATGATCATGAGGCCTCGGGCAGTGGGCCCCGCGACAGGCCCAGGCTCTGGCCTAGACTTTGGAAACCAAAGGCCTCTTAATGGTCCCCTGGCCCAAGTGAAACCCAGATCCCCAGAACCCAAAGTCCTTGCTCCACTCCCAGCAGAGCGAGGAAACCCCTCTCCTCAGAGACCTGGGTTCATCCAGCAGGTTGTCCTGCCTCACGGGGACAGCCCTCGCTGCCACCGTCAGAGAACTCCTGGCCTCCAGTCCTTTTAGTCTGTCCCTGGATGAATTGGAGGCTGTCCCGGCCACACTTTTCCTGATAGTTTGACTGCCTAAGTGTCTCCAGTCTCCAGGACCAGTGGCATTAATCAGAGAAACTGTGGGAGTTGGTGGGTGGCTGGCTTCCTAGCTCAGTCGAATCACAGGACTAAGTGAGTTCAACCGAGAGGCTCACGGGGTAGCTGGTCAGGACTGGGAGGAGGGGGTGTGAGGGGACAGTGCGTGCTGGGGCGACGCTGGGGTGCAGGCTCTGCTGAAGCCCCTAAGCCGGGCACAGGGCACGTGGCGTATTGTTCTTTAGATGGTGATTGTTGTGTTTATTATTCTTTGAATGGTGTAGGATGGATTTTGAATCTTTTAACAAGTTAAGAAGTACATTCTATCCCCTCAAATCCCTTTTGGAACAAGATGAGCTGTAAATAAACGAGGAGATGAATATGCAAATGGGTGAGACAGCGTGTATTTTTCTGAATGCTTCTTTTTCTCTCCCAGCATCTGGTCAACGTCTCGAATGAAGACATAGATGTTCATATCTTACCCCCACAAACCAAATACTTTCAGATCAAGTATGTGAAAAAGGTAGGCAGCGGGTGCCAGTTCCTGCCCTGTGTTCCCTGTTGGGTCGAGGCTCTCTGTCCCGGGTCTGCTGGGGCGGCTGTGTGGTGTGTTGTCACCGCAGTCCCATGCTCTGTGTGCTCTGGGGCTTGTCCGGACAACAGCCCGCTTGTCTTCTAGGAACACCGCCTTGTCCCTGGCTTGTCCCTCACGGTCACCGTTACGTTTTCTCCAGACGAGTGGCGCTACTATTATGATTGCATCCGTGTTCACTGTAAGGTAAGCTTCTTCAAATTGCTTTTAGGGGGAGGGGATGGGGTCAAATCTTACATCCTCCAGGGAGGAAGACAGAGAGAGAGTGACGAGCGTGAATCCTCAGCCCAGGGACTGGGATGCCTCGGGCAGCCATCTGAGTGGCATGGAGGGTCCTTGTCCAGCGGCGTGGGTCCCAGTTGGGAAAGCATTAGGCCACCGAGGACAGGGCAGAGCCACGAGACCCTGCTTGCTGCGGGTTTTCCGCCTGCCCTGGCCTGAGACCTCATTTATCGTATGGTGCTGGGAGACAACAAAGGCTTTTTCAAATAAATTAAACGCACTCCTTTAAGTGCGAGGTTAGGAAATTAGCAACAACCTCGAGTTGTGATTATAAACCTCGGAGACTGGACGGTGTCTTGTGCGGGGATTCCCCAGGGGCAGCCCGGGGGTCTGCAGGGAGGTGGCAGCCTGTGGGGCCTGCCCCCAGACGGCTGTGCTGTGCGAGTTCCTGTGAGCCTTTCCTGGGTCACCTAGTCCACCCCTGGGCCTCCAGCCAGAGCCAGCTCCACGTGCTGTCAGTCCTTCTCTTAACACTGTCGCCTCCACCCTGAGCCAGCTCCACGTGCTCTCAGTCCTTCTCTTAACACTGTCGCCTCCACCCTTCCCTTTGCTCTGTATTCCAGGCCCGACTCTTGCAAATTGAGAAGCCTTAAGGTTAACTAAATTTAGTTTTTCAAAACTAAAATGGAAGAGTATGTTTTAGTAGCAAATACAATTCAAAAAACAAACAAACACAAAAACTAAAAATGAAACTGGAGTACTGCTTTCAGGAGGAACATTCTGTACCAAGAAGGAAGATCCTGGGACAGGATGGCACAGAGGGCCGGGGCCCAGCTCCCGTCACTGAAGAGGATGCTGATGATCCTGGGACAGGACGGCACAGAGGGCCGGGGCCCGGCTCCCCTCACTGAAGAGGATGCTGATGATCCTGGGACAGGACGGCACAGAGGGCCGGGGCCCGGCTTCCGCCACTGAAGAGGATGCTGATGATCCTGGGACAGGACGGCACAGAGGGCCGGGGCCCGGCTTCCGCCACTGAAGAGGATGCTGATGATCCTGGGACAGGATGGCACAGAGGGCCGGGGCCCGGCTCCCCCCACTGAAAAGGATGCTGGTGATTCCCGGCCTTCATGAAGGACTTTTCACTTTCCAAGGCCGTCATCTGCTTGGTTCTTAAAAGCACCTGTCAGGAAAGGCAGAATTATCCCCATTTTGCAAAGGAAGAAACGAGGCCTGGGGAGGTTAAAGATCTTGAGCCAGGTCACACATTACGCGGGACCAGGGAGCAGGGCCTGCGCCCTCTGCCCAGTTCATTGCTTACTGTGCGACGCTGTCGGGCTCAGCTGACTCTGTGCTGGTTTCTCTCTCTTGGGCCACTGAAGACTGTGCTTCCATATAATTTCCTGAAATAGGAGCAGATAGATTTCTGTCTTCGTATTTACGTCAGAGCATTGTTATCTTTAGCTTTCCTGGATAAAAATGAATGAAATGTGCTTAAGTGTGTTTCCTACACTTTGTTTATAGCTAAGAAAACTCAGTATTTCTAATGTTGTACTTAAGCACTCAGGTTTCTTAAGGAAATGTTTTTAATGGTAGAAAACAAGAAATAAAGCATCTACAAGTTCACCTTTGAACATTATAGTCTTCAATCTGGTAAACTTGACTTTTCTCCCATTAATTTTAGGGAGACGAGACTTTGCTTGTTCCCATCCATGCCTATCCTGTCATGAACACACTGGACTTTCCCTCATTTATAAATCTATCAAATGTTCTCCTTGGTGAAAGGTGAGTTGCCAAAATGAACTATCAAAATGTCACAGGATGTGAAAAGTTAAGAGATACGTATGAAAAAACTTAGGTTTGTATTTTTCCTAATAGAAAGCTATCCTTCTAGCTGAATTAGCCTGGACTTGCAAGGTGGACTTGCAAGACTCTGGTTGCAAAGGGACAAAAAACCAAGTCAAAATATTATAAGCAAGAAAGGGAGTTTATTAGGCCCTTTCATTGGAAGGGTGCAAGATGGGTCTTCAGGCGTGGCCGGGTCTCGGGGTTTGAGTCGGGTTGCAGAGTCTGCCTCTCCCCGTGTCTTGGTTTTGCTGGCCTGTGCAACACACAGTTCCTCCTCAGCAGGCTCCCCGTCATGGGGGCGAGGCAGCTGCCAGAAGCCCCGGATGCTCCTGGCAACAGGGGGAGTGGATACGGGGAAGGCGAAGACAGGAGAAAGTCACTGTAGAAGCCAAATCTCAGCTTCCCTCTTCCTTCTTGTCGGGAAAATAGTTAATAATTCCAATTGTAATGTAAGATATGTCTTGTTTTTTCAGTAAATAGTTGTTAAATACCTACTGCCAGGCATAGTGCTGTTGCCCCTAGGGTTACAAAGAAGATGGATATTGAGCTGCTAGAAGTTGATATATAATGGCCATGCCAATCATTAAAATCCTAAAATGCTTTTGTGCTTGTTGGGAAATAGATCCCATCCTGAGTCCTTCATCCCTGCATCCCAGCTGCCTGGCCCCTCTCCGCCTTCCCCTCGTCTCCCGGTGACTCAGTGACTAAGTTGTTAATACCTAGCAGTTTGCCCCGCAGGACCTGGCTCCGGCCTTCCATCCATTCTAATTGAGCAGTGCTTGGGAAGTCCCAGTGGATGGATATTTTGAATATCACCCACGGTAAAAAGAATAGACACGAATAGACAAAGATTCTGATTCTGAAGGTCTTCGAGTGTAATTGTGATGGAACCACGTCATCAATTAATTACACCAATTGCTAAGTGCTGTAATAGAGGCGCACAGGGTCCCATGTAGGCCCCGAAGAGGGAGCACGAAACTGCCTGGAGAGATGGGGAAAGTCCTCACCCATTTGGGGGTGACATCTGGTTATCCTAAGAGGACACCATGGGATGGAAGGTGACAGTGGCATTCCAGGCATGGAGCACGTACAAAGTCATGGGGGCAGCCCAGAACATGGCCTACATCTTGCAGGTGATGAAGGGCCCCTGAAGGATTTGCATCCACCCAGGAGCTGGCAAATCCTGGACGCCTCTTGATCCAGGTCCAGACGGTGAGGAAAGCCTGTGGGCATCAGCGTGCCGTGAGGGTGAGAGCAAGTTCAGGTGCCTGCAGGCAGCGCTGCGCAGGGGTAGGGGTTGCTAATGAACAGATGGAACTAGAGAGAAGGGCAACTGAACCCTTTTTGGGGGGTGCTTATGGACCAATGTGTATGAGCTTCAGGGCCCTTCCTTTTTGGCATCATGTGTTGTCCTTGAGTGAAACCTCCAGATTTAGATCTGGAACAATTGCCTTGGTTCAGCTGATGTGTGCCCCTCTTCCCCCAGCCCTCACACCTTCCCATGAGCTTCTGACTCACCATGTCTCTTTACATTTTTTAAAAACAGCTCCTTAAGAATTGTAAATAAATAATAGATACAAAAGAACATATAATAATCATTTATTTCATTTATTTTAGTATTTTTAACACATACACATACACCCCTAAATAAGACATTGTTTAGCTTTGCCAGTGTTTGATCTTTATGTAAATGGAATCATTCTGTGTGGAAGTTCTTTTGGAACTTGCCTTTTTCATTCACCATCAGGTTTTTGTGGTCCAGCTGTGCTAACACATAGAGTTTACTACTGTAGAGTCCACTGGATGGATTTGCCACAATTTTTATCTGCTTTACTGCTAATGGACCTATGGGTTGTTTCCAGTATTTTTTTTGCTGTGACCAATACTGCTGTTGTGTATCCTTGTGCCTGGGCTGGGGCTCGTGTTCTAGAGTTTCTCCAGGGTGTGCGCCTAGAAGTGGACTTGCAGGTCTAGCCCAGGTCCAGTGTTGCTGTGTAACACGGAGTTCTGTTTCAGAACGGTCGCCCATTCCCCCACCAGCAGTGCGTGAGAACCACTGGTTTCCTACGTCATTGCCGACAGCGGGTGTCGTCAGACTTTTACATTTTAGGTGGTGTGTGTTCTTGGCCCCTTGCTCTTCCATCTCTACTTTCCCCAAAGCGTTCTGCCAGGACTCTGTCCCAGCGTTTCCTCCCTCCCCCGTCAACCCTTCCTGCCTTCCCCCAGTCCTTCTCAACACTGGGCGCTCTGCACAGGGTCCCCGAGAGTCTAACACAGGTGAGAGGCACTCTACGCATTTTGAGGGCAAACATAGCTATTTCCTTTAAATGGGCGAATGTAGCAACTTCTACCAAAATCAAAGTGGTGGGAAACTGCTAACTTCCTAGTTCATTAATTCTTTCTGTCTTTCTTTTTTCCCTTCACAAATTACTTTTTGCCTGGACAATAAGTCAGGCTTATGAGTGGAGAACAACATTTCAAAAACTGGTGGAAATGGTAGTCCTAATGCAGACATGAGCCTTGGTTCTTAATACACAAATCTACCAACTTCCCCGCAGGCTTTTCCCAGCCATTTTGTACATAAGGCCCTTCAATTGATATAAGAATGAACATTTCAGCTAAACAGTTTATTAAACTGAGTTGTGTATAATGATGCAATATTTAAAAAAATCTTTCAAGAGATAAGCATGCTACTTTTTCCCTCCAAACGTTCTGGCAGCAGGCAGTGCCTTTCCGAGACTTCATGCACTTTACCTAATGGCTTTTACGGACTTTTAACTTCAAGAACCGTCCTATGCTGCTTTCAGTCCAAAATGTCTGGTAGCAGGACAGGCAGTGAGTATTTCAAGGGGTTTCACCTGAAATGCTCCCTGTTCATCCCAGGCTGCCGTTGGGGTGGAAGGTAGCATTTGGGTAGGTTATTTATTCAGCATTCATTCACTCAACAAACCTTTGTTGAATGCTCCCTGTGTGCTAGGCACAGTGTTAGGTACTGAGGATGCAGAGATGATTAAGACCTGATAATCAGGATTAAATGGACAATTCTAACTTCCAGTTCAGAGTATTCAATGGGAGGACACCTAACTCAGCCTGTGTCAGGTGAGTTGGGGGCAGGTGGGGTGGGGGAATCAGACAAGACGAGACTTCCCAGAGGAGAACAGGTCTGAAGTGAGTTTTCAAGATTGACTAGAAATCAGCCAGCGGAAGGAGGGAGCAGAGTAGGAGAGAGGAGAGGTGCTTGAGGCGGTGCAGTAACATGGGCAGAGATGTGAAATGGCATAGCACGTCTGGGCCCATCTAGAACATTCCTGTGACTGGACGTGGGTCGCAGGAGCTGTGGGAGAGGAAATAGGGAGAAGACTGAGCCAGAAGGCCTCATAGGCATTGCTGGAAAGGTAGATTTTACCCTGAGACCATCACTGAAAGATTTAAGCAGAGAAATGGCGCAGTCAGATCCAGCTCTGGTGGCCTGTGCAGAGAATCGGAGGGGGCGTGGCCAGGGCCACTGTGGTGAGTGGAACCGTGTGTTCATCTCAGGGCTACAGGGCATTCGTAGACCACGGGGCCACATGCACAACCCTATGAGAAAAGGTCCCCGGCTGCTCCATTCCAAAGCCAGGATATTTCAGTCTCCGGAACTTTTACGTCACAAGTTCAGGAATTTACTAAAGGATACTTTTCCTTAAGTGGGGAACCTCATGGCTCATTTCAGAAAGTGGGGGAATAACCAAGGTCAGAATAGGATGTCTGAATAAAACCAAATTCTCTCGCTGCCCCTGGAGTTGAAAGCATCTGGGCCACAGGAGAATGTGCATTCTTGAACCAGTGCTGAGAGGGAAAGACTGATGGTGAGAACTGGCCCCAGCAGAGACAACATCCAGGTCCTGCCTGGCATTGTACCGATAAAGAAAGTCCTTACTGGTGGAGAGGGGCCCGAGAACCAGCTGTCACTGGCTGAGAATGAGGGTGTCAGGATAAAATTAGAAAACTGATCTTCAGAAGGATTCTGTGCAGCCTTCAAAGAGAATAAATTCACGTTTTCCAGCTCAGCAAGGGAAGCAGGCTCCTTACTCTCTCTAAGGTCTTGCTCTGTGCGTCCCAAACTCAAGGTTGATTTGAAGGAGCAGCAGCATTTTATGGAAACTTTCTGACAAGGGTGACTGGAGCACGCTGACCCGCTTGTTCTTTACCTCAGCCCTTACGTGGGTATGTGGAGCGGGAGTGAACTTGTGTTTTAAAACTGCTTCAAAACTGATATTCAGACAAAACGACTACAGCCACTCAACAAAGAAGAGTTTATCGGCTTGTTTTAAAACTGTCGTAACGTGTGTCCCAAAGCTGGCTCAGCCTCAGTTCTTTCAGGAGTCTGCTGTACGTTTGGAAGACAAAGAATGTCACACAGATACATCATTGCTGTTCATATCTTTTGATCTGTAAATGATTTCTATATCAATGAGCAGTTGACAAAGGACAAAATTAATATCTAGAACTTACAAATTAATAAGAGAATAGAACAACCTCATAGAAAATTAGGCAAAGAATACGCACAGGCATAGAAGAGGAAACCCAGATGGTTATATATGGATAGAAGCTCAACCTCGAAGAAATGAAAATGAAAATAAAATGAGATACCATTCCACCTCTGTCAGGTTGGAAGCAGTTAAAATGCCTGAAAATCCCGTGTTGGCAAGCAACAGTGACTCGCACACGCTGCTGGTGCAAGTATAAAGAGGTCAAACGGCTTTGCAGAGCATTTTGGCCATATCTAGTAAAGCTGATATTTTTACTCTTCTGCTAACTAGCAATTCCATTTCTTGGTTATACCTGGAGTAGCTCTGGTGCAGATGCATAAGGAGTCACATACAAAGATTGTCGTCACCACTTTGCAATGGTGAAAAAGTGCGAACAGCCTAAATGCCCTTCAGCAAGAGAGTCATAAATAAGGAAGATATAGTCATATAGTGGAATACTCATCACTGGTTAAAATGAATGAATTGTTTTATTTATAGTCATTTATCAATGTATCCTCATGCATCAATCTCAAAAGCATAGTGGTGAGCAAAGCTAGCAAGTTTTAGAACAATATTGTTGAAAACAAATAATACAGTATTATATATTTTATGGGTACATGTCTATGTGGTGATATTATAAAAATGCAGGTGAATGACAGACAGTGACAGGATGGGGTCCCCCCTGGGGAGACAGGAAGGAGCAGAGGACGAGGCAGAGGAGTACAGGGAGTTTGAACTGTTCTGCAATGTTTTATTTCTTTAAAAATAAAACACTGAATACTCAAAGCAAAAAGATTTGCTTGAGCTTGGTAGTGGGCAAAGGGATCCTTATTTTATCATTCTCTGTATTTTTCTTTACATTTGGAATATTTCAGAAATTTTAAAAAGGTAATGAATTGAAAGCCAAATAAAAATGCTCTTGGCATAATTTTTAAAACCACATTTGAACCACACTACATCCCCAAAATTGCTACTGAAAGACTTATTTCACTTTGCTCCAACAAATATTTACTGAGTGTTTAGTCTTTGTGGGACTCTGGGGTTTTGCTGAGGTCACCCCGGAGAAGCAAGTAGACTCAGCGCTGCCTTCGTGGGGCTCAGAGTCTCCCACGTAGACAGGTGCTGGGCTGTAAGGAGTGGGGCATCATGGGAAACAGACACACTGGGTCCGATGCCCAGAAGGCAGCAGATGAGCTGACCTGGCAACTCTGCTCTAAGTGTTACCTCACGAAATTGGGGTTCTCTTGCCCAGTGCTCATAAAAAAAAGCCAATTAGTACAGCATCAGCTTTTGGGAAAAGAAATGTAGCTTTATTTTGTGAGATCTGCAAGGAGACAGGAGGCATGTGCCCTCAGATCTGTCTCCCTGATCCAGGGCTTGGGTGCTACTTACGGGATGAGGGGCAGGGCAGTCTGAAGTGCGGGAGTAGACGATCGGAGGAAGGGAGAAGTGAGGGGATTGATGATCTGCGCAGGCGTAGTCAAGCTTCACGGCTCTTCACAGGATGCGTGTTCACAAAATGGAGGCCTGACCGTGATCCGAGGGTGGAGTTTTTAGCTCCTTGACACCAAAAAGATCACTTATTGAGCATTTGCAAAGTCTCAGTCGATGAGTTGGTGATCTCAACTGGCCTCAAGTGGACAAGGGGTCTCAATTCCTGAAAGACAACTCTTAATTTTTTTAAAAGATTATTTTATTGAAGTCGTGTTGGTTTATAACATTGTGTAGTTTCAAGAGGACATTACCATCTGTCAGTTTCTGTATAGACTGCATAGTGCCCACCACCAATAGTCTACTTTTTTTTTTTTAAGATTTTATTTTTTTCCTTTTTCTCCCCAAAGACCCCCGATACATAGATGTATATTCTTAGTTTTGGGTCCTTCTAGTTGTGGCATATGGCATGCCACCTCAGCATGGCCTGATGAGCAGTGCCATGTCCATGCCCAGGATTCGAACCAGGGAAACCCCAGGCCACTGCAGCAGAGCACATGAACTTAACCACTCAGCCACAGGGCTGGCCCCACCAATAGTCTACTTTTTATCTTTCACCATACATATGTGCCCCTTTACCCCTTTTGTCTACCTCCCCACCCCATTCCTCTCTGGTAATCATTAATCTGTTCTCTTTATCCATGTGTTTGTTTATCTTCCACATATGAGTGAAATCATACAGTGTTTGTCTTTCTCTGTTTCTCTTATTTCACTTAGCGTCATACCCTCAAGATCCATCCATATTGTCACAAATGGCATGATTTTTGTCATTTTTTATGGCTGAGTAGTATTCCATTGTATGTGTGTGTGTGTGTGTGTGTATATATATATATATATATATATATGTACACACCCCACATCTTCTTGATCCCTTCATCCGACAATGGGCACTCGAGTTGCTTCTATGTCTTAGCTGTTGTGAATAATGCTGCAACGAACATAGGGCTGCATAAATCTCTTTGTATTGTTGATTTCATGCTCTTTGGATAAATACCCCGTAGTAGGATAGCTGGATTGTGTGGTATTTCAATTTTTAATTTTTTTGAGAAATCTCCATACTGTTTTCCATAGTGACTGCTCCACTTTGCATCCCACCAGCAGTGTATGAGGGTTCCCTTTTCTCCTCATCCTCTCCAACACCTGTTATTTCTTGTCTTGTTAATTATAGTCATTCTGAGGGGTGTGAGGTGGTATCTCATTGTAGTTTTGATTTGTGTTTCCCTAATAATTAGTGATGCTGAGCATCTTTTCATGTGCCTGTTGGCCATCTGTAGATCTTCTTTGGAAAAATGTCTGTTCATATACTATCCATTTTTTGATCGGGTTGTTTGTTTTTTTGTTGTTGAGTTGTATGAGTTCTTTATATATTTTGGAAATTAACCCCTTGTCAGATATATGATTTGCAAACATTTTCTCCCAGTTGGTGGGTTGTCTTTTTATTTTGTTCATGATTTTCTTTGCCTTGCAGAAGATTTTTAGTCTGATGTAGTCCCATTTTTAAATTTTTTCTTCTGTTTCCCTTGCCTGAGTAGACATGGTATTTGAAAAGATGCTGCTAAGCCTGATGTCAAAGAGTGTACTGTCTCTATTTTCTTCTAGGAGTTTTATGGTTTCAGGTCTTACCTTCAAGTCTTTGGTCCCTTTTGAGTTTATTTTTGTGTGTGGTGTAAGATAATGGCCTACTTTCATTCTTTTGCACATGGCTGCCCAGTTTTCCCAGCACCATTTGTTGGAGAGACTTTCTCCATTTTATGCTCTTGGCTCCTGTGTCAAAGATTAGTGGTCCATAGATGTATGGTTTTACTTCTGGGCTTTCAATTCTGTTCCATTATCTGTGTGTCTGTTTTTGTGCCAGTACTATGCTGTTTTGATTACTGTAGTATGCTGTAGCTTTGTAGTATGTTTTGAAGTCGCGGATTGTGATGCCTCCAGCTTTGTTCTTTTTTCTCAGCATTGCTTTGGCTATTGGGTTTCTTTTGTTGTTCCATATAAATTTTAGGATTCTTTGTTCTATTTCTGTGAAGGATGTCTTTGGGATTCTGACTGGGATTGCATTGAATCTGTAGATTGCTCTAGGTAATATGGACATTTTAACTATATTTATTCTTCCAATCCATGTGCATGGAATGTCTTTCCATTTCTTTATGTCATCATTGATTTCTTTCAATAATGTCTTATAGTTTTCAGTGTATAGGTCTTTCACCTCCTTTGTTAAACTTATTCCCAGATATTTTATTCTTTTTGTTATGATTATAAATGGGATTGTATTCTCGACTTCTCTTTCTGCTAGTTTGTTATTAGTGTATGGAAATGCAACTGATTTTCATAAGTTGATTTTGTACCCTGCAATTTTGCTGTAGTTGTTGATTATTTCTACTAGTTTTCTGATGGATTCTTTAGGGTTTTCCATATGTAGAATCATGTCATCAACAAACACCAAGAGTTTGACTTCTTCCTTTCCAATTTGGATACCTTTTATTTCTATTTCTTGCCTAATTGCTTTGTCCAAAACCTCCAGTATTATGTTGAAAAGGAGTGGCAAAAGCAGACACCCTTGTCTTGTTCCTGTTCTCAGAGGAATGGCTTTCAATTTTTCACCATTAAGTATGATGTTGGCTGTGGGTTTGTCATATATGGCCTTTATTATGTTGAGGTACTTTCCTTTTCTTGAGAGTTTTCTCAACTCTCATTTTCTTGAGAGTTTTTATCACAAATGATGTTGGATCTTGTCAAATGCTTTCTCTGCATCTATTGTGATGATCATGTGATTTTTATTCCTCATTTTGTTAATGTGGTGTATCAGATGGATTAATTTGTGAGTGTTGAACCATCTCTGTGTCCCTGGTATAAATTCCACTTGATCATGGTGTATGATCCTTTTACTGTATTGCTGTATTCACTTTGCCAATATTTTGTTGAGGATTCTTGCATCTATGTTCGTCAGTGATGTTGGCCTGTAACTTTGCTTCTTTGTGTTGTCCTTGCTGAAAGACAACTCTAAATTACTCTCTTGATAAGATGGGGTCAGTGGAACTGGTCCTGGAGGGCTAGCAGTTACACAAGTGATTACGATTACGTTCTCCCAGGAGTATGAACTGGGAAATGTGAGGGAGGAGAGCAGATGACAGGGAGGGCCCCACCTGAAGTGTTAAGAGTTAAGAACCAGCCTCTGGCTAGGAGGGCATGATTGGCCGTGAGAGCGCGGGAGTTATGAGGTGGAGAGGAGACGCACAGCCCCAAGGAGAAGGGAGGAAGCACAAGGAAAAGCAGGGACAGAGAGTGTGGCTGAGTCACTTCAAAGAGGAGCTCAATGTCCAGCTGATGAAAGGAGCCCAGATAACCTGCCCCAGCTCTGCACAGGATGCCAAGTGACAGCTGGAGAGCTCTGCTTCTCCAGGCCTCGCTCATCCTGCAAACTCTGGCTGACCTGGGCTTGGTCTGATGGAAGGAGGGACATTAGGAGAAGCTCAGGGCTCTCTGAGAGATGCCACTGCTGCGGCAGCTCCTGTGGTGCCGTAGGCAACAACCTCAGACTTACTCAGAAGTCAGCCTTGTCTCGGGTGGGAGCGCATTTCTGGATACACAGACCCTCTCCGGGTCCTGTACTGGTTGTTGGACTTCTAACCAAATAAAGAATCTCTCGCATATTTCAAACACAACCCAAAGTGTGGTTTCTTCGAAGCAGCCTAGTTCCAGTTCTGTAAAGGCCAGGGCTCCCCAGGCTTTGCGTAGCACCTGTTTGTTCAGCGTGTCCTGGGTCCTCTGGGGCCTGCTGTGCGGCAGAGACGCCTTTTCCCTGTGGCTGTGAGTGTCCAACAGGACAAACCTGACAGTCCTCGAGTGGCAGCAAGGACAGGGGTGTTGGAGCGTTGTTCCTTGGGACGGTTGCCGTGCATTAGGTCTGGCTCTGCACCTTGGGCAGGACACGGACCCTCTCTTGTGCCTCAGCTTCCTCTTCTGCAGGTGAGGAAGCCATGGCACCCTCACAGGAGCAGAGGAGTTAGTACCTGGGAGGTGTGCAGGATGGCTGACACCCAGGAATTATTGCTTTTGTTGACTGTCATCATTGTTGTGGTTTTCATCACATAACATGAATCTGTATTCTTGATACCAAAAGAGCTAGTTATAAAGAAAAACAATATTTTCTTCCTCTTTTTTTTTGCAGCAAAAATTATGTTATTCCTTTGCAGTGCAGTAGCCCTGTAGATTTTGAGTTTCATATCACTTTGGTTCAGTCTCATCAAGCCTTTACTATCGAACCAACATCAGGTAAGGAGAGTCAATATTTCAAGTTTCCAATCTCTCAGATCAAAGAGGATTTGGAAGATAGGTCTCAGATTATAAAAAAGAATAAGCCACATTTGAATATGTTATTTTCCAATGTACAACAGTAACAAATTTTACGTATCTAATATAATGTAAGTTGTAATTAGACGCTTGGTGATAAGGACACTTTGGGATAATTTGCATCATGCTGATAATTTATAATGTCCAGGTCCATTTCTTCCAATGTCAAAACTTGGAATCAGAAGTTAATCTGTTCTAATTCTAGTTTTGGCTCTTGGTACATCTTTGGTTTTGTATTCACCTTTTAATTCAATTTCAGGTAAAATGGGAGTGTTATTTCTTCCCCAGCCTTCAGAGTCTTAGTGAAGGGTGTAATGAATTTGTCCTGCACGTGGGGAGGACAGTCGGTCTGTGCGTGCCCCGAAGGATAGAGAGCCCAATGATGCTCAGGACCTTTGAAAGTGGAATCTCCGCCTCGATTAATTCCTGCTTCCCAGTTTCTGTCTCTTGATTCTGGGTTTGGGATTTAAATATCTGTCCACAGTGGTCTGTAGTGAATGCTAAAGTAATTTTGTTTTTATTTATGTTTTCATATTTATTGTGGTATCATTGACATATAAGATTATAAGATATTTTAAGTGTACAATCTGATGATTTGACATATGTGTACATTGTGGAAGGATTCCCTCATCAAGTTAACACATCCATCACCTGACATGGTTGTCTTTTTTTGGTAAGAACATTTAAGTTCTACTCTCTTAGCAAATTTCAGTTATACAGTACAGTGTTATCAACTATAGTCACCATGTTATACGTTAGATCCTCAGACCTTATTCATCTTATAACTGAAAGTTTGTACCCTTTTCCCAACCTCTCCCTTTTCCAAACCCCCTAAAACCCTGGCAACCACTTTTCTACTCTCTGTTTCTATGAGTTCAGCTTTTTTTCCTTCTAGATTCCACATATAACTGACACCATGCAGTATTTGCCTTTCTCTGGCTAGATTATTTCACTTAGCATAATGCCTTCCAGGATCAGACACGTTGTTGCAAACGGCAGGATTTCCTTCTTTTTAAGGCTGAATACTATTCCATTGTGTATATATATATATACACACACAATTGTTGATTTTTGTGTGTGGTGTAAGATAGTGGTTTAATTTCCTTCTTTTGCATGTGGCTGTCCAGTTTTCACAACACCGTTTATTAAAGAGACTACCCTTTTCCCATTGTATATTCTTGGCTGCTTTGTTGTAAATTAATTAACCATATGTGCATGAGTTTATTTCTGGGCTCTCTATTCTGTTTCATGGATCTAAGTGTCTGTTTTTATGCCACTACCATACTGTTTTTATTACTATAGCTTTGTAATATCGTTTGAAATCAAGAAGTGTGATGCCTCCAACTTTGTTCTTCTATCTCAAGATTGCTATAGGTATTCTGAGTCTTTCGTGGCTCCATACAAATCTGAAGATTTTGTTCTATTTCTGTGAAAAAGCCCATTAGAATTTTGATAGGGATTGCATTAAATCTGTATATTGCTTTGGGTAGTATGGACATTTAACAATATAAATTCTTCCAAACCATGAACATGAAGTATCTTTCCATTTATTTGTGTCTTCTTCAGTTTCTTTCATCAATATCTTGTAGTTTTTAGTGTACAATTCTTTCACCTCCTTGGTTAAATTTATTCCTCATCACAAGGAGAAATTATTTTCTTTCCTTTTTATTGGATCTATATGAGATGATGGATGTTAACTAAACTATTGCTGTAATCATTTCACAATATATGTATAACAAACCATCATGCTGTACACCTTAAACTTATACAGTGATGTGTGTCAATTATTTTTCAATAATACTGGAAAAAATTATTCCTGGTTTTTTATTCTTTTTGATGCTATTGTAAATGAGATTGTCTTCTTAATTTCACTTTCTGATGGTGCATTGGTGTATAGAAATGCCGCTGATTTTTCTATATTGATTTTGTATCCTGCAACTTTACTGAATTGGTTTATTAATTCTAGCAGGTTTTTTTGGTGAAGTCTTTAGGGTTTTCTATATATAATATCATGTCATCTGCAAATAGAGACAATTTTACTTCTTTCTTTCTGATTTGAATGCCGTTTATTTCTTTTTCTTGCCTGATTGCTTTGGCTAGGAATTCCAGTATTGTGTTGAATAGAAGTGGGGAGAGTAGGCATCCTTGTCTTGTTTATGATCTTAGAGGAAAAACTGTGAGCTCTTCACCATTGAGTATGATGTTAACTGTGGACTTGTCATACATGGTATTTATTATGTTGAGGTTCATTCCCTCTACACCCAGTTTGTTGAGAGTTTTTCACACAAAAGGATGTTGAATTTTGTCAAATGCTTTTTCTCCATCTATTGAGGTATTTGTGTGACTTTTATCCTTCAATTTATTAATGTGGTGTATCATATTGATTCATTTATGGATGTTGAACCATTCTTGTGTCCCTGGAATAAATCCCACTAGATCGTGGTGTATGATCCTTTCAATGTATTGTTGAACTTAGTTTGCTAATATTTTGTTGAGGATATTTGCAACTATGTTCATCAGGGATATTGGCCTGCAATTTTATTTTTTTGTAGTATCGTTGTCTGGCTTCAGTATCACTGTAGTGTTGGCCTCATAGATGAGTTTGGAAGTGTTCCATCCTCTGCTATTTTTTGGAAGAATTGGATAAAGATTAGTATTCGTTTTTTAAATGTTTGGTAGAATTTACCAGTGAAACCATCTGGTCTTGGACTTCTGTTCTTTGGGAGGTTTTTGATTACTGATTCAATCTCCTTACTAATAATCAGTCTGTTCACATTTACTATTTCTTCATGATTCAGTTTTGGTATGTTGTATGTTTCTAGGAATTTATCCATTTCTTCTAGGTCATCCAATTTGTTGGCATGTAATTGTTCATAGTAGTCTCTTCTGATCCTTTGCATCTCTGTGGGTATCAGTTGTAATGTCTCCTCTTTCATTTATAATTTTATTTATTTGAATTCTCTCTCTTTTTCTCATGGTAAATCTAGTTAAAGATTTTTCTATTTTGTTTATCTTTTTAAAAAAACAGCTCTTAATTTCATTGATCTTTCCTGTTGTCTTTTTAGTCTCTATTTCATTTATTTCCACTTTGAGCTTTCTTATTTCCTTCCTTCTACTGACTTTAGGTGTAGTTTATTCTTCTCTTTCTGGCTCCTTGAGGTATAAAGTTAGATTATTTGAGATCTTTCTCTTTTCTTAATGTAGGTGTTCACCACTATAGACTTCCCTCTTAGAACTGCTTTTGCTGCATCCCATAAGTTTTGGTATGTTGTGTTTCCATTTTTAATTCCATTTCTCAAGATATTTTTTGATTTCATGTTTCACCCATTGGTTGTTCAGCAACGTGTTGTCTAATCTCCACATATTTGTGAATTTTCTAGTTTTCTTCTTGTAATTGATTTTTAATTTCATACCATTGTGGTTGGAAAACTGCTTGATGTGATTTCAGTTTTCTTAAATTTATTAAGACTTGTTCGGTGACTAATATATGATCTACCCTGGAGAATGTTTCATGTGTGCTTGAGAAGAATGTAAATTCTGTTGCTTTTGGATAGAATGTTCTGTAGATGTCTGTCAGGTCCACCTCATCTAACATGTGGTTTAAGTCCAATTTCCCTTATTGATTTTCTGTCTGGATGAACTATCATTGTTGAAAGTGGGGTATTGAAGTCCCCTGCTGTTGTATTGTTGTCTCTTTCTCCCTTCAGATCTGTTGATATTTGCTTTATAAATTCAGGTTCTCCTATGTTGTTGTGTAAAATATACAAATGTTGTATCCTCTTGATGCATTGACCCCTTTATCATTATATAATGACCTTCAGGTCTCTTCTTACAGTCTTTGGCTTAAAGTCTATTTTGTCTGATGTAAGTATAGCTACCCCTGCTTTCTTTTGGTTTCCATTTGCATGAAGTATTTTCTTCCATTCCTTCACTTTCGCTACACTATGTGTGTCCTTAAAGCTGAAGTGTGTCTCTGGTAAGCAGTGTATAGTTGGGTCTTGTTTTTTATACATTCAGCCACTCTGTTGTTTGAAGAATTTACTGCATTTACTTTTAAAATAATTATTGATAGATATGGAGTTAGTATTGCCATTTTGTTAATTGTTTTCTGGTTGTTTTGTAATTCCTTTTTTCCTTTCTTCCCTCTTGCCTTCTTTGTTTGTGATTTGATGATTTCGTAGTTGTATGCTTTCATTCCTGTATCTTTTGTGTATCAACTATAGGTTTCTGTTTGGTGGTTACCATGGGGCTTACATACAACATCATATTTATATAACAGTCTATTTTAAGCTGATAACACATTTTTACTTTGAATACATCAAAGGCTCTACATTTTTACACTACCCCTCTCACATTTTATGTTTCTGATGTCACAGTTTACATCTTTTTACATTGTGTATCCATTAACAAATTTTGTAGTTATAGTTATTTTTAATATTTTATCTTTTAACCTTCTTACTAGAGTTATGATTTATCCACCATTATTACAAGATTAGAGTATTCTCAATTTATATATTTACCTTCACCAATGAGTTTCCTACGTTCATGTTTTCCTGTTGCCAATTAGTGTCCTTTCATTTCAGCTTGAAGAACTCCCTTGAACATTTCTTATAAGGTTGATATAGTGCTGATGAGCTTCTTCAGCTTTTGTTGCCCGGAAAACTCTTGATTTCTCCTTCGACTCTGAAGGACAGCTTTGCTGGGTAGAGCATTCTTAGTTGGCAGTTTTTTTCTTTCAGCGCTTTGAATATATCATCCCACTCCCTCCAGGCCTACAAAGTTTTTGTGGAAAAATCCACTTATATTCTTATGGGGGCTTGCATAAGAACAAGTTGCTTTTCTCTTACTGCTTTTAAGATTCTCTCTTTGTCTTTAATTTTTGACAGTTTAATTATAACGTGGCTTGGTCTGGGTCCAAAGAGAGAATCCAAAGAATTCGTCCTTTTTGATGCTCTCTGGGCTTCCTGAATCTGCATGTATCTTTCCTTCCCTGATTGGGGAAGTTTTCAGCCATTATTTCTTTAAATAAACTTCCTGCCCCTTCTCTTCTCCTTCCAAGCCCCCTATAATGCATATATCGGTCCAATTATAGTGTCCCATGAGTCCCTTAAACTATCTTTACTCTTTTTCCTTCTTTTTGTCTTTTACTCCTCTGGTCAGATGAATCCCACTGCCTTGCCTTCAGGGTCACTGATCGCTTTTTATGCCTGACCTAGCATAGCGTTGAACCCTTCTGTTGAATTTTTCAGTTCAGGTATTGTATTCTCCAGCACTGTCACTTCTGTTTGGTGCTTTTTTATATTTTGTATCTCTCTGTTGAAATTCTCCCTTTGTTCGTGCATGGCTCTCCTAACCTTTGTGAGCATCTTTATGACCTTTATTTTGAATTCTCTATCAGGTAAATCACTTATCTCCATTTCATTAAGATCTGTTTCTGGAGATTCATCTTGTTCTTTTGTTAGGAACGTATTTCTTTGTTTCTTTGTGGTACTTACTTTCTATGTTGGTTTCTGCACACTAGATAAAACAGCCACCTCTCCCCATCTTGACAGAGTGGTCTTGTGCAGGAGATGAACCTTGCCAGTCAGCCTGGCCCAAGCTCCTAGATGTCTCAAACCTTTATGATTGTCCAAGCCATCTTTTTTGTTCTTAGTGGCTCCGAGTAGCTGAGGGAGTCCCAATACCCGTTGGTGTCCCAAAGAGAAGGATCACACTCAGCACCCAGATGCAGGATGATTAAAAGCTGGGCCCTCAGGTAGCAGCTGGGAAAGTGTGTAATCAAGCCCCTTCCAGTGAGAAACTGGGTGACAGGCGTCTTTGTCTACTCCTTCAGTGCTGGGTTTGGGTGTATAACCTTGGAGGTGGTGCTCTTTCTCCCATTAAAAACTGCTTCTTGGGGCCAGCCCAGTGGTGTAGTGGTTAAGTTCATGTATTCCACTTTGGTGGCCCAGGGTTCATAGGTTTGGATCCCGGGCACAGACCTAGCACTGCTCATCAAGCCGTGCTGTGGTGGTGTCCCACATAAAATAGAGGAAGCTTGGCACAGATGTTAACTCAGCAATAATCTTCCTCAAGCAAAAAGGAAGATTGGCAACAGATGTTAGCTCAGGGCAAATCTTCCTCACATGCACAGAAAAACACTGCTTTTTGTTTTCTACAGTCCTAAAGGTCTCATGAATGAAATCCCTGTTGGCTGTCAGAGCCAGGCAATCCAGGGACCCATCCCTCAGGCAGCAGTCACAAAAGCTGCAGTGTAGACGTGTGTATAAAGGTCCTTTCAGGGAGATACTGGCAACTTGGAGTGGGCTGGAGGGAGAAGGCAGGGGAGGTGTCTGCTGGCTTCTCCTCTCTCTGAGAAGATTGCAGCCAGCCCCTAGATGCAGCTCCATTTGAAGCCTGGTCCTCAGGCAGCAGCTCTTAGAGTACGCAGATCAGCCTCTTTCAGGGAGACTGAGAGATGGGCATTTGTGCCTACTGCCCCTGAGCTCAGCCCTGGGGGAACAGCCACAGCAAGTGCTTGTGTGTCCATTCAGAACTGCTTCTTTGTTTGCTGCAGTCTGTGTGTGGGTCTCGTGGACACACACCCTGTTGGGTTTTAGAGCTAGGTGGGTTTTGGTGACCCATCCCTTGGGTGTGAATCTTAAAAGTTAGGGAGCAGGCCAGCCCCAGTTGCCTAGTGGTTAAGTTCAGCGTGCTCTGCTTCAGCAGCCCAGGTTCAGTTCCTGGGCACAGACCTACATTGCTCGTCTGTCAGTGGCCGTGCTGTGGTAGTGGCTCACAGACAAAAAAAGGAAGGTTGGCAGCAGATGTTAGCATGGGGTGAATCTTCCTCAGCAAAAAAAAGAAAAAGTTGGAGGTCTAAAAGTGGAGTCCAAACCTGTTGCCCCTCAGGGAGAAGCTGAGAGGTGGCGATTCCCTCCCTATTGTGTAGCGCCTGCTGGAGGCGGGGTTTATGAGGAGTGTGTCTCAGCCTTTCCTACCCATGTTGATGTGGGTGTTTTCTCCTTCAACAATGTGCAGCAGTCATTCGGCCAGTTTCTGGATCTCTTTTAGAGGGAATTACTCTGTGTGTAGCTTTGCATTCAGTGTGTTCACGGTGGGAAGACGGTCAGAAGCCTCCTAGGTCACCATCTGGGTTGCCTCCCTGTTTTTGTATTTAAACGTCTGGGTAGTTACCCATTTGTTTACACATCTTTCATCATCGCAAATGCATATTTTGTCCAACCAATGAGTGTTCAAAGTAGAAACTTTGAATTATTTATAAATTATGAAATGTGTTTAGATTATTTTCTAGAGAACCAGAAGCCATTCTGAGATTTTAAAATATAAGGTAGCTACTATTTATATTGCAAAAAAACGACTTGAGGAGAGGTTTATTGTTTTCAAATGTTTGGGCTTTAAAAAGAAGGGAAAATATAATAAACAAGATAATATTTCTGAGTTTCAGTACAATTGATGTTCTTACAATAGACCTTTTGGTAGAATAATAATAGTAATACTCAGTGACTCTGTGTCAGGCACTACTCTAATGCTAGATATAGATACATGTATGCATTATATATATGTGTATGTGTGTGTGTCTATATTTATATATGTATGTATACACACATATACATTTAATCTGCACCACAACCATATAAGGTAGGCACAATTATTATTTCTATTTTGTAGGAAGAGAAATAAGGCACAGAGAGGTTAAATAACTCATCCAAGGACACTTAGTAGTAAAAGGCAGAGGTGAGATTTGAACCCATTCAGTCCAAAGTCTACACACTGCCTTATAAGGTACAAATTGAATTTTCACCTTAACTCAGGGAGGTTGTAAAAATGTGACCTATAAGCTGGGTCAGTAGAGTGAGCTAGCTCCCGTGATCTTCGCTAGACTCTGCTTGGAGAAGTAGAGATCGTAGCAAGAAAGAGGAGGTAATTGTGCCCCCCCTGGACGATCAGACCACCCTGGACCTCGGGGATTGTCCCTGAGAGCCACACTCTAAGACAGATCCAAATAAATCCTGGTGAAAGGATGTCGGGGCCAGTGAGGGAGTGGGGATGGAGGGCCTCAAAGAGAACAAGGCATTGGAGGCAGGCTAGCTGTGTGGATAATGGGAACCTCTGTGGTGTGGGAAGGAATAGGCTTGTGCCGTGTGGCCCATAGGGTAGACCTAGAGCCAGGGCATCGTCAGACACGCCCAAAGGTGGATTCACGGCTCGTCAAGTAGCTGGTCCACCATCACCAAAGACTAGTGGGAATGTGCAAAGGGGAGTCAGACATTGGGTGGAGGCTTAAAGGAGGTCAATGCCCCCACATTTTAAACACTTGTGAAATGACAATGCCCAGGGACCCATCCCTGATGACTGGGGTTTAGTAGCTCAGCGAAGGGCCTGGTTGTCTGTACTTGTGACAAGCACCAGGTGATTCTGAGACGGACATTCCTCAGAGTGGAGTTTGGGAGTCACTGGACGAGTCTCACTCGTTACGTCCTGCCCCCTGATGGTCTGTAGTCTGTTCAGTCCCCAGAGAGAAGGGAGCCACGAAGAATTCAGAGCCATTGGATTGGAGCTGATTTCAGGAAGGTCAGTGCAGCTGCTGTGTGCAGCTGGGACTGAGGGGGTACAGGCGGGAGCCCAGGCAGTCGCTGTGCTGGGAGTGAAGTACTGTAGGCCTTGAAGCCTGAACTAAGCTGGTGTCGACGGCAAGGAAACGGAAAGGGGAATTTGGGAGACAGTTAGAGATTCTTAGACGAAGCCATACTTCTCTGAAAAACTGCATCCCAAGACACAGAATATTAATTTACCAGAAGGGTTTTGAAACACAACCTGTCCAAAACATGGGGACTGTGCACATGAGCAAATACAGATTGAGCGTAGATGAGTAACAACTTTTCGTGAAGCACTTAAAAAAAACTATGCAGGACGTTTCCCCAGTGCACAGATTATAAATCACACAGCCACATAATTCGCGAGCTGCTTTGTCCGATCCATCTGATAGGCTTTTCTGGTTGTTCTGGTGCTTTGTTTGTGGCGTGTCTTTTAAAGTCCTCCTTTAACTGAAATTAAATCAAATATACCAGTTTGGAGTCAAAGAGAGAGAGGTGAGAGCTAGGGACGTGAATTTAGGCATCGCCCGGGTATTGATGGAACGCACAGCCGTGGGACTGAGAATGAGTCACCCAGGGAGTGAGTGTAGCTGGAGAAGAGAAGCGGCTGAGGGCCAGGCCCTGAGCACACAGCACTCAGAGGACAGAGAGGGGAAGTGGGCCAGGACGGAGACCAAGGAGGAGAATCAGGGGAGTGTGGCGCAAGAGGAGACACGAGAGCGTGAGTGAATGGATGAAGACTCGAGGGCAAGCCGGGGCGCTTGGACTTTGGGGATCCTGCCTTTGTGATTTTAAATGGCCTGCATTATGTAGATGGTGTTGCTGATGTGGCTTTATGAACTGGCCTCCCAGGCCGGACCCTTCAGACTCCGCAGTAGCTATTTTATGAGGCGAGTGCATCCCTTGGTCTCTCAGGCATTTCCTTCCTTTGGTTTCCGGTTTTGTTGAGGTATCAATGCATCTTTTCCATTTTGTTGATGTGTCAGTGCATCTGTCCTACTTTTGAGGCTATAGAATTCAGTGGTGACTTTTCGTCACCTGCAGTAAAAAGCCTTGGCCGCGTAGACAGTGGATGCTGTGGTTCAGGTGTGTGGAGCCCCGGCAGCTCTGGGCTTTCCTGACGTGCCAGGCATCTAGCTGGACTCATAGGCCTTATGGTTGGACAGTCATGGATCACTTTTTGGCGAGGAAGTCATTATTGCCTCCATTTTACAAACTGGGCCCAAATAGGCTGAGAACCACGGTCTGAGCTTACACATCAGCACGTATATCTGTAGACACTGTTTCGGGCACATCTTTGGTAACTGACTGTCTAAAGGCTGTGGAGACACCCATAGTCTGTGAGGTCGTAAAGCAGCATCTTCTCTAGGAACCAGAAGCATTGTCCGTCCAGGCCTGCCAGGCATTTTGTGCTCCGGCTTGCCAAATGAAGAAATTTGAGTAAAGCTAATTCCATTTACAAGATATGAATCTGACATAGTGCCCTCAACTTTAACTCAACTGGCTATTTGCGCACTGGGCATCCCTAAGATGCATGTGTGCACTATAGCTGTCAGAAGCCGGATCTGCTGATGGTGCCAAGATGGTCCTGAGACTGGGGAAAAGGAGTGAAGGGTTTTGAGAGCTTCCTTATACTGCTGACAAGAAATCACGTCCAACTAAAACATCCAGAACACTCTGTTGATCATTTTGAAAGAGCCAGCCATACATCACTTTGGCCAAGATCTTATTAGCATTGGAGACCAGCCAAATGCCACAAAAAAATTGTTGAACTTGTTTAATTTTGACCATTTTGAGATCCTGGACATTTGGTTGGTGTCGCATATGCTCAGGAAGAATGCATGCAATTCATATAAATGGTAAATGGTAGCGTAAAGTGGATAGTTAAGCAAGAGTTCCTGGGGCCTATTGCTCAGTTCCTATATAAAGTTTCAATCCTTTCATTCTCTTTTTTTTTCTATTATGAAGGATATATCAGCCATTTGCAAATAATTTTATATTTTGCATTTTCTTCTGAGATGCAAGTTTCTTACAACTTTATATTGATTTGGGAGTAATCCCAGCCCCTTGCTTTGGCCTCAGACCACTGTTTGGTTGTAGAGGTCATCCATTGGCCCAGGGCCACCAACCCAGAAGGCAGCGTATCCCAGCAAAGAGCAAATTCTCCTTCCCCAGAGTGAGCACTAGGACGCCGTGAACACGGCACCCTGTCTGTCAAAGTCCGAGGCGCCTCTGTGCACCGCCCACTCTGGGTGACCCGACTGGACTCGACCCCTAGTCCCATCACGTCATCTCCTTTGGACTCAGTCATCCTCCTGCGAAAGCTGCCACGGTGCTGCTCACACCCCAGCATTTTCCTACTTAGGTTTCAGAACGAAGAGAGTGTTAACCCCTTTTTGCCTCTTTCTCCTCCAAAGGCCCCTTGACCCCTGGCTGAGGTATTTTAGCATGTAACCTTTGGGGTCCATGGGCAAAGCCATTCCTTCCAGGCAGAAGTACGCCCTGCTTCCCCTCCCCGTGTCACTGTCCACCTGTGGACACTGAGAGAAAAGACCCCAAACCCCAGCACAAACTGTGCAGGGGACAGGTCAGGATCATCAAGGGGATGGCCAGACCTTTGGACCTCAGCACATGAAGCAGGCCCCCATGAGACGTTTCTTACTGGTGCTTAGGACCATCATGAATAGCTCAGTGCAGAAAATACATGCTGAGTCTATGGTTCATAGAGAAGTGGAAACATGCAGAGACACCGCTGCTGAGTGATAGCAATGAGGGAGATACACCAGCAAAGTGCCTCTGCTAACCTCCCAGTTCAGCAAATGGGAAAGTAGCAGGGGCCACACGTGGGGGTGGGAAAGAATGCTCAGAAGAAGCAAAATCAGGAGATCAAACATTTTTATGACTTTCTAAAGCACCAAACCTAATGGCGAGGAAGTGAGAACAATTAGGGACCGTTAATATACCAAACGCAGATGGGTTCCCTATGTCCCTGATTTACGGACGTAGGTAATTAATTTATAGTGGCCTACTGAAGTGAGCAGGAGAGCTAGACAGGCAGGTGTGATTCTTTACGCACAGTGTCACATTGGCGGCAATGCCGCATTTTACTCGGCACTCCGTATATCCTTGATGGGGGCAGTTGTCGTACATAGTGTGGCTGGCGTAGTGTTAATAATCGCTCCCACCTGCTAATTGTTAAACACATGCTGGGCGCTGCACCAAGCACATTGCATGCACTGCCTCGTCACATCCTATAACTCTATGAGGAGGGAGCTATTATCATTGTCACCTTTTACAGCTGAGGGCTGTGGGGCTCAGAGAGGCCAGATGACTTGCCTGAGGCAACAGGGTCTGTCTGACTTCAGACTCAAGCTCTCAGCCACTGTCCTAACCTGGAAGAGTAGCGATCCCAGGATGCCTTGAAATAAGAGGGGGGGACAGAAATGTGTCACAGACTAAGAGTAAGGAAAATTCTATTTTTGAGTGAAAAGTTAGAGAAACTAATAATAGCTCTCAACCAGGTCATGAAGATTCTTTTTGTCCTCAGGGGTCCTGGTATCTCCTGTTAAGATGACCATCTGGTGGCGTGTCAGTCTGGGCTTCCTGAGCTCAGCTGACCACGGCAGTGTCCAGTGAACTTCACTCAGCACACAGTGTCTGTACTCTGACCAAACTCTGTACCTCTACTGCCCATCCGGAAGCGCCGGTCCCAGTGAGGCACAGAGAGAGGCCAGGATGGCTTGGCCCAGCCCTTTATCCCACGGGGAAAGCCTGTCTTCCTGCAGACTGGGAGAGAACGCCAGCTCTGATCACAGGAGAGCAGCCCCGGCTGTGGGTCCCACAGGGCTGGTCTGGGAAAGGTGCTATGCCACCAAACAGGCAACAGCAACAACGGAGGGCAAAAAGAATAGCTCTCCGTGTAAATAAGTGTGGGAGATATTGGGTTAAATGAACATAGATATGTTTCTTTAAGAAGTGGCTTTATAAAAATGAAATTTATTTGTCATGAAAAACTCAAGCACTGCAAAAAAGTACAAAATCTAAGTTGAAAAGTATTTCCCAGAATCTCACCAGCCCTGAAATAACCATCATTAACATTTGTTGAACTCCGTTGCAGACACTGCTCTGTGCTTATGTACAAAGAGAAGAAGGGAAGGGACGCGAGATGCATACAATGCTACAGAGACAGACAAAAATATTAGAAAAATGGGGCTGTATTCTATGTAAAAGTACTGGGTTTGTTACTTGATATTGATTGAAGAAAAGCTGACTGAAGGTGAAGCTGAAGGAATTGACGGCCTTCCTTGATATTAATATTCATTTCTAAAATTTACTACTAAAATTAAGAAAAGAGATTCTGAAAACATTTAAGAGGTCAGAGCCCCTGCCTTCTTCAACTATGTGCTTCCACTTCAGCTGGAACGTTGGCTGTGGAAGAAAGAAGGAGCAGCCACGTGTGCACTTTCTCTCCTTACAACTCCCAGTTGCATTATAGTATCTTATCTGGATCTATAGCGTTGACGTTCTGTTTCGTGGCTGTAAATGCCGCAGTTACTTAGTTTCTGTTTAAGTGGAACCAAGTGGAAGTGGAAGGTCTTCCACTTCATTCTTGGTTTCATGTTTTCTCCATGCCCAGGCTCTTTATCTCAGCTCTTTTTCTGGTCGTCTGGATTTTGTCATCTGGTGGCTTGTTAACCACAGGTTCCCAGGGGCTGCACACCTAGAGTGTGTTTGAGATCATCTCTCTGCTGCCTGTGATCGTCAAGGACAACTTGACTGGATATAAAAGTCTTGCTTTGCAACTTTGTTCACCTCAGGACTTTGTAGACATTGCTTGCTTCCCCTCTGCTTTGAATTTGCTAGGAATCCAGAGGCTGGTCTGAATCTTTCCCCATCCTAGTAAATTCTGCATGCCCTTAGAATTCTTTTTTTCCCCCCAGTCTTGAGGTTAAGTAATTTACCAGGATATATATTGGTGTTGCTCTGTGCTGTTTTTTTTCCCCGGAACATGCCATGTCCTTTCAATCTGGAGAAAAATGATGTTCATTAGTTTAGGAAATCTTTCAACTTTTAAAACTTTGAATATTTTAATCTTCTGTTTGCTCTTTTCTCTTCCTCAGGAATATCTGTTATGTGTGTATGTTGGTTATCCTTTGCCCTCAGTATCTATTATCTTCTTTAAAATAATTTCATGTTGTCTGGATTCCTCATTCTTACCTGCCACGTCTCTGTGTTCAGCACCTGTGTGTGTGCATGTGCGTGTTTGTGTGTGTGTGCCTTCCGATGCAGTTTCTACCTCACTGACAGTTCCTTTGCTTTTTTTCACTTGTTTCCTGAGCTCCACCGACGTTCTTTTCATCTCCTTCTAGTGTGTTCTAATAGTGCTTCCTTGAATTCTGGTGACTCCTCTTGTGACAAATCATGCTGTCTGTAATCTCTTTAGGACTCTGGTGACCACCTGCATTCTGAGGTCATCCTCTTGTGATGTGTGTTCTTCATTTGATTTGTCTTATGTTCCTTTCCTCTTTCAAAATGTATTAATTTTTTTTTTTTTTGAGGAACATTAGCCCTGAGCTAACATCTGCCGCCAATCCTCCTCTTTTTGCTGAGGAAGACTGGCCCTGAGCTAACATCCGTGCCCATCTTCCTCTACTTTATATGTGGGATGCCTGCCACAGCATGGCTTGACAAGAGGTGTGTGGGTCCGCAACCAGGATCTGAACCAGTGAACTCCAGGCCGCCGAAGCAGAACGTGCAAACTTAACAACTGGGCAGTGGGGCTGGCCCCGGAAATGTATTAAGAACTCAAATGTCTCAAGTATAAAGTTTTTCCAACAAGTATTTCCTTTTCTTGACGTGTGTGTGTGTGTGTGTGTGTGTGCACGTGTGTGAGGAAGATTGGCCCTGAGCTATATCTGTTGCCAATCTTCCTCCTTTTGCTTACTTGAGGAAGATTGTCACTGAGCTAACATCTGTGCTAATCTTCCTCTATTCTATGTGGGATGCCGCCATAGCACGGTTTGTCAGGCGGTGCTAGGTCCACACCCAGGACCAGAACCTGGGACCCTTGAGCCACTGAAGCTGAGCGCAGGGACTTAACCACTACACCACTGGCCAAGCCTCCTCTTCCTGACATTTCTAATGATAGCTTAGTACACAATAACTTATTACTTGTTTTATTTGGCAGAATCGTTGGGAAGGACACATTTATAGGACACATACTGTGTGCCAAGAATTATCCCAGACCCTGTACATTTTCTCCTTTAAGCCTTGTCCCATCTTACAGATGAGAAAACTGAGCCTCAGGTAAGGTGACCAAACGAAGTCACCAAGCTCATGCGAGGACAAACAAGTGTGTGAGGCAGGGTCTGTGTGGTCTTTGAGGCCTTTCCTTGCCCACAGACCCTGGGCAGCAGCGGTGGCCTGCGATTGTCCTGGTGGGTGACATGTGACTCTCGGTAGTGAGTCAGAATGGAAAGCCCTGAAGCCCTCCCTTCTGTCATCCAGTGAATCAAAAACACTGTTAGTTTGTCAACAGCTTGTTCGTGGACAATTTTTAAACCATGTAGCTATCAAATTCCCAACTGAGGCTTAGAGCGATTAAGAAGTTTACCCCAATTCACCCAGCTGGTGCAACCCTACATCTTGGGAGATGAAGACCCATCCTTACTAACACTTCAAGCACGTAGGTTAAATGGCTCTGTGACAATTTAGGGAGAATGATCTGTGCTTTCTGAGATTTCTGAAGAAAACATTATTTAAAAATTATGTCAATATTGTAATAACAATGTAGGGGCATGTAAGAAAGAAGAATTTTTTTTTTTTTGAGGAAGATTAGCCCTGTGCTAACTACTGCCAATCCTCCTCTTTTTGCTGAGGAAGACTGGCCCTAAGGTAACATCCATGCCCATCTTCCTCTACTTTATATATGGGACGCCTACCACAGCATGGCTTTTGCCAAGAGGTGCCATGTCCATACCCGGGATCGGAACTGGTGAACCCCGGTCTGCCATGAAGCAGAACGTGTGAACTTAACCGCTGCGCCACCAGGCCAGCCCCGAAAGAAGAAAGTTTTAAAAATTATCCCCATCCTGGGCTTTACTGCTCTAACAAATAACGCACTTTTATTTTTCCTTCTCCTCTTAGTAACTGCCCATATTTATGCACGGTTTACATAACTGTGATAAGGCAAAGATACAGTGGTATTTTCTGGTGACTTCATTTATCATTATAGCATTTTTGTGTTGTCACATTTTCTTCATAATACTCATTTTATGGATAAACCAGGGTTTTCTTAGCTTCCAGTTTATTTCTAAGTTTTGTTCTCCCCTCTCTCTGCCTCACCACCCGCCCTGCCCTGTGATTTCACATTATCCCTGGTGTGTTAAGGGTAGTGATCCGAAATTGATCCCAGGCGAAATTGCACTGAAGCCATAAAATCGTGGTTTGAGTTTTTTAAAATAAAGTGGTCATTCTGGGGGTGCCCTTCTCGCTCTTGAGACATGAAACGTATTCTCCTTCCTCCCACCATCAGTGTTTGCCGGGCAGTAAGCGGTGACTGCTTGGCACAGCTTTTATAGCTGTTAACATTGGACAATCAGCTGCGACCATGTTCGTTAGCAGAGTCGTGTTAACCTGATCTCTGTTAATGGAAAAAGCAGCGTGCTCCGGTTGCCTGGGGTGCACTCCAGTGCGCTTTATGTATTAGGTCTGGGCTGGGAGCACTTAAAATAAATCAACCAGGTCAAGGCAAACATTAATCTCTGCTCCGGAGTTTGTTCTTATTTTTTTTAAGTTAACGAGCTGGAGCAGAAACAATAGAATGTTCTCAGCCTAAAGCCCCCAGTGAATTGCCGGTCAGAGGGGTGAATTTTCTGACCAGGTGGGTGTTCAAGGTATTGAACTCAGTGCATCCTGGAGTTCCACGCGGCTGAGGGTGGGTTGACAGATGGAATGAGCTCTTCTGCGCATGCGCTCTCTCTGCAGCGGGCTCTCAGGTCGCTCCTGAGTGTCCTCTAAAGATTTTGACATCTGCGCTCAGATATGGACAAATACCTGTTTCTGAGCCTCTGTGCTAGGGATCCGGGCAGATGAAAGAGTTTTGGGGCCTGGCCTGTCTGCTCTGTCTGCCTTAGGGGCTTGTAATCCGTTTGGGAGACTCGGAAACTTTGAGAGGCAGCGATTCGGGTAGCACAGGGTACTGTGGGGCTGCCAGGAGTTTAGGGAGGACGGGCTTCTGTGAATGAGAGTCAGGAGGAGTTCCTGCAACGCGCAGGTGACGTAGGCTTTGACGTTTGGGTTCATTCACTATTCAACAAGTGTCTCTTGAGCTGGGAACATAGTAATGAGCAGGCACCTACTTTTGTAAAACTCACATTCGAATCCAGGGGAAGGCAGACGGTAAAGAGGTAACTTCAGAGAGCAGGATGAAAAAACGAAAAGATCTGGAGAAAGGGCTCTGTAGGCTGAACAGCAAGTGCCCTGAGGCAGCAGGAGCCCAAAGTCTGAGGATTTGCACAAAGGCCCCTCTCCTTCTTCAGGTCCCTTCGTCCTGTCTTAATTAGCGCTTACCACTGTGCTCATCTCCCCCCACCTGCTTTATTTTTCTTGTTGGTATTCATGACACATGACACATGTATTCAAAACACATTTATGTTTTATATTCTGTGTTTGGTTGTTTTTCTTTGCTGTCCTCAACTAGAATGTAAACGCCATGAGACTTTGTTTTGTTTCTTGCTGTATCTTGAGTGCCTGGAACAGTGCCTGGCACCCCGTAAGTGCTCAGTGAATATTGGATGGCAGAATGGAGGGTCCGTGTGGCTGAGCACAGAGAGCCAGGGAGAGAGCAGTACAAAATTCAGAGGAGGGTGTAGATGGGAGGAAGTGGACGCTGGGCATTTATGAGGGAATGAGCAAGGTCTCTGCAGGGACAGTGGAAAGACCAGATGCACGGGGGCAGAAGGAACCATCTAGAAGGCAAACCAAAGAGCCTTCGGTGGAGGTCAGAGAGAACGTCAGTCCTTCTTGCGTCTCCTACATTGAGCCTCCCTTTCTCTCTTCCTCTCTTTGCTGTTCCTTTCCACATTTTCGAGTGCTAACTGTGTTCCAAGCTCCGTTGGCACCAGAGATTCGAAGGAAGGACACGGCGCAGTAGGATATGTGACTGGAGAGAACAGTAGTCCATCCTGAAGATTTGAAAGGAGAGAATCAAATTACAGAAAAATATAGGAAACTCGATTATTTGCACAGAAACTTTTATGTGTGCTCCTAGGTTTTCCTTGCTGCTTACAGCATGAACATTGACATCCGGCAATTAGCTTAAAGATTGTGGTTCTGGGAAGTCGTTGCTGACTCATTAATGCTGATTGATATGTGTATTTGTGTAACTGACACAATCAGATGATTGTTGTAAAGCACTAATGGAGTAACTGGTAAATGAGATCAGTGTAAACATGCAGAAGTTGATTCATGTGTATTTAATGAAAAGACTATACAAAGATAATAGAAATGCTTGTGCTTGTCATGGGGAGAATGTGTTTGTGTGTGTGTGTCAGCCTCTTTGACCAGACTTCGCAAGGAGAGAAAGTATCATGTTTTCTCATTTCTTTCCTTCCAGGAATAATTCCAGCTAATGGGAGGATGAACGTGACTGTGAAGTTTACACCCTTTCAGTATGGCACTGCACAAATGAAAATGCACTTATGGATTTCACAGTTCAACTCTCAACCCTACGAATGTGTCTTCACGGGGACATGCTGTCCCAACATGGCTCTGAAGTATGGCTGCTCTGGGATGTTTGGTTTATTCTTAAAACGTTTTTAAAAATCCAAGTCTTCCTTTCTTCTATTCTGTCTTTCTTCCTTGTAACAGAGTGCCATCAGCAACTTACTTAAGATGATGAACTTTTATAAAATACACCTTAAAATATAATAGTGATGTGGAATACTACTCAGCCGTAAAAAAGAACAAAATCATCCCATTTGCAACAACATGGATGGACCTTGAGGGAATTATGTTAAGTGAAATAAGCCAGATAGAGAAGGACAATCTCTGTATGACTCCACTCATATGAGGAATTTAAACATGTGGACAAAGAGAACAGATTAGTGGCTACCAGGGGAAAGGGGGGATGGGGGGTGGGCACAAAGGGTGAAGGGGTGCACCTACAACACGAATGACAGACTATAATGTACAACTGAAATTTCACAATATTGTAACCTATCATTAACTCAATAAAAAATTTTTAAAAAATATATAATGGTGATGCATAGACTCTCTCTATGCTTGTAGCAGTAGTTGCTTCTGCCGAGAGGGGAGGAGATGACAGAGAAAAAGGGGTTTTGAGGGCTACTTTCTTTCTCTGATTACTCTCAGTGTGCTGTTGGAATGTTTGACCATATGTATGCATTACCGTTGGTTCAAAAATTTAAATCATGAGGCCAGAACAACATAACTGTTTTCAAAGTTCCAATAGAACATTATAATTGAGTGCCTGCTGTTTGCAGTGACCATTGCAAAGCCCCATGGGAAATGGTCCACACCTTGAAGATACTCACAACAGAGGGGCCAAATGAAGTCATGTGTAACAAGTGACCTGGACATAAGGTGAAAATGGAAATGTGCCCCATGGGAGTGTTTTTTAAAGCATCGTTAGCTTTCAAGTCAGAGTAAAGATGTGAAATGGGACTAAGTTTTACTTTGTAATAAATTTTTTCTGAACTTCTATTTCCATTTGAATGTGAGCTTGTATTTTTATATACTAATGGATCAAGTTAATGTTTGTTTAATATACATTATTTTTATAAAAATTAAAAGGAGAATTTATCACTGTATAAATACTAATCTTGGAAAACCCTCACAAACATTTTGAAAATGATAAAGAAATATTTTGATTTTCCTCCTCTTCCCTTCATACACACATACAAATCACATATCAGCATCATTAGGCATATTAAAAGTGAAGTAACAACCTTAAATATGAACTAACTCTATGAGTTATTATACGTTTGTATCATTATTTTCTTCCTCAAAATTCACAGCAGCCTAAGTCAACTATAGGATATTAGCATGGCCCGGTGAACCCACATCCTGCAAGTAACCGTAGTAGAAATAAAGTCACTCAGGCAGTAAACAGGGAGCATTGGATATAAATACAAAACAGCTCTAATTTTTCTGGTGTCAGATAACTGGCTGAGCGAAATGCTGTTTGCCATCTCATGTCATGGGCTGCAATACGCAAATGGCTTTCTTAGAGACATCTCTCGAGTGGGGTTATTGCTTATATGTCCTTGCATCGACGTGTTCTCAAATACAGAAGAGCTTTGTGTGGCAGGAGCACCACGCAAACACAGGCGTATGCTATTTCTAAGCTATTGTATTTTGGTTTTCCAGCTAGAGTTTGGCATCTTATTTAGTGCCCTCTTGTCATTTGCAAGGGCTATGTCTCAAGGGCGTGTCTCCCCAGACTGCAGATAGTACTAGAACATATAAATTCCACCAGAAGGACAAAATTACCCTGGCCGCAGTGTTCTCTGAAAGTTTCCTAGGTTGCTTCCTCATTTCAGAAGAGCGTGTGTGCTGGACTTTCTCACGTCCTAAATTCGGCACCGCCAAATTCCACCTGTGACTCTTTAGTTTATCACTGTTCAGACCCCTTCATTTCCATCGTCAGCACTAGCAGTTAGATTTCTTAAGGAAGCTGGTTTTTAACACCCTCAGAAACTTTTTCTTTTCCTACTATTTACAGCAGAGGGGATGTGGGAACTCTGCTGAGATGCGGATGCTGAGCCGCAGCTCACTCCCCAACCAAGCGCCTCCTCCCTGCTCAGCACAGCCTGTCAGTCAGTGTGTGTCTCCCCAAAGGCCGTGGGCCTCTCAGGACGCTCTTACACGGGCCATGTTAAATGTGGGATTGCTGGCACAGCGCCCACCTCGGGCAGTGGGGCCTGTTCAGTAGGTGCTCAGCAAACGCATATTGACCATATTGATGCCGTCAGAACGAATGCATGGAAGTATGTCCTTCTCTTATTTCTGTAACGTCCTGGACTTGTGTAATCCTATAACACAAGTCTTCACATATTCCTGCTTAAAGAAATGCTTCGTGGGTAACGCTAAGGAACATAACTTGGTTCTACTGCATCTCATGATAAGCAACTCCAGCAGCTTCTATAGGGATGTCAGCAGCACTGTCTGTACCTACATTTGTCCAAAGGCAGTTTTCAGTTACAGAAAAAGTCTCAAACATTAGTCTGAATCACTCTTGCAAGATCTTGCTACAAACAGTGGGCATAATCATTCTTTTACTAGGAAGATAAATCAATGTAAGATTTTTTCAGTTATTTTATTGAAGTCATGTCAGCTTATAACACTGTAATTTCAGGTGTCCATTATTACATTTCAGTTTCTGTGTAGACTGCATTGTGTTCACCACCAATAGTCGAGTTTTCATCCTTCACCACACGTATGTGCCCTTTTACCCCTTTCGCCCACCCTCCCATCCCCTTCCCCTCTGGTAACCACTAATCTGTTCCCCTTGTCCTTGTGTTTGTTTATCTTCCACATATGAGTGAAATCATTCAGTGTTTGTCTTACTCTGTGCGGTTTATTTCACTTAACATAATACCCTCAAGGTCCATCCTTATTGTTGCAAATGGCACGATTTTGACTTTTTTATGGCTGAGTAGTATTCCATTGTATATACATACCACATTTTCTTTATCCATTCATCAGTTGATGGGCACTTGGGGTGCTTGCATGTCTTGGCTGTTGTGAATAGTGCTACAATGAATGTAGGGGTGCATATAGCTTTTTGAATTATTGATTTCATGTTCTTTGGATAAATACTCAGTGGTACAATAGCTGGATCATATGGTAGTTGTATTTTTAACTTTTTGAAAAATCTCTGTACTGTTTTCCATAATGGCTGCACCAGTTTGCATTCCCACCAGCAGTGTATGAGGGTTCCCTTTTCTCCATATTCTCTACAACACCTATTACTTCTCATCTTGATAATTATAGCCATTCTGACAGGTGTGACATAATATCTCACTGTAGTTTTGATTTACATTTCCCTAATAATTAGTGATGTTGAACATCGTTTCTTGTGCCTGTTGGCCATCTGTATATCTTCTTTGGAAAAATGTCTGTTCGTTTCCTCTGCCATTTTTTGATTGGGTTGTTCTTTTTTGTTGTTGTTGAGTTGTATGAATTCTTTATATGTTTTGGAAATTAACCCCTCATCAGATATATGATTTGCAAATGTTTTCTCCCAGGTGGTGGGTTGTTGTTTCGTTTTGTTGATGGTTTCCTTTGCTAAAATGCAGAAGCGCTTTAGTCTGATGTAGTCCCATTTGTTTATTTTTTCTTTTGTTCCTGTTGCCTGAGTAAACATGGTATGCAAAAAGATGCTGCTAAGACCGATGTCAAAGAGCTTATTGCCAATGTTTTCCTCTAAAAGTTTTATGGTTTCAGGTCTTACATTCAAGATTTTCTTAAATTTAGCTATTGAAAACCGACAGCCTAGAAGTAAATTATGCTAGCCCATGAGAGCATTTTTCAGCCTGTCATGTTTTCCACTTGTTCTTTGAGAATCTAAGGAAAAGGAGCCGCTGGTGGGCTATTTTGATGTACGTGATTACACTCTGGTGGACTGAGATTGCGTTTCTTTTAATTGACCCGGTTTTAGCACACAGCTTGATTCTCAGCTTAGCTGTAGTAATTAATGGACTGTAAGTCATGGCATTATCAGACGGAACACAAAAATAGGAGCCTTGAGTAGTTGGATTCTATACTAATTGAATATCTGTCTCAAACTATAGATTAGAAGAATTCAAAAGGCTGAATGCTCTTTCTAAGAAAGTAGACATCCCTCCAGAAAAGGCAATGACACGTATAAACTTTCACCGACGGCCAGCCCGGACGAAGCCTCCAAAGCATAAGGTGAGGTGGGCTCCGTGCTGAGCAGGATGGAGGGAGGGACGGAGAGGCAGAATAACGAGTTTCCCTCCTGATTTGCTCCCAGGAAATTGAATATCAGAACTTGAGATTTCCAGTAGACTTATCAAATCCATTTGCTGTGGCAACCGTTTTAAACCAAGAACCAGGAAAATTGAAGATTAAAGAATTGAGAGAAGGTACCCAGCTGGCCCACTGTCAGTCAGCCCCTGGGCAGAATAGGAGAGGATTACTGCTCGTCACGTGTGCTGTTTATGGGCGAGACACAACCTTGTCAGGGCGCTCTGAGGTTTTGCTGTTAGAAATTGTTTTTCTCTCGGCCAACGATTGTGTTTTGGTTACTGGTATAATCATTGTTTGCTCCTTCCCTCAGTTTTGGACCAAGGCAATGAGATTTCAAGGGCAAGACAGATGAAGGAAGCACTCTTTGAACAGAAAGTCAGACGGGACACTTATGAAGAGATCAAAAATCACCTTAAGTGGTAAGTGTTGAGCAATGATTTGTATCAAGTGACAGTGCAATGTTTTTAGTAATGGCGTTTTATACCTAAGGCACAATGAAATGTAATGAGTTTTAATGCCCTTCGAAAATTTGACTATTCTCTCCCCTCCGCGCGGCCTTGTGTTTCAGAATGAAGTTTCTGTTAGGAATAAATCAATGTGACCAACCATGCTCTTTCCTCAGTGTGACCAGACAGTGGCAGAATCAGAGTGAACTGTGGGAGGAGCTGGGACACTGCTCCTTGCTGGCCACTGCTGCCAGTACCCCTCTTGCTCCAGGACAGAGCTGGGTGACGCAGGCGCCCCAAATCTCGCCCCACCGTGAGCCCCCTGTGCCCTGTGCTGTGTGCCCCAAGGGCCTTATGGGGAGCCTGGCTCCTGCAGTCAAAGTGGAGCCCTTTTCACAGTTTTTTACCAGATCATACCAGGCGTATCCGTGTGTACAGTTTCAGCGAAAGTAAACTTGAAACACTCTTGAATTGAGCTAAAAAAGAGACTCCTGGGAAAGGCCTTTGAGAGGCTGCCTCATCCATGCCCCTGCCTCCATGCTTCCCAGACAACAGAACTTGCCCTGAGCTCAGGGCCTTCCCAGGTGTCCCCCACCCTGTCACCCTGCTGGCACGAGGGCGTGCCCTTTATTTCCCTCTGCGACAGTGTGGGTCTCTACTCAGGGTCTGGCCTCAAGTATGCCAAGTAACTCAAGGTCATTTAAAAAATACTCTTTCCCTGTTATAAAAAATGGACACATTGTCATTGTAGAAAACCTGAAAAATATTTTTTTATTTTTTAAATAAGTATTTTAATTATTTAAATATTGTAATTTTTTTTTGAAGTATAGAGAGGGGAAAAAAACCACTATAGTGCAATGATCACTGTCAACACTGGTATATTTCCTTCCTTCTATGCTTTTTTGTAACATACTTGAAATCACATCCTAAATTCAATTTCGAATGCTGGATTGTTCACTTAGTATTTTCTCCCTTTCTGTTGAAAGATTTTAAATCTGCAAGTAACACCTATATACGCTTGACGTAGTTTCCTCAGTTATTAACCTTGTGCCACATACACTTCCCCTCTCTCTCTACGTGTACACACATATGTGCACGCGTGCATAGATGCACACACATCTTTTATTTTCCTGAACCTTTTGAAGTAAGTTGACGATACCTTGAAGCCTAAAGACTGTCGCATGTAGCCTAAGAACAGCACGTGCTCCAGCGTTACCGTAACTACTTCTAAGAAATTTAACATTGATACAATATGAAATAATCAGCCACGTTCAAATTTACCCAGGTGTCCCAATACTGCTCTTTTTACCTGGGCTTTTTGTCTTTGGAGAGGAGGGATCCAGGGTCCAATCAAGGATTATACAATTTGTGTTTGGTTTTCATGTGTCTTTAGTCTCCTTTAATCTGAACCAGCTCTCCAGACACCCCCTCCCCTTTTTAAATCCTAGCTACCTATTTATTTTGAACAGACACCAGGCTCCATGATAGACACATTAAGTACCAGAGTTTTTAAAACTGTGACAAAATTCACATAACATAAAATTCATCATTTTAACCATTTTAAAGTGTACAATGCAGAGGTTTTAGTATTTTCACAATGTTGTGTAACCATCATCACTACTTAGTTCTAGAACATTTGCATGACTCCAAAAAGAAACCCCATGCCCATTAAGCAGTCACTCCTCGGTCCCCTTTCCCCCCAGCCTCTGGCAACCGCTGATCTACTGTCTATCTCTATAGATTTGCCTACTATACACATTTCATATAAATGGAATTGCAGAATATAGGGCCTTTTGTAACTGACTTCTTTCATTTAACAGGCTTTTAAGTTTGTTCCACATCGTAGCATCTGTCAGTACTTCATTCCTTTTTACGGCGGAATAACATTCCATTGGGTGGACATAGTACGTTTTGTTTATTCATTCATCAGTTGACAGACATTTGGGTGGTTTCCACCTTTTGGCTATTATAACTAATTCTGCTATGAACATTTAATTACAAGTTTTTGTGTGATCATATCTTTTCGGTTCTTTTGGCTGTATACCCAGGAGTGGAATTGCCGGGTCACGTGGTAACTCCATGTTTGACTTTTTGAGGAGCAGCCAAACTGTTTTCCATGGTGGCTGCACCATTTTACACTCCCATCATCAGTGTGCAAGGGTTCCAATTTCTCTACATCCTTGGCAATACCTGTTACTTTCCTTTGTTATTAGTATCATCCTCCTCCTCATCGTAGCCATCTTAGTAGGCGTGAAGTGGTGCATCACCGTGGTTTTGATATGCATTTCCCAATGTCTGATGATGTTGAGCATCAAGATTTTCTGTTCACAAATATTTTAGCGCATGTCACTAGAAGATAAGCTTCCTTTTGCAGAGCACTTTGTTCATCTTGGTTATATTGTTGAAGTGTCTACGACGTCTCTCCCCCGTGGTGTCTTCTCTGATATCTCAGCCTCCCTTTTCAGTGGTGGAGTATCGCTAAGACACTCCATCCTAAAGTTGACGATGGTATTCTGATGGGTTCTGAAAGTTGGGTTTTTTTCTCCCTAGGCAAGTGAACCTTGGTAAAGATCAAATGTCTTTTAAATTTAAAACAGACCTTACTGAAGAGCGGCAAAGAGTAAACACCAAATATAAGGTCAGAATTACTGCTAATTTGATAATCATTTATTTCACTGAATATTTTGAATTCCTGTTACGTGCAAGATGCCATGTCAAGAGGAAGAAAACTTCTAGTTTAGTTGGGGGGGAGAAGGCTGATGACAAGTTAGTTGTTAACATAAATCAAGGCTGCTGTAAGTGTCACGAGAGCCCTCTACTAAGCATTGTGGGGATTCAGATCCAAAGAGGAGAGAGAGGTCATCTAATTGGAAAGCTTCCTGGAGGACATGGTATAATTTTGAAAAGTAGTAAAGAGGACAGAGAGGAATTCAGTTCAGAGGGAGGGAAAGGCTCAAATTCGGGCTGGAATTCTGAGCACGAGGTGCACCCGTCCCATGATCTGCAAAGCGTGAAGGTCAGAGAGACCCACAGACAGTGACCAGGAGCCACCCCAGCACCAGATACACACACAAGTTCCAAGTCAGAGACGCTCAAAGGGGCTGAGCAGAAAGGGGAACACTGAGGGAGGGGCCGTACCTGGGTCGCCAAGGCAGCACCTGTAAGTTCAGGGAGAGGGAGGGTGGACGCGGGAACTGGGGGACTGGGTGAAACCCCTGGGCGCACCGTGGCGTGAGAGACATTGTTACACGCAGGACGGGTGCAGAGAACACTGGGGACAGGTCCATAAGGACTGAAGCACACGACACACATGGGGCAGAGGAGAGAGGATCCAGCTTGGGCTTCGTGTCACAGGGGCTTGGAGTTAATTGGTAGGATTTGTGGAACCATCACATATTTCTTAGTTTGCAGGGGCTGCAGTAACAAAGCACCACAGACTGGGTTCCATAGGCAACACAGATTTATTTCCTTACAGTTCTGGAGGCCGGAAGTCCAAGATGGAGGTGTTGGCACAGTGGCTTCCTTCTGAGGGACGTGAGGGAAGGATCCGTTCTCTTCTTAGCTTGTAGATGACTGAGTGCCTCCACATTGTCTCCTTTCTCTTCTTGTAGGACACTAGTCACATCAGATTAGGGCCCACCCTAATGACCTCATTTTAACTCATTTACCTTTTTAAAGACGGTATCTCCAAATACAGTCACCTCCTGAGGTACCAGGGTTAGGATTTCAACATATGGAGCTTGGAGGGACACAATTCAGCCATAACACGTAGATTTAAGCTGGGGGTGTGAGCTTCCCACACTCGGCGCTGCACACGCGGGCAGGGGTAGGAGGGGCTGGGGAACAACACTCTGTTGTCAGATATGAATGCATTTCTCATATGGAATACATTTTTCTTCCTATTTGGAGTCCAAATAAGATATTTGAATAAATCTGTCTTATTTTCTTTAGTTTTCATAAGACAAGCAAAAGAATATACAATCATTACATTGGTAAATCGTAGCATTCAGGAAAAGCACATATTAGATTGGCATTTAAATGTAGTGTGATGTGTTGTTCAGATTCTTTGCATGGGATTTTAAAAACAAAATATCAAGTATTTTCCTCAGCCCCACGAGGGAATGATTTTTTCTGTTTTCAAGATGAAGGTGATACAGACGTGGCAGAGCAGGTCAGTGTGTGAGTTAAGGCTGTAACTGCCAGCGTTTGGTTGACAGGCAGACCCAGCCGTTGATTCGTTTAGTGAACGCCCGTTGTATGGAAGATTCTGTGCTAGTGAATAAGCCACGGTCTCTGCCCTCGAGAAGGTCACAGTCCAGAAGGGGCTGCAACATTAAGAGAGGATTTAAAGTGCTAAGGGCACGGATAGAGTTGAACTTGTAGATAAATGGGAGGTGAGGGGTAAGGAGAGCGAGAAGGTAGAGTGATGCCCAGGTTTGCAGCTTGGGTGCGTGGTGGTGGTTTTACGTGAAATCTCAGAGACAGAAGAAAAGCTGGCTTAAGGGGAAGATGAAAAGTTTAATTTGGGACATGTTACATCTGGGGTGACTGGGGACATCCAGGTGGCGGCTGAAGGAACAGAGCTGGAGACAGAGACTTGGGAGTGCGCAGCATCGAGGTAGAGATTGAGAGCACGGAACAAGCGTGGTGACCTGGGGAACATGAATAGTGTGGGAAAGGCAGCAGCTCACGGCAGGAAATCTGCAGAACTTCTTACTTAAGGGGAGGGCAGCAGGACCACTAAGGAGACAGGAGAGGAATGGTCAGGGAGGTCAGAGGTCAGAGGTCCAGAGAACACAGAGGAAGCAGCCGGGGAGGGATCAGTCAAGTGCAAGGGCTCCAGGACAATAAGGCCTGAAAAGTACACCTTGGATTGGGTGGTTTGGAGGTCCTTGTGTGCCTCAGGGATAGCGATTCCAGTAGATTCGTGGAGGTAAAATGCCAAATTGTAATGGCTTGAGGAACGTGTAGATGTGAGTCGATAGTTGAGAAGTTGAGATGAATAATGACATGGACCATTGCGGGGTGAGGGGTCAAGGCAGGGGTTTTTAAGCTGCATGAACTTGAGCACATTATAGGCTGAGAGCAAAGAGCAATCACGGAGGAAAAGGTTGAAGAAGCTTGGGAAGAGGCCATGGTCAGAGGAAAGATGGTGTCTGAACAGGAGGAAGGACTGGAGAAACCGAGGAAGGACGAACTCGGGGTACAGTCAGGTTTGCATGCAGAGAGGGGCCTGCAGAAGGCTGTGCATGGCCTTGTCTTCTGGCTGATCCAGGAAGCAAGGCCAGCTGCAGAGACTGTGCTGAACGGGGACTGGAGAGGGGCTGGGGGTAGTGGTGAGCATTTGCACAGGTGAGTGAGGGGAGCTGGAAACGAGCCATCACATCCTTAGCGTCACTCACCAGGACCCCGAGGCCCCAGCGTAGTAGGAGAGCAAGTGTTGCAGGGACCTGACTGTGTGTCCGGGAGATTTTACTGGCTGCTGAATCCCGGCAGGTGGCCCAGTGGCAAGAAAAACCTGGAGGCCCAAGGCATATGGTAGAAAGCCAGAAAAAGAGAGCTGGATGGAGGATGTGGGGGAGTCAGCGTTGTAGCTGGACAGCACAAACCCTCGAGGATAATGAGCTTTTACTCAGAGGAGACGGTCAATAATCCTAAATTCTGAGATGTTCGTTATAAATGAGTAGAGTCTTGATAAAGATATCAGAAATCTCCCTCCTCTTTCTTCTACCTAACAACCTCTTTGCCAATCCCTCTTTAAATTGCCTGTTTTATTTTGCTTTTAGTGGGGAGCTGTGGGGTGTGGTCTGAGTGTCTCCCCATGAAATCTGTATTTGAACCTGAGGTCCACGGTCTCAAACTCAACTTCCTGATATGTGCAAATCAGAGCTAGACAGCTCCCCACCTCGGCGACAACAATAGAACTCTCTTACTTCTGAATAGGGTGTTAATGTGGTGATCAGAATAGATGTCTTCCAGTAAAGTCTCTAAAAATGATTGTGAACAATGTACCTAAGAGCCAAGCTAGTTTTAGAAGTCACCTAACAAACAAATATGAAAAACCGCAGGTAGACAAAAGCTAACAAATTTTTGCAGTGTGCACGGCCCCCTTTTCCATGGAGGCATGAGGGTGTCGCCACTGACCCAGGCCCAGCCTACCTTCCTGCGACTGACCCGTGACCCCTGGGGAAGAGGAAAGAGCTCAGGGGCCATCGGGGAAGGGAGTAGCCTGGGGGACGCTTACTCCAGGGAAGAGACAGACCCCATCCACCACCGGGAAAGGGGAGGAACCACGTGCCTTTGTTACAATCTGGATAATCAGCTCAGAGGGGCTTAAAACTTCACTGGGACATTAAGTTTCTTTTAAATGAAAGCTCTATACTCCCATGGTTACATGGTTTCCTGAAATCCTTTCTGTGAGTTTTAAATGCCTCAGAAATCATTTCCAGAGACATTGTCCTCTAATTACAAAAAGAAGGTATTGGGTTTGTGCCTCTATAGAAAGTCCCTATGTTTAAACAGTAAGTGTGATCATAACGATCATTATAACCTACTTCCGTCACCGCCACTCCCAACGGGAACTCCATGGGTGGGTTTGTCCAATTGCTTAATTGGTTTCTGCCAGTTTTAAAGAGAAATAAAGTTGGTACACTTGTATTCAATTTTAATGTTTTTGATGATTAAAAACCCAGCTGGATAGAGGAGATCCTGTTTTGGATGAGGAATTTCAGCGACTCAAGACAGAAGTTAACCACACACGCGTTGTTCGCAATCTGGAAGAAGTGGGTAACTTTCCTTTCCTTGAAATCTAATTATTGGCAGCTCTTTATATGCTTATTTTTAAAATGCTAAACAGTTTTATAGAAATCCTTGTACCAAGAAACATTTAATAATTTTTAATATGCTTACACTTGCAGAGTGTTTTTTCTTACGTATTGCGAGTAAAGCATCAAAATTCGTAATTAATGCTTCCCTTGAAATGAACGGCATTATATACTTTGGCTCCTCCTTTCCACCCCTCTACTTTCTCCTTCTGGATCTCTTTTTTTGTTTCCCTTTGCTCTGCAAGCCCATCTGCGGGTGCTCCTGGTGGGTCCCTGGGCCTCTGTTCCTTGCCTGGTCCCCTTGTGGGAAGGATACGAGACAGGAGGTCAGAAGCCAGAGTTCTGGTCCCAGCTCTACCACCGATTTGGGACCTAGGAGAAGCCCTCTTAGCCTTGAAGCCTCAGTGTCCTCAAACCTAGAATGGGGACAGTAGCCCCTCCATCTGAGCATCTCTGTCATATGATAGTTTCTGGTTAAAACCCCAATTTTTAATTTCAACAATGAAGCAATCCTTCCTAATCTCCCCCACCTCCATCATTCCCGCTGTTCTTTTCTGGGTTTGCCACATCTGAATTATTTCCACCTCTTTTCTTCTCCCGCATTTAGTCTGGCCACGGAGTCTGGCCGTAGCTCCTCCACAAGGCCACACCCAAGCCCGGCCTTCGTGGCTCACGCTCAGCTAATCCAACAGCTTGTTTGTTCCTGTATCCGCCCCTCCTCCCTCTCCTCTCCAGCCCGCTGCGTGGGCCAGCGTGAGATGAGTTCCCTTCTGATGCCTTTTCCTTCATATCGTTTCCCTGTTCGAGAAGCTCCAGTGCCTGAGGCTGTGGCAGGCGTCCTTTCCTCTGCGTTCATTTACTGACCTATGCACACTGCACTCCCTACGCAGGCCTGTGCTGGTGCTCGGTGCAGGGCTGAGCAAAACAGTCCTCGTTCTCCGCGAGGATCCCACAGCCCGCTGCTCTCAATTCTGGATGCCGTGCCAGCACCCCCAGCGTGGCATTGGTTTCTGTGTGTCTTTATTCTTCTTCCTCAGGGTCACATGTGTTTCCTTGAGCTTCCCTAACCAGACTGTAAATCTCTTAAAACCCAAATCTTGTCTTCCACTTTTGACCCCCAACCCAAGAAGCATTCCCTATAATGCTATGTACACTAAACGTGCTTAATAAATGCTCATTAAATGGCAGGACAAATAAATAATAACTTGATTTGGGATCAAACTCTAAAACATTTTTATTAAATGTTTATGCCAGGAGTTAAAATTTAAATCGAAGATGTGTCTATATTTTGTGTTCACAGAAAATCGAGGAATTTCATCCCAGTTTTGATCCACTCACGAATAATACTTGGGTCAACAGGTTCAGGGCGCAAAGACGGTTTCAACAAGCAGCCCGCAAGGTAAGTCTCAGGACCAGACTGAAACCGCAATGTGTTTAGTCATCAGCACAAGGAAATTGAACGGTGAGGTTGTTATAACAGCTTTATTGAGATATAATTCACATGCCATAAAATTCACTCTTGGAAACTGGACGATTCAGTAGTTTTCAGTGTACTCACAGCAGCACTGTCTAACCTTAGACCATTTTTATCGCTGCACAAAGAACCCGCATTCCCGCGAGCAGCCTCTCGCTCCCGCAGTCGCTGCACCGCTCGTCTGCTTCCTGCCTCCGTGGATTTGCCTCTTCTGCACATTTGGCAGAAATAGGATCACACACACACGGCCTTTCGTAGCTGGCTTCTTTCTCTTAATGTGTTTTCGAGGTATGGATGTCCCACATTTTGTTTATCCATCCTTGGAAACATTTGGGTTGTTGTCACTTTTTGGCTGTTATGAATAATGATACTGTGAACATTTGTGTACAATTTATGCACATGCGTTTTCAATTCTCTTGGGTATATATATCTAGGAGTAGAATTGCCAGGTCATATGGTAACTCTAGAACAATTGGATGTTGATCAGTTATTTCTGGAAAGAACAATTGAGAATTCCTGTGGAATCCTGTCTCTAACATCCAGGCTTATGGCTTCCCCTTCACGGTGTCATCTCACTGCTGTGCCTTCTTCACCCTCACTCTGGTCTTCCACCCAGCACATTGTGAGCCTCCAGTGGCTTCCTGTGATCAAAATAAAATGACCTCTTAGCCTTGAATGCCAATAAAGGGTGGAAGGTGAGCCGCTGGTCTGGCTGCACCCACACCCCCTCCAGCTGCCTCCTGTTCTCTAGGTTGTCTCAGTCCTTGTCTTCTTCCAAACACACCAGCTCATTCCCTGCTACAAACCTGTGTTTCTGCCCCTTGCCCATCAGCTGAAACGCCATTCCATCTCCATCTGTCAGTGACTGTCCTTTGAGCCAGCGCAGTCTACCTTTCCTCCAAGAAACAGTCCTTGTAAGCTTCAGCACTTAGCGATCTCTGTGGTGCCTCTTGCATCGTATGCTGCCTGTAGATCTCTTGTCCCTGCCACTAGAGTGGCTCCCTCGGTGGGCAGAGCCGCCCCTCAAGCAGGGGAGAGCAGTGGTAAAGACTTGGACTCTGGAGCCAGACTGCCCGCCCTTAATTCTTGGTGCTACTTCTTAGGAGCTTTCTGATCTTGGACAAGTTACATAACCTTGGGCCTCTGTTTCCCCATCTGTAACTGAGGATGACAGTAAGACCTGTCTCACAGGGTTGTCCATGAGGATTAAATGTGTGAATACGTACAGGGGACTCCAAAGTTTATGGTACCAATGATCTTTCCAGCAGCGCTTTCAGCCGGGACTGCTGACGGTCCAGGCAGAGGCAGAGCTTGCTGCATCAATGACCTGCTCACCAACCTCCAAGGCCCCATGGAACCCGCATCCCTGCTGAAGTCTTGGTGGGCTCTGTGTATATGCAGAACAGAGGTGCCGCAAGATGCTGACTGTGAGGAGAAAAGTGGTGCAAAGAGGCAGCACGAAGCTGTGCTCTGAGAGAAGAGAGCACAGCTGCCAACAACGGGCAAACAGCAACAAGAGACTGGCCGGGCTGGCTTCCCACTAATGGGACCACCCTGGACATTCTGGAGCAAACCCTCCAGCTTGAAAAAAGTACCGTCCGCAGCTACATGCTTCGCTCTGAGTGATGGCTCAGTCTTGTGCTCACACTCCCCAGCAAGTACTGTCAGTTCAGTGTGCAAATATAGTCCCAGCCTGATGACTTCCAGCCATCTCCTCAGCTCAGCCACCCCCTCATCTCTCACCTGGACCACTGCAACAGATCTTCCTGCTTCCCGTCCCCACACAGCAGCCAGAGTAGTACCCCCAAAGCTTGAAGATGGTAATACCTCTCCCCTGGCGAAACCCTCCAAAGGCTTCACATTGCAGTTAGAATCAGACGCACAATTTTTATCAAGCCTACACAACCATATGGATTTCTTTCTGTCCCTTAAACCCATCTCCTTGGTTTCTGAATCAGGATCTTTGTATTTGCTGGTTCCTCTGGCCAGAACTCTCTTCTCAAGATCATCGTCGTTGATCATCCTTCAAGTCTCAGATCAAAGCTCATCTCCTCCGAGCGGCCTTCCCTCATCATCCCTGCCAGTCCGACCCCCTTCAGCCCCTCAGTCATGCCCTCATGCATTTACTGTCTTTTATTTTCTTCATGGCGTTCACCATGTTTATTTGGTCAAGTGTCTGTTGCCATCCCACCCCCACCCATACACACACACACGGGAACATCGGCTCCCTCGGGCAGCACGTGGTCTGCCTCCTGTATCTCCAGGATCTTGCACAGAACTGGCCACACAGTAGCCACTTGATAATATTTGTTGAACAAGAGAGACCTTTACAGGATGGAAAGGAGTGTTAATCATGGCATGAAGGGTCCCCTCAGCCACAGCTCTGCGCACAGGGAGCGCTCACCTTCAGTAGCATCTGCTCGGAATGCAGAGCACAGTGGTGTACGCTGAGCACTGCCCAAAGTCCAGAGCCCTGTTTCTACAGAATCGCCCCTTCAGTTTGTCCCTCAATTCTGCAGCTAACACAGCGGGAGCGTTACTATTCAGATGTACCGAAAAGAAAGAACGTAGAACTAGTCATTCTTTCCACCCTGGAAATAGAGAAAACCAGAGCTCATAAATTGGGTGGGACAAGGCCAAATGGCAACCTGGTCTTTTTTTGTATTCAGGCAGGTCAGTGTTACCCAGACCTTGACGTCCCCATGGCCTCAGCCTAGGGCAGCGTGCCACTCTCCCTGTGAATTCTGACTTAGAGTGGTGGCCTCAGCCCTTAGTTGTGGTTGGGGAAAGTGAGTTAAATTGAATGCCAAAATGAGCATGTACCAATTAATAATTTGAGATCATTCTTTCTAATTCCAGATCATGGTTCATCAACGACTACTCAGTATGCTGAGTGCTTTTCATGACATGGACAAAGGGACCATCCTCAGAAGGCTCACTAAAGGACGACAGTCAATAGCACCAGGTAAAGTACAGCTGTGAAGAATCGCAACGCCTTGACCAGTAAGTCCTCTGAGCACGAGGTTTCTTTATAACGAAGTTAGCTGTGTAGAAATAAAATATTTTCATGAATCAAATGCATTAGTTTTTTTTATGGGTACTGTAACAGATCACCCCAAACATAATGGCTTAAAACAACACGGATTTACTATCTTACAGTTCTGGAGGTCGGAAGTCTCAAGTCAAGGTGTCAGCAGGGCTGGTTCCTTCTGGAGGCTCCAGGGGAGAGTCTGTTCCTGGCCTTTCCCAGCTTCTGGAGGCCGCCTGCCTTCCTTGGCTTGTGGCCCCTTCCTCGCATCACTCTGACCTCTTGCTTCAGTCGTCACGTCTCCTTCTCTGACGCTGACCCTCCTGTCTCCCTCTTCTGTGGACCCTGTGATGACCCTGGGCCCACCTGGATTCCCTGGGACACTCTCCCCATCTCAAGACCGTTAACTTAATCACATCTGCAAAGTCCCTTTTACCATGTGAGGTGACGTAGTTACAGGTTCTGGGGAACAGAATGGGGACACCTTGGAGGGGCCATTATTCAACCCACCACATGACATAAATCAGACCTCCATGGCAGCTTTGGCTGAAATACCTGCCCACTTGGTAGTAGGCAGGGTCAACCGACCTGACCAAGTTGTAATCTCATTGAAGGGTGGCGGTGGTTCAACCTCCTGTTTTGTGCCCTCTGTTCTTTCTTGTCACCTGAGAGAATAAGATAGTCATCATTTATACTGTCGATTGACTGCATCTTGTCTCAATCTAGCATTTGCACATAAAGTTTTTTATATTGTATGATCTTTGCTACTTAAAGAACTTCCCATCCTCTGATCCCCAGGGTGACCAGGGCTGTTAGACACCCACTCTCAGTAGATTCTGGGAGCCCAAAAGCCATGTCCCGTATTCTCCATCGGTGGCTCGTGTGCAGATGCACAGGCAGGCCCTGATCCTCTGGCACTCTTCCCCCCTCCCGAGCTGAGCCCCCGAGCCTGGCTCCACTTCCCTGCCCCCAGGAGCAGCCCCTCTCCTCCTCTTCCTCTCCTTCAGGACCCAGAGGGGTACTTTGTTTTTCATAGCACTGTGTTGATTTTAATTTTTTTTTTCACTTAGTCCATGCTGTTTATTAAGTCCATCATCAGAGGCAAGAAAAGACTTCCATTCATGCCAAGGGGGCGGGCTGAGCTCCACCATGGGGGGTGGGGGCTGGCGGGGGTGCTGGGAGCCCGGCAGAGCACAGGCAGTGGGCCGGCCCTTCAGTCCGGACACACCAGCAGGACCCCATCCCTCCTCCATGGGTAGTGCCCCAAACCAGGGCCGGGGAGCAAGACCAGACAGCCCCAAGGGAAGGAGGGGCCCGGGGGCCTCAGGCTCAGGCCCTCGGTCCCCAGCAGCACCCCCTCCCCTCTGCTTCCTCTCCTTTAAGATCCAGTGGGTATTTTGTTTTTCCTAACATTTTATTGCATTTTAATTATTCTTTTTTCCCTCCTTTATTATTTCTGTCTCTGGTATTCAAGTTTCTAATAAAGAAACTCTTTTAAAAAAATACTGTAACATTTACCTGTGAAGTATGTTGGATACCTGGAAAATGTCTTCAATATGCTCCTTTAATTTAATCTTTTTCTTTGCTGATGAGGACAGGGAATATTCATCAGAGATACTTTCATTTGGAATTATTGTTTTTTAGAAGTAAAAGTAAAATAAAATTTTAAAAATTTGGAGAGGGTGTTGAGGTAAAGAACAAAAGAGAAACTAAAAATGGGTCTAATACGTACATCCATCGATATTCTTTTGGAAATGCTGTGTGGCAAGTACCCACTAATTCAATACACAACCACAGACGGTGGTTTCACAGAGAAATGCCTTAAGAACGCCCCAAAAGTGCTGTTTGTTTCACCCATAGACAAGAGTCCCTCCAGATTTCTGCCGCTGATCGGTCACGACGATTATTCCAGGCGGTTTTCGGTGTCGCCCAAGGAAGTCCTGCCCTTCGCCTTCCCGTCCCACAGTGCTCCTCAGGACTCCAACGAGTTGGTGGGTGCTGCGAGGCTGGGGGTGGGGCCCGGGCATGATCGGATGGTTGTGAGGCAGAGATAGTTGTTGGGCTCAGTCCCTTCACCTCCTCCTCAGAGGCTCCCAAGGGAGACCTGTGCCCAGGGAATTGTGACCAATGGGAAACCAGAGATCAGCTACTGCCACCTGCCTGGCACCTGATACACCTGTGCAGAGCTCCTGGGTAAACTGGGCTGGGTCCTTCCTGGCCTGGAACCCAGCAAGGGCCCTGAGCCCCACCTGACTGCCTGGGAACCGGGCCTGAGAGCAGACGGGCAGACAGAGAAACAAGACGGCCTGGCCTGGCCCCGGGAGACAGGCCCTGCTCAGCTGACGGAGAGGCCAGAGAAGGGCAGCCCCCAGGTCCATGACCTGACCTAGGAATGAGGGAACACGGCCCCAGAATCTCACAATCTAACCCATGAGACTCAGAATTCCTCCTCTCTCTCTCTCTCTCTCTCTCTGTGTCTCTCAGTGGCGAGAGGCGTGACGGTTCATCCCGCTTGCCCCATGGGCACTAATGCATTAGAGGAAAAGCAGTAGCTATCCTTACGCTGCATTTCCATGAGTCGGGCAGTGTCTTAATGCTTCAGTTGTATCAGTTGACTTCCTCTTCAGTAAATCTACGTGGTAAGATTATCATCTACAGATGAGGAGGAACCTGAGGCATAAGGTCACACAGCCAGTAATAAAATGTTGCCCAAGTTCAGTAGTTAGCAATAAAAATTGTGTTTAAATTGATACTGAAAGTGCATATACAACATAATTCTTTTAGTTTCAAAGAATAAACTTGCCATTCGCATCCTATCGGGTGCGTTAAGCATTGCAGGTTAATCCTCTCAAGGGTTACAGAACTGACTTTAGAAATTCCATGTGTTTTTTGCATTAGATAATTAAACAACTTAAAAGATCAGAATATTTAGCTCCTAGGAAAAAATAAATCTGTGATTTTTAAGCAATAATAAATATCTGGCAGTCAATAATTAGCGGAGTGGACAGGATGGCAGGGATGAAGAGAGAGCATCACTGTGCTGTGGGCCCAGCTCCTTGTTTTGGTATAGTTCAAAGCTTACACATTTCACTTGATATTTTAGTTAGTTCTGTAAAGATTTCTCTGTTGCTCAGGGTTGATGAAAAACAGAATTCTCAGCATTCTTGTCTATAAAGAATTTTTTAGTTCCATAAATACTATATTTCATCGATTCTAAGATCACTTTATTCATATTTAGCATCTTTGAAATTGAGAGATGTCTTATAATTGATGGCATGTTAGCACTGTATCCTACTAATTTAATGATGGTGTCTTAGATTAGGTGAAATACCGTATTTATTGAATGCCCATAAAATGTCAGGCGCTGGTCCAGGTGCTCCGGTGTCCAAGCAGATTAGCATGCAGGAGGGTCATTAGGTAGTGCTTTGGGATGGGACCTGTGGAGGGGACGTGGCGGGGGCAGGAGTGCACAGAGCGACGCAGGGCGGCAATCCTGACAAAGGCCTCGCTGAACTCCTGAGGGGCTCCGAAGCTGGGACAGCGAGAGGACCTGGCCTTTACACCTTCGCTTCAACCTGTCACTGGAGACGGGCTGCCCAGGACGGGCACGTGATGAGTGAGGCGGCTCCCTTCAGCCAAGGCAACTCCTGGGGAGGGCTGACCCCTGGGAGCTGTTCTACCAACGGGACTCCTAGCAGCTGGGGCACTAAATCCTTGAAGCCCGAAGGGGACTCTGGGTGGCATGTTGCAGTGTCCACAACAGTAGAAAATAAAAAAGAAGAATCACGTTCACTAAGAGACGAGGAAGAGGGGTGGCCACGCTGCCTCCAGGCGCCACACATCAAGCAGCACCTGTGGTGGTGGGAAGGGGCACTTTGAGAGCAGAGCTGTTCATTTAATATTGGAAATGTATGAAAATAGAAGCATGGGCACTTTTGCTCAATGTTGATTATGCGTCAATTTTTGGAATTCTCACATTTTAGGCTCCCGACGGCCTTGGCCCGGTCCCAATCAAATCTTCAGAAATTCCAATCAAGCAGAGTTATTCCTTCCTCAAGCTGCAGGTCAGAACTGTCGTATGGTATTAGTTAATTGGGTTTCTTATAAAGTGAACAAAATATTCTTGATCTGAACTGCATTATTTTATTAGTTTTGTTCCATTACAGATCATACTGTGTGGAATACTGTGTGTATTTTTCTGCTGTTATTTTACGGTATGTGTGAGGTATAACAGATTCTTTTTTCCCAGCGTGGCTTATGGAAACCAGGGTCTTTATTCTGTGATTATACCCTCTATTATGCATACATGAAGCTATCTGAACTTCACATCTTAGAAACTTTAAGAAAAACACAAGATAGTGAACAAAAGTTAGTCAGCCTATCTTGAGGTATGTGACCACTTCTGCTCTTGAGAATATAAACACTTTAAATGGACAAACTAGTGTTTGGTGTATGTCTGCAGTTAAGCCATATGCTGTGGGAGGGTAATTGTGAAGGCTCGTGTGTGCTGGGACCCAGAACAGGGCTCAGGACTTGCACTAAAGTCCCTCCAGGGCTGGTCCAAAGTGGTAACTGCCACGATGTGATGGTTACAACATGGCGCTTATTTCCTTTTACCGTCAGGCAGCTCAGAAACGCTGTTGAGAAGTAGATCCCCCTAAACGGTGACGGGCTTTTAAGGACATGCAGTCAGCCGTCTCCTTTCGCCCTCAGGTTCCTGAGCTGTACAAAATCAAGGGGTATCAGCCATTCTGTGTCCAGAAGTCTTCCACAAGTTACAGACCTCAAAAGCTTGCTCGAGCCCTGAAGCAAGGAGCTGAGGTAACAGCCCCGCCTTCTAGAGTCATGCCCACCTTTCCCCTCTTGTCCTGGCATCAAAACTAACACGCCACTCTCGGTCCCTGCGCAGGATGAAGCCACCACCATCATAGCCCTGCCGAACCAGGAGGCCGCACCTCAGCTGGCCAGCAAGACCTCGGTCCTGAGCATGAAACCCCCAGAGGCCTTAGCCAGCTCTCCAGACTACGACCCGCTTTATATTTTTGTAAGTGACAATCGGCAGAGGGCTTGTGTTCCACGTTTCTTGACTTCAGCAGTTACTTTGTAAGAAAACAGAAGCATTAATTGGGAATACTTTTCTCTCTTTGGAATTTCAAATGTTAAACAATATGTCACTCCTTTGAAATTACTTGCCAGCACTTATTATTTGGAGAATATCAGTGTTTCTATCTTTTAAAAATGCCAGCATTTATTTTTATTACAGTAGCTTTATGATCTTTCTAATTATGTATAATATTTAAGTATATGTAATGAATATGAATATCTATGAATATATGTGTGTACACACACACACACACACACACAGAAAGTTTTTTAAAAAGTAGAAAGGGAAAAGAAAACACAACAGAAAAAGAAACTAAAATCACCCGAACTCCGTTCCCCGCAGCTTTGCCGATTCCTCAGTCCATCCCTGGGTGGCATGTCCCTTCCACGTTTGCCCCTCTGCCGCCCACTTTCCTCTGTTCTGGTTCGTTCCTGCTCCTGTGCTTGGCTAGCCTCGCTGAAGCACACCCTGACCAGGCCCCCGTCCTGCTCAGCGCTCCTCACTGACTCTCCATTTCCTACAGATTAAGTCCCAGCTCCTGACTGCGAGGCCAGCAATAAACACCACGTTCTCCCTGCGCCCCTCATGCGTCCCTGCCACACTCTGTGCGCTCCCCTCCCGGCACCATGCCTTCCCTTACGCTGACCTGCCCTCATGGATCCCCTCCTCTACCCTTCTATTTCCACCTACTCAAATCCTAAATGACTGCAAGCCAGACTGGACCTCTGATGAGGTTCTATTAATAATGGAGTCATCGGTGAAATGCCACAGTAGTTGCCCAAGTCATGGTCTGTTTTTGTTTTGTTTTGTTTTGTTTTGTTTTGTTTTGTTTTGTTTTTGAGGAAGATTAGCCCTGAGCTAACATCCACTGCCAGTACTCCTCTTTTTGCTGAGGAAGGTGGGCCCTGAGCTAACACCCATGCCCATCTTCCCCTATTTTATATGTGGGACCCCTGCCACAGCATGGCTTGACAAGCAGTGCATAGGCCCACACCCAGGATCCGAACCAGTGAACCCCAGGCCTCCGAAGCAGAGCATGTGAACTTAACTGCTGCACCACCAGGCCAGCCCCTGGTCTGCTTTTCTAAGGGCAAACACACGCATGCACACAGAATTAAGGACCTTAGATGCTACTGGAGAAAGTCTCCGTTGTGAGGCTCTCCAGATGAGAATCTGGATCTCTAAGGTGGGCAGAGATGCTGCTAGTCACACCCAGGGGGGCTCAGCCAGTTCGCGAAGAGCTGGGACAGACACCTGCCTGTTTCCTGGCTGTTGGCCTGGGGCTCTTCCTCTGCCCTCTGCTGCTTTCCTACAGACAGCTGCGCTGTGTGTGTCTTGGCCACGAGGGGGCATTTTCTCTTAGTCTCATGGCATTTTCTCATAGGCTCATTGGTTGAGAGGAGTGTTCCCAGAGACAGAGAATTTTAGAGCCGGGACCACCTCACAGGACATTTAACTCAGTGATTTTCAAATTTCATTTAGCCCAGAATCCACCAAAATTTTACATAGAAAGGCAATACATAAAATAAAGTCCTAGTTGCTCTCTCCACCCCTCCACTTCCCTCAGGGTGTCCCCTGAGGAGGACGACCCTGCAAAACCCAAGGTTCCCCACAGCAAGGTTTGAGAACCACTCTCCAGTCTCCTGTCCCCCAGACCCACCCACTCTCACTCCCTCACCATTTTAAACGTGAGAAAACTGGTGTGGAGAAGTTAAGGGAATGTTCCATAGTCACGCTCATACTTCCTTGGAAAATATCAGTAGTTATTAATTGATTAATTCCACAAATACTCAGGGCGCACCTGCTCTGTATAGGACAGGAACCTAAGGTCGGGACAGTTCATCGAAGGGACACAACAATCCTAAATGCTTACCCACCTAACACTGGAGCCTCAAAGTACCTGAAACAAAAACGGATCGAGCTGCAAAGGAAAAATAGACAACTCCACAGTTATAGTTGGTGATTTCAACACCCCTCTCTCAATAATTGGTAGAAGAAGTAAACAGAAAATCAGTAAGGACATAACGGACAAATACCACTCTGGATCGACTTGACCTAACTGACGCTGCAAGAACGCACTACCCCCAAACAGCAGACTACAGATTCTCTGCAGATGTGCGCAGAAGGTTTGCCAAGATAGACCAAATTTTGGTTCCTAAAACAAGGCTCAATAAAATTGAAAAGATTCAAATCATATAAAGTATTTTTTCTGACTTTGATGGAATTAAATCAGAAATGGATAGCATAATACTATCTAGAAAATCCCCCCAAAATTTCGAAGCTAAATTATATACTTTAAGATAGCCTACAGGGACAAACCCCGCGGCCTAGTGGTTGAGTTCAGCGTGCTCTGCTTCAGTGGCCCAGTTTCATGGGTTCGGATCTGGGGCGCGGACCTGTATCACTCATCAGCCATGCTTTGGTGGTGAACCACACACAAAATAGAGGAAGACTGGCCCAAATGTCAGCTCAGGGCTAATCTTCCTCAAGCGAAAAAAAGCCCATAGTCCAAAGAAGAAATCAAAACAGAAATTAGAAAGTATTTTTAACTGAGCGAAAATGAAAGCACAACACAAAAATTTGGGGGGGAATTAAGACATTAGAGGATAGGTCTCACATTAGTGCCCTCACTAACCCTTTAAGAAACTCAGAAAAAGGAGCAGACGAAACCCAAATTAAGCAGAGAAGAGAAATAGTAACGATCATACTGAAAATCAATAAAGTTGAAAACAGAAAAACCATAGAGAAAAACTGGTTCTTTGAATATCAATAAAATGGATAAACCTGTACCTAAATGATCAGGAAAAAAAGGTGAAAGACATAAATTACCAGTATCAGGAATGAGAGAGGTGACATCCTTACATATTCTACAGATATTAAAAAGATAATAAATTGGTATTATGAAAAATTTTATGCCAATAAGTTCAACAACTTAAGTTAAATGGCCAAATTCCTTAAAAGGTACAAACTATTAAATCTTAGTCAAAAAGAGATAGATAACTCTACTAGTTCTATCTCTATTAAAGAATTTGAATTGGTGGTTAAAAACTTTCCCACAAAGAAAACTCCAGACCCAGATGCCTTCACTGAAGAATTCTCTCAAACATGTAGTACAAAATCCACAAAAATAATAATACCAAATCCATAAGAAATCTTCCAGAAAATGGAAAAGGAGGGATTACTTTCCAACTCACTCTAGAAGCCAGTCTTACTCCGAAACCAAAGCCAGACAGAGACATTACAGGAAAAGAAAAGGATAGACCAATATCCTTCATGAACATAGATGCAAAAAAAAAAAATCAAAATTTTAACAAATCAAATTCATCATAATATAAAAGGGGTAATGTATCATGAGCAAATAAGGGCTTATGCCAGGAATACAAGATTAATTTAACATTCCAAACTCAAGGTAATTCACCATATTAACAGACTAAAAAAGAAAAACAATATGATCATCTCGACAAATGCAGAAAAATTATCTGACAGCACTCCTGATAAGTACTCTCAGCAAGTAAGGGACAGAAGGGAACTTTCTCAACCTGATAAAGGGCATCTATTACAAACCTGGAGCTGACATCATACTGAATGGTAAATGACTGAATGCTTCTCCTGTAAGGTCAGGAATAAGGCAAAGATGTCTACTCTTACTAATTCTATTCAAGATTGTAACTATCGCCATTGCAACAAGGCAAGGGAAAGAAAGAAAAAGCATCTACATTTGAAAGGAAAAAGTAAAACTGCCTTTATTCACAAACAAAACTGTTATCTATGTAGAAGATACAATGAATCTACCCAAAAATCTACTAAAACTAATAAGTGAATTTACCAAGATTGCAGGAAACAGGATCAATATACAAAAATCAGCTATATTTCTAAATACTAGCAACAATCAAAAATTGAAATTTTAAAAAGCCATCTCACTTAACAATTGCATCAAAAAATATGAAACAGTTAGGGATAAATCTGACAAAAATATATGACTGATACACAGAAAATTATAAAACATTGGTGAGAGAAATCAAAGAAGACCTAAATAAATGGAGAAATATACCATGTGGGTGGATCGGGAGATTTAACATTGTTAAGATGCCAGTTCTCTCCAAACTAATCTAAAAATTCAACACAATCCCAATCAAACGCTAGCAGGCTTTTCTGGTAGAAATTGACAGATTTATTCAAAAAGTTATATGGAATGCAAATATATCCAAAACAACTTTGAAGAATAAAGTCAAAGGATTTACACTACCTAACTTTAAAGCTTATTTGAAAGCTATAGTGCTCCAGACAGTATGGTATTGGCATAAAAAGAGACAAACAGATCAGTGAAACAGAATAAGGAATCCAGAAATATATGCATTCATACATATATGGTCAACTGATATTTGACAAAGGTCAAAGACAATTCATTGGGGAAAAGACAGTCTTTTCAACAAATACTGCTGGAACATTTGGATATCCATTTACCAAAAATAAAAATAACTAGAAATAAAAGAACTTCAATCTGTACCTCATGCCATTTACAAAAATTAACACAAAATGGATCATAGACCTAAATATAAAACCTAAACTGGAAAACACATAGGAGAATGTCTTTGTGACGTTGGGTAAGACAAAGATTTCTTAGATACAACGTCAAAGCCACAATCCATAAGTGAAAAAAAATGGATTAATTGGACTTTGTCCAAATTAAGAATTTCTGCTTTTCTAAAGACATTGTTAAGAAAATGAAAAGATAAATCACAGGCTTGGATAAACTATTTGAAAATCACGTATCTGATAAAAGACTTGTACCTAAAATGCATAAAGAACACTCAAAACTCAATAGTAAGAAAACAAACAACCCAATTTTAAAATGGGCAAAAGATTTGAACAGACATCTCATCAAAGGATGGCAAATACAACATGAAAAGATGCTCAAAATAATGCATCAGTAGCAAAATGTCAATTAAAACCATAATAGGATACCTCTGTCAGAATATCTAAAATTAAAAAGACCGCTGGTGAGAATGTAAAGTGGTACAATTACTTTAGAAAAAAGTTTGACAGTTTCTTACAAACTAAAAAGTTAGTAGTAAACATAGACCTACCATATGATCCAGCCATTCTGCCCCTAGGTATTTACCCAAGATAAATGGAAGCGTAAGACTTGTGCAGGAATATTCACAGCAGCTTCATATGTTCCCCAAACTGGAAAGAAGTGTCCATCAACAGGTTGACAGACAAATTGTGGTATTACCATACAATGGAATATTCTTCAGTAACAGAAAGGAGTGAACTCTTGATACATATAATAACATGGATGATTCTCAGAATAGTTATGCTGGGTAAAGAAATCAGACCAAAAAATATACATACTATGTGATTCCATTTATTTAAAAGTCTAGACCATCTAAAGTAACCTGTACAGACGGAAAGCAGATTATGTCCACCTGGGGCTTTGGTGGGTGGATGGTATGGAGAGCTGGCGGGATTACCCAGGGGCAAGAGGAAACTTTGGGGAGTGATGAAGATGTTTGTTATTTTTATGGCAGTGATGGTTTTGCAGATGTAACATATGTCAAACATACCAAATTATATACTTTTAATATGTCCAATTTATTGTATATCAATTATATATCAATATAGCTATAAAAGAAAGAATTTGAAACCCTAAGAAAAGAAACAAAAGTAAAAGGAAAGATATCCCCGTTACAACTGGTAAAGTGTTATAGTGAAGTCTTGGATGATATCTGCGCATTAAGCTCAGAGGAGAGAGGGTGAAGGGCTCTGGGAAAGAGGTGTCAAGGGAAGGGTGTGCTCCACGCATGAACAGTGCAGTGGGAAGGATGGAGACACCCGAGGATCTTATAAAGGCACGTCATTCAAGCAAAAAAAGGCCATTATAAACTCCAGGAGGAAAAATCAACTAAAAATCAGTCTGTGTTCCAAATAGAAAAACAAATTAAAATTTGGCATGCTTTTTAAGAGTTGGAAAATTTTTAAATATAGAACCCATTTTGGGGTTCTTGATACTAGAACTCTCCTCTCTCAGTGACCCACAGACCATGATATTGAAGCTTCACATAAAAACTATAGTACGAGCCTTTTCTTTGCCTGGCAGAGAAACATATCTATACCATTAAGACAAAATAAATGCCATTTACCAGTTTTCAGCTTTTAGAGACAGCTTATGAACAAAGCATGAAGGTCTTGGTGTGGTTCCAGAATGCAAATGTCAATCATCTCAATAATATAAAAGTAAATTGTGGAAGAGAGGAGGAAAGGTACAAGAAAGTGTAGGAATGCTAATGCTTTCATTTTACCTGAGGAGGAGTTGAAATACTCAACTAAAGACGAGGAAACAAGAAATAGGAGTATAAATGCATCATTTCAGGTCACAAAGATAACCAACAGCAGGACTAAAAATTATAATATAATTTTCAAAATTGGGAGGAAGACGTTTGGAAGGAGCAGTTGTGTACATGAGCAAAATCCTTATCTTGCTTAGTAAAGAGTCAACTGGCATTATCTGAGGTTGATAATTGAGAGATGGAAAAATAAGCATAATGTTTAGAGTTAGAATAGTCACCATCACAGACACAAAACCCAGAAATAATGGGAAAAAACAGCCTCTGGGTGGGCCTGGGGATAGGAAGGGCCTGCAGGAGCCTTGTTGCTTTTCGTCACTAATCCTTCCAGCGTGGGTGAGTTGCTACTGTATGCATGCATTAGTTTGAGGAAAATTCAAATCAAAATAATCATGGGGTGACCACTCAGACCACTTACTCTGGTAGCGATGGCCACCCAGGGGGATCTGAAGTATGACAACTCTTTGAGACAGTGATATTACCATTTCCAAAAAGATGTCATTCATTACACTTGGCCCAAGGCAGATCAAGACAGTTGGCCACACAGCAACATCACCCAGCCTCCATCAAGCAGAGTAGGAGGCACTCCTGGAGGCCACAGCTCGTTCCCCTCCCTGGTGTGGTGCACCTTGCCCCATCACCACCCTCATAGGGCGTGGCCAGCCCCCTCCCCTCACACTGCCTCCCAGTCACACCATGACTAGGCCCAGCTGGGGTCTCTGTCACTCCTGCCCCAGTTCCCTCTGGGATCCCTTCCCAGATGCTGTGCTGATTGGCCTTTTGTCACCACAGGGATGACTCTTGGTGATGGCGGTGAGCAGTTTTCAGATTCCTACACTCCAGTTGCTCCCTTTACCCCGAAGTGGAGCCGGGTTCCTTTTTCCCTTCTTCAGTCCTGCCTGTCTCCCCACTTCCTGGCTGGGGGCCTAGGCTCTCCTCGCTCTACTTCTGGATGTGTTGTGACTACGACAGAGGATCTGGTGGGCCTGGTGGGGCAGAGGTGGCGCTCGCTCTGCTTCTATCCTTTGGTTCTCCTTCCATAAGAGCTTACTTAAGGGGACACGCACGGGAACAGTAGCTGTCCCCACTTCCCCCCCACCACCCCCCTTGCTGTCCTTCCTCTCCACCCTCCTGCCTCGGTATCCTCAGGCCTCCCCTGCTTTGGCTCACCTGGGGCCCACCTTTCACCTTGCTCCCTTCCAACCCTCTAGCCCCTGTCTGGGTAAAGGGTCTTCTCTCGAGCTTCAGGGGGTGGAACCCAATGTTTACATTCTCTCTGTCTCTGTTCCCACCCCATGCAGCGCTTGAGGAGCAGCAAAGAATCTGCTGTTGTAAAAAAAAAAAAAAATATATATATATATATATATATATATATATATATGTACCCTTACCTTCCCTCACCTGCAGGTGCTCATCGAGGTGTCTGCTTCTTTCTGCATGACTGTGGGCACTGCAGACCCCTCAGTGGCCATCGTTGCCTCTCTGCCCTTCTCCTTGCTCTATATCCGTGAGTTCAGGCAAGAGCCCTCCCCTGTCTTTCTCCCAGGCCCTAACTCAGCCAGCCTCTCTGCTCTCAGAGCTCACGGTCTCCCCAGCCTTCCTGAATGGAGCACACGGAATACCTACACCACACCTGGGCTCTCCCAGCTCTTGTGCCTGGGTGCTGTAATGCTCCTTGGTCAAGCTGCATTTCCTTTAAATTGCAGGGGACATTTGTTTCTTGGCAGTGAGACTGGGTTTCCATAAGCCGTGTGGAGTTTTATTGTTTTTTTAAAAAGTTTTTTAAAAACATACAAACAAAAAGAACAAAATTTCTACTTAATGGTTCTTAAGCATCTGAAATTAAACAACTGTGAGGGCAAAAGCTATGTTGTCGTTTGGAACAAGAATAGGGCTTTTGTCAGACAAGCCCAGGAAGGAACATTAAAAGGTTCTATATTTTCGTATTTTCATATAATTGCCCTGTGCCTCCATTACCTCTGCTGGAAAATTAGTGAAAAACAGGCTCTCCCTTAACATCAGATCCGACATCCAAATGGAGCCTTCTTGAAGGAAAAACATGATCAAAACAATGTGAAATGTTGACGTTTCCTGAGATATCCAACGTCACCCTCTTGTCCTCCATTTAGTTTTTAAGAAGCTATTTTTGTTTTCAAAACCAGAAGCTTATTTGATTTTTAAAACCAGTTTGCTTATTTAATAAATCCCCTTAATTCATCATATTTAGAAACAAATTCTTTAGGCCGTTTTAAGCTGTGATTTCAGTTGTCCTTGTTTCCACGTGAGTTTAGTAAACCCATGTAGTATGTCATGAAGCTCAAACCAGAAAAGGGACATTTATGAATGGCTGTGACTGCTGCCAAGTGAAGACCCCTCTGCTCCCCTGCTTCTCTTTCCCAGACGAGCCCACATGGAATCAGAGTGTTGGTGCTAGTGCCGAGAGCTGTAGCTGACGCCTGTCCTATGCCTGGCTTAGAAACTGGTCAACAGAAGAGAATCTTTCTTCCTCTCTGTCTTCTACAGAATCCCAGTCCAGGAGTATTTGCTGTGAAGCACCCTCTGACCTACGCAGAAACCTTGACAGATTACCACCTGTGTTCTCACCCCAAGTACAAGGTCACCAAGGAGTCCCACGATGGGTCCAGCATTCCTCTCACCCAAAGGCAGTTTCTCCATCACACGGTAACGCCATCACCAGGCTCGCTGGCAGGGCTGGCCCTGGGCTGCAGGGAAGGTCAGGGGACAAGGATGGAGGGTCACAGTTGGAATTGAGAAAGACGGTTTGCAGCCACAGCTGCAGAACAGGAATGGTAACAATGGCGGCTGTGTACACTCAGCGTCAGCCCTACAGGGGTATGGGTGGGAGACGCAGCATCACTCTTGTTCTGCCCATACCCACCTCCCAGGCTGCACGTTGCCCTTTCCTCAACTTTCTCACTCTTTTTCCCTTGAAGGCTACGCCTAATATTCATTTTATCTGTATTTCAACCATGTAAAAACAGTCACATGGCGGGCATAACCCTATGGTCTCACTTCCTCTTTCTTTGGCCTCAACTTTTATAGACATAGCAGAACGGACAAGGTGGCGATATGACAAATGCACAGGAAGGAGGAGGCTCCAAAGAATTCCTTCTCCCCCTACATCACCAAACTGCCCTGAATAGCCAGCGCCATTTCTTGGGAGTTGCCCTCAGGCCCTTCAAATTCAATAAGTCCCTAACTCAGATCATTATCTCCACCCACCTCTGCCAACCACACCTCAAACTGCCTCCTCTTCCTGTATTACCTCCTTGCCTTTTTGTTCTGTGACTTGTGCAATGACCATGACCTACATGATCCTTGAGCCTTCCTCTCCCTCATTCCCATATTTGACCATCACTGGATTCCCCCAGTCTGCCTCGAACAGCCTGTGACGCTCCCTCTACTCCACTCCATGGCCCCCCACCATGCAGTCAGCCCTCCCTGGAAATCTTCCTTCAACATAAATCTGATCGTGTTGTTTTCTAGGTTGAAAGCCCTCAGTGGTCCCTGCTTTCCGTAGGAGCACCTGCAAGCTCATTAGCTTGGCCACCAAGGCCTTTCGTGACCAAGCTGCCTCTCCAGCCTCATTTCCCGTCAGTCCCCATTACACCCCCTGCACTCAGCTTTGGGAGCTGGCATCTCATGATAGCACCCTCCTTGCATCTCCATGCATTCGCACGTGCTTCTCCTGCCTGGAATGCCATTTGATGAAGGTCCCATCCTCTTTGAATGTTGCATTAGCATCCCATTCATAATAATCGAAACAGATTGTAAGGCCAAATCTGCCCTCCATCCCCAGGACATGTTGCTTATGTGCCTAATGAACAGGGGGAAGAAAAACTCTCCTTTGTCCCCACTTTAACTCCATGTTGCATTGTTTAGTGCCCTTTGCTGGAGCGGTTGTCTTTAGCTTCAGAAAAGTTGAATCAAACTTACTGAAATGATACATTTTGGAGCTAAAATTTTAGGACAGAACAGTCACAGCTGAATGAAATGGAAGTCCTTCTTGGACTTCACCTCACCAGACGGCTCCTTTACATGTAGCACCCTGTGCTGGCTTTCATTACAGGACATAATTCCTGGAGTAATGCACTGGAAGAGGTTCCAGCCCCTGGTTTTCTCATCCCTGCCTGAAACCTCTAAGGTAGAGACCACACAAAGGTAAGCCACCGCTCATTGTTTATCTCACAGGAGTATGTTTGCCCCACGGATTAAAGAGGCTGTGATCCCAAGAAGTTAAATGCCAACAATAGGTCAAATTATACTTTTAGTGCATGAGGGAAGTTTGCTAGTCAGAGAAATATGATGATGTATAACTGATTTTCATATTTTCAATATATCTTGAGATACACTTTTTAAAAAATTAATGTCACAGGTGACTAGTTGGCCTTACTTAATAAAAATAGACAATGAATCCATACAATTCAGCTGAAATATTCATGGTCAATTTTTAACATTTATAAATTGCCAAGATCAACCTTCTACACCCTCCATATCCAATTCCAGAGGATCCACTTCTCTCTCATGCCACAGCCAGGCATGCACTGTGGGTCCCATGGCTGTCATCATACACAGACATTAGAACTCAGCTCCAGAAACAGAGTGGGTAGATGAGAATATTGTTGGGCGAAGGAAAGAAGAAATTTAGAGTAACCACATTTTTGCTAATTTGCTTAAAACCTCTTCAAAGCCCTATGATATCAAACAAGGAGACTGCTGCCTTTTCTTTAGGACTCTGCCTGGTCCATAAGCCATTGCTAAGCCCTTGAATCTGCTTCTTTAGTCTGTTGTCCTTATAAACATAGTTAAATGGGTTACTGGTGAGAAAATGTGACTAGTACCCCAAAATGATTATCATCAGCAGTCACCTTTTGTTCAAATCCTTTGATCCAGAATGAGGCCCACCCCAAGGGGACAGAGCCCTATCATGGCCCCAGGAGTGGTCAGGAAACCTGAGCTCTACCACCAACCAAGATCAGCAGGTGACCTTTATACCCCCGATTCCCACCAGCATGTCCTGGATCCTCTGACACAGAAACTCAAGTTCCTCTCCCTCACCAGAATGCCACATGGCCTCCAGGAGCTGTGTGACGTTGGCACGCTCCTTGGCCACCTGTCTGGGCCCAGTCCTCTTGTCCAGAAGACAAGGGGATTGGACTTGTTGCGAAGACCCTTCTCAGCCTTGACATTTTAATTTTAGTTGGAGCAGGAAAGCTCACCCAATGTGCAGCGACTCCATTTAGACTACCATCTACCCGCCTCTCCCCAAGTATTTGAGGAGACAGTTGAAATCCAGTGTGTGACTCCAGAACACTTAATTTGACTTCTTCCTTCATTGCCAGCAGAAAAGCTCTTCCTGAATTAAGCAAATTCCAGTCTCACTTCCAGACGCTTGCCCGTTGGATTATTTCCTTAGTGCTTCTCTATGACCCTCCTTTGCCTGGAGATTAACCTGAGACCAGGCACAGGATTGGGGATATGGTGGCAGCTCAAAAATATTAGTTCCTTTTCCATGAGTTCATTCATACCTCATCCAGCCCGCTGCCATCTCAAAATAAACTGAGCATCTTTGTTCTTCATTTTAGCACATTTCTAAAATCTGAAATCTCCAGAGTCAGAGGGGATTCTGTAAAGAGAACAAACACTTGGGTGTCCAGAGACCTGCCTCCATTCCTCACTAGCTGTGCCACCCGCTCCATGTTCTTGGGCAAGTTACTTCTTACTGAAGCCCTGTGAGCAATAGTTTGCTCGTCTGTGAAATGGGAGTGGTGATGGCATCCTCACCGCTGTTGTGAGGTTAAAGTAAAATGATGACGTGAAGCATCTAGCGCCATCTTTAATAACTCTTCTCCTCCTCTACTCTCTACCCCACCCACTAAACCTTGCAATCTCTCTGTTGCCACCAGATGGCAATGGTCCGTCACCACCTTGACACACTGCCTCATTTTGCTGTGGGCTGAGGACACTTCAAAATTGACTCACATCATTGGTGAATCAAACATAGCTGGCTGTAGGGTACCATCAGGCGTCTGACTAAGCAAAATGAGAAGTGGTGAAAAGCAGAGACTACCTGAGTTCCCCAACCATCAGCACACACAGGTCTCAAGAATTAAGAAAAAAAAAATTACCTTTTTTCCAAAGCAATGTCCTTGGAAAAAAATCTCCCAAGGCTGTCCTTTCAAAAAGCAATCAGAATGCAGTTACCTTGGGCTTGAATTAACCATAAATTAACCGCAAATTCTGCATGAACTAAAGAAAATCTCCAACATGAGCTGTTACCTTCAGCTTCTGTGTCCGAGTGCTCTGTGGGCCAGTTTATTTATAAATAAACCATAATTGCATAGCAGATTATAAAATTAAGAGAGAGTTCTATATTTCCTTAGGAATTTCCATGATGTAAGATTCAAGATCCTGTTTTTATTTCTAGAAGCAGTTACAAAATAATAATCGCATTCCTTTTTTAAGTTCCTATAAGTCCATCAATGATACTTCAACTTTGCAGTCATTTTGCTTGAATAAACTTCCTGTTACTTATGAGGTACTTCCCTCGTGTCTTTTGTCCCTGAGACTTAGCTGTTTATCGTTAAACCATGCAATATGGTTATTTAGTATTTATTTACTCCAAGTCATTTTTGTATTCATAACAATCAAAACAGCTCACTTAGTTTCTTTGCTGTTTAACAAATTCAGAGACCCGATTGAGTCTCCAGGACTTCCATAAAATCTGAGAGGCAGCAGCAACTGCAGACACGGTCTAACCCAGTAGTTCCCAGACTTCCAGATTTTATCAACTAGTAAAATGTCCAGGAATGCCCAACCACCATCTATTGTCGCCACCATTTCCATTTCAGAACAACATATGAACACACAAAAAACGAGAGGAATAGGGTCTCAGAATTTAAAAATGGGATGTTTTATCTCATGAAAGGCTCTTGGTTGTTGCCATTCCGTCTTCCCGGACCAGCCTGGTCTCTGGAGAGAAGTCCAGCCTTTCAACTTCTCAGTCCTTCTTCTCTTCTCGGCAGGAAGCCCCTCTCCTCTGGCTGCAGGCCTTCTGAAGTTTCAGGGATTGGCAGTTAGAACCTGCATTCTTTGTCATGACGTCAGTAAATGGGACTAATCTCTGGGTGGTGGAGCCCAGGCTCCTTTTAGTGAGGAATGGTGTTAAAGACCAAAATCTGGGTGCCAGGTGTACACATAGCTAGCAGGGGGTTTTGTTCCTTGGCCTCCTCAGCAGACAAGCCAGGAGTGTATGTGGGGAAATATGTATAAATACACACACACACACACACACATATATACGTGTACATACCAAAATACATGCACACATACATGAATACAGTCATGTGCTGCATAATAACGTTTCAGTCAGCGATGGACCGCGTATATGACGCTGGTCCCATGAGATTAGTAGCGTATAGCCTAGGTGTGTCGTGGGCTATGCCATCCAGGTTTGTGCAAGTACACCCTGACGTTTGCACAATGATGAAATCGTGTAACGATGCATTTCTCAGAACATATCCCCTCGTTAAGTGACACCTGACTGTACACATATGTGCAGATACATGTGCACATGGCCACACATGTACACATACATGTACATATTTCATAAACCATGAATTCACATCAATGCTTATAATTCCAGTCAACGTCCACAGAGTTATTGCTTGCTCGCCCCCATTCCATATTTGTGCCCCTTCTCCCATGGGGAGGACCCTGGCTCCTAACACATTTACTGAATGTTATAGTACATCTAAAATGGTTTCAGAATCCCTTCACCTATAACCACTTTAATAAACAAGCATAATAAACAGAGTTCAGATTTATTTGCAGCTTTCCCCTACCCCCATGCCATCCTAGACTGAATATGTAGTCAAATACTGTATTTATAAGTTACTTGCATTACTTCTCTTCCTTCTTTCCTTCCTTCCTTCCACCCATCCTTCCTTCCTTCTTTGTTTCTTTTTCTCTCTCTTTCCCTCCGGTGTGATGATGGAATTCATGTGAAATATTGTTTCAGTTTGCTTTCAGTTTGGGATTTTTTCTTCACTTTCTCACTGATTTTATTTTTTGAATATGGAGAACATTAACATGCTTTCCAAGCTCAAAGCTACACAGAAAGGCAGCTCAGCGAAGTGTCACTCCGCCCCATCTCCCTCCCGCCCCTTGTCCCGCCACAGCTTGGTCCTCTAACATCCTCCCTGTGTTTCTCTTTGTAATGCTAAGCAGAATACATGTATTTTTCTTCTTTTCCCTTTTCTTGTACAAAAAGTGGCGCACTAGGTATGCTCTTGTGCACTCTGCTTTTCCACTTACATTCTCTCCTGAAAGTCACCCCATATCAGAGCATAGGTTCCTCCCGCCCTCTCTTTTATGGCTGTAAACGCCGCGTGCCAGAGTTTTATTCAGCCAGTCTCCATACCTGGCGAGCAGGTGCATATTTGCACAAGAAAAGAACCAGAGGAAACGTGTCCCGCAGACACGTGCGCACGCAGGCGGCTTCGCTGGGCCCCGCGGCGTCCGTTCCCGCCCCGCCCGCCCGTCCGCCGCCCCGCCGGCCCGAGGAGGCCGGTCCCTCCCGCGCGGCCGCGCTCCGTCCTTCTTTCCTCTTCCAGGAGACGACTCTCCCCGGCGTCCAGGAGACTGTTGGAAACTTGCATCCATTTATGTCTTTTCTCCTGTTCTTCGCTGTTGTGCGTTCAGTTTTTATTCCTTTAATATCATTGCAAAGGTTTATAAGGAGGAGTCGAGACCAAGAGAAAAAAAAAACAAAGAGCGAGTGCTTGTTCCACCATCTCGGAACAGAAGTCGGCCGCCAACTGTTAAAATGACAATATATTTTTTCTCCCTATCTGAATTCTTTTACTGTCCTCAACAGCCAGGAATTTTTCTAGAAAGCTCTGAGTTTATAACACCAAACAATACATAAGGGGGTAGGGAGGAAGGCTGAAGTCACACAGAACTGAGGAGGACACGCGGGGAATGGGTTAGGCACAGAAAGTGGGCCGTCTGACGACTCCCCCGGAAGTAACCTAACTTCAGACACCACGCGCCCAACCTCCCGCCCAGACTCCGGGAGAGGCCTCGCCGGCGACGGGCCCGGAGCTGAGCGGCTCCCCGTCCTCCGCCCGCGGGGCGCCGAGCGGCTCCGGAGGGCGTCAGGGCTGGGCCTCCCCGGGCGGAGCCGGCGCGTCGGGAGGCCGGGTGAGGGCCGGGACTGCGGACGAGCCGCTCACCGGGCCGCCTGTGTCCTCCCACAGCTGCGACCCCTTCGAGGTGGCCCTGCTGCCCGCGCACGTGCCCGCCACGCTGGACGCCCTGCCCGAGGAGGACAGACTGGAAGCCGCCGAACGGTACCTGCGACCATCGGGCTGGACGCGGTCCGCTTCCCGGCAGCGCGCGGGGCTGAGGGCCTCGCAGAGCCGGCGCCTGAGCCCGCGGCCCGACGGTGCGCTGAGCCCGCCGCCCGACCGAGGGGACGCTGGGCTCGCGCGCGCCGGGCTGCCGGCTCCGGGAACTCGAGGGCTGGGCGGAAGGGGCGCTGAAGGGGCCGAGGAGCCTTCTGGTCTCAGGGACGGGGCGAGGCGGAGGGGACGCTGAAGGGGCCGAGGAGCCTCCAGGTCTCAGGGGCGGGGCGGGGCGGGGCGGGTCGGGGCTGCGCGGAGGGGGCACTGGAGGGGCCGAGGGGGTCTCCCGGTCGGGGGCGGGGGCGGGGCTTGCGCGGTGGGCGGGGCTTGGAGGGGCGTGGAGAATCCGGCCCCAGAGCGCAGCGCTTGCGTTGATTTGACGGTGAACGTCGGACAGCCGGTGGACGCGCGTCCTTGGGCCTGCAGTCGCCGTGCGCGCTTCCACGTCGTTCCACGCGCACAGTGCGTGAGTGAGATCCTCACCCTCTGAGGCGCACACCCGGGTTTGTGGGACACGTCCACGGGCACCGTCCTTGGTGACCCTCGCGCGGCAGAGCTCGGAGTCCCGGGCTGAGAGGGAGGCCGAGCGTCTGTCCTCTCGCCGCCGCCTGAGGCGCTTCCCCGCGAGGCCGCCCCGGGGCAGGACGCGCCCGGTTCCGTGAGGCTCGAGGGACAGTCCTGTCTGCTGGGGCCGCCGGGGAGCCGCCCGGCTGCCCGGAACCCGGCTGCCCTCGTCCCTTCGGCGCTCGGGTGCGGACCGCGGTGACTCCGGGTCCTCGTCTCTACGGCGGGAACTGTTGCCCCCGGCACAGGGGCTGTCAGTCAGGGGAGCTCGTGGAGACCGGCGAGCCGGGCGGTCACCAGAGGGGCGACGCGGACGGAGCGCTCGCGGGAAACCGGCGGGGCCTCGGCGGTCTCGCCTCAGCCCGCGCCATGACCCCCGCGCCACCGCAGGGGAGGACCCCGCGCCCAGGGCCGCGCCCCCTCAGGGACAAGGACCCCGCGCCCAGGGCCCGCGCCCCCTCAGGGGAGGACCCCGCGCCCCCTCAGGGCGAGGACGCGCCGGTGGGAAGACAGTGTCCGCGGAGCAGCGGGCGGTGATGGTCCAGCGGCTGCCGCGCCGTGTGGCACCGGGACGGCTCTTCACTGTTTGCACGGGCGTTTCCCCGCCCGGAGGCCGCCCGCCCGCCTCGCTGTGTGTCCGCGTGCGGGGCTCCTGCTGGAACCCACGCTGGGCGCCTCTGCTTCGGAAGCGCTTCTCTTGAAGCGAGCGGGCGGAGCTGCTGCCGTCGAAATGCCGCCGCCGCCTCGGAAGCGACGCAGTTGTTGAGACTGGAGGCCGGATCTCCCAGCCGCCCTTGCAGTGAAGTCCCCGTTTGGCCAGGCCCTTGTGAGAGGGGGTGACAGACCGAGCCGTCGTCCTGAGGCCGGGACCCGGATGCAGCGAGCAGGCGCCCTGGCACCCTCCCTGCCTGCTCCGCTCCGCTGCAGCCCGGCCACCGAGCAGCTGGGCCCGGCGACCACGGCCCACGGCCGAACCTGGCCTGCCGGCTGTTCTTAAACAGGGTTTGATCGTCACCGTTCGCTTACGTGTCCTTTGTGACTCCTCTTCTGCTGCAACAGCCAAGCTGAGCAGTTGTGAGAGACCAGATGACGGCCACGCCCTTGGCGGAAAAGTGTGCCCCTGCTCTGGGGACAGCAGGCCGCCGGAAGATGAAAATTGCCTGGATCCTTTTCATTTCTTCTTTCATCCATAGATTATCTAGAAATAGATCATTTAATTTTTAAAGCAGTTGTGGGTTTTTTTAGTTATCTTCTTTACTGCTGGTTTTTGTTTGAATTCCGTTGTGGCCGTAGAACATACGCTGAAGGATTTCAGTCTTTTGAATTCATTCGGGCTTTCTTTATGGTCCAAGATAGAGCCAATATTGGTAAATCTTCTGTGTGCACTGGAAAAGAATATGAATTCTGTAACCCCATTTTAAAAATTGCTTTTTATTCTCTGGTTATAAATAACTATTCCTGGGCGGGCCCTTGGCCCAGCGGTTAGGTGGCACGCTCGCTTCGGAGGCCCGGGGTTCGCTGGTTCGGATCCCGGGTGCGGACGTGGCACTGCTTGGCACGCCATGCTGTGGTAGGCATCCCACATATAAAGTAGAGGAAGATGGGCAAGGATGTTAGCTCAGGGCCAGTCTTCCTCAGTGAAAAAAGGAGGATTGGCAGCAGATGTTAGCTCAGGGCTAATCATCCTGGAAAAAAAAAAAGAAAAGAAAAAAACCATTCCTACCACTGTTTGTTGATGGAAACAATATACAGCCTCATGCTTCTCTTAACATAGACTCAACAGAGTAGGTGGAACTGACCTTGAAAGCCACAAGAATTGCGTAACTCTTAAACAGTGACAATATTTCTCTGTTTTATTCTGGGAAGGAAAAACCATTCCAGCTAAACATCTTATTCCTTTTCAGTGAGCTCTGTGAACAGAATATAGAAATTACATTGACTCCAGAAATGATCGAAGCGGAATTCCCCCTGTTGGACTCCAAGGACACCAAGAAGCAGAAGTAAGTGGATGCTTTTATGCCTCAGTAAGAGGTGACCTTGGGTAAAATCTGTCCTACGTGACAAACAGAACTGTCGTATTGTCTGAACCTAAAAACGTGTCGAAAGAAACACATTTCTGATGCTTTAGATATTTAGATGTGTATTTACGCACAGTTATGCTCTCTCAAATGTTGGCAAGTAAACATTTAAAAACTGAATCCAATTTTCCCATCGCCTTGTCATTTAATTTCGGAGATGTGTTTGTTTCTTATTAACAGCTGAACGAGTTTCATTCAGTGTCAGGAACCCAGGCTCTGGAGCCAGATGAGACCTGGGGCTGAATCCCAGCTCCATCATTTATTACACGTGAGATCTCCAGCCATGTTACTTACCTTCGGTAACGGGGCCTCGGTTTCTCACTGTAACAGGCAGAAAATAAAATCTCTCTCACGGGTGGTCGTGAGGATGAAACGAGATGCCAGTGTGAAGACATCAAGCCAGTTGCTTGATGTGAAATAGCTGCTCAGCAAATGTTCGTTCTTCCCTCCGCCTCTCCATCAGGGGCCAAGCAGCTAAACAGACGTCATCCTCCCCCTCCTTCAAAAAACGGGTTGTAAAGAATACTGTTGTAATGTAAATAACCATCTATAGTTCATATGGTTTATAAGTTTGAAATTCAAGTATACTTTTTAAAATTCCTTTTCTTTTAAAAAAAATGCCTTTTTTATTATTAAAAAATCAGAAAATATGGAAAACTATAAGGAATAAAATAAAAACAATAATCCTATCACTCAGAAACAATAACTTGTACATTTTGATGTATGGTCTTCCAAGTATCTATTTATATATATGTATTTTTCAATTTATATATAGTTGAACAAAATTCAATGATATTATATGTATTGCTTTGTCCTCTACGCTTTTATTTAGCAATACGTCATAAACATATATTTATAAATGCAGATAAACATCATTATAATTCACTGATAGATGGACCGTAATTTACCTAACCAACCCTCTACTGATGATCACGTAAACCCTTTTCAGCATTTTGCTCGTCCCAAAAGTGCTGCAACCAACATCCTTGGGCCATAATTCGTTGCAAACTTATCAAACTGTTTCCTTAGAATAAATTCCTAGAAACGTAAATGCTAGATCAATGTGCATTTTAGGGTTTTAAAATATACTGCTTCATTGCCATCCAGGAAGTCCATCAACACACCTCCCACCAGCAGAGGTCAGGACTGCCCACATTCAAATGCCCCGAACAACACAGAATGCTATCATTGTTTTTTCTTCTTTACCAATATGATAGATGAACAAATGACCATCTTACTCTTTTAAATTCTCTGTTTAGAAGTGATGTTAAGATTTTTCCTATGCTTATGAGCTATTTTTCTTTTTTTATGAGGGGTTCTGCCTATTTTGTAGGAAGTGTTTATCTTTTTCTTGTTTATTTGCAAGAGTCCCTCATATATTAAGGAGAATCAGCGTTGTCACTTTCTGAGTTTGTCTTTGACTTGGCTGAGGTGCTTTGGGAGGCCCTGCCTTTTCTGAAAGGAGTGTCTTGGAGGGGTGTGGGGTCCTTCGGTCTGTTTGTGACAGTGTCAGAGTCCTACAGCCTCCAGCACTTGTGAGAAAATAGGTTGGCAGTTTCTGGTGAAAGAAAATTTAGGAAATAAAAATTTTAAGCAGAATTTCAGTGAGCATCTGTTTTGATAAAATATCATGTTACAAGACACAGCACGTAGAACCTGACACCTCCACAAACAGATGCGATTTGCATCTTATTTCAGATTTCAAGCAGTTGCCTAAGAGTTTTAAATAAAAGCCTTTTGTTTCTATCTCAAAAATGCCCCCTGGGCATAGAAGGGCTTGCCTGTGAGCGGGGTAATATCCAGTACTTCTCTGCTCCCTTGCCCTTTAACGTGCTTTTTCACCCTTTATACTACAGAGCTAATAATGAATGGCACTTGGTTATCACATTATTATTAAATGAAATAGAAGTTATTACTTCATATTTTCACCCAAAGTGGTTTATCATTTTTCTTTTTTAATATATTTCAGCTACTTTACAAAAATACTAACAATGAACTCTAAACATTTTCTGCACATCAAATTAGTTTCCAATTGTTTCAAAATACACATTTTCAGGAATCATATCTATGGCATGTTGAATTCACCTGTTTTTCAGTTTAAATTATTTTATGTACATTTTCATATGTCAAAATGGTCAACCTAATTATCATTTTATTGGCTAAATAATATTCCAACCAGTTGATGATTTTCAAACACAGATGATTTTCAGAAGTGATTTGGTTCTGAAATTCTCTCCAGCTCATATCAAGCATTATCTGATACTAGATTTTGTCCTCTGTCCTTACGAGTTCCTTCTCCTCACCTCCTTCAGCCTCAGCCAGAAGCTGACGGAGTCCTCGCTCACAGAGGCGCACACTACCAGAGCTTGGCTAGACAGGGACAGGGCAAAAAGGACGCATCAGTGTTTAATTTCTCCCATGAAGGCTGCTGTCCATCTGGTTTTTGGAAAATATTTATTTCCATGGATACAAAGAATTATCTCCTCTCTCTTGGCTATGATTAACCTGAGATTCTCTGCTGCCCTGGTGGTGGCCTCAGCGCCCTGGAGACCCACTCAGGGTACTCCTGCTGCCAAATGTCCAAGAAACTGAGAATGACGTTAGCTGCTGACACACCATCCTCACTCCTCAGAACGTCACAGTATCACTCAATCATTAATGTCTTTAGAGGAAGAAATGATCCCATATATATTTTGAAATCAATTCCATAAACTAGTACCAATTAATTTTTTAATTATATGCATTAGGGAACATTTTAATTCTGTTTTCAGATATTTCTGCTTTTTCAAAACTGCCAGGCACTTGCCGGAACTTACCATTTCACCCTCTTCAGAGAATGGTTCAGAAGCCCTGGATCTTACATTGTGTCTCCCATGCAGGCAGATCAGGTAGCTGTGCTCCCCGTCTTTAGACATCTGTCCTTTCCATCAAATGCTCTCCTTGTTTCCTCCCAGAATTTTGGAAAGTTCTACCCAGCAACCCCTTGCACACCAGGCAAAGGTTTGGGCTCCATGTCAACCACTGCTTGATCCAGGTGCATAACCTCCCTCTTGATTCCCACCCTTCTGGAGCCGTTGTCAGAGTCAGAGATACTGTGTGTCTGCTTTATTCACAAATGTGAAGAGTCAGCTGATGCTGCCTGAGCATTGAGAGGACATCACGCTAGGAGGTCTATGAATAACTTCTCGTTTCATCTTCGCAACAATCCTGGGAGACGGGAATTGCCACCATTCGTACCTCTGGACACGGAGACTGAAAGCTGGGTAACTGGGCCGCACTGAGAACACTGGTGCGGCTGAGTGTGGAAGCCGGTTTGAATCACTTACTAGCGAAGTGTTTCCACTGGTAACTAAATTATCGCTAAATACAGTGAAAACCTTCTTTATATATATCTATGTAAACAACTCCTCCAGCCTTCCCTGAGGTGCCCCTGGCAGTGCTGGTCCTGCAGCAGGGCGTTGGTGGGTGACCTGAGTGTCCCGTGACACGCCCTGATGTGTCCCTGTTGGGTTTTGTGTTTAGAGAGGTGAGAGACCAAGCACCTCCGACGGAGAAGCCCGGAGAAAAGGTGCTGGAGGAGATGAACAGTCTGCGGGCCAAGGCGCTCAACCCACACCTGATTCTAGAGTAAAAGTCGTCACAGGGTCAGGTCCTGTCCTGCGCTTTCTGCAAGTCACTGCGGTCCTCTGTGTCCGTTTATGTTCCCGCCATTTTTGGAATTAAAGTTTCTAGAGAAGAAAATTGAAATATGGACGATATATATATTTTTAAGTGATAATTTTTGTTTTTAAAAATAAAATGTCCTTACTATGATGGTGATGTTTGAAGCCTCCTGGTGAAGACTTAGTGCTGGCCCGGGGACTTCCGGGATGGGCGGGCACCGGGTGAGAAGAGACTAAGAGCCGGGTGCTGACACCGCTCCTGAGGGTCTCAGAGGTGCGGTACCTGGGCCAGAGGTGGGAAGGGTTGGCAAGGGGGCTGCTTTGCACAGAAGTCAGCCCCCCTGCGCGTCGCCGACTTGGGCTTAGCAGCCGCTCCTGGAAAAAGTGACCTCAGTGAGGACACTGCCTTCCCAAGTCACCATGCTGACAGCAGACACGAGCGAGGAGGGACTGGAGATGGAGAGGACATCGTGGGTGACTGGAGCTTGCAGACTGTTCAGGGAGCAACTGAAAACACCTCTCCAGGAACTCTCAAAACCGCCAGCGACAAGAGGTCATTGCCAAGGGCCAGGAGTCCCTCTGAACCAACCCAGCCCGTGTACAAAACGGAAGTTTTCCTCTCTCAGCTGTGCACGGAACTTCCTCTGGGAAATGCCCTGGGGAGGGGACACCAACAGCGGAAGGCAGAGCCCAGTGGCCACTCCTTAAAGCTAGGATTGCCAGACGCAACAATGCTCAGTTAGAATTGGAGTTCTGATAGACAACCATTAATGTTTTAGTGTCTGCCTGTCCCAATAGTGTATGTCCTATTCAGAACGTATTACGCCAAAAAAATAATTCATTGTTTATCTGAAGCTCATATTTAACTGGGCATTGTATATTTTTATTTGCTGCATCTAGCAACACTACTCAACCCCAGCCGTCCTTTGAGAGACATCGTATGCTGCATAATTGAATGACTGAGTGAGACAGAGGCAGTCGTTAACAGGGAGTTTTGTGTGAGGTTTGAGGCAGGCTTTCCAACCAACTAGAAGGACAGTCAGAGTCCCCTGGGTCGAGCATGTGCCAGGCCCTCTGCTGGCCCATAATGGGGTGCGGCTCCTTCCATCCTCACACCCTCCCTGGGCAGAGGCCGCATTACCCCTGCTCCCCAAGGGAGGAACCCCAGGGTCCCAGAGCCGGGTGATTCCCCGAGCTGGTGAAGACCCAGGAGGCCTGGGTGACTTCCAGGCCTGGGCAGAATCAGGGAGGGATTCTTCGGGCGCCCAGAACTCAGAGCCGATCAGTTGTGCTGGCAAGAGGGGCCATCGGACACAGGGACACTGCCTGCCGCTGCCTGAGGACACCAGAGCCTTCATGCCAGACTTGCCCACAACAAACTGTGTTTTCTTTCTCTGCCTCTGCCTCCTCCTCCTGTTCTCTTTCTCCTCCTCCTCTTCTTCCCTTTTTAAGCTACCAACTGGTCCCACCTCATCAGTTTAAGGGATAAAATGAGGTCATGTTACTTTTTCTACTCAAAGTTCACAACTTATGTCTCCCATCCCACCAATAACACAAAAAGCACACTTGCCTTCCAGGGCTTCCTTTTCCTTCCTAGGATGAGTCCAAGCATCCCAAGGGATCTTACTCAGCCCGAGAGACTGGTCCTGATGACCACTAAGGAGCCCTGGCCTTTGGCTGCCCCAGCACAGGGTGTCTCTGCAGGCTGGCCTCTGATGGGTGCCCATCTGCTGTGGGGACAGAGCCTCACACCACCGTTGCTGGCCAGGCAGTGGTTCTCCAGTGCAGAAGGGAGGGGGCCTCTCCGTGCTGAGGCAGGCCTGGGCGATGGCACATGTGCATACGTGCAGATGCACACAGATATGCACACCGCAATGTACACAGAAAATTCAGAAGCGTTGCTGAGTGCCATCCAGGAGCCAGGCACAGACCTGGGCCAGGAAGGGACACCAGCCCAAGCCTGCCCCATGGCAAAGGGGACACACCATCAACAAAAACCAAATTTACACGTGTTGTATGGCATGAGGTCATAAGAAGTGCTAGAAAGGAAGACTAAAGTTTGGCAAGGGCAGAGGGGTGGCCACCCAGGCCCCTCAGAGGAGTGTCATTGAGCAGAGACCTGGCTTAAGGATGGAGCAAGCCGGACAGTCACTTGGGGACAGAGCTTTCCAGGTGGAGCCAGCACGTGTGGAGGCCCTCCAAGGCGGTGTGCCCGGCCCGCTGGAGGATCAGTGTGCAGACTGGGCAGCCAAACAGAGAGAGCTGGGAGGAGGGCGGGGAATGAACGTGGGGCTGGCCAGGAGCCAGGTCACGTGGGGTCCTGTGGCCAGGACAGGGACTTTAGATCCAGGATTTCATGCTAAGAGAGGTGGGGAGTCCTTGGAGAGCTTTGAATAGGGGAGTGACATGAGCCGTCTTCTGTTCTAAACAGACTTCATGGGCTGTGTTGGGGGAGACCCAACCACAGGAAGCAGGGGTGCAAAAAGGAAGACTAGTGAGGAGACCGTGAGAGGAATCGGCGCCAGAATGTTCCAGTCACAGTTCCTGCTGTCTGGCACCAAGGCCATTTTTGAGGACAGGCTAGTCAGACTCATCTCAGGGTCAGACACTTTATTTTGCCAAAGGTGGGTGCCCCGGGCTGGAGCTGTGGGGACAGGTGGGGAGAAGAAGCCCTGGGATGCACCTGCCTGGTCCACCACCCCAGCCAGGCTCCCGCAGGGCAGGGTCATCCTCCAGGGCTCGGGCGTGGCATGGACGCGGCCAGGCTGCATTCTGGGGAATGAGTCCGCTGCTCATCGGAGAGGGAGAGCCCTCAGCCTGGCTGCACATCAGAATCACTTGCAGAGCTTCACACGATGCCTGAGCCCCAGCTCAGAGCTGCCGAATCAGACTCTGGGCAGGACACAGGGAATAACGGCTTTTAAAGCTCCCCGCAGGGACCTTTGTGCAGCCAGGGCTGAGAACCACTGGCCTCTGGGATAAAGTCCAAATTCCTTACCAGGGACCCCAGGCCCTCACGTCTCAATGCTTTGCCTCTGGTTTTCTTCTGCAGCCTCTTCCGTCTCTGGAGGGAAGAGGGAAGAGCCTGGCTTTGGAGCCTGACTGGGGGCACTTGGATCCCAGCCCTTCTCTTACTGGGTGGCTTCCTTAGCGTCTCTGAGCTTCCATTTTCCAATGCTCAAAGGCTGGCTTCAGTGCTTACTTCGTGGGTGGCTGTGAGGATTAAATTAGAAAATATGGAAAGGATACCTGGCATTAAGCAGCTCAAAAATATGAGTTCCTCTTAACTCACAGGGCAGGACCTGGGCATCAATAATTTTTAAAAATTTTTTATTTTGAAATAATTTTAGACTTAAGGAAAATTTGCAAAACAAGTACAGAGCGCTCCCATATGTATTTTACCAGATTCCCCCAATGTTAGCATCTACTGTGGTGCAATTTTCATAAACAGGAAATTAACGTCGGCACAGCACTGCTGACTGATGCCCTTCACTGTTCCAGGATGTCATGTTGCATTTGGTCCTCGAGTCTCCTTAGTCTGTGACAGTCCTTCTTCAGTCTCTCCTTATTGTCTACGACCCTGACAGCTTCTTACAGCTGCTCCTTCAGTGTGGGTTTGTCTAATGTTTTCTCATGATTAGGATGAGGTTATGCATTTTTGCAAGAATTCCACAGAAAGGACATGTCATTCTTGGTGCATCTTATCAAGTGGTACGACGAGATGTCAATGTGTCTTATTACTGGTCATGTTTCTCTTGATCACTTGGTTAAAGTGCTGTCTGCTGAGTTTCTCCACTGAAAAATTACTACTTTTCCCTTGGTAATTAATAAATATCTTAGAGGAGATCATTTGAGATTATGCAAACATCCTATTTGTACTCAGCTTTGTTCCCACTCATTTTAGCATCCATCGGTGGACCCTGTCTACAACAGTTACCACCATGCTGGTTTCTTAATGATGATTTCCATGGGCTGCCTTCCTCCCTCATTCGTTCATTCATTTTTATTGATATCAGGACGGAATAATGCGTATCTATTTTATTATATGGGTTATAATCCAACACTATCGTTATTTATTTTGTCGCTCAAATTGTTCCCACTTGGACACTGGGAGCACCTTCAGATTGGCTCCTGTGTCCTTTCGCCTTGCCCCCATCCTTTTAAAGCACATCCTTACTTTCTAGCATTACAAGATATTCCAGGTTCATCTTGTATCTTCTCTGCCTCAGCCTTGGAGTCAACCATTTCTCCAAGAAGCCCTGGCTCCTTTTATTGGAGAATGATGCTTAGAAACTAAGACCTGGGCACTCATCACTGCTGGGTTCTCAGTGCTTCTGGGCTCTCTCAGTGGACAGAGCTTGGAAATATATGTATTTACACTAACCCACACATGTACGTACATCTGTATCTCCGTGTCTGTCTATCTACATATCCAAACATGAATTGATATGATACTTCTGATTCCAGTTCAGCACCAGGTTCATTCAGCCTCCCCGTGCTCATTTGTGACTTCTTCTTCCTACAGTGATTAACTCCACTCTCAGTATCTACAATACATTTACTGATTTGTTCAATCTTAGCGTATCCATAAAGTAATGTGGGAATTGCTAACTTCCGTCCCTGCGAGATACACATGTGCTAACTAGATTATAATATTTGTGTTCTGGTTACTTAGGTTAATTGTTTTATTTTTTTTCTCCACTCCCATCAATGTGGTTACATCAATGATTTGGGATAGAGTTAAGTTCACTGTTACTGTTTGCATTCCATCCTGGGCTCCCCCACATCCTCGCTGGTTTTCATTATTTGTTTGGATCTGGGCTCTGTGAAGGTGTGTGGAGCGTTCCTAGGGGTCTAAGAGCCAGAGCTGCACAGGAGGACACGCCCAGAGTCGTGTCACTGCCGCCTCCTTCCCGCTCTCCTGTCCCGTTATTCCCTCATCTTATTACCTCGTTCATACTCGTCCCCTGTAGGTAGCCGATCTCTTTAGTTTCTAGTTTGTCCTTCCCACTGGTAATGTTTTCAAAGCTCCAGAGGCCGAGACCCCGCTCTCACCTCTCATTCCTTCTCTACCTTCGCTGGTCTCAGCAGCTTCCTCGACGGGGCGCACCGTTCACATCCTGCGCCTTCGAGCCGGCTGTTGCGCGGACTCTGCCGCCTTCGGGCCTTCGTGCCGTCTCAGCTCAGCTTCCCCAGCCTGGGCCGTCGGGGCTGCGCTCCATCCGAAGGAGGGACTAAGTCCTTCATCTCTGGGAGCCTAGGCCCTGCCACTGCGGAGGAGGGAGGGGCCCAGTCGGTGCTTGTCCGGGGACCGCTGCCCTCGGCATCCAGACTCGACACCGCTTCGTCCCCTTGGCTTCGTGAGCAGGTGCAGCCGGCAGTCCCCGAGCCCCTGGCTGACCCCACCTGCCCCGCCGCCTTCCTTCCCGGGCGCCCAGCTTTGCGTTATTGTGTGAACCTTCTTGCTCAGGGCTTGTTACATGCTTTGAGCCTGTTCTCACGTCACTGCATGTGTTTACGTCCACCTCGGTTTCCCCACCCATAAACAAGAGCCGATTTCTTTTATTTCTCGTTCTGCCTTCCAAGCGCCGTCTTACACCTGCGGCCCCTTGGAAAGGTTGTGTGACTGTGTTGGGGACCTGGTGCCACCTGGTGGACGCCACAAGAAAGGCCTCTTCTGCCTCCCAAGGTGTGGCCTTGGGTTCCTGCCAGGAACCAAAGCAACTTTCAAATGCGGAATATCAGCCGTGTTTTTCTTCCTCTTTTCAGACCACTTCTAAGTGGAAAAAAGGCAAGGAAACCATATATGTATTGTCTTCGGTCATCAATCCATGAAAAAGTTCCGTCGGTGAAATCACAGACCACATGAAGTTTAGGAGTTTCCTGTGGGATCAGTTAGCCAGGCTCCAGATTATATCCGGGGTCTTAGGGATCCTGGGTGAAATCCAGGGCCGGCTGCGTGAATGAGGAGCTCAGGGTTAGACAGCTGTCTCTGAAGAGCTGCCAGCTCCCCTCTCTTGCACTGACTCAGATTATCACATCAGTCTCTCTCTAAAGCCAAAGAAACGTAAACCAACGGACCTCAGGATAATTCACTGCAGTTGCTTCATCTGACAAGTAATTATCATCGCTTCCTTTCTTAGGACTTTCCATTTGGGATGTATTTTCTCAATGATCCTTGCAGTATTCTGAGACACACAGAGTAGCTGTTGTTATCATGACATAATATATGTAATATCATGAGATATATAGATATATAGATACACATATATATATGGGGAAACTAAGGCCCATGGACTTGCCCAATTAACACAAGAGCCAGGTTTGGGCAGAAACAAGGTTTCCTGATTCCCAACCCACTCTTCTCTCTAACACATGGTAATCAATGGAAATAATAAAAATTTATATTTCTTTACTTTTTTTTAAGCTTTCAGATTTAGGGTCTCTAAGTGTAAATATATTACATAATATTTATATTTTACTTATTTATCCCTTAAGATATATAATATGGAAAAAATATAAATTAGCAAATGTCCTAGCTCTAAAGCAGTCAGTCTGGATGTGACGAAATCAGGGGCGCGTTTGCCTCACAGGGGCAGTGGCCGCGTCTTCTCATTCTGCGCCCCCAGCACACGGCAAGGTGTTGGCACAATGTAGACTCTCAGTAAATGTTTGTTGCATCAAAGAATATGCAAGAAATGTGAAGACTATGTGTTTAATACCCATTTAATTTTCATGGATGTGTGTGTTTATAGAGTATTTGCTACAGGAAAATTAGGAGCTGAACCTAATGGATGAGTTTAGAATCTAGAACATCAGAGATGGAAGGACATGGGATGTCATCTGGCCCCGTCCTGGTAAATATGTGTGTAGTCCCTGCAAATTTCACATGTGCATGCAGTTTCCTTGCCTTTTATTAATAGGGGGAAATAACAGTATTGACTTTATGAGATTGTTGTGGGGTTAAATGAGATGGTAATACTCTGGGCATGAGAGAGAGTTTTCCAGATGGTGAGGGGGATGAAACATTGCACTAGGAACACTGAGGCTCTCTCTTTGAGCAGGGTTTGGGGGATGGGTCAGGGTGAATGTTTAAAGAGAGGGACGGCTGGAGTGTGGGCCTCCCTGAAGGCAGAGGCTCGATGCTCTCTCACATCCCTTCCACTGACGTGGAGGACTCGGTCTCAGGACTCCTTGTCCAGACCTTGCAGCCTTCCCTTTGTGGTCAGACCACAGGCCATTTGCCCTTCTCTCACTCGATGGCACCACAGAGAGGGGTTTTGTCACAAAGGCAAAGAGCCCTGCTTCTCCTGAGGATGTCTCACAGAAGGCCCCCTTACCCAGGAGCACTGAGGAAAGGGGCAGCCACTTCCCTCTGACATGGAGAACCCACAGCGCCCTCCCCTTCCTCCTCGCAGTGCAGCCCGTCAGAGCAAGCACCTCAGCCAAAGGCTGTGGGCAACAGGCAGGCCAGGAGGCAAAGCCTGGCATTAAAAGATGGGCAGAGCCGCTCTCTCAGGAAGCTGGACCAGGGAGTAGAGACTGTGCAAGTTAGCAACAGGGACAGAAGCTGGATGGTTATGAAGTAGAGGGGTTGAGTGGGGCAGCCACGCTGGGCCCAGAGCAACTGAAGTTAGGATGCAGTGAGGACATGGGTTTGTGGCATTTGGAAAACACAAGAGATAAAGCAGATGCACCAACAGACAGCAAGAGGCGGGTCAGGATGGAACCCAAGCGTGCCTATCCCAAGCTGCCCACTCCGAGCCAGCCCAGTACCAGGGCCTGGCTAACCACAACCCTCTTTTTTCTGAAGAAGTTGAAGGGAGTCTGCTCCTTATCACCAAAGAGCCTACTCAGATCTCCGGACTTAGCCCAGGCACGGACACTGGCGTCTGGTGACACATTCTCCAACAGTCGTGTCTTCAAAAAGTGTTTCTTTACAGACCCTCTGTTTGCAGGAAGTTAGTTAAAGCCATTGTGAAAAGACTTTAGAGGAAGCAACGCAAAAGAAAGACCTTGAGGTGTATATAGAAGGTCATCAAACGATGCTTACTGCCCCAGTAACCAACAGTGCAAGCCCTTACACACACACACACACACACATGCCCTGCCCCAGGTCCAGCTGTCAATATCTCAACAGCTAGAGGCCCATAAAAGGTGGGCCCCTTCTTTATGTGCTTACTCTCTGATGACAGAAGTTCACCTGGGTCGAGGCCGAACCTAGGGACAGGCTACGCTAAAGATCCCCATTGCCTGGAGCTCCAAGCTGGCCACCCTGGGGGCACCAATGGTTCTGCCGCTGTTCCTGACACCATGGTCTTCCCGAAGCTCTAGCTTCAGCTTCAGGCTGATGCATCCGCATCCAATTACAAGGCTGACCAGATGCCCGGGGCCTGTCCTGTAACTTCCAGCTAATTACTCTGGACCTTTAACTGAACCGTTTACCCACATTTCCCTAGATCCTAAGTCTAGAGTACTTACCAAGACTAATCTCATCTCATCCCAGAGTGCTGTTTACCTCCACCACCACCAGAAAACATGCTGGATTAGCAGAGAGGCTAACAGAAGAGACAGGAACTTGGTTACTACCCACATCGGCTGTTCACATTATGACCCACAAGTAGGAGGACCACCAATGAGCAGTCAGGTAAGGAAACATCTTTTTTCTCTTTCCCATCCTTCCTACCCAATGAATAAGCCCCAGGAAAGAGCTATGGGAGGGACAGCAGACCACATACCCCACTCGAAGCTGTTGGAGCCACAGGTCTAGTCTACACTGGGGGTGGGGTGCTGACGTGGTAGAGGCAGCTCTGTGTGAACTAAGGGACTGAAGTTTTAAAACAGACAATGAGACTGAGTCTTAACCAAGATGATAATGTCTCATAATGGATATTGACTGACAAATTATAGATTTGGACTGTGCATCATTAGGGAGCATGCTAGTAAGCAGGAAATCAGATAGTTTAAATATAGTTGGTAGCAATCATTGGAAAAAGAAAGTCATTTCATTTCTCACTCTATGAGCTGATATTACTCAGACTATTCACACTATAGTCATCACCAGAAGTCCCAGCTTCTGATGTCAAAAAGACATTAAAGAATGATAGTTGGTGGAAAAACAAGGATCATGGAAGTTAAGGGGGGTGTGCAGTGCAGCTGAGGCGAGGGACCCAGGATCTGATTTGGTCCCCTCAGTCAGTATTACAATACAGTGTGGCATGTTAAAGTTAGTAAGAGAATGTTGTATATTGTGGCAGTAATGGAAGCTGGTACCTCAGAAAAGACAAGAAAAAAGAAAATCTTTTGTATTAGAACAAGATTTGTGTAAGTATTTTGTTAAGCTGGAGTTATATTGAAAGTAATGATATGATTCCATGACATTTTAAAAATATGTCTTTTCTGGGTCTGCCTCTGGCGTGGGTGCTGTGCTGTTGCCCTCCCCCAGTATCAAACAGATGGATCTAATGTGTTCCCAAAGCACCTCGATTTTGGTCTCAAATACAATTCCCTAGCAAAAGGAAGCAGGAAGCCCTGGAAAGTATCTGATTCTACATCTCAGAGCAAGGATAATAAAGGTGGGCCTGGAGCATCAATTTGTTGTCAGAATGAAAGTATGCTTCCAAACCATCGAGGGCAATTTTAAAAGATAAAGGAACAGGTTTAAAAGGGCTCCCACTGAGCAAGCTGTAACAATCTTGGCATTAGAAAGAAGACAGTAGTTCTCTGCAGAGTCTAGGAGTCATGCCAAAAAGAAAAGAAGAAAAGGCATGTACAAGTGATGTCAGCGTCATGGCAGAGTGACCTTGCCTGGGACTCTCTCCCCTCCAACATACAACAAAAAGGAGCAATCATATTCCAACAAAAAATATCCTAATAGCACAGGAATCCTCAGAGACACACAGCAGCCAAACAACAGAGGGCGGAGAGGCTGAAGCCCCCCTCAGAGGAGCAGGAATGGGGTAAGAGAGAACTTCGCTCCCTCCCCTAAAGACTGGGATCACTGCCATGGGAAGGTCCATGAGGGAAGGAGTGGGGGAGGGGCCGCGCATCAGCAGGATCACCCAGGACTCCCTAGGGTCCTTGCAGACCAGACAGATGCCCTCTAATGCGGTGAAAGCTTTCGTGTGGGGTGACCTCATCAAGCCAAGACCCCAGGAGACCAGATAGCAAGAGCTGGCCGGGAAACTGGATCTCCGCAAAAGAGAAAGCACCCCCCAACTCTCCAACCTGTGCTGTGCCACACCATCTTGGCTGAAGGCGGAGGGCTCAGAATACACAGCTCTCAACCCACATCTAGTGGCGACAGGCTGTAACTGAAACAGAATAATATCACTATGCCGAAAAACCGTTCTAGCATCAAACAATTCATAAAAGCTCCAGACCAGAGGGAAAACAAGCACCCAGAATGATGTCCTGAGGACTCAGAAATAAGTAAACTAAAGGACAATGAATTCAGAATAGCTATGGTCAAAAAATTCAATGAGGTAAAGGAAAATATAAAGAAACAAGTCAAGGAGTTCTGGAGTTACTTCACAAAAAGATTGAAACTATAAAGAAGAGTCAATCAGAAATACTAGAGATGAAAAATACAATGGAAGAAATAAAACATAATATGGATTCCCTGAATACCCATGTGGATGCCATAGAGGAGCAAATCAGCATAATCGAAGATAGACAGGTTGAATGGCTCCTGACAGAGGAAGAGAGAGAACTAAGACTAAAAATAAATGAAGAAAATCTCTGAGAAATAGCCGACTCAATGAGGAAATGCAATATAAGAATTGTAGCTATCCTCGAGGGCGAAGAAAAGGAGAATGGAGCAGAAAGCATGCTCAAAGAAATAATAGCAGAGAACTTCCCAAATCTAGGGAATGAGAGAGAAATGTGTGTGAAGGAAGCTTTCAGATCTCCTAGATATGTCAATGTAAAAAGACCTACTGCTAGGCACATAGTAGTAAAAATGGAAAAAGTGAATGACAAAGAAAGAATACTCAGGACAGCAAGGCAGAAGAAAATAACCTACAAAGGAATCCCTATCAGACTTTCAGCAGATTTCTCTGCAGAAACCTTACAAGCAAGGAGAGATTGGAATGACATATTCAAAACTTTAGAAGATAAAAGTCTTCAGCCAAGAATACTCTATCCAGCAAAAACATCCTTCAGATATGAGGGAGAAATTAAATCTTTCCCAGAAAAACAAAAGCTAAGGGACTTCGTAGCCACAGACTCCCCCCCTCCACACACACACAAGAAATCCTCAAGAAGGCCCTCATACCTGAAAAAAGAAAAAAGGGAGAAAGCGATCACAAAACACAGTAAGGAGACAGATAGAATCAGAAGAAGATAGCAAACATTCAACTATAGCACTAGGATAAAGGGAAGGAGAACACCAAAAACAAAGACAATCTTGTCACTTTAACCACAAACTCACAACACAAGTTGGAATAAGAGATGAAAATAATAACTTAGGAGGGGAGGAGGAAAGGGACTGGATCAGTTTAGGCTAAGGAAATAAGAGGCCACCAAAAAATGGACTATGTTATGCATGAGATTCTGAATACAAACTTCAGGGTAGCCACTAAACTAAAAAACAGAACAGAGACACAAAGAATAAACAAGGAAAAAGCTAAGAAACCCAGCATAAGAAACTGCAGGAGTCAATGGGTAGGCCAAAACACACAGGATGAAAAACAATGGAAAGGCAGGAAAACTGGAAAAGGAGTGACAGAATGACAGCATTAAGCCCTCATGCATCAATAATCACCCTCAATGAAAACGGATTGAACTCTCAAATAAAAAGACACAGAGTGGCAAGATGGATTAAAGAACAAGATCCAACAATCTGTTGCCTCCAGGAAACACACCTCAGCTCCAATGACAAATACAGGCTAAGAGTGAAGGAGTGGAAGACGATAATCCAAGCTAATGGCAAACAAAAGAAAGCAGGTGTCACAATACTTCTATCAGACAAAGTAGATTTCAAGATAAGGCAGGTAAAGAAAGACATAGATGGTCAGTATATAATGATCAAAGGGACACTACATCAAGAAGAAATAACACTTATAAATATCTATGCACCCAACACAGGAGCACTGAAGTTCATAAAGCAACTATTAACAAACCTAAAAAAAATATCAAAATTAACACAATAATAGTAGGGGACCTCAACACCCCACTCACATCATTGGACAGATGATCCAGACAGAAAATCAACAAGGAAACAGTGGAATTAAATGAAAAGCTAAAACAGTTGGACTTAATAAACATATATAGAACACTCCATCCAAAAAGAATACACATTCTTCTCAAGTGTGCAGGGAACATTCTCAAGGATAGACCATATGTCAGGAAAAAAGGCAAGCCTCTATAAATTTTTTAAAAATTGAAATAATAACAAGCATCTTCTCTGATCATAATGCTATAAATCTAGAAATTAATTACAAGAAAAAAGCTGAGAAGGGGACAAAGATGTGGAGACTAAACAATATGCTACTGAACAAGCAATGGATCGTTGAAGAAATTAAAGAAGAAATAAAAAAATATCTGGAGACAAGTGAAAATGATAATATGCCATACCAACTCATATGGGATACAGCAAAAGACGTATTAAGAAGGAAATTCATGGCAATACAGGCACACCTTAACAAACAAGAAAAATCGCAAATAGGCAATCTCAAATTACATCTAACTGAATTAGAGGAAGAACAAACAAAGCCCAAAGTCAGCCGAAGGAGAGAAATAATAAAAATCAGAGCAGAAATAAATGCTATTGAAACAAAAAAAGGCAGTACAAAGGATCAATGAAACAAAGAGCTGGTTTTTTGAGAAGATAAATAAAATTGACAAACCCCTAGCCAGACTTACAAAGAAAAAAAGAGAGAAAGCTCAAATAAACAAAATCAGAAATGAAAGAGGGGAAATAACAACAGACCCCACAGAAATACAACGGAATATAAGAGAATACTACGAAAAACTATATGCCAACAAAATGGATAACCTAGAAGAAATGGATAAATACTTAGACTCTTACAATCTCCCAAAGCTAAGTCAAGAAGAAGCAGACAATCTGAACAGACCAATCGCAAGGAAAGAGATTGAAACAGCAATCAAAAGCATCCCAAGAATAAAACCCCAGGACCCGATGGCTTTCCTGGGGAATTCTACCAAACTTTCAAAGAGGATTTAATACCTATACTTTTCAAGCTATTCCAAAAAGTTAGGGAAGATGGAACACTTCCTAACACGTCCTGTGAGGCCAACATCACGCTGATACCAAAGCCTGACAAGGACAGCACGAAAAAGGAGAACTACAGGCCAATGTCGCTGATGAAGAAGATGCAAAAATTCTCAACAAAATTTTGGCAACTCGAATTCAGCAATACATCAAAAGGATCATACATCATGATCAAGTGGGATTCATACCAGGGACACAGGGATGGTTCAACATTCGCAAATCAATTAATGTGGTACACCACATCAACAAATTGAGGAATAAAAACCACATGATCATCTCAATAGATGCAGAGAAGGCATTTGACAAGATCCAACAGCCATTTATGATAAAAAAAAAAAAATCTGAACAAAACAGGGATACAAGGAAATTACCTCAACATAATAAAGGCTACGTATGACAAACCCACAGCCAACATCATACTCAATGGGCAAAAACTGAGCACCATCCCCCTGAAAACAGGAACAAGACAAGGATGCCCTCTGTCACCACTCTTATTCAACATAGTACTGGAGGTCCTGGCCAGAGCAATTGGGCAAGAGAAAGGAATAAAAGGAATCCAAATGGGGGGAAGAAGTGAAACTCTCGCTGTTTGCAGACGACATGATCCTATATATAGAAAACCCCAAAGAATCCATTGGAAAACTTTTAGAAGTAATCAACAACTACAGCAAAGTTGCAGGGTATAAAATCAACTTACATAAATTGGTAGCATTTCTATACTCCAATAACGAACTAACAGAAAAAGAACTCAAGAACACAATACCATTCACAATCACAACAAAAAGAATAAAATACCTCAGGGTGAATTTAACTAAGGAAGTGAAAGACCTATACAATGAAAACCACAAGGCTTTCCTGAAAGAAATGGATGACGACATAAAGAGTTGGAAAGACGTTCCATCTACATGGATTGGAAGAATAAACGTAGTTAAAATGTCCATACTACCTAAAGCAATCTACAGATTCAACACAATCCCAATCAGAATCCCAATGACATTCTTTACAGAAATAGAACAAAGAATCCCAAAATTCATATGGGGCACAAAAGACCCCAAATTGCTAAAGCAATCCTGAGAATAAACAACAAAGCTGGAGGCATCACAATCCCTGACTTCAAAGCATACTACAAAGCTGCAGTAATCAAAACAGCATGGTACTGGGACAAAAACAGGTGTACAGATCAATGGAACAGAATTGAAAGCCCAGAAATAAAACCACACATCTATGGACAGCTAACCTTCCACAAAGGAGCTGAGGGCCTACAATGGAGAAAAGAAAGTCTCTTCAACAAATGGTGCTGGGAAAACTGGAAAGCCACATGTAAAAGAATGAAAATTGACCATTCATTTTCACCATTCACCAAAATAAACTCAAAATGGACCAAAGACCTAAAGCTGAGACCTGAAACCATAAGGCTTCTAGAAGAAAATGTAGGCAGTACACTCTTTGACATCAGTATTAAAAGGATCCTTTCGGACACCATGTCTTCTCAGACAAGGGAAACAATAGAAAGAATAAACAAATGGGACTTCATCAGACTAAAGAGTTTCTTCAAGGCAAGGGAAAAGAGGATTGAAACAAAAAACCAAGCCATTAATTGGGAAAAAAATATTTGCAAATCATATATCTGACAAAGGGCTAATCTCCATAATATATAAAGAACTCAACAACAAAAAGTCAAACAACCCGATCAAAAAATGGGCAGGAGACATGAACAGACATTTCTCTAAAGAAGATATACAATGGCCAATAGGCACATGAAAAGATGTTCATCATCACTGATCATCAGGGAAATGCAAATCAAAACTACACTAAGGTATCACCTTACACCCTTTAGAATGGCAAAAATAACCAAGACAAAAAGTAACAAATGTTGGAGAGGTTGTGGAGAAAAAGGATCCCTCATACACTGCTGGTGGCAATGCAAACTGGTGCAGCCACTATGGAAAACAGTATGGAGATTTCTCAAAAAATTAAAAATAGAAATACCATATGACCCAGCCATCCCACTACTGGGTATCTATCCAACGAGCTTGGAGTCAGCAATTCCAAAAGTCCCATGCACCCCTATGTTCATTGCAGCATTATTTACAATAGCCAAGATGTGGAAGCAACCTAAGTGCCCATCAACTGATGATTGGATAAAGAAGATATGGTATATATATATAATGGAATACTACTTAGCCATAAAAAAGAATAAAATCATCCCATTCACAACATGGATGGACCTTGAGGGAATTATGTTAAGTGAAATAAGCCAGATAGAGAAGGACAATCTCTGTATGACTCCACTCATATGAGAATTTTAAACACGTGGACAAAGAGAACAGATTAGTGGCTACCAGGGAAAGGGGGTTTTGGGGATGGGAACAAAAGGTGAAGGGGTGCACCTACAACATGATTGACAAACAATAATGTACAACTGAAATTTCACAAGATTGTAACCTATCAAAACTCAATAAAAATTAACTTTAAAAAAATCACAAATTTTGGGTCCAGCCCTGTGGCCGAGAGGTTAAGTTCACGTGCTCTGCTTTGGCGGCCCAGGGATTCATCAGTTCAGATGCTGGGCGCGGACATGGCACCGTTCATCAGGTCATGCTGAGGCAGCATCCCACATGCCACAACTAGAAGGACCCACAGCTAATACACAACTATGTACTGGGGGACTTTGGGGAGAAAAAGGAAAAATAAAATCTTTAAGAAAAAAAAAAAAGGCGTGTAAAAATTTCAATGTTGTTTACAGTACGTTGACAAAGCCAAACTATATGCATACTATATATGTTTTAATCATCATCAAAACTTCATAATTTCTAATCAAATAGCTAAAAGGTTCATTGCAGTCCTGGTAGGGGATGCAGAATCTCATCAGCTCTACTCAGGCAACAAAATGAGAAATTGTGTAAGATTTCACTCTTACAAAAAAAAGGAAAGATATAGGTTTGGAAAGTCCAGTTACCTCCACAGTGACTGAGCCTAATAGACACCAACTCATGATGAATCACCCTGGAAACCATTCTGGACCCCCGTCCTGGGCAAGAATATCCCACCAAGAGTTCAACCCACAGCACCTCAGTGTGAAGTGGCCTGAGATGATGGTTCTGTGCCCCTAGGTTGGGAGAGCATGTTTGTAATGTCAGGATGAATAAAAGAATCTACCTGAATTGATACTTTGGTGTTGGTTAGGTTATCGTAATAACAAGTTTCATTCCACTGCTAAATATGTACTTCAATTTAAGATGTGCCAAACAGGTAAGAGATTGTGTTACATTTCTGAGTCTCTTTTACTAGATTTACAAGAGATGCTAAATGGTCTAGGAAGATTTTGCCTATTAGATTTAAAAGACTACTGGGGAGGGGGGGTGTTGGTGTATTTAAGAGAATCACCTAAATTCAATTTGAAAGTCTGGTTTGAAACGTCTAAGGGAATTTGATCAATTAAGTACAGAAGTGGTGTGGTATAATTAAGGAGGAGTTACTCTGTTAAACCCATGGTTAATTGAAAGTTAATCAAAGAACATGTAGAAAAAATTCTTATTTTTATACAAAAAATAATGGATTTAGTAATAAAATAATTATATTTGTAAATTGAGATTTTAGGCTTAGAAGACGGGATATTTAAACTTGATACTTTTAATCAACTGAATAGTAATTAAAACATAACTCTCAGGGCCAGCCCAGTGGCTTAGTGGTTAAGTTCATATGCTCTGGTTCGGCAGCCTGGGGTTGGCAGGTTCGGATCCCGGGCACAGACCTACACACTGCTCATCAAGCCATGCTGTGGTGGAGTCCTGCATACAAAATAGAGGAAGATTGGCATGATGTTAGCTCAACGACAATCTTCCTCAAGCAAAAAGAGGAAGATTAACAACAGATGTTAGCTCAGGGCCGGTCTTCCTCACGAAAAAAAACATAACTCCTGAGTATTCCTTTCATGCCCAAAAGCCCCCTCAGAAAATTTTCTAGGAAGAAATAAAAAATCTGAAAAGACCTGTAACAAGTAAGGAGATTGAATCAGTAATCAAAAATCTCCCAACAAAGAACAGCCCTGGAACTGATGGCTTCACTGATAAATTCTACCAAATATTTAAAGAAGAACTAATACCAATCCTTCTAAAACTTTTCCAAAAAATTGAAGAGGAGGGAACACTTCCTAACTCATTCCATGGACCAGCACTACCCTGATACAAATGCCAGACAAAAGTCACTACAAGAAAAGAAAACTTCATGGGGCCAGCCTGGTTAAGTTCGCACATTCCGCTTCTCAGCGGCCCAGGGTTCGATCTGAACGATCCTGGGTGCAGACATGGCATCGCTTGGCACACCATGCTGTGGTAGGCATCCCACATATAAAGTAGAGGAAGATGGGCACAGATGTTAGCTCAGGACCAGATTTCCTTAGCCAAAAAGAGGAGGATTGGCAGTAGTTAGCTCAGGGCTCATCTTCCTCAAAAAAAAAAGAAAAGAAAACTTCAGGCCAATATCCCTTATGAACCTTGATGCAAAAGTCCTTTAAAAATACTAGCAAAGCAAAATCAGCAGCATGTTAAAGGGATTAGACCAAGTGTGATTTACTCCTCAATGCAAGGATGGTTCAACATACAAAATTTGATCACTGTAACACACCACATTAACAGAATGGAGGATAAAAACCACGTGATCATCTCAATTGAGGCAGGAAAAGCAATTGACAAAATTCAACACCATTTCATGAAAAAAACACGCAACAAACTTGGAAGAGAAGGAAATTGCCTGAACATAATAAAGGCCATATATGAAAAACCCCAGCAAACATCATACTCACTGGTAAAAGACTGAAATCTTTTTCCCTACAATCTGGAACAGGACAAGAGTGCCTACTCCCACCAGTTCTATTCAATTTGGTAATAGAAGTTCTAGCCAGAGCAATTAGGGAAGGAAAAGAAATAAAAGGTACCTAAATTGGAAAGGAAGAAGTAAAATTATTTCTGTTCACAGATGATATGATCTTATGTGTAGAAAACCCTAAAGATTCCACACAAATCCAGTTAAAGCGAGTAAATGAATTCAGCAAACTAGCACGATACAAAGTCAACACACAAAAATCAGTTGCTCTACACTAACAATGCATAATCTGAAAAGGAAATTATGAAAACAATTCCATTTACAATAGCAATAAAAAGAATGAAATACTTAAGAATGATCTTGAACAAAGAGATATAATGAAAACTACAAAATCTCACTGAAAGAAATTGAAGAAGACAAATAAATGGAAACACATCCATGTTCACGGATTGGAAGACTGAATATTGTTGATGTCAATAGTACTGAAAGCAATCTACACATTCAATGCAATCCTTATCAAAATCCCAATGATGTTTTTTGAAGAAATAGAAAAATCTATCCTAAAATTTGTATGGAATCTCAAGGGACCCTGAACAGCCAAAACAATCCTGAAAAAGAACAAAGCTGAAGGAAAGTATGAAATCACACTTTCTGATTTCAAACTTATTACAAAGCTACAGTAATCAAAACAATGTGGTACTGGCATAAAGACAGACATACAGACCAATGGAACAGAAAAGACAGTCCAGAAATAATCCTTGCGTATGGTCAAATGATTTTTGACAGGGTGCTTAGACCATTCAGTGAGGAAATGACAGTTTTTTCAACAAATGTTGCTGGGAATACTGGATATCCACATGCAAAAGAATGAAATAGGACCCTTACCTAACACCATATATAGAAAATTAACTCAAAATGGATCAAAGACCTAAATTTAAGACCTAAAACTAGACAACTCTTAGAAGAAAACATAGGGCAAAAACATCACGACTCTGGATTTGGCAATGATGTTTTAGATTTTGCACTGGAAATAAAAGAAAAAATAGACAAATTGGACTTCATGAAAATTTAAAATTTTGTGCATCAAAAGACACTATCCACAGAGTAAAAAGGCAACCCACAGAACAGGAGAAAATATGTGCAAATCATATATCAGATAAGGGATTACTATCCAGAGTATACTGAGAACTCCTCAAACTCAACCACACACACACACACAAACCCAACTCAAAAATGAGCAAAGGACTTGAATAAACATTTCTCCAAAGAAGATGTACAAATGTCCAATAAGCACATGAGAAGATGCTCGATGTCACTAATTTTCAGGTAGATGCATTTCAAAACTACTCACACCCATTAGGATGGCTACTATCAAAAGAACAGAAAATAACAAGTGTTGACGAAGATGTGGAGAAATCGGAACCCTTGTGCACTGTTGGTGAGAATGAAAACAGTACAGCCTCTGTGGAAAACAGTATGCTGGATCCTCAAAAAATTAAAAATAGAATTACCATGTGATTCAGCAATTCCACTTCTGGGCATACACCCGAGAGAATTGAAAGCAGGGTCTTGAAGAGATATTTGCACACTCAGGTTCACAGCAGCATCATTCACAGTAGCTAAAAGGTGGAAGCAACCCAAGTGTCCATCAGCAGATGAATGGATAAGCAAAACGTGGTAAATACATACAATGGAATATTATTCAGCCGTAAAAAGGAAGGAAATTCTGATATATGCTACAACATGGAAGAATCTTGAGGACATTATGCTAAGTAAAATAAGCCAGTCACAAAAAGAGAAATACTGTATGATTCCATTTATAGGAGATACTTAGAATAGTCAAAATTATAGAGACAAGAATGTAGAATAGTGGTTGCCAGGGGCTCGGGGTGGGCGCAGGAAGTGGGGAGTTACTGTTTAATGGGTACAGAGTTTCAGTTTTACAGGATGGAAAGTTATGGAGGTGGAGAGTGGTGATGTTTGCACAACATTATGAATGTATTTAGTATACTTCAGTCCAAAAAGTCAAGACGGTAGATATGTATATTTTACCACAATGAAAAACCACCACCATCAGATGCCCTGTAAGCCATCATTCCCTGGGTGCCTGTCCCTGTATTTATTTCCTGTTTCTCCCCTAATCTAGTCCCAGTCACCCACCACTCGCAGGCCTCCCAAACCTCACTGCGACCTTTAGAATGCTTGATCAACCATCACCGAATTCCCCACACTGTCACCTCCTCTGAACATTCCCTTCCCTGGCTTGCTCTTCCCGAAGCTTGGCTCTCTTCCCTGAGGACACCCTAGCCGCCTCAAGTGAAGCCATTTTCTTCCCTGTGCTCCCTGGAAATCAGGGTAGAATAGGTGTCCTCTTTGCTCCCCGTGGCCATTTTCTCCTTCACAAAGCCCGGCTTCTTTGAAATGCACTCCATCAGACGGTTCCAGTACACTCCCGATCCTTGCTGCTGTTACCAACCCACCTCCTGGTCGCTCTCTCTCATTCTTGACTTATTTTAGTACCCGGATCCCTGTATTCTTTACCCCTTCCCTTTCACCACTCTTGCCAACTTCAACATTGGCAGAGACAATCCACCCAACATCTTGGCCTCTTGTAACCGAGCCTCCATTTTTTATTGTACCTGGGATTTAATTTATAGAGGTGATTAAGGAACAACATAGAAAGGTCAGTACCGTTGAAAGAAGCATTTAGAGGAGGGGGCCGCCATGCCATGCAGGACCACATGGGGAACTTCCACGGTCCGTTAAGAAGCAGAAGGAGCGAGTGGAAAACATGGCCCAGAGCTTTAACTGTGGTTTCCAAGGGAAGGAATGGCAAGGCAGGGGAGGGGAGTTTAAGCGCGTTTAGGATTGGATAGTTTGAATAATTTTGGCGGGGCTATGGGGGTGGTCTCTAGTTTGCCATACTTGACCCTGGGGTCATTTAGAGGAGGGGACAGACTGGCTTGGCTGTGAGGGTTAGGTAAAGGAGGCAGTTGGGGGTGTGGGCTCTGGACTGATTGGTTTGCATATGAAAGGTGTGCTTGGGGTGGTGGGGGGGAGTCCTCTGCTGTCTCTAGGAATTAGCTAGTCCTGGGAGGGGCAGTCTCTCCGTGAATAGCAAGGCCCCTAAATTGTCATAAAATGTAGAAAATAAAAAACATGATTAATACAATTCTCAATTCTTAATAATCTCTTCCACCCCACCTCAGCCATGGACTTCCACAGTCATACTCTTGACTTGCCATCACCAATATTGATGCCACCTCTGGAGTGTCCATTTCAAGCCTCCCACCCTCTAATCACCACCTCCTTATGCTTTTGCTTGGCTTACTCTCGTGACCCCATTCCAACAATCCTTACGTTCCACTGGGCCAATGATCTTGCCACTTATTCCCTCTGTAAAGTGCTTAGAAACAGTGCTGGACACGTGGTACGCACCATCTAAGTGTTAAGCACATAGATCACCCCCAGGCCCTCACTATCCTCCTCCTTTGCAAACGTTCTCACCTCCTTTGCCCGTTTCTCCTCACTCTGTACTTGACTGCCAAACTCCAGCTCTGGTTAAACCCTTCAGCTACCCATCCACCCATCCCTGCACCTGAGCGCCTGAACATTGTTGGAGAAAATCACACGACCGCACTAACTAGTCTCGCATTGCGTCTTTGACCCAGATCTCAAACGGGCACTCGATGCTGTCCAACAACCATTAGATTTTCCTGGGGATTCTTTCTCCCTCTTCAAATGGAAAGTTCACATCTTTTCTGCTTTCTTCACCGCCCCCCCCTCACTACACTCTCAGCTGATGACCTCACTCCATATGTCACCGAGAACAAAGAAGCAGTCAGATAAGAACCACCTCATCTTCCCTCATAAAATCACCAGCCTGGGCCCTTGACCACAGCCTCCCCCTGTGTTTTCCAGCTTTATTGAGATATAATTGACATACAACATCGTGTACGTCTAAGTGTACACGTGATGGTTTGACTGCAGCTTCCTCTTGTTACAGTGAAGAACTGCCTGATTTCTCTCCTCTCCCACTCATGCCCTGGACCCCGTCCCCTCTCACCCACCCAGGGAATCCTTCCTGCGGCGACCCCTCTCTCTGGCATCATCAATTTGTCTCTCTCAATGAGATCATCTCAATAACAGTATTCCTCAGTGAGATAATCATCATACAAGCACAACTTAGAGAACAAACCCAAACCCTTCTCAGAGCCATTCTTCACAGCGAGGGCTGCTGTGCTCCCTGCCTTCACTTCCTCCCACTCTCTCTCATCCTGTCAAACTACCCTGCTCACCTTCCACAAACAGCTCCTGCCGAGGTCACCAAGGACCGGCCACTGCCGTTAGAATAAAATGCAAGGGCCTCTCTCGGGCTGCCAGAGCCCAGTGATCTAGCCCCTGCCTACCTCTCCCCCTCCCCTCCTGGCTTCTCCTCTCACCACACTGTCTTCCAGCCACACTGGACTTTCTGCTCCTCAAACACACTGTCTCATTCCTGTCCTTGGGCCTTGGAACTAACCATCTTCTCTGCTGAGGACCTCTTTCACACAGATCTCCATCCAATCTCTCCCATCACTCAGGACTCAGCCCAAAAACCCCCTCTTCAGAGAGGCCTTGCCTAGCCACCTTAGCGAAAGAATGCCCTTCCCTACAGCTGTATTTCCTTAGTAGCCTTGCCCTGCTGGAAATTATCTTACTTTCTTATGTTGCTAAATAAATGAGAAGCTTAAATAAATGTGTTGACTAAATAAGCAAACTTTTACCATAAGTTTCACCAAACACATCAGTAGCAGAAAGGAAGGGTGGTAAGTAGTCACAGCCCAGGTGAGCAGGTCCAGGGCCTTCACTTTCTTTCTTTTGCTGAAGAAGATTGGCCATGAGCTAACATCTGTTGCCAATCTTCCTTCTTTTTTTTTTTCTTCAATGTGAGCTGCTGCCACAGCATGGCCACTAACAGATAAATGGTGTGGCTCTGTGCCCAGGAACCAAACCCAGACCACTGAAGCAGAGCATGCCAAATTTTTTTTTTTTTTTTGAGTTATTGATAGGTTACAATCTTGTGAAATTTCAATTGTACATTAATGTTTGTCAGTCATGTTGTAGATGCACCACTTCAACCTTTGTGCCCACCCCCCCACCCCACCTTTCCCCTGGTATCCACTAAACTGTTCTTGGTCCATAGTTTTAAATTCCTCATATGTTCACTTCTTCCCTCCCTATTTGGATTCCTTTTATTCCTTTTTCTTGCCTGATTGCTCTGGCCAGGACCTCCAGTACTGTGTTAAATAAGAGTGGTGATAGAGGGCATCCTTGTCTCGTTCCTGTTTTCAGGGGGATGGGGTTCAGTTTTTGCCCATTGAGTATGATGTTGGCTATGGGTTTGTCGTATATGGCCTTTATTATGTTGAGGTAGTTTCCTTCTATGCCCATTTTGTTCAGAGTTTTTATCATAAATGGCTGTTGGATCTTGTCAAATGCCTTCTCTGCATCTATTGAGATGATCATGTGGTTTTTATTCCTCAGTTTGTTGATGTGGTGTATCACGTTGATTGATTTGCGGATGTTGAACCATCCCTGTGTCCCTGGTATGAATCCCACCTGATCCTGATGTATGATTCTTTTGATGAATTGCTGAATTCTGGTTGCCAAAATTTTGTTTAGAATTTTTGCATCTATGTTCATCAGTGATATTGGCCTGTAGTTCTCTTTCTTCATGGTGTCCTTGTCAGGTTTTGGTATCAGCGTGATGTTGGCCTCATAGAATGTGTTAGGAAGTGTTCCATCTTCCCTAAGTTTTTGGAATAGCTTGAAAAGGATAGGTATTAAATCCTCTCTGAAAGTTTGGTAGAATTCCCCAGGAAAGCCATCTGGTCCTGGGGTTTTATTCTTTGGGATGTTTTTGATTGCTGTTTCAATCTCTTTCCTTGTGATTGGTCTGTTCAAATTGTCTGCCTCTTCTTGAGTGAGCTTTGGGAGATTGTAGGAGTCCAAGAATTTATCCATTTCCTCTAGGTTATCCATTCTGTTGGCATGTAGTTTTTTGTAGTATTCTCTTATAATCCCTTGTATTTCTGCAGAGTCTGTTGCTATTTCTCCTCGCTCATTTCTGATTTTGTTTATTTGAGCTTTCTCCCTTTTTGTCTTTGTAAGTCTGGCTAGGGGTTTGTCAATTTTATTTATCTTCTCAAAAAACCAGCTCTTTGTCTCATTGATCCTTTCTACTGCCTTTTTCGTTTCAATAGTATTTATTTCTGCTCTGATTTTTATTATTTCTCTCCTTCTGCTGACTTTGGGCTTCATTTGTTCTTTTTTCTCTAGTTCAGTTAGCTGTGCTTTAAGGTTGCTTATTTGGGATTTTTCTTGTTTGTTAAGATGTGCCTGTATCCTCTTAATACAGCTTTTGCTGTATCCCATATGAGTTGGTATGGCACAGAGCATGCCAAATTTTAACCACTAGGCCACTGGAGCTTGCCCAGGGCCTTCACTTTTGCCCCTAAAATGCCTAGCCAGCCAACAGCCCAGAAGCACCATTCGTGGACACATTTGTGGGCCTAGTTCACAAGGGCCTGGTTCACAACCCCCCAGTCACTCCTGGGCACTGTCCCTGGTCAGGGCCAGCTGGCAGGAGGAGGACAGCAGCTCCACGGCAGGAGCAGGCCCTTGCCCCCGGCCTATCTGGCCCACCTTGGCCAGGCCTGCCCCTCCCAGACTCGGAGCAGGGCATTCCTGAAAAGAAGGAGAATCCCAGCAGAGGAGGAGAAGGAGCAAGAGAACAAACCAGACGGCAGCAGCAAAGTGCCAACAGACAGCAGCCTGGGGAGCCTGGGCCAATGGTGCTGGACGCTGGCCACCCTCCGGCCTCACCTAAGGGCTTTGTAAGGAGGCTTTGGGACTGTGCAGGCCTCAGCTCAGAGAGCCTTCCCCATGAACCCCAAGTCCCCCGAGGGGCCTCTCTCCAGGGCCTTTCCTTTCTTGTCATGGCTGCTCCCCCTCACCCTTTATGCCCCGTTCACTCTCACACTCAGAAGGGATCCGGCTGAGAAGCCTCGCCGGCTCCTGAAACAAGAGACCCAGTTTCTGCAGGGAAAGCGCCCCCACCTGCCCCCTTGTCCTGCCAGTGAGTTCCTATGAGTCTTCCTGAGCCTAGACACAAGGGCACCTCCCTGAGGACGACGTGCATTCTCTCCATGGTGGCCCCACCACAGGAGGAGGGGAGAGCTGTCTGCCCACGTGGGTTTGTTTGTGGTTTTGCTTTCTTGACTTGGAAGCTGCTTGAGGGCCGCGGCTCTTTCTTATCCGTGTGTTACCCCAGCACTTGGCACAGGGCAGGAGCTGCATGAACAAGTGAACGGACACCCCGGGAGTGCTGAGGGAGGAGTGGGTGGGGGTGGTCGTGTCCTCAAGCACGCGATGGAGATGACCACATACTCTTTTTGGAAGCCCAGCCTTAAGCAAAACACCTGCCTATCCCGTGGGTTCCCGCTCCCCATCCCTGAACGCTAACCCTATGGGGTGCTTTAGTTGAATGAGTGATAAATGTTCTACCAGCTCTGCAGTGGGGTGGGCAACATACTTTTTCTTAATACACATTTTTTGTTGAGGTAAAATTCACCATTTTAAAGTGTGCAATTCAGTGGTTCTGAGTGTACTCACAATACGGTGCAGCCAGCACGGCCACCTAGTTCCAGCTCGCGCGCATCACTCCTGAAGGAACCCGCACCGTTAGCAGTCACTCCTCCTCCCCCTCCCCCACCCCTTGACAACCGCTCATCTGCTTTCGGTCTCAGTGGATTTGCTTTTCTGCACATTTTACAAAAGCGAATCATACAAAACATGGCCTTTTGTGATGGGCTTCTTTCACTTAGCATGTGTTCAAGGTCGTCCATGTGGGGCATGTATCAGCACTACATTCCTTTTCATGACCAAATAATGTCCCATCGTGTGGAATATGCCATATTCTGTTTCTCCATCCATCAACTGATGGACATTTGGGTTGTTTCCACCTTTTGGTTATTGTGATTACATGAACATTTGCGTACAAGTTTCTGTTTGAGTCCCTGCTCTCAACGCTTTGGGGCTTTCTTCCTGGGAGTGAAATGGCTGGATCACATGGTCGTTCTACGTTCAGCTCTGTGAGGAGCTCCAAACAGCTCTCTACAGTGGCTGAACCACTTTACATTCCCCCGGTAACGTTTGAGAGGCTCAGCTTCTCCACGTCCTCGCGCTTGTTATTCTCTGTGCGTTGCTTTGCTTTGTTTCGTTTTTATGGCCGTCCTAGTGGTTGTGAACTGGCATCCTATTGTGCATTTGACTTGTATTTCCCTGATAACTACTGACACTGAGCATCTTTTCATGTGCTTGTTGGCCATTTGTGTATCTTCTTTGGAGAAATGTCTATCAAGTTGTTTGCCCATTTTTTAATTGGATTATTTCTTTTTGTTGTTAGTTGTTAGGGGTTCTTTTTTTTTAAGATTTTATTTTTTCTTTTTCTCCCCAAAGCCCCCCGGTACAGGGTTGTGTATTTTTAGTTGTGAGTCCTTCTAGTTGTGGCATGTGAGATGCCACCTCAGCATGGCCTGATGAGCGGTGCCATGTCCGTGCCCACGATTCACAGGCCCTGGGCCACCGAAGCACAGCGTGCAAACTTAACCACTCGGCCACGGGGCCAGCCCCTGTTAGGGGTTCTTGATATATTCTGAATATTAGACCCTTATCATATCTATGATTTGCAAATATTCTCTGGCATTAGGTCAACTGTCTTTTCACTTTTTTGATAATCTTCTTTGATGTGCAAATGTTTTGAATTTGAGGAAGTCCAGTTGGTCACCCTACTTTTTAAAGACACATATTTAAAAACCTTTTTATTATGGAAATTTCCAAACCTACAAAAAAGTAAAGCATAGTATAATGACCTCCCCTGAATTTGTCATGATGCTTCAACAACTACCAACATTTTGTCATGTCGTTTCATCTAAGCCCCTGCTTTTTGCTTGTTCTGTTTTGGCTGGAATGTTTTGAACTAACAGCAGACATCACGTCTGCACCTGTAAATACTTCAGCATGCAAGAAGACTTTTTGGTCTTCTCATGTACAGAGACATTATGCTTCATCCCACCTAACAAAATAATTCATTAATAACACCTAGTACTCAGTTCATATTCAGATTTCCCAAGTTGTCTCAAATATGTCTTTTTTACAGTTAGTGAACTAACTCCTGATTCAGGAGCCCAACAAAAGGCGCATATTGCATTAAACTGCTATGTCTTTCAAGTCTGTTTTATTTTATGTCTCCTTTCTCTCCTTGTTTTTCATGCCATTGATTTGTTAGAGAAAGCACATCATTTGCCTTGTAGAGTATCTCACATTCTGGATCTGGCTGGGATCACATATTAAAACATTGTGTAACAGTATTTACATAGACAACTGAGCAGCCAAAGTTGGAGTCTCAGAAGCAGAACAGATCTTAACAATAACGGTTAATTGCTATCCGGCACAAACTCTGCTGGGCACTGTGCATACATGACTCCCTGAATCCCCGCAACAACCCCAGGAGGGAGGGAGTACTCCCATCCACATTTTACAGGTGAGAACTCGAGGCCCAGAGAGCTTAACCTGCCCAAGGTCACACAGCTAGTAAGGGCTGGAGCCGGGACTTCACCCAGCAGTCTGGCTCCAGCATCCCTGCTCCTCACCATCGCCAGATTCGCATCTGATCCGGGAAGCCCTTTGTGACAGGCAGGGTGCCTTTCACGGCCAAGACTGAAAGGAAACCCCAAGTCCTGTTCAGGGGCAAGTGAGTTGAAGTGTCATCCCCCCCTTAGTTATGCAAATGAGAGCGTCTAGGCAGGTTCTAGGACTAGAGGATAACAGGGCCCTTCGAGACAGATATTATTATCCTGACTTTAGAGACAAGGAAACTGAGGTCCAGAGAGGTGACATCCTTCACTCAAAGTCCCCCTGCTTCCTAAGGAAGGTCTCTTTGCCTGGGCTGCAGCCTCCCTAAGCGCTGATTCTGGGCTGAGGGACTGGCCCAGGGCTGGGGGGCAGCAACTCAAGGCCTAGCTTCTCCCCTAATGACAGCAGGGTCCTCTCTGCCTGACCAGCCCAGACTCCACAAGGCACTGCTGGGCCAAGCCCAAGGACAGGGAATGCTGACCCCAAGGTGCCCCCATAGGATGCTCTACCAGCGGATTACCTGTGACTCAGGTGTGATCCTGACTGACCCACTGCAGCCGGTCTCTTTGTGTTGGGAGCCCTGCAGCCAGGGCTGAGCAGCTGATTTGTCTGGAGACACACTGGTCCACAGGCTGCTAACCTTCCAAAGCCCCACCCCAATGCCCACACCTTCTGGGGCTCCTTACATCCTCACCTTTCCACCCGGGAGGTGAGCCGTACTTTTCTCCTCCCCTGGGGGCTGGAATGAAGAGAAAGCCTGACACAGAGGCCAGATGCACTTGGCAGAATTTGTAATAAGCAGGAGCCGTAATGGGAAATGCACAGGGAGAGGCGTCCCATCTTGTTCCAGGGCTAGCTGGGGACACAGGAGCTGGGTACCCTGCCCAAGCGTGATGCCTCAGGTTCCTCATCTGTAAAATGGGGATAATCTACTTCGAGAGTCCGCAGTCTTTTTTCGTAGAGGGCCGGACAGTACATATTTTAGGCTTCCCGGGCCAGACTGTCTCTGTTCCACCCACGCAACTCCGCCCTTCCGGGGACGCAGGCAGGGACCACCCGCAAAGGAATGGGCCTGGCTGGGTCCCAGTAAGCGGCGCGCTGGGCTTGGGCGCAGGCACATCCATCCCTGATCTTCGCACTCATGGAGCTTCAGGGAAGGTGAGGCGACAGATGTGTCGCTGCTCTGTGGGCTGTACAGTGAGGATCACATGGCGGGCGGCGAACGTGATAATAAAGCTCAGAGCCCCGCAGGCGAAGGCGCTTCCAGACAGGAAAGGACACGGACCGGCAGTCAGGCGGACATGGGCTCTGCCACAGGCCTCCTGCTGACCCCCGCGGCGCCGCCGTCCACTCGAGGCTGCTACCACATGGGACTGTCTGATCTTGGCTGGAGAAGTGTCGTTTGGGGTCTGGATTTGGTGAGCTCCACCTTCTCACCCCTCCCCAACCATTCTCGAGATTGCAGGAGCCGAGACGGTGGCACCAGGCCTTCCTGCTGATCTGCCAAAATGGTAAGGTGAGGGAGCCCTAGTCAGGGAGCGATCCCCTGGAATGGCTTACTTGGCTCCTCTTCTCTAGGTGACAAACTTTGGCTCCACTCAAGCTGTTCCCGTCCCCACACGTGCTTTTACGTGGCTGCCTCCAAACCTTGGCTCACAGAGCCTGCACCCTGCACGCCACCCCTCCCCTTCATGTGTTCTGCTTGTCCTGAGATCTGGCTCAGGCCCAGCCACCCTGACCATCTGCAGCCCCTCCCCTTGCAGGCAGGCAGGCAGCAGCTCTTGCTGAGAACCTGCTTTGGGTTCGGCAGGCCTCCCCCGCCCCACCACCCCACCTCGTGGCTAAACCCGCGCCCAGCCTGGGCGATTCCTTGCCCAGCAGCTCTGAGCTCCATCCTTGCCCTCCCCAGGCCGTGCAATACCCGTGCATACCCAGGTATGACTGGGTTCTCTCCTGCTTAAAACCCTTTGTGGTCATCCCCTTGATTTTGGCTAAAGTCGCATCTCTGAGCCTAGGCCTGCTGGCCTCCCCAATTGGCCTGCATGTCCCATGTGCCCACACCCCCACCGACTCTCTTGATTCTGGCCTCATGAGCTCTCTGGTTACTTAACTGCCTTCCCCATCCTTTGCACCCTGCACCTCTCCAGCCCTTACTGCTAACTGTAATTAAGTAACTAGGTTACTGTGGAGTTGGCGGCTTAGCGTCTGCACTGCTGAGATGTGCTCTCTACAAGGGTGGGGTGTGTGTCTGTTTATAGCTCTGGACTAAGGCTCTCCATGATGTAATAAATGAACAGGGTTGTTAGCTGTGACAGACAATATCAGTTCCCTAGAGTCTCTGAGCCATGACAGTAAGGCTGGCTGACTGCCCTGGGCGAGGCCAGTATAAATCGGATGTGACCTTGTCCTGTCTTCCCAGCTTGGGGCTTTTCAAGGGCAGGGCCCGGCCCCGATCTTCCATGATTGCTGACTTCAATGGGGAAACCAGGACACTTCTGGTCATTTCATACAGGGCATAGATTACTACTCAGGCCACCAGAGACCCCAAGAGCTTTAGGAGGAAGGTGACCCTCAAAATTTTGTGATATATTGTGCCCCTGCACACAGATTCAGGGTTTGATCCCAGAAAGATTAAGAAACATGCCCTCGGGCTTCACAGATGGGCCAGGTGGCAGGAAGCGACCCTGTAAGTGTTGCCTTGCACCTTCCCTTCTAGGTGCCTGCTGCACACCTCAGTCGTCGGCACTCGGCCCTGGATCCCTAGAGAACATTGTTCTGTTGAATCGTAGCCCCCACTTGTTCTTGGTTCTCTGGGTGTGAATGTGGTGCCCGACAGCCAGAACAATCATGACAGACCCAGAACTAGGCTGACTTACAGGGGGCTGCGTCAGCCCCCCAATACCACACGCATTCACATAGCCAGAATGTGAGGAGGGGAGTCCCTGAGTCACGTGCTGCCATTGGCTCTGCCCATCCTTGGCCCTAGACAGGCCCCACTGCCTCCATCCCCACCAGCCAGTGTCCACAGTGCAAGATGCCGTGCAGCCATGCCTGGAGCTGGGCACACACGTGGACCCCAATACCCTGTGTGCGTGCATCACAGACTGGTCTCAGATCGATGCAGGGCTCCTCCCCCGGTGCGGCCTCGGGCTCCCTCGTACCCCCACGTCCCTCCAGTAATGTGTGTAGAGCCTTGATTGTGCACCAGACACTGTGCTGGATTCTTAGAGGCAGTTTTTCACTTATCTCCAAATTGGAACACATAGTTCGTAATATTATTTCAATTTTACGGCAAGGAAATAGCACAAAAAGGTGAAGAAATTTGCCCCAAATCATAAAACTTTGTAAGTAGCAGAACCTGAATTTGTCGCTGGCAGTCTGGTTCCAGATCCCATTTGTAAACCCTACATTTATCCAGTCCTCTTTACGCTCAGGGTTTCATGATGCAAACCCGTACTGTGGCCTCCACAGCCTTTCTCCCCATACGGGTTAGAGGTGAATTTCCAGGCTCACCTCTTGTATCAGGAAAAAATGGTCACTGAGCAGAGCCTTCTGGAACTGCCAGGAGAGACCCCTTTCAGCTAAGTGAAGAGGAAGGGGCACCCCCTCAATCAGTGTTAGTGCTAAGGTGGGAATGGCGCAGAAGGGCGTAGTGTTACGGAGCCCTGGAAGGCCCACTGAGAACACGGGCACCGTAGGAGGCAGAGAGAGCACAGACTGGGCAGCCAGCTATGGGTTCAAATCCACGTCCTGTCACTGGAGCAGAGTGACCTTGAACAAGTGACGTCACATCTCTGACCCTGCTTTTCCTATCTGTAAAATGGGGATATTGATAGGTATGTTACAGCCTTGTTTTGACAATGAAACTGAAATAAAGTTTGCGAAATGTGAAGCCCAGTACAGGTGTGTAGTAAGCTGTATGAGAGGATTGGGTTCCTAATTTTAGTGCTTTTAAGTGGTCCAGGTGCCCGGGTGTTCAGGCCTTGGAGCTGCTGCCCAAATACCAGCAATTCCTTGAGGCGGGAGCCCTGCCGGGAGCTCACTCCTGCTGAACACGGGTCTACGCGCACAGCTTTTCAAAGGCGCGGGTAGGCCACTGCTTTTGGTTGCTATCAGTTTTCACCTTTTGGGAAATTTCTTGGCAGCAACTGAGAGCAAAGGACCCAAGTGACCCCAGGGGGAGATCCCAGGCTGGAGAAGAGGGCATTAAAATGGGAGATAGTGATTTACACCTACTCTGCTGGTAGTTTTTAAATACTGGAACATTCAGTGTAAGTGAGGTTGTGGTAAGATTGGGCCAAGCGTATAGTCTTGGTGACATTTGTAGTAGGCAACCTCCAAGATGGCCCCAATGATCCCTGCTCCTGGTATTCTTGGCCTTGTCATCCTCTCCCCTTGTTCCCGTGATTCAAAACAGTAGAGTACAGCAACATAAAGGGGATGTCACTTCTGTGATGAAGTTACAAAAGATTGTGACTTCTGTCTTGCTAGCAGACTGTCACCTTCTTGGATGTATGCGTTGATGAAGCAAGTTGCCACGTTGGAGAGGCCCACATGACAAGGAGCTAAGGGTGGGCCCTGACCAACAGCGAGCTAAGAACTGAGGCCCTCAGTCCAACAGCCCACGAGGAACTGAATCCTGACAACCACCGTGTGAGCTTAGAAGAGAATCCTTCCCCTGTCAAGCTTTCAGAGGAGACCCCAGCCTCAGCCGACACCTTCCCTGCGGCCTCTGATAGACCTGAAGCGAAGGACACAGTTAAGCCGTGCCCAGACCCCTGACCCACAAAAACAGCGAGACAGTAAACGTGGGTTGTATTAAGCTACTTAGTTTTATGGTAATTTTTTATGCAATAACAGATAACTAGTACACATTATTAATTACATAATTTTTTAGAAAGCAATTTGGCAAAACTTGATGCAATCACAAAACTGTATTTTTTGATCCAGTAACTTCAAATCTAGAAATGTATCCTCAAGCTATAACCCAACAGGCAATAGTACATGCCCAAAGGTACATAAGAGCGTTAGCTATAATACAAAAAAAAAACAAACAGAAATAATGGAAATGTTGAATAGCAATGACTTAGGAAATTGTGGTACATCCCTTTGTCGAATATCGTTCAGGCACTAAAAAGTGTAATTATGAAGACTGTGGTAGAAACGTGTAGAGCTATTAGTTATAAATACCAAACAAAAAAAAATATGAGTACTACTTGCATGATGATTGCAATAATGAAGATGTGGTAATAATTGAAAGTAAATTTACAAAATTTCTGAAATTCAAAATTTCATAACAGGAAGTAATTCTGTTATGGTGAAATATAGAAGGAATTTATTCACTCAATATAAATAAGGGCTCACCACTATACATATTTGTATATATATATGAAGACTTACTCAGGGGGTCCATGGTCCCACTCCCTCCCCCTGCATCAAGGTGACGGATTCTGGCATCACTGCCTTTGGCCCTGTGTCCTTGGGGTGTGGCCAACCTTCTGTCTGTCAGTTCCTGTGGCGGCCATGAAAATGTGCTGCTCAGATCTGCCACAGGAGCAGAACTGACTGACAGCCCCAGCTGTTGTTTCTCTAGATCCACCAGCACGTTTGCGCTCAGGCCGTGCCTCCCACAGGCTGCCTTCAGCCAATGACTGATCGTGGTGGCAGTCCTAATGCAGACCCTTCCAGTGAGGCAGGACCCCCTCCAGTGAGGGGCTCGAGGACTCCCCAGTGGCCTGGGAAGATCTTCTTGGAACTACTCCAAAGCCTGGGACCCTTCCTTCCAGATCCTCCTTCTTTCCTGCTCTGCCTCGCAGTGTCAGGCCTGCGTCGTGGTGAGAAGGCTCTCCCACCTTCTCGGGTTCCCTCCCACTTTGTCCCGTGCAGGCATTTCCCCCAGCACATCTCTCTCTCATGTCACCTGCTTTTGTGTCTGTTTCCCAGAGCACCTGGACTGACACGGTTATGCCCTCACTCAGTCGGGTGCAATGTGAGGTCCTGGGGCACACCCCTGCCCTCATGAAGCTGTTGGTCCCTCGGAAGCGACTATCTGACAGGACACCCACAGGGACAACACAGTGAGGTTGGTGCAGCGAGGGCATGAGGGCCAGATCAGTGCGGGAGCACAGGGGATGCCCCCATCCCAGCCTGGGATGGGAGGTGGTCAGGAAGGCCTTCCCGGAAGAGGGGACCCTGTTGCTGGAACCCTGAGTGTGAGCTGAAAGAAGCTAATGTTAATAACATCAACGACCTCTGTAACCCCGATATGCCAAAACCTTTACCGATATTAATTCATGTAATCCACACAACGATCCTCGCATCCCCATTTTACAGGTGGGGAGAGCAAGGCACAGAGGTGAGGCAGAACTGAGGCAGTCTGTGTGGTTTTGTGTCTGTCAGGGCCCAGCCTGCAGACGGAAGCCCACAGTGATTGGAACAGAGGAAGTTTAATATGAAGAATTATTACTCTGTGAGGAATTATTACACTATTATAACGGGGTTGGAGGGAAGCGGGAGGAGTGTGTAAGAAATCAGGAGAGCTCTGCGTGCATGAAGACCAGCTGGAAGGAGCAGCTGCCCTGCCAGGGCTCGGATGCGGACCTCAGTGGAGGTGTGCCCGCGGGGAGGCTCAGTCAGGTGCCACACTGGTGGAACTTGCTGGAAGTCCCCCGTCGAGGGTAACAAGGAAGCCATCCACAGCAGGTACCCCACCTCAGAACTTGGTACAAAGCTGCCTGAGGGAATGCTGGGGAAGTGGCCCACCAGGAGGGGCCTCAGTAGTGGTGGTCTGCTCTGAAGGGGAAGTGGCCCATGCTGGGGGAGGGGCCTCAGCAGTGGCGCTCCACTGCGAAGCCTCTGAAGGGGTTTCAGGGCACTGCCAGGGCGGGCACACTGCAGCCTCTGGACCCTGGGAGACAGTGCTCTGGAGGAGCCCACTGTGGGAGAAACTGCCCTGCGAGAGCCTGACAAGAGGAGTGCACTGGAGCCAAGAGAGAAAACTCCAGTCCCGCGCCAGTGTCCCGCCAGCGCCCTCCACAGACAACAATCAGCCCATGCCGGCTGGAGAGAAATGTTCAGAGGGTCCGTCTCCATGTTCTCAGAGCAGGCGGTGAAGGATGGATTCGCAGTTGATAACTGGGCCAGGTGTCAGAGAACAACACTCAGCATGGCTGGCACGGAGTGCAAGAGAGGGTGTGGGAGAGGAGGCCGAAGGGCCTGGAGGGGCCCGGAGCACCCGGGGCCTTGTGGGCGTGGTGAGGCGTCTAGACTCACTCTGGCCACTGTGGGAGCCTTTGAGAATGCAGCAAGAGCAGGACGTGGGCATGCTTGATTTCAGAACGTGACTTCAGTGTGGACAATGGGTTGAGGGGGCAGAGTGACCAGTTCGGTGGGGGAGGGGACATTGTGGTAAGGCAGCAGAGATGATGGTGGCCTGAACTTGGTGGTGGCAGTGGAGACGGGCAGGAGCAGGACGGGCCACATCTAGGAGGTAGTATTGACGGCATTTGGTGGTGGACTGAGTCTGGGGCTGTGGGAGGGGAATGTCAGAGGTCAAGGGTCAGGAATGTCTCCCGGTTCCATCTGGGTAGCTGAGAGTCTGGGGCACGTCCTTTGCCCTTTCCTCTCACTGCTGTGGAGTTCAGAGACGCTCTGTCTCCTGGGATGTCCCTCCCCGGGTGATTGTGCCTCCTTGGAAAGGAGGCTGTGTCGTTGTTGATGGCGACTGAAGCCTTTCAGCCCGCTGGGATGCTTGAGAGCTCCCAGCCTGAGGCAGAATGAGAGAGAAGAACTGCAGAGTGGTCTTTAAAGCAGCCGCGGATTATTCAGAGCAAAGGCCAGTGGACGTGAGTAGCCAAGGTCCAGGGCCCATCCCGCCCTGTCCTTCCCCGGGTGCAGGTGCACGCCGCCATCCCCCTGCCCCCTGCCTCTGCGCGCTGAGCTCCAGCAGCCTGGGGAGCACAGGGTGTCTTTCACACGGCCTGGAGCCACCGGGCCTCAAGCCGCCCTAGTCCTGGGCTTCTTCCAGTCCCAGCCTCCTGGAGCCTTGTCCGCCCAGAGGCCTGTCTCCCTGCCACAAGTCAAAGGCAAACCGTGTCAATAGGTCCAGACTCCTGCTGTCACCCCCTCTACCCTACCCCTGACCCGCCTACTGCACAGGATTCTGCAAGAATCGGTTGCTGCTACCGGGCCTGCAGGCCTTATGAAGGGCTGGAGGGCATCAGCTGGGGCCCCGCCCAAGGGACCAACTGTGGAGCCGGAGCCCAGGCCCAAGGGACCAACTGTGGAGCCGGAGCCCAGGCCCAAGGGACCAACTGTGGAGCCGGAGCCCAGGCCCAAGGGACCAACTGTGGAGCCGGAGCCCAGGCCCAAGGGACCAACTGTGGAGTCGGAGCCCAGGCCCAAGGGACCAACTGTGGAGCTGGAGCCCAGGCCCAAGGGACAAACTGGAGCCAGAGCCCACATAGAGGGGGCAGGGGCGGCATGCACACTCCACACGGACAGCAGTGTCATTGCTTTATGATCGGACCCTCTGTGTTTATAGACTACTGTTGCCGTCCAAAAAGGCTGCCAGGGTCCCACGCCTGGACACTGACCGGCTGGTCAGGCGTGGACAGTGCATGGCACGGCCGTAATTCTGCTTGCCTCCCACAGCACAAGCAGGTGCACACTGTTTCTCTGCTCACTGGCTCAGTTTTCCAAGACCTCAAGTCAGGGTCAGTGTTGAATTTTCCCAGCATCATCCACATGCAAAAAGATGGAGGTCCCAGCCCTTTTCCCCACAGAGGGACTCCCTCACCTTCCCGGTCCCCCAGCAGAAGTCCCCTCAGCTGGTCCTGGTCAGAGCTCAACCTGGCAGAACCCTTCTGGGTCCCACTGCTGTGAACAGGCTGCAGGCCTGAAGCAGGTCTGTCTTGGTGGATTTGCTGAAGTGGGAAAGAAAGTGGAACCAGGGTTCCGGCAGACTAGGAGCCCCTGGCCGGGGGCAAATCTGTAGGTGCCTCTCCGGCAGCCTTTGGCCTCGGAGCCAGACCACCCGGGTAAGATCCTGGCTCTGCAACTTGCTGCCCGGGGCACATTACTCACCCTCCCTCCCTCTCAGTTTCCGCATCTGTAAGTGGCAGTGGTGACAATGCCTGCCTCCTGGGGTGGCTTTAAGAATTTAGTAAGTTGGTATTTGTAGAGCCCTTCGAACAGTGCCTGGTGCAGAGTGGTAGCCTGAGGAGGGCGAGTGCATTTTCACTCACAAGGCGCAGTTACTGGGAAGTGGCTCGTGTGACACTTTTGGAGACGTCTCCGGGGACCGTTATGTGAGTCAGAGTTGGCAGGTCTGCCCTACATGGCGTTTTCAAGCCCTGCGGCAGAGTATCATTCTCCTGTCTGACTCCCCACCGGCCGGGACCTCTCTCTGGGCAGCAGCAAGGCCACGCACCCTCCCTCATTCCCAGGACTGGAGAGCATCAGTGTCAGGAAGCCTTTGCTGAACACATGATTGAGTGTGACGGCAGGGGAGGAATGTGACAAGTGGGCAGATCCCAGAGGCTCTGCCTGTGAGGGTCAGCTCAGCCCGCATTTCTCAGGGGCCCACAGGGGAGATGCTGCTGTGGCAGCGCCTCTGAACACCGGTCTTGTTCCTTCTAGATAAGGTTCTGACGTTGCTCCCAGCGGCAGCTGGAGGCCACGCTCAGCATCCATCCCCAGGTCTGGACCAACCAGCTGGCCCACTGATGTCCTGTGCTGGTCACTGGAGAGGAAAGATGTCCCAGCCTTGAGGTCTGGACTCAGCCTCTGCAGAGGACACTCATCCGGAGTCCCAGGCTGCAGAGCCACAGCCCTCAGGGTCCCACGGGAGTCGGGTCCTCCCTGCCGGTGCCTCCTCCTAACAGCAGAGCCACAGCTCTTTCTGTCTCCACTCCTGTTCCACCCCTTCTGGATCCCGCACCCGAGGCCGTCCCTGCCAGCCCCTGCCAGCCAGACGAACGTCAGGAGCCATCTGCTGCCTGAGCCAGCGCAGCTGCCAGGAACGTGCTCGCGTCCATGTGAGTCGATTTTGTTTGGCCTCGTGATCAGATCCTCAGCTGAGCAAGGGGAGACGTGCTAACTACTCAGAGGTTCCGTAGGCCTGAGGAAGGGGGAACAGACAGCCCAGGAGAGGACAGGGGCCAGAGGCCTGGAGACGACCACGGTGCCAGTGAGCAGGTGCCCTGGGCCCCTGGAGGGAGCCACTGGGGTGAGGCAGCCGCTGGCTCGCAGCACCTCGTGAAAGTGCTGGGCCCATGTGCCCCTGACTGGGCTGGTGAGGCTGCCCTCAGTAGTGGGGGCGGGGCTGCCTTTTGGTGCTCCTCGAGGGGCGGAGCTCTCAGACTTCCCCAGGCCCTCAGTGGGAGGCTTCCCCTTGGCCTGTCTGCCCAGTCGCACGTGGAGTTCCCTCCATGGAACAATATCACAGCTCCCACATCGGGAGCAGCCGCTCTGTGCCAGGCTGTCTCCTACATTATCTCATTTAATTGCCGTAACACCCCCAAAAGAAAGGCAGGCAGTAGTCCCCAGTCTAGGTGGGAAGCAGCTGCTCAGACAGGTTAAGTAACTTGCGCATGGACACACAGCTTTGTCTGCTGGGGCCAGGATGGGACCCTGGAGCTTGATGCGAAGTCCGTGCTATTTTCTCTCTCAAAGCTGCAGCCTCGCTGGGGAAGTAGGGACCACCCGGGGCTTCTACAACTGAGGCGGCTGCATCCCTTTGTGAAGCACGAAGCTTCCTGCAGACCCCGGGAGCAGCCCCTGTGGGGCGTTCTTGGTGGACAGATTTGAAGCAGTTGCACCCAGGGCACCTGGGAGCCACAGCTGGAGTGTGTCAGTCACTGAGGTGTCGTCAGTGTGGGGGTGTGATCTGGCCTGAGGTCTCGCTCTGAGAAGTGGGCTCTTCCCAACACTTCCTCCGCGGAGGGACAGTGGAGGGTGAAGTTAGATCCGCTGCCAGAGCTGGAAGCTCCTGCACTGCCTGGGGCTCTGTTCCATGCAGGTCCGGGAGAAGCAAGGCGTCAGCCCATCTGGGCCAGGACCGGGCGCTGCCCTGCTCACAGCTTCCCCCGGAGGTGACGTGTGCCCTGAAGTTCCAGAGTCTCGCCGTTCGGGAGAGCCCACGTTTAGGTGACTGTTCTTCAAATACCCACTTCTAAGGGAAGAGGCCTCAGCCATTCCTGACACAGAGATCTCCACAGGGACCACGTGTCCCACCCACATGAGCTCTGCCCAGCAGCTGGAGCCACAGAGGACACACACAGCCCCCACATATACCTACTTTCCACATGCACACCATAATACACTACACACCACACACACACTCCACACCTCAGGTGGCATTTAGAGTCCCAGCCCCAGCGCACTCTCCCTTGGACAGTGGAACCAGAGGGGCAGGAAGGGTGGTCCTCCATGGTGGGGCCCGAGGAAGCCTCGAGGCCCTCAGAGGTGAGCGGAGTTCATGGTAGGAGCACCTTGTGCTCTTTGCCACTTGTGTAAATGTTGCTGTACACCAGGTTCTGTCCCCACTGACTGTACCCCCTTGGAGGGAGGCGTGGCCCCGTGACCGGCTCTGGCCAGTGGATTTGACGGGTGAGAGGGACCACTTCCCCGTGAAAGCATCCGAGAACCAGTGTCTCCATCTTCCCTTTCCCTGTGGCCTCCAGAGGTTGGGTCCCCAAGTGAGGCTGGCATGGAGCGGAGACTGCCAGCCCGTGACAGACAGGGAGTGAGAGTGACAGCCTTTGTGGGTGTAGGCACAGATTTGGGGCTGTTTGTCACCACCGCATCGTTCACACCCTCCTGCTGCCGGGCGCAGTGAAGAGCCACACCTCACAAGGGCTGGACTCTCCCCTGAGACGAGTCGTGGGATTTGGGCACAAAACTGGCAGCGCATCACGGAGGCTCGTGACTGGGAGGTGAGAACTTGCTAGCTGGCAGCGGTCTTGTGGCCTCTCAATGCCCAGCCCTCCCGGCTGGTGTCCGCAGAGGCCACAGAGCCTTTCTGAGAAACAGGCATCAGGATTTGACCATGCAACATGGAGCCACCGGAAACGCCGTGTCCGTGGGTGTGTGCGAGTGTCTTTGTGTCTTCCTTCTCTTTTCCATTGAAAGAGCATAAGCTCAGGTTGGTGATGGCCCTGGAATGGGAACAGAATGGGACTGGGAAACTTGTTTCTTAATTTTCTGTCCCCACCCCCTTCACACCAGTGTCTCAAAAGCTGAAGGCAACACCCGAGGTAAGAACTGTTTTCATCCTTGGTTACAAGCCCCTGTTCCCATGGCAGCCCAGCATGCTCTGCGTGCACTTGCACACCATCCTGTCTGGTTCCCTGTCGGTCTCTCCCACCCAGGCTGCCAACGTCTCCAGGGGTGGGCCTGCCCTCCTTGGGGGCTACCTGGCTGGGTACCGGAGCTCTGGGTGAGCAGGGCAGGTGGAGCGGAGCAGAGGGGCGGGGGGGGGGGAAGCACTGGGAGGGGAGGACGCCCCATCCCCATCCGAAGCATTTACTGAGCGCCCGTGTGTCCAGTCACAGCGCGAGGCTCTGGGGAAAAGTCCAGATCCCGAGATGCGTTTGTTGGTTCACAGACACTTTCATACGGGGTGGTTTCTGAATTTTACAGCCCTGGTGAGGTGAATGGCACGCGCTATCCTGTGCCACCTTAGAAGAGAGTGGGTTTACAGAGTTCACGTGAGGTGTAGCAAAAAGGGCCACGGCCTTGGGCCTGCGTCTTGCTTTGAGTCCTGGCTTTGCCCCCAGCCAGCCTGTGACCCTGGGCAGCGTCGGCATCCTGGTTTATAAAAGGAGGGACTGGTTCTGCAGCCATACCTTCCTACGGTGCCTGGCCCGGCCTGAAGCCTAGGCCGCTTGATTGCTGAACAAGGGGCTGCAGGTGCCCGAGTCTGGGGGGGCCAGCAGGGCCAGTGAGAGGGGCTGGAGGCCTGTGCCTCCTCATCCTGCATCCACCGAGCATCCACAGGGCTCGCCCAGGAGGCCCAGAGGAATAAACACATGCAGAGGAAGGGGCAGCCTGGGTGGGGACAGAGTCCAGAAATCCCAGCTGTTCACGAGCCTGTGGGCAGAGGTCAGTCCTCAGAGATCAGGTCTGACCCAAGGGCCGCCTGGGCTGTGGCTGGATGCACAGCTGTCGAGGTCGTTGTTGAGGTCACTGTACATGCCAGGAGGACTGGAGCTGGGGAAACCATTGATTGCTAGTGACAGCTGACCTCACGGTGACCAAAAGGGGGGCAGCTTAGCACGTATCTGCCACACGATTACCATCAACCTTTGTTCATCAGCACACATTTATTGAGCACCTACTATGTACCAGGCTCTGTTCTAGGCCCTGGAAACAGCAATGGATAAAAATCCCTGCCTTTATGTTCCAGTGAGCCACACAGACAACACACAAGGAAGAAGTAATAATGTCGAGCAGGTACAACGAGGACAACAGCTGCTGTGGGACAAGGGATCGAAAGTGCTGGGTGAGGGGAGTGGCTGCTTTCCTAAACAGCGTGGCCAAGGCAGGCTGACACTGAGGCGGTGGCACTGGAGCACAGACCTGAACAGAGTGAGGGAGGGAGCCAAGTGAAAGTCAGGAGAAGGCAAAGGCCCTGGGGCAGGAGCCTGCCTGGCAGGTTGGAGCAGGGGAGGGGGAGGGAGAGGCGGAGAGGAAATGAGAGAGGTGGGGAGGGTCTGGACTGTGTGGGGCCTCAGAGGAAGGACTGAGGTTTCTCCGCCTTCACAGAAAAGCTTTCCTCCTCTTCACTCTGCTGTTGGAACCACCGTCTCTCGGCCGTGGGAAGCAGCCTGCCTGGAGAGGACTTCTCACGGTGGCCTCTGGCCACACACAGGCGTGTACTGACCGTCCGCAGGCTGGGGCTGACGTCGAGGTGCCCTGGGGCCTCCCCGGGAGACCGGAAGGCGTAGCCCTTAGGAGTGCTGCCTTTGAGAGGTGCTGCCATGGAACATGCACGGGACCTCCAACAGGCGGAGGGCCGGTTCGCCTCCGCCTCTGCTCCCCGCACCTCATGCCTCGGTGTAGGGATCAGCTTCATGGAACTGCAGCCTGTTCTTTCCCACCTCCAGAGGTTTGCACGTGCGGGCGCCTCTGCCTGCAGTACCCGGAGCCCCTTCGTCTGGCTTCTTCGGACCTCGCTTCCCTAGGAAACTCGCCCCCTCTGCTCCCTGTCTGTGCTGCTGCAGCTCCCTGGCTCCCTCTGCCATGGTGTTGAGTCACTCTGTCAGGTGATTTCCTGGTTTCTTTGTCCCCCATCGTGTCTATTTCACTCCCTTGTACACAAGCCCCTGACGTTATTGCTGCTGCGTGAGAAGATCTCAAGAAATTCTGGCTGAACAGCAGGGGTAAAGGAAGGTGGTTGTTGGCTCCCTGGTTCTGGTGACAGGACTTGGGGGGTCAGTGAAAAAGGAGATGGGGACAGGAAGCAGTGTACTCAGGCCATGGAAGTTAGGGGGAGAATAAAAGGAAGCTAGAACCAGAGGGAGCCGGAGGGAGTCTGCAGGCCCGCAACTTCCAAGCCAAGCATCGTGTATCTTCAGTTTACGGTCATGCACCGCATAACGACATTTCGGTCAGCAACAAACTGCATATACTACAGTGATCCCGTAAGATTAGCAGCACATAGTCCAGGTGTGTAGTGGGCTATGCCATCTAGGTTTGTGTAAGTGCTCTCTATGATGTTCGCACAACGACAAAATCGCCTAATGATGCATCTCTCCAAATGTATTCTCATTATTAAGTAACGCATGACTGACCTTGTGCTGGGACCTGAGTTCCCGGGGCACTGTCACTGGCTGTCCCAGACATTTAAAGCCATGGCTTGTCCACCTGGGGAGAATGCACATCTCCATGTGCCAGACAGGTAGCATGTGGGTCCCTTTACGTCTAGCCACATGTCATCCTCACAACAACACTACAATGTGGAAATTCTTATGTTTGCTTCACAGATGAGCACCTGCCTTCTAGAAGGGTGAAGTGCTTGCCCACAGTCACACCCAGCACTGGCTGAGTTTCACAGGGCAGAATCAGCTGCAAAGACGATGGTCTCTTCTCTCTCCTCTGGCTCCCAGACTCCCTGTTAAGACCAGGCCAGGACTGAGGCACCATTGCAAAGGTGGCAACCGACAAAACAGAAACCAGTTTAAGAGGCAATACGTTTATTTGGGATCAAAGAATTGCAATTCGAGGAGCATGGATTCAGGTAGAAACCCAAATAGTGTCCTGCTTACAGGAGAGGGGCTCAGGGTTTTTACGGGGAAAAAGGGAGGAGAGGTGCGTTATATGAAGGAGGAGTTCATTGGTGTGAGACGAGGTCGGGCCGGGTTCGTACTTCAGTGATTGGCTAGCGATTCGGTCATCGGCAAAGTCGAGTTTATCAGTCCTCACAAACAGGATATTCTTGTCCTTACTGACTTCTTGGAGTGTTGGTGGTTTGGTCCAGTTTGGAAGATAAAGAAAACAGGACGTACAAGGTGATTCCTCTAAAATGGCTGCCCCGGCTCTACTTTAATATGGCTCCACTCGTGTCATCTTTCACAAAGGTCCCCCTGTACACAGGTCTCCCAGCTCCTAGTCCGGTGCTCATTTCACAAAAGGCACTTTCTCCTGGTCCATTTCTCTCCCTGTGTGTTTTCTCTCTGCTTCTCACTGTCTCTGTCTTTCACCTCCTTGCTTTTCTGTCTGTCTTACCATCTTTACTGATGGCACACGTTGGCTGGGGTGCTGCCTCCTCCCTACTCCCCCCAGCTCCTTCCTTCTTCCTCCCTCCTCCCCCCTACCCCTCCTGTGAGGAGGAGGAGGCACAGATCAGTTGTGTACGGGGCCACGATATTTTTGAAGAATTAGACGATTTCTTCTCCATCCCCCACCCCCTTTTCCCTTTTTCGTTTCTTCTCCCCATTGAAACCGCTGTGCTCCTTGCCTCCGGGAAGACGGGAAGATGTATGAGAGCAGTAAGCAGAAAAAAAATCAGTGGCTTCCTGGCTTTTGTTCTTCAAAAGCCCTTCTGGACCTTTAGGGGAAGAGAGTCACTTGGGCATGGACAAAAGATGTGGGAGGGAGGAAACCGCTGGGGAGTGAGAGCTCGGTTTCCTGCCCAGGCTGAGTCCCTGGGCTGCGGCGGCGGGACGGGAGGAGCTGGAGGGCAGGAGAGGCAGGGTGGGCCCTGGGCCCTGCTTGGTGAGCTGAGCCCCTGGGCTGGGGCAGGACTCCAGGTGGGGCGAGGGGATGTGAGAGCCGAGGGGATCCGGCCTCATTTCCCTGGGAGGCACCAGGTCGGGGGAGGGGAGGAGTTGAAAAGAGCTTGGCGTTTTCTTTTCTTTAGCTGCTCCTTCAAAAAGTTTGGTGCCCCTGTAAAGCGATGGGGCCACAGAGAGAGTCCCAGGAACCCACATGTACCCAGTGAAGGAGCCTGAAATCGGGAACGCGGGGCCTCGGTGGGGACTCCCTGGCTGCTGCCCAGGAGCATCTCAGCAGGTGCCCGCGAGGACAGATGACTAAGAGACCTGGGGCTGCACGTCCCTACTTTTGGCCCTTCATAATTCCCTGTCCCTCCTCTTCCCTCTAGGACATAATCCTAGGGAAAAGGCAGGGAGAAACTTGAAATCAAGTTACTACTATTTCTTGGTGGCACTGGAGTTCAAAATAGAAATGTAAAAAATTAGAGCAAAATAAAAGTTACTTTTCTTGGTCACCTGAGTCAGAGACAAGCAAAAATGCTATAGTTGCAGGGAAGAGGGCCACATAGATTACACTGGGGGGGCTGGTGGAGTGGTCATGGAAGGCTTCCTGGAGGAGGTGAGGCTGAATCAAAAATTTTAAAGTTCCTGACATGTACGCCAGTTTAAATTTCCACCAGTGTCAAGAGATCCTGGTCTAACCAAGACAGTTCTCTATCTCAGGGAGGTGAATCCAATCATCCCTGAATGCTCAAAGCCTTATGGGAACGTTTCAGGGGGCTCTCCCAGAGCGGGGCACGTACTGATGACCATCCTCAGGGTGGCTAGTGCAGAGACAGGCAGGAGCCAGGCTGGGCACTATTTCCCGCAGATGCCCTGGCTGGCCAGCAGGGGGAGCGAGTTTGCCACAGGCCGAAGCCAGGAACCCCGGGGAGCACAGCCAGTGGACGCCCAGGATGCTGAGAGCGCCGCCTCATTGAATCGCCTGCCAGGGAGTGGGCACCCTCGTGAGCGGCGGGCCCACCGCTGGGCGGCCATCTGCCCCCCCTACCTGGGCCCAGCCCTGCATTTTCTGGAGAACAGTTCTTTCAGGCGCTGCCCAAGCCTTCTCTCGACTGTAACTGGGCAAAGAAAGGTGAGAGTTGGTGGCCCGCCCCCCACGGTGGTTTCCAGGGACCCTGAGATGGCTGGGGGTGGGCTGGGCCTCCATCACCTGGACTCTCCAAGCCCATGAGCTGTGGAGAGACCCCTGTCAACCGAGTCACTTAAAATTGCGGGTGTAGAAAAACAATTATGGGCAAAGATACCTGTTGCAGCCATTGAACAGAGACCAATCTAAGTATCCTCTAATATTACTACTGCTAATAATACTAATAAACTGTAGCTCACCCTGTGGTGAACTGTGTTTAGCCATTAAGAACACTGTCTTCAAGGGATAGCTACTGACGTGAGATAGTGCTCACGATATAATGAGCTAATTCTTCTCCATTGCCCTTCCGGAGTCATTGCCACCCTGCTCTGCACCCCGGAAAGTTGACCCCAGGAGACTGCTTCATCCCCACTCCCTTCCTTCTGGCTGTGAGTTGGGTTCAGCCAATGGGAGAGCCCAACAGGACATGGGAGGGTGGGAGGAGAGAGGCCCGGTGTGTAAACTCCACTCTCTCCTTGCCTCAGCACCTCCAGGACTACGGCTCCACTGGGCAGCCCCCTGCTAAAGCTGTAGCCCTCTCTGGGCTCTGGTACTGCTGTTTTCTCCCCTTGCCCTTTTGGCCTTGAGGGTGTAACAGCTCGGCTGCGGCCAGCTCCTGAGTGCCTCGGCGTCCCTCGTCGGTTCCCTTGAACTTGTCCACGTCTCTGTAAATCGTCCTTCACTGAACGACTCTTCATTTGAACCATCGGAGTGAGTGTGTTTCCTGCCAGGACTCTGACGAGTACATGTGTTAAGTGAAAAGAGAAGATGGCAAAGCTTTGTGTAGGAAAAAGGCCCGATGCTCTGTCTGCGTTATTTCACCAAATCCTCAGGCCGTGCAGTGAAGTGCAGCCGAGAGGGGTGTCGACACCAGACTCGAATTTGGAAAGCATTTGAAGGAGCTCTCTAATCACATCTTTATGGAGGGGAAGACCATGCTGACCAGGGAAGAGGGAAAAAGGCGCACGAGACATTTATTGCTTTTAAAAGTTGCTGTAAGTTACTCCTAGATTGTATTTTTTTTTAATGCATAACAGTTTAGCTCTTTTAAGAATGTGCTTCTGATAAGAAGAGGAGGAGGAAGCTGTGGCTTGATAAAGTAGGCCACGGGAGCTCAGATGACCTGATTTCTGTCTAAGCCAAATTCTCACCCAGCTGCACATGGGAGGAGCTGCCTTAATTTCTTAGAATCCCAGCTCTGCCACTGTGTGACCTGGGTTTTTTAATCTATGAAATGATTATGTTAATACACAGCTTATGGGTCACGGTGATGACTGATAGTCAGTGCAGGTAAAGTGTCTGGCCCTGTGCCCAGGTCGTCATGGGGACTCAACACATGTGACTCCGTTTCCCTCCCGTCCCCCCTGTGTGCAGTGGGAAGGTGGCTGCTGTGGCCACATGGCGAAGAACTGGGGTGGGAGAGACAAAGCTTCATGTTGTGACCTCGTGCCTGGCACACGGGAGTGGCCCTTGGTGAGTTGTACTGTGGCCGCTCAGTGAGTGAACAAATGAGTGTTCTCCCCGGATCTACCCTCCCTGGGCTGGGTCCCAGGAAGACCCTTCACAGCCTCCTCTCTTTCACCAAAGGGTCTTTGTTTTCTATCCCTTTATATTCGTTTTTTATTGCTGTCTAAGAAATTTCCACAAAGTGGTTTAAAACAACACACACTTATTATATATCTCAGAGTTTCTGGGCACATGCTAGCTGGGTCCACTGCTCAGGGACCCACAGGCTGTGATCAAGGTGCTGGTGGGGCTGCGTTCTTATCTGGGGTCGTGACTGGGGTGGGTCTCAGAGCCTGGGCACATGCTGCTGACCATCCTCAGGATCTCACAGGCTCGTTCAGGTTGTTGCAGAATTCATCCCCTTAGATGGAGGACTAAGGTCCCTGTTCTCTTGCTGGCTGTCAGCAAGAGCCTCTCTCGGCTCCTAGAGGCTGCCCACAGCTCCTTGCCAAGTGGCCCTCTCACAACATGACAACTTCCTTCTTCAAAGTCAGCACAAAAGAATCTTGTTCTCACTGCAGTCAGAGCAGTGTGCGTGTGAGTGTGTGTGTGTGTGCGCGTGTGTGTACACACACTTATATGATCACCTTTGCCATGTATTGCAATTTTATTAGGGGAGTGACAGTGCATCACCTTTGCCATATCCTGTTCCTTAGAAGCGAGTCCCAGATTCCTCCCACACTCAGGGGAGGACTACACAGGGTGTGACTCTTAGGGGTCGCCTTGGAGTGTGTGTACCACACCTGTCCCCTCCGAGTCCTCTTATCTGTTGGGTGGTGAATAAACCTGTGCATTGTCCTTCCTTGTGCATTACTTGCATTTTTACCACGATGTTCAGGAGAATCCTTATCCTCAGATAACTGTGATGACGTCAGCTGTCCTGGTCATGTCTGCTGCTGGCTTCCTTTGAGGGGGTGGAGGAAGTGGCCTCACAGCCAGAAGCCTTTACCCTCCTCAGGAGCACTGCTCTGGTGGCCACACGCAGTCCACATCTACCTACACAGTTATGGGCATCTGTTTCTTGAACATCTGCTGTGTGCCTGACACTGGGCATAGAGACAGTGCTGCTAGCCTCTTCCTCAGTAGCTGCCTTATTTACTTCCTTCTTTTCCTTCTGTTGAGTAAAAGCATATTTCTTTGCTTTGAGTCAAAGTATGTGTTCAACTGCAAATCACACAAAACCCAACAAAGAGTGACTTAAGCAAGGGCTTTAATCACCTAACAAGAAGCGCAGGGGTAGGCAGTTCAGGGCTGGTGCAGCTGCTCAAAGATGTATCATCACATTATCCCAGGTTCCTTCTTGCTCCAGCATCTGACTTTAGTCCTTATGGTCACCAGATTGCTGCTACCTCACCAGGCATTGCATCTGTATTCACCCAGGAAGAAGCAGGGAGAGCAAAGAGACTTGTTTTTTTATTCTGGAAAGATCACCCTTCCCGAGGACTTCCACCTGCCTCATGTGGGCCACAACTTGATCACATGACCACCAGTAACTCCAGAACTGCAGAAGTAAATTTTTAGCTGGGCGCATTGCCAGAGGCAACAAAATCGAGATTGTGTTGGTAGGAAGATGGGAAATGGATTTGGGGTGGGTCGCCAGCGGGACCACTGGGGGGGCCTCGGGCCGAATCCCCACGCCTCTCAAGGGTGATGGTCCTGCAGTGGCAGCAGCTGGTTCTTTCTGGGTCCTTGTCCACAGGCAGTGCTGACAGAGAGATGCTCTTGGCTTACTTGTCAGAAAGGCGTTATCTGAGCAACAAGCAGCTGCAGTAAAACGGAACTGAGGTTTCCTCTGTCCCAAGGGGCCTTCTATCCAGAGCGCTGGTGGGGGCAGGGGGTCTCCGTGGCGAGCCTTGGGGGATCGGATGTCAGTGCGCAAACCCTGCTTTGGGTGGAGATCGCTTTTCCCTCCTTTTTAAAAATGCGGCACGAACGCAGAGACAGCGCCGCGCAGGCCCTGGACCTGTTGGCGGTGGGATCCGGCCCACCTGCCCGTCCCCTACTCCGCTCTGCGTGGCGGCGGACGGCCCCCGACGGCCTCGCTTGCTCTAGCTTGGGCCTGGCGCAGAGCGGGCGCGGCGGGAGCCCGGCGGGTGGGAGCAGCGGGCGTCCCTCCCTTCCGGCGGGGCGGAGTCTGCACCGCGGCTGCGGCCGGGGCTCCGGCGCCCACAGAGGCCTGCGTGGCGGCTCCCCTGGGCGGCCCGGCCCGGGCTCCGGGGACCGCGCCTTCTTTCCTGCGCCTCTGCCCGGGGCTGGCGGTGCCTGACACTGTCCCCGGGTTCCTGTGGCCTCCTCGGTCTCCAGCTCCTGTGTAACCAGCACTCTGCCTCAAGTCCCTCTGCTTTAAATACGCAGGTGGTCTTCCTGCTGGGTAGATCCTGACTCACAGAAACAGTTCGACACGCACGCGGACGCCGTCCCTTAGATTGCACGGTGACTGCCGCTCCGCCACACTGGCTTCATCTAGTCTTATTTTTGTGGGCAAAACATCCCAGACGTCATGATGTTGCTGAATGATTTCAGTATGTATCTCTGAAAAATGAGGGTTTCTCACATAACAAGCATATTTAAATTCTTCCCACCTACGTTCACGTATTAACGCCCCTAACAAAATGAGCAGAAGTCCCTACGGTGGTCTAGCACCCACTCCACAGTCACATTCTCCATCTGTTCCGAAGACGTCTGTTATACAGTTGGCTCAGGATTTAAACCAGCTCCGCGCGCTGCATGGGGTGGACCTGTTTCCTGAGGGTCTTTTGACCCTGAACAGTCTCCCCCCACGAGATGTCGCCCGCGCGCACGCTCGAGCCTGGGAGCACGGCCGTCCTGGTCCCCACTCGCCCTGCTGAGCCCGCTTCTTACACGAACTGCTTCTTCAGCATCCCTCGCAGGGCACGGACCGCCTCCTGTCTCTGGGCTCCTCCAGACTCGGCATCGCTGCACCACAGCTTGGCGCTTCACTCAACTCTTTTTAGTTTTTTCTACATTTGTTTGTTTTGTTTGCTTCGTTGTGTGGAGGCAAAAACACAATGGAAGCAAAGAGACGTACGTAGAGGCAAAAATTAAGCCTTTTAATGATTTTCAGCCACAAAGGAATCTTGAAGGTGGTCTCATCTAAGCCTTGATTTTTCTTTTTTATAGTTTTACAAACTGCCTAAGTAGTATGTCACCACCCATTTTAGAGAGAGAAAATGGAGGTCCAGGGAGGCTAAATAAGGTCTAAGGACACACAGTCAGCTGGCAGCCGAGTGGGGATCCACTTGTGGTGGGTTTTCCACTGGACCATGTAGTTCTCTTTCCATTTTCCTGCAGCATCTGACACTATATGACATGGAAAATGCTCCCTAAATGGCTGTTGCCTGATGGACAGACCACGGCCGGGATCTGATTTTTAACGACGGGAGCTGAGCGCAATTGTGGCTCTTTAGAGAGAGCTGGTGAAAGCAAAGGACTAGTGGTTTCTGGCTAAAAATCCCAGCTCATACTTTAATCCCTTTGAATTCTCAGGGAGTGTTTGAGCCACTAGGTCCCAAAGCCTTTGGTGACAGCCGAGAGTCAGGCAGCTAATCTTCAGGAAAGCAGTCCCAGAAGGCAAACGTCCAAATGCGCCCCCCCCCCGCCCCCCCCCCCCCCCCCCCCCCCCCCCCCCCGTCAGCCCAGAGAGAGACGGCGGACTGGCGGAGCCAGGGCTGGGGAGGAGGGCTGGGGAGTGACCAGCCGTGGGGGTGGGTGTTTATTTTGGGGTGAAGGAGTTTTGGAACTAGATCAACATGGTGGTTGCACAACGTTGTGAATGTACTAAATACCGCTGAATTGTTTACTTTCAAATAGTTAATTTTGTGTTATGTGAATTTCCCTCCAGTAAAAATAAGTACGTGACACTAACAGGATTAACGTCCCACCTCAGCTCCGCCCGACCCCACCACACCCGGCCTTTCCGCCATCTCAGACCGTGCCAGTGGGAGATGAGACTCGTGTTGGGGGAGCGCCGTCCTGGGGAGTATTTTGGCTCTCCCCTCCTCAGTCAAGGGAGGCCCTGCAGGAGAGTCACCCTGTGAGATGGGAGGTGCCTGCAGGAAGTGTATTCCCACGTTGGAGACAGGCTTTGGGGCAAGACAGAGAGGCTGCGTGGAGTGGCCTGTGTGCCTAAGCAGCACCATGAGTTCCCAGGGCACGAGATTTCTTGGGCTGTCCTACCAGCACTTCCCCCCAAGACAGCCAGCCCCACGTGAAGGGACTGTGGCTGTCAGAGTGAGCTGAGGAGAGGACAGGGAGGGGCCCAACGTTGTTACTCTTAGGAGGTGGCATCTGGACACCTGCCATCCTGAGAATAGCAATAGAGAACCCACAAAACCCACAGAAGAAGAAGCTGCAATCCAACGCCCAGTGAAGCAGAAAGATCCTTCCCCGCTCCCCCTCCCCCTCCAAGTCCCCAGGCAGGGGGGGGGGGGCGGGGGGAAGGGGGGCGGCAACCACAGAGCGAGCGAGGAGGGGCAGGGCTCCGGGCTGGAGGCAGGCTGGTGGGGAGAAGGCAGGCAGTGGGCATTCCATCCGGTTCAAGATTAAGGTTTGAAAGGAACTACACTGGACAGGGGGATTTTTTTAATGCCTGAAAGCAACCAAAAAGCTATGAGATCAGCTCAAGATTTTACAGGGATTATGAAAGGAGATTTGGTATAAATCTCTAAAAGATTTGGAGGAAAAAATAAAACCTTTTCATGTTTGTGCCCCATGGCGTTCAAACTGTGAAGTAAGTTGCTTAATCTGAGTCCCTGTTTTCTCATCTATAAGAAGAGAGCAATCACACCCTCTGGCTGGGTGATTGCAGGTGTTGACAGAGTGATATTCATGAAGCGCCTGGCACAGGCTGTCGCTAACACGTGAGATGGAGCCGCAGCTTTCAGACAGTAAGTCACCCCTCTGGGCAGAAACAAGAATGTCAGGGGAAGTTGACAGTCCTGAACAAGGCTCCATGTGAGGACACAGCAAGAAGGCAGCCATCTGCAAGCCAGGGCCAGAGGCCTCAGGAGAAATCAAACCTCCTGACATGGTGATCTTGGACCCCACCAACCTCCAGAATCGTGAGGACATAAATGTCCGTTGTCTAAACCCCCCAGTCTGTGCTGTTTTGTGATGGCAGCCTGAGCAGACTAACACCATCGTGGATTTGTTTTGTCCCATGGCATGTGGGTAGAAGTGACAGAGGGACAGCTCCTAGCCAAGGCCTCAAGAGGCATCACACATCTGATCACGCTCTCGTGGCCCTGCCACTCGCCATGAGGAGAACATGCCCTGGACACCAACTGGCCCAAGGAGGAGCAGAGAAGCATGGAGCAGGCATCAACCCAACCAGCAGCGTCAGCGGGGTGCAGAGCCCCAAGGCCCCCTGCAGTCCAGCCTGGTCCAGATGCCCCACAGGCGACTGCAGGCCATGAGCAAGGAGTCAACTCTTGCTGTTCTACAGCACTGAGGTTTGCAAAGCACCTGACAAGGAAACTCTCACGGGTCTGCCGTGAGGATTAAATGAATGATCTGTGAAAAGACTGTGCAAAGGTAAGACATTATATTATTGTTTAGTAAAGAGGTCGAGCCTCACTCACCATCCTGGGAGATGACCAGCAGTATCCTTTGAATGGTGGCCATGTAAGGAGTGCTCATTGACGGTGACGATGAAAGCGAGGAATCTGGATTATGAAATATCTTTAGAAGGATCAGCTGTCTTACTTCAGTTACATACATAAATAAATGATTGGCTAGCAATCATCAAAGTTCAACACTATCAAAATTTTGTCTATGCTACACGGGTGGCCTAGAGGCCAGTAGGAGCTGGTTCTCCCCTGGCCTCTTGGCACCTCTGCTGCTTACCTCCTGCTAAATTCTACGTTAGATCTGCTAAGGAAATCCTTCAGCCGACTCATGTCCACGTTTTATCAAATTTCATATAAGTGAGGCCCAAGTTAATTACAAATAGGACTTTTGGTGTTCTGATTATACCTTTCCCCCTCTCTCACCCTGCCCTCCAGTTTGGGGACAGAAGGATATTATGTCCCATTTAATGTCACCGTTATACTACAAGATGGCTATTATTCTTCCCCATTTTACAGATGAGGACTCTGAGGATTGCAGAAGTAATTTGCTAATAAGCAGCTGAGCTGGATTTGGGGGCGGGTTTGTCTGACTCCAAAGCACGCGCTCCTCCTGGAAGTGGAGTCCGGGGCAGGCTGCCGGAAGCTGGTGTAAGGAGGGCCTGACCGGTTCCACGGAGACGGAGGTCCCTCCCCTGGAGACACCTCGAAAGGCTGTCACTTAGAAAGTGAAGCTGGAGCTGGGCTTTGAAAGACACGTGGTTGCCCACCCCACCCCATTGTGAACAGGGAAGAGGAGCCCCAAAGGGCACTCAAGGAGGGGAGGACCCTGGAGGCCAAGGCCTGGGCGGGGCAGTCTGACAGCTGTGGGAGGAGGAAGGGCAGAGGGGGGTCTGAACGTCTTCTCTGGAAGCGTCCCTTCTCTACGAGTTTTTAAAGGGGACTGTGTTGGTAGCAGTGGCGCACCAAGGGTGCGAGGAGGGGAAGTGGTTCTCCCTGCTGAGGCAACAAGGCTGCATCGTCTGCAGAGAGTCTAAAAACAAATAATAAAACCATTTGCTGTGAACTGAATTGTGTCCTCCCCGCCCCAAATTCGTGTGTTGAAGCCCTAACCCCCAAGGCGATGGGATTTGGAGACAGGGCCTTGGGAGGGACAACCGGAAACACTCAGCTTTCTCCTCTCCTGTGCAGGGGAGAGCCCAGTTCTTCCCCACCGGGTCTTTCTTTGCCCCGTGTGCCTCCTTTCCCTTCCCAGGGAACACTTCCCTTCTGACACTGCTGGTCGCCAAATGTGTGGAGGTCTTTCCCCCACCAAGCAATTCTCCACGGCACCGGCAGGATGTCCTACAATGTAACTCAGTTCTGGCACTCTCTACCTGGAGACAGTGTCCGATCCCACAGGGCTCAGTCCCACAAGCCTGCTCCCCGCCACACGGCAGGTGCCAATCACTAATAGTAGGTCCCCAGGTTACCCACAGCCTCCACAAGCCAGGAAGGCGAACTTCGCCAGGAACTGAATCTGCTGGCACATCGATCTTGGGCTTCTAGCCTCCAGAACACTGCTAAATAAACGTCTGCTGCCTAAGCACCAGCCCCCCCCCAGGTCTGTGGTGTTTTGTTCCAGCAGCCCCAGCCGACCAAGACACCATTAAAAGTCCGTCAGCTTTTTGTTACCAGCCTGCACCAGCGGTTCCCAAGAATGTCAGCGATAAATAGGCTCCTGCAGCCTAGACTGCCCCCGCCGCTCCCCTGTTTGGATGTCTAGTCAACAGGACCCCTGTGAAGACCACGATGGAAAGATACGACTGGAAGCTGTGAGAAAGCAGGTTTAGTTGGTTGAATAGATGACTAAAACCCCAACAGGTAAATCTCATACAGATATGTGCAGCAAGTTAGCATTTACATAAAGTCTAAAACACACAAAAGTATTGTATATTCTTTAGATATCTCTACGCACACAACCAAAGCATAAAACCTTTCCTAGAGATACCAGACACCAAATTTAAGATAGTGGTTTTCTCTGGTGGGGAGAATTGGAGAGAAAATCACATCAGTCTGTCAAGGAGCCTGCTCCCCCTTCCACGCTGGGCCAGGCCCACCACCAGACCCAGCCTCCATTTTCTGTGAACTGGCTTCTCTCCTGGCCCAACGTGCTGAGCCTGGCACTGTAGGCAACGACAGGTAGCTTAGGATGCTTGAGACCAGGGAGTGGTAGGGGACAAGGCAAGGGATGCGGCTGAGCCATGAGCAGCAGCTGGATCACGGAGGAGGTTGGCGCCATATTGGGGACCGTGCGCACTGTGTGAAGAGGAGAATAATTGGGATAGATCTCAGCTTGGCAACAGGGAGACGGGGTGACATTGGAAGCATACAAGGGACAGTGAGTGGGGGCTCTGCAGTAGTGGAAGGGATCCGGAAAGAAGTGGCTGCTCAGGAGAAATGAGGTCCAGCTCTGCCCCGTGGCTGCTCTCCTCTAGGGTGGTAGCCAGGTCCAGCTGGAGTGGAGGTTTCCTGGGTAAAAATGGAAGCAGCCAGAGATTGCTACTTATAAAAATAGCTACAGAGACTTGACAACCCAGAGAGGATGCTGAAAAAAGTAAATTGAGGGCTGTGGAGAAAAGCTCAGTGCTTCTCTTTTCAAAGCGTTTCTGAGACGTGAGCTCATAAATCCTCCTTCCAGAGTTTGGGAGGAGCATCGGGAAGAAGGAAGGTGGGGACAGAGTGTGGGTGACTTCCCCAACGCAGCAGAAACTGGCAGCTGGAGGTTTCATCGTGGGCTGCCACTCAAATGCTCCCTTCTCCAACCTGCCGCTCTGCCCTGCTCCTCAGACCCAGCCTGGTCAGGAGCGGAGCTGGACAGGCCGAGCCAGCAGAGCCTGCAAGCTGCTGAGATCCAGGTGCAGCCGACAAAGGCAGGCCTGGGCTGCTGGTCAGGGGGCATGCTGGGCAGGGTCCACGTAGAGCCTGGCAGAGGCCCCAGGGACTTAACCATGAAGTTGGCGCAGGCAAGAGCCTAGGTGCAAACCCCGGCCAGGAGGGTTTGAACCCAGACAAGGCAGTAGGAGGGGACGGAAAGCAGCGAGAGGGCAGGAAGTGCGCACCTCCCCATGCTCGGAAAGAGAGCTGCCTGTGACTGAACGCCAGGGCCGGCCCTTTGGCTCCACTGCTGTGAATCCCATGAGCCTAGCACGTGGGGCTGTCGTCACTCTTCCACAGAGGAAGAAACCACGAGCTTGCGAATCTCGCACAGTGGCGGTGGTGGGATTTGACCCAGATCCCTTCACACGAGTCCGCTTGCTCCTGGCAAACTCTCCCTCCTTCTTCAAGTTCCTCCTCAAGGGCCTCTCCTCTGGAAGCCACCTAGGTGGCCCCAGAATGCAGAGCCGTTGGTACCTCTGTGTTCCTCAGCAGCCGAAGCTGACTCCTTTGAGGGCACCCATCACACTGAGTCGTAAGCAGCTTGTTGCCTGTTGTCACTGGGTGGTCTGTGTGCCCCCGAAGGGCGGATTCTCGTCTTCCTCCTCACTGTCTCCCAGCCCTGGCAGCCCCAACTTCCTCTGCTGCCCTGTGACTCAGGCTCACCCCAGGTCTCCTGCAGGGTGACCACTAACTGGCAAAGCCTTTCCTGTGTCTGGGGGCAGACTCCCAAGAGGGAGCAGCTGGCAGGTCAGAAGTTGCTGCCCAGGGCCCTTGCAGCGGCCCCACCGCAGGTGCTGTCCCCCTGTGGGCAAGGCAGGCACAATGACCGCTGGTCCAGAACAAAGTCATGCTTTCCCGGCAGCCAGGCCTGTGACAGGACTGAGCCGCTAGGCCCCAGGCACCGGGGATGCACCATGAACAAAACAGATCGCGGAGCCCACGTTCCTGCGGAGAGACAGACAACGCGCAAACGAACCAGTGAGGTGATTTCCAAAAGTGGTCCGTGCTGTGAAGGAAGGAAGTCAGATGGGGATGCTGTGAGGCTGATAGGGGGCCTCCTTCGCTCGCTCACACACACACACACACACACACACACACACACACACACACACACGGAGGGACTTTAGCACAGCCCAGCAGGACTTCCACACTCAGCATTACGCTTACAGTGGCCACTCTGACCTGCCGAGTATTTGAGTCCTGCTCTAGTAGCAGGGTCTTTATTCCATGAAAAAACTACTCAGAAGTGACAGCATTGCTTCAGTTTCATGGTTCAGCACGTTTTCCCCAGCCTCCATGGTGAAAGATGATTTCATTGCCTTCAACAGAAGGCGTATTTGTGTGTATACATATGCTTGAGAGAAATTTACTGAAAAGACGTGGTTACGAGACCAGCTGGCAAGGCTTTCCCGCCGGGATGCTCTGAGCAATCTGCCCAAGAGTCCTCGTCTGCAACGTTGGCAACCGTGGAGAAGGCGGCGCAAGGAGCACACTGGTTGCATTCCGCCCACCCCGGGCTCCTCAGCCCGGAGGAGCCAGGTTCTGACCTGGGAAGGAGGAATGGAAGGAAGACTCTCCAGGGAAATGGAAGGGTCTTAAGCTATTGTCTGATCCAGGGCGTAGATTTCACACTCAGAAGTGGAAGGGGGAAACGCAGTTACTCAAGGGTCTCCCTCAGAATCTCCTCCTATAAGGCCTTTCTAGGGCCTCGATTATTGTGCCTGCCCAGTGAATAGAATTCCTACCACTTTCTCACAAGTAATTTGTGTTCAAACTTTAACATTTTTGTTGAGCTGCAAACGTGTTAGGCACAGCAGTGCTGGGGGGCGTGGGCGGGCAGTGAAGGAAGGCGCAAAATGTAAAGTCATAAATTGAGGAGCTGTCAAAACGTTGCCTCTTCCCTCTCCTCCCTCCCTCCTTTTTTTCTCTTTTTTCTTTTTGCATCAGTTTCTCTTTACAGTTAGTATGAAGGAGCTTTAAAGAAAAGCCCCGGGCAAAAAGCATGCCAAGGGATAAGATACCTGAGACCCCAGGTTGGGGAAAGAAGGAAAAATGGTGTTGTCGGAAGAATGGTGACCCTGCCCCCCCCAACCCAGGAGGCCCACATCCTAATACCCAGAACTGTGAGTGTGTTAGGTTGCATGGCAAAGGGGAGTTAAGGTCGATAATCAATGACCTTAAGATAGGGAGATTATGCGGGAGAGCCCCCCATAACGCCAGGGGTCCTGGAAAGTGGAAGAGGGAAGCCAGGGTGATGAAATGTGAGGACTCACCCGCCCTTGCTGGCTTTGAAGATGGAGGGAGGGGCTATTTGCCAACAACTGTGGCTGGCCTCTAGAAGCTGGAAAAGGCAAAGAAATGGATTCTCCCCTCAGAGTCTCTAGAAGACACCTTGATTTTAGCTCCCTGAGACCCATGTGGGACTTCTAACCTACAGAACTGTAAGAAAATGACTTTGTGTTGTTAAGCTTCTAAGTTTGTGATAATTTGTTACATCAGCACAGGGGAAACTAGGGGTGGAAAGCAAGAGATTGAAAACAAGACACAGAGAAGGCAGGAAGCAGTGAGCTGGAGAACAAAAAGGCACTTCTGGGGGCAGGAAGACCCAGCACAAGCTGAACTGGATCTTCGTGGGGCAGCGTGGGCCTCCGGGTAGGGAGCAAACGTAAGACATCTCCCCTTGCTGGCCGTTCTCATGTTCAGGACGGGCTACATAATTAGTAGAGCCCAGTGCAAAGTGAATATGTGGGTCCCCTTGTCCAAATGTATTAAGAATTTGAGACAATGACAGAGATCCTCTGAGCAAGGAGCCCTGTGTGACTGCACGGGTTGCATGTCCATGAAGCCAGCCCTGCTCAGAGTTATCAGGGGCCACTCCCTCACTTCCCTGTGTAGGCCCGGCTTACTCAGGAGCTTTAACTCGGCCCTGGGTGGTGATAAGCCTTTGGTCTGGTCACAAGCCACAGCTCCCTTGACCCTTCCTCAGGTACTCAGTTGCCGACCTTTGCCCCTGACCTGAGACTTTAAAAGGAGGATGTGCCTGGTACACATTAATCGAAGCCTCTTTCTGTGCTCCTGCCTGCCTCACCACCCCTCTGAGCTATTTCCTTCTGCCCTATGCTAGGGCCTCTTCAGCACCAACAAGTAGGGGCCCAAATGGGGCTGAGAGAACTCAAATTGTAGGCAGAAATCACAAGCAGAATTTTTATCCTAAATCAGAGCAAAAGAATAAAGTGCACAGTTCCTAAATTGCCCATGTTTCTGGAGTTTAGAATCCCAGTTTACGTTCCTTCTGGCAAAACATACATTCTTGCAGAACCAACATCCCTTAACAAGCAGCATTTCTGGACTCACCGTTAGGCTGTTGTAGATTTCAAGTAGTTTTCTCTCCATTCATATGGGTACAAGATTTAGCCACGTGTGGCGCCACATACCCTCCATGGATTCCGCCATCCCACAGGCCCTGAGATGAGCAATTTGACCAGGGAGTGGGGCTCTGTTTTCAATCTGATGGCTCCAGCTGAGGCTGGCAGGGACCTGGTTACAGTCAATAGGACAGACAGGTTACATGGGACTTTTGGCGTTCACTGTTTCTCATTGAAGGTAAGATTTTCTTACCATTTCTCCAAAGTCTCTGGAGAATTCTTTGCTACTTTCAAAGAAATGGGGTCACGTTTCAAAGGAAATTGACGTTTCACTCCCCACTTCCACGCTGTCCTTGGCACAAGACCAAGTCAGCATCCAGTATGATTTGAGCCCCTTGTTGCTGTCAAGCCCTGAAAGGGTACAAAAGAACAGATTGTGAAGGGGAAAGGAAGGTGCTGTAGGCTGACATTGGCGTCCCTCCAAAGTGATGGTGTTAGGAGGCGGGGCCTTTGGGAGGTGATTAGTCATGAGGGTGGAGCCCACATGAATGGGATTAGTGCCTTATAAAAGAGACCCCAGAGAGCTACCTTGCCCCTTCCACCGTGTGAGGACGCAGGGAGAAGATGGCCCTTTATGAACCGGAAGCGGGCTCTCATCAGACACCGAATCTGCCAGCACCTTAACCTTAGACTTCTGGCCTCCAGAACTGTGAGAAATAAATGTTGGTTACTTAAGCCACCCAGTCTGAGGTAGTTTTGTTATAGCAGCCTGAACAGACTGACAGAGGGAAGCGAAGAAGAGGTAAAGAGAGAGAGGGAAATAGCAGAAAAAATTGCCACTGATCAGGAATGGTCAGTGATAAGGATTTTAGGCTGGTTACTTTTAAAACTGCAGATGAGAAGCAGGCTCTGAGGACTGGAATTTGCTTGCTCTTTGAGAGATATTTGCATTTGTGAAGGAAGGGGGGATGACCTTGTAGGGACCTGAAATTGGCCACCCCAGGATATGTCTCTTTGGCATCGGGATTGTTTGGGGCTGATTGCTTTTGATAAACTGGGACAGGGAGGGAGGCTCTGGGGAATGGAACTTCCCCTTGTTGGGACACATTTACATTTGTAAGGTAAATCTCTATCTGTAAAAGGTGCCTCCCTCTCTGTGCCAGGAAGAAGAAGAGAGGTGACCCTGTCCCTAGAAACTCTTAATGGGGAAGGCAAGAACTTGGGTTGGTTGCTGTCTGGCAATCTCATGTAACTGATGTAGGGTGGTGGCTTCTGATCTTTACTTAATCCGATTTGATTCTTGTCTAAAAGTCATGGGATCACCCAAGGACCAGACCCCACCAGCACTGATACCATTTTAACTTTTTTTCATGTTCTTTCCTTTGTCTTGTAAAGAGATGACTCACATACCCATGCCTTATAAAATTAGCCCTAACCCTCAACTTGGGGCAGCAGCAGCAGCAGCTCTGACTGCCCGTGGGTCCTATCCCCATGCCCGTGGCAGCAGCAGCTCCCCATGCCAGCAGCAGCTCTGCCTGCCCATAGGTCCTGTCCCCGTGCTCACGGCAGCAGCAGCTCCCCATGCCAGCAGCAGCTCTGACTGCCCATGGGTCCTGTCCCCATGCCCGCGGCAGTAGCAGCGGGGGCAGCAGTAGCGGGGGCAGCAGCAGCACCAGCTCTGACTGCCCATGGGCCCTGTCCCCTTGCTATTCCACACTATTCTCTAAATAAAAGAGCACTACTGCCAGATCTTGAGAGTCCAAGAAATCTTTCTTTCGACTCCTCAGCTCACCGACCCCGCATTGGTCAGCACCACTTTGTGAGCCCTGTGGAGCCAGACTAGCCTGCTTCTGTGAAGAGGTTCTCATTCAGCGTGAGAGGCAGCACATGGGTCAGATAGAAAACCATTGCTGTTTGTTTTCTGCCCAAATCCATTCTCCCTCCACCTTCTTCACTGTTGGCAAAGCTCTGATATTTTCCGTTAAAAGCAGTTTTAAAACTGATGTATAATATCGTGTCTCCCAAGCTTCCATGTGAGCGCATCACCTGGCAGTCAGCAGGTGGGACCCGAGATTCTGTGTCTCTAACAAGCTCCCAGGTGATGTGGATGCTGCTTGGCCATGGACCACACTTCGAGTAGCAGGAGTGTAATTTACACACAGAAAAATGCAGAAACTGTAAGCATACAGCTTGATGGTGACACACCCATGTAGCAACAACCCAGATGAAGCAATGCAACATTACTTGTATCCCAGAAGCTGCCTTGTGCCCCCTCCCAATCACTACTCCATCCCATAATAATAACAAAGGTGACACCTCCCCTGATTTCTAACATTATAGGAGTGTGGCTTGTTTTTGAACTTTATATAGCATATATATAAATATATATTTATATATATTTATTCGGACTGAATGTTTGGGTCCCTCCCAAACCAATATGTTGCCTCTCTAACCCCCAGTGTGGCCGTGTATGAGAAGAGACATCAGAGAGCTCTCCCTCTCCCTCTGCGTCTCCCTCCCTCTCCTCTCCACCTCCCAGCAGCACGCCTAGGAAAGACCATGTGAGAACTAGAGAGAAGGTGGCTGTCTGCAAGCCAGGAAGAGAGTCCTCACTGGAAACCAAACCAGCCAGAACCTTTACCTTGGACTTCCAGCCTCCAGAACTGTGAGAAAACAGGTCTCCATCGTTTAAGCCAGGCAGTCTGTGGTACTTTGTTAAGGCAGCTCGAGCTGACCAACACAGCATGTATTCTTTGAGGTCAAGCTCTGAGCTTGATTAGGCGTCCAACCTCCACAAGGCCGTGTGCAAGGGAAGGCGACGCTCTCCCCAGGCGCAGACCTGGATTGCTCTAAGCCAAGCGTGGGTCTTCCCTCACCCTGGTTAGAGGTCAGTTCAGACGTGAGCCTGTCCTACAATTCCAGCCAATAAGGAAAGTCTGGGGTGGGGGGGGCTTCTGGGAAAGTTTTTCTTGTTTATGAAAAAGATGCACAGAAGAAAACATTCCTTTGTTGCTCTCTGATAGCATTGTTCCTGGAATTGGAGCAGTCATTTGTAACAACGAAGGGAAGTATCTGAGGTCTAAAGTCAACATTCTGAGGGGGGAATATGAAAACAGGACTGGGATGAGGGTGAGATGAGTGAAGCACTTGCCTAGGGTGCAAAAGTTAAGGGGTTGTCAAAAATCTCAGTAATCAAGATAAACAATATTTAATGCAATATTTTTAAAACGAAAGTTAAGGCAAAAAATCCACAAGGAGCAAATATCAAAAATTCTCATAAAGACAGGAGCAGTAACAATGCCATGCTGAACAATAGTGAAGCCTGAGGCAAAAGAAAAAATCGGTAATACTGATCCCATCTTTATTTAAAATTCTGATATTTTGTCCATCGTGAATTTCTGCATTAATTTTCATTTTTTACAATGTTGCATTAAATACTGTTATCTTAATTACTGAATTTTTTTGCATCCCCTTAAATGTTGCACCCTAGGCAAAATTTACCTCCCCTGCCTTCGTCCTAACCCAGAGTGAAAATGAGAACTCTAGAACTGTTTACTTCCAGACTTTTCCTTATGTGGAATAATAAAAGTTCTTATTGTTTAAGTTACTTTTAGTTGGGTTTTCTGTTTCCTCCAGCTCAAAGCATAATAAGAAATATAAGACCAATTAGCTGCAAGTGACAGAAACGTCCTCATATTTCAGAAAGTCCAAAGGATGGTGGGTTCCAGTGAGTTTAATCAGGCCTGCAGCTTTGTTCCCTCCGTAAGGCTCTCTGAAGGTCACCGTTGTATCAAAGAGATGGGTCTGGCCTTTGTCTGGGTTCCTGGCACAGAGCTTCTCAAACCTTGTGATTTCTTGAGTGATAGGAGTGTCTTTATTATTCGTGGGCCCCTTGGAACACACCTGAGTTGATGCTAATGAGATGGTTCAGGGTGGGCCTGGTCAGAAAGACCACCATGTGATTAGAGGGTTGGGGTTTTGACCCGGCCCCACCTCCAAGGATGGGAGGAGAGCTGGAGACTGAGTTCAATCGTGTGGCCAATGTTTAATCAATCGTGCCTACATAAGGAAACCCTGATAAAAACTCTAGATGTTGAAGTTCAAGTTCAGAAGAGCTTCGTAGTTGGGGAACACAGTGATGGGCTGGGAGGATGATGCACCTGATTCCACAGACGCTCCGTGTTTGGGACCTTCCAGACCTTGCCCTGTGCTCCTGATTCGCATCCTTTACAGTGAAACCATAGTCGTAAGGACAGTGCTTTCCTAAGTTCTCTGAGTCATTTTAGCAAGTTATTGAAGCAGAAGGGTGTTGTGGATTTGCAGCCAATTCATCAGAAATGCGAGTGGCTGGGACCTCCCTTGCTGCTAGCATCTAAAGTGGGGGCAGTCTTGTTGGGGACTGTGCCCTTTAACTTGCGGGGTCTGCACTCACTCCAGGTGCGATGTGTGTCTGTGCCTGGGGACTCGTACTGCAGCACACCCGTTGGTGTCAGAACCCTTGGTATCAGAATGGTCAGCTCGCCCCAGTCACAAAGGGGCTGCCAAGAGCAAGATGCCTGCTAGTTTATTTTCAGCAAGTAAGGGGGAAAAACTTATCCCCCAAAACAGATGATCTTCCCTCCAATCTTATTGTGCCCACTGCTGTCATCCTAGACCTAAGATAGTCACCAGGAGAATGTCATATATTGGTTGGTCTAAGCCCAGATTCTCAAATCAGTCACTGCCGTGGGGTCACTGTGATTGGTTTAGATTAATCAGTCTTCCCTCCTGCCCCCAAGGGTTGAAAAGGGGGCCATCATCCCTCAGCCCACATAAGCTATTTTTCTGAGGAGTGGTAAATAGTTAAACAAAGTTGAGGCTCTGTTAGGAAAGAGAAGGGATGAATAATGGATGTTAGGGAGACCACCGACAGTACAGCACCATATAGAAAAGGCCTTTGATTTGAATCCCACCTTCAATTTTTCCCAGCTGTGGGAACAGACACTGAGTCTATTTTCTTATCTGTAAAAAGGAGTTAACAGTGTCCACCTGAGTGAGTGTTTGTAATATGAACATTAATCAAAAATGTATAGTGTGGGGCATATGGTAGGTGATAACTAAACACATAGCACCCGGTACGTAGGAGGTGCATGATCATGTGCACAGTGTCTGACACGCATCATTCCTTCGTCCGGCCTCCCTCAGACTCTGAGCTCTCCGGGGCCGCGTGCCGCCCTCTCACCTTGGATTGCCTCAGAGAGTGCCCGGCGCAGGGTGAGCAGTTAATAGATGTTTGTGAAATGAGTGGACAGGAGAACATTCTTCTGAGTAACTGCAACCCTTTCCTTCTCCCTACTCTGAGGAATTATGCAGCTGTCCGTGTAGCTCGCTCTTGCTTGCACACTGGGAAAACGTCAGCAAGCCAAACTTTACTCTCAAGTAGAATAACTCTTCAGCCGTCACAGTCCACACCTCTGTGCCCTTCTTTTACCCCATCTTGATTTTCTATCCCTGTTTTCCTTGGGCCTGAATCTCTACCTCTATTTTTGTTTTTGTTTTCCGAGGAGCATTCTGTGGTAAGTGTCGTTGCTGTAAGTCACTTTTCTTGAAAGAGATAAGGCAAAACCAAACAAGTAGACAAACCAAATCCTAGCTTTAAAAAAAGCCACTGAAGGGGCCAGCCCCGTGGCCGAGTGGTTAAGTTCACGCACTCCGCTACAGCGGCTCAGGTTTTCTCTGGTTCGGATCCCGGGCGCACACATGGCACCGCTCATCAGGCCACGTTGAGGTGGTGTCCCACGTACTACAACTACAAGGACGCACAACTAAAATATACAACTATATACTGGGGGGATTTGGGGAGAAAAAGCAGAAAGAAAAAAAAAAGCCACCGAAGACATAGCAAGGCCTTTCTGCCATTATTAAGCGAATTCTTTCCCAGGCTTGCCTGAGGAGCACCCAGGCTTCACATTGGGTTTTGTTCCAAGGGGTTGGGGGTGCCAAGGGGAATCCTGAGGCCTGAAAGGCGCCCAGGCAGAAATGCTTCATTTAGAGGCAAGCCCACATTGCGCAGCCGGCAACGCGAGCTGAACGCCTCCCGGCTTCCAGGGGCAAATGAAAGACATTCCCCCGGAGCTTCCCTTTCAAGCTCTCGCAGCTGGAAGGGCGGGAGAGCCAAGTTCCGCCCTCGTCAATGCAGGGTGTCACTCGGATGCCAGGATCTGCTGATCTATTAGCCAAACATCCAACGTGAGAAAAAGGCCCATCACGCATCTTTTTGCTTATCCATCATTAAACGCTCCATTTAACGCAAAAGAACCTGACTTTCCCTTTTTCTCTTTTGCCCTTGCTTAAGCAGAATACCTCTACTAAGAGACAAAAAAAAAAAAAATCACAAAGAGAAGTAAAAGAAAGAAACACGGTCTCTGAGCAGACCCCTCGTTTGAAATTCCACCCCTGAGGCTGTTTGTGTTTCCTCGGATCTGAGAACAGGAAGAGAACCTCGGGGTCCTCTAGCATCACCCCCTTACTTTACAGATTGAGAAGCAGAGGCCTGGAGACGTAAAGTGACTCACCGAGGTTCCACAACTGGGGAAGGACGCGGGCAGGACTGGACCCACACCACCTGACTCCTGCTCCAGCCTGGACTCACTGCACCATAGCCTTTCCCATCAGACCGCGTTCACAGACTCTTACAAGAGCTCTAATAATTCATGAAGGCGATGCCCTTGCAGAAGGACAAGCTGTGGAGAGGCCCCACTGCCTCTGTCCCCTTTTAAACCAACAGCCCAAATAGTGAAAGCCAAGAGCCCAGCTTATTTTCTTGCCACTCAGAATAAAATGATTTACAGGCAGACATTCCCGAACTCACAAGTGAGCTGTGTTCCAACAGCGTGTTTGGAATTTGCTGTTTAGAACGCAGGATGTGTTTTCTTCCCCAGAAATCACAGGGTGCAGTATGGTTGGAACCCCAGGCCAGGTCACTAAGGTCGACTTACCCAATAAGTAACCACCGTGCAGTTGAAGGAAACTTTCATCATGTTGTTTCCATGCAAATGCGCGTTCCAAGTCTCCAGTGGGAATAGTGGAAACACAGCCAGCGCCCAGGCCCCAGCAGAGGGATGTCCCTCCCAGGGAAGAGATAGGAAGCTCAACAGAACCAGGCACTGGGCACGGGCTTTGGATGGAGATGGAACTGGTTTCAAGTCACCTCTGCTGGTTAATAGCTGGGGCTAGTTCCTTAACCTCTCTGAAACTCTGCAAAATGAGGGTGATTATAACACCTCACAGGTAAGTTATAAGGACAAAAAAAGACAATGCACAAAAGGACCCGTTCAAGTGTCGTGTGTGTATAACCAGCACCATTTCTCACGGTGATTGCTTGTGGGAAGGGAAGGGTGGGCTCTGGCCGTTTAGAGAGCTGGGATGCTCCACTTGGGGAGGCAGGTACTGGAGCGGGTAAGGCTCCTGCCCTAGCCAATAGGCGGGAGGCCGTGAGGAGGCCCTGGGTTCTGAGCCCCCATCCCTGCCCCTTGGGCAGTAGCAGTGGCAGCAGTTGTGGTTTCACCCCTGGCAAGAGGAACCAGGCACCGGGTGGGGCCCACAGTGGCTGTTCCGGTAACCCTGTTATTGAAAGTGCTGGACCCAGCAGCCAGCAATCGTAAAGCAGACCGCCCGCCCTCCGCAATCATCTTTCCCCATCCCCAGGGACTATCCCCAAATCCCCCATCTTGCTTCTGGGCCCTTTCAAGTCTCATTTCACTGACTAAAAATGTCCCAGCCAGAGTCATAAACTAAACTGTGTTAGATTTTAAGTTTCTGTCCCTCCCTCCCACAAGCTGATGCCTACTTCTAGCTCAGAAGCGGCCGTGGGAGGGGTGAGTGTCTCTGTGGTTGGCTTCTTCTCTGTCCTGGCTCCGCCCCGAGACCCCATACTCATGAGCCGGGTTTAGACCTGCTGAGGTCAGGCCCACAGGGAGAGGACAGAGCATGCGCCTGGCACGGGGTCCTCTGGGTGTCTGATGCACGGGCGTCAGCTCTGTCCTGGGCCTATGGCTCCAGAGTGGACCCTCAAAGCCTCTCACACTTGTCTTGAGGGGAAAGGGAAGTGCCAGAACCTTTCCCCAAGGGCATGGCGCCTGACTGTCCAGTTGGCCCAGAACTGTGGGATTTCCCAGGATGAAGGGCTTTCCGCGCTAAAACCAGGATAGCCCCAGGCAAACCAGAAGAAACTGTCACCTCATCGTGCTGCCCAGCTCCCTCCAGAGAAACCACTGTCTCATGACCCCAGCCTGGGGTGACCAGCGGGCCAGCTTTGTCCGCTCTTAGCAGGTCCTGCAGAGAGCGTCTGCCTCGCGCTAGGCTGTAGATTCTTGGCATCTTCTAAATGGCTCTCTTTGACACCTCTGCCAAAACTGAAACCCATCCTCAACTATGGACTAGAGGAACTTCCAGTGCCATGGCGAACCCTGAGCTGGACGGTCCCACCGGGAGCTTAAGGACATCTTGTCAGGGTCCTCAAGAGTGAACCTGTGCGGCTTAGTGTAGGCTGCGGCCCAGGGTTCAAATCTTAGCTCCTCCTTTCATTACCTTGGGCTGTGTTTTCCTGAGCAGATTATTTAGCTCCTCTGTGCCTCACTTCCCTCACATGTGAAATAGGTTGATAAGGTACCTACCTCATGGAACTACCCAGAGGATTACAAAAGTTAACTCATGTAACATAGTGTCGGAACCTAGTAGCTGCACAGGTTAGCACAGGTTAATAAATGTTAGCCGCTATCAACATTATTATAAGAAGCTAGGATTGTGGAATAAAAACTTTAATAAGTTTCTAATTTATTGCAGGAATATTCCCTTAAGTTATTTTCTCAATTTTACAGCAAATTAATGAGTCAGTGTTGCAAAGGCGCCAGGGGCAGGGCGTCCACTCCCACACGGCCGCTGGAGTGGAGGTTTACAGTCTCTCTGGAAGGTCATTTGGCAATCGGTTTCAAAAGCCCTGAACATGCCTTTGACCCAGCAATTCCACTTCTAGGAATCGTTTCTGAGGAAATAATTGGAGAACTGGCTAAAGATTAATGTGCAAGATTATTCATTGCAGTATACTTAAACCAGGAAAAGATTGGAAACAATCTAAATGTCTTAAAATAAGAGATTGATTAAATTTGGGTTCATGCATACAATGGAATACCATGCAGCTATGAAAATGATATCATAAATCTATATTTATTAATATGGAAGGATGTTCATGATATGTGTAGTGTACATAAGTATAGAATATACATTTCAAAATAATGTATATTCCACGATTTTTCCGAGCATAGGGATTATGACAATCTAGCTGAAATGAAAATGTGCATATAATTTTATATCTTGCTTTTTTTGCTTACATTATGTGAGAACTATTTTGAACAAAGCTTCCATAAACTTTAAGAAGAATAATAACCATCAAGCTGATGTTTCATGATTTAGATAACCAGCCATTTACTGTCTGAGCAGGTTATTCCAAATAGGTTTTTTTAAGAAAATATTATTAACATCTTTGTGCATAATAATTTTTTTTTCATTTTTAGGAGTATTTCCTTAAGATTAACACCCCAAAGTCAAGTTACTAGGTCAAAGTATGGGAATGTGTGTGTGTTTGAGGGGGATATAAATATTTTTAAGGCTTTCAATACATGCTGCTTTCCAGCTCACATCAAGACTTGGTCTGGAGTCGCTGCTTATCCACTTTTCTCTGCGAAGAAGGAGCATTCCCCTGCTCATGTGATGCCTTTCACGGGTTCCCTGTCCCCACCGAACAGATCGTCCTGAGAGCACGTGATCCTGTTATGGTGAAGTCTGGTGGCTCTGGATGAAACTGGGCACCAAATCACCGGAGATACAGAAGCAAGTGTTCCACGGGGCCAAAACCCTCACACATACTTAACAATACACCGGTCCACGTGGCAGAAGAGGGATTTGATTACGCAACATGTAACAATACAATGTTTCGGCGATTTTTAAATGCGTTTGAATGGCTCTTGAGAGTGCTTTTATTTCTGATTAACGTTGTATATTCTTTCAGAATTATTGATTATACAAAATTCAAATGTATCAAGAAAGAAGCATCTTAGTGGGAGCTTCAGATAAAAACTAAAAGATAAAAGCACTAGAAGAAACTCCAAAATGTCAAAAAGTCTTTGTTCTACCACAACAGATGCTAAAAAAAATCTGATGGACAAAAGCATGAAATCAAGGAAAAGAATCACATAGAAAAATCACAATTAAGAAAATATAAATAATGACAAAAGAAGAGAGAAAGATTATAAGAACCAGATAGTACCAAAAGCAGTACTTCATTAAGAGGAAAAGATACACTTTGAGCATAAATAAATTGAATACCCAATCTAATGAAGAAGAGTGAATCACGTGAGTCTATTGAAAACAGGCTTGTATTCTTGGTGACTGGATCGCCAAATGCTGACATCAACGAGGGTAACATGGACTCATCATAGGCCGCTCCTGCCAGGACACCAGCCAAGAAAGGTAGAGAAAAACGTGTTACAGTGGTGTATCCGATAGTTAACCACACAAACACTATGTGATTTTTCTGCTTTTTTGCAATGTTTGTATTTCTCAGCCTTTTAAAATTTGTAATTTGTTGCGATTTCCCTTAAATTAATATTCACACGTACGCCTAATCTTGTCTCATAATTTGATATCCTTTTTCTTAGAAGGAGTCCCAGTTTGTATCAGCCTCAGGTCCCCAGAAACCTGGATCTGCCCCTGCTGTGAACATAAGCGCCTGCAAACATTCTTAGAGAAGGTTCCACACCTAGTTCAGCTTGTCTCCGTCACCCTACCTGGCGTGTTTTGTAACGAGAAGTCTTACCACTGCCAACACACCTTTGGGAAAGATTACACGATGCCAGAAAAACTCTCTCTGCAGGTTCTGTAGGTGAAAAAATGGGTCAAGTCCCTGAAGCTTTCGACATTCAACACTCAAACATTTCTGAGCATCTACTACCTACGCCAGGCACTGGGGACACAGATGCATAATAGGACACTAGTGAGAGAAATAGATGCACCAACAAGAAATCAGTTTGTGACCCAGCTCCACCCAGCAGGGTGCAATCATAAAGCGAGTCTCTTCTTTCAGCTGCTTCTTTTCAACGTGGCTCCGGGATTCGCTTCCTTCCCCTCCGCTGCCTGATGCCTTAGGCAGGCATCACACACAGGTCCCTTTAAGTCACAAGAACAGGAGTTGTTCAACAGTCTGGTCTGGATAATAAGCAAAATGCTCAATTTCGTTTACATGAAAGTGTCTCCTTCCTCCAGTGGCGGAGGGTGTGGGTGTGGTCATCTCCTCCTGCACCCTCCCTTCTTCCATCTCCTGCTCACTAGCTGGGTTACGGTTACGGATGAGAAGTGGGGGATGAAGGGAAGGGGAAAGGAACAAGGATAGAGGAGAGAAAGGCCCTTATTTGATTGCTTCAGTAGTGACCTGACGTTGGGGCTCAATAGCTAACTTCTGTTTGGGGCACTGCTGTAGGTTTCCTGGAGAAGCCGCAAGATTTCTGCTGTAAAGCTTCCAACCAGGGTTGCCAGATAGAGTGCAGAATGCCCAGCTAAATTTGAAGCTCAGATAAACAATAAATAAATTTTTAGTATATCTCAAATACTTTGTGTGCCATAGTTATACCAAAAACTTATCCATTGCTCATCTGAAATTGAAATTGAAATGGCCGTCTTGTATTTTGTATTCATTAAATCTGGCAACCCCATCCCAGCTACAATTTTCGTTACGAGGTTGGGGTGTGTGTGCTGGAGAGGTGGATTGTGGTAGCCCTTCAGCCTCTGGCTTCCCAGGGTCTATCTCTCTGTGGGGTCCCTTCAGCCTACGGCTTTCCAGGGTCCGTCTCTCTGCTGGGTCCCTTTGCCTCTGGCTTTCCAGGGGTCCATCTCTCTGTGAGGTCCCTTCAGCCTCTGGCTTTCCAGGGTCCATCTCTCTTCTGGGTCCCTTTGCCTCTGACTTTCCAGGGGTCCATCTCTCTGTGGGGTCCCTTCAGCCTCTGGCTTTCCAGGGTCCATCTCTCTGTGGGGTCCCTTCAGCCTCTGGCTTTCCAGGGGTCCATCTCTCTGCTGGGGCCCTTTGCCCCCACCCCCAACCCCCGCAGCCCTTGTGGATGGGGTTCCTTTCGAGGAGGCTCCGGGCGGTCTCCTCACCTCGCGACCCACATTTGGTCCACGGGAATCAAGCAACTTTCCCTCTGGGACAGGGCAGCGTTGGCGCAGCACCACCCTGACTGCTCAGACCAGTCCTGATGTTTCCCCCAAACATTTAAAGGCACAAAGAAAGCTCCCCTGAAGCTCTTCTAGCTCACCTTGAGGTGCGGTGGTGCACCTTTCTCCCCTCCCCAGGGAAGGGCACTTGGCGTGGGAACACACAGCCCTCAGTCAACCCTCTCCACAGAAACCCCGCTGACCTGTTGAAAGGCTGGGACTGGGAAAGGGCTAATGCAGATGGAGGAGTGTCCCACTTTCTGAGCTTGTCCTGCGTGGAGTCTCAGCACCTTGTGTAGATGGGGGGGCTTCTTGACACTGACTATTTTGTTCTCTGCCTTTGAGGCTTCTGCTGAAATTTCTAGATAACAGGAAAAGTCTCTTTTAACATCCAGTTATATATATTCTTTTCTTATGAAAGAAGTCCAAATGGGGCACAATGGGAGCTGTGGGAAGAGCATATTTAGCTGGGTCTGAGGCAATCAGGAAGGGCTTCAAGGAGGAGGAGCCACCTAGCAGGGTCTCACCCAGTGCCGCTCAAACTTTGAAGTGCCTATGATTCCCTGGGATTGAATTAAAACACAGATTTGGCTTCAGTGGATCTGGGTTGGCCTGAGCTTCTGCATTTCCCAAGGCCTCAGCTGATGTCCTCACATGCACTTTGAGCAGAGAGGGTCTGGAAGGACATGTGGGAGGTGCTCTGGGCCTTTGAGGAAGGTGGAAGGAGGTGGGCACTGCAGGGGAGGGGCTCAGGGCCTCGCAGCACTGCCCTTGTGGGTTCAGCCTGTGGGTGAGGGGCTAAAAGGGACCACAGCACGCTGGTGGACGGGGATGGGAAGTTGACAGTAGATGAAGTTCCAGAAGGGTCCTACTATGCCTGTCAAAATTAGAACAGGAAAAGCAGGCTGTGTGGGTTCCATTTGTGTCAGATCTTGTAAAAAAAACACTTTATGAGCTAGCCTACATAATTGCATTTCACAAAGGCGTGTGAACATTGATTACTCAGTGAATCTGATGGCTTGACTCAAAATGCCCTAGACAGACGCATCCAAATCTTACTCTGCACAATGGCCAGCTGGCACTGGCTCCCTGTAGTTCCCACAACTCTGTGTGTTCTCTCAACACACACAGGAGGTGTGAGTCACCTGATAAAGGTTTACTGTCCCAGTGTAACATCTAGTAGAAGGTCAACAGATCATGTAGCCTAACTTTGACCATGGGAGGCAGAATGTCAGCCCCTCAAAGATGTCCATGCCCTGACCCTCAGAACCTACGAATGTTACCTTACTCAGCAAAGGGACTTTGCAGACGTGGTTAAGTTACGGACTTTGAGATGAGGAGATTATCCTTTGGTTATCTGGGTGAGCCCACCCTAATCACATGAGTCCTTAAAAATGGAGAGCCATTCCCAGCTGTGGTCAGAGGGAGAGATGTGACAAAGGAAGAAAGACCAGGGAGATGGCAGCGTGAGGAGGAGCCCTGTTGCTGGTTCTGAGACGTAGGGGGCTATGCACAAGAACCAGAGAGAGGCCTCTAGTCACAAAGGATAACCCCCAGCTGACAGCCAGTGAGGAAATGGAGACTTCAGTCCTACAGCCTCCAGGAATGGCATTCTGCCAACTGCATGAACAAGAAAATGGATCCTCCCCTCAAGTCTCCAGAAAAGAACAGGACTCTGCGGCCATGTGGGGACCCATGTCAGGCTCTGACCCACAGAGCTGTATGGTCATAAATTCTGTTGTTTGAAGCTGCTAAATTTGTGACAGCAGCAATAGAAAACTAATACCCCGCCAGGAATGACTTCCCCTTCCTTGTTAGTGGAAGGCCCGTGCCTGATGCCGAAAGCTAACTTCCTGAAGTTGTCACACCCAGATGCTGAGAGCTTCCCCAGAAGCTGCTCTTTTCTGAGAACAATGAGTTGCTTGCAAACCTGAGAGAACAGGATGACAAATCCACTTCGCAAACAGCCCTGAGTCTGATAGGCATGCCCCAGACGGCAAGGGGGTCCTGGAATACCTACCTTTATTCTCCGTGGCTCCCTGGCTGGCTCTTTTGGCTTTCCAACTTTGTCCAGAAAGCCATCTCAACTCTTCCTATAGAGAAAAGCTGTCTGGCCAGAGCACGTGGAGTCACCGCCTTCCTCCCTCAGTGGTTTCAGAGACGAGCCACTGCCCAGATATCTCACTGGCACCTTCACTAGGCCCTCGGGCAATGAGAGCAGGAAGGGATTTGGAGCCTGTCCATGTCATTTCACGTGGAAGGAAGAAGGGAGGGGAAAAAGGAAACTGAGGCCAACTGCCCGAGAATCCCTCTTCTGGGGTGGGCCTGGCTGACAGGATCGCAAGGGACGTGGTGACATCGAAATGAAGAAGGCGAGGAGAGTTGAGAGGAAGGAAATTGGCCCCAGTCAGCCAAGAGGGCATCCCCGAGGGCTCACGAAGCCGTTAGAGCCTCTATTCCCACTGGGTCAGAGAGACGGGTGCCTGAGAGTCAAGCAGTCGAGATGGGGGCGCTGGAACTGGCACTTCAGTCTGCTTCTGTCACCTCCCAGCAAGGGACCAGGCAACCAAGGTCACACACCAGATAAACAGAGTTTCTGGACCTCAAACTGAGCACACATCATTAGGCCAAAATAGTCACCGTCTTCCACGAGTCATAAACGTGTGTTCCAAGTTATTAACTGAACACGCTGCTTCTATGTGTAAAGATTGTTTTCTGAAGGTTAACATCTAAACAAATCAATGAAAGTCAACCCATTAATTTTTTCAGTAAATGAGAAAATTCAACTTTCTTTCTTTCTCTTCTCTCTCTTCATTTAAAACATGCTTTCTAGTCTGTTTGTGAGCTGAAATTTCAAAGCATTAGATAGCTGTCTACTTTTCCCTTTTGGGCTGACAACGGGAGGCTTGCTACTTCGTGGGGATTTACACACTTTGTGGGAGGTCTGATTGCCCCTATGGCAGAGTAAAAAGCAGCGGAGGGGGAGGCCGCTTTGGCTGGGAGTCAGAGAAGCCTTGACACTGGGGTTTGTGGGGCTCCAAAGGGCCTCAGCCACATAGACCTCCCTGCCCTGCTGTGCCCACTGCAGCTCCTGTTAGGAGCCGCCCGCACCCCCAAAAGACTGTCCTTGGTTGCTGAACTATTCAAGTGATGACTTCAACAAAGAGTCATTGATTGTCTACAGTGGGCTGGGTATGAGAGTTTGACAAGAGGGGCTCTTCACCTTAACCCTTATCCCTATTGGCTCTTGACACTACCCCCGGACCCCAATTCTACTATACCTTCCAGCCTGACATAAGAAGCGGCTTCTCCTAGCCTCTGACCTCTTCTTTCTTCCAGGGTCTTTTTTTTTTTTTTTTTTTTTGAGGAAGATTAGCCCTGAGCTAACATCTGCTGCCACTCCTCCTCTTTTTGCTGAGGAAGGCTGGCCCTGAGCTAACATCTGTGCCCTTCTTCCTCCACTTTATATGTGGGATGCCTACCACAGCATGGCTTGTCAAGTGGTGCTATGTCCGTACCCGAGACCCGAACCGGCGAACCCCGGGCCGCCAAAGCGGAACGTGTGCACTTAACCACTGTGCCACCGGGCCTGCCCTCCAGGGTCTATTTTGATCCTCCTCCTTGGCTCAGTAAAGGCATGGAGAATTCCAGACCAGTCTTACAGGCAGTCACCCCCCCCCCCCCCCCCCCCCCCGGCCTCAGCCTCAGGGCCAGGGCAGGATGCTGGCCTACTAACAAAGCGCTCGGAGCTTCCGTCCAGGTTCTACAGGGATGGCAGCAGACGGCGCTCTCCCTGGGGGACTGAGTCCAAACACCTGTTCCCTGGCTCAGCAGAAGCTCTCTGTCCCAGCCCTACAGTGGCAGCCCTGACTTTCCATCCCTAGGGGGTCCCCTGACAGCGAGCAGGGCTGCCCATCTACCCTGAAGTGCATTCCAGCCCCTGCAAAGCCAGTTTCCGCCACTCCGTGATGATTAACGCTGAAGCTCTCTTTCCACTCTGTGAAATGCCTTTTTGTGCAGTGTGTTCAGAGAAAGGGCTCTGCCCTCTGCAGTGGATCCGTGCGGAAATGTGGGGAAATGGCCGCGTGTTTATTTATGTCATCCATTGTTAGCTAAGAATATCCAGGTGTTCTAATAATGGAGGTACGAACAAAGGAAGAAGTGTTGGATGGTAGAGAGGATGCTGGGCTCCGGATCAGGAAAACAAGCCCACGGGCCAAGCTAAGTGGCCTCAGCAAGTCTCCTCTAGTCTGGCCACCTAGTTTCTTCCTCCAGGGAAAAAAATGGGCCTACCAGTACTTGCTCTGCCCACCTCAAACGGATGTAATGGGAATCCAATGAGAGGATGTATGTGCATCCTGTGTTCTCGCAGGCACCAGCAGCCAGAAGGACAGATGAATCCCCATTAACAGATGTCACGGCTCATGCCTCCCACCTGCTGACATGGCCTGCAGCACTCCTCCACAGTAAGCCTCACCAGAGGTGTTTTTGGGAACTCCTGGGAGTGTCTTGGGAGAAACCCCACGTAAGCTTCTCTCTCAAGTCGCTGCCTGAGAGACCCTCTGTGCAACTACCTCTACCCCCAGGGGAAGCTGAATGGCAGGGTTCTTAAAGCTGCTGCAAAAACCAAGAGGTGTCAAAATGATCTGGCCCCTCTCAGACCCCTTCCCCGCCCGGCAGAATGACACTGGGAGACTGGGAGTGCTGCCAACCCCCCAGACATGCCCAGGAATCCCGGGATGCCCGAGCTTCAGGTTAGGCTCAGGGGAACATTGCTACATGGGGTGGCGGGGTGAGGGGGGCACCAGCGTCAGGCCCTGGGCTGCGGTCTTACATATGTTCCCACTGAATCCGTAGAGATGGCCCCAGAGATGGTGTTGTCCCTGTCCTCATTTCACCAAGGTCCTTCAGCTGGTAGTAGTAGATGGTAGAGCCATGTGGTGAAGGCTTGTCATTTTAGCTGCTTCATGTATGGATATACTATTGTATGCTTTCTTCCAGAAGTTTTGTAGTTTTCAATCTTGCATTTAGGTCAGTGGTCCAACTTGACTTACTCTCCGTATATGGTGCAAGGTGAGAACCACGGTTCTTTTCCTTAGCGTATGGATGTCCGATTGTGGCCATACTTCTCACTTGGGAGGAACGTCAGGATAAGTGGCAGGATGGTTCCACCTCCCACTGTGGAAACCAAGCTGAAAGGGAAGATATTCCCCCCTCCTACTCTCTGGTTGCTCAAAATTTGACCCTTGAGGGAGACAAGCCAAGGCACAAGGTCAGTTAGGGACTATATGAGGTGGCCCAGTCGTGCAGTGACAAGTTCTCCACACCCCCCAAGTCGGCGCCTCCTGCCTCCCACCTCCCACCTCCCGAGGCAGCTTCTTGACCAGCCTCGTCTCCTGGGTCCTGCCCCAGCCAGCGCCTTCCACCACTCGGGGCCTCTGTGAATTACCCATTGCTCCCCACATAAATTCCTCTTATGCTTAAGTTAACCAGAAAGTTTCTATTTGCGACCAAATTCCTGCTGCTACAAGGCAAATTCAAACCCACATATCTCTTCCTGAAAAACCCACGTGCTTTCTAAAATACCATTCATGGTGCGCTGTGAAAGCTCATGTACATCTAAGACACAATTATTATGATGATGCATTAAGTTAAACAATATCCTTGTGAAATAAGTGGCAGGATGGTGGTAATTCTGGAAGAAAGTAGGCTCAAACCATCAAGGTCAAATGCTCTAAATCTCCGTACTTACAGAGAGGTTCAAAAGGAAAGGAGCTACTCAAGTCAGGAAAACAACAGTGTAAATGGGAAGCATCCAGCTGGGTATCGGGATTCCACCACCTGTTCTCCAAATAACTGAATGCCGTTGTGATTTTTTAAAAATTCCTTCATGGTTTATGTATGGTCACAGTCACGGAACCTAGAATTTTAAAGCCAGAAATCACCTTAAAAATTGTCTACTGTACTCACCACATTTTATTTTTCATTTTTTATTCATTTATTTATTTTTTCAGGAAGATTAGCCCTGAGCTAGCATCTGCCACCCATCCTCCTCTTTTTGCCGAGAAAGACTGGCCTTGAGCTAACATCCGGGCCCATCTTCCTCTACTTTATGTGGGACACCTGCCACAGCATGGCCTGACAAGCGGTTCATAGGTCGCACCCAGGATCCGAACCCTGGTCTGCCAAAGCGGAACGTGTGAACTTAACCACTGTGCCACCGGCCTGGCCCCATACTCATCTCACTTTATAGATAAGGAAACTGGTACCAAGTTAGATTGAAAGACTTTTCTAACATCACATGCCAAGGTAGTGACAGAACCAGAACTGGAGGGAGGTTTTCTTCCACATTGACACATGGGAAAGGACAATGAAATAGTTCAAAAATTCAGAGGGAAACCCCTCTACACAGTGGGAAACTAGATTATTAGTTTAATTATCTAATAAATCAAATTACACACTTTCTCTAGTCTTTTTGTCCCTGTGAAGTCACAGGTTCATTCTGAGAACGATGTCCCGGGATGTGCCTGCTCTTTCCTCTGTTCCTATTGAGGAACCATCCAGGTCAACCTCACCGCCCGCAGTCCCCTGGAGTGTCCTGGGGCCCACACTCAAGTGAATGAAGCATTTCAGACAGCCAGGGTGCCTCTGGAGTTCTTCTTGGAAGTGTGCATTATCCCGCAATCACACAGGCTTTCTCACATGTATTCCTGCAGAAGAGCGCTACGCTCTGGTGGCATCTTCGCACTGTGGCACTATGGTGTTACCTTACAGAAACCATTCAGATTAGCTCCCAGACAAAAAGGATGCTGAAGAAATGCACCAGAAGACCCATGGTTCTTGAAGTTAGAGGACGTCCTAGACAGCACTGACCCGGCCTCCCTTTCACGGAGGAGCCACCCCTCCAGCAGACCCTCCACAACCACCTGAGCTTCCTGTGGGCCAAGATGGGAGGCCACCCACCTGGTGCGGTGTGATGCAAATCTTAGGAAGAATGAGGTCACTCAGTCTGTAGTGATGTGGAAAGTTCTCCAAGATTCACTGGGGGAAAAAAAGCAAGTGTGATCATTTGATCACATTTGTGTAAAAATAAACATTTGGGATGCGGCAAAATGCACAGAGACAACTTCTGAAGAGACACGTAAAAGCCTGAACAGCATCTGCTCCCGAGGAGTGGGACTGGGATAGCAAGAAGGGAGACTTCACCTTTCACTTAAAATGACTCTGTAATGTTTACAGGAATAGCAACAAAAGCTAGGAGCACGTGTTACCTTTATAATAAGAAATAGAAACTACTTTTTAAAAAATCCAGTTTCCAGGGCATTATCCCCGGATCTGGGGTGGGTGGGGCGTGGAGATTCTCCTGTGTGGCCAGAGTTGAGAAACACTGGGTTAAGGCATTAAGTTCCCATTAATGTATTAAGGAGGAGAGGCGGTGTGTTTTGGTGTTATCTCAGTATGAGTCACTCTATCAGATTAGCTCCTGGGGAAAAAAGATGCTGACAAAATTCAGCAGAAGACCTGTGTGGTGTGTCTCATGGGACAGAAGTGAGTTGCTCAAGGAGGGTGTCCCAGGGGCAGCCAGAGGGCACTGGGGTTGATGCCTGTTTTAGTCAGCTCAGCTGCCACAACAGAATACACAGACTACACAGCTTAAACAACAGAAACGTATCTTCTCACACTCTGGAGGCTGCAAGTCCCAGATCAAGGGCCTGCAGTGTTCAGTTTCTGGTGACAGCTCTCCTCCTGGCTTGTAGAAGAAGAATGCTGCGTCTTCACGTGGCCTTTCCTTTGAGTGTGCATGGAGAGAGACAGCAAGGTCTCTTGTGTCTCTTCTCATAAGGCCACTAATCTTATGGGATCAGGGCCCCACTCTTATGACTTCATCGTGCCTTAATTACCTCCTTAGGGGCCCCATCTCCAAATACAGTCACACTGGGGATCAGGCCTTCAACATATGAATCTGGGAGGGACACACAAACATTCAGTCCATAACAATGCCCAAGAAGTGGAAAAGAGAGACAGGGAAGACAGGCCAGCCACAGGGTCAGGCTCAGAGGCCTCACTTTGTCCCCAGAGCCAGCCCTGTTCTTCTGCTCTCCCTACCACCAAGAAAGGACTTGTAACTTCACAACCCACAGGCAATTAGGATATTTGTTTCATTTGGAAGCCCCCAAATTATGTTTAAAAATAATTCTGGATTTCTTAGGAAAGACAGATTGGGAGAAAACATCTGGAATGAAATAAACCCACAGACCATTTATGCAGACCAAAAGAGAAAGAAAAAAAAACCCGTTTCAAATTACGCTGTTCTTAATGATGCCAGGAAAGATGTGACTGAGGAGAGAGTGGACGGGAACAAACTTCTAAATGATTGTTGGAGAAGGTGGAGGAAACCAGTGCGGGTGGGTCTGGGAGCACTTTGCTCTCACATTATAGAAGGAAAGAAGTTTCATTTCAGTAACTTTGAGTCTTTCTCAAAAAAGTAACTTTTGTGTGTGGTTCTAAATTACAGACTTGAGTCAACTCTGAGGATCTTCACACAAGATTGGTATCCAAGTTCCCCTCCTCCCAGCAGACCTGGCTACTCAGTCTGTCCCGCTCCCACTGATGCTGGCTGTCCTCCAAGAGTAAGTAGGTTTTCGGTAGACGTTGTTCCCAACGGCAGTGTTGGAGAGTGACATTGTGATATAATAAATATACATTTGGTCTTTGCCCCGGTTCCTGGTACAAGAGCTTCTAAAATCCTTGGAATCTCTTGAGTGATGAGGGTGCCTTTGCTATACTAATGAGATGACTCTTGGCTGGGGGGCTCCTAGACAGCTGCAAGATGGAGGCCTGAAAAACAACCATGTGATTAGAAGTTTGGAAATTTCAGCCCCATCCTTGGACCTCTAGGGAGGGGAGAAGGGCTGGAGATTAAGTTAATCATCAATGGTCAGTGATTTAGTCAGTCATGCCTACATGAAGAAACCTTCATAAATGCCCCTAAATCACAAGGTGCAGAGAGCTTCTGGGCTAGTGAACACATGGAGGTGCTGGGAAGGTGGCATGCCCAGAGAGGGCATGGGAGCTCCACGCCTCACACCACGCCTTATCCTGTGCATCTCTTCCATTCGGCTGGTCCCAAGTTGTAACCTTTATAATAAACCACTAACAGTAAGTAAACTATTTTCCTGAGTTCTATGACCCATTCTAGCAAGTTATCGATGGAGTTGTGGGAACGCCCTATTTATAGCCGATCAGCCAGAAGTATAGGAGGCTGGTGACTTGCAAACGGCATCTGAAGCGAGGGGACTGAGCCCTTAACCTGTGGGGTCTGACACTAACTCCAGGTTGTTAGTGTCCGAATTGAGTTAAATTGTAGGACACCCAACTGGTGTCCGGAGAGGTGGAGAGTAGGTTGGTGTTGGGGAAAAACACACACATTTGGTGTCAGAAGCGCTGGAACGTAAACACAGCCTATAGTGCTTCTGCATGTCCAACGTACTGAATTGACAAGGGACTGACCTCTGCAAGAACTCTTCCAGAAGGACTGATGAAGGATCCCCAAAGTAACAAAGGCAATTCCTCGCTGCAGATCGGCTTATCTCGGGTGGGGACAGACCTTCACTGAGAACCCGCTGTCTTAATGGTCTGTGTCGATTCCTTTAGGAGGGAAGACAGCAGGAGGGAACTAGCATTGCGCAGCGTCTGTTAGGGACCTTGGAGACGTTATGTCTCATATTCTCGATCAGCTCTTTGAGGTTGTTACTATCCTGCACATTTCACAGATACTGAAGTTGAGTCCCAAAGAGTCTGGACTCCAGAATCAAGCAGATCCAGCTCCTCCAGCCACTAGGTGCGACTTTTGGCAAGTTACTTAACTCTCTCTGTCTCAGGCTCCTCATCTGTAAATGGGGGAATAATGAAATCTCCTTCATTAGGTAACTAATGGATTGGAATAATATATTATAAGGTGTTTAGCAGAGATATAAGTGGTAAGTGATTCATAAATATTAGGTATCATTATTATCGTTATGATAAAAAAAAAGGTTAAAGAAGTTGCTCAAATTAAAATTGTTATTAAGTGCTGAAGCTGGGAATTTCATCTTTGTCTTAGTCCAAATTACACCTTCTCCTCGTCACTCAGCACTTAGAAATAAGCTGAGGATGAAAGACAGACAGAGGTGCTACGTCCTCTTCCCCTAAGGAGTATCAAAGCAGCTAAAGTTACGTATTCAGTTGATGTTACCTTCAGGTCACAGGGTTCATTTTGCGGCTTACTGGTCAGAAAGTGGGGCCTGTTCCCTGATACCTGCTGTAACACAGACCCAGGGTGAGGCCCAGGAAAATCTGGCTGACTGGGCAGTGGGCAGGGCCAGAAGCTGGGAAGAGTCTGGCAAGGGCTGGGAAAATGGGGCTGCCACAGGCCCGGTGCAGGAGCGGGTACAAGGCCTGGGCCCTCTGCCTGTGGGCTCAACAGGCTAACAGTCCGGGACAGTTTGGGGAACGTGGTCAGTCAGGCAGGCTGTAGGGGGATGTGCCCAAGTCAGCAGGCTGTGGTTGAGCTGGAAGAAAACTGTCATGCAGCTGGCAGCCAAGGGGTGGCCTGGAGCTGCGAAGGGTGGGATCCGGGTCCCTGGGGGCCCTTAGGGAGGCGGCTGGCTCTCAGCAATGTACCCACGGCCCTGGCCATTCCTAGTCTCTCCTAGTGAGGGTATAGGAGTGGGGGGTGAAGGCGTGTGTAAAGAACCCACATGAAAATAGGAGCCGGGCACTACCACTTCTGTGCTACAAACTTACACGCACTCAGTTCTCACCACAGGCTCATCCAGTGGCGAGTCTCACCTCTGGGATACCAAGGAGGAAACCGAGGCTCATACAAGTCAGGTAATAATGCTCAAGATCAGGGTTAGATTGTCTAATAAGCTAACCCAAAGTCTGCTTAGGATACCTGCAATTCAGGGACATCTAAAAACTTGTTTTTTGAAATAATTTTAAATTTGAATTTTCTAAGAATGCATCAAAAGAATCATTATTGGAAAAATCAGAACTTTGTTGGACTTCCTTACAAGTATTTTTATGTCCTAAACATGCAAGGCAAAGGGTGGAAAAAGGGCCTTGTCCTCATTTTCCTCTCCTTTTTAGGGGTAGGAGGAGAGGGGGAAGCCTTTCCCAGAAGGCTTCAGCCAGTTTCCTCCAACATCTCGTGGGCTAGGACTGGGTCATCACACACACCCCAGACCAGTTACTGACAAAAGGAAAACAGCATCTTATTAATTGTCTGAGAATGATCACAACTTATACTATGGGGCTGGGGAAATTGACACACCATAAAATTGGGGTCTATTAGCAAGAAGAAGACAGCACCTGTTGAGTAGGCAGTCGATGGAGCTGTCACAACCTTTCAGGACACTCCAAAACCGGTGGGGAGCTAGTGAAGGATGGACTATCCATTTACCAAAGGGTTACCTTGGGTTAGGGCTTATTAACTATGATTTTTTAAAGAGAATATTAATTGACTCCCATGGAGACTCGAATCCCGTGACATAGTATTGTTAGTACTACGTTCTAACTAAAGCTTCCCCTCGACCCTGTCCTCCCTCTCTATTTCTGTCACTTGTCTCAATCAACTAAGCTCCTTGTGTCTTTACTCTGCCTCTACTTCCCACTCCTTCTTCAACTCACCGTCGTCTGCCTTCCACCCCCACCTCTTCCTTGAAACTGACTGGCAAAGGTCATGAATGAATATTAAACTCCAATCCCTGGCACACTTTTCCACCCACAGCTTACTCAGCTCTGTGGCACATGGCACAGTCACCCCCTCCCACAGTCTTGACGGGCTGTCCTCCCTCAGGGCCTGTGACCCTACTCTCTCCTCGCCCCATCCGGTCTACTGCAGGGGCCTATTCCAAATGTCAGCCTCACTCCCCAGGATTCTTTACTTCTTTTCTCTCTCCAGACACTGTCCTTATTGACCTGAGCCACCACCTGTACTCTGGTACAGGCTGGAGATCTGAGCCGAAGATCTGTATGTTTAATTGACTTTTGGATGGTTCTACCTAGAATTTCACAGGTACCTCAAGTCCAATTTCTTCTAAACGGGACTCATCGTCATCTCTTTTGAACCTACTCCCTTGATCTTGTGCTCCTGATCTTGGTGACGGGCACTACTACCCATCCAGACACTTGGCCAAGCCAGAAACCCGGGTCCCACCTGGGTCACATAATAAATGATTGAGTCATCTTATTTCTATGTATTTAATATCTCAAGTATCTCTGGTTTTTTGTATCCACAATTTCCAACCTGGCTCAAACACTTATCATAACACTCTGGGTTATTACGAGGGTCTGACGCTGATCTCCCCACCTTTATGCTTAACTTACCCCCCAGCCTATCCTCCACTCTCGTCGTAGTGGTCTTTACAAAACAGGCAGAAGTTCACATCTCTTTTTGTGGCTCTTTGCTGCCAACACAAAGTTCATGGCCTACAAATGCAGAGGCAGCCACCTCTCTATCCCTCTTCCTGTCCTGTCCGCTTCTTGGCTGATGCTCTCTCCATGCCGGCTGCTGACATCACACTGCTTTATCCTCAATGACTTGAGTGACCTGCATTTTTGTATTTTGGGCTTTTATAGCTCCATTGCGGGAGGCCACTATTAAATGTGATTAGGCTTGAGGAAACCACTAAATTTGTTTCCTTATCTGCAAAATGGGGACACTAATACTTGCTCAGAGGGGAGTCGGGGGTGTAGATTCAGTGGTGTGTGTGACAGGCATGGCCCACAGGGAGTGTCCCATCAATGCTGGCAGCTGCTGCTTAGGGAGCGGTCTTGCTCTGTGCCAGGACGGTCCCAGGGGCTTTGTGTTTCTCAGTTCCCTTGATCTTCTTTACAAGCCTTTGAGGTGAGTCTTATTACTCCCATTTTATGGATGGAGAAATGAGCACAGAGAGTTTGAGTAGTGTATTATAGGGCTTCCATAACAAAATACTGCAGACTGAGTGGCTTAAACCACAGAAATTTATTTTCTCACAGTCCTAGAGGCTGGAAGTCTGAGATGAGGGGTCAACAGAGCTGGTTTCTCCTGAGGCCTCTCTCCTTGGCTTGCAGAAGGTGACCTTCTTGCTGTGTCCTCACATGATCCTTCCTCTGTGAGTGTCTGTGTCCAATTTCTTCTATAAGGACACCAGTCCTACTGGATCAGGGCCCGCCCTAATGATCTCATTTTAACTTCATTACTTCTTTAAAGACCCGACTTCCAAATATGATCACATTCTGAGGTACTGCAGGTTAAGACTTTAACATATGAATTTGGGGGGGATACCATTCTACCCATAAGGAGCAGCTTGCCCAATATCACACAGATAGTGAATGTCAGAGAGGGGGTTTGAATCCTGGCAGGGTAGCCCCAGAAACCACACTGTTAACCACTATGCAACCCTACCTCTTCATGACCAGAGACCACTTAAATTAATCCATTTATTTTAGCTATATGCACCAGAGATCTTAGTAAATGTGCTACAAATCATTTTGGGGGACATAAAAATCTAAGGACTAATTTTTAGAATGTTGGTGTAAAGAGAATAGGGTGTCCTCAACCACAAAAAACCAACTTCTCAATAATCTGAAAGTTCTTTCTCCACTGATTTGATCCAGGAACTAATTGGTTTGATGTCATTGATATCAAAATAATTCAGACCAAAGTTAAATCTATCCTTCTGTAAATAGGTGGTTTGGAAATTGCTTCAAAGAGACTTTGACAGGCTTGCTCTTCTCAAAACCGCCATTTCACATTGCCTTCATTTTGCAGGAGTCTTAACACAGGGACACTTGTGGCTGCCCGTTTGGGTCAACTTGACTTCTGGCTGGAGCAAGTGCTCCACACTCATAGTATTTACTTAGTTTTTCTTGGGTTGGATTTTAGCCAATCTTTCAACAATCAGAGGTGCTCCAGGACAACTTTAAAGGTGGATCACAGGAACTGGAGTGTGTGCCTTATGTCACTACAAACAGGTCTCCCGCTACTTGGTCTCCACTTGATGAACACTTGGAAATTTTATCCCTTGTACAGAGAGGGAGAAGAGGTGTACAGGCTTTTAGCTCAACCCCTTCTGCACCAGTCTACAAAGTCCTTTGGGGCAGGCATTGTGTTGTGTCCATCTCTGTGAGCCCAGGTCCTGGCACGGTGCCTGGCAGAGAGAAGGCACACAACTAAGCCAAATGCTCAGTCCAGCTGGCGAGGCTAGAGGTCCTGGTTTACCTCCTGCTTCAATCAGGGTTGGTTCGGAATAGGGTTGGGGTGGCAGAGTACTTACAAGTGACCGATAGCAGCATCCTCCATACAGGAGCCTGGGCAGTAGAGATGAAATAAGATGGGGATTGACAGTATTTGAGAAACAGTCAAGTTGTTGGGAAAACATGCAGCTTTCTAAAATAACTAAGTTGGAGGACTATACTAATTTAAGTGTGTAGATTCTGGTAGGCTTGTTAAAAAAAAAAAAAAGACATGCCTTATAGTCATCATACCTTTTAATGGCACATGCTCCCTCTTCCGTAAACCAAACGAAGACATAGTTCCAGTTCTCCTCTTTTGGATGATGTTGCTCCTACTCTTTTCCCAATAAGACTAGAATCTGTGATTCTGTAAACTCCTTCTTTCCCTTCCTTACTACCTAAGCGTATAAAACATTCATATACGGAAAGATTCTGACATGTATGATAATTCCAAATGTTGCAAGCCCAAAACAGAAACAAGACACAGCCTTGGAAAAAATTTCAATTTACTGCCATGATATACTTAAAGCACCAAAAAACCACGCAAAAAAACCCCAAAATAAAGCTTATGGCAGAGACCCAATTGTACGCGGTAGTAGCGAGTAGTAAAACCACAGTTGAAGGGCGAGTGCCTGGAGGGCCAGCTCCTCTCCGCCCAGGCACTTTGCAGTCACTTGGAGCATCAGGCAGGGCCTTGACATACCCTGCTCTCGCAGCAGACAGGACTGAATTACTTTGGATCTGCATAAGGGGGGATTGCCATGAGTTGGTGACACTACGTGCCAGGCACTGGGCTAAATGTTTTGTATCTGTTACTTCTTTTAATGCCTACCCCAACTTTGTAGGTGTCAATAATCCATTGTAGAAGTTGAGCAATTTGCCTAAGAGCATACAAGAAATAAGTGTGCCTTACTCCAAAGCCCAACCTTCTTCCACACACTAGTGTTTCCAGACAGGACCAGGGTGCGGCACTTAGTAAAGCTGTGCTTCTTAGCTGCGTGGTCGAGAAGAGCAAAGGAGGTAAGACTTTTGAACAGCAGAGAGCAGTGCCTGGCACATGGCAAGTACTGAATGTGCATGTTCCTGCGGTCATGCAGACACTGTCCTTCCCAAGGAGGACAGCCCAGCATCCAGGTGGTGGGGGCAGTGCTCAGAAAAGGAGGCTCAGAGCACGGGTTAATATGGGGCCATGGGCACGTGCTGTCCTGACAGTTGCCACGTGAAGATTTGATGAAGACCAGGAGGGCTGGGAGCGGGCAGCAAGGAGCAGGTGTGGGGGATTGTTGTCCAACAGTTGAAGTAACTGTCTTTGAATGCCAGGCACAGGGTGTGGAGCCCCTTCTACAGGGATTGCAGGCATCTTCCCAAGGCCAGCAGCAGCTCCTCAAGGCATCCCTGGCAGAGACTTGGCAGAACCCACGCCGCACTGATGCCAATAGCCGACTCCTGGGAGGTGGGGAAGACCCAAGCTTGGGAATGGTCATCAGTGGACATATGTGCCTTATATGTAATAAAAAATTTTTTTTTAAAGAGGAGCATATATCATTTTAATATTGGTATAATCTAAATGCAATAAATTAAAAATGGATCATGTATGTGAAAACATTTTGCCAGCTATAACACACAGTGCAAACATACCTGAGAGTGAGAAAGAGAAGCGCTGGAGAGAGGGGGACCCTGAGGCCTCAATTACAGGCAATCTGTCCTTCTCCCTTGCGGCAGATGCTGCTGCTTTTCTCCCAGCTGCCAGTCTCCCCATCTCCCCGCATTAGAAGTGAAGAAGAGCCACAGTTTAGCTGGGAACATGGCAGCCATGGAAGGAAGTCCTCACTTCCTAGGACCCTTGCATCTAGGTGTGGCCACGAGACTAATCACCAGCCAACGATGAAGTGACGTGTGCCAGCTTTAGGAAACCTTCTTTCAAACTGCAGGCACCTGGCTTTGCCCCTTTTCTTTGTCCCTTCTTCCAGTGGCTGCCTGAAATATGGTTGTGCTGGAACTCTGGTCACCAATTTAGACCATGAAGACGAGAGCCAAACTCTAGTGATGGCAGAGCAGGGAGCCGGAAAGAGCCTGGGTCCCTGAGGACTTAGTGGCACAGGGCCACCGCGCCATCCCAGGACTGCCAGGCTCCCTTCAGTCTTTCACAGGAGAGGGAATTGAACCCCTCCTTGTGTAAGCCGTTGTATTTTGAGCATTCTGTCAAAGGTATCCCTCTTATTTCTCTCTTTCAGGTTCAGATTCACCCTACGGAGGCCTACCGTGTGCTGGGCATCCTACTACATGCTCTCCCATGGCTGTGCCATTTAACACTCTCTACTCTCCTTCCTCTTGTAGATTCTGAGAGCTAAGTCTAGAAGAAACCTAAGACAATGTCTTCCACAGTGGTTTCAAATATTTTTAAAGTAGCAGCAATCTACTCTTTCCTTCCTCTTCCACACCCCCAAACAATAATTATACGCATTATCCCAAAATAAGAAAAACAGCAGACTGGGGACACCTTCCCAGAATCTGCAACTCTGCACCGAGCATGCTTGGATATCAACAGTGCGCAAACTATAATCTCCATCAACAAGTTGCTGCCAATCTAGGAGGGGAAGTGGCAAGTTTGCTGACAATTACAATATAGTGTAGTAGCTGCTACAAGAAGGATAGATACATGGGGTCGAGGGAGCACAGAGGGGACCATCTCAGTCTCTCTTGGACTCTTTTATTCATTTTTGCTTCTTCTCTGCCTACACATTAGGTCTCAGGAGCCCCTCTGCTGGCCTGGGAAGGGGGCTGAAGCTGAACCATAGGCCTCAGCTGTTCCTCTTTGTGAGCCTCTAAGTGTCTTACAGACCATGTATTGATTAGTGGTCTGTTGTTAATGACTCTGGTAAGCTATCCAAGCTGAGTGTTTATTAATCTTTGGAGGTTTATAGTTGTAGGGAAATTAAAACCTCAGAATCCAATATTAGGCTCTTTGGTCTACGTTGGGTTTTCAGGAAGCTAATTGGTCCCCCTTGAGCTGTTCTGGGTGTGTTTTTCTCTGATTTCCCAACTATTATGCTGAGTGCCACAGGAGAGTCAGCTGCCTGTTAGCTGGGACAAGGAGGACCAGTGCATTAGCTTGACAAGGGATCTGCAACCAGCCTAGGCTTTCCCCAGGACTACACAGGCCAGCACAGAAGGGGAGTGGACTTGGCGATGGGGAGGAGAGTATGATAGGGACCAGAGCTCGGGGACATCTGGAAATAGGCAGGCCTGGAGATGGAAGCTTTAGATGCTCTTGTGAAAGCTGAGCTGCCCAGGTACACAGGGTCTGGTGTTGGGGACCAAAAGGAGGGCAGGGAACAGGAGAGGAGAATAGGGTCAGAGGGGTAGACAGAGGTGATTCACTGGCACTTAATAGGTACACAATAAGTACCTCTTGAAGAAAGGACGGGTAGAGGGAGAGAGGCAAAAAAGGAAGGAGAGAAAGAAAGAAGGAAGGAAAGAACGAAAAGAAAGGAAGAAGTTGCCAAGACCAAATAACAGGCAGCCAGAAAGGAGTTGAGAGCCAGGGGTTGCTTCATGCAAGAACGTGCATGCAGAGATGCCAGGGTAAGGCTTCAGCTGGCAGAAAAATACACAAACACACATCCACACACACATCCATATATACCTAGTCACATCCGTATGGAGACACATAGACATACACAGACATACACATATATATACATGTGGTAGCCAGCCTCCAAGATGGGCCCCAATCCTCTGGGTATTTACACCCTTGTGTAGTCCCTCCTACACATAATAGGCCTGACCTGCGCAACCAAAAGGATACTGTGGAAACGATGGTGAGTGACTTCTGAGGCTAGGCCGTAAAAATCATGGAGGCTCCTGCCTTGCTCTCTCTGAGGTCACTCATTCTGGGGGAAGCCAGCCCTCGTGTCATGAGGACTCTCAAATAGCTCTATGGAGAGTTTCACGTGTTAAGGAACTGAGGCCTCCTGCCAACAGCCCACCCCAACCAGCCAGCCATGTGGATGAGCCATCTTGGAAATGGATCCTCCAGCCCCATCAAGCCTGCAGTGCCAGATGACAGCAGCCCCCTCTCAGATTCCTGACCCACAGAAGCTATGAGATAATAAATGTTTTGGTTGTTTTATGTCAAGCAACAATAGATAACTAATACAAAATACATAAACACGTATATTTTTCCATATATATAACTTATACATGCATATATAGTTTTCCAGAAGTATCAAAATAATATATATTTATTGGAGAAATATTAGTAAATATAGGTTATAAATTAGAATCACCACAATTCCATTCCTCCAGAGATGATAACATTATGTTCTAAGCACTGTTTTAAGCACAGCGTATGTGTTAACTAATATAATGCTCACAACACACCATATGAGGTAAGTGATGTCATAGTCCCCGTAATAATGGATGGGGAAACAGAACCACAGAGAGCTGAAGTAACTCACCTAAGTGATGAGCAGAGGAGACAGAACGTGATCCAAGACAATCTGAGTCCATCCCCTGAGCGTCTATTTGTTTAATCAGCATCTTGTAGGATTACACCATCTGGCTGACATTTACTGTATGTCCCTCCAGTCTTTTTCACCTATGCATGTATTTCTTTTTAATTAATAGACTTTATTTTCCAGAGCAGTTTTAGTTTACAGAAAAATTGAGCAGAGAGTACACAGAGTTCCCACGTGCCCTCTCTCCCCTCCATCCTTCTCCTCCCTCAGTTTTGCGTGTTATTAACACTATGCATTAGTGTGGCATATTTGTTACAATTGATGAGACGATATTGATACATTATTGTTTACTAAAGTCCAAGCTGACTCTAGGGTTCACTCTTTGTGCAGTATATTCCATGAATTTTGACAGGTGTGTGATGACACACATCCACCGTTACAGTATCATACAGAATAGCTTCACTACCCATCTCTTCATCCCTCCCTGTGTGTGTCACTTTTAAGCAGAGCTCATACTACGTATATTAATTTCGCATCTTGGTTTTTTAAATTAATATTATATAATAAGCATTTTTCCATGTCAGTAAAACTTATTATAAACACAATTTTTAAAAGCTTGAATAATATCCTATGTGTGCAGGATGAACCATAACCAAATTAACCTATCCTATCCTCTGTTGTTCAGCATCGAAGTTGGTTTTTTTAAGTCCTGGGGTTGGGGTGAGGGATTCTTGACAATTCAACCCAGTGTCCTTAATTTAAGTGTACGTTTGTGCGAGGATGTGCGTCAGTTTCAGCGAGTAGGTACAACTGCTGTGATTTTTAACTTCCTTAATCTGGCTCTGTAGCACCTTGGAAACTCTTGATTCTGTGGGTTATTTCCAGCCTGTGAGCATACTTGTTCTACCCCCCCCCACCCGTGTTCTTCTCCTCCCTCCCCCAGCGAGACTTTTAGAATAAGTTTTCCCCAGTTCTCAAAAAATGGATCATTGTAAATAGAAAATGCCTGCAAACTTTTATTGGCAGCCTGCTTCCCACATCAGACACATCAGACACAGGCTGATGCCACCGATGCCTCTCTGGAGGCCCAACAAAGGAAAGCAGCATTCTCTGAGACTGACTCGTCAAATAGTCTGGGGTTTTTTTTTTTTAACCTGTTTCCAAATTGCTTCAATTAATTACAAATTTGATTTTAACTATAAATTCCTACTGGATTAAATCTTTATGCTCAACAGAACTTTCAAGTTCCTCTAATTGAAAATTCCCTTTACATGTGATTTTTATTTACTCTAGTGTCTTTTTTTGCACACAGGGGACACCTGAGTCTGTCTGTAAGGAAGACACACACATCTGTTTGACGGTTCTTTAGTCAGACTACCATTAAAAAGAAGGCACACGAAAAATTTAAGCCTCGGGTTTAAGGCTTGCCCTGCTCTCTGCCTGCCTCTCTCTCCCTCTCTCCATAACCTGATGCCCAGATAAGAAGGAGAGTGTTCTAGACTGTGTTACTTTGAGAATCTTCAGAGCAACTATTGGTATTAGAAGAATCTAAAGAAGCTAGGAACTAGAAATGGAAAACCTGGTTAGCCAATTACAAGACTTTGTAATTGACTGATTTCTGTTGAATCTGATAAAAATTGGAGTGTGTATTTCATGTCTTTGTCTTTTCATTTAATTTTCTAGTAATTTATGTTTATGCGCATTTTACAGAGATTTGTCCATGGCAGATGGGTCCTCCCCCAGGTCGTTGGAGAGGCACTGACCCAGAGGCAGGGATCCCCGTTCCCCGCTGCTGTTGTGCTCTGTTCAGCGCCTGTGCAAACGGGACCTGCGGGTCTCAGCCCTGCCGCACCACAGACTCACCTCTGGAGTCTACACAAGTCTTCATCTATGTCATCTGTAGACCCTGACCCTGGCCAATTAAGGGAGAATGGAGGTGAGATCAGGGCGGGGCAAAGGCTTGTGGATTTATTAAAAACTCTAGGTGTTTCTGATGTGTGGCCAGGGATGAGAACCCCGAGTGGTATCCAATCAATGACCCCAAGTTGAATGAATGACTAAAACACGTCAGCCAGCCAACAGCAGTTGTTTATTGCACACCTGACAATGCGGCGCCAGGTGCTGAGTAACAGGGTACAAAGGCACGAAGATTAATCAAGGTATTCTAATCCCGTGTTAAAGCCCCTGTGGGCAAAACCAACACATAAAAAGAGCACAGACCAACAAACTCCCAGTATCCATCTGCAGATAAAGGCACGATCACACCCTGTGCAGGGATGGAGCCAATCATTCTTTCTTCTTTCTTGAAGCAAACAGCATATCCAATAATACTCCACCTAATGGGAGATTCCTCAGGCTGTGCCTCCCATTTGGTGAAAGAAGCCACTAGATGTCACTCAAGGTCCCCCAGCTTCCCTCTCAAAGGCTTTGCCCAGCCTTCAGTTCTGAATCATGTCATTTTCCTCCCCAAACCTTGTCCCCACAGTCCATGACTCCCAACGGAAGCCATGCAAAACCTAAGGCACCAAACATGCCAGTCGTTTGATCTGCTCCTACTGCCTTCTCGGACACCTCAGGCCCACCTTGTTCACTCACTTGTCGGAGAGCAATAACTGAGGGCTGATTGTATACCAGACATTGGGTCAGGCTGTGCTGAAACAAGGGTGAGTGAAACAGCCACGGTTCCTGGCCTAATGGAGTTTACAGTTTAATCTGTGAAAGCACCTCTCATGCTAATTTGGATTGTTTATTTACGTATTAATTCTCCCCTAGACTAGAGGCTCTCAAACTTTTTTGGCCACCACATCCAAGGGAAGAAAGACATTTTATATCACAACCCACATGCACACAAACGCACCAACACGTAACTAAAGTCAAGGTTTCACAGTACCATGTCGATCTTCACTTTGTGTGGTGCTCTCTGATATTTTCTAGTCTATTCTAGTGCATTTCTTCTTTTCAAAATACTAGCCCTGATCCACCAAACTGATTCCAAATCCACTAATAAGTCATAACCTAAGAATGAAAAATACTTGCCTTGAGGGCAAGGGCTGCTTCTTGTTTTCTTGGTGCCTAGCAAATACTAAGTGAGCAATATATAGTTTTTTAAATGAATGAAAATTATGAGGACTAATTTACACTAATATTTAAGTTAAGACTTAGACACAGGTTAAGTGGCTTATAATATGGATAATCAGTGTCCTAAGAATGTACTTACATATACAGATTATATTCACATGTATCTACAGATCATATTTTTTCAGATAATATATAGATCCCACACTAGGCTCACTATCTATGCTGTCAATGTAATTTGATATTTCAGTTACAATCTGGGGCTCACGTATTTTAAATTCACGTAATTAAAAATATGTTCATCTTGGAAAAAGAAGTCATTAGGAGAAATGAACTCTTTCAGATATTAAAACCTATTAGAAATTCTAGTAGCTGAAAAGCTTGGTAGTAGAAACTACGGCACGCGGAATAATGGCCTCCAAAAGTGTCCACACCCTCCTCCACAGGGTGATGATGTGAGTATGTTATCCTGCCTGACAAAAGGGACTTTGCAGATGTGATTAAATCAAGGATCTTGCGATGGGGAGATTATCCTGGATTGTGCAGGTGAGCCCAATGTAATCACAGGGTCCTTCTAAGAGGGAGGTAAGGGAGTGCCGGAAGACGGAGAAGGTGACGGGACACAGAGAGATGTGAAGAAGCTAGGCTGCTGGGTCGGAAGATGGAAGGAAGGGCCATGAGCCAAGTAAAGGCAGGAGGACTCTAGAAGCAGGAAAAGACAAGGAAAGAGATTCTGCCCTGGAGCCTCCAGAAGGATCGGAGCCTGTCGATCCGTTTGGCACTTCTTACGTCTAGAACAGTAATATAATAAATTTGTGTTGTTTTAAGCCACTAAAGTTGTGGTGATTTGTTACAGCAGCCATAGGAAACAAAGACAGAGATGGAATAGATTGCTCTATGGAATAAACTAAAAAATTCCCAAATCAAAATTTAGAATTTGGTATCTGATTGAAGCGATTCAGCAAACAATTGTGTGTGTGTGTAATGGATTATTCAATAAGGTGATATTGGGTCAACTGGATAGCCATTTAAAAAAAAAGCTGGATCCCTATCTCCTTACACAAGAATTATTTCCACATGAGTCATAGATTAAGAATTTTTAAAAACCCCAAAACCTGAAAGTACTAGAAGAAAACAGAGTTTTCTTTTTCCTTTTTTTTTTGGATTGAGGAAAACATAAAACCCAGAAACGCTAAGGCAGAGCGGATAATAGGAACTCACACACAGTTAGTGGGTGCAATTGGTAGTCAGTTTGGCAACATTTATCAAAACTAAACATGCCCATACACTTCAATCCAGCAATTACATTTCCAGAAATTTATCTTAAGGAAATACTTTGTTATGAGTACAAAGCTTTACAACAAAAATGTTCTTTACAGCATTGTATATAATAGCAAGGACCTGGAAACTGCTAAATGCCCATTTATTAGAGAAGATTATATACATTATGGTACAGCCCTTAGAAAGAATGACATATATCTGTCGTGCTAAGGACATTTGTAAGTGAAATATACTATATGTGGTATAATCCCTTGGATGTAGGGAAAAAAGATATACGTTTAGCTTACATATGCAGAGAAAATTCTGGAAGTATACACAAGAAGTTGTTAATAGTGCTTACCTTTGGGAAGTGAGACTGGAAGTAAGAGGCAGTCTTTGATTTTTAAAAATTTTACATTTTTTGGTATAGTTCTTAATCCCAGGGACTGCTAACTTAGGTCTTCTGCTGCTATAGAAAGGAAGGAAGAAAGGAAGGGAGGGAGGGAAGAAGGAAGAAAAGATGAAAGAAAAAGAATTGCTGGCAAGTGAAGAGGGAGAGGCCATATTGAGTGACCAAATCTGGGCCAACTGCCTCAGAGATAAATACTATCTAATTAGAAAAACAAATATATATTATATATAATTTTTTTGAGGAAGATTAGCCCTGAGCTAACATCTGCCGCGAATCCTCCTCTACTTTATATGTGGGATGCCTGCCACAGCATGGCTTGCCAAGCCGTGCCGTGTCCGCACCCAGGATCTGAACCGGCGGACCCGGGCCGCCGAAGCAGAACGTGCACACTTAACTGCTGATCCACTGGGCCAGCCCCGTATATATATATATATATATATATATTTTTTTTAAGTAGCTCTATGATTAAAGGAAGCCCAAGCCCCAGAATTCTGAACTTGTTGGAAAAATGTATGACACGTCTTTAAAGGTTTAAACTCTTTAAATTTGTTTGTTTTGCTTTGCTTTGCTTTGAGTTATACCTGAAGATTCAGACAGGTAAAAAGATGACATTCCTCCTTAATTGTGCAGCTAAGGAGGACAGATAATACAATTAAGGTCACATGTCCATGACCAGGAGTTTGAAAGCCTGTGGACCCTATAGGCCCCATCTCACCAGCTTAGGCAACAAAATCAAGTCACTTTCAGTGATGTGTTTGCTAATGTTAAGATTCATACCACTCTGAGCTCTACTTAGCAAGCTTAGTCCAGCTTTCCCTTGGGGTTCTCCTCCCTAGATATCCCCAGTGACCCCAGTGTTACTCATTTCTTCCAAAGAGGTCTTCCCCAGTTGCTGATGGGGGGTTGGCTCATCAGGCAGCCACCTTGCCTGGTCAGAGCTCCTTCTCTGCTGCCTTGCCGCTGCCAGAGTTCAGTGCCAAGGCCCAGGCAGGCTAGCTTGGGTGCACGGCCTAGAACAAACGCCTGTCCCCTCCTGGCTGTAGCTACCCGGGGTTGGGAGAGGCCCTAATGCCAACCACATAGGCAAAAAGGCCAGTCCTCCCCTGCCAACACCCTCCAAGTGTGGATACAACCCTTGTTCTACCCTCCCAAAGCACAGCCAAGGGCAGGCTGCAGACAAGGGACAAAATCACAGTCAACAGTGGTGTCTGCCAATATCTGGTAATGTTTGAGGACACTTTCCTTTTTTCGCTTTTTTTAATTGAGGTAACAATGGTTTATGACATTATACAAATTTCATGTGTACATCATCATAGCTTGATTTCTGTGTAGACTAATCATGTTTACCCCCCAAAGACTAATTACCATCAATCACCATACACATGTGCCCAGTCGCCCCTTTCACCCTCCTCCCTCCCTCCTTCCCCTCTGGTAACCACCAGTCTAATCTCTGTATCTATGTGTTTGTGTTTGTTGTTGTTTTTTTTATCTTCTATTCGTGAGTGAGATCATACAGTATTTGACTTTGTCTGTCTGACTTATTTCACTTAGCATAATACCCTCAAGGTCCATCCATGTTGTTGCAAATGGCAAGATTTCATCTTTTCTTAAAGCTGAGGAGTATTCCTTCATGCATATATACTACATCTTCTTTATCCATTCGTCCCTTGATGGGTACTTAGGTTGTTTTCAAGACTTGGCTATTGTGAATAATGCTGCAGTGAACATGGGGTGCATGTATCTTTATCATTTGTATTTTCATGTTCTTTGGATAAGTACCCAGCAGCAGAATAGCTAGATCATATGGTAGATCTATTCTTAATTTTTTGAGGAATCTCCATACTGTTTTCCATAGTGGCTGCAACAGTTTGCACTCCCACCAGAAGTGTATGAGAATTCCCGTTTCTCCACATTCACCCCAACACTTGCTACTTCTTGTCTTGTTAGTTATAGTCATTCTGACCAGCGTGAGTTGGTATCTCATTGTAGTTTTGATTTGCAGTTCCCTAATAATTAGTGATGTTGAACATCTTTTCACGTGCCTGTTGGCCATCTGTAGATCTTCTTTGGAAAAATGTCCAGATTTTTGCCCATTTTTTTTGGTAAAGATTTTATTTTCCTTTTTTCTCCCCGAAGTCCCCTGGTACATAGTTGTATATTTTTAGTTGTGGGTCCTTCTAGTTGTGACATGTGGGATGCCGCCTATCATGGCTTGATGAGCAGTGCCATGTCCGTGCCCAGGATCCAAACCGGCGAAACCCTGGGCTGCCGAAGCACAGCGCACGAACCCAACCACTCAGCCACAGGACTGGCCCAAGATTTTTGCCCATTTTTTAATTGAGTTGTTTGTTTTTTTGTTGTTGAGATGTATGAGTTCTTTATATATTTTGGATATTAACCCCTTATCAGATTCATGGTTTGCAAATATCTTCTCCCAATTGTTAGGTTGTCTTTTCATTTTGTTGATGGTGTCCTTTGCTGTGCAGAAGCTTTTTAGTTTGATGTAGTCCCATTTGTTTATCTTTTCTTTTGTTTCCCTTGCCTGGTCAGACATGGTATTTGGAAATACGCTGCTAAGATTGATGTCGAAGAGCATGCTGCCTATGTTTTCTTCTAGAAGTTTTATGATTATGAAAAAACATCTTGCTAACTCTCAAAATGTTAAATCAAATTATTTAAATAATCTTTCTTAGGTGTAAACATAATATTAGGTATAAAGTCCTTATTCTCACAGCTCTTCTACATCTATAAAACTAAAATAATTTTGCAAATTAAGTCAATCAAATTAAAAATTCAGTTAATATTATGTATGTAATGTGGTGGATGATGTTGTTTTGCTGAAGTCAAATTGTCCCTTGTGATAAGACCATGGAACTCACTGCCGTGGTACAGGCTTTTTTAGACATGCTTATAATTGACTTAATTATCCCAACATTCTTCTCTATTTGAACTTCTGTGAAACTTCTCTACAGTGTGCCATGAGGACTTGACCTTTACTTAACCAGAAAGCGGTCATCTCCACAAGAAGTATTCTTTCTTTTCTTGTTACCCTAAGAAAATTAAGGTTATAGTTGTCGGTGCCAAATACAAAATCAAGTTGCAGTGTTTGGTTACAAGGTGGTCATCAAAATGATCCAGAATAGATATATTAATTTTTTAAATGATTATTATTTAAATAAGAGCAAAAATTTACATATTTTTCTAAAGAATTTGTAATACATATGATTCTATTTATATGAACTGTCCAGAGTAGGCAAATCCATAAAGACAGAAAGCAAAGTAGTGGTTGTCAGGGGCTAAGGAGGGGAGGGAACGGAGAGTGACTGCTAATGGTACGGGATTCCTTTTTGGGGTGACGAAAATGTTCTGGAATTAGATAGTGGTGATGGCTGCACAACTTTGCAAATATACTAAAAAGTACTGAATTGTACACTGCAAAAGGGTGAATTTTATGGTATGTGAATTATATCTCAATTTTTAAAAAGTGACTTCGCAGTTTTCCTAAGGAATAGTAGATGGATATGAGGCTTCCATTCTTTGTCTAAGCGGCTCATCCTGTGGAGTTTCCCCAAACAAGGGGTGTACCCCTGCAGCCCCTCCAATGTTGAGACTCCAGCTATATTTACAAGTCAGATTTATATTTGTATAAAAGGTCCCTGTGGTTTAAAGATGGGGCTGGGAAGAATGGGCTGGAGGGGGAAGGTCTGGAGAGAGCAAGAGTAGTTGGAGGATTGGTTACAAAGCCCACAAGGCATCAACAAGGACAAATCTAGACCAGAGCAATATCACCCAGAGACAGAGCAACCTAGCAGATATGAAGCTGAGGAAGAGCCCACTCTGTCTCAAGTACCTTCCCCAAATCACATCAATTAGAGAGTTAAGCATTTCATCCTTTCAACAAACTTTTTTGGTACCAGGCAGTGTCACCAGGCATTATAGGGGATACAAAGATGACTAAGACAAGGTCCTTGCCCTCAAGTAGCTTACCATGTAGGAGTGGCGATAAGACCCACACAGGGATAAGTATCATGTAACAAAATGTGCATTGTGGTGAGAAAAAGGGAGGTATAAACCTAGAACTCCCAACATCAAAGGAGGAAGAAATCACCTCTTACTTCTGGCGGAAGTCCCATGCAATCTGCGGTTGGAGGATGACTGGATGTTGACAGGTGCAGATGAAGCGAAGAGCATTTTAGCGGAGGAAATAGCATGAACAAAAATGGAGAGCTGGAGGCAGGAAAGCATATTTAGGGAAGGATGAAGGAGCACTGGCTGGAATTAAGCTCTGAGAAGGAAAGTACCTAGAAGACGTAAAGCTGGAAAAATACGGACTCACAAGTTGTCTTTTCGAAATGGAAAAATTAAAAGGGGTGCGAGGGAGAAAAGGGTCAATAGAGCTTGCTCTTTCACAGATGTGTATGCATTTGCAAGATTTCATCTTGCCAAACCCCCCTGATTAATAAACAGCATTTTGTGGGCTTGGAGGGACAGTGATTTTTGAAGGAACGTTTGTGTGAAGGCTGGCTTTGGCAGGGTGCTGAAGCTAAGAGCAAGGAAGAGCAAGAAGGCGCCAGGCGACAGGAAGGGGCACTGACAAAAATGAACGCAAAAAGGATGTGTGAGGGTCCCTAAATCCCTCCTCACATCATTTCAGCTGAGATCGCCCAGTTTGTAGTCATTTGTCTTCTCACCAATAAGTTTGCATCATCAATAAAATATTAGAATGCACCTGGCTAAATACCCTGGCGTGATAACACCAAATTCATATGCGTTGCTAGAATGAATAATTCAATTTTAAAACGCACACACCGTTCCTGGCACACACAAGGCACCCAAACGTTTGTTTTATGACTGAACGCTGTTTGTTCTTTGTTTTAGAGTCTATATTTAGGAGAGGAAATGATTCAAAACTGCATCCTAAAACCTACATCCTCTATTAGCACTGAAGTTGGAACGACCTGGAGCCAAGAGGTCTGCTTTTCCCCTTTAAAACTTAGGTTTCTCGCCCCTCCGTCCGGTCTCTTAGGTCAGTAGGTCCAGCAGGGGTCGCAGTTCAAGTGACCAATCGCCGCGAGGCCATGGGGCGGAGCCACAGCGACCCGCCCTCTCCTCCCGCCCTGCCTCCCCACCTACCCAGGTCCGCCTCCGTCGCACCTGCGCGTCCCCCCCCCAAGCCCCCCCCGCTCGCGCTGGAGCAACCTCTGCAGCCTGCGCTCGCGGGGAAGGGGTGCGCCTTCGCCTCTCGCGAGATCGCCTCCTGTTGCGGCCGCCGCGGCTCCGGACTGCTGACTGGCGGCGTCTGCGCAGCCGCCATGTTCGGTTGCTATGCGGTGGCCTGGGAGACCGGGTGTGCTTGAGGGGGGAGGAGGAGGTGACGGGGGAGGAGGAGGAGGAGGAAGAGGAGGAGGCGGCGGCGGCGGGGCTTGAGCTCCGCCTGCGCTCTCGGAAACAGACGCTGTCCCGGCTCGCCCGCCCCGCCGCGCGCTTTCCCGCGCCTCGCGGCGCCCACATTGTTCTCTCAGGACTCCGGGGCCCAGGGGCGGACTCCGGCCCGGAGCCGGGGAGGGAGACCCCGGTCTTGGCTGAGGGCTCGGAGGTTCGGCCGGGCCTGCCCTCCCCGCGGCGCTTTGCGGGTGTGGATTAGCTCATCCCGCGGGCGCGCCGGCTGCCGCCTCCCCGCTCCCGGCGGTGCGGCCCGCGGCGGCCCCGCAGCATGAGGCGCTGCTGGCGGCTCGGGGCCGTGGCGCGGCCGCTGCGGCGGCGGCTGCTGGCGGGGCGCTGAGGGACCGTGGAGCAGCTCGGGGCCGCGAGGCTCTTCTCCAGCCGAGAGGACGCGGCTGTGACACGGAGGTAAGAGGTTCGCGGTCCCCGCCGGCCTCTCGGCCCTGCGCGTGGGACGCGGGGCTGCTCCTGGGGCGTGTGGGCTGGGGGAGGGAGCCGGTCGGGCAGCCGAGGTACAGGGTGGATGAAAAAGGAGGGAAGAGATGATGCTCCGACCACCCTTCTCCCCTTCCCGGGACCTCTGCTCCCGGGGCTCCTGGGGACACAGTTGGAATCTCCGCTACGGGTGAGCGAAAGAAGGGCGGGCGGTCGTGGGTGCGGAGATGGGATGTTCCGCGGTACCTAGACTCGAGGTGAGGCTTGAGAATCTTGAGTTTTCATTGCTGGTGGGGTTCCTTTTTAAATTTTTTTTAATTGGCTCCTATGAGCGCTTCCTGCGTGCTCTTCGAGCAGGCTGACCCTGCCATTAAAGTTTTCAGCCTCTTAGGATTCTGCCGGTGTATACTTGCATTTAAGAACCTGTGGTTGGGCCAAAAAAAGTTGAGATGCAGCTAAGTAGTCGTACCGATGCATGTCCCAAGTTTTCCTTAAAATGGAACAGTTTACAGTTGCACGGATTTATGTATAGATGTTTCTGCGAAACTTAGAATGGGAGGTTTCATGTCTGGCGTTGCATTATTTAGTGACACCACTATGTTGAAGGACGATTTGTAGGATTTTCAAGCGCTTGTTCTAGGAGAACCTGTGTATTTGCAATATATAACCTGCTTTTCGAATCAGAGAATGGAGTAATGTTAGGTTTCTGTGACCGGCTTTGGGGCCCAATTGAAACAGTACAGTTTAAAACATGTTTATGGTGGAACCCGGCCCCCCCCCCCCCCCCCACCCCGCCCCAAGCCAGTGTATCCAACTTGTAAAAGACGATTTGAGTAAAAAGAAGACTGTGGAACGGTAAAAGCCAGCACATTTTTTTTTTTATTTTTTCCTTTTTCTCCCCAAAGCCCCCCAGTACATAGTTGTATATTCTTCGTTGTGGGTCCTTCTAGTTGTAGCATGTGGGACGCTGCCTCAGCGTGGTTTGATGAGCAGTGCCATGTCCGTGCCCAGGATTCGAACCAACGAAACACTGGGCCGCCTGCAGCGGAGCGCACAGACTTAACCACTCGGCCACGGGGCCAGCCCCAAGCCAGCACATTTTTTTGTCCTGATTTTTTGACCCTAAAGTGACAGAGAAAAAGATTTTCATTTTTTGAAGAGGGGAGAAGATGACCTTAAAGTATGTGATTATTCAGAGCCCAAAGTGTGCTTAATGGAACAGAGCTAGATATATCAGTTAAATCTTGCATTTGATGAATATAAATTCAACCTATAGATTTTTTGTAAAAAGACTTTTTGTAGGCAAAAGTTGGTGTGTTGCATGGAACTTCTTCACTAACTCGTGGTAAAAGAGAGTTGCAGTCATTTTGTAGACCCCACTATTTTTTGTCAGAATAAATTTATGCTCCAGTTACCACAAAAGCGATTTTTCTGTATCTTTTTTTTTATGGCACACGTATCTTTGTTACTGTTTTGCGTTCAAACTTGTACATGGTCCCATAATATTCATGATCTTGAGTGGTTTATAAGAAACATGGTCTTTTTTGTACACGGGAATATTTATGGTTTAGCTAATCTGTTTTAAACATTTGGTAAGAGATTTTGAAAACGCAAGGGGCCATCACTGTTTTACAGTTTTTATTAACATTAATTGAGTAGGTTAAAGTTTATTAAGTTAGAAAATTGTAGGTTCCTCAAAAGCAGCAATGGATGAGGATGTGACTTTCATATTACCTGTTTTTCTAACCTGCTTAGCTTCTAGGCTGTGGGTATTGAATTGTTTCAAACTTGTAGATTTTTCTTATGTTCTAATTAAATGTCTTTAAAAATGTCCCTAGTAACATTGTTACTTTAAATTCGTGACACCCAATTTCTAATTTAGGCTAGGCATAAAACCAGCATTGATTGAACACATTTGCTAAAAATACTTTCTGGGTCAGATGTACTTAGAATGCAGCCTCAGGAAAATTCATTTGAGCTATTCTACTGTGACCAATGTACACTTCATTATTATTGAAAGACTTTAAAAAATTATAGACTCTCACAAATTAGATTTCATCAGTTCAGGCATAGAAGCCTAACTTTTTAAAATGTATAAAGTACTTTATGTGGGACAATAATAAAACTTTTTTCTTTCTTTTTTTTTTTTTTACTTATGTGACCGCCCCCATAGACTATTATTAAACTCTGATTTGTATACTCAAAATATTTTAGTTTTTCTATTAAACGTAATTAATTTCAGTTGTAAAGTGACAGTACAGTGTGCTGTGTTGTCTATTTAGTATTTATTTACGACTTATTCTAAACACTGTAAGGGACATCAGTGGTCATGTTTTTGAGTAAATTATCTTTAAGGAACAAAGTAAGAGACTACTAGATAATTTTAAGGAGACGCTGTTATTGAGAACTTTTTTTTTCACCTTTTGAGAGTTAATATGGTCAGTTTTAAACAAGACAGCTCTAAAAAATATGTAGAAATCTTGTTTGGGGCATGTTTAAAGACAAATGTTTAAAAGTTCTGCTTTAATTCTTTATGTTAGTTATTAGGAATATAAAATTGGTGCCCTCACTAGAAATGGCAAGTCTATGTGATTTAATGTAGCTAAATATGAATTGTTGCTCCTAAATAAAATATAATATTGGCAGAAATTCACTGGTTACAAACTGAGTTGAATTTTATTGGTTTTTTGGGTAATAACGTGCATGTTATGAAGTTTTTAATATGCTGTAGTCTAGATTTGTTAAATTTGTCCATTTACTAGATTAAGCTGTGAAACCTCGAAGATTAGTTTAGCATTCTAGAAATCCTTGTTATTGTTTCCTGGGAAAGTACTGTAGGAGGAAGGTGTTATTTCTTTATTTAATATTCAGTTAGTACAAATGGTGAGAAGGAATGTAGTGTAGAAGTACTGTAGAATCTTCTTTATGGGTGTGGAAGTACAGTATCTAGGAACAGTGTAATTTATTTCCTTTCCTTTGCATGATCAGTCAGTATAGTCCTGTTTAAAATAGGATAGGAAATGGGAAATTTATTACATTCTCTTTCATTTCGTTAGAGGCATTTCCCCGCACATTCATTTTTCATTTCATTACTCCTAAGTAGAAACACTAGAAGAGAGGTACAAGTATTAGAAGAAATCTGTAGGAATAGAATGAAAATGAGGTGCTGTGGATTATCTTGAGGGGAAGATAGTAATTTGGGAGAGTTACTGTGTTTGTACCTTTTAACGGGAGGGTTATATAGAGGAGTAGAAAGAAAAAAGGATCCAGAAGGGAAGTGTTTATTGTCTATTATGTGCCAGACAGTGTAAAGGGGATTTTCCCGTTACTCCACATCATCCTCAAGATCCCTTTGTGAGGTAGGTGTTACTGATCCCCTGCTTCTCCTCTCCCCACGAAATGGGGGCAAAGAGAAATTAAATAACTTGTCTGGGATCACACTGCTACTGAGCAGGATTCACACTAGGTCCATCTGACTCTGAAGCTTATTCTTTGGATCATGCCGTACAATTAAACTTTCTGCGGTGATGGAAATACTCTCTTTCTGCACTGTCAGGTATGGTAGCCATTAACCATGTGTGGCATGGAGCACTCAAAATGTGACTATTGTGCCCGAGGAACGAATTTAAAATTGTATTTGATTTTAACCAGTTTAAATTTAAATAACCAGGTGTTGCTAGTAGCTGCAATATTGGACAGCATGGCTTTAGATCCTGCTGCCTGGAAAATCTAGTTTTAGTATTGAATTCTTCCACTCGCTTATATGTGATGTTAGGCAAGTTCTTTAGTTCTTGAGCCTCAATTTAATCCGTTGTGAAAATGAAGAGGTTGTCAATAAAAGATTATCTCCAGCATCCTTTCTTGCTCTAAAGTTCTATGCTTCTTACTAAAATGTACAGTGGTATTTAATATTCACAAGCATTATATCCGAAAGTACCCCCCCCCCATATACTTGCCTCTTATAAAGCTGCTTGTTTAGTCAGTTTTTCTTTTGAGAAGCATATGTGTAAAGCACACATAAAGGATAATGGATTGTTTCCCCCTAATTGTTTGGCAAAGGCTTTGTGTAACCAAAGGCAGTATTTTACCTTGGAACAAAGTTTGGATCTTTAAAGACTGTATTTCAGCATGCCACCTTCCCATTTCAGAATTACAGTTCCTGCTGCTTATCAAATTAATTCCAAACGTATCTGCTTGGCCTTGAAGGCTTTCCACCAACCACATCTCACTAACTCTCTCATTTTTGCTTGAAAAGAAAACATTCTTGTTTCTGCCTCTGCCCTTCTTTCCTCACTTACAACATTCTTGCCTTCAAATCCACGTGTGTCCTCTTTAAGTCTTCCTCAGAATTCACCTTTTTCTGGAAGAAGGCTGATTAACAGTTACAATGATCAGGTTTTGAATCCTCGTAATAGGAACCCTGGGGTTAATATATGATTGTTTAGGTACAGTTAGTTGAGTACATCTTTCTTAAGTTTTTATATATTACCTACTCTGTGTTCTTAATGAAAATGTAAAAAAATGGAAAATGAGAGTTGTTTCCTTTGTATTGCCTCATGAGTTTAGTACATTGCTCAGCAATTCTACTTTAAAAAGTTACTAATTTGAAAAAATGATAAATACTATAACAGCATTCACCCTCAATCACCACTCTAATAGATATTTTTGTTTCCTTTCTGGCAACTGTCTGGATTTTTTTATAAAGTTGTGTGGTATAGATAGAATTTTGAGTTTGATATATTGGAAGCATTGTGTAATAGAGGCAGTGCAATGTAGGGAAAAGGTGACAGACTTGGGAGTCAGATCTGAGTTGGAATCTGGTCTCAAAAAACTTGGATGAATTATATAACCTCTGAGCCTACTTCCTTGTCTGTGAAATTAGGAAAATAATACTTGGCCTTGAATTGTGAGGATTAGGATAATATATATAAAACATCCAGCATGATTCTTTAAATAAAAGAGATGATCAGTAAACAGTAGCTGATATTATTTTCCCGTTTCCATTGTCATGAGTATAATTTAAACAATTGCTTAGACGTTCAGATGATTTATCAGCCAGGTGATTGATTTAGTCATTTACCTTTTGTTAAACATTTTGGTTGTTCTAAACTTTCCACTGTTGAAATCTGCAGTGAGTATCGTAGGACTGGGATAATGGTCTGGTGGTCTGAATATTCCTGTGCCAGATCTCTCTCTTTAAAGAGAACAGTGGGTGTTCTTGTTTTGGAAAAAAATACTAATTGGGTTGTAAAATTGTACCTCGTTGTTTTAATTAATGTATTTTGAAAAAATTTGGTTTATTGGGGAATGATGTAGTGAACATTCATTTATATGTTAATTAAACATTTGAATGCTGTTATAGGGATCAGTGGTGTACACGTAAATGAGACATGATTCTTTTCCTTGAGCTCAAATTCTAGGGTGGTAACACATGTCAACAAACAGAATTCAGAGTGACAAGTGTAATAAGATCTTGGGGAAATGAGAAGTGACATTTGAACAGTGTCTTGAAGGATGGATTGGAATTGATCTGGGTAGAGAGAACAGCGTGTACAAAAAGAAGTATGAAAGGATGCATAGTGTGTTTGGAGAAATGCAAGTTGTCTTGTATGTGTCTGTCTTTGTCTATGGGATAAGTGTTGGTGTCTGATTTTGTGTGTGAATCTGTGTGCCTGTACGTGTGTGTTGACCATGGTAAGAGATGAAACCTTGTGAGGATCCTTGTCTGGGCTCATATTAAGACCTTTAGAATAGAGCTTCCCCACTGGTGTGCCATGAATGGTTGGCCATTGTGCTGTCAGCCTAAGGAACTGGGGCATATTGGATCCCCCACAGTGGTTTCTTTTGACCTTGAATAGTCTCCTTGGGTTGTCCCAGTTTGCTAAAAAGAATCACTATTTTCTTTGGTGCCAAGTTGGGAAAAGGATTGGGAAAAGCACTGTTTTAGAGGCTCTAAGTATTGGAAAGTTTGTGGTCCCCACTCACTCCTGGCATTCCCATTATGTAATCAGAAATAAAACCTATACCAAGTCCTAAAGGAAGCACAGAAGAGGTCAAGTCAGAATTTCCCTCTTTCCTCCCCTCTCTTCCCTTCCCCTCCCCCCAATATTTATTACTTTATTGTTGTGTGTGTTTGTGTGTGAGAGAGAAATATCTTTGTGGTGCTCCTGCACTGCTAGTGCCCTACACAAGTGTTTAGTCTGCCTCTTGGGAAATTAGTATTTACATTGGGGAGCAATTACACATATTTAAATAAGGGAATGATAAGATTAGATGTGAATTTTGAAAGGTACCTCTTGACTTCTAGGTAATGACGCGAGGATGTAAGATTGGTACAAAGATGTGGTTAGAAATGGAGCAGAGGGAGACCAGTTAGGATGTTCTTGCGGTGGTCCAGGTGAGAGATAATAAGAGCCAGAAATGGAGAAAGGGGGACATAAAGATGAGGATCTGGGACTAGAACTGACAACTGATTAGGTAGTTTCTCTGGAACTGAGAGTCCATTTGATATAAGGGAAAGAGGAAAAGAGTTGATGATAATGCTAAGCTTTCTTCTTTGGGCAACTGGGAAGGGAAGGCCAAATAATTTTTGTCCTGTACCTGTAGTGAGCCAGGCATTTTTGCTAGGCACCAAGTTTGTCGTGAGTTCTCATTGAATTTTTAAAATTTATTTATTTTGAAATAATTTGAAACCTACAGAAAAGCTGCAGTAACAGCACAGAGAGCTCACTAATCTCCTTCAACCAATTTCCTTTTCCATGAACTAGTCTTGCAGCTTAAAAAAATTTTTTTTAGTAAGATTTACTTTTTTAGAGCACTTCTGGATTCACAGCAAAATTGAGGGGAAGGTGCAGAGATTTCCCATAAGCCCCCGTCCCTAAACATGAACTTTAGCCAGTTTTTAACATTGTACTACATATATACTGTGTGTGTACACAAGATCAGCCTGCAGTGTCTTGTTATGCTTGGCTCACTGTAGTGGACTCAGTGAGGCCTTCCCTTGCAGATCCCCAAAGAAGGAACCTTGATGTTGTCTTTGATCCTTTCCCTCTTTCTGCTGTATCTTACTGGATTCTGAAATTTCAGTGAAACTACCTAGTATCATTTCTGATCCCTCATTTTCATCCCTACTTCCAGCCATTTCAGAGGAATGCACCATTTCTACTTTCATTAGACTTTTTCTGAACCATTTGAGAGCAAGTTGCAGACATGATGTCTATCAGTCCTAAGTCATATAGTGTGTTTTACCAAAACATGGACGGGCTCTTACATAACTTCCAAACCAGGAAATCAACATTGATAAAACAGTGTCTTCACATCCCCAGATTCAGATTTTTCCAACTGTCTCGAAAGTGTCTCTCCTTTTTGGTCCAGGATCCAATTCAGGATCACACATTGCATGTAATCGTCATGTCTCTTTAGTCTTCTTCAGTTTGGAACAGTTTGTCAATATTTCTCTTGTTTTATGACCTTGACTTTTTTTATTCTGTGGATGTCCCTTAACTTTGGTTCATCCGGTTGTTGCTCATGTGCAGAATGAATGCATTATTGGCAGGAATACCATAGAAATGGTGTGCTTTTCTTAGTGTCACTCGGTGGCATACAGTATTGTCCCATCACTGGTGGTGTTTGACCTTGAACACTTTGTTAAGTTCATGTCTGCTAGGTTTCTCTACCATAAAGTCATCATTTTTCCTTTTGTAATTGGTAACTCTTTTGTGGGAAGATTTCCAAGACTGTGCCAATATGCTGTTCCTCCTCAAACTCTGCCCAGCAGCTTTTGGGTCTACTGATGACTCCTGCCTGAGTCAAACAGTACTATAAAGGTTGCCATCTGCATTTATTAGTTGATTTCCTATTGAAAACAGATGTTTCTCTTCTTCCTAATGCATTTATTCATTCATTCATTTACTTCAATATGTACTCATGGATTTCTGTTCCTCTTTAGTGGGTTTTGTTAGTTATTATCATATAAAATTTTATTTTGGTGGGCAAATTGTCCTAGATTTGGCTAGTGGGAGCCCCTTCAAGATAGCTCCTGTGGCTTTTGACACATCCCCGTCCTTTGACTATTTCTTTACTTTCTGGCACAACAAGTTGTTCAGACTCATTTTGTACTTTTCCTGCCCCAGCTCTGGAACCACGTATGTTTCTAGGAATCTTGATTTCTTTTAGTGGAAGAAGTATTTAGAAACCAAGATTTGGATGCTTAGTGTGCTCATTTCTGCTAGGATGTCATCACTTCTAGGGTGGACAGAACTAGGAAATACATGTATATATGTGCACATCTGTATTTCTTTCTGTATCTAACTATGTGTATGTATTTAAAAAGTTCACATTAATACATCCAATTCCAGTACAACACTTCAGGGGTCTTTCTAGCTTCCTTCTTTGTGTATTTGAAAATCCCTTTTCCAGCAGTGAGAAATTGGCTCCCATTTTCCTCATTATATTTACTTATTTGCTCAGTCTCCTTGTATGTGCCAGTCTCCCAATCCCAGGCTAGTTATCCCTTGCCTGCCACCTCTGAGGCCTATGGTTTGGGGTCCTCAGGGCATGCAGTCAAGTCCATGCTGCCTCAGCATGGCCTGATGAGTAGTGTCATGTCTGCTCCCAGGATCCGAACTGACAAAACCCTGGGCCACCGAAGTGGAGTGTGCAAACTTAACCATTCAGCCACAGGCCTGGCCCTCAATAACGTCTTATAGTTTTCATTTTATGGGTGTTTCACCTCCTTGGTTAAATTTATTCCTAGATATTTTATTCTTTTTATCAATATTGTATGTGGGATTGTATTCTTGAATTCTCTTTCTGTTTGTTTGTTGTTAATATATAGAAATACCACTGATTTTTGTAAATTGATTTTGTACCCTGCAACTTTACTGTAGTTGATTATTTTTAATAGTTTTCTGGTAGATTCTTTAGGGTTTTCTTTATATAAAATCATGTCATCTGCAAACAGTGAGAGTTTCACTTCTTCATTGCCAATTTGGATACCCTTTATTTCTGTTTCTTGCCTAATTGCTCAGCCAAAACCTCCAGTACTGTGTTTTGACTAAGAGTGGTGAGAGTGGGCACCCTTGTCATCTTCCTCTTCTTGCAGGGGTGGGTTACAGTTTTCCGCTGTTGAATATGATGTTGGCCGTGGGTTTATCATATCTGGGCTTTATTATGTTGAGGTACTTTCCTTCTATACCCATTTTATTGAGGGCTTTTATCATAAATGGATATTGGATCTTGTCAAATGCTTTCTCTGCATCAGTTGAGATGATTATGTGGTTTTTGTTCCTCATTTTGTTAATGTGGTGTATCACATGGATTGTTTTGTAGATGTTGAACCATTCCTGTGTTCCTGGTATAAGTCCCACTTGATCATGGTATATAATGTTTTTAATGCGTTGCTGTACTCAGTTTGCTCATGTTTTGTTGAGGATTTTTGCATCTGTGTTCATCAGTGATATTGGCCTGTAATTTTCCTTCTTTGTGTTGTCCTTGTCTGGCTTTGGGATGAAGGTGATGTTGGCTTCATAAAGTGTGTTAGGAAGTGTTCCGTCTCCTTCAACTTTTTGGAATATTTTGAGAAGGGTAGGTATTAAATTTTCTTTGTTTGGTAGAATTCTCCAGAGAAGCCATCTAGTCCTGGACTTTTGTTTTTTGTGAGGTTTTTGATTACTGTTTCAATCTCTTTGTGATTGGTCTATTCAGATTCTCTGTTTCTTCTTGATTCAGTTTTGGGAGGTTGTGTGAGTCTACGTATTTATCCATTTTTCCTAGGTTATCCAATTTCTTGGCATATAGTTTTTCATAGTATTCTTTTATAATCCTTTGTATTTTTGTGGTATTTTTTGTAATTTCTCCTCTTTCATTTCTAATTTTATTTATTTGAGCCTTCTATCTCTATTCCTTAGTGAGTCTGGGTAAAGTTTGTCAATTTTGTTTATCCTCTCAAAGAACCGGCTCTTAGTTTCATTGATCCTTTCTACTCTTTTTTTTTTTTTTTTGGTTTCAGTTTCATTTATTTCTGCCTTAATTTTTATTATTTTCCTCCTTCTGTTGACTTTGAACTTTGTTCTTCTTTTTCTAATTCTGTTAGGTGTAGTTTAAGATTGCTACTTTGAGATTTTTCTTGTTTGTTAAGCTGGACATTTATTGCTATGTATTTCCCTCTTAGGACGGCTTTTGCTGCATCCTGTGTGAGTTGGTATGGTGTATTTTCATTTTCATCTGTCGCCGGATGTTTTTTGATTTCTCCTGTAATTTTTTCAACGGTCCATTTGTTGTATAGTAGCATGTTGTTTAGTCTCCACTTATTTGTCATTTTGCCAGCTTTTCTAGTTTCATAGCATTATGGTCACAAAAGATGCTTCATGTGATTGCAATCTTCTTGTTTCCCAACATATGGTCCGTCTTTAAGAATGTTCCATGTGCACTTGAGAAGAATGTGTATTCTTCTGTTTGGGGATGGCGTGTTCTATATATATCTACTAAGTCCATCTGGTCTAGTTTTTTGTTCAGTTCCACTGCATCCTTGTTGACTTTCTGTCCTGATGTTCTATCCATTGATGTAAGTGGAATCTTAAGGTTCTCTACTATTATTGTGTTGTTATTAATATCTCCTTTTAGGTTTGTTAATAGTTGCTTTATGTACTTTGGTGATCCTCTGTTTGGTACATATATATTTATAAGTGTTATATTGTTTTGATGGAGTGTCCCTTTTATTATTATGTACTGCCCCCTTTGTCTCTCATTGTCTTCTTTATCTTGAAGTTGACTTTGTCTGATATTAGTATGGCAAGACCTGCTTTCTGTTGTTTACCATTAGCTTGGAGTATTGTTTTTCATCCCTTCACTCTGAGAGTGTGTTTGTCTTTACAGCTGAGATGTGTTTCCTGGAGGCAGCATATTGTTGGGTCTTTTTCCTTTTAATCTGTCCGGCTGCTCTCTGTCTTTTGATTGGAGAATTCGATCCATTTATATTTAGAGTGATTATTGCTATATGAGGGCTCAATGCTGCCATTTTATCACTTGTTTTCTGGTTGTTCTGTATTTCCATTGTTTCTTGTAACGTTTATTTTGGACTACCCATTCAGTTTGTAGTTCTGTCTGATGGTTTTCTCAGTTTTGTCTTTTTTTTTTATCATTTGTGTCTTTGTTCTGATTGCATTTTTAGTGGTTACCGTGAAGTTTGTATAAAAAATTGCATAGATGAGATTGTCCATTTTCTGATAGCCTCTTTTTCCCTTAGTCTAAGCAGATTCCATTCCTCTCCTCTTCCCCTTCTAAGTTATTTTTGTCACAACTTACTCCATTTTGTGCTTTGAGTTTGTGGTTAAAATGAGAGTATAGTTATTTTTGATGTTTTCCTTCTGTTTATCTTTAATGTTACAATTAAGTGTTTGCTAACTTGTTCTGATAGTTACCATTTTCTTATTTTGTCTGCCTGTTTATTTCCTTGCTTGAGGTTTTGTAAACCCCCCCCCCCTTTTTTTTTTTAGGTAGGAGGGCCTTCGTGATCATTTCTTGTAGGGTAGTTTTGTGGAGATGAACTCCCTCAGCTTTTGTTTATCTGGCAAAGTTTTTATTTCGCCCTCATATCTGAAGGATGTTTTCACTAGATAGAGTATCCTTTGCTGAAAGCCATTATCTTTCAGAATTTTGAACATATCATTCCACTCTCTCCTAGCCTCTAAGGTTTCTGCTGAGAAAGCCACTGAAAGCCTGATAGGGGTTCCTTTGTAAGTTGTTTTTTTCTGTCTTGTGGCCCTTAATGTTTTTTCTTTGTCATGGACTTTTGCCAGTTTTACTAGTATATACCTTGGAGAAGGTCTTTTTATATAGGAGTTCTATTAGCTTCTTTTATTTTTAATTCCAGCTCCTTCCCCAGGTTTGGGAAGTACTTCCCTATTATTTCTTTCTTTCTTTTTTTTTTTTTTTTTTTGAGGAAGATTAGCCCTGAGATAACATCTGCTGCCAATCCTCCTCTTTTTGCTGAGGAAGACTGGCTCTGAGCTAACATCCATGCCCGTCTTCCTCTACTTTATATGTGGGATGCATACCACAGCGTGGCTTGCCAAGCAGTGCCATGTCGGCACCCAGGAATCAAACCAGCGAACCCCAGGCCACCAAAGTGGAATGTGAAGACTTAATCGCTGCGCCACCGGGCCGGCCACTCACCTATTATTTCTTTGAACAAGCTTTCTGCTCCTTTCTTCCTCTCTTCTCCCTCTGGAATACCTGTAATACTTATGTTGCATTTCTTAGTTGACTCGGATATTCCTCTGAGAATTTCTTCATTCCTTTTTAGCCATAGTTCCCTCTTCCTCCGTTGGAAGCATTTCTGTATTGCTGTCCTCCAAATTGCTAATTGTGTCCTCCCTTAATATCAACTCAGTTATTCAAGGACTCCAGCTTTTGCTTTATTTTATTCTTTGTGTTTTTCATCTCAAACATTTCTGATTGGTTTTTCTTTGTAGTTTCAATTTCTTTTTTTTCTAATTGAGTTAATGATAGGTTACAATCTTGTGAAGTTTCGGTTTTACATTATTGTCTGTCAGTTGTGTTGTAGGTGCACCCCTTCACCCTTTGTTCCCAACCCCACCCCACCTTTCCCCTGGTAGCCACTAATCTGTTTTCTTTCTCTACATTTTTAAATTTCTCATATGAGTGGAGTCATACAGAGATTGTCCTTTTCTGTCTGGCTTATTTCGCTGAACATTATTCTCTCAAGGTCCATCCATGTTGTTGCAAATGGGACGATTTTGTTCTTTTTTATGCCTGAGTATTATTCCATTGTATCTATATACCACACCTTCTTTATCCAGTCATCTGTTGATGGGCACTTAGGTTGCTTCCGCATCTTGGGTATTGTAAATAATGCTGCAGTGAACATTGCGGTGGATGGGACTTCTGGAATTGCTGACTTCAAGCTCTTTGGATAGATACCCAGTAGTGTGATAGCTGGATCGTATGCTAGTTCTATTTTTAATTTTTTGAGAAATCTCCATACTGTTTTCCCTAGTCGCTGCACCAGTTTGCATTCCCACCAGGAGTGCATGAGGGTTCCTTTTTCTCCACAACCTCTCCAACATTTGTTACTATTTGTTTTAGTTATTTTTGCCATTCTAATGGGTGTAAGGTGATATCTTACTGTAGTTTTGATTTGCATTTCCCTCATGATCGGCGATGATGAACATCTTTTCGTGTGCCTGTTGGCCATCGTATATCTTCTTGGAGAAATGTCTGTTCATGTCTCCTGCCCATTTTTTGATCAGATTGTTTGATTTTTTGTTGTTGAGTTGTGTGAGTTCTTTATATATTATGGATATTAAGCCTTTGTCGGATATATTACTTGCAAATATTTTTTCCTAGTTAGTGTGTTATTTTTTTCATTCAATCCTGTTTTCCTTTGCCTTGAAGAAGCTCTTTAGTCTGATGAAGTCCCATTTGTTTATTCTATTGTTTCCCTTGTCTGAGAAGACATGGTGTCTGAAAATATCCTTTTAATACTGATGTGAAAGAGTGTACTGCCTACATTTTCTTCTAGGAGCCTTATGGTCTCAGGTCTCAGCTTTAGGTCTTTGATCCATTTTGAGTTTATTTTGGTGAATGGTGAAAAAGAATGGTCAATTTTCATTCTTTTACATGTGGCTTTCCAGTTTTCCCAGCACCATTTGTTGAAAAGACTTTCTTTTCTCCATTGTATACCCTCAGGTCCTTTGTCGAAGATTAGCTGTCCATAGATGTGTGGTTTTATTTCTGGGCTTTCAATTCTGTTCCATTGATCTGTACACCTGTTTTTGTCCCAGTACCATTCTGTTTTGATTACTGCAGCTTTGTAGTATGTTTTGAAGTCAGGGATTGTGACGCCTCCAGCATTGTTGTTTTTTCTCAGGATTGCTTTAGCAATTCAGGGTCTTTTGTTGCCCCATATGGATTTTAGGATTCTTTGTTCTATTTCTGTAAGAATGTCATTGGGATTCTGATTGGGATGGCGTTCAATCTGTAGATTACTTTAGGTAGAATGGATACTTTAACTATGTTTATTCTTCCAATCCATGTACATGGAATGTCTTTCCATCTCTTTATGTCGTCATCCATTTCTTTCAGGAAAGCCTTGTAGTTTTTGTTGTATAGGTCTTTCACTTCCTTAGTTGAATTTACCCAGAGGTGTTTTATTCTTTTTGTTGCGATTGTGAATGGTATTGTGTTCTTGAGTTCTTCTTCTGTTAGCTCATTATTAGAGTATAGAAATCCTACTGATTTATTTAAATTGATTTTATACCCTGCAAGTTTGCTGTGGTTGTTGATTACTTCTAAAAGTTTTCCAATGGATTCTTTGGGGTTTTCTATATATAAGATTATGTTGTCTGAAAACAGCAAGAGTTTCACTTCTTCCCTCCCTATTTGGATTCCTTTTATTCTTTTTTCTTGCCTAATTGCTCTGGCCAAAATCCCCAGCACTATGTTGGATATGAGTGGTGATAGAGGCCATCCTTGTCTCGTTCCTGTTTTCAGGGGGATTGTGCTCAGTTTTTGCCCATTGAGTATGATATTGGCTGTTGGGTTGTCATATGTAGCTTTTATTATGTTGATGTAGTTCTCTTTTATGCCCATTTTGTTCAGTTTTTATCATAAATGGCTGTTGGATCTTGTCAGATGCTTTCTCTGCATCTATTGAGATGATCATGTGGTTTTTATTCCCCAGTTTGTTGATGTGGTGTATCACATTGCTTGATTTGTGGATGTTGAACCATCCCTGTGTCCCTGGTATGAATCCCACTTGATCATGATGTGTGATCTTTTTGATGAATTGCTGATTTCGGATTGTCAAAATTTTGTTGAGAATTTTTGCATTTATGTTCATCAGTGATATTGGCCTGTAGTTCTCCTTTTACATGCTGTCCTTGTCAGGCTTTGGTATCAGCATGATTTTGGCCTCGTAGAACGTGTTAGGAAGTGTTCCATCGTGCCTAATTTTTTGGAATAGCTTGAAAAGGATAGGTATTAAATCCTCTCTGAAAGTTTGGTAGAATTCCCCAGGAAAGCCATCTGGTCCTGGGGTTTCATTCTTTGGGATGCTTTTGATTGCTGTTTCAATCTCTTTCCTTATGATTGGTCTGTTCAAATTGTCTGCTTCTTCTTGAGTGAGCTTTGGGAGATTGTAGGAGTCTAAGTATTTATCCATTTCCTCTAGGTTATCCATTTTTTTGGCATGTGGTTTTTCGTAGAATTCTCTTGTATTCCGTTGTATTTCTGCGGAGTCTGTTGTTATTTCTTCTGTTTCATTTCTGATTTTGTTTATTTGAGCTTTGTCTTTTATTCATTGTAAGTCTGGCTAGGGGTTTTTCAGTTTTATTTATTTTCTCAAAGAACCAGCTGTTTGCTTCATTGATCCTTTCTACTGCCTTTTTTTGTCTCAATGGCATGTATTTCTGCTCTGATTTTTATTATTTCTCTCCTACTGCTGACTTTGGGCTTTGTTTGTTCTTCTTTCTCTAATACAGTTAGGTGTAGTTTAAGATTGATTATTTGAGATTTTTCTTGTTTGTTAAGATGTGCCTGTATTGTGATTAATTTTCCTCTTAATACAGCTTTTGCTGTATCCCATATGAGTTGGTATGGCATGTTATCACTTTAATTTGTCTCCAGAAATTTTTTTATTTCTTCTTTAATTTCTTCAACGATCCATTGCTTGTTCAATAGCATATTGTTTAGTCTCCACATCTTTGTCCCTTTCTCAGCTTTTTTCTTGTAATTAATTTCTAGCTTTATAGCATTATGATCGGAAAAGACGCGTGTTATTATTTCAATTTTTTTAAATTTGTAGAGGCTTGCCTTGTTTCCCAACATATGGTCTATCCTTGAGAATGTTCCACGTGCACGTGAGAGGAACGTGTATTCTCCTGTTTTTGGATGGAATGTTCTATATATGTCTATTAAGTCCAACTGTTTTAGCTTTTCGTTAGCTCCACTGTTTCTTTGTTGGTTGTCTGCGTGGATGATCTGTCCATTGATATGAGTGGGGTGTTGAGGTCCCCTCCTGTTATTGTGTTAATTTTGATATCTTCTTTTAGGTTTGTTAATAGTTGCTTTATGAACTTTGGTGCTCCTGTGTTGGGTGCATAGATATTTATAAGCATTATTTCTTCTTGATGAAGTGTCCCTTTGATCATTATATATTGGCTCTCTACGTCTCTCTTTACCTGCCTTATTGAAGTCTGTTTTGTGTGCTATAAGCATTGTGACACCTACTTTCTTTTGTTTGCTATTAGCTTGGAGTATTGTCTTCCACCCCTTCACTCTGAGCCTGTGTTTGTCCTTGGAGGTTAGGTGTGTTTGCTGGAGGCAACAAATTGTTGGATCTTGTTCTTTAATCCATTTTGCCACTCTGTGTCTTTTTATTGGAGAGTTCAATCTGTTTTCGTTGAGGGTGAGTCTTGATGCATGAGCGCTTAATGCTGTCATTCTGTTGCTCGTTTTCCTGTGTTTCCTTTGTTTCTTGTCCTGTGTGTTTTAGCCTAGCCATTGACTTCTGCAATTTTTTATGCTGGGTTTCTTAGATTTTTTTCCTTATTTTATGTTTTGTGTCTCTGTCCTGTTTTTTAGTTTAGTGGCTACCCTACGTTTGTATTCAGAATCTCATGTATAACACAGTCCATTTTCTAGTCTACTTAGCCTAGACTGATTCAGTCCCTTTTCTCCTTCACCCCTACGTTATTATTTTCATCCCTTAGTCCAACTGTGTTGTGAGTTTGTGGTTAGAATGATAAGATTGTTTTTGCTTTAGTGATTTACTTCCCTTTATCCTAATGCTATAGTTGAATATTTGCTATCCTGTTCTGATTCTGTTTATCTCACTACTCTTTGTTTTGTGACCCCTTTCTCCCTTTTTTCTTTTTTCAGGTATGAGAGCCCTCTTAAGGATTTCTTGAAGTGGAGGTCTTGTGGCTATGAAGTCCCTTAGCTTTTGTCTGTCTGTAAAAGATTTAATTTCTCCCCCATATCTGAAGGATGTTTTTGCTGGATAGAGTATTCTTGGCTGAAGATTTTTATCCTTTAGAGTTTTGAATATGTCATTTCAATCTCTTCTAGCTTGTAAGATTTCTGTAGAGAAATCTGCTGAAAGTTTGATAGGAGTTCCTTTGTAGGTTATTTTCTTCTGCCTTGCTCCCTTGAGTATTCTTTCTTTCTCATTCGTTCTTGCCACTTTTACTACTATATGCCTAGCAGTAGGTCTTTTTACATTGACAAATCTAGGCGATCTGAAAGCTTACTCCACACACATTTCTCTCCCAATCCCTAGAGTTGGGAAGTTTTCTTCTGTTAGTTCGTTGAGCACACTGTCTGCTCCATTTTCCTTTTCCATGCCCTCAGGAATTCTGAATATTCTTAAGTGGCATTTTCTCATTGAGTCCGCTATTTCTCGGAGATTTTCTTTAGTTTTTTAAGTTCTTAGTTGTCTTTCTTCCTCTGGAGCCTTTCAGCCTGTCTATCTTCAATTATGCTAATTTGCTCCTCTGTGGTGTCTACGCGGGCATTCAGGGAATCTGTATTCTGTCTTATCTGATCCATTGTACTTTTAATCTCTAGTATTTTTGATTGATTGTTTTTTATAGTTTCAATCTCTTTTGCGAAGTAACTGCAGAACTTGTTGACTTGTTTCTCTATATTTCCTCTTATCTCATTGAGCTTTTTTGACGATAGCTATTCTGAATTCATTGTCACTTAGTTTACCTATTTGCAAGTCCTCAGGACATACTTTTGTGTTGTTTATTGTTTTCATTTTGGACTGGAGCTTTTGTAAATTGCTGAAGGTTAGAAGAGTGGTTTTTGCTCATGATGCTATTATTCGGTTTCAGTTACAGCCTGTCACCACTAGATGGGGGTCGAGAGCCGTGTGTTCTGAGCCCTCTGCCTTCAGCCATGATGGCGGTGCCCAGTGGGTGTTGGGGGAGGGGGTCACTTTCTCTCGTGCGCAGACCTGGATTCCGGTCAGCTCTTGCTCTGTGGTTTCCCAGGGCCCTGGCTTGATGGGGTTCCCCCACGCGAAAGCTTTCCCCCGTTAGAGGGTTTCAGCTGCACGGGCGGTAGGAGTCCTGGATCCTGCGGACCTGTGGCCCCTCCCACGCTCCTTCCCTCACCTGCCTCAGCGTTCCCAGTCTCTAGGGGAGGGAGCGAAGTTCTCTCTTAACCTGTTCCAGCTTCCCCGAGGGCGGCTCCAGCCTTTCCGCCCTCTGTCGTTCAGCTCCTATGGGTCCCTGATGATTTCTGTTATTAGGAGTTTTTTTTGGTTGCAAAGCAGTTGCTATTTTTGGTTGTAATTTGGAGGGGAGAGAGTCCCGGGTGAGCTCAATGCGCCATGTTGCTGACGTCACCAGTTTCAATTTCTTTTGTAAAGAATTGTCTCTGTTCATTAATTTTATGCCTGATTTCATTGAACTGTCTGAGTTTTCTTGTTGGTCGTTGAGTTTTTTTTATGACAGCTATTTTGAATTCTCTGTCATTTAGATTGTAAATTTTTGTGCCTGCAGGATTGTTTTCTGGGTGCTTGCAATTCTCCTTCTGGTTTGGAGTATTATACATTCCCATATTATTTGATGGGGTTGATTTGTGCCTTTGCATATTGGTAGTACCTTGTTGCAGATTCCACTTGCTGCCACTGGGAGGGGGGCAGGACCTGTGTATTCTGAGCCCACTGTGACCTCTGGCAGGTGTGCCTGTCCTTTGGAATCTGTGCTGACAGGGCCCATATGCAATTGCCCTTATGCAATAGCTGCAGCTTTGCTAACATATGCAGAGATGCTCTCTTGGGGTTCCCTTGCTCTGGCCGACCGGCTGAGCTGGTACACCAGGCAAGGGTAGGGGAGCTTTCTTTCACATGCCGGATCACAGGGGTGTTCTCATTCTGCCCTTGCTGTCTGCCCTCCCGGGGTGTTGGTTTGATGAAGACACCCCCACAGTAGCTTGCTTAGCCTTTTCTGTGTGGAGCTTTTCCACAGCTGAGTGGCACTTTGGAGAGGTAAGGTGTTCCTGTGGAGAGCTGCCCCTCCCCCTTCTCCACTCAGAGCCTGGCATGGTCCCTGCCCTTGGTCGCTGCCATTAGGGGAGGGAGATGATATCCCCTTACCTCCTTCCACTGCCTCCCAGAGCATCCAGCTCCTCCACCTGCAGAGACATGGCTGCATGGGCCTCTCAGATGTCTGTTGTGTTGTGTGACTGTTCTCTGTTGATTTATGAATGTCCTTTTCATTGTACCTTAGAGGGGATAGTCTAAGGGAAGTGCTCACTCTACCATGACGATGACATCAGTCTATCTCCAGTTTTAAAGGAGAACAAAGCTGAAATTTCAGAGAAGTGTATGACTTTGAGCATGTTAGTACATAAATGGCAGAGAAAATATTTTCAATTCAGATTTCTGTGATGCTGAAGCATCTTTTTTTCCCCCTCCTATTCTGCATAGCCTCTGACTACCTGAAAACAGTCTGAAATTCAAAGTAGCAGGAATTAGGGTTGGTACAGGTGGTAGTTGAAGAATTGGATCTGACTTACTGCTTCTGAAGTGTGTGTAAAGTTAAGAAGAGGGTCATTGACAGAGTCTGCAACAGCCATCATTTAATGGTTAAAGGCTCTCAGAAGTGAAGAAGTCAGTGAAGAAGACTGAATGGTGGTGAGAGAGAGAGGAGAGTCTAGTTGTGTGGTAGAAGCTGATGAAGGAAGGAGTTTCAGGGAGGTGTCAGGTGTTGCTGAAAGACGTAACAAAAGTGCTTTGAATTTGACTATTGGAAAGTTATTGATGACCTTAGCAAGTTGGTTTTCAAGTGTGTTCAGGCAGGCCACCTGTGTCAGAGTCAAATGAGACAGTGATTAAGAATATCAATTCCCCAGGTGTCATCTCACACCTTATAGATTCTTAAGACTGTGAGTGAGGAAAGGGGAGGTGGTCACATGGGAAATCTGCTTAAATGCTGCTGTGGTTATTCTGAGGTATGCTAAATTTGAGATTTATTGTTTTAGCAGAAGAGTTACAGTAGAGAGGTGTGATAGGAAACTAAATTGAGGAAACTAGACGTACAGTGGATATAGACTAGACAATTCTAGGAAATTTGGTCATAAAGGGAAGAAGGAAGATCTCTTGGGTCATGGAAGAATAGGGGACAGAATCAAGAAGTGTATCTTTTTTTTCTTTTTTGAAGTTTATATACATCTTAACATTTTGGGGGTTAAGAGAAAGAAACTATAGTGGTGTTTTGAAAGATGAGTAAGTGAAACTATGTAGCAACATCTATTATCAAAGAAATGTCCAGAATGAACTTTGATAGGTGTCTGGGCTAGCTCCCTGCCCCCATTTCAAATGATTGCCATCTGATGATGGGTCTTTGGAGTAATTCTGGGGTCATTGTTAATCTTATTTATTTTTTGTATTTTTTAAAGACTGGCACCTGAGTTAACATCTTTTGCCATTCTTCTTTATTTTTTTTCTTCTCCCACAAAGCCCCCCAGTACATAGCTTATTTTTATTACTAGTTAAACTTATATGTTGCCTTTTGTTAAACAATTGTTAATTAAGAGCTTTTCTCATTTTTATAAAGTCATGTATTTTAAGTGTATTCTTGTTTATAGACAAGTCACCAGCAATAAAATTAGAGATTATATCCAGAATTGGAGGTGACTTCACAAGGAAGCATTTAGACCATCCAGGGTCAATTTAATGTATTCTTTGAGTACCAGCCAGGCACTAGGCACTGTGCTTGGCAGTGGAACTTACAGAATGAACAAGACATGATCTTTATCCTCAAGGAGATTATACTTCTTTCTTTGGAGAAACTTAAAATCTGTTAGACAGTTAAGAATTGTGTACAAGTTAATCATAGTTAACTGTATGTTAGTGTATAGCTAAAATAGGTACAGATAGGTCCTAATTAATAAGTGTAGCAGAATATATTATCAGAACATTCAGACTTCTCGAGTATTTTTAAAATTTATTTAAATTTTATTTCTTTTTTTAAATTGGTAATATAGCTACTTGGTTGAAATTTCAAAATAATATGAAAAGTATATATATTGAGACGTCTCAGTATGACTCATCTCTGTCTATCCCTCCCTTCCTTGCTCTCTATAGGTAACCACTTTTATTTTTTGTATATCTTACCAGTATTTATGCAAATAGAAACAAAATATAAATACAGATTACTGTTCCCCCCCGCCTCTCTGTGTAGCAGGTAGCATATTGTATTAATTTTCTTTTAAAGATTTTTTTCTTTTTCCTTTTTCTCCCCAAAGCCCCCCAGTACATAGTTGTATATTTTTCGTTGTGGGTCTATCTAGTTCTGGCATGTGGATGAGTGGTGCCATGTCTGTGCCCAGGATCTGAACTGGTGAAACCCTGAGCTGCCAAAGTGGAGCGCGTTAACTTAACCACTCGGCCACGGGGCCAGCCCCATATGTTATTTTTTATGTGATAATTTTTAAGTTTAGAATGTCCCTTGGAGATCCTTTGACTTCAATATGCAGAAAGCTCCCCCTTTTTTCTTTCTTTCTTTTTGTATATAGTGACATCTTCTATTGTGTGGATATACTATTAGAGTAACTAATTCTGCTTATTTAAACTTTTACTCTACTTCAGTTTTTTAGGCAATTTTATTTGTGTAACCCATTTACTTTCTTCTCTTCTGTACGAACTACTGCTCCCGTGAGACATTTTGCATTAACGACCTGCCTTACTTTCTTCACCTAAGTCCTCTGACGCCTAGTAGGATAAGCCTTTCAGACTTTGTGGCCAAGCAGAAGACTTCATTATTTGCATAGCTTAGGTGAGAAATGGAAGAAAAAGAGAAAGGGATGAAACTAATATTTGTTGAACTCTACTGGATGTTTTAAGGTGTGCTATCTCATTTTTTCTCCCAGCAACCCTGTGGAGTAGGTAGTGTTAACCCCTTCTTATAGATGAAGAAGGTCAGGCTCAAAAAGCTGAGTTGTCCAGACTTTCACAGCTAGAAAATGGCAGATTCAGGTTGTGAAAGTAGGTTAATTTGAGTTGGAAATCTGTGTCTTTGCTGCTGCTGTCCTATTTTCTGTCTATTTTTGAATTCCTGGACTCTGGTCTTGAGCTGGAGCTCTCTACTGTCTGCTGTAAGCCTTTGATCAAGAACCATGAGATCAGACGTGTTTCCCTATTGTGCTTTTCCCGATTGCTGGGATACTGCTTGCTCATCTGACCTCTGCAACTAAGGCCCCGTTTGCTTGGATCACAGCCTGTCGCCTGCTTCTATCGGCTGTGGATTCCACTTTCTCACTGCCTGTCTGGATCACCTCTCATCATCACCATTGAGTTTCCCTTTCTCCCCTGATTTTCCCTGTTGTAGCCCTAGCACCACCTGAGCTTCAGTTTGGCAATATGAAGCTTGGACAAAGCTTCTGAAACTTTTGGGGATGATTTAAATGAAAAAGCTCATTATGTCTCATCTGGACTTTTACAATACTTTCCTTAAAGTGCATTCTGCCCTTGTTCTTGCCCTTTTCAGTCCTCCTCTGCACTGTAGCCAGTGACTTAACATGGACATCCAATCACATTACACTCCTGGTCAGAACATTTTATTGCCTCTCCATCCGCCTGTAAGATAAAATCTAAACTCAGGTTCTGTCCCTGTCTACCTCTCCAAACCTCACTCCTGGTAGTCCCTGGTATGCACAGTGCCTCACATGGAATGTGTGCCAATTAATAATGACTATACTCTGAGTGAATAGAATGAATGACTTTTCCAAGGAAATTAAAATTATTTGGGAAATGTCAGTTTTTAAAGTAATTGTTGGTGTTCTTTTTGTCTGTTTCTTTTTTAGATATTTCTTATTGTGTGGGTGTAAAATATTTTCACAAACTCCAAGGATTTCTAAATTGCTTTATTTACATTGGAATTTTAAAAATCTCTGTACTTGGTTGATTTTCATTTCCATCTTTTCTTACCTTTTCCCGCCCAAGACACACTGTGATCAGTTACGGTGGCTTACTGTAGAAGCTACTGGGGAAATGGGAAAATCTTCACTGGGAAGGATTTTGTGATTTGGAAAAGTTCTCCCAGGTGATTCTGATATTGTGACCCACCTTGCAAGTGGCTGTTTTATGTTTTTTGGTCTGTGCTAGCATAATTGTTTACGGAATAATTGTGTAGGTCAGCAGTTCCTTATATGGGGTTCTAAGATCCCCAAGCGTGGAAGCACAGACACTCCATGGAGGCAGGGGCTTTTATCTTGTTTTGTTAGTTGATGTGTTTGTGTTGCTTCTCCCTATCTAGCTCGTTATGAGATATGTTGAAGGAGGGAAGAATTAGGGAGAAGTAAAGAGGAACACTTGTCTTACTATCTAACATATAGACACTGATTTGAGACTTTTATTTTTTAAAAACTTCACACATTTTTATTGATGAAATAAAAATATAATAATTGAATATAATATTTTGTTGTATTGGTCTACTAATGAGAAGAATGGAATTCTTTTTTATGGGCTAACATTTCACTTAAGTGGCGTTCAAAGTTAGTGTTCCCTGTCATGAGATCAATTGCCAACGGTCGTTGTAAAAACCATTCTTAACTCGTGGCCAAAAAACAGACAGCAGATTTGGCCTATGGGCCAAGGTTTGCTGACCCCTGGAGTATGCCACTGATGCCCAGATTACTGCACCTGCTCCACAGTACAGTCGCAGATGTCTTTCCAACTTTGTTGCTGTTCCCCTGATAGATTTTTTCCATCCAACTGGATTACTGGTGTTTCTTGGACATTCTCAGGTTTCTGAGGCATTTAATAATCAGTACTCTGTTGTAATTCTAGTATAACTAGAATATTTTAATAAAAGCATAATATGTGTTTTCGAATTTTTCCTAAAGTCAGGTTTGAATATTTAGGGAGGTAGTACCTAATATGACGATAATAACTGCTGACACACATTAGGTACTTTTAAGTGTCAAGCACTGTGCTAAGGTCTTCTCATGTATTATCTCATTTAATCCTCAGATCAACTCATGTGGTAGGCGAGGAAACTGAGGCACAGAGTGGTTTAATAACTGTCCAACATCGTAAAGGTGGTAAGGATTTTTACCTTAAAACAGTCTGATTCCTGAGCCACAGTCTTAACTATTGAGCAGTATTACTTCCCATGTATACTAAGAGTTTGTATTTCTTTAGTTTTGGCCTCTGCCAAGCCCCTTCTCTTCTTTTAATCAAACTTTGTGAAAGACTGATAATCAGTTCTTTGCAACAGATGTAAGGACTCCTGCAAATAGGTATGAGGTAATAGGATTGGATGGATATTATGAGCCGATATAAAGTCATTGGCTCTCCTGCTATTTAGACTTTAAATCACAGTAAGAGATACGTTTTACATCATGCTCTCGAAAGCTTCTATTTTATTCTGTTCTATTTTGTTAAAAAAAAAGTATTGGTTTTGATCCAGTAAGTTGATTTCATAGCCACTGGATCTCCACCTGTGGTTTAGAACATTTTGTTAAACATTTAGGTGCTATAAACTCTTATTTTTTTTGTGTTCAGTTACAAAGAAAACTGCTTATATGAAACACTTGCTTTCTAAAAGAAGGGTAAAAACTCTAGAAGCCAGCATTCTTTTTTTTCATGTAAAAAATGCTGTACACTAAACCCTTAACTGAAAGAAAATAATTTTTGCTGAAGAAGAAAGGAGCACTGAAGCCTGAATGAGGACACGTCCGCTCCACGGCTTGCCCTCTTGGACAGGAAGAAATAGAACGTCTTCATTAGCCAGTGGCACTTAGGAAACATCAGCTTTCCTGTTGGAATCTCATATAGAAGAGACTAAAGAACAGAAATTTAGAAAGTAGAAGGGAGAGAGTGAAAGAACTAGCGGCTGCTGAAGTTGTTTTTCATGTTTAGGCAGTGATCTGCAGACAGGAGAAAGTGACAGTAGTTCTTTGACTCACTAAACCAGTTTGTTTCACTCTGTTTTAGTATATTATTTGACTGAATTATTTAAAATCTCTTTCTCCAGCTAGATGTGAGCTCCTTGAGGGCGGCGATCTAGATGTGTCCCTATTTATAGCTGTAGCCCCTAGTACTGTGTCTAGCCACTAGGGGCTGCTGACATGTTTACATGAATAAAAAGTGTAGTGAAGGCACAGACTGTAATTCTTTGTGGGCCTTAGTGGGTAAATAAATTTGATGCAAGAAATGGTTCTAATTAGAGTCCTGTGTTTAGTCTATAGTTTATAATGATTATCAAATTTATATTGATATTGTAATTCAGCATTCTTACCAGGTCAGTAACCGTTGAATAGAGGACATAAAAAGGACATTTGAAAAAGGCCACCTGTACATCAGTGAGTTGGCGGTGAAGGTCCAGTGCTGTGTATTCATGTCTTAGATGATTGATTTGTCCATGACTTTCTGGGGTAGTTTTTGGTTGTCGTATACTATTTCTTAAGTAAAAAGCTTCTTGTATAAGTTACTGCATAATAACTACTAGACAGATGTGTTTGGTATATTAAATATAGAGAGAGAGTTTTTAGAGCAAAAGTGTTGCTACATTTGATTTTTTTTCCTTCTACAGTATCAGCTTTATAGCTCATAGTTTTGATAGTGCTGTCTGAGGAGAATTTGGCCCATTCAGTTTTATATTGCCAAGTTCGGTTCAGAAGGGTTGAGGAGCCTTCACTGAATATAGTCTAATAGCAACAAGCTACGTTTTTCAGTCCAGTATCTTACACTACCAGCATTTTAATTTATAGTCGCATCCAAGGCATTGTATAATAAATTAAGATTTTAGTGGAGCATGTGGTTTGTTTGAGAACATTCCGTTTAAAATAAGTGGTAGAGGAGTGTCAGTTATCCAGAAAACTTTGTGAGTGGTTAATTGCTTGATGATTTTGGGTAACAAAAGTTTTATTGTATCTGCTTTGTTAAGAATAAAAACAGAATTTGGAAGGAATATTTTTTTTAGCTCTTTCCTCACAATTTTTTATTTTGAAAAATTTCAAACCTATGAGTATATTGAACACCTTGTGCCCTTCATATATGTTTACCAATTGCTAACATTTTGCTACTTTATCTCTCTCTGTGTGTATACTTTAAAAATTCCTGAACTATTTGAAGATTGCAGACACCGTGATCCTAACACTTTACCCCTAAATACTTCAGCAGGCAAACATGCGTCTTTTAGGAATAAACACATTCTCCTGTGTAACCACATGATCACACTCTGGAAATTTAGCAGTGACACAGTACTGTAATCTGACATACAGTGCATATGCCAGTTTCTCCAGTTGTCCAAACAAGTTCTTTATACCATTTTTTGATCCATGATTGGATCAAGGACTACCCATTGCATATGGCTGTTAGGTCTTTTTTAACCTCCAGCACTTCCCCAGCCTTATTCTATAACTTCTTCTTCCCCCTTCTTCCTCATCCGCCTCACATTTTTGAAGAATCCAGGCCAGTTGTTTTGTAGAATGTCCCTCAATTTGGATTTATCTGATTATTTTAGTTTATTCATAATTAGACTCAGGTTAAACTTTTTCTTTTTTTTTTTTTGAGGAAGATTGGCCCTGAGCTAAGGTCTGTGCCCTTCTTCCTCTATTTTATATATGAGATGCCTGCCACAGCATGGCTTGATAAGCAGTGCGTAAGTCTGCGCCCGGGATCTGAACAGGTGAACCCTGGGCTGCTGAAGTGGAGCACACGAACTTAACCGCTATGCTACCAGTCAGGCCCCAAGGTTAAACATTTTTGGGAGGAATACTACATAGGTGTTGTGTTCATTGTCTATAACATTATGGTGTCTAATTGGTGATGTTAAATCTGATCATTTGGTTAAGGCGAGATTTGACAGATTTCTCCATTTTAAAGATAGCTTTTCCTCTGTGATTAGTAAGTCATCTGTGGGATGATACTTTGAAATTATGTGTGTATCTTGTTCTATAACAAACTTTCACCCAGTGATTTTAGCATTCATTAATGATTCTTGTCTGAATCAGTTATGGTAGTTGTCCAATGGCAATTTTTTATTTCTCCTATCCTTCTACATTTATCATTTGACATTGTTCTATGAAGAAGAGTTATTCCTCTCCCTCACTTAAATAGTATCAGGTTACATCTAGAGATTCTTGTTTTATTCAGAATGTTATCTATTCTTGTTATTATTTGTTTTGAAACTTTAACTGTCTCATTTGGCTGGTGGGAGCCCCTTTAAACTACCTCTCATGCTCTTGAACTTGTTCCCATGAGATATTGAGGACTTCTTTACTTACCGGCACAAGATAATTAGCCCGACCTTGTATTTTCCTTGCCCCAGCTCTGGAATCAGCCATGTCTCTAAGGAGTCCTCATTCCTTTTAGTGTGGAATATAGGGCATGAGGTATGTTCAGTGTTATTGGAGTATTTTTGCCTCTAGGTCCTAATAGTGGACAGAGATAGCAAATATATATTTTTCTAAAAAATGAGATCATAGCAGTATCTCTAATTCTAGTCTAACTCTATGACCTTCTACCCTGCCATATCTGACCTCCTGTCTCTTATAGTGAGACCCTTGGTTCCCAACAACTTTAACATATTTATTCATTTGTTCAATCACGTGATATACACAAAATAGTTTTGGAATGCTGCATCATACCACTTCCAACAGAAAACTTACTAAGTAAAAGTTCAGGTTGTTTTTACATTTCTTTTGATTTTATCCTTACACTATATCCTGCTGTGGTTATATACTCATGAGCAGGTGTCAGCAGACTGGTCTGCTGGTCAAATGTGACTTGCCACTTGTTTTTGTATGACCCATGAACTGAGACTGACTTTTACGTGTTTTTTTTTTTTTTTTTTTTTGCTGAAGTAGAGCTAACATTAGCCCTGAGCTAACATCTGTTGCCAGTCTTCCTCTTTTTGCTTAAGGAAGATTTGCCCTGAGCTAACATTTGTGCTAGTCTTCCTGTATTTTGTATGTGGGTTGCTGCCTCAGCCTGGTGGCCAAGGAGTGACGTAGTTCCACACCTGGGAACCAAACCCAGGCCGCCAAAGCAGAGTGCGCCAAACTTAACCACTAGGCCCTGGGGCCAGCCCTTGATTTTTACATTTTTAAATGAAATTTGAATTTCAGTATCCGTAGTTTTATTGGAACACAGCCACACTCGTTCATTTACATTTTGTTTATGGCTGCTTTTGTGCTACAGAGGAAGAATTGAGTAATACGATACAGAGATTGTATGGCCCGTAACACCTAAACTATCTTCTGTCTGGCTCCTTTCACAAAAAGTTTGTCAACCCTAGTCAAGAATATTGTGTTCAACAGTTGCTAGGATCATTTTTTTCCTGTGTGGTTGTGTTTGATTACAGTTAACTGTTTGATTTACAGTTAATTTGTTTATTCCATTTTAGAGAGAAAGGGAATTGTTAAAAATTGGAAATTAGAGAGGAATTCCAAGATGGCGCCGTGAGTAGTCCTCTTTGTCTCTCGCCCTTCGAGTCTACAATTATTTGGACACTTATCGCTTGACAAAGGATATCCAGACAGCATCTCAGGACGCCTGAGACACCCACGCGACTATACATCGGAAGGCGGACGGACTTTCCTCCGGGAGGATGTGGAAATAGGTGAAAACTCTCCGACCCCGACGGGCAGCCTAGTACCCGCAAGCGGCTTTCTTCCAACGGACGCCCCCAGAGGATCCACACACATCTAGGGCAGGAGCGAGAACACAACAGAGGAGCGACGGTGGAAACAGGTGACCAGAACCCTACCTAAACCCCCCGCAATTACTCCTAAACGCAGAGGGAAACTTTGGAGTTGCACACCTGAGCCCGCGGGGAGAGTCTCTCCCCGCCATTGGCGGGGAGACCCGGCCTGGTGCTCGGGGCGCCCGGAGGGTCCCAGAGAGAGACACGGAGGGCACGGAGGTCTCCCAGCTGCCGTTGCCCGCCCCGTGGGACTAGGGATTGCCGGAGATCTCGGAGAGGACCGGGGCGGGGGAACTTTCAAAGGCGGGTCTGGCGACCCGGTGGGGAAGCGCCGGAGCTCCGCCAGGCAGCAGACAAAACTCTCTGTCTCCCGGTAGCAGAGGGGCCACGCTGAGCACTCAGGGCTCCCGGCAGAGGCCCGGAGAGAAGCCCAGAGGGCGGGGCGACCCCCAGCTGCCGTTGCCAGCCCCGGGGGACTAGGGATTGCCGGAGATCTCGGAGAGGACCGGGGCGGGGGAACTTTCAAAGGCCGGATCGGCGACCCGGAGGGGAAGTGCCGGAGCTCCCCCAGGCAGCAGACAAAACTCTCTGTCTCCCGGTAGCAGAGGGGCCACGCTGAGCACTCAGGGCTCCCGGCAGAGGCCCGGAGAGAAGCCCAGAGGGCGGGGCGACCCCCAGCTGCCGTTGCCCGCCCCGTGGGACTAGGGATTGCCGGAGATCTCGGAGAGGACCGGGGCGGGGGAACTTTCAAAGGCGGGTCCGGCGACCCGGAGGGGAAGCGCCGGAGCTCCGCCCGGGCAGCAGACAAAACTCTCTGTCTGCCATTAGCAGAGGGGCCACGCCCAGCATTCAGGGCTCCCGGCAGAGGCTCGGACAGAAGCCCAGAGGGCGGGGCGTCCCCCAGCTGCCGTTGCCCGCCCCGTGGGATTAGGGATTGCCGGAGATCTCGGAGAGGACCGGGGCGGGGGAACTTTCAAAGGCGGGTCCGGCGACCCGGAGGGGAAGCGCCGGAGCTCCGCCAGGCAGCAGACAAAACTCTCTGTCTGCCGGTAGCAGAGGGGCCACGCCCAGCATTCAGGGCTCCCGGCAGAGGCTCGGACAGAAGCCCAGAGGGCGGGGCGTCCCCCAGCTGCCGTTGCCCGCCCCGTGGGACTAGGGATTGCCGGAGATCTCGGAGAGGACCGGGGCGGGGGAACTTTCAAAGGCGGGTCCGGCGACCCGGAGGGGAAGCGCCGGAGCTCCGCCAGGCAGCAGACAAAACTCTCTGTCTGCCGGTAGCAGAGGGGCCACGCCCAGCATTCAGGGCTCCCGGCAGAGGCTCGGACAGAAGCCCAGAGGGCGGGGCGACCCCCAGCTGCCGTTGCCCACCCGGTGAGGCTAGGGATTGCCGGAGATCTCGGAGAGGACTGGGGCTGGAGAGAGTTCCAGAGACCCAGCTTAGTAGCCTAGGGGGAAACCCTACAGGCTCACAGAAGCCTTAGGGAAAGCCTCTGCACAGCACCAGTAGAAGGCACCCAGCCGCCAGCCACAAGGCTGGAAGACCCCAGGGCAAAAGCAGCATAGCTAGGTGTACTAACCACAGACTGTAGAAGATGCCAATAGCTCTCCTGCGACCCATAGAGGACAAGTGAGATTTGGTGGGTGCCGACAGCAACCGAGCGACAAATAAAAGTGATCCCACCCCTGGCCGCTGGAAAAGCCCATAACACCGTTGCAGACCCCAAGGAGAGAGCGCATCTAGGTGGGCAACAACAGTAGGCACCTGCAGCCTGAAGCCCCCCGTGACGGCCCCCACGGCAGAGGAGGGAATCCAAAGGGCCACTGTGGCTACGAAGAGGGGCCCAGGCCCAGTTAGCAACTACGGACAGGGTTCCTGGTTGGTGAAGTATAAACAGCTGCTCCCCCCACCGCAGCAGCTGAAACAAGTGAAAGGAGCAACTAAACTCTATTTCCATGCGGAGGCACAAATCAACATCATCAAGCAATATGAAAAAATACATTAAATCTCCAGAACAGAAAGAAAGTAACAAATACACAGAAAACAATCCCAAAGAAAATGAGATATATAACCTAAATGATGATGACTTCAAAACAGCCATCATTAAAATACTCACTGAGTTAAGAGAGAATTCTGACCGACAACTCAACGAGTTCAGGAGCTATGTCACAAAAGAGTTTGATACGATAAAGAAGAACCAAACAGAAATACTGGAAATGAAGAACACAATAGAGGAGATTAAGAAAAATCTAGATGCTCTGAACAGTAGGGCCGATAATATGGAGGAAAGAATTAGCAATTTGGAAGATGGCAATATAGAATTGTTGCAGGCAGAGGAGGAGAGAGAAGCAAGACTTAAAAGAAATGAAGAAACTCTCCGAGAATTATCAGACACAATTAGGAGATGCAACGTAAGGATTATAGGTATACCAGAGGGAGAAGAGAAGGAGAAAGGGGCAGAAAACCTATTCAAAGAAATAATGGCTGAGAACTTCCCAAATCTGGTGAGGGAGATGGATCTTCAGGTGACAGAAGCCAATAGATCTCCAAACTTTATCAATGCAAGAAGACCAACTCCACGGCATATAGTAGTGAAGCTAGCAAAAGTCAACGACAAGGAGAAAATATTAAGGACAGCCAGGCAAAAGAAACTAACCTACAAAGGAACCCCCATCAGGCTATCAGCAGATTTCTCAGCAGAAACTCTACAGGCTAGAAGAGAGTGGAATGATATATTCAAAAATCTGAAGGACAAAAACCTACAGCCGAGAATTCTCTACCCAGCGAAAATATCCTTCAAATACGATGGAGAAATAAAAACTTTCCCAGATAAACAAAAATTAAGGGAGTTCATTGCCACAAAACCTCCTCTCCAGGAAATCCTCAGGAAAACCCTCATTCCTGAAAAATCCAAAAAAGGAAAGGGGCTACAAAACCAAGAGCAGAGGAGATAAGTAGAAGGACAACAACAGAGAGTAGCAGCTCTACATCAGAACAGATTAAACCATGGGACGAGAAACAAAGGAAACTGAAGAAAACCGGAAAACAAGACACAAAATGGTAGTGGTAGGTCCCCACGTCTCAATAATCACTCTAAATGTAAACGGATTGAACTCCCCAATCAAAAGACACAGAGTGGCAGGATGGATCAAAGAACAAGATCCAACAATATGCTGCCTCCAGGAAACACACCTCAGCCCCAAAGACAAACACAGACTCAGAGTGAAGGGATGGAGAACAATACTCCAAGCTAATAATGAACAAAAGAAAGCAGGTGTCGCTATACTAATATCAGACAAGGTAGATTTCAAAGCAAAACAGATAAAGAAAGACAAAGAGGGACAGTATATAATGATAAAAGGGACTCTCCACCAAGAAGACATAACACTTATAAATATATACGCACCCAACACAGGAGCACCAAAATTTGTAAAGCAACTCTTAATAGAACTAAAAGAAGACATCAACAACAATACAATAATAGTAGGGGACCTCAACACACCATTAACACCAATGGACAGAACATCCAGACAGAAAATCAACAAGGAAATAATAGAATTAAATGAAAAATTAGACCAGATGGACTTAATAGATATATATAGAACACTTCATCCAAAAACAGCAGGTTACACATTCTTCTCAAGTGCACATGGAACATTCTCAAGGATTGACCATATTTTGGGAACCAAAGCAAACATCAATAAATACAAGAGAGTTGAAATAATATCAAGCATCTTTTCTGATCATAACGCTATTAAACTAGAAATCAACTACAAGAAAAAAGCAGAGAAAGGTGCAAAAATGTGGAGACTAAACAACACGCTTCTCAACAAACAATGGATCATTGAAGAAATTAAAGAAAAAATCAAATATTATCTGGAGACAAATGAAAATGAGAACACGACATACCAAATCATTTGGGATGCAGCAAAAGCAGTCCTAAGAGGGAAATTCATCGCAATACAGGCTCACCTCACTAAACAAGAAAAAGCTCACGTAAGCAACCTCAAACGACACCTAACAGAACTAGAAAAAGAAGAACAAACAAAGCCCAGAGTCAGTAGAAGGAGGGAAATAATAAAAATAAGAGCAGAAATAAACGATATTGAAACAAAAAAGACAATAGAAAGGATCAATGAAACAACGAGTTGGTTCTTCGAAAGAATTAACAAAATTGACAAACCCCTAGCCAGACTCACCAAGAAAAGAAGAGAGAAATCGCAAATTAATAAAATCAGGAATGACAGAGGAGAAATCACAACAGATACCAATGAAATACAAGAGATCATAAGAGAATACTATGAAAAACTATATGCCAACAAATTGAACAACCTGGAAGAAATGGACAAATTCCTAGACTCCTACAATCTCCCCAAACTGAATCAGGAAGAAATGGAGAATCTGAATAGACCAATCACAAGTAAGGAAATAGAAACGGTAATCAAAAACCTCCCCAAAAACAAGAGTCCAGGACCAGACGGCTTCTCTGGAGAATTCTACCAAACATTCAAAGAAGACTTAATACCTATTCTCCTCAAACTGTTCCAGAAAATTGAGAAAGATGGAGAACTCCCTAACACATTCTATGAAGCCAACATCACTCTGATCCCCAAACCTGACAAGGACAACACAAAGAAGGAGAACTACAGGCCGATATCACTGATGAACATAGATGCAAAAATCCTCAACAAAATTTTGGCAAACCGATTACAGCAATACATCAAAAAGATTATACACCATGATCAAGTGGGATTTATACCAGGGACACAGGGATGGTTCAACATCCGCAAGTCAATCAACGTGATACACTACATTAACAAAATGAAAACCAAAAACCACATGATCATCTCAATAGATGCAGAGAAAGCATTCGACAAGATCCAACACCCATTTATGATAAAAACCCTCAGTAAAATGGGTATAGAAGGAAAGTACCTCAACATAATAAAGGCCATATATGATAGACCCACAGCCAACATCATACTCAATGGACAAAAGCTGAAAGCCATCCCTCTGAGGACAGGAACAAGACAAGGGTGCCCACTTTCACCACTCCTATTCAACATAGTTCTGGAGGTGCTGGCCAGAGCAATTCGGCAGGAAAAAGAAATAAAAGGAATCCAAATAGGTAACGAAGAAGTAAAACTCTCGTTGTTTGCAGACGACATGATCTTATACATAGAAAACCCCAAAGAATCCACAGAAAAACTATTAGAAATAATCAACAACTACAGCAAAGTAGCAGGGTATAAAATTAACGTGCATAAATCAGTAGCATTTCTATACACTAACAATAAACTAACAGAAAAAGAACTCAAGAACTCTATCCCATTCACAATCGCAACGAAAAGAATAAAATACCTTGGGATAAACTTAACCAAGGAAGTGAAGGATCTATACAATGAAAACTACAAGACTTTCTTGAAAGAAATAGGCGATGACATAAAGAGATGGAAAGACATCCCTTGCACATGGATTGGAAGAATAAACATAGTTAAAATGTCCATACTACCTAAAGCAATATACAGATTCAATGCTATCCCAATCAGAATCCCAAGAACATTTTTCACAGAAATTGAACAAACAATCCTAAAATTCATATGGGGCAACAAAAGACCGCGAATTGCTAAAGCAATCCTGAGCAAGAAAAACAAAGCCGGCGGAATCACAATCCCCGATTTCAAAACATACTACAAAGCTACAGTGATCAAAACAGCATGGTACTGGTACAAAAACAGGTCCACAGATCAATGGAACAGAATTGAAAGCCCAGAGATAAAACCACACATCTATGGACAGCTAATCTTCGACAAAGGAGCAGAGGGCCTACAATGGAGAAAAGAAAGTCTCTTCAACAAATGGTGCTGGGAAAACTGGACAGCCACATGCAAAAGATTGAAAATTGACCATTCTTTTTCACCACACACCAAAATAAACTCAAAATGGATCAAAGACCTAAAGATTAGGCCTGAGACAATAAGTCTTTTGGAAGAGAATATAGGCAGTACACTCTTTGACATCAGTTTCAAAAGAATCTTTTCGGACACTGTAACTCCTCAGTTGAGGGAAACAATAGAAAGAATAAACAAATGGGACTTCATCAGACTAAAGAGCTTCTTCAAGGCAAGGGAAAACAGGATTGAAACAAAAAAACAGCTCACTAATTGGGAAAAAATATTTACAAGCCACTTATCCGACAAAGGGTTAATCTCCATAATATACAAAGAACTCACACTGCTTAACAACAAAAAAACAAACAACCCGATCAAAAAATGGGCAGAGGACATTAACAGACACTTCTCAAAAGAAGATATGTATATGGCCAATAGACACATGAAAAGATGTTCATCATCGCTAATCATCAGGGAAATGCAAATCAAAACTACACTAAGATATCACCTTACCCCCGTTAGATTGGCAAAAACATCCAAAACCAAGAACGACAAATGTTGGAGAGGTTGTGGAGAAAGAGGAACCCTCATACACTGTTGGTGGGAATGCAAACTGGTACAGCCACTATGGAAAACAGTATGGAGATTTCTCAAAAAGTTAAAAATAGAAATACCCTATGACCCAGCCATCCCATTACTGGGTATCTATCCTAAGAACCTGATATCAGATATCTCAAGAGTCCGTTGCACCCCTATGTTCATTGCAGCATTATTTACAATAGCCAAGACGTGGAACCAGCCTACATGCCCAGAAACTAATGATTGGATAAAGAAGATGTGGTATCTATACACAATGGAATACTACTCAGCCATAAAAAAAGACGAAATTGGCCCATTCACAACAATGTGGATGGACCTCGAGGGTATTATGTTAAGCGAAATAAGTCAGTCAGAGAAAGACGAACTCTATATGACTCCACTCATAGGTGGAAATTAGTATATTGAGAAGGAGATCTGATTGGTGGTTACCAGGGAAAAGGGGGGGTGGGGGGAGGGTACGGAGGGGGAAGTGGTGTACCCACAACATGACTAACAAAAATGTACAACTGAAATCTCACAAGGTTGTAATCTATCATAACATTAATAAAAAAAAAAAAAAAAAAAAAATTGGAAATTAGAAATGGTTGAGTTTTAGGATTAGAAGGGAATTTAGAGATCATGTAATCTTGCGCTGCTTAATAGGTCAGCTGCTGGCCAAATGTGGCTGATTAAATTTAACTTAATTTAGAAAAATTTGTGAGTCATATGAGCCACATTTGAAATGCTCAGTTTTTATTTGTGGCATGGTTACTGTATAGGACAGTGCAGATTATAGATCACATAAAGTTTTACATTTTATAGATGAAGAAATTGGGGCTCAGAAAGATAAAGTGACTATCCCAAAGTAAACCAGAGCTAGATAGTAACACTTGGAATGGTACAATTTATGGTGAATCAGTGGCTGACCAGGTTTGCTAACGTAGCAGCAGTTGTTAAAAAAGAGTGAGACTTCTGCCTTAGGCTATGACACCCTTTCTTGCTAAACTTCATATGAGTGTAGCATAGTAACATAGAAATACTTGAATTTTTTTGAGTTTTTGAGGAAGATTAGCCCTCAGCTAACTACTGCCAGTCCTCCTCTTTTTGCTGAGGAAGGCTGGCCCTGAGCCAACAACCATGCCCATCATCCTCTTCTTTATATGTGGGATGCCTACCACAGCATGGCTTGCCAAGCGATACCATGTCCACACCCAGGATCCGAACTGGTGAACCCTGGGCCACTGCAGCAGAAAGTGCTCATTTAACCACTGCACCACCAGGACGGCCCCACAGTGCTAATCTTTAAGGAAAAAAGAGAATAGGCTATGCTAAACAAAATAAAACAACAAAACTTTGCTGTTCATTCTCAGCCCACCTGTAATCCTCTTTCTGCTAATATCATTGATGCATGTGAGCAGTGTTATTCTCTCTGCCCTTACTGTAACACACATCTCAGTATATGTGGTTGTGATTTCTTTTCCCATTCAGATTTTCTGGAGAGAGTGTTCAAAGAATAGAATGAGTGCAATGGATCAGATTGAAGCTTTGCAAAACTCACAGATAGTGATGATTCTTTTTCAATGATGTCTTCAGTTAATTTAGATGCTTTGAGAAGAACAATTAATAAGAATATTTTAGCATGAGGAAGTAGAAATCATTTCATTATGATGTGGTAGAAATAGTATTGTCTTTGAGCTTAGACAGATCTGGATTCACATGTCACTCTATCACTTTTGCTTGTGCAACCTTGGGCAAACCACTTAATCCTTTTGAGGAGATTAAAATAACTGACTTTAATTGTTTTAAGAGTTAAATGACAGAGTGTAAGATGTTCCACTTATTATTGCTGTGTAACAAACCACCCCAACATTTAGTAGCATAAAACAATCACCATTTTATTACAGTTACAGACTCTGAGAGAGGAATTCAGGCAGGGCACAGGAGTGATGGCCCTTTTCTGCTCCACAGTGTCTGTTAGTCAACTCAGATTACCTGAGGATTGGAACTCTTGATGCTGGAGGATCCACTTCCAAGATTGCTTCTTTAAATGTCTAAGGACTAAAGGATGGGCTCAGCAAGGAATGTTGATCAGAGCATCTTTGTGTGGTCATTCCTTATGGCTTGGACTTCTCACAGCAGATGAGCTGGATTTTGAAAGGAAGTATCCTGAGAGTGAGTGTTCCAGGAGAGCAAGGTGTCTCAGAAGTCATATAGCATCACATCTACTGTATTCTTTTGATCAAAACAGTCACAGGTCTCAAGTCTCCCCCCATTCAAGAGAGGTAACATAAATTCCCTACTTCTTGATGAAGAAAGTGTCTGTGTCATTAAAAAAAGAAGCAGCATAAGTCAAAGTTTCTAGTAGTGTCACTCTGATTTCCTCATCTTTTCAGTTTTCTTCTACTTCCTTTACTGGACTGAGCAAAAAAGATATCACTAAACTTCCTTTTATAATTTACTTTAAAAAAAGAAAAAGACTATCTAAGTCAGCGTTTTCCAGCTTCAGCAATGTTGGCAATTTGGGCCAAACAATTCTTTGTTGTGTTGAGGGTCAGGGCAGAGGGAGGAAGATGCTGTCCTGTGCATTGAATGATGTTTAGCAGCATCCCTGGCTTCTACCCACTAGATGCCAGTAGCATTCTCCTCCATAGTTGTGACAACCAAAAATCTCTTTGCCAAAAATCTATTGTCAGATGTTCCCTGGAGGACAAAATCACCCCCAAATGAGAATCGATGCTTTATATTATTGTTTCTTAAACTGTGGGCCATGGACCACTCTCATCAGTGTCACTTGTAGGACTTGTTAAATGTGTTATTTCCTCAGAATTTCTGGAGTTGAGTCCCAGAAATCTACATTTTTCAAAAGCTTCTCAAGTGATTCTGATGCATACGTAGTGTGAAAAACATAGACCATCCTTAAAAACTGTATGACTAATAGGTATAAAAGTAAAATTATTGCTGAAATGCTTTATTAACAGTAATATGCTAATTTCAGGTCAAACTGATGGTATAGTAGAATTGTTAAATGTACTGTACATTTTAAGTGTTAAATGTAATGTACATTTTATGTTATTCTGGGTTCCATGGATGATGTAAACAGTATATCCATGTCCATTTAATGAAACTTTTGTATTTTAATTTTATTTATTTCTCTCAACTTTATTATGAAAACTTTCATAATAAAAAAATTAAAAGAATTAACAGAAGAATTAAGAGAGTAATACTACAGTGAGCACTTGTATACTCACCACCAAGAAATAAAAGTTAACATTTTTTAGCAATAAATGCCTACATTAAGAAAAAAGAAAGATCTCAAATAAACCACCTAACTTTACACCTCAGGGAATTAGAAAAAGAACAGACGAAGCCCAATGTTAGCAGAAGGAAGGAAATAATAAAGATTAGAGCTGAAAGAAATGACATAGAGACTAGAAAGACAATAGAAGAAAATTAGTGAAACTAAGAGTTGTTTTTTTTAAGATTTTAGTTTTTCTTCTTCTCTGCAAAGCCCCTTGGTACATAGTTCTATATTTTTAGTTGTGGGTCCTTCTAGTTGTGGCATATGGGACGCCACCTCAGCATGGCTTCGTGAGTGATGCTAGGTCCGTGCCCAGGATCTGAACCACGAAAACCCTGGGCTGCCAAAGTGGAGCATGCAAACTTAACCACTCGGCCATGGGGCCAGCACCAAGAGTTTTTTGAAAAGATAAACAAAATTGACAAACCTTTATCTAGACTAACCAGTGGGAAAAAAGTGAACTCAAAATTATAAATGAAAGAGGAGACATTACCCCTGACACCACAGAAATAAAAAGAATCATAAGAGGCTACTATGAACAGTTACATATTGGTATATATACCAAGAAATTGGGTAATCTATAAGTAATGGGTAAATTTTCAGAAATGTCCGCCATACCAAGATTGAATCATGAAGAAATAGAAAACCTGAGCAGACAATAACAGGTAAGGAGATTGAATCAGTAATCAGAAACCTCCCAACACAGAAAACTCCAGGACCAGATGGCTTTATTGGTGAATTCTGTCAAACACTTAGAGAAGAATTAATGCTAACCCATCTCAAACTCTTCCAAAAAAAATAAAGAGGAGGAAGTCTCTCACATGCATTCTCCGAAGTCAGGAATATTCTGATACCAAAGCCAGGTAAGGAGACTATACAAAAAGTATAGGCCAATATCACTGATGAATATAGATGCAAAAATTCTCAACAAACAGAATTCAACAGCTCATTAAAAGGATTATACCATGATCAAGTTGAATTTATCCCTGGAATGCAAGGATGGTTCAACATGTGCAAATCAATCATTGTGATACACCATATTAATAAAATGAAGGATAAAAATTACATGATCCTCTCAATAGATGGAGAAAAAGTACTTGGCAAAATTCAATACCCTTTCATGATGAAAGAAGATGAGAGCCGAAAGCTCTCAAATTGGGTATAGAAGGAACATACCTCAACATAATAAAGGCCATATGACAAACCTGCAGCTAACATCATATTCAACGGTGAAAAGCTGAAAGCTTTTCTTCTGAAATCAGGAACAAGACAAGGGTGTCCACTTTCACATAGTACTGGAAGTCCTAGCCAGAGCAACTGGGCAAGAAAAAGAAAGAAAAGGCAGCCAAATTGGAAAAGAAGAAGTAAGATTGTCTCTGTTTGCAGATGAGATGACCTTATATATAGGAAACCCTGCAGACTTCAGCAATAAACTGTTAAAACTAATGGACAAGTTGAGTTGCAGGATACAAAATCAACATGCAAAAATCAGTTGCATTTCTATGCACTAACAATGAAATATGTGAAAAAGAAAGAAAATCTCATTTACAATAGCATCAGAAACAATAAAATAAATTACTTAGGAGTAAATTAAATCAAGGAGGTGAACGATCTTTACACTTATAGTTTTCACTATAAGATATTGATCAAAAATTGAAGAAGACACAAATGGAAAGATATTTTATATTCTTGGATCAGAAGAATTAATATTGTTAAAATGCCCATACTGCTCAAAGCCATCTATGGATTCAGTGCAATCCTTGTCAAAATTCCAGTGGCATTTTTCACAGAAGTAGGAAAAACAACCCTAAAATTCTTCTGGAATCACAAAAGACCCCAAATAGCCAAAGTAATCTTGAGAAAGAACAACAAAGCTGGAGGCATTATACTTGTTGATTTCAAACTATACAACAAAGCTATAGGAATCAAAACAGAATGGTACTGGCATAAAAACAAACACATAGAACAATGAAATAGAATCAAGAGCACAAAAATAAACCCATGCATATACAGTTAACTAATAATTGACAAGGGAGCCAAGAATACTCAATGGGGAAAAGATAGTCTTTTTCAATAAATTATCTTACACTCTTAACAAAAATTAACTCAAAATGGGTTAAAGACTTAAATGTAAGACCTGAAACCATAAAATTCTAGAGGAAAACATAGAGAAAAGCTCTTAATGTTGGTCTTGGCACCAATTTTTTGGATTTGACACTAAAAGCACAAGCAGCAAAAGAAAATATAACTGGGACTACATCAAACTAAAAAGCTTCTGCACAACAGAAGAAACAATCAAAGGAAGAGATAGGCTATGGAAAGGGAGAAAATATTTGCAAACTATATATCAGATAAGGAGTTAATATCCAGAATATATAAGGAACTCAGTAACAAAAAAATAATCCAATTTTAAAAATGGGCAGAGGACCCAAATAGACATTTTCCCAAAGAAAACATACAAATGACCAACTAGTACGTGAAAAGATGCTCCACATCACTAATCACCAGAGAAATGCAAATCAAAACCACCATGAGATATCACTTCACATCCGTCAGAATGGCTGTTATCAAAAAGACAAGAGGATAACAAGTGTTGGCAAGAATGTGTACAAAAGGGAACCCTAGTGCACTGTCAATGGGAATGTACATTGGTATGTCTGCTATGGAAAACAGTATGGAGCTTCTGCAGAAATTTAAAAATGGAGCTACTGTATGATCCAGCAATCTCACTTCTAGGTATATATCTGAAGGAAATGAAATCACTATCTCAAAGAGATATCTGCACCCCATGTTCATTGCAGCATTATTCACAGTAATTCACAATATTATTCACAATAGCCAAGACATGGAAACAACCTAAGTGTCCATTGATGGATGAATGGATAAAGAAGATGTGGTGTGTGTGTATACATATATATACACACATAATGAAATATTATTCAGCCATCAAAAAGACACCTGCCATTTGTGATAAGATGGGTGGACCTTGAGGGCATTATGCTGAGTGAAATAAGTCAGAGAAAGACAAATAACTGTATGATCTGACTTATATGCCGAATCTAAAAAAAAGACGAACTTGTAGAAACAGAGAGTAGAAAGGTGGTTGCCAGGGGCTGGGGAGTCGGGGAAATGGGGAGAGGTTAGTCAGAGAGAACAAACTTCTAGTTATAAAATGAATGAGTTCTGGGGATCTGTATTTGGGATGATGATTATGGTTAACAGTACTGTATTAAGTACTTGAAAGTTGCTAAGACAGTAAACCTTAAATGTTCTTACCATGAAAAAAATGTAATTGTGTTAGATGATGGATGTATTAATAAACCTTATTATGGTAATCATTTTGCAATATATACATGTATCAAATCATCATGTTGTATACGTTAAATTTACACAGTGTTACCTGTTAATTATATGTCAAGAAAACGAGAAGAAAAAGTTGTTAAAATTTTTGTCATATTTGCTCTGTGTGTGTGCGCATACGTGAGAGAGAGAGATCAGATGCTTTTATGGTGAATATGACACCAAAGTAAGGGAGAGCTAGATGTGGGCTTCTGAAGTGTGATGTCTCCCGTTTGGATAGACTGATCCATCTGTCTTCATGGTGTTTAATCAGGACACCTTTATTCTTTTTTTTTAATTTTTACTAATAAATTTAATAATAATTATGCAAACTCACTATGATAAAAAAATTACATTCCTGAGGATGCAAAAAAAGACATAAACAAAGAATTGCTTGTTCTTTGTTTACATCAGACTTGTGGATAGAAAGTCCTATGAAGATGTTAATATTCCAATCCTGGAACAAATCTCTTGTGTGTCACCCTTTAAAACTGGACACCTTTCCTCTTAAGCGGATTAGCTTAGTATAAGGGATTCCCACGGTTTTTAAATGTTTGCTTAGTTGAGCACTTTCTTTCCTTGCCATATTTTTTAGATGTTTTAATACCATTCCAGTTAAATTATGCTTCTCTTCCTGTAACATAAAATAGTGCTACTCAAAGGATTGTCTGTGCACTGGTCCTCGGCCTGTGAGGGGATAAGTACAGTAAGTGAGAGTAAGTGTTTAGAAACTGTCATAACAATTGGTAGAGAATTTGATTTCTGTTAAATCTACTAATAAAAACTTGAAGCTTGTATTCTGTATATCTTTTAAAATTTTATTTTCTAGTCACTTTCTTTTTACAAAAGTACTACATTGGTATGTGTCCTAGTCGTACCTGCTGCTGTGTAACATACCATCCCCAGACTTGGTGGTTTCAGATGCCAGCAGTCATTTATTTGGCTCACAGATCTGTCCTTTGGCCAGAACTTGGCAGGGAAGACTGGTCTCTGCTCCAGGTGGGGGCAGCTGAGGTGGCTTGACTGAAGCTGGTTCACTCACAGAGCTGGCAAGTTGCTGCTGGCTGTCAGCTGGGAGCTCTGCCAGGGCTGAGGTTGGGGACCTGGGTTCCTTTCCACATGTGGCCTGGGCTTCCTTAGAGATTGGTGGTTGGGTTCCCAGGGTACTTGTCTTTAGACAAAGTCAAGTGAAAGCTGTATGTCCTTTTATGACCTAGTCTCAGCAGTCAATGTGTCATTTCTGCTGTACTCTTACTCCATGAGGCAGCCACCAAGGTGTTCCCAGATTCATGGAGTATGGGACCTAGACTCCACCTCTTGATGGGGTGGCAAAACTCCAGAACTGTTTTTACTGCTGTTTTCAGAAAATACAATCTGTCATAATCTTGAATGGAAATTGAAAAAGCTGGCTATTTACCACAAATAGCTTTGAATGAGAAGCACCACTGACACAGTCCTGGATGACACTTCTGTTGAGTGCTGTTATTGTCACCTTAGTTTAACTCCTATACATTTGAAGGGATACTTTGCTATACCTTTATGTAGTAGATGACACATGGTGCACTGGTGGGTTAGTTTGGGACTTTTATGGGCTTTAAACTTCCGTCATGGCCCCAACTAATTGCTGATGGGAGGTCATTTTAGCCTTTCTTCAAATGCTAAAATGTACTGAGTACAGAGCTTAGTCCCAGATGCTGAGAGAAATACAAAGGCAAACATGACTTCTGCCTCGCAGGAGCTTACAGTCTTACAAAGGAACAAATGCATTTGATAGACTTCACTGGTTAAGTGATAGTGCTCCTGATATTCCAGATCTGCATATTATTGCAATGAAGTAGTATTGAGTTAAAATGCCACAAAGCTTGCTATCCTTACCAAGGTTCAGCTGTTTGTTTTGAATTAAAGTTCTTTGGAGTATTGTGATCCTTTTATTAATTTCCAGAGTTTTGAAAAAGTTGGTTTTGACAGTTTGCCAGTATTCTTTCTCCTTTTATGGAGGAGTGGATTTTCAGAGGTCCTTCCTCTGCCATTCTAGAAATGCTTCCTCCATCTTGTCTTTGCTGTTTTTAAAAATTAGAACAAATTAAACGAGAAATTTGCCTTTAAAAGATGTTTAAATATTTTTACCTGTTTAAGACATCAGATTGATGGAAATAAAAAGATTTGAATCCAACATAATGTAGTTAAATTTAATTACTTTCAAATAATTGATCCCTGAGATTTTTCCATGCTCTGGTTTATGCTTAATGTGAATCTGAACCCAATTCAGTGCTTCCTTAATTGGATGAACATTTTATATAGAGCAGTTAGCAATTAGTGTAGCTAATTGATATAAGTAAAGTTTATGTAATAGTAACATGAAATATGTTATCTTTTCTAGGAACTACTACTTTAAGAACCATGGGGCTAGTTTCCGAGTTAATTTTTATTCCTTATTTCCTTTTGCTGCTTTGATTATACAAATATATTTTATTTTCAGTGACGTTCCTGCATGTGTGAATTAGGATGACATTAATAGGTTTTGATTTATGATATGGAAATTGTGATGTGGTTTTAAATTATACTCTTTTATTTCACAAGGATTTCTAAGTTGAAAACATAAAAATGATTTCTTTTATATTTGAACTATATTATGTAGAACTATGTAATATCAGTATATAAATTATTCTTTGGGAGTAAATTAACCATTAGAAAATTAGTCAGTTTGTGTTTTATCGTGTTATATAGTAATCCCTACAAAACCCCTTTGAGGTGAGTGTTACTACTTTGCCCATTTTACAGATGAAGCAAGTGAGATAGAGTTTAAGTAGAATAAACGTACTTCTGGTTATCGTCTTTCTTTTCTTTTCTTTTCTGTTTTTTTCTTCTCCCCAAAGCCCCCCAGTACACAGTTGTATATTCTAGTTGTAGGTCTTTCTGGCTCTGCTATGTGGGACGCCACCTCGGCATGGTCTGACGAGTGGTGCTAGGTCTGTGCCAAGGATCTGAACTAGTGAAACCCTGGGCTGCTGAAGTGAAGCACTCGGCCACAGGGCTGACCCCTCATCTTTCTTTTCTTAACAATGGGTCTTATGGTTATAGTGTATAGAACAATCTTTCTATCTGAACTCTTACAGCATCTAAGGTTCAAAGTGAATATTAAAATTCTTACTTTGCGCTATGAGCATTTGCCGTTAGTAGAAGAAATCAGCTATGTTAACATGATGAAGAAAAATGGCCAAAAAATGCACTGTGTTAAATTAAATTGAATCTTGTTATATAACCAGGAGGTTATGAACCAGAATGTCAAAATTCTCTATATATTTTGCCTCTGAAGTGGTTTGGCCATTTATGTTTTTTAACAACTTTATTGAGATCAAATGGCATATAATAAACTGTATATGTTTAAAATACAGTATTTGATAAGTCTTGACATATTTATACATCCATAAAACCACCACTACAATCGATATAATGAACATATTCATTACTCTCAAAAGTTCCCTTGTGCCCCAGTGTAATTCCGTGCCCCATACCACCACACCCTACTTTCATCCCCAGGCAACTGCAGATCTGCTGTTTGTCACCAAAGATTAGTTTGTGTTTTCTGGAATTTTATATAAATGGAATCATGTAGTATGTACTTTTTTAAATCTAGCTTTTTTCTCTCAGCATAATTATTTTGAGATTTGTTCATGTTCTTGCATGTATCACTAGTTTATTAACTACTAGTATTTCATTTCATTAATATACCACAGGTGAATAAATATGTACCACATGTGAATAAATCCATTTACCTATTAATAAACACTTGTTTTGTTTCCAGTTTTTGGCTGTAACAAATAAAGTTGCTGTGAACATTCATGCACAAGTCTTTGTATGGAAGTACGCATTTGTTACCTAGAAATGAAATGGATAGCTCATGAAGTTGGAGTAAGTTCAAATTTGTAAGAAATTGCCAAACTATTTACCAATATTGTAACATTTTATATTTCTACCAGCAATGAATGAGAGATCCGTTTTCTCCTGGTGCTTGTCAGCGTTTGGTATTGTCACTGTTTTTTATTTTAGCCATTCTGATAGGTATGTGGTAATATCATATTATGGTTTTAATTTGCGCTACCTAACATCTAATGATGTTGAGCATCTTTTTTGTGTGGTTATTTGCCATCTGCACATCTTCTTTGGTGAAGTATCTATTCAAATCTTTTGCTCATTTTTTAAATTGGGTTGTTTGTTTTCTTATTATTGAGTTTTGAGAGTTCTTTATATTCTGGATACAAGTTCTTTATCAGATATATGCTCCCACTCTCTGGCTAGTCTTTTCATTCTCTTAACAGTGTCTTTTGAAAAGCAGATGTTTTCATTTTGATGAGGTCCAGTATATCAAGGATTTAAGGATTGTGCTTATGGTGGGTGGTGTTTCTAAGAATTATTTGCCTAATCCAAGGTCACCAAGGATTTCTCCTATGTTTCCTTTAAGCAGTTTTATTGTTTTAGATTCTGCATAGATCTGTGACCCGTTTTGAGGTAATTTTTGCATACAGTGCAAGGTTTGGATTGAAGTTCATATTTTTTTGCATATCGATATCCACTTGTTTTCCTCCATCTGTTGAACTGACTACCCTTTCTCTACTGAATTGCCTTTATATGTTTGTCAAAATTAGTTGTGTGTATATGTGTAGGTCTCATTCTGGACTGTATTGTGTTCATTCCTCTGTTTGTCTATCTTAATATCAATACAACACTGTCTTGGTTTCTGTAGCTTTATCATAAGTCTTGAAATCAGTACATTTAGTCCCCTAATTTTTCTTTTTCAAAGTTGTTTTCAACTTTGAAAACAACTGTTTTCAATTTAAGTCTTTCTCATTTTCATATGAATTTTAGAATCAGTTTGTCGGTTTCTGCAAAAAAGCCTGCTATGATTTTTATTGATTGCATTAAATCTACAGATCATCCAATGTATGAACACAGTATATCTCCTCATTTATTTTTTTCTTCTTTAAGTTCTCTCAGCAGTCTTGAAGTTTTCAGTTTTAATGCTATTGTAAATTATATTAAAATTATAATTTCTGATCGTTGCTAGTTTATAGAAATACAATTAATTTTTACATATTGATCTTGTATCCTGCCTCGCTAAACTCACTTATTAGTTCTGGTAGCTGTTTTTTAATAGATTCCCTCAGATTCTCTATGTAGATGGTTATATCATCTGCAGATATTGATAGTTGTCCTTCTTTCTTTGAAATCTCAATGACTCGTATTTCTTTTTCTTGCCTAATTGGCCTGGCTTGCACCTCCAGTACAATTCTGAGTAGAAGTGAGAGCCGATGGACATCCTTGTTTTGTTCCTAATATTAGGTGGAAAGAATTCAGTTTTTCAACAATAAGTATGATGTGAACTGTGTTTTCCACAGATGTCCTTTATCGGGTCAAGAAGATCTGTCTGTCCTCTGTTTTCATTCTCTGCCACCCATTCTTTCTTGTGCTGTCTTGCCACTGCTGTAGTCATGTCATTTGCCTCTTTCTGTGACAGCCTGAACCCTTTAATCTGTATTTATGGTAATTGAAAAAGCAAACTGTCATTTTGACCTTTGGAGTTAAAAGAAAGTTGGAAAGAATGTGCTTATTTTTCCTAAACAGAAAACATTGTATTAACATTAATAGAGTTATAAATATGAAACAATTTTATCTCCAAATTTTAATTCACCAATCACTGTGTGAATTTGCCCAAATACTTTTTCTGTCTCTTACTGTATTAGTCCATAATTTTTATTGTTTGAATATCACCATTTATGTTCAGCTGTTTTTATTTAACGTGTATAAATTTTTAATGTCTGTGAACTTAAAAGGATTTATCATAACTTTAGAACTTTTAGAATATTTAGAATTTTATTAGTGCATTGAGTATATTTAAAGGAGTGAACATTTTTATAGATCTCAGTTCATATTCTTTTCTTTAAAGAGAGATGGGCTTTTTTCCACTGACAGCAGTTATGTATACACATATATCAATTTTACTCAGACATTTAGATGAAAAAGGAAGTGATGTGATGGAGAATTTTATTTGACTTTCTTTCCCTTTCTAAAACATCATGAAGATTTAGCATATTCTTTCACAGAGTTACAATTTTCAAGTAGTAAAATTCTCCAGAAGTCAAGCAGAATTATTGCTTTATGAAATGAAAGTAAATATGGCAAGAAAGGTTAATATATTTGGTATCTTCGTACTAAAAGTATTATGTTAATATGTGGGGAAATCTCAAGAGCTGATTAGACAGTTCACTTTTGCTTTAGGTCTGCAGTCTTTAAGTATAACTTTTCCAAGAAAGTAACTTAGTAATAGAAAAACTAAGTAGTAGGAACAATTTTAAGACTTTAACTTAAATATTTCAGACCTGTGCTTCTAAAATGTACAAGACCAGAAGGATGGCTCAAAAAATATACTTGATTTCTTAACAATTAAAGAATTGTTATTTTCATTCCTTCATTTAAGGAATACTTATTCAGTACCCAGCATCCTATAAGGTATGGAGTTGAAGGTGGTGGAGAGAAACATAATGGTAATTATGTTAGAAGCAATCTCTGCCTGCTTGGCATTTATGGTCTCTATCAGTACACTGTCTCTTATGAAGGACACTTGCAAGAGGGCAGTAGGAAAATAAAATATTTCATGCTAGAATGTTAAGTTCCACAAGGATGGGGATTTGTGGGGCTTTTTTTCATTAATGTATATACTGAGATCCAGATCATTGCCTAGCACAGTTTAACAAAGTTTTGTTGAATGACTGAATGCATATGTGAATGACTCTACTGGTAATCTATTTAAAAATTATTTCGAATGTTGTTTGTTTTTTTTTAAAGTTTGACCCTGAGCTAACATCTGTTGCCAACCTTTTTTTTTCTTTTCTTCTCCCCAAAGACCACCAGTACATAGTTGTATATTCTAGTTGCATGTCCTTCGAGTTGTGCTGTGTGGGGCGCTGCCTCAGCGTGGCTTGATGAGCAGTGCTAGCGCTCCTCCCAGGATCCGAACCCATGAAACCGTGGGCCACTGAAGCAGAGCACTTGAACTTAACCACTCGGCCATGGGGCTGGCCCCCCAAATATATTTTTAATGAAAGGGTATTTTGCATGTACCTGAGTGCAGAACTTAGTTTATTTTAAGTTTTTTTTTCCAAGAAAAGTTTTTAAGAATTTGAAGATTACTGTTTGATAAATTTATTTTTTCCTCAAGGTTTAGAGGGTAACGTCAAACCAGATAATCAAATAAATTGTTTAAAGCTCTCTGTTGGCAGAGTCCAAATTAATAAGGTTTTATTGTAAATTATAGGATGCTAACATCTTGTGACAGTCTGTATTTAAGAGTGTTAAAACCATATTTAAAACAAATAGTGCATTTCTGTATTTGGGCTTAGCAACACAAATTTCTTCATTCTTTTAAAGTTAATTTACATTATCTTAAATACTTTCATTTAAACGTTTAATATTTTCTGTCCATTATTGTTAGTGACGTGAGTTTGAGAAGAGCATTTTAGCAATAATAGCTACTTGAGGTTAAATTTTATTGTGTAATTTAAAATACATATATAAGTACTACCACAGGGAAGAAGTAAAAACTTTTATACGTGAACATAAGTATAAGGAACATGAGAATTTGAGGCTAGAGGGTAGGTACATTTTATTATAAGAACGTTTACATATATTAATTATAATGTCCTACCGTCTTATTAGTTCTTTTTGTTATAATATTCCATGTTTAGGATAGCCAAGTTTAGGTTTCCCTGGTCTCTAAAGAACAGTGACTTTTAACTTTGTTTATAATCTACTAAACCTGTTTAAAGATGGAACCAAGTAGATGGGTTACTTTCAGGATGGGTTTATCTAAGTATGTTGTCCAAGGGTAGATTTGGCTAAATAGTCTCTAAAAACATGTGACTGAATTCTCCAAAAAACTTCATATCTGGAAAAGATATTCCTTGTTTTGTTTGTTTGTTTTTGCCAAAAATGGGGATAAGACCCAGTAAAATGTTTGCTTAGTGTTAATAATTGGTTTTCAAAATAATCTGCTGTTTGTATTTCACTGTGTAGGTAAATGTTCACAATAAAACTCTAATATTTAAAGCACAATAATCTCATTAGCATTTCCTAGACACCAGTTAGAGAGTTGTCTGAAATAACATAAACTAGACTTTGGTGAGTAGTTACTAAGGAGGTAACTAATTAAAGAGTTCTTAAAATGAGTAGTTTTCCTTTGTGCATATATTCTCTTTTAATGACTTTATGAAAGTTTATATGTAAGATGGAAGATGATCGGTAGAGCCCCCTTGAAATGTTTGATATTTTGCTCAGTTGGGGCTCTAGTAATTATCTTCTCTTTTAGACAAGCTAAGAGATGTCTCAGATGTCTCTTCCATGGGGAAGGCTCACCTGCAGTCTAAGAACATATCAGTCCCCCAGCTGAGATCCTCTCACAGCTTGCCGTAACTTTTCTTATGATAAATAGCATTTGTCATAGTCTGTGATGATTTATTTGTGGGGTTATTTGCTTAATAGTTGCCTTTAACACTACACTGTAAGTTCCTTGTTTTAAGAAGCTGCTTTGTTTTGTTAACAGCATATTTCAGCGCATTGTCTGGTTTATAGTAGGTGCTCAATAAATGTTTAAAGAATGAAAAATTAAGAAAAAAGTTTTTAATTTACCTTCACTTAGTCCTTTTTTTTTTTTTTTTTGTGAGGAAGAGTGGTCCTGAGCTAACATCTGTTGCCGATTTTCCTCTTTTTGCTTGAGGAAGATTGTCGCTCAGCTAACATCTGTGCCAATCTTCCTCTATTTAATGTAGGATGCTGCCACACCTTGGCTTGACAAATGGTGCTAGGTCTGTGCCTGGGATCTGAACCTGCGAACCCTAGGCCGCTGAAGCAGAGCTCGCAAACTTAACCGCTACACCATCAGGCCGGCCCTCACATTCGTTTTTTGGTGGTGTTCCTTACTTTATGTAGAGCTGAGTTTTGACCTGTATTATTTTCCTTCTCTCTAAAGAACTTCTGTTAACGTATCTTGCAAGGCAGATCCACTGGCAACAAATTCCCTCTTCTTTTTTTTTTTTTCACTCTGAGAAAGTCTTTATTTCTCTTTCTTTTGAAAGATAGGTTTTGATTGGATGTCTGACATTAATCTGGGGAAATTCTCAGTCATCGTTTTCAAATATTTTTTCTGTTCCTTTCTCTCTTCTTCTAGCATTCCCATTACATGTATCTTACACCTTTTGTATTTGTCCCACAGTCCTTGATATTCTGTTTTTTTCAATCTTTGTTCTCCTTGCTTTTCAGTTTTTGAGGATTCTATTGATGTATCTCCAGCTCAGAGAGTCTTTGCTGTGTCCCATCTACTAATAAGCCCATCAAAGGTATTCTTCATACCTGTTACAGTGTTTTTCACCTGTAATGTTGCGTTTTGGTTCTTTCTTAGGATTTCCATCTCTGTGCTTATATTGCCCATCTATTCTTGAGTGCTATTTTATTCATTAGAACCTTTAGCATATTAATTATAGTTGTTTTAAATTCCCTGTCTGATAATTCCAACATCCCTTCCGTGTCTGGTTCTGATGCTTGTTCTGTCTCTTCTCACTGTGTTTTTTGCCTTTTGATATGTGTTGTAGATTTTCCTTGTTAGGCAGACGTGATATCCTGCTAAGAGGAGCTGCTGTAAATAGGCCTTTAGTAATGTCGGGGGAGGGGAAGCGTTTTGTAGTCCTATGGTTAGGTCTCGGTGTTTTAGTGAGCCTGTGCCTCTGGACTGTGAACTTCACAAGTGTTTCTCAGTTTTTTTCAGTCCCCTTAGGTGAGACAGGATAGCTAGAGTGGGCTGGAGGTGGGTATTTCCTTTCGCTGTTGGGAAGGGTCAAGTCAGCTGGCCGTTGGGTATTTTCCTTGCCCCAGGTCACTTAGGCTCTGGTTAACTAGTTTCTCCTGAGGGCAGGCCTTGTTAAGAAGAACTTAGTGCTCTGTATGTTTCCTAATCCTTCCTCCCCGCACCTCCTCCCCAGCTGCAGGAAGCTCAAGAGTGTTTTCCTCTGATATTTACTGTGGGAATCTGAGCCTCCAGCAATTTGCTCAGTTACAATTCAGGTTTTCCTACTCGTGCACTAGCCCATGGTGGTTTCTGCTTGTGAGTCTCTGCTCTGGTAAGCTGTGACACTTCGTATTTGCCTCTCTCTCCAGTCTTGGCGGCAGCGATTTGCCCTGTGTCCTCTCTTACCGAGCTAAGAAGAGTTGCTGATCCAAGAAGAGCTGTTCTGATTTTTACTTGTTAAAGTGGAGTGGGGACTTGCAGGCTCCTTACAGGTGCAACGGGAAACTACCAATCACTGTCTTTTAATTGGTGAACTTACTTGACTAGTTCTTCTCTGTCAATGTTCTGAAGCTGCTTTCCTCTATACGGTTTTTGATACTTACGTAATGTTAACTTTTACTTTTAGCTTTAATCGTCTTGACATGAACAGTCTACGATGTCAACTGTAATTACTGAATACCACCAATTTGAATTGCTGTTTCATTTTACTATTTTTGGTTTACTCATTCAAATGTCTTACTACTTATCGCTTACTCATATTAAAAACATCCTATATACTTGCATTTGTTTCTAGTGTAGTTTGTTTCCTTTATCTAATTGTCTTTAAGAGGGAAGTTTTATGGATTTTAAACTTTGAATCCTTGAATTTCTGGAAATGTCTTTAGCTTCATTCTCCCACATGAATGCTAATTTTTTTGATATATAATTCTGTGTTTCAAATAATTTTCTTTCAGAAGTTCGAAGCTACATCTTCATTGTCTTTTAACATCAAGTGTTGCTGATATCATTGTGATAGCTGTTCTTTATTTTTTCCCTCTTAGGTTAAAAATTGAGAGCCAAAGATCTGTAGCCTGAAGTTTTTTATTTTGTTTTTGTTTTCTTTAGAATAATAATAATAATCCTATTAGAATTAGTTTGAATTTGAGGATTGCTAAAATGAAGGGTTTTGTTGTATTTAAAAAAAAACCAAATACCCATGTTTTTCCCAAATCTTAATCTTTAATAAAGGGAAGGGCTCTTCAAGGTTAAATAATCTCCCTCCTGTTGCCGTTCTCTGGTGTGTTTAATGCTTGCATCAGGGAGTAATGTCCACCTCCTGAGGTGGCAGATTCTTCTTCCCTCTTTTTGGCTACTCCTGAATTTATATATTTTGAATTGGAATATGACTTGCTGAAAAATTTGTGTGTTGTCTTCTCAATGGAACGGTTCAAAATAAAGCTCCTCTTCCAGGCAGTTTGTGATTTTAGTTTAGATGATGAACTGTATATGATATCTTTCTTTTATACCTACAAATCCTTATCCAGGTGTTTCAAAATTTGTAACTGCTTTTTACTTAAGCGTTGGTTGAAAAATATATAGTAACTTTTGTGTTCTAAACTACCTTCTATCTTCAGCTGTCTTTTTATTTAGTCAATCTCTTTTTCCTGCTTAGACCTCGTGTGGACAGTAATGACCTCACGTTTCCGATTGCCTGCTGGCAGAACCTACAATGTACGAGCATCCGAGTTGGCCCGAGACAGACAGCACACAGAGGTGGTTTGCAACATTCTTCTTCTGGATAACACTGTACAAGCTTTCAAAGTTAATGTAAGTATTTTATGTCTTTAAAAAAATAATTTCTGGTTATGTCTGAATTTAGATTATATTTTAAAACTAAAGTTGTTTAATTGTAGTACAATTTGAAAAGCCTTTTTCAATGAAGAAAGTCTTTCTAGTACAGGTTTTTAACTGTGAAGTACAAGTTCTAATTCAAACTGGATCTTTTAAAACGTTGACAAACTAGCAGTGCATTATGACTAGTGGTACAGATCAGTAGTAGTATATGGGTGTTTTTTATAAATGTGCTTGGAGATGCTTGAAAGGAATTTGTTTTCCTAAATAATTTATACATTTCCATTGTACTCTTACTTGTACTTACTGTCTGTGAATAAAACTTTTGCCAAATAGAGCTAAATGACAGCCCTGATTTTACCTGAATCTTGTCTGAAATATTTATTCAACAAATATTTGTTCATCCTGTTAGTGTCTAACTTTGTTTGCTCAACATTATTTGTGAGTTTTACCCACGTAGTATGTTAATAATAGTTGTTTCATTTTCATTGCTGTATAGTACTCTTTGTATGACTGTACCACAATTTACGTATCTGTTTGTTTATCACCATTTACCTGTTCAGTTTACTGTTGGTGTATATTTGGATTGTTTCTACTTTGGGCTCTTATCAGTAATATTGCCGTGAACATTCCTGTACACGTCTTGAGATATACAAGGGTGCATTCCTCTGTTCTATTTAAAAAATTTCAAATCTATAGAAAAGGTGAAAGAATAGCAAAATGAATACCCACATACCTTTTACCTAGATTGACGTGTTGCTACCATTTTACACATTTGCTTTAACTTGCTTTTTCTCTCTGTGTGTTGTTTCTGAACCTTCTGAAAGTAAGTGGTATAAATCTCATGTAAGTTACTTCAGCAGCCTAAGAATCTCATGAGTTACCACAGTAGCATTGTCATATCCAAAATTTCAACATTATGAAAATAATAGTATCTAACACAGGGCCCATATTCAAACTGGAATTCCTCATTCCTTCTTTCTACTCTCCAGGATAACACCTGCATCTGTTTCTGCTGTGTTTCCTGGGTATTTCTATACTTTGAAATCTTTAAGTAATATAATTATTAATCTTCTGAAGTCCTGCCATTTGTGACAGCATAGATGGACCTTAGCATTATGCTAACTGAAGTAAATCAGACAGAGAAAAGACAAATATTGTATGATTTCATTCATATGTGGAATCTAAAAAAGCTGAACTCATAGAAACAGAGAATAGAATGGTGGTTGCCAGGATCTGGGGAGTGAGGAAAATGGAGAGATACTGATCAAAGGGTACAAACTTCCAGTTATAGGACAGATAAATTCTGGGGATCTAATGTACACCGTGTTGACTGCAGTCAACAATACTGTATATTATACTTGAAAGTTACTAAGAGAATAAATCTTAAATGTTCTCACCACACATACAAAAAGGTAATCATGTGAGGTGATGGGTGTGCTAGCTAACCTTATTGTGATAATCGTCTCACAGTATATCCATGTATCAAATCATCATGTTGTACACCTTAAACTTATGCAATATTATATTTCAATTATATCTTAATAAAGCTGGAAAAAATGAAATATTAATCTTTATTTGCCAGTTTCTTCAGCTTAAAATTTTCTATATGTATTACTGTATAGCAGGATCACTAATTTATCTTTTTTATCCCAATTCGAAGTCACTTCACATTGGAAAAGGGGCTGCAGAGTAGTACCTTTAAGGATATTATCTAACATACCCAACTAATGTGCTTTTTAAGAAAGTTAGAATTTTAGTTCTTTTGTTTTCTGTCATTTATTAATAGATAGTTGGAGCATAGGTTGTCAAGCAGAGGTAATATTCAATGAAGGGAATTCTGCTTCATAAAAATTTCTAGTTAATGGAAACTCTTATGAATTAGAGAATTGATATAAGAAAAATAGGCCTTTTTTCCTGTTACTCATTAGGATGCTTTTTGGGAGGGGTTAAACTTAATAATTCTTGTTTTAACTTAATATTAGTTAATATTTAGTTTTCATTTTAACTTACAGTTCTGTGTTTGTTTCAAAATATTGTAGAAGGATTTTCTGTGTTTCCCATCTAAGCATAATTCTCCTGTTGGCACTTGAGTTGATAATACTATGTTGTAATCAATGTGCTATCTAATTACTCTTTTAGAAAGACATATATTTAATATATTTTTAATGTATGTTTGTATTTATTTATATATATATTTAAATATCAGTTCTAATAGAGTTGAGCATATTACTAGAATAATAAGTACTATGATACTAGAAACTTTCTCTCCCATTACTTCAGGTCATCAGAAAACTTACTTAAGAGGGATAGTATGAGAGATTGACTGTTGGAAGTGCCACATATTTATTCCCCAGGGCGGTTGGACCCAAGTCATTCCGAATGTCCAAGTTGCCTTGTACTTTTGTGTAGATGCTGCATATTTTAATCTATGTGAATGGCTCCACAGTTATGCAGTTGACAACCTTTGCAGTGGTATGTGATAGCTTGCAAACCAATAGGGGAGTTTGATCCTCTGATGTTTGTTGTCTTATGTTCATTAAGTCTCAATAGTCCCCATTGTGGGCGGCTGCTAGGTTCCCCAGCATCTCTCTGTTCACTGGGAAGGAGAACCGCTCAGTTTCCTCTGGATATTACCAAGCAGTGATTTGTAAAGTGTTAGCTGTTGGAGTCATTGCTTCCCCTAAAAGCTTTCTGTACCACAGATGAAATATTCGTTGTTGCTAGAGTCTGCTTTTTTTTTTTCTCCCCCATCTGGTATTCATCTCATCAAAGCCTTTTCTGTGTATTTTCCTGAGAGGAAATGATGTAATGAAGGAGTTGATATAACTTCACTAGTGCTTCTTTCTCTTTCTCTTTTTTTGTAGACATAGGAGTGAGATAAGTCCATTGGTGATGCTTCGGTTTCCAGTTCTCTTTTCACTGTGGCTTTGGCACAGCCATTTATTTCACTGTAGCCAGCCTGTGGAGTGTGTTGTCTTCCTCATGCCTGGAATTCATCATCAATTCACCAAAAACATGTTTCCATTAAGTACTTTAAAATGTATAGTATCCATACTACATGGATTGATTTCACCAACCTTTGAGGATTTTTTTCCTAATTTTTTGGCTTTAATTTTACAGTACAGCACTAAACAGTACAACTGTTTAGCAGTAGCTTCTGTGATAAGGAAGAGTTGGGGAGAACCAGCCTGTTCCAACTGTAAGCACTGCATAAGAAACTACCCCAAAACTTAGTGGCATGTTTATTGTCTTCAGGGATCCTTTGAGTCAGGAATTCACATAGGGATGGCTTGTATCTGCTCCATGTGTTGGGCCTCAGTGGGAAGACTCAAAGGCTGGAGGCTAGAATCATTTAAAAGCTTATTCACTCATATGACTGTTACCTGAGACCTTAGCTGGGGCTTAAACACCCATATGTGACCTCTCTGTGTGCTGCCCTGGACTTGCTCACGGCACGGTGGCTGCATTCCAAAGGTGAGCATTCTTAGAGAGAGAGGGAGCTAGGCTGTAGACCTGTTGCCTTTTCTGATCTGTCCTTGGGAGTCATATAATGTGACCTCCACCGTATTCTATTTGTCAAGGCTATGACAAAGTCATACTCAGGATCAAACGGAAATAGACTGTCTCTTGGTGGAAAGTGGAAAGGTTCTAAAAGATCATGTGAAATCCAAAATACTGCTATGGACTTTTTGGGAGAGTACAGTCTGCCAATATGTCCCCCTAGTGATTGCAGGCATCTTACCCTGACCTCTTCATATCATACACCTGTGTCCTGCCTTCATCCGTACCTAGGAATGTCCTCCGAGCACTGTCTCCCTTGCTACTTGAAGGGTAGCTGACATATTAGAGGTCAGAGATGAGAGGGAGGTTTAATTTTTTACTGTCTGCCTTTTGTATCATTCGGATTGTTTTTCTGGGTTTCTGGGTTTTATATATTTATTTTATATGTATATCAGAGAAACTTGCCTTGACTGATCAATTCTTAACACTTAATTATGTAACAATTTTGTGTTTGTTGTTTACATATCCAGCATCTTAAAAATAATTCATAAATATTTTATCCCACAATTTGTATCTCTCTCCCTCTTTCTATCATTTTTTTTTTTGGTGAGGAAGATTGGCCTGAAGCTAACATCTGTTGCCAATTTTCCTTCCCCCCCTCCGCAAAGTCCCAGTACATAGTTGTATATCCTAGTTGTAAATCCTTCTAGTCCTTCTGTGTGGGATGCCACCACAGCACGGATGAGCGGTGTGTTAGGTCTGCACCCAGAATCTCAACCAGCAAACCCTGGGCTGCTGAAGCAGGGTGTCCAAACTTAACCATTGTGCCACTGGGCCAGCCCCCCACAGTGTTCATCTCTTAACTACCATATTCATAGTGTGCATGGAACACAGGACTGGTAATGCGCTGCCTTATGACGTGTTTCGTATTCTTTGAGAGAATAATCATTTAAGTATCTTTGCCATCATACTGGCTTTTTGTATTGTACTGAATATAAGGGCTGTCTGTCTAGGCCACTAGACACACAACAAATTGCCATGGTTGATTTGATGAAACTAGGTGGTTAGCTTCGGGCCTACTTTCTCTTGCTCTATGTGTGTCTCTCCTGAAGGTGAATACCTTCTTAGATAGAAACAACCTTTTCTTTGGGAAGGGATATATGACATAGCTGTTTCCCTGCCAAAACTTGCGAACAGGCATTCAGTGTTCATTGGAATGGTGTTGGGTGACCACAGAAAGAAATATAGTTGTTATCACATAAGCTCCGTGATTCACTTTCTGATGCCCCACTGCCAGTCCTCCTCATCCGGGTAATTCTTTGTTCTGAGTCTCCTATGGACCCAAGAATCTCCTGGAGGAAGCCCTGGTGCCCAGGGTGACCCTCTGCCCAGAGGCTGATTTTGGTTTGGTAGTTGGACTCTGCTGATCACAATACTCTAGAAAGGAAATTACTTCTTATCTTTGTACCCATTTAGAATGTTATTCCTAACTCAAATGAGATAGTTCAGTATCTATATATTTCAAATTTGGTTTTGTATTTAAAGGTAGCATCCATTTAGCCTTATTTGAGTCTTTGCCCTTATTTATTTCACAACCTTTTTGATAATAAGACTTAAAATAAATGTGCTTCCAAAAGTCTAAAGTAAGACAACCGTGATCTTGTATGTGCACATATAGGAAATTACTTTTAAAAATCTTTACTTATCCCAGAACTCTTTTTTGCTCCTATTTGGAAATGCAGTACAGTAGTATGTCTTCCTCTTAAATGTTTTTCCCAGTGACTGGTTTTATGACTCTTACTTGTCTATTCACCTTTTGATTTCCTCATATCATTTTTAATAAAGCAATTTGTTTAGTTTCCACAAAGAAAAGCAACAGCTGTAATGCATGAGGGATTAGTAATATTGTTATGACAAACATTTTTCTGAATGTGCAGGAATTTCTTTTTGATGCTTCCTTTGATTTGTTTGTAATAAACTTCAGAGTTTGTAATTTTTCCTGTTTCTTTTGCAGTTAACTTTTTTTCCCCATGTTAAAGAAGTCTGGAGGTAGATAAGCACTTAATAAATTCAATAGGTACTTAATTTTAGTACTAAGTTAATTTATAACTTTGAATTCACTATGTTTTTTTTGTATCACTTAACTTTGAATTACTGTGAAGTGACTTTTATTTTCCTTTGTCAAGAATAATTGGAGTGGGAACTGTGCTAGTTTTACAAAGAACTTCATAGATCAGGTCCTGGATTCTAGGTATTAGACTATCACAGACAGAACATTTAAGCATATAGTGATGTCAAAATTAAGACTCTAAGCACTCCATGAATAACTGATATGGGAAGCATTGTGGTTTAGGGAGGCAGCATAATGTAGTGAGAGGTACATGAGCCTTGGAATCCAAAAAGCTAGATTTGTGTCCTGGACCTGCTAAGCACTTGCTCTATGGCACTGTTCCACTACTTGACCTTTACATGTAATTTCCTTATATATAAAGTGGAAATAATATCATCTGTTATATTAGGGTTGTCAGGATTAAATGAATGTATATAAAACACTCAGTAGGGATTCTAGTAGGTGCTCTAGAAATGTAACATCCTTTTTGCCCTCTTTCTTTATCTTCTTTCCTCTCCTTGCTCTTTAGTTACCCGGAGTTGGCCAAAGCACAGAGTTGAGAGGGCACAGTGTCCACCAGACTGCCCTCACTTCTGACACCAGTTGAAGTTTGAGAGATTCCTAAACCCACCCTGAGTTTTGCTAATTTGTTAGAAGGACTCACAGAACTGATCAAAAGCTGTTATACTCACGATTACAGTTTATTATAGGGAAAGGATACAGATTAAAATCAGCCAAGGGAGGAGATGCATTGGGCTGAGTCAAGGAGGAGTCTAAACAGAGAACTTCTAGTCTTCTCACCATGGAGTCATGGATGACATTACCTCCTCTGGGCCACTGTGTGTGACAGTATGCCCAGTGTTTCCAACCAGGGATGTTCCCCTGAGCTTTTCGTGTCCAACCTTTTTACTGGGACTTGATCACATGCTCCCTGTGTGTCTGACCTGATCTCTATTCTCTCCCAGAGGTCAGGCTAATACCCTGAGTCTCCACTTCCCCTGGAGATCAGAACTGATGTGATGTGGCCCAAAGCCCCCATCATAAATCACATTGTTAGACTGTCCAGGGACCAAAGCCCTCAGGCAAACAAGGACACTCCTATCAGGTAGGACATTCTAGGGGCCTATAGATCACCTCCAGTAGCCCAAGGCAAAGGCTAGACGCCTCTTTGAAAAAGGTTATTTCTTCACTATACATTAGTGCTACATTTTTGTGGTGGCAGATTAAATTATTCAGTACTTAATATTTTGGTTCTTAGTTTTTGTCTAAGTAATAATGTACAATTTTAAATAGTTTTAAAAAGCAAAACCACGAAGCATATGATGAAAGCTTAATGAAATGCTCCCACTCTTTTCTTTTTTCTATGTTGGTTTATATTTTCTGTTTTGGACATTATCTGTTGACTTCCTATTATGCAAGAAAGGATTTGATATTCTTAGTTCATTTTGTACCCTCACTCCCCCTGCTAAAATTTTTATGTCATAATTTTTAGTTAAATCTGTCTGTCTCTCTACTATTTAACTTTCTATCTTCTATCAGAATTATATTTGGCTTCTAGTAAAAGAAACGGGAAATAACAGTCACTTGAATGAGCTAAGGTTCATTTTTCTCTCACATGAAAGAATTGTAGAGATTGACAGTCCAGGAATGGGATAACAGCTCCACAGTCATCAGGGAACCAGGCTCCTTGTTTGTCCTTCACTCTCCTGAGAGCGTGGTTGTTGATAAGATCACTTCATGATCCAAGATAGCTTTTAGAGCTCTAGCAATCATGTCAGTTTTTTCAGGCAGGTGGTTGGGGAGAATGGAGAAGCAAAAACGGCACATGCTAGTTTTCTTTCCCAATCTTAAGGAACTTTGCTTGGAAGTTCTGTCCTGCAGCTTTCGGCTATGTCTTATTGGCTAAAGTTTAGTCACATGCTCTCATTTGGGATGCAAGGCAGGATATTTTAGATATTCTTGTTACTACCCCAAACAACAGTGGAGTTTTATTTTAAGGAAATGAGAGAAAATGGATATGGCATAGGTAATTAGTTTCTGCCTTAATTGGTGTCATTGTTTACCTTTTCGTGATTATGAAAATTATCTGATTATGCAAGTTAATTCACTGCTAAGCCAATTACTGTACTATGATTATATTTTGCTCTTTCTAGAATTTTCATTGCCTCTTTTTAAAAATATACTTTGTTTTCTTTCTGTAGTTTTTTAGTTTTTATCTTTTCAAATTATATGTGTATTTAAAGAGTCAAATAGTTCTACCTGTAATACAAAGTGTATTACAGAATAGCAGCAGTTTTCTGCACCTGCCGTGACTGCACTTCCCTAGGAACAACTAACTTAATTCTTTTTGTAGAATCATTTGGTATTTGCCTATATATCTCTAAATACCATATTTCTGTTGCTACTACTTAATTTTTCAGTTTTAGGAATTGTCTACTGATTTCTCACTTAAAAAGTTGAGAATTTAGTTCTCTTTCACATCTAACTAACCCCCAATCCTCATCCTATCAATATAATTGACTTATGTAATGTGTTTATATTAGTATTCAACGTGTATGTTATTGTGTATGTGTGCATGTTCACAGCTAAGCCACATAGCACATTATAGTTGCTATTTTCTTTTGTGCCAAACTTGTTGATTTTCACAGAGTTGGTAATTGTCTTTCCCCCTTTCCCTCTTTCTCTCGCCCTTTTTTTTTTTGCTTAGTTTCCTATATATATTATTAATTACCTCAAACTCTTTAATAATAGTCTGAATCTTCTCAATATATTCTTCATAACACATATTCTATCAAATGCATCTCCTTAGAAAAATCTCTAAGTACATTCTTATGTGCTGCCTTTTGGATTGGTTGCTCTGTATACTTGGTGTTCCACTAGACTCACTCTTCACCATCATCCTGTTTTGGAAGTTCTGTAGATTATTCACAAAATCCACTGGTTCCCATTATGACACTCTTCTATTCCCCTGTATGCCTGGTGTCCCTAGGTTTGAAACCACTTCACTTTACCTTGGAATACTTCAAGGGAGGTATACAGTCATTTGCTCTGATGGACGGAATTGGGAACTGAGGGATATAATTGCTCCCTACATGAATTTTCAGCCATTTTCCTTCCAAATGTCACCCTCATGCCTTATTCTCACCTTTTCTGATCATTTATTAGTTCTGACAGTTTTTTGGTGGAGTCTTCAGGGTTTTCTATATATAATATCATGTCATCTGCAAATAGTGACAGTTTTACTTCTTCCTTTTGAACTTGGGTGCCTTTTATTTCCTTTTCTTGCCTAATTGCTCTGGCTAGAACTTGTACTGTGTTGAATAAAAGTGGCACAAATGTGCATCCTTGCCTTGTTCCTGATCTTAGAGAAAAAGCTTTCAGCTTTTCACCATTGAGTATGATGTCAGCTGTGGGTTTATCATATATGGTCTTTATTATGTTGAGGTATATTCCTTCTATACCTACTTTGTTGAGAGTTTTTATTATAAATGTGTGTTGAATTTTGTCACGTGCTTTTTCTGCATCTGTTAAGATGATCGTATAATTACTGTCCTTCAATTTGTTAATATGGTGTGTCACATTGATTGATTTTGTGCTGTTTAACCATCCTTATATCCCTGGAATAAATCCCACTTGAGCATGGTATATAATCTTTTTAATGTATTCTTGAATTCAATTTGCTACTATTTTTTTTTATTGAATTAATGATAGGTTACAATCTTGTGAAATTTCAGTTGTACATTAATGTTTGTCATTTGTGTTGTAGGTGCACCCCTTCACCCTTTGTGCCCACCCCCCACCCCACCTTTCCCCTGGTATCCACTAAACTGTTCTCTTAGTCCACATTTTTAAATTCCTCATATGAGTGAAGTCATACACAGATTATCCTTCTCCAGCTGGCTTATTTCACTTAACATAATTCCCTCAAGGTCCATCCATGTTATTGCAAATGGAATGATTTTCTTCTGTTTTGCAGCTGAGTAGTATTCCATTGTATATATGTACCACATCTTCTTGATCCATTCATCTGTTGATGGGCACTTAGGTTGCTTCCATGTCTTGGCTATTGTAAATAATGCTGCAATGAACATTGGGGTACATAGGACTTTTGGGATTGCTGACTTCAAGCTCTTTGGATAAATACCCAGTAGTGGGATGGCTGGATCGTATGGTAGTTGTATTTTTAATTTTGTGAGGAATCTCCATACTGTTTTCCATAGTGGCTGCACCAGGTTGCATTCCCACCAGCAGTGTATGAGGGTTCCTTTTTCTCCACAACCTCTCCAACATTTGTTACTATTAGTTTTAGATATTTTTGTCATTCTAATGGGTGTAAGGTGATATCTTACTGTAGTTTTGATTTGCATTTCCCTGATGATCAGTGATGATGAGCATCTTTTCATGTGCCTATTGGCCATCCGTATATCTTCTTTGGAGAAATGTCTGTTCACATCTCCAGCCCATTTTTTGATTGGGTTGTTTGTTCATGTCTCCAGCCCATTTTGTGATCGGGTTGTTTGATTTTTTGCTGTTGAGTTGTGAGAGTTCTTTCTATATTATGGATATTAAGCCTTTGTCAGATATATGACTTGTGAATATTTTTTCCCAGTTAGTGGGTTGTTTTTTTGTTTCAATCCTGTTTTCCTTTGCCTTGAAGAAGCTCTTTAGTCTGATGAAGTCCCATTTGTTTATTCTTTCTATTGTTGCCCTTGTCTGAGAAGACATGGTGTCTGAAAAGATCCTTTTAATACTGATGTCAAAGAGTGTACTGCCTATGTTTTCTTCTAGAAGCCTTATGGTTCAGGTCTCAGCTTTAGGTCTTTGATCCATTTTGAGTTTATTTTGGTGAATGGTGAAAAAGAATGGTCAATTTTCATTCTTTTACATGTGGCTTTCCAGTTTTCCCAGCACCATTTGTTGAAAAGACTTTCTTTTCTCCATTGTATGCCCTCAGCTCCTTTGTCAAAGATAAGCTGTCCATAGATGTGTGGTTTTATTTCTGGGCTTTCAATTCTGTTCCATTGATCTGTGCACCTGTTTTTGTACCAGTACCATGCTGTTTTGATTACTGTGGCTTTGTAGTATGTTTTGAAGTCAGGGATTGTGATGCCTCCCATTTTGTTCTTTTTTCTCAGAATTGCTTTAGAAACTCGGGGTCTTTTGGTGCCCCATGTGAATTTTAGGATTCTTTGTTCTAATTCTGTAAAGAATGTCATTGGGATTCTGATTGGGATGGCGTTGAATCTGTAGATTGCTTTAGGTAGAATGGACATTTTAACTATGTTTATTCTTCCAATCCATGTACATGGAATGTCTTTCGATCTCCTTATGTCATCATCCAATTCTCTCAGACAGGCCTTGCAATTTTCATTATATAGGTCCTTCACTTGCTTAGTTAAATTTACCCTGAGTATTTTATTCTTTTTCTTGCAATTGTGAATGGTATTGTGTTCTTGAGTTCTTTTTCTGTTAGTTTATTATTAGAATATAGAAATGCTACTGATTTATGCAAATTGATTTTGTACCCTGCAACTTTGCGGTAGTTGTTGATTACTTCTAAGAGTTTTCCAATGGATTCTTTGGGGTTTTCTATATATAAGATCATGTCGTCTGCAAACAGCAAGAGTTTCACTTCTTCCCTCCCTATTTGGATTCCTTTTATTCTTTTTTCTTGCCTGATTGCTCTGGCCAGGACCTCTAGTACTTATGTTAAATAAGAGTGGTGATAGAGGGCATCCTTGTCTCGTTCCTGTTTTCAGGGGGATGGCGTTCAGTTTTTGCCCATTGAGTATGGTGTTGGCTATGGGTTTGTCATATATGGCCTTTATTATGTTGAGGTAGTTTCCTTCTATGCCCATTTTGTTCAGAGTTTTTATCATAAATGACTGTTGGATCTTGTCAAATGCCTTTTCTGCATCTATTGAGATGATCATGTGGTTTTTATTCCTCAGTTTGTTGATGTGGTGTATCACGTTGATTGATTTGCGGATGTTGAACCATCCCTGTGTCCCTGGTGTGAATCCCACCTGATCCTGATGTATGATCCTTTTGATGAATTGCTGAATTCTGGTTGCCAAAATTTTGTTTAGAACTTTTGCATCTACGTTCATCAGTGATATTGGCCTGTAGTTCTCTTTTTTTTCGTGGTGTCCTTGTCAGGTTTTGGTATCAGCGTGATGTTGGCCTCATAGAATGTGTTAGGAAGTGTTCCATCTTCCCTAATATTTTGGAATAGCTTGAAAAGGCTAGGTATTATATCCTCTCTGAAAGTTTGGTAGAATTCCTCAAGAAAGCCATCTAGTCCTGGGGTTTTATTCTTTGGGATGTTTTTGATTGCTGTTTCAATCTCTTTCCTTGTGATTGGTCTGTTCAAATTGTCTGCCTCTTCTTGAGTGAGCTTTGGGAGATTGTAGGAATCCAAGAATTTATCCATTTCCTCTAGGTTATCCATTCTGTTGGCATATAGTTTTTTGTAGTATTCTCTTATAATCCCTTGTATTTCTGCAGAGTCTATTGTTATTTCTCCTCTTTCATTTCTGATTTTGTTTATTTGAGCTTTCTCCCTTTTTTTCTTTGTAAGTCTGGCTAGGGGTTTGTCAGTTTTATTTATCTTCTCAAAAAACCAGCTCTTTGTTTCATTGATCCTTTCTACTGCCTTTTTCGTTTCAACAGTATTTATTTCTGCTCTGATTTTTATTATTTCTCTCCTACTGACTTTCGGCTTTATTTGTTCTTTTTTCTCTAGTTCAGTTAGGTGTAATTTAAGATTGCTTATTTTGGATTTTTCTTGTTTGTTAAGATGTGCCTGTATTGTCATGAATTTTCCTCTTAATACAGCTTTTGCTGTATCCCATATGAGTTGGTGTGGCATCTTATTTTCATTTGTTTCCAGGTATTTTTTGATTTCTTCTTTAATTTCTTCAATGATCCATTGCTTGTTCAGTAGTGTGTTGTTTAGTCTCCACATCTTTGTGCCTTTCTCAGCTTTTTTCTTGTAATTAATTTCTAGCCTTATAGCATTATGATCAGAGAAGATGCTTATTATTTCAATTTTTTAAATTTGTAGAGGCTTGCCTTGTTTCCCAACATATATGGTCTATCCTTGAGAATGTTCCATGTGCACTTGAGCAGAATGTGTATTCAGCTCTTTTAGGGTGAAGTGATCTGTATATGTCTATTAAGTCCAATTGTTTTAGTTTTTCATTCAGCTCCACTATTTCCTTGTTGATTTTCTGTCTGGATGATCTGTCCATTGATGTGAGTAGGGTGCTTAGGTCCCCTTCTATTATTGTGTTGTTTTTAACATCTTCCTTTAGGTCTGTTAATAGTTGCTTTATGAATCTTGGTGCTCCTGTGTTGGGTGCATAGATATTTATAAGCATTATTTCTTCTTGATGAAGTGTCCCTTTGATCATTATATATTGTCCCTCTGTGTCTTTCTTTACCTGTCTTATCTTGAAATCCACTTAGTCTGATATGAGAATTGCAACACCTGCCTTTTTTTCCTTGCTATTAGCTTGAAGTATTGTCCTCCACCCCTTCACTCTGAGCCTGTGTTTGTCCTTGGGGCTGAGGTGTGTTTCCTGGAGGCAACAAATTGTTGGATCTTGTTCTTTAATCCATTTTGCCACTCTGTGTCTTTTTATTGGAGACTTCAATCCGTTTACATTGAGAGTGATTATTGATGCATGTGGACTTAATGCTGTCAATCTGTCGCTCATTATCATGTTTTCCTGTGTTTCTTTTCCTCTGTGCTTTCGCCTACCCATTTAATACTGCAATTTCTTATGCTGAGTTTCTTAGATTTTTCCTTATTTATGTTTTGTGAGTCTGTTCTGTTTTTTAGTTTAGTGTCTACCCTGAAGTTTGTATTTAGAATTTCGTGTATAATATAGTCTATTCTCTGGTGGTCTCTTACTTACTTGGCCTATACTGATTTACACCCTTTGCTCTTGGCCTCCTAAATAATTATTTTCATTTCTTATTCCAACTCGTGTTATGAATTTGTAGTTAGAGTGATAAGATCGTCCTTGTTTTGGTAGTTTCCTTACCTTTACCCTAATGCTATAGTTGAATATTTGCTATCCTCTTCTGGTTCTATCCATCGGTCTCCCTACTCTGTGGTTTGTGACCCCTTTCTCCCTTTTTTCTTTTTTCAGGTATGAGAGCCTTCTTGAGGATTTCTTGTAGTGGAGGGCTGTTAGTTACAAATTCCCTGAACTTTTGTTTATCTGGAAAAGATTTAATTTCTCCCTCATATCTGAAGGAAATTCTTGCTGGATAGAATATTCTTGGCTGAAGATTTTTATCATTTAAAGCTTTGAATATGTCACTCCATTCTCTCCTAACTTGTAAGGTTTCTGTAGAGAAATCTGCTGAAAGTCTGAGAGGAGCTCCTTTGTAGGTTATTCTCTTCTTTTTTCTTGCTTCCCTGAGTATTCTTTCTTTATCTCTCCTTCTTGGCATTTGTACTACTATGTGCCTTGCAGTAGGTGTTTTTACATTGACAAATCTAGGAGGTCTGAAAGCTTCTTCTACACACATTTCTCCGTCAATCCCTAGATTTGGGAAGTTCTCTTCTATAATTTCATTAAGCACACTTTCTGCTCCATTTTCCTTTTCCACATTCTCGGGAATTCCTATGATCCTTAAGTTCTTACTCCTCATTGAATCCACTATCTCTGAGAGATTTTCCTTGTTTTTCTTAATTCTTAGTTCTCTTCCTTCCTCTGTTTGGAGCCATTCAGCCTGTCTATCTTCAATTATGTTAGTTTGCTCTTCTGTGGTGTCTAAACGGGCATTCAGGGAATCCATATTCTGTTTTATCTGGTCCATTGTGTTTTTCATCTCTAGTAATTCTGTTTGATTCTTCTTTATAATTTCAGTCTCTTTTGTGAAGTAACTCCAGAACTCACTGGCTTGTTTCTCTATCTTTCTCTCTACCTCATTGAGTTTTTTGATTATAGGTGCTCTGAACTCTTTATCACTTAGTTTACCTAATTCCAAGTCCTCAGGACTTAATTCTGTTTTTATTGGTTTCCTTCTGGTCTGGGGCTTTTATAAATTGCTAGATGGTAGAGGAGCGGTTTTTTCGCATGGTGGTAGAATTCGGTTGCAGTTACAGCCTGTCGCCACTAGATGGGGGTCGAGAGCCTCATGTTCTGAGCTCTCTGGCTTCGGGCAAGATGGCTGCGCCCAGTGGCTTTGCCGGGAGGGAGGGGCTGCTATTCTCACGCCCTGATCTGGATTCGGATCAGTTCTGTTCTCTGGTCTCCTGAGGCCCTGGGTTTATGGGATCCCCGTGCATGGAAGCGTTCCCCCGTCAGCGGGTTTCCACTGAACCAGCCGCAGGAGTCCTGGATGGTCTCCTGGTCTCGCGGCCCCTGCCCCGCTCCTTCCCGGACCGCGCAGCAGAGATTGCAGACTCTGGCGGGGGAGTGACGTTCTGTCCTACCAGTTCCAGCACCTCCGAGGCCTCAGCAAGGTTTATGATCTCCGCCTTCTTGGTATTGTAGGTCTCTAATGTGTTGGCATTAGATTTATTCTCTGAAATTCAGTTTTTCCAATCCTTTGTTGTATTTTGGAGGAGAGAGAATCCCAGGTCAGCTCACCCCGCCATTTTGCTCCACCCCTTTCCTCAATTTGCTAGTATTTTGTTGAGGATTTTTGCGTCTATGTTCATCAGGGATGTTGGCCTATAATTTTCTTTTCTTGTGGTGTCCTTGTCTGGTTTTGGTATCACAGTGATGCTGGCCTCATAAAATGAGTTTGGAATTGTTCCCTCCTCTTCTATTTTTCGGAAGATTTTGAGAATTGATATTAATTCTTCTTACAGTACTTGGTAAAATTCAGTGGTGCAGCTGTCTGGTCCTGGACTTTTGCTTGTTGGGAGGTTTTTGATTACTGATTTAATCTTCTCACTAATAATTGGTCTGTTCAGATTTTCTCTTTCTTCATGATTCAGTCTTGGAACGTTATGTTTCTAAGAATTTTCCATTTCATCTAGGTTGTCCAATTTATTGATATGTAATTGTCATAATAGTGTCTTATCTCTTATATTGCTGTGGTATCAGTTGCAACATCTCCCCTTTCGTTTCTGGTTTTATTCACCTCAGTGCTCTCTTTTTCTTGGTGTGTCTAGCTAAAGGTTTGTCAATTTTGTTTACCTTTTCAATGAACCAGGTGTTGGTTTCATTGATATTTTTATTGTCGTTTTAGTCTCTATTTCATTTATTTCTGTTCTGATCTTTGTTATTTCCTTTCTTCTGCTAACTGTGGGCTTCGTTTGTTCTTTTTTCTAGTTCCTTGAGGTGTAATGTTAGGTTGTTTATTTGAGATTTTTTTTGTTTCTTTATATTTTTTTTTAATTTTTAAAAATTTTTCCTTTTTCTCCCCAAATCCCCCTGGTACATAGCTGTGTATTCTTAGTTATGGGTCCTTCTAGCTGTGGCGTGTGGTACGCCACCTCAGTGTGGCTTGATGAGCAGTACCATGTCCATGCCCAGGATCCAAACTGGTGAAACCCTGGGCTGCCAAAGCGGAGCTTGCATACTTAACCACTCGGCCACAGAGCCGGCCCCTTTGTTTCTCAATGTAGGCATTTATCACTACGAACTTCCCTCCTAGAAATGTTTTTGCACCATCCCATAGATTTTGGTATGTTGTATTTCGTTTTTTGTCTTAAGGTATATTTTGATTTCTCTTTTGATTTCTTCATTGACCCACTGGTTGTTCAGTAGCATGTTGTTTAATCTCCACTTATTTGTGAATTTTCCAGTTTTCTTCGTGTAACTGACTTCTAGTTTTATACCATTTGGTCAGAAGTGATGTTTTTTATGGTTTCAGTCTTTTCAGATTTCTTAAGGCTTGTTTTGTGGCCTAACGTATGATCTGTTTTGGTGAATGTTCTGTGTGGACTTGAGAAGAATGTGTGTTCTCTCGGTTTTGGATGGAATGTTCTGTATGTATCTGTTAAGTCCTTCTGGTCTCATGTATTGTTTAAGGCCGAAGTTTCCATATTGATTTTCTGTCTGGATGATGTATCCATTGATGTAAGCGGGGTATTAAAGTCTGCTACTGTTACTATATTGCAGTCTGCTTCTCCCTTAGGTCCGTTAATATTTGCTTTATATATTTAGGTGCTTTTATGTTCAGTGCATAAATAGTTAGAAATGTTATATCCCCTGATTGGAATGACCCCTTTAGAATTATCTAATGCCCTTTTTTGTCTCTTATTACAGTCTTTGTTTTAAAGTTTATTTTATCTGATACAACTGTAGCTGCCCCAGCTTTCTTTTGGTTTCCATTTGGATGGAATATGCTTTTCCATACCTTTACTTACAGTATGTGTGTGACGTGAGTCTCTTGTAGGCAGCATATAAATAGGTCTGGTTTTTTAATTCATTCAGCCACTCTATATCTGCATACCTTTTATTTCGTTTTCTTACCTTATTGCACTGACTACAATAAGAGGTGAATAGGAGTGGTGAGAGTGGAAATTTTTGTCGTGTTCTTAATATAGGTGGAGAGCATTTAGTCTTTTATCATTAAATATGGTGATCGCTGTAGTTATTTTGTATATCCTCTTTATCAGTTTAAGGAAGTTCTCTTCTATGCCTTGTTTACCGAAAGTTTTTGTCATGACTGCCTGTTGAATTTTGTGAAATGTTTTTTCTTCTTAATCGTTGGTTTTTCGTCTTTAGTTCTTTTTAACATGGTGAGCTGCAGTGATAAATTTTTTTTTTTTTAAGATTTTATTTTTTCCTTTTTCTCCCCAAAGCCCCTCCGGTACATAGTTGTATGTTCTTCGTTGTGGGTCCTTCTAGTTGTGGCATGTGGGACGCTACCTCAGTGTGGTTTGATGAGCAGTGCCATGTCCGCACCCAGGATTCGAACCAACGAAACACTGGGCCGCCTGCAGCGGAGCACGCGAACTTAACCACTCGGCCACGGGGTCAGCCCCTGCAGTGATAAATTTTTGATTGTTGAATCGACCTTACGTTCCTGACTAAAGACCACTTGGCCATGATGTATTATCCATTTTATATATTGCTGAATTTGATTTGCTAATATTTTGTTGAGGATTTTTGTGTCTGTGTTAAAAGGAGATGTTGATATGTACCTTTATATTCTTGTAATGTTTTGGGTTTTTTTTTTCTGTTTTTTGGTATCAGTTTAATGCTAGTCTCCTACTAGGAGCTGGGAAATGTTCCCTCCTCTTCTGTTTCCTGGAAAAGATTGTGTAGAATTGATATTATTTCTTCCTTAATGTTCAGTAGAATTTGCCAGTGAAATCATCTGTTCCTTGAGTTTTCTTTGTTGAAAGATCTTTGCAAATTCAACTTCTTTAATAGAATTAGGACTATTAAAATTAGATGTTCTTTTCTAGAGTGAGTTTTAATAATTTGTGTCTTCTAAGTGATTGTTTCATTTCGTCTAAGCTGTCAACTTAGGAGCGTAAAAGTTGTTTATGGTGTTCCTTTATTATCTGTAGGGTATGTATTGGTGTCTGCTCTTTCATTTCTGATACTGGAAATTTGGATGTTCTCTCTCTCTCTCTCCTTTTTTTTCCTTTTTCACTCTGGTTAAAAGGTTATCAATTTTATTGATCTTTTCAAATAACTAGCTCTTGATTCAGTTGAATTTGGTCAAAGGTTTATCTCTTTTCAATTTCATTGATGTATTATTATTTTCTTCTCTTGCTTTGGTTTAATTTACTCAATTTTTCAAGGTAGAAGCATAAATTATTGACTTGAGATAGTTCTTATTTTCTAATATAAGCATTTAATGCTATAAATGTCTCTACGCACTGATTTAGCTGTATCCTACAAAGTGTTATTTGTTGTCTTTTCATATTTATTCAATTCAAAAAATTTTCTGATTTCCCTGAGACTTTCTTTTTGCCCCACAGGTTATTTACGTATATGTTATTTAGTTTCCAGATATTTGAGGATTTTTCAGATATCTTTTCTCTTATTAACTCTATTTCAATTTCATTATGTCTGATAGAACATACCATGTATGATTTCAGTTCTTTTAAATTTGATAAGCTTTAATTTATAGTTTATTCTAGATTTGGTAAGGTTTATGGCGTATCTTGTTGAGTGTAACGTGCACTTGAAAAGAATGTATATTCTACTCTTTGTGTGTGGAGAGGTCTGTAAATGTGTAAATTAGATTAAGTTGATTCATAGTGTTTTTACATCCTTACTCATTTTCTCCTTTGCTCTATCATTTATTCAAGAAAGAGTACTGACATCTTCAACTATAATTGTATAATTGAGCATTTGTGTATTTCTCTTTTTAGTTATATTAGTTCCACCTTGTGTAATTGTCCTACTTCTGTTGTGTTATCCATTTATGACTGTTATTTCTTTTTGGCGATGTGACTCTTTTATCGTTATGTAATATCCTTCTTTATCTCTGGTAATTTTTCTTTTTCTGACATCTATTTTGTCTGACAGTACATTCCTTCTTCCATTTGAGTAGTGTTTGCATGCTGTATCTCTTCATTATTTTTTATATTAATCTGTGTACATTTTTATATTTAAGTGGGTTTCTGGTAGACAGTGTATATAGTTGGGTCTTTTTAAAAAAATACACTTGGACTTAGGGTTGACCTGGTGGCATATTGGTTAAGTTCACACACTCCGTTTTGGCGGCCTGGGGTTCACTGGTTCCGATCCCTGGCATGGACCTGCACACCGCTTATCAAGCCATGCTGTGGTAGGCATCCCACATATAAAATAGAGGAAGATGGGCACACATGTTAGCTCAGGGCCAATCTTCCTCAGCAAAAAGAGGAGGATTGGTGGCAGATGTTAGCTCAGGGCTAATCTTCCTTAAAAAAAATGCAATTTGATAGTCAAGGTGTTTTAGTTTAAATTTTATGAAATTGTTCAATTCATTTACTTTAATCCTTCCATTTTTAAATTTTTTTGTTTGTCCTCTCTGTTTTTTGTTTCCTTCTTCCTCCTTTCTTCCTTTCTTTGGATATTTGAATGTTTTTAGCATTGCATTTCAATGTATCTCTTGGCCTCTTTTGCTTGTTGCTTTTTCATGGTTGTTCTAGGAATCAAAATATATATGCCTGCTTTGTGCAGTCTACTTAGAGTTAATATTTTACTGCTTCAAATAAACCTGGACACTTCCCTCCCTAGGTCCCTGTTCCCTCTCCCCTTTGTGATTATGATTGTCATATGTATTTTTACATAGAATAAAAACTCTCCCGACATGTTGTAAGTTTTGCTCTCAGCAGTAATGGCTATTCAAAGTAAATTAGCAGGAGAAAATAGTCTGTTATTTTTACCTAGATATTTACTATTCTTTTTGCTTGAAATTCTGGATTGCCCTCTGGCTTCATTTCCATTCAGTGAAGAATTTCTTTAGCATTTCTTTCAGAACAAGTCTTCCCCCAATAAATTCTCTGATTTTCCCTTATGTAAAAGTGTTATGAGTTGCCTTCATACTTGCAGGATATTTTCAATGAGTGTAGAATTCTAGGTTGATAGCTTTTTTCTTTCAGTACTTTAACTATGTAGTTCAGCTGTTTTGTGACTTCCATAGTTTCTGATTCAAACTCTGCATTCATTCAAATAATTGTTTCCCTATATGAGATGTGTTGGGTTTTTTGGCTTCCTTTACAATTCTTTAAAATTTATTTTAATTTTTTCAGTTCTTTGATTTTGATGGGTTTGGGCATGGTTTTATTTAACTGAAATTTTCACATCTTTAAATCCATTTCTTTCACCAAATTTTTTTCAGTCATTATTTCTTCAAATATTTTTTCTGTGCCAATGTCTCCTCTCCTTCAGGAACTCCAATAATGTGAATTTTTTATTTTGTCCCATAGGTCCCTGAATCTGTGTTTAGTTTTTATAAACTTTATTTGAGATTAGATATTTTATTCACCTTCCAACTGACTGACTCACTAGTTATCTTCATTTTGTTGTTTAGCCCATTCAGTGAGTTTTTTGAGACACTGTATTTTTCAGTTCTAAAATTTCCATTTTATTCTTTTTACAGTTTCTGGTTTTTGCTAAGAATTACTATGTAGTCCTTCATTTTAAGAGTGTTCACCTTCCTTACTCATGAAGGATGGTTATAATAACTGTTGAAGTCTTTGCCTGATAATTCCAACGTCTGAGTCGTCTGAAGGTGTTCTTCAGTTGACTCTTTTCCCTTGAAAATTGTTCAGATTTTCCTGGTTCTTAATATATCAAGTATTTTTTTGCATCCTGGACATTTTGAAATTTTATGTTGTCTGTGTCATATTAAAATCCATTATGTAGTGTTGATTTTGTTGTTGTTGTTATTGTTATTTTAGCAGGAAATTAACCTTGTGCTCAAATTCTGTCTCACGTCTTCTGGGCAGTGGTTCCAACATCAGTTCAATTTTCAAAGCCTTTGCTGTGCTTTTTGGCTCTGACCTTGCATGAAGCATTGAAGGGTTAGTTTGAGGCTCATATTGTAGTTCAGCTCTCAGAGTCATTGCGGTGCTTCTTTGGGTGTATTCAGCATATGCACAGCTTTGGCATAAGCCCAGGACTTGTGTTGATTTATACTCTCCAGGCTTTTCTCCACACTTTGTGGCTCCCATTGGCGACTTTTCATGGTTACTCTGGCCATGAGGCTGAGGTTTTCTCAGAGTTTGAGCCTTCTGTGGTGTGCAGACCTGCAGGATTGGACCTACTTTAGAGTGCAGTGGTGAGGGAAAAGTGAAAAAAAAATCACCTAGAGATTACTCCCTGTTCTTTAAAAACCTAGGACTCTTTTTTTCTGATTCTTCTGTGCAGAAAGATGAGTGTTTTCTTGGGCTGTTAATTTCCACTGTATCATCACCATGGCCGTGCCATTCCATGACTGGGGCTATCCCTGGGGCAAGGCTGGTGGAGAGAAAACAAAAGCGGTATTCCCCCCACACACTCTGCAGTTCACAGGGCTCCTTTCCTCGTTCTCTTAGCAGAAAATTGGGTTTCCCTTGTTTCTTTTCCTTCCTTTGCCCACTGTGCAGTTCCCTAATTCAATCCATCTTTGGTCAAAGGGCAGAGGGTAAGAAAGGTAAGGAAGGGGCATGCCTGGTGGTGCAGCAGTTAAGTTCACACATTCTGCTTCTTGGCGGCCTGGGGTTTGCCGGTTCAGATCCTGGGTGCAGACATGGCAACGCTTGACAAAAGCCATGCTGTGAGAGGCATCCCACATATAAAATAGAGGAAGATGGGCATGGATGTTAGCTCAGGGCCAATCTTCCTCAGCAAAAAGAGGAGGATTGGCAGTAGTTAGCTCAGGGCTAGTCTTCCTCAAAAAAACAAAAAGAAAAGAAAGGTAGGGAAAAGAAAAGGAAAAAAAATATATAGAAAACTCACCATACTTCACATTGTGATTTTTCCTCTGAATACTGCCAGCTATAATTCACTTTTTGGATTTCTTAAGTATAACTGCTTTTTGTATTTTTGTCTGGAGTTTTTAGTTGGAATCAGTGGGAAAAGTAGTTTCTGGTGTGCTTATTTTATATTGGTCTGCACAAGGAGTTGAATATGTATCTTTTTTAGCTGTGTTTACAACAAAGCATGTTTTTCTTTGGTAGTTGTATGGGAACTTTCCTGCTCACATACTTGTTTCTGAAAAGTGACACTTGACTAATCTTCTCATATTAGAAATTCTCCTGCTTGTCAATATGTTTCTCCATCTTTCAATTTTCTTAACCTAGATACCCCATGAATATGCTTTTGTTTTTAATAGTTTTGAATAATATTTAGGATATGTTTCTGCAGAAACTGTATCCAAGTTAATACTGCATTGGATAATTTTACTGGAATAGGGCTCTTAGTTGTAGCTTTGCATTAATATCTGTCAAGTTGTACTGATTTTTCATATTGTTGCTGTATTTCCTCAGGGCTTTCACATCTGTTTTTGGTTCTTCTTGTCAATAAACAGTGTGGTATAGCAGTTATGTTTCCTTCTAGAAGTTTCATGGTTTCAGGTCTTATGTTTAAGTCTTTAATACATTTTGAGTTAATTTCTGTATATGGTGAAAGATAATCATCTACTTTCATTCTTTTGCATGTGGCTGTCCATTTTTCCCAATACCATTTATTGAAGAGGCTTTTCTTTCTCCCTTGTATGTTCTTGGCTTCCCTGTTGAAAATTAACTGTCCATAGATGTGTGGGTTTATTTCTGGGCTCTCAGTTCTGTTCCATTATCTGTGTGTCTGTTTTTGTGCCAGTACCCTGTTGTTTTGATTACTTTCTAGCTTTGTAATGTATTCTGAAATCAGAGAGTGTGATACCTCCAGCTTTTTACTTTTTTTCCCAGGATTGCTTTGACTGTTAGGGGTCTTTTGTTGTTCCATATACGTTTTAGGATTCTTTGTTCTATTTCGCTGAAAAATGTCATTGGAAGTCTAACAAGGATTGTATTAAATCCCTAGATTGCCTTAGAAAGTTTGGACATGTTAACTATGTTAATTCCTCCAATCCAAGAGCACAGACTATCTTTCCATTTCTTTGTCTCTTCAATTTCTTTCAAGTTTTATAGTTTTCAGTGTACAGATCTTTTACCTCTTTGGTTAAATTTATTCCTAGGTGTTGTATTCTTTTTTTGTTGCAACTGTAAATGGGATTGTATTCTTAATTTCTCTTGCTGCTACTTCATTGTTAGTGTATAGAAACGCAACTGATTTTTGTATGTTGATTTTGTATCCTTCAACTTTACCATATTCACTTATTACTTCTAAAAGTTTCTGGTGGATTCTTTAGGGTTTTGTATATATCAAATCATGTCATCTGCAAATAGTGACAGTTTTACTTCTTCCTTTCCAGTTTGGATCCCTTCTATTTCTTTTTCTTGCCTGATTACTCTGGCTAGGACTTCATATCTTTGTTAAATAAGAGTGGAGCAAGTGGACCTCCTTGTCTGGTCCCTGTTCTTAGAGGGATAACTTTCAGTTTATCTCCATTGAGAACGATATTAGCTGTGTGTTTGTCATACCTAGCCTTTATTATGTTGAAGTACTTTCTTTCTATACCTATTTTATTCAGAGTTTTTATGCTGTATCTTGACAAATACTTTCTCTGCTTCTCTTGAGATGATTATGTGATTTTTATTAATTTTTTTGTTAATGTGGTGTATCACATTGATTGATTTGGAGATGTTGAACCATCCCTGCATCTCTAGAATAAATCCCACATGATCATGGTCTATGATCTTTTTAATGTATTGTTGTATTTGATTTGCTAGTATTTTGTTGAGGATTTTTGCGTCAATGTTCATCAGTGATATTGGCCTGCAATTTTGTTTTCTTATGTTGTCCTTGTCTGGTTTTGATATCAGGATAATATTGGCTTCATAGAATGAGTTAGGAAGCTTCCTCTCCTCTTCCATTTTTTGGGAGAGTTTGAGAAAGATAGATGTTTAAGTGTTTGAATGATTGGTAGTATTCCCCAGGGAAGCCATCTGGTCCTGGACTTTTATTTTTTGGGAGGTTTTTGATTGTTAGTTCTCTTACTGGTGATTGGTCTATTCAAATTGTCTGTTTCTTCTTGATTCAGTTTTGGAAGATTATATGATTCTAAGAATTTATCCATTTCTTCTAGATTATCCAGTTTGTTGGCATATAGCTTTTCTTTGTATTCTGTTATAATCTTTTGTATTTCTGAGGTGTCCATTGTAATTTCTCCTCTTTCATTTGCGATTTTATTTATTTGAGCCTTCTCCCTTCTTTTTTTCGTAAGTCTGGCTAAAGGTTTGTCAATTTTGCTTATCTTTGCAAAGAACCAGCTCTTGGTTTCATTGATTTTTTTCTCTTGTACTTTTGTCTCTATTTCATTTATTTCTGCTCTGCTTTTTATTATTTCCTTCCTTCTACTGATTTTGGGCTCTTTTCTTCCTTTTCCAGTCCCTTTAGGTGCTCTGTTAGATTGTTTACTTGAGATTTTTCTTGTTTGTTGAGATAGGCCTGTATTGCTATAAACTTTGTTCTTAGAACCACTTTTGCTGTATCCCATAAATTTTGGACTGTCAGATTTTCATTTTCATTTGTCTCTAGGTATTTTTTGATTTTCCCTTTGATATCTTGATTGTCCCAATCATTCAGTAGCATTTTGTTTAACCTTTACATATTTGTACCTTTTCTGATTTTCTTCCTGTAGTTGATTTCTAGTTTCATACTTCTGTGTTCAGAAAGGATGCTTGGTATCATTTCCATTTTCTTAAATTTATTGAGACTTGTTTTGTGGCCTAATATGTGATCTATCCTGAGAATTTTCCACATGCATTCAAAAAGAATGTGTATTCTGTGGTTTTTGGATGGAGTGTTCTGTATGTGTGTTTATATCCATCTGGCCTAATATATCATTTAAAGCCAGTGTTTCCTTATAGATCTTCTGTCTGGATGATCTCTCCATTGGTCCTCTGCTTGTGTGGCTGTCTATTTCTCCTATGTCTGTTAGTAATTGTTTTATATATTTAGGTGCTCCTATGTTGGGTGTGTAGATATTTACAAGTGTTATATACTCTTGTTGGATTGTTCCCTTTATCATTATATAGTGACCTTCTTTCTCTCTTGTTGGTTTTTGTTTTAAAGTCTATTTTCTCTGATATGAGTATTGCTACCCCAGCTTTCTTTTCTTTGACATTTTTATGGAGTATCTTTTTCCATCCCTTCACTTTCACTTTCTGAGTGTGTTTAGGTCTAAAGTGTGTCTCTTGTATGCAGGATATATATGGGTCTTGTTTTTTCTATCCAATAGGCCACCCTGTTCCTTATAATTGGAGCATTTTGTCTGTTGACATTTAAAGTAGCTATTGATAAGTATGTACTTATTGTCATTTTGATACTTTTTTTCTGCATGTTTTAGTAGTTCTCTGTTTCTTTCCTCTTCTCTTGTTCTCTCTTCCCTTGTGGTTTAATGGCTTTCTTTAGTATTATGTGTGAGTTCCTTTTTGTTAGTTTTTTGTGTATTTATTATAGGTTTCCAGTTTATGATTACCACGAGGTTCAGATATAATAACTTTAGTATATAGCATTCTATATCAAGTTGATGGTCTCTTAAGTTTGACCTCTTCCTAAAAGCTCTACTCTTTTATACTCCCCTCCTCCCATGTTTTATGTATTTGAGATCATATCTAACCTTTTGTGTGTGTGTTACCATCTTACCATGGAAATAGATAATTTTAGTCCTTTTGTCTTTTGCCCTTCATATTATCTTCATAGGTGGTTGATCTGCTACCTTTACTGTATATTTACCTTTACCAGTGATTTTATTGTTTGTTTTTTGATAATTTTCTTATTCCTATTTGTGGTCTTGTCTTTTCCACTTAAACAAGTCCCTTTAGCATGTCTTGTAAGGCTGGTTTCTTGGTGATAAACTCCTTTAGTTTTTGCTTATCTGGAAAACTCTTTATCTCTCCTTCCATTTTGAATGATAACCTTGCCAGATAGAGTGTTCTTGGCTGTAGGTTTTTTCCTTTTGGCGCTTCAAATATATCATGCCACACTTCTAGCCTGTAAGGTTTCTGCTGAGCAGTTGGCTAATAGCCTTATGGGGTTTCCTTTGTGTGTAACTTGTTGCCTTGCTCTTGCAGCTTTTAGGATTCTCTCTTTATCTTTAATTCCTGATGTTTAATTATAATGTGGACTGTGTGCTTTTCTTTCTGGTGGTTTTTGGTTGCTTTCTGAAATGGGTGGTTTTGTGTGTGGGCTGTATAAGAGCAGGCTTTTCTTTCCCTTACATTCAGTAGTTTTTCTTGTATTCCTGTTGTTGTTAATAGCCAACAGAGCCAGGTATTATGACACTTGTCTTGGTTGTGCTGAGTCCAAAAGCTGTTTACTGTGGTAAAGCTCTCCTGCTCAGCTTCCACTCCTCCACGAAAGGCTTAACGTATGAAACATTAAGATTGCTCCCTGCCAGCTGTGAAGCGCCACAGCTAGAGGGTGGCTTCTTTCTCTCCAGAAAGGAATTTCTGTCTCTTCCACTTCACTCAACACTGTCCTTTGTTGTGGAGGTTATTTTTATCCAGTTACTGGTTCTCTCTCAGGGATATTTGTTCCAAGAGTAGTTGTAAAGTTGTTGTGTCTGTGGGAGGAGGTGAGTTCAGAGTCCTCTTATGCCGCCATCTTGACACCGGCTCTCTCCTCTAAGACTTTTATAGTTCTAGTTGTTAATTTTAAGTTGTGGTCCATTTGGAGTTCTTTTTTTTTTAATGTTGTGAGTTAGGGGTCTAGTTTCATTCTTTTGCGTGTATATATCTAATTGTCTCAACCTCATTTTTTGAAAAGACAATTCATTCCCATTTGAATTGTCTTGACACCCTGTCACAAACCAATCTACAGTAAATGTAAGTTTATTTCTAGACTCTTCAATTCAATTCAATTATTTTCTATTTCAGTGTCTATCCTTATGGTGAGTATCACGTTGTATTAATATCTGTAGTTTCACAGTAAGTTTTGAAATTGGGCAGTGTGAGTTTTCCAACATTTGTTCTTCTTTTTCAAGATTATCTTGTGCATACACATTTAGGATTGCTATGTCTTGTTGGTGGATTGGCCTTTTTGTCATTCTGTAATGTCCTTTTTGTCTCTTGAAAAGTTTTTTTCCTTTCAAGTCTGTTTTATCTGATATTAATATGGGCATTCCTCCTTTCTTTTGATTTATCTTTTTCATGATTTCTTTTTTTATGATTTATCTTTTTCATGATTTACTTTCAACTTACCTGTATGTTTATATTTGGAGTTTCTTGGAGATAGCATACAGTTGGGTCCTATTTTTTATAGCCTGTTTGCCCATCTCTGAGTTGTGAGTGAAAATTGATTTCCTCCAGAGAAGATTTTTATTTTTTTTGCCAATCACCTGAGGGCACCATCATCCCAGGACCACTTTCATTTTTTGACTTGGGGTTCTCAGAGCACATCATAACATTTATTCTGGCCAGATAGGCAAGTTTTGTTTTTTTCTTTTTTAATTTCTTTGCTTTTCTTTGCCATTCTGCACAGCATGATTTTTTCCTTCTTTACTTTTACTCTGTGAGTATAGCCAATTTAAAGGTTGTGGGTCTCTTGTATTTCGAACCTGAACAGACCTGGGATCACTTCTGATTCCTAAATGTATCCTGTGGTCACAGTAGAAGCTAGAAAACTTAAGGGCTAGAAACTGCCTTGAGCATTTCTGAGTAGCTAGGCTTCTTGATTTCGCTTTGCTTCAGATCTTTGTTTCTACCTTTTTTCATAGTAGCTTAGTAGCTGATTAAAACAAATTTTTTGGAAGTATTTTAACCTAGTAATTTAATTGCATTTTGAAGGATTTTTCTAGAGTTTATCATCTCCTGTGCTGCTGGAAATAGAAGTCATTGTTAATAGCAAAATAATTCTTTGAAGCAAAGTATTGTATACTGGCTATAAGCATGGACTCTTGAGCTAGATAACCTGGGGTAGAATGTAAACCCTGCCAGTTACTACCTGTGTGATTTTTAGAAACCAGTGTTTCTTCTCTGTGCCTCAGTTTCCTCATCTTTAAAGAGTCTTAATAGCACCTATCATATAGGGTTGTTATGGTAATTAAATGAGGCCATACATGTACACTTACAACAGTGTCTGGCGTAGGAAGTATTCAGTAAATATTGGCTGTTATTATTAACTTTGTAAGCCATAACTCTTATTTTTGGGTGCTCTTTCACTTTATGTTAAAACTTTTCCACTGACTTGCATATAGAAAAAGTTGTCAGTTTTTCATCTGTAGAAACCATACTTTATATCTGGAGTACCATATTATTTGGTTTCCCCTCTTCCTGTTTTATGAATTAGTTTCATGCAGGAAGAAAAAAACCTATTGCCACTTTCTTAAGCCACTACTAACTCTTACATTGTCCATCAGTAAGTAACCTTGTTTATCAAAATCACTGTGTTTGTTATCTCTTGAAGTTTATGTTGTTTCTTAAGAATCTCTCCTTTCTCTAAACCCTAATGAGAATCTATTCCTATGGGGTATTCATCATCCAGGAAGGTAATCAAAGTCCAAAGCCTTTCGGTCTTTATGACTTACCTAACCTACTACATAATTGTCTTTTTTTCTTGTGTGAAAATTTTCCTTCTTTCCATCTTCAGAAGGGCATCTTAGGAAATAAGGAATCTTAGAGCCAGGAGGAACCTCAGAGATCATCTAATCTAGTTGTTTTCAGACATTTAAAATATGGAATCCCTTTTTTCCCAGTGAAGATGTACACTCACACACAGACACACGTTTATATATGTGTGCGTGGGGGTGAGTATAATGGATCAGTTATAGTTGCTGTGGTTGAAGCAGGAAGCCCAAATTTGGCCATCTTGCAATTTTCTGCCCCGAGTGCATCAGCCCCTAAAGCTAAGTCTGCTCACTGAGCCCTAGGCACTGCATAGGATAGTTTTTAACTCTGGTTTAGCCTATCCCATAGGTTAGAGTTGGTGAAACTGGCCTAGATGGAAACAGAATCCACTCAAGGCTACATACTAACTAGCCAAGTAGGGACTTGGCCTATTTGCTGTTTCCGTTTTACCGTACTACGCTCCGAAGTATTCTTCCTGCCATAGGTCTCTAGAGCTGCTGCTTAGTGTTTTCTACAAACTTGTCTAACACATCTGTCCTTGTGCTTGTCCTGCCAGCAAAAATCTCACTTTTGCCTGGCAGTTGTAATTGACTAAAATTCTAGTGATAAACCTAAGTAAATTCTGTTAGGGATGGTCTCGTCATCTTTAGAGAAAACTATTTCCAAATGCCTTGCTCTCTAAGTATCTTGTGAAGCAAGAAAAACTGAAGGACTAGGAATGCCTGCAAAGGGACTACAAGTAACATAAACTTTAAAATTTAGGCCACTTTATCATTTACTCATTCACTTACTCAACTAACCAAATATTTACCCATTGCCTTCTTTGGCAGTCACTGTTCTACCTACTGGGGATTTTCGTACATGTTAAGCTTCTCCATGAGCTATTTTCTTACTCTTCATTCTGACCCTGGGCAATCTCATCTACTATGTGGCTTCAGTATTTTTTACTTCCTATGATTGAGGTACTGTGTCTGCCCTATGAGTAAGGCCTGGGTGGAGGCCCCCAACTTCCTAGTCACCTATCCTGTGATTTAAAATTGGTAGCAAGGAGTTGTGATGCATGAGAAATGCTGGTGGCCAGCCCCTTCTGCAGAGATACTGTATCCTTTGGCTAAGATCTGAGGATAAGGAATTTCCATTTTTGCCATACTTACCTGGAGTGGAGCTTGCATAGTGTTGGCCTGGGAAGAGGAGAAAGGAAGTGGGTCATGGCTTAAGTGCCACAGACTTTCCTTGTTCTTACTGAAATTTAGTAGAATTTCTTGAAAAAATGCTATTTGATTTGTTGTATGCTCTTAGGACAATTCCATGAGACTTTAAATTCTTGGCTTTTTTGTTTTTGTTTGTTTTTTAATTATTTTCACCAGCAGTAGTTGTTTTGCTGGGGAGCAGGTTCATGGAGCTTCTTTCTTAGCATGATTACCTGATTGATTTTTGAGCATTGAACCAGCCTTGCATCTCTGGAAAATCCTACTTCGTCATTGTGTATAATCCTTTTGAGATATTGCTCAATTCCATCTGCTAATATTTTGTTGAGGAATTTTGCACCTATGTTCATAAGGAATATTTGTCTATAGCTTTCTTTTTTTGTACTGTCTTTGTCTGGCTTTGATATCAGGGTTATACTGGCTTCATAGAGTGAGCTGATTTTCTGGAGATAGGATGAGTAGAATTATTCTTAATTCTCATTTAAGTGTTTCTTGGAATTCTCCAGTGAAATCATCAAGCTAGGAAATTTCTTTTGGGGGGAGATTTTTTTTAAGTATTATTTCATTTGCAAAAATAATTATACAGCTATTCAAAGTATCTATTTCGTATTAGGTGAATTTTAGTAGGTTTTTGATCGTTTGAAGAGTTAGTGCATTTCATCCAAGTTGTCAGATTTATATGTATGACTACTTACCTTGTAAAGATATTTGGAGTGTGTACTGATATTCTCAGTTTTAATGTAATTGGTAATTTGTGTCTCCTCTCTCTTTTTTCTTTATTACTCTTGCTAGAAGTTTTTAAATTTTATTGATCTTTTCAAAGAACCAGATTTCCATAGATTTTTGCTCTTACATGTGTTACTTGTTTTCTTCTGTTTATTTGCTTTTTCTAGTTTTTTTTTAAGGAGTTTAGACTATTGTTTTGAGACCTTTCGTTTTTTTTCTAATGTAAACATTTAACTCTGTAAATTTTCCTTTCATCTCTGCTTTGGCTGTATCCCACAGCCAAATTTTGATATGTTGCATTTTTTAAAAATTTTATTTTATTGTATTTTTTATTTCCCTGACTCCTCTTTATCTTGTGGGTTACTTATAAATGTGTTCTTTAATTTCTTGGTGTTTCATTTCTAAATTTTTCTTTATGTTACTGTTTTTCATTTTTACTTCTATGTTTTCATTTTGGTAAGTTTTTTTTTTTTATGACCCAAGATATGGTCTGTCTTGTGAATGTTGAAAAGAATGGGTATTCTGTTGTTGAGTAGAGTGTCCTGTAAATGTCAGTTCGATCCTGTTAGTGGATGTATTGTTGAGTTTTTTGGGTAGTTGGTCTTGTTAGTACATTTTACATACATAAATTATCATAGTATATTGGTAACAACATTTTACCACCTCGAGTGAAGTATAGAAACTTTTACCTTCCCCTCTTTATAACTGTCTTAAAATTTTTTCTTTACATACGTTGGCCAGCATATCAGATAATGTTAAAATTTCTGCTTTAACCATCAGACGTAATTTAATGCTAAAGACAAGCATAGGCTTTTATATTTTCCCCAATTTCTCCCATTCCTTTGTTGTTCTTTTCTGTTTTTCCAAGTTTCCTTGTATTATTATTTCCTTTCTGGGTGGAGAAATTTTTTAAGGCATTCTTTTTAGTCATAGTCTATTGGTGATAAATTCCCTTAAGTTTTCTTTTTTCTGAGAATGTTATTATTTACCCTTCATTCCTATAGAATATTTTCTCTTAGTAGAGAATTCTGGGTTGACACTTCTTTTCTTTCAGCACCTGGGAATTGTGGTGCCACTTCCTCTGGCCTTATGGTTGCAGATGAGAAATCTGTTTTAATTTGAATTCATATTCCCTTTAGGTAAGCATCTAATTCTTTTTCTAGATTTTTCAAGATTCTTCTTCAAGGTTCTTTCTTTTTTCTTTTGTTTTCAGTAATTTGATAATGACGTGTCTCAGGGTGGATTTGTTTGGATTCATTTTGATTGCGGTTCACTTGGATTCTTAAATCTGTGCTTTTGTGAAAATTTCAGCTAATATTTCCTCAAATATTTTATCATCTTGAAACTCTTTCTCTTTTTTTAGAGATTCTAGTGTAACATGATTGTTTTATATATCTATATATGTATGTGTATATATATATATGTATTTTTTTTTTTTTTTCCCATTGTCCCACAGGTCTCTGAGGGTTAGGTCATTTTCTTCAGTCTGTTTTCTATGTGCTGTTTAGATTGGGTAATTTATATAGCTCTGTCTTGAAATTCCTTGATTGTTTTCTGTCTCATTTTTATTGAGCATATCTGGTCAGTTTTTATTTTATTTCTATTACTGTTGTGGGTTTTTTTTTTTGTATTTTGTTTTGGTTTTGCTGAGGAAGATTCACCCTGAGGTAGCATCTGTTGCCAGTCTTACTCTTTTCTTTGTGTACATGAGCCGCTCCCACAGCATGACCACTGACAGATGCATGGTTTAGGTCTGCACCCAGGAACTGAACTTGGGCCACCAAAGCAGAACACACTGAACTTAACCACTAGGCCACTGGGGCTGGCCCTATTACTGTATCTTTTCAGTTACATATTTTTCATTTGGCTCTTTTATGTCTTCTGTTTTATTAGAGAAATTCTACTTTTTTCAGTTTTCTTCTTAGCATTCATAGTGGTTGAAACATTTTTATGATGGCTGCTTCAAAATTCTTGTCAGGTAATTCCAACATCTGAGTCATGGCCATGTTGGCACCTGTTCATTATTTTTCTCATTCAAGTTGAGATTTTCCTGGCTCTCTGTATGATGAGTGAGTTTAGAGAGTATCCTGGACATTTTGGGCAATATATTATTAGACTTTAGATCATATTCATATTCAATCTTTTTTGTAACAGGGAGTCACCCTGATAGCATATTTGGTCCTGACCTGCTTTTATAGGTTGTGATTCTAGTGATAATTTGGTTTCCAGAACCTTTTGCATTACTATTCTGGTCTACTTCATGTGTTATCCAGAGACCTGACTGAAAACCATGCCTGTATTCCACACTGTAGTTGAGTTTTTAAACCTTTTGCTCTTGTAATTTTGGTCACTTTCACATGTGGTTCTTATGGGTATCTAAGATTTCCTTTCAAGGGTTATCTCTTGTCTAATCTACCTCCTCTCCCAAATCTTCCTCCCTCTCTCTGGTTGGCAGATCCCACTTGCTACAGCTGGGTGGTGGTGGTAGTGGAAGTCAAGGCTTCACTCTCAGCTTCTACTGTCAGCATCCCAATGGGGGCTTCCAAGCCCTGCCTGTTACCACCAGGCTGAGGTGGAAATTCAGACTGTGCACTCAACGTCTACTGATACCTCAGGAGAGAGATACTGTGTATTGCAGCTTGCTGTTAGTTGGCAGAGAGTAAAAGACAAGACTTCCCACTTGCTGCCAGCTAGTATCAGGAGGCACTGGAGCTCTAGGTTCCCTACTTGATTTCCATGGCACTGCTAGGGACAGGCTCAGTTTTTTCCATTGGGTTTGGCAGGAGTAGGGTCAGCATTATCAGATTTCTCTCTTGCTAAATACCCTTTTCCTAATCATTTGGCTAGAGAAAGCAGGCTTCTCTTGGCCTCTTTACATCAGCGCCTATTGGCATTTCTGTGTTGTAGGATTCTCTAGCACCAAGTCTATCGTATATGGGAGGTGAAAAGAAAACCCATGATTGAGAGTCTGTAAATAAACCCATACATTTATGGTCAACAGATTTTACCAAGAGCCTTCAGTGGGGAAAGAATAGCTTCTTCAACATATGGTGCTTGGACAGTTGGACATCCACACGCAAAAGAATGAAATTGCATCCCTACTAGGTATATACCTACTGTATACAAAAATAAACTCAAAAAGTTTGCTAAAGAACTGCATGTAAGAGCTTAAACTATATAATTTTTAGAAGAAAATACATGGGTAATTCTTCATGACCTTAGATTTGGCAGTGAATTCTTAGATATGACACCAAAAGCACAAACAGCAAAAGAAAAGAATGAGTAAATTGGGCTTTACAAAAATTAACAAGTTTTGTATATCCAAATATATGATCAAGAATGAAAAGATAGCCTACAAAATGGGAGAAAATATTTGCAAATTATATATCCAACAGGGGTCTAGCATCCAGAATATAAATAGAACTCTTAGAACTCAACAACAAAAAGGATTATCAACCCAACTTTAAAAAATGGGCAAAGGACTTGATTAGACATTTCTCCAATGATAGACAAATGACTAGGAAGCACATGAAAAAATGCCCGATGTCATTAGTTATTTTGGAAATACAAATCAAAACCACAATGAAGTACCACTTGATATCCACTGGGATGGCTTTAATCAAAAGAATAGAAAATAACAGATGTTGGCTAGGATATGGAAAATTGGAACCCTCGTGTGTTGCTGGTGGGAATGTAAAATGATACAGCCACTGTGGAAAGGAGTTTGATGGTTCCTCAAAAAGTTAAACAGAATTTCCATATGATCCATCAATTCCACTTCTGTATATATGCCCAAAGAATTGAAGGCAGATACTTGTACACCAGAGTTCATGGCAGCATTATTTGCAGTACCCAAAAGGTGGAAACATTCCAAATGTTCATCAACTGATGAACAAATTGTGATATATCCATATAATGGATTATTTAACCATAAAAGGGAAATTAAGTGTGGCTACATTGTACAACATAGAAGAACTCTGAAAACATAGCGAGTGAAAGAAGCCAAATACAAAAGGTCGCATATTGTTCCATTCCATACATATGAAATATCCAGAATAGGTAGATCCACAGAGACAGAAAGCAGATTAGTGGTTGCCAGGGCCTGAGGGAAAGGGGAAAAAGGAATATTTTTAATTGATATGGTATTCTTTTGGGGTGATGAAAATGTTTTGGAACTAGATAAAAGTGATGGTTGGACAATATTGTGAATGTCCTAAATGCCACTGAATTGCACACTCTAAAATGGTTAATTTTATATTATAAGAATTTTACCTCAATAAAAAGAAATGGAGCCAGGCTGCCACCTTCTTTTCACCTTTCAGAGTTTTCTTATTTTTAATGTTTGCTTGTCTTTTTTTTTAGTTTCACTTAGCTGGAGGTATAGGGAGAAATGCATCTACTTCGTCTTGTCCATAGAAGAGTACCTTAGACTCATCTTAGTAGCTTTTTTAAAAAACTAATGCTTGACCTCTATCCTGGAGCAGTTTAATGAGAATGGGAGAGGGGTGAGGGAGGTGAGTTGCATCAGTATAAAAACTGTTCACGGGTTATTGGAATGGGGACCTCTGTTGTGAAGCACTGTTTGAAGCACGTGCTTCTCGCCATTAATGAGTTTTGCAAATAGCCATTTCACCCAGTCTGGCCAATAAGACGTGATGGGAAGCTCTTTGTAAGATAACCTTACAAGGAAGGTTGTTCTTTTGAACATTGTCATGGTATGGGTATGAATCTTAAAATTTCTGTTACCATCTTGCTAACAGCCTACAAATGCAGCCAACACCAGGAATGTGAATAAGAGAGATGGAAAGAAACCTCGTACTTGGTTACATCTCTCATTTGCTGAATTAGCCAGTTCTGAAGTCTGTTATACCCCTGTACTTTTCATCATATGAGAAAATATGTGTCCTTATTGTTTCAGCTCTGAGTTTTGATTCTAACTTATACCTGGAAGCTTACCAAACTACTGTAGCTAATGAAAGGAAAACTTAATTGTAAAATATACCACTGTTTACTAACATGTTTTTCTAATATTTGTCTTAATACTGCAGTGAACATATTGGTATGTATAGCTATTTCCCCCAATATTGGATTTTATTTTTCGCTCAGGTTAGGATGCCAGAAGTAGTCAGTATTGTTATTGCTCTTGTGTAATATTTCCAAATTGCTTTCCCAACAGATTATATCTATCTGCAATGTTAGCAGCAATAAGTAATTTTTGTCCTACTTGTTGGATTTTACTTTTTGGATTATTGTTTGCTCATGGCATGTCATTATAGTGTTCCACTTTGATTTCTTCTGTTACTGAACATGTTGATCATTTCTTTATGTATTTATGTGTTAGTTACATTTATTTTTTAGGGAATTATCTAGTCATGCCCTTTGTACCACAACTTTGCAGATATGCAACTTACGGAAGTTACAGTTATTCTTACTAAAGCAATAGGATAATAAGTAATGCCTAAATGATAGAATTGGTGTGAGGTTAAAGTGAGATATTTTTCTAAAGTTCTGTGAACACTTTTATAATTAAAGTATTAATTCTTTATCAGTTTGTTGCAGGTAATTTTCACCTTTTTTGTTTCCCTTTTTGTGGCACTATTTATTTCACACACACAAATTTTAAATTGTATTTAGTCAAATACATCACTTTCTAGTCATAACTTAAATGGTAGAATAAAAGCAATAAGACAAATGATATGGATATATACATGAGTTAAGGTAGCAACAATATAAAATTACAGAAATACTGTGGTGATAGCCTGAAAGCAGAAGGCATTTTTAATCAAAAGTTTTCCTTCTATCTTCATATTTATTTTGTACTCTTTGAACCAGTTTGCCTAAAGTCACACTGTTTTTTAAGTACTGTGTCACATGTGAAGTCTCTATTCCCAACCACGTTGTCGGTGGGGAAACAGTTGCCAATTTAGTGGAAGAGGAGAAAAGTCCAAGAGATTAAAAATATGAAAGTCTATAGCCTGTCAGTGTTGATTTCCTTTTATTTTTCTTCCAGAAACATGATCAGGGGCAAGTTCTTTTGGATATAGTCTTCAAGCATCTGGATTTGACTGAGCGTGACTATTTTGGTTTACAGTTGGCTGATGATTCCACAGATAACCCAGTAAGTTTAAGCTGTTGTCTTTCATTTTCATTTTAGTTTTTCTCTCTTTTCAGAATACAAAGTCTTTTCTGATTTATAGTGTTCACTGATTTAGTGAGTTTTTAAATTAATTTTATTAGAAGTAATTCTTTTGCCTTTGTTCCTCATTTTCTTGATGTTTTCATCTGTCAGTTTATTCCCTTAAGGTTTTCGTAATTATAAGTCAATCTGTAAATCTAGCACTGATTTCTTTCTTTATGTGTCTTAAACAACTGAGAAGCAAATCTATGCTTCTTGACGTAAAGAGAGAAAATTGGGCATAAAGGTTCAAATATTAACTTAATACTAAAATGTTGAAGTAAAATATTTAAAAATATTGTTGTATCTTAAGTCTTATGTAAATTAGCCTGCATTAAGATAAAATTAGTTTTTCATGGCATTCATGGTGAGCTGTTTCTAACCAAAATTCTTAATTTGTTGTGTAAATTTTCCAAAAAATTGAGATAGAGATTAAATTTCAGAGCTCTACAATTCTTGGGCATTAAGTTCCTTAGATTGGTACTAATTTTTCAGTGGTTGCAGTCATGATTCTTTTTATTGGAAAGATAAGATCATAGAAATAGAAGATAGCATGTGATGAATAACAGCAATGTTTAATTCTTTGTAAATTTATGTGGTTATACAGTGAGAGTCTTTTACAAAACAATACAGTATGCTTTTGATTAGTATAAGAGAATGACTATTTTGAAGGAAGTGTTTTGTATAGTTTAGAAAAATTGGAAGGTTGAAGAAATGATTCTGGATCAGTGTTTTAGAAATCAGTTTGTAAGGCCATATTAATAGAATGGCTATAGAAAATACAAATAACTCTTGTGAGAAAAGTAGAGTTTCTCGCTGTATTTCTTGTGTGTGTGCTCTCTCTCATATTCAGGATCCTAGGTCTCTGAATGAATGATTAGTGAGAAGTAAATACAAAATGTTCGATATTGCTTTTTCTTCATTACTGATTTTGTATGAAAAACTAGGAGGATGTTGTGGCTAAAACAAAGCAAGGCCCAGCTAGTGTCAGTGGAAATAAATACTTTTGTGCTGAACTAAAATAAAAACAAACTTTCCTCATACTTTGATGCCTTCACCAGATGACGTGAGCTTCTCCAGGGGCCTAGTGGAGTAGTTATTTCTTGGTAAATAAACAGACGTGAGAATGGAAGTGAGTAGAAATGTCAGTAATGTAGCCTTTCCCAGAAAGATAAATTGTTAGCCAGGCAAATACCTGAAAGGTGTCCACCACACTTCACTATGTGCAACATTGAAATAAAAAATAGATAATCCTTAGATTATCTTGCTGACACTCACAGCAGACCCTCTAGCTATAAGGCTGTCTTTAGATTGATTGGAGAAGTGACAAGACAACAAAGGAGAAAGAGACCAGCTACTTAGCACCATGGTCACTGCCGTAAGTATGAAAAACCATTATTCCTGAGAAAGTATTCCAGAAAGACTAATATTGAGATTACATAAATTACAAGAGATAAAAATTCTGTCGCATAAATTTGTATGCAAGAAGACATTTCTATTCTAAAACAATAACAGCAGGATGAATGTGGGGAAGCAGAGCTATTTTGAGCTGGGTTGATCTTTCTGCTATCTCCTACCTGGTCTTACTTTTCTATCTTGAGCATTCCTTCCCAAATAAGATATATTCCCAGGTCCAAGTGTCCAATTGGTAATGATCCAAAATAATTCTTCCTAAAAAATTAGAATTTTAAAGACCCAAAAGAAGCCTTAGAGATTATCTTGTCTAATAACCTTATTTTTCATGAGAAATTATCTCCCAGTCCAAGGAGATAAAGCCCGAGCTACTTGCTGGCATCAGTGAAACAAGACTTGGATCTCCTAACTCCCCATGCAACTCTTTTCCACAACACAACAATTTCTGTGTTTAAATGTTCAGAAGAGTCTGTGAAATACCAAAAATATGTCCAAAGAAGGACCTTTAGAGCACAGATTTTGTAAGTATTTTCCCATTTCTGGTTGCCAATATGAAATATATCAAGACTTTGAGGATAATTAATGGACTGAGGGAAAGGGATGCCATTCTTAAAAGGAGAAAGGAGTAAGGGAGTAACATTTATGCAACGTCAATTGAGGACTTGTTAGTAAACCAAATTCTCAGAATAATCTTATGAAAGTATCATTAAAGTTCTTTTAAAGATGAAAAACTGAGGCTTACAAAACTTATTTACAAAACTTATTTAATGACAGAGATAATTAAGTAGCTGAGAAAAGATTTGAACTTGTACCTGATTCCAAAGCCTATATACTCTTCCTACCGAAAACTGTTGCTTCCCAAGAGATGATGACGTAGATGCACATGACTCATAAAAATGAACATACTGAGGAGAGGAGGTACCATACAATGAAATTACCAGCAGGGATGAAAAGGAATTTGACACTATTCTAAAAGGATTAATCCTTATCAGTCCTTAGTTCAGAGTTTTTCATCTTAAAGCTTGTCTATGTTATATATGTGTATATATGTATATGTGCTCATATATGTTGCATATGTATGTTATATGTATGAGTTAGAGGATCAGAACTAACATTGTCTTAGGTACATAGACATTGAAATTAATTTAATTGGACTTATAACCGATACACTAAAAAAGCACCCAGCGTTTTATTGTGGTCTTATACGTAACAAATATTAGAATCTTAGTTGACTATCCTTTTCTTTAGAATTTTCCTTGGTAATGAGTGCCATTGCAACAAACAAAATTTCTTAAAGAAAAGCTTTGACTTGTTGAATTTTCTCCTGCTTTCATTTAAAAACTGTTTATTACAGCTTTAGCTGTTAGCATAATGTCTTGTATAATAGTAGTATTTAGTCATTGTTTGAGCAAGCGAAGTAATGAGTAATGACATGGTTATAATTTATTATGCATAATTTCTTTAATTTTATAAGCACTTAAAGTTGGCTGTTCCTTTGTGGCCTTTATCAGCATGATGTTCATCAGAGCCTGGAGATTATATTATTCACGTGCATTTACTTTTTTATTTTATTTTTCCCCTAAAGTGAATAAGAGTCGATTTCTCTATTACTGTTGACTTATTTTTCCTGCAGTTTCGTCCTTTTGATACTTTGTGTTGTGGTTATGATATTTTACTGGTTTAGTACTGTTTTCATATTCCCTAGTCTTTTAGCTTTCAGACTTGAAGTTATATCAGAATTACCTGAAGGCTTCTTAAAAATACAGATTTTGGGCCCTATGCCTAGAGTTTCTGATTCAGAAAATCTGGTGTGGAGCTCAAGAATTTGCATTTCAAACTAGTTCCCTGGAATGCTTATGCTGCTAGTCGAAGGAACCACATTTTGAAAATCACTGTTCTAATCCAGTAGGCTGTTAATTAAGACTACTGAAGCAAGAATAATTCATAGAGAATAGCTTGGTTTATCCTTTGAAGATTCCTTTTACTTAACTCAGAGTTCTTGAATTACTTCATCAGGTTTGAGGAAATATATGAAAAGCTACATAGAGGATGACTTATTTCAACAAGCCATATTTTAGTACAATATGATTGCTAAAATGCTTGCTATTATTTCACATATGTCAGTATTTCTCTCGTATTCCTTTCATCTGTTTCTACTGCAATACATTAATTCAGGCTCTTATTACCTATTGTATAAACCTCTTTGGTAACCTGCAAAATGTTAGATTTTTGCTTTTGGTCTCTTTTAACCCTGTTCCATTTGGGAAGGGAATGACAGGGATCTGGGGTGCAGAGAAATGTTTCAGAGAGAAGCAGCATCATGTGGAAAGTTCCAGAGTGAAGAGAGATGAATGTTGCATTTGAGGAACTGAAAAATTTTTTTACTATTAAGAGAATATAGTGCAAGAGGAGAAGATGGGTCAAAGGTGAGGTTTGAGTAAAGTATGTCAGATCATGAAGTGCCTTTTAGTCTATGGTAAGATTATACTCACCTAAGGGTTTATTTACACAAATAACAGACTTCTGTTTTAAACATACCGCTTTGGTTACCGGGTAGTAGTGAGTGGCACATAGAGTTGCAAACTAGAGACAGTTGAGAGATTGTTGCAATAATGAAGCTACTAGGAAAGATGATGATTGACTATGAGGGATGAAGAAAAGTGGGTAAGTGCTTGAGCTATTTAGGTGATAAAGTCAACAGGACTTGTTGATTTGATTAAGGTAGAGTAGGTTCACGAGAGAAAGAGAGAAGTCAGGGTTATTATCTCACATTCTGTCTTTGGCAACTTCATAGACAGAAGAACCATGCAGAGCAAATAGTATTGTTGGTTTTATTTTTTAGTTACCAATTGTTTATTGCTAGCATATAGAAATACAGTTTATTTTGTATATTGACTTTGTATTATGCAGTCCTCCTAAACTCACTTAGTAATTCTAGTCAGTTTTTGTAAATTCCATATGATTTTCTACATAGATTATTATGTAAACATATGGTAAATTACAGTTATTTTCAAATTTTAAGCTAACTTTGTATTCCTGAGATAAACCCCAGGGTACGCAATTAATTTTATATTAACCTTGTATCCTAAGACGTTGCTAAAGTCACTTATTACTTCTAGTGGTTTTTCAGTGATTCCTTAGAATTTTTTGTGTAAATCATGTCATATGTGACTAGGGACTGTTTCACTTCTTCCTTTCCAATCTTTATTCTTTTGGATTTTTTGCATTATTTTTTCATTCATTATTACATACTAAGACTACCAGGATAATAATGAATAGAAGTGATAGGAGTAAACTACCTAGCCTTGTTCCCTGTCTTAGGAGGAAAGTATTGGGTGTTCACTATTAAGTATGCTGTTAGCTGTAGGGTTTTAAAAAAAAATTGTGTAATTGAGGCATAATTTACGTAGAATAAAATTCAACACCCATTCATAATGAAAAGTCTCAACAAACTTGGAAAAGAAAGGAACATTCTCACTCTGATAAAGACATCTACTAAGCACTTAAGGTGCTTGGGGGAAATGTAGAATAAAAGCACAATGAGGGGGGCTGGCCCCGTGGCCGAGTGGTTAAGTTCGCACGCTCTGCTGCAGGCGGCCCAGTGTTTCGTTGGTTCGAATCCTGGGCGCGGACATGGCACTGCTCATCAAACCACGCTGAGGCAGCGTCCCACATGCCACAACTAGAAGGACCCACAACGAAGAATATACAACTATGTACTGGGGGGCTTTGGGGAGAAAAAGGAAAAATAAAAATCTTTAATAAAAAAAAAAAAAGCACAATGAGGTGTCACTAGGAAGTTAAGATTAAAGAGTCTCACAGTACCGCGTTGGCAAGGATAGGGAGCAACTATTCAGAATTGCTGGTAGGACTTTAAAAGGATACAACCACTTTGGAAAGTAGTTTGACAGTTTCTTGCAAAATTAAACATAGATTTACTATATACCCAGCAACCCCACTTTTAGGTATTTATCCAAGAGAAATGAGAATATGTTATGTGAAACCTTGTACACAAATGATCACAGTAGGTCTATTCATAATAGCTCAAACTTGAATTAACTTTAACATCCAGCAGTAAGCGAATTCATGAAAAATAATCGTATTTTTAAACAGTGAAATGCTGTATGATATAAATCATTATTCCATTTATATTAAATTGTAGAACAATCAAAACTGCTATACAGAGACTGAAAGCAGATCAGTGGTTACCTGAGGGCTTGAGGACTGAATGCAAAGGGGCACAGGGAACATTTTAGGATGATAGAGAGATCTTGATTGTGATGGTGGTGGTTACGACCTGTATATATTTGTCACAACTTAGTCTCTATATTGCAAATGAGTCTAGTCAGTCTGGCTGGGCCCACAGTCCATATTCTGTTTCCCTTTGGGCGAATAGTTATTTCCATTCATTTCTTTAAGTTTCCAACAGCTGCTTTTTTCTGGGGCTTTGGGGTCTTCCTCTGCATGCAAAAGTTTAACTGTCAGCTGGAGTTGAGGTGGCCTTTATATATGTATTTTAGAGCTAATCCTGTCTGCTGCTTCTTCCCTTTCAGGATTTCCTCTTCAAGTTTCTGGGTGTCCTGCCACTCCTACTTGAACTCTCTCCAAGGACACCTCAAGTCAGTAAGGCTGTCCCCTGCCTTGTGTAGGGTTTGAGATTGCCCTCAGGCAAAAAACTGCAAATGAATAAATCTTGCAGGTTTTCTGTTTTTCAAGAGTAGACTTAACTCTTATTTCTGCCTGCTTTCGGTTGCTTTCCAGTGTCAAGTATTGCACGTGCGTGCACACACAGACACACAAAATAAAAATGAGTGCCATGAGCAGGCAAGAAATTTGAGGGATTTCATAGAAGATTCAGTGCTGACAAGGCAGAGTGGAAGAATCAAACAGAAGAAACCCTACTGAAAAAAGAGCGTAGGAGAGGAATTTTCTGGAGATGGGAATGTTTCAGGGTAATTCAGTACTGTTATCAAAATGATTAAGTGAGGAACTATTTGAGGCAGCTAGGTTACTGAGCCTTCTCTTTTCCTCTTTCTCTAGTTGAAGAGAGGGCAGTAGGTACAGTTCCCTCCTGAAATAAAGCAGTTTGCATGTTTGGGGGGAAGTAGAGAGAACTCATTTTTTTCTTAACAATATAATTATCTTGAGAGTCCAAGTGAATCATTTGGAACACTTTTTACGACTAGTAAGACTTAAAGTTCAACAAACGCATCGATAACTTTTTGTATGTCAGTTAGGGGAGTAATCTAACAAAATAGCAAATTAAGTTTTCTTTAGAAACCTAAATCCATTAAACTTTTGACACTAGAGGTGTCAAAACCTATACGAAAAAAACTATAAAACGTTACAGGAAGATAGAATAGAAGACATGAATAAATGGAGAAGTAACATTTTCATGATGAGGAAGACTCAGTGCTGTAAAGATCTCAATACTACTAATTTTATTGGTGAATTCAATGCAGTTGCTAGTTAGAACCTGAACCGAGCTTTTTTGATAGAATTGACAATATGATCTTCAAGTTCATCTGGAAGAGAATATGGATTAAAAATAGCCAGATATATAATATTTAGATAAACAACTTGTCCTAAGAGATATAAAAATATAATATGCTATAGTACTTAAATAGTGTGGGGTTAAATAGACATAAACAAATGGGGTAGATGAAACCGTTCAAGAATAGATTATTATAATAGTGGCATTTCAAATAAGAAAAGGTGAACAATTGGTCGAAGCTGGAAAAAAGTACTTTTTAGATTCCTAATTGATACCATATACAAAAATAAATTCCAGTGTAAATTTAAATATAACACAATAGTATACAACTGTTATATAAAAATCTGTAATAATAGTTTATAATATTTACTTGGTATAATCATCCCAGGCAGGAATAGTCCAAGCACTTATAAAAGAAGTGCTGACAGATTCCACTGCATAACATTTGGAATGTACAGTGAGAGACACTCTACTGAAAGTAAAAATACAAGCCACCAACTGGAGGAAAATACTTAACAACATATGTAATAGATTATGTAAAAGAACTTCTACAAATAATAATTAAAAGTCAGATAACCCAATAGAGCAAAGTATGAATGACAAACATAGGACAAGATGTTCAGTTGCCCTGCTAAATCAGAGATAAGCCAGATAAAATTACAATGAGATAACATTCTTTGCATACTAAATTAGCAAAAATGTAAAGATTCATAATACCTATATCTGGTAAAGGTTTGGGGAAGAGTGGATTCTCAGACACTTGGTAAGGATGTAAAGTGAAAAAGTCTTTTTTTAAGGCAGATGGCAGCATGTATCAAAACTTAAGCTTTACTATATGCAACGGTTTCTCTTGCAGCATCATTTGTAATAGGAAATAGTAATGGAAAAACATAAATACATATCCATAGGAGAATAGTTCAGTAAAGTATGGGACTTCCACTCAAAGCAAATGTGCATCCATTAAAAAGATTGAAGTATTTGTGCTGACATGGAAGACCACAAAACATGTTAAGTAAATAATTAGTTAAAAATAAATAAAATTTAAAATAATAAAATTAAAGAAAAGATAAAAACATACCCAATAAATATATTAAAATCATTGATATATAAAAATCATTGTACAGTGTATATACCACAGCATTTACTAATACGTGAACGCTGGTTATCTCTGAGGAGGAGAGAGTGGAATTGGGAGAACCATGATAAAGAACTTTTACATTTTATGCGGTGTGTGTGACTTGAATATTTTACTTTGATGTTGTTTTCAGGTGTTTTCATAATAATTTTATTATTGAAAAAAAAGGGTAAGAGATCATTCATCCAAACTTGGCTGTTTTTCCAAATCTTTTGAGAAGCTTAAGAAATGTTGATACTTCATGCCTAGGGATTCATGGTACTTGATCTATGCAAACCTAAGTATTTTAGGAAAAGTTCCCTTTGTCTGATACTCATTGACCAATATTCACAGCCACCCGTTTGGTTTGGTCACCTAATTTTACTGATGAAGAAAGAGACTCTTGAGAGGTTGAAAGGGAACTGTAGTGGGAAAGTGTTCACGTCAGGATTCATTTCAGGGCCCATGAGTTCTCTGGCATTGTTTTTGTGGTGGTTTTTAAAAATCTACCCAGGGTAGCATAACTATTGAGAGACAAAGTTGGGATCAAATCTGAATTTTTCTCCCCTTTTCTTTCTGCTCTGCTATTGAGCCTCTTTTATTTACTTGTATGGTTGGATTTTTAGTGGGACTAAAGGCCAAGAAGAAAGTTAAGCCTGCACATGGTGCCTTTCCAGATTCTTTTATGTGAAAGATGCTCAATTCAAATGAAATAAAAAAATTGCTGATGTTTCCCTTTATCCCAATTTTCTAACCTGATTTTTAACAAGAAATAGGATTGATTTATAAAACAAAGAAAAAGTTAATATCACAGTATGTATAGCTACCCTCAAGACAAGTAATGGCAGCTAGGTTTCTGAAAATGGTTGGAAAATGGACCATTTTACAGATTGGATATGCAGGCCACTTGATCTATGCTATCTTGTGTATAAATGCTTTCTCATCCTGAAGTGTCTTACCTCTGCCTTGACTTGCATCTCTCACCCCTCAACCCATCACCTTTCCTCTCTAACTTCACATTTTTTAAGACTTGAAGTAAAAGTCACTTTCTCTCTAAAGCTTTTGCTCACCACCACTGCCCCCAGGTGTAGTTTACATCTTTCTCTTATATCCCTTTGGCAGTTAAAATGCTTTCTTGAGCTGATATGTTTCATGACTTACAAATTCTTGAGGCTGCTCTTTAGGTTGGTATCACCCCAGTACTTGGCACAGTACTGGGACAAGAGGAATCAGGAGGTAAAAATATGGCTATATATTTGGGCAGATGCTACTTTCTTAAAAAGAACTAAGGCAGTTTACAGTAGGAACACTGAACACTTTGGAGTTAATTAACAAACTTATTAAAAGAAAATTTTTTTAAACCATGCTGATATTTCCAGTTTGTTACCCATTTGATATTCCATCATAATTGTTAGTATTTGTTCTTTAGTCTTGTGCACATACGTCTAGTTAAGTGTATTTGTTGTATTTTCTCTCTTTGTCTCTCTCTCTCTCCTTCCCTTTCTTTCTCTCCTGTTCTTTCTCTCTATTGTCTATTCCAAAATAGTTTGACTTTTTCATTGTAATAAAAAATGCCCTTTAGTATGAATTTAAGACATATTATAAAAAATAGGTCATATTATCACTAAAATAAGGTTAGTAAAGACAAAGAAGATCATTTGATAATTTTTCCATAGGATAGAGGGTTTTTTCATAGGATTTTTAATTGGTGAATTAAAAACAAACTTCTGCATCTTTCAGTTCATTTTAAAAATTGTGATTTATAGGATTGCCAATATGTGTATACAAATCTAGTTTTTTCCCAGTTTTTGAACTTGCTATGATAGAGAAAAAGAATATTTTTTATAGTATGTACACTTGGAACAGTGATCTTGGAAAAAAGTACTAATTGAGCACATGATTGGTAAGTAGTAAGTAACCCCTTTAGCTTTCTGTGGTCATTGGGTTACAGTATGGTCTTTACTAAAAGGAAGCTCAAATTATTCTCTTGAAATTTTTCCCAACACACATATACAGAAATAGAATCAAAAGAGATGAAATGATCTTTGGCCTTGATTCATCTTCTCGTATCCCATCTGATGGACTTCCTCTGAGAAGTTGAAAAGCACTCTCAGTTGCTACGTTAGTGCTTTGGATGAATTTCAAAAAAGTGCTGTTTCTTTTATATCTGTATTCTTTAGTGTTGCAGTATATTAGGAAGTTGTATGCATATAGTTTTAAGGCTTTGAAAATAATCCATTATTTAAATGTTTCTTGTTTCTTTTTTATAGAGATTGACTCAGAATAATATCTTTATCATAAAATCCTTTTTATTTCCCCTTTTGCTTTGTTTTCCCTTAAGATGAAGTCTTCAAACAAGTGTAAAGTATTCTTTCTTATTTATAACCCCACCACTCCAAGTTTTATTGTGAAATATTTCAAACATACAGAAAATATAGGAAATGTGAAAAAAGAAACAACCCAGCTTAAGAAATAAAACTTTGTGTGCAAGATGGCAGACTAGGAAAGTGCAGGGCCTTCTTCCCTCACAGAAACATCAAAAAACAACTATAGACTGACAAAAGTAACCATATAGGAGCTCTGGAAACCAATCAAAGATCTACAACAACTAAGCAAACAATTAAGAAAAAGCCACATTCAAAACAGTAGGAAATTTTGTGGTATTTTATTGTACTTGCTCTACCCTTCCATAGCATGCACATTGTGGTCAGGGGGAAGCAGCCAAATTCTTAGTTCCCTCTCTTGGGACAGTAGAATCAGGGTGGAACTTGCTTGCAACATTCAGGTTTGTCTCTTGGCTACCTGAGGGACTGTTTTTGGTCTCAGTTGGCTTGGACAATAGTTTGGATCTCACAGTGGAAGCCGCAAAAACCAATGGCAGAAGCCATTGAAACTGCACATGAAAACTGCAGGGGGACTGCAGACATAGACACCTGAGTACAAGGAACTACAATGAGAGAAATTCAATAGAATATCTAAGACTTTAGAAGTAGCTGAGGTGAAACTCCTTAGGAAATCAGTCATTTAAAAGCAGATAGGGGAAATGGGTTAAAATACACATATACACACAGGCCCAGAGAGAACAGATACCCAGAAAAGACCTCAGAAGACTTTCAGCTTTCATGCTGGGCTGATCCTAAGGCTCAGGTGCTCACTAATTATTGAAGATCTTCCACACTGGTCTGCAAAGAGTGTGAGAGATGGCTGTTAGTTCAGTGTCCAGTTTTCAACAAAAGATCACTAGAAGTACAAGGGAACAAATTAAATCTCCAGAAACAGTCCCTGAAGAAACTCATGCATCAAACTTACTAGACAGAGACTTTAAAACAGCTGTCTTAAAAATATTCAAAGAGCTGGAGGGAAAAACAAAGAAATAAATCAGGAAAGTGATATAGGGACAAAATGAGAATATCAACAAAGAGATAGTAGTTATATAAAAAAAAGAACCAAACAGAAATTCTGGAGCTGAAAAAGACAATAACTGAATTGAGAAACTCCCTAGAGGGGTTCAGCAACAGACCCAAACAAACAGAAGAATGAATCAACGAACTTCAAGACAGGTCAAATGACTGACCTGTCAAAAAATTGAAATTATTGAGTACGAGGAGTGAAAAGGTAAAAGAATGAAAAAAGATAACAGAGCCAAAGGGACTTATGTGACAGCATAAGAACACCAATACATGCATTATGGGAGTCCCAGAAGGAAGAGAGAGTGAGAAAGAGGCAGAGCAATTATTTGAAGAAATAATGAGGAAAAATCTCCCCAAATCTGAGCAAAACCATGCATGTGTAAATACGAGAAGCCCACTGACTTCCACGTAGGATAAATCCAAAGAGTCACACGCTGGGACACCTTATATTTAAACAATTGCAAGGTATAGATGAAGAAAGAATCATGAATCCTGTCTCTTCTCCACAAGTAGGCAGACACATAAGGGATTCATAAAGAAGCTTTCAGGGAATTTCAGCCATAAAAATAAGCACTTAACAAAATAGACATCATCTTTTGAGGAAAGCCAACACTGAAAGAGATGCACTCAACTGAGTAAATTTTACACTTGTAGAAATTAGCAGTCTGTAAAAGTGGAAATAGTAGTGCCAATCGTGGGGTAATTTGGAGATGAAATAAATTTTTACATACAAAGTGCTTAGGACAGTACTTGGAAAATAGTAAGTGATTGATAAATATTAATTTATCAACAAACAAAAGGCCTATAATTTACATTGGCATGATTAGAGAGGATATTGCATCCATGCAAAGGGAACAGTGAAAGATTCTGGAAATTAAAGATATAATTGTCATAGAGGCTGGCCTGGTGGTGTAGTGGTTAAGTTTGTGCACTCCACTTCAGGAGCCCGGGTTTCACCAGTTTGGATCTTGGGCTGGACCTAGCACAGCTTGTCAAGCCATTCTGAGGCTGCATCCCACATAGAAGAACTAGAAGGATGTACAACTAGAATATACAAGTATTTACTGGGGCTTTGGGGAGGCAAAAAAAGAGGAAGATTTGCAACAGATGTTAGCTCAGGGCCAATCCTCCTCACCAAAAAGCATACCTTTCCAAAAAAAGCCTTAAAATATATAGATAGATAGATAGAGATATATATAGATAGATAGATAGATAGATAGATAGTTGTCACAATAAAAAGCTCACTGGTTAGGATACATACAGTAAATGCTGTGGAAGACTTAATGCTTTTAACATTAATGGATGCAGCAAACATAATAATACAAGAACATAGAATGTTTTAATAACACAGCTAACAAGTTTAATCAGTCACATAACCTTTTTTTTTTTAAATACTGCATGTTAGAAGATATAAAACTAACTTGCAAATGCGAAATATTTTGCAGAATTAACAAGAAATTCTACCAGGGGAAAAGAATGAGCAGTTGGTTTTAAGAAGACCATAAACAGAACTCCATGCCTATTTAAAACTTCTTCATGAATGGATAGAGTTGATGAAATAGCCATCCCTATTTGCTATTTTTTCATTGGGTTATAATTGACATATAACATTAGTTTCAGGTATACAGTATAATGATTCAATATTTGTATATATTGTGAAATGATCACTACAGTAAGTCTAGTTAACATGCATCACCACACAAATTTTTCTTGAGGTGACAACTTTTAAGATTTACTGTTAGCAACTTTCAAATATATAATACACTATCATTAATATAAAACATTAAATATTGTCACCATGCTGTACGTTACATCCCTAAGACTTATTTCATAAGTAGAAGTTTGTACCTTTTGATCCCCTTCACCCATTTCATCCATGCCCTACCCCCCACCTCTGGCAGCCATCAGTCTGTTCCTTGTTTTTTGCTTTGTTTTGTTTTGTTTTTGTTTTAGGTTCCATATGCGAGTGAGGTCATAGGTGTTTACCTCTCTCTCTCTGACTTATTTCACTTAACATAATGCCTTCCAGATCCATCCATGTTGTCACAAATGGCAAAATTCCCTTCTTTTTTATGGCTGAATAATATTCCATTTAATGTGTGTCCCACGTTTTCTTTACCCATTCATTGATGGACACTTAGGTTACTTCCGTGTCTTGACTATTGTAAATAATGCTGCAGTGAACATGGTGGGGAATGCATATTTCTTTTCAAGTCATTGTGTTTGTTTCTGTCTTATGCATACCAGAAGTGGAATTGCTGGATCATGCACAAGTTCTATTTTTAATTTTTTGAGGAGCATCCATACTGATTTCTATAGTGGCTGCACTGGTTTACATTCCCACCAAGAGTACACAAAAGTTCTTTTTTCTCCACATCCTCAGCAACTTGTTATCTCTTCTTCAAGGCCAATGTTTCCCAGAATATGAGTATATTCTGCCTGGATGATCTACCTATTGTTGAAAGTGGGCATTAAAGTCCCCTACTATTATTGTATTGCTGTCTATTTTATTTGTCCTTTTAGATCTCTTAATATTTGCTTGCTATATTTAGGTTCTACTGTGTTAGGTGCCTAAATCTTTACAAATGTTATATCCTCTTGTTGAATTGACCCCTTTATCATCATATAGTGACTTTCTTTGTCTCTCATTACAGTCTTGGTCTTAAGATCTATTTTATCTTTTATAAGTATAGCTACCCAGCTTTCTTTTGGTTTTGTTTTGCATAGAATATCTTTTCCCATCCCTTTACTTTCAGTCTGTACATGTCCTTACCTCTGAAGTGAGTCACTTGTAGGTAGTATATAGTTGGGTCTTGTTTTTTTGTCCATTCAGCCACTCTGTATCTTTTGGTTGGAGAATTTAGTCCATTTACATTTAAAACAATTATTGATAGGTATGTAATTTTTGCTATTTCGTTAGTAGTTTTCTTCATTTGTGAGTTGATGATTTTCTGTAGTGGTATGCTTAGATTCCTTTCTCTTTGTCTTTTGTGTATCTACTGTAAGTTTTTGCTTTGTGGTTACTGTGAAGATTACATAAAACAACTTACATTTATAACAGTCTATTTTAAGTTGATAACTTAAGTTTGAGCACATTCTAAACCTCCACATTTTTACTCTTCTCCCCACATTTTATGTTTTTGGTGTCACAGTTTACATCTTTTTACCTCGTGTATCCATTAACAAATTTTTGCAGTTATTTTTACTAGTTATGCTTTTAACCTCCATACTAGCTTTATAAGTGATTAACCCACCACATTTACAGCAATAGATTATTCTGAATTTTTCTATCTATTTTCCTTTACCAACGAGACTTGTGCTTTCATGTTTTCCTGTTACTAATTAGCGCCCTTTGTTTCAGTTTAAAGAAGTCCCTGTAACATTTCTTGTAAGACCAATTTAATGTTGATGAACTCCTTTAGTTTTGGCTTGTCTGGAAAACTCTTTATCCATCTTCAGATCTGAAGGACAGCTTTGTCAGATAGAGTATTCTTGGTTGACAGTTTTTTTCTTCAGCACTTTGAATATATTGTGCCACTCGCTTCTGGCCTGCAAAGTTTCCAGTAAAAGTCTGTGTATTGTCTTATGGGGGTTCTGTTTTATGTAACAAGTTGTTTTTCTTTTGCTGCTTTTAAGATTTTCTCTTTGTCTTTAACTGTTGACACTTGAATTATAATATGTCTTAGTATGGATCTCCTTGGGTTTATCTTGTTTGGAACTCTCTGGAATTCTTGCATCTAGTTGTCTGTTTTCTTCCCCAGGTTAGGGGTATTTTCAGCCATTACTTCTTCAAATAAGATTTCTGCCCCTTTCTCTCTCTCTCCTACTTCTAGGACCCCTATACTGTGAATGTTGGTCCACTTGATATTATCCCATAAGTTCCTTAAGCTATCTTTACTCTTTTTCATTTGTTTTTCTTTTTGCTGCTCTGAGTGGGTGAGTTTCACTGCCCTGTCTTCTGTTTCACTGATCTTTTCTTCTGCTTGATCTAGTCTGCTGTTGGATACCTCTATTTTACTTTTTAGTTCAGTTATTGTCTTCTTCAGTTCTGTGACTTCTGTTTGGTGTTTTCCCATGTTTTCTGTCTTTTTCTTGAAAGTCTCACTTTGTCCATCCATTCTTCTCCCAAGCTCTGTGAGCATCTTTATGATTGTTATTTTGAGCTCTTTGTCTGGTAAATCATTGATCCCTGTTTGATTAAGGTCTTTTTTTGAGGTTTTATGTTGTTCTTTCATTTGGAACATATTCCTTTGTTTGTTCATTTTTCTTGACTCACTGTATTGGTTTCTATGCATTGGATAAAACAGCTACCTCTCCCAGTCTTGAAGGAGTGGCCTTGTATAGGAGATGAACCTTGTCATTCAACCCTGCCCTAGCTCTTGGTTGTCTCCCAAACCTTTGTGGTTGTCCAAGCAGCCTGTTTTATTTTTAGTGGCTCCCACTGATGACCTGGGTCAGGGCAGAGGGAGAGCACAAAGATGGCAACCGCTGGCCTCCTTCCCCAGAGGGCACCTAAATAGGTTCTTGGATGTATGCCAAACCAGAAGTCTGACCCTCAGGTGACTGCTCCAACACAATAGGCCAGGTGTATTTCAGTCTGCTGTCTCTGGGCTAAGCCATGGGAATGGTAGCCAGCCAGAACTGTTTTTCCGTTTTTTACAATCCCGTAGGACCCATGAATGCAAGCCACACTGGCCACCAGAACCAGGTGATCAGGGGATGTCCCCTAGGAGGCAGCCACAAAAATTGGGCACCAGACACATGTTCACGCTCTCCTCTCGAGACACTAGTGATCTGGAGTGCAGCAAAGGAAGAACTAGAAGATAGCGTTTGCCCTCTGAGGTCTCTGGAGAGAATTACAGTTGGCCCTTTGATGTGTATTTAATTAGAAGCCTGTTCCTCTGGGGCAGCCATGAAGATAAGCTAATAGGCCTCTCTTACAGAAAGACCGGGTGCTTCAATCTGTTGCCTCTCTGCTGTGCCTGACGCTACTAGCCGGTTAAGAACTCTTCCTCCATTTGTTAGTCTTGTGGGACCAGCATGCTTGTGCCCCGCTGGCCACCAGAGCCAGGCTATCTACAGGTGTCTCCTGGGTGGCAGCTGCAAAAATCAGGGCACCATACAAGGAATATACAAGTTCCTTTCCAGCAGATACTAGCAACTTAGTGTGAAGCAGAGGGAGCGCACAAAGATGGTGCTTCTGGTCTCCATCTTTGGAGAGTATTTGAGTAAGCCCCTAGATGTGTGTTAAATTAGATGTCTTCTTCTCAGGCACATGCTTTAAGATAAGCAAATAAGCCTCTCACTGAAAGTCTGGATGTTTAGTCGGCTGCCTCTGCTCCACCCCCGGGGTGGGTGAGTCCCAGCAAGCTCTTTAAGAACTGTTTCTCAGTTCACAATAGCCTTGTGGATCTCATGGTCAGAAGCCCCACTGGCTTTCAGAGCTAGAGGTTTTGGGGGCTTGTCACCCAGGTGCAAATCTTAAAAGTTGAGTTGTGGGGTTCAAACCCTTCGTTCTTCAGGGAGATGCTCGGGGTTTTGAGTTCCCTCCATTGTGGGTTGCCACAGCAGGTGTGGGGTTTATGATGAGGCTGTCTCTCAGCCCCTCCTACCCACTTTGATGTGGATTTTTGTTTTCTCATTCGCCTGATGTGTAGGAGTTGCTCAGCTAGTTTTTGGGTTTTTTTCAGAGGAAATTATTCCATATGTAGCTTTTAGATTTGGTGTGTCTGTGGAAGGAGTTGAGTTTAGGATCCTTCTACATCACCATCTTGAACCAGAACCTCCCGATTAGCTATTAATACTTACTAGATATTGTTTCTAATAAAATACCACATTTTAAATTCATATATATTGCATTACAAACAATTAAGACTCTTATCTCAGATATAGCACAATAATTCAATTGGTAAAACAATTTTTGGCACAGCAAATTATAGTGTGTGACTAAATATAGGTAGTGATGTAATGTCAACGTCCATTTATATAAGAACAAAATCAGAGGGCTTACAATACTTGTTCTCAAGATGCAGCAAAAAAGTTACTATAAGCAGTTCCAATCTTAGGTATGTACCCAAGAGAATGGAAAACATGTCCACACACAAAAATTAGTACTCAGATGTTCATAACGGCATTATTCATGATAGCTAAAAAGTAGAACTCAAATGTTCATGAACTGATGAATGGATAAACCAAAAGTGGTATATGTATACAATTAGCCATTCAGCAAAAAAGGAATGACATACCAGTTCACACCTAGTAGGATGTCTGTAATTAAAAAGGCAGACAACAAGGAGTATTTATGAAGATACAAAGAAATTGGAGCCCTCATACATAGATGATGGGAATGTAAAATATTGCAGCCACTATGGAAATAAATTTGATAGCTCCTTAAAAAATTAAATATAGAGTTAGCATATGACCAAAAAATACCATTTCTAGGCATATACCTGAAAGAATTGAAACGTGTTCACACAAAAACTTGTACACAAATGTTCATGGTAGTAGTATTCACAATACCCAAAAGATAGAAACAACCCAAATGTCTGCTATAAAATGGAATGAAGTAGTTACATGCTACAACATGGATGAACCTTGAAAACATTATGCTAAGTGAAAGAAGCTAGACAGAAAAGACCACCTATTGTATGATTTCATTCATATGAAATGTCCAAAATAGGCAAATCCACAGAGACAGTAAGTAGATTAGTAGTTGCTAGGGGCTGTGGGTAGGAGGGCATTGGGACTGACTGCTAATAGTTATGGGATTTCTTTTTGGAGTGATGCAAATATTCTGACATTATTTCCTGTCGCTGGTTGCACATCATAGTGAATATACTAAAGTACACTAAAGTGTACATTTTTAAATGGTGAATTTTATACTGTACAAAATATATCTCAATAAAAAATGCTATGTAAAAATATTGCTGGTCTGTGGTCACATGCATTTTTATATTTTGATAAATAATGGTAAGTTGTCCTCCACTGAGATGGTACAATTTGTATTCTCCCAAGCTTTGTATAAGTGCCTCCTTTCCTCACATTCTTGCCATTGCAATATGTCATTAAAAGTTTTCATCTTTGCCAGTGTTATTGCTGAAAAATGTTAGCCTAATGTAGATTACTTTTATGTCTCTAATTATGATCAAGATTGAATATCTTTTCATGTACTTAAATGTCATTTATATTTCCTTTCCTATGTACTTTCTATTCTTATCCATTGCCTGTTTTTCTATTAGTGATGGTCTTTTTCTTATTAATTTGTGGAGTTTTTTTATATGTTATCTTTTTTTCCCGCTTTGTTTTTCTTTTGACTTAACGATGTGTTTGTACTATGAACACTTTCACTGTCCAGTAGTGTTCGTTATAATATTGCTCCATCTTCATGGTTTAAACCAAGAACCTAAGTCCTATCTCAGTGACAGCATTGGTGAGGTCTATTAAATTTCTCAGTGCTTATCATTGTACTCCTTCTAAGCTATGTCAGCTTAACACATCTATTTGTGTATGTAAATGTGTTTGTATCTGATATCAGAATATTTTGAAGGGGAATTGAATGAGGAAGCCAAATTTTGGATAGATTAACTGATCCCAAATTTTGATTTTAGACAAGCATTAAAATGAATGTAATTTATAACTTTTTCCAGAAAATATGAAGAACAAAATCACTAGATTAATAGTTGGATGGATGGGAATATGAGTAAATGGGTGCATATATAGGGGAAACAAATGTGTTAAGTACGGGTGAAAAACAGCTGATTATTGGCACAGAAACAGATCTCCCCGCCCCTCCCCCCACCTGAGTCATTCAGCAGGTGTAGTTAGTCCCTGACCAAATATTTTTAATAGATATTGTATGCCAAGCCCTGTGCTAGGTGCTGACTTTTAAAAATGAATCAGATTTTATCCCTTACCTCATGGAGTTCGTGAGGGAATGAAGGAGATAGGCAGTATAAAGGTAAAACAAACGTATTACAGTTAAGAAAATATTATGAAGGAATTTAATGTTCCTTGCCTATTTATAGAAAATAAGTAAATAAGAACTTTGTGACATACTTTTGATAGGATCAAGGAAGGCATTTCTGAGGAGGTAGCATTTAAGCTGAGACTTACAAGTACTGAAAGGAATCAGACATGGGAAAGCTGGAGAAGGACATTCTGTGCACAAGGAAGCTTGGAACTGAAGGTCCCAGGATGTCATCTTTGAGAAACAGAAAGGAGGCCATTATGGCTCGAGCTTAGTAAATGGAGGTAGAAGAGGTAAGAAGAGACCATGCAAGCCATAGTAAGGACTTTGGACCTTGCATTGAGAAATTATCAAGAGATACTAAGTAAAGGAGTGGCATTATGTTTTAAAAGACTATTCTAGCTTCTGGATGGAGGACGAAGAAGAAGATGGTAAAAAAAGAAGTAGGAACAGTGATTAAGAGGCTATGGCCAGAGCTGAACCAGAGATAAAGATGGTGGCAGAGTAGATGGAGAAGAATTGGTAAATTCTGGGTACAGTTGGAAGGTAGAATCAGCTGGATTTGTATTTTGGATAATGGAAAGGAAAGATTCATAGATTACTCCCAGCCATTTGTTATTAAAATCTGTTTCTATGTGCTGCATGGAATCAAGTATGGATGGTAGGAGTAAGGTTTATAAATAATGATACATAAGCTTATATTTGTGTAGTGCTTTGAAAATACTGTCACATCTATTACCTCATTTTGGGTTCTTTAAGTTTTTTAACTGAAACATGTTGGCAGTTGAAATATTTTCTGAATTCAGCTATAGTTTCCCTGAAATAGAGCTTAACTGGCATTGAGAAGTGTTGAGACTACTTAAAATTCTCACACACAAATAGCAGTCCTTCCCAGAACTAAACATTATCTCTTACAAAATTAGTATGGTTTTTGGGGGGAGGAGGAGGGTAGTTTATTTTATTTTTCAAGGAGTAAGGTAGAAGTTACAAAATTTTTCTTAAGAGTAGATTTCATGGTGTGTAGCTAAATTTTGTCTGAATGAAAGCATAAGGCCAAGCATACTTTTATGAAAGATAAAAAGAATTTTAAAACTTGCCAGACTGTTGCATAATATAGTTAACAGAAATCACTTCACATTGCTGTGATTATTAAGCATTTTTTACTTTTGAATAGAGGTTATTGCATACTGCGTAATTTGATGGGAAATTGAAATCAAAATCTTAATCTACCACAATACATTCAGTACTTTCTATCATAATTTTGTTATATTTGATATGAACATCTGTAAGTTAATGATTTTTTTCCTACCTAGGCCTTTTCAAAAATGTAACTTTTAGCCTTAATCTTCAAATGGAACAGATTTTCAAGAATTGATGAATTAGTTCCTCAAGGAAAAAAGAAATCAGTCTTATTTATTTATTTTTCAGAGGTGGCTGGATCCAAACAAACCAATAAGGAAGCAGCTAAAGAGTGAGCATACATATTTACTTGATGTTTTGCAAGTATACTTTATAAAGATAAAGGATTAATATAATCTGATTAATTAGAACTGCTTTTATTAATTCTAGGAGGATCTCCTTACAGTTTGAATTTTAGAGTCAAATTTTTTGTAAGTGACCCCAACAAGTTACAAGAAGAATATACAAGGTGGGTTTTTTGGAACATATTTTTCTTGAACATATTGTCAAAACTGTTATGAAGTTTTGAAATTAATTGGGCAAAAATAGATTACCATGCTGTACTTCTGAGCTTCCCAGCCAGCATGCAAAATGGGTTATAGATATTTCAGGATAACAGTTTCCTCCCCTCTTGGTTGGCTGGGAGGACCTTAGGAAATGATTGGAACCCCAGGGCCACCCCATCCAGCCACAAGCAGCCTCCTGAGCCATATAAATATTAAAATTTCCTACTTGTGAAAAATGATTAAGAAGCACCGCTGTAGTTAATTGAGGTAGTCAGATGATGCTGTGGTTGTATGCAGGGGATGCTACATAGTGAGAAAGTGCCTGCCTTTTTTCTTTCATGTAAAAGCATATTCTCCGTATGTTTTTGTTCCATTGAGGAGAACATGCAATTTATAAAACATATAACTGTTATGTGTAGGAGTAATAGTCAACAGGTACCTTTTTGTAAAGGATGTTGGCAGAGAGGGCACTAGCATGTTCAGGCCTTTAAATACCCCTTTACTGGCCATGAATGTTAGGTGAACTGTTATAGTAGAAATAGTGGGGAATAATCACAGTGTGATAACTGGCATTATTTAAATAACCTGAATGATAACCTTGTATATTGCTTGAAAGACAGAATTAGGGTTAAAGATTTTTTTAAAAAGACAATAAAAATTAGCATTTTATACCTTCCATAAAAATCTCAGATATAAGAATATAGGTCAGTGACTATATTCAGAATTACTCTAAAAGATAGGTGCCAAATTAAAAATCTCATGTAAAGCTACTTGTGGGTAGCCTGTTAGATGTTAATGTATTGATTATTATTTAGAATACTATGCTGAAGTGAAGAAACAGAAGAATAAAGATATATAGCTGTACCTGCCAATCGTCAAGTGTTTTGTAAAGTAGGGTTTTCAGTAGACCAAGTAAGAAAAATTAAATTGACATTCTTGAGAGTCCTCTTCTATTTGTTGGGGGGCAGAGTGTTACTTTTTTTTATAACAGGAGAACTCAAAGAACATAGACCCTGGATTAGGCAGTCCTGACATTTGAAACTGATAGTATCCAAGCTAGTTTATCCTGAAAAGCAAAGTTGTGTGACTTAATACCCTTTAGTTTAATATTGTAGCTCTTAGTCAGGTTTTGTTGTAGTTGTTAAATAATCAAAATAGAGTCTTTTAGTAAGTAATTCTTAGTATAGTAAAACTTTCCCTAATTTTGGGTGGACTTCAAAGAAACTACTCTGAATTAAGGAAATTTGTGAATTATAAAGCAAAATGCATTTTATTACTTCCTGGTATATATAACTTGAAATCAAGTAACAATGTGTTCCATAGTGTGTTTTATGTAATCAGAGTTTTAAATGTATAAGAAATATTTGTCAGTAAAAGACCAATCATTTTAAATTGGATTTCTAATGTTTAATGTTTATGAAAAGTTTATTAGCATAAGCGGTTAACATACTGTCAATTGTAGAGCCATATTCATAACTTAGTTCACTCAAAAAACTGTTTTTCAATTTCTTAATGGAGCTTGAATGTGTTGATTCTTTTATAGCCTGTGTTGAAAACATAATGAAGTAATAAATGTGTCTCACTGATAATTTAGTCAAAACATCTTCCTGAAGTAGAAGAAAGTAAAATCAAGTTTGGTAGTAATCAAGGAATTTGTGCTCAGTCCATCAGTCTAGGAGATTATCTTTGTTTTCACTAGATATATTATTTTAAAAATTCTTGGGGCTGGCCTGGTGGCGCAGCAGTTAAGTTCACACGGTCTGCTTCTGTGGCCCAGGGTTCGCCAGTTGAGATCCCGGATGCAGATATGGTACCGCTTGGCAAGCCATGCTGTGGTAGGCGTCCCATATATAAAGTGGAGGGAGATGGGCACAGATGTTAGCTCAGTAAAAAGAGGAGGATTGGCAGCACATGTTAGCTCAGTGCTAATCTTCCTAAAAAAAATAAAAATAAGTAAAAATTCTTTATAATGGAATGTCCTAGAATCTCAATGCTATTTGGTAAAATGGGGGAAGTGGCTGGTTTTTGTTTTATTACCGTAGTGTACATCAGTGATTCTCTACCCTGATTACAAATTAGAGTCTCTTGGGGCAGATTTCAAACATGCTGATGCCTTGCTCACACCCCTAGATAATCTGTTTTAATAGGTCTGTGCATAGGCAGTACAAGCTTCCCAGGTAATCCTGATATGCACCAGGGTTAAGAACTACTCCTTTAAAACTTCAGTGCTTGGGTAGCCTTACCGCGATAGTCATGATTCGTAATAAGACACCCTCAGCCACAATTGCTAAATTTTAAGGACTACTTTAAACTCCTCCCCAAAACAGGAAATCTGCTACACCTCCTTACCTTGAGGTGTTGGTGTAAAATTCCATTTTAGATTAATGGTAAAAAAAGAATGGACTCAGTTTTCATCAGCTCTGATTTAGTATTAGCAGGTGCTGGCATCATTAGAATTGGAGTTTTCTCAGGAGTCATGAGACTACAAATGATGTTTCTTTCACCTTTTTAATGCCTATGTGTACACAGTGAACAACAAGTGCTTAGTTCACGGTATTAGTTACCGTCTGGATTAGAAAAGTTATATTATTTTTACAGATCAAACATGTCATTTCCATATTTACCTCAGTCGTTATTATTTTATCCTAAAGGTCTTAATTATCTTTAAAAATTGGGCTTTTATCACTCTGTTTAGGGCCCCTGAGATACATATGCTAGGCAAGTGACATTACTTCCTTTTTGCAAACTTAGAAAATAAGGCTCAACCAAATTTTAAGTAATTTGCCAAAGATCCCAGGCTGGTTTAGCTTAGGACTTGAATTCTGTTTCCACTCTATCACTCCTTACTGCTTGGTATATCAATAAAATTTGGCAAGAATAGGTATTATTTGTGTAGGATTAACAGTATTATGTCAAGGGGATACATGACCTTTCAATCTAACTAAAAGATTGTTTTCCACCAGGAACCTTTAACTTTTAGTTATGAAACCAAGTAGATCAGATAGAAATATGTTGTCTTGGATTGAGTAAGTAGATAATATTTGTAATATATATATTACTCACAGGGAGTTTATGTACTTTGTTAATATATGAAGCCAGGGTATTTGTATCAACTTTAAAAAAAATTTCTAATGAATATCTGATTCTCTGAAAACCTTAGTTACATTTTTTTGGTGATTTAAATATTGTCATAGTGCTCTTTAATGACTTTACTCAGCCAAACAACTAGAATTTTTAATGGTTTTTGACTCTTGGATTATGTATACTTTTTTTTGGTGGGTTTAAGTAAGTCTTAAAATTCCCTGTTTAAACATTTAGAGCCACAAAATTTGGTCGTCTGCCAATATCATACGGCACAGGTGACTTTGCTCAAGTGTTGATACATGTGTGAAGGAATGAATTTACATACTAGTGGGGAGATAAGGACAATGCCATCTTGTAAGCAACCTCAGCATTCTTGTTATAGGATACTTATATTTTTGTTTCTTTTAAAGGAAATTTGGTGCTTGGCAATTCTCATAGTAGAGCAATAGTAGGGAAAATAGGAAAAATAGTCGGTTTTGTTTCTGATCAAAGAGATCTTTCTTAACTTAAATGAAGATGGCAAGGTGCTTTTCTACAATTAGCAGCTTCCTGTTGTCTAATGATAAGAGGACCCACACACCTAGGCCTGTCCCTGCAGCTGGCTTCCTATCTCAGCAGAAAGAATGGTTTTCTTTAATTGACCTCTACTACGTTGCTACTGTCAGCTCTCCTATGTGTCTGACTCAAGTTTTCTGTGCTTCCCAGTTCCACTTTCTGCATATACCAAACCTCTGAGTGTTTCTACCTCATCTTCTCCCTTGGGCATGTAACTCTTAAAAATCTTGGGGAGTTTTATAATAGAAGCTAGTGGAAACAAGATATTTGAAGTACAAAATTTCATTTATCAAAGAATTTTAAAGATTGAGATTCATGAATTTGTGAAAGCTTATTTTAAAAATATCTTCACGTGCTGATATGTAGGTTATAGAAGCAAATACTTAAATATTTCAATTTTATTTGTTACTGTAAGTATACAGTTTTTAAACTAAATGTTATAATTCCAGTACATGCTAACTGTCTCATTTTTTCTTTTTTTTAAGGTACCAGTATTTTTTGCAAATTAAGCAAGACATTCTTACTGGAAGGTGGGCTATATTAACTTTTTGGTAATGGGCTTTAAAAATACATATAATTCTATGTTATTTAAGTAATTCATGGTCATTGCAAACAAATTATGTACTGAAAAGTGTTGCCTGTAGCCTGAATTTCTTTCATCAGATAAGTTCATTAGTTAATGGTTAAAATCTAAGTCACATGGAAACTTCAAGTGTGAATAGTATAAATGTAAATTATAGTGCTTTGAAATTATTGTGTTTAACTTTGGGTAACTTAGTTTCTATTTTGTGTTATTAGGTTGCCCTGTCCTTATAATACTGCTGCCCTTTTGGCTTCATTTGCTGTTCAGTGTAAGTATCAGCCCACTTTGGGGTCAAATAGCATATGACTGCATGGTTTGTGTTGACAGTACATTGCCTTTTATGTATGAATTCTTAAGACATATGTTACTATTTGGAAAAAGTGTCTGCAACGGAAATGTAATGAAACATCCAAGTTGTTAGCAATTACTTTGATTCCTGAAAAAAAATTTTTTTGAAGTTGTTTGAGACCTAGAAGAATGTTAAATGCATAGTTACAACTTGCTTAAATGGTAACAGTAGAAACATAAATATGTTACTTCCAGAAATAATGGAATTCCTGACATTGCTCATTTGGCTATAAAAATTGAAAAATGTGTTTATTAAAGTGTGAATATTTTCTTTCCATTTATTAGCTGAACTTGGAGACTATAATCAGTCAGAAAACTTGCCAGGCTACCTCTCAGATTATTCTTTCATTCCTAATCAACCTCAAGATTTCGAAAAAGAAGTTACAAAATTACATCAGCAACATACGTAAGGATGTGTTTATTTTCTGCTTATTTGGTAAACTTCTTAATGGCATCTTTTCTAGAGAAATGTTTAAAATTATTTGTAATGTGATTGTTGTGTTTACTTAATATACAACAGTTACTATTATGTAAAATAGTATAATTGATGTAAAGAAATGTAGGTGATCTGTACTGAAAAAAAGATTTGTTGCTTATTTCATAGAATATATGAGTCTTGTTTTCATTTCTATAAAGAACCATAAAGCTGTGTGTAAACAGAAATTTATTTGCTATTATATAAAGTTGCTAGTTCTTTAAGAAGGAATTTTAAAATATTAATAGTATACAGATATAATATACAGATCAATGTACTTAGCAATTCTCAGTTTTTAGCTAAGTGAAGGGAATCATTTCTGTTTGGTAATTAGCCGAGGCAAGGAACTTTATGTAATACTAAGTAAATAAAAATAGTTCTTTAAAAATGGCATTTTTTTCACTCATAACAGTATTCAACTTTGATATTTTGTGTGCCTGATTTTCTGTGACATAATTTTTTTTTGAGAAAAGATTTATTACTTTGAATAGGTTCAGAGTTCAGTTTTGTTTGAACATACAATTCAGAATACTCGTGTAGGAACTAAGGCAGTGTTGCATATTGGCTAAGAGTCTGAACTAGAGAGTCAGACTGCCTGGTTTGAAATTCTGGTAAGGTTACTTACTATCTTATAACCTTGGGCAAATTGCTCTGTCTCTGCTTCTCTGTTTCCTTGTATGTAAATTGAGGATAATGAAAGTGTCTACTTGTGGAGTTATTGTAGGGATTAAGTGAGTTTATCTATACAAAGTACTCAGAACGGTGCCTAACACATAGTAAGCACTGAAGAAGTATTAACTCTTATTATTAAAGAAGCTTACTTTCATTTGATAATGGCCCATAATTTAAAACAGGTTGGTAAATTACAGCCTGCTGCCTATTTTTTGTATAGCCCATGGGTTAAGAATGGTTTGTACATTTTAAATGGTTGGAAAAAAAATCAATAGAAGAATAGCATTTTGTGATGTGAAATTTTGAGAAATTCCACTTTCAGTGTCTGTAAATGAAAACTTATTGGAACACAGATTCCCTCATTCGTCTACATGTTGTCTGGCGGCTTTCACAGGAGAGCAGAGTTGAGTGTAGCAACAGAGACCATATGACTTGAAAGCCTAAGGTGTTTACTGTCCCCCGCTTTCTGCTAGAAGTTTGCTGACCCCTGATCTAGAATAAGACTAATGAATGAGAACTTTAGTAGCCTGGCCTAAAGAGGTGAGGGAGCTATTTTGGTCTAAAAGTAAATGCCATTTATAGTAAAAATTCTATACATAGCGTATCTGAATGGAAGATTTGAAGATAAACCAGATTTTTAAAAAATTTACCATTAATGAAAAGTCTCTTCTATAAGGAATAGTTTGTAGAAAAAGTACAGATTGTATATTTATATTTGGTTTAAAGAAATGATTCCTCAGATCTTTAAACAAAGAAAAGCTAGAATCATCCATTTAACTGGGGAGGCAGGACAGGAGGTAGAGTATTTATTTAACATAGTTGAATTTTACAGAAAACTAAAGTATATCTGATTTTTTTGAGGAATCCCATTTTTATGATCATGCATTGGCAGGCTGTTGCCTCCCTTTTCTAGCATCAGTAGTGAATGAAAGTTTCATATCTTTGCTTTTGTAACTTGCTGCTTTTGCTCTACTGTAATCTGATAATGTAAGATAACGAAGGTGGTTAGAACTGTATATAACGTAGGAGTAAATCTGTTTTTAAAGGCTTTGCATTTAGAGCAGTAGTTCTCAAACTTGTGTTCGTAAGAATCACCTGGGATATTTCTTAAATTTAAATAATTTGGATTCCATCCATTCTATATCAGACTCTATCGAACAGTACTTCTGAAACTATCTGTGATAAAGGCTAATTTTTCCCAATGTGTCATGGAACAATACTTCTTAAAAACATAGTGGAAATGAATTACTAGAAAAGTAAAATGGAAAATTAAATGAAAACATAAAAAATTAAAAGTTCTTTTTTTTATTGTTAGCTTGAACAGACATAAAATTACTTTGCCAGAGTGCTATAAAAGACTCTCACTCTCTCCATTTCTGTCCTTGTTTTGAGTGAACACCTGTCTGTGCACCATACTCTGAGAAGCGTTGCTCTGGAGGGTGCCTCAGAATCTAGTTGTTTCAGAAGTACACTGTGTGAATTAAATGCATACATGGTGTATGGACCCAATTTTGAAAAACATTTCTTTTAAGTTGTGTCTAAGAGTGAGTGACTTTGTAACAGCCAAAGGCACAGCTAGGGACTTTAAAATCTTGGTCATTCTTATATTTCTGGAAAATAAGAAAATAATTCTACAAAATAGTAATTTCTGTTACTGAAAATGTACCCTTCAGATAAGTTAGATGTTACTATACAGAACTAAAAGTAGTAGTCATACATGGTGTTTTATAACAGATTTAATTAGGGGCCGGCCCAGTGGCCGAGTAGTCAAGTTCACGTGCTCCGCTTCAGCGGCCCAGGGTTTCACCGATTCAGATCCTGGGCACAGACATGGCACCGCTCATCAAGCCATGCTGAGGTGGCATCCCACATGCCACAACTAGAAGGACCCACAACTAAAAATACACAGCTATGTCCTGGGGGTCTTTGGGGAGAAAAAGGAAAATAAAATCTTTAAAAAAAAAAATGAAAGATTTAATTAGAATGCTGAAATTTTTCCAGATAAATAACCCTTTTCTAATTTGGCCATATTTGTGATTGATATAATTTTTAACCTAATGATGTCTTTACAGAGGCTTATCTCCTGCAGAAGCAGAATTTAATTACCTGAACACAGCACGTACCTTAGAACTCTATGGAGTTGAATTCCACTATGCAAGGGTAAGTGAAGAAAACTTTCTTTGATGGTGTTGAGTTAGGCTCCATTACTCAGTATCAAAATTTTTTTAATACCCTGATAGGATTGTGCAACAAATAGAATAACTAATGAGTGCTGCTGACAGAGTTGCACTGAAAATTCCCTCTGAAGATAAGTATTTTTATAATCACTTAAGATTCAATACCTGTTGAGAAGAATGGTTGAAGTGGAATTTTCATGTTATTTTTCTTCAAGGCATTGTTTTATGTTACAAAAATAATTTTTGCAGACCATCAGAGACAGTACCTTTATAATTTTTATTTTACAAAATAAAGATGAAGTCACAGGAAAAGTAATTTTTTATATATTTAACTTTTATGATAATTGTTATCATAAAAGATGCTTTCACCTCACTGAGGCCTGTTTTACTTCACTAATTTTATTTTCATCATTCAGTGACATCATCATAAAATTTTATTTGTAAAGCACAAGCTGAAGCATATTAACATATTTTGGTTATCTCTCCCCCTCCAACCTCTAATCCCTTTATTAAGATGGAATTTATGATCATTGGCTTCTCTTATGCAACACTAGCTTTTTTCGTCGTCAAAGTTTCCTGCTTCCAAAAGACTTTTATCTTCCTGCCATAAGCATATTTGTGAGTGGCTGTCGTTCATTGGTGTATCTCCTCACTTAGATTCCTTCTCATGATTTCTTTATCAAGAGGTTATATTCCTTTAGAAGTACCTAGATTACAGCTGTTCTCCATAACCAGTGAAGAGTAGAATTATAGGTAATCATCAGTTGAGTTGGTGATAGGTTTTATATTCTCTTGGAACAAACTGCTGAGACTGGTAAGGATAGCAGCCTGAAAGGGAGTTAAGTTTTCCTTAGATAGTTATCGTGAATTTATTTCAATATACAGGTATACACAGACAGACAGACAGAAAGTGGTTTGAAAACTGGAAGTTCTACTCCATGTAATGGTTTAAATCATTTAGGGCCTTACCTTGCCATGTTCTAGAGAGAGTTAGTTCTTACATTTCACAAAGCTTATGTCAGTCTCTCCTTTAAAAAACCAAATGACTTGCTTTCCTCACATGACTATATCTGGCAATTTTAAGTGTTTGTGACTTGGAAATCTGTTTATCTGATTCCATTTAAAATGTGTGGGTAAGTCTCTCTTGAACTTTTTGTTTTCTTTAAAATGTGTTCCTTTACCTTCCCTCTCTATTTGACAGCTATTACTTTTGATCAGGATCCTCAAAAATGTAACATAGTGGTCAGTATTTCTGCAACTAGATTTTTTTATTATAATAAAGTTTAAAACTAATGGAACTTTGAATATGTGAACTAAACTATGGTTAACAATAAAAAGACCACTAAATTCAGTCATTTTAGCCCTTAGCAACTTTGTAAAGGTAGTTTAGACTGCTATCTGCTATCATTGAATGCTATCAATGAAATACAAAGAAGGTTAGACTTTCCTTTTTTAATTTAAGTGACATGGCTGGATCTGACACATAATTAACCTTATTGTTGTTTGTTGATTTGATAAAGGTAGAATTTTTTGTTGTTGTTTGAATTATTAGATTTTAAAAACTCTTTTTCAGAAAGCCATAAATGTAGAGTATTAGATTAAAGGAATTTAAATTTTAAATGGTCAGAGTTAATGTAGAAGCATATTTTGTACAGACAAAAAAAGGCGAGAAAGGATGTTTTGTTGTCCGTGGATACAGAGAACTTAAGATATGTAAATGTTCAGTGAATGTGAAGGGAAGTTTTGCAGCATCAGGAACAAAAAGGACAAAAAGTAGAGGAGAAAGGATACGTAAAGAAAATACTTAAGTTTTAACTGAATATCACAAGCAAAATTGCATTTGAAATAATATTTTATTTTGAAAAGCAAGGTTAAATGTTTTCACTCTGCCCACAGAATGCAGGTTGAATATATCAAGAGAGTAGAACCAAATTATTTATAGCAATCAGCAAAATACAAATAAGTCATAGAGAATTCATTGTGGGGGATCTGTTCTGTGCCTTGCACAGTGTTGGCACTAAGGATTACTCAGTGAACAAAACACCAATTATCCCTGCCCTCGTGGAGCTCACAGGTTAGTGGGAGAGAAACAAATGGGACATGTATTAACAAACGTGAGGATATGAAGGGAAAGTAGAGAATGCTTTAGGAGCATATGGCAGAAACATCTACTCCATCTAAGAAGGGAAGGCTTCTTAGAAGAAGTACCGTAGTCGCCACTTATAGGCGGGCATGTGTTCCAAGACCCTCACAATGGGTGCCTGAAACCACGGATAGTCCCAAACTCCTATACTGTTTTTTCCTGTAGATTCATACCTATGATAAAGTTTAATTTATAAATTAGGCACAATAAAGGATTAACAACAATAACTAATAATAGAACAATTATAACATTATACTGTAATAAAGTTACTGTAGATCTTAGCAACCTTGGCATAGGATTTTTTTTCTTTCCTGGTTAAGACAAGAACTTTCACCTTTTCACTTAGAGGAAACACTTTACGGCTTCTCTTTGGCATAACCGAATTGCCAGCATCTCTACTCTTGTGCTTTGGGGCCATTATCAAGTAAAATAAGGGTGACTTGAACACCAGCACTGTGATACCACGACAGTCGATCTGATAACCCAGATGGTTACTAAGTGACTAACAGGCAGGTAGCATATATAGTGTAGATTCGCTGGACAAAGGAATGATTCACATCCTAGACATATGGAAAAGGTTGGTGCGAGATTTCATCCTGCTACTCAGAACAGCAGGCAATTTAAAACTTACTAAGTATTTGTTTCTGGCATATTCCATTTAATAATTTTGGACTGTGGTTGACTGCAGTAACTGAAACTGTGGAAAGTGAAACCACGGGTAAGGAGGGACCACTGTAATTTACTGAAGCCAGAAGTATGAATAAGAATTAGCCAAGAGAGTGGTCTTCACTGTAGAGCCATCAGCATGAATGAAGACTTGAAATCAAGAGAGAACATGGCATATTTGAGAAAACATTTAGTATGTCGAAAAGATTGTATGAATACGGGAAAAGTGAATTGTAGAAGTAAACAATGATAATTTCAGGATAAAAAGGAAAAAAAAAGATTTGAGGGAAAGGAGTGGGAGCACGGGAGTATTTTGTTTTTTAAAGTAAAATATAGTAAATGGATTTTTTTAATGTTCATTTTTATGAATGTTGACACATATAGATTCATGTAACCACCATGACAGTCAGAATATAAAACAATTTCATCACCTCCAAAAATCTTGCTCATGCTGCCCCTTTGTAATCCACCCTTCTACTTATCCCTAATCCCTGGCAGCCAATGGTCTCTTCTCCAACTCTACAGTTTTGCCTTTTCCGAGATGTCTTACAAATGGAATCCTACAGTATGTAACCTTTGGACACTGGCTTTTTTTACTGACTGTAATGCATTTGAGATTTATCTCCTTCATTGTATATTTCAATAGTTCATTCCTTTTTATTGCTGAATAGTATTCCATTATATAGCTGTACCATGGTTTATTTATCCATTCATCCATTGAAGGACATCTGGGTTGTTTCCAGTACTTTTTGTTTTCTTTTTTTCGTTAATAGACCTACTGCAAACATTCATTTACAGGTTTTTGTGTGAATGTAAGTTCTCATTTTTGTAGGGTAAAAACCCGAGTGGGAATGCTGGGTCATATAGTGTTAGCTTTATATGAAACTGCCAAACTGTTTCTTGAATGACTGAACCACTTTGTATTCCCACCAGCAATATTTGCAAATTCCGAATGTTTCACATCCTTTTTAGCATGTGGTAGTATCCATTTTGTTTTGTTTCTTTTAAAGCTTTTCTGATAGTTGTGTTTTATCTCATCATGGTTTTACTTTGCATGTCTCTAATGTTGTTGAGCATCACAGCTTCTTTGATGATGTCTATTCAAGTGTTTTGGCCGTTATTTAGTTTGGTTGTTTCTTTTTTTACTCTTGTGTTTTGAGAAGTCTTCATGTATTCTAGATGTGGGTTTTTTGGTGGATGTGTGATTTACAAATATTTTCTCCTGCTCTTTGATTTGCCCTTTTATTCTCTTAACCATGTCTTTCACAGAGCGAAAGAAAGTAGATTCTAATTTCCCTTATTCAGTTACTGATAGAACAGATAATCTAAGAATCAGTAAGACATAGAAGATTTTAATGATACAGTCAGCAAACTTGACTTAATTGATACATATAGAATAATTTATTCAACAACTTAGCATTGTTTTCAAACACAGGGAATATAATTTCTCACCACAGTGCAGTTAAGCTAAAAACAATAACAAAAAGGTAACTTTAAAAATCCTCCAAATATTTGGAAATTAAGAAATACACTCCTCAATAAGCCATGGGTACAAATACTATCTTTATTTTTACTCAACAGTCTCTATGTTTTGCTCTCCGACACTCACCTGGAAAGAATAACAATTGGTTACCCCTAAGTTTGTGGTTGGGATCAGTTTATGAAATAATAGGTATCAAAGTAATCTCGAAAATATAAAATAATTTGAGGGGCTGGCCCTGTGGCTGAGTGATTAAGTTCGTGCACTCCACTTCGGTGGCCCAGGGTTTCGCCAGTTCAAATCCTAAGCGCGGACATGGCACCACTCATCAAGCCATGCTGAGGCGGCATCCTACCTGCCACAACTAGAAGGACCCACAACAAAAATACACAACTATGTTCCAGGGGGCTCTGGGGAGAAGAAGGAAAAAAAAATAAAATCTTTTTAAAAAAATAAAAAAATATAAAATAATTTGAACTTATTAAATTATTACCAAGGAACATTGTGGGAGCTAAATTTAAATTTTTGTAAAGACTTCCTGACTTCTTAAAATGGAAAAAGCATTGTCTCAGGAGTAATTGGTGGCCTAATTAAAGTGTTTTAACTTGTTAAATGAGTGGTTTGAGAGCTCACTAAACACTTATCATCTTTATTAGAAAATCAATCAATATTTGTTAAACTGAAAATAGAATAAAAGAACATATAGAGCTATAAGATATCTATGCTATGAATCCTCGAGTTCAGTATCTGTTTTATAAGGATGTTAGTATAATGTGAACTCTGTGTTTGCCTAAGAAACTGATTCCTAGTTATCTAAATGTAATCACAGAAGGCTTGCCTTCAGGTTTTTAGTTAGATATAGGATGCTCTAAATTAACCCTGAAACAGTTCTTCCCAAGTTTTAGGCTTAATTGTGAATGTCTTATTTCCATAGGTATTTGTAATAATGATGAAGATAATCCTACTGAAAAATAACTTTTGCCCTTCAAAGTTTCAAGAAAAGGAAAGCTTAATGATGCTATTTTGATTATTCATTCACTCAGTGAATATTTATTGAACACCTTCTATGTTCCAAGTCCTGTTTATAGACACCGTGGATACAGCAGTGAGTAAAGTAGATAAAATCCAACCCTCATGAAGCTTGCATTCTGGTGGGCAAGACAGAGTATAAACAGATACTTGAGTACATCAGAATATGTACTGTGTAATTCTGTGGAAGTATAGTTCAGTAACAGGCAAGATACTAGCCTATACCGACAGAACTCAAAAGAGCAGTCACCTCTGGAGCAGTGTTATTAGCTAGGAACCTCAGGAAAGAGCCTTCTGGGATTTTGAAAATGCATTATTGGTTTGTGGTGGTTACACAGAAGTGTATATACATATGTATATGCATGTATGTAAATTTTTGATTTGTCCATTTTATTATATCCACGTTATACTCAGTTTTTAATGGTTAATTAAATAGGTAATATATCAGATAGTGATATATGTTATGGAGAAAAATTAGGCTGAGAAGGGGGATTGAGACAACCAAAACTGAGGTATCAGAGAAGGCCTCATGGAGAAGATAGACAGACCTGAAGGCATCATGCAGAGGAACCAGTAATGGAAGGCCATGAAATAGCGTGCTTAGCAGTTCAAGGAACAGCAGAGAGACCAGTGTGGCTGGTGCAGTGAGAGCCAGGAGAGGAGACTATCCAGGTTAAGGAGGACCAGGCCTTAGAAGACATTTTAAAGACTTTGGCTTTTAATTATAAACAAGGCCATTAAGGGGCTTGAGATAAAAGACATGGTGTGATTTACATTTTTAAGAGATAGCAATGGCTGCTGTTTTGAGAGTATTCTTTAAGGCACTAAGGGAAGAGACCAGCTAAGAGACTGGTACAGTGATCTAGGTGAGGGATGATGGTGGTTGTAGCAGTTGGGTGGTGAAAAGTAAGCAGATTCTGTATATATTTTGAATGTGGAAGTGACAGCATTTACTGGTGCATTGGCTATAGGATGTGAGAGAAAAATGGTTCAGGAATGATTCCAAAGTTTTTGGCCTGAACAACTAGAAAGATGGAGTAACTATTCACTAAGTTGGGGAAGACGAGAGGGAAACAGATTTGGGAGGAGGTGGGTCAGGAATTAGTCTTCAGACACATTAAATTTTATAAGACTTCTACAAATCCAAATGAAGAAGGGTAGGCAGTTCAGTACAGTCACGGTCCACATAATGATGTTTCAGTCAACGATGGACCATATATACGATGCTGGTCCCATAAGATTAGTAACATGTAGCCTAGGTGTGCAGTAGGCTATACCATCTAGGTTTAAGTACAGTCCGATGGTCACACAATGACAAAATCGCCTAAAGACACATTTCTCTGAACGTATCCTTGTCATTAAGTGGCAATGATTATATGTGGAACTGGAGTTCAGAGGAGAGATCTGGACTATAGGTATACATTTGGGAATTGTCACGTTGTAGATAACGTTTAAAGCTATGAGATGAGCCAACAAGAGCACTGAGGGAACTATCTAGTAGATATTGAAGAGAAGAGGTCCTCAGAGCTGTAATACTTGAAAGTTTAGAGGTGAGAGAGATGAGGAGGAACCTAGAAAGGAGACCACGAAGATGCAGCCATCTAGATGGAAAGAAAGCCTTTCAAAAACATGGTTTTGAAGCCAAGTGAATCAGTTATGATCAACTATGTCAAATGGGAACTGAGTTACAAGTTTGGAAGTCATTGCTGACTTTGTAAGAGCAGTTTTGCAGTTTTGGAGGTAAGGGCAGAGGCTATTTAGAAAGTATTTAAGAAGGACTGTGAGGACAGTAATTTTGAGAGATTTAGCTGTACAGGACACGGATAATAATAACAGGAAATACCTATATAACATTTACTAAGTTCTTGACACCTGTCTTAAGGCTTTATGTATATTAATCTCATTTAATCCTTACAACAGCCCTGTGAGGAAAAAGTATTATCATCTCCACTTTACACATGAGGAAAATGAAACACAGAGAAGTTAAGTAATTTGATCATATGTCTGTTTCTTTATTTAAGAATGAATTTATAGCTTCTTCCAAAACCTTGTTTTTAACCTGCATGTGTTTGAAGATTTTTTGCCAGATTGGTTAGAATAATCAAATAATTAAAAAATATAGTCCCTTGAAACAGAGGAAAGGATCTCTTCTCTCAGAATGGAGCTATATATATGACTTTACCTCTGTTACCCTCGAGTATTCAGATTACACAGTGATTTCCCATAATTTTGCTGTGTACTATCACTCATCATGACCTGTCTAAACGTAGCTTTTTTTGGTTTTTCTTTTTGGATTTTTTTTGTATCAGGCATCTTTATGAAAGTGTCAGTAGATCATTACTTGTATTCATTTTCACTTAATAATTTGAGTTTACATAATCTGTTACGCCTATGTAAAGCACACAAACATTTCTTTTTAATCATTACTGAATGTATATTATGCCTAACTTTATGCCTGGCTACATTGGAAGTTTACAAACATAAAAATTTTATGGGCCAGCCTGGTGGCGCAGCGGTTAAATTCACATGTTCCGCTTCTCGGCAGCCCGGGGTTCGCAGGTTCAAATCCCAGGTGCGGATATGGCACCACTTGGCACGCCATGCTGTGTGTGGTAGGCATCACCACATATAAAGTAGAGGAAGATGGGCACGGATGTTAGCTCAGGGCCAGGCTTCCTCAGCAAAAAAGAGGAGAACTGGCAGTAGTTAGCAAAGGTCTAATCTTCCACACACACACACACAAAATTAAACTAATGATATATGGGGAAAAAATCTAAAGCTAAAAGGTAAAAGAGAAAATAATTTCAACATATAGTACAGAAAATATTTTTAATATTCATATCTGTTAAAGAGTTACCACAAAGGAATAATTTTTTAAAACATATAATTAAAAATATAGGAAAAACAGAGATGAGCATTTAACAGGAGAAATACAAATGACCAATATTATGAAAAATTGTTGATTTTCCCTAATACCCTAAAACATAACGATGAAAACAACAAGAAGATACAATTTTATCAGATTAGCAAAAATTCAAAGGATTAAAAATATCCATTTTTGGTCAGAGTGTAGAAAATGGACATTCTGACACATTGTTGAAATATAACTTGGTATTATCCTTTCGGAGTACAAATACTAATATGAATATAATCTTTGGTCACTTCCATTACTCAGACTCCATCCTTTAAAATATTCATTGGCGGCGGCCAGGTTGCCAAGTGGTTAAGTACGCAAGCTCTGCTTCGGCAGCCCAGGGTTTCACCAGTTCAGATCCTGGGCACGGACATGGCATGGCTCATCAAGCCATGCTGAGGTGGCGTCCCATATGCCACAACTAGAAGGAACCACAACTAAAAGTACACAGCTGTGTACTGCAGCGCTTTGGGGAGAAAAAGGAAAAATAAAATCTTTAAAAATATATTTATGTATTTATAGAGATGCTTTAAATAATGTGTTCAAGGATTTTATTACAGCATTGTTTCTAATACTAAAAAATTGGAAATACTCTAAATGAATCAACAGAGAAATGGTTAAGAAATTGTGATAAATCCATATTTTTGAATAATATGCAACAGTTAAAATTGATGAATTAGAAGTATATGTATTGATACGAAAAGGTGTCTACAAAATGCTAAGTGTAAAAGAAAAATTGCAGAATAATATATCCCAGTTTTTGTTGATTAAGGAAATTGTATCGTTTTATATAATATGTATTTATATTTTATATAACTGTAAAGATCTAGAAGAATATACACCAAAGTGTTAATAGTATCTGTCTCTGGGGAGTGAGCCAGAGAAGGTGAGGAGTGCTCTTTTACTTCTTACTTAATAGTTCTATATTGTTTTGACATTTTTTTATAATTACAGATGATTAAGAAAATTATTTTAATAGCTACCCCATAGCACTTAAAATTAATGTTGCTCCTATCCACAGCACCATAAAATTTTAGTGGATTTGTGTTAGTGTCCTGTTATCAAGTGACAGTAGAGAGGCTAGAATATTTAAGTAGTCTTGGCTAATTAGTTTGTGTATACAGTAGTGGTCTCCAAAGGAACCAGGGGTTAGGGGCCTACAGAGGATCGTGAAATGAACAATTGAGGTACGGGTGGGAAATATTGGAATGTCTATTCATATTCATCCTAGATCTCATCATCTTACAGTGCTGTTTTTAACCTATTGTAAAACAAAACACAGATCAAGGATGTATATCTTAGTGAACATGTGCAGCTACCACCCAGGTCAAGCAGTAGAATTTAGCCCGCCATTCCAGAAACCTCTTTGTACCTTGTCTCACTAACAACCCCTTCCTGCGTTGTATCTTTTTTTGGTTTTATCATCCAAGTGTGCCTTCCTAGATACTATAGCTTGGTCTTGCTTTTTGTGTTTGTTTTAGATAATTTTAAATCTCTTTTAATCCCTCCTTTCCTTACTCTTCCTTAGAATTTTCTTGTTAAGGAACTGGACTGTGGCAGCTGTGGTTTCTCACAGTCTGAATCTGCTGATCACATATTCATGGTGCACGTCAACATGTTCTGCTGTCCTGTGTATTTCTTGTAGATCGGCAACTTCGTCTAGAAGCATGATCAGTTTGGGGATTGTGCTCTTTGTTGTGTTCTTTTATCAGGAGGCACATAATGTCCAGTTTTCACTTTTTTTTTTATGTTAGCAGTCGTTGATGCTCAGTGCCTGGATACTTATTCATTGGAGGCTGCAAAATAGAAATATCCAAATTTTATCTTTTTGTTTTTATGTATTCACTGGAATAATTTTATAGGAGTCACTCCCCTTTTATTATCTGTTTACCCAGTGATACAGTTCACATAGGGGAGGCAGGGAAAGCGTTTGATTCTTTCTTTTTATTTGCCCTGTTTCCAAGGTAATGAATTGGTTCCCTGCCGTCCTAAGAAGTTATACAAATATATTTTTTAAATAATATCATGAATTCATGGATTAAACATTTCTGATAGGTTTCAATATATTATATTTCTTTTTCTTATTGAAACTCAACTTGTAGCATCTCTGGCCACTTGGAATCTTCTTTAAGACTCCTAGCCCTTAAGTCCTTTTGACATGACATTTGTAGTCTTTAATATGCTGTCGAGTATTTTAAGATGTTTTATTTGTTTCTTTCTTTCTTCAAGAAGCCCTGGTTTCTTTTTTAATTTTTATTTATTTTTTGCTGAGGGAAATTTGCCCTGAGCTAACATCTATGCCAGTCTTCCTCTATTTTGTATGTGAGCTGCTGCCACAGCATGGCCACCGACAAGTGGTGTAGGTCCATGCCTGGGAACCAAACCTGGGCCACTGAAGCAGAACGTGCCAAACTTAACCACTAGGCCACAGGGCCGGCCCCAGCCCTGGTTTCTTTCAATGGAAAATGGTATTTCAAAATCTCAATCTGTGTTAAGAATGCTCATTCTTATTGGTTTGGTCATTGTTTCTAGGACTCTTAAGTGTATAGAGTTGGAATCTATATTTGTCTCTATATATGTGTATTGAGATAAACAGAATATTTTGATTCTAGAGGACTCAAGGGATTCTAGAATTAGAATATCCCATAATTATTTGTTTTTATCCCACACTACACTTAAAACAGTAACATCACCATATCAATTATTACAGTTAAAAATTTTTTTTGTAAATATTATCCTCTGTTCCCTTGATATTTTTTCTTTCAACGATTGCTCTAAATGTACATTGTCAAATCATATAGCCACTGCATACACTAATCTCTCCCTTTTAGTCATCATTTACTCTTAGTTCCATAGGTATAAGCTGGTCACAAATTTTTATAATCAAAGAATATGAAACATATTCTCTCTAGTATGACTGGCTAAGTGTAAGCGTATTACCCTCAAAAGTCAACTAAGAAAGGCTGCACACACTTCTGTGTCCTCCATCTCATCCCGGACGCGGCAGGGTTGTAGGATTACTGGGAGCTAATTACCTGAGCTGCTCCGTCACCCTGACAGTAGTTTGTTTCCCTTTATGTCTTTTATCCACTGTCTCTGGCTTTGTATCTCTTGGCTTTGCTTCTCTTCTACCTCCACGTGGAACTTGCTCTTTTGTGTGTAGTTTGGGCTGTAGTTTTCTGTAATTCTTTCTTTTTTTCTCTCCATACTCTGATTTTACCCTCTTTATGTCTTTTAGATTCCTCAAAATGCCTGATTACATACCTTCAAGTGTTATGAATTGCTTTCAAGTGTTATAGATTCTTTCTGTTTTCACATATCTTCTCTGATGTTTTATGAGATTAGGAGCAGAAGGAGTAAAGGGAGCATGTATTAAATCTATCTTTTAGTCTCAATCTTCCGTCTTGGTCCAAACTTCTAATTGATGTCCTCTAAAAAATGATTTAAGACTCTGATAATAGTGTACAGTGGTGCTGGTTATTGCTAAACAAAGTGAGCAGCCAGACAAATTAGTAATACACTTGTATTTGGCCAATTATTATATATTATCCTACCTAATAGGTTAATGTAATAAGGTTTTATTTAATTATAAATTACTGAAAGTACATTTTAAAGCAGTTTTTCTAAGGAGACAATTATAAAATCTTGATTATATTTCATCACTTCTGTCTTCTGAGCAAATAAGTGCTGGGTAAAAGCATTATTGCTATATTAGTTTAACTGTAGAATATTTCAAGTCAAGAAGCAAAACTGTTTCAAGGTTGATTAGCATCTGAGAAAAGTATTGTAATTCTATACATTTTCTCATTAATGCAGGTTAGCTATTCAAGTTGGATCAGTTAGTATGAAAACTCATTTGTCAAAGCACAATTTGAATTTTCTTCTCTGGAGTCTTCCAGCTCTCCAGCAATTGTTCCCCACCCTATACTCCCATCATATTTTTATTGTATTATATTAGTTATAGGACTTCTCATTATATTGGAAATATTGTTTTATTACAGGTTGCCCTTCACCAACCCCTGAACTCCGTGTTTTATTGACTTTTACAATTCTAGCGCCATATTTACACAGTGATTGGATCCTAATAGTTTTAGAATTGGATGAATACTAACTCATCGTTCTACAAGATGAGAAGACCTTTGATTTTTTTATCTCAAAGTCAGTCCCAGTTATAAACTGTGGGAAATCCTCGATCATTTTTGCTTTAGATTAATGGATTTTACTAATGCAAAGTTTTAGTTTGATTTGAAGTAGGTCATTTATTTTTGTGAGGTAAAAATTACCATATGGGTTTGTAAATGTTATGCAATTATGTGTTGCCTTTAAAAAAGTCACATTGTGTAAAATAAAAAACCTAATTCTATTTTTTAAATATATCTTTAACAACCAAACCCAAGTAATGTAGATCTTGTCATTTTCTTTTTTTGAAGGATCAAAGTAACAATGAAATTATGATTGGAGTGATGTCAGGAGGAATTCTGATTTATAAGAACAGGGTACGAATGAACACCTTTCCATGGTAAGAACTTATATCAGTATTTTTGCTTTTACCATTATATTAGAAAATATAATAATTCATATTAAAGAAATTGGCTGTTGAACTGTATTGATGTTGTCATGCAACTTTATCCCACTTACTTGGAATCTACCAAAAGATACCCAAAAAGTTGAATTATTTATTTCAAAAATTGTTTAGCTTAGGGGCCAGCCCAGTGGCGTAGCAGTTAAGTTTGCGTGCTCCACTTTAGCAGCCCAGGGTTTGCTGGTTTGGATCTCAGGCACAGACCTATGTACCGCTTATCAAGCCATGCTGTGGCAGGCGTCCCACATATAAAGTAGAGGAATATGGGCACAGATGTTAGCTCAGGGCCAATCTTCCTCAGCAAAAAGAGGAAGATGGACAGTGGATGCTAATTCCGGGCTAGTCTTCCTCAAAAAAAAAATTGTTTAACTTACTACTACTTTACAAATTTTTTTATCTTAGAGAATCTCTAAATTTGTACTATAGGATAATAGCTAATATTATCATGTTTATTCTGTGTCTTGCCCCATGCTAATTGCTTTAAATACAGTATTTCATTAAAGGCATTCACTGGGGTGCTCATTTATTATTTGGAACGTGGGCATGGTTGCTTCAACAAAGACCCACTATTACCGTAGTTTAAATTGGTACTAGGAAAGTATAGTGGCTCCATGGGGTTTAAAACTCATGTTTCTTTTGTCTTATTACTCTGCTGTCCTTAGCATGTTCTCTTTGTCCTCATTGTCCAGAGTAACTCACCACCATCACTTCTGCATCCCAGAATGAGGAAAAAGGAAAAGTAGCATTTGCTACTTCCCTTTAAGGGGATAACTTGAAAATTGTAAAAATCACATTGATCCTATATCTTGGCTATATATAATATAACTAACTCAGTTCTTTTACAATAAATGCAATGATTTTCTTCAGGGGAAGAAAGAGATAAAAAAGAAATATATTGTATTAATTTGTTTCTCTTTTATCTCCTAAAAGATTTGGTCCTGATTTTTGTTTAATGAGATTTTGTAATTAGTCACTTGAACAACACTTTAATAGAAATATAAATGACAGAAGCAGTTATTTTAGAAAATTTGCACAACTTTGTTAAAAAAATAAAGATAAATTTCCTAGATAGGCTCACAAAAACATGAACCATAAAATAAAAAATTGGTGAAATGAACTACATCAAAATTACAGTCTTTTGTAAAATATATATATATTTTTTTACTGAGTTCATAATAGTTTACATCATTGTGAGATTTAAGTTGTATGTTATTTCTTCACTATCACCACATAAGTGCTCCCCTTCCCCCGCTGTGACCACCCCTCACCCCCAGTAACCACTAAACTGTTTTCTTTGTCTATATGTTTGTTCATATTCTACATATGAGTGAAATCATCTGGTGTTCGTCAGTCTGGCTTATTTCACTTAGCATAATTCCCTACAGGTCCTTCCATGTTGTTGTAAATGGGATGATTTTGTCTTTTTTGTGGCTGAGTAGTATGCCATTGTATATATATACACCACATCTTCTTTATCCAATCATCAGTTGATGGGCATTTGGATTGTTTCAATGTCTTAGCTAATTGTCAGTATTGTGCTGCGGTGAACATAGGGGTGCATATGTTACTTTGGATTGTTGATTTCAAGTTGTTTGGATAGATACCCAGTAGTGGGATAGCTGGGTCGTATGGTAGTTCTATTTTTAGTTTTTTGAGGAATCTCCATACTGTTTTCTATGGTGGCTGCACTAGTTTGCATTCCCACCATCAATGGATGAGGGTTCCCTTTTCTCCACACCCTCTCCAACGTTTGTTATTTTTAGTCTTAGTGATTATAGCCAATTTTATAGGTGTAAGGTGGTATCTTGTGTAGTTTTGATTTGCATTTCCCTGATGATTAGTGATGTTGAACTCTTGTCATGTGTTTATTGGCCATCTGTATATCTTCTTTGGAAAAAATGTCTGTTCATATCCTCTGCCCGTTTTTTGATCAGGCTGTTTGTTTTTTTAATTGTTCATTTGTGTGAGTTCCTTATATATTCTTTATATATTATGGAGATTAACCCCTTGTCAGATTTGCAAATATTTTCTCCCAATTGGTGGGTTGTCTATTTTGATCCTAGTTTCTTTCACCTTGCAGAAGCTCTTTAGTCTGATGAACTCCCACTTGTTTATTTTTTCTTTTGTTTCCCTTGTCTGAGAAGACATGGTATTCGAAAAGGTCCTATTAAGTTGGATGTCAAAGAGTGTATTACCTATATTATCTTCCAGGAGTTTTATGGTTTCAGGATTTATCTTCAAGTCTTTGATCCATTTTTAGTTTATTTTTGTGTATGGTGTGAGATAATGGTCTACATTGTTCCTTTTTTTGCATGTGGCTGTCCAGTTTTCCCAACACCATTTATTGAAGAGACTGTCTTTTCTCCATTGGGTGTTCTTCGCACTTTTGCCAAAGATTAGCTATCCATAGATGTGTGGTTTTATTTCTGGGCTTTCAGTTCTGTTCCATTGATCTCTGTGCCTGTTTTTGTACCAGTACTGTGCTATTTTGATCACTAGGGCTTTATAGTACATTTTGAAGTCAGGGATTGTGATGCCTCCAGCTTTGTTCTTTTTTCTCGGCATTGCTTTGGCTATTCGGGGTCTTTGGTTGCCCCATATGAATTTTAGAATTCTTCGTTCTGTTTCCATGAAGAATGTCATTGGGATTTCTATTGGGATTGTATTGAATCTGTAGATTGCTTTGGGTAGTATGGACATTATAACTATGTTTATTCTTCCAATCCATGTGCATGGGAATCTCTTTCCATCTCTTTATGTCATTATCAATTTCCCTCAGTAATGTCTTATAGTTTTCATTGTATAAATCCTTCACCTCCTTGGTTAAATTTATTCCTAGGTACTTTATTCTTTTAGTTGCAATTGTACATGGAATTGTATTCTTGAGTTCTCTTTCTGTAAGTTCATTATTAGAGTATAGAAAAGCAACTGATTTTTATAAGTTGATTTTGTACCTTGCAACTTTACTGTAGTCGTTAATTATTCTATTAGTTTTCTGATGGATTCTTTAGGGTTTTCTATATATAAGATCATGTCGTCTGCAAACAGCGAGTTTCATTCCTTCACTCCCTGTTTGCATTCCTTTCATGCCTTTCTCTTGCCTAATTGCTCTGGCCAAAACCTCCAGTACTATGCTGTGTAAGAGTGGTGATAGTGGGCATCCTTGTCTTGTTCCTGTTCTCAGAGGGATGGCATTCAGTTTTTGCCCATTGTGTATGATGTCGGCTGTGGGTTTGTCATATATGGCCTTTATTATGTTGAGATAATTTCCTTCTATCCCCATTTTGTTCAGAGTTTTAATTATAAATGGCTGTTGGATCTTGTCAAATGCATTGTCTGCATCTACTGAGATGATCGTGTGGTTTTTATTCCTCCGTTTGTTGATATGGTGTATCACGTTGATTGATTTGCAGTTGTTGAACCATCCCTTGTGTCCCTGGTGTGAATACCAATTGATCATGATGTATGATCCTTTTGATGTATTGCTGAATTCGGGTAGCCAAAATTTTATTGAGGATTTTTGCATCTATGTTCAACAGCAATATTGGCCTGTAGTTTTCCTTTTTCGTGTTGTCCTTGTCAGGCTTTGATATCAGCGTGATGTTGGCATTGTAGAATGTGTTACGAAGTGTTCCATCTTCCCTAATGTTTTGGAATAGCTTGAAAAGTATAGGTATCAAATCCTCTCTGAAAGTTTGGTAGAATTCCCCAGGAAAGCTGTCTGGTCCAGGGGTTTTATTCTTTGGGATGCTTTTGCTTACTGTTTTAATCTCTTTCCTTGTGATTAGTCTATTCAGATTGTCTGTTTCTTCTTGATTCAGCTTTGGAAGGTTGTAAGAGTCTAAAAGTTTATGCATTTCCTCTAGGTTGTCCATTTTGTTGGCATATAGTTTATTGTAGTATTCTCTTATAATCCGTTGTATTTCTGTGGTGTCTGTTGTTATTTCTCATCTTTCATTTCTAACTTTTTTATCTGAGGTTTCTCTCTTTTCTTCCTTTGTAAGTCTGGCTGGGGGTTTGTCAGTTTTATTTATCTTCTCAAAGAACCAGCTCTTTGTTTCATTGATCCTTTCTACTGCTTTTTTTGTTTCAATAGCATTTATTTCTGCTCTGATTTTTATTATTTCTCTCCTTCTGCTGACTTTGGGCTTTGTATGTTCTTTTTCTAATTCAGTTAGGTGTAATTTGAGATTGCTTATTTGGGATTTTTCTTGTTTGTTAAGGTGAGCCTCTATTGCAATAAATTTCCCTCTTAATATGGCTTTTGCTGCATCCCATGTGTGTTGGTATGGTATGTTATCATTTTCATTTGTCTCCAGATATTTTTTTATTTCTCCTTTAATTTCTTCAATGATCATTGCTTGTTCAATAGTATGTTGTTTAGTCTCCGCATCTTTGTCCCTTTCTCAGCTTTTTCCTTGTAATTAATTTCTAGCTTTATAGCATTGTAATCGGAAAAGATGCTTGTTATTGTTTCAATTTTCTTAAATTTATTGAGGCTTGCTTTGTTGTCCTATCTTTGAGACTGTTCCATGTGCACTTGAGAAGAATGTATTCTGCTGTTTTGTGATGGATTTTGTATGTATATCTATTATGTCCATCTTGTCTAATTTTTTGTTTAAATCCGCTATTTCCTTGTTGACTTTCTGACTGGGTGATCTATCCATTGATGTAAGTGGTGTGTTAATGTCCCCTCCTATTATTGTGTTGTTAATATCTCCTTTTAGGTTTGTTCATAGTTGCTTTATGTACTTTGGTGCTCCTGTGTTAGGTGCGTGAATATCTATAAGTGTTATGTCTTCTTAGTAGAGTGTCTCATTTATCATTATATCCTTCCCCTCTTTGTCTCTCATTGTCTTTTTTGTCTTGAAATCTACTTTGTCTGATATATGTATGGCAAGCCCTGCTTTCTTTTGTTTGCCATTAGCTTGGAGTATTGCCTTCCATCCCTTCACTGTCATCCTCTGTTTATCTTTACAGCTGAGATGTGTTTCCTGGAGGCAGCATATTGCTGGGTCTTGGGTTTTTATTTGTTTTTGGTTTTAGGGGGTTCTTTTGGTGAGGAAGATTGACCCTGTGCCAACATCTGATGCCAGTCTTCCTCTTTTTGCTTGAGGAAGATTGTTGCTGATCTAACATCTGTAACAATCTTCTTCATTTTGTATGTGGGATGCCTCCACAGCATGGCTTGATAAGTGGTGTGTATGTCCGTACCAAGGATCTGACCCAGTGAACCTTGGGTCACCAAAGTGGAACATGCAAACCTAACCACTGTGCCACCAGACTGGCCCCAGGTCTTGTGTTAAATCCATCCTGCCACTCTGTGTCTTTTGATTGGAGAGTTCAAGCCGTTTACATTTATAGTGATTATTGATATATGAGGGCTTAATGCTGCCATTTTATCACTCGTTTTCCAGTTGTTCTGTATTTCCTTTGTTTCTTCTCCCATGTATTTTGGAATACCAATTCAGTTTGGTAATTCTTTGATGATTTTCTCAGTTTTCTTTTTATCTGTCATTTGTATTTCTGTTCTGCTTGTTTAGTGGTTACCATGAGTTTTTACAAAAGGTCTCATAGAGGAGATAATCCATTTTCTGATAGCCTCTTATTTCCTTATTCTAAGCTGATTCCATCCCTTTTCTCTTGCCCTTATAAGTTAGGTTTGTCACAACTTATTATATCTTGTGTTGTGAGTTTGTGGTTAAAATGACAAGATTATATTTATTTTTGATGTTTTCCTTCCCTTTATCTTTAATGTTATAATCAAGTGTTTGCTAACCTGTTATGATAGAGAGCTGCAATTTTCGGATTTTGTCTGCCAATTTATCTCCCTGCTCAAGGCTTTGTAAACCCTTTCTCTTTTTTTTTCCTGGTATGAGGGCTTTCTTGATCATTTCTTGTAGGGGCGTCTCTTGTGGAACTGAATTCCCTCAGCTTTCGTTTATCTGGGAAAGTTTTTTTCTCCATCATATCTGAAGGATATTTTCCCTGGATATAGTATTCTTGGCTGAAAGTTTTTCTATTTTAGAATTTTGAATATATCATTCCTCTCTCTCCTACCTGGTAAGGTTTCTCCTCAGAAAACTGCTGAAAGCCTGATAGAGGTTCCATTGTAAGTTTTCTTCTTCTGTCTTGCTGCCCTTAATATTTTTTCTTTGAGGTGGACTTTTCCCAGTTTTACTACTATGTGCTTTGGAGGTCTTTTTACATTTATGTAATTAGGAGTTCTGTTGGCTTAATTTACTTGTAATTCCAGCTTTTCCACAGGTTTGGGAAGTTCTCAGCTAATATTTGTTTGAACAGACTTTCTGCCCCTTGCTCCCTCTCCTCTCCCTCTGGAATACCTATAATCCTTATGCTACATTTCCTAATTGAGTTGGATATTTTTCCGAGAATGTCTTCATTTCTTTTTAGTCTTAGTTCTCTCTCCTCTTCCATCTGAAGCTTTTCTATATTTCTGTCCTCTAAATTTCTAATTCTATTCTCCATAAATCAGCTGTGTTATTGACAAACCCTGGATGTTTCTTTATCTCATTTATGGTGTTTTTCATCTCCAACATTTCTGATTGGCTTTTTATTAGAGTTTCAATCTTTTTATGAAGAATTCCATTTGTTCATTGATTTTGTTCCTGATTTCATTGAACTGTCTTTCTGAGTTTTCTTTTCATTGAATTGTTTTATGTTAGCTATTTTGAATACTCTGTCATTTAGATTGTAAATTTCTATGCCTGCAGGATTGATTTTTGCGTGCTTGTCATTTTCCTTCTGGTCTGTAGTCTTGATATATACTGTTTGATGAAGTGGATTTGTGCCATCATTTGGTGGTGGTATCTGATCACAGATTCCACCTGCTGCCACTGACTTGGGGGTGTACGGCAGGAGCTGTGTATTCTGAGCCTGTTGTGATCCCTGGAAGCTGTTCCTGTCCTTTGGAATCTATGCTGGCAGGGCCTGTCTGTCTTTGTCCACTGGCCACTGCTGCTTTTCACATGTACCTGGCCAACAGGTCTGCCAGGCAGGGGAATGGGCGCCTTCTTTCACATGTATGATCCTGGGGGTGCTCCCCCTCTGTGCTCGCTGTCTGCCCTTCTTGGCTGCTTGGCTTGGTGAAGATGCCCCCTCATGCTCTGATTGCTTAGCCTCCTTATTGTGGAGCTTTCCCATGGGCTGGGAGGCAACTCCAAGAGTGAGGGTGTTCCTGCGTACCACTGCCCTTTCCCCCCGTCCTCTCAGATCTGCACATGGTCCTGCTCCCTGGATTGCTGCCATTCAGGAAGGGAGAGGAGATCCCTTTACCTCTTTCCACTGCCTGCTGAGGGGTCTAGCACTTCCACCTTCAGACATATGGCTGCGTAGATCTCTCAGATGTCTGTTGTGTTGTGTGAATGTCCTTTGTTCATTTATGAGTGTCCTTTTCGTTCTGTCTTGGGGGGAGGGTCTAAAGGAAGAGCGTGCTCCCATCATGATGCTCATGTCACTCCAAGATTCAAGATAGAATCTCTTGGCTTCAAGGTTAAAAAAGGTCTGAAGGTTAAAAAAAAAAAACCCTGAGTATTACTTACTATAAGGTTAATAAAAGGAGGCAAATCTATTTTGCTGATATTGATTACACTAATGAAGCTTTGAGAATTCCCCTCTTATAGCAGTATATGAGTTGTATATAAGAAGAAAGGGGCCCAGCCGTGTGGCCAAGTGGTTAAGTTCATGTGCTCCACTTCAGCTGCCCAAGGTTTCACTGGTTCGAATCCTGGACGCAGACATAGCACCGTTCATCAAGCCATGCTTAGGCGGTGTCCCACATGGCACAGCCAATGGCACTCACAATTAGAATATACAACTATGTACTGGGGGGGTGTGCTTTGGGGAAAAGAAGAAGAAAAAGAAAAAAAGATTGCCAACAGTTGTTTGCTCAGGTGCCAATCTTTAAAAACAAAAGAAGAAGAAGAAAGGTAAATTTAAAAAATCATTATGCTTTTCTAACTTACTGCAAAATATTTTTAGGGTCATTGCATGAAACCTTGAAATCTTATTTTTTTCTTCAAATATTGCCTATAGTTTTTGTTTGATTATTTAAGACTTTGTTTTTTTATGGCAGTTTTAGATTCACAGCCAAATTTGGAGAAAGGTATGGATATTTCCATATATCCCCTGCCCCCACACATGAACAGCCTGCCTCATTAACAGCATTATTCATTGTAATTGTGCATTTTTTACCAAGGGTGAACCTACATTGACTCTTCATAATCACTCAGAGTCTGTAGTTTATGTTGGGGTTCACCCTTGGTATTATGTACTCTATGGGTTTGGACAAATATCTAATAAAATCTATCCAGCATTATAATACCGTACAGAGTAGTTCCAGTGCCTTAAGAATCCTGTGTGCTCTGCCTAATCATCTCCCTGCTTACCCCTGTTACCACTTATCTCTATTTTCTCCATAGTTTTGCCTTTTCCAGAATGTCATATAGTTGGAATCCTACAGTTTTAGCCTTTTCTGATTGACTTCTTTCACTTGGTAATACTCATTTAAGTTTCCTCTATGACTTTTCATGTCTTGATACATCATTTCCTTCTGAGCTGAATAATATTCTGTTGTCTGCATGTACCACAGTTTATTCATCCATTCACCTATGGAAGGACATCTTGGTTGCTTGTAAGTTTTGGCAGTTATTAATAAAACTGTTGTTAATACCCACGTTGCAGGTTTTTGTGTGGACATAGCTTCCCACTTCTTTTGAGTAAATAGCAAGGAGTGCAATTCCTGAATCATATGGTACCAAGTGAGTTTAGTTTTGTAAGAAATTGCCAAACTGCCTTCCAAAGTGGATATGCCATTTTGTATTCCCACCACAATGAATGAGCATTCCTTTTGCTCCCCATTGCCACTAGCATTTGATTGTACCACTGTTCTAGATTTGGGCCATTCCATAGGTATGTAGTGGTATCTCATTGTTTTAATTTGTATTTCCCTGATGACATATGATGTGGAGTATCTTTCCCTGTGCTTATTTGCCTTTTGCATATCTTCTTTGGTGAAGTGTCTGTTAAGGTCTTTAGTCCATTTTTTATCAAGTTGTTTTGTTTTATTGTCAAGTTTTGACAGTTCTTTGTATATTTTGGATAAGAGTTTTTTGTCATATTTCTCTTTTATAAATGTTTTCTCCTAGTGTGTGGCTTTTCTTCTAATTTGCTTGATACTGTTTTTTACAGAGCAGAAGTTTTTAATTTCAGTGAAATCCAGCTTATCAATTTCTTTTATGGATCATGTTTTTGGTGTTATATCTAAAAAGGCATCACCATACCCAAAGTCATCTAGATTTTCTCATATGTTATCTTCTGGGTGTTCTGTAGTTTTGCATTTTACGATTAGGTCTCTGATTCATTTTCAGTTAATTTTTGAAGGGTGCAAAGTCTTTGTCTAATTTCATTGTTTTGCGTGCAGGTGTCCAGTTGTTCTAGCACCATTTGTTGGAGAGACTGTCTTTGCTCCATTGTATTGCCTTTGCTCCTCTCAAAGATCATTTGGCTGTATTTATGGGGGTCTGTTTCTAGGTTTTCATTTTTGTTTCATTGATCTGTTTTGTCAGTTGTGTCACCAATACCACTGTCTTTTTAATTTTTTTTTAATTTTTATTTTTTTCGAATGTACATCATATTTCAAATTCTGGATACATTACATCATGTTCACCACCCGAACACTAATTATAGTACATCCCCTCACATGTGACCCTAATGACCCCTTTTGCCCTCCCCCCTTCCCCAATGGTAACCACCAGTCCAATCTCCAACGCTGTGTGTTTGTTGTTTTTTTTTTTTGTCGTTTTTATCTTCTACTTATGAGTGAGATCATATGGTATTTGACTTTCTCCCTTTGACTTATTTCACTCAGCATAATACCCTCAAGGTCCATCCATGTTGTCACAAATGGCTGGATTTCATCATTTCTCATGGCTGAGTAGTAGTCCATCGTGTATAAATACCGCATCTTCTTTATCCATTCGTCCCTTGATGGGCACCTAGGTTGCTTCCAAGTCTTGGCTATTGTGTATAATGCTGCAATGAACATAGGGGTGCAAGTATCTTTATGCCTTTGTGTTTTCAAGTTCTTTGGATAAATACCCAGCAGTGGAATAGCGGGATCATATGGTAGATCTATCCTTAATTTTCTGAGGATACTCCAAACTGCTTTCCATAGTGGCTGCACCAGTTTGCACTGCCACCAGCAGTGAACAAGGGTTCCCTTCTCTCCACACCCTCTCCAACACTTGTTTCCTGTCTTGTTAATTTTAGCCATTCTGACTGGAGTGAGGTGATACCTCATTGTAGTTTTGATTTGCATTTCCCTGATAGCTAATGATGTTGAGCATCTTTTCATATGCCTGGTGGCCATCTATATTTCTTCTTTGGAGAAATCTCTGTTCAGATCTTTTGCGCATTTTCTAATTGGATTGTTGGTTTTTTTGTTGTTGAGCTGTATGAGTTCTTTGTATATTTTAGATATTAACCCCTTATCTGATATGTGGTTTGCAAATATCTTTTCCCAATTGTTAGGTTGTCTTTTCGTTTTGTTGATGGTTTCCTTTGCTGTGCAGAAACTTTTTAGTTTGATGTAGTCCCATTTGTTCATTTTTTCTTTTGTTTCCCTTTCCCGGTCAGACATGGGACTTGAAAATATGCTGCTCAGACCAATGTCATAGAGCGTACTGCCTATGTTTTCTTCTAGAAGTCCCATGGTTTCGGGTCTTACATTCCAGTCTTTAATCCATTTTGAGTTGATTTTTGTGCATGGTGTAAGGGAATGGTCTACTTTCATTCTTTTGCATGTGGCTGTCCAGTTTTCCCAACATGATTTATTGGAGAGTTTCTCCTTTCTCCATCCTATGCTCTTGGCTCCCTTGTCTAATATTAGCCGTCCGTAAACGTGTGGGTTTACTTCTGGGCTCTCAATTTTGTTCTGTTGATCTGTGTGTCTGTTTTTGTGCCAGTACCATCCTGTTTTGATTACTATGGCTTTGTAGTATAATTTGAAATTGGGGAGTGTGATACCTCCAGTTTTGTTCTTTTTTCTCAGGAATCCTTTGGCTATTTGGGGTCTTTTGTTGTTCCATATAAATTTTAGGATTCTTTGTTCTATTTCTGTAAAAAATGTTGTTGGAACTCTGATAGGGATTGCGTTGAATCTGTAGATTGCTTTAGGAAGTATGGACATTTTAACAATGTTAATTCTTCCAATCCAAGAGCACGGAATATCTTTCCATTTCTTTGTGTCGTCTTCAATTTCTTTCAACAATGTTTTATAGTTTTCGGTGTACAGATCTTTCACCTCTTTCGTTAAGTTTATTCCTAGGTATTTTATTCTTTTTGTTGCAATTGTAAATGGGATTATAGTCTTAATTTCTCTTTCTGCTACTTCGTTGTTAGTGTATAGAAACGCAACGGATTTTTGTACATTGATTTTGTATCCCGCAACTTGACTGCATTCCTTAATTATTTCTAAAAGTTTTTTAGTGGACTCTTTAGGGTTTTATAGATATAAGATCATGTCATCTGCAAAGAGTGACAGTTTCACTTCTTCTTTTCCAATGTGGATCCCTTTTATTTCTTTTTCTTGCCTGATTGCTTTGGCCAGGACTTCCAATACTATGTTAAATAAGAGTGGTGACAGTGGGCATCCTTGTCTGGTTCCTGTTCTTAGAGGGATAGCTTTCAGTTTTTCTCCATTGAGAATGATGTTTGCTGTGGGTTTGTCATATATGGCCTTTGTTATGTTGAGGTATTTTCCTTCTATATCCAATTTATTTAGAGTTTTTATCATAAATGGATGCTGTATCTTGTCAAATACTTTCTCTGCATCTATTGAGATGATCATGTGATTTTTATTCTTCATTTTGTTAATGTGGTGTATCACGTTGATAAATTTGCAGATGTTGAACCATCCCTGCATCCCTGGAATGAAACCCACTTGATCATGATGTATGATCTTTTTAATGTATTGTTGTATTCGATTTGCTAGTATTTTGTTAAGGATTTTTGCATCGATGTTCATCAGTGATATTGGCCTGTAATTTTCTTTTTTTGTGTTGTCCTTGTCTGGTTTTGCTATCAGGATAATGTTTGCTTCATAGAAGGAGTTAGGAAGGCTCCCCTCCTCTTCAATTGTTTGGAAGAGTTTGAGAAGGATAGGTATTAAGTCTTCTTTGAATGTTTAGTAGAATTCACCAGGGAAGCCATCTGGTCCTGAACTTTTATTTTTTGGGAGGTTTTTAATTGCTGTTTCAATCTCCTCACTGGTGATCGGTCTATTCAAATGTTCTACATCTTCTTGTTCCAGTTTTGGAAGGTTGTATGTTTCTAAGAATTTATCCATTTCTTCTAGATTATCCAATTTGTTGGCGTATAGCTTTTCATAGTATTCTCTTATTATCTTTCGTATTTCTGAGGTGTCGATTGTAATCTCTCCTTTTTCGTTTCTGATTTTATTTGAGCCTTCTCTCTTTTTTTCTTGGTGAGTCTAGCTAAGGGTTTGTCAATTTTGTTTATCTTTTCGAAGAACCAGTTCTTGGTTTCCTTAATTTTTTCTGTTGTTTTTTTAGTCTCTATTTCGTTTATTTCTGCTCTGATTTTTATTATTTCCTTCCTTCTGCTGATTTTGGGCTTTGTTTGTTGTTCTTTTTCCAGTAGCTTTAGGTGCACTTTTAGATTGTCTATTTGGGATTTTTCTTCTTTGTTGAGGTAGGCCTGACACTCTGTCTTGAATTACTGTAGCTTTACAGTAAGTCTTTAATTTGGATAGCATCAGTCCTCCAACTTTGTTGTTCTCCTTCAGTATTATGTTGGCTCTTCTGGGTCTTTTGCTTCTCTTTATAAACTGTAGAATCAGTTCATAAATATCCACAAAATAAGTTGATTGGATTTTCATTGAGATTGCATTGAATCTGAGATCAAAGTGGAAAGAATTGACATCTTGACAATATTGATTCTTCAAATACATAAACATGGAATATCTTTACATTTGTTTCTTCATTGATTCATTTGTCAAAGGTTTGTAATTTTCCTCATATAGTTCTAGTACACATTTTTTAGATTTGTACTTAACTATTTCATTTTAGAGGTGCTAATATAAATGGTTTGTGTTTTTAATTTTAAATTCCAGTTGTTCATTGTTAGTATATAGGAAAGTGGTTGACGTTTGTATTCTTAACCTTGTATCCTGCAACCTTGCTGTAATCACTTATTAGTTTCAGGAGTTTTTCTGTCAGTTCTTCTGAGTTTTCTACATAGATGATCGTATCATCTGTGAACAAATATGTCTTCCTTCCCAATATGAACATCTTTCATTCTCTTTTTTTGCCTCATTGCATTAGCAAGGACTTCCTTTCTGATGTTGAAAACGAGTGGTGAGAGAGGACACTCTTGCTTTTTATCTGATCTTAGTGCGAAAGCTTATATTTTCTCATCATTCAGTATGATGTTAGGTATAGGTTTTTTGTAGAAAGTCTTTATCAAGTTGAGAAAGTTTTCCTCTATTCCTACTTTACTGAGAGTTTTTATCAAGAATGGGTATTGTATTTTGTCAAATGTGTGTAGTGATATGATCATGTAATTTTTTTTTCCTTTTTAGTCTTTCAATGTGTTGGTTCACATTTGTTAATTTTTGAAGATTTTTTTATTTTTTTCCTTTTTCTCCCCAAAGCCCTGCGGTACATAGTTTATATTCATTGTGGGTCCTTCTAGTTGCGGCATGTAGGACGCTGCCTCAGCGTGGTTTGATGAGCAGTGCCATGTCTGCGCCCAGGATTTGAACCAACGAAACACTGGGCTGCCTGCAGCGGAGCGCGTGAACTTAACCACTCGGCCACGGGGCCAGCCCCCACATTTGTTAATTTTTGATGTTCAAAGTGCCTTGCATTTCTTGGATAAATCCCACCTGGTCCTGATGTATAATTCTTTTTATACATTGTTAGATTTGATTTGCTAATAATTGTTTCAAGATTTTTGAATCTGTGGTCATAAATATTCTATAGTTTTCTTTTTTGTGTATCTTTGTCTGGTTTTGGTTTTAAGGTAATACTGGCTTCATAGAAGGACTTCAGAAGTATTCCCTCTGCCTTTGTTCTCTTTAAGAGATTGTAGGAGCTGGCCCCATGACATAGTGGTTAAGTCTGGCATGTTCCACTTCGGTGGCCTAGGTTCACGGCTTCAAATCCCAGGTGTGCACCTATACCACTCATCAAGCCATGTTGTGGCGTCCACCCACATACAAAATAGAGGAAGACTGGCACAGATGTTAGCTCAGGGCTAATCTACCTCAAGAAACAAAGAAGAGGAATATTGGCAACAGATGTTAGCTCAAAGTGAATCTTCCTCATCCAAAAAAAGAGGGAAAATTGTAGAGAATTGATATAATAGCTGCCTTAGATTTTTGGTACACTTCACCAGTGAACGCATCTGGGTCTGGTGTACTTTTTGGGGGAAGATTATTAATTATTAATTAAACTTCTATTATAGATAGAGGCCTATCCAGATCATATATTTCTTCCTGTGTGAGTTTTGGCAGATTGTGTCTTTTAAAGAATTGGTCCCTTTCATTGAGATGGTCAAATTTGTGGACATGGATTTTTTCATAGTATTCCTTTAGTATGCTTTTAATTTTACTGGGATTTGTAGTGATGGCTGCTCTTTCATTTCTGATATTAGTAATTTGTGTACTCTTTCTTTTTTTCTTAGTGTAGCTATCTTTACAGAGAACTACCTTTTGGTTTCATAGATAGTCTCTATTGATCTCCTGTTTTCATTTTCACTGATTTACACCCTACTTATTATTTTTATTTCTTTTTTTTTCATACTTTGGATTCAGGTTTTTTCCCTAGTTTTCTAAGGTGGAAATTAAATTATTGATATTTGGTCTTCGTTTCTTATATATGTATTCAGTGTTATATAGTTCTAAGCTCTGCTAAGCAGAGCACTGCCTTTGCTGCATGTCACAAGTTTTGATATGTTGTATATTCATTTTCATTTAGTTCAAATAAGTTTTCATTTCTCTTGAAATTTCTTCTTTGATTCGTATTTTACTTATAGGCATGTTGTTTAATCTCCACATATTTTGAGATTTTCTTGTATTCCTTCTGTTATTGATTTCTATGTTAATTCCATTGTGTTCTGAAAACAGACGTTATGTGATGTACAATTTTTAAAATTGCTAAGGTGTGTTTTATGGCTGAGAGTGTAGTCTGTTTTTGTGAATGTTCCATATGAGCTTGAGAAAAATGTATCTTCTCCTGTTGTGTGAAGCAGTCTATAGCTGTCAATTTTATCCATTTGATTGATGGTGATGTTGAGTTCAACTGTGTCCTTACTGATTTTCTGCATACTGAATTTGTCTTTTCTGGTAGAGGGGTATTGAAGTCTCTAATTGTGATAGTGGATTCATCTGTATTTCTGTCAGTTTTTTCCTCTTGTAGTTTGATGCTCTTTTGTTAGACACATATACATTAAAAATTTTTAATGTATTGGAGAATTGACCCCTTTATTATTATGTAATGCCCCTCTTTATCCTTCTAACTTTCTTTGCTTTGAAGTCTGTTCTTTCTGAAATTATTAGAGCTACTCTTGCTTTCTTGCTTTCTTTTTATTTTTTACTGAGATATAATTAACATGATATTAGTTTGAGGTGTACAACATAGTGATTCAATATTTGTGTATATTGCTAAATGATCACCACAGTGAGTCTAGTTAACATCCATCACTACACATAGTTCATTTTTCTTCTTGTGATTAGAACTTTTAAATTCTACTCTCTTAGCAATTTTCAAATATACAATACAGTATTTTTAACTATAATTACCATGCTGTACATTCCATCCCCAGGTACTCCTGCTTTCCTTTGATTAGTGTTAGCATGGTATATTTTTCTCCATCCCTTACTTTTAACCTATATGTATTTTTAAGTTTCAAGTAGTTTTCTTGTAGACAACATATAGTTGGGTCTTTTTTTTGATGCACTCTGACAGTATCTGTCTTTTGATTGCTGCATTTACACAATTGAGGCATTTACACTGTTGACATTCCAAAGGGTTTTGATGTTTGTATTAATACCTGCCATATTCATTACTGTTTTCTGTTTTTTGCCTTTGCTCTTTGTTTCTGTTTTTGTGTTTCACTCTTTTTCTGCCATTTTTGGTTTTAATTGAGTGTTTTGTATTCCATTTTCTCTTCCTTCTATCGGTTATACTTCTGTTTTTTACTTAGTGGTTTAGAGTTTGCAATATGCGTTTAAAGTTAATCCAAGTCTACCTTCAAATAATAATGTACCATGTCACAGATAGTGTGTGTACCTTATAATAAGATAACATTAATTTCTTCCTCCTGTCTCTTGTATCGTTGCTGTCATTCATTTCACTTATAGATAAGCAAACATAAGTAGATAATTGTGTGTATATCCATTTTATATTTACATAATCATACGTAATTGCATTGTTGCTTTCATTATTTTGAGCAAACTGTTATCTGTTATATCAATTAAGAATACGAAAAATAAAGTTTTCATTTTACCTTCACTTCCTCCTTCAGTGCTCTTCCTTTCTTTATGTTCATCCAACTTTCCGACCTGTGTAATTTTCCTTCTGTTAACATTTCTTGTGAGGCAGGTCTACTGGAAACAAATATTCTCTATTTCTGTTTGTCTGAGAGAGTCTTTATTTCTCCTTCATTTTTGAAGGATAGTTTCACAGAATGCAAAATTCTAAGTTGATGGGTTTTTTTCTCTCAACACGTTAAATACTACACTCTTCTCTCTTACCATTTCATCATTTCTGAGAACTTGGCCATAACTCTAATCTTTGTTCCTCTATAGGTAAGATGTTTTATCCTCTCATTTCTTTCAAGATTTTTTCTTTATCTTTGATTTTCTGTAATTTTAAAATGATATGTCTAGGTGTAGTTTTTTAGGCATGTATCCCACTTGTGTTCTCTGAGCTTTCTTGATCTGTGGTTTGGTGTTTGACATTACTTTGGGAAATTTCCTTAGTCATTATTGTTCAAATATTTCTTATATCACTTATTCTCTTTCTTCTCATTCTGGTATTCCCATTACCATATGTTACTCTATGTTGCAGCTTTTGTAGTTGTTGCACAGTTGTTGGATATTATGTCCCTTTTTTAGTCTTCTCTTTGTTTTTCGGTTTTTGAGGATTCTATTATTATATCCTCTACCTTAGAGATTCTGTCCTCAGCTGTGTCCAGTCTTAATAAGCTCATGAAAGGTATTCTTTGTTTCTCTTTCTCTTTCTCTCTCTCTCTCTTTTTTTTTTTTTTTTTTTTGATGAGGAAGATTGGCCCTCAGCTAACATCTGTTGGCAGTCTCCCTCCACTTTGTATGTGGGATACTGCCACAGCATGGCCTGATAAGTGCTGTGCAGGTCTGCACCCGGGATCCAAACCCTAGGCCACTGAAGCAGAGCACATGAACTTAACCTCTACACCACTGGGCCAGCCCCATTCTTCATTTCTTTTACAGTGTTTTTTACCTGTAGCATTTCTTTTTGGTTCTTCCTTAGTATTTCTGTCTCTCTGCTTGCATTGCCCATCTGTTCTTGCATGCTTTCTACTTTGTTCATTAGAGCCCTTAGCATATTAATCATAGTGTTTTAAATTTCTGGTCTGATAATTCCAACATTCCTTCCGTGTCTGGTTCTGATGCTGCTCTGTCTCTTCACATTGTGTTTTTGCCTTTGGTATGCCATGTAATTGTTTTCTTGATTCGCAGACATGATATCTTAGTAAAAGAAACTGCTGTAAATAGGCCTTTAGTAATGTGGTGGTGATGTCAGTGGAGGGGAAGCATTCTGTAGTCCTATGATTGGCTCTTCGTGTTTTAGTGAGCTTGTGCCCCTGGACTGTTAGCTTCACAAGTGTTTTTCAGTCCCCCACCCCCCTTATTTGGGACAGGATGGCTAGAGTAGGCTGTGGGTGGGTATTTCCCTTCCCCACGTTAGTTAGGCTCTGATAATGCCCCAGCAGGTTATGCTCTGGTTAACTAATTTCCCCTAAAGTCAGACCTTACTAAGAACAGAGTGCTCTGGCTTATTTCCAAATAGTTCCTTTTCCCCCTCCACTCCCAGAAACCCAAGGGTATTTTTCCCTGGTATTTACTGTGGAAATCTGGTTGAGCTTCTGGAGGTAAATCTCACAATATTGTGGGGGCCCCGCTGTGAAGGAGTCCCCCTGGAGTTTTCAACTCTTTGAGTTGTACACACTGAGCTCCGATGATTCGTAGATTACAGTTCAGGTTTCCTACCCCTGCTCTGGTTCCTCTGGCAGCCTCTGCTCGTGAATCTCGGCTCTGGTAAGCTACAAGTCCCTGTATTCACCTGTTGGTCTCTCAAGTCTTAGGGGTGCAGCAGTTTTCCCTGTGCCCTCCCCTTTCTTGTGGATCCAAGAAGAATTGTTGATTTTTTTTCAGTCTATTGACTTGTTATTTTTACTTGTTATTAGGATAGAGTGGTGATTTCCAAGCTCCTTACATGCAGAACCAAAAACCTACTTCTAGTTTTAAAGAGTAAATAACTATGTTATTGGTATTTCTTGAAATTTTAATTTGTGACGTGTGTTTTTATTTATTTCTATAGCTATAAAATTGGGAAATATATAGTGTACAGCAAATATCCTGATAAACCTTTCCTCAGTTGACCAAATAGATTATAGTTATTTTTCCAAAGCACCCAAAACTTTAGATTCTTTATGTAATGTGTGTATGTATATATGATTAAATGTTTACATGTTGCTGAACATACAGTTAAAAGATTATCTTTTAAATTATTTTCTTAATTTGTTACAAATATTTCCCTCTTTATCCAATATTTTAAATACTCCAATTCATTCTCTTTTCTATCTAGGTTGAAGATTGTAAAAATTTCTTTTAAGTGCAAACAGTTTTTTATTCAACTTAGAAAAGAACTGGTGAGTGTTGATCTAATTATTAATATAAATGAAATCTTAAGAAATGACTAGTCATTCATGACAACTTTTAGTGCAAGTAAAAGTGTTATTAATGCTGTTGCTAGCTGCCAACTGAGTTAAATAATTCACATTTTATGACACAGTGTATTTATTTCCCCAGTGTTTCTGTGGTTCTGATTTAAAGCTCTTCTAAATACCCAACTTGCTATCTCTTAAACTGAGAAACTGACCTCAATCGTGCTGTTCATTGTCAGTCCTTAGGGCCCATTCACATAGGTTGGTAACTGAACATTTTATATGTCCTTTTTCTTCTTTCTACTAAATCTACAGCACTTCCTTACATATATAAGTTCATTTCATTTCAGGGAACCTGAGTGTTTAGTTTTGTTTCTAGTTCATGAACGTGTAGTACATTTCCTCCTTGTCTTGGAGTGATAATGTCCGTTTTACTTACTAAATACAACACATTGAGTTATCATGGAGAGTACATTGTTGGAAAGAATTTCATGTTGTAATTGATTTTATCTGTTTCATCAAGTTAAACTAACCTTATCCTTTCACTTACATTATTTCTTAGAAATCTTGACAAATTAGTGCAGATTTCAAGATGAAGTGTATGTAAAATGTATTTGAAACCTTTGAAATGTATTTGAATCAGCTGCATTTTATTTAAGGATATTAATCTACTCAGTGACTATGATCATTTATGCTCACAAAATACAGAATTTTTTTTCAAGAGAGGTTTTATTGAAATAGAATAGTATACAGACAGTGAGTATAGTGCTTGATAAGTATATAAAATACAATGTCAATGTGTAGAACGTTACTACCATCCCAGAAACTGGTATTATTCCTAATGGACCTGATGCCCACTTTGCAGTCCTTAACCCTCCCAAAAGGTAAACATTATTCTCATTTGTATTATCATAGATTAGTTGGCTTATTTTTGAACTTTAAAAAATTAAACTATATAGAATGTTCTCTTTTTGTCTGCCTTTTTTCCCTTAACGTTGTGAAAATCATCCAAGTTGTTACACATAGCAGTAGTTTGTTCCATTGCTGTGTGGTATTCTACTGAAGGAATATACCATAAATTAGTTTTTCGTTCTTTTTTTTTTTTTTAATCCGAGGAAGATTAGCCCTGAGCCAACATCCACTGCCAGTCCTCCTCTTTTTGCTGCGGAAGACTGGCCCTGAGCTAAGATCTGTGCCCATCTTCCTCTATTTTATATGTAGGGACACCTAACACAGCATGGCTTGATAAGCAGCAAGTAGGTCCGCATCCGCTATCCAAATCGGCAAACCTTGGGCCACCAAAGCAGAGCACACGAACTTAACCACTGCTCCACCAGCAGGCCCCTTTTTATTCGTTCTTATGTTTGTGGACAGTTTGGCCATGTCCAGCTTGTGGCTATTATGACTAATACTGCTAATGACCATTCTTGTGCATGTTTTAGTAAATATTTAGAGGGATGAAACATGATAAATCTTACCTAGAAACTAGAGAAGAAATAAGTATTTTACTTTAATTATATTGGTAGAAGGTAGTGTAGAAGTCAACTTTTCTAATTTCTTCCCATTTTAGTACTATTCTTATTAGTAGTAATAATAATAGTTATATTATCGAACGTTTATTGAGGTCTTACCAAGTGCATGGTAATATACCAACCATTTTTATATCGTTTAATCCTCACAGCCATTCTCTGAGGTGGTGTATCATTAGGAATGTGTTTAGCTGCAGGTAACATCAGCAACAAAAGTCAACTAACAATTGATTAAAGACTACACAGACATACTCTGCATAATGTTGCTTTGTTAATGTTTTCTTTCTGAAACATCTCTATTTTTAAATACTCAAACTTAATAGACTACTTATATCTGAATACAACATTTTGTGTCTATTATTTACAAAATGTGTAGGGAAAAATTTTGTTCATTCCAAATACAATTGGTAGAATGTCAAAATCATATATAGGCTTTTTGAAGTATGGAAAGTCTCAAAAAGGGAGAAAATAAAATTTAAAAATGGGCAAAAGATCTGAACAGACATTTCTCTAAAGAAGATAGACATATGGCCAACAGGCACATGAAAGGATGTTCAGCATCATTAACTATCAGGGAAATGCAAATCATCATTAACTGTCAGGGAAATGCGAATCAAAACTACAATGAGATATCACCTCACTCCTATCAGAATGCCTTTAATTAACAAGACAAGAAACAAGTATTGAAGAGGATATAGAGAGAAGGGAACTCATATATTGCTGGTGGGATTTCAAGCTGGTGCAGCCACTATGGAAGACAGTATGGAGATTCCTCAAAAAATTAAGAATAGAACTACCATACGATCCAGCTATTCCACTGCTGGATATTTATCCAAAGAACATGAAAACACGAATGCATAAAGATAACACACACCACTATGTTCATTGCAGCATTATTCATGATAGCCAAGACTTGGAAGCAACCTAGGTGCCCATCAAGGGACGAATGGATAAAGATGTAATATATATACACCAAGGGAATACTACTCAGCCATAAGAAACAATGAAATCCGGCCATTTGTGACAACATGGGTGGACCTTGAGGGTATTGTGCTATATGAAATAAGTCAGAGGGAGAAAGTCAAATACTGTATGATCTCACTCATGAGTAGAAGATAAAAACAACAACAGTCACATAGAGATGGAAATTGGATTGGTGGTTACCAGAGAGGAAGTGGAGAGGGAGGAAGGTGAACAGGGTGATTAGGCACATTTGTGTGGTGATGGATTGTAATTAGTCAAAAAAAAAAAAAACTCAGTTAACCTTAAACAGAGGCATACAGGTGGGCCTCACGTTAGGCAATGGATGTCTTACTGAAAAATCAGTGTGAATCCTCTTGGAAAGACAGTAATAGCATCCAAAAAAGAAAAAAAAACAGGGCACAAAGTAAATAGTCTTATTGCCAAGCATAACATTTCCAACTACTACGTATTTAATTCAGCAATTTAAAAGAACATGGCATGGGGGCTGGCCCAGTGACATAGTAGTTAAGTTCCTGTGTTCTGCTTTGGCGTCCTGGAGTTCACCAGTTCAGATACCAGGCGTGGACCTAGCACCGCTCATCAAACCACGCTGCAGCAGCATCCCAGATAAAATAGAGGAAGATTAGTACAGATGTTAGCTCAGGGCCAATCTTGCTCACAAAAAAATAAATAAATAAAAGACACAGCATGAATCTAGTCCTCATCACCTATAGTGTAGTCTGATTCCAAATAGCACCCCTTAACCAACTTCCTAATGTCAAAATAGCATTTCTGCTAAGTTCCTTGGATGTCACTGCTTCCAAAGTAACTAACTCCTGAGGTCTCCTAAAAGCACAAGAAATTGCACCTCTGCAAAAAAAGAACTGCACACACAAAAGAGTTCTTCATAAAGCCTTCAACCCTGAGCCAGCCATTCAGCTTTAGCACACGTTATACAGAACGTGCTTTCTTTACCAGCTATACACCAGGCCACATGATCAGCCTGCAGGGCCACACCAGCAACCAGTAAACAGTTATTGTTTCTGGAAAGAATAAGGCTCAAATGTGGCCACCGCAGCTGCCCAGCCAGCCGCACCACAGGTGACACCAGGAGGCCGGCTCCTCACCCAGTGATTCTGTTACACAGCATGCGGGGCCTGGGTGCCAGCCAAGACTGGCAGTAGTAGCTCGAGTCCCTTTGCTTTCTGGAAGTTAAAGTCAGACCCTGTTGGTCACTTAAACCCCCTTTGTGGTTCAGGGAAAGAATCCCTCTCTCAGAACTCTTAACTTTGTTTGGAGACTCTGGTTAAAATTAAAGACTTCTAACCCGGATTTGAAAAAGTGAAACAGCTGTCCTGTTTATTAACCATAAATGACTCCGTATATCGGATCCTTTCCTCTGTTTTTTTTTTTTCTTTCTGCTGAATTAAGTTTTATTTGATGGAGAGTTCACTTAAAAGGTTAAGAGAGAGTAGAAAGCATGTATAGACTGTGAATGGAAAAACTGCTAAATCTTTCTCCAGAATATAACAAAGGAAGCCTCTTTCTAAAGATGAAAGTGCTCAGGCTGCCACCTCACAGCACAGCCAGCACCCAGCGTCAAAATCAGCGTCCCCAGTGGTCCCCAGACTCAACTAACCCAACTGTGCCCACCACCTGCACCCTCATGGAGACCAGCATCGCGTGGAGGGGCAGAGAGGTGGCAGGCTTGCACTCACATGAGAATTTAGTTGACGCTGACAATAGTGTGGCCTGGACGAGCGGCTGGTTGTGCATGATGGTCGCATAGCTCTGCACCCAGACCCAGCAACCATGCTTTGCCAGCAACCTGTAGTACTTGGTGGTTGCCTACCCCTTCACCAGCACTGATGGAGAGGCAGAAGGCAACTGGTGTGAATGAGCTCACTCTGGATCAGCCCCAAATGCAATCCCTGGGGGTAGGAGTGCAGGTCCCCTGTGAGCCCTAATAATCGTGCCAGACAGGATGAATTTATCCCAAAGTGAATTGATTGTCTTGTTAATTTGCTTCGAATCCTCTGGTCCCTCACCATTAGCAAGGGAGGAAACACTTAAATTGGAAGGATTCCCCAATACTGTTTTCTAACTGAGAAGGTGGGGTCTAGGCAGCTGAACTCCTTTGCTCATGTTCCCTTTCCCGAGAGATTTCAGCTCAAAGCAAAACTGTATGAAAAGCCAAGGGCGTCAATGCACATGAGCCAAGCGGGCTAGCTTCACTTTTTGTTTCCGTCTTTAGTGAGGTCTGCGTAGGGCGAAGCATATGAATAGGAGAATGAGACCCCTCCCAGGAGGATTCCGTCCAGAAACTCGCCCTCGCCTTGTGCGAGCTGCCTGCAGATGTTAGAGAAACAAGTTGGGGCCCAGGGTTGGAGCAGCCACCAGCAGGGCCTCAAATACCACCGTACTCAGAGGGTTCCCACCCATCCACAGGCTGTAGACTAAAGTCACGCCCCGCCCTGGGGTGATCCAGGATGCGCTGGAGTTGTCCCAGTGCTGAGCGTTGTGGCATCTTACACAGGTGGTGAGTGCAGCGCAGGTGGAAGTTGCTGTAACCGTGCACGTGGTGGTACAGAGTCTTCTCAATCAGGTCCTGAGGTTTGTACCCCATCAGCTCTGCCACTGTACGGAGAGAAATCCCTGGGGGATGAGCGCCAAGTGTGGCTGTGCCCCCTCCACCCCAGACAGCAATCTCAAACCTGGGTGCCCACCTTCACTTCACGGGGTATGAGGGACACAGAACGACATGACTTACATGCATCTTAGATTTTACTTCCACGTAGGAGCATTACTGCATTCATACTCTTTGTAAGACATTCTCTGTCATTTTGCATTGTTTATGGTATGTGGTATAACATGTGAACTGTATTTGTTAGTGCATAGCAAGCAGCTGTCAAACATAATTAGGAATTCTCTGGTGATTGAGAGGTGATATTTTAAGCATATTATCTTCTAACATAGTAGTTTAATACTTATACATGGCCATTTTACTGTATTTTAATTATGGAAAATATCTTCATGACCTTTTGACAGGCAAAGATTTAACAGACCATAGAAGGAAAATTAACCTTAAAATGTCAATAATTGCTCTATGTTAAAATTAAGAACTGTATTCATCAATAGACATCATTGAGTGAAAGAGCTCAGAATATGTTTATAATACACATGCACGTGCGCGCGCGCACACACACACCCCCCGCACATCCTTGGTTGTATATCTAACCCAATCCAAAAATATGCTACTGACTTGAACAGACACTTCAGAAATGAGAATATCCACATGGCCAGTAACATGAAAAGGTGTTGAACCTCATAAATCATCAAGAAAATACAAATTGTAACCAAAATGTGATACTTTTACACATCCACCAGAATAGTTTAATGAAAAGATTGCTAAACCAGTCATTGGAGAGCATGTAGAGCACACACTGCTGGTAGAAGGGAATACATATTGATCTAACCATCTTGGAACACTGTTGGCATTATCTACTAAAGGTGAACATGTGTGTATCTTATGATCCAACAGCAGAAATGTGCATCAGACAACATACAGGACATACATGGCAGCAGTATGTTTACATCCTCAAACTGGTAACATCAAATGTCTGTCAACAATAAATGGATAAATAAACTGTGGTATATTCATATGATAGAATACTATGTAGGATGAAAATGAGCGAATTAGTGCTTCACAACTATATAGATGAATATAGAAATATAATATTGAACACAAGAAGTCAAACCTAGAGACACATATGTATGATTCTTTGTATATAAAATTCAAAAACAAGCATAACCAATCTACGGTGATAAAAGTCAGACGAGTAATTACCTTTGGGGAGGTAGTCTTCTAGAAAGGGGAGAGAAAAGATACTCCAGAGGTGCTAGTAACAATATATTTCTTTTTCTGGTTGGAGGTTAAATGATTGCATTCATAATGTGAAAATCAGAGCTGTACACTATGACATGTATGCCTTGTGATACATAGTTTACTTCAATGAAACTGTTTATTTAAATAGTAACTTATGCCAGACTTTTAGAGAAAAATTAAAGAAATGCTTCTATCCTATTGCTCTATTTTTTTATTGAGATAAACATTGATTTATAATGTTATATAAACTTCATGTCTACATCATTATATTTTGATTTCTGTGTACACTACATCATGTTCACCACCCAAAGATTAATTACCATCTGTCACCGCACACGTGCCCTTTTATTCCTTTTGCCTTCCCTCCTCCCCTCTTCTGTATCTATGTTTGTTTGTTGTTGTTGTTTTTATCTTCCACTTATGAGTGAAATCATGTGGTATTGACTTTCTCCATCTGAGTAATTTCTATTGCTCCTTATTTTAAAATTTGAGTTTCATAAAGTGTTCAGAAGTGCTGAATATTCTTATTTACTTATTTGCGGTCTGCACAGATTTATAAATTTAGAGATATTGAAAGATGTGATAATCTTAAAGTTTAGTATATGGGCCAGGATTATATTTTGAAACAGAATTATAGCTACTGATTTTTTAAAACAGATGTATATCAGTTTCTAAACTTATTTCTAACTATGTTCTAAAGTAAAAGTTCCTACGAGATGTAATATTACTGACTAGAATATTTATCTGTAAAGAGTGAATTAAATGGAGCATTAGATCCTGACCTTTTCCTGGTATTCTCTGCATTTTGTCATTTATTACAGCATGAATCTAGAGAAACATTATTGGGATTTAATATGGTGAATTACAGAGCATGCAAAAATTTGTGGAAAGCATGTGTAGAACATCACACATTCTTTCGTTTGGACAGACCACTTCCACCTCAAAAGAATTTTTTTGCCCATTATTTTACATTAGGTTCAAAATTCCGGTATTGGTAAGTATTGCTTATGCATTAATGCTTTATTGTTGGATTTTTCCTCCGTTTAAAATAAGGGTCTAGTTTATTGAACCATGGAATCTTGGTTACTCATACATACCTACTAAGTCAAAAATCTCCCTGGAGTGTGGCCCCTTTGTCTCTGTTGGCAAAATGTTCTGTCGGTTCTTGTGATATAACTAGACTTGAGAAACCTCTTCCATTGACTATATTCCAGGTCATTAATTTCTAAAGCAAATCAACCATATTTAATTATTTACATTCTAGACATGTTATCATTTCCATTGGTGTCTTTGTTAAATATTTACAATAAAACTTTTCTTTGTTCTAAGAAACTTTGATTTGTAAAAACCAAGATCTCTTCTGCATGAGCTTACAGTTACGTTGCTTTTTTTGTGTATGAGTTGTCAAACCCTTTATTGTAAAGAGTTCAAAACAGCTATTGTGCAAAATCAGATTTGGTCATTGAACAATAACCCCAAGTTCCTTTTCCTAAAGTTGTCTTATTATTTATTCTTGATAGCTTTTATTTTCTCCTGAAGACAGCAGTCTTTGGGGGATAACTATAAATATGAAGAAGCTCTAATTAGTTTTGCCTATGGAATTCTTGAAAGACCCATGAAAACTAGTTTTTAAATGGAATCTGGTAAGAGTCACATAGAAAAAGCCATTCATGATCTTCTGGTAAAACAAGTGTTATTTATTTTTGTTTGTTTCTGCTTCACAAAATAAGATTTTCCATCTTCAATAAATAAAACCTTTTACCATTATTTGTTAGATTAACTCATGTTATATATTCATGAGGAAAATATTTAGATATGGCCCAGAAAAGATATATATTGTAAACCTCAAACATTTATAAATGCCCAGTTTGTAATCTCAGAAAAAAATTACAGCATAAAGCTTAGTACAGGATATTCTATTAAAAATGCATGCCCCACCCAAAGAAAAGTAGTAAAGGTAGCCCAAAAATTTCAGTAGCAACACTTAAATAGAATTAGGAAAATATTGACCACCAACAAAGCACAGCAGATTCTTAACGTGGTTCTTGTTTAACTCCCCTGTTACCTTCCTAAAAGCAATTTCGGGAAAAGTAAGGTGGTAGTACTTATGAATTTAAAGGTAAATAGAGTATTAGACCAATGGTGAAAGTCAAGGAAAAATCAAAAAGCTTTATCTATTGGTAATAAATCTCAGCAGGGACGGAAGAAATCTCCAATGAAAGAACAGTACAGACCATAACAGTATTCCCTCAGTAAACTTAATTCCTAACTAAGTGACCACCAGGGTTATATACAAGGGCTACACTTAATCAGAGCTCTTTCTTCCCTCTGTCTTTGAAAATATGACATACACATAAATATACACACACCATTTCACTTGGGCAACAAAGAAATTAATAGAATGTAGTTACCAGCCTTCAACTATAATTCAAACAGGTCTCAGATAGGATGAGAAAAAAAAAGGAATTTACCCAAACTATACCACAGCAAACAGAAAATCTAGTCATGAGGAGTATAAATAAAAAAGACGGTTAAAGAAACCAATTTGGGAGAAAATCACCACTGAAACAGAATGAAATTTCAACCATAGATAATAATAAAAACAAGCTCCAAGCTCAAGAACAATCTAATAAGAAAAAATATTGGTGGGGAGGGGAGCAACACCTGCCATTCAGGCTATTGGGGGCTGACAGATTGTACATTTTTAACAGCTTTATTAAGGTATAATTGACATGCAATAAACCACCATATTTAAAGTTTAAGATTTAATGTTTGGAGAGAGAGATACATCCATGAATACATCACCACAATCAAGATATCAAGCATATCTACCCCAAAAATCTCTCTCATACCCCTCTCTAACCCCTTTCTCCCATGCTGCTTTGTCCCCATGCAACCATTGGTCTGCTTTCTGTCTCTATAAATTGGTTTGAATTTTCTGGGATTTTATATCAATTGAAGCATATATATTATATATATATATATTCTTAGTGTGGCCTCTTTTCCTCAGCAAAGTTATTCTGAAATTCATCCATGTTGTTGCCTGTATTGATAGTTCATGTCTTTTTATTGTGGAATATAAATATACCATAATTTGTTTATCCATTCACTTTGTTATGGATATCAAGTGGGTTGTTGCCCAGTTTGTGTTGTTTCCAGGTTTGGGCTATTACAAATAAAGCTGCTGTGAACATTCATGTGGAAGTATTTGAATGGACGTTTGCTTTAATTTCCCTTCATTAAATACTTAGGAGTGGAGTGGCCAAATCATATGGTAGATGTATGTTTAACTTTGCAAGAAACTGCCAATCGTTCTTTCAAAGCAGTTTGTACCATTTTACGTACCCACCAGCAGTGTAGGAGAGTTCTGGTTCCATCACATTCTCATCAATGCCTGTCATTATCTTCGTTTTACTAGTGTCTTCTGAAGAGCACAATTTTGGTAAAGTTCAGTTTACCAATTTGTTCTTTTATGGATAAATCTTTGCCTAACCCAAGGTCACAAAGATTTATTCCTCTACTTTCTTCTGAGAGTTTTGTGGTTTTGGCTCTTAATTTGAGTCTGTGATCCCTTTGGAAATAATTTTTGTATATGCTGTGAAGTGTGGATTAAAATTCAGTTTTTTGCATATAGATATACAGTTATTCTAACACCATTTGTTGAAAAGATTACCCTTTCTTCACTGAGTTGCCTTTGCACCTTTGTTGGAAATCAAGTGTCTGTATTCGTGTAGACTTAATTGTGGACTTATAATAAGTCTTAAACTCCGGTAGTAGTCGTCCTCCAACTTTGTTCTTTTTTAAAGTTGTTTCGAATGTTATAAGGCCTTTTCATTTCCATCTGAATTTTAAAATTAGCTGATCAACTTATACAGGAGAGAATTCTAGGATTTTAATTGAGATTGTGCTGAAACTATAGATCAATGTCGGGAGAATTGACATCTTAAAAATACTGAGTTTTCTGGTAGTGTATCTTTTTATTTACTTAAGTCATCTTTTATTTCTCTCAGCAGTGTTTATAGTTTTCAGAGTACAGGTGTTTTACATTTTTCTTGAATTTATCCTTAATTATTTCATATTTTGATGCTATTATAAATGGCCTTTTTTCATTTTAATTTCAGATTGTCCATCGCTATTAGATAGAAATGCAATTGATTTTTTTATGTTGATCTTGTTTCCTGAAACTTTGCTCACCTCACTTATTCTAGGAGCTTTTTTGTAGCTTCCAGCAGAGTTTCTACCTAGAGAATAAAGACAATTGTAATTCTTCCTTTCTGTTCTGATTTTTTTCTTTTCCTTTTCCTATTGCCCCAGCTAGAACCTCCAGTACAGTGTTGAATAGTAGTGGTGAGAACAGATATCCTTGTCTTGTTCTTTATCTTAGGGGAGGGCATTCAGCCTTTCACTCTTAAGTATGATGTTAGTCGTAGGCTTTTCCTAGATGCCTATATCGTGCATGTTGAGGGAGTTCCTTCTATTTCTCAGTTGCTGGAAGTTTTTATTAGGTTAGAATATTGGTTTTTGTCAAATACTTTTTATGCAACTGTTGTAATGATTATATGGTTTTTCTTTTTGGTTTGTTTATATGAGGAATTACATTGACTGAGTTTCAAGTGTTAAACCACCCTGCATTCCTGGGATGAGCCCTACTTGGTCGTGATCTATTACTCTTTTTATGTATTATTTTATTTGATTTGTGAAAATCTTGTTTAGAATTTTTACATCTATGTTCATGAAGGATATTGCTCTGCAGTTTTCTTGTGATGTAATTGTTGGGTTTTGATATCAGGGTAGTTTAGGCCTCATTGAATGAGTTGGGAAGTATTCCCTCATTTTCAATTTTCTAGAAGAGTTTCTGCAGTAGTGGTTTTATTTCCTTTTGAATTTAATAGGATTTACGGATTAATCCATCTGGGGGAAAGGTTTTATTTATAGGAAGCTTTGAACAACATGTTCAAATTCTTTAATAGATATAAAGCAGTTCAGGTTTTCTCTGTCTTCCTGAGCAAGCTTTGGTAGTTACATTTTTTCAAGAAGTTTATCTGTTTTGTCTAAGTTGTTGAATTTTTTGGCATAAAGTTTATAATGTTTCCTTATTATCTTTTTAATATCTCTAGAATCTCTAGTAATGTCATTTCTCTCATTGTTGATATTAGTAACTTGTGATTTCTCTCTTTTTTCCCTGACCAGCCTTGAGCTAAAGGCTTATCAGTTTGCATTATATATTTTCAAATTCTGTGAATATCAAATAAAATTTTTCTTCAGACTTATATATAGCTTATGGGCCACCTTTGTCATATACTAAGTCTTAAAGAAAAAAAAGTGACCAAAAGCTATTAAACTTAGCCAAGTTGCCTTTCAAGTCTAAAGTCGATTGATAGACATAATTAAATATACAAAACCTCAGGGAATATAGCATCCGTGAGCTCATCTTGAAAAAAATCTTTTAATAGTAAAATTAAGCCATTCAAGGGATAAATCAAAATGACTCAAGAAGAATTTCAGTAAAAGCAAATCCTTTCAATATAGAACTAATCCTTGACAATGTGAGAAGTATGATTATAGAATAGAATTAAAATGGTATAAACTTTGACAAAGTAAAAGTAATAATATAACTAAGGAAAGAAGAGGAAAGAAGGGACTAGTGGAAGTAGGAGATTCCACATTAACAAAAATGAAAACATTAATAACCAACTCCTTAAGGTTTTCCTAATGTTTTCTCTCTCTCTCTCTTTTTTTTTTTAATGAATGGTGGTCTTTTTCTTTTAGTTCAGGGAAAATCAGTATAGTGTCGTTTTCATTAAAAGTGGCATATGTAGCATAATCACATTGTAATAGAATTATGTCTATATTTGGAGCCTTTTCTATGTGTATGTAGTTTCAGAATGATTTTTACCTGCTCATATGGAGATTATATCTTAGGGGTTAGACTCCTACTAAATTTGGGGTTTTTTTCCCCTCTTTTTGTTATGCTTTTCTATCTTGCTTGAATTCTTTATAATAAGCTTATATGTATTTTTTTACCAGTTGGTATTTTCTCATTATTCTAAAGATAAGTATCTTCCTGTCAGAATTTAGTGTTCTTAGGTTATGGTACAGTTTTGCATTTTGTTCTAATAACAATACTAAACCCCTGAAGAATAATATTATAGATAATATGAAATACAAACTTTTAATTACTCCCTCATATTTCAATTTTATCTTTATATTTTTATTATGAAATTCAACTTATTAATCCAACCGTTTGAGTCCTCTTCACTGGAAAATTAATGCATCAGTCAGGGAAATAGAAAGCCCCTTTGATTTTTCAAATAAAAGCAATTTAATTGAGGGAATTGGTTAAACAGATGTTAGAAAGGCTGGAAAAGCAAAAGGAGAAGTAGAGTTTTGGAGAAGCAAACAGGAAGAATGGGTAATGCTTAAGAATCAGAAGCTTGTATTCCTTCTGGGCTGGAGTCCGCAAGCCTAGACCTGCCACTGCATTATGTTACAGCCACTGTCACTTCAGTTCTGGATCTGCTTTGATCAGGGATGGTACCGTCTATAAGGTCCTGTTTCTCCCTGTGTCCTGGCCCCACTATTGTTATAGCAGCTAGCAGCATCTGTCAGTCTCCTGCTTTTGACTTGCTCTGCTTTCTGATCTCCCACCAGAAAAAATACAGAACCTAGCAGAGAGTCAACTTGCAAAGGAACCTAGAAGATAGAGTTTGTTGACTCACAGCCTCCTACAAAACTTAGCAGAGCACAGAAGGACAGGATTGAGACCTATGACAGCTCAACTAACATTAAATTAAATTAGTGTATATAAGTAAACCATATATGTTTATAGTTTTGAAGTTTTGTCTTTGTAGTCCTTGAGAACTTTAAAAACATATCCAAAGCACTTTTTAATAATCAAAATGATTAATAATTTTGTAAGTGAAGTAGTAATGGCAGCATGTCAGATGTTTATTTGGACACGGTCCTATCCCTAATGGTATGCATTAAATAAATAGGTTTTTTCTCCTCAGAATAAGCAATGGTTATGAATATTACAACTATTGTAATACTTAAAATGTAATATTATTTAGACTGAGATATGGAATGCAGAATATCAAAGAATTTGTTACTGTCTCTACCAACCACCTCATACACACACTTGTATTATCTCTGTTCCAAAACATCCAGGCGATTAAAGTCATTGTTCTAATGTGGAAATACAAAACAGTGGTGAACCTTAATTTGTTACCTTGTTCATAATTGCAAGTATAGTTTATCCTTCTTAGAGGAAATATATTTTCTTAAGAAACTTCAAGTTGGGTAAGTTTAAAAATCATGGTAATGTTTCTGACTTTTCCATTGAAACTTCAACAGACATGCTGTATTCACATTTATCTATACTTTTCCATAGAAGATGGTCTTAAAATTGCTTGCTTAGCTTTAGAAACCTATATTTGGCTGCTTTTATATGTATTAGATATCTACATATGTAAGTGGTTGTGTTTGATATACTAGATATTTATGTTCATCCACCCTTAAATAATGTGACATGTCAAGTAACCAATTATCTGAGAACCAAGTTTTTATTAACAAATTTGGTCTGAACACATTGGTGTACCACGGAGGAGGATCAGTTCCCGTGCATAAACAATGTGCTTGCTAGACAAATCAGCTTCAAGACAAATTCCCTATAGTGCCCAACTCACAACCATATTTCTGTTCTTAGTTCCTTCCTATATACAAAAATCCGGAGTTGCCTGTGTCTGGACATGGAAGGATTTGAGGATGTAACCAGTCTTCATATCTATGATCATTACCAATAGACAAGGAAGAAAATCTTGCCCAAGGAAAGAACAGTTCTTCAAGATCAAGATGTTTCGGGCCCTTCCTAAGGAACAGTAGAGACACTAGCTAAACCACAGGCCTATAGAGTAAGGGCAGGGCTTAGATGAGCTGGGACATAGCAACCTATCTCTGAGTCTAGAGGGAATGCCTTTCCAGGGCTTAGCAGAGAAGAATTCCTCTCATGCAAAATTATTTCTCATACTCACTCTCAAATAAAGAAGTATCTGAAAATGAAGTGTCTATGGAACACATCTTTGTTCATAAATGGAAGAACTGTAATTAAGCTTCAGCCATTCAGGTAGAATTGGAATGTAGTCCAGTCTTTCTTTCTTAACTTCTTCTCCCTTTTCTCTGCTAAAAAATTTTGTCTCTTATGAAATTGTAATATAATCATGTTGTGTATAGTCATTTTATCTTATAATTTTCTTTAAGATTTTATTATTGTGCATATTCATGTATTTCAGTGGGAGAACTGAAGTCCAGTCAGTTCAGTATGGCAAAGAAAAGGCAAATAAAGACAGGGTATTTGCAAGGTAAGCCACTTCTATTTCAGTATTTGAATTTTTTTTAACAGAAAAAATTATTAAAACTCTTTTTCCAGACACGATTACAGAATCATCACCTGATCCTTTCTTTAGTTAAACTATAAATTATGTTGAGGGGATAATGAAATAGTTTGTCTAATTTATTCTTTTTTTTTTTTTGCATGAGTTAAATTAACCTTGTGCCAAGCTTTGTAGCTCTGTAGGCTGAATCAAATATTATATTATTAATACCGCATTTTGTTGGAAGCTTTGTTTCCCTTTTTTAATATTTTTCAGAAAAATAATGATTCTTTTCGTACATTATCCAGCCCGTTTCCGTATCATATTGTTAAGAAGTAAGTTGGTTTTTATTTGGGTGCCATTTAGTTATCTTCATTTTTTTACAATCTGTTGTAGCCAGTTTGCTTTTTAACAAGTGAAATGACATGATCAGATTTATGTTTTAGAAAATAATTTTATGGGCAAGGATAAAGAATGGATTAGAAGTAAAGACTGGGTACTCAGAGACCAGTCAGAAGGTTACTGCAGTAATCCAAGTGGAAATAATGAAGGCCTGATCTAAAACATTGGCAATGAAATGGAGAATACGGAACAAATTTGGGGAACATTTTGTAGGTAGAACTAGCAGAAGTTGTTGACCAATTGGATGGAAGTGTTACAGACAGTAGTATCTGGAAATACTGTCAGATTTGAGTGACATAAAATAGACGGGATACAGTAGAAAGAACAAATTTGTAATGGAAAAAGGAGTTAAATTGGCACAGGTCTAGTTTGAGATGCCTGAGCAACACTCTAACAGAATTATCTAATAGATTATTAAATATTCAGATGTAGAGCTCTGAAGGAGGAAGAATGACCAAATCGGTGGCAGCAAATATTTATTGAAGACCTACTCTGCTGAGCATTGTTTCAGGCCCTAGGAATACAATGAAGAACAAGATAGACATCTTGGCCCCGTGGAGCTTAAATTCTAAGTGATGCCACAGATATCTAATATAAGTAAAGGATTGAGCCATGTGTCAGGAAGAGTAGACTGATAATAGACCAAAGCGAGCAAGAATGGTAGAGTTGATGGTTGGGGAGGTAGGCAGCAGCCAGAACTTCTATGACCTTAAGTTAGAATTGGTTAAGGACTTTGGGTTTTAAGTGGAAGCCAGTGGGGGCTAAAAGCATGAAAGGGATATAAACTCATGCATTTTTAAAAATCTGGTAGAGTTCTTATATTTTAGAGTGATAAACTGAAGTATTTACAAATATCATATGATTTCTAGGATTTGCTTCAAAGTAATTGGGGTGAGAGGGTTAGTAAGTGGTAGAGATGAAACAAGATTGACCATGAAGATAATTGTTGAACTTGGGTCCTGAGTACGCAGAGTTTATTAAACTATTCTCTCTGCTTTATTTATGTTTAAAATGTTCCATAATAAAAATATGGGGGTTGGGGGAAATTACTCTGGCTACTGTGATAGGATCAACTGTACGGGGATGTGAGTGGAAAGAGGTTGACCAGATCTAATGTAATGTAATAGTGGCTAACATTTGTTTTGTACTTCTCTTTGCCAGGCAATTTTAGTATATTAGCTCACAATCACTATGACTCAATGAGGTAAATTCCATTACAGATGAGAAAACTAAGCACAGCAAGTTTGAATAACTTGCCTGAGATTGTATAGATAGTAAGGGATGTAAGCAAGATTCTAACCTAGGCATTCCAGGTCCTTACCCACACTTTTAACCTCTGCAGAGCAGTTTTTGCTATGAGATAGGTGAATGTTGACTCCTTTCCTGTCTCGGAAATGTGAGAGATGGTCTTGTTTTTTGTCTGTCTCCCTCAGCAGAGTGTAAGCTCTATGAGGGCAGTTGTGTCTGCTTGGTTCACTGCCATAGCTCCAGCTCTTTTAATCTCTCTGACGTGGTAGATGTTTTTTAAATTCAGTAAAAATGGCTTGGAGAGGGCCTGGCCCCGTGGCCGAGCAGTTAAGTTCGCGCGCTCTGCTGCAGGTGGCCCAGTGTTTCATTGGTTCAAATCCTGGGCACGCACATGGCACTGCTCATCAAACCACGCTGAGGCAGCGTCCCACATGCCACGACAAGAAGGACCCACAACAAAGAATACACAACTATGTACCAGGGGGCTTTGGGGAGAAAAAGGAAAAAACTAAAATCTTTATAAAAAAAAAAAATGGCTTGGAGAGGATAAGTCCTTAAAGTAAAGAGTACATATGTTTGGCATCTACGTTTATGATGGATATAGTGTCTATTCTCTGTTAAATATAAATCGGTGGATAGGTTATTTCAGAAGGGAGGAAAAAAGACAGAACACAGAGATGCCTACCCTAATAGACACAGCTACTGAAATTAATTCAGAATCCTCCCTTTCACAATCTTAGATAGCCTTGATTCCAGTTAGAAAGCACTAAGCACTTCTTATCAACTTCATTGCTGTAATTTAAAATATATTTGTTCTAGTTTTTAGTACTATAACTTAATTTCATCACTTCTTTCAGACTTTTTCATATCAAAATAAATATTTTTCTGATTCTTTGCTGTTAAAACTACACCATAACAAAATACTTAACACCTTTTTCTTCTTTTCGTAACAGCAAACTTAACTTTTTTCTTGCTTGATATAATATTGAATTGATTTGATAATTAGTTATCTTGTAGTATGATGTCTTAATGTGAATACCAAATCATAGGTGCATTTGTATATTAATGTTAATATCATGCAAATGACTTTCTTTATAAGTGTTAATGTTTTAGCATTTTGATCATATCAAATTTTGGGAAATATACAAATATACCTGCATCTTAGTTCTTCGTTTTGTATATGCATTATTAAAATGTGAAATTGTTTTTTGTTTTGTTTTGTTTTTGTGGCAAGGGGTAGATCTTTATTTAAGGAAAGAATGTTCAGGTGGCAGGTGGGAGAAGAGACACTCCAGAAAGTATGGGTGGCTCTGCCAGCCCCCAGGGGCCCACTGCCTACATCTCTATGGACCTGAAATTATTTAACAGGCTCTTTTATAAAACAAACATGCATTATTCAGTGACTACTAGAGCTAAAATTCCAATATGGTAAGCCCCAAATAACTGCCTTGTTTCTTTTGTTATGCTGGTATTGTATGAATCCTCCTTGAACTAAGTCATCAGCTGTGACAAAGTTTTAATAGGACTGTTTTAATGATCCTGTTAGCTGTGAAATACTAAGCTTTTCTGGGGTTGTTTTTTATAATATATCAGAATCTTATTGTGATGACCTGATGCGTATCTACCAAAATACTCTATAATAAAGATTTTAGCAATTATTGAATTAAGTTATTCTGTTAAAGTAGTAGAGAATTCCACAGTTCTTGTCCACTTGGAATTTTAGTTGGCAGTATAAATAGAAAGAAAAGACTTCTTGAACTTTTCATGTGAGGTCTTTTTTCCCAGCAGTAATAAATAAGTTAATTTACTTTATTTTTCTGATATGTCAACTCTTTGAATTGCTTTCATACTTTTTCAGTTGCCATATAATATCTAAGAGAAAGCAAAAGAATGTTCCCATGCAACAGAAAAATAAGGTACCATGGTCAGAAAATAAATTTACCACATTGCAGACACACTGATGAAGTGTGGTATTTTTTTCTCTGAAATTTCCACACTCAACAGGAAACATAGACAGCAAGCTTGAGTGGGTGGGTCTCTGAGGTTAAAACTGTTAATATAATAAAGTACCTAAAATTTAGTTTTAAATGCAAAGCATTTCCAACCTGTTTAGTTTATTAACAACAGTAAAGTGTTCTGACGCTTTATACTAGGTGAGTATGACTTTATTTTTTCCTCCTTCAAATGACTTTTTCCCTCTCTTAAAAAATGAAAGTAGTTGGTCTCCTGGCTGTGGTTAGTGAACTCTTACAGTTTACATTTAGTAGTCTAAATATAAGAGAAAGAATAGTCTATTAACATTAAGAATTAGTGTTAATAGAAGAGCCATACTAAGGTTTCTTTTAATAAGCTTCATTTAAAAAATCTAATGCCTGAGGTAATATACTTTATTTTCATTTTATTGTGACTGATTAGAATATTTGCACGGCCGTGTGAGGGAGCTGGATTAAATGGTGTCCTGAGTTGTCTTCAATTCAGAAAATCCTGCAGTTTAAACTCAGGATAATAGAAAATGTTCATGCTTAAATTACTCTGAATTCACTTATGAAAAATGAAATCTGAATCGATGCCTTTTTTCCTTAATTGATAACATTGTAACTCTTTTAGAAAATATTGAATGTTCTTAAATTAAGGAGATGTCACTGGGCCAAACTGTAAAGGTTTTGGCTATGAATACCTGAAATGATAGGGCGCTTGTGTGATTTCGATTCATAAATAATTTAAGTTACTTGTGGTTTAGTAAAATTAATAGACTAAATTGCACTGAAAATTTAGATACTCATAAATCATAAAATTCAGGAGGTAGGGAAGGACCTTAGGATCATACATTGTACTAGTAGATTTAGATATTTAGATGTTGAAACTTAAAGTCATTTGTCTAATGGAAGATCAAAACTACGATTCAGGGTTCCTACTCATCATTATTTTAATGCTTCCCACTATGTACATAAATTCTATGGAGTACTCTTGGTCATTGTTACCACGCTTTTTAGTTCAGTCTGTTCCTATATGCTTCAGTGAATTTATTACTGAAATGTGACCACGCTTTTTAGTTCAGTCTATTCCTATATGCTTCAGTGAATTTATTACTGAAATATGGAACTGTCAATTTACAAGATGAGTTATTGTGTATTTTTATATAAATAGTTTAATTCATTATATTACCTTCCGTGTTACTCTGCATGTCAAAAAGCTAAGCATTCAAATAGATGTCATATATTTTCCATGAATTTTGACCACTATCTGAATTTATATATAAAAAAGACTTTAGTTGTTGACGCACCTAAAATTCTGAGGGTTTCTGATCTCTGCAAAGATCAATATCTTTTCTGAAAAGATCACTTAGTTCTCTTCTTTATCCCTATGATAGCTGACAGTATGTAGATAGATAATAAAAGATTCTTCTACCCCCCCCCCCCCCACCAAAAGACAGAATAGTTAACCTCCCAAATGTCTTTTTTTTAAAGAAAAGCAATCCACTGGCTTACTATATATAAAAAGGAAAAAATTATAAATAAAATGTCATATAAATAATTATCATTTTTTCCCTGTCCTCATTGAGGCAGAGGATCAGAGTTTAGATGTAAGGACATTCAGGAGATAATATGCTAGAAATTGTTTGATACATCCCAAGATAAGCTAGAATTTGAGAAACTCTGGAATAGGAGTAGGCAGTATCTATAATGCTGATAATACCTGAGAAAACTTTTGTTAACTAACTGCTCCCTTGCTTTTTTTCTTTCTCCTTCCTTTTCTTGTTTCTTTTCTTTTTCTCTTCTTTCCTATTCTCTCTTTCACTTTGCCTATCCTATCTTTCCTTCCTTCTTCATATAAAGCAAATTTATTTTCTTAGGAAATTATTTTGTAAATAGCCTCCAAATGCATTAACAGTAAACTCTTTATGTTTATCCATCTAGAATATGATCTATTAAGACAAATTCTAAGATTTGGTTCCTAGTTTGGGGTATGGAAATAAAATTTTTATGTGTTAAATTATTTCTACAGATCTCCAAGTAAGCCCTTGGCACGGAAGTTAATGGATTGGGAAGTAGTAAGCAGAAATTCAATATCTGATGACAGGTTAGAAACACAAAGCCTTCCGTCGCGATCTCCACCTGGAACTCCTAATCAGTAAGTACAGTCTAACATCAGGTATACATTTTGCTAATTTCTAAATTATTTGCTATATATTTCCATTGCCTGAAGATCAAAATACGTAAATCTTTATATTTAAATCTTTTGGTCAAACATGGTTTTTGTTGCTCCAGAGCATTATTTCCTCTTAGTGTGCAGCTCATTGCATAAGTGGTATGGAATGGCCTCAGCGAATGAGGGACTAGAGCATTGAACAAGGATGCTCACTTTCCTACAGAGTTGACTTTCTGACAGTAAGGATCCCTAGCCAATAAGTCAATTAATCAAGATCTATTCATAGACTTAAATCTGGGAATATGATTGTTGCTGGTATATTCCTTTTACATGTAGATCTCCAGTAGAATTTCTAGGGGAGTATAGATTGTTGAAAATGCTAAGTGATTGTGATTCTCTTACTTAAGCTTCTACCCCAACCCACTGCTCTACCACTCTCTGTGGTCTAGAAAAATGGACTTCCAATGTCATTTCCCACAAGTTTAGCCAAAGCTATGCTGAGAAGCACTGTGTTATACACCACTTACTGTGTATGTACTTCATTCTAGCATTTTTCACAAAAACTGTGTGCTTTGGTGTAATTATAATAAGATAATAAACTTGTACTAGCCAATGATGTTATCTTAATTTTATAATGTTAACAAATGTGTTGTATGTAATATATGTAAGTAATTAGGATAATGGTAAACAAATGTATGTCGGCATTTTGACAGACCTTGTTAACCCAAAAGATTGAAACACAAAATATTTGAATTTTGATATGGAATATAATATTTGAAGAAGTCTTCCTTTAGAAATATTTTATACACATTAATATCCAATAAATGTGCTCTAAATTCTAAAAATTATGTCACTGGTGTGCGTTTGTCAGCCCAAGAATAAAGTTCTACCATATTGGAAGTAAAGAGTATACATAAATGCTTTGGTTCACAAAATGTTACCTAATAACACCTAGGTTTCTTCCTTACTACTAAAAAAAAATAGACTCAAAAGTTTCTATCTTGCTAATTGGAAATTGATAAATCATCTTTCTTTATAAAAGACTGCATACATTCAAAGGTTAATCCGCTTGTTTGAAGAAAATCCAGAACCTTCTTTTTCTGGTCCCTTTTCTAGCCAGCCATTTCTCCATTTGATACCAGTACCACTAAACAATTATAGCAAGTCATAGAAGACACAAGAAATTTAAGCCAGTTGACTGAATTAATTAATTAGCAGTAGTCCTGATTAAATTTTCTGGTTAATGAAACAATTTTAAGTATGATCTGAAAAAAATTGTTTTGTTCTAAATTCTAAAGAGAAAATACTGTGTGGTAGCTAAGAACATTGGCCCTGGAGTCACTGTATGTTTGGACTTTGAGCAGGTCAGTCAATCTCTTTGTCCCATTTTCCTCATCTACAAAATTACATTTATATTCACAGTGTCTTTCTTGTAGTGTTGTGAAGGTTAAATGAGGTGATATATGTAAACTGCTCAGAACAATGCCTGGCACATAAGTGCTCAGATGTTAGCTGTCATAATTAATAATAGTAATGACAATAATAATTCATGTAACTTATGAGGAGGGAAATGTGTTATTCAGTATTTATTCCTAAGATTTGAAGAAAGTCCTATAAATGGAAACTTTTATAAGGATCAAAAAATAATTCAGACCAGAAGCTATTACTGAATCATTTATTCTATTCCTTTATTTTATAAATGCTGATTAAGACACAAAGTTGTCCTGACTAAAACCTAGAAACAGTAAGTTTGGTAGAGATAACAGACGATCGAATAGGTAAAATCCCTGTGGCTGATTGTTGACTGTAGCTCAGATCTCTAACTTCCTATTCTGTGTTCTTTCTGTTTACACCACACTGTGAAGACAGTGTGTCAGAGACTCTGCTTAGTCAACGTGATTAGTCTTAAAAACACTCGCCCACTTTCTAATGCAATCATATAATTAAGAAACTGGAGAAAATTGAATTAAAGCGTATTTTCACTCAGTTTTTCTTCCTCTTCATGTAGTCGGAATTCTGCATTCACTCAAGAGGGAACCCGGTTACGACCGTCTTCAGTTGGTCATTTGGTAGACCATGTGGTTCATGCTTCCCCAAGCGAAGTATTTGTGAATCACAGATCTCCATCTTCAACGCAAGCTAATAGTATCGTTCTGGAATCGTCACCGTAAGACCTTTTCTCATTTAGCTTGCTTCTTATAAATAATAATGCCCGAAATTGTTTCATTTGAAATAATCTGACAAATTAGGGGATTTGATACAAAATTTTATTTATGCAAGATTTTTAAAATTTAAATATTTGTAAATGTGCTTATTTGGCCCTGAGAGTTCCGGGTGCTTTCCCCCAGCACCCCTCCCCCCCAACAAATCACTGTTATTATTTTGTTGACTCAGTATGTTCTTGAACTTTTTGTGCGTACATTTAAATATTTCTGCAGATACTGTAGCACTGCAGTCAGGCAGTAAGGTAGTGAAAGGTAGAATTTTCTTAAAATTTTTCAGGAAGGGAACCAAAGGGATGAATAGGCAGGGTTGGGAAAATTGAGTAGCAATGGAGAACTAAGTAAGATGACCATTACACTGAAAATGTTACAGAAAGTTTGCATGCATCATTTCTAAAATTCATTCCTATCTCATATTGCAAACTGATACGTAAATTCAACTTAATAATTCAGTATTTGTACCCCATGAATTAATGCACAACATGCTTACCCTCACATTAATATGCAATATCTTGATTTATTGGTTTATATAATGCAGTTAGTTCATGTGCAAGTAAAAATACAGTGCAAGAATTAGAAAAAAAGTAAAAGACAGGATACACAGATGGGAAAAAAATTAATTAGTTGTTAAGGAAAAAGGTGTATAAAATATAATGAATGTGAGCAGGGTTAAAGAAAGGGTAGGTCTGAGAGTGATGGATGGAAGAGTAGATGGAGTAATCAGCCCAGCAGTTAGTTGTAGGTGCTCCGGGAAATGTCACAAGCTACATAAGAGCCATGGTTGTCCTCACTGTAGGCCCAACCAGGGAAGGGTAGCTGAGCTATTAAGATGAGTGGAAGCTTAGTCTTGGTAACATATCTTGGTAAAACATTTTGATTGTGTGTATATATTAAAAAGAATGTGACACCTGTGGAAAATGAGTTGACAGGAGATAGGATTGATGGAAATTTAATATTTTATTACTTTAAAAATTATAATTCTAGGGGCCAGCCCTGTGGCCAAGTGGTTAAGTTCGCACCCTCTACTTCGGTGGCCCAGGGTTCTGCCAGTTCAGATCCTGGGCATGGACATGGCACCATTCATCAGGCCACGCTGAGGCGGCATCCCACATGCCACAACTAGAAGGACCCACAACTAAAATATAAAACTATATACTGGGGAGATTTGGGAAGAAAAAGCCAAAAAACAAAAAAGTTGACATCAGGTTCCACTCTTTAAAAAAAAAAATTAGCTCCCTGAAGACAGGGCCTTTAATTTTTGGGGGGGAAGATTAGCCCTGAGCTAACATGTGCTGCCAATTCTCCTCTTTTTGCTGAGGAAGACTGGCCCTGAGCTCACATCCATGCCCATCTTCCTCTACTTTATATGTGGGACGCCTACCACAGCATGGCGTGCCAAGCAGTGCCATGTCTGCACCCGGGATCCAACCAGCGAACCCTGGGCTGCCAAAGCAGAACATGCACACTTAACCACTGTACCACTGGGCCGGCCCCTGAAGACAAAGCCTTTAAAAAAAGAAAAAATTAGAATTCTAAACTTTTTGTTTCATTTTTTAATAATCATGTATTTTCTAATTCTGAAACCTTAAAAAGTAGAGTAATTAAGAATATGATTGAAATGTTAATTGATTGAATTTAAAAATGACATAGTTTCTGCACATAAAAATAAACCATGTATTGGAATCTCAAAAGCCTATCTTATACAGAATAAAACAGTCTTAACTCCCGGGGCCTAACCAAGTTATCTTAATCTATTTCTCAAGGGCCCTTTTCATAGAGAGACACACATACACATACACATACCATTGAGTATTTCCATATGTAAATTTTACAGATTCACAAACCCAAAAAATCACTTACCTCCTTGAAATACCTGTGTTCTGATTTCCTTACCTGAAGTGGAGAAGCAAGTCCAGGATAGATGGGAACCAAGCAGTGTTTGCTCCCCCTCCCAGATCCCCAAGAACTTCAGAAGCTTGGGGGTTTCTCCTTAGACGTGTGTTTTATGAGGCTTACATGTTTGTATTCAGTTTCGAATATAGCACTGTGTTTGAAATTCAGCCAGTTTTAACCTTAAGAATAGTGAGAGAGATCTGAAAAGACAAACTTAATGGTAAACTAACTTCCATTCGTTGTTTACAACTGGCTTTTTCATAAATTATCTCACTGTTCTATTCCGGAGAACTCAGTGAAATAGAAAAGATACATAATCCCTGTTTTGTGATGAGAAAGCCACACTTACAGTACTTTGTCCCAATTTGCAGAACTAAAACAGGTCTTCCTTACCTGAGCCAGCCATCAGAACTTTGTGTCCTGGACAAGGCTTTGTTGATTGATTGATTTTGCAATTTAGAGAAAGTATTTTGCAACATAGAATCCATAGACTTTACTTCTACGCTGACCAAATGTGAAAGGAATTCAAACAATATGTTGAATTAAGCGCAGAGCATTTCAACACATATTGAAATAGATCTTGAGATCATCTTGCCAGTTCCCTGTTTTTTGAGTGAGGAGAGGGGCTTTAAGGTGAAACCTGAGTTGTGACTCCAATCACTGGGTAAGGTCGCCTGCTTCTGAAGGAGAAAACGCTGCTAAATCGCAGATGTGTTTATTGTGGAAACAAATAAGATGGTTGTTTGTACTGCTCAGAATAAAGTTACCATTTTTGGCAGGGGTAATTGAAAGCACAGTCTACCATTTCCTTCATTTCTTTAAATGCTTCTTGGAAAACTAGACTGCTTGTGATTTTCTAAGGTAAAGAATAGCCCTAAATTAATTTTAAAACACTTAACAGGTGTTTATTTTAATAAATTCGTACTACAAATGTTAATACGCTCTTACTAATATGTAACAGGGACACTTGGTATTTCTACCGAATAATCACAACTTTTGTATAGACCTGGAAATGTTTAAAACAATGTTTATTTAGCATTTTATAAATGGCAAAATTTATAGTGATGAAGATCTGTCGTTCTTACTGTGGTGTTTACCATGTGCCTGTGGTAAAGAAAAGGAACATAAAAGCCCAAGCGTGTGAGTTGGGTGGTTGAGATTTTATTTTTCATTATGATGCAGATTGCTAAAGGCAGCAGCAGAGGCTACTCTGACTGCAGAACAGGCTGCTTTCACTGCTGTTGTTGAGTCATTCACGAGGAAATCTAAAGCTGACTGAACTGAAGTGAATCAGGAAAGTGCCCACCTGACTGGCTTGACAGTTTTAACACATCTTTTGCTACTATGTTATAGTATATTGCTCTGTTAAGAGCAAAATGCTCTTAAGCGTAACATTTTCATTATTTGCTCTTCCCTTAACGTTTTCCAAAACGTCTAAAGTTTAAGATAAGCAAATTATTTGTGGTTAAAAAAAAAAAACGAATATGAAAATTGGGCATTGAAATGTCTTTAGAAGTATATTCCTATCTCCCCTTTCTCTTTTTTAACATCCAAAAGTTAACACAGGTAGTAATTTGTCCACAGAATTTTTTATGTAGGTAAATTTTGAACAGTATGTGTTTTGAGCCCTGGTTCCCAACTGTCCCCATTTGGATCATTTTAGGCAAATTATTAAATATATTAAAATTATTGAGTTAGAAATGTGTTGTCAAAGTAAATATGGATATTGTTAGAGCCCTGATCCCTACTGATCTTGCATTCTTTTCATTTAAGTAGTTTCTATTAGAATTTAAAATATAGCAGTATTACCACTTGTAACCAAAGTAGAAGAACAGAAAATAGTTGTGTTCAAGATATGCTCCGATAAGTTATGTTGAGGCTTCAGATCCCGGCAGGTAGAAGAGTTGCTTAGCTTTGTCCATTTTATAAATTGGCTTCTGAGAAGCATTTCATTTGAAGAAAAAAGTCTGCTACTACAGAAAGTTTGGAAACCCCTGATTAAAATAACTTTGCTCCTGCTTTTTGCAGTTATTTCTTGAGCTGCAACTATAAGATATGTTAAGGGCACAATCTCTGCAATCAGACTAGGTTTAAAACTTGGTTCTATCACTTCTCATTGTGTGACCTTGAGTGAGTTGTTTTATCTCTGCAAGCCTCGATTTCCTCACGTGTAAAAACAGGATGATAATATCTACCTCATAGGATTGCTGTGAGCATGTAATGAGATGCATAGTTCAGCAGAAGAAAAAGTGCTTAGTCGATGTTAACTATAATAATTATGTAACTTCTTTCAGTTAATTTTTTGGGATATATACTGGCAGCTTTTAAGGATATTATCAACCATTCATCTTTCTGCATGTTTGAAATATGGATGTCTGGCTGAACACAATGAGAAATTCCTCAAATTCTCAATTTTTCCTTAGGTCCCTAATCACGAGAGACTCTATGCAGACTTTATAATCCTCAAATATTAAATCCATTCTCCTGAGCCATTCTTTCCTGGACTGTCCCATCCTAGTCTCATCTAATGAGTAACCACAGCTTTGTCCATACCTCATCAATTCCTTTTGCTTAGTCCTCAAGGATTTGCCTTCCCTCTGCCCTTCTGAGCTACTGACACTGATAACTTCATCAAGACACAGCTTAACCCAATTCCCCTGCTAGTCTTGATCAAGTCTAGCAATATCTTATGGATCCTGCAAATACTAGGCTGCTCTAGGACTAGGAAATCAAAGAACCAGAGAGAGTACAGATGGAAGGAGGTATCAAGCCATGGGGACTCAGAGGATGCATTGTGTCAGAGGCTGTACTTGTCACAGCAAGACTAATTGCAGGTCCCTGGGCTGCTATAGCTGCAGTATACTTACCTGCCATCCATCTCTGGAAACAGGGAGAGGGAAGAAACACTTACCGAGATTATTGGAAGAGCGCATAGTTTGTAAAAGTTCCCCAGACCAGCCTAACCGTTACTCTACAGCATTCAGGCATCTGGAGAGCCTGTGCACCACTCTTTTGAAAGTTACTTTAACAAGAAAGTTACATAAAACAGTGAGAGAAGGCAAGGTAACCCTTGTCCTGAAATCCAAAATTATATTGTCCTTTCCTCTGTTACATCTTGGCTAATCCTCTGTCTACACTCTGTTCTCCTCACCTTTTCCTTAGAATTTCGCTTAAATCCCGCCCTGAGCCTATATGCTTGGGCTCTCTTCTTGTTTGTGTCTTCCTGCAGACTTTGAATGTTTAAAGGAGAGGTTATGCTCAAATACCAACTGGAATCTGACAGGTAACGCTGGGTGGGATTTGTGTAGATTGGAATGCTGGTGACTAAATGCAGCAGCTACAACTTGGCTTTGTCCATTGGTTGACAACTTGTAATGCAGGTCCATGCTTTCCAGAGCTTCCAGGTTTTTCATTCTGGAAATCTAGATTTGTTAAAATGTAAATGTATGAAATGTAATCAATTAACTCAACATTTTACAAAAACAATGGATGGGCCAAATGTATGTTGGCCAGAATTAGCCCACAAGCCATGAATTTGCAACCACTCTTCTGGGACAGTGATTTCTAATTGGAAGTGCATAATAAAAATCACTTCTGGGGGGCTGGCCCCGTGGCCGAGTGGTTAAGTTCGTGCGCTCCGCTGCAGGCGGCCCAGTGTTTCGTTGGTTCGAATCCTGGGCACGGGCATGGCACTACTCATCAGACCACGCTGAGGCGGCGTCCCACATGCCACAACTAGAAGGACCCACAACGAAGAATATACAACTATGTACCAGGGGGCTTTGGGGAGAAAAAAAAAAAAAGGAAAAAAATAAAATCTTAAAAAAAAAAAAAAAATCACTTCTGGAGCTTTTTTGACTAATACATACCTAATTTTTAACCCCAGAAATTCAGATTCAGCAGTTTTAGCAAAATGTCCCATGATGTCAGTACTGTCCCTCTCTTGTAGCTGAGCATTGCCACTGTTACACGTGTACCCACCAGGTTTGGCTTACTTAGATATTGCACTGCAGATTAGACTTGTTTGTCCCCGTGGTATACTTTGGCACTTCTTTAGACTGTTAGCCAGACTGGGAATAAAGACGGTTGCTCTGACTCCATTTCCATCTCATCTCAACCTTATACTCTTCGCTACATACCTTTAGATTTTAGGTTAAATGCTTCCTGAATGTGACAACTGTATGCAAAACGAGAAAAAAGTTTCTGTTTACCTTGCCTAAGTGGTTACACTTAACCCTAAGTAAGGGATGAGACCTATTGATTGATATAAATGGAGTCCAGTGACTTTTGGTTTTTGTAAAATCTTGAAGGCTTTTGATACTGCTTTTTAGAAATGTCACATCTGTGAGGCTCTACCAAAGGATGTCCATCTTTATCTGTCCTAATCCCTTGCAGCAGGCCGTGGTTGAGGTACATGTCTCTATTCTAACCTGTGGGAACATTTTCCTGGACCAGCAGCACTTGAATGTGTTGAATCTTAGAGGCTTGGGTTCTTGTCAGTTGAAACTAGCAGAAGAAAAACTAGTATGTTTGGGACCTGTATCCCTGGCCATCAAGGTAGACCTCAAAGAAGCTTTTGTTGAAAAGGATAGGTATGCTCTCTGATGCAGTCTTTATAGACTTCTCAGAATTTAGAGCATTTTGTGCCCTGAAGACTTCTATGTAGAAACCTGGGCTGAGTAGGCATTATTGTTTAGTGATTATATTTTATACTAGATTATTAAATTTCAGAAGGACTATATTCTCTCTTAGGAAAAGCTCCCTGGAGGACCATACAGTTACACCATTCATTATTAACCCTGGCTGACATCCTTGGCACTAATCAAATTTTTAGTTTCACTACCCATGTCTACCCGGTATCTAGCAGCAAGCCTCTAAATAAGTTCACAGCTTCCCTACCAAGGGAGAAGCATGTGTCCAAGAGCCACTCTGGCAGTAATCTCTGAATCAGTATCTAGGGCTAAAGTATGCTGCAGTGGCAAATTACCCCAATTTACAGTGACTTAACAACAGCAAAGCTTCTTTCTTTCTTTTATTATATGTATATCATGGATTGACTGTGGCTCTGCTCCACGTCATATTCCTAGGACCTAGATTGACAGCAGCCCCTATTCGGGATATGGCTTGTCTCATGGCCAAGGATGAAGAGAAACATAATGAATCACAAGCTGTTTCTTAAAGCTTCCTTTCAAAAGTGATGCATACCACTTCTGCTTACATTTCATTGGCCGTAGTAAGTCATATGGCCAAGCCTGATGTCAACCAGGGAAGGGTGGAGAACAATTTTTGGACAATAATATAATCTAATACAGTTCTGCTTCCTCAAGACCTTACAGTTTGCATCTTAGGCATCTGTTGTTAGTCAACAAAAATAAGCAGAAACTGGGTGAAATCGGTGCCTCAGTACTACGGCAGCAGCTGTGCAGCTTGACACAGTAGCAGTCAACTCTCTTACCTATCATTAGGCGGTGGGACAGCAATTTGTTTATTTCCCCCAAGGGACCTCCTGCCACCTCAGAGGTAAATAATGACCCCAATGATGGTCAGTGCTCTACTCAAGAACTATTTTCCCCTTGTGTATTTCCTCAACTCCACAACTTCCATGGCTGCATGCTTCCTAGGTCCAAGTTGAATTGCTGGTTCCCCCTTCTGGCCTTTGTGAAAAACTGTCAAGTAATGTTATTACATATACTGTGCGTGTTCTTTAAACTACACTTCTTACTTTGAAGCTTCCCCATCATACCCAGCTCTTTTTATATCAATTCCTGCTGCCACAGATTGAGGTTTATGTTCTCTACTGTTAACTGGATTTTTGCTTCCTCTCCTCAAATCATATACTCTAACAATGTCTCATCCAGTTTTGTCTCTTCAGTGATCTCAGCACTCTTACTCAGATTCTAGTCCTTGTTGCAACATTTGAATTCATTACTTTCATTCGTGTTTTATCTCTAAACAAGTTGGGCCAATCACTTAAGTTCTCTAGACTGTACCAGGTGTTTTATCTATGGAGCAGCTCAACTCTCAGTTCCGATTTTTCTTTGCCTGCCTTATTCCCTGGCTATCCATGTGATTCCACTGAAATAATTTCAAAAAGGTTTTTGGAAGGGTGTGTGCATTGTTAATAGTAGATTAATATATATCTTCATAGAAATACCCTGGCAGTATATTTTATTTTATGTAGAATTGTTTATAGCTTCGATAAAGCAGGAAATTAAATTCACTACTTAAATTTTCAAAGTTAAGAATTTCATTAAACAGTAACACTTGCAAAAATATGGTGTTTAAAGCTTGTCTCCTACTAGAGATTGTAAATGTCTCAGTTCCTTGACCCTAGCTTTTAAAATAACAGTTCTCTAAGACAACTTCCAAAATATTCATTCTTTTCCCTTTTTTCCTTTCTAGATCACAAGAGACACCTGGAGATGGGCAGCCTCCAGCTTTACCACCCAAACAATCGAAGAAAAACAGTTGGAACCAAATTCATTATTCTCATTCTCAACAAGATCTAGAAAACCATATTAATGAAACATTTGATGTTCCATCTTCCCCTGAAAAATCTACTGTAAGTAGCTTCTTCAAATATTCTCACATTTCCTTGAAATTTTTTAATCAGAAATGAAATTTCTTTTTACAGTGGCATATTTTATCTGTAAATTATATACTTTCTCTTTTTCGTCAAATGTTTGCCCATGATATAACCCAATTATGGAATTTCCTTTTATCATCATTTATAAAGTGTTCATTGCTCTAGAAGTTAATTCTTAACAAATTTATGTTGATTTTAGTCTTGCAAAACACACATTTCCAGAACAAATGCTAATGATCCATTAAATACCATTAACGTCATTATGTAATTCACTGAGTATAGAGACTTTATCATTTTCATCAACCTTTTGAAATTGAGTACAGGTCCCTGGAGTATATGATCACTCTCCTCTACAAAATACATTTATGAATTGTTTTGAGAATGAAAAGACTGAAAATAAATAAAAGATTTTTTTGCCTTAGGCAACATGCTTTTACCACAAAAAAATGGTAAATTGTTAGAATCCCCTGATTTATGAATTTTCATTGCTTTCTCAAGTAGACATAAATAAACCAAAAGTGAGGTTGTCAGTATTTTTTAAGAATACACTGTGTTCATGAAGTATAAGGACAGACAGAGATATGGGACGTTTCAGGAAACTTAAAGGGACATCAGGGAATGAAATAAGATGCAGGGACAGGAGACCCCATGGCAGGTCTTGGCAGTGTCAGAAGTTTCTGGTGGCCATTGCACTTGTAGCCCTCTCATGTGTTCACCCATAGTCCTCCCACATTATCTAAGTTGAAAAGCAAGAAGCAGCCACTCTGTTTTCCCACACTTAGTGCTCCACCACTGTAGGTACATCAACGAGAGATCAGAATCCTTAATCAAAAGGGAATGACAACCCTAGTGCTACCAGTGTGGTGATTCTTAGGTTTTACTCATTCATGCGTTCATTCATTGGTTCGTAGTTACTGAGGTCTTTCTGTGTGCTAGATACTTTGGTGGGTAGTGGGAATACAAAGACAAGTAAGACATGGTCCCTGCTGTTAAATAATCTACAGTCTAGTTTGTTTTTCCATTCATGCAAAATTACTTACTGAATACCTGCTATGTGCCATGCATTGATATAGGCTCTGGGGATGTAATGAAATAAAATAGAAAAAAAAAGCAAACTCTGCCTTCAGGGAACTTACATTCTTGGGATAGAAGTGAAACAAACAGTTAACAAGGTAAATAATTTATATATATAGCATATTAAGTAGTATAAATGCTAGGGAGAAAAATAAAGCAGGAAGGAGCCAGGGAGTTTCAAGAGTAGAGTGTTACAATTTTAGATAGTGGAAGCCAGACATGGACTTAGTGATAAGCCATGTAGATATCTAGAGGAAGAGCAGGTAAGCTGAGGGAATAGCAGATACAAAGACAGGAGTATGATTGATATGGTCAATGAACGCCAAGGGAATCAGTGTAGCTAGAGCAGAATAAGCCAAAGAGGAGGAAACAGGTACAGGAGAAGGCCTGTAAAGGCTGTCTTGTAAACATTTCTTGTTTTAGCCTTCCGTGAGTTAGGAAACAAATGGACATATCTGAGGAAAGAAATAACATGATGCCACTTAAGTTTTAACAGTATCACTCTGGCTGTTGTATTGAAAAACTGAAAGCAGGGTAGAAGTACAGTACTGGTTGTGAGGTTTTGCAGTATTCCAAGCAAGCAATGGTGATTTGGACCAGGGTAGTGGCAGTGGAAGGAATAAGACCTGGCTGTATTCTGGATATAATTTTAGGGTAGAGCTAACAAAATATGCTGATGGATTGGGTGTGGAGTACTAGAGAAAGAGAGAAATCAAGGATAAAAGCAAGGTTTTGGGCCTGAACAACTAGAAGGATGAAGTTGCCATTTACTGAGATGTGAAAGGCTACAAGTAGAGCAGGTATGAGAGGAATATCAGGAGCTCAATTTGGGACATGTTAAGTTTGAGATATCTGTCTATTAGAGATCCATTTGGAGAAATGATTCTGGTGTTGAGGGGAGAGGTCCAAGCTAGAGTTATAACATTGAGAGTTGATGGCATGTAAAGAGCATTTAAGACCATGAGAGAAGAAGAAATCACCAAGGAAGTGGGGTGTGTGTAGATAGCTAAATAAGAGATTCTAGAAATTGAGCCTTCGGTCCTCCAAATTAAAAGGAAGATGAAGGAAACTAGCAAAGGAGACTTGAGACAATGCAGACAGAAAGGTAGGAAGAAACCTAGTGAGCTGGCTGATAGGAAGAAAGTCACAGAAAGAATAACCAACTTTGTCAAATGCTGCTAGTAAGTCAAGTAAGATGAAGACTGAGAATTGAACACTGAATTTAGCAATGTGAAAATCTTTGGTGGTCTTAATTAGAATAGTTTTGATGGAGTACTGGGGGTGAAAACCTGACTGTAAGAGGATGGGATTTGAGGAAACAGACAGCAAATGTGGACAACTCTTTCAAGAAGTTCCTCAGCAAGAGGAAGGAGGGAAATGGTGCAGGAGCTGGATGGCTGGATGGCTGGATGGCTGGATGGGGAGGTGGAGTCCAGAGAGAGTTCTTTTTCTTTTTTCTTTTTCTTTCTTTCTTTTTCTCTCTCTCTCTCTCTCTTTTTTTTTTTTTAGCTGAGGAAGATTTGCCCTGAGCTAACATCTGTCACCAATCTTCCTCTTTTTACTTGAGGAAGATTCTCCCTGAGCTAACATCTGTGGCCAGTCTTCGTCTACTTTGTGTGTGGGTTGCCACCACAGCATGGCTGATGAGTGGTGTAGGTCCATGCCTGGGATCTGAACCTGTGAACCTGGGCAGCCAAAGCAGAGCATGCCAAACTTAACCACCAGGCCAGCCCCGAGAGTTCTTTTTTTTAAATGGGAGAAGTACTATTTCCCAGAAGGATGGGGGAAATGGATAATGCAGGAGGGTAGAGAATTGCTATAGCAATATCCTTGAATATGGAAGAGGGGATGGGATTTAGAGCAAATAGGAAGACAATTTGAAGGCAATATAAGTTCTATAATTAGAAGTGATTATAGGGAATTAGCAAGTATATAAAAATAACTAAGGCAGCTGTGGAGTTAAGGGAAGACTTCCCAGAAGTGATCATCTCTGAGCTGTGTCTGGAAGGATAAGTAAGAATTAGCCATATACTTTTCCTCAAAGAGCAAGCATAAAACGTGTTGAGTGAAAGAAGCCAGTAACAAATGACCATATATGTCATATGGTTCCATATATGTGAAATGTCCAGAACAGTCTAATCTATAGAGACAGAAAATAGATTAGTGGTTGAATAGAACTTAAGGGCAAAAGAGTGAAGAATGACTGCTAATAGATACAGAGTTTCTTTTGGAGGTGATGAAAATGTTCTAAAATTAAATAGTAGTGATGTTTATACAACTTTGTGACTATGGTAATAATTATTGAATTATACACTTTGAGTGAATAGTATGTGTATAGAAGTGTGTAGTATGTGAATTATATCTCAATAAAGCTGGTTTAAAAAAACAGAAGGAGTGGGGCCGGCCGCATGGCTGAGTGGTTAAATCTGCGTGCTCTGTCTCAGCAGCCCAGGGTTTTGCCGGTTTGGATCCTGGGCACAGAAATGGCACCTCTCATCAGACCATGCTGAGGCAGCGTCCCACATGCCACAACTAGAAGGACCCACAGCTAAAAGTACATAACTGTGTACTGGGGTGCTCTGGAGAGAAAAAGAAAAAATAAAAAAATCTTTTAAAAAAAAAAAAAGAGTAATGTGAATTCATGTAAGACTTACAAGCGCTTGCTGTGTGCAAAGCTTTGAGCCAGGTTCTAGGGATGCTGTGGCTAATTAATTAGCAAAGCCCCTGCTCCTCTTGACACTTACAGTCTAGCGTGCAGTGGCAAGGAGACATGAGAGAATGTATCTAGTTGGCGTAACTGCAGGTTATTAGTCAAAATTTACTTTCCTGAATTAACATTTTAACTTAAATTATGATTCCTGTGCTACAGATAATAGCAACATACAAAAGACATGCTTCATGTATATCTGAAGGATAGATTATAAGTGAAGAAAATCACAAGCTCTTTATTTTTGTCTTTTTAAGCCTAATGGTGGTGTTCCACATGATAATCTTGTTCTCATCAGAATGAAACCTGATGAAAATGGAAGGTTCGGATTCAATGTAAAGGTAATCTAGAATTTATATTGTCCTCAGTTTTAAGATGTTCCTATTTTGGTAATATTTGACTAATAATTGACTTGCTCTGTTTAAGGGAGGATATGATCAGAAGATGCCTGTGATCGTGTCCCGAGTAGCGCCAGGAACACCTGTGAGTTATCTAAATCTTGCAAGTCAATCCTGTTTTCAAGAATATATACTTATTTTATTTTTATTCATTTAAATAAAAGAAGAAATTTAATCATTTCTGTTAATTTGTCAACTATCACGTTGTTGGCTAAATCTCTTAAATTGCCAGGAAGTTAGTTTTTATTTATTCCCTGTCTATATAAGAGTTTTTAAAATCTTTGTTTTTACAAAGAAGCTATTTATGACTTCCAAGCCTTCTAAAGTATTAATAGATTCTATCAAAATAACTACTTTAAATAGCAAAATGGCAGAGGTATAATTTTTGTTTTGCTTTCTTGTTTGCTTGCTTTTTGATTTAGAATTCTTTACCTACATTCCATTTGCCTTTCTGTTTAAAATTTTTGCTTCAAATAGAAATGGTACTAGTGATTTTTTTTCCCTATAAGGACACTTTAAAACTTTTTATTTATACACATTGTAAACAAAAGTAGAGAAAACATTATTTGTACCCATTGTGATGAACCCCCCCTCCAGCTTCAGCATTCATGAACTGTCTGCTCATCATAAGGACAATTCTTAATTAGTTTTGTGGGTGCATTATCTTTATTGCTCTTATATGTAGCAAATATTGCTTTCAAATTCCCATTTATGTTGCTGCCTACTTTACCTAAATGGTCTTCCAGGACTTTTCAGTCAGCTGCCTTTGTCATTTAACTCTCTCTCTGTCCTGGGAAATGTATGAACCAGCAGCCTGAGAGAAAAAGGGCAGTTATGCTTTTTTTGGTGCTTTGCAGCAACCTCAAAGTTGTTTTGAAGATCGCGGTCAAGATTGGTCAAGGATATCATGATAGGTAGTTTTGGTTCTGGTTTTTTAAGGAGTTTGTTGGTTGCAAATAACAGGATACTCCTGGAATATCCCTGGCTTAAGCATAAGTACAAAATTTATCATATAGCAATAGAGGCATCTCACAAAATCCAAGGACAGGAATGCAGTTAGACCTCTAGAAAGAATTTTAAAAATCAAGACTCTATATTTTGTATCTCTGTTTCTTTTTATGTCAGTGTTCCATTCTTCTTTCTCAGAGCAAACCAATTTGTACACTGAATCAGCCACTTCTCTCAAGTCACTCCAAACACAACACAGTCTAAATAAAAACAGTGTACTTGGTGGAAGCTTCAAGCCAAGTCCTGTAACATCACCACCACACACACACTCTACCTTCAAATAAGATTGTGAGTCCTAAATCTCTGCTAAATAGAAATTGAATAGCTACCACTATTCTCCTAAGTCCATGTGTTAGGATATGGTTAGCAGTAACTTCCAGTTTTTTATATTGCCAGCTCAGCAACCCAACTCTCAGTCCAAATTACAGACTCCTGGCACGTAAACCCTTCATAGATCCAGCTTGGATCAGATGTCATCTTTTAAACAAATCACTTGTGGTCAGAGGGTGTGGGACAGGGGTATGAGGTATGAAATGAGTCTTGAACCTACTATGCATGTAAAGGGTGGGGACAAAGAGGAGGAAAATAGTCCAAAATTATTTAGTATATATTTAATGGGAAGTATGTAACTGTTTGGGACTGTAGATGAGGAGATGGACTGCTAAATTCTCATCTATCAAGTAGAGAGTTAGATAATGTCTAAAATAGAAAACTGAGAAGAAACAAAATGGGAATATTTAGAGACACTGAGGTAAATACAAAAGATGTAGTTAAAATGTTGAAAGAATTTGTTCCCTCTAGAGAGGCGGAGATGGTAGGGAGGAATACAAGAAATGGTTTCTTATCTTAATAATCTTATAGACCTACTCAGCTCTTTAAATTGTGTGATGTATAACTTTGCTAAAAACAAAAATTTAAACTAAAATTTTTTAAAATCAAAAATAAGCTATCTTTCAACCTGACAGTTGCACTTTTAGGAATTACCTGTAATGAAACAATTGGACTAGGGAACAAAGGATACAGAAGCATGTTCACTATAGTATTGTTTAAAACAGTTAAAAATTGGAAGGAACATCAAAATGTACATCATTAGAGTTGGTGCAATTATGCGTTGGCTTTGCAGCAATTGAAATGATGAATGATGTGGCTCTATAGAAGTATGGAAAATGTTCGTAAGATGATATGGAAAATGCATATTGTAATTCCACATGTTATGTTTGATCCAGTTTTTTTTCTTTTTATGTGAGTTGTGTGCATTTTAAAAGTCTGGAAACATGCTAAAAATATTAGCAGTGTTTTGTCTTGGTATTGAAATTACTGGTATTTGGGTATTTATCATGTCTATATTCCCTTTTTTTAATTGTCTGAATCATGACAATGAGCATGTTTTAGGAAACATGCTTATAATTAGAAAAGATTATAAACCTTTTTTTATTTGTTTTCCAGTTGTAATAGTCAGTGAATGACACAAAAGAAATACTGATTTTCTGAACAGTGAATGTGGGTAGTTTTCAGTTAAAGTCAAGGATGTTCAGGAAACTTTATATAGACAGATTCATTTCCAAACAGAATTTTGAGACTCTAAATTTTCTTTTTAAGCTATACACATTATTGGTGATTTTTCCTTTCTGCCATGTAGAACTGTGTTCCGTAAATATTGGCTGAATTTAGAGCAAATTAAAACTCTAGAAATTTATCATTTTATATTATTTTATTAATTTAGAGACCATTACAGTCTTCCAGTTGGAAAACTCATTTTAGGTGATTGGGAGGAAAGGACAGGGTTTCAGATATTTTAATGTCATTTTTTATATTGGACACCTTTTGAAATGGATAAAATAATTCCCAATTGAAGTCGTATTTTTCTTCCTATCTGATCACCTTTGAGGCAATAGCTGTTGCTCCAACAAAATTCATTTTAGTATACAATTTATCTAGACTTTGCAAATCAGAATGAAATGAAAATTAAAAACTGTAAACATGCCTTACAAAAAGCAAATTAAGTACAAGAAAGTTCCCTGCAGTGATAATGGGTAAAAAAAAATCTGCGTATTGTAGCCTGTTGGGAAATATACCACCCTGTTAGCCACAATCTCTGAACTGGAAGTATCAGTAGATGTATGCAAGGTACAGTAAGAGGAATTCCTAGCTATCCTCTCCTTAACGTGTAGACTACCTCCTCTTTCCACCAACTGCATTATTCATAAAGTAAGGTGAGAAGAGAACTCATTCTGCTATAGCCCTTTACATTTCTCCCAGTACCCTTAACACCTCCCAATTTACGATTCTTTGGGTACCTGAAAGGCATTTACAAAAACTTGGGATCAAATTGGTGCACAAAAGCATCATGCTGCTAGTGCAGAGGAATTACTGAATGGCATCTACTCCACTACAAGAAGTAAAGAAAGAAGCAACTAGAGAGAATGGTTATAACCTTAAATGTGAATTTTCCAAATGTTAATGGTTCACATTGAATTATCTCATTTTTATCTTCACAACCCAATGAAATAATTAGAGCAGATATGTGCTCCATTTTCAGAGTTTCCAGCGTCTAAGATGACACAGTTTATAAGCAGCAGAGGAAGAACTTGGCTGCTAGACCAGTGCTCTTTCCTCTATTGACAATACCTTGTTGGATTTTATTGACCTTGTGTTTGTAATGAATTTGAGTAGTTGTGTTTTCATTTCTTTAAGCCTTTGCCAGAGGAAGTTCCCTTTTTTGTAAGGTCCAACCCCGTCATTTCCTTCTCTCTGTAACCTATCATCCTTCAAACTTGACTTACATGTGTTCTCATTGCTCTGTTCCTGAAACATGCTGTCCATTTTTCTGTTTGTCACTTTTAGCTTAATTACTTGTTTTCTCAGTAAAATACGGACAGTTCTCACAAGCTGAAACTGTGCATAGTGATCTTAATAATCAATGGGGATTTTTTTATTAAAACCTTAAAATCTCTCTTACTTTCTCTTGTAAATGTATAGGGAAATGAAAAATACTAAAACTAATACTGATTTAGTATCCTGTAATTCAAAACATTAGAAACATCGGGAATTAAAGTGCTTTATTTCTTTGTGAAGATTTACCACAAGTAGTTTGAACAGTGCCTGTCTCCTTCTTGTCATATAACTTAAAATACAAAGTGAGCATTTTTTCTTGCCTTGGCAAATTGTCATAATCCTTTCTAAATTTGAATCCACTCCCAATATTTTGTCCTTTGTATTTTCTTATAAAATATCTCCAAGAGTTCTTTTAATAAGTGTCTTGCCGGCATCACTTGCTCCAGGACATCTTCTTCATCCTTCTAGTCACAGCCACTGTCATCTTTTATGTTAAGTTCACCTTCATTAAATTTCTTTTCCTGCACATCTAGAGTCTCTCAAACAGTAGTAGTGTCAATATTTCCATGGTCAGCTATTTCTTCTATTTATGTTCAATTTGAATTTCACTTCTAGCAGTATCACTTTTTGTTTCTTTACTGCACTTTTAACTTTTTTGGCCAATTCCGTCTTTCGATTATTCATTTTTTACATAGGTTTATCACTGGCAGACAAAGAGACAACAAAAGTACATGCTTTGCTCTCTCTGCATGAACTGAGTAACAGATGCACAGCAGCAAATCACCAAGAGACTTTGAAAGACGTGATGTGATCGGTCACTGATCATGATGTGTGTCTATTATTTATGTAGTGATTTTTAGACAAGCTAGCGGCACAGTTTGACTTTATGCGATTATTCACAGTTAATATATTGTGGTAACTGAAATTTGAACCATATTGTCAGGAGACTGGTGTTATTTAACTAAACTGTGATAACTGAAATTTGTGTTCATCTGGACAGTGCAAAGCAAGGGCTGCCTGTATCTATGCACTTTGAAATCATTAGTCTTATCTGGATGTCTAGCCATATAATAGGGCATCAGGGAAAAAGTTGAATGAAGAAGAAAAAAAAATGGGTATCGTCATGGGAAAGCTAGATTTCTACTTTTTTTTTTGCTAGATGAATGGATAGATGCTATTCTGTATGTAGTTTTAGTTCTCCTGCTGTGGAATCTATAAAAATAAATTCCTGTGCTTTCCTTTCAGAAAGCCATGTGCAGATCTGAAACCTTATTTGCATTACATTACAGGCTGACCTCTGTGTCCCTCGATTGAATGAAGGGGACCAAGTTGTACTGATCAATGGTCAGGACATTGCAGAACATACTCATGATCAGGTTGTCCTGTTTATTAAAGCTAGCTGTGAGAGAGATTCTGGGGAACTCGTACTTCTAGTTCGACCTAACGGTAAGTCCTCTTTGTAGCACTGGATATTTTTCATAATTCATTGTTGTTTACTACTAGACACAGCAGCCAGAGTGGGCTTTTTAAAACGTAAGTTGTGTCATTTCAGTTTCCTACTCAGAGCACAGTGGCTTCCATTAACACTTGGAATAAAATCCAGATTCTTGGCCCTTTTGCATACCTAACTCAGCCTTGCTCACTCTCCTCTCTTGTATGCCAATTTTCTTGGTGTTTCTCTGCCTAAAACTCTGTTCTTGATTTTTGTATGACTTATACCCTCACTTTATCCAGGTGTCTGCTCAAATGTCCTCAGGAAGTCCTTCTCTCCTGACTGCCGTAGCTAAAATGGCTCCCTCTCCCCCAGCTGCGGTTGTGGTGGTAGTGGTCGTAGTAGTGACTTCATAAAAAAACTTGTTGAATGAATGAGTAACTTTTGAACTCTGTTTCACTTTTAGAAAACACCGAAACAAGCTGTAGTTAATTTTCTTATTCCTGTCTGTGTTTTCTGTAGATAATGCTCACTAGCCTAATGATGTCATCTCCTCATCTGGACAGCTGGCTTCTTAATTCATAGTCAGAGTCCCAGATTTGGAGAAACCTTAATACCATAAGCTCTGGCTCCTTTGCTGGTTACTTGAATTTTCTCTTCAACAGCCTCAAGAACGTCCTGCCCGTGTGGAGCACTCAGTGGCTCCTGAAGCAGTCCGTCCCCCTTTGGATGGCTTGAACTATTAAGTGAACTAAACATCCATCTTCCTTCAGTGCCATTGTTCCTAATTCTGTCACTCTGTGCTTTGCAGAATAAGTTCAATCCCTCTTCCTTCAGTTTTTCAACAATAGCTAATTTTTACCAGATACCCCCTCCCTTTCTCCAGTGTAACGATCCCAGATCCTTTAGCTTGTGTTTATTCAGCATTGTTTCAAGTTCCCTCAACACTCTATCACTCTCCTCCGAGAAAAAAATTTTAAATGCTTATATCCCAGCATTAGACATCTAGTTTTGTTCTGAACAGTTTATTAATCATAGTTTTATCCACAAGAGTAATTATTGGTTAATGTCATGTTGCCAGTTCTTGAATATATAACCTAGGAAAGTAAAATGTAGTTAGAACTCTGCATATTCCCACACACACACCCAACCCAGCAAAATTGCGCAAGAAAATTCCTTTAAAAAAATACAGGGGCCAGCCCTGTGGCTGAGTGGTTAAGTTCGCGCATTCCACTTCGGCAGCCCAGGGTTTCACCAGTTCGGATCCTGGATGTGGACGTGGCACTGCTCATCAGGCCATGCCACAACTAGAAGGACCCACAGCTAAAGTATATACCTATGTACTGGGGGGCTTTGGAGAGAAAAAGAGAAAATAAAATCTTTAAAAAAAACTCATTTTTGCCTCTTGTATACAAAAATAAATTCATTTATTTTAATGAATAAAAGAAAATACTCGTTTTATCTTCTCTACTTTGTGTTTTTTCTGCATTTATGGTCTAGAATTGGCTTTCTTCTTAAAAGGACTTGAACAAGGCATTCTCTTTTTACTTTTCAAGGAGCTCGTTCATTTAGACCAGATACCAGGTGATTAATTATTAGGAATTTTTGTCACATAAAACAGCTTTAATTTTATACTAAGAATAATATTCTCTCAATTTATTCTGTTTTCTCTTGATAACAGATCCTAAAGAACTTAATAATTATAATAATATTAACAGTCATTAAATGGTTTCCATGCACCTGGGCTCTTTTGTATATTCTCATTTATTCTTTCAGCTATCCAATGAGATTGATGAATGATCTCAATCTTATATTTGAAGGCACTTAGGCACCAAGACATTCAGTTATCTGCTCACAAATTCATGACTAGTACGGAGCCAGAATATGATCAAAAGTCCCTATAATGGAAAAGCCATGCCTTTTTGCAATTCCAAATTACCTCATTTATATTTTAAATTAGGAGAGGATCCCACCTAGGGCTTACTTCTTGGCAAAAGATCTTTCTAATATTGTTTTATTGTCAAAATCTGGACTAGAGCCTCCAGTTGCTTTCAGTGTGGGTCTCTCATGTCGATTTTTGTTTAAAATAACATATAGTCAAAATTTTAATTATATTTGCCAAAAATAGTAGAAAACTAGAAAAACAAGCTCTTTGTTTTTCTAGTCTTTTCCGCTTTAAATCTTATTTCTCCTTAGGCAAAATACATTCATACATTTTTGTCTTTTCATTCTTCATTTCAGAAATTTATTCTTCTTAAAAGTGCATACATATCTGACCAGGAAAAGCTCTCCTAGACAAGGGCAAAAGAGGCCCCTAACTTGGCCCCACCCTCTAGAGGGCTGTACGCTGGCTCTCCTTCAGCTTTACCTCTCCCCATGGGGGTCAGGACTTTTCAGGACCAAGGGGGCATTGTGAAGCCATCACCTTCCTTTCTAGACCACTTTTTTATAACCCTCAATTCTCTGTTCAAGTAATTCTGAGTCCACTGCCTGGACCTGTGTGGCCATTTTTCCCAGGTCCATACTCCCGAGGGTGGATCACGTGGTATATGTACTCCTAGGCTAACAGGGTGACTGAGAGGCAGCAATTTGCAGAGAGGTGTAGAACAAGCTTACGTATGGGCTGGGAGGTTCACGCATATGTTCATAGGCCTCCATGTTAATGAGTGGAGCTGAGGGTGGGAAGAGAAGCAGGGTGAGCTATAGGCCAGAGTCTAGGGTCTGGCTCTCCTTACATTATATGACCATGAAGTCTTGCATAGAGTTCTCATTTGAAATATGGCCTCCCAGGTTGTTTTGTAGGTATGTCAAGGAAAGAGGTTAAAACATATTTTGTTTAGCACTCTATTCAATTTCTTTGTGACTTTTCATATCAAGACGTGTATGTCTGTTTGTACTCTTGCCCTAGGTCCCACAAATTAAGGGCAGGTCTGTTCAGAGCTGCTTCTCGACAGCTCCTCTTTTTCTTAATGTCTCTTCAAGTTATAGACATTTTCAACAATATTTCCAAGAACTCTTCTTTTCCCTAAAGGTACAGCAAAGTTCTTCAACTCCACAGCCACATTCTGTCTCTACACGGTGGCAGCAGACTCAGATCTGATGAATTATGAATACTAAAGAACATTTTTAGTAAATTCTTTTCACCAATTCATTACAATTTCCATGTGGCTTTTTTGGTTTTGGTTTTGGTTTTTTAGCTGTATATGATGTAGTGGAAGAAAAGCTAGAAAATGAGCCAGACTTCCAGTACATTCCTGAGAAAACTCCACTGGATAACGTCCATCAGGATGACCATTCCCTGCGGGAGTCAATGAGCCAGCTAGCTGAGGGGCTCATCACTGGGACGGTTCTGACACAATTTGATGTAAGTAATACTGTATGGAAAGATGTTTGCCCACATTTTCTAATTGATTTCATGGTTTCTTAACTGCCTGATCTACTGTCAGTTATAATTTATAAATTAAAATGGTATTCTGATAAATGTTGGACATAAAAGAGTTCTAACATGCAAAGTTTTTAAAATTGCTCCCAAAATACTAGCTGTGGTCATATACATAGATGTCTATTTAAAAGAGAGGAATAGGGAGATTTTATACGTATGTCATCAAACTAAATTTTTTCCTGCAGTTAAAATTTCTGTTTTTATGAAAGGTGACAGATGGAAAATAGGCTATTGTAGAAATCCTGAGTTAAAGGAAAATCACTTTTGTACCTTCTCATATTTAATCCTTCCCTAATCTTTGTCAGTGTAGTTGGCCGTCATCAATATTTGTTGTTCTGAAGTATATGTTACAGATAAGTGACTATAAAACATTTGGGGCATGTCAGTTTTTCTTTTAAAAAGTTCTTGGTTCATATACTCTAAACATCTCCAAATGAGATGAAAGCTAAATGTTTTCTGCAGGTTTGTTATTCAAAACTTTTACTGTAAGCAAAATTGTTTTCACTTGTTTTACCGTTTTTCAAAATGTGATCTATAATTCATGTCAGAAATTATGCAGAATTCAGCTTTACAAATCTGGTTCAGTACGCTGCTAGCCTCAGGTATGTTGTTGTATAGCTAAGATGTTCAAAGGAAAACACCTGTTTCTTGTTAGCGTAGAAACAAGTCTGAAATCAAAACAGAAACTCTTGATGACTTGCTGGACTCGTCTTATACTTTTTTTTTTTTAGCAACTATATCGGAAAAAACCTGGAATGACAATGTCTTGTGCCAAATTACCTCAGAACATTTCCAAAAATAGATACAGAGATATTTCGCCTTGTAAGTATCTACAATCTCTTTATGTTAAGTTTCATCTTTTTAACATAAATTTATTAAAATATTCTTTCTTTTGAATTTTTTCAGATGATGCTACACGGGTCATTTTAAAGGGTAATGAAGACTATATCAATGCAAATTATATAAATGTAAGTTTATTTTTATTATGCCTTTGTCATTTGGAATAAGAGGGGCCACTGTAAACATCTGAGATTTATCCCTTTTTGTTAAAAGCCTAACCTTGAAAGAATATTAAAACTTTCAGACAATTGAAAAATATTATACAATTTTTAAAAAGTTGTTTGGTACTGGCGTGTTAATACACACATAGAGCAGTGGAATAGAATACTCTAGTCCAGAAATAAACTAAGTACTAGAATTTTGTTTATGATAGAAACAGCCTTTTAAATCATTGAAGATAAAACAGATTATCTAGTGAATTGGTTAGGTCAACTGTCTAGAACATATCTTTGTACGGAGGTTTTTGCTCCCTTCTGGTGGGAGAAAAGGATTATTACTTACTTTTTTCCTTAACTTTGTAATACAGAAAATTTCAAAAATACGAAAGTAGAGGAAAAAGTAAAATGAATATACACATCACTCAGCTTCAACAGTTGTCAACTCATGGCCAGCTTTGTTTCACCTATACCTCACATCCAGATTGTTTTGAAATAGATCCATACATTATGTCATTTATCTATAAATACTTCACCTACCCCTTCTTGATGCCAACATACATTTTAGATATATCAAAATATAAATGTAAAAAATGGAATCATGAAAGTACTTGGAGGAAATATGTGATTATTTTTTAAAATCTCAGAAAGGCAAAGATTTTTCTAGGCTTAGACACATGTCTAAGCTATAAAGAAAAGATTTTATATATAAAGTTTACTATAAACATTTTAATTTTGGGCGATGCTTAAAAATTCTAAAATCAAATGACAAACTGAATTTAAAAAATACTACAAAGGGCTTATTTCTTCGGTGTATACAAAGAGCTTTATAAATGAATAAGAAAAATAAATAACAGTCCAATGAAAATAATGGAAAACATGCAAAGACAATTCATAGAAAAGGAAATACAAATGACATTTAAAAAATATTTACAGCCACTTTGAAATCTATACAAAAGTAGAAAGAATTGTATGAAGAGCCCTCCTGCCATAAACCTGTTACCTAGCTGGAGAACTGTCGACAAATGGCCAGTCTCGTTTCATATAAACACTAACCCCCAGGTTATTTTTTTCAAAGTCCAAATATATCACTTTTTTGTAAATACAGTCATCTTGTTCTTTGTGGTAGTTATAGTTTATTATGAACACTGAATTTTCAAATACTGAATCATTGCTCCAAGGGGAAATAGAGGATTAGGTTCCTCTAAGCCTCTAGTTGTAACATTTTTGTCAACTGATCAGTACATAACCTTGTTTGTTTAAAGATACCTTATTTAATATACATTGTTGATTCATTCATATTGAACCCAGGCTAGCAGCACCAGAACTCATGCTGGATGGAAGCTTATCTAACATACGTGTTTTCTCCATAAGGCACATCATGGCCTCCTTGCACTTAGGAGCCCTACACAGCACTTCAGCACTCCCCTTGGACACCATTTTAAACAGTGAAATCACCAACAACCAGTCCCCAAATTCAAAAAACATGGACTAAACAGTCCACAGAAGGGACACTTGTTTACAATATGAGCAGAAACAAGAAGACAAAACAGCATTTTATTCAACATTAGCTGGAAATGTGCACATTGGGTGACTCAAATTTTTTACCTCTTTGGACATGTCTGTAAATAGCCACAAAAGCCCTGCAAGTATTTTGGGGTTACAAATAAATTTTAGCAAGTAGGCAAATTTGCAAATACAGAATCCATGAATAATGAGGACAACAGTAACCAAACAGTTAAATGAATGATACGCTCAACTTAATTCACAAAAAAAATGTAAATCAAAACTGCAAGGAGGGGCCGGCCCGGTGACGCAGCAGTTGAGTTTGCACGTTCCCCTTTGGTGGCCTGGGGTTCGCCGGCTCAGATCCCGGGTGCGGACATGGCACCACTTAGCCAGCCATGCTGTGGTAGGCGTCCCACCTATAAAGTGGAGGAAGATGGGCATGGATGTTAGCTCAGGGCCAGTCTTCCTCAGCACAAAGAGGAGGATTGGCAGCAGATGTTAGCTGAGGGCTAATCTTCCTCAAAAAAAGCTGCAAGGAATCACCATTTTTCACCTATTAGATTGAAGTGTCAAAAAGTTTGGAGGCCAGCCCTCTGGCCGAGTGGTTAAGTTTGCACACTCCACTTTGGTGGCCCAGGGTTCGCCGGTTCAGGTCCTGAGCACAGAGCTATGCACCACTCATCAAGCCATGGTGTGGCAGCATCCCACATAGAGGAACTAGAATGGCCTCCGACTAGGGTGTATAGCTATGTACTGAGGCTTTGGGGAGGGGAAAATAGTTTGATAATACCATATACAAGTCTACATCCTTTATGTGAAAACTAGGGATTACGTATGCTTTGGGATTCAGAATTTTTTGTATTTTTGAGAGGTTATTCAGTGCATAAACCCTGTACTGTAATAAGTAACGTCCTCCATAAGCTGTGGGACTTTATCCTGTAATGAATGTATTGATATTCAACAGCAAACTATGGATATTTCCACTAAGTGGGACTAATAAAGACTTTAAATAGTCTTAGATCAATTTGGGTCAGATATTGCTGTCAAATGAGTCCAGTCAGGTCTCATTTGGTCAGGTGTACGAAAAAAAAGAGACAAACTTAGACTTCAGAGCTTTGGGAGTTTCAGAACTGTGGATAAGGGATTATGGATGTATTAAGGAGATTATCAGGGAACAAGCATTCCTCTTACATTATTGGTGGGAGTATAAATCGTACAACCTCTTTGGAGAACATTTTGGCACTATCTGTCAAAGTTTTAAGTGCACGTACACTTTGATCCAGCATTCTCATTTCTTCCTGTTGCCCGTACAAATATATTTCTTCATGTGCACAAAAATGTTAGGTTTACAAAAGTTTTCAGTGCAGCCTTGTTTATGGTAGCAAATAGATTAGCAGCAACTTAAACGTCTGTTAAATAAATTATGATATATTTATATAGTGGAGCCATTGAAAAGAATGAAATTTTATGTACTAATCTGACATGATCTCAAAGATAAAGTGGAAAAGATGCAGAACAACATTATATGCTACCATTTTACAGAAAAAAAGGAAGATAGTATTGCGTGTACATTTGTGTGTTATATATAGAATATCTCTGAAAGGATATATTGGAAATTAGAAAGAAGAATTGCCCTCCTGGGCATAAACCAGGCTGGGATGGGAGGGAGACTTCTTAGTCTATTCACCCTTTGGTTTTCTTCCAGTTACCATGTGAATATGTCACCTTTTCCTGTTTTTAATTCAATCTCGAAATGTAGTAGGATGATGACTTCTCTTCTTCCCCAGATACTCATGATCTTACTTCTTTCTGAAGATAATGAATTTAAAACATTTTTCTAGTGTCTTTTTATGTTATATGTAAAATCTAAACGAAAACAAATGGCATAATTTTTGTTCCTCACAAATTTTACCAGTGTTTAGAGACAAATATTTTTTATTTCTGTACTAAGTTTCTGCCTCTGAAATAGGGTTCTCTGTAAAACTGCTCTTAAAACCATAGTAGTGCTTTGGAAAATATTTAAATTCCTATTTCCATTAATTGAAAGGTAAATATAACTCCTAGATATTTCCAAGAAATTTCTTCAACAGATAAAATAAGAAAGTGTTGATAAGGATTTGTTTTACTGACTTTTCAATTTATTGAGATTAGTTGTATTCAGTTATCATTTAGTAGATGATTTTCATATGCTTGATCATAGTAAAAAGTAATAATGCAAAAGATTTTATTTTTGTGTCGTTTGCTTTTTAGATGGAAATCCCTTCTTCTAGCATTATAAATCAGTACATTGCTTGTCAAGGGCCATTACCCCACACCTGTACAGATTTTTGGCAGATGACTTGGGAACAAGGCTCCTCCATGGTTGTAATGTTGACCACACAAGTTGAACGTGGCAGAGTAAGTCATACTTGAATCTTAAATATTGCTTGGGCTATTTTCAAATTACGTGTATAGTCAAAATATTCATGTTGATTTAGGTTTTTTTGTAAACTTCCTTTCTTGTGGTGTTATGATTAAAATCATCGTGGTTATGTGCTTAAAACTATGATTAACATAATAAATGTGATGTGTTAGCCATTATTAATATCATTGTTATATTTAAATGGATTAATATATACATTTGATAAGAGATTTGTATTTAGAATATATAAAGAACTCATACAATTCAACAACAAATACCCAATGTAAAAATGGCCAAAGGATCTTAATAAATGGTTCTCCAAAGAAGGTATTCAAATGGCCAATAAAGTCATGAAAAGATGCTTGGCGTCATTAGTCATCAGGGAAATGCAAATCAAAACCACAATGAGATACCATGTTATATCCAGTAGGATGGCTAAAATAAAAATGACAGATAATGACAAGTGTTGGTGAGGATGTGGAAGAACGGAACCCTCCTTTTACTGCTGGTGGGTTTGTAAAATGATGTAGCGACTTTGGAAAACAGTCTGTCAGTTCCTCGAAAGGCTAAACATAGAGTTACTATAACTCGGCAGTTTCACTCCTGTATACCCAAGAGAATTGAAAACATATGTCCACATAAAAACTTGTACACAAACGGTCATAGGAGTATATTCATAATAGCCAAAAAGTACAAACAGTGCATATGCACCAAATAAAATTTAGTATATTCATACCGTTAAATATTATTTGGTAATAAAAAGGAATGGAAAAACGACACATGCTACAACACAGATGAACTTAGAAAATATTATGCTGAGTGAACAAAGCCAGTCACCAAAAACCACATAGGTGTGATTCCATTATATGAAATATCCAGAATAAGCAAATCCATCAGAGGACAGAAAGTAGGTTAGCAGTTGCCCAGGTCTGGAGTTGGGGAAGGAGGGTGGGATAGAGGAATGCACAGCAATTACTAAAGCATATGGGATTTCTTTTGGGAGTGATGAAAATGTTCTAAAAATGATGGTGGTGATGGTTACACAGCTCTGTGAGGATAATTGTATTGTGTACTTTAAATGAGTGAATTGTATGGCATATGAATTAACATGTTGGTAAACCTGTTTTTAAAAAAATCCTAACTGGGGCTCACCTGGTGGCGTAGTGGTTACGTGCGTGTGCTCCACTTCAGCAGCCTGGGGTTCACAGGTTGGGATCCTGGGCATGGACCTATGGCACTGCTCATCAAGCCATGCTGTGGTGGTGTCCCACATACAAAATGGAGGAAGATTGGCACAGATATTAGCTCAGAGACAATCTTCCTGAAGCAAAAAGAGGAAGATTGTCAAGAAATGTTAACTCTGGGCCAATCTTCCTCACCAAAAAAAAAAAAAAACCCTAACTATGAAAATAAATGGATTGCATTTGGCATTTTGGTTGAGGATTCCTTCTCATTGTTAAATTTAAAAAGTATCAAAATTAGTGCACCATTTTGCCACCCTCGTGGTAGTAATTGATTCAGTGAGAAAAAAATTGGCAAAGAAGAAATGTTAATAGTTGGCAGATCTAGGTGAAGAGTATATGAGAGTTCATTAAATTATTCTTTTAACTTTTCTGTTAAGTTTGGAAGTTCTTTAAAATTAAAACATTTAAAAAATTGGAGAACCTAAATTATATATGTTTCTTAAATCTATTGATGTCAGGTTAAGTGTCACCAGTATTGGCCAGAACCCACAGGAAGTTCATCCTATGGATGCTACCAAGTCACCTGCCATTCAGAAGAAGGAAACACTGCATGTATCTTCAGGAAGATGACACTATTTAACCAAGAGGTAGGAAGGCAGGATATCCATTTATTAGATCTGTTATATTCAAGGTGAAGGCTTTGGAAGCTAAAAATGTTTTTCGTCTGATTCCTGGTTACTAGGAAATATTTAAAAATTAATTAGGATGCTTTTGAATCTTATGAAGTATATTCTCCTACTAAAATAAATCTATTTCCCATCTCTAGAGGTAAATATGAGTGGTCAGTAAAAAAAGGAATCTAGCAAATAATACTTATTACTCTTAATACTCTGCCTATTCATAAAAATTATACCAGGGGTGTGTTTTGCTATAAAGATTTCTTCCTCCAAGTTATATCAGTAAAGTACGTCTGTGGAGATGGAAAGAACAATTGAAAGCTATTAAATTATTCCCCTTTTTTAAAAGAGGAGAGGAGAGCAGTTTCACAGTCTCCTCAGTATTAAGTAGGAAAACCTCTGGGCAGGACCTTCTGACAGCAGGTAAATTACAGTTTCCCAATTGCTAGTTTTTCTGACTGCCACCTGGGTCACTCCCCTTGGCTTCCAAATCGAGAGCCAGAAATGGAAACTGATTAATAAATGTTGCCTCACTAACCCAGTTGGGAGATGTGTGTGGAGGGCAGCACGCTGCCAGTCCTGTCAGACTGCTGGAGACAGTGCACCCCACTTGCACTATCTGCAGCTGGGTATTCCCCTGCTGGCCACCTTTGGTTTTGAAGGGGACTAGAAGATTGCTAGTGTGGAACAAAATGAAATTTTAAAAAGAGAACCCTGAGAATAAGATGGACTCTGTAGCTAACTGGAACCTAAAAACAGAATGGAGTCGAGTGGCCATGACGGGACCAGGATACAGTCGCATACCCTGTTCTTGGAAAAGCCACAGAATGCACTCTTAAGCTTTTGACTCTGCCAAAGTTTCTGATTTTACAAAAGTCCCTAACAGGCACCTGGACCTAACCAGTAAAACTGTGGCCAGTGCCAACCAATCAGGACTTATTTGCATAAGCACACCTGAGCGGGAGCCTGGGCAGAAACTTTTTCTATAAAAGGCAGCCCCCCTCCCTTTGTTCTCCCGGAGCAAACTTACAGTTTGCTGCCAAAGGCTGCATCTCTCTGGTAATGTATAAACAGTAAAGCTTTGTTAACTAAATTCTTGTATTCCAGGGATTTTTGTTGACATTACGAAGTCCCAGGCCTGTCCCATCAATGGTTAAGAAACGAGAACTCCATATCCCTTCCCGCCCTCCACCCACCTCCCTGAGTTTGATTAAAGGAGCCCAGCAAGACAGAGCCTTACTGACCAAAAGGAAAGGAGCTAGAAGTTGTGCTGATTTATATTAATGGAATCTGACATGCAATAAAGCTAAAGTTACATAAAATAAAAAATTAAATAGAAAGTTTCAAAATCTTAATGGCCTAGAGAGTCCATCAGAATGAATGTAGGGTTTAGGGACCTAGACTGTGTAGCTCATGGTCTAATGTAACAAGGCAAGCCAATAAGAGAGTTCTTCATTTTCCCAAATAGATGTGAAAGACGGGCTGTATATGGTTCCATAAAATATTATTTCTATCTTTGGTGTAGTCTCTTTATTGTACTTCACCTATAGATTATCCATGGCAGTTTTATATACTGTAGTAGCTTTTCTTTGCAAACCCTGAGTGCCTCAGAACTATGCTTTAGTTTCAAATTAGTTTCTGAAAACACAAATTAGTTTCTGAAGTTTGAGCCAAACATAAATAGGAATATAAATTTGCCACCATAAATACGTACGTGGATGGATGGACTGACGGACAGACAGACACTGCCCCAAAATTTAGTAGAGTATTATTTTACATTACCTGTTCTTGTAGATTTATTAGTAGCATTAAATTCTTATGTTAATATTAATAAAGGTAGTCTATATTAGATATCTTTAGTTCATTTTACAGAATTACAGAATTCTGAAAGATTAACTATCAAATTATACTGAAGTCTCTTCAGAAATTTTTCCATTAGTCCATTTCTTAATTACCTTTTTCTTTCATGGTCTTTTCTGGATTCTTCCTTTAATGTAAATGACAATAGATAGATTTTATAGTGTTGAATGTCTATAGCTCCCATTTCTTGAGCATATAATTCCAAACAGCTAACTGGGTGGCTTATAGGTCCTCTCATAGAACCCTTTCAACATAAGACTGTCTCTTTTAGGTATAGGTGTTATTTCATTTGTCAGTTGAACAAAGTGAGGCTCTGAAATATTAAGTGCCTTAACTAGCAGAGTGAAAATTTGAATGGCGATATATAATTCCAATATCTTATTTTCTCCATTATACCAATCCTGACTCCAAAAAAGAATTAAGCCCTGGTTTGACTTAGTGTTTTTATGATCTCCAGTTTTTAGTCTACATTTATTTTGAGAATTTATTTTCCTAATTTCCATAATTTCACTTGTGTTTTTTAGGATTAACTTAACTTTGTTCATAAAAACATTTTTTCCCTTTACCAGTTTTGCTCACTAACAGTTCTTTAGCTTTTTTTTTTTAAACATTTCTCTGGATCTTGTTTTTGCTTGTTTACTTGATTATCATCTTTAAAATATTTTACAAATATAGAAATTGAGTTATAGGAACAGTAATGATCCAGGTAGCTGGAGCTTAAATGGATATAACTGTTTCTATAAAATGATTTCTTGGGTCCGGCCCCATGGCTGAGTGGTTAAGTTCACGTGCTCTGCCTCGGTGGCCCAGGGTTTCGCCGGTTCGGATCCTGCGTGTGGACATGGCACTGCTCATCAAGCCATGCTGAGGCAGCGTCCCACATGGCACAACTAGAAGGACCCACAACTAAGAATATACAACTATGTATCAGGGTGCTTTGGGGAGAAAAACGAAAAATAAAATCTTTAAAGAAAAAAAGACGAATATTTATTTATATTTTAAAGATATTCCTAAGTCAAGGTAAATAATTTTTCTTTACACTTAGAAAAATGAGAGTCGTCAGCTTACTCAGATCCAGTACATAGCCTGGCCTGACCATGGAGTCCCTGATGATTCAAGTGACTTTCTGGATTTTGTCTGTCACGTACGAAGTAAGAGGGCTGGCAAGGAAGAACCTATTGTTGTTCATTGCAGGTATTCTTATGATCGAACATCTGGCTAGATATGTCATTTTTAAAAGGAAATACATATTTTATTTTGTCCTTCAGTTGTGATTGTAACTATGATAATTAGAACTCAAAGCTGTGCTCTGAACGTAGAAAGCAAAGGTACGTTCCAACATGTGATTGGCAGAAATTTTGTCATAAGAAGTAAAAATAATCCTTTATTGCACTCATTCTTAGAAGATTGTCTTTTTCATAGTTTAACATCTCTGAAATTGGGATGTCTTACAATTGATGGTATCTTATATTTGGTGAAATACAATATTGTAGGCTTTTAGGTTTCATCCTCAGGTTTAGATTTCCCCCTCCCAGCACGGTACTCCTTCCGGGCCTGTGGCCCCTCTGGGGACAGTGGGCAAGTACTTTCACCTCTCTTGGAATGGCCCCACCCAATACCATCACACGATGTGCCGCTTCCAAGAGCTTCAGCTGAACAGTGGTAGGCTGCTCTCCCTTCCTTTCAGACTCAGGCCCCCTTCTGCCTTCAAAGGACTGAATACAATGACTCCAGCCTTCACTGTCACTGACCCAGAGATTTGAAGACAAAAATTATGTTCTCCCCATCCTGGCCACCTCTGTTATTAAATGATTTAGTCAGAGGATGTATTGAGGTATCTATCCTTAAACTTTCCAGCACTTATTAAGAGCAGTCTTTCAAATTATCAAAACAGATTGTAGACCAAATATTGAGAGGCAAAATGGCAGGAATGGTGAACACATTTGGCCATTTCATATCCCAAGTTCCCCATAGCTAATATAGCCCTATTCACAGAGAATGCTTCAAAAAGTTGTTCTTGACTATCTCAATAGTAAAGCTTAATTAAAATTAAATTTGGTTTTAAAAACTGATTTGAGAGTGTAAAATATTTTGTGCATTTGTTAATGATTTATTATTGTAATTCCATTATTTCACATTTTAAAGGGGGGTTGCTCCAATAAGCGTCTATACCTTGTTCAGATTTCAAAAACTAAAACGTAACTCTTTTAAAATAGTATTTTTACGACTAACAATGGGGGAACGGGTGGATGCAAACCATTTAATCTGTATTAAGTGTGAAGATTTTTTCAATTTTCAAAATATTTTCTAGTTGGCTTGCTACTTTTGTATTATCAACCGTTAAAATCAAATTGTTCTTCTACTATGTTATGATTCACTACTTTAATTTTCTGCACAAAAGCCACAAGTTGTTTACCAGAGTAGTATCAGTAAGACTTTGCCCCATATTTATCTATTTTAGTGCCGGGATTGGAAGAACCGGGGTTCTTATTACTATGGAAACAGCCATGTGTCTCATTGAATGCAATCAACCAGTCTATCCACTAGACATTGTAAGAACAATGAGAGATCAACGAGCCATGATGATCCAAACACCTGTAAGTACTGTACTTCATGTACAATTGCGTATTCTCAACGTGATGATTTTTATCGATATATATTCCATACCATATTTTTATCTTTTTAATTTCCTGCCAGGAGCTAACAATCCCTAGCACAGGGGTCAGCAAATACTGCCCATGAGCCAAATCTGATCCGCCACTTGCTTTTGTAAATAGTTTTCTTGGAATACAGCCATGCTCATTTGTTTACATTCACACTATAATAGAGTTCAGAAGTTCCAACAGGCACCATATGGTCTACAAAACCTAAAATATTTACTGTCTGGTCTTTTACAGAAAATGTTTGTCAACACCACGCTAGCATGTTAACTCTTGAGTGTTTAAACAGGTTCAGAGGAACTCGCCTCGTGTTACTTAGTCAAGTGGAATGCTGTGCACAACGGTGTCAGTGAACTGGAGAATCTTGATAGACCTGCTTTCAGTGGAACAGCTGTGGTGAAATGGCATTTCTTTTTTTACATAAGAACTTAAATTGCAACAACAAAAACAAAAATATCATAGCGATTAAGTCACTGACTTATTGTATTGTACACTGACACTGAATTATGTTCCAGGAATCAAAAGGGGAATCATGAAATTTTAGAGTTAATGTTAAGATTATTTTTTATATTAAGTCATTGTCAAATCTTAGCCTTGTTGGTGGCATTAAGGTTACTGAAGTGAATTGACCTATGTGATCTAATAAGTGTGTGCCATTTTTAGCTTTTAATCACAGAAAATTTGAAACACAAAAATAGACAATATAATATAATGGACACTATGTTGAGTACTCAGACCCAACATTTGCCATATTGTTTCACCTATACTACCACTTACTCTCCCTGTATTCGAATCAAATCCTAGACATCATACCATTTCGTCTATAAATATTTTAGTGTATATCTCTAAAAGATAAGGAGTGTTTTTCCTTCTAAACAAAACTACAATACCATTATCACACCTAAGTATAATTTAACAATAATTTCTTACTATTACCAAATAGCCAGTATTCAAATTTCCAGTTGTCTCATATAAATCGTCTTTTTTTATTTTAGAACAGTTTCATTGAAATAGAATTCACATACCATAAAATTCACCCTTTTAAAGTTTACAGTTCAGTGGGTTTTAGTATATCACAGTTTTGCAACCATCACTGCTGTCTAATTTTAGAACATTTTCATCACCCCAAAAAGAAACTCCATACCTATTTGCCCTCATACCTTCCCCAGCCTCCCCAGGACCCAGCCCTAGGATACCACTAATCTACTTTCTGTCTCTATAAGTTTACCTATTTTGGACCTTTCATTGAATGGAATCATATAGTCTGGTCTTTTGTAATTGGCTTCTTTTAGTTAGCATAATATTTAAGTGACTATCCATTCTGTAGCCTGTGTGAGTATTTCATTCCTTTTTTTTTTTTTTGGCTGAATAATATTCCATGGTATGGATATATACCACATTTTGTTTATCCATTCATCTGTTGATGGTCATTTGGATTGTTTCCACATTTTGGCTATTATGAAAAATGGTGCCATAAATACTTGTGTATATGTTTTTATGTCAACAGGTTTTCATTTTTCTATGGTACATACCCAGAAGTGGATTTGCTAGGTCATGTGGTAATTCTGTTTAACCTTTTGAGGAACAGCCAGGCTATTTTCAAAGCGGCTGTACCTTTTTGCAGTTCCACTGGCAGTGTAAGAGGGTTCCATTTTCTCCACATCATTATCAACACTTGTTACTACCTATCTTTTTTTGTTTTAGCTGTTTTATGAATATAAAGTTGTACCTCACTGTGGTTTGGATTTGCATTTCCCTAATAACTAGTGATATCAAACATCTTTTCGTGTACTTATTGGCCATTATTACTATATCTTCTTTGGAGAACTGTGTGTTCAAATCTTTTGCCCTTTTTTCAGTTTGGTTTTTTGTCATTTTGTTGTTGGGTTGTATGAGTTCTTCATATTTTCTGAATACAAGTCCCTTACAGATCTATGTTTTCTTCCATGCTGTCCTTTCAGTTTCTTGATTATGTCATTTGAAACACAGAAGTTTTTAATTTTGATGAAGTCCAGTTTATCTTTTTTTTTTGGTAACATGTTTTCGGTGTTATATCTAAGAAATCATTGTCTAACTCAAGGTCACAAAGATTTACTCCTGTTTTTCCCAACACATTTATATTTTAGCTCTCGCATATAGGTGTCTAATCCATTTTGAGTTGAGGTAGGATTCCAGTTTCATTCTTCTGCATGTGGATATCCAGTTGTCCTGGTCCCATTGTTGTAAAGACTATTCTTTCCCCATTAATTGTCTCTGGATCCCTTTTCAAAAATCAGTTGACCGCAAATGTAAGGGTTTATTTCTGGACTTTAAATTCTGTTCCGTTGATTTGTATGTCTATTCTTATGCTAGTCTTTAATTTCTTTTTTTTTTTTTTTTTTTTTATTAATGTTATGATAGATTACAACCTTGTGAGATTTCAGTTGTACATTTTTGTTAGTCATGTTGTGGGTACACCACTTCCCCCTCCGTACCCTCCCCCCACCCCCCCTTTTCCCTGGTAACCACCGATCAGATCTCCTTCTCAATATACTAATTTCCACCTATGAGTGGAGTCATATAGAGTTCGTCTTTCTCTGACTGACTTATTTCGCTTAACATAATGCCCTCGAGGTCCATCCACATTGTTGTGAATGGGCCAATTTCGTCTTTTTTTATGGCTGAGTAGTATTCCATTGTGTATATATACCACATCTTCTTTATCCAATCATCAGTTTCTGGGCATGTAGGCTGGTTCCACGTCTTGGCTATTGTAAATAATGCTGCGATGAACATAGGGGTGCAACGGACTCTTGAGATATCTGATATCAGGTTCTTAGGATAGATACCCAGTAATGGGATGGCTGGGTCATAGGGTATTTCTATTTTTAACTTTTTGAGAAATCTCCATACTGTTTTCCATAGTGGCTGTACCAGTTTGCATTCCCACCAACAGTGTATGAGGGTTCCTCTTTCTCCACAACCTCTCCAACATTTGTCGTTCTTGGTTTTGGATGTTTTTGCCAATCTAACGGGGATCTTTAATTTCTTTCGATGATGTTTTGTAGTTTTCAATGTGCAAGTCTTTGACTTCTTTTATTAAGTTTATTCTTAAATTTTTTAGTCTATTTGATGCTCTTGTAAGTGCAATTGTTTTCTTAATTTCATTTTGAGACTATTCATTGCTTGGGTATAGAAATAAAGTTGATTTTGTATATTGATCATATATCCTGCAACCTTACTGAAATCATTTATTAACTCGTAGTTTTTTGTGTATGAAAGTGGCTTCCTTAGAATTCTCTATGCGGACATACGTTGGAGATATTGTGAGTTCAGTTCCAGACCACTGCAATAAAGCGAGTCACACGAATTTTTTGGTTTCCTAGTGCATGTAAAAGTTATGTTTACGCTGTACTGTAGTCCGTTAAGTGTGCGATAGCATTATGTTTAAAAGTCAATGTACATACCTTAATTTAGAAACACTTTATTGCTAAAAAATGCTAACCATCATGTGAACCTTCAGTGAGTTATAATCTTTTTGCTGGTAGAGGGTCTTGTAAAAAATGCAGATCTGAAAAGCACAGTAAAGTGAAGCACAATCAAACAAGGTGTGCTTGTATCCAAAATCATGTCATCTGCAATTAGAGATAATCTGCTGCTTTTCTCTTTTTCTTGCCCAAGTGTCCTGGCTAGACCCTCCAGTATAATGTTAAATAAAGTAGTGAAACCAGACATTTCTTGTCTTGTTCCTGATCTTGGTGGGACAACTGTCAGTTTTTCACCACTAAGTGTCATGTTACCCATGGGTTTTTTTATAAATACCCTTTATCAGATTGAGGAAGTTTCCTCTGTTACTTAGTTTGTTGAGTGTTTCATCATGAAAAGGTATCCTTTTGTCAGATGCCTTTTCTGTATCTATTGAGATGATCATGTGGTTTTCGTCTTCTGTTCTGTTAATGATGGTATTACACTAATTGATTTTGGATGTTAAACTAACATTGCATTTCTGGGGTGAACCTTACTTGTACATGGTGTGATTCTTTTTTATGTTGCTCGATTTGATTTGCTAATATTTTCTTGAGGTTTTTGTATCTATATTCACACATAGTGGATTTTTTATTTTTAATTGTGGTAAAGTACATAACATAAAATTTACCATCTTAACCATTTTTAAGTGTACAATTTAACAGTGTTTATATTATATTCACACTGATGTGTAAACAATCTCTAGAATGTTTTCATCTTGCAAAACTAAAACTCTATACCCATTAAACAACAACTCTCCATTTTAATTTATAGAGATTTTTTAAATTAATGTTCTAATTATGGGGTATATTTATATGATTTCAAAGTAAAATATAAAGGAAGGAAGTATATTCAGTCAAGTCTAGTCTCTCTGTCTCATGCGCCCTATTCCCTTCTTCCCTTTAGAGGAAACCAGTTTTAATGATTTTTCCTTCCCTTGCTGCTTTTTTTTTTTTTTTTTTTTTTTTGAGGAAGATTAGCCCTGAGCTAACATCTACCACCGCCAATCCTCCTCTTTTTGCTGAGGAAGACCTGAGCTAACATCTATGCCCATCTTCCTCTACTTTATATGTGGGACGCCTGCCACAGCATGGCTTGACTAGCAGTGTGTAGGTCCATGCCCGGGATCCAGACTGGTGAACCCCGGGCCACCAAAGTGGAATTTGTGAACTTCACTGCTATGCCACTGGGCTGGGCCTTTTTTTTTTAACATGTACATTGAGGCAGATACATAAATATTTGTATTCCCCGCTCTTTCTTTTATAAAGATAATATGTTGTATGCACTTTTCTCTACCTTGCTCTTTTTACTTGACAAAACATCCTGCCATCATTCTGTAGTAGTCTATAGACTTTTATTCCACCCGCCCTCCCCCTCCCCCCACCACTACATATTATTCCACTGTGAGGATGTACCACGGATGACTCAGTCCCTTTCTGATGGCAATTTGGATTGTTTCTACTTTTTTGTTACTATAAATAATCCAGCAGTGAATAGCCTCATTTATGAAGATATGTTTTCAATTTTTTTCCTAAAAGTTTATCTTTTGGATACATTCCTAGAAGTGGGATTGCTGGGTCAGTAGATAAATTGATGTAATTTTGTTAGATGCTGCCAAATTCCCATCCATAGGAGTTGTATTTTACATCTTGGTTAGCAATATATGACTGAGTTTTGCCAACAGAATATTGTCAGGCTTTTTTATTTTTTGCCAGTCTGTTGATGAGAAGTGATACCTCTGTGCAGTTTTACTTTCATTTTTTTATAAGCAAGCCAAGAGAGATGTTTGTCATTTTTCTTGCTTTCTGCTTTTTGTGATCAATTCTATTTTTTATATTTTATTTTTCAGAGTCAATACAGATTTGTATGTGAAGCTATTTTGAAAGTTTATGAAGAAGGATTTGTTAAACCCTTAACATCATCATCAAATAAATAAGAAAGCAAAAAGTCTGGGATACGTGTTGGAAAACCGCTTTCCATTATATTCACTGTGCCATAATACTGCTTGCAGGAAAATGGCATCTAAACAAAAACAATGAAGAACTAACAAAAACTGAAAACTTCAGCACTGTTGCACTTTATGTTTAAAAAAAGTCCCTCTCTCAAAATCTGTAATTGATGTGTGTGAAGACTTTCATGCTTTGCTCCGAACAAATAGTGACTAACTGAGTGTGTTCAGGGTAATTTATGCAATTCTGTGGTGGCGCCATGCAGTCCGCTTCTGGGAGAATTGCCACAGACAAGGCTCAGAATTATCATCTCTATTGATAAACCTGTATCTTGAAAGCAAAAAGAAGTCAACATCAGGAGTCAGCTCTGGTGTTTTCCAGTGATTCATGTACTTACTATACTGATTACCAGATTTTATTTTTAAAATTTTAGCAATATCATTCTCAATATTTAGCCAGTACACTGCCTATGGATGCAGCACGTCTTTCCCTACACTCCCCTGTAGAGGCCTGCTGTTCGCAAGAAGAAAGGTGGAATTTGCTTTTCCCAGGAAATGCTGCACATTGTCCATTTACCAGCATCTTACAGAAAGTATAAATATGAATCTACAAATTTTCTTGAATTTAATAATGTAACTTATATTTATCATAACGTTGGCTTATTCCAAATCATGTGATTTCACATACTTGATGTAAAGGAATGCATGCATTGTGTCTTAACCCCTTAAGTGCCTTGAGACGTCTTTGTATGTCTAATGAAAAGGCACTCATTTGACCCCACTAGGAGGTGTGTATGTATATTGTACATTTACATTTTTAAGCATTTTGAATCAGTTCACGTTCTAAAAAATAGCTCCATGTATTGAGAGTTATGCAGTCAAAGAAGGATAAGGAAATTCTATTTCTTCATTCCTGTATTTTGCCACAGGAAGCAAAGATAATTTGTCTTCTACCGAGTGAGCGCTCTGCTGCTGTGGAATTGTTCACAGTCACATTCCTTTCCTGAGGGACAAGGCTTACAGTTTAGCAGCTCAAGTCAAAACAGGCTTTATTCTTCAAACTTCATATTTATTTTATCCCTAACTTTAGAAATGGCATCTAATATGCACATTAAAGTTAAATGTATTGATACTCTAAGCTAAAGTTAGAGCAATTAATTGTGATTTATTTCTATCGCTAACTAAATGATTACCCTTCAGCATTAATTTCAGTTCATATCAAGCTTTGTTCACACTGGTCTATTGGTTGGGATACTTCAAACGAGGAATGAAACGTTGTTGACTTATTTCTAAATGTAATCCCTCAATAACTGAAGTGAGGGTTTTCTTGTCATTTTTGTGTACAATTAAATTACTCCAGTTGATAGATGCTTTTGAAGTTATCAGCATGTTACTGTGGAGAGTTTGGACCGTCTGGCCTGGTGGAGGGTCTGACTCCCTTTAAGGGTGTGTACATTCTCCTCTTCAGGTTGTTTTATTTTTAAGTCTACAGAGAGAGAGAACTTTAAAATTGCCCTGTTTTAATATAAGTGGAAAGTTGCTCACTTATTGAAGTGTTATATAACACAATTATTTTATATGGATTATGGCTAAAATAGATTCATTTACTAGTGGTTTCTGAATATTTCTGTATAGTCTTGATAAAATTTAGAGTTGAATGGTAGATATTTTGAAATGCCGTTTAGTATGAGAAGAAAAAAAGGTACATTTTAAAATCTTGAGTATAATCTAAATGATGTTGTTTTGAATATTCAAAATTCATAATCATAAGTTTTAGGAAGTTAAGTCCTAAACATTAATAACCAAGATACCAAATAAATTATTGCATTAAAATAGTGTTGGGTTTTTTTAAAGAGAAAAGTAAACATAACCATTATATCAAAGAGATTCTCTTATCTATTTCTGGGTTTCACAGTCAAGACAATATAAGATAGTAAATAAGTAGTCTTATTTGAACATTCCGTTTTCTACCAACAGATAAATGTAATTGAGGCTGCTGTGTGACATCATGAAAAGGTAAATCATGTTGGGGGTCTACATGATTAATAACTGCTTTCGGCAGTTGTGTTTCACCTGCATTTTAAAAATCTGCCTGTTCTAACTATATAGACAGAACATGACAGCCATAGATTAAAAAGATACAGTCATACAGATAGAAGCAGAGAAGTGTGATGGTTGGCATGTTCTTTAATTTAGGGCTTTGTTTACACTTCTGAGAGCAACTCTAACAATTTGTTGGCAATGAGCACTGCTGCCTTTTTTAATCATTAATGCCTGTCTTTAAATGATAATATATTAGAAGTTTAGACTTATGTTTAAATTTCTCATATATGAATTTTTCATCTGGGAGCTACCCTCTGTCAGTATTTTTATGTACAGAAAAGATCCTTTTATAAAGGCACTAAAGATTTATTAGGATCTTAAATTTAAAAGAAACTATCCTTCACAACTTATTAGAATGTATGCTAATTATGCTTCCCTGTACACACACCACAGATAAGACTTTATCCATTACACCTGAGAATTCTTTAACCTGTTTATCAGTCTAAATAGGGCTCTAGAAATAATCCTAGCTTTCATTTGCCAAGTAGTTCTAGATTCCATTCATATCAGTGTAATATTGTGTGTTTAAAATGCCAAATTTCTTGTATCTAAACTACTCTCCCCCTCCTGCAACCAAACTGCACCCCTGCTCCCCACACACACTCAAGAAATCAGTGCTCTCTGTTATTCTCACAAGTGGAAATAGATATTGGTGAATCATGGGGCTTTTGTCAGTGCCAGGAAATGTTTGTGAAAATCTTAACTCTCTGATTTAGGATGATTTTACTATGTTCATTTCAAATGTTTTATTGAGCACCTGATTTGCGTCAGCACTGTGTGCATAGAATGTGGAATATTTTGGAATAGACTTTACATTCACAAGCAGAATTGGTAGTACTTGTTAAACCAGTGCATCCGTCTAAAATAGAGACAGAACAGCGTTAAGAAAGAATTTCTTTTGTATAGCCTGCTAACACAAGTTGAGGGGTGGGGAGTTGGTCATTTTGATTAAGAGTAAAGAGAAAACTTATATATAAACACTTCAAATGTATAAAGGTATGTTAAGCCCTTAAGACAGTTGCTTGAAGGCTTCAAGTACTGATATATAAACATAGAGATACTTTTGTGTGTTCACATATTTGTGTGTTTCACAAAGGCAAATGCTCGCAAACAGAGGTAAAGGATTATATTAATTACAGAGTTGTTTATAATTTGTTGGCAGGGCTGATCAGGTCTAATCAGATATTTGAGCAAAAGTCTCCCGTCTCCACTAGAAGTACTATAACTTGAGAGCTGAAAGGAACCTGAAAGATTTTATCTAATCTCACTTTCTCCTATTTTTGACAACATATGTGAATATCATACATTCTTGTGAACTTTAGTCTATTTCGGTTCAAGAATTATACTCAGGCAGTGTTTTCACTTAGTAACTATGAGGACTTTAGACGATGTCACTTAATTTAGAAAATAAGTAGGCTTTAAAAAGTGATCCTAACTAGCACCCAACTCAGTTTGCTAATCTTGCTTCCTTGATAGAACATAAGCTTTTGTGATATTTAGGCTGATGTATATGCAGTATGAAACATTCTGAAATGCAAGTTAGAAGACTAATTTTTAAAAGCGCTTAAAACATAGAACTAAGATTTAGAATATATGTCCACTTAAATCAAATAATTTATGTTTATAATGTGAACATTAATAGAATTAAAGCATTACTTGTTTTATAATCTTATCAGGAAGGGAGAAAGAAACAAGAATTTTTAACAATGTTCTATTTAATATCTGTGTTTAGAATATTTAAAATATTCTGGTGGTAAGGTTGCCAAAGTAGTTTTGAATTCATAAAAATTATTTATACCACAATAATGTGGAATATGTTTACATTTCTTTTATTTTGTAGTAATTTTGTAGTTCAGGTGAATTTGCATTTAAGTCGATTAGAGTAAATACATATGGTAAATATTTGTTGGAATGAACATCTGTTGATACTCTGACAAGACAAAGATAAATTATGCCACAGCTTGCTTTTATGTAAAAGCTGCTACATCAACAAAGTGTAACTACCTTATATCAACATTGCTTACTTCTCACATGTGCTTCAGCTAGCCAACTACAATTTCTGCAACCATTTTTCGTGTGTCTTGTTTCCTGCCAGAAAGATAGCTATGTTATTGAAAACCACTGGATTAATTTTATCAAATATCAGAATTACTGATCTGTTGGCAAAGATTTATTGGTGTGTTCACAAGTTGTGATCACACAACACAACTGTTTTAGAAAATTCTTAGAAAATTATACAGATACAAAGGAATTTACGTAATAAAAATTTTGAGGGCTAACAACTAATAGATAATTTCAGCAATTTTATAAAGAGTCCATGAAATGAATCCCTAAGTTGTATTTTTTTTGCTTCAATATACTTTACAATGCCTGCAGCCATCATCACCACAGTTTTTGTTAGAGCAGACTTCATTCTTCATAGCAATTACTACAGTAGGCCTTTCACCGTTATCAAAGACAGACAAGCCCTCTTTCAGCCAGAAATTAGACATTTTATTTTTATAATCTTGATGAAGTTGTCGTAGGTCGACACCAAATAGTTATTTCTATTTCCATATCTAAATTTGCTGCTATTTATTTGTATGTTTTTCTGCTGCAGTTTGTTGATTTCTAAAGTTTTATGGTCGTTGTTATTTTTATTTTAGTAATCCAAGCTAAATGTGCAGCCAGAAGTAGTATCCACTGGGATGCAATCTATCAACATTGACTAGATGTAGTTCAGTGCATAAATAAGTAAACCAATTTTTTAATTTACACAGTGAAAGATAATTAGCAATATTGCAAATTAAAGGCTACAGTTTTAGGAGAAAGGTCAGATGTTTTACTTCTTGAAACCTTTTAAAATTTCCAATACAAGAATGGAAATGTTTGAAAACCTTGTTATGCTCATAAATGTTTTAGTTAAACACTGTACAATTTTCCTATCTATTGTGTAAATGATAGAGAAAATATTTTTGTATGGACAAAAGATTGAAACATAACTTTTACTTCGTTTAAAAAGGAAAAGATGATATTTGTATGTCTTTCATGCTGTAAAGAAAATGAATGTATCTTTCAAATGTTATTAGAATTATGATTTAGTTCTGACGATATTCTGTTTTAAAAAAAAGTCAGCGAGGGATTGAAAAGCAGGAAAGGAGAGTGTATTTCATTATACATAATGCAATTTTAGAAGAAAAATGTAATTTTCTTTATAAACAAGCAATTGTTATTGAAGCATATTTCACATATAATGTACGTTGTTCTTCATTTTGCCTTGTTTTAGCTCTAGAATAGAGAATTTCAAGAAAATTTGTGCATACTGTTTTTAAGTATAAAATAATTGAATTCTAGACTTCTCTGGAGTGTGGAAGGGTGTTTTTATGTGAGGGTGAACATTCTGCTGTGTGTGTTTATCATGGAGGAAAGTTCTCAGGCTTTGTCCCTGGAAGCTACAAATGAGGACATCATTGTGAAAGTGCTATCTGAAGCCAGAAAACCGTGCCTGAGACTCAGCACAGTGAATACGTGCAGAGGCCCCTGACAGATCGTTTTGCCTTTTTATTCTCAAGATCTTGGACAGCTAGGACCGCTGAGCCCAACTCTGACTTGTAGCACTGGTGTCTTATATGCTTAAGGGTTTATTAATGCAGCCGAACAAAAAAACAACCGAAAACCCTGCATTTAAACCAACATCTTTAGGCATGATTAATTTGTTCAACAGTTTCTTGAAAAGGTGGTATTCATTATTTATCACTCATTAAACTTCACTCATTGGGGCCTTCATTATTTTGACCCCTGCTTCCTTCCCTCCAACTTGTAAAAAATCATTGGTATCCCTTTACAGTAGAGTCTTTGTGAAGTAAATACTCTGAACAACTAGAAGGTGATACCTTCCTTCGTTAACTCTTGTTAACAATTGTTATAAGCTTAGTATCAGGCCCCGTCAACCCTGGGAGTTTCCAAAATTTAACATAATTACTTGTGATAACCTCAAAGCCATCAAGGAAACTCAGCCCTGCTTACAATCTTAGACCCAAATGGAGAGTGATATGTGGTTTCCCCAAATCCACTGTAATCACAGTTGAGCCCATTTTACCTTTTATTTTAAAAGAAATTTTCTAGTTGTTATTCCTGAATTGTAGTGCTCCAATTATTTGCCTTCCTGGGCAAGAAAATTTCAGCCCAAATGTGGGATTCTCTGGCACCTATCTTTTCCCAACTTTCAGTGAGTTGATAAGATTATTCCTTTTTTCTTGTATACTGTAGAGTAGGTCAAATTTCAGTGCTGACATTGATTTTTTGAATTTCAAATACTAGCACTTTATTTCATGCTTACTACTGACTTAATTTATACATTTAAAAGTAAAATCTACGAGTTTTGTAAATATGGAAAAAATTTAATGGATTAATATGTAGAATTAATTGGATTGGACCCAAGTTTAAATGCTTTACGATGATCTCTTGATCATTTGATATTTAAAAGGTAGCTGGTGTGACTTGAGCTTTGCCACTTTTCTGTAGTTTATTTAGTACAATAAAGGCTACCTGGCAGACTGTCTTGCTGGACTCAGTTCCCTCAGCTACCCTCAAACAAGTTTGGTTTACGATGATCATTTCTGCTCTGCAATTTTGTACCATTATATGAATACTTGGAAGTTCGTTTGTTTAGTTTTGAATTGTACCTGGGGCGTAAGTCAGTACTGTACTACTAGTAAGCTGAAGGGGGCAAGATCCTGACACTTTATATACGTGTCAAGGGGCAGGATTTAAGAGACTAAAAGCAGTTTACATTAAGCTGTTTTTGTTTTCTATCAATAGAATATATGTGCTCAAAAAGTGAGAACTGTCCCACCCAGTGTTCCTGCAGCATCAGGATGTTGCGGTTAGAGTCTGTATTGTCATCTTTTCAAATAAGAAAAGCTAGTCTTTATTTTCTACAGTGTAGGCTTAACGTCAGGACAGTTTACTATATACACTCATCAGTGATATTTTTAAGTAGTAGTTTTAAAAATAATTATTTCTATGTAGAGGGTGTTTTACTTTGGGATTTTTTTTTTCTTGTAACAGGTGCTACGTGTACATATGAAGGGCAAAAAGTCACTTAGTTAAAAATCTAGTTTATTTCCTAATTAAAATAGAATTTTACGTTTTCTGCCATTTCACGTTTGATTGTACTGACCTAATAGCAAAATGGAATTAGCTCCTTAATTTTTGAACTTTTTCCCCTATTTCACACAAATATCTCTTTCCATATGGTTTGTTCCCATAATTAAGAGGCAAAGAAGCTGAGGGTTTATTTAAAATGTGTAAGCTTGAATTTGGTCAACACTGGGTAATTTGAAATCATCACTATGCATTTGCCAGTGCAGCTTGCTGTGTGCTTGAGAGGCCTTGTGTATTTGTCTTGATTAAGTGAAACATTAGCATTCCTGCAATTCATGTAAAAAAATCTTTGAATACTAACAGCAAACAGGATAAAAATGTTGGTTTGCATTGAAACTGTTTTAGTCCTAAGAGCGACCTATGTTATGTGAAATGCTATTACATATACTATGTTGGCCACATTTCATTTTGATTGAGAAATGGTTGTTCAGGTACAAACGTGAAAAAACTCTAGCTGTGACTTAATTGTTCACTTGCAAAATAAAGATGTGCTTTAGTAATTTAAATACAGGAGTTTTGAAGATCATTTGATGGGTGTTTTTTGGGGGGAGCTTTTCAAACAATGATTATGTTCATGAATGGGTGATCAGAAGGGACCGGGAGAACTCTAAGTGCAAAATTTATTTCTAGAATTACTGGCTCACATAGTGGCTGTATTTGTCGGGGCAGGTAAGTAAGGAACTAAAAGGGATTTAGAACATTAAAGAGTGTCTTAAGAAGCTCCTCCTTCACTGTGGCCACTGCTCGATTGCTCTCCTCCCCCAGCACCAGTCCCTCTGTTCTGGTATGCCTGATGTAAGACCTTGTTAGGCAAAATAAAGGACCTTTCTTTCTGTGCCTGAAGTCAGCTTGTCTCGTATCTTCCCCAAGTGCAGTTAGGAATGCCATTTTTCATCTGAAAGAAAATAAGTTCTTAGAGAAAATACTAATATTTAAGTAATTTCATATCTAAAAATAAACAAAGCAAGATGGCAAAAGTAAAGATTTTTGATTATACCATGACTCTGTTCTTATGGACATGATAATAAAAATTCACACAGTATAAGGAAGATCCAAGAGAAGTTCTGAAAGCCCCTTCCCCATACCCCACCCCCAAGAATAATGCCCTCAAACCAATAGCAACCTCTGTCAAATTTCTTGTATTTTCATCTGGGAGGAGGAAATGTGTGTGCTTGCATTTCTGTGTACATAGACATTTTGTTAATGTCAAAGGGATTGTACAATATATTCTGCAGCTTGCTCTGTCATCTTGGAAATATTTCCATATCAGCATATTCAGGGCTACTTCATTCTTTTTAATCACTTAGCTTTCTACTCCATCATATGGATATCCATAATTTAGTTTCCTGATGCACACTTAGCTTGTTTCCAGTTTATACTGTACAAGCAATACTCAAATGAAATCCTCATGCAAATATTTTCATTAATCATTGCCAGTATATGTGTGGGGTAAATTTCCAGCAGTAGGATTGGTAGGTCATAAGGCACCTGCATTTTTAAATTTCAATAAATATTGTCTAATTGCAGAGATTATACCAGTTTATGCTTCCACCAAAGCATAAGAAACTTAATGTCTTTCCCTGCATTCTTATTAGAACTGATATCAGCCTTTATTTGCTCATCCCATAAGTGAAATATTTGGCATGCATTTCTTCTGTAAGGAGGTTAAGTGGATTTTCATATCTTTATTGATCCCTTGTATTTCTTGTTCTCTAAGGGAATAGAATAGAGATCCCAGAAATAAGTCCTCACATATATGGTCACAAAATTATTTTCTACAAGGGCGGCAGGACCATTCAATGGGCAAAGAACAGTCTTTTTGACAAAGTGTTAAACTAGACATCCATTGGCAAAAGAATGGCAAAAATTGAGAAGGATTAAAAAAACCTAAAGAGCTAAAACTATAAAACTCTTGGAAGGAAATTTAGGGAAAAATCTTTATAACATTAGATTTGGCAATGATTTCTTGGATATGACGCCAAAAGCATGACCAACAACAACAACAAAAAATGGACTTCATTGAAATTAAAAACTTTTGTGCACCAAAGACACTGGCAAGAGTGAAAAAATCCACAGAATGGAAGAAAATTTTGCAAGTCATGTATCTGATAATGGATTTGTATAGAGAATATATCAAGAACTCCTAGAACTAAAACAAAAGCAATTTTAAAAGTTCAAAAATGGGCAAAGAACAAAAATTGACATTTCTCCAAAGAAAATATACATATGGCCAATAAATACATGAAAAGATGCTTACATCACTAGCCATTGGGGAAATGCCAACCAAAACCACAATGAGATACCACTTCATACACATCCAGGTGGCTTTAATTTAAAAAAAAAAAGAAAATAAGAGGTATTAGTGAGGATTTGGAAAAATTTCGACCCTCATGCATTGCCGATGGGAATGTAAATTAGTGTAGCCTCTGTGAAAGACAGTCTTGCAGTTCCTCAAAAAGTTAAACATAGAATTGCTATATGACTTGGCAATTCCACTGCTAGATGTATACTCAGATGGACTGAAAACAACTTAAAACAGATACTTTACAATAATGTTCATAGCAGCATTATTCACAATAGCCGAAAGGTGGAAACACGTTAACTGTAAAACAACAGATGAATGGTTAAACAAAATATAATATATACCCCCAATGAAATATTATTCAGCCTTAAAAAGGAATGAAATTCTGATACATGCTACAGCATGAAGGAATGGTGAAAGCATTTTAAGTAAGATAAGCCAGACAGAACAGGGCAAATATTGCATGATTCCACTTATACGAGGTACCTGGAGTAGTCAAATTCTTATATGTGGTAAGAGTAGATTAGAGGTTGCCAGGGCCTGGGAAGAAGGGAAAATGAGTTATTGTTTAACGGGTACAAAGTTTCTGTTTGGAGTGATGACAAGTTCTGGAAATAGTGTGAAAGTTACACAACATTGTGAATGTACTTAATGCCACAAAATTGTACACTTAAAAATGGTTAAAATGCTAAATTTTCTGTCATGTATATTTTACCATGATTAAAAATAATAAATTAGGGGCTGGCCCCATGGCCAAGTGGTTAGGTTTGCACACTCTGCTTCAGCAGCCCAGGGTTTCGTCAATTTGGATCCTGTGTGCAGACACGGCACTGCTTATCAGGCCATGCTGAGGCAGCATCCCACAGCACAACCAGAGGGACCTACAACCAAGAATATACAACTATTGTACTGGGGGACTTTGGGGAGAAGAAGAAAAAGAAGAAAGAAAGATTGGCAACAGATGTTAGCTCAGGTGCCAATCTTTAAAAAAATAATAAATTACCCTCTAACAAATAGACAAACAAGAACAAAATGGAACTTTTACGCAAGAAAAATACAATATATGAAATAAAATTTCACATGGATCCAATAGCAGTTTAAATACTACAGAAGAAAAGATCAGTAAACTTGAAAACAGCAATAGAATCTATAAAAAATAAAGCACAGAGAAAAAAGAAAAATAATGGACAGATCCTTAGTGACTCATGGGATAATATCAAGGGATCTAACATATGAATAAGTGGGCTCCCAGAAAGAAGGGGAAGAAGAAGAACAAAAATATTTTAAGGTATACTGGCAGAAATTTTTCCAAATTTGATGAAAAATATCAGCCCTCATATTGTATATGCTCAGTGAACTGTGAGGAGGATAAACACACACACTCATACCACTACTAAGGCATTTCATAATCAAATTGCTGAAAGCCAGAATAAAGAAAAAAGAGGAAAAAAATAATAAAACTTACAGCAGAAATCAATGAAATTGAAAACAGGAAATCAATAGAGAAAATCCACAAAACCAAAAGTTGGTTGTTTGAAAGATCAATCAAATTGATAAACCTCTAGCCAGGTTAACTAGGAAAAAAGAGAGACGAGACAAATGCTAATATTAGAAATGAAAGGGCTGGGTGGCATAGTGGCTAAGTTCGGCATGCTCTGCTTCGGCAGCCCAGGTTCACAGGTTCAGATCCCAGGGATGGACGTCCACCACTCATCAAGCCATGCTGTGGCAGCAACCCACATACAGAATAGAGGAAAGATCAGCACAGATGTTAGCTCAGGGCCAATCTTCCTCAAGTGAAAAGAGGAAGATTGGCAACAGATGTTAGCTCAGGGCCAATCTCCTTCACCAAAAAAACCCCTCAACTAATTATTAGCCAATTGAGTGAAACACTGTACAAAAAGAATTATACACCATGATCAGGTGGGGTTTATTCTAGGTATACAGGGCTGTTTCAACATTCAAAAATTCGTTAATGGAGTCTTTCAAATCAACAAGTAAGAAAAGAAAAATCATATGATCAGTAGATTAAGAAAAAGCATTTAACTAAATCTAACACCTATTCATGATAAAAAAAAAAAATCTCAGAAAACTAGGAATAGAGGGGAACTTTGTCAATTTAATAAAGAACAATCACAAAATATCTACAGCTAATATCATAATGGTGAGAAACTAGATGCTCTTCTGCTAAGATGAAGAAGGCAAGGATGTCCCGTCTTGCCCCTCATATGCAACATCATATTGGAAGTTGTAGCTAAAGTAATAAGACAAGAAAAGGGAATAAAAGGTATACAGATTGGAAAGGAAGAAATAAAACTGCCTTTCTCCACAGATGACATGATTGTCTATAAAGAAAATTCCAAAGAGTCAACCAAAAAACTCCTAGAATTAATAAGCAATCATAGCAAGTTTATAGGACACAAGGTTAGTATAGAAAAGTCAGTTGCTTTCTTACATGCCAGCAATGAACAATTGAATTTTGAAATTAAAAACATAATATCATTTATATAAGCACACATACACACAAAAATGCCTTAGGTATATATCTAACAAGATATCTAAAAAATCTATATGAGGACAGCTACAAAACTGATGAAAGAAGTCAAAGAAGATCCAAATAAATGGAGAGTCATTCCATGTTCATGGATAGGAATATTCAGCATAGTGAGGGTTTCAGTTCTTCCCAATTTGATCTAAGTTTCAATGCAATCAAAATAAAATCTCAGCATGTTATTTTATGGATATTGAAAACTAACTCTAAAGTTTCTATGAAAGGCAAAAGACACAAAATAGCCAACACAATATTGAAGGAGAGGAACAAAGTTGAGGACCAACACTGCCCAACTTCAAGCCTTACTATAAATTTACAGGAATAAAGGCAGTGTGGTATTGGTGAAAGAATAGACAAACAGATCAATGGAACAGCATGGAGAGCACAGAAATAAATCCACACAGAGTCAACTGATCTCTGACAAAGGAGCAAAGGAGACATAATAAGCTTTTCAACAAATGGTGCTGGAAAAATTAGATAGCCACATGCAAAAAAAAAAACAAAGATGAATCTAGGGGTTAGCCACATGGCCTAGTGGTTAAGTTCACACACTCCAATTCGGAAGCCTCAGTTTGTGAGTTCAGATCCGGGACACAGACCTAGACCACTCATTGGCCATGCTGTGGCAGCGACCCACATATGAAGTAGAGGAAGATTGGCACAGATGTTAGCTGTTACCACCCAAGACGGGGTTTGTCTGCCCGCCGAAAGACATGCCAATAGTCAACAGGCAAGGGGGTGGGAGACAAAGGGTTTTTCATTATAACTTGCTAGCAAGGGAGAAGATGGTGGATTAATGTCCGAAAAAACCAACTTACAGAACAAAGACTACAGGCCAGTTATGTACGGGGCTGGTCTCTGGGTGGGGGAGGCATCTGGTCTTAGTTCCTGATGGTCTTTTGTTTCACTGGATGTCCATCAGAGACTGAAGCAACACCCTATATCCTGATCTTTCAGTTGTCATTGATGATGGTTGTCACACAGACTCTCTGCCCGGGGGTCATCACATTCCTAAAGAACTCAAAAGAACAAAGTTATCAACTTGTAGCAGCTGGAAGGGGCCATAAAATCTACAGAGCATGTCTGGGCTAGTTAACTCTGATAAAGTTTCTTGGAACTCTGTCTTTCAAATGGCAATCATCTTCTGATCTGTTGGTCTTACTGTACCTGAATAATAATGTATATAATAGGTTTATAATAATAATGTTTTAATAGGCTGATAAAACCCATTAAAACACACCTCTCACAAAAATTAATACAAAAGTGATTATAGACCTAAATATGAAATGCAAAACTATCAAACTCCCGGAAGATGACAGAGAAGAAAATCTGGGTGACCTTGGGTTTGGCATTGACCTTTTAGATACAACACCAAAAGCACAATCCATGAAAGCAAAAACATTTATAATTGAACTTCATTAAAATTAAAAACTTCTATTCTGGGGCCAGCCCTGTGGCCGAGTGGTTAAGTTCACACACTCCACTTCGGTGGCCCAGGGTTTTGCCGGTTTGGATCCTGGGTGTGGACATGGCACCACTCATCAGGCCACACTGAGGTGGCGTCCCACATGCCACAACTCGAAAGACCCACAACTAAAAATATACAACTATGTACTGGGGGGATTTGGGGAGAAAAAGGAAAAATAAAATCTTAAAATTAAAAAAAGTTTTTTTTAAACACTTCTGTTCTGCAAAGGGAACCATTAAAAGAACACAAAGATAAGCCACAGACTGGGGGAAAATGTTTGCAAAACATATATTTGTTAAAGAAGTGGTATTCAAAATATACAAAGAACTCTTAAAACTCAACAATGAGAAAACAAACAACCAAATTAAAAATGGGCAAAATATCTGAACAGACATCCAAAGAATATCTACAGATGGCAAGTAAGCATATGAAAAGCTCCACATAATATGTCACTAGGGAATTTCAAATTAAGTCAATGAGATACCCGTATACACTTATTAAGAATGACTAAAATCCAAAGCTGACAGCAAATGCTGGTGAGGACGTGGAGCAGCAGGAGCGCTCACTCATTGCTGGTAGAAATTCAAAACGGGAAGCCACTTTGAAAGACATTTTGGCATTTTTGTACAAAATTAAACACACTCTTACTGTAAAATCCAGCAATATTGCAATCCTTGATATTTACCCTAATGAGCTGAAAACTTATGTCCACACAAAAACCTGTACACAAATGTTTCTAGCAGCTTTACTCATAATTGCCAAAACTTGGAAGCAACCAAGATGTCCCTCAATAGGTGAATGGATAAACTGTGGTATATCCATGCAATCGAATATTATTCAGCAATAAAAGAAATGAGCTATCAAGCCACTTAGAAGACATGAATGTTATCAATTGCATGTATGTGTCCCCCAAATTCATGTGTTGAAACCCTATCCCCAAGGAGATGGTATTAGGAGGTGGGTCCTTTGGAGGCAATTAGGTTTAGATGAGGTCATGTGGGTGGAGCCCCCATGATGGGATTAGCATCCTTCCAAGAAGCAAAAGGGACCAGCTCACTCTCTCAGCCATTTGAGGATAGACTCAGAAAGCAGTTGGCTAGACCTAGGAAGCAGGCTCTCACCCGACACCAGATCTGCTGGTGCTTTGATCTCAGAGTTCCCAGCCTCCAGAATTGTGAGAAATATTTGTCGTTTAAACCACCCAGACTATGGTATTTTTGTTACAACAGCCTGAACTGACTAAGACAATGGAAGAAACTTAAATGCATATTGCTAAGTAAGAGAAGACAATCTGAAAAGGCTATGTATGGTATGATTCCAACTGTAAGACATTCTGGAGAAAGCACGACTATAGAGACAGTAAAAACCATCAGCGGGGGGCCGGCCTGGTGGTGCAGCGGCTAAGTGCTCACGGTCCTCTTCGGCAGCCCCGGGTTCGCTAGTTCAGATGCCAGGTGTGGACATGGCACTGCTTGGCACACCATGCTGTGGTAGGCGTCCCACATATAAAGTAGAGGAAGATGGGCACGGATGTTAGCTCAGGGCCAGTCTTCCTCAGCAAAAAGAGGAGAATTGGCAGCAGATGTTAGCTCAGGGCTAATCTTCCTCAAAAGAAAAAAAATCAATGTTTTGGGAGGAGTGAGGGATGAATAGGTTGAGCTATATAGGACGTTTAGAACAGTGAACCTATTTTGTATGATGTTGTAATGGTGGATGCATGTTACTATACAATTGTCAACCCATAGAACGTATGACAAGTGGAGTGAACCCTAAAGTAAACTACGGACTTTAGTTCATAATAACGTGCAAATACTGGCTTATCAATTGTAACAAATGTACTGCACTAATGCAAGACGTTAATAATAGGGGAAACTCTGGGTATGGGGCGGGGAGGAGAGGTAAGGGGCTATATGGGAACTGTCTGTACTTTGTCCTCAAATTTTCTGTAAAGTTCAAACTGCTCAAAAAAAAGCCTATTAATTAAAAAAAAAATTTGCCAGCCACCTCCCCCCAGCACTCTTCATCTGTTTCATCAGCACTCTTCTCCTGTTTCACTTGTGCACCTGACATATATATTTTACTTATTTATTTTGCCTATGGTCTAATTCCCCCCCATAAAGTTAGCTCCAGAAGGGTGGGGATGCTGTGTTGCTCGTTGCTATATCCCCAAGTGCCCTAAAACAGTGCCTGACATATAGTAGGCTCCTAATAAATTTTTGATGATTTCTTTAAAATGCCAAGAGTGGATGTAAAATGGAATCCTAACTGGTACTAAACAAATCCAATATTAGGCAGGAATACTTCCTCACCTATTTTAGATTCTGATGTTCAATGGCAATCCTGGGCATTCCTTCACTTCTGGGTTCGTCAATTTAATCTCTGCCTCTGTCATCATATGGCCATCTTCTCCCTGTTTGTGTCTACATTGTCTTTCTTCTGTGGGCATCTGTCTCTTTGTCCAAATTTCTCTTTCTTATAAGGATGCTAGTCTCATTGGATTAGGGCCTACTCTAATGGCCTCATCTTAATTTGATTACATATTCAGAGACCTTATTTCCAAATAAGGTCACATGTATAGATACTGGGGTTTAGAAGTGCAATATATCTTTTGTGGGACACAGTTCAACTCATAACAGTGTCCTACATGTCTCTGAGAATCTGTGTATTGTTCTTCATTCTTCTTCTTTTCTATTGTTCAAAGTGAATAATGTCAATTGACCTATCTTCAAGTTCACTGGTTCTTTCTTCTGCCGACTCAAATCACTCCAGTGAATTCCTCATTTCAGTTAGTGTACTTTTCAAATTTAGAATCACTATTTCTTTCTTTTTTGTATTTCTATTTATTTATTAATATTCTCTATTTGGTGAGATATCAGTCTAATAGTTTCCTTTTTTAGGTATGGTTTCCTTTGATTCTTTGAACATATTTAAAAATAGCTAATTTAAAATCTTTGCCTTGTAAGTCCAATGGCTGGATTTCCTCAGGGACAGCCATATTGACTGCTTTTTGTCCTGTGTAAGGGCCATAGTTTCTTTGCTTGTCTCACATTTTTTCTTGAAAATTGGACATCTTAAAAGATATAATCTGACAACTCTGAAAATCAGATTCTCTGTCTTTCCAGGGTTTTTTATTGTTGTTGTTGTTTGTTTGTTTAATTACTTTCCTGAACTAGTGCTGTGAAGTCTATATATATATTTTTAATCATACATAGCTACTGACATCTTTGTTCAAGTTAGCTTAGTGATCACCTAATGACTGGATGGAGAGTTCCTCAAATGCCTGGAACTAATAAGTCTCCAATCTTTGTGCAGGGGCTGTGTGTGTGTGTGTTGTGGCTCATCTTTAGCACTCTGCCAGGCAGTTTACAACTCTGTCTTAGCCTTCACTTCCTGATTGAATAGAGTCTCAAGGTTAGCCAGAGTTGAGAGCCTTCTCAGAACTTTCCTGAACGTGTTCTTAGAACTGGGTATGCACATAGTCCCATGCATGCAAGAGGCCTTTTAGATTCCAGAAATATGTCAGAGTTTTTCAAAGACCTCTACAGATATCTCATTCCCAGCTTTTCATTTTCAGCTTTTTTTTATTGGCCTGTTGTTTACTCCAACTGTTATCCCCTGTCTAAGACATCCATAATGTTAAACAATTGCCTCTGTTTGTTTTCAGCAAACACCTCCAGGAAAAAAAACTGTTTGCCCTGAGTGAGCTCTGAGTCAGGTCAAATAAAAACACCTTGTGAATGAGGTCCTCCAGTGAATCACTAGACAAGTGACATAGCAACAATTCTCTAAGCATGGAGTTTTGAAGGAGCTCTGACTGTTCTGCTCCTTCAAGTGGCTGCTAGTTGCTGAGTTTTAAGGCTGCAGTGGAACTGAGAAGAAGGAGATGAGAATAGAACAAGTTAAAATGCCACAAAACTCACTGCTCTTACCAAAAGTCAGCTATTTTTCTTGAATAAACACCCTCTGGATTGTTGCAAGCCCTTGGCTAATATCCAGAGTTCTGAAGAAAGAGTTGATTCTGACTATTTTTAGAGTATTTTGTTGCTTTTCTGGATGAGAGAATTTTTAGAGGTTCTTACTCTGCCATTTTCACTTACCTTACTTTTAGACGCCTTGTTTTTCAACACATTCCCCCAATTGTATTCTGATTGACTTTTGGCTGTTGCAAGGAACCACGTCCACCCTCAGAGGATCAAGATTTACTACCACTGAGAAAAGCCAGAGACCTGTGAAGTGGTTCCTGCCTAAATACCCAGCTTCATCTCTCACCAGCCTCCCACTGCTTTCTTAGGCGTTAGCAGAACTGAGAATAGGTTATACTGTCCCTCAACTGCACATTTCCCACCATGGCATTTGATCCTCACAACTATAGCCTCATTTTATAGATAAGAAAATTGAAACTCAGAGTTGACGTTTCCTTCCAGAAGTTAGGTAGCTATCAAATGGGGGTGCAGAGACTAGAGCAGGTCTGTCTGATTCTACAACCAAATTCAAAATTCTTTGACAGAAGTCATTTTTAAAGTGTAGGGGAGCAGAATTTGTACCCCAAAATATGTGTCTTTGGCATAAAGATTATTTTAGGCTGATTATTTTTAAGAAAAAAAAAAGACTCAGGGAGAACTTTGACCTTCCCCTTAACTGCCTAAAAGAATGTAGATAGGGGCTGGCCCCGTGGCCAAGTAGTTAAGTTCGCGCACTCCGCTGCAGGCAGCCCAGTGTTTCGTTGGTTCAAATCCTGGGTGCAGACATGGCACTGCTCATCAAACCACGCTGAGGCAGCATCCCACATGCCACAACTAGAGGGACCCACAACGAAGAATATACAACTGTGTACCTGGGGGCTTTGGGGAGAAAAAGGAAAAAAATAAAGTCTTTAAAAGAATTTAGATAGAGGTCCTGTTCCAGAAAGGAGACATCACTATGGGTGACTATAGTCTAACATGAACTAGGTGTGGTAGACAGGGAGGAACCTAGCAAGGCCCATTTAATCTAAGTCCTCTCTGTGTCCCATTATTCTTGGATGGCCCAGCAAACATTTGCTTATCAAACACTTACTCTTTTCATTCTTTCCATGAATTGCCTTCCTTCCCTTTGAAATCCCAGACCCTTGCCCCATTTCTTTTAGTCCAGAATGACATATATACCTCATTTTGCCTGACTGTCTTTGAAATCTCTTATATTAATGTGGATTTCCTGTGGGTACCTAATTAAACTTGATTTTTCCCTTTTAAACTGTCTTATGTCATTTTAATTATTTGATCAGCCAAAAGAACCAAGAAGGGAAGGGGAAAATTTCCCCCTTCCCAAGAAAAGGAATGGTACCAGTTTATGTGTTTGAAATTATTTGAAAAATCATTGTCATTACTTTAACCTGACCTCAGATTTTTTTTTTTTTTGAGGAAGATTAGCCCTGAGCTAACATCCACCACCAATCCTCTTCCTCTTTTTGCTGAGGAAGACTGGCCCTGAGCTAACATCCGTGCCCATCTTCCTCTACTTTATATGTGGGATGCCGCCGCAGTGTGGCTTGACAAGTGGTGTGTAGGTCTACACCCAGGATCCGAACCGGTGAACCCCGGGCCGCCAAAGCAGAATGTGCAAACTTCACTGCTACACCACTGGGCTGGCCCCCGACCTCAGATTTTTAAATCACATTTTGGAAAATAGGCATTTAAAATATGATAAAATTCTCTAATGGAAACATGAGGTTTGGTTTATTTATTTCTTTCTTTTAATTTATTTTTTTTATTGAGGTCATATTGGCTTATAACATTATGTAAATTTCAGGTTACATTATTATATTTCAGTTTCTGTATAGACAGCATTATGTTCACCAGCAAGAGTCTAGTTTTTGTCTGTCACTATACATATGTGCCCCTTTATCCCTGTCGCCCCACTCCAATCCCGTCTCCTCTGATAACCCTAATCTGTTCTCTTTATCTATGTGTTTATCTTCCACATATGAGTGAAATCATACAGTATTTGTCTTTCTCTGATTTATTTTGCTTAGCAGAATACCCTCAAGGTCCGTCCATGTTGTTGCAAATGGCATGCTTTTGTCTTTTTTTATGGCTGAGTAGTATTCTGTTGTATATATATACATCACATCTTCTTGATCCATTCATCAGTCGATGGGCACTTGGGTTTCTTCCACGTCTTGGCTATTGTGAACAATGCTGCAATGAACATAGGGGTGCATAAATCTCTGAATTGTTGATTTCATGTTCTTTGGATAAATATCCAGTAGTAGGATAGCTGGATTGTATGGTAATTCTATTTTTTAATTTTTTGAGAAATCTCCATACTGTTTTCCATAGTGGCTGCATCAGTTTGCATTCCCACCAGCAGTATGTGAGGGCTCCCTTTTCTCCACACCCTCTCCAACATTTGTTATTTCTTGTCTTGCTAATCATAGCCATTCTGATGGTGTGAGGTGATATCTCATTGTAGTTTTGATTTACATTTCCCTAATACTTAGTGATGTTGAACATCTTTTCATGTGCCTGTTGGCCATCTGTATATCTTCTTTGGAAAAATGTCTGTTCATATCCTCTGCCCATTTTTTGATTGAGTTGTTCATTTTTTTACTGTTGAGTTGTATGAGTTCTTCATATATTTTGGAAATTAACCCTTTGTCAGATGTATGATTTGCAAACATTTTCTCCCTGTTGGTGGATTATCTTTTCGTTTTGTTGATAGTTTTCTTTGCTGTGCAGAAGCTTTTTAATCTGATGTAGTCCCATTTATTTATTTTTTCTTTTGTTTCCCTTGCCTGAGTAGACATGGTATTCAAAAAGATACTAAAACTGATATCAAAGAGTACTACCTATATCTTCTTTTAAGAGTTTTATGGTTTCAGGTTTTACATTCAAGTCATTAATCCATTTTGAGTTAATTTTTGTGTATGGTGTAAGATAATGGTCTACTTTCATTCTTTTGCATGTGGCTGTGCAGTTTTCCCAACACCACTTATTGAAGAGACTTTCCTTTCTCCATTGTATATTCTTGGGTTTAATTTTTAAGAAAACTCTAACTTTAAAATACATCTAAACTCAGATTTTTTGTGTGTATTTGATTTACGTAAAATTAAATGAAATCCTCTTAGATACTGGAATAGGTATAGAATCACAGATTTTAAGATCTGGAAGAGATCTCAGGAATCGCGTGTTCTAATTACCTCATTTTGCAGATGATAAAACTGATGCCAGAAAAGATGAATCCTTGTCCAAGTGAGTTAGTGACAGGGCAGTCACCACTGACCTTTCTACTATATGGTATCCTAATACCTTCACAGGCCCTGATGTCAGGCAATAGTCACAGGTCATCTAAAGATGTCCTTACTCAAAATGTAGCCCACTAATGAGCAGTATGAACAAACTGCAAGCTTGTGGGCCCCACCCGAGATTTAAATCTTTTAACAGATCTCCAGGTGACTCATGAACATTAACTTCTGGAAGCACTGAGGCTCGGCTCCTTCCTTTCCCTTTTACTGAGTCTCATTGTGGTTTCACACTGGGCAAACCTAATTTGCAAAATGTTTTCACTTCCTTCTCTCTATTACCCAATGTAATGAACTTGCCTGGACCCATCCAAGGTTTTCTGAAGTTTTCTTCCTATCAATTTAAAGAATGAACATAGGCCACCAGATCAGTAGGGCTCTGTTTCAGATAATTCTGAACAAAGCGATGCATGAAATATGGATTCACGGAAGATGAATGCTGAGGCTTTTGCCCTGAGTCTCCAGTAGTAGTGAAAGCCTGAGTACTTTGGAGAAAGAAGTGACTTGTCTTCAATTCACCCTTCCACGTCCCCTCTCTACATACCTCTACCCCGGCGACCCCCAGTTCCTTTAAGGTGTTGTTCAGTTAGCCCATATGGCATGAATTTGTTTAAAGTCTTACTCCTTCCAGGAATACTTGCAAAGAGAGGAAGGCGGGACTTTCAAACATGAGATTCTGGTGCAGGAAAGATTTAGCTGGGTGAAAGGAACTACCAAATTGTACAAAATTAGGCCCAGGCCATGGCCCGATTTTAGGAGACCCTCATCTTCTATTATCAGCACCCAGGTATTTTTGTTCCTTGGTTTGTAAAATTTATCTTACCTTCTATGTAGTGTTGTGTACTTTGGAAAACATTTTCAGATCACTTTTTTTCTGTAACGCTCATAACTACCCTGTGAGAAAGGTGGTCTCATCCTCATTTGACAGAATTTAAAGTTGTTTTAGATCTTTTAGCTTCTAAACTAAAGCCTAGACTCTTTGTAATATGCTAATAAAATTCTCTCTCTGGGGCTGGCCCCATGGCCTAGTGGTTAAGTTTGGTGCACTCCGCTTCAGTGGCCTGGGTTCAGTTCCCAGGCACGGACCTACACCACTCATCAGTGACCATGCTGTGGCAGTGACCCACATACAAAACAGAGGAAGATTGGCACAGATGTCAGCTCAGCAACAATCTTCCTTAAGCAAAAAGAGGAAGATTGGCAACAGATGTTAGCTTGGATCTTCCTCAGCAAAAAAAAAAAATCTTTCTTTGAGTGGTGTTTCCTGGTGACTGGTTTTGTTTTTTGATTCATTTTATTGTGTGCACTTTTTGAATAGGTAGTGCTCTCTTCAATCCAGTGTCTGATAAACAAATTCTTCATGATACCCACTCTCCTGAGGGTATTTTCTTTTTGATGGAGGCTTCTGGAATGCAGGACTCCTTCAGTGTCTAGGAGGACTGAATCTCATTGACACTCTGCTCCACTCTGCTCAGAATACCTTGGCATGAATGGCCCCACCAGTGTGGACCAATTCCGAGAAGCTGACCAAGACAGCAAAGAGCTTGGCAATCAGAACAAGAGGAGAAGATTTTGCAGACTTGGACAAATGTCCTCAGTTATTTGAAGGGTTGTGATGTGAAAGAGGGATTACATTTCTTCTTGGGGGCAGAAGTGGATTTACCATGAAGATAATCAGATTTAAGCTTTAGGGCTGCTTATTTGTGTGGGCCCCTTCCAAGACCTGCACCTAATTCTTTTTTTTAAAGGTTTTGTTTTTCCTTTTTCTCCCCAAAGCCCCCCGGTACATAGTTGTGTATTTTCAGTTGTGGGTCCTTCCACTTGTGGCATGTGGGACGCCACCTCTGCGTGGCCTTACGAGCGGTGCCCTGTACTGCACCCAGGATTAGAACACGGAAACCCTGGACTCTGAAGCTGAGCCGTGAACTTAACCACTCGGCCACAGGGCGGCCTGGCCCCCGACCTGCACCGAATTCTGATTCCTTAAATATGTTATTTCACCTAAAGAGCTCCCCCCCCCCCCCGACAAATTGTATGATTTTCAGAACCCACAAAACCTGGATCTATCCCTTTCTGTGTGGCTCCAGGAAGCAAACCAGGACCTGGGATAGAAGTGGAGGTCTAGGGTGAGGGTGTTAGTTCAATAAAGGAAAATCTTTCCATGAGCCAGGACTATTCCACCAAAAGAGGGTCATCGTGGTAGGCACCCTGTATAGCCGACCCACAGTCATTCTTCCCAGCAACAGCCCCTCTTTCCTGCTACCAGAGATTGGATTAGTTCAAGAAGTTAGTGGAGAACCCTTGATCTCAGAGAGAGCAGATCCCCCCCCAGACTCTGAGAGCGAATGATGATTGGTCTAAACCTATCACAGTATTCCCTTTCCTAGGGTCAGTAATTTGCCTAAGTATGGGCAGGTCATCTAGTTCGAGCCAATGAGACGGGGGTGGTAGGACTTCCCTCCATGAATTAAAAGACAAGGCTTCAAGAAGAGAAGGTCTTTTCCCCCTTTCCTTTCATTTCTCAAATTCAGATAAGACAGCTGGAGATGCTGCAGCCCTGTTGTGGTCTGTAGGCTAGAAGCATAAAAATGAGACTCGACCTGCTAAGGATGGCAGAACAGAAAGAGTAAGAATTTAGGATCCTTACAGTATTGTTGAGGAGCTGAACCCACATTAGGCAGCCACCTATCTCTAGATTATTTATGTGAGAAAAATAAACTCCTTATTTAAGTACAGTTAATTATATTCTCTATTATTTGCAGCCAAATACATTTTTACTTAATTTGGCTGCGTTCAAGGAGAGAGACTTCTCCATCTCTGGGGGGAGCCGATTAGTGGGCTGATTTACCACGACAGAGGGATGTTGCAGAGGGCCCTGATCCCCGGGAGAGAAGATTTCGGAAAGTGTTCATTGTCATTAGGAATAATCTTTCCATGATTAGAGCACAAACAACTTACTGTGACTTAGGTCCTTATGTGCCCGTCTTCCTCCCCTACGTCTTTATATTTCCTTCAGCCTGTAATCACCTTTCTCAACCTGTATCTCTCACCTCATCCACAGCCTCCCTCAACCCCACCCTTGACAGGAGGTAGGAAAACAGCTGAACAGAAGGGGAGAAGAGTATGCTTTCTCCACACTGGTGGATGCAACAGTTTAGGACAGTGACGTAGGTTTATAAGTATGGACAGAAAATGCTTCCATTATTGGTCAGTAAACAGAAAACGTACACTATAGCTTTCAAAGGTGCAAACCCTGGGTAATACTTGGAGGGAGACAGCCCTGAGGCCAAGGGGATGGCACACAAGACTGTACAGTTTTCAAACTGGGGTAATCAGACCCCTGGGGAGACACAAAAGTTTTCCAAGGTGTATATGGCCCAGATAGTATTTTTTTAAAAAGCTTTTTATTATGGAAAAAACTTAATCCTATACATAAAACAGACAAGATAGTTTAATGTACCTTCTTACCCAGCTTGAACCCATGGCCCTTTCTTGTTTCATCTACGTGTCCTCCACTTCCCTCCATCTCATAGCATCATCACGGCTTTTTTATTGAGTTAAGGATGCAAAGATGACCCCCAACAATTCCTCCCATCCCTCCATGCCAGGCTGCTCTCCCATGAGAGACGATGAAAATGTTCTACCATCAGACTGTAGTAATGGTTGCACAACTTTGTGAATGTACTAAAAGTCATTGAAGTGTACGCTTTAAATGGGCGAATTGTATCATACGTGACATACTTCAATAGGCTATTCTTAAAAAGTAGAGAAAGAAAATTTCTCTAAGACTATTAAGGGAGGAAAAAAAAAAAAGGTGGAATCTGGTTCCCGTCCCTCTTGAAACTGGTTTGGCCTTGTGACTTGCGTGGACCAGTAACTGGCAACAGAAGCGACACTGTGACTTCTGGGCATTTCCCTTACCAGGCTTTGGAGCTGCAGTGTTCCCTCTTGGCGAGGGCTGAGCCCGCCCGACCGCCCGGCTGGAGCGCGGCCCCGCGGAGCTCGCTGTTGGCTCGGCCGCCGCAGCTGGGACGCCGCGCGCCCCGGGGGAGCTGCCCAGCCGACGCCGGGGGAGCAGGGTCCAGCTGTCCCTGCCACGCCCCCTATGAAGTCTGGGGCTGGTGGAGGAACAGGCGGTGCCAAATCTCCAAAAGGGGCGATGATGTTTGCCTCTTCTTTCAGCCAGCAGGGTCCTCCGCCGACACTCCCTGACCCCGCGCAGCGCTGGGCGTTGTGACCAGGGCGCCCGCCCGCGGCCCTCCCCTGACGCGCGTCTCCCCTCTGACTGACCCCCCAGGACGCTCCCCTTAGCCCCCTCACCTCCGGCCACACTGGCTCTCCGAGCAGGCCCGGGGGCACCTCGCAGGGCCTTTGCCTGCCCCTCTGCCGCTCCTCCACGGGGCCCTCCTTCGCCTCCTTCGCCTCCTTCGGGTCTTCTCTCAACAAGGCCACCTTCTTATTGAGACCCGCCTCCTCCTTACCTAGCCAGTCTACCTAAATTACCGGCCCCCCATTCCCTCTCTCTATTCCCTGTGTTTATTTTTCTCTTCATCACTTAACAATGCCTGCCATGGCATTTGGCCAGCCCCGGGGTCTAGTGGTCGAGATTCGGCGCTCTCACCGCCGAGGCCCGGCTCCTTTCCGCTCAGGGAGCCACACGCCCCGTCTGAGGTCTGTCGGTTGTCACACTGTGGCGGCTGCGTGCTGCTGGGATGCTGAAGCTAGGCCACCTGTATTTCCAATACCAGCAGGGTCACCATGGCGGACAGGGTTCAGCGGAGCTTCCAGACCAGACAGGCCAGGAAGAAGGACCTGGCCACCTACTTCCGAAAAACTGGCCTTGACAAGCCTGTGAACAGCAGCAGAGCGCTGTCTGATAGAGCGCAGGGAGGGGAGAGGATGGCGCGACAAGTCGGGCACGGTTCCACTCTGCCGTGCACAGGGGCGCTAGGAGTCGGCATCCACTCATGGCACAAAGATAGCATTTATTTTTATTTATTTAATTTTACTAATTTACCTCATTTATTTCCTGTTTCTCCTGCTAGCACTTAAGCTGCAGGAGGGATTTTTGTTTGTTTTGGTTATCCTTTGTATCTCCACTGTCTAAAACACAGCCTGGCCCATAGTAGGCACTTCCATAAATTATCTGTAGAAAGAATGGATGAAATGTCCCTTTGTCACAGAGGATCTCCCTGACCACATTGTATTAAATAGAAATCTCCTGTTTCCCGCTCCCTTCTTTATTTTTCTTCCCGATACAATCTCTGTTTAACACACATTTGTTACCGCCTTCCTCCTCACTAGAATGAAAGTTCCTGGAACAGCAGGGCAGTAAATCTTTGCTGAATGAATTAGTTTCTTGAACGGATGGGTGAATGAATCTAGCAGCACCTGATGCTGGGCTCCCACAGAGCTAAGCTGCCTTTGTGACACGACTAATTTTGGGGCCCCCTGCGGGCGCGCACCCCGTCCGAGGGCGGAGGTCAGCAGCGAGAGCTGGGTTTCGGCAGCACCCCTTTAAATCCGCTGCCGACTCCGGGCCGCAGGTGCTGGTTGCAGGTCGGCCTCCCCGGGCATCGCCGGTTTAACCCAAGTCTCGCCCAGTCCGGCGATTTCCGGGGCGGTGTCGTTGCCCATTTAAGAGCGGAGCGCCCCGCCCTCGAGGGCGGAGCTTAGAGGGGGCTTTTAGGGGCGGGCCGCGGGCGGCTGGGGCCCCGGGGGATTAACGTGAGGTGGGCGCGTCGCGGGCCGCCATTTCTCCGCGTCTCCTGAGGAGCTGCACCCCGCAGCCTCGCTCGGGCCGTCTCCGGTCGGGTCGCCGGCGCCCCGCGCCCCCTTCGTCGCCGCACCGCCGCCCCCAGCCCAGGTAAGCGCGGGGCCCGGCGGCTCCGGCCGCGCAGCCGGCCCCCGACTCCCCCCGCGCCTCGCCGCCCTCGCGGCCCCGGGACCCTCCTCCCGCGGCGGCCTCGCCCCGACCCTCCGCCGCCCCCCGCGTCCCGGCTGCCGGCAAAACATTAAACCCGCGCGAGGGGAGGGGCGGCGGCGGCCAATGGGCTGGGCCTCCGAGTTTCGGGCGATACCGGGCGGCGCGGCCGGAGCGGGCGCCAGGGGCGAAGCCGGTTCCCGCGTGCCTGCGCCCCCGCCGCCCGGGCCGGCCCCCCGGGGTCGCCCTTCGCTCCGGCCGGGCGGGTTAGCCGGCGAGGTGGACGGGGCGGGCCCAGGGGGGAACGCCGCTCGAGCCCATGTCACGGCCTCGGAACAAAAGCCCGAGTGTCCTTTTGGGGCTCGTTTGCGTTTGACTAAAACTTGAGCCACTCGGAAATTGCGCGAGGCAGGTGTGTGCCCCGCGGCGACGGGGTCTGCGGGGGCCTCCCCGCCGCGGGCGGAGGCAGGGGGCGTGTTAATGATGGGTTCCTGCGCGTGTAAACATTAATTGTACCTGCCACTGTCTTCATGGTTACTGAGTCTTGTGAATTTTACTTAAGAGCAAGAAGACCCAAGTCTTTTAAACCGTTTGACAGCTTCTTAAATTAATATCCAAAGTATTTTTTTTAAGAATTCGGGAAAAAATAACCCATAACTGCCTTTCTAACATAACTAACACGTTGCTGAACCCTAGCTAACATAGTGGATTATTTGTACAGATAAACTAGTTAGGAGAGTTTTCTTTTTTTTGTGGATAAACTTCATTAGAAAATGGTGTGTGTAATTTCTCTTGAGTTATTCCCTTACATTTTGTGTATCGGGATTACTGGGATAACACATATTAATATCTTTATGGCACTTATTGTAGGTTGGCATATTGCTTTATGAAAAAACTATTGCTTACCAAAGATTGCGGCCACCGGTTCTGTGTGAGAGTAGATAGATTTCATGACGAACTTTTGAATTTTAGATATGTATTGAAAAAACTTCAGTTAATTTGAGTAGTAAACGGATTATTTCTCTTTATGTTTTTATGGCTGTAAGGGAAACCCTTCTTGTTATTTCATTGCCAAAAAATTAGAAGTCACAGATTAAAAACCAGTTTTTTAAAAAAAACCCATATAAACCAACCATCCAAAAATTCCACTGTATCATTTTAGTGTCAAAGTAAATTCTTCATTGAGCGCTTAATATGCAGATTGCTGTGCTGGCTAGGTCATAGTCGTGAAGAAGTCAGAATAGGTGCTAGGGCTTGAGTCCTAGTGGGGGAAGGACCTAGCAAAAAAGAAATAAACAAACTATTGGCTATTTAATGACAGTTTCCTTAAGGGTGATAAAGAAAAGGCTAAGGTACTAAAAGGAGCACTTAATGTGGATTCAGGAGTCTGGGGGAATGCTTTTCTGAGGAAGTGGGAGAGGGTGGGGGAGAGGTGAAGTGGGAAAAGAGCATTCCAGAGGGATGGTCAGCTAATGCAGAAAAAAACAAGAAGGCCTGCAGTGAAAAAGATTCTTGGGCTGAGCAGAAGGGGTAGGAGAGCAGAGTGAGCAGCTGGGAGAGGTCTGCAGGAAGGGTCAGGCGGGTGGGAGGAGCTGGGTCAGGGAGCAAGGCCGTTAAAGATTTTTCAACAGGGATCAGATTTGTGATTGCTAAAAACCCACTGCTGCAGCCTGGAGAGTGGCATTGGGGGTAGAGGTGGAAAAAGAGTGAATATGGGAAAACTTTTTTTAACAATAAATTTTTAAAAACTCTTACGACATGTTCATAAGTACTTATATAGAAGATGTAGGTACCTCGACATGATCCTTTCCAGAGATAACCTCCTGTAACAGTCTTCATGTCCTTCTAGTCCTTGTGTGTGTGTGTCTAAAATATAAGTATGTGTACGTATATATCCCACCCCAGTTTGGGATAAAACTGTATTCATTTTTCTCTGATTTCATTTTTCACTTATAAATTTTGTCAGTGTCTGTCAACTGTATTTTAAAAATAGCTGTGTTGTATGCCATTGTATGTACCAAAATTTGCTTAACTACTTGCATGTTGATGGATATATTTAAATTTTTAAGTCAGTTATGCCCTGAAAATCCTTGTTTTTTACAACTTGGAGCAGTTGTGGGACTAATTCTTTAGGATAACCTACCAGAAATAGTCTGAGTGAAAGGGTATGCACATTAAAATGGTTTTTTTCTGTTTTTCTTCTCTCCAAAGCCCCCCAGTACATAGTTGTATATTCTAACTGTAGGTCCCTCTGGTTGTGCTATGTGGGATGCCACCTCAGCATGGCCTGACGAGCGCTGCCATGTCCACGCCCAGGATCCGAACCAGTGAAACCCTGGGCCACTGAAGCAGGGCACAGGAACTTAACCCCTCGGCCACTGGGGTTGGGGGCCCTGCAAATTTTTGATAGTGTGGTCAAATCCTCTTTCAAGGAGGGCATTGTATGAGGGCGATGGCTTTTCGACACTGGCTATCTTAAGTCTTTTAAATGACAGACAATATCTTATTTTTTAATTTGGATTTCCTTGGTTACTGGTGAGGTTGAACATCTTTTTAATGAGTATTTTCATTACGTATTATTTTTTAGAACTTTTTCTTCATATCTTGCCCAGTTTTTTCTGTTGTGTTGTTTATCTTAATGATTTGTGATAGTTCTTTATTAAACTGCATATTAATCCTTCAAAAAATTCTTTTTGCAAATTTTAAAAGCCCTTTAATATACTATTGTTTCCTTCTAAGACTTTCTCATTTTCTTTCATTTAAAATCTTTAATCCATCTGAAATTTATTTTCATGTAAATTGCTTTCATATTTTTGTAAAAAGAACTTGTTATTTGTGGCACTGGGTTTTATAGTTCAAAATGCATAGTTCTTAAAATTCTAAATGTGAAAGAAGCTGTGTTGTTCCTTAGGAGGTTAACTCTACTTGTATACTGAGTCTTTATTTTCAAGGTGTAGGATAAATCTAAGTCAGAAAACTTGTTTTATAATTCATTTGCTTCCTAGGAACTGCAAAGTTGTAGTGCATTTTGAACATTTTTTTCTCTTGAAAAGCCTTTTTTTCCCCCAATATGGAAAAATTGCATGTACGAAAAAGTAATCAGGAGAGTGTAATGAACCCCCGTGTACCCATCAGGCAGCTTCAGTTACTGGCCAATTTTCTGGCCAGTTAGTTTCACCTTTATCCCCACTTAATTCCCTTCCTTGTATTATTTTGATGCAAATACTAGTCATCACATCATTTCTTCTATAAATATTTCAGTATGTATCTTAAAAGATGTATCTGAGAGAAGGACTCTTTTAACGATCCAGTCAGTCAAATGTGTGTATGTATAATTTATGTCCTTAGGAAGTTCAGATGACAATTATCATGGCTTTGCTAGTTCACTTAATTACATAGGAGTATGCATACTTATGAAATGAGGGTATAATCCTCAATTTATAGCTGCTGAATTATTTTTTAATATGTTGGTATTTATTTTGGTATTTCAGCTTTTGTTTTTATCATGTTTACAAATGCATCTAGTTTAAAACGTCAGCTGGTCACACAAGACTTCTTATCTATTGTATGTATACCAACAAATGTGTGACTTCTGAAACTTTTTGATTTTGAAATAACTTTAGACTTACGTAGACGTTCCAGCACTAGTACAGAGTTAGCATATGCCTTTCACCCAGCTTCCCACAACGTCTGACAACTTAAAACAAAAGTTTGAGTTAGAGTCTAAAATACGTCCACATATTGTGATTGAGTGATATGTATTTTGTCTCTTTTAATCTGTAGTTTCCTCTGAACTCTTTTTCCCACCTTGCAATTTGTTTGTTGAATAAGTTGAATTAAGTTTTAAAAAAATTCATCATGTACATTTTGTGTTTGTATTTTCTCTCAGCTTCTTTTTAGCTGTAATCTTTGATAATTTATTTCTTGTCTCTAAAATGTGAGTTTTACATGAATAGTTCTATGATGTAGAAAGAGACCAAGATTTGGAGTCGGAAAATCAGAATTTGAACCCCTGTCTTCACTATTTATTAAATAATGGACTTGGGCAATGGTTTGAAATGGTTTACTCATCAAAATAAGACAATGCTTTGGGGAGTTTTTCTAAGAAGTTAAAATTATTTACTAAACATTTATGGTACTTGATGATGAAATGTGCTCGATAGCTAGCTATTCAAAGTGGGAATTGTGTCCTCAAGGAGCTTACAACCAAGGATACAGACATGTACATGAAGAATTAAGGTCTGATTAGTGAAGCAGTAAAATATTTTCAAGGTTCAATGGAAGTGTGATGATAGGAGCGACTAACTTTGGGTATCATAGAATGTTTCTCGGCAGATATAGGTGGAGTTGAGTTAAAAGGAATAAGTATGGATTCTCTGACATAAGGGCGTTACAAGTCTGGGATAACAAGTATGACTTTTCATGGGCAGCTGAGATGAGACAGGAGAGCAAGGTACAAAGGGAGCAATGCCTGAAAAGAGACCTGGAGAGAAAGAGACTGGGCCCAGATGTTATGTATGAGTGCTTTGTAAACTGGAAAGCTATCTAAAATTTTAGTTATTTCCTTGGGATTTTGAACAGATGAATGTACAAATGACAAATATCATGGCTTTGCCAGTTTACCCAGTTATGTAGGAATGTCCATACTTATAATATTCACACTTGTGTTTATGATAATCTTCAACTTATAGGCACTTATTTTTGATGTGATCGTATTTAAAATTAGCTTTTATTTTTATCGAGTTTATAAATGTTTGTAGTTGAAAGAGTTGTCTAATCTGAAGGCTTCTTTTGAAAAACAGCACTCTCCTGAATTCTGCTCCCTCCTCAAGGCAGCCACTTTCACATTTTAAATAACATTCTCTTATTGCTATTTTTTTATTTTTAGTTTTAGGAATTATGTGTTTAGGAATTATCTGAATTCCCACTAGGCAAGATGAGGAATTAGCTGTCTGTCCACACCTACCTCTACTATACACCTCCTCTCAATTGTAGTTACTTTATAGTTATGGTGAGATCACTATTTAGTGTTTATAGTATTATGACTATTTAAACTATTAGCTGAGTCGTGTAGTATACTGTGATTACTTTTTCTTTTCTGCACACCTTCTTGTTTTCTCAGGAATTAATAATTGTCTTTTTGTTTATCTGTTGGCTTACTTACATAGTATGTACTTTTTTTTCTCAAACTCTCTTAGTTGTGTGACGTTAGGTTAGCAAGGTGGTTCTTATGGTGTTTCCATTTTATGTGTGCTATATTTTAAAAATTCCTAATACCTGTTTTAATTTTTTTTTTAAGATTTTATTTTTCCTTTTTCTCCCAAAAGTCCCCCAGTACATAGTTGTATATTTTAGTTGTGGGTCCTTCTAGTTGTGGCATGTGGGACGCCGCCTCAACATGACCTAATGAGTGGTGCCACGTCCGCGCCCAAGATCCAAACCGGCAAAACCCTGGGCTGCCGAAGTGGAGCGCACGAACTTAACCACTCGGCCATGGGGCCAGCCCCTAATTATTTTGATTAACCTTTATGTTCTTAATAGAGATAAGGAAAGAAATAGCACTAAAGTAATTTGACTTTTATAAAGAATTGGGTAGCAATTTAAAATATGTAAGTGATAGTAGAATCAGCTGATAAAAACTTAAAGTATTTGAATTATATTTGTATTGTAGCTGAAATAAATGATTATTTTTGTATTCTTATCATGAATGCTCAGAAAAAAAAATGGAACTACTTAGGATTGTTATGATCGTCAAAGGATACCTTAGTGAGTGACATCATCTCCTCATGTTTGTGGGGATATACAGCTATTGTACATAGAATTCCTTGACCCAAAAGACCTGATGAACTTCATAAATCTTTGCCCTGTCCTCCCAGACCATCTCCTTCTAAAATAGTCCAGTAAGTTTAGAAATGCTCTAAGCCATAGCTCTATTTTTTTTATTTTTATTTTTTTAAAGATTTTATTTTTTTCCTTTTTCTCCCCAAAGCCCCCCAGTACATAGTTGTGTATTCTTCGTTGTGCGTCCTTTTAGTTGTGGCATGTGGGACGCTGCCTCAGCGTGGTTTGATGAGCAGTGCCATGTCCGCGCCCAGGATTCGAACCAACGAAACACTGGGCTGCCTGCAGCAGAGCGCGCGAACTTAACCACTCAGCCACGGGGCCAGCCCCTCATAGCTCTATTTTATGTAAAAGTCTTTAAAAATTTTGAATTAAAGTAGCCAGTTTTAATTACGTTTTTTCAAATTTACTTGACCAGGAGCCCTTTTTAATAGCGTATCTGCTAATGTCCACAGGACTTTTCTAAGTAATACCATTTGTCTGACTGCAGATTGTGGAGAGTCTTCTGATATCTTTTTCTGTCTGGTTTTATAGAGACAAAAATGCTGAGTTTCTTGCGTAGAACGCTTGGGCGTCGGTCAATGCGTAAACATGCTGAGAAGGAACGACTCCGAGAAGCTCAGCGAGCTGCCACCCACATTCCTGCAGCTGGAGATTCGAAGTCCATCATCACGTGTCGGGTGTCCCTCCTGGATGGGACTGATGTCAGTGTGGACTTGCCGGTATGTAGGTCTTGCTGACCTTTTGGAAATTCTGTATGAGATGACTTTCTTCGTTTGAGCCTTCTGATGATAACTTACTGGGGGATTAGGTAATATGGGTTAGTATGGATCAGGCATCGTAACAGACAGGTACGTGCATCAGGTAACCTTAGGTACCTGGAATGGTAGTATTTCTCTGGGATTAGTGGCAGTTACCTAAAACATTTAAATGGTAGGGCAGTTATTGGCACAAGTCATTTGTGTCTGTGTTTATATATGTTCTTTATGATGGCAGTGCGTAGTGTACTTTAGTGGATTTCTCACAATCCTTGTAGAGCAGTTATTAAAACAAGGAAAATCTTTGGGACCAATAATGATACTTATATGTATACTGTAAGACTTTTAGTTCTCTGTACTTTTCCTTAATTTTCAAAACACTCCTCACTTTTCTGAAAACAAATACTTCCTCAACAGTTTGGTGTACTTGCAGAAATTTTAATGAAACAAAGTAAGAAAAAAGACTTTCTTCATACCTCTCAGCTCTGACTGCCTATCTCTTTGTTCCCAAAGTAGTTTGCAGGGGAGGTTTTTTGTACACTGTAGTCTTTATTTCAGGACAGTTTGTTGTAATTCTTTTCAAATTTTGGGTAGTTTTTTTTTGTGGTTACAAATACCTAGGCATAATGCAGTGTGAAACAATCCAACATATTTGAAAGAGGTTGACTTATTCCTTACAAGCCCTTTTTTGAGGGGAGGAGGAGGTACTATATGGTTTTGAGGGAATTGAGTTTCTTTCTGAGCTATTTACTGAGACCAAGTCTCTTTCGTATGTCTTCATTTTGCATTAAAAGATTTACATAATTAAGCTGTAAAAGGTGCAACTTGGTGTAAGCATCACTGGATATTCCACACTGTCTTCTCTCTTCACAAACTTTTTGTAGCACATGTTCACGTACCCAAAATGCAATAGGGTCTCTTTGTGTGCGGTGATAGCCTGAGTGCTGCTATCATACGTGGTTGGCTAGGCTCTGGAAGGCCTTAGACTCAGAGTGAGAGATTAAGGAATTGAAGAGTTTGTTTAAATGGATATTCTGATTAATTGAATAATTTAGAATGTACTAGATCCCTTACACATTTTTAAAATAATGGAATGTGATAAAATTAATCAGAGATGCAGGATTTCTTCAAGTGTTCAGAAGTCATCGTTATGAGTATTTATTATCTTTGTACATTAGACTGGACATTTTTAGGGTTTTTGATTCTGGAAAACTTTAAGGCATTTAAATTTTCTTCCGTTAAGGGCTTCTTGAGGGTTTGTGAGACTTTCTAATATGTGATACTTTGTGAGGATAGTTTTCATGTTCATTACTTATTTGATAAGTACCTTAAGAGTTTTGTCTACTATTCCATTAAAATGTCATTAGGTATGTAGTGAAAAGCTTGAGATTGCTGTGTAAGAGACCGGAAAGAAGTTTCTTATTACCTAATGTTTAAAGTATGAAATCTCAAGGTTGTTGATGGAGAGGTGGATACTAGGAAAGTAGAGTTTGTAAAGGAGCTTTTTTAAGAGGCAGTGTGTGTGGAGGAGAAATAGCACTAAGTTTTAAAGTAGTGGAACAAATGGCTAGTGACTGGTATAAAATAGTTTCCTATGCTTAGTATGCTCAGTAAGGGTGTATGTGATACTTGATCAAGGCCAGAAATGCTACCTGACCGCTCATGCAGACAATTGCAGTGAAGAAACCAAGAGTTTTAGATTTGACTGTTTGGAGAGATAGAACAATTGCCTTTTCAGCTCTGCAGGTGAAATTCTAGAGTTAGTAAACTAATTCCTCATGCTTGCATGGATAAAAAATGGGCATTGGTCTGCCAGCTAACCTGCCTTACTAAAGAAAAAAAAATAGACCAGAGGAATGTTAATTTCTAAAAAGAAAAGATTTTCTCTTTTTCTGATTTAACGTCTCAACCAGTCTAGTATGATTCTGAAAGAAGGTTTAGAATTGATTTTGGAATTGAATGAAGCATGTAATTCATTTCCCATTAGGATTAGGGTCACTAGTGATCATAGTAAGCCCGCGTGGAACTAGGATGGTTGCTCAGGCAATATGTAAGGGATTATCTGTGATTAAATAGAGTAATTTAAATCTGTAGACTTCAAATTAATATATACCAAGTAGTAATGGTCATTTTCTTCCTTCTGCTCTCTTTTCCTCTCAGAACTGGGGGCAGAATTTAAATACTTTCTACCTCTTTTTTTGTTTTAAAGAACTAAATACAGTGAGAATGCCTTTCAGTGAGTGATAAAGGCATCAGGGAGAAATTTCTAACTATCTGATTTTTAAATTTTCTCTTTCGAAATGCCACAGTAACTCCTTTGATTGATTTTTGAGTTTAGCATTGTTTAATAAACAGCCTGTCTTGTAAAACTCTGCATCTTCCTTTAAATTAGTAGGAAATATTTGATTAACTGATAGTAATTTTTGATATACCTACTTTGCTAATATGCTGAGGATTTTAAGTTCCATAGATATGTATGTAGTTAAATTCTATAGACCATGTATAGTTGTACCTTTAAATAAATGGGAAAACATCCCTTGTTCACTAATTGAAAGATTTAATATTAAGATGAGAGTACACTCCAAACTGATCTACAGATTGAACGTCATCCCCACCAGAATACCAGCTGACTTATTTGTACAAATTGACAAGCTGATTTTAAAATCTATATGGAATTGCAAGGGACCTACAGTAGCCAAAACAGCATTGAAAAAGAGCAAAGGAATAGGACTCACACTTGCCAGTTTTAAGCCTTACTGTAAAGCGATGGTAATCAAAATGATGTGCTCCTGGCACAAGGTCAGACACATAGATCAATGGAGCAGAATAGAGAACTAAGAAATAAACCCGCTCATCTGTGGTCAGTTGATTTTTGACAAGAGTGCCAGAACCATTCAGTGGGGGAAAAATTAGCCTTTCAACAGGTGGTCCTGGGAAAACTGGAGGATAGTCACGTGCAAAAGAATGAAGTTGGAACCTTACCTCACACTTTATACAAAAATTGACTCAAAATGGATCAAAGACCTAAACGTAACAGCTAAAACTGTAAAACTTTTAGAAGAAAATAAGAGGATAAATCTTCATGACCTTGGATTTGGCACCAGTTTCTTAGATATGACACCAAAAACATGAATAACAAAAGAAAAAATAAATAAATTGGACTTTATCAAAATTAAAAACTTGTGCACCTAAAGGACACCATCAAGAAAGTTGAAAGACTCTCCCACCGAATGGGAGAAAGTATTTGCAAATTTTATATCTGATAAGCACCTGTGTCTAGAATATATAAAGAACTCTTACAACTCGATGATAAAAAGACAACCCAATTTAAAAATGGGCAAAGAATCTGAATAGACTTTTCTCCAAATGAGATATACAGATGACCAATAAGCACATGAAAAGATGCTTGACGTTAGTAGTTCTCAGAAAAATGCAAATCACAACCACTGTGAGATACTACTTCATACCAACTAGGAAGGCTAAAATAAAAATGTGAGACAATGTTAAGTGCTGGTGAGGATGTAGAGAAATCTGAACAGTCTTACAGTTCCTTTTTCAGCAGGAATGGAAAGTGGTGCAGCTGCTTTGGGAAACAGTCTGGCAGTTCCTCGAGTGGTTAAACATAGTTACCCTGTGACCCAGCAATTCCACTTCTAGGTATATACCGAAGAGAACTGGAAAGAGAGGTTTATGCAAAAGCTTGTACACAGATGTTCATAATAGCATTATTCTTAATAGTCAAAAGAGAGAAATAACCCAGATGGCTGTGAGCAGATGAATGGGTAAACAAAATGTTATATCCATATAGTTGAATATTATTTGGCCGTAAAGGAAACGAAGTACTGGTACATGCTACATAGATGAACTTTGTAAGCATTATGGTAGGTGAAAGAAGCCAGTCACACAAGACCACATAGTATATGATCCCATTCATGTGAAAGTCCAGAATAGAGAAATCCATAGGTAAAAAAAGTAGATTAGTGGTTGCTTAGCGCAGAGGGATAGGGGCTGAGAGGACAGTGGGAAGGGTGGTTGGGCACAATAGCTGAAGGATTCAAGGTTTCTTTGTGAGGCGATGAAGATCTTCTAAAAGTAATTGTGATGGTTGTACGTATCTGTGAATACAGTTGTCCCTTGGTATCTGCGGGGGATTGGTTCCAGGACCCTCCTCCCCCAGGAACCAAAATCCACAGGTGGTCAAGTCTCTTATATAAAATGGCGTAGTATTTGCACGTGACCTACACACATTCTCCTGTGTGCTTTAAATCATCTCTAGATTACTTATACTACCTAATACAATGTAAATGCTATGTAAATGGTTGTTATACTGTATTGTTGAGAATAATGACGAAAAAAGATCTGTACATGTTCAGTACAGACACAATCATTGTAGGCCTTTCCATCTGTCGTTAGTTAAATCAGTGGATGTGGAACCCGAGGATATGACGGTCAGAACATACACTTTTCAATTGTACACTTTTAACAGGTGAATGGTATGGTATGCAAATTATATCTCAAAGCTGTTTAGAAAAAGAATGCATGAATTTTTGTATATTTGTGTTTTATTCCACTTAAGGTTTTTTTAGTGGTCAAGAGATATGATAAAAATGACATAGAGGTTTAATGTAAAGGTGGTATGTTTGATTCATTGTCAGGGATAAAAAGCAACTTGGAGAGTGTACAGTAATGAAAGTGCAAAATGATGGGACTGCAGACTAGTAGTGGCAGGGAGATTGTAGCAGAATGAATGCTTAGTACAGGGATACGGTGAAGATTAGAAATGAGCACAATATAGTTTTAACTGTGGTAGAGGGGGTAATATAGATTGTGTGGAAGATCATGAGATGGTGGTTAGCTGTTATGGAGAAAGGGGTAAAAGATGAAGTGGAGAAAAGAGCTTCAGTGGGATGATGTGTTTGGAAGCCAGATTTTAGAGGGTTTAAAAGACTTATTGGATGGACTTCTTATAGTCCCTTATACCCAGTGGGTGCTTAATAAATATTGTTTAGTTGTTGGAGGAAGTGCATGAAGGGAAAATGGGGGATTGCCATGAGATTTGGCAGTAAAAGGCAGGAAGGAAATAACATAGCAGCTAAAGAATGACTGCATAAGGGAGATCTGAGTTTGTTTGAATGAATAGAAAGAATGTTCCTTAGGAATTGGTTTCATATACACAGGTGGAGATGGTAGGAGGAACATTCTAGGAAGACTGCTATCTTATTCTGAAAAAGATGGAATGCTGATGGAAAGATACTATTGATGGTCTTAGTCTTCAGAAAAGAGAATGTGAAGTGAGAACTGGGCCTGAAAGAGGTGTGACATAGGATAATTTGTTAGAAAGAAAGAAAAGAATAGTTTAAGTAGCAAGTGCTGGTCTAGATGCAGCTGAAAATGGAATGTTTAGTGAACCAGAGCTCTACAGATCTGTTTTCACGTTTCCTTTTCCACTTGGTTCGTTTTCAGTAGCTGCAAAGTGAAAGAGTATACAAAAGTAAATAAGACAGTGCCCCTGGAATCAAGGATCTCACATCCATTTTCCATGTACTCTGGCCACACTGGACCTTCTTCTTATTGCCCAAACGTGGTAGACTATTTTACAGCTCTATACTTTCGCGTAGACTCTGTCCTAACTGACATTATAAGGTAGTACAGAGAGGAAGGAGGATTCATTCTGTCAGGAATATTGGAAGGTAATGCAGATGTCTTGATTCTTGAGAAGCCAGAGTCAAGAGTCCTTTAGAGACCCAAAGGACATTCTAAGCAGAAAGAACTGCATTTTGCTAAGGCTCAGAAGCATGACTTTTTGGGGAAATTTATTAGGGGGTAAAAATGCTGGAGTGACAGGAGATGAGGTTGTAATAGTAAGCAAGGAACATGTTGGAAAGACTCTATTTTATGCCCCAGAATTTGCACTTTAGTCTGTAGAGGAAGAGGAATAATTAAAGGATTTTAAAGATCAGAGCGGTGTCTGTTTTGCAGTTTTAGGAAGAATCACATTGGCAGCTTCTGCCACTTTGTCTTCTTCCTCCTCCCTGTCTCTTGTCTGTTTCCTCAACTCCACCATACCCTGTCAAGATTTCATAACTGTTCATTGTGTTTTTTTCTTAGGGTCGCAGAGTTCTGTTAACTCTTCCAAGCCCAATTTCAAATGCAGATTCCTTTGAAGCCTTCAGTACTTTCAGGCAGACTTAACTTCATTTCTTTAGCATTTTGTTTATAGTGCAAGAATAGCACTCATATTTACTGTGTCCAAGCTAATTGTGTATAATTTTTTTTTTAGATTGGCACCTGAGCTAACATCTGTTGCCAGTCTTCTTTTTTTTCTCTTCTACCAAGATTAAAATTAATTACAAGATTAAAAGTGCCATCACACTTTACAACAGCAGCATGGATTGCAAGAAGATGATAGAGTAATATATTTTGAGTATTGAAAGTATTGAAAGGAAATAACTTTGAACCTTGAAGTTGATATCCAACCAAGTGTCATTCAAGTATAAGAACATGGTTAGACTATTCTTGCAGAGGGCCCATCCTGGTGGCACAGAGGTTAAGTTCGCATGTTCTGCTTCTTGGCAGCCCAGGGTTTGCCAGTTCTGATCCCAGGTGTGGACATGGCACTGCTTGGCAAAAGCCATGTTGTGGTAGGCGCCCCACGTATAAAGTAGAGGAAGATGGGCATGGATGTTAGCTCAGGGCCAGTCTTCCTCAGCAAAAAGAGGAGGATTGGCAGTAGTTAGCTCAGGGCTAATCTTCTCCTTCTTCAAAAAAAAATTATTGGACATAGAAGACCTTTGAAGATTAGCATACTAAGTCTCACATGGAGAACATTTCTGGAGGAAGAACTCAAATGAGTGGAGAAACAGATGTAGCAGAAGCTACTAGATATGTGTAATGTACACATGTGAGACGTGTAAAGAATGATCAAATTCCAAAGTAAAAATTGTCTTAAAAGAATTAGGCATGACCAAAGAAAAGAAATACAGGAAGTATATCCATAAAATGTGATGAGGATTGGGTGGAGGGGAGATCAGGGACATGAGGGCCTGGTAAAGTTGTTGTCTTGATAAAGGGATATGTGGATAACAATTTTATTTATCAAAAAGAAAGGATGTCAGAAGAAGCGCAGAAAAAGCAAACGACAAGTTGAAACCAAGTTGTCAGTTAAAAGGCAGAACCTGATGATTCAGTAAGAAAAAAATCTATATACGTATATATACTTTTTTTTTTTTTTTTTACAAGAAGTACCCTAAATCATGGTTTAAAATTATATAGGGAGGAGGGGCATGGATAGCGTATATATGAAAATTGTTAAAAATTGGAGATCCCAACAGTGCTTTTGCTTATGTGGGTTATATCTCTTGATAGTTACCATATTAGAAATTAAAACTGAAAAATTTAAAAAATATTTATCTATTGGCTAATTTAAAAGCAGTGATAATATACCCCTTGTGTGTTAACATAAGCAAGATTTTTATGGAAAATAACTATTTTACTAAACAACAAAGAATTTAGTGAGAATGGTAGCATTGTTTTCTGCACTTTCGTAAACCTCTTTAATGTCTGGTTTAATACAGCATACTTAAAACTAACTCTTTCCTGCTTCTGCGTTCACTGTGTTGCAGTGTGTTGTTTTGGTTGAGGTACGTGAGGAGAATCCTAGGACCTTGTGGAGTTTTTAGAAGGATATGGGGAGCCCTCAGGAGTCCTGAGACCACACTTTGAGAACTGCTTTTTCCATAAAGTTTCTTCGCTATTACCCCGTCCAGTTTGGTATCTTCTGCGTTGATGACAGTGCTTTTTCTCATTGTCTCATATTCCCTCCCACCTGCCATTTTTGTTTTTGCTATTTCCTACCTTACATTCTTTTCTGGCGTAAAACTGATTTTCTGTAAGTCTTCACTGATGGTTCTAATCTCTGTGACTATCTCTTGTCTAAAATCTGTTGACAAGTGTAGTTAATTCCACTTGATTTTTACTTAAGTTTTCGTTTTCCAATTACATTATAAAGCTCCTTTAAAGTAGGGACTCTAAAAATTGACAAGACAAAATAAGAGTTTTGCTTACACAGAGCATTAGGTACAAAGTAGTATTTGTTGGTTGATAGGAAGTAACACTCTCCAGGAAAGCGTGTATAGATCACAAATTCTCTTTTTGCCTTAAATGGTTTATTGGGAAGCTGTAATATCTTACCTATTGCCTGCTACATGGTTATACTTTGGGTATTGCCAGTAATGCTTTTTTAAGAGGTCTTATATAACTAAGACCGTCTTCAATTCAGGCTTGTTGATCTTGTGAGCCACTTATTGATTAATATGTTTTCTTACTATTTCAGAAAAAAGCCAAAGGACAAGAGCTGTTTGATCAGATTATGTACCACTTGGACCTAATTGAAAGTGACTATTTTGGATTGAGATTTATGGATTCCGCACAAGTAGCAGTGAGTAGCTGTTTTTTGGAGGTTCCAATATGGGGGCAGAAATGGAAAATTTCAGATGATATGCTAAAGGCTACATATTCTTACTGCAGTCTGTTTTTCCTGTAGTTTTCTTCTTATGGTCTGAAACTTTGACCCCTTACTTCAGAATAACCTGAAGTGCTTGTTAAAAAAAAAAGTGAGTTCTGGCCCTAAACTATATTACTAGAGCATGAACTTTGCGGATGAGACTTGGAAATCTGTGTTTTTAATAACCACTTGGTTGGTTGTTCAGCAGACTAGAGTTTGAGAACCACTCTGTAATGGAAAGAGTGCTAGATTGGGAGTTTTGTGGCTCTTGGTTAAGTGATAGAAGTTTCTGATTTAAATCAAGGCTGAGAGGACTAGGATATCTGTAAGATCCCTTCCAGGTCTGGGATTCTGTATCTATAAAGAGATGTTCTGTGATGTGTGTATGTGGAGTGAGATAACAGCATATGTAATAGGGTAGGAAGTTGGAGGCTTTCCAAAGAACTGAGTACTACACTAGGATTTGACAGGAGGGTATTTGACAGAAAGTAGATAAGATTGGAAGGTGGATTAGTGACCATATCATTCAACTGAATACTGAAAGTATTAAATAATAAATGGGCAATATTTATTCTCTAATAATTGGGATTAGGAATTTTTCAAGCAGTGAGGTTATATTTTGCTTCAGAAAGTTTTTTATAGAAATATGTGTAGGATTATTTAGAGTGGGCAGAGATGAAAGTCGGAAAGAGTCATTGCAAACACTTTGGGGATTAAAGTCATATGAAGGCCTGGAATAGGACATTCACAGTAGCAGGGAGAGGGAGGGGACAGAGCTAAAGATATCAAGACATGAAGCCCTGTTTTCTGGAAGTCTGTGATGGAGTGTGTGTGTGTGTGTGTTTAGACACAATGGGCGTATCTAGACCTGTAGGAACAATATCTACAATAAGAATTCTCAGGTTCATTTTAGAGTGGGGCTTTGTTTGTTTGTTTTGGTGTGATTAATTAGTGAACTGGAATACCTCTATAAGATACTTTAAAAACCCACATCTTTTGGAGATGAATACCTTAGCTGGCATTCTTTATAGAGCATGTTGGTTGAATTTACAACTGTTAATGATGTTAGCTGTAACTCTTTCCCCTGGATTTCCATCCCCCACCCCCCCAGTTAAGAAAAACTTAAGTGTGAGCATTCAGCAACAGGATATTCGTTAGGTAAAATTTGGCACGTGTTCTGATGGAATACTCTGTACCTCATTAAAAATGCTGTTTTTTTTTTTAAGTATATTAGTTGACATGAAATGATGTAAACTCTGAAAAGTTACAAAATGGTATAATTGAATTTTTCTGTTTTTAAAAAATTTGGATATATGCGCATACATATACCTGAAAAAATTTCCCAAGCTGTTTCCCACGATTTCAGAGTTCTGATCTCTGGGTAGAGTTTATATAGGAGGTCTTTTTAAATTTTTCTTTTTAGTATTATCTCTCTTCTATTAGATTAAACCTACTAAAAGCAGAGAATGAGTCTTACTTAGCTCTGTTGCCCAGCATGTAGTAGACACACAAAACATTTATTGAATTCAATTCTGGTCTGCTCCTTAATTTGATGAAGGCTTGGTTGATTGTTGAGTTTAATATCATTCAACTGTATCTCTAGAATAATGGAGTTAAAGTCTTACAATCAGTGAAGAGTGATTTTAGGGATAGATAATCCATAGCTTCCTGTTTTTTGAGGAGTTGTAGGGGAAAGAGGTAGAAGTATACCAATGTTAAATTTCAGGTAGTTTCTTTCCGTTTCTTAAGATATTTAAGCAGCTGGCCCCGTGGCATAGTGGTTTAGTTCACATGCTTCCCTTCGGTGGCCCGGGATTCATGGGTTCAAATCCCAGGCACGGATCTATATACCATTCATCAAGATATGCTGTGGTGGCATCCCACATACAGAATACAAGAGGATTGGCACAGGTGTTAGCTCAGGGACAATCTTCCTCAAGCAAAAAGAGGAAGAAAAGATAGTTAAGAGATTGTGGGAGACTGGCCCAGTGGCTTAGTAGTTAAGTTCATGTGCTCTGCTTCGTCGACCTGGGTTTTACCAGTTCGGTTCCTGGTTGTGCCCCTACACACCACTCATCAAGCTCTGCTGTGACAGCATGCTATGTAGAAGAACTAGAAGGACTTAGAAGTAGGACATACAGCTATGTACTGGGGCTTTGGGGCGAAAAAAAAGGGAGGATGTTAGCTCAGGGCCAATCTAAAAAAAAAAAGTTTGTGGAAAGAAATAGACATATAGCCATTGCTAAGTTGTATTAATTGTTCTTTGCTAATATCAACAATTTCTGAATTACTAGATTCTATAGTGATATTTTTCCCCATCATTTGATACACATAGTGCCTTCCTTTTGGTCATAAGTTTTCGATAAAGCCAGCATTAGAACTTTTAATCCCTACTCTTTTTAGTTCTAGTTTATCCCTGCCAATGCCCAGAAATCTAGGCATTAAGGTTAGATTTGTATAGGTTTACTTGTACTTAGTTTCTATTTTTGCTGTCACTAATTTACTCTATATGAGTTGAGCTGGAAGAAGAATAATTGGTAAATGAAGGCTATTAAAAATGAACTCTAGATAGCACTTTAAATATCCTCAAAGTGCTGACTCACTTATTTGCATAACAATTTTATTATGTCAGTAAACATAGAGAAGATTTTCAGTTATTTGTGGCCAGATTTAACACCAGAGTGAAACAAAATTGATAGTTTACAAATAGTTCACTTTATTGGTGAAGGTAGTGAACTTGATAGATCAAGTGGATTTTTTGGCCAGGATCATCTATTTAAACTAAGTTAACCCAGTGATTTCCATATCTCTTTGTCATATTTACCATGTTGTTGTAATTGTAGATTCCAAAGGGGATGAGGCAGGGTAGAAAATGCTGTATGCTTGATATGTTTTCTTTTCCCATTTTCGATAGAGATAGATATAGAGAAATACAGCATGATGATAAATCATAGCTGACATGTGACAGACTGTTGAAGATCAGAAAGGATTGGTAGAGGAATGGTGGTGAACTAGGGAGCCTATCATTTTCCCTCCAAAAACGAGAGAGAAGAGCAAGAACTACCTAGCTCCAGCCATTTGTTGCCGAATAACATTGCTGGGTTCATCTTCAGGTCTTTAAAGAAAAGCTGGAAATCTAGAGTTTTAGGTTAAATATTCCATTTTTTTAAAAAAACGTGCTTAAATTTCTTTTAAAAAGTGTGGCTGATGAAATCAAAAAAGAGCTAAATGAGAGACATACTGTGTGCGTGGATTAGAAGACTCAACAAAGTAAAGATGAGTTCTCCCCTAACTAATATACAGATTTCATGCAATTTGTGTCAGAATTCCAGCAAAATCTTTTGTAAATATAGACATGATTATTTTAAAATTTATATGGAAAGGCAAAGGAACTAGAATAGCTAAAAACAGTTTTGAAATAGGGGAGTAAAGTGGGAGGAGTCACTTTACCCAGCTTCAAGAGTTATAAAATAAATCTGTACTCAAGACTGGGTGGTATTGGCAGAGCAATAGACATGTAGATCAATGGAACAAAATAGGAACCTGGAAATAGCCCTACACAAGTGTGGCCAACTGATTTTTGACAGAGATGCCAGGGTAATTCAGTGGAAGAAGGGTAGTCTCAGTAATGGTGCTGGAGCAATTGGATATCAGGTAAAACCAGTGAGCCTTGACCTAAACCTTGTATTTGTACAAAAATAGATAACGAACATAAACATAAAATGTAAGACTATAAACTTAGGGAAAAATACACAGGGGAAAGTCTTTGTGACCTAGGGCTTGGAGAAGAGTTATTAGACATGACACCAAAAACATGATCCATTTTTTGGGCTGGCCCAGTGGTGCAGTGGTTAAGTGCCCGGGGTTCGCCGGTTTGCATCCTGGATGTGGACATGGCACCGCTTGGGAAGCCATGCTGTGGTAGGCATCCCACGTATAAAGTAGAGGAAGATGGGCACAGATGTTAGCTCAGGGCCAGTCGTCCTCAGCAAAAAGAGGAGGCTTGGCAGTAGTTAGCTCAGGGCTAATCTTCCTCAAAAATAAAACAAAAACATCCATTTTTTGAAAATTGATAAAATGGACCTTATCAAAATTACAGCCTTTTACTCTGAGAAAGACCCTGTTCAGAGGTTAAAAAGCCAAGCTACAGACTGGGAGAAAATATTTGCAAACCACATATCTGACAAGGAATTTATATCTGGCCTATGTAAAGAATTCCTAAATTCAACAGTTAGGAAACAAGCAGTCCAGTTAGAAAATGGATAAAAGACATGAAGAGATATTTAAGACCTTGATGAGATGTCATTATTAGACATCTATTAAAAACAGCTAAAATGAAAAATAGTGACAACTCCAAATGCTGGTGAGGATGTGGAGAAACTGGATCTCTCATACATTGGTGTATGGTAGTATGGTATGTATTGGGGTATGGTGTATAAGTAGAAAATAGTCTGGCAGTTTCTTTGTTTTTGGTGAGGAAGATTGGCCCTGAGCTAACATATGTGGCCAGTCGTCCTCTTTTTGCTTGAGGAAGATTGTCGCTGAGCTAACATCTGTGCCAGTCTTTGTCTATTTTATGTGGGATGCTGTCACAGCATGGCTTGATGAATGGTGCTAGGTCCGTGCCCAGGATCTGAAGCTGTGAACCCTGGGTCCCCAAAGCAGAGTGTGCAAACTTAACCACTACGCCACTGGGCTGGCCCCATCTGGCAGTTTCTTAAAAAAATTAAACATACACTTACCATGTGACTCAGCAATTGTATGCATAGCCATTTATCCCAGAGAAATGAAGACTTCTTTCCTCAGAAAAACCTGTGCGTGATTGTTGATAGCAACTTTATTTGTGATAGCAAAAACCTTGAAAAATCCAGAATATCCTACAGTAAGTTAATGATCAAACAAACTGTCATACATTCATTCTACAAAAAAGAAAAATTTGTCAATACACACAACTTGGATGGATTTCAAGGGCATTATGCTGAGTGAAAAATGCCAGTCTCAAAAGGTCACATACTGTATGATTCCATTCATATAACATTCTTGAAAAGACAAAACTCTAGAGATAGAGATCAAATTTATGGTTGCCGAGGTTTAATGATATTGGAGATAGGGTGTGGGTGTGACTGTAAAGGAGTAATATGGTAGAACTCTTTGTGATAATGGAATATTTCTTTTATCTTGATTGTGGCATTAGTTACAGGAATGTAAATGTGTGATAAAATGGCATAGAACTACATTTACACATTGTATCATTGTCACTTTCCTGATTTTAATACTATGCTATAGTTATGTAACATGTAAGCATTGGGGGAAGGTGGGGGACGGTACACCGGACCTCTCCCTATTATCATTGCAACTTCCTGTGAATATTTCATAATAATAAATTTTTTTAAAAGAATAAGAAAAATATAGTGTGGGCCAAACAAAATATGTCTCAGGACCAAGATTTAATCCTCTGACCTATATGTTTGATCTCTGCTTGGTGAAGTTTTTCAGACTTTGTATTTAGAGCTTAGAATTTTAAATGGTCCAATCAAGTTTTTAAAGAATGAGTTACCTAGACTGTAGACACTTATGTCTTGTTTCAGAAAAGAGAAACGTAGGTAGTATTTCTCCTAGTATTTGGAAAAGAAAGAAAAAGAATTTTTTCTTTCTTTCTTTTTTTGAGGAAGATTGGCCCTGAGCTAACTGCTCCCAATCCTCCTCTTTTTGCTGAGGAAGACTGGCTCTGAGCTAACATCTGTGCCCATCTTCCTCTACTTTATACGTGGGGCGCCTACCACAGCATGGCGTGCCAAGCGGTGCCATGTCCGCACCCGGGATCCTAACTGGCGAACCCCAGGCTGCCAAGAAGCGGAATGTGCGAACTTAACCGCTGCGCCACTGGGCCGGCCCCAAGAAAAAGAATTCTTAACATGTCAGTGATAATTATTTTTTTGCTTTTTTCTTAAATTGATTTGATAGCTTATATTCTCTTTATATATATTTTAAACTTCCCTTATTCTCTGTGTAAAAATCCTAAATATAATATCAACAGACTGTATTCAGCCTATTAAAAGTATAAATAATGTATTATGGTGAGGTAGAGTTTATTCTTAGAGCTGCAAGGATGATTCAATATCAGTTGATATAATTCATCATATGTGGTATATCGTGAGATTGTTTCCTGCCTTCACTGTAACAGGATTATACTTTCTTGCTCTCTTGGCGCCATATTTGGCCATGTGACTTGCTTTTGGCAATGGAATGTGTGTTGATGGGATGTGTGCCAATTCTGAACAGGTTAACTAACCATTTGTGCTGTTACTGCTTTATCACATACTTAAGTGAAACTACTTTCAAAAAAAGATCAAAACTGAAATCTTTACCACAGAAGAAAATAAGATGAATAACTTGATTAGTTGAAGTTTATCGCCTTTAGTTTAAAGACAGCATTCAGTGGAAATGGAAACAAGGATGTTAGATCTAAAGCTGAGGGCTAGAAAACACTTCATTGTCTAGTGGAACATTGGGTAAAAGTTTGACAAATGCATACCTGGAGGCTGCAGCAGTGGATCCCCTGGATAGCGCATCTAAGATCCTTGAGCCAAGGGAAGAGGCAGTTCTTGTTCCACTTTTAGAATTCAGCAATTCAGCTACTGTAGGCATAATGTGAGGTGTCAGTTTGGCTTGCTGACCCTCACTCATCTGAGATTGTGCAGCGAATACTCTAGTTTAGAATTCTCATCGTGTGGTTTTTGGTGGCCTGTTAAGCCCTTTCTTCCTAGCCCCAGGACACCTTGAATAAACCTAATGGACTCTGGCCTATACACAATTGACCTTCTTTCTGTGTAGATCTAGCCAAGCTTTGGAAGGTGTGCCCATCTCCAGCGGTGGTGGTGGGTGCTGAGCAGATGGGTGGCTCAACAGGTGGCACCCATGAAGAAGAGACTTGGTGGTTGCTCAGTGGCTCTGCTCTCTTTCTATACCGATTTTTCGTTATGAAAAAAAAAAAAAAACCCAAACCCTAGATTAATACAGAAACAATAGAAGCGATCCTACTAAAGACAGGAAGGTGACAAAGAGGCCCATTATTACCACTGCTATTTAGTTTCATAATAGATGTACCAGCAAAAGCAGTTTTAAAGTTATGACGGTTGGAAAGGAGGAGGTAGAATTAACACTGTTGGCAGATGATTGAACTGTGCTCTGGGATTCAACTGAGAACTTGACACAAACAGTAAGATTCAGTACAGTAGTGGGGAGTGAAAAATATATGGAAATAAATAATGTCTATGTAAAATAGATATGTATATTCTAATATACATGCAAACATATATTTGCTAAACAAGGAGGACCTGCAAAAAACTGTATTTCCAAAATAGATTATCTGCTCTGTCTCTGGAGATTGAATGTATAACCCACCTGACTCAACTACGTTTCCGTTATGAGTTTGACTTTTAAGAATCCTAAGAGGGCATACTAATAATACACAGAAAGGCATGGTGGAAAATATATTTTAATGGTTCGTCTTAGTCTTCACTTGAAATGTCTTATAACACAGACTGTTAACACCAAAAAAGTAGTCACCCAGGAAGAGTTTATAATGAAATTTAGACTAAATTGAAGAGTTTTCAGTTAGATTATAGCAATGCAATGTATTGATTCTTCATTTTCGTAGCATAGATTTTTTTTTAACATTTGTCAATTGTTTAAGATATTAAAATTTGCTTTAAAGCAATCCTTTACTTTGGATCATAAGCCTCTATGCTTATTTTTTGCAGAGGCAGTTGTTTTGAGAGGTGGTTAACATTTCTCTGCTTTAAGCTCTTTGCTCTTTGAGCAAAAGTTGTGGTGCATTTCTGTAGTAGAGCCGTGTAGATGGTTAGAAGTCAGGAATCATTCATTTGAAGAGCTATTTACACAGTATTTGGCTATAAGGCCGGGGATGAGGGTGTGTATATGTTAATGTTTTGGCAACTCCCTAGATAATTCCTTGGTTTAGTGATGTCAGTTGTATTTGTGATTACATATTATTTATATTTTAAGACACATGAGTTCTTTTTTTTTTCTTTTTTTTATTTTTTAGGAAGATTAGCCCTGAGCTAACTACTGCCCATCCTCCTCTTTTTGCTGAGGAAGACTGGCCCTGAGCTAACATCCATGCCCATCTTCCTCTACTTTATACGTGGGGGACCTACCACAGCATGGCTTATTGCCAAGTGGTGCCATGTCCGCACCTGGGATCCAAACTGGCGAACCCCGGGCCGCCGAGAAGCAAAATGTGGGAACTTAACTGCTGTGCCACCGGGCTGGCCCCGACACGAGTTCTTAATTGTTCCTTCATGCCCAGCTCAATAAGATAGAAAGAAATGTGGCTTTCCACATCCTTTGGTTTCTAAATTTATCAACCAAACTTAGAAGTAGGAAATTAGAAGGGAGTTTGTTTCCTCCTTCAGGTACGAATGGGGAAAGAGAACCATATTAGTTTCACGCTAAGCATCCAAGAATCTGTATCTGCATTCTCTCACCTTTATCTTCTAGTGTAATTTAAACTCAGCTCCTAAAAACCCTGATTCAAGGAAAATACTATCAGTGCCTGTCTCTGAGCTCTGAATTTTCCAGTCGCTGGGCTTGGAATGTGGAGGAGATGAAAGAAAACAGACTTGAGAATATGCAAACATGAACTCTTCCCCAGAAGAACGTCACCCAGAACTCCCCCAGCTCCTAAATTTCATTTTAAAATATACTCAATGCTTTGAGTTTTGGGTCGTCTTAAGAGAGCGCAGATATTAGTAGCTATTATTAACATGCAGGTAGAAAAGAGACTAAAAAGCCTACTTGGAAGAAACCTCTGGTCCTTTATCTCACTGGGATGATTTTATGTTCAATGTGCTTCTTAGAATAGTAGGGTACAAATTAGCGATTAAAAGTATGTGTATGAGACTAGCCCTAGATGTTCTTAAACACGAAATAATTTAAGTTATGACTGTCTACGGAAGACTGTAGATGGTTCTTGAAATAGTAAGTGGTCTATCTTATATTAATGTTTCCTTCTTTATATGCCTCAAAGTTTATTCTATCAAAATTTATATTTAGCCTGTTGATTTTCAGTCCATTGTTAATGTCTTTTACTCTTCACCAACACACACACACACATTTTTTTTTCCTTCTCTGTTTGAAGAAACTTTGGGAGGAATCAGAAACCAGTAGCATCTTGGGGTTAGGGGTTGCATGTGGTGATAGAAATTGGGTACATGGGGGTGGCCTATTGCAGGGCTTGGAGGGACTGTTCACCATAATCTTTTAATATTACCAAAAAATTATACCATGTGAATATATTACTAATATAAAATATTAAAATAAAGGGGTCCATGATTATTGTTTTAAGTAATATGTGCTCATTGTGGAGCAAGTTGAAAATATAGGAAAGCACGAGGAAGAAAAATTATCGCCAATAATCTCACCCACCTAGAGATAACATCTCTGTTACTGTTTTGTTATAGATTGTCTCTGTCCAAAAGAAAATGCATTTTGTTTTTCCTGAGGAAGATTTGCCCTGAGCTAACATCTGCCAATCTTCCTCTTTTTATGTGTGGGTCACCACCACAGCATGACCACTGACAGACGAGTGGTGTAGGTCCACACCTGGGAACTGAACCTGGGCCATGAAGTAGAGTGTGCTGAACTTAACCACTAGGGCACCAGGGCTAGCTCAGATAATGCATGTTTATATATTCAAATTTTTACATTTGGACAGAACAATTCTATTTTGTAACCTGCCTTTTAAAATTTAACAATATATTGTAAACACTCTTCCAGATCCTTAAGTATTTGCTACCCTTTTTTTAAAGTTGCTGTGGTGTTCTATCATATTTAATTAATTAATATTTATTTAAAATATTTAATAAATAATTAAATACATTAAGTATTTTGCCCAGTTCACTATTGTTAGATACATAGATTGTTTTAATTTTCTTTGATGTAACTCCTTGTAAGTAAATCTGCATACATCCATAATGATTTCTAGTTGTGGAATTGCTGAGTCAAAGACACAGTTATTTTTAAGGCATGATCAGATTGCCTCCTGGAAGAGTTGTGCTCATTTGCACTCACTGTGGTGTATCAAGAATTTCCTTAACCTAGCTACATGAGGCTATCCAGGGGACCAGCCATACATTTGTTAATTTATTGGAGTATAGTAGATAAAACCTGAAGATAGGACAACTCCCAGTGGGGAGTGAAAACTGATTTTATCTTATACCCAGTATATGATTGGCATCAGGCTGGAGTGGGTATTTAGCACAATTAAGTTTGGGATTTTTGGATATTTGGTTGCTGGGCTTGGCCTGATGAGTGGACTTTTTGCTGTCCACGTTGAAATCTTCTCTGCTAATAGATTGAATTGTGTTCTGCTCACTGGCTGGCCTAGCATTCTCTTAATGGAGGGATGTGTAAAATGGAACAGTTGCTAGACTGAAATATGCTTAAAAGTTGATGTCCAACTGAATTTATTGAAAGATGAGAGATGACTAAGTAGCCTACACACTTGGAATCCAGAGAAATACTGCATAGTATTTAATTGCCTTTTGAAATGTTTACTGAGCATCCTATTTCAACAAGCACAAGTACTATGCTGGCACATTGTGCTATGCTGGCACACTGCTAGTTCTGTGAATTTCTCTTTTGGATCTTGGGAGAGAGTGGAGAGAAGAGGCTCAGCAAATAATTGGCAAGAAAAGCAAACAGTTACAAGTCTGTTAACAATGCAGCCTTGTTTACCCACTCTTTGCCTATCTGGATTTCTGAAACTGGATTCCTTAGCTCTGTTAACTGGCACGAGGGCACTCCTTTCGGTTAGGGTGCTTGGAATTGTAAGCATGCTGGAGAGAGCATAGTCAGTATATCTTAGCTGGGTGAGTGCATCCTGTCACTGTTAGGACTTGGTCCTGTAGGGGGATTAATAATGAGAAGTGAGCTGGGAATTGTTTATCAGTGGAAGCTCTGGAATTGCTTCTTAGGTCTGTTTGTGTTATGGGCATTTCAGATTGGAGAGGTTACAGAAATGAAAAGCCTGTTTACTCTTGAAGCGTGAAGTCTGCTAGTCACAATTTTAACATTTTTTGTTTGTAAAGCAAAGGAGCAAAGACTGCTCCGTGTAATAGATAGGGCCTTGGTTATGAGAGAGATCTAATGTTATTGTGCAGGCTCTTTCAAAGAGTACTACTTCGGAGTAGTATCAATTTTGTAAAATTTAAGTGACATTATTTCACTTGTATTTTGGTTATGATCTGTTAATAAATCTTACGTTTTTATTACAAGAATAAACCAGGCACTGGAATATGAGGTTACTTTTCTTCTAATTTTAACAGTTTTGAAAGAGTCATTTTATGGGGAACAGTGAGGAAAACTAAGGGCAAAGTCTAGAATATCATCTTTGTTACTGAGGGAACAGAGGAAATGTTTTAAAAAGTCGTGTATCTGGTTTTAGGTCTTTTTTGCTCATAAGCAAAGTGTCATAAGCTTGCTGTGGATATTGGGCAGGTAACCTCCCCCCTCTTGTTTTCACTCTCACTTTTGTTTTTCTCTTGTGAAATATTTCTTTGTGGTTATCAACAAAAGCAGGATGAGAATTAGCTTTTAGTAATTAAAATGTGAAGTTCTGGGGCCGGCCCAGTTGTGCAGCGGTTAAGTTCACTCATTCCACTTTGGCAGCCTCGGGTTTGCTGGTTCAGATCCTGGGTGAGAACCTACACACTGCTTATCAAGCCATGCTGTGGCAGGCATCCCACATATAAAAAAGAGGCGGATTGGCGGCGGATGTTAGCTCAGGGCTAATCTTCCTCCAAAAAAAAAAGTTAAGTTCTATCACCTGCTTAACATCTGAATTTTTTTGTTTTCAGCATTGGTTGGATGGTACAAAAAGCATCAAAAAGCAAGTAAAAAGTAAGTGGTGAAAAAAATGTAAATTAAATTATTATGTGTAATTAGATATTAGAAACTCTGATTCTTAATAGTAAAAACATAAATCATTTTTCAGATGAATTTATTAGCATCTCTACTTTACGAAAATAATTTCAGTCTGATATATAAACCCACCCCCTAAGTTATGTAGGATTAATGGAAATCTAGATTCAGATGCCTTGCAGTTTGTTTCCAGGAGAAAGCCTTGCAGCTTGTGAGTGAGATTGAGTTCTTGTGAGATGCTTAACTTTTATTTATTAATTACCTATATTAGAATCTTCCTATTAGGCATCTGCTAGTTTAGAAAATATTTTGAGACTTTAAGGTTGTAACTGTTTAAAATTAAGAGTAATGAAATGAAGCAATTCACATAAAATGTCAGTATTATTCCTGGCAGTGGTCAGGGGAAAATACCCATGTCCAATCCATAATCTAGTCTGTCATCTGTAGAATCAGAGATTTCAGGGTACGTCAGCTCTTGCCTTTACAAAATAATGGGACCACTGAGAGTATAGGGTTTAGTGAAGTAGATGAAGTGAATTGAACAGTATGTGGGAGGGTTTGCCACGTCATATGCATTCCTGATGCTTTCAAGAAACACAGCCGGGCGGGTTTTTAGGGTTGTTACATAGCATGGTTGAGACTTTTATGTGGTGCATTTGGCCCTGAACTGTTGGAATTAATCTAGCACTGTCTGTTCTTGGGAGGACAGAAGATTGCAATAGTACTATATGATGGGACATTTAAAATGTCCACTGATTGATCTTTTCATCTTAGGTTTAATTAAGCCTATGAGGTAACCTGAAATATTGCCACAGTAACCTGTTATTTTCTATCTCCACTTCAGTAGATTTTGACAGATTTACTGGCTGAAAATCCCTTACTATTTAGTTACATAAAAAATTAAAGTTTGGTTTTTTTTAATGGCAGTTGGCTCACCCTATTGTCTGCATCTTCGAGTTAAATTTTATTCCTCAGAACCAAATAATCTTCGTGAAGAACTAACCCGGTAAGTCCACCACCTAGAGTTGTACATGGGTGAAGTTTTGATCAGGCTAGCTTAGGATGTTGGAAGATTGTCTTTTTAGTTCTTTCCAGTTTATAGACAGCTGGTGAAATGGATTCCTTGCCCCGGTAACAAGACCTTAGACAATAATTTCGTTTTGGGGCAGTGTTTTTTTTTTTTGTTTTGTTTTTTAAGATTTTATTTTTCCTTTTTCTCCCCTAAGCTCCCTGGTACATAGTTATGTATTTTTAGTTGCTGGTCCTTCTAGTTGTGGCATGTGGGACGCCGCCTCAGCATGGCTTGATGAGCGGTGCCATGTCCGTGCCCAAGATCCTAACCAGCGAAACCCTGGCCCGCCGAAGCGGAGCACATGAAGTTAACCACTCGGTCACGGGGCCAGCCCCAGGGGGCACTGTTTTTTATGTGTAGGATTCTTTTCTTTTATCAGTTTTCAAAATGAAGAGTTGATTCCCTAGCATCCTCCAGAGGTAACTAGTGAGTTCTTTTTTTTAAGTGTCATTATCAACTCATGGATATTAAACAGAACTGAAGTGTTTCAATACTTTTCCATATTATGTTTATTCATGTTCAAAATGATCTATCTTTGGCTGCTGGGAATTTATTCAAGTTGGCTCCTGACTTTCTTTACCTATTCGGGTGCCATTGATTAATGAAACATGTTAGATCCTGATTTGGTTTGAATAGTTTTGGGTAAACTTTAAGTAGATCATACACACTTATTTTTATTTTGTCCTGCCTCCTTGGTATTTATTCATTGACTCTATATTGTAAATCCATGACTCTTGCACACATACTATTTATTAAGTAAAAAATTGAGTTGCTAAGTCCCTTTAGAAGGGTTTTGACTTGAACACTCTGCCAATGAGATTATAGCTGTTATCCATCGTTATGTACGTGCCTGTGTCCCTTCACATATGAGGTGGCTGTGTTGTCAAATTAAGTTAGATCACAGAGCTCATTCTCCATGATTTGCTTTAAACCTTTGGTGCCCGTACTATACTCTGTGTTCTGCTGTTATCTTGTGGACATGCTACCATCCTTCTGATGCTTATTGCCTCTTTATGTTCTTTTCTTCTTTATAGACTATTGTGGGTAAAATTCTGTAATTAAGAATGTTTTGGGGCTGGCCTGGTGGAGTAGTTGTTAAGTTTTTGTGCTCCGCTTTGGTGGCCTGGGGTTCGTGGGTGCAGATCTCGGGCACGGACCTACACACTGCTCATCAACCCATGCTGTGGCAGCATCCCACATACAAAAAATGGAGAAAGATTGGCACAGATGTTAGCTCAGGGCCAATCTTTCTCACTAAAAAAAAAGAAAAAAAGTTTCTTCTTTATTCAGAAGGAATTATTTCTGATAGTAAATTTATTCTATTAAATTTGTGACTTTTATTTTTCTTAGGTATTTATTTGTTCTTCAGTTAAAGCAAGATATTCTCAGTGGAAAGTGAGTACTAGTTATTTAAGGTAAACCACGTTTTCTTGAGTAGTTGAAAATGATTTTGAAAAATAAGTTTATAGTTAATTATGAAAAAGAAATGGTCAACATAAAATATGTATTATTTCCATTTATCTTAAAATTAAGGTTGTGAAATTGACTTGTCTAACAAATTTGTGCTTTGTTCTCAGATTAGAGTGTCCTTTTGATACAGCAGTTCAGTTGGCAGCTTATAATCTGCAAGGTAAGCAATTCTTATGTTGACTGTCAAGAGTAAAGTGTACTTTTTTATTGTGTGCTTTTAGTTAAAGAATTTAAAAAGATTCAAAGTAATATACAAGAAAAGAATCACTACTGTTTTTGTGTAAATTTGTATCAGTATCTGACTCTGACTTTTACTTTCACTTGTTTTAGAACATTGCCTTCTTTTTCTTCCCTGTCACTTTATTTGCCCCCTTTCCACTTCTAGTTTTGTTTATTTTCAAGCAAAAATTGCAGTCTACTTCATAATAAATGTTATATTTGGGCCCTCAGCAAATTTTTTTTCTTAAAAAGAACACAGTGATATATGAGTAAATTGTTGTAATAGCCACATGGTTTGCTTTCTTTAGTGGTAGTCTTATAAATGAATCCGTGAGAGAAATACTTAGAGTGTTTTTAAAAATTCCTGGTGATTATGTTACGAATAAAAAGAGTGTTTTCCAATAAATAGGATTAATGAAAAACTTATTCTTTTATACCTCCTTGTTACACTGATCAGATACTCTTAAACTCAGATATTTTCTTCTGAAAAATTGACATTTTAGTAAGAATATAATTTCTTTCCTTCTTCACAAAATAGAAAGAAAGATTCTCTTGGAGTTTCTCTATATACTAGAATAAAAATAAAAATATTGAATGATTAATCAAGATATTAATTTATACCTTTTCTGGTGATTCCATATTTATCCCCAATTCCTCTAAGATCCGTAGTATGTATTTGCCATTGTCTAGATATTAATAAGACTAAATTTTTACATTTTATGGTAAACCTAATATTTTTGCTGCTTTTGTGCTTCTGCTATTTAAGAAAGCATACTTTCCTGTTGATAGAGGGATTGGTGATTGGAGGAAATTTCTGTCCTCCAAAAATTTGCCACTAGTGTAAATTATCTACCTGCCTCCATCTACTGTTCTAGCCTGTCTACAAATTAAAACTTGTTTTCTCATGTGCAGAAAATATGTATTCCAAGCTAGATACAAGCTTGGAAATGTTGTGCCTCTAGCGTTGTAATAATCAGAAGTATATAATTGCATGCATATTTTCTTGAAAGTAGACTTTTACATTTTATTCCTGTATGAGGTGGTTAATTCTAAAACTCAGATATACTGAAAAGCTGTCATTTTCAGTATCTGTCTTACACCATTTATTGCCTCATATATTCTGTCTCTCTGTTAGTTTGATGACAGCTAAAGTATATGCTTCTTGGAAATATGATTTTTATGCATTTTTGTGTATATAACAAAACACTATTCAAAGAAGTGCTTACTTAATAATTGTTGGTTTGATTCATGCTTGTGGCTCTTTTCTGTTATCTCTTAACCTTACATGTCATATTATTTTCCTAAATAAAAGCTCTTCCCTACTTTCTCTTTCACCCACGGCACCATTATTTTTATGATTCCTCCAAACTTCATGTTTTATCTAATGAATCACTTTGTCCCATGTCTAATAGTTTACCAGATCCTCCTAATTCTTAAGGTCTTTAAGAATAAAGTTGCTGAAGTATTACTGTCATCTTTATAAAATGAGCTCCTTGTTTCTCATTTATGATTTTATATTTTATCAGAATAATTTTTATTACCTTTTTCTCACACTCTCGTTCAATTTTTCTTTACTTATTTTTGTTGTTGTTGATGAGGAAGATTGTCACTGAGCTAACATCTATGGCAGTCTTCCTGTATTTTGTATGTGAGATGCCACCACAGTGTGGCTTGATGAGCAATGTGTAGGTCTGCACTGGGATCCAAACTTGCAAACCCCGGGCTGCTGAAGCGGAGTGCACAGACTTAACCACTATGCCGCTGGCCCAGCCCCTTCTTTACTGTTTTAGTATATATCCTGAGCAACGTTACATAGCAGATTTGCTGTGGTGCTTCTTCAAGATATTGTGGTTCAGACAAGAGAGCAATTTCTTCACAATAAAGTGGGCATGATAATAAATATTTTCCAAGCTTGTTGTGAAGTTAAATGACAGTATATCTGTAATATGTCCATTGTGTAGAGTAGGTGCTCAATAAATAATGTTGTTACCATTTTTATTATTATCGCAAGATAGTTCTCATGTACTTTTTCTCTGTGCAGCTGGATTTTTTTAATCAAAATGGAAATATTTTAATTTTTTATTAGTAAAATATTCTTTTAAAGGAAAAATTTCTTAAGTATAGAAAATTAGAATTGTTGTTTTCTCTTCTTCCCTAAACGCACAGTTCAGAGGTAGCCACAGATGAGTACGTGTTTGCGCATTGTCCAGTTCTTTTCCTCCTGCTTTCCTTCCTCAAGTATTCTTTATTAATTTTTTTTTCAGTTATCTTTTTAGGATTGATAATTTAAAATTCCAGGAGGGACAGAGATGATATCTTACAGTGGTATATGATGTCATGTTCTGTGCATTTTTAGATTCTTGATAATTGCCAGCTAATTGTTTTTTAAAGATTGCTAAATAAATTCTTCATTATAAGATCAAAAGATATTTCTCTGTGGAAGTCTGGAAAGAGGTTTTCAGAAGCTAAGCATTATAAGCTATGAATAAATTAAGAGAAAGACATTTAATTGAAAGCGCACCACTAATCACAAATGTGTGATTTGTGTACAAACAAATGAGTCATAAGACTAAGCTAGATTTATTTTTGGGAAAGGTCTGGGTGTTCTGAATTCCTGGTAGTTTAAAAAAGAATCTTTTGTAATCTTCTTAGCAATTTTTATTAGTAAAATGAGTTTTGAAGAAAGATTCAGCAGGGAATAAGCTCATTAACAAAATATAATGTTGTGGAACTTCTGTTTGTAGCTGAGCTTGGTGACTGTGATCTTGCTGAGCACGGCCCTGACCTTGTGTCTGAGTTCAGGTTCGTGCCCGTTCAGACTGAAGAGATGGAGCTGGCTGTGTTTGAGAAATGGAAGGAATGCAGGTACTTGATATCTGATCACACTTCCTTTAACATAATGACAGTAATGACTTCATATTTGGTTTTTTCTATTTCTATACTTGGTATAGAATTCATTTGACATTTATTATTTTAAAAATTACTGTTTTTTAAATTTCAGAAGTCAGACACCAGCACAAGCTGAAACCAATTATCTGAATAAAGCCAAATGGCTAGAAATGTATGGGGTTGATATGCATGTGGTCAAGGTGAGCACTGTGTTGTGATGCTTTTTAAAAAATTTATTCCTTCAAGATTCAAGGTGACTGGAATCTTTCAGTCTGAGGGAGGATATGGAGTCTGCATAGTTTAGCATGGGATATTTTGGATGTGTTATAGACATTGAGATTAAGTACTGAATGATGAGAATCTCATATCGTTTCATTATAAGAAAGAAGAGGAACAATCAGAATCTCCAGAAAGCTAGGTCTGTTCTTTTAAGCTGTTCTTCTCTTTTTTGTTGTTTTTCAAACCACTTGTTCTTTCATTTCATGTTTATATCATCTTATATCACTTAACCTGAGTAGGCTCTGTAAAAATAAAAATAATTTAGGAAACTAAGTTGAAAACTTATAGCTCGAGAGGACTTTGATAATCTGTAAGTATAGCTTGTGTAGTGATTTAAGTTATTTCTAGTTTAAATAGCTAAGTTTTCCCAGAAAGGCAGGCTTTTTCAGAATTTGTGATTTAAGTGGTTAGTAGAATATGGAAAGAGCCTGGAAAGAGCATTCTTTGTAGTGGAACTGTACATACCTATTTTCACTGGAGACACATCTTCAGACTCTAGTGTTGCACTGAACTAAATGTATGTGTAAATCTTCCTGAGAATGTTATTTTGGGGTACTCTAATTGTTGAAAATACCTTGCATATGAGTCTCTATATAATTAATATCATTCAATCTGAAAATATAATTAAACAGTTGTGTGAAAATGTGAAACCTGTTTTATGCAAATAAAGCTAACACATTTTGCTGTCCTTTAAATTAGGCTAGAGATGGGAATGACTATAGCTTGGGACTAACCCCAACAGGAGTCCTTGTTTTTGAAGGAGAGACCAAAATTGGCTTATTTTTTTGGTAAGCAGAGTTAATGTCAAAGATACTTGTTGTTTTGTTTTTTTAATGAGTAAAAACATTTGTATCAAGTTATTACGTGACATTGAGTTTGGAAATCAAATAGTTCTGAAAAGCTTGTAAATGAAAAGCAACTGTTTCCTTTCAGACTCCTATCTTTAGTCCCCCCCACCAAGAGACAATTTTTCAAAACTTTTCTATCCATATTTTCCGTTAGTCTCAAGGAATATCAGAATAGGTCTTAATAGAAATATTTCTATAGTTATTAAATGTTCACATGGGCACTCTGTCCTGTCATGTAGTTGTGTCACTATTTTTAGTATTTCTTGTTCCACAATCTCAGTTGCTCTCTACTCTATATTGTGTAAGAGGAAGATATTAACACTTTTACCCCCTGTTTTAACCCCCCCCTTTTAAAGCTGTGCTTCTCTTTCTGTGTCTCAACTTCTATCATCCATACTTTTAAATTAAATTTGCATTTTACTTTTACATCAAGGATGGATTTTTCTTGGACTTCATAACTATAATTAAGTTCTTCATGTTTTATCTGGTTGGTTCTAAAATCTGAAAATCCGGAAAGAGTGTTTACAGTATGATGTCTGTGTCGGAACAGGCGCAGAACTTAGTGTACTGGTGTCATATACGTGAGCCGAAGACGGCCGCTGTGTCTCGGCCCCTATGTTGTTTACGTCCTCACAGCACATTAGGACTTTGAACTCAAAGCCCGCCAGTGCCAAACTCAAATGCTTACACATCCACTTACTTTAAATATAGCCCGTGAGTATATTTTAAGCCATTTAGAGCCTGCCTGTTTTGCATATCCCACTACAAATTGCACCCCATGTCTGTTAGCCATAGATGACGCAAGTCCTGTAGCAATAAAAGACCCCAAACCACTAATGCCCTTCAGAGCTCTCTAACCCAGACTCCCCCCTTGCTGCTGAATGCCATCCACCAGACATAGAAGCCTCCTCTCTCCTGGGCGTTCCTGTGCCCTCTTCTTTGTGGTGGCCCTATGCTGCCACCTCTGGAAGGTCTCCTGTGAAGGACTTCCCCTCTCATGCAACCCTGCCTAAACACCTCTGAATAAAGCTCATTGTGCAATACTGCTGTCTCATGGTCCTGTCTTTCTCTTGATCAGCCCTGAAATCCTTGAACTCACAAACAGGCTTGCATTTCCTCTCTGTATAGCTTTTTGTTTTTTCTCAAGTTCTTTACTCACCCTCAGTCTCATGCACCCCACACATCCCTTTACATCCCTTTTTAGTTACCTGCTTTTGTCTTCTCCGTAAGCTCTTTCGAATTCTTGGGGGTTGCATTCAATGATTCTTCTTTTCCACTTGGAACTGTTTGCTCTCCAGGCTGCTCTACAGCTTTTGTCTTGGGACTTCCTTTTCCTGTTTTCTCAGCTAAGATCCTTTGTTGTCTTCCTATATTTTCCTCTTTCTTTGCTTTTGTTTTTACTGATGTATATCCTCAAGTAACTGCCTATGAAGAGGATGTAAGAGGTAAATTATTTGAATCCTTGGGTGCCTTAACACAGTTTATTCTTCTGCTTTGCTTTCTTGATAATTAGGCTGAGAATGGGATTTTAGGTTGAAAATGATTTCTCCTCAAAAAGTTGATTTTATTTGATTTATTTTTGCATTGAGGTGTCCCTGCTAGGGACTCTTGGAGAGGCTTGAGTGGAACACCTTTATAATTCTCCCTCGATGGGTGAGGGAGCTGGAGTGTTTATTTACCCAGTCCTTGAGTGTTGATTCTCTGACTGTTCCAGCTTGCCCTGTGGGCAGTTGGAACAGGCTTCATGGCCGGAGAATGCTGAGGCGGGGAGATAAAGAAAGCATTTGTATACCACCTCATACAATTGTTGTGAGACTCAGTTGAATTAATACATGTAAAACATTTAGAAGAGTACCTGACACTTAGTGCGCATTATGTAAGTATTTGTTACACTTAAATAAGTGCTAGATCTTTGCTCCTCCTCCACCTAGTACACTTAGTTACTTATTGGTTTAGTACAGCTCTTGGAAACAAGGTATGTTTTACAATTATGTTTAAAAATTAGTGAGAGTTGCATTGTTTTGACATTCACAGTTTATAGAAGTACAGAGTTATAATGTGGTGTAGATTGTTTAGAATTTTAGTAGAGGTAGGAGATAGACTTGGAAAATGGGCCATAAAGTGAGATTTTTAAAGAAAAAAATTTTTTAGCTAAAGATGTATTTCTTCAAACCAAGATTGCTATAGAGAATAGAGTTGAAGGCCCTGATCGCTCATTTGTGTGTCTTTATGCCTTTTAGAAGGCTTGGTAGTCTTTCCTGTATCCACTTCCTGTGCTGCTGCTTTAATGCTGGGCCTGGAGAATCTCTTACACCATAGTTGGGGGCCTGTGAAATATATATACGAATTGCTTCATTTTCTTTTTTCCTTAACATTTTTAATGCCTGATATATTTGCAGCATCAATTTTGCTAGAAGTATTGCATTTGAAATATGTTTTTTTCTGTCATCTTAACTATTTTTTAGATTGGAGGCTTTTTTGATGGGCAGTGCAGTTTATGTTTACCCTCTTAATCAATTTGCAATGCAGAAGTTCGGTGATTAATATGCTTAATGTAACAATAAAATTTTTTTTTTTAATTTAGAGGACATTTATTTGTTATTCTTATATTGTTATAGGCCCAAGATAACCAGATTGGATTTTAAGAAGAATAAATTAACCCTGGTGGTTGTAGAAGATGATGATCAGGTAGGAATTGTATTGCATTATTTATTTAACAATGACTATGTTATGTGATAACTTAAGTCTCTAAAAGAGGAAATGTTCCTTGTTGTTTTACAGAGCCATAGAACTTAGTACAATTAATAATTTAATTAAAAAATTTCCTGCTTCAAGTCACACCATCCTAAAAATACAGTTTTCTGCCCTTAAGATTAAAGATAATGTAGACTATTCTTGTTTCTTCATTGATAAATAAATCTCGTGTATAAAAAGTTACGTTTAAATAACTTTATCTGTTTAGTACCTGATCAAAAAGATTAATCAAAAAGATCGACCTAGTAATATTTTTTAATAAAGCCTACTAAAATAAGGATTACGGTTTTTTTGCAGTTAAATCTAGTTCCTAATTGATAAACACAGCAACGTGGATGCATCTCAAATGTGTACACTAAGTGAAAGAAGTCGGACTCAAAAGATACGACTGTCTGAGTGCATTTCTGTGGCAGTCTGGGAAAGGCAGACCTGTAGATGTGGAAAACAGATCACCAATTGTTTGAGCTTAGGGGGGTGAGGAGGCTTGATTAAAAAGGAGCAGCACAGGGAATTGTGGGAGTGAGAACTATTCTGTGTCGTGATTTTGGTGGTGGTTGCTAGACTATGCGTTTGTCAAAACTCACAGAATTATGAGAAAATAAAAATAATTTTACTGCATACAAGGAAATAAATTTGAAAAAAACATGTACATACTATAGACCAATGTAGGTAAAAGCAAATTGGGCAGAATGTTACAAAGATTGGTGGTATGCACAGTGGAGTGTGAGAATGACCAAGCAGAACTGAAAAAAGAAGATTCTCAAAATTAGATGAAACAGTGATAAATTTTAAGTTTTACTGCTGATATACATGCAAATGATTGCCTTATCACACACTTTGGAAGAAAATCAAGACAATAATAGAGCATTTTGAAAAGAAATCTTTTGATGGCACAAGGGATGATCATTATATCATCAACAAATGAGTTGAAAATGATTCAGAAGAGGCAGATTTCAGATGTAAAAATAACTTATTTTACAAATATTTTCCTTTTTATGTGAGCACATATGTGATTAAATGATACTTGTATCTAAATCTAAAGATCATCCTTCAAGAAGAATAAACTATAATTCTATGTGATAAGAAAACATGGTCATAATTGGTGACACTCGTCCTTATTGGGCCATAAAATAATTGTGCATCTTAACAATGACTTTTTTTCTTCTTCTTTTTGTGAGGAAGATAGGCCCTGAACTAACATCTGTTGCCAGTCCCCCCCGACCCCCGTTTTTTTCCCCTCCCAGAGTCCCAGTAGATAGTTGTATATTGTAGTTGTAGGTCATTCTAGTTCCTCTATGTAGGATGCTCCCACAGCATGGCTTGATGGGAGGTTTATAGGTCTGCACCCAGGATCTGAACCGGCAAACCCTGGGCCGCTAAAGCGGAGTGTGCAAAGTTGACCATTACACCACTGGGCCATCCCGAATGACATTTTAGATTTGATCTAATACAATAGTAGCTTCTTGGATGTATTTTTGAAGGTGTTTTATACATATATACAAGCAAATGTATGTATCAGTTCTTTATACAAAAGTTATTATGCTTATATACTATTCTCTACTTACCTTTTTTTTAACTTTACATTATAACTTGGAATCTTTTCCATATCTGTGCATAAAGTACTTCTTCATTCTTATTAAGGAAAACAAAATAAAACTACTTAATATTCTAGTGTATGGATGTACCATAATTTATTTAATCAATTCTCAGTTAATTGACATTTATTCACTGTAAATACATTAATTTGTAGATTGGCAAGTATCTATAGGATAATTTCCTGGAGGTAGATTTGGTGTTTCAAATGGTTATGTGCATTTGTCCTGGATATAGAGAGATCCTATTGAGTTCCACTATTTATTGGTGTACAAACCTGTTTCCTCAGAGGGAGTAAACACATTTTTATCTGAAAGGTGATAATGGAATTTCATTTTAGGTTAATTTTTATTTCTGTTATTATGAGTGATATGGAACATCTTTTTATACATTTGAGTTATTTGAATTTCCTTTTCTCCAAACTGTCTATTCATATCCTTTGCCCATTTTTCTTTCAGGTTGTTGGCCTTTTTTCTTACAGGTTTTGACCTTTGTCATAGAAATTGTAAATATTTTATCTTACAGTTGTCTTTTAATATTGCTTATCATGGTTTTTACCATGCACTTTAAATAGGTGAATTTATCAGTCTTTTATGGCTTGTGGGTTTTGTGTCATAGAAAGGTTTTCCCTACTTTGAGGTATACATTTTCCCATGGTTTTTTGTGCAGTTTTTGTTGGTAAATTTTATTGAAGTATAACATAAATTCAGATAAGTGTGAAAATAAGTGTACAGCTTGTTGAATTTTCACCTACGCCTGTATGACCAGCACCCCGATGAGGAAATGGAATAGTACCCGAGCTGTAGGATCTCCCTGTGCCCTCACCAGGTCCAGTCCTCAAGGGCAACCACTCCCCTGACGTTACCACTGTTAATAAGATTAGACTTTGCTTGTATTTGGACTTTATGTAAGTGCAGCCTGACTGAATGTTCTCGTGGTGTCTGCGTCTTTCTTTCAGCGTGGTAGTTGTGAGCGGCAGCTGTTGCGGTGACTGGTTGTAGTGGGCTCGTCCTTGTTGATAGATAGTATTCCATTTTATGACTAGACCACGCTTACTTATCCATCCTGCTGACGGATATTTGAGTTATTTTTAGTTTTTGGCTATTAAGAAGAGTGCTGCTCTGAGCACTAGGAGACGCCTGTGTTTGACTTTTGTGAGGACCATCAGTTTTCCAAAGTGTCAGACAAGTTTACGTTCCCACCCGCAGTGTGTGAGAGTTCCGTTTGTTCTTTTCTTGGCTAATGTTGGTGTTCTCTTTTTCATTTTATCCATTGTGGTAGTAGAATCATTTTATGGTTTTAATTTGCATTCCACTGATGACTGTTTAGCACTTATTTGTATATTTGTTGACTATTAAGATACTCTCTTTTATGAAGTGCCTGTTCAAGTCTTTTGTTCACTTTTCTATTGGGTAATGAGCTTCTTTTCTCAGTGAAGAAGTTCTTTACATATTCTGGATATCAGTTCTTTGTCAGATATATGTGTTGCAAGTATCTTCTGATCCTTGGCTTGCCTTTTGACTCCCTTAGTAGTATCTTTTGTATAAGTAGAGGGTTTCAATTTTAATGTAATACACTTTATAAATTTTTTTCTTTGTCATCAATACTTTTTGTGTGTTGAAATTTAAGAATTTTTGCTTATATCAAGGTCATGGAGAAACTACATAGAGTTTATAAAACATTTTACATGACAGAGTAGTTTAAATGAGAAAATATTCAACATATACTGAAAAGTACAAAAAATTATAAAACTGGTATCCATTTTACTCATCTAGATTTAACATTTTTGGCATTGTTGCTTCAGAATTATCTTTTAGAAATAGATAAATTAATAAAAATAAATTTGATACAGCTAAGGTCTGATCTCCCAGCTCATACCTTTCTTCCCCATAACTGGCCATCATTCTTGGAGGATATCATTCTCACACTTTCCAACTTTTTCCAGATATAAACACATCATAACACATGGTAGAATTGTTTTAAAAATTTACATAGATCATATATATTTGGATTTTTTGCAGCCCTTGCTTATTTTACCCAAACGGATATAGCCATGTAGATCTAGTTCATTGATTTTTAACCTATATATAAAATTCTCTTTTTCTTTGGTGAAGAAGATTAACTCTGAGCTAGCATCTGTTGCTAGTCTTCCTCTTTTTTTTTTTTTTTTGTGCTTGAGGAAAATTAGCCCTGAGCTAACATCTGTGCCAATCTTCCTCTACTTTGCGTGTGGGTCGCTGCCACAGCATGGCTTGATGAGTGTGTAGGTCTGTGCCTGGGATCTGAACCTGCGTTGCCAAAGTGGAGTGCGTTGGGCTTAACTGCTATGCCACTGGGCTGGCCCCACTATAGTATTCTATAGTATGAAAAAACAATAGTGCATTCATCTTTTGTTCATTTATCTCTGTATAGTTTTTAAATATACTATTATTTACTTGATTATTTCTCTTGTTTTGGACTAAATGTTTTTTGCCAAGTTCTAATATTATAAATGAGAGTGTGAAGAAAGTCTCTGGGTGTAAATTTTGGTGTTTAGAAAATCTTTTTCCTTAGAGAGACAGTGTACCTTAGTTATTACAAACATAGGCTCTGGAGCCCAAATGACTAAGTTCAAATTCTGGTTTCCTCTCTTACTAGCTTTGTGACCTTGGGCTTATTTTCTTGAGCTTCAGTTTCCTTATCTGTGAAATGGGGCTAATGATAGTATCTACTCATTGAAGCAGCTCCTGTGAAATCTTTAGAAAAGTACCTGTGAATGTTAACTGGTAGATTCCTGTGGTTATGGTTGCTATGACAAAAATGTAGACATTTTTAAGTCTGTTGAACTATATTGCCAGATCTTATATGAACTTTTAAATTATAATTGTACATTTATCCCAAAGTATGGCAGATAAAGCCCATTTTATGTTTCTCTGAGCAACGAGATCACACATAGAGAGGACCCTCTTAGGAATATTTTTACATTGGCTAAGAAAATGGACAGCTTGACTTCAACTCTGCCTTTTTATGTAGGTAGCTATAAAGAGTGTCTGGGTTTCAGGGAGCAAGCCAGATGCTTTATTATTTGATTCTTGGTATTGCTGTGGTTTTATTTGTACCTGAGTAATGGGATGGGACTGTTTGATCTAATAATTACCTATTTTTACATCCTTTTTTCTTTTTCAGGGCAAAGAGCAGGAGCATACATTTGTCTTTAGACTGGATCATCCCAAAGCGTGCAAACATTTATGGAAGTGTGCTGTGGAGCACCATGCCTTCTTCCGCCTCCGAGGCCCCGTCCAGAAGGGTTCCCATCGATCGGGATTTATTCGACTAGGATCACGATTTAGATATAGGTTAATGTTAACAGCTGCTTGCTATAGCTTTAATTCATTTATAGAGGCCAAAAAATTTAGGCCAACCTCTCATTTTACAGGTGTGGAAACTAAGGCATGGAGAAATAAAGTGATTTGCCAGTGTTTTCCATTGGCCAGAATAAAAGGAAAAAGTGCTGTTGTTATTGGTTGTAATTTCCTGAATAGACAAGAAAATATTGTAATGGTGTAATTAATTTTATATCCCTCTTGACATTTACTTTATGTATTAATTAACCCCTGATTTAAATCCATGTAGCAAAAGTTGTATCTATATGTTTAGGGAGTCTCTAACCAATAACTGTCTACCACATAGTAGAAGGGTATCCTGCACTGAGTGGGAAATTAATCTGGATAACATTTCTGGTCCTTTATAAATGTGGTTTCATTATTCTCATAGATTTTGTTTGTTTGTTGGTGATAAATTACAAATATTTTGGTTTACCTGAGAGTAGATTGATTGTGAGTTTTCAGCATACGGTGAGAATCAGTCTGTATGATTTAAAGAAGGAATGGATAATATCAATAATGTGGCAAGTCGATTGTGTGGGATTCATGTAAGAGAGCTTCTTTCTACTTATATTAAAAGTGGAGAGGTATTTTCTTCATAGAATTTAAATGGAAATTAAGGAGAGTGAGGTAGTTTTAAATATTTCTGGAAAATGATTTTGAATGTATATTACAATTAGAAAAAGTAAATGAGAATCTTGAGTTAATTGCACACTTTGATTGAGAAGTGTGGATGGGGAGGGCAAGGAAGTTCCATAAAAGCACAGGTACTCCAAACTTATTTAAGTTATTTTTAGATGATGTGCATGCTTAAGAAAAAGCAATATAATTTGTGTGTTGCATATTTCACACAAGCCTAATGAGTGAAAGAATGATATGGTAAAGAGAGACATCAAGATTTCCATTAGTAGTTTCTTTAGGATGGCTCTTTTAAGGAGAACCTCAATGTAGACTTTCTCTCATTTATGTCTGATTACTGGAGGCCTCAAATTCTCTTATTCCTGTTAATATGCCTCATTTATTTTAGTGGGAAAACTGAGTATCAGACCACAAAAACCAATAAAGCAAGAAGATCAACATCCTTTGAAAGAAGACCCAGCAAACGATATTCTCGACGAACTCTACAAATGAAAGGTGAAATGCAACCCTTTCACAGGACTTTTCTTCCTTGACAGTTCCTCCTGTGTTGGTATTGTTTACTTGAGAGGAAGTTGGCTGAATCTTGAGTCTGTGCCAGTCAACTAAAGTATTATTGAATTTGGTTCTGGCATAATCAATTTAATAAAACACAAGGGAAAAAAATTGCCTTTATTATTGCTGAGGGTAAAACTTCATGTTAATCCCAATTCGGACACTATTCTGAGTTGTTCAGTTTTTGTTCACGTGAACTGTTTTAGTTCTGTAGAGTAGCATTTTCCCTTCACTTTTTGACTTCTAGATCTCATTCATAGTAATCTCTCAAATCCCCTTGGGACTTTTACCAACGTTGGTATATGCTGAATAAATTTTAAGTAAAAATTTATTTCATATTATAATATTATTAAGGATTCTGTTAAATACAGTTTTTAAATTTAATTTTCAGTGTACATCATTCATAGACATTTCCAAGTTCATAAATGTTACCTGCTAATTTGTTACTTTAATTATGTAATTAAAAGCATAGGGGCTGGCCCTGGGGCTGAGTGGTTAAGTTGGTGCACTCCGCTTCGGTGGCCCAGGGTTTCACCGGTTCAGATCCTGGGCACGGACATGACACCACTCATCACGCCATGCTGAGGTGGCGTCCTACATGCCACAACTAGAAGAACGTGCAACTAAAATATACAACTATGTACTGGGGGAATTTGGGGAGAAAAAGCAAAAAAAAAAAAAAAAAAAGCATAGTTTACTTTGACAAATAAACTAAAACTTATGTTTGGTTTAGAATCTGAGTTTGCATTAAAATACAGATTGAATTTTAAATTTGTGTAGTGTCAGGGTCATTACCAGTTGTCCAGAAATAACTGCCATGACCTGATGTTTGGCAGTATCAGTTTTTTAAAAAACTGATTTTTATTCATAATTTTTAGTATGGCTATGAATCAAATAATGAACCACTTCAATATGTGGTGGTTTAAAATCCTAACACTCCTTACTTCCCACGTTTCATTGTTGCTCAGGTCACACGAGGAAGCTGGCAGATATCTGTTGTAAAAGAAAAGATGCGTGCTTATTTTACTGATTATTTCAAAAATGGAAATAGTTGTCATTATTGACTTTAATGATGTGAACCCTAGAACACTATGAAAGGAAGGTTTTTAAATCTATAGTTGGGAAACAGGGCTTACAAAACAATTAGTCCAGATTTGCTTTTATGAATGGTGAAGCAGTTTGCCATGTAAGAGGAAACTAATGAGATGTTCTCTTTTTTCTTCTGTCAGCAAGTACAGCAAAACCTGAAGAACTCAGGTGAGTAATGTCCTGCAACTTAGGAATTGATATAGAATATTTTAGAATTTATGTACTTGGTGTCATTAATTAAACAGATATTTGTTGAAGACCTACCAAAATGTTAAGTTGTCCCTAAGCATTGGGGATATAGCAGAGAACAAATAAACATGTAATGCCAGATAAAATTGACACAAAGAAAAATGAAGCAATTTGGAGAAATAAAGAGTGGAGTGGGGGTGGATGTGCTATTTATAATGAGAATGACAAACATTTGTTATTGGCGTGTGACTCAGGATATAAAGATGAATCAATTATGGTCCTTGCGCACAATGAGCTCAAAGAACAAAGGTAGATTTACAGATAAGCAGTTAATTTTATATCTGGGATAAACCCCACTTGGTCATGGTGTATGTCCTTCTCTATATTATATGTTGCTGCATTTGGTTCACTGGTGTTTTGTTGTGGATTTGTGTGTCTATTCATCAAAAGTTTTGGTCTGTGGTTTTCTCGTACTGTCGTCTTCTGGTTTTGGTGTCTGGGTAATACTGGCTTGACAGAATGAGTTGGGAGATGTTTCCTTCTTTCCTCTTGTTCGGGAGGTGTCTGTAAACAATTTGTATTCTTTATATGTATGGTAGAATTCACCATTAAAGCCATCTTGCTCGGACTTCCTTTTTGTGTGAAGTTTTAAAATTCCTAATTCAATTTCTTGTTATAGGTCTATTCAGATTTCATTTTTCATCTTGAGTCAGTTTGGGAGTTTGTGTCTTTCTAGAATTTGTCCATTTTATCTAAGTTAGAACTGTTAGCAGTGTTCTGTATTTTTAAAATTATTTTATTTGGTTTTTTTGTTCATTTAATGGATCATGTCTTGCTTTCCTGAAAGGGGCTGGGACAATATTACAGCTGAAAGTCAAGAAGATAACCTGGTGCAGTTAGCAGAAATGTGGAAAAAGTATTCAAGTACTGACGGGTGGTTGAAAAATTAAGGCTTTGTTTGTAAGAGTCTGTCCTCCTTTAAAAATTTTTTGAAATATACATTTCTGACCAGAAAGTGAGTATGACTGTGTAGTCTTTATGTTTAGAATTAAGATTAATTTAACTTTAATAACTAAATTTTGTTGTCTTTTCTTGAGTAATGCTTTTGGCTCTTGAAAACACAGAAGAAATGGGATATTTAAGTCATGATACTTCATTATTTTTTTATTGGAATAAACTTTTAGGAATGAACTCCGAGAGGGAGTCCCAGCTCTGCTGAAGGTCATTCAGCACTGCTGCTGACAGTGCCTGAGGGAACCTGAGCTTGGACTGCGTGACTGCCCTTTCATTCTTGCCGTTGTAGTTTGTTTGCCTGAAGAGTTTTGCTCCAGTGAACCGTGGGAAACAGCACTGTTTGAAAAAGCACAACTATTTAACCTAAAAAGCCTCTTGACCTTATACTGTGCCTATTTGAATAACAGGTTTTTAAATTGGCTGATGTCGGGAATTTTCCTTGTACAATTTCTTCTCCTCTGACTACTCCCTTGTGAATGTTGACTAATATAAAGTATTTTAAGAAGAGGTGACATTTTAAAGGATAGTTCACATTTCAGTTATTCGTATTTTTTTGTGCAGGCTTAGTGGACAGAATCTTAGACACGAGAGGAAAAGAAGAAATGGTGGAGGACATGATGGATAGAGGGAGTTTAAAAGCAAAAGGGGTCAGTTGTTGCAGGGAGCCCTTTAAAAGGGGAAGCTTGGATTAGGTCAGTATTGAGACATGTTCGTTCCTGCTTTCATATTAGTGGAGGTGAAAGAATGTGTGTAGTTAGGAGAAAATCGTGCTTTCTGCATTTCAGATTATTTGTAAACAGAGAGCCATGATTCAATTAACATCACTTATTATAAGCACTTTTTTTCTTACATTGTTATTCATCTTTTATTCATCACCTGTTGAAGTTATTCCAGTCAAAGGAAAAAGCTTCAGAGAGTAACCCAGGCGATCGTATGGAGTAGTGAGTCTAATTTCTATACCAGGCAGGTTGGATAAAATTTCATTAATATTTGGGATTATGGATTACTTAAACGAGCATAATGTATTCTGGGAAGAGGAAAATGGTTAGTAGAAAGAAATCATGCCTCATAGATATATTCTTTACAATTACCTTGGCAGCAGATCTACACTAAGCAATATTTTTTGTAACTTTTTTTGTCAGTTAGTTTTATTTATCACTCTTCTTTGTGCTTTGCTAGTATTAATTCCTTTAATCTTCCTAACGTTATCGTGGAGAAGAGGAACCGGAGATTCAGAGAGCAGGGCTGGTGGTGCTGCACATTTGAACCCAGGTGACGGTAGCGCAGGTTCTGATGGCCCAGCTTGTGATAGCTATGTAGTTAATAAAAAATCAGATAGAATCACCCACCGTCTTTAGCAAGGCGTCTTCATTCGTGAGTTCTTTCTTAATTAGTTGTCTTTCATCATCACTGGGTTTTTGTTTTGCTTTAATTCTTCTAAGAAGGCTCATGGATGTTGTCTTCAGAGTGTGTGAGAAGCTTTGCCCGTTTCCTTTTACTGGGATGACATCTTGGCCGTGGCTGTGGAGAAGTCTGTGCCAACCTGATAGTGGCAGGGATTTGCTTTTAGATCTGCTTGGGGTTCCTGAAGTATTCTTTCTTTATCCTTGAAGATCAGTAATTTAACAATAAGAGATTGAATGTATTTAATTCTGTTTCTCATTTTCCTGGAACACAGTGCTCTTATTAAATCTGTAGATTATTTTCTCACTTTCAAGGAATTTTTTTTATAACTTTGAGCGTATTTTCAGTTACTTTCATTGAATTCTTTACCTCAGGGTACTAATTATGCTTATGTTAGAAGGTCTGAAGTTAGTAAACTTTTTTTCCTTTCGTTTATTTTTTTAATTTTTATTTTATTTATTTATTTATTTTGGTGAGGATGACTGGCCCTGAGCTAACATCTATACTAGTCTTCCTCTAGTTTGTATGTGCGATGCCACCATAGTGTGGCTTGATGAGCGGTGAGTAGGTCTGTGCCTGGGATCTGAACCATGAACCCCAGGCCCCTGAAGCGGAGGCTGCGAACTTAACCACTTCATTGCTCGCCTGACTCCCCTTTTCCCCCTCATTTTGTTGTAGTAATATCTCATCTTTGAGTTCTTATTTCATTGAATATTTGTTCTCTTTTTTTAGCTGTTCTGAGGTTTGTTTCTTTTTATTTTTTTTAATCTACAGAAAATGTATTTGGGTTGTTTTTCTTAATAATTGTTTTCTTTTTTTTTAATGTATGTTTTATTGCGGTAACATTGATTTATAACATTTTATAAATTTGAAGTGTATGTCAGTACATTTCGATTTCTGTGTGGATTACATCATGTTCACCACCCAAAGACTGATTACCATCTGTCACCACACACATGTGCCTAGTCACCCCCTTTGCCCTCCTCCCTCCCACCTTGAGGTTTGTTTCTATTTATTTTGTTGTATTAAAGGTTGAGTTTTTTAAGTGCTTTTTTGAGGGCATAAAGGGAGATGAGTGCAGCCTAAAATAAATTTTTAAAAACATATTTATAGGGAGCCGATCCGGTGGCATAGTGGTTGGGTTCATGCACTGTGCTTTGGTGGCCAGGGTTCACCAGTTCGGATCCCAGGCACAGACATACACACCACTTATCAAGCCATGCTGTGGCAGGTGTCCCACATATAAAGTAGAGGAAGATGGGCACAGATGTTAGCTGAGGGCCAATCTTCCTCAGCAAAAAGGAAGATTGGTGGCAGATGTTAGCTCAGGGCTAATCTTCCTCAAAAAAGAAAAATAGAGGAAGATTGGCACAGATGTTAGCTCAGCAACAATCTTCCTCAAGCAAAAAAAGAGGAAGATTGGCAACAGCTGTTAGCACAGGGCTAATCTTCCTCACCCAAAGAAAGAAAAATTTATAAATTCATTTGGAAGGAAAGGTATACAGAGAAGTTTCTAACTTTAAGTTTATACTAAGGTCTTTTGAGTTAAAAAACACTAAGCTGTTGCTTCCACTAGGAAATCTTGAGAGGGTAGGAGTGTACAAAAGAAGTGACAGGTAAGTTTATGTGGGTGTTTGTGCTGACTGCCTTGAATGTAAGGAATCATTTGTGCTGCTATCTTTGTTTTGCGATCTTTGACAGATACAGTCCTGTGAATAAACGAGATTAGTAGTGAAGTACATGTCTAAAGCATAATTAAAATATAGGTATATGGAAATATCAAATGAGCATACTGTAGAAAAGCAAGTGTTTGCCTATAAAAGCAGATGTTTTCTGGGTATCTTACGTTCTTAGTTTTAGGTACCAACAGTAATTTTTTCTTTATTTGAAACAAAACAAGTAATGTCTTCAAAAATAAACTACTTTCATTAGTGTATGTATAGTCTTATGATGTGAACCTGTAGAGCTTCATATATGACTTTTTAATAGATTTTTTTTCCCCCATTACAGTGTCCATAATAGTGTTTCAACTCAAAGTAATGGCTCCCAACAGGTAAGACAATATTAAGTTTTTAACCACTAGAACACTGTAGTTAATAATGACAAACAGTAGTATTGAATTTTTCATAGTGGTGTAACCTTGGGAAAGCTTTTTTGCATTTTCTTTTTCTTACCTGTAAAGTGGTCAATGACGTGAAACTCTCTGTTATTTTATTCTCTGAGATGTAAATAGAAGAAGTGCTCTATAAAACATTTTCTGTCCCTATAAATCCTGTAGAATGAATAAAATATTAATATTCAGTTAGATTATCTTTAGTATATAAGATCAAGCATTTGTTTATATTATATTTATTCACTATGTAAATAGTACTCCTTTTTAATTTTCTATTTATTGGTGAAGAGATCTATCATCTTAGCAAAATGCATGATTTTGTAATTTGTTTCCAAAGCCTTGGGGAGTGAGATCTGCTCTGCCTGTGAACCCTTCCATTCCCTCTGGTCCTGTGCTGGTGGAGGTAGAGAATCTTCCCAGGAGTCCTGGAACAGACCAGCGTGACAGGAAATGGTTTGTTAACTCCTTAAACTAAGATAAAATATTGCTTGCTTAATGGTATTCCAAATTCCCAGCCATAATCTTAGAGTACTTTAAATATGATTGAAAGCAAATTATTCATATTTGTTAGATGAAAAGAAGCATATTATTGAGCAGTCATATTGGGATGGGGAAAATAAGGAATATAGATGAAGAAGGGAGTGCATTTGTTTAAATGCAGAACATCAGACAGCTCTCCTTAGTTTGGTTAGCGTGATCTGGGAGTGGTAGGTGGTTCTCTGTTGAAAAAGACTTCAGTGCCAGTCAGTTGAACCTTTTCCCAGATCCCTAAGGAAGATATGTTGGTTACATGTTATTCCGCATAACATGATGCTACTGCTTTGGATGTATTTTCTTCATTAAAGACCGAAGACAAAGCCAAAAGGGAAACATGATTATAGTCCGATAAAACAAAGCATGAAATACTCCATTTTTGGGGATGGAGAGATAATGTGACGACAGGAAAGATTGTCATTTGTTTAGATTTCCAAGGTCTTTTTTTAGATTAATAATAAGTACACAAATATGAATACTTTGTGGCTTATTGGGGTTAATCAGTGGGGTTCCTCCTTTCCCAAATAAATGGTTGTGGCTTGGGGGGCTCCATGGGAATTAATTATTTGATTGAATGGTCATGTTGGTTGCATCATCTGTTCAAGTTTTGTGTTTATTTATGAAATGAACTTTGATAATTCATAGGATGTTTTCTCTTTTTCTCTTGCTCTTAGTTTGTTTAATACCTGAAATCTAATGAGTTTCTGTGGTGATCTCAAGGTTTTGGTCAGCTTTCTGTGCAACCGGTTCTTCCTTGATGGTGGTGGGTCAACAGTGGTTGGTGATTATTTTCAGTCTTTGCTATGTGATTGTTTTTCTCTGTCATTTTGGCTTAACTAACAGCAAGATGCTTTGCTCTTGATGGTTGGGAATATTTCTACTTCAGTTCCAAATATCTTGACTAGTTTCTAAGATGGAGGAGATTTTTTTTTCTTGTTTTTCCCTTTATCTTTTTTTTTCCCTTTCTACTTGAAAGTGTGATGGGAGTACTTTGTGTCTTTGTGCATGTGGCCACACACTTAAAGTGTAACAGTGAGACTTCTCAATGTCGAATTTCATTTCATGTTTTTAAGCCATTAAAAAGAGTTTCTTGGATTTCTTACTGAAAACACAGCTCCAGGAAGCAGCTATGTTTTATCTTCTTGATATTACCACCAACCAAGTCCTATTGGCAAGGAAACATAGTTCTGAGCCTTCAACTTGAAGAATCCCTTCATACATATTACCTTTTATAGTGATATGGAATGAGAGTCTGGTTTGTTTGCATCGTGTGTTATGATACTAAATCTTTATTGAGATTTCCAATTTTAATGGGTACATATTTAAATCTGCTTAATTTGATTCATTAGGCAATACTCAGTTCCTTTGCTGTAACTTTTAGAAAGAGAGAACATTGAACCTGAGAGTTCTGAATCTCAAGAAAAATGAAAAATTTGGAGCTGTGTCTCTTTCCTTTATATAGTTGTGCTGAGACCTCCTTTGCTGAAATGGAGTAAAGTGGTGATCCTTAAAACCTAGTGGCCTCAGTGTGTGTCAGCATGGCATGGAACTGAATTCAGGACTAATGTGTCTTGGAGCTAATGAATTCTCCAGCCTTGATTTAAAATGCGTTCTGCATTTCAGTCTTTGTTTTTGCATGCTTTGATTCTTGTTAATACTTTTAAATGAATATAAAACAGTCCTCCCTTAGACAGTAATAAAGTAACAAAATTTAGAAATGTTCCCTAGGTTTGAACAGTTGGGCAGAATAATGGAGTATTCTATTTCTGGCAGATAACTTTTAACCAGTTTACTCTAAACCTACCCTGTTCAATTCTTTAGCTTTTCCTTGCTGGAATCTTCTAAATGATGCCATTATTTCAGTGAATGATTTAGTATATTGGTAACTTAGAATTATCCAATGTTTAAATATCACCTTTTGAGGAACAATTTGTGTATTTTAAATCCATAAACTGTTTATAAACAACAACAAAAACAAAACTGAATAATATTTGGAAAATTTTGCCTATATAGGGGAGAACATAAACCAAATTTAATTTCCTAAATTTTCAGAGACCCTATGTTGATGGCCATGAATTTTATGGGTTAGATCTGATGAACAAATTATATTTTAGTTGAAGGAAAAAAGGTGATTTTATTGTAAAAAAAAAACGTCTTTCAGGTTTGTCCTGAAAAATCCTTCCAGCTAATTTCTTTTCAGTTTCCCTAAGGAAAAAAGGTGGAAGATTCATGTTTTGGTTGAGTTAGAAAAATACTATGTTTAAAAATCCATCCTTAGACCTCTTTTGTAATTGGGATGGTTTTTTTCTTTGTAGCTGTTCTAAATACGTGCTGCCCTTTTTGCCATGTCACAAAACCTTGGTGTGTGTGAACCTTGGCGAGTGTTTTCTTTCTACTGGAGGACTCTCATCTTTTCTAACCCTGCTGCTTGTATGCATGTTTCACACTCATAGTTCTCTAGGCCTATTCTATACCGCTGTGTGATAAAAGATATCTGATATGCTTATTAAACTGTTTCTTGGAGAGGGCTTACAATCTCAGTATCTGTACCTGTTGAATTTCATTCTGAGGTTCTGTGAACTTCAGTTATAGAAGGAACAATGATTCTCCATTGTTAATTTGTTAATCTCCATTGTAATTGTTAATGGAACATTGATGTGAAATTACATGGCCTCTGAAGGTAGTTTTCTTTTCCTTTTGGTGAGGAAGATTGGTCCTGAGCTAACATCTGTTGCCAGTCCTCCTCTTTTTGCTTGAGGAAGATTGTCACTGAGCTAACATCTGTGCCAGTCCTCCTTCATTTTGTATGTGGGATGCCACCACAGCATGGCTTGATGAGTGGTGTGCAGGTCCACACCCAGGATCCAAACTGGTGAACCCTGGGCTGAGAAAGTGGAGCATGCTAACTTAACCACTATGCCACTGGCCTGCCCTCCTGTAGATTTTTTTTATTGCTCTTTCTGGTTTGTTTTCTGGATTTCAGTTTTGTGTAATCACTTAATTCGGGGAATAATTTTCACAATTGCCCTTTTCTCTGTGTGCTTTTGTCCTTATGTAGAATTGTCCTTTCACATATTTAAATTAAATAGATTATAAATTTTTTTTCTTCTTATTAGAACCTCAAACGTTTCAGCCTTTGATTTTGATAGTAACATCAGGAACAGATACAGAGGGTCTTGTTCTCTGTGAAATTTGCACTTGATTTAATTTGCTTAACTGACTCTTTATTACTTACATGTATTTCCGTATTGTCGTTTTCCACTACATGTAGCTTTGTGGATTCCTCTCCTTTGTTATTCTTGAATGTTGTCATTGCATGGAGTAGATGCTGATAACTACTCATAGCAGTGGTGCATGCTGGTCTCATCGCCTTTTTCCTTTATTACCTCTGAAACACATATGTTTTCTCCTATTTCTATTGACTAACTGTCCTCCCCTCCCACTCCCCAACCATCCAGGCTCTCTGCTGCCAGTGACTGCTGTCAACGTGGTGGAAACCAGTGGAACACAAGGGCCTTGTCCCCACCCCAGCCTGCATATAGAAACTACACTGACTTTGTCCATGAACACAATGTGAAGAATGCAGGAGTCCATCATGATGTTCATTTTCCCAGCCATGCAGCCATGACTGAGATATGAGTGTTAAGCCTCTTAGGCATTGGGACTCTTTGTCATGACAGTTGATGGTATAAAACTTGATGGTATACGTTTTCTAGTGTTTATAGAGGATTGATCACATTAGGAGAAATTGGGAGAAGTTATTTTATATTAAGTTACTAGTTGTGTAGTGTCGTTTGTAATTAAATTCTTCTCTGAAAGGGAAAAGGATCTGAAGAAGCCGTATGCCGTCAATGATAATGATAAATGTTTTTGTGTTGAAAAGGGTATGTATATCATTGTAATTTTGGAAAGGTTTTTCATACTTTTAACATGTTAACACATCACTCAGAAGATGTCTCAGGAGAAGGTTTGTGTTTGTGAACAAGCTCCCCATTATCACCCACCCCCATGCCCTCCCAATAGATTGAGGTTAAAAGAATCAGACACACTAAAACCACACTCGGAAGCATGTCCAGGTTCCATGTATCAGCCTTGGTGATATTTTTATAAAACAGCTCTTACACACTATTTTTAATACTTCTAGAGTGACCCATGTCTTAATTTCAGTTAAGTGCCTAAGATACTATCATTTTAATTAATGTAATTTTTAATTAAAGAGACTTTTAGTCTTTAGTAAACACATATATTTTAATTTACCAAAAGATCTAGAAATCACATTAATAATGTGATTCATGTAGAGAGAAATCTGAATGGTTACTTTTGCATGATTCGTCAGCCAGTGGTTAACTGAGTGGTTACGTTACTGCTGAATGGTTGTACAAAACGGAAAATGTATTTAGTTTTGTCTTTTCACTTTTCTCTCTTCTTTCATCTCTTACATCTGATAGATTTCCCAGATTTGCAATAGCCCCATAATCTGGTCTTGTACAACCTTCAAAATAAAATTTTGAAGCCAAAACTATATCACTTTTAAGTGGATTGGATATATTTCTGGTTTTGGTCCTTTATGAACTTCAGAATGTAATATCTAAGCTCTTTGGTTTAATTCATATGGGCAAATTAGCTGGAAAAAGTACATTTCTGATATAATGGGAACTGATGTAAGGAAAGCATTTCTTTTGTCTTTTTACAGTTTTTTAAAATTCTAACAGTTTTTAAACTTTAAACCATGTAATAGTAATTTGAAGATATTTCATAGTCTGAGAATTCATAATACTTCAAGATAATGAAGCTTCATTATACTCGGGTTAACCCATCTACTGTCCTGCTCACCTCAGAAGTTGGTCTTCTTCCTCTGCTAGACAAAGATAAAGGTTTCCGAGGGCTTTGTTACTGGACTGTTGGTTGCAAATACAATACAGTTTGTTGATAGAAGACATAAGTAAGCAGAACTAAGTAATATTTAGGGATTGAAACCTATAGGCAGGTTTCAATTTGTGAGTTTATTACAATTGTATATAGAAGGATGAATGCTCAAAGTATTTTTTAGTGCATCCTGCAAATATGAACAGATCCCTGTCTTAAATAGCCCAGCTCTCTACCTCTATCAGTCTGTCATCATTTAGCATGCTTAAAAATGGCCACTGACATATGTCCCTCATAGTTGTTTTAGACTTTACATAACTCAGATTATAATTGTCAAGTATTGTCGATGGTGATTTCTTTCTTAAAAGAAAGGAACTTGAGTCATAACATTTTGAAAGCAAAGAAGCCCTGGTTTGTGCCATTCAAGAAAATGAGAGTGAATATGATTAAGAACCTATTCTTTTATAGTAGAAACCAAAGAAGCATAATAATGACAAAGCTTTTCTGGTCTTTTAGAAAGTCCCAAGGTTTGACTTCTCTCACTTTAAAATTAATCTTGAAATCAAAGGTGAGACCGCTGATAAAATGCCTCGTATGTATCTTAGCAGAATCTTAACTTTGGGAAAAATGGAAGGATTGTAGTTGAAGACTAAGATCTTCACTTTATCTTGAAAGTGGTAATTTCCTTACTTAGAATGAGTTAATCAATACTGTTACATTTAAGTGAAAGAAGAATCACGTCATGGTTTTTCTTTCTTTGAAAATCTTGTTATATAATAATTCATTTGTTATATAATAGTTTTGTGTTATATAATACTTGTTATAGAATAGTTCAAATTACTGATGATAGAAATTGGGTTGGAGGGATGATGGGGCAAAAAGGGGATGGAGAAGTCTAAGGGCTAAGACTGGATGGTAGTGGAATCAAATTTGTCTATTTTATAGAAGTAGCTATATGCTTCAGGATCTCATCTCAAATAGTGTGAATATTCTTGCTGCTATTTTCAAGATGAATATATATGTTTCCAGAGCTATGAAGAATTTACTTAGATAGCTCAACCTAAATTAAACAAATAGTCACCAGCCTTTTTATACTCTGCACTTTATTATGCCTAAAGGATCAGTGATCATACATCCTACATGAGGGAACTCATATCCTCCAGAAGCACCTTACTTGGTCACTCTCCTTTTGATTAGAGGGACTTATCTGCACAGAACTGCAGGGTCATGTGATTCAATGTCAGTGCTTTGGCTAATTTTATTTAGCATAATTAATTTTAGCATCTTGAGTTAGGTTGGTTGTGTTTTAACTGCATTTTTATAGACAGAGAAATTTACGGAAATACAGCAAAGCTAGTGACCTTCACACTTTCGCACATGAAAACAAATGAGCTCTTAAGGTCATTATTTCTCTTGACAGGAAAACCACTTCAAAGGCGTTTACCTGTTTCTGAGTATAATGTAACAATTGTGAGTTTGACAGGGTAGTCATAGATGTACTTTTAAATGAATTTACAGAGAAGAACAACTTTATTTGTCTTGCTGTGTATATACTGTCTATATTTTAAAAAGCAACTAGTATACAAACATTCTAGTATTGTAATATCATCAGTATAATTCAAATAATCTTTTTGGGTGGGGGACTTTTTTATTTATTTAAAGTGCTGACCCAGAAAATGTTGTTAGTTTTAACACTTGGGTGAATCTTTATTGTTAAAATTGCCCAGGATGTAAAAGGTGCCATATAAATAAGTCAAGATATAGAACCAAAGTGTCTGCTGAATGGAGAAAAGGGAGGCAGCTTGTTTCATAGGGTAAGACAGTTAGCTGAGCCTTAGTTATGGTAGTTTCTCTTATTCTCTGGATTTTTGCATATTTTCTTGGTTGATATGCTAATAATTGTTTTGATTGATAACCTTGCTTTATCACATTTATGTGTCCTGATGTCGCACATTTCATTTTTCTATCTTGCCAAAACTGGAAAATAGATGAAGAGGGTAAGGAGTGGAGGACTACCATGTTTTGGGATTTCAGGAGGAAGAAGAGTATTGTGGAAATGACTGGCTTCACAGGCATGAGAAGACTAGACCTCAACTTTGATCCTTTTTACTTCCATATATATTCACAGATGTAAACTGAAAAAGTTGGGAGATGGCTGTCCCATGTTAGTACAGCATGCCTGTTGGTGGGAGTGGTAATCGTTTGAGTACATGGTAATTTAACTGTTTTGGTTGGGGCCTACTCTTAGTTCGTTGCTTTTATTTTGTATATGTTAGGCTTTCAGTACCCTTGGTATATAGGGCTTGTCATATGGATTTGTAAAAATAAAATCATCTTGTGCTAATAACCACTGAATCTTTTTACTACCACATACTTCCTTCCTATATTTTAATATAAATTATATCACATCATCAGTTATACCTTCCAGAATTGTGAATGCTTGCATGTGGGATGCTTTTATGTAAAGGATAGAATTTGAAGATACCTCTGTGGTGGGGAAACCTCTGTCTTTCTCTCTTTCTCTTTATGTCTGTCTCTCTCTCTGTACTTCTGTCTCATATGTAAAATGTGATTTGTCACATTCTTTCTAGATATTATGAACCATGTGAATTTAGGTACAGTATTCTTCCTCAGCTCCCTTTTTTTGAAGAACATAAAAATTTATCATCCTCTGTTATATAAATTAACTTTTACTTTAGTCACATGAAATCGTTGTGAGAATTTTTTCTTGCTCAGTTGATGTTAACCTTGGTGGTTTAGATATTAGGACAAGAAGTACTTCACTTTCAGTGGAAAATGTGTTACGTAACTTTATATCTTTCTTCAATTCTTGACTATTGCTGACGTGTGATACACTTCAGTTGCTTTCATCTCTTTTGGGCTGGTGGGGAGGATTGTAATATTAACCTTCTTCGAGAATTAGTGAAGAGAAGAGAAAATTTCAAAAGAAATTAGTGAAAGGGAAGAAAATTTTCTGTGGCTTGACGATATATTTTTATTTTTATACTGAAGCAGAAGAACAAGTGTTCTTGTTTGTCCTGAAGGGATTGTTCTCCCAAATTTTTTATTATTAGATAATTACCTGAGCCTTTTTGTTCCTAACAACAAGCTGTGGCCTTAATTCTAGGTGATGGTGCTTGAATGAACTTTTTACATTTTGTTCCTGAGACCTGCCCAACGTTTTGTTTTTCCTGGCGTGGAGAAGGGAGATTGTCTCGGAGAACAACATTCTCCAAGGAGTGTGACTGCAGACTCCCTTAGTGCTGTAATCAGTCTGTACCTCCTCCTCTTAAAAACTGGTTCCACAGCTGCAGATCTTATTTATTTTGTTGAAGGAATTCTTGTTTGTTTTGTTCTAAACTAATTTTAATAGAAAAGAAATGAGACATACGAGTGTATGGGTAGGATTTGTAAGAAGTTGCAGATTCCTAAGTAAAGGTCTGGTCTGCTGACCAATGACTGATTGTTAAGTGAAAAATATTTTAATTTATTAGAGGTGGAGTAAAAGGAAAGAATGAAAGATGAGATGATAATAGGAAGATGATTGCTGGCATAATTTGTCTTGTGGAACTAGATAGAGGAGTATCCAGGGAAATTATGGAAAATATCCCAGGATGTAAAATACCATTAGAATATATACCATTACACAGAAGAATTTCTTGTGACAAAGCTACTTTTTGTAGCCGAGCCATTAGCTTTAGGGAGTACTTAATTTATAAATTCTCTGGGAGTTTGGAGATAAGACCTATGTTTAACAACTTACATATTTTTCTGGGGATACCATAAGCAAAACCTTTGGAAGTCTTTAGAAAGATCTGGGAAGGTTTAGAATGTCCTGGTTATCACTTTGATGGGAACTTCACAGATATGGAGCAATAGCAGTTAAAAGTATTTGAGTAGGTTGGCAAGGCATTGAATGTCAGTCTGAGTACTTTGGAGTTGGTGAGGAGGCCTGGAACAATCATTGCAAGTTTTTCAGTGAAAGGTTTTGGGAGTCTTATATTGATACCTGTTTTTTGATTCACTTCGTTATTTGTTGAATACCCACCAGCTTGTTCCTCACTTCTCAGCCACAATCACTTATAGTTACTCCTTTGCGTGTACCCTCAAATTTCTTGACTCTTCCTCTGTTGTACACGTCTGGTTACGTCCAACTCTCTTGTGCATGTAGATGGCAAATGTGAATTGCAACATTATTGAATGGTCTCGCTTTAAATTGTGGCCACTGAGCGCAAGTGGGCCTTCCATCCTGCCTGAAATCGTATCACGTTTCCTTAATCTATTCATTTTCCCACTGTGCTGGCAGTAATTTATCCTCTTTCAAACCACTATCTTCTCATTCTTCACTCCACATTGTCCGCTAATGACCTTGCTTCCTATTTTATTGAGAAAATAAACAACCAGAAGAGATCTTCTGTACAGTCCCCCCATCTTATCAATTAACTTATTTCTGTTGAGTCCTATATATTCTGCTTTCTCTGCTCTTGTTGTAAATGAACTGTCCATGCTCCTATTTAAGGCCCACTTCTGGTTGTCTCCTAGATCTTGACTCGGCTACTCAAGAACGTGATTTAAGCGTTGCTCCCTTCTCTATTTTTTTTTTTTTGAGGAAGATTAGCCCTGAGCTAACTGCTGCCAATCCTCCTCTTTTTGCTGAGGGAGACTGGCCCTGAGCCAACATCCATGCCCATCTTCCTCTATTTTATATATGGGACACCTACCACAGCATGACGTGCCAAGTGGTGCCGTGTCCCCACCTGGGATCCTAACCAGTGAACCCCAGGTCACCGAAGCAGAACGTGCTAACTTAACTGGTGCGCCACCGGGCCAGCCTCTCTCTCTTTTTTTTGTTTTTTTTAAGATTGGCGCCTGAGCTAGCAACTGTTGCCAATCTTCTATTTTCTTCTTCTTCTCCCCAAAGCCCCCCAGTACATAGTTGTATATTCTAGTTGTGAGTGCCTCTGGCTGTGCTATGTGGGACATCGCCTCAGCACGGCCTAATGAGCAGTGCCATGTCTGCACCTGGGATCTGAACCGGCAAAAACCCCAGGCCGCTGAAGCAGAGCGCACAAACTTAACCATTCGGCTGCAGGGCCGGCCCCTCTCCCCTCTCGTTCTGTAGTGTCAGTTTTCACTCTCTACTGGAGTATTCTCGTCAGCACAGAAATAGCCTGTGATATCTCACATCATTAAAAAAAGAAACCCTCCCTGAACTCACCTCCTCTTTTGGCTATTCCTCCATTTCTTTGTTCCGCTGATAGCAAAACTCCCTGCCCTGAAAGAATTTTCTATGTTCTCTGTCTCCTCTTTTTCTCTTCTCATTCTGTCTTCAACCCGTTCTAATCAGACATTGTCTCTGCCGTCTAAGCTATTATGTATGATTGTGTGGGTTGTGACTGCACAGGAGTGCCACTTTCAGGAGGACAGTGATCACATATTTATAACAGTGGTTTTCCAGCAGATGGCATTAAATTTCTTGTTTAAATAAAGTCAGTGTATTATGTCAGTTTTGCAGGAGATGAAGGTAAAGTGTCATCAGGAGGGGCACTGCTTAAATCCATACAAAAGCTCTGCATGAACTACTAGCATTATGTTACTGCTCTGCCAATATAGCTTTTGTAGGTTTATAAATGACCTCCACATTTCTAATCCCACGGTCATGCTGCAGTCAAGTTATTAGCATTCAAAACAGTTGCTCACTTCTTAGTGAAAAGATGCTTTCTTCACTTAGCTTAGGGACACTACTCTTTTTTGTTGTCTTCTAACCTCACTAGCCATCATTTTTAGTTTCCTGTCAGTTTCTCCTTATCTCCCTAACCCCCTAAACTTTATCTTAGCACCTTTTTTGTAACAACTCATTTCCTTGGTAATCTCATCTAGTGTTACGGTTTTAAATGCCATCCGTACACTGGCAGATTCCCACTTTATATATCATCAGCCTGGACCTCTTTGTTTCCAGACTTACATGTCCAACTGCCTATATAATATCTCTACTTAGATATCTAATACAGGCATCTGAAGTTTTAAAAACTTTTGATTTTGAAATAGTTTTAGGCTTACAGAACAGTTGCAAAGACAGTGCAGAGTTCCCACACTCGCCCTCCTTAGCTTCCCCCACTGTTAACATCCTACATAACCATGGTATAATTATCACAACAAGAAATTAATATTGGTACAATACCACTAATTAGACTGTGGACCTCATTCAGGTTTCCCAGTCTTTCCACAAATGTTCCAGAATCTGATCCAAGATCTATTTTACTTTAGTCCACTTCCATCTGTGACACTGAGGCATTCCATTTCTTTGGCAACCTTTTGAAGAGTACTGGTTAGATACCTTGTAGGATGTCCCTCAATTTGGGTGGATGTGATGTTTTCCTATGATTGGATTGAGGCCATGGATTTTGGAGGAAAATACCACAGAGGTGATATTGGGCCATCTTTAATATGTTTAAAATTGAGCTCCTGATTTTTCTTCTCTCTGCAGTTTTTGCTAGCTCAGTAATGGGCAGTTCTGTTTTTCCTGTCTGTAGGCAGTTTGGCTCAGGCTCCACTTCAGACCTACTGAGTCAGAAACTCCAGAGGTGAGACCCAACAGTCTGTTTAACGTGCCCTCCTGGAGACTCTGACGCACACTAAGGTTTGAGAAACGCTGGCTTGGAGCTTAGCGCCTAATGATCACCTTGACCTCACTTTGTCTTTACTCGTTAGTCAGTAAATTCTTAAGTTCTTTCTTCAAAATATATCTGGAATCCGCCACTATCTCTCCTGCTCCCACTGTGTTTCAATTTGCTATGGTTTCTTTCCTTTTACCTGGTCTCCCAGCCATGCCCTCAATCCTCTACTGTCTCCTCATCTCCTTGGCAGCCATGGTCATTATAAGTCAGATCACATCATTTCTTCTTACACCTTCCAGAGATCCTCATCTCACACAAACTAAAATTCAAAATCCTCGTGTTGACAAAAACATGATTTTTCTGACTCCTTTTCTTCTGCTAATCTTGACCTTGTTTACTGGCTTCCAAAGACTTGCTCTAACGTTCTAAGTGTGTTCCCTCTTAGGATCTTTGTACTTTTACTTTGGCCTAGATATCCCTCATTTGAATCTCTTATGGTTCCTTCTGATGCCTCCAGGTTTCTTAACAGGGAAGTCTTTCCTGACCTCCCTGTGGAGTAATCACAGGCCCCCAGCCTCCTCTGCATCCCTACTCTTCTTACGCTGCTTTATTTTTTCTCGCCTCACTTCACCTTACGACTCTTATGTTAACTTGTTTGTCATCTCTGTATTCTTCAATAGAACCTAAGCTTCGTCAAGGGAGAGTGTTTATTTTGTTTACTCCTCTATACCCAGAGCAGTGCCTGGCTTGGCACTCCATAAATACTAGCTGATTGATTGACTGCATGAATGCCAAGCACATCTTGACACACTTGATGCAGAAATAATCAAAATGCTGTCCCTGGCTTCAAGAAATTTACACTCAAGTTGTTTTTACAAATAACTGGTGCGAACGCTAAGTCATTAGGTATGCAAGGTTGTAGAAAGGTAGAAGAGGTTGAAACAAAGAAGGCTTCCTGACATTTGCATCAGATTTTGAAGGACACAGAGAATCAGGAGCATTGGATGAATAACTCATTATGAAATAAGAGAGTGATGGCAAAAGAAAATTTTAAAGTAGCAAAGTGCAAGGTATAGTTGAGGAATGATGAATGGGGTTTGAGTAATGAGTGCAGAATTCATGGGGTGGTATATTAATAGCGATGGCTGAAATTTGAGTGCTACTGTGCCTGCATTGTTCTGGAGGTATATCAGTAAACATTTATTCCAGCAAAGCATTTAGTCCCTAAAGGAGTTTGTAAGGTGTTTAGGCCAGTGAAGAAATTAAGGCATAATAAGGGTATGTAACTTGTCTGACATCGCATTGCTAGTACATGGTGAGGCTGGACTTCAAACTCAGACAGCTTGGTCCTGGAGCCCAGACCATTACCTGCTGTCCTGACTTCCTACAATGTAAAGCTTGGTGGGGCCTAGAATGTGGAGAGTAAAAGGGAGTGTGATAGCAGGTCTACTTTAGAAAGATAACTCTAGAGGCAATGTGAAGAATGAATGTCAATTGATGGAAGACTGGATAATTAAAATATGCTGCATTCATACCATGTAATTATTAAAGAATGAGGAAAATTCTACCTGTGCTCTTACTGGAGTATGTCAGTGATGCATTGTGGAGTTACAAACTCAAGTGAAGTGTTTCAGGTATGTTTCCATTTTTGTAAAACCCATCAAACCATGTAAGTACACGTATTTGTAAGTACACAAAAAATGGACCTGGATAGATTAACTAAATTTTCAGAGAGTGAGAATAAAGGAAGACATTGATTGCTTTTCTTAGCTAGCATGTACTACTTTAAATGAGTGAAAACAAATTAAAATGCTGCAGTTTGTCCACAAGACAAACTGCTTCAATTTATACAGGTAAGTATCCGTGAAAAGGAACGGGATGGATAGAAGAGACAATGGTTTACATATTCCTTTGTACATTCTTGAGAAATGGATGTGTACAGGACATTGGCAAAAGCCACAGACTGAAAATGTAATGTACTACCTTTTTAAAAACTTAGGTGCACAATTTCTTAGTTTTTAGTGTGTTCACAAAAGTGTACAACCATCACCACTATAATTGCAGAACATTTTCATCATTTCCACCAGAAACCCCTTACCTATTAGCAGTTGCTGCCTGTTCTCACCCCCCCCCCCCCCCCCCCCACTGCCCTGGGCCCTGACAAACACTAATCTGCTTTCGGTCTCTGTGGATTTGCTCATTCTGGAAATTTCCTATAAATAGAATCATACCATGTAACCTTTTGTGTCTTCTTTCACTTGCATAGTATTTTCAGGGTTCATCCATGTTGTAGCATGTATCAGTATTTGATTCCTTCTAATGGCTTAATATATTCCCTTCTATAATACACAACATTTTATTTGTTATTTGTTAGTTGATGGACTTTTGGGTTTCCAGTTTTTGGCTATTGTGAATAATGCTGCTATGAACATTCATGTACAGGTTTTTTGGTTGGTTTTTTTTTTTTAAAGATTTTATTTTTTTTCCTTTTTCTCCCCAAAGCCCCTCGGTACATAGTTGTATATTCTTCGTTGTAGGTCCTTCTAGTTGTGGTATGTGGGACGCTGCCTCAGCGTGGTTTGATGAGCAGTGCCATGTCCGCGCCCAGGATTCGAACCAACGAAACACTGGGCCGCCTGCAGCGGAGCGCATGAACTTAACCACTCAGCCACGGGGCCAGCCCCGGGGTTTTGTTTTTTTTTTTTTAACATGTTTTCAGTTCTTTTGGGTATATACATAGGAGTAGAATTGCTAGGTCATATGATAACTATGTTTGACATCTTGAGAAACTGCCAGATTGTTTTCCCAAGTGGCTGCACCGTTTGACGTTTCCACCAGGAATTTTGTTAACCTCTCTTCCTTGTTGTTTTGAGGGTGGTGTCTTATTGTGGTTTTGAGTTGCATTTTCAGGGGGCTAAAATTGGATGTATTTTTTAATATGTGTATTGACCATTTGCATGCCTTGGGAGAAATGTCCGTTCACATCCTTTGCCCATTTTTAAAATTAAGTATAATAGTATATTCTCTTACTTCTTTATCTGTAGCATCTGAAATTCTGTCTCTTGGTTTTTTGTTTTTTTTTTTCCTGGAAGTGTGTCTGTTTATTTAGTCTTTTCAAACAACCACCTTTAATTTTGTGTTACATTGTATATGTTTGTCTCTGCCTATGTGAGGCAGATTGTACACATTGAAAACAAAGCACAGTGACAGTTATATAGTCTTCAGTTTGTAACAGCTCTTGTACCAGGATGATTAGGTATTTCTGTTTTAGAGAAAGTAAAAAGATAAAGTGCACAGTATTTAAATTTTGTAATTTATTTGTATAGAAGATGGAATGCTCAGGGATGAATTACTTGCTTTTATGAAATTATACTTTACTTTTTTTATTCTCTCATGACTGTTGCTTATTTGTAGATTGTAAAACCGTATGTGTTTGCAAATTTCAATGGGGCAGTTAAATAAATCTTTCCTGGTGAAAGGGCAATAGATGTTCCACTTAAATGACCTACATATTTCCCTAGGGAAGATGAGGGGGTGCAGTAAGTTTATTTAAGCGGTTATTGTGCACTGCTGCCAGGTTTATTTGTGTTTTGTTTTCTGTCACTGTGTAGCAAAGTATCAGAAAACAGAGATAAATCCTGACGTGGTTTTGCGGGCAAGCTTCAGTCAGGAGAGGTATTTTATCTGATGTTAACTATTCCAGTAACAGCGGCACAGAATGTGACGTAAGTGACCTTCAGATAACCCCAGCCTGTTCTAAAATGCAAGGGTGTGATAGCAAGCAAGGAAAGATCGTTCACTCTTAGGCTTTATAACCATGGTTGTAATGGAAGACAGGCAATGAATGAATCCTGTTATGTTTTGGCTTTGTTTCTAAACAGAAAGTGGTTGTAGGAGAAAACTGCTGATATTCTCTACAATAGATGCTGTTCTTTTATTTATTTATTTATTTATTTTTTTGAGGAAGATTAGCCCTGAGCTAACTACTGCCAATCCTCCTCTTTTTGCTGAGGAAGGCTGGCCCTGAGCTAACATTCATGCCCATCTTCCTCTACTTTATACGTGGGACGCCTACCACAGCATGGCTTTGGCCAAGCGGTGCCATGTCCGCACCTGGGATCCGAACCGGCGAACCCTGGGCCGCCGAGAAGCGGAACGTGTGAACTTAACCGCTGCACCACCAGGCCGGCCCCTTGTCTTTGCTTTTATGGCCTGAATAATGTGGTTGCTATTTAGGGTCTCTTTTAGTAAGTCTTGCTCAGATCTTTAGAACGTGAGACGTGTTAGTTTGCTAGGACTGCCTTTACAACTGAGTGACAACAGAGATTTTGTCTCACAGTTGTAGAGGCTAGAAGTCTGAGAGATTAAGGTGTAGGCAGGATTGCTTGCTTCTGAGGGTTATGAGGAAGAATCTGTTCCATGCATCTCGTCTAGCTTCTGGTAGTTTGCTGACAGTCTTTGGATTGCAGAAGCATCACCTCATCTCTGCCTTCATCTTCACTGGGCGCTCTCCTTCTGTGTGTGTCTTTGTCCAAATTCCCCCCTTTCATGAAGACATCAGTTACAATGGATTTTAAATGCCTACCTTAGGGCCAGCCCGGTGGTGCAGCTGTTAAGTTCGCACGTTCCACTTCTCGGTGGCCAGGGGTTTGCTGGTTCGAATCCCGGGTGCAGACATGGCACCACTTGGCAAGCCATGCTGTGGTAGGCACCCCACATATAAAGTAGAGGAAGATGGGCACGGATGTTAGCTCAGGGCTAGGCTTTCTCAGCGAAAAGAGGAGGACTGGCAGTAGTTAGCTCAGGGCTGATCTTCCTCAAAAAAATAAATAAGTAAAATAAAATAAATGCCTACACTATTCCAGTATGATCTCATCATAACTAATTACATCTGCAAATATCCTATTTCCAAATAAGATCACAGTCTGAAGTACTGGGTGTTAGGGCTTCAGCATGTCAGATTGGGACGGGGGGCACACACAGTTCAACTCATAACACAGGTACCTTTTAACCATTATTCTTCAAAAATTGAGACAATTCAAGATTCTTTTATAATGGCCTTCTATTTCATTTCTGATTTATGACGTTTTCAATCTTTTTTTTTTAATTAATGTTATGATAGATTACAACCTTGTGAGATTTCAGTTGTACATTATTGTTAGTCATGTTGTGGGTACACCTCTTCCCCCTTTGTGCCCTCCCCCCCCTCACCCCTTTTCTCTGGTAACCACCGATCAGATCTTGTCAATATGTTAACTTCCACCTGTGAGTGGAGTCATATAGAGTTCGTCTTTCTCTGACTGGCTTATTTCGCTTAACATAATACCCTCAAGGTCCATCCATGTTGCTGCGAATGGGCCAATTTTGTCTTTTTTTATACCTGAGTAGTATTCCATTGTGTATATATACCATATCTTCTTTATCCAATCATCAATTTCTGGGCATGTAGGTTGGTTCCACGTCTTGGCTATTGTAAATAATGCTGCGATGAACATAGGGGTGCAAGGGACTCTTGGGATTTCTGATTTCAGGTTCTTAGGATAGATACCCAGTAATGGGATGGCTGGGTCATAGGGTATTTCTATTTTTAACTTTTTGAGAAATCTCCATACTGTTTTCCATAGTGGCTGTACCAGTTTGCATTCCCACCAACAGTGTATGAGGGTTCCTTTTTCTCCACAACCTCTCCAACATTTGTCGCTCTTGGTTTTGGATGTTTTTGCCAATCTAATGGGTGTAAGGTGATATCTTTGTGTAATTTTAATTTGCATTTCCCTGATGATTAGCGATGAGGAACATCTTTTCATGTGTCTATTGGCCATATTTATATCTTCTTTTGAGAAATGTCTGTTCATGTTCTCTGCCCATTTTTTGATCGGGTTATTTGTTTTTTTTGTTGTTAAGCCGTGTGAGTTCTTTGTATATGTTAATCTCCATAAGGAGATTAACCCTTTGTCGGATAAGTGGCTTGTAAATCTTTTTTCCCAATTAGTGAGCTGTTTTTTTGTTTCAATCCTATTTTCCCTTCCCTTGAAGAAGCTCTTTAGTCTGATGAAGTCCCATTTGTTTATTCTTTCTATTGTTTCCCTCAACTGAGGAGTTATAGTGTCCGAAAAGATTCTTTTGAAACTGATGCCAAAGAGTGTACTGCCTATATTCTCTTCTAGAAGACTTATTGTTTCAGGCCTAATCTTTAGGTCTTTGATCCATTTTGAGTTTATTTTGGTGTGTGGTGAAAAAGAATGGTCAATTTTCAATCTTTTGCATGTGGCTGTCCAGTTTTCCCAGCACCATTTGTTGAAGAGACTTTCTTTTTTCCATTGTAGGCCCTCTGCTCCTTTGTCGAAGATTAGCTGTCCATAGATGTGTGGTTTTATCTCTGGGCTTTCAATTCTGTTCCATTGATCTGTGGACCTGTTTTTGTACCAGTACCATGCTGTTTTGATCACTGTAACTTTGTAGTATGTTTTGAAATCGGGGATTGTGATTCCGCCAGCTTTGTTTTTCTTGCTCAGGATTGCTTTAGCAATTCGCAGTCTTTTGTTGCCCCATATGAATTTTAGGATTCTTTGTTCAATTTCTGTGAAGAATGTTCTTGGGATTCTGATTGGGATAGCATTGAATCTGTAGATTGCTTTAGGTAGTATGGACATTTTAACTGTGTTTATTCTTCCAATCCATGTGCATGGAATGTCTTTCCATCTCTTTATGTTGTCGTCAATTTCTTTCAAGAAAGTCTTGTAGTTTTCATTGTATAGATCCTTCACTTCCTTGGTTAAGTTTATCCCAAGGTATTTTATTCTTTTCATTGCGATTGTGAATGGGATTGAGTTCTTGAGTTCTTTTTCTGTTAGTTCATTGTTAGTGTATAGAAATGCTACTGATTTATGTATGTTGATTTTATACCCTGCTACTTTGCTGTAGTTGTTGATTATTTCTAATAGTTTTTGTATGGATTCTTTGGGGTTATCTATATATAAGATCATGTTGTCTGCAAACAGTGAAAGTTTTACTTCATTACCTATTTGGATTCCTTTTATTTCTTTTTCCTGCCGAATTGCTCTGGCCAAAATTTCCAGTACTATGTTGAATAGGAGTGGTGAAAGTGGGCACCCTTGTCTTGTTCCTGTCCTCAGAGGGATGGCTTTCAATTTTTGTCCATTGAGTATGATGTTGGCTGTGGGTTTGTCATATATGGCCTTTATTATGTTGAGGTACTTTCCTTCTATACCCATTTTACTGAGGGTTTTTATCATAAATGGGTGTTGGATCTTGTCGAATGCTTTCTCTGCATCTATTGAGATGATCATGTGGTTTTTGTTTTTCATTTTGTTGATGTAGTGTATCACGTTGATTGACTTGTGGATGTTGAACCATCCCTGTGTCCCTGGTATAAATCCCACTTGATCATGGTGTATAATCTTTTTGATGTATTGCTGTATTAGGTTTGCCAGAATTTTGTTGAGGATTTTTGCATCTATGTTCATCAGTGATATTGGCCTGTAGTTCTCTTTCTTTGTGTTGTCCTTGTCAGGTTTGGGGATCAGAGTGATGTTGGCTTCATAGAATGTGTTAGGGAGTACTCCATCTTCCTCTATTTTCTGGAATAGTTTGAGAACGATAGGTATTAAGTCTTCTTTGAATGTTTGGTAGAATTCTCCAGAGAAGCCGTCTGGTCCTGGACTCTTATTTTTGGGGAGGTTTTTGATTACAGTTTCTATTTCCTTACTTGTGATTGGCCTATTCAGATTCTCCATTTCTTCCTGATTCAGTTTGGGGAGGTTGTAGGAGTCTAGGAAGTTGTCCATTTCTTCCAGGTTGTTCAATTTGTTGGCGTAGAGTTTTTCATGGTATTCTCTTATGATCCCTTGTATTTCATTGGTATCTGTTGTGATTTCTCCTCTCTCATTCCTAATTTTATTTATTTGAGATTTCTCTCTTCTTTTCTTGGTGAGTCTGGCTAAAGGTTTGTTGATTTTGTTAATTTTTTTGAAGAACCAACTCTTTGTTTCATTGATCCTTTCTACTCTCTTTTTTGTTTCAATATCGTTTATTTCTGCTCTTATTTTTATTATTTCCCTCCTTCTACTGACTCTGGGCTTTGTTTGTTCTTCTTTTTCTAGTTCTGTTAGGTGTCGTTTTAGGTTGCTTATGTGAGCTTTTTCTTGTTTAGTGAGGTGAGCCTGTATTGCGATGAATTTCCCTCTTAGGACTGCTTTTGCTGCATCCCAAACGATTTGGTATGTTGTGTTCTCATTTTCATTTGTCTCCAGAGAATATTTGATATCTTCTTTAATTTCTTCAGTAATCCATTGTTTGTTCAGAAGCGTGTTGTTTAGTCTCCACATTTTTGCACCTTTCTCTGCTTTTTTCTTGTAGGTGATTTCTAGTTTCATAGCATTATGATCAGAAAAGATGCTTGATATTATTTCAACTCTCTTGTATTTTTTTTTTTTAAAGATTTTAGTTTTTTCCTTTTTCTCCCCAAAGCCCCCCGGTACATAGTTGTATATTCTTCATTGTGGGTCCTTCTAGTTGTGGCATGTGGGACGCTGCCTCAGCGTGGTTTGATGAGCAGTGCCATGTCTGTGCCCAGGATTCGAACTAACGAAACATTGGGTCGCCTGCAGCGGAGCACGTGAACTCAACCACTCGGCCACGGGGCCAGCCCCTCAACTCTCTTGTATTTATTGATGTTTGCTTTGTTTCCCAAAATATGGTCAATCCTTGAGAATGTTCCCTGTGCACTTGAGAAGAATGTGTAACCTGCTGTTTTTGGATGAAGTGTTCTATATGTATCTATTAAGTCCATCTGGTCTAATTTGTCATTTAATTCTGTTATTTCCTTGTTGATTTTCTGTCTGGATGTTCTTTCCATTGGTGTTAATGGGGTGTTGAGGTCCCCTACTATTATTGTATTGTTGTTGATGTCTTCTTTTAGTTCTGTTAAGAGTTGCTTTACAAATTTTGGTGCTTCTGTGTTGGGTGCGTATATATTTATAAGTGTTATGTCTTCTTGGTGGAGAGTCCCTTTTATCATTATGTATTGTCCCTCTTTGTCTTTCTTTATCTGTTTTGCTTTGAAGTCTACCTTGTCTGATATTAGTATAGCAACACCTGCTTTCTTTTGTTCATTATTAGCTTGGAGTATTGTTCTCCATCCCTTCACTCTGAGTCTGTGTTTGTCTTTGGGGCTGAGGTGTGTTTCCTGGAGGCAGCATATTGTTGGGTCTTGTTCTTTGATCCATCCTGCCACTCTGTGTCTTTTGATTGGAGAGTTCAATCCATTTACATTTAGAGTGATTATTGAGATGTGGGTGCCTACCACTACCATTTTATGTCTTGTTTTCCGGTTTTCTTCAATTTCCTTTGTTTCTCGTCCCATGGTTTAATCTGTTCTGATGAAGAGCTGCTACTCTCTGTTTTTGTCCTTCTACTTATCTCCTCTGCTCTTCGTTTTGTAGCCCCTTTCCTTTTTTTGATTTTTCAGGAATGAGGGTTTTCCTGAGGATTTCCTGAAAAGGAGGTTTTGTGGCAATGAACTCCCTTAATTTTTGTTTATCTGGGAAAGTTTTTATTTCTCCATCGTATTTGAAGGATATTTTCGCCGGGTAGAGAATTCTTGGCTGTAGGTTTTTGTCCTTCAGATTTTTGAATATATCATTCCACTCTCTTCTAGCCTTGTAAAGTTTCTGCTGAGAAATCTGCTGATAGCCTGATGGGGTTCCTTTGTAGGTTAGTTTCTTTTGCCTGGCTGTCCTTAGTATTTTCTCCTTGTCGTTGACTTTTGCTAGCTTCACTACTATATGCCGTGGGGTTGGTCTTCTTGCGTTGATAAAGTTTGGAGATCTATTGGCTTCTGTCACCTGAAGATCCATCTCTCTCACCAGATTTGGGAAGTTCTCAGCCATTATTTCTTTGAATAGGCTTTCTGCCCCTTTCTCCTTCTCTTCTCCCTCTGGTATACCTATAATCCTTACGTTGCATCTCCTAATTGTGTCTGATATTTCTCGGAGAGTTTCTTCATTTCTTTTTAGTCTTACTTCTCTCTCCTCCTCTGCCTGCAGCATTTCTATATTCCCATCTTCCAAATTGCTAATTCTTTCCTCCATATTATCGGCCCTAGTGTTCAGTGCATCTAGATTTTTCTTAATCTCCTCTATTGTGTTCTTCATTTCCAATATTTCTGTTTGGTTCTTCTTTATCGTATCAAACTCTTTTGTGACATAGCTCCTGAACTCGTTGAGTTGTCTATCTGAATTCTGTCTTAACTCATTGAGTATTTTAATGATGGCTGTTTTGAAGTCATCGTCATTTAGGTTATATATTTCATTTTCTTTGGGATTGTTGTCTGTGTATTTGTTGTTTTCCTTCTGTTCTGGAGATTTAATGTATTTTTTCATATTGCTTGATGTTGTAGATTTGTGCCTCCACATAGAGATAGAGATTAGTTGCTCCTTCCACTTGTTTCTGCTGGTGTGGTGGGGGAGCAGCTGTTTATACTGCACCAACCAGGAACCCTATCCGCAGTTGCTAACTGGGCCTGGGCCCCTCCTCGTAGTCACAGTGGTCCTTTGGATTCCCTTTTCTGCCGTGGGGACCGTCAGGGGCGGGGCTTCAGGCTGCTGGTGCCTACTGTTGCAGCCCACCTAGATGTGCTCCCTCCTTGGGGTATGCAACGGTGTGGTGGGCTTTTCCAGCGGCCAGGGGTAGGATCACTTATATTTGCCACTCCATCACTGTCGGCACCCACAAAATCTCACTTGTCCACTATGGGGTCACAGCAGAGCTATTGGCATCTTCTACAGTCTGCGGTTAGCTCACCTAGCTATGCTACTTTTGTCCCGGGGTCTTCCAGCCTTGTGGCTGCCGGATGGGTGCTCTCTACTAGTGCTGTGCAGAGGCTTTTGCTGAGGCTGCTGTGAGCCTGTAGGGTTTCCCCCTAGGCTACGGAGCCGGGACGCTGGAACTCCACCCAGCCTTAGTCCTGTTCCCCAGGAACTCGGGGAGCCCTTTGCCCTGACTGGGGGATAGCCGGAGATCCTGATTTCAGTGGTAGCTGGTCAGCTGCTGCCCTGCCTGATATTCTCCTCTCCGGGACCCTCCCGGTGTTGTGAATGCTGGGCGTGGCCCCTCCACTAATGGCAGACAGAGAGTTTTGTCTGCTGCCCGGGCGGAACTCTGGAGCTTCCCCCCCGGGCCGCGGAGCCGGCCTCTGGAGCTCCACCAGCCCCAGTCCTCTCCAAGATCTCCGGCAATCCCTTGCCTGGCCGTGCAGGCAGTGGCAGCCGGGGGGCTGCTACGCCCTCTGTTATTCTCTCTGGGACCCTCTGGGCGCCGTGGACACCAGGCGGGATCTCCCCGCCAATGGTGGGGCGAGACTCTCCCCGCGGGCTCAAGTGTGTAACTCTAGAGTTTCCCTCTGCGTTTAGGAGTAATTGCGGGGGGTTTAGGTAGGGTTCTGGTCACCTGTTTCCACTGTCGCTCCTCTGGTGTGTGCTCACTCCTGCCCTAGGTGTGAGTTGCTCTTCTGGGGGTGTCCGTTGGAAGAAAGCCGCTTGCAGGTACTAGGCTGTTCGGTCGGGGTCGGAGAGTTTTCACCTATCTCCACCTCCTCCCAGAGGGAAGTCCGTCTGCCTTCCAATGTATAGTCGCATGGGTCTCTCAGACGTCCTGAGATGCTATCTGGATATCCTTTGTTAAGCAATGAGTGTCCAAATAATTGTAGACTCAAAGAGGGAGAGACAAAGAGGACTACTCATGGCGCCATCTTGGATCTTCCCTCAATCTTTTTTTTTTTTTTTAATGCAATGGACTATACAACTGTGTCCCCCTAAAATTTATATATTGAGACATAATCCCCAATGTGATGGTGTTTGAAGGTGACACTTTTGGGATGTGATTAAGTCATGAAGGCAGAAGCCCTCATGAATGGGATTAATGCCCTTATAACGGAGACCCCAGGGAGATCCCTCACTCCTTCAGCCATGTGATGACACAGTGGAAAGATGATGGTCATTGAACTAGAAAGTGGGCCATCACCAGACACTGAATCTGCTAGTCCCCAATCTTGGACTCCCCAGCATCTAGAACTGTGAGAAATAAGCGTCTGTTGTTAATAAGCCACCCAGTCTGTGGTATTTCTGTTAAAGCCAGTCTGTACAGACTAAGACGTGTGGTATGTAGTTGAAAAAATATTTTCTGCCATGTGCCCATGTTAGGACCATAGGAGATGAACTCCCAACAGTTCTCACATTTTTTGGCCGACAAATATTAGTATCCATATTTTTAAAAATGTATGATGAAAATTTCAAAAATGCATGTAGTAGAATATATGAATTATGCTCATCAACCTACTTCAACAAATTCTGACAGGCTAACATTTTTGTTTCATCTCTTCTCACCATCACCAGCTCTTCTTTTGATGTTATTATCCTTATTAAAAAAGAGAGAGCCCTACAAGAGACACTGATTTATGCTTAGGGAGGATAACAATTGGACCAGTAAAAAAAAAAAAAAAAAGACTTGAAAATGAGCTGATGAGATGATTTTACATTAATAGATTGTTACAGTCTTAAAGATGAAAAGTGCCTGAAGTGCCTTTACTCCAGTGGTTCCCAAATGAATTTTAGCTAAGAAACCCTTCAAATTAAATCCACCTGGGAATCCCAAATAAAAATGCCCATAAGAAAGTCACCATTTCCATACCTGTAAATAAGTCATTCGCATGTATCTGTGGACTCCTCTGGGCTCTGTAGAACACTTTTTGGAAACCAAGGTAAAGTGTAGGTGGTTGCAGAGACAGGACTGGGGCACAGATCTCTTGACTTGCACAGAAATTCTTTGTTCGTACTATCTCTTTTAACAGTTTTCAAAGGAATTTTTTCTTACTTGAGTCCTAGACGCAAGGTATGTAATTGAAGTATGGCCTTCATTCCTCTAGGACAGCATGGAGCCTTTTAAACAATGGCACTTCCTTTCCTTTGCTCTCAGTATTAGATCAACAAAATAAAAATCTGTGACCTTTGAGCTTTCCTACAGCAGATGAATTGGGTTGAGAGTCTTGTTCTTTAAAAAACTTACAATTTGGAATGCATTGGGTTTCTAAATGGAATTGTTTTCTTCATTTCAGTTTCCTGTTGTTCATTGCTAGTGCCTAGATATACAATTGATTTTTATATATTGGTCTTGTATCCTGCAACTTTCCAAACTGTGCTTCCTACTTTCTAAATTTGGCTAAGGTGTTTTGTTTTTGGAACAAGTTTATTGAGACATTTTTACATATTATAAAATTCTCTTATTGTAAATATACAATTCTGTGATGTTCAGAAATGTGTGAAATTGTACAATCATTGCCACAATCCAGTTTTAGAACATTTTCATCATCCCCAAAAGTTCCTTCATGCTGGCTTACACTTAAGTCACGTTCCTAAGCTTCCACTCCTTCAGGCAACCACTGATCTGCTTTCGGTCTCTATAAATTTGCCTTTGCTAGACATTTCATATAAATGGCATCATACAATATACAGGTCTTTATGTCTGGCTTCTTTCACCTAGCGTGTTTTTGAGGTTCATCCATGTATCCTAGTTTGTTCCTTTTATAATTGTCAAATAGTCCATTGTATGGGTATTCCACATTTTGTTTGTCCATTCAATAGTTGGTGGAAATTTGGTTGGTTCCATGTTCTGGCTGCTGTGAGTAGTGTAATGAACATTCCTGTACATGTCTTTGGCTGGGCATAAGGTACGGTTTCTCTTGGAGAGACTCCTAGGAGGAAAATTGCTGGGTTGTATGGTAAATCTATATTTTAACTTTTCAGGAAATTGGCAAACTGTTTTCTGGAGTGGAAATGCCTGGGGATTCCAGTGTCTCCACATCCCCTTCAACACTTGTTATTTTCTCTCTTTTTGATTATAGCCATTGTAGTGAGTGAATAGCAGTATCTCATTTGTCAGGCATTTAACTTTATAAATGTTAAAAACCCCATCATATATTGTTCATTGTTCATTTTATTTTTGCTTATAGCTCTTCCTTTAACATTTTTTTAGTTCAAATCTTTTAGTCATGAATTCTTTTGTAACAACGTTTTTGTGTTTAAAAAAATTTCCTCATTAAGATATAATTCACATACTGTACCATTCACCCATTTAAAGTGGACAATTCACTGTTTTAGTATATTCATAGGATTGTGCAACCTTTGTCAGAATTTGCTTTTAGAACATTTTTGCCCCCTCGAAAGAAATCCCATGCCCATTAGCAGTGGTTCTGATCACCTCCTATGCACCCTTTTGGTGAGGGAGGAATTCCCCACCCTAGATACTGCAAGATGGCTGAACACACAACACCCAACACTGGACAGATGAGATCGATAGCAATTGATTAGTCACATATACTCATAGCTACAACGTACAGGGCCACACAGGTGTTGACTTGGGAGCAGAGTGAGCAAACATGGTTGTGGGAGGCGGGCTTTACATAAGGGTGACGTGACTCCTGGTTTCTTCCAGAGGGTATGATTGGCTTGTTTGAAGAATTTCACAGGCTGGCAGCGAAGTGAAACTTGTTAGGTGAAGAACCTGGTAGAATGAACCTGGTGGGATACAGTTGATAGCAGAACTAGCTGGATGGGGAACCTTTTCCACTGGATCAGGGGTGTATGTGGTGAGAGCAGCGGAACTCGCAGTTAGGTCTTGGGGGCCCTGTGAGATGCAGGGATGTCAGGGCAGGACCTAATATTGAATCTTAATTTCAGACCCTACACCACAGTGGTCAATCCTCATTCCTCCCTGACTCCTCCTCAGTGCCTGGCAACCACAAATCTACTTTCTGTCTTTATGAATTTTCCTATTAAGGACATTTCGTGTAAATAGACTCATACAATATGTGGTATTTTGTGTCTGGCTTTTTCCCCTTAACATTATGTTTTCAAGGGTCATCCATGTTGTAGCATGTGTTAGTACTTCACTCCTTTTTATTGCTGGCTAGAATCCACTCTGTGAATAGACCACATTTTATTTATCCATTCCTCAGTTGGTGGGCATTTGGGTGGTTTCCACTTTTTGGCTCTTATAAGTACTGTTGCTCTGAAGACTTGTGTACACATTTTTGTGAGGGTGGATGTTTTCAGTTTTCTTTAGTATATACCTAGGTCTTCCTTTGTTTTGTAAAGCTTTTTTTACTGGATATAAAATTTTGATTGATAATTTTTTCTTTTAGTGCTTTTAAGATGTTCCTCCACTGTCCTGTAGTTTGCATTGTTTCTGATGAGAAATCTGTCATTCTTATTGTTATTCCTTTTAACATATAATATCTGACTGCTTTTAAGATTTTATTTTTATCATTGGTTTTAAGCAGTTTAATTATGGTGTGCTGTGGTGTAGTTTTCTTCATGTTTCTTGTTTGTAGTTTATATTTAGTGTTTCTTCTTCATGTTGAGTGTTTATTGAAATTCTTGGATCTGTGGATTTATACTTTTCATCAAATTTGGAAAAACTTCAGCCATTATTTTCTTAAATGTATGTTCTTTTCCACTTTTACTTTGGGACTCTAATTATCCATACAGTAGGCTGCTTGAAGTCCCACAGCTAACTGATATTTTATTTTTGAGGATTCTTTTTCTTTGTGTATTTTATTTTGGATAGTTTCTGTTGCTGTGCCTTCAAGTTATCTTTTTTAAGGTCTAATATGCTATCCATCCCATCCGATCTATTTTCCATCTCAAATATCGTCGTTTTCATCTCTAGAAGTTTGATTTGGGTCTTTTGTTTTTGAGGAAGATTGTCCCTGAGCTAACATCTGTGCCATCTTTCTGTATTTTGTGTGTGGGACACCACCACAGCATGGCTTGATGAGCAGTGCATAGGTCTGCTCCCGGGATCCAAATGCACAAACCCCAGGCCGCCAAAGTGGAGTGCCTGAACTTAACCACTACACCCCCCCGGTGAGCCCTGATTTGGGTCTTTTTTATATGTTCCATGTCTCTGTTTAACTTTTTTCTTAATCTTTCCTTTCTTTGAAGATTGGCACCTTAGCTAACATCTGTTGCCAATCTTCCCTTTTTTTTTTTTTCCTTCTTCTTCCATAGTTACATTACATAGTTGTGTATTCTAGTTGTAGGTCCTTCTGGCTCTGCTATGTGGAACACTGCCTCAGTATGGCCTGATGAGCAGCACTAGGTTGTGTCCACGATCTGAACTGGCGCAACCCTAGGCTGCCAAAGCAGAGTTCACGAACTTAACCACTTGGCCATCGGGCTGGCCTCTCTGTTTAACTTTGTGAACATACAGAATACAGTTGAAATAACGGTTTTAATATCTTTCTCTGCTCATTATAACAACAATTTCTATTGACTGATTATTCTCCTTCGTATGGGATGTATCTGTCTGCCTCTTTGCATTCCTGGTAGGTAATCTTTTGAGTGGATGGTTGATGTTGTGAAACTTACTTTTCTGGGTGCTAAATAACTTTGTTTTCCTCTAAATCTTCTTGAGCTTTGTTTTGGAACACAGTTCAGTTACTTGGAAACAGTTGACCCTTTCAGGTCTTACTTTTATGATAAGCTAGGTGAGTCTATTGCCATGCTCAGCCTGGGTTAATTATTCCCCACTATTGAGGCAAGACCTTCCTCAGTATTCAATGCCCTGTGAATTACGTGTTTTTACAGTCTGTGGAAACAGACGCTGTGGCCCAGTGTCAGTGCCACTAGTTCTTTCCCCAGCCAAACAGGGGGAGGAAATCCTTTTGGATAATTTTTTTCTGCAGCCTCGGGGAGCTTCCTCACACTTTCTCTGATCACTACTCTGCTGAATACTTGAGGGGACCCTCTGCAGGCCTCCAGGATCCTCTCCTTGAAGTGCTGCTCTCTCCTAGCTGAAACTCTGTCCTGTGAACTCTCACTGCCTTGCTCTTCCTGGACCCTCAGTGCCATCTTCTCAACTAAGGGAGCCCTCTGTGCTCTGCCTCATTTCACCCTCTCTGTGCCACGGCATGGAAGTTGTCTTAAGACAATCATAGGGCTCACTTCATTTGTTTCCTGAATCTCAAAATCACTGCTCTTTGTTGTCTGATGTCTAAATGTCTTGAAAATAGTTTCTTTTTTTCCCCTTAGGTTATTTCAGGTGGAAAGCTAAATCCAGTCCCTTTTACTCCATCTTGGCTAGAAGAGAAGTTATCTGCCCAAAGGGTTTTGACAGATAAATAAACCAGTTGGGTTATGAACACTTACACGAATTTTTTTTTCAGCTCAAGTTTTTGTTAGTATTTTAAGTTCTTTTCATGATAAATTTCTTGGTCTAAGTAAGTTTTCTGTTGCCTTTATAGCTTGGCTCTGAATATTGATTTGCTAGATAGTCCAGACTTATTGGAAACAACCATTGATGATGTAATTGGGGCACCCGACCCTATGGAGACGTCCCAAGCGCCAGATGATATTAACATAGCCGCCGGGCAAACTGGATTAGAGGAACCCGAAGTTGAATGTGGGAGTAAGTAAATGTTCTCTATAATGTCGACGACACGTTTTTATTTTACTTTCCTTTGAAATGAACTATTTACGTCAGTTGCTCCAAGAATATTTTATGCAGTAGTTGAATTTTAAAATTTAATGTAGAATAGTTATGCTTTTTGCCTCTTTGTGGCTTAAGGGTCCATTGAAATAGTTAAGATCACATAACTGAGACGATCAAACATTTGTATTATTCATAAGTCATCAAACATTTATGAATTTTCAGACTTGCTTTTTACTTTGTTTCTTGAGTGAAAATGGAGAGAAAAAATTTTTCCTTAAAGATTTTCTAAGGCACAGGATTGAGTAAATGTTTGGACATTCCATTAGCTCCTAGAAAGCATTTTGTTATTGATGAGAACTTTTGTTGCCCAGATCCACAAAAATGAATAATCCAGAAAGAATGCTGCTTTCCTTAACTTTTTAAAATACTAAAAGGAAACAATAAATTGCCCATTGAAAATCTCTGTATATTTGTGAGTTTAGTTTGGTATTAAAGCATAAACTGTAAGCAGGAGCTTCCTGTTGGATCTCAGTGTAATGTGTGTTCATTTAACAGTGGCTCATGTTCCTGTGACTCTTGGCAATTCTGATTTCTGTCGCTCAAATCAGACGTCATCTTTAACAGTTCATGTGAAATTGCCAGTGAGTACGCTGTTCTCTCTGAAGAGCGTAGAATACAGCAGTGCTATTTAATAATTTACAAATGGATTAATGAAAAGTTATGCAGTGCTTCTGGTTAATAGAACATGTTGAAGGACTATTGGTAATTGATGTTAAAAATTTGTCCTTTTGTTCTCTCAGTAACCCTTTCAAATACACACTTAAACAAATGTTCTGATATGTCATGGTTGTGTTTGACATCTACCATGTTTAAACTGTGCTTACAAACCTGAGGTCAGGGAAACAAAAATTAACTGATTTATTATGTTAATAATTTCAGAAAAATGTTCTAATTTGATTATTTTAAAGGTAGTAGTTAGTTATTGGGTTTTTGTTTGTTTGTTTCTTGTTTTCATACCTTCCATTACCATTTCTCATGAACTTTCTTTGCAATAATTTCTTTTGGTTAGTTTCCAGTTTTCACAGCCCTGCCCTGGACTCTACTTTTTGTTAGAAATGGTTGCTCTTTGTCACTAGAAAGACAACAAACCAAGGCTATCAGGATTTAGATTCAGCTAGACGCAAGACTAACTTAAGAGAGTATTTCCAGGGCTAAAATAAAAAGTCTCCTTTATAGAGATGGCAGTATTGATTTTGTTTACATTCCATTTTATGTCCGTTGTCTGAATTCAGAGTTTTTAAACAATCCTTTCAGTGCTGCAGTAGTGTTGTATTAGCAAACCACGTTGGTTTAGTGCCTACTTCCCAGGGATCTGTGTTGGTTTTGGAGAACATGTGGAGTGAACTAGGGACGCCTAGAAAAGATCAAATGAGACGTAATATCTCTTCAAATGTTTGAAAGTCTGGCGTATCAAAGAATTTATTTTATCTCACTTTATTGGTGAATCTTGGATCAGCAATTTGAAAGTATGAAGAAGCAGATTTGGAATCAGTATAAGAAAGAGTGTTTTTAACGTTTCTGTGGTAAATCAGAACTAGATACCTACTGGTGAGTGAGCCCCTTGTTACAGAAGGCGTTCAGACAGTGCTTAAATACTGTTCAAAGCTGTGGCAGGAGAAATTCTGCCGTAGTGTGAGGGTTTCATTAGTAAGACTTGTTCAGTTCAGATTTATAATATTTGCTCAAAGTCAATAAAAATAATTAGTGTTTTGATGGTAAGAATTAAGGTCTTATAATCTTGGTATCCAGTTTATTCTGTATTTTCTTTCGGTTTTAATGTCAAAATCCTGATTCACATAGGTAATAGTTATAAATAGTAACTTTTTTTAACGTCTTATCCTACAGTCTCAGGATGTTCCTCGGCCAAACAAGTAGCAGAAGAGGCTTTATTTCAACCAAAATACCCCAAACCCAGCAGTATTAATTTATCAGCATAAGCTGAAGCATTTGTGGTCTCAGCATCGTCATGTTAAAATTTAGTACCAAGTAATCTGAAGCATAAGAAAACCAGGAGATGGTAATTAAGTGAATAAATGAGTATGGAAGATTTTGAAAAGTATTGAATTAGTGATTCTCAGCTTGGGTTGTTTAAAATCACCTGGAGAGTTTTTAAAACTACCAGTGCCAGAAAACTACCTCCAGAAAGTCTGATTTTACTGTTGTGGAGTCAGCTCTGGAAATCAGTATTTCTTAAAAGTTCCACGTCCGATTCTAATGTGCAGCCAAGGGAGTGATCCACTGAGTTAATTGATGGACACTTGTAGAAGATCCCTTTCACCAGGAGGAATTGACTTCATAGTTTTTTCCTCCCTTCTCCTACCTGATTATATACAAATTTTAGGCATTCAACAGCTTTTTACAATCAAGAAACAGTGTAAAAATTCAGACTCGTACCAAAATAGTCCCTGCAAAATAAGATTATTACAGAGTGGTTAATGTAAATATTGTTCATAAGTTGAATTGTGTTTAATGTATTATGTTTTCAGTGCTTCAAGGACTTCATTTGTAATGTGTTTTGCAGCGAGGTGGAACATAATGAAAACAAAATGCTTCTCCTGCATCACACCTGATGTTACCAATATGTCATCTGTTGAGTCAATTAATGAATAAATACATGTCCTTCATTGGTTTGCTCCATTTAAGTTTCATTTTTGGCCACGTATAGTCAGGGCCAAGGAAGGAAAACAGCACAGTACTGAGGTTCAGCAGGAGCTGTTTGGGTTGTGGTTATGGGAGAAAGGATCATGTCACAGGTGCTGTCTGCCTTTTCTTCCAATCTTGGCTGGTAAGCCTTCTTAACCACACGTGCTATTAAGATTCCATGTCCATGGGCTTTTTAGGAGTGGTGCAGATACAGGGCAGTGTTCCTGTTTAGGTTAACTCTTAATCAGATTAGTGGAGAGTTAACTGGTTTTAGGAAGAAAATATATTTATTCTGTGGTTGTCTGGATTATTACCTTTAATTGATGGTAACTGGTGTTGGAAAAAGCAAATTTGAAGTCCACAGCTATGTCAGCCTGGCAGACTAAGAGGCTATTTTGCCATTTTTTTCCAGCATTAAAAGATGCCTCAGAGAAGCTCAAACACCTTGAGATGGAAAACAGTCCATTGCTGTCCTCTTGTCCCAACATTGATGTTAATATCAACAACCAGGTATTCAGATTTCTCCTTTGTGTACCTGTTACATCTCCAGACCTCCCAGAAATCTTTTCTTTCCAAAGCTAAAGGGCCAGTCCAGTGGCATAGTGGTTAAGTTTGTGTGCTCTGCTTTGGCAGCCCAGGGTTTGCCAGTTCAGATCCTGGATGCGGACCTACTCACTGCTCATCAAGCCATGCTGTGGCAGCATCCCACAGAGAAGAGCTGGAAGGACTTACAACTAGGATATACAACTATGTACTGGGCTTTTGGGAGAAAAAAAAGAGGAAGATTAGCAGCAGGTGTTAGCTCAGGGCCAATCTTCCTCACCAAAAAAAGAAAAAGAAGAAAAAAAAAGCCTGCAAAGGTAATAGTTTCTCTTTTCTTTGCTGGGAAATCCGTCTGTGCCAACCTCTCATACAACTGTTTTCTCATTTAAAAAGGTGAAATTGTAGATGTTTAGGAGTGAAGAGGGAAACTTGGGCAGCAACATTAAGAACTGTAAAGTAATCTCATAATTTTTTTTTTTTTTTAGGATTGGCAGCTGAGCTAACAACTGTTGCTTATCTTTTTCTTTTTTTTTTTTTTTCTGCTTTCTCTCCCCACATCCCCCCCGGCACATAGTTGTATATCTTAGTTGCAGGTCCTTCTAGTTGTGGCATGTGGGACGCCACCTCAACGTGGCCTGACGAGCGGTGCTATGTCTGCGCCCAGGATCCGAACCGGTGAAACCCTGGGCCACTGCAGTAGAGCATGCGAACTTAACGACTTGGCCACGGGGCTGGCCCCTCATAATTTTTTTTTAAACACAGTCAAAAGTGTTAAGACTGTTAAATCTTTTATCTTGAATCAGCCCATCCTTTCTCTAATTCTGTTCGGTGGGACTTGATTTAGTTGAAGAACTTGGCAAAAGCCTTCTGAAATTATAGGATTTGTTTGAAAGAGAGCTGCTCTGTAGTGTAAACAAGGAAGAGAACAGAACCTCAGAAACGTCAGCTTTATCTTTCACAGCTTTCACCAACCTGTACCCTTGGAGGTCTTTAGGCATGGGGGTTGGGGATGCATACTAATTAAATCAATTAAACTTCGGTTAGTTGACTATAATTTAAAAAAAATTTATTTCTACATTAAATAACTTACAGGGATAACTAAAATAATTTAAATGAGATAAAAATAATTAATCCTATCAGCTACCAAATGTCCCCACTAAATGGAAGAGTGAATTTTAGGTAATGATTTGGAGGCACCCTTTTTTCCCTATATATAGACAATCGATAACAAGGATCTATTGAATGAATTTTATTTTGGTTTTAAAGAAGAAAGGGGAACAGCTGATGTCCAGTGTTCTCTCATTCTTGGATAACTAACTGGAATTTCTTCAGAGACCAGTCTGGAGTAGAGAGTGATTTTCTTCTTTCTTGCATAATCATTGTTAAAACTGTCCTTTTGAATCCAAAGTCTTTTTTTCTAGTATATTTTTTCTTAGAAATATCTTTTAGAAGCTAATTAAATTTCAGAAGGGCTTTCGTTTTCTTGAGCCCTCAGTATTTTTCAAATATATCGGTCTGTTTGATTTCACATTGTTAGTTCTTTTACTGTCTCTGTAAGGTGGGGGAAGGCAGGGTCAGAGACAGAAGGGTAGTTGAAATCTTTAGATGGTTAGCAGTTAATTTGACAAAAATTTAATGGAATGAACCTAAAGGGGTAATAAAGCCTGGTGAATCTTGGAGGGGGCAAGGAGAAGAGGAGTGACTGTCTGTTATACTGGAAGGGAGTTCATGGAAATCCATGGAACAGCTACCTGTTTCTTTTGTAAAATTCCCTGCTTATCTTGCTATAATATAACTGAGCATCTGCAGCAGAGAATCTGTTAAGTTAGTCCTGAAGCCTTGAAAAAATGAGGAGTGTGGGTTCAGGATAGGAAAGGGAGTAAAAGAGTGAGTTAGGTAAAGGACAGGATGACCTCAGGGAACATTTTGATATTCATGTAGCTAGAAAAAATAATAGCTAATATTTAGTAAGGGCTTAGTACTGAATACCAGGCAGGAATAACAAGGAAATACAGTGTTGCACTGATAAAGGGCTTCTGACTGCCTACTTTAACTCTTTTCAAGCAGAGTGTTGTGTAAAAGTTGATGCATGTTTTAGTTATGTGACACATTTTTAATACAGTCTGATTTCTCTACCTCTACTATTGCAGATTAATCTTAATATCAGCTTTACTAACTAATCTTAGGATGAAAAGCCTATTATAAGTAAAATACATTGTTCTAAAGCAAAGTAGCAGTTTTTCAGTGATTTGCCGTAAGAGTTGTGTGATTGAGAAGCTCTAAGCCAGCCACAGAATCTTAGGCTCAGACTAGCTAGCACTTCTGACAGCAGAGTTGACTTCAAACTCATGTCTTGAGAACCCAGGTTAGAGGAATCTCATGCCTTGTGAGACCTGTGTAGGGGAGGAAGACAAATCCTCTACCCTCCGGGTCCTTCTTGCTGGGCTACAGATTAAATTGACGTGAGATAGAATAAGAGGAGAAAATCAGAGAAAGCTTTATAACACGTGTACATGGGAGAGACCCAGGGAAACTGAGCAACTCGCCAAAATGGCAGAGGCTGTTACCTTAAATACTATCTTCAGCTAAAGACGAAGGAGGATGTTGGGGGTGGGAGGAGTCCGTTATGGGAGATTACCAGAAAAGCACAGTAAACAAGAGTCAGGTTATTATGCAGATTTGAGTCCTTGTCTTCCCCATTGATAGGAGTTTCTAGAGAGAAGGTCATCCCCCTCTTTCTGGTACAGGGAGGGAGATATCTTTACAGGTGGAGAGTTCCCTTACAAATGTAAATGTCTCTTACAAAGGGTAACTTCTGCTTTTCAGAGCTTCTCCCCTGTCTGCAGTTTCTTAAAAGTAACCAGCCCAAAATAATCCTCATGCCAAAGAGACACATTTTGGGGTGGCTGGTTCTGACCCCCACCATGTGCATTAGCCAGGATTGATAGAGTCACTTGAGATCCTGATACACTGTTGATTCAGTTCTACAAACCTGTTTATTGTTTGCTATTTGTAAGATATAACAATAAATATTTTGTAGAATCCACAGAAGAATGACAAAGTCTTGGCTCTCAAGAAACTTAGACCTGCCCCACCAAGCCCCACAGTACTGCAAATGGCTTTCTCCAGTGACCACTTCCTATTGCAGATCTCCTACGCTAATGGAATTTTTAGATGACAACATCTGGGAAGTACAGTTCTTGAAAGGCAAAATCAGGATCCATGAAGACTTTGACAGGCTAGAATGATGATTTAAGATTATATGTTGTGACAAGTCTGACACAAATATAGGATTAGGATAGGGAGATAGAATGTAAAAGAAATGTGTAAAAATTGTTTTAAGAGTATGTAAATGCAATATGAAGCGTGACTGCTAAAACAGCTTTTTTGTTGTGTTACCTGAAAGAATTTTAAAAGGGAGGTCCAAACACAGTATTATTATATTTATTTCTGGAGACCACTCTTTAAAAATGATTTAGGAAAACTAAAGCAGTTTAGGAAGAGAAGGAACTATATGGTGAAGGGTCTTGAAACTATTCTGAGGATCAGTAATCTCAGGAGAGAGCACTTTAGATATCTGAAGAGCTATTATATCGAAGAGGAGTTAATGTAATTTGTTTTTTAATAGCCTCAGAGAACAGGTAAGGTCCGTGAGTATGTTAGAGGTATGCAGATTTCACCTCTGTGTGAGAAAGCATTTCCTAACAATTACCTGCAAATTGAATGGGATGCTCCAAGGAAGCAGCAAGTTTTCCACCCTGGGAAGTTCTTCAGGTTAAGACTAAATTAATGACCTTTTGGAATATTTTGGTGTTTAGATGAACTGATCATTCCTTCCAACCTCGAGATGCCATGATTCTAAGTGTTGTTGTTGGGATTCTTGCCTCTTTCTTGGTGCCTCCTCCTTTTGGAAACTTACTCCGTTTCTGTGCTTGACCTATGTGTTTAAAATTCTTTAGGGCTTCTTCTGTGTCAAGATCTATAGATTGTTCAATTACCTTCCTCTTCTTAATTACCTGAGACAATTCCAGGGTTTTCTTTATCTTCAAATTTCACTTCAGGAATAATTCTTTTCTTGTTCTTTGATCAGCTATCAAATTTTAAAAATGCTTCAAGTGACAAAATCTAAATGCATTTGTTAGTGAGGACACGAGGCACAATTAAGATATGTGTGGCCTTTAGCAACTAGTCTTTTTAGGGTAAAGGATTAAAAGTAGGGCATGATAACTGTGTTATCTTGACCAGGAGTTGGTGGACTATTTCAGTAAAGTGTCAGATAGTAAATATTTTAGTGTTGCCAACCATACAATCTCAGTCAAAACTACTCAACTCTGGCATTATAGCACAAAAGCAGCCATATAGGAATGAGCAGAGCTGTGTTCCACTGAACTTTATTTACAAAAATAGGTGGTGGGCCAGATGGACCTCCAGGTTATGCTTTGCTGACCCCTTCTCTTGATTTTTAGGAATTTAGTTTAGCTGCAGGTTGCCACTGCATATGATTTGTAGTAATCTTTGTCATTTTGCCCTTTTGATTTGCTTTTATACAGACCATAAAAGGGTGTTGTAGGGGAGGAAGACATTTCCTCTACCCACTCTGGGTCCTTCTGGCTGGAAAACTAATTAAATTCACATGAGACAGAATAACAGGAGAAAATTAAACAAAGCTTTATAACATAGATACATGGGAGAGGCTCAAGCAAACTGAGCAACTTGCCAAAATTGTGAAAGTTCTCATCTTAAATACCACCCTCAGCTAAAGACAAAGGAGGATGTTGAGGGTGGGGGAGTCAGTTATGGGAGATCACCAGTAAAGTACAGTAAACAAGGGTAAGGTTATGCAGATTTAAGTCCTTGTCTTCTGCCTTGATGGGAGTTTCTAGAGATAAGGTCATCCCTCCTTCTTCCTGGTACAGAGAGGGAGACACCTTTACAGATGGTAATAAAGGGTAAGTAAATTCTGCTTTTCAGAGTTTCTTTCCTGTCTGCAATTTTTAAAAGTAACCAGCCCAAAATAATCCTCATGCCAAAGAGACATGTCTTGGGATGGCCAATTCCAGTCCCCCACAGTGTAACAAAGTAAAATGTCAAAAACCAAACTCTGCATACTGAATAAAACAAAGTAGAAAGATGAGTTTGTAGCAAGAGTTTCAACCTGCAAGCTGGGAAACTTAAGGCTGTGGGAGCAATGAGTTGCTGACAGATCAAGGGGTTTTTGTGGGATAAATATGAAAGTTATTTGGTTTTTCCAACTGATTGGTTACCTGGTAGTTATCTTATTTGGATCAAGATTACTGAGTCAGGGCAACAAGGAAGTCCAAAGATGGCGTGAATGGAGTTGGCATTTGAGGATTGGCTGGTGTCTTCTGCTGATTTCTGAGAAGAGCTGTAAATTCCTGTAAGGTTAGGTTAAGTTTGTTTATGCACCTGCCTTGACCATTTCCATTTTGTCCCTGACATAAGTGACTCCATTTTAGTTTGATTCTACAAGTAGTTACTTTCTTTCCTTCTACCCCCAATTGGGACACAGAGGGTGTGATGATAGGTCGAAATTCCCTTTGGGAAATAGAAAATACTCAGATAGCTATGCAAAGGCCACACGTCTCCAGGGATCAGTGAACTGTTGTATATCATGTAACTAGTAAATAGAAATACTTTTTATGAATGCAAAGGCAAATGTTTCCTATTTGGTAATAATTGCTGTAAGGGAGGAAAAATAATTTTCCCTCTGCTCTTCTGAGTTCTTGGCCGAGACCCCTGTAACAAAAGGCAGATTAACAAGAGAAAAACAGAAATTTATTAGCATGTATACCCCATGTATACAGGGAGGCACCCGGGGAAAAACTAGTAACTCTCAGTGGTGGCTTAGAATTCCAGTTTAGGTGTTATCTTCAGCTAAAGTCAAAAGAAAGAGAGGTGGAGGGGAGGCCACCTATGGAAAGGTTGCAAGGGGAAAGCCTGGTAAACAAGAGTAAGTTTTGTTATGTGGATTTAAGTCTTTGCTTTTCATTGATAAGGACCTGAAATTGTCTCCAGGGATTAGTCTTTGTTCTTCTTGGGAGAGGGGAAGAGGGGCACTTTTGTTAATATATGTCTTGCTTTTAGGCAAATAGGGGGAGGATAGAGAGTTTTTCTTGCATCTGCTGCTTCTCCGTTGCCTTCAGCTCAAAATAGTCCTTATGCCAAAGTGGTATATTTTGGCTTGGCATATTCAACTACCCTTCATTGCCTTGACTTTTTCAGCTTGAAGAATAGTTACTAATATTATACTAATATCATTCGTGCAGGTTTCTTTTTTTTCTGCTTTTTGTTTTCCCCTCCCCAAATCCCCCAGTACATAGTTGTATATTTTTCAGTTGTGGGTCCTTCTAGTTGTGCCATGTGGGACGCCGCCTCAGCGTGACCTGATGACCGGTGCCATGTCCACGCCCAGCATCTGAACCAGCAAAATCCTGGGCCCCCAAAGCGGAGTGCACGAACTTAACCACTCGGCCATGGGCCCGGCCCCTAGTGCAGGTTTCTTAAAAAATAATTTTTAAGTCATTCTCTCTTTCTGGAAATTAGGCTGTTATGCTGTTGGTGTCTTAGCATTTTTTAGTTATATAGTAGACTAGCTCTAAAAGTTCATATCCCTTTTGTCACGATCTCAGGCATTCTTCTGGCTTCATTTAGATACATTAAACAGTTTAAGGGGAAGAAACAGTTTATAAAATGTGGTTAAAACCTTTGTGTGTGTTTACTAAAAATATAAGGGTAAATTGTGTTTAATCTTCTAAAGCAGAATTCATAAGTTGTAGATCATGGATCTATCCATGAATATGCACAGGAGGGCCTTAAACCCTATGAAATTGAATACATATTCTTGTCTTTGATTCATTTATACATTTTTCTGGAAAGTGGATCCAAATTTTGTTAAACTCTCCAAAAGGTCCATGACTCATAAAAGAGTGAACCATAGGCAACCTTAAAATAATTCCTTGCATCTCTTTAAGGTTAAAACTAAAGAGAACTTCACTTTGCTTAAGAGGTTTCTATAATTTTTTTTTTAATTCAACAGTTTCAGGGTTTCTGAGGCATTTAAAGAAGGAGCTCTCAGAATTAGGGCCTCTTTGTGTAGAAAAGTACCATTTGAGGGTTGAGGAGTTACTGTTTTCACGAATTCTCTACCTTGGTTGTTTGACTCTATTAACGCTCAGTGAAATATACTCACGTTTCCTCACCAAGACTGTTCAAGAGCAGTTTCAGGTCTGGATCTAATGGCATTCTGGTTGAGAACTGAGGTAGACTTTGGATCAGCTTTAGCTCCTGACTAAGCTGACTCTCACAGTGGAAGACGGCTCTATAGTAGAGCTTGTGTATTGACAGGCATTTCAGATCACGTCTAATTTGGGGTGTTCAGGAATCAGGGTGTCCTTTTAATTATTTTGGTCTTCGGTTTGCCACATTTTGACCATCCAAAGCAGACATACCAGCAGCATAGTAACTTGGTGCCACTGGAGTTATGTGCTATAATAAAATAAAGTGAAAATGTGTTAAAGCTATTACATTCAACTTGTATCACACTAATTGTTTTCTGTTGTACACATACATCATAATTATAGAAAATACAGATCTTTAAAAAGTAGGAAATTATGAATCTTCCACTGTCTCATTACTAAGAGATAACTACAATTAACATTTTAAAGATATATACTTGCATAGTGATGGATGATAATTAGTCGTTGGCTGGTGAACATGATGTAATCTACACAGAAATGGAAATATAATGATGTACACCTGAAATTTATGTAATGTTATAAACCTCAATTAAAAAATAATAAACATCAAGAAAATAGAGATATATACTTACAAACATTTAAATGTGATATATTTTTAAAGTAAGAATGCAGTGATGCTGCTTTTATTTATTTATTTTTTAAAGATTGGCACCTGAGCTAACATCTGTTGCCAGTCGTCTTTTTCTTCGTTCTTCTTCTCCCTAAAGCCCCCCAGCACATAGTTGTATATTCTAGTTGTAGGTCCTTCTGGCTGTGCTATGTGGGACGCCTCCTCAGCATGGCTTGATGAGCAGTGCTAGGTCTGCACCCAGGATCTGAACTGGCAAAATCCTAGGCTGCCACAGTGGAGTGCTCGAACATAACCATTTGGCCATGGGGCCAGCCCCGGCGCTGCTTTTAAAACTTCAGTTATAAACATCTTTCTTTATTTCAATGACACATTACAGACAATAGTTAGATTGCATGCGTTGTCATTGTGTTTACCCAGTTCCTTGTTAGACATTTAGATTGTTGCTAAATTTCACCGTAATAATCAATGCTGTGACAAACAGTCTTATAAATAAATATCTGCGATCATCTTTGATTGTTCTCCTGGGAAGTGGAATTGTGAGGTCAAAGTACAGGCATAATTTTAAAGCCTTTGGTACTTTTGCAAAATGGCCTTCCAGAAAGATGGTAACAATTTCTACTTTTACCTGTGATATGGTTGTTGAATTCTTGTTTTTGTTTTTAATGTAGGCAGAAAAAGAAATATCTGCTTATATCAGAGGCAGGTTGCTCTGAGAATCCTATAATGTGCAAATATAAATGATTAATAAATAATCTCAAATGTGCAGTATAATTGGCTCTGAAAAGAAAATATCAAAGCAATTGAACTAGCCATGATTTTTTTCCAGCCTTGTTGAGATATTGTAATATATTTAAAGTGTACAACATGATGATTTGATAGACATATACATTGTGAAATGATTCCTACAATCAAATTAATTAACACGTCCATGACCTCACGTTACCTTTTTGTTTGCTTTGGTTATTATATGAGGCAGTTTTAAGGACTATAGCCCAGGATAACACTTTGACCAAGGAAGGAAGCTCTCCAGAGAAGTGTGGTGTACAGACTGAGTATATGCCATCTTGGAACAAGGAATGTACATCAGATATGACAGGAATATCCCTTTTACTGCAGTCACGAGATGCTTTACTGGCACAGCAGATGAGTGGTCACAAGATGAGCTTAGTAGGTCAGTAATTAATCCTTAGTTTCTGGGAAGAAATGCTTATATATGAAGAGATGCTGATATGGAGGGAAAGCAACATCCTGGTCTTTAAGGACATCATTCTCAGCGTTGGAACATTGTAAATTTTTAAAGCAGATGTACAGTGTATGCTCGACAGGTCATGTCAGGCCTTTTTAGAAAAACAAGGTCAGGCCCAATTAGTTTTAAACCAAATGGCTTCCTCATGTACTCCAGTATATCTTACTGTTTTTCATTTATTCATCACAAGCATATAGGACAGTATAATTAACTCTAGTCACCTTGTTATACATTAGAGCCTCAGAACTTATTTATCTTATAACTGAAAATTTGTACTTTTTTACCGATCTCTCCCTATTTCCTCACCCCCGCAGCTTTTGCAACCATCATTCTACTCTCTGTTTCTATGAGTTGGACTTGTTTTAGATTCCACATGTTAACTAATACCATGCAGTATTTGTCATTCTCTGTCTCACTTATTTCACTTATAGCATAATGCCCTCCAGCTTCATCCATGTTGTTGCAAATGGCAGGGTTTCCTTCTTTTTAAAGGATGAATAATATTATATACACACACACACACACACCATATTTTCTTCATTCATTGGTCAGTGGACACTTAAGTTGCTTCCATATCTTGGCTACTGTGTATATGCTGCAATGAACATGGGAGAGCAGATATCTGTTTGAGATGGTCATTTTGTTTCCTTAGGATATATACCCAGAAGTAGGATTGCTGGATCATATGGTATGAACTAGCCATGACTTAAAAAGGACATAGAGACTTCTTTCAGTTAATAGGAACCATTCTGAAGACTAGGAGGTCACAAGCATAAATAGAGTCTATTCCAAAGTAGTGATTTTCAGACTTTTATATGTATCAGATTCACATGGGGAAGCTTGTTAAACATTCATATTTTGGGGTCCCACCCAGAGGCAGAAGTGTGGAGACCACACTAAAAAACACCAAATTAGAATAAGCATGTTAGGGGCCAGCCCCGTGGTCGAGTGGTTAAGTTCGCGTGCTCTGCGGCAGGCGGCCCAGTGTTTTGTTGGTTCGAATCCTGGGCGCGGACATGGCACTGCTCATCAAACCATGCTGAGGCGGCGTCCCACATGCTACAACTAGAAGGACCTACAACTAAGAATATACAACTATGTATTGGGAGCTTTGGGGAGAAAAAGGAAAAAAAAATAAATAAATAAAATCTTTAAAAAAAAAAAGAATAAGCATATTAATTAAATCTTTTCAGACCTGAAAGAGCTGTGTAATATGTAATCCCATATTTGGCAGCTAGCCTGTTTTACAGACCAAAAGCTGTTTCTGAGACTAAGAAAAATTTAGAGTGAGTTTGTTATTTAGACCAGTGTTAAATAGCAACCATAGTAGTAATAATGATAGTTGTTGTTGTTATTATTGATTGTCATACATTTTAAATTAAGTAAAATGTCAGTTGTAGTGCAGATAATTTAAACATTTTTTATTTTTTTTAAAGATTGGCACCTGGGCTAACAACTGTTGCCAATCTTTTTTCTTTTTTCTGCTTTATCTCCCCAAACCCCCCAGTACACAGTTGTATATCTTAGTTGCACGTCCTTCTAGTTGTGGGATGTGGGACGCCGCCTCAACATGGCCTGACGAGCGGTGCCATGTCCGCGCCCAGGATCCAAACCCTGGGCCGCCGCAGCAGAGCGCGCGAACTTAGCCACTTGGCCACGGAGCCGGCCCCTAAACATTTCTTAATTTGCTTCCTCCCCTTTATTTCTTTTCTTAATATTTATGGTGTTTTAATTATGATCTTCATTGACTGGACTTGTGCTTTATTTTATCCTTTTCCTTAGTCTATACCTGAGGGTGACCTGTTTTTTGGCTGTATAACATAACCCTAAACACAATCGTCTATCTGGTAACAGCTCCAGAATTACAGGGATTAGCTTGTTTAGGGCCTAACCTAAACCTCAGTTGAAATTAATTATAGCAAATGACACACATTCTCCGTGAGAGGTTAATGCAAGCATTTGTCCTGGATGATATAGTCAGATACTCAGTTGGTGAAAGACAGGACACTGGGCTAGATGATTTCTAGAGGTCCCTGGCAGTTTGTATTTCACGTATGTGATTATTGAGCCTTAGTTTGAGACTACATGGAGGAGCTGACTATTCCTGGAATAGGATATGACTGCTTAAGATACATGACTTCCTGGTTGTCTGAATATGAACCGTCGTCAGTCTCTTTTCTATTTCCATATAACTATGGCCTGTCAGAGTTGCTTACAGTATATTTTTAACATCTAGGAGGAAGTGGTGAAGTTGACTGAGAAATATCTTAATAATGCCATTGAGAGCCCAGGATTGAATGTCAGGAGACTTCCTCCTGACTTGAAGAGTAACATTTTGAAGGCTCAAGTAGAAGCAGTGCACAAGGTAAGCTGCCTTTAATACAGATGGTCCTGGTGAGGTGAAGAGAGCCTGAGACTTAGAGTCAGAGAGAGCCTGAGGTACCAATAAAATACGTGACTGTTCAGCAAGCGTGACCTAGCTAGTGATGGGAGAGACGGAGTAGTACCAAGAAGCCTGCTCAACATGCAGCGTGCCTTCAGCTCTAGATAGAAGCTACACTAAGAGGGGTCAGTCCTGGGATGAAACAGTGAAAGTAAAGACGTTCCACGGTGTAAGAAGTTTAAGGAAAAAAAAGTCAAATTCCTATAGAAGTGAGTCCCTAATCTTTGCCACTATTATAGTCAGAAAATCTAGTGATTTTTAGGTTCCTGTCAATATTAAGTCAGTGATTTTAGGTCTTTCTTTATCAGTCTGCTACTTTTCACCCACGTCTACCCCCAACTTGGCAAAATTAGAATGTTATTAGCAACAGGAGTGATTGTTATAAGGGGAAAGAGTTGGCTGTGATATTGTAAATGATGCGGTGGGTAGGGACCAACCTCTATGAAGTTTATGTCATCCATGCTCTAGTTTCTCCTGGGTTCTGCCTAACTTTCAAACTTGTCCTCCAAAACCAGGACGGAAGCCTGTCTCACCAAGTCAGGTTGTCAGCTAGGATTTCAAAGTATCCTGCTGTTGAGAAGACGCATTTTACCGCCCTGTCCCCAGGCACAAGCCGTGACAGGACTGAGAGCACTTGAGGAATGTTATTTATGCTTTTTATCTACCCTTTTACCCCAATATAAACAGAAAACATAATATTTACATTTACAAATAAATATAAAATATGGCAATATAGATTCTGGAATCAGCTTGAGTTTGAATCCCATTTCTTATCTACCACCTACTAGCCTTTTGACTTGGCAAGTCAGTTAATCTCTCTGAACCTCAGTTTAATTATGTTTAAAGAAAGGATAATGGCAGTACCTACCTGAAGGCAGCTTGCAAGGATGGAATAATAATAATATTAATACTACTACTACTAATAATAATAATATTAATAATAATAATAAATATAAAGGACCTGGAGTAGCACCTGGCACATAATGAGCATTTAGTGAGTGTTGGTCACCGATGTGAAGCTCCAAGTTGTCGTAGCAGTGGTAGTAATTGTTGGTGTCATTACCTTATATTTCAGTTATACTTTTGCATCTTTTTTGACTTTAATAGCCCTAAATTAAACAGATTTTATTTTACAGTTAAAAACTGTCCCATGAAGGAAAATCCAGGACCAGTGCCTTCATTGTTGAAATCTACTGAACATTTAAGAAAGAAATCATAGCAATTCTACACAAACTCTTTCAGAAAATAGAATAGGAGGCAGCACTTCCCAACTCATTTTATGAGATTAGTATTACCCCAATACCAAAACCAGAAAAAGATATTATAAGGAAAGAAACTATAGACTAATACCCTTCTTGAATAGAGACGCAAAAATCCTTAACAAAATATAAGCAAATTATACTCAACAATTTATAAAAAGGATAGTATGTCATGACCAGGTGGTTTATCTCAGGAAAAAAGTTGGTTTATCATTCAAAATCCAGTATAGTTCACCATGTTAAAAAATAAAATTGTCTCAATTCATATGGAAAATGCATTTCACAGAATTCAATGCCTATTCATGATAAAAGCTCACAGCAAACTAGGAATAGAATGGAACTTCTTCAGCCTGATAAAGGAAATCTGCGAAAAAATCTACAGGTACCATCATACTTCATGGCAAAAGACACATTCACTGAAATAGCTAAAATTAAAAACTAACCATCCCTATGTTGGCAGTGATAGAGTCCTGCAACGCACACTGCTGGTAAAAATATAAAATTTTTTTTTTTTTTTTTTGAGGAAGATTAGCCCTGAGCTAACTGCCACCAATCCTCCTCTTTTTTTTTTGCTGAGGAAAACTGGCCCTGTGCTAACGTCATGCCCATCTTCCTCTACTTTATACGTGGGATGCCCACCACAGCATGCCGTGCCAAGCGGTGCCGTGTCCGCACCCGGGATCCGAACCAGCGAACCCCGGGCCACTGAAGCCGAACGTGCACACTTAACCACTGTGCCACTGGGCTGGTCCCCAAAAATATAAAATTTTATACGCACTGGAAGAAAGAGTTTGGCAATGTATTAAAAGAAATACCATATAACCCAGGAGTTCTACTCTTAGGTATTTATCCAAAAGAAGTGAAAATGTAAGTTCACACAGATACTAGTATACGAACGTTCCCAGCAGCTTTATTTGTAATAGCTAAAAACGAGAAGCAACCCAAATGTCCATCAATAGGTAAACAGATAAATTGTGGCATGTTCATACACAGGAATGCTACTCAGCACATAAAAAGAAATGAATTAATGATACATACAACGCCATGGGTGAATCTCAGAAACGTCATGCTACTCTAAAGAGGTAGACACAAAAGATAGGTATTATGATTCCATTTATATGAAACTGTGAAAAAGTACAGATCATTGTCTGCCATGTCTAAGGGTTTTTGATAGGATTGCATTGGCAGCCTTGAGGGAACATTCTGGGAGTAGTGGAGATGTTACATATGTTGATTATTGTGTTGGTTATGCACCTGTATGTAGTTTTCAAAGTTCATCAAACTGTACATTAAAAATGTGTGTGTTTTACTGTATGTAAATGATACCTCAGTAAAGTTGAGGAAAAAACTAACCTCTTGAGAAAAATTTTTTAGAATTACCTCCTAAAATATTTCTTGGTTTCAGGGAAAAATAAAAGGCCAAATAAAAAAACAACATCTCTTTCTTTTTTTTCTTCTTTTTTATTTTTGGTGAAGATGATTGGCCCTGAGCTAACATCTGTTTCCAATCCTCCTCTTTTTGCTTGAGGAAGATTGTCGCTGAGCTCACATCTGTGGCAGTCTCCCTCTATTTTGTGTGTGGGACGCCACCACAGTATGGCTTGATGAGTAGTGTGTAGGTCCATGCCTGGGATCTGAACCTGTGAACCCTGGGCTGCCAAAGCAGAGCACACGAACTTAACCACTCAGCCCCTGGGCCAGCCCCTCTTTCTTCTTTTTATCATGTAAATTTGAAAAATTCTGGCATTGAATCTTTTGGAATTCTATTTATGTTGACTAACACAACTTGATGTCTAAAGTAATTGAGAGCTGTCTGGTCAAGCCTGTGACTTTGTATACTACTATATCAGAGTGAAGGCCTGGAGTATTATCTGGGCATGGGATAGGATTGCACTGGGTAAAGTACTGCTACTTCTAGGTATGGTTTGATTCCCTCTTTCTGGAACTGAAGCAGACTGGTATTTCCATTCTTACTGGAAAGAATTGTTAATTTCTTGTTACTTTAGTATTCTCAACAAAGATTTAATGTTTTTTTATGATTTCATTTTCTTAGGTTACAAGAGAAGGTAGCTTATTAAGTCATAAAAATGCCAAAGGTCAGGATGCTGCCACCAACAGGTACCGTTCTGGGTAGACTGAATTAAATTGATGTTCTTTTCCTCTTAGCTTCTTTGGGGTCTTTTGTCCTCTTCCTCGGTCTGTCACCACATGGGTTCAGGATGTCTGTTGGAAAGATAGCTTGAACTCATACTTCTGTCCATTGCGTAGCTGCTTAGTCCCTAGTTTTAGATTATTTGAAGATACTCCTAATTAGTCTCTCTACCTTCTCATTCTTCAGCTGATTCAAACTGCAGAGCAAAAACAACCTTTAAAGATATTTTTAATCTTATAAGAAACCTGGTGAGGAATGGATATTACTTCTCTTAGGTATGGCAGTTAACTTTAGTGCCATCCTGTCATCACAGTGGCCTTGTTCTTAGAAACTTTCTCACTGTGGGCTCTCACATTAGTCAAATTTCTTTGCTGTTCTTTCCAAGTTTCCTCTGCGTCTCTTTTCTTTAGTGAGTATTACGCCATTTATTTGTCTTACCAGACTGTTATTCCCTGCGCTGTGCCAGTTTGCTTTGTTCATCACTGTGTGTTCAGTGTTCTGTGCTTAGTTGGTGCTAAATGTTACTGAATCAGTGAATGCTGTTTCTTTTCTCATTATTCAAAACTTGGTGAAAAGTTTTCTGCTTATTCATATCAGTTCCAGATACTATAATCAATATAGTACTTAAACCTGTAGCACGCTTTGTATATAGGACTTTACAGTTAGTGCTCAACAAACATACTAAGTGGTGATCAGGGTAAAACTGGAATTACAACTTAACCTTGTATTTAATTCCAGTAAATCAGTTGGCCCACAACATTTTAGATTCTATTATTATTTGAGCCTTTTAGAATAACCTCATCACAATTTTTTTTGTCAAGAGAAGATAGTGGGGATGGGACTGCCTAGTTTCATTAAACTCTTGAAACTGGAAAGAGCCTACAATATACTCCAGCTTACTTCCAGATTTATTTTTCTAAATGACTGCTGACATTTTGAATAATCTGTTGTACCCCCAGGATTTGAAGTGCATCCCTTAAAATATACTAAGTTCTTATGTAAACTTAGGTCTGTTTCTGGCCCTTTTCCTTTTCTGTTAGTCTCTTTTTTCCCCATGCCATTCTACACTTTTTAAATTATTATTACTGTATCCCCTTTTAAAAAATGAAATATTTAAGGCATAGAGAAAACTATGGCAATTATATAATACATACCTGTGTTCCAAGTATCAGGCTTTGCCACATCTTCACATTTTGCTGTAGTAGATTTAGACCTTTTTTCTTTCTTTATTGAGTTGTAATTCCCAAACCATAAAATTTACCCTTTAAAAGTATGCAATTCTTTGCTTTTTAGTGTATTGACAAAGTTTTGCTACCATTACCACTATCTAATTCCATAATATTGTCATCACCCCTAAAAGAAGCACCATATCTATTTGCCTTCTTTCTGCCTTCCTCCTTTTCTCCCTAGCACTGGCAAGCACTATTCTCCCTTCTGTCTATATAGGATTTGCCTACTCTGGACAGTTCATATAAATGGGTTTATACACTATGTGGCTTTTTGTATCTGCTTTCTTTCATTTGACATAATGTTTTCAAGGTTCATCTATATTGTAGCAAGTATTGTCATTTCACCCCTTTTTATGACTGAATAATAGTCCATTGTATAGATAATACCACATTTTGTTTATTCTTGTGTCAATTGATGGACATTTGTGTTGTTACTCTTTTTTGGCTGTTATGAATAAAGCTGCTATGAACATTCACAGACAAGAATTTTTGTAGACATGCTTTCGTTTCTCTTTAATCTATACCCAAGAAGGGTATTACTGGGTCATGTGGTAACTCTATCTTTAACTTTTTGAGGAACTGCCAAAGTGTCTTCCAAAACAGCCACAGTGTTTTCCATTCCCACCAGCAATGTATGAGGGTTCCAATTTCTCCATATCCTTGCCACTGCTTATTATTCTCCATTTTTTAAATTATACCCATCCTAGTGAATATGAAGTGGTATCTCATTGTGGTTATGATTTTCATTTACCTAAGGACTAATGATGTTGAACATTTTTCTTCTTTAGAGATTTGTTTTTGTAGTAACAGCTTTATTGACATACAGTTCAAATACCATTCCATTTACCCATTTAAAGTGTACAATTCAGTGGTTTTTGTTTTGACATATCTGAATTTTAAAAAATTATCCATGGTTCCTTCATTTTTTTTTCTTTTCTTTTTTTTTTTAAGATTTTATTTTTTTTCCTTTTTCTCCCCAAAGCCCCCAGTACATAGTTGTACATTCTTCGTTGTGGGTCCTTCTAGTTGTGGCATGTGGGATGCTGCCTCAGCGTGGTTTGATGAGCAGTGCCATGTCCGCGCCCAGGATTCAAACCAACGAAACACTGGGCCGCCTGCAGCGGAGCGCGCGGACTTAACCACTCGGCCACGGGGCCAGCCCCTTTTTTTCGTTTTTTTAAAGAAAGATATGTTTTTTTCTCCCTGAAGCTCCAGTGTGTGTTGTATCTCCTAGTTGTAAGTCCTTCTAGTTCTTCTGTGTGAGGTGCCACCACAGCATGGTAACTGACAGACGAGTGGTGTGGTTCTGCGACCGGGAAACGAACCCGGGCCACCCAAGGGTGAGAGCGCTGAACTTTAACCACTAAACCATTTAGAACTGGCTTCTGGTTCCTTTTTTTTAACTGCCATTAATGAGTCAGCCACAATTTATTCGTTCTTTTATTAATGGACAAATATTTATTCCAAATTAATGTTGTGTATGTTCCTCCTTATACACATATGTTGTGAGGATTTTTTTAGGGTGTGGAATTCCTAGGACTGGAATTGCTGTGCTGGGTCATGGCACATGCTGAGCAGAATGGATGCAGAAGCTTTTCATCTGCTTCTTTGCATATTCTACACAGTGTAAACTACCCAGGACTAATCTTTTCTTGAAAGGTTGAGAGAATTCATTGTAAAGCACATTTCACTCCTTTTAATGCTCACTGTTTCTTATATTGATTGACTCAGCATGGCTTGACAAGCGGTGTGGAGGTCTGCACCTGGGATCCAAACCCACGAACCCTAGGCACTAAAGTGGAGCGTGCGAACTTCACCACCATGCCACTGGGCCAGCCCAGTAACTGTTTCTTCTTATTTTTCATCTCTTTGCCTCTGTTTGCCTCAGTGTTGTGGATGCAACAGTACTCGCTTCCACTTCACTAATTATGTCTGACTTTTCCAATCTAGGATTTTTCTCATTTTTTTTCTTAGTCTCCTTGTAGGATTGGACAGGAACTGCTCCTGTTGCTTGTACGTTTTCAGTGATGTTGGAGAGGACTGGGATTTCCTTCTGGATGTGTTATCTTGGTGGATGACAGTCAGCTGTAGGTTTTTCCCCTTTCCTCCCTGGTGTTGAAGCCGTCTGTAAGACTGCTCCTATTCTTGTTATTCTTATCTGGGGTTAGATGCCCCTGTCATTACTGCCAGGCCTATGGGTAACGGAGTCTCGGCACCTCTCTCCTGGCTAGTCCTGTTGTAACATATGGAGTACTCTAGATGTTGCCTCCACTGTCTGCAGCAGAGCTCTCCAGCCTGTGTCCTTAAATGGCGGCCTCTCCTTTGGGTTTCCCGACCGGTCTCCTGTATCTCACATATTCTGTATAATTTCTGTTCCACTGAGCTTTCCCATTCGTGTATTTGATAACAGCTTTTGAAAATCAGTCTAGTGATGTGTCTCTTGTGTGTTTCTGTCTTTCTTTTCTGTCCTTTCAGTGAGATTTAGGAGGAAGGTGAAGTTGTCCACCATTTTGATCCACCTGTGAGTGAGGCTGACTTGGATGTGAAGACTTATGTGATAGATGGGGAAGGGCTTCGCAAAGGCACATGAGTGAGCGCTGGCTGCCGTCATGCTCCTCACAGATTGTCATTTCTTCTTCCCCTTTGTGAATTTATTCTTCTTTCCTAAGCCCTTTCTTTGAAAATGCTGCCTATGCCTGTTTTAAGGTCCTCTGTGATGTGAATTTATCTTTTTCTTCCCAGTGCTGTATTCAATGAGAGTAATGTGCCCCTCCTTGAAGATTCTCTTGCTCTGATGCATACCACACCTGCAGAGAATGGTTCTGTTCTAAAGGTAATTGTGCTTTCACTTTTTAAGTTTCCTCTAAAGACCTTACTGAGTTAAATCCTATAGTGTAACCACGGACATCTGGTGATTTCTGATTGACGCCAGAACTTCAGCTATGAGAAGAGCAGGGAGCCCCAGTTCTCTAGGGAGAACCCTGTTGTCAAATCTCTCACAAGAGTTTCTGAGAATTTCCTCTCCATTATTTGTGTTATTGTTGGTGTTTTTGTTTTGGAGGGGTCTTTGTATTTTTGTTTTCTGGATGCTGGCTGTGCTTCCCTAGTCTCTCTAACAGTTCGCGGTGTGTAGTAGGCACTAAATAAAGATTGATTGATTGAAATGAAATGTTTTGAAATAGCAGCAACCCATCATTGTGTTGCACTATAACCAGCTCACTGCAGCCCTTGCCTTTCCTGTGTCCACTTGCCACACCCTCACCAGTTTAGAAGTCATAGAAACTCAGGTCACTGCCCAGGGAATGTTCTAATTTGCAAGTTAAATGAAAAATTATCCTTGCAAATGAACATTTACAAGTTTGCTCTTTTATTATGTAAGCACATCTATTGTAGAAATTTACTAAATATTTTGTAAAAAGAAAAAATTAAAAATCACTTGTATTCCTACTACCTAAAGACAACATGTAGTTAATATTTAGGTGTATAACTTTTCAGACTTTAGGGTTAAAAAAAAAACAGCCTAAAATACCTGTCATCAATAGCTTCCTTTTTGCTAATTAAAATTATAAAAAGATATATTGGCATCTTTGACTGATAATTGAAAATTGTTAAGTAGAACCTGAGATGTTTTTACAACAGAGAACGACATTCAGTTCAAAGATTTATTGCATAAATAGTATGTACCAGACAGCATGCTAGTCTTTGAAAATTCAAAAATGGATGAAACATGGCCTCTTCTTTCAGACTGCTTATAGTCCACTGGGAGAGAGAATTTTAGTATGTTGTGGTGGAGATATGCACAAGCTGTTTTGCGGGCACTCACCCAGGCCATGGTGGGGGGGTGGGATTAGAAGGAGGGAGGTGTGAGAAGAGAGAGAACAATTTTTTCATGTGTGTGATTAAAATTAAATTGATTGTTGGAACATGAATAGGAGATTTACCATGGCCTGAAGGCAGATAGATAGAATTGTATAAATGAAGGGTCTTTTTCCTTATGTGCTACACCCTAAATACTTAATTCTCTTATTTCCAGTTTGGAATTTTATCTTTTATACTTTTTAAATTCTTGCTACCCCCACAAACACACACTTTCCAGTGCAGAACTGCATCTTCCATAAGGTGCTTCAAATACTAATTAAATAAAAAGTCTTAATTAATGTTTATGGGGCCTCATTCATATTGTACTCTTTTGCAAACAGTGAAGCACTCTTGTGTCTGGATAAAGAAGCATTTGGACTTGAGGCCTCTCCTTTACTCACTGTCTCCTGTGCCGAACCTTTTACCTCTCTCCTCTAGTCCAAGAGCCAGGACAGGCTTAACCCTAGTCAAGTTTTGTCTCACCAAAAGGAACAGCTATATGAAAACTCACAGAACACTTTAGCTCTTCCAAGTTCTGATTGTGGTCTAGGTTCTCCACCAAGCCAAGGTGGAATCACTAATAACCATGATTCCTGAATGTCCCTGTTCATTTAAAGGTTAACACCAGCCAGGCCTGGGTGAGAATTATAAATTGAGAGGATATGGAAAGAATTTAGTCTGATGATTAATGAGTCCTTTAACAACTTTAGATGCTTTGTCTTCTGTAGGATGCTACAGATGAATTGGATGCCTTGCTTTTATCTCTAACTGAGAATCTAATTGATCACACAGTCACACCTCAGGTAAATATGCTTTAAAACAGCAAGATGGAAAGAAATTTCTGTTCTGAAAAATGTTCCTGCTAGATTCCAATTTTTGCCTTTTTTAACAAATTAGTAAAACTTTTCATTTAATAAGAGTTTACATTTCAGTAACCCCTTAGCATTGCCTTTCTGCACGAAAATTCCACCAGTTTGAATTTGTGTATTGCTGTATAATAACCACATGTTAATATATTTGTAATTCAGCACCATATTAAATAACATGAGCAGAAACATGGGGATAAACCAGCTTCTAAAGAGTTAAGACAATAAGGACATACTTAATCTTTTGAAAGAATTTACAGAAAGGTGGGAGCATAAGAATGGTTGGCATTGAACATATTGATTGTTATTGCAGTATGGGAGAGACTGTGCAAAGTACATGACCATAATACAAATAAGAAACACCTCCTTTCATCCAGAGACTTCCTTTTAGTTGGGGTGAAAGGTATACAAATAACTCATTTAGTGCGTTAGGAGTCAGGTGACAAGAATTGCTGTAGGAATTAGATGTCGTTCCAAAGGCTTGGAAGTACAGGTGGTTCTTTCTGTGGTGCTGGATGTTCGCTTAGGTCATTAGTTCTCAAATTTGGGTGTGTATCAGAATCACCTGGACAGTGTATTAAAACACAGATTACGGGGCTGGCCCGGTGGTGCAGCCGTTAAGTGCGCACGTTCCACTTTGGTGGCCCAGGGTTCACCGGTTTGGATCCTGGGTGCAGACGTGGCACCACTTGTCAATCCATGCTGTGGCAGACATCCCATGTATAAAGAGTAGAGGAAGATGGGCACAGATGTTAGCTCAGGGCCAGTCTTCCTCAGCAAAAAGAAGAGGATTGGCAGCAATTAGCTCAGGGCTAATCTTCCTCAAAAACACACACACAGATTGCTAGGCTCTACCCTCAGAGTTTCTGGTTTGGTATGTGTGGGGTGGGGCCTGAGAAGTTGCATTTCTAACATGGTCCAGGTGATGCAGATGTGGTCTGGGAACCACCTTTGGGAACCACCAGCTTAGATGAATAAACAAAGAGACTTTACCAAAGGATAAGAATTAATGACAAGTCTGGGAAAGTGAATAGGCAGAAAATAAAAGGGATAGTGGCAATATGGAGCCGTAATAATCCTTAGTATAGACACAAGAGGTAACTTCTGTAAGATTGATGCAAGATGGTTTGAAGCCTGGAGAAGGAATCCCTGGGGCCCAATTCATAACACTTATTGCATGTATATTCTGTATCATAAGAGGGTAGATGATACAGTGATGAAAATTAAATTGATTTAAAAAATTTTTATATCACTGTGTTTTCCCTTCCCTACAAATTTGGAATGCTTTATTTATTAATTTTTTTTAAAGATTTTATTTTTCCTTTTTCTCCCAAAGCCCCCCATACATAGTTGTATATTTTAGTTGTGGGTCCTTCTAGTTGTGGCATGTGGGATGCTTCCTCACCGTGGCCTGACGAGCAGTGCCATGTCCGCGCCCAGGATCAGAACCAGTGAAACCCTGGGTCGCTGAAGCGGACCATTCGAATCCAATCGCTCAGCCACTGGGCCAGCCCCCTGGAATGCTTTACTTTAAATAAAAATTTAGAATATTATGCATTTTAGATTCTGCCTATGGGCTCTCTATTCTATTGAACTTAGAGATTTGTCAGTTATTAGAACTGTAACACTCCTCTGATAACTGTAGCATTTTAATTGGTTTTGATATGTGCTAGGTCCAGCCCCATGTCACGATGCAGCTATTTTGCTATTTTTGCTTGTGGATGACTTTTAGAATGCCTTTTTCAAGTGCTACCCCCTCCAAAATCCTTTGAATTTTTATTTGTAAATACTTAAATTCATAAATTCGAGGAAACAATTGATAGGTTTATGATAGTTTGTTTCCTTATCCAAGAATACAGTGTTTTTCTCATTCCTATATCTCCTGTCAAAGTTGTGTAGTTATAGCTCCCCAATATGTCTATACTTTTTTCATTATTTTTAGATCCTTTATGCTTTCTGTGCTATTATTAATGAGATCTTTTTTCCTATTATATTTTAAACTGGCTTTAAGAAGTCTCTCGTTTTCTGAAAAAATTCAGCACTTTAATGGAGTTTATATTAATTTTATAGATTATTTTGGAGCAAACTGACATTTTTGTAAATATGAACATGATATATATCTCTATTTTCTCATCTTTTTTTGAGTGTCTAAATGTTCTCTATAAGTCTTCTGTTTTCTTTGTTAGGTTAAATCCTAAATACTTCATAGTTTTGTTGATTTGGTGAATGATATTTAATTTTTTGCTATTGATTTCATAACTTGATTTTGTGTCTAGCAAACTTGCTGAATTCTTTTATTAAAATCTGATTCTCTTAAATATTCTGTCAGTTTCTAGGGTGTGTTTACTATCTGTCTACAATTATTGATTAGTCCATTTCTCACCTATTGCTAGATTTGTCATTTGTTGTTTTGTGTATTTTGATGATGTTGCTGTGAGACGCGTATATGTTCATGGTAATTACACTTTCTCGAGCTCCTTTTAGCACTTTAAAGTGTCTTCCTTTGCCTTTTTTCCTCTCATAATTTCCCTTTGATTGATGTAAAATTGACACCCTAGCTTTCTTTTAAATTTGTATTGCCTTCTGTATCTGTTGGTTTTAAATGGACCTTTTGTGAACAACATTTTGTTGGATCTTGTTTTTTAAATCTTATTTGAGAGTCCCTATCCTCTGATTGAGTTTAATCCATTCATATTTACTGTAATTATGGTTATTATAGGACTCATTTCTGCCAAACCATTTTTTGTTGTTGTTGTTGAGGAAGATTTGCTCTGAGCTGACATCTGTTGCCACTCTTCCTCTTTTTGCTTGAAGAAGATTCACCCTCAACTAACATGCATGCCAGTCCTCCTGTACTCTGTGTGTGGGTTGGTGCCACAGTATGGCTGACGAGTGGTGTAGGTTGGTGCTAGGATCTGAACCCACGAACCCAGGCTGACGAAGCAGAGTGCACTGAACTTAACCACTGTGCACCGAGGCTGGCCCCCTGCCAAACCATTTTTTTGTTTACTTTTACCATATATATTTTTTTCTCTTTCTTTCTCTGTTTTGTTTCCTATGGTAAAAGTGTGTTTTCTTAATATTGGTGGGAAAGTCATAGTTTGCATTTTTATTCTTTTGGTGGTCCAGAAGAATATTATTATTATTAAATATTAATATAAGTCAAGGCCTGGACTAATATTAATTTTTTCTTATCAGAATCTAAGGCCACCAGTGCAAGGACTAGTCTAAGTCTAAAATAGGGGGAGTTCTACACATAGAAATAAGATCTAGAAAATTAAACATTAAAAAGAATGTAACAAAGGCCCTATGAGTCAGAAGCAATATGGGTGTTTTTGTTATTGTTTTCTACATGCGTGCATGATTATTAGCAAATCACCTGTATGTAAACAGATTTTTTTTGTGTACTTCCTTTGTGATATTCATTTGAATTAGTCACAATACATTGTTTAGCGTGCTGCCAAGCAAGCTATTATTTGTAATGAACTGAAATTTCAGAAAATAAAATGCTAAACTGGGTCCCGGGGTGGGGAAGAGTCCTCTTTAATGAACTGAAAGTCACATTCTGAACTGAAAGTAGTAGCATTCTTGGAGTAGTAAATTTTTAGATTAAAGAGAGTCTCAAAATTATGACGGTTTCTTAAGTGGTTAAATATGACATCTGTGTTGTGGAAAAGGATCTTGGATTTGGAAGTCCATGTCAGCTCAAGGGGACCATTAAGAACTGCTCCCTCCGTCCCATGCGTTTCACAGTAGAAGAAAGCATTATGAATATAATTGTAAAAAAATAAGTCAGTCTTCTCTAAAAATAAATACAATATAAAATTTATTTTAGGTATCTTCAGCCTCCATGATCATACCCCGGTGGATTGTGCCAGTAAGTTAATGATATTTGCAATTTTTCTTTTGGTTACCCTTTCAGAGTGAGGCCTTAAAAGATTACCAGGCTCTTGTTTTTCCTTAGAAATGTGGGGTCATCCTCAAAGCTCTCTTAACTGAACTTAATGGCTTCAAATTGGTGATATGACTTTTCTGTTTATAAATGCTTAAGGATGCTGACAAAAACAAAAATAAAAATCTAAGGCGAAGGATGGTAAAAAACAACCAACCAACCATGATCATTAAAATCATCTTCCTTATTATTGTAATCATTAGAGAAGATGACTTGGAGCCAAAGTACTGACCTTTGGGTAGGTGGTGTCACCTCTGCTCAGACATGCTGTGTGTCTCCCTCAGCAGAGCACAGTCCTTCCTGATGGACTTGTGGGAAAGGGACCGTCCTTGGCAGGGAAGGAGGGACGTGGTGACAGAGAGGTGGTCTCGCTGGTCTCTCCCCCGGCACCGTTCTTGGTGGACGCTGTGACCAGGTGAGGAAATTCTTTCTCAGTTGTAGTTCTTAGGCATCTGTTAGGAGGAAAAAATAATAAAATTAATTATGTTTAAAGCAATAATGTCAGTCCTTCTTTAATGCAACTTAATTGAAACTTGATAAATCTTTTCTGTTTATTATTTAGAATAGTTTTTTTTTTCTTGTCAGTTGTAATTTTCTACAAAATTTTGAAGTAGACTGTATCATGGTTTTTTTATGAAGTATTTGTTAAAAATGTTAACAGCTTATCTTTAAAAATGTCTATCTTTTAAATTGATTTCCATCTTCTCCTTCCCTGCTTCACTGTCATGTTGTCCATCAGTAAGGTGGAGAGGCACGCTCAGGGCGAGGTGGGCCATCACAGGGGGGCGCTTTTGCTGAAACCTGATACACGGCCGTTGCCGCGTCCTGCTTGCCAGACAGAAACTGGCCTCAGAAGAGCTTTTGTTCAGCATGTAGTTCTTCAGATTTTAATTGTTAGGGCCACAACTGTGTCTGTTTTGCAAAAGATTTATAATTCCTTCATTCTCACCTCAGACTTTTCCCTGATTATGTCTTCTATTTCTCGTATCCTCCTAGTGTTAAGAATGTGGGTCAGTTGAAGTAGATGCTTTCTTAATTAGAGAAAAAAATTCCTAATTAGGGAGAAAAAATTACTAGAGATGATTAACTTGAGAGAAATTTTAGAGTTTCACTTTAAAATTGTTGTCTCTTATCTCCACAGTCTTTGAAGTAATAAATTATTCCTCAGCAAACACTTACTGAATGTCTGTTATGTACCACGCATTGATTGTATCTGGCACTGAAGATAGCAGTGAACATACAGATGTGGGACCTTCCTTGGGGAGCTCACATGTAGTTGTCAAATAGCAGTTAATACAAATGTAATAGGTTATTTTTCTAAACACTTATATGTCTAGTAATTGCCACTATGAAACTAGAGGTTACGTGCAGAGGCCCAGGTGATAATGCTTTGTAATTGAGTTTACACCATAAAATGTTAGTTCTTAAGGACTTCCACATGAAAATTACGCATGAAAGAAGAGCTCATCTCCACTCCTTCCCAAAGCAAAGTGGTCATAAAGGAATTACAGATCAAAAATGACAAGTAGTATACCTGAAACTAATGTCATCTGTCGCTTATACCTCAAAGAAAATAAGAAACAGTAAATAAATCAGTGGAACAGAATAGAGTACAGAAACAAACCCACACATATACAGTTACCTAATTTATGAAAAAGTGATGCAGTAGTGCTGGGGGGAGAGAAGGTCTTCCAGTAAATCAGCTGGACAAGTTGAACATCCATGAGAGAAAAAATTAATCTTGACCCAACCTCATATCATACACAAAAATCCATTCTAGATGGATTGCAGTTCTAAATATGAAGCATCAAATAATGAAGCTTATAGAAGAAAATATAAGTGAACATCCTTGTGGCCTTGAAATAGGCAAAGATTTTTTCAACAGGTCACAAAAAACTTGAATCATACAGGAAAAACTTGATAACTTGGATTATATCAAAAACTTCTGTTTATCAAGAGATATAATTTCAGGAACCCAAAAAGGGAAGCCACAAAGTGGGAGAAAACATTTGCACCACCCTCCCCGCGTTTCTGCCTCTGTCTCTTTCTCTCTGACAAAGGATTCACATCCAGATTATAAAAAGAGCTCTTGTAAATCAGTAAGAAAAAGCTAAATAGAAAAATTGACAAAATACTCAAATAGGCAGTTCACAAGAGAATATCCAGATGACATGTAAGCATACGGGACGGTGTGCAACTTGACTAGTCATTGAGGACTACAATTTAAACCACCATGTGATACCACTACACACTACCAGAATGTCTAAAGTGTAAAAGACATGGAGTACCAAGGGTTGGTGAAGATACGGGGCAACTGGAACTCTGTAAATTAGAATAACCTTGTTGGAAATAGGTTTGGCAATATCTACTAAAGTTAAACATACACAGTGACTCAGTGATTTTATTCTTATGTGCATACCCAATAGAGATACGAATATATGTCCATCAAAAGACACGTAGATGAATGTTTATAGCAGCTGTGTTCATAATAGCCTAAGCTGGAAGCATTCCAAAAGCTTATTAGCAGTCAACTAGATAAGTACTAGACTAGAGCAATGAAAATTAATGAACTACAACTGCAGTGTAGCAATACAGATGAATTGCATAAACATAATTGTATCATTTATCTGTTACTGTGTAACAAATTTCCACAAATTTAGCAGCTTAAAACAATACACATTTATAATTTCATTTCCTGTGGGTCAGGAGTCTCAACCTAGCTTTGCTGGGTCCTCTGCTTCAGAGTGTCTTACAAGGCTGTCATCAGGATGTTGGCCAGGGTTAGGTCCTCGTCTGAATGCTCAACTGGAGAAGGATCTCCAGTCGTGGTTGTTGGCAGAATTAAGTTCCTGAAGGGCTATCAGACTGAGGGCCTCAGGTTTTAGCTGGCTCTTGGCCAGAGGCTACCTTCACTCTTTGCCATGTAGGCCTCTCCACCATAATTGCTTATTTCATCAAAGCCAGCAAACCAAGAAGGCAATAGAGAGTCTGCTAGCAAGCCAGAGCCACAATCTTGTATAATCTAATCTCAGACGTGACCCCCTGTTCCTTTTGCTATAATCTATTGGTTAAAGCAAATTATAGGTCCTGCTCATGCATAAGCGGAAGAGATTGCATAAGAGTATGAATACCAGGAGGTGGGGCTCATTGGGGATCATTGTAGAGTCTCCTCACCATAATAATGGTAAGCAAAGTAAAGTTGAAAAAGAAGCACAACTCTTAGAGATGAAAATAATGGTTACCTTTGAGGTGGTTAGTGACTGGAAGAGTGCTAATAATTTTCTGTCTCTTGATTTGTGTGCTGATTACAAAGGTGTGTTCAATTTGCAAAAAGTCATCAAACTATAAACTCAGATTTGTGCACTTCAATATTATGTATGTTATAATCAATAAAATGTTTTTTAAAAAATGACTGGGTTGCATCTCTACAGAGTCAAATTTATTTTGGGTGTTCTTTCTGTAAAATTTTATTTTAAAGGCATAAAACCATAAGGACAAAGTACAGGAAAGGAGACAACAGCTATTGAGAGAACTTAACAAATTTTGGAAGCAGATAAGTGGTAGCCAACGTAGCAGAGAGGAGAAGACTGAAATCTAAGCCTGAAAAGGGGAGGGAGTGGAATCTGAGAAAATAAAAAGCAAGCCAAGTCACACTGCAGAACCCTGGAAAGGCTCAGGAATTGGAGGTGCCAGATACTTGTGAAGATAGGAGTATGAGGTGGGGCTGAGAATGTGAGGATTGGTTGAAAGTATTTATACCCGTTTGGACACTTACCTCCCCACCCATCCTGGCATGATTCTGGAGGCTTCCTTTGGGAGGAGCTGGGCCACAGAGGCTCTGGATTTGGGAGTTTCTGCCTAGAGTAAGACAGGGAGGTTAGCTCAAAGTCCACACGCTGAAGGGTGAGATGCCCAGCCTGCCTTCTCTCAGCTTCCAGAATGCTGTCAGCCATGTATAATGTCTCAGGTGAGAAATTAAGAGGATCATTCTAGAGAAACTGACCAACCACAAAGAAAAGGCCCACAGAAACTAATGTTTGTGGATCCCCTGATGAAAATGCCGGGAAATCTGCCTAGTAACTACCTGGAAGCCCATTAGTTAATGAGTTTTGCCTCTGTTTCCCATATCTTGCACATCTTTCCAAGCTGCATCCCGGTGCTTCCCTCTTAAATGTGAAGAGAGCCAGAGATTATCAGATGTTTAAGACCAAAATGGGTAGACGGAAAAAGAAACAAGGAGGAAGTAAAGGCAATGTGAGTATCAAAAGCTTCACAAAAGGATAGCATTGTGAGAGAGAAGATGCTGCATCCATGCAATAGTAACTGGAAATTGAAAAGAAAAGGAACAGAAAACAAAGCAACCTTAGAAATTATTAACCACGTTAAAAGTAAAATCCACAGAATGTGTGGAAGATAAGATTGGGGAAATCTCCCAAAAAGTAGAACAAAAAGATGAAAACTGGAAGAGAAAGGAAAGTTGGAGGATTGGTCTTGGAAATGTAATGTATGAATCATCGGATATCCAGAAAGGAAAACGGAGTAAATAAGAGTGAGAAGATTGTCAAAGAAAGGAATTGAGATTTCCCAGAACAGAAGTACTGGAGCTTTTTAGATTAAATGGGCCTTCTGAATACGCATCACAGAGAATGAAAGTAGACAGCACCAAGGAACACCATAGAGTTAAGAGAGGATGTAAGTCTTCGGGGAGGGGGGAGTACATACACAGGATCCGTAATCAGAATGACAGCAGACTTTACTGAAAACTAAAGATAGTGGAACGATGCCTTCAGGATTCTGGAGGAAGATCATATTTCACCTAGAGTTTTATTTCCAAACCATCAATGAAGTGTGAGATTAGAATAAATAGACGTAGAATTTCTCTAAAATATATACTTCTATGCAGTCTTCCTCAGAAAGCTGTGTGGTCCATCAAAACAAGGTGATTATCCAAGAAAGATGATGATATGGGACCCAGGAAACAGAGAGGTGCAGGAACTTACCAGGAGGAAGGTGAAGGGAAGTTCCAGGGTGGCAGCTGCCCAGTAGGTCTAGAAAGGACCCTGTACAGATCTGAAGAGGGTTTAGAGTCTGGGCAGGATATTGGCAAGAAAAATACAAACACATCGCCCACCCCAAATTTTAAAATTACTTGACATGTCTGAACGTACTGAGAAGAGATCCATGGTTTTATCTGCAAGGTTAGGGATAAATGAGAGATAAGTATAGAAACTGAGCAAGCAGTCACTACAAAAAATGAGATAGTTTTTCAGTCCAGGAGAAAAAAATTGTGCAAGAAAAAAATATCACGAAAGTGTTTATATAATTACAACAAAGACTGAATATGGTCAAAATTGTTGATGTAACTGTTGAAAGATAGGATGGAAGGATTGTGGAGCTGGTGAGTGGGGTGTGAGAACGCTAAGCCTTCACAGTCTGTAGGAGGAGATCCTTATAGAAACGCATCACTTAGAACAGTTAGGACTTTTGCTAGTTGTGCATCAGAGTCATCTGGAGAACTTGTTGAAACACAGATTACTGGGCTCCAACCGCAGGGTGTCTGATTCAGTGTGTCTGGGTGGTACCTAAGAATTTGCATTTATAACAGATTCCCGGGACCACACTTTGAGAACCAGAGATAGAGAAAAGCCATGGAAAATACCAGAAAAAGACAGTTGAAAGTGTTTGAGTCTATCTGGTAGAAATGGAGAGGAGTAGTGCAACTGACTTGTGTTTCATTTATAAACTTGTTAGTACTTTTGACATCTTAGTCTATGTCCTCTGAACGATCTATTTTGATACTAAGTTTTTATAAAACCAAAATAGATGTCATTACATCCTTGCATCTAAGTTCATGCTCGTTACCTGTGGCAGAGACTCTTGGGCCCTCATGCAAAGCCCATATTTGATTTTTCACACAGCTCTAACAAAGCAGATTACTGGTGTGGGAACTGACACAGCCATCTGGGCTGTAAAGCACAGAGCAGCCTACTTACCATGGTGTTTCTTGAGCAGGTTGCTGCCATGCTCAGCAAAGTACTGTTCTTGATATTGATAATAATCCCAACTCATTAAGATATGGTTAAGCAACTGTTTGGTATATTTTATTCAAGGAAGTAGGGGAAATCAGTATCTTTAGATCTCATTTCAAGATGAAATAAATATCAGTTATCTAGAAAATTGCCTCCTGCGGACTGCCTCATTGCTAAATTAGGTGTTACAAAGTAGTCATTTAGGTATGTAATTTTCTCTCAGTGTGTTTCATGTGGCACTTACGGAGAAATGCATGTTGCTCCCACCCTAGATGGTTTCATCGAATAACTCTCATACTTTCTTCCTTTCAGCCCTGCTCCAACCTTGGCCGAAGAAGCCGTCTTGAAGCAGAAGTGTTTACTGACGACTGAGCTCTAAGGGATGGCCTCTTGGCCACCTGTAACTGGAATGCCTAGCGCTCTCCAGCAGTCCGTCCTGGAATCAGGTTCCACTGGAATATGTTGGATTCAGGAGCTTGTCTGTTACTTGTGGGTAAAAACGTTCACCTACATTTGACTTCAACTCCATGAAAAAACAGCTACATTTTCCGTCCAACTGGAAGGGTTTAATTATGCTACATATTTGCCCAAATGAGGGTATCTGGTCTTTTGCTTTCTATAGTTTTATTAAAGTTGTAAATTCCTGAAACAAGGGAATTACTTTCCTTGTGGTTTCCTTCAAACCCTTGGCTCCACCTAGTGGTTGTAATTGTTCAGGATGCCTTCGTAGCTAGGCCGTCTCTGGTGTCAACAGCCTTGTTCTCTCTCTCTAGTATCAGGTTGAGTGTCCTTCCTCTCAAGGCCTGTTAGAGAAACTGCATTTTTCATGCATTACCTGGAAATAAAGAATTTAGGGAATTAATGAGGACAATGTGTAGGTATTAAGGGCTAACTTTTTTATAATTACAATACTAAAGAGAAGTTTAGAATACAGAGGGTTTTCAAATGTCTCCCATTCTTTTGACTTCTCACTGGACTGGCTATCTTAATACTTCAAGTTGACATAAAGGTAAGATAAACCTTGAGAAGAACTACAGAGAAATCAAGTGGGCATTGTATTTTTTCAGCCTTTCCTTCCCACAGGGAGCACTGACTTGCACCACACACATATTCTGTGACTTTTCAGCCTGGAAGGAGCCAGGGTAGGTTCGAGAGACCCTGGGCCGTTTCCCACAGATGCCTACACTTCTTCCTGAGCAGGCCGGGGGCGCAGGCCTTTCTAGGCTCAGGCCCTGACGGAGCAGCACAACAGTGTCTGTGGCTTTAGTGCTCCACACGGTACCTGTTTGCACATAGGCTCCGTTTCCTTTTAGTATAAATTTTGAGCTTGTAAAATGAAGAAAACAAAACAAAAATGCCAGGACAGAAATAGGGAGTCGGGGTGGGGGCATTTTGTTTCTTGAACACCTACTGTGTCCGAAACTGTACACAACACACTGAAAGAGCTCACATCTCACACTACATTAGAAATTGTGTGTTAAAGTTCTCTAGAATTTCCTCATCACTTTTGGTCTGTATAGAAAAATTCTGGACATTAAAGTAGTAAATACTCATTATAGAAAATAGAGAAAAGTATAAAAATAACCATTCACGATCTCAACACCCAGAAAAACACTGTTTTAGCTTTAAAACTTTAGAATGCATAAGGTAGACCTCAGTTGCTGTTGGAAGTGAGGACGACGTGGAAACCATGTAGGTAAAGCCACTGTTAATCCCTGTTATTCAAGACTGATGTTATACTATTCCTCGTGGAATTTGCTTTTTAGTTTTCTGCCCTGTGATGTGTGTATAATTGAGTGTTAATGTATGCGGCTCAGCGTAAAAGAACAGCCAGTTTTATGATCTTTAAAATTCCATGGTTTGGACTATCCTGGGCTCCCTTTAGCATAATCATGTGCTCAGGCAAACACACGCAAGTGTCTGACTGGAAAGCTGAGGAATTTTAATCCTGTGCTGTTTCCCAGGGAGCTGTGCAGACTGGAAACCACTTTTGCACAAAACTATTTTGCTGAAGGAAAGAAAGTTGGCACTTCTTGCTGGCTGCTTCCCCTTAGCCATTGTGCTAAGCTAGTAGATTTCACTGGTGGAGCTCTTGCCAATTCTTAATTGTAAAACAAATTTTCCAGCAGCTGTACGGGACACCCCGAACCAGGGGCTTGACCCAGGACATGTTGGACTGGACATCACGTTTTCAGTGTCCTGACAACCCTAGATACACTGAAAGGTTAGGTTGTGCTTCCAAGCACAAAGCAGCGAGGGCATTACTAGCTTGGAAAGCCTGAATTTCCCATCTAGTTTAGGAGGTAGCACCATCCTCCTTTTAAACTTCCTAGAATTTAGGAATTAAGTTGTTGAGAATATTCTATAACCTTTGTGTCTTCAGGTACCTGTGTTCTTGCCACTCAGAATATTGCTAGGGACTTTCTTAAAATTCGCTTAAGTCTCAAGCTAAAAGGAAATTTTGTCTCATGTTCTGACATGAAGTGGTAAACATGGAAATTAATACTTTAACAGGGACTTGGCCCTGACAGATTAGAGACCTGTTAGGTGTAACTTTCCTGTCATATCTGCTGCTGGTGCCATCTCTGAGCTGATGTAAACCTCATCTTGTTCTGCTCATTGAGAATGGGAGGGAGGGAGGGGCAGGGCTGAGGATACTGAGAATGTGTCAGATGGGGAAGGGGGGAATCTGTCTCTGTGAGCAGGAGAGAGAAGCACTGTGAGTTGGTAAAGGATGCTGTCATTGGAGCTGATACTGGATACGAGGGCAGACTGGGTTCACTGAAGTGGGAGGAGCGGGAAAGGAGGAACAGCTGTGGAGGCACTATAGGCTGGTGCCCTGCAGGGCAGAGGACCCCATTACAAGAGGTTAGAATCTGCCTGCACATCTGAATCATCTGATAAATTAAGTAAAGCTCAGATCCTCAGATGAGGTTAAATAGCCCTACTGTCTGTTCAGAAGGACAGCCAGTTAGGCAGGAAGTTTTTCTGTATCCAGATGAGGTTCCCATGGTACAATATAGCTAAAAAGAAATATTGGCAACGTTTAATCAAGTCAATTAAGTCAGGAGTAATGAGAACATGTTTGAAAAGAAAGCAAGAACAATGGTTTATTTGAGTGCTCCAGCTAGAGAGCGGTTAGCCGTCCTCCATTGGAGGCAGCTTTACGGCTGAGATAACAGACCCAGAGCGGCAAAAACAAACGAAGGCTGCTTCAGCCACAGGCTCAACTGCCCTGTGGTTACTCTTTCCAGATTTCCAGGACCAGATTTTACTCTGGGAACTCGTTAGGAAGAAGGACAATAGAACTTGTGACTGTGAGCCGGGTTAGGCGGGCGCTGAAAGTGGTGGCACCTCTGCCGTCCTCTCCCGTCGCCTCACTGGTCTGTCGCCTGTGCTCCAGTGTTGCTGCTGCTGCTCTTGGATGGTTTGCCGTGTGCACAGCTCTAGTACACTTAGCACAGCGCTCAGCAGTGGACGGTCTGCTGCCGGCCTTGGGCAAGCTGCAGATGAATTTCAGATCAGTCCTTTGTACAGTCTGGAAGGAAGGGGAGAGGCGGCCTGCTGGTTTAAAATAAGATTGGCAGTTTCAGTTTTCTGCCCTATACTGTTCCTCAGAACTTGTAACATAATCAGTGAGATCCTATTTCTCACTGTCAGTTGTATCACCTTTGTATCCGCAGGAAGGACTTCTTGTTCTTTCATTCCTGTCCTTCAGGAAACACTGCTGAACAGAGGAATGCTTAGGTTCCTTTGATCTTGGTAAATTTAGACATGCCCTTAGCAGTTTTCCTAAAATGTTTATTTTAAGAAAAAAAATTTTTTCTGCTTTACCTCCCCAACCCCCCCAATACATAGTTGTATATCTTAGTTGCAGGTCCCTCTAGTTGTGGCATGTGGGACGCCACCTCAACAAGGCCTGACAAGCAGTGTCATGTCCGTGCCCAGGATTTGAACTGGCGAAACCCTGGGCTGCCGCAGCAGAGCGCACGAACTTAACCGCTCAGCCATGGGGCTGGCCCCCAAAAAAATTCTTTTAAAAAATATTTCTTATAGTTTGCTAATGTTTTGTCTTTACCTTTATCTGCTCCTGCACAATCACGGGTGCTCTGTGGACAGTTAAGGATGAAAGCCCCGGTTGTTCCTTGCGTCTGGACTGCTTGTTCTCTTACGCTTCTCGGTTCTGGCTGAAACTGGGGCCTCTGACTTCTCCTAGATGAGCCCAAGATGAAAGCTCAGTATCATGTCAGAAACCTTGTTAGAGCTGAATTATTTGGGAGTTACTTACATGGAGAAAAATCTTTGATATTTTTCTGTAAGTAAGGGTCTTGAGAAGCACAGTTCCTGTCTGCTCCTTTAGAGCAGGGTCAGCAGACTTTCTGTAAAGAGCAGAGGGAGTTAACACTTTACTGTCACCTCTGCTTTGCAGCACAGAAGCAGCATAGGCCAGAGTCAGTGAGCCGGCATGGCTGGGTTCCAGAAAGCCTCACGAAACAGGTGCGCGTCCCGATCTCCAGCTCTGTAGGGGAGAGTGGCTCCCTGGGAGGCAGGCAGGTGTTCAGAGTTCTGCAGCGTTGCCCGTTGCTTGGAGGCACCTGACATCTTTAGATCCTCATTCACACATGGACAAGGTCAGTCGTGGGTCTCACCGTTTCTGATTAATTTTGCCCTCAGCCTTTTAGTTGCTTAGAAACATGGAATCTTATGCAGACTGAACAACGTACATTTCTATATTATTTGTCCTATTTCCCTCTCAAAAATTTAAACACTCTGGTTCTTGAATGATCAGAGGAAAGTTGGCAACTTTTCCTACCTATTAGCGCCCAGGGTGAGGGTTTGTTTGGATTATAGAAACTTGCCCTGAGTCTCACTCTGCTGTGTTAACATGTTGGTAGAGCTGTGATGATTTCCAGTTCTAAGAGACAGGAGCCGTAAATCTCCTTATCGCATTGCTTGAGACAACAACTCAGTGACTTCCCAGGATTTCTCTTCGTCAGCGATGCGTTTTAGCACAGATCCCTTGCTCTTTTTATCTTCATGAGGACCTCACTAACTATTTCGTGTTTACTTTTTATATGTGTAAAGCTTTGCAGTAGCTTTTAAATTGTAATTTATTTTTATATCAAGTGCACTACTCATTCAGTGAGCCCCACAGTGTTATGACTTGTATTAGAAGCACTGCCCCGAACTGTGAGTCGTTTGTATACCGAGATGAGAACTGTAGATGTGACCACAAATAAAGCTTTTGTGAGACATTTATGTTTTGTGAGCTGTTTCAGTTTCTTGGAAGTGTAATACCTGTTTGCTGGCCTTTTTCTCTCCTCAGCAGCATTGTTACTTCAGAGTAGCTGTTAGGTGGAGCTGTTGTTAATGAGAGGCCGAGGAGAAGCAGCCCCAAGGTTTTCAGTGTTCATTTTAGTAGGTATGGTGTAAATTTGAGAGTAGAGGCGTTTTCGAAGTTTAAAGACCTCATTGGTCATGGCCAGCTGTTCTGGAAGGCACAGCGGTCGTTCCAGGAGCAGCATGTACAGCAGAAGCACAGCTCTGCTGGTTCACACCCGCGGGACCTTGAGTGAACTACATAACACACCTGCGCCTCTGTTCCTTCCTCTGAAATAATGCGTTCTGTGTGCGACATAGCGTCCTCTAGAGGGCAGGGAGATGTCCTCCCACTCCTCTCCTTCGCCTCCCGCCGCCCCAGCCTTCTCCAGGTGTGCGCCCGCCGCCCCAGTCTTCTCCAGGTGTGCGCCTGCCGCCCGAGTCTTCTCCAGGTGTGCCTCCACCATCCACCCCAGCCTTCTCCAGGTGTGCGTCCACCGCCCGCGGTCCCAGCAAAGAGCAGTGATGCCCGTATTGATTTCAGGACTTCTGCTGGGCAGAGGCATCCGGCACCACCGGAAGTCCGCCAGGCTTCTGAGAAGTCTCGTCTGTCCCTCTCCCCTTCTCTCCCTTCTGCCTACAAGACAGGCAGCCATGGGCCTTGGAAAACAAGAAGCTTCTTAGGCTCTTTGAAGATGTGCAGGGAGCGGCAGGAACCTGGGCTCGGTCACCTGTGCTGGAAGCTCTCCTAAAAGATTTTTTGGCGGTAAGCACCCAAAGTCACTCTAGCTTAAGCGCAACGATTCATTGGAGAGAGATGGTGACTCCTCTGAACCCACAGGAAGGCGGGAGGCGGGCAGAAGTGAAGGGGAGGAACAGCCTGGCCTCTGCCTGCTGCTCCCCAGGCAGGGAGCTCCGGCTGGCGCCTTGGGTCGTGTGCCCACATGTTGGCCCCGGAGGGCAGGACACCTGACAAGGCCATGGATTCCCAAAGGGAAGAGAATGGATACTGGGCTGCCGAAACCACCACAAAAAGAACCCAGCATGCTACCCAGAGAGGGCTTTTGTGGTCAGCACCAAGAAAAGGCAGGAGGGGTGAAGAGGGTGGCTGCGGAGCTCAGATTGGGAAGACGTCAGTGTTGGTTTGGTGGCAGTGTGATGGCTTAGGGTGATCTGTCCCAGCAGACATTCAACCCCACCGTGCTTAGATTCTGGGCCTCCATCCTGGAGGAGAGACCTACAGGGGTGCAGAGCAGCCCTTTTGTCCACAGCAGGGTGGCCCGGCCCACACGTGCACTGGGGGTGCTCCCCAGCCCTGTGTAGTGCACCCTTCACACATCACGTGCACCACGCAAAAATAAGGGCTAGCTCATGCTCTCAAGCTAGGAAATCAGGATGTTGGGGCAGAAATAGATTTTCAAAATAACCTAGTCCCAGCTCCTCAATGCTTCGATCAGGAAACAGGTCCAGAGAGGAAAAGAAACTTGCCCCAGGTCGGAGGGCCAGGGCCAGGAATTCAGTTCTTGGCTTCCAGGACATTGTCTCCCCGCTCTCCTTTGTTGTCTTCCGTCCATACTACTTGTCTTGGCTCTCGACATCAGAGTTGCCACGAAGGGTAGTCTCGCTTTTTCTGCTGTATCCTTGAGGCCCTTCCTCCCTGGTTCCAGAATGTCCCAGGGAGAAGCTTATCCGTTTCAAGATTCTGTGGCTCCAGGCAAAAGCCTTCTCAAAAAGAAGGCCCCAACCCGGATCTGGAGGGACCTGCACACCTCTACCATCCTTCAGGGCCCCAGAGGTCCTGGAACAGCCCCCTCCTCTTCCCAGGTTGCAGCCACTAGTCCCTGCCTCGGGAGGATCTCCCCACGTTGCCCACGTGCTCCCAAATCCCACTTGTCCATCCCTTCAGGAGCTCAGAGGATCATCTTGCTGGCAAACCGAGAGGACGGGTGCAAACAGAGGCAGACAGAGGACAGGGAGAGTCCCACTCGTCCCCAGGGAGCTCGCACACAGTTTGCCACTGGTTCTTTTTTTTCCTATACAAAAATCATTAACATTTAAAAGAATGACGTTTTACATCTGATCCTCAGAAATGTCGATGCAAATAATCCATAATCAATCGATAAGATTGGGGTGAGTTTACTATGAGCCAGGTCTGAGGAGGGCCTAGCCCGGGGCCTGCCTTCCCCAAGGAAGGAAGGGCACCAAAGAAGTGGGAGGTACGGAGTGGTTATATACCATCTTGGAACAAAGAGGATACATCACATTGACAGGAGTATCTCTTTTACTGTCATGAGATGCTGAGCTGGCACAGCAGGTCAGTGGTCAGCAGGCCAGTGGTCACAAGCTGAGCATACCAAGTCGGTAATTAATCCTTAGTTTCCAGGAAGAGAATGCTTATCCTTAAAGAAATGCCGATATGGGAGAAAGCTACATTCTTATCTTTAAGGGCCTCATTCTTGTCTTTGGGACATAGTAAATGTTTAAAGCAGAGGTACAATGCATGCTCGACAGGCCATGTGAGGCTCTTTTGGCAAAACAAGGTCAGGCTGAATTAGTTTTACACCAAATGGCTTCCTCTCCTATATATATCCTATTGCTTTTCATTTGTTTATTGGCCATTATGCATCTTATAGTTGAAATTTTGTATCCTTTTACCAACCTCTCTCCATTTCCCCCACCCCCTGGCAACCACCATTCTATTGTCTTGTTCTGTGAGTTTGGCTTTTTTAGGCTCCACATGTGAGTGAGACCATGCAGCATTTGTCTTTCTCTGACTTACTTCACTGAGCCTAATGCCCTCAAACTCCATCCACGTTGTCACAGATGGCAGGATTTCCTTCTTTTTTGTGGCTGAATAATATTCCATTGTGTATATATAGCATGTTTTCTTTCTCCATTCACTGTTGATGGACACTTAGGTTGTCTCCACATCTTGGCTATTGTGAATGATGCCCTGGCTCTTAGTCTGCTTTCAGGCTAAGGACTCTCTGGCAAATGGACACTCAGGCAGTTTTGCCTACAATTCCACGTGCTCATTGATCCCCCAGGAAGCCTCAGATTGGAAGCCTCTTCTCTAGACTGATGTTGGGAATGTCAGGCTGGAGGAGGTACTGGGAGAGGAGAAGGCAGAGAGAGGGAGGCGGCTTTACTTGGACAACTGCTGGCTCCCCTCCCAGCTGTCTGCAGCACTGGCCCAGGGTAGAAGCCCAGCACATGCTGACTAAAGGCCTGAAGGCACACAGAGTTCCCAGCTTAGAATATTAAAGAACACAATCCTCTAGGCCAACTGTTTTATATGTTTTCTTACTCAGTTACAATAATATACAAATATGCCCTAATGGAAGCTCATCCATCAGCCCCTCTGCCTTGTCCTTGTAAATGGGGTGAGACTAGTACCTGCCTCATGGTGTGAAGGTTAAATGAGTTAACAGTAGAATCCGCCTGTGTGCTGATGCCCCCCAAGCCCTAGTTCCGACCCAGATCTCTTCCTGGACCCCCTCCCAGCTCCACTTGGATGCTGGACACGCATCTCAGACTCGGCATATCTTAAGCCAAACTTAAAGTGGCTAACAAAGCCCCCCACCCCACACATGCCCAAATGGCTGCTTCTCAAGGCCTGATCTCAGCGAACTATCTACCTGCCCCTGATTCCTCTCGCTCCCCTCCCATGTCCCATCAGCCCTCACGTCCCGTGGCGTCTATCTCTGAAATGCCTCCGTTTCTGCAGCTAACCCCTTGACCAAGGCAGGTCTGGCTTGCGCTCCTGCAGCTGCCTTCCTGGTGGTTTCCTGCATTCGCTTAGGTGAAGCCGTTTTCCAGCTGTAGCCAGAAGTGAGGTCACGTTCCTCCTCTCCGTTGAAGCTTTAATGGCTTCCCAGTGCCCTCAACACAGAATCCACACTCCGTTGGTGGCTTCCATGGCATGGCCGGTGGCTGTGCTGCTCCCACTCCACTGGGTAGCCTGCACTCACTCTCATGATGGGGCCTTCCCTTGTTCTGGTGGGAACTTGGTGGCCCCAGGCCCCTTGCCTTGAGGATCCTTGTTTAGGGCTCAGGTTGCACGTCACTTCTTCCAGATGTCCTCCTGTGCACTCCAATATCAGCCCATTCCCACTGTCACCACCTTTTGTGATTACTTGTTAACCGTCTTCTCTGATAATATAAGCTTGTCCTGTGCTGCATTCAGGGCGCCCAGCACGCTGCCTGGCACGCAGGTGAAGGAATGCTGAACTGATTAAGCACCCACTCTGTTCCATGGAGGCTGTAAGGCCTTGGTTTAGAGGTCCCCATTTACTCCGTACCACAACTTCTGTGCTCTTAAGGGAGCCAGGAAGTCTGGCTGTAGCTGGTGTTGGACCAGGAGTTGAACCAGGTCTGTTTGACTCTAGCGCCTGAATTCAGCATGTCCCAAACTTTGGGCCTTCACACACAGGTCACAAGTCATCCTGATTTGCCTGGGACTGAGAGGGGTCCTGGGACATGGGACTTTCCATGCTAAAACCAGGAAAGTCCTGGGCACACCAGGACAACTTGTCAGTGTACTAACAGACCACCTTCACAATTTTGCCACATCTGTGTGTTAGCTACTTAGTATTTATCCTTACATTATCTTTTCATCAACTTGCTTTTACATAGCTTCATCCTAAAATGTAAATCACAGTTGTGATGGGCTGGTTATTGTCTTGCTAATATGTAGTAAAATAAACACAATTATTAAAATGAAAAGTGGTCTGCCAGTATATCACATAAAGCCATCTCACACAGCCCCGGGGTGAGCTTGCCCTGCTTTGGGAAACCCTGTCCAGCCCTGCACTTGCCCAGACCCCTGTCTGCTCTTCCTGCCCCTGAGCCCTCCCAGGGAAGCACTGTGCCCGCCTCCTGTGACTCAGCCCCAGGGGTGTCAGCGCTCACTGCAATGTGTAGGTTGCCTCCTTCAGGGGTCCCAGCCTCCGCACGAGGGCTGTTATCACTCAGATACCAGTGAAGAGCCTATTAATGACAATGGGAGGCAGTAAGCAGTGTGTCTGGGGACACAGTACTTGTCACAGTCAAAGTATGAACCTGGATGTGCTGTGGTCTGTCTCAGGCAGCGCCAGAACACAGGCCCAGCTCCTTAGGAAGTCCTGGTTGATTTGGGCTAGCCTCAGAATTCTCTGTCTACCTCTTCTCAAGAAGGGTCCTGAGAGCTCTTGTCCTGAGCCCTTACACCTCTGCCTTGACACTTCCCATCACCCCACAGCTGCCTGCCGTCTAAGCCGCCCTCTCCCCTGCTCCATTCCTGGGATGGGGTGGAAAGCCCTGCCTCAGCGAACCCCCTCAAAGCCGACCTACTTTGCAGTTCAGTGTAAGAGCGAAGGCCCACGCTTTTGCAGGATTCTTTTTCTTCTGAGCCAGGCTGGGTTTAGGGTGAGGTGAGTGAGGTGCAGAGGGTGCTAAATTGAGGCACTTGCTCCTGGGGTCATACAAGTGCCCAGCCTGCACTTGCACAACCCGGCAGGTAAGCGCCTCCTTCTAGTTTGCACCCTATGCACCTCTCATTTCACGCTAGCCCGACCCTGCTCCTGAGGCTGGATGCTGGGCCCCAGACCTTAAAAAGTATCTGAGGACAGGGCTTGGTGAGATCTTCAACGGAGACCCTTTCAGCAGTGTCACGCCAACCTCTGAATCTGCCTGCAGAGCCTGGAAGTCGGGGTGAGTCTAGTGACCTGCATGGAGCCCTCTCCGCAGCGCTGTTGTGGGAGCAGAGCAGAAGCCCAGAGATGCTTCCAGGGCTCCGCGGAGACTGTCTACACCTGTTGGGGGGCGGGGTCTTACGGCTGGCAGCAACCAGGGAAATCCCCGCAACCTCCTAGGCCGTGATGTCCTTGGTGACCACAGGGAGGCGCTGCAGCACTGAGAAGACCCGGCGGGTCCAGCTAGTAGGAAAGTTCTCTCCTCCGAGGGTCACTTCCAGTTTGCAGGAGAGCGGCCCCTGCAGGGTGTGGGAAACGCTGGAAAGTGAGAGAGAATATTATGGAATTGGGTGTTGGCCAGACGTGCCCTGGCAGTTTAATCACCTTTAAGGAGAGAGAAGATAGCTCCCTGCCAGGAAGGGGAAGCTCCCAAGACAGGGCTGTCCCTGGGCACGGGAGGCCCTCCCTGGCCCTTTCTGCAGGCACGGGGCAGGGGTCGTTAGGACTAGGAACTGCGCACCTATTTTGCAGCCGAGTCTTAGGGGCCCTATCTTTGTAGCCTCCCAGTCTTCTCTCTACCACCCGGAGCTGGCGTTGTGGCTCTTCCTCTGCCCCAGTCCTCAGCCCTGTGCCCCGCTCCCACACCCCCCAGGCTGCCACTCTCCTGCTTTCTTCCCCAAGACCCAAGCGGCTGCCCCGGCTTTGGGTTTACACAGGTGGTAGCCAGTAAGCCCCCTCCCTCGGGGAAAGCTGCCCAGGCCTGCAGACAGCTCAGTCCCCCAGGTCCTCGCTTGCCACACTCTCTCCAGCAGGTGATGAGTGTGACTTGTGAGTCTCAGGCCAAATTTTTTTAAACAGAAAAGGACTTTAAAAACTCTTTATTATGGAATCTATCACACATACCAAGGAGTGCACAGGCATGCAAGCACAGCGTGACACCTTACTATCAAGCCGAAGCTCCTGTTATCACACCCCAGGTCCCGTCCCACGGTCAATCTTCCCCAACTGCGGGGCTGGGTTTCACCTGCTTTGGAACTTCTCATAAAGAGACTCATACCGATGTGTTCTTCCCAACTTCTCCGGGTCTGTCTTGTCACTTCGGCCGATGACTGCTGCACATCCCCTCTGCGCCGGGCTCTCCAGTCAGTGTGCAGACCCCACAAGCCTCCACCAGCATGGAGAGTCCACGCCGACGGTGCCCTCTGTGGTCCCGGAGGCTGTGCTGACCCGACGCTGACAGTCCTGCCTCCTTCTGGCTTCTGCTCAGAGTTCTGGAGCTCCCTTCTCCATCGCACCTTCCTCCCTTCTCCGCAGGCCCAAGTAAAACTGGCATCTACCCCTATTTTTGTCAACTCCAGCTTTTCACAGCTGGATCCAGGCTTTGCTCCCTGGACTTGGCTCTAAATGATTTTTGGTTCTTTCAGAACATCAAATCCTCCCTCAAAGGCAGAGAGCTGCTACCTGAGACTGTCCCAAGAACGCCCTCCAAGCAGTGACAGCAGGTCCCACAGTGCCCTGGCGGGGCAGAGACAGTCTGCCAAGGGGCCTCTGTGGGGCCGTTCCCGGCTGGCCAGGGTGCGGTGACACTTCCCTACCTTGGTCCCATCATCGCACCCAAGCCTGTGGCGGCCTGTGGCCTGGGCTCTCAGATTTCGTCTGTGACCGCCAGTGCAGCCCTCGGGCCCCTGCCTGCCCGCGCGGCCTCAGCGTCCTCGGATGCCCAGAGCACCACCCAGCTCGGCGCATGGAGTACCGTGAGCACCTGAAGTCAGACCCTGCCTGGGACTCCCAGAGCTCTCACCTGGTCTCGGAGAGGGCCCTGCGCCCCAAGAACGCGCGAGGCCATCCCTGGAGGTCACCACCCCCGTCACTTTCCCACTTTCCCCTTTATGTCCTGCACTCCTCTCCTGCCCTGGGGACGCCCCGCCTTGTGGAGCACAGGCCCTGGGAGGAGACCTTTGAACTGAGAACAGGACTTGTGCCTGGAGCAGAGCCGGAAGCCTCGTCTGACGTTGCCCTGTGTACCCTGAGCTGTGGCCAGGAGCTGAAGCCTCCGCCACCACCAAAGCCCAGAGGGAAGTGAGGCGGCAGCGAGAACCTGGGCTTCCAGGCCTCTCCATCCAGGCAGGGCACATCTGCCCCCAGGAGTCCAGGCTTCGGGGCAAAGCCAGGTCTCAAGAGAAGCTCATGAGTCCCCAAGACGGAGACAGTCTGCTCTGTCAGACAGACCTGTTTGTTTGCTGGGTCCTGGGTTCCCACAATCTCAGGAGCGGAGCCGTTATGTCTGGCCAGGAAGGCAGGCGGTGGAACTTTGCCTCTCCCATCCCAAGGGGCAGTTGGTTCCTGAGTGGGGCACTCAACAGGTAGTGAGGGAACACACCCAGGTGCCAGGTCATACTGTGCAAGGGCGTCCCATGTCTCCACCAGGGCCCAAATCTCCTTGCCACCCACGCTGACACAAGGGAAGCAAACAATTTCAACAACAGAGCCCTTTCAAACCCAGGAATGGTGCTGAGCGGATGCCCGACAGCAGAAGGCACAAGCACACTGAGGGCCCCAGGCGTCAGACCCTGAGCCCCACGCCTGGGACGCCCTGTGACTTGGTGGGGGGGAAGCTCGGGGTCACTCCCTGGAATGCAAAAGTGGGTTTGATGACCCCTATGCAGAAACTGCAGGGAGGTACCTCCCTTCCGTGGCTGCTAGGTTATCTGGTGGGCATGTCCCTCTCTGTCACTGAGTCACAGGGGCAGGTGGGTCTCAGAAGGCTGTGTTTCTCTCTAGTGTGGACACCCAGGGGTGTGGAGTGGGGCACTGAGCTGCCCCTCTGGCTGCCCTCCCCGAGGGCGGGAACTCTGGCAGGCTTTCCGAAACACAAGGAGCGCCTTTCCCATCGTCTGGCCGCAAAGCCAAAGGGGAAGTCGCTGGGAGGCCGCCTTCCCCGGCCGGCTGGGCTCTGCGTTCCAGGGCGCACAGACCGAGGCCTGGGGGAGCTTGGCGCCCTGAGGGTCCTGGGGCCCCGCCGTCCACTCTGGGGCCAGGGCAGGGAGGTGGCCTGTTTGGCAGCCACGCAGAGGAAGCAGTTCTGCTGTCACTGTCCGAGGGAAGCTGTGGGTCAGGAATGTCCACAGACAGGCCCTGCGAGGCCCGCCGGGACTAGGTTTGGAGAGAAGCTGCGGGAGTGCCGCGTCCCGCCCCACCTCCCACTGTCGACACGGCCCCCAGGAGCGGACAGCGGGGCCCCGCCCCAGGGACATGCCCACGGTGTGCTTTGGGACCTTCCTGTGCGGACTGGGACACGCCCACGGATGTTCCCGCGGCAAAGAGTTTCACGACAGCCCGACGGGCAAGGCCACCGCGGCAGTCACTGGGCAGGAAGGGGTGGCAGCGTTAAGGAGGGCTCACCACAGCCTAAGGGAGCTCCAGGTTCGCATCTGATCGTCCGTGAGAACCAGGCTCAGGCCCCGCTTCGAAAGGCAAACTGGCGGCCTTGCCCTCGCGACTTGCGAGGACGCTCCCGCTCCCACCGCCCATTTCAGCGATCCCCGCGTTATACCCGACGGGAGCCAGGCCCGCCTGGTCGTGACATGCTTTTGCCACGAGGTGACGGCTGCAGCGAGCTTTCCAGAACCAGGACTCCCGCTCCCACCCGGGTCCGCGGGCCCCATTTGAGGCCCAGAGAACACCCCCGGGCGCACCAGCGCGGCGGACCCCCGAGGGCCCAGCCTTGAGCGGCGGGAGGTGCTCGAGGGACACACGCCGCTGGTCGCCGCCACAACCCGGAGCCCTGGAGCGTGGGGGGCGGCCCCGGACCGCAGCGGCAGAGGAGGGCGGGCGCTCGGGGCCGGCGCCCCGGCTCGGTCCAGTCCCGGCCCCCGCGAGGCGCGGAGGCCGAGGGCGCCCTCTCTGGGTCCGCTTCGGGAACCGTCGGCGCCCGCTCGGGCCCTCGGCCGTGCTCCCTGGAGGGCCCCAGCCGAGTCACCGCCGCTCCCCGAGGGGGCGGGGCGGGGCGGGGCGGGGGTCTGCCCGTCGAGCCCCGTGCAGGGCCGGCCCGCGCTGCGCGCTTCTCGGGGCCCGGCTGGCGCGGCTGCCCTGCCGTCGGCCGTCACGGCCCCCCGCTGTCCCCCCGCGCGGCCGGGCTGCGCTCTGCTCCCTGGCTGAGGGCGACTGCGCGGGACTAACGAAGGAGGGACACGGAAAAAGACAGGATGAAACGTGAAACGTCATGACAAAATTCGGAAGACTTGACTGCGAGAGATGAAAACACAACATGCTCGAATACAGATATTTGCATATTTAAAAGCGTGTAGCTTCGTGGCAGTGCTGCCCCGAGGACTGATGTTAATTGGTGGGCTGTTACCTGGACTCCGTCTTCCAGTCTCTCGCTCAGTGTGACGCATGCTCTCCCTACACTGAGAGGCGTCAGCTTCGGACAAAGACTAGGATGCGTGTTTGTAACCAAATAAAACCAAAACTGTCAACCTTTTTTTTAAAAAAAAAAAATCTTTTATGGCAAAATTGCCTTTACAGCCAATTAGTTGTTTGAGGGAAAGTATTTGCGGTGAAAATCTTTGTGGCAGTAACTGCTTGCGGCAAAGACACCTGTGGTGAAAACACATAGAACCAGAAGACTCTCCAATGGGCTCTTTTTAAGTTTTTTATTTAAAAAAAATTTATGTAGTAAAATATAAATAATGTAAATTTATGTAATCTAATATAAATTTAAAATAGAAATATAAAATATAAATAACATAAGTAATGTAAATTTTGACTGTTTAAAAAATTTAAATTAGAATTTTAAAAAGCTGGATAAAGTATACGTAAGATTTACCATTTTAAACATTTTTCAGTGTACAGCTCAGTGGCATGAAGCACATTCACATTGTCGCGCAACCATCACCACCGTCCGGCTGCGGAACTTTTTCATTTTCCTGCTCCATCCCCAGTCAACACTAACTCTCCATTCCCGCACCCCCAACCCAGCCCCTGGCCGCAGCCAGGGTGCTTTCTGTCTATGAATTTGCCCGCCCTAAGTATCTCACATAAATGGAATCATACAGTATTTGTCCTTTTGCGACGGGCTTATTTCACTTAGCACAATGTCTTCCAGGCTCGCCCACCTTGCAGCATGTGACAGCATTTCCTTCCTTTTTAAGACTGAATGATATTCCATTGTGTGTGTTTACCACATTTTGTTTTTCCGTTCGCCTATCAAGGGACAGTTGGGTTGTTTCCACCTTTTGGCTATTGTGAACGGTGCTGCTATGAACACTGTGCAGATATCTGTTCAAGTCCCTGCAATCAAATCTTTGGGGTCTACACTTGGAAGTGGGATCGCAGGAGCACATGTAATTCTTTCTGAGGAACCGCCATTTTATTTTCCACAGCAGCTGCACCGTTTTATATTCTCACCGGCAACGCACGAGAGTTCCAATTTCGCCACATCCTCACCGATAGTTACTGTTTCCTGTTTTTGTTTGTCTAATTTTTTATAATAGCCACCCCAATGGGTGTAAAGTGGTTTTAATTTTCACTTCTCTATTGATTAGTGATGTTGAGCATCTTTTCATGTGTTTATTGGGCATTTTTATGCTTTTTGGAGAAATGTCTGTTCGAATCCTTTGTCCATTTTTAAATTGGATTGTTTGTTTTTTTGTTGTTGAACTTTAGGATTCTTTATATATTCTGGATTTTAATCCCTTATCAGATATATGATTTACAAATATTTTCTCTCATTCTATGGGATGCCTTTTCACTCTGTTGATAGTGTCCTTTGATGTACAAAGTTTTTAATTTTTCTTTTTGTTACTGAGGAAGATTTGACCTGAGTTGACATCTGTTGCCAATCTTCCTCTATTTTGTTTGTGGGTTGCTGCCACAGCATGGCCACCAACGAGTGGTGTAGGTCTGTGCCCAGGAACTGAACCCTGGCTGCCCAAGTGGAGTGTGCCAAACTTAACCACTAGGCCATGGGGCTGGACCCCAAAAGTTTTTAATTTTGATGAAGTCCAATTTATTTTTTCTTGTGTTGCCTGTGCTTTTGGTGTCATAACCAAGAAATCATTGTCAAATTCAATGTCATGAAGATTTTGCCTTATGTTTGCTCCGAAGAGTTTTACACTTTTAGCTCTTACATTTATGTCTCTGATCCATTTGGAGTTAATTTCTATATATGGTGTGAGGTAGAGGTCCAGCTTCATTCTTTCGCGTGTGGATATCCAGAGACACTTTTACTTCTTCCCTTCCAATTTAATGCCTTTTATTTCTCTTTCTTGCTTAACTTCTCTGGCTAGAACTCCCAGTATTGAATAGAAGTGGCAAAACTGGGCATCCTCGTCTTTTCTTGGTCTTAGAGTAAAAGTGCTGAGGCCTGTGTGTCTGTGTCCCCCAGATTCACATGTTGAAGCCCTAACTCCCAATGCCATGATGTTAGGAGCTGGGGCCTTCAGGGGATGATTAGGTCCAGATGAGATCATGGGAGTGGAGCCCCCATGGTGGGATTAGCGCCCTCATAAAAAGAAGAAGAGACGCAGATAGCTCTCTCTGCTGCACACGCCAAGGAAGGCCGGGTGAGCGCACGAGCAGGAAGATGGCCCTCACCAGGAGCCCACCATGCGGGCACCCTGATCTCGGACCTCCAAGCTCAGAGCTGTGAGGAATAAATGTTTGTTTTTTAAGGCACCCAGTCTATGATGATTTGTTATAGCAGCCTGAACTGACCAAGACGAAAAGCTTTCTGTCTTTCACCACTGACTGTGATGTTAGCTGTGGGTTTTACTTACATGGCCTTTATTATATTAAGGCAATTTCTTTCTATTCCTACATTGTTGAGTGTTTTTATCACGAAAGGGTATTGAGTTTTGTCAAATGCTTTTTCTGCAACAATTGAGATGATCATGTGTTTTTTCTTTCATTTTGTTGATGTGGTGTATTACATTAACTGATTTTTGTATGTTGAACCATCCTTTCCCCAGGAATAAATCCCACTCGGTCGTGGCATATAATCCTTTTACTTTTTTTTTAAATTAAGGTTATGAAAGTTAACATCCTTGTGAAATTACAGTTGTACATCATTATTAGTCATGTTGTGGGTACACCACTTCACCCCTAGTACCCTCCCCCCACCCCCCTTCCCCCTGGCAACCACCGATCAGTTCTCTTTGTCCATATGTTAACTACCACCTATGAGTGGAGTCATACAGAGTTTGTCTTTCTCCGTCTGGCTTATTTCACTCAACATAATACCCTCAAGGTCTATCCATGTTGTTGTGAATGGGACGACTTTGTCCTTTTTTATGGCTGAGTAGTATTCCATTGTATATATATATATATATATATACACCATATCTTCTTTATCCAATCATCTGTTGCTGGACACTTAGGTTGGTTCCATGACTTGGCTATTGTGAATAATGCTGCGATGAACATAGGGGTGCATGGGACTTTTGGAATTGCTGATTTCAGGTTCTTAGGATAGATACCCAGTAGTGGGATGGCTGGGTCATAAGGTGTTTCTATTCTTAACTTTTTGAGGAATCTCCATACTATTTTCCATAGTGGCTGCACCAGTTTGCATTCCCACCAACAGTGTATGAGGGTTCCCTTTTCTCCACAGCCTCTCCAACATTTGTCACTCTTGGTTTTGGATATTTTTGCCATTCTAACAGGTGTAAGGTGATATCTTTGTGTAGTTTTGATTTGCATTTCCCTGATGATTAGTGATGATGAGCATCTTTTCATGTGTCTATTGGCCATCTATATATCTTCTTTGGAGAAATGTCTGTTCATGTCCCCTGCCCATTTTGTAATTGGGTTGTTTGATATTTTTATTGTTGAGTTGTGTGAGTTCTTTGTATATTATGGAGATTAACCCTTTGTCGGATAAATAACTTGTGAATATTTTTTCCCAATTAGTGGGCTATTTTTTTGTTTCAATCCTGTTTTCCCTTGCCTTGAAGAAGCTCTTTAGTCTGATGAAGTCCCATTTGTTTATTCTTTCTATTGTTTCCCTCACGTGAGGGGTTATGGTGTCTGAAAAGATTCTTTTGAAGCTGATGTCAAAGAGTGTACTGCTGATATTCTCTTCTAGAAGGCTTATTGTTTCAGGCCTAATCTTTACGTCTTTGATCCATTTTGAGTTTATTTTAGTGAATGGTGAAAAAGAATGGTTTATTTTCATTCTTTTACATGTGGCTGTCCAGTTTTCCCAGCACCATTTGTTGAAGAGACTTTCTTTCCTCCATTGTAGGCCCTCAGCTCCTTTGTCGAAGATTAGCTGTCCATAGATGTGTGGTTTTATTTCTGGGCTTTCAATTCTGTTCCATTGATCCATGCACCTGTTTTTGTACCAGTACCATGCTGTTCTGATTACTGTAGCTTTGTAGTATGTTTTGAAGTCAGGGATTGTGATGCCTCCCGTTTTGTTCTTTTTTCTCAGGATTGCTTTAGAAATTCGGGGTCTTTTCTTGCCCCATATGAATTTTAGGATTCTTTGTTCAATTTCTGTAAAGCATGACATTGGAATTCTGATTGGGATAGCATTGAATCTGTAGATTGCTTTAGGTAGTATGGACATTTTAACTATGTTTATTCTTCCAATCCATGTGCAGGGAATGTCTTTCTATCTATTTATGTCGTCGTCGATTTCTTTCAAGAAGGTCTTGTAGTTTTCGTTGTATAGATCTTTAACTTTCTTGGTTAAATTTATCCCAAGGTATTTTATTCTTTTTATTGCGATCATGAGTGGGATTGAGTTCTTGAGATCTTTTTCTGTTAGTTCATTGTTAGCATATAGAAATGCTACTGATTGGGGCTGGCCCCGTGGCCGAGTGGTTAAGTTCGCGCACTCTGCAGCAGGCGGCCCAGTGTTTCGTTAGTTCGAATCCTGGGCGCGGACATGGCACTGCTCATCAGACCACGCTGAGGCAGCGTCCCACATGCCACAAATAAAAGAACCCACAATGAAGAATACACAACTATGTACCGGGGGGCTTTGGGGAGAAAAAGGAAAAAATAAAAAAAAAAAAAAGAAATGCTACTGATTTATGTATGTTGCTTTTATACCCTGCAACTTTGCTGTAGCTGTTGACTGTTTCTAATAGTTTTCCTATGGATTCTTTGGGGTTTTCTATATATAAGATCATGTCATCTGCAAACAGCGAGAGTTTTACTTCTTCATTGCCTATTTGGATTCCTTTTATTTCTTTTTCCTGCCGAATTGCTCTGGCCAAAATTTCCAGTACTATGTTGAATAAGAGTGGTGAAAGTGGGCACCCTTGTCTTGTTCCTGTTCTGAGAGGGATGGGTTTCAGTTTTTGTCCGTTGAGTATGATGTTGGCTGTGGGTTTGTCACATATGGCCTTTATTATGTTGAGGTACTTTCCTTCTATACCTATTTTATTGAGGGTTTTTATCATAAATGGATGTTGGATCTTGTTGAATGCTTTCTCTGCATCTATTGAGATGATCATGTGGTTTTTGTTTCTCATTTTGTTAATGTAGTGAATCACGTTGATTGACTTGCAGATGTTGAACCATCCCTGTGTACCTGGGATAAATCCCTCTTGATCATGGTGTATAATCTTTTTGATGTATTGCTGTATTCGGTTTGCGAAAATTTTGTTGAGGATTTTTGCATCTATGTTCATCAGTGATATTGGCCTGTAGTTTTCCTTCTTTGTGTTGTCCTTGTCAGGTTTGGGGATCAGGGTGATGTTGGCTTCGTAGACTGTGTTAGGGAGTGCTCCATCTTCCTCTTTTCTGGAATAGTTTGAGAAGGATAGGTATTAAATCTTCTTTGAATGTTTGGTAGAATTCTCCAGAGAAGCCGTCTGGTCCTGGACTCTTATTTTTGGGGAGGCTTTTGATTACTGTTTCTATTTATTTACTTGTGATTGGTCTATTCAGATTCTCTATTTCTTCCTGATTCAGTTTGGGTAGGTTGTATGAGCCTAGGAATTTATTCATTTCTTCTAGGTTGTTCAATTTGTTGGCATATAGTTTTTCATAGTATTCTCTTATGATCCTTTGTATTTCTTCGGTATCTGTTGTGATTTCTCCTCTCTCGTTTCTAATTTTATTTATTTGAGACTTCTCTCTCTTTTTTTAGTGAGCCTGGCTAAGGATTTGTCGATTTTGTTAATTTTTTCGAAGAACCAACTCTTTGTTTCATTGATCCTTTCTACTGTCTTTTTTGTTTCAATATCATTTATTTCTGCTCTAATTTTTATTATTTCCCTCCTTCTCCTGACTTTGGGCTTTGTTTGTTCTTCTTTTTCTAATTCCGTTAGGTGTCATTTGAGGTTGTTTATGTAAGATTTTTCTTGCTTATTGAGGTGAGCCTGTATTGCAATGAATTTCCCTCTTAGGACTGCCTTTGCTGCATTGTGGTATATAATCCTTTTAATATGCTACTGAATTTTGCTTTCTGTACTTTGTTGAGAATTTTTGCATCAATATTCATAAGGGATATTTGTCTATAGTTTTCTTTTCTTGTAATGTTTTTGTCTGGCTTCAGGCTTCTGAGCTCTTGCCATTAACTCCCCAAACTCCAGAGCCTTCATTCATATGCTGTTCCCTAAAACGTGCATCATGGAGATGCCAACCTTTGAGCCAGCATTTATTTATTGCACTTTTGCTGGGGGCCCCAGCCCATACGGGCTTAAGAAACATGCTAAGAAGATATGGAGAGAATCTCAATTCAGTCCCTGGCTTTGAGATGCTTCAATCTAGATGTTTTCAAAGTTTGGCTCAGGGAAACCTGGGGATACGGGAGGTCAAAACTATTTGTATAGTGATATTGAAATATATTCTCCCTTCACTTTGCTGGCATTTGCACTGATGGAAGAAAAACAATGGTGAGTAAAACTGGCCCCCTTAGGACAAATCAAAGTCAGTGACACCAAACTGTATGAGGATTCCACTGCCACTTGCTGGGGACTTAGGGGGGCCTAAAGTGAGCATTTGGAAGTGGATGAATGGAAACAGCTCTGAGAAACAGAGTTTATGGAATTTGAGTTTAAAGGGTCAAAATAGTTGCTTACAGAAATGTGTGTAATTTTCATTCTCTTGTCATATTGCTTAAAAAGCAAAAAAGAGTTAGAGATTTACTTGGCTTAACAAGCTTCCTCTTTCATCAGTTGTTTTCTGGGGGATACAGGCTTAGTGTGACAGACAAGACCCACTCCTCTGGAGGAGTAAACCTCTCCCCGGCCTGCGTGTGTCTGTGGGTAGGCTGGGAGGGGATCAGACTGCTTGGAAGCCTGGGGCCTTGTCAAAGGAGAGCAGACATGATGACGGTGGCAGAGGACCTCGAAGCAGCTGAGGATACTAAGGCCCAGAAAATAAAAATAATCTGAGACGCAAGGCACCAAAGGCAAACTTGGCTTCACAGTAGCAGTATTCACAACAGCCAAAAGGTGGAAACAGCCCAATGTCCGTCAGTGGATGAATGGATAAACCAAATGCGGCATATCTGTACAATGCAACAGTTCTCACTCACGGGAAGAAATGAAGTACTGATACACGCTACAACATGGATAAACCTTGAAAACACTATGTTACTTGAAAGAAACCAGACACAAAAGGTCATGTGTTGTATGATTCTATTAACATGAAAGATCCAGATCAGGTAAATCCATAGAGACAGAAAGCAGGTCAGTGGTCACCAGGAGCTGGGGGTGGGGGAATGTGCTTGATGTCTTAATGGGTATGTGGTCTCCTTTGGGGACGATGAGACTGTTGGCACTAGATAGAGGTGATGGTTGCACAACCTTGCGAATGTACTAAATACCAATGAATCGTACACTTTAAAATGGTTTATTTTATACTATGTGAATTCTACTTCAATAAAACAAAAAACACTGAAATCAGGACAAGAAAAATTACGGGGACAAAGACAGACAATACGTAATGATAAAAGAGTGAATTCACCAACAAGATGTAATAATGTTGAGTGGGTATGCCCCAAACAACGGAGCTTCAGAATACACGAGGCAAAAACTAATAGAAATGCAAAAAGAAATTTACAAATCCTCAATTATAGTCAGAGATTTCGATCCCCCTGTGGTGTAAGTGGCTGACAATAAGCTTTTGATTGTTGTGGCATCCATTTCAAAGACATCCATCTTGAATAAACATATTGCCAGCTAAATGATTAGATAAAGAGCCAGACTGCCCCGCCTCGAAGCTCCCCCTTTAGAGACCCCTGAGTAACCTAGATCTGACCGCTTGAGTGACCCTGCTTTTTGCTTCCCACACTTTAATTCCCACTCTCATGATTTAAATTCACCCATAAAGAGTGAATTTAGGAAACGCTAGGCACCTCACTCTTGACCTCAATAAAGGCAGAAGCCTGGGTCCCACTCTCCCTCTCCCTTTACCTGCATTGCTGTGTGGCTCTGGGCATGCTGTGTACCCTGCAGGACCTGTGAGTAATAAACCTTGTTTTTTCAAAGTTCCCTGATGGTTGTTGCTGAAGCGTGTCTTAGAATCATAATGAGAACCACAAGGGCTGGTCCAGACACAACACTGGCCCTGGTGGCGGTGGTGGGGAATGTCTGGGGGGGCTCACCACAAGGAGTATGGGCCCAGGTGAGTGCCCCCAGGTGTTCCTAGCTGATAAGCATCACTATCAATAGGCTGAGATCAACACAAACAATCCCTCTCTCAATAATTACCAATTATACGGAGAACAGAACAAGTATACAGAAAATCTCTAAGGATATAGACAACTTGGACAACACTATCAATCAACTTGACATTCATAAAACACTTCACCCAATAACATAAAAGTACAAGCATACCTTGGAGACATTGTGGTTTGGTTCCAGACCACCGCAATAAAGTGCATATTGCAATAAAGTGAGTCACACAAATTTTTTGGTTTCCTGGTGCATATAAAAGTTATGTTTACATTATTCTCTAGTCTATTAAGTGTGCAATAACATTACATCTAAAAGAATATACATACCTTAATTAGAAAATGCTTTATTGCTAAAAAAATGCTAGCCGTCCTCTGACCTTCAGTGAGTCGTAATCTTTTTGCTGGTGGAGGGTCTTCCTTCAATGTTGATGGCAGCTGACTGGTCAGGGCGGTGGTTGCTGAAGGCTGGGGTGGCTGTGGCAATTTCTTAAAACAAGACAGCAATGCAGTTTGTCACATCGATTGACTCTTCCTTTCACGAATGAGTTCTCTGTGGCATGTGATGCTGTTCGATAGCATTTTACCCACCGTAGAGCTGCTTTCAAAATTGGAGTCAACCCTCTCAAACCCGGCTGCTGCTTTATCAACTGAGTTGATGTCATATTCTAAATCTGTGTTGTCCTTTCAACAGTCTTCACAGCTTCTTCACCAGGAGTAGATTCCATCTCAGGGAAGCCCTCTCTTGGCTCATCCATTGGAAGCAACTCCTCCTCCATTAAAGCTTTTTCATGAGATTGCAGCAATTCGCTCACATCTTCAGCCTCCACTTCTCATTCTAGTGCTCTTGCTATATTTCCACCACATCTGCGGTTACTTTCTCCACCAAAGTCTTGAACCCCTCAAAGTCATCCAGGAGGGTTGGAATCAACTTCTTCCCAACTCCTGTTAATGTTGATATTTTGACCTCTTCCCATGAATCAGAAATGTTCTGAATGGCATCTAGAATGGCGAATTCTTTCCAGAAGGTTTTCAATTTACTTTGCCCAGATTCATCAGAGGAATCATTATTTATGGCAGCTTTAGCCTTATGAAATATATTTCCTAAATAGATAAGACTTGACAATTGATATTACGCCTTGATCCATGGGCTGCAGAACGGATGTTGTGTTAGCAGGCATGAAAACAACATTAATCTCACTGTACATCTCCATCAGAGCTCTTCGGCGAACAGGTGAATTCTCAACGAGCAGTAATATTTTGAAAGAAATCTTTTCTTCTGAGCAGTAGGTCTCAACTCTGGGCTTAAAATATTCAGTGAACCATGTTATGAACAGATGTACTGTCATCCAGGCTATGTTGTTGCACTTATAGAGCATGAGCAGAGTAGATTTAGCATAATTCTTAAGGGCCCTCGGATTTTCAGAATGGTAAATGAGCATTGGCATTAACTTAAAGTCACCAGCCACATTAGCCCCTAACAAGAGAATGAGCCTGTCCTTTGAAGCTTTGAAGCCAAGTGTTGACTTCTCCTCTCTAGCGGTGACAGTCCGACATGGCAACTTCTTCCAATATAGGGCTGTTTCATCTACATTGAAAATCTGTTGTTTAGTGACGCCACCTTCATGAATTATCTGTGCCAGATCTCCTGGAGAACTTGCTGCAGCTTCTCCATCAGCACTTGCTGCTTCCCCTTGCACTTTCATGTTATGGAGACAGCTTCTTTCCTTAAACCTCATGAACCAACCTCTGCCAGCTTCAAACTTGTCTTCTGCAGCTTCCTCCCCTCTCTCAGCCTCCATAGAATTGAAGAGAGTCAGGGCCTTGCTCTGGATTAGGCTTTGGCTTAAGGGAATGTTGTGGCTGGTCGGACCTTCTATCCAGACCAATAAAACTTTCTCCATATCAGCAATAAGGCTGTTTCACTTTCTTATCATATGTGTGTTCATGGAAGTAGCTCGTTTAATTTCCTTCAAGAACTTTTCCTTTGCATTCACAACTTGGCTAACTGTTTGGCACAAGAGGCCTAGCTTTTGGTGTATCTTGGCTTTCAACATGCTTTCCTCACTAAGATTAATTATTCCTAGCTTTTGATTTAAAGTGAGAGATGTGCAACTCTTCCTTTCACTTGACCACCTAGAGGCCGCTTTAGGGTTATTAAAAGCAGGGTAGAGTCAGAGAAGCAGGCCACTAACGGGCTGAGGGCCTGGAGCCCTTACATTTATGGCTAAATTTAATGCCATCTCCTGGTGCCGCTCAACACCTTCTTCTGTTCCTGGAATCTTGGCACATCCCATAAATTTTGGTCCAACAAGAAAACAGAATGGGATTTTGGAAGATGGCAGCATAGCAGGATCCTGAGCTCCCCTGCCCCCATGGACACAACAAAACCACGACTACCTGTGGAACAATTTCCTCTGAGAGCATCTGGAAATGGGGTGAAAAAAACCTCCACAGCAAGGGACCACACAGAGAGGGGTGGCAGAAGCCAGAAACAACCCCACTAAGGAAAAAACCACACACTAGCCACAGCATTTCATGGCCTGAGCAATCTCCAAGGTATGAGCTTTTCCTGGAGGAGCAGGAATTTTGAGCTCCACACTGGGTGCCCCAGCCCTTAGATCCAGCACAAGAGATGAGCTCCCATAATGCTTGGCCGTCCTGGCTTTGACAACCTGTGGGGAACATGCTCAGGCCAACTATAAAACTTTAAGGGAAGAAAAACCCGCTCTTAAAGGGCCCACACACAGACTCACTCAACACAGAAACCAGCACAAAAACAGATAGAAAAGTGCATAGTCCATTGGTAAAAGAGACTCATTTACTAGGCTTGGAATGCATCCTGGAAAGGCAGGCGGCAGCTGGGCCCACCCCCTAGAGACTGAGACGTTGGAGGCAGCCACTATTGTGATGCAGTTTGGTCGTGCTGACATGGAGGCTGGCAGTACTACTGGAATCCTTCCTGTAGACTGATTGTGGGGGTCTATCTTGCCCGCCAGAGCACCCGAGGTGATCAAGCACAGCCATCTAGCAGGCAGCCTGCCCCAGGGACCAACGCTGCTCACCTGCAAGCCCACGGTGGCTGTGTGGCCCCGCAGCAGCCATGTGGCCCTATGGTGGCCTTGTGGGCCTGTGGCAGATTTGTACTGCTGGCCATCGCAAACAGCCATACAGGGCAGGGAAAGCCTGCCCCACCCTCTACCCACCAAAATAGAGACAATCAAGTACCACAAGGATCTGTGCCAGGGGGCCTGCAGCACTTGTGTGCCTCAGGGCCTAGTAACCAGCCACACTGGGGGCCTGACTCACTTACTAGCAAAACTGCAGTAGTTGTGCGCTACCAAACTTGCAGCAAGCTGTGCCCGGGGCTTTCCCTATCCAATAAAATGCCCGTAGCAACCACACATGGCCAAGCCTCACCATCAGTCAGCCTGGGGGCCAGCCTAGCCTACTCATGTACCTGCGGCAACAGCAGCCCCACCCAACAGAAGGACACACACAGCCCAGACAGAGGACACTCCTGGGACATTTGGCACAGGGGATGAGAAGGGAGCAAGCTGCTGGGCCCCATAATGCATCCCTTACATAGGTTGTGTTTCCAAGTTTGGGAGACATAGCTGATCTATCTAATGCATAGAAGTAGACAAAATGAGCAGACAAAGGAATATGTTCCAAATAAGGAAACAGGACAAACTCTCAGAAAAAGAACTAAATGAAACAGAGATAAACAATATACTGGATAAAGAGTAGAAACTAATAGTTATAAGGATGCTGACTGATCTGGGGAGAAGAATAGATGAACACAGTGAGAACTTAGACAAAGAATTAGAAAATATAAAAAGAACCAATCACAGCTGAAGAATACAATAATGGAAATGGAAAATTCACTAGAAGGAATTGACAGCAGAGTAGATGACAGAGAAGAATGGATCAGTGAGCTGGATGAAAGAGTAGAGGAAATCAGCCAAGCTGAATAGAAAAAAGAAAACAGAATTAAAAAGAATAAGGACAGTCTAAGGGACCTCTAGGACAACATCAAGAGCACTAACATCCACATTATAGATGTCCCAGAAGGTGAAGAGAGAGACAAAGGGCAGAGAATTTATTTGAAGAAATAATAGCTGAAAACTTCCCTAATCTGGGGAAGAAAACAGACATCTAGGCACAGGAAGCACAGAAAGTACCAAAAAAGAGGAACCCAAAGAGGCCCACACCAAGACACGTTATAATTAAAATATCAAGAATTCAAGATAAAGAGAGAATACTAAAATCTTTAAGAGAAAAACAGGTTACATACAAAGGAAACCCCGTAATGCTATCAACTGACTTTTCAGTAGAAACCTTACAGACTAGAAGGGAGTAGCATGATAAATTCAAAGTGCTGAAGGGAAAAAAACCTACAACTAACAATATTCTTCCCAGCAAGGTTATTATTCAGAATGGAAAGAGAGATAAAGAGCTTTTCAAACAAGCAAAAACTAAAGGAGTTCATCACCACTAAACCAGCCTTATAAGAAATGTTGAAGGGACTTATTTAAGTGGAAAGAAAAGACCAAAAATAGATATAAGAAAATCAAAGAAAAAATATCACTGATAAAGGCAAATATACAGGTAAGGTAGTGGGTCAACAACCTATAAAACTAGTATGAAGGTCAAAAGACAAAAGTACTAAACTCATCTTATCTATGATGAGAGGTGGAGAGATATACAAAAATAAAACAGGTAAAATACAATACCAAAAACATAAAACGTGGGGGGAGAGTAACAGTGTAGGGCTCTTAGTAAGAGGTCAAACTTAAGAGACTATCGATTTAATATAGGTTGCTATTTACGCAGGTTATCACATATGAACCCTGTGGTAACCACAAACCAAAAACCTATAAAAAATACACACACAAAAAGGAAAAAGGAGTCCGAACATAACACTAACGATAGCCATCAAACCACAAAAGAAGAGAACAATAGAAGAATAAAGGAACAGGGAAGAACTACAAAAACATCCAGAAAAAAAGTAACAAAATGACAATAAGTATATATTTATCAGTAGCTGCTTTAAGTGTAAATGAACTAAATGCTCCAATCAAAAGACACAGAGTGGCTGAATGGATAAAAGCACAAAAGCCGTTTATATGCTGCATACAAGAGACACACATCAGACCTAAAGACATTCACAAACTGGAAGTGAAGGGATGGAAAAAGATACTCCACGCAAATGGAAATGAAAAGAAAGCTGGGGTAGCAATACTTATAGCAGACAAAATAGACTTTAAAACAAAAACGGTAACGAGAGACAAAGAAGGCATTACATAATGATAAAGGGAATGATCCAATAAGAGGAGACAACACTTGAAAATATTTATGTGCCCAGCATAGGAGCACCTAAATACATAAAGCAAATATTAACAGATATAAAAGGAGAATTTAGGGACTGGCCCTGTGGCTGGATGGTTAAGTTTGTACACTTTGCTTTGGCAGCCCAGGGTTTCACCGGTTCAGATCCTGGGCATGGACCTAGCACCACTCATCAAGCCATACTGAGGCAGCATCTCATGTAGCAGTGCCAGAAGGACCTACAACTAGAATATACAACTAGGTACGGGGGTCTTTGGGGAGAAGAAGAAAAAAAAGGAGACATTGACAGTAACATAATAATAGTAGAGGACGTTAATACTCCACTTACATCAGTCGAGAGATCATCCAGACAGAGATCAATAAGGAAACATTGGCTGTAAATGACACATTAGACCAGATGGACTTAGTAGATATATACAGAACAGTCCACCCAAAAGCTGCAGAATGCACATTTGTTTTGAATGCACATGGAACATTCTCCAGGATAAATTGCATATTAGTTCACAAAACAAGTCTCAATAAACGTAAGATTGAAATAATACCAAGTATCTTTTCTAACCACAATGGTATAAAACTGGAAATCAACTACAAGAAGAAAACTAGAAAAGTCACAAATATGTGGAGATTAAGCAAAAGGTTACTGAATAACTATTGGGTCAATGAAAAAATCAAAGGAGAAAGCAAAAAATACCCGGAGACAAATGAAAATGAAAAGATGAAATACTAAAATGTATGGGATACGGCAAAAGTGGTACTAAGAGGACAATTTATAGCAATACAAGTCTACCTGAAGAAACAAGAAAAATCTCAAATAAACAATGTAACAAGACACCTAAAGGAACTAGAAAAAGAACAAATGAAGCCCAAAATCAGTAGAAGGAAGAAAATAATAAAAATCAGAGCAGAAATAAATGAAATAGAGACTAACAAGACAAGAGAAAAGATCAATGAAACTAAGAGCTGGCTCTTTGAAAAGGTAAATAAAATTGACAAACCTTTAGCTAGTATCACCAAGGAAAAAAAAGAGATGACTCAAATAAATAAAATCAGAAATGAAAGAGGAGAAATTACAACAGACACCATAGAAATACAAATGATTATAAGAGAATACTACAAAAAGCTATACACAGACAGATTGGATAATCTAGAAGAAATGGATAAATTCATAGAGTCATACAACCTTCCAAAACTGAATCAAGAAGAAGTAGAGAATCTGAATAGTCCAATCACTAGTAAGGAGATCAAAACAGTAATCAAAAATCTCCCAAAAAACAAAGTTCCGGGACCAGACAGCTTCCCTGGTGAATTCTACCAAACATTCAAAGAAGGTTTAATACCCACACTTCTCAAACTCTTCCAAAAAATTGAAGAGGAGGGGACGCTTCCTAACTCATTCTATGAGGCCAACATCACCCTGATACCAAAACCAGACAAGGACAACACAAAAAAAGAAAACTACAGCTCAATATCACTGATGAACACAGATGCAAAAACCACAACAAAATATTAGCGAACTGAATACAGCAATACATTAAAAGGATCATCCACTATGATAAAGTGGGATTTATTCCAGGGATGCAAGGATGGTACAACATCTGCAAATCAACCAACGTGATACACCACATTAACAGGATAAGAATAAAAATCACATGATCATCTCAATAGATGCAGAGAAAGCATTTGACAAGATACAGCATCCATTTATGACAAAAATTCTGAATAAAATGGGTATAGAAGGAAAGTACCTCAACATAACAAAGGCCATATATGACAAACCCACAACTAATATGATACTCAATGGCAAAAAACTGAAAGCTATCCCTCTAAGAACAGGAACCAGACAAGGATGACCACTTTTGCCACTTTTATTTAACATAATATTAGAAGTCCTAGCCAGAACAATCAGGCAAGAAAAAGAAATAAAAGCTATCCAGACTGGAAAGGAAGAAGTAAAAGCGTCACTATACACAGATGACATTGTTTTATATATAGAAAACCCTAAAGAATCCACCAAAAAAACTGTTAGAAATAATAAACACATACAGAAAAGTGGCATGGTACAAAATCAACATACAAAAATCAGTTGTGGTTCTATACACTAACAATGAACTAGCAGAAAGAGAAATCAAGAATACAATCCCATTTACAATTGAAACTAAAAGAATAAAATATCTAGCAATAAATTTAACTAAAGAAGTGAAAGATCTGTATACTGAAAACTATAAAACATTATTGAAAGAACTTGAGGAAGACACAAAGAAATGGAAAGATATTGCGTGCGCATGGATTGGAAGAATTAACATAGTTAAAATGTCTATACTTCCTAAAGCAATCTACAGATTCAATGCAATCCCTATGGAAGTCCCAACAACATTTTTTAATGGAAATAGAACAAAGAACCCTAAAATTTATATGGAATAACAAAAGTCTCCAAATAGTCCAAGCAATCCTGAGAAAAAAGAACAAAGCTGGAAGTATTACACTCCCTGACTTCAAAATGTACTACAAAGCTATAGTAACCAAGACAGCATGGTACTGGCACAAAAACAGACACACAGATCAATGGAACAGAATCGAGAACCCAGAAATAAACCCACACATCTCTGGACCGTTCCTTTGACAAAGGAAGCCAAGAACGTAATGGAGAAAGGAAAGTCTCTTCAATAAATGGTGTTGGGAAAACCGGACAACCACATGCAAAAGAATGAAAGTAGACCATTATCTTACACCATACACAAAAATTCACTCCAAATGGATTAAAGACTTGAAAGTATGACCTGAAACCATAAAATTCCTAGAACAAAACATAGGCAGTACTCTCTTCAACATAGGCCTTAGCAGTATCATTTTGAATATCACATCTCCTCAGGCAAGGGAAACAAAATAAAAAATAAACAAATGGGACTACATCAAACTAAAAAGCTTCCACACAGCAAAGGATACCATCAACAAAACAAAAAGACAACCTACCAGTTGGGAGAAGATATTGGCAAATCATACAGCCTATAAGGGGTTAATATCCAAAATATATAAAGATTTCATACAACGCAACAACAAAAAACAAACAACCCAATTTAAAAACGGGCAGAGCAACAGAACAGACATTTTTCCAAAGAAGGTATACAGATGCCCACAGGCATGTGAAAAGATGTTCAACATCACTAATTATTAGGGAAATGCAAATCAAAACTACAAGAAATCACCTTACGTCTGTCAAAATGTCTAATATTAAAAAGACAAGAAATGAGTATTGGAGAGGATGTGGAGAAAAGGGAACCCTCATACATTGCTGGTGGAAATGTAAATTGGTGCAGCCACTATGGAGAACAGTATGGAGATTCCTCAAAAAATTAAGACTAGAACTACTATATGATCCAGCTATACCACTTCTGGGTATTTATCCAAAGAACACATAAAGAACAATTTGAAAAGATATTTGCACCCCTATGTTCACTGTAGCATTAAGAAGTATCCACAATAGCCAAGACTTGGAAACAACCTAAGTGCCCATTAATGGATGAATGGATAAAGATGATACGATATATATATAAACAAAGGAATATTACTCAGCAACAAAAAGGATGACTCTTACCATTTTGAGAATGTGGATGGACCTTAAGGGCATTATGCTAAGCAAAATAAGTCAGACAGAGAAACCCAAATACTGTACCATTTTACTCATATGTGGAAGATAAAACAACTACAAACAAACACGTAGACACAAAGAATAGGTTGGAGGTTACCAGAGGGGAAGGGGGTGGGGGGAAAGGGATAAAAGGGCACATGTTTGCAGTGATGGATGGCAGACTTCAGGTGGTGAACATGATGTGGTCTTCACAGAAATTGAAATACAATGACGTACACTTGAAATTTATATAATATTATAAATCAATGTTACCTCAATAAAAAAATTAAAATAAATTAGCATTTGAACTGAAGTTTTCATGTATATCAAAGAAATAGAAAAAAACTAACACAGAAAAAAATAGTTATAAATCAATGTTATTTAGCACCCAATGTATAAACAGGTAGTTTGTGGCAATAACAACACGAAGGGGGGGTAGGCTAGAGCTATGTAGGAGCAGTGGTTGTGTATGCTAGTGAAGTCGGTATCAATTCAAAGTAGATTGTTATAAATTTGGGATATTAAATGTAATCTTCACTGTAATCACAAAGAAAACATCTAAAAATAGGCAAAAAAGGAAATCAGAAAGGAATCAAAATGGTTCACTACAAATAACCAACTAAGAACCAATAGAAGGCGGTAATGGAGGAGATGAAGGATAAAAAATGGATAAGATAGACTGGAAACAAGTAGCAAAATGGCAGAAGTCTTTCCTTATTAATAATTGCTTTATATGTAAATGGATTAAATTTTCCAATCAAAAGGCATATTGGCAGAATGGATTAAAAAATTCAAGCATGATCCAACCATATGCTGTCTGCAAGGGATTCACTTTAGGTCCAAAGACATAAATAGATTGAAATTCACTTGATGAATAAAGATATTCCGTGCAAATAGTAACCAGAAGAGAGCTATGGTCGCTATCCTAGCTTCAGGTAGAATAGACTTTTTAAGTCCAAAACTGATACAAGTGACAAAAATTGACATTGTATATTGAGCAATGGGTCAACGCATCAAGAAGCTAATACAATTATAAACATACACACACCCAGCAACAAAGCCAAAAGAAAAGAAACAAAATGTATGAAGAACTAAAGGGAGAAATAGACGGTTCTACAATAATAGTTGGAGACTTCAATACACTGTGTAAGTCCCAGAAGAAGATAGAGAGAAAGGGGCAGAAAGAATATTTGACGAAATAATGACTGAAAATGTGAATAATTGATAGAACATCTTGATAGGAGATCGGTACGGAGATAGAGAACTTGAACAACACTGTAAACCAACTAGACCTAACAGACATCTATAGAACACTCTGCCCAAGGGCAGCAGAATAAACATTCTTCTAAAAAGCATGTGGAATATTCTTCTGGGCATACTGTATATTAGGCTACAAAACAATTCTCAATAAATTTAAAAAGACTGAAAGCATACAAGGTGTTCTCTCTTATCACAATGGAATGAAGCTAGAAATCAATAACAGAAGAAAAATAGGAAAATTCACAGATATGTGGAAATTAAAATGCATTCTTAAACAACCAATGCTTAAAGAAATCACAAGTGAAATTAGAAAATACATGGAGATGAATAAAAAGGAAAATACAACATACTAAAACATGTTGTATACAGCAAAAACAGTGCTCAGAGGAAAATTTATAGCTGTAAACGCCTACATTTAAAAAGAAGAAAGATCTCAAATCAATAACCTAACTTTACAGCTTGAGACACTAGAAAAAGAAGGGAAAACTAAACCCAAACCTGGCAGAAGTGAGGAAATAATAAAGCGTAGAACAGATATAAATAAAACTGGGAACAGAAAAGCAAGAGAGAGAATCAATGAAACTAAAAGTTGGTTCTTGGGAAGATCAACATAACTGATAAAACTTGAGCTAGACTAAGAAAAAAAGAGAGACAATATAAATAACTAAAATTAGAAATGAATCTGGGGATATTACTGTTGATCTAACAGAAATCAAAAGGATTATAAGAGAATGCTATGAACAACTATGTGCCAACAAACTGGATAACCTACATGAGATGGGCAAATTCCTAGAAACACACAATTATCAAAACTGAATCATGAAGAAATCATAGAAAATCTGAATAGATCTGTAACTAGTAAGGAGATTGAATAAATAACCAAAACTCTCCCAACACAGAGAAGCCCAGGACCAGATGGCTTCTCTGGTGAATTCCATCAAACATTTAAGGGACAATTAATGCTAGTCCTTCTCAAACTCTTCCAAAATATAGAAGACAAGGGGACACTTCCTAACTTATTCTACAAGGCCAATGTTACCCTGATACCAAAACTAGATAAAGACATCACAGGAAAAGAAAATTACAAACCAATATCCCTGATGAATATAGATGCAAAAATCATATCAAAGTACTAGCAAACTGAATCCAACAGCGTATTAAAAGGATTATACACCACGAGCAGGTGGGTTTTATCCCAGGAATGCAAGGATGGTTCCATATCGAAAAAATCAGTGTAATTCAACACATTAATAGAATAAAAGAAAAAAACACATGATCATCTCAATTGACATAAAAAGCATTTGACAAAATCCAACACCCTTCCATGATTAAAAAAACACTCAGAAAACTACAAAGGAATTTCCTCAACATGATAAAGGCCATATAGAAAATAACCACAGCTAACATCATACTCCATGGTAAAAGTCTTAAAGATTTCCTCCTAAGATCAAGAACAAGACAAGGATGCTCATTTCACTACTGCCATGCAGTAATATACTGGAAGTTCTAGCCAGAGAAATTAGAGAAGAAAAAGAAGTGGAAGGTATCCAAATTAAACTGGAAGAAGTTAAACCATCTCTATTTGCAGATGACATAATACAACATATAGAAAACCCCACAGTATTCACAAGAAAGCTACTAGAGCTAATAAATGAATTCAGCAAAATTGAAGGGTACAAGATCAACACAGAAAAATGCATTGTGATTCTATACACTTGCAAAAGCAATCCAAAAAAGATATTAACAACACAATTCCATTTACAATAGCATAGGAATAAAGTTAAGCAAGAAGATGAAAAATTTCTACACTGAAAACTAAAAAACACTGTTGCAAGATATAAAAGACCTAAATAAGTGGAACGATCTGTTCAGGGACAGGGAGACGTAATATTGTCAAAATGTCAATACTACTCAAAGAGACCTACAATGCAATCTCCAACAAAATTCCAACAGCTTCTTTTTGCATAAATGGAAAAGCTGATCCTCAAATTCACAAGAAATTACAAGGGACTTTGTGTAGCCAAAAAAGTCTTGAAAAAGAAGGACAAAGTTGTAGGATTTGCACATTGATTTCAAAACTTATGACAAAGCTACAGTAATCAAACCAGTGTGGTGCTGGCATAAAGATAGACATATAGATCAATCAAATAAAACTGAGAGTCTAGAAATCAACCCATATATCACGGCCAATTGATATTTGACAAGGATGCCAAGACCATTCAATGGGGAAGGGCCAGTCTTAAATAAATGATGCTGGGACAGGTGCATTTCCACCTGGAAAAGAATGAAGTTGGATCTCTACCTCACAGTACACACAAAAATTAACTCAAAGTGGATCAATGACCTAAATATAAGAACTAAACCATAAAACTCCTAAAAGAAAACTTAGGTATGTATCTTCATGACCTTGGATTTGGCAATGGAGTTTTAGATATGACTCTAAAAGCATGAGCAACAAAAAAAGAAAAATAAAGAAAAATAGAGAAATTGAACTTCATCAAATTTAAAAACTTTTGTACATCAAAGGACATTAACAGAAGGAAGAGATACCCTACAGAATGGGAGAAAATATTTACAAATCACATAGCTGATAAGGGATTAATATCCAGAATGCATGAAAAACTAAAATTTAACCATAAAAAGATAACCTAATTTAAAAATGGGCAAAAGACCTGAATAGACATTTCTACAAAGAAAATATACAAATGTCTAATAAGCACATGAAAAGATATTCAATATCCTTATCATTAGGGAAGCAGTCAAAACCACAATACGATACCATCTACTAGGATGGCTATAATAAAAAAAATAAAGTGTTGACAAGAATGTGGAGCATTAGAAGCCTAACACATTGCTAGTGGGAATGTAAAATGGTACAGCCACTGCGGAAAATAGTTTGGCAATTTCTCAAAAAGCTAAAAATAGAATCACCATGTAATCCAGCACTTCCTCTCCCACCTATATACTCAAAAGAATTGTAAACAGGCACTTGAAGAGATACTTGTGTGCCAGCGTTCATTGCAGTAGTATTCACAATAGCTAAAAGGTGGACCCAACCCAAATGCCCATCAACAGATGAACGGATAAACAAAATGTGGTGTAACCATACAATGGAATATTATTTAGCCATAGAAAGGAGTGAAATTCTGATATATGCTACAACATGCATGAACCCTGAAAACATGCTAAGTGAAATAAGCTAGACACAAAGGGATAAATGTTATCGGATCCCACTTATCTGGAATATCTAGAATTGGCAAATTCATAGAGACAGGAAGTAGAATCAAGGTTCCCAGGGAGTTGGGGAGAGAAGGGAATGTGGAGTTACTGCTTGATGGCTACAGAGTTTCTATTTGGGATGATGACAGGGTTTTGGAAATAGTGTTGACGGTTGCACAACAGTGTGAACATAACTAATGTCTCTGGACCTGGCCTCTGGAACTGCTGTGGCCGTCTTGTGACCAGGCTGAGGGTGAAGCCACTACAAAGGCAGCAACAATGAATCAGTGAACTATGACTATGAAGTCAGTCCTCTCTTGGGATTTATAGCCACGTAAGATAATAAACTTCTTGGTTTTTTTAAAGGAAACACAAACAATGGAGACAATAAATAAAGAGCTCAAAAACTCCAACCTTTTAGTTGAGTTTAGAACAGAGAATTTTCGAAAAGACCTGAAAGATGAAAAATCTAGGTATTCAGACTCATTGAGCTTATGGCTAGCCTTACCAGAAAGATTGAGAAGATGGATGAAAACGCATTCCATTTCAAGGAGCTGTAACCAAAACAGCTTTCAAAATCGGTAGAAAGAAAGAACAGTAGACAAGACTAGAAGATGCTTTGGAGGACAATTCCCATCTTCAGGGAGCAGAAGGAGCCACAGGATGGAAAGGAAGAGTGAGGAGCACACTCAGGACCCAGAAAGAAAAGTGGGGAGCTGGGGAGCTGGGGCTGGATGTTACGGTGGAGGCCTCCTAGAAGACGAGCCAAGAGCAGGTTTAAAGAAATGAGTCTACGTGGCTGAGCTAAATACTTATTTGAAACCTGTTGGAAAAAGAAAAAAGAAACCAAAGGCACACTAAATTAACTGAAAAAGATAAAATAATGGATCACTCCAAGATCATATTAAAGATCTCCAAACTGAGAAATCCACACTGCAGTCAGAAAAGTCACTTAGAATGGGGAGGCAGAAACTTCACGTCCTTCCTGAGCTCATGGAGAAAAAGACGTGGATTTTCACCGAATAGCCAATCTCTCCAAAGCAGGGGTGCCCGTCCTCCCAGAGCGACTTTGGGGGAAGTCAGAAATCACACAAGTGATTCTGGTCAATGTGGGTTTTTCAGAAAGGGAGCTGTCCCCTGGGGATCCGGGAGGAAAGAGGCCTTCAATCTCAGAACTGAAGGATCAAATGGGGATTAATGCACCTTCCCACCGCTCATGCCCGGGCCATTACAGGGACCTGGGCGGACGGACGGGGCTTGAGAGGCTCCGGGAGGGCTCTTGTCACTCGAGTCCGTAGGAGGCTTCCTTGAAAGTGCTGTTCAGCTTCTACCCCGGGCTGGAGTGGGGAGGGCTGGCGGTGAACTTGCTAGAGTGACAGGAAGTCAGTCCAGCCCCTACAAGTCACAGGGGGCAGCAGGAGCCAGCTGGCTGACCCAAGGGACTTCCTGCCTGGGCTTGTTCGTCTGGGCAGGCATAGTCTCTCCTCCCCACCAGGTCCCCGGCCACCACTTTCCTACACTCTTCCTAGGCCTTTGACATGAGCTCAACTGGCACACCACGACAAGCAGGACAGTCCTGCTGTGGGTCCCCTTGGGGACAGGGGGGTAGGAAGGACTGCTGGGGTGGGTCCAGGTCCCCACACACACTGCACTGCCTGGGCACATCACTGCACTCTGCTAACCCTGGCCTCTTGGCGCCACTGGGATGAGAGGGCCGCTAAGAAGCGAAGGCACCAGGCCTGCAGGGTGACTGCCTGTGTCTGCTCTAGAGACAAGGAGGGCAGGGTGCTGGCCCTTGGGGTGGAGGGCAACCAGGACCCACATCTGGGGGCAGCTGGAGCGGCCGAGAGGTCTCAGCCACGGCCAACAGGTGGACAGGGCAGTCCGGAGGAGTGGGCTGCCAGACTCCAGGCCCGGCTCAGCGGTCAGCGGTCAGAGGGCCAGCCCAGGCCTCCGCCCCAATTGCAGCTACCTGTGGCTGAAAGGGTCCGTGTCCCTCCAGCAGAGGCTGCTCTGTCCAGGGAGGTGGGAGGTCCAGGACATGCTGAGAGGGCTCCAGGCTTTGTTCTTCTGCTGGGACCTGGAACAGAACTTGCAGCCTCTGGCTGGCCTCTTGGAGGTTGAAGCAGTAAGCCCTGGGGGTCTAGAGCTATGCCTGCTGCAGCTCCATGCGCCCTCCAACCCCAGGGTCAAACACACAGTGAGGTCCCCTGGTTGTGCCTGGCACATATGTGTTGGTGGCTCTGGCTGGCCTTTGCCCATCTCCTCCCATGGCCTCGGAACCTTTGCCCTCTCTTTGCCACTCTCAGTGGCCGCCCTGTGTCGACACACAAGGAAGGAGGTCAGGTAATGACAGAGCTTGGAGTGACGCAGCTAGAAGTCAGAGAATGCCAAGGGTGGCTGGAAGCCACCAAAGTTAGGACAGAGACAAGGAAAGACTTTCCCGATAGCCTTCAGGGGAAGCATGGCCCTCTTGACACAGCCTCCAGAAGTGTGAGAGGAGAAATCTCTGTTTTAAGTCACCCAGTTTGGGGTACTTTGTTCTGGCTGCTACAGGAAACTAACACACTTACGTCCCAGGTGAGCTGCCTCTGGCTTGTGCCTCCATTCCTTGGCCTGGCAGCCAAGGTTTGGGGGTGTGTCTGTTGGTGAGTCACCTAGGGAGGCAAGGTGAGGGCCCACACCAAGTTTCCTTCTCTCACTCCAGAACAGTGTGTTGATCGCCTGCTGGGCTCCGGGCAGAGCGGGGTATGGACATGAGCAAAGCACGGGCCAGCTGCTCTCCCGCCAGGGGACGGAGAGTGTGGGGAAGCCTGTGAGGGTCACGGCCTGGGTCACGGCCCATTCCACGGCCAGCCCACAAAGTGCAGGGGGCTCTGACACACGCGGACTGCCAGAGCAGCTGCAGCCTGAGGGCCAGTGTGACTGGAGGGGCTGCCCCGGGACTGAGTGGGGGTGCTTGGTGGGAGACTCACAGGGCAGTCCAACCCCACTCAGGGACGCGGGAGGCGGACTGGCTGCCTGTGTCTCAGGTCATCCTTGCTCACAGTGGTGACGACCTTGGTGATCTTACAAAGTGGACCCCCAAAGCTCAGAGAGGTCAGTGCCCTGTCCCAGGTCACGTGGCTCCTATGGGGCAGCCAGGTCCCCAGCCCCTGACCAGAGGTCTTTTTCCCAGAACCCCTTGTGTTTTGTGTTTGGCTCTAGGATGTGGAGATGACTTCTGAGAGCCATGTCTGTGGGATTTCTAAGTGTCAGATGAAGGAAGAGTCCCTGGAGATTCTGGGAAGGGTTTTCCTCCCTGATAAAAAGAGACACGCAGGGGAACTACTGCTTCTGTCTGCTGCCCATCACCTCATCCATACGTGACAGCTGCGGCTGTGTTGGGGGACCCTTGGGCAGATATCGGCAACAGTTGAGGATGGGAACGGCAGGAGAGAGGGTGGGAGGCCAGCCTTCCTTGATGCATTGTGACCTGCTCACCGGTCACTCTGCCTCTGTATTTCTGGCACTGTGCTTATTGCTTAAGTCACTATTAATTATCGCCCAGGCATCCTGACTGAGCTCTCCTCCTTTCTCCACAGTCCTGGGCCAGCGCATGCTGGGACACCTCTGTGTCTGCACCAGGCTGGCCCCAATCACGCTCAAGCACTGCCCCATACCCCCGACCCGGGGCAGCCCTCCCAAGGCCCTGCTGGCTTTAAGGGAGTTCCTCCCCGCTCCCCCAGCACCCATGTCATTGCGTTTGTATCACCTCCCATGCCTAGGAGGCCTGTGGGTGCCTGGGAATTTCTCAAGGGCCGTGGCCATGTCTCCTTTGTGGTGAGCGCGCCTGTATTGGAAAACCTCAGTTGAGTCCACCCGTGTCTTTCTTCCCTCTGAGTCTCCTTCACTCCTCACACAGGATACTTCATTCCTGACGCTCTGGTCACCAAATGTGTGGAGGCTTTTCCTCACACCAAGCAATTCTCTGTGACACCAGCTGGGTGTCCTACAATTCGACTCAATTCTGATACTACTATCCGGAGATAGCATCAGACCCCGCAAGCTAAGGGCTCAGCCCCACAAGACTGCGCCCCTCCCCACTTCAGACGCCAATCACAAATCACGTGTGCTTCTGACCAGCTGGCAGTAGATCAGAGGTTCCCACGACTCCCCTCCTTGGGTTTGGTTAATTTGCTAAAGAGGCTCACAGAACTCAGGGAAACACTTTCCCAGTTTACTAAATGGTGTGATCAAGGGTACGATGGACAGCCCGATGACGAGATGCATAGGGAGGTCTGGGAGGGTCCTGAGTGCAGGAGCTGCTGTCCCTGTGGAGCTGGGGTGCGTCACCCTCCTGGCGTGGATGTGTTCACCTGCCTGGAAGCTCTCTGACCCCTGTGCTATGGGGTTTTATGGAGGCTTCTTCACTTAGGCATGATCAATTATTAACTCTGTTTCCCACCTCTCCCCGCTCTCTGGAGAATGAGAGGTGGGCTGAAAATTCCAAGCTTCTCATCATGGCTTGGTCTTTCTGGTGACCAGCCCCCATCCAGGAGCCCACTCGGCATCACCTCATTAGAACAAGAGATGCTCCCAGTGCTCTTATCACTTAGGAATTTACAAGGGTTTTAGGAGCTCCTGCCAGGAACCGGGGTCAGAGAGCAATACACATATATTTTCTCTTATCTCACACCACCGCACTCGGTACACAGTAGGAGCTCAGGGAATGTGAGTTGAGCGAAGGTCAGGCTTGGTTTCCTGCCTTTGGGTCTTTTGTGCTTAGTGCATGCTATGGACAGAATTGTGTCCCCCCAAATTCATAATTGAAGCCCTACGTTCAATGTGACAGTTTTGGGAAATGAGGCCGTTGGGAGGTGATGAGGTTTAGATGAAGTCATGAGGGTGGGGCCCCCAGGATGTGATTAAGACCCTCGGAAGAAGAGACACCAGAGAGCTTGTGTCCTCTCTCCCTGCCATGTGAGGACACAGCAAGAAGGTGGTCGTCTGCAAGCCAGGAGGAGAGCTCTCACCAGAATCTGACCATGCCGGCACCCTAATCCTGGACTTTCAGCCTCCAGAACTGTGAGGAATAAATTTGTATTGTTGAAGTCCCCCAGTCTATGGGATTTTGTTACGGCAGCCTGAGCTGACTGAGACAGTATGTTTTTGGCACATGGCTGACTGTCACTTGACCTTGTGCTGCGGGGGCATGCTGTCCTCCTGAGGGAGAGGGCAGCACCTTCTCCCTTTCTGGGCCTTTCCCTCCCATGGACCCCTGGGGCTGGCCCAGGCCATCAGTGGATCGTTGGGTGGCCCATATGGCCTGCTTTGAAATGCCCCCTTCTCACCTGCCAAGGGTCCTCAAGCAGAGTCTCTGGGTTGGCAGGGCCTCGGGGACATCCCAGGCAAGACCCCACCTCCCCATCCATGACTTCTGCCTGAAGCCTCTTGGGAGGATGGTGGCCATCAGGGACTGTCCCAGACTGGATGTTCCGACCCTCTTTGGCCTCCTGAGGCGGGGACTTGGGGCTGGGTGGCTGTGGCCTGATCGCCCAGCTCTTGGAGGTGCACCTGCTGTTCTAGAGCCCCTGTGGGTCACAGCACGCACTTCTGCACTCGGGCAGAGTCTGGCCTGGTCCTCAGGGTCAGCCAGGAGACCAGGCTGCAGTGGCCCATGCAAGGGAACAAGAGCCAGTCAGGGGTCGAGGGTGGAGTGTGAGGCTAAGCAGAGCTGGAACCAAGAGAAGGGCAAGTCAGCCCTTGAGTAGAGAAAGGGCCTTCAGTGATGTTAAAAATATTTAACGACCAGGACAGCAGGGGTCCCTCCTCTGAAAACAGGGAATCCTGTCATTAAACATGCTGGATAGTGGGAGGTGGGGGCGGTGGCAGAGGGAGTGGCAGGGCAGCCTGGCAGGGTGGTCAGGGGCAGCCCTGACTGGATATCAGCACTGGCCTGCGGCCACTGCCACAGACTGGAGGGGGGCCCATTGTTCTCATTGGTGGCTGGTTCTCAGCGTGTGAGGGGACTGGCTTCCCGGAAAAGTCCCAGGCTGGTGGGAGAGTCTTTGAACCTCCCATACTACTCAGTGCCCTTGCTTAAAGCCTGGAAGGGCCAGGTCAGAGTGCCAGAGTGGCCACGAGAGATGAGACCTCAGCCATGCATGTTTCAGCTCTAGAGTTGCTCATGCTGACATGGGGACAGAGGAGGAGGGTCGTGGTGTGGAGAAGAGGAATGAGGGCTGGTGACACTTGTGGGGGTGGGGAGAGGCACCTGTCCAGGAGGGCAGGCCCCTGTGACAGGGCTGTGAGGGAACCAGCGAGGATGTGGGGTGGGACAAGAGATGTGATGGACCACGTGGCCCCAGACTCTGCATCAGAATGTTGCTCACGTTGTAGGAGGAAGCATGAGGCCCCCGGGTGTCTGGCTGTGGCTCAGGCCTGGGTGTGCGTGTGTGCATATGTCACATGGGGTGGGGGCAGAGGGGCCAAAGAGGGGAGCCAGAGAGCCTGGGGGAGGGGCCGTGCCACATAGGGTGGGGGCAGAGGCAGAGGGGCCAAGAGGGGAGCCAGAGAGCTCTGAGCTGCTGTGGTGGAGAGAGGTTTCAAAACCCACTTCCCCCTGCCCTGCCCCTCAGTAATCTGTTTAACAAACAGGATATCCTGAAAACACAGAGAGAAGGTGGCCTGTGAGCTCTCGGGGAGTGACTGTCCATCTCTACTTCCTCCTGGTGGTCAGGACCAACCACCCCAGCCAACACAGCTGCCCTTCTGATGGACTGTCAGGGGGGAACGGCGTTGCTGCCAGATGAAGAGGCTTAAGGCTAGGATGCAGGAGCTCCCTGGGCCCCTCCTAGCTCTAGCCGAAATTAAATGAAAGATGCCAGCAGGACCAGCAAAGGGCTCAGGCCCCCAGGAATGAAGGTGTGAGTGACCCACTGGGTTAAATAACCCAAGTAAGGGAGGTGCCAGCGGAGGGCAACGGGAACGTGGAGTCGCAGAGGAGAGAGGCCATCCCGCTATCTGTCGCAGAAGGGAGAGGACCTATTTTTCCTTCCTTTCTGTGTCATAGGGACTTTACTATATTTCACTCAATTGTAATTTGCCTTCCTCCCTCTTTCGCCCACTGACACAGGACAGCGGTCCTCAAAGTCCAAAGGGGTCCACGGGATCCATTTAACACTCTTAAAAATTGCTGAGGATCCCAGCAAGCCTTTGTTTATGTGAGTTATAGTAACACTTACCATGGTAGAAATTAAAGCCAATAACTTTAAAAAATATTTATTAATTCATTTAAAAACAATAAATCCATTACATATTAACTTTTTTTAAATGAAAAATAACCATATTTTCCAAAAGAAAAACAATTGGAAGTAGAAGAGTGGCCTTGCTTTTGCATTTTGCAAACCTCTGAATGTCTGGCTTCGTAGAAGGCAGCTGCTTTCCCACATCTGCTCCTGCGTTCAACCTGCTGCAGGCACGTAGTCTTGAGTCAAGAATGACAAGTGAATTGGCTTCTCCCGGAGGTGCAGGTGGGGAGGGAGGACCTCGCGGACGCCTGGGGCCCCTGGACCACACTTTGGGGGCACATTGTGGTGGTGAACTTTAATCCATACATTCCAAAACGTACAGAGTGAACCACGACAGAACGAGAGGAGGAAGAGACACCAAATATCCTCAATTAAGAGTCGGATGAAGTGGTCGATGAAGCAGCTTTGGATGATCTCCTCTCTCCTTTGGGAAGGGAGGAGCCACCCTGTGTTGCAAGGCCAGTTGTATTATGCTGGATGGAAGCAGTACTTCTGAAGTCTAAGTGTGGGAAGAAGAATGTACGTCAGATGGCCAAGGGACTTGGTGTAGTGACTTTGTCATTATCTTTGGTAACCCAGCATCCGAACACCCTTCCTTTGCGGGCAAATCCTCTACTGAGTGAGTTTTAGCAGAGTCCTACCTCCTCCTGCTAGAGCTAAGGGAGGCAGACAAAGTCTCCTCTCCTGTTCTGGAAGCCGCAGAAGGATGCATATTTGAGGTTTGCCCAGTCATATCCCCCCTTCTGGTACTCTAATCTTGAGCTCCTGGCAGAGACAGTTGAGGAATTACTCATGGCAGCAGGGGCAACACTGGTAGCATTTTCTATTTTGGTGGCAGTGTCACGTGGCCAGGGGTGGGGAACCAGCTGGAGCATCACACCAAATGGTCCCTGCGGTACGAACTTGCTTGAGTTTCTGGCAGCACAACTTCTCTTGACCCCTACGTGCCGGCTGAGCTTGACGTCAGCCTTCCCGTCAGTCTGCGAGCTCCCTGGATCCCCCAAGTTCCCTTTACTGAGCCAGGAATGTCACCTTCTCACGTTTGCTGGGAGGGTCGGCTTCTTCCCTCATCTAGCGTGCTGCCGAGGCCTATCTAGACCCTGCTTCTTCCTCCTGCCTGGCTGGTTTCCCTGTGCCCAGGCTTGGGCTCTCCTAGCATCCTGCAGAGCTGCCCAGAGAAGGCCTTGGAGGACGGCACTGTCACACAGCTGTCCCACGCGAAGCCTCCTTGGCCTCTCCTCAGTTTACAGATGCGTCTCAAGACACACTCTTCCCCATCTCACTCCAGACCCCCGGCCTCCCCCAACAGATTCCCTTCTAATTATTACTACAATATTAAACAATTAACTTTTAAAAATGATGGAATGTTTGTAAAGCAGAGGGGGAAAAATTCATGATCTACCACAAGTTTTGAGATTCCTTTCCAGGCTTTAAAACTACCTTGCAGCATGCGTGCAGACTGTGTCACTGTGCCTTGGCGGTGTACTGGCTCACCCCACTGAGGGTGGGCGTGGCCTTGTGTTTTGGCCAACAGAACAGGTACATTTCACATGTCACACGTGAGCAGGGGTTCTATTTGTGCTCGCAGCGTTTGGTTTGGCCTCTTGTGCTTCTGCCATGAGAAAGAAAGGGCCTCAGGGATTGCTATGCCTTCACCTGGGACCCAAAAGAGACTAAGGAACGCACTGTGGAGCAGACCTCGATCAGATCCACGGCCTGGAGTACAGTCACCGCAGCCAACCTGCAGACCCCAAAGCGCGAGTTTGTAATTGTAGGCCCCTGAGATTTTTGAGGTTGCTTTGCAGCAAAAACTAATACATCATCTTATAGAACAAACTAGTTACAGAATTTGACATGCGCTAAACACTGTGGACAGTCAGAGTTGCATGGCAATTAGGTAAATCCCAAGGCACAGCTGAGCTTATATTAACTTTTACAGACTAAACCACATTCTACAACCTGTCATTCCTGCTGTTTTTCCTTAATGGTCTTGGGGCAGGAAAGAGGTCTGACAGGGGATGACCTGTCTGGGTGAGAAAGCTTGTAATCACATTCAGACGCTGGCTCTCCAAATCCTTGGGGCAGAGGAGATAAGATGGGTTGGGTGACCGTGGAGAGCGACCCATCAGGTTAGGATTGTTCCAGGTGCCCACAGCCCCCTGGCCTGAAAATGTAGCCAGGAGAGGCTGGCGATCCCACTGCTGCCCTGAAACCCGCCCTTCAACCCCTCCAGCAGCCTGTGCCTCCACTCCTCATCTTCCTCAAGCGTAAGTCAATGTCTTTGAGATATTATTTGGGGGTGGAGGGGTGACTCAGGGCACCGGGCTCCTGAAAACCGAGGGGCCTCAAGTTCCCAGAGAAGGTCACCCTGAGGCCAGCAGCTTCCTTCCAGGCATTTTGCATACCCTGCTCTTGTTCCCTCCCCCAGGTAGGCTCTGTCCTGAGCACTTTTAATTGTCCACTGTGTGTATGCAGGCAGGGGCCACATTTGTGTTGCTCTCTAATGTACCGCACTTCCTAGCACCATGTCTGGCTCCGAGTAGGTCCTCAATAAATATCTGAGAGACTCAATGAATGAATCCTTCTTTGAGAAATAAATGTCACACCCACTGCTGCTCAGGGCTGCTTCCCACATGCTCACGGCTGGTGTAAACTGGCAGTGTGTGTGTGTGAATTTGGCTCGTCCTGGCTCTTTAAACTGAGCTGCAGCCCCCCTAGGCTTTCAGGTGCCCAAGGCTGGATTCTGCTGCTGGCACGCTCCCTCACCAAGGAAATTAAACTATTTACTTAATTCACATGGAGTCCAAGAGAGATCATTTCTACTAAGTTGCTAATAATAAAAATGGATTCCCTCCACTGTTCTCCCCAGTAATACCAATCTTCTTTTTCATTTTAACCTCCTTTTGAAAATATTTATTTGTTCTCAGGCAGAGGAACGTTCTTCTTCCAGGATCTGGTTTTTGTCCTCTCCAGTACCTAAAGAAACATTGTACTTATTTAGAAAATAACCTGAACTATTATTTCTCTGTTGCTGACACATCAAAAAGTTTGGACCTTAAAAGAATACCTGATCCTGTGGGCCATTTTTGGTTAAAGCCACTCTCTCGAACTTTCCAATGACAAGTAATATTTATATTATGGCCAACTAATGTTCTAAGATTCTTAGAAATGGACAACCACTTGTTGCTTATTTTGGTTGTTCCCGAAGAGACGGTTACCTGTGTGGGAAAAATTCAAGGTGCTAAATAACAGTGTCACTTTATGGCCTGGCACCACGCTGGAGCACGTCACCTGTTCCCAAAGGATGGTGGCTGCTGCTTCTAAGAGAGACCTTAAAACTGTGCTGACCGAGTCATTTAACACCTGAATGTTAAGATCCTTGAGATTTTCAATCCCTATATTCATGCCTAGTACTTTGGTATCATCCCACACCAGGTACATATTAAGGTTCGAAGCAATCTTTAAGGACATCTGCGGGAAACATACAGCTTCACATACAAACTTAAAAAAATACTTTAACATAATGCATTGTACTGCACAGAACTAGAATTCAACATAACATATCACATTGCTAAAATATTCACATAAATACCATGTATGCATGGAGTCACTGCATTAGAAAAACCCGTCTATTAGGCTATTAAAGACCAGTCTCAACAAAGCCCAAGGAAAAACTATTTTAACAGTAGGAACACTAAAAATAACAACTATGAGGTTTATAAACAAGTGGTGGGAAAGAGAATTCTTTACATTTGCTATTGATTATGTCACGACAGGCACAATCTGAAATACAATTTTAGGCTAGCAGTGTATAAAAATACTTTTTAAAACAATACTTTTGATATATATAGTGCTCCTTAAAAAACCTCCAGCTGTGTAGTTATCCCATTTGAAGACCTACTAAAACAAATTCAACTTCCTGCTCCCAGCTAGCTCCTTAAGCACCAACCTGGAAAGCAAGTTCTCTCACACATGTGCACGCACCACACATACACACAGCCATATATGAAAATAACCTACGGCTACAGCACATGCTGATGAGTTACCGATAGGCGTCAATTTCAAACGAGGCGTGAGATGATCCTGTTTAGAGCCTGTTTTTAGTTCTAGATTTGGGACGGACAAACAGAGGCAGAAGTAAGGTGGAGTGTGTGTGCGTGTGGTTTCTATTCCTCTTGTGGGCACTCTCTAGGAAATAAGTTTAATCTGGCATATCAATATTAAGCTTGGGAGGTGGGGGAACATATTTCCCAGGGCTCTGGGTTATAACTACCCTGGCCTTCTTTCCAAACATTGGAGCGATTTTAGGAACTTCTGGAACCGATGTTTCTTCGGCATCTTCACTATCTTCATGATGTAGATCATATGAAATGTTCCCATATTCTCTTAAAAATGGGAAAATTTCAAGCAGAAACTGACAGAAATCTTTGCGAATACCAAACCACCAATGGTTGCCCCCTTTTCGCCTAAATGTCGTGGCCATTAACGTTATTAATGAAAGCCAAAGGGGGACAAATATGGAGATATAAGAGAACGTATTGTGCCCATCCAATCTGTGAACCAGCAGAACCTCAAAAGTGAGCAAGGGCACGACAATCGTTATCCAGCTGATGGCCATGGTCACGTGTGTTCTTCGCTGTTCCGCAACCACATCCAGGGACCGCAAGAACAGGAGAGACCAGACGATGTAATAGAGGACGACCAGGCAAAGGAACGACATGAGGATCCACAGAGGCACGAACACCACTAGCCACGGCCAGTGGATAATCCTGTCCAGCCGCAGGGCGATGAAAATGAACTGCAGGATGTTGACAGAGCACAAGAGCTCCAGCTCCAGCGATCTATCGTGTCGGAAGCCCCATACGCAGGCGGCCACGGACACGGGGGATACGAAAAAGAGCGGCATGAAGACGAGCAGCCAGAAGTGGGTCCCCCTCTCCACCCTGTCGCAGACCAGGACTTCGAACATGAGCAGCAGCAGGTGAATGCCCACGGCGATCAACATAGCTTTGAACTCCACGCACGCCTCCCCCTCGGCGCGGTAGCGAGGGTTTCGGGCCCAAACGCCCGCGCCCACCGATGCACCGGCGATGACCAGGAGCTTCCACAGCCATATGGGGGCGAAGACAGCCCAGTAGCTCCACTGGATGATGCCGTCCAGGCGGAGGGGCAGCAGCACCGAGAAGAGCAGCAGGCAGGCGTAGATGAGAAACTTACTCGGGTTGAAGTCCTGGAACAGGCCCCTGGGGTTCATGGCGAGGCTGCTGCCCGCGCGCCCGGGCCTGCTGCTCGGCCCTACTCGGCGATCGCCGCGTCTCCGCCGCCTCCCGCGCCTGGCCTGCGGCCTATGTCGGCTCTCGCTGGGCAGCGGCCGAGGGCGGCCCGGAGGAGGGTCCGACCGCGGCGCCAAAAGCCGGAACACGTGAGTGCGTGGTCACGTGGCCCGGTAGGACGCGCGGTGGGCGTGGCGTGCGCGCCCGCGCTCTCCCAGCGGCCCGCGGGCCCGGGCGGTGCGATGACCGAGGGCCCGGCGCTGCCTTGGCCCCGCCGCCCGCCTTCACTCCGTACCCATCTGAAAGGCAGCTCCTGCTTGAGGCGCCGGGAGCGACGGCGCGGGCGACTCCGGCCCGGGGCCCGGCGCGCTGCTGACTTCCTGGCCGGCCCGTTGGAAGCGAGCGGGCCACGACCTCGGCGAACGCTTCCTGGCGGCGGCGGCGGGGGCAGGGAGGCGGGAGTGAGCTCACATCCTCCTGGCCGGCCCAGGGGCGGGGCCTCGCTGGGGCGGGGCCAGGGGCCCAGGAGGGAGGCTGGGCTGGGGGCGTGGCCGAGGGCGGGGCCCAGGAGGCGCGCGGGGCCGGGGCGGGTGGGGGCGGGACCCAGGGGGAGGGCGGGGTCGGGGCGGTCCGCCGCGGTTGCTCCACCCTCGCCGGCAACCGACCCAGGGGCTCTGGCTCCCGAGGTGACTGCAGCGCCGTGAGCGCGGTGGGAGGACGGCGTGGGCACGAGCGAAGGCGGGGCCAGGCGAATGTGGGAGTTTGCGAGCGAGGGAGTGGGTGCCGGTACTCTGATGTATGGGGTGAAGTGGGGGCTTTGCCTGGAACACATGGCTTCCAGGGCTAGACTCCGCCTGGTGGAGCGACGGCCACTTCTCAGGCTCTGAGGCCGCGGCGGCGGTCTTACACCTGCCCCTTTCATCCCAAAAGTGGCGGGCGGGTGCTGGGGAGGGTGGTTGACCCCGCAGAGCCCCTAGGCAAAGCCCCGGGGAGCAGGTGCTTCCTGCCCCGGCTCACCCGGCAGGTTAGGCGCAGAATGGACACCCAGATTGAGGGCTCTAGACTTTAAACCCCTAATCCTCATTTTGAATGCCTCAGTCTGATTCTCACAGGACAATGTTGGGAAAAGGGCACTGGACCAGAGTTAAAGAAATTGGGGTTCTAGTCCAGGCCCTGCCCTACCACCCACCAGCTGAGAAAGCTGGGTCAATTCACCCTCTTCTGTCTTTGCCTCAGCTTCCTGGGCTAAGTTGGGGGCCGGCCTGAGTGGTCTCCGAGGGCCAGCAGGTCAGCAGGGCCCCTCTCTCGCCAGGGTGGCAGACCCTGGAAGACTCCTCCTTCTGTTCTCCACTCTTCTGCTCAGGAGAGCCCTGGTTGCTCAAGCTTCTTGCCTTTCAGCTCCCACCGGCCCTACACGGGACAGTCCCCTGCAGTGGGTATGGAGTACCGGCACTCAAACCCTGGGCTTTGGGAGGGGAGGCCCTCAGAGGAATGGGTCTGCTGTCAGGGTCTCCATGGGGTAACAGGGAAGGGCTTCTTTGGAGAGAAGTGAGGGCCCTGGTCCAGACCCAGGAGCTGGGTGTCCCCAGGTCAGCATCAGCAGGATGTTCATGAGACGTGGGGTGGGGTGGACAGTCCCAGCCCTCAAAGATCTCCCTAGGACTTTACCGGCTTCCACCTCAGCGAGGGGCAATTGGGTGGTCCTGGGAGAGGGACTCCCAGCTGAGTGAGCCCTGCCGCTACCCAGGGCTCAACCCTGAACCCTCATCTTGCAGGATGTGCCTTCAGGGCCCCTTGGGTCTCCCCCTGGGGAGTCACTGTGGGGGAATGTCAGCTAAGGGCGGCTCCAGCCTTTCTCCCTCAACCCCTTTCCGTCATTCACCGTTGCTCTAATCTTTCCTTTCAAGAGGGAATTTCTCAGCTAAGACAAAATTGAAAATTCAAAAGCGCTGTATCAGTCTGACTGTGAAGTGGGCTGATAAAAGCCCATAGGATTGTTTTGAGGATTAGATGACTCAATACCTGGAAAGCACTTTGTATTTAAAGAAATGGGAGCTATTAATATTACCACACTGGGGAGAGGAAAGGGTGAGGTGGGGAGGGGCCTGCCTGCAGCTCTGCAGGGAGGCAGGAGCAGAGAGTCGGAAATCCTCCCCAGTCTCCTCCCTGAGGCCACATGACCTCAGGGCCTCTGCTGCCAGCTTTGCAGAGCGTGTTTTCCCAGCTCTAGAGCTCCTCATTTAAGACAAGCGCCTGGTTCTCCTCATCCAGGAAGGGGGTCTTGAGGTGCCTTGTGGCCCTGCTGCCCCACTGCTGCGGGAGGTCAGAGCCTGCTTCCAGGTTTGTGCTAGAGCCACTGTCTGCCGTCCCCTCAGCTGGCTTTCCCGGGCCTGCAGGCTGGACCCCCAGTCTGTACCTCGGACACCCTCCTCTGCTGTTTTCTCTGATGGGGTCTGTCTCTCAGGGACCTGCTCATGTCTTTACATTTACCTTGAAAGCTAACATGGACTGTGTGCTGTGTGCCAGGTGTGATGACTGAGCTGCCCATGAGGCTGGTACACAAAGTGTAAATTCATTCATTTACGGAGGGCGTGTGGTGGTGTGGGTGCTCTCGCCCACCAGGGCAGGCCTGCCTCTCCCGAGTCATGGTGCGTAGGGTCCTGAGATGTCCCAACTGCTTAGCATCCTCATTCCTAACTCCCCTTTCTGACCTGGGAGCCCTCCTGAGCTCTCCCTGGCCCACCTGCTGGCCAAGTCCCTTGTCCCTTTCCTGGGGTCTCCTGCCCATCTGCTGACCTCCCCGTGAATGTGCTGTGCGTGGCCTCTGCGTTCCATGGCCCTACTCTTCTCTCCTCAGAGGTGGCCCACACACCCTGACCCTCGTTCCTTCCTGGATGGCCAAAACCCAAGACAGGGCTTCAGACCCTGGGAAACCTTCTTGACCCCCCGGTGGACTGATGACCCTTCTCTGACCTTCCCCAGCATCAGGGGCTTTGTTCCTATCACGGGACTCATGTCACTGGGTTGAGTCTGGCCATCTTTCTCCCCATGAGATTTGTGTTCCAGACACCCAGCCAGTGCTTATGTCATAGCAAGTGCTTGAGAAATGTCGCTCGAGTGGATGAGTGAGTTAATTTGACTCTACTCATGAGTGTGACACTCTTGTCCAGATCCACTGGTTCCCTTCCTTCCTCATTCCGCTGAGCAATGTGGAACCAGCGCTAGACTCAGTCCTCTCATGGCCAGCATCCCAGGCCCTGTGCTGTCCGCTCCCCAGCCAGGTGGTCTGTTTTCAGATAGCTCACGTATCAGTTCCTAGTTTCCAATAGCTGGTGTAACAAATTGCCACAAACTTAGCCACTTAGGACAATGCCCCTTTATGATCTCCCAGTTTCTCTAACTCAGGGTCTGGGCGTAGGGTGGCTTGGCTGGTGCTCTGCTTGGGTCTCAGGTCAAGGTCAAGGTGTTGGCCGGGCTGCGTTCCCTCCGGAGGCTCCGGTGCTGAGTCTGCTTCCAAGTTTGTTGGCAGAATTTAGTTGCATGCTTGTAGGACTCAGGCTCCCATTTCCTTGCTAGCTGTCAGGTGGATGTCATTCTCAGCCACCTGCATCTCCTGGCTTGTCGCCTCCTTCAGAGCCACCAACGGTAGGTCGAGTCCTTCTCAGGCTGTTGAATTTCTCCGAGACTCGACGCTTTGCTGCATCTCTCTTCTGCCTTCTCTGTTTTTAAGAGCTCATGTGATTACATTGGGCCCAGCCAGATAATCCAGGATCATCTCTATTTTAAGGGCAGCCTATTAGTAACCTTAATGCCATCTGCAAAGTCCCTTCACAGCAGTACCTTGATTAGTGTTTGATTGAATAACCAGGGTGGACGGGTGGGAATGCTGGACATCTTTAGAATCCTGCACAGTACCAGCTGTCAGGCCCAGCGCAGCTCCTCCTACTCTAAGCAAGGGGAGAGCCTGACCGTGAGGGGCCAGTGCTCTGGGAGAGCTGGGTTTCCAAAGAGAGCCCTTGCCCCAGTGCCCTCTATACACAGACCAGGGGGACAGCACTGGGATCCCCTTGCTGAATGTCCTGAGTAGGTCTTGGGGCAGGGGGATGACCTGTACAGAAAGCCCAGGGGATATTTTCCCTTTAGGACCCATTTATGGATTTGCTCACATCAGCTTCTTCATGAGGAAGCCACAGCTCCTGGCCCTTTGCATCAGCCTCAGCACCCACCACTACCCCTGGGCCCCCAGTCCCTAAGCGTAGCAGGCGCTCACCTCTTCCTGCAATAGCCTCCTCCCCACTCTCCGTGCTTCCCCCGCTGCCCACACACACTCGTCAGTGTGGTAGTGTGCCCATGGACTCTGGAACCCCAAGGCCAGGGTGTGAATCCTGGCACTGCTGTCTCCAAGCTCTGTGACCTTGGCAAGTGACCGAGCGCCAGCCCCCATCTGTGAAATGGAGATAACCTCAGAAAATTGTGAGGGTACAATGAAACAGTGTACAAAAACCCGGACTATGCTCAATTATCCCATCCCATTGGTGGCTGTTGTTACTGCCTTGGCCACAGATGAGGTGTCCCTTCGTCTGTGGGCCTGTCCTCGCTGCCGTGTGGTCGGCCCAGGGCTTACCCCACAGGAGATGGGGATCCTGTGTTTGCTCATCTGACTGTCCCAGGGCACTGTGACTCTGCCAAGGGCAGGGCCGCATCTACTCTGGATCCACAGTTTCCAGCACAGGCCTCTACATAATAAGCGGATCCAGGAAAGCACAGGCGGGCAGGAAGCCTGGAGCTGATGTGGCATCTTTTCCCCGTGCTGAACAGTGGAGCAAGGTCAGCCCCGTGAGACAGGGCAGCCTGTCTAAAGCCAGTCTGTCTCGGGTTTGCAGGGAGGTGTTCCTGGGCCTGAGTGAGGACCTCCGGGAGCCCACCAGCTCCTCAGGCTGCACTGTGTCATCTGAAGCTGACTTTCAGGGGCTGTGGTGGCAAAGGCACTAACCTCATGTCACAGATGGGGAGACTGGATAGAATGAGGCCCAACACCCTGGCCATGGTTCTCTGCTAAACGGGAGGCTACAGACTTTCTACTGAGCCCTCCTGTTGGTCCAGCTGGTATCCTGGCCCTGTTTATGGGCTCAGTCCGGTGAGAATGACCCCTCCTTGAAGAGCCAGACTCTGGTTGGGACCCCTTGAGACTTAGCAGCTTTTCCTTAACTCATGTATTCATTTAACAAATATGTTCCAAGCATCTGCCTTGTGACCTAGGCCCTGTTCTGACATAGGATGCCACAGTGAACAGTTTCTACAACTTCTCCCATGCTGGACCTGTCTCAGTTCAGTTGTCACCTCCTCCAAGAAGTCCTCCTTGACCACCCCACTTGAAGTCATCCCCGACCCTACTTATGTCACCCTGTTTTATTTCTCCTATTTCTTATATGGTCGCTAAATACATGCTCGCTTTAGGAAAATCTGTAAAACGCAGAGTCATTTTTAAAAAAGCCCTTTCCACCTATAGACAGTCACTGTTAACATTTTAGTGTATTCCCTTCCAGTTGGTCATCTCTGCAAAGACATGTTGTTGCCCACATGCCATTTTATTCTGCTTGTTTGCTTAGCATTAATTCTGAGGCTTGCTTATTTTCACATTTGGACATCTCAAGCTTGCACATAAGATTGCTGGTGTTTCACAGGTGCCGTCAGCCTGTGCTGAAATTCAGCTCTTCCAAAGGGGAGTCTTACTTGCTTCCGACAGTCACCTGGGGGCACTGCCCACTTGAGAGGATTGTACAGTAAACTTAAATTCAGTTACACATTTGCTTGAGGTGTTTTCAGACCATGTCTGTAGTGCACATTCAGACTCCATCCTGTATGAGGACGGGCTCGGGCTCCTTCGTGTTCGCAGGGACGGTTTTCTTCCCCCCCTGCACCCGGGGCCAAGGCTGACACACAATTTCTGCCTGACGGGGCTGTTATCATTCCCCCTACATGGAGGGAATAGCCCTTGGGGTCCCAGCTTTACTTAGATGCCTCTTGTTAGACAACCCATCCCGGGTATTTTTTCTTCCTTTGTGGTTCTTGAAATAGTGGCGTGTCTTATAATCAGTAGTGTCTTAAATGTGATGAAGTTCTAGAAATACAAACATTTCTCAGATTAACACGAACACGTTGCGAGTGTCTTTTTAATGGCTGCACGATATTACTCACAGGGTTGTCTGACGCTTCACTCACCCCTTCCGTGGCTGTCTTGGGATTATTGCTGCTCTTTGCTGAGATAAGCAGCACTGTGGTCTTTCTTAGTACGCACAGCTTCCTTCTCTTTCAGATGCTTTCTTTAGGTTAATTCCCAGAATCACATTACCAGTTGAAGGAATGAAAATTCTGAAGACCCTTGATAATAAAGCCCGTGTTTTCAGAGGCTGATTTGTTTTCTTTCTTCTGTGTTTTTGTAGAAACAGTCAGTGCCACCACAAGTTGGCTACGAATCTGCCTTTAACTGGCAGAGCTGGTCGAGCGATTTCAGTCTGGAAAACTCCAAAAAAGTGGAGAATTAACGTTAACGAGGTAAAGAGGCTGAAACCACAAGTTTTCTCAGGTGTAGGGCTGCATAAAATTAAAAGTCAGTTAAAAACGGGCTGGTTTTGACGTGTGTGAGTGTGCACACGTGGGGTCAGTGGTTTATTCGGGGTTGATCACAATCACCTCAGAATGTTACGACCTGCTAAACTGAGGCATCCAAATATTATTAATTCAAACTATTCTTTTTGGGGGTATGGGCGGGAAGCTTCCTGAATTACAGAATATCGTTAAACGGGTTGTAGGCAATTCAAGCATCAATGGTTTGTGTTTAAGTCGGCGCTACTAAAATATTTTAAGCAGTTTGCACGTGTGAATTAAGCTTTCCACTCTTGTTTGCCCTCTTAATTTACTCAACAAAAGCTTTTTTTCTGTACAAAGGTAATCCTCAGTTCTGCTTGCACCTGGATTTGTGGTAAATTCAGAGACAGTGCGACCTGGATGATTGATGGTTTACTGGGGCAGAACAAGTTGTGAAATTTTCATCCTAATTTTCCTCTGGGTTGCCTTTCATTCTTTCATTGACTGGTACAAAGTAGGAAACACTAATAAACAAACAAATAAAGTAAATGTCTCTGAGTGTCCTTCAGAGCCACACCCTGGAGTTACCTTGTGAACAGTGTGCGGCTCTCGCCTTTAAGGGGCTGTCGGTTGAGCAGCACAGGAGACACACGGCACCACATGGTGACACAGGCCACAGGAGTGCGCACTCCCTGCATCAAAGCTTCAGTGGCTTCTCACTTCTCAGGACAAACTCCAAATGCCTCACCACGCCCTTCAAGGCCCAGGTTGACCGGCCCCTCTCTCTGGCCTCAGCTCATTGCTTCCTGGGCTCCTGTGGCCATGGCAGCTTCTTTCTGTTCTTCTAACCCCCAGACCCGTTGCCGCATCAATGGCGATCATCGATTTGGGTGTCTGGGCAGATGCTGGGCCCACACATGTGCGTCCAGCCATTCGCTCATCGGTCAGCTGTTGTAGGCAGATGTCTCCTGGGCCCCGGCCCTGAGGCCTGATTAGTCTGCCACACAAAGGGCACAAACAGGAAACACTGAACAACCCTGAAAGAGCCAGAGAGCAAACCAGAGGTCACTGGGCTGAAACCAATTAAAAGTCAACTAGAAAAAAGAAGCATTGAAAATAAGCTGTAGGGTGACAACTGGGCCAGCTGGGTGATCAGGGGAGGAGGCTGTGCTGTGGCTGTAACAGAACTCTGAACCAGACCAATGCTGAGAGGACCCCGGGTCTATTAGAGCATGAGCCCAAGAAGGGACCACCTGGCTTCAAATCCAGCTCTGTCATTTCACCAGCTGTGTGTCCTTGACCTAATGAGTCAGGCTCTCTGAAGCTAGGTTCTCATCTGTACAATGGGGATAGTGATGTCTGCTTCACAGGATGGAGGTGAGTAATAGAGCTGTAGGGCCTGGCACGTCTAGCAGGTGATCAACATATGGACATGCTCCTCTGCTCTCTCCCTCTCCCCCGTTCGGCTGCTGGAGAGGAGAATTCCCGGCAGGGAAGTGGGGTCCCTGTCTGATCGGTGTTGGAGTCAGGTGGGGTGTAACTAGAGGAGAACTTCAGTTATATAACTAAAGTAAACGACCAGGTGACTGGCATCTGATTCACTCTCCAGCCTGGGCCCAGTTCTGCCTTATAAGTTCGGGGGCCTGAAGGGTCAGGGGTCTCCAAATGCAGTCTGAATGCTGTACTGCTGGTTAAACCCAGGCAGATTCCGGGGCCTCAACCCAGACTTACCAAGTCAGAGGCCTGGGGCTGGGGCCTGGAATCCACATTTTTCTGAAGTTCCCCACATGATTCCAGCATGCAGCCAGGTTTCAGAACCATCAGCCAGGTGGCCCCTGAAAAGCCTTTTTAGCCCTCACAGTTTGTGTTTCTATCCCCAACCAATGCCCTGTGCCGCTGTGGGAGGTCGTATCAGTATGTCTGGTCCGGAGCTCATCTCTTGCTTTCATCAGAGATACGAGGTCTCTCCAGTGCTGACTCATGCGACGAAACCACAAGCTGGTACCACTAAGTCTAGAAATAAATCTCGGGCTGCCTCCGGGGCCCCACACCTGAGGTCGTCTGCAAGGAGAGGAAACAGCTAACCTCTGAGACCAGGATGCTTTCTCCCCACGTATCAGCTGAATCTAATCTGAAAATGCATCTCTGAGGCTGGGGATGCATTATAGGATTAAAACCTAGACAGAGCAGGCCCTTCCTTCTCACAGAGCAGCTTCCTGCCCAGGCGAGAATGTGGAACTCTGCGGGGCTCCTGCTGCTCTTACACTTTTCTCTCATAAGAACATAAAAATTATTTACCGTCGCTGGGTTTCTTTCCAAATTGCCCAAAACAGCTATAAACTTCCCGGCTTTATCTAGGGGGCCTTCGGGGCGGTGAATTACTGTTCACCTAATGAATTCCGATTGCAAGCCCAGCATGACTAGATTTCCCCCGTGAAGACAGGTAATTTGTTGAACTCCGAGTGCTTTTACAGAGCAGGGGGTTGAGGAAAGAGGTTTTATTTTACAGTTTCTAAGTGGGTGATTAAAAACTCCATAAAGATGGTTTACGGCCATCAGCACCACCACAACAGATGGATCAGCAAAAGGGGTCGTCATAAATCATATGGTGTGTGGGGAGCAGAGGTACAAAGAACACCTAGGATTTTTTTTTTTTAATTAACAAACAGAACACCTTTAGAAGTAAATAGAGGGCCCAGTTTTCCCCTTTGGGCCGAAAGGGGCTTCAAAAGGGGGAGACAAATCAGTTTTCACTGTTTAGTGGAATGATGACGATGGCAGTGATTGGGGGAGCAGAGCGACCCTTTACTTGGCCTGGTGTGTGGGGGGAGGGGTTTGCCCACCTTCCAGGGAGGAGACTGATGCTCAGAGAGGCCAAGCACCCACCCGACTCTGCAAGCCAGGGTTTGAACCCAGGTCCCTGTGCTCCCACCTCGTCCCTCCAGTGGCGCAGGGAATGAGACGGATTATGTCTCTGCTGATGCTCAGCTTGGACAACAACTAAGAAAACACCACAGGGTGTCTGCCACACGGCTGGTTAGAAGTTATTTTAAAAGAATTATTTCCTAAATTACCAATTTCTTTTTATTTAATTAATTTATTTTTTGAGGAAGATTAGCTCTGAGATAACATCTGCTGCCAATCCTCCTCTTTTTGCTGAGGAAGACTGGCCCTGAGCTAACATCCGTGCCTATCTTCCTCTACTTTATATGTGGGACACCTACCACAGCATGGCGTGTGAAGCGGTGCCATGTCCGCACCCGGGATCCGAACTGGTGAATCCTGGGACACCAAAGCGGAGTGTGCGCACTTAACCACTGCGCCACCAGGCAGGCCCCCCCAATTTCTAACTATTAAAAAATGTGTGTATTGCCCTTGAGTGAAAGGAGGTGAGGATCAGAACCCCCTTTCTGGTGTACCAATTTAGGCAGTGAGGGGAGTAAGATTGTGGCAAGGTGCTGGGAGAGCAGGCGGTGGCTGTGAGGCCCTGCTCCCCCCGTCACAGATCACTGCAATCAGGAGGCGCAGGTTGCACAAGGCCAGTGGCCAGGCCGACAGAGAGGTGAGGGGTAACCCCCTCCTAAGCAGCTGGCTTTTCTCCTTTTCTTGTGACCCTGGTCTGAGCACTGACATCATGTTTCTGTCATGGATAGCACAAAAACAACCAGCAGATTTTGCAGACTTCCCATGAGCAGGGTTCTGCAACGGCTGCTGTGTTGTCCAAATCTTTCAGTATAAACATCTGGATGTAATCACCCGTTCATTTCTTTCCTGCATCGCCCCACTTGGACATGGGGATCAAAGGAGACGTGGTGGAGAGAACAGGGGTGTTAGAGCCAGGTCGGGTCTGGCTCCCCGGGCACACGTCTGAAGTCTGGCTTCTAGGTGCACATATCAGGCATTAGGCTTCATGTCCTTCTCCCCAAAAGCAAATACCCTCAGCAGAGCTGGCAAGGGGCATAGTCTTAGGCACTGCTTCTTCCAGCTCCTTCGTACCTGGCTGTGCAGCCTCTGTTTTCTCGTCCTGCTCTCTGTCCGCTGGTGAGGCTGCTTCCTGGCCTGGCGCCCATGGGGGTGGATTCTGGCCTGTCTGCAGGGCAGAGTTGTAATTTAAAGCCTGGATTGTATGCGGGGCAGCCCTGCTCTGGATCCCACCTCTGCTGCTTCCTGGCTGTGAGATCTTGGGCAAACAGCTTGGCCACTGTACCTCTCTTTTCTCTTACTATACAATGGGGTGGTGCTAGAACCCACTGTGCTGGGGGACTGGCTGAGTGTGGGCTGGGGAAGCGCCAGACCAGTTCTCGCGTGGGAAGCCTTCCGAAACTTCTGTAACGGAGAGGCAGCTGCTCTCCTGTCTAGAGAAGGGCTATTATTACAGCAGTCTGCTGTCTTCAGTCTCATCCACTGCTTCCCTTCGACAGAGTGTGGGGAATGCTGCCTGCTGGCTGCTAGCCCTCCTCACCAGTCTCATCCCTTTCTCTCTGGGATTGGACAGAGGTCTTCTGGAAGCTGCATTCTAACCTCTGTCAAGATCAGCATTTTGTATGTAGCTTTGGAGAAGGGAGTATGATTTTGTTACCTCTTTGGTGGGAAAAGTTACTTCCTGGGGCTGGCCCCATGGCTGAGTGGTTAAGTTCGCGCGCTCCGCTGCAGGCGGCCCAATGCTTCGTTGGTTCGAATCCTGGGCGCGGACATGGCACTGCTCATTGAGCCACGCTGAGGCAGCGTCCCACATGCCACAACTAGAAGGGCTCACAACTAAACATACACAGCTATGTACCCGGGGGCTTTGGGGAGAAAAAGGAAAAATAAAATCCTAAAAAAAAAAAAAAAGTTACTTCCTGTTGGGGTCTGTGCTAAAGACTAACTCCCGTTGGGTGACAGAGGCACTTCCTGCCGCGGTCCACAGGGAGGAGGGACTGGGAGTCACACGTGGGACTGTCTACTGCTTCTCAGAGCCAGGATCCCATCTCTAGATGGAAATGAGAGGTGGAGGCAGTGATCGGGGTGCAGTGTCTCCAGCCCCTAAGACTGGATTTGAGCTTTTATTTTGTCCCAGTCCCTCGTTTGGACATGGCTGGATTCCTTGCTTAAGATAAATAATGTTGAACACTACGTGGCACATACTGTGAGCCAGGCACTGTCGCAGGCCGTGAAGTGGCTACTATCATTGTCCACATGTTTGCACAGGAAGACCACGAGGCTCAGAATGGTTAGTGACTTGCTCAAGCTCAGACATCTGGAAAGCAGCAGAGCCGGGGTGCACAGCTGGTCTGATTCCGGAGTCCAGCTTTGAACCATCAGTACAGGACCTCCCACCACCAGCTGAGGAGAAAGGACCATTTACTGAACACGTTCTATGCTTCAAGCATGATGTCAGAATACATAACTAAAATCCCTGATCGACTCCTTTCTCCCGAGGAAGATCAGAGAGGGAGGGATGGAGAAGGGGGGCAGCAAGCAGCTTTGCCCTCCTCTGTCTGCTTCTGTCAGGCTGGAGCCGATGAGACAAGGAGCTGTTGGGGCCAGGCTGGGCCCAACCATCGCAGGGGGAGGGCAGAGGCTGCAGAGCCCCAGGCAGCCCCAGGATCTCCAGCTCAGGTGCAGTAACCAGAACACATCCGCTCATTAGGGGCCACCAGGGCAGCTGGCCGGGTGCCCGTCCCACAGGGTCTCCCTGGGCTCGGAAACCCGCCAGCCCGGGCATCTCGGGCGCAGCCCGCAGAGCTGCTTTCCCAGGCTCATTGCACGGGCAGGTGCAGCCCAGGTGTCTGACAGCTTTGGCTTTAGGGTCATGGCCTCCACATCTAAGCCCTTGTGGGACACCCAGGAGTTCCAGCTCGGCAGTTTGGGTTGTAGAATCCAAAAACCAATTAATATGGGGCTTGGGGGGAAATGTGTCTGACCAGTGGTTTGGCCAAATCTTCAATCGCTTGTAAGACGGAAGAGCCAGGCTGTGTGCAGTGACTGTAGCGCAGGGCTGGCTGCTGCCCAGGGGGACGGGCCCCCCACAACACCTCTTCCTCCCTTAGCCGTGCCCTCCCTGGAGTGCAGTGGGGGTGTACCGGGGCACGGGGCTCCCCAGGGCCTTGTTTCCTTGAAGACTTCTGTGTCACTCTCTAGATTCAGGGGCGTGTGCCCCCGGCTGACTGTGGAGCTGGGGCCTTTTGCTGCAGCCAGTCCGGGAGCTGAGCTTTGGGAGCCAGAGCCGCGTGCAGATCCCAGAGAAAGAGGCAGACAGGCCCCACCTTTGGTTTGCCCCAGCACAAGCACGTGTGCACACAGCTACACACACACACACACACACACACACACTTCCCTGAGTGTGTGAGCCCAGCCGCAGAGAGACCAGAGCAGGGGCTGAGGGAAGCCGAGGTAAGGAGCACTCAGCACTGGAGGGCTCCCAGGAGGAGGAGAGGTGAGTTGTGGACGGGTGGTAACCGTGGGTTTGCATCCCAGAGCATCTCTGGAGCTGAGTTCTGGGGTCTCTCCCTCAGCCTCCTGGGAAGGGATCTCTATGTGGAGGTTGTCAGCAAGCATTACCATTCTCTAAAATGCTGCCCAGCCCTGTGCAGAAACTTCCCTGTTTCCCTGGCAGGCCGGGTGTCTTCCTGTCACTCCAGGCTTTCTGCTGCTGATGGAGTTTTCTAAGAATGTCCCGATTCCTCTGTTAAACAGCCCTGTTTAGCCTTGCCAATCACTTCTTGGGCTTTGCCACCTCTGGGCCTTCGTTTCTCTCAGCACCCCTCCTTGAATGCCCTCCTTTTCCTTGTCTCTCCCTTTCCTTTGTGTTTGCCAGAATCCTCTTCATTTTTCAAGCTCAGTTCAAGCGCCACCTCTCCTGGGACACATCTGGGTGCTTACTTCACTCTATTATGATGACTCTTTGCTCTGAAGTCCTCTGAAATCTGCTTTTCTTCTGAGGCCTCATTCTCCTTACCTGTAAAATGGGACAATACAGTGTTGTGGATTTGTTGTGAACATGATTTGAGATGACCTTCCTGAAAGTGGCCACACACAGTAGCTTCTCAATAAATGCTTCACTCCTTCCCTTCTCTACGCCAGGCATGGGGATACAGAGTGAGATGCAGTCCCCATCCTCTGGGGCAGAAGGAAGCCGGAGGGCACCTTACCTCTCGGGGAGCGGGTAGGGCGGCAGGGAAGGCCCTCTACTTGGTTGAGTTTGAAGGATGAGTAGAGAAAGAGTAGAGCACACGGAGGGAGGCAGTGGGGTGGGAGGAGGAGGGCGTGAAATGACTGGGGGAGCAGCAGGTGGAAGAGGCTGGTGCTGGGCTTCTGAGCAGCTGGAGGAGGCTGGCGACCTGGGCCTTGTGGGCAGGCTGAGAGCTGGACTTTATCCGGAGGCAGCAAAGTCACTGCAAGTGGTGAAGGGGCAACGCCGGGTCTTGATTCTGTGTGGAGTGGGCGGGGAGAGGCAGATCCCGGAGGGGAGGAGGTGGAGGAGGGTGCTGACCCTGGGGGTGCTGTGTGCAGGTGCCCTGACTGAGTTAGAGAGCTGGTCCAGGCCTCCCTGCCCCCTGCAGCCTCATGGAGCCCTTTGGGAGTAAAAGGTGGAAAATTCTGACTCGCTCTTTGGAGTTGTCTTGAACTCGGCCCCACTAAGGAAGATGGCTGGGTCCCCCCCCAGAACTCCCAGCTTTCCTTTCCCCGTGTGGTCCTGCTTCCTCGCATTCGTGGTTGTAATCAAGTTCTAGGCTGAACACCTCGCTCGTCCTCGACTGGGCGTTTCTCCTTCACGGACTTTGCTCTTCCGTTCGGGTTCCCGCTGCTCCCTCAGCTGAGTTCCAGGTGAGCAGAGCATGTGGAGGGTTTGAACACCAGCAGCATGGGGTCTGGGAGGAGGGCAGGGTGGGCAAAGACGGCCTCAGACTCCTCTAGGCTCCTATCCCTGCGCCCCACAGGGTGTGTTGTATCCCAATACCCGGCACAAACCTGGCAGCTGGTTTGGGGTCAAGAAGTAATCGTTAAATGAATGCTGTCGAATGCCAGAATCTTTGTGTCTCCCAGTCCGAGTGTATCGCGGGTGCCTCATACCTGTCTCTCCAGTCCCCATAGTCCTGATGCCCAGGGATGGGGGCAGGGGCAGCAGCAACAAGCAGGGGAGGAGGCGACCATCTCAGCCTCACTGAAGTTTATCTGCCCCTCGGTGCATTCTAGGAGGTCACGTGCTAGTGAGAGCCTGGGCCAGGTGACCTGTGCCTGTGTATGCAGCGGGGTGGGGGGGGGGGCATGCGGCACATGGGAGAGGCATTGCCTCCATTACAAGTCTCTCAAATGTGCTGACCTCTTTCTGGAAATCGTTCCCTTTTCTTATCAATGGGCTTGGCAGCCGTTGGGGAATTTCTGGAGGGAGGCAGGATCCTGGACGGAAACCACCATGGCCCGGTTGTTTCCCTGGAAGCCCAAACACAAAGGAAGGGTGGAGTGGAGGGGGCAGCAGAGGGGGCTGTTTTTTCCCTTAAGAACAAGCCAGCTCATGTCAGAAGAAGGCAGGCTGTTATCCTTTGATCTCATGTTTTGCTCCTGCCACTGATGGTCTAAATGTGTGTGGGATTTCAGCAGCTGGGGGGTGGGGATGGAAGGAGGAGAGTTTCTGTATTAAACAGTGCCAATCAGGTGGATGTTATCCCCCTGCAGCAGTAAGTGGGGCCCAGATTGCCCTGAAAAGCCACAGGGTGACTCTGTGCTTCAGGTGTTGTCATGCTGATGTGGTATAAGAAGTTCAGAGAGGTGAAAGGTTTGCCTGAGGTCACACAGCATGTATTGATGGAGCTGTGATTTGAACCCAGGTCTCTGTAGCTCCAAAACCATGTTAAAGCATCCCCCTCAATGGGAGGAACAGCAGGTCATACAGAGGCCTGCCATCCCCAGTCTTGTCCTAGGTCATTCCAGATCTTCCTCCATCAGAGCTTGCCATCTTCAGGTCCCAGCCTCTCTGGTCGTGCCTTCTCTTGTGCGTGCTGCTGAGTCAGTGGGAGGTCGGCTTCCAGGCACCATGGGTGAGTGTTGGGGACCTTTGGAGATGGCTCCCTCACGGTGAGATTTCAGGCTGCCACCTACTCTGCTCTTGGGTGAGACAATGAGAGCTGAGCTCCAGGGAAAGAGGGAAGGCCTCTCTGCTGGGAACTAGGAGCGGGCGTAAAGTCAGAGCAGAAAGCTGGAAAGGAATCAGCAGCCGCAGGACCCAGACTCCATCAGTCACAGGGCTGTGTTTGTCCTTGGCCCTGTCAGAGCTCACAGGGCATGTCAGCTGTGATACACCAGCAGAGAAATCCACAGGAGCTGTGATTAGCCAGTGGTGAGGACCCCGTGTTATGTGCCTACTCTCCCCCCCACTCCCTGAGCCTGTCCCAGAGGGTGGACTAATGTGGCCCTAGCTGTATATAATCCCCGAGAGCCACAAGACCCGAGGTCCTGCCCGCCCCCCCCCCCCCCCCCCCCCAGGGAGAGAAGCAGCCCTTGTTTGCCTCCCAGGGAGCCAGAGGACCAGCGGAGAAAGCCCAGGACAGGATCCAGTTCACAGGATGAACATCCACATAGTGCCTGCTGAGAGCAGGGTCCAGAAACAGAGGGCACAATCCCCCACATCCGTCAGGGTGGCTACTGTCAGAGAACAGAAAATAAGTGTGTGGAGGTTGTGGAGAATGTTGCTGGGAATGTAAAATGGTGCAGCCTTTATGGGAAACAGTATGGAACTTCCTCAAAAAATTAAAAATAGAACTACTATATGATCCAGCAGTTCCATCCTGGGCATATACCCAAAAGCTTTGAAAGCAGAGGCTCAAAGAGATATTTGCACACCCATGTTCACAGCAGCATTATTCACAACAGCCAAAAGGTGGAAACAACCCAAGTGTCCATCGACTGAGGAATGGATAAGCAAAACGTGGCATATACACACAATGGAATATTATTCAGCCTTAAAAAAGAAGGAAATCCTGACACTTGCTACAGTGTGGATGAGCCTTGAGGACGTTATGCTAAGTGAGATGAGCCAGTCACAAGTGGACAAATACTGCATGATTCCGTTTATATGAGGCATCTGAGCAGTCAAATTCACTGAGACAGAAAGGAGATCGGTGGCTGCCAGGAGCTGGGGGACAGGGGATGGGAGTCAGTGTTTAACGGGTATGGAGTTTCAATTTTGCAGGATGAAAAGAGTTCTGGAGATGGAATGTGGTTGCATGACAGTGTGAATGTATCTAATGCCTCTGAACTGTACACTTAAAAGTGGTTGAGATGGTGAATTTTATATTATGTATATTTTACCACAGGTAAAAATAATAAAAAAATAAAATACAGGAAACAGACGCGGACCAAGGGTCTCCTACAGGCCAAGGGTGGCACCAGGCTCTTTGTGCTGTATTATTTATTTATTTATTTTGTGAGGAAGATTGTCCCTGAGCTAACATCTCTGCCAATCTTCCTCTATTTTGTATGTGGGATGCTGCCACAGCATGGCCTGATGAGTGGTGCCTGGGTCTATGCCCAGGATCTGAACTTACAAACCCAGGCCACTGAAGTGGAGCATGTGAACCTAACCACTATGCCACCGGGCTGGCCCCTGCATTTTGTTATTTAATGCCCCCCATCAACCTCCATGAGATGGCTCCCTCCTTGCAAACAAGGAAACTGAGGCTTAGAGGTGTGACACGTCTTGCTCAAGGCTCCCCAGCTAGGACATGGCAGGCCAGGATTTAATCATTTTTATGTTCTGGGTGAGAGGGGGTTTCACTGCGTCATTCTGGACTGTAGCATTGGGCACTCAGTCTGCTGGGGTCTTAGGATTTCAGCTGGGGGCCCTCATACACACAAGACAACAGAAGAATACAGAGAGCTGTGTGACTGGTTGTGAAAATGTATGGACAGATCAGAGAGGCCTGAGTCATCGAGAGGCCTTCTTAGAGGAGGAGCTGGCGTTGGATAAAGCTGGTGGCCATGGCTGATCCACCACTGTCACCCTAGCCCCTAACAGGTGCTCCTTCCTTATACCCTGAGGGAATGAATGGGTCCAGGCTGGTAGGCTTCCTTAGGAGAGGGGCTGCAGGGAGCGGTGGCGAAGGAGCGGGGCTGTGAGGTCCAGAGGAGCTGGGCTTGGAGGGGCACTCCCTCCGTCCCCCTCCCTGAGGGGTAGCGCTGCCACATACCACCCACTTGAGTCCCCCAGCTGTTCTCGTTGGGGGCATGCGTGCATGCCTTGGGAGGAGCTCCTCTGTCCGGGAGCCAGTTCTTGGGCCTGCCACTCAGCCGTCCCCTCTCAGCAAGCCTGCTGGGGGATCTGACGATGTCAGAGGGTGGGAGCCACTGAAGTTTGCCCACCCAGAGATCCCTGGGCTTGGGTAGGGTCATCAGATTTTGCAAATAAAAATACAAGAAGTCCAGTTAAATTTGAATTTCAGGTCAACAATGAACAATTTGTAGTATGGTGTATCCACCATATTGCATCTGTATTTGATGTGGCAATCCTAGCCCTGGGGCTTTGCCCACTGAGAGGTGGGCAGATGGATGGATGCTCTTGGTGTTCCAGGTCAGGGACCTGCTGGCCTCAGGCAAAGCCAGGCCTGCCACAGACTTTGGTCATCAAGGCCCAGGCCCAGCCCATCACAGCTTTTCTGAGACACCCAAGGCAGCCTTGGGTTGAGCCAGGGTAAGCTGACCAGACAGACAACAGGGGATCTAATTACCAGGTGTGAGTAAGATGGGCTGCTTGCCTGACATTGCTCTGTGTGCCCTATAGAGCCTCCCCTGTTGACAGTGGGAGACTGGCACTGTCAACATGTTGGGATCTGCATCCCAGATTTGGCATCTTGTTCTCTGTGTGCACCTTCCCCATCTCCTACTGGGGGAGACCCTCCTCCAGCCCCCCGGCAGACAGCTCTCTGGATGCCCGGCCCCTTCTCCTATGTCCACTACTTCACACCTACCTCACCAGGGCATCCCCAGTTTGTGAATGACATTCCCTTGTCCTTGAGCCTCCTAGTCACAATCCTCCAACTGTTCCCTTGTTCATCTACCCATCCATCCATCCACCCATCCATCCATCCATCCACCCATCCATCCACCCATCCATCCACCCATCCATCCATCCACCCATCCACCCATCCACCCATCCATCCATCCACCCATCCATCCATCCACTCATCCATCCACTCATCCATCCATCCACCCATCCACCCATCCACCCATCCACCCACCCACCCATCCATCCATCCACCCATCCACCCATCCATCCATCCATCCATCCATCCATCCATCCACTCATCCACCCATCCACCCACCCATCCATCCATCCATCCATCCGTCCATCCGTCCATCCACCCATCCATCCATCCACCCATCCATCCATCCATCCATCCATCCACCCACTCATCCATCCATCCATCCACCCATCCACACATCCACCCACCCACCCACCCACCCATCCATCCATCCACCCACCCATCCATCCATCCATCCATCCATCCATCTATCCATCTACCCATCCACCCACTCATCCATCCATCCATCCATCCATCCATCCATCCACCCATCCACCCATCCACCCATCCACCCATCCATCTATCTATCCACCCACTCGTCCATCCATCCATCTATCCATCCATCCATCCACCCACTCATCCATCCATCCATCCACCCATCCACCCATCCACCCATCCATCCATCCATCCATCCACCCACCCACCCACCCATCCATCCATCCATCCACCCACCCACCCATCCATCCATCCATCCATCCATCCATCCATCTATCCATCTACCCATCCACCCACTCATCCATCCATCCATTAACAAGTATTTGTTGGGGTTTATTATGGGTCATACATTGTAGCAGGTACTTTGATGTATAACATCTCAGTTGCTAGGAGGGATTAAAGGAATTCATTTTTAAGTGTGAGTGGCTGAAAACAGCCATCAAATGTAGCTTCTGGTTCCCCAAAGGACCTGATCTCCTGTGTTTCAGCATCAGGTGATCTGGGGAGAGATTCTCTAGCCTCGACATTTAGACACCAGCCACTCTTCCAAGGAAGTTCCTGGAGATGGCTTCAGGCTGCGATGAGCTGGGGGGCAAGAACAGTGAGGGGCCAGGAGTCCCAAGGGATCTCCATCTTGTCAGGTGCCCACCCCAGGAGGGGTGAGAGTGCAGGATCTCAGAGGTGCTCTTCCCTGACAGCTGGTGCCAGGCACAGCTCCTGCCCATAGCAGGCGCTCAGTGTAGACTTGAGACTTACTCACTGTACAGAGAAAACCGAGGCCCAGAGATGGGTGGTAACTTGTCCAAGGTCACACAGCTTTGCAGCCATGGGTGGAAAGGCAGCAGAAACAGGGATAAAGAGCCTGAATTTTGTTGTGAGGCCCACGTGGGCTGCCTCCCACTCTGACTGACCTATCTGTAAAGGGGAAATCACCCCTCCCTCTAGACTCTGCAGCAATGAAGGATGCCGAAACAATGTTGTAAAGTGCTTGCACAGGACCTGGCATGGTGTCAGCCTGAACTGCAGAGGGGGGTGGACCCCCGTCTCAGCTGAGAGGCTCCCCACGGCCTCACCTGGCCCGAACATGTCCCTGGGGCCTCCTGAGCCCTGGGCCTCTCCTCATACCTGTCTGAGGGCCAGGCAGGGAGGAGCAGGCCTGGGGGAGCAGAGAGCAGGAATGGACCACTGGCCACTGGCCTATCCATTGGGCTGCGCCCTGCGTCTGCTCCTGCACAACTACCTGGAGAGAAAATTGCTTCCTACCATTCACAGCCCTGCGTGTCAAGCTGGATTTGTCACCTGCACAGGTTGTGCAAGTAGGCTTTGTATGCAGCCCCATGCCTGAGTGTGACCTTGGCCACCCTGTCCTCTGGAGCTTTCCTGGTGGCAGCCCAGCCTCCATGGGCACCTGCAGAGGATGCTGCTTTCCCACCCCAGATGCCACAAGGACCTCACTGCTCCTTTGTTTTTGCTCCTGTCTGCCAAATGTCTTCTCGGCCATTCTAAAGAATTAACACTCTCAGAAAAATGTATTCCAGGAAAGGGAATTGTGCCCCGGCCCCTCTGGAGATGTGCATTTTAATGTTTTGGTGGTCTTGCTTCAGGAAGAGGACCTAGGGCCTGGGTGTGTGACTCTGCAGATAGCAGTTTTGCTTTCTTTCCAAAGCAGGGGTCTCCTGGCTCAGGGCTTCCTTATCCCCCAGGGGCCACCCAGCATTCCTGAGACCTCCGACCCTTTGGCCTTGCCTGCTCTCTGGAGCAGATGCAGAGAAGAGATGGACTGGCCATAAAAAAACACCACATTTTAAAAAATGTTGCTGATAAAAAAAATCACCAGGGAGGGATTTGGCAGGTGTGGGTGGGAAGGGCAGAGTGAGAGAGGCTGCGCAGGGGTCAGCTGAGGGACCAGCTCCCATCGTGGGTGGTGCTGCCCCTCCCTACCTGCTGGGGCAGAGGTGAAGGTGGGAGGGGCGTGGGCTTGAGAGATGGGCAGAGAGAGGAGTGAGAAGGGCTGAGCTGAAATGTAGTCCCAGCCTCTCTCCCTGGGGAGCTGGAATCAGTCTCAAGTGCCAGGCAGGCAGGCCGTGAATAGAGTCTGGGAGCCCTGGACCACAGTGGGAGGCCATCGGAATGCTCTGGCTGCACAAGGCCAAGGGCAGAGCAAGTCAAGGCTGAGCTCTAGGCCTGGGTTTGACTCTGGGCTCTCCTCCTTAGTCCTCTGTGACCTGTTGGCCCCTGAGGCCCTGGGTCCTTCTCTATAAAGTGAGGAATAGCAGCTCTGAGGGACTGCTGTGAGGGCTCACGCGAGAGCAAAGGGCAAGTGTCCGACAGTGCCAGGCACTGAAGGCAGCAGGCCTTCAGCCAATACTCTTTCTTTCCTTATCCCTCTTCCCAACTCAAGTTTTTGTGTCCTCTTTGTCTCTGCCTTGCCACCCAGAACTGCTGACTCTACGGATCAGGACGACACCTGGGCTGGGGACTGGATCTGGATGGGTGAGACGCAAGTGTAGATGCGGTTCCCAAGGGAAGGGCGGGTGGCTGGGACTGGACCCTTAGGAGCTCCAGTGTCTGAGGGGCGACGGAGTCACCAAGGAGGCTGAGGAGGCGTTCTGTAGTGGAGGCCAGGCGTGGCTGCATTCGTGGTGGAGGCAGCGTCCAGGGAAGACCTTGCAGAGAGGTCAGGAGGACACGCTGGCTGGGGAGGGAGTGGGGGCTGACAGGGTCTTTGCTTGCTGTCAGATGGGGCTGGCTTCCCAGGAGACTGTGGGTAATATTTCACGTTGGGGAGAGCTCCGCACGGAATCTAGACACTGGAATCTCATTTTATCTCACAGTCGAGTGCTTTGCAGCTGTCACCGTGCAGGGGCTTTATCTGGTTATCTGGAGGTCAGTACCAGGTCTGTGGCGGCTGTTGACCGTGCAGATTTTCGGAAGTACGCTGCACGCCGTTCCACAAAGCTGGAAGGGGAGACCATGAGCCGGCATGGAGCGGGGACTGGAGATAATGATGAGGACTTATTACTCAGTGACAAGACAGACTGGATTTTATTTCTGGGAGATAACTCTTTGTAAGCTGTGATGGCAGAAAGATAAGTCCAGCGAATTCAATAATTTAAAATAGAAATGAATCATTTTTTTCGAATGTGTTTCTCAGGTAGATTAATTTCTTTTGGAAGAGGAAAGCTCATCTGCTAGCTACTTACTTGGGCCTCTTTCTTTCCAGCAGAGCAATTCCAGGACCGTCTGCTTAGTTCCGCCCGCGGGCTGGGACTGTAGTGCCCACACAGAAATATGGTAGTGGGGAAAGAGAAGCTCCCAATAAAACACATGGCAAAAGTGGTTTTCAAAACCCCACTAAGTCTTTTTCAGTGGCAATAACTAAATTGAGCACCATGGTCAAGATTCTGGATATGTTTGGGAGTAAGTAAACACCAGGGGCTTTTCTTGGTAGCTGCCAGCAGAAGGCTGCAAGGAAAAGAAGGCATGGGGCTGCCCAGGGTCTGGAGGAGGTTTCCAGCAATGTGTTACCCCACCTGGTGCCTTGAGTGAGAACTTGGGGGTTTGAACCTGCTCCTGAGGAGGGATAAATCACTCCATTCTAGTAGCAGGAATTCAAGATCTCTGCTCCCCACCCCCCATACTTCCCCTAGTGTAGGATTAGGTTTTCATCAACTGGATGATACAAATGCCCAGGAAGAAGTGGGTTCCCTCTGAGCTGTCATTAGTTGTTTATTCCTGCATGTGAATGAGCCTATGAGACCCGTTCCTGAGAACAGGATGAGAGGGCAGAAGGTGGACAGAGACCATTTGGGCACTGAGTGTGGGGAAACAGAATAGAAAGAGGACCAAAGCGCTGAAGATGAGCTCTATCTAGTTCTGCTGTTTACAAGAGATTCTTCCCATAACCTTCAGTGGGCAAGAATGGCTTTTTAAATTTTTCCATCTGTAGATCGGCAGCTCCTTTCTTTTCTAATCGAGGTGGTCACCAAGTATCAAACGCCCACAGGGATGTCGGAGCTCGTCAGACTCTTTCTAATAATACCCTCTATTTAGATAAACCTGCCAGCTCAGGGGATCGCGTCTCCAGGGCTGGCTGATGTTCGAGGAACTGGTCAGCCGTTTTCTCCACACCCACCCCCTTTCCTGCCTGGCTCTTGAGCACCCATCTCCCTGGGGTCACAGCACCTCTGGTGCTTTGCCTCTGCTTCCTCTGGGATCTGGCAGGAGGGCCGCTGGTTTAGTCACCAGCTCTCTTGTTCCCTTCCTCCTGTAGTCTCCCCAAATCTCCCGTCACCGAGGGCTGATTCCCCTCTCTAGCCTTGGCCCTGTGGACTCGTTTTCTCGGACTCCAGGGACGGTCTCCTGATCTCCACTCGCACATCTGCCCCTTGCAGCCCATTCTCCACACAACAGCCCGAGTGGTCTTTTTAAAACCTCAATCAAAGCATGTGGCCCTCTTGGCTCGAACCTTCTCAGTAGCTTCCCGTCACACTTGGAATAAATTCTGATCTCCTTATCATAACCTAGAAGCCCCCACATAGTCTGGTTCCCACCCCCATCTCCACCCTCCTGTGGCCGCGCTCTCCCCTCCTGCTCATAGCACTGTCCAGCCTCCCATCTGTTCTCAAGCATACCAAGCTTTTTTCTACCTTAGGAATTTGCGCATGCTTCTCCTCTGCCAGGAAGACTCTCCTCTCTTTCCCCTCACTGCCAGCTTTTTCCAAGATTGACTCCTTTTCATCCTGCAGGTCCTAGCTTAAATGCTACCTCCTAAGAGAGAACTTTTTTTTTTAACTAGAACTTTTTTTTTGTTGAGGAAGATCAGCCCTGAGCTAACATCCATCACCAATCCTCCTCTTTTTGCTGAGGAAGATTGGCCCTTAGCTAACATCCATGCCCATCTTCCTCCATTTTATATGTGAGATGCCTGCCACAGCATGGCTTGAGAAGCAGTGCATAAGTCCGCACCTGGGGTCCGAACTGGTGAACCCTGGCAGCCGAAGCGGAGTGTGTGAACTTAACCACTACGCCGCCACAGGGCCAGCTCCAAGAGAGACCTTTTTTGACCACTCCATCTCAAGTAATTTGTAATGACACAATTTGTAATTACTGAGTTGCTTGTTTGTTCCTTGGGTTATTTTCTATTCTCTTGTCCGAGTTGTTCACCACTGTGTCCCCAGCTTGGTGCACTTGGGCCGTGTAGCAGTCAGAGCAGGCTAAGCTAGGTGGCAGAGAAGAACAACTCCCAAATCTTAGCGCCTTCAATCCACAAAGGTTTGTTTCTCAGTCGTGCTAAATGTCATCGCAGGTTGACAGGGACTCTGTGCTCATTGTAGGGTCACAGGCTGAAGCAGCAGCCACACTCCCAAACATTCCAGTGACTGTCCCATAGAGACAAGAGCTCTGGAGGGTTTCGCATTAGCAAACAAGTTCTCCAGCCCAAGAATGATTCATGTGTCACTTGTGCTCACAAGTCTCTGGTTAGAACTAGTCATACAGCCTCACACAACCACAGGGAGCCAGGAAGTTCAATCCTACCCAGTGCTCAGGAGAGAGAAGTGGAAATATCTGTCAAACAGCACTACAGACTCACACAATACTCAGTACATACTTTTGAAGGGCAGAGTGTCTAGAATGTTCTTTCCACAGCTGCAGTGGGTTAGAGGGACCTTACAGAGTCCTGCTGGGGATTTTGTATTCCTGCTGCTTAAGCCCCTGGCTCTGCCGGGAGTCAGAATTCCCACAGGAGAAGCTCAGCAGACAAGAATATCCCCTGAGACCTAGTATGAGCAATCCCAGTGGCAGCCGTGGCCGCTGGCCTCCCACTGCTCTTCCCCTGGTGGGGCATGCTCCTGGGCTTGTGTCCTCGGTGAGGCAGCCCCTCCTAAAGGGTCCTGCCATTCCCCTCTGCATCTGCCAGACTCACCTAGGGCCTGGCATGTCCAGGAGCTGAGTGGATGATCTTACTGGTGGAGTTCTCATAGAATCCCTCAGTGTACAGGGGCTGAGGTTTAGAGGCAGGCAGTGGGGGTTGGAGGCAGAGAATGAGTGTAGCATTTCTCAAAAAGCCCAGTGTATCCTGCGTAACATCCCGTTAACTAATACAAAGGAATGGCAGTTATACAGCCCAGGAAAGGTGAGAAAACCTCCTGTGCCTGCTGTGGGTCCTGGGGCTGTGCGGACAGGAAACCTGGTCTGTCCGTGACCCTGATCCTGTTCCCTGAACTACTCATTTCCCTTGGGTGGGCCGCTGCAGGCAGCTTTCCTGTCTAAACTTGCACTCATAAAACAGCATCACCAGAGCAGGCCCTTTCCACCAGGCTGCACACAGCACTGGTTGCACTATGGTGGTGTTGCACACTCCCAGATACAACAGGCCTTGAGAGGGCACGCTGTCCCTGGGTTGGTTATAGCACGCTTGAGTGTACATCTTGGTGTCTGGTGGCAATCACAGTTTAAGCTAACATTTGTTGAGAACTCATCAAGCTCCTAGTGCTGTACTGAGAGCTTTACAGGTAATCGCATTTAAATCTTGACACCTACAGTGTGGAGGTACTGCTCCCATTGGGCGCCTGGGGAAACTGAGGCCTACAGAGGCTAAGTGACTTTCTAATTAACTGCTAGTTGTACGGCAGAGCCCTCCTTTGAAGCCATGTTTCCTGATTCCAAACCTGTGCACTTAATCCTTACTCCATAGGAAAAAAGACACTCTCTTTATTCACTAGGATATTCTTCTGATTACATGTTTTTTGTTAAGCCAGTTACTTAAGACTAAAGTAAAGCTTCTGTGCTTTTTTGATACACCTGTTGGTGGAGGGCCTGGACCTGTTAGTTGCTAGACACAGCAATCTAATTAAGACACAAAGCCTCTCATATAATACATATGTATCCTAGTGTATAATTATCAACAAGGAAAGAATTAATTACACGGTGCTAGATGCTGTGGATAGAAAATTGAACAAGAGATAGTTTCCTTCCCTAGAGATTACAGAGGTGGACATTTAAACCATTAATTGCGATACAACGTGAGTGAGGAGGTCAACGGGGCCACAAATCCTGCGGAGGCACAGCAGCGGGCCGGGGGGAGGATTCAGTTCTAGGAAGGAGTGATTAGTTAGGAAAATCAACCCAAGGTGAAGCCCTATTTGGATACAAAATAAGTTTCTGGGCTTTGGAGGACGATGACAGAGTCAGGTTGTGGGAGAAAAACCTGTCTGTTGGCCACGAGCTTGCCTACTGCACTTTCTGCCGCAAGGCTACCGTTGGGGTTAGGATTCTGGCCGTTGTATGTGACCTGGGTCAAGTTGTTTCTAGGCATTGGTCAAGTAACTCCATTACTGCTAATGGGATGTTATTAGCCAAATGAGTCGTGGCGGCAGGCGGAGCTCCCGCTTTAGGAGCTCCTGGACGGAGTCCCGACAGCCGTCTGGACCCTTCGACACCCGCGTGCTATATCGTGATTTTCCCAGGTTTCTCTATATCAGGTCCGTCCTTCCCTTTTGCTTTCCACTACTCTGGCCTCGCCCTGACCTAAATCCACCCGGGAAGCGCCCTCCGCCCGCCCACGCCCAGAGTCCCCAGCCCAGCTCCAGCCTCCTCCACTGCACCAGCGGTCACGTGCAGCGCGTCCGGCCGAGAAAAGAAGGAAACGGAGGTGGGCGGGGCAGGCACGCCGAGCCCGCCTCTCCCACGCGAGGCGGCTTCTCATTGGCGAAGCCTCCCCCCCAGCCTCCCGAGGCCAGGAAGCTCCGCTTTGGATTGGCCAATAGGCTCTCGATGGGCGTGGCCTCCAGGGAAGGGCGGGAGCGGAAGAGAGGGCGCGCTCTCGAGAGGCAGGGTCGCCTAGGCGACGCCGGGGGCGCGCTCGGGGTGGGGAAGCGAGCCGGGGCTACTCAATGACAAATCGGCAGGGGACGGCTGGGGTCCGGCCCCGCGAGCAGGCGAAGGAGAAGGCGGGGCGGGCTTAAGAGCTGCGGGCCTGGTGCGGACGGCCAAGGCGGCGCGGGACAGGTCGCAGGTAAGGGTGTCCGCGCCCTGGCAGGGCCCCCCCGGGCGGGGTGGGGCGCGGGCTGGGGAAGTAGGGTGCGCCGCCCCGTGCTGTGGCCGGCGGCCGGACACGTCGCGCCCAAACCTGGCGGAGGGCGACGCCGGGGCAGCGGCCCCTCCCGGCTCCGGGCGGTCCTCTGGAGAAAGCCCCCGGGCCTCCCAGACTGGCTCCGGGCTGAGGAGATGGGGGCGGCGCCCCAGCCTCTCCCTTCTCGCCGCTCCTTCCCTTTTCCCACAAATGGCCTCTGCTTCCACTTCCTGCCCTTTCGGGCCTCCAGCCCGAGGATGGTCCACTTCCTCAGTCCCTGAGTGGCCGCTGTGGGCAGGGTAAAGGCCACAAGTGTTGCAAAAACTTATTAGTACCTTAAGAACTTGGACTTGGGCTGAACTGGGGGCCGTGTTCCAAAAGTTGTTTGGTCTGATTGTTTTCGGTGCTGTCTTGCAAATGAGCGTAAAGTTTTTTGGCTCCCCGGCCCCCGTTCCTTTCTGATAGGGGCTGGTGCCGAAGGTGGCTTCTGCTGGAAAGCACCGTGGACTTGAACTCTTTGCCTGGCGCAGGCTGCAGCGCCTCTCCTCTTGCCCTCTGACGAGTCTAAAGTTGCCGTGGTTGCTTCGGAACTGCTAGTGGCAGACATAGCTGTGCCCAGACTGCTTGAGCAGTGTCCTTTCTGTGCTAATTTTCAAGAGAATACTGGAAACGTTGGAACTTTGATGTTGTTATCAGGTGAATCTTCTGGGGAGAAGTTCTTGCGTCGGTGGACTGATTGAGAATTGCCAATGGAAGAGACATAGCTGATTGTTCAGTTGTTATCTGTGACTTGAGTGCAACCCTCTAGAACAGTGACCTTCCTGCTTTGTCCTAGTTTCCTAACCTCCTTTCCTTTTGTTAAGGTTTAGGGATAGATAGTGGGCACTGAGTATCAGAGGGGTAGTGTGTCTTTTAGATAGGTAAATGACCCACGTCCTAAGCAGCAGGATTCTTGGATGTCGCAGCTCGAAACAGGTTAAGTTAATGTTCCTTAAACCTGAAGCAATACAATTAGAATATCGAAGTTCTCAGAAATGGGGTGACCATGAAAGGTGGCATTGAATATTGGGAAGAACAGGAGGGCAGGGTGTGAAGACCCAGGTTTAATGCTGGTTCTGAAATGATCAGTGGTGATTTAGAGCGTGGCTTTTCACCTCTCTGTGCGGCGGAGTCCACAGCTGTAAAAAGGGGATAATAGTTATCCTACTTGCCAGGATTAAACTAAATAAGGAGTGTTTAAGGTGTTCTTTATAGTAGTTGGGGTGGGATGGAGGTAGGAGTGGGAATAAGGCCAGGGTTACACATCCCTGGTGTATGGTTTTAGTCGTGTCAGCTAGTCTGTTTTCTTCTGACCACATCTGCTCTTTCCTTCCTTTCCCATTGGAACAGTAAATGCTCTTATCTGAGATCTCAGCAAGATTTCCCTGTGCCTGAGGAGTGGAACCTTCCCAGGATTTTGTGGGGAAAAAAGCAGGGGTATAAGTTATTAGCTATATTTGGGGAATATGGGACCTAGACACACAAGATGGGAAAACAAGGATGAGAGCCTTAAATGGGATCTAAATGGGTCTTGGTGGAAGGTGGAAGCAGTGGAAAAGTTCTGAATTCTTGCCTTAAATTCTCCAAGGTTCCTGCCTTGGCTGAAGATGGCTTCAGACTCTGGAAATTTTTAAACTAGAGAGTTGACATAATCCTTTGTGCCACATCACCCAATCCCACAATACCTCTTTGCATTCAGTTACTAAATTCTTATCCACTCCTGGAATTTATGTAAGCTAGAAACATCATTGGAGACCTTTTCTGAAAGCTAAATTTGGAGACAATATAACAACCCAGAACTACACTGTTGGAAGAGATCTTGGTGAACTCTTCTGAGGTTTCCAGTGTAACTTTTCTCAAGATGATGTGAAAGAGTCCCATTTTTCATTGGCTCCCGTTACTTCTAAACAAATAGCCCCTGCTGGTAGATATGCAAGACACTTGAATTTTTTTTTTAAAGTGAATACGTATTGCTGAGATGTCTGAATTAAAGAGATCAGAGTACCAGCGAAAATAGAACTCTTCCCTAATCAAGTAGAGGGAGGTGGAGTGGGTAAGGAGGTGGAGAGAAACTAACATTTATTGAGCATCAGCTGTCTGCTTGGCACAGACCTGCTGATCCAGCGAATACCAGCTAAGTATCTGGCCTTGGAGATTTGACATGAGGTGTTTCCTTTAGGTCCTCAGTTCTTTTGGCACCTAGGAATACAAATATGGGTGTATACGTGTACATACTCTTAGATCTTCCAAAAAGTAGGCCAGTAGGCAAGAGGGTATGAGCTTTTGGATGGGTGAGAGTAGAAAGAAAGCTGAAGAGAATGTGGGAGCTGAGTGTCAAAGAGGAAAGGTATGTGTGGTTACTACAGCGACTACAAAATGCCAGCGAGTTCTCAATTTCAAGTTTATGATACTCTAAAAAAAGGGTAACTGCTTGTAATTTTCCTGAGTGGTCTCTGTTATGGTCGTAGATGTATCTTTGGGGAGTTTTTGCTTTTTTTTAAATTGAAATCTAAATGCAGGAAAAGGTGCTATTAATTGATAATTGCTAATACAGTCATGTTGCTTAATGATGGGGATGTGTTCTGAGAAATGCTTCGTTAGGTGATTTCGTCTTTGTGCGAACATCATAGAATGTACCTACACAAACCTCGATGGTACTGCCTACTGTACACTAGGCTCTATGGTGCTAATCTTGTGGGACCACCGTCGTATGTGGTTTGTCATTGACTGAAATGTCATTATGCAAGGCATGACTGTGTATTGTTGCTGTTGCTTTTGTTAACGCTTTGTGAGCAATTTATATGTAGTACATTTTAGCCCCTCTAGATTGGGAAGTGACATAGAAAATATTAAGTTAGGTCTGATTCAAAATATTCTAAGCTATTTAATTTTAGTTAAGATATGGCATGAGCTGAAGGAAATATAGTAGTTTGGTCCTTTGTGGCTGGCTACCTCTAAAGTTTCTCTTTTCAATGAATTTTCTACTGCTGTGCAATAAATCGCCCCAATCTTGGCATCTTAAAACAACACACATTTATTAATCATACATTTCTGAAGTTCAGGTATCTGGGATCAGCTTGGCTGCGTGCTCCTGGTGCAGGGTCTCTCCTGAGGTTGTAGTCATCAGAAGGCTTGACTGGGTTTGGAGAATCTTCTTCCAAAATGGCGCACTCACATGGCTGTTGGCCTCAGTTCCTCACCACGTGGGCCTGTCCATACGGCTCTTCACATGGCAGCCACCTTTCTCCCAGAGCAAGTGATCTGAGAGAGACAGACAGAAAGAGGATGATCAAGATGGAAACAGTGTTATCTTGGTGACATATCATCACTTCCACCGACACATAGACCAAACCTGGTACGATGTGGGAGGGGACTATAGGAGGGGAGCTGCTTTTTAAGGTTTAGACCAGATGTTATTAAGAAAATCTTTGTTTCATATACTTACTGAAGTATGTGTAGGAGATTAAAATGCAGCTGGAGTTTTTACTTTTCTAGAACTTTTAATATTATACTTGAAACTTTATGTTCTTTCTTTTGGGTCTTCATTGTCAGATGCTAGAATTAATTAGCCAAATATGCAGTAGCTTTGGAAATTAGAAATTCAAATCTCACTGGTCTCTAAACCAAATGGAACAGCTGAGTTTTTTTTTTTTTTGAACCCTAAAGCAAATTGGTAAAAATTTATTGCCAAAATGATCTCCTTGATGAACAGCTTAAAAATAGTCATTAATCATCTGTGTATTTTTGAAAAGAAAACTCATTGGCAAAGTAGCTGAAAAAATCTTGGAGGACCTAAGCCCTCCCCGCTCCCCGAATTATTTTAGGTCCTTGAACAATATTTATTTGTCTAGCAATTCCTTGTTTCTCTTTTGAAACCCTAATACACTTTAATTATCCACCTGGGTAGAAGGGCTTTATTCTCTTAGCTTCCGGATGAACTTTTTCTAAAGTGTCTATAGGTGGAGAGAAGAGTTGAGGAGTCCTGAGCCTGAGGCCTGATTAAATGACCTCTAAGTTTCCTGCCATCTCTAAAAATTCTGTGATTCTAGTATTTTCATATAACAGATAGCCTTTGAATCAAGCATATTGATAACAAGAGATTTCATAAGTCATGTTAAATTGTAACGTCAGAAAATGAAGTCTTCTGAGAATCGCTTTTCTGCATCCCAACCCAGTTGAAGGTTGTTAGAGTCAGCACAATTTGCATTTCCTTTCTTCCTATTTCTGGCCCTTTTCCCGTTCGCTGCCCTAATCTATGAGGTAGCCTCTTTCTTTTCTTTCATCCTACCTCTCCCATCAGCCCCCTCCTTCCTTCCACACCCCTCCGCCAATAAAAACAGGAAGGGATTGCTGGTCAGTCATTTATTGCGGGTTAGCTGATCCTGTTATTAGGAGTGAATTTTAGCCAACATAGTACCTCTGCTCCTACTTGCATATTAAGCCTTTTTAAAATCTCAAATTATATCTGTTCATTCAGTGATTTCTGCCATTTTTTTAAAATGCAGGTGCACTTACTTTTTAGAGCTTGTATCTACTATAGTAAATCCCACTGCATTTTTTTTAAGGTATGCTTTTTTTGGTGAGGAAGATTGGCCCTGAGCTAACACCTGTTGCTAATCTTCCTCTTTTTCTTTTTCTCTCCGAGGTCCTGGTATATAGTTGTATATCCTCGTTGTAGGTCATTCTAGTTCTTCTATGTGGGTTGCCACCACAGCATGGCTTGATGAGTGGTGTGTAGGTCTGTGCCCAGGATCCAAACCGGTGAACCTTGGGCCGCCAAAGTGGAGTGCGCGAACTTAACCACTATGCCACTGGGCTGGCCCCTCTGCCACTTTTTAACTTCTAAAAAGGTTCTACACCCAATTCCAGTGTGGGGGGGTGTGTGGGGGGAGTTTTCCCCATACCACCAAATAATTCTTTGACACCAGCTGGGTGTCCTACAATTCAACTCAATTCTGGCACTGACTACCTGGAGCCAGCCTCAGATCCCCAGGTTAAGGGCTCAGTCCCACAAGACTGCCCTCCACTTTGGATGCCAATCGCAAGCCCAGGTTGTTACCCGTGATTCTGACTGACCGGCTACAGATTGGAGGTTCCCATGACCCTCTCCTTGGTTTTCAGACGCCAGTTGCAAGACCAGGTTGTTACCTGTACTTCTGACCGACAGGCTGTAAATTGGAGCTTCTCACAACCCCCTGCTTAGGTGCTTAATTTGCTGGAGCGGCTCACAGAACTCAGGAAACCTGTTTATTCACTAGATTACCGATTTATTACAAAGGATATTAAAGGATCTGCATCAACAGCCAGATGAAGAGATACGTAGGCGAGGTCCAGAACAAAAGAGCATGTGTCCTTGTGGAGTTTGGGGCCCAGCATGGGGGCACGTGGAAGTATTCTGGTTCCCCAACCTGCAAGCTCTCTGAACCTCCTCCTTTTGGGTTTTTATGGAGGCCTCATTACCTGGCCTTGATTGATTAATCATTGGCCACTGGTGATTGATTCAACCTCCAGCCTCTCTTCCCTCCCCTCCAGCCCCTCTCCCCTCCTCAGAAATCGGGGATGGGACTGAAATGTGCAAACCTCTATTCAAGGTTGGTTGCCCTGGCAGCCAGCCCCCACCCTTAGGTGCTTTCCAAAAGTCATCTCCTTAGCATAAATCCAGTTGTGGTGGAACGAGCTTGTTATGAACAACAAGACACCTATTTCACCTCTATGGTTTTGAAGTGTTTTCAGGAACTCAGGAAGAACGAAAAAAAAACCCAGGAAATTCTAAGGGTTTTGGGATCTGTGAGCCAGAAACTATAGACGAAAACCAAATACATAGGAGAAATGTATTTTGGTCATCTGTCTGACCAAATATATCTTTCTTATAAATCACAGTATCACAACCTCCCAAATAGTTCTAAAATCTAGTCACTTTCCCCGTGTCCACTGCTGTCCCCTAAGGCCATCATTGTCTCTGGCCTGCTGCGTCTCCCACATCTGCTCTGGGCCCCTCTTTTTCCACACTATAGCTGGAATGATCTTTTTAACATGCAAGTCTAGTTACGTCACCCATTTGCTTCAAACGCTTTGATGGCTTTTTGGTGCTCTCGGTGAGAAAGTCCAAAATCCCTAAGCTCCTGGGCCTCCTGGGTCTTAAATGATCTGGCCCTTACTTTCCTCCCTAGTTTCATCTCTTACTAGACTCCACCTCTTTCTTTCTGCTCCGGGCAGCCGCAAGGGTCTTCAGTTTGTTGACTATAGGTTGCTTCCTCTTGCTTCATGTGAGAAGAGAGTAGAGCATGTGAAAGGGATCCGAGGTAGGAAAGCGCTTGGCCTATTCGCGGGACTGAGAGAAGGTAGAGCTGCCTGGGGAAAGGGCAGCGTAGGGTCTCCTAGGCCAGGTGAATATTTGTGGTGAGCCATTAAAGGGCTTTAAGCGCACTTGACTTGCATTTTTAGAAAATTCTCAGTACTGTGTGGAAAATAGGTTGAAGAGGGGCAAAAGTGGCAATGACAAGGCAGGGAAGTCATGGCCGTGCAGTGGCTGGTGGCTGGGACTAGGGTGTGGCAGAGGAGATGGAAGAGGCGGAGGGATTTGAAATGTGTTTTGGAGACAGAATTGGTGGAATTGGTCATACACTGAGTCCAGAGAGAGGCATGGGATCAAAGGTGACTCCCAGGGTTTTGGCTTCAGTAGTAACTTGGATATGACTAGTTACTTTAGTAACTGCTAGATGGGCAATAGTGGAGAAGGAGCAGATTTTCAGTGGGCAAGACTCAAGAGTTCTATTTTGGGAGTGTTAAGTTCGAGATTCTTGCAGGACACCCAGATGGGGAGAAGTGGCAATTAGGTAGAGGAATATGAGTCTGGAGGTCAGGAGAGTGACCTGGGCTGTGTTTTAAAAGTTTGGGAGCAGCATCAAAAGCTGCTGGAATGGATGAGCTCGCTGAGGGAGAGAGTAATAGAGGTGAGAAAGGCGTAAGCTAGAGCTCTGAGGAGTACTGACAGGTAGAAGCCAGGTAAAGGAGGAAGACCTGGCCAAGGACGCTGAGAGCGAGCTGCCGGAGAAAGAACAAGCTCTGTGGGAGAGTGTGGTGCTGGGTGCCAGGAGGGACGGTATCTGGAGGGAGATGCTGGGAGTGACCTTTGAATTGGCCTACTAGGGGCCTTCCCCCTTGCAGGCAAAGTTTTATCACAGTTGCTACATTCTCATTTTTAGAAGGGGGAGGGCATGGGAGAGGAGAAAGAGAAAAGTTTTTATTGGAGCTTGCAACATGGAGTTTATTGGTGACCTTGACAAGACCAGTTTCCATGAAGTTATGCTGTGGGAGGAAGCCAGATTAGAATGATTTCATAAATGAAGACGTGAGGGAAGGAAACCCAGGGCCTCGCTACTCAGGGTGGGGTCTCTGGGCCAGGAGCATCATGTGGGAGTAGGTTGGCCGTCCAGAATCTTGGGCTCCAAGCCAGACCTACTGAATCAGAGAGTGCATTTTAACAAGATTCCCAGGTAATTTGTATCTACATTAAAGTTTGAGAAGCACCGGTGTAGATAACCACCAGAGCTATAGAGAAATTGTGTGACTAACTAGAGAGACGTATGGGCATCAAAGGGGTGTGTGTGTTTAGGATGAAGATTAAATAGAACATGTCTGTATGCTGTTGGGGATGATCCTGTAGAAAGGTAAAGTGGTTAATGATGCAGGAAAAAGAGAATAATGTTCTTGGAATGATGTTCTTGGGCTGGGGGTGTGGGTGGTGTGGAGTCCAAAACCTGTGTGGCGGGCTTGGCCTTTGCTAAGAACAGGAGCATGCTCCCCATGTACCTGGATTCGAGGAGGAGATGGGCATGGATGCTGGTAGGTTTGTAGGTCTGGAGGAGGAGCAGTGAGGGAGTTTGTGCTTGATGGCTTCGGTTTGGGAAAATGAGGTAAGGTCATCTGTCGAGAGTGAGCATAGGGAAGGCGTGGGGAGGAGCGCAGTGAGATTTCTAGGAAGTGCAGGGTGAATGCCCATTTCTAGTTTGTGATCGTGAATGCATGTAATGTGAAGTTTCATAAGGCTGGTTGCATGATTTTCTTTCCCTCTCCAGCAACATTCGCTTGCTCGGTGCAGGTGCCGAAAAGAACAGTGAAAGGAGCAAGGGGGGGGTGACTGTATTTGCAAGAGGGCTCTTATAATGTGGGACTGTGGGGTCCAAGCAGGTGGAGGAGGGAGTGGAGCCCAGAGGCGTTGATGCACAGAGATAAAGTGCTGAAGGCCTGTGCTTGCAAGTCTCCAGAAGGCAGAGCATTGCGCTAGGCAGGTGTTCGAGCAAGTGAATGGGGAGGCTGGAGGCAGAGGCTGGAAGGTTGGAGGAGATAGCTGTTTCTGAGGATGAGCAAGTTCAGGGTACGACTATAGCAGTACTAGGTGGAATGAAGGAAAAAGGTTTCAGAGAAGAGAAGGTCAGGGACTTGAGAGAGGCCAACCTCTTGGATAGATCATCCATATAAGCATCGAAGTCACTGAGGAGCATGACAGAAGATGGGATAGAAAGGAAGTCTGTGAACCGGAAGAAAGTACCATCAGTAAATGAAGGAAGTGGTGAGGAGGTCCAGAGATGATGGCAGCAAGGTGGGAGGAGGGTGTTACCCAAGCCTTAAAGATAGGGCTTTTGCAAGAGGAGGGAGGAGATAATTGGACTGAGGGAAATGCTGGATTGAAAGTGACAGTGGCGAGGGAGGAAGGACACTTATCTCTTCCTGGCCCTGAGGCACAGGGCATGAGTAAAAATGTGGTGCCCTCTGGGTACACTCAAGTCTCAGAGGAAGCCAGAAGGTAGAGGAACCGTCTTAGAAGAAGTGGAGTGTCTTGAAGAGTTACCTGGTGTTCGCCAGTCATTTTGGGGGATGGAGGCTGTTCTGCTGGGGTGAGATCCTAGGACTGAGGGACAAGTGGGGACGCCCGCCCTTCCGGTGGTGACTCGGTGAGGGATATTCAGCAGTATGCCGCCCTCTCTGGGAGGGGTGGATCCTGTTTTAGCGCTGTGGTTCTCAGATCTTGGCTGGGAGGTGGCAGCTTCCTGGTGCTGGTTCCTAAGGCTTCATACACTGACACAGCAGAGAAGAGAATGAAAGACCGTTTCTGTTGGAGAAAGTTCAGGAGCTGCTGGGGGAGAGTTAGGGCAGGTCCTGAAGTGCCCATTGGTAATGGCTCTGAAGGCGAGCCATGCATCTTTTTGGGTGATAGAGAAGAAAGAAGGGTCTAAAGGACCTTTCTTGATGATGATGATACTCCTACCTTTGTCTCCATGTTGAAGATGCTCTCTGAGGCTCTCTCTGAGCCTTTGGTGTGTGTTTCCCATTTGTTCCTCCCCGGTTGCTATTTGAGATAGGCTGGGCAAATATTGTCGCTGTTTTTCGGGTGGAGGATCGAGGCCCAGTGGGATGAAGGGACTTGCCTAGACATGAAGTGATCGAGTGGCTGAGCCAGGTCCCGAAGCCAGTCCTCTTCCTTCCTGATGCAGTGCTCTGGACAGGTGTCACCACGGCTGTCCCGGGGCTGAGTCTGAGCGAGGAAATCTCCCTTGCCTTATCTCTTCCTTCTTTAAGGGCTGGCAGCTCATCCTGCCTTAGCTTGGGTTTGCCTCCCAGCCCAGTTTCTTTCTCGAATATCAGAGTGATAGTCAAAAACCTGTTAAGTACTTACTGAGAGCCAGGTATGAGGACTTTTCTCGTTTAATCTTCACAATTGCCTAGAGGATATCGATGTCCTGTGGATTTTATGGATCACACTGAGGCCAAGAAAAGTAACTTACCCAAGGTTGTTAGCTTCCTAGTGGCTGACTACAGACTTCAAGTTGAATGTTTTTTCTTCTCTCCCACACTGTAGTTGGTATATAATTACTTTTTTAAAAAGTTGTGGTAAAATATAGAACATAAAATGTACCATTTTAACCATTTTTAAGCGTGCTTTTCAGTGGCATTAAGTACATTCACATTGTTGTGTCATCACCACACTATCCATCTCCAAAACGTTTTTATCATCACCTTCTGAAACTCTGTGCCCATTACACACTAGCTCCCTGTCCTCTGCCAACCTGGCCCCTGGCAACCGCCGTTCCTCTTTTCATCTCTATGAATTTGACCATTCCAGGTACCTCTTCTAAGTGGACTCATATAGTATTTGTCCTTTTGTGCCTGGCTTATTTCACTTAGCCTAATGTCCTCAAGGTTCATCCATGTTGGAGCTTAAATCAGAATTTCCCTCCTTTTTAGGGCTGAGTAATATTCCATTATATGGATATGTGGTATTTTGTGTGTCTGTCTTTCAGCGGACACTTGGGTTGCTTCTACCTTTTGACTGTCGTGAATAATGCTGCTATGAACATGGGTGTGCAAATATCTATTTAAGTCCCACTTTCAGTTCTTTTGGGTAGATAACAGCCGCTTTTGTTGTACATTTCCTCCCGGGTCTTTGTTTGAGGACTTGTGCTGTGGTTGCCTATGCATTTCTGTCTCTTTAATGAGCTTTCTGACCCATAGTTCTGTGTCATTGATATAAATTTCAGTATTTAACACCATATTTGAAGGTCTTCCCCACTCAGATCCCCAAGTGCAGCAGCCAAGTGTAGCGGCTCAGAGTGTGGACGCTGAAGACAGACTGCTGGGGTCCCAATCTCAGCCCTGCCAGTGACTAGTTAAGTGACCTTGCAAGTTATACAAGCTCTGTTTGAGTGTGCGTGATGTCCTAGTAGATGCTGTGGAAATAGAAATAGTAGAGGCACATCTTTAGACAGGGTTTTATTTGGACAAGTCGTTCAGAACAGGAACATGCATGTTAGTTCCCAGTTGACTTCAGCTGTCGAGAGATGCAGTAGCTCTGCTCTCTCCCAGGCCGCCTTTGCGGGTCGAGGGAACGAGTCTGTAAGCTGGTAGACCTCTCCAAGGCCAGTGAAATCGCCGGATGCCTTTGCGGGTCGAGGGGACGAGTCTGTAAGCTGGTAGACCTCTCCAAGGCCAGTGAAATCGCCGGATGCCATTGGGAGGGGAGCTATGGTGGGAAAGGACTTTATTGCAGAAATAACTATATATGGAAAAAAAAAATTCAGAGCTTGCAAATTACCTCCCACTATTTCTTATCGCTTTGTAGATCAGGAAAGTCATCAGATAAGTGAATTAACTTTTCAGAGTTTACCAGTTACCGCTTGTTCTCTTGAGGCCTCCCAACCCAAATGGAGAACTTGGTTTTTCATCCTCCAGGTTTGAGCATCTCCTGAGCACCAGGCACGCTGGGCACGCGAAGGTGATCAGGCCACTCTCAGTGTGGTGGAAGCGACGAGCCTCACCTGGGAGGAATTCACTGGTTTACCCCAGTGCACCAGGGGCAGTGTTGACAGGCATGGGGGCCCACTTAGACTGGGCGGGGCGGGTCGCCTGTGGCGAGGGGATCTGGGAAGGTGGGAGAGGAAACGTTGAAGGTGAGGGTTAATTACGGTGAGCCTGCATCAGGAGGAAGGGCAGTCCTGGCAGAAGAAATAACGGTGCTAGACGTACAACCAGAGGTAGGGTGCTTGCGATGAGCGACTTCAGAGCTTTCTGTCTTTTGTTTGAGATCATTTAGGTTGTTTTTGTTAATTTACTTTTTTTAGGGGGGCAGGGAATAGATAAAGATATTCGTTAGGGAACAGAAATACCTAAAACAAATTTCCTTAGGCACACGGGAGGGCTAATTTAAGTTGTTTTGCAGATCTGATTTCAGAAAAAAACAGCAAAAAGTTGGAAAGGAACTTAGATCATTTAATTCAACTTCCTTATTTTTGTAGACCTGGAAACTGAGTCATACACGTATGAGAATGTGAGAATATCCGATTCCCTGGTGCTAAGGACAATAGCAGCTGCCCGAGGAAGGGAAAACGGAGTTTCCCTCTTTGAGTTGGTGTGTGTAGGAAAGGCTGAGTGTATAGAAAGAGAAACTCGGAGAGCTGTGATGACTCAAGCTGTTTCCTGCCAGGACTGAGACTACTGGACTGCTCCATTTAATGAAAAGCAGTAAGAAAATACAGATTTACCAAATAGAGACGTCGGGCCGGAGGATCTTCACTTAGTAGATAGATTTAACAGCGGCTCAGCAGCAGCCCTAGCGAGCATGTGTCTGTTGAGAGACTGAGCTAACCGATACGGAGTCGTCGCCCGGCCACCAGCAGGACCCAGAGCCACTTGCATGTTATTCCTGTCACCTGGCCATTCCATTTGCTGTCCTCTGCAAGGGCCCGTGCTCCTTTCTGAGAGTGCGAAGTCACACAGGAGATGGTCGTTCAGAAGAATCATTGCTGCTTGACTACTAACCCAATGATCATAAATCCTCTCAGAGATCCTTATTTATTTATTTTAAGATTGGCACCTGCTAACAACTGTTGCCAATCTTCTTCCTCCCCCATCCCCCTCGTGCATAGTTGTATATTTTAGTTGTGGGTCCTTCTAGTTGTGGCATGTGGGACGCCGCCTCACCATGGCCTGATGAGCAGTGCCATGTCCATGCCCAGCATCCGAACTGGTGAAACCCTGGGCCGATGAAGCAGAGCGTGCGAACTTAGCCAGTCTGCCACGGAGCCAGCCCTCAGAGATCCTTACTTAAATCGGTGGGTGAAATGATGAGATTCTTATAAATACTAGGTTGCTCTAATTTTAAAAAAACATCTCTGGTATAACTGCAGGGACTTTGCATATTTCATTGAAATACCAAACCAGGAAGGCTACAGTTTTTTGTTTACTCTGAGACCTGCTTAATAAATATACTTACTTTGCTGGTTGGTCTGGTAATGTGTGTTTTAAGGGCCTATGTCATAACTAATAACAATAACCTCACATAAGTTCAGATAAATATTAACAATTTTAAGACATTCGGATTCTTTAGTGACAAATTTGCAAAGCTTAAAAAGTATACATTAGGGGCAGCCCCAGTGGTCTAGTGGTTAAGTTCAGCGTGCTCTGCTTCAGTGGCCTGGGTTCAGTTACCAGGCAGGGACTGACATCACTCCTCTGTCAGTGGCCATGCTGTGATGGTGGCTCACATACAGAAAGAGGAAGATTTGCAGTGGATGTTAGCTCAGGACAGATCTTCCTCAGCAAAATATATATATACACACGCATACACACACACATATGCACATGTGTATATATATAAGTATATATATAAATTAATCTTATCCAGTTGTCAGACTTTGCTTTTGAGATAAGGAAATAGTGGCTTAAACTTTTTAGGCTTTTGACCATACGTAATGGAAATAGGATATGGATGAAGCCAAGTGTTAAATTTACACTTTATTCTAGATTTTGTGGTGACCATAGTTTGGGTAAAATTCATGTTATTTAGGTTGCAGCCTGATTTATATGATAATATAGGGAAATATTCCTACAGTTCAAGGATACAAGAGGGAAAAAGGAAGACCTGATAGCTGCCTCATGGAGCTTTGATTGTAGTGGAAAAAATAAGCAAAAATTCAGTAAGTAGAAAAGGAAGGAATTGCAAGGCATGATCAGCGCAGTGAAAGAAGCAGAGGTCTGGATGCAGCCACTCGAGAGGGGCCTGGTGGGGGTGCAGAGGTCCAGGAAGACCTCTCTGAAGAAGTGACCCTGCTGGCCCCATGGCGGAATGGTTAAGTTCATGCACTGTGCTTCAGCAGCCAAGGGTTTCACCAGTTCAGATCCCGGGTGCAGACCTAGCACCACTCATCAAGCCATGCTAAGGTGGTGTCCCACATGCCACAGAGGCACTCACAACTAGAATATACAGCTATGTACTGGGGGGATTTGGGGAGGAGAAGAACAGAAAAAAAAAAAAGATTGGCAACAGATGTTAGCTCAGGTGCCAATCTTTAAAAAAAAAATGAAAAAAAGAAGTGACCCTGAAGCTGAAACCCTCCAGAGAAGGAATTCAGTTTGTGAGTGTTGACTGTGAAGAGGCTTGGGGTCGGGAGGCGACAGTGGGTGGGGAAGATGAGGTTGGAGAGGCAGAGACTAGGGATGGGGAGAGAAACCCTGCATTCGGGAGACTTCATGTGAGCCCCTGCAGCGCGCTGTATTCCTGGACATGTGGATGTGTGAGCCAATCCATAACTTTTTTGCTTAAGCTACTACTTTCAACTGGGGTTTCTTTCATTGTGGACAAGTCCTAACCAAACAAGGGGGCAGAATATTTGAATTCCCTGGAGGCACCCTCCGCTAGAGTTGCTAGGTGTAGAGTTCATGCTTTATCCTTTCAGAATGAAGTATTTTTGTGTTATTATATTTTTTCCCCTGGCCCTGTCTTGGTCTGATTCCTGGGATGTGAATTTTGTGTGTATTTTCAAAGCCGTACGTGCAGTCACTTGGGACTCCCTTGGCTGGAAGTGATAGAAACGTAAGGTAACCAAGCTCACACCACAAAGGGGGATTTACTGGGAGGGTACCAGCGTATGTCATTGACTCAGAGGAGAAATGAGGAACCAAGCCAAGGAAGGCCAAGTATACAGCGGGGACTCAGGAGCAGCTGGAACCAGCACCCCTCAGGCTGCCAAGGCTATTGAATGTTTCTCTCCATGTGCTGGCTCTGTCTCCTCCTTGCTGTAGATCAGCTTTTACTACTTGGCAAAACACATAGCTGTCAATTTGTAAAAATGAGTGGCCTGCAGACATGCTTTGTTTGCTCACAGTGCTTTTAAAAATCGATTTAGTTCTGAACAGTTAAAAAGGGAGATTTCACATAAAAATCCGAATTTCTGGCATCTCCTAAAAAAAATCAGAAGTCTGACATGCCTAAATCCCGGCAGTCAGCTGGTGCTGAGGAGCTGCCCTTCATTTTGGACGGGGCAGTGCGCTGTCTAAAGAGCCATGCACGGTGCTGCCGCCACGCTCTCCCCTCCGCCTGGGGCACCCTCCCCGGCTGTAGCCCCTGGGTGGGTCCCGTGTCCTCCTTGGGACCGGTCAGTTCCCTGAGGGATGCAGCCGCATACTAACCTGGCGTGTCTTCTCTCCCGCCTCCTACCCCGTCTCCTGTAATGACCATGAGGATGCCAGACGGGAGCAGTTTCTAGGAGAGGGCTGCTCGGCAGACAGTACCTTAAATTACCTATTTGGAAAAACTGTAACTTGTTATTTAGTGAAATCTTGTTTAAACTCATTTCGCTGTTATCGTTCTTAATGTCTATTACTTTCAGGAGTCTTCTGCTTTTTTCTTTTGGAGGAGAGTTGGGAGGGCTGCAGAGAAGTTTTAGTGATTTATGGCAAGAAATAAAACAGTGTATGAAAATGCGTGCCCATCCTTGTACAGGGGTGACAAATAGGGTTTGACAGCATTTGATCTGGAGATACGGAATCCAGCCGTAGATACTTTCTCTCCCCACGTAATATGGAAGATATGGAGTGTTTAAGCAAATCTTTAAAAAATTGCCCTGAATTCAGTTTCTAGGTTTTATTGAGAGAAGATGGAGCAATTAGTACTTTTTTTCTCAATGTAAAGATTGGTGACTGGACTGTCCTCAAGAAACTAAACTAATAGTTCAGTTCTGTGAGTGTATCCACAAAAAACAAGTGTTTCAGTTGGAACTTAGATGTAACATGGCTTATCCATTTCTTTTTATGGATTATTTGAGGTAGGATTGCAAAAAGTTGCTACAAATGTAGTAACAATCTCCCAAACCTGATTTAGTAAAAATTAAAATTTAGGTGTTGATAGAATTTGATAAAGTATTTTAAAAATCTGTTTCCTGGTCTTTAGAGTTTCTGTTCTCTTCTAAATTGTGAAAATCTAAGACTGCATTTTCAAATCAGAATCTTTTTTTTGTTTCTTTAAATTTATTTCATTATTTGAAGTGAGCATATCATTTTAAATCTTCATTATTTTGTCCTATCTTTGGTAAAATTCTATGCTTTTCCAAGACAACCAGTCCTTTAAAAAATTTCTTTCTCATTTACTCAGGGTTCTCCCCTATTTCTAGAGTGAAGATATGAAAATGATTGTACTTAAGTTTGAAGAACAGAAGATAAACAGAGGACTGTATGATGAATAAGTTTCTCTAGTTAGGAGGGAAATGTGAAGAGGAAAAGCATTCACTTGATGGGCTGAGTGAAAAATAAAGAGACCGTCTCTAGGGACGACGTCAGAGGGTTGAGTGATGATATTTCATCATCTCCATCTGGATACTAGAAAACTCACAAAAATAATTTTGAGTCAGATTATGAAAAGTGAGTCAGTTTTCATAGGATAGCAGCGTACCATGGCGCTTGCCAAAACAAAGGTGGTGACATACTGTTAACTGTGAGACTGTCAACTAGTAGTTATTAGGAAATAAGCATTCCATTTGAAGGTAGATTCATGGGCCTCTCCAGGTGAGTATTCCACTTCTTAGAGAATTAAGGTCCGAAAATGGCTCCAACCTTAGTTAATTCATTTAATTAATATTTAAGTATGTTTTATGCAATAGGTAATGGGTGGGACAGTGGTCAACAAAATACAGAATCTGTTCTCAAAGGGCTTAAAGTTTAATGGAATGGTTTTCAATCTAGTCGTGAATTGGAGTCATCTGGACAGCCTAGGAACAAGGTGCCAGGGCTCCACGCTCCTAAGTTGGAATCTCTAGGGCAGTGGGACCCAGGCACCTATATTTTTGTCTTTATTATTTTTTATAACTGTTTAGTGTGGAAATTGTCAAACATATACAGATGCACAGAGAATAGTATGAACTACCTTATACCCATCAGTCAGCTTCAGCAACTATCGATTTATGGCTGATCTTATTTCATCTCTCTCCAAACTCACTCTCTTTCCCCGTGGTAACTTTGAAGCAGATCCCATATGTCAGTTAACTTAGTTTGTAATAAGGTTAAATGAAGTCCCTGGAAATTTTTTTTACAATAATTCCCCAATATTATCAAATCCAGTCAATGTTTGCAGATCCTCAGTTTGCTTTTTTATGTTGGGTTGTTTGTTTTCTTATTTATTCTATGTCTCTGTTCTGCTTTTTTGTTTAGTGGGCACCTTGAGGTTTGTATGCAAAATCTTGTGGATAAGATAGTCCATTTTCTGATGGCCTCTTATTTCCTTAGACTAAACCAATTCAGTCCCTTTCCTCCTCTCCTCCTAAGTTGTTTTTGGCACATCTTACTCCATCTTGTGTTGTGAGTTTGTGCATAAAATGACAAGATTGTCTTTGTTTTTGGTGTTTTCCTTCCCTTTATCTTTAATGCTACGTTTGAGTGTTTGCTAACCTGTTCTGATGTATAGCTACAATTTTCTGATTTTGTCTACCTATTTATTTCCTTACTCTGTGTTTTGTAACCCTTTTCTCCCTTTTTTTTTTTTCCAGGTATGAGGGCCTTCTTGAGGATTTCTTGTGGGGGGAGGTCTCATGGCTACAAACTCCCCTAGCTTTTGTTTATCTGGGAAAGTTTTTATTTCTCCATCATATCTGAAGGATGTTTTCGCAGGATAGAGTATTCTTGGCTGAAAGTTTTTGTCCTTCAGAGATTTGAATATGTCATTCCAATCTCTCCTAGCCTGTAAGGTTTCTGCAGAGAAATCCGCCGAAAGCCTGGTAGAGGTTCCTTTGTAGGTTATTTTCTTCTGCCTTGCTGACCTTAGTATTTTTTCTTTCTCCTTCTCTTTTGCCAGTTTCACTACTATATGCCTTGTAGTAGGTCTTTTTACATTGGCACATTTAGGAGGTCTGATATCCTCTCCTACATGGATTTCCTTCTCCTTTCCCCAGTTTGGGAAGTTCTCTGCTATTACTTCTTTGAACAAGCTTTCTGCTCCATTCTCGTTCTCTTCCCCCTCTTGAATACCTGTAATTCTTATGTTGCATTTCCTAACTGAGTTGGATATTTCTCAGAGACTTTCTTCATTTCTTTTTAGTCTTAGTTCTCTCTCCTCTATCTGGAGCATTTCATCATGTCTGTCCTCGATTTTGCTGATTTGCTCCTCTATGGTGTCTGCTTGAGCATTCAGGGAATCCATGTTTTATCTCTCCCATTGCGTCTTTCATCTCCAATATTTCTGGTTGGTTCTTCTTTACAGTTTCAATCTCTTGGGTGAAGCTGCTCCTGAACTCGTGGAATTGTTTCTCTACATTCTCTTTTAACTTGAGTTTTTTGATGATAGCTATTTTGAATTCTCTGTCATTTAGGTTACATATTTCTGTGTCCTCAGGACTGATTTCTGGGTACTTGTCATTTTCTCTCTGGTCTGGAGATTTAATATAATTTTTGATATTGCTAGAGGGCGTGGTGTGTTCTTTCACATCCTGGTATTATTTGGTCCCAGTTACCGCCTGTCACCGCTGGGTGGAGGTCAAGAGCCATGTATTCTGAGCCCTCTGCCTTCATCCAAGATCCCAGGCACTGGAGCAGGTGTGGGTGGGTGGAGGGGAGGGGCGCTTTCTTCTGTGTGCTCTCAGGGTTTTCTTGCTCTGCCCTTACTATCTGCTCTCTTGGGGCATTGGCTTGATGAAGTCACCCCCCACCTTATCTTTCACTTCGGTAGGGGCTTTCCCCTAGGCTGCAAGGGACCTCGGGGATCTTTGATGTTCCTGCTAACAGGCACTCCCTCCCGCTTCCTTCCCTCTTGGAGGCCTCCTGCAGTCCTGGATTGTAGTCTTTTGGGGAGGGAGCGAAGTTTTCTCTTACTCCGTTCCACCTCCTCAGAGGGGGGCTCCAGCCTCTCTGCCCTCTGACGTGTGGCTGTATGGGTCTCTCAGACGTCTTTTGTGTTGTGTGATGTCCTCTGTTGGAGCATGAATGTCTTTTTTATTGTGTCGTGGAGGGGAGAGATCACCAGTATAGCTCACTCCACCAAGATGCTGATGTCACTCTCCCCAATTTTCTTACGTGTGTGTGTGTGTTCAAATTATGATTCAAATAAGATCTGTGTGTTTCAATCAGTTGATACATCTCTTAGGTCTCATAATTTATAGGCTTCCTCTCATTCTCTCTTTTTTCTTGCAATTTATTTGTTTAAGAAACTGGGTGGCAGATTCCATTGAGCTTCCTACAGCTTGTATATTGCTGATGGTGTGTCTCTGTGGTGACGTCCAACATACTCCTCTGTCTCCTGTATCTCTGGTAAATTGGTAGCTAGATTTAGAAGCTGTTTTGGCAAGACTACATCATTGATGGGTATGTTTCTTTTTCAAGATGCTTAGAATGTCAGGTTGTCTCGTTTTTTTGTAATGTTAGCAGCTGCTGATGCTCAGTGCCTGAATTTTTTAATTCATGAGGAGTTGCAAAATGATGATAGCCCAAATTCTATTGTTTGATTTCTCAGAATATTTTGTAAAGGGAAACTTTGCTTCATCTGTTATTTGGTTCACCTGGTGGTACAGTTTGTATTGGAGAAGCAAGATGCACTTTTAATTCTTTCCCTGTATTTACCAATTTTTAAAATAATGAGTTGTTTCACTACTTCTCCAAGGGTGACCAAGAAGGTGCTATTTTAGTATGGTTGTGAACAAATTTGATGTATTTCAATCCATGGCAGTTATCTTATTGATCTTTAATTGTCCATCTTTACCAGTCTCTTCAAATTGGCTCCTGAGCATGTGTGTGTGCGCATGTGAATTTTAAAATTATTAGTATTTTTATAGCTAATAGCATTTATTATTAAACCATGAAAAGAACCTCTGGGGATGGCTGCTGCTTTAATGGTTTACCTTCCAGAGTCCGTGTTCACAATAGAACACCATTGATAGAAATGTGGCGTGGTTTATGTTATGGAAAATTATTTAAAATGTGTCCTCATTTTTATTTCCTAAAACCCTTTGTTCACTCGTTCATCCTTTATTCATTCTCTGGGCATTTCTAGGTCTCTGACACAATGTGAGTCAGAGTTGTAGGTCCAGGAGAGACATGTGTGAATGAGACACCACCTCTTTGCCCAAGGAGTGCCTGTGAGACTATTTACAGATGACCGTGGGATTGTATTGTGTCATTAAAATGACAGTGATGTAGGGAGTCAATGCAGGAAGGGAGGTGCTGTCAACTCATGTATTCTTACAAGCACTGGCACACTCATATATGCAGTCCCTTAGTTGGTCTGTTTTGTCATATAATTATTTGGTGTTGGCTAAGAAATAAGACTCCATGTTGTTTTCAATGCTAGTGAAATGACGTGTCCTCAGTTGACAGTGTCACCGCAGTTTACTTTTTCATTATTCAGCATTTTCAGTCCCTACAATCTGCTGCTTCCTGTGTTACTTCATATCTGAGAGTGCTGTTTTTTGGGGGAGCATCCCTCATGACCCTAATTTAGGTCGGGTTGTTCCTAATATGGATTGTAACAGCAAGTGGTATGAAAATTGGGATTTGCCTTGACACTTGGTGTGGTGCTGCTTGATAAAATGCAGATTCTGATTCATAAGTAATCAATGGAGACACTTTAACACTGTGCAAATATCCTGTTTCTGACCCAGGTCTCCTCTTTAGCATCTATTGATGATTCTTGTCTGAACCAATTTTCTAGTAAAGATAATTGCAAAATGTTGATTTTCCAAGTTAGGTGCACCCTGTAAGTTTATCAGTCTGCCTTGGGTGTTCTACGGCAAGCGAGAGCCTCCCTGCTCCCTTGTTTAATATTTATTGTAGGTATGGATTCATGAATTCCTAATATTTCAATGATCTGTTTTCATTACTGTCTTTAATTATTTTGCTTGCTTAAATTGTCCCAGATTTAGGATTGCTTTCCTTTTTGATTGTTATTTAAAGGATTAAAAACATGGATAATATTTTGAGAAACTCAAATATTATGATTATGGCCTATTAGTGATAGCCTATTGGTTACCTTCGGATCATACTATCTGGAGAAAGAGTGCGAAATGCAGTTCTTTGCAGGTGCATAGAATTTGATGGTTTTCCATGTGCTTTTGTGTACCGTATTACTAGGACGCTTGAATTTTATGAGGGGACTGGAGGAGTAAGTTTTCCTCTGCATTTTCAAATTCTCGTTTGATTTTCATTACACCCCTGTGATACAGACAGAGCTGGCATTTGGACTCTACCTACCAACTCATTTTCTCCTAGCTGAAATTTGACAAAGGACTAATGGCGATATTAGCCTATGGGACTGTCGTTCAGTAGAGGCCACCTCCCTTCTCCTAACACACACTTGCATGGTTATACACCGTGATTTGCTTTCTGAATTTTACTTCTCAGATGGATATGCATCCTGGTACTTGAATTAATGCCGAGTGATAGAGAGCCCTATCTAATACTAGCGTATCATAGAATGTTACATAGAAAAAGCATTTCCCAGCTCTCTTGCCTCTCTGCCATGCCATCTAAGAAGCTTTCTTAGTTTGGAGTGTCTTGTTTTTCTGTACTGGAGGGTATATGTTTATTCTTATCCGTCCAATGCTTTCTAAGCTAAGTTGGGCTGCAGTGGCTCCCCATTTTCTCTAGGATAAGTTTCTTGAGATGGCATGTCAGGCCCATTTTTATTTGAACGTGTCTATCTTTGTGGGACTCATCACCCAGTCATTTCCCCAGCCTATACTTTTTGCTTCAATAAGATGTGATAGCTGGACCCACTGTGATGTTTCATGCGTTTGTTGCTTTGCACGTGCTCTCTGTTATGCGTGGGAAGCTCCCCTCTTTCACCCCCATCTGCTGAGTGAACTCTTATTCAACTTTAAAGCCTTTCATAATTCTCTTTTCCTAGAGTTCATTGTGCTTTTCATTATACCTTGTGCCATCATTATCATTGCATGTGAGAAATTATTTTAAAATGTTTTACTTACATATCTTTCTTTAGGAGACTGCGTTTTCTAAGGGCAGAGACCCACAGCTTGGCATGATGAAGTAGTACTTCAATGTTTTTTGGACAAAAATGAATGAAACTACAGAGCGTTCCTATCAGTAGGTCGAGACATATTAAAGGGTCTGTTGGTAGGTTTCTCCAGTCCCCTGTGAAAGACTTCTGACTCTTAAGGGGAGAGGCATGCCAGGACTTGGTGTGATGGGCCCAAATTCCCCTAGTTGGAAGGTCTGTGTTGTGGCTTTCGTGATTGGCTGTGAACCCACACAGTTCATTGAAGAGATTAGGAGGTTTGCAAGACCTTAGAGGGAGCTCTGAAATAGTTAGCAGAGGCAGTGGGGGGGCGTATAGTTGCTTTGTAAACAAGGGATGTCTGTGCCGCAGTTCAGGGTGAATATACAGATGTCTACAGCTTACATGGAGATGAACCAAAAAATAAGACGGCTTGGAGGGTAGGTAGAGGAATGCCAGATGCCAGGGTTCCTGATAAAGCGCATGGAGCAACAGGCTCCCTGTAGAATGCAGGTGGTGGCCGTGTGGGCTCCCTGTATAGTTCTTTGTGCTCTTCTGAAAGTCTGAAACTCTTCATAACAAAATGTCGGGGAAAACATTTTTTTAAGAACACGTTTATTGTTATATGTGTTATTTTTTAAGAACACGTTTATGGCTAGGCATATCTATTATAAACGTTAAATCATCAACACTAACTTCCCAAGCCTTGCTGTTTGTTTTTTCTTCCTGGTATTTCTCCTCCTCTCTTTAACTAGTTAACTCCTTCAAATCTCGGTTCATATGATGCTTTCAGTACAAGTATAAACAAAAACAATAACAATGATAAATAGACTAACAGTGGCTTAAACAAGTAGGGGTTTATTATCTCCAACAATGGAAGTCTGCAGGTCGGCATTTCTAGGTTCCAGGGTTGGTTGGGGGGCGGGGACTTGGCTGGCCCTTCTGCCTGTCTCCTGTCTTTCCCTTCATCCAGTCAAGTTGATGGAAGCGGTTATGTGGATTGGAAATATCCACCAAGGCTATTTCAGTCTTTGAGCTTTGAGCACAGATATTTAAGCAAATATCTGTGGATTTGTTGAATAGTCTTCAACTCATTTATTCTGGTTTCTTCTAGAGGAATTGACTTTATTTTTTGAAAATAATAGCTCCGAGTTAGATATTTCTACATGTGTTGGAAAGGGCTCCACCCACCTGGAAAATTATTTCTCCATTTTTATAGAACTAATAATTCATAGAAACAAAGTTGCTTCAGAGGAATTGCGTGACAGGTTGATGGTCTGGAGGTCTAACCTCGGGCACTAACCTCAGCGCTGTGAAAGTGTGGACCAGAAATTAGGCCAAAAGCAGTTTCACTTTCCTAAACTGAAGCCTTTTGGGGAGGCTTGCTCCTTATCCCATTTATTCTATTTTAGTCACAATTCAAATGTGCTTAATTATCTAGTTAATTGCTTAGAACACTTATTAAAAAGCAGATAATTAGAGAAGGGGGTGTGGAAAGAAAGCCTGGCAGAAGCGCATAAGCTGATGGTCCCCTGTAAGGGGGGAGAGCAGGCGGACACGGGATTCCACTCACGGCAGCCCAGGGCCGTGCACAGAACTGATTTCCGTGGTGATGACACGAGAAAAGCTCTCTGCCCGCCGCCTCTCTCCCAGGAAGGGTGGCCAGTTCTTAATCACCGGAGACAACTCCAGACACCCATCAGCCCGGAGCCCCAGAGGAATCTGCGGAGCGAATCTTGCTAAACAGCCCTCCTGTTCCATTAGTTTACCCCATAAATCTACCTTCTCACACTTTGCCGCCCTGGAAGCTCAAAGGCCCTTTCCTTTGTCTTCTCACTTCTCGATGAAACGTATTGTTCTTTTGTTAAGAAGCTATATAAGCCCAAGTTCTAACCATTGCTTTGAGTTGCTGCTGACAGAGGTCTGTGTATATGTGAGATGCATGTGTTAATAGGCTTCCGTTGGTTTTTCTCGTGTTAATCTTTCTCTTGGTCTAATTTGCAGGGCCCCGGCCAATGAACCAAAGATGGGCAGAGAAAAAACAGTAGTTTTCCCTCCCCTGTGGTTTTATTACTTTTCATTTTAAATACTTAAAAAAATGATTTAAACATTCAGAGAGTGGTTCTTGTTGAGCTTCCGGTCTTTTGATCATGTTGTTTTTCTCACATTTTGATCTGCTTTTGTTAAAAATGACCCAATAATACTTTTTATGATAGCCGTCGGGAAAGCCCCGCTCGTTGTGGATGCTGGGCTTTCCTCGGGTGTTTCATGGGGTGGCGCTGGGGGCTCCTGGGTGTGGGCTTTAACTGTGATAGCCCGAGAGGGGTTTTGTTGGGCGCTCTGCCTCGATGTGGCTAGCCGGGGACTCCATTAACATGAAAAATGTTAATTTCTTGGCTTTGGAGGAGCACTGTGGTTGCAGGTTTTCAGGGTGCACTTCCCTACAGCCGGGGCTCAGGCAGATATGCCTCCTTGTCATCGTCCTTGGTGGTAGACACATTTTTCCAGTCCATTCTGTTCCTGAAGGTATGCTCCTCCAAGGGTCTTGGCTTCTCAGTTCTCAGTTGGTTCTAACGCCCCCCTGGCTTGGGTGCCTGCTCTCGTAGCCCTGTGTTTGTTAATCCTACGTTACCGAGAGCAGCAGCTGTCCGGAACTGCAGCAACGTCAGCTCTACTGCCCTGATTTTTTTCACCCCAGCATGGGGATTTCTCACTTTCTTTTGGGCTCAGCTGTGCGTCAACCTTGGATGTACACTATAATCACCTGGGAAGCTTCTAGAAGTGCTCAGCCCAGGCCGCATCCCAAACCAATTCCATCAGAATCTCTGGGGTGGGACCCAGGCGTCAGGATGTTTTTAAAGCTCCCCAGCTGACTCCATTGTGCAGCCCAGGACAGGAACCACTGAGTTAGAACAGGCCTGTTTTATTTTGCCCAATGATTTGTGTATTTATTGACCTTTCTAGTGGGGGTGTTTTCAAGTTACTTTGTCAGCAGTAATGGAAATAGGAGCCTGTCACGTTGTAATTAGAAAAAAAATCCTTTTAAAATTTGATGGGAAGGAAAGCAACCTTTATGAAGTTCTTGCCGTGTCCTAGGCACTGTGCTTAGGCCTTTCACACATGCTGTCTCATTCAGTCCTCAGAAGAATCCTGCAAGCTAGGTGGTTTACTTGTTTTTGCGGATAAGAAAACTGGCTTGGAGAAATTGAACTAGCTCTAGGCCACACAGCTCACAGGACAGAGCCAGACTCGGGCCCATGAGGCACCCAAGCCATGTCCTTTTTCCTTACTCTGGTATATGTGACGTAGATTTTTCCATACAAATCGGTTAAAATAAAAATTGGCACCTGGGTTAGAATAAGTTCCAGGTATCTGTTAAATTTACTTATTTGTAATAATTCTCACAGTTCCAGGGTGCTCCACTCATTTTGTCTCACTTCTGATGATGTTCAACTGATTTTGACTAATAGATTGTTATTTTAGAAAAGTGTAACTCATTTTAGTTCGTCACTTTAAATATTCTTGGAGTAAATAATTTAGTTCTCCTTTTAACTCTGTCAAGTGTCATTATTATAAAAAACGCATGTACTTGATGCGGGGTCGGTGAGCCGAGGAGTCGAAAGAAAGATTTCTTAGACTCTCAAGATCTGGCAGTAGTGCTCTTTTATTTAGAGAATAGTGTGGAATAGCATGGGGACAGGACCCATGGGCAGTCAGACCTTCTGCTGCCGCCGCTTCTGCTGCCCCCGCTGGCATGGGGACAGGGCCCATGGGCAGGCAGAGCAGCTGCTGCTGCCCCCACTGGCATGGGGACAGGACCCATGGGCAGGCAGAGCTGGTGCATGGGGACAGGACCCACGGGCAGTCAGAGCTCCTGCTGCTGCCCCGAGTTGAGGGTTAGGGCTAATTTTATAAGGCATGGGTACGTGACTTATTTTTACTGGAGAAAAGAAAAGATGATGTAAAAAGTCGTTAAATGATTTCAGTGCAGATGGGGTCTGGTTATTGTGCGATCATATAACTTTAGATACGAATCTGGCCATATAGATCGGCATATAGCTGAGGATGCCCCGGGCTTCTCTCCCTGGGGTGGTCCTAATTCATACCATAAAAAAAGTCCACTGGGTCGAATAGTTTGGCATGTAGGCCAGGTCACCTTGGGCTTCTCTAGCTGGGGCAGCCTTAATCCACATCATACTTAGCCTTTTTCAGATGGCCTCCATAGTCCACGTGGAGGGCTGTGTGTGTGTGCTGGGAGGCAGAGGTACAAGGGGAGGAGAGGGGTGAGAATAGGCAGATGGAGTCCGAGCTCTTGGAGCTCCGGTGTTCTCTGTGGCACCAGATGCCGTGGGGTCTGGGTAGGAAGCTGGGACTCGGAGCTCCTTGCTCACTCCACCTCAGAGAAGCAGCGTTGAGGAGGTATTGATTTTCAGTGGGGGTTGTTCTCCAGGACAGTGGGTGGGCGTTGGATGCCTGCACCCATCTCTTCTCTCTCGTCTTGCCTTCGCTCTGGCTCTGCTGTGGTCAGTGACTTCGGCGTTGTTGGAGGGCTTTGATCTCTGCCTGGAGCCTAGAAGAATTCCTTCTCTGTTGGAATGTCTGGGTTAGGCTTTTCTGGAGCATGAGGAGTGCATTTGATTTCACTTGGGTAGAAAGCAAACTCCTTCTAAGTGTGTCTTTTTCGTTGGCAGCTCTTCAACTGGGTCTTCGTCTGTGGGTCACAGTCTCAGAAAACCAGCAGGATGGCTACAAACAAGAGTAAGAGCCAGAGCTCCTTGGCCCTGCACAAGGTGATCATGGTCGGCAGTGGAGGGGTCGGCAAGTCGGCCCTGACGCTTCAGTTCATGTATGATGAGGTAAGACACGCCGGGCACAGGCTGCCTTCAGCCTCGAGTCTGTGGCAGCAGTGTCCCTTCCCCAGCTGTGTTCACGTGCCCATTCCCCCATGTGCATAGAGCATCACGGGACTAATTTATGTTAAGGTGGTTTCTGAAGAGCTTTATAGGGTTCTAACCAGCATAAGATTTGGATTGCTGATCTTCAATAAGTAATTTCAACTCCGACAGCGTGTGAGGGGTCCCTGCTTGCATTATCTCCATTGTTAAACAATCATGTGCTGCATAACAACGTTTCTGTCAACAAGGGGCTGCGTATATGACTGTGGTCCCATAAGATTAGTACCGTGTAGCCTAGGAGTGTAGTAGGATATCCCGTCTAAGTTTGTGTAAGTACACGCTGGGATGTTTGCGTAACGACGAAATCTCCTAGTGATGCATTTCTCAGAACATATCCCCATCGTTAAGTGACACATGACTGTACTTAGAGCTTTCTTTCTGAAAGGAGCAGGGGAGGAGGGAGGGACCTTTATACAGATATTTCTAAAAAACAAGTCAGATACTTAGCTTTGTGACAGTCAATTTTGGGAGATATTGAAAGGGAGCGCTAAGTTGTCATGAGACTTAATCTTTTCTAAAGTGATAGACATGTGGTTCTCTGTAGCTCTCCCATGCAGCAAGGTAAAGCTTGCACCATCCTTGCTCAAAATTTACATCACTTAATGTGGATAATGCAGCAGTGCTGAGTCCATTGTGACAACACAGTCTTGATTCCTGTGGCAACAAGTGTCCTGCATGGTGGCCATTTGCTGGTATGGCCATGGCTGGCCGAGTGTTCCGACTGGAGCTTAAACTTCAGGGCCCCTTACTTACATCATGCTCCCGTGGGCACATGCCTTACAAAATTTGTGAAAGAAAGATATGGTAACCACAACTGGTTAAGATTGTTATCTCTTTTCACTAGACTTTCCCTCCGCCCAACTTCTTCTTATGTTGGGTGGTGGTGGGGTGGCCATGGGCATGTTTGGGATCTGGCTGAGGGAAGTTGAATTAAGGATGTGTTCAGCTGGGGATTAGTGATATGTATTTATGTAGTTTGGAGTTAGTTTGGCATATGGTTAAGTTATTACCAGCTGTCCCAGTGTAGGAATGGCTTCCAGGAATAGTCCTACTGCCCATTGTGCTGACTCGCCTGGCACTGTGATGTGAAATGTAGGGCCAGGGGTGCATCCTGGTCTGAACGTGGCCTTTGGCACCTGGCGCTGAAAGTGTGCACGCAGTGGAGGAGAAACAAGGGTTAAAACATATGGAGCTATAGACGGATCTGGAAAGTTCTTCCAGATTTTACAGCTTCTTACAGGGAAGCTCAATAGAAGTTTCCTAAATTTGCCAATAGTCCTAAAAGTTTCTTTACTGTCAAGTAGTTGTGAAGCTGAAAAAACTTTTCTGTCAATAAAGAGAAATTTAGATCAACTATGCTTGAAGAAACACAATTTTTTAAAATTCTCTATAGGAAATATTTGAAAATCATTTGGCATATCACAAGATAATCAAAGAGTATACAGCAGACCGACAAAGGTAGGAAGCTATTCTCGAGTGATACCAGGTAGTTAATTAATAAAAATATGTTATTTTGCTGGATTTTGTGCTGTTAAATGGTTATTTGTATTAGTTTTCTATTGCTGTGTAACAAATTACTATAAATTTAGCAGCTTAAAACAACGCTCATTTGTCATCTGCAGTTTCCAGGGGTCAGGAGTCTGGCACGGCTTAGCTGGGCTCCTGCTCAGGGTTTCACGAGGTTGCAGGCAGGGTGTCGCTGTGGCTGCAAGGTCAGCGGGGGCTCGGGTCCTCTTCCAGGCTCCCTGGTTGCTGGCAGAGTTGAGTTCCTTGCGGGTGGAGGACGGAGGCCCACAGCTCCTAGAGCTCACCCACAGGCCTCTGCTCCTGGCCCTCTCCCCAGGCAGTTCATGCTGTGGGAGCCTGCTTCTTCAAGGCAGCAGGAGAGTCTCTCTGGTTAGCTAAGACAGATTCTTTCGCAAGGAAATGTCATCATGTGGTCATCTCCTCAGCGTTGCCATATTCTGTTGGTTGGAACCAGTCACAGGTTCCTCTGCATTCAAGGGGAGGGCACTGTACAAGCGCATGACTGAGGTCACCTGAAGGTGTGTTTGCCACAGTATTTGTCCATTTAAAAAAATTATGGGGGCTGGCCCCAGTGGTTAAGTTCGCTCGCTCTGCTTCAGTGGCCCAGGGTTTCCCCGGTTCGAGGTGGTGTCCCACATAGCACAACCAGAAGGGCCTACAACTAGAATATACAACTATGTACTGGGGGGCTTTGGGGAGAGAAGAAGAAAAAGATTGGCAATAGATGTTAGCTCACGTGCCAATCTTTAAAAAAAAAAATTTATGGGGCTGGCCTGGTGGCATAGTGGTTAGGTTCTCATTCTCTGCTTTGGCAGTCCAGGATTCGCAGGTTTGGATCCCGGGCACAATCCTAGCACCACTTGTCAGGCCCCGCTGTGGTGGCATCCCACATAAAGTAGAGGGTGATTGGCACAGATGTTAGCTCAGTGACAATCTTCCTCAAGCAGAAAGAGGAGGATTGGCAACCAGTGTTAGTTCAGGGCTAATCTTCCTCACACTCACACAAAATTTATAATGGACTATGATTTCTTCTCTCATTAAGGATATTCGTTTTTTTTAAGATTGGCACCCGAGCTAACATCTGTTACCAATCTTCCTTTTTTTGCTTCTTCTCCCCAAATACCGCTCCCTGGCCCCCCGCACGTACATAGTTGTATATTCTAGTTGTAACTGCTTCTGGTTGTGCTGTGTGGGACACTGCCTCATTATAGCCTGATAAGCAGTGCTAGGTCTGTGCCCAGGATCTGAACGGGGGGAACCCTGGGCCGCCGAAGCGGAGTGCGTGAACTTAATCGCTCGGCCACGGGGCTGGCCCCCAAGATATTCGCTTTTATATCCAATATTATATGGGTAATTTTGTGTTCTTTTCTTAAAGAGGGACCCCAAGATGAGCAAGCTGCACACCAAAACCTTGATCTCCTCCTGGGTCATACCCCTATGTCTTATAATGAGAAGCTTTTGTTTTTGATGCTTGCTTTTCTTTATCTTACACTAGGAGCCGGAGTGGGGAAATTGAGCAGAATCTGCTTAATTTACCCAAAACATTTTTTATAAAAGAAGAGAGGCAAGTTTTGTAATCTGTTTTGGAAGTCTGTTTGTTTTTATTTAATAACATGTACTTACTAACAATTCCTTATTTTTCTTGTATAACAGAGGCTGGGGAAGAACAGAGGGTGAGGAGAGGGATTGAGATGGAGGAGATAGGACTGGAGGGGCAGTTTGTTAGTGGAGACGGGCAAGGGCATTTTGTCCCCCAGGGAATGGTTGTCAATGTCTGAGGTATTTTTGTTTGTTACGGCTTTGGGGGCAGATGCTACCAGCCCGTAGTGGGTAGAGGCCAGGAGTGCTGCTAAACATCCAAGAGCGCCTAGGAGAGACCCTAAAACAGAGAGTCATCCAGAGCAAAATGTCAGCAGTGCTGCTGTCGAGAAGCCCTGGACTGCAGGCAGAGCTTTCAGACTGGGATCCGTCCTGCTCAGCACAGCTGCTGGCACCGCGAGGGACTCGGCGAGTCCAGTCGGGAGTTTTCATTTTTATTGTGCATGTTTGTTATGTGTGTGTATGATAAGAGGGAGGGGAGAGAGATGCATGCAGAAGAATCTAGAGTTTTTCTCTTCTTCTTAGTTCCTTCAGAGCTGCAAGGGAAAGCTCTGTTTGATCTTAGTCTGTTTTTCTCGTGAGCTGATGTATTTGAGGACGAGAGAGCAGCAGTTCCTGAAGAAAGGGTACGGTAAAACCAGAGCAAGGAGAGAGTGGCGCTGAGCGATGTGTGTTTGTGGAAGTGTTTGACCGTTTTTCTAAAACAACACTGACTGATAGAACCTTCTGTGATGATGACAGTGTTCCCTGTCTATGCTGTCCAATATCTGTGTCTACCTAGCGCTTGAAGCGTGGCTGCCGTATTGGACAGTATAGTTCCAGAGTCATCATTCTGGAGCTTGAAGAGCCCTTAGCAGTGGTTCCAAACCTAGCTGATTGTAGGATCTCCTGGGGAATCTTTTAAAAAACCCCTTCTGAATAAGGTTCCTGGAGTTGAGAACTGGGAATCTCATTTTCTGAAGCTCCCCCAGCGATTCTGACGTGTGGCCAGGTGTGGTAACTCCTGCCTCACAGGGCGGCTGGTCCGGCCGGATTCAAGGACAAGGAGATGAGTCCCGTCCAGGGGTGCCGGTGCCTCAAGTCTCACAGGCCACTCACACTGTCCCTGGTCCAAGGCTTTACCCTTAGTTAAAACAGATTAGCTTATATGGTAGAATTGTCATGAAAATTGGATTATGAAGGAGCCATGGTCTCAAAAGTCTCTATTTTTGTCAAAGTTCTGACTTGGGGAAAAATCAGAGGGAGATTTTAACCTTTTTGTTCTTGGCGTAAAACACTTGACTTTTTAAACTGTTTGCCATTTCTGGGAAAGTGAGGCTGGTGATGGGGAGACTGGCAGCAAGGCTTCAGACGGGCGGCGCGTTGGAGTCAGCGTGGGCGGGGCTCGGTGAGAAGGGGCTGCGGAAGCCCATCTTGGACTGGTGTGTCTTGAGCATCTGAAACTGAATCACGCCAGCCCTGCGAGGCCGGGAGAACGGTTCATCCTAACAGATACCAAGACTTTGGGGATCTTGTGTTTTTAGTGGAAAAATGTCCGCATCAGGGTTGTAATCTAATATTCTGATAATAAGCACACTGTTCACTGCACCGACAGATGCTCGGATCAGGACGTTCTGACTTCTGGTGTCAAAGGAGACGGTGGAACGAACTCTTGCTGGTTTTAACCTTGAAAGCTCAGACATGTGCAATTGAGATGCTTTTTGGTGGTATTCAGAGACTGGCACTTGGTGGTGGGGTATTTTAGTCGTATATTTGTCTCTTTGAGGAGTTAAAAGGACACTTGTGAAGCATAAGCGAATTTTCACATTTTCTCTATTTTAAGTCTATTATTGGTACAAATTTATGAGGATCTAATACTAAAAATCTTTTAGTATTTTTATTTTTAGATTTAAAATCATTTGAACTAGAAGCTGTTAATTGGCAATACAAAGCTCTTTTTCAGAGTATTCTTCAAAGGGCCCATATTTTCAATTCAATTTTAAAAAATTTATATTACAATTTTATTAAGATGTAAGTCACATACCATGAAATTCACCCTTTTAAAGTGTATAATTCAAGGATTTTTAGTAGATCCACACAGATGTGCAACCATCACCATTATATAATTTTAGTATATTTTCATCACTCCGAAAGAAACCCAAACCCTACGTATTAGCGTCATTCCTCAAATCTGCTTCCCCCGCTCCCACCCCTTGTCCCTGATAACCACTTTCTGTTTGTATAGATTTGCCTGTTCTGGACATTTCCTGTAAGTGGAATGATGCAATATGTGACCTTTGTATCTGGCTTCTTTCTGCTGGGTCATATGATAACTCTATGCATAATGTTTTGAAAGTTCATCCATGTGGTAGCGTGAATCAGTACCTCATTCTTTTTTTTTTAAAAAATTGAGATATAATTTGTATGCCATAAAATTTACCCTTGTAAAGTGTACAATTCAGTGATTTTCAGTGTATTCACAAAGTTGTACAACCATCACCTCTATCTAATTCCAGAACATTTTCATCACCCAAAAAGAAACCCCATACCCGTCAGCAGTCACTCTCCATTGCCCCTCCCCCAGTCATGATAACTACAAATCTGTTTTGTATTTCCATAGATTTGTCTGTTCTGGACATTTCGTGTAAATAGGCTTATGTAATATGTGACCTTTTGTGTCCGGCTTCTTTTATGGACCATAATTGGTCAGGGTTCATCCATGTTGTAGCATCAATCAGTACTTCATTCCCTTTTATGACTGAATAATATCCCGTTGTCTGGACATGCCATGTTTTATTTGTCCATTCATCAATTGACAGATGTTCAGATTGTTTCTGCTTTTTGGCTATTATGAATAATGTTGCTATCAACATTCGTGTACAAGTTTTTGTGTAGACATATGTCTTCAAGTTTCTTGGGTAAATATCTAGGCATAAAATTTGCTGGGTCATATGATAACTCTATGTATAACTTTTTGGGACTTGCAAAACTGTTTTCCATGGCAGCTCCCCGATTTTACAAACCCACTAGCAAAGTATGAGGGTTCTAGTTTCTCCACATCCTCAATAACACTTGTTATTGTCCATCTTTGATTAGAGCACCCTAGTGGGTGTGAAGTGGTATCTGATTATGGTTTTGATTTGCATTTCCCTAATGACAAATGATGTCAAGCATCTTTTCATATGCTCATTGGCCATTTGTGTGTCTGCTTTGGAAAAATGTCTGTTCAGATCCTTTGCCTATTTTTTAATTGGGTTATTTGTCTTTTTATTGTTGAGTTTTAAGTGTTCTTTATATATTCTGGGTACATGTCCCTTATTAGATATATGATTTACAAATATTTTCTCCCATTCCGTGGCTTGTCTTTTCACTTTCTTGATGGTGCCCTTTGAAGCGTGAAAGGTTTAACTTTTGATGAAGTCTAGTTGATCTATTTTTTCTTTTGTTGCTTGTGCTTTTGATGTTATATCTGATAATGCATTGCCAAATCCAAGATCATAAAGATTTATACCTATGTTTTCTTCTAAGAGTTTATAGTTTTAGTTCTTACATTTAGGTTTTTGATACATTTTGAGTTAATTTTTCTTTTTAATTGAGTTCGTAATAGTTTACAACATTGTGAAATTTCAGTTGTACATTATTACTTGCCTGTCACCATATAAGTGCTCCCCTCCCCCCACTGTGCCCACCTCCTAGCCTCATTCCCCTGGTAACCACTCAACTATTCTCTTTGTCTGTCTGTTTGTTTATCTTCCACATATGAGTGAAATCATGCAGTGTTTGTTTTTCTCTGTCTGGCTTATTTCGCTTAACATAATACCCTCCAGGTGCATCCATGTTGTTACGAATGGGACGATTTTGTCTTTTTTTGATGGCTGAGTAGTATTCTATTGTATGTGTATATCACATCTTCTTTATCCGATCAGCAGTCGATGGGAACTTGCATTGATTCCATGTCTTGGCTATTGTGAATAGTGCTGCAGTGAACATAGTGGTGCATAAGTCTCTTTGTATTGTTGATTTCAAGTTCTTTGGGTAGATACCAGTAGCAGGATAGTTGGGTCATATGGTATTTCTGTTTTCAGTTTTCTGAGAAGTCTCCATACTGTTTTCCATAGTGGCTGCATCAGTTTGCATTCCCACCAGCAGTGTATGAGGGTTCGCTTCTCTCCACACCCTCTCCACCCTTTGTTATTTTTTGTCTTAGTGATTATAGCCATTTTAACTGGCGTAATGTGGTATCTTTTTTTGAGTTAATTTTTGTATGTGATGTGAATTAGGGGTTCAACTTCATTCTTTTGCATGTGGATATCAACTTATACTAGCACCTATTCAATTTTAACAGTACATTGCTGTCGTTACTTTGCTTTTTTCCTGAACATCTTGACTTCTTGTATCAAGATATTACTTATTTGATGTTTGATACAATATAAAGAAAATAGCTTTATAGAAAGAAAGAAAATACAATATAAAGAAATATTAATATCATTATTACTAAATAATATAAACACTGAGGGAAGTTTAGGATTTCTTTGAAATTTTTTTGTCCTTAGTCTCTTTTAGTGGGATGCATTCTATCAAAATATTCTGTTCTCTTGAATTAATCCTTTCTCCATGTGGCTACATTGCCAATTTAATATTCATTTAGGTTCATTTGCTTCAGTTTTTCTGTTTAACAGCTTTTAAATTTGTTTTGTTTGTCTTTTCAGGGTATGTTTTGGCAAATGCATACATACGTGTATATACACACATATACACGTTACATATGTATGAAGATATATATATATATATATTTATGCAGTAAAAAAAATATATCTCATTCTTTATTTTCCCTACCTTCCTTGTGTAAAAGGTAGTCTATTTTATTCTGAAGATCTTTACATATCTGTACATAGTTCTCGTCTTCATTTTTTATAGCTGCATAGTATTCTGTTATGTGGAGCCCTCTCCTGGGCATTTGGGTGGTTTTTAGTCTTTTCCTAATACCCACAGTGCCACAGTGAATAACCATGTATGTTCTCGTGCAGGTGTTTCTGTAGCTTAGGTTCCTAGAAGCGGGATGGCTGGGACAGAGGAAGAGAGCTTCTCTAGTCCTGTTAGATGTTGCTCTGTTCCTCTGCATAAGGACTGTGCTGTTCCCTGCTCCCACTAGCAATGTACAAGAGTGCCTTTTCCCCAGAGTGTGTTGTCAGACTTTGGGATTTTTGCCAGTCTGGTAGGTGAAAATGGTATCAGTTACAATTTTCATTTTCTTTATTAGTGAGGATGAACATCTTTTCATATGTTTTACATCATATGTATTTATTTTTCTGTGAATTGTTTATGTCTCTTGCCACTTCTTCCCATTGGATTGTTGATCTTTTTTTTCCTCCCTGTTTTTAGGAACTGTTTATATATAGCTCTGTGTGACATGAGTTCAGCTACTTCTTCCCTGTTTGTCATTTGTCTTTGTTTATAGTGTATTGTGCCAAACAGAAGTTTTTTTATTTTTTATGTAGTCTAATTTATCAATTTTTTCTTACATGGCTTCTGGATTTTGAGTCATAGTTAAAAAGGCCTTCCCTACTTCAAGGTAATGAAGGAATTTCACCCACATTTTCTTCTAGTCCTTGAGGGGTTTATTTTTTACATTTAATCTTTAACCCATTTGGAGTTTATCATGTTGTAGTTATTTGAGCCTCTTGGTATGTCATCCCAAATTACTTTTCTGATGAATTTTGTACTTCTGTTGACTATGAATAAGAGCTCCTGTTTCTCACCCCTGCTGGTGTTTGTATTAAATTTTATACTGACAATAATCTTGCCAGGTGTTCTGCTCTGTGCTTGGGCTCCTCATCTGTAAAATGGGAATATCTGCTCTTGTTGTTTAAAAACACAATAAAAAGTAGTAGAACCGAGAGCAGTAAAGAACAGAAGTATTATATAAGGAGTTGTTTTTATTTTATAGTGCCTTACACACAGTGTGATAATTATAGGCACTCAATAAATAATCAGTTGATGATAGGCAAAGTACCCATATGTTGAAATTTATTTTTTGGCAGATTTTATTCCCCTTGAAAGTGCATTAATTGCCGACAATGTTCTTTACTTCCTCAGTTTGTAGAAGACTATGAACCTACCAAAGCCGACAGTTACAGGAAGAAAGTGGTTCTCGATGGAGAGGAAGTGCAGATAGACATTCTGGACACGGCGGGACAGGAGGACTACGCAGCCATTCGCGACAACTACTTCCGGAGTGGCGAAGGCTTCCTCCTCGTGTTCTCCATCACGGAGCACGAGTCCTTCACAGCAACTGCCGAATTCAGGTGCGTCTGGAGGGAGAGGGCCTCCAGCCCCCGCCAGGCGTTTTGCCTTCCTGTCCTGTGTCTCAGGCTTGGCGGGAGTTGGGGGCTGAGCATAGCAGTAGAGGGTTGTGTTTGTTATTAGGAAGAATTCTGTCTAAAGAAGTTTCTGGGGCTTTTTGAATCTTGGCACATTATAACAGCATTTGTTATAATCTCTTAGGGCTTCCCTGTTTTGTCATTTCTGGATATAGATTATCTTAAGAGTCTGTTGTCCCTCATAAGAGAATGAAGCCATTCCATATACTCAGGAATCTGTAATTTAGTTTTTGTGTAAATCCTGAGAGACAGTGATTGAGTTAACTGTCTTTATCTTTTTTATAATTTTGCTGTAAAAGTAACAATTTTGATCTGTTTTGAGGTTTATGAAACGTCAGGAGATTGAAAGATGTGAGTCAGAGGGACCACTGGCTGCTCCCGTAAGGACTGTGGCATAGTTGAGTGGAGAGAAGGCAGCTTTAGAATCAGACAGGCTGGGTCTGAATGCCTGTCCTGCCACTTAGCAGTTTTGTAACCCTGGGCAAGTTTACTTAGCTTTGGAGATTCTGTTTCTTTATCTGAAAATGCGCTTGTCAGTTGATGAAATGAAATAAAATGATGCTTTAGGCTGTAAATTCTGTAAGGGCAGGAACGTGGCTACCCATAGTGTCGTGTCCCCAGGCCTTCTCACAGTGTAGGCACAAGGTGATTACTTAGCAAGTAGATAATAACTGCTATAATTCATTTTAAAATGCGATACTTAAAGATACCTTGAGTTCATCTCGTTATAAAGAAAGCCGTTAGGCATCCTTCTGGGAGTTCTAATGGGAAGGGTGTCTGTCTTTTTACCCCGTGCCCGGCTCATTTCTCTTACACAGTTTTCTTTCTTCATCTACTCTCCTTATAAACATATCTATCCAGATGACTTTTTCACTTTAAGAACCAGATGTAGGGTCTAACAGGGAACTAAAAAGGAAAAAAACCAGTCATTCTTTTTCATTCTTTAGCAAGTTCTGGTCAGAATTTAAGATGATCAACCAAAGGTGAAGATGAAGAAGGTAAATACCTGCCGAGGTGTGGAAGGAGGCGGCAGTGAGTGCGCCACGGAAGCCCAGGGCTGGACTCGGCCGGCTGAGCGAGTGGAAGGGAGCGAGTGGAAGGGAGCGAGTGGAAGGGAGCGAGGTGGTGCTCAGCTGTTATGCTTCATAGTGTCAGGCCTTCGACGGTTGGAGGTCGAAATTCTCTGGCTCGATCGTGTGTGTGTCGATCAGTTAAATGACTAGGACACCTTATGAGAAGTCCTGTGGGTTTTCAGACTTTTCTGACATACACAGAGTGTCCTGTATGTGGCTAGAGCCTGTGCATCATAACTGTGTTTGCATCTACACCACCCTGTTTCTGTGCCTCCTTGCGCGTAGGGGAGGACAGATGGACACACGACCTTCTTTTCCTCTCTGTCCTGAGCCTTTTATTTCCCATCGCCCATGACTCACTGAGAAAGGAAATGTTGGGCAGGGGAACAGTCGTCTGCAGAGACGAGACAAGGCCACCTCGTCCGTTCGCCCCGGCTCACCACGTGCCCACAGATGATGTTCATGTGTTCTCAGGGAGTCTCATGGCAGCGGAGTCTCATCTCATTTTCGGAGGACGGTTTTGGTTGTTACGTGAGAACAGGGATGCTTAGAAGCAAAGGGGCAGATGACTGCCTAAAAGGGGCAGCGAGGGCAGTTCGTTGTTGAACTCTGGACGTTTGGATGAAAGCCCAGAGCCGGCCAGGTTTCTCATGTCACTGGGACCAGAAGCAAGGAGGTGGGTGATCTGAGCCTTGGTGGTTAAACTCAGTCACTTTACTTTGTGCCCATTAGCAGTTTTGAAACAGCATTTCTGTATTTATGGAAAGGCCCCAACATAACGCCGAGCGTTAATACACTCTATCTTCCTTGAAACTTTTCCTGGACAATATTCCATAAACTAGAGACGTAGTTTTGTTACAAGAGACCGGAACTCGCTACTCCATTTTGTGTCAATATGTTTGTTAATGAGGTAATTTTACGTGCCTCTGCAAGAGTAATGAGGCAGAAAGCTCTGTTTTTCTTGTTCATAGCTTATACTGATCACATAACTTCAAGATCTTTGACCCCTGTTGAAATGCAGGGTATAGCAAAGCTACTTAGAGGCTGTTTGCAAGCAGCTACTTTCTTTTCTTCTTATTAATTTTTCTGGAAATATTTGACATCTGGTACTTAAATTGACTGTATGGAAAAATTTTAAAATATTTTTATTTTTATGGAACGTTACCCTGTATCGTAAAAATCAATGCAGATCTCCACAAAATTCACTTTTGAAGGGGTCTCTTTTTGGAATATATTGGAATGTAGCAGTAGAAATGTTCCCACTGGACCAAAATAATGGAAGTGGAATATTTAATTTTTTTAATATTTGGTTTTGAGTAATAATTTTAGATAGCTGATTATTTTTAGTAGAGGTAAAATTTAATGTGCTACAGGTAATGGTTTGTTTCAGAGAATATGTTTTTGAAGTACTTTTCCATAGGCCTTGGATTTTTTTTCACTATGTAGTAGGAAAATAACGCACGTTAAAATGCGATTACTGCTGAACGTAAGTGAGCCCAGTCTGTTGCGCGTCACACCTGCTGCATCTAAATGGAAACTGTGTTTGGGAGGCGGGTGCATACACACAGACAGAGATAATCGAAACAGAAGTCTCACAAAACCATACCTACCTTTACCACTTGAGATTCCCTCTAATGTTTCTATAATCTATTGATTATTCTGTAATATTCTATTTCACTGAGGAAAAAAAATTACTGGTTGTGAGTCACTGAATCGATTTCATTGTCTGCTGCTAGACTGCCACCTTCCATATGAAAAATACTGGATTTCATAGCTTTTATTCTCACAAAGAAGTCATCCCACGATGAAGCATTTTGTGTATGGAGATACTTCTTTTAGCTTGTTTTTGTCTCAGAGGTTTCCAGGTGGTTCCTGTTCTTTTCTTTTGTGCCTAAGCATAAATTGGGGACCCTGTTGAAATGCAGAATCCTGGGCTCCTATCCAGACATTCACTTCTGTAGGGCTGCTCTGGCCCAGAAATTTGCGTTTGTAACAAGCGCCCCAGGTCATTCTGATGTGGGCAGCCGAGAACCAGACTTTGAAAAGGCTGGTCTAGTTTATGCTTCCTTGGAACATACCCTAAGTGTAGCAGTTTCTTCTTCTGCCTTAGGAAAGCCTTATATTTTAGATGAGTCAACCAAATTGCGTTCTTATTCCTGCTTTCTTAGCTGCTTTGTTTTTGACGTTATGCCTCAGGGAACAGATCCTCCGCGTTAAGGCTGAAGAAGATAAAATTCCATTGCTCGTCGTGGGAAACAAGTCTGACTTAGAGGAGCGGAGGCAGGTGCCCATCGAGGAGGCTAGGAGTAAAGCGGAGGAGTGGGGCGTACAGTACGTGGAGACGTCGGCTAAAACACGGGCCAACGTGGACAAGGTGGGCACGCGCTCTCTGTGAGTTTCCACAGAGAATGTAGACAGGCCTCGTCTATTTGGTTTTGAGGGAACCATTCATGGAAACGAGGGGAGGACTGATTTTCCCAGATGTCTAAGCCATTGTACTGAGAAGCAGTGTATGACCCTGGATTAAAACAACCCAGGATCCTTTCACTCTGTGTCGTGAGCCTTTGTCAGAGCATGCTTAATGTTGGCATGGCCCTTGGAAGTACGGCAGGATGAGGCCATTGGCTTGTGAATGCTGAGCTGGGAGGATGGAGGTAAGTACTTCCCTGTGCTCGCTCATCTTCCACAGCCTGTTGCTCTGCAGGAGCAGGCCTGGCCGGGTCGGGCTGGTCCTTAGGAGGTTCCCCAAAGAAACATGGTGTTTCTTGATTTTGCTCTCACTGAATTATTGGTTCGATTATTTCTTTTCACCTTAGTATCCAGTGGCAGAGCCAAGGTGTTCTGTCTTTATAACTTAGTCTCTAAATAATGTTTCCTCTCTGGAATCAACTCTAGGGATCTCTTTTCTCTCTCTTACCATCCCCAGCATACTTTCTCATTCAAATCTCTGAAGCTAAGGAAAAGATGACCTTGACAATGATGACCATAGACAATTTGGAAATGCACCTACAAGTGATTGCTATTGTTAGGCCTTTTTAAAAAATATTAAGGTTCAGAGTGGTTGCCACACAGCTAAAATAGACACCCTTAAAGATGAGGCTTCCCCTCTGGCTTCCCCTCGTTCATTAGCTCTCACCTCATCATCCATGCTCTGGTAAGATCTAGACACACCTCGCTCTGGCCACCGCGCACCGGATATGTCTGCTTTGTGTTACGCAGCATCAGCATCTGAGTCCCCCAAATTGTTGCTTATGTTTCTCTTTCTTATGGAGAAATAATTCTCCATTACTTCTTACCCGAAGAGGGAGAGATTTGTAACCAAGCTTTACTCCAGCCTGACGTGATGCTGGAAGGACGTCGCGTTTGGACTGTTGGTATAGAAGGGCTTTGTTTTAGAACCCCAAGGCCACGCCTGCGGCAGCATCGGTCTGTTTAGTTGTAGTCTGCAACACGAAGTGGGTTGACGTGTTAGCTATTTTTTCTTCATATTCTTTCTCAACCTTTCTATTGATTCCTGTGCTATTCTAAATCTCTCTCTTTCTATCACACTATTCCTAGCTGTAGAAAACACAGGGAATCCAGACATACTTCTTGCGAAAACATCAGGAAGGCTTTCTGGGCATGGCGCTGTCGAGGTGTATTTTTGGTGGGCTGGAGTGGGGCTGGGGGGCTGCACACAGCTTGTCCTCTCCCCTTCCTCCACTGGACCAGCCTGACCGGCCAAACAGGAGCCAGCAGAATCTTATGACTGGCAGCATTGTATTCCTTGTAAACAATTTACACGAAAAGCAGCTGTTGGTAAGATCAGCTGATGGACAACTTTGTCATCATTTGAAGTTGGACACACTCCATTCTTCCCCTCCTGCCTTTTGCGTTAGAACAAAAATGAAAACCTGTTACATTTGAAGCTGTTCACTGTTGCTGTTGTGGGTGGGGTGCTGAGGTCAGTTTGAATGGCTTCCTTCTCTGTGCCTGGAACTGGTGGTAAATGCGTGTGGAATCCCACATTCAGAAAGCTTGATCTTGCTTTTCGTCAGGAAAAAGGTGAATCTATGAAAATAAAAGGAGCTTGTGGTTTCGTGGGAACATCCAAAGATAAAGCTTGCACTCAGTCTCACGCTGTCCATCTCCGTCATCCCTAGGAGAAATCTGAAGTGCTCCCTTGTAGGAGGCATATTTTGTCTGCTTGGGCATAATCAGTACTTTGGCATGATTGCTGGTGGTAGAGGGCAAAACCCAAACTATTGTGACAAATGATAATCCCTATCTAAATAACACACTGGCATTCAAAGGACAAGTCTTACCAGCTCTTGATAAAGTTCCTTTCAGCTAACATCGCAAGGAAGGGAGGAGTGGTAGTTCCTGAGAATCAGAGTGGGGGTGTACATGGGGAGGGGTGGCGTGACAGGACGTCTCTCCTCCATTTCCCCAATTTCATAGTGCAGGAGCCTTAGTTTATGCTCTGTTATGCTTAGTTTACGCCCCTCTTCTCCCCACCCCACTTCGTTCCCAAGTCCACTGTTGTGGAGTGATGCTGGGCAAGCTGTCGTGCAGAATGCTGTTCCTACCTTTACAGGTCTATAGGAGAGTTAAATAAGGTACAGTGGTACACAATAAAGCACCCAGTAGCAGATACTCATATCATCCTCAACCTTTTCTGGTGGTTGGAAGCACTAGAAAGTCTGATTACTATTGTCAGTATCAACATTTGCAAATTTCACACACTTAGAGATCTGTTCTATGATGTTTTAGCCTTCATCATACTTATCATAGCGAGAGATTTTATCATTCTGAAATAAGCTGTTGAATGGCAGTAACTGTGTGATGCTTCTGTCCTCAGCTTGACCTGACAACAGTGTGATGTGAGCAGAGATGTTTACTTTGCATAATTAGAATATTTGTTTGTTTGTTTGTTTTTTGGTGAAGAAGATTGGTCCAGAGCTAACATCTGTTGCCAATCTTCTGCTTTGGTTTTTTTTCTTCTCCCTAAAGCCCAGGATGTAGCTGTATATCTAGTTGTAGGTCATCCTAGTTCTTCTATGTGGGACGCTGCCACAGCATGGCTTGATGAGCAGTGTGTAGGTCCATGCCCAGGATCCAAACCAGCAAATCCTGGGCTGCCACAGCAGAGCACACAAACTCAACCATTTGGCCACAGGGCTGGCCCTGATAATATGTTTTTAATGTTGATTATTTTTATTTGCTCTACACCTTTTGTTTTTGATGGCACTTGGTTTAGAAAAATTTTGGCATGTGGTTAATACAGATATGTTGGGCTTTATACTTTAAAATGTAACTACATGTCCTACTTTGATGAATTGCTTCATCAAATCATTAAATGGCTTTTTCCTCCCTGTGTTTTTCACTCCTTCCTTCCCACCCCAGGTGTTCTTTGACCTAATGAGAGAAATCAGAGCAAAGAAGATGTCAGAAAACAAGGACAAGAATGGCAAGAAAAGCAGCAAGAACAAGAAAAGTTTTAAAGAGAGATGCTGCTTACTGTGAATGCCAAGGCGATGGATGAGGTCGTCTCCACTAAGGACATAGGGCGGGCTCCTTCCAAGGAGACCACAGACAACTCCTTGGTGTGTCCCCTGCTCTCCCTAGCTTCCTTCACGCGTTCTTCTTTAAATGGGGACAGTGTTTGTGAATCAGCGGCTGGCAGAAGAAAGAAGCCCTTGTCCTTGCAGTGGCCCAGCTGCCCCGTGGGGAGGCTTCAGCGTTTCCTCCTCCCTCCCGCCTCCCTCCGTCCCTGCCAGAAATTCACTCACGCTTCCAGTGCTGTAGGTGGGAAATGGTCAAGTGCTCATTAAAAAGGAAAAGGACTGTCATAACATGCTATTTTTTCCCCTGGTTTTCTAACATTACCATCTTTTGTTTTGAAATACAAAATGACTTATTTTATTAGGTTTTGGGAGAAGGGGGTGGGGTTAGGCCCTCCCAGCCTTTATCCAGTTTAACAGTGGAACTCAGAAAAACCCATTAAGCTCCAATGACACTGAGAAATTCAGAGATTTTTTTTTTTGATAAGTTTCTTGGCAACACCCTGTGGATCTGAAGCACAGCTAATAAAATAAATTTGAATTGGGCCGGATAGGTCAATAACCAGCTCATCAATCCCTCCTCACATATGAAAGATGAAAGTTGTATTCTTCATATTTAAGTATTGGCCAATTTTAGTCTTTGTTGGCTATTTTTCTCCTGTAGCATCCTGATTTTTGTGTAGGAGTGTCTTTTTAGTAGATTAAGTGAAGACTCGAGTAGTATACTATATAAGTGACAAGCTTTTCTAATCAAATTTTTAAAGAAAAACTCTTTGGCTAAATCCTCTGCTAGCTGTCCCTCAGGTGGGTAGGCCCTCCTTCTCCACTAGAAATCAGGGTCCCGTCAGCCCCTCTCCGCACCTGGAGCTTGAGAGGGCCTCTTCTCTGTTTGTTTCAGTGTGACATGGGTTCTTCTGAAGAATGTGATGAGTAACAGTTGTGTTCCAAAGTCCTGAAGCCAGAGCCTGCGCCAGACATCTGCTACCTCTCGTAGGATTGCCCCGTAATTCTAAATTTAGGGTTAGGAGTGGGGAAGGATGCGATAAGCCGTTGCCCCTTTACCTCCGAGAATTGGTTGCTGTTTAGAATATAATTTTTTCCTGAGACAGCCATATAGTTAATTGGTCAAAGACTTTTATTGATGAGATATTGTTACTATTTCTTGTATCAATATTCTAAATTCAGCAATCAGATAATTTTTCATCAGGAAAGGAGTTCTGTGATAAAAACCCAGTATTCAGCACATGTCCCCCCATTTTTCAGAAGTGACATTTCACTTATAGGTGCCAAAAGTGAACTGGGGTGGGGAGAGCAGGAACCTTTCGAATTTAAGGTTATTACAGAAATTGCAGAAATTATGGTCTGACTGGAAAGCAATCTTGTATCTCCTCCCAAAGAATCATGGGCTTTTTTGAATAAAAAAAAGCAGACAAATACACTTTTTCAGGATTTCAGCCTTTTTATTTTATCCTTTTGTCATACATGTGAAATGCAGGGATTAAAGAAATTGACAGTAAATTATTCATTTCTTGTTAGATGTTCTGCAATAGCAGACAAACTTTATTTCAGTTAATCCTTTGAACTGGGCTGTGGCAATAAAGTTATAAGTACAAATGGTAATTTTAACTTCGTCTATCCTTTGGGAGAGATGACTTCTCTTTCTTCTTAAAAATGAAAAAGTTGAAGGTAACCATGCTCCTGAAATTTTTGGAACAACCTTTTTCTTTTCACTTTGGTTTGCCACCTGTTTGATATCAGTTCCAGTCGAGAACAAGTGCATTTGGAATATGCACAAATAAATTAAAGGTGGTGTGACTTGTTTCATGCTATGGAAATTATCTTGGTATATGCTATTAGTATATTTCTAAAATTATGTTAGCTGGATAGCAATCAGAAATGGACCTTCCTAACAAACCAATTTATACATATAAGGTTCTTTTCCATAGAAAAATAACAAAGCAATGTTATTTATAAATTTGAAACATATTTAACTTGCTAAATGATTAGATATTGTGTCCCTCAGCCCAGGGTTCTTTTTCTAAAGTACCTGTTCTAGAAACATTCGAGTACCTCCTGTGTCAGGCTGTGTTCCAGGTGCTGGGGTGTGTGTTGAATATGAGGGGCCAGAGCTCCTCTCTCCTGGTGCTTGTGCTTGAGTGAGGAAACAGACAACTCCATGACGATGTCAGGGTTAAGTGCTGTGATGAAAATAAAACTGGGGAATGTGGTAGGAAATGTTGCTGGGCGGTAGAGCTGGTTTCAGTTCAGTAGTCAACAAGCTTCTCCAAGGGAGTGACGTGAAGCTGGACTGTGTGACCTGAGGGAGCCAGCCACGTGGGGAGCCAGTAGGTGGCCGCCGGGAGCTTTCTAGGCTAGAGGACAGCTAGTCCAGAGGCCCGAAGGTGTTCAGGAAAAGACCCCAAAGACCAGCATATGGCTGGAGTATAAGGAGAGAGGGGTAGAGTAAGAGAAAAAGATGTGACAATCTGTGATTTCATAAAGTGACATGGGGAGAAAATACCTAGATGTATAATTTCCTACAAGCATCCTATTTCATCAAATCTGAGATACCATTGATTGTAGGACACCATAGTTTATGTACTACTAGGAAAAAAAACCCTGCCAAATAAGTGAATCCATCCTGATTTCAATGACATAAAAATGTGGGAAAAACTGAATGTCTTAGATTAGGTGAAATAAGATATATAAATTAAGTGACTACTGAAATAAAAAATTCACCTGTGTTGGTCTAGAAGCTACATTATGATAAAATACCACAGAAGCTTAATGGTAGATAAGTATTAATAGTGGGGAAATACTAATGTATCCAGTTAATGTTATAGTAGTAATCTTGACTTTGATATTTTTATTTTTAAAATTCATTACGATTATTTAATCGAAAGGGTAACTGCATGTGCTTTACAATTCTTATGGTCTAGAATTGCTTGTAATGGAAGCTCTTTAGTCTTGCTCTTCCCCAGCCCAGGTCTGTTCCTCAAAAGTCCTGGTTAACCATTCTCTCAGATCCAACTACTCTCAGATCATTTGTATTTCTAAATACTATTCTTACGCCCTTATTTCTTGATTTTCAACTTCTAACAATCCCAGTGATGCCTTGCTGTAGTAGATGAGGATTTGCCTCACTTGTTCCCCTCACCCCATCCCCATTTTCGACAGTAATATCACTGTTTTAGTCCTCTCTTGGTGACTGTTGCACCTTTTAAAACTATGCATGTAAACTTCTGCTTATTATTCGATCGACTCTTGATAGCGTCTCTCAGCTCCCCACTCTGAAAGGCGAGCATATTAACACTCCTGCCCTTCATCTTGACCCCCTTCTGCCAACTCTCCCTCCTGTTACACCTTTTACTTTTACATTATCAAGGTGGATGGCATGACTGTGCCATCTGTGACCATAATTCCAGCTTTCCTGCTTATCTATAGGTTAGTTCTAAAAGTTGACTACCAGTCTGCAGGGATTGGATTCTTGTGACTTAGGTAAACATGGCCCATTGCACCGTGCGGTGGGCCCTGTCTCTCTCTCCACAGTCCTGGCGTCCCCACACACAGGAGCACGAGGTGTCCGGGCTGCAGGCTCTTCCGCCGGTCGCCTGAAGCACACTCGCTTCCCCTCGCTTCGGCTTCGGACTCGTCCCCGTGCGGTATCTATCCCCCGCGTCTTCCCAGTTTTCCTGAGGTTTGGTTGGTTTTTTCTGGTGGAGAGAATAATTGTGTGCTCTCTTGTCCCTGATGCCACTCTCTCTTTCATCTGTTGCTTGGGATCTGCGTCCATCCTTCTTCCGAAGATGCTCTCCTCGCTGCTGCCGGCTGCTTCCTGGGGCTGCTGCGCTGCTGCGACCTGTGTGTTGTTTCCTGGGACACTTGGGCTAATTCCGGTTTCCTGAGTCGTGCATCTTCCTGTCTTGGTTTTCACCCTCATTTTTCTAGAGTAGATTTTCAGAAAGGCTGCACTAGAGGGAGACTTTGAGAGTCTCTTAGTATGTACGAAAGTATTGTTACTTTTGGCCTTTGTTTAGTTCTAGTTTGACTTGGAATAGAATTATGGGTTCAAAATGGTTTTCCTCAGAGCTTGGGAGGCTTTGTCTTCCGGCATCTGTTGTTGCTGATAAGGGTGGCGTTATTCTGACTGTCAGCCCTCTGTGCTGGGGGCTCTGCTTTCCCCCTCGCTCTGGAGTCGGGAGGACCTTCTCTTTCTCTGTGGTGTCTCAAGTGACGGGGCGATGGATCTGAATGTGGGTCTCTCATAGTCATCCTGCCTGGCTCTCAGTAGAGTCTGTAGTGAAGACACATCTCTTCAGCTCTAGAAACAGATTTCCGAAATTTCTTTGATTAATTCTTCTCTTCTGTTTTCTGTTCTTTCTTCGCAGAACTCCTGTTACCAGCTTTTGGCCCTGCAGCTTCATACCTGCCTCATCTTTTCCGTCTTTATTTTCTCTCACAGTCGTCCTCCTGGCCCCACCCTTTTCGTCCCCTGTGGTTTGCCAAGCTCTAGTGTAGGGTCTGAAGATACAGCAGTGACCAAAACAGACGAAATTCTTTGCCCTCGTGAAGCTTACGCTAGTGGAATCAGTTGTATTTTCTAGCTTATTATTTATGTGTGTGTGTGAACAAAAGCTTCCTTTGTCTCCAGTTGTTCCTTTTTCATGGCAACTCTTCTTGGCCTCATGGACTCAATATCTTGACTTTCAAAAGATATTAGATCTTTTTAACGTTCTAGTCCCACAGTGACCTTTATTTAATTTTCGTTCAGTTTTCCTCTTTATTCTGTTCTGTATTCTTATTTAAGCTGCACTTTCCCCCAAACCTCTCGTGATCCCTGGCTGTCCAGCCGTATACTTAGGAGGAAATAGAGAGATGGTCCAGGAGCTCCCTGTCTGTGAGTGGGGCTTGTACAGCATCAGGTTTGACTGTAGAGTGAATGTGGAAAACCAGCCATGGCGCTGGAGTGCCCTAACGCCTAAACCAGAGGTGTGCTCTGGGGGCACCTGCCAGGCTGGCCTCCTTGGTTCTCCCCGGGCACTCCATTTCTTTAGAGAGAGGAGCCCCGGTGACAGATGCAGTGCTGCCCACAGGAGTGGGGTCACGACACCTGAGTTGACTTGCCTGTGCTGTGAGTGAGTTTATAGACTTTTCTGTTAGCGGGTTTAGGAGTATCCTACTTGCCAATTGTAGCCAGTCTGTTGCCTTGCTCCCTGGCGATGCTGCTTTTTAAAATGCATCTTGCTGATACAGGCTACTTCTCTTTACGAGTTCCTACATAAGTTTCACTTTTTGAATACTTTTGGAAAGGAAGAAGTAAAAATTTTAAAACTGATGTGGGCCCTTGGGTTTATGGCTAGTCTTCTCTGTGAAGGATACTTCCTCCAATACCACCCCTCCCGCATCTTTGTCAAATTTAAACACCAGGGCGTGTTCTGACCTAGTGTAGCTAACTAGTAATTTCCGCTCATTCCGCCGTGTGCCGCCAAACTTGATGTTCTCAGTTACCCTGACAGTGTTGTCGGAAGTATTGCTGGGTGATTTACTGCCACACATGGAATTCCTTACAGTGGAACGTGGCCTTTGACTGTGTCTCAGAAGCTCAGCAGCGTGGCAGAGCTGAGGACTGATCTCGCCCCCAGGCTGCGAAGGTGCTGCCAGCCCCGTGCTCAGCCCCGACAGGGAGTGAAGCCCTGCCTGGGCGGAGTTGCTTTTCCATGGTCCAGCCCTTCTCTCGTTCTCTGACTGCAGCACCAGTCTCCTCGTGTGGCATTTAGGAGGGCCAGGTATCTGGCCATTTTTGAGTTTCAACATCCTTAGGAAAGTTGGCTTCTATCAACTTTATATTTTAAAACAAACTTAATTACTTTTAGTAGTTAAACCGAATGCATCTCAAGGTGAGTGTAGCACGGGAAGCAAAAGGATAAATTGATGAACTTCTTACGGGCCAAGTCGCCCAGTAATGTTGAATAAAGGTTGGAGTGAAACGTGGATTTGAGCTGGTGCAGCGGTCATCTTGAGCTTGGGGACTGTGGCAATCCCTGTTCTGCAGGAGTGCAGACCTCATCATTTGGGCCAGACCTGGCTCTGGCCAGGTGTCTTCTGCCATCGACTTTAACGCTGAGGGAGTCATGGATTTTCCCTCAGCCTGTTTTGATCCCATGCGTATTTTCGTCTTTTATCTCTTGGGGGATGGGTTTACCACCTGCTATGTGAAGCAGTAGTTTCTTGTCTGTCCTGCCTTTTGAAATGTGCTTGCCTCTGGAGTGGGGTGGACTATTTCCTGGACAGACCTCTAGTTAATCTCACTGTTTCCAGCCACGCTCCATACTCCTGCTGCTCAATCTGCCGATTCGGGGATCCTTTGAGGCACATCAGTCATTGGAGGGTCTTAAGGGTTTGCTAAACTGAATTAAATAGTTCCAATGTAAAGTCATGTAGCCTTGATGGAGCCCTGAAAGTGTTTTTTTTAAAGTGGTGGCTCTTTTAAGGACCAGCAGCAAGAGGCGGAGTGAAACAAGAGCTAGAGCGCGGGTCTTGGCAAGTCTGGCCAGGGTGTGTTTCTCCAGTATCCGCAGCTTATCCTCGCACCTTAGCTTCTGTCTTGATGCGCTAGCCGTCCCTCTTCTTAATGTTTGCTGCCTCTCTGTCCTCCTCCCCGGAAGCCTCCAAAGTGTACAGGTTTTCAATTTTTACTTTTAACTTTCCTCTCCTCCGTCACTTCTGTTTTTTTTTCCTGACCTCACGCACTTTGGGGATAGCCAGTCATCCATCGGTGGTCCGGTGGTCATAGCGGTCTTCCCACTCAGGTCTCTCCCCGTTCCAGTCCACTGGATGCACCCTGCCTTAGCAGCTGGCTTAAAGCCCCCCAGACCGTGTCCCTGCCCATTGTCTGCAGAAGTAAGTACAAATGATTTAGCCAGCGTTCAAAACAATTGATGGAACGGCCTCAAATAAGCGTGTAACCTGAGTTACAGTCCTGGTGCGTCAGTGCTACGCAAATGCACCTTTAAGGTAAGTCCCTTACCGCCCCCCCCCCCCCAGCAGTAGGAATTCTGGAACTGCTCCTGTCAACCCCCCCCCCCCCACCGTGACCTCACCCCATCTCGACCTTGGATGTCCTCTCATCATGTGCCCTGGCCCACCAGCACTCTCGTTCTTCCCAGGCAGTCCCCGTGCTTGGTGTAGGGGAGACTGGCCCAGCCTTGGAATCAGCCATACCTACGTTTGAATTTTGGCTCTGCCCCGTGTTAGTTTTGTGACTGGGCACATCTCTAAAATGGAGATGGTTACAGCGCCCTCACAAGGTGATTGTAAAAATCAAAACTTTGCAAAGCGCGTCCCCCCATCACTCTGTGCCTGTTCTCATGCACTTCATCCTGTCTGCAATCTTCTCCTCCAACTTTTGATAAAGTTCTACTCATGCTCTCCGGGCCACCACCCTACAGAGATGCTCCCATGTGGATGCCCACACGGGGCGCGGCAGCCCTGGGCCCATCATGACCGCCCCGAGTGCCAGCCTCAGAGGCTTTTCATGTTCCCCTGCTCTGGATATTGTCTCTCTTTCCTCAGCGTCTCTATCTTGCCTTTCTTCGAACCCTCCTTGTCATCTGGCTTCGCTGTCTGTGCTCCTCTTTCCCACCGACCACCCTCTTGGGCAGGGTTAGGGTCTCCGTGGGGCTTCCTTGGGGCCCGTGGCTCAGCGCGTTCTACAGAGAAGCCCCATTAGGGCTTTGTCTTTGGAAGAAGACACCAATGCCACAGGTCCCTTTACAGGAAACTGACTAAAGTGGTGACAGAGAGCCCTGGGTTCCATATCCTGGCTGGGTTTACAACAACTTTCTAGCAATCTTTCCCTTTTATGGGATGAAGGAACTTTATATATCAGAGACGTAAGAGATCACTCAACTGTGACTGGAAAGAAGTTTTAAAAATTGACGTTTCTTTCTAAGTCCTTTCTTGAAATGTGTGTGTAATGTACATGTACCGTAAGAGTTAACTAGCAGAGTGCCTGCCCATATAAGGTGTGCAAGAAAGATGGTTGGATATGTGAAACTCACATCTTGGTGAACCTGAAACTCATAACAGTTATTGGTGGGCGTGGCATGCTATACTGCTTTTACATTGATTATGTAGACTTTGTAGGTGTCTAATCTAGAGGGAGGTAGGGCTTGCTCTGCTGTGCCTTGATTGCACTCGAAGGCTCAGAGCAGCTTCCCTAAGGTATTACGTATGGCGCGTCCAGGATTGAATCGTGGGCTGAGTGTGTGGTAGAGCCGCTCTGCCCAGGTCGCACTGAGCACGTTAGTTACCTGAAAGAGAGTCTCTAGGTTGTGGTGAAGAGAACATTCAGTATATTTCAGAGGGCCTGGGGTTTATAACCACACAGTTCAGCAAACACCTAGAGGAAATTGGCTTACGTTTTAATGTTGCCATGCAAGTTCATCATGAACTTTGTTTCTGAGCTTAATCAGGGAGAAAATAATTCTGGCAGAAACTTCTGTTTAACAAAAGGATCTAAAGGGGTTTTTTTGCTCCACCTGTTCATCAAAAGAACAAGTGCGGGGTCCGCCCCGTGGCCGAGTGGTTGGGTTCTCGCGCTCTGCTGCGGTGGCCCAGGGTTTTGCCGGATCGGATCGTGGGCACGGACATGGCACCGCTCATCAGGCCATGCTGAGGCGGCATCCCACATGCCACAACTAGAAGACCCACAGCTAACAGTACACAACTGTGTATTGGGGGGCTTTGGGGAGAAAAAGGAAGGAAAAAAACCAACAGAAAAAACAAGTGCCATCCTCCTTCCACCAAAAAAACCCACAAAGACAATCAAATCAGAAAATAAGCCAAATAAGACTGATTCGATCACTTCTGAACTTCCAGTATAACAAATTGCTTTGGGGAAAATGGCAGGTTGGGGTAAGCCAAGCGTTCATATTTGGAGAGTGTATGTGCTGCTATGTACAGTTCATCTGCACGGTTTTTGTAGAATTGGAGCCCTGGTTTTAACAGACATTTCTTTCAAATTCTCTTATTGCAGAATAATGGTTCTTCGGAGGGAGGATTTTTTTTAAAGAAAATTTCATAGAGTTTAAAAAAACCTTTATAAAATACTTACTATTCACTGCTACACTAGGTGGGTATTACCAATAATAAAGAGGTATATTTAATATTTACCGTGCAGTTCTGTGGCTGTTTATTCTGTTGTGATTGCCAGAATCCTCATATACCATTACGTGCTCTTCTAGTCAGTAGCGTCTTTGAATTGCTGCATCTTTTCCCACTGAAAATACTCTTCTGTGTTCCAGTGCTTCCTGGACCAACAAAGCCGGCGAGGACCACTAGAGGTCATTCTTCCACCTCTGTCAGGTGTGCTCCAAATGCTCCCAGATTTGCTTGTTTGTATCCAGAGGCTTCTAGATGTCCTCTAGGCGCATTTACAGTAAATGTACGTGGGGGTGAACGGGGCTGTCAGAGACGATTGTGGACTTTCCTCCCTGGTAGGAGGACGTGAGCCTAGCAAGCTCCTGGGTAGGTAAAGGAGAGTCAGTTATGTGACAGATATTTATCCAGTAGGTATTTGTGGAAATTCCTGTGCTGGGTGGGTGCGGAAGTGGGTAATGATAGGGCTTTAATGATAAATAACATGAGCCTTGGCTCTCATCAGCTTACAAACTCCCAGTGCTGTGGCGATGAGTGCTCTTGCTGCTGCTGGTTAGTTCATGGGCAGAAGGCATCACTTCAACCAACATCCTACTCTGTCCCAAGCTCACAGCTAAGCACTGGGGATACAAAATGGAACACAGCCCTGAGGGAGGACCAACACATACACTGACAAGAGTCATATCGTGTCATAACATGCTATGCTAGCATCGCCGTGCAGTATCATGCAATAAGATGCTGCGTGAGCTGTACGCATTTGGTGTTATGCAGAATGGTGGAGGAATAAATAACCCTGTCTGGAAAGGAACGAAGCCTTCTTGGAGGAGGTGATAATGAGATTTCTTGAAGGATGAAAAAGGAAAGAACTAGGCAAAGAAAAGAGGAAGTTTGTTCAAGACAAAGAGAGAATCTGAGTGAAATGAGGAGGAGCAGTGAAGCAGCTAGCTGTGTCTAGGGAACTACAAAAGGTTCCATCTTCCTGATGGGAGAATGGGGAGGCCAGGGGTGGCGAGCCCTTGGAGGTCACATCGTGGAGCGGGGCCTCAATTCAGTTCTTGAAGCGCCTTTGGGGAGTGGCCTGTCAGATCAGGTTTGGAGTAGATGGCACCGGGGGCCGTGGCTGTGCCTGGTATGGTGCAAGGAGGTCCAAGAAACCTCTGGTCAGATCCCTCCTTCGCCCCCTGCTGCCTGCAGGGCCTCATCCTTAGGGCAGGACCACAGAACCCGCCAGGCCGAGTTATCGGGATTGTTTGTATGTAGGGGGCAGCTTGAGGAAAGAAGGTGGGTTTTGAGTAGAGCGGCCTCAAGTCTTGGCTTAGCAACAAAGCTCTGTGCCCTTTGATGAATTCCTAAATCTCTCTGAGCATCATTTTTTCATCTCTAAAATGGGGATAATGACACTTTCCTTTTTAGGGTCTTTAATGAGCATGTGTGTGTATAAATATAGGTACAGTATTGGCTTATAGTAGATGCTGAGTAAAATGGTGCACAATAATATCCCCATTAGCAATATTTTAAAAGGAGTATAAGACTGGAGGAAGTGAGATCATAATTGACTAGTTGAGACATTTGAAGGTGAAAGTTTGAACTACGGCAGTGGCCGAGGAGAAACAGAGAACCTTTTGGAGTTGAGATACTTTTAAGAGGTAAAACCAGAAAGTCTTTGTGATGGATAGGGGTGAAGGAGGAGGAATCCATGATGATTTCCAGGTTTCTGCTGTGGGTGATTGGAAGGCTGATGGCACACCATCTGAGACAGAGACCAGAGGGAGATGAGCAGGTCTCAGGGGAAGATGGAAGTCAATGGGGGTGGGGGTGGGGGGATTAGGAGAAAGCCAGCCTGTGTAGAACTGGAATCTTGTCCAGAATGCCTCATGACTATGGTGAACAAGCTGTCATGAGTCCCCTCAGGGCCAGACACCACATGCTCCCTTCCCTGCTACCAGCTCCTCTCTGTGACTCAGTCCCTCTGTGCTCGCGTCTGCTGCATCTGCTCTGTTGCTGCCAGCACTGACTGGTTCTTTGTGCATCTCAGGTTCAGCCTCTAACATTGGACACCCTTGATTGGTGGGTATATTAGTTATCTATTGCTGCACAAACTTAGTGGCTTAAAAAACATACTTTTGTTATCTCACATATTCTGCGTTTCAGGGTCTGGGTGCAGCATAACCGAGTCAAGTGTCCGCTGGGCTGTGTTCTCATCTGGAGGCTCAACAGTGGAAGAATCCACTTCTGAGCTTCCTTGGGTTGTTGGCAGAATTTATTTCCTTGCAGCTATAGAAGTGAAAAGTTCCAGCTTTTTGTTGGCTGTTGGCTAAAGGCTGCCCTCAGTTTCCAGGGCCTCTCATGGTTCCCTGCCATGTGGACCTCTCCATGGGCAGTTCACGACATGACAGCTGGCTCCTTCGAGGCCAGCAAGTTGTAATGGAATGTAAATTGCCACATAGTGTATCACAGGCGTGACATCCCATCACATCGATGGTATTCTATGGGTCAGAAGCAAGTCACAGGTGCTGTCCACTCAAGGAGAGGGGACCACACAAAAGTAGATGTGAACACCAGGAGACGGTCACTGAGGCCACCTTAGGCTCTGTCACCACAGTGGGCTAGTCACCCTCCAGAGTAGGACAGGCCTCATGGGCCAGGATGGCTTCCTTTGGGTCAGTTCTCAACCAGGTTGCTCTAGCCAAAAGTGGGCAAGGTCACCCAGCTTAGAGCATGGTGGCCTCTATAGCTAAGTGCCTCTGGACACTTGCTCCAAAGGGTCCCTGGCATTCCAGAGTCAAAGCATCACGGCCTGTAACCTGAGACTCAGAGAAGGGTAGGAATTTGCTCAAGCTCACACAGCAGCAAAAATCATAGCAGTAAAATCTGTAAGCTCCTCATAGGATTCCCTTCCTCTAGCAAGTCGATACTTCGGTTTGTTTAATGATTTAAATTGACATTCTTTGGATGCTCTTTAAGCTTTTCTCATGTTCCATCTCTTCAAGACTGGAAACAGTACACTTACTGACTTTTCTATATGAGTTTTAACACTTAAATCCACTTTTCAGTATCTTGCTGCTTTCTCTTTCCATCTCCTCTTAAAACAGCATTCTCAGTTTCCTGAAGCTCCAAAAAGTTTTGACGTACATAATTAACAGTAGTTTGGCAAAAATAGTGAACACATTACATAAGAACTTTGTATCTCTAATTTAAAGAGAAAAATCCCTTCATTTTTTGCGCTTCAGTTTCCTCAGCTGGAAAACAAGGGCAGCGGTAAGCCTGTTTCTGGGGCTCTGAACTCCGCCCTGCGCGTCTCCAGGCTTGTGGTGAGGATCAAAGACTGAAGCGTGCGAAGGCGCTGGCTGCCCGAACACACACAGGGCTGCAGCCACACTGCAAAGAGTTTCACTGTGGAGCTGCAGCTCTTTTCAGTAGAGTTTCCTCTCCAGTGTGCTAGACACGTTTGTTTATAACGCTTCACTCCAGGACTTTTCAGAAACCTATTCCGTAAAGCGAGAGTCAAACGTAAATCCTAGATCAGACGTCTAGCTAGGTCATTAAAAATGTTTTGTGATGTTGATTATATATATATGCAATGTTACCACATTTACAAATGTTATAAAGTTCGGGTCTTTGCACTCGGGACTGTATACCTTGGATGGAACATTCGTGCACCTTCCCTCATCTCCATCACAACTTTGACTTGTGCTATTGTTTCAACCAAACTCTAGTGGGTGTTTTTACCCAAGTGCCAGGACGTCTTTGGTACCAGCCTGACTTCCAGCTGACATCGACCTGATTATTCCATTCAGTTGGGATAGTATTGCTGAAAAAATATTGCACAAAATACCATTCTCGGATATGCTCATTGGCTTTTCAGCGAAGAAGGCTTCTGTGACCGAACATGTCCATCAAACGCTGCACGTTAGCATCCACCTTTTGGAGGTTTAAAGTGCTCATTAGCACACTTTATTTTCAATCCAGTATTTTCTGGACTTATTGGAACAGGAAGAACTATTTTGTTAAATTAAAAAAGTTTAAAGGTGAAACACTTATTAACATCCTATATATCAGAACCATAGTTTTGCAAATGCTATCAATTTGCACAGAAACGCTTTCTTTTGAACATTTACCTTAATTCTGGAAGACACTGGAGCTGGAGGCTATTGCCCAGATCCATTGATCTGATTCCTGGAAAATTACACTGCTTGTAAAAAATATCTATGCTGCTTTCATAAACCTCATTTCTCACGTTTTCATGGCTTGTTTGGAACTTAACTAGCTTTCCTCTTTCAGTTCGTGAGTGCCACAAACTGAGCCAGAGATTCCTAAACTGGAGGCTGTTTTGAGGTCATCTAGCCTTTCCTCTTGCCCAGCAGCAGACAGAAACCCCTCGGCTGCTTCTGCCCTGGCGCCGGCCCTGCCCCGACCCTGGGACACAGGCTTTCACCTTGTGGACTTGATTACCGCATACGCCTCTTGCCATGGTTTATTTTTTAAAGTTATCTCAGAAATGCATTGGATCATTCTTTCGTATGTTAAAAAGCATCAGATAGCCTAAAAATAACTCATCTTGCACAGCCAGTGCCTTATGTCCCCCTCTTCAGCTTATCCGTCTGCTTTCTGATAACGAATAAAATCATACTATATGTTTGAAGAATGTTTTATCTTTCCAGAATACTTTCACGTTCACTGGCTTGTCGGATCCTCCCAGCAACCCTATAGGGAGGCAGGGCCGTCGTCAGCAGCATTTCTGGGTACGTGGCTACCGGGCACGGTGACCCCGCAAAGCCAGCCAGTGAAGTTAGCGGTGGAGCTGGAGCTGGGATGGGCCTCCCGAGTCCCAGAAACGCTCAGGTCCGGAGAAGGGCAGAGGGCGACCCGGGACCCACACGCAGGGGAGGGTCTGGAAGGCCCCACTCCCTCCCGTCTCCTCAAATAAAGTGAGAGATGGATTCCTTGCTGACCACATTTGGGGGGCTTCCCCCGGTACAACACTGCCCGGTGCTTCTCATCATATAGTCCCCCACCTCCCGTTTATATTTCTGTGCACAGAGGACTGACATTCTACTATGTCCTGAGCTGCACCAAGGCCCAAACTGCCCTTTTTAATAAACAGTTAGCTCCACCTAGTGGCCACAGGAAAGCCCGTTTTACCAAGAAAGCCCGCGCCTGCTCTTGCCGCGGCTGAGCGGAGGGCAGCCTCCGACGCTCGCGGTAAACCGACTCCCTGCGGAGAGCGCTACCTGGATCGCTCCCTTGAAAAAGGTCCAAGTGCCCTTGTTAGTTTAATGACCTGCGTTATTAGAGGCTTTGGATTTTGTGCGTGTGCCAAGAAAAGGGTGAACAATACACAAACTCTTAAGGGAAACGATCCTTTAGAGAGCGGAGCAGACAACATAAGCCCCACTGTTTGTAAGGGCTGGTGGTTTCAATCGCATTTTTACGGCATTAATCAATTTGTATTGTAATTTATAGGAATCCTGTTCCCACACTGAGTTTTGTTTACTGAGAAAAAGACTTGCAAAGGGAAGGGGAGCCCTCACCCCTCACCAGGATCTCAGTAAAGTCTTCCTCCATGTGACATGGGCACGCTAGCGTCCCAGCCGCGGGAGCAGGAAGGCCTGCCCTGTCCTGCTCTCTCGCCTTTCCCCAAACAGCAGCCAGACCTTGAGGCTGAGAAAAGTCCTGGGGCGTAAGAGCAGCCTTGCTGAGTGGCTGCCCGGCGGGCGGTGTTGGCCATACTCACATGCCACGGCCTTTACTTCAAGGACTGCTTCTCTCAGCCCAAACACAGTGACCTCAGAGGTTGGAGGCAGCCGGGCGGTGGACACATTACTGCCGTGCGCGGGCAGTCAGAGGGAGTTCTGACCCCACGTGCTTTCTGAACATGCTGCTTGGTTGGGTGGGAGGTCACAGGAAACCATCCCGCGCCGTGTGCATTTTGTTCTTGTGCAATGTTAGGGCCCCGTGTGTGACTCAGAGCTGCGAGGTGGGAGGCCACCCCTGAAAGTAGTGGGGGGTTTGCCCTGGGAAATGGGCTGACCTTCCAGACCCAGCCGGTCAGCCTTGCCTTTGGCTGTCCAGGACTGAGCAGGCAGAGGAAATCCACTTGCACATAACGAAGTTGGGACCATATGCTGCTTTAAATTTCAAAGCAGACTTTTAATAGCAGTCTCTTGTTACCTAGCTAAAAGTAGCTGTGTGCTTCTTGCCATACACTTTCACACCTCTTCTCCCTTGCTCCAGGACCACTCCTTCTGTGCACCCTAAATTACAGATCCTTGCCGGGTTTGAGCATCAAAAGACATCTTTTGGCTGATCCTGTTCATTAGCGTACGTGCTTATGTCAGCCGGATTGCCTGCTCCAGCCTTCCGAGGCCCCCCCCGGCCCCCCCAATCATCTTCCCAGTCCTCCTCTTTCCCCACCTGTGTGCGATGGTTCCCTGGACTAGCTCCAAAGCACTTTCTTTCATCTCTTGATTGGGGTTTTATTTTTAAGAAGAAAGCCAAGCACATTTTTAACAGCCACAACCAGATGGAGCGAGCTCTTCTGAGGCAACGTAAAGGTAATAAAGCAGAGTGAGCTGGTGTGGCTAACCTAACGAGAGTTCCCGGGGCTCTGGGCAGCTCGCACCAACCTTGGAGAATACCTCTGTTGTGTAGGAGGCAAATAACCCAGGGCAGTGTTTTCCCAACTTTTTTTCTGTCCTTAAACAACTGACCAAAGTCTGTGCCTGTCCTTGTCCTCAAGCCTTTTCCATCTCTGTCTTGAGCGTTCTTCACGCCTCATGCTTCATGGTAATTCTTTCTTCTTGGTACCCCTCTTGGTTGGTACTTGCTTCCTGCCCCCATAACACACACACACACACACACACACACACACACACACGGAATAACAGAGCTTGGTTCTCCATCATTATGTCATTTCCTTTGAACCATAGGAACCAAAGGAAAGTTTCCTTTCCTTGCTGTCCTCCAGCCCGGCTTCTGGAATGGACTCTCTCCCTGCCTCGCCGCCCCCACCCCTCCCCCCCAGCTATCTTGGAGCAGCCTCCAGCCCTGATAGCACCACAGGATCAAACCTACACACACTCCATGGCTTCCCTGACCCTGGGTCCATCAGCGGTTGTGGAAGCCCAGGGCATTGGCCAGGTCATGGCAGCAGGTGGGGAGGGGCGCACAGCAAGGGGCCTGAGCAGGGGGCAAGGCCGGGGCCGGAAGCTCACGGTGGGCTCACCTGCCTGCTCTCCCCACTCGTCCTTTCCAATGGAAACTGTCCTTTTCAAAAAGCCTAAGCATGTGGCCTTCCTCTAGCTAACTCAGCTGACCTACAGGGGCTCCCTCTACGGGGGGCAGCTGCAAAGGGCCCTCCGTGCCGGTATCTTCTCCCTGACACAGCCCTCGCCCTTTCCTCCCCTAGCCCTCTAGCAGGGGCTCCGGCTCTTCTCTCTGCATCCCACAGCGCCCAGCGCTGCACAGATGCCTTACTCGCCCCTCGCTGGCTTGATTCAGTGCTTCCTGGACCCCACTGTCAGAAACACGAGCTTTGCCGCTCGCTCTTCTCTGCTCACCACGGGCTGGGAGGGTGGGATGCGCCACCTTCCCTTTCTCCAAACCAGGAGCTGGCAAACTTTTTCTGTAAATGGCCAGAGAGTAAATAATTTGGTGTTTTGGGACCATACAGTCTCCGTCACAACTTCTCAAAGTACAAAAGCAGCCCTAGACAGTATATAAAGGAATAAGTGTCACTATGTTTCAATAAGACTTTATTAAGACAAACAGGTGGTGGGCCAGGTTTGGCCCATAGGTTGTAGTTTGCTGACCTTGCTCTAGACCATTCCTCACCCTCATGCTGGTTAATAACCAAACTTTCCAGGACCAACGAGGCAGGCAGTGGGAAGTCGGGGAGGGAGTGGGGGAGGGGAGAGGGAAGGGACAGCCTCACTCCTTCTCTTTTCTTAGAGAGCCAGCATGGCGCCCTCCTCCCTCACGGTGTTGTTCCTCATCCAGAGCTCCGTTAGTCCCACAGCAGGCATTCGCTTCCCCTTGAACTGAAAATTGTTTTCTCTAGCTCCATTATTCTTACCCCTCTCCCTTCATATGAATTCAACGTGAATTCGACATTCTTTTCCAGGGTCCGCCTTGAACAAAGCATGAGATGGTGCCGTCTCTCATCCTCCTCTACCAAGAAAGCAGTCTTAAGTTACAGGAGGAGGTTGGGAAAGACGGCTTGCTTCCATAAGTCAGTAAATATGTGGTGAGTGCCCCTGTGAGCCAGGTGCAGGCTGGGCACTGGCGGGGCCACGATGACTGTCACCCAGCCCTGCCCTCAGGTGATGAGTGGAGGCAACTTTTGTAGACTCTGGGCTCTGAGCCCCAAGCTTGGCAACTCCCATCAGCAGCTCTCATTTCTTTCACCTTCCCTATGTTTTAAATTAAACGTATGCGGCCCCAGTTCTTTCCTCTTCTCTAGGGCTAACCCCTGACCTACCACCCAGAGCCTTTGAGCCTTTAATAGGCCCCACCTGCCTGGCAGGTGACCACTTCCATGGGGGGTGAAGGGTCCCTCTCAGCCCAGTACCAGAATATCTTCCCCTATTGACCCTAACAAGGGTATTGAAATTTCCTCTCCTTCATCAATGCAATTAAAGCTTATCTCCAGATGGCTCCTGATAAACGCAGCAAAAATAGCAACCATTTACTAAATACCTACTCAGTGTCAACCACTGGAGAAGCGTCACCTGCTGATTTCTTGCACAATCTCTGTGAAGATGAGATGATGAGAAATCGAAGCTCAAGGTGTTAAATGGTTTGCACAAGGAAAGGCACCGGGATGGGATTTGAATGCAGGTCTATTTGAGTCCCAGAACACTCCTCCAATGCCCTGACATTGATCCCGCCCACGCAGTGTGGCCTGCCATATGGGGTTCCATAGCGACACCCCTCAGAAGCAGAAATGGGACTGCAAGTCAGGTGGGTCTGTCGGGTGGGATGGTGTGTGTGTGTGCGTGGTGGGGGTGAAGCGGGGGTGGATAAAAACTTCAGTGCACCTGCAGCGGTTAGGCTCAGGAACCCGGGAGCATCCCAGGTTGGGGCTCCTGGGAGCTGGGGAGGAGGGTCATGACCTGTGGGGAGCCGGGTGGGGGAAGAACGGGGGAGACGTCCGGCTCCTTGGCCTCCTCCTCTGCCATCTCTCTGACCTCTCGCCCAGTAACCTGGGCCGAAAGGGATGGGCTTCGTGCCAAGCCCCAGTCTTGGCACATACCCTCCACTCCACCCCGGGGGAGCTTATTGTTATTGTGCTTAAAAGTAGGCTGAGAAATCAGTGCAAAGATGGGAAACTTTGTTTTCAAATATAATGGGAGGGGTGTGTGGAAACAGAAGTGGCCAAACAAAGGCTGATTGATTTTCTGTTGATCGTGGAAGCGGAGCGATGGGAGGCCAGCAGGTCTGTGGGGAGTTCGGGGGATGGGCATTGGTTTCTTAAAGGGGGCGGAATGACCGCCGTTCGGGAGCCAGTTCCAGCGTGACACAGGGCTGTGCAGCGCCTCTGGGGCCTTCCGCCCTCTGGGAGAGGTTTCTCCACCCTCTCGCGCCTGTGGACATGTGCTGCCTGCTCCTTTTGAGCCCCTCCAGGCCAGGAATTGTCCCGCTCAGACCTGTATTCTGGTGGCCGGGGCGTGGCAGAAGAGGGCTGGGGTAGAGAATGGCGAGGCAAAAGGACTGGACAGTAAGAACAGTGGCTTAGACTTGGTCTGCTTCTCCGACGTTACCGTGTCACTTGGCTTCACTAGGATGGTGACCAGCAGCTCTGGTGCTTCGGGCATTTTACATACGTTTGCATCTCATTGGGTCCTAATTATTGTTTCCAATTTGGAGAGGAGAAACTGAGCCATAGAAAAGTAAGTTTCCTAGAGTCACAGAGACAGTGAGTGGCGAAGCCAGACTGGGGCCTGGTGACCATACAGCCCAGCTGGACCTGCCTCCTCCAGCGTGTGACCTCTGAGGGGATGCGGGCTCAACCTGGCGTGGTGTCCAGCTCTTGCTGGGTGCTGAGTGAATGTTGGCCAACTTTGACAATGCCATCAGGACCAGAAGCGTTTCCTACAGTCTTTATTGACCACAATGAAGAAGAGTGTTCATGTTCCGGGTCTATGTGACTGCTTCTGAGTAGGTCCAAAGAGTTCAAAGCCGTCAGGGTGGTTAGCAGTTTCCTGCACACCTCCGGCCTGCTGTTTACAGCCTCATTAGATCCCCTGGGCCTGCCAAAACTCAGGCTGCGTGACTGCAGCTCTGACCCAGCCTCTTCCATTTCCCCTTGGTGAGCTTCTGCTTGGGCTGCAGGAATGATGGGTGGTGGCTGTTTTTGGTTGAACTTTGCAGACCAATGTCAGAGACTGCTGAAATGTGGCAGCGAGTGGGGGCTCTCGGAGCGTCTCCAGGATCCCGCCTTCTCTGTCCAGGGCAATGGTGCCGGCGCCAAAAGGGGTCTGCTCTAGAGCCCTCCGCTCCTTGACCCTTCCTGGGCAGGAGTCAACTCCAGGCAACTGAAGGAAAAGAGTTAGCCTTTGGGGCAAATCAGGAATGAATGAGCTTCTGTTCTCTAACCTGACCACAGGTGTTGGAGGCAAGTAGACACCTCTCTATCCTTCTGTAAACACACCTTGTGCAGGTAGATGCTTGTCTGCTCACCTCTCTTGCCTGAGAGAGATGCCCTTCTCATGCCCTGGCATTGCTGGATCTTTGCTGCTCAAAGGACACTGCAACCCTGAACCAGCTCCCTGTGTTCCTTCCAGCAGGGATGAAATGCGCCATCAGCAGGGCTTGATCCTTTACCAGAGCCTGGCAAGGCCCCTGGGAAGGTAGGTCACCGTTGAGCAACACCCAGACACAGTCTAGCATTCATTTCCAGATGCCTCTGGGCCTCAATTGTTTTCTTGCTCTCTCTCTCCCCTGCTCTCCCCATAGTTACAGATTTTGCAAGATCTGTACAACACATGTGCGTGGATCCATCTCTCCTGGATCATCCAGATCTTTCAGTCCAGTGTGTCTTTTGCTTTCTTTAACGCTGATGGTTTTCAACAGCTGTGTATGACAAAGCTTCTAGATGAAAGTAACAGGTTATTAACAGCATTCACATGGCCAGCCTTGTGGGCAAACAGGCATTTATGATTTCCCAGAGTGGGATAGGATGGAGCTGCACAACCTTCTCGGAACAGGCCTGGGAAGCTCTTTTTTTTTTTTTTTTTTTTTTTTAATGGAGGACAATGTCCTTGCTTGTAATGAAAGGAAGGTGTGGGGAACTTAGGGTTCCTATTGAAAAAGCCAATTCCTAGAACAAGAATCAAAGGAAAAATATTGAGATCTCGCTGAGATATATTGATCTTCAGAAGACCTTCTTTACACACGTATCTTTCTGAGCTGTTTTGGCTGTGATGGGCCAGCAGGACCTCTCTTGATATGTCTGGTGGGGTGAAGATGGGGTGATGCCCAGCAATGACTGTGGAACTCCAGGCTTAGAAGGAACATCTGAAATGCCATCCTTAGGGCTTCGTTCCTTTGAATCATGAAAGACATTTTGCTGCATATACTGCACATTTTCAGTGCCGATCAACAACCAACTGGAGCTGTGGAGCCATCCCGTGGCACAAGTGTATAGAAAGGCTTTGTGTCCACGTGTTAGAAGTATAGGACAGGCCAGGGAGAATGATACACTCAATATCTTCAGAGTTTTTACAAAAGATTTGCTGAGAAGACCCAAGCGTGAGGGGCAGCTCATTTCCCATCACCTACAGCTAGCATGCATGAACCCGGATCATTGGAATCTTTTCTTCTTTATTGGAGCCCTCTCTTGTGGCAGAAATGGCTATGTTTCCATCAAAACCTGTTTCCTTTTCCTCCTGGCACCCAGCTAGACTACTTTTTCTAGCTTCCTGTTGGGTGTGCCTATGCAACTGGGCCTGACCAATGAAATGCGGGTGGAAGTGTTGGGCATGACTTCCAGGCCTGCCCATAAAGCTGCCCACACAACTCCCCATATGCTCACTCTTCCCCAGAGGATGGAGCAGACACCAGAGAGGAGGAGCCTGGGTCCTTGAATGACCGTGTGGAATAGCAACATGGCCTTGGACTTTGAATGAGTGAGAAATAACCTTTCATTGGGTTAAGCCCCTGAGGTTTGAGGGGTTGCTTGTTACTGCAGCTCAGCAGCTAGCATGGCTCACCCTAACTGATACAGACTGACCGGATCTCCCACCCCTGCCCAGGCCTTGCCTTCTGCAGGTGCCCTTGTTTCTTGCTTTCTGGGGTTGTTCAGTGTCATCTATGCGAGTTTCAGCCCCTTCACCTTAGTATTTCTGCATTTCCAGCTCCCCTTTTTGCCCATCTTAGAGGATAAAGTGTCTTTTCCTTTCAAATCTAACGTCATCTGCTTGTGCCCTCCGTTCTGACCCCACCTCCCCCCAGTTCCTCTTTAACTTTGCCCTCTGAATACTTTTTCTCGCCTATAGTTTGTTATCTTTCACTGGCTCCATTCCTTCTTGTCTGTGAATGTGTTCAAATAGTCCCTATCTTAGGGAAAAAAGCCCCGTCCCAATCTTGTTACTCATGTATCTGTTTTTTGTCAATGTCAGAATTTGTGAAAAGTCTTGTCCATTTGTGCTTCCTCGCTTTCTCCTCCTCCTCCTCGCTCAGCTGTGGCAATCTGACTTCTGTTCCCACTGCCTTTGGTTCATGACCAGCTGGGGCCCCGGTTGCTACTTTGCCTGTGTCTTCACAGTGCCCACACCTTATCCTTTCTGTGGCTTCAATCCCTTTCGCCAGGCCCTCTGTCTCAGGCTGGCTGGCCTTTATCCTCTGCTCTCCCGGTTCTCTGATAGCGCCGCCCCCTCCACCCTGCTGGTCTCCGTGCTAGGGCAGAAGGGAAAGGTGTTCCCAGGGCTCTGGCCTGGGCCTCGTCCCTTCTCTGTGGTCTCTCCTTTCATAATCTGTCTAATTGACTCCCTTAGCTTCCGCTGCCAGCTTCATGCAAGGTGACGCCTGTCCTGACCCTCCTTCAGGACAGCACGACACCCTCCACCCCAATCGTGGGCCTCTCCCAGGACCTCACGCTACACACACACAAGGCACGCCCCACAACAACGCCCACTTCTCCCTTGTCACCTAGCTCTGTTCATGTACCCCTGCCCCAGCCTGCTATTTTGGGGGGTGCCAGGGATGACAGCTCTAAGTCAACTAGCTGCCCAGCCCTGTCAGTTCTGAGAGCACCCTCCTCCTGTTTAAAGATCCTCACCCATGGTTCCAGTCGTTGTCTTTGTTTAATTAAGACTTCTCTAGTGGCCAACCCGCCGCCTCCCTGTTCCTCCCCTCCCCTCCACCCCGTCTCTATTTCCTGCCGACTGGCCCGGGTGGTGAGCCATGTGGGTGTGTGGCGCTGCTGGACGCAGAGCCCAGAGTGGGAAGAGTGTGGGCTATGGGCTTGGGCAGACCTGGATTCCTGCAGTCCTGGCCCTGCCACCTAGGAGCTGTTGACTTTGGCAATTGCTTAATCTTTCCGACGCTCAGTTTTTGCATGTAAAATGGTGATGACACCTACTCTAACAGGGTTGTTGTGAAAATTAAATGAGATAGGTACATGAAGCCCCTGGGGCACACAGCAAGCATCTGGTGACCCCTCCCTCTCCTTCGGAGAAGCTCCTGGGGAGCCGAGGGGAAAGCCTGGTGTGCACGTCTGTGTGTCCGTGCTGAGTTGGGGCTTGTGGCCACCAGCAGTGCAGGAGGCAACCGCGGCTCAATCAGTCCTTCAGGTCAGCTGTGGCTTCGACTCCTGGCCTTGCAGATCTGATGAAGAACCTCAAGGTGCTAAACCATTTTTAAGCTTTATTTCTGGAACGTTTACAACCAGTGACCTCTTCCTCCAAACCTTAAGTCTTACTCCCTGGGAGAAAATTAGGACACTGGAGACTCATTTCATCTGCTGCCGAGGTGGAGGCCAGCAGGAGGCTTGTGAGGGAGGGGAGCCTTTCTGGGAATGCTGCTGGAACTGGGGACACTGCCAGGGCCACATCAGGGCGGTGGGGCCTTAGGAAGGGGGGCCACCCGGAGCCCTGTCCAGACCTGGGACCTGAGGGGAAATCCTGCACAGCTTTCAGCTCTTCTGGACTGGCAGCCTGAGGTCTGCAAGGGGAGCCCTCAGGTGGCTCCAGCAGACCAGAGCCAGCCTAACTGTCGCTCTGCTACCCGCATGGATGGGGTTAAGAGGTCAGTGGTCATGCTTTCCTGGTGCGTTTGCAGTGCTTAATACAGGCCTTGAACTCTGGAGCTAGGACCATTGGAAAGATAAAAATGATGAATATAAGAAATCAGTGCACTGCCTCCTGAAGCAGACAGCCAGCTTTTGCAGACAGCCCTGCCCTTGTCCGAGGGCCTTCACCTGCAATGTCCCAGGGCCCCGCCTCCGGCTGACCAGCGCCTTCCTCTGACCAGCTGTCAGGGACCATCTTGCCTGTGGGTCCTGAGTGCTGCTCCAGGCCCTGTCACTCAGCTGATGGAGCATCAGACCATGGAACCCCAGAGAGCCTCCAGCTTCTGTGTGGGTCATTGTAGCTTATGCTGGTGGAATGTGCCACGTACTTGGGTGTCTGAGCCCCACAGCAGCCTTGTGTGCAGCCTTGAGAGCAACGCTTAACATGCAGGAGCAAAGCGAGGCCCAGAAGGGGCCCACGGGCGGGCCGCGCTGACCCGGGCAGGCCCCTGGGCCAAGCACCTGGGCTCCCCAGCTTTCCAAGGGTGTGTGAGGCTTGACAATGTATTGATATTAGTCGCTGTGTTACCAGGCCGAGAGGACACAGCCCTGCCTGCCAGAAACACCCCTTGTTCCTCCCAGTATTGGACTTCCAGGGAAAACTTAAAAAAAAATCCGAAAAACCCAAAACTCCTGGACAGAAAGTTGGGTGGCCATTGGTCAGGCAACTTGCTGGGTTTCTATCCTTCCCTCACACAGAGCAAATTTATTTTACACCGAAACCCAACTCCTTTATACTCTGGATTGGGAAGGGCTGCTCCCTCATAGACTCATCTCAAACTCTGGACCTGTCGCATGTAACAGGCGCCCAAGCGTCTTGATGGCTGAAGGAAGGTGCCGGCAGAGGAGGGCTGGCCAAATGGAAGCACAGCGACTTTAGAAGCCACTTGTTTTCCGAGGCAAAAGGCTCCATACAGGCAGTAATAGAGATGAATTCACGTGGCATGACCCAGCGCCCAAGGTTGTCTGCACCTAGTTTAATAAACGGCTGTAAAAGTAATCTTTAAGTTTGATGTCACCTGTGGCTGAGTCCATGCCACTCTGTTGTCAAACACCATTTCTGCTAAGGGCAGAGCCGCAGCTGTGGGGACAGGCTGGCGCCTGTGTGGAGCAGCCTTTCACCGGGTTGCCCACAGCTGTGGCCTCGGGAACCGTCAGCAGCAGCACGGAGGAGAAATTATACCTTAATGCTTTTCTACACGAGCTCTTTTGAAAAACATCTTACAAGCAGGTGTATTAGGGTAGTGGGTGTGGTTACCGTTACATCAAGGACAGGTCTGAACACACCGCTGTCAGGGTTTTGGGCCTTGCTTTTCATTTTTATGTGAGGACAAAGTGAAGGAAGGGACTGATGTTAAACTACCTGGAAATGAGTTCGGTCTGGATGGTGTAGTCATGGGAACTCCTGACAGCTCTCTCCCTCTTTGGGTTCCCTGGAGCGCAGCCACAGGGCTACAGGTGGCACATGAGGAGGGCTGGGGGACCCGTGTGTAACAGGGCTTCCCACACAAGGGTCTCCTGAGAGCAAAGTGCGCTTGACACTCTGTCACGCTGATCTCTGGGCTTTGCATCTGTAGCCGGGTACTCAGCTGCTGGAAGAGCTTTGCTTGGAGAAAGGGCAGGAAGGCGATGGGAGCAGGTGGGACGGGGGCCAGCTGATTCAGGGGCTGCACTCATTCAGCAAACAGGGTCGGTGTGCTGTCTATGAGCCAGGCCTCAGGCGGGGCACACACGGGGCAGCGTGCAGGATGGGGGACAGGGGGCTCTGCGGGTGGGCCCCTCTCAGCTTCGGAACTAGGTGGGGGGACTCGGGTAGGGGGTCTGCCTGCTCTGAGCCTGCTTCTCCTGCTCAACAATGGGGACTCCAGTGGTTTCCTCCTAGGCGGTTCCGAGGACTCAAAGTGTCCCGTCGAGAGAAGCGCTCGGCGTGGTGCCTGGCACAGAGCAGTGACCAGACAGCAGTTTGCTCTGCTGCTGTGATGGAGCCTGGTCCTTGCCCGCGAGGAGCCCCTAGACTTGGGGGAAGGTGGTGATGCAGCCAAGTATGGAGGAGCAGGTGAAGAAAGGAAGGAGAGCCCTTCTGAGCACCTGACATTGAGCCGGAGCTTGACTAATGAGTAGAAATTTATCACGAGTGGATGCACGTGCCAGGTAGAGAGACCAACGCAAGTGTGAGGGTCTGAAGGGGTGTGGTGAGTTTTAGGAACAGCAGGACTTCTGGCACGAGGGAGCAAGGCTGGCTCGGCAGGCAATTGGCCACACAAGACTTAGGCTGTGTCTTAAATGCAGTGGAGGCGGGGGGGGAGACTTTAAAACGTACAGGCTGGATGGACTGTAAAATCTGTTAACAGGAACGGTTTTCTTGGTTGAGTTTTTAATACTTAGCCAATATGTACGAAGCCCAGGGTAGGACAAGACTTCTTGGATAGGAGGAGGGTTTTTTGTTTTGTTTTGTTTTGTTTTTGTGGTGGTTGTTATAGAAATCTCAGTCATGTAGAAGAGTGTGCATGTGTCCATCACCCAGCTTCAACAGCTGCCAACTTGGGCATGAATTTTCAGGTAGGAGCAATGCAGTTAGATGTGTGTTTTTTGGAAGCTGAGTGGTGGCATGTAGGGGCCCCCACGCAAAGAACTGGGCTGGACACAGGAGAGATGGCTGGGCTTGTAGCCTTGTTTAGGTGAATGATGGTGAGGACCCAAACTAAGGCGCAGGGGGAGGAGAAAAGAGAGCAGAGCTGGGAGAGATTTTGAAGTAGAACCAATGGGATTTGGTGGCTGATGGAATATTGGGGGGGGGGGGGGGCGCTTCAGGTGACTCTATCACCGATGGGCAATTATAGGGGAAGGAGAGGGTTTGGGACAGGGCTGGAGTCCCCTCACGGTTGTTCAAGCCCTGAGTGACCTCATGTGGGGATCTTGAGCACCATGCTCCTGCGTCCTTGGCCATTTCTGGGTTCTGTGACTGCACCAAGCTCTTTGTACCCCAGGGTCTTTGCACACCCCACTGCCCTCTCTGGCTCACTTCTGTCCTCACATGTCAAATCCACAGCTCCCTCTCATCCTTTCAGTCTCGGCTCTGATGGCACCTCCAGAGGGAGAGTCATGTATTCTTCTTCCCTCTCTCGTTTGTTTCCTTACCGATCACAACATGTAATTCTTTTGCTTCTTTGATTACTTTCATGTTTATTTTCTATTTGCCTCCATAGAATGTAAGCACCGTGTGGGCCCATAGTAAGGACTCACTGGATCATTGCAGGACATGAGTGAGGGCTCTGGATGGAGGCGTTGGCAGAGGTGCTGCGGCAAGGGGCTGCAGTGAGCAGGGAGCCCGAGGGCCAGGATGGAAGGAGGGCGGGAGACCCGAGTCCATCATAGCAAACAGATCAGCCTGGGTCTCTATGGTTCAAACTCGCATGCGTTGTGCAAAGAACGTGTGAAGGACTGTTGGTTCGGCAATGAATCGTGGATGCGGGGACCTCTCCCAGAGGCTGACTTAGAGGCTGAGATTTTAAAGACCTGGTTTATAACTAAAGTAAGGTCAATTGATATATTCTTGTGTCTGACATTCTTGCGTGTGTGTGTGTGTGTGTGTGTGTGGTATGAATGTGCTGAGACATTCACGGGAGCTAAGTAATGCGAGGGGTGCAGGGGTTTGGAGGGGCTGAGGCGCCACGGAAAACACTGTGTGCGGCTTTGCTTTGCTATTGGTGCTGGGATGGGTAGTGCAGTGGTGTGCACACCCGGTGAAGGTAGACTCCGTGCTCCAGAAATGACACACGCCGTCTGATTGGCATGCAACAGCCATTCTAGAAATGCTTTCCGGAAGTTCCTCCTCTGCAGGACCCTTCCATAGCTCCCGGCTCACCAGTGCCTCTGGGCCGGCTCCTCTCCATGGTCTTGGAGGCCTGTCCCCACCCTCAGGCCCGGGTGGCCTCTTTGCCCATGGCTCTGCCACAGCCCTGCTCGTGGTTCCTTTGGCCTATGATGTCTTCTGTCTCCTTCCCCAAGGCCTCATGCACATCCCACCTCTTCGAGGAGCCTGTGGTGACTGCCCTGCCCTTGCGGGCAGCCGCTTCGTCTGAGAGCCAGGTGGCCTCCAGCCTGTCACTGTGCGCTGCCCCACCTTGTCCACTGTTGCTTCTCTTGTATTCGTCTTGTGTTCCCAACACTCAGCTCTTTGAGGGGAGGCATCGTTTTTGCCACACCGTCTGGGTTGTTGGCTGAAGTGCAGGCTCTCAAAAATGCATGCGGGTTGATTAGTTGATTGACTGATTGATAAGCTTCGTGGGGGATTGATAAAGTGCTGTTATACACTGGGTTTGAAAAAAAAAAGCGGGTCTGATTTCAGAGGTGGTTAGAACAAAAAAGTTACTTAGAAAGGGCTGGAGACCCTGGCGGTTGACATAAACACTGGGTTTGGGGCAACTTTGATGTGATCTTGACCATCTTCGTGTTTCTTGTCTTTCATTGTGAAACGGAGAGGGTGTCCCCAGCCCTTGGCTTCTTCGAGTATGTGGTGAGAAAACCGGGGTGCTAAAGCTAAAGACCCGGACGGCTCTCGGTGGGGAGCTGTGACTCTTAGCAGGCTTTTTGTGATCCGGGAGGAGAGACCTCCCCAGCAGGCCCTCCCACAACCTTTGCATAAATATGCTGTGTGTACGTGTGTCTATAACACTTGTGTGGACACACACCCACGCTGGGCTACTGTTTCCTCTGCGGCTGAGCAGTTCCCTCCGCCACTTCTTGCTCTGTCAAACGGGTAATCCTGGCAGCTGCCAGGCTTGTTGCTATTTGCAACTCTACCAGTCGGTTAGCTCCAGGTGGAAGCCCAGACCGGGCCACCCTGTTACTGCTGGCTTCTGGCCACTGGGATCTCTCAGCTACTGTCACTCCCCAGATGTTGGTGTCTGCCTGAAATCCCAGAGCAGGAAGGGACCCAAAGAGGTCATCTAGTTTTCCCTCCTGCCTTGAGGCAAGACCACACCTAAACTGATCCAGACAGCTGAGGACCAGGCGTGTTGGTAAAACCTACAGAGAAGGCTCCCCCAGGTAGTTTGTTCCAGCCTCTAAGGAGCCCTTCCATCCGGAAGCGGCTGATGCTTCTTGCTTCAGTCCTGCCTCTGCTCATCTCCCGAGGGGTTTTGATGCCCACCTCTGGAATGCCTGCTGGTGTGTGTGAAATCCCGTGTCTGCCATTTTGGCTGCAAGGCAGAGAGAGCCACAACTCAGGGTGTGGATCGGGGTATTGGCTGTTCCGCCGCCTCTCTGTGAGCCGTCTGACACTCGGGGACAGCCCCAGTTCCGTAGCGCCCTGTCCTTGCTGGTGGACGGTGGGTCCGGTCCAGAATTCTAATCAAGTTTCAGCAGGAAGGAAATGAGGACACACCAGGAGGCCTGAATCAGTCAGAATTTGCATTTATTTGTTCACGCAGTCAGGAAATTCTTGTTGAACCCGCACTACATGCTCTGTGGTGTGTGGGGGAGAAATTAGACCCAGAGGCCCCCAGCTTCCTTTGGTGGGCTGAGTGGGTGCCAGTGGAGGGTGCAGGATGCTAGGAGGGCCTGTGTCTGCTGTGCAGTTGGCAGATGTATTTTGAACACATTTGCAGAGCCTACTTGCATGCTCTTGGCTCTCCAGAAGGATTCAGTGGCCTGTTGGGAGAAGCTGCTCCTTTTCTACACATGCTGCTCACATGGTGGCGTCCAGGGCCATCTCACACCATCATGGCCTGACCTGTGGTGGGCACTCAGTAAAATCTTGTTGACGCTCCTTAGAGCTGGCCACATGCCATCCCCACACTGCCCCAGAGTGAACCCACGTGGGCCACCTGCTGCCCCATGCACTTTCCCCATGCCATCACCTCTCTTAGGAGATGAATTGTGTCCCCCCAAATTCCTATGTTGAAGGCCTAACCCCCAGTACCTCAGGCTATGACTGTATGTGGAGATGGGGTCTTTAAAGAGGTCATTAAGGTAAAATGAAGTCATGAGGTAGGCCTTAACCCAATACGACTGGTGGCCTTATAAGAAAAGGAGCTAAGGGCACAGCCACACAGAGAGGGAAGACCATCTGTAAGCCCGGCAGAGAGGCCTCTGAAGGAACCCAGCCTGCCGACGCCTTGATCTCAGACTTCCAGCCTCACAGCTGTGAGATGTAAACGTCTGTTGCCAAATCCACCTGGTTGGTGGCACTTGACATCGCAGCCCCGGCACACGAGGTCAGCTCTGTGAAGACGGCTGGAGCTCCCATCTTGTAGACGAGGCCTGTAGTTCAGCCAACGCCACACAGGGAATGCCGGGCCAGGTCCTGGACCTCCCTGAGCCTCTGTTTCCTCATCTTCAAAACACGAGTAATGACAGATTTGTGGAAAGAATTCACTGAGACACGACATGATGAACATCTGCACGCCTGCCTCTGCCTGATGTGACCGAGGGGCCATGGGCCTGGGGCAGGGGCTGGCTCTGCCAACGTGGTTGGCAGTTGACATTGATGAATGATATGTAAAAAAAGCCCCCCAAACAAAAAACATGTTTGCATTCTAGGTAGAGCCTGGAGTGGGAAGAGCTCAGACTCCCCTGCTTGGTGGATTTCTCTGACGTGGGAACTTGAATGGACGCCCTCTGCATGGGCTTTTCCCACAGGGACGCATGGTGCCAGCCCAGGGAAGGTGTGTGGTGGGTGGGGAGTGAAACGCAAGATTGCGAGGGACCTGTCCAAGGACACGCAGAGACTGAGTGTTGGCCCTGAGACCGGTGACTCTTTATGTCAAAGTCTTTCTATATCAGCCTCCAACCTGGGGAGGAGGCGGGAGGGCATGTCTTCTAGGCACCGTCTGCCTGGCCGGAACCTGGTAAAGGGTGAAAGGGAGCCAGAGCCCGGGGACAGGCCGTCCAGGCCAGGCAGGGCCAGGACGAGCTTGGGGGGCTGTGAGCATAAGCCGTTGGTACTGAGAGTGTTAACCAAGTGACCGTCCTTATTTAGCACGTGTCCCACTCAGCTGGGCTTGGCTGCAGGAGCCAGCTGGCCGTCTGTCTGTAGATGCCCCGAGGGTGTCAAGGGGCACGGGCAGATGCCTTCCTGCACAACTCCCCCTTTATCTGGACATTGTCTCCCGGAATGACAGAGCCTGAGCTTCTTGACCTTTCTCCTCCCCTTGAACAATGACCTCTTGAAGGGCAACTGGAATCCTAAATGTCACCGTGTGAGAAGCTGAGTGTGTGAGGGGCTCTTGGGGTGGGGCAGGCAGGGGATGCTCATTCTGGAACCCTTCTTTGGGTTGTCCAGGGCCCTGCCCTGCACCCCTCAATTATATTTTAATATCTGTCTATACTCTTTTACACAACAGTTACTAAAACATCATTAATTAGGTTACACACACACACACACACACACACACACACACACCCAGCTTAACAATGATAGAAAACGCCAAATTCCAGTTGACAAGAAGCCAGCAGCCCAGCCTTTCCTCTGGCTAGACAGAGGGACCCATTATGCTGGAACATTATTTTCTCATGGTTTGGAACCATTACATCAGCCTTGATGTAATAACATTGTTTAACTTCAGAGGTGTGTTTATTTTGGTTTGGAGTTCAGATGGTTTAGCCGTTAGCTGGGGTTGAGCAAAACCCGGACAAAGCCACTCAAGTTTGAGATGAACCTTTTTGCTGGTTCTCTTCTCTCTTCCCCAAACACACACACTTCAGACGGCTTTTCATCTCACGGCAACGTGGTGACCTCGGTGCTGATGAGTTTTGGGGGCAATTTTACTTTTTTCTAAGTGGACTGGCCAGGGCAGTGTTGCCCAGCTGGGTGCTGAGTGGATAAACAAGCCCCAAACCAGTGAGGACTCGGGAATCCCACCAGCAGCTTCTCCGAGGACTCTCTAAGATCTCTGGGATCTGCTCCCTGTTCCTCCGGACAGGTGAAGGGTCTCGGCTGCAGCCAGGCATACAGAGAGGTATTCCACACGTGGCTCAGGTTCAAGTATGAGCCCAGGGGCCAGGCCTCCAGATGAGAGCTCTTCGGGTCCCAAAGTGTTCACTGAAGGCTTCTGATTGTTTTTTTCCGAGCCTGGTCCTTGGAGGACGCAACCATGTGGAAGGGGCTGTGACATGGGGGTGGCGATGTCCTCTCTGTTGGAATGCAAGCAGACAGGGACCACTGAAGCTGGGCGATGGGCACATGGGGCTCGTACTAGTGTCTCTGTTCTTGCCTGTGCTTGGGAATTTCTGTAAGCCAGTTAAAATAAAATAAAACCCTGGCCCCTATGATGTTAGATAGCCCCTTTCTTCTCTAACACTTAGGGAGAGGGAAACAGAGGACAGACCCCGAAGAAGAGGGTGGGGACAGGATGAGGTGGGGAAGAGCAGACTTCTCAAGAACACACACCACCTGCAGGCCGGGAAGATGAATCCAAGTGTCGATGTGCGCAGTGTCAGAGGGATGTCAGGGAAGCGTGGCTGAAGCTGAGCTGCTCCCCACTGACCGCTGACCCTGGAGCAGCACCGCACATGTGGTTGGGGTGTCTGTATGGAAAGGAATGCTTTTGGGTCTCCGGGGCATGAGGAAGAGCGGACTGAACAACTGGCCTGCCCGTGGCCTCCTGGAGGGCTTGCTGGGGGCTGACAGGCCTTCTGCCACGCCCAGGGGACAGCAGCTTTGGACACTGAAGCCACAAAGCACATCTGTCCTGCTGCAGGAGGGAGGGTGGCATAGCTTCTGGAGCCTTCCAGCCCCTCGGCTTAGTGAGCGGGAGCGCCAGACCTCCTAGGCCGGTGGTTCTCGGCCCCGGCTCTGCGTTGGAATCAGCTGTGCAGCCTCCCTTCCTAATCATCCCAGGACCTCTGGGAGTGGAACTCACCCTGCACTCCTAAAGTGCAGCCAGGTTGGGTGTCACTGCTCTGTCCACCGGGGCGATGTGGGCTCGGTGGTGGCGTCAGTATCACTGTGCTCCACCCAGCAGGGTGAAGGATGGCGGCGGCAGCTCCCACAGTAGCGTTGGCTTGGTTCAGTCGCACTAGATGTGGCTCCAAATAAACGTAGATCGGAGGACCAGAGCCGGGGGATCCTCCTCCAACGTGTCCGACCACCACACGAGGGGCCCACTAGAGCAGAAACAACTGCTCCAGCCAGGGGAGGACATCGTGCTGGCTGGGGGTGACAGGAGAGCTTCTAGCGGCCGGTGGCCTTCACCAATTTGGATCTTAAACTCAATGTAACAAACCCACTTGACGTCGCGACCCAGAACACACACGCATACAGATACATAAACACAGATGCCACCGAAACATGTGTCATGAGATAGTGTTCACCTTTTTATGTGGGATTCCCTGTTATTTTCTATTCTCTTCCTCTTTATTGCATTAAAAAATGAAGTTCCCTGAGTTTGGACTCAGGACCCACTTGGGTTTGACAACCTGTGGTTTGAAAAACACTGCTGGAGGCAGTTGGCGAAATTGACTCTCAGGCCAAAGGGTCACCTTCCTCCTCCACCGACTGTGGCGTGTGAGGTCACGACCCTTTCTCTCTGCTCGTGCCTGTGTTTGAGAGTTTCGGTGAAGAACTGAAGACAAAATAAAACTCTGGCCCCAATCCCCGTAGCATAGCCCTTATCTCCTCTACGACCCGGGGAGAGGGGAACAGGATGGGTGCCAGAAGGAGGGTGTAGACGCGGGCCCAAGGGCTTCCGGGTGAGGAGGGGTACTGAGTGGCCAGCACCTGGTCATCGCCCGAGTTGGGGGTACCTGGTTCAGAGCCAGAAAGAGTCAGGAGGGATCGAAGTTCTTTACCCTTGGACAGTGAGCAGCCCTGGAAGAACTGAGAGGAGGGAGGTGACTGCCCAGCTCAGGGACGTGCTGAGGGGGGGCTCAGTCTAGCTTCTCTGGCCCTGAAATGACTCCTAGGACCATGGGGAGACGATAGACACCCGCGATTCCCCAGTGAGGGTCTGACCCTCTAGAGCCAGAACTGAGCTCTCACCTGTTTGGTGTCCGCCCTCTCTGGGAATCTTGCAGAACAGGGGTGGAGCCCCCGTTATGTGGAATGACCCTGGGCACTAGAGCTTGAAGGTGGGGGAGCCCCCCACTGACCTCCTGTCCCCTCGAGCTCTGCCCCTTCTCTCTGCATTCCTCTGCAGTGACACTGTTGGGAGCAGTTCCCTGCGGGCCCATTTGCTTGTCAGTAAGTCTTTCCGAGGCCTTCCTCTCCACCACGTTACCGAAGCGGTTCTTGGATCTGATCCGGGGGCTCAGAACCTCCCCATCGCCAGACCCCGGGTGGGTGCTCCGCTGTCACCGTGCTCAGCCCCTCGCAGTGTGTGGCACGGGCCCTGCCCCCTCTCCGGTCACTGCGCTGGCCTGGTTTTCCTCCTCCTTCGCTGGCGTGCCTTCTTGGCCTCTTCTGCTGGCTCTCCCACCTCTCAAGGCTGAGGTGCCCCCGGGCTCATCCTCGGCCCTCTTCTCTTCTCCATCACCACCCTCTCGCTGGGTGAACTCATCTCGCCCTGGCTTTCAATGCTGTCTATATGCCGGTGGCTCCCATATTTGCTTGACCTCTGCCCTGAACCCCAAATGTACTCCACCTCCCTATTCAGCAGCCCCTCCTGGTGCCTAATGGGACTCTCAAAATCAATACATTCAAGCAGGACTTTTTATTGCTCCCTGTTCCTTTCTCCGTTTCTCCCACCTTCCTAAGTGGCACCACATCTTGGTTGCTCAGCCCCCAGAGCTGGGATCCACTCTCCTCATTTTCTCTTTCCTTCATGCCGCACAGCCAATCCATTAGCAAGTCCTGTCACCACTAGCTCCCAAACGGAGGCCCGATCCAGGCCCTTTTCACCGCCTCACTGCTGAAACGCTAGCCCAGCTGCCATCCTCGCTCCCCAGGATCATTGCCACAGCGCCTGACTCATGTCCCTACCTCCCCCCCTCCTGTCTGCAGTTCATTCTCCACCCGCGGCCAGACTGGTCTCCTCACTGGGTGAACCAGACCACAGCGGCACTTGATAAAACCCTCTAAAACCTCCCCATTGCACTTAGAACAAACCCGTCTCCTTGCCACACCCTTTGGCCCACTCAATGTTTATTCTGTATTTCTTACTTTCTGATCGAACCCTTGTTTTATGTGGAGCAGTGTAGTACTCAGCTAAGTGTCTGTATTCCCCAGCCTCCTTCACATCTGGGGGTGGCCAAAGAGATAAAAGCAGAGTTGTTGAGGGGGGCTTTGGGGATTATCTTTTCAACAGAGCTGGCTCAGCTGAGAGGATGCAAGGTTTTGCTCTTCCAGTTTCCTCCTTCCCACTGTTTGAAATGGAGATTCAATGGATGGTGCTCCAGCAGCCATCTTGTGATTATGAGGCAACCCTGATGACAGAAAGTTCATCATAAGAAAGATGGAAGGAGCATGAGTTCCTGATGACCATGGAGCCAACACACGAGGCTTGAAATTCCTAATGCTGAGCTTTTTCCATGTGAGAAATATCTTGTGTTAGCCGCTGAGGCAAATCTAATCCTAAGGAGTAGAATTTACAAAGCTCAGTGTGGTCTGGCCTCTACTTCGTGGCCTTCAACCATTCTCCTTTTGCTTTACTACGTTCCCGTCACGTTGGCCTTCTTTCTGTTCCTTGAACATTCTACGCTTCCTCACACATTGGAGCCCTTCTCCCAGATCTCTGCGGCTGCCTCCTTTTCATCTTTTGATGACTTCCTTGGAGAGGCCTTTACTGACTTACGTAGCCCCCTGGGTGGTCTGCTTTCCATTGACTTCCTTTTTAAAAAGTCAATGCACTTTTCACTCTTTGGAATATTTTCCTTTTAAAACATATTTATTGTCTGTTTCTCCCTTAGACTGTAAGTTCTATGAGGCCAGAGATTTTGACTGTCTTGTTCAATGCACTATCTCCTGGGCCTGGAATATGAGAAGTATTGAGGTATTTGTTAAATTAATGAGTGGAATAAGATGGCTTTCAGAGTTTTTGAAAAAAATGTATCTTAAGAGTTGCCATGCATCACAGGATCCCTTCCCACCGTATTTGAAAACAGTTCACCGAACCCCTGTGGCTCACCCGACGACTGCTGGGGTTAGTGACAGTCACAGAGAAGTGAGAGCATAGGTCTCTATCCCCCAGAGGCTCAGTGTCTGCAGGGCAAGGCAGATAATTTAGCTCACGTAGAGCGTCAAGCGTTGCCGTGCTGTGGTGGACTCTGCACGCTGCCAGGAGCACACAGAGGACTCGCCACAGGTTCTCTGATTTTAACGGAGGCAGGAGCTGATCGGGAGAAACTCCGTGGAGGCAGCGGTGTCTGAGCAAGTTTGGATAAAGCAGAGCGTCTTCCTGGCAGACAGGGCCCCGGGGAAGGGCGGGCTCACGGCAGGGGCGAGGAGATGAAGGGGTGAGGCGTGCAGTGTGACCAGTTGACCGGTTTGTCTGGGACTATCCCGGTTTTACCATGGAAAGTCCCACATCCCGGGAAATTCCTTTGCCCTAGGAAAGCCAGGGTGATTGGTTATTGTCGAGCTACCTGGCCTGTTAGGGTCACGAGAAGCTGGAGGAGAGAGCGAGGGAGCGAGTGGCTGGAGCTGAGGAAGGGGGTTCTTCCTCGAAAGCCGCAGAGGGGCTGGGTGAGAAGCCCGGAGGCATCACGAGGAATCTGAACTTTTTCCTTCATGGTGGGGAATTATTGAAAAAGAGCGCAGGCTAGGAGTGAGGTCGTAGAAAAGAGTTAACTATTAATTGAAGAGTGATTCTTCCTACTGGAACCTGCAAGGAACTGAGCTCTGCATGTTCCCTGGGGAAGGCCTGGCTGTCGCTGCCTCCAGCAGCACATCTGGTACCCCAAGGCAGGCGGGGACAGGCTCCCGCCTAAGGAAACAGCCCCTGCTGACCCCTGGCTCTTGGGTAGTCAGTCTAGAGGGGCATGTCCACACAGCCCCCTCCTTCCCAGGGCTGATGCTCCTGGTAGGTTTGGTTCTGGGAGGGTCCCCCCGACTTCTCAGCTGCTCATCTGGAACCTCCGATGGAGAATAGGCTGCCTCCCTCTTCCTGTCCAGTCCCATTCTGCAGTCCACACGTTCCCCATGGCTCCAGGGAAAGTCATTCCAGGGGAATTTGGGGATGTTTTCTTTCTGTGGCTGGGGGGATGCAGGAAAAGCAAGTGTGTCTGGGCAAGTCTGTGGTTCTCCAGCCCAGTGGGTCCAGTGGGGGCAGGGGGGTGAGGGCCATACTGCCAATGCTAAGGGCCTGTCTCTAACATCCGACATGCCCAGGGGAAACATGGCCCCAGTGCCAGACACCTGCCATTCTGGATTCTTCCTTCCCCTCTCTTCCTCATCCAATCACAAAGTCCTAGGAATTCTGCCTTCTAAGTCTCTCCTGAAGGCAGGAATAAATTTTTATAGGGCAGAAAAGGATCTTAATATTGCTTCTCTGGCTCTAAATCTCATTGGCAAAAGTGTCCTGAGCCTGCTCACTGTGTTCCTGAATTTTGGTGCCTTAGTCATATATCTACATACACACCAACACACAGATACACCCCCCCACCTCCCATACTAACACACACACACCACCACACCTGCACACTCCCCCACACCAACACACAGATACACCCCCACCTCCCATACTAACACACACACACCACCACACCTGCACACCCCACACACACCAACACACAGATACACCCCCACCTCCCATACTAACACACACACACCACTATACCTGCACACCCCCCACACACCAACACACAGATACACCCCCCACCTCCCATACTAACACACACACACCACCACACCTGCACACACCAACACACATATACACCCCCTACCTCCCATACTAACACACACACACCACACCTACACACCCCACACACACCAACACACAGATACAACCCTGACACACACTGTCACCCATACTAACACACACACCACCACCACCCATACTAACACCTGCACACACACACCAACACACATACACATACCCCCCACACCACCACTATCCGTACTAACACTTGCACACTCCATACACACACCCCAATACACACCCCCCAACACACATACACGCACACCCCACACAGATACCCCAACACATGCCCCAACACATATATATATAGCCCTCACTCCAATACATGCCCCTAACACACATATACACATGCCCCCCCACATACAAACCCCAACAATGTCCCTAACACACACACACACACATGCCCCCCAACACACCCCAACACATGCCCCCCAACACACATACACATACCCCACACATACACCCCAGCACGATACTCCAAAGTACACCACACACACACATATACCCTAACACTCACAGCACAACAGACACCAATGTGAACACTAATACACACACCTAATACACACATCTCAACACACACCCAAACACACACTCCAATACACACACCCAAGTATACACCCCAACACACACATAGACCAACACCCAACACACATACCCCTCAACACCGCCCCTCGCATTCACTCCTTTGAATTCAGGCCCTGCATTGGCCTTCTCAGGAGCACCACCATCCCATGTGCCCCAACTCAGGGGCTGGGCTCCAGTTTGGGTCCCCATTTCCTCCTCTCCATCTAAGATGCCTCAGGCAATCCTTTCCCAGGGCCTGGGGCCCTGTCCCTACACTCGGGCCTAAGAGCTGACCTGGAGACCTCCGCATCAGTCTGCTAGCCTCTACTTCCAGGGGTCAGCCATCTCTCAGGGCCCCCTTTAAATGGAGGCTGCCCCACTGGAGAGACCCTTGCTTCTTCAGGCCCCACTGGCCTGGACCAGGAGGGAAGATGGTGTCCTCTGCATCCTCATGGCTCCTTTCCCCTGGTGGTTTGCTCGCTCGTTCAGAGGCCACCCACATCCTGGCCCAGGTTGCCGGCTGCAGCGCCCTCACCAGGTCTCCTCCCTCTCGGGGACCCCTCTGCTGTACTCGGCATCCTTGGTCCCCGGGCTCCTGCAGCTGCTCTGGCTGGGGGACACCATCCTGTCCTGGCTTTTCTTCCACCTACCTGAGTGTTTCTTTTCTGTTCCCTTTCTTCTTTTTCTCTTGCTCCCTAACTGGATACTCACCCCATCTCAGCTGTAAATCTCTTTGATCGGTTAATATTAGATTTGGCTGCGTATAACAGAATTCCCCAAGCAACGGTGGCTTCAACTCTCAAGGTTTTCTCCTCTCGTGTAAGGGCAGAGCAGAGGAAGCAGCTCAGGGCTGCTGTGGGCTGGTGTGGCCCTGGGAAGTCACCATGACCCTGCTCCGGTCTTTCTGCTCTGCCATCCTGAGCCTGCTGTCTGGAAGGCCCTTGCCAGCCTCCCCTGCTCGACCCTGACAGCTCTGCCCTGCCTCCTCCAGGGCCGTTCCAGCCCTCTGTGCCCGCCCCTGCCAGCTCCCCTGGGGGCTCCCCAGTTCCCTCTATCCTCTGCAAATCCTGCAGTGCTGGGGGCTCTCCCACCCCCCTGCTCCTAACACAGTGCCTCCCGTGCGGCTGAGCACTTGCTGCCGAGGGACCGGGCCCTCCCTGCTAACTGAGCTGGTACAGCGCTCTGTTCCCACCAGGTCCTCTGTATAAATGCATTGTACAATGAATCAAAGGACACTTTTTGAACAATAGGTGGAGGCATCAGGAAGGGTTGGAAATGATGCTGAAGGACCCTGAACACAGAAGATGCCCTTGTGGCTGGAGAGTGTTAGTTATCCCCAGTCTGTCTGAGACTAGTGAAGGTGTCGAGTGTGTATATGTTTAATTAATGAAGGATGCTTGGTTAGCTGAGCTTAGGTAAGTGACAGTTTGACCACATTATTTACAGACACAAGCAATAACATAAGAGATGCTATAATAATGCATATTCTTGGCAGCTTATGACTAGCGACAGTGAATGTCAGTTGATGAGTGTTTTAGTACCTGAGTCCCTGATGAAAGCTGACACATTGGCAGCTCCTTGTTTTTATTTTTAATTAAGTTCCTTGCTCTGTGCTGTGATGTCTGAACCAGAAGGAAGTTATGGGGGTATAAGAAGTGTTAGACACTCTACAGGAGACGAAGTTCAAATGGAAGTTTAATGTTTCATATTTCTTCATCCTAAAGATGCTTATTCCTTATCTATCCATCTTTCTTTTTCTTTTTCCTTTTCTGGAAAGGTGGAGAAGGGCAAATCCTTAAATCCCCAGCTTGAGACCAACTTGCATGAAAGAACTCTGGGCAGACAGGCCCCGCTTGCAGTGGGAGCCCTGGGGACGCTGCCCATCAGCCTGGGCTCTGCTCGCGGTTCTATTGGCGGCACGAGTGTAGACTGACTCTGCGAATCTTTTACCACCTTACAGAGCACCAGTGCACAATAGGTCTTTGTCCTTCAATAAGCCAGAACTAAAACACTCTACCCTCTTCACAGTGGGGTCTCCTAATTAGATATAAAAACATTTATCCATCAAGCAAAAATCGGATCCTTCCCTTTTCATGCATTTTTTTTTCTCCAGCATTTCAACCCATAAGCTAACGTCTGGGAGAGGGAAGGCACTGAGAAGGCTGGAATGCTCGGCCATGCTCAGCCCACGGAGGTGTGGAGAAATGCCACCTTTCTCAGATTAGCCCCGGCTCACTGGGCCCTGGGCCCTGGGGGTGGGGAACCCCAGGGAAGACTGGGGAGAGCAGTGGGAACAGGTGTGCCCGCCCAATGCCCAGCCCTAAGCCTGCCTCTGGGGCTGGGCCGGAGGGGATGGGCTGAAAATGGAGAGTACTTGAAATTAACACAGCTTTATGAGCCAGTCAATGGGCCTGCGCTGTGGGGAGACTGAGCTGGGAGTGGCTCTGGTTTTTCCTCTTCTTTAACCACAATGGTTCCTCCAGCAGAACTCCCTTCAATGGCAAGATAGGGATCTGTTTCCTGGCTGTGAAAATTCAATTAGATTCTTAAGTGACAAAGCGGAGAACATGAGAGAAGCGTAACATCGTGGTGGCTCTTTCTAAGCTACTTGACTGTGGGGGCCTCCCAGGCATTGATTGGTAGGAATCTGGAGCCCTCAGGTACCCTGCGGGGTGGACTGGGAATAGAGGTCCTCAGCTTTCAGAGACATCCATAGACTAACACATTCACTGGTTTTGTTTAAAAAGCAAGAAGATGTCTATACCTGTTTACAAGAGTAATTTCCTTGTTTTTTCTGTGTTGTCCCTGTCACACATTAGAACCTGAGAAATGCTATCTTGGGTCGGCTGTGCATTCGTCTTGACTGGCGGCTCACTGGACAGACAGGTCACTTTCCATCCTCCACAGTGTAGATGCAAAGGCCAGCTCTGAAGTTCAAGAACGCTGAGGACTGAGGAACAGTATTTAAGAGGACTTTGGTGCTTGGACACAAGTTTTCCCAGAGTAGACACAGTCGGGTTTGGAGACACAAAGCAAAGAAACCTTTGAAATGCTCTACTTTTCCTTTGTTAGTTGCAAAATAACCAGCTCTTTGGGCTCTCACCACTCACGGGCATCTGGGAGCAGCATATGGGATTGCTCACGGCAGCAATGGGGTGAGGGAGGTCCTCGACTCTTCTGCTCAGCCCTCCTGTCTCCCATTAGCTGCCCAGCCTGCTGCCTGTGGGCCCGCACCACCACCTTACCTCTGACCCTCAGCTCCTCCCCGATGGGCTGGATCTCAGCCTCTACAACTTTGCCAAGATCCTCCTACAATACTCTTGGCAAGGGGTCACATGCCCTCCTGACCTTAATGCCCCTTTCTGGCCTAGCTACACTGGACCTGCCCTTATTCCTCACCCAGATGACATCCCTCTCTCTTGTCCACCGGGAAAACACCTCCTCATGTTTCAAGGCTCAGTTCACATCCAGCTTCCTCTGAGACTCCCGGCAGATGTAGGTGTTCCTTCTGCTCGCGCCCACACACTGCACCATCCCAGTGGGTCCCAGGCCGTACCTGTTCGTGTTCGGTCTCCCCTGTAGACTGCGGGGTGCGGGTGATAAGGGTCAGGGCCTTTGACTCATGCGTCGCTGTATCCCCAGCAGCTAGGTCAACGTGGTTATGGAATGAATGGGAAGGAATCCTGTGCCAGGAATAGTTTGTGCTTAGCAATTTGAGGTGGGACACTAACCAAATGCTGTATTTAGCGCCTCTATTGTTCTAGAAAATATACCAACTTGGACAAGCCATCCCTATGGGGCCTGCTATCGAAATATTTTCCGAGCATTGAAAACATGTTAAATGCCACTCTCACACCGCCTCTGGGACCCCGGCCCCCAGCCCTTGCCCAGCGACATGGAAGAGGGCTCCCCCAGGTCCTCTCAAGCTGGCTGCTTCCCAGCATCTTGGTCTTACTGAGAGTGGGGCCAGGAACACAGTGATTTGTAGGGTTCTTGCTAACAAATGATAGATGTCAGAGGTTTGGGAGCTAAGGGAGTCAGCTCAAAAGGAATGACTAGATGAGAAGCCCTACGAGATGTCTGGTGTTAAAGCCTGGTTTAGGAATAGCCTGGGAGCACGTGAAGGGCTGATGTGCCCATGTCAGCATGCTACACCTCGGGGCAGGCAGGAGTGGAGCATGCACGTGGCTGCTTGCCGTGCGGACGGAGTGGAACTCAGGCGTCTGCGTCTGAACCCCAGGCCCACTGACCAAGTCATGCTCGGGCGCCTCAGCTCCTTCAGGAGATGAAGTAAGTTCAGTTTGGAGGCCTTCCCTTAGCAGGCACGCTGGCGGCTGCTGGGCAGCCTCAGGGGAACAGCATGAACGGCTCAGCCCTACAGCTCACAAGTTGTAGAGATGACAGGCCTCCTTGCCGAGGTCACGGCAAGACTTAAGGATGTGGAGGGGTGCCAGGGCCCTTGAAAGGTGGGCACCATCCGGCTGCCCTGCTGAGAAATGTGGGGCTGTTTTATCAGAATAACCCTCCCCCATCCACTCTCTCATCAAGGACTTGCCTCCGTGACCTCGAAGGCATGAGGTGGCCTTGGGGCAACCCGTGGGGGCTCTGTGCTGGCGTCTGTGCTTTTACAAAGGTCAGCATGGCCCCTTGCCCCTTGGGTCCCACTTTGGCCAGGTCCTGCTTCACACTTGGCTCCAGGCTTGTCCCTCTCCTGTGCCTTGGGTTGCCCGGTAGGCAAGACATCTCTGATTTGGCATGCAGCCCCTTCTATGCAGACAGGGAGCTGCTCTGGAGAGGTGTGACGCGTGACGGTGACATTTGACAGCAGTGCAGAGGTGAGCACCGGGTCCCTGAGCCCAGCTCTGCCAAAGGCCTTCTCCAGCCCCCGCCCCGAGCGCCACTGCTGTGAAGGACTTCTCACCCCCACACTCTGCAGGGGCTATGTGTCCGAGACCTGTGCCTGAGTTCTCAATTCTGCCAGCAAATGAACCCTAAGGCTCATTTGTATGGTTTGCTTTGTCACTTTTGGACATTTTCATCATCCTCAAATTGAAACTTCGCTATGGGTTATGCAAAAAAATATGTTGTGAGAGCAAGGACTCTGAGCTCTGCAGAGGAAGCCTTCTCCATATTCTGTGTGCCTGTATCCATAACGTCGCCATGTCTTCTTCTTGCCTTCCCCATTGGGCCCGAGTTCCTTGATGATGGTAAGGAGCCAGCCTTCCGTGTGGGGGCGGCCTGGTCCTGCAGCCCGTGTGGAGGGCGTTGGCTGCAGCATTGATGTGCGTTATTGTATTCAAAACTGACAGGCACAGTCACATCCCTGGCTCAGATTGAAGGCTGAGGTCACCAGTACAAGGAGAACTGAGCCCAGTGCTAAATGAGGCTTTGAAGCAACAGGAACAGGTCCTTACCCTCAGGAGGGGATGGGGGCCCCCCACAAAGCACAAGGTGATCTGGAGGAACTCAATTTACACCCTTGGCTCTGCGGGCTCGGGGATCAGCAGAGGGCGGGATAATCCCAGCTTCTCGAGCAGATGGTTTCTGACTACCGCTTGACCCAGTTCCCTCCCAGCAGATGACCGGCAGTGGGGCTGACAGGGAAGCAAAATGTGGACCCTCCCCTCAACTCCTCTTCCCTCCTCCTAGCAGCAAGGGCACAGTGGCTTTTGCTTCTCCCCAGTGCCAAGTCAATAGGCAGGATGCTGTAGCTTCCCACAGACATTCAGAGCTCCCTCCCTTCCCCGAGCCCTATCCAGCCCGGGGGAACTCACGGCAGGAAGGGTTGTATGTGGGCAAGCAAGGAAGCTACTATGAGGGCTGGTGTGGGGGCAGTGGGGAGCATTAAACCCTTCACTGGCTCACGACTTCTCTCATTCATTCATTCATTCAATCAATCAATCAACCAAGCACTTATTCATTAAGCTCCCCAGATCATCTGCCAGGTGTGGCATCAGACAGGGCCCAGAAAGCCTGGTCCTTGCCCTCCCAGAGCCTGAGGCCCCCGCAGGAGACAGACACCTGAAGAGATAACAGCCAGGCACTGGGCTGAGGGGCCTAATCTGGCAAATAACTATTCAGGGCACAAGAAGGCCATGATGGCCTCCACCAAGGAGCAGACATTGGGCTGGGTCTCGAAGACTGAGAATGAGTTTGCCAAGTGGTTGGTGGCTGTAGTGACGGAAAGAGCCAGAAGACCAGAGCATGTGTGCTTGGTGGAACATGCGAGCAAAACCAGAGAGGTGGGTCCAGCCTGGCCCAGGGCCACCACACAGAAGGTGCTGGCCCAGTCCGTCCAGGAGACAGCAGCACCTCCTTCCTGCCCAGGGATCACAGGCTCAGGGACAGGGCGAGGGGTGGAAACCGGAGGGCACAGAGCAGTGTGTCTGGGGGCTGGGAGAGAATTGAGCTCTGGAGAAAGCCCTAAGGAGGCTGAAGGGCTGCCAAATCCAGGACCCTCCTGGGCCCCTGCTTCTGACTTCAGGTCGGTAAACCCAGACCAGCTCCATTTTTGCCCCGCGGGAGCAACTCGGGCGCCTTCTGGTTGGTTCCTCGGATTGGGAGGGAGGGGGCGCTCGACCTCCAGACTTGCGGGCCTCGGCGGGGCTGCGGTCCGCGCTGAGCTCCACAGTGGCGCCGGCTGGCCCGAGAAGCTCGCTGTTGGGGGCGGGGTTGGGGGGAGGCCACGCTCCACCTGGGTCGTCCTGGGTTCCCCAATATCCTAGGAAAGCCAGAATGACCTCTCACTCCGCTTCCGCCTCGCAGTCCCGCCTGTTGCGGGGCGCGGCCGAGGTGGGTGGGGGTCTGGACCAGCGAGAGGAGAGGGTAGGGCCGTGTTCCTGGCCAGGGGCGCTGCACCCTGTAGGCATTGCCGTGCTGCTCCACACCCAGCTGGGGGCGAGAGGAGGCACAGAAGAAACGGATTGCACTCGGGGTTCTGGACGGGGCTGGGAGTTCGGTTTCCATGGACAGCGCCTCTTCTCTGGCAGCCCAAGAACAGCGGCCTTGGAATCAGATGACTGGGTTCCATGAGGAGTTTTTAGCCAGGTTGCCTTGTTTGGGGCTCCCAACCAAGGTGCTATTGTCCCCCCCTCTCCAGATGAGGAGGTAGAGACCAGAAAGAGTGAAGACTCTACCCAAGGTCACTGCTACAAAGCTGGCAGTGGATGAGCCTCGACTGGCACCCGGGTTTTTCTGAGGCCAAGGTTTGCCAACTGGGGGGGGGGGGGGGGGGGGGAGGGGCTGCTGGACACCTCGCCAGCCCGGCAAGTCCTGGGGCTCAGAGGCCTCCCTGCCGCGAGGCTGGTTCCCCGCACCATCGAGGAGTTCCTCTGGGCTCAGAACCTGCGGAGGCAGCGCCTGGCCAGGCCTCCAGCGGCCGCCGCCTCCGGCGCCCCTCCAGCCCGCGGGGCCCACGCCTCGCCCAGCGCGCCCGGGGCGCCCGGCTAGGGCACTGCAGCCCGGGAGCAACATCCACGGGCGGAGCCAGCCCGCGGCGCCCGAGGCTGTATCGCCGCCCCCGCCTCGCCAGGCCGGCGAGGGAGCACCCCGGGAGGGCCGGGGGCGGCCACGGCGGCGGTGAGAGTTGCCACTGCTGGTCGGGGAGGGCGGCGGCAGGGATGAGGGCAGGGCCTGTGAGGCTGCGGGGAGGGGTCAAGCGCCAGGATCCGGGGCCGGGAGCCGGTCAGTGCCGCCCAGCGCCCAGCTGGGCGAGGGTCCGGAGCGCCCACGTGGTGGGAAAGTTTCGAGACAGCAAAAGTGGCCCGGCATTGCGGGGGTGGGGGGGAGGGGACAGGGCCAGCCCGCCCCTTCTCGCAGAGGCAGAGAGGAAAAAAGCCGAGCGAAGCGGGGGTGGGCGGGGGGAGCAGGCAGCACCGACCTGAACAGATTCCGCCCCCCCCCCCGCGGCCCCCCCGCCCCGGGAAGCCGGAGCGGGGAGGCACGGACAGTCTCCTCCCGCATGGCCAGGACAAGACTCGCTCACCCCTCCTTTTTTTTTCTCCTGCCAACGTCTATCTCAACGCGCGCGCACATACGGAGATTGTGCGGCTTTTTTTCCCCCTTGGGAGAAAAAACGAGGAGAGTAAAGGAAGAGGGCAAACAGAAGAACTCCTCCTCGGCGGGCTCTGCACTCTGTGTCGCGGCCGGGCGCGGGGACGCAGCCTCCACCCGCCCGCTCTCTCCCGGTCCTGCGGCTTGTGCCAGCGGGGGAGCGAGCTAGGGCACCGCACCCGGGGACGCTGCGAGACTTTTCGGCGCTCCAGCCGACATCGCCGCCGCCGCGGCAGGCGAAGAGACAGGGGCGAGAAGGGCCCTGCCTCCGCCTCGCCTTCCTCGCCCGGCGCCCCGCGCCCCGCCGGCCCCCACAGGCAGGCAGGCAGGCGGAGGGAGGGAGGCAGCAAGGAGGCGGGCGGAGCAGAGGCCCCGGCGAAGCGCGCAGCGGCCGGCCCGCCCGCCGGTGGATGCGGCGGCGCCCCGGGAGCCTGGAGACAACTTTGCCGTGTGACGCGCAGGGAGGACTGCAGGGCCCGCGACCGGGGACTCCGCGCCGCCTCTGAGCCGGCCCGCGTCCCCCAGCGCTCCCAGCACTGCGCTCGCTCGCCGGCCCGCGGCGAGGACGACCCGCCCGTCGCCGGCCCTTCCTCGGCGCAAGGCGGCGAGGGCGAGGCGCTCAGGTGCCAGCGCGGGGCCCCGCCGCAGCGCCCGCCGCAGCGCCGCGCCAAGCCGCGCTCGGCTTCGCTCCGGGAGCTCCGGAGCCTTCGCTTCCGTCTCGGCCAAGTTGCGTCGACCGGTCCTTTCGCCACCTTCCCCGCCCGGCGGCCAAGCCGCTGCTGCCGCTGCTTTCACTTCGCCCGGGCGGGGGCTGCGGGGCCCCGACGCGGAGAGGATGGGGAGAAGGCTGCAGATGCCGAGGCGCCCCGAGACGCCCGTGCGGCAGTGACCCGCCGACCCCCGCCTCGCCCCACGCACCTCTGCGGCCTCCGCGGCCCTCGGCGCCCCTTCCCCGCCGCGCGGGAACCCCCGCGACCCAGCCGGCCCCCTCCCCCTGCGAGCCCGCGGCGGCCCTCTCGGCGGGCGGGCGGAGGCCCGGGCGGGCGCGGGCGGGGGCGGGGCGGGGCTGCGCGCCGGGAGCCCGGAGCCCGGCCCTGCGCTCGGCTCGGCTCGCCTCACGGCGGGCACCCTCGTCGCCAGCGGCGCACCATGGACGGGCTGCCCGGTCGGGCGCTGGGGGCCGCCTGCCTTCTGCTGCTGGCGGCCGGGTGGCTGGGGCCCGAGGCCTGGGGCTCGCCCACACCGCCGCCGTCGCCCGCCGCCCCGCCGCCTCCCCCGCCACCCGGAGCCCCCGGCGGCTCGCAGGACACCTGCACGTCGTGCGGCGGCTTCCGGCGGCCGGAGGAGCTGGGCCGGGTGGACCGCGACTTCCTGGAGGCGGTGAAGCGGCACATCTTGAGCCGCCTGCAGATGCGGGGCCGGCCCAACATCACGCACGCCGTGCCCAAGGCCGCCATGGTCACTGCCCTGCGCAAGCTGCACGCAGGCAAGGTGCGCGAGGACGGCCGCGTGGAGATCCCGCACCTCGACGGCCACGCCAGCCCGGGCGCCGACGGCCAGGAGCGCGTCTCGGAAATCATCAGCTTCGCCGAGACAGGTGGGTCGGTCCCCCGGGCGGCCAGCCGTGGCCCTCGCTCCCTCCCCCACCCCCTTCTCCTCGCCTGCTCCGGCCGCCGCAGGCAGCGCGCCCTGGGAGCAACCTGGACTCCCGGCCCGGCTTCTTGCCCCCGGCCCTGTGCGCTTCGTCTCGGTTGCCGTCGTCTTCTCTTAGACAGCAGACCCCTCCCTCCTTCCTCCTACCCCCGCCGCTGTGCGCCTTGCCTTCCACCCCTGCCCTCCAGAATTCGGCCCCAGCGCCTCTGAGCGCGCGTCCCCCTCCCGGCAGATGCGTGCGGCCCTGGCTCTGCGGGCACTTGCTTGATGATTGCTTAATGTTTTTGTTTCCCACGACCAGAGTGTAGGTTTAGCAGTGTGGATGGGGATGTGTGTGCTTGTTGACATCCGTGGGCCGGAGGAGTATGTGTGTGTGTGTGTGTGTGTGTGTGTGTGCGCGCGCGCGCGCGCCTGCATTAGAGGCCCCGGGGCCGCTTCCATCGCGGGGCGGCGTGGGCTTGCCAGGATTGCTGAAGCCTCACTGGGGAGAGCTAGGCAACCTCTCTTCCGATTGTGTGGGCACCGGAATCGGGCGGAAGGCGGGCTTCTCAACAGGTCCCATCATTTACGCAGAGAAAGACGCGGCTCGGGGGCAGCCCCGTGCCTCTGGGCTCGCTTGGCAGCGGCAGCAGCCCCTCGCCTGAGAGCCGCAGAGTTCGTAGTTAACAAAGGATATGAGTCCTTTCTGGAATTTTCCCCCGCTTTGGATAGCAAATTTCTACCGCTGGCTAAATATAAAAATCGAGAGGAAAGATTTTTCGGAACTTTAAAAGAAGGCGAAAAATGTGCCTGCGCTGAAATGCTGCAAGTGCTTTCGACTCCGCTGTCCTTTTCAGGACTTGAATGAGCCAGGCTGGCTTTTGTGCCTGGAGCTCAGCCCCATTTGTGCCGAGGGGACTGCAGAGAAGGTCGCAGAGGGGGAAGCCCTGGTGCAGGCAGGGCGGGGGTGGGCAGGGAGCCTGGAGGGGGAATGGTTGTGTCCCCAGGCTGTAAATGCCCCCCACCCTCGCAGGCAGCGGGCAGACTGTGCTGGTGCCGCCTGGGGTTGAAAAGGGATGAAAAGTTTTGCATGGCCGGGTGTGGAGAAAAGCAGAGACAATCAGGGGCTGGTTTGTGCTGAGAAAGAAATGCATTGCCGTTTTAGCTGTCCGACAGAGTCAGGGAGAGCTCGACATGCAATTAGAGAGCTTGGATTAAAAGGTGCATTGGGGCCCAGAGTAGAAATGTGATTCTGGAAGGTCGAGGAGGCCTTTTGGTCCTGGTGGCACAAAATGACAGCGGGGGCTGTTATATTTCTGGTCCATTTCACGGAGCCAGCTCTTTGACTTATAAATAACAGATTCAGGTCACAGGCAGCTCGTCCAAGACCAGCTTTTAAGGTTGCACTTTCCCCCATTTCAAAGTCAGATGTCAGTGTTGTTAGAGGAGCCAGGCGAGGCCTGAGGAGGGGGCTGGAGGGGCAGTGGTAGAAGGTTTGATAAAACCAGCCGTGGCCACACGGTTGCCTTGTTTGTTCTTCCTGCAAAAAAAAAAAGAAAGAAAAAAGTAGAGATTGTCAGAGAGAAGAGTCACTGAAACGTAGGATGAGAGGGGAGTCGCTTCTGGGTTGGCATGGCCTTTCTTGTTGAGCTGAATTATTGAGAAAACTAACGAGCCAGTTCCCCTTTTCCTTGGAGATTTTGAACATGCCATGAACAGGGAGCCAGGGTCTCGGCAAAGGAGTGGACCTCAAGTTTCAATGCTGTGTGTCCTGTCCTTTGGAACTACTCAGAAAGGAGGGCTGCTCTTTGCAGCCTGCAGAGCACACGCTCGTGTGTCAGAAATCTGAGCGGAGCTCGTTGTTTGCAGTGGAGGTTCCACTGGGGGTTGGATCAGATCATGCTTAGGTAAACACTGGAAAGAGGCGGTAGTTGGCTCAGCTCGATTTTGCAATGCCCTGAGTTAACCAAAAAAAAAAAAAAAAAAATCCTCTTTTGAAACATCCCACCTCAAAATCTTCGGTGCGATCCCGGTTTTGTTTTTCAGATTTCACAGATACCCATAACAACTTGTTAAGATCTTGGCTTCCTGACAACTTCCTCTGTTGAGCTCTGAGGCTTGACAGTCTGTCTCCAGGGAGCCCTGGCCTGGGAGAGGTGAGGCAGGATCTTATAGGCCTGGACACTCCAGCTCCAGCCTGGGCTGTGTTTCTCAATGGGAAAAGATTTCTCTGCCTCTCCCAGGTTACAGTCCCAGGCCCCGGCCCCAGGAGCAGTGTTTCTGGTCAATAACTTCTTCCAGCTGCGTGGCGAGTTCGCATTCCAGCATCGTGCAGCAGAGAGTCTGTTCCCCCACTGCCTCGTGTTCTCCTTGAATTAACTTGGCCTGCTCTCCCGCTTCTCCGCAGATGGCCTTGCCTCCTCCCGGGTCCGCCTGTATTTCTTCATCTCCAATGAAGGCAACCAGAATCTGTTTGTGGTGCAGGCCAGTCTATGGCTTTACCTGAAGCTTCTGCCCTACGTCCTGGAGAAGGGCAGTCGGCGGAAGGTGCGGGTCAAGGTGTACTTCCAGGAGCAGGGCCACGGAGATCGGTGGAACGTGGTAGAGAAGAAGGTGGACCTCAAGCGCAGTGGCTGGCACACCTTCCCGCTCACCGAGGCCATCCAGGCCTTGTTCGAGCGGGGCGAGCGGCGACTCAACCTGGACGTGCAGTGCGACGGCTGCCAGGAGCTGGCCGTGGTGCCTGTATTCGTGGACCCCGGCGAGGAGTCGCACCGTCCCTTCGTGGTTGTGCAGGCGAGGCTGGGTGACAGTAGGCACCGCATTCGCAAGCGGGGCCTGGAGTGTGATGGCCGGACCAACCTCTGTTGCAGGCAACAGTTCTTCATCGACTTCCGCCTCATCGGCTGGAACGACTGGATCATCGCACCCATCGGCTACTACGGGAACTACTGTGAGGGCAGCTGCCCGGCCTACCTGGCCGGAGTCCCTGGCTCCGCTTCCTCCTTCCACACGGCTGTGGTCAACCAGTACCGCATGCGGGGCCTGAATCCCGGCACAGTGAACTCCTGCTGCATCCCCACCAAGCTCAGCACCATGTCCATGCTCTACTTTGATGACGAGTACAACATTGTCAAGCGGGACGTGCCCAATATGATCGTGGAGGAGTGCGGCTGTGCCTGACGACAGGGCTGCAGCGGTGGGGCGCGAGGACGGTCCCGGACGGGCTTCTTCCATCCCATGTGCGAATGGGGCGCATGGTGGGCTGAGTGTAGTCATTCCATTGGGCTGCCCAGAAGCTGCCAGGGTGAGACCTGCAATATTTTCCTACTGCTTCATGGAGTAATCAGTCAAAAGCAGAATGAGAACCCGCAACTGACATGAAATACTTTAAAATGCACACGTAGACACGCACAGCCAGACGCATCCTGCCACCCACACAGCAGCCTCCAGGATACCAGCAAATGGATGCGGTGACAAATGGCAGCTTAGCGACGAATGCCTGTCAGTTGGAGAGAATGGGGTGAGCAGCCACCATTCCCACCAGCTGGCCCGGCCACTCTGAATTGCGCCTTCCGAGCACACATAAAAGCACAAAGACAGAGACGCACAGAGAGCGAGCAAGCTCGAGAGCCACTGGGAGGAAAAGCAGAGGCAAGGGTGGGGAGCGTGCAGGCAGGCAGAGGGCTGCGTGACTCCCTCTGCTCGTGCAAGGCCTGCCATGCCTCAGCATCCCCTGGCTCAAACGTGTGGGCTCCCTCCTCGCCTGGGATCCTTCATGCTGCAGGACCCGGAGAGCCTGTCCTTTCCCACCCGTGTAGAGGGAAGGAGGCCCGGAAAGGACCTAACCTGCCAGAGACCGTGGACCAGTGGCAATGACCATTTGACTGTTGCTTGGTTCCCTGGCATGACTTATATGTGTGTTTGTTTTTGGGGTGGGGAGGGAGGGAGAGGACGAGGGTCTTAATTTGATGCTTTAACTGATCACTAGCAGTTGACAGGTCATTCATTCCAATTGTATAATTGAAATGGGACTTTTCTACTAGATATGACCTTTTAAGTTAAAATCTGAATTGTTCTAAATGGGAAGAAAAAAAAGTTGCAATCCGTGCCCTTCACTGGGGATATTCCTTCGGGACTGGTTGGAGAGGGGTGGAAATGACCCCTAGGTGTGGAGGAGGAAATGGTGGGGTGGAGGCATTCTGGAGATGCCAGGGGTGAGGTGTCCCCTCAGCATGGGGCGAAGGAGGAGAGCAAGTTAGCTGGTCTTGGAGAAATGAGAAAGTCTTGCAGCTGCTTTGCAGACGTTGCCCATGGGGGTCCCAGCTCCAGCTCTGGCCCCTGCTCGCTCGCCCGCCTGCCCGCCTGCCCGCCGGCTCCTCCTAGCACTTGCAGACATGCCTGAACGCACACGATAGAGCACTTGCCCAGCCGCGTGTGTCCAGAAGTGGCCCTTGGCAGAGCACTGAGCTCGCTCACCCCTGGGTGTCCAAGTGCCACGTGAACTATGCAATTTAAAGGGTTGACCCCACACTAGACGAAACTGGACTCGTACGACTCTTTTTATATTTTTTATACTTGAAATGAAATCCTTTGCTTCTTTTTTAAGCGAATGATTGCTTTTAATGTTTGCACTGATTTAGTTGCATGATTAGTCAGAAACTGCCGTTTGAAAAAAGAAGTTATTTTTATAGCAGCAAAAAAAAAAAAATACAGTTAAATGTATTATACATAATTTTGGAACCAAAGAGGCCAACGGATCAGTTTTAATTTTTATAGATGGCGAGGCCATCTTATGTGAGGTAGACGTTTGAACAATCCCTTGAGTGGCCTACCAGCATTTCAGGGTATAAATGGATTCTGTTTATTCAGTTTGATGTGTCTTTTCTATCCTTACACACCCAGAAGGTAGAGTAAAAGTGACTGTGATAGAATGCAGGTGTGTATCCTTAAATCCCCGTCTTTATGTTTATTTAATAAAGCTCCCCTTAGGTTCTGTTTCATAATAATTTAAAACCAAACAATTTTCCCGTAGACTTGCTGTTAAAGTATTTTACGTTTGTGTACAGTTTAAGAAAATAAAGGATTGAGTGCCACGGGCCTCCTGCCTCGCGTGGTGTGTGGGGCCGCGGCGTCCGGCGGGAGGTGGTGGCCGGGAGGAGCGCGAGGCCAGGTGTCCAGCTTTGATGCCAGTTGCCTGCACGGCTCACTCCCGGCACTCTCTGAGTCCTTGTCTCCCGGCACTCTCTGAGTCCTTGTCACCAGCACGGATGTCAGTCAGAGAGTCTAGGAAAAATGGCAGAAGATCAAAATGAAGGACAATTAGCAAATTCATGAATTACACATTTGTTTACCCTTCTAGGCCCAAGACTAATTATGTTTCACCAAGGCCGCATGTATTACCATTTGAAAGTGCCGGTGAAGCCCTGCTCGCGGAGGAAATGCAAACCCTGGGGAACGAAGGCCACCTGACCTCCGTGCCCACCTCCACTTACACTGTAGGTGACTGCAGCCCAGGAGAGGCTGGTGTTTGGGGATGGAAGGATCAACAGAAACCAGGCCGTGAGGATGCTGATTGTCCTTCCCTACGGAGATTGTAAACTGGCGGGAGGTGGTGGTGATTTTAACAGTGACAGTGGTCCAGCTGTGCTGCAGGTATGGCCTGAGATGCCCACGACGTGCTGTGGTTGCACAGCCTTGGTTTCATGCCTCTGTGGGAAACGATTTTAGCTTGCTTTTCCAGAGTTTGCAATCTGAGGCTCAGAAAGAGCTTGTCTGAGGTCACACGGCCGGGACAGGCACCCTGGGCATTTGAGCCCAGGTGCCGTGGCTGGTCGACCTGTTCTACTGGGAGGACGGCAGCCTAAGTCCTTGCCTTTCTCCGAGGTCCTGCAGGGCCAGTGGGGCTGCTCCTTAGGTTTTTGGGTCACGTGGTCTTCCCAGAAAAATCACAGGACAATGGAGCATGTGGGACTTTCGGGATTATCTAGCCTCATTAAGGTAACAGGGGGGAAACTGAGGGAGACTCCGGGCACCTGGAAGGGTATATCTCAGTTCACAAAGCCAGCTGGCAGCCCGAGGCAGCCTCTGGCCTCTGTCTCTTTCCCTTCTTTGCATACCCCAGAGCTACTGCTCCGCCAGGCTTTTGTCCTGAGGGGTGGATTTATTGATCTGCAAAGTCCTGAGACGGTATAGAAAGTAATGGGGGCGAAGAAGAAAGTTTCGTAAAGACAGGCCTGGCCTGGCACTTTGAGGTGTGACCCACAGTCCACCTGCGCCCGGCTCTGCGATGGGCTGGGCCTGGCGGCTGGTTGCTCCAGGCCCTCAGCCTCGCCCCCGCCTCGCCCCTGGCCCAGGAAGTTCTGCTGGCAGCAAAAATACCCCCACTCCACTCTGCTTGAAGCCCCCTTGCCCCTCCTTCCTTCTGTCCCTCCCTTCCTTCTTCAGGTGGCCAGGCCGTTAGCCTCTGACAGGACCCGTGGGTCAGGCAGGGCCAGCCAGAGCCAGAGGCTGCCGTCACCACCCGCCTCAGATGTTTCTACCACCCACCCGCTGTGACTCCTGAGAGCCCACTGTGCCAGATTTCTGCCTGGCCCACCTTCAGATGTGCGCCGAGTCCCAGGCTGGGGGAGGGGCGTGTGGGGAGAGCTCTGGGCTGAGGGGAGCCCTGTGCAGACAGCGCCACACCTGCCTCCCATTGTGTTCCCCCACTTCCCAGACAGGCAGACTGAGGGTCTAGGAAACGGGTTCCAGGGTGTCCTGTGTCTGTTTTCCTTCCCAGCCCTCTCAGGGCTTGGCTCAGAGTGGAGCACCCAGTGGGCCCCCTGCTGCCCAGCCTAGGTAGGGGGCAGCATTTAGGGGGCCTATTACCGGTCAGAGCTTGTCTGCCTGTTCCTGCTACCAGGTGTCATACTGTGGCCACCTGGGGTGGAGGCTGAGGGTCCCTACTAGGCGAGGGCCTGGAAAAGGGATATGGCAGCTCTTGCACTGTGGCTGGGCCCCTGAGTATGCCCTCTACAAGGCCCTAGAGGAACTCTTGCAGGGGACGCCCCAAGTGGCCTGGCAGGCCGTCTTACCTTGGAGAGCCCTGCAGCTGCCAAGGCCTCCTGCGAGGGCCGGGACAGGAGATGGGTGGGGGTCCCACAGGCTGCCTCCAAGCCAGGGAGCCGGTGGTAGACTGAAGACAGTGCACCTTTGCAGGCCAAGAAGCAGAAACAAAACACCCCTCCTGTGGACAGAGGCCCTGGGAGTGACCCCAGCCCAGTCCCTAGGCTTTCAATGGGATGTTTTGAGCAAATGACAAATTACCTGTGGGCTTTGCAAGAGAAGCTGGCCTGCCGCCTCTGAGGCATGGGGTGGGCGCCGGGTGGATGTGGCGGGCTTGGGGAGCCCTTGGCTGTGTGGGGGCTGTGGGGAAGCCATCGTGGGTGTGCTTGGCTGTGCGGGGGGTGGATGGGGATTGTGGGTGAGGTTGAGTGACGTGCTGTTTTGAGCTGTGGGGTGTGGGAGGCTCTGATTGTGGCCGTGTGATTGGCTGTGTGGGACTTTGGGGTGTGTGGTTGGCTGTCTCTGAGGTCGTAGGTGAGTGGGTATGTGTGTGGTGGAGTGTGAGACCGTGTGGGGTTTGAAACGTGTGATTGTGAGGTGTGGTTGCCTGTTTGGCTGTCCGTATTCCTTGCCATTTTCGGTTTTTCCTCGCTGAGAGGTGAGGCAGCTGGCCGGTTATGCACTTTGTGACTGGGGTGGTTATATTTTTAAACTCAGACTATTGCTGGCAGTCCCCTCTGCAGTTAGAATCTACCGTCACCCTCCTACTGGGCAGGTGCTGGGTAGGCTGGGGGGTGCAGACACCATTTCTGTGGCCTTTGTGGTTTCACAGCCTCTGCTGCCCTGCCCTGGCCACTCAATGCTGGGAGGTCACCATGGTGTCCCTGCAGCCCCAAAGCCGGAGCACTTTAAAAGTGGAATGGCATCCTCTGGTCAGTCATTGAGTCTCTCAACCAACACTTCCTGGGTGCCTGATTTTATGTGCTGGGGGATCATGCATCATCTCAGTTTAGTCCTCACGACAACCCGGGCGTGGAGAGGGAATAGGTGTCATTGTCCCCATTTTATAGATGAGAAAATTAAGTCTGAGAAAGCCATTCACTGAAGGTGGCACAGCTCCGAAGCGGCAGAGCTGGGATTTGTTTCCAGGAGCTGTTTCTGAAGTCACTCACAGCCGCTGGGCTGCCCGGGGGGAGGGGTGAGGGGGGACACGGCTGCTCCGGGGCCTACCAGGAAGAGAGGAGAGGCTGGGGCTCAGAGTTTTCTTTGCTTTTAGTTGTGGGGTGCCTGTGCCCCACGCCCCACTCCTGCCCATGACCCCAGCCTGGCCTATCGATGGCATCTGTGCGTTGAGCTGTTCCTCTCTCTGACTATGGTGACAGCCATCAATGCACTATCCCCACTCCCTCTCTGGCCAGGTGGGTGAGATGGCTGCTGGGCCCGATTCTGGGGAAAACAGACTATGGATTGAGCAAAGCAGGAGGTGCAGGAAGCTGGCGGCCTCGGCTCCCCGCCCCGAGCTGGTGGAGGAGGCGTCCTGGACAACCTTCACTGAGAACAGGCATTGGGAGTGTGGGCTCAGGGTTTGCGATCCCATCCTGGCCTAGCCTCTCAGTGTTGTCATCTGTAAAATGGGGACAATGACAGTGCCTACCATGGGGCTCGGAGGCTCAGGGGGTTGTCGTGAGCATTAAAGTGCAGAGAATGGGCCAGGCTCCAGTATGGTTTCGCTGTTGCTGTTTCCAGCGTGTTTCTCTGTGTTAGGAACGGTGCTGTGCACCCAGCCAGAGCCCTGCCCGCCCTTCCTCTGAGAAGCCCCCTCTGGAACATGTCTGTTGCACTCAGTTATTCATTCGGTGAATATTCACAGGGGCTGTGAGGATGATGATATTAGCCAACATTTATTGGGAACTTGCTGCCATCAGATCATATGCTTCACGACACTGTTGTGGTTAAACTTGACGACCTGCCTGTTGGGCAGGTGAGGTGTGCCCATTTTATTGATGGGGAAGCTGAGGCTCACGGAAGTGGAGTGTCTTGCTCCAGGCCTCATGGCTTTTCAAGGGCAGGAGCCTGTGGCCTTCCAGACTCTGCCTCTTCTCCCCTCAGTGTTCTCCAGAGAACCTCGGGGCCTTGAGCCCCAGGGGATTGGAAGGCTGGAAGAGGAGGTAGGAGGAGGGGGAGCCGCTCTGAGGCAGAGGGGTCTGGGGGCTGCTGAGTGCCACCCGGAGAGAGTCCCTTCAGAAGCCCCTCCACTGCCCCCAGCCCTCCTCCTGCCCCATCCCAGCCCCACACGGGGCACCTGAGGGTCTGTCTTCAGTGCACATGCCCACCTGCAGGGCCCACCTGGGGACAATGGCCACTCTGTGAGCAGGAATGGGGACCTGGGGACTTGCCTGAGGTCACTGCAGACCCTCGGAGCAGGCGAGGACTTGCCAAGGGCTGAGAAAATGCACAGGAGTGCATTTGCAAGTGGGATTTCAAGGATGGATTCCAGGACTCCTGGAGGCGGAGGGGAGAGGGGCTGGGGGGGAGGGAGGCCGGGAGAGAGGATTGCAGAAGGAGCTTTCACTACCTGCCCCCCAAGCCCAGTCAGAGGGAGCTCCTAGTGCCCCTTCTGTCTTCTGGGGAGGGCTTCAGAGTGGGGACAGCGTGGGTCTTCATTCTTCCGGGGGGGCGGGTGGCGAACTCACTAGATCTGGTCTGCCCTCCCCGCCCCCGTGCAGAGCAGATGTGGGGCTGCGGGAGGTGGAACCCGGGTCGGCTCACAGGCATTTTGCAGTCGTAGGCTCCCGGCTCCTGGCGCTTCACCTCCTGCTCCAGGCATCTCCTGTTCTGTCCTCCCCTCCTTTCCACCGACCCTTCCACCCCACTTCTGCTCCGAGTGCCTGCCCTGCCCAGCCCTTCTCAGACCGCTGTCTCCCTCCCTGGCCCCAGGGATGGGCTGAGGGTGAGGTGGGTTCCTGGGAGCTAATGAGAATCTGGAAGACAGCTTCCCCCAAGTGAGCTCTGGGCCTCGTGGAAAGAGCCCTGGGCCTTCTGGAGCCCGCAGCCTGGTTTCTAGGCCACTGCACGGGGAGGCGGTTCCGCTCCAGGCCTCAGAGGACATTCTGAGCATTGTCAGCTCTGCGCTGGGGCTTCAGGGCGTCGTCTTACTTCCGCAGGAAGCCTATAAGGGCGGTAAGTCACTGCTCGTGTCCCCATGGGCAGACAAGGCTCCCGGCGCCTCTCCTTCCCTGGGGCTGGGAGTTCTCTGGGCTGGTGCTGAGACGGCTTCCTGACTTCCCGGCATGTGAGGGGGCTCCGAGGACCACCTGGGCTCCTTTGAGGCCTCGCCCTTCCTGAGGGAGTCCAGGGGCGCTCTCAGAACAAACAGCACAGGTGGCCTTGGCAGAGCCGGCCCTGGAGTTGCTCTCTGATGGTCTCACCTGTGCCTTCTAAAGGGGCTTTACCCCTGCGGGTGTGACCCATCAGACCGGTTGTAGGTGAGTGCTGCCTCTGCGGGGTGGCTGGCAGTGGGAGCCTGGATGCAGCTGGCATTGCCTAGGCCCTGCCACAGGGCCAATGGCTGTTCCCTTGCCCTATTTGGGGGTGGGAGCCGCAGGCCAGCACTGCAGTTGGGGGATCACAGAAAATCTTCTTCCAGAACATGCCCGTGGCATTCCTCTGCCCCTGCTGGGTGATGTTGTAAGTGGAACTGGTGGCCCCTGTCACTCCCCCGTGTAAAACCCTTCCCTGGGCCTTGGCCTTGGGAACTAGTCTGCTGGTTGAGAGGCTCAGCAGGGCCCCGCGCCCATTGCTCAGCTGCCCACCTGGAGCCCGCAGGCTCCTCTTTGCCCTCCACGCTCAGGCTCCGTTCTGTCCACGGCTCGCCACCTTTGCCATGCCCTCCCTTGCCTGGAACACCCTTTCTCCCCTCTTTCCTTGGCTAATTGTGACTCACCTTCAGCGCTCTTGAGTGATCCCAAGGCTCGGGGAACTCCTCTCCCAGACTCACCTGTGTGGTCCCCGCCTGTGTGCACCCTGTCTCCCAAGAGGCTGCCAGCCTGGTCTCTGGGGGGCAGGGGTCTCTGCCACTCCACTGTCCCGGCTGTGCCAACACGCGCTTGTTAAACGAGTGGAGGAATACCACTGTCAGGGTGAGAAGGCTGACCCCACTCACCCATTTCCCTGATGGAGCAGCTGAGGCTGAGGGCCCAGCAGGACCCAGGGGCAGACTCCGCCCAGGCTAAGACCCGGATCTGGTGCTGCTGGCCGTATTGGCACTCTGAGCTCACCTTTGTTATTTTTCTCCCTCTTGAGAGCACCCTGTGCCCCACGGTGACTCAGGCAGCAGCATTTAAAAAGCCTGTAATTTGCCCGGTGTGTTCAGGCTCCCGGCAGAGCTCAGCCTCACAGCCGAGCCTCGCTGGTGCCTCAGGCAGAGGCCATGCCCACCTGATTGGGTGGCAGCCCAGTGCCTGGGCTCCGGTCAAGTGCCTGTGCTGGGGTCCTCCCTGGGACTCTGGGCAGCCGACGAGGCGTCCCTTCCTGCCCATGTCCTCCAGCCCCGGGAAAGTGCGGTCTGCCACCCGAGGGTGTCTCGTAAAAGCTCTGCTTTAATTAATCAATTGCGAAGAGGTGAAGTGCTTAATGCGGCCCGCTCCCCCGCGGGTGACTGGCACATTAATGAGTGTCGATTATTTCAGCATTAATAATTAATGCTTCCACAGTGGGAAGGAGTGGGAAGTGCACCAGTCCCCAGTCAGCTGCATGGGCCGGCCCGCCACCGGGCTGCTCGCTGTCCCCCTGGGAGGAGCTCACTGTGTCGGCTGAGGGGCACCCCGGGCGGAGTCGGGGCCTGGACTCGGGAGGCGACCGCCAGCTCCACGGAGGGCAGGCCCGCCCGGTGTGCTCATGCACCGCTGTGTCCCCGGTGCCTGAAATGCTGCCCGGCACGTGGCAGGTGCTCAGTAAATACTCGCTGGTACCAGGCCCCGCCCCGCAATTGCGCAAACTCGGACAAGGTTATGCCTTCCCTGGCCTGTAGTTTTTCATTTGAAGTTGGTCTGGATTCCATGCTTCATTTATTCATTTCTCTGGGAATTCATTCGTTCCTCTCACTTTGACTCCTAAGTGCCTATCATGTGCCCAGCGTGGAGTCAGTCCCCTACAGAGGAGCCAGCATCACTGTCTCTTTAAGGACAGTTGCCTGCAGCCCCCATGGGTCCCTGTCGTGGCCAGCAGCCATTCCCGCCGGAGAGCAGGGCCCTGGGAGGTTTGGGATGGCCTTCAGAGGGGCGGGTTGTCCTGAGCCAGCTTCGTGTGAACTTCAGCTCCCGGGCAGGGACCCAGGTGTGCCCGCTGGCATCTACTCACAGGATTATTCTATGTCCCTTGGCGGCCGGGGACGTCGTGACTCTAGCCATGGTGCTAGGAGAGGATGTTGGCTTCGCACAGCATTTCGCCTCTTCAAAGCTCTGCGCCTGGATGGCCCTCCCCGACCGTCCATCCGGAGTGGGCATGGGGAGACGGCCGGCCCGAGCCCCTCAGAGGTGTACTGGTTTGGTGTTTGAAAGGCTGTTGGTCTCCCCAGCAGGCGGGCTTCTGAGTAAAAATAAAACAAGAAAGCTCCTGTCTGTTGCCTGTGAGTCGTGGGAAGGCAGGCCCTTCAAGGTTTGGTGTTTAGGGGGTCGGGGCGGGGTGCAGAACCTGTTGCCGAACGCGGAAGATGTGTCAGAGGCTGGTTAGAGCACAGAACTGCTGAGAAGCCCATCCCCCCTCACTGTGCAGAGGGAGAACCCAGGTGCTGAGAGGGACTGACATGCCTGAGGCCCCCCAGCTAATGGGGCCCAACTGGGCAGCCCCGACACTTCCTCGGTGCGTGCTCTGTGCACAGGGCTGTGTGGGCCCTTCCCAGGCAGAGGCTGGTGGTCCTCACCTGGCACTGGGATATACTGGAGTGTGCATGCAGCTCTCTGGGGGGAGAGGTAGAGCTGGGGGGCAGAGAGCGGGGGCTGTCTGCAGGAGGCAGGTCTTGACTGGATGGCCCCAGGGCACCTTCTTGCCCTGGGACCGAGGCGCTCTGTTCCTGTGGTTTCCCAAGAGAGCTCATAGGCCAGGGGCTAAGAGCTTGGCCCTGTAGGTAGACTATGGCTGACTTTCTAGACTCCAGCTCCCTCTCTCCTAGCTGTGTGCCCCGGGGCTGGTTACTTAACCTCTCTGTGCCTGAGTTCCCTCACCATCCAATGGGGCTCAGAGGCTTGTTGTGCAGATTAAATGAGATGATAATAACAACAGCTGCCACTGACTGAGTGCTCATGGTATGCCAAGAACTCTTCTAAACCCTTGACATATTTTAACCCAAATAACCCACCACAGCTCCAGGGGATATTATCATTTTTATTCCACAGATGGAGAAACTGTAGTGCAGACAGCATCAGTGACTTGCACGAGGTCACCCCCTGTGACAGGGAGGAGCTGACAGTAAATCTCAGGTCTTGAGACAGGTGTTCTGGCCTGTGGGGTCTGCACCCTGCTGGCCTTGTGAAGGCGGCTCACCCCGGGGAGAGGGGCCAACTCCTGTCTCCTCCTGTCCGCCTCAGGGCTTGGAGAGCCCAGGTTCCTCCTCTCGGGGCCACCAAGGTGACCGTCACCTCCTTCCAGGCCAAAGCTGAGCTGGCTCTGGAGTTGTTTTAAGAAATAGTGAAGCAGGAATGCGGCACCGTGACCCTAGATGCTCTCTGATTCCCTGCCTTCACTCTCAAACAGTCCCCCTCGGCAGGTGCCCGTGGATCCCGCTGCCATCCACAGGGCCCACGGAGCCACGCGTGGATTGGTGGGCGGTGCTCACGTCCCCGAGGGCCAGTGCCGTGCGCTGTGGAAGGGTTCCACCACGTAGCCAGGTCTCTGGGGGGCCTGATCCTCTGAGGCATCAGGCCGAAGAGAGCGTGAGGCACGTCCTGCCCTGGGAGCCAGCCGACCAGGGCCCTGTGTCCTCCCAGGGCCACTGCCGCCAATTCCAGAACGGCGTTCGGTGAACCATGGCCAGTGGGCCAAATCCGCCAACTGCGAATGGTTTGGACCTTTTTCAATGGCTGGAGACAAATCAAAAGAAGAATAACATTGCATGACGGGAAAATGATTTGAAATTCAAATTTCGTGCCTATAAAGTTTTATTGGTCTACAGCTACCTCACCCATTTATGTATTAGTTAAATACTTACTGTCCAACCCTTTATAGAAAAAGTTTGCTGACCGTCCTTGGCTGGGAGGTGTCCCGGGAGGCCGCTGCAGTCCGCCTCCCGGCTCCCGGGGCTGAGGGGTGTGGAACCAGGCCTGTGACTCTGGGGGGACAATCACCGTCGGCTGAAGGTTGACATTCGCTGAGTGAGTCTCTCCTGGGCATTTAGAATGTGGGGTCCTGGGGGGCCCAGGGGGGCGCTTTGTGGCTCCTCAGGGCCCGCATAACCCCCAGCCCAGGTGGGACTGAGTAAACAATGAGAGGGACATGGGCCTCAAAACCAGCACCACCACCCCACACCCGCTAGGATGGCCACTATAAAAACCCAGAAAATAAACGTGTTGCTGAGGATGTGGAGAAATTGGAACCCTTGTGCACTGTTGGTGGGCACGGAAAATGGTGCAGCTGCCATGGAAAACAGCACGAGGTCCCTCAAAAGATGAAAAATGGAATTATCATATGATCCAGCAATCCCACATCTGGGTCTACACCCAAAAGAATTGAAAGCAGGGGCTCGAACAGATATTTGTACACCCATGTTCACAGCAGCATTATTATTTTTTTAAGGTACGCTTTTTGGTGAGGAAGATTGACCCTGAGCTAACATCTGTTGCCAGTCTTCCTCTTTTTTTTTTCTCCCCAAAGCCCAGTACATAGTTGTGTATTCTAGTTGTAGGTCCTTCTAGTTCCTCCATGTGGGACCCCGCCACAGCACGGCTTGATAAGCAGTATGTACATCTGCGCCCAGGATCCAAACCAGCAAACCCTGGGCCACGGAAGCGGAGCACACAAACTTATCCACTCGGCCACGGGGGCGCCCCACACAACAGCATTACTCACAACAGCTAAAAGGTGGAAGCAGCACAAATGTCCACTGATGGATGAATGGATAAACAGATGTGCTATATACATACAGTGGAATATTATTCAGTTTAAAAAGGAAGGAAGTTCTGACACATGCTACGACATGGATGAACCTTGAGGACATTGTGCTGACGGAGATGAACCAGTCACAAAAGGACAAGTACTGTATGATCCCAGTCATCTGAGGCACTGAGGGATCAAATCCGTAGAGGCAGACAGGGGAATGGGGGTGGCCAGGGGCTGGGGTTGGGGGGAATGGGGAGTTAGTGTTTAATGGGGACAGAGTTTCATTTGGGGAAGAGAAAAAGTCCTGGAGATGGATGGTGGTGATGTACGACGTTGTCGTTGCTGCACAACGATGTGAATGTACCGAATGTTACTGAATTGTACATTTAAAAGTGGTTAAGATGGTACATTTTGTGTTATGTACATTTACCACAATAGAAAATATAAAAAACACAAGAACCCAGCAAAAGAAGCAACTTCCCCTGTGGGCAGCCCCGTTTCCGGCCTCCCTGGCAGCAGACGTCAGTGTCCTCCAGCCCCACCCGCCTCACCCGCCTCCAGGGGGCCGGATGCTCAAGGGCTTGCCTTACCTGGCCTTTCCCACCTGTGAGGGTCCCTCTGTGAGTGAGTGTGTGTGTGACCTGTCCCTTTGGATGCCGTGCCTCATCCGGAACAGAATCCGGTGGCAGATGTCACAACCACACCCAGGAACCCTGGAAATGATGCCGAGGGTGGCCCCTGAGGGAGCGGGCTGACCAAGGAACCTCCTCAGCGAAGCTTGATCTTCCCGTTGTTGATGCCAGGTCTGCCTAAGGCTGGGCCTCCTTGAGGAACAGCCTGGCCCAGCCCTGGTTGGGAACAGTGCGCAGGACGCAGAGCCTCACTGGGGCTCCACCTAGAACAGCTACCGCCTTCCCCTTCCAGGCCTGGAGGGGGATATGAACCCACGGGCTCCGAGCATGTTCTCTGCCAGGTGCTGGATGGGCGTTTTCCCATCTCTCTCATCTACGGTTACCCAGTGAGACGCGGGCCCATGAGTTCCCGCCCGTCCTTGGGTTGCCTCCAGGCTCCAGACCATGGGCCTTGAGGGGATCTGGAAAGGCCTGAGACCTAGGAGCCCAGGAGGGGTGGAGAGGGTACCAGGGCCTGCCGGAATGCTTGGTGTCAGTCCCCAGATGTTCTTCTGAAGCTGCGCTGCTTGGGCCCTTACATGTAGGCCCTCAGCCACCGATGGGCGGAGAGCGGGTAGCTGAAGGAAGACCAGTGGAGACTCACAAGGGAGCCCAGTGAGCCAGGAGTGAGAATGGGAACCATGGTCCACACCATGGCCCCTGGCCGAGGGCTTTCTGCGTGCTGGACAGGGTTGTAGATGCGTGCATGAAGCACCTTCCATCACCTCTTCACAGTTCTTTGTCTGGGACATGAGAGGCTACTGTGGGAGCCCACAGGAGGGCACTTAACCCTACTCAGAGGTCTGGGGGCAGGTGTATCAGGGAAGTTTTCCTGGAGGAGGTGGTCCCTGAGCCAAGTCTTGTAGCACAAATGAGTCGGCCAGGAAAGAAGGGTAGAGAGCAAGATATTCTAGGAAGTGGGTACAGCAGGAGCAAAGTCCCTGGAGCAGGGGGCCTTGGCCTGTGAATCCGCGCACTCCCTGGGCTTCCTTGACCTCAAGCTGGGCCAGCCTGCCCAGGGGAGGTGCCCACGCCCCTGCCTCTCACACCCAGTTCACAGGCCCCCCCACCTTCCCCCTCAGGGCCTTGCATCCGGCAGTGTCCCCAAACCTGACCTGTCAGGCCCTTCAGCAGGATAAATTGATGTAACAGTGCCTCTTCAAAAGGATAATCACATTTTCTTTTTAAAAAAAGAATGTTGGGGCCGGCCTGGTGGTGCAGTGGTTAAGTTCGCACGTTCTTTGGCGGCCCGGGGTTCACCGGTTCGGATCCCGGGTGTGGACATACCTACCGCTTGGCAAGCCATGCTGTGGTAGGCGTCCCACATATAAAGTAGAGGCAGATGGGCATGGATGTTAGCTCAGGGCCAGTCTTCCTCAGCAAAAAAGAGGAGGATTGGCGGTAGATGTTAGCTCAGGGCTAATCTTCCTCAAAAAAAAGAATGTCATTTACTGGTGGTTTTATTATCCTCATTGTAGGGCGTATCCACTGAGAATTAGGAAAACACAGAAAAGTAAAAGCAGACAAATAAAAACAATCACCTTCACCCCAGCGATCAGAGGGCGCCTCAGCTACCGTGGGGTGCATGTGCGCCCGTGGGACTGTGCTGTTTTGACTGTGCACACGCAGGGCTGAGCTGGCCCTCCCACGTCAGAGGCAGGACAAGCTCTTCCCTGTGCAAAGGGACATTCCGTCAGGAGAGCATTCCGGGGCTGCTTCTGAATTGAGGACCTTTTCTCCTATCATTGGACTTTTAGGTTATTTCCCCATTTTCTGCTTTGTAAATGATGCTGTGATGAGCATGCTGTGGCGATTGTGTGTCAATGGGCACAGTCATCCACCGCTCAGAGCGCGAGGGCGCCTCGGCGAGTGGCCCCCCCACGGACAGACACCGTGCCTGGGACAGCGCTCCTCAAACTCGGATGTGAGTGGGGCCTGGGGGCTTGTTAACACACACCCTGGTTCGTGGGTCTGGGGTGGGGACAAAGATTTTAAGTTCCTAATAAGCCCCCCGGTGAACTTGTGCTGGGAGGGAGCACTGGGAGGAGCAGGGCCTCTTTGAAGACTTCCTGAGGCCACCACCTGCCCAGGGGGGCTCCGGGAGGGGCCTCTGGCTGGTCAGGACTTCTCCTCTGCCTTGGACGCTTTGACAAGCGCAGGCCCTTGGGGGGTTGACGGAGGGTCCTGGCCAGGTTTGCAGCTGCGCCCCTATATGGCTCTCCCAGAGTTGCCTGGGGTCCCCGACTCTCAGCCACCCGGGGGTCCTCGAGGCTTCCACATGGCCAGCCTCACTCCGGCCCCATGGTCTGCAGTAAGGCCAATGTTGGCTGGCCTGGGCCGTTCCTTTCCAGCCCTTTGGACACAGAGGTTCCCATTTTCCCCATCGGTAAAGTGGGCTAAGAGGCCCTGTTTCACACGGGGTGAATGGGATGAGCCACTTCCGGTGGGAGCGCTCAGCCTTGCTCACTCTGAGTCCTGTGAGCAGGGGTGACCGAGGATGGGGCACGGGTAGGACCGGCTCCATTCTGACTCTCCATGTGCTGTTACTTCATCTCTTGACCATCCTCGGGCTCATCTGTGCATCTCTCCATTCATTTCGCAGCTTCTCATGAGTGTTCACAAGGTGCCTGCTCTGTGGTAGGGGCCGGGGCTGTGGTGGCCAACAAAGTGGACAGAGATCCTGTCCTCCAGAGCCCATTGTCCAGTGAGGGTGACAGACATGAACAAGGAAGTGATGACAGACACACTCACAGGCTGCAGCCAGGGAGGCCTGCCTTAGATGAGGCAGGTGGGGAGCTGTCCTTCAGAAGAGAGAGTTCGGCTGAGTGCTAGGGAAGGAGCGAATCACAGAAGAGGTTGTGTCACGGTGGTGTGGGCAGAGCAGTCCAGACAGAAGAAACAGCATGTGCAAAGGCCCTGAGGCAGTAAAGAGCTTGGCATGTTGAAGAAACTGAGAGAAGCCTAGTGGAGTTAAAATGAGGTGAGTGGAGAGAGGACACCACCACCAGAGGTCAGAGGGGAGGGGCTGGGTCACGCCGGCCTGCCTGCCTTTGGTGGAACACTGGGAGGTCTTTGGCAGGGCGTGGCACCACCTGACTTATGTTTTCAAAAGATCCCCCTAGCTGCTGTGTGAAGAATGGACCTTAGCAGGTCAAGAGAGGGGAAGAGAGCCCAGCCGGGAGGCTCCTGCAATGTCCAGGTCAGAGCCCATGGGGGCTGGACTGGGTGGTGGCTTGATGATGCACAGAAAAGGCTGCACTCAGGTGGGACTCAAGGCAGGATGGGCAGGGCCTGCTGAGGAACAGAGAGGGGCTGAGGGCCAGGAAGCGTGGGGCCTTGGTGTGGAGTGGAGACGAGGAGGCCCAAGCAGGAGGCCGGGCTCTCATGGTTGTTGAGCAGGGTCTCAGAGGAGGCCCGGGACGGAGCCCCGAGGGCTGGGCGTGGGAGACCGCGATTGCCTGGATGCCGTGGGAGCTGCTGTCCTGTCCTGACTTCTTTCCCTGCCTTGGCTGCCGGGAGCAGCCTGCAGAGTAAGCTGAGGCGGTTTATCTCTGTGGGGCAGGCCTTCCATCCTGGGGGCTGGGAGAAGGGGGCAGCCCCCGTCAGGCTCCAAGCGGACTCCCAGGCGTCGTTGCCATGTCATCCTCTTCCGGCCTCCTTTCTCGTGAAGGAGGACAGAGCCTTCTGTTGGCCAACATTCCAGGGCACCCGTGGGGCTGGTTCCCGTGAGAGAGGAGGCGGGAGCGTGTGTGTGCTCCTGTGTATGTGCGTGCATCCCTGTGCTGGCTTTGCTGGGCGCTGCATGGGATGGGGCGGCCACACGCTGGGAGTGTTTGAAGGAGGAGCTGTGAGCTGCAGGCCTCAGTGTCCAGACTCACAACATGATGAGGGCGATTGCATTCCCTCTACCAGGGCCGTGGTCAAGCTGGCCCGCCAGAGGCCTGGGACTCAGTGGGGATGAAGTGCAGGGGGAGCCACGAGTCAGTAAAGTTGGGAATTTGTAGAAACTGTGTGTGGGGAGCGAGGAGGCCCAGGGGCGCGGTGGTCTGCACGCAAACTGGCTGGGAAACAGGCAGTCAAGTTTCCCTGAATGTTCCAGTGCCTTTAGGGTGTGTGGTCTCCCAGCCTCTCCCCTGAGGCTGATTCTGTCTCTGTCCAGCACTGCGGCTTTGACCTGCCTGATTCCCTTTGCATAGGGCGTCCCGCAGCCCAACTGCAGGGCAAGGCCCCCGGGTGCTGATGGGCGGGGAGGGAGACGGGCTGTAGCAGTGCACTCCAGCCACCCCAGCACTCAGAAGGCCTCGCGAAGTCTCCGTGCCTGGAGTCACATCCCAGCCCTTTCGGAGGTATGCAGCCACCTAATCTTACTACCTCTTCACTGACCGCTGGTGAAAGGAGGCCCAGAGACACCGCGTGACTTCCCCAAGGTCACCCAGTGACTGGAAGACCAGCGAGAGTAAACCCAGCTGGCAAATTCAAGGACGCTCATGAACCAGGGGCCCCTAGAATCTCTCCTTTCTCTCTCGCTCCCTTTCTCTCTCCTTCTTTCCACGTCACTCAAGAAAAAACTTATTTGAATATCACTACAAGGCCGGCTGTGCCCTCAGAAATTCCTAGCCTGTGAGAGTCTCCCCCTGGGGAGGGGGCCCCCCCCCACCCCCCCGCCCTCAGAAGGGCTTGTGGGTAAACTTGCCATGAGCTATTTCTAAGGTAGGGAGAGAGAAACTAGATCACCGAGCCCTGGGGAAGCTGTGGTCGGCACAGAAAATAACTGATCCCATCAGCAGGCAGGCAGGCATGCTGGCTGGCTGGGGCTCTCCCCGCGATGGGGGTTCGGGGCCGCTCCTAGGAGCCTTTCTGGGGCCCCCAGGGGCAGGAGCAGGGCTTGGCCTGGGAACCTAATTCCTGAGCGTGTGAGCTCAGGCAGGTCCTATGGAGGGCCCAAGGCGTCTGCGGCTTGTGGGCCACACACACCAATTGCAAGGTTCTGTCTGTCTGTCTGTCTGTCTGTCAGGCTGAATGTCAGCCTTACTCATCCTGGGCCCTGAGTCACCTCATTTCAAAATGCTGCCCTGTTCCTGGAACAGAGCTGGGCATCGGCGGGTGGGCCTGAGTCATTTCTGCCATCGGGACCCGCCTGCCCCATGAGCCCAGGAAACACTGAGAGCCTGGATGAGCTGGTCTCACGGGCGCCCAGAAGCCTGGGGGATTCAGGGGCTGTTCTAGCTTCTGAAGAGGTCAGACATGGGCATTGCTGGGCTGCAGGGGTGAGGGGGGAGAGAGGAGAGCAGGGAGACATAGAAGGTGGGCACCCAGGAGGAGGAGTTCTTCCAGGCAGTGGCTGGAGGAGGTGTGGAGGGAGGAGGCCGGGAGGGGGTGGCGTGGCTGAGGGGATGAGGTGAATCAGTTGAGTTGTCTGAGGACCCAGCTTAGCGCTGAAAGGTGTGAGCTCTGGAGCCTGAGTCTGGATCCCACATTCATTTCCCACAGCTGTGTGTCTGGGCAAGTGACTTGCCCTCTTTGAGCCTCAGTTTCTTCACCTGTGAAATGGGGATAGTAATAGTAGTGTTGCCCTCCTCAGGGTGTGGTGAGAATGAAATAAGACAATGCATCTAAAGTGCTTGGTGCATAAGAAATGCCCCCTAAATGTCGTAGCTATCAGCAGCAGCATCGTCATTGTCAGTGACGTCATAATCAGGAGAGGAGGGCTTGGGACTGGCACCCAGGACTCAGGAGGGAGCCCCTGGACATTGGGGGTGCTCCCAGCTTGGGGGCATCTAGATGGGTGTGGAGGCAGGGAGTCGAGCTGACCTGGGTGACTGTGAGGGCAGGGGGAGGGGAGGGGAGGGCTGAGGAAGGAATTCTCTGAAAAGGGAGCATTTGAGGGTCAGGTCAACGGAAGGGAGAGCATAAAACTTAGGAGGGCTCGTGCCCGCCACCCCAGCCCCAGTGTCAGGCCTTTGTGAGGCCATAGCTGCTTTTAAAAAAACAATTATAAGAGCGTTATTGAGATAAAACTCAATACCATATGGCTCAGCTGGTTAAAGGGTACAATTCAGTGATTTCTAGTATAGTCACAGAGGTGTGCACCCCTCACCACAATCCATTCTAGAACATTGTCCTCACCCAAAATACTGCACCCCAGACCCAACAGCAGTTATTCCACTTTTCCTGTGTGCCCACCCCCAGCCCTAGGCGATCGCTAACCTCCTTACTGTCTCTGGATTTACCTGTTAAGGACATTTCACATAAATGAAAGCATAGAATACAGAAGCGGCTTTTTTGTCTGGCTTCTTTCACTTTCAAGGCTCAGCCTTGTTGTGGCATGATATTCTTTTATGATTCTTTGCTTTCAAGCACAACGCTTTCAAGCTTTCCCCCATGTCATGGCCGGTGTCAGCACTTCATCCCTTTTTAGGGCTGAGTAACACTCCAGTGCATGGATATGCCATATTTTCTTCATCCGTTCATCGGTTGATACATATTTGGGTGGTTTCCACCTTTGGCTCTTGTGAAGAATGCTGCTGTGAACATTGGGTTTATGTGGACGCTTGTTTTCGCTTCTCTTGAGTATATGCAAAGGAGTAGAATTGCAGGGTCATAAGGTAGCTCCGTGTTTAACTTTTTGGGGAACTGCCAAGCTATTTTCTCAGTGGCTGCCCCATTTCACACTCCTCCCGGCAGTGTGTGAGGGTCCCAGCTTCCCCTCGCCTTGCCAATTCTTGTTGCTGTCTCTCTTTTTGATTACAGCTTCCTAATGGGTGTGAAGTGGTTTCTCATTGTGGTTTTGGTTTGCATTCGCCTGATGGCTGGTGATGTTGAGCATCTCTTCATGAGCTTAGTGGCCATTTGTATATCTGCTTTGGAGAAATGTCTATTCAGATCCTTTGCCCGTTTTTTAAAATGGATTATTTATCTTTTTATTATCGAGGTATAGGCGTTTTTTGCATATTCTGGATGCTTCCTTATAAGATATGTGATTTACAAAATATTTTCTCCCATTCTGTTTCTTTTTCCTACTTTTTTGATGGTCTATTCTAAGATCATGAAGATTTATACCTGTTTTCCTTGTAAGAGTTTGATAGTTTTAGCTATTACATTTGGGTCTTTGGGTGGATTTTTGTATACGGCGTGAGGTAAGGGTCCAACTTCACTCTTTTGAGTGTAGATAGCCAGCTATCTCAGCATCATTTGTGAAAAGACTGTTCTTCCCCCCGTTTAATTGTCTTACCACCCTTTTTGAAAGTCAATTGACCAGAAATGTGAGGGTTTGTTTCTGGACTGTCATCTGTGTTGCATTGCTCTCTATGTCCACCCCTGTGCCAGTCGCAAACTGTCTGCTTTCTTGCAGCTTTGTCGTAAGTTTTGAAATCAAGAAATGTGAGGCCTCCCACTTTGGTTTGGTTATTCTGGGTCCCTTGAATATCCGTATGAATTTTAGGATCAGCCTGTCATTTTCTGCAAAGAAGCCAGCTGGAACTTGGCGGGGATTGCGTTGAATCTGTAGCTCGAGCAGGGCAGGACTGTCCTCTCAACAATATTCAATCTTCTGGTTCATGAACATGGGATGTCTTTCATTCGTTTAGGTCTTCTTTTATTTCTTTCAACAAATTTTAGTAGTTTTCTGAGTATAAGTTTCGTACTTCTTTGTTAAACTTATAAGACTTTTATTTTTGATATTATTGCAAATGGAATTGTTTCTCGATTTCATTTTTGGATTGTTCATGCAAGTATATAGAAATAGAATTGATTTTCCTATATTGATGTTGTATCCTGCAACTGTGCTGAACTCGCTTATTCGTTCTCACGGTTTTTCAGTGGATCTCTTAGGATTTTCTATATACAAGATGACATCAGCTACAAATAGAGTTTTACTTCTTCCTTTCCAATCTGGAAGTTTTTTATTTCATTTTTTTGCCCGAGAGTTGTGGCTAGAACCTTCAATGCATCTGCTTTTGCACAGAAAGGCAGTCCACCTGGGCCCGTTCTCGCTGTGTCTCCAGAGTCCTGGGCTGCCCTGCTGGGCCCCTCACACACCTGGGAAGCTCCACTCTGCACCCCCCACCTCCCAGCCTCTGACCTCACCCTGCACCTGCCCATTCCCCATTCCCTTGCCTTTCCTTGCTGGCCTGTACTGACATCTTCCCAACTCCCTTGAGCCCAGTTCCTCCCTCCGCCTCCCAGACCCTGCTTTCTCCCAAACCCTAGGGTGCTCCCCTTGGCTCAGCCCAGTTCCTGTACCCTTCCACCCCGGCCGTGCCCTTGAGGGCAGCTGTTTCCTCCTCACTTCCCCTGGTGTCCCTGGGCAGGGCTGCTGGTCATGAGGACATGTGGTCATGTTGGAAGGGAGTGAGCAGAGCTGATCCTCATGGCGACTTATGAGGCAAAGCAGGTGTCAAGTCCCACACCAGCAAACATCTCCTCTCAGGATGGGGAAGCCTGGCTCAGGAGACTGCAGAACCACTGCTGGAAAGTTCTGACGACCAGAGTGTTGCCCGGGTTGTGGAGATAGACAAGAGTTCCAGGTTAGAATGACAGAAATAATCCCAGAAACTGCATGGGGATAAATGTCAGGTCATGTTCTGGCAAATTCCAGTACTCAGGCTAGGCCAGTGGTTTGAGAGAAGTCAGGACAGTGTGCAGTGACCAAGCTTAGCCAGCAAGGGGTCACCAAGTGCGAGCAGGGCGGCCTGACTCTCGTTTGATTTTCTCGTGAGTTAGCTCGGGCGGGGCTGTGGTGTGGATCAGCAGGGCACGTGATAAATTCTCTCAAGCTGCCCTGGTGGACTTGATGGAGAAATGTGGAGCAGGGGGACGTTGATGTAAGGATGGTGGCTTCCTTTTCTTTTTAAATCAGAGAATATACCGTCTCAGTGTTGATTTGGAAGAACCTCTCCAGGGCCACAGAGCCTGCTGCTCAGCATGTCACCTGGTGCCGTGTAAATGTCCCGAAGGCTTCCATGGTCTGGGTCATCTTGCATTAAGGAAAGTCAATAAGCTTCTTCCCTGTGGGACTTCTCAGAACCTTTATTGTGTCATGTTCCCTGGGAGTTTTCAAGAGGGGCCTATTATGCTATGTTTGCCCACTCACTTTGACTAGGGGATTGTGTTTTCCTTCTGGAATCTCCATGGCCCAGTGACCCCATATCTCACCTTGGGAAGTGTGGCCTCATGGCAGGCCTTGGGCTCAACTCTTATCTCCCAGCCTGGGAGAAGCCACAGGAGGGCGGGGCTCGGGTCTTGGGTCAGGAGAAGAGCTAATGGCTGGGGATAGAACAAGGAGTCAAGAGATCTGCAATCAGGTGTCACATGGGGAGAGGCCAAAATCAGATTATGGGAGAAAAAACAAGGAGCAGAATGATGCTATTTGTGTGCGTGCCACACACATGCACGCACGCACATGCACGCATGCACGGAGCTCTATATGTTTCCTGTGGCCACATATTCATGTCTATAAAAGAAGTCTGGATGGCTCCAGCTCCCATGCCTATGGTTATATTTGGGGAGGGGAAGCAGAAGGGCCTCTGATGGGCTTGATTTCCAAGGGTTTTTAGACATATCTGGGCTTAGATTTTTTACAAGGATAATGTATTCATGAATTTACTTGCAAAAAAAATTAATTGCAATGCAAAAAGGAAAAAAAAATATTTAAAGAAAAAGGAAAAATTTTCAGGGTCTGGCAGGCAGAACCACTACAGTGAAAGATAAACTCCCACACTTCAGTTTTGGGCCGCGGTTCCCCAGGATGGGCCCTGCTAAACTGTGCTGGGGAGGGGCCACGGTGAATTCAGCCTCTCCCTGGCCTGCGTGCTCCCAGGGCATCATGCGGGGGTCTGCGTGGAAACAGAGACTTTCTCTCACGCAGGGAAAAAACTCTGTCTGCCCAGAGGGAGGGGTCAGGGCCGGCCAAGCCTGGAGGGGCGGGTCGGGTCGGGAGTGAGGGAGTAAGACATAGCTTTATGGAGGAGACGATGCCTGAAAGATGAGCAGGAGTTATTCGGGTAAAGGAAACATATTCCAAGTAGAGAGAATAGCAGAGGCAAAGGCTCAGAGGTGTTAATAATAGTAATAATGATAATAATAATAGCAAATGCATATGGTGCTTAACAAGTGCCAGTTTCTGCTCCAAGCACAGAGAGATTAAGCAACCTGGCTAAAGTCACTCAGCAGGCACCACATTTGAGCTCTTAATGCCTATGCTCCTTGTAGGCAGCAGGACTTGTGTGAGAGCGAGAGGGAGAGGTGCAATTAGAATAGTGACAAGGGGGCCCGTATGGGGCTGGAGGAGGGGATAGCCTCTCTATGTAAAAATCCCCCTGGGGCCCGGAAGGGGACCTTCTCTGTGGGGGCTGTGTTGTCTCAGAAGGTGTGCCATATCTGGGGGTCCACTGAGACCCTGGGCCTCAGTACCACCCTGTCCCCAGTACAGAATAGTCAGCAAGGGAGGAGATCAGAAATGAGGCTGTGCAGGGAGGTGCCAGAGGGTGTCTGGGACAGAGCAGCCTGTGGAGGGGCAGCCCCAGGCACACGTGTGAAGCGGCAGGAAGCACAATCACCAGAGGACACGTGCGGGGTCTCTGGGCCATGCCAGGCCACGAAGCCAGAGGAGGCCAGACTCACCCAGTCGGAGCCCCCAGGAATGGGCTGGGTGGCATCGCGTCATGGAGGTGTGTACAGCCTGGTGACGTTGTGGTTCTGCTGGGACAGGAGGTCAGAGCAGAGAGTGCCAGGGTCCCCTCAGAGCCCTGAGTCTCTACCTAGAGAGGAGGCTTGGGGTTCTGGGATGGACAGACCCCACAGCATCCAGGGGAAGAGAAGGGAAGAGGCCCACTCAGGAAGCACAGACATCGCTACCAGTGAAAGCAGAAGGCAGCCAGCACACTCGTCCCACAGTCCCATTGATTCCCACAGTGACCCTGCAAAAGGAAGTTCTCACCTGAGGCACAGAGGGTGGAAGTGACCTGCCCGTGGTCCTCAGACTTGGCAGAGGGGAGCCCCAGGCCTCCGCAGGGGACGCTCCCCAGCCTGCCTGCAAGAGATGTGGAAGTCTTGGGGGACATCCCTCTCCTGTCCAGGATACTTCCTGGCTATGGCCACCGCTCCCTGCCCCGTGAGACATTTCTGAGACTGAGGCTGGCGCCTCTGTGCGTCGGGCAGCATGGAGAGCTTGTCCTCCATGCCCTCGAGGAGCTCAACGTGTGGTGAGACCAGAATCCGGACTGTGCAAGGGTCCGGGCCACTTCTATCCCACCCACAACTTTGGGGGCATCTTCTCCTACAGGGGATGTCCCTAGATTGCTCCCTTCCTGCCTCAGCCTCCCCAAGGAGAAATGACCCCTAGTCCCTGGGCCTTGGGGAGCTGACGAGGCAGGATGCTCAGAGCCTCAGGAGTCGGCCACGCTGGCTGCCTTCCTGCGCCCCAATTGCCACCATAGATAGCCCCTTATCGCTGTTGTGTCTTGCTGCTGGCTGGGGGCTTCTTCTTCTTCTTTTTTTTTTTTTGAGGAAGATTAATCCTGAGCTAACTGCTGCCAATCCTCCTCTTTTTGCTGAGGAAGACTGGCCCTGAGCTAACATCTGTGCCCATCTTCCTCTACTTTATATGTGGGACGCCTACCACAGCATGGCTTGCCAAGCGGTGCCATGTCTGTACCTGGGTTCCGAACCAGTGAACCTCGGGCCACCGAAACAGAATGTGTGAACTTAACTGTTGCGCCACCGGGCCGGCCCCTGGGGGCTTCTTGATCTCCAGCTGCTGCTGGGGGCTGGCCAGGGCAGCCTGGAGCTCCGCTTTGTCCCGGTGCGTCTCCACGGCACCTCTGCCCTTCTCGCCAGCCTGCCAGACCCCAGGGGCTGGAGAACCAGCTCATGGATCTGTCCAGACTGCAGAGCCAGGGTGCTGCCAGAGCCTGGCTGAGAGACTGGGACAGGGTGAGTGTTCCCTACCTAGGCGTTCTCATCTGGAATGTGGGCACTGGGTTCTTCCTGGCAGGGTTGGGCCGTGTGGAGTGATAGAGCAGCAGACCTTGCCTCCTGCCAGGGTCCCCTGCAGCCCTGCCACTTCCCTTACTGCTGTGTGGCTTCGCACATCCTCGGTGCTGGTCTCACCCCTGCCCAGCAAGGCGGGGTGTGCCCCAGATCCTTCCTGCAGCCCCCAGGGATGGGTGGGGCCAGCTTGGGATGTTCAACAGACCAGGTGCCTGGAGGTCCCACTCCCCGCTCTGTGCCCAGCCCTGGGCTGAGGGCAGCTGAGCCGCTGCCCTCCTGCATCGTGTCAAGCAGGAACCCCATCCTCTCGCCTGCCCCACCTCGGTGGGCTTCAGTTTGTGATATCTGAGAAATGAGGAGGTTGCACTGGGTATGTGTGGGAGCCTTGTCTGTGAGCCCCCAACCCCTGGCAAGGACCATGACCCCTCCCCCCACAGGCGGGCCCCCCAGCTATACCCTCCACACCCCACCTGCATTCCACCTTGGCCCCAAGAGAGAGGTCAGAGCTGTAGGCTGCCCCCAGCATGATGGGGAATGACAGAGTCATGGAGCCCAGGGACCATTTTCAAGGGGGCTATTTAAAGTGGGACTTCAGCTGGTCAGGGGTAATGGTTTGGGTCCAGGCTCCACCCCAGCGGCTGAAGCACGCATGGTGGAAGCTGAGGCACTGTGACAGACCGGCAGAACCACAGCGGAGAAGCCTCTGGTGCCCCCTCCCATTCTGCCACAGAGGTGACTCAGCCCAGAAGGCCAGGTCACGATCTGGGTCTCAGGCGGCCTCGGTGGCCCCAGCCAGCCTCATCCTGCGACCTTGGCATTCCTTCCTCCTCTGGTCTCTAATCTCCCTCTCACCCGCTGTGGCTGTGGCCCGCTTTCCTCGGCTCTAGCACCTGGGGGGGGGGCCCCTCCCTGTCTCCTCTCTCCTCCGGGGCCCAGGCCCCCTCCTTCCCCCTTCCCTGCTTCACTGACGTACAAATAAACGGACCCAAGAAAAACACTCTCTGGGAAAGACGCGTCCCACAGGTGGATGCACCTTCCAGCCCGAACGAGGACAGACGTGGGCCTCAGGCTCGGCACACGGGGTTAGGGGCTGCCCTGCGTTTGGGCGTTCCCCATGGCCCCGCTCAGCCACCCCCGCTGGGGGCCTAGCGCCGGCTCGGCCCTGTCTTGGATGGTTTCCTGCGATGCACATGGCAACCGAGCAGGGGGATAGTTATTTTCACTTCACAGGTAGGGAAGTTGAGGCTCGGCTGGTTAAGTAACTTGCCCCAAACCATAGCCGTTGGAGCTGAGATTTAGAACCCAAGTCCACCAGCCCGGAACCTGAGCTCTGAACCACAGTGTTGACGCAGTGGGGGGCAAATCATCCAGCCTCCCCAAGCCCAGTTCCGTCATCTGTAAAATGGGGGCACAGCATGTCCTTCGGAGGGCTGTTTTAAAGATTTGATGATGTCCCATTTTATAGGGTCTGGCAGAGTACCTGGGATGTGTGGTCCTTTCCCTTCCTGTTCTCTCTACTGTGGGGTTCAATTCCCCAGTGCCACCCGGATATGACCCAACAAAGTCTGGCTTTACCATGGTTGGAGTGGGGGCAGGTGCCACTGGACAAACCCCACCCCCTGCCTCCACACGAGGGGCTGGCAGCTCATCCCACCAACCTCAGCAGCAGCGGCCTAGTGTGGCGAGTGGGGATGCTGCGCCGCACACCCTCATCCCTCCTGCCTGATGGGGCCCATGTCCAGGCTGCCAGAGCCCTCTGTGGCGCCCACCGCTGCCCAGCCCCTGCCCCCAGGAGTGGATGGCCCCTCGTGGGAGCCCGGAGGTGGTTTTCCATTCCAGCTGCTCCTGAGGCTGCACAGGAGGTATTGAGCGCTGTGGGGAGGGGGACCCCAGGCCCTCTGCCCTGGCTGAGCCTACTGCTCATGCCCCTTCTGCCTCCATGTGGCGCCCTCAGCACACCTCCCTCTGAGAAAACAGGAGCCATTGGACAGGGCTCTCTCTCTCTCTCTTCCCAGTCCTCAACTCCCACATCTCAACTCCTCTTCTCCTCCTGCATGTGGGGAAGGGTCCCTCCTCTCCAACGCCCTGGACCCACGTCCTCCCGCCTTCTCGAGGACTTTGTGCTAGATGGCCCCTCTCTCCTGGCCCACCCATCCCAGGACATGATCTAGAAACGTCTAGCCACACCCCTTCTCTGTGCCCTGTGGAGGCTGAACTCCCCAGCTGGATCCATGTCTTCTTGAACCTGACTTTTGCCCATGGCTCAGGTCAGATGCCCATGGCAAGGCCGCCGGGACCGGTGGCCGATTCTTTGTCTTCACCTTGCTTCATCAGACTCCTTTATGGCTCCTTGCTCCTCTTTCCAACCCCCTCCAGGCAGGCATGGTCCTTGGCCCTGTCCTTGCTTCAGACACGGAGGTGAGCACACACACACAGAGGTGAGTACACACACACAGAGGCGAGCACACACAGAAGTGAGCACACGCTCATGGAGGTGAGCACACACACACACAGAGTGAGCACACACGGAGGCGAGCACACACGCACACAGAGGCGAGCACACACTCACGGAGGTGAGCCCCTCCAGGCCACAACTTATATCCCAGCCTCTTCCCAGCTGCCGACTTGACAGCCCCACCTGGGTGTCTCCCAGGCATCCCAAACTCAACAGGAACCAGATTTCCCAATTGCCTCTCACCCTACGTCTTATAAATATCACCCCGTCCCTCGGTCACCTGTGCCACAGATCCCGGCCTCATTTTGACTCCCTGCCTCCTGCCTCACGCCCAGTTCACCCGCTGGGCCCATTCATTCTCCCCACCAGATCCTTCCTGTCTATGCTTATCTGCTTCTCCCTGTGTCCAGGCCGGCACCCCTTCAGGCCACTCTCGTCTCCCCTGGACTTCCTAGCCTGGCTCCCTCATTTCCTGGTCTTCTCCTGTTGGTTCTCCCAGTGAGGGAGGGAACTCGTAAAGTGATGTGTGAAGCCAGAGTACTCAGCCTCTGGAGCTCCCACCCGGGCTGCACCAGGCCTGCCTCTGCCCCCGTGCCACATGGGTCACCTGGCCCGTTGAGACTGTGCTGCACAGGCCCCGGGCGCCTCCCAGCCCCATGCCTTCGTGCTCACCCCGTGTGTCCGGGACGCTCCACGTCTTCCTCGCTCAGTCTACCCCAGTAGGCCCACTGCTCGCCTCCTTGCTGGCGCTCCTCTCCCGCCCGCCTCTCCTCTCTCCCCTGTGGCTTCCACCCCATTTCCAGGCAGGACAACGGAGGCCTCGTGGCAAGAGACTCAAGACCCGAAGAGCCTCGGGCCAGATGGGAGCCTGTTCTTTTGTCACCCTCCGGGGCTCACTGTCGGGGGCACCACGGTCATCCTCGGTGGAGTGCTATTGGCGCCGTCTTTGCGCTGGCTGCTGTCTTCTGCCTGCTGGTCCTCATTGCTGCGGCTGCGCAGTGAAAGCATCAGAGCCGAGCAGACCTGGCTTTGCTGCTGACCCTGCTGGGTGCTAGCTGGGCACTCTTGGCCACTTACCAAGCTCTATGAGCCTTGGTTTCCTTGTCTGTGAAATGGGCTAATAAGTACTTACATGCAGGGCTGTGAGGACTAAGCAAGTCAGTATTTGTGAAATACCTGACTCATGGTAGGCCGCCAACAATGATCATTTCATAATGATGACGGGCCCCGGTCAGGGAGGGCGCCCCGACGTGGGTGGTGGTTGGGGGCCGGGGTGTCGGGCCAGCAAACGTGCCTGCTGAGTCAACAGCCCAGGGCTTCTGTGGGAGATGGAAAATGCTTCCCTGCCTCCAGCAGCCAGTGCCCGAGTGGGGTCAGGAGAAGCATCGCAGACCCTGTGTGCTGGTCTGAGTGACAGCTATACTGCAGTGTGGCTGTCCTGGCAGTGGGGCCGGAGGGGGTGGATGGCCAGGAACAGAGTTTGCAGGGGTGGCTCCCGGGGTCAAGCTGGGACCAGCTTAGGGGCTTGGCAGGATCGGTGGGCTGTAGGTAGCTGGAGCAGCAGAAGGCTCCCTTTGGGCCAAGGCCTGGGGTGAGCATGGTTTGGTACAAGTGAGAAGCCCAGGAAATTGGCCTGGTGTGAGCTGAGGCTCCACACTGGGAATAAGTTGGAGGTGAAGCTGGAGGTGATGTTGGGCAAGGGGTTGTGAGGGGAGAACAGAAGAGAACGGTGGCCCTTTAACATACATGGTCTCACACCACACCCCTGAGTAGAAGAGATCTTTACCACCACTTACATTTGAGGAAGCCACGGCTCAGAGAGGTCAAGTGACTTGCTCAAGTTCACACAGCTGCCTTCTGTTGTAGGCTCCAGATTTAATCTGGAAAGCAACAGGGAACCATTGTGGGCAGGTTTTCAAGTTGGGGCAGGGCCTGGAGAAAGTAGCCTGAGGTGCGCTGGGCTGCAGAAGGCAGAGGGAGTGGGGAGCCTGTGTGGGTTAGAGGGGAGAGGTGGAGCGAAGGGGTGTAAATCTGGGAGAGAACTGGCCTCTGTAACCGCAAAGGGGCAGGTGACCCTGACTCCTTGACTTCTGGCACTCCCAGCTCCAGCTCTGTGGCCTGGGGTTCTGATGGTTCCTTCCCACACCCCTGCTCTCCCAACCTAGAGTCCTGAAGCAGGAGGGGCTGGGCCAGCCCCGGGCCCCGAGGCTGCCTTTGGCTCCAGACCTAGAGAACCAGGCTCAGAGCTATGCTGGGAAAGCCTGGCTGCTGAGTGCGGGTGCACCTGGGCCCGGCAGGCTGGCCACTGTCCTACAGCAGGTGGCACGTAGGCAGATCCGCCCAGGGGGCCCCAGAGGGTGTGCATGCCTCAAGCAGCCCTCTAAAGGTCCCCGCCAAGTCTGTCCCAGGGGTGGCTTCTGCCCTAGGAAGGCCAGCAGTTTACTGAACTCCACCCAGGAGCTGGTTTGTAAAGCGAGAAGGGAGGCTGGGCTGCTGGCTGCCCTGCCTGATCCAGACACAACACTGATCCAAAAAGTAAGTGGGCAGCAAGACCAGGGACGGGAGAGGGGGTGTGTGTGCCTCAGGAGGAAGGCTGGCTATCAGAGTGGGGGCTCCCAGGTGGGCAGGGAGGGTGGGACCCCCTTCCCTCCATTCTCACCCCTGGGCAAGAGTCAGCAGGGCCTGGAGCAAGGAGCTGGTTAGGGCAGGACCCTTAAGGCCCCAGCACCGTCATCCCGTCGGTGGAGCCGACTTCCGGTAGGCACTGCGCCCAGCCCTGTGCTGGAAATCTCCGGAGAAGCCCCTGCGGATTCGTGCGGACATTTGGACGTCAGTGAGGGCAGAATCAGACCCAAGGAGACGTCCCTGGGAAAGCACCTGTCGTAGGTGTGTTTGTATTTGCACCGACGCTCGCAGGAGGAAACAGTACATTTCTTCATTCCAGAAGTGTTTGCTGAGCACTTCCTGTGTGCTGACGCTCGCCCAGCACTGGGGTCTTGGAGATAAAAAGGTGGGAGGAAAGCGGCCTGTGTTTGTAGCTTTTCCTGCTCTGTGCCACAGGCGAGACACGCACTTTCATGGCTCCACACACTGGCCCCGGGGCCAGCTGTTGTCCTCTGTGCCACAGCTCTGACTTTCCAGCCCCGTGGCCTCGGCCTGCTTCCTTGGCCTCTCTATAGCTTCCTTGCATGGTTGCATGATGATTGAGTGACGTTCTCCACGTACTGTGTCCACCCCAATGCCAGGCACACGGAAGGCTGTTCAGCAGAGATGAGCAGATGATGAAGAAGATTCAGAGAGGTCAAACTACTTGCCTATGGACACTGACTGGTAAGTGGCAGAGCCTGGCTTTGAACTAGGCCTGAGGAATGTGGAGCCCCAGGAAACCGGAGCCCTCCCAGCTGCCTCTTCATCTGGTCCCCTGGCCTGTCCGTCTGGCCAAGCTGACTGGCTCGGGTTTTGGTGTGCCATGCCCTGCAGTCTCCATGGACTGACCCATCTGAGGACCCTGCAGGGTTCCCAGGGTGCACTGATACTAAGCCGGACATGGGTCCCTTCTGTCTGGGTCCTGTGTGCCTCCCCTACATCCTCTAAGCAGAGGGGCAATTTCGTCCGCGATCCTGTTGAACGGTGGTTGCGCCCATGGCTGGCAGCTGGGCTTCACTGCAATGGTTGTTTTGAACTTGATTATGTTTGTTGGAGGAAAATGCTTCCAGGAGAAGGCAGGTGGGGCAGTGGGTCAGGCAGAGGGGCAGCCCGCCCAGCCCCCCATTTGCTGAGCCTCCCTCTGCAGGGCTCTCTGCCTGGTGAACCCCGACTCCGCAGCGTGTGCACAGCCTCGGCTGGAGCTGCAGGGGGCAGGTGTTGGAGCATCGCAGGTGTTGGAGCATCACAGGTGAGCAGACCCAGGAGACGGGAAAGACGTCTGGGCTCTTGGCCAAGTTCACTCTTGACTTGCTAGGCAATCTTAGGGGCAGATCCCTTAACCTCTCCTCCTCAGCCTGAGAGCTAAAACACACATGTCAGTGCTGGTCAAAGCCTCTCATTTAGGGTCAACTCCCTCCCTTTTTGCCTAGGACTGCCCCGGGTTTAGTCCTGAAAATCCTGCATCCCAAGAAACCCCTCGGTCCTGGGCAACCCGGGACAGTTGGTTGCCCTCCAAGCCTCACGTGTGTTATCTCCTGGGGCCTCAGGATCCCCTGAGGCAGCTGAAGTCATGGGTCACCGCCCCACTTCACAGGTGTGGACAGCAAGGTCAGCAGAACTTCAATGTCAGCGTGTGAGACCCCTGCTATTGGTGTCAGACAAAGTGCTTTGCAAAGCCCGGAGATCCACACCAGGCTCCGGCAGACCCTGTGTCAGTCCTGCGCAAGGCTTCACCCCCTGGTACCGCCTGAGGGGGAGGCAGGGACTCGGCCTGAGAGGGCTGCGGGATGCGGGCTTTGGGGATGCTCCCCAAGTGCCTTGGGCCTGGCCAGGTCGGGACGTCCCTGGGGATGAGAGATAGCCCCCGCGGGCTCCTGGGCCCCACCTGAGAAGGTGTGCAAGGGAGAAGCAGGAGCCCAGAGTCCCCAAGCTCCCAGGGGCCTGCTGCCTGAGCCGGCTGCCAGACAGCTCTGTGGCACCACCAGGCTCAGGAACTTATTCAGGAAACAAGGACTTCCGGAGAGCCTGCTTCAAGTCAGGCCCTGGGCTGGGCTCTGAGGACTCGGTGAGGAACAGCAGACGCAGCCCCTGCCTTCACAGAGCTGGCACTCCAGCGGGAGGGACAGACACAGCCTGTCAAATAGAGACGGAAGGATTTGGCAGCAGCTATGTCAGTACCACGAAGGAGGATGGGAGCTGGTGTGGTAGGCCTCAGACCTGGTCTAGGGGGACCCCCAGAAGTGTGTTTCAGCCGAGATCCCCAGGAGGACAGGAAGCAGCCGGGAAGCACTATGGGGTGGTGACTGGGCTGGCCCCTTTTGCTCGTGTGAGCACTCTGAGCCCTGGGGCCTCCTCTGTACTGGGGAGAGGGTACGCGTCTTCTCCCAGGGGCTGGGCCGCTCCAGTGGGTGCTGGGGAAGCAGCTGGCAAAGGCAGGTGCTTCATTACACTTGACAGGCTACCCGTGTGCCTGGCTGTGCCCGGGAGCAGAGATGGAGGAGACCCGGCTGGGACCGCCACCCAGGGTTTGACCCAAGAGCAGCCTCCACCCAGAAGAGGCACCTGACACTACTCCAGCCGACCCCTGGGGACAGGGTACTATGACAGTCCAGAGAGATAAGGCTAGTAAACCCCTAGCAATTAAAGCATAATTAATACAGCACAACCATTAGGGACAATTACGGACTTAACTCTGCCTCCCGCTTCCGGGCCCACGGGCATCTCCCCAAAGCCGTCTCCCCTGGGCCCAGCAGCCAGTTTTCACTCCGGCGGATGGGGCTTGTTGTGAATTTTTAAGTTTCAATCTCTACACTGTGTCCTCAAATTGTGGACCCCGGACCAGCGCCCTCAGCCTCCCTTGGGAACTTTTACAAATGCAGATCCTTGGGCTACACCCTAGATCTGCTGAATCAGGGACGGGGTTGGGGCCGGCCCTCCAGGTGGCATTGATGCTCTGGAGATGGAGAACCGCTGAGCTATGAGGTTTCAGACTTGCAAAGTTCCGTTCAGTCAACATTACCAGGGAAGTAACAGTCACAGCAGAGGCTGACGTGTACTGAGCATATTCTGTGTGCCGTCCCGTCCTGAGCGCCTGACACGTATTCTCCCATAAGAGCCTGGGAAGCAGTCACAGTCGGTACCCCATTTCACAGATGGGCACCCTGCAACCTGGCCAGGTCGCACAGCTGGTGGCAGCAGGGCTGGGGTCTGCACTGGGCATCGGGTTCCAGGCTCACAGCATGAACTGCCTGGCCACGCTGAGGCTGATGGGGCTGTGATGACACGGCCGAAGTCACACAGTTTGTGAGCTAGCCGGGGCCTGGATGTCTGGCTCTGCCATTCACCTAGCATTGCGACCAGGGCCAGATAACTTCACTGGCCTCAGTTTTCCCCTCTGTAGAAAGGGGACGAGCACCCTCCACATGGGATCCTTGTCGTGATTCCACAAGGTGAGGAAGGAGACAGTGGGTAGTTAGGAGATGCGCAACGTGCTGGGAGCGCCCCTTTTCCTTGGAGCTTGCAAAAAGAGGTAATTAGTCTGTGCCTCACTTTACCCATTAGCACCAAGGAAGGAAGTCCTCTGGACAAGAGTCAACCTCCCCACCCACAGGTTGGGTGAAATGAGAGTTTTTGACCCGGCCAGCCGGTGGGGCATGGAGGAGCGTGCAGGCCGAGGCCCGAGGGAGTGGGTTTGAATCTCACTCTGCTGGTCCCACTGTGCAGCCCTTGGAAGGTTACTAAACCCCTCTGGGCTTACTGTCCTCATCTGCATAAAAGATCTGAGTCCAGCAAGGCTCGGTGGCTGGCAATGATGCTTGTGAGCAAGCCGGGACGTGGACCAGCTGGTTTTCAGACCTGTGTAACTCGCCCCCTGACCACGACTCTCCCTGTCTCTGACCACCAAGAATCTGCAAAACTTGCAGGCATGAAACTGCATCTCTCCACCTGAATTTCTCCATCTGAAAAATGAGTGTGATAATTGGATCTTGAACGTGGACCAGCCTAATGCAGCGCCAGCCCGCATCCCGTGCTTGGCTGGGGACTCCCTGGGGTCAGGAGGGCATTGCTCTGGGACTCTCAAGGGCTGTGCAGAAAGGCACTGGGCCTCCAGACGAGCCTCAGGCCTCCTTCTGGTCTCTTGTGGCTCTTGGGGGAGGCCAGGTGGCCGGAAGGCAGAAGATGGTTTTCCAGGGCTGGGGTTGCCTGTGCGTGAGCTCAGCGGGCCCCTCCCCAGCCCTGGCAGAAGATGGCAAGGAGGGGGTTGAGTTTCCTGGCCTCTGGAAGACACACAGAGGGGCCCAGGCGGGCAAAGCTGAGGTGAGAGGCGAGGAGCCCCCTGACCTCGTCACATCTGTTGACCCATAGGGCCGCTGATGTCAGTCTGTTGAGCGATAAGGCCAGTGAGCTCTCTCTTCCCTCTCGTGCTCCCCCCTTAGCAGCCGGTCTGGACAGAAGCACGGCCTTGGCGTGGGGCTGGTGGGAGGGATTCTGCTCCGCGAGGAGCAGGAATCAGTTCCTCCTCCCGTTTTTTGAGGCCTGGGGTGTGGGGGAGGGTGGGCAGGAGCGTTGGCTTCACACTGGCCTGGCTTCAGCCCTGGCTGTCAGCTCCCATTTGGGCGACTTTGCACTGACTACGCCGCCTCTGAGCCTGTCTCGTTCCCATGCAGAGCGGCGCTGGGCCTTGTGGGCTGCTGTCCTGCTGGACATCCTGTGTGTAACTGACACCCAGCACGTGGGCGAGCTCTAAGACTGAGCCCCCGGTGTACCACGATGGGGGTGGAGACCTTCCCCTCAGAGACTCCTTCTCCTCCTGGGCAATCTGGCGGTCCCACAACCAGCCAAAGCAGGGCGCGCGTCTGCGGGGGTCAAGCCCCAGAGGATGCCCCAATGTCATGACGTCTGTCCATTCTGGGGTCCTCGGGCCTGGTGCCCGGGGGTCATCAGGCCTCCTGGGTTGGGGAGTCTGGCCTTGTAGGTCTCTGCATGGGGCCTGCCTGGATCTCCCACCAGGCAGTCCTTGTGGTGCCTGCTCTTCTCCCCAGGGAAAGGCTGGGGCCGGGAGGGCTCAGGCCCGAACAGGAGGCCTCGGAGTCAAGGCCTCATCCTCTCCAGGCTTCAGCCAAATTGTCTGTAGAGGCTTGGGGGCCCCATGGCCTGGCCAGAGAGAGTGTGGAGTTTGGACTCAGCCAGACCCTTCTGGTCTGAGGCTAAGCCCTGACAAGGGCTGGGGGTCAGCGATACTGACTTGGGCACCCTGGGGTTTGGGCCAAAATGGAGAGTGAGTGTGCCCTCTGCAGGGGGAGGATGCTGAGAAGCCCAGCTCAGAGGCTGGATTTTCAATGCTGGGTTCCCACTTTCCTCCTGCCCCACCTGACGGGCAGCAAGGACAGGGATAGCAGAGGTTCCAGATGGTGCTCCGACTCACCGTCCCCAAGAACAGGCCCCCAGATCGCTTTGACAAGGCGCCCAGGGGAAGGAACCGCCTTGCAATTCGCAAAGCCTTTCAGCTCTGGGATGGGGCTTCCAGAACCACTGCTGCTAGAAAAATGTCACTGGGAACGCAGATGCTCGATCTGGGAGGAGCGGCTGGGCTGGACTGGGGGCGGTGGGGGAGGAGGCTGGAGGCCTGGCGGAGGGAATGCAAATTGGCATCATGAATTATGCATTAGCCCAAGCTTCTCACACGTTTGGGGCTGAATGAAATCATGTTTGCCTGGGGAAGGGGGAAGGGAAGACAGGACAAAGATGAGCAGGGCTCGGCCCTGGGCGTCAGAAGCGGTGTCTTGCTAGGTTGCAGGAGGGGCCCTGGGAAGGTGCCCGGGCAGGAGTTGGAAGCATCTTCCTGATGTCAGCCTTTTTGCTGTGTGACCTCAGGCCTGTCTCTTACCTTTTCTGATCAGTCCGTTTCCTCATGGACACAATCCAGATGAGAACCTCTGCTCTGTCTCACTGTGATTGTGAGGGCCAATTCCTTTGTACGATTTAGAGTGATCTACCTAGGGAGAATTGTTATTATTTTAGAAAAGTAAAAATGATTATCACTCTCTTACTATTTATTGCTCACTGTATGGGTGCAGTGCTAAATGCATTATGAACATTTTTCATGTGATCCTCACAACCATCTTTGGACCCAGGGGCTATTATTGTCCCCATTTTACAGATGAGAGTAGTGGGGGCCCAGAGAGGTTAAGTCACTGGCCTAAGGTCACACAGCTGGGTAAGGGGCAGAGGTAGAGTTGGATTTAGTCCTGGCTGCAGGGCCGTGGGCGGGTGCAGGAGGCAGCTCTCTCAACCCGCAGCAGGTCAGTCTGGCTTTGGAGGAGGAGTGACCACTTTTCCTGAGTAGTGAGAATCTGGGGGCTTACTGGGTGCCTTGGTGAGGCTGCCGCTGTTGTGGTTGTTCTGGGTTATTCCCAGAATGCCTGACAAAATGCTAGCCCTAGAAAAACCACTCGGTTAGGACTTCCTGAAATGTGTGATGATTTCAACTAAAAAGAAAAATAAGAACCAGCGTTTACTGAGCAGCTACTGTATTCTGGGCCCTGGTCCGGATGCCCAACGAAGGCTAATAGACTGCCATCCCCGGGGCAGTTTCTACTCTCACACCCATCTTACAAGTGCAAAAGGCGTTTCTTTACACTGCACTCATTCTAAATCAGACCAACATGGTGCAGACACTTGGTGACACTGAGACAACTTCAACTGCTCTGTTATTGCAAGTCACGGGCCTGGAAGCAATGAGATTAAAGTGGGGCGGGTGGGGGTAAGGAGTACCGTCTCATTTTCAGATTGCAATTGGAAGATGCTTGAATTTTGTAACCAAAATGCGAAGGTCAAATTAGAGGAGAAGTCTAGATGATTTTAAGTAACTTTCTCTATTCATAGGAAAACATACTGTGTTTCTGGTTTGTTTCAAAATATTTCTGTCATCTGAGTGGTTACTTAGCCACTGCACCCAAACCATAAATCCCAGTCGTGTTCCATCCGTCCACTCATCCACTCATCCATCCACCCATCCATCCACACTCATCCATGGTTCGATTTTCACTAGTCATTGGGGTTCCATCCGTCCATCCATGCATCCTTCTTGGAGGCACGCCCCCATTGACCCTCCCAAGTGTCCACAGTAACTTATAACATACATCAGAGTTGGACAAGACGTGCTTCAGATCCTGCAAGAGCGGTGCTGTGACGTGATTCCCTGCTGACTCGAAAGGCAAAACCTGCCAGTCCTTGGAGGTGCCCATCCAGCCTCCTCAGGGCTCGCCCACCCATCCTCCCTGGGGTGGGGGCTGGGCTGGCGCGCCTGAGAATCTGCTGGCCCCACTGCCCGCGCGCCCTCCGCCGCCACCTTATCGCTGCTGTTTGGTGTTACAAGTTATCTCCTCTCGTGGGAGGGCCTTTCCCCCGCCTCGCCAGCTTCCATTCCCTCCGCGCCTGCCTCCTGCCCTCCCACTGCCCCCACAGCCACTGCCAAGGTCATTGATGACCTCCTAACAGCAGAGCTGACAGACACTCGGGGGGTCTTATCGTGGTGCCCTCTCCGTGGCATTTGACGGGCTAGCCCGCCCGCCGCCTCCTGGGCTGGCGCTGGCTCCTGGTGTCCGCCACTCCCTGACCTCCTGTGCTCCTGACCTCCTGCTCCTCTGCAGGCTCGCTTCCTCATTCCCCGGTGGTGTTCCCAGGACCCTGGCCCCATGCTCTCCTGGGTGCGCTCCCATGGCTTCACCTCCCCCTCGGAAGGCCCCGGGACAGTCTGCGCTCCTGGGCCCCCAGCCCCTCTCCACCCTGCACCTGGCCAGGCACATCGGCCGGGAGTCAGACACCTGGCCAGTGACCCTATGACAAACTGTTTGGCGAGTGAGGGTCTGAAAATTAAAATACTTGCCCAAAGCCACTGAGGAGGAAAGTGGCTGAGTGGGCATGCAGACTCGGGCCTGTGGACCCCTGTATCCCCCATCTCCTGAGCCTGCCTTCTTCCGGGAGGAGGGACCGGGAACCCGCAATTCAGCACAAACAAAAGTAGAGAGTCCTGTTGCTCAGGTCTCTGGCCCATCACTGGGGTTTTATCTCTTCATTTCACAGTTAAGAAAACAGAAGTTGGGTGAGTTAAGTGACTTGCCCAAGGTGACATGACAGTCAGGATTCAGAGTAGAAGGCTTAAGAGTCTGGACTCTGGGGCCAGGGGCTTGACTGGATACCCCAGCTCTGACACTTACCAGCTGTGCGACCTTGGGTAAGTTACTTACCCTCTCTGTGCTTTGGTCTCCTCATGGAGATAAAACTGATCATTATCCTCAAATGGGGATCAAATTTGTACACCTTCGTAGGTCACTGTGAGGATTTGATGAGCTTAATTCCTTAGAAGAGCCCTGACACATGGTGACAGTGTCAGCTGTGATTGTTGGGCACCGCCCGGGCCCATTCCCTGCCCGCCACCCTGAAGAAGCGACTCTTTTTAACATTTCGTGTTCTTCCTCCTGCCGTTCCCTTTACCTGGAATGTTCTTCCTTCCTTCCCCTTTAAAACTCTGCCCCAACGTCTCCTCCTGCAGGCAGGAAAGCACTCCTTCTGCTATGGCCCCTTCTGGCCGCAGCACGGGCTGCCTTCAGCCTGAGACGCAGGGGCCCCACTGCAGCGGGCTGAAGCAGCGGGCGCTCCGGGTCTCACGGAGCGGCAGGTCCAGGAGCAGGGCCTTGGGGGCACTCGGCGCAGGCTCTCCACGGCTCTGTGGCTCTGCCTCCTCTGTGGGCTGGCAGCCCCTCCGGCAGGGAGCGAGACCCCTGCAGCCACTCCAGGGTCATGTCCCTGCGGGACCACAGCCAGGGGGAGAGGAAAAGGGTCACTTCTTAGTCCGGACACCTCATGGAAGAGAGAGGACCCATGGTCCGGAAGCCCCCAGAAACCTCTATTCCAGCCTTGTTGGCCCACCTCTGGACCAATCACCAGCAAGGAGTGGGAGGCTGTCGCTTTCGGGGCATCCGTCAGGCCCACCCCGGGGCTGGGCTGGGGCCTGGTTGCAAGGGGAAGGAACACGGGAGTGGCTCGTGGGTGGTGGACTGTGGGCACAAAATCCAGGGGTGGTGGAGGGAAGACGGGACGACAGGCCTGGCAGACGAGCGACAAATGGTGCGGGGTCTGTTGTCACATACTTTCTAATCACCGGTGGACTTGTCTTCCCCACCACGGAGCTGTCTCGCCCAGGGGGGTAGGCAAGGCTGGGTCTTTCCCCCTCTGTAGCCCTGTCCCTACCCTGGTGCCCGTTCACAAAGGCACCACTCACTTACTGAGAGCTTGTGGACTAGACCAGCAACGCTCTTCCAAGCACGCGGCTGTCAACCATTCACTCTCTCCCCGCCTCGTTCATTCAGTCACTCAGTCATTCATCACGGGGAGCCGTTTCTTCAAATTAAATACTTTGCAGGAGCCAAATATGAGGAGCATACTTGATGGACCAGCTCTGAGGCCCCTGCCTGGCACGCTATTCCGTCTCTGGGCGTCCCTGGGATCCTGACACAGCGTACTCATTCCAGAGGGGCAGGGCTTGTGCCCTGGAACTCTTGTGGCCCTCACTGGCTCAGGTCCCTCTGCCTGATGTCAGCTAAGAGTATTGTGCCCAAGAGGCGGCCACAGGAGGCTGGCAGGGGAAGTGGGCTCCAAGGAGTGTCCGCTCAACACCCACGGGATGAAATGTGGGGCAAGCTTGCTTTTCCTTGTGCTGGAGAAGGACAGCTTCGGGAGGCTGGGAGTTGGCTCTGCCTCTGGTTGACTTGCCCAGACGCTGATGCCGGAGGCTATTCTGTCCCCTGATCCGAGTCCAGCCCCTGTCTGACCTGTCACGGCTAAACGGAGGCCAGGCCAAGTCACTCTTAGGCGGGAAGTCGAGGTGGGGCCCGTGGGTCCAGGCCAGACCTGAGCAGCCTCAGCTGCGTCTTATGTTTTATCGCCTCCTGCTGACGTCCGCCTTTCCTGACGTGCATTCTTCTCTTTAGGGCCCTTAGAGGGCCCGTCTGGAGTCGGCAAGGCTTTGGAGAGAGATGGGGACCCAGCTGAACTGAATGGTCTAGGGGGCGGGGGTGGAGAGGCATTGCCCCCTCGGCGTGGCTGCCCCCTTGGTGTGGCAGCCCCCCAGGATTTCCCGCAGGTGCTGCCCAGGGGTGAGTCAGGCCCTGCTCGGGGCTGGGGTCCCTGCCCAGCCTTCCCAGCGGGAGGGAGGGGGTGCTGTGGGGAGACTCGCTGCATGGGGGTGTCCCCTCTGCAGGAGGGGAGACTCCAGGACAGGTCCTGAGTCTGCTCTATCGAGGGGGCAGTGACTGAGAATTCTTTCCTCCCCTTTGGGTATGTGGATGCTTATTTTCTTTAGTAAATGTTCATACACATTTATACGCACTTTTGTACGTGTAATATAATTTCACAAATAAAATAATTGAAAAAAGGTGATTTACTGCTCTCTAGATATTCTTCAGGCCTTGGTTAAAATGCCGAGAAGGGGAGGTGAGTGGCCCTAAGTCCTTTCAGAACGTCTCCCTCATCTTCCTCTCTACCCACCTTCCCTTCGGCAGACGCTGCTGGTTTCGTACCCGATATTTGTTCTCCATGTGTTCTTTTCTAACAGAAACCGGATTTTGCTCCAGGTGGCAAAGTTCCTAACTCAGGGGCCACATCTCCCATCCCCCTTTGCAGTTAGGGTTGACTAAGGAACATGAGCAGATTTGTTGGGTGCGGCTGACTCAGCTGGAAGGTACACTCTTTAGTGCATTGCCTCTCTTCTCCACCCCAATGCTTTCTGCTTCTTGCTGGAATGAAGACTTGATGGCTGGAGCTCCAACGGCTATTTTGGAACACACGGCAACCTTAAGGGTAGAAGCTACATTGAGGTGGCAGAGCAGAAAGAGGGAAGAAGTCTGAGTCCCTGAGGACCTTGAGGAGCTGCCCTAACCCTTCTGGATAGCCACCTTGGGACTTCTTTAGGAGAGAAAAATAAACCTCTATCTTGTTTCAGCCACTTATATGTGTTTCCTGTTTGTGGGAGATTGATAACAAAATCGGCTGTATCGTCCACTCCTTCCTGTACAATGCCACGTGACCTTGCAGCTCCCCCATCAGAGATGGCGTTGCTTTCCTCACTCTTTGAACCTGTGCTGGCCTTGTGACTTGCTTTGGTGAACAGAATGTGGCAGAAGTGATGATGAAACAGTTCCGAGCTGAGATCTCAAGAAGTCTTGCAGGCTTTTGCTTGCGTTCTTGTGCCCTGCCCAGCGGGCCTGCTGGCTCAGTCCTCGTCATGGCCCTGGCTGACCACCAGCCAACCCCGGACAAGTGAGAGACGACATCCTAGACCAGCCGACCCCCAGGTGACCCATCACTGATGCATGAACAACCCAGCCAAGAGCAGCCTGCACCTGCCAAGGCCAGAGGACCTCCCAGCTAAGAGCAGCCTAGACTCCTGGCCCACACCATGTGGAGCTGGGTGAGTGGTGTTGTTCTAAGCCTCTCTAAGTTTTGGGGCATTTTGTTACACATCGCTAGCTAGATGATGCACTCATATCCACACACACTTAACAGTCAAAGGTACCATGAAATACTACAAAGGCAGCCGTATTTGCCACCTTACTGTCACCACCAAGCCTCCAGCTTCCCTCTTCCCTCTGTCTCTACTTCCTTCTTTCCTCTTTCCTCCCTTCCTCTTTTCTGCTTCCCATCTATTCACAGAATTCCAGAATCTGAGTGCTGAGATGGACCTTCTCATTTAGTTTGATTTCTCAGTTTGCCCACGAGGGGGAAAGTCACTTGCACACAGGGTCCCATCACTTTGCACGTCTTCTACCCCCAGGGCTCACCACAGGGCCAGGCACATTGGGCACATGTTGGAAATAGGTCTGCTTGCCTGAGAACTGGCATCTGAGAGCTAGAAGGCACCTCACTCAGTCAAGGTCTGGCAAAATCACAGACACACAGGGACTGGCAGGATGAGCACAGAAGCCAGGTGTGGGCAATAGGGAGTGGTGGGGACTGTGGTGAGCTGTGTAGATCTCTGTAGTGGGCAACTGCTACTCGCCTGCAACAGATTAGTGCCTCATAGGATTGTTAGATTTTCAACAATCTCATGATTTTTAAATGTTGGCAGTTAGTTTGATTTTTTAAAGGCCATTTGTGGTCCAGCATTGTATTGGCCAAAGAAAACAGAGCTGAGGGTCAACTTCAGCCTTTAGGTCTTCATTGTGTGACCTCTGATCTATTGTCACCTCCACCCGCATCCCCAACACAAGAGTCACGGCCCCAGTTGCTCTATGGCTCCAGCTGCTGGTGTCAGGCCTCCTCAGGCGACAGGTCCTGGGCTGAAAGGACACCAGCCCCTCCAGGGGGCCTACCCTGGGCCTTGCACTTCTCCAGGACCCACCTTAGTGAGAACATTCTTTCTGCAGAGGCGCCCCTGGTGTGTGCAGCCTGCACGCTGTTCTTGCTACTTCCTTCTGGGGATGCGACTTGGCTCCAGAGAGTCTTCCCCCTTCCTCCCTGCGCCTGGACAGAACCTGCCCAGACTCCGCCCTGAGTGCCCAGAGTGGGGGCCAGATAGGGCCCGGTGCAAGTACCAGCTCCGCGTCACCTCGGGAGGTTGTTCAACCACCTTGGAAACCAGTGAACTGAAATGCGGTCAGGATGATGAGCTGGCGCAGGCCGTCAGGGTCCGGCTCGAGGCGGCCTCTCGAGAGTTTGCTGATGGACACGAGCTGTCTGCGGAGGTTGAGGATGGGGTGCAGGGTGCATGCCCGGGCAGCAGTGTCCGTCCACAGGCGTCACCCAGGTTTCTGCACCAGAACCCTCCCCCGCCTCCCAGCTCACAGACTTTTCTTTCTTCACAGTTGCTCTTGCCCTGGGCACATGTGTGTACGTGTGCATACGCCCGTGTGTGTGTGTGTGTGTGTGCACGCAGCTGGTGTGTGCATATGCCTGTGCGTGTGTGTGTGTGCGCATACACCCAGGCATGTGTGTGTGTGCACATATCTGGTGACAGCCCAGCTCTGGCCACCTCTAGGTTGTATAGCTTTAAAGAGCGGCGGGACAGCCATGGCTGAATTGCAAATCTAGAAGCTTCCTTTAGGGTTGCCCCCACAGTCATAACTTGGGGTTCCTTTCCCTTTCACCTCTTGAGCTCCACCTGTGCCCTCTTGGGGCTCCTCTATTCTGACCCAGGCTGGAGTCCCCAAAGGACCTGGTCCCTGGGCTCTCCTCTTGGTCTGATGGGGAAGACCCAAGACAGCGGGGTGGAGTGCTGGCCCTGCCACTCTCCATTTGGGGCCCAAACAGCGGCCTCCACCTTCCCGAGCCCGGGTTTTCTCATCTCTAACCAGCGGGCGGTGAACTACAAATGACACCTGTCTGTGGGGTTGTTGGGAGGACACAATGGCAGGTGTGTGTAAATTATTTAGCACAGTGTGGGGCTCGCCTGCTGGGGTCCCTTCCATCCTGGGTCTCAGCAGGGTCTCGGGGAGGCCTGTGCAGGCAGGCTGAGAGCGGAGGATGCTGCTGAGGGCTAGGCTGCTTCTGGAGCTTTCAGATCATTCCCCAGAGGCAGCTGCCTGTACATAAGGCTGCAGCTGGTGCCGAGCCAAGAGCGGGGGTCTCTGGGGGGACTCCAGAGCCTCAGGCGCCCCCCTTTGCTTGCTCGCTCACTCACATACGCAGGGCACTCGGGGAGCGCAGGTGGAGGGCAGGGCTGTGTGTGTACACTCAGTGTGAGTGTGTGGGCGTAGGTGTGCACGTGTGCTCCCAAGGGTGTAGAGTGAAGCGTTGAGTGACTTGCTCGACTTCCTTTTGCTGGTTGGCGCCCGTGCCAACACTCAAACCCGACTCCGGGGGTCTCATGGGAGGCAAGGCAGCCCCTCTTCCCTGAGCTTCTCTGGATAGGCTTTGCCCACCATGCGGCACCAAGGGGGCCGGGGGCTCACTGTTGAGCTAGGCTCTGGACATCCTCTCCAGCTGTTCCTTCTGCTTTTTTCCAGGGAGTCAGTGGTGGATGGGGGGTGGTTGCCATGGGGGGTCAGGAGCTCTGAGCGCTGCTCTCAGCTCTGATACAGGTCTTGTGATGACCTCAGCTTCAGTTTCCCCAACTGCCAGATGGGGATGGAGGTGCAGGCTGCAGACCTCTCAGGGCTGTGGTGATGAATGGATGGGTCCTGCAGAGGATGCTCCTTGAGACAGGAAGGTGGAAGGAATTCTTGTCCTCTCACCTCTGCCCTGCTTGGGCCAGAGCAGATGTAGGTGAGCCGAGGAAGGACTTTTTCTCCTGGTTCGGAGGCTGGCTGGATGCTGGACCTGCCGCCACAGGGAAAGGCCCTGGCCACATAGAGGATTGGGGCCGAGCCCTTCTGGGCAGGCCCCCAGCTGGAAGCTGTCCTGAGCTTGGGAACTGTCCACTGAAGTACAGGTGACCTTAGGAGAGGACCTAGGGGTAATGGGTGGGGCAGAGGCAGCCCCTGTCCCATGTCCAGGGTGGCCTGAGCTTTGGAGAGGTTATGTGGCTTCCCCTGGCCTAATGAAGGCTATGGTACAGGAGGTGGGGGTGGGGGACCAGAGGCTCTAAACCCAGCCTGACCCCCGGGGGCGTTGCTCACAGGCACAGAGCCGGGCAGCACTTTCACTGATTTGACCTTTATACTCACCTTGGCCCAAAGGAGGATCTGAGGAAGGTTATCTGAGCATAGACTCTCCAAATGCCAGGCAATTCAATCCGTCCTAGCTGAAGCTCTCCCCAGGGTCCCCAGCTGGCGAGGGACACAATATTGACTAACTCGCCTGATGGCTGAGTCATCATCCACTTGTTCACTTATGCCACAAAGGCAGCTCTGATCCCCACCCCCTGGGCAAAGTGCTGGCACTCTGTGGAGCCCCTGGGGGCCTCTCTCCTGCGTGCACCCTGCTCTCTGCAGCAGCTGCCTGCACGGAGCTGCTGTAAGCTGGTCTGTGGCTGGTCCTCTGCGTGGCCCCAGCTCCCAGTTTGGAGCCTTACTTACGTGGGCCCTCGTGAAGGGCGGGGAGATCGTGTTACACGGATGGCAGATGTGACAGCAGGCACAGGGCTGCAGAGAGGACCTGCAGAGGGGACCTCTCGCACCAGGTGCGAGAGCTGTTCGTAACTAACTCAAGCTCAGGTGTGAAGGGCTTACTGTTTCCTTTAGCCCAGAAGGGTCGGAGCACGAAGGGCAAAACCTCATTCAACAAGGGGAGCCTGGGATGGGGAGGGTGCGAACAGCCCAAGTCCCGGGTGCACAGACATCTCGGATGGTGGGACATCCCCAGAGCCCCTCAAGCCGCAGGAAACCTCACCCTGAGCCTTTCCAGTAGGAAGAGCTGTTGAGGGTGGAAGAATCCCAGAGGTAAGATCTGTCCCCTACTGCCTGAGTGACCTTGGGCAAACCGTTTCACCTCTCTGAGCCTCGGTTTTCCATCTGTAAAGTGGGCACCATAGCAGTGCCCCTCCGCTGGGCGGCTGTGAAGGTTAGATGAGATAATGCGGGAACAGCAGTGAGAACGGTGCCCAGTGGATAGTAAGTGAAGTAGCTGTTTCTGTCATCCAGTCACTCATCCCTTCATTCCCACAAGCTGTGGTGGGCCCTGGGATGTGGCTGAAAACAGGTCCTCAGCCCTCGGAGCTTACAGACTCAAGCACAAGGTACCTCCTGCAGCAGCTGCTCTGAGGGTGATGTGAGTTCTGGGGCATGAATCTGATTTTTAAATTACCAAGTGTTAATAATGCTGAGAATCACAAAACCCGGGGCCCGGGTGGGAGGCAGCCGTGTCCTCCTCCCGGAAGGCCTCCCAGCAGCCGGCTGAGAGGCAGGTCCGTGCGGGAGGTGGGAGGAGGAGCCCGGAGCCCCGTCTGCCGGGGCCACAGGGGCCCTGAGTGCAGAGCGAATCCATACCGCCGTGGACGGGGTGGGTGCGTGCTGGCTAGGCCGTTTTGGTTTTCAGGACAGAGATGCAGCTATTTGCTGCAGGAAAAGGGGGACAATGGTGCAGACGAGACTGGGAGCCTCCAGAAGCCAGGCTGCTGAGGCTGCCGTGGTCCCTTTCCCCCTCCCTCCGCATCACTCTCCCTCCTGGGCCCTGCCGCCCCTCTATCAGTGTCTCTGCTTCTCTTTCTCTGCATGGCTCCTGCCCCTTCCCTCTGCATACAGGGACCCCTCGTGACACCTCGGTTGGGGACTTCTCCACCTTTGACCCCACAGCGACCCGGTTAGCCCTTGGATTGGACCGGTCCAGCCTTTCTTCTGTGGGTACCCCAGACTCTGCTGTCTGAGGGCTGCCTGCCATTCCCAGTGGACTGCATCAGGGCCGTCTCCAGCCAAGCACAACCTCCCACAGCGCCTCACTCCCACCCCCAGCCAAGCTTGCAGGGGGTTAGGAGGCAAGCCCAGGAGAGGGCCTTTCACTGTCTAAACCAAACACACACCAAATCCTCACCCCGGGACCAGGTGACTGTCATCTCCTCTCTCTCCCTCTCTCAGTGAGGGTGAAGTGCTGTGGGCACAGAGACACAGGAACCCATGGATGATCCCGGCTCTGCTTGACAGAGCTTAGGGTCTCCCAGGGGAGGCCAAGAGGACCAGAGTGATGACAAGACTTCTGGGCAGGGGGCCAGCCCCATGGCCGAGTGGTTAAGTTTGTGCGTTCCACTACGGTGGCCCAGGGTTTTGCTGGTTCAGCTCCTGGGTGCGGACATGGCACCACTCATCAGGCCACGTTGAGGTGGCATCCCATATACCACAACTAGAAGGACCCACAACTAAAATATACAACTATGTACTGGGGTGATTTGGGGAGAAAAAGCAGAAAGAGAAAAAAAGAAAGAAAAAAAGAAGATTGGCAACAGCTGTTAGCTCAGGTGCCAATCTTTAAAAAAAAAAAAAAATTTGATTAAAAAAAAATAAAGACTTCTGGGCAGAGCTGGGCCCTGTGACCTGGAAGGGCAGGACTGTCCAGGGCCCCGGCAGGGCCCTCCACCAGGCGTCCATCTTCACTGGCCCCACTAGTGGGAGCGGCAGAGCCAGCCCTCGCCTGATGTCCTTGCTGGCCGTGCTGTTGGTCAATAGGCCAAGGGACAAGGATCTGGGAGTGCTGTTTGCCCTGGCATTTTTAAAAGGAAACAATGGTATGCCTTAGCGAGTGCTCACACCCTGAGGCCCACCCACCGGGGAATGCCAGGAGCTCTTGGTTTTTGTGCTTGGCTTTTATGTCCCAACTGAGCAGCCTTTCACCCCACCCTTAGGTGAGGTCACATCTCCCCAGAGGCCTCATCACCCAACAGTCCGTCCCCACCGCCAGCCACAGCCCGGATCAGAGACTCCTCTGGGTGATGAGACGCTGGACCAGGCCTCAGAATGTTCTGCTTCCCCTCCTGGGCTGGCAGTGACCCTCGGAGCTGCGGTCCCCCCTTGTAGGATGGGTCTGGACTGAGGCCCTCAGTGAGAGAGTTGCGGCTGGCTCAGAGGCACTCACCCTCCGGTGCGCCAGGACACTCCCAGGCTTCACCATCGTGGGGTCACTACTGTCACGATTCTTAATGAACGTTATTGTTGTTACCTGGCAGTCGAAGTTTCAGGGTAGCATTCGTTCATTCCTTCGAAAGTATTTGTTGACCACCTACCATGTGTCAGGCTCTGCGCTGGGCTCTGGAGAGCACAGACCTGAGGCTGGGACAAACCTGCCTCCCACCCCGCTGTGTGTCCAGAGATAGACAGGCAGGTCTGTGTGTCTGTGACGGCTGCCCATCCCAGAAGGACACAGGACAACCAGAGGGCAGAGGTCCCCACCCTCTCTCGTCTGTCCAGTGGGAGTGTCCCCCTGGAGGCTGACCTGGTGACTGCAGTCTGGGGAGGAGGGAATTCTGCCAGGGGTCAGCAGCGGGGGTTGGCAGCAGGGGGCTGATTCCTGTGCCTCTCGCCCTCTCGCTCACCATCCCTGCTGCCTCTTGGGTGGTGAAAGGTGCGTGTGCGGCACCCCTGGCCCTGCCAGGTCCAGCTGGAGAGCAGGAGCCTCGGAGGACGAAAAACAGTCAAACCCACTTGCTACGTTCTGATGCCTTTTAAGTCAGTCGGCATCCATCACCTGCTGGGGGCTGAGGGGTCTTGAGAGGTCCCACACAGCTGCTTCTCTTCCTCCACAAATGGATTTCCCTCTCTGTCTTCCCAAATACAAACAAGGCAAATTCATTTACTCATGAATGAATGAACATTCATTCCTCATACTTTTGTTGAACCAGGCGTGCTACCAGGCACTGGGACTCAGCCGGGAACACAGGTGGAGTCCCTGCCCTCACGGAATCCACATTTTTGGGAGTGGGTGGGGGCGGGGTCAGGAGGGGTGAAACCCAGATAAATCATGTACAGTGTGTCAGTGGTACCCAGGAGTAAGGAGGAGAAAGTGAGAGCGCCAGGCCCCCGGGGTGCTCGAGACGGACACTTCCGAGCACTCGTGACTTCCTCCATGGGCCTCGAAACGCCCAGGCCGGGCTGACCACCAAGGAAGCGGGGCCCATTCCGCCCGCTGCCCTGCAGCCCCGTCCACCCTTCACGCTTCTGCTGCATCCCGTCTTCCTAAGACGCTCTCTGCTTGTGCCACTCCTGGGCATCCAGCCCCTGCCTGAGGCCAGCTCCTCAGGCCCGCCTCCTGGCCTCACCCATGATGGGCACTGACCCCGTTCTAGCCACACCCAACCTTTCCCCAACTCACAAGTCACCCTCGTGTCCTTGTGCTATTTGTACACGATTCTCTCCACGTGCACTGTCTTTTCTCACTCTTCTCCTTTAGGAACTGGCGTAGCTCTCTGAGCCTCAGTTTCCTCATCTGTGAAGTATGGATAACAGGTTACTGGGAAGATCAAATGCCGTGCCATGTGTGGAACACCCGCACAGCTTATAGCTCGTGGAAGGGGCTCCATCCATGGTCATCTCCTCCCCGCTCTTCTCTGTGAGAGATAGGGAGCCACAGTGGGCTGAAGAGGAGGGGCATCCCCTGAACTGTGCCGGGAGGGGCTTGAGGACAGAGAGGCTGCTGACTGACAGAGCTGCTTGAAGGCGGGGCGATGGTTCAGGCAGGCAGTGAGCAGAAGCCGAGGCAGTGTGGTGATGGCAGAGGGGAGGTGTGAGCACAGGCATAGTGATCTGCGTGGAAGGAGAGGCTAAGAGAGGGACAGACGGACAGTGCCGCTGAGCTTTCCACATGGGCTTGGGGGAGGGCTGGGGCTGAGCGTGGTGCTGGTGTGGTCTGGGAAGGAGAGGGGCTGCTGGCAGGTTTGGAGAGAAGGGGGCTGGCTTGGAGAGCTGGAGGTGGGAACACCCAATGGAGGGAGGGCCTGGTGGGCAGTGGGGACGTGGGTCAGGCTCAGGAGAGAGGTCAAGGCTTTTCAGGAAAAGCTAAGGTCAGCTTCGGGCAGTGTTGTGCCTCAGGCCTGGGGGCTGAGCCATCAGAAGGGGCTGTGTCCAAAGATGGCAGAAACCTGCATGTGTGCTGTGTGAGGGCGTGGACGGGGCGGCCAGACTGGGTAGAGCCCAGAATGCGGGTGCTACAAGCATTTGCCCACAGCTCCCGGCACTCACCTGGCAGAGCCGAGATGCTGGGTGCAGGATGGATTCAGGGTTGCAGGCTTGGTCAGGAGCTCAGGGTCTGCAGAGGAGGAAGACACGTAAACACACGGTTACCATGACAACACAGGCGGGCCCCAGAATGTGGGGCACCCCAAAGAGGGGAGGTCAGCGAGGGCCTTTTGGAGGAGGTGATCCTTGACTTAAATCTTTCCACCTATGTCATTTTCTGGAACTTTCTGTGTCATTATCTGGGTAATATCTTTCTTTAGATTAATTCACAAAAATACCCCAAAAGCCAATTTATTTCAAAGGGAACCATACCTTTAAGGTATGGCAGTGACTATAAGCAGAAACCTTATCATCTGCCTTTTATAGGACGAAATACAAACGAAAAACGCTGTTCAATTCGGTCTAGATGCTGTTGCCTGTGGGCCGGTTCCGAGCTGGAGGCCTGCCCTCTTTGTGAAAAAGAGAGATTAGGGAGTGTTAGAAGTTCGAGCTTGCTAGCACCAAACTCCTTGACAGAATTAGCAGTTGTTGGGAAAGGATTTATTTAAGAAGGAATAACTTCCTTCCAGTGGAGTCGGTGTTATTTAATAAAAGTGCCAGCCTCACACTGTGGGCAAAAGTGTCTTCCAGGGTGAGTTGAATTTCGCCAGCCTGTGTGTGAGTGTGTGTGAATGTGTGTACGTGTGACAACGTGTGTGCACACGTGCACGTGTGAGTATGTAAATGAGTGTGTGAGTGCAGAGTATGGGGGTGCAGGCCCCAGGAAGGGCATTTCTGGTGGGGACACAGAGTTGAGAAGTCCCCTGGGCGTGTTGAGGGGATTCGTCTCCTTTCAGGGGTGCTGCAGTGACAGGCGCTGTGGGTTGTGGATGGGGATGAGGTGGGGTGCAGGCCTGGACCCTGAAACCCACTGTCCCAGGGAAACCCTGTGCTTTGCTGGAGGCCCAAGGGACCTGGGCCCTGGCAGCTCATGGGCTGACCCACGGCGGCCTCACGGGCTGGATGCTTAGAGGGCCTTGGGAGGGGACGTGTGGAAAGGACACTCTCCCGCCCTCGCCTTCCTCCAGAGGCCTCACCCAGGGTCCCTGAACCCAACCCAGGCTCCTCCCAGGAGGAAGGGCCAGGCCGGGGAAGCAGTTCCCTCAACTGTGTCCAACCCCCGGGTCTCTGTGACTGCCTGCACAAGAGTGTGTATGCATCCTCGCGTGCGTCTACTGTGCGCCTACAGATGTGGTATGTATTTGTGTGTGCATCCAAGTGCCTACCTTTGGGAGTGTGTGTGCCTCCATATGTGTGCACACACAGGGCAGTCTCACACCAGCTTAAATACCTGAGCCCCCGGAAGGAGGGACTTTTCCTGCTCTGGTTGATTTTGCACCCACCTGCCTCTCCTGTCCACACTTACAGAGGCCGTGCGACCTGCCCAAGGTCACATGGTGCAGATTCCAGGTCCTTTTGCAGGATGTTTATTTGAAAATTTCCGGAATTTCAGGAATTTGGGGGAATTGTCTTCTGCTTAGAGGCAGAAGGAGCAAATAAGATAGGAAAATGAACTTGGGATGGGGTATTCTACCCGAGTGACACCTTCCCAGGAGGCGGGATGGTGGGGAGGGGAGGTGAGGGGGGAGGCAAGGCTCTCCTGGGTGTTGGTTCTTTCCCCCGCCAGGCCCAGGAGGGGCACACAAAGTCGGGTTCTTAGATCCCAGACGCAGAACTCGGCCCGGCTGCAGATGGATTTGGGTGATTCCACCTTCCAAGGGGCAAGAATCTGATGCTCCTGGAGCTTTGGTTTCCTGTCCATTACATGAGGTGAGTGCCTGCCCCTGTGGCTGGGGAGCACTGGGCAAAATTAAGCACAAGGGAACTTAGCACAGTACCTGGCTCGTAGTAAGTTACAGATGAAGACACAGAGCCCAGAGAGGTTAGGAAGCCTGGCCAGGGTCTCACCATCCCCAAGAGAACTGGACTTCAGTGTCAGTTTCTCTCAACTCCAGGGCCCCCCCACCCCAGCCTCGCTGCTGGGGACAGGGATTCATTCCCAAAAGCTCCCTGCAGAGTGTGTCTGGACTTCCTGTGGGCCCTGGGCTCCTGCTGCCTCGATGGAGAGCCCTGAGGCTGCAAAGGAGGACACACTGCCTGGAGTCTCAGGGACAGAATCCCTGGGACTGTGACCGAGGCCGGGTGTCCCTTCAGGCCTTAGGAGAGCTTGACCCCCCAGAGGTCAGCGCACAGAGGGCTTCTGTGGCAGAACTTTCTGGTCACTCAAGGTTTCTTTGGTATCACGGTCTGCCTTCTGGAGAGAAAGGGCTCTTGGCAGTCATCAGATGCCCTGAGCAGTGGGTGGCTTCTGAGCATGCCCAGGCCACCGGTACTGTTCGCCACCACATCCTGCTGGCTCTTGCTTCCGCAGACCTCACCAACTGCATCGTCCACAGCTCCTGGCCTGCATCACCAGGCTTGCCCTCACCGCCGTTGCTCAGGTGGCCTTCCTAAGGCTGGAGGCACCAGTGGTCCCCACTGTCTACAGGATGAAGTTCTTGGCGGTCTCTGCGTCTCTCTGTTCCCACTCCCCCATCAGACAACTCGTGGGCATTTGCTGAGGCTCCAGGATGTTCACACCTCCGTGCCTGTGCCAGGCTGTTCCCACTGCCCCAAACACCCTTCTCCTGACACTCTGGCAAGTCCTTCCCTACCTCTCAAGACATAGCTTACCTGTGATCCCAGCTCTGAAAATCTTTTCTGAAGCCCCCTCTTAACCCCCTCCACACCCAGAGACTTGAGAGCAGATGTTCGCAGAGTGCCTGCCGCTCCCAGTCCATGGCAACTAGACCCTCAGTGAGCAGGGCGGCCCACGGTAGGTGCCCAGTGAATGTGTGCAGGTGGAACGAGGAGCTTATGATTGGCACAGGGTGGGGCGTGGCGTGCTGGGCCTAGTGGGGCCCCGCTGTCAGACAGACCCGGCACAGGATGCCCGTTTGTACCTGTTCTTACCTCTGCAGCCTGAGCTGGGCCAACCTGGGAGAGCCCTCCTCTGTCCGCTCTCGCACAAAGCCTTCCAGTAATTCCCCACCCCCTCAGAAAACAGAGCTCCGTTCAACACAAAAGACAGAACAACCAGCTGGGCACACACCCGCTGGAGCCGGGCCATCCAGGGAGTGTGCTGCGGAGGGCACGTCCCTCTTTGAACCTCCCGTGCTCCTGTCTCCTGGGCTGCCCCCGCCGGGCTCCCAATGAAAGAGGAGGCTGCCTCCCAACAGGGATGGGCTGGGTCAGGAAGGGGGCGTCTGGGAGCTACAGGCCTGCCCCGCACGTCGCCACCACCATAGCCAGGTTCCATCTCCACCCAGCAGGCCTCACTCTTGTCCTGGCCCTGGGGAGCTGAACCCAGCCGTCCCTGGCCCCAGCCCAGGCCTGGCGAAGGGGGCCCTGCTTCCTCCTCCCCTTTATCATTCCTGTGTGGGGGCCAGGCGGAGGCAGGAGTGAGCTAGGGGCCTGGGGATGGGCTGTCCTTTCTGTGCAGCCGGGGCTGGAGGCACAGGTTCCCAGGGAGGCGCGCAGGCCTTCTTGGCACCCCAGCCGGTGGGGTGGGGCACTGACCATAACAACCGAGGCCATTATTTGATTCTTGTCCCTTTTCCTGGAACACTGTACCCCGCTCTTCTCTGCTGGCTCCTCTTGCTAGTCATCAGCTTGGTGCTCAAACGGTTTCTCCCTGGAGCCTCCCTCTGGCTGATGAGCCGCCCTCTCCACGTGCCTGCAGCCCAAGGTTGGAGCCCCTCGCCGCGGGCCGCTCCTGGCCCACGGGCTTGTTTGTTTGCCCAGCACCATGTTTCAGAAACATTTGAATTTGTTACCAATGTTTTAAAGTTTGCGACTTTTCTTGAAAAATTGAACGATGGGGTAAAGCCGGGCCCACATTCCCAACACCAGCAGAGTTGGGGGCAGAGTCACACTGCGCCCTCCAGACGGGCCTGGAGTCAGCCAGTACCTGCCTGGACCCCGTTTGCATTTGGGTTTGCCACTTCAGGTTCCAGAATGTACGTTCCTCTGGGGGAGGGCTGGCGTCTCACTCGGCCCTTTACCCAGTGTCACCATAAGCATAGCACGTGAGGGTTGGGAGGGGGGAGAGTGAGGGATGGGGGAAGGGACATCCAGTAAGCGTTTGCAGGATGTGTCTGAAGGAGGCATGCAAAACATGGGGAAGAATTGTTTTTGAGAGAAGGAGAGGTCAGGCTGAGTTGGGAAGCAGTGCAGAGATAGGATCATCTGGAGAAGTGCCTTCCGAGGAGGAACAGCCCAGGCAGAGGCTCAGAGGTGGGAGAGGGCATGGCACCTTAGAGGGGCTGGAGGTGGCCAGGCCTGGCTGCAGCCCAGGTGTCCATGGGACATGATGGTTGATGTGGTTGTAAATACCTGAGCTGAATTTTGAAGGTTGAGCAGGTATTTATGAGAAACTAGATGAGCTTCAGGAGAAAATTCCAGAGGGAGGAGTCATGGTGCACAAACACAGGGAGCGAGAGGAAGGGTGTCCCTCATGTGTGTGCATGGCAACGAGCACAGGGGGTGGGGGTCAGGGAGGGGGCTGCTGATGCAGAGAGAGAAGAACCTGATGGAGGAGATGAGTCAGGCCTGGATAAAGAGGGTTTTATCACAGCCGAGCTGAGGATTTCCTTTTTCTTTTTTCCTGAAAGCAATGGGAGTGACAAGGTTGACTTTTCGGGTTCAAAGTGTTGCTTTGGTAAACCAACAATTATAGTTGTCAGTTTTAACACCAACTTCTCAGAAAACAGATAGATCAAGCAGACCAAAAACAATATAGAAAAACTGATAGACACAATTAATAAGCTCAGATTTACATAGGCATACAAAATATTGCACAAGCAGAGAATGTAAAGCTCATCCAAGCACACATGGAGCGTTCACAAAAATCATCCTTGTGCTGGGCCTCGAAGGGAGCCTTGATGTGCTTAAAGGAACCATCTTCATACCCACCCTGTTCTCTGATTACCATGCAATAAAATCATAAATCAGAGATTAAAGGGTAACTGCAAACATTCCATGTGTCTGGAAACTATGTAGCATCCTAGTAAACTACACCTGGATTAAAGAGGAAATCACCAGGGGAAATTGTAAAATACTTAGACCTGACTGACCACAAAAATTCTGGCCCAATTTTTGAGACACAGCTTGAAAAAAAAGAACTCACAGGAAGATATATAGCTTTAGATACATTTGTCAGAAAACAAGAAATAATGAAACAAATGAGCTAAGCATTCAACTCAAGAAGCTGATGCGGGCCGGCCCCATGGCCAAGTGGTTAAGTTCATGTGCTCTGCTTCAGGGGCCCAGGGTTCGCCGGTTCAGATCCTAGGCACAGGGATAGCACCGCTCCTCAAGCCATGCTGAGGCTGTGTCTCACATGCCACAACTAGAAGGACCAGCAATATAACTATGTACTGGGGGCTTTGGGGAGGGGGAGGGGGAGGGGGAGGGGTGGGGGAGGGGGAGGGGGTGGGGAGGGGAGGGGAGGGGGAGGGGGTGGGGAGGGGAGGGGGAGGGGGAGGGGGAGGGGGGAGGGGGGAGGGGGAGAGGGGGAGGGGGAGAGGGGGAGAGGGGGAGGGGAAGGAAACGATTGGCAACAGAAGAAAGAAGCGGTGAAATAATAAAATAAGGAAATAGCAAAAAGATAAAGGACTCAATACCCAAAGTTTCTTCTTTGAATAAATTGATATGACTGATCAAGGGAAATAGAATAAATATGCAAATGCAGTGAATAATAAAAAATGAAAATAACTACAAAGAAATGATATTCTAAGAATATATTAATAGCAAGAATAACCATGATAATAAATTGATAAACCTGAGCAAAATGAATAAATTCCTGAAAAACACAAAGTGATGAATAAACTCAAGAGGAAATAGAAGACTTGAATAGGTCAATAGTTTTAAATGACTGAAGTGATAACACAGTTCTTTTTACAAAAAAGTCTAGGTCCAGACGGCCTTACAGGGGTGTTTTGCTAAAATTTCAAGAAATAGATAATTACTGTCTTACAAAATTTGTTCCAGAATTAGACGAAGCAGGAAAGGTGCTAATTCATTTAATAAGGCTGGTTAGTATAACCTAGATTCCGATACATGGTAAGGACAGTACAGGAAATCATAGGCTCATTTCACTTATGGGTGTGGTGGCCGTGGGGTTTATTCTAGGAATGCAAGGATAGCTTAACATTGGAAAATCCTTAATGCAATTCTTCTCATTAATAAATGAACAGACAAAAGCATATGATTATTTCAATAGCACTCGAGAAATTCAGACATCTATTTCTGATTGAAAACCTCTAAGAAAACCAAGAATAGAAAGAAATTTCCTTAACTTGGTAAAGGGTATATACCAAAAACCTACAGCGAAATCATAATTAATGCAGAAACTTTAGGCTCATTTTCATTAAGATTTAGGACAAAGCAACTATCCTATCATACTATCACTACAATTTTTTTCACATAATATTACAGGGGCTGGTGAAAGCTATAAGCCAAGGAAAAGGCAGAAGAGGTGTAAGGATTAAAAAGGAAGAGATAAAACTATCATCTGTGGAAGATAAATCAAGCTTGGAAAGCCCAAGGAAATCAACAGAAAAATTGTTAGAACTGGTTAAGAAAACTCATGAGGTTTCAAGATAAAAGGTCAACTTAAAACCATCAAAAGCATTCCTTTACGCCAGAGGTTTGCAAACTTTATCTATAAAGGGCCAGATAGTAACTATTTCAGGTTTTGCAGGCCGCGTATGGTTTCTATCACATATGCTTTTTCTTTTCTTTTCTTTCTTTAACAACTCTTCAAAAATGTGAAGAGCATTTTTAGCTCATGGGTCATACAAAACAGGCCATGGGCTGGCTTCACCTGCAGGCCATAGTTTGCTGCTCCCTGTTCTGTAACTGCCATATGGGCCAGAACATATGATCAAAACTGAGATAGTATTCACAGTATCATAGGGACTATGAACTATCTAGGAGTTAACCTAATGAAAAATGAACAAGACTTTCTTGCAGAAAACAGACTCTCTACTAAAGGAAATTTTGTTTGAAAAAATGAAGAGATGTTCCATATACGTAAATGGGATGTTAACATAGTAAAGATATTAACAACCTCCAAAGCAATCTATGAGTTAAAAGCAATAAAAGTTTTTGCTGGATTTCTCAAAGAAATCAACAAATTCATTCTAAAGCTTATATGGAAAAATAAAGGTCCACGAGTAGTAAGTTAATTTTGAAAAAGAATAGCAAAATTCAGTATGTATGGCAGACACTGCTTTTTTGTCCCTCCACGTTCTTTCTACACTTTCTTCTTCTAGCATAGAACTCTCCAGTTTTAGCCCAGCACATGGCTGCCCAACCAGACATGATATTTCCCAGCATCCCTTGCAGCTAAGTCTAGCTTACAACCAAGTTCAGGCCAATGGAATGTGAGTAGATGTGTGAGCAACTCTGGGGCTGTGTCCTTAAAGGGACGCCTCTCTCCTTCCCACATGCTAGAACAATGAGTCAACCTCCCCTGGGGGATGAGGATCACGTCCAAGCCAACAGGGGAGCAACAGAGCTGATGAAACTTGGAAATTTGGGTGACCATGGGCAGCAGAACAGCCTACCAGCTCAGAAATTGACACAAAAGAGAATTAACTTTTCATGTTGCTAAATCTATTGCTTTTTGATCTCTGTTAAAACCGCTAAACCAATACCCCAATTCATACAACAGGATATTTACTCTGTCAAATAATAAGCATACTATAAGCTATCGTAATAAGGTGGGGTCTTGGAGCAGGAACACACACATGCAGACAATAGACCAGAACAGGGAGCTCAGAAACAGCCCCATGAATGTATAGGGAGCAGAGAGAGTGGTAAAGAAGGCAGCACAGGACAGCGGGGAAAGAACAGACTTCAGTAGATCCTATAGGGACACTGACCCTCTATAAGGAAAAAACAAAGTTGTATCCCTACCCTGAACCATATACAAAGTTAGACTCCAGGTGCGTTGAAGATCTAAACGTGCATGGAAAGTTTATAACGTTAATGCAGAATGTGTACAAGAATTTTTTTGTGTGGGCCCTAGTATAGGAAGAGACTATTTTATTTTTTTTACATTTTTATACATACACCATTATACATATGATGAAAACAGTATAATGAACCCCTCTGTTCAATATTATTATCTCATATTCAGTTTGAATTCAAAATGGCAAAGATTTTTAAACCAGATCTAAAAAGCACAAATCACAAGGCGAAAAAAAAAAGGATGACAATATCAAGATTAAAGATTTATATTCAATAAAGGACATCAAAGGTACAATGAAAGAGAAGTGGCAGATTAGGAAAATCAGCAAGGAATCTAACCTGCACTCTTCAAAGTTTTGGTCTGCAAGGAGATGAGCTTGCACCAGCATGTCACTCAACCACGGTCACTAAGCACACTGTTTAGTTGAGCTGAGATTTTTGCTTTTTATAGCAAGAATTTCTTGAAGAAAGAAGGTAAGTTCTTTAATTTAACAAACATTTCTTAGACAGGCAGCTGGTCCCCACTTTAGGCAGCACTGATCAAGACTATTCAAGGAAGTCCAAATCAACAAGATAAAGACAGAAAACTGGAGAGGAAAATGGGTGATGGATATGAATAGGCAGGTTCTCAGAAGAGGAGCCCCACATGACTACGACATGTGAAGAGATGCCCCAACTCACCAACAGCCAGAGAGAAGATCAAAACAAGGGCTTACTGTCTGTACCCATCAGAATGGCAAATTAGAAAGCTGGCTAATGGATACCAGGTGTTTACAGGTGTGTGGGGAGGTGAGGTCTTTGTGCACCACTAAGTGTGGGAGTGTGAACAGGTATAGCCAGTCTGGAAGATATTCTTTATTTTATTTAAATATGTGCATGCTCTCTGGCCCAGGATTCTAGTCCTGGATATATTTCCCAGAAAAATTCTTTAAACAGGGGTATGAATGAGGTGTTCACAGTGGCATTGGTTCTGGCAGCTGGAAGTCACTGGCAGCCCAGGTGGGCGTTCTGAGGGAGCAGGTATGTGAGACGTGGTGGGTGACCATGGAAGCGGACGCAGGCTTTGGAGCAATGAATGAGATGTACGCACAGCATGGGGAGGAGTCTTGAGTCATATGCCGAGTGCAAAAGAGTGGAGAGAGGAGATGGTCATATCATAAAATCATGTCACATTAAAAATGATCGAAGACCCCAAAGAGCTTTTGTTTATGTGGGTTATATCTATCCGCATTTATCGTATCAGAAACCGAAAATTTAAAATGATTTATGAATTCATTAAAAAAAATCCATTGCATGTTAACATATATAATGTATTTTATGAGAAAGTTTTATTTTCCAAAATAAAAAATATAGTGAGACGTGGCATTGTTTAACAGTTTTGCAAATCTTGAAAATATCTGGCTTATTAGGAGACAGCTGGATTCTCCTATCTGCTCCTGGATTCATTCTGTTGTGATATCACACATCAGGCAGACTCCGGAAAGCGCCACTGTACATTCGTGAGAGAATGAGATGGAAAACGCAAATAACATCCTAGTATCACTGTGAAAATAGTTTTAATTTCGTGGGGTCCCCTGAGGATCCCTGGACTATACTTTGAGAACCTCTGCTCTATACCATTAGTGTTTACTGACCACCCGGAAATACATACAAAATTTCGCTACACACTTTATAATGTTTCGGGCACAGTCAAGGCTGTATATCAAATATACTGGGTCAGTCCCTGTGAGGAACAAGATGGGAACAGGAGGGAGATGGGATAAAAGAGGAACTAAAATAAATAAAACAAAGCGACAAAGAATCTACGTGTGCTTTACTGAGGATTATGACTAACTTGGGTCTCTGCACCTGACGTACAAAAATGCTATAAGATGAAACGGAGTGAGAAGACAGTCCAGTGTGGCTGCTGAGTGGAGCACGGCTGGCCAGGGCTCTGCAGGGAGGTGGAGCCGTGTGTGTGTGTGTGTGTGTGTGTGTGTGTGTGTGTGTGTAAGAAGTGGTGGGGCCTCATTGGGGCAGAGCCGTGAATTCACCCAGACCCCAATCCAGGATAGTGGGCCCAGAGTGAGGCGATCCCCGCCTCCACTGCCTCCTTCTCCATGTCTTCCCCACACCCTCCCTGCTCCTTGCAGGACCCTCTGGCCTCTGAGAGACCCGGCCTGGGCTGAGGCTGCTGGAATGGAGAGATCCTCACTCCCGCCCGCACCCCAGTGCTGCAGCCCTACAGACCCCACTGCAGGGCTGAGGGAAGATGCTCTGGGTGTCCCCAAAGGCCCTTTCCAGACCTCTAGGCCATGACTTGAGGATCATTTGGTGGCCTGAATGGTTGGGCCAGCTCTGGGCTGCACTCCACGGGGCCTCTCCCTCCGGCCACTGCCTGCCAGGCAAGGCTCAAGCAGGCGGCAGGCACCTCTTACCCTGGCTCTGAGCAGTGCCCTCTCTGAGGTGACCATACCACTTGCCTCAAAGCAGGGCCGCAGCCTCTGCCCATGCCCCTCAGAGCACCTAGGGCCCTCCAGGCGCCCAAGAGCAGGCAGAATTGAACTGAAGGTCCCTGGCAGATGTCCCGCTACAGGGCTCACCCTGACCACTAATCCATTGCTGGCTGGCAGGTGTCCTGGAGGGGCTTTTTGTACGTAGACCCCCCTGTATTCTATACTGTGTCACCCTACTCAGCCTCTCCCCCTTCATGTCTCAATTCATCCTGTGGGCCCAGGTGCCCCTCTTCCTGGGCCCAGGGCTCCTGCTGTTGTTCCTTGTCCACAGCCCACAGGTGTGTCTCCTGGCTGCACTGTACGCAACTGAGAGCAGGGAAGTTCTTTCACTCACTCCTGTGTCCCCAGGGCCAGGCACTCAGTATGGGCTTGGCATCTGAGAAATGAGTGAGAGTAGAATCGTGCAGGAGTGGTGGCTGTAAAGGGCGGGAAGCTCTGATTAGGAGGGAGGCAGGCTACTTCCTGTCATGTCCCCACCGCGGCCAGGCTGCTCGGCCTCCGCTCTCCTCTCCTCCTGTCGTAGTCAGCACCTTCCTGCCTGTATCCTCATCAAGAAGTGTGAAGCATCTCAAACAGGCAGAGAGTCGAGAACAACGTAACGAATGGAATTGATCCTCACGTACCCCAGGCTCGTGTTCAGCTGGGATGTCCCGATGGTGAAAATACTGGAGTACATTCACACAGGCTGGTAAACAGCTGCCGCGCCGAGCCCTCAGAGGAGCAGCTCTCTGCATGAGGGCCCTTCCCTGCACCTCCCCGGGCACCTGCCATCTGGCAGCTAAAGCGTTAATGCCTGGCTCAGACCAGGGATGAGAAGTGGGGCACACCTGGATGCCACCACCTTAGCGGTTGTTACTATGCGAGACATCCCCCGAAGGAGCCATTTCTCAGCTTTGTGAGAGCCAAACATATTTTCCTATTTATGTCAAATTTTCTTTAAAGAAATAAAACAACCAGAACATTGAAGCTCCCCGTGGACCCTTCCCATCCCATCTCCACCATGATGAATTCATTGTTCTTCCTTCCCTCCGTGTGGTTATGTTTTTGCTATATAGATAAGTATCCAAATACAAAATATTGTACTGTTTCCCATCATTTAAAACTTTATATAAACGCTGCCAAGCTGTACATATTCTTCTTCGACTTGTTTTTGAGCCCAATGTTGTTTTGAGATGGTCCACGTTGACACATGGAGCTCCCATTCATTAATTCTCACTGCTGAAACGGATTCCACTGTGTGAATATATCAGAATTTTTAAAATCTATTTTCTCTTGATGGAGATTTAGGTTGTTTCCAATTTTTTGCCTTTGCAAACAATGATATAGTAAATATTTTTGTACATATCTTTGGGTGCACATGTGCATGGATTTCTGTTGGATATGGTTCCACTTATCTGTGGCTGCAAAACGATCTATCCCAAAACTTAGTGGCTTAAAACGACCACCATTTTATTACATCTCACAACGCTGTGTGTCAGGAGGTTTGGGCAGGACTCAGCTGGGAGATGCTTCTGTTCCACAGGGCATGGCCTGGGGTCGCTCGGCGGGGTCACTCTGAGTTGGTCTGGAAGGTGGTTTGGCAGGCATGGCTGGAAGCCTGAGCTCAGTGGGACTGTTGACTGGACCATCCACCTTTGGTCTCTTCAGCACACCGGTCCTAGGGGAGTCAGACTTACATGGTGGCTTGGGGCTCCAGGAGTTAGCACCCCAGCAAGCGAGGCAGAAGCCGTGTGGCCTCTTACATCACCTCACATCGCTTCCGCTGAATTCATTGATTGAAGCCGTCACAGACCCGCCCAGATTTCAGGGGAAGGAGCATAGACTCCCACCTCTGCCTAAGAGAGTGTCAAGTAATTTGCACCCAGGCTTAAAAACTGCCACACGTACACACAGAGCTGCCGTGCTGCAGGTCACGGGCATCTTCGCCTGCACTAGGGGTTGCCAAGTTACCCCGCCACATGGAGGTTCAGGCAAGGTGTGTGAGTTCTTGCTTCTCCGTGGCTTCCCTGACACTTACGATTGTCAGACTTTTCATGTTTTGCGAAATGGTACCTCACTATGGTTTTAACTTACTTAATTTTATTCGTGATATATCATGACTAATAATGAGATTGAACGTCTTTTCATATGTTTACTGACCATTGAGGTTTCTTTTCTCCAGATTGCCTGCTTGCATCTCCCGCACACTTTTCAGTCAGGTTTTTGTCTTCTTCCGATTTGTTTGTTGGAATTCTTCATATGACTTAGATACCAATCCTCTGTCGACATACAATATCATAAATACCTCCTCTTAGTTTGTGGCTTATCTTCTCCCTTTCTAAAAGTCTTTTTTTTAACAGGGAACTTTTTCATTTTCATGTTGTTAAAGTTACCATTCTTCTTCTTTATGGCCTGTGCTCTTTGTATCTTAACAAGTCCTTTCCTGTTCCCCTCATTAACCCAGTATCACCTGCCAGGATGCCTCCACGTTCTTGATTTCCCTAGACAGGCCAGATTCTGACTGTTTCTCCCCGGAGCCCAGTCTGACCTCCCCATCTTTCCTCCTGTGCTCCCCTCTGCTTGGAACACCTTTCCTCCAGGCTGCCGTGCAGACCCGCCTGCCCACACAGCCTCCCCAGCCCTGCCCTCTCAGCCCTTTCCCAGTGACTTCTTCTCTCCCTCCTTCCTTCCCTCCCTCTCTGCTCTCTTCCTTCCCAGGCTCCTGACTCCCTGGTGCCTGTTTTAGCTTCTCTCCATTCCCTGTAGCTCTGCGATTTGCAGGGCTGGAGTTTTAGGGTTGATGTTTCCTTCTCAGCACTGTGCCTGCACCCAGGAAAACTGGCTCTTGAGTGTGGCTGCAGAGACCAAGGGGTGATATGTCCCCCATGTGTCATCCACAGAAACATCAAACTTTTAACCATGTTTATATTACACGATATTAAAACAATTAAACATTTTTTACGACACAATCTTAAAATAATAGCGTGATTTATTACCTACATTCCCTAAGACACGCATGCAAGATAGGAACATAACTTAAAGCAAGAGTTAAAGAAATAAAAGCACTTGATCACATGCAGTCCCTGTGCCACTGAACTCTCCTGAGACTAACTGATGCTGGCGTTTCTTTGGATTTGGAGGGAAACCATCCTCCTTGCAGTTTGTGGGGCCAAGGTACGGTCACTTCTCCACAGTTCCCTGGGGCAGCACCTGGCTCCGGGCAGGTACACCTCGTGCTCCTGCAGGATCTGTGCCTTGGGCGCTTAGCCTCACGTGGGGTCCACTCTATTTCCTCAACACAGTGCAAAGCCCCTGGTATCTCCAAGAGGAGATTCTGGCAGCAGAAGAGGATGGGAAGATGCTGACCCCTCTTCTGACTCTGGGGGCCAGGGAGTGAGGGATGGGGCAGGCTTCGTGGGGCAGGAATTTAAGGGGTAGGAAGCAAAGGGATTTGTCAGGGGTCACTGAACTGCCGGGGGTCAGGGAGATGCAGACTTTGGTGCTGGGCAGGAAGGGCAAGGGAAGAAGAGCCAGGGTGAAGGGGCTCAGCTGGCCCTGTGGAAGGGCTCAGTCGGGGGGGCAGGCTGCCAGAGTGGAAAGACACTGTCCTTCGCATGGTCACCCCAGGGGTGCAGAAGGCTGAGGACGAGGAGGATGGGGATCCTTGGGCATGATGGGGTGGGGGGCCCGCAGGGAGGAGCGTGCTGCTGGCTGGGACTTAAGGTGGAGCTGGTCCAGCGAGGTGTTAGGAGCACAGACTCTGGGGCCAGACCCCCTGGGCTTTGAATGCTCTTGTCCTTTTGCGCCCCCGTTGCCTCACCTGTAGTACAGGGGAAGGATAATATGGCCTAATTCCTAGGGTTTTGTGAAAATTAAACTCATGATATTTGTAGAGTGATTAGAATGATGACCAACACAGAATAGGTGCAATTTAAGTGAGGTGGGTTTTCCCACTTAAAAACAAGTGTCAATTACTCCTGAGAGGTGGATAGAGCAGGTTATGTTCCTTATTTGATAGATGGGGAAACTGAGGCCCAGGGACTAGATAGTGCTCTTCAGGGAGAACTGAAAGCCACCGTTCGTGGCTGGCCCTGAGGGTTTTCCCATGAGGCTGGGTGGGGAGGCATTCTCGCCGAAGTGGATGCCAAGCGCGGGTGACACCCAGTCTTCTGGCAGCAGAAAGCCGAGAGCAGAGGGAGGGGCTGCGATCCAGTTTGCTCACAGCAAGGCTGGCTGTTTCCATTTTCTGCTTTCCACCAGGAGAGTGGGGACTTCGCTGCTTGGGAGGGAGTGGTTTGGCTGGTCTAGAGATGGCAGCCTTCCCTGGAGCCAGGGAGGGGATACTCCCACGTCCTTCAACTCAGGGGGCCGCCCTGAGCACCTCCTCTTAGCACTGCCCTTCCCCGGAGGGGGTGCATGCGATGCAGTCACCCCCACAGGCTGCTCAGATGGCAGAGGGTCCCTTCCATGCGGTTTGAGATTTAAAAGTGTAGGCTGAGAGTAATGCTTACACTGAAGGAAGGAACTGGGAATTGTGGGATTTCAGGCAGCAACAGGAAGCCTCAGGGGTAGGGAGTAGGGGTGAGTGTTGGTTTCCAGGCACCTATTGACATCAATTTAACTCCTGATTCCTGTCCTCCTTGCAGATACCTGGAACAAATTAGTGAACGGCCTCAGGCATCAGCCCATTTCCTGCAGTCATCCATGCTCACCCATTCATTATTTTTTTCATTCTGTATCCATCCATCCATCCATACATACATACATTCATGCATTCATCCACCCATCCACCCATCTATCTCATCTGTCCATCCTTCCCTCCCTCCATTCATACATCCTTCTATCCTTCCATCTATCCTCCATCTCTCCATCCCTCTACCCATCCACCCATCCATCCATCAATCCACCCATCCATCCATCTATCCATCCACCTACCCATTCATCCATTCATCCAACCATCCATCTATTCAATTCACACTCATCAAGAAGCAGTAAGGTTCAGACTTTAGGAGCCAGTAGCTTGGGTTTGCAGTCCTGGGCCCAGCACTAACATGTTGGTTGCCCTCGGGGAAGTCACTCCACCTCTCTGTGTCTCAATTTCTTCAACCATACAATGGGAATGACAGTAGTACCTACTTCAAAGAACTTTTGGAAGCTTAAGTGAAATAGACACTTGTTAGAGTGCCTAGCCCACACACAGTGTTTTATGTGTTAGCTGTTATTTCCAGTATTCTTCAATTCACTCATTTATTCAATTTCTCCATTCACTCATTTATTCATTTACCATCACCGCCCTGGTCCAAGGAAATGAACTTGATTTTCTTCTTGGCTCTTCTTTTCATACCCTCCCATCTCCACCCTTTGGTTTGAGTATTGTGCCTTCTCTCGAAAATCAGTGAGTGCTCCAGGCTGACCCTGGAAGCCAGAATTTAAGACAGACCAGAAGAGGGGAGGATCCTCCCAGCGAATTCCCAGAAGCGGTCTCAGTTGCTGACCAACTTGAGGCTGCTCTTGGGCTTCTGGGTCCCATTTACCCACTTTCGTCCAGTTCCTTCCAACAGGCAGAGATCAGAAGGTGAAAAGGACAAGAGAGGGTTAACTAGTGCTTTTTCTATGCCGAGATTTTCATAGACTTTCCCTAATTCAATCTTCCTTATAGCCTTTTGAGGTTCCATTTTCCAATAAGAAAACTGGGGTCCAGAGAGGTAAAGTGACTCGCCCAGGTCACATAGCAAGTAAATAGCAGAGTTGGGATTCGCACCTGAGTCTGGTAGGTTCCAAATCTCCATGCCCTCCCCCTAACTCCAGCAGCCCTCAGTGCTGTCCCTGGTTCAGAGAGGTGCTCAGAGTTGGGTTTCTTGCCTGTGGCTCCCCCACCCGCATCTTGCCAATCACTTCAGATCTCCCTCTGAGCTCAGTCTGCACATCCCCCTTGAGCCGCCCATGCCTGAAGTCCCAGGAGCTGATGGAGCTCTGCAACAGTTTCAACTGGGGTGGGGTGGGAGACTGCGCAACTCTGGGTTTTCCTGGGAGAGCAAGGCCACCGTGGTTCTCACCATGGTGGCCAGGGTGGCCAGCCAGCCTGAGAAGTCAGTGTGAGGGGATTGGGAGAGGTTGTTCCCCTGACAGTCAGGTTGTGAGGACTGAGCCCAGGGAACCGAGACACCGTCTTCTGCCAACTGTAGCAAAAGCAAGTATAGAGTCTGTCCCTGTCCTTGCCAGCCTGGAACCTGGCTTGAGGCCCAGGCGGTTCCAGGCTTCTGGGAGCTTGGGAGTCACGTCCCTGTCATCGTCCTCCAGCTGGGGCAGCATCCCTGTGTCAACCCAATTCGATTCCATCCATTCCTTTACATAGTTCCAGCCCCATGCATCTGCCATCAGTCCTGTGCCAGCTACAGACAGCACCAGCCCTTAGAGGATTTACTCCAGCCCTGTGCCAGTATAAGACCCCAACTTATCCACTGGGCGGTCACGAGCAGGGATCTCCCAGGGAGCCACCATCAGGCAGAGGTACAGGGAGCACTGGGCCAGGAGTCCAGGATGAGGATGGATGTGCCTCATCTGTCCCACAGTACATCTGAGTGCCCACCTGTGAGGATGCTGTGCTGGGGGCCACGGTGGGGAGAGGGGCTCCAGGCCAGAAACGTGAACATGATGCTGTCAAGAACTTCATGGCGAGAACTAAAAAGCCAGACTCCTCACACTTGCCTCAGTGTGCATCCTCCTTCTGAAACAGTCTGGTTCAGTTTGACAAAGATATGTGGCACCAACATCCCAAATATCTGTCATTAAGAGAACAGGTAAGTAAACAGTGATGTAGTCACATGATGGAATACTACATAGTGGTGAAAAAGAAGCAGACTTTGCTACACATAACGACGCAAGTGAACCTCACAGCCGTAATGACGAGCCACAGGAGCAGGAGGCACTGATTCTATCTACATGAAGTTCAAGAACAGAAAACCAGAGTCTAGGATGGAGGTGAGAACAGCAGGCACATTTGGAGGCATCCAGACTGGAAAGGAGCGTGATGGTGCTGGTTACACGAGTGTAATCGTATGGAAAAAATATCAAAACGTGCATTTTAATGTATGTTTGTTATTTTAATAAAAACGTAAAAACAAGCAAAAAACCTGAACAAGCTATGGAGAGTGGTAGTGGGCATTTATCGTGCTCTGGCTTCTCAGCATCCCTTTTCTGATCGCAGTGCCCCAATTTCCTTCGGGAAATACCTAACGCCCCTCAGTGGACACAACCTCAGGGTGGGCACAGACTGTGTGTGGCCAACTGGACATTCCCACTTGGAACGTGCATTTTGTGCAGAGTAAGGAGAAAGACCCAGAATGGTAGGAATTCACTGACTTCCGAGGCTGTCGTTGGCTGGTCTGGCTCTTGGACACCCATGGAGGCTGCAGGCTGGTCTGCTGGACAACCAGGCTTCCCTCCAGCCCGGGGAGCTCACTGCCTTCCAACCAATTCCACTTGGCTTGGGTCAGCCAGTGCGTTTCAGAGAACACGTCCCACTGGTACCTGCACCAACTCTCACAAGCACCAGGCCTTAGGGAGGCTGGGGTGGGGAGGAGGGAGCCCAGGTTTGACGCCATAGCCTTTGGGACACTATTCGTGGAGGAAGGAAATCAGGGCCCTTCAGAATGCCCATCCAGAATCCCCCCTAACCTCCAATGGACAACAGCACGAGTGAGAAAGAATCCTTTGTTGCTACAAGCCTAGCTTTGGGGGTTGTTTGTTACTGAGGCATAACCTGGCCTGTCTGACTGTGCCGACAGCCATCATCTGGTATCTCCAGCCCAGACCACTTTTCTGGACTCCAGACAGACATATCCAGTGCCAGGAGGGCATCTCCCCTTCATGGTCCCATGTGCTCTCGCCTTCTTGACCCCACCCCAAGTGCTGCTCATTGACGCTGTCATCCATCTGGATGAAGGACACCACGTCCATCCTCACCAAAACCGCAAGTCAGCCTTGGCCCCTCCCTCCCCCTCACTGCTTGCACCAGCCTCTCCCTAATGCTGACAATGGTGCTCCTGGCACTCGAGAGCCCACTGTTCACTTCTGCCATCCTCACCGTCCTGCCTCCTTCACACGCCTCCAGCCCTCACTTAGATTGTTGCAACTTCTCTCAGCCCAGGACCCTGCTCTCGTCCATTCTCTCCCCCTCAGCTAGAGTGGGCTTTGCAACATTAGGATGGAATCATGTCGCCTGCCATCTAAATACCTTCAGTGGGCACCCGTTGCTCTTAGCTTCCAAGGCCCCTTGCCTGGTCGTGCAGGCATCTCCAGCCACACTGGTCCCCTCTCGCTTCTGTCTCCTGACCCAGGAGCAGCTGTATCAGCCGTGTCTTTCATTGTCTGTGTTCTGATGACATCTGGGGCCCTGCCAGCTCTGAGGGGCCCTCCGAGGGATGGCCAATACCCAGAGTTAGTAAACCACGCACCTGCGAGCCGTGTCTCAAAGACAAGCCAACCGGTCCAGAGCCCACCCCACCTCCTCTACAGGCTCTCACACCCCCGCCCTCGTCACCCCAGGGCCGGTACCAGACAGCCAGGGACAGCCCGTGAGCCCAGAGCCCATGGAGATTATTCCAACCAGCCAGTCCTAAGCCTGCTGACCCTTCCTGTGGAAATCCCAGTAAAGGCTCTGGCCCACGTTTTTCCCGCTCCCTCTGCCTCCTGACCACCCTGGTGCTCCCCCATGACCCTCCATGACATGGCATGCCCCTTCCTCTTGAGATCTGTATCATCAGTTATCTTTTCAATGGCAGTTGTCTCCTCCTCTCTTGGCCTTACCATGCCTGAATAACAACAGAGCATCTATGAAATAGCATCCCGTCCCTCTGTGCCTGGCCGGCGTCTTCGCCTCCTTCGGCCTCTGCTTGGATGACCTGCCTGTGGAGGGCTTCCCTCACCCAGCTCCAGGCGGCTACTCTCCCCTGTCCTCTGAGGCCCCCCTGTACAGTTCACATCACACTTTGCTATAATCAGTGGCTTCAAAGCTCTCTCTCCTCAGGAAGCATCTAATCTCTGTGGAGCAGCAACTACTGTTTTCTTGTTCACTTATTATATTCCTGGCACATAGCAAGTGCTCAACAAATATTAGTCACTGAATGTCTGAAATGAATCAATGAGTGTTGATCATAAGCCATGTTATAACAGCGCTTAGCTACCCATGGACCCTAGCCAAGAAGGGGCAGGAACAAGATTGATGCCATCTACCGTGGTGGATTAAAGGTGGCTGCAACTTCTTGTCACTCTCCTCATGGGAAGGCTGGGTCTATTTCCCCTCCCCTTAGATATGGAACTACCTTTTGACCAATAGAATGTCCTGGAAGTGGCCTTGTTACTTCCAAGCCCAGTCCTTAAGAGAGATAGAATTTCTTTTGCATCTTGGAACCCAGCAGCCACATGGAGCGTCCCTCTTGCAGGAGAACTGATGCCTCCAGCTGTCAATCCAGCTGAGTGCCCAGCTGGCAGCCAGCATCAACTGCCTGTTGTCGGGGGGAGGCCGTTCCGGACCTTCCAGCTAAGTCAGAGACCAGCTGAAGGCACTGAATGAGCCTCCGCTGATGCTGCGTGGAGAAGAACTGCTGATCGAGCCCTGCCAAAATTTCGGACCCACGAGAATCGTGAGGAAATAAAACAACTGCCATTTTAAGCAGCTCAGCTTTGGGGTAGAGTGTTGGGCAGTGATGGACAATGAGAGGAGCTATCCTGTTGCAGGCTAGGCCAGAGTCTTGCATTATTTATGAAGCTCACAACAGCCCTGCAATGAAGCTATGATCACCATGTTACAGATGAAGGATACTGAGGACCAGGGACTACGTCATTTGCCTAATATCACAAAGTTAGAGAAAGTGACAGGGCAGGCTTCTGTCTGGCTCTAAGCCCACCCTCCTTCCACCCATCCTCCTAGCCTCTCCATCTCGTAGGGAAATGACTTGAGACCTGGTGGATGGGCCTAGGGTAGGGTTGGGGCTGGGACCCAAAAGCCATCCTGGTGGGAAGAGGAGGGGGAGAGGGTGTTGGGGGAGATACCCCGTGACCAGCCAGCCCGAAGTGGCCCCAACCCTGGATGGCCATGAATGCTTGGCCGTGGGCCTGGGTGTGAAATCACATTTCCCCACCAGGCCAATGCCTGGTCGCAGCGTGCCCCTGGCCTCACACCGCCCTGCTCTCCTGTCTTTGCCTGGGAACGGCCGCTGTCAGCGGCGAGGGAACACCCGAGGCTCGGCCACGCTTGTCGGGAGGCATTAGCCCGGGGCTTTGAAGTGGGGACCTCCGGGCCTTGCTCAGATGCTCTTTGCGAGAGTTTGCCCGGATCCCTTTCTTCCCATGGGGGTGGGGCCGTCTGGGGCCAGCGTGGGCACTTGCGGCTCTGCTGGTTTGCTCAGAGGCTCTTGGCTGCGCCCGCTCCCTTCATCCCGGCAGGGTCCTGGAGGGCTCGGTGCTGCATCGGCCAGCACAGGCTGCCCGCCAGGCCTCCCTGGCTCCTCAGTGGCCAAGCAAACCAATAGTGATAGGTGCTGAGAAGACAAGAAGAAGAACCATCACCTGTCATCTCTTCACCTGGAGGTTGCTATTGGCAGGGACTTCCCTCCAGTCTTTTTTCTTTTCCTTGTTGTCTTCTCTTTTTTCTTTTCCTTTTCTTCTCTCTCTTTTTTCTTTTCTTTTTTGCCCTCCCTCCCTCCTTCTCTTCCTTCCTACCCTTTCTTGTTTCAATTTTTTAAAATCAACGTTACACATGTGCATAGTTAGAATCAACTAGCTTTACAAGGCTTGTTATGAAAAACAGCAACGCTGGACCGCCTCCACCCATTTCCCCTTTCCCAAGGGTGTCCACTTCAAGTAGCTCATTATTTTGCTACTTGCGTCCTTGTCTCTAAATACCACACGTGTAGGGCTAGCTCTTGACTTTTCAGTTCCATCACCATCTATTAACTTCCCGCCACTCAAGGTGAAAGGTGAGCTCTTTCTTTTGCTTGTCTGAGCATGCACACACATATGTCCACTCGCATACACACATTCCGCCCTCATCCTCAAACTACAGCTATTTTGCTTAGATACTATTATTATTAATTAAATTATTACTATAAATTTAATTATTATTGAATCTAACTACGAACACTAGTTAGACCTGAACTGTGCACAATGTTATGAATAATTTTCCTTTACTAAACAACTTATTGATTTCCCCAGTGTTGATCTCTCTGTCTCCACCTCTGTCTCTCTGTCTCTCTTTGTCAATATTTGCTTAGTTTTCAAAGCACCCATCACAAATTGTACCCCCAACTCTGCCAATTGTGTAAATCTCGTCTCAAGATGCTCATTTATGTCAGACGTTCATCATCGCATGCTAACTGGTCGCCCTCCCTGAAGGTGACACAGTGCCATCCCCCTGCTTCCTGTCTTCGTCATCCTGGGGAGTCCCCACGCCCCTCTCCTCTGTTTCCTGAATCCCATCTCTTCCTTTTTCTGCATTTACTCCCTCTTTTTAGTGGCGCACGTCTTCCAGCAGCTCCCAAGAAAGCATGCATGGCAGGTAAACTCTGAACGGCTGCAAATGTCCTGGCCCTTGACAGCGGGTTTGCTTGGGGATGAAATTCAAGATTGGAAATACTTTTCCTTCCGAATTTTGAAGGTTTTACTCCTTTGTCTTGGCTTCCAGAACAGTTGAGTAGACTGAGGCCATTCATATTCCTGATCTTTTGTATGAGATGATTCCTTTCTTTCCTGTAAGAGGAGAGGATCTTTTCCTTGTCCCAGTGTTAGCACATCCAATTAATGCACCTTGGGTGGCTCTATTTTCATTTATTGTGTTGGGCTTTTTTCCCCCCCTAGAACTCATATTCTTTAGTTCTGGGGAATTTTCTTCCATTATTTCAGTGGTGACGTCCCCCTGTCCTCTCTTTCTGGGATGCCTGTTATTCCAAGGTCTTGTTGGTCTGACTTCAAATTTTCTTACTTTTTCTTTCGTATGTTCTATCTTTTTGTCTTTGTGCTCTATGTCCTAGGGAAGTTCATCCACTTGGTTTTCTAACATCCGCCTCATGTTTTTAACTTCCAAGAGCTCGTATTTTGTTCTCAGAAGGTTCTTCTTCACGGCATCCTCTTCTTGTTTCTGGGATATAATGGGATCTCTTACCCCCTGAGGGTATTAATGATGGTTCCTTGGTGTTTTCTTTTCCCCGTCAGCCTGCCTCTTTCCTCCATTGTTTCTTTTGGTGATTTTCCGTGAGAGGCTGTTCCCAGGTGTCTGGAACCCTTCGTTTTCTGCTCTTCTTTAAGACGGGAGACTGAGCAGCTGTGCAGCGGCCCAGAGTTCAGTGTGGTTGGTGGGCTGTGTGATTAGCTGCGCCACTTGGCAGAACTCTGGGTCTTTCTTTTTCAGATTCCACAGAGAAGATCCTTCTGATTTCTTCTCTAGAGGCTAAAGGCCTGGCTGCCAGAATTGAGGAGGAAAACGAAGGCCTGCCCGAGGTCACACAGCAGAGGAAGTGGTGGCGCCGGGATTCGAACTCAGACAGACTGCTCTTGGCTATGCTGTACAACCTCAGGCTGCACACAGGCGGGGTCAGCACTGCACTAAAGGACACAGACACCAGTTACCCACTTCCAAGTCAGTGACCACAAGGGTTACACAATTTATAGTCATCTCTCTTCTTCCCTCTTACCACCACTGAGTGTTACTATTAAAACAAACCACACTTTGAGAGCATACCTAAGACTTTAGAATAGCACAGAATGTGCAAGGAAAAAAATGCAGATTTCATAGGTTGGATCTAAGACTTTTGAGAGGTTAGTTAAGCTGCCTAGTGTCACATAGCATAAGTTGCAAGACTGGGGCTAGAATCCTATGCTCTTAACCACCGCCTTACCCATTCATGAAGCACTTTGCACTGGATCGCTTCTATTCTGGATGGCTCTTATTTGTCTCATTGCTCTGTTATTTTTCTCCTGGAGTGTGTCTAACTTTGAACTCACAGGGCTCTGCGGAGCCCCTGGTGCATAGTAGGCACTGGGTACTTCTTGAAGCAAATGGAGCCCAGATAAGATGGGCAGCAGAGGCTCAGAGAGGCCAGCAACCTGTTCCAGGTAGTCATACTACAGGGAGCAGGTCCCAGGACAGGGCCTGGGCACCCTCCCGGAGGCCATACCAACACACTTAACTTTGGTTAAACCCAGCGAAGTCAATGGTTTGGTCCACAAAGGCCTTGTGTGCTTAGAGGGCACCTGGTTGGGTGGGGCTTTGGCGAGGAGGGGGCCATGGTGCCAGCCCCCCAGAAGTGTTGGGCTTGGCCGAGCCTGGGAGGAGGGGTGCAAGCGTGGGGTGGACCTTTTCATTCTCCTGAGTGTTCACCCAGGCCCTGGTGCTCAGGTTGCCAGATGAAATACAGAACGCTCGGTTAGATCTGAATTTCAAATAAGCAACAAACAAGTTTTTGTATATGTATATGCCAAATCCTGTATGGGATACACATACACTAAAACATTCACTCTTTGTTTACCCGCAATTCAAATGTAACTGGGTGTCTTGTATTCTTATTTGCCAAACCTGACAACCCTCTGTGGTGCTGCGGCCCTAGCTGGTGAGTGGGGCCCTGGGGTGCCGGGGCCTGGGTTGTGGGGTGGTGCTGCTTTCTGGGCCGTGTGGCCTCAGGAGGTTGCTGCTCTGTACCCTCACTGCACATGAGGACGCCAACCAGGGTCTTTGGGCTCCCTTCCAGGCCCAGGAGGTGAGGTGGGCCCCAAATAGGGCCCAGAGCGACCTCTGCTCCTCACCGTCACCTCAGGCCAGGGAGGTGGCCTTCCCTCCGTTGTAGAGCCTACCTTCCAACTGCATCTGACTCCAGTCATTTCTCTCTGCTCCATCGCTGCCATTGCTCCCGCCCGACGCGCTCCCTGCCCTACAGGCCCTTGTAGATGGCCGAGCGGACCCTCGAACCAGGGAAGTCAGATCACACCACTCCTCTGAGTAACCCTCGCTCGAAGGGCTCCCACTTCACTCAGAGCAAACCCATGCTCTTCCTGTGCCTCCGCCTCCCGCCCCCTCCCCAGCCTCTCTGCTCACCCCTGGGGCTCTCTGCCGCTCCTCAGACACGTCAGGTGCGCTCTGGCCTCCGATTCCCCGCGCTAGCTGTTGGTTGCCTGGCATGCTGTCCAGGCTCTGCTCACTGGCACCTCCCAGGACTTTCCTATCCAACCTCTAGGGCGGCTCCCACCCTCCTCCTACTCCCTGCTCCCCTGGTTTCCCATTTCCCATGGCGAGCATCACTCTCTCTGGCGTTTGCATATTTATTTGCTGTTCTGTCTCTGCTCCCCGCTAGATCGAAAGCACCACGAGGACAGGGCTTGCTTCTCTTCTGGGCATCTATCGTTTATCAGTGCACGTGTGTCCCCAAACCCAGAACACACAGTAGGGCTTATTGTATATTGTCGAAGGAAGGAATGAGGCAGCTGAAGGCCGGAGAGGCATGCTGGTCTGTCCTAGGCCATGCAGGTGGCAGGTGCCAGAGCAGGGGCACACGTGTCCATCGGAGCCCTGAGTACACAGCTGACAGATTTAAACTGCACTGGAGGACTTCCACGTCGGACACCAGAGGACAGCTGTCCCTCTGGGGCCTCAGTTTCCTCATGGGTGGCAAGGAGAGCTGGGCAAGACGCTCTGCAGCCCCTCCTGGCACTCCTCTCTAGGACACTGCTGATCGGCGATGGCTGACCCCTGACCTCACAGACGGTGCAGCAGTGGGAAAGCTGGGTGGCTCTGCAGGGCGGCAGCCTCCCTGGGGCTGTCACCCTAGGGCAGACGGCAGGAAGGCAAGTCAGGATCTTGCCACAGTCTGGTCTCCCTTCCTCCTTCCAGAACCCCTGCATGCTCCTGGAAACCTAGCAGGCATTTACTGCACTCTGCAGCCCCAGCAGAGGGGACGCCTGCCGCAGGCCATGGCGCAGAATGCCCTCCTGCTGGGTGTCTGCCGGGAGGGCGGTGGCCGGCCTGGGCTGTGGACATGCTCGCATGCGCGGTCAGACCAGCTACTGAAAGAGTAGACCTTTCCATACCGGCTGGTACAGAGCCCTGTCTACACATCAATTCCACAAGTCACTGAAAAGCATTTCCAGCAGTGGCCGCAGTGAGTAACAGACCTGGAGGGGCCCCGAGGCTGCTGAGGGCACTGAGGGGCAGCCTGACGGCAAGGCGTGTGTGGTCTCTTCCGGTAGCGCATGCAGGAGGGCAGGCAGCCTCGAAGGTGGGTTGTCGGCAGGGTCGAGATCGAGCTCTCCGGGTCAAGGCCGTGTGGGGACTCTGGTGTGCAGGTGTGCTGGCCACCTGGACCCTAAAGACTGGTGGTGTGACGGGGATGGTGGAGGAAGCACTGGACGAGGGGGCCTTTGTCAGGTCATTGGCGTTGTTTATCTGGTGACAGCTGGGCTCAACAAAAGACCTCACCAACCACGTCTGGGGAACAACGGTGACAGGAAAGTCAGATGGACGTGATGAACAATCTGTGTTGTAACTTGGTAAGCAGTATTGGTGACAGGTATAGTGTATTTGGCAAATAAAAGAGAAAATATTTAAAACCTTTGTGTGGATATTTTAATTGACATAACTGTCCCAGGTGCTAGACGTTTTGAACATCACACCTGCCGTGACTTCACCTGTTCCTGGAGGCCGCGGGCAGCGCCCCGGGCTCAGTGGTGCCCGTGAGTGCAGATCGGCCAGGGGTCAGGCAGGCCCCTGCTCTGGCACGTCCCCGAGGCTTGGCAGTGGCTCTCGAGGCCTCTGGGGCCCTGGGGGTGGGACCATGAGCCCCAATTCCCAGCACTGGGGTCTGGCAGAGAGGAATCGGCAGGGCCCATGCACCCTCTGGGCACAAATGGTCAAACTGAGGCCCAGCTCCTGTCCCCACTCTGTGTCCTCTGTCTGGGAGGGGGCAGTGGCCAGTCTGAGCTTCCTGGCCAACAGCCCCCTCCCTGGACTGCTTTCTTGGGGGCATTCTGTGGCCGCAGCCCAGCCTAATCCCCAGACCCCCCAACTCCCAGCCCCATGAGAGGCAGCTTGAGGCCACACAGTCGTGGGGTCAAACTCCAAGATTCATGAGCTCAGGGAGTGACATGGCCTTCAGGAGCCTCAGTTTCCTCATCTGGCAGTGGGCTGAGTCACAGAGTCAAGCGCTGACCTCTCAGGATGGTTTCGGGGATCAGAGCGGGAACTCCATCATGGAAGACGGTGGTGTTCCAAACTTCTGTTCATGCACCTGCCACACCCTCTGCACCCGAGTGAATGAGCGAGGCCCCTGCCGATGCCTTCTACCCTACAACAAGTTCTGAGGGGACCACGTGGTCCCTGTTCCTCTTCTCATCACAGACTCCCCTCCCTTGCTCTGCGCCAGGCTCCTCCTCCTGGTTCTCGCAAGCACCTGGCACAACCCCCTCGGATCCTTTGCACTTGCTGTTCCCTCTGCCTGGAACTCCCACCTCTCAGATCTCCCATTCCCTCACCTCCTTCAGGCCTCTCCTCAGAGAGACTTCCTCTGCCCTTGCCTTCAAAACGCCCACCCCAACTCATGTACCTGCCCTTGACCAACTCGGTTACCTCCAAAGGGCTCCCAATAGCAAATATGTCCGTGTGCTTTCTTGTCTTCTGGCTGGAAAGCCCTCAGGGTGCTGGCCTGCCTGCCTCATGCTGTCCCCAGGGTGTGGGGCCCGGAAGAGCAGGGAGTACTCAGAGGGTGGAAGAGCAGGGAGCACTCAGTCGGTGCGGGAGAGTAGGGAGTCCTCAGTGGGCGGCGGAGGACAGTGGCTCACCCAGGAGGGACGACGAGGCAGCAGGCTGGTCCGGGAGGGCACCGTCAGGGCCTGGTGCAAAGCCTGCTGAGGAAGCTGGCGCTTTGACCGAGGGCTCTGGAAGGACGTGGTGGAAGAGGCAGTGACTCTAGAAACCTCAGAGTCACGGCCAAATGCAACAGGCCAAAGATGGGGGCCACAGAGTGAAGCTGGGAGGGAGGCGTCCCCTCGCTGCAGAGAGCTATTAGTCTCCCCTGCTTGGCTGTCCCTGTTCATGGGGGACACAGCATCGGCACCCAGTGACTCCAGGCAGCTTCTCCCCTGCCCCTGATGGAGAAAGCAGGAAGGCCAGGCCTGCGGGGCCCCAGGCGCCGGGGAGGACGGCTGCGAGGGAAAGGCAGGCTGGGCAGAACTGGGCGGGGCCTCTCTGCTCTGCGGGTGGCCCTTTGAGGCCCTGCCGCCTGTCCAAGGGCATCGGCCTGCAGGCCACCTCGCCCGGCCCAGCTGTCACAGGACCAAAGGCCCTGGCCTCCGCTGGCCAAGGGCACTGCCTTCTGTGGCCACCATGACCTGGACCTCTCGACCTGACTGTCCCACTTGGCCAGAGCCTCAGGATGCCCTTCTCCACCTCTCCCCTGCCTGCTCAAGGACTAAATAAAATGGGGCGTGGCAGGGAGAGATTTCAAGGTTTCACTGGACACAAAAGCCCCTCAGAAAACACGAGCCTGAGGAGAGAGCCAGGTGTGCGCAGTGGTCTGGGCTGTGCTGGCCTCAGGTGAAGGGGCTCCCAGACCGCACCCTTGCCCCTGGGCCCCAGGTGGGAGGACCCACTCCCTGGGCCTGAGGGTGGAGACAGGCCGTGTGGGTCTCCCCGTGCAACACCCAGGGGCATGGGGCAGCGAGGGCCCCCCACGCCTCAGGATGGAGGGGCTGGAAGGGGCTCCCTCATCTGGGCTTCGCCCTTGGCAAGACTCTGGGCCAGACATTTTGGTCCACGGTGGCCTCTGGTGCTCATGGTGACCTGTGCGGCGGGCACAATCAGCTGCCCTAGACGGGCAGAGCGAGGCCAGAGAGGCAGAGGAAGGAAGGACCCAAGGTCAGGGGTGACAGGGCTGGGAGAGGACCTGGGTCTGCCCAAAGCCCCGGCTTCCTCCAGGCCCCTCTGAGTCTCCTCCAAGATGCCCAAGCCCACACCCCTCACTCTACAGAGCATGAAGGGAGGCCCAGAGCCCAGTGTCACCCTGCCAGGCACCCTGCAGGGGAGAGCTGAGCCGGCCTGGCTACTGCAGCTCCCTGGCACAGTTACGTCACTGTCTCTCCTCCCCTTTGTCTTCCCCCACTCCTTGCTGTCCCCTGGACCCAAAACATCCCTTTGAGGCAGTCAAGGCAAACCTGGTTGTCACTCCCATCTTGTAGGTGAGGAAATTGAGGCCCAGAGAGGTAAAGCTACTTGTCCAGGGTCACACAGCAAGTCAAGTCAGCTGCCTCAGTGCCCGGGACTCTTCTGCCTCATGGCTGTAGTTAAAAACAAGGTTGCTGGATGGAAGCCTGAGTTCTTAACCCTGACTCTGCTCTGTGAACGGGGGCTACTTGCTTGAACTCATTTTCTCCCTTTTTAAAGTGGGGAGAGTGATGTCACAGAGAAATGCTGGGGCCCTGAGCCTGGCACATTCGGCCTGGCGCTCAGAAGTGCCCCACGAACAATGGCCATTCTCCTCGATGGCCAGGTCAGGTGGGTGCCCTCTCTATCTGACCCTGTTCCCTCCCGGAGTCCAGGCCCGACCTGGCCCCAGGCCGCCCGAGGTCTGGGCTGCGACGGGGGCGCGCTGCCCGCAGCTCTGCCTCGCCCAGGAGCCAGCGCCTCTCCGGGGGCCTTGCCATTGTTTTCTTCCGCTCCAATCTGTTTTAAATAAACCACGTTTTCATCATCTTGCGCAGTAATCCCCGGCATCAGAGGAATATTGTGAAATGTCAGCCCTTTCTGGAGGAATCTCAGCAACATGTTTTTTAATGTTCCGCATCACATATGGGGACAATAAATACCGAAAATATGTGGAACAGAACAGGATGGGAGCGTGCTTGGCGCTCAGCTCTGCTTCCCGCCGCCTTGGAGCCTGATTTTTGCATCACAATAAATTAGCCCCGGGTGGGAGAGCCCCAGAGGCTCCCGTGAGCCCCTGACCCCGGCAACCAGTTCTCAGATTCTCAGGCTAGGTCCCCAGGCTCGGCGCCAGGTGCTCCTGGGTTGTGCAAGCCGGGGGCTGGCTGAGCGGTGCCCCTTAGGTCCTATCTGCGTGTACCCAGGCCACACCCTCTGAACGAAAGCCACCTCCCACACCTTGCAGATGAGGATGCTGACCAGAGAAAGGGAACCAGCTGGTACCAGGTTAGCTTGCTCCTGAGTCCCAGAGTGGGGCTCTAGCCTGGCTTTGAGGACTCGGCATTCAGTGCTCTTTCCATGTGAAGGTCACAAACTCCCAAATGTCAGAGCTGAGAGAGCCCCGAAGATAAATTCATCTTGTCCACCCTCCTCAGCCCCGAGATGAGGAAACAGAGGCCTAGGGTGTGAGTGTGGACTCACACCAGCACTTCGCTCCCAGTTTTCCTCTCCATTCAGAGGGTCTGTGTTTGAATCAAGTTCAGCCTCTCATGAGGTGTGTGACCTTGGACAAGGCATTTAACCTCCTGAGCCTCAGTGTCCTTATCTGTAAAACGGGGATGTGACACTTCTCCTCTAGGGCTACCGGGAGGATTAAGGGAATTGCCCACCCACGAGAGGCTCCCACAACTGAGCCTGGCTCCAGGAGGCACTGGTTCTCCTTCTTCTCCTTCCACTTTCTTATCTGTAGCAGGGAGATAGTCATATTTGCCCTGCCTGCCCTATCTAAAAGAAGATAGTGGACAGGAACGTGCCTCAACAATAATAGAGTATTCGTCACTTATAACTGAGCATCAGCATTCTTATCAGCTCACTGAGCTGTCCCGACTCTAGGGGTTGGGGTCTGCCAGCTGGACAGGCCAACGGTAAGCATGTGTGTCCCCCCGTGGAGGGCCCGACACAGAGGATGGTGGGGCATCTTTCTGCTGACTGCATCCCACCCTGGTGTCAGAAGGTCATTCTTCCTCCTAAAGACGAGGAAGCTCGGGTTCAGAGAGGGAAAGACACTTGTCTATGAGCGCCGGAGGGAATGCCATCCACGACCACAGCCCTGTGCCCCCAGACGCCAGGCCTGCCTCCCCACCCGGGGCGAACTGGCCCCTCCCTGCTGGCTCGCCCTCTGCAGGTGCAGGGGAGCTGCCCTGCCTGCCCACTGTCCCCCAGCATTTGCTGCCTGTTGGCTCGCATCTCCCTAAGAATGCGTGTCTGGTCCACTTGGAGGCGTGAGCTCCGGCCAGAAGAGGACCCGAGTCAGTCTTGACTCTGTCTCTCACAGCTGAGTGACCGTGGGTCAGTCATCTCGCCTCTCTGAGCCTCACCACCTCCCTCCCAGGCTGGGATCACGACTGGCTCCGTGGCACCCCTGGCTCCGAGTAGGTGCTCATGGATGAGCCACAGCTGCTTTTGGGGACGAGTCCCCAGGCTTTTCCTCTTGGTCGGCATTGGCCCCATCTGGGCAGGGCCTGCTCTGACCGCGTCTCAGCTCCCCAGGGTGCCCCCGCCAGCGTGAGCTCGGCTCCGGGCTCCAGAGCCCCCTCTGCTCAGCCCCCCTCCCGCAGCAGCTGCTCACCAAGGCTGTGCACAGGTGAGTCATCTGTTTCGGTCTGGCTGCCTCTGTCGGCCCAGGTCAAGTGACCTGACTCCTCCCCAACAAATAAGGGAGCCGCTCACCGCCCCCACCCAGCCCGCTAGCCTCCTACTCACCCACCGCCATTCCCCCAACCTCTCTTCCCCATTTCTCTCCTCTTCCTTGGGCTCCATCCTTCAGGCCCTTGTTTCCCCACATGGCCACTTCTTCATTTATTCAGTCACTTCACTGCCCAGCACAGGAACTGGCACATAGTAGGTGCCCCATAAGAATTTGTTGACTGATGAGCTCACTCACTTATTCATTTGCTCCCTGCCCCAATTTTCTTTCAGCAAACATTTACTGGGCTCCCTGACCTCTCGGCGGATTTTCAGGACTGAATCTTGGCAGGAGGAGCCCCAGGAAAGAGGCAGAGAAGGAGAGAAGGGGTCCCGGAGATAGGGGAAGGACGAGCTGCCCCAAGGTGTTGTCAGGAGTGGAGGAAGATGGTGGGGCCTCCTGGAGAAGGTTCAGCTGAGCAGTAGGGCCAGGAAGAGCCCGGAGGAGATGGGAATCTGGGAGGGGCAGAATGGAGGGTCCAGATATTTAGGATTAGGGACTCCTGGGCCTATGGTGGGTGAGGTAGGCAGGACCACCGAGAAGGGGAGATAATGGGCAGGAGAAGGGGCTGGAGGACACCCAGGCGCTGGATGCCTGGAGCTCAGGTGCCCACGAGGGGCCAGCCTGAGCCAGGATAGAAACCCAACATGCTCTCTTCTGGGGCAGAAGAGGTGGTTGTGGAGGAGCCCAGCTGGATCCGAGGCTTGCTCAGTGGTCAAGAAGGGAGGGACTTTGAGGGGAGCCACCTGGTGGCAGCATACCCAAATTACCGACTAAGCCCTCGGATGAAATAGCTGAGCATGAGAGTCACCACCGAAAACCCAGGCAGCGCTAAGGAGCTAGACTTCCTCTGAAAGATTGAAGTGGCCAGGGCCCGCATGGCTCCTCGGGGCTCTTATCCCCATTAGTCCCAGGGTGTGAGGGAGCCAGGGGCCAAGGCCGTATTCTCTGGGCTCCAGTGCAGCCCTGATGAGTGTGTCTAGCTCTGAGGATCTTCCCCATGCTGCTCAAATGATCACTATCCATCTCCCGCTTACAGAGCTTCTGGAAACTGGACCAAGATGTCCTATGACCGCGTGGCAAACAGGGTGACCTGGCCACCTCTGGCCTCCATTGGGTGGATCCACATGAAAGGCACCCCTCACTCCACTCCCAAGGACAGTGGGAAGTCAGGCTACCCCAGTGTGGGGTGGGTCTCCCCAGCCAGGGCAGGAACCGGGGGGACTCAAAAACCAGGCCACTGTCCACAACCTCCTAGAGACAGTGTGCCCTGTGACTCCCAGGCCCTGGGGACAGGGATCCCTCTGCCCAGTTCAGAGGAGGACAGAGAGGCCCTGAGAGGCTCGGGGTCCAGGCCCCATACACCCTCCTGTGCTCTCCTCCCCACGGCGGCCTCCACGTCACTGTGGCTGTTCTCTCCCTGAGCCTCTCCTCTGGACTCTGCTGCCCATCCCACCTCAACAATGTCTTAATAACGATACTGTTAACAGTGACTTCTGGCTTCCAGGCTCCATTCCAAACCCTTCGTGATTTCAGGTTCATTTAATCCTCACAAAACCCGTGAGCTAGGTCCTATTATTAGTCCCATTTTACAGATGAAGAAATGGAGGCACAGAGAGGTTAAGCAGTTTGCCTGAGGTTACACAGTTAGTAACTGTCAGAGCTCCGGGCAGCCCTCTTCAACACGGAGCTGGGGGCGGGGAGGAGGGCTGGGGCCATTGACCCCTAATTTCATTTTCAAACTGTGGTTTTATTTCACAACTTGTGAAAGGAAGAATGCTGGCAGGAGGGTGGCCCGGATGATGATGAAAAGACGTCCTCGGGGCCACAGGCGGGGGGAGTCTGCGCCCTCCTGGGTCCAGGAGCCGGCTGCAGAAGGGGTCCTTGCCTCTCTGAGGCTCCCTCCAGCCACGGCCCACCCTCCCCTGACTTCTGCTTCAGAAGGGATTTTGAACCCTGCTGGGGAGAGCGCACCCGGGTGACAGGCGAGCCGTTTTACTTGAGATAGAGAGGAACGAACACTTCAACTCCCGCTTCTGCCTCCTCTGGGCTGAGTCATCTCTGGGACATTATTCTACTTCCTGAGCCTTACTCTTTTCATCTACAAAATGGGGATGACAATATGTACCTGATCCAGTGTGTATAAAGCCTCTAGCACACAGTACGCACTTACAGTGGCTTCTATTACCAGTCTTTCTCATTTTCTTTTTAAAGATTTTATTTTTTTCCTTTTTCTCCCCAAAGCCCCCCAGTACATAGTTGTATATTCTTCGTTGTGGGTCCTTCTAGTTGTGGCATGTGGGACGCTGCCTCAGCGTGGTTGATGAGCAGTGCCATGTCCGCGCCCAGGATTCGAACCAACGAAACACTGGGCCGCCTGCAGCGGAGCGCACAGACTTAACCACTCAGCCACGGGGCCAGCCCCTAGTCTTTCTCATTTTTGTGTCTTTTCCAAAGCCTTGCACGTGGTCGGGCCTAATAAATACCAAATTAGGAGTGCAGTGGGCATCTCGAGCTGACTTTCTGCTAAAAAAATGATGTTGTGGGTTCTGTGTGTGAGCTGTGGGGGTGGGCAACAGGGGCACCTCGGGCTCTCAGCTTTCGGAGACCCCCGCGGACACGTCTGTGGCTTTGGGGGCTCACTGAGAAGGGATGGAACAGGGCGATGACCCTCTGCCCTCTCCGCCGTCCATCCCAGGGTGGGAACTCAGCTGGCCGTAGAGTCCAAGTTGGTCAGTCCAAACAGGGAGCGGTTCGGGCTGCCCAGTGTTCTTCATCCAGCCCAACAAAGCGAGAGTCGGGGTGGAACGGGGAGGAGTGGACCGGGGCAATGATGAGGTGGCACCAGAAAGAGAAACACTCCATCTCCCACCTCTGGGACCCCCACCGAGCAGTCCCTGGGGCAGCCCATCTGGTCTCAGCGCTGGCCTGGCCGCATTACCGTGGGAGGAAATTCCAAGTCTGGCTGAGGTCCCCTCTCTCCTCCCCCGAGCTGCCAGGGGTCTGGGCCTTGAAGGCCCTAGAAGCCCCTAGAGCCCCACCCACAGCTCCGGGTTCTGCAACTCCCCTCCTGTCACCTCTGGCTGAAGACTGGAGACCTGCAGCTGCGAACACTGGCTGGGGTGACCAGCGCCCACTGATCACGTCTGCTCTCTCCTCCCAGCTCTGCTCTGAAGAAGGGAGTCAGAGGAACCTGGGGGCTGGGCCGGGGGAGACTAACCAAAAGCAAAGAGGGGATCCAGGAAGGGACCCAAGCCTCACTGAAGGGTGGGCTGTATGCTCTGAGGTTGGAGCCCTGACTCCACTCAAGTTCACGTCTCTTCCTTTGGGGTGGGATCAAAGTTTGAAAACCTCTGTTCTCTCTCAGCTCGTGCCCACACCCACACCCACCCTGCATTTAACAAGAGAGAAACCCAGACCCAGAGAGGTGCAGAGAACTCCAGCAACACCCAGGACCTAGGGCCAGTGCAGGGCTCCCACCTTCACGACACCATGTCCCACCGCAGGTGGTGACCTTCTGGGGTGACAGGTGTGCGCCCCATTGGCTCTTGCGCCATGCTTGCTGAAGACTGGCCACTTTGCCCGCTGCCTGTTTTCTTCCCCTCGACCTGAATCCCCTGCCCTGCCTGCCTCTCTTCCCCACTCCTCTCCTTCCACAGATTCTCGTAAGGGCCCCCGCTGTGCCAGGCCCTGTGATAGGTGCTGGCTGTGCTTTTTCCAGCGGGGGCGGGGATGTGAGGCTGGAAGGTGGTGACCTCACACACATGGGTGACATACAGCATTTCCAGTGTGCTGAGTCCAGCAGTAGAAGGACTGGGGAGCCAGACTGGGAAATGGGGGCCGGCTTCCTGGAGGAGGTGATGCCTGCCGTCAGTAAGGGCACCCAGAGCTCACCAGGAAGAGAGAAGGGCCGGACCCCAGGGTGGGAAGGTGGGAGGAAGCATAGTAGGGTGGATGGCAGTCAGACAGCATGGCACGGGCCTGGCCACTGTCACAGTCCAGATGGAGGCGAGGGGGCTGATGGTCACCAAGGAGGGTGCGGGGGGAGGAGAGTCTCCTCCTGAGCTTATCCTCACCCCTTCTCCAGGCTCCTCCTCCTTCTGGGTCTCTGTCAAGCTGGAAGCCTGGGAGTCATCCTGTCCCTCTCTCTCCGGCACCATCCCCACATCTAATCAGTTCCCAAGGCCCAGAGAATCTCCCTCCAAGATCTCCCTCAGCCCCTCCCCCTCTCTCCACTCGCTAGCTCTGTATCCTAGCCCAGGCCGCCCTCCTCTGGCCTGGACTACGGCAGTCACCTCCCGTCGTCTTCAGACTTGTCCCTCCAAATCTGCCCTCTACACCAGGGGCAGAGTGAACCACCTAGCGTGCAAACCACATCCTCCCAGTCCGTCCTCTAAACCCTCCCAAGGCTCCCTACTGCTCTCAGTGTGAAGTCCCGGTGCCTCAGCGTGACTTACAGGCTGCTCCACGATCCGGCCCTTGTTGACCTTTCCAGAGAAGTGTGAGTTTTAGGATCAAGACCCCAGAGAAAGGTGGGCCTCACTCACCCACAAACCCAGCACCGGCCCGTGTCCACAGGGTTCCAGATGGGAGAAGGCAAAAAGAAGCCCTACTTTTTGGACCTGGGGGCAAAGTAGGTCTGTGACTTTGAAAAGAGCCCGCAGCACTGTTATCAGAGCTTTAAGTTTATCCGCCGTGTCAAGCCAGGGCGTATCTTGGCTACAAAGGGCCTGGTGTTCTGCTCCCAGGCATCCAGGCTGCCCTCCTGAGTCATTTACGTAAGGACTTCCTCCACAAGGGTGCATGTTGCAAACTGGGAGCAACAATTAGCAAACTGAGGGCCTGTCTGTGGCTCTCTTGTGAAGGATAACCACTTGCTTACTGAAGTGAGGCCCTCAACAGCATTGATAGGAGCTCTCTGTACGGTGAGGCTGCATCCGGGTCGTCAGGCAAAGACCGAAAGCTCGGACCCCTGTGCGGGCGTCACGTCTGCGGTAAAGGAGCGAGGCCTCATCCTCACAGAGGACCAGTTCCCACAGCCGGTGGATGCATCACAGTAGGAGCCCACGTCCACAGTGACGTCTGCAGTCTTATTTGTCTCCTCGATGCAGGGCCCTGCTGTGGACCTGGCAGGCAGAGGGCAGTCTGCAGCACCCAGAGTCCCTGAGGCCAGCTCTGCCCCTGGCGCAGTCAAGCCACCCAGTGTCTGCGGTCTATTAACTAGTCCCCAGGAGCCGTGAGGAGCATGGGAAAGATGCTCTGGGAGCATCCATGGAGGAGGACTCCTCCCTCTGGAGTTCACAGACAAATGGCGAGTGTAGCAATGTCTTAAATAATCCGAGAAGGGAGGGCAAGAGAAAGAGAACGGAAAAACATTTATTGGTGCCCCACTTATATTTGGGGTGACCAACTAACTTATAATCTAAATTAAGGAAGGGCACGATGAATAATTATGCTGGGTCACAGGTGTAATGGGGCTGTCCCAGGCGAGCTGGGGTGTGTGGACTCCCTCTGACTTATACATAGGATCTCAAAAAATTCCTGAGAGAGTCTATAATCGGACCTGACTAACTCCTTGTGATGGACAGTGGCTCTGAGGAAGTTACTTGCTCAAAATCACAAAGCTAGAGCTGGCACTTGACCTTAGAGCCGTCTGATTGCAGCTCTGCTCATCTTCCTTTCTCTCGGCCTCAAATCTGCCTGTGCAGAGAAGAGGTTGATTGGTGGTGGGGGCCCTGGGCAGGGAGGTCAGGGGCTTCATGGAAATGGTGGGCTGGAAGGCTCAGGAAGGTTTTTCTAGGGAGCTCGAATGCACAGCGAGCCTGGGGCCCAATTCCAGGTCCGGGCTCCTCAGAGCCACAGGCAGTCTTGAGGCTCCGGCCTTCCCAAGCTATTGGGATCAAGTTGGCAGACCCACGTCCCCCTGATCCGGCTGTGCTCCCAGAGCCCACAGGAGGTGCCGGGGTGCACGCCTATGTAACTCTGCACCGTGGTCACCACACGGGAGAGTTAGGCCAACACAAGCCACACGGGGCAGCCTGCTTGAAACGTGCACATATGAGGGTGTCCATGACTTCATAGATGTAAGCAGCCCGAAACAAGAATACACATATGTCAATGTGCACTCACGCATACACACGCATGTCCCAGTCCCCCTTACCCCAGCCTCACGGACAGTGTGTGCACACAGGCTTTTGGCTGAGACTTTCAACAGTTACTGTGCGCCTCACCCCCGTGACACCCCTGCCTCTCCCCTGGGAACCCCTTCCCCTCACTAAGGGTGGCAGCCTTGGGCCCCAGCCTTTATGCAAATGCCAAACTACAGCTCGCTCCATCTTTTCTCTCCTCTCTAATTGACTGTTTTCCCTCCTCGCTGAGACTGCGGGAGCCCTGGTCGGCATTCAGGAGAGATCTCCCCCCACTGCCCGGCCTCTCCAACCCCAGCTCCCGGCCCTTTTAATCTAGTTACTTTTCCATCAACACACTGGGAGAATGACACAAAGGGGCATAATCGTATCTGTGGCTGTTGCTGTTCAATTAACCACATAACCTTTAGGATCACTCTCTCTGTCTCTCTCTCCCCCTCTCTGCACCCCATCCCGCTTTGCAAGCCAGCTGCCCCACTGAGCCTGACTCTGGTCAGGGGCCCTCAAACACCCCCCACCCAAAATCTGGGCTCTGGGCACCTGGGGAGATGCCCCAGCTCTTAGGGGAGACAAGCCACCCACCCCAAAACCCCACTGCACTTCCCCCTGGCCCCCGCCTGCCTTTGACCCTGCGAGCCCCGGCGGCCACCTCTGGGCGCTCCAGGCCGGGGGCGAGGGGTGCTTCTGCAGGGGGCACCCTGCGAAACTCCGCTTTCTGGCCCTTGTCTGGGGCCAGCAGCTGTCATTTGCCGGGCGTTCCGCTTTCTCCACTGTACCATGCTAATTTTTCGAGGGACAATTTTTCGACAATGAGTCCTCCAGCCCGAACAGAAACCCTTTATGGGGCCGGCCCCAGGGAGGCCGCGGCGCTGCCAAGGCAGACAAAGGCGCATTGCAGCCGCCGCGCAGGCCCGCGCCTTTCAGGCCGCGCTCGCCGGGCGCCGCCTCCAGCCCCGCCGAGGGAACACCTGGTCCGCCGCCTCCTGGCGCCTAATCAAGATATCAATCACCGCGCCGGGCAGGGGGGCGCGCGCGGAAGGCTCCAGAAGCGGCATGTGCAGGTAGCCGGCCAGGCGGCCAGGGCTGTTTGGCAGGGAGAGCGGGGGTCTGGGGAAAAAAATCAAGCCCCAAAGCTGAAGCACTTAATTAGGCTGATATCATCCCGCACAAATGTTCCTCCGAGAGGAAGGCTTCTGGGCACCAAAATTATATTGTGATTAAAAGTGAAAACGAAGGAGAAATTATTCCGCCCTCTGAAGAGCCTGGAGGGGCGGGGGAGGCGGCGGGAGGCTCTGGGGCCGGGGGTGAGCCCAGGGTGGCTGTGACTCCGCCGAGCTCCCCACCCCCAGCTCACCCCCAGTGGGGCGGAGGGGCTCAATAGTCCACTGTCCCCTTTCCCTCTCAGCCTTTGAATCCCATACAGATTTAAAAAGGTGACAGTGAATGTTCGGATCCCTTCATACAGGCGGTTTCTTTGATCCTCGCTCCAAGCCTGAAAGGAAATACATGCTATCATCACCCCATTTTGTAGATGAGGAAAACGAGCTCAGAGAAGTGGCATCGTGCCCAAAGTCCCACAGCGGGTCAGTGGAGAGCGAGGAGTGGCATGGAGCCGGTCTTTCCAGAGGTCCGGGCTCCTGGAAAGCGCAGTCGGTGGACGTCACCCTCTCTCCTCTGACTGTCTGGCTCTGGACCGGGGCGAGCCTCCGGCTCGGGAGAGGAGGACCCGGGGGAGGGCCTCGTGCAGGCCACGCCTCCTCAGCTGCTGGCTCCGCCCAGCGCCGGCGCAGGTGCGGCGCGCAGGCAAGCCGCAGACCCGCGACTTCCACGGGAGGCACGCCGCGGTGTCCGAGGACACACCTCGGCAGGCCTGGTTCGGCCACTTTGTCGCTGTGTGACCTCGAGCGAGCAGCTTAACCTCCTATGCCTGTGTGTCCTTACTGTAACATGGGACAACGGTAGTCCCTCCCGCCTGCTGGTGCTCTCTGAGGATGGAACGAGCAACTCCTGCACGTCAGGCTCAGCCCAGGGCTGCTGTGGGTGTGCTCAGAAAACTCCTTGTGCCAACCAGCTCCAGAGTGGTTGATGCCCATGCTGTCCTGTTTAAATATTTTGAAGATTACCCCGATCATGTATGTAATAAAGTATTTTAGTGTTGACAAAGACATATATAAAAATATAACCCAAGTCACTTGTAGAGGGCTATTTATTATCGATCCATTGAAGCATTGATTTCTGTGCATATTCCCTCATGGGCTTGGTTATTATTATGCCAAAGTCGCTCCACCCACATACACAAGTCCCTTTCATGGGCCTAGGCAAACCAGGTGCGCATAGAGGTCTCTCCTTGAGGAGCCTGTGGTCTCAGCGGGGGATTGAGCATGCGTACCTTCTCTAACCAAGAGCGGATGGGTGACTACCGGGGAGAAGAGCTCTGGGGTTGAAGGAGGGGAGTCAGGTGGCTTTTATGAGGAGGGGGCAGCTGAGCTCCACTTTGAGGATGGACAGGACGCGGACACGGGTGGGGGGCTCCTGGCAGCTTTTGAGCAGGCAGTGGAGATGGTCAGATCTGCATTCCAGGCAGCGTTGTTTGTTGGTGACATGAAACGTAGAGGCAGAAGCTGGCAGCAGGGGCTACTTCCAGAACTCGTGGTCATCATACAGAGGGTGTGTGCTGAGCTGTGGCGGTGCTGTGCTGGAGCAAGAGCATGGGCTTTGGGACAACCCTGCATTCTCACTTGATTCCCTAATTAACTGGCTGGTAGGACTCAGACAAGTTACGGAGCTTCTCAGAGTCCTAGGTGCCGTAGCTATAAAACGGGGACGACAAACCTGTTTCATCCAGTTGTCATGACTATTCCGTGAGTACCCAAACTCCGCACCAAGAGCAGGGCACACAGTAGGTACTTTGTCATGCAGTAAGTGCTCAGTAAAGCCCTCTTATTGCTCCCAGCCTGGTGGAAATAGGGACCAAAGAACAGAAGTTGAAAGCAAGAGACACCTTGGGGTTGAATCAGCAGATTGATTGCAGCAAAGAAAAATGCCACCTCTGGTGATCGAGACCACAGGATGGGGAGGAAGGGAGTAGCATTCCCTGACATAAGGACACTCTGGAACAAACAGGTTTGCATAGTGGGTTAGTTGACTGTGACAAACTACTCCAACACATACTGGCTTAAAGCAACAGTCAACGTTTAATATCGCTCACAGTTTCTGTGGGTTAGAAATGTGGAAGCAGCTTAGCTGTGTGGTCCTGGCTTGGGGTCTCCCATGAGGTTAAATCAAGATGGCGGCTGGGGCTGCAGTCACCTGAAAGCTTGAGTCTGGAAGATTGGCCCCAACGCGGCTCACTCACACAGTTGACAAGGCAGTGCTGGCTGTTGGTAGGAGGGCTCAGCTCCTCCCACATGGGCCTCTCCCCAGGGCTGCTTGAGTACCCTCACAACATGGCAGCTGGCTTGTCTCAGAAGGAGACACAGCCTCCACCCTACTCTGTTGGTATTGCAGCTCTGATCCGGTGTGAGAGGAGACCACACAGAGCAGGAATTCAGGAGGCTAGGATCTTGGAGGCCATCTCAGGCCGCCCACCATGGACGGCCATTTAACAGGGTCAGTTTTTGACATATAGACTTTGAGGTGCTGGTGGGAGACCCAGACAGGGAAGATCAGCAGGCCATTAGCGATGCCTAAAAGCAACAATATCATTATGACTATCTTTTTTTTTTGTTTGAGGAAGATTAGCCCTGACCTAACTACTGCCAGTCCTCCTCTTTTTTGCTGAGGTAGCCTAGCCCTGAGCTAACCATCCATGCCTATCTTCCTCTACTGTATATGTGGGACGCCTACCACATCATGGTGTGCCAAGTGGTGCCATGTCTGCACCCGGGATTCAAACCAGCGAACCCCAGGCCGCTGGGACATGTGCACTTAACCGCTGCGCCACCAGGCAGTCCCCTCATTATGACTCTTAAAACTACACTGTTAGTGCTGCTGCTGCTCCAACACTGCTCCCTCTTTTCAGCGCCTCGGATGTGCTGGGGACCATGCTGAGTACTTTGCATGCACCCTCTCATTTCATCCTCATGGCAACCTGGTGAGGGGAGTTTAGTGTCCCACTTGCTCAATAAGGAAACTGAGGCTCAGCTGTGCCCTTCCGGCTCAAGGTCATACAATGAGAAGGGCAGAGCTGGGATCCGAACATGCAGCTGTCTCTTTTCTTCACCACCTTCAAATCACTTCAGGCCAGGCTGGACCAAGCCTTCGGCAGCCCTCCAGCGTGCTCAGCTTCTCCAACAGCTTGGACGTCACCTCGGGGGGTCAGGGCCCCGCAGCTGGCGTTCTGTTCTCAAAGGCAAATACACAGAGAGAGGGGTTATGACTACTGGGCCTGAGCAGAGGCCAGGGTGGGGGGCCCAAGGCCCCACCATGAGGACTTGAACTGGTGCCTGCAGACCTCCACAGCTGGACTGTCATTTCTGCTTCAGGAGTGTTCCCAGGTGCCAGGCCTCCTGAAGGGTACAAGAGGACACTGTGCCTTCCCACCTGAGACCTTTCTCCAAAGCTGACAAATTCAGGAGGGCGCTCGGGGCGTGTTTCTCTGCACACCCCAGCCAGGTCATCTGTCCCCGGCTCCATGCCTGAACCCTGCAGCAGAAGGCTGCTCCGTCCCGGCCTGGGCAGGAGGCTTCTGCATCTCTCTGCTGAGCAAGCAGTTAGCCGATGGAGGCGCCTGGGTGCAGCCAGTGGGAGAGTGTGGATTCTGCAACTCAGTTCAGCTGTGAGCCTCATTTAACGAGGTCGAGGCTGATACCAGCCTCCTAAGAAGTCAGCGCAAGCAGGAGTTTGGCCAGCTGTGGATGAAAGTGTATGCTGGTGTCAGGAAGGGTCAAAACCGGGGCAGCTTGGGAAACCTAGGCAGGAGGAGTCATGGTCTTTCTCTTCAAGCCAGGCTATAACTGTCCCTGATGCTCACTTTCAAATTCCTGTGAGAAAGAATCTGATTGGTCCAGCTTGGGTCAGATGCATTCTGCGAGACCAATCAGCTGTGGCCAGAAGGACACTTAATGCAGCCCTGGGGTGCCTCTGTGTATGCGCCAGTGTGTGCCTGTGTGCACGCATGCGTGTGTGCACTCCTCTGTGTGTGTGTGTGTATGTGTGCGCGTGTGTGTGTGTGGTGTGAATTCCCAAAGAAGTCACCATGAGCTAGGCTGCCGTCCCAAAAAGTGTCAACTGGAGCAGGGGTAGCACATTGTGTCTGCAGAGGGCCAGATTGTGAATATTTTAGTCTTTATGGGCCATACGATCTCTGTCGCGACGACTCAGCTCTGCTGTTGCGACGCCAAAGCAGCCATCGGCAATAGACACGGACCAAAAAGAGTGAGGAAGACTGCGTCCCAATAAAATGCTTTCCCAAACAGGCGGCAGGCCAGATCTGGCCGTCGAGCCGTCGTTTGTCAATCCCTGACTTGAGTGCTAAGATCACTCCATGTTTGTTTTTAGTTTTCATTTCCTGTCTGTGGTGGACATGGAGATGCACCCCAGGTTCCCTGTGAGGAAGGCTTGTTGCCTGGCTGCAGGGGGTGTGGCCAGCAGACAGGCCCAGCGGTTGGCTTCCTAGGCACCTCTGCTGCCCAGAGCCACCTCATCCGAGGTCATGCCCTTGCTGGGACAGCCAGCAACAGGGGGCAGTGCTGTAGAGAGAGGCTCGGGTACTTGGGCCCAGAGCTCCCTACGGGTTGGCCCAAGACGGGCCCACATCACAATTCAATGTCCACCTCTGTCCAATCCTGCTTTTACTATCATATGTGCATTCCTTGGAGCAAAATGGAAAAAAACCCAAACTTGTAATGTCACATGGGTATGGTACAAAGAATAGCTGCTCTGAGGGAGGAGGAAGAGATCTCCGAAGGCTGAAGCAGTCCCAGATGGCTTCCTAGAAGAGGTGGCATTGGAGCTGACTTTAAAGGATTCTTTTTTGGGGTTTTTGTTTTTGGTGATGAAGATTGGCCCTGAGCTAACATCTGTTGCCAATCCTCCTCTTTTAGCTTGAGGAAGATTGTCCCTGAGCTAACATCTGTGCCGATCTTCCTCTATTTTGTATGTGGGACGCCACCATAGTATGGCTTGATGGGCAGTGCATAGCTCCACGCCTGGGATCTGAACCTGAGAACCCCAGGCCACCGAAGCAGAGCACACAAACTTAACCACTAGGCCGGCCCCCAAAGTATCCTTTCACAAGTTAATTTGCTAACTGCTGCGGCGTGCAGGTGCTGAGCTGGGTGCCGGGTGGGCAGGCCCTGGGTGGGCGGTGTGTCACGTTCAGTGACCGCATGTGGGCAGAGGCACTGCTGTGGGGACGAGGGCTCGCCTGAAGGAAGGGGATGTTCTGAGAGGGAGACAGGTGAGTGCTCATGGGGAAGGGAGGGGCTCGTCCCAGCACTAAGCCCTGGGTGCCCTGTGCTGGGAGGCGCCTGGTGGCCTTTTGGCTTACCTGGGAGTTCAGCACATTGCCACAACAGGTAAGGTCTTCATGGCTAAGAACCCCTCTACCCTTGAGTCTCCAGTTCTGAGTGCATTTCTTTCTTTTTATTTTGTTAAAGATTGGCACCTGAGCTAACAACTGTTGCCAATCTATTTTTTTTCTGCTTTTTCTCCCCAAATCCCCCCAGTGCATAGTTGTATATTTTAGTTGTGGGTCCTTCTAGTTGTGGCATGTGGGACGCCGCCTCAGTGTGGCCTGACGAGCGGCGCAATGTCTGTGCCCAGGATCTGAACCAGCAAAACCCTGGGCTACTGAAGCGGAGCATGCAAACTTAACCACTCGGCCATGGGGTGGCCCCCTCTTTTATTTTTAAGAATGGATGAAACACTTTTTTGTGTGTGTGTGAGGAAGATTGGCCCTGAGCTAATGCCTGTTGCCGATCTTCCTCTTTATTTATTTTCTTCTCCCCAAAGCCCCAGTACATAGTTGTATATTCTGGTTGTAGGTCATTCTGGCTCTGCTATGTGGGACACCGCCTCAGCATGGCCTGAGGAGTGGTGCGTAGGTCCGTGCCCAGGATCTGAACTGGCGAACCCTGGGCCACCGAAGCAGAGAGCATAATCTTAACCACTCGGCCAAGGGGCTGGCCCCCTGAGTGCATTTCTGTGTGTCTGGTTTTGTGATGTCACTGGGATGGGTTTGGGAAAAAAAGAGAGAAAAACAAGCTCCCATACCCCTCCCCATCCATCATTCTTTGTCATTCAGTCACAAACTCACTTCCGCTGAGCCCTGAGTGGTGGCCTGCCAGGGGACCCAGCTGTGGCCACTGCTCTCAAAGAGGTCACGGTCTAGTGAGGGACATACCTGCATACTTCCCCAGAGAGGTGTCATGGGAGCCCTGGCGGAGACCCAAACCAAGTGCCTGGGAAGGAGAGCCTGGAGGAAGGCTCCAGGGGGCGGGCGTGATGTGGAAGGAGGAGTGGCCTCCAGTAGGGGCATTTTAGAGAGAAAATAGCCACATGTGCGCTCTGTCAAGGAATGGAGGGCGCACCTTGGCAGGAGCCGGGTGAGGGCTCCTGGAAGGGTGGCAGGAGGAGAGGCTGGGAGAGAAGGTGGGTGTCAGGTCTTGATGAGCCTGGCCGCCGTGCGAAGGCACCTCCCTGTGTGCCTTAACAGAGCCTGGAGCACCCTGAGTGTCATAGGGCAGTGGGGTCATAGCCAGGGTCACTGGGGAGCCACAGGGAGGCGGTGAATGTATTGTCATGCCCATTTTATTAACAAGGAAAGTGAAGTCCAGAGGGGAGGCAGAAGTTGTGCAGGTGGCACAGGCAGTCAGTGGCCAGGCCAGCTGTGGTGGCTTCACTCCCTCAGCTCCAAGGGTACTGGTGTTCTGAGCCCTGTGGCCCTTCTGAGCAGCACCCTCAGTCACAGGGACAGGGACATTCGGCCCTTGCCCTGAATCCTCTGGGTTCAGGCCCACCCCAGGGATTGAGACATCTGCTCCCAAGATGGCCATACCCCTTGTTTCTCCATTGTCCCATCACATGCCAGCTGTGATTGCACAGCCTCTGTGGGGGAAAGGGGAGCACTGGGCAATAATCATTCAACAGAGGGTCACAGTGCAGGTGTGTGACAGGTGATGGATGCTGTGGTGAGCAAGCACAGACACATGGGCCAAAAAGCCTTACGCCTGGGAGAACCCTTAACCCTGATATTCCCTTTCTTGAAAATTACCCTAAGCTAAGAGTTATAGCCGCACGGTGATGTCAGGAAGACCCGGCACGTACTGGGGCTGCCAGCAAAGCAGGGGCATCCCCTCTAAATGAGCAAAACATACATTTAAAAATCAATTTAATACTTCAAACAAAGCACAATGCATCAGGGGAAAACCAGAACTTTGCCAGATGTCCTGATACTTGTATCTGATAGTGTGTCTTGTGAGGAGGGCAGCAAATGCTTCCGGTGCTCAGAGGCCTCTGAAGTCTTAATCTGCTCTGAGGAGGATCATGAACATATGGCTACAGGAGTGGTTGGAGAGGCTGGTGTAAAATAAAAAAAAAATTAGAAGTAACCTCAGTGCCCAACAATGGGGGATCGGTTACCTGAATCAGGGGATGTGGCATGGCTGTGCTCTGGGTGTTGTTAGAAAACATGAGGCATGTTTACGGATCGGGCACACAGTATCCAGAGAGCTATGTCAGCATAGCAGCTATCAAAACAGCACTCGATAGGACCCACTTGGTTTGTTTTTTTCTCTTTAAAGCATAGAGGCATAGCAAAGCCTGAAAGAAAGGATTCTAGAATGTAAGAAGTACACATCTGTAGCTAGTGGAATTGCAGGGAATGTTCTTTGATTATTTCATTTTTGCTTCTATGTGTTTTCCAAATTTTCCATAATGAATATATATCACTTTGGTAATCAATTAAAAACTTCGATGGTTCATGTAAAGCATCAGGCCAGCCTTTGCTGGGCTCTGCAGGGCTGCTGCTGGGAGTGGGCCGAGTGGCTCACATGGGCCCTGGCCTCCGGGAGCTCCCAGCCTGGTGGAATGGGGCCAGGCAGAGGCCTCTAGCCCTGGAAATAGAACTGCCCAGAACCCTTTCTTTGAGCGGCCCCCAGGGATGACAGCTCCTGTGAAGGGGCAGGGTTCCGGGGTCTGAGGCGCCCGCACAGGGAGTGTGAAGGAAGCAACACAAATCAGAAACTGCCCAAGTTGGTTGTGAAGACAAACACACAGAGCGGCAGCCCCAGCTGGCAGGTTTCGACACCTGCTTCCTGCTTGTTTACCTGCCCAGGGGAGCTCTGGGCTCCAGGCCAGGCCCACCCACAGCTGGGTCCACCCACGCGCAGCCCTGACGGAGGGGGCCCAGGAGGCTGCTGGGGAGCCGTCTGATGCCCAGCTGACATCTGGAGGACAGGAGTGCAGTGTGAAGAGGTGAAGGCAGGGAAACAAGTGGCCCGCCCGGGGCCTCGAGGCTGGGCTAGCAAAGCTGAGAATATCAGTCGCCCATTCTCCCCTGGTCACCAGCCCTGATTTGTCCTTGGAGCTTCAAATAGTGTCTTTGAGAAGTGATGCTGACATCACCATAGTTAGCGTTTGCTGAGAGCCAGACTCCGTGCTGGGGGACCAGGGTGGGGAGAGTGATAATTTGCAGACCAGTATATGAAAGAGCATCTCACCTCAACACGGCATTTACGGAAGGCCCAGGGAGTCAGAGCGGGTGGTGGGAGCCCAGGCCCCTGGGCATCAGGCCAGGCTTCCCAATGGGACGTTGAGACCTTGCAGGACTCGTGAAAACCTCGAAGCTGCCATGACCTGCAAGAATGCAACAATGGTGGAATTGCAGGTACTGTCTGGTGGGTAAGGATGACGTTTGGGAGGTAGTGGGGCTGGGGTAGACTTTCCAGAATGCTGCCTATGTTTAGGGCTTCCTGCCCTGCTCCGGGGCTGTGGCCTGGCCTCAGCGCCCTGGCCCATCCATAGCTCCCTGGGCCTCCCGGCGTGAAGAAGAGGCCCTGGCTGGCCTGCCCATGTGTGTCTGTCGGGTAAGGGTCAGCAGCCCCAAACCGACTCCTCCTCCTGTCTGCCCTGGCTTCAATCTGAAGACCCTGGTGCAAGAAGATAGCAGATAGCAGAAGAAAGGGGCTAAATTTTAATTCTAGTCAAAAGAATATTTACTGGATATCTGCTCTATGCCCAGTGTTGTTGCAGGCAGTCGGTAGAGTTCAGGGGAGTAATTTAATCAGAGAAACTCTTGGGGAATAACATAAGGTGTGTACAATCTAGGGGGAGATTATGTGTGCATCGGGGTCAATATCTGATACCTGTTGTGATGGGCATGGAGGGCTTCCTGAAAGAGGTGGGCTTGAAGAGTGGGATGACTGGGAAAGGCAGGCGGAGGCTTGGCAAGGCAGGCAGGTTGGTGGACTCTGTCTGTGAGGCCAGGAGGTGAAAGTCTTCTGTTCCCTCTCCGGTCAGGATGCTGTGCTCAGCCAGAAAAGCCCCCTGAGGTGCCTCTCTTCCAGCGTACTCCATCCAGCCCCCCAGGAGCGTCAGGACCATCTCTTCTCTTATGCTTCCTTTGGTGTAGGTGGATATTCCACAGCTGGCACCTTATTTGATTTCCAGCTTTTAAAGTGTTGTCTCAGTTTCCTTACCTGTAAAATGGGGCCAATAATATTTACCTCAGTTCTCAGGAGGGCCAAACAGGGGTTGGCAGCAGTTTGTCACCTGCTGAGTGCCCTGGGGACCCTTTGTGCCTGAGTCGGTGTGGGGCACGACTCTGGGTCAGAGCCTGGAAGGGGTGGCAGGGGTCCAGGTACCTGGTGTTTGGGAAGGATGCAGTGGATATTAGCCCGACAGGCAGTCCCAGGGCTGGTTTGGAGGCCAACTGGAGAGAGACTAGAGCCGGAGGCTGATGGTCTTGGTCTGGGGTCTTGGTCTTGAGATGCTGGGCTACTGTGGGAGCTCGTGGAGACAGGACCTGGCCTGGACCCTGGCAAACCCTCCTCCAGACAGAGAAACTGGGTGGACGTATTGCTGAGAGCTGGGAGCCCCCTGAGTAACCGGGGTGGTGGGGGGCAGGCTGTGGTCCTGCAGGCACATGAGGCAGAGGGAGTGCAGAGCCGCCCTGCCTTGGCACTTGATGCCAATGTGGTGTCACCAAGGCTGGGTGGGAGAGCTATGAGATGCTGCATCAGCAAATGGGAGCTGCCATCTCTTAAAGTCGGCCCTGTGCTGGAATGTGTGGAGTGTCTGGGACCAGCAGGGAAGTTACTCCAGGCTTGGGGAGAGGGTCTTTGGACTGTGCGGGGGCCAAGCCAGCGGCCCTCAGGGGAGTGAGCTGAGTTGAGCTGCAGGGGTGCCTGCTAGGACCTGACACAGCTGAGGGCCCTCCCTGTGTAGGGAAATGCTGGTCCCCAGTGAGGGGGCCTGGACACTCAGGCACAGGTGTTCGGGTGCCACAGCAGCATGAAGGGGACAACACTGCCATCGCATCCGTGGGGACACCTTAATTCCATCAGCTCGCCTGATTTTGGTATCACATGAGGGTAGCTGGGCTATTGCCCCGCTATATAAATTTTTAATTTTCAAAATAACTACCCCATTCCCTTCTTCTCCCCACTCGTGAGTGGCTGCCTCTTCAGGCCCCTCAAGTCTGAGGAGCGAGGGGAGGAGCACCTCACTCCTTACTCCCTGACCGCCGAGTGGGCGAGCCGTCTTGGAAGTGGACAGGGACCATTGTGGACGTGGCGCCTCCAGCCCTCGTGGCGCCTTTGGAAGACTGAGTCCCTCTGACGTCTTGACTGGAGCCTCGCAAGAGGCCCTGAGCCAGAATGGCCACCTTGGCCGCTCCTGAATTGCTGTCCCTTGGAAGCTGTGTGAGATAATAAATGCTTATTGTTGTTTTAGCTACCGAGTTTTGTGGGAATTTGTTATGCAACGACAGAGAAAATGTTCGAAGAGCACAGTGGCCGAGTGAACAGAGAGGGAGCACAGCCCAGGTGAGGCCAGCGAGGTGGCCAGGCCATGGCAAGGCGGGCCCACAAGGGGAGGAGGGTGGGCTGAAACCCAAAGGCCCGGGAGCCCTGCGGAGGTGTAAGCAGAGGCGTGGCCCCGTGCGATTTCACCAAGGGAGCTCTGGCCACGGTGTAGGTTGGATTGGGGAGGGGGGGCACAAGAGGGCAGGGAGAGGGAGCAGTCAAGATGGTCCTGCAGCATCCAGGTGGGAGACCTGGAGGCCTGCCTGGGGCGTGGCAGTGCAGGTGGAGAAAAGAGGATCAGAGAGAAATTTAGGGGTGAAAGTGACAGAGCGTGGTGCCCTGGACCTGGAGAGTAGGAAGGAAGAGGAGTCAATGCTCCCCGTTCCAGCTTTGAGTGGAGTGGCTGGGGACACCACTGAGCAGGACTGGGAGCTGAGAGGGGAGGCAGGTTTGAGGGGATGATGACAAGTTCAGGCGTCTGAGGGAAGGCCACTGAGGGCCATCCACGGAGCAGGTGCAGGTCTGGAGCTGAGGAGCAAGGCCAAAGCTGGCTTAGGGCCTTGAGGTGCTCAGCATCAAGGGTCAGCATGTGCTGCACACGGGCACAGGTGAAAGAAGAGGGGGAGGCTGAGGAGCTGGGTGCTGAGGAGCCTAGGGAAAGCCTGGGCACACGGAGGCCTCATGGAACTAGGGGCATGGGGTCCCCCAGGGACAGGGGTGTGGTGGGGGCCGGGGAGCCTGTTAGAAGCTGCTGAGGGGGCAAGTAAATGGGGATTACGAAGTGCCCACCAGTCCCGGCAACCAGACAGTCACAGAGGCCCTTGGCCAGAGTCATTTTGGTGGAGTGGGGAGAAATTAGACCAAGTGGTTTGAGAAGTGAGTGGAAGGGGAAGAAGCGGATATATGGGGTGTGGCTGCTGTGTCAAGAAAGTGGCTCTGAAGGATTGAGAATGACACAGCAGGAGGCCTCTGTTGCTCACTGCACGGGCCTGTCCACAGGGCTGCCAAAGCTCCTTTCACAACAACCTGGGCACTTGCCCGTGGTAATCTTTGAGTGGGTCCTGAAAGGTGGGCAAGGTCTGCGTTGGACAGCGGACTTCTCAAGGGCCATTGTGGGTCTTACCTCCTCTGAGTCCCTGGCACCCACCCCCCCAGGCCTGGACCAGAGCAGGTCTGTGGAAACAATTAGTCAATGAGCGAATGCATGCATGGGTCATTATAGGTAGAGAAAGGGGGCGATCTGCAGGCTGGCACTTACAGACAACTGAGCAGGCGGCCACCACATCCCTGTGAACGTGGCTGTGCCCAGTTAATGCTAAAGCTTCCTCCTCGTGTCACGACGTGGGCAGAAATTCAGAAGGTCACGTGGGAGGCCACGTTCTCTTAATCTGAGAGTCAGTTACACTGCTTACTTGAATGATTTCAGATGCGGCTCACCAATAATTAGATGAGTGAGGACATGAGGGCGCAGTGACTTGCCATGAGGTTAGAGACCATCTGGGACCACGGTCCAGGGAGGCTGAACTTGATGGGGCTCTGACAAGTTGTGGCCTTCTTAAAGCCCAGGCCTGACAGCAGATGACAGGCCACTCTGGGGCCCTGTTCAAGAGGAAATTCCTCAACCCCACACAGCAATAGCAGGAGGTGTGAAAACAGCCCACAGGGTCTGCCATGAGGACTTCCACTTGGCCAACACAGAGAAGACAGCCAGAGGTGCTAGGACAGGCAGGGTGTGTGCAGAGAACTTTATGGCCGCTCTGCACTCCATCCCTTCTGGTCGGCTCGACCGCTCCACTTTGGCCATGAGGACACTGTGGTTTGGCTGTCGGAGGCGGCATGGCCAGGGGCCAATCCAGCCTCTCTGACTCCGAGCCTGTGTTGCTTCCTCTGGGCAGACAGAGTTTGAACTGGATGACAGTGGGGAGGGTCTGAGGGTCTCAGTGCCAGGGAACTACATGGTTGGGCGAGGCCTGTAGGTGGAGAGGTCACCGGGCACATGCAGGGAGAGGTGAGGGAGGTTGGGCAGCTTGAGAGCATGAAGGTTCGACCTGGAGGAAGTGAGTGGTGGGGACCAGGGGAATGAGAGTGTGTGACAAGGAGCCAAGGAGGAATGGGGAAATGGTGGCAACCACTCAGCTGCTGGGAATGTGGGATGGGGGGACTGAAATAACCTGAGGGTTCATGCCCAAGGGCAGGTGGTGGGGTGCAACAATAGCAGAGTCTTCTGCGGGCAGGCAGGGTGGGGGTTCCTGAGGGCCACAGGCAGGCGGCTGGGCCAGGGAACTAGAATACCAAAACAATTCTGGAAAAGAGGAACAAAGGTGGAGAACTTTAATACCTGATTTCTTTAAAGCTACAGCAATCAAAGCAGAGTGGTATTGGCAAAGGGAGAGACACATAGATCAATGAACAGAAGAATGAGTCCAGAAAGTGGCCCACACATATATGGTCGGTTGATTTTCAACAAAGTTGCAAAAGCATTCAATGGCAAAAGGATAGTCTTTTTAACAAATGGTCTTGGAACAACAGACATATTCAAAAACATAGACTTCGATCCATACATCACACCATATACAAAAATTGACTCAAAATGCATTGTGGCTCTAAATGTACAATTTAAACTATAAAATTTCTAGGAGAAAATATTTGTGACCCAGCTTAGGCAAAAGGACAATTCATAGCAGAAAAAAATTGATATACTGGAGTCTATCAAAATTTAGAACTTGTGTTCTTTAAAATGAAAAGAGCATTTAAAAAATACATATAAATTCCTTCATTTAAAGCACATTGACTGTACATAAAGAAATAGAATAAAGAACATACATAAAGAACTTTAAAAAAAGTCAATGATAAGAAAACAACCCAATTAATTAAAAATGGAGAAAAGAAGGCATATAGGTGGCAAATAAGTACACGAAAAGATTGTCAGGATGTGCAGATTAAAACCACAAGAAGATCCCACTACAGACCTAGTGGGGGGCTATAACAAACAAACAGCTGACCATCCCAAGGACTGATGAAGATGTGCAAACACTGGATCTCCCATCGTCTACTGGTGGGAGCGCAGAAAGGTACAACCACTTGGAAAGCATTTTGGCAGTTTCTTAAAAAGTCAAACACAGCCATACCATATGATCCAGCTGTTTCACTTATAGATATTTACCCAAGTGAAATGGAAACTTACATCCACACAAAAACCTGTATGTGAATGTTTATAGCAGCTTTATTTGTAATAACAAAAACTGCAAACAACTTCGCTGTCCTTCAATAGGTGACCAGATAAGGGAGCTGTGCTACTCCATGCAGTGACACCCCTCTTGGCAATAAAAAAGAAGAAACGCTGGGGCTGGCGTGGTGGCGCAGTGGTTAAGTTTGCACGTTCAGCTTCGGCAACCCAGGGTTCACCAGTTTAGATCCCAGGTCAGGACCTACACATCGCTTGTCTAGCCGTGGGCACAGATATTAGCTCAGGGCCAGTCTTCCTCAGCAAAAAGAGGAGGATTGGTGGCAGATGTTAGCTCAGGGCTAATCTTCCTCAAAAAAAAAAAAAAAAGAACAAATGCTGATTCACAAAACAACATGGATGATGGATGAAACTTAAATGGATTTTGCTAAGTGAATGAAGCTGGAAACAAAAGATATCATATTGTATGATTCCATTTATGTGACATTTTTGCAAAACATAAAACTATTGGGACAGAAAGCAAATTGGTGATTGTAGGGTTGGGGAGAATGGGCTGAGTACCAAGGAGCAACTCAAAGGAAGTTTTGGGCTGATGGAACTGTCCTGCTTGGTACTGCAGATGGATATGCGACCCTACACATTTGTGGAAACCCACAGAACTGGACACCACAAAGAATGGGTTTACTGTATACGAAGTTTTAAAAATCAACCGGGATGTGGGGAGCCCAAAATCGAATGCAGACTTTGACCAATGAATCAAATTTTATCACAAAAGAGAGAAATAATCACATTGAAGGAGATGGGGGTAAACAGAGGTCTCTAAGTAACTGGAAGGTAGTATCTTGTTTGGCTCCTGTAAGGCTAGATAAAAAGGACTGTCCATAAAAACTGGACTCTGGTGGGCAGATGTTTTTCACAGGAGTACAGGTTACTATTCTGAAACTAGTGCACACATTTGCTAGACTTAAAAAAATAAGTAATCTATTGTAGACAATGGCAGGTTTGTCACTCTAAAGAAGGAACTTACAAATAATCAAGGAGGAATGCCAGAATGAGCCCTGTGGTGTTGGGCTGGAGTTGGAAGTATCAGTATGAATTCACGTGTGTACACACACACAAATAAATAAACATAAATACAGATGTGTGTACATACAGGGGTTAGTGTACACACACATATTTCATAGCTCTGTCCACTGAGAGGACCCAGAAGCAGGGACATCTCAGTAGCGATGAGTGTGTCCAGCGCACAAAGCTTGGCTTCTGAGTATCACTCTCCAGTAGAAGGAACCAGGTTCCTTGGAGAAGAGGTTGATTCCAGGGCTGGGGCAGGGAAAATATAATGCTAAAAAAAATAGGTGCAGGGCCAGCCCTGGTGGCCTAGTGGTTAAGTTCAGTGTGCTCTGCTTCAGCAGCAAAGGTTCGGTTCCTGGGTACAGACCTACAACACTCGTCTATCAGCAGCCATGTTGTGGCGGCAGCTCACATGTGAAAAGAGGAAGATTGGCAACAGATGTTAGCTCAGCAACCTTCCTCAGCAAAAAAAAAAAAAAAAAAAAGGGTGCATATTAAAAGGACGCAGGACAGGGGCTGGCCCCGTGGCCGAGTGGTTAAGTTTGCACACTCCGCTGCAGGCGGCCCAGTGTTTCGTTGGTTCGAATCCTGGACACGGACATGGCACCGCTCATCAAACCACGCTGAGGCAGCATCCCACATGCCACAACTAGAAGGACCCACAATGAAGAATATACAACTATGTACTGGGGGGCTTTGGGGAGAAAAAAGGAAAAAAAAAAAAACTTTAAAAAAAAAAAAAAAGGACGCAGGACATAGGAGAGGACTTCCAGTTCCAAGAAGATGAAGTAGATGTACTTTCTGATTCTTCCCACTAAGTTCAACTAAAACTCATGGATTATATATAAAGCAAACATATGAAAACTCTTTGTTCTTATGTCATGGTGGTAAGTGCCCCAGGTTTTATTTTTGCCTAATGTATCCCAGACTTAGAGCTAAAGAAGCTGTCAACTCAGGAACACTGATAGACACAGACAAAAAAAAAAAAAGGAAAAAGCTCCAGCAAAAGCCTGCTCTCTCTAGCCAAAGGACCAGGAAAGGGACAGCCTGGCAAGCCAGAAAACTTTTTTACAGTAACCACCCTATTAGCCAAACATCACGGGAAAAACTGTGGCCCCATCCCCGCCCCTGTTAGCAAAGGCCAAGCGGCCTCAGACCACTGCTCTTGTGAGGCTATAACAAGAGGCCCAGCACCCTCTCTGGAGCAGTGTTAGAGAAAGCCAGGTAGAGAGCCAGGACATCCACCCACACCTGGCAGTCCTGAGATGCCCTTCTTTCCTGCACCCCTTTCCCCCGTGCACTGGGGGGATGTCAGAGAGGCCTAGAGGAGAGCTGGGACTTTCATCACCACCTCTCGATAATGAAGCCACCCTCCCACCTCTACCCTAGGGTCAGTGGAGAGCACATGGGAGCCAGAACTCCCACTGCTGTCCAGCAGCAAAGAGGGGCCCCCTCTGGTATCGTCGGAGGCTCAGTGGGGAACCTGGACTTCTACCTCAGCCTGGCAGTGCCCTCCATTGCCCCTCCAGAGAGGTGTCAGAGAAAGCCAACTAAAACAGGAGGTTTAAATAAAATCCAGAGTCTCAGAGCAAATACAGAAATGTCCAGGTTTCAATAAAAAATCACTCATCACACCAAGAACCAGGAAGAGCTCAAATGCATAAAAAAACTATCAACAGACGCCACTGCTGAGATGACAGAGATGTTAGAATTATCTGACAAAGATTTTAAAGCAGCCATGATAAAAATACTTTAGCAAGCAATTATAAACAAACCTGAAACAAATGAAAAAATAGCAAGGCTTAGTAAAGAAATAGAAAAACTCAGCAAAAAAAAATAAAGGAATAAAAAAGAGCCAAATGGAAATTTTAGAACTGAAAAGTGCAATAAACTGAAAGAAAAAATTCAATAAGTGAATTCAACACCAGAAAAGGGAAAACAGAGCTTCAGGGACCTGTGGGTCTATATAAAAGATCTAGCATTCATGTCACTGGAGTTCCAGAAAAAGAGGAGAAAGACAGCAGGGCTGAAAACTGCCAAATTTGGCAAGAGGCATAAACCTACAGAGTCAAGAGGCTGAGTGAATCCCAAACAGGAAAAACCAAAAAAATCCATTCTAAGACATATCAGAATCAGACTTCTGAAAACTTAAGACAAAGAAAAAATCTTGAAAGCAGCCAGAGAAAAATGACACCTTACCTGGAGGAGAAAGACAATTCAAATGACAGTGAGTTTCTCATGAGAAACCATGGAGGCCAGAACGGAGTGGCATTAATATATTTCAAGTGTTGAAAGAAATGAACGGCTAACCCAGGATCCCATACTCAACAAAAAGTATCCTTCAGCAATGAGGTGGAAATCAAGACACTTCCAGATGAAGGAAAACTAAGAGAATTTGTCACAAGCACGTCTACCTTAAATGAACGGCTAACTTCTCTAAACTAAAATGAGAAGTTCTCTAAATAGAAAGGAAATGATAAAAGAGGCAATTTTGGAAGTCAAGAACAAAGAAAGAATGGAGTAAGCAGAAATACGGGTAAATACAATAGACTTTCCTTCTCTTCTTGAGTTTTCTCAATTCTGCTTCATAGATGAAACAAAACTGATAACACTGTCTGAGGTGGTTCTAAATGTATGTGGAAGAAATATTGAAGACAATTATAATATAAACAGGATGTAAAGAGAGATAAGGTTTCTATACTTTACTCAAGCTGGTGAAATAACAATGCAACACAGTCTATTGACTGTGATAAATTACAAACACCTAAAAGAACCACTAAAAATGCTGTACAAAAAGGACATGCAGTTTTGCACTGCCTAATGACGTTTTGGTCAATGATGAACCACATATTTACCAGTGGTCCCATAAGATTAGTACCATATAGCCTAGGTGTGTGGTAGGCTATCCCATCTAGGTTTGTGTAAGTGCACTCAATGATATTCACACCATGACAAAATCACCTAATGACACATTTCTCAGAACATATCTTCTTCATTAAATGATGCATGACTGTACTCAAAAACACTATAAATAAATCAAAATGGTATTCTAAAAAATGTTCATGTAACCCACAGGAAGGAAGGAAAAAGAAAACAGAAATGAAAAACAGTACAAACTGAAAACAGAAAATAAAATGGTGGACTTAAGCCTTAAATGTTAATGATTACATTAAATATAAAAGATCTAAATATACCAATTAATAGACAGGGATCAGCAGAGTTGATTATAAAATACAATCCAACTACATGCTGTCTATAAGAAACTCCCTTCAAATATAATGATATAGGTAAGTTGAAAATAAAAGGACGGAAAAGGTAAATCATGAAAACATTAATTAAAGGAGAGCAGGAGTGGCGATATTAATATCAGATAAAGTAGATTTCAGAGCAAAGAAAATTACCAGAGACATAGAGGGACATTATATAATGATAAAAGAGTCAATCTACCAAGAAGACATAGCAAACCTAAGTGTGGATGCACCAAGCAACAGAACTGCTAAGTGTACTAAGCAAAAACTGATAGAACTGAAAGGAGAAATAGATAAATCTATAACTACAGTTGGAGATTTCAACACTCCTCTCTCAACAACTGACAACTAGACAGTACATCAGCAAGGATACACAATAACTTGACAACACCATCAGCAAATAGGATCCAATTGACATTTATAGAGCCCTCCACTCCACAGCAGAATACACAGTCAAGTGCCCGTGGGACATACATGAAGATAGATCACATTCTGGACCAGAAAACAAACCTCAACAAATCTAAAAGAATTCAAATCATGCACAGTGTTTTCTTCTAGCACAATGGAATCAAACTATAAATCGATAAATAATCCATGAGTCAAAGAGGAAGTTTCAAGGGGGGAATGAAAGCCCTGACTCCCTCCTGAGCCTTCTCTGACACCACTCAGCAGGGTATTGGGGCTCCTCATTACAGCCTGGGCAGAAACATAGGCTACAATGTGGCTTTTGCTGGCCGGGGTGGGGATGGGGCCACAGTTTTTTTTTCTGTGGCATTGGATTGACTAAAAGTTTTCTGTCTTAATAAACCCTCAAATATATGGTCAAATAAGTTTTGACAAGGGTTCCAAGGGTCCACTCAACTGGAAAAGGACAGCCTTCAACAAGTGGTCTTGGGAAAATTGGTTATCCGCCTGCAAAAGAGTGAAGTTGGAACTTTACACCGTACACAAATTGATTCTAAATGGATCAAAGACCTAGACATAAGAATTAAACTATAAAACTCCTACAAGGAAATATAGAGGAAAACCTTCATGACATTGAATTTATCAATGATTTCTTGGACATGACACCAAAAGCACAGACAATAAAAGCAGATAAATTGGACTACACTGAAATCAAAGACTTTTGTGTGCACCAGAGGACACAACCAATATAATGAAATGGCAACCTATATAATGAGAGAAAAAATTTGCAAATCATATATTTGATATGGGGTTAAATACATAAAGGACTCCTACAGCTCAAGAACAAAAAACCAAAGAACCTGATTTTAAAATGGGCAAAGAATTTGAACAGACATTTTCCCAAAGAAGGTATACAAATGGCCAATAAGGATATGCCCAACATTACTAATCATTAGGGAAATGCAAATCAAAACTGCAATGAGATCCCACCTCACACCTATTAGGACAACTGCCATCAAAAACCAAACCAGAACAAAACAGAACAGAACAAGCGTTGGTGAGGATGTGGAGAAATTGGAATGCTTGTGCTTTGCTGGTGGGTGTGTTAAACTGTGCAGACACTATGGAAAATAGTTTGGTGACTCCTCAATAAATTAAAAATAGAATTACCATGTGATCCAGCAATTCCACTTCTGGGCATACACCACAGAGAACTGAAAGCAGGGTCTTGAAGATAGATTTGCACACTCATATTCATAGCAGCGTCATTCACAATACCTAAAATGTGAAGCAACCCAAGTGTCCATCAGCAGATGAATGGATAAGCAAAACGTGATAAATAGATGCAATGGAATATTATTCAGCCTTAAAAAGGAAGGAAATTCTGACACACGCTGCAACATGGGTGAACCTTGAGGACATTGTGCTAAGTGAAATAAACCAGTCACACAACGGCAAACACTGTATGATCCCACTCGCGTGAGGCCCCTAGAGTAGTCAAACTCATAGAGACAGAAAGGACAATGGCGGCTTCCAGGGACCATGGGTGGGGAATGGGGAGTCAGTGTTTAATGGGTACAGAGTTTCAGTTTTGCAAGATAAAAGGAGTTCTGGAGATGGATGGTGGTGATGGTTGCAAAACAATGTGAATGTACTTAATGCCACTGAACTGTTAAAATGGTTAAGACGGTAAATTTTACGTTGTACATATTTAACCACAATTTAAAAAAAAAGGTTTCTGTCTTGCTAGGCTGCGGCTTTCCTGGACCCAAATTAGTTAGAGTGAGAGGTTTTTGTCGGGACATTGTGTTTGGTCTGTGTTCTTTGCTCTTTCTGGGTTGTTGACCCTTTTGCTCCAAGTCTGGAATATATGAGGCGATAGACAACCCAGGCGCTCACCACCGTGTCGCTCTTCCGGTCCCGAAGTCCCCAGCCAGTCGGCTTTCTCTCCGCTTTCCAGAGTCCTCTTATGTTTGCGTTATACGTGGCGTCCTAGGTTTTTAGTTGTTCTTAAAGGCTGGAAACGACTCGATCTTCCCAGCAGTGGCAGTCTTGGTCTGCTGCATTCTCATTAGTTCTCCAGGTCATGCTGACGCTCTCGAGGCCTGAGGATTTCTGAGTTCCTATCTGAGTCCCTCGTCCCCAAGGACAAGGGCTGGATCTTCCTCGTTTATGCTGAGTCCCCTGAGCCGAGCACAGCTGGTCCTGGTCAGTCCTCACAAGGAGCCCCCCACACTCTTGGTGGGCCTTCCAGGCAGTTTCTGCTCATTCCCTCTGCTGCACGAGTTCATTCACTCCCTTGCCCACTCCTCTGGCTGCTCGTTCAGAGCTTTCTCTTCTTTTCCTCAAGCAAGAGTTCAGGTTCTTCCCTGAGGCCTCCGGAAGGTTCTTGAAACCTCTGGGTCCAATGCACACAGTGAAGCCCCTTACTCCTCCTTCCCCGAAAGCCAGCCAGGCCCCTTCCCCAGGCCCCAGGCTTCAGCCAGTCACCTCCTTTCTTCTGGGTCCTCCTGGTGCCTGTTCATGCTGCCACATCTACTGAGAGGCAGAGAGGGGATCCAGCAGGCCAGAGGGGCACCACCGCACCAGGGTCAGCCCTCCCCGAAGCTCCGTGGAGGGAAGGAGCAGCACCCGGGGCTTCTGTGTTCCAGGCCTTTGCTGAACACAGTCTCGTTGAATCCTCCCAGTGCTGCAAAGACAGGACTCAGTGCCAATTCACAGAGGAGGAAATGGAGGCTCAGAGAATTAATCATCCACCTGAGCTCACACAACAGGTGAGTGGCAGGGTTAGGACCGGGGGCCAGGTGGCCAGACTTTGGAGCCCAAGCTCCTCTGCATGACGTGCCCCTGACGTGGTCTTGTCTTAGGGACTCAAAGCCTCACCAAGACTCCAAGCATCGCTCTGGAGACTATCAGACTCCAGGGGCCCAGCACAGAGCCAGGTCTGAACCAAGTCCTCTCGGCTGGAACCCCTGTTCTGCCCAGTTCAGGCATCAGGTAGGTACCACGAGACTTGAAATACCAGGAAGAGGAACGGGAAGCTGGCTGACATCAGGTTTTCCGAGGGGCTTGTGGGTTTCTGTTATCCCCCACTTTGAAAAGCCTGATTGGGTTCAGGGTCAGAACCACCCTTTGCTCTAAGAGCATTAAGCTGCTTCAGAGAAAATGGCTTTGTTGGGTCTTTGGAAACCGTTCCTGAGAAATGATGGCGGCAGATAATGGACGTTCAGCAAACCTGTCTCTGACGCGCTGCTGGCTTTGGACGTGGTCCGAGAACTAGTGTGCTGTTGGTCTCCGGTTCCAGTCCCAGCTGGTCCTGGCTGCCCTGGGTGAGGCTTTCAGCTGGGCCGGATTCTTGGGTCTTGATTTAACACATACCTAGCTGTTTGGGTCTTCTTCAAAAAAAAGAAAAACCCTCTCTGGATTTCAGGAAGAGTCATCATCCTGTGAGACTAACAACAACAACAGGGGAGCCTTCGCACGGCTCTGCATGTGATCGAGACCCACCACGTGCCAGGCCGCTGGGGCATCTGTCCGCTGCCCCATGAGGTAGGCATTGCTATTGCCCCACCTGTTTTACAGATGCCAAAGTGGAGGCAAAGAACAAATTCAAAGCAGCCGTGTTTTCCTGAAATGCTTCTAGAATTCAGGTCCTTCTCTTAGTGTGAACTGTGCCCCCCAGAGAGTAACCAGCGCAGAGCCAGTCACAGCAAGGCATCAACAATAAATACCGGTTGAATGAATGAAGGAGGAATTTCTTGTTTCTTCCTTGTAATGAGCTTATATCTTTGTTGTCGTTTAGTTTAACTTCCCACCCTTCCAGTGCAGGAATCCCTTCTATAATGTACCTGGTGGATGGTTACCCATCTTGAATACCCCCAGGGATGGGGAGCTCACTCCCTCCAGAGACAGCTCTTCCCACCTTTGGGCAGCTCTAATCCTCAGAAAGGACAATAGTTTATTATTCTCAGCTGAGCTCAGCCTCCTCACACTGGGTGACCATTAGTTCTGGTTTTACCCTTTGCTGTGCTCAAGCTGCTCCCTTTTCTACAGGTTTGTCCTTAAAATCAGAAGAGTCCTCCTCCTTCTCCTCAAAGTTTTCCTGTTTGGGGACTTGGGGGAAGGCTGACCAGGGTGTGGAGAGTCTGAGACCCAGCCGCAGGGTGCTAATTGAAGGCAGGGCCTGAAGAAGGTAAGTTGGTAGCAAGATAAAGGCGTATGAGTGGAGCCTGCAGTTATTTTCAAGGCTCTGCGGCTATAAATGAAGCAATGACAGCACTGCTAACAAACAATCATGCTGTGGTGCTGGATGCTGAGTTAAAGCTTTCCTGTGACACCTCATTTGAACCCCATAACCACTCTCTGCAGTGACTCTTACTAGCCCCACTTTACAGATAAGGAAACTGAGGCACAGGGAGCTCAAACCACGCCTGCAGTGTCACTCAGCTGATGAGTAGATCAGCTGGTATGCAAACCCCAGTCAGTCTGCCCAGAGCCCACCCTCCCACCCAGCACGTGCACGGTGGACACACTGCTCTGGGAGGCCAGCACCTGGCTGACAGGTAGCAGGTGCCAGAAGGCAGGCTGGTGTCTGTTTAACTGAAGCACTTTCTAGAAGTCAGAAATGTTGGGCCTACGGAATGAGCTGCTTCATAGGTGGCGAGCACTGATGTGGCGGAATGGTCCCGGAGGGTCCATGTCATGGACAGGCCTTTGGACCACATTTATCCAGTCGAATCCAATTGAAAGTAAATCACTGGGGCAACCCTAAGAAGAAGAAAGGAGAATGAGGAGTGCGTGGTGTCTGCAGTGTATCTCTGCAGCCAGATGTGTTTCCACTGCAGCTGGAAACACCTTCTTTTCATGCCTGCATCTCCAAGTCTCTCCCCAGATACCAGGATTCTCTAAAACCTGAGTCATGAGGAGGTGGTCTCGGCCCTGTTTCCAGGAGCTGGGAGGGGAGAGGGGTTGATGGGCGTTTGAGGGAGTGGGTCCTTTGCCTGAGAGGCCCAGGCCTCCCGCCCGTCTCCGCCGGCCCCGGTCCCGTGCTTGGAGGGACTGCCTCAGCCTCCTTTCCCACCTTTGCACAACCAGAGTGGCCCTGGGAGCCCCAGTGGCTCTTTCCCCGCTGCAGGCACTGGGGAGGGCAGGGTCCGTGGGTGCCCAGAGATGGGAAGGAAGTGTCAGGGGAAGATCCCCGGGAGGCTGCCAGCCCGGGCCTGACCGGGTTCAAGTCCTGACCTTACTCCTTCCTTGCTGGGGGCCTGGAGCTGGTTGTCAACCTTTCTGTGCCTCCTCTGTAAGGTGGGGATCGAACGCTGATTAGCATAGGGCCTGGCTCAGGGTGAGTTCTCAATGAATGGTTCCTATTGTGGTCATTATTCTCGTTAGTTTAGTTCTGAACATTACTGGCACCTCCTCCTGGAGGTTCAGGGAAGGGGAAGAGCAAGAAATCGGATATAACAGCAGTGAGGGGATTCAGCCCCTACGAATACTAACGGAGCTATCTCTGTTTGCCAGGACTTGATACACATGCTGTTCAGTCTTCACACAAACCCATGCAGTAGGTGTCCTTTTATCTCCATTTTCTATATGGTGAGATGAGCCTCAGAGGAGGCAAGTAACTAGCCCAGGGACACAGCCCATATACAACCCAGCTTGGGACCTGGGAGGGACAGCCTGTGGTTTGGTGGGGTGGGGAGCTTGCCCTCATTCGGTCCTGGGAAGCCTCAGAGGAGGGGCTGAGCTAGACAATGTCACCCCCTCTGCCTCTAGGCCACCAGGGAGTGGCTCTGGACCCTAGAATAGTGTGGTTAGAGCACTTTGGCCTCCAATTTCTTTCCTGCTGATGAATATTAGGCTCATGAAGATCAGGCTCTGAGTCCCTTGAGGGCCTGGCTGGCAGGGGGCATTTGAACACGTCTGGTCCATCGCTGCCCTTGAGGGACCACAGTCCAGGCAGAGCCGGGGCTCCCCTGGGAGGCAGCTTTGTGGCTGGTCGGCACCTGCTCCGGGAGGCCAGGGCTCTGGGCCTTTTCCTACCCACCTTCTTGCAGCTCCTCCTGCCCCTTAGGAGAGGGATTAAATTTTTCAATGTTTCCAGCTCTGTCCCTCACAGGCTGAACAGTGACCTGGCATCTGGGCGGCAAGGACGATGACTCCTGGGAGACAACAGTGTCAGAGGTGCCCAGGAGAGGGAGGCCTGAGGGGGACAGGACCTCATGGTGGTGGCTGCAGAGAGAATTAGCCCCAGCTCCTGCTCACCCGGGGTCCCTTGGCCCAGGAGCCCCGTGTGGGAGAGGCCTCGTGTGTGCCACGTCACACTCTGGGAGGCTGAGTAACTTGCCCAAGGTCGGGCATCTGAGGAGTGACAGCTTGGACCTGGACCCCAAGCCTGCGGTCTTACCACCTCACCACAGTGCTCATCCCCTGGCAGGACTCTGCCTGGGGCATCGTCACTGGGCCCAGGTGCTGCTCCCACTGCCTCATGGGCCACTGGGGGTCGGAGGAGGGCATGGAGTCAGGCAGGCCCCGCCTCCCCAGAAGGGGTGTTCACCCTCCTCCCTCCACTCCTCCTGCATGGAGGCCCATGCCCTCCTCAGACTTCCCTGCTGTCGGGAGGGGAAGTGCCCATTAGGAGCATCTTAGGTCTTATTTGATGGACAAGGAAACTGTAGCCCGGAGAGCTTGTGATTTGCCTGAGGCCACAGAGCAAACGGGGTGAAGCAGGGGGCCCAGCCAGCCTGGAACTCAGGTGTCCTGACTCCCAGGCACAGACACGCCCGTGGGTGAGGCCTCCACACTCCACTCCCTTCTTCTAAGGATGTCACCATGTCATGTAAATATGGGAAGGACCAGGCTCAGCCGTGAGCAGCCCATCTGATGAGCTGTTTAAGTATTCTAAGAATCGATAAAACTGAACAGTGCGTTGGTGGGGCTGGATATGGCTCCCAAGTACCCCTACTATCCACAGAGTCACCTGGAGAGGCTTCCTCGCGCAGAATCATGCTCCACCGTTTCTCTCACCTCCAGGTATTCCTCACCTGGAGACAGAGGCCGTCAGGTTGGGCCCTGCTCTCCCTCCAGCCACCACCCCATGGCACCCCAGGAGCACTCTCCTGTGCTTGGGGAAGCCGCCAGCAGCCTCAGTTTCCCCATCTGTGTGAGACGCTTGGCTCTTTGGACTCTGGAGACCCGCAGAGAGGTGAGGGCTCGGAGGGTGCAGAGGGCGCAAGGGACAGGTGGGAGCTGTCGGAGCCCCCGGCCCGGCCTCAACTGTGGCTGGTGACCCGGCTCTGGCCTGGGCCCTTCGTGTCCTTTCAGAAGCTCTCTCCCTGCTTGGCGGAGCCACGGACCTCAAAGGCTGGCCGCTGAAGGGCCCTGACATCCTTGGGAACAATGTCGCCTGTTTACCTGACAGATTGTCTGCTTTCTTTTCATCTCGGAGGAAAAGAGCTCCTGCTGGGAACCGCTAATCCCAGGGTAAACAGATGGCCTCGTGGTGCCTTTCTCTGGGAGGTGGGGTGCCGGGCAAGCGCCTCAACTGTGCAAACAGACCCTGGAGGCTTTGCGCCTGCAGGGGGCCTGGCCCGAGGGGGCCTTCCCCTCTCCCCACCCTCTTTCTCCCTTTGTGGCTTCAGACTGAATGGGGAGAAGCTCAAAGGGCGGGCTGAAAGGTCACAGCCAATTTGCAGGGCCAAGTGCGGGGGAGGCCTGACCTGCACCTGGATCCTACCGCTGTGGCCTCTCCCCTGCTCTTCTGAGGACACTGCCCCGCAGAGCTGGATGTGTGTCCCAACCACTCCCTTACTAGCTGGGTGACAGAGGTCAGCAACTGTTCCTCTCGGAGCCGCAGTTTCCTCCTCTGGAAAGCAGGGATAAGGCACCCCTCAGTTAGGGCTGTCACAATATTGCTGTGTGCTCCCAACCAGTGGCAGTGATCTGGCACTGGGGAGGGAGGAAGCTGGAAGCCGATGCCAACAGAGCCGGGAGGGTATTCTGGGGAGGGGGCAGGTGGAGCTGGGACAAAGGCGTTCGGCTGGGGTGAATCCAGCCTGTCTGGGAGACAGCGAGTAAAACAGCTTCTGAAACAACAGATTACACCGCAGGGCTGCTATCTCTGGGAGGGAACCCAGATTCCCCCACTTCCTAGCTGTGTGACCTTGGGAGAGCTCTTCAGCCTTGCTGTCCTTCACTTTCCTCCTTTGTAAATGGAGATGAGAAGTCTTACGTCCAAGGGCTCTCATGAAGACGAAGAGAACCTGATACATAGTAGATACTCAACAGACATAGTTCCCGGGGTTAGAAGGGGCCAGGCTTTGTTCCCTGAAAGGAGCTGGGGGAGTCTGGATGAGTCAGAGTTGTGGGAGCCCCGCAGCCTGACTGGGTCACTGAAGACGGACAGCAGACTTTCCCCCAGGCGCAGGGAGCGTGGCGAGCACAGAGCACCGGTGGGTGCAGGCCTGTCCCTGTGCATGCCTTCCTGACCGCCCTTGCCATGGCTGCTGCCCCGGGGCCTTCTCCTGGCCTCCAGGTCATGCTCCTCCTGTCTTAGCACTCAGGGCTTCGTGACTCCCAGCCCCTGTTTGGGGTGGCGAAGAAGAGAAATGCTTAGATTCGCTTACGCAGGCCAGTGGCTCCCTTAGCAGGAGCCCTGTGGTTCAGACCTGCGGTGCGTTCCTGGGTCCCTGGGCTTTCCCTCACAATGAGGCAGAGCAGGGAGGGGTGCCGTGTTTGATGGGCGTCTTAATGCAAGTTCACAGGTATCAGAAATTCATCTGGCTTCCCTTAACAGCAAACTCAACTCACTATAGCTCAAACTAATGGAGGTTTCTAAGATAAAAAGAGTTCTGGAAATGGGTGGTTGCCCGTCTTGGTTGGCTGCAGACAATGCCAAGAAGGACTGGGCTCTTCCACCTTGCTGCTCATCATCCTTAGCACGTGGGCCTACTTCTCACCTCATGGTGGCAAGGTGGCAACCTCAGCTCCAACAGGGAAGTAGAGGGTCTCCCACGAGCCCCCTGTTGGTGTCTCATTGGCCAGAAGTGGGTCAGGTGGCCGCTCCAGGCGGCAAAGCATGCTGGGAATGCGAATACTTGAATGAACTTCTCCAGCCTCCAACGGGTGCAGGCAAGGGTGGGTGGGGGGCTTGGGGATGGGGAATGGGTGTCGAGTCATCCAGCAGCTGCCTGCCAGGGGAGATAGCACGACTCACATCCCAGTCTTACCGACAGGAAGCTGGTGCCAAGGGCAGAGAAGTGCTTACTCAATAAGCAGTTTGGTTGATTTACTGTGACATCTGGGCCAGCAACCAGAGATGAAGAGATAAAAGCCACTCCCTTGCCTTCCAGAGAGACGAGGAGAATAATAATAGTAATAATAACAGTATGGTAGCTAAAATTCACCAAGTGCGTACCGAGTGCCAAGTGCTCGCTGGGTACTTTTTAGACTTTGTGCTGTCCCGTTTCCACCCCAACCCCAAGCGACCGGCCTGCTGCTATCTGCTGTGGAGCAAACTGAGGCCCAGTGAAGCCTACGACACACAGGCCTGCACCCATGCTGCACGAGGTGGTGGTGCAGGAGCCCAGATGTGAACCAGGCTCTCCGGCAGCCACGGGAACAAGGTACAGGGCTCCTTGGAGAGGGCACGAAAGGTTTCTGGAGGCGGCAGATGTGTGTAGGGTCTGGAAGCACCCACTGGAGTTTCCCAGCCAGACAAGATGGGGAAGAGGCCCTGGATGGGGAAAGACGTCTGCGAGGACGCATTAGAAGCAATGTGAGCAAAATCTGAGGCACCCTAGGGTCTGTCCAAACACACTTTCCCAGGAATTTTGTGTGTAAAAGAAGCATTGAAAATGAAATCCTACTTCTAAAATCAGTGAGCTACATGAATAATCAAAGAAATGCAAAAATATTGAAAATAAAATCCTTTCATTTATAAAATTGTCAAAGATTAAAAAAACACTAACATTTGATGCTGGTGATGATGCGGTAAAATAGATAACATTCACACATCGCTGGTGGGAGGGTAAATTAGTGTAAATCTTTTGAAAAGCAACTTGAAGAATATTCTGTAAAATGTGCTGATCTTTCGACTTCACTTCTACAAATACATCCTAAAGAAAGATAGACAAAAGTAGGTAACTTTGTGCAGGACAAATAATTGATTGAAATATGAATTTGTGTCTTCTCCCTCGTATCTTCCCCCTCAATGTCCCAGATTGGTAGCCAGACCCCTCTCTACTCCCTAGTTTCAGGGATACTTGTAGAACCCAACCAGAAGCTGCTTAAAGGCAGCATCTTCTTTTCCTGTCTTTTGTGAAAGAGGAAGATCAAGAAAGACGCATGCAGGCAGTCCCAAAAAACGGGGAGAGAGAGGGAGATGTGACAAGGAGGGACAATGTTCCCAGCACCTAGGAAGGGGCCCCAAGTCCCAGAGGTGGGACCTGGGCCCCATCCATAGCAGTACCCCTGGACATGGCATGATTTCCTAAAGGTCACTGTCCAGGGAAATTGGAGTCACAGCCATGCCCCAGTGTCCCCAGCCCCCACCCTGGCACACAGCAGCAGCCATGGGATGTCAAGGAGCATGCCCCCGGCAGGATGGGTACCTCCGGGGGATGCTCCCTGTGCCTGGCAGACTGCACAAACCCCAAGCCCTTTGCACGGCCCTAGGAGGCAGAGAGTTCTGCACATGACTGAGATTGATGTTTCTGGCCAGACATCAAGTGGAGTTTAAAAAATCTTTGAATGTGACATTCTCACATATCTGCATTCATGAGAAAAAAATGTTTTTAAAGGGAATTGAGTACAGAGGCATTATCTTATTTTGATTTTTTTTAGACTAGCAGTTAAATATTTTCCACAGGAAGATACCAGAGTCCCTGCCCTGTGCTCCCTGAACTTCGGGCACATACTTTCCCCATTGCACCCAGCAGCTGGAGGGCCACTATCTATATTCAGTGCCTCACTGTTCTTCGAGGTTCTCAGGTCCTGGAGACTCATCAGGATGTTGTCTTGTTTACCTCGATATCCCCAGTGGCTTGCACAAGGCCTGACAACACTCCAGGAATGAATGGGTGAATGAACAAGTATACGATGAATGAATGAGTGAATGAATGAACGAACTAACAGGTGTCTGGTGTCTGAGATAAAGGTCCTCATAAGACCCATCCCTGTCGTCCCCACGCGGATGCTCCCGGCTGTCCTAAGGGCTGTGCTCTTGGCCGCTGGAGTTGACTGCAAACACACACTCAGGGACTGTAAACAACCCTCCGCTGGGCCGGGGCCGATGGCAGCCTCGCGGGCAGCTTGCACAATCTTGTGGGCTGCTGTGACTCTCATTTTTGGGGCATGGAGTCATCTCTGCCGTGGGCCTCTCCGCCTTGCCCTGGATTGTCTCTTGGCAACATAAACGGAATTGTGTCTATGGTTAGTGGGAAGAAGTGGAGACCCCCAACCCCTCCAGGAAGCCTGTCCTGCTTAATGAGATCCGCCCAAGGAACCAAGGAGCCTGGGGCCGAAAGGGAGCTTGGAGATCACCCAGCCCAACACCTTGCTTTTACAGATAAAGGACCTGAGACCTTAAGGGGTGGGGACACAGCCCATTGCAAGTGTGGCAAAGCCTGGCACGGGGCTGGGTGTCCTGGGATGGCAGCTGGTTTCAGAACCAGCCAAACAGGGCTGTAAATTCCTGCGCAGTCACTGTCCAGCCGTGTGAACTTGGATCAGGGACATGTCCTTCCTGAGTCCCCTCATTTCCACCGCACTGCGTGCGAGGTTGTTGTGGAGACCTACTGAGATGCTGTCTGTAAAGTGCCTGGCACAGGGCCTGGCCGAGACCAGGGCCTTCTGGCTCCTGCCTCCTCCCACCATCTCTTTCCTAACTCCTCCCACTCACCATTCCTCCGTGTCTGGGCATGCGGTGCCCGTGCTTCCCTCTGAACTCCAGGGAACTGCGCTTCCCCGACGGGCTGTGCAGGAGGCGATTGCCTCCAGATTGGTTAGCGTCCGCCTACTTTCTCTCCTGCTTTTTCTATCCGCACACACCTCTTGATCTTGCCAAATTCATTCATATTTTCCTTTCTCCCTGCCTTCTTGCAAACTTTCCCAGGCCCCTGCTGTGTGCCTGGCACCTGCTGGGCAGAGATGCCCATGGCTTGCACCTGCCCTTTAGGAGCTCATCTGCTGCTCGAGAGAGGCCATGTGGGCAGTGACAACACAGGGGAGGACAGCTGAATGGCAGAGGCAATGCTCTGTGTCCAAAAAAATCCTGTGTCCAAGCTCTTGTTTCTGGAACACTGTGGCAGGGAGAATAGTATCCCCTTAAAGATGGCCATGCCCCAATCCCCCAGATCTGTGAATGCTACCTTGCATGACTAAAGGAGCTTTGCAGACGTGATTGAGTTCAGGATCTTGAGAGGGGGAGACCATTCTCAATTATCCAGGTGGACACAAGGGTCCTTCCAAGAGGGAAAGAAGAGTGCAGAGAGGAGAGAAGACGTTATTCTGCTGGCTTTGAAGGTGGAGGGAAGGGGCACGAGCCAAGGAATGTAGGTGCCTTTGGAGCCTCCAGAAAGAACCAGCCCTGCTGACACCTCGATTTTAGCCCCGAGGTTCATTTGGGACCTCTGACTTCCAGAACTGTCAGAGAATAAATGTATCTTGTTGGAAGCCACTGTGTGTGAATTTGGTATGACAGCAATAGGAAATGAATGCAAACACAGAAGACCAGGCTTCCCTGCCCGCTGCACTTAGGTGGCATCATGTCACTGGTTCTGGCCAGTGCAATGTGGGCACAGGTGACACATCTTCCTTTAGCCCGAGGCTTGGCCCTCTGGCTTCCCTCTTCCCTCGCCACAGCCAGTGAAGATATAGCAGCTGGTCAAGTACCAGGTGGCGATGCTGCTGGCAGCCTGGGTCCCTGAGCGACTGTGTGGAGCAGAGTCCCAGCTGAGTGTCCAAACCTATTAGGATTTGAGGGTTATTTGTTACAGCAACATAACCCAGGCTCTCCTCACTGTGGGGGCTCTGATGACGCTCCTGTTTCACAGAGGAGGTGACAATTAAGCTTTGAGAAGACAGACAGGCACTTGACAGTGTGAACAAGGCCTGGAGGGTTAGGTTCTGTTTGGCTGGCCCAGGGTACATGGTGGGATGGGAGGCTGGCTGCAAAGGTTGTGGGCAAATGGGGAGCAGGGGACTGTCTCCCCCAGGCACACACTCCTTTCCTAGCGTGTACTGCTCAGTGTGTACCTAGTGTGTGTGCGGGGCTCACGTGTGTGTGTGTGTGTGTGTGGTTGAGAGGTGTCTCTGTGCGCAGGTCCATATGCACCCCCCAACATGCAACTGCAGGGGTGGGCTTCTCTGGGTTCACCTCTGGGCAGAGCCCTAGTGCTGGGAGCCTGGGACAAACAAAGGTGTCAGGCTGTCGGTGGTGTCCGGTGTGGAGGGCCTAGAGAGGGAATCTACAGAACAACTGGACTAGAGGAGGATGGCGTGTGAGGCGGCAGCAGAGGGAGAGAGAGACGTTAAAATCATCGGCGAAGGGAAAGCTCTGAGACATGGTGGCAGCTGACCAGGTGTGTCCTAACCCCCGGGGCCAGCCTCCAGAGCCACACATGACTCAGCCTGTTCCCTCTCCCAAGAGGACTACTCGCTTTTCAAGCCTGGCTCTTTCTCAAGGGGCCGGCGTGAGCCCTACCTTTCTCATCAGCCCCACCATGGCCGGGTTTGCATAACATATTTATTGCCCACATTACTCACCATTCTGTTACCCGAAATACATTCAATTCCTATTAATAACGTGCACTGTAGGGCATAGATTTCATCATTAGCATTAAATTACTTTATTGCCGTTTACAAAGGAGCTGCCTGTGATGTAGGAAGCCAGCCTTCACACATGGGCTGCCCACACTCGTATGGACATTGCACAGTGGCAGCGTGAAGTCATAGCAGACGTGTCTTCCTGCACACTCACAGCAGCACACAAAGGCCATCTTTGATTGGCCTGGCCTCCCTGTGAGGTGCGGAGGGCCCATGCCCCTGACCGCTGGGGTGCCCTAGCCCCAAGGCAGGAGCCATTCTCCTGACAGTCTCCTGCAGGCCCGGGGCACAGCTGAGGGCTTTCGGGGCTCTTGTCTCAGTGAGACCCAGGACCCCGGGGGCAGGGCCCGCAATGGAGCTTGCAGCACACAGAGGACCTGCCTGGGGTGCACAGTGGAGCTGCGCTTTGCGTCCAGCCCAGCCTGGCTCCAAGGCCCCAGCTCTCTGGGCCGTTCCCTGCAGCCTTGCACGTTCCCCAAGCTCTCTGCGCCTCATGCTTCTCAGGAGGCCGCTCATCCTCCCTTCCCTCCCCGCCCATCTCGGGCTCTTTAAGATGGAGTGAGACGATGTGTTGGCAGTGCCGGAGGCTGTGGGAAGATTACTCACTCTCTTTTTGGCAATAAGTTTTGTATCTTTCACTAATGATCACGAGAGTCTCCCCCCATCCTGGCCCCGGCCCCCTGGGTGCAGGGTTAGTAAGAACTGAGGTGGGAGCCAGGCTGGGGGGAGTGGTCAAGGGGCTTAGGGAAACTGTTCTTCTCCCGCCCACCAAGCACGCACGCTGCCTTTGCAAAAACAATTCCCTATTTGGCAAAGGGCAGTGTTTGCCCTGCACCAGGCCTGGTTTATTCTGGCTAAACCACGCCTGTGTCCAAGTGCTCCAAGTTTGTTGAACTTCCTGGTTTTCTTATCATGCAGCCTGCCCTGCTGGGAGCAGGTGAGATGCTGGTGTGTGCCCAAGAGAAGATATGAAGAGGTTCCGCAACACCTCCTGCCCCCGGAGGGCAAGCGGTGCCTGACAGGGCTGCTAAGGGCCGGCTGCGGGCAAGGTGGAAGGAGCAGGTCAGACACAGACAAAGTCTTCCCTCTCTGCACCTGGCCTGAGCCTCGTTTTCCCGTCGCTGAGTTCCCGCTCCTGGACTCTGCCCAGGCAGGCTGGTTTCCTCGCCGTGTGGGAATGTGTCTTGCCCTGTCCAGCCGCCACACCTTGGCCTGGCCGTACCCGCCATGTAGAATTTCCTTTCCACCACCTCTCCAGTTGAAATCCTACTTGACTGGTAGAATAAATGCCCGACTGCCTCATTGGGGAAGTGACAGACTGTGCCCCCCGCTACATCTTTCTGCACATTTCTTTCCCTTTTCCCTTCCCTGGGGGGTCCTCAAGGGCTCATCAGGATGTTTGTCCTGGGATGTCAAAGGGAACCCGCGGGGAGCCTCACAGAGACACAGGAGAACCTGTTGCTGCCCCGTCAGTCACCCAACAGGACTGCTGCGGAAGGCTGGGGTGGGGGTGGGGTGATGGAGGGCTGTGGGAGGAGGGTTCCCGGCTCAGGAGCCCCTACACCTGAGTCAAGTCCTAACTCCCAGCCTTCTAGCTCCAGGACCTTAGGACGTGCCTGAGTGTAATGAGTATAATGGCAGCACCGTTTATAACGGCAGGAGGATTAACTGCAGTGACAGGCCCAGGAAGCACCTCGAGCCTGGTCGGTATGTTCTATCAGTCCCTATGTCGCTGCAGGGGACTTCAGACAAGTGAGTGGCCCTCGACACTTTGTGCTCTAATGACACTGCCCCTCGACTGCCTCCTAGGAGGCCCCTTATTGCACAGCAAACCTACATGTCGATATTGCTTATCCTCTTTGCAGATGAGGACACTCAGCGAGCTGAGGCCCGTGGTCCAAGGACACACAGCAGAGAGGACACAGAGCAAGGGCTAGACCCAGGACCACCTGGCTAGGCTATGCTCAGTCCTCTGGGCAGTGGGCAGGGCCTCCTGCCCCACCTCCTGCCGACCAGCAGCCTTCAAGCTTGCCTTGGCCCTCCTGTGTCTGGGGACCGATGTGGAGTGAGCTCAGGGTTGCCCTAGGGTCCCCTTGTCAGACCCCCTGGCTGGCCGTGTGCCCTAAATTCCTGTCATTACCTGTGCTGCTGTGGTTCCCATAATGTGTGAGCAAGACCCCTGATATAACACAGTCTTCCGCCTGCCTCCAGTGGCAGGGCACAGCCATTGATGGACACACCAGCACCTGGCATCTGAAGAAAGGGTCCCCAGCCGGGGACATTCTGACAGGGGAAGAGGAGCTTCAGGTTGGGTCCTAGAGTGGCCACCCTGGGAATTGGGGCTCATGGTCAGAGGAAGACAAGGCTATTCGAAGGAAAGTGAGATGGGGAAGGAATGATACTGACTGAGTCCCTGTGACATGCAGGCTCTCCCTTTGTGTGTGCTGTCCCATTCCACCCTCTCAACAACCATGTGAGGGAAGGCCTGATTTGGTCCCCATTTTACAGAAGAGGAAACGAGGCACAGAGAAGTTAGGTGATTTGCCTGAGGCCACATAGTAAATATGGCAGAGAGGCAGGGTTCAACACAGGCCTGTGACAGCTCTTTAAGGTTGCCAGTGCATAGTTCCCCATCCTGGGAATGTGGTATGGAGAGGGATTTGTCTTCAGGCAGAGCCAGCTGGCCTGGGTAGAAGAGAGCTTTAGAGAGAGGAGCCGTTGGCGCATGAGTCAGGGGTCTGGCCCTGGCAGCTCCCGCCGCCCACCTGGTGCGGCCAGAGGCCTGAGGTGCTTTGGCACGGTTAGTCATCCCAGGTGAGCGCCCTTCGTGAGGTTTGCTTCCACCCGCCGCCCTCAGATGAGAAAACAACAGAAGGGCTGCCTCTGGCCTCAGCACCCAGGGTGCATTACTCACTTCCTTCCCGCGCCCATCACCTCCGAGGGAGGGGGCTCGGGTTCCAGCCAGCACTGCGGGTTGGGTGTCTGTGGGGTGTGTGCACAGGTGGGTAGCACCGAATCACTCACGTCCCCTCACTGGACCCCAGGGGGACCCAAGGTGACCAGGATGTCAGCCTGAGCTGGGGGGGGGGGGGGGGGGCCTCTGCCAAAAATATCTACTAAACAAGAATAAAGTTATTTGGCTCCACTTTAAAAGTAAATTATGCTCTCTAGAGAAAATTCAGATAAAACAGAGAGGTAAAGGAAAGAGAAATAATTCACCCAGAGACAACCACTGTCTGTGTTTCTTCCCAGCCCTTCCCGCGTGTGCATTTGACGGTTTCGTGTGGTTGCTGTGACCATCACCTCGGCCGAGCTCGGAGTGCCCCACGCCGGCCCGCCCATTGACCGCTTCCCCGCACCAGCCTCTGAGGGAGGCGGTATCGCTCCATTACAGACTTACAAACCGAAGCTTTGAGAGGCTGACGAGCCCCGGCTGACACATCGTGAGAAGCAGGCAGAGGAGGGATTCAACCTGGAATCTGTCTGAGGGCCGAGCCCGAGTTCTTAATTAGTACCGTCTCCACTGTTAGGACTCCAGCTTTCACACCTACCAGCTCTCCGGAAGTGTCTCCCCTCCCAATGAGATATCCAGTGCAAACATCGGGTTGAATGTCTGCACACCTTCGGCCCAGTGGCTGCACCAAGCTTATGTAACCCTCCCCTGCTGCTGGACGTCCTAGTCATTGCTAATTTCTCACCATTGTAAACACGCTGCCATGAACTGCTTTGGGGACAGATACGTATTTTGGGTTGTTTTCCTGGGGCAGTGCTCACAGTGGAATTGTGAGGTCAGAGCGGGGAAACACTTTCATCAGCTCCCCACGTGGGCACCTTGTTGAGCAGAACAGCTGCAGCCCAGACGTGCCAGGCGGAGATGAGAGGGCTGCTTCTCGGGGGCCCAGATGGCCCAGAGTGGAGCCCCATGCTGTTGCCGCACCGGGAGGTTGAACACACAGCCGAGCTTTCTCTGGTGGGCAGGGGTGGTGACCTGCCACACCTCTGGCCTGTTTAAAAGTGAGCAACGGAGTCTCAGAGAGGCAAAGTCACTTACCTAAGGTCACACAGCTGGGGCCAGAACTCACAAAACACAGCATCTCATACAGAGTGCACAAAGCTGCCACTGATTCTCCAGAGTTTTGAGTTCACTCTCCCTTGGGCTCGGGGTCTCCAGCTAACCTCCTGCAGCCTCGTGGCGAGATTTTCACAGAGGCTGGGTGTGGCTCAGTCTTCACCTCCCCCCAGCCTCCCTCTAAACTATGTTTTAAACTCTCCCACTTCTCCCCAGCGCCTGCTGCCTGGACTGGTGCAGTAGCCTCTGCCAGCTCCACCTGTGCCCGCTCTTGTCCTTTTCCCCACTCAGCAGTCAGTGTGGTCTTTGAAGGACCCGAATCCTACCCAGGGCCCCTCCTGCTTCAGTCTCTGAGGGACTCCCAGCTGGGGCTGAGCTAACTCACCTGGAAATATACAGAGGTGGATTTGATTCAGCATCTGTCCCATGCCAGGCACAGGCTTGGTGTTGTGGGAATAATTAGCCAAACACAGAACTTAGGAGGAAAACCAAATTACTTGGCCTGACCTTGCAGGGCCTGCCTCCTCCATCCTCTGCCTCCCTCCCTGACCTCGTCCCATCCCTTCCTGGGTGCCCACTGGGCTCCAGCCCTCAGACTCCCTTCTGCCACACACACAGGCTGAGCCCTCACCCCCTCACAGGATTGCCTATTCCTTCAGCCTAGAGCATTCTTTCCCTCACACCCCAAGTTCTTCCCTTCCTCCCCAGACGCAGGCACTCTCTCTTGCTCTCTCTACCGTCTGCAGAAGCGTCCCCCCAAACGCAGACCACAACAGCTCCCCCGGGAAAATTCTTAACTCAGGAGCTTCAGAGCTTATGGGAAGCAAAGGGTTGAGGGCCTGAACTTGTAACTGCCCTGACCATTTTTCTGTGTATGAGATAAATATTTTCACATTCATTAAAAAAAAAAAAAATCCAAAGGCTTCTCCCTCAGTGAGGAGAGTCACAGGATACTGGACGTGTCATAAGCTGGCGATAGCTGTGGACTTCCCTGGATCTGCCTCCCTGGCTGGAGACCCTTCCAGATCTCCTTCCCACAACTTCAGCAAGACCCTCGTCAATGACTTGGTGAGCTGAGGGGCGTTTTTCCTGCTGTGTTTGGTCTTCCATGAATTGGATGTATTGACTCCTGCTTCAGGTCCCTCCGTGGTCTCACGGACAGTCTCGGAGAAACTTCCTGGCAGAAATGTGACTTGAAAGCCCCTTGCTATGGACAGGGCCTGGCCCTCTGGTGTGAGGGTGGAAGTCCAGCTGACCACGTGCCTCACCTCGCTGACCCTCACTGGCTGACAGCTTTACGACAGCAGTCCTCAGCCAGCCTCTGCCCCCTCCGTACACAGGCAAGTGGGGTGAGCAGGCCCAAGGCTTCTCTCTGTCCCCTTGGGGCCTCTCCAGGCGTCGGTGCTGAGAGCTCTCCCACCGGGCCATGCACTGCTCCTCGGCTAAAATTCCCGCCCGCCATCTTCCTCTCTTCGGTGTCATCCTCAACAGGAAAGTACAGAAGGGCTGGGCAGAAGTGGAGCCACGTGCTAAAATGTGGCGTAGTGGGGACATGAGATGGGGAGCAATTGCCACTGAGGCCAGCTCGTCTGCACATTGAGACGCCTGCCAGCCTTCAGCATGGGACCCCAAGTGGGCAAGAGAAATCAGCTCCATGACAGAAAAATGATTTTTACTGAGCTGAAAACCACGAATTAAAAAGTTAAAAAGTTAACAAAAGGATTGCTTGGGTGAATGTGAGCTAGCTCATCTGAAAAAGCTGTTTGTTCCAACTAGGCTTGCTTGAGGGCCTACTGTGTGCCAGCCCTGTGGCAGGCACAGTGAGGACCAGCTATTCTTTCTGATTGCAAGAAACTTATAGGCTCGAGGGACAGCCTGCGCCAAGCCTGGGCCTGGACAAAGCCCTTTCTGATGAGCTGAGTTGTCGTGGACGTCACCTGTGGGAAGTGGCTCTTCTCTGGGCCAGCTGAGACTGGGGCCACCTCCTTTTGGAGGAGCCCGCCTTCCCTTTGTAAAGCCATTTCTTATCTTTCCAAGGGCAGAGGTGAGGTCTCTCTGCCCTTTCCCACTCTGAAACAATGTGCTTGACCCACAGGAAGGCACCGGGCCTTCTGGCTGGGCAGGTGCCCAGGCCCTGAGGCCTATCTGAGCTGGGTGTCCCCATCTGCACCGTGGCTGGATGCTCACCCACATCCAGGTTGCAGGCCCTGGGTCTGCCTAGAAGAAAGGAGCGGGGATCATGGATAAGTCCAATATTCTGCAGTGACCCCAGCCAGAGCCAGGCCTCAGGGAAGGGGGGTGAGGTCTCCCGAGAGAAGCTCGGCACCGGAGTCATCCCCAAGGCCCACGGTCAGGAGTGGGCTGGCGACTACCCAGAATGCAGATGAAAGAGAAATGCATTCAGAGCCAGCCCCCTGGGACAAGGCTCCTGCTTGAGCATAGGTGCATGAATGTGAGTGTGTGTGTGTGTGTGTGTGAACTAAAAGTGTTGACCCACTAAGAGTTTCACAGTTGGAGCCCAGAAGACACTGCTAAGGTACCACAGCTCAGCCGCCTGGGCTCTGGAGGCCGGCCCAGCAAGCAGCAGCACCAGCTCTTGGGCAGCGGCCGCAGGTTAGGCACACGATAAATATTTGTCCACTGACAGCCGAGGCTGCTTTCTGTCTCCGCCAAAGGGCTGGGGCAGTGCAGCGGCTGGTGGGGTTCTGGTGTTACTCTTAGCAGCAGAGACCTCAAAGCCCCGGGACGGCGAGGGCATGGGTGGCGATGGAGCCCCCACTGGCTGCAGGACTGGCTGCAGGTGGGTGGGACTCTCTCCTGCTTCATGGGCAGGTGGGCAGCGAGCGTGCCTGGATGGAGTTCTGGCCAGAGGCAGGCATCCCCAGGAGCTCTGAGATGTGTAGGAGAGGACCCTGCAGAAGCCCGAACTTGCTGCAAATCGAGCAGGGGCTTGGAGCAGAACGTAGCCGCGTTTGACTGTCCAGGCTGCTCTGGGTGAGCAGTTCTGCTCATTCAACAAATATTTGTTCAGCTCTAGCCAGATGCCAGGTCTTACCCCAGAGAGCTGTCGTAAGGCTTAGAGGAGGTGACGTGGTGGCAGGAAGGGCTCAGAGCATTTGTACATAGAGCCGAGGTGCCCATAGGCCCCACCGCCGGCGGGAGGACTGGAACCGGGGTCTTTCTGCACCATCAGAGGAACTTTCCAGGTCTCCCTCCTCTCCTCGGACCCACCCTGGCTACGGAACTGACAGATCCGAGCCTGGCCTTTGTGGAAACTCTGGTGGGAAAGACTAGGCGCAAAGGACCAGAAGTCTACCCTGAGGACTTCTTGCTGCAGGCAGAGCACTGGGCGATAAGGCTGGCAAAAGTAGCCTTGGCTTCTAATTCTTCCTTTCCCCTTAAATTGCTGCCAGCTTCTCGGGCACAGGGTAGACTAAACCTACAAGCTCTTCTTCGAGAACGTCAAAGTTGCACACGGCTTTGTCTTCCAGTCCAGTGTCATCCTCCTCTGTTCCACTGGACACTGGGGTTCTTTCCCCTACATTTCTGCCGTGGAACAAACCATGTTTGAAGACCTCCAAAGACAGGACTCACTACTCTCCAAGCACCCAGGTGGTCTTAGTAGAGTGGCTGTCCCGCGGCCAAGCAGGCTGCAAGGAGAGGCGGGAGCCTTAGAGGCCTGCAGGGACTCGGGAAATGCTGATGCCCCAGGGGAGGCCTCAGAGGACAAGGGGAAGGAGGCTGAGAGCTAAACCGCAGGTCACCACTCGGCTGACCACCTCAGAGGGCCACTGCGCACAGGACAGACAGACTGACCAAGGACGCCTGCTGCCTTGAGTCGTCCATGACGCGACCCCTCAGGACCATGGGGACGTGCTTGAACATGAATGGGCCACACGAGAGGCCAAAGGACAAATGGCAGTAACGTCCACCAAGCAAAAGAGGCCTGAGGCATCACCAAGTCCAGGGCTATCATCTCCAGCTCTGTACTCTGTCTCCACGGGTGTCCATCCAAGACCCTGGGTGTCCACGTGGGACTGTGTTGACCGTGCAGCCAGGCATGTCATCAGCTTCTGACAGCCTCTAATGAGTAATGAAAGCAGGTGAATCTAGTCTCAACTAACAAGTGATGGAGCCTCAGAACAGCAGGGTAAGCAGGGCTCCAGGTGAGGGATTTGCTCATTGTTCTGGCTGGAGGAGATCCGCACAACCTGCTCCTGGGGAGAGCAGCTAAGCATCTCTCCGACCGTTTCTACTGGGTCATCTATGCGCAAATCCAGCGGGATATGGGCTGGTTCTCAAAGGCAACCAGATTTGCTCAGTGGCTGCTTGGGCTGGTTCGGCTGATGGTTTCCAAGATTTTTTTGAGTCGGTGATGCTCTTTGGGGCTTGTGAGTGGCTTCCTGCCCTATACGGACCAGGCGTCCATGAAAGTCGTGTCCATGGTTCAAGGGTAGAGTTTAGATTCCAAAGTCACATTTAAAACATCGTTATGCTACCCCCCACCCCCCACTGCTCTGCCTTCATCTCAGATCGTCTGTAGGCAATGTGACAAGTACAGTGGGAATGCATGACCTTTGGGGGCCTGGGAACAGGGTTCACATGGAGGTTCCCTCACTTACTAGTTGTCCGCTATTGGGCAAGAAAACATTCATGAACATTTCCTGTGTTTGTAAACAGGAATACAAAAGTGGCCAGCCTGTGGGCTGTGAAGGGGACCAAATGAGTTAAGATATGAGAACCCCACCCAGCTTGGGGTCTGGACCCCACAGGTGCAGTGCCAGTTCCGTGCCCCGGACCCAGTGGCACTCAGGGCAATGCCTCCACTGGCAGCCTTGAGTGGGAGTTGTGCCCGCATCCCTGGACCATGCCAAAGCCCCACAGTGTCAGGCTGGAGCACCCGTCTGGCCATGTGATTCTGTCCCTACACCTGGAGGCCCCTGAGCTAGCTCTGCAGACGGCCTGAACCAGACGTGGTCACCACACCCCACTGCCTGGCTTTCCCTGGAGATGCTGGTGCTCGGGCAGCTGGAGATTCCTGGGGCTTAGGAACAGGCCTGGGGCCATCTGAGCATGTCCCCCTAACCTGCTCTACCCACTGGGTGAGGAGGTCAGGACTCGCCCATCCAGGGCACATATTGGCCCTACCACTGTGGTCCCACTCATGTCAGTGTAACCAAGAATTCTTACAAACGCTTTACTGGGGCTGAGAGGAGCCCAGAGGAGGAGCGAACGCGGAGTCCACCTCCACTTTGTAACTTCACGAGAGGGGGCAATGGAACACACGGGAAACAATTAGAGCACCAGATAATGTTCTATTCCTACTTCGTGTGAATTAGAGGGTACAGATCACAGGTAGTAGTTCGCTCAGCCGTGAAAGAGCTGGAGCAGTTCAGTGTTTTTCACGCCTCACTTCCCAGAGCTCTGGGGCTTCAGTAGGGCTGGCCTTGGGGCATGAGGAAGGGCCAGGCCCGGGGACCCCAGATCCTCCACGGCTTAGCTCTTCAATAGGGATGGCTCAACAGCTGTGCTTCCTTTATTGGGATATTGTGTTTAATTTTATTGGAAAAAAAGAGGGTGAAAACCACTGGATTAGTTGAACTCTAAGGTCTCCAAGTCCAGAAGATTCTTATTCAGAAGAGTAGCATTGAACGTGCTTTGAACATAAAACAATTTAACAAGACAGGATGAAGAGAGAAGGGGTCGTATGTGCTGCAGGAGATTTGGCCTGCCCCAGGACATGCTGTCCCCACCATCTGTCTGTTGGCCCCGTGAGCATCTCTGAGTGGGAGTCTCGAGGCTGCTGAGTCTCAGAGCTGGAGGCGCAGTCCTTCCCGCGCCCTGGCCCCTAACTGCCTCTTTGCCTGCTGCTCCACGGAAGACCCAGCTCTTCTGCTGGAGGGAAAGCCCGAGGGACTGTCCCCTGGGCCACCCACCCAAGTCTGAAGATCCATTTTGGCTAAGGGCAATCTCTATTTCTTCTACTTCATTATGTCATAGAACACCAAAAGAGCACAGTGATAATGCTGTATAAAATCTGTGATGAATAATTATGTAGTTAACATGGCGCATTGAATCGTGCATACTGCGGACACTTGATGAATGTAGACATCTATCCTTTCTTTGTTCCCACAGGGTGTGGGTGACATTGCAGTGAAAGCAATGGCACTATTAACTGAAGATCACCCCTGACATCTCGGGCTCCTCCTCTTGCTGTCATCTCAGCCATCTTCAAACAACCCCATGAGGCAGAAACTTCCATCCCTACTTTTTAGATGAGGAAACTGAGGCTCAGAGAGGGTAGCTGAGGGAGGCAGAGCCTGTGTTTGACCCAAGACTGACCCAAAACCCTTCCTCCTTCTATGTCAACACCACGATTCTCTCAACACAACAGTTGTTGCCAGGTCCGGGGCTTGGACTAGGAGGAAGCTGGGCTGTGGGGGATGGGGGCTGGCACCCTTCATTTGCATTCTGGGGCTTAAAATTCCAGAAGGTTGGGGTGCGGGCAGAGCAGAGCCAAGCTCTGGAATCCAGGAAGTGGCCACAGCTGGCAGCAGGGACTTGGCCGAGGAGGGCAGAGGAGCAGGTCTGAGAGGTCTCGGCAGCCAAGGGTCAGGCAGGGCAGGACAGCACCACCTTGAATGGCTGACTCAGTGAGAGCAACGTTGGTGAGCTGGAGACTGGATTTCTGCAGTTACAATCACAAAACAGAGTCCAGAGAGAACTGGGAGATGCCCACGGTTGCTCAGCTAGTACGAGACCGAAGCATCTCTGTCTGCGTGCTCTTCCCAGTTCCCAAGTCTCTTTGTGCTGTGCATTGAGCTCTTGTGTCCATTGGTGCACTGCTCGCTGTTACTAACGCGACCTTCGTACATGACATGCCTCATTTCTCCAGCCATCAGCCTGTTAAAAGCAGGCCTGGGGTCATTCTTGTCTCATCTCTTTCCTGTAGCTCCCAGCCCCAATAGAAGCTGCTCAGTACATACTGGTCCACTGGGTCCATGGGCATTTGTACAGTGCCATGTGAGCCATTGACATCAGGTCCCCAGAGCCAGGTAGACATTCCCAAGACAGGATGGTGGGAAAGGCGAGGTCCCTGAAGGTGGGTTCTGGGGCTTTGAATCCCAGCACAGACACTAACTCTGTATGTGAGCCTGGACCTGACTCCAGGCAACCTCCGTTTCCCACATGCCAAGCGGATGGAACGGCAAATACCACATGTCCCAGTGAGCGAGGTGTTAAGCAGAAAGCCTCTGGGCCACTCACGCCCAGGAGGTGAGAGCCACTTCCACTTCAACGGGCTGGGGCCTCACACCATCCAGTCACCTACAGTTGAGGTGGTTGATCTTCCTTGCCCTCAGGGTGGTCTTTATAAGGCCTACATTGGCCGGCATCCTTCCCCATAGGCCTTCCCTCTCCTGCATCATGGTTGGATTCCTGTGGCCCCAGCCCTTCCCTCGGCCTGGCGCGCCCTTCCCCCCTCTTTGTGTGCTTCTCCCTGATGCATCCTCCAAGCCGAGCACTGGAGATCCCTGCTCTGAGGAGGCCTCTGACATCAGTTTCCCCCCGACCCTCGTCCTGGCCAGAGCCAGAGAAGGCCGAGTGGGAGAGTGAGAACGTGCTGCGTGCACACGTGAGTGGGGGTGGCGTGCGCACACGTGTGCCTGGGGGTGGGCAGACCCCTGCTGCCCAGCTGGTGACCTGCTTCCCTCCATAGCTGATTACTTTAGTTTGGCGTTTGGCTGGAGTCCACAACGCCTTCCCCGTTCTGCAGGCTTCCTTCCTCCTGCAGTCACTCACCTCGCGGGACAGGTTTTCTTCCTGATCAGGTGGCCTTAGCAAGACCAGGCACTGAGCTGGCCCTGCGGGAGCCCAGAATGAGGCCCCCGGGGCCGACTGCTCCCTGCTGGAGCCCTTGCCCTCCTCGTGCCTTCTCCTCGCTCTCTGCTCTGGGCCTGGCTCGGCGAGGAGCCACAGCAGCCAGGAACCCCAGAGGACTTGGGAACGGTCCTCTTTCCTGCCCTGGGCTTGGCCTGGCATCACCCCCCAGACCCCTGACTGAATGGTGGTTGAAGGGCATAACTCTGGTGACTGCCAGGTAGGCAAGGCCTCTTCCTGAGACCACTCTCCAGGAGCCCAAGGGACGGGCCATAGAAGGAGCTAATGTTTCACCAGGTGTTGCACTAAATGCTGGACAGTGATGGTGACATCTGAGTCTCACTATGGGGAGGGGCCCATCCATAGTCACGTGCTGAGGACATGATAACATCAACCCCCAAGCCTGTGCTCATGCTCGCAGAGCTGTGACCTCATGCAAAAATGGACCATCGGAAATTGTCCACTAAGGTCAGCGAAGTGAGGGTACGAGGTCACACTGTGTCATCAGGAACCCCACATCACTAAGGGGCAGTTCTCAGGGTCACCCTCTGGTGGAAAATCCCAGGTAGAGATGCCCAGGTGGCAGGAACGAGGTCCCCTGTCCCTCCCCCAGCCACCAGCCCTCTGGCCCCAGGCTGTGATGCCCAAGCTCAGTGCCAGTGCCAAAGTTCTCAGTGAAGCTCAGTCCCCTCGGCCTTCTGCCCCCAGACACTCCGTCCTGCTCCTTGAGGTCAACTGAGTCTAAACTCATCCCACCAAAGGTGCTGAGCCCTTTCTAGCTGGGGGCTGACGACCTTTTAAACCCTGGCTAGAATGATAAGATCAGCGAGGTGGAGCCAAGTGTCAGGCTTCTGGCTCTGGCTCGGGCGCTCAACGTTTAAACCTATGGAGGCAAATTTCTTCATCCTCCGGGCCTCTCTTTTCTCAGCAGAAAATTGAGTGACCACAGTAGCTGCCGTTCCAACAGCAGAGGTTCTTGTGAGTGCCGAATAAGATGCAATCATATGGTGTATGGAGGCCCTAAGAAGATTTTTTAAAGCACGAGAGATCTCATTGCCACCAGCATTCACAGCATCCGTGACCAGAGCCTAAGGACCTGAAGTGAAATTAACGAAGACGTCAAGCCCCTGGTGCAGGGCCAGGCCCAGGTCGGCCCTTGGCAAATATTGGTTCTCTTCCCTTCTCAACATTCGGCACCTCCTTAAGCTGGTGGGTAAACAATGCCGCTGGTGACGCCCCGAAAGAGGAGGTAACACGTAACATGCTGTTCCTGGGCTCGCTGCAGGCCCAGCAGGACTCCCCGAAATGTTCCCACCTGAGGGCCAGGTTTGTATTCCACGTTGCAATCTGCCGGGGCGCACGTGTCCTGGGCGATTTCCATGCTCTCCCAGCCTGGCGCCCGGTCAGGAGATGTGAGGTCAGATCACCATGTTGGCCACCAGGCCCAGATCTGCCTCTGAGGCCTGGCCTGGTGATGTCTGCTGACATGCATTGTCATCCCAGGGGGCAAATCCTGTGCCCCAAAACAGATAAGCACGCCCAGAAAGCCCTCTGTTGGCTTTCCAAATCTTTCTGAAGACTTAAGTTCATTATTTCCCTTTCTTTTTCCTCTGATTCCTGGTGCAAATATCATCACTATTCATGGGCTAAATTGAAATCTAGGCTCTTGCTCTGCATGTAGCTATTTCTCTTCTCAAGATCAAGACTCCCTTTTAAGATGGAAGTTCACAGAGGCATTATGGTGTTGGTTTGGCTGTGTGTGGGTGGGGCTAGCACAGGCCTTCTTAGTATCTCAGAACCTGGTGTGTTTGCATAAGTCCCAGGAGACCAGTTTTGGAATTGCTGACTTTTGGCCCTAGTGTGAAGGAGCTGCCTTGAGGGCAATACTCCTTTTCCCTCAGCTCAAGTCACTCGAGCCCCATTGCCCTCGATGCCCCTGCACCTGTGAGGTCAGCCAGTCTGGGGTGGGCTGGGCACCTGGAGGAGGCAAAGGTGAGGTCTGCATCCCAGGACCATCTCCTGGGTCTGCCCAGTGCCGGGTAGGGATGGGCCACACCTTCATTCAAAGGCAAATGGCAGTCAACCAGAGGTGCTCTGTGCATGCAAGCTCCCAATTTGTGAGCAGAAACTCCAGATCTTTTCTCTGGGGCCTGAGGCTTCGAGGATGGGGAGAGCTGGTAGCAGAGGGAGGGGCGGGGAGGGCACTCCTGCGTGTATCAGGCAGGAAACACTTGGCTGGGATTTGTGAAGAGACTATTTGCAGAGATGCCACTGAGTTCAGGGAACTAAGAGGGATGTAAGGCACCCAGGGACTGGCCACCATGGGAGCTGTTACCACCCCAGGGCCCAACGTCTTTGCAACAACCTCTCAGAAGTGGTGTCACGGGCTTCCTGTCATCTGGCATCACGAGGCACTCGTCTGAGCCTCTCTTTCTGTGAAGGTACAACCCCTCTGCGGGTTCAGGTGCAGCTGGCTGGACCTGTCCATCAGGAACTTCCCACCGGCCTTCAGCCCATGGTTTTAGCAGCCACGTCAGCCCATTATCGCATTAGGGTTTGCAAAGTGATGATATCCTGTTATTCCTTCTGCATTTTCTAGGTGAAATTCTTCTATAACACTCTTTCCCTCATTGATGATTTCCCTGCACTGAAGTTTGTACAGGAAAGGCAGGATAAATGTTCAATCCTTTCCCTTTTAAAACAATAATTTGAAAAATTTTTCAAAATAATGTGTTGGTTCTCTAGCATCTTCTAAAGGTGACAAACGAGTTTTTAAAAATATCATTATGATCTCAATATATGGTTAATTTCGATCCATCTTGGTCATTATTATTTTTCATGATAAAATTTTCTCATTGTTGGCCAATAAAAACTATTTTGAGTTAGCTCCTTCTGATCCCAATGTAGAAATTTGGGACGACTTGCTTGTTTTTTGATACGACAAGATGGTCCAGCTCATCATATGTTTTTCTTCCTGCAGTCCTAGAATCTTCCATTTCTCCAAGGCTTCCTGGTTCCTTGGAGACCCCAGCCTGGAGCTGTACTGCTTGTCGCTCCTGGGTTGGTGTCATTTACGGAGCTTTTCAGTGAACAGATCAGGCGATAGTTGTTTTCTTTATAAAAACACATCATGAGTTCATACTGCTATTTCCAAGTCAAGTTTAAGATTTCAGGATTTTTAATCTTGCCTGTATTATCCTATAGTTGTATCTCCTTTTTATTATGCTGAAAATCTTGGTTCCTAATTACATTAACATCATTCCTTGTTTACAAAGCAAGAAGGGTTCTTAATCAAGGATACACGGAAGGGTTTTGGGCCTCCATACACCCCTGGGGCTAGATGCAGAATGCCGTGTGAGTGTGGATGAAGACGTGAGTGTGAGAGTTTGAGTGTGTGTGACTGAGTGTGTGTTTCTGTGAGTATGTATGTGTGTGGGAGAGTTAAGTGACTGTATGAACGTGTTAGCGGATGAATATTTTTCTTAGGATCCACAGTACTAACCACATCGTCAAATGGATTTTCGATCTTGGCCCTGTTGCCGTTCCGGACCAGGTGATTCTTTGCGGTGGAGGATGTTCTGTGCTCTGTATGATGTCCAGCGGCATCCTTGGCCTTTACCCACTAGATGCCAGCAGCACCCTCCCAGCGTGACAATCAAAAAATGTCTCCACACATTGCCAAAATTGCCTCTGGCTAAGAACCACTAGTCAAGGACACCAAAAAGATTATAAGTCTACCTAACAGGATAGAATTTCTATAGCATCTCTGGAGGAATGGGGAATTGCTTTGGGAAATGCCGTAGAAAGACTATAGTGATTGTTTTAGTTTTGTGGGCTGTCACAACAAAGTACCACAAACTGAGTGGCTTAAATGACAGAAATGTACCGTCTCACCATTCTGGAGGCCAGAAGTCTGAGATCAGCGTGTCGGCAGGATTGGTTCCTTCTGAGGCCGTGGGGGGAATCTTTCCGTGCCTCTCTCCCAGCCTCCAGTGGTTTGCTGGCAATATTTGATGTTCTCTGGCTTGTAGATGCATCAGCCAATCTTTACTTTCATCTTCACGTGGCATTCTCCCCGTGTGCATGTCTCGGTGTCCAAATTTCCCCTTTTCAAAGGACGCCAGTCACATTGAATTAGGGCCCACCCTAATGACCTCATATTAACTACATCTGCAAAAACCCTATTTCCAAATGGGGTCCCATAATGCTGAGGTCCTAGGCGTTAGGACTTCACAGAATCTTTTTTGGGAGTTGCAATTCAAGCCCTAACAGGCATGGCACTGCTGTCCTCGGCCAGCAGCAGGTGGGCAGTGCTGCGAGTGAGGGACGATACTTGGACTCACACCTCTATGTTCAACTTGCCACCTCGCCTTTTACTAACTGAGCATCTGTGAAGTGGGATAATTCAAGGATCCACCTCACAGGGTCGCTATGAAGAACAAAGGAGTTCACATGTGTGAAGTCCTCGGTCCAGTGTCTGGCACACCGTTAGAGTATAGAAGCATTAATGAGTAAATACCATCGGCACAGCCATTATGACTGCAGTCAGGGCAGGCCGGCTGGGAGGGGTGTCAGCATGAAGGAAGTAATGAAGGACGTGGGTTCAGAGTCCAGAGCCTGGGTACCCTGGCTCCCTGTAGGGCATCCTGCTGAAGGGTAAAAGGAAAGGAAGACTTCCATTTAGTAAATGCCTTCCATGTTCCCGACATGGGGACAAGGATGTCACAAGTATTACGGCTGATGCTCATCACTGCTGCATAAGGGAGATCTTTGTGCCTCTGTTTCCCTAATGAGGAACGTGAGGTTTGCAGGCCTTCATGAACCAGTATGGTCTGGCCACCAAGCTGGTTCTCCTTCCTCTCTACCCCTCTCCTTGGGGGTGAGGAGCACAGAGGCCATTTCCCACCCTCTCAGCCCTCCCCCAACTTAACCTGGTGGGGTGGGCCCTGGCCTGGGCATGAAGAGCCCTCTGGCCTACTCCGGCACTCAGCCCTCCATTGCTCATTCTGCAAAACCGGGCCGAGGCATCTGCTGGAGGCCTCCCCATGGACTAGGTGCGAAGATGCTGTGAAAACGTGCCAGGAATCCTGGCCAGTGCCCGTGGACAGAAGGCGCTGTTGTTCGATGCCTGCGACATGCCCAGCTTCCCACAGTGAAAATCCCCAGGGCGTTTTTTCTTCTTAAAGTTGGCAGAGTGACTCTGGTTTCAGGATCACCAAATCCCACACAACAGAGTTGGAACCTGTACACTTTTTCCTCACTAAAAAAAAAAAAATCCTTAATGTTCGGGACAAAGTCTATTTCCTTGCATACTTGCAGGATCAGACTCTCTTTACAGTTTAAATTAGCTGTGCTTGGGAGTCGAGTGCCCCCCCCACCCCCCAGTGTGATGGCCTGAAGAGGGCAGGGAATTGAGGCCGGCCTGGACTGCAGCCTCAGCTCTGCCCCGGAATTGTCCAGTGACCGCCCACGGAGACCCGCCCCTCCCCACTCCTGGTTCTTGGAGCCCCTGTGCTCATGTCACATGGGCGGTCTCCTCTCCCGTCCTGGCTCTTTCTGCCTCTGGCCTTCACCGTGCTGTCTACCCAGCCTCACTCTCTGCCACCCTTCAGACAGCTCTGCCAATTCCCTGCCCAGGGAAGCCTGACCAACTCAGGACAGGGCCTACGAGGACACTACACACACGCCCAGTCCCTGTGCACCTTCCTTCATAGCCCTCATTGTCGTGTGTAGCTTCATGCTGGTTTGTGGGATTCCTCCATTAACATCTGCCTCCACCACGTCGTGCCAGGGTGCCAGGGACTGGGTCGGGTCCTGCTCCCCGCTGTGTCCCCAGTGCCTAGCACAGAGCTGGTAGCCCAATAGGTGCCCTCTAGAAGTTTGTTTGGTCAGGAGACAGATGAATGGCTCTTTAAAAGGAGGGAGCTGGCCTTGTGCTCTGCTGGCTCTGACAGCCTGCGGCTTCGTGGGGCCAAGGCTGCTGGTCCAGCCCCTCGGGCTGCAGGATGGCAGCAGTGACAGCTGACCCCACCAGGCCTGCTGGGCGTCCAGCCCTGCTCTCAGTGCTTTATGTTTATTCCCAATAACCTATGAGATAGATACTACCATTAATTCTGTTTTTCTAATTTTTTATATTGAAATAATTGCAGACTTGAAAAAATGTTGCAAAAATAGTCCAAAGAGTGTCCGCATACCCTCCACCCAGCTTCCCCGAATGCGAGTGCCCTATGAACCTGGTATGATGGCCAAGCCAGAACATGGGCAGAGATAATGCTATTAACTAATCTATAGGCCTTATTTGAATTTTGCAAGTTTTCCCACCAACATCCTTTTTCTGTTCTGGCATCTAATATAGGACTCCACTTAGCATTTAGCGGTCACGTCTCCTTAGAACCCTCCAGTCTGGGACAGTCTGTCTATCTTTCCTTGTCTTTCATGACCTTGACACTTTTGAGGAGTTAAGACCAGTTATTTTGTAGAAATGTCCCCCAATGTGGGTTTGTCTATGTTTCCTTATGTTTAAATTCAGATTACATCTTTTTGGCAAGGAAACCACAGAGGAAAGGCTGTGCCCTCCTCGGCGCATCATCTCAGGAGGTGCTCCATGTTGCCTTAATCTCATTTTAAAGATGAGTGAACTGCAGCACTGAAGAGTCAAGAAACGCCATTAAAATGCAGCTGATAGCTAACGTAAATCGAGCACTTACCCATACTCCAGATTAAATAATATCTGGGTATATATTTAATCCCTTATATATCTGAGGGCACAGTTAGTGGGTCCCCCAACTCAGCAGCTGGCCGGGGAAGGAATGAGGAGAGGACAGAGGGTGCTGGGCGGGAGCAGCCAGGGTGAAGGTCAGAGAAGTTCAGGGAGGGGCCGGCGGAAGCCGGTGCTGGGCCCCTTCGGAGCATCTGACCTGGGAAGATAGAGCAGAGCTCAGGACAGGGCTGGACAGACTCATTAAGGAAGCCACCTGGGTTCCAAGGCTGAGGCTGGCGACAGTGGGGGCACAACTGGGGCTTTGCAGGGGCCAGGACTTGCTCTGGGGCTCAGGCTGTGGGAGGGCAGGGGCCTGAGCCAGACCCAAGGGGCAGCTGCAGGTCCTTTCCACCTGGCTCTGCTCACAGAGGAGGGGGCAAAGCTGTGGTGTGGCCCTGGGTCCCCACAGTGTCCTCTTCAAAATTCTCCCAGCCCAAGCTAGTCATGGGGGGAGAAAGGAGAGAGCGACAGCCCCATGCTCTGCATTATGTCAATATTAATCTTGAACACAGATTGCCCACTGCCCTCCCCACCCTGTCCTGCCTCCTCTCTCCCTCTTTCTGACTCACCTCTGAGCCCCCCATACTGGCATCCCTCTCTCCCCCTGTCCTTACCCTCCTCCTGTCTGCCCAGCCAGTACTCCCTTCTTGCCCGCCCTTCTCTTTCTCTCTCTGGACTCAGCACATGAAACAGTAGCCATAAGTACAAGAGAGCTGCCATCCAGCCCCTGCTCGTGCCTTTGCTGTCGTCTGTCCTCTGGGAAGGTCCCGCACTGCCCAGCGCACCCTCTGAGAGGGATGGAGCCCCGAGCCAACCAGCAGGACCTTCCCAGCACTCCCGGGCCCTGGGGCACCTCCACGCAGCAGCTCTTGCCAGGCTTGCCCTCCAAGATCCATGGGCAAGCCTTTCCTCCACCATGGACAGCCAGCTGCTTTACCCCAAAGCAGGAGGTTTAATTCCTGGCCGTGGACTCCTCACAGTCTTGAGCGAGGCCAGCGATACTGGCCCAGGTTATGGATGAGGAAAGTGAGGCCGCACCTGCTCCTCTGGAGGCTAGATATGGGTAAAGACGCCTTGGGCCTGGGGCTATTAAATGAATGTCTTTTTAAAAGAAAATTTTACATTCTTACTGTATATGGAAAACTAATAGCACTTGCCATAGCAGAAGGTAACATCCACCTATACACAACGCAGGTGAAACAGTATTATTAAATTCTACTCACACGTGCTTGCCTTCTCAAGACATTGTCCTGACTGTGCTCTCCTCATTTCAGATGGAGTTGAGCAAGAATTCTAGAAGTCTGCAGAGCATGTGGGCCCCACTTTTTCCTTTAAGTGACCACAAGAGTTAAAAGAGAAGTCTGAGGGGATAATGTTCCATCAGGTAGTCAGTGACGCCTCGAGACCCCCCTCTGGCTCCTGGAACCTGTCACCCCGAGAGAACCCCAGGGTGGTGGGAGATGCTCTGAAGGGCTGCCCCGAAGTGTGCCTCAGCAAGCCCAAGCTTATCCCTGCCCAGCCCTGGCCCCAGGACAGGGGTTCCCTCTCCCTGTAGGGTCAAGGGCGGGAAGGAAGTGCAAAGACCATCCAGTCCAGTCTCTTTGCTTTCTAGGTGCAGAAGCCAAAAGCCAGAGGAAGAAGGGCTTGACCAGGGTCACCTGCAAATGAAGGAAGGAGCCTCCCAGAACCTGGGTCTCTGAACCCCGGCCCAGCTGCCTTCTGTTCCACCCTAACACCTCCCTACAAGACCCCTCACTTCTGCTGCCCTGGGCGAGAGCCGGGGCGCCAGGGCTGCCTGAGGCCACGACTCCCTGGACTGTAATTATTCTGACAGAGCCCGTCTTCTCGCCCCAAGAGAAAGAGGGTTGGGTCTTACTCATCTCCACGCCTAGCAGTGCCTGGTGCTAAAAAAACCCATGCTGAACAAATGACTAAGCACTGATTGAGCACCATTAGAGGTAGATGCCATTAGCCCGTTTTAAAGAAGAGACAAGCTGAGGCCTAGGGAGGTCAGGCGGCTTGCTCCAGGTCACACAGCTGGTAAACCGTGCCTGGCTCTGGCTGACACCCAGTGTGGGGGTCTCCCATCTCTCCTCCCTGTATTCTCCAGAGCAGACAGGACAGAGAGCACTTCCGTTAGCAGATGAGGAACCGGGGCTCTGAGTGGGGCAGCGTTCCTCCAAGGACACAAAGAGGAAGAGCCCAGGCCTAGCCTGGCGCTCAGCCCACAGCCCTGCACTCTGAGCTCCCAGCCCCAGCCCTACCCAGGCCAGGCTTCCCTTACGCCCACTCTGCTCCTCCAACAGCCTCAGCTGGGCCTCCTGGGGAAGTGACGGAACTGCAACCATTCAGCACCTTTCACCTGGCCTCTCCTGGGCCGCCTACCTGATTCCTCCACTCCCGCCAGGAGCCCGCCTTCTCTTCCTGCAGCGGCCACAGTGGGAATCAGGCCTAATCACCCCCAGTGGAAACCCTGCGCTGGCTTCTCATCCCCCTGGATGAGCTCTGAGTGGTCGCTATGGCCGCCCAGGCCCTGTGCCATCAGCTTTTCCTCTCAGAACTCACTCCTGCCTCACTTCACTACCTGCTCCTGGTAGACGCTCTGGCTCTCCTGCAGCTCTTTGAAGATGCAAAACGCATTCCGTCCTCAGAACTTTGTATTTGCAGACCACCTCCTGAAACGCTCTTCCCCCCCCCCCCACACCTGAACAGCAATGGGTGAGGGACCCATTTCTTTATTGGTTGATGGCCTGTTTCCACTGAAATAGAAGTTCAAGGGAGGAGGGGTCTGCGCATCCCCAGCCCCCCTCGCCGTGCCTGCCCCATGCGTGGCCTCACCCCACTCCGTGTTGTCTCTCCGTGGCATGAGCCTGGCACAAGGCTGAGTCCTAGAGCCAGCTGTGCCCTCCTCGGCCCACCTGGAGACCCGCAAACAGAACAAATGACAGGCTTGTCTCCTTGGGTACCTCGGACTGGCCCTGGAGTGTCCCACATTGTTCCTAGAAATTAGCAGCGGTCGCTGCCGTCAGGGGAAGCGCTCCACCCCACCGGCTCCGGCACTGGGGGGAGGAAAGAAAAAGAAAAACAAGATCACCAGGCGAGCCAGTGCCAGCGCCTTTTCCCTGCCCCAGACGCACACTTCATTTAATTTTCATAGTGGAGGGAGACGTGGGGTCTTTGAGCATCGATACCCTTGTGGGCAAGTCTAAGTGTCAGACAATGAGTGGAGGAGAGAGCACCGGCTCGGCCGCTGTCAGTCTCGCCCAGATTAACAGCTTCATCGAGCCTTTGTTGATATTGACACTCAGTTGCTAGGTAACATGTTTACTGCCCAATGAATAGGGACTTGAGGGCCAGGGGGCACAGTCAACAGATTGGCAAATAAGGCGGACGTGCTGTGACTTGATGTGCCCGCCGTGGTGCCCAGGAGCAGTGCAGGGACACGGCTCTGTGCCAGCCGCCCAAGCCCGTGAGCGTCTCGGGTCAGAGGGGCCTCGTGCCCAGGTGGGGCAACTCTGGAAGGGCAGCCCTGTTTTCACCTGGGGTCCATCCTCGTGGGACCATCAATGCTCCTGGCCTCTTGAAGGGAGCATTCCTTGTTCAGAATACTCAATACAGCGTCCCAGCGATGCTCCTGGGCTCTGAAAGGCCTGATGAGTGCACCTGCGGCAGCTCCCCTCCCCACATTACCGCTGTCCACAAAGGGCGTGCCATCCCAAAACGAAGCCACTGCTAGGGGTGGGAAGGCCGTGAGTATGTGCTTCCCTCCCCACCCCCGGGGCCTGTAACCGGAGAACGTGATGCTGGCCTACTCACCCACCAAGGTGTTCGACTGGAGGCGAAAGACTGCTACTGACAAAGCACCAGCTGGGGGCCAGGCTCCATGCTGGGTGCAGCTAGGTGTTCCCTTTAGGCCTTACAACCACCCAGTGAGGTGGCTGCTGTGGCTCACCCCTTTCCCATAGAAATGGGGGCTGAGTCCCTGTTAAGTGCCTAGCCTGAGTGTCCTCAGTGAGGACTCAGTCTGCAAATTTCGGAACCCCCTCTTTCCACCTTATCTCGCTGCACTGGAGGAAGAGCCCCCAGAGAGGGGTGCTCAGTGGTTGTAGAGGAGGCATGGTGTGGCACCGGAGGGAGCTGTCCGGACACAGGGATCAGGACCTCCCCCTGGGGCCCAGTCAGGGAGTCGATCCCCCAGCCCCCACCTTGAGCTACCTCTCGACTCAAAGACTCTGCAACAGAAGGTGGATCTGGTGAGCAGACAGCACCACCTCCGTGGGCGCAGGGCCGAGCAGCAGGCGTCGTGCTCAGCGGGCTGGGGAAACAATGCTACTCAAGAAAACGGCTGATAAAAACCCGACAAAGGGAGATGGGAACAATCTCAGAGACAGAGACTCTGCAAACGGTGGTCGTGGCTCCAACACACGGCGTGAGCTTCCAGGCCACAAGGGGAGGGAGGTGATCAGCGGAAATGGGAAGATGAGGAGGAGGGAAATCTGGACCAGCACAGAGAAGGGGTTCTCACCATCCTTGAACAAGAAGAATCTGGACGTGTCTACACCAGTCTCAGGATTTCTTTATTGTCTGCGGTCAGGCCTGAGCCAGCTACATAGTCAACTCGCGTCACTCTGCAGTGGACGTCCAGCCTCGCCCATCCACACAGCTGTGGCCTCCCTAGAGTCTTGATGGGAGCACCTTCGCTTATTTGCTCACCCATCTATCCCACAAATATTTGTGCCTTCTCAGGGCCGACCCTGTGGGCAGCAGTTAAGTGCGCACATTCCGCTTCGGCGGCCCAGGGTTCGCCGGTTTGGATCCCGGGTGCGGACATGGCACCACGTGGCACGCCATGCTGTGGTAGGCGTCCCACATATAAAATGGAAGAAGATGGGCGTGGATGTTGGCTCAGGGCCAGTCTTCCTCAGCAAAAAGAGGAGGATTGGCAGATGTTAGCTCAGGGCTAATCTTCCTCGGGGAAAAAAAAAAATTTTGTGCCTTCTCTCTGCCAGTCTGTGTGGACACTGAGGCTGTAGCTGGGAAGGAGATGGCTTGGTCCCTGTGTTCACGGAGCCTTCAGTTTAGCAGAGGAGATAGAAATTAGACATATGATTACCTAACTATGTATCTAATTACAGTGGTGCTCAGAGCTATGAAGAAGTTGACAATACAGTGTGTGTGTTAAGTGGGGGAGGGGCCCACCTCACCCAGCAGTGGTGGAGGCCTCCCCGAGAAAGCCACAGTGAGGCTGAGATCTGAAGGATGAGCTTGAGATGCGTGGGTGATGGGGAGGGTGGGGATGTCCCCAAGGCGGGAAAGAGATGGGAATGTTGGAGGACTGGGGAAAAGCTCAGTTTGACTGGAGCTAAAATTGAGGGGGAGCTTGGGTGGGAAACGAGGAGGTCGTCAGTGGCTAGATTCTTCAGGCCTTGGCAGCTCTGACGAGCACTTGGATTTTGTTCCGATAATAGAATAGTAATGGGGACCCATTGAAGGACATTAGAAGGGGAGTGACTTGATCGGGTTCCAGGTCCTTTTATAGACTCTGAACTGATGAGATCCATTTTAGCCACGTTACCAGTACCAGGATGACCAGGTGGGAAGCCGCCTTCCACAGGCCTGTTTTGGGGAGCTTCTCCAGGAGAGGGAACCCTCAGCCTTGGCTAGGTCTCTGTTTATTCCCAGTGTCTGGCTCAGAATGTGGAACAGAGATGGGCTCAATCTGTGCTTACTGAGTTGAAGGAAACTGTCTAGGGGACCCCCGCCCTTTAAAGGCACCGTGAAACTGTAGGGTATCGGACAATATTGCTCCCCTCCTCTCCTTTCTACTAATCCACCCTCCTGGCCAATGTCAAAACCTGCTAGACCCCCTTCCCCTGGGACCCTCCCGTGATGCTCCTGACTTCTTTACTCACTGGGCCGTACGTAGCACGCCAATCTTCCAGCACGCTTGGAGGGGGAAGCGTTCTGTGTAACCGACATTTATACATAATGGGCAATTTACCCTCTAAGGCCAGAAGTTTTTCTTGTGTCCGTTTTGCATCAAATACTTTCTAAATTAGACAACTTCCTGGCCTAAACATAATTGAACCGGATCTATCAACTGATACTTCGTCCTAATATCAGTTCTTGAGCTGAACGAAGATTTCATTGCTGTGGGTCAGAAGGGCCGATCGCACTGCCTGAAGAAACCCCTTATAGTTACAGGGTTCCTGTCCCACCTCAGCAGAAGTACGGCACATGTGCCTCCGCTCTGCGCTGCCTCACCGTGGCAGGCATTGCCGACCAAAGGCAGCCCTCCTTCCTGCTGGGTCTGGGTTAGCTTCACACTCTAGGCGGCCACAACTGACGAGCGGGTATCGAGGTTTGAGATGAACCAGTTAGTCGTTCGAGTTATTATTTCTGAGGTTCTTCTTTGCCGTCATCTCACTCCTCTGAAAGGACAGACGATCACCTCCCCATTCCCCCGGCTCCGTTTGGCCGAGGGTTCTGCTCCCTTCCTTCTGTTCTCCTCCACATCTCCTCTTCCTCCCACTGGTCCTCGTTCTCTTCCTCCTTCACACACGTCTCAGTCTTGGCTTCTAGAACCATCGACAACCCCGGAGAGATGGCAAATCATCCTGTGTCTGCCTTAAGCATCCAGGGCTCGGACCTTTGGGCTGGATCAGGGCTTCTTGTAGGAGAACATCAAAGAGCTGAGAGCTAGAGAGGAGCCTCACTTTCCTTCTCTGTCCTTTTGGTAATTTATTCAGCAGAAGTTTTGTGGGCGCTTTCACCTTTGTGCCTTCTGCCTCCTCGGTTGCTCTATATCCTCTCTGAGAGGAAGGGAAGGAGATAGGCGTTCACAGCTATCGAGCGTGTACTTTCACATTTCATTGATTCCTCAAAGCAGCTCTTCCCGCTGCAGCTACTTTACAGATTAGAAAGCTGAGGCTTAGAGAGCTTAAGTGACACACTGAAGGTTACCCAGCTTGTACACTGTCACTGGAAAGGCTTTGCAGCCAGTCCCAGCTCGCACGTGCCTGCCCACCATCTTTCCGGCCCTCCGCCACTGCGCGTGGCCACCTCCAGCTCACGGGGCTCCCAGCCTCATCCCGACGTTCCATCAAAGCAAAGAGACTCGGCTCCTGTTCCTGCCACTGGAGCCTTGGGGGCTTTCCCAAAGCAGAGGTTTTTAATTTTGATGAAATCCAATTTATCATTTTTTTTCTTTTATAGGTTGTACTTTTGTGTTGTAGCTAAGAAATCACAAAGATTTTCTCTTATGCTTTCTTCTGGATGTGGGTTTAGGTTTTACATTTAGATCTCTGATCTATTTTGAGTTATTTTTTGTATAACTACATATAACATATTTTTTGAATAAGGGTTTCTTTGATTACGGACATCCAATTGTCCCAACACCATTGGTTGAAAAGATTGAATTGTCTATATCTCTTGAAAATCAATTGACCATATCTGTGTGTTACTGTTTCTGAACGACCTGTCCTCTTCCATTGATCTGTGTCTATCTTTTTATCAATAACATACTTTCCTCCCAAGTTTTATTGAGAAATAATTGATATACATCTCTATATAAGTTGAAGGCATACGGCATGATGTCTTGATTTATATGTATTGTGAAATGATCACCACATTAGGTTCAGCTAATATCCACCTTCTCATGTAGATACAATAAAAAGAAAAGAAAGAAAAAAAAGAAAAAAGGAAAAAAACTTTCTCCTTGTATGAGAACTCTCAGGATTTGCTCTATTAACAACTTTCTTATATCAGAAGGCAGTGTTAGCTATAGTGATCATGCTGTACATTACACTCCTAGTATTTATTTATCTCATAACTGGAATTTTGTACCTTTTGACCACCTTCCTCCAATTCCCCTTCCCCTAAGCTCCCCCATCTGATAACGTCTCATCTCTTTTTCTATGAATTTGGTTTTTGTTCTTTTTAGATTCCACATATAAGTGACATCATACAGTATTTGTCTTTCTCTGTCTGACTTATTTCACTTAGCATAATGCCCTTGAGGTCCATCCATGTTGTCATGAATGGTAGGATTTCCTCTTTTTTATGGTTGAATAATATTCCACACACACACACACATACACACACACACACGTCTTCTTTATCCATTCATCCATTGATGGACACTTAGGTTGTTTCCATGTCTCAGCTGTTGTGAATAATGCTGCTATGAACATGAAGAAGCAGATAACTTTTTCAGTTAGTGTTTTTGTTTCCTTTGTGCATTCCCAGAAGTGGAATTACTAGATCATATGGTTGTTCTATTTTTAATTTTTTGAAGGTCTTCCATACTGTTTTCCATAGCAGCTGCACCAAATTACATTCCTACCAACAGTGCACAAGGGTTCCCTTTTCTCCACATCCATGCAAGAATTTATCTCTTGTCCTATTTTTTTTGCAGGGGAAGATTCACCCTGAGCTAACATCTGTTGTCAATCTTCCCCACCACTTTTTTTTCCTCCCCAAAACCCCAGTGCCTGTTTGTACATCCTAGTTGTAAGTTCTTCTAGTTCTTCTATGTGAGCCACCACAGCATGGCAACCGACACACGGGTGGTGTGGTTCCGTGACGGGAAATGAACCCAGGCCACTGAAGCATTGAGTGCCAAACTTTAACCACTAGGCCATCAGGGCTGGCTCCCTCTTGTCTTTTTGATGATAGCCATTCTAACACGAATGAGGTGACATCTCACTGTGGTTTTAATTTGCATGTCCCTAATGGCTAGTGATGTTGAGCATCTTTTCACGTACCTGTTGGCCTTTCAAATATCTTCTTTGGAAAAACGTCTACTCAGGTCTTTTGCCCATTTTTCAATTGAGTCGTTAATTTTTTTGTTATTGAATTGTATGAGTTTTTAAACATATTTTGAATATTAATCCCTTATCAGATATATGATTTACAAATACTTTTTCCCACCCTGTAGGTTGTCTTTTCACTTTGTTGATAATTTTTGGTGGTTGTTCAGGAGCTCTGGGTTTGATTAGTCCCACTTGTTGATTTTGGATTTAGTTGCTTGAGCTTCAGGTGTCATATCTAAAACATTATTACCAAGACCCACGTCAGGGAAGCTTGCTCTTGTTTTCTTCTAGGAGTTTCATGGTTTCAGGTCCTACATTTAAGTTTTTAAGCCATTTTGAGTTAATTTTTGTGAATGATGAAGATAGGGTCCAGTTTCCTTCTTGTACATATGAATATCCAATTATGCCAACATCGTTTATTGAAAAGACTGTCTTTTCTCCATTGAGTGTTCTTGGCTCCCTTGTCAAATATTAGTTAGCTGCTTATGTTTGGGTTTATTTCTGGGCTCTCAATTCAGTTCCATTGGTCTATTTGTTTTTATGGCAATATCATACTGTTTTGATTACTATAGCTTTATAGTGTAGCTTGAAATCAGAAAATGTGATGCCTCCTGCTTTGTCCTTCTTTCTCGGGATTTCTTGGGCTATTTGAGGTCTTTTGTGGTGCCATATAAATTTTAAGAGTGCTTCTTTTTCTACTTCTGTAAAAAATGCTATTGGAATCTTGATAGGGATTTCATTGCATCTATAGGCGGCTTTTGGTAGTATTGACATTTTAACAGTATTAATTCTTCCAATCCATGAACATGGGATACCTTTCCATTTATTTGTGTCTTCTTCAATTTCTTTTATCAATGTCTTGTAGTTTTCAGAGTAGAGATCTTTCTTCTCCTTAATTAAATTTATTCCGAAGTATTTTACTGTTTTTGCTGCTATTGTAAATGGGATCAATTTATTTCTTTTTCAGAAAATTTGTTGTTAGTGCATAGAAATGCTACTGATTCTTGCATGTTAAGTTTGTATCCTGCAGCTTTACTGAATTCATTGATTAGAGCTAAGTTTTTTTTATTGAGTCTTTCAGATTTCTCTCTCTCTATTTATACATATAAAACCATGTCATCTGCAAGTAGAGACAATTTTACTTTTTCCTTTCCAATTATATATATAGTGTACTTAACACAAGGTAAGGCACAATAAGTAAGAAGTATTATTATTATGATAGGCCCAGGACCCAAACAACTAAAAAAGAAGAGCTTGGGGTAGACAGCCCTAGGCTGGCCCTGCTCTGCTGGGGTGTGGGAAGGGGTTGTGGCCACAGAGCAGCAGGAGGGCCCTGGACTCATCATGGCTCCCAGGACAAGCTTTTAAATGGTTTGTTGAAGGCTACTTGAAGGAGTGAGAGGAAGAGAAGGGAAGCAGGAAGGGGGTTTATGGGTTGGGATGCTGGCATTGACCTCTTAGGCTTCATTCAACTCACATCTCCTGAGCACCTACCACCTGCCCAGCCCTGGCCTGCCCTGCAGCCCCACATGGCTGCAGGCCTTCATGACCCAGCTGAGCAGTGCTCCAATGGAGACGGGCCTGCATGCTGCAAGACCAAAGCGGGGAGACCCCGGCTGCATCCCTGGGGGCAGCTTGGAGCAGGCGTCACACAAGAGGGATGTTTTACTGCCATAATGAAGGGCCATCAGTTCATCCAGGAGACAAGCAGAGGAGGGCTTGTGGCAGGAATGACACTTGCAGGGCTTGGGGTCCCTCATGAGCATGGAGGGCCGGAGCTCACACCTTGGTGATGCTGGAGCCTGGGTTGTGCATGGCTAGAGGAAAGCAATGGAAGAAGCTGCAAAGGAAAGGCCTGGGATGCCGGCTGAGGTGCTTGGTCACCTGGGGGACAGGAGGCAATGGGAGGGGAGACACAGGGATTGACAGGGTCAGATCCTTGTGGTGAAACCGCCATCCTGGAGATCATACCGGGAAGGAAAGGCTGGAGTGAACAGATCAGGAGAGAAATAGAAGGGCCCAGAGGATGGATGCCTGGGTTCCCAGCCCAGCAAAGCCACCACCTGGCTGTGTGTCCTGGCCTCAGTTTCCCCATCTGCCGAAGCAGAGATTTCCCACCATGATCCTCATGGCCCTTTCTGCTCTGAGATGCCGTGGAGCTCCTCCCTGGCTCCTTACGTCTTTGCTTCTCAGGCCAGGCTTGTGGCAGCCCAACGAAGCGATGGCAGGATGGAGTTCTCAGAGGGTTTCAGTAGGAGGGGTTCCTGCTGTCCCTGCCAACCCCGGGCATGGCTGGAAAGTCTAAAACCAGGGTGCTGTAGAATCCAGGCTTCTGTGAGCTGCCCCATTAATATTCCCTCCAGGAAGCCTTGCCAGACAGGGAGAAGGCAGGGGGCAGATGGGGCACTGAGAGGCCAAGTAATCTGCTTAAGGTCACCCAGCAAAGCAGCAGCAAGCTGGACCAGGCCCCAAGCCTCCAGATGTCCAGTCTGATGCCCTGCCCACTGGACCATGAGGCCTTTAATGAGGCCACCTCCGCAGGGGCTGTGGGCTGGCCCACCGCCCAGGGCCGGTGACTTGCCAGGCATCCCAATCAGCCATTCCGAGGAGCCTGCCCTCAGCAGCCAGGCACACAGGGGCCGGGAGTTAGCGTGTCAGCCGAGACTGGCGGTTCTGTGAGGTGGTCCCTGGGTCCAAGTATGCCCAGTCCTCTGGCCAGGATCCCCGAGGAAGAGGGCTCTGTGTCCAGAAAGGGGCCAGGCATATCTCAGGGGCTGGGGTAAACTCTGCAGGCAGTGTCACCCACAGGGCTCCCTCCCCTGCTAGGCCCCCAAAGGGATGACCCCCATCCTTCCCAGGCTGCAGTCTACAGTTTGTGTCAACGGCATCTGTGGTCAGCATGGCCTGCCTCCCCCCTCCATCCCGGAGCCCTTAGCCAGGGTGACCTCTGGACCCAGCCCTTGACCTACAGAAGAGAGCACAGAGGTTCAGAGGGTGGCCGCACCAGGCCTGGGTCACACAGGGACATGGTGACGAAGGCAGGATTCCTGTGGGTCTTCTGATTCCCAGCCCAGCCCTCCTGCCCTGCCCCATAAGGTCTCAGCTTCGTCCTTACTCTGGTGACTCCTGGAAAAGCTGCCCTCTGCTGAGCCATAACGAGGACCCAAGGGCCCTGGCCAACCTCCCAGGGGCTAACTTCCTGTTTCCCACTGGGCCTTGTTCTCTTATTGGGGAGGACCTGCCCCGGGATCCTGAGCACGAAGCCCATGGCGTGAGCCCACAGACAGGGCAGACCAGAGCAGGCCAAGGGGCGCGGCCCCTTACCCTGGGGCTTTGGAGGGAGGAGAGAGAATGCTGCCCGGGCTGCTGTAGGGGCCAGGAGGCTGGGCAAAAGCACCATCAACGGCCTGGGTCTGGGTCCCAGCTCTGCCACCTTCAGCCCTCGGAGTCTTGGTTGCCATTTGCATTTAGGAATTAAAGGGTGATAGACGCAGGAGCGCCCTGAGCATCCCGCCTCTGAAGCTGAGTCTCCTGGGGTGCCTGGGCAGCCACGAGCATGGCTCTCTCTGCCCACCACCCGCCCCTGTGTAGCTGGCAGGCGGGCGGTGAGGGCCAAGGGGTGCCATTTTTTTCCCAGGACTTAACCCCGCCCCCCTCCCCTCTCTTCTCTTCAGTTTCCACACCCTCCCTCCAACACACACCTCAAAGAGCCTCAATTCAGCCCATCCCCTCCCCCACCCTATCCACAGCCCTTCCAAGAAGCTTCCCGGGGCCCTGCTTCCCCTTCCCCAGCCATTTTGGGGGGCGGATGGGGGTGGGTCACAGAAGGAAGGGACTGGGAGGGGTGAAGTAAAAAACACATGCCCAACAACAACAAAACCCCCAGCACCCCACATTCTGTCCACAAAGCTGGAAATACACAAGAAGCCGGCATCTGTGCAGAATAATAAAACCGGGTGTGGACCTGTCGTTCTCACAGGGCATTTGGCTGAGCCCGGGCAACGGGAAAGCATGCATAGCTAACGCTCCTGACTGTGTGAAACCCTTTGTCGCCGGCACCGGCTCCGCGAGGGACCCAGGGCCCGCGGCTTGGCAAGGGCCCGAGACATTTCTTGGAATGGTTTCTTGTTCATCACTGACACTCGTAATGAGAAATTTATACACCATCCTAAGCGGATAAATTAATTTCAAACACTTTAGACTTTGGAAGACAATGGTTCCTGGCAGGACCCTTTATCACCCGTTTTATTAAAAAAAAAGAAGAAGAAGAAAAGAAAGAAAGAAGGGGAAAAAAACCACCCCTCGGGACCGTGCAAACCCAACCTGTGTGCCTGGCTCTGGAGCTGACTGTCCCCGGTGGGGGAGGACCCGTGCGGCCCATGTGGGCCAGGGGCCCATGGGTCACTTTTTAAACTTCATTAAAGTGTGTGCAGCTCCTCGGGGCTCTCCCCTCACCCCGGGGGGGCACCGCTTCCGCTCACCCCTGGCTCCATTCGAGGTTGGCATTGTGACCAAGGACTCGGGTTGCTCAGGCTACGTTTGTGAAAGGTAATTAAATTGTGATAATGTTTCCATTCAGATCCCGGCTCGGGTGAAGGCTGGGGACTCGTCAGACAGACGTGTTCTTGCTGTCCACAGGACATGCAGGCCAGCCTGGCAAGAGCCCCCACCAGGGGCCACAGGGTGTCCTGAGCCATCCCAGCGGGCTGGGGACGGCCTGCTCGAGGCCTGCACACGAAGGGGAGCTGGCAGGAGGAACAGGCAGTACCTGAGGTTCCTGTCACCCCCTCAGGATGTGGCACCTGCTCAGTGTGGGTGTCAGAGGGAAGGAGGCAGGGTGCTGGCCTCCGTCCTGCCCATCGGGTGGCAGACCCCTCAGCGCCCTCCCTGGAGAGCAGGGAGAGAGAGGGAGGGCAACGGTGAACTCTTCCGGGGCAGGAAGGCTGTTCTTTCTGGGCCGGACACCTGTGCTTGTGGCCGGGGCACTCCTCTGGCCGGAAGAGCGTCCAGGAGCTCCTCAGATCTGCGGCCCACCTGCCCGCGCTTGCCTCCCGCAGCCCCCGACTCCAATCTGCCCCTAGCTCATGCCACGCTTACACCTTCTCAACATCATCCAAGCACCACCCACCTTTCACCTCCAGACCCACCTGGCCAGCCCCCCAGGGGCCTCAGCACCCCCAGCCCTGCCTCTGCAGGCTACCCCACCCTGTGGCTCCTGGGTCCCCTGCTGGGAGCCTCAGTGACCCCCACTCGCTCAGAGGGCCTGTCCATGCCCCACCGAGGGCTCCCGCAGGCATTGTCCCACCTCCTGGATGGCGGCTCCCACTGTTTTCCCCGTTGGAGCACATGTAGAAAGTTAGCAACTCATGGGCACGTTGGAGTCCAGAGGAGACACTAAGGCCACAGAGGGCAGAAAAAAGAAAGAAAGAAAAAAGAAGAAAAAAGTTAGACTTTTTCTCTATTTTATAAACTTACGCTAAGAGAATAAAAATAAAGCATATAACGGAGCGTACTAAAGAAATAACAAATTTATATCAGCTTCCCAAAGCATTCTTTTAAGAACGAATTAAGCGAGCGACACCTGCCTCCAAAACAAACTTGCTTCCGTGTCAGGTTTAACGCTGGAGGTGGTTGCATGTGGTTCCAGAGCAAGAGGTTTTCTGTTTGTGTTTTAATTTTTAATTTTGAAATGATTACAGACTCACAAATAGTTGCAAAAATAGGAGGGAGAGGTCCTGTCTCCCCATCCTCCAGCTTCGAGCCGTGGGGACAGTTTACATGACCACAGACCTTTACCCAAAGCGGGAGACCAGCCCAGACCCTTCAAACTCTCCACAGCCCCCTTCGACAAGACACGTTGTTCCACAAACAGGTGATGAAAATTTAAAACTATCTTAAGACAGTTGAAACTATCCTTTAAAAACATAACAACTTCTTTTCCTTTTCTTTCGTTGACAAACGTGATGTTGAAAGGTTTTATGGTTATACAAGTGGATTTTGTTTCCCATTGAATTTTTTCATGGGAAGTGTTTTTCAATAATGATGAAACAGCTCTTGATTTCATGGTTGGCTCGGTCGCCTGCAGCTGGTGCAGGCTCGGCCTGGGGGCCCCACAACTCCATGTGCACAGACACCCAGGGCTGTACCTCCAGGAGCTCCACTCCCCCCTGCCCCTCTCCCACGTTCCTTCCTGGCCACACCTGGGGTGGAGGGCCCATGTCTTGAGCAGCAGGAGCACAAGCCCCTCTGGCCATGCCTTCTGCAGCTGCTAGGCAACTCCCACTGTTTCTTGATGTCTTCACTCCATCAGCGCCTCTTTCAGGAAGCCCTCTCTGATTTCTCCTGTCTTTTTCCCCAACATTCGGTGGCGACCGCCATCATCACACAGATCATACTACATGGCACTTTCTCTTTACCGGGTTATGCCCGCCACAGAGGTCTAGCATCCTGAGAACAGGGCTGGGTCTGATTCCTTGCTGCTCCCAGCACCCTGCACAGGGCCTGGTGCACAGTCGGTGCTCAGTGTTTGTCAAATGCAGAAACCTCTTTCAGGGGCTCCCTGTGATCTCGTTCTCTAGCTGAATGCCCCCGGTGACAGCACTCCTGCCTCACAAACCAGCCGTTCAGTGTGTGTGATGGTTGGAACGTTCTCCCTGTAAAGTCCTGCCCCGTGTCTGTCCTGGCTCTGCCCTTGCAAGTTTTTCCCCCATATGCTTCCCCAGGACGGACGGCCCTCGCCCCCAACGGCGCTCAGCTGAGAGCCCTCAGATGCTCTAACACCATTTTCTGCCCTCGGGGACCTGGGCCCTGCCCCACACTGCTTTGGGAGGAGATGCCCCCTGCTGGGCCAGCAGCGAGCTACCACAGTGGGAGCCAAGCGCAGCGGGACGGCACCTCACGCAGGCTTCCCGCCTCCCACAAACATTTGTCTGCGCCCGTTCAGTGCCAGGACTTCTCTAGGCCATGGCAGTAACAAGGCCACGAGGGCCCCTGATCTCCAGGAGCTCCCATCTTGTGGGGGACAAATAGGAACAAGTAAAGGCATGGATAAGCAGGAGCTTGGCCTGGCCTTGTCTCCGCTCATCGTGGGTTCACCCCAGGCTTGCAGTTGCTCTCCTTATTCTGAGTCTTTTTCCTTGAACTGACTCTGCTGAGCCAGCTCCCCTGTTCTCTGCTCCCCCTCCTCCCTGTGCCTGCTCCGCCTCCTCCCCTGCTCCCTGTCCCCCTCCTCCTCCTGCTCTCTGGCTTCTGTCCTTCCTTGGGTCACCCCCTCCTTACTTTCCCTCCTCCCTGACTCTCTGACCTCCCTGGCTTGCCGTCCTCCCAGCTCACTGCCTCCCTACTCTCCTCCTTCCTGGGAAATGGGAAACGACTCACCCTCCTCCTTGAGTCTTCTGATTGGTTTTCTGAACCCAAGGGCGGGGCCTCACATTTCTTGCTGGGAAATGTCATCTTGGTGGATTCCATTGCTTGTGCCGATGGGTCAAGCAAGGCCTTTGGGTATCCACTGGAGCCCCTGGCGTGTGGGCTGGGCCCTCCATGTGTCCTCCAGGTCTCAGCATCGGGGAACCTGCAGCATACATTGAGCTCTGAGAGGACTAGGCTAGGCCCCGGGTTGTCCCGCCTGGGCTCAGCTAGGGTCTCGGGCCCCAACAGAGCTGTGTAGGGTTCTGAGCCTTTGAAAGCGAGTAAGGAAAGTGGAGAAGTTTTCAGGGAGGTGCAGCAGCAACAAGCTGTGGGGCTGGCCCCAGGCGGGTGTTCACGGGGTTGTCAAGTCCTGGGGCCCATTTGTAAGCTGTGCATCTGAGGCTCCCGAGTGCCCCGAGGAACCCCGGGACTCAGTGGGAAATGGACCCCTGTCACCTTACTCTCCTGCTTAAACGCCCACCTGGACTTCTCCTTACAGTTGTGAAAAGAGTCCAAAATCTGCCAGGACCTAAGAAGCCCGCAGCCCTGCACCCTGCCTGGCCGTCTGGCTCTACCCCTGGCTCCCTCAGGTGTGGCTTTCTGTTCCTCCACCCACACAGCCGATTCCCGCCTCTGGACCTGTGCACCTGCAATTCCCTCTGAGCTTCATGCAGCTCCGGGCTCCTCCTTCAGGCTCAGATGTCAACCCCAAGTAATGGTCCTCCCTGGCCACCCTACTTAGTGTCATCTTGGTCTGCCCTTCCCAGCCCTGTTGTGTCTCTTTAGAACGCTACCCAGTGTGCTGTGCAGCCTCTAGTCGTAAACAGCCACCTCCTGGTGTGAGCCCTGTGACTGTGTGCACTCAAGCTCCCTGTGCCTCAGTTTTCCTCGTCTGTGAAGTAGGAACAATGACAGTACCTCCCTCACAGGACTGCCGAGTTTAGAACAATGCCTGGCCTTCAATAAAAGTTTTGGCTTTGTTATCATCTTCTAAAATTACCTAATTAATCCTTGTGTGTATTTTTTAATTTTTCCCCTCCCCAAGCCCCGTCATCTTCCCAGACTATAAGGGCAGGATTCCTCTGGGCACTCTGGTTTCCTCTGTGTCAACAGGATCTAGAACGCGCTGGTGCAAACTGGCTGTTTGCTGCATATCGACTGGATGAAAGATGAGCACAGGCTGAAAACGCCCCTGCCTTGCCTTCTTCTCCAGGCCTTTAGAGTTTCCGACGCACCCAAACGAGCTGGTGTTTCACATGCGACTCAAGGACAAGCTCCGTTGGGCCTCTGTTCAAATGCGAGTTGCACTACGTCCTAGTGGGTGGCCTTGGGCAAGTCACTTACCCCGTCTGAGCTGCAGCGTCCTCTCCTGTACAATGAGGGTAATTAAACTGTCCCCACCTCACGGTGTGGTTCTAAGGATCAGCCAGAAATAGGTTTGTCAAAGGCCTGATGATTTTTGTCTCCTACTTGGTAGCTCTATGTCACCTGAATACTCAGTAAGCACATTTCTAAGTCTTTATTAGATGCACTGATAATAATGTTCCAAGGCAGGAGCAGACTGCAAAAACAGAGCTCTGTGTCAGTCCGCTGGAGACCTCCACTTGGTCCACATGAGGCCAGCAGTCACTGCTCTGTGAATACAGTCGTTTACCAGTTGAAAGTCCAGTGACCTTTTCCAAGAGCCCCTCAGCACTTCTCGACTTCGTTCCCGAGGCCAGCGGAGGCTGTGAACAATCCAGGTGGATAGTGTCGCTGTTCCAGAGCCTCTAACATGAGAGACTCTTGTAAATACTTGCTTAAAACAAACACACTTTCTCTTGGCCGCTTCCTCTGACCTCTGAAGCACACATGTTCATGAGAGAGGAAGAGACGAGTTTGTCACGGCCTTCTCCCAGGAGAGACACATTCCTCCCAAATTCTTTCCAAACCCTTGTTTGTATTCCAGAAGGGAATGTAGCTGGCTAATAGGAGAAGGGGAAGGAAAATCATGTATTTATTTGGCCCTCTTGGAAAGTCGCATCAGCCTCTCTCAGCATCAGCCTGGAAGGTGTGTGTCGTAATCCCCATTTCACAGGTGAGGAAAGTCAGGCTTAAGGACCTGCTCAAGGTAGAAATTTGATTCCAGCTCTTTCTAGTTTTAAACCCTGCTATCTTTCCCCAACACCGCACTGCCTCCCACCTGCTGTAGTTGCTAAAAATGTCCTTGCTTCCCATTTGGGATAAGGCAAATTTGGTCCCCTACCCCACCTCCAGCTCTCCATGATTTCTCCAAAATTCCTGAAGGAGGGTCTGAGTCCACACCTGCAAATTCCCCTGGTAACCTGAGGGGTCATTTGTCTGGGCCAAGAGGCTGGAGCTTCATTTGAGGCCCCAGGTGCTCTCTGACCATCCGGTCCTGTCTCGTGGCTGTGCTTGCCTGTCTGTGATGTGGGGCCAGCCCCTGCAGGATGACCCTTCCCCTGGCTGACACAGGGGGCCTCCGTGCTCTCTACTTCTAGTCCCCACCATATGAAGAGTGTTAAGCCTTCCACATGCTCTCACTCACAGCAGTGATGCCCAGAAAACGAGAAAGGCCTCATTTCAAATAAATAATGACCACTGCTGACAACGGAAGCATAAACATGACCTTAATACATGTGTTGCTAATCATTGTCCCTGTTAATGGACACTCTGTCTCTGCTGTGTACACACGTGGTTCCTGGCCGATGCTCACCAGAGGACAATGAGCAGCCTGAGCTGGGAGGGGCCAGCTAGCGCTCCGGGTCAACTAAAATGCAATCAAAGCAGAGGGGCCAGTATTCCCTCAGCCCCCAGCCCCATCCTACAGGGTGCCTGAGTCAGCTTCTTGGGCAGCATCAGGGAATCTGGACTGAACTCACCCCGGGGAGAAAGCTTTCTCTGTTTAGTTCAGAATAGATGGGTCCTTCGAAGACCAGCACACACACACCTGCCTGAGGGCCACCTGGATGTTTCAAGGGGCCCCATCCAGTTGTGAGAAGCGATTAGAAGGCTGTGAGCCACTTACACACAAGCAGGGCTCCAGATGCCTCCTGTTTTCACACACCATGTGCTTTCTATGTAGACTTCTGCCAGGTGATTTTTAAGTTTTAGCTGCAACTAACGGAGACCAATATAACAGTGTTTAAGCAATATAGATTTCATTTCTCTCTCATATAACGTCCAGGCATCAGCAGTCCAGGTAGGCAGCTCTCTCCATGAAGTCCACAGGGGCCCAGGCTCCTTCTAGCTTGTTGCTCTGCCATGCACGGCCTCCATTCCCAAGGACACCTCATGTCCACATGGCTGCTCCAACCATCATCCCCATGTTCCAGCCCACTGTTAAAATGAAGAGATGAAGGCCAAGGACGCAAGGGTACACAGCTGTCTCTGAGGATAACTCCTGGAAGCTGCCACATGACACTTCCATCAGCCAGAAGTCAGTCATACGGCCACATTTTGCTGCAAAGGAAACTGGGAAGCATAATCTTCAATCCAGGTGACCCACTGCTATGGGACAAGAAAGAGCAGATATGTTTAGACAAATAAGCACCCCATCCTGTGGAATAAGTTCTCTTTTATGGCCTGGTGAAAGGCTGTGTTCCCAAGGACCCACAACCAGTATTTATTTCTCTTCCAGCCAGAAGAACCCTCAGAACTGACCAGTTCAACTCTCTTCCCTCTTGTTTTACAAGTGATCCAATGAGGCCAAGAACGGGGAGGGGACCCTCACAGATGACATATAACCAGTTGACGAAAATGCTGAGAGCGGCCCCTCCGTTTCCATACTCCCAGCCCAGGGCCTCACTCTATGGCCTCAGCTGCTCTTGTGTCCTGGCTCCTGGCTGCAGCCTGTTTGTGACAAAGAAGGGAGGTCAACAGAAGAAGGTAAAATGGTGGTGAGGAATGGGAGAAGAAATCCCTGGGAACCTGCTGGAGGCTAGAACCAGCCTAGACATTTGACGTCCATCATCTTAGTTAAAGCTCCAACAACCCCATAGGTGGATAAGCATTAATTGACATTTGGGGAAACTGAGGCTTGGAGAGGCTCAGGCCTTTGCTCAAGGCCGTAGCTGTTAAGTGGCAGTGCTGGGTGGGGAGTGTACTTAGGGCTGATTCATCTTTGCTACTCCTGGAGGCTGCTATGTCATCCCAAAGCCATCCTTGCCCCGAGTCTGAGTGGCCCTCGAGCTGCCTCTTGCACGGCACACAGGAGGGACTTGTGCTGTCCAGAATGGGCCCCAGCCTTCTCCTTTCTGAGTCCCTTCTGCCCTGTCCCACACACACACCCATGCTGACTCTTCTCTCCTTGTTCCTGGCCAGAGAGGGGCATGCTCAAATCGCAGCTGTCCCTCCATTCAGTCAGCCAAGGGGTGCTCAGCTCAGAAACATGCCAGGCCCTTTGGACAGCAGCCGTTCTGTGCTCAGCATCCTCATCTGTAAATCGGACGCAGTGGTACCCACCTTGCAGGGCTGTGGGGAGGAGGGAATGCGGCCACTTCAGGTAAGCAGAGCTCTTCCCTATAAATGCTCAGCCCCTCTCCTCTCCCATAGCTGCCCAGGCCCATCTGGGGCCTTGTTGCCTTCCGCTGTCTCTGGTGAGGAGGGCCTGCTGTGCGCTAGAGACAGGCCCGCGAGTGTCCTCAAGAGCCTGCCTCCCCCCTGGTCTCCTCCTTGCACCTAGCACCCCCTTTCAGAGCACCCCTGGGCCCGACGATGGCCATTCTACGGGGAACGCATCCTGGGCAGCCTTGAGAAGCCCCCGGGCTGGCAGAATGGCTACCTGGAGGTGTGGGCAGAGTCAACTCATGGCCCAGGTACACACCGCTAGAGCCCCAAAGGGCTCCCCTGGCTTTATGGGGAGCCTGGGGAACATGCTCTGTGATGGGAGCCCCAAAGCCCTGATATCACACACTTGTGTCCTGAGCGGGCTGGAACAGGAGGGGCACGGCCACTGCCCTGGGCTGGACGGGTGAGGGTGGGCGTCAGAGGAGCACCTGCTGTCCGCCAGCCCCGCTGGGGATTCTCCTGTGGGAGCACTGGGTGCGGGACCCCGCGGCTCATGCTCGGTCCTCCCCTCCCTGCATTTGCTCACTCCTGTCCTTCTGCCAGGAGCGCCCATTGTGACTGCTTTCATCCAGATGAGTCCGACTTGTCCCCGTGGCTTAGAACAAGTGACACCGCTTTTAGGGAGTCACCCAGCCCCTGCAGGATTAGGCACCCTCCCCAGGGCTCTCCCAGGCCCGTCAGAGGAGCCCCCCTCATCTGAGCCGACATTGTCTGGGTCCACATCATCTTCCCTCCCTCCACCGGGAGAACCTCAGGAGCAGGCATCAAGCTTGGCCGACCCCTGGGGGCTCTGGAATGTCTGCCAAATGAGCGAATGGCATTCTTGGCCCAGAGCAAAGTGAATCCTCAGCAAATCTTGGCTGGAAGGCTGACTGAGTGACTGCATGAATGTATGAATGAATGAAGTTTCTGGGAAATGGGAGTGGGAAATGTGCAGGAGAGGTAAAGACACAAACCTCACCTTTGTTCCAGTTTTATCCAGGACCATTCCATTGTGTGCAGCAAATGGAAGTAATAGTGGGGATGCTGACACGTTGCTTACTGTGTCCCAGGCCCCTCTCTATGTACTTCATATGCAACCCGTTTAAGCCTCACAACGCCATCATGAGAAAGGTGCTTGCGTTAGCCTGCTCGGGCTGCCATGATAAAATGCCATAGACTAGGAGGTGTAAACGGCAGACACTCATTTTCTCACGGTTCCGGAGGCTGGTGGTCCGTGACCACGGGGCCAGCAGGGCTGGTTCTGATGAGAGCTCTCTTCCTGGCCTGTGGATGGCTGCCATCTTGCTGTGTGCACACGTGGCCTCTTCTCTGCAGCACGAGAGAGAGGGAGAGCACGTGGTCTTGTGTCTCTTCCTATAAGGGCACTAATCCCGCTATGGGGGCCCCACCTTCATGACCTTGTCTAAACCTCATTACCTCCCAAAGGCCCCGTCTCCAAATACTGCCACGCGGGGGGTTAGGGTTTCAACACGCAGGTTTCGAGGGGACATAGTTCAGGCCACAGCAGAGCTACAGGTGTTGGTCAGTTTAGGCTGGGTCATGCTGTGGCAACAGACAATCCCCAAATGTCAGTGGCTTAAAACAACAAAGGTTTATTTCTTGCATATGCTACATGTCCAACTCCGGTTGGCAGGGGTATCTACTTTTCATGGTCATTTCATGGTCACTGTGGGAGTAGTGGCAAGTCACTTACATTTCATTAATTAAAGAAAGTCACAAGCCGATGCTTAAGTTCAAAGAGGGTAGGGAAGCAAAATCACTTGTCTGAATGTTCCAAGAATATTTAAAAGATTATGTTGTCTGTTTAAAAAAAGTAAATAGGGAAGTACAATCCTGCTGTGTGTCCAGAGGAGAGCTAGACTGTTTGGGAACAGCCCAAATGACTCACATAATCTTATCCCCATTTTACAGATAGATAAACTGAGGCAAAGAGAAGTAAAGAAAATTAGCCCAAGGTCACTCAGCTCGTAGCAGGTGGACCAGGCTTTGCACCCAGGAAGCCGAGTGGCAGAGTTTGTGATCCTAACTGCTACTCCACAGTGATCCTGGCAAGGCAGTCCTCCGACACTCCCCAGGTCTGTCCTAGGGGAGAGCCAGTCACGTGCCATGGGCTCTAAGATGAGCGTCAGGAGAGTGGCACCTTCAGACACCACTTGCCCTGTTCTCTCTCTCAGTGGAGCTGTCACTGTCACCCAGAGCAACACAGAAAGCATGTGAGTTATTGGTTTGGATCAAACTGGATTGAAGATAAGGCACTGACTTCATTGTTTTGCCACAGGCCAGTCACTGACACATCTGGAGTGTTCCCCGATGGCCTCTGACTCAAGTGCAAGCCCCTCGGTCCCCACAAGGAGCCCCCAGGCCTCAGAGCACGAGTCTCACTCCTCAACACAGAACACTCCGTTACTCCACTCCGTGGTCCTGGAGATGCCTCGCTGTGTCCTTTTATCCATTTGCACCGTGAATGGACTTCCCGGCCAGTCCAAATGAGCATTGGAGGGCTGGGCCTGTGCCCCGGGCACCTCTCCCTCCTCGCTTGCCCCTTGCAGCTGGTCACTGCTGCCCTCAATGCAGGTCTTGTTGGTGGCTTCTTTTGTTGGACGGGCACCTAGTGCTCAAGGCCAGGCTGGCCATTTCTTTGTTGGCTTCTCCAAGGGCCCAAACAGTTTCTTGGTGTAAGTGAATTTGATTTAAAAATGTGCGTAGAGTTGAATTGAAGAGGTCTGAATGAAGACGAGCTCCTCGTCAAGTCCATCCTGGGTCAACCGCTGGACTGAGCCCGGGTGGAATGAGGGCGAGGTTTGCTGCCACTTCTCTTTACATCGGTGCCTGGCCAACCTGGGAAGCTAATCTGTCAAGGATGGACAGATGGATGGATGGGTGACGGATGGACGGACGGTGGAGGGGTGATCCTATGCTGTTACTTACCAAGCCTTTTCAGGACTACGAGCTTGTGTGATCCTGGCACATATTAGATCAGTACGTGCTTGTTGAACGAATAAATGAATGAGGCCAGGGACTAGCACAAGGCCTGGGTGAGACCTCATCATGGAGTGCCAGAAGACCCTCAGGTTCTCGCCCCGACTCCCACCGCAGCCCCCACCAAGCGCATGAGTCACCCTGCCTAACGGGAGCCTGCTGTACCTGGCATTGCATACCGCAGCCCTGCACGCGAGGTGCGGTGGAAACGCTCGGGAGCCTTTGAGAGCGCCTTTTGGACAGCTTATCTCTTGGCAAGATTAATCTGGCTCTCCGCAGAGGAGCCCGTATTGCAGGCCTGCAGGGAGGGCCCGGCCCGCAGAGTTTGCACCTTTTTCCCCGGCATCTGTCCCTGGGATCAGGAGAGCCGGGAGGCTGGATTAGATGGGTCAGCGCCCTGATTGACAGTGACACTTCCTCCCGCGCCCCCGCCCGCCCCCCGGCCTCTCCCGCTGTTCCTCGCCTGCCTTCCCCGGGCCCCATCCTGTTCCCGAGAGCGGGCCATGCCTTCTAATCTCCTTACCAGGAAATTATTTTCCTGGGTGTGAAATCCCTGTCCGAGGGGGAGGGCAGCAGATCAGTCCTGCCCTGGCCTGGAGGCTGACCGCGGGGCTGTCTCCTGGAGACATCTGGCATGGCAGTGGGGGCAGGCACAGCGAGAGATGGGCAAAGCTCGTGCGGCTCCACCCCTGAATGCGGCCCTGGCCTCCGGAGTGGGCCCCAAACTGCCTCCTCCTGTCCCCATCCAAGGGGCTTCTCGAAAATGATGCATGTCTACAGTTGGTGACTGTCCCCTCCAGGAGCAAGTAGCGTGGGGGTGGGGGTGGGTGATACTGGGAAGAACCTGGACCTCGGGCCCAGCCCTGGCCCTGGGCCAACTCATTCTGTGACTCTGGACACGTCCCAACCTCTGTGACCTCAGTTTCCCTCTGACTTAACCAGAAAGAGACTCTGAGTTCAGGCGTGGGGTCAGGCGTGGGGTCGGGCGTGGGGTCAGGCGTGGAGTCTATGCCTCACGTCCCCATGTCTGGTTGTATAAAACGTCAGGAACATGGCTGAGGGAGCCGTGCCCACCTGGGTAGCACCCTCGAAGGGGCTCAGTCCACCGGAGGACGTGTTCTGAGGGAACGTGTCACTCTGATGGTTATTAAGACCTTGAAGAAAGACCTTAGAGGAAGCCGCATGAGAGCCAGGGCCAGCCTGTTTGATTCAGTGTCAAAAACCCATGGCCAGACCACGAGATGAACGCTGAGGTCGGAGGGGCAGGTTTCCAATGCACCTGCTGGCGCCCCTCCTCTCAACACCCCTCCAGGATGGTGGTGGCTGGGGAGGCGGGGGAGGGGCGTGGTCATGTTGTCCAACCACACCACCTGGCTGTGTGAAGTTGGGCCATTGACAGCTCCTGTGTGCCTCAGTTTCTTCAGCTGTAAAGGATGATACCGATCCTGACTCACAGGGTTGTCGTGAGGATTCTGGTGAATCAACATATGGAAAATTCTTAGGATGGTCCCTGAGACAAGTCAGTTCTTGATGATGATGATGGTTATGTTGCCATTTTTATGCTTGTCACAGAGAAGAGCTCAACACATTTTTTATTGTTGTGGGTTGAATTGTTTCCTCTAAAAAGCTTATGTTGAAGCCTAAGCTCTGATTCCTGTGAGCAGGCTGTTTTTGGAAGTAGAGTCTTTGCAGATGTAATCAAGTCAAGATGAGGTCCTAGGGGTAGGTGGGCGCTAATCCGTTATAAGCCCTGTGTCCTTATAAGAAGAGGAGAGAGACGCCGAGGCAGCCCGCAGGGAGAGGGCCATGCGAGGACAGAGGCAGAGACTGGAGCGATGCTGCTGTGGGCCAGGGTGCACCCAGGATTCACGGCCACCCTAGATGCTTGCAAGAGGCCAGGGAGGGTCCACCCTCAGGCCCCGAGGGAGCACAGCCTGCTCACACCGTGATTTGGACTCCTGGCCTCCAGGACTATGCGAGAATCAATCTCTGTTGTTTTAAGCTCTGTTGTTTTAAGGTGGTTCTAGGTCAGAGCAGCCCTAGGAGGCTAACACAACAACCGCATGGATGGCTGTGGACCAGGAAGGAGCCCCCAGTGGACGGTCGGTGCTCACTTAGGGCTGGCTGATCCCCGTGCAGGCCGGTGAAGATGGGGAGCAGCCAGGGTTGAGGAGGGGTCTGGGCATCTGCTCCCCTCTTCCAGGCCTGGCCGTGGGCTCTGATGTGGCTGACAGGGGACCTCAGGGATGGCTGGCCTGGGGGAAGCATTGTTTTTTGATGTGCATGTCTGACCTCTGGCCACAGGTCAGCTCTCAAAGGCGAAGATGGTGCGGCCGCAGGGTTTTGCTGACAGAGTCAAGGGTCCCGGAATCAGCGACACCTCAGAGTGGATGCAGCTGCCTTTGAACCAGGCCCTCCGGAAGGACAGACAGAAAACAGACCCCTGCGAGATTCCAGAGCCGGGAGAGGGGGGAGCTTCCTGTGTGCTCCCCCGTCTCGGGGTGGGGATTGTACAGGCATCTTGGCTGTGAGGGCACAACTCCACCTATCTTACAGATGTGGAAACTGAGGCTCACAGGTTATGCAACTTGCCCAGAGGAACACACGAGGCACAGGGTAGTTAGGCTCTGACCCCAGTGCCCTCTGACCCCACAGCCCAAGCCCTCTGATGCTGTTTCCCTTTGTAGGGGGAAATTTCCCTTCTGGCTCTTCTGAATCCCTCCGCCTACCTTGTAAGCCTTCGCCCTTTCCGGTGTTCTGGAATACCAACGCCGTCAACGATTCCTTGCAGGTACCATTCTGAGTACCCTCCCAAACCAAGTTTCCTCCCGGGCCCTGGACGTTTCAAGCTCTGCAGAATGAACAGACGCAGGGACTGGGGAAGGCAGGAACAGTCCTGGGGGCTTGAGTCCCACGCTTGACTCAGCCACTAGCTCTCTCTCTAACTCTGGGCACAGTGCGGGAACTTCGCGTGCCTCTGCTGCCGTGTGTCAGTTCCCTACAGCCAAGTGACAAACTGCCCCGATCTTACTAACTTAACAGCACTGGTTTGCTCATGATTCTGCAGCTGGGGCAGGTCTCTCTGGGCTCATTCACGTAGCTTCCGTCATCTAGAGGCTCAGCTGGGCTGATGGTCCACGATGGCCTCACACCTGGCTGGTGTCGAGATGAGGCTGTTGGCCAGAGCAGCTGGTTCTCCTCCCCGGGGCCTCTCCAGCAGGGCAGCCCCGCTTTCTTACAGGGCACAGCAGAGCTCCCAGAGGGCAAGCCCCCATGTGCTGCTGCTTAGCAATCCTCTGTGGCATCACCCCGGAGGATGTCTCGTTACCAAACAAGTCACAGGGCCAAGTCCTGAGTCAAGGCGGGAGGGGACTCATGAGGGCAGGTGCACCAGGAAGCGGGACCAACAGGGGCCATTCATGTAGTGATCTGCATGTTTGTCCTGTAACTCCCAAATTAAAATGTTTAAAAGGCAGAAAAACAGTTTGTCCTGCTGTCTTTGTCTCTGACATCACATGGCATTCATGCGGGGCTTCACAGTTTAGGGAGAAATCACTTCCAACACAATGATGCTTCTTAATTTCTCCACCAACCCTCCGAGACAGGTGTCACTGGAGAAATGAGATTCAGTAAAGATAAAGCAACAGGCTAAGAAGTGGTGAAGGAGGCAGGACCCGGGCCAGATGGCACCCTAAGCCCGTTTGGCCACCTCTGTCCCTCGGAGCTGTCATCCTGGAGTCCCTCCCAGTGAGCAGGGCTCAGCACGGGCTGAGGATCTCTCCCCGGATGATACAGCTCTAGAAACTGTCTTGGAAAGAACCAAGGCTATGGTCCGTTTTTCTGATAGTCTGGATGAGAAGCACGATGGCCATTGCTCTCCGGAGAAGCTGCTGTTGCTGCCTCGGGGGCTATTCTCATGGGCAGTGTACAGGCACGGCTGACTTGCGCTCCGGCTGTCTGATGGGTGTCCATGTGGGACACCTCAAGCTGCTGCTGAATAAGAGGGTCCTGGAGGTCAGGTTGGGGGCCACGGAGAAGGGAGAAGAGCAGGAATTTCCCAGCTTCAACAGCCAAGGCCCCGTGGCCTGGTGCCCTGGTTTCCCTGCTGGGCACAATTCCACAGTGCTGGAGCAAGCTGGGGCTGTGCCGTCATCAGCCTCAGAAAGTCCCTCTCTGGACCAAGGGTTGCTTCCTCCTATAGACCTGGGCTTCCGTCTCGTCCAGGGTCCCATTTGGAACGCATTGTTTCTCCTGACTGTGACGCCATCACCTGCTTCTAGAAGGGAACCTGCCCATTCACGCTGGCAGCTGTTGAAGAGGGGAGAGTGATTGTTTACAACTGTTCACATAAATAACGTGTTCTCCCGGTGGGAGGAAGGCAAGATCTCACTCCTGCGATACTTTTCAGGGAACAGAGCATATTCCGGTTTATCTTCCTTTCTGGCTTGATTTTAGGTCACAGATATGTGGGGGCACATATGACTTGCTGGAATGGATCCCCGTAAACACAGCTGATGTAGAGGCATCCCGTTTGCACACACAGTGTGTAGTGACGTACTCTACGGGTGCGTATGGACCTTCCTGTGAAGTCTGTATGCAAGCAGCACACACGTGCATGCTGGTATTGAACGTGGATCCGGTTACACACATGCACTCGCAATAGTTATAAGCAGTGTATACAAGTAGATGTATCAACTTTGGACGTGTGTACTCATACGTACTTCACACACACCCACACAGACACAGCAGGTGTTCACAAGCACTATGAGACCTGTCTGTAAAGTTACACTTGGGAGGCACGCAGGTGTGTCCGTGCTGGGTATGTCCTCATAGATATGCAGTACGTTTACTCCAAACTCCTCCATAAACAGACACTGTGGATGGGCGCGGGCACGTGAAGACGTGGGTGTGGACACCGATGTGCCCACTCTGTGTCTCTGAGTCAGCTGTGCCCCCTGGGTTTGCCCGCCCTCGGCCCCGTTTCCGCCTTCTGGTGTTTGTAAGCAGCCCTGGCGCCGTCCCTGCGTCCTGGCCTGGAGAGCTCACCCTCAGCCCTCCAATCCTCCCACGGTCAATCCCCTAATCACGGAGCCAATCTCTCCGGAAGATCCGTTTGGAAAGGAGAGGGGATGTGGCTGGTCCCACGGCTTGCGGGGGCAGGGAGGGGACTCGTTCCCAAACACTGTTGCTCCTTCTCCCCTCCCCCCGCCCGGGGGCTCCCCAGGTAGTGACGAGCCTGGGACCCGGCACACCAAGCCTCGCTCTAGGCCCTGGGGGAGGGGCCGGAGGGCCAGGCCCTGGGTCTCCATGTGCTTCTCGAACTGTTTTCCTCAGGATGCACCTGGCACCTCCTCCAGGAAGCCCCCACCTCCCTCATGCTGCCCTGACCCGATCTACCGCTCTGTCAGCTCACTTGTCTGTCCTTCCTGCTGGACTGGAGTCTCTCAGTCTCCACGTCCTCATCCAGCATCCATCTCTTACGTATCGGGAGGGCAGGACGCACCTTCCCCTCCAGGTCCCAAGAGGAGGGATTCCCTGAGCACCCCTGGCCTCCTGCCTCATCCCTGACTTCTCATCCCAGCGGGGAGTGGGCCACCTGCCTTTTGGGCCTTGGCACAAGGAAGGGCCGCCTCCTCCAGGGAACCCACGCTCAGCACGCGCCTGAGCTTTACAGGGCGCCTGGCGCCTGGGGGTGAGTCCAATGTGGGGCTCGTCCCATTGCTACCACCTAACTCCAAACTCCCGTCCACCTCCTCCTTTTAAAACTGGTATTTTTATCTCCATCTGCCAGAATTTAAACCCCCAAATTAGTTCCAAACTTGAACATACACACTATTTTGCTTAGTTTTTAATTCAGTCCCTTCTAACCCCAGGTTACTGACCCCCATTTTGTGCCAGCCACTGCACTAGGGGCTGGGGACCCCTTAACAATAAAGCAGACATGGTCCCTGCCCTCATGGAGTGCACGATCCTGTAGGGGAGGAGGACAGCAAGCACAGAAATGGACACAATTATAATTACACTGGGGCAGGGGCTTAGGAGCAAAGGAACAGACTGCTGAGGCAGATGATATGGGCTGCCTGGGGAAGGGTTTAGATAGAGTGGTCAATGAAGACGTTTCCAAGGAGAAACCAGAAACATGAGGGTCAATCATGCAAAAAGCTAGAGAAAGAGGGTTCTGGGGTGAGAAACAGCACATGCAAAGGCCCTGAGGTTAAGTGCGGCTGGAATGTGGTGAGTGAAGGAAGAGGAGCAAGAGTTGAGGTTGGAGAGAGAGGCTGGCTTCTCCCTCATGGGCACGGGAAGCAGAATGGATTCTATCTCAAGTGGGCTGGGAACCTTTGAAGGTTTGGGGTGGGGAAAGGGCAGTGACATGATCCACGAGTTTAAAGGGTGCTCTGGTGGCCATGAGGTCTATGAGAGCAGGTAGGTGGCAATAAGGGGGTTGGTGCAGTGTTCCCTTGAGCAGACACAGCCCAGCAGCGTGGCATGATGGCCAGTGCCCTCCCCAGCCCGCAGCCAAAGGGCTGGCCACGCCGATATTACCATCACCAGCACAATGACAAGACGGCTTCTAGTTTCCCAGCCATGTCTCACAGGCCTTGCATCGTTCAATTCTCCCCCAGGGGGTGGGCACTATTTTGTATCTCCATTTGTCGCCCATGAAGCTGAGCCTCAGAGAAGTAACAGACCTGAGGTCACACAAGCTCTCCGGCCAAGCCCAGGGCACAGCTGACTGCGCCCCGCAGCCCTGCAGAGGCTGGGGTGCCTGTCCTCACTCTCCCCGGGGGATGCATTTGACTCATGGTGCAAACGTTTCCCTTGGATGTCTCACAAAGCTCATCCTTAAGCATTTTAAAAAGACTCAATACTTTTGCTACGGTGCTCACTGAGTTCAGGAAAAAAACGTGGAGTTTCCTTCTTTTGGGGGAATGTTGGCAGGGAGCAGAAGCGTGAGTGGGGAGACAGGGCACACTTGCTAGTCCTGCTCTAGCAATCTCCCAAAGTGGTCCTTTTCCCATGACGGTTGAGACCATGATGAAAAGACAAAAGATGGAGTGGGTGGGGAGCTCGCAGAGCCAGGAGCCACAGGGGCCTCTCCAATGCTCTCGCTTCCCTCGCAGCCGGCCCTGCCGCCGCCCTGCCGCTGCCCAGCCTCCCTCCAAAGATGCATGAACACAGGCAAGCCATTAATGCGGGCCCCGTGTACCCACAATGTCCCACATGAGGTCTTGACATCCCAGAAGGCGGAAAATGTAATTGCTGGAGATATGATAGAATTGTCAAAAATACATGAAGTCGGCCGCCTGAATTGTGAAACACGCTGACAGGACACAGTTCCACCAGATAGGACATCATCTCAAAGCGAGGTCGTGACGGGCATCTCTTAACAGCCCTACACCACGGTACCCATGTTATCTGCTCCTCACCCCGCGCATGCACGCACACACACTCACACACCTAACACACTCACACACATATCTCCTTCCCTCAGCACACGCACACACACACATACACATACTCTCACACATATACCTCCTCTCCTGACACACACACACACACACACACTCTCTCTCTCTCTCTCTCTCGCGTGAAGAGCCACACTTTTCTTGCTTAGCCTATAATTCAGAGACCATGGATTCCCCGCATTGGATCAGGTTCCCGGGCAACACCCATTTTTCCACCTATCGCACTTCTTCTCCAGTTCACCTATTCTCTTTTCAGCTGTGGCCATCCACTGTTGTTTGTTTCAACGACTGCAGCTTCCATTTGCAGAAGTTCTCGTTGCTGGCGCACATTTACGTTTTCTAGAGTGTCCAGGTCTTCATATTTTTCCTAGTCCTTTTATCCGTGAGTCTTGGAAGTGCACTTCTTTGGGAACCAGTCTCCTCCGTGCTGTTTTCTTATTCCTATCCTCAGGGTGCAAACGACCCCGTTCGCCTTGCCTGCTGCCTCACCTTCCCCAGGTTCGCCTCCCTGGAGTCTTGCCCTTGTTTATCGTGAGCTCACCTTCAGCAGCGTCGGGCTCCTCTGAGGGGTCCTGCGTGCCCCAGGGGGAGCTCTGCAGAGCGATTGGCTTTCTAACATAGGGCTGGAGGGGCTTGTCTGTATTATGTTAACTTCTCGGCTTGGGGTTCCTGCTTGAGGCTGCCTGCCCATGTGCCTTTGAGCCCTACGCCTCCACCCGGGCACATGCTGGAGCTTTCAGATTCTCGCAGATGGCTTTTTAAATCCCACCCAGCCCTGAGCAGAAAGGACGTGCCCCCTTTCTGGGCTGCTGGGGAAGCTCTCTAGTACCATTTTCAGAGACAGTGACCCCTTCCGAGTGTCTTAGTTTTCCGTAAGGATCCCCTTCCCAGCTTCCCACCTGCACGGGCCCCGGGCCACATCTCCTGCCCCGACCTGGGCATTAAACCCCAGGCCCCAGCCCCCACCTCTAGCTGGGCTGGACACAACCACGGGCAACAGTACCACCAGCCCCAGCTGACCAATGTCCCTGGCTGTGTTCTCTCTTTGTTATTGGCCCTGGGAGTTCCCTTTCCTTTAAGGTCAGCTCTGTATGTAAAACAGTTCTTTAAGTGACATGTTAACTTATATGTGGCATTTCTCTATGTTTGCATCAGAATGGGGGGTCCACATCAACTCAGTCTGCCATGTCGTCAGAAGTTCTTAGATCTCCCCCCTCTGTGTGTCCTTATCAGTTCTTAAAGAATATATGAACACGAGTTTTAGTGGCTACTGCTGTGGTCTTATTCACAGGAAGAAGACCCACAAAGCTGGGGTGTGTTTGAGCCACAGCAAGTCAGGGGTTACTGTAACCCCATCCTGCAGGTGTGGAAACGAGTCGGCAAGATGACGTAACAGGTGCAAGGCTGCAGATCTGGCAAGCGGGGGAACCACGTTCAAGTCCACGTGTTTTCACCCACCAGACGCCTCCTTGTCCTTCAGGTGGGAAGGCTCGGAATGGACGGTCATTGTTGGATGAACAAATGCAGCCACGAACCGTGCGGGTGGGCCTCCATTCAGGAAGGTTTCCTGGAAGAAATGAACTTGGTAAAGTCCTTAAACGGCCAGAGGCCTTCTTCAGGGGGCCCATCTCCTTCCAGTGACGCCATCTTCCAGCCTTCCCCCTATCCTGCCCCGAAGGAAGACACATCTTAGTCAGCTGAGCGGTTGTGAAGCCTCTCCCAGAGTTTGCCCCTGCCAGAACATTCTGTCCACCTGGACTGAGGAAGTCCTGCCCAGCCAGTTCAGACAAGTGTCTGGTATTTGTGGGGACGTGAGTTCAGGCAGTCGCCCTGGACTGCGTGCAGCTCAGACCACTCCTTGACCCTGAGTGTCCCTGGGGGCTGGCCTCTCCCTCAAAGCCTGGCAGACCAGCAAACCCCAGGGGAGGGCCGGTGGGAACCTCACAGCTGGCTTGGCCAGAGCTCCTGGAACCAGGCCCGCAGCCACCCAGGAAGGAAATGCTTCCCTGAGACAGTGTGGACAGGGGAAAGCCACCGGCCTGGATGCAGGCAGCTCTGAGTCCACATTCTGGCTTCGCTTTAAGTGCTCTGTGTCTCAGTTCCTCATCTGTGAAACGGGTTAACAGCACCTACCTCATGGAGATGTTTTTAGAATTACAAAATAATGTTTGTGAAGCATATGACCATGAGTCAGGGCCAGAGTAGAGGCACCACGAACAGCGGCCTGAGCCTCTCAGACACTAGACGTCACAGTTCCCAGGGGCTGGAGGGGACTCTGAGGCTATTGTCGGCTTCAGCCTTGGGGTGGGGAGGGGACTGATGGGGACAAGGAGGGACATGGAGAAGAGCAGGGTTCCTCAAACTCTGACGTGCTCAGAATCACAATGCGGGGCTGAGGTTTGGGGCGTGTGGGAACTCTTTGTACTCCGCTCACAACTTTTTGGTAAATTTAAAGCTGCTCTGACATAAAACGTCTGCTTAACGTGCACAGATCTTGTCAAAGGCAGCTTCTGATTCAGCTGTTCTGGGTGGGGCCTGGATACTTGCATTTCTTGAATGCTCCCAGGTGGTGCTCATTCTGTAACTGGACCTCTCTTTGGGGAGCAAGGGAGCAGAGGTGCACGTGAGGGGTAGGGCCCCCACTGGGCCCTGACAGGAGAGAAGAGTCTTGGACTGTGGAGCCTCCTTCAAGGAGGTGCTTTGGCACAGCAGCATTTTCAGCAGCTGAGTTCACTCTGTGGCTGTTGCTACAGGCAAGATAAAGTATCTTGGGGACTGGGGAGAGGCATGGGCTCATCCACCATAATGGGGCCCTGCAGAAATCATGTGGTGGTTGGCTGTTCCCCTGTCTGGCTCACAAGCCGGCCCCTCCCCTCTGCTCCTTGTGAGAAGGGCATTTGATGGTTTCATTGGAGGGAGGTGAGTCATCCTGAAGCCTTAAGTGCCCCAACTGACTCTGGGATTTTCCAAGGCTGGAGACCCTTCCCCATCATAGGGGAAGCTGGGAGCTGTACCTGGGACCCCAACTCCCCCCGCGATGGAGACAGGAGCTACGATATGGCTGCTTCTGCCCTTGGGAGTCCAAGGTTACAGCAGAAGGCCCTCAGAAGGTTAGAAAGAGCAGGGCTCTATGCAAAGAGCAGGACCTGGTCCCATCCTGAGATTCATGGTGAACGGGCTGGGGCCTGGCCTTCCCACAGCTGCCCCTGGGAGCTGTGACCTCCTCCTCCTCCCTTAGTCTTCCTCCTGCCCTTCTGGCTGCTGCCCCCTCCCTGTGTCACCCTGAGGGTGGGCTTTCACTCCAGTTGGCCTGCTCAGATGGCCACCCAGAACAGTGCGAGCGGCCCTGAGTGGGAGTCTGGGTGCCTGCTCCTAACTGTCCATGTGATCTTCCCCGCCCTGTGCCTCAGTTGCCCTGGCTGTAGTTGCAGAGGTAGACAGGATGATTTCTCTGAACCCTTCCAACTCTAGCCATCTTAGGTCTATGGTGATGGGTTGGGAGTTGAGGGGGCTCCCCAGTCTGCAGCCCTGTGCTCCCTCAGCTCCCTGCCCTGCCCACATGGCTCCATCCCCACTCATGTTCTGGGTGGCCATCTGAGCAGGCCAACTGGAATGAAAGCCTGCTGTTTGGGCCAGTCAAGGGGTGGGGTGAAGGTGGGGGCGCTGAAATCCAGCTTACCCCAAGTCATGTGGCCCGGCTCGGGGCCTTTCTTCCCAGATGGGGAGCCGAGGATCTCTGAGCAGCTTTGGCCTGACTGGCACCATCTCAGACTTGTATATGACGTGAGCTCCCTGGGGGCACCGGCTGGCCGCGTTCACACTGGCATCCCTAGCACCTCATTCGCCCAGCACCCTGTAGGGCTCAGGGAAGGTCTGGCAGGAATGAATGGTGCCACAGCAGCCCTGGAGTTGGCACGCTGCCATTTACCACCTAGAATAGGGTCAGCCAAGCAGCTGGGATGGGGGCCCCAGAACTGAGGTGAGGGTGGAGATTCCCCAGGCATCAGGGGCATCCAGTCAGGGCTCATGGAGGAAAGGTGCTGAGGGGTGCAAGGCTAGCTCTGAGCATGAAAGTCCGTGGGCCAACTCTCAGGGACCAGGTTCGCTGAGAGCAGCATGGGAGCCACCAGGAGCAACAGGGCCGTGGGTGACCTCATGGCTGCCACAGAGGCTGTCCAAGCAGTTGTGGGTCTGGGGCTGGGCTGGCTCAGAAGCCCTAAGGGAGGGCTGACAAGAACTGCCACCCCATGGTCACCTCTCAAAAAAACCCACGGGAAGCAACTCTGGGACTCCACCCTCCCGACCCTCCTTGCTCCTGACTGCATTTACGTTCTGATCCTCCTGCACCCCAGGCCTAGGGCCCCAAACTGAGGGGACAGTGACTGGTGGGGAGCCTATCTTTGGGGCCGTAATCACAGGCTGGTTCTCCCTACTAGACGCAGGCTTGGGCAGCGGGCTTCCTGGGGAGTGGACTATGAGTGTGGCCGCTGTGCCGCAGCCATCCTTCCCCAGCACCGAGACGTTTCCTCAGCCACATCCCTGGGCTGACCCATCAATCCTCACCCAGACCCTCCTCTTAATGCCCATGCAGCGGGAGGCCAAGACCCCAGGACACCTGGGAACTGGGAGAGCACCTCCCCAGCTGAGTGGTGTCAGCATGGAGGAGAGCCTGCTGCCACCCCATGAGAAGGGTGGGTCTTCAGGCCCTCCGATGTGCTGTAAGGCTGTAGCGGGAGCCTCAGGTGGCCTCCAAAACATACAGTGCCCATCCAGGAGTCAACTCTCATTGGGCCTTGGAGCCACTAGGAAACGGAGAACGACCAAGTTGTGAGCCAGTCGGGCATGGTGCGGCCAGGGAAGGCCAGAGGCCTGCAGCCTTGGGTTGTCCCAGAAAAGACAGCTTCTGGTCTGACCCAGCAGGTACTGCCCCCTTCCAGAGGAGAAGGGGGGCTGATGGACAGTGATCCTAGCTCTGGGGAGCCAGCCTCCCAGGGGTGATGAGCATGAGCCACCAGAACCACTTCCCAGGGGAGCCCTGGCCCACCCAAGACAAGACTGGAAGAACGGGGGCTTGGGGACCCCACAGGCTGTGCCCCCACACAGGTTCCCTGCTGACTGAGTGTCCTTGGCAGGAGGCTTATCCTCAGCACCCCAACCTCATGGTCCTCAAAGTGGGGTGAAAGCATCCCCTTCCTAGGGTCATTGGGATGACCTAGCGAGGTCATACCCATAAAGCAGGTGGCGGCGGGCCCAGCACTGCGTAGACGCTCAGTATGTGGAAGGTGATGATGACATCACAGTAACAACGGCCACGGTGGTACCGGAGGATCACCCCTCACAGGAGACACTGTCCTTAAAATTTATTATGATGAATTATGCTAACACTTAATGCTGATAGTGACCTTGACAGCTTGCTACATGCTTTCCCATACGTGATGGTTCCAAGAAGGCTTTAACAGGAGGAGGGAGGGAACTCCACTTGTTGAGTGCCTACTGCATGCCAGGCACAGCCGCCTTTTAAAGAGCATTGAGACATGTCACGTGCCCACAATACAGTCCCTTTAAGATTACTCAAGACAGCCACGATCCTGGGGCTTTACAAGTACAATAGGAGTTCTCAGAGAGAAGCACAGAGTAATACTGACACAAGAGCTAACACTACAGATGGAAAAAACTGGGACTCAGGAAAGTGAATCGCTGGTCCAAGGTCAGCACCTGGCAGTGGCAGAGCTGAGGCACCCCAGGCTGCCTGATTACAAAACCTGTGATCTTTTAAAGAGCTTCGAAAAGTGACAGCTGAGGGTCCCAAGCTTGTGCCACTGTTGCGACGCCTCCCGGGCTGGCACCTCCCATTGTCTCCCGAAGGCCTCCTCATGGGCTCCACCACGGTGAAGCCATCCTGGATCCACCAGCCCTGAGCTGTGTTCCCGTATTCCACGCCGTGAAGATTGCACATGATGAAAGCTCAGGAAACACTGCTGGGAGTTATTTATTCTGAACCCGTCTCTTCAAGCTCTGACAGGCCGTAAGTCAGGCCCTGATCTGTATACTGACTGAAGTTTAACTTGGCAAGTATGATGGTGAGCTGTGAGTGGGACCCTAGAGAAGGAAGGCAAGTATGCGGCATTTGTGGGGCCATTCTCCTTCCCACAGCCACAGCATCATCACTAACCAATCACAGCTTTTCCTGGGGAGAGAGACGTGGACTCAGAACCCTTGTGTGTGCAACGTTCCAGGCAGTCCCCCTGGTGACTGGAGTTGGCAGGAAGATGAAGCTGCTTCCATCCCTGCCTCTGGTGTGGGACCTGGCCAGGGCCTGGCAGAGATGTTAGGGGTCAAGTTAGGAGCAGTGCGGAATCACGTGGGGGAGGAAAGGCAGCATGGGAGGGGGAGAAAGGTGGGCTGGTCCTCACTTGGGACCAGCATCTAATTGGGACCAAGATTCCTCCCCACCAGGTCTTCAAGAAACAAGAGCAACAAGAGGCAATAAACCTGTTAGCGAACAAGAAGGGAAAAGACCGAGGTCTTCAGTAATTAAAGAAATGCGGTGAACACACTTCTGTCTCTTAATTATCAAAGAAGCAGTGATTTTTTTAAAAAAAAACAACAACTGAGAAAACCCACTGCTGCTGCTGATGTAATGAGGTTACACTCATATATTTGGCTGGTTGGGGTGTAATTCTGTTAGCAGTTTGACCGTATGTATCAAGAGGCTTAAAGAGGCTTATGTCTTATAATCCAGTAGTTCCATGTAGTGTATCTGAAATACGGAAAAAGCTTTATATACAAAGATGCTTACGATAGCATCATTCATAATAGCGAAACATGAGGAAGAACCTACACGTCTTATAAGACAGGCTTAGTTAGATAACTAAAGGCACATTCATTAGAGAGAATACCAGGCAGCCACTAAAATGATGCCTATAAAGAGTTTCTAACAATATGGTGTACAGTTGTCATGGTTTGAATATAGCAGAAAACTGTGACATCTCCCAGAGCCAACGGCAGGCCTGTGCACACCCTGGTTTCCTCCAGCTCTCCACCCTCATGTCCCCTGTTGGCTCCACCTGCTGCTGGTCTCAGGTTGCAAGATGCAGCACCTGTTCCAGAAATGACACCCAGACACAGTCATGCCCAGGGGAAGGACAGGGACTTTCTCTGTCAGGATCAAGGAAGCCCACGAGGCCCCTAGTTGGGTCCCTGAGAGACTCCCCTTGCTCTCATAGCCTGAAGCGGGTGCATGCCCATTCGGAGACTAGTAGATGGACGGGGTCTGGGGTTAACCAAGACTGGCTGCAGCCAGTTCCCTGGGGTGGCTGTGGGCTCAGCCTCTCACTCACATGGGAAATCATATTAGAGTGTGAAGCAGAAAAAGCAGTAGAAAAAACTGTATATCACAGGAATTCTATTACCTTTGTAACTCTCCTATGAATCTAAAATTATTTCAACATAGAAAGTCAAAATCTGCAACCATTCTCCTAGGCTAAGCTTTCAGTAAATCGGTGAAAGGCAAACACACTTTGCTGCTGATGGTAACATGTCTTTCCCTCACCACCTCATTCACGTTTTATTGATAAAAAGAAATCAAATGTGACAATGACCTTGTACTGTCATTGTGGGTAGTATTCAGTCAACATCAGAACTAAACCTATAGAACCTAAATATGCAAATAAAAAATTTAAAAATGTCTTTCTAAAAAAAAAAATGGTATGTATAGCATGATCACTTACTGCCTTAAGCCGGGCTCCTGGGAGCAGAGCCAAGACCCGACACGCAGGTGGTTTATTTGGGAACTGTTACCAGGGGCGAGAGTGAGGGATCCGGAGAGCGAGAAAGAGGAGGAAGGAAAGCCAATTCAAGAATACATTCTAAGTTGATCACTCCACCACCAGAGCCTTAGACAATGTGTCTCAGAACTGTCGGCCTGGAGAGGACAATGGGGCACCTGGCCATCGGCTCCCAACCCGGGTTGGTCAAGGGAGGCCAGTGGGCGGAGCGCGCTGCCCTTCTGGGCCGTGCATGCGTGAACCCTGAGCCGTGTTCATTGCCGGAGAAGCAGCGTGGTCCAACGTGGCCACGTTCTCCTGCGGGAAGCTGCTAGAAGCCCACCCAGAGCTGGTCCCCATTGCAGTGGTTGAGAAAGCTTGAGGCGGTGCCCAAGAAGCATCTGAAATTATTAGGAACCTTACACCACGCACACCCAGGGCTTGCTGAGGACACAGGCTGTACCTTAATCAGCTCTTGAGCAGCCTCACAGGGAAGATCCCAATAAACGTTTGCTGAAAAACAAATGAAAAGGTTATATGGAGGCAGACACAAACAGGTTACTGGCTGTCTTTGGGTGCTAGGTTCAGGGGTCCCTCCTCCTTCTCTCTGTATTTCCTACTTTTCGTCTAATAGGAGCATGTTATTTTCATGATGAAAACGTTAGTATTTACTGTTTAAAATCCCCCCAGTAATTTCAGAGAACTTTGCAAAAGGAAAAGTGAGCCTCTGCCCCACTCTGACAAACGAACACGCTCTTCTCTTGGGCGATCTGGTGACAAAGAGATCCACGAGAGACCAGTTTTCCCACCGGTCATTTTGATCTTGGCCAGCCGGTTGTCATAAATAAAAGTGTCGTCCTTTGCAGCCCCGAGGACGGGCATGTGTTGAATTCTTTTGTTCTTTTTCTGGAAGTGAGGGATGCTTTAGACTGAGCCACACACACAGGCTGGAGAGGAAAGAACCCTGGCTTCAAAGTCAGCCATGCTCGACTCCTGGCGCCTGCATGGTGAGGTGACCGGGGACAGGCACAGGGCCTCTCTGATCCTTGGGGTCCTCTGCTCCAAAGCAGGAGCCCTGCAGAGCTGGTGGGAGGACGGGGGGGTGAAAGGGCCTTCCTCACACGGTGAGAGTCAGAAAAGATCAGCTCGCATCGCATCCTTCTCTTTGTAACCAAACGATGCCAGGGAAGGCTGGCCTGAGCACTGCCTGCAGTGGGAACCAGCCACCAGAGAATGGGCTGGTGGGCACGAGTGGCAGGCACAGCAATCAGGACCCCTGATGCTCAGGCCTGGCCCATCCCCTGCTCTGTCTGGTGCACAGGACACACACCCAGGGTCCCATGATGACCGCTGAGAACGCAGCCGAACAAGCTGGAGATTAGGTTCTCACTCTCCTCTAGGAATTAGGGGTGCTAGTCCCTTCCTTAGGAAACTCTGGGGAGGAGCAGATGAGATGATGCGTGTGTGCGGCACTTGATAAAAACTGATAGTGCTGTCAACGGAGTGTCCTCATCACAGGCCTAGGAAGCAGTTGGGATTCCTATCCACATTTTGTGTTTGAGGAGACTGAGGTGGACAGAGGAGCGAGTAACTTGCCCGAGGCCACACAGATAAGAAGCAGCCAGCTGGAAACTGAGAGAAGTCAGTCCAAGTCAAGAGCCTGGACCCTGAGCCCCTACCCACGTCAACGTCTCTCCATGTGGGGTTGCTGCTTGTCTGTTTCTGTGGCGCCACTGCTGTTGCTAACACGTTCCTGTCCATGTAAGGCCACGCCCACCATCGCTGCTGGAGCAGGGAGTCGGTGAGCTGGCCCTTTAAGGCTCCCGGTGTGGGGAGGTTGCCCTATGGTGCAATGTTCCCTGGCAGCATTACTGCTGCAGGAAGGAATGTCCTGGGGAGATTTAGTGCCTCTGATAGACATGTGGCTTGATTTACCATCACTGCCCCTTTCAGCCCGAGGCAGGCAGTATGCGGGGCAGAGGGGTGAAAAAGTAGAGGAACCAGAGGGCTGCTCGGGGAGCCGGGCCAGGGGGCGGGAAACCTGCATTTGAAGAGCACTCACTGTGCCAGGCCCCAGAGCTCCGTGACCGCCCAGAGCTGCCCTATCAGGTGACATACCCACTTTACAGAGGAGGAGAGAGGCTCCAGGATGTTAGGTAACTTGACCAAGGGACTGGTGAAAGGAGCTAAGGAAATCTCTGTGTACTGCAGGAAAGAGGCTCTGGGACCTAGCCTCTGCCTCGGGCCTCCAGGACCAGGCCCTGGGGCTCCATGCCACGCCCCGGCCCTGCCAGCTGCTCCTCATCAGAGTCCAGCCCCTCTTCACAGGGCACTCAGCTCTGCAAGCTCCCTGTTTCTGGGTGGTGAGGGATCCCCTTTGTCAGCCTTGCCAGGGGCCTTTCACCCTGCCAAGCTGACCCTTGGGCCACCCCCAGGATCTCCCACAGGAATGGCTGGAGAGGTTGACCTGCCGTCCGTCCTCCACCATTGGTGTGCTTTCTCACCTCCTTCCTTTTGCCTCTGTCACCCCCTCTGCCCATCCTTCTGGTCCCGCCCAGGCGCTTCCTGCCACAGGCCTTTCCTGACTGCATGGCCCTCAAGGCCTCCCGCTTTTTCTGCTGCCTTGGAGCCCTGGTGGCTACCCACAGTGGGGAGCTCCACGCTGGCTGCATGCGGTTAGCCTCGCTCCCTAAGCTCCCTCATCTGGCCACCTCCAGGAAGAAGATCCCTCCAGGGTGCCTTGAGAAATCAGGTGTTGTCATGGGCTCTTCCTCTCCTCTCCAGCACCCACCCAAAGCACCTGGCCTGGAAGGGTGACTGCAGGACCCGGGGCCCTGACCCTCAACAGCTAAAGGAGATTGTTGGACATGGGGTCTAGTGGCCTGGAGGAAGCAGAGCTGGTAAGGCTGAAAGTCTGCATCTCGTGGCTGTGCGGCCTGGGGTGTGCCCGCTTGGTATGCCCACATGTGAGATGAGCTGGCTGACCTAGTTCTTTTCATTCCATCCCTCCAGGAGACTAAGGTCCCATGCTCTCCACCACACTGTGCTCATTAAGGCAGGAAGGAGAGAGCTGGCCGTGGCCAGCTATGGCCCGTTGCTTGGGGTTTATTGAGTGCAGACTGTCCTGAGCTAACCACAGTCGCCGCCGCCCATGCTCCCTCCTGGGGGCCTCGTGAAGTCTTGAGGACCCTCTCAGTGGTGCTGTCGTCCATGGATACTCAGCCTAGGTAGACGCTACCTGCCATCACGATTCTAAGTGGGAGTCACTGCGATGTCGCAGAGAAGACTCCGACCTGCCTTCTCTGTCCCTGACAGGAGAGCAGTTGGAATCCCCGATTCATTTGTGACGTAGTAATAATGCATGGTCTCTGTTATGTTGCTATTGCTCCCACTGTACCTATTGTCATTAGTATTAGCTCAGAGGACCAATTTTTAAAAAATGCATATCTGGGGCCATTATGACAGGGTTACTGCAACAGTCACTGAGTGGGGAGTCAGGAGACCTGAGTTCTAGGACTGTCTCTTTGTCTCCTTGAATTATTCTCCTCACCTTTCTGTTCTGTTTGTCAGTACCATTTATATTACAAGGAACAGAAATCTCCAATCAAACTGACTTCAGTAATAACACATTTGAAAAAGAGAATTTGTTGGTTCACTTAAATGAAAACTCCCACAGCCAGGTAGGCTTCAGGTATAGGTTGATCCAGTGATTCACAATGGCTTCAAGCTCTGGTGCCATTTTCTGTCGTTCTCTTTGCCCTTCCTCCTGTAGTGTCCCAGCTTGCTTCCCAGGCTCAGTCTTGCAGGATGTCAGAAATGACTGCAGCTGTCCCACACTGCATCTCCTTACACCCCTGGTCCCAACGAAGACAGGGTCTGCCAACGCCATTTCCAGCAAAAGCCTTGATGTTCACACTGACTGGCCTGGCTGAGGTCCCCGGCTGGTCCCTGACACAGTCGCCATGACCAGAAGGATGGAACATGTTGATTGGCTCAACCTGGGTACAAGCTTCCCTCTCGCCACCCAAGACAGGTGGAGGCTGACTCCCCAGACCGCGTGGAGAAGTTGGGAAGGGAGGCGGTGGTGGTTGGAGAGGAGGCAACAACCGCTCACATCATGGGTGTTTTTGGACAAGTCCCTTACCCTTCCTTTGTCTCGACTCCTTCATTTAGAAACCGAGGGAATTTGTCTCAAGTCCCTTTTAACACAAATACTCTAGAACTCTCAGTCTTCTTTGTCTTCCACGTTGAATTGCTGAGACTAGAGCAAGAGGTCGAACCTTCCTTGTGCTGTTCACGGAGAAGGGGTTTCCTGAGCAAAATGCTGACGCCATTCCTGTTCTGCGCAAAGCCACGCGCTGCCCCCATGAAAGATGCTCGGAGGGGTGAGACCCTGTCCCCACCCTTGAGGGCCTTAGGGTTACGTCCGGGGCATTCAGCAAGCATTTATTGAGCACTTATCGTGCACAATGCAAATTAATTACACCAGTGGTATCTTCCAGTTGTGAGCTTTCCAGTTATGAAGTCCATTTGTGCCTCCTAACAATCCTGTGAGGTAGACAGATGTCATCGGGAATGGACAACAGAGGGAAGGACAGGGATCGCTCATTGAGTACAGGGGCCACATTGTCTGGCACTGGAAGCCTTGGTGTGTGGGGTGAGGATGCTGGTGGGAGGTTGAGGTGATTGCTGCGGGGACTCTCCGGAACGTGCTTTGAAGGTGGGGCTGGCTGCGTAATTTGCAGGGTCCAGTGCAAAATGGCCACGGGGAACGCCTGTTTAAAAGGCAGGGAAAAGTGTCACTGAGGGTGCTAAAACGGATAACTTTTTCCTTTCTTCTGGGGTCTCTCTCTCTCTCTCAACTTGTCATGGTGTTTGTCTGTATGCTGTTTAATTCAAGTACATAAAAGTAAAAATTTCAAATACTAGCATGCGTTTTACAGTTCATTTTTATACTGTGCGATGCCAGTTTTGAATGTAACTAGAAGAACATTTAACTCCTATGCAGAATCACCAAAACTACACAGTCTGTATTTCGTAGCCAGCACATGCATATGGATTTCATTCTTACCAGAACAGCGGAAACACAGTCCGACACTGACTCGACTATTTTTATTTCACTTCTTGTTATGCACACATTCCCCCAACATGCTCTACCTTGGGCTTCCTGCTGAGAAAGCTGAGAGGAAGAGGAACGAGGGGCTGCCTCGTCTGTCCCTCTGCTTCGGGCATCATTTCCAGCATAAGCGGTTGGCTGGGACACGAACGTAGTGGAATGCAGAGGACGAGGAAGCCTCCTCAGTTGTGAGTGTTTCCTAGAATGCGTGGCCTTCTTTCTGCATTGGACCAAGTTCTGGTACAAATGGGAAGCGTGGCCTTTCAGAGCCGTCAGTGCCCCAAGGACTCAGTTGTGGGCGTAACATACTTGTCTTGTAGTCACACTGCCTGGGAACTCCCACGCATCATGAGCCCACTGATCCCATGCTCGTGGGCATCATCAACACCGTCTGCAAACGCAGCCGCATACTGTGCACACCTCCTCTGCTCGGGTGTGTCCTCCATGGTCGCATTGGACTTCACCCACAAAACACAAGATCAAGGATAAAATGTTTGAGAGCTTTGAGATGGCAGCAGCAGAGCACTGAACCTGGCCTGGGGCCCTTCTGTGAGGGTGTCTCGTGTGACTATACAGGTCGAACGACCTTGAGGCAGGCCCGGTGTGCAGCCTTCCTACAGGCAGAGAGGTGGAGACAGGGCATCCTGGGCAGAAGGAGGGGCTCCAGCAAGGAGGCAAAGGGAGGAATTCTCCTTTCAGAGTTAGAGGGGAGAGAAGAGAAGAGCCTGGTCAGGGCTGGGGCTTCCTGCCGGCTGGGGAGCAGCGAGAAGCCAGCAGGACGGGTCAGGAGAGAGGCTTATGTCTTGGAAACCTTGGAAATGTCAGTGTCACCAGCACTGGGCCTGCTGAGCCTGAGTGAGGCTCCTCCCATGCTAGTCCTGTTGTCTCAAGTCTGAACTGGCTCCTCCTGGCCTCCTTGCAGCTTCACCTCCTCTGGGCTTTTCACACATGGGTGTGATTATTTGTTAAATGGGGGCGACCCCACTTGACCCTAAGCTCCTTAAGAAGAGGGTAGGTGTTATACTATGTTTCAGACCCTCCCTGGAGTGCCTGAAGAACTTAAATAAGGGGCCAGCCCGGTGGCGCAGTAGTTAAGTGCGCACGTTCCGCTTCGGTGGCCTGGGGTTCGCTGGTTTGGATCTCAGGTGCGGACATGGCACCTCTTGGCAAGCCATGCTGTGGTAGGCATCCCACATATAAAGCAGAGGAAGATGGGCACGGATGTTAGCTCAGGGCCAGCCTTCCTCAGCAAAAAAAGGAGGATTGGCAGCAGTTAGCGCAGGGCTAATCTTCCTCAAAAAAGAACTTAAATAAAAAACTTGTGAAAGGAAGAAAGGAGACCTCACTCCTTGGGAATTATGCCTTTTAAGTGTTTAATACAAGTAGCTGGTTCCTTCAAATATTGTTAAGTTTTCCTCTTTAGAATGGTCCGATCTTCCAGTTTTCTATTAATTTTGATTGGCTCTCCCTCCAGTAGACAGAGGGAGCTGCACCTGGTCAGCAGAGTGACAGCTGACTAATGATGGTACAGGCGGGTCTTTCTGTTTATAGATGACATCATCTTGAAAGCTTTAGGGGAGTCACAGACGTGCGGCATGCATATGATTGTGATCACATGTGAGGAGATCTGGAGAGGGCCAAGGAAGTGACTTAATGGGTTATAAAGCAGAAGATAAATGTAGAGGGTAAACTTCAGGCCCAGAGAAGACCTGCTGATCCCCAAGGTCCTGCTGGCTCTGCGATGCCTTGATTCTCAAGTTAGGTGGCAGCTATAGTGGGGCTGATCAAGCAACCGAGATATTGGCTCGAATTGGCTCTGGACATCCCTGAGAAAGAAGAAAGAGATGCTTGTGAGTGGCTTGGTGAACGAGCTGCATGGTTAGAGAGAGGGCAGAGAGAGACAGCCTTTATGGGATTATATGCTGTCTTAGGTCTGTACACCACCAAGCAATTGGCTGAAGATGTGATGTTTCCCTGATTTGGTTTTCAAAGTTACAGTGCGGGATAAACATTTAAATTCTTGGTGGATTTTCCCCCAGTTTCCCTCCAGATGTTTGGTGTGGTGTACATACCACAGTAAATAAATGTGTTTAAAAGTCCAGTAAATTAGGCAAGAGGGTGTGGAGAGGGTGCCATTTCGCCAGCCCTCCCTTGGACAGAGACACAGCCATGACAACCACGAGGTTTCTTGCCCCTTCAGCATGGGAGGTGGGGGTGGGGAGCTCTGCAGGAAGGCTCTGGAACAGCCAGGTGCTTCAGGCAGCGTGGTGTAGTGAGGAACGTACAGTGAGGGCAACACCCTCCCTAGCTGTCAGAATTCACAGCACGGGAAATGCAGGCATGAGCTGGGGCAGGGAGATGAGGAGGGTGTGTACGTACGTGTGTACGTGCAGAGAGACACTGCGTGTCCTTGTTGGCGGCTGAGGTCCCGCGCTGCGTTGGAGCAGGCAGGAGGCAGGGCCTGGCTCTGGAATCCACTTGTCAATCCCTGGCTCCAGATGTCTGCTGTGGGAGAGCCAAGCTGCCACGGGGATGGGGATGGGGAAACTGACAAGCGGCGGTTACCTCACTGTCCTAAGGCTGGACGGAAATTGACTCATGCCGCCCACTGAATGCCTTTTATACCTGTGGCCCTGGGGCCAAATGTACTTGTAGGGTGATGTGATGTGTTGCCCAGCCTAGCAGTCAAAGGAGGAAAGAAAATTGCTTTTGGTGGTTCTAACTCTGAGATTAAATGCTCTTCAGGTGGGACAGCAGAAAAAATGGGCCGGAGTTAAGTGAAACAAAGTCAGCCGTGTCGGGGGCAGCAGGAGTCTTCCCTGCTCGCCTTTTCCTCTCAGAACACAGACCAGGTGGGGCATCTTCTCTCGGAAGATCCCTCGGCTGCTGGGGAGGCAGAAGCTACTAAAAATGACTTATGGCTGTTAAACGGTGCACTCACAGGCAAGAGGGACCTGGGGAATGCACCCGCCAGCCAGGGAGGAGCTCTTTTGCTGTCCTGCTGTCCACAGCCGTTTCCTGGGGTCATCTGCCGGCTTTGATATCTCAGAGGTGGAGTTATTCCGGTTGGCACTTTTGAGACTGGGAGCTGGGAAGCTGTCGGCTCATTTACGACTGTGGAGCCCCAAGATAGGTGCCCCCAGATCAAGGTTACTTCCTCATACACCATAGGGCCTGAGGCTAAGCATAAATGTGTCAAACGCCTGTGGGGCGGACTTTGCCTGCAGACCAGAACAGACCAGCCCCCGGGAGATGCTGACCCTCAGGCCTAGGGCTTCACTGAGTTCAGCCTGCCGGGAAGTAGGTGCTGCCTTGCAGGTAGGGAAACTAAGGCCCAGAAGTAGTCAGGCCTTACTTTAAGAAGTACCACAGATTAGGGGGTCAAGAGCATGTGCTTTGAACCTGGAACCAAAATCGATGCTCGCCCACTCACTAGCCATGTGACAGTTAATTAATCCTTCTAAGTCCGTTTTCCCATCTGTTAGATGGGAGTGATGAAGGTAACATCATCTCAGGGCTTTGCTGTGAGCTTAGATAAGGATTGCTATGTCATGGGTGATTTTCTGAGAAGCGTACTGCCATGTTAACCTTTTTACTGTTAATGAGTTGCTCTCTGGGGCAGCCAAGCGCCTGAGCCCCAGCCTCTGGCCTCTGTCACCCTACAGGTTGAAGGGCTTCTGGAGTTTGGGATCCAACAAGGAGAATTCAACTATAGAGTCCCAAAGAGAGAAGGAGTGGACGCTTTGGTATGTCAAGTGAGAAAGAGGGTTGTGGCCCTGTTGCAGGTGGCTGATGAGGACAAAAACAGAGTGAGCCCTAGGACTCCATAGGTCTGGCAAATGCAGAAACACTCAGGTGGCCCTACTTGTGGAGATGGCTGCCTGGGGCCTGGGACTTCTGGGCACAAGCATGGAGGCCCCCCAGCCTGAGGTCCCTCTGGCTGACTGCTCGGAAGAAGTGTGGCCACCAGCAGGAGACGCCCTCCATAGGAGGAGGGGCAGTGCTGAGCTGGGCAGCAAGCTGGGCTGGTTGACCTCCCCGGCATGCCTGCCACAGCTGCCCGGGGTGGGCACCACTGCCCACCATGCAGAAAAAAGCACCACTGACTGTGGCTTCCTGGGAGCACCTCCAAAGCCCCCTAATATGCCAGTAGGGCTCAGGGAGGGACCAACAGATGACTTGGAATGATATTGCAATTTCTGCCCAGTTTTGTGAGTAGGGTGTCTTGAAACAGATTTAATTGCAGTTGGATAAATGAATGCGGCCTTTCTTGTGTCCAAATACCATGGAGGTATCCACATCTGCCACTTCCATGGAGAAAGCGCGGGGTCTGGACAGAGCGGCCCACAGTAAAGGCCCTGCAGAGGAGTGTGACCAGAGGGCCCTGAGGGAGTGGACTGACCGAAGACCATGCGGCCACGCACGGCTCCCGGGTTTGGGTGGATGAGAGTAGTCCCTGCAGAAGTTTGGGGTCAGGGCTGGTTAACTCCTTCCCCACAACCCCACGACCAGGTTATGATGCAAGCAAGTCTCCATGCAAATTCTGCCCCAGAGAGACATGTAAATCCAAGCTGCCATTCTCCAGGTGCCCCCGTGTCTGCACAAACTCTTGCGTATCACCAGGGCGTCTCGGCTCCCTGCCCTTTGAGGAGCTCCTGCAGTGGTCACAGTACTCCTGGGCAGGATCCCGTCGTCCTCAAAGTCCTTGTAATCAGGCAACTGAAGTCCTCCCCACAGGTGGACAACTGCATGGAAGACTAGGGGGTCGGGGGGTGGATCAAGCCTCGGCAGCAACACCGCAGGCCTGGCCTCCAGGCCTCACTGGGCCCTTACACTGTGTTCATGCAGCCTGGGGAGTGTTTCTAAGTAATGCAGCCAATTTGCTGCATTGTCTGCAAGTCTTGAACACCTTTCCTTTCACCAGTGAAGGCTGATTCCTTATGTCATCATTCTGGTTGGCAGTCAGCTGTTGTCTCCATAGAAAACTACAAAACGCATCATATTGACCTTCTCCCTGCTTGGTGGCACAGTGTGGGGTGCAGAGTGAGACAACAGAAGCACCTACGGTATCCTGGGGTGGCAGCTTCCCCCTTAGACTGTCAGCGCCCTCCTGGCCTGGGTGTTATGGTTCATGACTTGTAGCGCCCCCTTGTTCCCTAACCTAAGTGGCATCCTCCGAATGTCACATCAGAGCAGGCCCTCAGGACATCTGGGGCAGAATGAGGACTAGGATTTGGGATCTGAGTTGGTCCCTTGATTAAAATGTAAAATAAATGGCTATTTCCCTTTTCTTCTGGTATCTTGGGCCTTGCTCCCAATTAGCTTATGCGCCTCTTGGGACCAGGGCCGAGATTTTTAGACACACAATGCTAGATGCATTGTATTCACTCTTTCTTTAAATATTTATTAAGTGGCATTTTGGAGTGTAGAAAAGTTGGCTGAAAAGGCATTTTGGGGAATGAGGGTCTTGGTGGTCAGGTTAAAGGACCCATATTGCATTCAGGGGAGCAGGAAGCCACCGAACACTTTTGAGAAGGGAAGTGGTTTGATCAAAGCTGCTCAGTGAGGAACACAATTTCTGAGCTACCATCTGAGGGTGCCCGGTTACCTCCACCAAGCTTTCTCCCTGGCCATGGTTTAGCCCAGCAGTTTCTTAATAACAGGCACTACCCTGTGCCAGGCACCAGGCACCAGGCTAGGAATCTCGGACCCCCAGCCGCCTGAATGAACCCTTCCTCTCCCCATTTTCCAGCAGAGGAAGCCGAGGCTGAGCGTGGTTGAGTGGCTTGCTCAGAGTCGGGAAACAGGAAGGGTGGGGGATTTCTGCCTGGCACGGAGCTCTCTTCCCTACGTTCTGCCTCTACTTGCCCTCAAGCCAAGGCTTCAGGATCTGAGTTGCTCCAGAGGTGTCTGGAATGAGAGACAGGGCAGGCAAGACAGTCCCAGCTCTTTCTTGGGAACAGTGGTTACAGAAAGCAAAATGCTTTCAAGCAACAAACCCCACTCTCTGTGTCTCGGCCCATCTGTGCTCAGCAGAATTCCGCAGCGATTGTTGTCCCCTAAAGACAGGAGGAGCCGTTTGTGGGCTGAGGCGGCTAAGACAAGACATTAGACAATGACATTCTTAGCTCCCGGGAGGAACGCTTGCTGGCTTTGTTCTTATTTATTCTTGTTGCAAGATGATGACTCCTGATTAGCACACTTTGGCCTCCTGCGTAATAAATCTGTGTATTGGATTGAGTGTGCAACATTTGGCACATTAAAAATTGCTTTTCAGTTGAGATCAAAACAACAAAAAACCCTCTTCTGCCCACACTCCCCATCAATCCAGCGATCCTGAGGTTACTTTATATGGAGTCAGATGATTCATCCCAATGTAGGACCTGATCTGGGGCAAAGAATTTTTAAAAATTTGCTAACACCTATCGTGTTGTGAGGGGAATTTTATGGCTCAAGGTAGCTATCTACCCCCTCCCTACCTGAGGCCCTGGGAAGCTCACACGCTGCGAAGGGGCCAACAGGGACCCAGGGACAGACAGACCTGGATTCTGGCCCCAGCTCTGCCACTTCTTAACTGGGTGACGTTGGGCAGGTTACTCAGCCTCTCTGAGAATTGATTTGCTCCTCTGTAGTATAGGGAAATTGATTGGATTCCTGCTGGATTAAACGAGGTCACAGAGGCACCAGCACCTGATATGCTGTCTGCTCTGGGAATATTGGCTCCTGGCTGATAGTTGATACTTCTGTGCTGTTCAGGAGTTCCCAGACTCAGCTGTGGAGATAAGATTAATAGAGAGTAGCTGCCATGTTGAAGGGTAGGGTAGGGGGTAAAACTTGGGCTTTGGGGTCACCCAGACCTCACTCATGCTCTACTAATCACTAGCTTCGTCTTGGGTAGTTAATACAGCTCTTGGTGCCTCTGTGCTCTTATCTGTGAAATGGGCTTATCATACTACACACCTGGCAAGGAATGTTGAGGGAACTCCTGCCTGAGGAGAGCCCAGTTTACATTAAGCCTTTGTTTCCTGAAGACCACACTGGTCCCCAGCCTGGAGGCACCCTGCTGGGGGGGTCTGCCAGAGAATCCATCAAGGCCCCGAGCACACTGTCTGCAGGCTGAAGAGATTTGTCTTACACATACTTGTCTGAATAGTTTTCAGATGTATACAGATGTTGTTGTAGTCAGTGGAATACAAATTCTAAAAGGCTACTAGGTTATTTTCTCTTGGACAATGGATGCTGAGAGAGCAAAAAGCAGATATTTTACTTAGCACTAAATAAGGGTCCTCATGCTTGAAACCAGAAAGATTACAAATTCTGGTCCCAAAACTAATTTAGAGTCATATATGATGCTGGATTTGGAGGCAGGTGGTGGCTGGGGAGGGAGCCAGGCCCCGGGTTGACCCAGCCTGCCACTCACCAGCTCTTGCCTTCCCTTACTGGGCTCATGGGCCAGGGGTATCCACTTCAGGACCAAGAGCTTGGAGGGCTCCTGTGTGGGAGCTCTACTCTGTAGGCTTTGCAAGTCCTCTCTGATTTTGTCTGCACAAGAAACTTAAGACCTAAGTGTTACCACCCAGGCCTGCTTTACAGATGAGGAAACTGAGGCACAGAATGGTCAAGTAACTTACCCTAGGCAGCAGAGCCAGCGTTCGAACCCGGGCAGCCTAGCTGCAGGAGGCTGGCTCCCATCCAGGGCCTAAAAGAAGAATCTGGGGACACATAGGCTGTGGCAGCAAGAGCAGGGAAAGTAAAAACAAACCCTGACACGGTGTGGGTCAGGCAGAGACCTGCGTGGCCTGCCTGCCCACCGTGCAGACCCCATGGCCCACGCAGGGCTTGGAGCAGCTGGAGGACGGAACTTTGCAGCTCGCTGAGCACCTCAAGTGCCTCTTCCCTTTCTCTCTCCTTCAGGTCAGGGGGGGACGTGGTGTGAACTGCTTCTGCTATGAATGTTGGTGCAAAGGCCGACTGACACACACACCTTGACTTCCCTGGTGAAGCTGCCAGGTGACTTCCACCCTGTGGCTGCAAGGATGATCCCCTACTGCACCAGCGCTCCTTCAAACACAAACCAAGTCGGTGCAAAATGTCACATGAAAGATGCGTGCAGAAAGGACCTTTTGTTTAAGGGCAACCCCACCAAGGGTGTGACCAGGCGGTGAGCCCAGAGTGGTGTCTGGCAGGTTCAGGCAGCGGCTATGGAGGGAGACTGAGGCAGAACAGGCCGCTGCAGGACTCAGGGGAGACGGCTGGCCTTGAGGTTTTGTGAGCATGTGGGGAGGGCCGCGGGAAGGAAGGGGCTGAGGGCATGTTGTGAGCCCAGGTGTGGCGGCAGGAAGGCCAGCGCACGTCTGTGAGGCAGTTTCATGGTCACTCGTGGTCTCTGCGTGCCAGGCTCTGGGAGCCACAGTGGGAGGCAGCCCCGGCCAGCAGGGAGCTCACACCCAGTTGGGGAGACAGGTTAGCCTACTGGTCCTGGACCTTGAGTGTACATCAGAATCCCTGAGGGCCTGTGAAAACACAGACTGCTGGCCCCACCCTCATCATTTCTGCTTCATTGGTCTGGGTGGGACCCAAGACTGTGCATTTCCCACACATTCCCAGGGGGCTGCTGCTGCTGCCGCTGGGCCCGCGAGCACACGTGGAGAACAGTGGGTTGTAAGATGCAGCGAACGTCCCGCTCGGCCATGTAGAAACCAGATCAGAGAAGGCATTGTGAGGGGGGAGAGCGTTTTCACGGACAGAGAGCAGAGGAGGAACTTGAGCGGAAACAGCAGAGAAGCAAATCGCAGAGGGAACCCGAGGGGCAGGGCCCCTTTGGCCCAGAGCTGGCGGGAGGTGACTGCAGAAGGCTGGTGGCCTGCCTGCCAGCAGCCAGCCTCAGCTGGGGAGAGGGCACCTTCTCCTGGAGCCACAGAGGCCTTCTCAGCTGGGAAAAGCGGGCTGAGATGCTAGATTGTTGGAGGAGGAGATCAAAACTGATGATGAAAACTCAGATGGCACTTTCCAGTTCGCAAAACGTTTCCCACATTAATGACCTCACTTCACCCACCCAGCAACTCTGAGTTCTGACTCAACATTTCTTACCACCCTTCTTCCCCACTTGTTACAGAAAAGGAAACTGAGGCTGAGACATGAAGTTACATGTTCTAGCAGATGGCAAAGGCAGGTAGAGCCCGGACTGGAATCCCAGCTCTCAGCTGTGGTTAATTCCATGATCCTACCGCCTCCTCAAAGCTCAGAGTCGAGCAAAGTCCTTCGCCCGTTCCCATTAAATAAACGTCTTTGTCATGTTTGCACAGTTAATAATGGCAGGAAGTCAATCTGGCCACGTAATGTGAGAAAGGCAATAGTCCACGTCAGGAAGTCCTGTTGCATAGAGGCCCTTGGGAATGTTAACTTTCCCACTCTGACCCCACCAGCATCCTGACCTTCTGCACAGTTGGCAAAACTGGGCCAGAAATGCTGGGCCCGTGGCCAGACTCTGACCTTCGCCTTCTGGTAACGAAGCATCTACTGCAGGGGAGGAGGCAAAAGTGGGGCCACCAGGAGGCTCCGCCTGCTCCTGGACCCGTCCTGCAGGTGGGCCGTGAGTGACCGGCTGGGGAAGGAGGGAAGCTGCCAGGTGCTCAGACACACTCGCTGCACGGTGACAGACACCTGGCACAGGTGTCCCAAACTCTCTGGCTTTCCAGTTCCTGGCCTGTAAGCGAAGCAAAGTGAAGTGAGGTTTAAATACATGAACTGGCACATGGTTGGCTTCAGCCAACCTGCAAGGGGTCCTCTGCTCTCTCCTGTGGGGGCAGAGGGGGAGGGAGCAGCCTCGGTGTAGGTCAGATCCCCGAGGACTCAGGAACTGCAGAGGCAAATCCCTTGGCGACTCCTCTCGTGGAGGGCGCCTAAGCTGTGCCCACACGGTGGATGACGCCATCGACATGCTGGTTCTTCCCTGGCTTATTCTTCCGTTCAGTGATCTTAATTTACAGCAGGTATGACACATTCATTCTCGCACGCCATTACCTCACTTCTTCCAGCAAACGGCTCTGCAGCTTAGGTGGTAGCATTCTTTATTCAATTATCCATTCTCTCAACAAATAGTAACGGAGCATCCTCGAAGTGCCAGGCATGGGGAGGTGCTGGGAACACAGACACGGTCCTGCTCTTGAGGAATTCTCCATCTGTCAGGGAGGCTGACTCTGATAAACAAACCACACAATAAATTAGCTAATTACAATGATGGTAAGAGCTTCACGGGGGAAGTGCTAGGTGCTAAGAGAGCCTCTAAGGGAGATGTGGTCAAGTCTGGGTCCGTGAACATCATCTTGAGGAGGTGGTCTTTGAGCTGAGAGCCAGCAGGGGTTTCCCTCTCCAGTTTGGCATAGTCCCCACTTGGCCCATTTGCCCTACAACAGCAACTATGGGGCCCTCTGGTGCTGAGTTTGCAGCTTCTGCTTTATCCTCCTCCTGTAGCTGTCCTTTCTTTCATGATGCCAACCTGACCCCGAACTCTAGGTAGCGGCCGTGGTGTCTGTCCTTGGAGGCAGACGTCTCCCTCCCAGACTATAATCTCTACCTTCCGAAGGTTCAGCAGCTGGTTCCATGCTCCACCAGGTTTGGGTAGCTCTGCTGCAGAGATCTCAACCCCTTAGTGTCCTAATTCCCCAGCACACCCCGCCCTTCATTCACTGTCCTGTGGAAGCCAGTGGGATGACAAGACGCAGCTCCCAGCCTTCCAGAGCTCACAGTCATGAGGACGACAGCATCACGGAACCATCCTGTAACCTGAGGAAAGACTACAGAGTGCCAGGGGGGCCCATAAGAGATGCCTAGCCTGCCGGGGGTGGAGGAGGCTCCTTGGAGGAGGGGATGCCTGAGCTGCGTCTGAAAGAATGAGGACCAAACAGGGGCAACGTTCCAGCCAAGGAGAGCAATGAGTACAGAGGCTCAGAGGGCGAGGGAGGGGGTCGGCGGGGCAGGAGGGAAAGGCCTATTCTAGGAATGGCAGATAGAGAGTAGAATGTAAGGGCACTTACCCAGTTGGGAGCATTCAGGAAAGCTTCCTGGAAGCAGTGGCACATGAAGTGAGACAATCTGAAGGACCAATAGGAGCTGGTGGGGGGAGAGTGAAGGATGCTGTAGACACTGAGAAAGGGAACTGTGTTAGTTACCCATGCTGTACGAGAACTCACTCCAAAAGGTAGCTACTTAAAGCAGCAGTAACGATTTATCGTCTCTCATGGTTTCTGTGGCTCAGGAATTTGGGAGCAACTTGGCTGGTGGTTCTGGCTCCGGGTCTGAGGTGACATTCCTCTCTTGGCTGGGCTTACCTGGGGCTGGGGGACCTGCTGTCAAGGTGGCTCACTCACATGCCTGGCACACTGGCACTGGCTGTTGGCGAGTGGCCTTAGTTCCTTACCCGGTCTGCCTCTCCACAGGGCTGCTCAATCCTCACTGAGCGCAGCCAGAGCGAGGGATCCCAGAGGCCAGCGTGACAGCTGAAATGCCCTTTGTGACCTAGCCTCCTAAGGCACAGACTTCTGGGTTATTCTGTCTGTCACATAGGGCAGCCTTGTGGCAATGTGAGAGGGGACAGGGCCAGGACTGGGTGAGCAAGTGTGGTGCTCGCCTTGTGTGCAAAATGTAAGGGGGCACCAAAAAACTCAGTATTGCAGGAATTTTTTGAAAAATCAAAATTAGTAGAAAACATCCACCATGAACAAAATAGTCACATTTTAAATAAAGACAGGACCCAACAGGGTAGGGATCAGGGGAAGGCGAGAGAGGGGTGTTGGGCACCCACAGGGCTGGATCCTGCACCAGGGCGCGAGGTCCTGGAGGCCAAGACGGTTGCGGCCATACTGGAGACTGGCTACCATGGGGCCTGGCCCACGAACAACAGACGGCTCCCCAGGCTCCACATCCAGGAGCTTGGGGGTCTCAGACGCAGACCAGACCCGAGGGCGAGGAAGAGAGTGGTGGAGAGACCTGTTTCTCCACTGAGAGTCACTGAAGTGGAGAGAAAAGATCCACACACAACTCAGATAAATGGCAACCTCGTTTCTGGGGAGCTGGGGGTGGGGGCTGTGTTAGTTCCCCAAGGCGACCGTAACAAATGACCACAGACTGGGGGCTTCGGACAGCAGAAATGTCCTCCCTGATGGCTCTGGAAGCCAGAAGTCTGAAACCAAGGTGTCAGAGGTTGGTTCCTTCTGGGCGCTGTGACGGGGAGTCTGCTCCGTGCCCCTCTCCTGGCTTCTGGTGGTGGCTGACAGTCCCTGGAGATCCTGGTCTTGTGGCCACATCACTCCCATCTCTGCCTTCATCATCACGTGGTGTCCTCCACCGGCCTGTGTCCAGATTTCTCTGTCCTTATGAGGACGCCAGTCATTGGATTAGGACCCACCCTAATCCAGCAGAACCTCATCTTAATTTGACTTATTCAAAGACCTTATTTCCAAATAAAGTCACTTTCACAGGTTAGGACTGGGGGTTAGGACTTAACTAGATCTTTGAGGGGCACCACTGCACCCACAACAGGAGTATAGGATTATTCTAATGGTAGGTTTGCTACATCATTAGAATTGGAAGGAAGACAAATATTTTAAAATTCACATTTCATGCATCTGCTTTTTAAAGCACTAACAGGAAGCATAAATGCTTTTGAATAAAAGTGAAAAAACAATAAAATATCTACTTCCATTCTGTGCTATGATCTGACGGGGGAGAGTAACAGAGAGTGCATGAATGATGGGGGAAGGGGATGCAGGCCCCACGGAGGCTGAGGCACAGCGAGCAAGAGAGGGAGGACCGCGGCCGAGGCTCTGGGAGACAGGGTCCCTTCTGAGGGCCTTCCAGGGGCCTGCCGCCAGAGACTTCCAAATCCCCACTGCAATTTCACAACAAATGGCATAAATGGGGAACTCCCGTTTTGCTGCTCTATTCTCCAGCTGGATGACCTAGTAAAGATGGGATTTGGCCTGAAGGTTGGGGAGTCTCCACTCCTGCTCCAGATATCATTGTTCAGAATTTATCAAGCATATTTATCAAGCAAGTGTCAACACTGGGCACATTGGAAGGGATTGGAATGAGTTTCAAGTTCAGGGATGGCAAACAGCTTTTTGCTCACATGCCTCCACTGGAAGCTGTCCAGGGCACTGTGGGAAGAGGTCTCCAGGCTCGGAGAACCACAATTGATTAGTTATGTCTCCCTCGGGTGTGGGAACGACAAGTCATACCTTTGCATATTTGCTATTCTAGATCGAGCACAAACATTGTACTTTGAGGGTGGAAAAACAGACCAAGTAAGAGAAAATAACATGTATGATGTCTCATTGCTAGTTCAGACTAGAAGCCAGATATGCTGCCATTCCCCATGCCCCCCAAAACTGGATTCTCTCTCCTTGTTCTTCACATCAGTGAGTGGCAACTGCGTCCATCCAGTTGTCTGGGACTCATCCTCAGGACCCCCTCTCCCATACCCTGCCCGCTCGGTGGCCACTCCTCTTCATTTCCCCCTTAACTTTCTCTCGAGCCCTCCACTTTTCTCCATTTCTCCCTTATCCTCCTAATCCAAGGTTCTCAGCAGGGGACGATTTTGCTCCCCAGAAGACATTGGCAATGTCTGGAGACATTTTTGGCTGTCACAACTTGGGTGGGGAGTGCTACGGGCAGTTAGCGGGTAGAGGCCAGGCTGCTGCTAAAGATCCTGCAGTGCACAGGGCAGCCCTCATGATGGAGGGCCCCACGTCCAGCCCAGAATGTCTGCAGAGCTGAGGCTGAGGACTCCTGCCCTGGTCCAGCCACCGTCGCCTCCTGCCCAGACAGGCTCAAGTGCCCATTGACCAGGCTTCTTGCCTCCATCTTGCCCCTGAGGTCCATTCTCTGCTCAGAAGCCAAAGCAATCTTAAAATATAAATCCTAATACTACACTGCCAGACAGATGGCTCCTCGCCACGGCCCAGTGACCCTGTGTGACGTGGCCCTGCCTCTCCAGCCACCCCTCCTTCTTTCCTCCTGCTCCACTTCTGTGCTCAGGTCTCACTGATGCTTCCTGCCTTAGGGTCTTTGCAGAGGCTGCTCCCTGTGTCGGAAACACCAACCCTCAACCCCAACTGCTTAGCCTTATTAACTCCTTCTCATCCTGCCCATCTTATCGCTTCCCCAGGGAAGCCCTTCCTCGCCTCTGGCCCTCTTCCCAGCGCTGACCATAGTCTGTAACTGCTTATTCATCCGTGAGAGTGCCTCCTGACCGTCCTCCTCCCCCAGGGCGTCAGAAGTCCCCCATAGGCAGGACAGCACCTGTTTGGACGACTCCCACGTTTTCAGGACCCACTATTGTATCTGCATCCTCCTTAGCTCTCAATAAATGTTTGTTAAATGAAGGAATGAAGGAATGAATGAATGAATGAACAACCTCAGGACTCTGGACTCTTTGGCTCTGTATTCACCCTCTTACAACCAGGGGCTCTCCCTCTTTCTCCTCTTTTCTATTTCTCTGCCCTTCAAACTTTGCCTTCTCCCCTCTCTTTCTCCATTAACTGTCATCTTATACAGCCAAGGACTATGTGTAAGTATTTATTGTGCTGATTAAATGTCGTTCTTTGTGAAACAAATTCAGTTGATTTTCTTATTTGCATATCCTTCAACTGATGTTGCCAGGAATGAAAAACAGTCAAACATAATGAGCCATCTATGCTGGATGGACGCCTGGCACTGCCTGAAGGCAGGCACTGGACCAGGTGGCCTCGGGCTGGGAGTCAAAGTCAGTGGCCAACAGGTCTCAGCCCCAGTCCCAAAGGGGACACAGTTACTGGCACCCTGGCAATGAAAGCAGGTCATTCTCTGGCTCTGCCCAGGGCTGGCATCTTCTCAACCCGCAAGTCTCAATCAAATGTCACCTCCTGAGAGAGACCCTCCCAGACTGCCCATCTAACATAGCCCAAAGACCAAAAGCGGTCTCAGGAGGCAGAACGCAGGGCTAGAAAGGTGCAGAATCCTTGGTAACATTGTGGAATCATCCACCTGCACGCTTCGTGCCGTGTGAGACAGTGAAATGTCTCCATGGGTCAAGCCGCTCTCAGCCAGGTAGGTGTCTGGTGACCTGTAGCTGAAAGCACTCTGACCCATGCCGTTTTTACACGCATCCGTCTGCTGGGGCTGGCATAACAAGGCTCCGCAGACGGGGGCTTAGACAACAATGTGTCGTCTCCCCGTTCTGGAGGCTGGAAGTCTGAGATCCAGGCGTCGGCAGCGTTGGCTCCTTCCGAGAGCCGTGTGAGGGAAAGGTCTGTTTCAGGCTGCTCTCCTTGGCCTGTGACGTCTGTCTTCTCTCTGTGTGGTCACTGCGTCTTCCCTCCGTACACGTCTGTGTCCAAATTTCCTCTTCCTATAAAACACCCCTCATACTGGGTTAGGTCCCACTCTAATGATCTCATTTTAATTTAGTTACCTTTTTAAAGACCCTATCTCCAAACACAGTCACATTCTGAGATGATGAAGGTTAGGACTTCGACATATGAATTTTGGGGGTCTCATAACACCACAGATCCAGAATGATTTTCCATCACACAAGGCTGGCTCCTGAGGATGGAGACAGAGAGCAGGCCATGGAAACCGCCTTCTCCAGCCTCCTCACAGTAGGAGTTGTTGGTGAGAGCACCGCACAACCCAGCCAACAGCCCAGGGGGAGACAAAGCAGGAGTGAAAGCTTTTCTCCAGGACTTAAATCTCAACAATCAGGGGAGAAAGCACTCCAACAATGATAAGAACCACGGCAATGACTTAGGGACCACTACCCACCACCTCCATGTGGCAGGCACTGTGCTCCAGGCCTGGTAAGTGCCACTTCCAACAATGCAGGAGGGAGGCCTGCTCCTCATCTGTGACTAGGAGACCGAGCTCAGACCTGTTCGTCACATGCCGGGGGTCCCACGGCTGGAGTGACAGCCATGGAGGTGCCTCTCCCGTCTCCTTTCAAGAGAGAACCTGCCTTCAGCTGTGGGAGCACAGGAGCTCCCCATCCCCCCAGCCTCAGTGCAGCACCTTCAGGATCCACCTCCACTTTCGGGGTAGCCCCAGCCAGGGCTTGAGTTGGGGGGCAGTGACTAGGGCCTGGCTCTCCCATGGACTCCTCCAGGGGCAGTCTGTGCTCTGGGGCTCCCGCAGACCTGGCTGAAGCTGTCAGTCTGCATGTGGGGCTGACGCCCTCCTGTCCAGTCCTGCTCCCTGCGCCTTTCATCTTTCACGGGCCCCCTCACCCCGATAACCCTCTCCCACTCCTCACTTTGTCTCAGTGTCCGCTGCCCAGAGGACCCGGACTGCCCTGCTGGGGAGAGCAGACCAGGGTTAGACCCATGACCTCTCCCTGCTCAGTCTTGAAGGCAGAGGCTGGAGGGTTTCCGAATGAGAGATGGAGCTGGGCTGGTGAGCCCTGAAGCGTGAAGTTGGTGGTCATTTTCACCTAGACGAATGGGTGTGTAGCCAAGGTACCCAGGGTTGGGGGTTGGGAGGGGTTGGAGCAGTGAAGTCATTGCTCAAGGTCACCAGCTGCTTGGTGATAGAACCAAGGCCAGAGCCCCAGGTCCCCGAGCCCCATCCAAGCCCCTTGCAAGGGTGTGGAGCGCCTGCCCAGCCATACTGACTCAGAGCTGCAGCCCTGAGGTACCGCGGAGGAGGGAGGGGACTGGGAGCAGGCTGGGAGGCAGAGAAGCCTGGAGTCCATCACTGAGCTGCAGAAGCAGCAAGGGCCCTTTGAGGCCCTTCTCCAGGACCTCCTGATGATGGAGAGCCATGTCTCCCAGCAGCAGAACACAGAGAGGCAGCAAGAGGTGGGGGAACAAGAGGGCCTTAAGCCCTACCCCTCGGTCTGCATCGACTTTCCTGAGTGAGGCACGCTCCTCATCTAGAGTGGGCAGAAAGCCCCCTTCCTGCAGAGGAAGCTCCTGCCCTGGCCCATTCTGATCATGCCACATGGGGGCCTGGGCACCGGCCTCCCCACGCACTGATTTATGACAGGGACGGCCTGAGATCTCGCCAAGGGGCTCTGCAGACTGGCTTATAGTCCCCACCATCTCTAGGGCTAATTCACATTATGGCCAACAGGCAAGAGGATGGTTTAGCGGCTTGAGAAATCTCTTTGGTTCAACAGACACAAAGCACAGCTGTTTATATTCCAGGGGGCTCTCCAGTGGAGTCCCCCTCTCCCTCCCTCCCTGTGGCTGCTGGGGTCTGGATGACAGGGTATAACAGGGCACAACAAGGTCTCCCCAAGTCTGGGGGAGAGCAGGCGAGGGCAAGGGGAGCCTTCTCATTCTAGCTCCCACGGTCGGGGGGGGGGGTATTCTCTTGCCAAGGGTTCAGGGCTAGATTGGGGCCCTCAAAACAGAGGCCTAGCTTGTCCTGTGGATGAAGGGAGGCAGTCTGCCCACTCTCATCGCGGGTAGCCTCAGCAGGATGCTCCGCAGAGCCCTAATGCTCACCTGCCTGCCCAGCTCTTGGGGCAAACTTTTTGAGTTGAGTATCTGCCCTCAAGGCCACGCCCCTTCTCCTTCCACCACCGCCCCAGCAAAGACTCCACTCCAGATCTTTTCACAGACCACTGGCACCGGGATTAAGCTATGAAAATGTGCGGTGTGCGTGTGTGTCTGTGTATTTTCAACCATCGTGAGCAGACAACATGGAGTCACACAAAGCAAAGATTCGGAACCAGTCAGATCTGGCTCTGCTACTTCAAGCATTACTCTCAGAGCCTTGGACCCCTCGTCTGTAAAATGGGGTGATATTGCACCCTAAGGTTCTTATGATTAGATGAGATAGTGCAGCAAAGCACTTAATCTGGTGTCTGATTAGGACTCAATAGACTTATTAATATGCATGAGGAACAGGGAAACAGAGGGCACAGGGAAGCCCTATAGGCAGGAGCTGCCTGTTCCACTGACATAATTGGGCCCCCTGGCAGTCTACAATCCTGAACACTGGTCTGACTGCTATAGTTACTCACCTGGCGTCACTGAAGAATTTGTATAAATGGAATCCTTTTGCACACACACCCTTGCACGTCCACGTGCATAAGCTCATGTATTTGGACACATGCCTGCATGCACACTGCAAATCACACTCTATTACAGAGATGTTTTGCATACTTGTACTCTTGCACATTCAGATGCACGCACACATATACATGCATGCATCCCATGCATGCTGCACAGAGTCCTGCAGCCACATGCACGTACACACACCTTCCATCTGCATGCTGCACACGCATATAGAGTCCTGCAGACACATGCCATATACACACGTGCGCACATCCCTGCACACACACACAGGGTCTCGTGCCTCTGGCACACATACAGGTACAGAGGAGTAGGCAGGCAAATGCCGGGTCCAGACTCGTGAGCATGGTCAGCTCTGAGATTAGGGCCCAAGGAAAGGAGGGAAGAGGAGACGTCTTTAGCTGCTGAAGGACATCTTGAAGTAAAAATAGCCCAGGTTGGCCTGCCAGGAGGAGTGCTGGGCAGCTGGGTGGCCCTAATGCCCCGGCACCCCCTCCTACTTCTCCCGCCTCTGAAGCAAGTCAGAGGACTTGCCTGTGCAGCCCAGATGCCACACGAAGGGGCTGCGGTGAAAAGGAGGGACACTCCCTGCTCACCCTGAGGCCCAGGTGAGGGCAGATGGCTGGAGAGCCGGAGCTGGAGGGAGCCCTGCAATTGCCCCCTTAGCCCGTGAGCCATCTGAGGGGCATGATGACCCATAGCCTGGCGCTGTGCCTGGCTAACTGCTGTGCTCCTTCTAGTGCAGGTAGGGGGCAAGATGCCAGGGTGCGAATGAGGGACCTGGCTAGGACAAGGAGAGGCCGGCACTCGGGCTTCACACTGGCTGTCCTGTAAAGAAGAGTGTTCAAACTGTGGCAAGAGGGAGCCTGGCTCCCACAGGTCCCACCTAGGACAACCTGGGGAGAGGGAAGGGAAATTAATACCAATGCCACCATGACTAATTCAACCGCATGTCATAAAACATATTGCAATCAGTACATTGCACATCTCACATAGGCGAATTTTATTGTATGTGAATTATACCTCAGTAAAGCTGTTCTCATATCTCTTCTCTCTCACTCCTACTCTCGTGCTCTTGTGTCAGGCACTTTGCAAGTCTTTAAAGCGGACTATCTCACTAAATCCTCCCCCAAACCCACTCCACGTGTGAGGGAAGGTGCAGGGCCTGGTTCAAGGTCGTCCAGCTGCTCAGTGGTGGAGCTGGCACCAGACCCCACTTAGCAAGACTGGTGGGCTGGGTCATTCCTTCTTCTATGTATTCAGTCAACATTCATTCACTGAATCTAAATGTCAGACACTGAACTGGGCTAGGGGTCCCTCAGCTCCAGCATCCAGCAGAAGCATCATCAGGAATGCCAATTAAAATGCTGGTTTTGTGACCTGTCCTCTCAGCTCTGCCTCAGTGGGCAGGGCCAGGTCTGCGCGTAGAACCCCAGGCTTGGCTGGAGGACCCTCGGGGCCAGGTTCCGGGCTGGGGGAGGGCGGAGGAGCAGCTTCCTGGGCAGCGGGGCAGGACGAGGCTGAGACACAACGCGTTTGTGCTCAGGTATTAATAGAAACATAAAATCCCACATCAGCCATTTCTTCCCCCTCTGATCAAGCCGGGATGACACGGGCAGCTCTTCCGAGACTCTGACCTCTGCAGCATATTAAACACGAGGCGGATGGGTCACATGGACACCTCATTAATTCGCCTTCACCGTGGGGGGGCGGGGACTACAGAGGGCAGGCCTTTCCATGCCGCAGCGCGCTCAAGGTGAACTGGTGACCGCGGCGGAGGACGAGGGGGAGGGGCAGGGGTCCCGAGAAGGGAGGCTTCTGGGAACGGATAAATGAGCGCATCCTCTGTTTGCCTGTGATAGTTGCGTCCAGGCGAGCCCTGGGGGCTGGGGAACTTTGTTTGCCCAAAGCCTTAAACAATCCCCCTGCAATCGTATTTACACTCTTCATTTGCTCAGCAAACCTGCCCTTGGAAATAGCTGTGGGGTGAACTTGGGCCCAGCTGCTGGTGGAACTTGCCACACAGCCCTCATGAGGGCTGCTGGGGGCCAGCACCAGCTGGAGCTGGGGCTCCAAGTGGACACAGTCCCCAACTGGATGCGTGCTCCCGCACACACACACGCACACGCACAAACACCTCACCTGACCTTATCTTGCCAGGCAAGTGAGAGTTATGCTTCCTAGTTCAAGTTCATTCTGCCTTTTAGCTATGTACCTGACTTTTCAAAGGTCAGAGAGGCTGCAGGGCTGTCACTGCTCTCAAGAGGACACTCCTCTCTCCCCCTCTTTGCTAGGCTACAGAGGAGGTGGCTGTGCCTCCAAGGCCTGCTGGCCCCTCAGGGTGCAGGAGATGGGCCATCCTGCTTGCAACATGTCCTGCAGTCCTGTGGCCAGGGGTCCCATGGTCTGTTCACGGCACCTAAGCCATGCAGGGCATTGCTCTGGGCCCTGCTGCCCCGAGGGCTAGCTGTGACTCCCCGACAAGCCCTGGCGTGGCTGGCTGCTCTGCCCTTCTTGGCTATAGGGCTGATGGCTTGGCAAGTTCCCCAGCCACTCTCGGCTCCTTTCTGGTTCCCTTCCACACAGCCAGGAGTCTAGGAGCCTGAGGGTTCTAGTCCAGGTCCCTGTTACACTTCCTAAACTTGTGTCCCTGCCATTTCTACCCTGGGGGGCAGTCCATGTTGTGGAGGTTGGGTCTGGGTTCCAGAAGCACAGGGGACAGGGGAAGGGGGGCATCCTCCTCTTTGACCTCTGGAGTTTCTCTCTTGCACTCTCCTGGGGTCCAGCCTGGGCTGCCAATGGCATTGGGTCCTGTGGAACCTGGCAGCATCTTCAGCCTGATGTCCCTCTTGTCCGGCTCCAGGTCACTTTCTTGTCTCCTTCTGTGTTCTCTCTACCCTATACCAGCTTAGAGCAAACCTCCTGGCTCAGATCTCCAGCGTTGCACGTGATTAAAAGGACCATGTGCAGAACTTAGAAAACCTTTTCTCCTGCAGCAAAGCCTGGCTTTCGAAACGCTCGTGATGGGGCTTAGAGAGCCTCGTCTGGCTTCGTGCTCACGTTCTCTCTGTGTCTTCTTCAACCCTGATCCTCCTCGAGGAACTGGGTGCCTGTGCCAGGCTAGCAGGAAGGTAATATATAAGGAAATGAAGAAAAAACACATATGCCCCACTTTTCTGGATGCATTATTCCGTTACATATGTGTATCTGCCCTGGGGGAGGTCCTGGTAAAGGTACAGGGCCAACACAGGAGTGAGTGGAGTGGCTCCATCGGAGCCTGAGGAGTTGCTGGCATCTGGACCAGAGGGCAAAGGAGGGCTGCCCCTTAGTGAGTGGCCAAGCACCTGTGACATGGGAACAAGAATGCCTGTGTCACAAAGGTATGAAGATTAAGAGATTAAACTCCTGATGTAGACTAGGGGCCTCAAGAGGTGCCCCCTACCCCTTACTGCTGGGCACACATCAAGATGCCCTTGCCTTGCTCCCTCTTGAGCAGGTCTGAACGCCCAGCTAGACCACATGGGCCCTGAGAACAGGAATGTGCCCTGCCTTCGCCCTCAGAGCAAGCTGCGGGGGGTGTGGCGACGCCCAGGCGGCTGGGGGCTGTCCCCAGATGTGCAGGGCACGAAGGAATCCTCTCCCAAGAAGGGGTTTTCATGGAAGGACGAAGAAGCCCCTGCCTATGGCTGGAGTCAGACATCTGAGCTCACGTCCCACCCTACAATGACTTGCTTGCTTGGCCCCTCCTGCCTCAGTTTCCCCATTATACCATGGACATCAGGCTGGAGCTAAAGGGTGTGGGAGCAGTGGGCCCGAAGTGCACCACAGTTAGGAAATCAAAAGCGATCTTTTCTTGCTGCTGGCGAGGGTGGCTCGCACCAAGGTCAGGATAAACCCGCGGAGTGTTTTGTTTAGCGCAGCCGGCTGGCCGTTGCCTCGGTAGCTGAGAACATCGGCTCTGGTCACGCTTGCCTCCACTCCAATCCTATTACTCCGTGTGGTTGGGCTCTGAAAATAGCCCCTGTCAGCCCCATCATCACACTTCAGCGTTTCCACCACCGGCCACGTATTGTCCTGGGACATAGTCGTCGTTAACCTCTCCATTGCCAGCAGGCCCGCGCACCTGGGCTGAGAGTCCACCTTTGGGGAAATCGTTTCTTCTCATTCCCCACCAGCATTGCAGGGGGAGCCAAAGCATGGGGCGCTGAGGTGGACTCCGTGCCAGACGCTGTGCACATTGTTTCATTTTAATTCGCACAATGAACTCCCCTGCAAGGTAGGGATTTCTACCTGCATTTGGTGGAGGAGGAAAGACAGGCTCAAGGAGGTGAGGAGACTTGCCCAAGGTCATCCAGCCAGTGCACGGCCGAGCCCAGGTTCAGACCAGGGCTGTGCAAGTCCAAGACTGGCTTTGTCACTGTGCCCTACAGACACCACTCTCCAGACCCAGCCACAGACATCCCCAAAGCCCCCTTGGTTAACACACCCTGGCCTGGCAGCACAAAGATATCTGAAGTGTTGGAATACAATGCAGATTGCAAGGTCCCAGCCCCAGACAACCTGACTCTGTAACCCCGGGCCGGGCCCAGGAACGTGTGTTTTTAATCAGCATCGCCCAAGAGTGTATATTAGGGAGCCACAGCTGTCCTGGGCTTCTGCAGGTCCCACAGGGAAGGAAGGAAAACTGGACATTTTTGTGCCCAGGATGGTATCCAGCACATTCACAGACACCAATGTATTTTTTTTTCATAACAAGTAGATTTTTCAGATGAGAAAATGGAGATTCCTTCCACTGCATCAGATTGTCTCTCCAAAGAAAACAGCCAACAATTTTACAGCAAAGACCATGCTGGAAAATGGATGACTGTGTCACACAGACCTGAGCGTGGCGTGGGCTCCCAGGAGGAAGGCAGCTGGGGCAGCGGCTTTGAGCACAGGCTTTGGGACCAGGCAGACTCAGAATTGTTGGAGGCTTGAGTGAGATGGGGTGGGTCATAGGGCCAGGCCAGGGCCCTTCACTAATGATAATGTCTGGAATACATGAGGCCTCCATATGGCAAGACTGCCCTAAGAATCTTCTAGTTATGAGCTCGCTTAGAGTGTCAGGCAGATGTTGCTATACCCCCATTTTACAGGTGAGAAACAGAGGCACTGAGAAGTCACTTGGGACTGGAAGTGGGATGGAAACCAGGCATCTGGCTTCAGAGCTTTTGTCTAGTGGTCATTAGATGTGTTCTCCCCATGACGGAGTCCTGGGATGACTGCTAGCGAGCCGGGCCTGCCACTCAGACACCCTAGGGTCTCTATCTGCACCTGCAGGACTGGACCAAGTGCTCCCAGGCCCCTTCTGGCCCTGACCCACTGGACGAGGCACCCTGTTGGGGCCTCCTTGCCACAGTCTTGGGACCAGCTACCCCCGGGTCCGGCAGCCCAAGTTCATCGTGCACCAGGCTCCCCTGGCTCCCCAGGCTGTGTGGGGCCAGACTCCTGCCGTGCCAGGCTGCTGACCTGCCACACGCCCCTTCCAGGGAGCATCTCAGGACAGCGACCTCCAAACCCGGCTCCTGCTTCGATCCTCTCCTGGCCGGTGTTTGCTTGCGTACTGTGGTCGTTTGAGTCAACCTGCGGGTGGACCTCAGAGAGAAGGAACCAAGGGCTCTGAGCCCTGTGTGACGACCCTGAAACCACGCTGAGGAATTTCAACAGTCTCTGGAGCCTCCGGAAGCTTGGAGTCTGATTGGCTCTGAAAGAGCTCTGCTGTTGGGAGGGAGAGCATTTGCAGTAAACTTGGCAGGACTGTCTAGAAATAACCTGGGCCGGTCGGTGCGCCCTCTGAGCTCTCAGGCTGGCGTGCGGGTGAAACGGGAGGACGTTTGTAGAGCACCTAGCAGAGGGCCTTGGCTCGCAGTAGCCACTGCTAAGCCGTGGGTGCCCTGGCAGGAGGGAGGGGCTCCCGCCCCGTGGAGTTGCCACAATCTGGCTGAGTCCACTGCTGTCGGGGAGCTCTCTCCACTCAGCTCTCTTGCTGGGATCTGTAATGTTCCTTACACCCTCGTCCCTTTAGGCCTAGAGGTGAGGAAGGATCCCTCATGGTGACCTACGCCATGGCCTTCACTTTGTAGATAGTCCCTTTATTAAACTCTAAGTCCTTCTATCTTGAATGCGTAATCTGTTTGCTTCCGTTATCTTGACAAGTCAAGTAGCTAAAAACATACAAAACCAAACAAATAAAAAAATCTCAGAGCTTGAGACCCTGAGATGGGCGACTACCTGCTCAAGATTTCCCATGAGTTAGTGGCCCGCCTGGGCCTGGGGCAGGGGGAGCTCAGTCTGCCCTCAGGGAAGGACCTCAGACCCAGGGCAGTAGCTCTGGGCCCTGGGAGGCCTGGGGGTGAAGGAGGCATCCCTCACTACAGGCCAGCTGTCCCCACCCTGGCCAGAAACTGAGGGACGATGGAAGGGCCCCTTGTCTTCAGAGGCTTTTGTAGGGAATTGTGACTCTGTCTCTGTGTTTTCTGTCTGCCCCACTCCCTCTTTGGGGTCTGGCCCTTCTTTCCCTTCTGCTAACGATCCATGGGCTGGCTGAGGATGCAGAATGGCCTGTACCCATCTCTCATCCATGTGCAGATACGATAGAGCTCCCGCCCTGAAAATAACACCCGCTCAACGACCCAGACTGACAGCTGCTTATGACATGGCTTATCTGAAGGCTCTCGTCATGCTTGCCTTTCCAGGGGGGTATCCTGGGTGAGCTGGCAGCACCACATGAGTTTATCAGAGCTCTCCCTGAGAAGGCACCTTGATGAAAGGAAGATGTTTTAGTCACAGCTCTCAACCAAACTTACTCAAGTCTAAATGGGCATCAGGAACCCACTTAACCTCGAGGCCCCGGGCTACCTGCTGTAGGGCACGCAGTGTCCGGCGGGGCAGTCTCTCTCCATTTCTTGGCTCTGTTTTCCTTCACATTGCTTTCTGTTGCCAGCAGGCTCTCCCCAGGTGGTGAGAAAGGTGACTGCCCCAGCTCCATGCTTACCTCCCCCCTGCTGAGAAACCCCAGGGAGAGACCTTCCTCACCCTCCAGGTCCCGCGGCTGCTGCATCTCACTGGCCTGCCTCAGCTCCCACAACCTCGGTGCCCAGGAGATGACTGGGCCCCAGACACGCCTCTCCCTTACCAGTGAAATCCGCTCCCCAACCACAGGCACTGAGAGTCGGGGCGGTATGGACTCAGGGAGGACGGGGCTGATGCTTCCCATGTCTGTCCCAGAGAAGGAAGCGAGCAGGAGACCCCGGTGCCCAGGCAGGAGGGAGAGGTGGGCTTCAGGAAGCAAGGGAGAGACACAGCAAGACGCCTAGCAATTCTTGCTGTGCCGGACCCACTCCCGTTGGACCTTCAGGCCTGGGCCTACGTCCTCTCTCCCTCCCTGGCCTCCTCTGACCTTCCCTCCTTGTCTCCAGGTTCAGGCTCTTGCAGCCTCGTGCCCTCTATCTCAGCATCCTGCCTGGCACTGGATTGGCTGTTTATGGTCTGCTCCCCTCCACCAAATGGACAGCTCCCCCCGGCCAGAGGATATGCTGGAGTAAATAACAAACACTTCTCCACAATCTGAATTTAGTATTATTTCTCTCCCACACATAGTGCAACATGGATATTCCTGGCTGGTGGGCGTCCCTCCACGTGATGGTTCAGGACCCTGGGGCCTTGGAGCAGCACCCACTTTGAGGCCTTCTGAGATGTCTGTGTACATGTGGCTTGTGAACATTTGAAATGTGGCTAGGGCCTGAGGAAGTGAAGTTTTAATTTTACTTAATTTCATTTTAAATAGCCACATGTAGCTAGTGGCTGCCATCTTGGCTGGCAAAGCCTTGGAGTTCTCCCCTGGATCTTCTTTTCGTGTGTGTGTGAGTGAGGAAGATTGGCCCTGAGTTAACATCCATACCATTCTTCCTCTCCTTTGTATGTGGGTCGCCTCCACAGCATGGCTGATGAGTGGATTACATCCGCACCTGGGATCCAAACCTGCGAACCGGGGCTGCCAAAGCAGAGTGCATGGAACTTTAACGAGTTGGCCACAGGGCCAGCCCTTCCACTGGGTCTTCTGATCCCAGCTGGAAGATGGAGAAGAGAAGTAATGGGAGAGATGGTTTTGCGACAGGCCTGGGAAGTGGCATTTGTCTCTTTTGCTGACGTTCCACTGGCAAAACTCATCGCTTGACCACATCTAGCTGCAGTGGAGGCTGGGAGCTGTCATCTCGCACAGGGCCCTGGAGATGGGGGCATGAGTTTTGGTGGGAGTGTTGGCAGTCTTTGCCACACACTGTACTGAGGAATAGTACCTGCACTGTACCTGTTGCTTTTCAGACCTGGCAGTGCCTGGCTGACGCTGGCATTCAGGAAAGCGGTTTTTTGAATGAATAGCTGTGAACATGAGTAAGAGTATGTGTATGGATACCCACGTGGATGACACGGTGGAAAAGGAGAGGTAGGGAGGCTCCCAGGCAGATTTTCTCTGTGCCCCAGGCCACTCTGTGGTCCCAGTGGCTGCCGGGAGTGCCATACTACCTCACTGATCCCAGATTCTCCCTTCCTGGACCCAAAATACAGGGCAAAATGCAAGCCTCAACCACAGGCAAATAGCATTCATTTAAATAGCAAATATTGACCCTGCAAGGAGATAAGCAGAATACAAAGGGCAGAAGCACCATGGCCAGGCAAAGTGTGGCTGGGCTGGTCTCAAAGCTGGGACTCTGGGGTCAGGGACAGAGGGGGGTGACGCCTTTATCTGAACTGGTACAAACCAGCCACCAGCGAGGGGTTTGTGGGCTGTACTCCAGGAACCAGGGCCTCTGTCAGAGATGAGTGTGGCCATGGAAGGGATCCCGGGGCAGGGAAGGCTTGCAGGGGGGCCCCGGCTGGGGGTCAGGGGTTCTCAATTCCTGCCCTGGCTCCATCCCTAACTTACTGTGGGCCTGCAGGCAAGTTCCTTCTGCGCCCTGGGCTTCTGCAGCCTGAACGCGAGGCCCAGACATAGGATTTCCAAGGCCCCCGCAGCCCACTAGACCTGAGACTGACTCTTGCCTCTGCACCGGACAAGCTGCACAGACTTCAGCAAGGCCTTTGGCCTTCAGTGGCCTCAATTTGCCCACCTAGGAAATGAGGGGAATGCTGCTCCCCTGGGCCTCTGTGAGAAGGCAGCACAGAGGCCTGGACTTATGTTAACGGTCAGAGCAGCAGGAGAGCACCCCGCCCGCAGCATTGAGGACCTGGGTCTGTGGAGGATGCGGTCACAGGAGGTCTGTCTCCCTGAAGGAGACTGGGAGCTCCTCCAGGAGAGAGGCATGCCCGGTGGTGAGCAGTTCTGGAGATGGGTAGGGTAAGCCTGACTTGTCGTGTTGGCCAGCTTTTGTGGTGTAGAGACCGCCCCCCCCCCCCATGGCCAATATCAAGCCACTGTGATGTCACTAAACTCGGAGCTGGAAAGAGGTGTGCACAGGAGCCTCAGGCTGGGGCCTGCCCCAGGGTCATCCCAACGGGCAGCACTGGGTGGGATCTCCCCTCTGTTCAGGTCAAACCCTTTGTGAGTGGTTGGAGCCCCTGGAGCAGGCCGGGGCATCCCCGGCCCTGCCTAGCAGCCAAGCTCAGCTGACCCCTGGCCCTCTGTACCGCGGTGGAGACGGCAAGCCCCTGCTGGCTTCAAGGAGGCCCCCGGTGGGGAGCTCCAGTGGGGCTCTGCATGGCATCCACTATGGGTGGGCTGGGCCAGAGGGCCCAACACAACTTTTCTGGCATCCTGGCACCTCTGGGCACCTACTCAGGGTCTCTCCAGGGTGACCGGTACTTGGGCTTCTTCTGTGGCAGCTGGCTTCACCAGAGGGAACAACCCAAGAGAAGCAGGGAAGCTGGGTGGCCTTTTCTGACACAGGCCCAGAACTCAGTCAGCATCACTTCTGGCCCTGGATCCAAGAGGGAGGGGAATTCAACATCACCTCCAGTGCAAGGGCCCAGTGCAGAAGAGCGTGTGGGGTGGGTTACACTGCTGCGGCCACCACAGGGGAATCCTGCAGCTGAGCTTTCATCAGTTCGCTGCCTTTGGGGCAGCGTGGGGAAGGGTCGGTTTGGAGGGCCTGATTCAGAAAGCACTACTAAGAAAATGCTGGGTTACAACTTTCCAATAAAATGAGAGTTAAGATTATTTGAGCACTTGCTTTGTGGCTGGCAGGGACTGTCCCAAGCGGATGCATGGGTTGTCTCATTTCTTTCTCACCAGAACCCTACAGGGTAGGGACTGTTATTCCCCCAACTGTACAGATGGGGAAACTGAGGCACATAGCAGTTAAACAGGAGTCCCAGTAACTTCCCTGGAAGAAGTACAGGCAGGATTCAGACCCCACCATGGGGTCCTAGAGCCCAGGTGAGCCCATAACCATTGGCCCTTGGGTTTCCTTCCCAGGAAAACCATAAAGGAGCAGCCAACCGGCCCCTGGCTGACCACAGGCCTGCTGCTTACTAGCTGTGTCACTACATCCCTGAGCCCCTCTGAGCCTCGGCGGCCTTGCCCATGAAACGGGATAATAGTGGCCACACCTGGGCTCGCCAGGGGATGAAACGGAACCGCGTGTAGTAGGTGCCAGGCAGGAGGTTGGTGTAGAGCAAACACTCGCTTCCCCTCCTTAACCCCCTCAGGAAGGACACTTGAGGACAATGCACCTAACGAAACACTATGTTTTCCAAGAGGGTGGGGAATGGACTTCTGGAGATGCCGTGACTAAAGCCAACAGTGAACACTCTGGAAGAGGTAAAAGGGGTGATCACTGTAGCCAAGGCTTCTCAAGGGGCTCGGCGCGCCCACTGCATGCCAGGCTGCCTGCGGGGTGCTGTCCATCCTGAGCTCTCCTAACGCGTCAGCAGGGTGCAGTGAAGGAGTCTGGGACTCCGAGATGTAAGCAGGGGACCCAAGTCCCAAAGCAGTAACTGCAGAAGAGAGACCTGAACCCAGCACCCTCTTATGTGCTGGCTCCTGAGAGGCGCTGCTGACACACACAAGCTCAGCATGTCAGGTAAAGCAGGTCAGGAGTCACTTCTGGGAAGGTGAATGACAGCCTGCTGTCAATTACACTAATGACTTCTTGCCCTCTGGCCAATTGGTATCAGATCCAAACTCCTCAGGGAGCCCACAAGCCCCTGCCTGCTCTGGCTCCCTGTGACCTCTCTGATCTTGTCTGCTCCCACACCACCCCTGTCTGCCCCCTGCTGCTCTTGCCAGTCATATTCCTGCCTCAGGGCCTTTGCACTTGCTCTTCTCCCTGTTTGGAATACCCTACCCACAGACCTGGGCATGGTTTTCCCTTCACTTCATCCAGGTCTTCACTCAAAAGACACCTCCTCAGGGAGGCCTTCCCTGACCACTCTACCTACCATTACAACCATCCTGCTCTTTATCCCCTTAATCTGCCATTTTTTATTTTGTTTTGGCCGGACAGCACTCAGCACTCCCTGACATTATACTATGTATTTGTCTCCTTATTTATATTTATCATGTGTCTCCCCCGCTACAGTGTGGGCCCTCGGAGGGCAGGGGCTTTATCCACACTAGTCCCTGCTCTATCCCGCAGACAGCAGGCAGCAAGTGCTCAACAAATAGTCACAGAACCCAGAAACGAAGAAAGACCTGATCGGCAGGACAAAGGGCAGGGCAGGCACTGAGAAGCTGGTGAGTCACCTGAAGGAGACCCTCCTTACAGTCTTGTTCTTGTTTTTAATCGGAGCTTTGCTGGGCTGTCTGGAAGAATGGCCACAGCCTTGCCCTCTGATTCCAGGATTTTCAGAAGCTGTTTCCCAACAAGGGAAAATGTGCTCTTCAGCCGAGCATGACCACATTACATGCACAGCAGCAGAAAGTACCGCTCTAATAGGTGACCCACGCTTGGGGCTGCTTCACAGGGGTGTGACCTGGGAGCAACACAGGGTCAGGCGCTTGGAAGGGCTCCGTGCCCAGAAGGGTTCTGTGCTTGGTTTAATGCTCTGTTGTCACCATCTTGAAATTCTTAACTTTTTAGCAAAGGGCCCAGTTTTTCATTTGCAGTGAGCTATGCCCTAAGAACTGACCAACGCTGGAGCTTTAGGCTTCCTAGGTGTTGGCGACTTGTGGAGAGAGGCTCCTGTGGGGCTGCTCACCCACACCATCCGGCTGCCATTAGCACTGCCAGTTAAAGTTGCTGGGAACCTCTGTGTGCCGGGCACTGTGTTAGATGCTGGAGAAGCAGAAGGAAGGAGGCTGGGCACCTGCCCCAGGAGCTGCCAATCAAGACTAGAGACTGGCAGGTAAACAGAGAGATGACACTGAACTGGAGGGGGTGAGTTGGAGGCAGAGTAATAACAATGCAGACCGGCAAGGGGCCCAGTGCTCTTGGGCCCATCCAGTTGGGATCAAGCCCAGGCCATGTGCTAAAGCCTCTGCAGGGTCACCCGGGGTGGTGTGTGTGTGGTGGGGGGTCGGCAAAGCAACATGGCTGGTCCTGGAATCACTCGATCTGGACCTGGCTGGGGTGCAGGTGCTCCCGAGAAGCTGGAGCCCAGGATATTGACTGGCCCAGTCAGAGGACCTTCGTTATCTTAGGTTGACCACTGCTTTGTGGGTGCTGGGAGCCCTGGAGGGGGTTAGACAGAGGCTGCCCATGATGACCTCTTGCTGGAGAGCCTTCCTGCAGCCACTGCAGCACGTGGAGAAAGCAGCAGAAAGCAAACTCCTCGGAGCAGGAAAAAGAGAAATTCCTTTTAAAACCTCTTTTCTGCTCTCCACCCCCCTGATGTCTCATTTACGGAGCCATGACAGCAGCCAGTAACACACGTGCGTCTCTTTCAATCCTCACAACCAGCCAGGAGCGGTTGTTACTGACCCCACGTTTCAGAGGAGGAAACAGAGCACCAGAGAAGGAAGCAGAGCCGCGCTCCAGGTCCCGGGTCACGGAGACACAGGGAGAGGGCGTTTGCGGCCCAGGCTGGGAGCCCCCTGACCCCGCGGAGAGCAAGGATGCCCCGCAGCAAGGGGAGGCTCGGCGAGCCGCTGGGCGTGTCTGCCGCGTGGTCCCCACGGGGGGCCTGGGGGGGCGCCCTGCGCTCTGGGCCCTAGAGGAGTCGAGAGCCCCGGGGTGTCGCAGGGGGCCCGGGATCGGCAGGAAAAAGAGCCTCCAGCGCCGGGGCTCAGCGTCTGCGCGCGCTGGGGGTTCGCGACGCCCGCGACGGTGTCACGCCGGGCGCGCTTTCGCCCCTCGGGGCTGTGCCGAGCGGATGCGCTGCCTGCGTGTGAACAGGGCTTGTTTTCCCTTCACGCCCTCGGGCTCCGTTTTTATGAAGAACTTCCTTCTGTTGGCGCTTTGGGAATATTCATTCCTGGCTTGCACAGCGCGCGGGTGACAGTTGCGCTGGGAAATGTACCCGCGGCTTAATTAGGGCATCACCAGACCGCTCTAAGAACCCGCCCCCGCCCTTCCCTGCGCCCCGACCCCGGGGACCCCAGAGCCTGCCCCGCGCTGTGGGAGGCAGCATAGCGCTGCTCCTGCAGCTGTGAGCACCGCTATTGCTCCTGGTGTGGGCCCGGTGACCCCGATGTCCCCAGCCTGCCCTCTGCCCGCTCATCTCTCATAGGAACCTGTCTCGGCCAAGGCAGGAGGCTTACTATCCTCCACACAGGCCATCCTCTTGCACTTTTGTTCTTACCCTTGCTCCCATCTGGAATGCCCTCTGCTCTCCTCCTGGAATAGATCTATCCAGTCTCCAGACCCCTCCAAGTTCCTCCTGCTCGCCTGCCGCAGCCTGCACTCACCCACCCAGCTGAAGAGTCCTTTCCCACCAGTGGGCGTCCTAAGGCCTCCTGCTGCTCTGCCCCCAGACTGCCCTGGGCAGATGGACCACGATGGGCCACCTGCTCTGGGTTGCTGCCACTTCACCACAGCATCCTCAGGGGGAGGGGCTAACATGTAGGTTTCACCCTGTTTCTGAGGAAGCTGAAGGTAATGTTAATAGGAAGGCTGGCAAAACCGAGTACAGACAACCCCCAACAGCCTGTGTATGTGGCTTGGGGCAGGGTGAGGGGAGACCTTGCACCCGAAAAGCCTGGAAGAGTACTGTAGAAGGAGGCCGATGGGATTGACAGTAAATGTCAAGCCAAAAAATAAATATTGAAAATTCGACTGCATATTATATTAAAATCTCACTATGAAAAAAACTGGAAAAATATTTGCAACACATATGGCAAAGGGTGAGTTTCCTTAAATGCTAAATCACTCCTACAGTCAGAGGAAAATCAGCAACCCCAGGGAAAACGAGCAAATAGCAACAGGCCGTTCACAGAGAGGAACCACAAATGGCTTCTAAAGAAATGAGGGGATGGGCAGCCTTACTCATCATGACAGAAATGCGGAGGTGACAGATGACATCTGAGTTTAAATTGGATGGAGAAATATCTTCAAGATGTGTGGCCCAGTGGGACACAAAGGCCACAGGGAGGTGCTGTGAGCAGAGCACCAGGGCCCCGACGGGATTTCACTGGATGGCTGCTCATGTCTGGTGGGTTCGACAGGCTGTGCAGGGGTGAAGCCTGTGGTGGGTCCGCAGCCGGACTCGGGGCAAATCTCTGCTCTGTCGCTTCCCAGCTGCATGACCGCAGCCAGCTTCCTCATATTCTCTGAGCCTCCGTTTCTCATCTGTAAACTGGGTCATGATGTGCTTCCAGGGAGGGCTAAGATGTGGTCAGGGGAGGGGAAGGATCGGGGTAACACTGAGGCTGGGAGGGAAACCGAGGGGCAGGAAGGGAAGGTCACTGTGGGGAAGGGGAGGGGTGTGGGAGGGCAGGAGATGCTGCCTGGGGTGGAGTATGAAGCAGGTGCGGGGGGGTGGGCAGACCTGGGACTGCTGAGAGAATGGGTGGAGATGGAGGTGGCCTTGGAGACCACACTTTGAGGTTATTTGGTGGTGAAGGAAAGGGGAGAGCTTGAAGGAGGGATGGGATACAGATGGGAAGGTGGTTAGGATGGGGCAGATGAGAATATCTGTAGGTTGTGAAAATGGCCTTAGGCTCCCAGGACCGTTGCTCTTCCAGCAGCATCTCAAAGGTGGGCGCACAGCTAATTCTGCATGACCCTATTTGGTGTGGCCCAATCTAGCAGAAGTCTGGGTTATGCTTGTAGGGCTGGGACACATGCAAAGACCAGCAGAGAGATGAGCCAAAACCCAGCTTCCCAGGAATTAGATGGAGATGATGGCATTTAACCATCATCTACAAGGACAGCAAAGCCAGGGGAAGAGTTGGAAGCGCATGTGAGGAAGTGAAAACTCGAACCTAAGAGAGGCCCACCTCCACGGCCAAGCAGCGAGGCTAACAGGACAACCTGTCCCAGGTCAGAGTTGGGGGTGAACCTAAAATGTGAGCTTGTGGAACGGTGCCTGGCACAGATAGGCACTCAACAAACGTTTCTCGAATGTACAACCTGGAAGGAGGCTTGCGAGACTTGTTAAAACAAGTAGTTCAAGCTCCTGCCGGTGAGTACAGCGAGGCTGCGAGGAAGCGGCAGCTGCGTGGCCAGGTGTGCTGAGAATGTGGCTACAGTTCTCAGCGCCAACCGGGTGGGGGCCCGGGCTCTTGCCCTTGCAGCTCCAGAGGGTGCATAAGCTACCCTCTCAAAGGGAGGAAGATGCCTTGCTGGGGCTCAGCAGCTGAACCTGGGCTCCCTGGATTCTGCAGAATTGCTTTTGTTGGTGCCTTGGGCTACCTGACTTGCATGGAACAGGAGTCCCTACCAACCTTGAGCAGAGAAAGGGTAAAGTTATTAGGGCTCCCAGACTCAGATTCCAGGGTGTGTGGGGGTGTGGGGGGTGGGGTGCTAAGGGAGAAATGAAAGCAGCTTTGAGGACCGCAGAAACAGGCATATGCAGACTTCACGCTGAAGTCCCCCCAATATCCACCCTCAATTCCCCAGCTCTCAGGGCCTCCCTGTGCAGACTCAGGCCTGCTCTCCAGAAGGATCTGATTGGCTGATGGCCAGCCAATGGGCGGCTCCCTCTAAATCCACTCCTGGTCCAGTCAGCTCCAGGCTGGGATTGTGGAGGGCGTGTCACTTCGGAAGAAGAAACGGGATAGAACAAGCAAGTGAGCCGATATTTGGATCGCTTGTGGGATAGAAGAATGCCTGGAAGTGGGATCAGCCCACCTGGGCTCCATCCTATCCCTAACGAGCTCTATGAACGCAGAGCAGTCTCTCTCTGTGCCTCAGTTTCCTAAACTGAAAAAGGGTAGTAACAATGTGTTTGTCACAGGGTTGTTGTGAGGAGAAAATGAGATAAATAACAGGAGAGTGTTTTGTAAACTGTAAAGCTCGAGGCGATGTTTTATTTTGCACCCAAGGGAGTGAATGTTCTTGAGTTTTACTTTACACTGAATCATGGTCCCGCCCCCAGCTGATGCTGGACACAGGTCAGCTCTTACACCTACATCCCTAGCCTGTGAGAGAAATGCAGACAGGTCTTCCTGCAGAATGCACCCGGCTGGACGATCTTAGTTCCAGTTGCAGCTCTGCCTCCAGGGGAAGCTGGGTAGGCCCTCTGGGTCTCAGTTTTTTCTCCATCTGTAAAATGGATTGACATGAGGGGAGGATTAAATACCCTCTCCTCCTTCTCCTTGTTCCTTTCTCTGCTCCTGGTTTCCTCGTCCCTCCTCTCCTCTCTGGACCTTCCGTGGGTGGTCGCAGCTGAGATGGAAGGAGCCCTTCAGGACATTTCTGTGCCCTTGTCAAAGCCATCTAAACCCCGCCCTCTGCGCACACAGCCCAACACCAGACAAGAGCGTGCCTTACGCTCCTCTCGAATTGTTTCAAGTGTGCAGTAGCATTTGCACAATTGGATTCTAAACCTTAGACGTCGTCTTTAACTTCTTTTGTGAAAATCACAACTGTTCTGTCTGCGTAACCAGAACAGGCACCTGGCAAAAGTTTGCTGGAGGAAACGGAACTGAACGACCCTTGGCAGAGTGGAGCTTCCTGCCCGCCTCCCTTCCCTTCCAGCTCTCAGCCTCTCGACCTTGACACGTTCCTTGCCATCCCCACTCCCGTTTCCCGTACTTTGCATGCCTGGGACGTGCTCGCTTCTTCCTGGACCCCTTCCCGCCGGTGCCGGGATCTTGGGACCCAGGCAAGGAGGGGCTGCGGCTCCTGAGCTCTCACCCAACCCTGCAGGCCGGGTGTCATCTCATGCAACAGCTGACGGTGACGCCTCCACCACTCTGGTGTCACTTTTAACACTGCACGTTCACACCACCGGCTGACTGTCTGCGCAAGGCGGCCCCAGCAGAGCCGCGTGCAGCCGCACCCCACATGTGCAGTTGTGAAGCCGGCAGTTGTTCAGCAGGTTCTCATGGCCTCACTTCCAGACGTGTTACTTCTGGAGGGAACAACACCACGGAACTGCCAAGCTCTCCCAAGAAGGAACGACAGGACCTGCCTGTCCCGTGTCGGCCTGGAGGGGGAGGGGAGGCGTTTCGGAGCGATGGCATGCAACGACCTGGGCCCTGGACCTCCGCTACCTGCACACAGTTCCCTACGTTAGAAGAACAAGAGGAGGAAGAGAAAAAGGAAGAGGGAAATCATGTCACCGTGCCACTAAACCCTTCTATTAAATCTGCCTGTTCACCACGTTTTCAGGCTATTTCATGATGTAATAGTAAGAGACAAAAGCAACAGCCGCACCCCTATACACGATGTGATCTCAGTTGTGCAGCGTGTGCCGGGCATGATCACTCTTCACCTACATCAGACTCCCGCCACTTTCAGGCGGCTGGAGGATTCACTTCCTCCTCTCCCGAGAACAGGCTTGGCTACGTGACTTGCTTTGGCTAATGAAATGTGACGGACGTAATGCGTCACTTCCGGTGCCGTATTTAATTGCTGGCGCTCCCCTCCCCAGCCCACTCTCCTGCCTCAGCAGCCTTCGGAGGTGGCTGATCTGCAGCGCCCGGAAGATGGCAAGGGCCACCGCAGTGGGGAGGGCACCCCTGAGAGTCCCCCAGACTCCAGTGACCTGGGTAGGAGCAGAAACAAACCTTTGTGCTGTGAAACCCCTGAGACTTCTGCATGGCTTTCCTTGCAGCCCAAGCTGCCCCATATTGACTGATACAATAAATATAGGAAACAGGTGGAAAGAACATCATCAGGAAATAGGGAAGTTACTGGTCATTTTTGTTTTTAAACTTTTCTAAATTTTCCAAATTCTGAATAGTCAGCATGTATTATTTTTGTGACTTTTTTTTTCAGTTTTATTGATTTATAATTGACATACAGCACCGTGTAAGTTTAAGCAGTACTTTTATGATAAAAAAGATGTTAGTCTTAAGCATAGCTGACTTTTTTGAGTAGATGACTGTGTCTTTGGCACTGTGCTAGAGATGTTAGCTGTGTCATCTCATTTCATTCTCAAAAACCCTGAAGGGATTTTCTCATTTTAAAAAGGAGAAATCTGAGGATTAGAAACATTGGGTGCCAAGAACTCTATACTCATTGTCCCGTTGATCTCCTCAAGAGGCTCCAAATATTTCATTCCAGTTTTAAAGATGAGCCTCACAGAAGTTAAATGAGTTGCCCACAGTTAATCACCTAGGAATTGAAGGCAGCGAAATTGAGACAACAACCGTGACAGCAGACACCTTTTATTGGATGCTTCTATGTGCCAGGCCCAGTATGATCTCATTGTTCCGTCTCAGTAGCTCTATGATGTAGGTACTGGTAATTATCTCAACTTTCTAGATGGAAAAAATGGAGGCTCAGAGAGACTGAGCCACTTGCCTAGGGTCACACAGCTAGTAATTTGCAGAGCTGGGAATGACATCTTGGTCTGCCCAAATTTTGTTCAGCTCATTTTGCTGAGAGCAGAGGTGGTACAAATGGTGACTTTAGGTAACACACATACAGAAGTTTTAAAATTAAATATATATTTTTATAAAAGTATTTATGCAGAAAAATTTAAAAGTCAAATGGTACCATGAAGCCGATAATGAAGGCAGCAGTCCTGTCTCTCCCTCACCCCCAGCCCCCTCCTCAGAGGCAACTACTTTCCACCCTTTTAGCTGTTCCTTCTGGCATTTTCTTTCATGTTTCTAAATATCATTCTTTACCATTATTTTCTTAGATATTATTCACTGGCTTCGTTCTGTGGAAAATTGCTGCTGCTCCACCAGACCCCACACACAAACCCACTTTTCCTTCCAATATGGTTCTAGCGCAGTTTTTAATCAATACTCAGTTTTTACATTATTCTCTCTACAAATATATTATTCGCAGCTAAACCAAATACTGTATTAGGGGTATAGTTGCTGTCTTCTACAGGTTTTTTGTTTTCCCTGGAGTTAGTAATCACCTCAGGTTTTCATTTAATTGGTAAAATCACTCATTCTTCCCACAAACATGCCTAGCTTCTAGCAATATATTCAAACACATCTGGTAACCGAGCTGTCCTATTTTTTTCTTGAAGCCCCCTGTCCTCGTGCTCCCCCGGGCCAGCTGATGTCCTGGCTGTGTGCATAGGAGAAGTCCTGCAATTTCTCTTCATCATCCTGAGATTTCCCTTCACTTCTCTCCTACGTTGCTGGTTCCTTGTTTCTTAGATCCTAAGCCATCTTCCTTCTTGGTTCACTCCCTTCGTTGTTTAACGTGTATGCCAGTAGCTTCCTTGGAAACTGCATATGGGAGTTCAGTTTGGGGATAATTGATTGACAGTTTGGCTAGATGCATAAATCTTGGTTGGAAATCATCTTCCTCCAGAATTCTGAAGGCAGTTCTCTATTGGCACGTGGCGTTCTGGGTTGATGTTAAAAAGTCTGACGCCATTCTGGTTCCTGATCCTCATTACGTGACCTTTTCAGTCTCTGAAAGCATCTAGAATCTGCTCTTTATCTCTGATGTTCTAAAAAGTTACTTAATAAAATTCAACATTTATTCTGATAAAAAAGCTTCTATTTAGGTCTAATTGAGCTAGGTTGATTCTGTCATGACTCAAAATTTAGTCACTATAAAAATGTGCGTACAGGCAACATGAGGCCACTGCTTGATAGTGACTGATTGTCTACTATATACAATAGCTAGTGGACCAAAACAGCCTTTCTTTTTGCAACACCCAAACCTCAATGCACGGTCTTCTGCATAAGGATGTCAGTTCTCCCTAAGTTAATCTACTCATCAACACAATCGCGATGAGAATGCCACTTCTCACGGGACTAGACAAGTTGATTCTAAAGTTGATGTGGAAAAAACCAGTAGCACCATTACGCAGGAAAAGTTTGAAAAAGAAATGTAAAGAGCAGAGATAACCCTATCAGATATTTACACGTATTTTAAATCTGTTCTACAGCTAAAATGATTAAAACTATGGTGCAAGTACGTGAATAGATATATAACTTGGAAATTATAGGAAGTCACCCGATATATATATAGGAAGTTACTATATGATCAAGTTGGCATTTTAAAAACAGGAGTTATCCATATTTAGTATTGGGACAATTGGCTACCCATCTGTAAAAGAAATTAATTTAGATCCTCATTTCACATGTTACACCAAAATAAATTCCACGTGAGTCAAAGGTTTAAATGAAATCATGAAATCCTTAAAGTACCAGAAGAAAACAAGGGATATGAGAAGAATCTATTCAGCCTCTACTCTAGGTCAGTGCCCCGCGATAGTCAGCAGTCCCAGCTTGTGGGTTGTTGACTGAATAACAGATTATCAGGTTCTGTACTAGATGCCATACCAGTGGCTGTCAGTAGTAAGGCTTGGACTAGATTTGCTATACTATGTAATTTGTTTGTTTACCAGTGTTAAAATATTTTTGGTTTTGATCTAATATTTTTAAATGGAGAGATTTCACATAAAAAATCTAGATTTCAGACTTCCCCTGAAACATCTAAATGTCTGGCAGCACTGGGCCCTCATTCCTGCATGGAGCAATCAACGGAGCCTCTGCCCTTTGCTGCGAGGATGGGGCACATGGCCTCCAGGTCCTCAGGAGTTAACAGGACCCAGTGAAGAGGAGTGGTGCCCAGTGGCCCAGTGAGCTGGGAGCCCTGGGGTGGGGGTGAGGGGATGAGGCTGCAGCTGGTGGGGGGGGGAGGACAGAGGGAGTGGTGGGGGCAGTTCCTAGGCTGTTGTGGTCCCTCAGGCAAGAACTCACGATTCTCACTCACAAATGCTCCTGAGCACATAAACTGGGTCAGGTCTCAATCCTGCTGAAAACCCAAACTCCTCCCCTGAGCGATCTGGCCCCTGCCGATCTCCCTGATCCTCTCCCCTCACAGTGCTCACCTTGCACACCAAGCCACAGAGGCCCTGGGCCACCCCAGAAGTGACCAAGGGCTTTTCTGCTTCAGGGTCCTTGCCCTTACTGTTCCCTCTGCCGGAGGAAGAGAGTCACTGTTCCTGACTCTTCAGCTGCTAGTTCCCTCTCATCCTTCAGGCTTCCCCGTACATACTCTCTCCTAAGAGAGGTTTGGAACATGCTTGTAGAGGCTGAGGCGCGCAAGAAGGCTGATTGCTATGGGGCCCTGGGGGCCATGGAAAGGCTGTAGGTTTCTGGGGGCAAAGGGGAGGCGTGGGCGGGGGTGCAGTGACTGAATCTGATTTCTCTCTTGAAAGGCTGTGGGAGGGAGCCCACAGGACGCAGTGACAGCAAGGAGGAGAGTTCTGGGCACCTGTCAGAACAGAGGAGACGGCAGAGGCCAGGGGGCCGGAGGGCAGCCACAAGGTGCTGTGGACGTGCAGGTGGGGTTGGGGTGAGAGCCATGGGTGTCAGGGAGGAGAGTCAAGAGGGACGACTTGGTTTCAGCCCCAGCAGAGGGGTGGGTGGCGATGCCAAGGTCCTACGGTGGAGACACCGGGGAAGGAAAGCATCAGGTGTGTGTGGGGAGGACGCGGGTTCTATTGAAGGTCCTTCCTCGGAGCCCCCTCCGCTGCGGGCCTGGAGACAGTGTGAGGGCGGCGGGGCTGCAGGAGGCCAGGCACCGCCGGCATTCTCGGCCCACGCCAGGGGGTCTGGAAAGCTCTGCAAACAGTAATGGCATATCCGCGGAGCCCCTCCCGTGGCTGCAGAATGACCCAGAGAAAGGGCATGCCCGGAGACCCCTTGCCACTCTCTGCGTCACACAACCTCACCCGAAAAGTGCGGGGCACGAGGACAGCCCAATTCGCAGGCGGGGAGGCGGCAAGAGAAGGCGGCGGCTGCGAAGGCGCGGGGGCTGCGCACCCCCTGCCCGGCCCTGCCCGGCCTTGCCCTGCCCTGGGCGGCGCGGGCGCCTCTGCGGCTGGGGGCGCGGGCCGGCGCCGCACCAAGGTAGTTCAATGCCCGCGTCCGGGGCTGGCAGACCCCGACCCCCGTGCAGCCGCCCGCGGTCCCCGAGCGCTCCCCGCGCCCCGCCCCGCGGCCCCGGCCCGGCCCCCGAGCGCTCCCCATCCCCCCCCCGCAGCACCCGAGCGCTCCCCGCGGCCCCCCCGCGGCCCCCGAGCGCTCCCCGCGCCCCCCCGCGGCCCCCGAGCGCTCCCCGCGGCCCCCCCGCGGCCCCCGAGCGCTCCCCGCGGCCCCCCCGCGGCCCCCGAGCGCTCCCCGCAGCCCCCGAGCGCTCCCCGCGACCCCCGCGCGCCCGGCCGCAGCCCCGAGGGGGCGCCCGGCACTTCGCCGCCTCCACCGCGCGGCCCCGGGCGCCAGAGGGCCTCTTAATTGTTTCCAGAACGGGTGGCATTTAGATCAATTAATATGCAAAACAGGAGTAAATCATCTCATTCGCGGGCCCCACGCGGGGCGGGAGCCGAGGTATTTGCTATGCAGCGAGGTCGCGGCCCCCGCCGCGTGTTTATCTGGGGAAATGGAAATCAGGCGGCGCACAAAGGCGCCCCGCGGCCCGCCGCGCCCTCGGCCGCCCTAGGGAGGGGTCGCCGGCGACCATCGCGACGCGAGGCCCTGGCTAGGCAGACCATGCGAGAGGCCTGAGATCGGCTCTCGCCCCGGAGCCTGGGGGGCTGTGCACCTTCGGGCCACGCACGGCTCCTCTCTGGGCCGCCATTCCTAGTGGGTGATAGTAAGAGTTCATCAATACATAAATCAAGTCATCAGAGTATAAGATGACTCTTAAATGCTTCCGATTGAAGCTGACTTGCTCTTGACCCATAATTATGCTATTCAGCCTCGAATCAGGCCAACAGCATCACTTCCATCACTGCGTTTAATCCTCAAACTCACACTAAGGAGCAAGTCCCATTATTCCCATTATACAGAAGAAGAAACTGAGGCAGAGAGGAGAAGACATTCACGCTGGTAGCAGGCGTCGCCCTGATCAAGCCCTTACCCACTGAGGTCTAGGTCCGGGGCTTTTGCCCTTTAAGCAGCAGCTCCCTTCTACTGGGAAGGTCACCTCCATAGACAAGTCCTGCTGGCCCAGGTGGGGTCACCATCCTTACTCACTCTTCCTACAGTGAAGACACTTAATTGAGTGCCTGCTATGTGCCTGCTCTCTTCTAGACTCTGGGGGTTCCGGAACAAAACAGGAGCCACCCAGCCTGGTGGGAGACGTAGTGAGAGCCCCTCGAGGAGAAGGGAGCAGATAGTAGAGAATGGTGGGCTGGCCTCTCTGAGGAGGTGACGTTGGCCAGAGACCTGAAGGAGGTGAGGGACCTGTCCAGGCAGAGGCAATGGCCTTGAGGCAGCAACACAGGAGGTGGGCGAGGCTGGTGTGTGGGAGCAAAGGGAGAGTGAAGGATGCAAGGCAGAGGGGCCAGGCGGGAGCTCGGGGTACTGGCTCCTGGCCTGGCTGCACCCTGGAGTCACTCAGTGAGGGGACAGCCTGGGGATGGGGATTCTAACGGCAGCCAGGTGAGAAGGGCCCGGCTGCTGAGGTGTTAGGCCCGAGGAGGGTTTTGAGCAGAGGAGTGACAGGACCTGACAATTTTAATAACAATGACTGATTGAGTGTGGAGACCAGGCTGTCGAGGGACGGACTAAGGGAGATCCTGGGAGACCAGGTAGGGGACCTCAGCAGTCACCGGGCAGTAGATGGGTCTGACTCATCTATTTGATGCTGTGATGAAATTGTCAGATTCTGGATGGACCCAGAAAGACAGGAGTGAAGGGTGATTCTTCAGTTTCTAACCTGAGCGGTTTGGTGAATGGAGGGACCGTGGGCTGAGGAGCGTCCTCCGGGGGAGTTCCGTGTGCGTCCGCTCCCTCTGCAGCAGGGCTCACAGGGGAGGGAAGGGGGATTTTCAGGTACGCGTGCTGCCGGACTCCACTGCCCCCTAGACACACTCACACACACATACACACACACACTCACTCCGTACTTCAGAGCTTCCTGCTCTGCTTCTTCACAAGGGCCAGACCAGTCGGCCTTCTCTGGCATCAAACAAACCAAGCACAGGATTACCCCACGCCTTCCACAAAAATCGCAGGAAGCTTCCATTTGTGTAGACCAACACGAATTGTAGACGCACGATCTGGAGAGCCAGTGGACGACATTTCCACTTACAGTCTACCCTGGGTTATGCAATGCTCATCAAGTGCCTCCATTTTCAAAAATCTCGTCTTTTGCCTCCAAACAAGTTCCAGAAACATTAAAAAGATCCAGCTCAATTCCTTCAGCCTCAGCCGCAGGGACTGATGACCCACAGTGCTAAACGTTGTTGGCCCCAGACGTCTGACCTGCGACCCGACGCTCTGATGAACGAGTGGAAACCCATGTGCAGCAGCGGCTTCTCTGCTCTGTCAAGGGACGTCCCCCAGTGGGGTGACAACTCCACGTCGGAGGTATCTGCTGGCTCTTTGAGAGACTTTGGGACGAGCTCTTTATCCCGTGGTGACAGCGTCCACATCTAAATGGCTTCATCACAACGAGAAGCAGCTCACCGTTAGGTAAACTCAGAGCCCTCAGGAGGAAAAAATGGTGACTTTCTAAAATAAATCATTTCTCCAGATGTCTGTGGGCTCTTGTCACACCTTTAGTGTTTCCAGAGGCAAAGGCGTGGACTGTGGGAACCAGGAAACAGTCCTGCTGATATTCAAATGCAGCTTTCTTATTGGAAACCAAACCACTACAGAAACAGACCCATCTTTGTTCTCAAGGGATTTCTGAAATAAATTAAATTTAAAATGATTTAGTTAATGACCATCTTTTTTTGTTGTTGTTAAATGAAGTTGCTAAACCTTATGCTGTATACCTTATGCTGTATACTGTGCAGGTCAGACCTGCTCACGTGCATCTGGCCTGGGGGTAAGTGAGGGCTGAAGCCAGCCCAGGCTCCACTCCCCAAGCACACCCAGGCCCTGGGCCCAGGTCCTTTTCCTAATTCACACAAAGGCACTGAATGGCCTAAGGCAGGGGCAGCTGGCTGATCTCTAATGTCTGTTCTCTCCTTCCTTCTCAGGATTAGAAGTTTTACCCAGATCCAAGGCCTCCTAGAACAAAGACTACATTTCCCAACCTCCCTTGCAGCGAGTGTGGCCTTGTGACTAGGTTCAGGCCAATAGGATATAAGCAGAAGTGTCATGTGGCAGCTTCTGGGAAACTTCTTACAGGACAGCTGGTATATGACCTCTGCCCCTTCTTTTTTCCCCTCAACATTTTATCGTAAAAATTTTCAAATATACAGAAATGTTGGAAGAATTATACGGTGAATACCAAATACCCTACTCCTAGATTCTACATGATATTTGCTTTATCATCTATCCATCCACCTATCCATCTGTCATCTAAACTATCTATCCATCCATCCACTAATATCATGTTTTTGGTTCATTTCAGAGTAAATTGCAGAGACTGGTATACTTCCCTTCAAATACCTCAGTGTATATTTGTTTATGATATTTTGATGTAAAATTGACATGTAATGAAATTAGCAAACTTGAAGTGTACATTTGGTGAGTCTTGACAAATGCATCAAGATAAGAATCATCATTGCAGAGACTTTCCCCCATGCGCCTTCCCAGTCCATCCTGACCTTCTCTCCACTGCTAGGCAACCCATGTTCTGATTTTCTTCCCACCATCCATCTATTAGCTTTTCCTGTTCTGGAATGTCATTTAAATGGATCATACAATATGTACTCTTTTGTGTCTGATATGTTTTGGTTGGCATAATGTTTTTGAGGCTCATCCTTGTTTTAACTATCAATAGTTTCTTTTTATTGGTGAGTAGTAGTCCCCTGCATGACTGTATCCGTTCTTCTGTTGATGGACCCCGGGATATCCTGACTAAAGCTGCTGTGTACTGGGAGACAGTTCCCCATGGGTCCCTTGCATTTCTGCACATCTTGTGAGTGAGGCACTGACTCACAGCCTTTGCTCCAGACTGTCTGGTCAAGGATGTTTCTATTGCAGATAGTCTTGGAAGAGAAAGTGTCTCCCTGTGGAGTAAAGGCTGGGTATGCTCACTCCCCGTTGTAAAATGTCCAGGTTCCCTCTCCTGTAACGCAGCATCCATCTGGCCCCTTCCACATCCCCCCCCTCTCGGGCTTGGGGACAGAGGAATTGACACCAATATGCTAATGCTCATGCTGCTTGCTGTGCCGTGAGAAATAAAGTCCTTTTTCTCTGACCCGTGGTTCTCGCATCTTCTGCCAGCCTCCATAAAACAGTGGCAGGCTCACTGGTTAACTTTCATGTGGGGTAACATCTCAGCCCCTTCATAGTTCTTGACACTGAACGTTCATGTGCAAGTGTTTTGTGAACATATGTTTGCCTCCTTCCTTTTTATCCTTCCGTCCTACTGCCTGGTGTGCAGATGTGGAGGCTGGAGCTCCACTCACCAACTTGGCCCATGAGAACTCGCCTTTTCACTAGAGATAGCAATGCAGGCGGGTGCAAGGGTCTGGGTCCCCCAGGTCTTTGCAGATCAAAATTCCCATACTAACCCTGAGACCACAGGAGAGAAAAATGGCTTGCTCACGCCATTGTTACTGGGGTGTTTTCCAACCCTATCTAATGCAGCCCACAGTGGGCCTCACCCCTTCTGAGAGGTCTTCCCTGCCTTCTCTTGTTCTCTAATGTACATTGTACTAACCTCAATGAACCGCTCTGTTCGCGCCTCTGGTCCTTTCCACAATGCTTGCTTCCTGTATCCCAGTGCCTAGCACTCAGTAGGTGCTTAAGGGATGGTAGTTGACAAGGCAAACAACTCTATAAAAGAGAGACTCAGATTAGGAAAGATGGTGGAAAGGCACATCCTCACTATGGTTGATCAGGAGAAACGTTAGGTTGACGGGAGGGAGTCAGAGCTCTAGCCCTGTGCTGTGTGCCTTGGGCATAGCTCCTACCTCTCTGGGCTCAGTTCTCTGGCTATGTGATGTGGGCTTTCGTTCCGATGATGAATGCCCATGGGTCCCCCTTTTCCTTAAGCCCTGTGCTAACCCTGAAATCTTGAGTGTTGCCTTTCTGGCCATGCTTCCCTGCACCCTCTCCTGTATCCTATGCTGGACCAGTGCTATCACTTGGTGGTCAAGAGAGGACCCACCCCTTGCGGGGCCTGGGACTGCTCTCCACTCCAAGGTTGGGAAAATGGGGTGCCCGGGCAGCTTAGGAGCTGGGGATACTGACAGCTTTAGTGAGCCCAGCTGGTGGCACCAAGTTGCTGGGTGCCCAGTCACCATGTTAATCTGCTCTTGGTGCCACTAATACCAATTTGTGAGCAGACAGCCAGGATCAGACAGGCCAGCTGTCAGACAACTGTGGGCAGCTCAGAGTATGGTTTGATTTTATGGCTTAGCACTGGAATTACAAATTAATTAACAGATTTAAGTTTCTGGAGCTCTTCAGCCAGGTAGCTCCCAGGGGCCAGGTGACACCTGTTTGACCCAGTGACCCCAACCCAACCTGCCTCCCTCTGCCCTGCCCCTACCGAGGGAGTCCGGAAGAGTCAGTTCTGACTCCAGCTCTGCCATCACCCTGCTGGGTGACCTGGCTGAGCTCCTTTCCCTCTCTGGGCTCAGCCTCCTCATCTGTTTACCAAAGGAGTTGCACGGGATGCTCTCTCCATCTTCCCAAATGCAACGTTCTGTGATTCTAATTTGGCACATGATGCCTGGCATGTAGTAGAGCCGGGCGAGCTTCCCTGTCCACCCTCCGCCTCCACCATCAGTGGGCCCACTTCCTCCGCTGAGCCCCAGTAACCTTTGCTGAGCTCTGGGATCCCTCTTCCCAGAGAAACCACGCAATAAAGTGGGATGATCTGAAACCAGTGCAGCTGTGTCACTCCCTCCACCAAACCTTCGAACGGCTTCCCGCTGCCCTGAGAGGGAAGTCTCCCAATGCCACACCTTGGCTGCAAGGCCCTGCCTGTCCCAGCCACCCCTCTCATCCATCGCCCACCCTCTGCCACCACTCACAGAGGTCCAGCCACAGCAGCTCCTTGCCAGTGCTCCCGAGGGCCACCTCCTGCCTGCCACAGGATCCTAGCCTGTGCGGTTCCCCTGCCTGGCGGGAAGCTCCTCACTGCTCCCACTCCTCTCCCCTTCCTCCTAACCCTATCCCCACGAGAGCACCCTCATCACAGTGGAAGCATTAACTCTGGGCTCCCTGTCATTTAATATCCATCTCCCCCTGCCCCGGTGGTGAGCTCCCTCAGGGCGGGAGCACGTCCGTGTCATTCACCAGTTTTGTCAGCCTGCTGGTTGTCCCCACTATTTATTCTCTGCTTCTCCCTCGCAGTGATGGACCTCCTGATTTTTAGCTTGGCCTATGTTCACCCAAAGTAAAGACCACACTGCCCAGCGTCCTTCGCAGCTGGCTGTGGCCAGGAGACCAAGTTCTGGCGATGAGATACGATGTGCACAACCGCTGACTGTGCTCTCCCTCCTTCCCCTCACGCTTGGCGGAACACAGGTGCGAGGCGGGGGCCACTTTGGACTGGGCCCCCGGGGGCTTCACTCCAGAAAGGCCGAGCAACAAGGCGGGGGTGCTGAGCGACATACCAGCTGGGACGTCGACAAGACAGAACGTACTAGTCAGGGCCCTACAGAGAACAGAACCCATAGGATATATAGACAGACACAGAAGAGGAGACTTCCAGGAATTCGCTCACGAGGCAGTAGAGGCTGAGGAGTACCACGAGCCGGAGGCCCCCACAAGCTGGCGGGGTAGCTCAGCCTCAACCCAAAGGCGTGAGAATCAGGGGACCCAGAGCTGTAGTCCCGGTGCTAGAACACGGAATGCTGACGGCCAAGAGCGGGAGGAGATGGATGTCCCAGCTCAAGCAAGGAGCAAATTCGCCCTTCCTCGGCCCTTTTGTTCTTTCCCGGCCCCCAGTGCACTGGATGATACCCACCTGCGGTGGTGAAGACTATCTTCTTTGCTCAGGCTACCGACTCAAATGCTCATGTCTTCCAGAAGCACCCTCACCGACAAACCCAGAACTAAGTTGTACCAGCTCTCTAGGCTCCCCTAACCCATAAAATTAACATGTGTGTTGACACATAAGGTTAACCGTGACAGAGAGCTAATCCTCTGCCTTGTTTGAGCCACTGTCATTCTGGGTCTATGTCACAGTAACCGTACCCCAAACCTAATTCATATATCACTGTAGATGGTAGGCACTTAGTAAACATTTGCTGAGTGAGTGAGTGAAGGAAGGGAACGGGCAGAGCGTTGTACTGTAGAACTAAGGGTTTTAAACTTGAAGCACATTTTGGATTCAAGGAACTTTTATGGTCTGACCCAGGACCTAAAGAGCATTATTCACCTGAAACAACAGGGCAGGTCCTCCGCAGTGGGCTGTGTATCCACAGACGTGGTCGCGCTTGTTGGCTCAGACACAGGGCCACTTGATCGTCCTGCTCCTGACACAGCCATCAGACTCGCGTGGGCTCCCTCCATAGCTGGCTGCTCCTCGCTCAGTATGGGGCGCCCCTTCACCCAGGGTTTCGCCAATCAGAAGCCCTTTGAATGATGGCTAGGACAGGCCAAAGCCCTGAAAAACGAAAACAAGGCTAGAGTTTATCCAGAGTTGTTTCTAAGGTAGATGGTTCTTGTTTCTTTGCTTCTTTTAAGTAGATTCAAAGGCTTGGAAAACTGGTGATACATGAAGGAGGACAAATAATATTTGACAATAGGGGATGTCAGGGCAGACACTACAAAAAAGTAGGGCAGAACTTGGAAATGTCCCAGGGTTTCTCCAAAATTCATGGTTGCTGATCTCTGAGATATCACCCTTTTGGGTAGAGTGACCTTGGCATTTTTTAAATGCAAATGACTCTGGGAGGGGCATCCTGTAAGCCCTTCTCAGTCATTTGCACCTCAGTGGGGATGAGTTTATGAGATCCTTGCAGCTGATCCAGAGCAGGTGAGAATGGAGGGAGAAGCGGGCTGGAGGAGGAGATTAGGGAGGCCGCGTTACAGACACCCCCCCTTCACAAGGTGGGCTCGGTAAAGGTTGACAGGAGAATGGGGCACTGATACCTACTTTACAAAAGAGAAAAGACGCACGACAGTCCTTCCACTCCCACCAGGGCCTTCAAGGTCCACCCACTTTGGGGAGTGCAGGGCCTCCAGTCACTACTATCCCCAGCAGGAAGGGTTACCTGAGGCCCCTGATGCCAGCTTCCTGCCTCGAGGCACAGATCTGGCTGGGCCACGCTGCACAGATGGGCGCCGGCCTCGGTTTAGGCTGCATGTGTCATTAATTATCTGCAGAAGCCATGAGCTCAGGGAGATCCCCGTGGCTTCTGTCCTCCGCACCCTGCCAGAAATGCAGTGCAGGTGGGCTCGGCTGAGGAAGCTGGGTGGACCAAAGTTCAGGCTTAGCGAGAAGATAAATAGCAGGTAATTATGTGCTCTGTACAAAGGGATTCTCTGGGCTTCTGCTCCCCAGCGCCCTGCCGGGGAGCTGTGATTCCACCTGCAGTCAGCATTGCGGGGGGTGGGGGGAGGGGGGGGATGAGCAGGAGAGAGCAACTGGTGAAGGGAAGTGAGGAGCAGGGAATCCGAGTCCTGGTCCCACCTGTCATCACTCTCGGGTAAGGAGGCAAATCACTGCCCTGCTCTGAGCTCCACCTTCTTTCCTGAAGAGGCCTTGGTCTCCCTCACCCCTAAGGCTCAGCACAATCTCTCAGGGCTACTTAGGAGCTGTGTGACCTTGCACAAGTGACCTAACCTCTCTGAGCCATGGTCTTTTTAGACGTAGGGGAAAGTCACAACAGCTATCTCAGAGGCTTCTTGCAAGAATTAAAAGAGATAATGACAGGCACATGGAATGGCATTATCTCATTTAATTCATTTTAATTCAATGAGGTCAATAGGCCCCTAAGTCACAAACCTGGGCTCTGGACTCTTCCATTCAGCTGGTCATCACCTCTGAGCCACATTGTTTAATCCCTGGGTGTGTATTGAAGAGGGTGCTGGGGGGGTGGCCCCAGGACCCAGTCTTGCGTGCAGCAAAGCTTGCCCAGCCTCTAGTCGGTATTTGAAAAATCAAGATCTCCCCCCACACTCCCAGCACACAGTCACGCATGCACATAGACACGCACCCTGCCTCTCTGGCTTCTCTACACAAATTTTGGAAGACTGGGCCACCCTAGGTGCCAATTCCTGCCAGGTGCCAAGCAGCTGTTGCTGAATAGCAGCTGCTCCCTTCAGACAGGAGCACGGGCTCTCCACCCCTCGCAGCCCCGCCCCTCCGGGTGATGCCTCCCTCTGGACCGCTGTGACCATGGCATCCTCCTGCTGCTCTGGGTCTGCTAGGCCCATCTCTCTGGATCTTCTCTCCACGCCCTGCCTCCCCGGGCCCCGCCCAGTTGGAGCCCAGAGTTGGATGCCATAAACACTCGCGGACTGTGATCCTTTGTTCTTCCCCCCAGTGCCCCCAAGACCTCCCCGGGGGGCTGGCACAGGCCTCAGGACAAAGCAGGTGCTCACTGTGGACCGGATCTTTGAGCCGAATGAAGCTGGACCGGTACCCATTTAAGGAAGATCAGAACTCAATTTCTGTGCTCCCCAGGAGTGTGGGGCAGCGAATGGAAGCTGCCCTGGCTGGGGAGGGCCGTGGGGCTGGCCCAGGAATGCACAGCCATAGGCCGGCAGGCTGGAGCTCTGCTCTTCTTCCCCGACACTGGCATCTGGGGGAGGCCTGGGGCTCCCTCTACTTCATCGGCATGACACGGCGGGAGGCCTTTCTTCCTCATCTCCCCCAAGCATCTGCCCTCCCCTTCCTCCACGGCACTAGGGCTGTTGTTGGCGCAGCCTGCCTGCTGGGTTCCATCCCCCAGCCCCTTGCAGTCGGACGTGGCCCTCTGCCGGGGTTCTAGGCAAAGGAACGTGAGCGGAAGTGAGCTGCTCCCCGTCCAGTCCTGGCCCCTGAACACTTCCCCTGCAGACCCCTCCCAGCCTTTCTTCTTCCCACCGACTGGGCTGGCGACGCCCAGGGTGGCCTTCGAAGCCCATGTTGCAGACCACAGAGCTGCCGTCAGCTTGGCTCCCTCACGGGCTGTGAGGAGCAAAGCCCCTGCCCTCCTAGGCCCTCCATCCCTGACTCTTCCGTGAGACAGCCACACACTTCCCTTTGGTTTACGCCCTAACGTTTTGGAGTCTTTGTGCTACAGCAGTTCAGCTGACTCTAACACCCCTTCAAGAGCGGATTTTCAGTCTTGGGATGTGTGGTTGCCCTGGGCTATCAAGAGTTTGGATGTGGGTGCAGGCAGGGCACATGGGGTGGGGCAAGGTCTTGGGCACAGATAAGTGACGGGCCTGCTGGCTGATCACCACACTGCTGCTGACAGAAGGTCCTCACCAGGCAGCGGGAGGCTGGCATGAGGGCCCCTCGGCCCAGGAGTGGCCAGGCCACGGCCCCGCGGCAGGGTCCCATTCTCTAACCCCATTGCACCCTGACTCTGGTGAGTGCCACCTCCCACCCTGGCTGTGCCTGCTAGGTGCCTACTGAGCCCCCTGGCCACTCTCCCCTGTCCCTCATGCACACAGAACCTGGATAGCCTCTGCACTCTGGAGTGGACTGTCACTCACCCTGGGTCCCCCAGATCCTCTGTTGAAGGCAGGTCGTGACTCTGGTTCCCAGGACTTAAAATGGCCAGAACCCTATAATTCAGAAAGCTTTCTCTCTCTGTCATTAGTGGCACCTGGGTTTTCAAAAGCTGAGCTGCCTTTCTCTCCATCCTTCCTGCCACGACTGTCCCACCCTCAAAGCCCTGCACACGGACAGCTGTGGCTTGACCGGTGGCCGAGGGGAGGTCGCAGGTCTGTACGTGGATCACTCTGGGAGTGTCACCGCATGCTGACAGTGGGTCTACACGGGGCAAGTGTCGTCACTTCCATCTGATGAGGCCCAGAGAGGGTGGGGTCTCCGTGACAGAGCCTCACCACACCCAGTCTCTGGGTGTCTCACCCTTTGTCAGTGGGGGTCTGCAGTGTCCTCAGTGACAGGCCTGGGCAGCTGGGATTGTGTCAGGCCAAATGCAGAGGTGCCCAGCTACAGGACACCCTCAGGGCCAGCTCATGATGGCTGCAGGGCTCCCAGGTGACCCCTACACCTGCCTCTGGGGCTTGGCAGTTGCTTTTCATGTTCATTTTTCATTCCATTCCCCCCAAATTAAGAAGACAAAAATTAAAAAGGACGCTGACTTCACATCCTGGAGGCCTGACGTGAGGGGGAACCTGTTGGGAGAAGGCAAGCCCCTTCGGCCTGACGGAGCCTGCGCGGCCTAGTCTGCTGGGCGGGTGGTTACTCCCCAGCCAGGGCAGGAGGGTGCGTGGCACTGTGTTCCCGAGTCCCACCTCTGTGTCCTCCCCGAGACCGTTCGGCAGAACGGGGCTGAGGACGGGCTGGGAAGAGCACAGACTTGGAAACCAAGACCCCTGGGTTCAAATCTCGGCCTGCTCACTTAGCGGTGTCCAACCTCAGGCAAGACTCTAAGCTCTCTGGGCCTCGGTTTGCTCATCTGTGAAACAGGAATAGGAACACTCACCAAATGGGCTTGTGGTGAGAACTAATAACTGCAAGTTTTTGAGCGTCTACCATGGCCTGCATATGTGACTGTTAGGAATCACAAAGTCTGCCTTTCCAGCCCGCGGCCTCCCTCACAGCTCACAAAGGTGACTTCCTTCACGGCATGGGTCCTGAGCCAGCCCTCACTGCCCCTCCTTAGTTGATGCGTGGTGGCTCCTTACCTCTGCCCAGCCTCTTCCCACCCTCGAGGAGGGCTCTTTCCTCTTCTCAGCCCAGGTGACTCTCTCAGGGAGTGTGTGTATGTGTGTGTATGTGCGCGTGCGCGTGTGTGCTAAGGGTGAGGGGCAGCAGGTGGGGGGAGGCGTGCCTGTGAAAACTCAGAGGTTGACCTCTGGCTGTGCTGAGGGCAGTCGCATCCATGGCGGCCCCCACCAACCCTGGAGCCTGCCCCTCCTGAGGCACTCACCAAGACCCTTCTACCAGGGCCCCAAGGCCCCTTCACCAGCCCAGCACACCCCCCACACTTAATTCTGCCCCCACCAGGCCCCAGAAGATCAGCCTACCTGCTTCATGCCTCGCCTCCGTCTTTTGCCCAGCAAACCTCCTCCACTGCGTGCCGGGCCTGGGGCTGGCCTCTGGGGACACTGAAATACAGGACTCAGGCCCTGCTGCCCTCAGTGAGCTCACCATCTCCAAGAGAGGAGGGCAGATAAACCAGAAGGCAGAGCAGAGGGAGGCACGCAGAGAGGTGGGGATGGGCTGGGGGCGCAGCCTGTCTACTCCCCAGCTGGTGTCTCCAGCTCCCCGGAGCCCAAGGGCCTATTCTTTCGCAGGGTGTCCTAGCTCATGGCCAAGGCGGATAGCCACGGCAGGCACAAGCTGGGCTCTGAGAAGTGAGACAGTGTCTCCACCTTTCCAAGTTTGTCCAGCTGAGAGCCCCAGCCTGCACATCAGGCTCTCTGGGAAATGCCAGCAGACTCAACAGCTGGGCTGTGCCACCTGCCCCCAGGGCTAAGACCTCCCTCTGGCTCTGTCTGGAGCTAAGCCTGCAGAGAGCCCTCCTGTCCATCCTAAGAGGCCATTAGGCCGGCGTTTGCCGTCTGGGGACACAGGTGGGGCTGTCTGCAGGTGGGACCCCACCATGGGCTGTGCACGTGAACCCTCCGGCCCGCCTACTAGTACATCCTGAGCCTCAGCCACGCGCCAGGCCTCACACTCAGTGCTTCAGGGACTCACGGACGCCCAGAGCAAGTCCCTGCCTTTGGGGAGCTTGTGGCCAGGGTGGGAGATGGAACACAAAGATGAAGACTTAGTTGTAGTGGGCTGGGGACCCTCAGGGACAAGTTCTGTGGATATGCCAAGGTGGGATAGGGCCGAGGACTGTGGATGGAGAGGTGGTCAGGAAGGCCTTCCTGGAAGAGGTGGGGAAGGGACCACAACTCTGGAAGGAGCGAGCTGTCCTTTGTGTACATGCCTGCTGCTCTCATCTCACCCCTTCCTCAGAGCCCAGTCTTGAAAATGCCCCCTCAAGCACAAACGAGCGTTACACCTGGGCAGGTAGCGCAGGGCATGGAGTGCAGCCTCTCCAAGAGTGGCTGCAGGAGCTATTCTCCGGGGAGCGCATCTCTGGCTGCCTGGCAGCAGCTCAGAGGCCCGGCCGCAGTTCTGGATCTCCCTGGGCCTGGCCTCAGCTGCTGTGTCTCACTCAGCTCCTTGCTCTTCCGGCTCCCCCACCCTCCGCACCCACCACTCTCTGCGCTTCAGGATGGGTACTGCCCCCTCACAACTGTGCTGGTCCTCGGCCTGTGCACTGCTTGCTCTCAGTGAGTCCTTCTCTGCTCTCTGGATCCTTCTCTCTGTGTTTTGCATCCAAAAGCCCCAAGAGACAGCATCTGTTTGGCTGGACAGACACTGGGCCCTGGGCCATGCTCTGGAGCCAGGCTACTGACAGCTGCCCTGGGTCAGGGCTCCAAGTCTGGTCTCCCCAGCCGTGGCCAGAGTCACAGGTCGCATGGAGGTGCCAGCCCCGAGTGGGGCAGCACAGCGGCACTGAGAGTCCTGCGTGTGTGGGGGGCTCATTCTCAGGACCCCTCACATCCAGGATCATTGCGGCGATCCCAGGCCCCTGGCACCCTCGGGTAGCGTGGCCGCCAGCAGAAACAGAGGTTGACCCGAGCCGTGCCCGCCCGTGCAGGACTCTGCTCCTGGGACACTCTGCACTCGGGCCTCGGAGGGAGCCAGGTGGCCACTGCGCTGACCCGCAAGCTCTCAGCCCCGTCCTCCGACGTGAGCCGGGGAGCCAGGCGCTGCGAGCAGCTTGGTGCTCCCCAAACCTCAAGACGCTTTGGGAACAGAGTTTGTTCTTTTCTGCCCTGCCAAACCGTCTCCTTTGATTTTGTCATTGTTCTTTCCAGGGAAATCTAATTTTAAAACAAAAAACATGTTTTCTAACAAACAGAACACATTCAGGTGCCAATAAATATTTGATTTGAAAGCAATTCTTTGCTCCATTTAAGCTTTGTTTTTAAAGGACAGGACAAAACATCATAGCCAGCTGTCCAGAGCGTGTGCTTGGCCCCGGCACGGCCCTGTGTTCCTCTTAGCTGGGAAATCTGGCCTGCAGTGTCCCACTGAAACCCCACCATGAGGGTTACATATTTCCAGTCTGGAGGGTGAGGCGAGGAGGGGTGGCAGCAACATCTTCCCTTTCCCAAAGGAAGAACCAAAACACCCCAGTCTGTGGCATTATCAGCCCCGGATGTGTCTCCACACACAAAGGATGTGTCTCCACGCAAAATAAAGTGACTTCTGAGCTCTGGCCAAGGGCGATGTTGAAAACAGTGGAGCTGACGAGTAACCAATTGCCAATTGGTTTGTGGGGGTTCTCTGCCTCTAGGAGCAGCTCCTGCCCCCCAGGGGGAGACCCCGTCATGACCCGGTCTCCTCCTCCCCTCCAGAGATGCTGTCTCCACAGACCTGGGGGTCCAGGGCTGGCCTCAGTGTCCCACACGTGTACTCGGCCACCGGGGTGTGGGCCAAATCACACCCCACAGCCACTGCTGAATAAGAAAACAGTGATAACGCCAGGCCCCTCCAGCGGCAAGAAACCTCGAGGGCAAATGGTGACTATTGGGTGTCTGGACCTTTCTGAGCTCATGCTGTGTTAGAGAGCTGGGGGTGGGGAGGGGGCCACGGCGAGGACAAAATGCAGCAGTAGGAAGCAGGGTCACATAAGGGCTCCTGCTTTGGGGGCAAATCCAAGTGAGAGACGGACCCTCGGTCCCCCACAGGCGGAGGCTTCATACACGTTACGGAACCTCCCCGGGCTGCAGTTTCTCCTCTGTACACGAGGCAGAGGAAGGGTACATGACATGGCTATGTGAGGCCCGTGGCAGAGCCTATGGGTGGCCCACCCCATCCATTCTCTCACCTGCCTTAGTAACACAATCCTGGTGTTTCGCTTGTGGTGTTTTCAAGGCTGTATTCCTCAGATGACCTTGCATTTGGGTGTGGCCATGTGATTGACCAGGGGGACGTAAGCACAAGGGCTGCGTGGAGCTTCTGGAAATTTCCTTAAAAGACAGGAAGTGCAGACCTTTGCCCACTTCTTTGTCCCACCCTCAGGCTGCTTGCTTGGCATGTGGAGAGCTTGCCTGGGGCTCCAGGGCCCATCGTGGACCATGAGAACCAGCGCTGCATCTGGAGGATGGTGGAGCTCGGGTCCTCGAGGACCTGGAGGAGCCACCACAATGGTCTTGCCTGCCTCCCTCTGGGCTTCTTTTCCAGGACAGAGAAGTTGCTTTTTCTGTATTTAAGGGTTCTCTGCCCACTGCTGCTAACCATCATTCTGGGCACAGGGCCTGGCACACAGTGTACAGGAAGGAGCCACAGCCACACCCAGCTGAAGGCTGCTCCTCTAGGAACCGATGTGCCCAGTGACGCTGTGCCCTGGGGGGACATACTGGGGCTCTCTGTGGTGTGGAGAAGGCCACCCACTCCTGTTTCTAGACGGGCAGGCAGGACATGTAAACCAGGGAAGCAGGCCTAGCAGGGAGCATCTGAGGCTGGTAAGCCAGAACTCACAGCCACTGCCCAGGGCCCACTGAGTGTCACCTCAAGGAGAGTCAGACCAGCCTCGCCTGAGCCCCTGATATTTTCAGGAAAACTGAAAATCTTGTAGTTTTGTAAATGTTGGTGGCTTATTCAAAGCTGCTGACAACACTGTGCAGCTCCCACAGTGGGTGATATTTGACACACATCTGCTGTCCACGGGGCTGCGAGCATGCTCCGCCATCCACGACCCCTGTGCAAATGTCTGGGCTAGAACACAGGCCACCTGGGGCAGGCTGCAGGCTGACTGTTCCCGCCACCTTCTCCTCCTCTGTGCTCTTGGCTCTCCACTCTACCCCCGAGAGACCCTGCCTAGCCCTGAACCCCTCAGTAGCATCCGTCTATTCAAGCCAGTGCCTCTCGCTGCCTCTCCCACCATTTCACCCAGACTCACTCAAGCTGGTGTGTCCCCTCTCCCACACCCACGTGACTGATGAACAGGACATTCCATGTTTCCAAAACAAGGCAAGGCAGAGCAAACAGTTTGCCCCAACTTTGGTTCTCCTCTTCTTGCTTTAGTAAATGACCCTCTAAGTTTAAGCTGGGCACAAGGTCACCCAGCTAAAGATTGCTTTTCTTAGCTTTCTTTGCAGCAAGGTGTGGCCCTGGGGGACTAAGTTCTGGCCAGTCAGATGTGTGCAGATGTGATGGGAACAACTTCTGGGTCATGCCCTTAAGGGAAAAAGGAGTTCCTTCCACTTCCCTTTCCTGCTTCCCGTGGGTAAGAATGTGGATGTGATGGCAGGAGGTGGGGCAGCCACCTTAGACCAAGAGATGAAAGCCATTTCTTACGATAAGCAGAGCCCGGGTCCCTGATACCATGGAGCTGCCATAGCAGCCCATCAGGGCGTAATCAGCCCATGATGTGAGGAGCAGTAGACCAGGATCTTGTTCCTTTGGCATCTTTACAGCAAACCTGTATTTTACAGCAATGCCCAGCCCATATTCTAATGAGTACGCATGGCTTACCGTCGTCATCTTGTGTGTGTGGGATTCGTTCATATCGTTACCCCAGATCAGTTCCACTCTTTCATCCATCCATCCACTTAGTGCTCCTGAGCATTTGCTGTGCTGGTCACTGGGAAAAATGCAAAGGCAAGTGCCCCACAGCGCCCCACATCAGAGCAGGAGGTTACTGCTGGCTCTGGGAAGACAGACATTATAAGCCCCAGACCTGCAAAAAGACCCCAGCCAGGTGAGTGAACCCGTGTGTTTGTGTGTGCATGTGTGTGATCATGTGTGTACATGCACACACACATACAAGGGGGAGAGAGAGAATGGGCCCTCTCTCTGAGGGCCTGATCTTGAGGACGAGGATTTATTTATCCATCAAAATGTGTCAAGCACCTTCTATGCGCCAGCTGACAACTGGTGAGTAAGCCTAGGCCCAGCCCTGGAGGAGCCCCGTCTAGGGCCACAGACAGCCCTGCAGAGGCTGGTGGCTCAGGACACTTGCTGAGGTGAGGATGAGATCGGTGCAGACTCTGTCACGCCCAGAGCTGGTGAGAAGTCCCGGTGCCCAGCTGCAGGGCACAGCTGTGGCATTTGTCCCTGCTGTATTTACACTGAGCCACTTGTGCTTTTCCCCAATCCTGCTGTGAACAAGAGCCGACATGAGGACTCTGCCTGAGGCCATGGCACAAAAAATCATAACCAGCTTCCTCAGAAATGTTCCTAACCACTCCCATCAGTTGATCCCTGGCCAGTAACCCAGCACTTTATGTGCATCAGCTCATCCGTCTTCCCAAGAACACTATCATGATGGCATCTCACCCACGTTTTACAGATGAGACAACTGAGGCTAAGAAAGTGGAAGGTGCTTTATTTGAACCTATGTTGTAGAGGATCCAAAGCCATGTGCAACGTTCATTCATTCAGCAAACACCGACTGAATGCACACAGTGTGCTGGGCTCTGGGCAGGGCCCTAGTGACAGGGCAGTGAGCCAAGCTCATGAAAGGCCGTGGGTACCAGCTCAGCGGAGGGTGCAGGATCAGGGATCCCAGGCTTCAGCCTCCCCTCTGCTGTGGCTCAGATTCAGGCGGTGCCCCTCTCAGCCCTCCAGACCCTCAGACCAATCACCCAACTCCCCCACTTTGCCACCTGTGGGCACCCAGGTAGGCAAGAGGACGTCTTTCCCCTCCGCCTTTGGGATGGAACATGAGCACCTGGCAGGTTGTCTGCACATTGGCTGTGTGGCTTCTGGGGTGTGTCTCCTAGGACCGCCATCACAGAGGAGGACTGGGGGAGCCATGAGCATGCACCGTGCTCCACGAGATATAGCCGGAAACACTTCCGATCAAGGAACCCTAGAGTAGCTTTGTATTCTGAGTCCAACTCTTTGGAATCTCTTCCGACTCAAGAGCTGTTGAAGCCGGGGTTTTCTACAGGTCTTGTCCTCTGCACCATCAAAAGCACGGTGGTGCAGCATGTCATTTTTGTTTTTTTTTTTTAAAGATTTTATTTTTTCCTTTTTCTCCCCAAAGCCCCCGGGTACATAGTTGTATATTCATCGTTGTGGGTCCTTCTAGTTGTGGCACGTGGGACGCTGCCTCAGCGTGGTTTGATGAGTGGTGCCATGTCCGCGCCCAGGATTCGAACCAACGAAACACTGGGCCGCCTGCAGCGGAGCACGCAAACTTAACCACTCGGCCACAGGGCCAGCCCCAGCGTGTCTTTTTTAAGTGTCCTCCGCTATTGGCTCCAGGATTTTCTTCTGAGAAACTGATGCCCATCCTGCAGGTTTTGATGTGTGTGCGGGAAAAGAGAACAAGGTCACGACAGCTGCCTGGCCTGCCAAAGACTGTAAGATGCACCCAGGTTGCAAAGATGCCGAAATGTAAAAGCTGTCGTGTTGGAGTCCTTCTAATACGGCGAAACAAGGGAAGAGGGTGGGCGCCATCTTGAGGCGAGCCCCGCCCCAGGCAGGCTGGCCAGGCTGTGCCGAGAGAGGCCGCGGTCTGGGGAGCAGCTGGCAAGATCAGAAGGCGAGATCTGGAGCCTACTGGCTGGGTGACCTTCGGTGACCTTCCTGGGCCTCTGTTTCCTTATCTGTGAAATGGAGCTAATAAGACCCAACTCACAGGGTCATTGTGAGGCCTAAGTGAAAATGTAGAAAAAATGTAAGTGCAGACACGTACCAAATACGGGGAGCCTCTGTCTGGTGATTGTGAGGTTGAGACATGACGTCAGCCAGGCTTGGGCCAGCTCCCAGCTCCCCTGGCAGTCTGTGTGCTTAGTTCCTGTGCAGATAGCAAGAGAGCCGTGGTGCCCGTCTCCAGGGCCCTGAGGGTAAAATGAGGTAGTGCCACCTGGAGGAAGAGAACGTGCATGGGCGGTAGCCGTGGCCTCCTGTGTCCATATCAGAGCCTCCTCCTCGGCTGTGCGAGTGGACGGTCTCCATGGGCTCCACTTTTGCTCAGCGCTGCGCCGAGGCCTGGACCTCGGAGAGTCTGCCCTTCACCCCCAGCTGGGCCTCCTCGGTTCTGGCCTCTCACAGTTCTCAGTTTCCTTCCGACCTTTCAAACCTGCAGCTGATCAGCAACATGAGCTCAAGGACCAAGGTCAGAGGCAGAAATAGAGACGAAACAACTTAGCTGTCTTAAATCACCCCCTTAGCTGTGGGGAGGAGGGCAGAAAAACAAAGATGAGATGTTAGGTGTGACACAGAAACACGGAGTAGAGTGACCAGAGAGGAGACGCGAGACCTTGGAGCCCGGTAGACCCACGTGCTATTTGGGTGGCCTCGGGCAAGGCCTTCGCCTCCCCGAGGCCCTGCCCCTGCAGGCTCAATACAGCAGTGACTATTATTACTGTTATTATTATTCTTGCAGTGTCCCATGTAGGGAGCCCAGGGCTCGATCCAGGGCCCACAGCTCTTCTCTACCCCTCACTCCCTGGTGTCTTCACCAACTCATGACCCAAAGGTCCTCCTCCTGCTGGGCTTCTCCCCTGAACTCTAGACCCACATGGTTATCTATTGGCTGGACATCAGCCTGGAGGTCTCACACCCATCTCTATATCAACGTGTCCAGAACTGAGCTCCTGGCGCCCCCGGGGATGGCCCAGGTGCTGGGGAGGCTTCCACAAGATGAAGAGCCCTTGCCTCCCAGGAAGGGAAACCTGAACGCAGTGGGGGTGGGAGGAGGCTGCACAGGAACTGCCTACCCCGCCCATGAAGGCTGGGCTGAAAGGGTGACTTTGCAGCTGGAGCTCTGCCACGTCTTGTCGCTAGGGTACCCAGGCCCTGATCGTGCAGGGGGTGGGGTTGCTGCTTCCCTGGTGGGGTCGGCCCCGATTCCGTGCCTGATTCGGGCCCTGATTCCCACCCTGAGAGATCGGATTTCATCTCTCTGCAGATGGAGAAGTGGGGCTGGGGGACCTGCCGCACAGTGCTTTGGGGAGGCCTGGAGGAGGGCAGGGCCCGTGGGCACCCCGTGTCCTCTACTGCCTGGCTCCCACGGCGAGCGAGCCTGCCTCAAAGGTGCCTGCAGTCTCCTGGGGGCTCCAGCCAGTCCACCCTCTTCAGGCCTCCTCATCTTGACGCACAGCACCACACACCCCACCACACACACATCCTTCTCTAATGCCATTATTTTTTCTCTATTAAAAAGTTACAGTAGTCATATATTTTAGTTGCTAAAACTCTATGATAAAGAAGCAAGAAAAATGAAAAGTCACTCCTCAAGCTCCGCCCCACTCCCCAGAGCCACCCACTGCTGACAGTTGCATATTTCATGCAACGTTCTGCCCGCCGGTGTATGTATCCAGCTGCGTGAATGCACATACAGGAGTTTAACAAACGCACATGGGACCCGGCCACTCCTGTGGTTCCGAGTCTTACTTTGATTGTCACTTAATAAGTTGGGAGCATTTCTCAATGCAGAGCAGGGTCTTGTTATTAGCTGCATAGTCCTCCGTCGTGGAGCCACCTCCCTGTGGTGACAAGCAGGGGGCTCTGCTTCCTTCCTCTGCAAGTACAAGCCGTGAGGCACGGGGCATCGTTGGCATTTTGCAAGGATAGCTTCCTAAAAGTGGGGTTTCTGGGTCAAAATGAGTGTGCATTTTAGTGTTGCTAAGTCCGCCCAGTTGGCCTTCCATTGTCCGTGGGGACCACAGCCGTCCCACATGTGGGGCACTGGGAGCCCCACCGCCTTGCCTTTAGTTCCCCTCCTCTAGTCCTACCCACAGTGGGTTCTCGCTGGTGACTAGCGAGGTTAGGCTCCATTCAGCCGCTCACTGGCCAAGAGTATTTCTGTTTCTATGCATTGCCCGTTTCCCTCGTTTGCCCGTTTTTTCCTGCTGGGCTGTATGTGTCTTACTTGTTGGCTCATGGAATCGTATCATATGTAATGATAGTAATCTGTTGTCTCTTGTACATGTTTTAAATATTTTCTCCCAGTCAAATGTCTTTGAACTTTGTATATCATGCATTTTGCCATGCGTACGCTTTTTATTTTTGTGTAGTCAAATCTGTCAGGCTTTTCTTTCATAGCTTCTGGATTTTGTGTCTTGCTTAGGAAGGCTCTCCCTCTCCGAGTTCAGGAAAATGTTCTCCTTTCTTTCCATCCACTGGTTTTACAGCTTTGGTTTTCCTTTTTACAGCCCTGATCCATCTGAAATGGATTTTGCAGTATGGCACTCTCTTTCTTGAGAAACCTGGTCTTGCCCTTGGCAATACAGATGCTCCAACAGGTCCTACTGTCCCATTCGCTCATCTCTCCATTCAGTCACTCCAATAATATGTACTGAGCTTTTTCTATGCACCAAACACTGATGATGCAGCAGAGACCATGAGCCTGCCCTCAGAGAGAGGACATCCGGTGGAGACAGACAGCAAATGAATGGACACACAGTTAGACAGCAACTCCAGGTGACACAGGGGAATGCAACGGCATGAGGGGGCAATGGGTCAACACAGGGGTGACACTCTAAACAATGTGCTCTAGAAGGGCCCCTCTCAGAAGACAGCCCAAGTCAGAGATGCTAGGCAAGGAGGGAGCAGGTGCCGTGGCTGCCTGGGGAAGACAGCTCCAGAGGGAGGGAATGGCACGTGCAAAGGCCCTGAGGAGGGATGTGCTTTGCCAGGTCAAGGAACAGCAAGGTGGCCCTGTGGCCGCAGGTGGGGGCTGGGGGAAGTGTGGGCCACATCATGGGGGCCTTGGAGCCCACCGGGGAGGGTCGGGCGGTGTTGAGAGTGATTGGGCTCTTTGATGATGGCTTTGGGTGCATGAGGCCTGTGGGGAGGAGGTGGGTGGGTGTGTCTGTTTCTTTTCTCTGTCAGCCTTTCAGAGTGGGTGTGGCGGGACCCAACCCACACCTCGCTCCACCTACTTCATTCTCACGCCTGTGGTCTTAATCACCACCAGTGTGCAGTGGTGCACTGGGCACGGCACCTGGCACATAGTCACCCTCCATGAGCATCTGAGAGTGACCCATGTTAACTCCAGCCCAGGCCCTGTCCTGGTCCCCAACCCTCTGTCTCCAGTGACCCTGACCTCTGTCCTCCAGGTGACCATTGGAGCCTCATACTCAACATGTCCTGGCATGAACTCTGCCCCTCTCTGCCCAGTCTCTCGAGAAGGTGACAGGAACGGATGCTGGTTACCAGCCGGCCACATGGGGCATGCAGAGGGACAGCAAACATGCTACCGCCTAGACCAGGAGGAGGCCAAGCCACTGGCTCCACACTGTTCCCTTGACATGCTAGATTGTGACAGAGGGTCGGCCAGATTGAGATGTCACCGATGCCTTGCTGCAGTCCAGGACGAGGAGGGGGCCCAGAGCCACACTGAGAGGTGGAGGGAGCAAGCAGGGCTGGCCTGGTCCTGGGCCCTGAGAGGCAGCAGGAAGGTGGGCAAGGAGAAACCTCAGCGGGGACAGAGGAGTAAAGGGACTGGCCTGGGAGAGGGAGCAGGCACTCAGAAAAGTGGGGAGACAAGGAACGACTCCGCAACATCACAACTTCACCAAAGGTGTACATCCTCCGTGGGTGGGGGGTCCTGGCCTTACCAGTGCTGCGCATGTGCACACACTCACACACACACACCCCACAGACATAAACACATACACCACAGATACAACCACACACAGACACCATAGACACACACACACTGCAGACATAAACACACACGTACACCACAGACACACACACACCACAGACACATACACACGCACACCACAGACATACAGACACAGTCACACTCGCACACTACAGACACACATATACTGCACAGACCATGCGCACACACACACCCAAACACATACATACGATACATATCACGGATACAAACACACCATCCATGCAAATACACACACAGACATACCCCACAAAGCCCACCTGCATACATACACACCACAGACACAAACACACACATTGACCCACAGACCCCACCAGGGACACCCCAGCATCCCCCTCTGGTCCCTGCCTCACTGGCTTCTCCTGGGATGGAGGCCCAGGGTTCACAGGTGAGCTGGCTGTCCCCTGGCAGTGGGCCCCGGGAGGACTGGGGCCACCCTGTGGGATGGGCCAGTTGCCCTGGCTGGTGCTCAGCACAGGAAGTCAGGCAGTCTGGGCCCAGGAGCCGCAGGGCCTGAGCGCTGCCTTTCCTTGGTGACAGCTGCTCCCCTGCCCCAGGGCTGTGAGGAGAGACCTCAGGGTCCCCACCTGGGATGGTGAGGGGGCAGCTGGAAGATCTTTGAGCTGCTCCCCACAGGATCATACTCCACCCGCCAAGGACTGTCCTGGTGCCTAACCCCCATGCAGGGGCTTTCCTGCGTGCTTTGGTGATGGTTCTCTTCTGGAATCTAAGATGGGGGAGTGTGGGGGTGGGGGGGTATCACACATTAAAGCAGAGGGAGGGAGGGAGGCCGGAAGAGGGAACAGAGAAGGGACAGGGTGCTATGGGGTGCAGGACACACAGCAGGCAGGCTTCACAAGTCCTATGTCACTTTTGTCCTCTAGCTATCCCATGAGAGAGCTGTTGTCATCCTGACTGAGGGTGACAAAGCTGAGGCCTGGAGTGATTCCATGGCTTGCCGGAGACCACACAGCTCACTGACCACACTGGTGGTCTTCAGCCCTATCCCTTACTGTGTGATCCCGTTCGTGACAAAGCCTGACGCCAGGCTAAGGAGCCACCACACCTCCGGCATGGGCTCAGCTGCCCTGCTCTGCGCCCGGGAGCTCTGAGGGCCGGCAAAGGCACCTGCTGCACAGCCCCGCATGCTGAGGTTCCAGCTAGGCCCCACGCTCATCTCCACGCCCCTTTCCATTTCTCTGTTAACACTTGTTTGAAGAGGTGGCAAGCTAAGCCTCCTGTGACTCATCTTTGCTGGTCCTTGGGCCAGGGAGGGAAGGCTGGAACCAGCAGCAGAAGCAGACGGGTGAGGCCATTCCTGGGGAGCCCCGGCCAGGGGTCTCTGGGGAAGGAGAGCCAGGCCAGGTGCCCGAGGTCTGGGAGCTGGTCGCCCATGATGACTAGGGCCTGAACAGGCAGAGATGAGCCTGGCAGGTGTCGCGGCATGGGACAGAGGGAACATGGGGACTAGACAGTCCTGGGCCAAGCCTCGAGGGTCATGCTTCCCATGGAGGTGTCGCCCCAGGGCCAGCGTCCATTGCCTTCCCACATCAGGAGGGCCTCGAGGAGGAGAGCACTCAGGAGCGAGGTGGGCGGCAGGGCATCCAGGACAAAACCCCCCACACTGCACAGAGAGAGAGGTGGGGAGCAGGAGGGAGGAACAGGAGAGCCCCGCCCTGGACGTCAGAGACCACAACCACGGTAATGATGAAAGTCGGTGCCCCGGCGTGCTGGCTGTCAGTGGGCTCTCAGCCCCTGCGGGCCTCCTCTGCCACGGTGCATCCTTTTGTCCCTGAAAGCAGGCTCACTTCCGTGGAGGTCTCTGGGACTAATTGTGACCTTAGGCAGGAAAGCGTCCAGGTGATCCGGTCTAACGTGCTGGAACTCAGAACCATTCAACCATCTCTGCAGACCCCAGACCACAGTCCACAGGCTTCTGAGGCCAGCTCCCCACTCACTCTTCAGCATCAGCTCCCCCGCTCCCCTGGGAACTTCCAAGACACCCAGGCCTTGAACGTGTCTGGTCCCCCGGGGCCTGGTGCCAGCTGCTTCCCCGAGGACTCCTCCTGCAGAGGCTGCGTGGCCGGCTGCCTCTCGTCCTCCCTGCTCTGCTTGCAGCGAGGCCCTTCCTAACGCCTCCACCCTCCTCAGGCCTCCCTCCCCACAGCGCACACAGGCTGTCATACGTTGTAGCAAATATAATTGACTAAAAATGTTCGTGACTTAGCCAGTTGGTTAATCAGTTATTTAGCTCCTGGTTTATATCCACCCCCCACCCCTTGCTCACAAGGACCCAGAGGGCAGGGACCTTCTCTGTCTTACTCAGCGCTTGATCTCCTTTTTCAGTCCAAAGTGGCACAGTGTCTCTGTTGAATGAACGAATGAATGCATGAAAGAATGATTGCATCCACTGGGCAGACATTCCCTGAGCACCTACGGAACATGCCAGGCACAGGGCAGCACAGATGAACAGGACGGGTCCCCACCTCTAAGCTGCTCCCGGTGCCGGGGTCATCCCTGTTGCTGGCCTGTCCCCACCTGACATACAGCCTTCTCCCTTGCTTCCCAGTTGCCCCCCGCACTCCCGTCCCCACCGCTCCTCCTGCCTTAGTCCCTGGGGGGCCTCCTGAGCAAGATCCTCAGGCCTCCCTCTGCACCCTCCTCACACACCCAGCCTTCCACCGAGGCCCTGGGCCTGCTGCTCCTGCAAGCCCTGCTCTTCCTCGGCTGGAGGAGATCCTGTATGAAACCAATCCTGGGCAGAACGGCCGGAGAAGGGCAGACTCCCGGGGCGGCAGAGTGGGGAGAGCCTCCGCCCTCAGGAAGGCGAGCTAGAGCTGCAAGGCCCCCGGAGGGTGGACACCTGGGACGGGGAAGGTCATGGTGGGGGCTAGCTGCAGAGGGACGACCCCCACCCGGGCAGGGGATGAGCATGAGGACCTCCAGCCCTCACCCCGGGGGCAGCCAGGGGTCGGGGAGTGTCCTGGGGCCACCTCGCCTCTGGAGAAGGCCTTGCAGGCTGCAGGGGTCAGTGCTACTAGTCCCCAGATCGCCAAACCACACAGCTTTGAGGCCATCCCAGGAGGCAGCCCCAACACTGTGGCAGCTTTAGCTTAGTTCTTTCAGAGTACGAGGCCGCCCGACTCCAATCTCTATGGCTCACAGAGGTTGAAGGGGGCTGCACGTGGAGACGCGGATTTAATCAGTGAGGATGCTTCTGCTGCAAGGAGCAGAAAACCCAACCCAAAATGGCTTTGAAGAAAATGTCACATGACAAGAAATCTTGAGGAAGGACAGCACCAGGGTTGATTAGCGATTTGGTGACATCATCATGGACCCAGAGTCCTTCTATGTTTCAACTCTGTTCCTCCTCAGTATGTTAGCTTTGTTCCCCTCATGGTTTCAATATGGTTGCCAATGTTCCAGGCATCACACACAGACATAACAGTGTGGAGGGAGAGAGAAGTCAGCTCTCCTATGTGTCTCCTGTAGTCAGTGGAAACCCTTCCCCAGAAGCTCCTCCCCAGCTCATTTCCCCTCACATCCTATTGGTCAGAATTATGTCACATGCCTACTTCTTAGATCAATCACTGAGAAGCAGCATGGAATTACCATGTTTGGCGGTAATAGTTAGGATGTACCCTGGAAACTCAGGTGGAATGGGTGTGGACACCAGCAAATCCAAGTCTTACTAGTGAGGAAGAGGGTTGTAGGGGAAGAGACAGACCTCCAAGACAAAGGGCACAAGGTGGAGCCTTCAGAACCACGGCGTCACAGGGCCTGCAAGTGCCAAGCATGCTGGGTGTGAGGAAGGCAGGAAACCCAGCCCGTGCCTGGTTTGGCCCCCGGTTTACGCAGCACATGCCTGGGACCATGTCGGGCTGATGAACATGCTGAGTGGGGACCTCGCTGGGGCCAGCGCTGCGAACTGCCAGCCAAGGGAGCTTGTGAATCTGGGGTCAGACAGACGGGGCAGCTGCTATTCCGCGTGGACGCAGAGTCTGCTCCTCAGTGGGGCTCCATAAACGTTTGCCAAAGGAGCTCCCACAGGAGGGAATAAATACCAGCCGCTGGGGTTGGCCTTGGCTCTGAAGCCAGACCTCCTCCTCCCTCGAAGCCCCCAGCCCAAGCAGCTGGGGCCTCTGCCACGCTCCCAGGAAAGACCGGAGCTTCCCCAGCGGTCAGTGAGGGAAAAGCCCCACCCTCTGGGGCAGATCCACTTCCTGCCAAGGAATCTTCTAGGCATTTTACAGGCTGGCAGCTTCCCCGACACTCCTGAGGCTGGAGCAGAGGCCCCACCATGAGGTGTGGTTGCTTGGGAAGAGGCAGGAACGGCCCCCCGGGGTCCTGTCCCCCCACATCATTAGCTGTTGATGGAAAGTCAAATGAGCCTTGGGGGGGAGGCGGCCTGTGGAGGAATGTACTTGCCTTTAGAGCCCGTTTTCCTCATCTTGCCATTTGCTCTCTTCTCGAGGCTGAAATAGGGCTGGTTCTGTCCACTGCCTGGGGTTGCAGTGTCATTTGATTTTTAAGAGGAGCCCAGGAAGGTGACAGAACGGCCCCCTGACAGCCTTCAGAGGTTCCAGGGCCGGCTCAGGTGGAGTTAGGGAGGAAAGCTGGGCATCGAAGCTCTTTTTAATCCTGACGTTATTTCTCACCCAAGAGCTCATTTGATTCTCTTCACAACCCTCTAAGACAGTCGACCCAGGACTTTTATACCCATCTGACAGATGAGAAAACTGAGTGGCTTGCCCAGGGTCCCACTTTGGGTGGGTGGTAGAACTGAGGTCAGAATTCTCCAAGCCCCGGAGTGAGCGGGCCCTGCGCCGGGAGGGGGCTGGAGGTCGTAGCCCTGCTACTCAGCCCCCCAGACAAACGCCCCATTGTCATGAGACCCTTTCCCAGGGCACCAGGCTGCCCCTCAGTGTGTGGAAGCCTCACCAGCAAAGCTGGCTGATGCGTCTCGGTTGTGGAGCTGTGCTCTGGGTTTGGCTGCCAATGCCACGTCGAAAATGTAAGATGGGGGCTATTTCCCAGCAACATAGTTGTAGACGAGCAGCAGAGGTCAGGGCCCACTTGTGCCTGGCAGAGGTGCCCAAACTTCTCTTCTCAAAATTGAGGCAGGACTCGGCCCAGCTGGCTCCATCAACAGAAAGGACACGAAGTCTATCTCTCTGGGGCGCCCAGAGCCGCCAGACGTCCAGCCCGCCCAGGCTGCACTGGTATAGCTGAACCCAGCGGCGTGTGCTGCCCTTGCCCAGGTGAGGCAGACCCAGTTCCAGGCATCCTGGGTGCCCACCGCGGGGCGGCCCCAGTTCCAGCTGGGGCCTGGGCCACCAGCATGCGCCCGGCCTCCCTCCCTGCCATGGCACGGGGCCTCCTTCCCAGCCATGGCGCAGGCTGCCCATCTGGACCTGTGAGAAGGGGAAGCCCTGGCTCCCTCTTGCTCAGGAGCCCCTGCAGGCTGCCTGGTCTCAGGACAAATCCAGGCCCTGCAGGCTCAGAAGGCACTTCCTCCCCGGGGAGAAGCCGCTCTCTCTCTCCAGCTTCCAGGTTCACCACCGCCAGTGCACGTCCCCTTTATAACACGGCCCTGCTCAGACCCGGGACGCCCACGTACTCTCTCCCTCATGCCTCAGCGCTGCCGTTCCCTCTGCTTCCGTCATCTCACCCCGCTCCCCTCTGCCCTTTAACTCAGCTGAGCCCTCTCCTCCTGTAGGAAGCATCCCAGACCATCCTCCCCCAGCCTCCCCCGAGCCTGGGCCCCAGGGACCCTCTGTGTGCTCGCCTCTCTCCTCGTACCCATCATGCCCTGACATCTGTGTCTGTTCCCGTGTCCGCCCCCACTGACCGTGGGCTCTTGAGGATAGGAGCCTTGGGGTTCGTCTCCACATTGCCCGCTGTCTGGCATGGTACACATCTCCGTGTGCAGATTTGACTGATGGAATAGCCCTGACCCCAGAGAAACAGAGCCACCGGGAATCCTGGGGAGGCAATGAGGAGACCCACGCAGGAGGTGAGGAGCAGCCACAAGCTCTGGCATGGGTGGTTCAAACCCCAGTTCTGCCTCTGGCTCGCTGTGTGACCTTAGGCAAGCTACACAATGTCTCTGAGCCTCCATTTCTTTATCTGCTATATAAGGAAAAGGATGAGACTTTCTGGCCCCTGTCCTCATCTCTGGGTGGGGTTGTGATGATAACATGAAATAGTGAGGCCACATGGGGTCACAGGATTGTTAACATTCCCCAAAATTTGAACAGGATGTATCCAGAGACACAGAGCCGGTGGCTTTGCCAGTGGAGAAGGCAAACCAGGAGAAGGAGTTGAGCAACTCCAGACCTCCAGCTTCCTCTGAGTGGCAGGTGCAACCTCCCTCAGTGTCCCTGGGGGCCGAGAATACCTTCCCCCGACATGAGCCACCCCCAAACACCTGCTGCTCGTCTCTGGTATCTTCTTCCTCCCCCCTCGTCCTCCACTCACATGTCCCAAGAGAACCCTTGTGCCTCCTCCGAATTTTGGGCCCAACCTCTCCCTTCTCTCGGAAAGCTTCCCTGCTCCCTGTCCAGGGTTAGCTTGAGCTCTGCCTACTGATGCCCCGCGGGGTCCCTGCGGTGACCAGCTCCCACCCTCCCCCAGGTTAAAGTGTTGGGCAGCTATGAAAAGCAGCTCCAGTCACACCCACAGCTCAGGGAACGGCCCTCCACCCCAACACACACATGTACACGCACACATGCACCCCGTTTCAGAGACTCGTCTTCTCTCCCGAACACCATCCCTCTGTCTAGCGCCACCCGAGTCAGTCCCACCCCTGCTCTGCTCCCCGGGCCCTGTCCAGACCCCTGGGAAGCCAGGGCAAGTGGGGAGGCCTAGGGGCTTGCTTTCTGTCCTGCCACTCTCTTTCCCAGTAGGGACTCTTCTCCCATCAAAACTTACCCTCTTCTGTCCCTCTCCTGAGCGATCTCCCAGCTGAACAGAGAACCCATAACATTGTGTTAACGACTGCCCAGATCGGAAATATTTGCAATGCTACTCGAGATTGGGGGGAAATGCCTTAGCCCAAAGGAACAGAGGCACCAGGCATGGGGCTGGGTCAGGCTCTTTCTATCAATCCCCCCCTCACTCTGCCTCTGCCCAGGGCCAGCCCTGGCCTGGGGGTCAGGAGAAGGGACCAGAGCCTGGGCCCCCTGATGGCCCCAGCTCTCCCCCACCCCGCCCGGGATCCGTGCGTGCAAAGCCAGGCCTCTGGGATTGTGCTGCAAGATCCCCGGCTGGAAGAGAAAAGGTTGCCAGGGCTGGAGTCCAAGGGAACCCCACGAGCTTAGAATTTAGAACTTGAAGCTTTCAAAGGCTGAGTCTGCTTAGACTCCGAAAAACACAACTTCCGTTCCTTAAACATAAATGGCCAGCGATGGGTGGGGGTGGGGGGGAGCATAAAACATCTCATAAAAAGGCTCGGAGTCCTGCTGGACATCAAAGGCTCTCGAGGAGCTGGCTGCGGATGAGTTCAGGGTAAAGGAATCGTCCGCAGATGGATGAAATTCCCCATTCATGCTGCATCCGCCAGAGCTCAGGAGAAAACTCCACACAGCACGGCCCCAGTTCAACGAGCTGGAAAATGCTCTGAGTCACGGAGGGACCCCAAAGGCAATCAGCTGTGCCCCGCATCTCATATCTTCTTTCCTCTGTGGAAAGACCTGCGCTAGAGGAAACTGGCTGTGCTCATTCGGACGGGCTGGCCCCAAACCACCGCGGTCACCCGTTCCTTTCCCCTCCTAGGTCCCTGCAGCTGGCGCTCAGCCCCCGCGCAGCTGGGTGCCCTCCCCCATGTCTGCCCCTCCTCACCCTCCCCTACTGCCACCCTCAGGCTGTAGTCCTACTGCCCCCTCGGACCCCTGCAACAGCATCCAGGCCTCCCGGAGGGGAGAGGGCCGGCAGGAGGGTCTCCGTCCGCCGCCCAGCAGGGATCCAGCTTCGCCTTCCCCAGGCCTTCCTCCTCAGCTAGGTCTGTCCTGCTTGGGCTCCTGCTGCCCGCAGGGCACCCTCCCCGGGCCACAGAAGCTGAAGGCCTCCCTCCCCAGGCAAGGCCTCCTGCTATGGAAGGACCCCCAAAAGCCCCCTTCCAGGACCCACTGTGCTCATCCCAGCCCACCTCGCAGGTCACCTCCTTTATATTCTAAACATCTGTTCCTCTTCCAGATTCATCACAGCGTGCCAAGGCCTCTCCGAGATGCCTGCCCCCAGGAAGCCCTGGCCCCACCATCATCACCCCTCTCTGTGGCTGGGCCTGCATCTTGTGGAGTTCGGGCAAGTTCTGATTTGCCTAGAGGACCCAGCAGTGCCGGTCCTGCTGTCGATCACCCTGCCTCCTCTGAGGTTCTGAGGAGAGAAGCACAAAGCACAGTAACAGGGTGGCCATGGACACCTCACCCATGTCCCACTCCAGGAACAAAGGGCTCATTTCCCTGCCACTGGGGTTGCTGGGCCGTCAGCTGTCCCTGCCCTCCCCAGGTGGAGGGAGAGCCACCCCACCCGAGGGCACGCCCCTTCCTCAGGGGGACCACGTCAACCACTGAGGGATACAAGGGCTGGGGTCACATCTTCAGGGCGCCTCTCAGAGTTGGCGAGGCCTTTGTGGGGACAGCCTGGCTGCTGAACGCCTCCCTCTGGCCACTCTTGCGTCATCCCTTCCGTCCACAGGTGTGTGTCCCCAAAACCGCTCCTGATAAACTTTCCGTGGCAGATCTCCATCACAACTGGCTTCCTGGGGAACCCCCTGTGACATAAGCCAAACAGGAAACCAAGAAAGAGCCGCTGTGTTAAAAACTTGTCTCTTGTCCGGTGTCTCCATGCACAGTTCCAGGAGAGCTGGTTCCAGAACGTGTTTTAATCCTAAGGACAGGGAGCTTCCTACCACCCCCTAAACAGGCATCCAAATCTGTCTGGCCGGCCACGTGCAAGCCCACGCACTCAGTCAGCGTGAGAGAAGAAAACAGTCCAGGACAAGGCAGAGCCCTCTTCCTGGGCCACGAGAGACAGAAGACCACAGAAAGAAGGCAGCCCGTCCACCGCACACCTCTAAGTGGGCTGGATCCTGCCTGATGACACATGTGGCCCGTTGGTGGGTTTTCCATCTGACTGGGACAGTAGCCCCTGACTTGGAGCTGAACCCGAGCCACACAAGTTAAGTTCCAGCCTCGACTTCAGAGACTACTGTTAAGTGGATAGTCATTTTAGTCCTAGGAGTCTCGGTTTTCTCGTCTATAAAATGTCACCAATGGCCCCATCCTGCCTATCTCCTGGGGTTGGGGTGAGGATGCCCCAGAGAACGTGTTGGGAAAGCTTTGTAAGCCCTGAGGAGGTGCACAAAAGCGGAAGCCTACCGTTACGGTGATGTTGAACTGTTTCCCACAGCTCGTCTGGCCTCCCTTTCCAGATGTCACCTCCAGGGAGGGCTGGAGTCAGGCGCTGCTCACTTGGGTTTCCCTCCAGCCAGCAGAGCCAGCCGGGACACAGGTGGTGGCCAAAGCTGGCTGGATGAAGGAAGGAAGGACGGAAGGATCCAAGCACCCTTGCCTTTTTCCCCAGGCCCAGAGGCACACAGACAGCTATGAGGGCCACCGTGACGTGGAGTCCAGCCCAGCCGTGAGGAGACCTCACCTGCCGTCCCTCTCTGTAATCCTTCACGCCTTGCAGATTGGTTTCTGTGCTGTCTGTGGTTAGGCTGAGACTCAGGAAGGGAAAAGGAAAAGGGGACCACGGTCACTGAGCCCAGGCACTCTGAGGACTTCACCTCACCGATGGCTCCCAGCGCCCAGGGCCACCACTCCTCAATGTCCAGCCTGGACACTGCACCGGGACGCCCAGCTGAGACTGTGGGGGCTCAAGTCCAGCCTGCAGTCCACTCGCCAAGCCCCGCGCCCAGGAGGGCACTTTCTTCTCATTCATACGAAGGTACTTTATCGGTTGGCAGTGCCCAGACATCTAGCCCTTCTGAGGGATGGTGCCACTTTACAGAGGGAGAAACTGAGGCTCAGAGAGGTTAAGTAACTTGCTCAGGGTCACACCATAGGAAGGTGGTGGAGCCAGGACACAATTTCAGGTCTATCCAACTCCACCCCTTCCAGAGTCTTGGTGGCACAGACAGGCTTTCTTCAGACCACGCTGTGGCCTCACAAAGTGGTCTAGACAGAGGATTTCTCCACAGGCTGCTTCAGGCCTGACCCAGCCTTACGATTTGGGCATGCAGATCACCCCTTGCATGAGATGTCAGTTAGAGTTCTTTTGATCTCAAGCAGCGGTGACAAATACAGCAAAAGAAAAAAATTCGTTAGAAGGATCCTGAGAGGCCTGGTGGAATCTGAGCGAGCAGCTGGAAATCCCAACAGGCAGACCAGAAGGACAGAGTCCAGGACTGACTGGGACAGCTCTGAGGACCCCCCGAAAAGGCTTTCCATCCAGAACTCTGCCATTAAATTCATTTGTCTTCTAGTCCCTCAGTTAATTTCCCAGATTCCTGAGAGAGAGAGAACATGATTGGGCAACTTGAGTCAAAATTCTGCGCTTTCTTTATTTAATTGTTTCCTGGGGTCAGGTCCCGCCTGGCGTCATGACTGCCAGCAGCCTGCTGCTGTGGATGGCTGGGCATGCGCCAGATCAGTGGCAGTACACAGAGCAGAGGGATGTCTATACACCCTTAGACCCACCCGAAGGGTTGCTGCCCCAGGAACCGGGCTGCCAAGGACCCTACAGATTCTAAACACACACACACTCAGAGAGCACACGAGACCCAGGGCTCAGTGCTGGCAGATCACAGCCCGTGAGCCTCAACATCTGTCCTCAGGCGTGACGCTGCTCAGGCCAGGGAAACACGCCTCTGTGTCTCTTGCCCAGTGTCCTTGAAACGAAAGGAATGTGAATGTGTGCAGGCTCGGGGGTTACACCCCTGCTGATGTCCGACACAGACCCTGCTTCCAAGTGTGAAGAGGATTTGAGCAGAGGAAGCTCTTAACTGAGAGAAAACGCAAATTATTGAACTTGTTAAATCCTGTCAGTGTGAATGCAATATGTATTTTCCATAACATTTTTAGTAACAAAATATTGTTGAGCACCCATTTTCTTTCTTGTCTTCCTGTTTCAATTCATGATTCTGAAGGTACAAGATAATTAGCATATTTTTCACGATAATGGAACTGATACTTGGCATGAGTGGTTGAGAAATATTTGCAGTATGAAACAATTCATTTTACTCTTCAATTGGTGTACATGTGGGCCTACATTAGAAATAACACAATGAAGTCTAATACCACTTCTTTATATTGACAGCTAGATAAAGATAGAATGCCAGAATTGTGGGTAGTAGTTTTCATTTTATAGAAACATTCAATATGATTTACTTGAATTTTCAAAAAATTAAATTACATATTTCAGCTGTACTTGATTTTGATTTAAGATTCTAAGTGTCGTTAATTATCATTGTATTTCGTCCTTCAATTATAATAGATAATTTTGAATATTATCTAGTCAGTATTCAGAAAAATACTTTTCTGAAAACACATAAGTTCAAATGTTATTATTTTTATATTCACCATAGTTTAGGATTTTTGATGAAAATATATTCAAATTTTGTACACTTTAAATACAAATTACATTTTATTTTTAATCCTTTAGGTCGGGGCTGGCAAACTTTTTCTTAAAGGGCCTGATCAGTATTTTAGGCTCGTAAACAACATGGTCTGTGACAACTACCCAGCTTGCTGTGGCTGCAAAAAAAAGCCTCCATAAATAAGAAGTAAACAAATGTGAGTGGCTGTGTTCCAACACAATTGTATTTACAGAACAGTTCGTTCATGTTACTTAACATGTAAGAAAGTTTTTGGAATTAAGATTAACAAAAAGCGTTCTTTGATCAACCATTGAACAAAGATGGATTGTCGAATCTGGCTGTACGGTCCACTGAAGAGCAGCATTCAAACAAGTTCAATTCTGATGAAGTCACTGACACACTTGCAGAAGCCAAGGCTGGAAACCAGAAACTGTCATGTTCTTCATTACTGGGACAGAACAATATTTAGGTAAAATTCTTTTCCCTTTTTTGGAAAAAAAAAATGCAGCTCCCGGGTCTCTGCTCAGGTACGCTGTCATTCTGTGTGCCTGTCAGTCTCTCCAATTTGGGGGGCAGCGTTTGCCCTGTGACCTCACTTCTCTGAGAGATGTAAGAAAGCTGTTGGCTTTTCAGTTCGTTCAGCTTTTTACTCGTTAGGATGGAGTGGGGACTTCTAAGCTCCTTAAATGCCAGCCCAGAAACCATATGGCCAATCCTTTTCTCCTCTTTTTTACTGGATATTAATTTTCTTTTTTATTTAAAAAATGTTTACCAGCATGATTACAATAAAAGAAAATTTCCGCTGTCTGTGCTTTTTCTGAAGTTATTATTCATTGCATCTCATGATCGTTTTCTGAAAATAATCTTACTGCATAGAGAAAGGGGATTTGGAAAATGGCCCACTCTGGGTGGTGGCGTGCTGGAGCCAGCTTGCACTGGCTGCTGAGAACCAGTTGTGAAATCTTTTCTGACTGTGTTCAGCGATGTCCTGTTGGTAGCCTGCAATCAGCCACAGTGGTAGCATCTACACCACGGAAATATACAAACTGTGCAAACCAGGGCTCTCACCCCAAAAAGAGTTGGTTGCTAAATATTTACCAATACACCCCCGACTCTGGGTACCAAATACGCTAGGCATACCACTGATCTTCAGGACTGTGTGAGCCCATGACCCTTTGAGGTGGTGATGGAATGTTGCAGGCCGTGCTCAGTTTTATGGTTTGGTGGGGCAGAGAACACCCTGCTAACAGGGGAAAGCACAAGTTGCAGGACCATCTGACATCCTCTGGTCAGGTGTACTGGTTTTCTACCAGGCCCAGAATACTGCCAAGCGCTGCTTGTCAAAAGGAGACTATTTGCTTGCTGAAGAGATCTTAGCTTTGCTCCAAAATGTTAGTGTTTGTGCTGATTTTCCCATCAATGATCTACTAAAGAAACTTAGTACCCTTGGCCCTGTTGGGTTATAAGGCCCAAAGAGCAGGGCTGCCTCGGTTATAGTCTGTCCCAGCTGAAGAGCCTCCTCTTGCTCTGAGCCCTGCCCAGAACTGCGAGTCTTGTGGCTCACTCAGTAAATGAATCAGAAGAGCACAACCAAATGTGATGTTTGGTTCTTTCCACGTTCCTTCCAAAGTCCAAAGCAGTTCACAAAGCATCACACCTCCTTCTTTGTAGCAGGGGACACAGTGAGTCGATTTCTCCTTCACTTTGGAGGGAATATCCCAATATGTCCCAGACACCAGCTTCTCAAAATGTCAGCGAGGTGGCCAAGTCCCTGTATTTTGGGGGATTTATTGTCTGTCCTGTAGCGCATAGATGTCTTACAAAAACGTTTAAGTACCTGTTACCTTCTACTCTCCATGACCTGTGAGCTTGTTGTCAGCCATGTAGGAGACTGGGATTATAGCATGTAGGGTGATGGACCAGTGGGGGTGAATTGTGCCACAGAGCCAGAAGACTGATGTCGCCCGGAGAACACATCATGAAGATGACTGCTATCCTTTTCAGGTGAGATCTAACTATTGAATTCCTGATGCCTTTATGCTCATAGGGATTTAAAAAAAGCAAAGATTTACCAGCTGTGATACCTTGGGCTGGGTAAATTTATCAATTCATCTAAGATAACAGCTAAAATTGGAGTCAGCACTTGAATAAGCTTACAAAGATCTGTAGTTATTCTCCAAGATTGATCTGTCTTCTGCACCAACTAAGCAGGCAAGCTCTCTAAGAGCATAACAGGGATCACCATTGCTGCAGTTTTGCAAATGTTCGATGTTGGCACTAATATCTGACATTCCCCTAGGATGTGGAACTTTACGGGCTAATCACTTTGATTGGGAGGTGGAATTCCAGAGGCTTCCATTTGGCCCTTCCCTACATTAGCCATTATTCCACAAACCAAGGAGTCGGTGTGGAGATTCTGTCAATTTCCAAGCATGTCCAATCAAACACTCCACTCAAAATCTTGGCAAAGAAATATGGGATGTGGTCTGGCTCCCATTGCCTTCACTGAGGTGGTTTTGGGTCAGAAATCCAATTATCCCCTTAGCCTCAAAATCCCCCAGCTGGGAGACCACAGTGGCGTTTTGAGTTTCCAGGAGTCAGTTTCAGCTCAGAGCCAACGTTCAATGGTCCTTTCTCCAATGCAGAATTACCCAGCAGATGTCCCAGGTCACTTTGTGACAGGCCAGGAGGAAGAGTCATATTACTACGAAGTCCTGCTTTAAGGCTAATGGATTCATTCCTCGGGTTCTGGGTCTGTGAATTGAATCACATCTAGGGATGTGGTCTAGGGACGTGGTTAAGAGGCTGCAGCTCTCATGATGACTCAAGCCAGGTCCAAGAGGATCTTAGTAGACTGAACTATTTCAGTCCTAAGGCCTCTAAAGTCAAAGAGCCGTAACCAAGATCCCTGTGGGTCAGGTTGTCATCACTCCAGCCCAACTTTCTCTAATGGTCACCACACCTAGTGCCTCTGGTGGTCAAGTGCCGTTGCCTGGCCTCTGCCCCTCCACATCCTCCATCTTGAAACCACACCATCGCTGACCTGCATCTCTGGCTTTCAGAGAGCAGCCATCTCAGCACTTGCCAAAGATGCTAGCACTCCCCTCCCAGAGGTGTTCTGGTGAAAGTGGTGCCCTCTTGGGGAATAAAATTAGGGAAGATTCATGCTTAATAAATTCTCTTCGAAACTAGTTTTACAAGGAATTTCTGGGGTTTCAGTGTGGGCCACCACTGAGTCCAGATTTCCATCAACCAGCCAAAGGAAGATGAGGATTGCATCTAGCTGCCCAGGCTGTGCATTGGTTCCAGCATCTCCGGAACGGTCCCCTGTCTTGGTAAACCCCACCTGCTCTAAAGTCAATCAGTTTGAAAGATGCTTAGAAATGGAATCGATAAAACCTGCTGATAGATGGGATGTGGCGCATGAGGAAGAGGAGGTTTCAGGGATGACTCTCAGGAAGCGTCAGGAGCAACCGGTGGAGGGCGCTGTCGTTGAATGACAGGTAAACCGAAGCGGGTGCGGGGTTGAGGGAAGTGCTCCTGTTCTGCCCACTTGGCAGAAGTGGAAACTAATGAGGAAGGGATTTAAGTGACTTGCCCAGGATCACACAGCTAACAAGTGACAGCGTGGGACCTGAGTCCCCGTCACCTGATCTCAGAGCCCAAGCTCTGCCACCTCGCCTCCCTTCCTGCCCTCCTGTTTCTCCGTCCAGCCTCTTACCCAGGTCTGCCCTGCCCAGGTGCTGTCTCCAGGGTGCATTCTGAGAACTCCATGCTAGCACTTTGCACGTCTCTTAAAATTTAATTCTCTCAAGATCCCTGTGAGGTAGATTCTCTTATCCCTGACATTACAGATGGGGGAACCCCAGCTCAGACAAGCTAATTAACTGCTTAACTCTACCCAAGGACTAATGGTACTTCTTATACTTGATCTTACCAGGCTATTAGGAAGAGCAAAAGAGAAAGGGTTTGTGAAAGTTTTTAGAAAAGTTAGCTTCTCCTGGTATAATACACAACTACCCCTGGTACTTTCTGCAGCAGCTTGCTGCTTGGCGGCTCAGCAAACCTTGGTGACTACTATGTCGGAGGGGACTTTTCCTGTTGCTCAGGCATTGGTGAGGATCCACACGTGAACGGGAGAAGGTGCTTATACCCCACAAGTTAAAGAGAGCGGCGCACAACTGCGGCCAAACTCCCAGTGCCAGTGTTAACGGAGGGGTCGAGCCCTGGGCCCGCCAGGCGCCACCCTCTGCTCACCCCAGTCAGACGGGAGAGGGCCGGGCCAGGAGGAGGGGCGAAGAATCGAGGGTTGTGGATTTGGTGGGAGGAAACGGGTTGCGCCTTGTGATGGTTGATCTCACATGTCTCCTTGACAGGTCCAGGGATGCCCTGATAGCTGTTAAAATATTGCTTCTGGGTGTGCCTATGAGGCTGTTTCCAGAAGAGATTAGCATTTGAACTGGTAGACTGACTAAAGATCACCCCCACCAAAGTGGGTGGCATCATCTATCCAGTGAGGGCCTGAACAGCACAAGAAGGCGAGGAAGGGAGGACTTGCTCTTTCTGCTCGAGCTGGGACACCCGTCTTCTCCTGCCCTCCGACATCAGAGCTCCTGGCTCTCTGCTCATCGGCCTCTGGACTTACAGCAGCAGCCCACACCCCCGGCCGGGTTCTCAGGCCTTCAGCTGCAGACGGGCAGTTACACCATCGCTCCCCTGGGTCTCAGCCTTCCAGCTTGGCCTGAACGACACCACTGGCTTTCCAGGTTCTTCACCTTGTAGACGGCAGATCATGGGACTTCTTGGCTTCTGTAATTATGTGAGCCAATTCCTAGAATAAGGAGGGATCCGAGGTAAAGAGAAACACTCAGGAAAACACTGTGCATCCGGGAGACCACCATGTCAGCTTGCAGCCAGCCAGAGACCCGAGCAGAGACGCCTCTGGTCACCACTGTGAAGCCAGGTGACTTCACCCCTCTGTCCTTCTCTCCTGGCCCCCACCTCAGGGGAGCCATGTCCAGAAGTTGGGTGGGGTGAGGCAGGAGGGCCAGACCCTCCCACCACACTTCAGGTCCTCCCAGCTAAGAGGTCAAATCTGAGTGGGGGCATGTAGTAAGATATACTGAGTTTGGGATGGAAGGTTTAAACCAAGGAGGGACCTTTTAGTAACAAAATGTTGTTTGATCTGCTTGCCATGTTGTTAAGGATTCAACAAAACTTGCTTGCAAACAGGGATGGGTTTAATAGTTAAATCTCTCTAAATTAACCCTCCTCTGTGAACCCCTCCTTAGATAATCTGGAGCACAGCCTGCCCAGGTGGACACCGCTTCCCATGGCCCTTTGCAGAAGGGAGCGAGCGCCAGCTCCCAGCTCCCCTGGGTTAGCGTGGACTGTACCCTGGGCCCTGCAGCCGGTGCAGAGAGGAAAGGAGGAGATGCTGACTCACAGCTCGGTGACAGCACTCCCACGCCTGGGGACGGAGACCAGATGGCAAAGCCCTGTCCCAAGACCACCCAGCGCTCACAGCCCGAACGTGCCTCTCCATCAGAGGCCAGCGAATTTGCCATGTGGGGCAGCTGTTTTCAGCCTGGGGCTTGATTAATTGAGTCAGGGCTGTTAGTCCATCAGAAATGGGTTTGAAAAACAAAACGCCTCCCGCAGGAAGCACAGGACTAGGTCAGATGTTGATGAGTGGGGAGGATTCCAGATACTCCTTTTGGCATTAGCCCAGGCCGCATGGCTGAACGTCCCTGGACATCAGGCCCCAGCAGTCAGCTCCAGCAGTGTGACCACAGCCACCTGTAGTCACTGCCTGAGGATGGAAACAAAGCCTCATGCGTTGAAGCACAGTGACGTGGGTCTGCCGGGAAAGCCAGCCGTGGTCCTCAGAAGCTTCCATCATTTCCCGTCTTTAAGCTTTGCGTGGGGTCGGGTGCGGGACTGTGCACAAGCAGGACCTGCAGGGCCGCATGCTTCTCCCTGGCTCCACCCAGCCCTCCAGTCCCTGCAGGGCCCACACAGGGAAGGGCTCAAGGCCAGGCTCAGAGAGAATGGCGAAGGAGAGACAGGAGGTCAGAGAGAGCCTGGAGCCTTCTCAGAAAGCTTCGTGCAGGGGGCAGTAGAGTCCCAAAGAATCAGAAGGGTCAGGGCAAGTGGAGGAGCAGGCAGGGCAATGCGAGTAGGGCAGGAGCTCCGTGGGCGCAGGGGAGAGTCACTGCCCAAGGTCTCCTGTGTGTGTCCCCTGCTGCTGCTGAGAACAGACCACAGGGTCAGTAGGACTGTACCCTCAGGAGTTTTCTGTCCAAGAAAATACAGGGGAGAGAGCGGCCTGGACTACGGGGATGGTCCCAGCAAAGCCCTGGTGTGGGGCAGAGGCGGCCGCGTGTCTGGGCTGTCCTCTCTGAGGTCCCGCCCACTTCTCATCGTCCCCCTCCACTCCAGTCGTGACTGAATTCTTCCCGCTCCACTGCCTCATCCCTTGGTGCCTTGGCCAGTGGGCCTAGAATGCTCTTCCCCCACGTCCCCTGCCTGGCAAACTCCTAGTTTCCTCAGCCTCTGTGCAGCATCACCTTCTCTGAGCCCCTCACCAGACTGTCTGGAGGGCCCCTCCTCCGCTTTCTCCAGGACCCTGACCTGACTGTAATACTGTAGTAGATATTAACACATGTTATCTTCACCACTCTATATGGAAACACTAGTATCTTCATCCTACAGATGAGGTCACTGCGGTGCAGAGAAGTTAAGCAGGTTGCCCAAGGTCACACAGCTACTTCCTGTATGTCAAAACACTCTTGTAATTGTTTACAAGTCTGACTCCCTTCCCATCTAGGAGGGTCTCCAGGCTGGCCTTCCCCATCTGGCTTCATGATGCCTTTCTGGGCCAGAGTCCAAGGGATGTTTGTCCACCAAAGCGTGCACACTGGCCCATGAAACAAGCAGCCATCCCGGAACCCCCACAGGTCAGCCGCCACACCAGTCACAGGACGTCGCCTCTGCTTCCCGGGCTGCTACCCTCCCTTCCTAGAGAGACAGGGAGGTGACAGCAGGGTACAGACTCCGGCAGCAAGAAAACAAACAGCACCCAGCTCCCCACCTCCCACGTTTCTCGGAACTGGCTGCCCTTCCGGCTCTCAGGCATGAAGGAGTTCTTCGAAGAGGGACCAGGGAGAGGCAAGAAAGATGCAGACAACACAGAGCGACAGTGGAAACATTGACCCGTCCTCATAAGCCACGTACTTCATAAATCATGCATCTTTGCCCAGATGTCAGCCACCTTCACCCAGCTGTCACCATCCATCCTCGGTGCCCTCCTGGGTGCCAATCCCACACCTCGGGTCAAGGGAGACCCTCAGCCCACGTGGCTTTCATCCTCAGAACAGGCCAGCTCCCCCTCTCCTCCTTAGGTCCCCAGGTCTGTTTCTCGCAATGGCACCTGCCCAGCCGGTGACTTCACAGGATCCTTGCCCGTGGGCACGTACCACAGAGCCAAGCTGATTTGACTGTATTCCTCTGTGGGCCGGATGTCCCCCTGCTCTTGTCTTCCTCTATATTCCTTACAGATGCATCAACAGCTAGTGGGTGAAAATGCTCCACCGGCCCCTCCAGCCTCTCTGCAAACATGTGCAAGCACACAGAGCCACTCACAACTACAAACACACATACGCACCAGAGACGCACCCACAGGCTGCGGAGTTCTGATTTCTCCCAGTGCTTCTGGTGGCTCTGTTCTTTGCATAGAGCTCTGCAAGGCCAGATTGGGATGAGGACCGTTTGGAGAACAGTACTCCATGAGTCACGGATGGCTTTCCTGGAAGCCACTGCCTCCATAGACTCTGGAAATAACAAGGGGCTCTCAGTCACCAGCATCAGCAAGGCCACTGCAGCCACAATCAGTCAGAATTAGGTTAAGCCAACAACAGTGGGTTAAACCAGTGTTTCTCAAACTTGAACAGGCATACAAATCACTGAGGATCTAGTTAAACCGTAGATATTGATCCAGTAGGTCGGGGTGGCACACAAGATCGTACATCTCTAACAAGCTCCCAGGAGATGCCAGTGCTGCTGGTCCTTGGGACGCACTTCGAAGAGCAGGAGCTTAAACAAGATCGTTTATTTCTCCCTCATGTTCTTGAAGTCCAGAAGGAGTCAGTCCAGGGCTGGGATGGCACTCCACGGTCTCAGAGACCCACTTTCCTTCTATCTCGTTGCTCTACCATGTGTGATTTCCATTTTCAAGGTGATTCTCATGATGCAAGATGGCTGGTGGAGCTCCAGCCATTGCACTGCACTTTCTCAGAAAGCAAGAACTGATAGAAGAAGTGCTTGCCCCTTGCCTGTAGGAATACATCGGAATTTGCACACTTCCATGCATATGCCTCTAGCCACAGTGAAGCCACATGGCCTCACCTTTGTCCATCTGCAAAGGAGCTGGGAAGTAGTCTTTTTTTGGGGCTATCATGTGCCCAACTGAAAACTGGAAGTTCAATTGCTGAGGAAGTAGATAAAGCACATTGGGAGGCAGTCAGTAATCTCCAACACACAGCAGGCTGAGATGGAAATGTGAGCATTTCTGAACCTTTGCCGGCAGTGCCAGTTTTTTGTCTTCCGGGACCAACCATGAGAGTGAGCCTGGGCCCCCACTGCTGCCCGCTGTCTCTCAGTCCACTTTAAGGCGAGTCTGGTAATATGACCAGCCGCACATGCTGAGCTCGGAGGCTGCGTGAGTCGTGGCGAAGCCTGAGGCCCTGCGGGCAGACAGCCCAGGTTCACATTGGTTCTACTGGTTATTGGCTATATGACCTCGGACAAGTGACTTAAACTCTTTGTGCCTCTGTGTCCCATCTGTGAATGGGGACAACGCTGGTGTCTCTCTCCACGTGTTGGTGTGGGCACGAAAGGAGCAGAGGCCGCCGATGAGCACCCAACAGACACCAGCCCTGGTGAGGAAACGAGGCCGCCCCAGTGCTCTTCACCCGCCCGCCGTGCACCACACCCTGTGTGCTCTGTGTGCGAGGAAGCGCCAGGAGGAGGCGGAGACCCAAGGCCGTCCTGGAGGAGCTGACAATTTATAGCTGTGTCTGACTCTGAATGAATGACCTTGGGGCTACACAGTGGAAGACCAGCCATTTATTTGGAGAGACTCTCAGTTTGCTAAGAAAATTTCAGGATGATTTTCTTCCGGACTTTCTTCAAATGAATTTTTTGCAGAAGAAATGAACCAAAACTCTACTGTGATAGCTTCGTATCGCCTTGGCGAGGTGGAACTCCATTCTCCCGAATTCCTTTTCTGGCCTGTTTCTGATTAGGACTATACAAGGCAGGTTCTCAGGAGCGAGTGGGCAGGAGGAAGGGAGGCAGCGGGCATTCTGTAGCACGCGCTTGGTCAACACACAGAGCGCTCCTCTGCCGACCCATGTGAAGCAGCACAGGCACAGAAGTCGGTGTTAGATGAAGAGCCCGGGGCCCGGCGGGATTCCCTGTCACCAAGGTCGGAGGCAACGGGAGCAGACACGGGTTTCCATCCATCCTTACAGAGTTCCAGCACCTGCTTTTGGAGTCCCAGCCTGCTCACCAGCCTCCCTTTTCGGACTGCTACCCTGGGGACTTCAAGCTCCAACATCAGACGTGGAGGCATCCAGCCAGCCCTCCAACTGGCCAATCCCCTGTAATAACGAACTGTTTATTTCTCTAGTTTTCTATCTAAAATCTTGCCCTCTCCCACTGGTTCTGCTTCAGGGGCTCAGTGGAGACCCCTGACTCGTATGTGTACTGTCAGAAAGGCAGGGGAACTGGCCTGCCATCCAATCCCCTATTCACAGCTGGGAGAACGGCGGTCCAGAGAGGAATGCTGCTTTACTCAAGGTCACGCTGACAGCCAGTGACCAAGAAGCCACCAGAACCCGCACCCCCAGTTCCTGCGCCAGCGCTCCTTGTGCGGCCGTCTCCATCAATGCTCACACATTCCCACCACAGAGGCTTTCTGAGACCCTCCTGCTGTCCGCTGCCAGGCCAGGTGTGGGGATTTCGGGCCACATCACATGAGGGTCCTGCACTCGATCTGCCCACAGTCTAGTGAGGAGACAGGTAGGTCTGTAGATAGCGCTGACATGCGGTCGCAAGTGCCCAGGTCAGGGGACAGCGAGCATGGAAGCCTGTGGGCCCCAGAAGCCAGCCCCTCATGAAACATCAGAGGGAGGGGATGGGTGGGGCAGCCACGAGATACCCAACGCCGATCTGCTCTGAGGAAACTCTCGAAGAGCTCTTCTTGCACACGGCCCTGGAATGAATCTGTGGACCGAGAACGTCCTGCAGTGCCAGCCCTGAACAGTCTGGAGGGGGGGGGGGAGGGGGAGGATGCTCCCCTCCGTGCCCACTGGCCTCCCTGCTGCCCTCTGCTCAGCGATGGCCGGAGGGGCAGGCAGGGCCGGGGCTTGGCGAGTGTCTGGATCGCCAGTGACCAGCACAATGACGACACATAGTCAGCCTCTAGAAGGGCTCGTTGACCAAAGTGTGTTGCCGATGCCTCACAGAGCAGTGTCCAGGGCTGTGCGAACCCCTCCCAGGGGCAAGGCCTCAGGCAGAGTGGAGAGGGCGGGGCCCCTTCAGAGCCGCTCCCGGCTCCTCCCTTCTCATCAGTTCATTGCAGAGGAGACAGATCCTCATCACCAGAGGGGACACGCGGAAGCCATACAGGACACCACCCCTGAAGTGTTACAAACACCCTGCCTGGCCTTCCTAAGTCCTGCAGCCCTGGCCTGGGGACTCCCAGAAACACAAAGACCAGGGAGCGGCTGTGCTCACCAGCCCAGGGCTCACGCCGACGTGCTCTGGAGAACAAACTGCGCTGGTTTGGTGACCGAGGTGGGGAAGGAACCTGGCAGGGCGGGTGGCAGCGGGGAGGAACAGGACTGAAGCCACTTGTCCCTGTTTGCTCATGGATGAGCCAGAAACCCTCTGAACTTACTGGAAGGCTCCTGGGACCTTGTTTTCCTGAAACGGTACAAAAACAGGTTGGACCTCTCCAATGTTTACTTGAGGACGTAATTACTTAAGTACGAGCTGGGTTGCCTGGCAGGCTGGCAGAGGTAAAGGTGGGGCAGAGGCATCTGCTGCTCACCTGGGCCTGAGAAGTCCTAGGAGGTGCGCGGCCCAACCCAGGACAGAGCAACCCGGAAGAGACTGAGTTGCGGCTGGAAGAGTCCTGGCGGCGGAGTAGGACAGAGTTGGTAGGAATGCTGTGTGGCTCTGAGCAACTTACTTAACCTCTCTGAACTGCTGTCTTCATCTGCTAAGTGGAAATAGCAATACTTCCCTTGCTAGGTGGTTGGAGGATTGGCAGTGGTTGCCTGGCAGCCAGCATTCAGGCAGAGGCTGTTGTTAGTAACAAAGTCCTCATCTGGTGTTCTGGAGGCCCAGCCACCACCCTCAGTCTCCTTCACAAATCGATTCTATCCCAGCATGTACTCTCACTGCCGTGCGGCGGTTCCCCCCAGCCTCGCTGCTCCCAGACCTGAACAGCACTGCTTCAAGGCATCAGGCGATGTGGGTTGGCTGACACGAAATGGCCACTGAGGCTGTGGAAACACTCGTAGGTGCTGGGAAAGGGTTCTCCCGGTTCAGCTCTGCCTTGTCATGACTCAGCTTCCCTCTGCTCTTGTCTTCCTAAGCTCCCAAGGAGCCGCGTTTGTGCCCTGTGCCCTGAGGGCGTCTGGCTGCCTCTTTCATCGGTCTCTCATGACCGTCAAGGCTTTGCCGCTTGGCCCCAGTGCTGTGGCTTGGAAAGAAATACAGACCTTGGTGCACTGAAATTCCTGGTGAGGCTCAGGGCCACGCAGATGGCCCTGAGCATGTTCAAATGTGTTTTTAGGTTAACATCAAAATGACAGCACCCCATTTTTAAATTTTCAAGAAGATGCTGCTCCCAGTCTGAGAAAGTCTGGACGGGGGTCACCAGGACCTGGCGCAGTCCCCCCAGCCTCTTCCTCACGTGTGACGCCTCTTGTTGCTGACCCTCCGGGCTCACAGGAGGAGCGGTGGGTGTGGACCCAGAGCCCTCAGCGGTGGCTGGAGGTGGACCGCACACAGCGGCTAGAAGCTTTCCTCCTCCCTGTCTCCAAGCCCTTCACAATGACATTGCAGCTCCCTCCTCAAGGGGCGGGGCGCCTGTTCCCTGCCCTTGATCCAGGTGCGCCTGAGGCTTGCTCTGACCAGAGAACGCAGTGGACGTGAGGGTGCCGGGTCTGAGCCAGGCCCCTGAGGCTGGTGGGCTTTCCCTCTCTCATTCGCCCCTCAATTCCTCCCTTTAAACCCAGAGTCCTTGGTTTTGGGAAGGTGGCTCAGGTCCAGAGCTCCTCCCACGAGGGGAAAGCACCCTGGCACCGTGTCGAGTGGAGAGAAGGTACAGAGCGGGGAGAGACACAGGAAGTCTGCAGGCCTCCTGTCCCCAGGGGGGAAAGGATGCAGAGGCTGACCGTGCCTGCCTCCTCGTTGAAGAAACTCCAGCAAGCTGGGAGACTGAAATTACCTGCTGGCCTCAGCGAAGCCCCAGGACAAGGACAGCGTGCCTTGTCCCCTGCATGATGGCCGGGCAGGGAAGGCTCCTCTGGTAGCAGCTGCTGTCAAACTGTGTCATTCTGCAGAAGGGACACTCCAAGCTCATAGATGCTATGCCACGTCCTCAAGCCAAGAGGAAGCAAAGGGCGGGCTGGGGCCAGCTCCCGACCAGACGTTCTCAGCCTCTATCAGGACATGTGCGGCCCTGCCTCCCACTGCTCCCTACAAAATCCAGATCCGCTCACATCTGAGATTCTCTCCTAAGGGTGGAGCTCCGTGAGAGCTGCAGTCAAGTCTGCTTCACTTCTCCATGTTCCTGGTGTCCAGCACTCCGTCTGGCCAGAGGAGGAGCCGGGCGGGGCTCTGAGGGAGCTTTCCCGACTCCCTCCCACCGAGTGCAGGCTCAAAGTCTTCTGTCGCAGCATGTGTACCTCTCTCAGGCAGTACTTTAAGCATGTGTATAAGTGAGTATTCATATACATATGTGAATATTCCTATGTATGTGTGTGTGTGTGCGCACGCCCATCTTTGTCTACTGGATTGTGAGTTCCTTCATGACATGGGCTGTGAGATAGATGCTAGAGAGATAGATAGATAGATAGATAGATAGATAGATAGACAGATAGACAGACAGTGGGTAGGTAGATGGATAGGTGAGTGGGAGGATAGACGGATGTATAGGTAGACAGACCCAACCCTCCATCCCCTCTGACTGGGAGGGTGATTTATTCGTAACGGTCTCAGCTACTGTGGGAGGCAGGCAGGCAGGCAGAATCCAGGACAATCCTTGTCCCGAGGAGAACAGAGGAGCTGGGGGAAGACACTACGCAGCGAAGGCTCAGGGCTTGAAACTAGAGGGCCCAATGTGTTCTTTGCCATTCAGTTTCTCTGAGCTTACGTTGTCCTCTCTGTAAAAAGCAAATGATAACCCTGGTCTGCCTCTCGGGGATAAATGGAGCATCAGCATAAAAGAATATGCTTCAGAGGAACACAGAGTGGACAGGCCCCGGGCCTTGAATCAGGCAGAGACGCTCAGGTACCACTGGATGCGGAGGAAACTGCTTGACCCCCCCTAAGCCTCAGCTGCAAACTTGGGAGAGGAAGTTGCCCCTTGTCGGGGGTCTGTGACTGTGAAACAAGGCTCCGTATGTGGAAGCAGGCGCTCAGCAGCGATGGCCACCAATGCTGCTGCTGTCAGTAACCTACTTCAGAAGGCCTGGCCCCGACCGCTCGCAGTTTGCAAGGTCAGAGAGATGCTGTGGAAACACCAGAGCGTGCAGGGCGCAGAGAAGGCGTATGGTGACAAAGGCTCCCACAGGAGAATGCGGGGCTCAGGGAGGACCGGAGTCAAGGAGAGCCCCTTAGAGGAGGTGGAGAGGCCGTGGGAGGAGAACCCTCCTCCCCAGACTCCCGATAAAGGAGAGGTGTGGGAGGAGAGGTGTTGGCAAGGCGAGAAGAAGAGAGATGTTTTAAAAACAAAAAAAATGACAGTTCTTGGGGAATTGCCAATATTTACTAACCTGTGGGCATCTTCCCCCAGGAAGGGGCTGGGGGCCGGGCTGCTGGAGACAGCTGCTCACACAAACAGCGGAGGGACCTGGCTTCAGCTGTGCGTGTAGACCTGGACTGGGAACCGGATCCACATGATGGTGGGAAAAAACAGTCTGGGGGCTCCGCTGCCCTGGGCAGCTCAAAGCTGGCACAGAGAGCCGGGAGGCCCGGGGTCCCGGGTTCTCCCGTCTAGTTGGGCCTCTGGTTCCTGCCGGCCTGAGATAATTGGCTTCTCTCTGCCCACCTGTCCAGGTTGGGAGCGCCCAGCTCCACCTCCTGTCCTTGTGTTGGGAGCGACTGTCCTGTCTGCTCGGCCCTCTCAGAGAAACTGGCCACCCTCAGTCCCTCTACCAAAGCCTCCAGGGCTTGAGGAGAGGCTGGTCCTCCTCACCCACATTCCCTGGCCCGTGGGCCAGAGTTGAAGGGACCAGGGAGGGCCTGACCCAGGCAGCTGGTCCAAAGGTGGCCGGTACCCAACAGTGGCCAATTAGATGCTCTTTTCCATGGATCTGAACTTGGAAAGAATTTTCAAGGTCTCAGAGGACATGAAAGGAGTGGCTGCCTGTGCAGCAAAGGGCTGAGTGCGGGGGCAGGGGGGCTTGCAGAGGCTTTCTATGGTAGAAAAGAGAGTGGAAGACGAAGAGGTGCTGAAGGAGGCAGGAAGGAAGGCGAGGAGGAGAAAGAGAGAGACCAACCACCCTAAAATCCCCCCAGAGGGTCCCAGTATCAGTCCCCACAAATGCTTCCACTAAATCCTATGCTTCTTTTATTTATGGGCTTTATTTTTTTTCATTTTTTTGGTGAGGAAGATTGTCCCTGAGTTAACATCTGTTGCCAATCTTCCTCTTTTTTTTTTCCTCCCCAAAGCCCCAGTGCATAATTGTATATCCTAGTTGTAAGTCATTCTAGTTTTTCTGTGTGGGATGCCACCACAGCATGGCTTGATGAGTGGCATGTAGGTCCATGGCCAGGATCCGAACTGGCAAACCCTGGGCTGTCAAAGCAAAGCGTGTAACCTTAACCACTTGGCCATGGGGCCGGCCCCTGGACTTTATTTTTTTAGCCTTTTGTATTTTGAAATATATAGAGAAATACGCATAAAAAAATAACCATAGAGCTTAACAAACTATCAGTGAGCTAAAGTATAGGCCAGTTCGAGAATCGGGATTACAGCTCTTCTAAAGCTCTTTCTCTCTCTACCTCCTTCCCCCCAAAGTTGGCCAGAATCAGGACTCATGGCTTTTCTTCATAATCTTATACAGCCAGCTAAGCATGTGACCTTAAAGACTATGGTTTAATTTTGCCAGCTTTTAAACTTGACGTAAATGGAACATACCTACGTGTTCTTTTGAGTTCAGCTTCTCCCATTTAATGTAACAGTTTTTGAGATTGAATCACATGTTGCCTGTAGTTTAGATCACCGGTTCTCAGTGCTGTAGATTACTGCATGGTACACCACACTGCTATGGTCGCATCCATTCTGCTATGGGCAGACACAAATAACTCTCCCCGGCCTGCCACCTGTGTCCTTTAGGTGTCCTGAGAAGACCTCTGATTTTTACCACCAATAAGCAACTTGAACATGGGGAAACAGCACTCGACTTGAAAATGGGGAAATCCAGAGAAATCTGAGTCCTTATTAGGGACTGGATCCTGGACCTCTCAGAGAACAGAGGTTCAGATTCATTTCACTTTCTGGGCCAAGAAATCAACACAGATTTTTTTGAGCATACAGCGTCTGAAAGGAAAGGAGGGCAGGCCCCGATGCGCAGGAGGCCACGGAATACGGTGCCTCCGGCTCTGGGAGCGGAGAGGACTGCCAGGAGGAAGCAGTCTTTGGGATGGTCTGAGAAGGAGAATTCGTTCAGAGTAAACTGGAAATTATTTGATTCAGTCTTTTGTACAGAAACCCTCCCAACGTCTGAGTCTCCTGGCTTCCTTGTCTCCCTAAGCCAGGTGGGCATGGGGACCTCCTCCATCCCCGTCCAAAGTAGCACCTGGCTCACACCTGTGTGGACGTTGAAACACACTGTCTGAACCTGGAGAGCAATGGGGACCAGTAGGAGGGGATTGCACAGGACAGGAGCTTGTCACAGAGCAGCCTCAGGATGGAAGGAGATGTACGAAACAAACAAGTGACCCAACTTCCCATAACAGCAGGAGTTCTTGTGCATGGGCACCTGGGCATCGGGCTTCCAGTGACGGGAACCAGAGCGTGGTCCAGGTAGGTCACGGCCCCTGAGGCTGGGCTCTGCTGATGCTGTGTGTGAATGCGTGGGATGCGGTCTGTACATCCACAGGACAGGGACTTGGACAACCCATGTTACAAGGGGTGGCATTCCAGCAGGGCCAGAGGGATCAATTCAAGACATGATCTGGATGTGGGCCCCACCCCTGACACTGGCTTGTTGAGCAATGGTTCGCCTCTCTGGGCCTCGGCTCCTCTATCTGTAAAGTGGGAGCTAGACTAGATCTGTAGTCATTCATCCTCCAACGTTGTATGCTTCTGCACATGCTCCGGGGAGGAGAGGCCCTCATAAATGAGAGTGTACACTGGAAGAAGACTGTTACGATCAGGGCCAGCATTATAAACGAGAGCCCTTCTGGAGACCCACTGGCTGGCAAGGGTTTGGTTGGAGACAGCCCGCGTCTCCGTGGCCTGATCGTAGTCAAGCCCGCAGGTGGCTTTATTGCTTTAAGGAGACACACACCCAGATGTGTTGGACACCTTACTGCACAACTTACTCTTTCATCTCATCACCAAGAACCTCTTTCCAGGGGAACACGGATAGCTCAAACTCATAACCCATGGAACAGATATAATAGTTCATCCAACTAGCCCCTGTTAGTGCACATGCAGGTCATTTACAGGTTTTTTTTGCAAACAGTGATGCGACAGACACCCGCGTACACACATTCTCCCTTACCGCAGTTTTTAATACACAGGTCAGATCATGTCACTGGCCTCCTCCAAGATAAACACGCACTCCTTACCCTGGGTTTCCAGCATGACCTGGCCCCGCTGCCCTCTCTGAGCTCACCTTGGAGCACCCTCCCGTGCCCATTAGCTCCAGTTACGCTGGCCTGGTTGCAGGGCCTTGAACTCATCAAAGCCAATCAGCCTTGAGACCGCACAGCTGGTCCCGCCCCTGGAACGCTCTTCCTGGATCTGCAAGGACTCCTTCCCCACCCACCGTTCAGAGCTCAGGCTGCGGGTCACCTCCTCTGAGGGGCCCTCCTGCTCAGCCAGTTTAAGTGGGCACCCTCACTCTCTAACATCATCTCATGTCAAGTCTCTGCACAGCCTGTTGGGGGTTGAATTGTGTCCTCTAAAAAGATATGTTGATTTCTTAACTCCCACTACCTGGGGATGTGACCTTATTTGGAAGTAGTCTTTGCGGAGGTAGTCAAGTTAAGATGAAGTCATACTGGACTAGGATGAACCTTAATCCAGTTGCCGACATCCGTATAAGAGGAGGGACATCTGGACAGAGAGACACAGAGAGGAGAAGGCCAGGTGAGACAAATTGGAGTGACACGTCTACAAGCCAAGAGACGCCAAGGAATGCTGGCAGCCACCAGAAGCGAGGAGAGAAGCAACAAACAGATTCTCCCTCAGCCTCCAGAAGGAACTGGCCCTGCCCAAACCTTGAGTTTGGACTTCTGGCTGCCAGAATTGGGGGGGAATATATCACTGTCATTTTAAGCCCCCCAGTTTGTGGTAATTTATTATAACAGCCCTAGGAAACTAACACACAGCCTTCATCCCCACCAGCACACTTCGAGTCTCTTTCTTTCTTTCTTTATTTGTGGTCTGCTTCTCCCACAAGAACGTCAGCACCATGAGAGCGGGGGCCTTGTCTGTCCTGTTCATGGCCACGTCCTCAGTGCCTGACACACTGACGGTTTTTGAATAAAGTGACAGTTTGTTAATTTTTGAAGGATACAGATTCCTGTAAGTGGATTGCAGAGTCAAAATGTAAGTGCGTCTCAATTCTGGTAGACCGTCAGATTCCCTTCCCCAAAATGTAGCTGTTGCCCTCCTCCGGGCAGGACATAAGAGTGCCCGTTCTCACATCCTGTTCAGCCCTGGACAGTGTCACCCTGTTTAATATTTGCCATCTGGAGGGTGAACACGGGATCTCATTGCAATTCTAGCTTTCGTTTTCCTGACTACTGGGGAAGGTGACCATCTTTTCATAGAGTCATGTGCCATTTGCACATTTCCTGTGAGTTACTTGTTCCTAACATTTTCCCATTTTTCTATTGGCATGTGTGGCAGGCAGAATAACGACCCACCTAAACAGTCCACGTCCTGATCCCCGGAACCTGTGAGTATGTCACTTTACACGGCAAAGTGGAACTAAGGTTGCAGATGGAACTGAGTTTGCTGGTCAGCTGACCTTGAGATGGGGAGATCATCCCGGGTTATCCAGGTGAAGCAAAGGTCATCACGAGGGTCCTAGTAAGTGGAAAAGGGGAGAAGAAAAGAGAGACCCAGAGATGGCAGCGTGAGAAGGACTCAGCCTGGCATTGCTGCCTTTGAGGAAGGAGGAAGAGGCCAAGGGCCAAGGAATACAGGCAGCCTCTAGAAGCTGGAAAAGGCAAGGACACGGCTTTCCCCTGGAGCATTTAGAAGGAGCCAGCCCAGTCAACACTTTGATGTTGGCCCAATGATACTCATTTTGGACTTCTGACCTTCAGAACTGTAAGACGATAAGCTTATGTTCTTTGAAGCCACTAAGTTTGTGATAATTTGTTAGAGCAGCAATGAGAAATTAGAACACTGTGTTTGAATTTTTTTAATCAATCTGTAGAAGCCTGTTGTATGTTAGGGATATAAGCCCTTTATTTTCTTATATCCATGCTACCCTCACCTTCTGGTACTGGAATTATTGATTTATAAGCTACCTGCTTCCTCCTTGAGCCCCCAAGGAGAGGGTCCACGTTTCATCTTGGCATTTCTAGCAAAGGAACATCTGGCAGGTGCACCATAAATGCGGAATGAATGAAGGAACAGAATAGCTTTGGGAATATCTTTACATTCTGTCGTCCCTGCCCCCTCCCCATCCCTGCACCACACAAGCACCAAGCCTTCAGATAACGGGAAACCGGATGTTGTCCCATTTCTTGGCCTTGTCCCCCAGGCTTACCTCAGATATGAGGCTGACCGTGAATTCCCCAGATGACTGTGTCCCCATGCCTCACTTCCCGAGTGGGGCCTGGATAGGTAGCAGGACTGGGAAGGGACGTCTACACTCGGCAAAATGCAGGGGCTGCAGAGGTGACGTGGCTGTGGGCGGCAGACACAGAATGAGGTGGCTTCCCAAATCCCCCAATACTCCAGCATGTCACAGGCTGCAGCAGGACATTCTCCCATGCAGACAAGAATAGGGTCACTGCGACTCTACTGGTTGCAGAACTGGCCTGTTCTGAAGTCTGGGACCAGAGCAAAGATGAAGGCAGCACAATGGAAGTCTGCCCGGAAAGATGACACCAAGCAGGACCAGATGCTCTGCTCCATTGCAGCTTTGCGGGGCGGTGAAGGAAACCCTGTGCTGAATTAGTAAATTCTGGATTGACAGAGATGAAATGTCTACTATTTAGAATAACTGGGGCTTAAAGAGAGAGGTAAGTTGAACTGTTAAAAAAAAAAAACAGTCACCTCTCTGACATGCCTGAGATTTTTACTCACTTCACACAATTCGAAAGGAATTAAAAGGGATTAATTTGAAAGGAGGAAGGAACTCGGGGAAATTAACTCTTCCCTGGGAACTGTCAGGCAGGGCAGCCTCTCTGCAGAGGCGGTATGGGGGCGGGGGAGCAGCCATTTCGGTGTGCTTGCATCAGGCAGGACAGGGCCTGAAGACCCACCCACCCCAAACCTCCCCTTTGCAGGAATCTGCAGCCCCAGGATTGGCTCAGGGAGTCAGCCCCAGGCTACGGACGGACGGGGTGGGAGCAGGAGGCTGCAGGCTGGCTCTGCAGTAAGTGGCCGCTTCAACCTCACAGTGATGCTGAGGATGAACGACAATGTGCTGAGAAGGGGCTTTGGAAACTGAAAGCCCCAGATCCACAAAAGGGGTCCGAGTCTGCCTGTATGCTGGCGGCTTCGGTTAGACCGAGTGTACTCAGAGCTCAAAGTGGATACAAAAGTGGGACGTCACTGAGTCAGTGACGTGGACTTGAACAGACCACTCCTGTGAGTATTTGGGCCCTCCTCAGAACCTAGACTCACAGACTATGTAACAACCTGCTCTTCTAGTGTCCCTGTCTTTCACTTATTTAAAGCTGTGGATTAGAAGTGACGGGCAGGCACCTTGTTACCACTGACTGACTGATACTGAAGAAGGAGAAGAAATTCTGCTAACAAGCACTTGAGCTCAGTTCAAAAACCCTATTGGGCGCACCTGCTATGTGCCCAAAGCAGCTGCCACCCTGCTATCTCCCTTCCTCATCCTGGGGAGTCCCTCCATCTCTCTCCTGGGCTAGCTCTTTTGTTTCTAGGTTTACTCCTTTGTTTTGGTGGAGCCTGTCCTCAAGTAGCCTTCTGAGAAAGGGTGTTTAAGAAGGAAAGGTTTTGAGACTTTGAATGTCTTAAAATACATTTAGTATATCCTCACACTTGACTGATGCTTTTAGCTGCCTACAGAATTCTTGGTGGTGTGGTGGGCAGCCTCTGAGATGGCCCCGGTGATCCCTACGTTTTGGTGTTCAGGCCCTTGTGTAATACCCTCCCACACTGCTGGCCCGTGTGACTAACTGTGGTTCAGCAGAGCTGGTTTGAAGTCAGGGATGTGGCAGAAGTGATGGAAAATCACTTCCGAGATTAGATTCTAACAGCGATCTGAAGTAACAGGATATGGCAGAAGCGATGGAAATACCACTTGCACAATTAGATTATAACAGAGTATCTTGGGCCTTCCAGATCTGTTGGATCACTCACTCTGGGGGAAGCCGTGTCATGAGCAGCCCCATGGAGAGGTCTTTGCGGCAAGGAACTGCTGGCTGGTGCCGACAACCACATGAGTCAGCTCGGAAGTCAATTCTCCAGCTCCCGCTGAGCCTTGAGATGACCATGACTCTGTCCCACAGCTGGACACAACCTGAGAGATGCCGAGCCAGAACGCCCAGCTAAGCTGCTCCTGAATTCCTAACCCTCAGAAACTGTGAGATAACATTGTGTTGTTTGAAACCATTAAGTTTTGGAGTAATTTGTTATGCAGCAAAAGTAAGAAATATCGGAAATCCTTTTCCTTCACAGTTTTGAAAGCTTTGCTCTATGGCTAAAGCTCTAGCTCTCCAGCGTTTCTGTTGAGAAATCCAAAACAATTCTGAGCCCGATCCTTTGAACATGACCCATTTCCCCTGGAAGTTGTGGCACGTTCTCTTCAGCCCATCTGTTCTGAGACTGGACAGTCATTCGTCATGTTGCGTCTCCATGTTCCATTGTGCTGGGCCCCTGGTGGGCTGCTTCAGTGCAGAAATTCATTTCTTTCACTTCTGGGACTTTTCTTGAATTATTTCATTGACAATTTACTCCTCTTCATTTTCTCTATTCTCCATTCCTAGAATTCTTTTTGTTCATATTTTGGATCCGCTGGACCAGTCCTTATTTTCTTACTCACTGCCCTCTTTTCCTCTATTTTCCATTTCTGTGTTTTTTGTCTTGCTTTCTGGGTCATTTCTTTATCCTCCAATCTTTTAGTAAAGCTTTTTATTTTCGTTTTTATTCTGTGTTCTCTTCTTTTGTTGTTTTTACGGAGTGTTCCCTTTTTATAGCATCTTGTTCTTATGTCAAGGATGCAGTATCTTCTATTATCACTCTAGAAATATCAATACTAGAGTTTTAGGGGAACTTTTTGGTTTGTTTCTTCAAAAGTCTTCTTCCTCTGCATAGTCACTGTCTTTTCAAGTTGTTTTCTCTTGTTTATTTTCTTTGATCTCTCTCCTTCATGTGGATGTCTGGCAACCTTGGTTCCTCTGTTGATATTTAAGAGTGGAGCACTAAAGAATTGACTGGAAGCTCTTAGGCTTTAGGGGGTTGAATTTGTTCCCCTGAGCCTCACCTTGGGTGATGTGGATGGACCACTGTGGATGGACTGTTGGCCCTTGTTCTGGCTGTCCATCACTGTGTCCAAAGCTTTGTGGCTTCAAACTACAGCACTGGAATTGCTCACCAGTGTGCCATCAGGACAGTGCTCAGTGGGGACAGCTCGTTTCTGCCCCATTCAGCAACAACTGACATAGCTTGAAGGCTGGGGGATGAAGGCTTGCTCACTTGTCTGGCATCTGGGCTGGGGAGACCCAAACAGGTGGAGCTCACACAGCTGGGCCTCCTTGGGCTTTTCTCCATCTCTGTGTGCTCTCTCCAGCATGGTGGCTCCAGGGTAGGTACATTCCCTACATGTTGGCTCAGGGCTCCCAAAACACTTGCCCAAGAGAAACAACGAGCCAGGGCAGAAGACGTATCACTTTTTATGACCCAGCATTGGAGGTCATATCATTTCTTTCCCTAAAGCAGTCACAAAGGCCCACCCAGGCTTAAGGGAGGGAGAATAGACCCCACCTCCTGATAGGAGAAGTGTCAAAATTCTGGAAGAGCATATGAGACCGGAGATATTGTTATAGCCATTTTTGATACAAAGTATCATAATACTTAAGTACACTGTGTGCTAGAAAATTCGTTGTATTAGTTCCCTATTGCTGCCATAACAAATAATCACAAGTTTAGTTCTTTTTTTTTTTTAAACTCTGACTTTATTTTTATTTATTCTTTTTTTTAAGATTTTTATTTTTTCCTTTTTCTCCCCAAAGCCCCCTGGTACATAGTTGTATATTCTTCGTTGTGGGTCCTTCTAGTTGTGGCATGTGGGACGCTGCCTCAACGTGGTTTGATGAGCAGTGCCATGTCCGCGCCCAGGATTCGAACCAACAAAACACTGGGCCACCTGCAGCGGAGCGCGTGAACTTAACCACTTAGCCACGGGGCCAACCCCTCTTTTTTTATTTTTTAAAGATTTTATTTTTTCCTTTTTCTCCCCAAAGCCCCCCGGTACATAGTTGTATATTCTTCGTTGTGGGTCCTTCTAGTTGTGGCATGTGGGACGCTGCCTCAGCGTGGTTTGATGAGCAGTGCCATGTCTGTGCCCAGGATTCAAACCAACGAAACACTGGGCCGCCTGCAGCGGGGTGCACGAACTTAACCACTCAGCCATGGGGCCAGCCCCTAGTTCTTTAAAAACCACAAATTTATTGTTGTACAGTTCTGGACTTCAGAACTCCAAAATGGATCAGAAGTCCAGTGGGCCAAATCAAGGGCTTGGCGGAGCCACACTCCCTCTCGAGGCTGCAGGGGAGAATCCATTTCCTTGTCTTTTCCTGCTTCTAGAAGCCGCCTACCTTCCTTGGCTTGTGGCCCCTTCCTCCATCTTCACAGCACATCACTCCAACCTTTCCTTCCATTGTCACCTGCAAAGTCCATTTTGCCCTGTAAGGTCCCATACTCACAGATTCTGTGGACTAGGATGTGGACATCTTTGGGGGGACATTATTCTGTATACCATAATCATGCACGTGGAGCCACTCATTGCCTAGTGATTTTGCAGTTAATCAATTAGTGATTCGTGCGTATCTTTCACACCTGGCAGAGTGCTCCAGTGGACACAAGCACCCTTCATCCTTATTCCTGGAGTGCCTTATACCCTCCAGCTGGAAGCTTCCTTTGCAAGGCACAACCCAACCCTGGGTTTGCAGAAGCTCCTGACTGGCATCAGCTCCAAACACCTTCCTCCTCATACATCAGACGGCTCGCTGATCCCAGAATTCTGAGCAAATACAGTTCCACGTTCTCTTGCGAGCCTTCCCCAATGCAGAGAAGCTATCTGACACCATGGAAAGAGCTCAGTTCATACGTCTGGTGAATACTTGGGCAACACTCTGACTCTCTCTAGACTTCATTCCCCTTGGCTTTAACCTGGGAGGTGACACAGATGAGAGGAGACACGTGATCAGAGCCAAGTCCCACCTGTGTTTAAACTCAACTCGGTAGATAAGCTCCTGATGGACAGGTCAGAGAGGTGACAGTACAAGGGAGGCAGACGGAGTGCAGCAGGACAGGAGAGAGCCTTTCAGGAGCACGCTGCCTAGTATCCACCCGCCGGGCTTCAGGCGGGCTGGGCCGCTCCCACGGTGCAGCCCCACCTGGACTCTGAAGTCCTGACCTCCCATGCTCACCTCGCCACCTCCCACTCTTCCAGCCCTCCGCCACCTACTAAGTCTGCTCCTCCAGCTTGTCAAGGACGCTCATTTCATCTTTCTTTTCTATAATGAGAAATTTCAAAACTACAGAACAGTGTAGAGAGCAAAATAGCACACATCCATTTACCACCTGCTCGGTAGTGATAATTTTAACGAAGTTTGCTTCCAATTTTTTTTTAAAGGCATGAAAGCCTACAGGTATAATTGAAGTCCCATGTGTTTGCCTTTTCAGTTCCTTTTCCCTTCCTAAGCTTAATTAACTCTTTCCCTGCTAGAGGAAAGCACCATCTCGACTTTGCTGTGTCCACGGTTTTATTCTTCCCACACATGTGTTCACCCATAAATAATAGATAACACCATTCTACGTGTTTCAAAGATTACAGACATGATCCAAAGCTACGTACAAACTCAATGCAATCCCTATTAAAATTCTAAGAGCATTCTCCACAGAAATGGAAAAGCTGATCCTCAGATGCATATGGCATTGCAAGGGACCTCCGATAGTCAAAACAATCCTGAAAAAGAAGAATTAGGTTGAGGACCCCACACTTTCTGATTTCAAAACTTACTACAAAACTACAGTAATTAAAACATACTGGCCTAAGGATGATCATATAGACCAATGGAATATAATAGAGAGCCCAGAAATAAACCCTCCCATGTATGGTCAGTTGATTTTTGATAAGGGTGCCAAGATCGTTCAGTGGAGAAAGGACAGTCTTTCTAACAAATGATGCTGGGAAAACTGGATATCCCCATGCCGAAGAAGTTGGACCTCTTACCTAACACTATACACAAAAAGTAACTCAATATGGATCAAAGACACAAACTTAAGAGCTAAAACTTTAAAATTCTTCTAAGAAAACATAGGGGAAAATCTTCTTGACATTGAATTTTGCAACAATGTCATGGATTTGACACCAAAAGTGCAGGTAACGAAAGGAAAAATAAACTCAACTCCATTGAAATTTAGTCGAAGTTTTTAAATTTGCTGGCATAAAGTTTTTTGATAATAATCTCTTTTTATCTTCTAACATCTGCAGGATCTTTTTTGTTGCTCATATTGGTGACTTATTTTGTTTTTCTTTTATCTGGGAGTTTATCAATTTCATCATTTTTTTAATAACCAAACTTTTTGCTTTGTTGATCTTCTCTGTTGTATATCTGCTTTGTATTTCATTGATTTGGATTCTTATTTTTATTATTTCCTTCTTTCTTTTTTCCTTGGGTTTAAGTTGCTGTTCAAATTTAGATAACTGTCTTTAAACTATTTTCTCGTGTAACGTATGCATTTAAAGGTATAAATTTCTTTCTAATCACTGCTTTGCCTATTTGCCTCAGGCGTTTGTATGCAGTATTTTGATTTTCATTCTGTTCAAAATATTTTCTATTCTCCTGTGTGGTTTCTTCCTTGAGCCACGGGTTATTTACAAGTGTTCTGTTTCACATCCAAACGTTTGGGGTTTCTAAGAATCTTTCTCTTGTTCATTTCTAGTTTAATTCCACTTTGGTCAGAGATCACACCCGGCATGATTTCACCTTTGGAAGTTTGTTAAGACTTGCTTTATGGCCCAGCACATGTTCTATTTTGGTAACTATGCCCTCGAAAAGGAAGTGTGTTCGCCCCTTGCGGGGTGCAGCCCTCTGTAACTGTTTATTAAGTCAAGTTGATTCATTCTGCTGTTCATATTTTCTATATACTTTTACATCTTTCATCTCCTTTTTCTATCAGTTGCTGAGAGATTTGTTAAAAATCTCCAGCTATGACTACAGACTTGCCTATTTGTCTCTTTTATTCTGGAAATACTCTATTTCGTGTATTGTGTAGCTCTGTTATTAGGTGCATACACATTTACGATTGTTACATCTTCCGTTGAATTAACCCTTTCATCATTATGAAACGTCGCTCTTTACTTCCCTTACTACCACTTCTGGCTCTAAGGTCTATTTTGTTTGATATCAATAGAGCCACACCTTTTATTTGGTGAGTATTTGCATGATATAACTTTTATCATCTTTTTATTTTTTACCTTTCTATGTCCTATATTTAAAGCGTATTTTCTAAATACCTAATAGCTTTAGAACCAAACTGTTCAGGGCGGGTAGAGAAAGAAAGGGAATGGAAATAGAAGCATGAATTGCCCTTATTTTTGAAGAAAATTTATGCTGGCTACACAACTTTTCTTTCTGCAAAGATGCCATCCCATCGTCTTCTGGTTTCATAGTTACAGTTGACAAATCAGCCACAACTCATCGTTGCTACTTTGAATGTCACGTGTTTTTTCTTTCCGGCTGCTTGTCTTATTTTCAGTTTGACGATGATGTGCCTATGTGTGATTTTCTTTGTATTTCTTTTCCTTGGGATTGACTGAGCTTTGCGAATCCGTGAGTTGATGTCTTTATCTGATTTTGAAAATTCTTGTCCTTTAGCTCTTCAGATTTCACTTGCCATATTCTCTTTCCCTCCTCTGTTTCTGGGAATCCAGTGATATGTATGTTAGACCTCTGACTGTGTTCCATTATCTGTCTTATACTCTGATCTGTTATTTTAATTGTTTTCTCTCTCTGTGCTTCAGTTTGAGTATTTTCTATATACCTGTCTTTCAGCTCACTAATCCTATCATCTCCTGTGTTTAGGTTGCCATTAAATCCACTCAATGAATTCTTAATTTCAGATACCAAATTTTTTCAGTTCTTGAATGTCTATTTGAATATTTATAAATTCCAATTCTCTGTAGAAATTCTCCATCTTTTCATTCATTTTGTCCATCTTTTTCTACATATTCTTTTTGTATTCTATTATACTAGTTATTTTTAAATCCTTGTCTGATAACTCCAATAGCTAAGTTATCTGTGTTGTGATGGTAGGTTGAACACCTCCAGCCAAAATTTGGTTCAAACGTCAAGATTGATGACATCACACACCAAGAGAAGATGAAAAGATTTATTATTTACATATGAAGATTTCTGGGGAGAGCCTGGAAACTTCCCAAGGAGGTCTAAAAATGGGTTAAGAGAGCAGAGAAAGGAGACTGGCTTTGGGGTCATTAGAGGGCAGTGTTAAAATTAATAAAGGAAATCTCAAATAAAATTGGAGTCAGGAAGGCCTGTAGAGGGAGCTCTCATGTCCTACCACTCAATTACCCCAAACAGGAAGATGTCAATTACAGACCCCAACAGGAAGAAGCATCAGTTACCAACCTCAAGAGGAAGAGATGTGCCTTACAATCCCAAACAGGAAGTGCAACTACTTTACTACTCCAGTAAGGGGAAGACTTCCTTCTTGCCCAGCAATAAGCACAACCAATGGAAAACACTGCAGCCCAGTCAATGAGAATCTGTTGTCACTTGAACTATCTCTCTATTGCCAGATGAAATGCTACCTGATTCATGAATTATTTAATAAAGTCAATTCAATCTTCAAATTTGCTCAGTTGAATTTTGTTTTTTAACAGTGGGGCTGGGGGTAAGAGTTCCCATGTGTAGACCAGGGCTTGCAAGATTTGACCTTCCTGCTAATGGTAACGAAGGGAGTACCTGGGCTTATTTATGAGCTGGACAGATCTAAGACAGAAGGGAAGAGGGAGCGGTGGGGCTTGAAAGCTGTCAGCAGTCAAATATCAAAAATAGAGTCAGATTCTTTATTACAATCTGTACTACGAATTGAATGCTTGTGTCCCCCCAAAATTTATACGCTGAAGCCCTAACCTCTAATGTCCTGATATTTGGAAGTGGGGCATTTGGGAGGTAATTATGTTTGGGTGAGGTTGTGAGGGTGGTGCCCTCTTGATGGGATCAGCACCCTCATAAGAAGAGGAAGAGACACCAGAGCTCTTTCTCTCTCTGACGTGACAACACAGTGAGAAGGTGGCAAGCCAGGAAGAAGGCTCTCACCAGGAACAGAACCTTGATCTTGGACTTCCCAACCTCTGGAACTGTGAGAAATACATGTCTGTTGTGTAAACCCCCCAGTCTATGGTGTTTTGTTATGGCAGCCTGAGCTGACTGACACACTCCAAGTCTACTTCCATCGTATTATTTTCTCAGGCATATTGGTCACGTTTTCCTATCCATTTACATTCTTGTAATTTTTTTATTTTTACTGAATTTCAGATATTATATATAAGAAAACAAAAGAATTTAAAGCCATTCTTCTTCTTCCCGAGAAATGGTTCCCTCATTCTCTGTTAGGCAGGCAAGGTGAGGGGCTGATCGCTTCAATCCATTCAACCCAGACAGAAACTGAGCTTGGCTGGAGCTGGATTCCAGTGTTAATCAGCCCACCTCTGGTTTCAGCTGTCCCAAGGATGAGGCGTGTCATGTGTTTCTTGCAGCTTCTCTTTCTTGCAGCTTCCTTCTCAGGCATGGTCCTCCTGAGGTTTGGACCGCAAGACTGACAGAGCTTTGTCTCCTTGGACTTGAAAGTTCTGCTAGTCTGAGATGTTGAGCTTAGCTCTTTCCCCTCCTTTCACATGCAGGCAAAATATCTGGCAAACTTGAGAAGAACATTTATCATATATTTCTTGAAGGCCTTTTCCTCTAGTTGTATTTTGTCTCCCAAGGACTTGACAGCCCACCCCACTCCAGCATCCTATACTACCTAGGACTCAGTGCTCCATGGGGAAAGTTTGGAGCTCCGCTATTCTCTGGTCATTCGGGCTAGTCCACACCGCTGTCAAATGCCCGGCTGGCTTCTCCTTCCCCTAGCGATCTCTCTGCCCAACACTCAGTCTGGACACTGACTCAGCAAATGATCTCATGGCAGAAAAGGACTAGTAATTTCAAGTCACTTAAGAAGAGTTTTTCCATCTCTGGAATCTTAGTTTCATCTTGCCCTCTTACCTTCCACAGATCTTCAATGTCTTTAAAATATGATTTATGCAATTTATCCATTTTTTTTTCCTAGTTGGTGCAGCATGAGAAAAGGTTTACTGCTTCCTACTACATTTTACCCAAAAGTAGAACCTCTCTGGCTGTTTCATTTTTACTGCTACTGATCATGGAACCACCTTCATGTACGAGATGGAGAAATGTAAGAATGTGGTCAACAATACTATTCAGTAGATGTTTTAGCTAGCTGAATAGCTCCAGTGGAATTTCCAAATATTTTTCTTTCTCAATCATGCTAAGAATTAATGCCTTCCTCCCATACAGGGAGACTTGAATTTTAAGACTCTCAGGGCTCAGGCAATGTTTAACTCAACAAAATAATTGTCAACTGTGGTGTTTCAGCTATCTGCTATGAGTTGAAGGAAAAAAGAAGATATGTTTGAGCATGAGGTCTTATTTTCATCCTTCAAATCTTTCCCGCTTGGCAATTACTGCCTCCATCTATTCCTCAGGCTGGCTCAGGATCTGAAGCAACAGTAGCATAATTGAAAGCGTGAGTTTGGAGTGAGGTAGAGCCTTGCTCTTAATCCTCTGTGTTACCTTAAGGAAATTACTTAACCTCTCTTAAATTCTGGTTTCCTCCTCTATAAAATAAGACAAACAACGCCTATCTCCTAGGGCTGCTGTGAGAATTATGTGAGATATAAAGTCTGCCAAACACAAAACAATCTATACATTGTCCTCATTGGTCTTTGCTAGTCTTCAGTTTACTCTTCTGCAAAATCAAGACGGTGCCAACCTTACAGAGTTGTTTTGATTCTGTAGTTAAGCGAGACCACAGCGGTGAAGGGATTTGCAAATGTAAAATGCTGTGCAAAAAGCTCTGGGGCTCGTGTCAGAGGTGACTCTTTTGGCGGTTGAGTCACCAAGTGACTGATCTCATAGTAAAGTCGAAAGCCCGTTCTGGTTCACTTTTGTTTCTATGGCCTCTACGCTATCAGCGCCATCTTCAGTTCCATCCGTCTTCAAAGAGCAGCCGACGCCCATCGCCGGTGGGAAGGCTCCTAGGAGCTGACCAAGCCGCACACGCGTGCTGGTCCTCACGCCCCCTCAGGGCGCAAGCGGCTACTGTCATCCATCTAATCCCCGCCAAATGCCCACCCAGCCCCGTTAGGTTGCCACAGCGGCGCAGCACTGGGAATCACACACAACATCCATCAAATCCCACCTCTGCAACCCACTAGCTGTGTGGTTTTGAGCAAGTCCCTTAAACTTTCTGCCATCACCTTCCTCATCTATAGAGGGGGAGACAATAATAACTACTTTGCCAGATCGTTGTCAGGACTGAACGAAATAACAATGGGAAGCCTGGTGTGCACGGCAGATATCCGTAAATGGCAACTGTCCCTCTGACTGGGTTCCCTGACAGCCCTGTGCCCACGTGCCTAGCTCGGTGCTGGGACCGCGGCAGCATCTTCACGTTCCTGGCAGCCCATTCTCTCCCTGGGCCCCGCCGCATACCCTAAAGATGGCGCCTCCCCTGCTGCCCCTCCTCCCAGGGAACGGAAGGCACGCTCTAAGGGGCGGGGGCGGGGCCCGTTCGAGCCAATCAGAGCGCGGAAAGGCTGCCAGGGAGCCAATGGGCGTGGCGCAGGGCCGAGAGGGCGTGGCGCCCGCCATTTATGAACGCCTGGCGCGTCTGGCCCAGCAGCGCTTCCAGGACCGCTCTTGGGTACAGCGTCAGGCGGGCCGCGGCTTTCCACCCGCTCCCCAGCCTGGGAGAGCGTGAATCAATTAGGCTGTTCTTAGTAGGGCCTGAAAAAGAGCCCTGTCTGCCTAATAAGAAGACAAAGTTTTACCAGTACCTATTTCTCAAACCCAAGCAGCGCGGTATGAGGGGGTGGCCCGGTTCCGCGGTGGCGGGGCCTGCGCTGCAGGGCGCTGGGGTCCGAAGGGGCCTCACGGGCAGAAGCAGGCGCTTTCGGCTCTGCTAGGCCTCGGCCAGGAGACCAGATCTGTGGGGTTGGGCCAGCCCCGGGGTGCTGGCGGCAGTAGGCTTCAGCCCTCCCGGTTCTGCCTCCCAGCCCTCCCTTGGCAGCGCCTCGGAGCCCACCCAGGGAGGGGCGGGGCTCAGGGACCCCCGCGGACCCCAGAACCCCTGCCTTACCCTGCCCTGGGCCGGTTGCTTCAGGGCCCTCCAACCACCTGTGTCCTCTTCACCAGCACCCCGCTTCTGGCCTCCTTTCTGCCACCCCCCACCCCCAGCCTCTCCCCAAAAGGCCGTGACTGCTGCTTCTCTTCCTTCAGGCCTGGCTTTCCTGACTATCCATCTGCAGGAGCGTTCTCCTTCCCCGTCAGTCGCAATTACATTATTCTGCAGTTCCTTTAGGGTGCTTATCCCAATATGGAATCATTGATTCATCTGTTCATTGTCTACTCCCCAACTAGAGGGTCAGCTCCACCAGGGCAGGGACATGCTGCCTTGTTCACTGGTGTCTCCCAAGGCACACTGAACACTCAACAAACAGATGTTGAATGAATGAATGGATCAAAAATGTGGTACTTAGGTGCCCAAGACCCTTCTGGAACCCTTCTTCTTGCTGATTGATATGTCCAACCAACAGCCTCATTCTCCACATCTGCCTGAAGGAATACCCATCACTGGTGGTGGGGATGTGGGGATCCTCTGCTAAGCACCAGCATGAGTGAGGCTGTGGTCTAAACATGTCTGTGTGGCTCTCTCACAACTGAAAGGAGGAGGCACTCCTGCCAACATCTCAGCCCTTAGGAATTTTCTAGAGCCATGGAAATGCCACAAAGTGGTTAATCTCATTTACTAGGACTCTGAGGTGCAGGGAGGTGATGTGACTTACGCACAGTCTCACAGTAAACCAAAGGTCAGTGGCCTCCTGCAGTAAGCTGCCCCTCAGACCTGCTAGCCAACCCTTGTCACGCAGAGAGCACATGACAGGCCCTGGGATCTGATCTGCCTGGCCAATGAACCATGCAATCTGTGGCTGAAAAAAAATCTCAGAAAATTTACATCTCAGATTGGATGGTACCTTTTGTCCTAAGCATCACATTTGGATTTGCTCTTTTATTCCTTCATTCCCGCAAGGATCTGTTGAGTGCCTGGTGTGCCACGTGTTACACCAGTGAACAAGACAGTGACTCTAGCTGGGGAGGAGACAATGAGTAGTTGAATTAATGATTCTATATCGGGAGAAGCACCCTAAAGGAAACAGACAGGGTGACGAGCAGAGAGCAATGGGGAGGGAGAGCTCTCCTGCAGATGGTGGTTGGGAGAGCCCCTCTGAGCAGGTGACGGGACAGGCTCTCTTAGAGGGACAGAGCCGATGAAGGTCAGCACACCTGCCCCTGAATTTCAGAATCACACCTGTGGCGCCCGAGACCCTCTGCTCAGGAGGGGGAACCGAGGTGGGGCCCACATCACAAGGCCTGAGGCCCAGCGTTTGCTGCATCTCTGCCCACAGCACCTCCCCCACCTCCACCTTCCCCACAGGGGCCACCACCGCCCCACACCTCCCCTTTGTTTCTTTATTTATTTTACCACATCTGAGGAGTTTTTAATGGGAGGAAGGGCCTAGGAATGGGGTTGTTTGAGGACAAGGAAATGAGCCACTTGTTGTGATGAATGTTCTTGAAAAGCAATTTATTTTTTCACTGGTAGCTCGCCGGGCTTGGGAACAAAAGTGCTTTGGCTGCCTATCAAATATTAACAGAGGCTAACTGTTTCTTCGGCGTTTCTCTTTCCTCGCACACGCTCACTCGCGCCTCTCCCTATGCATGACAGAAATGACATCGAGTTCAAGGGCTCCCTGGGGTCCCCTCCCGGGATAAAGTGGCAGCTGCTTTCATGGGGCCGTGGGACTCTCCCTCCCGCCCACACCCTCCCTTCTCCACTCATTTGCTTCCAAACAGCGACTCTGCTGCAAGGACGCTTTCCCTCTGCTGGTGGGAGGAGAGGGGGTGAGGCCCCAGGAAATCAGGGGTCGGGGGAAACCCTGAAAATACCAACGCCTCCCGCAGCAGCCAGGAGCCCACCTGTGCTCTCCCGGCAGTTTAGCAAGAGGGGAAATAACCCTGCATCTTTATCCCTGGGCTCCGACCACTCCCCACCCAGGCTGCCACATTTACACTGTGAGGCAGCTCTTCTCGTGTGTTCCCAGTTCACCCAGCAAAATCATTCCCCCTAAGGGTGGACTCTCAGGCATTGTAGTGCAGCTGCGGGGACGACCTCTGTAGTGGTGGTGACAGAGAAGCCACTGAGACTCCTAACAACTCACTAGAGCTGCTTTTGCCAAATGACCATTGTGCCTGGCTGTCTGAAGGAGTCCTTGAAATCGCTGGGAAATACGACAGCTAAAGCAAGATGGGGTTCCATTTCCAGCTGGGCCCCCACAGGACCAGCGAGAAATTACAGTGTTTGAAACTTACTGTTAGAAGAGCCTGAGTTTTAGCAAGAATTCCAGGCAGCCGGAAGTCTCCTGCTGGTGTGCGTCCTGCAAAGGAGACCAGACCAAACCCGCCTCTCTCTCCTGCTCCCCTTTGGGCTGACTCCTGCTCTTATATTTGCCAGGGGGACAGTTGTCAGAAACAAGACACCAGCTGAGGGGGACTCTCGGCCTGGGCAGAGGAGCACACCTCCCTGTCGAGTCATGTTAGAGGCGTGTCTGGAAGCGTGACCTCACGTCCCCAGCAGACAGCTGGAGTTTGGGGTTTGGGTTTGTTCTTGAAGGGGCAGTGACATTTCTCATCTCAGTGATCGGGGAACAGGCCTCTTTATCCCCTGTGAACAGCACTGAGACAAGACGCAGGGAGTGGGCTTCCTTTGGTCCACTCTTCCACTCCCAAATCTGCAGCTTGGTCTCTGGACCGAGGCCCCAAATCCAGCTTCCGGCAGGGCTGCAGGGGCAGGGCCTGGAAGGGGTAGGCCTGTGTTCCCCTGCTTCCTTCTGGGACTGTGGGAGCCAGGCTCCCAAGATGGCTTCCAGTGAGCTCAGCCTCCTGATAGTCACCTAGTTTCAGAGTCCCCTCCCCCTCAATGCGGGCTAGCCTTGTGACTAGCATTTGACTGGTAGAATGTGATGGAAGCGATGCTTATACTTCTGATAATGTCATAAAAAAACTTGCAACTTCTGCCGGGGTCTCCTGGGGCACACGTCTGGAGGTAGCCAGGCTCCATGTAAGAAGTCTGACTGCCCCAAGGCCGCCATGCTGGGAGGAAGTCTACACAGCGAGGCCAGTCAGAAAGCCAGGCGGGACGACCTGCCCAGCTGAGCCTCAGGACTTCAGCTCCAGCCACCATCAAACTGTAGCAGCCAGAGAGACTCCAAGTGAAAGCCACCCAGCTGAGCCCCATCACCTCAGGAAAGAAAATCACGTATTGCTATCATAAGCCACTGGGTTCGGGAATATTTTGTAATGTGGCGTGAGGAACCCAGAACAGAGATCCTGGCGTGCGGAAGTAAGAACAAGGAGTTCCCCAACCCAGCTGGCCAACGGCTTTGAGCACTGGTTTCAAACTTGCTCAGCTAAGGAGCCTTTTCTCCATGGGAAACCATAATTAGAGCTCTGATATGTCAAAGAAATAAAAGCACAGTAACTCTCTTTTTGAAAAGGCGGGAGGCCCTGGCCAGCCTCCCCTTTCCCCACGTGCCCCTGCAGCAGCCCCTGAGAAGGGAGTGAGACCCCACCTGACCTCCCAGGACTCTCACTCCTGCTCTTTTTTCTTTTTTTCCTAAAAAAGAAAGAAAAAAACCTACAACAGATTTTCTTCATCCACTCTCCCTGGTCCAGAGGGTATCCTGGCCACACCCGGAGTTGCGCCCACAGTGGCCCTGATGGGGCCTCCTGCACACCTGAAAGTTACACTCTCTGAGGATCTTCCCTTTTTCCTCAGGTGGGAAAGGCCCTGGGCAGCCCCAGCACCCGCGTCCTCTGGCAACGCCCTGCCTTCCTTTACCAACAGACACCAGGAGTTGCAGGCCAGCCAGCCCCCCTGAGACGTCAGAACATCTCTTCCGCCGAGAGACAGTGTTATCAAGACACGTTGTTATCAGCCTCTGCTTCCAGCCCACCTTTCAGGTAGAGAAGAGGCACGTATATATGATCCCTGTTGCCATAACGGAGAAACTGAGGCCCAAAGAACTTCAAGCTCTTGGTAAAGCAAGAGTAGAGATTTCTTCAGCCCCAGCTCGAGCATCTCTTCACCGCAGCCTTAGCTGCTCCACCACCACTGCCTCCAGGAAGACGGTGGCCGTGGGCCTGAGGGGAGGGTACACCGCTCTCTTCCAAAGCCAAGCCATGCTGAACCCCAACTCTTCCCCCAGTCCTCGCTGGAACTGAGTGACCCAGCACGGCCCCTCCCCAGCTGGGTTATCCCATGGTGCTGGAGCCTGTGAGTTCCTCCAGGAGCCGACAACTGCCCAATAGCCGCAGCCTTCCCCACAGAGACGGGATGTACTGCACAGATCTTGTTCCCTTTTCACCCTTATCGCCAAATCCCCCTAAACTCTGTTTTGCTCATCATGCTGACTGCTCCTGAGGGAGAGCGAGGACTTGCATAATAAGCACTTGACTCGTTTCCAAAGCTGAGGTTGTTCCAATGGGTTTGACTTTCAACCTCCCCACGTCTCCTTGAAAAGATGAACCACACTTTTGTACCTCAGGACATGCCAGGAATAGCTCACATAGAGTGCTTTCAGGAGGGAGTTCATGAGGAAGAGGCTACACGTCAGCCAGGCATCTAAAAGGTACCATTAAGATGATGAACGCCTTTTTCCATGGGGCCTGGGGCAAGCTGTTGAGCTTTATTACTCATCTCTTCCTCGGGGAGGTCACGATGTGAGAGTGTCTGGTGCTCCTTTGGCCAGCACACATGCTCTGGGGACCACACTAGCATCCTTGAAGGATGCAAGAGTAGGACCTCGGAATGGTCTATCTCTGAAAAGCCCTGACAACTCAGTGCCTCTCTGCCTGAAAGCAGGGCTCGGGCAAAACAGAGAAGGGGCCCTTCCTGGCCTCTGTGGCCATGTCACCCCACCATCTCTCCCTCACCACCGTAGCTGCTCCCGCAAATCAGCAGATTATCCCAACAGTCTGCAACTGCCCATCAAGGAAAAAACCCCACAGGCAAAGCCAGACTTCTGATCAATTTAGAAATGTCTGAACTCTCTACACAAACAATAATAAGCATGGTCACCAACTACCCAGTCACTGTAACAAGCAAGGGCTATGCCAGGCACCTGAAACCACCTGCAAAGCAGAGTTGGCTATCTTGCTTGTCCAGAGGCTCATAGAAGTTAAGAAACTTACTACTTGGTAACTAAATGGCAGAGCTGGGATTTGAAAAGACGTCTGTTTGGTTCCAAAGCCCACCATGTTCCTCCTATTAGTGACACTGCCTGTGTCATTCAGAGGGGAAGAATTTGCTGTGACAGAAACAGGAGGCTGGATTCAAGGCCCAGGAGGAACTGGGTCAGCCTGAGCCAAATAACAGAGGTTGGGCCTTTCCGCCCCCTAGCCAGTATTCCCCGGCTGGCCTCCAGCGTAGGGGTGGGGCCCAGGCAGACATGGAGGATGTGGAGCCTGGGCAGGTCATTGGAAATTAAATGCTGAGGGCCTACTATGTGATAGGGCCATCCTCACAGGGTTTTGGTGATCCTTACAGAAAGCCCATGAGATGGGTATTTCCTCACCCGTTTCACAGACAGGGAAATAAAGGCTCGTCAGGGTCACAGAACCCAAGAGGCGTGCAGACTCCATCCCTGACCTGTTATCTCCAAGGTCTGTGCTTTCCCACTGTCACCCCACGCTGCCTCTGCATGGAGAGAGCCTGACTTTGACCCCAGAGGGACCCAGCTCCCTGTTGACTATTGCTGGGTATCAACCTCTTGGGGCACTGACTCCACAGGGCCATGTGGTCTGCCTCATCCCTGAATCACCTTTAGGATCATATGGGATCACATCTGTCTATTATTAAAAAGAATAGTTTTTAATTCTCTCATAGTTCAGAAATGGGTTCTGCTGCTGTGCTTAAAAAATTCCTTTTCCCTCCTTTGGTATGTTAAACCTTCTCTCTGAAATATTATAATTATCCTTGTTTACGCTATCGACTAGCTTTTTAAGGTCTTTCTGTATAAATACAGCAAAGATAAATTTCAGGCAAATTCCCATCTGAATTATTTCAAGCCTGAAATGCTGAGGGGCCCAGATGAATGGGCTTTGACTGTACCTTGAGTCTCAAGAGGAGGAATACATTACCCCTGACCTTTCCAAGAGGAACTCGATGGCCGAGCCCTGTCCACTGGGAAACAGTCTAATTGGACGAGCTGTTCCACATCCTCACCCGGCTCTGTGACCCGAGTCTGCTCCCAGAGCCTGGAGATGAGCTCGTGGCTCTGAAAAGGGCAGGCACATGGAAGTGTTCACTCCTGGGTCTGTGCTAGATGTCTTCAGTTTGCAGCCCAGGGCCACCCTTCGCCCACCCTGCTCTCTGCCCCAGGACACAGACCCGCCTGCTTGGAACCTGCAGGCTCCTTGGCCCTCAGCCTTCCTGTTGAGTTTGGCCATGGGAAGCCCAGCAGGAGACAGGAGGGAGGAGATAGAGGTTGGGGTGTTTATTTCTCTGGGGTTCTCTCCAAGCAGGTCCCCCAGCCTAGCAATCCTCTCTACCCAGGTCTCATTGAGTGCCCCCCATCTCTCAATGGTCAGGGCCCCTCTGTGACCAGCCTCAGGCTGCTGCACTAGTCCTTGCGATTTCCCTACACCCTGCCCAGGCCTTTCCAGTGCCTCTGTTAAAGCCTCCTTACATTCCTTTGCCACCTGTTTCCTGACCCAGGCTGGGCTTTGCTAGGGAGCACTGATAGTAGCAATAAGAGCTACCATTTGCAGCGTCTTCTGTGGGCAATCATTTTACCTATGCATAATACCTTTGAGGAAGGTATCCCCACTTTTCAGATGAGGAAACCGAAGTGATAGAAGCTATGTAACTTGTCCAAAGCCCTCGCTGGTCAGTGGGGAAGCAGGATTAGAGACAGGCACGTCCTTCTCGGAAACCCTGCACTTTCTGCTGAGCTGCACTGCCTCCTGGGGGGACCATGGTCACAGGTGGTAGGTAGCCTCATGGGGTCCAGTAACAACCACCACCCCTGTTGTCGACCCTGCTTGTCCCAGCACCAACATGACACTCCTCCAGGCACTCCTACTTCAGCTCAAGACTCCCGACCCCCCGGGTCTTCCCCAGAGACTGGGCCACCCTTGTGCCCCATCAGTGCCATCAGGGGGCCATCACTTCTCTAAAACTCTTGCTGTCCAACGCGGCAGCAGGGCATTTTGCACTCAATGGTATTTGAACCCGCTCATCTCAGCCCTTCCCCGCTCTGTCCCTGGGTCTGCCTCTCGGTTGATCTGTTGGTTCTTTCCTCTCCTCACTCATCTCTCACTTCTTTCTTTGCCCCTCTCGTTTCTCCATTTCACAAAATTGTTCACAAATTTCTGATAGATTACCAAAGGAAGAAATACAATTGCCTGCTTTCTAGACCGTTAATAAGGAATATCAACAGTAGAAATAATCAACACAATGTATAAATCAACACTTGAGGAGAAAAGTACAATTGATGAGCAACTAACAAAAGAGTTAAACCTTCCTGATGACATTTAGATCTGCACAATGTGCCCAAGAGGGATTGGGCTGGGTGGAAATACCAGCTAAACACACACACACACTCGTGACAGCAGGAGGGAAATTATAAATGGACAAAAAATGGATCTATGAATTAGTTGTAAAATGTTATAAACAGAAAAGAACTTATTTGATGAATATAATTTCAATAATACCAAAGAAAAAAATAACAGAAATAGTAATTATACTATATAAAAATCTAGAATTAAATTGGCATGATATTTGGTCTGAGAAATAGTTTCACAAGGAGATTTCATTAATGTTGGCATAATTCAATTAAAATGTAAATATTAAAATGATTTTGGGGTCAAAGTATCCTCAGTACTTAAGGGACAGAGTCAAAATGTCCGAGCCGGAAGACTGAGGACCTGACTCCCCGTCTCACCCCCGGGGCCCTCCGTGCACACCCTCAAACCTGAGCCTCTACCCCAGCCCGTTTCCTGCATTGCAGCCTGTTCCTGATCCAGACCCCAGCCCGTGTCTGGCCTCCAGACTCATTTCCCCTTCACAGCCTCCTCGCACCCTCTGCCTCCTAATACCTCACAGTTTCCCTGGTCCTCTCCCCTCTGATTATGACTGAAGAGCTCTCTTGGCCACCTCCCCAGGCCCAGACTTAGAGGTCATTGGCACTAAAACGACATCTAAGTGATGTTAGCCCAGCAAGCATGGTTCCCACCATCTTCGCCCCAGCCCAGCCACTCATCACTGCCCTTAGCAGCCTCCTGGATCTCACGCAAACAAGATTCCCAGAGCCCTGGGCAGGACAGCAGAGCTCCAGCGTGGAAGCCAGGCAGGCTCACTGAGAACATCAACAACAAAGCTAAGTGTCTTGAGTAGCTACCAAATGTCCGACATTCTTAAGTACATTCTTATGTTATTTCTAAGCCTCAAATCACTCCTGCAGGCAGGTATTAACCCTTTCTATCAGAGAGATGACTGGGCTCAGAATGACTGAACAGTTTGCCCGAGGCTACCAAGTAGTTAAAAGGTGGTGGTGAAATTTGAAGCCATTTCTAACCAGATGCTGAAGTTCGTTATGATCTTCTCTCTGGTGATGGCAAGAACAACCAGCAAGGGAGAGAGAGAGAAAATAAACACGTAGAAGGCTTCAGAGAGCTCCCAACTGATGAGGAATTAGGGTGCCAAGCTCTGAGGGCAGAGAGAAGCCCAGAGTGGCGATCCCAGCGCGAAGCTACTTTCCTCCAGGAGCTCCTGGAGAAACTGAGAACACGATGAGAGACCGAGTCAGGCTTCACAGAGATCTGGGACAAACACTGGAATTCAGAGCCCACGAAGGACGTTCTGGTGAGCATCAGCTTTTGGCTGAAACCCAGAGGGCTATACGCTAAGAGTAAGAGTGAACCAGGTGTGTTGCCCACCCTTGCTGAGTCTGAGGCCCAACACTGGATCGGATCTAGGTGAGTGGGACTGTGGAGCCCCTGGCCTCGAGGCTGCCAGAGCCAAATATAAATATTTTCTTAAAGATTGTAGCATCGTCCAAGATGAATAAGCTCTAGAGATCTGCGATACAACACTGTACTAACAGTCAACAATGGCGCATCGTACACTTAAAAGTTTAAGAGGGTAGATCTGATGTTGTGTTCTTACCACAATACATAATTAAAAAAAATTGTAACAGCATCCAGAGTCTCAAATTAACACTGTTTAAAATTCAATATCTGGCACACGATAAAAAACAATGAGGTATTTGAAAAGGTCAGGTATATGACCAAAAACAAGGAGAAAAAACAGACAGTAGAAACAACAGGCCCACAAGAGATCCAGATAGTGGAGTTATCAGGCACAGACTTCAAATTCCTCTTTAATGTAAACTCAAGGGAATGAAAGATAAGATTAAAATTTTAGTAGAGAATATAAACCATAAAAAAAATTGAAATTCTAAAACTGAAAAATGAAGGAAATTGAGAGCACAATGGATGGATTTAAGAGCTAATCAGGCACAGCTGCAGAGAGGACTGGTGAACTGGAAAATACAACAGAAGCAGCTATCAGAGGAAAGCTCATGAAACAAAAGGGAGGGACAAATGAAAAAGAGCATAGAGACATATGGGCTATGGTGAAGAGGCCAGGCCTACAACTGGAATGGAAGGCGAGCAGAGGGAGGGTGCGGCAGGAGACCCATCTGAAGAGAGAAGGGCTGAGGATTTTCCCATGTGTGTTTTGAATGAATTTAATTCATTTCAAATAGTTCAAGTTTCTGGATTCGTTTGTCTTTGCTTTCCCCACTCTATTTCCCATCATCTTTGGTTCCTAACTGGTACTTTTTGAGAATGATTACAGTTCAGATACTGGCCACATGCAACATTGGTGAATCAGGAGGCTGCATCTTCTGGGAGCTTCGGAACTCTGGGAAGGGAGTTCCCTCTTCCCCTGGACAGTAGGATGTGAGCTCTGGAACTGCTGCAACTATTTTGTGAGCATAAAAAAGTGGTCTTAGGAGGAAGGTGACACCACAGACATAGAGAAAGTGGGTCCTGCTCTCATTAGGTCCCCCCGTTAAGGCACGCCTGAAGCCAACAACACACACACACACACACACACCCCTGTCTGATTATTTGGGGCAATAAATTGTTTGGCAAGCCAGTTTAAATCAGTTTGTGGACATCTGCAACCAAAGCCACCCTAAGTGATATGAAATTTTGGAAGTAAAACTACTGAACCATATCTGTCCTGAAGCGTATGTGGGGCCTCTACACCCACTCCAACATTAGTAATGTCATTTTGAAATCTGCTTCTGATAGGCAAAACAGTAAAATTTTATCTTTAGTTTTAATTTGCTTATCTCTGAGTTCCAGTGAAGTTGAATTTTTAATGTTTATGAACATTCGAATATCCTCTCTTGTGTATTGTCTCTTTATGGCTATAACTTGCTACGACCTTAATTTCCATTTTTTCTTGCTTCCATGTTCAATTTAATTCAAATAAAAAATCCTTTTTTACAAGCCTCACCAGACTGAGGGCCAGGCACTGCACACATGGGACAGGAGCCACAGAATCAAGTGGTACGGGGCTCTGTCCTGGAGGGACGGACCCTCTGGTAATGGTGGGCAGAGAAGGATGCAAACATTTGGACCAAAAGGCTGATGACAGGCATGCAGGGAAAGATAAGAGGTCACATTCATTAGGACTGTCGTACATTTTATAATCACTGAGTTATTTGGAATTGTTTCTACTGCTAATATTGTGCTTTCTTTGTCTTTGCTTTTCCTTTGCGTATTTTTTTCTCTCTTTCCCTGTCTTCATTGTATTGATTGAGACCTCTTTGTTCCGTTCTGCTCTCCTATTCTACTGGTTGGAAGATTATGCATTCTGTTGATATTCTTTTAGTGCTAACCCATGGCATTTTAACATGTGTATCTGAGGCTAATCAGTGTCTCCATCCATCAGCCAAATGATACATGAGTTTATACTCATTTAACTTCAATCAACCACTTCACGTTTACCATGCTATTGCTGTATAGTATTTCACTTCCACTTAATTTTTAAACCCCTCCCACAAATCAGTACCTTTTTAAATAGTAAATGCTTATTTGGACTTACCAACATGCTTACTAATTTCTTCATCACACCCCTTCCTCTGGATTCGATTTCCTTGTTACTAAAGAACATCCTGCATTAATTCTTAAGTGAGAGGTTGTGAGTCATAAACTCATTCAATCTTTGTTTGAAAACTGTCTATTCCATCCTCCTCCATGAAGGATTCTTCAGCTGGACATAAATGATCAGGTTGACGGTTTATTTTTCTTCTGTTCTGTCCTGATCTTATCCCATTGTCTCCCGGCATCAGGTGTTGCTGCTGAGAAGTCTGCTGTCAGCCAAATTCTCATGTCTTTTCATTCCTCTCCTCACTCTGTCTGCAATTTTATAAGGATGTGTCCTGGTGTTGATTTGCTCCTATTTCACCTGTTGGGAACTTGATGAGCTTCTTTGACCTGTCTTCATTATTCCCTCTTTCTACAGAGAATAGGGATGGATCATCTCATTCTGCTCACCAGTTTCCTAGCATCACAGTCACATTTTCCTTCTGCTTATCTCTTTTTGTTGCAGTTTTCTTAAGCCTACCTACCAGCTTCCTACTTTTCTCTCTTTAACTGAGCCATTGAGTTGTTAATGTTACATTTTTCATTTCTTGAGAGCTATTTGATCATTGATCAAATTTGTCTCACGTTATTTTACGTTTGTTTCTCTTGTCTTTTTTAAAATGTTTTAATCATATTTATCTTACAGTCTCTTTTTGATGACTTCTATATTGTTCAATTATTTCTAGTTCTTGGAACGGGAATCTTTTCTTCATTGACTCTATTCAGGACTATTTTAATTGTAAGGGACAGAAAAATCCACATAAAACAGACCTAAGAAAAAGTAAGTTAAGGCTCATATAACTGAAAATTCTAGGGTTATATTGACATTAGTCACAATTTGATTCAGGACCAAAACCCAGGGCCTAATTTCTCTCTATTTCTATGCCTTGGATCCATTTCCACTGTGCTGGCTCTATTCTTAGACATATGACTCCTCATGGTGACAAGAGAGCTGCAGAAACAAAAGCACTGTCATCCCTCAGATTCAAATCTAGCTGGCAAGAGAGAACCTTTTCGCCTGTAGCTCCTACAAAAGTCATAAGATTGGCTCTGATTGGTCTAGCTTAGATCATGAGCCCACTTCTACTGTAGTTATGGGAGTGAGATGTGCTTCACCTCACCTCATATGGAGGAAAGGGGATCACCAAATGAGCCATTGGAGGAAGAAAGGACAATGGATGCTGGAAGCCCTGATGTGCAGGTGATAGTAAGTTTCATTAAATGGCAAGAGGCTAAATTATTTAGCCTGACTTTCATGTGATTCATGAGTCCCTCTTCTATACCACATCTCCCTACACACACACTGTGGACACATATGCACATACATGCACGTGCACCAAGATGACTGCCCTGGCGACAGCTCCATCTCCTGTCTTGGTAGATGAGCAAGGGCAGCCCAGAAGGCCCCTTTCCCAGTGGTTCCCACTGCAGCCCTGGGGCTGAGTCTTTTGGGCTGAGAAGGACCTCAGGCCTTTCCCTGAATTCAACATGGCCACTCTGCCAGGCCATGCCAGGGGTGGACAGCCACGGGCGGAGACAACCCCACAGAGCCACACAGTCAAGAGTGCACGAGGGGTGGTCCCTAAGGAATGTGGGTGCTTCCACCAGAGAGGGTGGAAGGATGCTGGCAGAGCAATTGGAGCTGTCTCTTCAAAGGGGAACCCATAGTCCCCAGAGCCAGCCCATTCCTGTCAGGCAGCTCAGCCTGCCAAGCCCCAGTCAGCCGCCCGCTCACAGTCCCACCACTCCATGGACACGGCCTGGTTTCTCTGCTGTCTCCTATCCCTAGATCTATTTTGAAACTTTTCTCTCATTTCAGCTTGTACCATCTTCTAGAATAGGGAGCTCCAAAATGAGGCATCCACTCTCTACAGGAGGGCCTTGTCAGTTACTGGAGTCATTAACTCTCATTGGCGCCTCTTTGGAGATCCCTGGTCTTGGATACGATGGATCTCATATTCCTCTGATCCATGCCTTAATGACCCCAGACCTCAGGCATGCCCCTTCTTTCCAGGGTGAGCCCTCATCCTTTGGGTCTGTCCTCAGGATGCAGGCCATCCTCGCTGCTATGACCTGGCCTCTCACTGTGTTGTCAGACAGACTGCTTCCCAACCCTGCCGCTTAGCAGCTGCAAGACCTCTGTGATGCACTCAAACTTCTGAGCCTCAGTCCCTCATCTGCAAGATCAGGATAGTGATGCTCGCGTCCTAAGGCCGGGGAGGACCTATTAATGGAATTATCACCGAGGCAGCCCAGGCATGTCACCTAGCTCAGAGTCACCCTCTGGGTGGGACCTGTCCTCTCTCTCCTCTTGCTGACCCTGGCTTCTTGCTCAAGACCTTACTCTTCTTTGACTACTGGCCTGCCCCTGACATCTGCTAACTGTCCAGTCCTGGCCTCTAGCTTTTAATAGCCACATCTCTGCCATGGTATAATTTCCCATCTGACCCTTGATCCTTAACCTATGACACCTGCTCCCCTCACCAAGATTCTACGATTTGCCCATCCCCTCCTGTGACCCCTGACCCATAAACTCCAGGTTCAGTGGGTGCGGGCCCACTGGAACAGGAGTGGGGGTGGGGAGCAGGAGATGGGGACAGGTGACATGCAGGAGGTGATGGAGGTCGCACCAAGAGATGTCCCTGGTAGTTCTTCTCTTTCATCTCGAGAAAACATCTGTGGCTTCTACATTGTCACAAAACAAACAGAAGTGAGTGTTGTGTTTCACAATCTGTGCAGCTGGTTTCATGGCTCTTTGATAGTTCTTTCATGTCCCTGACAGTGGCAAGCTTTTTCCCCTGGGAAGTTAGGGTGCATGTGCCACACCCCCACAGCCCCCCTCGCCCGATGACGTTATGCTGGCACTCCCAGGCTGATGACACTCTGCAGTCACCTTTCATGTGTGAGCAGATGTCTCTGCCTGGGCTTCCAGGGGGCCAAGCGGTGTCCCTGCTGCCTCCCCTTCCTGCCTACCGGGGACCCCAACCCTCTGACTCACGGGTTCTCCACCCACGGAGGGCTTCCCACTCTGCCTCTCGGGCAATCCTCCCAGTTTTGAACGAATGCCTTTCTGCTCACAACAGCCCTTTCCTGGGGCCCTGGGGGAGCGTGGGGGAGCAGGCAGGCTGTCTGGTCGAATCACAGCTCGCAGGCCCCCAGTCTGCAGTGAGATCCACGCTGTCCCTCAGTTCGGGCTCACTTGCGCATCCAGCGTTCGCTTCTTCCCACTCTCTCGCCTCCTCCTCCCCACGACTCTTCTTGAGCGGCCACTTCTGGTCACAGTCCCTTCACAAAGCTGTGATTAGCCACCTGGGGGTTGAGGTTCTGTGATGGGGGCTGGGCTCACGTCCGGCCCCTCCTGCCCCCTCACCTGCTCCTGCTGCTCTTCCCACCCTCCGGCTTGTGGGGCACAGCAGAACCAGCAGCAGTTTAGAGTCAGAAAGAGCCCCTTCTGACATGGCTGCCGACCTGAGCTGTGCAGCCCCAGGCAGTGATAGCCTTCTCTCTTCCCTCACCTGGAGAGTGAGGACACTAACACCCACCCTGCAGAAGGGCAGGGAGGATTAAGTGAGGAAAGGTGTGCAGAGCAGTGGTCCACATACAGTACATCCTTATTAACCCTCAAGATAATGACGGCTGACATTCACAACAACCATGGCACATGGTTCACGGGTTAATTTATTCAATCCTCACTGCCAGCTACGAGGAAGATCCCACAAGACGCCCATCCTGCGAATGAGGAAATCGCTGCACAGAGAGATCAGTAACTTTCACAAAGTCACACAGCTGGTAAGCGGCCCAGCTGGCTGTGAACCCAGGCATCGGCCCGCCTTCCCTCCAGGAAGAGGTCGTCCTCATTCTCCAGAAGCATTCCTTTTCCATCTTGAGGAAACAGGAAGGTGTTCTGGTCTCCAGAGCCTCATTATGCCCTGGTCCCCATCACCCTCCCAGCTCTGACGGTCGAGCTGACTGGGAGGTGCCTGGGATGGGCGCTCACTCCTCGTGTGCCTTCACGCATTGTCAGGGTCTTCAGGCCTCCACTGAACAGACAGGGGGCTGTGTTTCTGAGGAGGGGACCTGATCAGAATCGGGACGGGGCCAGATGGTGGCTTTGGCCCCCACTTCCCCCAGCGGGCAGCTCGGGGCTTGGGGCGCTGCATGGAAGTGGGGGAGGCCGTGGTCGGGCTGCCTGGCCACAGGTGCTCCCTGAGGCACACGGGAAGGACGGGCGGCAGCCTCGCGAGGGGCCCGCGGGCGAGGGCCGTGAAGAAGGTATCTGTTGTTTCCTCCTTGTCTCTGGGAACAATTCCCCTTTTGAGCTCCTTGGCCGAGAGCTGAGAGATTCTTTCTCCAAGGCTTCTTCCTGACAGATTGATTTATCGGTTTCGGTAACTTGGCCTTCCTGAGAAAGCAAGGCTCTGCGCCAGCGCTGGCGTGGGGACCAACCTGGGTGTGACCGAGGGTCCGGCCGCCCCCTTGGCCCCCCAGACAGTTGCAGCCCCTCAGGCTGGAGTGCACATCCTAGGGCCATCCCCTTGCCCCCTGCACTGACCAGGGGGACAAGAGGGACCTCTGGCCAGGAAATACGTGAACCCAGGATGGGCAGTTCCTTCTGCTGCCCGCAGCCTCGGCTCCCCAAGGTGGGTCTTCTTGGACCCATTTTACGGCTGGGAACAGAGAGTAACTGATAACCGAATGCCCAAGGTCGCAGGGAGCAAGAGGCAGAGAAGGGATTGGAAGGCAGAGCTCTGCCTGGGCCACACTGGGCCTGTCACAGCTAGAGGAAGGACTCTGAACTCTGAGCCACTGGGCGTGCTGGCCCCGCTGAGATGGGCTGGCCTCCTCTGGTGGAGCGAGGCAGCAGGCTGACAGCTCTCCCAGCTTCCTCACTGTGCCCAGGTGGAAGGGCGGTTTCTTGCCTCTTCTGGGTTGTCCACCATCAGTGCCCCTCAGCCCCAGTTTGGCCTCTGTCCCAGCACAGACTCCACTTGCTTGCCTGTCTCCTCATCAGACTGCCTGCTCCTCCAGGCAGCGACCCCAGAGCTGGCACTGTGGAGGGCTCAGTAAATGCGTGAAGAAGCAAGGGGGCGGGGCGGGGGAGAAGAGGAAGGAAGGAAGGAAGGAAGGAGGGAAGGTGGGAGGGAGGAGGGGGAAGGAGGAAGGAAAGAAGGGAGGAAGGCAAGGACAAGGAAGGGAAGAAAGGAAGGGAGGGAAGGGTGAGGGAAGTAGGGAAGGAAGGAAACAAAGAAAGAAGGAAGGAGGGAGGGAGGAGGGGGAGGAAGGAGGAGGGGGAGGGAATGAAGTGGGGAGGAAGGAAGGGGATGGGAGGCAGGGAGAACTGAACCCCCTGTGGTGACCTTCAGGGGCCCTAGGCCTGTTGTGAAATCTATAAGGCAAATTGTGCTTTAAAAATCCAATTTAAATAAAAACCAAGTCAGGCCCCACCAAGAGCAGTTTCTTTCCTGGTCACGGACTCTGGAGTCAGGAGGCTGTGCTGATCTTCAGCCAAGCAGCACAGGCCTGCTCCTGGCCCTGGGGGGGGGGGGGGGGGCTGGGGGGGGGGGAGGCCACGGAGGCTGGACTATGAACTGGGGATCTGGAGTCTGAACAACCCAAACTGCACCCCAGCTGTGCACCTCTGGACGAGGCACCTCTCCTTGCTGAGCCCCATTTCCCATCTGTGTAATGGGGATAATGTGACATGGGGTCAACCCCAGTGTCCCTTGGGATTTCTCCTCCTGCCCTGTTCTGCATATCATTGCAAATCTCTTCAGATCCTTTTGGGAACATGGCAAGAATTCACAGATAGAAATAAAATGCTGTCGGTTCAGTGGCAGCTGCTGGGCCTGGTTCCGGTTTCTTTCAGGTACCGCTTCCCTTGCGACCTCAGGAACCCGCTGCTTCCTTCCCCGGGCAGCCCTCAGGACGCCAGGTCCCCACACACAGTGTCCCTCTCAAGGGGGAGGCTGCACAGGTGGCGGCAGGCGGTTCCAGGGCTGAGCTGCTCTGCCCTCTGGGGGCAGCTCTGGACGGGCCCTCGGGGTCTCCCCGGCTCGGGTCCACCTCTGGGACCGCCTCCCACGCATGCCCGGGACCTTCCGCAGCCTCGTGAGTGAGGCTCGCTGGTTCTCGGGAGCCATTTCACAGACCAGAAGACGGATGCCCACGGCCGCACGCCTGGAGCCAGCCAGTCGGGACCCCACTGACCCTTCAGCTTGGGCCCGGCCCTCCGCCTTTGGATTTTCTCCTAACACCTCCATGGCTTCCTTCAACTCAGCATTTTTTAAAACATATTTTAACTTGTTTTTCAGATTGTGGTAAAATATACATGACATACAATTTACCATTTTAAGGGTACAGTTCAGTGGCCTTAAGTACATTCACACTGCTGCACCTCCATTGCCACCGTCCATCTTCAGGACTTTTTCATCATGTAAAACGGAAACTCTGTCCCCCTGAAATGCTAACTCCCATCCCCCTCCCCCAGCCCTGGCTACCATCATCCTGCTTTCTGTCTCTCCGAATTGGACCCCTCCAAAGTGGAATCATCCAGTATTTGTCATTCTGTGACCGGCCCGTTTCACTTAGCATAATGTCCCCCAGGCTCATCCGTGTTGGCACACGTGTCAGAATTGCAATTCCTTTTTAAGAATGAGGATATCCCATTGCATGGTTACACCATGTTGTGTTTATGCATTCATCCTTCCATGAGCTTCTGCCTTTGGGTCGCTGAGCCGGGTCTGGTGCCCTGAGCTGAGCCTTCCCAGCGGCCAGCCTGCCCTGGCCTGGCCCTCGCACAGCGTGCCCCCCACCGGGTCCAGCTCGGTGCAGCTCCAGCCCTGCCCTGACATGCACCTGGGGAGACTGCCCCGGGCGAGGCCCCTCCTGGCCCGTGGCTCCCTGGGAAGCTGCCGCTGCAGGTCGCCTACAAGCCTCCCCACGAGGCCCATTCCAGCCAAGAGCCTCCCACTGTTGGTTTCTCCCCAAAGAACCCTGCGGGCTCTGACAATTTCCTCTTCTCAGGGACACGTGTGGGAAGAGGACTCAAGTGAAGACTGTGCACACCCTGACAGATCAGTCTCTTAACAGCGGAATTCCAGGAAGGGACAGGTCAGCCCACAGGCTTCCTCGGCCGGACCAAGAGGCCTGGACCAGCGTGGTGGCCCCAGGGGAGCCTCCCACCCAGCAATGACCCAGGGGCTTGAAGCTCAGCCGTGTGCTGGGCCAGCACTGATCTTAAGTGAGCCCGGCAGAGCTGGGTTTGGATCCCGGCCTGCCACTTCCAGCCGCGGGGCCTTGGGAGGTTCCCCTCTCAGAACCCCAGGCCCACCGTAGGTTGCTCACACAGTGGCTGTGCAGACGAGCCAGCGGGGGACTGCACAGGGCCGCAATGGCTGGGGCTCAGCAGACGCATGTCTACCGCAGCACTGCTCTCGGCCGACCCAGGATGAGCCCAGGTGGCCCGAGATCCCGAAAGCCAGGCCCTAGCGCGCCCCAACCACTTGCCTCCTCAGCCTGGGGGGCTGTGTGCACACGGCAGTCCAGGCCCCTCACCTGGCCTTGGGGGCCAGGCTCACCCCCCAGGAGCTCAGAAGGGCAGCCCCACCGCTGGTGGGCAGGGAGATGTCTATCAGTCCGCTCTGGGGGCCAGAGGAAGCCCTGATTTGTGCATTGTCATTTCAAACTAAGCTCGTGCCCCCACTGAACACAGAGATGAGCAGCACAACATTGGAGCACTTCCCCTGCAGGGTGAATGGGTGTGTACACACGTCTGTATCAGCGCACACAGGAGCAGCTGCGAGAGCACGGATGACAGGGCAGTGAGCAGCACACGCTGGGCTTGCAGTATTTATTACCTTAGTTTTTAACGTTTGTTTAATCTAGGTTTATCTAATTTCATCTGTGAGGACGTCTCTCAGCATCCCTGACTATTTTACGACTAGTTGGTACCAGCCCCCGCACACCACTGCCCACCCTCTGGGGCTGCTGAACTTCCAGACCAGGGCTCCCTGCCAGGACTGGCCTCGCCTGTGGGCGCAGAGGGACGCCCCCCAAACCGGCAGCCCCTGAGCCCGGCGGCGGACTGTGGGCGAGGTCGGGCCTCGGGCGGTTCAGGCTTGTTCTCACTTCAACCTCCAGCAGCCCTGTCCGCGGGGCACTGCTGCCAGCCCCAACTGCCCAGCTGCGACCCTGCGGCCACCGCGCAACCTCACTCAGCGGTTGGTGCTCTGGAAGGACGAGGCTACTGGTCCTGGCCCTTTTGAAATCCCTTCCCGGAGGGGGATGCGCGGCCGGGGGGGGGGGGGGGGGGCGGCTGGGGTGTGGGCCTGAGCCTTGGATCCTTCCACCCTCGGAGGCCCCACTCACCAATCCGCCTCGGAGCATCGTCTCCTCACACTGATTTCCTACAGGGAGAGACGGTCACTGCTGGACATGAGGGTCCAGGCCCCTTGGCAGACACTGTAACTTAGTAAGGTGGTGTGTGGGGTGCCAAACCAGCGGGCCACAGTGGCGCGCCTCGAGCGCCCACATCCCAGAGGCCACGGAGCCAGCAGGCAAAGTGGGCGCCTCTCTCACTTGGGCTGTTTACCCCCTAGGGTCGTGTAGCCCTGGCCTCAGGGAGCTTCCTCTGCAAGGGGGACAACAAATAAGGCTGGAAATGGGGTCGGGAGCCTGGGGGCTGCCTGTTCCGTGATAGCGCGTGATCAAAGGAAATGCATACACCCACCTAAAAGGGGGACGCTGATTCTGATGGAACTTAGGGCCATCTGGGGGCTTTGTTCTTTCTTTGTTTCTTGTTTTTCTATAAAAAGCCATTCTCTCACAGAGGGGTCTGCAAACTAAAAACTGATTCTATTGGGTTTTTTAAATGTGTAAGATGACCCACACCTTCTCCTTTAAAAGCAAGAAGTTTCTATTCCTGACATAGAGTCTCTCTCTTCTCCACGTTCCCACCTCAGTCTGCATCAGACCAGACCTCGGAGAAGGCGGGAGCGCACGGGGAGTGGAGCAGAGAGAGTGGGTTCGGCGCAGGAGGACCAGAGACAGTCGGCCTCCTTTGTCCTAGGCCACTCACGCCCCAAGTCCTTGTCGAGCTCTCCTTATGACACTAGGAGGTGAGGCACGCAGTCAGCCCCGGTAACACGCCTTCCGAAGAAGGGCTGGGGTGGGGGAAGGACGAGGGGCAGCCCCAGGTGAGGTGGGCACAGTCACATCCCTGGAGCATAAGGAGGAAAGCCCTGTCTCCAGGTCCAGATAAACAGGCTAGACAGGAAAAGGGAGAGTCGCAGGGCCCACGGGTCAAGAGCGAATTTTCTTGAGTAACATCCCCCTCTACTAGTTTCCTCAGGTATTGCAAGCAGGATTGCTGAACCCGTTGCGTTTTCACAACAATAATTGATAGATTAAAAACGCCTCTCCCCCTTATCCCCACAGGTTGGGAAGGATGAAAACAAGGGTGGATCTGACCCACCTGCTTTAAGGAATAAGAAGTGCAAGTCCCCAGAATTATCTCCAGACACCAAAAAGTTCACCCACACAGGGAAGCAACACTGATTTTAGAGGGAGAGGCCAGAGGTGGTGTAGAGGGACCCACTCTCTACCTGACAGTCTCTGGGGAGCACTCACAGGGCTTGGAACAGGCCCTGGGGGCACACTGTGGAGCCGCAGAGCCCATCTGTGCTTCTCCAGGGATTCCTTTAAACTCTGAGTCTTTGCCCAAGAAAACAGACTTGAATCTGATTGAGCCTCTAGACACAGTTACCATCGAAGAAAGCACAGGGCCAGAGGGACTTGTGAAACCACACCAAGGGGATGCACCCAGCAAAGTCCAGATGGCGGGAAAGCCCCACAGGACAAGCAGCCAGTTTCTCCAGGAAGCAAATGTGTGGGAGCGATAAAAGGTGGAGAGGAACATTTAGACTGAAGACATTTGAGAGTGGAGCGACTGCCGGGGGACAGTGTCGAGTAAAACAAGCAAAGTGTGAAAGAGTGTCTGTACCTTTCGTGGAAGAAAGGGTGAAAAAGAAAATACACACATACCCACTCATTGGTGCGAAGGAAGTGCAGGAAGGATAAACTGAGCATAATGAGACCGGTGACCACTGGGGGCGCGTGGGAGTGAGGCGGAGGAGACGGAGGGGTGACACGGCCTGTGACTACGGGAATGGTCTGACTTTTAGCATCATGTTGATATCGTATGTACTCAGATTTTTAAAAAATCAGCAAGGATGGAATATGACCAGAAATAAATGAAACTAGTAGTTTTACAAATGACTTACACACCTACACTGAAGGGGGGGGGAACCTAAGAAACTTTGGAAAACTGTATTTGTATTCTGTCCTCTGAGGCTAGAGACATAAAGGCCTCTATACATCTACTACACCCTAGTTAGGGGTGAACTTTTCATATGTACACACACACATATGCACATACACAGATGAGTGTATATTTGCACATACACGTTTCCTAGCTCCATCTGCTGAGAGGGTCCAGAAGCAACGAGACCCCAGTAGCAATGAGCACACCCAGCGCCTGGATCTTGATTTCTATAAACCATTCTCGATAAAAGGAACCAGGGCTCCCTGGGGAACTGGTCATTCCTGGGCTGGGTCAGCAAAAGTGCAAGATGAGCCCGGAACATCTTGTGATGCCAGAGAGCAAGGAAATGCTCAAAAAATGATAAAGACATGTCAAAAGCACGTTGAAGCCAATTGGAAGGAGCTCCTAATGGCCAAATCTGGGACAGTTCGAACAAACAAAATAAATAATGATAAACCCGAGAATAAAATCGGAACCCGTGAGTTACACAGATATAAATAGACAAATGGATAAATACGTGAAAGGGAGGAAAGGAATGCTCTTCCTCATAGAAGAATTTCAAGAATTAAATGTGGAAGGAATGACGGGCATAGAAAATTCCCTATTTAGTAAACACCTCAGTAATGATTGTTTCAAGCAAGAATCATGAACCAATGAATGCTAAAACTAGCAGGCAAAAATATGATGGGAAATAAAACATTTTCACAGTCTCAAATTTTCTCCCCACAGGTACTTATTAATTACAAAGGTCATTAATAGTAACTTCATAGTAGAGAAATCGGACCTCGGTGCCTACAAAGCGATACCCCAGGGAGGCTACAGCGCCCCTTCTGTGGTGTTGCTGCCCGAAATGCATGACCCCAATTCAAACAGGAGGAAACATGAGACAAACTCAAATTCTACAAAACAACTGGCTGGTATTGTTCCAAAAAAACAGAAAGCAAGACTGAGGAACCTTTCCAGACTAAAGGAGACAACTGAATTGGGAAAATTTAAATAAGCTCTGTGGATAAGAGAATAGTATTGCAAGCATGTTAATGTCCTGATTCTGATCCTTGCGCTGTGGTTATGTAACGCGGTAACCGTGCAAGAATCTGGGTGAGGAGTATAATGGGAATTCTTTGTACTATTTTTGCGACTTTCCTGTAAGTCTGAAATTATTTCAACATGAAAAGATTAAAAAGAGAGACCTGGAGATGCATCACTCAGTCACTTTGGGTGGATCCACTTATTTGGATCCTGACTCGAACAAACTGGAAAGGAAATTCTGCCCCCTCTCAGGAAGCTGCTCTGACCCTGGGCCCGTGTCTGCGGCTGCTGCTGTGGCCCTGCCGGCTTTCAGAGGGGTGGACTGGTATACTTTTGGGTGAAATGATGACACCTGGGATTTGAATCAATATAATGGCAGATGGGAGTTGGGTGCGGTGTGACCGAGGCAGGTTGGCCAGGGGCTCGTGGCTGATGAGGCTGACGCGGAGGCACACGGGGGGTCGTTATCCTCTCCATCTACTCGTGTAGGTTTGAAATTCTCCAAAATCAGACATGTCTTAAAACGCAGCCCAGAGGCAGTTCTCCTCCTGAAGGGGCGAAAGCCTGCTAGGATGGCAGTATTTCTCCCAGCTCTGGCCTCGGACCCTTCCCTCTCGGTCCCCTGGGCCGACCGAGGGCCTGTTCAGAAGCCTCCCCAGGCTGACCCTGCTGAGTCCCCCCGGGCTGCCTGCATCCTGATTTCAGAGGCTCTCAGTCGAGAGTCCTCATGCCCACCAGCCTGCCCCCACCCTGCAGGAGAGCCGACTTCAGACCTGGGACCACTCACCCCATCCCCCGAAGCCACCCTGTTCAGTGGAAGCGTACATGCTTTGAATGATGGCTCACGTTTGTCCCTCTTCTTACTCCAGTTGGGGACGGATGCTGCAGGGTGGGAAGCAAGTGTCCTCTCGTCCAGGGTCCCCTGATGGGGCGCTAAGGACACTGAGAGGAAGCCGTCTCTTTGTACAGACCGTCCTCTGCACTGCAGGATACTTAGCATCCCTGGACCCTCCCTCTAAAAGCTGCCCACACGCACAAGTCACTGGGACAACCAAAATGTGCCCACACCATTGAGAGCCACCACGCTGGTCTTCCCAAAGTCGACTGTAATGGGAGAGAACACATTCCGGTCAGATAAGAGGCAGGGGAAGAGGAGGTGGGAGAAGAATATTATCCTTTTGACCCCCAGCCAAGACCAGAAAATGGTTGCCCAGGCTGAGGATGAAGACAGACAGGAGGATGGATGTGCGGTCCCAAATGGAGAAGCCCAAGATGGCCTTTCAGGACCCAAGGGCAGAGGGGTCCATAGCCCACCCCTCCCTGGAGAGCACCGGGGAGGGACGGGCTGCACCCTGAGCGTCAGAGATCCTGTGCCCTCACAGAAGCTGCCCTGTGATTTCCCCTCCCACCCCCCAAGGGTGGCATAGAAGCCACAGGGAGAGCTTGTGACCCTAAGGGGCCTGGGGACAGTGACAAGGGAGCTTCACAAAGTGGGGCACAGATGATATCCAGGACCAGATTCTCCTCTCACACACATGCAGCACACGCACGCCCATGCATACGCCACTCATTCTCGCACTCACTCCCCAACTCCAAACGCAGAGCCAATCCCAGTGGTCAGGGGGAATGCTAATGGATAAGGTCCGGTGCCCCCGTGGAACAGACACGAGACAGAAACTGAGCTGTTACAGAAAATAAAGCACGTGACCCATCTTGCATACCTGAGTTTGTGCTCTCTAAAAGATTAAAAGTAGGAAGCAGCAGCAGATCAGGAAATGCCTGTCATGGAGAGAGAGCCGGCCCAAGGGGTCAGCCCAGAGCCTGGAAATCAGACAGACAATGGGGCTGGAAATAGATGCTGCCCCCAGGGGTCCACGTCCCACTGTCTGGCACACACAGTGCCGAAAGTCAGTGTACCGTGAAGGTGGGTTGATGTATGTAAACTTTGAGAGAAGAAAAAAATGTGTAATTAAGGTTTTTAATATTTTCTCATATATCATGGCTTTTAAGTGTCATTGAATGTGTTTGGGGCAGTGTGGATGGAAAGAAGTGTTGCATGGTAGGGATGTGGGAATATACTGAACTTTTGAAATTAATTATTACAAAACAATCCCCCCATTTTTAAGCCTCCTTGTGGTCGATTTCCTGGAAGGCAACTGGACATAGACCACAGGCGGGCCCTCTGTACTCGACATCGAGCTCTGTGCTGGGCCCATCCTCATCCTGGCCCAACCCTCAAACACACCTGGGTTGCTGGAGAAGGGCTCCATCACAAGACCCGCAGGCCCAGGGCCTCCTCCCTCCCCGCCTTCCAGCCCGCTCCTCATTTTCTTCTGAAAGGAGAGCTTCAGCCGGATCAGGGGTCCCAACGGTGACACCAGAGCTCCACCTGGTGGTCAATATGCACTCTATGGTTCGCCCAGGCCATCCGCTGTGCGCGTGAGCCTGGCCACAAGGGGTGGGTGGTAAGGAGCAGTTTGAGAAGCAGCAGCCTTTATTGTCTGGAAAACCTAGTTTCAAATCCCAACTCTGCTACTTACTTAGTAATTGACCTTGGATAAGTCTATGAGCTCGTCTCTTCATCTGGAAAATGGGAATAACATTCCCTCGCTTGCAGGGCTGTTGGGTGAGTATATGTGGCATAGGGGAGGCGGGTTACAAACTGAAGCTACTACAGATTCCTCTACCCGTGGTCCGCGGTGATGCAGTCACACAAGGAGATCGGCTCCTCCAGCAGCTGCCCAGCCACAAGCCTGCCTGCTGCGTCTCACCACCACCCAGAGCAATGCCGAGTGCACAGCAGGGGCACAATGACTGTCCGTGGGCGTCCAGCACAAGTTGTGGCTCCTGAGCTCGGTCTAGGACTCTCTTTGTTCACACTTTAACTGAGGGCTGCTGTCTCTGTTTGCAGCTGGTTCCATAGCAAACAGCATTAATTGAGGCTCACCAGGAGGGAGGGCAGGGCCAGAGCGTGTCCTGCGGGGCTGCCCAGGCCTCTGCAGATGCACAGAGCATGTGAGGGACGGGACACCAGTGATCAAGAGCAAGCCTGGGAAGGCGGGTGGGCTGGCCAGATTTACTGGGGGCTGGACGCGGCCTTCCTGTGAGAGGAGAACCAGTAAAAATGCTGGCCCCAAATGCAAAGTCGGAGGTGGAGTCTCCTTTCCTGACAAGCCTCCAGGCCCCCTTTCTTGCACACAGTTGTGTCTCATCAGAACTGGAGGAGGTGGCCAGTGAGCGGGGAAGCGCAGGGAGAGCTCTCCCCTTGGGAACCGGGAGTGAACTCATTTCTCAGAGGAGAGGAGGCGGGAGCCCCGTGTGCTGTCCAACCAGGTTCCATGGCTCTGGCTGCTGCCGCCACCACTCAACCCTCCACTGACTTCCTAGGAGCAGAAACTGCGTCCCTGCTCTGCCCGCTGGTATGAAGTCCAGGTCACCTCAGAGACCTCACAGTCTCTCATCCTCCCACACAGCACCTGGTCACATGCCCAGCAGCGGGGAGGTAGCTGCCCCTTTAAAGGACAGGTGGGAGGTCGCTGGCTGCACAAAGTGGGACAGGGACAGGCATTCACAGCGACCCCCCGGGCAGAGGTAGGGGGCAGAGGTCGTGTAGGGTGGCAATCACAGGGGAGCAAGGAGGGCCTGCCAGTGCTCATGTGAGGTTGCAAATGATTCAGCCCCAGACATCCGCTTGGGGTTTCTCCTCTGATCTGCCTGGGGGCGATCAGAGGAGACCCCACTGGTATATTTGTTTTGTGAATTGGAAACACTGATCAATACCATGGGAACATTTTGGCTCCAGCTCGGCTAGCGTCAGACCCTGGAGAGTTACAGGTCGACTTATCCTCAATTCCTGACCCTCAAAGCAGGAATCCAAAAAGTGCCCCAAACATTCAGTTTTGTTTTTTTGGAAATCATTTGACAGCAAACCTGCGTTTCCTCCCCCCACCCGCCCCGCCAGATGCCTCTGGTCTTGATTCACCCCACGCCGTGCGAGGTCAGCGTTTGGGTGGAGAAGCCTGGGTGAGTCTAACGAGGGGTGCCCAGGCCCCACTGAGGGAGTCCTGTCACAGGCTGTGAGCTTTCAGATCTGCACCTTCCGGATTCCAAACCACAGCCGGCCCCCAGAGCTTTGGATCAGGGATTAAGGGCCCACGGTGGGAGCTGACACTGTCTTCTGGCTCATTCAGAGTTTGCATTCCTAGAGCTGTTTGAAACTGAACATTCTAGTTCCCTTACTTTTCTCACCTCTCTTCACACGGTTACACTGTAGTCCATTCTGTTTCTAGTAGAGTATCAACACATCTGTCGGTTAGTCTGTTTCTTCAGGCTGAAGCTTTGAGGTCAGTCTTTGACCTCAAATGGCTCAGAATGGCCCTTCCCTTCCGTCTCCTTGACCATCCCAGGCCGGCCGGCCGCACATCACAGCACAACGACCGCGGTCACTTCCCAGTGTCCTCTGCCCTCACCAGGAGCTCCCAGCCTGTCCCGTTTCCTGGACCTTCTGGTCCCTACTCTGGGCCTATGGAACCCTCCTCGGGTCAGAGTTCTTGCATGTTGAAATAAATTGGGCTACAGAGGAAACCAATTATACAGAAAAACAGTTGTTGAAATATATAAAAATCGTGGTACGGTCTTGTATCCGCGAGGTAGTGGCAATTGCGAATGCTGTTTGAAGACGTCTGCAAGGGCTGTGCTGCGAGATGAAAATATCTCTGGCTGAGGACAGAGCCATGGGTATTGCTAGTGAAACTGTTTTTCTTTTTTTAATTAACCCACATACTGGAAGGAAATGTTACGTTTCAGTTAGAGTTTCATGAAAAGAAAAGTGTAAAAGTGTCATTTTTTACCATCCAACTGAGGCAGCCCTGGCCTCTCTCCTGGGACCCTCAGGTCTGTGAGCCTGGTTGAGACCCCCTGAGCCAGCGGTCGCTGATCCGCTGGCGGAACGCGAGTACGCCTGTGGGAATGACCCTTTCAGACAGGTCCTGCTGAGCACCTGTGAGCGCAGGGCGGGGTCTCAGGGCACGCGAGGCTGCTCCTCCATCACACTGGACCAGCTTTCGTTGCCACATGCAGCCGGGAGCCTGGTGGGGGGGGGAGGTCTCCAGCCTCGCCAGGGGGCAGAGGGCGGAGGGCAGAGTCGTAACTGGACAGGGTCCCCAGAGCCTTCTGGGTCCCACGGATGCTCTTCCCTGATCTGAGAATACACCCTTGTGATCTTTGCATCTTAATGTGAGTTACGCTTCTAGGAAAACTGTACTTAAAAAAAGGAGAAGCCGAGGAAGGATGGAGGGCTGACTGGCAATGCCGGATGTGGCCAGGAAGGCCCAGAAGCTGAGGCCGAGCCGAGGACTGCTGCTGACCATGCCGAAGCCTTTGATGAGGTGGGGCGGAGGGGGCACTGCACGGGGCTGGAGGCTGTGAATTATCTCCCAAGAAGCTCGGCGGCCAAGAGGACAGGAGCAAGGAGGAGATCTGTAAGGGGACCTACAAGTGTTCTTTACAGAAGAGACGAGCCCTGCGCGTGTTGTCTCAGGAGGAACGGGCATGTCCGGAGTCATCCTTGGAGGAGACGAGAGGGGAAGCTGACCGGGGCAGGAGGTGGGGAGGGGTCAGGGAAAGGAGGGGCAGCCGAGAAGGGGAGGGCCAGGCAGGGATGCAGGACCCAACCCTTCACAGCTGGGCAGGTGGCCCCTGCCCTACTCCCGGGGAGACCCGCTTCACTCACCCCACAGTGTTCATTTTGCCCCTCCTGTGCACCAGGTGCCATAGCAGGGGCTGAGGATACAAAGATGACTAAGGCATTCAGTCAGTGGCCTCCCAGGGCCCACGGGGCGGGTAGGCAAGAGGAGAGTGAGCACACAGCCGGAGGGCCATCTGACCCAGCCTGGGAGGTCGGCATGGAGGACACCAGCTGAGACCCAAGGGGCGAATTGGACGTGGCCAAGAAGAGAGAGGGGCAGTCCTTAAACTCCACTTGAAATGATGGTTCGAGACCTCCTCTCACCTGCCAATCTGTCATATGCCCCCAGCTGTTGCCCATCTCAGGGACAATTCAAACATCAGAATGGGAATGGCTAAGCCAAAAAGGGCCATAATTTCATAGTGGAAGGCAGTAGCTAGGATTCCACTGAATCCTGTTGTGTTGACATTTGTTTAACATTTTCCCACGCTGTCAGCCGGCACCGAGGCCTGACTGTTGAACAGTTCGGTTGAAATGTTCTCTGGAGAGGAGTGTTTTATTTCACGGGTTTACATGAGTTTCTGGAAAAGCAGAAGCAGACATAAAGGAACTGGGCTGAATTATCCATCATGCCAAGGTCTTGGGCCCTGGCAAAAAATACTCATTTTGCACAAATTCTTTCACTACCTTCAATTTACAGCTAACGAACGAATTTCCAGCTATCTGTTTGTTTGGCTTCCAATTTCTTCCATGTCTGATGGGCTTCCTCTATGTTGAGCTATAAATAAATTGTCATCCTTCTGGGGGAAAAAAATCACCTTACAAATGCTTTGTTGAATGGAAAACAAGCAGCATTCTAAAGTGAAAATTCTCACTTTGTAAATGGTGATTTGTTATTCATTTGGCTGTTAACTTGTGAGAGGTTCCAGGACATTCCTCCTAAAAGGAGCTGCCTCTCCACTCTGGGGGCAGTGGCGGGGGGGGGGGGGGGGGGGGGGGGCGGGGGGGTCGGGGGCGGAGGGGGGGGGGAGGGTGTTCCTGGGCCTTGTGTCTGGAAAGCAGAACAGAAGCCACACCGCATTGGGTCCAGGCCCGAGCAGAGATGAGACCATGGGAGCCCCTGCACTGCCACACTGTCCTCGTCCCCTCATGTCCCCAACTGGCACTATGACGACCCGCAGACCAGGGGCCCGGGAGAGCCTCCAGGAGTTGGCTGGGCCCCAGGGCCTCCTTTGTCTTTGACACTCTTGGACTCATGTCACCCTCTGTGACGAAAGTGGGCTCAAGGTTAGCTTCAGGCCTTGGTGGTCCCAGGCCACCCACACTCCATCCACAGGGTGTGGGTGGGGGCAGAGTGGAGGGGACAGAAGGGCCTGGGCCGCAGCACAGAACACTCCCAATCTACTCCGTGGGTGAAGGAGCGAAGGAGCAGGCAAACGCATCTCTCCTGGAGCCCTCGCTGAGGAGGGGCCTTGTGTCCCTTTCATCCGAGTTCTTCCGGAGCAGGCTGGGCACTCAGGACCACGCTGCGGGCATTGTTGGGTGGATGTGTGCAGCGCGGGACACTGGTGGCTCCTCCCCAATGAGGAAGAAGCAGCAGATGCCCCGGGGGATGTGGGAGGCAGGGCAGAGAGACCCCTGCAGCCTCCGCTTCTCAACCCTCAACTGTGATCCCCTCAGCAGAGAGAAGGCACATCACCTCCTGAGCTCGGTTGGCAGTGTGGCTGGTGAAGCTGCCGTTGTCCTTTCTCTGCCCATGGAGAGGCAGGTGGCAGGGTGTGAACGTGGAGAGACCCTCTGCATTGGACTGTGTGACCCCGACTGTGTGACTCTGAGGAAACCACTTACCTCCCGGGAATTACGTCACCCCTACCTGCCAGGAGACTGTGAGGGCTGGAATTAGTGTGGAGCCTGGGGCGTGGGACAAGCTTGAGATTGGTGGGGCTTGTGCGGATGGCAGTCGGCAGAATGGGGTCCTCGCCGGTCACTCCACCAGCTGCATGCACCGGAACGCAGCCTCCCCTTTCCACGCACTGTGTGTTAAGGCCGTTTTAGCATCTTCATCCCTTCAAGCCCATCTCAGTGTCCCCAGATCCTAGGTCTGCTCTATCCCACTCCTGCCAGGACACCGCCCCGCTGTTGACAACAGTGCCACCAGCCGTGGAGCACCCACACCGTCTGCCTGGTTCTCAACACGTTACACATCTTATCAGCCCCACAACAGCCCCGTGAGGTAAAAACCATTACGATTCCCAGTTCACAGTTGAGGAAACTGAGGCACAGAGCAGTTACGGCCCTGGCCCAGAGCCCAAGCTTGTCAGTTCAGAGCAGGATTTGCACACAGAGCTGGAGATCTTACCACGAGGGTACTGCTTCCAGCACGCGCCCCAAAGTCTGCCCCCACTGCGCCCTCCTCTCTGACCAGCTTCCTGGCTTCTCAGGCTTGTCTCCCAACCCACTCGTTGTTGCTGGTTAAAAACAATCATTATATTTGCACTGTTTTTCCGACAACAAAAACAGTATGGGGTCATCTTGTGAAAAATTTAGATAATACAAAAAAGTAAAGAAGAAAATAAAACTCACCCACCATCACATTCCCTCATGTCTCGCTCTGTTCTTTGGTTATTATACACACAGGCTGTATGCACAGTTTCTCAGACTTTTTTCACTTAACGTTATATTGAAAGCAATTTTCAAGCCATTAAATATTTGTGGAAAACATCATTTTGATGGCTGCTCAGTGCTCCGTTGAATAGCTGAGTTAAATTGTGTTCAATATTTCGGGATTATAACCAACCCACTGTTCAAAAGTCTGGCCCCACTGAGGTGGGAGAAGATGCAGAGCCATGGGGCTCTCCTGCACCCCCTGCTGGGAGGGTAGAGTCATGCAACCACTTTAGGACACATTTGTGCGTTTGGGTGCCACTGAAGAGTAGCACTGGCTACTGGGGGTTAGACCCAGCAGAGCGTCTCCTCTGTACACACCTTAGCAAAACCCTCACACACGCGTGCCAGCAGATGAGTGCCTGAATAATCAGAGTGTTCTTGTTTGTAATAACAAAACATCACAACCAATCTAAATGACTACCATCAGTAGAATAGGGGACTCGTTTGTGGTGTATTCATACCCTGTGAGGTCATGCAGCAATGGGAATGAACGCACTAGATTTCCACACTCCAGCAAGGCTGGGGCTCTCAAGCATAACACTGAGGCAAGCTGCCGAAGAATAAAGGCTGTGCCATTTATATAAAATTTACAAGCCTGCCAAGCAGCATTTTGTATCTTAGAGATGCATGTATCCTAGAGAATGCGTGAAGAAATGCTTGTAAATGATAGCATGCATTCAGGATGGGGGTTATCTCTGGGGAGGGAGGCGACAGGGAGAGATGCCTGGGGCTGTCCGCCGTATGGGTAGATTGATTTATGAAGTTATGTTGTGGTAGATAGGTGTTATATTAGCCATTTAACTTTATTTTGTAATAAATTAATCAAGTAAGAGAGGAAAGGGATTAATAAAATTGACAAGTCTTTAGCTAGATGGACTAAGAGCAAAAGCGATTAACGAAGATTAAATAAATGGAAACATATCCATGTTTGTGGATTGGAGGATTTATTGCTGTTAACCTGTCACTACTACCCAAAGCAATCTACAGATACAAGGTAATCCCTATCAAAATCCCAATAGTGTTTTTGGCAGAAATAGGAAAATTCATTCTGAAATCCATATGGAATCTCAAGGTGATGTGGATTAAGGCTGCCCCAGCTAGAGAAGCCCAAGGTGACCTGGCCTACGTGCCAAACTATACGACCCAGTGGACTTTTTTTATGGTATGAATTAGGACTGCCCCAGGGAGAGAAGCCCGGGGCATCCTCACCTGCATGCCGATCTATATGGCCAGATTCGTATCTAAAGTTATATGACCGCACAATAACCAGACCCCATCTGCACTGAAATCATTTAATGACTTTTTACATCATCTTTTCTTTTTTTTCCAGTAAAAATAAGTCACGTACCCATGCCTTATAAAATTAGCCCTAACCCTCAACTCGGGGCAGCAGCAGGAGCTCTGACTGCCCGTGGGTCCTGTCCCCACGCACCAGCTCTGCCTGCCCATGGATCCTGTCCCCATGCCAGCGGGGGCAGCAGCAGCGGCTCTGCCTGCCCATGGGCTCTGTCCCCATGCCAGCGGGGGCAGCAGAGGCAGCAGCAGCAGAAGCTCTGCCTGCCCATGGGTCCTGTCCCCATGCTATTCCACACTATTCTCTAAATAAAAGAGCACTACTGCCAGATTTTGAGAGTCTAAGAAATCTTTCTTTCGACTCCTCGGCTCACCGATCCCGCATCATTTCTGGTGGCCCGTACGGGGACTTGCTTCATCGGCTTGTGAGCTCGAGTTCTGGTAAGTGCCCTTTTCTTCCTTATGCCTTTCTCTTTTTCAAGGATGGATCTAGATTCACTGCTCCATCGGGAACTTTCTCAGACAGCTGTATGAATCCACGTTTGCTGCCCATGGCTACTCTATGGGGCAAATTGTGGCATTCAGCTTGAAGAGATTCAGTACCTTAAGCCTCAGGGTGATGGAGAATGAATTAATCCATTCCTTCCTGACTCTATCTCTAATAGACAAATTTTACGTGGGCGCGGGTCGGCCACTTAAGTCATTAGGACGGCCGCCAATCTCCAAGACTCCAGTGGAAGGTTTCTTTTCCTAAGGCTGGATTGGGATCCCTCCCTCTGGCACCTGACCACGCTCTGAACTGCGAGGAAAGTCCCACTCGGGACTCCAGTTCAAGGGAAGTACCAAACTCTAACCTTTGGTGGAGTATGGGAACCCCTTCTTGGGAGAATGGCTCCAGGATGCAATTGGGTAGAATATCCCCCAGACTGGCGGAAAATTCCTCACTGTCTTTCTCTTTCTCACTGTCTTTGTCCTTTTCTCTCCTGGGGACCATACGCCAGGCACCTATTACTGTCAGGCAGAATAGGGAAGATGTTCAAGGGATGCCCCCATCATCCCTTGCTACAGGAACTCCATTGGGGGGATTTTCAAGGTAATGGCTCCCTTTCTCTGGGACCATACGCCAGGCACCTATTCCTGCCAGGCAGAATAGGGAAGATGTTCAAGGGATGCCCCCATCATCCCTTGCTACAGGAACTCCATTGGGGGGATTTTCAAGGTAATGGCTCCTTTTCTTTCTCTTTTTCTCTCCTGGGGACCATACGCCAGGCACCTATTACTGTCCGGCAGAATAGGGAAGATGTTCAAGGGATGCCCCCATCATCCCTTGCTACAGGAACTCCATTGGGGGGATTTTCAAGGTAATGGCTCCCTTTCTCTGGGACCATACGCCAGGCACCTATTACTGTCAGGCAGAATAGGGAAGATGTTCAAGGGATGCCCCCATCATCCCTTGCTACAGGAACTCCATTGGGGGGATTTTCAAGGTAATGGCTCCCTTTCTCTGGGACCATACGCCAGGCACCTATTCCTGCCAGGCAGAATAGGGAAGATGTTCAAGGGATGCCCCCATCATCCCTTGCTACAGGAACCCCAGTGGGGGGATTTTCAAGGTAATGGCCCCTTTTCTTTCTCCTTTTCTCTCGGGAACCATTCACCAGGCCTATGCTGTCAGGCAGAATAGGCACCAGGCACCTGTTACTGCCAGGCATAACAGGGAAGGTATACAAGGGATGCAATGCCGGGGGACGCCCCCATCACCCCTTGCTATAGGAACCCCACAGTAGGAACAATGGGTAGGACGCTGCCCTAGGTTCAGGGGGGATTTTTCATGGTAATGGACCCGTTTCTTTTGTCTCTCTTGGAGTTACAATGGCAATTTTCATCTCCTTTTGAGCCTTGTGACTGGGAAACAAAGAAATCTTTAAAGAGTAAAAGGCTCCACCCCTGGGAGCCCCAACTTTGGGTTTCTGGGCCTGATCACCCCAGCAACCCTAAGTGGGGGTGCCCTCTCTTGACAGTTGACTCATTGAGTATTTTAGTCACCTACTGAGTCGGTTATGAGGGTAGGAGACCTGTGATTTATTCTGTGAACTGTCGTGCTAGCGTAGTGTGCCCCAGCACGGGAACTGTTGTGTGACTCTTATCTTGATAACCCTCTGGAAGAGGCCATAAGGGTGAGGTCTGATCTCTTCTTTTCCTTTCTTTGTCTGTTTTGCTCATCATCTCTTCTGTTGTCACCAAGTCGAGGTTAAGTTCAGGCTAGACCTGAGCAGAACCTTGACCTTCTGTACAATTGGAAAAATAAGCCTTTTGCCAGGGATTTAACTCAAACCTGGCTCTTGGAGCCCCAGCCTCCAGCCAGTTCCAGGCCTTTGCCTCCTGCTTCCCTACCTCAAATTTGCTGGCTCAGAGACAAAGTGCCCAGGCTGAGCGGGACTTGACTAAATCTTATAACTATGTCAACACCCGCAATCGGCCTCTGCACACCCGCAATCGGCCTCTGCACCCTTTCTCCAGCTGCTGTCAGTCAGACACTGGCTTTACCACCACGGGGAAGGCTCCTAAGCATCCCCAGAGACCCACCTTGTGGATGCGTTCTAACTCCATCTGGGAGAAAATTTGAGGGGTTTCTCTGTGCCTTTGTGATGCAGTTGGACAGGTAGATCAACCTGGAATGTAATTTGAGTTACAATCCAGTTTCTGGGAAATCAAGAGCAACTGTCCTTAGAAAATCCTTGCAAGACTGGAAATACAGCTCTAGAGGTAGTTCAGATTCCACCTAGTTCCTTTATCACGAAAAGGATTATCATCTCCCCTCTCCAGGAACTACTATCTAGTCCATCACTAATTCCTAAGACTGAAGAAAAAAAAAAAAAGAAAGAAAGAAAGAAAGAAAGAGGAGGGGAGAGGCAAAACGGCCATAAGCGTGCCCTTGCAAAAAATCTAGCATCTTGAATATCTTCTCCACAAATATTGGTAAAAAACAATAGCTCTAACAACAGCTGTGCAGTCTCTGTGTACGTGTGTCTATGTGTACGTTATATGTGTGATATTTTACCTCCGGATGGTGTTACCAAAATTAAGAGCTCTGTTTAATTGGCTTCAAGTAAGCGCTTACATAAATTCTAAATGTAGTAGAAATTAATCCAATGTCTTTCAAGTTAACTTGATGTGAATTAACTTTTGGTAAATGAAAGCTTGTTTAAGTTTGTTGGTTTGATTGAAAATAGTCTTCTTGTCAGAGTTGTCAGTATTCGCATATGATGCAGGCATGCAGCCTGGGTTTACTAATCAAATAAGTTCACATTGTCTGTTAAATTCGTCAGCAAAATAATAGCTTTAAATGATGACCAGTTTTGTCTAATGTCTCATGAAGTTTTTGTGGGTACAATAACTGTTTTATGGTCTGTATACTTGAAAAAAAAACAAACCAGCTTCCAAATTGTTTTAATAACAATCTTGAGTTTTGCCAAGTTAAGTTAAATGATAAAAATCTGAGCATCTGGGTCATTTTTGGATTGGATAGCACACAAGCATTACAGCCAAACTTATCTAAGTTACCTACTTTTGGCTTCTTAGTGCAGAGAGGCTAAAAGTCTTTGGGTCTGTTATTGTAAAGCAGCGTGTTTCTAGAAATTATGAAGTGTTTAGAATGCTGGTATAAAAGACAATTCATAATTGCTTACCTTTTTAGTGTTTACTATGGTCTGTTAAGGGTTAAAAGTTCTTATTAACCTATATAATTAAAGCTACTGGAAATTAATAAGGAAAACAGCTCTGTATTCAAGGAAAGTTAAAATGTATGTTTTCAGTAAAGAGGGTATAAAGAATGGAAGTATTTTTGTTTGATGGGTTAAGAAAGATAAGTTTGTCCTAAAGTACTAGAAAGGAAAAAGACAGACTTTGGGACAAATTCTGAAGGCAAAAATAAAGTTGTAGAAGGTTTGTGAAGGAGAAATTCTGAAAGGAGTTTTATGACTGGTGAAGCAGACTAAAATTAGAGTAAATCCAATTAAGTGAATGAGTTTTAATGTTAAAAATAAGCTGGTACAGAAATTAAAATTTGGTTTTCTCTCAAAGTATAATTTTCTTGAACTTTTGGCCTGCTCTAACTCTACCTAAAAGACAGAAAATCTATGTTTTGTTAAAATAATTTCCTATATTCAGAAAGAAAGAGGTCTCTTCTAAAATTTTTTTGACGATGTTGTTTGCTCTTGACTGTCTCTGTTGTCACTTTGAATGGATGCCTGAGCATTGTTTAACAGTGAGCGTTGTTTCCTATTTGAACAAGTATTTTAAAAACTTTTGATATTTTTGACAAGCTTCTCCCTCAAAAAAAATATTCAAATCCTGAATGAAGGCTTTCTTTTGACCTGGTAGATGGAAGAAGAATTTCTCTGAGGATTTTCAGAGGGCCCCTGAGACTTCTCAAAGAAATTTGCTCTCTTCCTATAAGGAGGAAAACACTAAATTAATTAGGTTTATTTGGTTTATTAAATTACATGGGAAGCATTGTCAAATAAGCGATGATAAACTTTCTTATGTGGTATTACGTGGGTGAATGTTATTAATATACGTGTCTTAACATTATATAGCATTCCTAAAATTCTAATCTGTTCTGGTTATCAGTCATAATTCCAGTTATTATCTTAAAGTGTTATATGTCACAGAAATAGCCAAGTTTCTCTGTCAATTCCTTTTGAGTCCTTTGTCCATTTGCAGATAGTTGTTTTACTGTGATGCTTTTTGCTTTTGCAAATGTTTCATCTCCAGAGAAATTCCTGGAAAGGATTCTGACACAAGGGTTCTAAACTACAGGTTTCTGATAAACTTTCAGATTGTAAAACTGAACTGGGTAAGAAATTACAGAATTCTAACAGAAACTAAGCTCATAGATCTGCTAACAGAAGATTAAGCTCAAGAACTGATTATACAGGACTGTGTGAACTGATGAGAATGATTATAATTTTTTTATGACTTCTGTTTGAAATATTGCTGAGTTTTGTTTTGTTTTCTCATGTTTAAGGAAATCTTTCTTTCTTTTCTCTTATGCTAACTATGACTTACACCAATTTAGTGAAATACGTTTATGAGCAAAACTGAAACATTTATCTTTTTCTCCCTATCTGATCCCTCCAGAATTAAGAAACTCTGTGAGTGAGCATGGTTATTTCGTGGCAATATAGTTATTTGCATAAGTTCAATAAGAACCTATTCTCCTTATAACAGGATACATTGGTTATATTACCAAGGCTTTGACTGGAATGTCATATTTGAAACATACAGGCTCAGATATGACAACACAGCTTTTCAGGAACAAAGATTGGACATTCTGGAATACAGCCACTTGGAAACATGGGCCTGGTACCTTGTTTACAGAGATTCTGGCAATCTTACCCGGTAAGTAAGGAAGCTTGCTTATCTGGCGGGTGCAAGGAACCTCAGAATATTTTGGGGGACCTCGAGAAGAGAGGAGTCCACCCAAACCTGTAGGTACTGCAGGCAAAACCTGATGGCAAGTCCTTGGCTTGGCTTTTCTGGCCCCGAGAGGCCTTTACAGTTCAATCTGAGATTCCTCATAAAAATTCCAGCAAAGCAGATTTAAAAAGCCTGTATAATCAATTGGTATTCTTGCTGCACTTATGTAAATAATTGGCAGACCAGTTAATCTTAATTTGGCTATCTTTTATAAAAATGAGGGTGATTTTAGAGAGAAAAAATTATGTTTCAGTAGAAGGTATAGTACACATTCATGGATATTAGATTCTAGCTCTTCTCTTCCGCAAGATTCATCTGTTACTAATCATAATGTTTCCTTGTGGCCATCCATCTCTGATACCTGGGAGTTCCCTGGCCACAATAAAACCTTTTCCTTCAATACTACTGCCCAAACACTGACTAGATTTGCCTTGTCACAAGTGGATCATGAACAACAAGTTCCAAAGGTAAAGTCCCCAGCTTATCGATACACACAGGATGGACTATATCAGATTTGGGACGAATATATTTGGCTCACTCCTACTAGTGGTCAACTCAGTCAAAAGGCCACTATATGTTGGGAACAAACCAATCACACCTGTGATACGTGGCCTAATAGCACCCGACCTATGGGACAGATTCCCCGTCATATGTGTTCTCATATCATAAGCTTAAAAAATACTGATTGGTTTGGGACTGACTGGGATAGATGACCAAGCACACGTTGGTTAGCCCCTAATGGCACTCAGTGGCTATGTGGCTCCAACTTATGGCCTTGCCTGCCACCTGGATGGATTGGACGATGCACCCTAGGCTTTGTCTGGATGCAAGGTAGAACTACATTTACTATATCTCCTCCTGCTAACCTACCCAACCTGCAACAGCGCTGGACCCGCTCTGTCTTCCACTGGTATGACCATCTTTCCTCAATTTTCCTTCCCCAATTAGGAATTGAAAGTGTCATCTTGCACATGGAAGTCCTAAACAAATTTACTATGAAGGCATTAAATGATACACAACATAGCCTTTCGCTGCTCGATTTAGAAGTATCCCAAATGCGTAAGGCAGTCCTCCAAAACCGAATGGCACTGGATGTCTTGACAGCAGCACAGGGGGGCACCTGCGCCATTATAAAAACTGAATGTTGTGTCTATATTCCTGACGACCATCAAAATATCTCCGGCTTCCTGTCTGATATGAGCCACCAAATTAAGTCCATGTCTGACCCTCCCCTATCTCTAAATGACTGGTTGAACTCCTGGTCAGGTCCAGGTTTCTGGACTGCTATCAAAACCTTATTCATTGGGTTAATCATACTGCTTGTATTTCTTATTATAATTTGTTGTCTGTTTCGTTGTTTGTCTTCCGCATGTCAACAAAGTTTCACCTCCTGGACCACCACTCGACAAATGATTCTCTCGTCCCCAGAGGCTCTGGATGCCTTGTCAGCCTTGGACTCCACGGGTGCAGTCTTCCGGTCCGCTGAACCCCCTACCTATACCTATGGCCCCATTTAGGGACAGCTCTACGACCTTGTACAGCCGGAAGTAGTTACAGAAGACTGACCGTCGTCCATATCCCCAAAAGATTTTGGGGCCAAATGGGTTCAGGGGGGGTTTATGATGTGGATTAAGGCTGCCCCAGCTAGAGAAGCCCAAGGTGACCTGGCCTACGTGCCAAACTATACGACCCAGTGGACTTTTTTTATGGTATGAATTAGGACTGCCCCAGGGAGAGAAGCCCGGGGCATCCTCACCTGCATGCCGATCTATATGGCCAGATTCGTATCTAAAGTTATATGACCGCACAATAACCAGACCCCATCTGCACTGAAATCATTTAATGACTTTTTACATCATCTTTTCTTTTTTTTCCAGTAAAAATAAGTCACATACCCATGCCTTATAAAATTAGCCCTAACCCTCAACTCGGGGCAGCAGCAGGAGCTCTGACTGCCCGTGGGTCCTGTCCCCACGCACCAGCTCTGCCTGCCCATGGATCCTGTCCCCATGCCAGCGGGGGCAGCAGCAGCGGCTCTGCCTGCCCATGGGTCCTGTCCCCATGCTATTCCACACTATTCTCTAAATAAAAGAGCACTACTGCCAGATTTTGAGAGTCTAAGAAATCTTTCTTTCGACTCCTCGGCTCACCGATCCCGCATCAAAGGGACCTTGAATAGCGAAAACAATCCTGAAAAAGAAGAACAAAGCTGGAGGACTCACACTTCCTGATTTCAAACTTACTACAAAACTACGCTAATCAAAATAGTGTGGTACTAGCATAAAGGCAGACATATAGACCAATGGAATAGAACGGAGAGTTCAGGAATAAAGCCTCAAATTATGATCAGATGCTTTTTGATAAGAGTGGTGAGACCGTCCAAGAGGAAAGGACAGTCTTTGCAACACATGGTTCCGGGAAAACTGGATATCCACATGCAAAAGACCCTCATCTAATACCATATACAAAAATCAGCCAAAATGGATCAAAGACCTAAACATAACAGCTCAAACTATACAACTCTTAGAAGAAAACACAGGGCAAAAGCTTCATGACACTGGATTGGCAACGATTTCTTGGATATGACCCAAGGGCACAGGCAGCAAAAGAAAAAGATGGACACATTGGACTTCATGAAAATTTTATAAACTTGTCCACCAAAGACGATGTCAACAGAATAAAAAGGCAAATCACAGGTAGAGGAAAACCCAGAGTGGGAGAAAATATTTGCAAATCATGTATCTGATAAGGGATTAATATGCAAAATATGTAGAGAACTCCTAACACTCAACACCAAAAAAAAAAAAAAAACTCAGTTCAAAAATGGACAAAGGATCTCCACAGGCATTTCTCCAAAGAAGATATACAAATGGCCAATAAGCACATGAGAGAGACACTCAACATCACCAATCATCAGGGAAAGGCAGATGAAAACCACAATGCGATACCACCTCACACCCATTAGGACGGATACTATCAAAAAAAAATTATCAAAAAATTATCAATTGTTGTGGAGAAATTGGAAACCTTACGCACTTTTTGGTGGGAAGGTAAAATGGTACAGCTGCTGTGGAAAACAGTATGATGGTTCCTTAAAAAATTAAAAATAGAATTATCATATGATCCAGCAACTCCACTTCTGGGCATACACCCGAAAGAACTGAAAGCAGGGTCTCAAAGAGATATTTGCACACTCATGCTCACAGCAGCATTATTCACAATAGCTATAAGGTGAAGCAACCCAAGAGTTCACTGATGGATGGACAAATAGGCAAAATGTGATATATATAGAACCGGGAGAAAATATTTGCAAATCACATATCTGACAAGGGGTTAATCTCTAAAATACATAAAGAACTCATACAACTCAACAACAAAAAATCAGCAACCGGATCAAAAAGTGGGCGGAGGAGACGAACAGACATTTTTCCAAAGAAGATATACAGATGGCCAATAAACACATGAAAAGATGTTCAACATCACTAATCATCAGGGAAATGCAAATCAAAACTACACTAAGATACCACCTTATGCCTGTTAAATTAGCTATAATCACTAAGACTAAAAATAATAAATGTTGGAGACAATGTGGAGAGAGGGGAACCCTCATACACTGCTGGTGGGAATGCAAACTGGTGCAGCCACTATGGAAAACAGTATGGAGATTCCTCAAAAAACTAAAAATAGAACTACCATACGACCCAGTCATCCCACTACTGGGTATCTATCCAAACAACTTGAAATCAACAATCCAAAGTAACATATGCACCCCTATGTTCATTGCAGCACTAGTCACAATAGCAAAGACATGGAAACAATCCAAGCGCCCATCGACTGATGATTGCACAAGGACATGGTATATATATATACAATGAAATACTACTCAGCCAGTAAAAAAGACAAAAGCATCCCATCTGCAACAACATGGATGGACCTGGAGGGAATTATGCTGGTGAAATAAGCCAGACTGAGAAAGACAAACACCAGATGATTTCACTCATATGTGGAATATAAGACATAGACAAAGGAAACAGTTCAGTGGTTATGGGGGGAGGGGGCCCACAGGGGGTGGAGGGGAACACTTATGTGGTGACAGACAAGAAAGAATGTACAACTGAAATTTCATAATAATGTGAACTATTATGAACTCAATAAAAAAAATTAAGATGTTAAATTTTATGTTATATGTAATTTATCACAATTTAAAAAAAAAGAAAGGAGATAGGAGGAAGAGTAGTGAGATTGAAAGAAGGGGGAAAGAAAGAGAAAGGAACTGTTTTCAATTAGATTGTGAGACTGGAAGGCAATGGGGCACCTGCTGGGAATGTCTGAGGCCCTGGGGGCTTTGAACTTGCCCTGTGGGTCTGACCATCAGCTAGATTCCTGGGCACCCTGTCGCCCTTGCCTGACCTTGTTCTGGGTCAATCAGGGTCAGTGAAGACAAAGGAAACCACATTTGGTCAGTGCCACTGTGTGCCGTGCCCAGGGTGAGGGGCTCTCATGGACATAATCGTGGGGACCATCCTCTGTGCCTGTCCTCTGCCCTGAGCTCTCACCACCAGGGAGATGGTGTGGAGGGGAGAGGACTCTCTGGCAAAGGAATCGGTGCTGGGTGCAGGCTGGGACCTGTCAGCCTGGCCTTGTCCCTGGCCTTGAAGTAGAGCTGCCCTTCCTGGGCACACACTCAGGCTGTGCATTCTTCCATGGCCCCCAGCATGCACCGCCACCACCACCTTCACCTCCAAGCCTAGCCCAAAGCTTGCTTGCTCAACCAATAGTCCACATTTTTGATTCCATACATCACCTGGAGCTCTAGGGCCACTTGCATCTGCAGGGAGGAGGAGAATTCCTCTTCCCTCTAGGTCCTTCTGGCCGGGCTATGAATTAAATTCACATGAGACCGAGGAACAGGAGAAAATCAAACAAGTTTAACAACAGGTACACATGGGAGAAACCCAGGGATACTGGGTAACTCAACAAAATGGCCAAGCTGCCAGCTTAAATAGCATCTTCAGCTAAAGGCAAAGGAGGACACTGGGAGCAGTGGCTCAGGACTTCAAGGGGGTGGAAGGCAATTTACATGGAGATGGAAATGCAAATGTTTGTTAAACAAGTTTTGCTGAGCCTGAGAAATGGGTTTGCTGGCGTCTTTCTGTCGCACCTGTTTTACATTAGACTGTAGCAATCTTGTGGTGTGAGCTCCTTCCTGGAGCAGGACTTTTATGTTAAAGTCTTTTAGGCGGTTTGGGGGATGGTCAAATGTTCTTCCAGAGACTTCTGACCCTTTACAGTCTCAGCTCAAAATAATCCACATGCCAGAGTGGTGCATCTTGGGGCAGCTGCCCTGAACCCCATCAAGGCCGTCGAGTGCGGTGGTCAAGAGGGCACCTCCCAAGACAGACCACCCGGCCGAGCCCCAGCCTCCCACTGTCGACGGGGCCTCCACTGCCTCATCTGGGAAAGGGGATGGGGCTCAATTCTGCCTCAGAGGAGTGCTGAGAGGATTAAAGGGTAGGAAAATAAATGTGAAGCACTTAGAACAGGTGCTGGCACATCTTAAATACTTAATAACGTTACTAAAATGAGATAATGATACCGAAAGACTCCATACACTGGCAGCTGGTAGTAACAACATCTGGGTCTGAATATATGCAACTACTGTCACAGAGAGTGGGCTACAGCAGGGAGGAGATCTGGCTCCTCGCCCAACTTGTAACCAGCTTTGTGACCGTGGGTCAGTCACTGTCCCTCTCTGGCCCTCCAAGTTTACATCCATAACAGAAGGAGCTTGAACCATCTGTCCCTTTTATGTCACTTTAGGCTGAAACCTGGAATCTGTAGCAAGAAGTTCCCACCCCACTGAGGGCCTCCTCAGGCCCTTAGGCTTGTTTTGCATTAACCTAACCAGCCGTCAGGAATGCAACCGCTTACAGGTCAAACATGGCAGTGGCTCCCCTCCAAGGTCCCCAGTCTGGTCCCCACACCCGCCTCCAGGGGCAGGTCTCCAGTTCACTCACCACAGGCCATTCTCTGGCCCGGGTGACTTAGATGGGACGCTGCCCCTGCAGTTCAGCCGACTGTTAGCTGGACAGTTCCCAGGGCACTCAAGGGGCCTGGAGAAGCCACCAGCAGCTGAGAGGAGGGCAGCCACATCTTCCCCAAGAGAGGTGCAGGGTGGGGCGCCCCCAACCAGGGAGCCGGCCCCTTTCACCTGAGTCTCCTCCCTCCCCACCAGACTCGAGATTCTACAGCTCCTGGGTCGCCCAAGGCTCCAGGTGCTCCAGAATCCAGAAGTTAGTCTGCAGCCCTGGTCCTAAACACACAAGGGTCTCCTCTGAGCCCTCCACTGACGGCCCTCCTCTGTCTGGGGGATGCTTGACTTCTGCTCTTGACCTCCTGAAATAAGACGATGGTGCTAACCACATGGCAAGTGCTTGGCTAAACATGTCAAATGTCAAAATGCCAGGAATTAAGAGATTCGGACTTTTGTCTTCTCTGTCACCAGCCAGGGGCAAGAGCCAGTGGGGTAATGACTGTGGGCCCCAGCTTCCCCAAGAGGCTTGCATCTTTAAGGTCCTTGCCAGATCTCCCAGGTGAGTCCATGATCTGCCAAAGAGTGAGGCCCAGAGACCAGAGCACACTGGATGATGGACCAGCCTGTCACCCACCCATCCCCCAAGTGTGTCCCCAACACTCCACTGCCCATCCATACCCCTGCGCAGTCTTCAGTACATCCTCTCAGTGCAGTACCACTTCCAAGGGCTCAAGCCGTGCGCTAGGCAGACACCTGGGCAGAGCTCAGTCCCACGTGATCGTGGGTGAGCAGGAATCACCTGAGGCCCACAGAACAGAGCCTCTATCTGTGTCATCCCAGGCCATGGGAGTGACTGTAGGTGGGGCTCAGCCCTCCCTGAACAGGGGCCAGCACAGGGTCAGCCTCATCTTGGGACTCTGAGAAGGTCGCCCAGCTAAACCTGGGAGGCTGTCCCCAAAGAAAGGTCCAAGACAGTTTTATGAGTCTGGCTTGAACGTCCTCTAGAAACACACATTCATCTCGAATCCCCTGAACTGGGCTCTACTCGCGTCGTCACCTCTGGTTAGCGAACAGGTCATCCTGGCCACCAGCCCTCAAGGTGTAGAAAGCTCGTCACCAGCTGCACCTCGCTGAGCACTGAGTGACCATCTCTCTCTCCCAAGGTCTCTGCCATAAAAACTGCGTGGTTCCCCTCGATGTCCCGTTTACCACTGCGTCCTCCAACCATCAATACCAGCCCCTTAGGCAACAAACTCCACATTTACCTTTAGGCAAATAACTGACATCCTAGCACACAAACCTGCTCTTTGCCTCACTCTCTCCACCCAGAGATGCAGGATCCAGTAGCTACAAGAGTCACATGCGCTTGGATTCGAATCCACTGCAGGACCCTGGACTAGGGACACACACCTGAGCCTCGGTTTCCTCATCTGCAGAGTGGGAATGGGAGCAGTGTCTCTCTTACGGGGTTATTATGACAACCGAAGAGATAAGTTAATAAAAAGTAATAAAAAAGATAATAAAAAAGTAATTTGCACAATGACTGGCTTCATACATTTTATTTGTTATTATATTTATTACTTCTTCCCTTGTATTCAGCTAAGTAGTGACGTAAACAGAACAGCTTAAATTACGCTTCCAGTAACCTATATTTGTAGAATGATGTATTTCTCAAGTTACACGTTAATTCAAGGCTTCATTAAGTAGCCCCGTGCCTTGGGCAACGGATTACTTATAAGTAGTACAATATTTAGTGGCTCCTTAGTGATGCAGTCAGCCATTATTAATGAGCCAGGACTTAGAATCAGAATGAAGTGTAAACACACGCAGACATCCACTCACGCCCCCATGTGCGTACACACATGTGCTCACGCTGAGTAACAGAGGAAGATACCCCCAAAGCCGGTGCCACAGGCTAATCCTATAAGTATTTTTGGAAAAAGAAGATGAAAATGAAAGAGGAAGGACACCGAAGTTTCCTTTCATCAAAGAATGCACAGAACATATTCCAAATGTTGTTTAATGGGCTCATGGTCACTAACACCTGCTTAATGCCAAAGCATCGTTCCAGGACACCCTCTTGCAAGCTATCAGCCCCCAGGGATAACTGACTGAGTCTTTCACTCGGCAAAGGAATTAGTAAACTTCCCACAGCTAATTTAATCACAGGGGTAAGTCAGGTGGAAAGGAGATCGTCATAATTTAGAACATTCGAGGGATAATCCAGGCTTTCATCTGTGTGTGTCTGTGTGTGTGGCCATGGACGGGCTACGGAGGACAGGGTCAGTAGAAGAGATGGTCAAAGAGAGGTTGTCAACACAGCCGTGTGAAGAGTACCTGACACCATGGAAAAGCCTCGAACAATCAAGGGCTTTGAAGATGCTCTAGGTGCTCAAATTGTGTCTGGGCTAAAGCTACTTACACTATTTTTTTCCCCCACTAAAAATAGAGGACTCTGTCACTCTAAGGTCTCCAGGAATGGTGAGAAACATGGTTATTCCTGGTCCTCAAGCCCCTGGCAGCCCTCTGAGCCCCAGACCTCGCCCTGCATCCCCCAGCCCAGCCCCTCACACACCAGCATCTCCAGGAGGCTCGGACTCCGACCACCTGTCAGAGACGCAACAGGCTGGGCCACCGCGAACCATGCACTGGCTTTCAAGCACAGAGTCTGTTCCCTGGGGCCACGAGGATGTGACTGCTTGGCTTTCTGTGAGCACACGGCTTGGGGTGTCTCCACCGGAAAGAGAATGTGATCCCTGTCATGTCGGTTGTAGCCCCTGGGTAATTCTTATCACACTTTCTTTCTACTTCTCAGTGATTTCCAAAATCACAGAACTTCACAGCTGGCATAAACCTTAGAGACCACGAGGTCAAACTGGACAGCCTGGGAAGCCGAGGTGTAGAAAGGAAACAAAGGCCCTGGCACGGGCAGCCCCGGGGACCTGCAGCGCCGAGGCCGGTCTCCCCCACCTTGTCCTGACCGTCTTGGCTGGTCCTGGAGCCCATTCCTTCTCCACCACACCACACGTCCACCTCTGTGTCCGGTGACCCAGAGTCAGCGAGACATCCTAGCCCCTCGCTCTGCATTGCCAAAGACACTGAGCGAACTCAGCAAAACCTGGAAGCAGCAGAGCCGAAGCACGCAGGCTGTCGGTGCTGCACGTGCTCAGCACATCTTTGATTGTTTCCGTTCTGCTTTGCGGGATGAGGCAGCAAGTGACAAAACTCCAGCTGATGCTCCTGGACAGCAGCCCCACACTGTGTCCAGCTGCACCTTGATCCAAGCTCTCCCGTCACCTGCCCCCCAGAGGGTGGTCAGAGAACTGGACCCTCATGCACCTGCTGTCTCTGCCCAGTGTGTTCCAGGACACACAGTGACACTGGGGGCATTAGCACTCCCCCACCCTCCTCGAGATAGGTGGCTTCCCCTTTAACCGTGTTGGTAAATAAAGCAGTGGTGGCAATAATCATAATCCCTGATTATTACCTTGGGGCCACCTGAGGCCTGGGAAGAGCGTTCGCAGGGGCCACACCTGTGCCGGGTGAGGTGTGGGCGCAGAAGAAGGAGAGGCCTGGGCTGTGGACGTGTTAGAAACACCGAGCTTCTTCCTGGTTTGCCCTGTGACTCTCCAAGCATGGATTTTAAGGACCTCACTTTCCACAGACCCAAAGTACTACAGGGCTTCTAAGGCCAGAGAAACAACTACAAACCCTGGCCCTGGGGTCCCCAGGGCATCTCTGTGGGAAGAGGCTGCTCTGAGTGAGGTCCCAGAGGCAGCAGGACTTTCTATCTCAGACAGCGCCTGATGCTGTGCCCGGAGTGGTTGGTCAAAAGCACACAGTGACGTGCCAGCTGGACACTGGATATGGGGATGAGAGGTCCTCCTCACAGCCAGCGGCCCTGCCTCCCCAGCCTCTGCTCCCCACCAGCTGTTGCCACCACCCACTCAGGAAAGTGCACGGTGTTTGCTGAGCACCAGCCATGTGCACCCTGTGGCGAAGGCCTTCGACTCCAGGGACCCTGTGCCCATCTCACAAGGCTGGGATGGATGCCTCCTCTCTCAGATGAGACGGGGCTCGGGGGTAAGTGAGAGCACAGCTAGCAGAGGCAGGGCTGGGAGATGCGGTGGAGTTTGTAAAGATGGAGAGCTGGACAGGACCTCAGCCATGCCAGTCTGTCAGGAAGGCTTTGCTGCATGAGACTCGGGGACACAGGGTGGGTTGGAGAGCAAGTGAGATCAGGATAGAGAGAGACACAGAGAGAGAGCATCTGGAAGTGTCAGAAGTTACAAGTTAGAAACAGCAGGATGATGGAGAGAGACAGGGCGGGCAGGGTGGTGGAACACTGCAGGGAGTGGAAGGATGCTGGCTTCAGAGCCGGACATCCTGGGCTTAGATCAGACTGGCGTAACCTGGGGTCATTAACTTCACCCCTCTGAGCCTCATTTACTTCTCTGTAAAACAGAACAGTAAAAATACCCGTGTCACAAGCTGATCAGCAAGAGTAAGTGAATAAATGTACAGGCAGGTGCTCAGGACACAGTTGATGCTCCATCAATGCTTGTTCCCTTCCGGTGGAGCAGAAGAAGTCTGGCCGTCCTCACTTCTCAAAACTAAGTGTTAGGTCCATGTTCCTGCCGAGGGCCCTTCCACTTCCCCAGCGGTGCCCCCAGACCATCCCTCCAAGGGCCATTATGCTGCAGACGGCTCGTCTGCATGCCCAGGTTGGAAACTGCTCAGCTCAGGAACGGAATGTTCCGTCCCCACCAATTTGATTTTCAAATCACGTCCCTCTGTGCAGGAACCACCCACAAGAGCAGAGCCCGGCCAGCCCTTGGTTACAGTGGGCCCCGAGGGCCAAGCCGATGATTACAGGACATGGAGACTAGAGGAAGGAAGGGGCATGCCCCATGCTGTGCCGCATGCTGCCCTCCCAGGATGTGCATTTCTGCAAACCAAATTAAGGTGCTGCGGGATGGGCTGTGTGGAGAGAAGTCGAGAGACAGAGGGGCCGGGTATAGGGAGAGGGAAGGACTCCTGCTCTGGGGGCCGGATGTTGTGGGTGGTGGAGGAGTCTAGATCCCTGTTTCTTAGCCCAGTTGGCCGTCTCAGGCTTCCGTCCAAGGTAAAGAGCTGGGCAATGCCCACCAGCAGTCTCTTTCCTGAGGAGGCCAGCAGAGGGCGCGAGGAGCCTGGCAGAGACGTTCCTAGCTGCGTGGACGTGGGCGCTGCTCGCTCCCATCGGCCCAGCTTCGCAGTGATGCTCTCCCCAGCCAGTCTCATCTGTAGACAGAATAGGAGGCCACCTGGCTGGGGCGACCTCAGAGAGTGCTCCCGGCTACCCCGCACACACCTTCCTCTCAGATCAGAAGCCCTTTCCGAGAGGGCAGGTCTAAATTTCCAGCTCCTCTCAGGAAGGGAAACATAGGAACTTGCATGCATTTGGAAGAAAGTGTGAGGAGGATGCAGTCCCTTGCCTGACATCATCTGCTGGTGAACGACATGGCCTGGGTTGAACCCTGGTCAGCCTGACTTCCAAGCCAGCTCTTTCCAAGGCTGCTGTTCTGTCTGACTAGGACTGGTGAGTCTTAGACACGAGAGGCACCCCTGGAGACAGGGTAGACCTTCCAAGGGGAAGTGGTGGGACTTCTGCCAACCAGGCCCACCCCCAGTTCCCCCACAGCCAGCCAGGGTGCTGGCCCCTCTCAGAGCAGGTCCCTCCGCCCACGCCCTTCTCTCCAGAGGCCACCCTGTAACAAAAGGGCAAAACCTTGCTGACAACCCCCGCCCTCGCCCCGCTCCTGATCGAGGAAAGCCTCTTTGAACACACTTGCCCTCCTCTCCATTCAGAGGCTTCTTAAAAGTGAAATCCATCCTGGAACAAAGGAAAAGTTCAAACAAACTGCAGAACACTGCACGCCATGGATGCAGGGTTAGAATTAATATTGGAAACCAGGATCGTGATGCTATTGTCAAAGTTCCTTAAGAGTGAACCTGGAGGCCCCAGGATTTGGGTGATAGAAGTGACAACTCCACACACAGCCTGCTAGGACAGGAAATCAAAGGACCGCTCCCAAAAAGGCCCCAGGTGTCAGCACTGAGGGCGGGAATGGGGTCCAGGATCCTGGGGAAGTCTCTCTCCAGGGAGCCCAGGGAACTGGGTCTCAGGTGGACCCAAAAGGAGTTCTCTGGGGTGGACACCTGCCTCCCGCATGGAGGGTGCAATGTGGGGGTAACCATCACCCCGGTTTACAGATGCGGCGATGGAGAGGCAGAGACATGAGGGACTTGCCTGGAGTCACACGGTAGGAAGGCTGCGGCTGCTAAGCGGATGCTCTGACTCTGCACCCGGGCGCACACACGGGGCAGGGTCGGGAGAAGAGCCGCTTTCCCAGCTCCATCGTTACAGGAGTTTCCTGTGGCGGCTGCAACGGACTGTCACAAACCCACTGGCTTCAAACAAACAAGCAGGTCATCCGACAGCCTGCGGAAGTCTCCTGGGCTGAATCCAGGGGTCCGCAGAGCCGCGCTCCTCCCAAGGCTCCAGGGGAGCAGCCGTGTCCTGGCCTTTTCCAGCCTCCAGAGCGCTCCCACCTTCTTGGCTCTTGGCTCTTGGCTCCTTCTCCCATCCTCAAAGCCAGCAGCTCGCTTTTCTCCCTTGCTCGAGGGCTACCTGGGCAGGTGGAGGCAAGGGAGCTGGCCAAGCGTGTCGCTCCAGAGCCAGCGTGAGGGATGCGGAGGCTGCCCGAGAGGAAAAGCACTGACAAGCCGCCCGGACAGGACTGGGAGGGAAGACTCTCCCCACAGACTTCACAAGCCTTTGACGGTTCTGAGAAATGAGGCTTAAAGATCGTGGGATCTGAAGGGATAAGTTCACCCTACAACTGGCGGGAAATCAACTCAAAACCCCCGAGAACCACATATGACATCAGAGGTTATGGAGCCTGGAACTGAGAGCCAAGTGGAGACAGGGCCCGAGGCAGGCAGAGTGGAGACAAGGCAAGGGTTTCCTGCTGGCCTGGCAGGTGGAGGGCCAGGCGGAGGCACAGGTGCCCAGGGGCCATGTCCGTAGGGAGCCCAGACATGCATGGGAAGGAGCAGGCAAGGATGCGTCAGGATGGCAGCCTCTGGAGGAATTCTCCTGGGAGCTGATTAGAAATGAGCGTCTCGAGCTCCACTCCAGAACTCCTGCATCAAAATCTGAATACTAATCAGACCCCAGACATGGTCCATGGAAATCCAGACCTATCCTGGAACACAGGACACAACTGCCCCAAATCCGCCCTGGCCTGTGCACTGCTAACCTGCCCTCAGCTTCCGTGCCACATCGGGGTGTCCCGGGGCCGCCAGGCTCCAGCCCCACCACCCTGGGGCTTGGTGAGGCCACCATTCTGAGAGGGTTTACCCCAGGCTTCCAGCCGACTCTGCCACTTCCTGCCGGGCCATCTGCCTGAGCCTCGAGACTTCATCTTGTGAGTGGGAATGAGAACCCCTCCCTCGTGGGGTGGGGCTGACACCTGCACCATCTCACGTCTGTGAAACTGGCTGGCGCAGACCTGGCCACAAGAGGCCAGCGGTCCGTGGATTTTAGCTGGATTTCTGCACAGGCAAAGGGCCCGGGACCTTTCTAGCTTGGAAACCCTGAAGCTCCGAAATCCCAAACTGAAGCTCCCCCCAGGCCCCACAAATCCGGCCTCTCCTCGCCTCTCAACCCTTAGGCCTGGTTGGGAAGGATCATATCCAGCCTTGCGCAGCAACTACCTTAAATTGTAACTAATTCAATTTTCAATTTTAACTACCTTAAATTTTTTAACTGTTTAAAAGATTATGTAAGTATTGTATAAACGTATTCTCTTTGTAATAAAATTAAGCACTATGGACATATACAAACTATAGACTAAAAATCGGCCCTTGCCTCCATCAGTCTCCCTTCCAGAGTTGAGCATGGATTCTTCTAGAAGGCTTCCACCTGTTTCCACAGACACACACCTGCAGAGAGGCCCAAACTCACTGTCTGCAACTGGCTTCTTTCACATAACAATACGGTGGACTTTCTGTGCTGCTGCATGTTGATCTATCTTATTACTTCAACAACTAACTAACATTTTTTGCAGGATGTATACACCACAATCTATCAATTCCCCTATTTATGGACATTTACGTTATTTTTAATTTTCACTCAAATAAACAAGGCTGCAATACATATACCTGTGCACACATCTTTTTTCGTTCGTGAGAGTATTTCTATATGTTAGATATTTTGGAATTACTGTCCCTGGTCAAAGGGCATTTGCATCACATGTGTGGACAAACACCGATAAATTGCTCTCCTGAAAGACTGAACCAGTGACCGCCCATCATACTGAGAGCACCCGTTCCCCACACCCGTCAGCACGCGGCAGCATCAGTATCTTTCATTTTAGCCGTTAAAAACTTTTTATTGTCTGATTTGCAGTTCCCTGATCACGTCTGGTTGGGCATCTTTTCAGGGCTACTGGTCGATTGTATTGACTCGACTGTGAACTGTCTCTTTCCATCCTTGCCCGATCTCTTAGCTTCATTCTCTTTTACTTATTCATGCGTAGGCTTGCCTCCTTTTAAAAAAGGGATAAATATGCATGATTTAAAAAATTCAAATAAAACAAAAGGTACAGAGTGAAAAGGAAGTCTCCTTCCATCCCTGACTCCCAGCCCCCGCCCAGCGCCCGGGGCTGACGACTCCACTGGGCACACGGGCACCGTACACACGGCCACACGACCTTCAGGGGCTCCCAGAAATGTTTTAATTTTAATTTCTTTTACAATCACAAGAAAAAATAAGTATAATAATAATGAACATATAATAAGGAACCCAGCCTGGATGATATTTGTCTTTATACCAAGGCAATTATAAAACGTAATTTTTAATATTTTTTAAAGGAGGCAACATTGCCCAGGACCCAAGAACGTCATAACGCATGCCAGCCTGCCAGTGACAAGTATTTACCAGTTTCTTGGGCATCATTCTAAAAATATTTTATCCATACATGTTTTAAATATCTATTTATAAATGGTTATTCTTCTTTATAATTACGCTTTTAAATGTATAGAAAAATAAAGGAAATAATGTAACAAACACTCATGAATCCAATACACTACTGCTGGCAGCCATGTTGGGACCAAAAGGAAACCAGTCCAAGGGCAAAATCTACAGAGAAGGGCAGAGCTGAGAGTGAGGGAGAAAAAGTGAGCTGGAGCCCTGAGCAAACCATGCCTGAAGCCTGTCTGACTCAAGAATTTTTAGTTTTTGCCAGCTCTTCTATTTTAATTTTTTTATAATTGTTTTTTTATTTTTAAAGTTTCAGACCTTCAGAAAGTTACAAGAATAATACAAAGAACTTCTTCATACTCTACATTCCGATTCTCCAATTGTTAACGTTTTACCACACTTCTCTGCTTCTCTCTTTTCCTGCCCATAACCTCTAAATACCCTAGTGTGTAGCTTGTCAGTCTCCTACGTTAGAATGATTCCTCCAATCAAGAAATGAAGATTGATACCAATCTCCCATCCAGTCCATAGATCTCCTTCAAATTTTACCAACTATCCCACGAATCGCTTTTTCTGTTTGGCCCAGGATCCTGTTCGAGATCACACGTTGTGTTTATTGTCCCGTCTCCTCGGTCTCCTTCCATCCAGAACGGTTCCTCGGCTGTTCCCTGTCTCCCCTGCCTTGAGAGTTTTAAGAGTACGGGACTTTCACTCCACAGGATGATCTCAACCTCAGGCCACTCGAGGTGTGCACACGTGCAGACCCGGCACTACGTTCTCGGAATTAACTACAGAGACGCCTGCTGAGCTCTTCTCCGTGCATCGCACCAGGTGGCCCACTGTGTCCGCATCCCACCCCTCATCATCTGGTCAGCCTGGTGTCCGCCTGGTTTCTCCACAACAAAGCCATGGTTTTCCCTCTGGATTTGATTAGCACTTTGTGGGGAGGTAGCCCAATATTATGCCAATATTCTGCTCTTGATCAAACTTTCACCCACCAACCACAGGGTCCACTGATGGCTCCTGCCTGTGTCAGCCACCACTGTGATAGGTGCCAGCTGGTGATTATCTATTTCCACCAGCCCTTCTCCCTTCATTAGCTGCATTCTCTTGTAAGGAAGACCTTCCCCCGCCCCCACCATTGCTCACATGTGCATTTATTTGCTCGTATCCATATGGACTCACGGATTCCTAGTTTATTCCATCAGTTATATTCTAAAGGTTGTGTGCTAGCTATGCTCACTGCTACTGGGGTATCATTGCTCCTCATTTCTCAGTGAACACGTGCATCCATCACTACGCACATACACATATATCGATAACTATTTCCGTTAACTATCTGGGTAAACGCAATCGAAAGCCCAGAAGCTCTGTGATGCTTCCACCTCCACCCAACCCCTGGGGCTCTTACCAGCCTTCTCTTGTCTCAGGTTTCGAATCCCCTCCTCAGAGAGTGAGAAAACTGGTTCCCATTCCCTTGACATATTCACTTCTCTGCTCAATCAATTAACTCAATCAATTAGCTCAGAGTCACTAATCTTCCGGCCACTCCAGCCGCCTCCACACCCTGCCCCCTCTGTCCCAGTTCCTTGCAGCCTGGGAACGGCCATGCCAACGCCTCCACAAGGCACCCACTCCCCTCGCCCCCACCCTGCTCCCTCAGGTCAGACTCTCCACGCTGGGAGGGGCTGCAAAGGGAAGACGGAAAGAACAGAAGGATATGAAGGGAAGCTTCCTCTTTCAAAAGCAGTTTTAGGATGGGTTTCTGTTACAGGATAAGCCCTCATATCTGACTCTACTGGGATGAGTAATTGGGCCATTTTCAAAGAATTAGTTCAAGTCGAGATCCATAAAACATGTTTCAAAAACCACATGCATGTGAGTCCTCCTTACACCTCATTTTCCTTCCAAAGCACAGACACACCTTAGTTTTCCAAAACTTTGATGGATTTCTTCAATGCGGGTCACCTTTCACGCGTAAACCACAGCTACAGGACATTGTCCACAATTTCCAGTCTCAGTGTCCTTAGAGTCATCCTCAAAGATGTTTACAAAGCTCTCTGAACACAAAATTATTCTTAATTTGTGTGCTGACGCCCCCCCATCCAACTTTATACAACTCACTTGCCCTTACCCGATTTAAGAGCAATTGTTTATAGTGATTTGCGTTTATTAGGTCTTTCCAAGGCATTTAACCTAATTTTCATAGATATAACACTTTCCTTTCACTCTTATTTCATTGATCCATACACTATTTAATTAAATTATATGCTTACAATAATAAATATAAGCGGCACAAACTGGTTTAGAACCGGATACAACTGAGTGACAAGCAGACAACTCAGCTGGTGAGAGCAGAAGCGATGATGTTCTAGAGCAGTCTAGTCCAGGACACTTTCTCTGTACGGGCCACGTGGTAAATGTTTGCAGCTTTTGCCGGCCATGGGGTCTCTGTAACAATTACTTAACTCTGCCGCTGCGGTGAGAAAGCAGCCACAGACAGTCCTGAAGTGGACGAGCATGGCTGTGTCCCAAGAAAACTGTTTGCAAAGACAGGCGGCCGGCCAAATCTGGCCTGTGGCCATCGTTTGCTGCCCCTGTTGTGGGGAGCAGCCTCTTAGCTGCAGGCGTCCGTCAGCAGGTCGGGGGTGGGGAGCATCGGCAGGTCAGGGGACCTGAGTTGAGGGGACGTCTGCCGCCTTGACCGAGAGCTTCCCAGCACCCCGGCCAGGATCAGCACCTGGCAGCGGCCCACAGACCTTCCTGCGCTCAGACCCCAGGCGGCTCCTCAGTGTTTTCCTGAGGACGAGCCACCTTTTGTTGTACTTTAAGGAAACGTGTTATTGTGGGAATGTTCAAACACACAGACAAGTTGAGAGGACAGTAATGAGCCTGATGGGCCATCCCCCGGCAGCAGTTATTAACAGGGGCCCATGCTCCTCCGGAGGCAAAGTGGAGCCTCTTTTGCTTTCCCGAAACCTCTGCTAAGCCGGGACACTGAATTGGGAGGCAGCCCGTGGAGTCACGCCCGAGAGTCCCGCACTGCAGTTGAGGGCGTGAGGCTGGGTGCTCAGAGAACCAGCCCCAAGGTCTTGGGGCAGCAGGGTTGCAGGGTGGCCTGTCTGGGTGGGCTGCTGAGAGGACCCACTGCTGAGCTTTCCAGGGACACCTGACTCCTTCCACCCGCTTCCCCTCCCCAGGCCTTTCCTGTCTCCTTTCTTCTTACCCTTCGCAAACACAAAAGGCCAAGCGCACACCCTGGCCCTTCAAGCAAAGGTCTGTGAGGAGGCTGTGGGGGAGGAGGAGAATTCCTCTACCCTCTAGGCCCTTCTGGCCGGGCTATGAATTAAATTCACATGAGACCGAGGAACAGGAGAAAATCAAACAAGTTTAACAACAGGTACACATGGGAGAAACCCAGGGATACTGGGTAACTCAACAAAATGGCCAAGCTGCCAGCTTAAATACCATCTTCAGCTAAAGGCAAAGGAGGACACTGGGGGCAGTGGCTCAGGACTTCAAGGGGGTGGAAGGCAATTTACATGGAGATGGAAATACAAACGTTTGTTAAACAAGTTTTGCTGGGCCTGAAAAATGGGTTTGCTGGCGTCTTTCTGTCGCACCTGTTTTACATTAGACTGTAGCGATCTTACGGTGTGAGCTCCTTCCTGGAGCAGGCCTTTTATGTTAAAGTCTTTTAGGCGGTTTGGGGGAAGGTCAAATGTTCTTCCAGAGACTTCTGACCCTTTATAGTCTCAGCTCGAAATAATCCTCATACCAGAGTGGTGCATCTTGGAGCGGCTGCCCTGAACCCCATTGTGTCACACCAGCTTTGGGCGCAATCTCCTGCCACCAACCAGGCCCCCAGCCTGGTAGGAGATGTGGGCCGGCTGTCGATGACCCCTCCTCTGCCTTTGTCAAGAGGCAGCTGGACGCGGTCTGCTGCTCCGTGCTCTATGAGGCAACCCAGGAGACCGAGGAGAACAAGAGGAGGCCCTGCTGTTCATCTTCGGGGCCCCTGAGTCTGCACCCCTTAAGAGCAGATGACGGATGCCAGCCCCCAGGGACGTCATCAGGAAGCTGACAGGGATCAAGCTAGAATTACGCGCAAACTGCTCTGAGGTGATCAAGGGCCAGTGCACCGTGCCAGGGAAGCTGGGGGCAGCGCGGCCACCTCCCTGGAGGGCGAGCCTTTGTGAGCCCCTCCAGGCCCCTGACTGGAGCTTCTGGCAGCCCACACCTGCCCATGGGGATTCACAGGCTGCCCCTGTTCTGCCAGACCAGAGGGGCTGCGCATGTCAGCTGGGGGGAAGACAGTCCCTTCACCCCATTTGCCAAACAGCCCCCGCCCCGGGCAGTGCTCTCCCTCCATCCCTGATGGCTCTGGCCTTCCCAAACCGCTTTCAGTCCTCTCATTTCTCTGGGGTTGAAGCAGACCAAAATGCCCCCAGACGCTCGGGTTTGAGGGGCTCCCCCCACCACCTGTTCCCTCCCTTTCCTGTGCCGCTGACCGCTGACTGCAGTCGTGGCCTCTATTCTGCATCACTGATTTCACACCTCTCCAGCTTCGACTTGTATTTCAACACTCATGATTAAAATTTCGTGATGTGTGCATTGTCCCAGGACAGACAGAACCGTGACACATTTCACCGTTTACGTAGATGATGTCATGCACTTTGAGAGTTCAGTCACTGATCCTACTGTCCGCCACGACCGCGGTTTACTGCAGGACTGTTGGTCTATGGATGGTCTACGGAGTTTCCCCGATCACAGGACCCCAGCCAGCCAGTGACCCTCTGCTTTCCTCTCCCTCCCCCTGGGCTGGGGTGGGGAATGAAGGCATTGACAGGGTGGAGGCAAGACCATGAAGAGTGAAGTCAATTTGGAAGCAGACTGTAGGAATCCTTGTGGGAACCACACCCGTTCTAAGTCCGATTCTTTAAAATTGAGAGTTTCGAATCAGGATAGAATCAGGGAGTAAAACACCTGCTGCTAACTAGACTGGGAGCTCCCCGTGGGCAGGAGCCATGTCTGGTTCATTGCTGGATCCTGCTGTCCAGCGTAGGGCCTGACGCAGAGCAATCTGGTTTAGCCAGCACCTGCTGAGCGAACACTGCAGATCTCATCCAGTGCTGAATTCTATGACTGTTCTAAGAAGAGAAATAAGGAAAAGACTGGATTTTCAGGACCTTTGGGTTTGTATCACAGCTCACATTAATGAAAGGTCCTGGGTAGGTCGATCGGCCTCAGGCACAGCTTGTTCCAGCTATGTAAATGGTGTCAGGCATGGGATTTCATTCTCTCCAACTCTTGCCTCTGCTTTTCTCTAACTTGCCTTTGGTCTCAGGCAGACTCTTCTCACGAGGGGAAGACGGCCCACAGCATCTCCAGGGTGACATTCAGCAGCCTAGCAACCCCCGTGGAAGGAAAGCTGCTCTTCCCTCAGTTCCAGAAGGAGGAAGATGTACCAGGAAGCTGAAAATCATTGAGGTCCGACCGGCAGATTAAAGAAAGCAGAAACAGAAATCAACTTCTGTGTGAAGCTGCACATGTAGATAGTTCAGAAAACCTCCCAACAGACGTGTCTTGCATTTTCTGGTCTTTTTTTTTTTTACACAGATGACTTGGAATCCAAAAGTTTTGGGAAAGTAGAGCTACAGGACTGGCTGCCAGCAAGGAGCTCGCTACTGCTCTCATCACGGATTACTGTGGGAGGCGTGGCACAAAAGAACCTCATTTCTAGTCATTGAAACTGACAGTTCCTCTTCAGAAATTACAAACCTTCATGGATCCACCGCACGGGGCAAAATACATCTAAAGCCCTTGCCTAAGGCGACGGCACATCCACTCCTGCCTGGGTTCAGAGGGGACTCCAAGCTGGTCTCCCGGGGATCGGGAAGGGACGCTTCCCTCCACATCACCGTCACCCCCGGGATAGCCAAGCCACCCTCGTCCTTCCTTTCTGCCCCTTCTCCCCACTCTCAGCCCAGGTGACCCCAGGGATGGCAGTTGGCTCAGACTCGGCCAATGACAGTCCTGCAACCCCATGAACAGTGATTGGTTCAGGGAAGGACACATGATCCAAACCAGGCCAGCCAATCAGAGGTTTCTAGGTCACACGAGAAGGCAGGGATGGTCTCAGGACACAGACAAGCAGGCTGCTCACTGGGCCCCAGGGTGCCGGCTGGTCACCAGCACCCTGCTCCTCCTGGTCAGCAACAGGGTGCTGGTGGTTCTGCATGGCCACAGAGCTCCCGGGCTTCCCCTGAGGACACAGCTTCCTCCAGCCCTTTCTCTCCTGACCCAGGTCCCTTCTCCACCTGCCACCATTTGTGGGGCCTCCAAGGGCAGATCCCCTCTTACTGATCTATCCACAGAAGGCCCCTCATAGCCGCCTCCACAGGCCGCGAGGAGGGGAGAGGCTCCAGCCCACAGTTGAGAGAATGTGCAGTGTGCAGAGGAGGAACGAGACACACGGCTTCAAACAGCGTGAAGGTGATTTAAGTGGAGCCATTTTAGTTTCCATTTGGGCTGGGGCCACAAAACAAGAGACACCTCATGCTAAAGGTGAGGGGTACAGGCTCGCAAAGGACTTGCAAAGGAGGCACAGAAAGCGGTGACTTTGAGGAAAGAGGTGGTCAGGGAGGACGGCAAGATTTCTCTGGAAAACGTTGTTGGGGGGTAGCCACTCCCTCCTTTACCACAAGTTGAAAGCAAGGGGCTTTTAGAAGAGAGCGTGGAGCACCATAGTTTGGGGACAGCAGACAGGCATCTGAGACACACCTCAGGAATGAAGGATGAGGACTGCTCCTGCTCAGGCGGCAGGGAGGGCCGTTAGGCTGCTGCGTTGGGCTCAGCCGCGCTCAGAGCACCTAGGGATGAAGGCCTCTGGCATGGAGTCCTCACAGCTCCTGTCTGAGAGGGCCTCCTGGAAGGCCATAAAGACCTCACCCAAGGGAGCCACACACACGGCTGGAGGCTCAGGGGCCTGGTAGCGATGAGCACACCTAGCGCCTCCACCTTGGATTTGCAAATACCCCTCCACTCAAGGAGTGGGCCTCCTTGGAGAAATGGTTGGTTCCTGGACTGGGCTGGAAGGTACTCAGTGAACCTGGGTTATCTTGCACCACAAAGAAGGGAACCACCAACGGTTAATCAGGGTCCTGTCAAAAGGACATAGCAGCTGGTGTGAAAGGCCCCACTGACCAAGTGTGGGGCCATGTGGGCATCAAGAGTGGTAATGATGGTCACGGAAAATAACATGCTGGTCCGGCAGCCACCACCCTAACCAAGAGATGGCACTCAGCATCGCTATTAGTGGGACAACCTGGAATCACGTGCCTCCTGATGCAGTGCACTAAGAATGACCCCAGGAACCCACATAGTGTTCTTACCAAAAATGTTCACCCTAATTCTAGTCATGAGGAGAAAAGACCTGACAAATCCAGAGTGAGAGAATTTCTGTGAAACAACTGTCTTGGATGCTTCAAAAATGCCAATGTCATGAAAGACAAAAAAAAAGGGGGCTCGAGAAGTCTTTGAGATTAAAGGGACTGAAGATAAAGATCCATAATGTGCAAATGTAAGGTGTGATCTTGATCAAATCCTGGGTCAAAAAAATCAGCCATCAAAGATATTTGGGGAATAATTATAAAAATTTGAATATGGATTGCATATTCATATTATTGAATGATTGCTAATTTTCTTGTGTGATAATGACATCACAGTTATATAGGAGACCATCCTTATTCTTAGGAGATGCCTACTCAAGTACTTAGGGGACTGCCTTAGGTCAGGCTGCTATCACAGAATACCACGCTCTGTGTGGCTTATAAACAACAGACATTTATTTCTTCCATTCTGGAGGCTAGATGGCTGCGATCAGGGTGCCAGCATGGCTATATTCTGGCGAGGACCCTCTTCTGAGTCAAAGATGGTGGATCTCTTATTGGATTCTCACAGGGCATAAAGAGGGCAAAAGAACTTTCGTGGGTCCCGTTTATAAGGCTCTAATCCCATTCATGAAGGCTCTACTCTCACGACCTCATCACCTCCCAAAGGCCCCACCTCCTAATACCATCACGCTGGGGGTTAGGATTTCAACATATGAATTTTAGAGGGACACAAACATTTAGTCCTTAACAGAGGTGGAATGTCACTAGGTCTGAAACTCTCAAACTGTTCCACATGCACAGATTAGCGTATTTACATATCTGCATCTATATCTACATCAACTCTATGGAAAGAGATGGAAAGGATGGTGAAATATCAGGAACTGGCCAATGTAGGTAACAAGTATATGAGTGTTGATTGAATCATTGTTTCAACATTTCTGTATATTTGGATTTTTTCAAAATAAGTTTTAGGCAAAGTGCATCCTTCCACCTGGGTTTCTGAAGCAGCAGTTCCCAATGTAACTGCAATACCTGGTAATGTCATCCTTGCTAACGGGAGTGACTTCACTCACAGGACATCCTGACCAGGAGACACTCTCCAGGCTACCTGGACAGGGCTTTTGACTTTGAGGGGGCTCAGGTGAACAGGGCAGCCATGGGCGGCCCCTCTTCCTTGGGTGCATCAGCATGTATTCCTTCCCCAGGGTTGCCCCTCACCCCCACATCCCTAGCTCCTCCAGTCCTGGGGGAAACTTCCAGCCAACAGTCTGACTCGGGGCACAGGCATCTCACCTGTGAAGCAGGTAGACCCAGCCTGAAGTCCAAGTGCCTCGGGACTCACACGCTCTTCTTCTCACTCCTGGAGTGCCCAATGGAATGGTCCTACCAGACAGTAGAGACTCGCTGGGTCAGGTCCAAACGCTGCCCACTGGGCACTCCAGGACACCCCAGGCTCACCAGCTAACAGCATCCCAGACCCCAAGATGCACTAACAGGGTGCTCGGCTGCTGGCCCCTCTCGGAGTGCTGTTTGTCTCTGTTAAGGGAGGAGAGATCTCCATCTCTCCACAAGGTGTCCAAGCCCCCCAGCTTCCGTTCTTGGGATTAAAGGACCTAGGACTCCGTTGGGAGGGCCGACAGAGCTTCTGTGCCACGAAGGAGAAGACTCCAAATCAGGCTGTCGCTTCTCCCTATGGGAACAAGAAAGACCCCCTCAGTGAACTGTCGGACCCCAAGAAGGTCCAGGTTTCTCACTCCTCCAGACCCACCTGGCCCCTTTCCCTCTCTCTTCCTCCTGCGCTCCGGGCACAGAAAACCCACTGAGGAAGAACACCCCCAGATGCTTTTGTATAGACACGGCCTCAAAGCTCTGTCTGTTGGGGGCGAGGGCGCTCTCTCAGACTTGGGGGAGGGGAAGGGCGCTGGAGGCGCAATGGAAATAATTAAGTGGGTGGTGAGGGGGTGGGGACATCCAGTGACGCTCTGACTCCAACTTTGCCCTTGCTCCTGGCAGGACCTTGAAACTGGACCTCACCTCGCACAGCGCATCTTAAAAACCCACCACCAGGTGGCAGGGTAGAATTAAGAATCGAGTCGTTCCATGGGAACAGAAAGCGAGACTGGGACCCCGCCGCAGGGGGAACAATGTGATTCCAGCTTCGCAGTCTGTGAGGGGTTTGGGACTCCGCGCCACGCGGCCCTCTGGACAAGGGAAATGAACCCAGCATTTTGAGCGTCTGCAGGGCGCCCGGCACGGCGCTGGGCCCTGTGCAGATGTGAAATCGTTAAACCGCAGCAGGCCCGTGAAATGGCACTTGAACCCCGCTTTGGAGCCGAGGAAACTGAGGCTCCACGAAGGCTACACGGTTCACCGCTGCCCGGCCGCGGAGCCCCACCCGCTGCCGTCCGCCGTCTACGCGCCGTCTACGCTCGGGTTCTTCGCGGTAAGTCGTGCCGCCTCTGAAAAGCACGAAATGACAGGGACCGCTTGGCCTTCCTCTTCCTTGGCGGCATAGGGGATGGAGCCCAGCGACAGAATACGGCCAGGAGTGCAGCGGGATGCCTGAAGCCCTTATGAGGAGGATATCTCCAAACAGCGCAAAGACATACAACACAAGTGTTTAGGCCTATGTTGTATTTTGCGTCTGCACTTCATTTTATCTCCTTGTGGTCTCACCCGGCCCTTGTATCCTCCCATTTTAGGCAAGAGCAAATAGGGATCCCGAGGGGCTGAGTCCCTTGGGCAAACGCCTGAAGTCTCACACCGGGACTCTGGCCTCTGATTCACAGCCCCCGTGCTTTCCTACTACATGTGCCAGCTTGCTTCCCCTGGTTGGTCAAGTCGGGCTGGGCATCACTGAATCTGATTAGAGCCTGGGTCCCACGTCTGCCAGTCCCTGAGTTCAGACAGCAGGATAGGTGCCTGGGTGAGGAGAGAGAGATGGGAAGGGAGTCAAGGAAGGGCGTGAGGGTTGGCTTCCCAAAAGAACTGGAGAATTCTGAGGGCTCCACAGCTCCAACCAGCCCCACTGAAAGAGACTGGTGAGTGACGGGGCTGGGTTTGAATTCTGGCACCATCACACACCAGCTTCTCCACTCTTTAGTTTTCTTCTTTGTAAGACTGGGGGTGATAATCATAGTTGTACCTCAAGAGGTTTTATCAGGATTAAATATAAATAAAATACATTTAGTCACTCACAGCCGTTGGGATGGCTACTCTCAAAAAAAGCAGAAAATAACAAGTGTTGACAAGGATATGGAGAAATTGGAATACTTGTGCACTGTTGGTGTGAATTTAAAAACACGATTTCTATATGATCCAGCCATTCCACTTCTGTGTATATGCCCCAAAGAATTGAAAACAGGGTCTCAAAGAGATATTTGTACCCCCACGGTCACAGCAGAATTATTCACAATATCTGAAAGGTGGAAGCACACCAAGTGTTCATCTGCATGAACAGGAAAGCAAAATGTGGCAGATACACACAATGGAATATTATTTAGCATTAAAAGGAAGGAAGTTCTGACACACGCTACAATGTGGACGAACCTTGAAGACAATGTGCTCAGTGAAATAAACCAGTCACAAACGGACAAATACTGCATAAGTCCACTTATGTGAGATATGAGTAGTCAAATTCATAAAGACAGAAGGTGGAATGGGAGTTGCCAGGAAGTAGAGAAGGGAGAAGGGGGAGTTAGCGTTTAATAGGTACAGAGTTTCAGTTTTGCAAGATGAAAAGAGTTCCGTGCATGGATGGTGGCGCTGGTTGCACAACAATGTGAATGTACTTAAAGCCACCGAACTGTACACTTAAAAATGGTTAAGCTGAGAAATTTTATGTTATGTATATTTGACTGCAATTTTAAAAAATTCAAAAATTGGTCACATTATAAATAAACAATAAAAGACTGAAGACAATTAGTAAAAATATATGTATATTTAATCAGCCTCTGGGTGACTTGATTCAGAGCTGTTCGTTCTTCTCCTGTGTGGCTACTGATTCTTTGAGAGATGGGCTCCCTTGAGCTTGACTCCAAGTAGATTTTTGACTGGCTTGTCACCAAAACAATGTGACAGAAGTGACACGGAGTGACTTCCAAACCTAGGTCACAAAAGTCCATTTGGCTTCTGCCTTGTTTGCTGGGTCACTTGGTATTCAGATCCCTGAGCTTCCACATAAGAAGTCTGAACAGCCTCGCAGGCCGCCATGCTGTGAGGAAGCCGCCAAGCCATGGACAGTCTGGTGTGGACGCTCTGGTCAGCAAGGCCAGCTCAAGTCCTGGGCGTGAGGTCCAGAGAGCACGGAGCAGGGACGAGCCATCCCCTCCTGGGCCCTGCTGAATCCATGAGCATGAGAAACAGCTGTTTCAAGCTGCCAACTTTCTAAATGTCTATGGTTTTGCAGCAGTAGTGGCTGAACACAGAATACACCTGAAAATGGGTGTCCCTTTGAAATAGCTGAGCAGATCGCACATTCTCCCCTCTCCCCATGCACTCCTCCTGGACTGGACCTTTCTACAGAGATGCATAAGAAGTACATGTTTCTGAGGGTGACCCTAGATTGTATTATGAAGGAAAAGTCTAGAATTCTGTTCTGGAAAAAGATACTTTCTCCGAAAGGTTGTAGGTAAATTCAGAGTTCTGTACTTGGAATCTTCTTTCCCCACTGATTTCTGTCCTTATTGCAGGGGTGTGCTCTGTTCATTTGGCTTTTTCAGGTTAAGCTCCACTGGACAAGGGCTTCTAGTAGCTTAGCTTGAAGCATCTCTCACCTTTGCCCCTCGGACAAGTCAGGGAAAGGATCCCAGCCCCTCCCTGGAAGCTCGAAATCTCTCCAGGAGGGCTAGTGGGCTGTCAGGCCCACAGTGCAGCCATGGTCTGTTGTGACTCTTCCGTCCCTGCAGGACAAGACAGGAGAATTGGGGGCAGGCACGAGGACTTCACTCCCCGCCTGCCACTCGGGCACCGGGTCGTCCTGGGCAGGTCACTGAAGCCCTGGGCCTCGCTGTTTGCTCTGCCTCCCGCTGTGACAAAAGATGTAACAAGCGTCAGCCGGGTCACAGTGCCCGTGGTGCCTGCCATGCGTCATTCACGCGGCAGATGTGGCTGTTCAACACTTGGGCTGCGGAGGAGACGAAACAGCCCCAAATCCTGCCTTCTCGAAGCGTAGGTGCTCGTGGGGCAAGGCAGACCACTGAAATCAACTGAAATCAAGAAGCAGCTTTTAGAGGGACCTAAAACGTGAGAAGCTCTGTGGGGAGAACAGAGCGGGGAGGGAAGGGCTCAGCGTGGTCCTGGTCAGCGACTTTGAGAAAGTGGTTTCAGCAAAGACCTATAGGCGGTAGGGAAGGGAAATTATGCAGAAATCTGCAGACTTTCAATAGATTTTGTCTGTCATTTTAAAATTATGACTGTGAACAGTGATAGAAACAGGCCGAGCTGACCAAAACACTTCTGCCAGCGTCAAAGTTCTGCCCAGGAATTCAACTCTTGCCCCATTGTCAGCATTAATACTTCAGTATAAAGTGTACATATTATGGTAAGAATGAAGTGATTTCTAAAGGATCTAAATCTCCTAAGAATCTGTGTTGTGAGTGGAGCCTGAGACGACTTCACGCTGTCATCTGTGCATCTGGACTCCCGGTCTGCTCTGCTCGCTGGGCCCGGGGGTCACCTCTCAGCCACTTGTGCTTCTTCGGGAATCCTGCTGCCCTCTCCCGGGGGTGACAGAAGCAGTGAAGCTGGAGCCGGTCTCCTTACAGGGAGCCAGTTTAGGGGCTCTTAGAAGATCCCTTTCCATCCCTTGAGTTTCTGCATCTGGCCAGAGGTTGTCCTTTGCCTGCCCCCACTGGCCTTTCTTATCCACCACCTTCTCCCGTGCCTGGCCCAGGACTGAAAGCCCCTGAAAGCCCTGAGGCCTCTCGGGGACAGAGTGGGGTCCCAGCTTTCCACAGACTGCAGCGAGCACGGAGACCCTCAGCCCTGCTGCCTGGGCAGTGGCCCTGCCTTGCCCCTCTCTCGCTCTCAGACTTTCCATCCGAGCCCCTCACTCAGGTAGAAATCTTCTCAGAAGGAGGATTGGGTCACCAGCCATTAGCACCTTGCTGTGAATGAAGCGTCCTCCCAGCGGGTGTGACCCCCACGGTGGGGGCGGTTTCCAGGACTCTAGAACTGTGCTTTCCGATAGAGTAGCCACTAGCCACCTGTGGCTGTTTAAGTTCAATTGTAAATTAATTGAAAATAAATAAGATAAAAATTCAGCCCTCAGCCACACTCAAGAGGCACAGGTGGCTAGTGGACAGCGCAGGGGTGGAGCGTTCACGTCTCGGCAGAAAGTTCTACTGGGCAGCACTGCTCCTGAAGGAGTCCCTGATGTCCTGCAAATAGAGGAAGGGAGGGAGGGATGAAAGACCCCCTTCCCCTGCCCTGCCTTCCGGCTCCTTCTCCCAGGGTCACCCTTCTCTGAAGGGATGGAGGTGGCTTTTTTGGCTAGATTGGAGTCCAGCTCTTTCTAACTCAGGGTTCCTCAACCTGGGCACTGTTGGCATCCGGGGCCATGTAATTCTTTGTTGTAGGAGGCCTGCGCATTGTAGGATGTTTAGCAGCATCCCTGGCCTCTACACTGGATGCCGCTAACCTCCCTCCCCCAAGTTATGACAACCTACCACGTCTCCAGACACTGCCAAATGTGCTCGGGTGGAGGTGAGGGCACCAAAGTGCTCTGATTGAGCCACTGGTTTAACTGCAAAGACCTGTGCGAATCTTAAGATGGAGGCATCCTTGGGTGGGGGGTGGGGGTCAGGGAAGGTGATACAGATGAGGCTGTTTCAGCCATTAGCATCTCCAGTGTCCCTACTCAGGCCTTGAGGCAACAGGGCCTCAGTCAGGAGAACTCTCATGGAGGAGGGGAGGATGCAAAGGGGTTATCCCTGGGGAGGGGGCTACCCGGGCAGGGTGAGGGGGTGATGGCAACACAGGTAACCCAAGTTCCTGACCTGCTTTGGGCCCTGTCCAGCCTTGACAACTTACCCAGGTCCTGGTCCTGAGACCCTGACGCATACTTCGGAAGAGGAAAGAATGCAGAAGGTCACCAGGCTCCCATTATTTCCCCTCGAGGGGTCCTCAGGGAGAGACAGTGGAAGTTTCTGATACACTCTGAATGCCGACCTGTCCTGTTCCTTTCTCAGGTGTGGCTGGCTCTGTTGCATCATGCACTAAATCACAGGCAGGGGAGAAATGGTTAATGTGCACCCACAAATAATTCCCAAGCGTCCACTTTCTGCACACGCAGAGCCATCATCGGCTGCCACCACAACAGATGGTCGTAACAGGCGTGCCTGCAATGACCCAGGTGGAGAGCCACCACTGCTGAGCCGCGAGGGGGTGAGGAATGGCTCTTTACAGCCCAACAATTCACGGAGTAATGACCTAACATTGCTCCTCTGGGAACTGGGCCCAAGAAATATATTTTTGCAGGTAACGGCAAATAAGAGCCAACTCTGCGAAGATGAAGACTGAATAAATCTCCGGCCCCCGGGAGAACTCACACGTTTTGACAAAAGCAATCTATAAGCACTCTACTGAATCTGAAGTGCCTGCGATGGGATTGGGAACGGTGTTGACTGCCAGGCTCAGAAAGCCCAGCGGAGCCCAAGGGAGTCAGAAACCAGGCCCTCCCCACAGATGACTCAGAAAGGCAGAGGTTGCCCCCTTCTTCTGCTCCAAGTGGGTGAGAACCTAGTCCTGCTGGAATCTGGGGGTCTCTTCAAGGCCTGCGGAGATTTCCCAGCTGGTGCTTGATGGGTGGAAACTGGGGAGAGCAGTTGGAATCGCTTTCCTCATCTAGGTCACTGTCAAACTCCTATTCATCCTTCAGAACTCTGCTCCTGAGTCACCTCCTCTGTGCAGCCCTCCCTGAGCCCTGGCCTTCCTCACTCTGCAGCCAAGTCAATCCTGATTCCACAACTTCTCCAGCCTGAAAGGTCACCCTTCCCTTTAATTCTCAAGGAGCAATGGGCCGAGACCACAAGAGGGCTAGTCATCTGCCCACTTTCTTTCCCTGAAGTATTTCTGAGGACGTCATCTGGTTCCACACATCCAGCCCAGCTGCTGTCGCTGTGGCTGGCACACCTTCCTGGAGCCACTTCCGCTGTCCTGTCGTCTTTTTTCTCCTCACTACCCCTTCTCTCCCTGCTCTCCCGCCACTAGCCACAGGCATAGGATCCTCCGTGATTGCCCAAAGTATAGCTAGGACCAGAAACAAACTTTTCCAGAAAGGTTTGAGAATGGCAGGAGGGAATTACAATGCAGAAGAGAAAAGCTGCAAATTGGACAGCAGCGCCCCTGCTGGTGGACTGCCCGCTGGATACGCCCCACCAGACCCCAGGGTGCTCTCCCGGCCTGGTGCGCTGCCCTGTGGCTGGGGCCAGCCAACCATCAGGTCACCCCCCCCTTGACCAAGACCCTCCAAAACACCCATCCTCGTGCCCCACCCCGCCAGCCTTCTCCAGGCCCAAAAAGGGCAGTTAACTATTCCTCCCTCACTCCTTCCCGTTCTCGGCTCTGCTCGCTTGTCACCAAGATCGCCTTTTCAGAAGCAGCTCCATCCCCGGTGACGACAACCATCTAGAGCTGCGGGGCAGGACGGTTTAGCTCATAGGTGAAAACTTTTAGCTCAGGAATAAATTTCTGGCTTTAACTTTTAAGTATTTTTCCCAAAGCGAAGAGCAACCTTTTCCCAATTATGAATCAGAAGCTATCAGAGGCTTAAGATGGGAACTTGTCCCTGGAGCCTCCGTGGCTTCAAAAATGTGGGGTCCAAGCTTGTGTGGGGTACTTGGTCCCCTCTCCCGGAGTGTGTCCTATGCTAGCATCATCGTGGGTCAGTCCCTCTGCCAGACGCTGAGTCTCCTGAGGAGAGGACAAGAATGAAACATGTTTAAGCATTTGCCAGGCTCTATTCTAAGCATGCCACACGTGTTAACTCATGTCCTTTTCACCACCCCTATGAGATAGGTATTAATACATCTCTACTTACTGACAGGGAAACTGAGGCAAGAGAAGCTGAGCAACTTGTCCAAGCTCACAGAGTTAGCGTATGGCCAGGATTGGGGCCCAGAGGCCACGCATGAACCTCCACATCCCCTACGCTCCAGGCCAGCACGCTTGTGCCTCCAGCTTTGTGTCCCTGGGATCTAGGACAGCCTGGCTGTGGCTAGGAAATGGGGGGTCTCACTTTTCTCTGACCACTCTAAAAAACACCAGGTCACCAGGGTCTCTGCCTAGGGTCTCTCCATGACCCACGACACTTGCTGTGCTGCACTCTGTGTCTTTTCCGTGCAGGTCAGGCCCCAGGGTGGCAGGAGAGAGGGGACAGGTGAACCAGAGCAGACGCTGGCCTTCCAGCAGCGCATGACCCAGAGAGCACCGACGCCCTGAGTGCTGCAGGGTGCAAGGTCCCCAGGGTCTCCTGCATTCTGATGATCGTCTGGACAGTGAGTATGGGCGGCCCAGCTGAGGGGGAGGTGAGGGGCCTGAGGGACCCACAAGTATCCTGAGATCAGACATCTGGAAAGGTCTTTAATGCCAAGCCTCTGAGCGCCTAGGGAGGGTGGAAGGGACCTCGGATGAGACCCCAGGTCCCACCCTCACAACTCAGCCTCTCAGATGGGCAGCTTCCTCCTCTGGATAATGGGGCATGTGGCTGCCTTGCAGGGCAGCTTTGAGTGTTACAGGGGCTGTGAACGTGGCGAACTAGCCCACTTCATGGTGTCAGGTGGGTTCTGCGATGGCATCTTGAAAACTTCAGCCTAGCAAATTTGGAAAGCCTCCCCTATCCTTCTTGGCCTTTGGGTGGGCAGTGGGGGTGGCAGTGAGGGGCGGTGGGTGTGAAAGGACCAGGTGCCTCAGGGCCACTATTCTGGCCATGTGGTTGCTCCAGGCTCTCATCTTCCCTTCTTTTTTTTAAATTTTTTTTTGGGGGAAAGACTAACCCTAAGCTAACATCTGCCAATCCTCCTTTTTCTTTTTCTTTTTTTGCTGAGGAAGACTGGCCCTGAGCTAACATCCGTGCCCATCTTCCTCTACTTTATATGTGGGATGCCTACCACAGCATGGCTTGCCAAGCTGTGCCATGTCCATACCCAGGATTCAAACCAGTGAACCCCGGGCCACTGAAGTGGAACGTATGCACTTAACCTCTGCACCACTGGGCCGGCCCCTCATCTTCCCTTCTACAGGGACCAACGGAGCATGCAGTCCTTGGCCTGGCATTGCTAGGGGCTGGCCACCAGGAGCTAGGCCTCCTGCCGCTGTCCTTCCCTCAGCACTCACCCAATATCAAGGCCACTGTCATTTAATCCTAGCCCCTCCCCTGCCCCCCAAGGACAAGGGAGGAATTTGAACTATCCAGAGAACTAGAAACCCGGGGAGTCTACTGCCCAGGGTTGACGCCAGGCTCCTTCCTCCAAGCCCTTGGTCAACCAGGTCCTCACATCTCAGTACTAGTGAAGGGACCCTCCAATATCACAAATCAAATCCCATTACTCCACCCCTGCTTAGAATTCTTCAGTGGTCTCCCTTTGCTCTCGTGATACACTTGAAAACCTGCGGGATCCAGCCCCCGCCTCCCCTCGAGCGTCCTCTCTCCCCATACTGTGTTCCCGCCTACTCTGGGGCCTTTGCTAAGAACACCCCTTTCCTTGCTGTCCCTCAAACCCGGATTTGTTTAGTGACTCTGCCTCCAAAGCCTGATACAGTGTGTGGCACATGGAAAGCGCTCAGAATTTTTTTTGTGAATGAATGGATTGATTAGCGGATGGACATGGGAATGCAAGGAAATAAGACTCCAAAGCAACCGCTTTGGGCTAAAGCCATTGTTACCACCAGCCGCCACCAGGTTCCTCACCTGCCACATCCTTTCACCCACCAGCGGATTCACATGCACATTCTCTGGGCACCTGCCGCCTCCAAAGCCCCAGAAATGACAAAACCAAACCAAAAAGCATGGCAAAACCCCTGCGGGTCCATCAGCAAAACAAAGGGTTTTTCATTAACTCCTAAAGGCCTTAGGTTCCTGTTCTAATCCCCATCTCAGATGCCGCCCCGCCCCAAAGCATTCTCGATCCTGGCAGACCTGAGCTCCAACTGCTGTTGGGGGGTGTAGGGGGCAGGTAGGAAAAAGCCCTGGGAAAGTCGCTGGGAACCTCGACCGCGGGGAGACCCTGCCGAATAGCTCTCTCAAAAGGATGTGCCTGTGTTCACTCCCGACAAGCCTTTACACTCGAGTAGTGAGGGCCGTCTCACAGTTGGCGGAAGTGTGAAAGGGTCCTTACATTTTGGAAAGCACTTTGGAATTACTTTTCAATATTTAAAGTGTGTATTTTCCATCTGACCCAGCAATTCTACTTTCAGATTTCTATCCTATTCTCTCACATCTCTGCAAAGACGTGTGCACAAGAATGTTCTTGGCAACATTCTCTGCAATAGTGAAAGTGGAAACACCCTAAGTGTCCATCCACAGGGGAGTCAGTCAGCCAACACATCACATACACCCTTACGAGCGCACTGTGAGGTAGCTCTTAGAACAGGAGTCATGTTGAGGGGAAAAAGCAAGTTTCAGAACAGTATTTATGGTATCATCCAGTTTATGTCTAAAGATACTTTGAAAGGATGGCTAATTCTAGAAAGCGAAGGGGAAGATGATGGGCCGTGGGAGCACACCGGAGAGGAAGTCTTCCTGGAGTGAGTGACGGACATCTCAGCCGACACCAGAGGAGGAAATAGGGAGTGTGCAGAACAAGATCCCCAGCCGAGAGAACGGAAGTGTGAAGGCTCAGAGGTGGGAGCCATGAGACCCGGTCAGTCCTCGGGGAACTTGCTGGGGGGTTTGGGAGGTTGGATCTGAGGCCAGAGAGGCGGGCAGCTTGGTGCTCTGGGATCGCCCAGGACCTGTGTCCTGAGAGCATGAGAGGGTCCTTGGAGACAGTGTAAACGGAGGGATGAGAGGGTAAAATGTGGAACTGCTAGTGTGTAGCTGAAAAAAATTGTTGTAATTTCTCTCGCATAAAAAGGAAAAATACACGGATGCGTTGTGAAGCAGTGGCGGAAGCACTTTCCCCTGGGGGGCTGGAGGGCGGGCAGGAGCCGTCGGGGAGACCGGGAGGCTCAGGCGAGTCCCGACAGTGACAGCTGGGTCCTGCAAGGGGCTGGGCTGCAGGTGCAGTGCCCATGACCCCAGGTTCTGCAGTGCAGGGGCATCTGTGGGAGGGGTTGGCAGGCAGGAGAAGGGAGGGGAGTCAGGCATCAGGAAAGTAGCTCAAAGGAGCAGGCGGCTTGTCACTAAGATGAAGCAGGTGGTTCTTTTGCAAGAAAAGTCCTCTCCCCAGGGGGCCCGACTGACCCTTGTTCCCTGACTGAGCTGATCTCTACTTGGTCCATGCAGTCGCCTTGGGCTGGAACACGTTTCTTCTTCCTCTGGGAAGAGAATAGGCTTCCCCACTCTGAGGCGGTATCGGTTGTCCTGTTTTCGGGGCAAGTGTCAGGAGCACACACTTTTCATGCCTTAAAAGCCACCGAATCCACCAACTCATGTCACTTAGAGTGGCTCTCTGAAGACCAAGCAGATAATCTTGGATCAGTATTGACTGATAGTGAACTCGCCCCAGAGGAGAACAGTAAGGATGTTTTCCCCGTGCACTTCCGCGCCTTCCTAGACAGAGGAGAAAGACACGTGCACATTGTCAGTGGTCACTGTCAGGGACCGTTAACCTGTCAACTTTATACAATGAGCACGTATTACTTTTATAATCCAAGATACAGTAGACATTGGACCTGAGCAGCTGTCCCGTCTGTGGCCCCCAGGCCCTGGCCCGTGCTGGTATGGCTGCGGGCACAGAGACCCCTGCCTGCAAGGCCTGGGAATGTTTCTTCCCACCCACGGCTTTGAGCAGCGTGCAGCTCATGCTCATTTTGCAGGCGTGCGCTTCATGGCATTTGGGGTTTGCAGGAGGAGTCACGGAAGCTATTTGCTACTCCAACACAAGTATGAGATCATAATTGTAATGAGGAATGTCTAGAAAGGATGTCCCAGGGTGCAGGCTCTGGGCTGACGGTTTTGTGGATTCCCTCATTTAACCCTCACAGCAATCCTTTGGGGCAGGTACTATGATCTGCCCATTTTACAGAAGAGAAGGAAAGGCACAAGGAGAAATTGCCACTAAAAGCCTCTGAACTTATTTACAAAACAAACAGAATTTTTAAAAACCCTGAAAGGGTAGGATATCAGCCAATATGGTGCTGAGTATATAGTACCCCTGTTGCTATCCATTAGTCAGTCAAGCATCTCTTTTGGAAATTGCTTAGAACGATGCTTCTCAAAATGTGGTCCCCAGACAAGCACCAGGTCATCATCGCTAGGGAACTTGTTGGAAATGCAAATCCTCAGGCCCACCTCAGACCTGCTGAATCAGAGGCGCTGGGGTGGGGCCTGCGAGCTGTGTTTCAACAAGCCCTCCAGGCGATTCTGATGCAGCTAAAATCTGAGGGCCACTGGTTTAGCCCTGAATTAAGGAGAAAGTGAGCTGAATTCTTATTGGAGCTTTAGATTCATATGATGCTTCTCAAACCTGAGGGTCCCCAGAATCACCTGGAGCGCTAGTTAGACAGACTGCTGGGCCCATCCCAAACCACACACTCTGACTCAGCAGGTCTGGGCCGGGCCCGGGGTGTGCATCTCTAACGAGCTTGCGGGTTCTGCGCGGCTGCTGCTGCCGCACACCAGGAGAGGCCCGGAAGCAGCAAACCCCCGAGGCGGCCTTGGCAAATGCAGAATGCCTCCCTCACGTGAATCCCTTTTTATTTCTTTGATTAAGAAACTGAAATTTCTGTGAGACTCCCGTGTTGGAACTGAAACTGGGAGCAATTGGAAGACAGGATTTGATAAGTATGCATCCAGCTAGAAGAAGTGCATTTGGGACGTAAAGTGAAAGGTTGGGAGGAACCTCTGCAGGCACCCTTCTCTGTGAGCCCAGCATATCCCTTTGAGGTTATGTCCCCTGCCCACCTCGGGCTCCCTCTAGGGGAGGGGAGGCTCCCCCGAGAGGCTGTTCTCTGGTGCCAAGAGCAGAAGGAAGATGGTTTTGGGGAGGACTACACAGCATCGTAGCATCACTAAACAGCCAGGAAGCAGTGGGTCCACAAGGGCTGTCCTGTCGCTACGGCACACGGATGGTAGCAGTAAAGTGGATACAAATGCTCAACAGGGCTGGTGCCAGCCTAGTTGCCTAGTATTCAAGTTCAGCACGCTCCACTTCTGTGGCCCACACATAAAGTGGAGGAAGATTGACACAGATGTTAGCTCGGGGCTAATCTTCCTCAGCAACAAAAAAACAAAAAAAACCTCAATAGGCCTATGATGTGTCAGCCCAGAAGGGCCACGCAGTACCTTCCAGTGTGAGTCATGAGGACAGAGCTCAGGTGACTTGCTGAAATCACACAGCAGGTCCTGTACTGAGTAAACCTAGAAGTCAAGAGAAGAATGATGACAAAAGGGCACAAACGTGTTGAAGACCTACTAGGTGCGAGATACTGGGACCTTGTCTTGTCTTTGAGGAAGACACAGAAGTGCGGTTGCCGCATGGCTATGCATAAGAGGGGATGTAACAGGGGCCAGCCTAGAAGAGGGGCCGAGGCAGAGGGACAGGGAGGCAGGGCTCTCAGGAACAATGGCGTCTTGAGCTGAGCCTAGGCAGAGAAAGAGGGTGGGCAGGGGTTCCCTCCCCTCATGGGAACCCCGGTCATTTGAGAGGGCCACGAGCATTTCCCACAGCTAGAGGTGAGTGCGATTATGGAGCACCTGGCTCTCACACTAATGCTGTGGGCTGGACCAGCACAGGGTAGGACGGACGAGAGGAGGGCAGACACAGCAGTGCTGTTTAGGAGGAAGAGGCCAAGGGAATAGGTAGTTAGTTGGATGTGGCACAGAAAGAAAGGAAGAACACTAGGATAACTCTTAAATTCGCTAATCGCTCCATGTCAATTCACTGAGTTCCTACTGCCTACCAGACCTTCAATGCCAGCAATGTGTTTTTAAGTTGGAAGACTCCAGAACTGCGGTCTGGTCCAAGGGTGTGGCTAGGGGACTCGTCTTGGAGCAAACACACTTTTATCTGAATTACCTGTGTATTTGGGGTTGGAGAGTGTGAGTGGTAGAGATAATAGAGGTCTGGACTCTCCCAAACCATCCCAAGTAGGGCCTAGACTAGGTCTTGGGGATTCCAAGATCATTCAGCCATTGTCCCTGCCCTCAAGGGCCTCACAATTTAGTAAGAGAGACACACCAACGGATAATTAAAATGTAACATGTCAAGTGTGTCAAAGAGACACACACACGACGGCCCGGAAGTCTGCTGGAGAGTTATCTAATCCACCAGGAGATGGAGAGTGATCAAAGAAGGCTTCCCAGAGGAAGTGACACTTGAGTTAGGTTTACAGCTCTCTGCCTAAGGCATCCAGGGGTGGGGCTTGGCTGATGGTGGGCCATTTACTGAGGTGGAGAATGCCAAAAGAGGAGCAGGTTAGTGGAGAAAGGTGTCAAGCTCCATTTTGGACAGGTTGAATGTCAGGTTGATGTACAACCCCAAGGAGTGAGGTCCAGTAGGCTTGGACACATGGGTCTGGACTGCCACTGTTCCCATTTGACAAATGGAAAAGTTAAGGCTCAGATTGGTTCAGTACTCTACTGACCGTGGCACAGCTGGTCAACGGCAGAGTTGAGCTTCAAATCCCAGCCCAGTGGTGCCCAAGGCTGAGCAGCGGTTTGGCAGCCCCTGGGGGACAGCACTCAACAATCGCTTGCTGGCCTAATTCGCTCTGTGCCATCGGGTGCAGAAAGGCCTTTCAAATCTCTGAAGACATCAACAAAGGGGAGAGAGTTTAACTGATAGGCACCGGAGGGTGAAAAACGTCTTCTGTTGGAACGAGCTCACGCTCTCTTGTCTGATTTCCTTCTGATGATGCGATAAGAAGGAAAATGGCAGAACTTCAAGTTACACCCAAACCACCAGGGGCCCTTCCTGGTCTCTAGCCTCCACAGGCTGCCCATGTAGCCTCAAGCCTGCCTTCACCCACCACATCGCCCCTCACCTGCCCTCCCACCAAACGCCTCTTTCAGGGACCTCCCCAGCCTCGCCCTGTGTGACTGGAGGCAGCAGGATCCCCGGAAAAGGGCTGAGAGGCGCCGCACCCAGAGCGGGCATGCCCTGCAGGGCCCCTGCCTCTCTAGGGGCACGCCGTGCCGAGGCGAGGGAACCGAGGTCCGAGTTATGGGGACTCAGGTTTGGCACAGCCAAGCCTCCTGGCCTGCTCCTGGCCTGACTCGTTCTCCGGGCATCAGCCCTCGATACCCACCCAGGACAGATGTGTCACCCATGCCAGTAAATGGAGCCATGTGATCTAGTGAGGAGAAGGGACAGGACTCAGGAGACAGGGGCAGGATGAGCTAGGACCTTGGCGAAGTCACAGAGATGAACTCTTGTGGGCTTAATAATTCCGCTCTTGATGAACATGCAGCTCTCCCAAAATTAACATTATTTTTAACAAAACCCAAATTGTTCTTTTTCCCACGACTCTACTGTAAGATTTTCCCCTCTGTTTTTGCCGGTGGTCTCTTCCTACTAAAACAGTAAAATTCTCAGGGGACCCTGTTTGGGGCTGGCATGTCGGCCGCTCGCGCTCGCCCCTTGTCTTCAGCAGCAGGAGGCCGACTTCTTTGCAGGAAGCTCTCCGAAGCCCCTGCTCGGCACACACGCCAACCACCAAGCCCTAACCCTGCCCCGGCGAGGGCGGGGGCCCGCACGGCCCTCTCTCCATCATCCAGGAGCCCAGGACTGGGAAGGGAGGGTTTTGAATGGGCAATTGCCTTAAGGATTGAAGCTGGTGCCCCACCCTGACCCTCCACCTGGCGACACCCAGGATCACCCTGAGCATCCCCAGGTCCTGATCAAGAGGGTGCGCTGGGGCCTGAGATACGCCCCTGCCCTAAGTTCCCCGGGTCATTTTAACGTGTTCCCTTTTGGCTTCTTCCTGCCCTAGGGGACTGCTCTCCTCTGCTCCCCTGTCCCTTAGCCTGAGTTCCTTACCCTGAGACAAAGATTCAAGTGCAAATACTTTATTTGGCGAGTCTAGAAAACACCAATGTGGGGGAAGTATTAGTTTGCTGAGGCTGCCATCACAGTACAACAAACGGGGTGGCGCAAACAGCAGAAACGTCCTGTCACAGATCTGGAGGCCAGGGGTCTGAAATCGAGGCGTCAGCAGAGTTGGTTCTGCGTGAGGGCCAGGTCCTGGTGGCTCGCGGGCAGTCTGTGGCGTTCCTTGGCTTGCAGAAGCATCACCCCGATTCCCACCTTCATCTTCATTTAGCGTTCTCCCTGCGTGCGTGCATCCGTGTCCAATCCCCCCTTTTCGTAAAGACACAGCAGTATTGAATTAGGGGCCCCCCTGACGACCCCACCGTAACTAATTACATCTGCAGCAACCCTATTTCCAAATAAGGTCCCTCTCTGAGGTACCGGGGGTTAGGACTTCAACATATGAGCTTTGGGGGGCACAATTCAGCCCCTAGCAGGGGTGGAGAAGTGAAACATGAAAGGGAAGGGAGCCATTAAAGAGCATACTACCCAGCAGGTCTCCACTGTGGGGGCCTGGAATCCCACGGGGAATTCTGGAAGATGGTGAGGAACCCAAGGGGTGCAGGCGCTGGGGCACTTATCCAGCAGCCCCTGTTTGTCGGTGGTGGAGGCTGCTCCCACAGGACATAATCCCCTGGGGCTTCCAGCTGGGGAGCAGGCAGAGTGGTCCCCAGTGTCCAGACAGATCCCCAGGCCAACAGACACAGGTGCTGGCGGCTGGAAGTCAGGCCTAGGCCAGAGTGCCCCAAATGGAAAGAAAGGGAGGGCAGGCAGGGCAGCAACATGTCACCCCTGCCCCTGCCCCAACTCCCAAGCCTCCTGCTCCCCCAAGTCATGAATACAACTCACAGTTGGACCATTACACTGGACTTCAGGGGTGTTGAGACTCCCTGGTCCTCACCAGCCCTGTCCAGACTGATAAATATTCCCCATCTACTATGGCCAGACTGGTACTCTCATTTCTCTGAGGGAAACTGCATCCACAAGGCACCTTATGGTGCAGAGCAGGGTGGTGGGGCCCAGCCGCTGGAGCACTGGGGCTCTATCTTAGGGAAGACGAGGGGAGGGGGCTGCACCAGGCCTCACTCTGCGTGTCAGCACGGCCATGATCGCTCCCCAGTCTTCCCCATTCCTCAGCCGCCATTCCGGCCCAGCCAGCAGGGTGCCTGGTGAAGACGGGCAGGGACACGCATGGGAGGGCCTAAAATGCTCCCAGCTGAGGCCCCCCAGGCCACGGGCAGTGGATCAGGAACCAGGCCCTTGGGTGCTGCTGTCTCATCGGGGCCCTGTCTGTGCTGGACCACGTGCCCACCAGACTGGGAGGAGGGCGGGGGAAGTGAGGAAACCCAGCATCTCAGAGAGCGACAGCACCCCAGGGGTAGTCCAGCCCAACTTGCTCATTCCAGCAGTGGAGAAAGAGGCCCAGGGAGAGAAGCAAATGGCTCCAGTCCTCAGAATGACTTCCTCATGATTTTATCAATGCTGCAATTAATAATAAAACAGTTACGACCTACTGAACACTTACTTACAATATGCCAGGCACTGGTATATTAAGTGCTCATTAGAAAACTTCTGATTTTATCATCATAACAACCCTCTGAGGTAACTGCTATTTACAATCTGTTTGACAGATGGGGAAACTGAGGCTCAGAATGAAACTTGCCCCAGTATGGCTCTGAGCTTCTGGGGAGATTTCTGTCTGAGGAAGGGGCTCCAGTTCCCACGTGGCCCACCCCAGGATGAGATGTGCAGCTCTAGCAGGGTGGGGAGCCCCAAACACACAGGCCTCCCAGATTCCGCCTTGGCTCAGACCCAGCAACAGGAAGAGACAGGGAGCACCCCAGGGCCCGTCTGATGCCGGATCAAAGCGCCAGGGTGGGAGGCCGCCAGCGCTGGCGCTGCAGAGGAGATCCATGCAGAGCAGCAGCTTCTGGGCCAGGGAGGCCCCAAGCGACCCGCAAAGAGCCCCCTCACTGCCATGGACCCACGCCAGGGCCACCCTCTCGCTCGGCGCCCCAGCAAAGGGTCTGGGAGGACAGCACGACGAGGTGGGGAGGCCCCAGCAGGACTCTTTCAGGAGTTCTGCTTTCCCGCCCTCTCCAAGCTTCTGCTTGTTCCCACGGCCCCATGCCCAGGCTGCCAGCAAACTGTGGGGCGGTATGGGAGTGGCCGACAAGCAAACACTGACTCCCCTCCTCGACGTGCAGGTGCAGAGAACACACGGCACAGCCAGCCCTGCAGTCAGAGTTTGCTGGCAGCTCTGGGACAAGGAGGCCTCGGCCTCTCTCCCCAGAGCACCCCCATCCTCACTCCCACCTCAGCAGCCCATCTGATGAACGAGGCTAGCAGTGCTGTGCTTTTTTAGAAAATTTATTTTATTTTATGTTTCTCCCAGTTTTATTGAGATATAGTTGACATGTAACACTGTATTCATTTAAGGTGTGTAAGATAATGATTTGATATATACCTATAGCATGAAATGATCACCACACTAAGTCCAGTTAACATCCGTCACCTCACATAGTTACAAAGTTTTTCTCTTCTGGTAAGAATTTTTAAGATCCACTCTCTTATCAGCTTTCAAATATACAATACAGTATTGTTAATGATAGTCATCATGCTGTACACCATGTCCCCGGGACTTATGTATCTTATAACCGGAAGTTTGTACCTTTTGACCACCTTCATGCAATTCCCCCACCCCTACCCCTGCCTCTGGCAACCGCCAATCTGTTCTCTCTTTCTATGAGTTCAGCTTTTTAGATTCCACATATGAGTGAGATCATACAGCATTTGTCTTTCTCTGTCTGGCTTAAATAAGTCAAACTTACTATAATACCCTCAAGGTCCATCTGTGTTGTTGCAAATGGCAGGATTTTCTTCTTTTTTACGGCTGAATAATATTCCACTGTGTCTCTATGCCACATTCATCCATGGGTGGGCACCAAGGCTGTGTCCACGTTTTGGCTGTGTGAATAATGCTGCAGTGAACATGGGGTGCGGATAACTCATCAACATAGTGTGTCTGTGTCCTTCAGATGTATTCCCAGAAGTGGGATTGCTGAATCCTATGGTGGTTCTATAATTTTTTGAGGAACTTCCATGAGACCCTCTTCCCTCTCCAAAATTCAGGGCAAATAAAGGATACATGCCAACAGAGGGTGAGAGTGGGCAGGGGCTAGGCCTTCACCCTTGCCTCATGTGGCAGGAGTCAGAGAACCCAGGGCACACAGACACCTGATGCTAAAGCCAGGCCTGGACCCTGTGTCCGACCTCAGCCAGTGCTCTGTCCACACTGTCTTCATAATGATCACAAACTCAGTGCTTGAAATGACACAAATTTATTGATTTACCATTCTGTAGATCCAATGTCCAGTACAGACTCAAATCAAGGTGTCAGCAGGGCTGCGTCCCATCCTGGAGGGTCTGCGGGGAATCTGTTCCCTGCTCGTTTAGGTTGTTGGCAGAATTCATCTCCTCATGGTTGTGGGGCCAGGGTCCCCATTTCATTGCTGGCTGTAAACTGAGAGCAGCTCCCCCTGCATTCCTTGCCTAGTGGCCCCCTTTCTGTGTCTCCACAGCCAGCAATGGTGGGTGGAGTGCTTCCCAGGGGCATCTCTCTGACTCTCTCATCAGCCTCCCCTTCCTCTTCTAAGGACTCGTGATTAGGTTGGGGCCACTGGGCAATGCAGGATAATCCCCCATCTTAAGGCCCTTAACCTCACCACATCCGCAGTCTCCTTTTCCCTGTGAGGTGATGTAATCACAGCTTCACGGCATTAAGGCATGGGCATCTTCGGGGAGCTGCATTCTGTCACCCACATCTCCCTGCTCACTTTCAAGGGGGCCAAAAACGAAAAAAGAATCAATTGCCAGCATTGGCCAAGAGCTTCGTGCCGCCACCTTGGACAGGCAGAGCTCACGGAGGGACAGCTGCCGCTCTGCCACCGCCCAGGCTCTGCCCCGTGGGGCTCCCTGGCCTTCGCCTGGCTACTCGCTGCCATCCAGTGAGTGGGCTTTTCCATTAGGAAAGAAATACGTGAACGTTAAAGAAAGTTTGGAAAATACAAAAAGCTACAAGAAAAAAAAGCCCCAGCCCTTCAAATTACCACTGTTAACACATTGTTCAATTTCCTTCAAGTCTTTCATTCTACCCATGGGTTGACTTTTTAAGACTGGAGCTATAATCATTATACAAATAAAATTGCATTTTGCTTTTTTCATATAGCATTACATTAGGTATTTCTTTGCCACATTGAAATAAATTATTTGTAAGACCTTTTTAAATGGCTACCTAATATTCCCTCATGTGGATGGATACACTGTATCTGACTAATGACTCCCTTAATACGGTCAGTGTAAGTGATATTTTGATGGACATCTTTTGCAAAAATCATTCCCTAGATTTGAGATACGTTTCCTAGAAGAAGGATGGTTGGGTCTAAGACCATGAACCCATTGAAAGTTCTCCTCTGCTACACAGAGGGGACTCTATGTCCCGTCTCTTCTTGGACTTTTCTCACTTAAATGTGTAGTCCTGAATCATTTTGGAAAGAGCTCCCTCTCACTCTGGGTCCCCGTTTGAGTGATAAATCATGTGGTCACCCCACCCACAAGCTGCCCTGGGGATTCAAAGGGTCCCTCTCCTCTTGATCACCGTGCTCCAGCACGGGGGCCTGCGAGGGCAGAGGCCGCCGCTCTCCTGTCTCTGTCTCCGGGTCCTGCCCAAGGCCTGGCTCCTTCATGCACCCCATCAGCCTCCAGAGGGCCTCCACCACGTGCCAGCACCATGCTGGACCCTGGGGTGCAGGGGTGAGCCCCCCAGGAAGGCACGTCACGGGGCGGCTCAGAAACGTCACCAATGGAGTAGATGAAACTAAAGGCTGTTGGCAACACTGCCACAGGGTGTTTGAAATGAGCTGGGTTCTGTTCAGGCCCCGCGGGATCAAGAAGAGCCTGAATACAAAGGGCTGCTGGGGGACGGGCTCCTCAAGGAGCAGGTTCCAAGGGGGCGCCCAGGCCTGCATAAGCGACACAGTCTTTCTAGAACTAGCCAGGAGAGACGTCTGTGAAAGGGCAAAGAAGCGGAAAGAGCAGACAGGCCGTCCTGGCTGCTTAAAAACTGCAGAACGTGGCAAGGGCCCAGCCGCTGCCACATCGGCGAGGATGTGTTTTTAGGGACCAGGCAATGGGAGCTGCGGGACTTGCGGACGTCATCTAAAGGAAAAGTTTTTAATGCAAAAATGGAAAATTTCTTCTGCATACATTAGCGCGACTCTTGAACTTCTTGGAAATGATAGTAACCCTTTCCCCCATCCCGTCAGCCGTCGCAATCGCCCTGGTAACTTTGGAAACGGAGGGTCAGGGAAATGCAGTCCGGCCTCGGCCAAGTTCTTAAGGCCAGAAAAATGACCCCTGAGGGCGCTTTCAGGGGCTGCTCTGTGCACAGGGAGGTGGCCAGAAACCCCAGAGCCCCAGGGGCGCGGTGAGTAAGGGCTGGCAGTGCACTGGCTGAGTGATCCGGGCAGGTGGGGGGTGGACTGTGGCCCCTTCCAAAGGGCAGGTGCTTCTCAGGGCCAGCTCAGGGTCCCGTGGGAAAGGCGGGCCTGGGGTCGCCAGATCTTCTGAAGTTTTCGGGGGAATACAGAAATCTCCTTATATATTGCATTACATTATATTATATTATACTATACTATATTATGCTACATACTATATTATACTGTACTATACTATATTATACGGTATTGTATATAAAACATATTTAATGCTTTCATTTTTAAATGTTGTCAAGAAATTAAAAGTACAAAACAATTGTTAACGTTGTCCAGGCCAAGCCAAATCCACCTATGGGTCAGGGTCCGCCTGTGGCAGCCAATCTGTACCTACAAACCAGCCCCGTGGTGTTTCAGATGAGGAAACTGAGGCCTGGAGGGGTGGAGACTTCTCCGATCACATGGTGAGTTGGCAGCAGAGCTCAGCTGACCCCGTACCCAGTGGCCTCCCCTCAGTGCCACCCCATCTCTCTATCAGAGGCACCCGGAGGAGGGGAGGTGGAGAGCTGAGCCCGGATGTGCTGGTAAAGAGGGACAAGGGCAGGGAGCACAGGTTGTCCCTTTAGCCTGCACACGGTGGGTCTTATTCCCCCAGGGATCCCTATGAACAGCCTCAGGTTTGGAGGGCTGAGGTGACCAACTCCTCTTAGCCGGGTGATCTGCCCGAGGTCAGAGACCCAGAAGGGACTGAGTGCCCCCTGCCCTCATCACTGAGCTTCCCCTCGGGGAGGGGAAGTTCCCGGCTCTGCCCTCTAGGACTGCACGGAGCGCCTGGGAACAGCCCGTCAGGTACTGAGAGCCGGCTCTCGAATTCCCATCTGTCTCTCTATTCCAGGCAGAACATCTCCAGTTCCTTCAGCTGCTGACCACGGGTCAGGGTTGTGAACCTCTCTCTTCCACGTCACTCCCAGAACCCTCTAGTTTGTTACTCTCTTCTTGGAATGCAGCCCCTGGCTGAACACAAGCCCCGGTGGCGTGGGAGACGGCTTATAGGTGTACAAGGACAAATGTTTTCTAATTGGTGATCGGGTATTTATGCTTGTGTGCCTTCTATTTATGGCAGCATAGTGGTCTTGTCTTGCGTTTCCTTTGTGAGGAATTGATTGACCTAAAGCTCACCAAGAGCACAGGTGGTCTGCAGTCACCAACACCGTGGAGGCGGTCCATGACAACAGAGGTTTGGGGGTGCTGCTCAGGACCACAGCCCCAAAAGTCTGGGCTGAACTGAACACCCTCAGATTTTCTTCTTTTGTTTCTCTTTCTTCCACAAGCACTGCTGCTAAGCCATATCTCTCTACTCTTTCGTTATGGGATAGATTTTGTGAAGCTCAAAATCTTAGGTTACATGTTGCCAATTTCTTTGCATTCTTCCAGGGTGATGAGGTCTTATCTTTTAAAATACTAGTGATTCTGCATTGCTAGTATTAGATTCCAGCTTTGTGCTGTCCCGAGATGTGATCCGCAGCCCTGCTCTGTCTTCATGGGAGTCACCAACAGAACTGCAGAGTCGGGCGGGCTGAGCGTAGAGTCCGGTGCATGCTGCTCTGGCTCCCGGGGCAGCAATTCTTTGCCTGGCACTCACCACCTACGGCCATGGAAGCACCCCAGCCACAAGTCCACGGACGGGTCTCTCATGCTCCTGCTCTGGGCCAGGTGCGCGGTCTCTGTGAAGGGCTTACCACCACCCTTCCATCCCGGACTTGTGCCAGGACTTTCCCCCAAAGCATCTGGTTGCTCATTCTCAGAATCCATCATGTCCTTGTTTAGGGAAGCAGACAGCATTTCCCCAGATATGTGTTCTGTTTCCTGGCCCCTCTCCCAGGGTCCACACCTCCTGGAAAGGTCTAGGGTGCAAATCTGCATTCATTCATGCAAGCTCTCGTGGTTCTCTGGGCTGTCATTTATCTGGGTACCAGACACTATTCAACCCGGCTCAATTCTCCAACTCCTGCTCAGCCACCTTGGGGTCAATTGCCTCTTAACCATATTTTTTTTTTCAGTCCCCTGCAGGGTGAAGATCATTAGCATTGTTTAAAACAGTGTGACATCAGAATGGGGTGATTCTCTCCCCACTCCCCCCATCTGCTTTATCACCCATCATGGAGCACCCACTGAGGGCCATCCAGGAAACAAAGGTAAATGAGACCATTCCCTCTCAGGAGCTCTGGCCCCGGGATGGCCTCTGTCCCTTCCCGGTTCTTTTTTGTCTTCCTGAACACACTGTAGAAAGGCACTGTTCCCTATCTTTGGAATTTCAAACTGTAGTCATGCCCGTGAATTCAACACTCCCAATACAGCCAAGGCGTGAAGAAACGAAGTTTTCTAAATAGGAATGGGATGAGATGTAACAGAGCTATTGCATTAACAATGCAGCCGAAGGAGATGGAAAGCTGGAGCGGGCAGGGGCAGGGCTGCGGGCTGGTCAGAGTGGGTTGCCTGTTCATTCACTCAGCATGCACGGAGAGCCGCTCAGGAGGTAAGCATCGTCCTCCAAGCCAGAGACCTGAGCTGACTGCTAACAGGACCTTGCTTTCAGAGAGCAAGAGGGGGCAGGAGGATGGGGGCATGCAAACAGACCCCCAGACATCAACGGCACAGTGTCGCTATAATCACTGTGAGGAGATGGGGACTGCCTCACTTCATCCAGGGGAGTCAGGGAAAGCATAACAGGGGAGGTAAACATCAAGCTGGGTTTTGAGGGGTGCGTAGGAGCTTACCAATAGAAAGGGTGGTGACAGGCCTTCCAGGGAGAGGCAGCGCATGTTCCAAGGTGTGGGACAGAGGACTCACAGCGTGCTGCAGGAGACAGCTTGGGCCACATCTTGAAGTGCCTTACGTCCCCTGATAGGGATTTGGAGCAGGGGACTGACACTGTCAGGCGAAAGTCTAGGTGGCTGGGGTGGGGGAGGGGCAGTACTGTGGAAGGAAGCCAGCAGACGGACTGCTGAGCAACTCAGCGGTGGGCTCCTACTCAAACCCCCATCCATTTTCATTTCTTCTCCTTCTTCTTTTTTTTCAAATTAAAAACAAAAAGACTTTATGGTTGAAAATTTCAAGCATTTCAAGAATAGGGAGAAGTATAATAAATCCCCATGAACCCGTCACCCAAGATCAACAATTATCAACTCACAGCTGATCTTGTTTCGTCTCTCTCCCCCCAACTCCCTCCATCCCACATCATATGGAAGCCAGTCCCAGACATTATATAATTTCACCTGTAAATATTTCAGTATGTATCTCTAAAAGATAAAGATTCTTGAAAAAATAACCCAAATACATTATCACATCTAAAGAATCAATAATAATTCCTTAATATCAACAATTCTCCAGTCAGAGTTCAAATTTCCCCTGTTGTCTTATACTTTTTTTCCCCTTCAGTTTGATATTGGTTCAAATCAGGATTCAAACAAGCTTCATCATTGTGATTGGTTGTTACGTCTCTTAAATCTCTTTTAATTTACAGCACCCCTTCCAACTTTTTGTTCCCTCCTGCAACTTTTCTTTTTTCTTTTTTGCTGAGGAAGATTTGCTGTGAGCTAACATCTGTGCCAATCTTCCTCTATTTTGTATGTGGGTCACCACTATAGCATGGCTCCCAATAAATGGTGTAGGTCTGCACCAGGGAACCAAACCCAGGCCACTGAAGCAGAGCACGCCAAACTTAACCACTAGGCCAAAGGCTGGGCCTCACCCCTGCAAATCATTTGTTGAAGAAACCACATTCTTGGCCTTGGAGTTTCCCACAGTCTAGACTGCATCTCTCTGGTGGTGTTTAGCATGTACCTCTGTCCCCTAAGTGTCTGCTAAATTGTAGTTACATTCAGAGGTTCAATCAGATACAGGGTTGATTTTTTTTAACAAGACTATTTCCTAGTTGCACTGTCCACTTCTATCAGGAGGCAGAAGGTGTCCTCTGTTGGGAGGTCTCTCTTTTTGTGGCATTGGCAGCCCAGATCCACCAATGAGTTACCGGTGCAATGGTGATATTCTGACTCTGTAATTCTTTCCTCATTGATTAGCTAGAACATTTCTAAAAAGAGAAACTCAGCTTCACTGCTATTTGGTTCCTCTGAGGTACAGTAGGATAGGAAATGAGGGATGAACACTTGTTCTTTTGCCCCTTTATTTTCCATTTATCAAAACAATAATAGCATTCTCTAAGACAGCATAATGCGATAGAAATATAATGCCAGTCACAAATGTAATATTACATTTTCTAGTCATGATGTTAAAAAAAAGAAACAAGTAAAATTAATTTTAATAATATATTTTATTTAGCCCAATATTTTCAAAATAGTATCATTTCAACATGTAATCAATATAAAAAATATTGAGGGGCTGGCCTGGTGGCATGGTTGTTAAGTTTGCCTGCTCCACTTCGGTGGCCCAGCTTCATGGGTTTGGATCCCAGGCATGGGCCTACACCACTCATCAGCCATGCTGTGGCAGCGACCCACATACAAAATAGAGGAGGATTGGCAGAGATCTTCGTTCAGGGTGAATCTTCCTCTGCAAAAAAAAAATAAATAAATAAAAGAGACATTTTACATCTTTTTTTGTATTCTGTCTTTGAAATCAAGTGTGTATTTTACATTCAATTCAGATGTTAAATTTTTATCAGAAATACTTTACCCGCATTTAGATATCACAAAATTTAGAGTGGAAAATGTAGATTCACATACCTAGGTTGCTCCAAACACACTTAAAAGTTTTTCAATAAGTGAATTGAATATAAGATTTTAAATTTAAAATTAAATACAATTTAAAATTCAGTTCCTCAGTTGGACTAGCCATACTGGAAGTGCCCAGGAGCCACGGATGGCAGGTGAGGCCTGGAGTGGACAGCACAGGTTCAAGCAAACCAGGGAGGTGGGTCTTCTTTCAAGGACCTTTATATACACATGGATTTAAACGTGTTTGAAGTGTTTTAATGCATGCTGTTATTATCCTTATTGAAACTCGCAGTCACCTCTGGCCGGGGAGCCTCTTTACCTGGTCCTGAGCCCTTGACACACTCTAAATGTCTCTGACAGCTGCCTTGCTTTCTTGTCTGACAATGTCTCAGGGTCTTCTTAACCATCTTCCTCCCAAGACCTGAAATCGACCATTTCTCCAAGGAGCTCTGGTTCTTCCTAGGGGGAAATGCTCGTTAGGAATCAAATTCTAGGCCCTCGGGTGCTCCCTGCTATTGGATTGATCATTGTTTTAAGGACTTCTTAGTGGACAGAGCTAGAAAACATGATTTTTTAAAAAGAAATGATTGATATTATTATAAAACAAAAGTTTTACATGAATTTATAATGATATTTCAAGAGTTTATAACATTTCCAACTCAGATTCAGAATCATACATTTTACTTAACCTTATTAATCTCACATCTGTATCTCCTTTCTCGCATAGGAAAAAGCCCATTTGTCAGTGACACTAACATAATTACTCGTGTGCATTATTTCATAGTATACATACAGTATCTCAGAACAATACCAGCGCTCCACCAACAATATAATTACTGAAAACAATGTGTTTCTTTCTCTCAGTTCTTTTTGTCTTAAATGTATATATCTCTCCATGATTGTGCAGTCAAATTACTACCGTTTTAAAGTCAGATAGGATGTTCTGTCTCATTGTATCTACTGACGGGACACATAGTTACGTTCATTTGTTTCACTTTACTATCAACTTTTGGGATTACTTTTTCAAAAGGAATTTTTGTTATATAATAATGTAAAATATTTTCATGGTTCCAAAACCAAGTCTAAAAACCCAACGTCTATTAAAACAAGTCTAGATTCCACCCCCGGCCCCTCCATCTTACTCCCTCCTTCCTCCCATGGATAATCTTAAAACATGTTGTGGTTTATCTACTTAAAAATATAAACAAATCTTGTACATGCTTGTATCACACATTTTAAGATAAACAGTAGCATACTATTCACACTTTGCCCCACCTTGCTTCTTTCACTTAACAATACATACAATAGCATAAGAAATATTCCTCATTCCTTTTTATAGCTGCATAATATTCCATTGTGAGGATATGCTATAGTTCATTCGATCTGTCCTCACACGAACATATTTGGGGGGTTTCCAGTTTTTGATATTGTAAATAGTGCTGCCATTATTTCGTCTTCTGCATATGCTGTCTCATATTGTGACTGAGATGGGTACCTGGAAGTGAGAGGAGTAGGTGAAAGGAGTGAATGCATATGTGATTTTGCTAGATATTCCCAACTTCGCTTGACAAGCGTCGTCCATTTTGCATTTCCACCAGCACTGTATGAGGTGCCTGTTTTCCTACAGCCTTGCTGTCTGAGTATATTGTCAAGTTTTGGGTTTTCGTCAGCCTGATAGGTGAGAAAATGGTGTCTTGGTCTAGCTTTAATTTCTATTTATCCCAATACAACTTAGTAAAAAGCACATCTTTCACCCATTCATTCACGATGCCGCCTTTATCAAAGTTGAAATTTCCATGCCCGATTAGGTCTGTTTCTGGATTCCGTATTCCATTCCATTGGTCTGTCTTTTTATTCACCATCAACACTAAATTGCTTCACTTAGAGAGGCTCCATAATATGTTTTAAGGTCTGAGAGGGCTGCCCGCCTTCCCCACAATTGCTTTTCTTTTTCAGGCTTTTTTCCTGGCTATTCTTGCTTCTTCCTTTATCCAAACAAACTTTGTAATCGTTAACTCACCTAGCCGTGCTCTCCCACCACCAAGAAAAGATAATATTTTTCTCTGGATTGCAATAACTTAAGACTTTGACCTGTGTAGAACTAACTCCTTCATGATGCTGACCCTTCCTCACCCAGAACACACGGTTTCATTCGTTCGAGTGTACCTCCACGGGCGTTGGTAGTGTTTTATGGTTTTTCTCACACAAGTTTTCGACATTTCTTTTTACATTTAAGCCTAGATAGTTGATACTTTCTTCTTTGCCATCATAACCTTTCTCATCTTCCATTTTATCTTCTGACTGGTTTTGCTTATCTATATGAAAACTTTTGATTCGTATGTTAATTTTGGCAGGGAAGACTTCTATCCAACACGCCCACGTGGGCTAGCCCCAGCTACTCACCAACTCTGGCCTCCGAGAACCAGTCTCCTGCTTCCACTTTACTGATGGGGGCGGCTCTCCAGCCATCTCTCCCCTTCTTCAAATTATTCAAAGGCAATGGGAACCTGCCTTTCCACAGCTGATTTCTGGCAAAATGAGGCTCGCCAACTAACCCAGGCACAAACAAATCTCTAACACCCAACATTTAAAAAGACACGTTGAAACATTAATAAAATAATGGCTAACGAAGGAGGTGTCGAAGGAGATAAATGATCTACATACATTTGGGGAGATTTGAGTTTAAATGTTCTTTTAATGCAGTCCACAAGTGACTTCCAAATTCTCCTCCTTCTGCTGGAGACAATGAACAGCGTGCATGGAACCCGAGGAACTCGATATCTTGGCAACTGGTCATCTCCCACACCGCCTCTCTGTTCCTTCTCAGGAACTCCTAAGAGAATTGACTAAGTTAAATTTGATACACTACCAGCAGGAAGTGGCTATCCTTGTGTTTTTTTTTTAAAGACTGGCCCTGAGCTAACATCGGTTGCCAATCTTCCTCTCTCTCTTTTTCCTTCTTCTCCCCAAAGCCCCCCAGTACACAGTTGTATATTCTAGTCGTAGGTCCTTGTGGATCTGCTATGTGGGATGCCACCTCAGCATGGCCTGATGAGCAGTGCCATGTCCACGCCCAGGATCTGAACCAGTGAAACCCTGGGCTGTCGAAGCAGAGCACGTGAACTTAACCACTCGGCCACAGGGCCCACCCCAGGAAGTGGCTATCCTTAAGAGCAATGTGTAAGTCAGTCCAATACCTTATAATAAGTTCCTTACATTTTAATCAGGTGTCTTTAATAATTTGTTTTTATTTAATTTTTTTCTATTGAGGTAATGTTGGTTTATAACATTACATAAATTTTGGTGTGCAACATTATATTTCAGCTTCTGTGTAGACTACATTGTGTTCACCACCAAAAATCCAGTTGCCATCCAGCACTGCACAAATGTGCCCTTTTACCCCTTTTCATCCTCCTCCCTTCCCCTCTCCCCTCCCCCTCTTCCCTCCCTTCTGGTAACCACCAATCTACTCTCTGTGTCTATGTGTTTGTTTGTTGTTCTTGTTGTTTTTATCTTCTACATATAAGAGAAGTCAGACAGTATTTGGCTTTCTCCATTTGACTTATTTTGCTTAGCATAATACACTCCAGTTCCAGCCATGTTGCAGAAAATGGCAAGATTTCGCTTTTTTATGGCTGAGTGGTATTCCATTACATATATATACCACATCTTCTTTATCCATTCATCCACTGATGGGCACTTGGGTTGTTTCCAAGTCTTGGCTGTTGTGAATAATGCTGCAATGAACATAGGGGTGCACATATCTTTTAGAATTAGTGTTTTCATGTTCTTTGGATAAACACCCAGAAGTAGAATAGCAAGATCATATGGTATTTCTATTTTTAATTTTTTGAGGAATCTCCATACAGTTTTCCATAGTGGCTGCAACAGTTTGCATTCCACTAGGAGTGTATGAGGGTTCCCTTTTCTCCTCATCCTCTCCAACACTTGATATTTCTTATCTTTTTAATAATGGCCATTCTGACGGGTGTAAGGTGATATCTCATTGTAGTTTTGATTTGCATTTCCCTGGTAAGCAGTGATGTTGAACATCTTTTCATGTGCCTGTTGGCCATCTGTATATCTTCTCTGGAAAAATGTCTGTTTAGATCCTCTACCCATTTTTTAATTGGATTGTTTTTCATTGTTGAGTTGTATGAGATCTTTATATATTTTGGATATTAACCCCTTATAGGCTATATGATTTGTAAATACCTTCTCCCAATTGGTGGGTTGTCTTTTCGTTTTGTTGCTGGTGTCCTTTGCTTTGCAGAAGCTTTTTAGTTTGATGTGGTCCCATTGGTTTATCTTTTCTTTTGTTTCCCTTGCTTGAGGAGACATGATATTCAAAAAGAAACTGCTAAGATTGATGTCAAAGAGAGTACTACCTATGTTTTCTTCTAGGAGTTTTATGGTTTCAGGTCAGACTTCCAAGGCTTTAATCCCTTTTGAGTTAATTTTTTTGTATGGTGTAACATAATGGTCTACTTTCATTCTTTTGCATGTGGCTGTCCAGTTTTCCCAACACCACTTATTGAAGAGACTTTGCTTTCTCCCTTGTATGTTCCAGGCTTCCTCTGTAGAAGATCAGCTGTCCATAGATGTGGGAGCAACGATTTCTTTTTAAATTGTCTTGAAGTAACGTCTTTCATTGTTATGTGATTGGTGAAGACTACTGACATTTCTCAGAATCACCAGAGGCTGTGAGATGATGCTGTCTTTTTCAGTTTGGTTAAGAAACCCACAAGGTATCTTGAGGAAAGTTCTTGAGAGGGCTGGCCCTGAGGGGGGAAAAATGGCTGAAGATCATCCACTGGATCTCTGAGCCCCGCTGATTTTCCTGCCTCTTCCCCCCCTGCCCTGGCCTCCTCTGCCCTCCCCAGGATGGCTGCATCAATGTTCCACAGCCCCCCTCCCCAGCTCCTTCCTTTTCCAACCTACCTTGCACAGGGCAACCTCCTTCACGGGCCTTACCACTGTGAGCTGACTCAGGGGCCTGTGGAAGCACCGCCCAGCCAGGGACCAGCGGGTGAAGTAAGGCAAGGACTGCACCTCTTTCATCTTTTTATCTCTAAAGTGCAGGGGACACGGTTGAAGCTCAAGAGGGATGAATGAACAAATGTATTCACGTATGTATGCATGAATGAATCCATCAGCCAAAGCTTTGGTCCTTCTGCACTTGAATCTCTCCCAGCCATGTCCTCTGGGGCAGCCCTGAGGGGAAAAGCATCTTCACCAGTTGCTTCTGTATGGGGGTGGGGTGGGGGCTTTCCTAACATCTCCCAATTGCACAAACCCCTGCATGCGTTTCTACGTTGCATTACTCCACAACACTGTTGGGACGGCGTTGAAGATTTGGGCTGCAAATGAGAAGTGCTCCTTGGTCTTTGGCCTGCCTGGTATCCTCCTTTTGTGTACTTGTCCCCCAGCAGTGCCCTTTAGGTGCCATCCTTATGTTTTGTACTCCTCCTGTATAAGCTTGTTCTCTGGAAAGGATCTGATCCATTTACTCGCAGCGGAGAGGGTATTACCTAGATAGGTTCTGTGTCGGCCCTCCTGTGTGTATCTGCACCATAATAATGGACACAGCCTTCAGTTGTAGGAGTGACTCCAGACGGTACAGCGTTGCTGATCCCAGAGCCTGTGGGTGGTGCACTGGGATGCAGGGTTGGGGAGACTGAAAGTGGGAGCCCCCAAAGAAGAACACGTGCTCAATCCACTTTGGGGACTGGCCCTTGCTGTTTGAGCCCTCACGCCCTCTCCTGCCTGGCCATTGGCTGGCCGTTTAGTCTACAACTCAGCTCTTCTCAGCCGCAGCACCTTCCTCACTTAGTACGTCATTTGTGTCCTTCCACTGTGGCCAAGTTTGTGTATCCCCTGATTGGAGTGTGGACTCCCTGAGCGTGGGGACTGGGTCTCACTTCTTTCTAGTGCTCCTAAGCGCTCGCTACTGGGCTTTCTAGCCCAGCCATGAGGCAACACACCTGGTGGGCTACCTGCTAGCCTTCCCTGTGTCTCCAGTTAGCTTTGTGTGGCAGACCATGTTTCCAAAAACAGCTACAGCACCATTTCTGTCCCATATGCCCTTCAGAATCTTGCTGTTCCCCATCAAGAAGTAGAGTCTATTTTCCGTCGCCTTGAATCTAGGCAGAACTTTATGTCTCAATGAAGAGAATGTGGCTGAGCGATGCTCTGTGATTTCCAAGGTTCCCTAAAAGGTGATAGGGCTTCCACCTGCCTATCTCCTGTTAACCTCACCTTTGGCACCCAGTGACCACCATGCTATTAATTAGTCTAAAATTAGCCTAAGTAGAGAGACCACATGGAGAGGTCCAGACAGAAAGGAACTGAGGCCCCCCTCACTCAACAGCCAGTACTGACCACCAGGCATGCGAGTGAGTGTGTGTTCAGATGATCCCGGTGGCAGCACTGAAGTCGTCTAGCTGCGGCCCTGACACTGTGGAGCAGAGACAAGCTGTCCCCATTATGCTCTCTCCAAAATCCTGACCTGCATAATCCATGCACACAACAAATGGTTGTTTTATTCCACTGAGTTTGGGGGCGATTTATTATAAAACCCTAGCAACTGGAATGCTGTGCAGTGATGGGCAAGCTATTTCTCTATGAGCCTAGAGTTTCTCATCATTCAGGCTCCTTTCACAGGAAGAGGGAAGGAAGAACTGGAACATGCCTCATCCTCTTCCCTCTCCTAGTTAATTCTCCCTCATTCCTCCTCCCTATCCCCTGGCTTTATTGCGGTATAATTGATATACAAAAAATCGCACATAATTAATGTATACAATTTGGTGAGTCTGGACATAGGTATATACTCGTGTTACCATCACCACAATCCAGGCACTATACATACCCATCACCTCCAAAAGTTTCCTAGCATGCCCACCCCCCCTTTTTTTGTGGTCGGAACGTTTAACATGAGATCTACCCTCTTGAATTTTTAAGTACATAACATCTTACTGCCAACTATAGGTACTACGTGGTACGGCAGATCTCTGGAACTTAGTCCCCTTGCATAACTGTAATTTTATACCCATTGAACAACAACACCCCATCTCCTCTTCCCTCATCCCCTGCGCACCACCATTCTACTGTCTACTTTTGTAGCTTTGACTACTTGAGATGCCTCATATAAGAGAAGTCACATAGCGTTTGTCCTTCTGTGACTGCCATTTCACTTAACACTTTTTCCAGGTCAATCTATGTGATCACAAATGGTTGGGCTTCCTTCTTTTTAAAGTCTGAATAATATTGCATTGTAGGTATATGCCACATTATCTTGATCTATTCATCTGACAATGTACATTTGGGTTGTTTCCATATCTTGGTTATTGTGAAGAATGTTGCCATGAACATGGGAGTGCAGATACCTCTTTGAGATCCCGATTCCAACTTTTTTGGAGACATACTCAGAAGTGGGATGGCTGGATCTTATTCCATTCTTAATTTTTTGAGAAGCCTCCATACTGTTTTCCATAATTGCAAAACCATTTTACATTCCCATCAACAGTGTTGGGTTTGAGGGTTCCAATTTCTCCACAACCTCACCGACATTTGCCATCTTTTGTCTTTTTGAGAGTGGACATTCTAACAGATGTGAGGTAACATCTCATTGTGGTTTTGTTTGCCTTTCCCTGTTGATTAAGATGTCAAGTATTTCTTCATGTAGCTGTTGGCCATTTGTATGTCTTCTTTGGAGAAATGTCTATTCAAGTCTTTTGCCCATTTTTTAATTGGGTCATTTGTCTTTTTGCCATTGAGTTTTAAGAGTTCCTTATGTATTTTGGAAATCAAGCTCTTGTCAGTACGTGGTTTGCAAACAGTGTCTCCCATTCCACAGGATGCCTGTCACTCTGTTGATTGCCTCCTTTCTGTGCAGAGCGTTTGAGGTTGGTGCAGTTCCGCTTGTTTATTTTTGCTCCTGTTGTGCCTCATTCCTTCCCCACATCGGTGCAACCTTACTTCCTCAGAGGAGCCTTCTCTGGGCCTCCCACCCGCCTCCCATGGCAGCTCAGGTCACTGGTCATAAGCTCTGAGGCACTTCGTATTTCTTCACCCAGTATGTGATGATGCATTTGTTTGTGGTTATTCCTGAAGCCTCAAACTCCCGAAGGGGAAGGATCTTGTCAGTCAGTCCCGCTCACTGTGACGTCTCGTCAGTCAGCTCAGAGCCTGGCACTCGGAAAGTTGCGGACTGAATGAACTGGGACTTGCCCAAGGTTATCCTCCACTTAGCACTAGAGCTGGGACCAGGACCCGGTGCCCAACACTCAGGTGAAGGCTTTCTCTGCTATACCCGTTCGCCTCCGCCTCAAACCTCCTGTTGCTTTTCTCAGCTCCCAAACTTCTGACCATCTAGAGATTAAGGCACGGTGTCTTCAGCCTCTCCTCAAACCGAAAACATTCCATCTTCATCTCAACAGCCACCTTCTTGCCAAAATAAGCCAAGAAAGGTTATGGGAGTGCCTGGATTCCAGCAGGAGTTGAGCTGGTCTGAGAAGAAAAACAGAGAAAAAGGAAATATCCCAAAATGTTGATTTGTTTAAACTTCTTCACAAACTTAACAACACAAGGAAACCAACAGAGACGAGCTTGTAATGAAGTAATCAGCCGACGCTGCTAATATTCCAGTAACATAAAATGATTCCCCACATTTCATGGGGCAGATATGAATAGGGTCATTAAAATATGGCCAAAGACGGGAGGGAGAGTTTACTTTTTCTGTCTCCTTAGAGTCTGTGTTCTGAAAGCTCAGCAGGAATTTAAACAAATTGCATGGAGGAATGGTGAATCTGATCACATGTAAAGAAAAAGCCCCTTTCAAACTTCTCTTCCCTTTAATAAATACATTGGCTTCTGCAAGTTTTGCTTTTTAAAAACCCTGCAGGTTCTTTTCCCCATCTAGAAGATGGGAAAAACAAAATTAGCATCGAATTGTTCTAATATTGTCCTGCATATTTTTTTCCCTAGGTCAGGAAGAATGTAGCTTCTCTCATATAAAGGAATGTAAGAAGGGAAGGAAGGTAGGTAATAGGGAACGGGGATCACAATGCCTCCTCTTCCATTAAAAAGTGAAAAATGAAGTTGGAGGCAATCTAAGGAGAGAGCTAGGGGCGAAAGGGATTCCGTCAGGAAAGCGGGCCTGAGAGGTCACACCCCCACGAGGAGGGGAGAACCGGCTCTCTGGGCTTACGGCTCCTCTGCACTCCTGACAAGAGGACAAGACGCAACTGTAGGAAGAGGCACTGAAGGGAGAGAGGCCCCGCCACCCTCATGGGGCGAATTTGAACGAATGGCCCAGCTCGCTGAAACTCGTGGAGGGTGGCGGTTCAGTGCTCGGACCTCGGACAAGTTACTTCACTTGTTTCAGCCTCAGCCTTCTCATCTGTAAAATGGCGGGGAAGACAGCCTACCTACCAGCCTACCTCTCAAAGTTCTGCCGGTTAAAAAATATAAAGGAAATACACTGTGTCACCTAGCACACTGTAAGTCCTCCACAAACGTTAGGAAGAGAAAGAGAGCAGTCTCCCATGAAGCATCCTTTGGGAGACGCTCCTCAGCCCTACAGAGGCTGGTGGCCCCCGAGGGCTAGGGGGACCCCTTAACCAACTGTCCCCATGCTTCTCCAAGACGGGCAGCTCAGTCCTGGGCTGTGGCGCGGCGTGAGCGCCTGGGGCTCATCACCTAGTTTGCTTAAGCAAGTTCTTTCACACACCCCCATACACATTTTGGCCCGAAAATTCAGTGAGGTTTTTTTCTTCCTTCTTCCTCTGTTGTTGGGTTCTGATTATTTCCATCTGGCTGCGGCAGCGCGAGTGGAGTCTCTAAACAAAACAAAACAAAACAAAAACCCTCCCTACAAAACACACATGCACCAAACCTAGAAGGCTGCTTCGCTTCTCGCCAACAGGCGCTCGGATAGCGACTCGCGCGAGCCGCGGGGGGGCGGGGGGCGAGGGCAGGACCCCCGGCACCTGCGCGCGCTGCTTGCTGAGAGAGGGGCAGCGGAGAGCCAGGGCCCCCCCTCCCGTCCCTCCAGTCTCCGGCTTCCGCCCCGGCGCCCGGAGAAGCGGGCGCACTGGGAACGGCGACCCGGGCATCTCCCGGCGGAGGGGAAGAGGGAGGTCGGGAGGGAGGGTGATTTCAGAGATTGAAAACAGATCAGTCCCTGCGCCTTAGCTCCGTAGCTCATCTGACTTGAGTTAGCGACCCCCCACCCACCCTGGCGCCTTAAAAAAAAGTGTCGGAAATTGGCGCGTTCTTTCGTTCTCTGCTCGAACTTTCCTCGTGTGCTTTCTTTCCTCGGTGCAGGGGAGCAGAGTCCTCGGCCGCCCCCTTCTCCTCCGGGTCCCCCCCAAGTCCCCCCGGGCGGGTGCGCGCGGCGCGGGCTGGGGCGCGGCGCTCGGGTGTGCGGCGGTCGAGCGCGCGGGGGCGCTGCGCCGTCCGGGCGGCGCTGATGGATTGCAGGAGTGCCGGAGCTCGCCAGCCGAGGCAGCACGGCTCCGCGGACTTTTTTTCAAACTCCTATCAATGAGACTTCGAGGAGGAGCGGGAGGCGGCGGCGGCGGACGCGGAGGAAGGCGAGGAGGAGCCGGTGGAGCCGGAGGAAGGAGCGCGGGTTGCGCGGCGCCCCGGAGCCTCGGGGAGCTGCCCGCTCGCTCGCGGTAGGGGCTGCCAGGCCCCCGCCCGCCTCTGCGTCTCCTCCCCTGCTTGGCCTGCCCCGCCCCGGCCCGACTGAGCCCCGGCACACGGCAGCCCGCGGCGGGTCGCCGCACCAGCCAAGTTGGGATGGGGGGCCGCAGCCACCGCCCGGCGCCCGAGCGGCCACCTGCGTGCTAGAGGCAAACTTTTGTCTCCCTCGGTAAAGTTGCATTGGCCTTCTTTTGCTTGCTTTTCGTTGCGAAGTGCTCTCTACCCTGGGGAGCCCAGGCCGAGTGGGATGCTGCGCCGTCTCGGATGGTCTTTCGGCCGAGTACTCGCGCCACTGCGCGGAGATCAGGGCACCGGGCTTAGGGGGCCCGGGGTCTAGTGGGGCGGCCCCGTTTTATGCTCTGGCCAAGCCGGGCGGGGACGTAAAAGGGGTTCTGGGGCTAGGAATTCTTGGTTAGGGGGCGATTTTGCATCCTCCTTCCTACCTGGGGAATAGAGTCTCTCTTCTCGGGCTGCACAGCCGGGCCGGCCCCCGCCCCATCTCCACGGCGCCCGATCCCAGGGTTGTTTTTGCGGGAGGTGAGGTGAGGTGGCCCGGGGGCCGGGGGGGGCGGTGGCACCAGAGGCTGAGATGCTGCGAACCTCCCGGAGGTGGGCGATGGGAGTGTGTCTTAGGGGAGTGTGCTGCGTGTGGAGAGGCTGCAGCCAGCCACTTGCGAACTTCTAACTGCACTTCTCCGCGCTATCCGTCCCGGATCCCTGCCTTTCTTTCTTCTTCCCTTCTTCCTTCCCCTTGTCCGGCCTTGTCGCCCCCTCCCCCTCGGTCAGGCTATCCTCTCCCGGCTCCCTTCTTGCTTCTTTCCTCCTCCTTCTCCTCTCCTGCCCTCCGCCCCGAGATCCGCTTGACTTCCCGAAGGGATCGTCACGTAATCCCTCGCCCCGTCCTCCTGTCCCCCCACCCCTCACTTTCATCCCCACCTCCCACTCATAGTCGTCGCCCCCGCCTCCCCCGCCCGGCAATCTCTCAACAAGTATATTTGCTGAGGAATTTGAAAAATCCACTACTGCAACTTGATCTGTGTGTGATGGATGGGGAGAGGCGCGGAGAGAGTTGGGCGCCAATCCTATTAAGGGTTTAGAGAGGGGAGCGTTTTCCCTGGGCGGGGACGGGGGGTGGGGGGGGATTGCAGGGAGGGGAGGAGGAAGGGAGCGTGTGCTTGTGTGTGTGAGTGTGAGCGCGCCCGCCGCGTCGGGGAGCTGGAAGTCCACCCAACTCGGCGCCTTTTCAGCCTGGCAGTAATTGCTGTCATTTCCTAGGAAACCCGACTTTTACAGCGGGAGGAGCTGGGACTGGAGACCTCGCGCTTCACCCCGGGTGACCGGCCGCGGAGGCTCTGGCAGGCCTTGGGTCCCCCCTCCCCGTCCCCCCAGGGGGCCTCCCTCTATTCCTCTCTCTTTTGTATAATTTTTGTGGCTCTCAGAGTTGATCCCGGCTGGGAAAGTAGACCGTTTCTTCAAGTCTGGTGCCGGGCCCTGGGGGTCTTTTCTGCACTCCTCTGCCCCCACCCCGCCCGGGCATCCCGCTCGGTGCACGGCCTCTGGCGCGGGCTTTGCAGCCCGGTGGCCGTGGACGAGTCCCGGGCCCCCGCCTACCGCCCCCGCCGGCGTGTGGAGGTTTAATCCCGACAGCTTCAGATAAAGGGAGCAGTTGTAAAACGCTCATACGCTGTTTGCAGACGAGGCTCTGGGGGATGTTGGAGAATTTGAAAGTAAACGTTTCCCTCGCAAGCGGCATAAAATAGTGTTTAAACAAATATTGTATTGGCATGCTCAGGGGGCTCGGTGCCAAAAAGTAAAGTAAATAAACTGTGAAATCCAAAATATACAGCGGCGGAAAGCGGCGGAATAGGCGTGCTTGTCACCAGTCCCCCAGATGAGATCTGTTTGTTCTAGCCACCTCACCTAGGAGCCCCCTCCCCGCCCACTTCCTTACCTAGGCTGGGAGTTTCCTTCCGTCTTCCCGTGTGGGGGCAGGCCTCCCTGGGCCTGGGAGCGGCTTTGCAGTGCTCAGTGCTCAGTCGGGAGGAAAGGCATTGTGTGCCTACCTGGGCTGGTCTCCCCAGGGGAGGGCAGGGCACCCTGGCTCTGCGTGGCTGCTTTGACTTTTGATGCTCTCTGGGCTTGTCCCAGCTTCTGGTCAGCCCTGGGAGTAATTCTAGAAAGCAGAATCTACACCATGCAGATGCATCCCCTCCAGGGCCTCCCTCCCTTCCTGGGCCCCTGACCTCTCTTCTTGCTCCTCTTTCTTCCTGCATCTTTCTTGCTTTCGTTTTCTAGACTTGCTGCTTCCTCCTCCCACCGCCGTGGGCTACAGGAAATTGCGGGGATGTTCTCTCCCAGATTTAAGTTCCCCTTACACCCAGACATGGGGAAAGTTGTCACTTGTCTGAGAGTTTCAAAGTTAGTTATATTTTGTAATATTTAGGATGGCTTTGTATTTCCCCTCTGCTTTCAGAAATATGCTAATTTCGTGAGGTTATTTAGTCGTTTGAGGGAGATTTAAACTAACGCAGGAAGATCCCCATCCAGGTGAGGAGCCCCCTTGCCCAGGAAATGGCCCTCAGGTGAACCAGCTGTCCCTGGGTCTGGCATCTGAGTGAGAGGCTGTGCTCAGAGCACTCTGGTTTTGGGGTCAGTGGGTGAGGGTGAGAGGGAGAAAAACACTCCCAAGCCAGGAGCAAGGTGGGACTGTCCGAGATGTTTTTGTCCTCCGTGGGAGTTGTTTTGAGGGGAGTTTGCACGGGGTTCAGACTCCTTGAGCAGAGCCTGCCTGGCTGCTCCCCAGCTCACACTGACCCTGGCCGTGGCCTTAGAGTGGACTCTTGACTTGGCCCGCGAGGCCCGGCAGGCGGCCATAGAGTGGAGTGCCACTCCACTTTCTCAGGGATGCTCCAGCCCACTTGTGGGGAGAGCATTGAACAGAGGAAATCCTTTGAGTTGCCTGGTTGGAAGAGGGGGCCACAGGGCAGCAGCGGCTCATTGCCTGGCTGCGGGGGTCTTGGGGGCTGTGTACTGTAGCTGGCTTGTTTGCACTGCTGACTGAAAAATACACAAATACTTCATGCTTTTTGTACTCCCACAAGTGCCCTGTACACAGTGCAGCCCCTGGGGCTGGATTAGCAAAGCAGGGGATTCAGCAGGCAGGCAGACAAAATTGGGTATTTGCCTAATAAACACCCTTCTTCCATCGGGGCCTCCCTTGGCCACCGTGGGGCTGGGGGGGGGGGACTTCACCCCACCGATGCCAGCGTTTCCCCTTAAATGAGAGCAGGAGGTTGTCATGTGCACTTTGAAAGCCTGTGTGACCCCTACACACCCAGCTGGCTTGTTTAAGCTCAAAACTCAAATCCTGCATCCTTGTGTACTCTAGCGCTGGGGCCGCGTGTCTCTTCCTGGGGAAATTCAGCAGGCTTCCTTTCATCTCAGTGACGCTGCTCATGATGCTGGCTCTGGCTCCAGGGAGGTGGAGCAAACCAGCCTTACTTCTTGGGGGGTGGGGAGGGTTCTACCTGTGCCAGGGTCTGTTTCCTGGTGCACCAGGGATGGCCAGGCCAGGTGGACCTCGCTGTGGACAGCTGCACTGTTCCCCTGGCCAGGGCCCTTTGAAAAGGAACCCCGGGAAGCAGCTCCCCCTTTCTTTTCAGTGAGTGGCACAGGCATGGACAAATGAGGCACGTGAAGAATGCAAAAGAGAGAAGCTTTTCTCAGATTCCAGAAAATTCAGAGAGGCAGAATAGGTGACTGTACCAGCAACCAGAACATGCAGCAGATTTCAGTGCTTTTAAAGATCCCGGAGGAAACCTGCTCTGAAACTCTCTCAGGCTGCCTTAAAAGATGGTCTGGGCAGGGGTCATGGTTGGCGTTTGAGGGTGTCCTTTGGTAAAGAGCAATAGCTTCATGGTTTTCAAATAAGCATGACACTAGATTCAATGTTACTCATTTTCTCTGAAATTAATTTGAGTGTTTGCTGTGGAATATAAAGGATTTATAAAATACAAATCATTGATCATTATTGTTAGATTTTGAGGGTGACAAAAACATCCTTAACCTACAGAACTATGTATAAAACCCTGGGAAAATGCACTGACGAGAACAGCAGACTTTCTGCATGTTCCGTTATGTTATTTTCCCCAGTTCCTTCATCAGCAAAAGCATCCTCAATAATCCAGTTTGTGATCTGATTCTAGTTTCTTAAAAACCATACAGATGGGGAAAATAACTCATTTAAGATGTGACCAGAGTACACACTAAACCGTTTTTCAGATTTTGGTTTAAATTGAAAAAGTTAATGTGGTTTTGTGTGTGTGCATGCGTGTTGTTTAAAAAAAAACCCAGGTTGCTGGGAAGTGTTTTAACTGTGAGTGCCCGGTTTCATGCATTAGCATAAGAAAAAGTTTTAGTGCATTTGCTATTGTCTGGCATGAAGAGTTGCAGCAGAGGGAAGGGAAGCCGCAGAGTGCGATGGTCCATTGAGATTCTCCAGAAGCGCCGGCTCGTCATCTGCCGCCGAAATCTGTGGTCGGATATCACTTTTATCTCGCTTTTCCATTCTCTGGCCTTTTTCACACGTTCACTTTTGTCAAGGTTTATTGATTATGTTTTCTTCTCTGCAAATCTGTGGAAAATTTAATGAACCAAAAACAGCAGTGAAATAAAGGGGACTTTTTATTCATTAGTACGGGAGTGATTTTCCCCCTTGGGCCGAGGGCCCCTGGCCTCCTGCGAGTGGGCGCGGGAAGGAGGCGAGCAGGGGGGAGGGCGGGGAGCCTCGCTGCAGGGCCGAGGCGGGGCCTCCCCAGGCCTGTGGCCTCGCTGCTCACGGCACGGCACGGGCCTGGCCGGGACTCCTGTCCCAGTTAAACGTTAAAAGCTCCTGCACGATGGCTGTTCTGGTCGGCCTGAGTGCACCACGCTGCAGACCCCAGCCTCGTCCTCTGGGATCCTGGCTCCGTGGGCTTGGGGATATTTGTAATCCCCCACCTTACAAACCATCTGAGTGCCTAGGCCTTCCTGGGGACACAGTTAAGTGTCTCCCTTCCTCCAGCCCAAGTCTCAAACCCGTAATTAAGCAAAGCCCCTGGTGTGATTACGCTTTGCTGACTCGGCTGGGTTTGGAGCTGCTTCCCTCTGTGAAATAGGATGAACTCTTGCTCTTTCCAGGGGCGTCCGAGGCAGCCTGTGGTACAGTTCTGTTGTACAGGTCTGTCTGTCTGTCTCCCCTGACTCTTCTTTCCTCTCTCTCCTCTTTGTCTCTTTTCTGTCTTTCTCTTTTTCCCCCTTTCTTCTCCCTCCCTTCCCTCTCCTCTCTCTGTCTCCCCCCCACCCCCGCCCCCGTCTTGTCTTTCCTTTCTCTCTCCGTCCTCTCTCGCTCCTCGCTCTCTCTCCTCCATGTTCTACTCCGCGGAGGACTGGCCCGGGAGGCCTCCTGGAGGCGGCGTGCTCAGGCCCTGGCGACCGTGCGCGTCCGGGGGACATTCCGTGCCCCGAGTGCCCGCGCGCCGGCCGCGCCGCCGCCTTCCTCCCACCTGCCCGCCCGCTTGGTTTTCAGCGCCCGAACAATGGCCACATTGTCCCTGCCGCGCACCGGGCGCCTCGGGCGACTGGCGGCAGGCTGGACCCTGCTTGTGGCGAGTGGGGAAGAAAGCCCCGGCCAGACCCAAACAAACCAGCCCGGGTCGCCGCCTTTGTCCCCGGGCGTGACACCCGGGAGCACGCGGGCCGGCTTCCCCACGGGGAGCGGTGCGCGCAGCCTGCGCCCACCTGGGAAAGGTGCCCTTTCCAGAAGGTGCTCTCGCCAGTGGGCTGCTGCTGAATCTCCCTCTCACTTCCGATCAGCTCGTCTGCCCTCTTCCCAGACAAGAGGATTCGAGTTGAGTTTACAGTTTGCAGAGTGAATTGAGAGCCTTTGACTAGAACCAGGAGAGAGAGGCGCCACGTTACCAAACTTGTGGTGGCCGTCAGAAACTTTCCGCAAGGCATCTGCGAGACTGACTGTAGCCAGGAAGGGCTCCTTTTGCCCTGTCTCCACCTCAAAGCTAGGAAAGAAATGGTGGTCGCTCAGAATAATTACCGCCCCCGCCCCGGGATTCCAGACTTCTTAGCGCTCAGGAAAAGAAAGATCTTTGAATGCTTAGGATGTTAAAAGAGCATCCGTCCGGGCTCTAAGCAGATGCTTAGCAATGCTTCTTTGTGTAGTGGACAATGCAATAAGTCAGCCCGACTTTTGAGCCACATTTATAAGGAACTGTAAGGGCTGCTCGAGTACACTTGTGCTAAGTTGAATTGATTGAAATTTAATGGCGGTTAGTGGCGATGAATGGTAATGATTTTCCAGCGTATCTTTGGCATACTTGACATTAATAACTGGAGAGTGTGTGCGCGCACGCTCACCGAGAGCCTGCCACACACGTGAGGCAGTAGCATTATTCATTTTCTGAGATGCCGGTCCTTCGCCTCTTTCCTCTCCTCAAATCCTTTTCCTTCTCACCATAATTCAGTTCAGATGATTTTTTTCAAAAAAAAGGAAAAGAAGGAAAGAGAAAAATCTTTCTTCATTGAGCACGTACATCATATCAACATAATTTTGAGCTCATGATTTTTTTCAATTCCTGCATAAATCAACTTCTAATATACAGAATGTGATGAATTTGTTTTAGCTGCCATCATGAATTAATGTTATGCAAATAGAAGCTTTGCAGGTGAAATGATTTACTTAATAATTTCAACTTCTAATATTTAAACTCATTCATTATGTTGGGAGTTAAAAAAAAAAAAAAAGTCCATATTTTTTAAACCTGAGATGGGGAGATTAGTATGCAGGTATTTACAATGTAGGCAGGCCTTGATGGCCAGAAAATAGCTCTTAATTTGTTGCGTCTTTCTTTGGGAATCTACACTTCACCCAAGCAGTGGCTGAAGAAGCAGGGGATAGAAGTCTTGCCAAGTTCCGTCTGGGGGAGGACACCAGTGCCCTTAAATAATTCCAAAGTGACCGTCGAGGTACTATGTCCTATGGGACTGGACGAGCTCCACTTTGGGCACTAAGGAAGGCTTCCCTGTGAACTGGTTTTGAAGGATGAGTATTGCTGAGCCTGGTGGAGAAGGGTGAAGGGGCTCTGATGCCCCTGCCCCCATCTTTGTCGTTTGCTAGTTAAGACCATCTTAAGAGCAAGTCATTAACCCCTGCCTGTGAAGGTGGCATGGTATAAAGTTGGGCAGAGGACCCCCACCCCCATTGCCCTCTGCCCATTCATAACTACTAGGAAGACTTTCTTATATGTGTCATCTTTTCAGGCTGTTTTCCTCTGGAAAAAGTCAAGGAAGAGAGTAAGGGTGATGAATGAGTACGCTATGAAGAGAAATTGGCTTGAACCCTTTGGGGTTACCCTCTGGGAGAGCGAAACCAGTCACTCAAGAGCTGGGTGACCCTGTGCAAGCTGCTCTGCCTGTCTGTGGAAGGAGGGGCTTGGCAAATGTGGTCTCTCAGGTCCTCCGGCTTCAAACTCCTGAAGCCAGAACACCTGCCCTCGTGCCCTCTCTGAGTGAGACGGCAGGCAGGGTGGAGGACCGGAGTCTGGAGAAGGCGTGGGGCCTTGTCATTGCCTCTGCTTCTGGGGAGAGTGTGGTGAGGCGCCTCTCAAGGAATATGCCTCTGCTGTCCCCTGCCATTCACTCTCCCTAAGCCAGCTGTTGAGCTCGGGCCACCTCTGGGGTGTGGTCACAGGGTGAGTGTGGATAGGGGTAGACTTGGGGACACTGGTGGGGGCGGGGGAAGCACTCAGCCTGTGACGGCATTTTCAGACTTTCCTGAAGGCTACGGGCAAGTTGAAGGGAGGGCTCACACATAAATGTGTCGTGGATCTCTGAAGATAAAGGTAGAGTTTTGACTTGACTCCTCCAAAAATTGAGGTCATGGTGTTCTGATGACAGGTTGAAGGCGCATCACTCAGACATTTCCACGGCCGGCGCTGGGCTGGGCTGTGGTAATACATTGTGTGTCCAGGCAGTGACAGCGTATTTAGGGCCGGCCCTCGCTGTCTGCGAAGATCAAGGTGAGGGGACGTCCCTGGTGCTCACAGGCTGAGGGTGTGCATGCGTTGCCTTGTTTATGTAGGGAAAGAAGAAACCAGACTCAGCAGTTACCTAGCCAGGGGTTTCAGGTATGCTGATGGTAGGATGGGGCAGGATGGTCGGGTCGAATGTAATTTAGATGTCTCGTCTGTGGAAGACGGAGGACACACTGCAGTACGTGACTTAGATCCGCCATAGACTATCTTAGGTTACTCTTCCTGTTAAGTGTGAATGTGGGATGTGTATATTTATACTGATACACGTGTATCAGTAAGTCTTTTAACTGCCAGATCCCTTTATGAATTAGAAGATTTTTTTCTTCTCTTAAGATGCACTTAATCAAAAAAGAGAAAAAGCATAAGAGAATGAAGTCAGAACTGGAAATGAGTTACAGAGGCAAATCTGAGAATAAGGCCTTGAGTGTCTCCAAGTCGGGTTCCTGGGCCTCCCAGATAGGATTCAGGGGAGAAGCGTGTTAAATATGCAGATTCTCAGGCCCCAGGGGGAGCCTACTGCAGGGTGGGGTCTTGCCTGAGATCTGCGTTTTATTTTTTTTTAGGACTTTTAGGGTGGGGTGATGTCGATTAGTGTTTTCTTGCCCTGATGTCCCCTCAGTTCCTTTCTGGTTTTTGCATTAACAAAGGGATGGCATTCGCATCTGTAAGGCTGGACGGACAGCCCAGGATTGGCCTGGCAGATTCTAAGACTTTGAGCTGCCTAGTCTGCTCTTGCTGGACTGGAGGTTGGGGCAGACAAACCAGCTGAGAACTGAGCTGCTTCTGCTCCAGAAGGTCATAGAGAAGTGGACGGGCAGGGGCTCTTCTGTGGGACAGTGGCCGAGACTGTCAGGTGGCTCTGACGCTTCCCTGTTTTGCTGTGCAAGATAGCCTTCAGGCCCCAGGAGAAACCAGAGACCGGTGAGTTTATTCCCTTAGCCCCTTGGGTTATATGCCGTGGGTTCTGGCCTGAGGGTCCCTAGGGTAGCTTCTTTCTTTTCCCGTGTAAGAACCTGCGTGTGCATCGTGACAGCTGTCTCATTGCTTCGTGGCGCAAGTGGCCGGAAGTGGGACTCTTTTGGGTCCAGTTTGGTGTTTCACAGTTTGAGCAGGCCTTTTGGGAGTTCGGCCCCATGCTGAGGTTTGGCTGGAGGGCCTACCTTGTGGTGTCTTTATGGTTCCCTAAGAAGGACAGAAAGGAGATAGACTGGCGGGAGGAGGGTGCGGAGAGACGAGCTGGTGTGGGCTGCTGCGCCCACGCTGTCGTGGCCTCAGGTGTCAGAGCTGGAAGGAGCCTGTCTGAGGGCACAGGGGGAGGTCACCAGCCACCATTGGGTCCTCAGTGCCACAGCATCCTGTCCCCCAGTATCCTGCCCCCCAGCTCGTGGCACCTGCTCCCCGCACCTTGGCCTTGGTGTCAACGTATTTCGAGAACATCCTGTCTCCTCGCTCTGACTAGAGTCTGCTTTGGAATGAGAAGGCAGCAAAGAGCCTGGAAGGAGTCTGACGTGTGTGGGGCCACTGGAACGTCAGGACTGTGTGGTTTCTCTCTATGGCCCTTGCCTCTGAGCTCAGAGAGGGAGACCTGGCGGCTGCCTTACAGACGCGTTTTGGTATTGATGAGGCTCTTCGTGGGAGCCCAGCATGGCTGTCGCTCAAGGCCAGGGTCCCGGGAACGGTGGCCTTCCCTGTCACTGAGGTCTGCTGGCCTTGGAGACTTGGGCTCTTGAATCCCTCGGGCTCTGATGGAGGGGGCCGCTTTTGGGGCTCTGTGATTTGTACTGCCCCGCACTGCAGATGCTGTTGGCTTTATGTTCATATTTCAAGGGCACATGAGCGAGGACTTTAAGAGAGCGTGTGCAGAGAAATCCTTTGTACGTTCCAACTTGGGTCTGGTGGATCAGTCCTCGCTCGCTCTGCAGTTGCTTCGGATGGTGGCCGTGTGGAGGGACTGGGCTTTTCTGAAGGTGTGGCGTGCTTTCCTGTCCACGTTGGCTCAGTTTCCCTGCTTGGTCTAGACTTCTGAGGGCGGACTTATAAAGCAGATCGAGGGCACACCGTCCAGCAGCTCCCCTGGCCCGGGAGCCCCATGGGAAGTGGGATGCGGGCTGGTGACATTTCCGTCTCCAAGTTTCTGGTGTGCAACACCCAGGTGCAGAATCCTTCTCCAGATCCAGCCCTCAGTCCCAAGACCCTTGGTGCCCAGCGCCCAGCCCAGCTATTTTACCAAGAACGGCTCAGGCCCCGTGCTCTAGTGCGGTGGTCCTTCATTGCCACCCCCGCCCCCCATCTTCAAGGGGCCCGCCTTGAATGGGTGGTCCCTGGTGGGCAGAAAGCTGGAGGGGGCATCAGGCTGATGGCTCCTCTGGAATCTCACTTCGAAGCTTTGGAGTGCTTGAGGGACCTGAGGGACATCCTCCCTCCTACCCCCAGCCCCACCGTGGTGTGAGTCCTGGTCTTACTTGTGATGCTTTTGGCTGTGAGAAGCAAGACTGAGACCAAGGCGCAGCCGTGGGCATGTGCTAGCCCGCTCATGGAGCTAGCTGCCTGAGGGAGCCCCATGTCCCCGCAAGCTGCCCAGCCACCTGCTTGGCCAGGCCCACAGAGCAGCGCATGGGACAGGCCTGGGTCTGCCCGATTCCTCTGCCCAGCACAGCCCATTCTGTGGGTACTTCAGGTTTCTCCAGTGGCCAGGCCCTGCCAGACCCTCTTTCGTCTGCTTCTGTTTCCTTTTATTTCGGTTTGAACATCGTTCTCTTTGCTTGGCTCCAGGCTCTGTGTTCGAGGTGCGGACTTCAGTTTAGCACCTGGGGACTCAAGCAGAGCCTTCTCTTCTGATGTAAAAAGATGAAAAACAACAACGACTATTTTCCCCGAGAGATCTTAAAACTAAGACATGCTCTTTTACAGAAAACTTGTAAAATGGGCAACAGCACTAAAAGGAAAATTGTGTTGGATTTCCTTCCAGTCTCTATTTTTTTATATGAAATATTTTTTCATTCTATATTTTTCTACAAAGTTGAAGTTACATTATAAATAGTCTTGTAACTGTCGATTCACTTAACATTATAGCACAGACGTTTTTCTACATTTTTAATGAATAATTTTTATTGATGTGATTTTTTTTTTTTGGTAAGGAAGATTGGCCCTGAGCTAACATCTGTGCCAATCTTCCTCTATTTTGTATGTGGGACGCCACCACAGCATGGCTTGATGAGACGTGTGTATGTCTGTGCCTGGGATCCAAAGCCACGAATCCTGGGCCACTGAAGCGGAGTGCGTGAACTTAACCACTACGCCACCAGGCGGGCCCTGATGTGATTTTTATTGGCTACGTAATATTCCTTTGTCTGCCTCTCATATTTTATTTCACCCTGTTTGTTATATTGTGGGCATTTAGATTGTTTCTAGTTTTGTTGTTATAGGTAACGCTAGAATAGACATCTTTCTGTGTAAATGTTTACCTGAAATTCTGATCGTTTCCTTTGAATAGATTCTTAAAAGTGAAATAACTTGGCCAAAATATTTGGGCAGCTGTTTTGAGGGCTGCACTAGAACCTCATCATTTGGAAAATATGTCCTTGTGTTGCAGATGGGCGAGCTGAGTCTCAGAGACTAGAGAATCTGCACGTTGTCCTGGCGGTGGGGGTGGAGCCTGGAGCAGAGCCAGATTTGCTGACTGCTGCACCAGGCTCCTCTCCTGGAGCTGGCTTCTGAGTGCCCCCGTCACCACACACAAAGGCTACAGCACTGATTCTCAGCCAGGGCTATTTGTTCCCCAGGGGACGTTTGTCACTGTCTTGCAACATTTTTGGTTGTCACAACTGGGAGGTTGCTGCTGGCATCTAGTGGGTAGAGGCCAGGGCTTCTGCTCAATGTCCTGCAATGCACAGGGCAGCCTCCATGACAAAGAATTATGCAGCCCCAAGTGTCACCAATGCTGCGACTGGGAGACCCTGGACGGGGGTCATCATCAAGGCCTGTGTGGGGTTTCCCTCCCCGACTGACGCAATAGGACCCTGCCAGTGGGTAGGGGGGCTCCCTCTTCTCACTGGCGCTGTCACAGCGGGCGGCTGTGTGTTTTTCACACCTGGTTCTCACACCAGGCTGGAAATCTTAAACTTCTCCATGCCCTGAACCTGAAACAGTGTAGCAGTTCCACCAAGAGGACTTCCCTGTGCAGTCCGTTGGTCAGTCCGCCAGCACTTACTGGAACATCTGTGATGCGCCTGGCACTTATGGAGCTTGCGGCTGGGGGCGCACATCTTCCTTGCTAACTTGGTTTAGAGCCGACGGCCTCCGGAATCCCAGCAGGTTTCTCAAGTGTGCATCTTTCTCCGATATCCTCCCTGCCTAGTGGGGCGGACACTCATGAGTTGGCCAGCGTGTGATGTTGGCCAGGAGCAGATATCGCCCCAAACTCTTATCCAAGAGAACCTGAATATGTGATCTCCTGGCCCCAGGCTGATCCGTTTCCTACTTCACAATGAGTTTTGTGCCACGCTCCTCCTGGCAGCTCTTGGTCAGAGGTTGTAGAGTCCTGGGTCAGAAGAAGGAAAAGCCTTGGGGTGCGGGCCTTTGGCAGTGGCTCATTTAATTAACCGAACTGTTGTGCCTGAGTAGTCCGGGAAGGCTTCCTGCAGGAGAAGACCAGAACTGGGACTCCGGGATGAGGACTTTGTCCACAGAGGGGCAGGGGAAGGAAGGGCAGTCGAGGCAGAGGAAATTGGGCAAATGATGGACAGGTGTGGCATTTTGGCAACCTCCAGGAAGTGAGTGTTCCTCGGGGGTGAAGTGTGAGGAGGGCGTCCAGCACTGCGCGGGGGGCCCTTCATGAGAGACTGGGATGCCCTGAAGGGGCGGTTTGGTGATCCCAAGGATGGCTCCACCAACTTATTGTCACCTGTGGTTTATCTTCAGGTCATGAGACATAAGTGCGCAGTGGACCCAGGTTCTCTCTGGGGCCAGAACATTTGGGATCCTGATGTACAGCAAAGTATCATTGGCTTTGCCTTTTTGTTCTCTCCCTCTTAGGTTTGGGCTGACTCAGTTTCCAGGTTTTTTCCTGCCAGGTAGGCAGACACAGCTATGGAACAGAGGGAGTTCCTGGCAAATGTGCACATACCTCTTGTCATCCTACCAGCTCTGGCCCATCTGTAGGCAAAGGGTGTGATGTCTGCCCCCTCCTCCCCTCCCCATTCCCGACCTGCTCCCTGAAGATAACTCCCCCTCAGGATCACCTCTTGGGCCTGTTAGAGGGGATGGCTAGTGGAAAAGGACGAGAAGATGAACCTGTTTCTCAGAACATCCACGGTGATCCTCAGGAACACTTTGAGTGATTTAAGGGTGGTCATTGTCGTGCACCCTCTATCCATCCATTCATCCACCCGTCCATCCAATGCATCCATCCATCCATTCTCCATCATCCATTCATTGTTCATCCATCTTCTATTCATTCATCCATCTCTCCATCCACCCATCCATCCATTCATCCAACCGTCCATCCAATGCATCCATCCATCCATTCTCCATCATCCATCCATTGTTCATCCATCTTCTATTCATTCATCCATCTCTCCATCCCTCCGTCCATCCATTCATCCAACTGTCCATCCAATGCATGCATCCCTCCATTATCCATCATCCATCCATTGTTCATCCATCCTCTGTTCATTCATCTATCTATCCATCCACCCATCCATCCATCCATCCATTGGCGACAGGGATTTTAAAGGTCTTTGCCTTTGGTCCTTGGCCTACCCTTTCTCTCCTATCCACAAAGCCAGTAACTCGAGGGTCACTTCCTCCATGGAGTCTTTCCTGCCTCAGACCTCAGCTCTCACATGTCCCTGGGGTTTCCCTTGCTTATAACACTCATTAGTACTGTCTTGCCATTGTCTGTTTATTTGTGCTTAGGAAATGTTTGTTGATATATTCTAGCAAATTTTTCAATGGGAGAAAATGGCATTTGTTCACTTTCCTTTGACAACTCTCTTAAGAAATGTGAGCCAACCAGGCAGTGTCTAGGTTGGCCTCCTTGATTTGAGACAGCAAGAGCAATTGTTTATAAAATGATTAGTTTGTGATAGAGCGGAATCATATTTTTATATAATCTAAACATGTGTTATAGTTCATTTGGGCCCCACACATTATCTCTTAGTACAGTACTTTTATGTCTACTTTGAGGGGTTTTTAGGTGGGAGGCGGGATATTTTGGTGGACAAGGCATTGGAAATGTGGTGAGGTAACCAGGGTTCTAGGTTGCCTTTGCCCAGATGTTAATAAGAGACCTCCAGCAGGTCATTATCCCTCTCTGAGCTTCTAGTTTATTCCTTGTCTGTCAAACAAGGCAGTTGGAGTAGATCATTTCCAGCAGTCTTTAAGCTGTGACATTCAGTGCCTGGGATCACAGTTTCTCTAGTTCAGTGATTAGAGGGTTGCATTTGGGGTTTTTAGACTCATTGATGGTCAGTTCACCGACTGACTTGAGAAAGGACTCAGCTCTTGCCTTTAGAGTTCCCACAGGAAGTGCTCGTGTCTGTAGACACTGTTGCACTGGCTCAGATGGAAGGGCCTCAGAGACCATGCGCTGTGTTAGCACCACCCCCACTGGGTATGGGACGCTGCTCCCTGCCAGGATAACAACCGATGCAGCAGCAGTTCTCATTTGCATTTTAAAGATGCTATGGATGCTATCTGTTCTTTTGGAGTTACCCAAGGTCCCAGATCTAGAACAGGTGGGGTCACAGGTCCCTTCCCCTCCCCAGGGTTGGTGTCCCATCCACAGTGGGGTTCTGCCATATGCTCTAGGGGGAGGGCAAGGCACAGCCTTTGTCTCAGCAGAGACCACCCTCTGTCTGGGAGGCCCTTTCCTGGCAGCTCTGGCAGTTGGGAATGTGGTCCTGTCCTCAGTCCTGGCCTGCCTCGTCCATCTCCTGCTCCAAGTCGAGGTCCGCCCACTTCTTTCTTCTAGGCATCAGCTCTCCGAGGGAGACAGTGAGCATTTTCCCTGGGCTGGTTCTTTCCCAGGCTAGCCCCCCCACTCCCTTTTTGGGCAGATCTGAGCCCTGCATGTTCCATGGGACCCAGCTTGGCATCTGCTTGGCGCTCTGGCCAGCGCTCCTGAAGGGGACTGCCCAGGTGGCTGTGGCATGGCCATTGGGAAGGGATGGTCACATCAGCCCTTAGTTTGGAAGCTTCTGTGGAGCAGGGGGCTCAGAGCAGGCAGTGGAGACAGACTGCACATCCCCTCTGCCTCGGTTTTCTCATCTGTGAAGTGAGGGTGACTGTGGACCCATCTCCCAGGGGTTTTGAGGGGTTGTCAAGGACATGGTCCATACTAATAAATCTTGATGCTTATTACGGCAGCCCAAGTGGGCACCATCTATTTGTAGCTGTATCATGCTAGCAACTCATTTAGGCTCCAGTCAACCCAAATTCTAATTTTCATTTAGCCCTGTGTTAAATGTGCTGCTTCAAACCATAGTCCACATCCTTCTGGGCCTTAAGAGCACGGATTCTACTGGAAGACGTCTTGGCGAGGCAGGGCCTGTGCCTGCCAGAACCTGGACTCTTGTGCCCTTGTCCCTGGTTGAGAAAGGGATTAGTTCATTAGCAGGGAATTTCGAAGAGCTCCCTGATTTTCTTGCGTCTCAGACCAACGAGGCACCTATGGTACCTTACCTCCGGGCTACCAGAGGCTGCGCTGGGCCTGAGGGTGACAACACAGTGCCGCCTCTGCCCTGTCTGGCTTTGGAGAGGCCTCTCCAAAGAGGGGCTCCTGGCCGGTTCCCTCCAGAAGCCAGGGCAGTGGCTGTGTTCTCCAGCCGTTGGACCCACTCAAGGAAGGAGATAGTTGCCAGTCAGAGAAGAGACTTGTGGCTTCGTGAGGCTGGTGACCACATGGCCCCCACGTGGCCAGCTGCCTCCTGCGGCTCAGCGGGCATTCTGCCAGACAGGACAGCCAGAGGGAGGCTCCCCAGCCCCAAATCGTCCTCTCCCCATCCCCACCCTGACTTAGGGATCATCATGGCCAAATACTAAAACAACAGATTTATTCTTCTGGATTTTTAAAAAATCCTTTTTTGATTTTTGGTCGATTTAGTTCTAGTTTTCATTTTTCTGTTAGTATTCCCCTTTCCCCCATATTTTACAGATTCGATACTGTATGGTCTGTAGTTTTACATCCTGTAATTTTTACTTACTACTTTTTGGTAAGCGTTTGCTGTAGGCTCTGTGGAAATGTGTGTGTTGGTTCCTTTATTTTGGACATAAAAGTTGTGTTTTACTTTTTTTCACTATCATAAGTAATTCTTCTAAAAACGCCTTTGTATATAAATGCTCTAAGATCATTAGTGTATTTAACTTTCTTTTAAATTGACGTGTAATTGACATGTAATATTCTATTAGTTTCAGGCGTACAACGTAATATTCGATTTTTGTACGTATTGCAAAATGATCACCACGATAAATCTAGTTAACGTGTCACCAAATGTAGTGAGAAAAGTTTTTTTTCTTGTGATGAGGACTTTTAAGATCAGCTCTCTTAGCAACTTTCAAATATGGAATATAGTATTATTAACTATAGTCCCCATGCTGTGTTTGTTTTTTAAACGAAAAGAGATCGTTTGTTAAATAATTATGCAAAAAGATTTTAAAAGAAGAAAGTCAAAACCGCCCATGAGCTCAGGCCTGTATTCCCAGTGGGGAACCCCCTCAGCACCTTGGCAGATGTCTTTCTAGACCTTTCCTAATTATGTTTGCTAATATTTTCTGCACTCATGGATCACGTCACACTATTGTTTTGTAATCTACTTTTTTTGCTTACTACCTCATTCGTGTGTATGTTTCTCCAAGATGTAAATCTTTGACCATAGCTCATCACATCCTTTGGGTAAATTTCCAGAGGTAGAATTCCCGGTCAAAGGTGAGGTCATGTTTAAGACTCTTTACTCAGTTTTCTAGACAAGAAGTTAAAAATGTAACTGTCCCAGGGGAGGGCAGCCCAGAGAGCTAGTTTTTTTCTGATGCAAACCTAACACAGGTGAAAAAGTTTAAACATTCAGAAATGTATAATGTGGAGTGAGAAGCTCCCCCCGAATCCAGCTCCCTGAGATGACTTCTGGGAACGGGTATGTGTGTGTTTTCCAGTGTTTCTCAATAGACAGAGACCGATATTTTATTGTTGTTAGCATTTGTCTTTACAGAGGGGAGGTCATACTGCCAGTGGTGTTCGGCAACCTGCTTCTTTGTGCTCACTTAGCAACATATCTTGGTGTTCTTTCCACATCTGTCCGTATAGATCAACCTCATTCATTTTATTTTTCACTTGTCTTTAATTTTTATTTATATGTATTTATTTACAATAGGAACACATTCACATGGTTAAATTTCAAAAGGCATAAAGGGTTCTATATACTATGTAAAATCTTCCTGGCACTGTGGTAGCCTAGCCACCTAGAGAGTTCTCCCAGAGCCAGTCTGATAGTCTGATAATGGTTTTGTGTGTCCTTCCGGAAATAAGTTCTTTGCAAGTTGCATGAAAATGAAAATATAATCTTTTTTCCCCTTTTTATACCCAATGGAAGCATAGTAGACAACCTGTATCATAACCTGCCTTTTTCACTCCCCATTCCATGTGAGCATGTCAAGAGCTTCCTCATTCTTCGTGCCTGGGAGGTATACCATTGTATGGTTGTACCAGAGTTTTTTTAGTCTGGTCCCTGTAGCTGGACTCTTGCCACTGTAAGCAGTGTTGCGTTGAATGACCTTATAATGTGTCATTTCATACACATGAGTATATCTTTGTAGATAACTTCCTAGAAGTGAAATTTCTGGGTATAAGGTTGGGAATTTTTGTAATTTGGATAAACATTGCTAAGTCACTTTCTATGGAAGTTTACACTCCCACCAGCAACTTATAAGAGTGTTAATTTCCCCATATCCACGCCAACGGAGTGTTATTATCAAATCTTTGATCTTTGCCCATCTGACAGTTGGAAGAAAAACTACATCTCGGTGGAATTTTCTAAATGTGAAATTTGATAAGTTTTGACTTATGTATGCAAACCATCACCACAATCAAGATAGTGAACATATACCATCATCCCCAAAAGTTTCCTCCAGCCCCTTTGTAATCTGTCCCTCCCACCCCCTCACCATGCCCGACAACCATGGATTTGCTTTCTGTCACTGTCTATTCGTTTGCATTTTCTGGAGTCAGATGGACCCATACAGGATGTACTCTTTTTTTGGTCTGGCTTCTTTCACTCAGTGCAATTATTTTGAGATTCATCCACGTTGTACGTGTTGGTAGTCCATTTCTTTTTTGCTGAGTAGTATTCCATCCTATGGATAATTTGTTTATCCAGATGCCTGTTGAAGGTCATTTGGGTTGTTTCTGATTTTTGGCTATTACGCATATGGCTGGTCTGAACATTTCTGTACAAGTCATTGTATGCGCATGTGGGTTTTCTTCTCTTGGGTGAATACTGAGGAGTGGAATATTTTGCTCATACGGTAGGTGTGTCTGAGTCAGGAGGTTGGTTTGACTGGCTTTTTAAGGAACCTCAAAACTGTTTAACAAAGTGGTTGTGCCGTGCTGTATTCCCACCAGCCGTATATGAGAGTTCCAGTTCCACCACGTCCTCGTCAACACTTGGAGTGATCAATCTTTTGAATTTCAGCCATTTTAATGCATATGCAGTGGTACCTCGTTGTAGTTTTAATTCGCATTTTCCTAATGAATGATGTTGTCTTTCTTTCTGTGTGCTTTATTGCCATCTGCATATCTTTTTTGGTGAAGTGTCTGATCAACTCTTGCCCTTTTTTTTTTTCACCTTGGGTTTTTTTTTTTTTATTATTCAGTTCTGAGAGTTCTTTGTACATTCTGGATACAAGTCCTTTATCAGTTATATGCTTTGCAAATATTCTCTCCCAGTCTGTGGCTTATCTTTTCATTCTTTTAACAGTGTCTTTTGTAGAATAAAAAATTTAATTTTGAGCCAGCTCTGATGGCCTAGTGATCGAAGCTTGGCACGCTTTGCTTCGGCAGCCTGGGTTTGGTTCATACGCAGCCTGGGTGCAGAACCACACTGCTCGTCTTTCAGAAGCTGTGCTGTGGTGGTGGCTCACATATGAGAACTAGAAGGACCTACACCTAGAGTACACAATGAGATACTGATGCTTTGAGGTGAAAAAAAAAAGAGGAAGGTTGGCAACAGATGTTAGCTTAGGGCGACTCTTTCCCAGCAAAAAAAAAAAATTTTAGTTTTGATGAACTCCATTTTATCAAATTTTTTTTTTTTTTATAGATCATGCTTCTGGTATTGTATCTAAGAAATCTTTGCCTAAACTGAAGTCACAATTCTTATTTTGTGTATCCTTCCAGAAATAACTTTTATGGAAGTAGCATGAAAATGAATATATAATCTTTTTTTACTTTTCTACCGTTTTTATTTTTAGAAGTATTAAAGTTTTAGGTTTTCGATTTAGGTCTGTGACTCATACGGAGTTAATACGTGTATATAGTACAAAGTATGAATCAAGTTTATTTACTTATCTATTTACTTGCATATTGCTATTTAACTGCTCCAGGACCATTTGTTGAAAAGGTTGTTGTTTTCTGCACCAAGTTGCCTTTCTACCAATGTGAAAAAAAAGGGTTTTCCATATATTTGTAGGCCTATTTCTGGGCTTTCTGTTCTGTTCCTTTGATCTGTGTTGACACCTACACCATAGTTTCTTCGTTACTGAGCCTTATAATAAATCTTGAAACCAGGTAGTGTTAGCCCTCCAGCTTTGTTCTCCTTTTTTCACAATTGCCTTGATTATTTTAGATCCTTTGTATTTTCGTATGAATTTTGGAATCAGCTTGGCAATTTCTTCAAAAACCCTGCTTTTAAGGTTTTGATTGAGATTGTGATGAATACAGATAAATTTGAAGAGAATTGTCATCCTGGTAATATTGAGTATTCTGACTCATGAATGAGGCACGTCCCTCCATTTATTTACCTCTCTTAAAAATTCTCTCAGCAATGTTTTATGATTTTTAGTGTGCAGGTATTGTATATATTATTCTGATTTATCCTGAAATATTTTACGCTTTTTGATGCTATTCTAAGTGGTATTTTAAAATTTCAATCTGCTAGTATTTAGAAATATAATTGATGTTTGTGTATTGTTCTTTTATCCTGTTTTGTAGATTTTATCAGATTTTGTACATAAATGATTGTGTCATCTGAGAATAAAGATAGTTTTACTTCTTTCTTTACAATCTTGGATGCCTTTTATTTATTTTTTTGACTTGATTTACTGGCTGGAACCTCTAGTACAGTGTAGACTGGGAGGGTGGTGAGAACAGACACCTTTGTCTTGTTCTTGATCTCGGATGGGATAATATGGAGAATTACATTGATTGGTTTTCAAATGTTAAACCAATTCTTTCAGTTTTTACTGTATGTATTTTGGAGTTCTGTTCTTAGGTACATAAACATTTAAGATTGTTGTCTCTGCTTGATGAACTCATTTCTGTGTCATTGTGAAATTACTTTTCTTGATCTCAGGTAATATTCTTTGTTCTGGCTGCTTTTAAGATTTTCCGTGCATTTATAAGTTTTCATCAAATTTGGAACATTTGTAGCCACTATTTCTTCAAATATTTCTTCTTTCGGCCTCTCTTCCCCATTTCTCCTTTAGGGACCCCAATCACACGTGTATTAGTCAGCTTGAAGTTGTCCCACATCTCACATGCTCTTTTCTTTTGTAATTCTTTTTTTCCCTCTGCTTTTCATATTGGATGTTTTCTATTGTTATTTCTTCAAGTTCATGAATCTTTTTTCTGCAGTATCTAATTTGCAACCAATCCATCCAGTGTATTTTATATCTCTAGAAGAGGAATTGGGTCTTTTTACATCTTCTGTGCCTCCACTTAACTTTTTGAACACGTGGAATACAGTTATAATAATTGTTTTAAAGCGTTTGTCCTCTCATTCTAACATCTGTGTCTGCTTTAGCTCAGTTTTGATTAATTGACAATTTTCCTCATTTTGGGTTGTATTTTCCTGCTTTTTTTTTGCATGCCTCGTAATCTTTGACAGATACCAGATATTGTAAATTTTATCTTACTGGGTGTTAAATATTTTTGTTTTCCTATAAAGAGTCTTGAGCTTTCTCTGGGACATAGGGGATTTACTTGGAAAGTTTGATCTTGCTTTTAAGATTAGTTAGATGAGACTTGAGCCTGCGACTAATTATTTCTTGCTATTGAGGCAAAATCCTTCTGAGTTCTCTACCCAATGCCCTGTTCCTTTTTTTTTTTCCTTGAGGAAGATTCGCCCTGAACTAACATCTGTGCCCATCTTCCTCTATTTTGCATGTGGGTCACCACCACACTGTGGCTTGATGAGTGGCATAGGTCTGCACCCAGGATCTGAACCCACGAACCCGGGCTGCCCAAGTGTAGCACGCCAGACTTAACCACTACGTCATGGGGCTGCCTCCTGCCCTGTGACTTTTGAGGTTCTCCAGCCTGGCTGGTGGGGACAGTGCTGGCCCTGTGTGTGTTGGGCACTGTTCCCCCTCATCCTTCTTCTGGATCTTTCCCTGGCCCTGGGGAAGGAACTGCATGTGCTGATTATGTTCTGCAGAATTCCAGCGGGACCCCCTGTGGATCCCCAGCGTTCCCTCTCTCTTCAGCTCTCTCCTCTTGGCATTCTGTCAGGCAAACTCTGGCTGTCCTGGTCTCCCTGGACTTCAGCTCCATCTCCTCAGGTCAGGAAACCCACCAGGCTCTGTGGGCCCCCTGCCTGCCGTGCAGCCTGGGGCATGCTGGGGCTCACCTTCTCATTGTTTCCGTCTCTTGGTGACCACTGTCCCTTTGTCACCTGATGTTCGATGTCTTGAAAACCATTGTTTCAGATGTTTTGTCTGGTTACTTGGTGATTTCGGGTGGGAACCTAACTCTAGTCCATGTTGTTCCATCCTGGCTGGAAGCGGAGAGCTTAATTGGTATTTTTCTCCTTAGAAGGACCTTTCCCACGTAAGACGGTGTAGAGAATTCCACAGTACAGACAGTCCTTACCCTGAATGTATTCATGACCTGACAGGAGAGTCTGGCTGGTCCAGAGGGTGGCTGGGGCAGGGCCTGGTGCTCAGAGGGGCGGGGACACCTCACTGGTCGCCCTGGCCGGCCCCGCCCCTTGGGAGCGAGCCTCCGAGAACATTTGTGTGGGCTGGAGGCTGTGTTTTACTCCCAGCACCACACACAGTCTCAGTGGCTTGTCCAAGGGCTGTGTGCACAGCCGAGCGTGGGAGCCGCGTCAGGGCAGGAAACCCCAGAGTGCTCGGGCTTGCCAGCGAGGCGCCCGTTCAAGATGTTGTCATGGGGAGAGAGGGGAGAACGGAAGTGGGAAGGGCCTGGTGTGAATCACGCTGGCTGGGAGGCCTGGCTCCCGCCCCGGCCGGCCGGGCCTCCGGGCCTCTGGGTCTGGCTGCAGGGCTGGCCTTTGTCCCGCCCTCCTGTGGTGGAGTGCTGGCTCCTGGGCACAGATGTGGGGCCGGGGCCCCTGGCCTGCCTGTGCGCTCAGGAGGTGGGGAGCCGGGGCTCGGCCGAGACCCACCCCTGGGCCCCCTTGGACGCCTGAACTCCGCTGCGGCTGTGGAAAATATCCGCTGGGTCTGCAGCCTTGGGAAGGGCGGCTGAAGAGGCCGTAAATCATCCACCTCGGCACTTCTTGGCCTCGAGAGAGGTCTGTGGTCAGGCCCTGGGCAGCCCACCGTCCCAAGACCAGGCTGGCCATGGCCACTCTGTGGGGCCAGAAACCCAGATGGAGGGGCAGAGCCAGGGGGCGGCCTCAGAGCCCTGCCACTCCTCTCGTCATGCTAAAGGGGATGCTGAGGCCAGGCAGGGGCTTTTCCAGGGACACGCAGCCTGATCCAAGGCTGGGGTACCCCTGGCCTTCCCTCCTCCGCTGGAGGAAGTGGGGAGACAGGGGCACAGCGCCTTGGGCAGGGCCCTGTCCGCGCCCGAGCGCTGTGGTTCTCCCTGTCTCCGGCCCCTCTGCAGGTTTGCCTCTTGGCTCATGGAGGAGCCATCGGCTCTGTGAGGCCACATGCCAGCAAGTGCCTCGGCAGAACTGGAAGGCCAGCCTGTGCACTCTCGGGTGAGAGACCCAGATGGAGCCCTTGGAGTGATGAGGGGATGCAGCCCTTGGGGCTGCTCCTCACGGTCTTAGAGGTCGTCCTGGGCAATGTCAGGTGAGCTTCCAAAGGGCAGGCTGAGACATGCTGTGTGACATTGGGCTAGGCCCTTGCCTCTCTGGGCCTGAGTTTCTGCATCTATCAAGTGAAGGGATGTGCTGGATTGTCCCAGGGCCCGTACCAACTCTAGAAACTCTCAGAGGCTCCCTTTGACCTGGGATTTGGGCCCTCCTGGGGATGCCAGGCTGGGGGGTGGCCCTGGAGGGACTGTGGGAGGGTCTGGGGCCTCCCAGAGAGCATCACTGTGTCCCTGAGAGGATGCCTGGCAGTCAGCACCTTCCCAGGCTTGGAGAGGCTGGACTTCCCAGGGCCAGGAGGTGGAGTGGGAGCTCCTCCCAGGGCCTGGAGTGACCTCTGAGGTTGTGTTAGGAGATTTTGGGGACTTTCCCCTTTGGCACCTGTGTGGGGAGGCCTGTCCTGAGGTTGTTCTGGGGAGGTGACCACATTTTAATCATCACCCGAGCTCTGTGCTGACTTGTCCCTGTGAGCCTCTAATAGCACCTGCCTGCCTCCCGCTGGCCGGGCCAGGGACGACCCCCACCCCCACCCCCACCCCCGGCCTCCGTCAGCGCTTGGACCACAGAGTCAATCTTTCCTTCTCGGCGGTTCGTCAGACCTCCCCCTTGTCTCTTTCTGCTCTGTTCTCATGCCCTGAAGTTCTGTGTTTACCTCCTTGCAAAAATCAAAACAAAATCGCCATAATATTTCCAGGTCCTTCTGGAATCCCGCCCTGTCGTTCCTCTTCATTAGGCATACTTTTCTCTAAACCCTGTCCTGGGAAGTTCTGACCCGGAATGCCCTGTTGTGCAATCCCGAAGGGCGCTCTGGAGTCTGTTGAGCCGGGCCTTGTCCCGGCCGGGGAGAGCGGGCCGGGGGAGGCGGGACGGTCTAGACAGGCCGCGAGTCGGCTTGGTTGCCGCCAATGCTGTTGCCAGACATTTCCTCCCATCAGATTGCTGGTTTGGATCTTGGTACAATTTCATTGGTTTTCAAAATAAAGAAGAATGGGTGTCCGGAGAAAGGTAGGTCACTGAGGAGAAAGCTCACCTTGTGGAGCTGACTTCAGCAGCCTCTTCCAGGCTAGAGTCTGGGCGAGATGGCAAGCTTGGGGAAATGACCCCGGGAGGGACAGTGTTGGCTGGGCTGGGCTGGTGAGTGGAGGAAAGAACCAGAGAGGCAGCCTGGGGCTTGTGGGGATCCTGGAGCCAGGGTGGTGGATGTCTTTATCGTGGAGCACTTTATCCCCTGGCCACACGGTCCCAGCCCGCGGCCAGCTGCTCCCCTCCCCTCCCCTCCCCTCCCCTCCTCAGTTTGTCGCTAGCTGGGGCGAGAGGGAGTCGCAGCTGGAACCCAGTGAGGAGGGGTGTGGAGGGTGGGGCAGAGGGGCGCACAGGGGTGCAGGAGCACCTGCTCCCAGCCCAGGAGCCACCTCGTCTGTCTGCCTCCAGCCCCTGGCCCACTGTTTCCTCTGCCCCTCCACCTTCCTGCTGGTGCTCATTTCCTCCACTCCCTTCTCACCGACAAAACCAGCGTGGGCTGGGCCGACCTGGTTTTCAGCCCCACATCGGCCTGTGACATGGCACCCCCTCCCTGGGGTTGTGTCCGCACCTTGTAGAGGACTGACCCACCCCACATGCGCCAGCGCTCGTGTGGCCGTCAGCCTCCCTTCTGACCTCTGATGCTTGTGCTAAACTGGCCACGTGGCATTTTGGGTGGTGCCACTGCTTGAGGGGTCTCTGGAGGGTTAAGGACAGTGTGTAACACATTCAGCCCAACGCCTGCCCTGTGTGGGCGTCCCCCCTCCTCCAGCCCCATCAGAGGTGACAGGTATATGTAGGCAGGGGGTGGAAGGGAAGGGAGCACCTGGCCCTTGCTGGTGCACGCATCCATCATGGAGATGTCTGTGCGTTATGATGGCCTGGGTCTCCGCCACTGGACACTAGTACCAGAAAGCTGTCACGTTAATCCTAGGGCCCCTCCCTAGAGCCCTGGTTCCCTGCCCGCCAGGTCTGGGCAGGGGTCCCCATCACTGACCAGGCCAGTGCTCCCTCTAGTCCTAGGGTTCAAGTTAACTCTGCTGTTTTTCCTAGAACTTTGGGCTTTTGCGGACCCAAATGCCTGCCTCTTTGTCCTTGGAGTGCAGGAGGGGTCCTTAGAGAAAGTGCCGGCCCTCTGGCCATTTCTGAGGTCTTCACTGTCACCTCCATTGGTCCAGCATCCGTCACCCATCTTGCTGGCGCACCTCACCCCCGGAGTATCCCATCCCCGAGGGCGCTCTGCAGTGTGGGAGGAGGAGGAACTCGCCCAGGGCTGCACAGTGAAGGGCCCTCGAGGCGGGCCGGTGGGTCAGCTGCCTGCTTTCCAGGGATGCCGGGCCTGCCCTCGTTGAGGCTCTGGGGTGTCCCGGTGCAGAGGACAGCCTTCCTGGTGTGTGGCTTCAGGCAGATGCTGGGGTGGGGCTCAGCTGAAGGAGTGATTGCTGGGGGCACCCCCGCTGGGTCTGGACCGTGGCATCCTCCCTCAGCCAGAGAGCACGGCCTCCAGAAAAGGTTTGTTTCCCTTCTCATGAAGGGGCAAAGTAGCAAATTAGGCAAAATAGCAGATTAAGTCAGGCCTCGGTGCCGTGTCTGCAGCACAGCTGGTGGCTGAGATTCAAGTGATCAGAGGTGTGCACAGTGGCACCCACGGAGCTGTGTCGTCTCGTGCCATGAGCGGCTGCAGGCACAAGGAGGCAGTTGTCACGGGCACCCAGGTGCCCTTCTGAGAGTGGGTAGCCCACGCTGGTGGCAGTCATGGCCTCTAAGGAGGGGTTTCCAGGTTAGGGAGCTCAACGGGGGGCGGGGTCCCTGCCCTGGGAGGCAGAGGGTACAAGGCTGGCTGGAACAAGGTGTACAGAGTGCGCCTGCGACTTGGCCTGCTTTCTCGTGGAGTTAGCTCAGCAGCTGGCTGCGGGGCGGATCTGTTGGCGGGCTCATTTTAGAGATGGAAAAACAGAGGTGCCGTGTTTGTAAGGAGCGTGCTGGAGGCCTCAGCTGCGAGGACGTCTGCTGGGATTTGAACCCAGGCCTGCTGGTGTCAGGGGCTTTGCTCCTTCCCCACATGGTCTCCAGCTCAGTGACCGAGATGGAAACACAGAAGGGAGTAGGAGAAGAATCCTGTGAGGATCTCAGGACAATAGCCATCGTCTGTGACTGACTCAGCCACCATCTTCCTACCTCTCTGCCCCCCCTCTTTTTTTCTTCTCTCTCTGCACCATCCATCCACCCCTCTAGCCATCCAGTGACCATTTATTGAGCACCACTGGGAGCCAGCATGCTGGCCTTTGGGGACACAACACTGAATAAGACCTGGTTCTTGCCTCACAGAGCCCCCCAGTGTGGGGGCCGGGGCCGGGGAAGGTGGGCAAATCAATGGACCCTCAGGATGCCAAGGGGCAGGGGCTGTGCTGGAGGTGGCACAGGCAGTGGGGGCGGCCTCACCCTTAGATGGACACAGAGGCTCCCCTGTGAGAGGGCTGTCGGGCCTATGGCTTGTCCAGACTCAGCACCAAACCCAGGCCTCCTGGCCCCCGTCTTTGCCCTGTCCTTCCAGAAAAGGGGAAGGCCCTCTGAGAAGCAGCCCAGCTCCCCTTTGGCTGTGGTTCCTCCATCTGGAGAACGATGGGGTGGGGCTAAAGAGACACCCCAAGGGTCCTTGACTGAGTGTTGTGAGGCTGGAGGGATCTGAGGAGGAGACGTCCTTGGCTGGGAACTGGATAGGCTTTGAGGCCAAGGTTAGGGTTTCACTGGATGGAGAGAGAGGCAGGAGTTTCCAGATAGGGGTCCACAGGGCAAGGCCCTGGAAGGTTCTGAAGCCTGGCAGAGAAGCCTCAGGGTCTCGCCCGGCCCTGTTCTTTGACCTTATTACCACTGTGCCCTGGTGTGAACCTGTTGCTCCAGCTGGACTGGTCTTGGGTTCCATGAGTGTCCACCCACCAGAGGCCCCCTTCCCTTGGGCCTCCCCATACCCCAGGACAGACTCCTGACTGTTGTCACACTTTTGATAGACTAACTGGGTCTCAGGTCTCTGTCCCCTTCACCTGGTGGAGCCTTGGCACCCACTGGCCATCATCACCGTTTGCTGAAGTAGGGAGAGGGGACAGGTTGGGTTGAGGGGACTTGAAGGCCTGGGAGGACCCGCTGCAACTGAGCTTCTGGTCCAGGGTCTGAGGGAAGGGAGAGGACCTGTCTCTTGGTGAGAATCTAGTTTGTGAAGGTTGTGGGCGGCTTGTCCTGAGCAGGGAGCCCGGTGACAGCAAGGCCGGGCATCCAGTGGGTGTTCAGGGGTCTTGCTGCTGTCTGGCCCCTGGGGAGAGCTCTCCAGGAAGGATCAGGGAGGGGCCGGCTGGGAGACCTGGTGCTGCAGAGCCCTGCAGACAGGGGACCGCCTTCTAATTACAGCCTCTGGCAGAATGACAAGGAGCCACACTCTGTCAGCCGGCCTGTGCCATCTTGTCCCCTGGAGGAAGTTCTGATGCCCTCTCGGGACCGCCTTTGCTAAAGGCGCGGAGCATGGATTTGGCGTGTCAGTAATGTGTTTGTGGGGTGGGGCTGTGAGAGGCAAGTCGGGGCCAAAACTCAAAATCATTTGTAAAGGATTTGGTGGCAGGTTCTGTTGTAGGAGTGGGTTTTGTCAACAAGAGGGCCTGTTAGGTTTTCCCAGGCTAGCTGGCTGGCCAGGGCTCTGCAAAGCCGGTCCCTCTGTCCAGGGACATAATCCCATAGCCCTGTTAGGACATTGCGCTCTAAGAACTTTCCTACTGGGTCCCAAGAAGAGCCATTCTGGTGGTGCTGACCCTCAGGGTTGCCCAGATGTCCGTATGCACCCAGCACAGAGGAGGTGCCCACGTGTCGGGGTCAGCCAGGCTTGGGCTGTGGGGGACCCTTCCACAGTGCTACCTGAGGCTGTGCTGGAGAGGGGGCATCGCAGGCCTGGGCGGCAGCCCAGTAACCCAGGACACACTGCCCAAGTTGTCAGGAGCAGGGTTCTCACCTCCAGAACACACTCTGACAAGATTGCCGGGTGGGTCCCAGGAATTTGCTAATAACACCAGATACCCTACAGGTGTTTATGTGGATGTAAATTTTTTTTTTTTTAAAGAATTGATGCTTCCAGGTTAGCCTTTTCATGATGTCACCCTCACTCATGTGTACCCCCATCCTGAGTGGGAGTGAGGGGCTGGGTCACAGCTGGGCAGCAGGTGGGCCTCAGCCTGAGGCCCACCTAGGGTGAGCACCTGCGGGCGCCGTGCATGGTGGGAAGGTTGCCGGAGTTTGCTTTCTGCTGCTCCCCTTTGCACAGGCGCTGCAGGCAGAAAGGGCCGGCGCCCAGCAGGCTTGGGACAAGCCACTTCCTCTGGCTTTCTGGGCGCTTCCATGCATGTTGTGCTCTTCTGAAGGCCTTGAGAAGTCCTGCACTGAAGAACCTTGTTTCACGCTGACCCAGCGTTTCGAAAACACACAGAGCCCGGAGCTGTTGTTTCCCTGTTTTTAGATGTCTCTCCAGTGACAGGCTTTTAAGTTAGCTCGGGTTTATTGCTTTGTCTCTCCTGAGGAAGTTAAGAGCTGTAACATTTATTCCTTTGTTCGTGCAGCAGACGGCCAGTGGAAGTAGCTGAGTGCTTCTGATTCTGCTCTCCGGGGTGCAGTAAGTACACTGAGGTTCCGGGCACGGTGCCCCCGCCTGCCCCAAGGCCCCAGTCCAGTGCCCTCCTTCCAGGGGTCTTACCTTGAACCTCCCTCCTGCCTTTGGCACCCACGTTCATCTCTGGCGGTCCCACCCTCTCTCCAGACATCCCTGCCTGGCACCACTGGCCCTCTCCCAGGTGCCCTCAGGGTGCAAGTCCCCTCCCCTACTGTTCACACCCTGAACCCAGTCCTGGACGCCCCTGGGAGAAGGTGGAGGGTGACCTCAGGCTGTGCCTTTTCTCCTGCACCTCTGGGGACCGAGCCCCCTTTTACTGCATGGCCTGTTGCTGACTTTGGTGGTGGCCTTTGTGTGAGGCATTGATGAGTCCTTCCTTGTGGCCTTTACGCTTTTCGTGAGGCCAGTCCCAGTGGCTGGGTTGAGGTTTGGGGGTGTGTTGGGAGTATGTCTACGCTGCCCTTAGAAAGCTTCAGGATTGCAGGTTTTGCGTCTTGTGCTAGGGTTTGGGGATCCAGTAGCGTGGGGTGCTCTTGGTGATGAAAGTGGAGTTCCCTCTAGTGGAAATAGAACACCGTGCACTACCCTATGCTTACATCCCTCCTAGTTTCTACCTGTCAAGTCTCCTCATGCTTGGAGAGCCAGGGGCAATGCTGCCGCTTCCAGGAAGCCTTCCCTGACACCCAGGCAGGCTCCTGCAGTACCCACCCTCCTCTGTATCTCTCTTTTGCGGGTAATCTGTGAGACCAGAACAGTGGGCTGTCCCGCCACGGAGCCGCTTGCTGCTGCCAGGGCCTGCACTCTGGGGTGGGCCAGCTCGGGGCTGCCCTCTTGCTGTCTGCAGGCTGTGTGGGCCCCTAGAAGACATGGCCCAGTGTGACCAAGGGTTGAGTGAGGGAGGGCGTTTGTGGGGGTGGGGGATGCTCTCAGTCATCACCCTGCAGCAGGTGGAGTGGCCCCTCACCCCTCCCTGTCCCATGTCATTCTTTCCCTCCTCCCTCCATGCAGGGAGGCAGGTCCTAAAGCATTTGCAGCTGATAACGCTCAGCCTTGGCCTGGCTGTGCCTCCCTTGGGGTCCGTGCTGGGAGGGTCAGTATTGAGCCTCGTCTTCCCCACAGATTGGGGGCTTCTTGAGGCAGGGGCAATAGCATCTCCTCTTCTGGATCTGTAACGGGTGGTGGGTCTTGGAGGCTGGGGACCCGACGGTGGGAGGTCGGCTGGGGTAGCCGGAAGCAGAGGGACAGAGAGAGAACAGGGATGATTAAAGCTCTCCTCCTGGCTCAGCTCAATGCCCGTGCAGCTCAGGCTTTGCTTCCTCCAGGAAGTCTTCCCTGCTTTCACTCCCCAAGTTCAATTTGGTGCCCACAGGCTTCCAGAGCACCTCATGATTCTCTCTACTGCTGCGTTTCCCCTTTGGCCTTGTTGTCTCTCTCCATGTGCCGTGAGCTCCTGGAGGGCCAGGTCCGTGTGGCTTGCCCCTTGTGTCCCGAGCAGTGTTTCCAGGTACACAGTAGGTGCTCAGTAAATGCGAAATGGATGAATGAGTGGTAGAGGGAGCCAAACCAGAGGAGCCAAATACGGCAGTAGGGCCAAGGCAGCCGTGGGAACCAGCGGTGGGGGAGAAGGCAGATGTTGCAAGAGTGAGGAACAGAGAGGTGCCAAGGGAGAGGGCCTTGGATGGCCTTGGGGCCTTGGTGGGGTGTGCGGGGCTGGCTGGGCAGTGGGCCTTAGTACCTGCCTGCCCATCAGCACAGGGAGGCGGTGCCTAACCTTTGCCCTCGCCCGTGCAGTTGGGGAAAGCTCAGAGCTGTCTCCCTCCAGTAGGGCCGATCTGTGGCCCAGGCTGTAGGGAAGCAGATTCTGCAGGACGAGACGGGGCCTCTGGGGCGGGCAGAGCTCTGGCCCCAGTAAAGTCAGGGCGGAGGTGGGAGGAAGGTCCTCAGGTGTCTTTGAGACGCTGACCCCTTTGTCTTTGAAGCCCGCTGCCTGGTTTCCTTTTGGCGTGTGCCAGCGTGGGCCCGAGGAGACACGGGGAGTGAGAGGGGAGATGTGGATGTGGGGAGAGTGTTCAGAATGTAAAAAGCAGCAGGAGAACACTCCTGGAATCCAGACAGCATTTGTCACAGCCATCACGCCTCTTTTCCAAACAAAAGTTCCTCTGTGGACGGGTCTCAGGCGTCCGGGACTCTCGCCCAGCTCCTCTCCCGCGTGGCCGCTGGGTGTTTCCTTACATCGTGCCACGGAGGGTTCAGAGGTTCACTGGGACGAGGCTGGCCTGGCATGAGCTCTTCCTTCTGTTCCTCAGCACGTCTGGAGCGGCTGACCCTTCCTGACCCCGTAGCCTTCAGTCCAGCTGTGGCGCCTCGGTCTGGACACATCAGTCTCTCCAGGAGACAGGGCGGGCAGTGCGTCACTTCCCAACCCCCGGGCAGTGTGAGGGGCGGCCAGCAGGTCCTCGCACGCCCCAGCCCACCTGACGGGGAGGCAGAGGGCCTCACGCCCTTGGCCTCTGACCCCAGCCCTCTCCCCTGGGGAGGAATGTGGTTCCTGGAGCGTCTCCCAGCCAATCTAGAGAGGATTCAGGGAGGAGCCCTAGGGTGGGAGGGCATGATGGAGGCTGCTTTCTGTAGAGAAGAGACCGTGGCCAGAAGGGACCATACCTCAGGAATGGGGGAGAAAGTTCCTTCCACTGTAGTGTGAAGTTCTCTGTTCCTCGTAAGTATGAGAAAGCCAGGGAGGTGGTGAGGACTGTGGAGGAGCATCTCTGTGCTCAGACTGGCCTGATGGGATCCTGGCTCTGCTCTTTAAGACGTTTGTGCCTCAGTTTCTGCACCTGTAAAATGGGGATGTTATAGTGCTTGCCTGCAGGGTGATTTTTATGAGTCACTTAGATAATGTGACATGACAGAGTTGGCATCTAAAAAACCAATGGCCATCATCGTTATATTCTATGGATAGATTCTAAAAAGTTCCAGTGAAATTGCTGGGCTGGTTCTGGAGGCTTTGCTCACGGGAATCGCTGTGTGGGGTCTGTTCCCAGGCTGCAGTGTCCCTGGGTGCGAGCGTTCATTTGTCCATGAGAAGGTGGTGGAGGTGGAGGAGGCCGGGTGGGACTCGGCCTTCGCACTCAGGCCAGGCCTCACCGTAGGAGTGGGGGCAGCTGGCTTGGAGCCTCTTCACCTGTCTAGCGGGTACAATCAGGGGGCTTTGCAAGAATGAGATGCAGAAATGGCTGAAAGGCCTGACAGACAGATGCAGGCTCTAATAAAGGGTTGCTCCACTTTTCCTTTCCTCTGTAGGGTGTGCTGGGCTTGCCCACCTGCCCAGAAGTGGCCCTGGGCTCTGGAGCTGCTTCCCTGCCGGGAGCCGGTGCCCTGGGCTCTGGAGCTGCTTCCTTGCCTGGAGCAGGTGCCCTGGGCTCTGGAGCTGCTTCCCCGCCTGGAGCTCATGCCCTAGGCTCTGGAGCTGCTTCCCTGCGGGGGAGCGGGCAGGCCCGGCTGCTTTGGAGCAGACTTCCTCCTGCAGCACTGCTTGGGGCCCCTGAGGAGGTCGCCGGGCACGGTGGGCTCAGAGCTCTTCCAAGGTAGAGCAGAGTGTGGGGCCAGGGCCTCGGTGCACCCAGCAGGCGTGGGGTGCACAGGGGAGACTCTTGCCTGCGCCGCACCACCGTCTGGCGCCGGACGCCGAGCACGTTCAGCGGGGATGTTTTTATCCTCCATCGGCCTCTAAGGAGCCAGCCCCCCTCTCCCCGTCTGCTGCTGGTGAGAGGGTCAAACAATTATGGGTCTCCTCATTTCCAAACCAACTGGGAAATTAAGTCGCATCTCCATCAGAGCACTATTAGTAATTTTCAAGAAAGAAGTAATTGAAAGAAACTTTTTAATACCCTCACCAAATTGGCATGGGGCATGGGAACCACACGGGCTTCTCCCCACCTCCCCCACGGCCCCTCCGCCCCTCCCGCTACCGTCTTCTCTCCAGCAGACCCCACCTGGCCCGGCTGCCTGGCCTGGGTCACTGGGTCCCGCTCGGGCTCCACCGCCGGCTCCTGCTCGCGAGCTGCCTGACCCTCCAGTGCTGCTCCACTCGGTACCTCTTGTTCTTCACCTGGAAACAGAGGTGGTCCAGTTCCCCTTCACCTGGCTGTCGGGAGGTGTGAGGGAGGTGACACCCAGGAACTGCTGGGCCCTGTGTCAGGCGTGTCAAAGGGCTCAATGACTGGTGGCCGCGCTTCTCCTGGTGATGCTGGCACCACCGTCAACCGTCACTGCCACTACCTCCGTCATGCTGCTGGGTGCTGCTCAGGGCTCAGTCCATGCCCATTGTGGCACTCCTGGGACCCAGATCCACCAGGCACTTCTCTAAACTCCTTTTACTCCTGTCTCAACCACGTATTTGGCGTTTCTTTATGAAAAGCTGTGGCGTCACTTGTGGTGGGATAATATTACTAATGCTCAGGCCTTCACTGAGCGTCGGCTCTGTGCTCAGCCCTCCCATGCATCATTCTACCAGCGCCACACAGCTGCCTATCCCCACTTACAAGGAAGACCCTGCAGCTCCAAGAGGCGAAGGGACTGGCAGAGCCAGGGCTCTGGGCAGGCCCACTGAGCATGGCTCCAGGGACCACTGTGGGGCTCCGGGTGCTGACGTTGGGCCTGTTTAACTGCACGTGACATGATGGGCTTTCCGGCTGCTGGAGGGTGGAGCCCACAGAACCCGCTGCTTCAGACGGGCTCCATCTACGCAGGGACTTGTGGGACGAGGAGGGAGTCTGCCCTCCGCTGCCTTTGGGGTCAGGCCAACCAGGTTGCTTAGCTGTGTGACACAAACTCTCTGTGTCCCTCTGCACCTGTTTCCTCACAAGGAATGGAGGTCTTGTTCCTGCCTCATGGGCTTGTCATGAAGATGAAATAACAGTAGCCGCTTGAATGATGCCTGGACCTCGAGAGCGTTCTGAGTGGCTAGGATCAGGAGAGCTGAGAGGAAAACCCAGGGCTCTGCCTCATCCCCGCAAGGGTGGGGTCCCCCGTCCCTGGGTCCCTGGGCGGATCTGCCAGCCCCTTCTCCGCCTGCCACCTGAGGCTAGATGAGCTCATTCCTTGCACCACGCCCCCAGAGCCCCTCCCCAGGCCTGGGGCAGTGCTGCCGGGACCTTGGGGCCTAGGTCTGCCTGCCCACAGCAGCTTCCCACATGCCTGTGGGGCCCAGCGGGGTGCATCCTCCCTATGTCCCTGTGGCTGTGTCCCCGTCCCGCCCTCCCCCCCACCACACATTAGGACAGGCTTGTCTCTGGGGTGGGGGGGTCTCAGGAGAAGTTAGCCAGGAACATTCGACAGATGGGTAATGTACTTGGGGGAGCTACGCGGGGGTCCCCATTCTTTTTGCTATTCATTCATTCGGTCAGAAAATTGGAAGGCTTCTCCGAGGCTGGTGGGCCTTATTCCTGTAGCTTCTCAGTGATGAGGAGACATACGAGGGTTCCTCATTGGGAAATGACCCAATAGCACAGCAATTTGTGACAGGAAGTAGCTCTCCCCTCCCGTGGAGGCCACCTCCTGCCCCCAGGGTCCACTCTGACTTCGGAGCCCCCCTCAGCACCGCAGCTTGGTGTCTGGCGCTGGCGCCCACAGCCAGTGTTGGTTGAATGAATGGGCGCATCCATAGATGGAGGAATGGAGGGAAATCAGGAGCGGCTCCTGGGCCTGGGGCATGCGCTCAGCCCTGGGGGCTTCTGCAGCCACGGGGGCAAGAGCCAGCAGACCCTCGCTCGACAGCGAGCCCAAGGCCAGTGCTGGGCAGCCAGCACTGCCTGAGTCCAGTGGGTTCTCTCTGCTGCAGAGTGGAAGGTTCCAGGGCTCCCGATTCTGGGGCCTAGTGGCACCCCTATAAACTCAGGGTCATGTGCATTTAGCCCGTTCTCTGGGAAGTTGTCTGAAGGAAGCCCTGCTCCTGACCCTGGAGACCTGGCCCCGCCCTCCCAGTGCTGGGGGATCGTCCCTGCCTGTCTGGGGACAGTTCAACACCAGGTTTGGCTGCTGCCGAGGCAGATGTAAACCACGTGGATGCTGAGATCTTGTGCTCGCCTCCCGGGAAATTATTGCCCTGAGTTATAGAAGGAACTCAGAGACTTGGCCCTGTGATGCTCCTGTGTACGGGTGCACGCGAGCATGTGCGTGTGTGTGCTGCTAGGTGAGCGTGTGTCTGTTTGGTGTGCATGTTATGTGTCACTGTATTTGTGAATGTAGGAGTGTGTCTGTGTTATTGTGTGTGTGTGCATGCATTTGTTTGTGAGTGCATTTCTGATTATGCACGGGTTTTGAGTGTGCGGCCCTACCTGTTCTGGAGTGTATGTCTGATTGTGCACGGGATTTGAGTGCCCGGCCTTGCCTGTTTGGGAGTGTATGTCTGATTGTGCACGGGATTTGAGTGCCCGGCCTTGCCTGTTTGGGAGTGTATGTCTGATCGTGCACGGGTTTTGAGTGTGTGGGTCTTCCTGTTTGGGAGTGTATATCTGATTGTGCACGGGTTTTGAGTGTGCGGCCCTGCCTGTTTGGGGGTGTATGTCTGATTGTGCACGGGTTTTGAGTGTGTGAGTCTTCCTGTTTGGGAATGTATGTCTGATTGTGCACAGGTTTTGAGTGTGTGGATCTTCCTGTTTGGGAGTGTGTGTCTGACTGAGCATGGGTTTTGAGTATGTGAGAATGTGTGGAGGTTTGAGTGCACAAACACAGTGTGTGTGTGTGTGCACGTTCACACACACAGCTTCTGTAAGTCCACATGGCTGACCAGTGGGTGCCTATGCCTCCTGTCCATTCCCTTTGGCCCTGCAGAGGGAGGGGGCTGCCTGGAGCATGCTGGTTTGAAACCAGCTTGGCCAGGGCTCCTGCTGGGTCTTAGAGACCTGGGAGGGTGGGGTGCTCAGGACTTGGCTGGAAGCCCTGAGAGCCTGGCCTTTGATATTTGATCTGTGGCCCATGATGGCGCTTTGTTGGTGGGAGGGAGCATCGAGGGTGTCTGTGAATCGTTGGGACCCTGAACGCATGGTTGGGCAGGCCCCTTTCTTCCCCTGGTCGGGAGGCTCTACCACACAAAGTGGAGGTGAAAACATCTCACCATGCCTTTCCAACTCAAGCAGGCTCCGTTCCCCAGGCTGCAGCCCCTGATGGTCCGACTTGAGGTACCACTCATGCTGTATTCTGGTTGGTGCCAAATTCGCATAGAGTACACTCTTTGGTACCTGCTGGAATTGTGCAACTTGGTGGCCCCATCTGAAGCTTCCTGACTCTCCACTTCAATGTTCCCAGCCCCCTGGACCAAACACTCACGTCCTCTGTGCTTGCTAATACTGGCTTACTATTGGCCTGTCCGCCTGCCGCTCACACCCTCCTCCTCTCCAGGCCCTTGACTGGCCAGCTTCTCCTGCTGGAATGCCTCCCCTGCCCTGTCACCTTCCATTCCATGATCCACCTCTGGGCCCCCTGGGCACGGCTCCAGTGTTGGTGACCGTTTACCTGTCTGTCTTTCCAGCTGGACCAGGGGCGCACTGAGGGTGGGGAACAGCCCTTCTCTGGGTCCTGGCTTGTGCCCGGTACAGACATGAAGGCCTCCAGGAGTGTTGGTGAGTGACAGAGTGGCACTGGGGAGGGCTCCGCATTTGGAACATCAGTGCTGGAGGATGGCCACGTGCTCTCCGCTTCCTGATGGGCAGGCGATCTGAGACAGGAATGATACGTGGAGGGGCCTGGGTGCGAAGTCTGGCCTGCCCCTCTCCTGCTCTGTGGTCTTGGGCAAGCTGGGATCCTGTTTCCTCGGCTTGAAAACGGGGCTAGGGGCTAGGAGTGTTGTGTGTTGTGTGGCTCAGGAAGGGTCACCAATGGGCCGCGCTCAGCAGTGTGCCGGGTGCACGGTCGGCGTTCTCTAATAATAATAATAATCGCAGTAGCAATAATCAGGGCTCAGCCATCGGTGCTGACTCCACCTGCCTGACAGGCTGCTGGGACTAGATGGAAAGAGGCCTCCTAGTAAGCCCACCATCCTTTCCACACCCCTTACACTCCCACCTGCTGAGTCTGAGTTAATCTTTGGAGCCCAGACCCTGGTTTGTCATCCTTCTCTGCCCTGCGTGCCCAGGCCCCGAGCCCACCAGGAGTCCTCGTGCTGCCTGGCCACATATGGCTCCATGGCAGCGAATCAGAGAGAGTCTTTTGGAAAGCACGCCCGAGTGAACACACAGGGCAGCCGTCCAGTCCTGACATGGGGGGCTGCTGCTGGGCTCTGCGTGAGTCCTGCTCCTCAAGGTCGTCAGCCTCTCCATGTGCGCTCGTGCGAGGAGGTGGGCTGGACCGCAGGGTGGTGGCTGGCAGCCTCGGGCCAGCACTCAGGCGGGTGCCTGGTCCTCCACTGCCCTTCCCTGCATCCGTGGGCCAATCCGCGAAGGTTTGGGGGTGCCTCCTGTGTTCCGTGTCTGCTGGACTCAGGCGATAGAACCACACGGTGGGACAGCGCTGGACTTGGGGCCGACTCTTGCTTTGCCTGTCACCAGCTCTGTGACCTTGGGCAAATGGCTCCATATTTCTGAGCCTGAGCTTCCAGGTTTGTAAAATGACCAGGTGAGCCTGGCTGGTTTCCAAGGGCCCTTCCTTCCAGCCTAGCGTCCTGTGAGTCTAAGGGGTAAATCGGGGGCCTGTCCCTTTCTCAGAGACATTTGCGTTCTCCTTGAGAAGACAGGACATGTGCTGCCAGAAGCACAGGCCCTGGAAGAGTGGGTTGGGTGAGTGTAGCTCAGACTGCTGCCCTAGTTGGGGGCCATGAGTCCTTGGGCAGGTGCCCGGGCCGTCTTGGGGGACCTTCTGCCCGTCCCAACGGTAAGCTGCCTGATGCAGGCCTTCTGTGCATTCAGCTGCTCCGCCAGGCGCTGAGTCTTCTTCCTTCCAGAAGGCTGCTGGGCTTGCCGGCCAGGCATCCTCAAAGTTACAGGGAGGGAGGAAGCTGGCGTAGGAGTGCGCCGTGTGGCTCTGCCCCCTCTGTCCCCATCACATCCCCGAGGAGGACCTCCACGTTGCTTGCAGCCTCCACTCTCATATTTTATGTCTCCAGTGCTTGGATTTCTGTACCTGTCTCCTGCCTGGTGTCCCTGCTGCCCGGCCACCCTCGTCTCTGCTCTTGTCTCCAGAGTGATCCGTGTCACATGTGGCCATGCCACGCCCTTGCTTACATGCTGTATGGCCCACATGCACAGATGGAGGGTGGGTCTGTCTCCCGTGCCAGGGCGGCTTGATTGGGAGAGACTGTCTGACGTCCTGCGTGAGAAGGACCCCAAGGGCCGCTGGGGAGAAGTGCTGTGATGATTAGCAGTGTCCGCCATAGATCAGGAGAGGTTTTGGCGCTCTTGGTCTCATGCAAACCTTGGTACAGGATAGTGTTCATGCCTCTGGTAACGCCCACGGCCTCCCTCCTCTGGGGAGCCTTCCCTTCCTCTCTCCACTCCTTCCCCAGCTCCCAGAGACTCAGGTCCTGTTCTACAATTCATTACTGTCGCCTTGTCCTTTACTTCCACGAAGCAAAGCCTTCTGAGAGTCCGGGCCACATTCACTTTGTCATCCACAGGGCCTGATCGGGCACTGAGCACCTAGCGTACATTCAGTAAATGACAGAGTGAATGTTTTACTGGAAACAGTTCATTCTGAGTCCCCAGGAACACCCATGTGGCCAGTTCCAGGCTGAGCCATAGGAAGGAGCCGTGTGGGGCCCATGAGGCCTGGCCTCAGGCTCCCAGGCTCCCAGCTCCAGGTACCCACCACCTGCCACATGGTGGGGAGGGGAGATCACTATCTGCTGCCATGGAAAATGGTGCAGAGTCTGTTTTTAATAATTATAAACAAACCATGCACAAAGTATTAATGTGGAAAGTTCAGGAAAGTATAAATGAAGATCGAAAAAGGCCATCAACAATGCCATTCATTATCCAGCAACAACTAGTGGCAACAGGGACATCTCCTTCCAGGACCCCTCCTCCAGGATGCCACCTTGGTTAAGACATCCGGCTGCATTTGCCACTGTGCATCCTGGATTTTTTCACTTGATATTTTAACAGAACCCCTTCCCATGTTATTAAATAAGTCTGTAAATGTTATTTTCAGTGATGAATGTTCCATCATTTGGACAAGCTGTGATTAGTTAACTATTCTTTTGGGCCATTTGGAGTTGTTCTCAGTATTTTGGAGTTCTGCACTTTTCTGTGACTTTTCTGTGGGGTCTCTCTGGGGGGTAGGGAAATGTAAGTGGAACAAATGGGTCAGAGTAGGAATGCTCTTCAGACCTGGAGAATGTTTTTATGCTACTTTTGGGGAAAAGGTGTGAGAGAGATGGTCTCAGAGTGTAGACCTGTGGAGTCAGTTACTGAGTTAGGACGTCAGCGTGCCTGACGGCAGGCGATGCTCTGAGACTCTGCTTTTCTGGAAAGGACAGGCACAGCCTGCAGCTTGAGTAGGGAGGGATCCAGCGTTCTGTGTGGCATCCTGTCACCTGTGGTGACAGCTTAGGCAGCCTGGGTGGATGCGGCATGTCAGATGGGAAAGCCCTCTGTGTGTCTCGCCAGGCTGCTCAGGGAGAGGCACTGACACATTCCTGTCCACTGCTCGTGGATGCCATGCCAGCCCCCCACGGCTGTCTGCCACCATACTCACCCCTGGCAGGATGCCCTCCATGCCAGGCGGGGTGTGGTTGGTGCCACAGAGAGCTGATAAACACCACTTGTCCACTGTGTGGCCTCCAGGAGCCCCTGGTGCGTGCGTCTGCCTTCAGGGGGCTCCCAGTTGGCATGCGGTGGGGGAAGTGGCCGCATTGACAGCACTGCCTGTGCAGGGGCCGTAAACACTGTGTTGCGGGTGGCACAGCTTCCGGGCGCAAAACAGAGCGTCCGCCTTTGTGAAGGAGGAGATGAGTTTTTACGGGGTGTCGGAGGCCCGTTAGGGGTGTGCTGGGGCTGGGCTCCTGACCAGGGGCGCTTCGCCCTCCTTCCTTCCTGGCCTCCTCCTTTCCCTGTGACCCTTCCTCCTATCTCCCACCACCGTTCGCTTACAAGCGTCCTAATTTTGAGGAGAGGCGGCAGCCTCGCCAGTACAATCTGATGATTTGAAGAGCATCATAAGCTCCTTTGACATCGGGCATGGGTGGAGGGCTCCCCTGCTGTCTGCCCAGATCCTAACCCTGGGCCAGCCTGTGCCAGGCCCTCAGATACATCTGAGAGAGAGGCGTGAAAGATGCATTGCTGAGAAATCCGGCAGCTGTTGTGTGCTTTTGAGGTAAAGACTGTACTTCTTTTTTTTTAATAACTGCTTTATTGAGGTATACTTCACATACCGTCAAATTCGCCCTCTTAAAATGTACACTTCAGTGATTTTTAGAATATTCACAAAGTTGAACAACCATCACCACTATCTAATTTCAGAGCATTTTTATCACCCTAAAAAGAAACCCTGTACCCAGTTAGCAGCTAGTCCCCAGCCCCTGGCAATCACTAAGCTACTTTCTAAGATGACACCTTTTAGTGTGTGTTTATTTGCAGACATTCCTAGATGAGAGGTCAAATATTGATCGCCCTTAGATTAGGCCTATACTGTGTTTTGAAACTCATGAAACTTGAAATAAAATCCCCATCCCTGACTCTGTTGAGAGTCCAGCACACCGGCCCTCATCCTTGCATGGGAAGAGCCAGCCAGACGGGAGCAGAGGCTGCCTGCTTTCCACCGTGGGCCTGCGCGTTCCAGTTTGCCACAGTCTTCACCACTCTCTATTGCCTCTGGCCTGGGCTGCTCCCCTGTGTGACCCTGTAGGCGTGGGAATTAGCAGTGCTTGCCCTAGATCTCTGCCTCCTCTAGCAGATGGCACACTGTCAGCTATTTCCTGACCTTTGCACCCTAGATTCTGTTCTGTTATGTGGCCCACTGCTCACGTCAGGGCTCCCGTGAGAGTTCACCCAACTCTTGCCAGGCTTAAAATCTGTTTTCCCAAGAGCAGGTCTGTGTGGGATGTCAAGGAACTAACCTCCATGCCCAATTCTGAGCGTGGAAATGCTGTCCATGCCTAGACCGGCATATGTCAGGGCCTAGCTGTCCTGCTCTCTTCCCCGCCTGCCACCTGCCCTCGCCTTCCGTGACACGGCTTCCACTCCACGCTGATCCAAGCTTTGTGTAGACATGAGCCCGCTTGGCCTCTCGAGCCGTTTAACCTGCTGTGATTGAAGCTGTGGCAATTAAATTTTAATTGAGATGCACGCCGCTTAGGCAGACACAAGACAGCTACCGCTATTGCTAATTAATTTTCTTCAGAAATGACAACGTTTAATGATTATGCTCCGTGACGCTTGTGTTATTTATATACTTTACCTCTTCTGGTGCCGTTTGGTGGTCTCCATTCAGACGTAGCGGGTGGTATTCTCACGCGTGCCCAGCGCGATGGCTGCAGGTGTGAGCAGACGCTCACGCTCCATGAGTGGGCAAGAGTGCCTTCATGGTGCTGGAGGTGTGGTGTCTGCCTTGGGGAGTGGGGGCACCTTGCTGCCTGTGCCCTCTCATCCAAATGCCCAGGGCCTCTCTGGCTAGGAGTTCTGATCCTCTGAGGCAGGAGAGCAAAGCCATAGAGAGCCTAGGATCTGAGTAGCTGTAGACTTGGGTTGTAAGTGTGAATTTGGGCCAGTCGCCCCAGCTTCCTCCCCTTAAACTGGGAGACCCTCGGGGAGACCGTGGGAATGGCCGGATCACAGATGGGATGCTGGCCCGGAGCTGGCCCAGGGGACCGGCTGCAGCTGGGCTGAGGCAGAGGCATGCCAGCACATGGAATAGCAGACCTGACCCTTCTCCTAGACTCCTGTCACCCAGTGTTCCATGGCCCTTGGCCCTTGGCCCCTGGGCCTTTATGTTCTCGCCCAGGCAGGTCCAAATCCTCTCTTTGGCTCAGCTCTGCTTGGGGCTAGGACTGTCCTCTCAGCCAGACAGCGCCCCAGCAGGCCCTCTGAGATGGGGACTGCACCCGGTGCTGGTTTTCCAGCGATGGCAGCTCCTGAACCCAGGCCACCTCCGTCAGGTGCCCAGTCAGGTGGGGGAGAAGGCACTGGCATTGAGCACCTGCTGGGCTCTAGTTTGACACATAGCAACACATTGAATCTTCCCAGTGCAGGTTATGTTATGCTCAATTTCCAGAAGAGGGAAGCTGAGGCTCCTAGAGGCTGGGTTACACAGCTTATAAGAGGTACTGTTGACTTGGGAATCCAGTTCTGGCTGACTCCTTCCACTGTGTCACCTTTTCAGGGGCGGTCTGGTGGGGACTGAGAGGCCTGCAGCCTCAGGCCCTGGGGAGGGGCTGGATGGGGTCAGGACCCCGTGTTGTTGAGAAGGTCAGACAGGTGCATGGGAGTGGGGGTCAAGGTTTCTGGAACCTAGGGCTCTGGTCCAGGACGGTCTCTGGCGGTGGGTCATGGAGATGCTGGTGAAAGGTGGGGCCTCACTCCTAGGAAACATCTGTGGGCCGTGTGCATGTTTGTGTCCCAGTTATGGGGCTCCCCCACTGCCTCTCAAGGCACCTGCTGTGCTGGGATGTTGGCCATGCTCTGTACCCCTTTCTGGGGAGAGAGAGAAGCCCTGGTGTACCTGTGGCTGTGTGCTGTGGGCTCATCTGACACAGGATGGATGGTGATGAGGCCTCAGGGATTTGGGATGGGTGGTCAGGCGCCACAAGGCAGCTCTAGACCCCAACCTACCTTTCATTTCCTTGTCTTCCCTCCTACCCTGGGCCCTGCATATGCTGTGAAGGGAGGGCTGGGGCTGGGAGTATGTGATGAGTTTTGGTATGGTCCTGCTGTGCAGCATTGGGAAAGTATCTTCTCCTCTCTGGGTTTCAGGTCCTCATCTGTAAGAGAAGGGGTTGGGCGAGAGGCTCCACAGGTCCCTTTTAGTTGGGAAATACTAGGTTGTGAGCTGGCAGTGTGATGTTGAAGACAGAGGGGGTCGTGAGGCCTGATGAAGGAGTTGTGAACCGAGGTGCATTCTAGAATGGGAGAGAGACTGCATTCATTCCTTCAGAAAATCTGAAGGAGACCTCCTCTGGGAGCCCACCCAGCCATGGGGTCTGTGCTGAGGGTTCAGAAGTGACCAATGCAGTCCCAGCCCCAGGTTGCCATTCTGGGAAGGTGGGTCCCCTGTCAGGGTTCCAGGTGTGTGCTGGAGGCCTGGCTCTGCCTTCTGGCCTCCCAGGGAAGACAGACAAGAGTAGGGAGTGCCCTGGCCCACCCACTGGCCCCAGTGGGTCTGGTGGCTGGAACAGGCGGGTTCCCAGCATTCCCAGCAGACTCCTGGCCCTCCTTAGGCCCTGGGCCTGCTCCCTGGCCCTAGACATGCTTGCATGGGGCGGGGGTGGCATCTGGTGGGGGTTGGGCACACCCAGTGAATCTTGGGTGGAAGCTGGGTCCTGCGGATGGGAGGGTAGGATACAGGGGGCCTGGCCACGACCCCGGCCTCTGATCCCCAGTCTAGCCCACCTCTGTGTGAGCAGGAAGCTGTGAGTTCCAAGGAAATGGTGGGGTGTGGGGGCTGCAGAGCCTGGGGCTGAGGCGGGTGGAGGCATCTTGGCAGATGTTCTCCCCAAAGGGGCCAGAAGGGTTCATGGGGGCGTGAGGGAAGGGGCCAGCCGGTGGGGGCCAGCCTGTGTGTGGGTGGGGCTCGGGACCCAGGGGACTGTCTCTTCTGCCCCTGAGCCAGGGCCTCTCCCACCCGGAAACCCCCTCTTCTCCCAGCCAGGAAGCTTCTTGCCCCAGAGGGGCCTTACCCCACCTCCGCCTCCACCCCGGCAGTGAGCAGAAGCTCTGTCGGCAGGGAGGGACCGTGGTGTCCAGCACCGGAGCCGTGCTGTCAGGGGTGTGTGTGTGAGTGCGTGTGTGCGAGTGCAGATGAGTGTGTGGCTTTATGAGCATGTGAGTGTGCGTCAGTGATAGTGTGAGTGTGTGGTGTAAGTGTGTGTGAGTGAAGTGGGAGTTTCTGAGTATGTGTGAGGGAGGGGGTTGTGGGCCTGGGTGCTGGAAGGAGGGAGGGCGGGCAGGTGCTCTCTGCCCCACAGGGCATCTCTGGAGCGCGGGCTTGGGACAGGCCTGGTGGGGGGCCCTGGGACCTGCAGACCTGCGCCTGCATAGCCTGGGGTTGGGGGCAGGCGGGGAGCTTGGCAACAGCTGGAGAGAGAACTTGGTGTTCTTGGCAGATGGTTCCTTCAGGTGGACGCCTTGTTCGGGGGCAGTGGCGAGTGTGGGGCGTCTGAGCTCAGCAGGAACAGGGTGGTGACAGTAGAGACTCTTGGGGTGTAGAAGCTGCTGGGGGTCGTGGGGCGGGCAGCTCTCCCGGGCCAGGCCAGGCCAGGGCAGGTGTGAGCTGGAGGCCTAGGCCATTGTGTCAGTGTGGTGCTGATGCTGCTGGACTGGACGGGTTCGGAGGAGGGATGGTGGCCAGGTGCCTGCCGACCGCGCTGCCCGGCCCCCGGCCTCAAGTTTCTCCTCCCGTGGCTGCGGCTGTGAGCCGCACCTTCCCTGTTGAGAGACGAGATCCTCCAAGGGCCGGCTTGGCCCCGGCTGGCGCGGGTGCTGGGCCTCCTCCTGCTGTCACGGGGCGCCCGTTTCTTGGGCAGCTCTTGGGTTTCCTGGCCATTCCTTGGTCTCTCAGAAGCATCTCGTGGGCAGCTCCTCACACTCTCCCACCATCTGGTACTCAGGCTGCTCCTCTCGTCGTCGGGATTCCGTCTCTGCCGCACATGCCATTGCCCACACAGCTGGAGAAAGTAATTTGGGGAGCCAGGTGGGCTGTTTGCCCTGTTCCCCCGGGCAGGGGACACAGGGCCGGGCCGAGCCCTGGGCTCTGTGGTGCCTCAGGAGGGCAGTGACAGGGCGGTGAACAGTGGGGTCTGTGTGCTCTGCTACTCCTGGGGCATCTGAGGGGCAGGTGATGGGAGACTCAGGTCGTACACGTGGCCGATGCGGGAGGTCGCCTCAGGACCTGTGTTTAGTGGGTGCGTCGCAGGCAGCGGGGCATGGCCTGGGGCCTTCCACATAGGCCAGGTGAGATGCTGGAGAGCTGGCACCCCTCGCCATGCAAACCCAGGGCCTCTGGCCTGCTCGTCCTGCTCTTCGGGGCTGTGACAGGGAAGCTGCCAGGTAGGGGTAGAAACACCAGAAGTTTTGTAGACTGTGCTCCTGGTTGTGCCTGGAAGTATTGGGTTGAACTAGAGGCAGGGCGGAGCCCTGGGGGCAGCCTGCAATGGGCTTGGGCACCTGGGCCACCAGCCCTGCCTGAGGGACAGGATGGAGGATGCTTCAGGGGAAATGGAAGGTGGAAAATCTGGGTTCAGAGGCCCCAGTGTGGCTGTCCCGGGAGCCAGGCTCTCAGGGCAGTGCAAGGCCCAGGGAAGAACACAAACTCCCCTCCCTGTACTCCCCACCCATGTCCATCCATGTCCCCCCCAGAGAATAAAGACCAAGGTGCTGTCCACTGTGCGCAGTCATGTGCCAGTGCTGCACTGAGTACTTAATGTGCACTGGATGTGTAAGGTATGTACTGCCAGACAGACGGACACATCTCTACCCGATGAAGCCAGCACAGTTATCATTTCATTTTACAAATCAGCTCAGACAGTTGAGCAGTTTCTCAAGGTCCCCTCTGGAAAGGCCAGCGGGTCTCATTGCCTCCCAAGACAAGCTACGACCCATGAAATCCTCCTGGCCGTGGGTCTTGCACAGGAGTGTGTGTGAGACCCCGGCCAGCACTGGCCAGGGGGCCCAGGCCCTCCTGCAGCCAGTCCCTGGCTTCCCAGGCCCCTGCGGTCAGCCTTAAAACCTGCAGGCACTGAGCAGGTTGGTGCTTGGAAGAAAAGTCCCACAGGGTCTGAACCCCTGCCTTGGAGAAGCAGTTAGGACACACCAGCCTGGACACTGCCCGGGAGATCTGGGGCCACTGTCAGGAGGGTCCAGACCCAATGTGTCTCCCACCCTCCCTGCCTAGCAAGAGGATTTAGATCCTTGTGGTTCAAGACTAGGCATGGTGGACATTTACTGAGGGCTTTCTGGGTGCTAGACACAAGTCTGTGTTCCAACTCACCCTTTACCGGGGGGGAACTGATGGACAAGATAAGTCGACTTTCGAAGGGCACACAGCAAATAAGGGCAGGGCGGGGGTTCCACTCTGAGGCAGCCTGGTCCTAAGCCTTGCTCCTGACTGCCGTGCCCTCCTGCCTCCCCACGCTGGGACCTGCCGCCTCGCGCTCCGTTCTTCTTTCCAAACCCAGCCGCGTGCAGGTCTGTGCTGTCTCGGGTCAGAGAGTATGTGTGTGTGAGAGCGTGTGTTTGAGTGTGTGTGTGTCTGTGTGTCTCTGTGTGTGTCTTGGGTGTGTTTGTGTTTGGGCAAGTGGGAATGAAAACAACACATACATCTTTTCCAGCCCAGTAGACATCACTGCATGGTGAAGGAATGTGGGTTCAGCAAAACATTTTTTTCTTCATAGTACATAAACACCTTGGGGTTTCTCAGTTCTCAGAAAGGCATCTATTACTCAGGTCTTACTTAGCAGTTATCACGAAAAAGGAGGCCTGGTGTGAACACACACACAGACACCCTTTAGCAGCCGGAGAGCAGACCCTCCTGGAATTCAGATGAGGCAGATATGTGGACACCAAGTCTTAATTGCTGAGCTCCGGCTAGGAGGGTGGAGGCCACGCCAGCCCCATGCCATCTTCCATTCCTTCTTTCTGAGAAGCCGAGACAGCCGTCCCCACTGACAGGCACGGTCCTGGCTGTCTAGCCCATTGCCGGATGGGAAAGAGGGAAGGGAGGGAGAGGGGAGGGGAGAGAGAGAGAGAAAGAGAGAGAGAGAGAAAGAGAGAGAGAAAGGAATGAAACAAGGGAAGAGAGAGAAGGGAGGGGGAAAGAGAGAGAGAGACAGACAGACGACAGATGGAGGCAGAACCTGTGGAGTCTTCACAGGGCAGTGGGGTGCCTGCCGCGCACTCTGCTTCCCCAGCTGGAGAGGGAGCTTCCAGCGGGCAGGGGGCGTGGGATCTGCGGGGGAGGCTGAGTGGGGAGCCCGGGTGCCCTGCGGAGTAGATGGCATCGCTGTCAATTACAGACAGGAACTGCAGCTTGGACAGGGTGAGTCTCCTGCCAGGGTCCCCCAGCTGGTTAGTGGCAGTGCGGGGCCTAGGAGCCTCATCCGCCTGACTCTGGCCAAGCCGTCCCCTCTCAGTAGGAGGACGCTGTTCCCTTGGTCCAGGCACCCGTGGCCCTCTCTGATGGGCCCTCTCAGCTGAGCCTCTTCCATACACTCTGGGTGGCAGCAGGCTGAGTATCAGTGACTTGCCCTTCCTTCGACAGGAGTGACAATGATAGTGACACTTGCTGGTGGACCTGCCCTCCAGCCGCCCTCACAGCTGCATACCTCCTGCAGGGTTTAGAAACTGCAAGGTCAAGGCCTTGGCTCAGCAGAAGTAAAGTGTAGGAGCTTGTGGGGGACCCAAGGGCCATCTGGGATATGCCATTGGTTTGCCAAGTGTCCAGGAGCATTTGTGTCATGATGCCAAGGCTTGCTGTGTAAATCACCTTGATCTTATCACCCTTCTGCTCAAAAGCCTTCAATGGCTCCCCAGTCCCTTCACTATAAATCCCAGACTTCCTGGCCTGGCACATGCTCCCCCTCCCTGTAGCCTGGTCCCTGGCTGGCCGGGCCCTGCCCTCTCTGTGCTCCTGCTCTCCAGCTGTCCCCTGCCACCTGTACTTCTCAGCACCCCGTCTCACCTTTCCCAACTGCTGCCAGGCGGTCTTGCTGTGAGTGCCCTGTGCGCAGGCTCCAGGGGTCCTTTCTGTCCCCAGGGCCCGGCCCACAGTCCTGGAGATGTGCCAGGGCCAGAGCCGGCAGCCGGGCCTTGGCTCCCTGCTGGTTCTTCCTCAGTGCCACTGCTGGGAGCTGCGCCCATGGGCTGAGGGGTCCAGCTCCACTAGACCTTGCCTCTCGGGTTCCCTGGTTTCCATGGGCTGCCATCAGCACAGCCTCCATCTCCCCACACCTGCCCTGCCGCCATGCTCCTTCCCTTCTCTTGGTGCCTCGGTTCCAGCGTGTAAAGCTCGTGGGGCCTGGAGGCCATCCAGTCTGACACACACATCCTGGAGATGTGGAAACGGGCCCAGAGAGGGATGTGGCTTCTCTGAGCAGTTCAGGGCAGAGCCCGGTTCCCCGTCTCCCAGGGAAACCCGGTGTCAAGCTCTCTGGAGGGTTTTCTCACCTGTTTCTGGGCAATGTTACAGTCTCAGGAGGCCAGTGTGGTGACCCTCACCCTACCTCTGCCCATGGCTGCCAGGCTGTCGGCTGACCACAGCTATGACGTCCCCATCTGTCCTGGAGCCTGGAGCTGGATCACCGTCTGCCCGGAGCCCCTGAGTCCTGAGGAGCTTTGAATTTTCACTCACACAGTTCTCACAGCCTCCGTTGGCCCTCGGCAGAAGCCTCTCTCTGCCACGGTTTCCTCGTCTGGAAAAGGAGACACTCGCTGTGCCTGCTTCTGGGGCTGTTGGGAGGATGAGATGGGAAACCAAGTGCCCAGCAGAGGCCAGGCCTGCAGCTGCTGCCGCTGGCCCTTCTCCAGCCTCCCCGCCATCCCTGAGGGTCAGCCTGCTGAGTGGGGAGGAGTGTGGTAAGTGACCTCTGAGGAGGTGGGTGTCACGACTCCTGATGAGGACAGGGCGGGGGCTTTGGCGCCAAACCTGACCACACTGGCCCTGGCTCTGTGACCCTGGGCAGTTTACTGTCAGCCTCTCTGAGCCTCAGTTTCCTGGTCTCTAAAACGGGATCATCAGAGTGCCATCCTTGTGGGAGGTCGAAGTGAGGGGACGTGTGAGGGACCCCTGTACGAGAAGGGGCTCGGTCGGCATGGATACCCCACCTCGGTTTTCCTCTGGGTATCTCAAAGCTGTCAGCATTTTAACAAAGCCTCTTGGAACCAGAAAAACAGAGCTCAGACAGAGAACCTCTTAACGGTGGGATTTCAGACCCGGGTGGGCGGGAGCCGCCGGGAGTTGCGGAAGAGGGGGGGGGCCTGTTGGAAGGAGCACTCACGCTTGTGTGGGAGGCTTGGGTTTGAGTGTGATGTCACTTCAGGCATGTTGCTGGGTCTTTCTGAGCGCAGTTTCTTCCCTGTGCGGTGGGATAAGGGTACCCGCCTTGCAGGTGCCCCCTGGCTGTGGATGGATGGGCACTGGGATGCTGGTGGCAAGAACAACGCGCTCAGTTTTGTTGTTGAGGGCCCTCCTTTCCCCCTTAGTGATTCTGTCATCCCATGGGGAGTGGGAGTGCGGTCCCCAAATGCATTATCCTTCTTGGCCTCCCCTCATCGGGTTCGGGAGAGGCGTACCCAGTCCCCTTTGAGGAAGGAAGCACGGGATTTGTTTGTTTCAGCTCCTGCCCTCTCTTCCCCGAATCCTCTCCTCTCTGCCTTTGCCGAATCCTCTGCTTCTGTTCCAGCCCCTTCCACCTCAGAGAATGTGTCCATTCTTTCTCCCGGAAACAAGGAGGAGGTGCTGGGGGACGATGGGCAGGGGTCCCGAGGGTCCACCTCCACCTCCGAGGGGCTCGGCACAGGCCCTGCCTAACCTGGCCATGCTCCAGGCGTCCTGGGGCCTCGGTCGCAGGCAAGGATGGTTCGATGGCACTGGCTCTGGTGTCTGGGTGAACAAAAGGAGAAATAAAGCAGCTCGCACAATTCTCGGCTTTTAAACATTTTCTTCGGGGATGACTGGAGGGGGCCCTTGGGGGAGGGGAGATGTAGAGGGAGTTGCTATCTCTTTGTGTTCTGGGGAGACTGAGATTTTAAAAGCTTCTTCAAAATATTTTTGATAAATTCGACTTATTGCTCCCCAAGATTTGGGGCCAGCCTGGGGCAAGGTCTCTGAGTCGCAGCCTCCTCAGGAGGAATCCTTCAGCCGTCCCTCTGGAGGGAATCCTGGCCTCCGAAGGGGAGGGTCCTCGCTTCTGATGGGGAACCAGGCACCCTGGTGGACGCTGGACCCCATGGGGTGTGGAAAGTGATCAGACCCCCAGGCTGCATCTGTGCTGCCTCGCTTCTCCCAGTCCTGGTTTCTGCTCTGTCAAGAGGGAGGTGGGGACAATTCCGAGTGACATTGTAGGCAGTGAAGCTTGCCCTGGTGGATGCCGAAGGGTGAGTCCTCTCTGCAGGCAGAGGACCCAGGCGGGCAGACCTGCCTCCTCTGGCCTGCTGGGGTCGGGGCTCTGGAAGCAGCAGCCCCCTCATTCTGAGGCCCGGGGGTCTGCCCCTGGAACTGTCCGGGGACACATTCACCTTCTGAGATTTCTCCCACACCCTTTTCCTTCATGGTCAGAAGTAAGGTTTGGTTTGTAGTTTCTCCTATTATTTTCTCTATAGTCATTCATAAAGAGCATTTTAATGGAAAAAACTGTATAAACTTTACATTAAAGAACATTGTCAAAAACCCAGCATCACCCCAAATCCAATCATCCTAACACAAGATTTTTTTCCTATAAATTGTCCGCCCCTTGTATATGTGGTTCGTTCTCCTAGTTGCAATTGTAGCCTGCGTCCCCCCTGGTTTTATTTTCACCCACCCTGTGAGCTCAAACACCTCTATTTCCGTGTCTCTACAACAGTGACTCACAATAGTTGCATACTGCTCCCTTGTGCTGCTGTAAGACCGATGTATTCAAAACGTTCCCCTCCTGTTGGCGTGGAGGTTGCTGCCCGGGTTTTGCGAGTGTGGTAACCCTGAGGGAACAGCTGGCGCGTCCCTTATCTGTGACTGTCGGCGAGGCGGGCCCGGGCCCTAGCGGGTGTCTTCCTGCAGGGGTGGATTCCCAGCCGTCCTGGGGATGGCTGGAGTTCTGCTCCCCGGCAGATTCTAAAGCCAGACACCACTGAGCAGGCGCCTTTGGTTTAAGTCCTTCTGTGTGTGAGGCTGTGCGCTAGATGTTTTGTGGTCGTGAACTCGTTCATAACAATCCTGCAACATCGAATTCCTAACTCCATTTTCCATCGAGAGATTCTGAGGGGAGGGGAAGCTGGGTCACTTGCCCACAGTTTCCAGCAAGAGGCTGACCCAGACTTCGGATCCAGTGCTTCATTGCATTGCTTCGCCGATAGCATAAGGTAGTGAGCTCCCCATCCCTTGGGGGTATTCAAGCCGAGGTTAGATGATGGAAGTGTCTAGAATACTCTAGAGAGGGTTTCTCAACCTTGGTGTCGTAGACATCTTGGCTGGATAATTCTCTGTCATGGGGGCTGTCCTGGTCATTGTAGGATGTCTAGCAGCATCCCTGGCCTCTAGCCCCTTGCTGCTAGTAGCTCACTTTGGAAACAATAAAAAAAAGTCTCTAGATGTTGCCAAATGTCCCCTGGGGGGCAGATTCACCCCGAGTTGAGAACAGTGCTGTAGGGGATTCCTGAGCCGTCTGGGAGGCTAGCTGCTGCATCTCTGAGGATCTCTGGGACCCCCACGAGGCTCCCTGCCTGGCAGGACCCCTTGGCAGACTGTGTCCCCATCAGTGGGTAGGTGATTGGAGGGCCCAGGCCTGGCGCCATCACGGAAGGAGTCATGGGCTCCAGGCTAAGGGGGAGGCCTGGCTGTCTATTCCACGTGCAGACCCAGAGTTGGGGGACACAGTCTCACAATCATCAGACGTGCCCCAGGGTGGGGAGCCTTGCTCCCACTAATGACTGCGGTGACATCCTGTGACCAAGGGGCACCTCAACTGAGGACCCCCCTGTGGCTTCTTGCCAGTCTGGAGGACACCCCTCATTTGGGGAAGTCCCATGTGTCCCCCTGGCCTCTCACATGGGCTGGGGACATCCTTGAGTGTCTTCCCTGGGACAGTCCTGGGTGGGGGGCCCGGAAGCCCAGCCCTCTCCCTGCCCGCCCCCTGGGAGCACCCTGACGGACAGATTAGGCCATGGTGGTGGCTGGCCAGGACTTGGGCCTTAAAGAGCGCCCTCGTTTCCTCCTGGAAGCCTTCAGAAGGCCCAGAACAGAGGGGCCAGTCGAGTGCGCCTGGAGAGCTGCCTCGGCAGGAGGGTGAACTGAGCAGCTCGCACTCCAAAGCCAGTCAATGTTGCGGATGGCGCCTGCCAGGACTGCGGCAGTGCAGGGATGAGCAGAGGGACCGGCTCCTTCTTATCAGAGGGTGTGGGCTGGCAGAGCCAAGGACAGCATCCGCAAAACGGGGCAAGGCTTTTGGCACCCCGTCCCCATAGCATCTCCCCTTCCTCCTCCTCCCTGTCTGTTTGTGCCCCCTCTGCTTAGAGAAATGAACTTTTGTATAACAACCACTTAAGGCCTGACCGTATTCCAGGGCAGTTTGCATTTTAGTAGGCTGTTCTTGAAAACTAAAAAGCTTCAAAGAAGTGACTCTCTAATGGTAGAATTTCAGGTAGCGAGTAGGGGTGACTGTCTTTCTTAGCCTGTGAGTTCTAACATCTGGCACCTTCTAAGATACAAGCAACCAGCTAGGCTGCATCTTTCAGCCAGGGTCCCCGGGGTCAGTTAAGTAACCATGACTAGCTGTCTACTGTGTGGCAGCCCCTAGTGGACGTGGTGTGGGGGATGGTTAGGAGACAGCTGACTTCAGTGCCCTGGGTTCACGCGGGTGGCTCTCAATCGTGGCACATTTGTGGGACACTGACTGTGTGCCAGGGGCTGGGAATGAAGGTCAAACAGCCCAGCCACCCAGGGGAGCAGATGGTTAACAGAGAGTTGAGACTTCTCACCGAGCACTGTACGTGGCCTGCCCAGGGGACCATGGGGACCTGCAGGATCACGGTGCCGGGGTCCCCAGCATCCTGGGGAAGGTGACACCGGCCTTAGCCGTAGAGGTATAAAGTGGAGTTAATCGGGCAGGGGTAGGGGGACGGGTGTTTTGAGAGGAAGAGCGTGGGGGCAGAGGCCTGACGGGCAGTGGCTGGGGGCACAGGCTTCTGGAAGCACCCCCTGGAAATGGTGGGAGTTGGTGGGAAGGAGGCCGAGGAGGCAGGGGTGGCCGAGGTCTTGGGGGTTTCTTGTGCCCAGATGTGGAGGTGAGACGTTTTCCACAGACACTGGGAGCCACCAGGGCGGGTGCTCACCCGTCGCTGGACACTGTCCTTCAGGACTCAGAGCCGCAGGGCCTCTCGCTCACCCTGGCTCCTGCTTGCTGCCCAGACACTGCTCTCCACCTGCTGTGCTCTCTCCACCCTCTGTGGTCCCCTCTGCTTTAACAGACCATTCTGGACCTGACCTGTCCTCCCTTTGAAAATGTTTATCTACCCCTTCCTCCAGGAAGCCTTCCCTGACCTCCCTCGGGCTAGCCAAGGCCCGCTGAAGCCCCCTGAGCTTATCTCTCTCTAGGAAGCTTATTCTGGGTTGTCGCTGTCTGTTTCCCTTGATGACTGTGCCCCCCCTTGGGCTGAGCGCTCTGGGAGAGCAGGACTGTGTTTAACTCACCTCGGTAGTCAAGGTTGCAGCCCCAGGCTTGGCACACAATAGGCCCTCGGGAAATGTGTGCCACCTGAGTGAAGAGTCTCACTCCTGTCCTGAGTCAGGGAGCCCCTCCCCCTCCCTGGCCTCCTGGGGCGGGCAGGTGCTCAGGCTGCAGGTGACCTTCACAGGGCTGCGGTCATGTCAGGTCACCAGGCCTGGGGCCCCAGATGCCTGGTTTAGGCTGGGATGCGGGCCTACCCAGAGACGGGAGAGCATGAGAGGGCGTCTGGGCTCCTGGGCATGTAGGAGGAAGAGCGAGGCCGAGGAGAGGCTGGGCGGGCTGAGCCGAGGCTCACTGGGGGGTATCACTTAGCAGGCAGGCTTGGGGTGCCCTCCTCCCGCCTCACGCACAGATACCAGCTGAAGGCAGGACACTCCTGTTGGCTTCACTTGCCAGGGTGGTGCTGGCTGCTGGTTGCTGGCAGAGTCTGGGGAAATCTGGTGCCTGAGCCTGGCAGAGGCACAGACGGAAGAGCTGGGTGCAGGCGTCACCGGGGAGGCGTGGGGAGGGCCGTGGCTGGGCAAGTCAGAGCAGGGCGCTGCACAGACTGAACTGGGAGATGCCAGGCCACCCACTGGCCTGCTTCTCCCCAGAGCCTGAGAGGCAGACCAGCTGCCCCAGGCCTGTAGCCGGCCTTCCCCCCTGCCCTGCTCCCTGCTCCCTGCCCCGGGCCCAGCACCATCGTGGAGGGGTGACCTCAGTCCTTGGAGATTGCTGGTGCTCAGTTTACAGTTGCTGATTCAGGCATGCAGGTGGCAGGTGGCTTGGGTTTGTTTGCTTGCATCTTGTCTGTGCTCCCTACATGCCGAAATTCCTGTTTCCACCCAACTGTGGCATGACAGGCACTCCCTGGGGGTCCAGACTACCCATCTCACTGGTGGGGCACTGAGCCCAGAAATGAAGAGACACTTACCCAGAGTTGCATAGCGTGTCAGGGTATATTCAGGGCTGAGGGTGTGATGTGGTAAGACCCGCTCAGACCAGCTGGCTGAGGCATAAAGAGGTAGGGAGCTTGAGGACAGCCCCTTTGCCTCCTTGGCAAGGGACTGCCCTCTAGCTGAGCTGCCTGGACAGGGGACTGGACCAGATGACCTCTGGAGGCCTTTCTTGGTGCCAGACTCCGGGATCAGAGGGAGACGACCGAAGGGTTAGAAAGATGTAGTTTTGGCCTGGGGGTGGCTCCTTGAGAAGCATCCTCATAGTTTCCGGAGGCTTCAGCAGGGCTGAAGCAGAGAAGTCAAGCCGAGGTTCTGTCCCCGTTGTGCTGGCTCACCCCATCCCGGAGCCCATCCCGGAGCCTGAGGGGCAGCAGTGGGGTAGGAGCCTCCTCTCACCACAGCCAGCTCAGAGCGTCCTCCACTGCCTGGGTGGGGTCCAGGACTGCCCAGCCCCTCCGCAGGAGCGCCTCTGTGACTTGTGTCACTTCCGCCAGGATGTCTGAAGAGGCGGGATTTGTCCTGGGTCTGCAGACCTCCTTCCCTGGCCCGGGCGAAGCCCTGGGTCTCTGATCCTCTTGAGGCTGCGGTTTGGGTGACTACTGGAACGATGTGGGAAAGCCACCTGCACCGTCCCTCTGACCCCAAAATGCCACTCTCCAGCCTGCCGTTCCACTGGGAGAAAACAGCCCCTTGGCATAATGGCTCAAAGAGCACCTTTTAAGCAACAAGCACTGGAGTTTTTACTTATCCCGATGACGGCGTGTGCCTCTAGCACAGTAGGTGCTCAGCGATTTGCAGACCCGAGTGCTGCTGGGCATAGCAAAGGCTTTACTCTCAGGACTTCATGTTTTAAGGAAAGAGGTGTGTTCATATGCCACTGGCAGCTTTGCCCTGAAGACTGTCTTCATGGCGGTACTGGCAGATTCTGCCTGGGGCAGACAGTACCAGTGGATTGCAGCATCTCCCCGTCCTGAGAGACAGCTTCTGCTCGCCCCCCCATCTCCAGACTTCCAGTGCATCCCAGGGGGCACCCTGACCTTGTGGGGATTGAGGCCTGAGGGGGCCTAAGGGGAGAGAAGCATTTGCAGGCTGAGTCGGTCATCAAACACTGACTGAGCCTGCATTTGGGGCAGGCCTAAAGGGGAGCAGGCAAGTAAACTGTACTGAAGCTACAGTGACGTGGGGGCCTGACCTCAGGGCTGAGACAGGACCGAGCCCCTGTCCTGCCTGGTGTCGGGGTCGGTGTGGGGCTGGCAGGGAGGGCTTTGGGGAAGCAGTGTTACTGGCGGAGGGAGCAGTGGGACCAGAGTTGGAGGGTGTGAAACGGCGTGATGGGCGGGAACTGGGGTCAGCCTGGGATGGATGTGAGCCTGCAGGGGCAGGTGGGTGTCCGGCCTTATCCTGTGGGGTCCTGCCTTCCAATTCTTTTCCCCTCTCAGAGCCTCCATCTGGGGGTTTCTGCTCTCAGGGGTGCTCCGTCCTTGCCCCGCCCCCAGTCTTGGATTTGGGGCACTTGCAAGGCCTGGGGCCCACAGTCCCGTGTGCCTGGCTGTCTTGGGCCTGCCCTCGGAGACTGCCTGGAGCCTGCTCCCGCACAGTCTGCCCTGTTTTCCCTCCTTGGGCGCAGGCAGGGCTTGATTTCCTCCAGCTACAGCCTCGGCTTCGGCCGCACACAATGCAGCTGTGAAAACATCTGGGGCTGCCCCTTGCACAACACAGTGGGCCCTTGTCCCCTTCCTGGCCCCTGGACCCGGCAGGGCCCTGCTGGCGGGGCTGTGGGGCTTCGGGGCGCCCCGGCCCTCGGGCCCTCCCCAGACTAAGGTGACAGACCATGGGTGTTTGCAATCCAGCAGGACGGCATGTTACAAAACGGGGAACGCCAGGGGCACGGGCACGGGCACGGGGCTAGGGGAGAGGGGGTGCCCGGCTGCCCGGCCAGTCTCGGACAGGCCTCCAATTGGCTCCCTTGCACTGCCTCCCTGGCTGGGCCAGCTCACTGGCTGCAGCGATGATAAGGCGGTGACTGTCTGAGCCGGGGCGCTCGTGGGTGCCGGGGCCGTGCTGTTAATCCGCATCATGCGGGAGGTGCTACTGTCATCCCCATTTGACAGACGAGGAAGCTGAGGCTCAGGGAGAAGTTGGTCCTTGTCCACAGCTCTCCGTGCAGCTGGGATGCTGATGTGGGCCTTCTTTCTGCAGCGTCTGGGCTCTGGTCCTCCCTCTGATGTGCTCCCTCTGACGTGCTCCCTGTGATGTGTGCAGGAGGGTGGGAGAGATTCAGAAGCAGCCTGGGAGGGTTCGTGGACTCTGGGTGGCAGGGCACTGGGTAGGCTCCCTGGTGTTAAAGTATGGCTTCCTTGGGTAGAGCAGAGAGGAAAGAATGTTTTGGGCAGGAAAGCATGGGCATGCAAAGGCAGTGTGGATGGATCTGGCCTGGTGTTTTCAGGGAATAAACCGGAGAACACGTGAATGGAAATTGCGATGCCCTCTGAAGTGTCAGTCAGCCCCAGCTCTACCCACACCCTCCGGCAAAAAATGCGCCTGCCCAGCGGCAGGCCCCCGGACACCATTATCTGAGGCTGGCTGTACAGGAGGGGCCGTACGTCCCATCAGGGCCTCCCTGGCTTGTTCCGACCCGGCAAGTCAGTGAATGAGGGCTCCTTGTCTGTTTTCCCGCACACCAGCAAGCCCAGGGGCTGGGCAAGTTAGGGAGCTTTCCTTCTTGGGAAAGTACTTTCAAGGGGTGATCAAGAAGCAGGTGCACCTGCTAGAGAGTGATTTTTGTGTGCCGCCCACCCCTGGCCACAGCGCCCCCCGCCTTCTGGGCTCTGGTCCGAAGCTCCTGGAAGCAGCTGGCATGGTGGGAGCCAGGCCAGCTGGGCTGTGCAGCAGAAGTGTGTCCGAGACCCGGGAGGCAAGGCGGTGCATTCTTCCCAAACCTTGGTCTCCCCCGAGCCTGCCCTTCCAGGAGACCCTGTTGGCCCACACAGCCCCCCTTCAACATGGTTGCCCTGCCGCTGCTTTCTCCCTTTGCGAACACACTCCTTTCTTGCTCTGTCTCTCCAGAATGGGCCAAGGGCAGATGCTCCTGCCGTTCCCTGCCCCTGGATGCCCTTCCCTCTCCTCGCACCAGGCCAACTGCAAGGCCTTTGATTCGCTGTCTTGAAGCCACAGGGCAGATGGGGTGGTCATCCGGAAGTCCCCTCTGGCATCCCCTGTCAGTCGCCCTCCCTTGTTGAGCTCCCATGGGCATAAAATGTCTGCTGCTTATTTGATGTTTAGCATATACTGCCTTAACTTCTATTAACTGTCTACAAACAGCACCTTTTGACAGCTCTGTAATAATCCTTGCATGTGGCAGGCATCTACACATTCAGAATTTAGTTGTGATGGGAAAAGTAGAAAATGTGTGATCCTCAGAATCTAAAAGACCTACATTGGATCACCATCACATGTTCACTGTGTGACTTTGGGTGGTTACTTACCCTCTCTGGGCCTCTATTTTATTGTAAAGTGAGGATTATGTTATCGGCCTTGCTGGGGTAACCATGGCAAGGGTGAGATGTTGCGAGAAGAGGAACTGGCCCGGTGTGGGCACCACAGGTGCTTGAAGCCTCTGTTCTTTCCTTTCTTTGATAATGAGCCTCCCAGTGCAGGGGCCACCGGGCAGAGGAGGGGCTCCATGGAGCGACGGAGCAGCTAGAGGGGACCCTGCTTGCTGAGTCACACAAGAACGAGGGCCCCACTGGTGTACCTCGGGGGGTTTCAGAAGAAGGCTTTACTGTTTTCCAGAGGCGTCTCCCTTTGCTGTCCGCACAGCCCTCTGGGCAGTAGGCCAGGAGCAGGCCGTGTGCCGAGCACCCGTGGAGACGGAGGTCTGTGTGGGCTGAGGAGCAGCTCCTCGTGCCCATCCCCCACCCGAGGTTCCCGATCACCTGCGGGGAGTGTCCCCCCTCACTGTCCATGGTGGGGGAGCTGGGGCCCCATGGCCCCGCCTCTTTCCCATATCTGACCAGCCCAAGATCCCAAGGGGCTTCTGCAGGCTGTGGGTTCCCCTCCTGAGTGTGGTCTCCCTCCAGAGGGCTGTGGGAACCCCTGGCCAGGGTGGCACGAGAGCGACCGGGCCAGGCAGGAGCTGTGTGATTCCTGCCCCCGTGTCGGGGCTCCAGAAGAGAGAGGAGCCAGGGGACTAGGGCTGTGGCACAGGCGCCCTCTCTGCCCACCCCCAGTGATGGGAGGTCCGTCTCGTCTCCCGGAGCCCTGCCTGGCCCCAGGCCTGCAGCCCTTGTTGGTGCTGCTGTCCGAGCCTCCTTGGGGCTGGTGTCTGCTGGGCCCTGACGCAGCCGTGCACGGACAGAGACAGGGCAGGTGGACAGAGAAGTTGGAAACAGGCGCAGCCTAGGCCATGTGTGTAGCTGGCAGAAGCCCCGGCCCTACCCCTGGCAGCCTGTGGGCAGTGACCTTTTCTTGGAGGAAGGTGGCTGCGGGCCAGCCCTGGGCTCAGCCCCACGGGGGCCTGGTGTTTGTGGGGCTGCTGCTGTCCTGTGTGTTACCGACCTGCAGGGCAGGTTGACTGTCTCCTAAAAAGCCTGGGAGGCAGGGAGGATGCTCCATGTGACAGGGCAGGAAACGGAGGCTCAGAGAGGGGGAGTAATGTGCCCAAAGACACACAGTTGATGTAGACTGCCTGGTCCAAGCACAGAGTGTCTCTCACTCTGGGGGAATGCAATGCATATGTATTTTAAAATACGATTGTTTTGTTCTCGGCCATGAAGGGCCAGCAGGGCATCCCCAGCTTGGTGCAGTCCTGGGGCACCTTCACCTCCCCCAGTCCCCTTTCCCCTTCGAGGTGGGGAGTGTGTGTCGATTCTGATCCCAGCAGGACAGGGGGCGGAGTGGAAGCTCAGGTCTGGCTGTCTCACGCCTCTGACATGGGGAGTCACACCCCCCTCACATGGCCGGCCTTTGCACTGTTCTGTTGGGCTGGTGCCCCTGAGGTCGAGAGCACCCTTTGGCATGTCCATTTTCCAGATGGCAACACGGAGGTGATGGGAGATGAAATGACTGGCGCTCGGCCACTCAGGGAGGATGTTGGACGAGTCCTCGAAACCTTGGGGCCATGAGAGAGAGAGGGAGCGAGAGGGAGTCAGCTGCTCTCTTTTTAGTTATGATGAGGTTATAATTGTCATCACCTTTAATCTGTGTTGCATTGGCAGCATTTAGTTCACTCCAGGAAATTTCATGTGTTTCATCTCATTTGATCTTAAAAATAAGTCCATGATCCAGGCAGGGCGGGTGTTTCTTATCTCTGGTGTACGTGTGTGTGTTTGCCTGGGTCTGTGTGTATCTTTGTACACACACATGTGCATGTGTGCATGTGCTCTGTGCATTTCTGTATGTAACGGTGTGTATGCTGTGTGCACATGTGGCTGTGTATGCGAGTACATGTCTGCGTGGTGTGTGACCTTGTATGCACGTGTGGCTGTGTGCTTGTGCGCCCCTGCACACACACGTGGCAGTGTGACTGTGTATGTGGTTGTGGTTGTTGCTGTATGTCGTGTGCGCTATGCATGTGGACATGTGTGCTGCACGGCTGAGATCAGAGAGGAGGTGAGAGCACCACGCCCCAAGGTGGCTGAGGGCTCGTCTCTCCTGGAGATCGATGGAGCCCGGGAAGCCACTCTAATTCCTGCGACTGCCTTGTTAGAGGAGTTCAAAGCAGCCAGGTGGCGGAGGGTGCCTGGGGTTGCAGGTTTCCGAGTGATTTGCTCATTCTGCTCTGATTATTAATTTATTCTCTCAGTCCTTCCGCTCAGAGTTCTTAACCTTTTCTGTGCCATGGACCCCTCCTCAGAATAATGCTGTAAATGCATGGAATAAAATGCACAGAATTACGAGAGAAACCAGTTGTACTGAATGCAGCCGTCAACGTTCAGGGCACCACGTCTGTGCTGTGGGGACACGTCTGCTTTGCTGGCATGAGGGCCATGGGCAGGGTGTCGAAGGCCGACCTCAAGTGCACCGTGTAGTGAGCACAGTGATTCTCTGTGCTGTGATTGAGCACGCCTGTGCCATGGTGTGAGCATGCCTGTGCCGTGGTGTGAGCACGCCTGTGCCATAGTTGAGCATGCCTGTGCCGTGGTGTGAGCACACCTGTGCCGTGGTGAGCACAGTGATGCCCTGTGTTCTGGTGTGAGCACGCCTGTGACTGTGCTGGCGGCAGGCGCACAGGCACTGTGGCTTGTTTCCCACGTTCGATCCTGAGAGAGATACCAACTTCTGGTTCCGAGTTAGCAAAGACAAAAGTTTATTTTTTTCGTCGGGGTCTGTGGCCTTGCTTCAGTTGGAACTTATAAATTATTTGGAAGCTGGATGCGACCTTATGAGTACCCCTTGCAGTCTTTCCTAAACCTGCCTGCGCATCAGAAATACCCATGGGACTTTTTAAAAAACGTGTGGATATGTCATCCCCTATCCTGTGGAATCAGCATCTCCAGGGGAAGGCCTGGGAGGCCTCCCATGTTGCTGAGGGCTGGCGGATAGGTGGCCTGTGCAGTCTCCTGGCGGAAGGGTGCTCTTCCTGACTTGGGCCCAGGGCGCCCCTGGAGTGTGGCGGCATCTCTACTGTGAGTTGCCTGGGCACTAGAGCTGCATGAGTTTCCTAGGTAAAGGGGGTGCCAGCTCGCCTCCTCCCCTGGTGATGCTGTGCTCCCGCCCCTCTTGTTTGGGAGCCTGTGGGAAACAGGCCCCCAGCTGAGGTCTGGGACCCCGGGACCCCTCCCTGCTGTCCCCAGCTGGCCTCTGGGCGCCCATGTGAGGCTGTTGATGAGACCCAGGCGTCTGCCTCGAGGAGTTTCAGGGAGTGAAAGTGGCTGCCTGGGACCCTGGGTGCCTGGTGTTTACCCAGAAATTGTGCTAATCCTGCTAATTCCTGTGATTTACGCAGCCTCTCGGCTGTCTACCGCCTTTGCCTCCTGGAAGGGAGGAGGGGGCAGCAGCTGATCTGCAGAAGACAGGCCTGTGCCTAGTGGGCACGGCAGGGGCTCCCCCGGCAGGGTCAGCTCCCACATGCACTCACGGGACCCCGGGTGCTTCCACGTGCATGCCTGTTCCCGCCACCCACAGAAGTCTGGGTGATGAGAATCTGAATCAGTCCCCTCCCTCCCCAGGCTCTGTTCACCCTGGTCTTGTGGCGGCCGCACCCTGAGGTTTCCGGGTGGCATTTTGGCCAGAGGACCTGGCTCTAATCCCGGCCCTTCTCCCTCCGTGAAGTAGCCTCGGGCAGCTCCCTGCCCTCTGTAAGGATGGGGACGATGACACCCACTCTGACAACGTAACAGGGCGGGGATGTTGGCTCGAGGGAGCTGCAGCTGCTGTTTCTGAGAAAACCACAGCCTTTCCCTCCCGTCCACTCCAGTCTCCTCCAGTCCCTTAGCAGAAGTTGTCACAGTTCCTTCTTGAGCCTCTTTCTTTCCTTGGCATCCCTGACACTAAAGTCCAAGGGTTCTGAGTTGTTGGCCTCAGTTTCCCCATCTGCATTTAGAAAGGGTTGAGTTGATGCCTCCCAGGAGCCCACCTGCCCCTCTCGGGTTGGGGCTGGGATTTGGTCCCATACGTTGGCCCTGTGGGCGCCTTGAGTCCTCTGCTGGTTTCTGGTCCGTGGAGCCCTGGGCCCTCCAGACACAGGCCTGGGTCCCTGCGCCCACTTTATTCCATCTGCAAGGGGTCTGAGCACCTGCTAAGCTGGGCCTGGGGACCCAGGGGTACAAGGCTTAGCCCTTCCTGGGGGAGGTCACAGTCGAGCAGGAAGCCAGCTGGGTGTGTGGCAGATTATGACCAGGCTGTGGGAGAGGTGCTGTGATGGTGGGCAGTGTCCAAACCCAGCAGAGGGACACCTGATTCATTTGGGGATGTGCAGGGCCTAGCCAGGTCCCAGCCTAGCTCAACGCGAGGCGTGAGGCTGACTGTCAATGAAGAATTAGAAAATAAAGAGTTAGTGAACGATGTACAGCTGCCCCCTGTCCCCCACCCCCCATCAGCCCCAGCAGACAGGAGCCACTGTATGACCATGGTGTTGGCAAGCAGCCCTGGACAGAGCCTCAGCTTTTGGCCTTGGCTGGAGGTCCCAATCCACCGGTCTCGACACCTTGGACATGGCACTAGGGCTGGGGGGCCATGCCAAATCCTGCTTCTGGGGCCCCCCTGGTTCCTTGCACAGTGCTCCCCATACCTGAAGAGCTCCATAGTCAGTTACCTTAATGCCTGCCCGGGAATTTGGGGGCAAATCCCTTAGCAGTGAGGGATCCCCATGTGAAGGACAGCTCACTGTGATGCTTGAGAGTATGGCTTTAGGACCACATAGACTGAGTTCAAGGCCTGGCACACAGTCACTTCTGAGTAGTGTGCCTTTGGGCAAGTTACTCAGCCTCTCTGAGCATTGGTGTCTCCCTATGTAAAATGTTGTGAGGATTAAATGAGGTCACTCTTGTCAAGTGCTTGGCACCTGGTAGATGCTTATTAAAGGTTTCTTGTTCCAGCTGTTACTTTGCTTTTTGTCCTTACTTCCAAATTCAGGGTGTGTTTCAAAGTTGGGCCTAAATTCCTTCACCTGAGTTTCTTGGGAGTAAACCCCAGGTTGTTTACAAAATCACTTGCCTTTCAAAGAGCCGTGATTTCCTGCCTCAGAGTTCCACTTTCTCTGCCAGGCATTCCTGAGCAGGTGCTGCGTGGGAAGCAGCTCCTGACCTGGAGGGGATGAATACAGTACAGGGATGTTGGGTTGCTGCAGCAGTCCGGAAGCACGAGTGACTGTGATGGGGAGCTTCCTGGAGGAAGTGACGTCTGAATGGTATCTTGAAGGAAGAGTAGGAGTCTGTGATAACCAGAAAGGATGAAAGGTTTCTGGAAGGTGGCACAGCGTGAGCAGAGGCCTTGTGGCGTGCAAGGGCAGGACCGTCATGCCTGTCTGGGTGTGAAGGGGAGGAGGTTAGAGGAGGCTGCAGGGAGAACCAGCAAGACTTGATGTGAAGGCTGAGGGGGCTCAACAAGGTGGCCGCGGCCAGGGCAGGGAGGTGTTGAGATTTGGTTTTGGGGAAGGTGCCTGGCTGTCGGGTAAAGGATGACTGGAGGGGGACCAGAGGTGGTATAGACGGTACCCAGGATCCAGAAGGGAAGAAGCCGGCACAGAGCAGCCAGCTGGGAGAGGCACCGCTGCTGGGGTCCTTTGGGGTGAAGTTCTGGCGATTGCAGCCAGTCAGATGTGGGAGGAGAACGAGGAGAGGAAGGTGACCCAGTGGTGCAGCTCAGGTGGTCGGGAAGGTGGCTGGTGGGGTGGTGGGTGGTTTCTGTGGCCAGGCTAAGGGGGGCAGGCACGGGCCAGGGCGTGTTGCTAGTGGGCCATTCAGATAGCCAGAGTCTTAAAGAACAGATTATACAAATAGGCTTAAAGGATCAGGCGGTGATCCCTAAATCTCGAGGCCAGAGGAAACCCACTAACTCGCCAAAATCCTCAGGGACATTTCTCTCTCCCTCATCCACCTTGGGTTTTCTGCACAGGGAGTTTTGAAAGATTGTGGAAACTGGACAGGCCAGCGTGTGCTGACAAAACCAGGAGGTTCAGAGCCGGGCCGTTTGCTTGGCAGGCCAGGAGGACCCTGGTCCTCATGTCGCGTGTCACATTCATCATTCTCGTATGCTCCCATTTTCTACTTAGAAAGACATGAGAGTCCTCTGTGGATTAAACAAATGAAATCCTGGGCCGTGTGGATGTCGCTTTAGCCTTGAGGCCCCTGGGGATGGAGCTGACCACGGCCTTTGGTTTCTGCTATGCTGTGCTCTGGAGCTCTCTTCTGGAACATTCCCTGCCTCATTTCTGAAATGGCAAGCTCCTTGACTCTTTCCACTTGTCGCCACATGTTTTGCTTCTTTTATAGGAAAGCTTCTTGACTAAATTGTCTGTGCCTCTGTTTCCACTCTCTTCTGCTCTCTCCCTAAAAGCCACCTGGGCCCTGGGCCCCCTGCCACCACAGCGACTCGGCACTCGGGCCTCACATCTCATCTCTCAGTGATGGAGCTGCTTGCCCCTCCTCTTTAGGGATTTTTTCCTTGAGTTGGCTTCCCAGCCCCCGCCCTCTGCTGGTGTTTTTCTTTTCTTTCTCCTCCTTCCCCCACTGACCACTGCTGCTCACTCTCCCTGACAGGTTTCTCCTCTTTTTCCTGACCTGGAAATTTTGGAATGCCCTGTGTCTCAGTTTTAGAACTTTCTCTTCTTCTTCTCCTTCCGCGTTTCCCTTGGAGATCTTGCCCAGTGGCTGCCATATTCCCATCTCTAGCCTCCATCTTTCCTCTGACCTCTGACTTGCATTTCCAGCAGTTCTGCATGTCTTATAGGCATCTCAACATGGCCCACACTGAGCTGATTTCCGCCTCACACCTGCTTCTCGCCATGGTGCTCCATCTCAGCCAATGGCACCAGCCTTCCATCATCCAGGTGCTCGGCCAAAAATATGAGCCATCTTTGACGACCCCCCTTCTTTAAAAAAAAATTGTCTTTCAAATTTCTGTTTTGTAATATTTGACACATACTCGGTTAGCAGTATCTGCAAGGGATGAAGCAAGTTAGTGAAATGCTCGCTTGTGTCCCACCACCCTGCTGGAGACGAGCGTTACCTGTGCCAGCATCCCCTGAGCCTCCTCCCTCTACCCCTCTTCTCATGACACCCAGCATCCCCGCCCTGGCACGGTGTGTGGGCCCCGCCTTCAGAGTGTGTCCACGCTGTACCATGGCCCCCTTCACCCAGACCACTGTTAGATCTCCCTGGGTCCTTGCAGCCATGTCCCTTCCTCCCCCATCTGCTCTCCACATAATAGCAGAGGGACCCCTTTACACCATGAGTCGTGTCATGTCCCCCCTCTGCCCAAACCCGCCCAGGGCCTGCACACGCCTTCTTGCTGCTTCTTAAACAAGCCAGCCTCCTCCCGTCTGGGCCTGGGCCATGGCTCCGCCTCTGCCCTGGGCTCCTCGGAGCTCCACGTGGCATCCCGTCCCTACTCCAGGAAGCAAGGTGGCCACCCCCTGCCCCTCCACCCTGCTCTGCCCTGCTACCCTGCTCTGCCCCGCCACCCTGTGTTCTTTTCCTTCCACCTCTCACCAACTGCAGCTAAATCTGCACGAATCCCCCCAGCCCCCCATTTATTATCTGTCTCCTAAGGACACTGTAAACTCCAAGATTGTACCTTTAGCACCAGGCACCATGCCTCATGCACCATAGAGCTTAAAATCTTAGGCTCTTAACATCTTAATCTTAAAAATAGGTTGACTGTGTGTGCGCCAGTGGATAAATGATGATACATCTGTGCGTGAATGAGCGCATGAACGTATGCCTGAAGAAATGAAGCATGGATCCTGGTGAGCAGGGAGGAAAGGACACGAGGCTCTTCTTTCAGGACCTCTGAGTAGTTGTCACTGTCTTTACTTTTATTTTCCTGGGATTCCGAGTTGGAGCATCCCGTGATCCTGACTTCATTTCTCCTTGTTGGTCTTCCTGCTGCTCACTGCTTACAGCAGCAGGGACTTGTTGCTTCAATTTTAAAAATCTGGGGTAAAAGACGACGAATTTGCTTGGCTGTTGTCCGGGAGGTCGTCCGAAAGACCAGATGAATCTCAGAACTCATAATTCTCAAAATTAATTAAACCCTCCTTCCCAATTATGAGCGAATTAAGTTGGTCGCTTTTGAGGCGAACAGGGCAGGAATCTGGGTCGCGCTCCCGGCCGGTCTGGGGCTGCGTGGGTGACTGTCTCTGTCTTCTCCTTCAGGGCTGCCACCTGGGACTATGAGCCGCTAAGATGGAGACGTCCGCCTCCGCCGCTGCCTCAGAGAAGAAGGAAGCCAAAAGTGGGATCCTGGAGGCCACCGCTTTCCCCGACCCGGCCAGGAAGGCCTCGGCTCTAGCGGTGGCCACAGCGGCCGCGGCGGCGGTCGCTGCCCAAGGAGGTACTCGCTGTTCTGCGCCTGTGCCGGCAGGAGGGGTGTTTTTCATTAGCCTATTAGCATTTAATTAGCCTGGTGGCCGATGTCATCAGGCAGGCATGCTGGGTTTATGGAGGGCGGAGAGGAGGGCCTCCTGCTTCTGGGGATCCCAGGCACTGTGCTGGTCGCCTGTAGGTTTTCTCGGAGGTCTGGCCACCCCAAATCTGGGGGGCTGGGCTGTCATCTCAGACTCTGGCGGGCAGGGGGTGGGGGTCTGAGAATGGGGAGAGGGAGCGGAAGGGAGGCGCTGTGGCTGCTGGGCGGCCCTGGGCTGCATTCAGTTGGCACATTCGAGATGGGCCAGCTATGCCGCTTCTTGTCTCTGGCCCGCCAAGGTCTATTTTGGAAAGTAATTGTCTCTCGATCCTTCTGGCTGTAATTAGAGGGTCAGGTATGGAACTTAGTATCCTTAGGTGAATTTCTGGCCAAGTTAATTATAACAGAAGGACTACACGAGCCACAGCCTCTCATTTTACTGCCCCGAAGAGAAATACTCTGGTTTCCACTGGTCTTTGCCAGCATCCCGTTGGGAAAGTTTGGCGGGAAGGCGAGACCTCCCGTGTGTCTGCGCAGTCCATCTGGAGGCCACAGAACTATTTCTGTCTCCAAGGAATGGAGAGACTTAGATTTCTTGTCATTCCCTTTTTATTCAAGTGCGTTTAGTCATGCCCTGTTGCTCCCGCTGCTCAGGCACAGCCCGGAGAGCAGTGGGGAGAAGCCGCCTTCGCTGGGGTGGGTGTGCAAGGCCGGCAGTGCCTCTACCCTGTGATGCGCATACACATTTCAGGGGGCTTGTTAGGGTGCGACCCGCTTCAGCAAGTCAGGTGGGCCTGAGGTTTCTGCGTTTCTAACCAGCACTCAGGTGACACTGGTGCTGCTAGTCCCTGGGCCATGCTGGGTGCAGCTTGGGGCCGGGGCCCAGGGAAGCGAAGATACTTGGAGCGTATAGGTGTCCCTGCTCCCAAGAGTGAACTTGAGGACCTCTGGGTTGTTGTTATTTGCAGGTCCCCTGTGCTGCCCAGCTGGAGGTCATTATCAGGATGTGTGGCCCGAGTCAGGAGAGGGAGATGCCAGCCCAACCTCTGTGCTCTCACAGGGAGGCGGGCCATTGGCCTCCTGACCTGGGTGATGCCCCTCGACTCCTGTCTTCTTGGAGATGGGGTCTTCAGGCCCTTCCTCCGTGAGGAGGGGCTGGTGTGGGGCGGGGGTGGAGGAAGAGCTCTTACCTGGCATGGGAGGTGCGAACCCAGGGTGGACTCCCCACGCAGGGTGGTGTCAGGGAGCCAGGAGACGAGGTGAGGGGAAGCCCAGCTGGGAGGCTGGCGGTGGCTCAGAGGCCCGGCTGCCTGTTCCCAGGGCTGGCTGTCCTGGGCCTGGCTGTGTCTGCACATGGTCTGTTCCTTCCCCCGGGTCAGGGCCCACCCTGGCCTGTGGCGATGCCTCAGGCTGTCCCTCTGTCTGACACACAGGTGCTTGGGGCTCTGAGGCCCGCTCTGTGTATCTCTGGCCTGCCCCTCAGCTCTTCCCGCCTCAGCCTGGGTCGTGCTCTCCAGAGCTGTGAGTGAATCATGAGCTGCTGCACAGCACAATTTACTGCGTGTCACAGTAGCAGAGAACAGACTTAGGCAGTAATTAGACAGTAGTTAGACAGTAATTGGGGGGAAGCCCCTCCAGCATCAGACCCAGTTGTGCAATCATGACAGATGCTTGAGGGGTTCTGGATCTAGGAGGGATGGGCAGCAGGCCTATAGCTTGGAGTACAGCAGCTCCACGGAGGCGCTCACCCCTTTCCACCCCACACCCACCCCAGGGTGCCTTCCCTGTCCACCCCCGCAGGCCCTCTTGTCTCCTCACTGCCCGACCCCAGGGGAGCTTGGCTGATGAGTTTCCGGCAGAGGATGGGTTTGCCTGTCAGCCCACCTGCCCCAGGGCAGGTGGCTTGCGGTCCTCAGAGAGGCTGGAGTCGGGTTCCGCTGCTGCTGGAGAGCCTCCTCAGGCCCCCGCTCCCTTGCCCCTCGCTGAAAGGCCTATTGGGGAAGGGCCCTCCTGGAGTCAGAGAAGAGCAGCTGTTGCTGCATGGAGCAAAGCGGAGAGCATCTTGGAGCGGGTATCCCGGTGCTGGTGGACTTTGACGACTGCGTTCTGCGGATGGGGTGAGGGAGGCCCGGTGCTGCGGCCCAGAGGGCGCTGGCCTGGTTCCTAGTTCCAGCAACATCCTGGGTCCTGGTGTGGCATCTTGTTCCCTTCTCTGGGCCCTGCTTTCCTAATCTGTGTCCTGAGGGCATTTGACAGATAGTGTCCAAAGTCTCTACGATCTTGAGACATGGGATCTTGCTTACATCTTATCCATGGTGGCGGAGGTGCTGTTAGCAAGAATCCTCAGTTACTCAGTGAAATCGAGTCCCGGAAGGCTCCAAAGAGCCTCTGACGTGCCCCTTCCTGCACGCAGGGGTGTGGAGCTGCCGACAGGTGAGGGGAATGCATGGAAGGAGATGCCAGGTGGGAGAAGGTGGTTTGCACAGGTCCCCGACACAGAGGCCCCCTCAGGGGTGGGGATGTTCTCGCACTCAGCTCTGGGTCTCGGGTCCTGGTGCTGGGCCGGGCCTGAGATGGCACCTGAGTGTGTCCTGTGCACCTGAGCAGTGTGAGGAGGGAGGGGGGGGTGGGCGAGGAGCTGGGCCGAGGAGGGGTGGTTTGGTGGAGCAGCAGCATTTGCCTAGCTCCTGAGGAGGCTGGATGCCCAGCCTGCAGGCATGGGGCTGGGTGTGGACAGGCGCTGCGGACAGGCCGTTGGGCCTGCACAAAGGCCTGCGACAGGGGCAGTGCTGCCCTGCGCATCCTGGACTGGAGCAAGGGTGTAGGGAGCTGAGAACTGCTTGTTGAGGGGACCCTGTCCCTCAGCTATTTCTGGAAAAGATAGAGTGACCATCCCAGTCCAGGGAGGCTTGTCTGAGGCCTGTTTGCTGCGGCAGGAGTGTGGCTGAGCTGACTCCCCGGTTGCTGTGCAGGTGACTGCTCAGACACCTGGCTCCTCCAACGCCCGTTTATCTCTTCAAAGCCTGTGAGACTGTCCCCACGGTCTGCACCATGATCGGCACCTCACCCAGATGGGATGGCTTACACAAGCTTAGTTTTCCTGGCTTATTAAACATCTGTCAAGGGGTGGGGTGAGTCCTGTCTGAGGACGTCAGGGGCACTCTGGTGAGTAATGGGCAGTAATGACAGACGGACCAGATCCTGCAAACTGGCAGCGCTGTGATTGCCCATGTCTGCGGGGTGTCCACATGTGGGGGCACCTGTATTCCAGGCCAGCTTCTGACTCCTCAGCCAACCCTCCCCGACTGCCACCAGTGCCAGGTGTTCCAGTTCCACCGCTGGAATTCTATGACTTTGGTTCTAGGAGTGAGCACACCTTTAGGCAGAAAGATTTCATTTCCACGTTATTTATAAGTGAAAAATTGAGAACAGTGTTAATTGTTTAATGATAGGAGATTGATTAATCAAACTGTGGAACATCTATTGAATGGAACATTCTGTAGCCATTTAAAAACGTTTATCAAGACTTTATAATAATGGGGAGGGATGTGTTTATAGTAGTTATTAGTAGAGAAAAAGAGCAGGATGCAAATTCTATCTTGTGAGCACGACTTTATAAGGTAGCGAGGTTCTCTTAGCAGTGCTTGTCCAGATGTTGGAACTCAGGGTGATGTACGTGGCATGCAGGAAACTCACCCCTTTGGTTCTTAAGGACTTCAGCCTTCTAGAACTCTCTGTTACAATGCAAGTATCTTGGGAGGCAGGGGTGTGCTGCAGCCAGCCCGTGCCAGCTTGTGAGAGCTGAGTGCGTCTCCGTCTAGTTCTGCCATGTAAGACCTGAGGTTGGTAACTGAAATTGGCATGACGGGAGTATTTTCACCACGAAACTGGCAAGCTCTACAGATCGGGCTGCCTCCTCCCCTCCCCGCTGCCAGAGCCCATTGTTAGCACACGACTGATGGTATCTTAAGCCTCACCCAAGATCCTTGACAGCCACCTGATCTGAAGCCCCCTTAGGAACCAGAAAGAGAATGAGTCCAAAGCAAGGAGATAGGATGTAAGGGAGGTGGCGTCCCTGGGGGCAAAGCTTGGGAACCCAGATGGGAGCTTCTAGGTGTTCGGGAGAAGTGGCAGGCATGTCTCATTCTTGAGTGGGGCTGGAGCCTCTCCATTTCGTAGAGGAGGCGAAGATGCGGTGGCGATGGGACTTGCCCAAGGCCGCCAGCTGCTTCAGCAGAGAGCCAGGTCTGGGGCTCGGGCTCCCGCCCCTCCCATGGGGAGAGTCTCTTTCAGATGTTTACTTTTTAGATTGTGAGTTTGCACTGTTGGCAGGTGATTTGGGCCTTAGACCCCAGCCTGCTGATACTCTGGGAAGCGTCCAGTCTCTGCACTAGCCTGAGACGGGTCTCCTCGTCTGTCCCCTAGCCTCAGCTCCCTTGTCTGTCCAACGGCAGACAGCACCTGCTCTCTTCCAGACAGCCACTTCTTTGAGGTCAGTGCTGTGACTTATTTGCAAAAGTCACCTGGCTCGACTGGCCCCTGTTGCTTGACCTCCCTTAGGTCAAGCTCCACCTGCTGGAGGCTGGGTGTTTCCCTCAGAGTCGCCATCTCCCTGAGCCAGAACGGAGGCAGAAACACCTGTGTGGAGCGGAGCAGGGCCTGTTCGAGGGAGAAGGCAGCACGGCGGTCAGCCTGGGGGGTTCGTGGGAGCACCTGGCGGCGCAGCTCCGGATAGCGGCCGGTGGGCTCTTTCCCAGTCTCTCTAGCCCTTGTGCTAACACTTTGGAGGCCGTAAAGCTTTAAAAACACATTTTGGCCCAGAGCTTTTTTTCCCTTTAATTTTTAAAATGGTGTAATTTTAAAGGCAATTTGATTCAGATGTTTCTCATTGCTTTATACCGACACTGCCCAAATGCTGTCGTATTTTCCTCCCCAACAGCGGCTTTTCTTTCCAAAAATGTTTCTGAACCCCTCTGTGTGCCTCAGTGGTGTACCAGGGGGCCCAGCCGCTCCGAGCCTCCGGGCTGGGACGATGGGGAAGGCTGGAGCCATCAAACTCAGAGCTGGGTCTGGGTCTGATGAGCTTTGCTTGTCCCAGAGTCAGGCAGCCCGACAGCTTTAGAAATCCTGTGACGTGCCTGCAGTGGCCAACACTAATGGTCACACGAAGTGCCTACTGTGTACTGGGCCAGGGTCCTCCTGGCGTGGGACCCCAGCAGCAGCAGCAGCCTTCCTGTGAACTGGGCCCCACCCCATGCAGACCTCCTGAAGCAGAGCTGCTGGGAATGGGGCCAAGCAAGTGGCTCTGATGACTGCAGCGTTGGGCCCCCGGGGTTCCAAGTGCACGAGGCGGGCGGGTGTTTCCATCTGTGAAGTGGGAATCATATGCAGAGCTGCTGGGCAGAAATGATGGGACACATATCACGTGCTCCCACCTGCCCGGCACAGGCACTTGGTGGAGAGTGGCTGCTCCTGCCGCCTCTCGTCTCACAGCAGTGCCACGGAAGAGGAAGCAGCAGCCCAGACTCGGGAACCGGACCACCTGGGTGAGGCCGAGCGCCCCTGCCCCGGGCGGGTCTGTGCCTCGGTTTCCTCATCTGTAAAGTGGACGTAATGGAACCTGCTTCCCAGCGTTGTGAGAATCACTCGAGTTAGCATGCTGAAGTCTTGGGCACAAAGGCGGCTCTCTGTGAGGTCCACATTAAGTGTTTGCTTGGTTAACTATTGCCAGTTTTCCTTTCCTGGGTCTGCGGCCTCTGCCTGACTCAGAAAGTCTCCTCTTTGCCGGTAACTGTTGTTAGCTGACCCGTTGAGGCTGGATGGTTGGTCGGAAGCCTGGGTTTCTCTCTAGAGTGGAGAAGGGAGCCCTGGGCTGGGAATCAGACCAGGTGGCCTTAGCGGGTCCCTGGCCTCCTAACAGCTTCCTCCACTGTACACTGGAGGGGGAGACCAGACCAGAGGGTGCCAAAGCTGCCAGGCCTTAGAATCTCCTGACACCGCTGGAGTCAATACAGACTCCCAGGCTGCCCCAGACCTGCTGAAATGGATTCTCCCGGGCTGCGCCTGGGCGTGTGTGTGTCTAACAGGCTTCCCAGGTCGTTGGATGTAGTTGGTCCAAGGCATGACTAGATCCTGGAGGTGGTGAACTAGCAGTGGTTCGCACTGGCAGGGTTATTGTTAACTAGGGTTGAGCACTGTCTGACTCTCAGCACAGTGCTCCCTGACTGCAGGAGGCCTCTGTGCCACCTAAACTCACACCGGCCACCCCTTCCTCTTGTTCACTGGCCCTGTGGGCTTATTTGAAAGTTTCTTCGAGGCCCATTTTTGCTTGAGGTGAGGCGTCCACGTCTGTCCTGGAATGCTGTGCAAATATCAGAATACAGAAACGACTCAGGAGGTGACCATTCCAGCGGAGCTGCCCAGAGCCAGGAAACCCCCTGAGTCACGTGGACCTTACTGTGCCCTGTCATTGATGGATATTTCTGAGTCCCTGGTCTCTTAGCTCCCTCTCTGTGTCTGTGGCCCCCAAACCCCGGGATGCCCCTGTGGGCAGGGTGTCTGGTCACCCCAGCGCCCCCAGCAAGGCAGACACCCGATAAATGATTGTGGAGGGAATGGAAGCAGACTGATGCTGTTATGGCAGGTGTGTGCCCATGGGCTGGTGCGGCCAGCTGCCTCTGAGGCCCTGAGGTCCCCTGGGACGAGGGTCATTAGGGGCTGCCTGCTCCTTGGCCCCAGCTGCCCTCCCGAGGCCCCTTGGACAGCAGGGACCTTGCTGGGTGGGCCAGCCTCCCTCACTTACCTGAGCCACTCGGCTGGGGCCACACACCTTTGCCTTGGGCCTGAGGATGCACTCAGGCATGACTAAGTGGGCAATTATTCTTATTTAAGTGATTTCCAGGATTGCTGTGGATGCTGCTTCTGAGCTTGTTTTTACGGCCCAGCCACGTGGAACACCAGTTCCCATCAGACTTTCTCCAGAAAGCAGAGCAGAACATGCTTCTCCCTGATAGCTTCACAAACCCAGGGCATGGCCACCCAGGCGTTTTTCAGGTGCTTCTGAATGACTCTTGACAACGTCCTGTTGTGGTCTCAGGCACGAGGGTGTACTGGAGAGCCAGGGGCCTGGGGCGGAGGGTGGCAGAATGTCGGGGGAAGGATGGGGCTTGAGGCCAGTGGGGCCGGGCCTCCTCCCAGCTCTCCACGTGTTAACTGTGTGCTCTGGGGCAGATCAGACCTTCTCTGAAGGCCGTCAAGTGGAGATAATAATGGTGACTACTCTGGCTACAGTGAGGTGAAACAGGAGAGCATTTGTAGAGTGGCTAGCAGAGTGCCTGCAGAGAGCAGGACGAAGTAAATGTTAGTGATGGAAGTCTGGGTGAGCTTTTCTCTCGTGTATCACAGGCTCATGCTCCATGCTGAGCCCTCAGGCTCAGAACGCCACTCAAGACGGCTGCCGTCTAAAGTCAGAGCAGATGCCCTGCTTGCCCCTGACACAGCAGCTGTGTTCCCTCCCCCTCCACGGCGCTCTAGGTGCAGCCCAGGGTCTGTGCTCTGGGAGCCTTCGCTGGCCCTGCCTGCTGCTCCCCTCGGTGGTGGAGGCTGGTGCACAGATGTTTGTACTTCGGACCCATGTTGCTGTGCTTTGGCTGATGCACGTCAGCTGGCAAGCTCTGTCCACGCAGAACAGAAGCATCGAGGGCATTGTGGTGGCTCCCGCTCCAGTTCGCTCCCCGGGGCCACGGCGCCCCCTGCGGACATGGCCTCAGTTCTCATGGTTCACTGTGGACGTGCAGCTTCTGCAGAGCCGGGGGAAGCTTTACAGTCATTGCCAACATAGAACTGGAAGAAGCGTTACGGAGCATCGAGTTCGAATCTGCTCATTTTACAGAGGTGGAAACTGAGGCCCAGAGACAGTGAAGCATAAACGGTCACCGAGAGACTCCCTTGGGTCTGGAAACCAAATTCCCAGGAATTGCCCATGGGATGGGACACAGCTGCCCCCAAGTCCTGCCGCCCTCCTGGCCCAAACCCCCTCTTCCCAAAGTGACGGTGTTTATGTTAGAAACATTTTTCTGATGTTTGGTTTTGTCAAAACTAATTTTAGCATTTCTAAAGCTTGGTAGAAATACAGCCTCATTACTTTGATGTCAGTGCATAGTTTACTATTAGTACATTCTGGGGTTTATCATTTTAGTCATGTTTAACACGGCTGCACAGGCATGCACTATTAAATCTGGCTTATTTTACATTCCTGTCCGGAATTATTTATTTGTAACAATTTCCTCTCTATCAAAAGACACAGCTAATGCTGTGTTTTAATGTGTTATTTACACACAAAATAACCTATTTACAACTCTGCGTGCGCCAGAGGGAGAATGGATGGGCCCCAGCTTCCTGCGTTCTGCTACGTCGGAGTTTAACAATCTGGTTTGCTAATAGAACCATTTATCATGGGGGTGGGGAGGATAATTTATTTTATGTTTGTGGCCAGGTCTCACCGCCTCTGATCTTAGGAACATTTTGAAGATAATGAAGTCAGGCCTGGTGTTTGGGGTGGATGTGGGACACCTGGAGGAAGAAGGGGACCCTGGCCTTCCCGAGGTGGCCTGGGTGCCTCTGGGTTCCCTGAGCCCATATGTGCATCCCACAGATGGTTCCAGAGCATTGCTCAGAGATGCGGTGATGGCAGAGACCCTGCCTCTGCCCTCTGGGAGCTCCCAGTTGGACGTGTCGGGGGACCGAGAGCAGAACACTACGGGGACACGTGGGAGGCCAGACATGTCCTGCCCGGGGAGCTTCATGGGGCGGCAGCGTCTGAGCTGGGCCTTTAGAGACGTGCAGAGTCTCATCAGGAGGACACACGCATGGGTGGGCATTGGGGGGCGGCAGCAGCAGAACGGCCCCTCAGGAGTGTGGGAGCTTGGGGGTCAGCGTGTTGACCACTATAGCTCCAATGTGGGGGTTGGGGTGGGGCCTGAGAGGGGCTCCAGCCTTGGAGGCAGGTGGAGCATTCAGATTCTCCCCTTCCCCGCCCCCCAGGCTTCAGGGAATCAGCTACAGAGGTTTAAGGCAGACCCCTGCCACATCAGAGAGCAGGGCAGCCTGCAGTGGGAGGGGGGCTTGGGCAGAGAGGCTGGAGGCAAGGAGTCCAGGGAGAGGTCCCGAGGTCTGGCAGCCAGGCCTGGCAGTGAGGGGCAGTGGCATCTGGGGCCCCATGGGACCGGGGAAGGAGAAGGCCTCCTGATTGCCCTAGAGTGAGGCCCAGGGGTGGCTGGGGCTCCCAGGCGGGTGTGTGGCTGCTTGACCTTGCAGGCTGAGGTCCTATGGCTCTGTCGGAGCCTCTTCTTTTATGCACACTGATGGGTAAGGAGAGAAAAGCAGTGCATTTGAACAAAGCTGCCGCCCTCTCTGAAACCCTGTGCCAGAACCAGAGGGGGCAGGTGGGGCTGGGTTGAGGGGAGGCATCCAAGAAGCAGGAGCCATAGTCCCTGTGCCCAACAGCTGTGGTCCCCATGGAGAAACCAGACACTCCCACTTGCGATGCTGATGCGGCCAGTGCCTGATGCCTGGGTGATCAGGAAGACCACAGGGAAGGAGTGCGGCCCTGAAGGGCTGTACCAGCTGAGTAGGGCCTTGGCCAGGCCCCTGCCTGCAGCCGTGCGTTCTCTCTGACCCCTTAGGATCCTACAGGGAGAAGCGCATGCTCTGCTCAGATGGTTGAGGAGAGGTTACCAAAGGGGTGTTGGCACAGGAAGCCAGGGCTTAGGGGAAGCCGCAGGGGATGGTGCACGGAGCAGCCAGCTCCCGGGTGGCCAGCGTGGCCGGGGGCGGAGGCTCAGGCTCCGACAGACGAGGTTTAAGTCCTTGCTCTGCCACTTACCAGTTGGGTATCCTTTGCTGTTCTGAACCCTAGGGTCTTCACCTTAAAAATGGACAAATGCTGGGGCTGGCCCCGTGGCCGAGTGGTTAAGTTCGCGCGCTCCGCTGCAGGCGGCCCAGTGTTTCGTTGGTTCGAATCCTGGGCGCGGACGCGGCACTGCTCATCAGACCACGCTGAGGCGGCGTCCCACATGCCACAGCTAGAAGAACCCACAACGAAGAATACACAACTATGTACCGGGGGTGCTTTGGGGAGAAAAAGGAAAAAATAAAATCTTTAAAAAAAAAAAAAAAGAAATGGACAAATGCTTCCCTTTGGAGGGCTGGGATTGCAGATAACCAGCGCAGAGTGCTAGGATAGTACCTAGCATGTAGTAGACATTCTGTATATGGAATTGCTGCTATTAGTTTTGTTGTTATTGCTGTTACTATGATTAGTCATTCTAGAACTATTTCTGAGAGTGGCGTGTATGTTTCCAATAAATATTTGAGAGTGAGTGAATGAATGAATGAATGCACAGGCATCTGAACTGGGTCTTCACAAGGAGTAGCAGTTTGCCTGTGATGTGCAAGGAGGATTGGCTTTCTAGCTCGAAGAACAGCATGGGCAAAAGTCCTGAGGTCTGAGAATGATCCAACGTGGCTGGGGAGTGCTGGCAAGCAAGGCTGGCCCTGTCAGCCCTTGGGGAGGGGCTCCCTTCACTCTGCAGCTCCAGCGCAAGCCACTGTCTCTGGGCTGGGATGTCCTGTGAGGCCATGTCCAGAGATCTCTCCTGGGTCTGTGTCCTCTGGCTGCTAAACAGCCATGCGTGGATGCTGGAGGCCCGGCCTGGCCCTGGGTGGGCGTGGCTTGTTTGGAGCCCCCTCCAGCTTCAGCTGGCTTATCTTCCCTCTCCTCCTGGGCAGGCAGGGAGGGAGGGGGTTGGAGGGTCTCCCTCTTGAGAAACTGCCCTTGGCTCTTTTGCTGTGACTGTGGCCTGGCTGCCGTGCTCCCAGTGGGCATGGACTGCGGCCTGGGTTTGTGGGGTGGGAAGTCTGTAACCCTGACACCAGGCAGCAAGGCCTCTGGTCCGAGGAGGGTGATTTCTGCATCTGATTGTCCATCCCATTTTGAGCAGCGACAGTTGGAGGAGGGTTTGGGTTTGGTGTGGTGCTGGGCCGTGGACACCAGGCGCAGGCCTTACACCTTCCTCAATCCCTGCCCTTCTGGAATTGATGGGACGTGCAGGGAAGCATGGCAGAGCAGGTGGTCCTGCGTGGTGAGAAGATGGTCAGACCAGGAGAGCATCCCTTCCAAAGTGAGGGCCTGAAATCCACCCGTTAGCTGTCACCATGCCTCTGGGCTTGTGCAGAGGTCCACATTGTCCTTCTTCTGTCTTGGTGACTTAGGTTAGTGGGTACCAAGCTCCTCCCCAGTGACACCTGGATTCAGGCAGCCTCTGGCCAGAGAGCTGACCCACGGGAGCAGAGGCTCAGAAAGGGAGCACAAACTGCCAAGGATGCACTTTGCTGCCTCTGTGAGTTCTCAGGCTGGACGCGGGGGGGACCCCAGGGTCTACACACTGGTCACATCCCTCCTGGCTGTGCTGGGGACAAGGAAGGCAACAGGTGCCTTCAGTTAGAGGCATGCAGGTGTGGGTCCATAGCTAGGTACAAGTGTAGGCCTCATCTGTAAAATGGGCGTGATGAAGCTCACCTGCCAGCTTGTAGGAGTGAGGGTATGGCAGGTGGGCCACCAGGGGCTCCTGTCATATTCTCATTGGATAGTGGCCTCACCTGCTTGAGGGGCCTGTGGCAACTCCTGGGTGGATCATTAGCAGCCAGAGCAGTGTGGAGCTGTTCAGTTGCCCATCACCCACAGCGGTACCCACATGCCGGGCCCCAGCTCTCGGCTGACTGTGGGAGGGAGAGCCCAGCAGTTCCACTCTAGGTATATGCCCAAGAGAACTGAAAACATATGTTCATAAAAAATCTTGTACCTGGATGTTTATAGCAACATTATTCATAATAGCCAAAAAATGGAAATAACCCACATGTCCATTAGCTAATGAATGGACAAACAAAATGCAGTATATCCACATATGGAATATTATTTGGCTATAAAAAGGAATGAAATACAGATACATCCTCAAAATGTATGAACCTTGATAATGTTATGCTCAGTGAAAGAAGCCAGACACAGAAGGCCACGTGTGCATGATTCCCTTTATATGAACTGTCCCCAGTAGGCAAATCCATGGAGACAGAAAATAGATTCGTGGTTACCAGGGGCTGAGGGGAGGGGGGAGCGACTGTTCATGGCTATGGAGTTCCTTTTGGGGCAATGAAATGTTCTGTGATTAGATAGTGGTGATGGTTGCACAACCCTTTGAATAAAGTAAAAACCAGTGAATTGTGTACTTTACAAGGATGAATTTTATGGTATGTGAATTATATCTCAGATTTACAAAAGAAGGAAGGAAGGGAGAGAGGGAGTGTAAGAAAGGATGAAGGGAGGGTGGGAGGGAGACGGTGAGGGAAGAAGCGAGGCAGGGCTGGGAGAGGCTGTCATCCCTCTGGCCTGTGGCACCTGGGCCTGGCCCCTTCACGCCTGGAACCCCAGCATGAGTCGCCAGGCTATGTGAGCATCGCTGCCCATCAGGGAGGCCCTGGCTTCTCCTGGCCAATGAGCAGCCTCCCCAGCCAATTCTATAGGCTCCAGGAGCTCTAAAAATAACTGGAGTGGAAGGAGGGTGTTTAATGACAAAGTAAATAATTACGTTAAGGGTGCGAGTGTAGATGGGAGCTGAGTAAATCACCATAGCAAGAGCAGCACCTCCAGCTAACTTCCAGGCCTTTATCACCAGATACTGCCTCCCTCCAGCTCCGAACACTTGATCATGCCGGGGCTCGTGGGCTCTGCAGCAGTGGGGCTGCGGGGTCGGGTGGGGCTGAGAGAGATGGCCTGCCAGCATGCCAGGGTGGCCCCCGGCCCCACCTACTACTCCAGGGGGATGTGCCCTGGGGGTGGGAGAGGCATTGGGTCCCTGTCCTGCTGGACACGAGATGCTTTGCTGGGAAGGGCCAGGGCCTGGTGCTGCCCCCAGCCGGAGAGGGCCAGATTCTGCTGCACTTCTGAGTGGGAGGTGCCTCAGGGGCCATCTGGTTCTCTGAGGCCCAGAGACGGGAAATGGTCTTGCCAAGGCCACACAGTGAGTATGTGATGGATCCCAGCAAGGAGCAGATCTGGGACTCCCACGCCAGCATGCTGTCCTGCACCAGGCGGGTTGCCCAGGAGGGGTGGGCCTTAGATGCTCACTGGCTTCCCATCCCGTGCGTGGTGTCCCAGCCCCTTCAGCAGCATCTTCAGAGGGCAGTGCCAGGCAGACTGCAGCTCCCGGGGAGTGTCAGCGTCGGCCAGGGCTGGCAAGAGTAGGGTTGTGGTTGTCTAGCGCACCCTCCTGCCTCCCTGTCCTGGCCTGGGGCCCCCAATTTGCGCTGTCCCTTCATATCCTCTCTCCGTCTACACCGTGGGCTTACCCTGTGCTCAGTGAGTCTCAGCCAGTGACTCCTGCACTCCTCCTTCCTCTCCCCAGCCCCGTGCCCGCCCCTCAGGCCAGCTCTCAGCCAGAGGCCGTGGAGGATGGGCAGGCAGCCACACTTAATGCTGAGGCCCAGGAGGGACATTCGTGGTGTATGAGGATACAGGAAGAGGCCGTTCCTTGGCCTCAGAGGATGGTTCTTCCCTGATGGAAACCAAGTCGGGACGCTTGGTTGCAGGTGACAGAAACTAGCTTGGAGCCTCTGAAGCTGCATGGAGCTCTTGGCCTCCATACGGGGAAGGTGTAACTAGCTGAGCTTGAGGCTCCAATGATGTCCCCAGGACACTGTCTCCTTCTCCTGTACTCTGGGACGGCTTTCCTCTGGGTTGGGATTCGGGCGGCTTCTCCTCCCCTGGTGGTGAGAGTGGCTGCAGGTAAGCGTGGGCCTGACACCCCTGGGCTCTGATGGGAAGGGTCTCCTTTGGGGTGATTCCAGCAGAAGTCCTGGGCTTCTTCCTGTTGTCCTAGCCTGGGTCCCCTGCACCCTGTGCGCCAGTCACTGTGCCTAGGCCGCGTGTTATTACATGGATCTCGTGGACATCTCGTGGTACAAGGAGGGTCAGCTTCCCTGACCTGCAGGGACTGTGCACGGGAGGGCGGCCCCATGCAATGCCTGGCGGGCCAAATAAAACTGCCCACTTCACTGCAGCAGTTGGTGGGCAGAGTGGGAGGACTCAGGGAGGAGAGAGCAGCTGTGGACACTCGCCGGTGAGTGATGAGTGGAGTCAGAGCTCCAGCTCCAGGAGCAGCCTCCTCCTTTGGGCCACATTGGGGTGACCAGGCCTGTCCCCCTTCCCTTGTTGTCCTTTTGAGCTCCCCCTGAGGGGACACAGAGTGCTCCTGAGAGGTCCCAGTGACAGCCTGACAGCAGAAATGCCAAAAAGTTCCAGAGTGGCACCTCTAAGGAGGGTTCCTCAGAGAAGAGGGGGCATGTGGGAGAGGCCCTGAGAAGGGGACGAGAGTGGAGGCCTGGAGTGGCGTGAGGTGGCACACGTGGAGGGCAGGGACCACAGTGCCTGCCTGAGAGGAGGTGTCACGTCGGGGGTGGGACGAGACATGCGTTTGGAAGGGGGTCTTTGAATGGCTACCAGGGAGCCTTGGAGTCTGAAATATGAGTAGTAGGGAGCCATCGAAGGGCTTTGAGCAGGGGAAGGACGTTTAGAAGAAACTCGCTTTTTTGCTGGATTGACCTATACCCTGCGACTTGAAGTGTTCCATCCCCACAATGAAATGCAGGTCATTCCTGCTGGATTTCTTTGCTTTCCAGATCATTCTTCTTTCCTCCTTCCCTCTCTCTCTGCCTGCTTCTCTCTGTCTTTCGACAAGTGTTTATCAAGGGCCTCGTGTGTGCCGGGCGAGGTTCTATCACTGGGTCACGCAGAGAACACACCGGCAAGGGCCACTTCTCCTGCAACCGACAGTCCTGTTAGGGGTGAGACAGGCAGGTACCCACAGGAATGACCACACGGAGGAGATGGAAAATGAGTGCTCTGCCCTGGGCATGGGGGCGCGGTGGCGTTTCCCAGGGCTGTTGGATCCGCTGCCTCTTTCCGCCGTGCTGGTCAGGCAGAGTGGAAGCCCTTTCCTCAGCTGGGGGAGAAGAGGCTGATGAGCTGCTCAGGTCGTCCTCGTGCCAAGGGGCAGTGCCACCACCCGTGTGTGCCACGGCCGGGTCCTGCCATCCTGTGTCGGGAGGCGTGGCTGGAGTGGAGCCTATGGAGCCAGCCACCCGGGTTCAGAGCTGTGGTGGTGGGAGCGGGGCGGTCCCTGAGGCCTGGTGTTTCATGGGGGCACGGCATGCCCTCCCTTGCTGGGCTGAGGGCAGGACTGAGGTGGAGGCCCCACGACAGGGCTGTCTTCACGGGGGCTCTGGACGTGCTGAGTGTGGTGCAGCCACGGGGACCTCAGGCCCTGCCCTCTGTTTCTGAGGCTGTCCCCCTCAGAGTGGGCCTCTGGGTTATTTCCAGCTCTCAGGGGGACACCAGGGCACCCCTTGGTCTCTGTCTGGGGTCATCACCCTTCCCAGGCCTTCAGGCTGCTGGGATCCCTCTTCTCCTATCCCCATCCTTGACATACAGGCCTTGTCCTCCCTCTGTTTCTGGAATGTTCCCTCCTGGACCATCCTGCTCACCTGTGTGGTTGGCCTAGCTGGGCTCTCACCTCACCCCTACCTGTCTGTGTGTCTGTCTGTGAGTCCCTCCTCTACCTGTGTGTGACGATGAAGGTGAGAGTCCTTGTCAGCAGCAAGAGCAGGTTGAGGCTGGAAGGAGCGATGGTGGTTCCTCAGGCCCACCAGGCCCTGACCCTGGGACGGGGGGGACACCTGGCCGTGGTGGAGCCTGTATCAGCCTTGTTCCCCTGGGGGAAGGAGACGGAGCGGGGGGTTATGGAAGTCGGCGTGAGAGATCAGGGTCCTCTGACCCGTGGGGGCAGTGATGCCCCAGAAGCACCGTGAGGTCCCGAGGAGGCCGACGCAGTCCCTGGGCAATGTCTGTGAGACGGTTCTGAAGAATTCTCAGCACGCCAGGGAACCCAGGTGTCAGGACTCTGCCGTGGGTGCCTGGCTGAGTGACCTGGCGGGGCTGCGGGGTCAGATGGGTTTTCTGTGCTCGCGTCCCCAAGGAGGAATTGGAAGCGTCCGGAAACTTAGAAAAATGAAACAAAACAAAACTCAGAATCAACGTTTCCCTGTGCTGTGATCCTAGGGGCTCTGTCACTGGGGCTGAGGGGAGGGCGAGAGCGGCCTGGGAGGTTCTTCCCAGAGGAGGGGGGTGGAGACTCGCCTGTCCTGGAGCCCGCACCCCAGTCCCGGGAGGGGACAGCCTGATCCTTTCAGCTGGGTTGTGTCTGGGAGGGAGAGGGCCAAGCCCAGAGTCAGATTGAGCCTCTGGGCCCTGCTGGTGCTAGAACGTTCCAGCTAGGGGCTGCCGGGGGCAGATGGACCTGCTTCACTGCCAGCCACTTCTCCCGCCAGTGGTCTCATGGGGACAGCTGCGTCTGCTCCTTCACCCTCCGGCGCCCCTTCTCACCCTGGCCTCACCACCTGTCTCTCCACTGCCTCTCGTTTTTCCTGAGCATAGTCCCCTCTCCACCAGGTCACCAGGCTGTGGCAGCCCCTGGGCCACCTCGTCCTGAAAGAAGGTCACCTCCAGCCTCCTCAGCCTTGGCAAGCCAGTCACCACCAAGAACTGTAGCAGTGTCATCCGATGAGGAGACTCCGAGAGCCCCTGGGATCTGTCCCACCCAAGTGGCCCGGGAGCCGAGGTCTGAACACCAGCCCCGTCAGCCCCTGCTCCAGGCCTGCAGTGGCACTTCCAGCCTGCTGTGCAGTTGGCCAAAGGGCTTTGGAGGCAGGGAAAACCCTGAGACAGTTAACCACAGGTACTAGTGGTTGGAAGTTGGTAAGGACAGGGGACGTGAGGGGGTACCAATGGCGTCTGCTACACAGAGAGAGAAGTGTGGGTACTTACAGGTCATGATTTCTGGGAGTTTAGGAATCCTTTCCTGTGTCCCTGTCAGTGATTTCATCATTAGGGATGAATTCTGATGGCTTAAGAGTGTATGAGTGTGGTACGATGAATACGCCCTGGGAAGGTGGTAAACAACCTGGCTGTTGTCAGACATCAGTGCCTCAGTGAGAATGAGTTTATCAGATTCTGTATTGAGAGTAGGGTTTGATGGGGAAGAAGATAGGAGGACAGGACTGCTGCTGCTCAGAGAAAGGGCCAGAAATGGACTGAGGGTCCTGACGATCCCCTTGGTGCATCCTCGGAGACAAGCTCCTGTGTCTTGCCTTCCTGAGGACTATTAGTGCCCAAAGCCCAGAGAAGCAGGGACAGGGGGACCGGGATGGTTCTCCCAGCCTGGCCTTCTGGAATAGAGGAGACCCCAGACCCCGAGCCCCAGGGATGAGCCTGATTTATAAGCCGTCACTAAAAATATACACAGTGAAATGAAAGCTCTGCCGCGGCAGCGCGGGCTCTCACCGGCCGCTGTAAAGATAAGTAACGGCAGTTATAAGGCCGCTTCGACCCTTACCTTTGGGGCATAAAGGGGCCTGTGCGGACAGTAAGTCTTTGGAGAAATGTTGACTCGTAAAAGCGTGGGGAAGCCCGGGCGAGAAGGCGTCCCAGCCGGCGGCCACTTGGCCTTTATGGAGCCGCAGCCTGTCTGTAACAGGAGCCACAAATCACCGCGCCCCATCCTGAAGTTGGGGTGGGAGTGAGTTCAACCTGATGCAGCCCTCCAGACAGTCCCCCAACTCCCCTCCCGCAGCCATGGAGGGGACCATGGGTGTCTGCGGTGGCTCCCCGGCCGGCATCATGGGCTGAGTCCACGCTCTGGGCACACTCAGCCCCTGCCCGCCTCTTCGGCCGCATGGCGTCCCTCCATGTGCCCGCCGTCCGTGCCTCTGCCCCTTGGGGCGGCTCTCCTTTTCCTGAATGCCCTCGTCTGCCCTTTACCAGGAGGGACCCTGCTTGTCCTTTCAGGGCCATGTGCACACTCCTCATGGTGCCCTAGACACCCAGCCCTGTACTGGGTACAGTCTGATCAGGGGTGCAGAGCCACTGTGAGCGACACACGACGGAGTTGTGACAGGACGGGCCGCGCCCAGCGGTGGGAGCCGTGGAATCTCGGGAAGGCTGCGGCCTCTGCATCCGGTGTTGGGCCAAAGTTGCTGTGGGTCGATGGGATTTGCAGTGGGAGGGAAGGCTGGGCGTGACATGGAGGAGAGTGTGGACAACCCAGAACCCGTGGGGACAGTTAGGGCTCATGTCTGTCTCCCTCTGCTGCCGCCCAACCTCACACTGGACAGACGCCGGGCGGGGAGCTGCACAGGAGCCTTCCCTGGGAGCTGTGTTTGCCGCTGGCCGGAGCTCTGGGAGCTGGAAGAGCCAGCTCTGCCTGCGGCGCCAGGGTGCCCTGAGCAGCGAATATGCCCCGAGCGGAGGGTGGGCGTACCTCCTGCCCCACCTCCACCGAGGCTTCCCCACCCTGAGCTCCCTCAAAGGTTACAGAGGACCCCACAGAACTTTTGTTTATGTGGGTTATATCTATCGGTACTTACCTTACTAGAAATTTAAAGTGAGAGAATTTTAAAGTATTTGAATTTTTATTCATTTGAAAATAACAGTGATAAAGCCACTATTTTATGAAAAACAACCAAATTATTAAAATAAAAAAAACTTAGTGAGAAGAATGGGAGTATACTTCGTAAATTTCTTTAATTTCTGGCTTCATAGGAGACGACTCGATTCTCCTATCTGCTTTTGCATTTAGTCTGTTGCCATACGTTGTTTTAAATGAAATATGAAGAAGAAATTGGTCCTCACACAAGATAGAAAGTTAGGAAGGGATATTTTAAAAACCTTTTCAGCCAATATTCTTCTTTGATAATCCACCAAAACTTTAAGTGGGTTGTTTCTTAAACGTTACTTGCCACGTGGATTCTGAAGCTGCATCAAAGACCTTGCCCTGTTCTGTCCATGAACATCGGCGGTCCGTGTTGCTCTTTGAATGGATCCTTTTCGCCCATGTGTTATTTTCTATTGCCGCACTTTGGTTGTTTGGGAATATTGGCTCACAGAGCCGTGCGGATGTCGGGATGCGCAGCGAGGCAGTGAGAGGGAGACCGATCAGGTCTTGGTGTTATGATGAAATGCAGGGACTTTGCCGCTGCTCTGGACGAGGACCCTGCTTACACCCTCCGTCCTCCAGGTCTCACTCGGAATCCAGATGAGGCCAACCCTGGCCGCAATCCTGCTGAGAAGGGAGTGGTGGGAAATGAAGTGTCAGCGTGGCTACGTTGCCACAGCGCAGAGCCGCCCCCGCCACCCACCGCGGGTCTCTCCCTGGAGCTCCCCCTGCACCCCTGTACCCCCTGCCCTCTGGCTGCCCTCTCTCTCCTCCCCTTTGTAGCATCATCCCTGATGGGGCCGTCTGTGCTCCCTGTTTACGAGTCCACGTCTGTCAGGACCAGGTCCCAGCCCCTCGCCCAGGTGGCTCCGTGAGGTTCCGTGCTGCTCGGTCCAGTGGGTGGTCTGCACTCCTCCTCTTACAGTCTCCAGCAGTCTCCTTCCCTGGCTTCTGGACCCCGCGCCCGCTGTGTGCTCCCCTGTCCTTCCCTTCTCCCTTGACCAGAGGCCCCAGGGGTGTGTCCTCAGCTCCCTCCTCTTCTCTGGAGCCTCCTCCATAGGCCACCTCCTCATCTGGGGGTCAGAGGTGTCTGCCCCGTGACTCCCATGCTCATGTCATTGCCTCCAGACTGGCTCACCCGATGGCCTACCCGACAGCTCACCTGTCCTCGGACTCTGTGTATCCTGGGCTGGCTGCCTAATGCTCCTTCTCCACCCGACCCAGACCACCGGTTCCCCTCCAGGGCCTCTGAGGGGACAGCATCATCAGCCCCTGACTAGGGGAAAACTAAGAGACCTAAGCCCCCAGATGGCCCGGCAGTCAGGATGCCCCAGGACCTACCGTGGCTGCACCGTCCTAAAGCCTTTGTGCCCCACTCTTACCCATGAGGCTCTGAGGAGTCCCCCAACCTGCCCACGGGTCACCATGAGCCAGGGGAAGACTAGGATTCGATGGGGTCCTGGGTACAGAGCCTGTGCTCCTCCCCTGCCCCGTGCCTTCCCAGGCATCCTGCTCTCGGTTCAAGTGACCGTTTGGCCCTGTGCCTGTGTCTCGCAAAAGCCAGAGCTGCCTGAGCCCTGGGCCCAGCCCCTTGCAGAGAGGCGGCGGGAAGAGCCAGAACACTCCAAAGAGCTCCAGCATCCATCCCCGTGGGGTGGCGGCGCCTCCTCCAAGCCTGAGGAGGTGGAGGCGGGTGACAGCACCTGCCCTGGCACTCACAGGCCTGTGTCTGATACCAGGGCTGCTTTTTGCTTTTTTTGCATTGAGGTGTTTTTTTTTTTTTTCCCATCCGAGAAGAAATCTCTAAGAACACAGCCCTGCTCCCTAGCAGAGGTCAGGGTGTGTGCTGATCTTTTCAGCTGGCTGGGTCCTCAGCAGATGCTGAAGGTCTCAGGCATTTGGGGCACACAGAGCAGGGAGCCAGGCTGGGCCCTGACGCCAGCCACCTCCTTACAGAGGGGGTGTCTGCAGGTGGGAGTGAGGCTATCTCTTACTGCAAGACCAACAGGGTCTGCCAGCATGCTGTGTCCATCCCTCCATGCCCCCTGCTCCCTCCCTGCACCCCAACCCAAACACAAGGCCTGCGGAGCCTCCGTGTTTGTCTGTGCTCCCAGGCAAGTCTCTGCAGGGGACCTCTCCCGCCTGAGTGTCTTCCTCTAGGCCCTCTGCCTCTCAAATCCCAAGGCTCCTTCAAGGCGGAATTCAATTAGTCAGTTCTGTTTCATTCAAAAAGCATTTGGATGTTTATGGAAGGCCTACTGGGTAGCATGTTGCCAAGCCCACCCGGCTGTTCAGTGGCTGTTCAGACCTGACGGGAGGTGATCAGAGTGCCAGCGTGCAGCCCTGGAGAACGCTCCTGTATCCTATGTCCACCGCTGTCTTCCTCTCCCTTCACCATCCTTCTGCCAGCAGCTGAATCCCAGAGGCAGGGCCAGAGAATTCCACTATATGAGCCTTGGTCTCAGGAACAGTGCCTCAGAGGAGCTTTGCAACAGGCGGTTTCTTCATCTAGTTTCAGGCATTCACTGGTCATTGTGTCAGTCACTGTGCAAATACCCCACCATCTACGCCCCAAGGGAGCTCACCAGCCAGGAGGTTAGCGTGTCAGAATGGTTAGGGCTTTGAGAGGTCAGCTCCAGATGCTTCTTCCTGCCCCTGGAGGAGGAGAGGCAGGGAAGGCTTTCTGGAGGAGGCATGGCTGAGCTGGGTCTTGAGGGATGAGTAGGAGTTCACTAGGCAGAAAGGGGGGGGCATACAAACAGAACATGAGCATAAGCAGAGGGAAGGGTGGCAGTGGAGATGATGTGAATCTGGATACTGTTGATCGTTTTGCTGAGGAGACCTTCTCTAGCAACTTCTCCTGAGGCATCACACCCCAGAGAGACTGAGGTTGACAAAGGCAGGCGAAAGAAATGTCCAGGGGGTCCCTTTTGCCTTCTGTCTGGTTTTCTCAGCTGAGTCTGAGTTCCCGGCTCTCTTAGAATCAGGGCGGTGGAATGAGGGAGGAACCGTTTCTCTTCCCCTCACCCGCCCAGGCCCCGCTGTCTCCTCTAAGCTGAACTCTCAGCTGTTGCCCTCAGATTTGCTGAATTCACAGCGACTCGGCTCCGGGGCCCCTGTTAGGGGCACTGTGAGTTCTCCTCCCAGTTGGACGCCCTGGAAGCCGAGAGGGTTAACCCACCAAGCCAGCTGGTGAGCATTAGTCCCCTCTCCAGGCGCTAACGTCAGAGGCTGATGCCGGGGAAAGAAGCTGGTGGCAGAGAAGACCCAGGGCTGCCTGCCGCTCTCCCCCGGGCGGGGTCCTGGCCTGGAACTGCGCCCTGCAACCCCAGGGAGGCTGGCTGTGGGCGTGTGGGCCTCCGATGACCCGTGGGACGTCAGCGGGCCATCGTCTACGCGCGCTGTGTGTGCCTGCCATTCTTCTTGTGAGTTCGCCTGCCGCGGGGGCAAAAACTTCCGTGGAGAAGGAAAGGGAGTGGGTGCAGGAGACAGTGGCTTCTCTCCCAGTGGGGGGGGACTGACCTTTCCTTAGATACACGCTCAGGTGTCCCTCGCCCAGGGGCCTGTGCCATCTACGCGGCGGAGCGGGCAGGGAGCATGGGGCGTGGAGGAGGAGCCCCGGCCGACCCTGGTGTGCAGTCCCGAGCGAGCGGCCGAAGGAGCAATTTGCTGAGGTGGCTTAAGTGCATGTTTTCTCAATCTGTCTGTGACCAGGAGGCCTTTCGAAGGGGTTGCCATGTGCAGACTCATGGACTGGTGTGTGGCCTCGCTGTGGTTTCAGATGCCTTGCCAAGAGGCAGGAGCAGCCCCGTCCCGGGAAACGGGAAAAGTGTGTGCGGGGCCCAGCACAGCAGCCTGGGCCGGCCGCTCCTTCCCGCCTGGCAGCTGGGCTCGGTGTGGCTGGCCGGCGTTCCCGGGGACGCCTGTGCCGGGGAGGTTTTGAAGGCTGCAAAGGTGCCCACGGCCCGGTGATTAACTGGCTCCTGGACTTCATGGATCGAGTTTGCTAGACTTGGTGTGTGATGTATTTTCCTGTTTTGACTGCATGGTGGGAGAAAAATGTCCAAATTAGGGATGGGCCCGTGGCTCAGCCAAGCAGCATAATGAGTGAACTTCCACTGTGGAAGAAACCAGCAGATCCCACAGACTTTTAGGGAGACTGAGAGGGAATCTCAGCTTTGGGAATGGTGTTTGTTGTTGCTTTGGCCTAGGCTGTCAGACCCGCGGAGGGGCTGGTAAACAGCATCTGGCAGGCATCTGACCCCCGGGCCCAGCCGCACAGGCATGTTGGGGTCCCCCGGACACCTGGCTGAGAGGTAGACGTGAGGGTGAGGAGGAGAAGGTGCCTGGCCCACCCCCCTTCTTTTGCCCCTCCTTCATTAAGGGATGGGGGACTGACAATCACAGCTACTTGGAAAGACCCTTTTTTCTGCTTTTCCCCAACCAGCCCTGTACGAGGTTCCTCAAGTCTGTGCTGAGACCCCAGGGGCAGATGCTCCCCTTTTACAGATGGGGGAGCCGAGGATCTTACTGTTAGGTGGCCTCCCCGGCTGGACTGCAGTGGGGTGGGTCACGTGGAGCCTCCCTGGTCTCAGCAGGCCCTTTCCCCGTAGCCGGGCCACCATCCATGGTACCCGGTGGGTGTCATGGCTCAGACTCCATGGGGCAGGGCAGAGAGTGGCCTTGGGGAAGCAGACTGCTGGTTGACCAGTCTTTGCTGTGTCCCACGCCTCCGACTCGGAGAGGAGGCTGCTGTGGCTCAGGCCCGGCTTAGTTCGTGTTCCCGCTCTGCCACTGGCCAGCTGCTCGGGACCTGGAGCAAGTAGCTTTGCTTCTCTGGGCCTCAGTGTCCATCTGAAAGTGCCCAGCTGGTGGGGGCAGCGATTACTACAGGCTGTTATCAGAGAAGCTCTTGGAACAGGGCCTGGCAGGAAAGATGCTCGAAGTCTGGTGTCTGGGAACAGTCTTCCAGAGCATCACTGGTCCCCCGGCCGCACCGTGGCTGCAGTGCCCTGCACACAGCAGGTGCTCCAGGCAACACAGGGAAGCAGATGTGGGCTATAGCTCGAGGCACAGGGACAAAATGGGTTTTTGGAAAAATGTTAGCGGGCAGCCTGGTGGGCTGAGGGCTCCAGAACTTCATGTCGCCAGGTCCCCTGCCCTGAGCCTTGTCCCCATCACAGGGACTCCTGGAGCCCACTTGCCACAAATAACATTGAGAGAGATGGTGGCATCCCCCTCCTCCGCCCCTTACTACACAGCTGAAGGTCGTAAGGACAGAAGACAAGGATGCGCCTGCAAATTACATGTTTTTTTCTGATTATTAAAGCAATCTAAAAATTTGATTAACTCAGAAAAGCACAATGAACATTATTGCATTCTTACCCAATTCTACCTCCCATCCTTCATGTGTTAGCGTATTTCTTTCCAGTTCTTTCTTTCTATGCAATCATTTCTTTTTTCAGTGTTAGGTGCAATTAAGAAAATTAAAAAAAATACCTCCTTGGGCTTTGGGAATCCAAAGCTTCAGAGGAAATGGTACTGATGCAACCAAAATAGCTAATTTCCTATCTGATTTTATTTTAAATACATGCCAAATCCATCTTTTGCCTCTTACCCTGGCTCTTCTGCAGATACTCCCAAAACTTCCCCCCTCCCCAATGGGCGTCTTCATGGAGTGGTCCAGGAGTGGCAGGCCAGAAGGGTGTGGGGGCCCTGGACAGGTGCGCACAGTCTGCACTGAGAGGCAGGTGGAGGGTGGCAGCCTGGTGTTTCCAGGGTGAGGCGGTGTCTGACATGCAGCGGGCTGCCGCCGTCTTTGGTATGCTGTTTGGTCCCTGAAATTAATGAGTTCTGCAGGGACACTCCGCAGTAGCTAAAGATCATTTACCTGAATTGCTTTTTAATTTCTGCTGTGGGAAGCTACCCCTGGCGCAGTTTAATTACATTATAATTTACAGCAATCCCAAATCTATAAATTTAGCCATAGTGGTGGGGGGAAGGGGCTGGAGCCATGTGGGGGCTGGGGGAGAAAGGACCCTCCCCCCACCATCATTAAATTAGCCTCTGTTTCTGGGTGTAGGTTCTAGTCACCGGGCAATTGTGGAAGAGGCAGAGAGGGACACTTCTGGCTCAAGAGATGCCGAAGTTTGCTTTTACACTGAGGAGGGGTTGGTCCTGAGCTGACTTTTGGGAGAGGACTCGTGGGTCGTTGAACATCCCTCTGATCTGCCTGCTTGTAGCAGTTTTGCTGTGGACTTGGAAGCACACAGAAGCGAGTGGTCCGGGGAGGTCTCTGGAACATCTGCATTGGGAGGCAGGGTCCCCCGGATTCTCTGATCACAAGACCTCCCCCACTGGGCTCTGGAGGGGAGAAATGGGCCTTAGGGAAGGGCCCAGGGAATGCTGGGGGGTGACCAAGGCCCTCCTCTGGGCTGGGAGCTGACGGAGCACATGGAAACAAAGGCCTGTGGGATTCCCACAGGAGGGACGGGGAACAGTGCCCACGGCGCAGGCTGAGGGAGGGGCTCTCCTCTCTGCGCCCGCCTTGCGCAGACCCGGCATCGGCACCCACGGCAGGATTTACACGTGTGGTGCCTCCGGGCTTTCCATTTTGCTGGGCAGTTCACTCCTTTCCTGTAAAACCACGCACAGATCAAAATATCTGTATTTTCTCTGCACAAAGGCAGTTAATTAGTGGAGTTCCATGGTGAATTTACTTTAAATAATAAAGAAAAAACAGGCTTTTCTGAAGTGTTCATATCTTGGGTGACTTACATCGGGGTGACTTTTATTTATAACAGTGGAGTGTGTCCCATACAAAAAAGCAGTGGAACTTAGGTTCAGAGAGGTCAACTCACTTACCCCACATCACACAGCTGGTGGGAGGAGATAAGGCACACGCATGAGGACACTATGAGTGTGAACACTGAGTTCACTGTCAGGCTGTCATGTGGGAGAGGTGACCTGGTAATAGAGAGAGGTGAACAGGGAAGCAAAAAATAATTTAATTTTTCCCCAAGCTCAGAGCAGGGCGGTGGGGACAGTGGGGTGAATGCGGATCCAGAGGGTTATCAGCTCTCCCAGAGGAGGCTGTTTGCGGTGGAGCCCGTCTCTTGCACAAGTAGTTGTCTGCTCCGCCCCGAGGAAGCTGGTGGTCCTCAGGCCTGCCCTCTGAGCTTTGGCTCCCATGTCATGAGTACTGGGCCCCAGAGATGGCGAAACTGTGGCTCCAGAGGGACCCTCCCCATACTCGCCTCTAGCCAGCGCCCATCGCTGGCTCTCTGGCTGAAGACCCTTGCCTGCCCACCTTGGGCCTGCACTAGTGTCTCTCGATCCAGCTCTGAGGAGGTGTTCTAGAACGCCTTTGAGAATTTAAGCCCGCCCTACGGGACTTTGCCGTGAGGCGTGATGTCCAAACCACAGCGAGGTGTGAGGACTAGAGCTCCCTTATCAGCGACACCACTGAGGGGGATGTCCCCCTGGCATTTCTCACAGCGGAGTCCCCAGGCCTCTGGTACCACACGAGTATGATTTTGGGGTTTGGGCAGAATTAAAGCTGCAGCTAAGAGTCTGAAAGAATTCATTGCTTTTGAAGGAGCCTGTTTATCAACTCAGGTTTTAGAAACATTGGCTCACAGGATAAAGCCCAAGACCTGGCCCCGTCGGCCTCTGTAGCCACTCGCTGGCCTCACGGGAAAACACCTCTCACCGGAGAATAGCTGTGCAGCTCCCTGATGCACCTGTCCCATCCTTTGCCCGCCCCTTCCAGGAAGCCTTCCTTGATCACAGCCCTCCTCCACATGCCCCTCCCTCCCCTCCCTGTCGCCCTCAGAGCCCTGCATGTCTCCTGTCTGGTGATTGGTCTCCCCCGTAGCCTGGGCTGTGTTCTGTCCGCAGGACTGAGCTCCAGCTGGCGCGGAGATGTTTGGATAGCCAGGCGGTGGATCACAGGGTCGCCTCCTTCTTGCGTCTGCTGGTTCACGGATGTCCAGCACGAACCTCAGCAGCTCAGAGCTTTGCTCTCCAGCTGTGGCCCAGCAGTGGCCCAGCAAGGGACAGGATGCTGGAGGTGAGAACCCCACAGGCCCTCACTGCTGGGCATGATGGGGAGGCGGCTGCCTTTGTTATGACAGAGAAGAGCCCTGGGCTGCAGCCAGGCTCTGTCCAGAGACAGCTGCGACAATGCCTGCAGCCAGCCCCGCGGGCAGGCAGGGCGAGGAGGAGCTGTGGCTGGCATGCACCTGCATGCACCCACTTAGCAAATTCAGCTTGTGAGAGGGAGGGAGGCCGAGACAGGGAGATGGAGCACGGGCGCGAGTGCTGCCCCTGCCCACCGTTCCGCAGCCTGAGCCTGCCAGGGCTGGCCTGGGAGGGAGGTGGGGTGAGCATCCCGTGGTATCCATCAGGTGACGTGCACTCCTGCCTTCTGTGTCAGGAGTTCGGAGCCAGTTTTTGATTCTGGTGTTTCCCCACGCCGAGGTATTCACGGGCCTTGGAACGCAGCCCGCTCGTGCCATTCCTGCTTGGCCGAGGGGCAGCGTGTGTCTCCGCATGGAAGAGCCCTCTGAACTGGACTCGTGAGGATCAGGCCCACCTCTGCATGGGCCCCTCCTGGAGGTGTGCAGGGGCGATTTGGGCTGATGGAGGTTTTTGTCTCATGTACGCACTGTAGCCTCCAGTCCTGCAAAAGGTGGGACCCCCCCCCCCGTATCCCCATTTACAGATGAGGGACCTGAAACCCAGACAGAGCAGGTGCTCTGGGTCACACAGGTGGGAGAGGTGGATTTGAACCCAGGCCCATCAGATTTCCCCACTCCAGGTCACCCAGGGGAAGGAGTGGAGAATGGGGCAGTTAAGTCTCTGGGTGATGATTGTCCCGGGTGATGATTGTCCCTGGTGATAGCCCCCAGAGCCCATTTCAGATCAGCCCATCCAGCCTTCCTTGGCTTTCCCCTTCCTCTGTCCTCCCTTCAGACGCTGGGCACATTCTTCACTGTGACTTCCCTTCACGCTGTGTCTCCCCTGCCTCAGCCACATGAACCACTGGGGCTCTCAGGACAAGGGGGGCTCTCCCCATCTCACTTTCTCATCCTGAGTCCATGAGGGACCGCTGTGTTCCCAGCTCCTAGAATAGTGTACATGTTGATAATGTTTGTTGAGTGACCCAATGATAGACTCATCCAGAGCCAGCCCAGAAGTGCAAACCTGTGGCAAAGTTGCCCTGGCCCCATGGCCATCTTTCCGGATGCTGCGGTGGCCCATGTGCAGGTTGCCATTGTCACTTCTTGCTAAGCGTGAGCCCAGCCCACCTGCGCCAGGGCCTCTGTGAGTGAGTGAGTGGTGAAGAGTCAGTGGGGACTCACATCCACTGCGACGGCACTAGCAGAAAAATGGAAAATATAACAAGTTTTGGTGATGATGTGGAGAGATTGGAACTTTGTGCACTACTGGTGGGAATGTAAATTGGTGCAGATACTATGGAAAACAGTGTAGCAGTTTCTCGAAAAATTAAACATAGGGGCCGGCCCAGTGGTGTAGTGGTTGAGTTCGTGCATTCCATTTCGGCGGCCCAGGCTTCATAGGTTTGGATCCAGGGTGTGGACCTAGCACTGCTCGTCAAGCCATACTGTGGCGGCGTCCCACATAAAATAGAGGAAGATGGCACAGATGTTAGCTCAGCAAAAAGAGGAAGATTGGCAACAGATGTGAGCTCAGGGCCAGTCTTCCTCACACACACACAAAGAAATTGAACAGAATTACGTATGATCCTGCAATCCCACTTCTGAGTATATACCCAAAAGAATTGAAAGCTGGACTTGAACAGGTGTTTGCACACCCATATTCATAGCAGCATTATTCACAACAGCCAAAAGATGGAAGCAACCCAAGTGTCCATCAGCAGATGAATGGATACACTAGATGTGGTGTGTTCACACCATGGGCTATTTTTCACCCTTAGAAAGAAAGGAAATCCTGTCACATGCTACAACATATATGAACCTTGAGAACATTGTGCTCAGTGAAATAAACCAGTCACAGAGAACAAATACTGTATGATTCCACTTGTATGAGGTCCCTGGAACAGTCAAATTCACAGAGACAGAAAGCAGAATGGTGGTTGCTGGGGGCTGGGGGAGGGGGAACCGGTGAGTGTATGTTTAATGGGGACAGAGTTTCCGTTTGGGAATGTGAAATAAGGTCCTTGAGATGGATGGTGGTGATGGTTGCACAACAGTGTGAATGTGCTTGATGCCACCGAGCTGTGCACTGAAAAATGGTTAAAATGGTCAATTTCATGTTAGGTATATTTTACCACAATTTTCAAAATTAAATAATTTTTGAAAAAGTCAATGGGGAGCAGGTCCAAAGACTCGTGGACTTTTAAAACTGCGACGAACGTGGACCCCAGTACCCCCCCTCCACCTCCCCGCCGCCCCCACCTGCCTTGTTTTCCAGAAAAGAGAGCCGGCTGGGCCCCTGCCCTGGGCTTTTCTGAGGAAGGGACCCTTTGGACCCATCTGCACCTGGCCCGAGGTGCCCAGGCTGGCGGAGCTCCCACCCCCAGGCAGACGCTGAGGGCGGGGCCTGCGGAAAGTATGTTGGTTTGAGAAATTTCAATCTGGCTTTTTTCTTCTCTGTGAAAAGAATTAAAATCCAGCATAAGCTTATTACAGGCAGCTGAGGTTATTTTGGGAAGCAGCAATTAAAGGTTTTATTCTGCTCCTCTGCCTTCGCCCTTGCTGCTCGCTCACACAGGTCTGAGGGCTGTTAAACCTTCACCCGGCGCACAGCCCCGGGAGGCTGCCCTGCCCGCTCCTCCGACCCGCGCCTTGGGAAAGAAAGGAGAGTGAAATTCATATTAATTACAGCTAAATCTGCTCAGTAAGCACTTGCTGAATATGCTCGGAGATGAGGTTTAAGGCTCTCCTCCAAACAAAACGGTAAAATGAAAGGAATAATTTATTTGGTCAGACACTATAATTTGCCGCGTCATTCCACTTCTTTTGTTACTAAAATGGATGCTCTGCTGAGGCCGTGACTCCCGGCTCCTGGAGAAGCCTTGTCCATGGCCACTACTCCTCATGACCTCCCGAGAGGTCAGCCTCGCCCACCAGGCTGAGGCCGGGCCCAGGGCTCCCAGGAGGCACGCGGCACACGCTCCTGCACGCTCGCACACTCGCACCCACACACTTATACATACACCTCACACACTTGTACATGTATGCATGCACATGCTGGCAGTCACACACACACTTACACGCTTACCCATGGTCACGTATACCATCACATACATGCACACTCACACACTTATACGTGTCCCTCACACCCTGTCGTGGTCACACACACACACAGACATATTAGCGCACACATGCTGATAGTCACACATGTGCACTCTCACACTCTCGCACAGTGGTGTGTACGTGGAGAACAGAGAATGCTCCAAAGCAGGTTAGTAGTTCAGTGAACTATTTTTCTGTGTTTTACAGAGTGGGAGCATTGTGGGAGTCTCTGAATGTGTTTCTGACCACAGTTTGTGTCTTTACGAGGCCGGGGTACTCACAGGTACTTTAGTGATTAAGACCGCAGAGCTGGGAGTTGAACAGTGTTAGGGTTGAGCCCCGGTCCAGCCGCTTACCAGCTGCATGACGTCCAGCCTCGGTTTCCCGTCTCTACATGGGGATGACAACGTGTGGACCTCATAGGATGCTCACGAGGAATAAATCAGGTTGTGCAGAGCAGCTGTTTCCTAGGAAGTTCTTATCTGCTTCAGCTGGCAGCATCATTGTCTTTATCACCATCCCATAATGCCTGGCATCGCATCCCTTTGCCCAGTGCCTCCTTGGCTGGGGCTGGGGGCCAGAGCCTGGGGTGGAGGAGAACCTGCCTCTCCAGGGTGGCCGGAGGAGGGGCCGTGTGGGCTGGGGGTCCTGCCTGCTCACCAGGACTCTTTCCTCTGAGGAAGTCCTTCCCTGGGGTGGGGGATGCGTGTCTCGGGAGGGCGAGGCCTACCGCTGTGTGTGTACATGTTCGTGCTTACGAGAGGTAGCTTTTGCATGTAAGAGCTTTGGGTGAAAATTGGGCAGGTTTGGATGTCAGTGTTTGCTGTTACCCCGGGGGAGTCTGGTGGTGGTGGGTGGTGGCCTGTCTAACCAGCCACAAGACCCTGAGCGGGTGATGAGCTTGGCTCCACCCTCAGTCTGAGTGCGTGCCGTCCTGGAGGGGGAGCGTCTGATGGGCTTGTGGTGTGGCTGTGTGGGCCGTGTTGGTGCCACTATCAGGTAGTGTCTTACGTCCCTCCTTGTTGCCATGTTTGTTTTAGTGGCTTAGCTCCCTCTGCCCTGAGAGGGTCCCTCCCTTGCCCCCTGCCCCTGCGCCGTGCGAGCCCCCAGCAGACCCTCAGCTCTAGGGCGCTGGATGAGCAGAGGGGGAGGCTGGGCTGCGCCAGACAGCTGCTTTGCTGAGCCTGTGCCTGTGTGTAGGCAGACACACACAGACATACATGGCACCTGCCAGGCCCCACCTCGTCTGTGGGGAGGGTGGCACAGTGCTGGCATCACGTGTCCCTGTGTGGTGGCAGCAGCAGCTCCACGTGGACCTGGGAGCCCACTTCAGCCAGTCAGCGATGACAGAGCTCAGGGCAGACAGCCAGTCAGTGAGCTTGTCTCCTGGGGCTCCTGCAGCCCAGGCCAGTGCCACGTGCTGAAGAGGGCGTGTGGGCCCTCAGGAGGACATGCAGGCTGTGGGCACATCTGTCTCCAGAACATTCCTGGCCAGGCCAGGCTGTGAGACGGCATCTCCCTGCCTTTCTCTGTCCCCATCAAGCTCTCCCTGCGTCTCTGGGTGGCTGCCTCTGCCTCCTTTCTTTCTCGCTGTCCTCCTCCTCGTGTCTCTGTCACTCTATTTCCTTGTCTGTCTGCATGTCTTTTCCTGTTATTCAGTTCCTGTCCCTGTATCTCTCTGTCTCTCTTCATTGTCTCTCACTGTCTCTCTCATCCTCTCTGTCTCTCCGTTTCACTGTCTCACTCTCTGCATCTGTCTGTCTGTCTGCCTGCCTCCCTTTTCTTCTCTTTAGTCCGTTTTCTCTCTGCTCCTCTTTGTCCTTCCACCAGGCTGTCTTCCTCTCTCCCTCCCCCATCTGTCTCTGGCCCTTGTCCCCGTGTCTCCCCCTCTCTGCACACCGAGGTCTCTCCTGGGTGGCAGTGGCTGTGCTCACGCCTGGCCCGCCCTCTGCCGGGGCCTCTGGAGCAGACTGGAAGTTCCTCAGGGCATTCAGTCCGGCCCTGGAAATGTTCTAATTGGGCAGTCAGCTCCTCCAAGGAAAACCCACCCGGTGCCGTGACCTCCCTGCCGTGTGGGGACAGGTGCCCAGGGGTGGCCGGGTGCTGACGGGATGCCCACCCAGGCCTGGGAAGGCCCCGGGTTTTCCTGAGAGAGGGGCCGGGTGCTCATGAGCTGCACAGGCTCGCCCCCGGGAAGTGAAGGCTTCGCTCAGAGTGTTTTCACTCCCCTTTTCTGGTTGGGGGGTGTTAAACAAAATAAGAGTTTCCATCCTGAGAGCATCTTCAACATGCCGGAACCTGTGAACTGAGCTTTACACACATTGTCTCTGAGTGTCACAGCCCCTGATGGTGCATGTCCTTGTCCCATTTTATAGTGGCAGCGGGAGGGTGGGCAAGGGCAGTGGTGCTGCTGTGGTGGCTGGGAGCACAGATTTGAATCTCCCTCGGACACTTCCTCAGTCCCCTCGCCTCTCCAGCCTCTGCGTCTGCGTCTGTAGATGGGCTGGTCCTGATCCCGCCGCTCGGGGCTGCTGCGGGATTGAATGAGGCCGTGCTCATGAAGGGCCCACGAGGACTACGGCTTCGCTAACGCGCTGGGGTCGGAGTATTCTGAGTGTTGTCTCCCTGAGCCTCGGCTGTAAAGCGCCTGGGGGATGGCCCATGCCGGGCCGCATCTTTGCAGCGTCTGGGAGGGGATCACCCCTCACGGGCACCACTGCGAGCTCTTAGTTGGTTCTCAGCTGCAGGAAAACCCAGGAACACAGTGTGGTGTTTGCTTGGTGATGAGAGAGTCGGCACGGAGTGGGGCCCCGGTCTGTGCCAGCCGGTCCAGGGCGGGCTGATGGCCCCGCAGGGAGCCCGGGGCGCCATGACCTGGTGTCCCCTGGGGCGGACTGAGCCGCGTGCCTGGCGCCACCAGCTCTATGAGCGCTCGGATTGCAAACCTCTGTTCCTTCTCCCCCAAGGCACTCGGGGCAAACAGCTGTGTTCAGCCACAAACTGGGCTGTTCGGGGCTGGCTTTTGTGTCTCCCCGTTCAGGGAATGGGGTGTCTACCTTTAGGTTCTAGCCTGGGTCTGAGCAGATCGTGACCCCTGGCCTCTGCCCCTGTCCCCGGGTGTGTGCCTGGCCCTGACTGATGGAGCGTGTTTGGGCAATTGGAAAGTAAACGACTTTCTGCTTTGAAGGGAGCCAGAGCTGGGCTGGCAGGCAGCTCTGTCCCTTGTGGCCTCCCGGCCGTGTGGCCTGGGCAGGTCACTTCCCTCCCTGAGCCTCAGGCTGCTGCGTGCTTGGAGGACATGTGTTAGGAGCTGCAGGCCAGGAGGAGGGGTCCTCCACAGGCAGCAGCAGGCGGGTTGGAGCCCCTGAAACTCTGTGTTGTAACCCTCCAGAAAGGTGGGGACAGCTGGAAAAGACTGTCCTCCCCAAGGAATGACCACGTGACAGTGTGTGCTCAAGGGCACATCAGAGACTTTGGGCCCCCCGTCTGAGTTTCAACCCACGTCTGCTGTTCCCTTGCTGTGTGACCTTGGGCAAGTCACTGCACCTCTGTGGGCCCCGGTTTCCCGTCTGCAGAACCTAGAGCATCAGGCTGGCTTCACAGGGCTGCCATGGGGTTGACCAGAAGCCTTGTCCCCCTACCTCGGATGAGCAGGCCCCCTCAGGTCGGCCGCTTGCCCCGGAGTCTTTTCCATTCCGTGGACATCACAGCAGCCACCTCCCACTGCCGAGGTCACCTCCCTCGACCCGCTGGTCGCCCACAGGGAGCTTAGGACTGCCTAGGCTCTTGGGCTAGGAGAATCCTTCGGCTCCCCAAACCTCCCCACTGGCAGTCAAGAAATGTGCGGGCCATTTAGGGACACTCACATTTGAATTTAAGATTCTCTGTCAGCAGAATCCACAAACCAAGGTTTAAAATTCAGTTGGAAAGCCATCCCCAGGCCTCCAAAGTCCTCTTGGTGCCGGAGCACAGAGCAGGTCTCCTGAGGAGCACAGAACGGGCCTGTGCTTGGCTTGTCTGGCTCGGCCAAAGTCCAGGGAGCGTTGGCCTACCTCCCTGTCCTGTTTGAAAATGACGTTTGAATGCGCTGCACGGCTCTGGGGTGCTCGCTCCCCCACACCTCACACCCTGGGGCCTCGGCAACGTGCACAATAATGGTTTAAAATGTAGAGTTAATATTGTTCAGGGATGGTGAGGCCAGCAGATGAGGAGACGACTGCCACTGACAGTTCCCAAGAGGAGGGGGCACGGCCCACCATGCAGGGCCACAGGGAAGGGCCAGGGTCAGTCAGGAGGCAGAAGGAGCTGGGGAAAGCGTGGGCAGGAGGCTTGATTGTGGTTTTTGTGGGAAGGAATGGGCGAGGCAAGGTAAGCGGGTTTCGGGTTGGCCGGTTTGAATAAGTTCAGCTGGCTGAGGGGCAGAGGAGAATTGCCTCTTGGAGTGTAAGAGCCACGTGGAGGAGGGGGGCCAGCGTGTGGGTTCTGGATTGGTGGGTTTGCTGGTCCTTTGCTGTCTTTAAGACTTGACTAGTGCTGGGAGGGGCAGTCTCTCCCCAGTCAGTGAGGCCCCAGATGCCAAAGCATCAAGAAGACAGAAAATAAGAAAATATAATTAATAATAGTCAGGAGCCATGAGATGAGGTCCCGGTCCCTGCAGACCCCTTGACCTTTCCCTGGCCTCCTTTGCACACTGATTCTGGTGACTATCCCTTGCCACGCAGTCATTGCTACCAGTTGTGCAGGTCATTGTTAATTTTCTGTGGGGGATTGTGGGCAAGGCATGTTCCCGGCATTGTCCTGGTTTCCAGGGCTGGGAGGTCACGTGTAAGGAAGGACCTTGCTGTGCAGTCCTCATATGGGCATTTCAGTGACCCCTGTCCCAGGCTTTCTTGGTTAAACTCAGGCAGGTTTTCAGCTAGTTTTCCACTGGTTCCATGTGGCACTTGGGTACAGTTGTGACTAGGCGGACTTTTTGGAGCAAACATTATTTTCAGAGCAGACATTCTAATTTTGGTAGAGCAACTGTGGTTTTTAGTAAACATACCACATCGAGGAGCAGCAGATCTCCCTGAAGAAGGGAAGGTGCTCATAATGGTGGAGGCCAGGATTTGGGGATGGCGTGTGTGCGGTTGATGCTGGTCCTTGAGCTGCAGGTGGCCATAGCAGCAGGAAGGAGTACTGCCCCGAGTCCCAATTGGAAGGCTCGGTTCATATGGTGGCTGGGACATGCGTTAGCTGGGTGGCCCTGGGAAAATGACCTAGAGCATCAGTTTCCCCGTCTGTACTGGGCATAATGACACCAACCATGCAGGGTGCTGTGGCAGTTAAAGGAGATCAGGAGCATGCCTGGTGTGCCGCGGGTCAGCTGTGCCTCCTCAGCGGGTGTTGGGCTGTCCCCAGTGTGGACGCAGCCCCTCCTCAGTGAGGCCTGAGGCCTCCCTGGCCAGCAGCAGCCACACACTGGGCTTCTCCATGCCATCGCAGTCTCCGTTTCACATGTGTTGTCCATTTGATCCACTCCGTGCCTCCGAGATAGGGGAGATGTCACTGTCCCCACATAACAGACGAAGAAGATGATGCAGGAAAGGAGAGCTAAGGAAGAGTCTCACAGAGCTGCCCAGGAGCTGACCCCACCCAGCATGAGGCTTTGGTGGGAGCTGATCTGAGGGAGTCTTAGAGCACAGTCTGGGTGGGCCTGCCGGCCTCCCCTGGTGAGGTGTCAGCCGAGGCCCCAGGCCCCGGCTAGACAGGCTGCAGACTGTTTGGACCTGATGTGTAATGGGGCTCTGTATTATATATATATGTAATGTGTGTAATATTTTAAGCACACAAAGATGATGTCACCAATACCCACACATTTTCTTGCCTTGTTTTCAGTCAGTGACACATCAAAGCCGGGGCTGGTCTCCCCTGGATGCAGACAAAAGGGAATGCACTTTGTAGAGAATTCAAAAACAAACAACAAATTGTCTAAAACTGAGTCCACTTTTTATTTTTACCAATTCTGGTGATTCTAAACATTGTCAGTGATGAAGCCGTCCCCGCTGGGGTGGACCAAGAACCCTTCGCAGGGCCCCGCCATTTCACCACCACTTGAGACCCCTCCTGCCCTTCCTTGAGTCCATTACCAACCCCTACTTGTCCCCCCCGTCCCCCCGAGGGGACCTTGGTCCAGAGAATTTCATGTTTATCGTCCCCAGGCGTGTTTTCATATTTTTACTATATATGTACATATCTACATACAGTGTGTTTTAAGAATTAAGAAGCTGTCTTACTGTATGTAGAGCTGTATTTCTTGTGCATAATCTTATGTTTTTGAGATGTATCCACGTCAATTCCTGAAGCTCTGATTTGCTCATTGAAAGCTCTGCGTGCTCCACAGTGAATGAGTAGTCCACAACCCATTTATCTACTTTCCTGCTGAGGTTATTTAGGTTGTTTACAGTTTTGTATTGTGGCAAACATCGTTGCTATGGGTGGACCGTGACTCCTTGTGTACCTGTGCAAGGAGTTCTTCAAGGCGGGGGGTTAGGAAATCAGTTTTGTGGATAACAAACAGCATTTGAAAAAGTAGAAGATATCACAGTGCCTTGTGAGTAGTAAAGGTGAAGTTGAGTGTGGGCCCGTGTGTGGGTCTGCGTGCTCATGCACACGTGGGCTACGTTGCACGTAAAGTGCGTTTCTCTGCGTCACGTGGAACGGTCTGAAAGAACAAGCCCCTGCGTCTTCGTGAGTAGAATTTCTGGGCTGCAGGGCGCCTGCATTTCAGCTTTCTTCGACACTGCCAAATGGCCCTCCAAGGTGGCTGGGCAAATTTACCCTCCACTTTTCAAAGAGTGATTTACATTATTAGATTCGACTTTTTATTTTTAATCAATCTAATAAGTGTGAATGATCTTTTTAAACTTGCACCCCCTCGTTTGCATACTGGACATTTTGGGTTCTTCTCCCCTGTAGGTTGGTCTATGCATCTCCTTTGCTCAGCTTTCTACTGGGTGTCTGCTTTCTTCTTATTATTTTAAGAGATACCAATCACTTATTGTTTAGATGTGTGATCAGTAGTTTTTCCCAGTCTTCGGTTGGCCATTATCTTTATTTATGGTATGGTTTAATGGGGCAAAAGTTGTACACTTCAACATAATCAAGTGTATTATTCTTTTCCTTTATGGCATGTATTTGTATCTTGTTTAAGAGGTTCTTTCCTCCCTTAAAGTCATAAGGATACCCTCCTAAATTTCCTTCTATAAATTGTAGGTTTACATATAGTTTTTTAACCTCGCTGGAATTGCTTTGTCTTTGCCATGACATGGAGATCAAATTTTGTTTTATTTGTCTGTGTGGATAAGCAGTTGTCACAGTAGCAGTTACTGCGTTTCTTAATTTTTAAATGTTTTTTTAAGTGCAAAAGCTGTCACATGTCAATTTTCCTTATATACAAGTGAGTCTGTTTCTGGCCTCTCCGCTCTGCTCCCTTGGCCCGTTCGTTTCTCAGACGCCGTTGCACGCTGCCGTTGTCACTGTGGCTGTGAAGTCACATCTCATAGGGCAGGCCCCCTCCTTTGTTCCCCTTTCATACTGTCTTGGCTCTTCTTTGGCCTTTGTTCTACCATGAGAACTTTAGGATCAGCTTTTTAGATTCCATGAAAATCCCTGTTGGGATTTTGATTGGAATTGAATTGATTGGATTGGATTGGAATTGAATTGAACTGATGTGGTTAGTTTGGGGAAGGTTGCCATTTTTGTCATATTGAATTTTCCCCACCTAGGATCATGGTCTTTACTTAATGCTTCTTTTATATATTTTAGTTGCTTTATAATCTGTATCATAAAACTCTTATACACATTTTGGTTAAATTTCTTCCTGACTACCTTACAGTTTTGTTGCTGTTTCATGTGGTAAATATATATCTAAAAATGACAGTTTCTAATTCTTTATTGCTAGTGTTTAGGGATATAGTTGCATTTTCTATATTGATCCTGTTTCCAGCAATCTTGCCGATACCTTATTAAATGGATCCATATAGATTTTATAGATATTTTACTTAGTCATATCATTTACAAGTTATCAAGGTTTTTTTCCCTTCCCTTCCAATTCTTGTATCTTTTATTTCTTCTCTGCGTCTTCCTGTGCTATGCAGAATAACATTCTTCAACAGAAATGTGATGTGAGCCATGTGCTTAATTTAAAAGTTTCTGGTAGCCACATTTTAAAAAGTAAAAAGAAATAAGTAGAATTAATTTTTATAATATATTTTGTTTCACCCATTGGAGCTAAATATTATCATGTTAATATGCAGTCAATATAAAAAATGGTTGCAATCATTTATATTCTCTTTTCATCTGTGTCTTCAAAATCCAGTGTGTGTTTTGTAGTTAGAGCACATCTCATTTCGAGTGGTGAGTGGTTATGGTGTTGGACTGCCCTGTAGAATCTGCAATCCAGTGTTGAACAGAAGCTCGATGAGTGGGCATCCTTTTCTTGTTCCTGACTTGAAAGGGAATAATTCTGAAGAATTACCATAAGGATAATGTTTAATGGTTTTTGGTAGATTTCCTATATTAGGGTTAAAATTTCCTTTTTCTTCCTATTTTGTTAAAGCTCCCTAATTGTGTATGGGTGTTGAATTTTATTAATGATTTTCTGCAAATAATGAGACAATCATAAAATTTCTTCTTTAGCCTCTTATTGGGACGACTTTTATATTAATACATTTCTGTTATTGTAACATCATTGATTCTTGGGATAAACCCACCTGAATTTACCTTGTTGGATTTAATTGGTAATATTTTCGTTAAGATGTTCGAGTCTATGTTCAGCAATGAGATTGGCCTCTAATTTACCTTCCTTCTGCCCTTATTTAGTTGAAGTATCCACCATATTAGCATCATAACATGTGCTAAGGAATATTCCTTTCTCAAATATTCAAATATTTGTATATGTTAAAGATTATCTTAAAATATTTATGTTAACGTATTTGTGTATATTTGTACATGTCCATGTTTGTATATGTTAAATATATGTTATGGATTGTCTTCAAATATTTGTTTGTGTTCAGGATTATCCATTCCTCGAAGGTTTGGAAAAACTGGAACTGCAAAACCTCCTCTGCTGGTTTTGTTGGTTTGTTGGAGTTTTTTTAAACTACTAATTGAGGTTGTTCAACGGTTAGAGGTAATTCCAATTTTCTATTTCTCTTTTTCTCTTTGTCTCTCATTAAATCAGTCTCTCTCTCTAGGAATGTGTCTGTTTCTCCTGTTACAAGTTTATTGGCAGCATTTGTAGTGAACGTCCCTCTTTTTTATCCTTAACGGTGTTTATTTGTGCCTTCTCTGTTTTTCCATCGGTCTTAACAGAAGCTTGTTGGCTTTACTTGTCGTTTCGAGCTACTGGATCCCTTCTTGTTTGTGTCCTCTCTCGCTGGTTTCTTCCCAGATCCTGTGTCCTCATTCTTCCTTCTTTAGGTTTGTATCAGTGTTAATTTCCTAATTCCTTGAGCTGGGCACCTGGATGATTAATTTCCATCCTTCTGCCAGCCCCTCCCCTGAGTCTGAGCGTGCGTCTGAGTCTTGCGTCAGTTACATCCCAAGAGTTCTGATATGTGGCAGTTTTATTATTTTAAAACCTTAGTTTTTTTCAGTTTGGGAAAATTTTTCCACCGTTATCTCTTCACAATGCGCCTTTCCCCCTATTTTCTCCATTCTCTCCTGGAATTTTCTCATTCTATCTTCCATGTCTCTTCAACTCTTTTTTTGTATTATCCATCTTTTTGATCTTTCTGTTATGTGTTCACTCATCTTCTCTTAAGCTGACTTTGATGTGTTCTCTGCTGACTGTTGCTCATTGTTGCGTGTGCGTGTGTGTGTTTTGTAATTTTGGATTGTGAACGGAGATTTGCTCACAGGAAGCCTACGTGGCTATGTTGAGGCTCCCTCCCTCCAAAGTGGTTTTCTGGGTGACTCTGTCAGGTTCCTCAGAAGTAACACCAGTGTGGGATCAACTTTGCATTCTTTTCATAGCTTGGGGGTTCCTGGACGCTGTGGGGACTGTCAGTTTGAACCGTCAGCCAAGGAAAAGGCAGACAGGTGGCTACAGACACTCAGAGGAGACTTTGAAAACTCCTTCACCCATTTCCCAGGCAGAAGTATAATTCTTGTTGTGTCCCTGTGACGGTGGGCAGTGAAGGGTGTCCATTCTTTTACAAAAACTGTAGCCCTCCAGTGTCTTGACTGCACATGAGGGTCTCAGTTCCCATTTCTCATCTCTTATGGGCTCCAGCTCTCCCGTCCTCTCCCTGTGCAAGTCGCTAAGACGGGACCACTAGGTTACAGACATGCCCACCCCCAGCATCTCAGCATCAGTTCACCTGCTCCTGCTTTGGTCTTTAGCTTCCCAGGTGGTCTTTCTTTTCTTGCCAGATCACACGTGCGTCTAAATAGATATTCATTATATTTAGCTGGAGAGCCTTTACCTTACCTTGTCAAGTCACTATATTATTGTTTTTCATATGCAAAATTAAAGATACAAAACGAGGTTGATGGGGAAAGAAACCCAGATTTCAGGAAAAAGCTGTAATTATTATCCACTCCGGGCAAAAGACCCATGAAGTGATCAGTTTTCTGGGGAGGAAATCCTTGGCATCTGCCTAATTCCCAAATCCGCTGGCTAAGGCACTGGCTGACTAAGCCCTCTCGGATGGGACCAAGGCTGCTCCACACCACACTGAGGCCCAGTGTTTGGGGTTATGACAGGCCTGGTGAAGAGACAGGAGGACCCATCATCTCATTTCAACTCCTGCCAGACTGTCCTGGCCACTGCCTTGCTGAGTCCGCTTTGCAGGTCCCTTGAGCATTCTGTGAGCGCATCCTTATCTATGAACTAATAGCTTGGTGATACTGATTCCCCCCAACACTGAGTGCAGGGGCTTAAGGTGACCTCAGGTTGAAATGCTGACTTCTTGATTATTACTTCCTGAGTTTCCTCTGTGTCTTCATTCATTCAAGCAATATTTACCGAGCACCTGCCGTGTGCCAGGTGCTGTTCTAGGCACTGTTTAAAACATTGCTTCTCTACCTTTGGTTTGCCAGGTGCTGGGAAGCCAAAGGACTGGTCTTGCCTCCTGACCTGTCCGGGATGTGGTGGAAGGGGCGGTACCCAGAGCCCTGTGCAGAGCAGCAGGCAGCAGGTGTGCTAACAGAGGGACCAGCAGGGTCTCCAGGTCCTCGGTGGGGAGGGGCCGTGATAAATCCAGTTGGGAGGGAGTGTGTGTGTGTGATTGGTGGTGGGGCCTGGGAAGGATAAATGTAGCCCCTTCTCCCTTGTTCCAGGTCACCCTTTCATCAGGGACAGCTGGAGCTTTTTGTTAAGGTTTTATTTATTTTATTTTAAATAGAGTAACTTTCATGATTCAAAGTTCAATAGTTACAATAGTAAAAAGATCTCCCTCCCAGCCCTGTCTCCCGACCAGTCAACTGGTGCCCCTCCTTGGGGAGGCCACCAGTGTCCCCAGTTCCTCACACATCCTTTGCGAGATATTCCAGATGTAGATGTGTAAATAAGAGAGATATTCGTGAATATTTATATATGTGTGCATATCTATAAATTTACACACATACATACGTACATACATGCATATATATGTTTTTTAACGTAATTGTCGGCATCTTGCTATTTTGGCTTGACGATGCATCTTGGAAATTGGTCCATATCAGGCCCGAAGTGCTCCTTCATTTGTTTTTATGGCTGTTTGGTATTCCACTATATGGACGGACTGTAATTTATTTAACGAGCCCCCCTCTGAGGGATATTTAGATTTCAGTCTTCTGCTATTTTCAAACAACGCTTTGAGAAATTATCTCGTGCCCAAGTTACTTCACACATTTGAGAGCATATTCGCAGGATAGAGAATGCAGCTTACAGGGAGCTGCTAACTCCTGAAGTAATAATCGATGCTCCAGGTGGAGGCTGCCTGGCACAGGGTGGGCTGGCCTCGGCCTCCTGGGCTTCCTATGGGCTGAACCTGTAGTTGTAGGAATTGTCCTGAGACCTTCATCCACAGACACGCTGTGGATAGTTTCTGAATGAATGAGTGAAAATACTTATACTTCAGAGAAATTACAGTTACTAGAAGGCATAGGAAACAGTTTTGTCAGTTTTATAGATTATCTGCAAATGAGTTCAAAGAGGGGTTTTCTAATTGTTTTTAAATGAACACATTCCACGAGAGCTGCTTAATTAGACTTTCGGTGGTGCAGGTAGAAATCTGGTTGAGGAATGATTCACTGTGTTGTAGAAATTGGCTCACCACATTAAAGATGATGAGATCTATGATGGCACTAAAATAACATGAGTGTCAAATCTGGTAGAAATTTCACCTGACCTAAGACTTTTTCGTTGTAAACTGCTGCGTGTGCCGGAACATAACTGTAACCAAGGCCTGGTTTTCCTTCTTCCGCTCTAAGATGTAGGGACAATGAACGACGGCAATACTGAGCTTGCATTGTGGGCCAGCCTAGTCCGCTCCCAACTCCTTGCTGGGATGCTGTCATTCAGTCCCCCAACAGCCCTGTCGTCATCCTCACTTAACAGACACCTGTGGCGCAGGGGGCGACGTAACTTGCCCAAGGTCCCAGGGCCAGGAGTCACGCCCAGGTCGCACACCCACGAGGACGCACTGCTGAGAGCTGAGCCCTTCACCATGACTCCCAGGTCCCCCTCTCAACTGGGGCATCTGGACCCACCTGAGATGTGAGGTGGCTAGTTTTGACTGGGATCTGTCTATACTTATAGATGTGCCCAGTCCATATTTTGCTGTCAGTAAAAATAATTCCTAACAGGGCATCAGAGGTGCTGTTTAAGGACATTAGATCCCCTATTTTGAAAAGCAAATTGAATACCCCCACCTCAACTAGGGTCAGCATAGTGAGTGACAGGAGAGCTGTGATTCCTCAGGCTCTCTGCTCACCATCCGAGGGCCCCAGAGAGACTTTGGAGTGGGGGTGGGGGTGGAGGTGGGGTAGGGGCAGCACAGCTCTGAGGGAGCCTACAGTGGGACCTTGGGCTGGACCTTTTTCCCTGTCTGTTACAGGGGGGCTGGGGCCCTCGCTGATGTCACAGAGGAGCCCTGAGTGTCTCCTGGCCAGATGAGCTTGACCTTTTCCCAGGCTCTGAACCCGCGGTCGGCACACCTGTTCTGTCAAGGGCCAGAGAGTAAACATTTCAGTCTTTGCAGGACACACGGCTGGTCTCTCTCACACCCGCTCCCTCTGCTGCGGAAGCGTGAAAGCAGCGTGACACCGCCTGCAGGATGGGGCAGGGCTGTGTTCCAGTTAAAAAGGGTGGGGAGATTGGGCCCCCAGGCTGGGATTTGCCAACCCTGCTCTCGTTGATAAATCACGTTAGACTGAATCTACATAAAACGGGTGAATCCAGCCCTACTTTGGTACCAACCCCATTTGCTGTGTCTTGGTGATGGTGGGGAAGGCTTGGAGGGTCTCCACTCCCAGACCAGAAACTTGACTACCCAGTGCTGGCTGGGGAGTCAGAAGACCGGCTTTTAGCTGATTGTGTAGCTGGAGCAGCCTTTGTTGCTCTGAGCCTCACTTTCCCCATCTGTACAATGGGAAGGTTGTGATTTCTCGGAGCTTCCTCCCAGCTCCAAAATGTTCTGATCGGAGTTAGAAAGGAAATGAATATTCTCTTCCCTGGAGGTTGTGGTTTCGGTCTGTGTCTTTGGTCACCAAGACAAAGTGGAAAAGGTAACTTTGTGTTGTAATCTGCACCCCAAGAGGCACTTACCTCCTGTGGCACCCCATCTTAGGAGACCCCTAAACCTGCAGGAGCCAATTGGGTGGATAATCCTCGTGCCTGTGTGGCCCACATAGTGTCATGAAAGGATGTCTTCGCCTGTGAGTTTCTGGGTGATCCCAGGTGAGGAGCATGTTTTCCCCTGTCCTGTCCTCCACCTGAGATTGGCCCCTGCACAGCCAGGCGGGAGGAGCAAATGAGAAAATGGCAAGGAGGAGCGTTGGAAATGCAGCCGGTGCAAAGCATGATTATCACACTTACCAATCCTTTGGTGGTTCCAAGGGAAGCTGTGCTGTCCTAGGAGGAAACACGCTTGCTGTCGCTCAGGGGGCGGGTTAGCTCAGGCCATTGGTGCCTTCCCTGCTAGGCTCAGGCCCAGGAACACCCACCCTGGCCCCGACCTGCTGCCGGTGCATGCACGCGGCGCTGCCAGTTGGCCGGGTTGGCTGCCTTGTCTTGTCTCCTCGTTCTCAGACACCCCACCCAGCCCTGGGTGGCCTGGGGATGGGAGGCGCGCTCCCTGGGAGACCTGGAAAAGAAACTGCATAGCCCTTAGGAGCTCCAGTCGGCTTCTCATGCTGGCTTGGCCCATTCCGCCACTAACGAACTGCGGCACGGGTGGGACTCTGGGAGCTCTAGTTTCCTGATCGAATCATGGGGTGGGTGATACCTGGGTGGATACCTACGTTTCTGCGGTAAATCACCCACTTAGTAAATCTTCATTAATTATTAGGTTCCAGGCACTGTGCCAGGACTTATATAATAGCCTCATAGCTGTTGTTGCTGAGGTCTTCCGAATGACCAGGGGTCAGCCTAAGTATTACACAAATTATTTCATTTGAGCCTCACAACAGCCCTCCCCATTTTACAGATGGGAAGACTGAAGCTTAGCGATAATATCTAAGGTCACACAGCCAGTTAAAGACACAGCCAGGATCTGGGTCGGGCTGACTGGAGAGTGGGTGTCAATGGGTGACTCTCCTTCCCCAGGTCACCTGGGGACCATGCTGGTGCAGACCACAGACTAGACCAGCCTGTGTTTTGTCATTTCAGAGGTGGGGACGTTTCAGATTCTCCCCACCCAGTGATCCGCTCTCTTGCTGTGGGCTGACCTCCCCCACCTTCCTGAAAGTCCCTGTCCAGATGGTGCCTCTGGGTCTCCTGATGGAGCAGCTGAACTGTAGTCTGGGCTCTGGACCTTCCTTGCCGCAGCCATCAGCAGAGAGAGGGCTTGGGTTCTGGGCTCTCAGTTTCTGGCTGCTGGACAGAGTCGCTCAGAAGAGATTTTGTAAAAACCCGACTGGCTGCATCTGGGAGGAGCCCTGGCACCTGTATTGGTAGAGAATGTGCTCCCCAGGACTCTTCACAGCTGCTGGGTCTCTGGCCTCCTGGTGGCCTGCTGCTGGCGAGTGTGTTCTGGGTGGCAGCACTGTACTTGTTCTGCAAGGGGCGGTGAGGGGCCAGCTCCTCCCTCAGGTTATCCCCTGTCACCCCCAGTCATGCCAAGGTGCTCATCCTGCCCACCCATTCCAGCCCACCCTCCTGTGCAAGGTCAAGAGGTGGGAGCAGCAGCAGTGTTGGTCCCCTGAAGAGTCTGGCCCCAGCAAAGGCATGCTGCAGGCTTGGAGCCGGCCAGTCAAGGCTGATCCTCAGCCCTCTCCCTTCAAAGCCGATGAACTTGGGTGAGTTACTTCATCTCTCTGTGATGCACTTTCTTCACCCAGAAAATCCACGTCCATGACTGCATCTTGGAGTCGCTCAGTGTCCTCAGAGGATTGACAGTGGACCACGTTTCCAGCCCAGGCCTTGGATGGAGCCGGTGCTCCAGAAGGGTTTGTTCCCAGCTCTGATCCACCAGCCTGGCTGCGTAGAGCAGACACAGGTTTCAGCTGTGTCTCTCTACCTCCTGTCAGGTCCTGACCCATGGCAAGGGCTTGGCCCACCCTGTTTAGTCTCCAGGTTTGGGGTTGTGATGGTTACACCGTCCTGGCTGTCCATGCTTCTGCGGGGCTCTGGGCCTGAAACAGGAAGGGCAGGGAGGGCGACCGACCGTCTTGGTTTGCCTGAGACTGAGGAGATTCTGGGACAGTCTTGGGCAAACCGTCATGAGTTGGCCCACCTGGGACAGGCTGGCCCTGGGGTCGGGCCAGAACAGGGTTGGCTTCTATTAGGCCCTGTGGGTGCCTAAAAGGGCCCATGGTGCTGTTGGGGCCCACAACAATGTTTTAGTTTTTTTTTAATGAAAAAAAAAAAAAAATAATCCAGGCTGGGAGCCTGGATTGTATTCATCTTTAAACCAAGACATTTGTAAAATAGAAATTTTAATGTTTTGTGGAGGAAGGGGCCCAGAAAGGCAAAAGTGCTCAGTGCGGCTGTGGGGAAGACGGCTTCAGCCCCAGGACCCCTGCCTCCAGGGCTCTTTGGGGATCAGGAGGAAGAGTAGATGGCCGAGGGCCGAGGAGAAGTGGACAGGCAGCCACCATGCGGCTGGGGCGGTGGGGCTCCTCCTGAGGTTCCAGGGTGGAGGAGAAGTGACGGCTTTGTTCCTGGGCCTGCCAAGTGCTAGAACTTTGATGAGGAGGTTGATAGAGGCGGGGGCGTGTTAGTGTTGAAAACTGCCGCTTGCCCTCCCTTCCAGAGTGAGCCTGGAGCCCAGAGCGAGAGGGAGATTCTGGTCCTCAGATGCTCCTGCCTTGGCTGCGTGGGGGGCAGGGGTGGGGGCTCCTTTTTGGAGCCAGGGAGTTGATTTAATCCAGCTGAGGCCAGGACCCAGCGTGGAGGCTCAGAATGCAGCTGGATCCCCGCCAGTTCCCCTGCCCCGACCACATGGGGCTGCGAAGCCCAGAAAGGGGGAGATGCACGGGGGAGAGCAGCAGATGTCCCCACCCCCCGCACGGCCGCTCCTTGTTTATCTTTTATTAATGGCAGGCGCCTAGGCAGGGGCAGTGCTCAGAGCAGCCCTTACCAGCGGGCTGGGTGGCGGCCTCCCTCAGAAGCCAGGGAGAAGAAGGCATAAATAATACAGGCTGCATCTTGATGGAGCTTGTCGGGAGTGCCCCAGTACACACCTGAGCAAGGCTTTGCCGCGCCTGGCCTCTGAACCGTGGAGGAGAGCTTCTCTCAGCTCCAGGACAGACTCCCCGAGTCGCCTGGTGGAACAGCCCTGGGAAGGGGAGGCCCGGCCCTGGCCTGTGGTTTGCACCAGCTAGGACCTGGGGCTCCTCCTTTAAGAATTCTGTGATGTCTGGAGTTCTGCAGCCCCATCTGTCGTCTCATCAGACAGACGGCCAGAGCATAGATGGTCACATAGCGAGTTAGCAGCCGAGGGGGACCCTGCGCCCTGACTCTGGTCTGGGTTTGTCCCTCTGGCCCCAGGCTTCCATTTCAATTTGGGTGGAGGCAGGGTATTCAGGACAGAGAAGAGAACTTAAGTCTGTTTTTCATTTTTCGTTCTATTCTTGGCAACTTTTGGAGAGGGACCTGGCAGGAAGGGGACGTTGGGGAGGGAAGAGTTGAAGAAGAAAGAAGTCTCCGTGCCTCCTTTGTCTTTTCTGCTAAAACTGGTGGCAGTTCTGTGTTTCCACTAAAAATAGCTAGTCCTCTGTCAAGGCCACCCACACTGACGAGCTGGGGATCAGGGAACGCGAGATGTGGGCCTTGGGCCCCACCTGCCATAGGGAGGAAGATGGACATGTTGGGTGGAAGTCAGGGAGGGAGGCGGGGGAAAGGGCTGGGTGCTATCTCTGAGGGCCCCGGCAGCACCCCTGCCTTTGTGTGACGAGGACAGGGCTGTGTTCTCTGTCACATTACTCAAAGTTGCTTTAAGAGTAATGGGCAACGGATGAATGGATGAACGAAATGTGGTGTATACATGCAGTGGAATATTATTCAGCCTTAAAAAGGAAGGGAATTCTGACACATGTTACAGTGTGGGTGAACCTTGACCACATTATACTGAGTGAATAAGCAAGGCATAAAAAGACACATATTGTATGATTCTACCTATATGAGGTTCCAAAAATAGTCATTCACAGAGACGGAAAGGAGAAAGGTGGTTGCCAGGGATGGGAGGAGGGGGTGGGGCGTTAGTGTTTAAGGGGTGTGGAGTTTCAGTTCAGGGTGATGGATGGTGGTGATGGTTGCGCAAGAAGGTGAATATACTTAACATTCCTGAACTGTACTCTTAAAAGTGGTTAAAATGGTAAATTTTATGTTATGTATATTTTACAACAGTCAAATAAAAAAGATTAAAGGGGGGTTGACCCCTCTCTTCCTCTTGACTCCCTATAACAATAACTGGTGTCAGGTGTCGATCTTTCATACCAATAGTGATGCTGAAGGTAATTGGATTCTTCTGCAGAGAAACTAAACTGATCTCTTGGGTGACCAGGGCAGGCCACATGGGTGTTGGGCCCTGGAGCCCAGCCTTATTATGCACTCTGGCATTTAGGGACCCCTCAGTGGAATAGCTAAAGCTTCCCCTGGACAAGCCCAATCAGCTATGCAGAACTTCCAGCCAGGATTCTAGTGCTTCGTCTTGAAATAGGAATGGAGGTCCAAAGTCTGACATCTGAAGGACGCCTGCTATGTGGAAGAGCAACGTCAGCATAAACAATGGGGAAGGTACAGTCCGAGATGGCACAGAACTCAAGAGACGAAAGTGTAAGTGGAAAAGTCGCCCTCGCATTGGCATCCTCAGAATGACGTGAGAAAGCACCGCGTCCACAGAACAAGAACAGGGTGCTCTGAAATAAGAACATTCAGAGAACCAAAAAAGCTTTCGAGTACAAATACAATGGTGGAAATAAGAAGTTCATCAAGGGGATGGAAGGTGACTCATGGAAATATCATGGAAAGAAGAATAAAAGGCAAAAACAAAGAGAAATAGGAGAGGGAAGTTGAGAAAGCTGGACTACTAAGACAGGTGACTGAGTGTGTAAGTAATGGAAGTTCCGCAAGCTGAAACAGAAAACAGATGAGAGAAAGTTATAGAAGAATTAATACAAGAAAATTGCCCTTATCAGAAAGAGCCCAGCACTTTCAAAGAAAAAAAAATCCCATTTAGACATGTTTTTGTGAAATTTCAGATAACCAAGAATGAAGAAATGCTTCCAAAAATTTCAAGATAATGGAAAAAACAAACAAAAACCCCAGGTGGTCTTCCAGGGGGAGGGTTAGACTGTACGTCCCTCTTCATGAGCAGCGGCCTGTGTGTGATGACTGTGCCGGTGCCCGGGAGGACATGCGGGAGGTCGTCCGGCTCTCAGCCTGCTGTCCCTCAGGGCTGAGAACGTTTTCAGTCGTGCGGGAGGGACTCAGAACTGATTTCTTCCACACGGCCTTCTCAGACACTTACTTAAGGATCCTCTAATGCCAAGTAAGGGAGTGGATGAAGGGAGGGCAGACCTGGGACCCCAGCAGACATAGAGTGATGGCCTCGCTGTGTAGCGACCTCCTGAACTGCTGCAGGTGAAGGGGACCCCGGGGAGCTGGGTAAAGGCATCAGCAGAGAGTCTGCACACCTGGAAGACCTGAAGGCTGTGTCGTCACTACCCCAGGAGGATGGGGTGGCCTTATACCCAGTGGCAGGGGAGGCTCAAGTCAATCAAGTTGTCTTCCGTATAAATAACTGATAAATCAGAAACATTGCGCTCATAGGATTAAAGCATCAAAACGTGGTGTTTTAATATATTCCTTCTATAGATCAGATAGCCGCTGGGGGAACTAAAAGTAGACAAAGTTTCAAAAACTTGAAAGTGGTTGCCTCCAGAGCACAGGAGTGGGGGGGGGGGGGGTACTGTTGCTTTTCATTAGAAGCCCTTCTGTGCTATGTGATTTTTTTAATCACGGGCAGAATTGCTTAGGTTTTTTTTTAAAAAGCCAAAAAAATCTCGAACATTAAAATGAAACAACAGAATGGGTCCCACATTGCAACAGGAACTCGATGACTCAGGCGAGTCCAGGGTGGGCTGGGGAACCACCAGTCTGAGCCCCTTTCGGGAGTCGACGAAGACAGGGCTGGGCGCAGGCCGGGGCAGCCTCCCAGCTAAGGAATTTTCGATTCTGTTTGGTTGCTCTATTTGGCTTTACTTTTTTGGAAAACAAATATGCAAAAGCAGCTAATGGGCCCCGGGTGAGTTCAGAGCCAGTGGCATGGAAGTGGCCCCTTGCACTGGAGAGCCCGTGGGCACTGTCACCTGTAGTGTCTGCACGGGGCTCCTCCGAAATGCATCCCTGCCCAGGATGCCTTTGTGGGGCGGCTCTAGATCCTGGGAGGACCTGCAGATGGGTTAGGCCTGGTCCCTGCCCTTGGGGCCTGTCCTGTCCTGAACTAAGTGTGAGTCAGGGTAGAGTGAGAAGCCCCACCATGAAGGTCCCCGAGCATTGTCAGAGTTGGGGAGCATCATCGCCTCTTGGGGAAATATGCTGGTCAGTTCTCAAGTGCAGTAAGACTGGAAAGGCGTGTTGCAGTGGGGCCCTGAGGAGCCTTGAACTCCGTGCTCAGAGTCAGAAGCCCCAGCCCTGGAGCCAGTGTACGAGGCCCCACAGGGAGTCTCAGCGGCTCTGGGATTAGAGCCTGCTCTCCCTGGAGCCTGGGTGACATTCGCCTGCGTGGAGGGCCCTTGATGGCTAATCCTGAGCTTGGGTTCCTGCAGGGAATCCTGACAGAGAAGGACAGACCGGAGTGTGCGGAGTCCTCCCCGTCTGCCTGGGGTGATGGAAAGCAGAGACAGACGTGTGAGAGGCATTTCCCGGGCCGTGGGCGTCCTCCTGGGCCCCTTTCGTGGGCCGGCTCTGCACTGGGCCTGGCTGAGGCCACTTCAGGCCAGAGGAGGTGCTGAAGCATTGCCTTCTCCCTGGGCTGGCAAGTGCTGCCCCACGGGAGCCAGGTCCACCCCCCCCCCCCGACACCCCAGCCTCAGATGACATGCCGTGTGGGCGCCAGTGAAGTCAACACAGGACAGAGGGACAAGTGCGTTTCTGAGGGATGGCATCGGGAGCTGGTGCCAGTGTTCCAGAGGCAGGGCCACCCGTAAACGCAGACAGAGGAAGCAGCTGTTCTGTGGTTGGTTTGAGGAAGGTTTCGCTGCCCGCAGACACCTCTCCTGCCTTTCCAGCCCACTTGGGGCTGAAGCCTGGAACTCCACCATTACAGGTTCTTTCCTTTGGGTCGAAATACAAATGTCCCAGTGAGGAGGTGACCCTTGAGCCATCAGCCGTATGGAGCACCCTGTATGCTTCTGCAGGGCATCAATCAGGGCCTTTGCCATTCAGCGGAACAGCCAGCACTCACTGTGCCCTGGGAGCTGTGCACTGTGCTCGCCTGAGTGTGCCAAGACGGATCAGACTCTGTCCACTCACTCTCTAGGGGCCGAAGGACACGGAAAGGGATAATGAGGGTGTAGTGTGTGCTGTGAGAGAGGTGGCCAGGAGTGGGAGGAGCTTGAAGAAGACAGCTTGGATTGGAAAGTGTGCAGGCTGAGGGCCTTCCAGCCCGGCCTCCTCCCTCTCCCCCTCCCGCTCCTCCTCCCGCTCCTCCTCCCGCTCCTCCTCCTCCTCCTCCTCGCTGTGTGTCCTTGGGCAACTTGCAAATCTCCTACCCTTGCTGTGCCTGCCCCCATGATCAATCAAGAGACGATAGATGGCACCTTCTCTGCAAGGTGACTGAGGAGCCAGCTCTGAGCTGGCCCAGGAGGGTGTTCAGTAATGGGAAAGTTTGCTGTACTTGAGGGGTTGGGAAAGGGGAGGTATGGGTTAAGCTGAGGCTGAAAGGATGGCCAGGTGACTTTGAGGGGCACACAGAAGGCACAAGTATGGAGATATGGGGCTGCCAAGAGCAGGGCAGTTTGATCCAAGATAGAGTGGGAGGTTTGAGTTCAGAGAATGACCTGCTGTCTGGGGTAGGGACCGAGGCCTGGGGAGGGAAGGAGGGAAGGCATGAGTGGGGAGGAGTCCCAGAAGGGGAGGTGGGATCCATGGAGGAGAAGCTTTGGGACTCGGCTCCACCGTTGGATCTGGGTAGAAAATTTCCCGTAGCCTGGCTGGGGTTCTGGGCAGGCACGGCCCGGGAGGGCCCGGCCTGCTGCTTAGTGAGAGTGCTGGGGCCCATCTCCAAGGGCTGGCTGGCACCCAGCATTGGGTGTTCTAAGTATATTGAGTCACTAGGCCTTTGTCTATCAAGGGAAAGGAAAGAGAGGAAAACCTATAAACTATTATTGTGTTTTTTTCTACATTTTCCGATGAAAGTTTCCCTTTTGCTTTTCCAAGTGGTTGAAATCGGAAGGAGAGGCACAGGTTTTCTGCTCACGGGCACTGAGCCCCTCTCCATACAGCCCAGGGCTCAGGGTCCCCACTGGCCCGTTGCTGTGATTGTCCCCTCCTGTGAGCACCTGTGAGGGATGCTGGGCCGCACGGTCACAGGCGTGGCTGGCGTGGAGTGGGTCTGGGAGGCTGCAGCTCGGCCGTGACAGGAAAGACACACGGGGCACTTCCAGTCCATGGTGGCTCATGGCTTTCCCTGAGCCCATTTCTGTCTGCTCCTTCATTCAACTGGCATTTACTGAGTTCCTGTTGTACACGGGGACTGCAGTGGGGAGTAAGACAGATGCCTGCCCTCAGATTGCTCACAGTCTGGTAGAAACAACAGTGAGGTTTGTAGACAGTTAAAGTGTAGGGGTAAGAACAAGGGAGCCAAAGGCAGCCCAGGGGGTGGAGCCTGCAGTCGAGGAAGGCTTCCTGGGGAAGGCAGAGCCGGAGTTGAGTCTCAGAGGGTGAAAAGGAATTTGCTAAAGTGGGCAGGTATTCTAGGCAAAGAGAACAGCAGGTGCGAAGGCCCAGGCACACAAGCATCCCTGACAGGTATGCCTGAATCCTCCTCGTTCTCCTGGGTCCCACCTCCAGGAGGGCCGGCCCACCAGCCCCGCCATGCAGCCTACCCTTTTCTGAGGGCTGGAGGACAGGTCATGTCGGCCACACAGCCCTGCTTCAGAGGGGGTTCCCGGGGGTGCTGTTCCTAGTCAGTACCATCTGCTGAGTATGTGGCTGTCTCCTCCCCCAGAGGCTGTGACAGTCAGATGAGACCAGGGTCCCTAAACAGCCTTGGGAATCCTGAGGGCCTACAACTGCATGAGGGCTCATTTTACATGTCGCCCCATTAGCTTGGTCTCCACTATGCATGTTGAGTTTTTCCATTTTTAGTGTTGGGACACATCCAAGGAGAGAAGAAGCTAGAAGGCCTATTTACCGGAGCTCACTTTTCGAGTGCCCGCTGTTTTCTTAGCACAGGGCTTCTCAAACTTGCACATGCATCGGAATCACCTGGAAGGCTTGTGAAAACCCAGGTTTCTTGGCCCCACCCTGAGTTTCTGATTCAATAGGCCTGGAATGGGGCTTAAAAGTTTGCATCTCTGAGGAGTCCCAGACGATGCTGACGCCGATGCTGCTGCCGTGGGCCTGGGACCACACTTGGAGACCCCTGGCTTAGCCTGATGCTGGGCAATCCAGGCCTTCAAGGAGTGGGCCCCCATCATGGGCGGGAGGAGCCATGCTCACTGTCCATCCCAGGCAAGGTCTTCTCGGGGCCATCAGAGAATGACCCTGACTCCTCATAGTAGAGGAGGTTTATTGATGCCAGAATGTTTTTTCCTTTTTTTTTTTAAGGTTGGCCCTGAGCTAACATCTGTTGCCAATATTTATTTTTCCTTCTTCTTCTCCCCAAAGTCCCCCCAGTACATAGTTGTATATTCTGGTTGTAGGTCCTTCTAGTTCTGCTATGTAGGACATCACCTCAGCATGGCTTGGTGAGTGGTGCTAGGTCCGTGCCCAGGATAAGAACCAGCGAAACCTCGGGCCACTACAGTGGAGCGTGCGAACTTAACCACTCAGCCACGGAGCCGGCCCTGATGCCAGAATTTTGAAAAGTACAGCAAATCAGGAGAGGAAAGCATAGAACCCACCAGACATGCAAACTCACGGAGAGAAACAGTGTGCAGCTGATCAGGGAAGCTGCTGCAGGAAGGGGTTTATGCAGACGCCGATCTTGTCAGAAAGTGGGTCCCTGGGAGCTCCTGGAGGTCCATGGCTGCGTGCTGCCATTGGAGGTGGCTCCGTTGGGGCCATCCTCATCCTTGGAGTCATATTCAAAGCCAGTGAGTGAGCCACTGAAGAAAATTGGTCACAGCTGCATTACGCTTTTTACCCAAATAGTCTATCCAGCCCGGTCACGGTCAGTACTGGTCCCAGGGGTGGCCGTGCCTCCAGGGCTCGCACTTTACAGGATAGGTAAAAGGGGGAGCGAAGGGCACCCTTGGAGCACCACTCCTTTCCCATCACTAAGGATATTCTCACAGTCTGAGACTAGTCCCCTAAGTGTGGGGTCCCCAGAGGATTGTCCCCAAAGGCAGCATCCAGAGAAGGGACGGAGTCTCCCAGGCAGGTCGAGATGATAAAATACTGGGAACTAACATTTCTTATACTCCAGGCACTTCTCTGTTTCACATGCGTTTGCTTATTTAATCCTCCTCGCAGCCCTAGAAAATAGTCTCATGATCCTCATTGGAAAGGGAGACCCAGAGGGGTTGTGTGACTGGCCGGGGGTCCCACAGCAGTAAGTGGTGGCGCCAGGCTTCTAACCCTTGCCATCTGACCCCAGGCCTCCACTCTTACCCTCTGTGCTGGACCACCTCTCCTCTTCAAGGCGTGCATGTGTTCTATTAAGTTCATTGAGGAAAGTCAGTTATGTAATTTAAAACCCTAACCGCCACCACTTACACAACGCCTCCTTTGACCTGCCTTATCTCGAGTCCTCTTGATAATAGCAGGGTCACTGTGCTTGTCACCATTTATGAAGCGGGAATCCAGGCTTGGGAGGCGGGGCACTTAAGCAGGGATGCACCGATTGGACTCAACCCTGGGCTGCGGGCTCAGAGCCTGAGCGCTCCCTGCCCTCCATCCGGATGTCTTTTCTGCCGCCGCAGGCTGAGGAGCTCGAGGAATCCTCTCCTCCTGCTTTCTGCTCCCTTCACTTCCTGGGGCCCCTCGCGTGATGCTGCCCTGGCGTGTTCAAGGACAGAGATGCCTGCCTCGAGCATCTTTGATAGATTCTGATGCTGGCTCTGGTGTTGGCCTCAGAGCGGTGATTGCTGCCCAGCTCATCCCGCGTGGTTGCACCTGCCTGACTCCTCCATGCCAGGCCCCAGATCGGGCTTTGGGCTACCCACGATGGCAGGTTTTGGAAGCTGTACCTGGGCCAGGAGGCAGAACGGCCCATGAGGGGGAAGGTGGGCTGGGGAGAGATTGGACAGTCGGGAGCTTTGTTCTAAAGTGGACCTGCACCCTCTGCAGATCTCCACTGCCCTCAAGCTGTGCAGTGCCTGGGCCCAGCTTTGGACTCAGTGTGTGAGGGAACTGGCCAAGCTGCCCACAGGACACCCCCACAGCACCAACAATCCCCAGGACCCTCTGAGCTCCAGGATGCTGCAGTCCTGAGCCATTATACCTGCCTCTCCCCAACGCTCCCATTATTCTGCAGACCAGTGTTTTCCTGGGCTGCTTCTGTTGCCTGTCTCGGTGCGTTCCTCAGGGAGTTTGAAGAAGGCTCATGTGGCTGGAATGGGGATGAAAATCCAGACAGATAGGCCCCTGATGGGAAACTTGACCGTTGGCGGACTTGGCTCATTTTCAGGCCCAGAGGGAATAGGCTCTCTTTGAGTTGAACTGGGCCCAGTGGCTCTTTGATTTATATCCAGATGGGAGTTGTCTGGGCAGGCAGGAGTAATAAACGTGTGGGCTGGGGGCTTGCGGAAGATGGGGTGGGAGAAGGCAGAGCGGAAGAGCTTATCCTTCCATGCCTTTTGGCAGTGCTAGTCTGAAGACCAGGGGAAGACTTTGTGACGCACTCCAAGACATGCAGCACTGTGAATCTTAGTCTTTGAAGCTACTGTCCATCCTCTGGAAGACCAAGAAGATCTGAGCTGAAATGGCTATGGAGGAGAGGAAAGAGAGGAGTGAGGTGGGGAGGAGATGTGGAGACAGAGAGAAGAGGAAATGCCTTGACTATAGAGATTCCACCCAGTCATCTACCCATTCACCCACCCACCCATCCACCCATCCATCTACCCACTCATCCATCCATCCATCCAACTACCCATTGATCCATACACTTACCCACCCACCCATCTGCACACCCATCCACCCATCTGTCTACCCACCCATCCATCTATTCATCCAACAACCCATCTGTCCACACACTCACCCACTTACCCACCCATCCATCTACCCATATATCTACCCACGCATCCCTCCATCTATTCAGCTACCCATCCGTCCACCAACCTACCCACCTGTCCATCCACCCATCCATCTACCGATCCATCCATCTACCCATCTACCTACCTGTCCATCCACCCATACATCTACCCACCCATCCATCTATCCATCCAACTACCCATCTATCCACCCACTCACCTCCTATCCAAAACATTTTTTGTCAGTCACCTACTATCTTCCAACCATTTTCATTTAGGTCCCACCTTCTCAATGTGGCCCCCAGTGGACAGCCACCCCCTCATCATTTTTTTGATCTCTTATTGTACTCACAGCCTGATCTTGACCCTTGGCCCTTGTAAGCCCTGCTTACCATTTTCTTATGATTCTACTAGTTTCTCTGTGTGACTCACTCAGAGATTCTAAGCCCCTTCACTCGAGTCATGTTGCTTCTAATTCTTTCACCTTTCTTAGAGCTCTCCTTGGAGGAGTCCCTCAGAGCGTCTTTTGTGGGTTGGTGGAAGGGTTACTGTAGACACTTAAATTCCTTGAGATTGGGAGTGCCTGGTGTCTGTCTGGGGTGGTTGAGGTGGGAAGGGGGTTCACATCTGGAGAGCACCTGCCAAGTGCTCGGGGTGGGGGTAGGGTGCAGAGCCTGGTGCTGTGGAAAGAGCGCACGTTTTGGAGCCAGACAAGGGTGGGATTGATTCCTGGGGCTGATGACCTTGGACAGGTCACTTAACTTCCCTGAGACTCAGTGTCCTTATTTGTCAAAGAACAAGATATAAACAAATCCGTGTAATAAAATGTGCATGTGGGCACTCCACGTGGTGCCTGGCATGTGGTGGGTGGGTGATGCCCTCCATCCCCCATGCCCCTAGATTTGCACACTGATCAAGGTCTCCTTTGACACTCCTCCTCCACCTCATTGAGTTGAGATGGGCAGAGCCAGATGACGCTTTCTGAGCACGCAGGACTCCTGGGCCAGGGCCAAGCTGTAAACAACAATGAGGAGCCTCAGATTTTTCTGCCCTCTGCCCTCTCCTGGCTCTACCCTTGTCTCATTGTATCCTGCTGTCTTCTCTCTTGGACCCTATAGTTCCCAGGGAGGGTTGGGGGAAGCCACTGAGTTGCTGGTGGGCAGGACAGCTTAGATCAGCCTGGCACCTTGCTGTGGGCCATCGGGCTTGGGCTGGCTGTGCATCCCAGTGGCCAGTGGCTTGGTTCTCAATACCTGAGTAGTGGCAAAGGTGAGCTAGACATGAGAAGACATTAGGAGGTGAGGGCAGGAGGCTCAGCTCTGGGGAAGGCGTGTGGTGCTGGGGCCACAGGCATTAACCGGCTAGATTCCCTCTGCCCCCTCCCTGGCTCCATTTGTTAGCTATTAAATAATTATCTCATTTGGAAAGTGTTTCTTAATGTAGGGCAGACTCCACCCCGAGGCATGGGTTTTGCAATGGATTGTCTCCTGCGCATTCCAGGCTCGGGCAGGATCGGAGCGTTCTTGCCCTGGCAGTGCCTCCGCGTGAGGCTCCGGCTGAGCCAAGCTTTGCTGAGGTACAGCAGAGCGGGGCGTCGCCTCCCCCACCCCGAGACGGCCTGGCTAATAGCTTCATTACAAGGATGTTCTTCATCCGTCTCCTAAAGGAGGTTGCCCAGGGGTGGGCCTCCCGAGTTACTTGCGATTTTCTGGGTCCCCCAAACATCCAGCAATGTCGGAGATGGGAGGGACCTTTGTCCTTTTTTACAGGTGAGGCCACTTAGGCCCTGAGGGGGCAGGGGCCACCCTGAGGTCGTACATTGAGTTGGCTGCGAAAGCAGGAGCCCGGGTCTCCTGCCTGGGAGTCCAAAGCTCTCTCTCCTCCATCCTTCCTTCGTCTGGGAATGTCATTGGCACCTAAGTGTGGCCCCTTCCCCTCTGTCGGAAGGGGCTGTTTCCTGAAACCAGAGTGGGGAAGCAGTGCCAGATGAATGAATAGGTGATGAAGGAAGACAGCTAAGCCACACAACAACCCTATAGATTATCTCCCTTTTTTGTTATTAAAAACTTACACATACTTTCTAGAACATGTGCAAACAGTGCTGAAGCACATACGGAAAGGCAGGCCTCACCGCACCCCATGTGCTCCCAGAGGTCATTGTGGGGGTGGGGCAGGTGTGGGCCCTCCTCCTGCTGCGGTGTGGAGAATGGATTGGGAGGACCACTGAGGTTTGGGCGGGTGTTATGAAGGTCCTCCAGGCAGGAGGCAGTGGGGTTGGACCAGGGCGGTGTCCAGACTCATGTCGTGATCTACAGGTGAGAGTGAGGCTGAGCCATCAACCCGCGGCCAGGAATTTCTGTGTCCTTCAACACTGCAATGTGCCCTGAGGCACGAGTCCCAGTGCCACCAAAGAGCCATGTGCCCATTGGCACTTCATGCCCCATCTTGCCACCTGTGCTCCTTCACCAGCACAGTGGGACTCGTCCTCCTTGCCATGCTGTCATCACAGGTGCTGAGGTTCCCTCAAGCCCCCGGCCCAGGCTCTGGAGCTGCCTGTGCTCAGGCCGCTGTCTGTGTCATTTACAGAAGCTCAGAAGCTCCCCGGGACTGGGCCCACTGTCAGGATTCTGAGAGCGGAGCTCAGCAGCACTCACTGTGACCTGGAGCGGTCGTGGCGCACTTTGGAGAGGTGGCTGGCATGAAGGACGGATGGCCGAGGATGAATGTGGAGGGACCTGGGGTGGGCATTTCAGGCAGCTGTCCTGGGGGCTGAATGATCTGCAAGGGGCCTGGGTGTAACCTGTTTGCTGTGGAAGAAGGCCCTGTGGAGGACGCGTGTGTAGGCGAGGCCTGTCGTGGAGCCTGGGCCCGGCTCCGTCGTTAGGATGGAGTCATCGAGGGCTCTAGAGCAGTGGTGGGAAAGCAGGTGCCAGATGCGTGGGGATGAGGAGGGAGTCAGGCCCCGTCACTCGGTTCCCGGGCATCCTGGATGAATTACCCAACTTCTAATCCTGGAGGGGTGAATGCCCCTACGTCACAGGATTGTTGTGAAAATTGGAGCTGGCCCTGATGCAATGCCCACAGGTGGGAAGTGTGCAGTGATGGTGGTGATGTAACTGATATAAATGATGATGAGCGAGGCTGAGTGCTGGACCACAGGACCCAAGACTCATGCGCCCAATAATAACAACTGTCATTTATTGTGCAAAGATGGGTGATGAGTTAAGGCTATAAATTCATCTTCTGGGGGCCGGCCCCGTGGCCAAGTGGTTAAGTTCACACACTCCGCTTTGGCAGCCCAGGTTTTCGCTGGTTCGGATCCTGGGCGCGGACATGGCACCGCTCATCAGGCCATGCTGAGGCGGCGTCCCACATGGCGCAACCAGAGGCACTCACAACTAGAATCTATAATTAGGTACTGGGGGGCTTTGGGGAGAAGAAGAAAAAAAAGATGAAGATTGGCAGCAGTTGTTAGCTCAGGTGCCCATCTTTAAAAAAAAAAATAAAATAAATTCTTCTTTTCTGAATGAGAGGTTTCATCACCTATTGTACAAATAAGGAACCCAAGGTTCCTGATGTCCCTGAGGCCGCACAGCCTGTGAGTGACAGAGCCTGAATGCCATCCCAAGGTTGTCTGTGTTCAAGGCATCTCCTGTCCTGCGAGTCTCTGGCACTGCCTGTGTAACACCGCAGTGGCTGTAGGACCCTGTATGTAGTGGATGCCGAAGTGAGTCTAAAACACAGAATGTACTGGCAAGCAGGTGGGAGAAGCCTGGTGGCTTGGGGGCAGGCTTCCTGGAGGTGCCGGCCTGTGGCTGGGGACCAACCATCCTGTAGCCATTGGGTTCCTGTCAAGTCTTTTTGCTCACTCATTTGCTTTTTAAGGCAAAAAAGGCAGTCACGTTGTTCAGTCTCCAAGTCTGGCCAGGTCCGGGGCCCCCCTGCGTCCATGGACTCAGTGGATTGCTAATGTCACAGCAGGAGTAGCTCTCCATGGCTCCGTGACATTCTCCTGCCTCACTGACCTTGGGGAGCTGGAGCCTGCTGAGCTGAGCCCCTTTGTTAATGCAGAAGAAGAAGGCGTTCGCCGCCCGCCCCAGAACCATGACTTGCCCGCCTGCACAATAAGCGCTAAGACGCTCGCTGGCTGGTGCGTCCACCCCACAGACTCATTACCTCTGGACCACAGAGGAATTGCAGAGCAAGGCGGGGATCGTATCTGCAGGCTCCGGTGGCTCGGCGGATTTCAATGAGATGATCGCTTGTCATTTTTTATTAATGAGTGAGTGCCTGATTCATTATACATCTGAGGGGTGAGCCACCCCAGATGGGGAGGAGGAACACGGAGACGCACAGCTGCCAAGGAAGGGGTGACGTGGCCCCGTGTGCGAGTCTTTTCTTCCTCTTTCTCCCCAAAGAAAACAAGTAGGAAAGCTGCCTGTCTTGGGCAGGCATGACTGGAGTGACCTGCTGCGTGATGGCAAAGGGAAGGTGGCCCGGGGGCTGAGTGATCCTTTTCCTGTGGACTGCAGCCTTGTAGAGTTTTCTGTGGCCGCTCTTCCCTGTTCTCGTCTGCTCAAAGTCTCTGCTTCCCTTTGCCTTGGGGAGTGAACAGGGGGAAGCCAGCCCCCCACCTCCTAGACGAAGGGAAGTCATGGAGTGAGCAGTGTCTGTGCCAGAGGCCTCAGAGGAGACCTGCAATGAACTTTGGGTGAGCTCAGGCCCAAAGGCATTTTCTAAACGTTTGTGGAATGAACAAATGCCCCACATAGGAGATGCCTCCCAACAGAGGGACGTAATTCACCTGCCACTTGGCCAGTGCTCCACTCTACGCCAGGCCCTGTGTGAGGTGCTGGGGACATGGCAGTCCTTGCTCTCCAGGAGCTTCCAGGAGTCCTGGGTTCTGTCTGTCCTACCACCAGGCTGGTTTTGTGATTTCAGGCACTCCTGTTTCCTTATCTGAAAAATGTGCTCAGCAGTGTCAGCCTGTCTGTCTCTCCCATGGGGTGGACTTGAGAGCCACAAGCCCTGTGCAGCTGCAGGGGACCCACCATGAGCACATAGTACGCAGGTGGGCTAGCCAAGGGTGCCTCGCCAGGCAGGAGGGTCCGAGCTCTTGCGTTCTCAGATCTTTAAGAAGATGCACGATATCTTATTCATCATTGCTTAGCCAGTGCCCGTGATGAGCCAGCTCTCCCTGATTCTGGGTGAATGAGGAGGTTTTTAACAATCCAGATGAAGTGTGAGGCCAGCCCTGGCTCAGAGAGGGGCTGCGCTGGGCCTGAGAAGGCAGCAGACTTAGAGCTGATAAGGTGCGTTGGGGATTCTGTCTGTGATCTCTGGAAGCATGAGGTTGCAGCCCTTGTCTCCCCTTGCCTCCCCACCCAGCGGAAGGAGAGGCCAGCCTCCGCCTCCTCCCTGGCCTGTGGATGTGAAGTGTTGAGAGGGCTTTGTGAGGGCAGCCATGCAGCTGGCTGTTGGCTCTGCCACTTTCTGGCTGTTTTTATCAGTGAGCGTTGGTTTTCATTGGTGTTAACAGTATCTGCATCCTCAAATCATAAGACAACGGGAGTCTGTAAGCAGCCTTTGCTGTGGCTGGGCCACGGGAGGACTCGGCTTGGACCGCTCACGACTTGGCCTCATTAAAGCTGAGGAGCTCTTCCTGCCTCAGGCCAGCAGGCTGGTGAGAAGACAGTGTCCCTGTCGGCGGGTCCAGATGGGCCATTGGGAGACCTGGAAGCAAAGGCTGCTTTGAGTGTCCCTGAGAAGAGCCATCACAGGGGTGGCTGTCCGCTGCACCCCGCACCCCCAACCCGCTGTGGCTCCAGCCAGGGCCACATGGTCCCCAGGAGGACTGTCTGACCCATCAGTGCCTGTCCTTCCCCAGCCCCCAAGATTGCACAAGCCTGGCTGTGGCATCCTCCGCAGCTGTCTCTGCTTTTATGGTGAGTGTCTGCTTTCCTTCAAGCGCTAGGACTCAACATGAAGAACACAAAGTCTTTATTCTGTTTTAATTAAATGCTTAATGGATTTCAGTCTGCTTAATTGCTAGTGCTGTATTTTTAAAATAGAGGTTTTAACTGCAAATGTGCAGTATCTGAGCCACACTGTGGGTTCCTCGGCAGTTGTGGGCTAACCTGGAAACCTACCCACGTCACATTGTTTTGTATGGGAAAAATGCATTTGAGTTCCAGATCATTGATTTACAAAGTGCTGAACTTTGAGAACACAGCTCATTTTTAAGTGGGAATAACTTGTATTCAGAATAAAATAAAGGGTCTGATGTGTCACGTCCCTCGAAGGCACAGATAAGCTACAGGAGGGCGAGGCCACGGTGGCCTAGGCAGGCAGGCTCATGCTCAGAGGAGGTGGGGTTGGAAAGGCAGGGGAGGGCCCAGGGCAGGAGTTATCGGGCCTACAGGCTTATTAGGTCTGTGACATGCCAGTTTAGCAGCAGAATGGCCCACATGGAGTGGTAGGGGTGTGTGGGTGGGGCGGCGACTGGAGAAGGGGACAGATTTCCAAGGAGGGGTGGCTAGATTTGGACGTCATCTACTGGGCTTTGGTGGGGCCGCCGTGCTAGGGGGTGGAGAACTGGTGTCCGAGGGAGAGCCTGTTGGCTGGAGGAGGCTCCGTGAGGGTGGAGTGGGACAGGAGGCCAGTTGGGGACCCTGGTGACTGTCCCATCCTCCTGCAGGACCTGCACACGACGGGGTGGGGAGCTGCTTCTGGGGAAGGTGGCCCTGATAGGTGGGAGAGAGCATATAGGCTGGCCGTGGCTGTGGGTCTGTTTTCTACCTGCTAGCTCTGATATGAGTTCCCTGGGCCACAGCAGCTCATAGTGACCCTCTGGGCCCGTGAGCCCTGCTCTGTGCAGACCCAGGTGTGCCTGTGTGTCTGTGACAGAGAGGTGGGAGGCGGGCTTCCTGGCAGTGGCTCCACCCTGTCTTTCCTGAGACAGGCATTGGACACAGCATGGGTTTTGCTCTCTGGGGCACTTGGAAGTCACAGAAGAAGATTTCTTTAAAGCCCCCGTGAACCTGGTCACAGAGAACCAGCCCCAAGTCTTGCTGTGGGTGGAAGGCCTGCAGAGGGGTGCTTTGGGTGGAGGTGTCTTTGGAGGTAGTGGTAGAGCCCAGAGAGCAGCCCTTGTTGTGGGGGTCAGCCAGGAACAGTCTCTTCCATCTCAGTCACACCTTCTCTGGGCCTGGAACATTCTCCTGTGGAAACCGAGGGAAAGGCAGGCAGGGATGCCGGGGCATTCTACCCCATCAGGCCACCTGCTTCTCCCTGTGAGTAGTAACGGGTGGAGGTTGGGAGGTGGGGAGGCCGGACGAACGCAGCTTGAGCTTCTGGAGTGCTGAAGGTGCGACTGTAGTGTTTTGGAGCCTCCAGAATGGCCCCATGCCCGAGGTCAAGAAGAATCTCGCTGGAGGAGCTCATAACCGTCTCTACACAGCACTCTGCCCCCACACGCAGTCGCCGCCTGACTCCTGCAGAAGGATCCGGGTTCTGAACCGCAGGCGTCACTGAAGGAGCTTCATGGTGTTGAGAAGCATCCATTCTGGGCAAGGGTTCCCTCGGGAGAGGGATGAAGGCTCCGTTCCGCGAAGCCTCCCTGGGCCTCGCGCTCCCCCGAGGCTGGGACAGAGTTTGGGTCACTTCCCTTGTTTTCTTTCTGTGGGCTTTGCGGTGCCATCTGAGGCAGTACCACCCAAGAAGGGGTCTGCTTTTGTTTTGCTGACCTAGCAGGTTTGGGGATGAGCTTTTTGTGTAATGGACCGAGACAGACCTCTGACCCTTTGCAGCTCCACAGGCCGCGTCTGGTTTGGCCATCTCCTCCCCCGCCCTCCCGTCCCAGGAAGCAGCCTTGAGTCAGCTCGAGGACCGCTGCTGCGGCCCGGGAGGGAGTGTTCAGGGCTTGAACAGTGCTGGCCTGGGATCTGGAGGCCCTGCCAGGGTAGCCCTTTCTGGATGTGGGCCTGCTGTGAGCTCTGCTCCTGGTCTCTGGGCAGGTGGGACGCTCCCTCTGGACCTGGCACCCCCTCTTCAAAGGAGGGTTGGAGCTGATGGGCAGGTGGGCTGGGTCCAGCCTGACGCCCGTGCCCGTGGGCAGTGCTGCCTGGAGTCTGCGTGGATGATGCACTTGGGGTTTATGGGACTGACTCCTGCTCCTCATGCTGAGGGGGTTGCACACAGTTCCTACAAGGTCCAGGGAGGCCACGGAGGCCTGGGCTGCCTTCCAGGCTTAGGAGTGGGTCCCACGGGCTCTGTTTCCTCTGGAGGAAACCTGTCTTGCATTCAGGGCCTCAGGCTGTGCTCCTGAAGGCATGTGTGGAAGGTCATGGGGCGATGGACAGAGCTGGATTTTGGTCCCAGTCCGAGGGTCTCAGGTGAGGATGTGGTGTCAGGGACCTCTAAAGAGGAGTGGGACGAGGACAGGACAGGTCAGGGCCTGGGGAGGGGGCTCTGGAGCTTTCCTCCTCCAGGTCAGACCCTTCCCCCTCCCTTGCTGTCCTGGGGTAAATCTCAAGCATCTTGTACTTGTGTTAATCTCATTACTTAAGGCGGGATCTCCCTTTTGGGGACAGAAGGGCTGCTTTTCATATTCTTGATGCTTTCAGATCAAATGGGAAAAGGGTACAGAATGTCACTGGGGGTAGAAAGGGGTGAAGACGACAATGATGTTGACCCCTCCTCCCTGGCTCCGTAGGCCTCTCCCCACTCTGGTAGCAGAAATACAGTATCCTCCCACCGGCTGAGCGCCAGGCAAATGGGGGCAGTGGGTGGAGGTTTAGCAGGATCAGCGTCCTGGCCGACCTCACCTGACAGGTCCAAAAGCTGTGAGCTGTGCAGTTTCCAACCTTCTGTTTGATGGAAACTCCTGTCCCAAGGTCCTTGCCACGTCCCCCCTCCCTGTGGAAGGGAAAGGTGGGGATTGATGTTCTGCAGCCTGGAAAGGATTCCACATCGGAAGACTGAAACTCGATGAGCGACATCTCAGCTGGCTGGGGATGGCATCAGATCCTCCTGTGACCCCTGCGTGTGAGGGACCACCCTGCCTGCGAGAACTCTGCTCCCTGGCTCTGTGTCTCTCAGGGTCCGCAGGGAGCTGCAGGGAGCCAGGGAACCTTTCAGAGAAGGCAGGGGACATTGGCCTGGGGAACAGTCACGACTTTCACAACCTCACTGTGCACCCTGGGTGAGACACTCTCCCTTCCTGGACTCAGTTTCCCCTTCTTACTCAGCAAGGCCTCTGCTCCAGATGGCCCCTAAGCTCCCACCTAGCTCCCTGTCCCTCTCTGGGGGTTGCAGAGCTGTGAGCTTGAGGCACCATGGCACCCAAGCTCCGGACCCCTGCCCCGGGATAGCCCCTGCAGCTGGAGGACAAGCAGAGGTGCAGCCTCTCTCAGCAGGAAGGGTGCGCGCAGCTCCCGGCCTGAGAAAGGCACGGGCGGGAGGAGCACACGCGGCCCCCCAGCAACAGCCAGATCCCCCAAGTCAAGCCAGCCTTTACGTTCCTAAACCCTCCGCCGCCCGCCGCCGGTCATAAATGATTCATGCGGCCCCGCCTCCTCCCTCCCGGCGGCCACTTGATGTTCCCTCCCGCTGCTCCATCCAGTGGCTCCCTCCAGCAGCCCCTCGCCGGCAGGCAGCGCCCTCCCAGCTCGGCCGCCCCTCGGCGGGGCCCTCCTCCCTCCCGCCACGCAGGGTAAGTTGAAGGAGAAAGGCAGCTCTTCCTGCGACGCTTCAAGTGGAAATGAGGAGGCGGCTGCTCTTGTTTGCACAGGCCTGGCCTGCAGCTTCCCCCCTTCCCTTCCCTTCCCTTCCCTTCCCCGTGTCTGCCGCGCTCCAAGTTTGAAGCCAGGAGAATAAGTAGGCGGCCAAGGCAGGGAAGGCGGGGGAGCTCGGCTGGGGGAGAGAGGGAGGCGGGGGAGGGAAAGAGAAGAGCTGGGTGGACAGAGAACTGGAGGTGGGGAGAGAGGGGCTTCAAAGGAGGACTGGAGGCCCCGAAGAGAAAACAGCGGCAAAGGAAGTTAAGTGACTCCTGCTCCGTGGTGGGGATGGGCGAGGCTGTCGGGGAGTGGGCGGTAGGAAAATCCACGTTCACTGGAGGATTGCTCCCCTGCTCCCCTCCCGACAGACGCGCTCAGAGCCCCTCAAACTCCGGGTGCCAGCGAGCACTTTGAGCTGGGAGTTTCTGCTGAGATCTGGCAAAGCCAAGCTTCTGAGAGCTCAGTCTTTGCTGCTTCAATTCCCCGGTGGTCTTAGCAGCGCAGAGGACTTGCAGACAAGAATCTTTATTGTCTGCTGAGCCTCAGCTCCGAGTTACTTAGAAAAACATGTGTGTGTTAAAGCTGAGCTTCCCTGGGGAAGATGCTGTTTTTGCATGAGGAATGAATTTGAGGAAAGTTGAGTTTAGGAGAGAAGGAAACAAAATCATATTCAAAAAGAATGTTCTAGAGGCTTGGCAAAATCGAGAAGACACTTTCCTTCATTGTCCCTTTTCTTTTTAAACCTTTTGATTCTTTCTTTTGGCTTCCTAAAAGCCCTTACCTGGCCCGGCCTTCAGGGCCCCAGGAAAGACACCTGAGGACCCCAGGGGTCCTGAAAATGGAGGGACTTGTTCCAGTGGGGGGTGATGCTGCCCCTAGGGCCTTGTCAGTGGCCCCCTGGCAGAGGAACCAGTGCCCTCAGGGGAGGGGCAGGCAGGGACAGAGGCCTCCCTCAACCCCTGTCCCTGTTTGGGCTGGTCCATGGAACACTTGCCTTTTCCCTTTGCTAGTTGGAAACAAAATTAGGTCGGGAGGTGAGGGCATCCTAGTGGCTGCCTTTGGGGGAAATGGTGGCAGTGACTACGTGTCAAATCACAGTATGGCTGTGCTAAAGGAGAAATGACTGGAAACCCACAGGTAGCGGATAGTCAGGAAACAGCAGCTGTCAGCTGTGTCTCTGTGTTTCAGAGGGGAGACCATTCCCAACAGAGGGAGCAGCATGTGGGCATCCTTGGATGGGGAAAGAGGACACATGCTCAAGGAGGAGAGGGAAGGTCACTGTCCCTGAAGGGTAGTGAGGGGCAGGGAGACAGGTAGAGATGAGATGAGATGAGAGAGGAGATGGGGTGACCTGATGTCTTAGGCCATGAGAGTTGGGACCGCAATCCTCAGGACGGTGGAAAGGATATGATCAGATGGGAGTGTGGGAATATCCCTCTAGCTGCTGTGTGAGGCAGGAGTGGAGGGACAAGAGCAGAAGGCCAGGGATGGTGATGGGGCCTGGAGTCGGGGCAGGGAGGGGAGCAGCTCTTCCTCTCTCCAGCTGTTTGTGAGACTGGGGCGGGGGGGGGTCTCTGGTCAGGGGGCTGGGCTGTGGGACAACAGCATCCATGCATCTGAGTACAAAGTACCATTTGGTATAACGGACACAGCTCAGTCTTGGCCGTTTGTGGTTTTTAAACAAATCACGGCCCCCAGCTTCCAAACAATTTAGGTTTTTTTCTAGCGGACCCCATCACAAACTTTTGAAGCATGAAATGAATTTTGCTGGCCCCCGCCAATAGGATCCTTTCCCTAGATAATGGATTTTATGAAATGGCTATAATCCTCCCAGGTAATGAGGGAAAGCTACACTCTCCAGTTGGACCCAGCATTCCTCTTCCTGATTTATGATATATTGGTTAAAATAGTAAACTGATAGCAGCCACAAAATAGTCATCCATCACCAGGCAGTGTTGCTTAAACTATAGAAAGGTTTGCAGAAGTGGGATACTGGCAGCCAGCAAAGGAACACTTTGGCAATGCAAAAGGCATCAAGCAGCAGTGAAGTGAAATCTCTGCACTTGTGTTTTGAAGTCAGAGGAATGGAGTGGCTCAGGGAGGAAGGAAATGCCAGCAAACCTGTTCTCAAAGGTCAAAGGACGGATGTCCCCTCCTGGGCTCCCCACTGCAGGAGGCCCACAGCTCTCTCCACTTGGTTTGGTATTTTGTTTCTCTTTCTAGACAGTTTTGGAAGTTTTTCCAATTTCTAATATGTATAAGTACGTTGGCCTGAAGTGTAGTATTGAGTTTTAAGCCAAGTCTTTCAAAAGTGTAAGTGGCACCTGTGTATTTCAGCTGGGGTTGGAGTGCAAAGCCACTAAGTATTAGCAGGTGCCGGAGAGACTAATAGGGAAAAGACTATTTAGGGAAAAAGCTAGGTTGCAGCATTGTTTGTACAGGATTGCCTGTGTCTCCATGAGTTATTTCATGACTGTAGTCTACTTGTCTCATCAGTTCTAGAGGAAAACTTTTCCTTTGTTGGCTGAATGAAGGAAGGAATGAATGAATGAATAAATAGTGATAAACTGGAGGGATCTGGGTAGCATCTAGGCAGCTCCCCATTTTATAGGGGAGGAAGCCAAGTTCTGTGGAGGAGACAACTTGGCTTGGGTCTCTGTCATAGGGCATTGTGAAGGTGTGAAAGCCACTGGAGTGGGACCCTGGCCACAGTGCCATTTGCAGTGACGCCTACCAGAACTTGAACTCCACAGGTAGCATTGACTCACGGCCTTGTCAGCTGTGCGCCAGCCCGTCCCTGGAGGGCAGGGTGTAAGGTGGGCAGCTCTTGACACCCATGGTGAGGTAGTGTGGGTGCCTCTGCCCTCCAAGTGCTGCTGGGCTGACCCACTGACCCCCGATTCCTCCCAGTGGCTGAGCGCATGCCAGCTCCAGACCCTGCACCTGCCTGAGTGCTATTCCACCTCCCAGGTGGAGCCTAGCGCCTGGGGCCCCAGACCCTCAGGAGGGACCGCTGTCTCTGCCATTGTGGGTGCATGATTTTCTGCATATCACACAACCCCCTTGAGCCTCATCTTCCTCCTCTGTCACACGAGAGACTCTTCTCACAGAGTCGGCAGACAGCAGGCAGGCAGTAAATGCAGCCCCCATGCCCACCCTTCGGTTCAAGCAGCAGCCATCGGGAGCCAGCTCTGGGCCAGGCCCTGTGCCGGTGCAGGAACTCGAAGTTTGACAGGAGATGACTGGAAGGGAAGGGGCCGCTTGGGATTTTGGACCAGCTCTCCACCCCTGTCCTTGAGGCCAGGATTCCCAAATTGAGGAAGATAAGTCTCGGGACTTGGGTAACAGATTGGAAAGAATGACTCATGGCTGCACTACTCACGCACCAGCAGGAGGGCAAGGCTGTCCTTCCCCCGGCCCTGTCCTCCAGACCAGGCTTACTGGGCTAAAGCACTAACTGGGCGGCAGCCCCTGCAGGAAGCTGTCCCCAGCACCCACAGCCAAGGCTGGCCTGTGCTCCCTGCTCCCAGGGCCCCTGACTCGGATGCCCCCAGGAGCCTTTCTTATTCCAAGGTCATGACTGTCTCTTAAAGGTGGGGCTGTGTCCCCCTGCGTGCCCCACGCCTGCACTGAGCTGAGTGTGGTGGGTGCTCCGTGAGCGTTCGCTCCCCGACGCACAGGAGTGGGCTGGCTCCTTGCGAACCCAGGGGAGACTTTCACCCCAGATCCTGACAGGGCTGGAGAGCAGGGCCCAGGCTCCTCGTGCTCCCTCTCTCCCTTGGCTCTCTCTGTCCTGATGCCTGGCCGGCCACACCCGCCTGGGTTGGAAACTTTTCTCTGCTTCTGTGCACCTGGGCTGTCAGAGGCGACTGCAATCTCCGCTGATCTGGGCTCTTAGAGGTGCAGGTTGGCAAAGGACGTCTTTTGTTCTTGTTAGAGTAGCTAACCTCTAAATCTATTTAATACCCCTTCCCGGGTTGTCCATCATTATGACACATGATTTTCCAAAGGATTTACTATTAGTTAGCAGCACAGGGCTTTCTCCCTGGGGTAGCAGCTACTTGCAGTGAAGAAAATGCATGTTCAATGTAGCAATTTGTCTTTTTTTATATATTTATTATAAGAGTAAATGAGTTATTGTTGGAGACTTCAATATTATTGCAAATTAGGTGCTGCTCATGGAGCTGGGCCCATTTATTATGTTTCTCAACTCCCACAGCAAGCGCACCAGCTCAGAAATCAGCTGAGAGTTCCAGCCCTTCCCAGGGTGAGCACAGGGGGACAGGCAGGGCCTGGCCAAGACAGCACACTGTGCCAGAGGCAAAGGAGACAGGCAGCCCCCTGCGCAGGTGGGAAGGGGAGCACAAAGTTTGTCATTGTGCCAGGTGGTCAGTGGTGGGTGGGCTGATGGCTGGGGGTCAGCAGGCTGGAGGAGGTGGCAGGGGTGTGACCCGAGGCTGTGACACCCACCCCTACCACCTGCTCCAAGCCCACCGGTGTGGTCAGGGAGCTGAGGTTGGAGCTCTGTGCCTGGAGCAGCCCCCCAGCTGTGACCTCGCTTCCAGGCTGGCAGTCCAGCTACAGAGGGTCTGGGTTCTGATTGGGGTGAGCTCCTGGGAGGGGGAGAGAGAGAGAGAGAGAGAGAGAGATGGCTGGACCCCCACTGAGGTGCCGCTGCTGCCTGGTGCCGCCTGTTAGTCCCCTGCCTAGTCTGGGGGTGGATGCTGTGACTGCAGGATGCATTTAAGAGAGCTGGATCTCTGTCTGCCAGAGATGAAGTCCACACAGTGGAGTGAGCAAACCATGTGCCGTCAGTGCCAGGGAGGGGTGGGCAGAGGCCCTGGCACACAGCCAGTCCCCGAGGCTGGAGGGGCCCTAGGGAAGGCCACCTAGCCAGTGGTCAGGGACACAGGCTTCTGGTGCTGATCGGCCCAGATTGGAGTCCTGGTTCTGTGTCCCCTGCCGTTTGCATGACCATGGACAAGATGCTCAACCTTGCTCTGACCTTCAGTTTCTCTGCTATAAGATGAGGCTGATAATCCATAGGTATCATTGAGATGAAATCAACTTGCATCCTTGAAGCCCTCTGCATAGTGCCTAGCCCATAGTAAGGGCTCAGAAATGTGGCTTGTTCAGTTTACTATTCACTGGACTTTTCTGAACAGGATAGGTTAAACTTTAAACATTAATTATTCACTTCATCTGATTGCAGTAGTAACACATGTGAAGGACAGACGTGAAGGAATCTATCCCACTGTACCACTGAGAGAGCCAGTGGTGACACTGTGGCCTAGGCACTGGCAGCCCTCTCTGCGTCCATATGTTAGACACACACAGCCATCTCCTTTTTGGCAGAGTGGGATCAGATTGTATTCGCTACTTTGGAACCTTTCATCTGCCAGTGCATCTTGCCCCCTTAACGACCCCTCGTCATTAAGCTTCTTCTACAGCTGCCCTTCTCAAATGGATTTTACAATAGTAGGAACAAACCCGCTTCATGTTAACGAAAATAAGCCATTTTTATGAAAAACATTTTCCAAAACAACAAAAAAATGAGAAGACTGGCACTGTTTTTCAATTTTACACACCTCTTTCCTGTCTGACCTATTGGAAGGTAGCATTCTGAGGCCAGCCCCATGGTCTAGTGTTTAAGTTCGGCTTACTCCTTTTCATGGGCCAGGTTTGGTTCCTGGGTGTGGACCTACACCTCCTATCAGCAGCCGTGCTGAGGCAGTGACCTACATACAAAATACAGGAAGATTGGCACCGATGTCAGCTCAGGGTGAATCTTCCTCAGCAACAAAAAAAAAAAAGAAAGAAAAAAAGGGAAGGCAGCATTCTCACATCTGTTCTGTATTTGATCTGTTCCTTGGTAGCCTCCAGAAACCCCCACCGTCTGCTCGTGAGAGAACAAGAGGGAGAAAGGGAAAAACGTCTTAGTATAAAAATCGTGTGATTTGTGGGCCCCCTGGAAGGGTCTTGGGGATCCTCAGAGGTTCTCAGATTATACTTTGGTCCCCTTCTAAAGCCTACAGAATGTTTTTGACCTGTCCGCCTGAGGCAGGGCCTTGAGCGTCCCTCCAGGGTCGAAGGCTCCCTGGCCCCTCACTGACCTCATCCATGCCGGAGCGATTGGCTGTGCCAGTGTGTCTCCCTTCCCATCACTGTAAAACGGGCCCCACGTAAAGTCTCACTTGTTTGCAAGTGCGTGACCACTGAGAGCATGTTCACACTTCCTTACTGTCACCTTAGGGTGGACCACGCGGGGTCCTCAGCTGGCCCAGCACCTTGCCCAGATCACACAGACTCCTCTGTCCAGAGGCTGCTCCCAAAGTCTGGAGGCCTCCGTTGGCCTAGCTCTTCCTGCAGTCCGCTGCCCGTGCACCCTGGCCACAAGGGAAGCACCCAGCCCCTGCCTGTCCTCACCCCCGGGGGCTCCTGGCCACAGGCTGTGGCCAGAGTGACACCATTCACCCGTGTGCTGCCTCCCTCCCAGAACCGCTCCTCGTGGCTGACAGAGCCCAGCTTGTGCGGGCTCGGTGGGTCTGTGCGAGAGCCCCTGTTTGCCTTGGCTTTGGCCTGATTTCATGACTGGCGGGCCAGCCCTTTAAAAAAATTGGCTGGGGTGCTTCGAAACTTTATTTTTCAAAGAGAAAAATTCCTGGACCTGTGGCAAGGAAAAAAAAAGTTATGATAATAATTGAAAGAACCAGTAGCCAAAGTAGAACAGTGAGTTTGGAAACACGGCATCATCAGAGAGCAGTGTGGCTCCCCAGTCCGGAGAAAGGCTAATGGGGCAGGGGGGCCCTGTGTGTGTCTGTGTGTGTGTGTGTGTGTGTGTGTTTGTGCACGCGTGCATGCATGTGGAGCTCAGGCTGTGCCGACTTCTCCCTGTGTCAGCATTTTGGGAAAGACAGATGTGCCCAGAAGCGGGCCTCGCTCCTGTCTGTGTAAGCAGGGCCCACGTTGAGCGTCTGCGGGTGGCATCTATCATGCATGACCTGTAGCATTTGTCCTTGTTGTTTATGGTCTCTTGGCGTACATTGTTTTCTTGGGGCTGAAATATAGCACGCTAATGAGGTATCTCTCTGCTCAGGAGGACTGAGCGGCTCGGAAAGACGCCTTGGCAGCGTGCTGACTAGTTTGTCAACAGCCGCACGCTTTGGCAGCTGCTGTCCTGGCAAAGAAGAAAAAGGAGTGGGAGATGCGAGAGAAGCTGCAGCTGGGGTGTGGGGGTTTTGGTGCCCTGGAACGTCAGCCCAGTCAAGGGTCTTCCCTGGAGGTGACTTTTGTCGGGGATTTTGGTTTCAGAGACTGTGGACCTTGGGGCCAGTTATCCCTAGGAGGAAGGTGGCTCACGGGTGTCAGGCAGACCCCGCTGTGGGTCCTAGGTTCCCCACTTTTGGCCTGAGGCTCTCTACGGTTGGAGCCTGTTTCCTCATCCATAAAGTAGGGAGGTGACACCCACCATTGCTGGTGTTATGAGACTTGTGGTGGCCAGGGTCTGTGCTGGGTAAATGGCAGCAGGGAGGTTGCTGGTGGTGCCTGGGCCTGCATGGTGGCTAACTTTGTGCACGCAGGCTTGCCTTCTAAGCGGGGACCTGGGCACAGGCGTGTGCCACACCTGTCAGCACACAGTGTCTGAGCAGAGTGGAGGCTGAGTCAGGCCCCAGGAGCTCAGTCTAGAGGGAAAGCCTGAGGAATGACCTCAGGCCGGGCACTGGAGCCCATGGACTCGTGCCCTCTGTGCGAGAGGGGCTGTAATGCTGCTCATTTGGTGGGAGGGCTGTGGGGCAGGAGCTAAAGGAGCAAAGTTCTTTCTGTGGAAAAGTGGCCCAGCCGGGGAAGGGGATGGGCATGGAAGGAATTTGAAAACAGTTTTCAGGAAGGAATGTCTCCTTGGACCAGAAGAGATGGGATGAATTCAGCACGTCCTGGGTGAGCCCCTCCCCTCTCACAGTGACAACAGCAGCAATGATAGTAGCTGCTCCTGTGTGTTGACCACTGGCCGTGGCCCAGGCCCTCTGCAGACACCCTCTCTCTTCTTTCCCTACGATAGGTATATTATTACCTATAAATTCTGTACAGTGAGACATGATCCAAGTCCCAGGAAGTTCCTAATGGGATTCTCCAAACTGATTGTAAAATCCATGTGGAAGACAACAAAACCCCAAAGAGCCAAGACTGTTTTGCAAAAGAAGACGGTGATGGCGGGTGGGAGGTAAACCATCTTACAAAGCTTAGCGATGAAAGCAGAGCGGTGGGTCAGAATGGAGACTCCAGAAAGAGATGAAAGTACAAGTGGGCATCTAGACTGTTTTTAACAAGGATGGGTGTTGAAGGAGGTAGTGTTAAGACAATAGGTTATAGAGAGAAAAAAACTAAATCCATACCTCATACTCTTTACAAAAATCACTTGGAAAGAGATTCAAGAACGGAGTTGTTTTTAAAAATCCAACTTATGACGGTGGACCCCTTCATGGACCCCGGCATGTTGGCTGCCATGGAAAGCCTTAAACAAGACTCAAAATGCTAAAGCCATAAAGGAAAAGATAGATATGATTGACTATATCAGAATTGTATACTTTTTTCTAACCTTTTTATTAGGAACATTTTCAAACATTCAACTGAGCTGAAAGAATTTTACATGGAAATTCCCGGCTCCTGATTCTGCCATTAATGTTTTGCTCACCTTGATCACGTCCCTCTGTCTGTGCCTCTCTCCATTCTTCGCTCTATCTGATTTTTGATGCATCTCAAAGTAGATTGCAGCCATCAGTAAAATTGTAAACTTTTGTCTGAAAAAGATGCCTTAAACAAAGTTAAGACAAGTGACAGACTGGGAGAAAGAATGTCCCACACATGGAACACAAGTAAAGGACAGAAACCTTGGTGAGAAAAAGACTGTTTTTAGAAAGTGGGTAAAACATAGGAATAGTCAATTCATAGAAAAGAATTATAATGTAATTTAAACATAGGAAAAAACCCCTCAACCTTCTTAGTGTTTAGGGAGTATACATCAACTTTGCAAAGACTTAGAAGTCAGCTGATGTTTAATGAAGGAGCGCGTGAGCGGAAATGGTTGCTGATGGAGTGTCAGCTGAGCATCGAGTCGCAGGGGCATTTGGCAATTCGGCAGCATGTAATAAAAATTTTGAACCCCTTGGCCCAGCAATTTCCTTTCTCAGGGTCTACCCTGGAAGAAGAGTTGCACATGTACCCAATGATGCATGCACAGAAAGGTCCCGTATTGTATGGTTTATAATGACAAAAAATTAGAAACAACCTAAACAATCCAGAAACGGTTAAACCAACTATGGCATTTCCATCTGGAGGAATAATATGTAGCAGTTAAAAGTGAATTAGGTCTATTGATTCTGGCATGGAATGGGATCTCTAAGAAACATTGTTAAATGCAGCATAAACAGGATACATCTATTACTTGTGTGATGAGGAGTACAGAAACGTGTAAAAATAATAACCACATTCATCGGGTCCTTGCTGTTTCACTTATTGACACAATTGCGTCTCTTATTGGCTCTTTCCACCTATTATCTCTGTTCCTCAAAAGAAGTCTCTGTAGTACTATTATTCCCATTTTACAGATGAAGAAAGTGAGATGAGTCTTGCCAGGATCCTATCCGAACTCTGCCTGCCTCCAAAGCTGTTGCTCTTTCTGCGACACATTCCCTTTGTCCAGACACGAAAAAAATGGTACCTGTGATTAGTAATTGCTCAGGAAACTTAATTTCCTCCCAACTCTCAGTTTTCAGACATTGCGATTCATTCCAATACTGTAATATCTAAAAGAATATACAGTTGCAGATCAGACAAACGATTTAGTGGCAAGCTGGGAGGAGGAGGTAGGGGAAATGTCAGGGGCCATGATACTTTGCAAAGGGGAGAGTTTTCCATGGGTCTGTCTGGAACTAGGATGCCTTACTGTCTGTGCAAGACCAGCATTTCTCCTTTAGAAAACAAACCCCTCAGGGCAGTGTAATGGGCGGCTGCTCTCCCTAGTGTCCTGCTGGGCATGCCCTGACCTGACAACAAACCGGCAAAGCATTGATCAAAGAGCCACGCCTCCCCCTAAAGCTCCCCAGTCGTCTCCCGGCTGCAGAGATCCCTGAGATCAAATCTCATCCTAAGGAACGCCTCTTCATATGGTTAAAATAGTCAGTAGAGAAATAAGATCAAGGGGGATGACAGACGGGGCGGGAGGGAGGCGTGTCTTCGGAGGGTTTGTAGCTGGCTGGAGGGGAAGGGCTGGATACAGGAGGGCCAGATGGCAGAAGTGGTACCTTCTCAGGAATGGCCTTTTCCACGGGCCTCTGTGGGCCAGGTCTGACCAGCCGGCAGGGAGGAGCAAGGCTCCACTGATCCCACTGAGGCAGGCTCTGGAAGGCACCTGAGGACAGTGTGGGGTGAGCTGGCATCAGGGGCAGGCAGCTGGGGCTCTGGGCAGGTGTGGACCCACTCAGCGCAGGCTTATGCTTCAGGCGTATGCCTCCTCCCATGGCCTTATGCTTAATTGTAGATTCATTATTTGGTATTCTTTCTCTTAAAGACCGCCGCCCACCCCCCCCCCCCCCCCACATTGTATAAGCTTTGGGCCCCACAGAACCTGGACCTGTCACTCACACAGCAGGCAGCAGTGTATTAGAGAGCAAGAGGTCTGAGAAGTCCTGGCAAAGCGTGGGCGTGTGGCCTGGAGGGGCCGGGCCTTGGCCCTGGATCTGCAGGGGGTGCATTTGACCTGGACCTCCCCAGTGGGACCACAGGGGCTGCTTCCAGAGTGGCTGGCGAGCTCCTGAGCATTGCCGGCCCTGCGCGGGCCCCGCCGACTGCTTTCCCATTGTGCCATGTCAAAAATTCCTGAGACTAGACTGCCCACCTGGTGGACAAATCCTGTGTCACTTACCTGTTTCTCTTGGGCCTCCCACGCGGACACTCAAGAAAGTCTTTAAGTGAGCTGTTTTGATGAGGTTTAAAAATGACCACACATCCTCCCAAAAAGTCATTGGAATTTAAGGTGCATACATTAAAGTGCACACATCTTCAGTGTACAGCCTGGTGAAGTTTCAGCATTAGAACGCATTCGTGTAACCGGCACCCAGATCAAGAAGCAGACTGTGGCCGGCACCCCGGAGCCCCTGTGCCCGCTACCAGTCTCTCCCCCTGGGGCAGCCACGCTCCTGCCTCTGAGAGCATCTCTTGGCTTGGGTTGCTTTTGTTCTTTATGTAAATGGAATTATGCAGTGTGCGCACTTTTGTGTCTGGCTTCTGTCTTAACGGTTATGGGATTCGTTCGTGTTGTTACATGTAGTTGTGGTTTGTTCATTCTCGTTGTCAAATAGTATTTATTCCTTTTTTGTGAACACAGCACAATATACTGATCTGTTCCAGGGTTGGCGGGCATTTGGGTTGTTTGCACTTGGTGGCTATTCCATGCTGCCTGTGAACATCCTTGCACAGTCTTGGTGAACATGTGTATGCATTTCTGCTGGGAACGTACCTAGGAATGAAGCTGCGGGATCTGAGGTATGTGTGTGGTCAGTTTTAATAAAAACAGCCAATTGTCCAGGGTCCTTGTACCAGTTGCCTCAGTGTTCATACTGGAATTTTCTATTAAAATTTGTTATTTGTTTATTTTGTTAAAAAAATTCTTCTATATCAACATCTAGGAAGAACTGTTCAGATTGAGATGGATACATTGAAGTGTTGGCTGAGCCCTCGTCTCTGATGGGAAATTAAAGAATTGTGAACTTCAGAAAAATAGGCAGTCACACACTGACTTCCTCACTCACCTCTTTGTTCTTCTGTCGGCCACAAATATCCACCGTGGCCGCCTCCTCCAGGGGCTGGGTGAGGAAGAAAGAAAGACGGAATCCTTTCCCCTGAACGATATTACAGGCAAATATATGAGTTACTTCTTGTGGCCAATAATGGCTCTAACTGAGAAAGGCCATCTCTTTATACAAATAATTAGGCCCGTGAAGAGCTATGTAAGCAGAATCATGGACGTAGTAAAGTCACTTTATAGTGTTTAAAGACTGGGCTGAATAAAGAGGAAAGTTTAAATAAATGAATGCCCATCTATGGAACGAGACAGTGCGAATCCACTAAAATGAGGTTTATGAAGAATCTTATGACAGAGTACAATATAAAAACTAAAGGCGGAATATAGAATTATATACACTGTGTGAAACATTTTTACAACTCATATTCTATAGCAAAAAGAAACAAGCAAATTTGGTTTAATTTTTCTGGTTTTAGAAGTCTTTCTTCTGCTTGGAGCCCTCCAAGCTCCCCACTTCTGGTGCGGTTCAGGCCTGTTGCACCCCACCCCCCACCAAAGTACAGGTGCAGCCGCAGAGGGGCCGTGTGTGTGTCTGGCACTGCACTGGGGGCCTCACTTGGGGTCCCCTCCCAGATCTTGGTGCTGGATCTGGTTCCTCACCCAGCAAGAGCAGGGGCTTCACTTTCTGTGGCTTCTGTGTATCCCTCGTGCTGAGCCCTGGGCCTTCCCACAGCCGGCTTTGGCTTTGGGGAGAGGCTTTCAGCTGGGCACTGCCCCGCCTGGAGGAGCTCACCGAGAAGTGGGAGAATGGAGAAGGATCTGGTAGTAGGGAGTCTCTTAGTGGAAAAGACCAAGTGTTGGGAAGGACTGGAGGGTCAGCTGCAGCTGTCTGGAGGGCCCCCGTCTGGAGTGCCCCACTGCGGAGCTGATGTTGGTCAGTGAGTGGGTGGGGTCAGGGTTGTGTGTTAGAATCTTGCTCTGGTGGAGACAGAGAGAATGGCTGTTAGGAGGCTGTGGCGGGCTCTCTCCAGGCTGGAGATAACGGGCCGATGCGGGGTGAGCTGTGGTTCCCAGCAGGGTGTGGGAGAGCTGGCATCAGTAGGCCAGAAGAAAGAGGGCTGTGTAGACGGTAGACGGCACCCCAGCCAGGCCACTCTCTTAGGAGGTGCATGTCCAGTAGTTTGCCTCTGGCCCAGCCCTGCCACGGGCCGGAGGCCTGGGAGATTATCAGGCTGCAGTCACTTAATGGCCAGGCTGTCACCCCGCTGTAACCCATAATTACTACTTAGGAGTTTGTGGACGAAAACCAGTAGATTCCAATTCAGTGTGTTAAACTCTGTTTGCACGCGCCTGCTCTAATGAGGAGCTTTTAACCCGCCAGAGCCACCCTGCTGTGTGAGGGGACCCTTCAGCCAGCAGAGCAAACCCATAATTTCCATCAGCATCTAGTGAGCTGCCACTGCCTGCTGTATTTCAGCGTTGAGGATTTCGAGGGCCGGTTGACCTGCCCATATGGAGAAATGTGTGCGCATCTTCCTGTGTCTGCAGATCGTGCTCTGGTGGAGGGTGGGAGTAACAACGTGCAGACGCAGCCTCCAGCTTCCAGCTCCCCGCGGGCATCGCATGGGCGGGTGTGCCTGACTTTGCAACTGTCCTCCTGTTGGGGGCTATTGTGGGGAAGGGAAGGGTTTTCTTTAAGGACCCTGAGTGTGAGGGAGGGCAATATCTCCCAAACAGGCAGGTTAAGGGCTTGCCAACTTTGAGTCCTCCGTCCACATATCTGGTTTCCTCACTGTGTTTTGCATGAATTTCTAGCGCCCAGCCCTGGGGGTGTTGCTAGTTGGGAATTTTAATTAGAGTATTGGGCAAACTTAATTCAGATTTAAGGCAAGGGGGGTGCGATTAATTTTTCCCCATCTTTTCCAGCGTGGGCGGGGCCACCTTGTCTAGGACCAGTCTCTGCGGTTCTGTCCTGTTGTCTCAAATCTCCTCTCCTCCCCTCCCCACAAACTGGAGCCCTCTCTCCTCCTCTGCCCTGGGCCCCCCAGCTCTGCCCTCCGGAGGGGAACCCAGGTCACCTATGTGGTTATTAACAAACAGACACACACCTTGTTTTGCCCCGCTAAGAGGTAAAACTTGTGGTTTCTCCGTCCACGCCCTGGAACACTCCAGACAGCAGGAATAAGCCAGAAAAAGCAGGTAGGAACCGGGTTAGGACAATTGAAATGTTTGCACAGGAGAGAGATTCTAAATGGCTAAATTGTGTCTCTCTCAAACAGAATTTGATTTGTCCTCATTTTGAAAAATAAAATTTTGGTTTGCGAGGTGAGGTTGAGATTAATTGGGGTGTTGAATCATTGTTTTTAGCCATCATTGTTGTAAACAAGACCGGGCACAGTTTCTACCTGGCTGCATGGATGGAAATGTAGATATTTCTACCCCAGGGAGCAAAACATGAACTTAGTTTTCCTTTCAGCCATCCTTAAGAGGCAGCCCCTCCTGGTGGAAAGAGCTTCTTGTTACCATGGAACCATGACCTCTCAGAGCCTCAGTTTCCACATCTGTTAAGTGAGGGTGAGGCACTAACCTTATAGAATGTTTAGTAGGATTATCTGAGCAAGTACGTGTGTTAGGGGCTCAGAGGTCCCAATAGTGTTGTCACATCCTCACTGAAGACCTTGAATGTGATGCTTTCGGGAAAGGCAGCTCAGATTCAGGGCTTCTGGGCCCTACTCCCCAATGCCCTGCCAGAGTTACCCATGCCACACCTGGAAGTCTAGGGCTGGGACAGTGTCCAGCCTGAGGAGGTCCTACTCCTCTCCCCTTCTCCAGGGACGTGGGAGGGCAGGTGAGAGGAAGGAGGGGGTGAGGAGGGGGTGGGAGGGTGATTGGAGCTGGCAGCGCTACCATGTGGAGTGGTGAGGAATTGCCGGGGTTCCCAGTGACCCAGCATCCAAAGATAGCTCACGGTGACCCAGGTCCTTGGGGATGGACTGTAACAAGGGACCAGGCAGGCCCTACAGGTCGATTCCAGCATACGCTACTGTTCAAGTACAGAGTTGGGGAGATACAGTGTGGAAATCAAACAGTTCACCCTACTTCAGGAGTTTTGCTTGACTGAGCTCACAGCCAGTCTCTGGATGCGTGTGGCTGCCCACAGTTAATTTGACCCTAGGGGGCACCACCTCTGGAAGGAGGGAAGTGGGACAGCCCTGGGCGCTTCCGAGGAGCCACACCTTCCAAGGAGCCCAGTGTGGGGCGAAGGGTGGGCAGGGGCAGGCATCGAGGACCGAGGAGTGGGAGCTCCTGGAAGGCCTCCAGGACGCCTCATTCCCAGAAAAGGGGCAAAGGAGGGAACAAGGAGAATGACATTCAGGGTGGGCGTACCCAGCCGGGAGGTGGGGTGGGGCCCGTCTCCATTTCAGTCTGGCCTGTGAAGCGCAGGTGTCCCTGAAGTTCTTGGACTTGTGAAATGCAGCTGGAGGGAGGACGAGAAGGCGGGAGAGGGCGCTGGCTGCCGTCACAGTGCCGAGCCGCGGGCCACAGGGAAGGGCAGGCCCCGCTGTCTTTGAGGGTGAGGGGTCTGGGTCCTCCCTGCTGTCTGTCACCTCCCTTGGTCATCCTGCCTGGGACAGCAGGATCCCGCTGCCTTCCAGGGTGTTCTCTCGTGGGTCCTACTGGTGTTCTTTGATTTACTCAGGACCCTCTTTCTTGCCTCCAGGACTGAGACACCTGGTCTGGTCTCACGCCTGGTCCCACATCTGGTCTTAACTGGCTTTTTATTCCTTTTTCTTTTTTCTTTCTCTAAGTCAGGCTTATTAAGGTATAATTTACATACAGTAAAATTCGCCCTTTGAGGTGTACAGTTCCATAAATTTTAACAAATGTGTAAAACGTGTTACATAGTCGTGTAACCACGACTACAATCAAGGTCTGGAGCGGTTCCCTCTCCCCAAAACGTTCATCCTGTCCCTTTGCAGTCTCTCCCACCCCTCACCCACAGCCCTCCACAGCCTCTGTTGTGTTTTCTAGCCCTGTAATTTTGTCTTTTCCAGAATATCTTACAAATGGCATCATAAAGTATGTTTAGCTAGGCTTTTGAAGGACAAAGAACAGGGCCCTTTAGCCCCCTTGCAGAGGGGCTAGTCCCTGTGCCTGGTACCTGGTAGGTATCTTGTGATCCCATTTAACATATCTAGGAAACAGAGGCTCAGAGAGCTTAAGTCATTCATTAGGCTGCACAGCTGAGATTAGAGCCCAGTTCTGTCGTCTTCGCTATTTTGTGTGGTTCTTGAGCTGAGTCTTGGACAGATGTTACTTACTGGTGACAGGTGAGGTTCTGGCACCCGGTGGGTGGTGGGGCTAGAAGGAGGCCCCAGACCCGTATTTCCAGTTCTGTCTCTCAGGGGGGCTTCCTTTGGATAGAGTCGGCTATGTCTCGGGCCCTCCCTAGGAGATGCGTGTGTTGAGGCATGACTTTTAGGAACAGGGGTTTTCCTCCTCTGCAGGCCACTCCTGTGTTCTGATTTGTCATTTGCAAAGTGCCCCCTGAGGTCCAGGGTGGGGCTCGGTGGCGGTCCAAGGACTGAGGGCAGCTCTCAGCAGGCAGCCCAGCGCTGGGCTCACAGCCACATGCGCAGGCTTTCCTGGCCAGGTTCACAGTCACCCTCTGCCCCGCTGCCAGGCTGGCCAGGGCCCACCACGCAGGGGAGAGAGCACCCACCTGCCAGGAGGCAGGGGCTGGGGCTGCGGGGAGAGCGAGGCTGTCCCCACAGACAGTGGGGTGGACAGACAGGCCAACAGAGGCCGACCACCACATGTGCTGGCCAGGGGAGGGCTCGGGTAAAGGACAATATTGCAGTCCTGGGACCAAGTGCCACTAAACCTTATGGGTAATGGGTTTTTCATCCCCTGGGTAATAGGAGACACCAAAAAATGAGGACATTACTTAGTGAGTCCCTCACCTCCCTGGCCCCATTCAGCAGACTCGGAGGAAGGACATTGCCCAGCACTGAGCCGTGTGTGGATTTAATGGGGTTTCCAGCTAAACCTTCCATCAAATTTACGGCTGTGCCTGTCTCCTGACCTTCCCCCTCTCTCACATTCTTTTCGGAAATGAAGCTGTGTGCAGGCTGTGAGTTGTCACTTCCCCCGCATTGGAGATATACAACTGTGGGCCCCGGTTAAGATGGTAGCTTTAATCAGGCTGGGTCCCGCACTTCACCCGCCTCTAAGCCAAGTGACGTTAGACTAGCCATCGGAGTCCATCTAGAATGGGCAATGTGGAGTCAGCAGGTACTCATCCTGCCGGCCACATGCCCAGGCCCAAACCTTGTCTCACCTCCCTGCTGGGTGTCCGCTCACCCCACCAGGCCAGAAGGAGGGCTCCTATACCATATTCTCCCATTGTCCCCCGACCTCCCTGTTGTTGCCATCAGCTTGGACTCCTGGACTCGCTTTGCATTCCTCCGGCTGCTCCTCAGCTCTCTCTCTGCCCGTTTCTGGCTCTCCTCTTTGGAGGAAAGCCTTTCCCCCTGAATGCCCTCTCCCATCTCTCTGCCCATTCAAATACGACTGCCCTTCAAGGTCCAGCTTAAACATCACCACCTCCAGGAAGCCTTCCCTGATCCCCTTTCCCTAGCAGGAAAGATCTCCTTCTGAGAACCGTGAGGGCACTATTGGTAAAATCCACAGGTGCTGTCCCCATGAAGCCTACTGCCTGTCAGAGTCTGCAGCCCAGAGTGGACCGTGGGCCTTGAGGGCAAGCCTACCTCTGTATGTCCAGTTACTGCCAGGCCCAGTCCACAGAAGGCACCCATTATTATGGACACTGTCATTGTCCTTGCCATAGGGCCATGTTGTCAGCCTCCTGCCCCAGAGAGTAAGGATGTGGTCACATTGCCAACCCCATCAGGCTTTGTGAATGCCCCCAACAGCAAACAGGGCAGGCTCAAGCCTCTCAGACAGTCCCGCTCACAGCCAGGACACCGGCCTCAGTGTGTCTGGGCTCTGGAATAGCAGCCCCTGCGGTGTCACTGCTGCACCTGGCTGCCCCAGCCTGGACACACCGGCCAGGCCTTGCCCGCAGGCCTCGCCCCGCCTGCCCCTCGACTGGGCAGGCTGCGTCTGCTCCTCTTCTCTTCGGGGTGGCGTGGGTTCCCGGCCCTTTCCTTTCTGACCCCATGTTTGTCTGACTGGCTGCCTCAGAGGGCTGTGGTGGAGACCATAGCAACAGGCAGCGTCCAGCGCCCACTTGGACAAACAGAACATGTGAGGTGGCTGCTGGCACAGAAGGGCGTCGAGCAGGTGGGCAGAGTGACTCAGGCTCGAGGCCTCGGGGAGGATTAAAAATAAGATCGTCTCTGCTCCCTGGAAGCCGAGGGCCCCGTGCTTTGAGTTGGAGGAGGAAGCGTTGGGTGGCACCGGACTCCGCTCCTCCGTGTGAGGGAGCGGTGCTGCAAAGGTGGACTGCTCTCATTAGCATTCGAGTAACCGTTATCATCACACAGACCAGGAGCTCAGACTGTGCTTTTCTCTCTCTGTGCCTCTAAGAAAACGGGGGAGGGAACCCGCTGCTGTCTGTTGAGTATGTGTTATATCCCAGATCTGTTTATGCCCATCTGCGCGGGTCCTTGCACCACAGTCATGAGGCGGGAAGTCCTAGTCCCATTCTGCCAAAGAGTTTAGGAAGGGGAGTGACACGGTGAGACCTGTACTTTGCAAAGCTCACGCCAGCCTTCCTGAGGGTCGTGAAAGGGCAGGGCGGAAGTGGTGAGCAAGGGGACTGCTTAGGAGAGCCCAGACTTAGGCAAGAGACAAGTCCCGTGTGTGGACCCGAGGGCAGGGAGGAGTCCAGGATGACACTGGCTGAATGGGGAGAAGTGCCGAGCTCTGTCTTTGTTGGACATGCTGGATCTAAGAGGCCTGGGGCTTGTGCGAGGGGTGGGCAGAGCGATCCGGTGCTCAGAAGAGAGGGCTGGGCCCAAGACGCAGCTCCAGAAACAGAGTGGAATCTGTACACCCGAGACACCCGTGTGTTCCTCTGTAGACACCCTAGGAAGAGTCCTGGCTTCTCAAGTGAACCTAAGAAGCTAGCTCTGATCGATTCCTGTGCTTTGAGCCCATTCCTAAAAGCACGTAGCTGGATGCCCCACCTGAAAACTCCCACAGTGCCACTGATAGACAGTGCCAGCCCCAGAGACCTCCAGGCGGCCCCTCCGTGCCAGGGGGAGGGAGCATCCTGTGCTGTCAGTATGCAGCTCAGGGGGACCTGGAAACAGCCTCCCACAGGGAACCTGAATTGGTGCTCACCAAATTAGATCAGTTCCAGCCAGAGCAGCCAGCCTGTGATTTGCACCCTCTCCAAGTGCTCCCTTCCTTGCTGGGCTGAGTGCTGGATTTCCGAGAGGCCTGTAATCCACAGCAGCCAGAGCTATGCGCAGCCCGCTCTCCGGCCGTGTGAGGCCCGGGAAGCCACCGTTTGAGGTTAGCCTTGAGTCAACTCACGCCGTGTACTTGGGAGCTTTTCAAAGGAGGCGGGCGCACACACGGATCATTATGAGGCTAATCAGAAGTTCGGGTGTTTAGCGGGATGTGTACACAGCAATCATTGTCGCAAGGGCCCTTCGCCCACAGAGGCCATTATTCCAGAGCGGGGTGCTGTTTGCCTGGTTTTGTCTGGGACACAATTTGCATTCACTTGATGGATTGTCAGGGTCGGGGGTCTCCTCCTTGGGAAACAGTGGAGTGGCTGCTGAGCAAACCCTTAAGAGGAAGGGAAGCATTAATACCCACGTTTGCCCAGGTCCTTGAGAGGGCTGAGATCCCAGCGCGGTGCTAGATCAATATGACAGGCGGCCCCGAAGCTTCGGACGTGCATTCGCAGACCCTTTTTATTGCCCACTCAGCCAGGGCCCCGGGAAGTCCACCCCAAGGCAGGGAGAGGCCGGGCAGCAGCGGCTTAGACACAGCTTGTGGGACCTGGCTGGCTGGCTCTTCATTTTTTGCCAGCTACAGTGGCCTGCGGCTCAGTTCAAGTTTGCCTGAGTGATTTGGAGTGGCTGTCCTCCAGTGTGGCCCAGCGTGGTCCCCCTTAAACCTCTGCCCTGTCACCTGCCTTCCTTCTGTCTGGCTGGATGCTGAAAAGAAACCCCTATAGGGAGAAGGGAGTGGGCCCGGGGTGGGAGGCAGCAGGCTGTTTGGCCACTGCGGGGAGGGCGCCCCTTCACCAGAGTAAACACTGTCAGCTGCCAAGACGCCCTGCCACCTAGTGTGGTTGCCGTCCTTTTTGGCGAGGTGGCGATGATTTTGGTTTTACTTTTGGTGTCTTCCTGGGACATCTGTGATGCCTGGTGACTCCATGTGTTCTCTCGATGAGACGTGTTGCTGAGTGTTAGGAACAAGACCCAAGGTTTCCGAATCTCTCCTTTGGAACAACCTCCCCATCACTTTATCTTCTTCTTTTTCATTTCTTCCTCAGACACTAAAGACTTCGACCCCGAGCTGTGAGATTTGGGGAGGGGTGGGCAGCCATCAGAGACTCACAGACCACAGGGCCGCGTTCCCCTGAGAAGCCCACTGTTCAGTGTAGACGTGCGCCTGCGGTTGGGTTCAGTCTGGGTGTAAAGGATGGTGAGACTTTTTTTGATTACAATCTATCTTCCAAACCATCAGGGGTTTTCTTTTGTTGCAGTCAGAACTATGAGGTATAACTTGACTGTCATCAATGATTCCAGTTTTTCTCAAATGGGCCTCTATTCAGAGTTGCTACTTCCAGGGGCCCAGTTCGGGGCTGGGAGTCACAGCCGGGATCGGGGCTGCATGGAGAGGTGCTCAGGGTGACCCAGACCAGCCAGCGTTGGCTCAGACTTCAGTAGCGAATCCTTTTTTCCAAGACAACCCAACAATTCACGGGATTATCAGTTAGCAATGACTGAATGTTCCTCATTCTCTTCGTTTAAGGTTACATTGGAGGCAGTTGAGCTGCCAGCCCAGCAGCAGGTGGGGACCAAGTCTGCCCTGTCCCCAGGGTGGGGAAGATGCCAGGTTAGATGGCTGCGAGGACTTGCTCCAGAGAAGGGACGCTCCCTGAGTCCCAGGTGATGGGTTGGTCAAGTTGAGTGGGTCGGGCACTGTAGGACCCCAGGGGAGCAGAGCGCATTTTATACCTGGTCCTCAGGGAGAAGGAAGGTGGGGGCCACAGGGAAAAAGCCTCTTCTCTTTCATCCCTTTTCTAGTCCTGCCTATCAAAGAAGGCTGTCGAGAGAGGTCGGAGGGTGTGTGGGGCTGGTGTAGCCTGTTAAGATGTTCTAAGGAAGCTGAAATGGCTTTTTCTTTTCATCTCGTCTTTCTTACCAACTCATAAGCCACCTTGAGTGAGTGCAAGGAATGAGAAATCAAAACACAATGTGGACGTGGAAAAAAAAAAAACAGTTTTTAGGATCCAGGGCCGGGCACAAGGTTTTGACATCAAAAGCGTGATCCACAAAAGGAAAATTGATAAATTGGACCTCATCAAAATTTAAAAATTTTGCTCTTCAAAAGATCCTGTTAAGGAGATGAAAAAACAAGCTGCAGACTGGGAGAGAATATTTGCAAACCACATATCCGACAAAGGACTGTATCTAGAATATATAAAGTGCTCTCAAAACTCAGCTGTAAAAAAAGAAACAATGCAATTAGAAAATGGGCAAAAGACATGGAAAGACATCTCACCAAAGAGGAAGTATATAGACGGCGAGTAAGCACGTGAAAAGATGTTCAGCTTCCTTAGCCACTGGGGGAATGCAAGCTAACACGACGGTGAGATATCCCCACACAGCTATCAGATGGTTAGAATAAGACATCAGTGAGATCACCAAATGCTGGAGAGGATGTGGAGCAAGTGGCTCCGTCCTGGTGGGAAGTGCTGGTGGGAATGTAGATGAGATGGCCACTCTAGAAACAGCCTGGCAGTTTCTCATCAAATGAAACATGCAAAGGCCATATGACCCAACAATTGCCTCTCGGGCATTTATCCCAGAGAAGTGAAGATTTAGGTTCATGCAAAAACCTGTACACGACTGTTTATAGCAGCTTTTTGTAATAACCAAAAACCAGAAACAGTCCAAAGGTCCTGCGGTGGTTGAATGGTTAAGCTGTGGTCTGTCCGTACTGTGGAATACTGGGCAGCAATGAAGAGGAGCAAACTTTCCATGTGCACTCTGACTTGGATGAATCTCTAGGAAATTTGCTGAGTGGAAAAGCCAATCCCAAAGTTTATAAACTATATGATTCCATTTAGATAAAATTTTTGAAATGACAAAAGTTTAGAAATGCAGAACAGAGGAGTAGTTGGCACCAGTCAAAGACAGTGGGTGTTGGGGAGACAGGAGGGAGGTGGATGTGGTTATAAAACGACCCAGAAAGCATCCTGGTGATGATGGAATGGCTCAGTATCTTCACTGAGGCGGTGGATACATGGGCCTGGGCGCACACACACACGCGCGCACACACGCGCACACAGGCTGACTGTAAGAAAAACTGGAAAAATCTAGATGGAGGTATTGTAGCAATATCAGTATCTTGGTTCCGAGGCTGCATTACAGTTTTGTCCAACCTTGGGGAAATCTAGGTAAAGGGTATACAGGATCTCTATTATTTCTTAAAACTGCATTTGAATCTAAAATTATCTCGTAATTATCTCATAAAAAAATGCAATGTGGATTAAGTCGCATGTCATCACTAGCTTGTCCCCAAGTAAGCGAGCTGTGTGTTTTACTAGGGGTCAGGCCTCCCTTGGGACATGTGCACTTACAGGAGTCTGGTGAGCTGCAGAGCTGAGGTTAGGGATCCCCAAGGCCTGGCTCCCTGAACCTGGCAGCCAGGAAAGGGAGGAGCGAGGATGAGCATCCTCCGCTCCACCAAAGCACCAGCTTCACCTAGCAAACACTTGCACCTGCTGGTGTTTGCTCCTTGGGCATGGCTTTCTCCTGCTGTCCTGCCAGGACCGTGCCCATTGGTTCCTTCATTGATTAATCCATTTGTCAGCAGAGATTTCTGGGGCATCCACTGGGCCCCAGGCAGGGGGCCCACAGAAATGAAGCAATGGGCCCTCTGGCCTCAGGGAGCTGACAGGGCGGTGGAGGAGTGGGCAAGCACAGATGCCGCACCGTCAGGTGCAATGATGAGATCGGCAGGTGACCTCAGCCAGGAGTAGCGTCTGGGGACAAGGTTGAGGTGGGGAAGCAGGAAATACGGAAGCCTTTCTGGAGGAGGTGCTGCTTGAGCCAGCTTTCAAAGAACAAGTGGGCGATAGGCAAAGAAGGAATTCCTTGAGAGATCGTGTCGCCTAATGGTTAAGAGCTGACTGCCAGCCACAACTAGAAGGATCTACAACTGAAAATACACAACTATGTGCTGGGGAGATTTGGGGAGAGAAAAAAAAAGTAGAAAAAAAAAAGAGCAGACTGCCTGGGTTTGACTTCTGTCTCTGTTTATCCTCTCTCTTCCTTAGTTTCCTTCTCTGTGAAACAAGAAAAGGACTGGAAGGAGACCCCCTTATAGGGACTGTTCTGGGGGATAAAGGAGTAGCCTTTTGCAAGTGCCTGGTCTGTAGTCAGTGCTGTGTGAGTGCTTGATAAATAAAACAAGGAGATGAAGCCTGGGCCTTGGGGAGGGGAGAAATTAGGGCCGTAGAGGGAGGGAGAGCAGGGCCGGGCCAGCTGTGTGCAGTGGGCGGGGGGGCTGGCCGCAGCCCTGAGTTGGAGAGGACACACCTGCCTTCTCTACCTTGGAGGGCACTGTTCCTTTCTCTTTCCTTGTGACTGGCGCCCCTCTGGGCACCCTGACTGTGCCTGGAAAGCAGCAGGAAGGGACTTTTCGCACAGGCTGTCCTCATTTGCTGAGGACTGAGACCTTGGAGATTTGGGAGAAACTGGACTGACAAGACTCCTGGCACAGGGACGTCTTCTTTGTACTGCACCCCCAACGTGTGCCAGCATCAGACCCCCTGAGGCATGGTGGGTGAAATGCCCCCCCCTCCCCCGACCCTGCACAACTCCTTGCCCTGTGACCTCATGCTTGGCTCTGCAGAGTGTTGTCGCCTCCTTGGACCACTTTCCCCCAATGCTGCAAACAGGCGTTCATGACAAGTCCTGTCCTGTTGTAGTGCGCCCCACCCCTGCCCCCACCCGTGAGGGTTGAGGGGAAGAGGGGGCGAGAGGGAGGGGAAGACTTGGTCTCTGCCCAGGTCACAGGGTGTCCCCTCCTTGTTCTGACCTCTTGCAGGTTCTCCTGGGTTGCAAGGGGAAGTTTGTTTCAGGAGGGGTTTCTGCAGGTGGCGGGCTAGAGCCCCAGGTCTGGGAGGGCTGAGGCTGGGGCCATGGAGCCACACGGTCCATTCAGCATTGGCTTTGCCAGGTAGGGAGTCAGGAAGGCCTCGTGGGGCCGTGGGCAGGAAACAGGCCTCTGTTTGCCCCTCAGGACAGTGGGTATGTACAGGCCGCTCACAGCTCCAGGGGGCCCAGCCAGGAGAGAGTTCTCAGGTTGGCCCGCCAGCTTGGCACCCTTGGTGTCTGCATAGAGCACGTTGTGCCCCGCACTGACCGCCGCCTCTGACCACTGCAGGGCGTCCTGGCACCGCATGTTTGTGCCTGAGGCCTTTCTCTTGCTGCTGCCCTGGTGGCAGGCCTGGGTGCCAGGAATTAATACCCCAAATCGACAACTGCACTCAACAAATGGCTGTGGCAGAATTGGAGTGTCAGTACCCTGGCTGGCTCACCCCTCAGTTGGGTCTGCCCTGGCTCCCAGCGTGCCCCTGCGGTGTCAAGCCCAGTTGCTCAGAGTAGTAAGGAGAGTGCTGGTGTTCCTGGTGAGCCGTCTTTCCTGGCTTGTCCCTGGTGCCCACAGGTGGCTGTCACCTCCAAAATAAACCACTTGCACTCACGTCCTTGTCTCCAGGTCTGCTTTTTGGGCACCAGACTCGATGGGGTTGATGCCATTTCTCTGACAGATGCCATGGACCTGAAGTCAGGCAGGATAGACCACGACCAACAGTGGAGCGAGCCCGTCTCCCATCCCTCAATCTCTTCGTGTGCAAAGTGGGGACGAGGACCCTGCCTGGCTGAGCTCCTGCCACCCGCACACATAGGTCTTATTTTTTTGACTGACGCATCTTGGAGTGACCAGCTTAGATATCTCTGTAGCCCAGCCTGTCCTCAAGGACTTTGGGAGGGCGGCTGGGTTGCCTCGGCTAGTGGGGTCTTCTATTTCATGTTTCTGTTTTAGTTTTTGTTCTTGCTGATGGACGGAAGTAGAGGGAGAAGGGTGGGCTCAAGGTGAACAACTGAAGCCAGCTCCCCAAGAAAGGGAGAGTTGTTTTCAAAGTCCAGTGGCCTCGCCCTGGGCTCCCCTCCCCGCCCTGGGGTATGTGTGTGGCTCTGGGATAATTAGGATTCTTGCTGGGCCCCCACGGCCCCCTCCGCCGAGCCTGTCTTGAAGGATCCTCTGAGAACTGGTTCCTTTCTGGGAGCATTTGTAAGAGATTTCTCATGGCTCAGTTCCCCTATAGAAAAGTGGGAATTGTAAGTCTTACGTAGCCCGAGAAAGAGAGTGAAGGGAGAGAGTCAGCGCCAGACAAGAATAAGTTAGCAGTATTCATGGCAGTGTCTTGGGAGGAATTACCAAGAAAGACAGAAGAAAAGCCAAACACAAAACCGACCAAAAAGAAGAAAGGAGAACTTGCAGCAGACTAAGAAAAGATGGACAGGAGACGTCTAAACGCCCGGCCGAGCCGTTGAACAAGGAGGCAGTCAGTGTGCTGGGTCTCTGGTGCCTTCGGCCTCCTTCGCCCAGGCCTTTGTGGGCCCCGACTAGGGGAATATTTAGCCAAGCTGTTTATTTTGCATAAACCCGAGTAATGACCGAGCCTGAGGGGAGAAGAATTGTGTGGGGCTGACAGCAGCCACCTGACCCGCTGGGCCTCTCCGCCTCCCTGCAGAACGCTCTCGCATTCCTCCACAGCCCCTGCATGCTAATCGGGGCGGCCGAGGCCAGGGAGGCCCGTGCTGGGGACAGAAGTCTTGAAAAGGCTGTCCGGGGTCCTCCTGGGGCTTTGTGGCCACCCGAGCTGAGGTTGGGGAGCTCATTCATGTTTCCTTTCTCTGCGCTGCTTGTCTGAAACGCCAACTGGCCAGAAAGGGTGTGAGTCTCATTCTTGAACTTAATTTGCCTTTCTGGTTCTTCCCGAGCATTCGCCTGTCTCCCCAATCCGTGCACTTTTTGAATGCAAAGCTCATTTATCTTTTCATGCAATTTTGGTGCCTGATGCCCACCCGCTTAGAAAGGAGAACATCTTGGGGCCCACGTGACTGCCATGTTGACACAGGGGCTAGATTTTCACTGTGCTCCGGAGGCCTTTAACCTCTCCCTCTCAGAAGCGCCTGCTCTGTTCGCCCCTGCATTCTGTTCCCTTTCCGCTGTCTTTCTAGAGCACCAGTGCTGGCTCAGCCCTTATTGCTGGGGTGTAGGGGCTAGAGAGCCACTTACATCCATTTCGGTGGTTCTAAATCTCTGCTCTGGTAAGGCTTGGAGGGGGAGGAATTTCAGCAAATGAGAGAAGTGGGGGCTGGGGCATGAGCTGGTTTTAAACCCACGCACAGATCAATACGCACTCCCCACTTTTGCCAAGCAAAACGCATTCCTTCTTTTTTTCATCATCGTTGTTGTCTTTTTCCTCCAGTTTCCCAGAGAAACTGGAGCAGCAGAGGGAAGCCCAGGCTGGCCTGGTGGGAGTCAGTGAGGTGTCCGCAGATGTGTGGCCAAAGCCCCCGCTAGGGAGCCCCTTCCCTCCCTGTCAGCATGTCCTGTGGGAGGGGCCCACTGACTTTCGCGTGGACTTGGCACAGAACGAATTTATGGAAGGCCCGGGGAAATGTTAGGAGGGAAGAAGGGGACATGAAGCATTTTCTTTTTAGAACTGGGGTGCAAAACTGATCAATAAGAAATACTTGCTGCTCACAAAGTCCTGCAAGAGAGCACGGGCCTCATGGACGCAGGTGGGTCTGGGAGATGGGAGACCGGCTTCTCGTTACTGGTCTCCCAGTCACACACCTGCTTCTTTGCTCTTTTTAAAGTGAAGGATTTGATCCTTCTGTGGCTACTAAGGTTTCCAACACCGACACTGCAATGTTTGCAAAGGGCTCTGAAATCATTATCCTTCTTCTTGTCCATTACCTCCCTGTGGGACAGATGGGGCTCCTCCCTCCCATTGTCCAGATGAGGAAACTGAGCTTGGGGGACCGCACACAAGGGGACGCCGGGTGGTTGAACTGTGTTCAGGTTCTAGGGATGTGGCTCCTGTCAAGCTGAGAGTTACAATGGCTAATTTTTCCTGCCTGCACCCCTCCTTCCTGGTGTGAGCCTGGACAGGTTGGTTCTCACTTGCCTCATCAGTCAGTGGATCTTCTCAGCATTAGGTATGGCTCCAATTTCTCCCTCCCTTCTTCCTCCCCACCCTCCCTCTCTGTCCCCCAGAGAGGAGGCCTGAAGGCAGCCCCCACCCCCCTCCAGGCCTCCTCCCAGTGCTCACAGGGCTGAGGTGCAGGCGGAGAGTCTAGGAAGTCATGGGGCCGTGGCCGTCAGAAGGCTGTTTGAGGTCCAGAGGGGGTCCAGAGGGAACCCAGAGGGGCCACATCTTCCCTACCGGAGATGGGATGGGGTCCGGCGGGGCTCAGGCCGAGGGGGAGTGGAGTTTGAGGTGTGACATTAGCCAGGCCACCAGGTTGGGGTGGGGTGTGGATTTAGTGCAGAGGCAAGGGCGGTGGCCTTCCTTTCCAAAGGATGAAACTGAAGGTGAGAGATGCCACTGCCATGGTTACAGCAGCAGGAGTTTCCAAGGCAAAATTGTACCCCCACCGACTGACATTGTGTCGCAAAGGTGGGAGTGTCAACAAGTCTCTGCTTCCTTTGAAACCCACACAAACTGGTCTCTTTTGAAGCCTCGTCTTCTTTTCTCTCTTTCTTAAGGAATCCCCCAGCTTGGGAATTAATCACCCAAGAGTCAACAAGAGTTAACCCTTGATAAGGTTTGTTTATTCATTTTTACCCCGTGTGGTCCTAGATGCTGCCTCCAAAAGTGCACGTAGTTTATTGGGGCCAAGTAAAAAGAGGAGAGCAGAGTAAAGAAATAAAAGAGCTCATAAAATAAAAATTACCAAGTCAAAGTGGGGACCAGTGCTTGTTGGGGGGCAGGGGCTGGGGAGGATGGTGTCCTTGCTTCTCTCCTAGGTGGCCTGTGTGAGTGAGACGGAGGGCAGAGGCCCCAGGAGTGTCTGTGGGAAAACAGGACTCCCCCCCATTAGGTTACTGCAAATGTGGGTGCTCTCCCTGAAACCCCTCTCCCACTGACGCTCCATTGCACCCCTCTCCATCACAAATACACCCAGGCTCCCGATCTTGTCTGTGTCAGCCTCAGAGGGAGGAGACACCGAGTCTATTTCCTGAGAGGGGAAATAGGGCTCCGTCTTTGGGGTCCTAAGTCTCTGCCCGTCCGGAACTCGTGGGCTCTGCGCCCTCACTCTGCAGATTCCTCACGGTTTTAGAGAGTTGCGTCTTCTGTCAGCTTCGCCTCTCCACGCTGAGGAGGCTGAATGCTTCCTCCTTCCTACTAGGAGGTAAAAATAAAGTTAAAAATAATAAAGCCAACAGAAATATTAGTATTGTTAGGAGGGTGTCAAGACTGTGGGCACAGGGTTTCAGGGTGGCTTCTGTGGGGTTTCCAGTCTCTTTCTGGATGACACCCGCTTGGTATTTTGCGAGCCTTTCTCAGCCGAGCCACTGGCCTGCAGGAAATGTCCCCACCAACCTAAAACCCTTCCCTGTCTCGTAACTAAGGACACTTGAAAATACTTGCTCAGACTCCTACCTCACCACTCTCTCTATTTTGGAAAAAATGAAAACAAAGAAAGAAAACAAAGAAAATTCGCTGTCTTAGACTTTTCCATGAACTCCTGTGATCTCAGGAAGCCAGGTGACATCTCTGAGCCTCAGTTTCCCTGTCAGTGCAAGGGGTGGGTTTGATGGAGAATCTCTTAGGTTGAACTGACGATATCTTTGATACTGTACATATGTAACTTGACCATCTTTTTAGGCCCTAAAAGTTTACGAAGCTTTACTCACCCAGCTTCTCGAAATTGTCTGACAGTCCCACCCAGGGGAGTCACATTTTATCACGCATTCGATGTCAGTGTCCTGTCCGATTAGACTGGTCCTGATGCCGATCTTGAGAATCCCACTTCTCCAGCTTCCACCATTCAGCAGAGTAATTGCACTATTATTTACTCAAGCAGGCTTCCTTTACGTGTCATCTGTTTTTTTTTAGTGTGTATATATATATATATATATACACATAATTATTATTTTTTTGATGAGGAAGATTTGCTCTGAGCTAACATCTGTGCCAATCCTCCTCTATTTTGTACGTGGGACACCTGCCACAGCATGGTCTGATGAGTGTTGTGTAGGTCCACACCCAGGATCTGAACCGTAAACCCCAGGCCACCAAAGCAGAGCACGTGAACTTAACCACTCAGCCGCCGGGCCAGCCCCTGTGTCGTCTTTTCTCGCTGTTACTGTGTAATGCGGTTCCTGTCCACACCCCTCCTTGCCAGTAAGAGTGAAGTGCAATGGTATAATGCACTGCTATAGATTTTTTTTAAAAAAACAAAATGATTGTCATAAGGAAATCCCCTCCAATCCTGTGAGCTTGGGATTATATTTTCCCCAGACATTTGCTGTGTTTACAGAGAAAAATAAATATCTCTGTAAACATATGTTGTATTTACAGTGAAAAATAAATATCTAAACAAATATCAAGCTTTTAAAATCGGAGCACTGCAGAAGTCAGTGCAAATGGATGTACACGAGGCTTCCTCACTCAGGGCGTGCATTCCTGTTCTCGCTGCTAACTGTGGGGTGTTTGTCTTTCTCCCCCCAGCGCGCAGCGCAGAGCCTGGCTTTAGGGAGGGAAGTTGAACATTTGTGGAACATGCACTGTGGGCTCGACACTTTACACAGAGAGCCTCAGTCCATCACTGCCCAGCGCTGGGTGGTAAGAATTATTCCTGCCAGTTTTTAGATGAGGAAGCTGAGGCTCAGAGAGGTAAGGTAACCTGTTCCATATGACACAGCCACTGGTTGGTGTAGCCGGATCTTTCCCCAGTCCAGGACAGAGAGCAGGCTGCTGGACCGATGCGGGCACGCTCACCAGGGCAGCAGTTTCTAAACCCAGAGCCAGGGCAATTGTTAGCTCCAGACGCAGGGCAGCCTGGAAGGCTCTGTGGCGAGAAGGGCCGGAGTTCTCTCCGCTGCCTGCTGCCTCCGCGCGGAGGCCTGGCTGCTCGCAGGTTCCCACCTCTCCACCAAACACCAGCCTGAGGTGGACCCGCCTCCGGACACCGGCCCCCTGCGCCCTGCCAGGACGGCTCTTTCCTTGGGCTCATTGTGAGGGAAACTGCAGCTGGGCCTCATTTGTGTGTCTGTGTTTTACGAGCAGGCCTCTCGGGGGGAGATGGGTTTTGCAGATTCTTGTAATTTAGAAGCAAACACCCTGGGATCAGTCGGAGAACACATCTCTCCCTTCAGGGGTTCGCTTCTGAGGGCTTCCTTTTTTGGAAATGTGTTCGTTTCTCTCTCTCTCTCACACACACCCCCGCGCCCACCCCCCCCCCCCCCACCCCCCGCCAGCCTCACTGTTCGTCAGGCTGCAGCTGTGGAAGGGGAGCGCTGGAGGAGGGATGGGTTGGCCCCTTGAGTGTGCTCCCAGCTGGGCCAGCAGGGACCATCGCCCTCCTGGGCTCTGGAAGGCCTCGTCGGCCATGTGGGTGCAGCTTGCGGTGAACTGAGGGCAACTGTGTGAGCAGCAGCAGAGGCTTGGACACTTGCAGCCTGTGGCCCAGCTGTCTGCTGAGGCCCGGCTTGGACCTGTAAATAATGGGGCCTCGGTTTCCCGTCTGCCAAACAAGAACGCCGGTGTCCATCTTGCCTCTTTCTTGTGGCTGCAGTGAGGGTTAGATGAGGTACTGGATGAAAATATGCTTTAGAAATGAGGTTTGCACAGTGAGTACAAATGCAGGCTGTTTTTCTTCCTCGTGTCCGACCCAGGTGTGGGCCCGCAGTAAAATGTAAATGGCTCTGCAAGGGGACAGTGGCCCTTTGTGGGGGTGTGTGCCGTGGCTCTCCAGCACCTCGGTGTCCCCAGGAGGCTTGTGGAACACAGACTGCCGAGCTCCATCCCCAGCTCCTCATTCCCTAGGTCTGGGGTGCGGCCAAGCGTATGCCTTTCTAGCCTGCTCCCAGGGGCCACACGGAGTGCAAAATTCTGAGTCGGGCAGGCAGGTTCTCCTGGGGAGCTGGATGCAAAATGGGCCCCAGCTCGCTGGCTGCCCCCATTGCTGTGCGAATCCATCTGCATCCTGGCTCTTCCTTTCCTGCCTTTCCTTGTTCCTTGTTAACAGGATATATTCCTTAAACCAGTGCCTCTCCAACTTCAATGTGCCACATAAGCACCTCAGGATCTTGCTAAAATTCAGCTCCTAAATCTGTAGGTTGGGGTAGGGCCCGGGATTCATTTTAAACGCACACCCAGTGATGCCGTGCTGCTGGCGCTTGGACCACGCTTTGACTGGCAAGGCCTACGAGAGGCCATTTCCAAAGATTACAGTCATTTCTGTTTGGCAAACCCAGTTGTTATTTTCTCTGTGAACTCTGAAAGCAACTCACCAACCAGCTTGGTGACCTTGTGCAAGAATCTGAGCACTTTCTGCCTCGGTTTCCCCTCTGTACAGGAGGGCTGATAAACTTGGCCCCATGAGTTTGTGTGGATTAAACAAGATGAAGGGACAGTGGCCACTTCCTTCGAGGTTCTGGGTAAACATTATCTGCTGTCCTTCCTCTGATTGTCTTTTACTGTCTCGGCCCCTGGGTAAAATAGCAAGGATGTGTGTGGTGATAGTTGTATCCAGATAGTGCAAGTTGGCGCTATTGAGTGCTCTGCTCAGGATGGTGGAGGACGCCCCAGGGTGACCCCGTGCCTGCTGATCCCCAAGTTCGGGTTCAGCATTGTGCCTTCAGAGTGATGAGCGAAGACCCGTCAGAGCATCTGTCTGGTGTCTCACTTTCCTTTGGACTTTTCAAGAATTTGATATCATTTTTACTTTTCTTTTTTAGGGAAAATAGAGCCTTTTTGCCTGATGGGTATAAACCTTAGCTCTGAGGGTTTGCACCAGCATGAGTTCTTTCTCACACACCCATACACTCACCTTCACCCCCACTCCAATCTGTAAACATTTTTGCAATGTGTATTTTCTTTCAAAATAAAGCCACTTAAGCTTTACCAAAATGAGCTGCTGACATGAAATTCACATTTGGCGAACCTCTGTCATCCGTGTTTTACTGAATGTGGGCTATTGTAAATTAAGTGAAGTCACTGTGGGTTTTTTCCCCCCCCAAATGGTTGTGCAGGTAGAGCTGCTCCTAAGTAAAAGATAAATTATGGCTGGATGTAAAGAGGCATCATTTAAAAAGTGTCAGGATACAATTGGGTTCTTAAAAACCATGCAGAGCTGCTAAATTCACATGAAAATTGAGTGGTGCGGGATTGCCCGGGGTGACAGCGTCCTTGGCATTGATTTATCCCATGTGTTTGACCAGCCCATTACTTCAGGCCTCTGGTGGAGAGGCAGCTTCTGCTGGGAGGTTCTTCATTCGCCCAGCCCCCAGCTAGACCTCTGGGAGCGCAAGGAGAGCAAAGGTCTGCAGAGACCCTGGGAGACAGATGATGTGCGAGGAACCGGCTTCAGAAAGGAGGCATCAACAGGGAGCACGCCCCTTTTTCTTATTATTTATAAGGAAACCTTTCAGTAGCATCTTGAAGGCTGATTTTAGACTTAATTGAACCACGTCCCCCTTGTGGAACTTTTAGATGGCCTACAGTTGCTTGGTGTTATAGGTTCTTCTGTGATCAAAATCCCTGCCTGGCCCTTTTCAGCGCTGAGGGTTTTCCCTGGCGTGGATTAAAGGTGAGATTACTGAGTCAAACGGCCTGACTCTCCGATGTACTAAATTACCTCTAACAGTTCTTCCCGATAGGATGCTTCACAACCCCCTTTCCAGCATGGGGTATTTCCTTACGAGAAAAACCTTGCTAATTTTTTTAGGTAGAACATGGTATTCTTGAACTTCCAGGAAATTAAGATGTTTTTGTATTTTCTTTTGAAAAAAGAGGAAAGTCCTTGCTTAGGGAAGCATTGGGGGTTGTGGAGACCCAATTTGGCAGCAGCTCGCTGGAGCCAGCTCAGGCCAGCTCGTGAGAGCCAGTTCCACATGTGTCCCGACTCCCAGTGTGGTGCTCGCACGTGGATAGCCTGAAATCAGCCACCGGGAGAGCATTTACACCGTGGAAATTGGCAAGGGCTTCAAGACAGGGCCCCCACCTCTCCCCAGCAACTGCTTGTTAACGTTTATGGGCACACCACTGCCACGAGGGAACACCTGGGTGCAGAGGGCGTGTGTGGTCATGACAGTCTCCAATCACAGAAGAAGCAGTGCCACTGACAGTGCCTGACCCTCTGTGACCAAGGGCTCCGTCTCTGCAGCCCCCTGGTCCCTGAGCGGAGGATAGTGTTCCCTTCAGGCTCGAGTATTCAAGGAAGGCTTTGAGGAAGAATCAGAGCTTAAGCCAGCTTTCTGAGAGAGTGCGGGATAAGGAGGAAGGAGGAGGAAAGGCTGGAGGTGCTCGCGGGCTGTCAGGAGGCCCATTTCTCAGTCACAGGGGATGGCTGAAGTTAACATCCCAGCTGGTGCCGTGAACCTTGGCTGTGACACTAACCAGAGCCCTTCCAGCATCTGCGCTGCCCTCCCCATGTCCCTCTTGGTGTCGGGCTGTGGTGGCTGGACACTGAGCGCCTCCGACTCCTGGCATCTGGTTCCATTCGTCAGAGGTTGGAGTTCACCCTCGGCGATCTACAGCACGCGTGCATTTCAAAGGCAGTGCTTAATTGGTCCTCAGCGCAGGGCTTTTTTCATCTCCCAAGGAGAAAGGAGCTTTGTTGCCTTGATGGATGGGGGAGGACAGGTGGAGCTGGGGAGGATCTTTGGAAGTTGCAGAAGTTGTTCATTTTGAGACTCTGTGTGTAATAAATGGTTCAAGCTGAGGCAGGGGAGGGAAGTGAGACTCAAGAAATGGATGGCAAAGGAAGGATTTATGGAGGCCAGTTCTCCATGGCAGAATTTGGGGCCAGACAGCCAGGGGGGAAATATTCAGGTGTTGGTTTGGTTTGGTTTAAGAAGGCAACTCATACAGTTTCTTTAAAGCGCCCACCAGCCTCTTGGTGGTGGGTGCTGGGAGCCGGTGACCCTCTGCCTAGGAGACCTCAGTGAGGAAGCTGAGATCCCACTCTCAGTTCTGAGACATCCTTCCCGGAATCTTCTGCCTTGGAATCTTTGACTTTGGCACAACCCGAGAAGACAGGTTGGCTGAAGATGCGTGAGAAAAATCAGCCCGCCTCTGAGAGTCAGACTCAGTGCTGGTTGGTCCTTTGTTGCATTTCATGTCTTCATTTCTGCCACAGGTGGTGTACAGGGTGTAGCAGAGTCTGTTCACACTCGAGAGGCACAAAGACCCACACGTCAGACGCCAGCAGAGCTGGCAGCAGTGACCAAGTGAGATGAACCTTCCAAACCCCATCATGCACCTGCCTCTGCTGCTCTGCCTGCTTCTTTCCTATCGACCCCACATTTGCTCCTCCCAAAGGATCCAGAAGGATTATGACAAAAGAACCTAAGAGAGAGGGCTGGTAGGAGATGTTCCAGAGGGTCAGAAACCCGAGGGGGAGATTTCACGTGGGCCAGGGAAGTCAGGGGCTCGCTGAGCCAGGTGGGTGTGTAGGGGCTGGTGGGAGGCGAGGTTGGGGAGAGGCAGGTGGGTGGTAGGAGAGCCTTGGTGGGGGATGTGTGGCCAGCATGGTACTCAATATGATACAGGGGTGGGGAGGAAGCTGTCCTCCTCAGCTCCTCCCAGTCCCAGGAGCATGTTCATGCCGTGAGGACAGCCTTGGGCAATGGGCATGGCTCTGTAAGTGATGCCAGGAGTGACTGGGAGGGTGGATGGAGGCCCTGCCTGCCTTGAGTTCTGGAACATGCTGGGATCTTCTCGAAAGTGAGCATTTCGGGAACACCAAGCACTGTCCTTACCTTGGGACACCAAGGTGGTCGAATGAGATTCCTGGAGGTAGAAGCCATTCGTTCATTCGTCGTTTCACTCGTTCGTCTTTATCCCTTGAACGCTAATGTTGCCTGCTGTGTGGCAGCTTGGACCCTCTTTCCACTCGGATGCTCATTTCAAACATGACTTGTTCAGATGGAAAGGGTGGGGACCTGGGCTCTGAGAGCATGCCAGTTCCTCGCCCTTTGTGTGACCTCGCGACCTCTCAGTTTTGGTTCTCTCGCCATCAAGTAGAGAGCAGCACATCTGCCTGGCGTCTCCTGGGTGCGGGACGGGGTGACCGTGTGAACGTGCCCAAGCACTGGAGTGGCCTGGCGGTGAGGACAGACTGTGACCCAGGACTCGCCTTCCTGGGAGAGGTACAGTGTCCTCCATGCCCACTGCCCACTGGAATTCTCGGGGGAGCTTTTAGAAGTGCTGCTGTCCTGGAGCCCACCCCAGAGACTCTGTCTCGGTTGGTCAGAGCTGGGCTGGGTGTTGGCATTTTTAATTCCCTGGTGTTTCTAACATGCTCTCAGGGTCTGCAGTTCCCCTGAGGTTGAGAAGCGGGAGGCTGGGAGGGGGGATGACGGCAGCCCCTCTGTCTGCCCCTCCGTCTGGGCCTCTGGCCCTCGGGCAGGGGAGCTTGGCGGCCGGTGTGGGGCAGGGAGGTGGGACCGCCAGCGCCCGAGCTGCAGGCTTTCCCTCAGCCATTAAAGTTTATCGTTGCCACGGACAGTGATTGAAAAAGGCTTTTTGCAGGACTGAAATGTGAGCAATGAAACTTGCCAGTTGATACCGACCCAGGGCACTTATCTCATAAAAATATCCTCCGTGTCAAAAGGTTTCAGTAAATGTGCCTGGAAGTATTAGCAGTCGTTTCTGCCAGCCTTGGGCTCCCCCAGGGCCTGCATGTGGCGCTGTAAAAGGGGGCTCTTAGTTCCTGCAGAGGAGGGGGGAGGAGGAAGGGAGAGATGGAGAAGAGGGGAAGCTCCAGCTTGGCCTGCTGCTGGTGGGGAAAGTGCAGGATCCTCAACCAGGCTGCTTTGAGGGTGAGAGGGCTGCTCACCTGTGGGGCAGGTGTGCTGACAGCCAGCTAGGGCATGAGGTTACATTTGTGCGATCTCACTGACTGCTCCCAATGATCCTGAGAGGGAAGGAAGTTACACAGGAGACAGCTGAGGCTCAGAGAGGTTAAGTGACTTGCCCAAGGTCACACAGCTAGTCAGTGGAAGAACCAGGATTAGGAAAACAAAACCCTCCTCTCCTCAGGACACCAGGAGCCTGGGATGAGTTCTCACTGTGCTTGGGAGCTGGGTGGCTGCTGGAGGCCCAGGCTGGCTGCAGGCAGGCCTCTGCCTGCCACCTGATGGCTGCTCCGGGGCAGGCTGGGCCTGGGGCGCAACTCAGGCTGAGGAATGGTTTCCTGCCTGCATCTGGAGGGATCTTCATCAGGAAGGCGGGGTTTCGAGGCATACTCAGGCCTCTACTGCTCCTTTTATTCCACTCCAGACCTAACATAGAGCTGGACACACAGTAGGTGCTCGTGAATCAGGTGTGGGCTGCCTCCCCGAGGTCACCTGGGACTGATGGGGGTGGGCTGCACCGCCCCCTGTTCCATCCAAGCTTCTATCCAGGTACTCTGTACACCCGGCTCATCCTGCCCGCTGCCCTTCACTGGGCTCTGAGTGCCCACTGAGTCCCCTGGGGGCCTGGATGGAGGTGTGCAATCAGAGAAGGGCTGGTGGGTCTCTCGGAGGGCACCCTGTGCTAACCATGGGTGGGCCACCTGCCTGCCCGGCCTCCTGTGGTGACGTCCACTTCAGAGCCAGGCCAGGGCCCTCCTCCAGCACACGGTGGGAGCAGGTGAGTCCTGGGCTATGTGTCCAAAAGGAATTCAAGGACTTGGGCTTGACTGGGGCTCCTGACCTCTGACCAGGGGAGGCGGGGGGCGCATCTCCATCGCGGTTCCCCTCTCCCCGCCTGCACCCGTGTGTGGGTAATGAGGCTCACTGGACAAGTCAGAACTGAGCCCAGGGGTGCTGGGGCAGACGATGGGGTCAGCCTTCCCCCTACTGTGGATGCCAGGCAGGCTGGATCCAGAGCAGAGCACCCAAGATCTGAGTTCGTGGGCCAGGCCAGCAGCTCACAGACTATACTCGAATGTCAAAAAACTGGAGAGGCCGGGTAAGCAAAAGGCTCAGACCAAGCCCTGTTTCCCAGGATGTGGCTCCAGCTCCCCCCAACTCTTTACACTCGCCTTGAACAACTCCTTCTCACTCAGGGTTCCGGCCATCACCCAGTGTCTCCCAGATCATAGCCTACCCCAAGAGCTGTCCCCCAGCTCTGGCCTCATTTCTACAACTAGTCCCTGGACATGGCTACCTGATGCTCCATAGGCATTTCAAATGTAGCACATCAGAAACTACCCATTTTCTGGCCCTCGAAACAGCCTTTCTCTCCTGTGTCCCCTCTCATAGTTGGGGACACCACCATCCACCTAAGCCCCACGTTAGCAGCCCACCCAGGATGCTTGGCCAGGCCAGCCTCGCTCTTCCCTCACCCCTGCACTTGCTCAGCCCCATGCCCTGCAGCCTGCATTGGTCAGGATCTGTTCCCTCTCTGCCCCTACTGCCCTGGTGGAGGCCTCTGTCACTCACCCAGTTGCTGCAACGTCAGACTGCATCCTAATTCATCTCTTGCCTCCAGCAGCATCTACACACCCCATCCTCCCTGCCCTTGGATGTAAAATGCAAATCCGACCCCATTACTCCCGTGCGTAAAACCTCCTGGCGTCTCTCCACCACCAGCGAGCTAACTTCCAGTGTGCTTAACATCATAGAAGATGTGGCACGCCCCAGCCCTCGCTGCTGCCCTGCCGTTGGTGCTGTGACAACGCAGAGCGCTCCCGCTGTTTCTCATCTCTGTGCCTTCTTGGCCCGCTCCTCTGCTCACCTGTCACCTGTTGACCTGTGTGTCTCCTGCTGGCTTGGGGGTCCTTGAGATGAGAGCTGGACTGTTTCCCTCGCCGCATCTCCAGAGCAGAGCCGGGGCCTGTACGGTGGAGGAGACTGAACTGGGAGCTGGGGACCCCCCAAGGACTCTGAGCAGAAGTGGGCTCTGTTGGGAAGACCCCACGGCGCTGACTTACACACAGCCATGGGGAGTACATTTTCTGCCGCCAGGGACTTATGCTCCTGCATTTCTCCTGCCAGCCCTACTGCAACAAGAAAGCAGCCGTCACGGATGGGCAGAGTGGGAAGTGGTCAAGCCTCAGGCTCTAGAATCACAGACAAGGGTTCAAATCCTCCTTGCCAGTTACTCATTGTGTGATCTTGGAGAAGTCTCTTACTCACAAGCCTCAGTTTCCCCATCTGTAGAATGGAAGTAGTGAGAGTGCCCCCACACATACGGTTGATGTGAAGAGCAAATGAATGGAAACATCAAGTGCACAGAATTATGCCTGGCACAACCACTCAAAACAATTTCCGTCATCGTGTGTCATTCAATAGAGACTCTTGAGTTTTTCCCACTGGGCTGCTGAAGTAGGAAAGATAATATTATAACCATGGTGAACAATACGGACGTGGAGGTTGTGACCTCATGGGCATTTACTGATCTTCTTTCATGTTTTTGGGGTGGGGGCTGGCTCTAAGAAGGCTGGCACACATCGTGGCCTCATGTTCACGTGGGACCCCACACGGTAGATCATTAAACCTGCCCCATGGTACTGTGGGGTGAGCAGGGTCGTCTGTAGTGGAACAAGGAAGCGACGTTGGGCCTTCCCTCTGGTTGGCAGCTCTGTGGGGACACCTTGTCAGGGCCATTGTCTCCGGAGCATTTGGTCTGCTCCACCCGGCAGGCTTGTGCTCTCTAGATCGTTCACTGTGGGGCAAAGAAGCCAGGGCCCTGGGCTAAGACTCCGCACATTTCAGGACTGCGAGGTGGCAGGACCCTGTGGGCCATCTGGGATGTGGAAGAAGGCACCATTTCCGCTTCCAGGGAGGGAAGCCTCCCCCACCCAGATCTGGCCACTGCTGCGGCCCCCTGGCTCCAACCCCTCCCCTCTGACCGGCCACACATAGCATCTGCCCCGAAGCTGTGGTTTGGGGGAAACCAGTGTTATGGGAACAGCTCCTGGCTCTGACTGGTGTCGCTCCAGCCCGGAGGCGGATTCGGGGTGGGTGGTTTGGTTTGGGAATCTTATTTTGCTGGAAAGGAAGGGGCGTCCACCACTGAGTAGAGCCCTGTGTGGCTTATGGCTGGGGGGACAGACTGTGTGCAGAAGCACGATGCAGGTGGATGAGGGTTCTGGTCAGTGCCAAAGTTCCCCTCCCCCTTTGCCCTGAAAGTGCATCTCTGACCTAGTACGGGGAATTGGGGTACACGCTTGTCCATGGTTTGTGTGGAAGATCCAACCCCCAGCACAGTGACTGCAAGGGTCCCAGCGCCTGTCCCCTGAGTCACAAGAAACCACAGGATTGCAGCATGATCATTGTCCTTCCTTCTTGGGAAGAAACACATCCTCCATCTTTTGGCTGGTTTGGTGTGATGAGGGTCCCACAGGGAGACCGCCTGGAGGTGCCTCCCAGACTTGGGGAGACTGGCTGGGCTCCGCCAGCCTCTTCTCAAATGTGGCCCTACCATCCCCCTGCTTTAAGCTCTGCATTCCCTCCCCAGCTGCCCTTCCAGTGGTCACTGTCCCTGACCAGCCCCACCCCTGTCGGTTCCATCCCCCCTGCGCGTGGCTCTGTCCGTTTCCGTGAATTGTCTCTTCTAAAGTACCTTCTGGAGGGAAAGAGTGTGGAATACTCAAGGGGCCAGGAGAAGGGACATGGATTTCATGGCCCCAGACCTGCGAACCCAATGCTCAGAGGCATAAAAATACAAACCCCCCTTGATGGCAGGAGTGCTGGTAGGTCGTACTTACCACCTCATTCAGACCCGTTTTTCACATGCGGATCCCAGCTCCTGCCAGGCCCCCAGCAGGTCCCACAACCCTGTGGGCAGCAGAGCTTTATGAAATGCTTATGCCTTTAATGGTAGCGACAGCTTCTCCAAGGAGGGTGTGCTGAGGGGGTGCACAAGTACCAGTCTAGCCATATGTGGGCTGTCCATCCCATTTCCCTCTGGTCTCCTCAGGACCACTGACGGCATCTGCAATTTCCCTACGCTGTGGTTTCCTCCTTCCCGCTGTCCTGTCCCAACCTTGATCCCCCTGGGGCATCTGGTCCACCCCTGCCAGTGGGGCCTCCACTCATCCCAGAAGTGTGTAATGCTAGCAAGCAATTGGGGTCTCCTAGTGGCCAGCAGGCCTGAAGGAGGGGTGATGGCAGGGCCCTCAGCCACCCGGTCCCTTGGCGTCGTTTGCCAGGGCTTCTTGTCCTAATCAAAGGCTTCGTTTTAATTTATGCAGAGGGGGGAGGGGTGGAGGCAGGGAGTCACAGACATCCATCACCCCCTTCCCCAGCACCAGTCATTCGTCAGCGGGGCCTTAAAGATAATACACTTTTTGTTTAAGGCAATTACTTAATCTTGACAAACTCCTGTGTTAAGCAGGGCTATTAGTGGGGCCCCTCATTAATCAGCACAGAACCAGGTGGGTGCTTTTTCTGAACTGCAATCGCTCTTGGGGACCCGGGCTGGGCCCTTTGCCATCCTCGCCACCCTAATTACACCAGCAGCATGCTAACAATGAGCATCCCGCATGTGCTGCGGGCGTGCCGAGCCACGGGCGGGAAAGGGGCCCATTTTTAACGCCAGTCAGCACGTTTTGCAAGCCAGGCAGAATGATCCATGGGGGTTATTAGCAGGCACCAGGAACACAGCTGGGGAAAACAGATAACCCCCCTCCTCCCGCGGGTCCTTCCCAGACTTGCCTCCAACTTTGCTGGATCCCGGGCAGCACTTAGAAGCTGCTGTGGGAAGTACCCCTTCTGTTTTGAGGGGTTGCATTCCTTTCTGGAAAGGCCACAAACAGAATCCAGCCCGGTATCCTTCAGTTGGACCCCTCCTTAGCAGGGCACGGTGCTTCCCCCTCGTCCACCGCACACCTGTGGCTCTGATCACACGAAGCCCCCGCCCAGGCTGCCCCGAGGGGGAGCTGGGCACCCGGGACAGGGCGCTGGGCCTCCTCCTGGGCCTCACGGTCCCTCTTCATGGTCCCAGCAGAGCTCTCACTGCCCTGTCCCGCCTGTGAGAACGTATCTGGAATTTCCAGGGATGGCCGTGAGGCCTGCTGGAACACTGACTGACTCCGCCAGGTTACTGAACTGCTCTGTGCCTCAGTTTCCTCATCTGTAAAATGTGGAGGATAATAATAATACATTCCTCAAGTCCTGGGAGGATTAAATCGGAAGACAAGGTCACCCGCTCAGGAAAGCTCCCGCAGGTAGGAAGCCTGTGCACTCGCAGTTAGAGCCACTTCTGCGTTCGTTTCTGAGGAGGGTCCCAGCAGTAGAGTGAGTACTCGTAGAACTGACTGCTCTGTCTACTGCTGCTCTATGTGCTGCTGCTCTGTGAGCTGCTCTGTTCACTGCTGCTCTGTCTACTGCTCTGTCTGCTACTGCTCTGTCTGCTCCTGCTCTGTCTACTGCTGCTCTGTCTTTTGCTGCTCTGTCTACTGAAGATCTGTCTGCTGCTCTGTCTACTACTGCTCCTGCTCCATCTACTGCTGCTCCGTCTGCTGCTGCTCCGTCTGCTGCTGCTCTGTCTACTGCTGCTCCGTCTGCTGCTGCTCCGTCTGCTGCTGCTCCGTCTGCTGCTGCTCCGTCTGCTGCCGCTCCGTCTACTGCTGCTCTGTCTGCTGCTGCTCTATCTGCTGCTGCTCTGTCTGCTGCTGCTCTGTCTGCTGCTCTGTCTGCTGCTGCTCTGTCTGCTGCTGCTCTGTCTGCTGCTCTGTCTGCTGCTGCTCTGTCTGCTACTGCTCTGTACTTCTGCTGTATCACTGCTCTGTCCACTCCTACTCTGTCCACTACTGCTCTGTACTACTGCTCTGTCTGTCACTGCTCTGTTCACTGCTGCACTGTCTGCTACTGCTCTATATGCTACTACCCTGTCTCCTACTGTTCTGTCTGCTACTATTCTGTGCAGCAGGGCTTTCTCTCCTAGATCCTAAATTAATCTGTACAGAATGTCAGTGGCTACTGGCCACCTTCGTTCCCCTTAAGTCTCTTTTCCAGTGGTGGGAAGGGTCACCCACTCATTCACTCACTCACTCGCTTGGCCCCTATTCCTCTCTCCCTTGATGCCAGGCCCTGGACTCTGGCTTGACCAAATGGCGCAGAGGGTGCTTCTTTTGCCTGATTTGGAGTGGGGGCAGGAGAAAGGCTTTGGAAGTGTCCCAGAGTGGGGCACGTGTGAACTGGCCTTGTTGAGGGCACTGTGAGTTGGCATGATGAGGAGATGGGCGTGGTGGGAGGGACTTTCCAGGCAGGGTAAGCCCTGGTAGCAGGCTGGGATCTTTCTGGGGTCTGTGAGACTGACTGTCTGGTCCTGTGGGCAGTCTGTGGAGCACGATCAGGAGAGGGCTAGGGCTAGGCTGGGCTTTGCACCCGACTCTGCAGGCAACGGCAGGACCTGGTGGCTGTCAGATGAGCAGTCGGACCCCTCCTCTTGGTCCCCTTTGCTGGGGTGGAACTGGACCCACAGAGCAGGGCTGTTGCCCACAGAACCCTGTGTGGGACAAATGAGCCAGGCTCTCGGGTTTGTGGAAGGGCATCTCTGCTTTCTCCGGCCGTGAAACACATTGTATGTGAGAGCATGCCCCTGGATCTGAAACCCTGTTTACTTTAAAGGAAGTAGACTCCGTCTGCTTTTAATTCACACACTTAGCTCATCAAAATATTGTTTTGCAAGAGGTTGTTTTGATGTCTAGGAAGCCTTTGGAGTTTTTTCCTTCTCTCTTACCACTCTTATGCAGTTTTATTCTAGGAAACAAGATTCTGGGCCAGCAGGATGGGCCATGAGGCAGTGTTTTCTGTGTCTGTTTCTCCACCAGTGAAATAGGGGTGATGGCCTTTCCCAGGGGTTCTGTGGACTGGCCTTCAGGCCTGCGGTGACCTCCTGAGTCCCTAGTTAAGGGGACCACTGTTTCCACCAGCATCAGTGGGAGGTCGTGAGCTGGAGTGTGGGGAGGGGTGGTGGGAATGGCATGTGCTGGAAGCATAGTTCAGTCACTTGGGTCCACAAGTACCTGGAGCCAGTGCCCAGGGAGCCAGGCTTCCAGAAGTGTCACATAGCTTGGCCAGGGTCTCCCCATGGCCCTGCCCTGCGTGACCCCCTGCCTGCACTTTGCTTTCTGGGGACCCTCTTATTTGTCAGCAGGCCTCAGGAGTCCACACGCCCACTGCCTTGTTTGGGAACACCCCGAGCTTGTGAGGAAGGCTGTGGGCAGCGGTCCAGGGCAGGGTGCAGAGCCATGCTGCTGACGTGCTCTGCTCGGCCCTGACCGGGTCAAGGCTGTGGAAGGATGGTGGGGGCTGGGGGCACAACGCTGACTCACTCCCGTGGGCAGGGCACAGGCTTCACTCACAGAATCTCATGTAACACTCCCCAGGACCCTGGGAGCCCTTGTGAGTTAAATGGAAGGAAGCAAGGCGAGAAAGGAGGGAAGAAAGCATAACTATTTGTTAATTGGTTAAATTAAGTGACCAAATAGATGTTTTCAGGGAGCTAAGGTCCAGAAGTGAGGAAGGAGTGAGGTTGAGGAGGACTCTCTCATCACCATATTTTATGTATCTATGAGACCCTGTTTTTTTTTTTTTTTTTTTTTTGAGGAAGATTGGCCCTGAGCTAACATCCGTGCCAGTCGTCCTCTACTTTGTTATATGGGATGCCACCACAGCATGGTTTTCTTTTAATGAGCAGTGTGTAGGTCCGCACCCAGGATCCAAATTGGCGAATCCCGGGTTGCTGAAGTGGAACACGCGAACTTAACCACTATGCCATGGGGCTGGCCCCTGATGACACTTTTATTAACCTAGCCTAGAATTCCATAAACAGGCCAAGTTCAGTGATGATCGCTGGTCAGGCCTCTGCTGTTTAATAAGGCAGCCACTAGCCAATGTAGCTTCTTCAACGAGAGATGTGCTGAAAATATGAACTACACAACCAATTTTAAAGACTTGGCACAAATAAAAGAAGCTAAAACATCTTGTTAGTAATTTTTATATTGATGATATGTTGAAATGATCATATTTTTGATATACTGAGTCAATGAAATGGCATTATTAAAATTATTACCTCTTTTTGTTTTTTTTTCATGTGGCTACTCGAAAATTTAGAATAACTTATGTGTCCTGCATTGTATGTCTGTCGGCCAGGCCTGCATTTGATAAGCGGGCACTTAGAGAAGAGACTAGTTTTACATAGAGAATGTTTTCAAGAAAATCATCCCTTTGAGTAACATATAATCACTGAGACCAGGCTGACAAGGGGCTCCTGAGAAGTGGTCCTTAAGACATCTGCTTCAGTGAGGGAAGGAAGAGCGTTCTGTAGTCAGCTGTCCGTCACAGGAAAGTCAATGAACGTGGGCGCCGTGCTCAGAGGCGCTTGGAGGCTGTGCTCATGGCAGAGTCCTCTGCCCAGCTTTGGATCTCGCGGACTGGCTTTGGCTGGCTCTGCCCCACAGTGCACCCTGGAGTAAGGGGTGCCTTCACCAGCCAGGAAACCATCACCGGTACCCAGTGGGGACCGAGCGCCCTGGCCCCCTTCAAACAGAACAGAGTGACAGCAGGCCCTCTCAGCACTCTCTGGAGGGCATGAGGCAGGACCGAGGCCCCAGATTGGGGACACCTCTTGCTAGCGCTCTGCAGGGGAGCGGCAGATGCTGGTGAAGGAAGCACAGTGGCAGGTGACAGCTTTCTGCAGTCACAGGACCGCACTGAAGCTGCCAGCTGATGAGGTTGCTGGTGCAAAGTGGCAGGTGACTGTCTCACTTGGGGGTATGCCCGTGCGGGGCAAACCTGGGTAGTGCTGGGTCCATACTGGAGAGCCCACGTCCGTGCCAGCCTGGCCTCTGTAACAGGTGCAAGGAACCCTGGGAAATGGGCACTGGCTCTCTGGTCACTCTCTTCTCCAGGGCCCTGCACTACATTTGTGCTTTTGACAAGGTCCTTCGGAGGTCTGCACGGGGACCTTTGGAGCCACAGTCCTCTGGGCCTCAAATCTGTTGTAGATTTTGGGGTCCTGCATATGGCTTTCTTTGGAGTAGATTCTGTGGCAAACACAGTTTTCAAACTTAATCAGATTTGACCTTGTCTGAGGGTTCTTTTGGTCCTAAGATTCTCTACTGTGGGACCCCACGCATCTACCCCGACAGGTGGGCCCCCCCGTCCCATTCCCTATGACAGCAGGGATCTCTTCAGGAGCGCTCCCCCTTGCTAAAGGGACAGGAGCCCAACAGAGAGGCCCACAGAGGTGGCCACACATCCAGGGGTCTGCTGTGTGCCTGGCCCTGCATAGACTCTGGGCACGTGCTAGTTCATCTCCACTTCACAGTATCCCTCTGATGTGGGTCCTGTCACTACCCTCATTTTACAGATGGGGAAACTGAGGCACAGGAAGTATAAGCGAATCAGCAGGGGGTACAGACTTGGCCATGGTGTTGGCTGCAGCCTCAGTGCCATCCATAATGACCCCATGGCCTTTGGCCCAGGTCCATCTGCCTCCTGTGGCCTGTTCCCCTTATCTTTACCACTACCATCTGAGGGGATCAGCACAGGCTGCTTTAGCAAAAGTGCCGAAGGCTGAGGCGTTAAGCAGACGTTGATTTCTCACAGTTCTGGGGCTGGGAAGTCCGAGATCAAGGCACCAGCAGGTCTGGTGTCTGGCGAGGGCCCCCTTCCTGGTTTATAGATGGCTCTCTTCTCACTGTGACCTCATGTGGTAGAAGGGGTGAGGGAGTTCTCTGGGTCCCTTTTATAAGGGCATTAATTCATTCACGAGGGCGCCACCCTCATGACCTGAGCACCTCCCACAGGCCCCACCTCCTGATACCATCACATCAGGCATTAGGGTCTCAACATGTGAATTTGAGGGGATGTAAATATTCAGTCCATAGCAGAGTGGACAGATCCCAGTCTGCCCTGGTTTCCATGCGGCAAGGGCCATGTGGCACTCGAGTCTGGCCTCTCCTGATGGCGTTGGCTCACACACACTGCTGGCCCCTAGAGTATGCACTTCTCTCTGCATCCCTGCCCCCTGCCCCCCAAGACCAGCCTCAGGGCCCTGCCTCCACATGGACTGACTTGTCCTGGCCCCAGCCCAGTTCTCTCTCTCTCTCTGTTTCCAGCAGCTATTTTGTCAAGCAACACCTTCTTGGAAAGGGCAGCCTGCTGCTCTGGGGTGGGCGGTGTGCGCTGGCGGGCCCAGCTGAGGCCCTGGTCCTGCCAAGCTCCTTGTGGGGGCAGGTCTGACAACGCGAGCGGCCTGGGCCTCAGCTGCCGGACACCAGCCAGCTTGTGGTGTTGGAATTTCCTGTCTGATTTTAATTTCCCCCCTCTTTTTTTCTCCCGCAAGTGAGACAGAAACGCTTTTTTAATTGCATGCTGTGGAGTGCCATTCAGGATATTATTATTCTTATTAAGTGCTTCCTGTGGGTGGTGCCTGGGCATCAGGAGGGGCCTCTGGAAGCAGCCTGTCTTGGGGCTTATTACGGGGAATAATAGCGCTATTTGCATAAGGCCTGGAGGCCGACCTGCCTGGCCACTGGGGAGGAGGCTCTCCTGGACTCTTCTGTACTTTCACGCCTCCTGGCTCTGAGGCTTTGACTGTTACTTTGTCCTGCTGGGAGAGGACTTGGCCGTCTGAGTATACAAGTCTGAAGGGTTGACCTTTGACACTGTCCAAGTCTCAGAGTGGACTGAGGCCACCACAAGCAGAGGGAGGAATGGACACGTGCCGACTCCTGCGGCTTCTCCCGGCCCTGGCATGCGCCTCCGAGCTGGCCACATGGAAAAGCACCCTCTTCTGGGTCCCTTCAGAGCCCCCATTCTTCATGAGGCTCAGGCCATTTGTCGCTGCTCGTCAGAAGCCATGGTAAATGGGACAGTGTCACCAGGATATGAATGTCACACCCAGGGCTGTCTCTCTCATCAGCTGTGTTGAGTTTCTCTAACTCCAAACACTCTCCAGCTAGCATGATGGATAGTAGGCATGGATGTGCAAAGTAATCTCTTCTCACTGACCAGTGCCAGCAGGAGCTCTGGTGCTACAGCAGGTGCTAGAAACGTAAAATGGGTACGATAGGGCTGCAGTTCTGCCAGTCAGGTTCCTGACAAACCTTGTCAGCACCACCTGGTCACTTGTTATAAATGCAGATTCTCAGGCCTGTCCCAGGCCCACTGAAGCCAGAACTCTGAGGATGGGGTCCAGTGATGGTATTTTAACCAAGCCTGCAGGTAATTCTTGGGTCTGAGGAGCGCTGATGTTAGTGCCTGGTAGGTGCTCCGTCGTGTGCCTCTTACGTGTAGCACAGCATTTAATCCCTGGGAAGAGGTTTTCCTAATCCTGCATGTACAGGAGAGGCCACATGGCTTGGGCCAGGATTCACACTGCACGGCTCCATGCCAGGGCACAGTTGAGTCCTCTGGACTCTGTCCACACTGCCTCTGAGCCTGAAGAACCTGTCATCCTCCCCATTTCTTCCAGTGCTCCAAGTCCTGGCCCATTCAGGACCCAGCTCCAAAATCGCCTCTTCCAGGGAGCCTTCCTGGCTGCCCTGGGCCCCAGAAATCTCTCTTCCCTGACTCTGAGGCTGTCCTGGCAGGCTGTGTTGCATGGACCCCGCTGAGTCACGTAGGGTCAGGTGCTCCAGCTTTGCAGGCGGCCTCCACAGAGGTGCTCCTAGTGCACTCCCTGGGGGCACGAATTGTGCCTCTTGTTCTCTGGGGCCTCCAGAGTACTTGAGCAGGGTCCTTCTACATCTGCTGAGTCGGGGAAGCCATAGGTGGGCCGGCAGGCCATGGGTGTGACTTCATCCTTGGGCTGTGGTGGGCAGGGGTTTGAGAGCCCTGCCCTGGGTGATGGGCAGTCCCACTGTGGATTCTGGAGAAAGCCAAGGTGCTGGGCCTGGTAGGGCCCACAGCCTGTGCAGGTCAAGGCCATGTTAGAGGGGCCACGTGTCTAACTACATCACGTCCCTAGGTCAGACCCGTGCAGCTGAAGGAGGAGGATCTGGTCTCTCTGAGCTGGCGCCGTCATTTCTGGTATCTTCTGGGAAGCCTTTAGCTCTGCCTTCCCTGAGGAGCAGGCCTGGGATCTCCACAGGATCAGAGAGCGGGAAGAGTCCCGCACTGTGGGATTCGTGACGAGCCCAGCTGCAACGGCTGCAACACAACCTTAGCCGTGCAGACAATGACCAGTGTCCATCACAGCTGAAGGGCTGGCTGATCTTCAGGGTTCATCCGGGCACAACATCAAGGTGCCATCGCCATCCCTTCCCTGCATGATTAACGTTTTTCAGTGTGCAAAGCCTCTTCACATCCCATTCCCATTCCCTCATGGTTTAGTTGACCACGTGAGGCCTTCAGAGTGGAATTGAGAGCACCAATCTCTCTCTCTATTGGGGTGGGAGGGTCCTCCCCAGAGGTGCACTTGTCTGGGCCATCGATCCCCCCTCACTTCTCAGAGGGGAGAGCTGGGTTCAGTTTAAGGAAATTGCATCATAAAAGGGATACCATCCTCTGAACCACTGCCCTTCAGCACGCGGGAGGTGTCCCCCACCTGCGACCCAGTCACATGCTCTTCTGCCTCTGGCCTCTTTTGCCTCTGACTTTCTGGGAGCTGAGTTACTGCTGTAGCACAGGGGGATGTGGCTGAAGGCAGACGAGGAGGGGATGCAGTTTTTATTAAACCCATCTTTTGAACAAAATTCGTAACGATGTTCACCAGGCCACCTGTGAGTCCCCTTACCTGTTCGTTTTGTCCTGGCTGATGCAGGCACAGACACCAGCGAAAGAACAGTGGAGTTCAGAGTAGCTGCCCTGGGCCTCCTGTGGATGGGCCACGCAGGAATAGGGGTTGGCCAGCAGGGACTAATTTGTAGAGGACCTTTCCTGCAAAGCCCAGAGGCCGTGACCTGTCATCTCTGCCCGTCCCCGCTCTGTGACGCAGCGAGTCAGGGAGCACCGAGTCTGCATGGAGTGCACATGTGGCGGGGGATGCCACATCTGAGTTCCTGTCTGATGCATCTCGGTGTCCCTTACACCAGGGATGAGGGAGAGGGTCCCGTCATGGCCGTAGCACTGGGGCCCTTGTTCATGTCTGCCCCGAGGTTCACCGCAGTGGGAAGGGAACCACACTGACTGAGTTCCTGCTCTGTGCAGACACTGCAAATCTGCTGCACCATAGTCCACTCCGGTGTCCTTGGTATTTTACAGATGAAGACACTGAAGCTCAGAGCTCTTGTCACTTGCTGGCAAATGACAAAACTGGGGTTCACACCCAGGTCTGTCTGGGTTTATGGCTCACATGCTTCTTACTCCTATTCCAAGCACCTTAGACCAGGGGGACAGGTTGTCCCCCTTAGGACTGTCATGTGTCTGTTGTGCAGCCCAGGAGCAAGGCGAATTTCAATCCAGCTGTAAAGTTCACCATGCTTGACTTCAAGCCTGCCTGGCTGCCGTGTCTTCTCCCCTCCACACTGGCACCTTCCTTCTCCAAAGATCCAGATGTCTTGCTGCCTGGATCCTTCTGCTGAGGGAAAGTGACCTGGTAAGTCATCTGCACTTCCGTGTAAATTTGCTTCCATGACTTTCCCAAGGTCTGTTTGCTTTTAAGAAAAATAATGAAACAGTTACACTGGATATTACTTAGGATGCAAGGAATCATAGGGGAAAGGAATACGATCAAGTAGCATTAACAGGGAATCCCAAGCAGAGCCCCTCCTAGTGCGAGAGAAACTGGGGCCAAGAAGCTCTTTCCTGGTCCCCCAGAGCTGTACCAAATTGGAATGCCTCCATTTCAGCGTACCAGAGACCACCTGGAGCCCATCAAGTGTCCGTGATGCAGCCACGGCACCGGCCTCCTGTACGGTGACCCCAGGGCACGGGCCAGCTGCCCAAGCAGGATGGGGATCCATGTCCTGCCCTGGCCCCGACCTCCCTCCCAGGCCCCACGGGCTGCACTGAGATGGGTTGGTGCCTCATCGTAACTCACACCCGTATCATGCCAGAACCAGGCCTCCTTCCAGAGATAGCTGCCTGCACCTTCCTTCGGCCGGTGCCAGGGCAAGGCAGCTCTTCTCGAGGAAGCCCTCCTCTTCCCTGGTCCCAGGCCCAGAGCACACTCACGTGCTCCAAGCTAATTCCCTCCTGCAGTGTTGATGGGAATGATCACAGTGTCTGGAGACCATGCTAATCTCTAGGGACAGGACAGCCCAGAGGGCTAGGCACCCCCATCACGTCCAGTGTCTCCTGGGGGATGGTTGCTTCCACCTTGCATGCCCCTCCAGCCGTGGGCCAGCCTCTCGGGCTCTCTCTGAACCTAGTCCTCAGGGCAGCACCTCCGAGTTGTAGCAACACATGACTTCATCCAAGGAGAATTCCTCCGGTGCTGATGAGGCTGCCTGGTCATGTTTCGATGACCCAGTTTTCCCGATTCTTTGTCTGAACTCTCTGCTGACCCCTGCCCCATCCTCTCCCACACTGATTCACTGGAGTTGTTATTACCAGGGCATTAACTAGAGACGGCTTCCAGGGGCCAGCCCTTCTCGCCGCCTCTCCAGGGCCCTGCTCACTCCCACAGCAAGGACACGGCCGATGCAAATGTCCCCTCACCCTAGGACCACCAGCCAAGGAGCATTTGGCTTTTAAACCTTAGCAGAGAAATTCTGGAGTTTAACAACAACAAAAAAGCCATCATGCACCATCCTCAGCTTCTCAGCCTGTTGGGGTTTCTGTGTGGGATCAAAAGCAAATGTGCATTTTTTTCGGGGGTGGGGGGTGATCCATAGAAAATTCCAATCTCAGAGTTTCTTCCTCAGAAACTTGAAAAGAGAGCCATTTCTTTGAAATGGCATATGGTGTGTGTGTTTTCTCCCTCTGCCGGAAGGACATGATTTAGTTTGGATTTTTATTTAACTTAAAAAAAGAGCCCACAATGAAAACAATGTGTGGAAGGATCTCATTCGGTGTGTCCCTTGACAGCAGCTCTTGTTCTTGATGTTTCTCTTCGTGTTCCTCGGGTGCTGCTGACGGCTCTAGACGGACTGATTCTTGCAGGAGTCCACAGTGGAATTTCCCCCTCCCTCGACCCGGCCAAGAGGCTCTGAGCAAAGCATTCATCTCGGAATGTTTCCATCGGGGGTGTGTGGGTACCACCCGTGCTGCTCTGCACAGGTCCGGAGACCTCAGATGAGCCAGGCGCAACCTTCATCCCTCAGTTTACCTGGGGTGCAAAGTTGGTCCAGAGACAGTCTGGGGGGTAGGGGCTGATGTCCTACAAGTAGACTCAGGTGACTGGGCTGTGTGGATTTAGAGGGGCCACTGGATCAGTGAGTTGTACAAATAGGCCATGTGGAAATTAATAAAAGAAACCTTAACTAAATTGGAGTCAGAAAGGCCTATGGGGGAACCCTATATATATATATATATAGGGTATGACACCCCATCACACATCATCAAGCACACCAAGCAGGAAGTGACAGACACTTGCATCTTAGAAGACCTAAAACTGCTTTACTACATAAGGAAGATTTCTCTCCCCACCCAGCAACAGCCCAGCTAATGAGAAACACCGCAGCTCGGCCAATGAGAAACACTACAGTTCAGCCAATGAGAAACACCGCAGCTCAGCCAATGAGAAACACTGCAGCTCAGCCAATGAGAAACACTGCAGCTCAGCCAATGAGAAACCGCAGCTCAGCCAATGAGAAACACCGCAGCTCAGCCAATGAGAAACACTGCAGCTCAGCCAATGAGAAACACTGCAGCTCAGCCAATGAGAAACTCTGCAGCTCAGCCAATGAGAAGCCATTGCCACCCTAACTTATTACTTTCCCCCAGTAGGCTTTTGTTTGGAACAGCCCCACCCTACTCCTTCTGAATAAAAGCAGCCCCTCTCCTTTGTTTTCTGGAGTTGCCCATGGTTTGCCGTAGTGTGCATATCCCAAATTGCAATTCTTTTGGCTATTCCCTAATAAACTTGTTTTGAGGATAAAATAACAGGCAAATTTGCTTTTTAAGTTGACAGCCATAACGATGAAACTGTGCCTGTGCCCAGACAGAATCCCTTCTGTGAGCTGCTCGGGGATCCCTCCTCAAACCTCAGTGTGTCACTGGCTGGGGAAAGTGTGTCTCTTTCCTGGGAGAGCGAGTGGCCATTCACAAGCAGTGGGATAGTCCTGCTGGGAAGGAACGTAGAGCTCATCTAATCCCCATTGTACAGAGGGTTAATGAGAAACCCAGAGAGGGGACATCATTTCCCCAAAGTGCCAGGGCTGCCTAGTGGCAGGGCCAGTCTGGGGCTCCTGGCCAATGCACACCCCTGCCCGACACAACCTGAGTGTACTCGTGTGGCCTTTTGAAAAGTTTCATCACAGCATGTGATGTCTGCTCAGGAGCCCTCAGGGGCTTCACAAATCTCCCAGAGAAAAGACCCCAAAATCCTTTGCACAGCCCACCCGGTTCACAGGACCCTTTCTCCTGTCTCCCCACCTCCATCCTGTGCTTCAGCCACATTCGCCTTCCTGCTGAAGTGCCCAGGTCTCTCCACCTTGGTCCCCACCCGAGGTCTCCCCGGGCCTTTGCACCTGCTGTTCCCCTGGCCTGGCACACCCTCTCCTCCAGAAAGCCCTGACTTACTCATGCATTGTCCAAGTCCCCTCCCTGCTCCCTTGTTCACTTGGTTTCTTTCTTAGCTTCATCACTTTCTGACATTATGTTATAAATGCACTTGCTGGTCTGTTCGCCACTTGTCTGCTCTCCCTTAGGGAAGCTCTATGGCTCTATGAGGGCAGTGGTGCAGGCTGCGTTTCCATTATGCTGCTCCCAGGACCTACGATGGTGCCTGCTACATAGCAAGCACCTGATACAAGGCAGATAAATGAATGACTGAATGAAAGAATGACTGTTCCTACAGTGACCGCTGCCCAGACTTAGCCCCACTGGGGTGAATGGACTGGGTCGCCTCTCAGAGAGTGGGCAGAGGGATCTGGACATTGGGTCCCCAGATTAGACTCCTTGCTCCTGCTAGTTGATCAGAGGCATGTCCATTCATCCTGGGCCAACACTGGGTGCTGCCATGTTGGAACAGAAGTGCTCAGAGGCCGTATTTGCTGAGGGCCTGCTGTGTGCTGTGTGCTGGGCTGGGCTCTGGGAAACCACATGGGGCTCAGTGAGGGGGAGAGAATGAAACCACAGTCACAAACTGCCTAGTCCGTGCTCTCCTAGAAGTAGAGGCAGACCACGTGGAGATAAAAATGGCGATAAGAACAGGGTTGATGGTAAAACTGAATGAGGTGTCCTAAGCAGATACCCGTGAGACGCAGCCGTCGGTAAAGATGAGCGCCCGCCGCGCTTCCCCTCCCTGACCCGGGCGGGGACTCTGCCACACTCAAGCTGCTGGCTGCCTGACACACCAACGCCTGGATGGGAGGAACTGCTAACATGTGTTCCCAGACTCCTTTAGAGGATGCCAAAGGGGTGAGGGTGAGGGGTGCGGGGATGTGGCCAGAGCCCCTGCTGCCTGCTCATTCTGTGGGCGTAAGCCGTCTGGGGAGCAGTAGGGCTGCGGGAAGAGAAAGCCACTTCCCCTGGTGACCTCCACAGCCTTCACCCCAGGGACCTGGCCGAAGGCAGGGAGCAGGCCCAGCTGCAGCAGGACTCTGTGGGTGGCTGGCCTGATGCTTCTTCCCGGAAGCCCCGGGCTCCTCCTCCCCCAAAGCATGCGGTGCATGTACACGTGAACACACGCGCACACACACACAGCGTCAGAGCCACCTCCGTTTCATGTTTGCCTGGTAAACTACCGTGAGCCCTTCATTCCTGTAGATTTGATAGTTCTTTAGACCTGGATGAAATTGCGTTAATCCTGCTCAGAGCAACATCTCTGCTCACAGCTGGTGAGACAGGGGCCAAGTCGGGGTCGGGTGGGTCTGAGCTCTGATTGCATTAGGGGACCCCCTTCAACCTCTGCATGTGCAACCTTGGAGGGAAAAGGAGCACACCACTGTGCTGGGGGATGGTCAATGGGAAGACCAGGAATTCTGGGGTGAATGCAGCCTGGGCTTGCTGTGAAGACCCAGGAGTTGATATTTGCAAAGCGCCTAGAACAGGGCCTGGCACTGTGAGTGCATTTGTTAAATACAGTACGAAGCAAGGTGGGGATGGGAGGACCCCAGGGGTCACCCTTGCACCCAGGAGGTGTCTCTGGGTGTTCATTTGGGCTGGGCAGAGGGAAAAGCCCACAACCAGCTGTCCAGGGCCTTGGATTCTCCTCCTGGCTCTGTCGTTTTCCAGCCTCATGACTTTGGGCTGAAATCACCCTTGGCCTCCATTTCCTCATCTGTGAAATGGGTGCAGTAACACCTACCCTGGCTGCCTCAGGGGGCTTTCGGTTGTGCCGAAACATTCAGAAATACACGAAAGCAAACCAGGTTAATTTTGTCAGCAATCTGGGTCTGCCTGGCCACGTTAAAAAAAAATCATAAAGCCCCTTTCCTGCCCCTCTGGGGAGACGAACACTGCTTCCCTGCCGACTCCCCTGGGGGTTCAGGGGCGGCCTTTTTGTCTCCCGTGTGCAAGCAGGCCAGCACTGGCCTTCCGCCCTCCCCAGGGTTTGCAGGGAGTGGTGAGCAACTTGTCCCATGCCCCACAGCTAGGAAATGGTGTATGCATAGTTTGGTTACAGACAGTGGAGCTCCAAATACTATCGTCATATAATTGTCATTGTCAGTAGTGAGACCTATGGAGCACTTCCTCTGTGTGTAGGCGTGGGCTCAGCACCTCCCACGGGAACTTTTTATCTTCGTAGCAACCACGAAGGTGGTTATTGGGATCCATTTTCCAGTGGACAAACGGGGATGTGGAGAGATAAAGAGGCTGCTCAAAGCCACACACTGGTGATAGCAGGTTTGCCCTCGGGGTCTCTGACTCCCAGAGGCTTCTGGTCATCCTCTGCTGCTGCCAGAGTCACAGCTGCAGGCCCAGCCTCACCCCTCAGAAGACACGGGCCTCAGGGGTGAGGGCACTCGATCCAGTAATCGCCATCTCCTGAACTGCCCCACCAGAGGAATGGGACAGCACGCGTGTGTTGTGTCCCACAGCCAATTCCCCTTTGAGCCCAAGAATTGTTGAGTCTGGGTTTGGCAAGTTGATTTGATCAGGGTGAGAAAATTTGCTAGCTTTGTTCCTAGTCCCCATGGACATTCCCAGTATTGTGGGATTACGAAGATAAAATTGAACAAGTAAAAATTAAGGTTAAAATGTCAGGAGAAAAGCCTCCTGTTAAGAATTCATAGCGTTCAACCCAAGTGTCCGTTGACAGATGAATGGAAAACCAAAATGTGGTATATCCATACAGTGAATATTATTCAACCTTGAAAAAGGAAATTCTGACACAGGCTACAATGGATGAAGCTTGGGGACAGTATGCTAAATGAAATAAGCCAGTCACAAGAGGACAAATACTGTATGATTCCACTCATATGAGGTTCCTAGAGCAGTCATGTTCATAGAGACAGAAAGTAGGATGGTGGCTGCGGGGGTGAGAGGGGAGGGCTGGGGAGTTGGTGTTCAGTGGGTACAGGGTTTCAGTTGGGGAAAATGAAGAGAGTTCTGGGGATGGATGGCGGTAGCATAACAATGTACTTAAGCCACTGAACTTTGCTTAAAAATGGTTAAAATGGTAAATTTTATGTTACTTATATTTTACCACAATAAAAAAAAGAATTCATAGTGTTTAGAATACAGACCAGAACCTCTTTGCACAGAAACAGCAGCGTTATTCGTGTGCGTTTATGACGGTAGGCCTGGCACTCAGCTGACCTGTGCTCACATGAAACGAACCCAGCCCCATTTCTTTAGACGCTTCAGCCATTCAGACCTGACGCTCATCCCCGCTGGCCCATGGCTGTCAGCCTGAGTGAGAGTTGACTGAGAAATCTCCACTTCTTAGCCCTTTTCCCAGTCTAACTACTTTTTAAAGAGCCTTGTTTTCCTAAAGCCTATAATTATGTTTGCCTCTAAGGTACCCAGGAGTTTTTTTTTAATAAGCAAAGAGCATCCTACAATTATGCTGATTTGTTGAGGGCAGGCCAAGTGCAGACAGGAGGCTCACTCACCTCTGGAAACCCATGCTCACCTGTCGGTGTTTGCATCTTAGAGGCCCCCGCCAGTGCACTTGGGGTCGGTAATTAATATTAAGAGCTGGAATATTAACAGACCCACGTAGGTGCCCTCTGTATGCCACCAACAGGACGGGGCAGGCAGCGCGGTGGGATCTGGCCTTCCTGAGGCTGGCCGCAGCTGGGAGCGGGCCCTGACTTCACAGATGGTTCTAGGTAAACATTTCCAGCTTGTGTAACTGCAGCGGCGTCCACATGCCGTAACCCAGGGCTGCTGGAGCCACACGCCGCCAAGGCCGGGATGGGCAGAAGCCTGTCGGCTCTGTCAGCCCTGATTTGTGGCCGAGCCTGTAATCTCCCCGAGTTCAAAGAGCGCTTAGCTGCTTGTCTTTGTCAAGAGCGCGGTTGGGGATCTTTTATGTGAAAGATGTAGGATTCTGGGGCTGACTTTGATTATTTATTCATCCCCCTTCGTGGGTGTGTGATAGCCGGGCACCAGCGAGGCCCCTGTCCTGACTGCTCTTGCTCTGAAATTCATTGAGCTTTAAAGTCCTTTGAAAATTGCTTTTCCAAGGAGGGGAAAGTTTCTGAACTCCTGTTTCTCTCCCCTCCGCAGTGCCGCAGCATCTCTTGCCACCGTTTCATGCTCCCTTACCGATTGACATGAGACACCAGGAGGGAAGGTACCATTACGAGCCTCACTCGGTCCATGGCGTGCACGGGTAAGTTCTGCCCTCTGCCCGCCGCCCCAGCGTGCTGTCACCTGCCACTGGGGAGCCCGGCTTGCAGCCTCAGCCCCCTCTCCTGACTCTCTCTTTCCTTTTGGAGTTCCTGATCTGCATCGTCCCGAGTGGACAGTCGCCTCTGCACCCGCGAGTGCACTGACACGGGACCATGAGTGAATGTGTGGCTGGGATGCGAGCATCCAGCTCCTCTCTGGTTACCTAAGAAGGAAGCGTCTTGTACATCACCACCTCCGAGGCTGCAGGCTGTCCTGCTGTGGCCACATAAGTGCCTTGAAGCTCTTCACCCGCCCTTTACTCCCATGCAGTGGGAGTCGTCTCCAGGCCAAAGGTCCCATGTCAGTACGGTGACCTTAGTTACATGTTGTCACAGCATAATAATTCATAGTGCCCCTTTCACTCTCACAAGTGTCCCAGTTTGGATAGTAAATTATAGGGTCACTGTACTGATAAGGGCAAGCTCAAAGTTATACTTTGTGGCTTCTTCCTACTGCCTGCCACACTCCTGGGTAGAAGGAGTGTGTCACCAGTGCTGTCTCTCTGTGCCAAAGCCCACCTCTCTTCATTCTCATCTGGACTTGGAAGCTCATGGCTGATGTTACTTTTCTCGGTCTTTATCAGTCGAAGGCTCACTTCCTTGCTACCCCATCTGTTCTGCTTCTCGAAGAGAGGCCGAAACCTTTGCCTCACCCCCAACACCTCCACTGCTGCCCACACCTGCCTCAGAGGGAACCTGCTGCGGAGGGTCAGCTGGCCCCCTCTTGACCCAGCCTCCTCACCTGTCCAGGCCACCACATGCGCCTGTGCCTGAGCCCCTGCTGCCCAGGCTGCCTGGGATGCCTCCTCCTCCTGGCCACCTGCTCCTGATCCTCTGAGCCTCAGTGCAGGAGCCGCCTCCTCCTGGGGGCACTGGGATCCCCCATGCTGGGTGGGCCCTTCCTGGATTCTCACCGCACTGGCACACCAGAATCCTCTGTTGTCACACGTCCGCCCAGCAGGCTCTGAGCTTCCGGCTCATTTCCGCATTGACAATGAGTGACACATAATAGGTGCACGATCAGTGTTTGCTGAGTGGAGACCCCTCCCCACGCAATCCCCCTGTTGAAGACAAACCCTCTGCTCTCCCAGCTCCTGTTCGAATGAAGTCAGGACATACTTGCCGAGCACGCGCTGTATGCAAAGCCAAGTACCACGCCTGATCAGGAGGCAGGTGACTAACAAGGTGTCCCAGCCCTCAGGTGGCTCCTATTTCTGGGCACTCATTGCCTCCAAGACAGAGTAAATCTGGGACTTTTATTTTCTTTTTAAAAATATCTTTAACTTTGAAATAATTTCAGACATATAAAAACAGTTGCAAAAATAGTACGGAGATTTCCAGTGTGCCCTTCACCCAGTTCCTCGAATGTTCCCGTCTTACATAACCAAAGACTGATACTGTGCTGTTAAGTAACTCAGAAATCTTACCCAAATTTGGCCATTGCCTGCTGGTGTCTTTTTTCCTGTTCAGGACGCAGCCTTGCGTTTGGTTGTCCTATCTCTAGTCATCTTTAATCCAGTGGCTCAGTCTCTCTTGTCTTTGACGACCTTGACACTTAGGAGGACAGGCCAGTCACTGTATAAAATGACCCCGATTTGGGTTTGCCTGATGTGGCCTCATGATTAAATTCAGATTATGCGTCTTGGAGAATAAACCATAAAAGTGTTGTGCCCTCCCTAGTGCATGTCCAGGGACCCATGGTGTCACATTTCTCGTCACTGGAGATTGCTCAGTTAAGGTGAGGTCTGCTGGGATTCTCCTCTTTAAAGTTGGTCCCTTTGGAATTAGTAAGTATCTTGTGGGGTACCACTTTGATAATGTGTAAATATCCTGTTTCTCATCGTATTTTCACCCCCTAACTCTAACATCCATCCATGGTTCTTGCCAAAAATAGTCATTGCTAGTGTTTGCCAAATAGTGATTTTCTATTTCCTTCATTCCTTCCAGATTAATCCATAGGAATTCTACTGTCAGGAAGAGCTATCCCTTCTCCTCATTTCTTTATTTATATTTGGTTGTTTATTTATGTCAAATAAATATGCGGATATTCCTGTTATTCTATGATTATACTCTATTGTTATCGCTATTTATTTTCTTGTTCAAATCATCCCAGGTTCGGGCATTGGGAGTCCCTTCAAGCTGTCCTCTGTGTGCTTTCAACGTGTTGGGGCTTCTCATTTTACTGCTGTGCCTGTAGCGGGTTCTCATTTGACTGGGCCCTGCTGCTGGCGGCCTGTGTCCACCTGGCAGGTAGTGGGCCCGCCTCACGGAGACCACAGCTCCGGCAGCTTCTGGAAGGCACATACGTTTGGAGCCCATGAGTCACCCAAAAATTGCTCTGTTGGTGGCCTCTGAGAATCATGGGAGAATCAAGGGATCTGAGTCCCCATTTGGAAGGGGATTGGAATTGCTGATGTTCTGCTCTCGAGAAGTGTTTGGCTGGTTCAGCGACACAGATCCTGGGCACAGCAGGGCTACAGTGAAGTGCTCCCTGCAGGGGCCAGTGCTGGTCTCGACGTGGGCAGTGCTAAGAGCTCCCTGGGGGGAGTCCACGCAGGTCTGTCTCTGCAGATGAATGTCCTGGCTCACCTCTCCCCACATCCCCAGGAGCTGCGACAGCTGTAAGACCCACCATTAACCACTGCCGTTTCTCACGGTAGCTGTGACCTTGTCCACAGGTTCTGTTGCAAACCCTTCCTGTGTTTCATCTCACTTAATCCTCTTGCCCCTATAAGATGGGCATTTCGTGCCATCCCCATTTCACAGATGAAGGAACTGAAGCAGCACAGAGAGGTTAAATAACATAACCCACTTAGGGAGGGGGAGAATTAGGAATCTACTTACTGTTCCCTGAGCCCAGGCCCTCAGCCGCGTGCTGACCTGTCTCTTGGGAGCACATGTCTGACCACAGGTCCCCTGGATGGTCCCAGCTGATTCCTCTTGAAAGCACATACAGCCCTTTGTTAGGGAACCACCCCCTGAGTTAGTGGTTCCCCAAACCTTCGGACTGGCAGCATCAGGGTCCCCTGGGAGCCTGTTAGGAATGCAGGTTCTCGGGTCCCAGCACAGATCTGCTGAATCAGAGACTGGGGCAGGGCCCCTATCTGGCCATGCTGCTGCAGGCCCAGACTGGAGACGCTCTGGCTGCAGGCAGGGCCTTGTCACTGGATGAGGGGCCCTCAGTGCTGTCCCTCCCTGGGCCAGTGGACAACTGGGGCCAGGAGGCAGCCCCTCTTTTCTATTCCCCAGCTCTGGGCTGGACGAGGGTCAGGTCCCCTCTCTGGATCTGCTTCCTTCCTGGCCCGTGCGGGGCGGGACGTAGGCACAGCACCTGCAGAAGTAGAAAGTGATGACGGCAGGCAGCAGGCAAGGTCCGGCACCTGTGGAAATGGCCTTGTCACTGCAGCCTCCGTGGCTCTGTCACTAGACCTGAGACCTGCTGGCAGTGTATTCGTTTCCTGTTCTGCTGTGACAAATTACCTCAAATTTGGTGGCTTAGAACAATACAGACTTACTCTCATGTAGTTCTGGAGGCCAGAAGCCGGCAGTAGGTCTTGTGGGCCTAAAACCCCAGTGCTGGTGGGGCTGGTTCCCTCTGGAGGCTCCACGAGAGAATCCATTTCCTGACTTTTCCAGCCTCTGGAGGCCTCCTGCCATCCTTGGCTCGTGACCCCTACCTCCCCTCACATGGCCTTTCTTCCCCTGCTCTGTCCTCACGTCACCTCCTCCTCTTCTGGAATTTTCTCCCTCTGCCTCTCTTATCAGGACACCCGGATTGCTTTAGGGGCCCATCCGGAGAATCCAGCATAATCCTCCTGTCTCAAGACCCTTAACTCAGTCATGTCTGCAGAGGCCCTTTTCCTGTAGGAGGTGACATTCACGGGTTCCAGGGATGGGGACATGGACATCTCTGGGGGTGACCATTCAGCTTGTCTGGGGTCACCGAGCCCCACCGGCGAGTCTGGCATCAGGCAGGAGAATGCAATCAGGAGTGTGAGTCTTGGTGCCGGCCCGCAGCAGGCCGGCTCTGCGCTGGAGCCTGGTTGCTGTCTTGGTTCACCTCCCTGATGCCCTGCAAGATGGGATTGTAACCTGCATCTTACAGATGCGGATGCTGCGGCTCAGAGAAGTGCACCGACCTGCAAGTGTCGGCCTTGCCAAGGGGTGTGCTAACTTCTGCTCGAGGGTCCGGGGAGCCCAGGCTCCGCTCCCCAGCCAAGGATGGGCTAGTCTAGTTAACAACAGTGATGGGCAGCAGCGCTGTGTTCCCAGAGCCCTGTGTCCCGCTGGGCTGGGCTTCCAGCTGCCCCACCTTATCCTCAGGACAGTTATCCCCACCGGGACCACAGGGGGACCAGGCGAGGGCTGCAGGGCTGGCCTCGGGCTCTGGAAAGCCCACACTTTCTCCCACCCCTCAGTGCCCCAGGAGGGAAACAGGACAAAGCCTCTGAGAAAAATGGCCCCCGTGGCTTGGGCTCCCATGATTAATATGGTCGGAGCCTGGTGGAGCGCCCGATCCATCACGCCCCTGCTGACGCCCGCTCCTCCTTGCCGGCGCCAAATGTGTCTAATTACACAAACGTTGCGCAGCAAATGAGGTGCGATGTCTTCCCTCGTCAGCCCGAGTTGGAGCCTCTGCCTGCTGCTCCGTGCATGGGGCCGCCACTCAGCTGCCCAGGACCCTGCCCCTTCGCTCTCACGGTCCTAATAGCTCCGGTGGTTGAATGCCCAGTGTGCCTGGGCTCCGGCCAGAGTGCTCCATGCTCTCCTCGGTCCTCCCCACTGCCTGCAGGAGCGCTGCTGTCACCAGCCCTGCCAGACTGCCTGGGCCTGGACCCCAGCACTGAATTCACTGGCCTTGGGAGAGCTGACCAACCTGAGTGGATAAACCTCAGTTTTCTCATCTGTGAAAGTGTATTATAATAGTACCTACTCCATCCACTGAGTTAGTTTGAGAATTAAGGGGCATAAAGTTAGTAAAGCATTAGAAGAGTTTGGAAACATTCAATAGATGTGAACAATGGTTATTATTGCTATTTTTATTTCCATTTGCCTGTTAGAGAAAGGTTCATTGCGGGCCGAGGGACCTGTGCGGCAGAGGCAGGCCATGGCATGACCTTGGAGGAGGATGCTGTCTGGTGGCTGTGACATAGGAGGCTGGGAAATGGGTCTGAAGAAGTGCCCCTGAGGATGGAGAGAGGAGGGGGTCTTTCTCCCCCAAGATGAGGAATTTAGACTTTATCCTTTTGGCAGCCAGGAGCAGGAGGGAGTGGTCAGGCTTGTTTTCAGGGGAACCATAGGAGCAGTTAGAGGATGGCCAGGAGAAGTGGGGGACCTGGCAAGGAGAACAGCCAGAGCTGTCCTTGTGGTCCAGGCAGAGGAGAAGCAGGGCCGGGGTGACCACACACAGCCCCAAACAGGCGGCTGCAGAGGGGAGGGGCAGGGGGTGGAAACAGCAGAGCCTCCTGGACGGCTTCCTTGTAGACACCCGCACCCCGCCCCTTTACGGGGCCACCCTTCCCGGTCACCTGGAGGTGCACCCCCACAGCACGACTTGCATAGCTTACCGATGCTCAGATGGTTCTGGAAGAGTAAATGGGCTGCCATGGGCTCCTCGTGCAACATTGTTTATCTGTGTAAACCATAGGTGATGGGGAGACAGATGGGCAGGGCGTTGTTTCTGCTGGTCAAGTGGGGTTCTCTCGTGACCTTCCCATGGGGACGTGCTCCCGAATCTCCAAGAGTCCATTTTCAAGGGTGAGAAGAGAAGGCCGGCCATGAATGGGGCCAAATGCTCTGCAGTCTCTCCACAGCCTGGTGACTGTAATGGGAAAGAGGATCCCCTCCTCGCCCCTGCCCTGTGGAATCAGGCTCGCCAGGTGTCATGGGGACCAAGGCCGAGGCGTGGCATGGCAGGGCCCCCAGTTGGAGCTCCCCATTTCCTCGGTGAGGCAGTCACCTGAGCAGGAGTGTGGGCTGCCTGGTCCGGGATTAGCTCGTGTCCTGGTAGGGACAGTAGAAGCTCACGCGCCTGGTTCAGGAGGCTGCAGTCCACCTTTGACTCCACGTGTTGCTTGCAGGCTCTTTCCCATCCCAGCCCTGCCCTGGGGCTTCAGAGAGGACCAATTCCAGCTGCTTCCAGCCCACAAGGATTATAGACGCCATCTCATGCAGCAGTTCTCAAACCTGGCCACAGATATGAGCTAAAGTGTGTCTTAAAGATGCCTGTTCCTAGGCCCCAACCCCAGAAGTTCTGGTTCTTTTAGGCTAGGGTGAGGCCCGGGAATCTGCTTATTTTCAGGTGCCCACAGACCAGAGTATGGGGACTACCACAGGCCACCCTGCTTATTGTATAACCAGGAAAGAAGGCCCAGAGCTGTGTGTTGGCTTTCCAGAGTCACCAAGCCAGCAGGCTGTAGGGCTTTTTTCTCTCAGTGGTAACAACTCCGAAATATGGGGTGTCAAAAACCCCTTGGTTCCTGTTCATCACCCACTCACAGATCGTAAATCTATTCGTATTCTCAGCTTGCAGAAGGGGGTGAGAATTACAGACTGGGGACAGATACAACATCTCAGCCACGAGGGGTGCCCTGCTCCCTCCTCTCGCCTGGCTCCGTACCTGACCTCTGATATCTGTGACCCCAGCACCTGCCTAGATTCTGAACCTGACCACCACTGATCGCTCCCCTGCCAGTGGCTTGATCCTGAGCTGCACTTAGTGAGCACTGCTTCAGCAGCCATGGCGCAAGGCCACCCTGCCTGGAGAAGGAGAGAGGAAGGGGCTCTTGCTGGGGACGGATGGCTCCGGGGCTTACCTTTCCATCCACATAGAGTCACCATGCTGGCCCAGGTGCTTTAAAGAAAGAGCAGGAATGCCAGCTGGCAGGTGTGAAGGCCTCTGCCCCCCGCCATCACCTGCACACTTTGTCCCTCATGTGGATTACCCAGAGCCCCTGAGAGAGCTGTTGGGGATGTCTGCACCCTGGTTCGCACAGCGACAGCATGTCAATGGGGACGTTTGGCTCTCTGTTCGTGTGCTCCACGTCAGAAAGCCGTTTCTTTGCTGCCGCTTGCTGAGCTCGTGAACTTTGTAGTCTGGGGGGTTCGAAGATGCTTTTTTCCAAGGTTAGTGATCCATGTAGACCACACTGGCTCGCTGCGAGATTAGTAAACGTGCAGGCTGCAGCCCACCTGTGTTGTCCTGGGCCCCTGGCAGCCGGTCCTCAGCTGGTCACCGAGGCCGGCAGGAAGATCTGTGGATAGTTTCTTCTTGATTCTTGGCCCAACCCGCCTGGCTCTCAGGACTGGCTTCGTTTGCGTTTTGCAGAGAAGGTTCTCCCTTGGCAGACGTGCACACTTCTTCTTGGAGACTTGTGGAGAGAAAGGGGACTTCCGAAGGGCATGTCTGCCCGGGGCTGGGCCGAGATGCTGGGTGGGCCCAGGGCCGCCCACCAGGGGCCTTGTCCTCCTCCCCGGTTGGGTCCACGCTGCTCTGCCCTCTCTGGGGAGTGCTCTGTCCACCCCGCCGTGGCTGACCCCTTCTTCAGAGCAGCTGGACGGCAGGTGGACACGGAGCCTGTGAAACCCCGAGACCAAGCAGTCTGCAGGGTGCTCACACTCCTCCCGTGGCTGGCTGAGGACCGGGTGAGAGAGCTGTGGAGCCTTGGCCCACGGTGATGTGAGTGGCCCTTAGAGACCCCTCCAGGCAGGTCCCTTCCCCTCTCTAGGTGTCAGGATGCTGGGGTCAGACCGACTGAGGAGCACTCACAGCAGCGTGGGTCCAGCGCTCTAGACTGTATCCTCTAACCCTCATCAACACCCTCAAGCGAGGCAGCATTGTCACTTCCGCTGGATAAGTGGGGAAACCGAGGCACAGGGAGGTTGACTGCTGTCTCCGGTGACATTCTCCTAGTGAGTAGCCCAGCTGGGACTTGAACCCAGGCAGTTTGACCCTGGAGGCCCCCTGTCCGCCCTGACCTCCCTGCTAAAGACTCTCCTGGCTCAGGGAGCTTCAGATTCCCAGCTCCTGCACGTGCTCTGCGGCGGGGGACAGACAGCTCATTTATAATGGAATCTGGCCTGTAAAAGTTTCATGAGGAGCGTGTCTGATAAGGCGGCCTGCTCTTTGATCTCTGCTGATGGGCGGCCCCTCGCCAAAGATGAGCTGCCTGGCTCTGGGCTTTGGAGAGAGCCCGTGTGGTCAGCTGAGGGCAGGGGCCGGGGTGAAGCAGAGCGTGATGTGCAGAAATGAGGCGGTTCTGCAGGGGGCGGGTGTGCAGAGCAGGTGCGGGGAGGGGCCGGCCAGGGGGGAGGGGAAGGTCCTGCGAGGTTGAGGGGCGATCTTTCTGGTTCCTCTCCTTGCCCACTGGGCCCCCATCATCTGTAGACAGAACAAGATGGGGCTGGGGTTCAGATCCTGCCTCTGCCATTTGTCCCCTTTATGTCCTTGGGCTGGCTGTTTAACCTCCGTGAGACTTGGTCTCTCCATCTCTAAAGTGGGGACAGAGCAGCCCCCCTGCAGTGGTCGTGAGGGTTAGTGAGTGCCTGAGAAGCCCGTGGAACAGCTCCTGGGACAGAGTGAGGGCTGGATGGTTGTCTGCTCTCCTTACTGCTGTGTTGACACTAGAAGGACACTCACCTTTTGTTCCAGGCACTCTGCTGGGTGCTAGGCAGATGGTATCACGTCCAGTCCTCCCAGCACCTTATAATGTGGGTGCTCTTCTCTCCAGTTCATAGAACAGGAAGCTGGCTGCTCGCAGAATTTAAGAGCCTCCCAAGATCACTCAGCTAACGAGGGAGATCTGCCCTCAGGCCTGAGCTCTCTTCTGTGCCATGATTGTCCTCAGAGAGGAAAGGGCTTCTCATTTACAGCTCTAGGGCTACTGTGTGTCAACCCTACTGGCAAGCATGGGAGCAGAACAGTAATCTGCCCAAAGGAATTAATCACTAAGAGTAAAATTTCAGGTGTTGGTGGGGAGGATTGGCCTTTTGGGGGAGGCCCCTCTCACACTGCATGTGTCCATGCACTTTGGGTGGAAACTGATGCCAGTGCCCAGAATGCATTCATTTATTCAGCCTGCTTCATTACTGCTGGATCTGTGTCCCAAGTGCTGTCACTCGGGGTCACTTCTGCCAGCCTTAGTGAACATTTGCTGGGGGAATTCGTGGGTCCTTCTGCTGCTCTCTGAGCCTCCATTACCACAGCCGGCAGCGCTGCATCTGTTACGTGTCCTGGTGCCCATGAAGCAGAAGTCCGCTGGGCACGGTGGGAGCCCCATCCTTCATCCTCTCCTTCCAGGAGCAGCATCTCTGAAATGTGCATGTGACCTGTCCCGCCCAAGCAAAGGAGAGTGTGGCTGCTCAACTCAGTTGGGGAAAGTTCTCCTTGCTCGCTTGTTTCAGGACACTCACCCAGTGCCTGTAATGTGCCAGCCTTGTGCCCGAGGTTGGGGATACGGGCCTGAGGAGGCAGAGTCTTGCTGCCTGCCTGGAGCTCAGGGTCTGGGAGGGGAAGGGGGAGAAAGTGGGCAGATACAGGGCGGCGGGCTGGAAGAGGGGTCGGGCTGGAAGAGGGGTCGGGAAACTGGAATGGAGAGCAGGAAGGCGTGGGAGGCCTGGCTCCCCCCTCCCACCCCCGCCCCAGCCCACCAGGGGCTCCACGGCCTCTCTGGGGTTGCCCCTGTTCCAGCGAGGGGCCTCTGCTCCCAAGCAGACGCAGGATGAAGGAGGGGCCCTTTTCAAAGCACAGGCTAATGGACTCGAAGCTTAGCGAAATCAGCAGCACGCCCACCTCTAAGACGACGTTTATCTAAACTATTTGGGATTATCCATCCAGTCTTGACAGGCGTCCAGGAGAGGAAATTCCACACACCGCTTTGGCAGCCGGGCCAGAGCTAAGCGTTCTCACTGTGGAGGTGGCTCCCTGCATGTGCCCCCCCACCCCCCGCCCCGGCCTCTTCTTATGCTTAAACCCAGAGCCCAAGTGACGTCTAATGAAACCCCGCTTTTTCTGAAGACCATCCCCAACCCCAAGACCACATGTCTCATTCCCACCCGTGGCTTTCCTTCCAGCTGCCTCGAGTTTGCTCTGTGATGTGACGGTCCCCATAAAGCCATGACTTTCCAGAAGATTCTGCTCAGCTGTGCTCAGCCAAGGACAATTCCTCTTACAGAGAAAGGCCCCATATGCCCAAGGTTAGCCCATGTCACAGGTCACCTGGAAAGGGCCTAACGCAGGCCGTTCCCCCAGGGCCTCGTCCCCGGGGCCAGCTGTGTTCCTGGCCCCCCAGACACATGGATCAGATCCAAGGTCTCCGCCCACCCGAGCTCTGCTCAGGTCCTCACTTTGCTGGGAAAAAGTCTCCTTGAAAGTTCCCTCTTGTTTTTTATGCTTTTTGGTTTTTATGTTTGAAAAAGCTGATAACCTTCTTATCCTTCTGCTCCAAGGGGAAAAAAAAAAGTGATAAAGGGTGGGCGATCGAATTAACCCCTGCTGCCCGTGTGGCTACATCTTAACCGAGTCCATCTGTATGGCCTCCTTTGTAGGCGCAATTTTATAACCTAATTTCCGTCCCAGAACGTCAATGTTTACTTAGTAAGAAATCTGCTCTTTGTCAACTGAAAACAGTGATGTCTTTATTACGGCTCGGCTCTGCAGGGAGTGACAGCTGAAAGCCGGCGCTCGGCGAGGTCTGCTGGAGAGTGCGGGGCTGTAAGGGGAGCGGGGGTCCCAGGGACTGCATGTGTACACAGATGTGTGTCGGTCACAGGGCAGGCCTTTCGGACGGGCTGGGGCTGCCGGGAGGGGGCCTGGGCAGCAGACAGATGCCCCGGCCAAGGTGAGTTCCCTGCTCAGCCTGCTCAAGGGGCTGTGACAGCATCTGGAGGTCCCACGTGCCCCTCGCTGTCCTGCCCTGGTCCACCCCTCTGCCGTGCTCTGGATGTGGCGTGCATCATCCCCTCACGTCTGTAACGGTTCTCCCTGGTGTCGGACTCCCCTCACAATGCATTGTTTAGCTTTGCTTTGTGTGCTTTATATCATAGCAGACTCTTCTTTGGGAACCAGCTTTTCACCGGTGGCATTATGTTCCAGAGATTCACCCGGTAATGCACGGGCTCTTAATTCATTAGATCTCGCTGCTCTGAAGCTGTTTGCATTGACGCGTGTCTCGGGTGCATCTATGTTTGTGCTGTTTTGAAGTTATTGCAGTGAACGCTCCTGTGCCGTCCTCCTGGCCTAATGTATGCCCGTCCTTTGGAATCAGTGTGTGTCTGAGAATGAAATTGCTGAGTCATAGGGTGTCTCGGGTTAACCTTTTAGGTGCTGCCAGACTTTAGCTGGTTGGTTTTGCCGACACCTACTCCCACTGGTGGGGTTTGAGGGCTCAGCCTGCTCCATGTCCTTATTACCAGGGTGGTGTCATCAACATTTAAATTTTTGTCAAAATGGTATCTCCTGTGATTCTAATGTTCTGTTTCTCATATTACTAATGAAGCTGAGCATCCTTCATATGTTTATTGACCAATAAAGTTTCCTTCTCATGAAATGCCTGTTCAGCTATTCTGCCCATTTTTCTATGGAGTTGTCTTTTTGCTATTGATTTGAAGAAGCATTTTATATATTAAGGCTACTCATTCCATGGTTAGTTATCTGTGTTGCAAATATCCTCTCCCAGTTTGTGCCTGGTCTCTTCACTCCCATAATGAAGCGTCTGGATGAAGAGAAGTTCCTGTTGTAACCCAACTCAGGTGATCAACATTTCCTTTACGATTTTCCCCACACATTCTCCTCCCACCCAGCCGTCTGGTCTGACCTTCAGCCCTGGACTTTGCTAACTATTCCCCAATATGGCCTCCGTTTTGTGCAGCTATTCTCCTGTCTCAGCACACCAGGCCCGCACCACTCACTGCCTCCTTTGCATTCCCATATAAGGGTCGAGGCCCAGCTCAGATGCCACCTCTTGCAGGAAGCCTTCTCTGATTGTCCCAGAAGAGTGAATGAATTCTTTCCCTCCCATTCCTCTTTCTGCTTCAGCACCTTGTATACCGTTTGCAGGCTAAAATCCGTGTCCACTCTCCCTCTGTGACCCCAGGGGTCCTAACAGTGATTTTATCAAGACACCGAAGTGGACTATAGGTTTGGGAGGGCTGTAATTTCCTGAGCTCATGGCTGGATCTGGGGCTCTCCACTCAGCAGCATCACCCTAACAGCTGTCTTCACTATGGCCTCATGGGCACTCATGTCCTCTGCTAAGATCTGGGCATGTGTGGATTAAGGGTGGACCCTGGGAATGTTGAGGTTGACCAGACACACCTGGTGTAATACTTATCAGTCAGATTTACGACCACCTGCCCCACTTCCTGGCTGAGGGGTCCTGGCTGAGCCTTCCTCGGACCCACGCAGCTCCCCGCCATCTCAGAGGCCCACACTCAGTGAACGTTGGCTGACCAGGCAATGACGCATGAACATGGCAACAAATCAGTGAGTGGCTGGGGGCTGTGGTCCAGCTCCTGTTTACAGTTCTCCTCCTTGCTGCATTACAGACCCCTCCCCCCCACATGGACAGAGCGCAGCCCTGACATGAAGCAACATGCCGATTGATGTGGAAAATGAATTGGGCTTCAGTTTGGGGAGGGGCATTTCTCCAGTGCTTTCCAAAAGGATGCACTGTACATCCCTTTATGATTGCAAACCCCTTAGTATATTTTGAAGAGGACGTGATTTCTGGGACTTTTAAAATTAATGTGTGGAAAACGTGGTGAGCAAGCTTGGCAATGTACAGTTCCACATACCAAAAAAACCCCCAGAAGACCAAAAACCAAAACTAAAATCAACAAACAAAACCCTTGGAGAGGAGATTGAACTCCACCCCGAGGGGCTGGATGGAGCTGTTTCTGTTTGTCAGGAGGCCCAGGGCAGCAGGCACTGACCCGGCTCTGCAGGGGCCGCCCTGGTGACAGCAGATGCATCCTGCCCTGCCCACCCTGGCACTAGGGGGCCCCAGTTGGGGGAGGAGAGTAGCTCAGAGCAGCAAGGCCAGCTTCGGGGAATCGTTTCCCCTCTAGCAGATCAGTGGGCCCGAGGCCACCCGCCCAGTGGCTAAAAGTGGGTGCCTAGCCCTGAGCGGCCCCACAAGGGCAGAGGGGCCACGGCCTCCCCACTCTGAGCCCTCGGACCTGCCCATGGCCCTGTGATCCTGGTGGGTGGTAGCATCTCAGCCCGAAGGCAGGACCAGTGCACGTGAGCAGACGGTCCCCTGGGGGAGGGGTTGGCGTGTCAGGGCTGCGTGCAGGGCGCGTTCAGCTCTGGGCAGCCAGTGGGCGTGGAATCCAGGGGACGGGCGGGAAGGCACGCTCCGGAGCCTGCGAGCGTGGTGAGGGGGATGCAGCGCTTGGGTGCCTGCCCGGCACGGGGGGCAGTCCCTGCCTTGCCAGCCTGCCACTGATGGAGCCTCTACTGGGGGCCAGGCTGCTACAAGAAATGACACATGGCCCTGCTCTCTAAGAGCTGACTGTTGCAGAAGAAAGATGACAGTAATAAGGGTGGCGATGCCTGCCACTTCCTGAGGGCCTACCGCACTCCAGCCTTTACCTACTATGTTAGCTCCTAACGAATTACCACAAACTCGGGGGCTGAAAACAGCTGAAATCTATACTCTCGCAGCTCTGATCAGGAGTCCAAAATCAGTCTCGCTGGGTCGAAATCAAGGTGTCAGTGTGGCCGTGCTCCCTCTGCATGCTCTCTGGTAGAATCCATGCCTCCCCTCTTCCAGCCTCTGGAGCTGCCAGCATTCCTTGGCTTGTGGCCGCATCCTTCAGCCTCCACCCCAGCCCTCTACACTGCCTCTTCCTCTTCTGTGTCAGGTCTCCCTCTGCCTTCCTCTTTTGAGGACACTGGTGCTGGCATTTCAGACTATGTGGGTGATAATCCATAATCGCCTCATTTCGACATCCTTACCTGAATCACATCTGCCAAGTCCTTTTTTCCAAATAAAGTAACGTTCACAGTTCCAGGGGTTAGGACGTGGATGCATCTTTGAGAGACATTATGAGCTCCCACACTAACCCTCCCCTCTGCTCCTCACTCCATATTTGTAAGAGCACTGTTAGGATTGCTCTTTGCAGAACTGTTAGGTTCAGAGAGGCACGTGACTTGCTCCAAGCCACACAGCTAAGAGTGAGCTGAGATGGACCCCAGGTCTCCCGCTACAATGCCTGTGCTCTTCCCTGGATGCATACACTGCCTCATTCATTCATTCATCCATTCATTCATCGGCAGACACATGTTGAGCATGCTCTCTGTGCACCTGGTGGGCACAGGCCCTGGTGCTGGGAGAGCGAGTGAGCAGAAGTGGACTCAGAGCCTGCTGCTGGGGCTGCCTGTCCAGTGGGGAGACAGGCCCTGTGTGAGCCCATCACCGCAGGTGCCTGATGATCAGCCCAGACGGATGTGCTCAGGGTGCAGGCAAGGAGCTGCCTTCCACAGGAGCATCTCGTGAGGACCTGACCTCAGCGTGGGGCTGGGAGCTTCTTGGGCAAGGAGCCCCTGAGCTGGCACCTCTGAGGGGGAGGATGGGGCAGAGCAGGGATGAAGAGGAGAGGGGCAGGATAGAGGCACAGACATGGAGGGGCAAAGCTGCGATGAGCAGGTGTGGCATGTGCCCCGGACTAGAGAGAAGGCAAGGCAGTGGCCCCCAGGATGCTGAGGAGAGAGCTGCCTCTGGACCGCACAGGATTGTGAGCTGTCTCCTGCTGCCACTGAGGCCTTAGGTCACCCGGGAGGCAGGCCGGAGGTGAGGTGTGTAGGCCTGTAGCCTCGACCAGGCTGCGATAGGATGATACTGGGTCCTCACGTTCCAGTCCTGCTGCTGCCGCTGACCTCACCATGGTGTGCCGCTGACGCTTTGGGTCTCAGTAGTGCTGTCTCTGCAATGGAACACAAGGGGCCCATTCCTTCCTGTTTCTGGCCCTACTGACCTGCATGGGAGAAGGTCTTTGAACAAAGCCGTGGGATGGAGTGTCTCTGGATTGCCAAGGGTCTCTGCTTCCGGCTCCTGGCCCCCCATGTGGGAGAACCTGCCCCGATGGCCATGCTGAGCCGGGGGATTTGCACCCTTCAGCTCTGCATTGTTCCACCTCTCCAGACAGGCCCCGTTGGTGGGGTACCAGGCCAGATCCCCGCGCCTCTGTCCTCTCCTCTCAAGCACGTTGGTTCCTGCCCGTGCGCCTTGGCACAGGCTGTGCTTTGGGTCAGATGCCCTCCCGGCTCCTCCCATTGAGCAAAGTCTTACTCATTCCTCCAGTCCTGCAGAAGCCACACGCCCTCTGGGAACACATCCCTGCCATTCCGGCTCCCGGGGCTGGCGCCCGTATCCAAGGGTCTAGGCGTGCTCGCTCTGGTCCGGCCAGATGGGCGCTGAGTTACATGTGGCCATGTAGAGTTCTCATCACCTTGGCCTCTCCTTTCATCTCCCTCCAAAAGTCTTGAGCCAGCACATGTGGAAGGGGCCTAGGACTTGATGTGGAAGCTGTGGGCTGGGTCCACTCCTCCACTCTCTGATTTCCTTCTGTCTGCTCATCTGCTAAATCTAAGAAAAGAGATGTGGGCGCTGGCTGAGTACCTACTGAGGGCCCAGTGCCGCACTTTCCCTACTCGGCTCATCATCCCACAGCTGCCCTTCCGTGTGTTCCACTGCCCCGGCCTGCAGGCAAGGGCACCATGGCGAGTGTCCACACTAAGTGCAGAGCCGTAATTCAGACCCAGGAAGTCCAGGCTTTACTCACGTGTGTGAGCGGCTCCCCAAGCCTGCACCCCCGCCACCACCCCCAGGGTCAGCGTGAGGTCCAGCTAAGGTGACATCAGCAAAGGGTCACCAAGCTGAACTCCTCAAGAGCAGAGACAGCAGAGGCAGAAGCATGCCTCTTGGGGGCCGTTGGAGATGTCAAAGTACCGAGTCTGAATCCGCAGGCAGAAAGGCCACCTTCCATACGCCCTGCCACTTTGGCTCTGCAGCCTCGAGTGCGCCTCATTACTGCCCTGGGCCTTGGTTTACTTCTCCTTAAGGTGGAGGTGTAAAGGCTGCCCTGCAGAGTTGTGGGTGCGGTGCGCGCGGTTGGCGAACGTTGACGGCCTCCTCGGCAGCAGCGTCCCCGCAGCCGTGATTTGGGGCCTGGTTTGGGGCCTGGCCCTAAAATCTTGTCCAGGGGCTTTGCCAGGCCCCCTCCCCAGAGGGAGGAGGGAAGAGAGAAGAGGAAAGCCCTTGTAAGGAGAAGCCCTTTCTGGGCTGCCGCCTGCCTTCAGGGAGAGGAGCCGGGCCGGCCAGCAGGCCAGCGCCAACTGGGAGGGGGAAGCGTAGGAGTCCTCTACGGCGACAGAGGCAGCCGGGTGCAGCCTGTCACCAGCCACTGCTGCCTGTCACCAACATGTGCATGTGTGTGTGTGCACACCCACACACGAGGAGGCCAGGAGGCAGCTGGCGGTTCCTCTTCCCAGACCCTCCTACTTGTGCCTTGTGCCCACACATGGAAGGGCGGTGCAGCTGCCCTCTCCAGCCCCAGCAGCTGCAGGCAGGACCTCTCCGCCCTCTCCTTCAGGCCTGCAGGCAGGAGGGTGGACAAGCCCCAGGAACGATGGCTCGGGTCTCTGCAGGATGCTGGGCCTGGATCACCGGGCAGGGGGTGGTGTCCTAGTCAAGGCTTGCCGTGGCCGGCCTTGGCAGTTGCCTAAGACAGAAGAACTCAGCTCAAACTGGCTTAAACACACGAACAAATGTATTGGCTCAGATAACTGAAAAGGCCAAGGGTACTAACTTCTAGAGAAGCTGCATCTGTAGCCAGAGACTCAGTCCAAGACGCTGGTTTTACAGCTCTCAGCTCTGATTATCTGTCATCTCAGTCTTCATTCTTGGGCCCTCCCCTCAAGGCCCCCCGCAGCTCCATGCTTGCATCATCCTTCCTAGAGAGCACCTCCTGTGGACAGAGAACACTTCTTTCCCAAAGCTTCCAGCCAGAGCTGCTGTTGGGCACATTCGCATTTCTGAACTGATCACAGTGCCGGGGCATATGGAATGGTCTGATCAGCTGGGCTCGGGTCATATGTGCCCCACCCCCAGCAGAAGAAGAGAAAGGGTCCAATACAGATCCAGCCCAAAGTGCTCTGTGGGCTCTGCGCCACCCCTCAAGGCATAACCTTCACACATACGTCCGTACACTCCAGCCTTTCACCACACATGCTGTTTCCTTTGTTTGTAATGCACTTCTTCATGAACTCCTATTCATCCTTCAGAACCCAGCCCAAATGTCACCTCCTCTGAGAATCCTCTCTCACACTTACAGGCTGAGTTAGGGAATTTGTTCCTCTGCTGAAGCCTTTATCAGACTGCCCAATGCTTACCTGATTTGCAGGTCTGCCTCTTCCACTTGGGCTGTGAGGTCCCTGGGCCAGAGCAAGTGCTCAGGACAATTTTGTCAGGAATATGAACAAATACACAAAGAAACAACTGGTAGCCTGAGGATCAGGTGAGCTCAGGGTTGGACTGAGGGGGAGAAAGCAGCACGTAAGAGTAGTATCCAGGCTGAACAGCTTGCAGACAGGCTGCCTTTGCTAGTCCAGCTGATTGCAGCCTACAAGTGTGTGAGTGTGTGCACGTGCATATCTACAACGTAGGAGACTGTGACCATCTTTTAAAATGAGCTCACACAGCTGGCCCCTCCTCCCATCCTCAAGGCCACCTCCTTGAGTCTCTGCGCAGTTGCCAGAATTCAAGGCCTGGATGGGCCACAGCCAAGTCCATGGTTGCCCCCACAGCCGATGGCATGGAAATGGAAGCAAAGTGGGAGGTTGCTGCTGGGGGTCAGCTGCAGTGGCTCAGGTTATACTAGCAGCCATCTTTCCTGATGAGGTCCCAGGGCACGGTCATCTGTTCACAAGGACTGGCAGCACCCGGTATGCACGGGGACTCTCATTTGCACCTGGGATGGGCCTAAGCATCCAAGAAAGAGAAGCTCTAGTCCCTGAGGGACTTGCTTTGAAGCTTGGCAATGTTGGTGTGATTTCAGGGCCACTGGGAAGCCCTCTCTTCCCCCACATGCATTAATAATGCTTGGAATTCTGCCATTTGAGATTCATTCCTTTGGCTTTGTTTGGTCTGTCAAAATGACAACTCTTGGAACATGTGTGGCCGTGGATCCTTATCAGTTGTTCACCACACAGTGTGAGGGAGAGGTTCAACTCCCTCCTGAGAGCTGGAGTGGACTGTGCATGGTGATGGGGTAGGAGGGGGCTGAAGACAAAAAAGGGAGCTGAAGCAGGTGGGGAGAAAGCCGTTCTGTTCTCAGGTACTGCCCCTCCCTGACCCTGCGCCCGCCCGAGCCCCACTCACACAGAGCCACAGTCATCAAGAGCACCCACTTCTCTGCCGAGGGGATGGCCACAGCACAGGCCCCAGCCCAGACCCACCAGCTTGGTTTGTGGTTCAACTACCTGCTCTCTGAGTGACCTTGGGCAAGAGGCCACGCCTTTCTGGTGTGTTCTCATCTGTAAAATGGGCAAAAAGTGCCTACTGTGTGAATTTTTAACCTAGATTTAGAAAGGAAATACGTGCATGTGGCCCCATTATGGCTGGCATGTAGTCAGCTTTATCTTATGGAGGTGCCAGGTAAGGGCACAGCTAAGTGATGCTGTGCAGAGGGGACATCTGGGGAGGTTTCCCAGAGGAGGTATCTGAACAGTCATCTGTGGCTGTGTTGGCTGGTGGGCCTGTGGCCTTGGGTACTGGGTCCCCAGGTCAGTAGATGCTCCACACTCCCAGTTGGTTTGCTGCTGAGAGGGGAGGGAAGGGTGTTAACGCTTGTTAGCTCAGTGCTCAGCACTGGTCTTTTTTCTACCACTCTGGTGAGGCACCAGAGAGGGGCAGCATCCTGGCGGAGGCCACCCAGCTACGTGGGAAGGATCAGGGTTAATGAGGCGACCAGTGCTCTGGAAGGTGCAGGCAGTGCCCAGGGGCAGGGTCCTGCCCCAGCACTTCCAGGCCCCGGCCCCCTGAGCAGTCTCCAGAACCCAGTGCTGCTGTGCCTTCCCCGGCAAGGGGTTGTTTGGCACACCCTTTCATCAGCCTGTGAGCTGACCCGTCTCACTGCCGTCCCGTGTCGAATCTGTTTTCGGGCAGGGCAGCCTCTGCGAGCTTCCTGCCCCGTCACACCAGGCGGGCAGGGAGTCCTCAGCAGCCTTCTCTTTCTGGGTGGGGCCGTCCCTGGGATGGGGGAGCACCGTCCTGGGAGGGAGTGGGATGGACTTGGGTTGAATCATGGCTGTGTCTCTGGCCGCACGGCATGGAGGCGTGACTTCCTCCCTGGACCAGAGTCCTCAGGGGCGAGGGGCGATTGTGTTCACGCATCCTCCCAGTGGACGTATCCGAGGTCAGCCGGGCACCCTGCAAGGAGCTCCTGGTGCTTCCCCCTGAGCCCGGGCCCGAGACAGGGAGGAGGGTGCCCTGGAAGAAACGTTCCCTGTCTCCTTGGTGACGGCTCACGGTGGGAAGGAGGCAACAGAGCTCACCCTCCCCCAAACGGTGGTGACCTGTGGAGACAGAAGTCCCAGTTCCTCCCTGAGGGGACTCAGGCCTCACCTGCCACCCCCCACCAAGTTCTGAAGAGGGACCGGATTCCAACCACGCAGGGAAGCCCTTCAGGGGGTGTGCATGTTGCCATGACAACACGTCACTGCCTCCTGCCTGGGAGAGGCTCCTCTGGCCAGGGGATGCGGTCACCTTGGACAGACCAGGGCTGCCATGTGCCCTAAACGTGTTCCTTTAAATCCCCATATAGTCACTGGCTTCTCTCGTGGCGCCTCCACTATGGTCTGTGCATCCCCCAGGGTAACCCTGGTGCCGGGGAGGCCACTTAGGGCCCCTGGCTTCAGTGACCACAGGCTGCCCTGACCTCCCCCTGGCCAGCGTCCTGCAGGCCCTCAGAACCTCCCCTGTCTCGAGTGTCCGGGGAGGAGCGAGGGGTGTGTGGTCAGGAGTGCCTCACCCTTCTCCAGAAGGCCTGCCTTTTACTGAACTACACGCAGCCTTCCAGAAGTTTACCCCTCAACCCCAGATCTGTGCCTGGGATCAGACAGAGGTCTCTTCCCTGCCCCACAGGCTCGACCCACAGGCAGTGTCTCCCTGAGTCTCGTCTTCACAGAACACCTGTCCCCCTGCAGGAATGTGTGTCTGTGAGGCCATGGTCAGCAGGCCCGAGCCAGCAGGACCCACCCTTGGTGAGAGGGAGAATTTCTCTGGTTCTGCCCGCCCCACCAGAAACATGGCACCCCTGCCCAGAGCAAACCATGTCTTAAGCCCACCACACTTAAGGCAGTTCCCGCACAGGCGGACTGGCCTCTAAAGGTGTGACTGGGGCTGTGACTCGGGACTTAGCCTAAAGGGTCCCTCCTCCCAAGCTCAGTGCCTGGCACACAGGCAGGGAGCCATCACTGGTCCTGAAAACACCTCTGAGCACCTGCGGGGGGCCAGTTCCCTGCCAGGTGCTGGTATGCAGAGGTGCCTGGAACACGCCCTGCTCCCAGGCAGAACGGGTCACCTGGGAGATGGACCTCCCAGCCGCACCCCCGGGCGAGCAGGGAGCAGAGAGCTCATACTGGGAGAGGGGCCTCAGGGAGGGTGTCACCAAGGGGTCCCCTCACCTGGGCTTACAGGGAGGAGAAAGAATTTACGCAACAAGGTCTAGGGTCCAGGCAGGCATGTGAGCTGAGAATTGACGTGGGCACCAGTGCAGAGCGTGGAAGTGGCTGGGCAGGGCCGTTGGATCTGCATGTCCACTACTTTCACATCTGCAAACACAGAAACAAGGGTAGCAGACTGTTGTATCCAGGCCCACTGGAGCAGCCTCTGAGTGGGGAGCCGGTGAAACCCAGACGTCAGGACATCTGGATGTCACCTGTTGGGTCCTGCTTTGCACCGTGTTGTAAGCAGTTTTCATGCACGATTGAACATAATCAGTAATTATCTCTGGTTTGCTCCAGCCAGTGGACAAGCCGTTCCCTCTCTGAAGTGGCCGGTGCTAACGGCGCCCTTTCACACATCCGACATCTGGCCCACGTGGGGACTTCCAGGGCCTCCCGGTCGCATCTGGGTTTTGCCCCAAAGTGCGGTGCTAATGTTTTGATTACAGCTCTCATTTGTTCCCTGAAGGCCACGTCTCAGACACTGTTCTGGGGACCTCACCCTCAGGGCGACCCAGGGAAACAGACGTGGTTCTTATCCCCATTTTCCCCACGAGGTGACTGAGGCGTGGAGAGGTTGAATTACTTGCTCAGTGTGACGGAGCCGGTAAAGGCTGAGATTCCAATGCAAGTTTGTCTGATTCGAACAAATGTTCTTTTCTTTGCGCTATGTCAAACCACAGAGAGACCCCTATTGTCTGAGAAATTGAAAATTAAAACCTGGTAAATGTGGTTCCCGCGGACTTAGTTGTGGTTTCACAGCTACTTCGCCCCTGAAGTCTGATTTTTCTTTAATGGACGAGTTTTGGAGTAGACGACCCGGAACACCCCCGCGGTCAGCATGCTGATGGCTGCTTAGAGGCCCCAGGCGAGAGGCCTGGTGGAAAGGCCCGTTCTGTGTTGAATGCGGTTGGTGCCTCCTTCAGGGCTGACCAGGGGACAGAGAGATGGGCGGCGGCCACGCCAGCCCGGACCACGGGGACCAAGCCAGGTGCTCACCTGACTGGTGGCAGGCATCCGAGAAGGGACCCTCTGTTAGGGTTAGAAGGAATTTCATGTAAGGAGAGCTAAAAGGATGTTCCAAAATTTTAGTGGTGGCTCACCGTTTCAAAACTCTTCTTGAATCCTGGTCTTCTCCTTCACAGCTGATCCGTGACTGAGCGCTTCATACCAGTGATTATCCAATGAAGCCAAAAACTCTCCACCTTCAGGGCCTCTCCTTCTCCCTCTCTTTTTCTCAGTTCTGTTAAGGATATGAGCTCTTTGCATCTTACTCCTGGTATTCGTATTTTCCTGTTCTCTTTTGCATACATGTTGGTAGAAGTCATGCATTCGTTCATTTAACAGAGATTTATTCATTACTGCTATCTGTCCAGCCCTGAGCAGGCACTGGGGAAGCAGGAGTGACAGCTTGCACACGTGTGTGTCCCGCTGAGCCCGTGGTCTAGCAAATCCACCCACGTGTGCAGAGAATTTTATCTCCAGCGCAAGACTGGTGGGTGAGCAGCCGCACCAGCATGCGGGAGCTGTCAGTGCATTCGCTGGCTAGTGTACAAGAGTTCAGACTATATGAAGGGTGACCAAGGGGTGTCAGTGTATAAATTAAAAGTGCACCTTGCCCCTTTGCTTCTGCTGCTTGGCGGGCTTCTCTGCACGCCCGCTGCAGCAGGCATGCCTTCTTAGAATGCCCCGCTTTGTCTCCGCAGGCCTCCTGCCCTGAGCGGCAGCCCAGTCATCTCCGACATCTCGTTGATCCGGCTTTCCCCGCACCCCGCCGGCCCTGGGGAGTCCCCCTTCAACACCCCCCACCCGTACGTGAGCCCCCACATGGAGCATTACCTCCGTGCTGTGCACAGCAGCCCCACGCTCCCCGCCATCTCTGCGGCCAGGGGCCTCAGCCCCGCTGACGGTGAGTAGGGCCTGGGGTGCTGGGCGGCCGGGCCGCTACTCTGACACTGTGGATTCCCAGCCTCAGCCCCCTGGATAGTGAGTAGGCTGGCATTCCTCCCCGCTACCCATGAACAACAGGTTTTTAAGTGAATGATGGTGAAAGCCAAGAGAATTTGGGTTTTGCCCTCATTTAAGAGCTATTTGTAAACACCCTTTTTCCTACAAATTGTAGAATAATAATAGTAAGGTCTGTTTAACCATGTAGGTCCTATCCTAAGTGAGAGCTTTTTGGTTGCAATAAACCAGAGTCTGCAGAATCTGGTGTTAAGTTAAGGGGATGTTGTATTGGGGTGTCTCCTGGGCCCCAGAGCAGAAGGAAGGGCTGGTTCTGCTTGCTTCTCTGCTTTATGGCCCCTTGCAGAGCAACACGGCCTCCACATGGCTCCCGGGAAGGCTCCCCGGATGAGCACCAGTGTCTCGTTGTCTCCCGGGTCAGATGCTTGGGAGAGAATTGATTGGCCCAGCTAGGAGATCACATGGCCACCCCATCCAATTAATTTGAAACAAAAAAGGGCAGGGTCACGTGGTGCAAATATGGTCTTCATGTTTTTCAAAATATGGTATAAAATTTTATATACTTCTAGCCCCTGCCCCCACCCCACCAATGCGTACATGCATGCGCACGCACGCTCATACTAGACAGTGGTCAGCATATTTGGGAGCAGGCCCGCCTGTGCTGTCTTCCTGGGGAGTGCTCCCACCCCACCCCCAGCATGGAGTAGGCATTATCTACTGCCCCGTGCTCCCCACAGTGCCCCGCCAGCTCCTCATTGCCATCTTCAAAAGCAACCAGGCTGCCCCTTCTCAAAATCTATCCACTAAAACCTTCCCTCTTGGCCAAGAGTCAGTTCCAGGCTAGAGGACGTGGGCAGCATGTGCCCCTGAGCCCATGGGCAGAGGCTCAGGACACATGTAGCAGTGGGTCCCTCATCACCGTCTCCATCCTCACCAAGGGGAATATGTCCTCTCCCAGCTCAGCGTGACCGCAAGCTGAAGCCGAGGCCTGCATCAGAGAAGGCTCAGGCTGGAGCTTCACAAAGGAAAGGCTTCCAGCCTCTGACTGTGCAGAAAGGCCCCCTGAAGCCTTGGGCCCATCTTCCTGGCCATGCAGTCTGCACTTTGCCTGGCTGCCACCAAAGAGAAACCAGACAAGGCGAATGGTTGCAGCCACAGGACGTGAAAGCAGCCAGCCAAGATGTGGCCATTCTCACATGGCCCTTTAGGCTTGGAACCCAGCTCTGAACTCTGCTTGGGTCTCCTGAGTGGCCTTGGGTGAGCTGGGGTCCCCTGAAGGGTTTGGCTGTGTCCACATTGAGCCACCATCTCCTGGAAAGTGGACCGTGCTTCTCCACACCTCTCCTGACCACTCAGCAGGCGATGGGCTCGCCCGGAGTGTGAGGATGCAGGCCAGGCTCCACATGCTGTCTCAGCCTCGACGTTTACACATGGCATACTGGGCTCCACGGTCCATGTCCTAATTCCCGAACCTGAGAGCGTTTCCTCCTTGGAAAACGGGTCCTTGCAGATATGATTCAGTTGGGAATTTTGAAATGAACAGATCATCCTGGATTATCCATGTGGGCCTTAAATCCAGCGATAAGTGTCCTTGTAAGTGACACATAGATGAGAAGACAGCGCAAAGACGGGAGTGATGTGGCCACAGGCCAAGGAAGCGGGCATGCCCAGAAGCTGGAAGAAGCCAGGAACAGATTCTCCTGCAAGCTGTGGAGGGAGTGTGGCCCTGCTGACCTGGATTTGGGCCTTCTGGCCTCCAGCACGGGGAGAGAATGCAATTCGGTTGTTGTAACAGCAATTATCACCACGTCTGTACTAACAGGTTACAGCAGCCCTGGGAAACTAATGCAGGTGGTAAAGGTGGGATTAGGGGGGAGGAAGAACCTGGCAGCTGTCCCGAGGCCCGGGTCAGAGAGGGTCCTGAACGATGTCTGGAGGAGAGACGAGGAAGAGGGCCCTCCTGGAGATCCGATGAATCAAGGACACTGTGGTCTCGGCCGACAGTGGTATAGCCCACGAAGAGCCACGTGGTGAGACAGGGCGGCCCTTGAAGGAGAGACTTTCAATTGATGGACCACTGATTCTATGCCTGACCTCCACATAAACATCCATGGGGCTCCTACCGCACCCATTTACCCCGGCCCCAGCCCCTTGAGATGGCAGGGATGGGTTCATCGCCAGCAGGGACTAATTGGCATGGCCCTGACCCCAGCAAGGGGTGAACCAGATACCCTGAGGCCTTGCTGGCCTTGGACCAAGCTCCCAAGTGAGTAGAGATAGCATGACAGACCCGTGCGTCCTCTGTGCCACCCCAGAGCCTACCCACAAAAGGCCTAGAAAGTTCATCAGCGATCTGAGGCAGACCGTGTGTGCACTGAGGATGAATGGGCATCCAGGAGGGCTTCAAGGAGGAGGCGGACAGGCAGGCAGATGGGAGGAGGGCATTTCAGGCAGGGACAGGGCAGACAGAGGCTGTGGGCGTCAGCCTGGCTGCAGGCCAGGCTCTCTCGAGGATCCAGCAGGAGAGGGTGAAGGGGGATGGCTGCTCCATTGACCGGCTTCCTCTCACTGCCCAGCGCACTGAGATCTCTTCTGATATTTGCCAAGACTAATAGCTGAGAGGCCGTGAGGCACGGGGTCAAGAACTTGGGCTCCAGGTTTAAACTCCTTGCTGTGTGACCATGGGCAAGATCTTTAACTCTAAGTGCCAGAGTCCTTCTATTCTAAGGGGAATGGCACCAGTGCCCCTCGGCTCAGTGTGGTGGGGACAGTGAGATTAGAGAATGAGCGTGACTCCCTCAGCACTGCACCTGCACACACCCAGCGAGCGCTCAGCAGTGTTAGCTGTCACTGTCGTTTTTAACAGTAATTTGGGTGGTGAATATTCTTGCCCCCATTTTACAGGTGGAAAACTGAGCCAGCTCAGAAGTGGCCCCTGCCCAGTTTTCACCCCTGGATGAAGCCAGGACTCCTGACGGGGATGTTTGGTTTCCAAGCTCCATTCCTCCCCTGCCGCTGCACCCCTATGTGCCGGGCCCCCTCAGGATCCTCTGGAGCCGGGCCCCCTGCCTCTTTGCGAGGCCCCAGCAGGGCTGGAGGTGGACGGCCCGGGGCCTGCAGCTGTGGGACAGACGAGCAGCTTTATCTGGCCAGGCTGGGCGAGCTCTCTTGCGTGTTCAGGCGAGACTTACCTGGCCAACTGTCTGGCCACCATGATGCCTCCATTTGCATCTTCTTGTTGCTTTGAAGACTGTCCTGGACCATGGAGCCTGTCAGCCTGGAGCTCTGGGCTTGTGTGGGGCCTGGAGTGGGGGGACGAGTGATCATTCGCGGCCTCGAGGTGAGGGAGGAATGAGGGGTGCAGAGGCCTCCATCTGGCCTCCCCGTCAGCAGAAACACACCCCAGCCCACGCTGTCTGCTTGGTGCCACGGGGAGCAGCGGGGGAGGGGACACAGGGACCTAGGGGCTGAGGATGGCACTGAGCAGACTCCTCAGGCCAGGGGTGTGTTTCCCCTCTTTGTTGCCCATTCTGACGGCCTCTCTCTCTCCCTCCCCCGACAGTGGCCCACGAGCACCTTAAGGAGAGGGGACTGTTTGGCCTTCCTGCCCCCGGCACCCACCCTTCAGACTGCTACCACCAGATGACCCTCATGGCAGGCCATCCCGCTCCCTACGGGGACCTGCTGATGCAGAGTGGGGGTGCCGCCGGTGCACCCCATCTCCACGACTACCTCAATCCAGTGGATGGTGAGTGCTGGACCGGGTGGGGACAGGGAGCCGGACAGAAGATGGGGACTGATGGTACTTGGCTGGGGCTGATGGGGGCACTCGCTGCTCCTTTTGGGGGTAAGGAGCCCTGAGGAGGGGTCTGGGCTTTACCCCAAGCCCTGCCACGACTGCTGTCCACAGGGACGAGTCTGAACAACACACACAAATGCTTGGTGAGTCACCATGGGCCAGGAAGTGTTTTCGGAATTGCAGACACCCCAGGGAACAAAGCATAGTAATCTCCGCCTTCATGGAGCCTACAGCTTAGGGGAGAGACAGACAAAGCTGGGAATGGGGTGGGGGCCCTAGGGGGAGTGGGGGTGCAATCTTGAGTGAGGAAATCCTCACTGCAAAGACGCTGTGCAAGTGAAAAATTGAAAGAGGTGAGCCATGCAGAAGTGTGTGGGAAGAGTAATCCAGGCAGCGTGAACAGCAAGTGCAAAGGGCCTGAGGCAGCAAGGTGCCTGCTGAACACAAGAACACCCAGGAGGCCAGTGTACCTGGCACCCAGTGAGTCAGGGGCAGGAGTAGGGTGGGGCCGGAGTTCCTGGGCCAGGCCTGCAGGCTGGGCATGGCGTGGCAAGATGCCAGCTTTCATCCGGAGTGAGATGGGGCCCTTGGAGCCAGTTGGACAGAGGAGTAATGAGATCTGACTTATTCTTAAAAGGAATCCCATTGTAGCTGCAGGTCTGAGAATAGATTCAGGAGCACGGTGGAAGCAGGGGCTCCAGTTAATAGAGGTGGGCAGAAGCAGTCATATTTCAGATAGATTTTGAAGGTAGAGCCACAAGATTTGTTCCCAGATCGGATGTGGAGTGAGAGAGACAAAAAGGTGCTGAGGACAAGCCCAGGGTCTCGGCCTGAGCAGTGGGCGGACGGAGCTGTCGGTTAATGAACGGGAGGCTGCAGGCAGGCATGTCTGGTGGGGTGGGGCATCAGTGTTCTGAGCAGATGAAGTTCTTGATGCCCATTAGATGACAAGTTCTTCCCTCCCACCAGATGCCATCCTCACAGCAGCTGTCACAGGGCACCTGCAGCCCCGACCGTGAGCCCCTGGGGGTCAGCATGGAGCTAAGGGTCCCTCCCCTGTCCCCCGTCAGTGCCCTTCTACCTGCTGGTCCTGGAGCCCAGCCAGGTCCCCAGGGCTCCAGGCCAGACCATGGAGCCGGGAACCACACCGAAGCAGGCAGGTGGCCCCTGCCTGGGACGTTGTCTTCATTCCCCGATGGCAGGAAGCAGACAGAGGCTGCAGGGAGACCCACCCCACAGGGGAGTCCTGGTGTCTGTGGGGCCAGGCAGGGTGCAAGACTCAGGGGGGCACCTGCACCCCTCAGCCCCCGCCTGTGCCCCCAGTACCTTGCCCTGTGCTTCCTGTCCACACCAGCCACGGCAACTCTACCTTATTGGCTGGAGCAAAGCTGAGCCCCTCACTTCTTAAGGCCTGACTGAGAGCTCACCTCCTCCAGGAAGTCTTCCCAGATGCCCCTCCCTCAGCCCCCCTCCCTCTGGCTCCCACTTCCCTCTCTGTCTGCCCTGTGCACCTCACACGTACAGGAGCCACCTGATGTGGTCCCTGCGCCCCCTGAGCATTCCCTGTGCTCCTACAAGAGTATCACTGGGGAAGAGCATTGCAGCCCTTCTAGCGCCAGCCCTCCTGGGTATCAGGCCCGACAGTCCCTGAGAGGAGCTCACAGTGTGACAGAGGGACCAGAATGGGATCCCTAGGTCTGGCCCCGCCCCCCATGCCTTCCCAGGATGGGGCTTGGTCCAGGCGCACAGTGCAGGGTGTGAAGTGGGGCCCTTCGGCTCCCTGAGCACACTCACTCGAGTGCTCTCTTCTCTCCTCCTCCTAACAGCCCTTGGTGCTCCCGCGGGGAGCGGGAGCAGCGTCAGCACATGGCAAGGGGAGGGCTCGGGGGAGCTTATATACTTGCTACTTGCCAAAATCAGAAGCCAGACAACAGGGACAATACGGTGCGTAGCGGTCCTGATACCATGTTCCCACAGCCACATCCAAACGTCAGATTCCCCCAAGCAGGGCCTGCCCTCCAAGGCCTCGGGGTGGCTGGCACCAGGCCAGGTGGACAGTGGGCAGACACAGAGAATCCATGGCCGAGGGGTCTGGTCAGGCAGGTGTCCCCAGAGGACAGGAGAGGCCAGGTCAGCAAACATGAGTGCCTGCTATGTGCATGTGAGAGCGAGAATCTGCTGGGCCAGATGTGTTCCAGCTTAGCCCAGAGCAGCCGGCTTGGAGCTGGGGTGCTTGCAGGGGTGACAGTGAGAAGAGGGGCTGCACAGGGAGCTGTGGGCAGGTCTAGACCTGGGCCTAGTGTGAACTTGGCTCTGTGCCTGGCATACAGTAGGTGCTCAATTAATGCTAGTTCCGATCTCTTCCCACCAGTACCCTTTTCCCTCTCAAATCTACCGTCTCCTGCAGGATTTTGTCTCTCAATTGTCCGCACCACTGTCCACCCTGTGCCGAAGCCCAGGGCCACAAGTCCTTCTGGACGCCTTTCCTCTCCATCCCGTCCATCCCATCCCCGAGGCCTGCCGTGTCTGACTTGTCAACCGTCCTGGCCATCTGGTTACTTGCCACCCTGCCAGCGCTTGCACCCTGTGCTCCACCGCCTCACTGCGTATGCAGTTCCCAGAGCACTCCCCAAGTGCCCTTCCCGGCAGGCCTGCCTGACTCTGTCCTGCACCATGTCCTAGGACTCAGGGCAGACGGCGCCTCTCCGGGGGTACCACCCCAGTCCAGCCTCCGCCCAACCACGTCAGCTCCCCTCGGGCTCCTGCACCTCCCTCGGTGCCCACCTGCGGGACCCGAGGCACTCCGGTTGTGACTGGCTGGTACTTTGTCAACAAACCAGTGAGCCCCACAGGTTCGGAGCAGGGCTGCCAAGGGGCAGGCCCTGTGTCTGTAGGGTGAGTGAGTGAGTGACAGTCGCTAAAGAACCTGGAATGGAAAGATGCAGGCTAATTAGGAAGAAACTGCCGGGGCAAGCAGCTGTGGCTTGCAGGAAGCCTGGAAGGGGCTGGAACACAGCAGCTTTGTTCTCAGAGCCGCTCTGCGTTTGGCAGCATGTGGGGGCTGAGCATCTGAGAACCACCAGGAAGGCGGGAGGAGTGAGGTGAGCTCACCAGTGGGCTCCCCATCAGCCGATTAACTCATCAGACCCACCTGTGATCCTGTCTCCACCTTGCGCCTGGGGGACGTGATTGGCTTCAGGGCACAGAGGGCAGCATCCCGCTTCCTTCCAGCCTCAGCCGGAGCCAACAGATGGGTTCTCCACTTCTTGGGCTGAGGCATGGGGTAGGGGTGGGGGGTCTTCTGAACCCCGATGGATTTCAGCCACAGACGATTTCTTTTTCTTTGTTCCCAATCAGTTCTGATCCAAGGAAATCAGAGCAGTCCCGCCTGATCTCCTGTTATTTGTCGTTATTTAATCTGGTTTTTTTCTGAACCAGTTTAAACTGGAATCAGAACCTTTGCTTCCACTTTTTAGAACTTTTTAGGCATTTCTGTTCAGCCCCAGTGCCCACATCATGTGTTGTTCCCATGTATCCCTGAGAGGCCCGTGCCGGGCGGAGCCCAGGCTGCCTCGGGGCTGTCCCCGGTCCCTCCCCTCCCGTGAACTGTGGGACGGCCCTGTGTCTTCCGCTGGTCCCGGCTGCACGTGTGAGGAGAGACGCTCCCGGGAAGGTCCAGTCCACCGAGGCAGGTGTGCGTGGAGCTTCCCGTGGAGTTTCTTTTGCTCAGGATCTCACAGAGAAAACTGTGCAGCCAGGGGCGGGCAGCACAACTCCGGAGACCACCTGCGGAAGGTCCTGACTCCCAGGGGACATGTGTTGTCATGTTAGGAAGGCTCCATAACCATGGCCATGATGCATGAGCCCTGTGTGTGTGCAGGGGCGTCCAGAGCTTGCGGGAGGTTGGGGAGACTGGGCCTTCCCTCTGTGTGTGTGTGTCTGTGTGTGTGTGTGTGTGTGTGTGTGTCTGTGTGTGTCTCATACGCACACACACACACTCACTCTCTCTCTCTCTTGTTCATTCTCGGGGTATTTACTGAGTACCTGCCATGTGCTGGGGCACAGAAGTGCACAGGATGCCAAGTCCCACCCTCGTGGTGCTCACGCTCCAGCGTGTAAGCCCATCCTGAGGCCACCCCGCCTGCCCCAGCCTCCTTTCTCAGCACCTTCCCTTCACGTTCCAAGAGGAGGCACAGATGTGGGGGAGAGAACTTTCCAGAGGCTCTGAACATCGAGCTGGGGCATGGAGATGGGGTCTGCCAGGCTGTGGGGTGACCTGAGGCGGAGTGTGCAGGAAGGCCACCTGGGCCCACCTCCAGCAGAGCAGGGTCCCCAGCCTGCTCACCGGCAAACCACCAGCACAACTTTGACCTTAGCCGAGTGCCATCTGCACCGTTATTTATTTAAGATTATATTTTTAAAAGACTCACTTTTGGGCGTTAAATAAATGGATCTTAAAATGGAACTTTATTATTTTTTTCTGAAATGGGGAACCTGATAATACCCAAGGAAGATGGCCCTGTGTCTGTCTCCGTCCAGCCTAAAATAACCTCGTTTGGGTCGTGTGTACGTCCTGGGTTGAGGGCAACCCCGCAGCAGTGGAGGGCAGGCTGGAGGGTGGAGAGGCCTCTGATGGGGCTCTCGTGGAACTGAAGGACCGGGCCCTGCCTTCCTCCAGGCACAGGGCCAGGCCGGGCAGGACAGGGGCCCTTTCCCGTGAAAGCCCACCCTCCCACTGCCCGGAGCTGCTTGTCCGCGGGGTGGCTGATGTAGGCCCGTCGCCGCTTGTTCTTAAAGGAGCTGATTTATAGCAGGAAGAGCGAGGAGGGATGCTGCGTCGGAGGTAATAGATACCTCGTGAGGGAGCCTGAGGTTCTCGCTCTGCCTAGTGGGCCTCTGGAGAGACAGGAATCCACTGGTTGTCACCAGGGCCCTGAGATGGAGTTTTCCTGTGTTCTGCTGTTGAATATCAGTGATTTAACAGCAGAGCAGCGCGGCCCCCTCCCCACCACCACATTGAGAAGATTGAAGTGTTTCCGATTGAAATGTCTGTTTACAGCCCATATTTCCTCCGAGCTGTATATTTTATTGTCGTATTGACAGTAATTTGACTCGGATGTCACCTCCGTCCCGATGCGCGTTCTTTATGCCACCTGTGGGTCCAGGGGGGTTTCAGAAACCAGTTACATTGATCACACCACAGAGAGGCAGGAGGAGCTGATGGGGGGACTGCCAGAGGCCCCAGTCAGGCGGGGAGTCTGTGCCCAGCCTGCAGACAGGAGGGGAACTGAGGCAGAGGAGAGCAGGCCGCAGGGCCTAGAGGGGCAGGGCTGCTGTGGGCAGGCGCTGACTGAATAGTGCCTGTGGGTCGTCTGGTAAACCTGCACAAACTCCTGTGAGACGAGCATTGTGAAGTCGCTTTACGGGTAAGGAACCCGAGACCCAGAGCCCCAGTTCTTTGTGTCCATCACAGAATTAGGAAATGGTGTGGCCAGCCCCACCCCGAGCCTCTGGGCTCCCAGGCCTAGGCACTTCTACTCCCCAATAAGGGGGCTCAGGGGGCTGTGGACAGCTGAGTGTGGGGCAGGTTAAGGTCCTCAAGCAGCTCCCTTGGCGGCTGGTGCCCACGCCTGCCCTGCCCAGGCCTGGCAGAGCCAGGCTCCCTGCAGCCCTCCTGTGCCCTCAGCCCAGGTTCCCATGTCCACGGGAGGTCCACTCAGAGCTGCAGATGATATGCTGGTCACTAGCCCACAGCAAGCCTGAGGTGGTGCTGTTCGTCCTTCTTCTGGATGAGGAACCAGCTCAGAGAGGTTCAGCCACTTACCCAAAGTTGCCCAGTTCAGAGCCGTCAAGCGCGGTCGGAACCGAGGTCTGCCTGGGTCCAGGGCCCGTTCTCGCATCTCCTGCCCTTCCTTCCCAGCTGCCCCAGAGAAAGCAACCACCCACCTGAGCACTCTGGGATTTCTGGGGTAATCCTGCTCAGGTGGCCCCCAGGAAATTCTGCCTGGTGCTCTGGGTGCCATTTTCACCTCTCATCTAGACAGTGAGCTCCAGGAGGGCGGGGCGAGAGTCCTCCTCCTTGCAGTCCCCGCAGTGTCCAGCCCAGTGCCTGGCATACTGTCAACACTGCAGGGGGGTGTGGCGGATGAGTGACAGACGCATGAATGAGCAAAAGAAAGAACTAGTGGATGAAACAGGGCCCAGGAGCAAGTGGTGACAGAATGGGTGGCACCAGCCCCCTCCCCAGGTGAGGGCAGGCTGGTGGCTGGTCACCCGGTGGCTGTCGGACATCAGAACAGACGCATCCACAGAGGAATGGATGCGACAGCTCCTCCAGCCCCTTGTCATAAATCACAGCAGAAGCCACGGGAAATGAGTGCCAGACTTTTCTTTCTATTTAGTAATTTATCAAGGGAAGAGGCACATTAATAAACATATTTCCCTTGAGGGGTGGGAATAACAGAGATGAATATCACTGTCAGATTTGGCCTGTTTCCTCTTGTTAGGGGCGTGCGAGAGGGTGGGAATCCAAACATTAGCAGTAAAACCTTTTTTTAAAAATGTTACGAAGTGTATTTCTTACTTTACGTGATGTTACATCTTTTTCTCCCTTTTATTTCCCTGTTTTCCACTCAGTTCGTAAGTAACAGGCGTCTTTTGGGAGATTCGCTTTTGGGTCTTCCTTTGAGTGAGGATTGGCGAGGAGTGAACTCAGCAGATAAGAACCGAGAAGCGTGGAGGACGGGCGAGTGGGCTGACTGACTGTCGGTGACAGACGTCCTCCTGTGTGGCCCGGTCCTCTTTTCTCGACTTGCGGTCCCCGGCTCCGTTATTGCCCTGGGCTCACCTGCCTGTCAGAATGGTCCTCTTAGCCCTAGAGGGCTGTATCCGTTCACAGTCTCGTTTGGAAGGGCTGCTAGGTTTTAGGCACCATCCTCGGTGCTCTCCTGTGTCCTGTGTTGAGGCCAAGCCACGCTGCCCCCTTGTACAGACGGGCAGAGAGAGGCTCCAGGAGCCTGAATCACGTGCCCCAAGGCAGCCACTCAGCATCAGGCTCAGGGTGGCCGGCCGGCACAGGCTGTGTGCCCCCCATGGTGCGTGTATGTGTGTGTGTGTGTGTGTGTGTGTCTGCCCCAGCCCCTGCCCCTCCGGGAGAGCCCTCCCCGAGGTGCTTCCCTGCCCGCCCTGAGCAGAGGCCGTGGTGGGGGGGGGGTCATTTTGCTGGTCGTCTGCCTGCCTCCCAGTCCTTTTCTACAATTCCTCTGGCTCTATGGCCTTGGGCCAGCTACTCATTCTGTCGTTTGTAAAATGGATAATAATTCTCCCTTCCTCGTAGCACAGTTGTGAAGGTTAAACTGCTTAATACTTTAAAGTGCTTAGAACAGTCCCCAGCCACTGCGGGGCGTTCACGCGATGCGGACTTTCGGGGCCTGTGGTTCTGCCTCCCTCACTGCCCCGCGCCTGCGCTGGTTGCTCAGCACTGAGCATCTCCCACCTTGGCCTCACCACCGAGCCAGCCGTATTCGAGGGTTGGGATACAATGGTGAGGGGAAAAGACCCAAGTCCCTTATTCCTGAAGGTGGGAGAGACAGAACTGACTGGCTAGCCACACAGGTGGATGCGCACTCATGGTGGGACACCTGTTTGGAGAGAGGGGACCGCAGCGCTGGAGAGCATGCCATGGGACCTGCCCACATCGAGGAGGTCAGGCATGGTTTCCCAGAAGGCGATGATCTGGCTGAGATCTGAGCACAGAGAGGAGGGAAGAGCACTGTAGACAGAGGAAGCTGTATGTGCAAAGGCCCTGTGCAGGAGGGTGGGGGACATGAGGGGAGCTGGAAGGAGCAGAGCAGGGCACGAGGGCAGGATGAACCTGGAGATGTGGACAGGGGCCACAGGGCTACCAAACCATGCTGAGGATTTGGGCCTTTTTCCTAATAGCAGTGGGCAGCTTTGGAAAGGTTTGGGGGGCACAGAGTGGGGAGTGAAAAGCTGTGATGAGAGCGCGTCTTCCTGGCCCCACCTCTCCCTGCCTCTCTGAAGATAGACTCGAGGACTCTGAGGGCCCAGAAAAGCCACACATCAGGGCCCCTGCGGACCTGGGTTCAAATCCCGCCCTTGAGCAAGTCCCTCCCCTCCCCACGCCTGGTTTTCTCATCTGCAAAGCTGGGTTTGCGTCTCGGAGGGTGGTGGTAGCTGTCAGTTGAGACACTGGCTCTAAATGTCACTAAATAGCACTGTCACTGGGTTATTAGTCACTCCAGAGTTCAGAGGCAGGTGCTTATCGAATACCACACCAAAAGGACATGCACCTTCTCTAGTTGCTGACCCCCAGGGTGCGTCTGTTTGTCGTCTGCTCATTGAGAGGGCGGTTGTATTGTGGCGCAGCCTCAGTGCCCACTGGGGCGTGGGCCTGCGCCGTGGGGCCCCTCTGAGGCAGCACATGGTCAGGCACCTTCTGCCCCTAGGCATGCGGCCTGGGATCCTTCCTGCCACAGCAGAAAGGTGGCATTATCCGAGTGCGTCCCCTGCTGGCCTGGGTGCTGGTCACACTCCTGGGGTCCTCTGTGAGCTGAGTGAGCCTGCATCCCCAAAAGCATCTATGAAGCGCCTTCTGTGTACCCACCGTAGCTCTGCTTGCTGAATGATGCATGAACCTCTGGCCTCAGAACCCAACAGAATAAACAGTCAGCCAAATACAACAACTTCAGCTGACGAGGATGTTCAAGGACAAGGATACTCTGAGTAGCTCAGATTTTCCTCCACCTGGGTGCTTGCGTAAGAGCACTTCATCCTTCTTGTTGAGAACAAAGTATACGGTCACCTGGGCACCACAGTTGTAGGGCATTTCCGAGTGCACAGGCCCCCTCAGCGTCTGTCATCCTGTAGGAGCACGACCACCCACCCTGGCAGGGGATCAGTTTTTATGCTCAGGTTATTGACGAAGGTTCTCAGTCTCCCATCGGTTAAGCGATTTGCCCCAGGCCACGCAGCTGACCTGTGGCACCAGCCCAAGGCAGCCTGTGTGCACCCTCACCCTACCCGACACGGCTGCTGGTCCAGCCCAGGTCTCTGTCCCTGTACCCAGGGCCTCTCATCCACGGAGAAGACAATTAGCAGAGAAAACCCTGGAATCCCCTTCCAGCCCGAGGATTCTGGGGCCTCCCCTCTCCTCTCCACAGCCTCAGAGAGATGTCTCTCTGGTAGCGCAGCGGTAAAGGGCCTTCCCAGGGCTTCCCAGGTTTGCCAGCCCAGAGTGGAGGGCTGGGGAGGGCCAGAGGTGGTTGACCCCCCAGGCCCAGCAGTAGATGGATCCCAGGTGGCTCTGGAGTCACACAGGCCAGATATGCCCCGAGCTTTCTCAGGGGCTGGCTGGTACTGGGGATCGGGGCTCAAGAGATTCACAGACCATCACTTCTGCCCTCGGTGCTCCTTGCAGCTGTGGAGACAAGGCACCAACACACCAACGCTGTGGCCAGAACAGCCTGCCATCTCCCTGGAGGAGGGGGACCTATGAGCCCTGAGCAGGTCTGAGCAGGCAGAAGGGAGAAAAGCGGGTATCACGAGCCCAGGAACAGCCAGCACAGGCACGGAGGTGGGCTGGGCTGGGCTGTGTATAGTGGGGGGGTGTTTGAGCAGCCGCTAGAGTTGTTTACAGGCAACACCCCAAGCCCAAGGGGAACCTGGGGGCCACTGACGGGAGGACGGCTGGGCAGGGCCAGCGGGGCCCAGGAAGACCCTTTTCCATGCAGGTGTCCAGAAACGCAGGGTCCCAGCAGAGTGTTTATGTGCCATGGCCGTGTGCAAGGCATGTCCCATATGCCACCGAATTACTCCTCACCACAGCCGTGGAGGTCGGCACCAGTAGACCCTGTTACAAAGAGGAAGCGGGGGCTCAGAGAGGGTCTGGACAAGGCAGAAACCTTGGCCTGTGGGGAGTTGTCCGGTGATGTCGTGAGACCATTTCGAGGCCACTGTTTGTCCAGAGGAAAGACCTGGAGCCCTGATCAGGGAGGAGGGACCGTGGGGAGGAGCAGTCTGGAGCCATGGCGGGAGAGCCCGTGGCCCTGGGCGCAGGGAGCGCGGTCTGGGGCAGGCCCTCTCCCGCTCCCACGGATCCATATGTATGAGTTGGGGAGGGCTGAGAGCACGTCCAAGGGGCTGTCAGATAGGCGGGTGCAGTGTGTGTGCATGAGTGCATGTAGGGGGGGTACATGTGTGTGGGGTGTACGTGTGTGTGCATGTGGGGTGGTGTGCTTGTGTGTGTGTGTGTGCATGTCGGGGGGTGGGGGGTGGTGTATGCGCGTGTGTTTAAGGCAACAGGCTTTCCAAGCCTCAGGCGACTCCAGGACTGAAAGGGCTCAGAATTGGAGAGTCATCTGTGTGTGGCCAAGCTGCCTCTCACTGCTGCTCCCACCACCTCCCCACTCCATCGGCAGCCTCCCCAGCAGGCCCCAGAGAACCAGCCAAAGGCCCAGGCATTGTGCTAGGAGTCTGGGGGCTTGGCAAGTGCCCTAAGAGGGGGCATCTGGGGTGATCCTAGTTGCAGCGTGATCCGTGACCTTGGAACACTTAACTCCTTTCACGGTCCTCCCCATGGAGTAGCCACCCGGTGGAATTCTCTACAGCAAATTAAAAAGGGCCAGTTATTGCCACACTCAACGGCATGGAGAAATCTCACAAACCGATAATGTAGGATGAAAGAAGCTGAATAAGAAAGAGTATTTATAATTCTATTTGCATACCAGGAAAATGCTCAAAACTCGCAACACTAAGCTGAGTGTTGGAAGCCAGGATAGTGGCTGCCCACGGGGTGGGTCCAGAAGGGGCAGAGGGGGCTTTGGGCGCTGGCCATGGCCTATTACTTGACCTGCTGCTGGCTTCGCAGGTGGGTTCCCTTTGGGAGAGGCCACCAAGCTTAGGGCTCGTGTGCTGTGCTGTCAGCATTGCTGGGCCCAGCCCTGGTGTCTGCATACCTGATGGTAAAGCTGCTGTTGTGTGTTCAAGGCTCATATCCCCTTGCTCAAGCACCTGCCCTGTGCTTCCTGAATCCTGCCCACACCTTGTGTGGATCAGTCCCATTTAAGAGATGAGTAAATGAGGCTGAGAGAGGCTCCGTCCCTCGCCCAAGAGCCTGCAGCTGGAAAGTGGCCAAGCTGCGATTCCCATTAGGCCATCCTTACAGGCTCTTCCTGTCCCCTGCCTTCCAGTCACCCGCCCCCTTTTCATGCCCCCTACAAACACTGCGGTGAGGCTGACAGGCCTTGGGTCGGGTGTTCCGCAGTGTCACGTTTCTCCAGCCCGCGGGTGACGCCCCGTCTCAGCCGCAAGCGTGCGCTGTCCATCTCCCCGCTCTCGGACGCCAGCCTCGACCTGCAGCGCATGATCCGGACCTCGCCCAGCTCGCTGGTGGCCTACATCAACAACTCGCGCAGCAGCTCAGCGGCCAGCGGCTCCTACGGGCACCTGTCGGCGGGCGCCCTGAGGTGAGCCTGGCCCGCCAGCAGGGGGCTGGGGATTGGGAGCTGGGCTGGGCGCCAAATGGGGACGGTCCGCGCTTTCAATCCGAGAAGACAGGACTTGTTGCATTTGGGAATCAGCATACTTGCAAGTTTTTCCTGAATTCAAAAACCAATAATGGTGAAGTTGAAATGTGCCAACATTGAGAACGTCTTCATGTGCTTGCTATTTATCCTCCAAACACAATTTCTGATGTGAGGAGTAGTGTTTACCAGGTCTGTCACAAAAGGTTCAATCATGAAATCAAAGGTGACTTTCCTGCTATTTCAGCAGGTGTCCTGGAGCAGCCAGGCCGTTGACCAGCAGCGGGGGCCACAGGAGGCATGACACAGACTTGGGCCACACAAGTCTCTGGGCTGGCAGCAGGCCCCCACTGTGGTCACGGCGTGGCACAGCCAACCTCATGGACACCTTAGTCCCCCCTGTGCAGCCCTTGACTGCTCTAAGGACTGAGACCCCAACCAACTTGACTGAAGACATGTTCTTCCCCGACCCTCCTGAAGGGCCAGGAGGCGTTAGGAATGTCAGGAGAGCTCGGCCCGGGGACCCAGAGATAGAAGTGATAACAAGGATGTTAGTTATCTTTTGCTGTATGACAAATTACTCCCAAACTTAGCAGTTTAAAACAACGATAAGCATTTATTATCTCTCACCATGTCTGAGGGCCAGGACGGTGAGACTGGCTTAGCCCTGCGTCCATGAGGCTGCAGTCAAGATGTCAGCCAGGGCCGTGGTCACCTGGAGACTTGACCAGGCCTGGGATCTGTTTCCAAGTTGGCTCACTCACACGGCTGTTGGCAGGAGCTTTAGTTTCTCCTGCGGGAGCCTCTCCACAGGGCTGCTTGAGCATCCTCACAACATGGCAGCTGGCTTCCCCTCCCCGTGACCCCAGAGCAAGTGATCCGAGAGAGAGCAAAGAGGAAGCCACAGTGTATTTATGGCTTAGCCTCAGAGGTCACCCTTATTTCCTCAGGATCCTGTTCTGGAGAGGGTGGCTCATATGCAAGTGGCACAGTAGGGCCCTAGAAGTGTAGTAGAAGTTACGGAGGAGAGAGGCTGGTGTGAGCTGGACGGCTCGGGCCACACTTCCTGGACAAGGGGACATTCGAACTAGCTTTGGGGCTGAATGGGGTTCAGATAGTCAGGAGCAGTGACGCAGAGCTGCCTCTCAGGCGTGAAGGGCCAGGATGTGGGGGCAAGATGGAGCCTGGCAGCTCCTGAGGGCCGGTTTGCCAGGAACGAAGGCTGCTCCATGACCTTGTCTGCTCTTCTTTGCAGCCCAGCCTTTACCTTCCCCCACCCCCTCAACCCGGTGGCCTACCAGCAGATCCTGAGCCAGCAGAGGAGCCTGGGTTCGGCCTTCGGACACACACCGCCCCTGATCCAGCCCTCGCCCACCTTCCTGGCCCAGCAGCCCATGGCCCTCGCCTCCATCAATGCCACGCCCACCCAGCTCAGCAGCAGCAGCAACTGTCTGAGCGATGCCAGCCAGGTATGGGGGTGCAGGAGCAGAGGGTGGGCCCCCAGGTGCTCATCTGGACCCCCCGAGGACTGTTTCTGCCGGGAACTTGTGGAGGAACTCGGCACAGATGTGGCCAGTGGGCAGAGGCCGTGTGATCCAAAGGGCCTCGGGCTGCATCAGGAGACCGGGGCTCAGCCCTAACACTGCCCTCGCTTACCACAAGCAGGTGCCTAGCCTCAGTTCTGCCATTTCCCATCCAGTGAATGTAACAAGTAGTTAGAGAAACCCCAGAATTCATGGAATCTGGCATAGTGTAGGCAGTCCGTGCACAGCATTTGAAATGGATTAATGGATAATAAATAATACTGTGCAATTTAGTTTTAGAGCCTGAGTTTACCAAAGGCCCTCTTATTTGACCTTTCCAACAGGCCCTTGACATGTGTGGGCATGCCTGCCCAGTGCCTGGCACACACTGGGTGCCATCAGTATGTGGTGAGCGAGTCAAGTCCTGTTTTGCAGATGAGGAAGTGGAGTTAGAGAGCCAGTACCAGAAAGAGGAAAGGGCACAGGCTTTGGAATCAGTTAGACCATGTTTTTGACCCTGACTTGCCTGAAAGCGGCAAGTCTCTTTACCTCTCGGCCTGAGTCTGAAAAGGGGGGCCTGCCACCTGCATGGGGTCATCGTGCATGTACTTGAGCTTCTGTGAGCACAGAGCCCCAGGTCAACGCGGAACCTGTTAGCACTCACAATGACAGTTCTTGAGGTGAAGCAACCCCTGGGCCACCTACCTGGCAAGGCAGACCTGGATGTGAGCACGTGCCGGTGAGGAAGACAAGACACCACACAGTCTGGAAGCAGCCCTCTTCCAGGACATCCTCTCCCTCCAGCTCAGGGCTCCAGGCAGTCACCTGGCACCTCTCTCCAGACAGTGGCTGTCGGCTGTTGTCACATTGCCTGACACTGCAGCTCCAGGCTCTCCTCACCTGCTCCCTGGGCCGGCTGGTCCTGTTCTCCTCAGACCCAGAGCCGCCCCTGCTCTGGAGGGCCAAGAAGTTGAGGCTGTTGGGACAGGAACGAGGGCACCCAGCACTTCCCAAAGAGAGGGTCTCTGTTCCATTTCCCTCAAGTCATGGGAGTGGAGGTGGGGCTGCATGGTGGGGAGGCAGGTGCTGGCAGGCTGAGCTCTGGGCCCTCTCCTGGCCGTGCCCCTGGCCAAAGGACTGAGCTGGGGGCACTTGGTTTCTGAAACTTCAAACCACAGGGTTGGCCCAGATGGTCTGTGTGGGGAGGGTCCCAAAGGTAAAGCCCAGACAGAATTTGAGGTGTCCCCACCCTGCCCCTGTGTGACGGGCTCCCCTGTTCACCCTCCCTCAGAACAAGCCAAGCAGCGAGTCAGCCGTGAGCAGCACCGTCAACCCCATCGTCATTCACAAGCGCAGCAAGGTCAAGACGGAAGCCGAGGGCCTGCGACCAGCCTCCCCGTTGACCCTGACGCAGGTAACCCGCTGGCTGTGCTGGTGGCCTCGGGCTGGGCCAGGCCTTGTCTCCTCTGGGTCAGCTGACTTGGGGCGGCAACCCTGTTGGCGAATGGCTGAGTAGGTGGCTGCCTGCATGAATGAGCAAATGAGTGAACTAGAGAGGGCAGGGTGGGTGCACTGGGAGCTCCGGGAGGACCAGAGCTGGGTCCCCAACAGCCTGCACCTGCTACCTGCTCATCAGACACCTGCTGAATGAGTGAGTGTCTGGGGCTGCACCGTCTCTCGCCCCATTCCTCACCCTCACGAAGCACAAGCCCCGGACAAACTGAGTTGCTCCCGTCTCCAAATGGCTCAGGCCCCTGTCCAGCTGCCCTCTCTCCCTGGAACTTCATCCCCCGCTTTGTCCCCTTTGCCGCCACTCCAGCCTTGCCTGACCCTCCTGGATAATAGGGCTCACATTCGCCCAGACACCCCTCCTAGCCTCTGGGTCAGTGGGTCTGTCTCCAGCACTGCGCCGTAAGCTTTGGAGAGGTGGAGTTTGGGACAAGTGCCTGACTTGGCTCCACATCGCCAGGGTTTGCGTGGGGCCTGGTGCTCAGTAGCTGTGAAATAGTCTTTTCTTATGACTCGATGCATTTGAGGGAGTGAGTGGTGTGGGAAGGGAGGGAAGGGGAGATGATTCCTGGCAGGAAGGCGAGGGGCGGAGCAGCCCAGATCCTGGGGTGGGTCTGTTGCGGGGCTGAGGCCCTTATGCAGGTCCCTTTCGCCATCCTGCCGCTTATTCCACACTGCAGATTGCAGGCAGGCAGTCCCAGCTGTTGGAGCAGAGGCCTGTCATGGGAAGGGCGCAGTGTGAGTGCCGACCTTGCAGGCAAGCCTCCCGCCTCTCTCTGGGCCCCATCTGTTACTATGGAATCACCAGCTTTGACACCAAGGATGCTCGGGGCCTCCTGTCCCCGTCTCCCCTACATCTGCCGGACCATCCTTTATCAAACCTGTAAACCATCGGGCATGCTCTAGGCACTTAATTTTTATGAAATATTGGGTCCTGTTATTGTCAGGCAAACAGAGGGCTGGTGACAAATTCCTCTCCCCTCCCTGACACCAAAGCATCTCAGCATGATGCATGCTCTCGAGGAGGCCGGCCATCGTTGAGGGCTGTGGAAATGGATGAGAAGGGCGCACAGCCAGGGGAGATAAGCATGTGGGGGCAGCAAGGACAGGGAGGGGAGGCCGGCGCTGAGCACCTGCAGGCCCCCTGGCCCATCCCCTCCAGCCCAAAGGGGCCACACACAGCCCTTCTTCGTGCCCAGCTTGGCTCCTCACTCGTGTCAGTGGAAGGAAAGCTGTTTATCATGAGGAGGTTGTCACCGTGTCACTCAGTGTCCTGATTCAGTGACCTGACTCACTTGCTCCCTGACTCATTTGCAGGGTGGATGGCCGTGCTTTCCTTTGGCAGAAAATGCAGTGTAATGAATCCTGTCTCTGCTTAAGCTCTGAAAATCGTGGGTAGCGATGATGCCTGGCTCCGTCTGGAGGCCCACGTGTGCCCACCGCCTCTGTGCCATCCTCCTCTCACACGTCAATGTGGCAGCTTCTTCCAGTCTTCTTTGAAATAAACAGAGCATGCAGCTTATGGAAATAAGTCTAGCTCCAGTTTTTCTGAAAGTGCAGAGTGGGCATTAGGAGGCCCCCGGTCCCCCAGATCTCCCATTGCTAAAGCTTCAGGGCAGAGCACTCTGGCCCCTTCCTTTTAATGTGACCCCGTGCTGCCTGTGGCCTTGGTTCGCAGATGTCATCATTTTCCTTTTCGGAACACGTGGTTAATAGAAAAATACTCTGATCAACAGCCAGAAGCCCCTCCTGGAGGAGCCCTTTGCAGCTCCAATGGGAAGTGGTCAGGGCTGTGAGTCTGCAGCCGGCCGTGGGGAGACGGGAGGCCGATTTCTGCGCTCCTAGAGATGGACTCAGCGTTAGGAGTGAGGCCGATGTGGGAGCCGCAGCCTCCGCGTCTCTGAGTCTCAGAGATTGTGGGCGCTGGGGCTCTTCACTGTGGGGAGAGGTTGTCCCCCTTTCACAATAAATGCTTCCCCCAGAGGCTCTTTTGAAGGACAGAACTTTCCTGCTGTTTGGTAGGTAGTTTGAAATGTAAAGCAAGTCATTCTGACATCTGCCTCTTGGCTCAGCTTTGCTCCCCGTCTGCCTAGCAGGCCCGTGGAATACTGGGGAGCCCCTGACATTCTCTGGAGGTCCTCGCTGGGCATTCCTCCCAACCTGGGGCACCTGTGCCTCTCCCTTGCCCCAGCTCCTGGTACCTCCCAGCCTGTCCTCATGTCCCCTGCTCAGAGGCTGCCCGTGGCCGGTTCTGCGTTAGCATCAGCTGGGGTGGGGCAGCTCCATGGGTTTTTTTCTTAGTCTCTGCTAGTTTGGGATTAAGAGTCTGTGTCCTCTTTGAAAGGGATTTCAGGCACCTGTGGTCGGGTAGAGACTACCTCCGGGGTCTTTCCTGGGCTTCCTTGAAATGGGTGCATGTGGGCCCCGTCATGGTCAGGAGACTCGAGCCCAGATCCAGGCTGCCACAAGCTCACTCTGCGTTCTGGGGAGGGCGAGTCGACTGCTCCCTGTTTCCCTGCTGTGAGATGAGAATACAAACGCCCTCCTTTGAGGGCCACTGCAGGGGGGCGTGATGCTGGGAGCCTCTGCAGGGCCTTTAGCATCCTCAGCACTCTCCTGGGTGTGAAGCCAGGCGCGCTGTGTCCCCCTGGGAGGAAGGGACAGTATGAGAGAGATCTGAAGGGCCAAGCCAGGGCCTTGTCAGGTTTTCTCTTGCCTCCAGGCAGGAGCAGACCCCGGACACCCTATAAATAAAAATGCCCTCACCCCTGAGTCTGTGGGGCCACACTGCTCCCCCCAGAGCAAACCAAACCACATAAGCAAAAGTCCCTGCCCTCCTTTCTCCTGTTCTGGCCATGTCAGTTGACCCAGGATGTGACGGGACACGTTAGAGAGGCGGGAGGGTCCCCAGGACGGCTGTGTGACAGGAAGAGCGATGGCTGGGAGCCGAATTGAGGAAGGGGGCTGAGACCGCTGGCGAGCGGGGGTGTGTGTACATGTGTGTGTGTGTGTCCACACCTGTACGAGCCCAGCGTATTTTCACAGACCTCAGGGGGCTAATAGCGACATTTCCTCGGGGCCAGGTGTCTGGATGTGGCTCACGTGGGTGTGCTCTGCCCCCCGCAGGAGCAGCTGGCTGACCTCAAGGACGACCTGGACAGGGATGACTGTAAGCAGGAGGCCGAGGTGGTCGTCTACGAGACGAGCTGTCACTGGGAAGACTGCAGCAGGGAGTACGACACGCAGGAGCAGCTGGTGCATGTAAGCGTCGAGCCCCGGCCACCTGCCCACCGTGGATAGAGCCAGGCCACACAGGGCCTTGCGCCTTCCAAGCCCTATGTCGGAGAGAAGGGGCTGGAGGATGAGGCTCCAGGAGGTGCTGGGGCCACATCTTTTACACGTGGAAGGCATGATTATGTATCTGTGCACTGCTTGTTTCTAAAAGGGGGGTTACCAATACGAGAGATTGAAAGAAAATTAAGTAAATGAGAAAACTAGGGGGAAAGGAACAAGAAAATCAAGCCAAGAGTCAAGTTTGTATGAAAAACCAAGGGCCCTGAGCTATGGTTCACATATAAATCTTTTTTTCTGAGCTTCCTAGCAACCAATGCAAAGAGGGAAATAAGATGAGTTAAACCAGCCAGCATCCAAAGATAATATCAAACCCGAACCTGAAAGAAGTTTCTCCCAATAGGAAAGAGTTGGTCATTTCCTCTTGGAGACCATTCACAGAGACCCAGTATACACAGGTGCCAAAAGGTGTTTACACCTGTATCAAAGAGGGGGCTCCTGGGTACTGACAGATCAGGAGACCAGAGAAGACCACAGAGCTAGGTGTGGTCTTCAGGGTATGCCTCTTGGTCCACCCTCTAAACCCTTATACAGCATCATCCATTAGGGTGGCAGTCGGGGGCTAATTTGTGCAGTGGGGGGAGCAGGGGCTCAGCACGGGAGGCTCCTGGCTTCCAACTTGGCTCCCCCACAGCTTGCCGAGTGGTTCTGAGCTAGTGACTTAAAACCTCCGTGAGCCTCAGTTTCCTCCCCTGTGCCGGGAGGTGAGGCCTACCCTGCAGCGGGTGGAGACTGAGGATGATCCCACACGTCAATACTTAGATGGCAGCATTCCGTCCGTGGGAGCTCCCTCCTGCCTCCTCCTCCCTGTTCCCCCCGCAGCCCTGAGCAGCTCTCTTCTCCATCTAGAAAAGCACCCCGTCCCAACACATACTTGGTGAATGAGTATATGTAAAGATGAAGCCCCACTTAACTAGCAGCTCACTTGCTGGGTAGAGTAGTAGAGGAGATACACAGACACGCACACACACACACACTCACACACAGTTCACACCCAGAAGCCATCCAGAAGGAGTTGCTGCTCCCCAGCTCTGTGAACTCAGCATTTAGAACACCGCCCCCTCCCTCTGCTTCCTCCATTCTTGTGACTTGCTCTCAAATACTGTAGGTTTCTCTTGTGTTTGTGTTTTTCTCCCCAAATTCTCAGCAGAAGACCAGAATTTCCCAGCAAACCCATAACAGCTGACATAGGACCTGTGAAGCAGGGTCTTATCTAATCCCTTCTGGAACTTGAACATAATTTTTCAACCTGTGCCACCTGTTTGGGGGAACAAGTCTGAGATGGAGAAGGGCCCGCTGGAGCTGTGAGTCGTAGGACGGATGGGATCAGACTAAAGGAGGAGAAAGGGCACAGCCTCTGAGGCCGGGAGAGGGCCCAGGCAAAGGGGGGAGACGAGGAGGTGAAAAGGTGAAAGATGAGCTCAGTGATGAGTGGGTCGGCCCCAAAGAGCAGGGAGGAAATTCCCCAAGGAAAGGCAGAGGGGTCCAGACCTGGGGAGGAGGGCTTCAGCTGCAGGCTCCCACCTGTGCCCAGGACTGTCCCTGTGGCCATGGGTGGTCACCTCCACCTGGCCCTGGAAAGAGTGGGCTCCTGTGAGAGAGGGGAGCCTCCCCTCTGCCCAGCTCTGTCTTTCTCTCTGCTCCCTGAGAAGATGGATGGTGGCAGCACACGGGCGAATGGGAGCCCCCAGTCGATTATTAACAATTTGTTGCTAAGTAAACCAGTGAGACAAAAATGAAAGGCATTGTCAGGGTGCATTTCTTTCATTTGAAAGACTTTAAAAATGGAGAGTGAGGCTAATATGATAAGATTTCCCTGGAAGTTCAAAGCGCTGTAGATGTTACTTGCTCCAGCGTTGGCATTTGTATGCATGACAGTTGGGCCTGATACTCGGGGCGTGAGGCCGCGGCTTCCTGTCCTACAGGGTGCGGGCTGCCAGTGCCCCAATGCCCAGCTCGTGGACAGCAGTGTAGGTTGCAAAGATCTACAGGGGCACTGCCTGGGAGAAAGACCCACAAACCACAAACGCCAGCCGTGCATGGAATTTTCTTATACATAGGAACACACAAAAACAAGAGTCAAAGGAAACAGATGAAATGAATTGCAATAATATATTGTATTTAACCCAATATATCTAAAATATTATCATTTTGACATGTAATCATATAAAACAAAATTGTTGAGATACGTTACATCCCTTTTTTTCACTCTCAGTCTTTGAAATAGGTGTGTAGTTCACACTTACAGCCCATCCCAGTTGGGAGCAGCCACATTTCAAGGGTTCAAGAGACTCAAGTGGCGAGTGGCTGCTGCATTGGACTGTGGGGGTCCGGAGGTTGTGGGAGGGGTGGGTGGGAGGAAGTGATGGCTGGGAGAGGGAACTGAGAACAGAGAGAAGACGGAATGAGGCTGGAGCAGGGAGAGAGCGGGGCCTCCAAGACCTGAGTGTTCCACCCTCCCCAGCTCCCTGCGGGGAAGCAAGCCCAGCCTGACCCCCAATTCAGGCAGGACAGGGAAGCGACCTTGATGGGCTCAAGGAGGCTCCTGGTGGCCTTTAGAGAGAAGCCCCAGTGGGAGCGGAAGCAGGAGGAGCAGTATACTTATTCACGCTACCACGTGAGTGACTAATACCACCTGTTCCCATTCTCCAGATAAATAAGCAGCCCAAAGGATTATGGGTCACAAAGGTGCTGAGGCCCCACACACATAGTAGCACATCCCAAGCGCAGAGGCAGTAATATCCCTGCTCCAGTGAGGACTGCAGCCTTCACTTAAATCATCAAAGCAAGTGACTGACATCCAGAATGGCCGCCCAGGGCAGCTTGCTCTGTCACGGGTGATGGAAAGCCTCGGTGGCCCACTGCTCCACATCACAGGAGAAACTACCCCGGGGGCACACGGGTGATGGTCCCGGGGCAGAGGCCAGAAGGTGTGGGTGCAGGACTGCGGAAATCAAGAAAAGTGAGCCCACCCTCCTGGCCCAGGGCGGTGCTGGCGGGGTGGGTCTGAGGACCGCTCCTCCAGGGAAGCCCTCTCGCTGTGCGCTGCCCAGCTTTGCCCGAGACGCCCGCCGCCCTGAGAAGGCCGTGCTGCAGGCTCGGGTGCACTGTCTCTGGCTGTCCTGCCTGACTCTCCTGGGCCGTTTGTCCCGGGGCAGCGTCACACTGTGCCCAGAGCCCAGTGTCAGGGTCAGAATCTAGCTCTACCCACACTCATCGCCCGGGTCCTGGGTGGGAAACTTAACAATTTTGGCCTTTGTGAAAAGGAGACAAAGCCATCATCCCATGGGTTACTGTCAAACATAGAGATGAGGATGCATTTATGTTCCCATTGTAATAAAATTTTATTTAAGAATCTCTAGAACAATGGAGGCAAGCTCAGGAGAGGCTTCTCATGTACCCACTGTGTGCACGTCTGCCTCGCTGCAGTTAATTAGTGCCTACTGTTTGCAGCCCGGGAGCATCGTCGTAACCACTAATTCCCCATAGACCAGAGCCTGGAGCCCGGCCTGGCATGAGCAGGATGCCCTTGACCATCGTTGATGGTCCCTTTGATGACTAACTGGAAAATGCAGCCGAGACAAGTCACACGCAGTACATCTTCATTTAATGGCAGCTAAGGCTAACTCATGAGGTGTGGCCTGGCATGTCGGTGGTGGTCTTGTTGGGTGGGTGGTGTGCACATAGTAGGTGGGGGTGTGCACATAGTAGGTGGGGGTGGTCTGTGGAGTGGGTGGTCTGCACATCCTAGGTGGGACCTGGGTGTTGGGTGGCTGGGCTCACCCCGCTCCATGGCTTGTTCCCGACAGCACATCAACAACGAACACATCCACGGGGAGAAGAAGGAGTTCGTGTGCCGCTGGCAGGCCTGCACGCGGGAGCAGAAGCCCTTCAAGGCGCAGTACATGCTGGTGGTGCACATGCGCCGGCACACGGGCGAGAAGCCCCACAAGTGCACGGTGAGTGGCGCCCGGGCACAGTCCTTCCTCACTGCAGCGTCTGTGCCTCCCTGAGGGCCTTCTGCCTGTCTCGGGTCCTTGAGACCCCTCACTGCCTGCTGCCCCAGACCTTTGATTTACTCTTTCTCAGGGGGCGTGCATCTTGTAACTGCGGTGGGGGTGTGTGCCGGTGTCCCTGTGGTTGTGTCTGCGTGACCGTGGGCCCCGAGGCACAGCTATACCCCCACAGCTCACTTGGCTGGATAACCCCGAGCTCGGAAGCACTCTATGGTCTGTGTCCTCTACAGAGAGGACAGATTCATAGTGCTTCACAGCGTGAGCAATGATGGGTTAAAAATCACGTTGGTTAAGCTAAAAAAAAAGTGAACACAAAGATGAGACCTTCTGGAAAGTCTGCCTTATGGAGGCCACAGGATTTGTGAGTGTAATTGGTGAGCCTTTAGCACAGAGAATTGCTCCCTCTTCAAGGGGCTGTGGTCCAGTGATGCAGTGGTGGGGCCGCAGCTGAAGCGTCTGGGAACGCCTCTTTGTGACTTACCATCCTTCATAGATTCCAAGACATATATTTTGTTCTCATTTTAATATCTCTGAAATCAAGCTGCCTTAAAATCGGTGGTGTCCAGGATTCAATGAAATATGCTAACTTTCATTATTTTTTTAATTGAGATAAAATTCACATACCATCAAGTTGCCCTTTTTAAAAAATGCACAGTTCAGTGATTTTTAGTATGTCCACAAAGTCGTGCAGCCATCACCACTAGCTAATTCAGGAACACCTTCCTCACCCCAAAAAGAAACCCTGTGTTTGTTAGCAGTCCCCTCCCGTTCTCCCCTCTCCCCAGCCCCTGACAACCACTGGTCTGCTTCCTCTCTCTAGGAATTTGCTTGTTCTGGTCAGTTCATGAAAATGGAATCTACAATGTGCCCGGCTTTGTTCACTTAGCATGTTTTCAAGATTCATGCATGTTGTAGCACATATCAGCACTTCCTTTCTTTTTATGGCTAAATGATACTCCATTGTATGGCCAGCACATGGGGCTTTTATCCATCATCAGTTGACAGATATTTGCATTGTCTTCACTTTTTGGCTATTATGAATAATGCTGCTGTGAACATTCAGGTACATCCTGTGTGGACATGTGTCTTCAATTCTCTTATGTATATACCTAGGAGTGGAATTGCTGGGTCATATGGCAACTCTCTATTTAACTTTTGAGGACCTGCCAGACTGTTTTCCCAAAAGTCAGCACATTCTGCATTCCCCCCAGCAAGGTGTGAGGGTTCCAGTTTCTCCACATCCTCACCAACACGTGTTACTATCTTTCGACTATAGTCATCCTAGTGGGTGTGAAGTGGCGTCTCATTATGGTTTTGACTAGCATTTCCCTAATGACTGATGATGCTGAGCATCTTTTCATGTGCTTATTGGCCATTTGTAATCTTTGGAGAACTGTCTGCTCAAATCTTTTGCCCATTTTTTGAGTTATTAGTTATTTTATTGTTGAATTTTAATAGTTTTACTAGACCCTTATCAAATATATGGTTTGCAAATGTTTTCTCCTATTCTGTGGGTTGTCTTTTCATTTTCTTGATGGTTTCCTTTGAAGCACAAAAGTTTTTAATTTTGGTGAAGTCCAATTTTTTAATTGCTTGTACTTGTGGTGTCCTATGTAAGAAACCATTGCCTAATCCAAGGTCACAAAGATTTACCCCTATGTTTTCTTCAGAGACTTGTTTGTTTGTTTTTTTTTTTTGAGGAAGATTAGCCCTGAGCTAACATCTGCCGCCAATCCTCCTCTTTTTGCTGAGGAAGATTGGCCCTGAGCTAATATCCATGCCCATCTTCCTCTACTTTATATGTGGGACGCCTACCACAGCATAGCGTGCCAAGCAGTGCCATGTCTGCACCTGGGATCCGGACCGGTGAACCCCAGGCCGCCGAAGCAGAATGTGTGTACCTAACTGCTGCGCCACTGGGCCAGCCCCTCTTCAGAGAGTTTTTTATAGTTTGCAAATACATAGTTCTATTTATGTAAATATAAAATACGTATATAATTTTATAGGGTAGCTCCTGCATTTAGGTCTTTGATCTATTTTGAGTTCATTTTCATCTATGGTGTGAGGTAAGGGCCAACTTCATTCTTTTGCCTGTGGTTATGTAGTTCTCTCAATCCCCTTGTTGAAGAAACTGCTCTTTCTCCCACCAAATCGTCTTGGCCTCTTTATCCAAAATCAGTTGACCCTTCATGTACAAGTTTAATTCTGAACTCTCAGTTCTGTTCCATTGATCTCTACGTCTGCCCTCATGGGAGTACCACACACAGTCTTGATTATTGTGGTTTTGTAGTAAGTTTTGAAATTGGCAAGTGTCAGGCCTCCAAATTTGTCCTTCAAGATTGTTTTGGCTCCCTTGGTCCTTTGCAGCAAGTTCTGAACATAGCCCTCCGAGCGAGTGGTAGCAACCCTAGCTCTCTGATATGGGCTGTACATGGTGGAAACAGATAAAGGCATTTGGATCCAAGTGCGCTCAGTCAGATCGTTCAGGAATAGAGGGGAGGATGTGACGAGTGAGCCAGCTCCTGCTGGGTCTCCATAGCCTCCTGAGGGCCATTTTCACAGATAGTGGGTGCACCTGCAGTATCTTTGGAAGAGGTGCAGCTTCCTGCAATGACCCTTCCTTCCTTCTACCCTCCCTGCCTCTCTCTCTTGCTCCCTCCTTTCTTCCTTCCTTCTTTCCCAAAAATGTTTCTTGAGTGCTGAAAATGTTTCTTTTTCTCAGGCACTAAATGATAGAAACACAGAAATGAACGAGGCTTAGAAGGTACCTGCTCTCATGGAGCGTATATCCTAGTGGGAAGGCCAGATGACAACATGGTTAAGCTCATCACCAATTGTGTTAGGGAGTATAAATGAAAAAGGGTGGAGTGTTATGATTAAGAATATCAGAGAAATGCTCTCAGAACAGATGACCTAAAAGACTGAGAGAGGGAGCCAGGTCAGGGCCGGGGTGGGGACAGGGGCGAGGTTCCAGCCAGAGAGGACTGTGTGTGCAAAGGTCCCTTGCCGGGAAGAACTGAGTGGAGTCAAAAGACTGAAAGGAGACCAGCATGGCCAGAGCGAGGGTGAGGGTGGCCAGCTCACTCAAGGACGTGGAGGTCTCTCGATTTTCCTCTCAGCCCATGTTAATACACAGGAAAGTTCTAATCAGGGTGTGGCATTGGGAAACAGTTAAAGATAATATTTTCTAAGAGTTTTTAATGATATGGGAAGATTCTCACAATGTGCTGTTAACTTTAACAAGCAGAATACATACCTAAATAATTGCTATCTTCGCAATTTGGGTTTAAAAAATCGTGTGGGGGTGAAATGCAAAGCCACCAGGAGGAGACCTGCCTGGATGTCAGCAGTGGCTGTCCGTGGGCAGCCAATGGTTTTCATTTCCTTCTTTGTACTTTTCAGTCCTTTCCAAGTTTTCTAGAATTGCCATATGTCAGTTTTATAATCAGAAAGGAAGGTAAATGTCAATGTTAAAATACAGACTCCTGTGCGCACCGTTGGGGTGGAGTGGAGGAGGGGTCTGGGGAGGAGGCAGGCTCCCTGCGTTGGATCCAGGAGCCCTCACTGACCGAACCCACCTCTCCCCAGTTCGAGGGCTGCTCGAAGGCCTACTCTCGCCTGGAGAACCTGAAGACACACCTGCGGTCCCACACTGGGGAAAAGCCGTATGTGTGTGAGCACGAGGGTTGCAACAAGGCCTTCTCCAATGCCTCAGACCGTGCCAAGCACCAGAACCGCACCCACTCCAATGAGGTACCTCGGCTGGGGGTGCACCAGGCTTGTGCAGGGGCCCTGCTGACACGTGCATGAATGCATCACCCCATGGCTTCTCGACATCTGTAGGCCATTCGGTAGCCAGGTGCCAGGTCCCACTCCCCGCCCCCCCCACAACGACTGGCTGTCTGAGCTCAGCACACATCAGCAGGCCCCTGCCCCTGTGGCCTGGGCAGCTGGCAATGACATGCTCTAGCCACCAGTGCTACCTGGGCCTGGCGTAGCTGTCAGCCCCCCCGCTGATGGGGCACAGAGCAGCCTTTGTCTCCCCAGGGAGCCAGAACCCCCAGCAGGGCTGAGAGAGCCCAGGGAGGGAAGTCGGGCGGGAGCCTGTGCTGTCTGCTGTCCTGGTCCCAACCCAGCCACTCAATTGCTGTCAGTCAGGTAGGCTCAGGAAAGAAGGTTTCTAAAAGCTTACATTTTAGACCCAAAGGGACTTGCTCCAAGGCTTATAAGAAATTAGAGGATTTCCCAAATGTATATGCAGCCCATAGTCTCTACAGACAAGAGCTAGCCTTGGAGAGGTGTATGTATGTGTATTAGCAATTATGTGTATGCACGTGTGTGGGTGTGTATCAGTATGTGTATGTATGTGGGTGTGCATGTACATGTGGATATATCATGTGGGTGTGTGCATGCATATTTGTGTGTGTGTATATGAGTGTGCCTGTACATGTGTATCTGCACATGTGTATCTGTGTATATACTGAGTGTGTGTCAGTGGAAGTGTGTGTATGCATGTGAGTGTGCACGTAGCTGTGTGAGCATGTGTGTATACATGTGTGTGCATGTATGTATGTGGGTTTCAGGGTGTGTGTCTGTATGTGGATGTGAGTGTGTGTGTGTTTCAGCTCAGGACTGAGGTTCAGAAAGCCTGGGTTTTCTGGGTGACTTTGAGCCCGTATCTTTGCCTCTCTGAACCTGTCTTCGGCAGAGAGTCCTAGCGCTGTCTCACAGGTTTAAAGAGATCATACACTTGCTTCTGATATAAAAATCCCAGCGCCCTCGTTACAGGGGAGGCAGCACAGTGACCACACCAGACTCTGTCCCTCATCCCTCCACAGTGTCTGATCCATGTCCCCAGCTTGTGGCGGGAGTTCCTGGACCACATGCTTACCTTCAGGGGAAGGTGGCAGGCAGGCGGGGCAGGGCTGGGCTCCTGCAGGCCTCGGGGTGGGGAGCGGCTCCATCCAGAGGGCACTGGCTGCAAATAGGTCGAGCACCTCCCCGCTGTGCCGGCCAGGCTCTACCAGAGCGTCGGGCATGGCTGCAAGAGAATGGGCAGTGCCCCCTTCAGAGGCTGTCTTCGTATCCCGTCCATGATGCAGGCCTGCTTCTCTTCCCAGAAACCCTACATTTGCAAGATCCCAGGCTGCACCAAGCGATACACGGACCCCAGCTCTCTCCGGAAGCATGTGAAAACGGTCCACGGCCCAGATGCCCATGTCACCAAGAAGCAACGCAATGACGTGCACCTCCGCGCCCCCCTGCTCAAGGAGAATGGGGACACTGAGGCCAGCGCTGAGCCTGGTGGCCAGGGCTCTGAGGAGAGTGCCGAGGCCAGCAGCACCAGCCAGGCTGTGGAGGACTGCCTGCACGTCAAAGCCATCAAGACGGAGAGCTCCGGGGTAAGCAGAGCTGGGCAGCAGAGGCCCCATCCATGCCCTCCGGCTCCCAGGAGGCCAAGCCCAGCTGGCACGAGGGCCCTCGGGGGCCCAGAGCCCCAACTACAGCTGTGGGCTGCGCCCCGGGCTCCCCCCTCTAAGCACATGATAATGTCCCTCCTCTCCAGCTCAACTTTCCTCCTTTCACCCCCTTGAGCTTCACACAGAACCTGTCTTGTGCCAGGTCCCATTCTGCTGGGCAGGCTGTGGGCGATGGGAATGCCCGCCTCACCATGTGGTCAGTCTGCAAGGGGGCGGGGGTGGTCCCTGGCATCTGCCTTTCCAACTAGCAGCCGAGTGCCGCAGCCGGCCCCTCCCTCTGTCCTGTCTCTGCGTCCTCGCCCCTCTGGCCTCCACTCCTTTTGTTCTAACCACCTGTTCTTTGTCTCCGCCTCTTTCTCCCGACTGTACCTCCCCTAAGGATAGACGGTACTGAGGTGAGCGGAGAAGCCGGGGCGGTGAGGGCGGGCTGGCCTGTGCAAGGGTGGGCTGGGCTGCCTGGGCGGACACTGACCTGTCAGGCCAGGCCCCTCCTGGGCCCGGGCAGGTCGGTTTGGATAGGTAGACGGCAGGCACTGTAGGTGGGAGCATCGGAGCAGGTAAAGGCTGGCAGCAGGAGCCAAGCCGGCAGGTGCAGGAGTGAGCGGTGGGGTCCGAGCCTGCAGGAGGGACAGGGCTGTGGAGGTGCGAGTTCAGGCTGCAGAGGAGAGCAGGACCGACCTACAGGGGGCCTTGAGCGCCAAGAGGGGGAATGTGGGTGGTGCCACGGGCAGGAGGGAGCACTGCAGCTTCCCCAGGAGAGGTCCTGAATTTGGGGCTTTCAGCCTAGGAATGAGCCCAGGGGTGCCACGTCTGCTCCACCCAATGAGGTGAGCCTCATTTGGGCTCAAACCCCAGGTCACAGTGAAGGTAGCCCAGGTTCTGTGGAGCCCTGCTCTGTACACATGCACCACGGGCTCTCTGCGCGACTCCACCCCGACCCAGAGGGAGGGCTGGTTTGGGGTCATCATTCAGCAGTTCTGCCCTCCTGGGTCATCCTTTCCCTTCCAACAGCCTGTCTCTGGTCTGTTGAGAAGACCCCACATTCGCAGCCTCTCAGCGTTCCCTGCTTCGTCGTGCAGCACATCGCTCTTTTGGGAATGCTTAATTCTCCCATTCATGTCAACTTCATGCGGCTGTGGCAGCCTCCACGGGGCACAGCTTCAGAGTGTCCACATACGCAAAGCTCAACAGGCAGAGCTCTGGCCAGACCCCCACTGGGGGAGCTTAGGAGCACCGGGGATGAGGGCTGACAGTCACTGGGTGCCTTTTGTGTGCCAGATGCTTTCCATCTCTCCACTAACCCTGTCCCAGAGGCAGTTCAGGGAAGCCAAGCTTCAAAGAAGCGATGCTTCGAAAGCACCTCCTCGTGGCAGCTTCCTTCCTGCCCCTGGGTGTGCAAGGATGCGGTGTGTGTGCAGGCATGGGTGTAGGGCCAGGTGGGTTCTTGCACCCTCTGAGGCTGTGCCTTCTCACCACGCCCCCTGCAGCTGTGTCAGTCCAGCCCCGGGGCCCAGTCGTCCTGCAGCAGCGAGCCCTCTCCCCTGGGCAGTGCCCCCAACAATGACAGTGGCGTGGAGATGCCGGGGACAGGGCCTGGGAGCCTGGGAGACCTGACAGCTCTGGATGACACGCCCCCAGGGGCCGACGCCTCAGCCCTGGCCACTCCCTCCGCGGGTGGCCTGCAGCTGCGCAAACATATGGCCGCCATGCACCGGTTCGAGCAGCTCAAGAAGGAGAAGCTCAAGTCACTCAAGGACTCCTGCTCATGGGCCGGGCCGGCTCCACATGCCCGGAACACCAAGCTGCCTCCCCTCCCGGGAAGTGGTGAGTTGAGGCCTTGGGCATGTGGGCAGGGGTGAGAGAGAGCCTGGGGCAGCGCCCACCAGGTTCACCTCCAACGAGCACAGTACGTCTCCCTGGATCCCCACAGTAGGACAGATCTCACCAGCCATTGCACAGATAAGGAAATCAAGGCTCGGACGCAAAAGTGCCACCTCAGACCAGTGAGAGCTGAGACTTAGCGCAGGCCTGAGTGGCCCCAAAGCCCATGCTCTTTCAACTACACCATGCTGCGTCCCCATCAGCTGATCTCGCTCACATCATCCTCTTCCTTGGCAGTCATTCAGTCACGTATCAGGCACCTGCCGTGGGCACTGTGGCAAAGGTCCTGGGCAGGACAGCAATATAATCCTGGCCCCTGTGGTTAGAGGAGCCGACAGTAGGAGGCCACCAGAGACACACTCAACCACAGAACAAGAGCTCAGGGTAGAGCTGTGCAGAGGAAGGAGAAAGCACATCAGCTGGGGAAGAGCAGGGAGGACTTCATGGAGGCGGCGGCCCTGTGCTCAGCCTCAGGAGGTGTTGGCCAGGCTTTGAGATGGAAAACGTCTTCAGGAGCATTTCCTGAGTGCTGACTCTGTGCTGGGTACCAGGCACATCTGGGCACTCAGCCATTAGGCTGCCCTCTAGGACCCAACGGCCTGTTGCGGTGGACGCTGAGATGCACCACCCAGCTCTCTCTTGAAGGGAGGGTTTGCTGCCCCAGCTGTTGAGGGAACTGCTGGCCAGTGGCCTTCAACTCTCAGCCTCATACAGAGATGGCCTGGGTTGCAGACAGCTGCCTCACCCAAGGTCACCCCTCCCGGGGTGGCCCCCATCCCATGCTGATCCCCACAGGGTGTGAGGCCATTCAAGGCCCAGAGCCCCCTGTGAGATCAGCGGAGGCTGTCGTCAGGCGTGGGTGGGAGCTCACTTCCCCTGGCTGGGCTGCCGCTCTTCCTCCCTTCCTTGAGTGTGGACCTCAGGGGTCCCTATGAGCAGCCTGCTCATAAACTCAGCTCCAGGGAGCCCGACTGGCAACACCCATCCACGGATGGTGAGGGTGCAGGGAGGCTGTGCCCAGGGCCCTTGCTGGGCACCCGGGCCCTCCTCTCAGTAACCCAGCCCTATGGAGAGGTACGTTTTACCTAGAGCTGGAGAAACTGAGGACCCAATGTCATGAGAATTCAGGGCCAGCCGGGCAGTGGTAGAGGTAAGGTGGGGGTCAGGCCTCCTGACTTCCACTTGCCCACCCTTAGCAATAAGGTCCATCCTTTGTTCACTCGCTATTCTTTCCTTCCTTCCCTCCTTTTTTCATTCAGAAATCAGTGGTTGAGTGCGTGCTGTGTGCCAGGCCCCGGCCGAGGGCTCTTAGGGTCAAAGCAGGCAGTGCATCGCACCCTGTCTCCCGCGCTGACCCCTCTCCTTCCCCGCAGGCTCCATCCTGGAAAACTTTGGCGGCAGCGGCGGGCCGGCGGGGCTGCTGCCCAACCCGCGGCTGTCAGAGCTGTCTGCGAGCGAGGTGACTATGCTGAGCCACCTGCAGGAGCGCCGCGACAGCTCCACCAGCACCGTCAGCTCGGCCTACACGGTGAGCCGCCGCTCCTCCGGCATCTCCCCCTATTTCTCCAGCCGCCGCTCCAGTGAGGCCTCGCCCCTGGGCGCCGGCCGCGCCCACCACGCCAGCTCGGCCGACTCCTACGACCCCATCTCCACCGACGCGTCGCGGCGCTCGAGCGAGGCCAGCCAGTGTAGCGGCGGCGGCGCGGGGCTGCTGCAACTCACGCCGGCGCAGCAGTACAGCCTGAGAGCCAAGTACGCGGCGGCCACCGGCGGGCCGCCCCCAACGCCGCTGCCCGGCCTCGAGCACGCAAGCCTGCGGACCCGCCTGGCGCTGCTGGACGCTCCCGAGCGCACGCTCCCGGCCCCCGGGCCGCGCCTGCTGGGACCGCGGCGGGGCAGCGACGGGCCGGCATACGGCCCCGCGGGACCCGCGCCCACCTTCCCGCACGAGGCCCCGTGCGGGAGCGCACGGCGGGCCAGCGACCCGGGGCGGCGGCCCGAGGCACTGGCGCCCCCGCGGGTGCAGCGCTTCCACAGCGCACACAGCGTGCACCCGGGCCCACCGCCCTGCGCCGAGCGCCGCGGCCTCCGCCTGCAGGGCCACGCGGGCGCCGACAGCAGCCTGGCCTGCGGCGCCTACTCGCCCCGGCCGCCCAGCATCAGCGAGAACGTGGTGCTAGAGGCCATGGCGGCGGGGGCCGACGGCGCAGGGCCAGAGGCCAGCCTCGTGCTGCCCGAGGACGACCTGGTGCTGCCCGACGACGTGGTACAGTACATCAAGGCTCGTGCCGGCGGCACCCTGGAGGAGAGCACCCAGCAAGTCTATGCCCCACAAAGCACCTGCTTCTCCGAGAACCCCAAACTGCCCAGCCCCGGGCTGCATGGCCAGCGCAGGATGGTGGCTGCCGACTCTAACGTGGGCCCCTCAGCGCCCGTGCTGGGAGGCTGCCAGCTGGGCTATGGGGCCCCCTCCAGCCTGAACAAAAACAGCATGCCGGTGCAGTGGAACGAGGTGAGCTCCGGCACCATGGACACCCTGGCCAGCCAGGTGAAGCCGCCCCCCTTTCCACAGGGCAACCTGGCGGTGGTGCAGCAGAAGCCAGCCTTCAGCCAGTATCCAGGCTTCAGTCCACAAAGCCTGCAGCTGAGCCCTGGGGGCCTGGACAGCACGCAGCCACACCTTCAGCCCTGCAGTGCAGCTCCCCCTACCACCAGGGTAAATTATATGCAGCAACTGAGGCAGCCAGGGACAGGTGGCCCGTGTCCCAGCATGACCACCACTGTGAGCCCCCACACCAGCTACAGCCAAACCCACCCGCAGCTGAGCCCCAGTACCATGGGTGGGGCCCTGGACCAGTTCCCCTCATCCTGCAGCAACATGGCAGCCAAGCCAGGCCACCTGGGGCTTCCCCAGCAGATGGAAGTTGCTCCCGACCCCACTATGATGGGCAACAGCCGCAGGGAACTTGGGGTCCCCAATTCCACTCTGGCTGGGATGCCACTGCCTCACCTAGCCCAGAGCTACCCACAGCAGAGCCATCACCTGGCATCCGCCATCAGCCAGGAGGGCTGCAGCCAGGGCCCCAACCTTCTGCCTTCCCACCAGCCTGGCTTCATGGAGCCCCAGCAGGGCACGATGGGGCTGGCTGCATCAAGCTTTGGCCTAGTGCAACCGCGACCACCCCCTGAGCCCAACCCTGCTGGCCGCCACCGTGGGGTGCGTGCTGGGCAGCAGCTGGCCTATGCCCGGGCCACTGGCCACGCCATGGCTGCCATATCGGCCAACCAGGAGATGGCAGAGTCTGTGCCCAAAGGAGTTATGGGCACCATGGTGTCCTTGCCTCCTCAGCCGCCCCCACAGGACACGGGCAGGGCCCAGGACCACAGCATGCTGTACTATTATGGCCAGATCCACATGTATGAACAGAATGGAGGCCTGGAGAACCACGTAGGCTGCCCGGCCATGAGGCCCCAGCCGCCTCAGCCACAGGCCTGCCCGGAGAGCGTCCCGCCCCAGTCCTTGCCCTCACCAGGGGTCAACCAAGTGTCCAGCACCGTGGACTCCCAGCTACTGGAGGCCCCCCAGATTGATTTTGATGCCATCATGGATGATGGCGATCACTCAAGCTTGCTCTCGGGTGCCCTGAGCCCGAGCCTCCTCCACAGCCTCTCCCAGAGCTCCTCCCGTCTCACCACCCCCCGGAATTCCCTGACTCTGCCCTCCATCCCCACGGGCATCAGCAACATGGCGGTCGGGGACATGAGCTCCATGCTCACCAGCCTGGCCGAGGAGAGCAAGTTCCTGAACATGATGACCTAGGGCCCCAGCCTCTGGTGCTGAGCGGACCCGGAGGAACCATCCCTTCCCCGAGCACAGGGCTTTTGTTCATTTCGTCTTTTTCCAAAAAAGTATTAAATAGGTCTGAGGGGGTTTGCCAATGGCTGGTTCAGACCACAAATGCTTTAAGGGTGGGTTTATGTGCATCCTGTCTGGTCTTCCTTTGGATTATTTTTCGGGGAACACTGAAAGAAATCTCGACAGGAAAAGCAAGGCAGGAATGAAAACTTCATTTACACAGTGCTTCCCAGCCTTGGTGTTTATAGGACCACTCTGTTCTGGCTGCTTTGCCTCTGTCATTTGGCTAATGAGGGATTACATTGGCCAAGGGCTTTACAAGTACACAAGGAAAGAGGGTAGAGGAACCACATTTGGGTTTGAATCTGAAAGCCATACTGGATATTCTCATCTGGGAAGAGGAGCTTCTCATTCCAGTACCTGCAAGGACAAGAAATCCCTGGCCCACCAGAACTCTTCACTGAAGCTTAATTCTTGAGGCCTCGAACGTCTCTTGCCACAGAGGAAAAAGAGATTTTATGTGGATGGTTCAGAAGCACATCCTGATTCCAAGGTTGGTAGAGCTGGCATCTCTACTCTGCAAAGCTGAGTTTGCAACTGGCAAACTGTCCAAGTGTATGTGGATGAGTAAAGTATGGAACTATTGCCAGAAAAAGGAAAGAAAAAATTGTAATACTCGGGGCCAGCCCAGAACTGCCCTGGCCTCTCCAGACCGTGTTTACTGTGTCCGTGCATGTAGAATGTAGCCCTTCCCGAAAACACTTACTTCTAAATACCTCGGGGCTGCTGGAGCTGCTGCGGGTTAGGGATGGACCGAGATGAGCCAGAGCGTGGGATGGGGACTCAGGAAAGAGAGTGCACCCGGGGCCCCGCCTGAGGCCACCCTGAGGTCTCCCAGTAGGAGGAGGAAGTCGCCTGTTTACCCAGTCCTGTTTCTCCACTGCACTATCCACCTACCGTGGAAAGCCCCAGGGCTCAACGGCAGCCTCTGCTCGGGCTCCTCCGGGCCTTGCTGTCCTCTCACCGGCAGCCCAGTGGTCTGTGCCAGGCCACAACGTGCAGTCGTGGTATCGTCTGCACACCATTCCTCGGCCCTCCTGTGCATTTCATGGAGAACGATGACATGCATGGTGTTGTGGGTGGGAGTGGGAGGGTGAGGGGGTCGATTCTTGGGACTCTGTGGGACCAGCACTGAATTTTCCTGTTCAGCGTGACCAAGCCCCACCTGGAAATGGCATTTGGAACTAGCATCAGAAGGCATCGTTCCTGAACATGCTGTTGGGTGAATTGATGCATCTTCCCCACCACACACGCATACACACACACCTTTCCGTGCCGAATTTGGGGCAGCCTCACCGAAACCAACTGCACCACTATGAGCTTGATTCTGACTATGACCCTGGCTTCAACCAGGTCAGGGCCCACGCCTCCCCTGGGCCCTCTGCCTCTCAGAACGTCAAACTCATTGTTATGGTCCAAAGACGAGGCCAACTCCAGTAACAGCCCTGGGCCCCTCCAGGGGTCCCGGCTCTGCAGGGCGCTCATTCATCCCTGACCTAGGATGTCTATGGCCGTTCCCAGCCTGTATATAGTCTGTACAGAAGACATCAGCCCTGAAAATACTATGGGTGAACCATCCAGCCAAATTTATATTCCAGACATTTTTAGCTTTTTCTACATGCTATGAATTGAGATGACATGCTCAACTTGTAAATAAGTCTTTTTGTACATTAAAAAAGTAATTTTTTCATAATTTATTTGGTCTGTCTACTTCTTCCTTGACAGCAGTTAATGAGAACCTGAGCAGTAAATTTGGTGCATTTGAACAGAAATTAGGCTGTATTTTTTCTCAACCGTGTCAAAATTGACTGTCCCGCCTTCACCAAGAAATGTTTAATGCTGAGGCATTTACTGGCTGTTTGTTGTCTCTCTGGGCTGGGGGCGGGCACAGTTTGACGTTCACAGTGAATGTCCGGCTGTTCTTTGCTGAGCTGGTCTGAGCATCTCATTGATTTGCTGAGAACGATGCATACCAAATCCAGGCGGCGGCCCAAGCATTCCTTGTGCCGAGTCCGCCTGGACAGGCAATCTGGTGAGCACATCTGAGTCGGGATGGGGTTGGGAGAAGACGGGCAGACCCCTGTGCTCTAATGCAGGCAAAAGGAGAGAGTCAGCGCCAGCAGGTGGAGCCCCAGAATACCCAGCAGCCGGCCTTGGGCAGACGGCCCGTGGGGAGCAGCCTTGAGCAGGGGCTCAGCCCTAGGAGGCAGCCCTGGCAGCTGCTTGGGGGGGCTCGGGTCTAGTGGGCCAGCAGTTGGCCACTGGCAGAGATTGGGCCCCTGCAGTCAACCTCAGGGGGGCATGTGAATAGGGCATGAGGCCTGGGACAAATTCTGGAACTGAGACAGGAAAACAGCCGAGCGGGGGGGTGGGGGGAGGGGGCGGGGGCGGGGGAGCAGGGTGGGGGGGGGTGGTGTGTGCCAGGGGGGTGGTGTGTGCCAGGACTGAGTTGGAGGGCATAGAAGTCACCTTCTCTAGGGCCAGGCATGCTCAACATCTGAAATCCCAGCCTGGGGCCCTCTCTCCTCTCCATGCGAAAGACCTTGACACCCACCTCCAAAGCCACATGGAGGACATTCAAACTCAAAGCTAATTGTCACTGAAAGGGTGTTCTGGAGCCACCTTACTCCTTTCAGACCTTAAGACACAGGGCATTGCAATCCAGGGTGCATCCTTGATTTCATCTTTACTCTGAGGCTGTGTTTCCCTGGCACAGCCCCGGGTTTGGTCTTTGTGCCCCAGGCCAAATCTTAATTTGAAGATCTTTTAGTGGTTGGAGGGACTGGAAATGAGAAATCATTTCATTTTCTGGATCCTGCATGTAAACCGGTTGGTTCCTTCCTGAACTCCTCTCTTCCTTGTGGTACCTTATCATTTACAGCGCAAGGAAGCCCGTGTTTACAATATTCTGCCTGGAAACTGGCCTGCCCAATTCCACAGATTCTTAGGTACATCTTCTCCCTCCTGAACTACCATAGGCAATAATTTTACCAAGTATTTCTTCACCACATAGCACGGGTCACCTTTTCTCTTGCCCTGTTTCAACCTCTTGTAAATCTCCTCAGTGCCCAGTTCCAAACCTATGCTACATGTGTTAGGCCTTTATTAGGGCAGCCTCCCATCCCAGGTACCATTTTCTGAATAAGTTAACTATAGCCCAATAATACCATCTAATAACAACCGCAAGAGCCCAGAAGCATACAACAATTAACATTTATTTAGCTCAGGAGTCTACGAGTCAGCTGAGGGGGGGCCTGCCGGGCTGGGGATGCTGAGGCAGCTCAGTTCTTCTCTGCGCCTCCTCCCTTGGGACCAGAGCATTGCTTGGACATCTAAGGGTGATGGTGCAAGTACAGAAGGCCAAGCAAAAACACAGGAGGCCTCTTAAGGCCTAGGCTTGGAAGAGGAAGCAAGTCACGTGACTGAGCCCCAGCTCAACGGCAGAGAGAAGTACACTGCTCCTATGCAATTATAAGATATAATTCTATCTGAACGTAATCCAGCCAACCACATCCTATAACCCAGCTTTGATCATAATAAGACTGACATTGTAGCCTCTGTCTCCTAAGTCTGTATCCTAGTTGGTTCTAAACCCAAAAGGGGAAGACAGCAGGGTCACTAGTTGGTACCCCATAACCAGTGATGTGCCAAAGCCCGCTCCTGAGCCTATTACGTGCATCTCTTCCCAGCTCTCCATTCAGAGACTTCACTTTGATAACTCGACATCTCCCCTTTTGGGGGATTTACATCATGGAAGTCAGCAAATACTACAAATAGGGCTTCTCCCTTCTCACCTGCAGAGAGCTGGTTGCTAAGCATTTGCCAGTATTCCTAATAACATACTAAAATACTGTCAGTTGCCAATAGCCTGATATGCCCAGAGGTCTTTTCCGAGTTTATATGTCTGCAAAACCCATTTTGTGGAGACCTTGTGAGTCCAGAGTGCCCTGGGCTTGGCTACCTCATCATCTAATTTAGTGGCTTTCAAACTTTAAAAGCCATGCAATCTTTTGTTCGCACGAAATTGGCTCTATAAGCCAATTTTAAGGACACAATTAAAAGTGGAGCTCATCTGGCTGCATTTGGGAGCAGGAGACCCAGAGCCACACACATTCCACATTCCACTCCCCGATCCCCCCTGTAGCTGCCCAGAAGCAGCACAGACAGGCGTCTCCAGCATGGAGTCTGAAAACCAGGTATCTTGCTCAACACCAAAAGAATTGAGGCCCAGAAAAGTTGTGAGCAAGTTTTGAAAGAACTAGAGCCTCTCTTCCTGGAATCCCAGAAGTCAGCGGGCTCCCAGCACGCTGAAAAACACAGGCACAGCCCGTCTTCCTGTTCAACCCTTTCCTTCTCTCCGCCCCGGGAGGCTGAGTTCTTGGAGGGCAGGAGCTATGCCTGATCTACCTGGTCTCTGTGTCTAGCACGTGGGATCCATCGCAGTTTTCATTAGTTCTGCTCAGTCTTTTCCAAATATAGTGGTTCTAGAAGGCTTCCTGGAGGAGGGGGAGCTGAACAAAACCGTGAGAGACGGGCAGAAATTGGATCTTGTAAGTGACCCTTTCAGAATGTGTCTGAATGTGAGGCCACGTCCAAAGGTGTCTGTCTACAAAGAACTCTGAGCACAGATGAAGCTGCAGGAGCTTTGAGGCTGCCCCTAGAGGTAGTGGGTTTGGTTTGGTTTGGTTTTTACTAGATGGAAAGAGAGAGAGAAGGGAGGAGGAAGAGGAAGGCTGTGATCTGACAGGCTGGGGGCTGAGCAGACACCAAGGGCCTTGGGGCAGAGCATCATGGTAGAACCAATAGCTGCCTTGTCACTGGGAGCTACAGGTCTCGGAGGGGCCCTTCCAAAATACACTCCCCTGGCCCGCCTTGGGTCCCAGAAACTTAGCAGTAAAGAGTGTTTCCTTTGGGGACAAGCTTTGAAGGCTGCTGAAAAAGATGCTAGTGGTATCCAGGACTTTCCAACTTGATGAATGCATGAATGAGCCCATGGTAACATTGTAAGCCAGCATCAATTTTTTCCTGAAACACCTGGAACTTCCTGCCACTTGATGGGCGTGGAAGGCCCACCTATGTGGTTGCACACTGGCTTTCTTCCGCGCAGGGGACCCTCATTTGCTAATTCAATTCCAGAAACATTCTCTGAACTCAGAGGTCTTCTGAAGTTCCCTGAAAGGTGATCGGTCTTCGACTTCTTCTTAATCTCCCTTTCCTTCCTCTTCCCCGCCTCCCCCCTCCCCCTCCCTTGCCCCTCCTTCTTCCCCTCCTCCTCTCTCCCTCTCCTCTCTCTCTCTCAGTGCACATGACAAAGAACAAGTGGGTGAGCCCAGCATGTGACTGAGACACCACAGCACAGACTGATGTGTGCAATAATGTCATGCACAGGAAGGAGTGGTCAGCTTATAGCAGGGGACAGGGAGGGGACATGTAAAATCAGCATAGCTCAAATAGGAAGTAAGACTTGATTCAGATTTTGAAGACGATAGGAGGTTGTCTGAGAGGATTGGAGATTTCTCACCAGAAACCGTGGAGGCCAGAAGTAAGTGAAATGTTTTTAAAATACTGAAAGAAAGAAACCTGTCGACCCAGAGCTCCGGATCCATGAAAACATCTTTTAGAGATGAAGGTAAAATAGACACTCTCAGGTGAAGGAAAATGAAAAGAATTCATTGCCAGCAGGTCTGCTCTACAGGCAGAAAGGAAATGACCCCAGAAGAAGATTGAGGGCATCAGGCAGGAGGAGGAGCTGCAGAAATGGTGAGTTTGTGGGTAAATAGAGTCGACCATTCTTCCTCGAGTTCACTAAGAGATGTGTAACAGTTGAACGCAGAAAGTATGACGTTGTCTGATGGGGCTTTTGATGTACAGAGATGTCAGAAGGCAGAAGTGCCCTGAAGGAGGGGATGGGTAAGGGGCCTGCAAGGGGTGAGACCACAGCATCCTCTTAAAGTGGTAAAGTGTGGAGTCTGAGTAGACTGAGAAAGTCCAGCAGGACACGGTCGCCCCGAGTGCAGTCAGTAAACAGACTATACCGAGGATGCACGCAAAGATATCGTCGAGAGGCTGAAATGGAACACCACAAAGAATGTTCAAATGGCCCAAAGAAAGGCAGGAAAGGGAAAACAGAAACAAAAGAACAGAGAATGCAGTGATAGAACTAAGTCCAAACATATCGATAATTACATAAAATGAAAGTGATCTAAAAGCACCAGTTGAAAGACAGGGAATAAAGCTGGAGCACTCACCCTACTTGATTTTAAGACTTATCATAAAGCTGCCATATCAAGATGGCGTGGTGGTGGTGACAGCAGAGGCACGGATCAATGGAACAGAACAGAGCAGGGGTTGGTCTATTTTTGTGTGACCCATGAGCTAAGAATAGTTTTCACATTTTTAAAGAGTTTTAAAAAGGAGGGGAGAGAGGCTGACCCTGTGGCATAGTGGTTAAGTCCGGCTCACTCTGCTTCAGTGGCCTGGGTTCACAGGTTCGGATCCTGGGCACAGACCTACACTACTAGTCAAGCCATGTTGTGGTGGCAAACCACCTACAAAGTAAGGAAGATTGGCACAGATGTTAGTTTAGGGCGAATCTTCATCACCAAACAAACAAAAAAAAGAGGAAGATTGGCAACAGATGTTAGCTCAGAGCAAATCTTCCTCACCCAAGGAAAAAAAAAAGGGATGTGAGACAGAGACTATCTGGTCATAAATCCTAAAATATTTACTCTTTTGCCCTTCACTGAAAATATTTGACAATCCCTGGAATAGAAAGTTCAGAAATAGACCCACATAAACATGACCAACTAATTTTTTTTTTTTTTTTTTTTTGGTGAGGAAGATTCACCCTGTGCCAACATCTGTTGTCAATCTTCCTCTTTTTGTATGTGAGCCAACACAACAGCATGGCTACTGACAGACAAGTGGTGTAGGTCTGCACCCAGGAACCAAACCTGGGCCACCGAAGTGGAGGCCACTGAACTCAACCACTAGGCCACTGTGGTTGGCCCATGACCAACTGATTTTAGACAAAGATGCAAAGGCAATTCCATGAGGAAAGGGTAGTTTTGTCACCAACGATGCTGGAACAACTGGATGTCAATAGGCAACAATGAACTTCCACTAAATGTTTTACAAAAATTACCTCAAAATGGATCATAGATCTAATATAAAATATAAAACCACAAAACTTTTAGATGAAGACATAGAAAATCATTGTGACCTGAGCTTAGGCAAAACGTTCTTATGCATGACCTCAAAAACATGACCCACAAAAAGAAAAAACTGAGAAAGTGGACTTCATCAAAATGAAAAATGTGTTCTCTCTGACAGACGCTATTAAGAGAATGAAAAGACAAGCCACAGACCGGGAGAAAATTTTTTTCATTGCGTATCCAACAAAGGACTTGTATCCAGAACATACAAAGCACTCTCAAAACTCAATAGCAAGAAAACAAACTGTCCAATTTAAAAATGGGCAAAAGACTTGAACAGATGCTTCGCTAAAGGATGGATGGGTGCATAAGCGTATGAAAAGATATTCAACATCATTAGCCATTAGGGCAATACAAATTCATACACAACTAAATATGACCACACAACTATTAGAATGGCCAAAATTTGAAAATACCAAGTGCTGACAAAAGCCTGGTGTAAATGGAACTCATGCACTGCTGGTGGGAATGCAAAATGGTACAGCCTCTCTGAAAATAGAGTTACCATATGACCCGGTGGTCTCTCTGTGGGGTATTTACCCTAGAGAAATGAAAATTTATGTTCACCCAAAACCCTATACTCGTATATTTACAGAAGCTCCATTCATACTCATCAAGAACTGGAAACACCCCAAATATCCATAAGCAAATGAATGGATAACCAGATTGTGGTACATCCGTGCAATGGAATTACTCAGCAGTAAGAAGGTAAGAACCACTGATCCATGCAACGACCCCAGCGAATCTCAAGGACATTGTGCTGAGTCTCCAAAGGTTACGTACTGAGCGAGTCCTTTTATATGCACCCTTGAAAGAGCGAAGCTGTCATGATAGAGAACAGACTGGTGGTTGTCAGGCACTGGGGTGAGGGAACAGTATCATGAAGAGGAAGCATAGGGAGGGGGTTTTTGGAATGAGGAGCTCATTTGATTGTGGTGTGATCACACAGGGATATACAGGTGTTAAAATTCATGAAACTATATACCGGAAAGAAAAGGAGGGAAGGAGAGAGAGAGATTGAGAAAGAGAGAAAGAAAGAGAAGAAGGGAGTGAGGGAGGGAGGAAGGGAGGGAGGAAGGAGGGAAAGAAAGAAGGAAGGGAGTGAGGGAGGAAGAAAGGGAGGAAGGAAGAAAGGGAGGAAGGAAGAAAGGGAGGAAGGGAGGGAGGAAGGAAGGGAGGGAGGAAGGAAGGAAGAAAGGTAGTAAGGAAGGAAGGTTGGTTCATTCTTGAAAAAGCTGGGGACTATTACTTTACATTCCATTCCCAGGTTAGAGATGAAGGGGCTGGTTACACTGAAGCGAGAGGCCAGCTAGGAGGCTATGGTCTTGGAAATGGAATAGGGAAAGTGGGACAGACCCAGGGAGGGAACGGGGTGTAAGTGAGAGGCCCACTCTCAAAGAGCTTGTGGGGGAGATCTATCCATTTGAGGGAACCAGTGCACAAACAAATAATGACCAAGACAACGATTCTGGCAGCCCACTGGGGGCCCGACAGGTGCTGCAGACATTAAGTGCCCTGAGACCCTCCGGGGCTGGGAGACGCCCACATCCGTCCTTGCAGGGTTGGATGAAGGCCAGTCCCTTCCCTCTGTGGAATGAACCGACGCCTCTCCCGTCTCCACAGGCTTCCAGCCGCAACAATCCACATGTTGCTCAACAGTCTGGCCTGTTCTTGGCGGCATGCTCAGAGCACATGGGCAGAGATTGTTCCCAAGACCCCAGCCCCAAGCCAGGCTCCAAACCTCCCAGCCGCTCTGCGCAGCCTCGGTGTCTGGGCTGTTGGTGTTTGCAGTGCCCACAGCTGCCGTCCAGCAATGAGATCTTAGGTCCTCTAGTGAGCAGCTCGACTGAAAGACCTGCTAAGATTCCTTAGTTCCTCACTGCCCACCTGTGCCGCTTTCCCTTGTGACAACACCCTGATTTTGTTGGGTCGACAGTGTGCCTACTGAATGCTCACCTGGCGGCCCCTCTCTCCCTGCTCAGAGTGTCCTGTGACTCGCCTCGTGTGGGCCTGCTTTCAGACCAGGAACTGGCCTTCCACTTTTCATCTGCTCTTCTCCATACAGTGAAGATAAATCTTCGCAGCCCGCCTGCAGGAAGGAATAAGAGGCCAGGACCCCGATTTCTTCACCTATTAGATAGGTTTGCTACATTACCCACCTCAAAAATTGTTTGAGGATTGAATGAGACCAAATGAGTAAAACCCCTGACCCTTAGCAGGGGTTCAACAGCCTCACCTCCTTCTCCACGCCCCCGAGATGTCACCATCACGGAAACTGTCCTTTGACTACTCAGCTCTAAGCACAAGCACCCTTGCAAACAGTTACTCTCAGTCCCACCTTTGCAAGAACTCATTTAATCAGCTGCTCCGTCCTGAGACTCAGTCTGAGGGGTGCTTATGAGGGTGGTAGCTTTGATGTATCCACGTGGCTAGGCTTAACTGCACTTCCCAGAATTCCCTCTCCTGGGGGTCTCTGGTTAGGGTGGGTCACAAGAGAGACTTGTGTGGGAGATCCAGGGGTGGGAGCGGAGGGAAGCAGCAGGCATTTGGTGGCACAGACACATTGGCAGTGACCTGTTGACTCACCCAGGTGTTGCAGGGTGGCGAGCTGGGCTGCAGCCACTCACCTCGCCGATCCTGCTTCCGCCTCCCCCACTCCTGGGCCGAGCGTGTGAGTTAGTCTCGTGATGAGGGGCCCTGGCTTCTGGAAGACACTCAGACCACCAGGGAAGAGGCCACAAGAACTGACGTGGGTTTTGTCCTCATGGACTCCAGCTTGTCCTTGCTCTCCCCACTTTACATCCATCTTCCCTTCCTGACCACTGGCCCTGTGGGCTTCAAGCTCCAGCGTCAGACACGGGACAAGGGCCTTACAGAGCCAGCTTGACCAGCCCCCACAGTCGCATAGGCCAGATCCCTGTAACAGATCCGCTTTTCTCTCTGTCTGTCTGTCTGTGTCTGTCTATCCACCTATCTGTCTATCTCCATATCTCTCTCTCTATACATCTATATCTACTTATTTATATCTATCATCTATTTCCATATATCTCTTTTTATAGATATCTATGCCTACTTAATTATACCCGTCTCTATCATCTATCATCTCCATATCTATCTATCTATCTATATATCTACTTATCTATATCTATCATCTATCTTTATCTATATCCATAAGTCTCTCTATATATCTCTATCTTTTTCTATATCTACTTATGTCTACCTATCTATCTACCTTTATCTATCTCCATATATATCTGTCTACATATCTATATTTACTTTTATCTCTCTCCCCCCATCTATCTATCTATCTATATATATCATCTATCTATCTATCATCTTTCTCTCTCTCTCTCCATCATTTCTCACAGTGGTTCTGCATCTCTGGTTGGGCCTTGACTGATCCGTGACATGTGGAGAGCAGACAGCTCTGCAGGTCTAGCACGGCTTTCAAGAGTCAGCCTGGGGACGTGCCATACTTGCCGTGGACAGGGGACGACCATAATCGTGTTAACTCTGTCACAGACACTTACCGGCACATCACATTTCTTGGAGCAAGTTATCTATCTATTGCTACAAAATGCTGGGAGCAAACCATCCCCAAACTCACAGGCTTAAAACAATGGTCACTTGTACTCCCTGACGTACAGGCGGGCCGGGGATTGGCTGGTCTCTGCCAAGCTTGGCTAGGTGAGCCTGCTCCTCATGTGGGGGCCCAGGCTGCAGGGGCAGCGGTGACCCAAGGGAGACTCTTCTCGTGGCAATGGCAGAAGCTCAAGAAGACGAACAGGAACTTGCAAGGTCTCTTAAGGCCTAGACTCGGAATTGGCACACTGTCACTTCCATCCCGTGCCATGGGCCAAAGCAAGTCACGTGACCAGACCCTAAGTTAAAGGGGCAAGGAAGTTCACTCTGTCCACAGGGAGGCCACGGCCAGTGCACCAGTGCTGGGCAAGGTGAAGAATTGGGGCCAGTGCTTCTATCTGCCACACACGGTGTCCACTCTGTGACAGGCAATTTGTAGGCAGTTTACATTGGCTGAATCCTGTAATTCTCACAACAACCCTACAAGATAGGTTTACCATCCTCTCTAGTTAAGTTAAATAACTCATCCAAGTGTGCACTGGCACTAGGTGGCAGATGGGATTCAAACTCAGTCTACCTCCAGTGGCCTCACTTCACCGTGATGACACAGTGGTGAACAAAATGGGGCTCACAGACACGTGGAGGAAATCGGCACGAATCAAACGCCTGCACAAGCGAACGGACAAGTGCGGGTCTCAGGGTCGTGAAGGAGGGGCTCATGGTTCTGTGAAGATTTGACCAAACCAGAGAGGTCAGAGAAGACTTCTCTGAGAAAGCAGTGACAGCCTTCTTCTGAGGGATGACTTGCAAAAAGGGTGGTGAGAGATATTCTACGCAAGGGAAGAGCATGTGTAAAGGCCCTGAGGTAGGAATGGGGTAGTGTAGGACAGAGAGTAACAAAGAAAGCTGGCGTGGCTGGTGAGGGCACACTGTGAGGGGCCTGAAGGAAGGAGGCCAACAGTGCAAGACCTTGTAGGCCAGGGCGAAACTTTACCTCTCTCCGAAGAGCATCAGAAAGCATCAGAGAGATCTTTGCAAGGAAATGACGTGATGAAACTTGCATGTTGGAAACCTTGTCTAGCTGCAGGATGGAGAAGGGCTTGGCAGGATATTCAAGGGATATACAGGAGCCCAGGCACCAACCACTGGAGGCGACCAGGGAGGAGGGTGGTGGAAGTGGACAGTGACGACAGGTGGATTCAGGAGCACTTAGGTGAAACCTCTAGGACTTGGTGAAGGGTTCCTCGTGAAGAGTAAGAGCGGGAGGTGTTAGGAAGCAGTCCCGGTTTCTGACTCTCCTGCCCTGAGGCGGGGAGGGTTGGGTGAGGGCCAGTGGGACCGGCTGGGGACAGTGTGGGTCAGGGCGGGATGGGGCATTGTGAGTTCAGATTTGCACATGTGGAGTTTTCTGTGTCTTTGACACATCCAAGAAGAGATGACCGAGAGGTGTTGGGGTTTATGGGTCTGGGGCTCAGAGGAGAGCCGGGGCCGTGATGCCAGCTGCGTGTAGGAAGTCACGGGAGCCGTGGACAAGATCCCCAGGGGTGCAGTGGAGCCTCAGAGAGAAGAGGGCCTGGAAAGGAAGCTTGAGGAATCCCAGCAATCAAGGGCCGGAACCAGGAAGGTGAGGCTGTCAGGGAGTCTAGAAGGAATGGCAAGAGACAGAGGAGAAGGGGCAGAGCAGGGGAGTGCCCCAGAACCCAGGGAGGGAGCTTTTCCAAGAGGGGCAGCAATGGCGGCGAATGCTCCTGACACCCCTAGGCTGGGCCGCCCCGCAGTCACCCTCGACCCTTGCCTTCCTCTCACATCCCACACCCAACCAGTCAGGAAATCCCTTTGCTCTAATTTCAGAGAATGTCCAGAATCTGTTCACTTTTCACCACAACTGCCCGGGGCCTCTGTGGTGTGCTGGAGCCTGCAAATACCAGCTCACGAGAAATTGGCCAGCCGGCTGTTAGACCATTGGCAGTTTGACTCTGCCGTGGTAGGAGTGTTTCCACCGTGTAATGCTCAGATCAGGGCTTTCTTTGCTCCCTCCGGGAGAGCTGGTTTACCAGCACTCTGCTCCATGCTGGATCCCCATCTTATCCCAAGCATCCTTACTGGTCCACCTGCTCCCACCCTTGTCTCCTACAACTTATTCTCATTCTCCACTTGGACCCTCTTTCAGATCATGTCCCTTCTCTGTTTAGCACTGACCCTGTGCCCCCATCCCACCCAGCCCGAGTCCTGTGGCCCACAAGGCTCTCTCAGCCCTGGTTGTCTTTCCTACCCCTATCCCTCCACTTCATCCGCCCTGACCTTCTTGCTGTCCCACATATACTCCAGGCACACTCTGCCTCGAACCCTTTGCACTGGCTGTTCCCACTACCTGGAATACTCTTCCTCAGATACTATACATTCCTGTTGGAACTAGAGGGAAGGAAACAGGGGGTAGCAGAGGGAGGTGGCCTTGTAGGGTTGGCACTGTGAAGAACTTCCATCGTTGCCCTTGACACAGGAGTTGAGGTGGTCTGCTAGGAGAAGGGGGACCAGAGGCTCAAGAGAGTGAAGGGGTTTGGGATAGTTGGTCACGGGGGAGTGAGCTGGCCCTGAGGACCCTCTGAGGGTGATCACCAATTGGTGGGGGAACCGTCTGCCCCCTGGGGGTCTTGTTCCAGCAGGGCTGAGCTGTCCAGGGTCTGGAGAGAGACAGCTGAGCTGGAGTCGCCCACACTGGCAGACCTGGCTGAGGGCTGACGATGGGGTGAAGGGGCCCGGGGTTTGTGGCAGCAGCGAGCCTTATGGAAACGAGCCCCACTACGCATTTCAGATTCCAGTGCCAGGTTGGGATCTGGGGAGAGAGCATCTTTCAGGGAGCTGCCTCTCCCCGTGAAAGAAATTGCTCTGGGGCGGGGGAGGAATTACGTCTAACTGTAATGCTTTACAAGGTGGCAGGGAGGCGGGGACCCATTAGGCCTGCTGCCATCGTCCCTGCAGTGCGGCCAGCTGCTGGAGCGAGAGGTAATTCCCCCGCGCCCTTTATTGGCTCTGTTCAGTGGGAGTGACACCGGGCCCTGCTTTACGAGCTGGCAGCACGGCTTCTACGAGCAGACCGGCTGTCAATAAGGGCTGTGTTTTATATTACGGGCGGGACGATTTATGGGCTGCCCCAGCACTCGGCAGACAGCCAGCCATTTGGCCAGGGAAGAAAATGACCTAACACTTAAGAAATTTGGAAGTCAGAAAACTACATATGTGTGTGTGCGTGCATATGTAAGTATGTGTATGTGTATGGTACACCACACAAGCACATGTGTAGCGATGTCTGTGGCCACTCAGCTTCATCTGCCTGACTTACCAGCTATCGGAAGACAGGAACAGCTCTGTTACATATGTTGGCTATAAAAATGAAATGAAATAAAATGACTCATTTCCTGCTGGATATGGCCTTTGCATCACACACTGACAATGGGGTTTTTGGGAGAGAGGCAGGTGACCAGAGGCTGATTGGTTCCTGCCAAATCAAGCTGGATTCCTTTCTCCCTAGGTATGTCTAGCTTCCAGCAGAGCACGTGATAAAGTCTCCCATGAGAATATTTGCCATATTTGACTGAAATGTCTTTTAAGGTCTATCTTCTCACTAGGCTGTGAGCTCCCAGGTCCCGGGAAGCGGGCCATGTCTCGTTTGACTTTGCACTCTCAGTTCTTTTTTGCACCTGACACTGTAGTCTGGGCTCAGTCAATGTCACTGAATCGATGCTTGAATCGGGAGCGTTGTCCACCTGGGCACTGAAGCGGCCTCCCAAGACTCAGTCGCTCATTAGACAGCAAGCCTCTTGCTGGCAGGTGCCCCACCTTTGTCAGCACAGGCCCTGTCACATAGGAGGAACTTAGAAATGTGGACTGGACTGGGATAGACGGAACAATCTAGAGATCTGCGGGTCACATGACTGTCCAGTTAAATGGATTTGCAACTGGTAGATCCCATCCTAGACAGTGTTGAAAACAAGGACAGGTGAGTAGCCTCAGGGCCATTTCTTCTTGGTCTTGTTGCTGGCCCTTCCTCACCCCACTGACCCCTGAATGGTGGAGGGTCCCGGACTCAGTCCTCAGCCTCTTCCTCTACTTTCTCTCTCTCCGTGCTCTTGTCCCATCTCAAGGCTTTAAATGCCTTTTGTGTGTGGATGTCTCTCAGATGTATACCTCACTCATGAACTCTAGACTCATGTTCAACTGCCTGTTCAATATTCCCTTGGAGGTCTCATAGGCATCTCTAGTTTAATATTCATTCCCAAACTTTCTTCTCTTCCAGTCTTCCTCATCTCAGTAAATGGCATCACCATTTACCAGTTGACTAAATCGAGAACCCAAGAGTCATCTGAGATGGTTAATCTTGTGTGTCAACCTGACTGGACCACAGGGTGCCCAGATATTTGGTTAAACATTATCCCGGTGTGTCTGTGAGGGTGTTTCTGGATGAGATGAACGTTTGAATTGGTAGACCGAGTAAGGCGGATTGCCCTGCTCCATGTCGTGGGCTTCATCTGATCAACTGAACGTTTGCATAGAACAAAATGCAGAGTGAGGGGGAATACCTCTCTTGCCTGATTGTCTTCAAGCTGGGACGTTGCTCATCTCCTGCCTTCAGACTTGGACTCAGACTAGAACCGCACCCTCAGCTCTCTTGGGTCCCCAGCCTTCTGACTGTAGATCTTGGGACTTCTCAAATGCATGTATAATTTCTTTCTTTTCTTCTGCATTTATTAATGGAATTCTCCTGTAGGAAAGAGGTGCCTCTTCTCTCTCATTTATTTATATCAGTATGGACATGTGAATATTTATTTTATTCTTTGGGTTAAATCTGATACCGTCACTTATTTTGTTGCTCAAATTTTTCTAGCTTTAACTACCGGGATCTCCTGAAGGTCAGCTCCTTTATTCTTCTCATATGCCTCCTCACTCTTGCTTTTTTTTGTTTGGAGGACTTCTTTACTTTCTGGCCCCTCCAGGCTCACCTTGTATTTTTCCTGCCTCAGCCCTGGACTCAACCATTTCTCCATGGATCCCTGGCTCCTTTAGAAACCAAAATCTGGGCACTGGGTGTGCTCATTGCTGTGGGGCACAATTGCTTCTAGACACTCTCATCAGATAAAGCTAGGAAATATATGCATGTATGCTCACCCATACATACACACACATCTGTATTTATCTTTGTATTTTTACTAAATACCATGAGTTCACGTTGCTATCTCAGATTTTAATCCAAGATTACAGGTTTATTTTAGTCTTCCCCCTCTCCTTGTTTGTAACTTCTCCAACAGTGAGAAACCCAGCTTTCATTATCTATAACTTACTTACTTATTTGCTCAATTCTAGTGTACACATACAGTGTTTCGGAATTGCTAATCATACCCTTGAAAGTAACCCATTTAAGAACTAGGTTACAACATTTATGTACACTTTTTTTTTGTCTTAGCCTTTCAATATCCAATCAAGATACTCTTTTTCCACAGTTACTTAGATTATTTCTTTTCTTCCCCACATTCTACAGTGTGGTTATGCTATTCATTTATAATACAGCTAAGTTCATACTGTTTGCACTTCATCTCAGGTTAACCCCTTATCCTAGTTGGTTTCAATTATTTGTTTGTTTTTTGGGCACGTGAAGGAGGTATAAAATGTTATGATGGTTCTAAGAGGCAGAGCTAATTAGAAAGACATCCTCTGGAAAGTGCCACTCCCTTCTTGACACCTGACACCCTGTTTCCATTCCACCCTTTTCAAACCCCTTCTTTCCACCCCTAAACAATCTCTTTAGTTCTGGTTTATCTTTCCTATATTTCTTTTGCACAAATGAGCAGATGCCCGTGTATGTTCTTACTTCTCTTCTTTATTCAGTGAAAGGTGGTATACTATAGACATTCTTTTGCATGGCCCTGACATGGGCCTAGTATGCTCCCAGGGCCAGAGAGTGTTCTGGAAATGGTATATCCTGAAAAATGACTCCATATCAGTTCACTGAGATCTTTCTCATTTTTTTTTTTTAATATAGCTGCACAGTACTTCATTGTGTGGATGTACCATAGTTTATTCACAAACTGACCTTCTCTCTGTTCTTCAAACAAGCCAAACTTATTTCTTCCCTGGGTCATTAGCACTTGTTCCTTCTTCTGGAATACTCTGTCCAGAATTTCCCATTGCTGCCTCCTTGGGGGCTCTCAGTCAAATTTCCCTCTTCAGAAACAGTGTCCCCACATCCATTCTAAAGTGGCCTCAGTCCCCAGCCCTCCTGGTCATTGCATCTCATAGCCTTGCTTTATTTTCTTTGCAGCTCTCACCACAACATGACATCATCTTGTTACTTGCTTGTTTACTGATTTGTTGCCTGCCACCCTTGTCCCCACCAGAGGACAAACTCCATGTCCTAGGCATTGCTACATCTCTATTCTAGCACATAGTAGGAGTTCCAGAAATGTTTACAGAGTGCAACAGATACTGTCAGTGTCTCACTCACAGTTCCTTGGCCCACCCTGGCGGTCCCAGGTACAGTTTCTGCACACCCCAGTGGCTTCCCATGTCTACCTGAGGGAATTCTCTTGGGAATATAATTAATGAACAGTAGTAATATTTCACCCAGGAGATTGACTCTAAAAAACAAAAACAACAGAAATTCTGGATATGAAGAACACAATTGAGAGATACAAAATAATCTATAATCCTTAAAAAATAGAGCTGATGTTATGGAGGACAGAATTAGTGACTTAGAGGATAGAAATAGAGAAATGCTTCAGATGGGGGAGGAGAGAGAACTAAGAGTTTTTTAAAGTGAAGAAATTCTTTGAGAAATATCCAACTCAATTAGGAAAATCAACTTAAGGATTATAGATATTCCAGAGGGAGAAGAGGGGGACAAAGGAGCAGAGAGCTTGTTGAAAGAAATAATAGCTGAGAACTTCCCAAATTTAGGGAAGAAACTGGACTTATAAGTACATGAGGCCTATAGCACTTCTAATTACATCAATGAAAAAAGACCTTCTCCAAGGCATATAATATTAAAACTGGCAAAAGTAAATGATGAAGAAAAAGTATTAATGGCAGCAAGGCAGAAGAAAATAACATACAAAGGAACCCCTATCAGACTTTCAGTGGATTTCTCAGAAGAAAGCTTACAGACTAGGAGAGAGTGGAATGATAAGTTCAAAATACCGAAAGACAAAAACTTTCAGCCAAGCATACTCTCTATCCAGTGAAACCATCCTTCAGATATGATGAAGAAATGAAAGTTCTCCCAGATAAACACAAGCTGAGGGAGTACATCACCACTAGGCCTGCCTTACAAGAATGTTGAAAGGAGCCCTCCCATCAGAAACTAAAAAGCAAGGGTTTACAAAACTTGAGCAAGGAGATAAATAGACAGATAGAATTAGAAAATTGCAGTTCCATATCAGAATAGGTTAGAAAACACTTAATTATAACATAAAAGACAAAGGGAAAGAAAACATAAAAAATATAAGCACTTCAATTTAGTCACAAACTCACAACACAGAAAATAACAATTTGTGACAACAAATTGGGGAAGAGGGAGAGGAAAGGGATGGAAACTGCTTAGGCTAAGGAGATAAGCATCCATCAGAAAATGGACTATCTCATCTATGAGATCTTTTATACAAATGTCATGGTAACCACTAAACAAAAAATCAGAGCAGAGCCACAAATCACAAATAAAGTGAAAACTATCACAGAAAACCACCAAACTGAAAAGGCAGTCTTAGGTACAAGGGAAAAGAAACAATGGAAATATAGAACACCTGGAAAACAAGACCTAAAATGACAGTATTAAGCCCTCATATATCAATAGTTGTTCTAAATGTAAATGGATTGATTTCTCCCATCAAAAGACACAGAGTGGCTGGATGGATTGAAAAACAAGACCCAACACTATGCTGCCTCCAGGAAACACATTTCCGGTCTAAAGATAAACATAGGCTCAGAGTAAAGAGATGGAAGACGATACTATAAGCAAATGGCAACCAAAAGAAAGTAGGTGCTGCCATACTTATATCAGACAAAGCAGACTTCAATATAAAAAAGGCAATGAGAGACAAAGAGGGGCACCTTATAATGATAAAGGGGACATTCCACCAAGAGGAAATAACACTTATGAATATACTTGCACCTAACGAGCACCAAAGTATATAAAGCAACTATTAGCAGACATAAAGGGAGAAATTGACAGCAACACAATAGGAGTAGGGGACCTCAACACCCCACTTTCATCAATGGATAGATCACCCAGACAGAAAGCCAACAAAGAAAGATTGACCTTAAATGAAGTACTCGACCAGATGGACTTAATGGATATATATAGAACATTCTTTCCACAAATAGCAGAATACACATTCTTCTCAAGTGCACATGGAACATTCTCAAAGATAGAACATGTGTTGGAAAACAAGGAAAACCTCAACAAATTTAAGAAGATTGAAATCATGTCAAGCATCTTTCCCAACCAAAATGCTATGAAACTAGAAATCAACTACAAGAAAAAAAGCTGAGAAAGTCACAAATTTGTAGAGACAAAACAACATGCTGTTGAAAAACCATTGTATCAATGAAGACATCAAAGGAGAAATTAAAAAATACCTGGAGACAAATGAAAATGAAAACACAACGTACCAACTCATGGGGTGCAGCAAAAGTGGTCCTAAGAGGAAAATTTATGGCAATACAGGCCTACCTCAACAAAGAAGAAAATCTCAAATTAGTAATCTTAAACTACACCTAACATAACTAGAAAAAGAAGAACAAAGCCCAGAGTCAGCAGAAGGAAGGAAATAATAAAAATTAGAGCAGAAGTAAATGAAATAGAGACTTAAAAAACAATAGCAAGGGGGGCTGGCCCCGTGGCCGAGTGGTTGGGTTCGCGCGCTCCGCTGCAGGCGGCCCAGTGTTTCGTCGGTTCGAATCCTGGGCGCGGACATGGCACTGCTCGTCAGACCACGCTGAGGCGGCGTCCCACATGCCACAACTAGAGGAACCCACAACGAAGAATACACAACTATGTACCGGGGGGCTTTGGGGAGAAAAAGGAAAAAATAAAATCTTTAAAAAAAAAAAAAAAAAAACAATAGCAAGGATCAAGAAACTAGGAGCTGGTTCTTGAGAAGATAAACAAAGTTAACAAAACCTTAGCCAGACTCACTAAGAAAAAAAGAGAGAAGGTTTAAATAAATAAAATAAGAAATGAAAGAGGAGAAATTACAATGGATACCACAGAAATTCAAAGGATTATAAGAGACTACTATGAAAAACTATATGCCAACAAATTGGATAACCTAGAAGAAATGGACAAATTCTTAGACTCATACAACCTCCAAAAACTGAATCAAGAAGAAATAGAGAATTTGAAAAGACCAATCACAAATAAAGAGATTGAAACAGTAATTAAAAACCTCCCAAAAAACAAAAGTCCAGGAGCAGGTGGATTCTCTAGAGAATTCTGCCAAACATTCAAAGAAGATTTAATACCTATCTTTCTCAAACTATTCCAAAAAATTAAAGAATATGGAATGCTTCCTAACTCATTCCATGAGGCCAACATTACCCTGATCCCAAAGCCAGACAAGGACAACACAAAGAAGGAAAATTACAAGCCAATATCGCCGATGAACATAGATGCAAAAATCCTCAGCAAAATATTGCCAAAATGAATACTGCAATACATTAAAAAGATCCTACACCATGATCAAGTGGGATTTATACCAGGGGTGCAGGGAAGGTTCAACATCTGCAAACCAATCAATGTGATACACCACATTAACAAAATGCAGAATAAAAATCACATGATCATTTCAATAGACACAGAGAAAGCATCTGACAGATCCAACATCCACTTATGAAAAAACTCTCAATAAAATGGGTATAAAAGGAAAGTACCTCAATATAATAAAGGCCAGATATGACGAACGCACAGCCAACATGATACTCAACAGGGAAAGTCATCCCTCTGAAACAGGAACAAGACAAGTGTGCCCACTCTCACCACTCTTGTTCAACATAGTACTGGAGATTTAGGGCAGAGCAATTAGGCAAGAAAAAGAAATAAAAGTATCCCTATTGGAAAGGAAGAAGGGAAACCCTCATTGTTTGTGGATGACATGATTCTATATATAGAAAACCCTAAAGAATCCACCAGAAAGCTATTAGAGATAATCAACAACTACAGCAAAGTTGCAGGATACAAAATCAATTACAAAAATCAGTTGCATTTCTATCCACTAATAACAAACTAGCAGAAAGAGAAGTCAAGGATTGAATCCCATTTACAACTGCAACAGAAAGAATAAAGTATCTAGGAATAAATTTAACCAAGGAGGTGAAAGACCTATACACTGAAAACTATAAGATATTATTGGAAGAAATTAAAAGATATAAAGAAATGGAAGCATATTCCATGCTCATGAATTGGAAGAATAAATGTAGTTAAAATGTCCATATCACCTAAAGCAGTCTACAGATTCAATGCTATCCCAATCAGAATCCCAATGACATTCTTCACAGAAATAGAACAAAGAACGCTAAAATTTATATGGAAAAACAAAAGACCCCAAATAGCCAAAGCAATCCTGAGAAAAAGGAACAAAACTGGAGGCATCACAATCCCTGACTTTAAAACATACTACAAAACTATAGTAATCAAAACAGCATAGTACTGGCACAAAAACAGACACACAGATCCATGGAACAGAATCAAAAGCTCAGAAATAAAACCACACATCTAAGGAGAGCTAATCTTTGACAATGGAGCTAAGAACATGCAATGGAGAAAAGAAAGTCTCTTCAATAAATGGTGTTGGGAAAACTGGACAGCCACATGCAAAAGAATGAAAGCAGACTATTATCTTACACCATACACAAAAATTAATTCTAAATGGATTAAAAACTTGAGTGTAAGACCTGAAACCATAAAATTCCTAGAAGAAAATATAGGCAGTACACTATTTGACACTGTTCTTAGCAGCATCTTTTTGAACACCATGTCTACTCAGGCAAGAGAAGCAAAAGAAACAAGAAACAAGTGGGACTACATCAGACTAAAAAGCTTCTGCACAGCAAAGGAAACCTTGAACAAAATAAAAAAGACAACCCACCAACTGGGAGAAAATATTTGCAAATCGTATATCTGACGAGGGGTTCATTTTCAAAATATATAAAGAGCTCAACAACAAAAAGACAAACAACCTGATCAAAAAATGGGTGCTAGATATCAACAGACGTTTTTCCAAAGAAGATCTACAGATGGCCAATAGGCACATGAAAAGATGTCCAATGTCACTAACTATTAGAGAAGTGCAAATCAAAACTACAATAAGATATCACTTCACACCCATCAGAATGGCTGTAATTAACAAGACGAAAAATAATAAATGTTGGAGAGGATGAGGAGAAAAGAGAACCCTCATATGCTGCTGGTGGGAATGCAAACTGGTGCAGCCACTATGGAAAACAGTATGAAGATTTCTCAGAAAATTAAAAATAGAAATACCATATGTCCCAGCTATCCCACTACTGGGTATTTATCCAAAGAACTTGAAATCAACAATCCAAAGAGAGTTATGCACCCCTATGTTCATTGCAGCATTATTCACAATAGCCAAGATGTGGAAGCAACCCAAGTGCCCATCCACTGAAGAATGGTTAAAGAAGATGTGGTATATATATATATAATGGAATACTACTCAGTCATAAAAAAGACAAAGTCGTCCCATTTGCAACAACATGGATGGACCTTGACGGTATTATGCTAAGTGAAATAAGCCAGACAGAGAAAGACAAACATGGTATGATTTCACTCATATGTGGAAGATTAACAGACACATGGATAAAGAGAAGAGATTAGTGGTTACCAGAGCAGAAGAGGGTGGAGGGGTGGGCATCAGGGGTAAAGGGGCACATATGTATGATGACAGATTAAACCTAGACTATTGGTGGTGAGCACAATGCAGTCTATACAGAAACTGAAATATAATAATGTACACCTGAAATTACACAGTTATAAACCAATATTACCTCAATAAAATTTTAAAAACTGAAAAAAAAAGAGGGATACTAAAAATTTTAAAAGACACGGAGGACCTTGACCATGAAAAGCAGAGATCTGGGAACCACACCATCGAATGGGTACTTGTAGAAAGAGTTCAGGAGAAGCTAGGCACATGGGGGGCCTGTGACAGGTACCATGGAATATTCTCCCCAGACTTCACTGATGGTAGGAATGACCTGTCAATCATTTTAAAATACACTCACCTGAAATCAGCAATTCCAAGAGTCCCATGCACCCCTATGTTCATCGCAGCATTATTTACAATAGCCAAGAGGTGGAACCAACCTGGATGGACCTTGAGGGTATTACGTTAAGCAAAATAAGCCAGACAGAGAAAGACGAACTCTGTATGACTCCACTCATAGGCAGAAGTTAACATATAGACAAAAAGAACTGATCGGTGGTTACCAGGGGAAAGGGGCGGGTGGGGGGAGGGCACAAAGGGTGAAGTGGTGTACCCACAACATAACTGACAATAATGTACAACTGAAATTTCACAAGGTTGTAAACTATCATAATCTTAATTTAAAAAAAATTCACTAGAGGGATTCAACAGCAGATTTGAGCAGGCAGAAGAAAGAATCAGTGAACTTAAAGATAAGTCACTTGAGATTATCCAGTCTGAGGAACAGAAAGAAAAAAAAGAATAAAAGTTGACAGAGCCTATGAGACCTGTGGGGCACCATCAATCATACAAACATATGCAAAAAGAGTGTCTCACAGGGAGAGAAAAGAGAGAATGGGGAAAAAAGAATATTTGAATAAGCGATGGCCAAAAACTTCTCAAATTTGATAAAAGACATCAGTCTACACATCCAAGAAGTTCAACAAATTCCAAGCAAAATAAATTCAAAGAGACCTATATTGAAGCACATGATAGTCGAATTGTTTCAAACCAAAGACAAAGTGAGCATCTTGAAAGCAGTAAGAGAGAATTGACTTATCACAGACAAGGGATCCATAATAAGATTAACAGGAGCTTTCCCAACAGAAACTGCATTGGCCAGAGTATGACTTAAAGTGTTGAGAGGAAAAAACAACGTCAACAAAGAATTCTATATCCAAAATTACTGTCCTTAAAAATGAAGGAGGAAATTAAGACATTCCCAAATAAACAAAAACTGAGGACATTTGTCACTAACATCTTCCCTCCAAGGAATGCTAACCAAGAGTCCTCCAGGATGAAATAAAAAGACACTAGGCAGTAACTCAAAGCCATGTGAAGAAATAAAGAACAGCAGTGAAGGTAGCTACATAGACAGATATAAAAGCTAATTACACTGCAATTGTTGTTTTTAACTCCTCTTCTATATATGATTTAAAAAACAAATGCACAAATCAATAATTATAAATCTGTGTTAACAATGTATAAAGATGTAATTTGTGACAATAACATGGGGAGGACAGAGCTGTGAAGGATCAGAGTTTTTGCATACTACTAAAACTAAGTTGGTATTAATTCAAACTGGATCATTATACAGTTAGGATATTAGTTGTATTCCCCAGGGTAACTGCTAAGGACAAAAACCCAAAAAACATACAGAAAAAGAAATGAGAGGGGAATCAAAACAGTGCACTAGAAAATATCAATCATATCAGAAGGCAATAATGGAGGAATTGAGGGGAAAAAGATATAAAACTCATAGAAAACAAGTAGCAAAATGACAGAAGTACTTAGTAGTAATTACTTTAAATATAAATGAATTCAACTCTCCAGTCCAAAGGCAAAAATTGGCAGAATGAATGAAAAATATGACTCAACTATACGCTGTTTACAAGACACTCACTTTACATCTAAAGATACAAATGAGTTGATAACGAATGGACGGAAGAAGATGTTCCATGCAAATAGTGACCAAAGGGGAGCTGGGTGGCTATACTAACATCAGGAAAAAATAGACTTCAAGACTAAAAGTATTATGAGACAAAGAGGAAATTATATATGGATAAAAGAGTCAATCCATCAAGAAGGTAAAACAATTATAAATATACATGCACCTAGCAACAGTGTTCCAAAATATATGAAACAAAAATTGACAAAATTGGATGGAGAAATAGTTCGATAACAATAGTTGCAGACTTCAATGCCCGGCTTTCAATAATGGATAGAACAACTAGACAGAAGTTCAATTAGGAAATAGACTTGGACAACAACGTTACAAACCAACTAAACCCAACAGGAATATTCGGAACACCCCCCTCAACAAAAGTAGAATATACATTCTTCTCAAAAGCATGTGGAACACTCTGCAGGATAGACCATATGTAAGGCCACAAGACAAGTCTCAATAAAATTAAAGAGATTGAAATTGTACGAAGACTCTTCTCTGACTACAATGGAATGAAGCTAGAAATCAATAAAGGAAGGAAAGATAGAAAGTTCACAAATATATGGAAATTAGTAACATACTCTTAAATCAATTAGTCAAAGAAGAAATTACAAGGGAAATCAGAAAACACTTTGAGACGAACAAAAACAAAAACAAACAACACATACCAAAACCTATTGGATGCAGAAAGCAGTGATAAGAGGGAAATCTATAACTATAAATGCCTACATTTAAAAAGAAAAAAGATTCCAAATCAATAACCTAACTTTATACCTTAAGGAGCTATAAAAAGAAGACAAGCTAAACTCAAAGCTACCAGAGGCAATAAATAATAAAGAGTGAAGCACAGATAAATGAAACAGAGACTACAAAAACAATGGGGAGAATTAAGGAACCCAAAAGTTGGTTCTTTGAAAAGATCAACAAAATTGAAAAATTTTTAGTTAAACTGACTACAAAAAAAAGAGAGAAAACTCAAATTATTTAAATTCAAAATGGTCAATTGATTTTTGACAATTACCAGACCATTCAATGGGAAAAAGAATAGTCTTCTCAACAAATGGTGGTGGGACACCTGGGTATTCACATGCAAAAGAATAAAATTGGGCCCCTACCTCATACCATGCAAAAACTTAATTCAAAATGAACCAACGACCTAAATGTGAGAGCTAAAGCTATAGAACGCTTAGAAGAAAACATAGGGTGAATCTTCGTGACCTTGAATTCATCAATGGATTCTTAGATATGACACCTAAAATGCACATAACCAAAGAAAAAAATATATAAATTGGAGTTCATTAAAATTGAAAACTTTACTGTTTCAAAGGACATTATTAAGAAAGTGAAAAGACAACCCACAGAATGGGAGAAAATATTTGAATATGTCCAATAAGAGTCTATTATTCAGAATATATGGAGAGCTCTTACAACTCAACCACAAAAAGACCAGAACCCAATTTTTAAAAATAGGTAAATGAGTTGAATAGACATTTTCCCAAATAAGATACACAAATGGTCAAGAAACACATGAAAAGACTTTCAAAGTCATTAGTCATTAGAGGAAGGTAAATCAAAACCATAATGAGATACCACCTCACACCCACTGGAATGACTAGAATAAAAAGGATGGATGATAACGAGTGTGGGTGAGGATGTGGAGAAACTGGAACTTTTGGGCATTGCTGGTGGGAAAACGGTGCGGCTGCTGTGGAAAACAGTTCAGCAGTTCCTTAAAAAGTTGAACAGAGAGCTATCACATGACCCAGCCATTCCACTCCTAGGTATATGCACCAAACAACTGAAGATAGGTATTCAAACAAAAGCTTACACATGAACGTGAAGGAACTGCTATTCATAGTAGCACTGTTCCCAGTAGCCAAAAGATGGAGACAACCCAAATGTCCATCTATTGATGAATGTGTTTTAAAAAATTTGTCTATCCATACAATAGACTATCATTCGGCCATAAAAAGGGGTGAAGTACTGATGCATGCTACAACATGGATGAACCTGGGAGACATTATGCTGAGTAAAAGAAGTCAGACACAAAAGGTCACATGTCGTTTGGCTCCATACATATGAACTATTCAGAATAGCTAAGCCCATGGAGACAGAAGGCATATTCCTGGTTGCCAGGGGCTACAGGGAGGGAGGATGGAGAGCGAGTGTTTAACGGGCATAGTTTCCTTTTTAGGTGATGAAAATATTTCGGGACTACATAGAGGTGAAGGTTACACAACATTGTGAATGTACTAAATGCCACTGAATAGTACACTTTAAAATAGTTAATTTTATGTTGTGAATTTTACCTCAATAAGAAAAAACCTGACTCCTTGTTCCCATCTTACACCTGTGGAATCAGAATCATGAGAGAGAGAGTCTGGGAATCTGAAGTGCTTGAAAGCACCCGGTGGTTCCGATGGACGGCCAGGTCTGGACGGCTTCCCTGGAGGGCCGGCTGGGGCCGATCGCGGTGGGGAGAGCGGGTGGGACATGTCGTGAGGCCAGTGTGGTCTGCGTGTGAGAGGAACTGGACTGTCCTCTTCCTTTAGCCCTGTCCTGGCTCCTCCTTCTCGTAGGAAATCAGGTCCTCTTCCTCCTCCCCGGTACTCCTCCCCCAGCCCCTAAAAGCTCCCGTCACTCCTCAAGGAGATACTCCTCTCCCCAAAGTGTGTGATTTCATAAGAACCAAAGTCTCTTGACAGCACGCTGGCCATGGGCTGGGGCTGGGCCTGGCTCTTGGTGTGTGTGACTCCACTTAACAAACTTCAAAGGGAGCTGTTATCATCTTCTCTTCCAGCTGAGGAAACTGAGGCTCAGAATGGACGAATATTGACCCAAGGTCACCTGGGTAGAGAGTGGAGACCGGTCTGCTTTATGAGTGAACACGGGTCTCCCAGACCTCGGGGTCTGAGTTCCTGCTCCTCTCACCCCACCGCGGGCTCGATTTTGGAGACTGATAGCCTGGGAGCTCCCAGGAGCTTTGTGAGAGTGGTCATCCCCATTCCCAGCAGAGAGACTGAGGCACAGAAAGGTCCTCTGATGTTCCCAAGGTCACACGGCGAGCACAGCCTGACTGGCAAGGTGAGGGCGCTGGGAGTGCTGGCCTCTGAAGGCCTCCGTGTGGGGTCCCTAGCTGGACACGGGGTTGGGGGGTCAGCTCTAACACTCCCTCCTCTGCACGGCAGAACCATCTTCAGTAAGAATCCCGTAACGGAAGCCTAGAAATGACCACACAGAATATTGACAGTGACGTTTTTCTCATTGAACATCACACACACCTCCAATCATTCAGGGGAAGAAAATTAAGAAAAACTTAGAAAGGAGAAGAAAAAACCCCAAATATTGCAGTGCTTCAAAGGAAAAACTTCAACTGTTTATTCAATACTTTTTATATCTACCTAGCAGTTGGAATTTTGATCCTTTAGTTATAGTCTGAGGTAATAATATTTTATATAAATAATTGTCTCATAACTAATAAGTGACTTTTAATGAAACAAAAACATCTGCAAAGGGTACAATTTAGGCAATTACTGAATCATACAGTGATGTAATGTTTTATTTTCTTGATTTATGATTTCATTCTAAAATAACCAATGAACACCGAAAAATATAAATTTAGATTTTAAAGGCACTATTCAAATTCTGCCAAATATTTCGTGGATGAACTAAAATCGTCACTTACCAAACAAAAACATTACACCTCACAGTTTGCACTCTTTCACTGTTTTCAATTTTGAATACTAATTAGCACTTCAGGTTCTCAGATTCTGGCTTTTTCATCACTGTGCTTGAGCAGTTTATTCCACCAGAGGTTGGAAACACATCCCGTGCCTGAAAGGAGCTCAAATGAGTGTGAATCCTATGAACTCACCTTTGCAACACGTGTAGCTGAGTCCCTGTGCGTCAGGGGCTGACCGGGGAATTCTCAAATCTTTGAAAGCAACGTTTGTTAAAGGATCAGTAATAAAAGTGAGCTCATTTGAAGCTTACACACGTATCATGAAAACTCAACCAGAGCAATTGTTCTAGAACTTAAACCAACAAAAGGCTTTTTTGCAGAGGAAAATGTCATCAAGGACATTGTTTAGAATTGCTGGTGCAGGACAACAAGAAAAAGCAGGCCAACTTTGTCTGTTTTATTATTGTTTTTACACTTTCCATAGGCCATGCACCCCTTGCTGCCTGCGCCCAGAGAGGACCCCTCCCACTGCCCGCCCTTGGTCCTGAGGAGGCCTCACCTAAGGTCTGAGCATCTATTGCTGAAGGGATGAGATGAAGGCAGGGCCCCTTGCTGGCCTTCTGGAAGCACCAACTTTCTTCTGTGCTCCCCAGCATGAGTCACTCTCAGGACCCCAGGGCCCTGAGCTCAGCCGCATGCCTTCCCCATGTTTTAAGGCCCACTCCCTCCCCGCTTCTTCAAGACATTTGCCTGACCTCATCTTTCTCTACAATGTGGGCACATGAGGCCCCCCACCACGCTGCACCTGTGGGTCATGCTGGGCTCCACCAGGGTCCTTGCTTGTCCGGCACTGAGCCACCCTGAGGTGCATCTTAGGAGGTGCTTAGCGTCTGGTTCTGTTCCAACGGTATCCAATACCAATACAGTCATGAGCTGCACCATGACGTTTTGGTCAACGATGGACCGCATATACAACGGTGGTCCCATAAGATTAATGCCATAGAGCCCAAGTGTATAGTGGGCTATACCATCTAGGTTTGTGTAAGTACACTCTGTGATGTTCACACAATGACGAAATCATCTAAGGATGCGTTTCTCAGAACATATCTCCTTTGTTAAGTGACGTGTGACTGTAGTGTGCTCTGTTAGGGCTGCTGAACGAGAGGGGAAGGCGGGAGGAAGGTGGCCAGCCCTTCATGAGAGGACAGCAACCAAGGCAGTGGGAGCTGCAAAATGGCTAGATGTCTGGGTGGCCTGGGCTGCCCTCCAATCCTTCCAGGTGTATAAACTTTGTTGCTCACCCCCGGGTCCAGGCAGGCCAGGCAGGCCAGGCAGATAAGAGATGGGGGAGGGGTTAGCCCTCTCCGCCCCTATTACTTGCCTAACCCCACGCTGGGCGCTGTAAACACACCTGTCATGTCAGACCCACAACAACCTTCCAGGCAGTGGTGTGCAGCAGGTCAGCACGCTCTCACCGTCTCCCACCTGCCGAGTGGCAAGGAGGCCCTCGCAAGGACAAGCAGCTGCACCTGGACGGGCCTGGAACCCACAGCGGGGGGGGTTTCAGGAGCCTCTCAGCCTCCTGCCTCCTCTTCAGCTGGGCAGGTCTCCTCTCCTGCTTCTTTCCAGGCCTCAGCCCCTGCCTGCTCGCCAGCCCACCTGTACCCCCCGCTTGGCCCCAACGCGGCCCTCTCCATCTCAAGGCCCCCTGCTAACCGGCAACTGCTCTTACTTCAAAATCCCGGAGAAAGAATCTGGCTGACAGCGGCCCCTGCCCCCTCGACCCAGCTGTCTCTCCTTGGTCCACCCCACTGGTGCCAGGCAGTTGCCCTGGCTGGGGGCTCAGGGCCAGGACAGCACATGACTGTCCTGTCGAATGCAGGGAGGTCCTATTGTTTTACGTAGAGAAGTTTAGTTACTCGCACAAAGGCATGCTGAAAGTGACTCCCCGAGACCCAAGCCCAGACAAGCGCTTGCATCGTCCCTGCCCTGCCTTCCCGCCAGCCAAGGAATGAGCTCCTGAAGGTGGCGACATGCGGCTTCCTAGGCCCCAGCGCTGGCTAACCGCGGGTGATGGACTGCCATGTGGTGAGACTTATGAAGCTGTTTGAAGCCGTCAAGGGAAACCAGCTACGTGTAAATTTCAGCTCCGTTTGGCAAAATACCTGGAGTCGGATTTTATTTCTGCTGCTGGGCATTATTATGAGTATTGATTTGAGAATCTGAAAATTCAATAAAACAGATTAAACCTCCCAAGGAGTGAGCGCGGACCATCAACCCGCATCGCTGTGGGGTGTGAAGGCGCGGTGGGTGGGAACAGGCACCAGGGCTGTGTGAAGCCCAGCAGGCTGCAGGCCCACGGGGGCAGGAGGTGCCCAGCCAGCTCAGAGGGAAGGCCCTTCCCCATGGGGCTGCCTACCAGCTCATCAGCCCCTCTGCTGCCCAGCCCTGCTCCTGCCCCAGGCGCTGAGGACACCGGGGGACAGGAGCGCAGTCCTCCCTCTGCAGGGCACCTGGCCTGGTTCTGCAGAGATTTTAGATTAAAAATGACCAAGGACATCCAGCAACCAAGTGTCAACCTTGACTGTATCCTCGTTCAGAAGAAAAAGAACAGCCGTGACAGTCCTGGGAGGATTGGTGAAATTTGAATGTGGACTGGGTATTAGAAGATATTAGAGAATTATTGTTAACTTTGTAGGTGTGATAATAGTTTTGTAAGAGAATGTTCTTATTCTTGGGAGACACAGCCTAAAGCATTTAGGTAAGAAACGTCATGATATCTGCAACTTACTTTCAAATGCTCGGTAAAAAAAGAAATCTCTTCATTGATCTGTGGGCATATGTTGCCAAAGCAAACAAGGCAAGTTATGAACAATTGTTGAATCTCGGGGGCAGGGTTGTAAGTGTCCATTGTACTAGTCTTTCAACTTTTTTTCTATGTTTGTAATTTTGAAAAATAAAAAGTTGGGGAAATAAAAGGATAGCATCTCTATCTTCAAGAGAAACAGAGTCTAAGAGGTCAGCTAAATACCCACACGACCAGTGACGGGCGCACTCAGCCCTGGGGATGCAGTAAGGAGAGGCCAGGAGCCTTATGACTTCTGACGCAGCACTCGCCTTCTGAGTACAGGATAGCAGCCTCCACAGCCGGCTATTCAGTGTTATCCAACAGGCCAGGAGGAAGGGAAGGGGCAGTCACCTCTTGGCACCGAGGGAGATGCCACAGGACAGCGGAAGCCTCTCCTGTATATGCTCCTACTGTGTCCAGGGTAGGGCCAGCCCTGAGAGGCTTGGCACCAGCCCCCAAGGAAGCCAGGGCCCAGTGGGATGAGCCAAAACAGCTTCAAAGAGCTGGGAGCCCAGAGAGTGGTGGGGTGGGTCCTTGCCCTCAGAACACACACACAAAAACAGTTGCTGCCAGAATGTCCCAAGTGGGAGGCAAATGGCGGTAGATTGGAGTGGAAGGGGCAGGGCTGAGGCTGGACATGCTTGGGGCAGAGGCAAGGCATGAGATAAAGTGAGACAAAGTCAGGAATAGAGGAGAGGCCAGGGCTGCTTGAACATCACTGGGTACGGTTCACAATTCTTGATTCTACATTTAGACACAGCTCTGTTGATAAAGCTGAGTCAAAACAACTGTGTTGGGCTCATGGGAGGAATGGCGGCTGCCAGGGCCGAGGCAGGGCAAGGCTGAGCCTGGCACATCTGGTCATGGCAGAAGGTGAGGAGGCGCTTGGAAAACTGAAGGGGGCATGCCACAGGACACAGGAGCCACGCCAAAGGGGCTCCTACTGGCCCAATCTGGGATAATTTGAGCACTAAAATGAATATGAACCATTAGGAAAAACAGGAATCCATGAATGTATACCAGTGGTTCTCATCCAGGGGTGATTTTTCTCCCTCGGGGACGTTTGTCGATGTCTGAGACATTTGGTGGTCACAACTGGGATGCTACTGGTATCCATCAGGAAGAGGCCAGGGACGCTGCTAAACACCCTGCAGTGCACAGGACAGCCCCTACAACAACGAATGTTCTGGTGAAAATGTCAGTAGTGCTGAAGCTGAGAAATCCTGGTTTATCCTGACCGTAAAAAGATAAACAAAGAAATGGCTAAACGGGGGACAGTGGGCCTCTTGCTTACAGAGGACCACTGAGCGCCAGCTGGAAACCATGGAGGGTGTGCCTGAGGGGAAAATCATCATTCTGTGGCTATGACAGTAAAGATTGGTCCAGGCAAGAATCGTCCATGGACATCAACTCCAGGGGGACATGTTGACAAGGAGCAGGAAATCTGCATGGTCTAAAGTGCCTCCCACAGATTGCTTATTTGTTGCACGGGGGCAAAAACCTATAAAGTAGAGAATCTGGGCCACGTCTCGGGTGATCAAAATTAATGTCACCACGAGGGGCGGATGGACAACATGTGCCTCCAGATGTGACGTCCTGAGGAGAGCACAGCATCATTGTGGAGGATTCTGGCTGGACTGGCGAGACCTGAATCTAGCCTAAAACAAGCAACATTCTCTTCTTTTAAAAGACCAGAATTTTTCAGAAATGTCAATGTCATAAAAGGCAAATAAAAGCTGAGGATTTCTTCCAGATTAAACGACATAAAGAGACCTGGCAACTAAATGCAGCACGTGATCCTAGACTGGATCCCAACCTGAAGGAAAAATAAAGCCATAAGGGATATTACTGGATCAGTCGAAAAAATTAGAATGCAACTGTAGCTTAAAGATTGTGTCTCTTTCAAATTCCCTGATGTTGCTAATTATACCATAGTTATGGAAGAAAAAGTCCTTATTCTTAGGAATTGCCCATCGAAGTGTTTAAGGGTACAGGGGCATGGTATATGCAGTTTACTCTCAAATGGTTCAGGAAAAAACTCTGTGTGTGCACGTGTGTGTACACACACTGTGGTAGGCTGAATAATGACCCCTCCAAAAACATATTCACAGCCTAATGCCCAAACCTGCGAATGTTACCTTCTAAGGCAAATATGATTCAGGACCTTGAGACAGGGAGATTGTTCTGGATTATCCAGGTGGCCCTAATGGAATCACAAGGGTCCTCATAAGAGGGAGGCAGGAGGTCAGAGTGAGTAGCAGGCGATGTGACAACAGAAGTAGAAAGTTGCAAGTGATGTGAGGAAGGGACCACAAGCCAAGGAGTGCAGGTGGCCTCCAAAGCTGGAAAAGGCAAGAAAATGGGTTTTCCCTGGATCCTCCAGAAGGAGCACAGCCCTCATTATGCTTTGATTCTAGTTCAGTGAAACTGACTTTGGACTTCTGGCCTTCAGAACTATAAGAGAATAAATTTGTGTTGTTTAAGCCACTAAGTTTGTGGTAATTTGTGATAGCAGTCATGGGAAATTAATATATATATATATACACATGTATATATATGTCTGTATGTGTAGATATATGTCTGTATGTCTATATGTGTGTGTATATATACGCATACGCACATATAGACATACACATATACATACATACACACACACACACACACATGTACACACACAGCAAATCCTCGTTATTCATGGATTCTGTATTTGCGAATCAGTCTACTAACTAAAATTTATTTGTAGCCCCAAATCAATATGGCACTTTTGTGGTCATTTTGCAGACATGCAAAGAGTGGTAAAAAATCTGAGTCACCAGGGCACGTTCCCAGCTGAGGTCAAACGAGGTGACAGTTTCTCGTTTCAGCTCTCTTACTGTAAATGTGTCCATTTTGAGGTCTAGTTAGTGCCGTGTTTTCCACCTTCTTGTGCTCTCTGCTTTGATTTCACTGCTTAAAATGGCCCCCAAGGGTGGTCCTGACCTGCTGTCTGGCGCTCCCGAGTGCCGGAAGGGTCGTGGAGAAAACGCACGTGTTAGATGAGCTTTGTTCACTTGTGAGTTAGGGCTGTTGGTTGTGGTTCAATGTTAATGAATCAATAGTATATATTAAATAAGGTGTTTTTAAACAGAAACACACATTAAAAAGGTTATGTGTTGATCGGCTGATGAAAACGTTGTGACCAGAGGCTTACAGGAACCTGACCCTGTGTTTCCCCACGGATGCAGTGTTCACGGCAACGAGATGGGACATGACTACTGGCAATATGAGAACTGCCTGTATATATACATATATTTGGTGGAGGGGGCGAGCACAAGTGTTAAAGCAAAGGGAGCACAGTGTTATCAAAAGGTGAATCTGGGTTAAGAGCATATGGGTGTTCTTTATATTATTCTTGCAACGTTTCTGTAAGTTTGAAATTATTTCCAAATAAAATGTTAAAGGGAGGACTGGCTGTGTCAAGCAGTTGCATCCAAATGCCTCCTGTCAAATCAGTGTGTCAGCACTCCATGTTTTGAGCTCACAAAAGTGCTGTGTAAGGAAAGGCCCATGGCACCAGAGCAGGCTCCGCAGGCAGAGTGGTCTCCTGGCAGCTACGCTTGTGGTGTGTCAGGAGCTGCCCGTGAGAAGTGAAGGCTCAGGGCACAGACCTGAGCACTGGGGTGCCCAATGGAGCCAGCCAGCTGGCCACCCAGAGCTGCATCTCTGCTACGGCAGCCATGACAGTGATATAGGGAGGAGCAGCCCAGCAGGATCCCCGGGCCAGGAGAGGCGGGCAGAGAACTCAGCTGACATCACCCTCCTTGTGAGGTCCCATCTAAGTCAAGGACCCCGTCAGCTACCCAGTCACCCAAGCCAGAAACCTGGCCCCCGCCCTTTCCCCTCCTGCCTTCACATCCACTCATAAGCCCCTCAATCTCTCTCATTTTCCCCACTCGCAACTGCCTGGTTGGCATCTTTATTTGCCCATCTCATCTCAAATGTAACATGTGCAAAAATGAATCCTTGGTTTTCACCAAATCTGGCTCTGACCTGGTTTTCCTCATTGATGCTCATGCCCAAATTTTGAAATGATTCTCTGGCCTATTCTTTCTTTTCTAATATATATTTCTAATAGAAATTTACCTTTAAGTACTGGTTTAGCTGCATCCCACAGATTTTGATGTTATTCGTTCATTATTCTGTTCAGAAATTTTTTAGATTTCCCTCATGATTTTTTCTTTGACCTACAGGCTATTGGTTATTTATTTACGAGTGTGTTAACAGCTGATACTTGGGGGATATACCACAGGTTTTTTTGTTTTTGTTTTTGCTTCCTAATTAAATTCTATTGTTGTCAGAAAACGTATTCTGTAAGATTTCAATCTGTTGAAATTAATGGAGACATTTCATGGTCTAGCAAATCGGTCCATCTTCTGGAACGTTTCCCACGCTCTCAGGAAGAACATGTATTGTGCAGACAACACACGCCTGAATCCAGGTCTGCTACGTACTAGCCGTGTGAGTTAAGCATGTAACATAACTTCTCCGAGCCTCAGTTCCTCCAAATATAAAACGGAAAGAAATGATGATATTACTGATTTAAAAGTTGTGGTGAGAACGGAATAGCACGCTGAAGGCCCATTGCATGTCAGTCTTCTCCTTTCCTCCTCCTTCTCAGTGCTGTTACTACTGCGATGACCATAATCATTGTTACTACTGTGGTCATTACATAGTTGCCATCATCTTTAATTGGACTTCTGAGGTTGCTATTAAACCCTGCCCCCAGGAGAAGAGTTTCCAGTGCGTTCCTTTACAGTCAGTTACAGAGTTATTCTCACCTTGATGATTATTCTCCCTCATAACTCAGGTGGGTGCTTGACATTTCACCCGGAGGCTCTCGTGGAAGGAGGCACCAGCCCCGCCTTTTCTTGAAGCCACAGTGGTGTGCCAGGTGCAGACAGGTGAGGTTTGCCAGCTCACCAGCCTTCTGGGGACACAGATGTTTGACAACACAACTTCCTCATTCTGGAGTTCTTTGATGTGCTACTTTTGGGGTGGACTAGAGGGCGTGTCTTTGGCCGTTTATCTCTGGAGGCCGGGCACACAGACAGGAGGTCCGGAGCTCTGGCACCTTAGAAGGCATCATTTGGTCGCCTTCACTTGTGCCAGGCGATCTGTCTGTAACTTCTCAGGCTGTGACCTTTCGCCTTCAAAATTGCTTATGCAGGGTTCCCTTGCCTTCTGGCACTTGAAGCAGCAGAAGAGAACTCCGAGGCTAGCCCCGTTCTCATTCCTTGAGATGTAACTCATTTTTCTGCCTAGTGGCTTAAGGGTTTTTATTCTTCATAATGTGATTCCAAAAATTTTGCAAGATGTGAGTATAAATAGCTTTCTTGTTGGTTTTGCTTCGAAATGATCCTTTTTGATCCACATACACATCTCTTTAAGTGGGAAATCTTTTTCTGATAATACATTTGATTGCTACTGCTACACTTTCCTTTATTCAGAAACTATTTATTGAGAACCTATTTTTCAGGCACTGGGAGTACAGCAGTGGATAAGATAAAATTCCTGCCCTTGGAGAGCTTACGGATGAGTAAGGGAAACAGTCAGTAAACAAGTGAAAACAATAAACAAGAGCTCCAGGCAGCCGCTGGCAGGGCTACGGAAAATAAAGCAGCGTGAGGGGGTGGAGAACGCGGTGGGCGGGGAGGGCCTGACTTGGGGTTGGGGGGGTGCGGGGGTGGCTTTTTGGCAGAATCCTCTTCCTTCCTTAGGAGTTTCTATTCTAGTTCATGATGAAATCAGACCTGTTCTCTGCCCTCAATATGTAGTATATTAATTTTTACCATTTGCATCTATTTTTCCTTTTCTCAGCAATCTGGGAGAGAACTTGCCAAGCGTGTCCTCCACGCTGTCGCTTCTGTTTTTCCCAGTGCCTGTGCTCTTCGCTGCCTCCCCTGAGGACTTTAATTCTCCTGGTCTGGCTTCCCTCGCGCCGCCTCCATCTTCCGCCTCACCCGCTGACCTCGGGCACAGCCTCTCCTCACCTCCAGGTTCCTGTTCTTGTTTTGTGGAGGCCGTGTCCCCTTGCACCTCCCTGAGACCATCTTCTTGAGACTGCCCAACAGTTTGCTGAGATTTTATCCCGACCCTGGCAATGGACCATTTTCCAGAGGCTTCTTCCTCTGAGTTGTCAGGAGGATTTTGGCTTGCTTTCGCTCTGCAGCATTTTTCCACAGGTCGCGTAGAGAAGAAGTCTGCTTTTCTCGGCTCACCCTTGGACGTGGGTTATGAAGTCCCTCTGTGTCCTCTTCGGGGATGGTCATGGCAGGATGGAATCGCTGCCCCTTGCCCTGCTGTGTCCGATGGGTGTGGCGCTGGATAAATGCCCCCTGGGATGACTGGATGGTGTGGGTGGATGGACATGGTGCCCAGTCCTAGCCCTGGGGGCACAGGCGGTGGGGCATGGAAGCAGTTCTGTCTGGAATCTCTCCACTGCTTCCAGCACTCACACCAAACAGACGGAGCCCATGGAAACTGCCGGGGGCCGGAAAGCCCTGCCACCATGGTTCCCACCTCTGCCCAAGTCTAGCACTTGACTTGTGGGAGAGAATTTGGAGATAATTGCACAAAACCACAGACTGCTCTGCCTTGAACTTTCTCTTCTCAGAGCTCCCAGAAGCCCCACATCTGGAGAGGTTATTTATGTTAACCTCCTATTTAGAAATTAAGCTCCGATTTGGAAATTAAGGATTGTAATTTAGCATTAACCCAGATGTCAAGACATAATGAGACACACTGTGGGGGAAATTGAATTCCATATTGCCAAAGACCCATTTTATTTATAATAACCAGCCACTCACGTTGTGCCAATATTGATGGATCATATGTTTAAAATTTTGATAGCTCATTCATTTCTATAATTACATTTATTTCAAATTAAATAAGTCTCGCACACCCTTGATATACAAAGAGACAAAATTAATTTGTGGGTCAGAATTAACCTGCCATTCAACCTCCAGAACTGTCCTTTCTGGAAGCCCTTGGAGAGTGACATTCTGCCATTTCACAGAAGAGGATTTGCATGCGAACAACTCTTACCCTGGAAGGGGCTTCATCCTGGGACTAGGAGGGAAGTGTCATTGAAAAGGGGCCGGGTAGGAGTGGACTTGCTCAATAACAGGCTCAGATACGGACCCGGGGGCACGGCCAACAGAACTGATCTGCCTGAGAAACAGCAGAAACAATCACAGGGCAGTGGTCTGGTGTGGCAGGGAAAGGTGTGAGCATGGGTGCTGGCTCCCAGTCTACCAGTTACTGGTGAGTGACCTTGACAGCACTCATACAACTGTCCTTTCCTGAGCAGGGCAGGAGAAATGCCCGCTACTTCGTGCCTGCCTATGCCCCTCACGGGGGCCCTGTCTCCCGGCCACAACTGGCTTGACCAAGAGTAGAGTCGTGGACAAATGTGGCTGATCCGATGGGCATGGAGCCCCTGAACAGCCGCGCTGTGTGGGTGATGCTGAGGGGTTTGGACAGCACTTCCTGCGTGGTCAGCCAGAGTCGACAGCACGCACAGTGTGGAGAAGCTGGTCCACAGAGAGAGCAGAGTCGCCTTGCAGAGGTGGGCAGAAGTGGAGATTGGACAGGCCAAGGAGAGGGCAGGAGCGGCATTCGCGCTTGACTCTCCAGTGCCGGTTCCCCTGCACGTCAGCTCTTCCTGGTTTCGTGTCCTCGGCTGTTGGAGCTTGTCTCTACGTTTACTTAGTACCCCCTCCTGCAAGCCAGGGGACAGTGATAGGCTTCCACTCGATGCCACACCATGGATTCAGGGCAAGGCCTCTGTCTCCATGAACTCATCATCCAGTGCAAGACCCATAATGAGTGCCACACGATGGGCTATGGCCCAGGGTGTGCTCGCCCATATCCATTGGGATTACATAGCCTCTCTGAGCTTCAGCAATGTGGACCTAATGCTCCCCTTGTGGGAGCCATGTGAAAACAAGGAGAATGGGTTTGAAACATCAACCTAGTCCTGGTGCACCATAGGTGCTCTGTAAGTGAAAAAAAAAAAGCGTTGATAAAATTTTTAAAATAAAGATAAGGCTGTCAACAAAGAGACATTTGAGGAGGGGCACCACAATAGAGTCCCCTGAATTTTGGGGTTGCTGAGAGTGAGAAAGTGCAATGATTCCTCGACATAGCCAGGAGGGAGAGAAGGTGGAAAAGAGTGGCCGGGTGGTATTTCGGTCTGAGAGGGCCACAGGCAACCCTGGAGAATGTCCTGTCCGTGGAGTGGCATGGAAGAGCCCATGGGCTTACACGGGCCTGGAGTGGGGAGATGGGGTAACTCTAAGAGCAGGCCCCTGAGGCCTGGCAGGGGTCTTGGGTCCAGAAGCAGTAGAGGGAGGTGCTGCGGAGATGGGCTGAGGGCTCAGCTTTATCCCAGGACTATAGATGGGGGTCAAATTGGAGTGCACCGACTGTGGCAGGAGAGCACTGGCAAGGCCTGAGCCAAGGCTGGTCAGGACATGGCACATCTTGTTCCCATACAGGCCCACTCCAGATGACCACCGAGAAGTGGAAACACCCTCACTCAGGACATTTGACAAACATCCTCTCCCTCCCCCAACTCATCCTGGTCCCAGGGGTTTTGGGTGGGGAACATTCTGAATTGATGAAATTTTAAACCCACAATGGTGAAAAAAATCAATAAATTTGACTCAGTTTCCTTGTAAGTAACTAGGATCCATCAAACAGAATGGGCCACTCAGCATCAGAAATGTAATTAAGTGATGCCAAAAATGGAGATATGTTTTCAAATACTTGAATCTGTAAGCAAGAAATTTAGTCCCTGGAACCTGCATGTCACAGGCCCCTGGAGGAGAAGGAGGGTCCTTAGACACCACCTGGGAGCCATGTTCAGCAGGAGAACACTCCCGGGGGGCATGTGACGCTCTTTAAAGATTGACACATGGCAAAGGGAACTGGTGCCACTTCTTCAGGGGACCAAGATGTTAGCGGTTGTGAGAGCTGACCACTGGGCTCTCCGCCACTGGGTAGGTGGTCTGCCCAAGGACAAATGACCATGCATTAGGGGCTGCAAAGAAGAAAGAAGCCCCATTAGGTTAGAGGCTGGATGAAAGGGTTTCTAAGGTTCTCTCTAAGTTAGAGATAGACAACTGCTGGCACTGAGCTGCTGTCCGTTGTGCTGCTCTGGAATGAAAATGGTGAGTCAAATTTAAGGCCAGACCCTGGGGACTCCTAGTTACAGCACTGCGGGGGGAGTGATGCTCCCGAATTCGCTTCTGCCGTCTCCACAACAATCCAGTAACACTGGAATGATCGTCCTGATCTTACAGGCCATGAAACCGACTCAAAGAGAGCAATTAGGCTGCCCAAGGTGACGCAGTTAATAAGCGGCAGAACCGAAATGAAATTCCGTCCTTCGTGCCCTTCCCAAACATTCCAGGCCTCTTTAGACAACCTATATTCTAAGAGGGGAAATTTAAGAAAACCAAACTTTTTAAATCTCTCAATTACATTTCATGGACTTGAAAGAGAATTCTGTGTATAAATCAGCGCAGATAAAGCCTCGACCAGCAACGTGCAATTGCTCGAATGTTCCGGCTTATTTCTGCAACACCTGGAACCCAGCTCTCCCGGCCTTCCCTCCCCAGAAGTCTCCCGCTCCTGGAGTCATATAAATATTTCAGAATAGTTGGGGCTGCAGAAGGTAGAGGAAAAGAGCCCCCTTCACGTACATGCCTGCGTAGCGCTGGACGTCTCACCCGGCGCACACCACCAGGCAGTACGGTCTCAGCCGGCGACTGATCTAGGCTCCCGCCCTGTCTCCTGGGGGCTCAGCCCACAGGGGGGCAGTCCACCAGGGCTGAACTGCGCTGGCTTCCTTACCTGCTAAGGCGCTTGTGGCTGTTACTTAGAGATGCCATTTAAAATTCGGTACTCACTGAGGGCTCCGTGCACTGTAGACTCTGGATAAATGCTGCTAATGAGTTCAGGAGAGAAGGGAGTATTAGAATCCAGGATGTACTTACCCACTGGAATCTGGTGCAGAGAGCCCTGGGCAGGGGCAGGGGGCCGTGGTTCTGACCCTGACCTGCCTCCCGGCCACCCCTCTGTCAAATGAGGCTGCCATTGCTCAAGCCACAGACCCACCAGGGGCTGTGAGCACTGCAGGGGAAGTGGGAGGAGGCACCAGGTTAGGGGTGCCCGAGAGATGCTGTGTCTATCAGCGTCACGCAGAGCCAGCACTTCAGCCAGTTCTGCAGGGGAACAGCTGTAGTTTCAAAGGATCAAACGACAGAACCCCTCCTCAGTTTCTCATGGTATCAACTACTTAATGTGATAAAAACTAGGCCCCAAGATGTTCCCCCCGATGGAAACACCAGAACATTTTTGGGAGCCCAGATTCTCACAGTGGATAGAAGGAGAGTTTCATCCCCGTATCACACGCCCGGCAGGTGGAGGCCCCAGGAGCGGCCCCTGCTGTCAGTGGAGTGGATGTGGAGGTAACGTGGAACCTGTCACAAGCAGCATGGCACACACATGCCTTATGGACTGGCTCTAGCACCTTCCCCAAAGACAGTGCTTTGGAAAGTAAGCATCAGGTAGGGCACTGAGTAGGAGCAGCTCCCGCTTCAGCTGGCTGGAGCTACCCAGAGAAATTTGCTGGCTCCCATAACTGAAAAGGCCCGGAAAGGCCAACTTCAGCTGAGGGCTGGTCCAGGCTTGGAGGGCCCAGGTGTTTCCATGATGATGCTCTGTGTTTCACGCTGGCAACTTCATCCTCGGTTGCTATATCCATTTCCTAGGGCTGCTGTAACAAATGACCACAAATGCCGTGGCTTAAAGGAACAGATTTAGTCGCTCACAGACTGGGGCCTAGAAGTCCAAGATCAAGGTGTCAGCAGGGCCATGCTCCCCCGGACACTCTGGGTAAAACCTTTCCTTGCCTCTTCCAGCTTCTGGTGGCTCCCAGGAATCCTTGCCGTTCCTGGGCTTGTAGGTGCCTCCCTCCAATCTCTGCCTCCATCTTCCCTCCGTGTGTTTCTCTGTGCATCTGCTCTCTTCTTTAAGGACATCAGTAATGCTGGATTTAGGGCCTTCCCTGATCCTGTCTGATCTCATCTTAGTTTTTGTCTATAAAGACCCTATTCTCCAACAACATTCTGAGGTTCTGGGTGGGCAGGAATCTGGGGGACACTGTTCACCCCACTCCATCTGCCTGACCTTTCAGATACTAGACAGCTGTCATAGCAAATGGGGGTACAGGTCCTGGATGACGTGCAGGTCTCTTTCCCAACTCTTGAACCAAAGCTTGATGGTGCGTGTTGTGTGTGCTGGGCTCCTTGCGCTGACTCTGCGCGCCTCTGCTGTCAACCGCCACCACCTGACACCCTGTGCACCTTGGGTCCCCGGAGAGGTTCATGCAAAGAACTGGAGGTACTTAACAGTTTACGTCCCAGGGGGCAGTCCTTGGCCCAAAGGTGCCTAGTGTGAGTTTTGGAAAGCCCAGCTCCCTTGCTTACTCCCGAGCTCCACTGCAGGACCAACCGCCTTCTGAGGAACTTGCCTGAAATCGCCCCCTGGCTGGGCTCCCCTCTGTTCCCTCACTGCTCTCCCATGGGAGCGCTCCCTCAATAAGGCACTGGACAAATCCTTGTCTCAGGGTCCGCGTCTGGGTAGGGTTGTCAGATTCAGCAAGCAAAGGTACAGTTCATAATAATAATAACAGAAATACCAATAACAATTAAGAAGAAAATAAACATAAATAAAAAGCCAGTTAAATTTGAATTTCACTTAACAATAAAGTACGTCCCACGAAATACATACTAAAAAATATTTGTTCTTTATCTGAAATTCAATTTTAACCGAGTGTGCTGTATTTGGCAACCCTGCTTTTGGGGAACCTAATTTAAGACAAACTTCACTCTGATTGGACCAGCTTGGAACATGATCTTGTTCCTGAGCCAAAGCACTGTAACAAGACGGACGGGACAGCAAGTACTTGCTTGGAGCAATCAGGGGGCAACCCTGGATCCGGGAGTGACGTTAAGTCCACCCAAGCTTTGGGGCTGGTTGTTCTACATGAGGAGGAGAGGTGTGGATGCTGGGGAGGCGCTCATGATGCCTATTACTAATTATAACTAAGTACTGTCAGTTCTCACTCCTTGCAGCAGTTGTGGTCTATAATCTCACAGCAAACACTGAATTATCAAATACTGAACCATTGCTCCGAGAGGAAAATGCAGAATTAAGTTCCTGTGAGCCTCCAGTCAGAATGCTTTTGTCAACCAGTCAGGACATCACCTTGTTCTATGAGTGTGTCTGTCTAAAGACGTCTTTTTTAACATCTACTGTAGATTCATTGGCATCCGACTCATGGCCGACAGCACTAACTCGGGCCCAGATGGAGCTCATCTAATGTGGGTGTTTTCTCCGTGAGGCACATGGCAGCCTTCTTGTGCTTAGGAACACCAGACAGCACTGCAGGATGACGCCCGAGGGCCATTTTAGAAAATGAAGTCACCACCGACAAGCACAAAAATGGGAAAACCCTAGCACTAAAGAAACTACTAAAAGGACGCTTGTCTACAGGATGAGAGCTGAAACCAGGAGACAGAGCGTCGCCCTGTCTGACTTCCACGGGGAAAGTATGAATTGAGCTGCTCAAATTTTTGCCACTCTACGTATGTCTGTAAAAGACCACAAAAGCGCTGTGAGTATTGACTTTGGGGCTCCCAAAAATATTGTGGCAGACAGTTGAATTTACAAATACAGAATTTGCAAATAATGAGGATCGATTGTACCTGCAAAAACCCATTGATGGCTGTGTTTGTAGGCCTAGCAGTGCAGGTTTCAAGGACACACATATGACCTTTGCATCTCAGAGAATCCCCTCATATGAAAATACAGGGCTTGATAGATAAAGAGAGACTCAGACAAATAGACTCTCACGAGGGACTCTGTTTGCATAGCTGTCAACATGCAAACTTTACTTGCTATGTCACTACGGCAGCGAGCCATGTATTTGCAGTGTTAACACGAGTAACCGAGTACAAGGCACCATTATTTGCCGGACTATTTAGTACCTGTATGATGTGAAATTCCTCAACTCAACCCACAGCTGCCTTCGTCTGTACATAGAGCGCCTGCTTTTTAAGCAAGGGAAAAGCCAGGCACTGAGCCACTTGACAACTTGCTGCCACTGTTGACACAGCCATTCGCTGTCAGCTCTTCTCACACGTCGGAGGCGCTGGCAGGACTGTTTAACCAAGGGTCGTTATTTCCAGTGTTGGGAGGGGATCATCCACCAAAGCCTTATTCATCTCTTGAAAAGTTTTCTCTTTCAGATTGACTGTTTGCCCCAAACAAACAAAACATCAAAACGCTGTCCTTGGCTGGGGCTGGCAGTCTCCTCCCCAAAGAGCTCTAGCTGCTGGCCACCAACTTCCCAGGCAGCAGAGGGGAGGCTGGCAGTCTTAGAGGCAGAGCTGGGGTGGGGGTTGGCGTGATCTGATGTTGTCATGGCTGGCCTCCCGCAGTATGGTAGCCATAATTTTTTCATCTTCCCCAGTTTTTAAATTTTAATTTTTTCATTGTTTTAAAATTAATTTTATCTTTTACCAAAATTATATATGCATACAGTATGTGAATGAACTGTTACTGAAAGGCTTATACCCCAGTCCCTTAAGCCCCGCCCCGCCCCAGGCAACTACTTCTGATTCTTGACTCTTTCAGCTGTTCCTCCGGGTGTCGACAGGCTTCTTGTAAACAACGCGCTTCTATAGAGTTCCTTGATTTATCCGTTTTAGCATTACATGGTGATTTCCTGTGAGGATAGCTGAGTTTTAAGCTCTCTTCCCTCCTCATGCACATCCCTGCCCCATCTCCTTATTATGATTATATCATTATTCCTAGTTAAGTCAACAGTATTTACCTACATCATTATAATCATATAAATATTATTTGCCGCAGAGCAATGATTTTGTTTCCTTTCTTGGTCCTCTTTTATTTTTCTTTAATAATTAACATATTTTTTCCCTAGCTTAATTTTCTATTGCCTATTGCTATTTCCTTTTTTTGAATGCCCCACAGGCCTGTCACAGGTCAGTCAATATATTTTTTTCAAACTCCAAGCCCAGTTCTAACGGTGCCCTTCTACCTGTCATCCTCCAGGTGTCCTCTCACCTGTCATCCTGGGATACCCTTCTACCTGGACTGTCATCCCCCAGGTGTCCTCTCACCTGTCATCCTGGGACACCCCTTCCCCACCCTCTTGATCACAGAGCCCATGGGCTCCTCATTGTCAGTCTCCACTCTTCTTTTGCTAACACACATCCTCTGGTAGTTTCCTCTGGAAAGGTAGATGAGAACTGAATTTTCTGAGGTTTTTCAGGGATGACAATAATTCTGTTCGACCCTCACATCCAAATGATAATTTGGCTGGGTATCGAATTCTAGTTTGAAGGTAAATTTGTTGAAGCCACTGCTCCATTTCCCTAGCATCAGATGTTGCACTTAGCCGTCCGACGTTACTGCAATTCTCAGTCCGGGGTATCTGACCTGGTCTTTTTAATCTGGAAGTTCCAAGAATCTTCTCTCTTGTCCTTAAGGATCATGGATTCCCACACTTCACTGTCCAGGTGAGGAACAGAGCCTGGGCAGGGCCCAGAGAGGAAGACGCCATGCCATGGCCCAGCTTGGATTAACACGGTTCCTTCCCGATGCATGCCTTGGCCAGCCTGACCCCTTGTGGGCCTCTCCTGCTGGTGTTTGCAGCCCAGGCTCCCCCCTCGGGGATAAGGTCTTGCCACCATGGAGGCTATTTTATAGGACACGAGGCCAGGTCAGTAGGCACATCCCAAAGAGCAGGGCGCATGGAAGCAATGTCAGCAGGAAGGTGCAGATATTGGAACCTGTGTCCAAGCAGGGCCTGAGCTGAGCCTCCGGAGGGCTGGGAAAGCTGGCCCACTGTGCAGCTCTGTGCCTGTCAGCGTGGCCGGCTGGACTACAGTGCCCCGAATGCCCCTTCTAGTATGCTTCCGGTTACACTGGGCCACAAGGGATGTTCTCTCAGAGTTTGGAAGCGGGCAGTGGCCGTTTTGTAGCATACACACATAGCTTTTCCCAACTGTTCATTCACACACTAATCTAGGTGCTTGGTGAAGGAATTCTGCAAATGTCATTAAAGTCCCAAGACAGTTGATTTTAAGTTACTCAAGAGAGAGATTTTCCTGGGTGGGCCTGGCTTAATCAGCTGGAAGTCCTTTAGGAGGACTTAGGTCTTCCCTGAGCCCAGAGACACCAAACCGTAGTAGGGTCTGCAATTGCTCTCCCTTCCCTTGGGTCCTCCCTCTGACCACTGCCTCAGTGCCACGAGCTGCAGCTAGTGTCTGTGGGTCCCGTCTTCTCCTTGCTCAGCCATTCCTGATTACCTCCCCTTGGACTTCCGACTTGCTTGGCCAACCCTCCCAACTGAGCAAGCTGACTCCTCATAATAAATCCCTTAATATGTATACATTTCTCCCTCAACTCTGCTTCATAAGCCCTGATGACACGCTAGAAAAAGACCCACCTTCCCCTGGGTGTGCTGTGTTCATGGTTCCATTGCGTGGCTCGGTTCTCAGGGGACCGTCAGGTGGGGGGCTTCCTGGGATAGGCTCAGCAGTGGCCCCTGCAGTGGTGTCCAGACTGTGCTCTCAGACCACCAGCCCCAGCATCATCCAGGAACTTGTTAGAAATGCAGATTCTCACCCATTCCCAGAAACTCAAGTTTGAGAACTATTGTTCTTGGGGAACCTGAAGTCCTGCCCTCTGCTGATTTCTGTTCAGATGCCCAGGGAAATGAGGCATGCTGAGCCCACATGGGCTGAGCCAGCCAGACTGGCCAGCCAGAGATACTCCCGGGCCCTCTTCCTGTGCTGGAACGAGCCCAGGGTCCTGCCCCCAGAGCCTTGTCTTCAGAGGCACAAAACTGTAAATGGAGCTGGGTTCTGGAGCTCAAACCTGACCTGCCTCTTTAGGGGGAGCAGGTCCTTCCAATGACTGCCTGTGGTTCTCAGAATAACACCAAGCTCATGGCGTCATGATGAGGCCCTGTCTGATCTAGGCCTGCCAGCCTTTCTAGCTTTTCACCCACCCACCTCCGTCTGAAGTCAGTCCCAGAGCACTCTGAGCTGCTTCTACCCAGGGGCCTTTGCACATGAGGGCTGTCTGCCTGAGGGCTCCCCATTCTACTTTCTCCACCTGGGTATGCCTGCTCCTCTTCATTCTCAACCCAAATATCACTTCCCCAAGACGCTCCCCGTCATGGGTTCTCACAGCAACTTACGCATTGTGACAGCATTCATCTCAGCTTGGAATTATATATTTCCATATTTATCATGTCTATTAACAGCTATCTTCTGGTCGAGTCTAACCATGAGGGCAGAGACAGTAGCTATTGGTTCACCATAATTCCCCCATGCCCAGGACAGACCCAGGCATCCTAGGAGGCACTTCTTGAGAAAAGTTTGTTAAATGAAAAAATGTCCGTGGGTGAGTGACTCAACATCTCTGAGATTCAGTTTTTTTAGGAGAGAAATGGGGCTGATGACATGCACCTTGCAGGGCTGGTATGAGAATTAAATGAGACGGATGGTCCCCGGCTGAGTGAGTGGCCTCCAGAGGGTGCTCAAGAGTGACAGCAGGCATTGCTGGTGGTTGACCTTCAGCTAATCACCCCCCCAGGCTAGAGGCGCCCTTCCCTCTGTCCCCACCTCTTAGCCCCCAAAATAGTCTGCTCCCCGCTTGTCTCCAACACTTGTCCATAAGCTTCTCATGCTCAGGATCTGTGCCTTCATTGCTCCTCAGTCCCATCGCTGGGGATGGGCTAGCACAGAGGGACCCTCAGTGTCTCAGATGGGGATCCCCAGAAGCGGGCTCTGGGACAAGGGCCCCTTAGGGGGGGATTTGTTGAGGAAGCTCTACCAGGAGAAAACAGTGGAGAAGCTGGACACGGAAGGACGGAGAGGAGCCAGGGCAGGACTCTGGAGTGTAATCTAGGCCTCAGAGGTACCCCCACCTGAGGCCAAAGAGCGAGGCTTTCATTGCAACCATCAGTTAAGGGTGGCAGGGTGGGCTAGGGGTCAGTCCCAGGCACTTTGCCTCTCTGCGCTGGGGCCGAGCAACTCCAGCGGGCTGCGGGCAGGCAGCGTCCCAAGAAGAGTTACAGGTGCATGGTGTAAATGGGGGTTGTGCACAAATGGTAAGAGGCCCCCAGGGGGGCTGGCGGAGCACCGCCCACCCACCACACGCAGCGACAATCCCTCACACTTTCAACTCAGGAGGGTATCTTGAAGACCAAAAGAATGGCTGTTTTCTGGCATTTCTGCCAGTGTGGCCAGCAGGAGAGGGAGCCCTGCCTGGGCAACGGGTCAGCCAGGAGCCCTCACAGCCTCCTGTGGAGACGACTGCAAAGCCCTGCTCGCCCCGAGGCCCACCCTGGCTTCTAGTGGCTCTGGGACCCCTGGAAGGGGGTGGGGAGGAGGGCCCAGAAGCCTGGCCTCTCCCCTGCAGCCCGGGGAGTGGCCACTGCTGCTTAGGTGCGAGAGGGCCTGGCAGGCTCTCCTCCAGCAGGAGGGTGGAAAAAGCCAGATGGAAAATCCTGACTTGGCCAATTAATACGAGCAGCAGGAAAATCCCTAAATTGGTTCCATAACAACCAATCTCTGTTCCCAGGTCCACGGCAAGGCAGCAAAAATGAATCCCACGTGAAGGAAAATTGAAGCGTGCCCAAAAGTTCGTCAACACTTTTCTGTCTTCCCTCGCCAGGTTCCCGGCTAAAGTTGTGAGAACAGGCCTCCCTGTTAAGCGAGGTAATTTGATCCGGGCAATAATCATCATAAATATTCATGGTTTTGCCTTAACATTAGGATAACATCTGTTTCCAAACATCTGCAATCTGTTTTCAATGCCTCAGTAAAATGTAAATTAGCTATAACTAATACAATAAAGCACTAATGGGGATAATGATAATGAAAGACGCCCATTAGGGCGGAAGGCCAGCTCTGTCTCCAATGGCCAGTTTTCTGGAATTCTCCAGAACTTTGCTTTCCACCCTCTCAAACTTCTCTCACATGAAAGGGGCTTTGAAAAGCCTCTGCTGGTCTCTTAGGTTTGCTCCCTAAACCAGCAAGCATTTCGCCAGCCTGGGCCTCCTCTGCACCTCCCCTTCTTCAGAGGATGCACACAGATCTTTCTAGAAGTCACGTCCACCTGGGCAGGTCCCATGCACAAACCCCTCCACTTCCCGCAAAACAAAGTCCAACCTCTTGGCCTGCAGGCCAGACCTGAGCTCCTGCTGCCTCCCCCAGCCCTAGCCCCAGCCCTTGTCCGGCCGCTCACCTCCCCCCAGCATGCCACCACTCTCACATCCTCAAACGACCTGAACACTCTCTCTTTATGTGTCCGTTACTGCTTGGTTATTGCACTGTGCAGAGAGCGCCCACAGCAAGGTGAAGAAAAGACAGACTGGCCAGTCGTAAACTGGCCGGGGGATGCAAAAAGGGCGTTCACAGAAGAAAGACTAACAGCCATTTCACTCTCACTAGTCTTAATGAAAACAAACTAAAACAATGGTGAGCTATAAATAATACCGTGATTTTACGTTGAAAGGTGAAGTAGCTAAGTTGCCAAAACAATTTGTGTGAGATGAAACTACTCTTATTTATTTAAAAATATGTATACATATTGGGAAATACTCTGGGGAAAACATGGATGACATGCGTCTGGATGCAACTCCTAACTAAAGTGTTGTGTCACCTTTGAGACACAGGATCTGAGAAGGTGCCTTTCTTTGTTATTTGAATTTGTTATAAGAAATATGCATTGTATTGTATTTTTTAAAAAACACGGCCACTTATTAATTCCAAAGGCGGAAAGAGTAACTTTGTAGTGGACAAATCTTGGGATACCATCTGAACCAGGTTATCAGGACGAACATCCCCGTCATGCGCCTCCCTATAGGATGCGCTGAGGAGGACATAACATCCCTCCTGCCATATTCCCGATAAGATGCATAGCCTGAGTGGAATCCCAGGGAAACGTCGGACAAGCCCAGGTTAAGGAACATTCTACAAAATAAGCAGCTTGTGTCTTCAGAGATGATATGGTCACGAAACCAAAGACAGCCTGTACCACTGTCCCCGGTAAGGTGGACTGCAGAGAGGAGACACATGATCCTGGGTTTTCGTTTGCTTTAATGGACTTTTGGGGGACATAGGTGAAATCTGAATGAGTTCCGAGATTAGATAATAATATTCTATCCATGCTAATTTCCTGATTTTGATAATGGTCCTACAATTATGCAAAAGAACACTCTTGTTTTCAGGAATATGCATGATGTGTTCAGTGGGAGAGAAAGCACATCCTAACCTTGGAGATATGGCAGAGAGCAGCTGTGGACACGCAGGGCCACCCAACTAGCAGGCACACGTGGGACCCCGGTGGAGCAGCCTCTATTGCTCCTTCACCCAGAGAAAGCCTGAGGAAGAAGGGTGAGGAGGAGGCCCCAGAAGGGAAGAGCATAAAGAGAGGACTGCGGGAAGTGAGGGAGGAAGAGGGGAGGGGATGGGCCGGGAAGGGGGGTTGTGGAGGGACAGCCCACCTCAACCCAGGCGCTCCAGGAGTGAGGCTTCAACATTTGTATGGCCCCAAAGACAGAACTTCAGAGCTTGGGGCGTTTGGGCTCAGTCACCCAGACACCTCCTCGAGCATTCACTTAGGGGAAAGGCACAAAGCAGTCCCCAGGGCAGGCAGATGAGGGATACCCCGGCCTGGGCAGATCAGCGCCTGACCCCCTCAGCCGGGAACACCTCCCCATGGATGACCACCCAGCCATTGCCTGACCTTTGCCCCTGCAGGTGGCCAGAGATACTACTCATAAGACAAGAGAAAAGGACTCCCCCACCGTGCACAAACACCCACGCCACCCAGGCGGCTGGGGAGGAGACCCTGGGGCACGTGAGCATCGACCCCAATGTGAATGAGGGCTCCCACAGTGTTTGGGAAACAACAGTGCCTGGAAAAAATAGCTGTTTGGCTATTGGGTTGTTTGGGAACAGTTTGTGTCACTGCAGCTAGACATACTCCCTGCCTTTCCTTCCCTGCTGGGAAGGGAGACTGTCCCCACCTGGCCTGCTCCCCGCAAGTGGGCTTTCTCCCTGCTCTCATAGACAGGCCCCGGCCCGGCCCTATGTGCACTGCCTGGGGCTGCTCCTTTGTGTCTGCCTGGGGGGTACCCCCGGGTGGGACAGGGCCAGGAGCCCTGACCACCAAGTGCGCAGACCGCTGCCATAGCGCCCCATGGCAAAGGGGACCTCTTTTACGGCCTGGCTGCTGTCCCAGGAATATTCAGTGACATTTTAGAGGGCAGCACCCGGGCCAAAGGGAATCAGCAATCCTGGGCCCTGGACCCGGCTCCACAGAATCGGCTCCACGTGCGCCGGCTTTTTCTGCTGGATTTAACCTTGAACAAGGGGGATTTCTTTTTTTTTTCATTTATTTTTATTTTTTTTATTTTTTTATTAATGTTATGATAGATTACAACCTTGTGAGATTTCAGTTGTACATTTTTGTTAGTCATGTTGTGGGTACACCACTTCCCCGAACAAGGGGGATTTTTAAAAAATCATAAGAACTGCCTGACTGACCCTACAGCACTGTGGTGAGGACTAAGAAAGACCCCAGCACCCTAGCAGGTCAGGGTGGCCCTGAGAGCCACTTTTCCACTCCATGGAAAGTCTAGCGTGGGTTTGTTGTTGACCCTCTTGACTCCCAGGTGCGGGATCTGAGATTCATTCCCGAGTCATAGGATTTCCTAGGAAGTGGTTACCCACCAGTTGGCACTTCTGGGCCCCGGGAGCCCCTAGGCCACTGGATCCGACTCCCCGGTGCTGGGACGCTGCGGTCCCTGTCTTTACCAAGATTGAAATAGACAATAGTGGTGCCAGGGGCTCTTGGGCCACAGACTGGCCTCCTCTCCCTGACTGCACAGCTGGGAGCCTGAACATCTGGGAGCTGTTTTCAGGTGCAGAGCAGGCCTCCCCACCACTTTCCATTTTAACCTTGTGGGGGACTCGGGCCCCTCTGGCACAGTGTTACCTGAGAATCGCATGTGCTGGACCCACAGACCACTCTACAAATGGTCAAACTGGGACCCAGCTTCCTCTACCAGAAAGTGCTGGTTCCCAGTGGACATTCTTGCTCAGCTGCCCCTGGGGGCACCAGGAGTCACCACCTTCACAAAGGGCTGAGTGAGCAGGAGGTGGGGCCACTTCGTCCTCTGACTCTCCTCCCATGGTCCTTCCCTGACAGCCCTAAAGAGGGGCTTCTGCTGTGACTGCTGGCCCTGGGGAGCCAGGGGCTGAGGCCCTGGACCAGCCACATTCATCTCAGTGGCAGCTGGAATGAATGGCAGAGAAAAGGGGGAGGTGGCGGCTAATGAGGGGGCAGCCCAGCGCCGTGGAGTCTTGGCCTTGGCCAGTGGCTGAGCCACTAGGGGCAAGTTGCTGAGCCCTTGGGCCTCGTGCCCCCCACAGGATCTTGTAGAGTAAGGTCTCACGGTGCCCAGCATAGTCCCTGGCACATTCTGGAAGCTCAGCAACCCCTTATCTACCCCTTATCCCACCTCCTGCTCTGGTCAAGTTTCCCCAAAGTGGTAAAGATGAGCTGGGCGAGAGCTCCTTCTCTGTCTCGGTGGTTAGAGAAGGAAAATATGTGTGCGTTGTGTCCAGCATTGTGCGTTTGAATTTTAAATCATTACCAAAACTTCTAGTCATTAAGGGTAGTTTTTTAAGTGGCAGAAAGAAGTGATTAAGTGAAAGGTCACTGTAGGAATGACCAGCATGTCCCATGGTGTACGGACCTGTGTTAGTGACCTTACCCACGTGTCCCATAAAGTCAGCCTCTGGTCTCTATTCAGGTATGGAGTGAGCGAGATATGACTTGACTCTCCTATGTAGACGCTTAATTTCTGTTTAGGCCCCCACTTCACTTTTGGTGTAAACTTGAGTTCAGTCCATTTAGAATTCCCTGTCTCTTTCCTGGGGGCACAGAGTTACCACCGGCCCGCTCTGGCCCTAGCAGGGACATCCTCATGCTGGCTGCTGTTGGGCTGCCAGGCTGGCCTGTGCCCAGCCCCTTGGGATCCCATCGCAGCCCCCTGGTGGCCTGGGATCAGGAAAGCTCTGTGGGCTCATGCCACATGCATCCCCCCATGCAGACTCTCTGAGTAGCACTCTCCTCAGGGACTCCTGGCTCCCCTGGGACTCCTGGCCTCTCAGCCTGGGGGGTTTCTCTGATAGCACCCTCCTTCTTACTTGTCGGTTTTCCCTCTCTGGCCTGTTCCATTCCCTCAAGGCTAGACTTTTTTAACTTAAAAAGTACGAAATGACTCCATTTTCTCTACCGTCCTGTTATCCTTCTCTGAGGCAACAAATGCAACGGACTGTGGGGAGAGACAGAGAGGAAGGCCTGGGACAACAGTGGAAGGGAGAAAGGCGTGGGATGGAATGGGAATCAAGAACATGGTAGGAGGAACCTGTGAATGTGCTGACTTAGGCAAAAAGGTCTTTGCAGAAGTGACTAAATTAAGGATTTTGAGACAGGGACATTATCCTGGGTTATCTGGGTGGGCTCAACACAACCACTGGGATTCTTGCAAGAAGGAGGCAGGAGGGTCAGAGTCAGAGTAGGAGACGTGATGGCAGGAGCAGAGGTCATAGCGATGGACTTTGAAGATGGAGGAAGGGACCATGAGCCAGGGAATACAGGCGGCCAACAGAAACTGGAAAAGGCCAGCAAACAGCGTCTCCCCTGGAACCTCTAGAAGGAACGCGGCCCTGCAGACGCCTTGATTTTAGCCCACTGGGATCCAAGTTGGACTTCTAACCTCCAGAATCGTAAGGTAACAAATGTGTATTGTTTAAGCCTCCTAGTTCATGGTAATTTATCACAGCAGCAATAGGAAATTAATACTCTTGGTTACTCATTAAATATCCTCCTGTCACACGTGCAGTGCACCCTTCGTCCGCTCTCATCTTTGGTTCCGTACAAGCCCAGCTGCGGTTTGTCCGAACAGCCACTGCTCCTGCTCGGCCACCCCACGCCCTCTTCCCTAATCCCTTTTCTCGACCCTCTAGCCTGCTGGACCCCTGTCTCTTCTTCAGACTGAGGATCTACCCGCTTGTTTTGAGAACCCAGGTGACCACCTTCTGTGGCTTCTGTTTCCCCTCCTGGGGTGAACACTTGTCTCTGCTCCCTCCTTCTGTTCCAACACACCAGCCACTCCAGAAGGAGAGGCCTTTCTGCCACCCCTGCCTCAGGAATGCTCCCTTCTTTAGGCGCCTCTCCTACCTCCCGCTGTTCTCTACCTATGGCCTATCCAAACCCCACCATCCCCAGCCTGCCACAGAGCGGGGAAGTCGAGGCCCCGGCTTGATCGTTCTGCACCTCTAAGTGTGCACTGTCCCATGTCGTGGCCACTACCCCACGTGGCTATGTACATTTAAATCTAAACTAATGAAAGTCAAAACTCAGTCACCGAGCCACACTAGCCACAATTCAAGCACTCAACAGCCACATGGGGCTGAGGCCACTGTATTGGACAGCACCAATATGGAAATGTCCATCATTGCAAAAAGGTGCACTGGCCAGCCCTGCCCTGAGACATTCTTCTTCCCCTTTAATGCCTTTGAAGCCCTGCCTTGCTCCAAGAAAGTAGGGCCTAGTTATGTTTACGCCTGGGCGTGAGGATGCTTTAGTCCTCTATTGTCATTCCTCAGAGCGTTTGCATTCTCTGCCTGCCCCCTGACTAGGGAATGGATATTTCTGGCCCATGATAAAGGAATCCCAATATGGAGGCTGTGGCCATGGGCCTCAACATCTATTTCTTCCTCCTCTAGAGTGCCTTTCCCTACTGTAGAGAATCGAAAGCTTAAACTACATTTCCCAGACTCCTTTGCAGTTAGCATCCCGGATTTAAAATAAGTTCTGCCAAGTAGAAGCAATTACATGAGGTTAGAAGATAGAGAGGAGGTGGAGGCCATCTTCCTAAAGCTTTGGGCTATTCTCTTCTGGCAAACAAGAAAGACCAGTTTCCAGCTTCTTGCTGCATAGTGTTGAGAAGTGGGTGCAGCAGTGGCCGGATTCAGCATTCCAATCTCCAGCCACCAGCTTCCTGGATCACAAGGCAGCTGGGTCCATGGCCAGTGTTGTAGGGGCAGTGGCAGCTCCCAAATCTCAGCCTCCTGGTCCCTGGATCCCAGCTATGGCGGTGTGTTCCTGGAATTAATCTCCTGCTTTGCATTATTCTGGTAGCCATTCTTGGAGACCCAGGCTGGAACCCAACCCCTACCCCTTCAAATGACTTTGTAAATGTTTAATTCCCTCTATTAAATCCCTTTCTGCTAAAATACCTAGCATGGTTTCTGTTCTCTGCACTAAACTCTGACTATTTCCGCAAGGAGACAGAGTGCAGCTGGAACAGGTCCGTTCTAAATCAGAATGATTATCAGAGCATCTTTAAAATAGAAGTTGTCCAGAGTCCAGATGATTTGTCCTGGAAACAGCAGTTCCCGACCTCAGTTGCCCTTGCTCTGCAGAGCTCGACCAACTGCCGCCTGCCTTCATGTTACATAATGGTCTGATACCCCAGCTCTTCAGAATTCTGGAACCCCAGAATAAAAGAGTCAAGGAGCCCAGACAACTTCAAACGCCATAGCTGGCTAACACAACAGGGTTTTTATTATTATTATTATTAAGGTTAGATTCAAAGCAGTAGAGTTACAAGGTCAAAGGTTACGTCAGAAACATCATTGAGCTGTCAAAAGCAGACGAAATTAGCCACATGAAATTATGGAACACAAATCAGTCATATTTGTTCTGCAGAAGTTAAAAAAAAAAAAAGCAACAATAATTGTTTTCATCAAGATCTAAAAACAACAAGACTGTGAGTGCTGTGGTGTGGGGCGTCTCCTCGCCACCTCTGACCGCCGGCGTCCTGCTCACTGTCCACATGATCTGGTTCGCTCCTGTTGATACCTGAGTAGCTTTGCCTGCCTTGACTCATACGCACTTTACTCTCCATCCACGATGCGATAATTCCAGTACAGTAAATCGTGCTTTCTTCCCAAGGAGCGCAATTATCTGAAAATCACATCCCAATAAGTTGACTTTATTTCCTTGGCAATCTCCTCATACCAAAGATTATCGAGAACCTCTGCCCATTTGTCTCTCTCACTCATTCACCAAATATATATTGGACACTGTTGTGGGTTAAATAATTTCCCCTCAAAAAAGATATGTTGAAGTCCTAACCCCTAGTACCTCAGAATGTGACCTGATTTGGAAGGAGGATCATTGTAGAGGTAACTAGTCAAGCAGAGGTCAGGCTGGAGTAGGGTGGGGCCCAAATCCAGTATGACTGGTGTCCTAATAGAACAATGGCCATGCAGAGGACACACAGGGAGAAGGCCACATGAAGACAGAGGCAGAGAGTGGAGCGATGCAGCTGCGAGCCAAGGACTGCCAAAGATTACCAGCAACCACCAGAAGCTAGGAAGAGGCAGGAAAGGACTCCCCACGGCTTTCAGAGGGAGCACAGCCCTGCCGACATCTTGATTTCAAATTTCCAGCATCCAGAAATGTGAGACAATAAATGTTTGCTGTTTTAAGCCAGCCAGTTTATGGCCCTTTGTTCAGGCAGCCCTAGCAAATGAATGCAGGCACCTACTCTGCAGCAAGCTGGGGCTCCGGTGGGGAAGGAACTGGCGTGGTCTCTGTCCTCCAGGAGCTCAGAGCCTCTCCTGCTTCCCCGTCCCTCTCAGCCTCCTTCCTCCTGTCTTCTCACAGCCTCTTTTTTCAACTCCGCTGGGAGAAGGATGGGCAGCAATTTTCAGCGCCCCGAGGTTCAGAAACCAACCAACAAGCCGATCCCTGGAGATTTAGGACCAGAGCCCACAGCCCCTGGCTCTTTAGCTATGAGCACGATATTTCAGTAATGCTCTGATTCTAATCGAGGCTCTTGATTTTATATACGGGGAAACTGAGGCCTGGGGAGCTGAAGTGACTTGCCCAAGATCAGGCTAGTTAGTGTTGGAACCAGAGTCCAGTGCTGAGGCCCCCAGATTCCTAGTCTTGATGTCCTGCCCTGACCCCTGTGAGGCACCATGAGAGGTGGAAGTCAAACCTGTCTTTCCAGGGAGATTTGTCCCCAGTCAGAGGCTCTGTCCCCTGAGGGCCCTCCTTTCAGGGCTGTGTCTCACTTGTGACAAGCTCTGCATTCTCCCTACACCCCTACATGCAGGCCCCGCTCGCCCTACTAGCATCCTGCAGTCCACTTGTGCGCCCTGACCACCACCCTGGGACCCATCCTTCTGGCTGGACGTGTACACCCTGAGCCAGCTCAGTCCAACCTGGAGCTCCTGGAGAAGAACTACAGCCGAGGACACGGGGGTTTGGGTGCTGGGCTCGGAGGCCTGGGTCGGCCAGAGCGCACAGCTGCGCACTTTGGGTACTCGTGAGTGCATTTGTTTACATAGCGGATAGCTGGTGTGGACACATGCGATCAACGTGTCAGCGCCTCCTGGCCCATGTGGGATCACAGGCCCTTTAAGAATCTCATGAAAGTTGGAAATCCTCCCTGATAAAACTTGACATTCAGACATACACAGAAAACTTTGCAAACAATTTTTCAGGGGGTGTGCTGGCCACCGAAGCTCGTCTGTGTCCCCTTTAGAGGTCCACAGAATCAATCCAGGTAAGACCCCAGGTGAAAGGTACATGGGTGTGTGAATAGCGACGTATGCACAGCATGCTGACGGCTACGTCCGCATATGAAATATGCAGCACACATTCTGTGCGGCTCACCTTACAGATGAAGACTTGGAGCCAGATGTCTTTGAGGCCGTACGCTGAGTGAAGAGAGAAGGACACAGGCCATGCCTTCCACAGACCACGTGAGGCTCCTCTTTGCTACCCTCCCAGCTGTGTAATCTTGGGCACATGAATCTGCTTCTCTGAGCCTCAGTTTCCTGATGCATAAAATGTGGATTTGCATGAAGTTGAGGAATACATTGAAAATGCCCAGTAAAAGAATAACCGGCAATTTGAAAATTAACAAAAAGTTCGTTGTACAGCAATCCATTTCCTCTCTCTCCCTCCCTCTCTCTGTAACAGAAAAATATATGTCTTAAAAGATATTCACCTAAACGTTACCAGTGCAGGACTTGGGTAGAACTATAGATGATTGAATGTATTTTTCTGTATTCAACAAAGAACATTTATTCTTTCGGCACACAAAGGAAAAAAATAAGCATTATTATTTTTTCAAATTAAGTGCCTAATACAGTGTTTGCTAGAGAGCAGATGGCCAATAAATAACGCTTATTATTACATTTATGTGTTGCATGAAATATGTTTCCATATCATATCAAGTATATTATTAGAGAATCACTGGTGTTCATTCCTTCATAAGACATCGGTGGAGTACCTATGACATGCATACAAGGCATCGTCCTGGACCCAGGGGAGGGGTGGGTGCGGAAAAGAATCTCCCAGGATGGGAAAGGGATGAGACCATACAGATAACTGCTGTACCCAGCCAGTGCCACATGCTGGGACAAGACTCCAAGATCGCTGGGAGAGGGGGCGTGTGTGTAGGGGGCTGGGGAAGGTGGAGCATTCCGTGGACAAGCACCATTTCAGCTGCCCTTGAAGGCAGGGTGGGGAGGCGGGATTTCCAAGGGGGAGATGGAAGGATAGAGTAGCTCCCAGTGGGGAGAAGGCACCAAGTAACTGGGAATGGAGGGGCCAGCCACTAGCAAAACCCTGGGGACAAAGAGGGGAACGGGGCTGGACCACAGAAGGCCGTGAGTTCCAGGCTAATGCAGTCTGACTTCATCTGACAGAAGATGGGAGTCCCTGTGCTGCCACTTGAGCAGAGAAGTGGCCCAATCAGAGCTTCAGTTTGTTTTTCGTTAGGACTGTGGTCGTTTGTGAGGGGCAGAGACTGGACTGCAGAGACTCAACCAAATAGGGTCTTTCTTATTTGTTTTGTTTGGTATAACGTGGAACCTGGAGGTAGAAAGTTCAGATCCGGCCCCTAGGCTCTACTATGTTAAGAACGAGGTAGGTGCCTTCCACCTTTCTGCTCTACCATCCCTGGAGTGTGCCTTCCATCCTGAGATTGCCTCATGGTCATAAAATGGCTGCTACTCCTCCAGCCTCATGTCCACCTTCTAGGCAGATAGGCAGGAGGAGGAGGGGGAGGAGAAGAAAGAGAATGTGGAGGAGGAAGAGAAGGGGGTGGTAGAGGAGGGGGAGAGGGGAAGGAGAAGGAAGTGGATCCTATTCATACGAAAATCCATAGTAGGGAAATCTATAGAGAGAAAGTAGATTAGTGGTCACCAGCAGCTGGAGAGAAGGGGGATTGGAGAGATGGGGGGTGATAGTAAAGGGCACAGGGTTTCTTTCCGAGGGGATGAACTATTCTAAAATTGACTATGGTGATGGTTGTACACATCTGTGAATATGCTAGAACCCGCTGCGTTGAACTGTACACTTTGAACGGGTGAACTGTATGGTGTGTGAATCTCAATAAAGCTGCTGCCTCCTGCCTTTCCCATAAGGTGGTGTAAGCATGGAGAACAGGCCTGGACCCTCCCCGAGAGCCCGCGGGAGGTCCCATGGGTGGGGAGAGGACAGCGTGGAGGGATAGAAAACCCCATGGGTCTGGGGACACTGAGGCAGCCACAGACCCTAGAGGGCATTCAGGTCCAGGCCTGACCAGGCAGGCTGCAGCCTCGTGTTTCAGGTGCAATCTAGATGGAGACAGGTGCCCCGGTGAGCCTGGCTCCCACCTGCCTCTACCGATGCTCCTGATGGCCCTGAACAGTCCTTCATGCATTCATTTGTCACACATTTGCTCCTTCATCGATGACTCCTTCACTTAGCAAACACAGGTATCCACTTGGTATCTACTTTGTGCTTCCAAGAGTCCCACCCTGCATCCATACAGCTCCCCTCTTTCTCAGGACTCTGTTCCCTCACTTCACAGACATTTAATCAGCACCTACTATGTGCTAGGCACCATGACAGGGGCAGGTGGACGGGACAGACACAATCCCCACCCTCTCAGGCATGAACAGACTAGCTCAAAAAAAAAATTTTAGTATCTTACTTTATATTTATTATAACTTTTCTGAAATAGGGGCACATAAAACTAGGTACAAACTCCTTATGCTTATGGTTCTTATGAAACTATAGAATCCAGTGAATTGACCAGTGTAATACAAATAAAACCAAAAAACCAGTAACAACGTCGGTATTTTCTGCTCCTAGAGTCTGACCTGCAGAGGAGGTGAGCCCTGTGAAGTCAGTCCTCCTCCTCCCTTTGTGTCCAAAATCCTGCCCCGTGATGTCCCCTGAGAAGAGAGCTCGAGCAGTGTCAGGGTCAGAGTGTGCACAGGGACAGGCTGGGGGTGCGGGAGCACGGGCCCTGAGGACGGGCCACTACCATGAGGAGGAACTGGGTTCAACGGGTGGATGTGGGGAGAAGGGACCAAATCGGGTCCAGAAGCATGAGTGTGTGAGATCCCGGGGTGGGGGTGAGCTCAGCACGGCTGGGGCCGGAGGTCTCACAGGGGGAGGAGGGGAGGAGGCGGCAGCCAGTCCCTGGAGAGCCTGAAAGCCTGATTGTGAGGGGCTGGGCCATTGTCCTGGGCCATGGGGAGTCCCCAGAGTGCTGTGAGCGCGTTTCTGTTTAGTGGGGCCATGCTGGCCACGCTGTGGAACGCAGATGAGAGGACGAGCGAGGGAGGTTAGTCCCACGGTGGACATTGGGGTGGGGGGTCATGGATGCCAGGCTGAGCCCAGGAGAGAGGCCTGGGCTGGCGACCCATGAGGCTGTCAGCCGTGGTGGTCAGGGGCAGCCAGGACCCTGGACTGTGCGTGTGGAAAAGAGGGAAGGCCTCGGGGAAGCAGTGGAAAGGGGCTCCTGACAGTGAAGGGCCTGGTGGATGAGTCTCCCCAAAGCAGAGAGCCTTGGTGGGGTCTCAGAGGATACGCTCGAGCTGGGCTGGGGAACCCCCGAGCCCCCCACCTGACACACCCTGCAGCCTTTGCTTCTCTGCCAGAGGTCATAAGATGAGGGCGGCCCCCAGCGCCAGGGATGGGCTCGGGCCCAGAGGAAGCAGATGCCCACTTCCCTTGGCCTGCTTTTCATGCCGGTGCCAACATAAATTGCCAGGAGCAGCCCCCCTCCCCGGCTGCTGTTTTGCAGTCGGGGTGTATCAGTCATGATAAGACATTACTTAAAGCACCGGTGACAGGGCCTAATCAGTCTTGTGAAATATAGACTTCTCCCCACACTGCGGGCAGGGCCGACATTAATACACATTTATGCAAAGCAAGAGCTGTAGCTGTCGGGGGCTAATCTTTACAAGTATGATAAATGATGTTTATTTTCCATGATGGAACGAAACACCCCAGCCGACAGTAATTGTAATAAAAAGGACAGATCAACTTCTATAAAGTGATTGAATTACCCTTCGATTGCATTAATGTCCACACTCCGTCGTGTCACCGGCTTCCTCGAGGTTCCGAGGACAGTGAGCAGGACGGTTTCCCCTTCGAGCCAATGCCTGCCCTTCACCCAGCTGCTGGGAGTGATGGGCTAGGTGTCCTCCAGCCCAGCTCTTATCTCCTGGGGTGTGAAGACCCCCAGCTGAGTGAGCACAGTGACAAGCGTCAGCCTGGACAGCCTGGAAGTGGCCAGGAAGTGGCGGGAGGGAGGCAGGAGCAGGCGACCCTGCATGGCTAGCCTTTTGAAGCAGAAAACAAGGTGTTATGTCTATTCTCCCCATGGCCCCAAGGGGCAGATGCTATTATTATTCTGTCTGTGCAGGCAAGGAAGTGGGGGCTCAGAAAGGTTAAGTGGCTTGGCCAAGGTCACACAGCTAGAGTGTGTCAAAAATGGGGGTCTCACCCAGAAGTGTTTAACAGACTGCTACTGAAGGCTCCCTGATCTCCATCTGACGTGTGACCAGGGACCTGCCCAGCTCCGTAGTGACCCAGAGGACGGCAGTGTCAGGCTGCTCTGCCTGCCAGGCGGAGTCTGGAGACCAGGAGGCCTGGGCCAGCGATGCTGGAGCTATCTTCCAACATCCCAGCCTGGGCATGTGCTGGCAGGCAAATGCATGGCAGAGCAGGCAGACAGGTTTGAACTTCTCTCTTGAGACCTTAGTCTTCTTACCTGTCAAATGGGAATAGCAGCAGCACCCACCAGCACAGAGCTGGTGGCCAGTTCACTGAGAACAGGGTCCCATGAGGGTCTCAGCTGGGTCATCCCTCAGACTCAGACACCTCTTGGGAGGTCCAATGACCCCATGGGAGGGCTGCCAGTGACCCCAAGGAAAAGGGAATGGTGTCCTGACCTATTACCCCTCAGAAGCCAAATGACCTTTTAACGAAGCCCATGGCTCTTGCCACTCACTTGCCTAAAGCTCTCCAGTGGCCTGTACTGAATCAGAACGAGTGCCAGCTCCTTAACCCACATAGGCTACCCCGTGCATGTTCAACTTTGCTCAAGTACAGACATGGCAATTTCAGAAGAGTCCATCACATCCGAGTGTCTCTGTACTGAGCCTGGTTCCAGGTTCCTGTTGCTTACTCCCCACCGCAGCCCTTCATAGTTGGGGAAACTGAGGCTTAGAGAGGGGACAACACGGACCACGGTCACCCAGAGCTAGCTAGCAACAGGGCCAGCCTTCCAACCCAGAGCAGGGGCACCGAGGCCTGGTGCCTTCCACCCCTGCTGCCTTGCCCTGGGCCCTCCCCTGCCTGACTGGCTTTGGCGGGAAGCCAGAGCCCACTCTGAACTAACAAGTGGTCTGACCAAGGAGAGCATTTTCAACATGATGCTTTTTTACTACATTGAAGCCCAAATCATAGCCCATCTGAACTGTTTCTGAGCACAGCCCTGCAGGGGTGCCATAGTGGGCATGCGGATCAGGATCCTATGGAACCAGCAGCACCCTAAGTGTGGGCTCTGCAGGTGTCCACAGTTGTGGATGGAGGTGGGTGGGACAGTACGTTGGGGGAGAAGATGCTCCCCCAACCTCCCCAGGGAACTCAGTACCCAGTACCGCGCGTGGTGATTCTCCAACTTGAGCATCATCAGAATCACCTATTAAAACCTGGACTGACGTGGTCTATCCGTACAATGGAAAAGCATTCAGCCATACAAAGGAATCTAGTACTGACGCATGCTACAATGGAGGAATCCCGTAAACACGATGCTAAGTGAAAGCAGCCAGACACGAAAGGCCCACGTTGTATGACTCCATTCATACAAAACATCCAGAGTGGGCAAATCCACAGAGACAGAAAGTACATTGACTGGCGGTTTTCAGGGTTTGGGGAGGGGGACTGGGGAGTAACAGCTTAATAAGTGTAGGTTTCCTATACTACCCAAAGCCATCTACAGATTCAACACTATCCCAATCAGAATCCCAATGACATTCTTCACAGAAATAGAACAAAGAATCCTAAAATTCATATGGAACAACCAAAGACCCTGAAAAGCCAAAGCAATCCTGAGAAATGAGAACCAAACTAGAGGCATCACAATCCCTAACTTCAAAACATACTACAAAGTGATAATGATTAAAACAGCATAGTACTGGCAGAAAAACAGACACACAGATCAATGGATCAGAGTTGAAAGCCCAGAAATAAAACCACACATCTATGGACAGTTAATCTTCAACAAAGGAGCCAAGAACATACAATGGAGAAAGGAAATTCTCTTCAATAAATGGTGTTGGGAAAACTGGACAGCTACATGCAAAAGAATGAAAGTAGGCCAATATTATCTTGCACCATACACAAAAATTAACTCTAAATGGATTAAAGATTTGGATGTAAGAACTGAAACCATAAAAATCCTAGAAGAAAATATAGGCAGTACACTCTTTGACACTGCTCTTAGCTCCATCTTTTCAAATACCACATCTACTCGGGTAAGGGAAAAAAAAGAGAAAGTTAACAAATGGAACTACATCAGACTAAAAATCTTCCACAAAGCAAAGGAAACCATCAAGAAAATGGAAAGACAACCCGACAACTGGGAGAAAATATTTGCAAATCATTTATCAGACAAGGGGTTGATCTCCAAAGTATATAAAGAACTCATACAACTCAACAACAACAACAAAACAAACAACCCGATCAAAAAACGGGCAGAGGGTATGAACAGACGTTTTTCAAAGGAAGATATACAGATGGTCAACAGGCACATGAAAAGATGCTCAACATCACTAATCATTAGGGAAATGCAAATCAAAACTACAATGAGATATCAGTCAGAATGGCTGTAACTACCAAGACCAAAAACAACAAATGTTGGAGAGGGTGTGGAGAGAAGGGAATCCTCATACACTGCTGGTAGGAATGCAAACTGGTGCAGCCACTGTGGAAAACAGTACGGAGATTCCTCAAAAAACTAAAAATAGAACTACCACATGACCCAGCTATCCCACTACTGGGTATCTACTCAAACAACTTGAAATCAACAATCCAAAGTAACATATGCACCCCTATGTTCATTGCAGCACTATTCACAATAGCAAAGACATGGAAACAATCCAAGTGCCCATCGACTGATGTGATGATTGGATAAAGAAAATGTGGTATATATAATGGAGTACTACTCAGCCACGAAAAAAACCAAAATCATCCCATTTGCAACAACATGGATGGACCTGGAGAGTATTATGCTAAGTGACATAAGCCAGACTGAGAAAGATGAACACCAGATGATTTCACTTATATGCAGAATATAAACAAACTCAAGGACAAAGAAAATAGTTCAGTGGCTACCAGGGGAAGGGGGGTGGGGGTGGGCACAGGGGTGAAGAGGAGTACTTATGTGGTGACAGACACGAAATAATGTACAACTGAAATTTCACAATAATGTAAACTATTATGAATCTCAATTTAAAAAATTTTTAAAAATTAAAAAAATGACGTATGTATGGGTTTCCTTTCAGGGGTGATGAATCTGTTCTGGAACCAGAGAGAGGGAGTGGTTGTAAACACCGTGAGTTCACTGAATGCCACTGAGTTGTACACTTTATTAATTCTAGATTATGTGAATTTCATCTCAATAAAAATGCATCACAGCTTGGGGGCCCCCACCCCTACAGTCTCTGATTTTGGTGGGGAGAGGGGACAGAATTACCATTTCTAGCAAGTTCTCAGGTGCAGGTGATTCCTGGACCACACTTTGAGAACTCCCTAGGAGGCAAGCCAGACCCCCCGGGGAGGGGCGCAGGCCCGGGCTCAAATAAGCCTTGGGCTGGAGCCATTTGCCTGAAGGAGGAGAGCCCGGTGAGTTACATGCATGGGGGTTAGCGTCGGCTTCATGTGAACGATGATGGTGAGCTGGTGATTATCCCCCTTCAAGTTCTCACTTCATGTTTCTGTCCCACTTTGTTACTTATTTTGAATATCCCTCATATTTTAGCTAAAAAAGGATGGTCCTTCGTGTAAGTGTTTTTAAAAACAGGATTGCTTGTTTTCAGAACTGGGTTGGGCTGGGCTCCTCTCCCTCCTGGAGGTCAGAGGGAGGCGGGAGGGTGCTCAGGAGGGAGGTGGAGGGAGGCTGGAGAGCTCGTGGTGGCCTGGAGCCCCGCCAGGCACAGAGCCCTCAGCCTGACTCTGTCTCCATCGCCCCTGCCGCTCCTCTCAACACCCAGCTTAACTTCTGCTGACTCTGGGCAACCCCACCGCCCCTGCCCCTCTACCTAGAAACACTCAGCAAACCTCTTCCTCACACCTGGGCCTGCCAGCCTTTCCCCTCAGCCCTTTATGGAAGTCAGACAGTCAGGGGGCACCCCGACTCCACTCCTTCATGTGCCTCCCTAGCCAACCCCCCACTCACTGCTGGCAGTGCCACTGCTGCCAAATTTCTCCACTTACCACCCTCCCCTCTCACTGGGACTGAGGCAAAGAGTCCTAACTTGTCCTCTGCTTCTGCTCTTGCCCCATCTATGGTTCTCATCCCAAAGCCAGCAAATCGGACCATGTTTCCCTTGTACCCATGGGAACCACCAACATCCTGTTGTCACCCGTGGGCCCTGCCGCCTCTCCGAGCTCCGCCCCCACCATGCTTCCCATCACACTGGTGTTCTCCATTTCATCAGTCTCCAGCCGGCCCCAGGTGACCCTACATGTCCTTCAGCCCTTCCTCAAAAGTCACTTTGTCACGGACGCTATCCCTGACCCACACACAGCCAGGCCCCTGCCGAACTTTCCTGTAACTCTGACACTTTCCCTTCATTGCACTTGTCCTGGTTTGCCGTCACACTTTGATCTGTGTGTTTGTTTAAGGTCTATCTCTCTTTCTACCAGGGAAGACTCACAAAGCCCAGACAGTGAGCTGTGTGCTGGCTGTCGCATCCGCCCAGGGCCTGGTGCCTGGCACAGGGCAAATGCTCAGAAAATGCCTGCTGAACCAATGATTGAGTGAACTCCTTCTTGTCTTCTGTGAGGGCAAGTGCTTTGCCCCAGAATAAGATTGAATGTTCAAAATGCTTTTAGTTCCCGAGTTTTTGCTGCATGTGTGTGTGTGCCTGCGGATGTGCACGCTTCCCCTGACCCTTGGAAGGAGAGGAGACAGCAAGAACAAGCATCCTCAGTATCTGCCCCTGGAGGCAGGATGCTGAGGAGGAGAGGAATGGTGAGGTTTCTTCTTGTTCCTGGCATTCCAAGGGGGAGGGGCCTCTGTTAACCTGGGACCAGCCTGGTGCCTGGCACCCAACGGACCAACCACCCAACAGGCTTTTTTGAAGCCGCCATCATCTTCCTTCCTGGCTACCTGCACCCAGACGAGCAAACCCTCCCCAGACTCTTCCCCCCCTCCCTCCCCTTGGGCAGGAAAAGGGGAGATTTAAATCCGTCCCCTCTTCAACTGAGAGGCCTCGAGTGAAGGGCAGCCTCACCCTCCATCCCACCGCCTCCCATGGCCAGACAGCCTGCGGATCACCTTCAGGCCACGCAGACACAGAGCCACAGGGAGTCCAGCTGCTCCGCTGTGCTGCCCACCCTGGGCCTGGAAGGCTGGGACAGCATCAGCCTTCCACTGCAGCAGTGGCCCTCGGGCTGGGGCCATCCATGGCGGTGCCAAGCCTTTGGCCGTGTCTCTGTTCGGGTAAAGACCAAATGTGGCTAACGTCCTCAGTGAAGGGAGCATCAAGGACCACCCTGGAGCCTGCTAATTCTAGGAGCTGGATTTAGATCCTATGAACATTTAGCCAAAGGGAACATAACATGTTAACGTTCTGTTTATTTCTGAAATTCCTTCTTGAAGCATCTTATACCTCACATAGATTCATTCAACAAACTCATAATAAGGCTGACTTGATGATGCCTGGCACTGAGCCCTTGACCTTGGAGAGACAAACAAGAAACAGACCCTGAGAACTCCATCAGAGAGGCTGTGACAGGGAGCCCGAGGGAGGGGCACTGAGGAAAGGCGCCCAGAGGCGGGTGCACAGAGCCAAGTGTCACAGGTGGAGAGGGCTTGGAGGGGTCAACAGGTGGGTGGCAAGGAAGGGTGTTCCCGGCGGAAGAACACGCACTCAATGGTACAGAGGTGGGCTGTGCGTGGCTTTCCGGAGCAGAGGTGGTGGCGGTGTCTGGTTTCTGATTACACCACCTCTGAGCCATGTCCCCAGTCCTTGAACTCCCAGGAAGTACCAGCAGATGTTCGTTAGCTGACGGGGAGCTGAGGGCTGGAGCAGTTTGCCGGGCAGTATGCTCTGCATAAATCTGGGCGTCACTGCAGGGTCAGCGCTCCTGGTCCCCGGCCAGTTTGGACGGGCTGCAGCAGTTGAGGTGGGAGGGGGGCAGGGGGAAAGGAGCTTTATAGGTTGTTCTTAATTATTATTATTACTTTTATTAGGAGCCTGGCTGCCCAGACCAAAGGCCGTGTGCCTCCCCCCATCTGCTGGAGCGTCATTAGGGGGACATTTGGGTGAGACTAATGAGGTTGGCTTAGGTAAGGGCTGGAAATAAGCCGGGCACCACTGGCTGGTGCAGAGGGGTTTCGGGCCACACTTTTATTTCGCGGTAGCATATTGCTGCTGGCTGGGGTTCTTGTGAATGTGCCCCGGCTGCCTCTGGGCTTTGGGCTCTGAGATGCTTCAATTTGTCACGATCATCAGGGCTGCGATGTGGGGAGGCTGCTTGAAATTTCCACCTTGATAATGAGGAAGGCAGGCAGGGCTTCTCTCGGGGCCATTTCCCCCCCAGCAGTGCAGAACAAGGCGGGCCTGGCCTCTGGGACCCTCCTTGGATAGCCCACATGGAATGCACGTGGGAACCACACAAATGAATATGGCCAGGACCTTCAATCTCCTCCACATGGCCAAGCCCCAGACCTCGATCCAAACAGGACATCACCCAGCCCAGTTGTTCTGTCTGTGTTTCGACTTGTACGGTGGCTCTTGACATACTCTAGAGTCATTTACTTGTTACCTGCCAGTCTTTCTAGCTAGATATGAGGTCCCAGAGAGCAGGGACTGTGTCCTGGTCAATTTGATACCTCCAGTGCCCAGGAAAGCCCGTGGCACACACCAGATTCTCAGAAGATGTTTGTCAGGTACAGTTGACTTCAGCTGGGAGCACTCACATACTGCTGGGCATGGCCAGCTGTCCAAGGGCAGGTCATAGGGGCCAGAGGCAGGGAGGCACAGCAAAAGAAGAGACTGAGGGTCAGGCAGCCTTTCAGAGGCCCAAGTAAGCACACTGGACAAAGGCCTGGGGACAGATCAAGGAGCCAGAGTCTTCCTCACCAGGAGCCAGCCTACTTACCCTCCCCGGATGTGGCCACAGGAGCTTCTACGATTTATCCCCGACCAGGTAGGATCAGGTCCTGAAAGACAACAGAAGAGCAGTGATGCTGGGGGCCTGCTGTGACCCCCCACAGACAGGGAAGGGGCTTCTCAAACCCGCACTCCTGGACAGGGTCTGGTGGCAGTGGGGGGACTCGGGGTGGGGTTGCGCAGAGGTGAGCCCACCAGCCAGGTACAAGAAGATGCCAGAGAGAGACGGCCTCAGTCGCCTGAGCACCAGGGTTGTGCTCTCCACAAGGATGGGGGATTAAACCATTCTTCTGATATCAAAACAAGGACAGATATACAGGTACAAAGTTTGACCATGTTTTAGACAAAGCATAAAACATCCAAGAAATTTCACACTCTGATGCCCTCACTCTGCTAACAGGGCGCAGTTCTGTTTCTCGTCTGCCCCTCTGGGGCAGAATGGTTGGGAAGCCATACAGGGAGAAGGAATAAAATCAGCGACTTTGGCTGAAGATGAAGGCGCGGGCTCCGTGGAGGGGGATGCTGGGTCAGAGACGCCCTCTGGGCTTCCAGGTCCAGCAAACGGGAGCGACGGCTTCACCTTGCCTGCTGTGCAGGGCTCAGTGCCGCAGACATCTGCCTCATGGTGGAACTCAGAGGAAGACATGAGGAACTCTGGCCCCGGGGGTGCTGGCGGGTGAAGCTGGCGGGAGCCACATGGGCAGACAGGCCCGTGTGAGCAGCAGCTTGCGGCACAAGGATGAGCAGCACGTTGAGGGCCCATCCAGGAGCCCACCGGTTCCTTCTCTTTCTCGGGGGGGCTGAGCAGGGCAGCCCCCATGGCCTGGAGTCTTCCCATGGTCCCCCAGATGCACCCTCAGCCCTGCTCTGCCCCGTGGGCTCCCTCGCCCTCCTGCTTTATTTGGCTTTGGGTGACGGGGAGCCCAGGCATGTGAAGTGAAGCAGGGAGAAGAACGAGGCCGGGGTTGGGGGGGTACCTATTTCCCTGGCTCCCGCCATTCGGGGTTGCTTCAGGTCAGCTGTGTCCCTCCACCGGAGGTCGCCATTCAATGCCACTCTCTCTTTTGGGGTTCTCGCCACTTTAAGTGGAGGAGTGGTAACAGCTCTCCTGTTTCGGGTCCTGGAGTGTGCACCATCCCTTGAGTTACCACTCATATGCCCACAGCTGTGTCCTTAGCCCCATGATGACGCACTCCCAATGTGAGCGTGCCACCCATCCCATGTGGCAGGACAGTAGGAGAATGGGATGGGCAAGAGAGAGAGAAGCATAGGCATTGGGTGAGGAGTGGATTTGAGATGACCAACTCTGGTTAGTTGTCCTGGGGTGCCTGATACATTGTCCTGAAGAGACCTCTGAAGCCACATCCCAGATTAGCAGAGGGAGAGTGTTGTGATCAATTAGTAATGTCTGCCATGGAGCAAGGGCTAGGAGTAGCAGCATATGTGCCATGTCCTCTAGCATCCCAGGACTGATGACAGAGGGCTTTGAGCTACAGGAAAAGGGACTCAGATTTTTTTCTATAAGCTTTGGTGGGAGGGAAGGAAAGTGCCATCAGAGTCATTTTGAATAGAGAAGCACAGTCTCAGTATTTCCCTCTTCCATAGCTTGGCATCGTGGGAGATGGACAGAGGGGAGACACGGAGACCAGCAAGGAGGCCACTGCAATGGACACAAGGAAGTCAGAAATAGGGAAATACAGGAAATAGAGAGGCAGGAAAATATTTGGGAGGGTAAGAGAGATTTTAAGGTCAAATTCTTAGGACTTGATGGCTTGTTGATTATCAGGGTTGACAAAGAAAAAGATTGGGATAAATCCTGTAATTAGGACACTAGGAGGATGTAGGTGCCATTATTGGAACAGGAGGCCCAAAGGAGAAGCAGGGCAGGGAAGAGGCAGGGGAGAGGAGTCAGAAAACATAAGATGCTGTTGTCTTGGAAGAAGCCCTGGGCTCTAAACACCTTTGATGAATGGGTCTGGGGTGGACGGATGGGCACTGCACAGTCTCTAGTCCCCCTCAGCTGGCCAGTAACCAGGGCACCTCTAATTGCAAACACAGTAGCAGCACCATCTGGCCTCCAGGAGTGACAGCAGGGGGAGGGGTGGCAGCTGGTCTGGAAGGAGCCAGGGGAGCACAAATGCCACACGTGCCTCAGGTCCCTCTGCCTTGGGGCCAGCGCTGAAGCCCCTCTGGGAGACCCGCCCTCCGGGAGACCACTCCATCCTTGTTCCCTTAAGCCTGGACTCCCCAGGGATAGTTTTGCTGTTTGGGTTATTTTTTTCTTCTAATTTTAAATTCACATGTGCTCAGTGCAGAAAATTAGAAAAACATAGCCCACTGTTAAGAAGGAAAGCAAAGCTACCATAACCCCTCCTGCAGAGCGAGGTGCTGGGAGCGTCAGTATATGCCCTCCAGACTCTTTCTTTCCTCTTCTTTTTTCAGCGTGTTTGATGGGGAGACCTTTTGGGCCACTGACCCAGGTCTGCAGGAAACAGCGTGTCACTTTGGGCTGTAAATCAGCTTAGTGTGGATTCCGAGCTCCCCCCAACCTCTGGATGGTGCCCTGGTTCTGCATCTCACTCAGCGCCGAGGTGTGTGTGAGTGGGGAGGGCTGTGGAGGGGCCCTGGGTCACCTGTCACTTACGTTTGTCCACATAAGCAACCCTAGAGGGACACAGTGCCTCTGCAGCCTCTAGGCGTGGGGATCTCGGAGCGTCTGGAAACTGGCACGCGGAGCACCCCCAGATGTTCCCTGGGACAATGACATCTGGGGCCTTCCCAGGGGCCTCTGGGCCCTGACACCCCCCCACCAGCCTGGGCCCAGAGAAGGTGTCGCCCTTGTTCGGGGCCCTCCCACTCCTGCTTTTCCCTCCCACACGCTCCTCCTCCTTGTCCTTTCCTGATGGACTTGGAAGGCCACAAAATTCAGAGACTCCATCATTTGTAACCAGAAACTAGGCCCTCTTACCCCGGGGAGCGGGGCCTAAGGCAGAAATCCTCGCAGGAAGTGAAGGAAGATGTTTGGTTAAGAAAGAGAAAAAGAAAAATACCACCATAAATAAAAAGTCTCCATCACAAAGCAATCCGAGTGGTCGTCCCGACAAATGCAGACACACGCACTTTCTTTACAAGATGGAGACCATGACACAGGCCCCACGGCGTCTTAGGTTTTCACTCAGCGTTACACTGTGGGCATGCTCTCAAGTCATTTGAAAACGTGATTTTTGATGGTTGTTTCTAAGGTTAATTTAATAAATGGCCTGGAATAGGGGGTCCGGTGGGTTAAAGATCTGTCATGGATGTGTGCAAAGACTGGTATCAATAACCCAGCTACTTCATTTCTCTCCCTTTCCTCAGCCCGTCTCCAACCCAGCACCCCTCCTGCGGCCACTGAAGCTACCATGGTTCCCCATTTTAACACATCAAGTCTAAACTCTGGCTTCAAACCTGTTCTCTTCTCTGCAAGCAGATGCCCCCCCAACTCCTGCCATAAGTGCCCATCCCTCTCTCTGGGACACCAGTCTCCTGAGGTACCCCCCTCCACCATAGCTCTCAATCCTGTCTCCTGGCTTTATCTAGAAACTTCCTCCCTCCGCCCCCATCCTGCTCATCCTTGGCTGTCAGTGCCCCCACTCCCTCCCAGGGGCCTCTGCCACCCTCTCTCGGTGCCCCCACTTCCCTCTCTGCTGAGGCATCTTCAGAGGGTGTGAACTGCTGCCGTCCTTGGGGCAACGCTGAGTTCCCTGAGGGCAGGGCCCCCCTAGTCTTCCTGAGCCTTGAGGCCAGGCTCCTGAGGGGCTGGGCGAGCTTGGGTCTGACAAAGGGGTCTCTGAAACCAGCATCTCTTGAAGGAAGGGCTGAGCCGCCAGCTGACCTCCAGGTGCCCTGGCTGTAGTCAGGACGGTTCTGCTGTCCAGTGCCAGCCAGGAGCCTGGCCCAGGCACAACCACCCTCGGAGTCCTGGGCTGGCAGAACGTGAAGCTTGGCCCCAGGCTCCGACTTCTCGAAGGAGACTCGGCCTCAGTGTGGGGACTTTTGAGGAAGGGTCACGGAACTCAGCAGCAGGCTCCAGACATGGGAGGGTCCGGGGTCACCCTTCACCGGTGTGCCATCCTCCAGGCAAGAGGTAAAGAGCGAGTGACCAGGCACGCTCACCCCACGCTGAGCGCCCCAGTCCCGAGAGCAGCCAACTTAGTCCCCAAAGCTCCCTAAATCCTGCACCGAAAGTGCTCTTTCAGTTCCGGCTCTGCTGGGGTTCAAGGCCAGCCCATGGGGCAGGGTGGAGGACAGGCGCGTTCCCATGCTCATCGAAACCAATGCAAGGACAGCAGTGGGGGCGTGTCCACGGGGGGCTCGGGGTCCAGGCCTCGTCCCAGCGGGGGAGACCGGGCTGGGCAGGCAGCACGGTGGCTGGAACCGTCCAGATTCCCGAGGGAGTCCTGAAATCCAGAGCTAAGGCTACACGGAACTTCTCAAAGCGGCTGTTCCGGGGTCTGTTTGAAAATGGATGCTGAGAGAATGACTTTAAATCCGAAAGAAGAGCCGCACAGCCCCGGACGGGCAGTAGAGGCGGGGCCAGCGCCTACCCCACAGCGCCCCCTGGCGAGAGCAGGGCTGTCGTGCGGCCGGAGGGGTCGGTCCCGGCGCCGCGGGGCTTCCCCACCCTGGGCCTGGATGTCATCCCAAAGGGGACAGAGCCCTCCACGCATTTCCAGCCGTTCATCCATCCTCCGCACCTCACAGATGAGAAAAGCGAGGCCACAGCAGGGACAGCGGCTTGTCCCGGGTGACAGAGGACACTTTCAGAAGTTGTGGGATTCGGACCGCGTAGCCGAGGGTGCAACAGAAACTCAGGGCTGGTCAGAGACAGTGGGACATTCAGGGCAGGCTTCCTGGAGGAGGGTGGCTGATCTGTGCTTGGCGGAAAAGGAAGCATCCAGATCTGGACAAGGGACCATGGGGCTGATTTTAGATGTGAGTGAAACGTCTATTAGACATCCAAGTGGCCGTGTCCCTGGGCCGTTGGATATACAATTTTGGAGTTAGGAGATGAGTCCAGGAAGAAGATATAAATTGGGAGCTGTCAGCACAGAGATGGTGTTGACAGTCTTGACACTGAAGGAGATCAGTACGTTCTTTGTGCCCCCACCTTGGTCCGCTAAGCCCAGGACATCCCATGCAGGCCCAAGGCCGTGCAGTCCGGTGGGCGAGGGCTAGGGCTCTTCTGGCTTCCTAACACACTCACGGCCATTTGTTTGAAATTCCCAGTGTTTCATGCTTTGGGCCCACGAGGCAGAGACACAGTTTTAATTAGAGGTTTTCACATTAGGCCAAAGAATGTTAGTCGTCTCCATCTCCATATGGTTTGAGAAAAATACACCCCAGACAGAAAAAAAATCAATTGAAACTATTTAAAAGTTTTTCCATGAGGACTTGTGTGGGGCCGGGAAAAGAAATTTCTTTCTTAAGCTTTAGAAAAGGTGATGGCTCTGCAAAGAAAGTCAGTCCCAGGTCACAGGTTATCTGTTTACTTTTTTTTTTTTTTTTTTGGTGAGGAAGATTGTCACTGAGCTAACATCTGTGCCAGTCTTCCTCTATTTTGTATGTGGGATGCTGCCACAGCATGGCTTGATGAGCAGTGGGCAGGTCCGTACACATGGCTCAGATGTTTTTACAGCAGAAGGATACAGATCAGCAAAGGAAAAGGTGTGTGGGGTGAAGTCCAGCAGAAACCAGACACAAGCTTCCTAGGGCCTCTCCCAGCCAGGTCACACAGGATGTGCCCAATTCCCCCAGCAACGAGTTGTGACAACACGTGCAGTGCTGTCTCCCAGGAAAGCTCGTGAGTCTCAGTCCCGGGGTTGTTACTGGGGCCGGTCACGGCGGCACCTCCACCGGTACGAGCCCATATTCCCTACTCTGTGGAGCAGGGAGAGCCGGCGCTCGGCATACCCCACGTCGTTGTACAGACAGTCTAGGTGCTGTGAGCGCTCTTATCGTTTGGGGAACAGTGGGCACCCTCCCAGGTCCCAGGTTTCTAACAATTGCCGTTTACTCTCAGACTGTTTCAGATTATTCACCATCAGATAAAGAGCAAGTCTACACAAGACACGCTCACTTTTCTGACCTCCCTCCTGCCTCGCTGGCTACTCCTTTTAGGCCTCATTCACCAGTTCCTCTCATCTCCTTGACCCCTAGATGTTGGGTCAGCTCCCCGCCTCTCCCCCCGTCACTCCCACATCCATCCTGAGGGCTTTAAGTACCATCCACGGTGCAGCGATGCCCTGCAGTCCGCCCTCTCAGCATCCACAGTGGGTGGCAAATGGGCACCTGGAACCTAACGCGACTTTATGCCTTTATCCCCACTCCTCCCCGCCCCCCAGCTCCCCAGCTCCCCAGCTCCCCAGCTCCATCTGGGGTCGTCCTGGCGTATCCCTTCTTCCCTCACAGCAGTGCCCCCAGCTAGACCCCTCAGTGTTGCCTCCAGCTGTGTCCTCCTCTGTCCGCTCCTGCGTCCCCTCCCTCCCAGGGCCAGCCACCACCTTGGGCCTGGATGCTGCACTGACCTTTCTGGGCCACCTGCCTGCTCTCCTGTCCCTTGCAGACCAGTGTCCACACAACGGCCAGAGGGAGCTCTCTGAGACGTGCCTCAGCCATTCCTTCTTGCCTCCCCTCCACGGCTGTGGGCTCTGCACAGTCTCTCTGCCTGCCTCTCTGGAGTGGGCTTTTCCTGGCCTCCCCTCCAGCTCACTGGCCCTTGTCTCACCAGCATCAAGCTCATCCCACCCAGCGCCTTGGCACTCTCCATTTCTCCAAGAAGCTCTGCTCCCAAACCTTCCCACGTGATGTGAGAGCAGGCTGGCCAGCCGAGGGAGGCAGTGGCTGCTGTGTCCGGTGCTGGGAGCCGCAGGACAGGCACGGGGAAGGGAAGATGGCCCTGAGTGGGGACAGCAAGGACATGTGGAACCCAACAGGCTGAGTTGGAGCCCGAGAGGAAGGACAGGGTCTCTAGTGCATCTGTCCCCACCTCCAAGCCTACACCTGCCATGATGGGATGACCTTGGGAGAAGCTGGGCCTTCTTCCTGGAGCTAAGCACCCGCTAGCCCAGGAGTCAAGGAGGCTCAAGGAGGGTCTTGTGGGAGCTGGAGTGGCCGTGGCCCGGCTGCCCAGCACCAAATCCATCCTCTGCAGATGAGCAACCCTGTGAGTACCACAGTGGGCCCCTTGCGCCCTCACTTCTTCTGAGTGTGAGAGGACGTGGCTGCTCCCCCTCTGCCTTCACATTGAGTGCAAACTCTGTCCGGGACCCTGGCCGACCCAGGCTATGCAGAGAAGGGCATTCTGGGAACTTCAGTTCCAGCTCAGCCAAGGTGACCAAGCACAAATCCGTCAGGCCACCCAGAGCCTGAGCCTGGGCTGTCAGGGAACCCATCATCCCTGGGAAGAAGGACCAGTCAGGAGACAAGTAAAACACTGCTGAACACACCCTGGAAAGGCCCCCAGGGAGGGACACCTGAGCTGGGCGGGGAAGCCTGGAGGGAGGCTGACCAGGCAGGGCCAAGGTCCTGGGGGAGGGGGCAGCCCGAGCCAGCACCTGGGACGGCATTTCTGGGCCTCGGGTTGGATGGTGCTCCCTCGAGAGGGCAGAAGGGAGACAGGTGAGGCTTTTGGGATGAGCCTTGGCCTTGTGGAACCTTACATTCCTATCTGGAAAATGGGGCTGTTGGGAGAATTCAGGACAATATGTGCACAAATATTGCTCTATGCCCAACGCTCCAGCCCCAAAGTTGGCTGTTCCTAAAACTGATGTCTTTGCTATTGGATCCTGAAAAGTCCAAGAGGAAGATGAGAGTCCCTGTGTCTTCTCAGCAGCGCCAGCCCGTCTTGAACTTGGGAATTGCCGAGTGCAGAGGGGGTGGGGCCTGAGGTCTGCCCGACCCCTACCGTCCTGCCCGCAGGGCTTCATTCCCCACGCGGGCGCCTGCCGCTGGCTCCGCCATCTGCTGTGATTTATAGAAAAGAGGCCGTGATTAATCAGCCAGTCAGCGCCGGGTGCAGCCATTTTCTTTCATTTACCTGCCCCCTGACCCCAGCACAGTCCCAGGCAGCACTGGGCAAGTGTATTAATCATGCACTTGAGAAATATTTAAAGGAGGAGCTGGGCCCGGGGCACAGGCTCCTTTAATGGACTCGTTTTCAGCAGAGGGTGAGTATGCTAATTAGGAGATAAAACAAACTGGCTGTTTGAAATGCAGATGAGCCCGTGGAAGCGCTTCTGGCCCCTTCCTTCCTCACTGCCTGTTGTGGGGCTAAATCTTACTTCTCTCAGCCACTTCCCGCCACCCAATCGTTAACCAAAAAAGATAGTGGCTAATTCTGAAACTGAGAGGCGCTAGGTCTTGCTTTCTCCCCCTCGTCTCCTTCTGTTATTAGGAACCAGGAGGACAGGAGTCTCCCGATGTTTGGAGAAACCCAAGCCCAGCAGGAGACATTGCAGCTCCGTGCCCCAACCTAGCCTGCCCAGACCCTCACCACACGGCTCTGCCCTCTCGGTTTCCCTCCTGCCCCTTCCCTCTGCCTCTGCCTGGGTCTGGGTTTCTGGCTCGTCTCTGGCCTGCCTCTCTGCCCAGTTAAACCCTCTCCATTCTGCAAGCTGCCAGTGGGAGCATCCATGAAGCAAATCAGAACACTTCCCAGCCTCCAGCCTTTCCAATGGCCTCAGTCCCCACCCCTGATACCCCCAAGTCTACCCCCTGTGTGGCCTCCCGTGCCCACTCTACCCCATCACGACTCTGGATGCTGTGCTCTCCTCTGGTGCCCCGCCACCTCCCCTGGCTCCGCTACCTGCAGGGCTCAGGGTAAGCGTCACCTCCTGGGAGCCCTCTCAGTTCTCCTTGTGCCTCTGCTTCTCTGGATGTGGTCCCGTCTTGGGCATGGCAAAGCACCTATGTGTTCCTGTATTCATCATTCGCTGGGACCCTGGGCTCCTGGGCACGGGAGCTGTTTTCTTCCCCACTGTGCCCCACGCCTGCTGGCACGAAGCTGGCCTTTAGTCCATCATCTTGAATTGGATTGACCACCGGGAGGCCCACGAGCTCCCTTTACCCAGTGACAGGCATCCTGCCAGCCCAGGGATGCCCCCCTGCTGGAGGCCAGTCCTGGTGGAGCAGAGAGGCGCATTGCGTCCAGGCATCACCTCGGTTAAGACACACAGCGTCTCACCTGCGGAGACATGCGCTCCAAGCCTGCCCCCGCTGGTGGGGCGAGTCCACCACCGTGTCTGCTGCTCTCCTAAGGTGGGAAGGGCAACTCTCACTCCCAGACACGGTGGGCTCTCCCTGCTCTTCCTCTTGGTCGGCATGGGTGCAGAGCCTCATTCCTCCAGCCCTCCCGTGCCTCCCACCCCTGGTGTCTCTCCAACTCTCGCAAATCCCAGCTGCTCAAAGTCCAGCACACCTTCCCTGGGAGCAGCTGAACAGGTGCCCAATAAGAATATTCGGGCATTGAGTGTTATCTTCAGTTATTTGCTCCATCACCAACCCCCGTCTACTCTCTCTCCCCACTCTGCCCAGGTCACTGGCGTCTCACTCTGCCCCCAGCTCCTTATCAAACTGTCTCAGTTGGCTTGTCTGGGAAGCAGACACTGAGAGGAAGTTGGGGTACAAGGTTTATTGGGGAGCCACATCTGTGCGAGGAGAGGGAAGAAACAGGGTGGGTGGAGGAGACAGACTGTGATACACACAGGAAAGAGCCTGTGCCCGCCCCGCTGTGGGCGCTGGAGCAAAGCCTACCCATCACAGGAGCCTGCCCGATGCCACTGCCTCGCTCAGTCATTGCTGGGCCGTCCCAGGGTTGTGTGACTTCAGCTCGAAAGCAGACACAGCTAACAGCTGGAGGCTGCCGCCAAACATGCCGCTCACAGTTGGGTGGCAGTCCTTTCTCAAAGGGGCTCTGAGTTTGGGTCTTAGCCTGGGCTCCCCTGAGAGCCAAATCCAACACAACAGCCTGTGCAGGGACGGGGAGAAGGCTGGGAGGGAAGGAGAGCCAATACCAGGAACATGATCATGTTGGCCACCCCATGGCGCCTGGCACTGGCATCTGAGACTTTCCGAAGAGCATGAGGGGTGCATCTCAGCACCGTCGCCTGAGGGATGAAGGAGGAAGGATCCATCCAGCGACTCCTGCGCCCACTGGTCAAGGGTGACCCCATGGGTATTAACTAACCCCACACTTCCAGGGGGCTCCGGTGGGGTCTGAACAGTTCCGCCCACACCCCTTGCCCCGTGTGGACCAGAAGCAGGCTGTCGTCCAGTTACACCTGTGGAAAGGCGGCCGAGCCGCGTGGAGCTGGCTACTGCAGCAGACAGGGACAGAACCTATTACATTTGAGGGGCTTATGTAAACCTCCAAGAGGAGTCACACCAGGATGTACATTTACCAGTCTGTAGTTCAGGGAGGGGCCGGGGCTGGAGACATCAATTTGGGAACCAAGTTTATGGACCACATGAAAAGCCCTGGGCGGGATGAGCTCACCTCAGGAGAGAAAAGAGAAGAGGTGTTTGGACTGGACCCTAAGAACTCCCTCAAGGTTGAGAGATGAGGAGAACAGGCAAAGGAGACCAGATGGCGCTGCCAGGGGAAGGAGGAAGCCAGGAGAGCAGAAGATCTTGTGGTTGGGGCACAGAGAGAGGGCCCGTCTCAGATGGGGCCTGGACAGTGCATCCATGTTAACGGCAGGGACGGGTGAGGATCGGGCCACCAGTCGATACATTTGGTAGCGGGAAGGCTGTTTCCCTCTGATTGCTCTTTTCTCGGTCTAAGAAGCAAAGGCATTCTCTGAAAGTTTGGAGAAAGGAGAGGCTGCTGGGTGTTTGAAGAGAGTGGAGATGGGAGAGTCTCCCAGAACACAGTGGGTGTGGGTGCTGGTGCATTGGAGTTCCTCTTTCAATCAGCCTAAGTGAGTGTGTGTGTGTGTGTGTCCCAGGGTTTCTCACCCACGGGGGCCCACTCCTGAGCTCCCCCAGGATGTATGTGTGTCTGGATGAGAAGCCCAGGGTGAAAAGGTTATTCCCAGGTTGGGGGTCAGGGTGCAGGCAGGGTTACAATGAGGCTCAGGTGCAGTTGGTTCAATAGAGAGAATCTCGGGGGACATCTGGTCCTGGCTGGGCTACTAACTTAGACAAGTCCCTTTCACCTCTGTGCCTCTGGTTCCTCGCCTGAAGAGGCATGCGCTGGGCTGGTTGAGTCTGTCTCCATCTTGCATGTCTAGGAGAGCACGCCTTAAGCAACAGGGACAAAATGGTCAAATGTCATCCTAGCTCTGGTCATAAGCAATGCTGACTGCAGTTGCACAGGAGCTGTTGCCATCACTGGACCTTTAGGCTGGGGTGGACTGTGGCTACAGTCCCAGCTCACACGGACTGGCAAGAAGGCACCACCGGGAGTGGAGGCAGTGGCTGTCTTGACTCCTCCCTGAAAGGCAGACCAGCCCCATTGGGCTGCGCACCCATGAACCACAGCCCCCTCTCCGGGGATAGGGCGAGGCCGGCTCTGGTTGGTGAGCAGTTTGTCTAATTGATTCTAGTACTGGAAAAGACAGCTTCAGTGTGCACACCGCCTGTTTCCCCTGCTGCTCACGACTCTGGTGGGATGGTCACCTGGGGGCTGTTTGCTGAATGTCAGTGCAGTGCAGGGCCGGGCACACCCCTGGGGTGTGGTGCCGGCTCGCTGAATGCCTAACCAGGGCGAGATGTCCGGGTGGTGATTCCGTGGAGCTCCCTGCTCTCTCTCTCTGTCTCTCTTCTCCTCCCTGTCTGTATAAGCACATCCGACCTGGCCCTCTGATGAATGGCCAGGCCCCTCTGCAGAAGGAGGGGCATTTCCAGGGCCCTGCGGGGAGCCGTGTGAGGCCTTGTTCTGCCTGACGCCTCTATTAATCGCTCGGCCAGGAAGATAAACAGCTTGTTAATTAAATTTGCAGATGGTGCTCAGTTGGGAGGTATTCTGATTGCTCGGTCCCAGGAAGACAGAACGGTCTCACATCGGGCCTTGGGGAGGTCACCCTGGGCCAGGGCCAGGACATGGTGGCTAAGCTGTGCTGGTGAGAGTAATAGTAATAGTAACAGTAATAGTAACTAATAATAGCAACAGTAATGACCAGCATTTGTTGAGCACCACTCCATGCCAGGCACAGCATGAGCCAGGAATCGGGGGCCTGGGTTCCAGCTACTCACATGCTGGGGCCTTGAGCAAGTTTCTTCGTTCTCCAGGCTGCCATCGGCTCATCTCTGCCAGCCGGGCCCCCGCTCAGCTGTGGTGTTCATGAGCATTCATGCCGTGGCCCCACCAGGTGGAGGAGAGGCCTCACTTTCCAGTTCAGGGGGTGGTCCGCTCCCACAGCGCCAGTGCAAGCTCCCCCAGGGAGCCTCTGCTGGGAAGTGGAGGCAGTTGGGAGTCCTGCGTCCTGGTGTGTGGCCTGGGGGCTCTAGTGGGGTTGGGGAGGGTTGCAGCCTGGGGTCTGTGGCTGTTTGTAGGGTGTGGAGGTCTAGAAGTCTGTGGGTCTAGGAGATGGGGGGGTCGGGAGGTCTGACGGTTCTCAGGAAACTGGGGTCTCAGGAGTCTGGAAGGGTCTGAAGACGGGTCAGTTTGTAGGGTGTGTAGGGTCTAGCGATCTGGGGAGTTAGGAGGGTCCGGGGATTGGGGTTTGCGAAGGCTGGAGGTGCTGGGTCTGGGAGACCCGGGTCTGAGGATTTGGGGCTTTGGAAGTTCTGGAGCCTTGGGCTGTCTGAGGCTCAGAGTCCCAAGGGCCTGGGGCTCTGGGATGGTTTGAGATTTGGGAATGTAGGGTCTGGGGAGTCAGAGGATCTTGGGGGGTGTCCAGAATTTAGGGACGTGGGGGTCTGGGAAGACAGTGACTCTGGGATCCAGAAGTGTCTGGGACTTGGGGATCTGGGATCTCAGGTAGTGTTGAGGTCTTGGGAGGTCTGGGGCTGGAAGAGTTGGAAGGTCTGGGGAATCTGGAGCATTGAGAGGTGGGAGTTGAAAGCCGAATGTGGCCCAATATTGCCACCTAGTGTGCCTTTCTCCACATCACAGTTAGGAAGGGGCTGGGGACAGGAGCTTCTCCAGTCCTCAGGATTCTCCTCTCCCCTCTCAAGGCCGGGGCCTTCCAGGGGCTCAGAGCGCGTCTGCACAGAGAGGAGGGGAGTGAGAGACTCTGTAGGTTTACACACGCACAGTTACGCCCCCTCGGTGGTCGGGGAGCATGTCCATCTGGTTCACTGCTGTGGCCCCAACGCACAGAAGAGCGCTGGCGTGTGGTGGACATGCAGCATGTTTGTTGAACAAGGAAATGATGTTTTAAGAGTAGTTCGCCTGACAAGAGCCATGCTTAACACACACCTGATGTGCCCATGTACACACACACGTGCCCACTAGCAGCTAACGTTTGTTGAACACTTAGATTACCCAAAACAGCCTCTGATGTGGATGCTATAGCTAGACCCTTTTACTGAAGAGGAACAGAGACCCCCACCGCGAAGGGGGCGTCGTGCCTCCAGGAGGACTGAGGGGAGTCCACACCTGCCCCCCTCAGGCCGCTGGCCGCTGGCCGGGAGTGACCGTGAGCACTGGACTGTGGGTGGTCCATACAGAGGCGAGCTCGAAGTGCAAAGGACGCACTGGATCCCAGAGACTTAAATAGAAAAAGTAAAACATCTCATCGATGACTGTTCATGTTGATTGCATGCTGAAATGATCATATTTTGGGTATGCTTGGTTAAATTAAGTGTATTACTGAAATTAATTTTACCAGTTTCTTTTTACTTTGTAAAATACGACTACTAGAGCATGTGTGACATCTGTGGCTGGCATCCTATTTATTTTGGACAGCGCTGGTTTAGAGTGGATCACTGGTCACGGATCAATCAGGTTCAAGGTCTCCATGGGGGGTGGGGTCTGCAAATGGCCCCAGGGCACCACGTGTAAAGTGCCCCTCCAGCAATAAATGGGTGAGCAATAAATTATGCCTCTCATTTTCACTCCCTCTCCCCTTACCTGGGCATTGAGGGTAAGTAGAAAGAAGGGTAAGGGCAAGTCATTCCAGGCAAAGATGTGGGAATGAGTGACCCTCCTCAAAGAGGGGGACACTTCCCTTAGGAGAGGAGGACGCAGGGCAGCTCTGGGCTGGCGGGGCCTGTGGGGTGCTGTGGGTGGGAGACGACTCCAGGCTTTGAGTGCTGGGTAAAGAGGTCTGTGCTCGGGCAAGCGGCAATGGCGAGCTCAGGCTGCAGGGCAGAGGGGCTGCCTTCTCTGTACTTGGGCCTCAGTGCCTGACTCTGACACGTGGGTGGACCAGAGAGCCCTGGTGAGCCCCTACTACTCAGGTCCGTAGTGCGACCTGACCTTCTGGAAGGGTCTCAATGTCTGTTTTGGAAGTCAATGTCGTGCAGTCGCTGAAGTGAAAAGGGATCTTGGAGATGTTGTCCTAAGATTCTGCCCCGATTAAAAACTGCCGGGGAAGGGCCAGCCCAGTGGTGCAGCGGTTAAGTGTGCAGTTCCGCTTCAGCGGCCTGGGGTTCGCCGATTGGATCCCGGGTGCGGACATGGCACCGCTTGTCAAGCCATGCTGTGGTAGGAGTCCCACATATAAAGTAGAGGAAGATGGGCACAGATGTTAGCTCAGGGCCAGTCTTCCTCAGCAAAAAGAGGAGGATTGGCAGCAGATGTTAGTTCATGGCTAATCTTCCTCAAAAAAAAAAGAACTGCCGAGGAGGTCATGGCCACTCTCATGCCCCCCAGGGCGTCTGTGTCCAGCTGAGCTCAGAGCTTGCGGCTGGGGCTTGGCTCAGGGGACAAGTCTCAGGTCCCAGTGCTGCTTCCCGAGCACCTCCCAGTGCAGGACCTGAGCATCCGTCCTCCCTCCGAACACAAGGATGGAGGCTGACCCTGGCCCTGTCTCCAGAGGGCTCACTGGCCAGCAGAGGAGACAGCTTTCAGCCAGGGACCATCCCCTAGTGGGATCTGGGCTGTGACAGGGTCGCACTTAAGGCACATGGGCCATCGGAAGAGAGGAGGGTGGGACTTGGAGGCGCATCAGGGGGACGATACCTCACGGGAGAGGCAGGACCAGAGCAAGAGTGTGCGATTCACAGAGTGAACAGCAGGAGCAGACTTCCTTGGAGTCACGCTGCAGAGCAGTGCTGGGAGGATGCAAGGGCCTGAGTGAGAGACTGGGAGAGGCGAGGGGCAGGAGGCGGAGCTGGAGGGAGATGGGGGCCAGTGGAGCAGGCGAGACCCTGCAGGCCTGGGGCAGATGCGCTGAGAGAGTTCCTGTAGAAAGGATCCGGGTTGCTGGATGGCAAATGCATGGCGGGGGAGGCTGGAGGTGGAGCCAGGCTGCAGCATTGGTCTCAGAAGAGAGGACAAAGGTCTGATAATAATGATAGCAATAATATTAATAATGATGCTAACAATTATTGAGTGCTTACTGTGTTCAATGTATTCACTCAGTGAATGCTTCTGACAACCCTGGATTGCTATATCAGAAGCACAGAGAGATTAAGGGACTTGCCCAAAGTCACCCACCTAGTGGAGCAGGTTCAGTCACAGCCTCAACCCCCCTGTCTACAGAGGTGATGAGGAAGGGACCCCTGGAGGACACTGGGGTTGCCCTGTGGCCCTCCAGCATGCGGTCTGACCTTCCTCCCCCTTCACCCTGCCCGCCACCTGCAGGCTTCCACGCACGAGGTCCACACTTCAGGCTCGCATGCAGACATGTTTAGAGGGACTCGCCCTCTGCAGATGCCCAAGGCCCCCCTCCAGTCCCCCTGGATTTAGAGGGAAGGCCACGTTTCACAGAGGAGGGGGCTGGCAGCCTCTCTCTGTCACGAAAGACAGACTGGGGATGGCGGATGTTTATGTTTCTGTGGGTGTGAGCTGTAAAATGCAAGGTATTTTCCTCCAGGGAAGGAAATCCTCCACGCTTCAGCGAGAGAGCCAGAGGCGGGAGCGGAGCAGGACTGGCTGGCCAGCAGCGGGCAGGGGCAGAGCTGCCGCTGCCTTAGCACTCGTCATGGCCCAAACAGACCTTTCAAAAGGTGGCCCTGTGGGCAGATCAGCGGACAGAGATGCTGGTGTCAGAGGCCTCACACCCTCCCCCCTTCTCTGGACCACCGACAGCCCTCTTTGGGGTGGCCCCCATAGTGAGATGACGTGACTTATCCATGGCGCCATATTGGCTGTAAACAGTGACAGGAAACTGCTGGGGCTTCCAGTACGTGCCAGGTGGGAGGGTGTCACAGCACCCCGATGTCAAATGAGAGTATTTTGGAAAAAAACAATTTTAAGAACTTGTCAATGTACATGTATTGCAAATGTTTTAAAAATGGTTTTTCAGAGGAAAACACATTATTTTCTTCACATATTCAGCATATGGTATTCTTAAGTATACAGTATTCTTGAGTCCACTAAGAAATTATGGCTTTTTGATATGCATACAATTGTTCGGAAACTTCCCTGAGGATGTGAAATGCTCATCTTTGGGGTGATAGTTTGTGTTGCTCAGCCCTGCCACTAGAGGGCGGGAGCATCCGTGGTTTTTAACCCTAATGCCTTGGCCTCCCTCCTGGATGCCAAGATGTTTGGGAGAGTTTTGAAGGGAGAATGAGAGGGAGATGCATCTTGGATACCAACCAAGACGGTAGCAGTTGTACATCTGTGCACCAGGAACTTCAATATCTCATTTAAGCGTCATTAATAGCCCATGGGGAAGGTGTTTGTGACTCAGATAAGTTAAGTCATTTACCTAAAGTTGCTCAGCCAGTAACTGGCAGAGCTGGGATCTGAACTCTGCCTGACTCCGAGACTGGAGCTCATCATTGCTAAGGGCACCCTGCAGTCAAGGGCAAAACAAAGATCTCTGGATGCCCGGTCTTTCTGTGATGCAGGCTTCTTTCTCCACAGGTGAATGCAGCTATGGGCTTCAGCCCTCCGCTGGTCCCAGGACCCCAGGGCCCAGCTGGGCAGCACGAGCAAGGTCCCTGCGGAAAACAAAAGCCAAAGCACAGCAGAAGAGCAGACACAGCTCCACGTCTTCCCTCCCCCAGCAAACCAGCCGGAGGTCTGCTGACGGCGCCTTGGTCTGTGTGCCCGGTGCTCCAGGCTGCGCTGTGGACCGCTGATGGTGGGCCCCGCCCTGCCCTTGGCCCCATCAAAGGTCCAAGGCTGAACTTCGATGATGGGGTTGAGCTAAGAGGAGGAGGTGGTTTCCCCGATGAAACAAGGAAACGACATCAGGACGGAGGGAATTCCTTCTCAAAGTCTCGTCTCAAAATTCCTTGGTGGGCCCCCAGTTTCTGTCCAAAGCAGCCTCAACCCTTGAGCTGAGTCTGCACAATAGGTGGCCTTGGGGTGAGAAGCAGGGGAGGGGGAGCAGACGGAGCTGGGGAAGGTACTCCTGCTCGGAGGAGCGAGCGGCAAGCCCTTCTACAGCAGAGTGATACAGGGGAAGGAGGGATGGAAGGGAAGAAAGAGAAGCCGGAGAGGAAGAGCCCTGAGGCAGGAGCACTTTCCATCTATCCCCAGTGAGTGAGGACAATAGCAACCACCACTTAGTGACACCCCCGCTGGCCAGCACTCTGCTGGGCTCTGAACCTGTGTTGATCCCCAAAACCAATGCGTATTATCCCCATTGTACACATAAGAAGACAGGATCAGGAGGATGTATTCACTTGCTCAAGGTCACACAGCTGGCAAACGACGGAGGTGGGATTCATACCCAAGTCCCTGCACGATACCCTCACAGCTTCTGTCATCCTTGTGGGACCCTGCATGGGGCCGCCCCCAGGATGGCCCAGCTCCCACAGTCCTGCCTTCCCCTCTCCTGGGCACAGCAGTGCCCTGGGTTCCTGATGACGGCGTGGACCCAGGCATCAGCCAGACCTGGTGGCATCCTCGTTCCATCTTTCACCAGGCGTGGCCTCTGGACCCAGCACCTCAGTTACCTGTAAGCAGTCCTCATCAGAGAAATGGGAGACATAAGGCACCCGCCCCGAGAGTTGGGGAGTAAGGATGAGATGCACAGAGCAGCATTTCCCACACCTCCGGGGCACAAGTCAGGAGTGCAGTCCTGGCCCCTCCCCTGAGGTTTGACCCAGTGATGGGGTGGGCCTGGGAACCAGAACCGGACCACACGCCCTGGACAGCTCTTTGACGAGGCAGGTGTGGGACAGAAGGGAAAGAGCTGCCCCAGGAGAGGCGGGTCCATCCTCTGTCCTGCCCCCATCCCACAGGAGGCCACCCCAGGGGCTGTTCTCTTTCTGGCCAGAGCTGGGCTGACCTGAAGTGGGCAGCACATCTTCCAACATGTTCATGTCTGTGGGGCATCTTGGTGGGAGGCCATCACCAGAGGCCATGCGGGGGCCATGCTCCACCCAGGACCTGATTGGTGAGGGGCTGGAGTGCAGAGGAGGGGGAGGAGGCTGTGCGGGACCCTGGAGACCCAGCTGGGCTGCAGCCCCGGGTGTGGCGGGTACAACCTGGGTGCATTCCTTACCCTCTCTGAGCCTCTGGTTTTGTGAAACACGATTCATTATGCCAACGAGACAGATTAGGGTGCAGGTGACAGGAAATGCTGGGGACGGGGGCACAGTGCTGGGTACCCAGATGAGCTTGATGCATTCTAGGACCCCTCCACTCCCCCCATCGAGGAGGATGGTGCACCGATGGTGAGAACATTCTCTGCCCCACATGACATGGTGAACTCCAGTGAGGGAGGTGGAAATCGGCAGGATGGATAGGCTCACACAAGGGACCTGTCATGTCCCCCCCGCCCGCTGCCTCTCTCAGCCTGGAGTTGGCAGTGGCCGTGCCCTCTGCAGATATCTGGGCATCTGTCTGCTCCTCCTGGCCGCTCCTCAGCAGCCCCCAGCGGCTCCCTGGGGTCTGCCCAGCTCTCAGCCAAATTTCAGATTCATCACGCTGCCCCATGACACGGACTCTCAGGGCTGCCCAGGTTGGAGGCCCCAGGTCAGGTTTGTGCTGGGGGCTGAGATGGGCCTGGATGCTACCTCCAGAGGACAGTGTTTGGTCCAGGCAGGCCCGGCTCAGGGACTTATTTACACCCAGGTTCTGCCTGCACAGGCCAGGAGTCCTCCGCCCCTCGCCGGCAGCCCAGAGCCTGGACAGAAGGATGCTCACAGTCCTGTTGAGAAGGCGGGTGGGCACAGAGACTGGGGAAGGGTGGGCGCTACTGCTGGATGCTGCTGTGAGGGCTGAGTGTGGAGGAGGCGGCTCCTCTGGAGCAACAGGAGGATGTACCCCAGGCTCAGGCTCTGGTGGCGAGGGCTCTGTGCCAGCCCGCTCAGTAAGCACGAGGGAGGGCCTCTGCGGGCCGTGCGGAGATGGGCACCTGGGGTGGATGAGGCAGGGTCACCACGCCCGACAGGCTACAGCAAGAGCTGAGGACAGAATGCACCAGCTGGTGAGAAGTCAGTGAGCAAACGGAAGGGTCCAGACAGCCAGTAATCTGATGAAAATCATAGCAGTTATTAGTCACTGTGGGCCGTGCACCAGGCAATGTCTCAAGCACTTTGCACATTTTCTCTCCTTTTTTCCTGATAATAACCCGAGGAGGAGGAAACCGAGTCAGCGGGAAGCTCACTAACATGCTCCATGTCAACCAACTTGTAAAGCGCAGAGCCAGGCTCAGCCCAGGCTGTTCGCACTCCACTCCCGACCCCAACCACAGCCCCGGGCCTCTGCCCCTCACTCGCCCCTCACTCTGAATCCACACAGACAGAGAGCAGGAAGGAGGGAGACCAGAGGGAGCCAAAGAGAAGGGAGAAGAGGACAGACGAAGGGAAGGCAAAGGCCAAGGAGAGTGCAGCAGGGGCTCGGGTGGAGGCTGGAGGAGGAAGCAGCCGGTACCAGAAGCTGCCCAGGAACCAAGAGCAGGAGTCCAGGGTCAGTTTCAGGGTCTGTGAGGCCCCGGAGGCCCCCAGTGTCATCATCCCTGACCCGCCTCCAATGCAGGGTTGGTGAATCCGGTGGAAGGAGGGAGGGGCGATGCCCACGCCCACATCCAGCTCAGCTCACAGGGGAGACCACAGGGAAGACAACACAGGGGAGAGGCAGGACAAGCCTCGGCTGACTCCCAGCCCTCCCCAGTGTCACAAATATCGGCTCCATGTCCACATGGAAACAAAGGAAGTTAGACCCTTACCTTAAACCACATACAAAATTAACTCAAAATGGATCAAAGACCTAAATGTAAGACCTAAAACTGGGAAACTCCATGAAGAAAAAACAGGGCATAAGTTTCCAGATACTGCATTTGGCAGTGACCTCTTGGATATGACACCAAAGGCACAGGCAGCTAAAGAAATAATAGACAAATTGGACTTGATGAAAATTTTAAAATTTGGTGCATCAAAAGACGATGTCAACAGAATAAGAAAATCCTTGGAACGGGAGAAAATATCTACAAATCATACATCTGACGAGGGATTAACATCCTGAATATGTAGAGAACTCCTAAAATTCAACAACAAGACAAACAAGCCAATTAAAAAATGGGCAAAAGATTGAATAGACATTTCTCCAGAGATGATAAACAAACAGCCAACAAGCACATGAAAGGTGCTCAGCATCACTATTCATCAGGGAAACGCACATCAAAGCCACAGTGAGATACCTCCTCATGTCTGTTAGGTTGTCTCCCACCACAAATGAAAATAACAAGTGTTGGGGAGGATGTGGAAAAACGGAAGCTTTGTACACTGCTGGTGGTTGGTGGGAATGTCAGTAGTACAACTGCTATGGAAAACAGGATGGCAGTTCCTCGAAAAATTAAAAATATAATTAGCACACATCCAGCAATTCCACTTCTGGGCATATTACCCAGAGAGTTGAAAACGGCGTCTCGAAGAGGTATTTGCACACCCTTGTTCACGGCAGCATTATTCACAACAGCCAAAACACGCACACAACCCAAGTGTCTACTGACAGATTATTAGATAAGCCAAATGTGGTCTATCCACACAATGGGATGTTACTCAGTCTTAGAAAAGAAGGAAGTTCTGACACGTGCTGCAGCGTGGATAGACTTCGAGGACGTTATGCTAAGTGAAAGGAGCCGGTCACAAAAGGACAAGTACTGCCTGACTGCGCTTATCTGCAGCACCTGGAGTCAAACTCACAGAGACAGAAGGAGAAGGGCGGCTGCCAGGGGCTGCGGGAGGGAGGAGCAGGAGCTGGTGCATCATGGGCACAGAGCCTCAGTTTTGCAGGATGGAGCGAGTTATTATGGGTACAGATGCCCAACGTTACAAGTGTATTTAATACCACCGAACTCTGCACTTAACAATGGCTAAGATGGCAGATTTTATATTGTCCTTATTTTACCACAACTTCAAAAATTGGGAAAAAAAAAAGTCATGGTGTCTAACAGTTCTGAAGGGTGAAATTTCCCATTCAAAAATGAACAGTCACCAGAAGATGGGAGCAAAAGCAGAAGAGAAGTAAATCCTCATCAGAAGAGGAATCCCACCCATAGGGTCCCCAGAGAACAGAGCAAAGGAGAAGTCAGATAAATAGTCCTTCATATTAAACACATGAAAGATAACACGGCCTCTTAGGGAAAACAGGCTTAAAGTAGATATGAAAGAGATTGGAGCAGAGATACAAAGTTACATCAGAAGGAGGGAGAAAGTGAAGTGGAGGAGCTCAGGAGAGAGAGAGAAAAGAAAGATAAAAAGTCACATTACAAGCTAAAAAAGAGGGATAGTATCGTGCAAGATAAAGTGGAAGAAAACAGTGAAATAACAGTGATTATGGAAAAGATAATAAATGAAAGGAATGATTATTCTGAAAAAGAAAACAGAATGAATGAATAGAAAAACCAATAAATTGTTAAGAGAAGAAAACCTTCCTGAGATGGGGAATAGTTGAAATTTACATAGCAAAAAGGTCATATTATGTCCCAGCAAAAATGGCAGCAATCAACCCAAGCCAGGAGCTGGGGAGTTTGCTGAGCATCAGGCAATGATGCTGAGTGCATTCAGGCCGGGGGACCTGTCTCCTCACGGTGGGGGCGGCGAGGGGGCCCAGGAGCAGGCCGGCCTCACCCTCCCCAGAGCAGCGTTCAGGCCTGAGGTTCTGAAGGGTGAGATGTGATCAAGACCTTCACACTCCATCCAGTTGTGCTGGCATAAAAGAAGGGGCAGATGTCTGTAGATGTGCAAGAAGTCAGGGAGGTGGCACCCCGCAGGCCCCTTGTACAAGGAAAATGACTTGATTAAAAACGCTGCCATCCCAGAGATGAATCAAAATGAAGAATTCCAGAACAGAGAAGCTTAATAGAAATACTGTGGTGTGTAGGACAGAATTTAACTTTGCCCCAAAGGAAGTGTGGCTCTATCCTTAGCCCCTGAGAGGTGATCCCTGAGCCGGGATGTCAGGCCGGATAGGAGCGTCCCTGTTTGCCTGAGAACCTTGGTCACACTGGAAAGTCTAACAGCGGGATTCCAGTAGGGAGTGGCGACACTGGGGTGATCTAGGGTGGGTCACCCTGGGGGGCTGGAGACTGGAGACTGACATCAGCCACGTGGGTGATCAGTTGCTCCTATATAATGGAGCCCCCAAGAGAAACTGGATGCTCAGGTCAGGGAGCTGCCCAGGCTGGCAGTGCCCCTGCGTATTGTCACATGTCGATGCTGGGAGGTCAAGGCATCCCGACTCCACGGGGAGAGGACAACAGAAGCCCACACGTGGTGCTTCCTGCCTCCGCCCGCTTGCTGCTTCCCTTGGCTGACGTGAATCCGCATCCTTGAATATCCCAGGAGGGTACAGCTTTCCACAAGTTCTCTGGGTCCTAGCAAATCATCAAACCTGAGGGTGGTTTTGGGGAACACCCCTCAAACTTGTAATTGGTGTCAGAAGTGAGGGGGGTCTCCTGGGTGGATTGTGACCCCTCCACCTTCGCACGGCTAAACTCTTCATGTGCAGCACACATTTCAACACTAAAATACAAAATGAGGACTTCCACTTCTAGACTGGATATAGCGGGGAAAAATTCCAATGCAAGTACTTAGACACGTTGATTAAGCTAAAACAAACATCGTTTTAAATGCCTACCTGAGCATGTGAGAACTTGAAGGAACCCACTGTGACCAAAAGCTAAGAGGAGACTGAACACAGAGTGGCCAGTGATCCTCGAAGCTGTGGGTTGCCTTGGAAGCATCTAGAAATCCCTTAAACCCAGAGACACTGGTTCTAACAGCCATACAGAAGAGAAGGCCAGGCCTTGGGCCCATGCAGGCAAGATGCAGTGTCAGCACTGAGAGCCTGGGAGGAGCTAGAATCCCCGAAGAGCTATGTCCCCATGAAAGGTGTGGAAGAGAAAGGAGGGAGCAAGAAAATGGGTCTGTCCTGGCCTCAGCTTTGTGTGAGGAAGACAGAAAGGGAGAAGGAGGAGGAGGAAGATGAAGGGGGGTGGGGAGGGAGAGATTTCACCCCTCCCCCACCCCACCCCAGGAAAAGTTAAAGACAGAAGACCATGCTCACATGGATTTGGGGTCCGAGTTTACACTCCGTGACGAGTATCATATCAAAGCTGAGAATGATTTTAGTGTCTTTCCCAGGTGGCAGCTGTCCGGGGGCTCCTGGTGGACAGGAACACACGTCTCTCCAGAGCATCGACCCTCAGCGCAGGCCGCTCAGGATTCCACGGACCAGATCAGCCAGATATGAACTCACAGTGAAAATGGCGCCAAAACATGAAGAAACAATGCACCGTGAGCAAGTGTCAGCAGAAACGGAATGTGGAATTAGATCACCAAAGATGTCACACAGGGGAGTTATCAGGAACAGAATAAAATAAAAAGGGGTAGGTGTGTACAGAAATGAAAGAGAAAATTGAAAACACGAGCAGGAACACAAAATGATCATAAAGGACCAAACAGATTTGACACCAAATACAACATCTCAGAATGAAAATACAGTTGTTAAAATTTAAAAAGTCAAAAATGGCTTAAACATCAGATTAGGCACGTCTGCAAAAGAATTAGTGAATTGGAAGAAGAGCTGAAGGAATTATCCATCGCAGACAGAGCTCAGAGAGAGACAGAGGTGGAGAAGAAGTGGGATTCCTCTCCCGCCGCCACCTGGAGACGAGCCAGGAGCTGTCCCTCTAGACAAGGCAGAACGGACAGAAGAACAGACACAAGGCTGGACGAGGTGGGCGGGGCTCCTCTACCCCAGAAGGCCCCCTGCCCAGCCCTTGAGTTGTCTCAGAGAGGGAATAGGGGATAATTATAGGGGGTTAGACTAGACTCTGACTTGAACCTCACACTTTCCCTTAAAATCCTTGGCAAATCTAACATCCAGGAATTCACCCAAACCTAAGCCTTTTGGGAAGAGATCTGTTTCCAGTCTGTTCCATATGGACCAGTCACTTCCCATCCTCTGGTTTATCTCTGTAATGACGGGGTCTCCAAGGGCCCTCACAACTCTCATATTCTATTATTTTATGACATTCTGAGATGGTGGACTTCATACGTGACCGTTAGCTCAACCTCTGTACTCAGGATGAGTCAGCGATCAAGGGATGCTTAGAAACAGCTCTGCCGACTTCTGCCTATGCAAAACACCACCACAGAGAAGTTCCATTAGAGAATCATTTCCTTGGAGGTAAACACTGTCCCACTTAGATTCCAATAAAACTTTTTTTTCTCGGATGGCCTGGAGAAGGGATAGATAATTAAAGCCAGTGACACACATAATGCCGTAATGGGAGTTATTTTAGCAGATTCTTCTCAACAAAACCATACCTTCTGAGAGGGATCTACTGGTGGGAGGAAGGAGGGGAATGTGGGGGGCAGTCATCCCTTGAGGAGGATGCGAGCTCTAGCTGGTCCTGGGATGCGGCAGAAGCAAGTTTGGAAGGTGGGCGTTTCATAGTCTCGTGGCTGCCTGACCTTGTGCCATCACTCCCAGGTCTCACACTGACCGACCCAGCCTGTCTGGCCAGCAGGTGGCAGTGCAGGGTTGGAAATGAGCACGTCCACTGGCTTTCTTAGGAGGAGAGCCGAGAGTTCAGTTGGCTGCTTTTTAGGGTGACCTCAGTGTTCCTTTTGGAGGAAACTATAGGCACTGGGGCAGCCAGATGTGGGGTACACTGCCCAAGCCTTTGTTCCTGGGAGCTGGGCCCCAAAGCCAGGGTGCCGGATTGGTCTGGCAGTATCTGCAGGATGGAGCACATTAGGTGCGTCCTGCTGGAGTTGGGGGAGGGAGGGTCATTTTGAGGATGAAGTGAGATCTGAGGGGTAGAAATGCTTTATGACCTTCCTGGGGCTGCACCCTGTGAGAGTGGGGGGAGCCTTCCAGGGGGCCTGACAGCTTCACGTGTGGGACACCTGGGCTAGGGTGGAAGGAGTCAGGCGGGGTGGGGGTGGCAGGGCAGAGGGGGGAGCGCCATGACGCTGGCGCAGCCCCAGGACATCAGCTCGTTGGGTGGGCGGGTGGAGCAGGGTCAGCTGGGACGGGGGAACCAGCCTCAGGCTGGCCAAGTCTCAGCCTCATTTCTCAGCTCTGTCAAAGGCTTGTGAAGTCTGTGGGGAGAGTCTTCCCTCCCAGTCCTGTCCGGGCGGCTTGTCAATGCTTTTCCTCTCGGGCAGCCTCCGCATCCCTCACGCTGGCTCTGGAGCGACACGCTTGGCCAGCTCCCTTGCCTCCACCTGCCCAGGTAGCCCTCGAGCAAGGGAGAAAAGCGAGCTGCTGGCTTTGAGGATGGGAGAAGGAGCCAAGAGCCAAGAGCCAAGAAGGTGGGAGCGCTCTGGAGGCTGGAAAAGGCCAGGACACGGCTGCTCCCCTGGAGCCTTGGGAGGAGCGCGGCTCTGCGGACCCCTGGATTCAGCCCAGGAGACTTCCGCAGGCTGTCGGATGACCTGCTTGTTTGTTTGAAGCCAGTGGGTTTGTGACAGTCCGTTGCAGCCGCCACAGGAAACTCCTGTAACGATGGAGCTGGGAAAGCGGCTCTTCTCCCGACCCTGCCCCGTGTGTGCGCCCGGGTGCAGAGTCAGAGCATCAGCTTAGCAGCCGCAGCCTTCCTACCGTGTGACTCCAGGCAAGTCCCTCATGTCTCTGCCTCTCCATCGCCGCATCTGTAAACCGGGGTGATGGTTACCCCCACATTGCACCCTCCATGCGGGAGGCAGGGGTCCACCCCAGAGAACTCCTTTTGCGTCCACCTGAGACCCAGTTCCCTGGGCTCCCTGGAGAGAGACTTCCCCGCAGAGGCTCAGAGATGCAGAGAGCAGAGAGCAGAGGCTCAGAGATGCAGAGAGCAGAGAGCAGAGGCTCAGAGATGCAGAGGCTCAGAGATGCAGAGAGCAGAGGCGCAGAGATGCAGAGAGCAGAGATGCAGAGGCTCAGAGATGCAGAGAGCAGAGGCGCAGAGATGCAGAGAGCAGAGAGCAGAGGCTCAGAGATGCAGAGAGCAGAGAGCAGAGGCTCAGAGATGCAGAGAGCAGAGAGCAGAGGCTCAGAGATGCAGAGAGCAGAGGCGCAGAGATGCAGAGAGCAGAGGCTCAGAGATGCAGAGATGCAGAGAGCAGAAAGCAGAGACGTAGAGGAGAGATGCAGACAGCAGAGATGCAAAGGCACAGAGCAGAGAGCAAAGATGCAGAGGCGCAGAGATGCAGAGAGCAGAGATGCAGAGATGCTGAGATGCAGAGATGCAGAGGTGCAGAGAGCAGAGGCGCAGAGGCGGGAGGCGAGCCAGCGCGGGATGACTGTGGTTCATTCCCGCATGAGCACAGCACAGGTCGGGAGCAGTGGGCAGGGTCTCCTATTACTTTTGATGCCTGGAGGGAGGCGGGTCCTGGGCAATAGGGAGCTGCTGAGAGACACTGAGCAGAGAGTGAAGGCAGGCGCAGAAGGAAGTCACAGGTTTCAGAGGCCCCTGGACTTTGGGAGCTGAGCAGAGCCGTTCTGGTACTGGCAATAATGTTGCTAACAAATCCGGAGGCCTCTGTCCCCACAGATGATTGTAACTGACAAGAGAGAGTAAATAGGACCTTAATTCGTGACTCCGCTAATGGCAGCAACCTGGTTCTGATATGAGAAAGTGCTCACTAAGAGCTGCTCTCCTCACCATCTCCATCATCTCAGAGGAAGGGAGGAAGGAGGCCGGGAACAGGGGCAGGGTGACATCGGGGAGCCCCAGTCACATCTGCTCCACTCCCCACACTGTGAACGTCCTACCTCTGAGCCGTTGTGTGTGCTGTTCCACCAAGCACACCCACACTCTGTCCCCATGCCCCCTGGATCAGATCGTGGTGATGCTCCGAGGCCACACCAGATCCCAGCCTCCACCCCCATCAGATGTCTCCTCCCTTCTCGCTGAAGCCGTCCACATCCCTGGCTCCTCCTAAGGTGTTCTCTGTCCTCTTGTGGACAGATGCCCAGGCTTCCTTCTCCTCACAGTCCCCCAAGCTCCCAACCTAGGACCAGGTACACAGCAGGCGCTCAATACACATTTAAGGCTGCAGAGTCTTGTTCACTGTCCTCCAACGTGAGGGCATACTGCTCTCCTTCCCATGGGGGCCCTGAAAAATGTCAGTGCACAGAGCGAGCCTAGTCGGGCTCACAGAGGGCTGGAGGGATGTGTCAGGGGTGTGTGTGTGTGGGCGGGGGCGGGGGGTGGGCCTGGGCAGCGCCACCTGCCATGGGGACTGCAGGAAAGGGCGGCTCCTCCTAGAGCCCAGGACCCCGTATGGCAGCCAGTCACCCAGCAGCCCACAGGCCCCCGTTCTCTCCTCTGGGGGCTGAGCTGCCCCTGAACATCCACAAGGAAGCACTAGGTGGGGTCTGAGGGGAGTGGAGGCTGCAGGGCCAAGAGCATCCAGAGTCCGGCTCGCCTCTGGCAGCCGCTCCTGAGCCCACCCTGGGCCAGGCATCTGAAACCAAGAGCCTCAACCAGGGCCCCAGGAAATCTAGATTTTAAAAGTTAACGCTAACATTTAAAAACTGGAAGATTACAGATGAAATTCCAGGGGTCTAGCTTATTTTATGTATGAAATGAGAAGATCTGGCCACCTATGACAGTCCCTCAAGGCAACGCTCTTCTGGAGCTGAGCTGGAGCCGCTCTCTGGACAGAGCTTGTGCCCCTAGCTTGCCACTCCCTAAGCGTCCCCCTGCCCAGGTCCTTCCCCGCCTCTGCTGGCCTAACCCCTGGAGGCATCTGAGTTTGCGGTCGTTAGCCCCGTGGAGCTTCACTTCTTCACCCGGGACGTGACCACAGCAGTGTCCAGCCTGGGTTAGATGCACTGGGAATGCGGCCCTCAGAGCAGGGGTTCACTGAGTGCCCTGAAGGCAGCTGAGAAGGGGTGTGGGTGGCTGAGGCCCGGGACCAGGGGCTCAGGGAAGTGTCCCCAAGGAATGCTGTGTCTTCTGACTCCAAAGATGCACCCTGACCTCCTGCCCGTCTCCCACTCCCTCGTGCATCACTGTAGCCAGGCGTTCCACAAACCCTGGGCATGCTGGGGCCATGACCCCGGGGTCATCACAAAGGGCACCAGAAACAGGGACCCGTCCAACGCTCCATCTCCAGCAGCTCAGAGAGCACAGCGCCACCGTGAGGAGGCCACTGCTAGACCCACTTATAGTGAGAAACTGAGCCTCCAAAGGGACGAGGGACCCGTCCAAGGTCACGCAAACTTAGAAAGCTTAGAAGCCAGGTCTGCCGGTCTCTCACACAAGCAGACAGGCCAGCCTTAGGCGATGACAACCAGGTGTCCTAAGCACAGAGCGGGCTGTGTGTGTCATGGTGGGGGTGAGGTACTGGACAGGCAGGCTGAGGAACAGATGCCAGAAGGGCAGAGTCTCGCAGGGTGAGGGCACTGCTGTCTGGAGAGCAGAGCAAAGGCCTGGAGGTGCTGCCGGATGAGAAACACGGCTTGTACGTGACAGAGGGGGACTCCGGAAGCCGCCACCCTCATGTGTGGAGACCCCTGGACTCTTCCTCCTCCCGGCTTGAACCCCACCCTGGCAGCTGTGCCTCCATTTAAGTCTCTGTCTCCCTTCCTCCTCCTGCCCCGAGGCCCAGCCCCTGAGCCAGCTCCTCGTCAACATCCTGTGCTTTCCACATTGTCCTGTCTTGGTTCAGGCACCACAGATGCATTCCCTCCCTTGAAGTGATAATTAAATTACTGAGGGATACCTTCATGACATGGCCTCAAAGTTTAAAAAGAATTAACACTGGAAAAAAAATCCAGACTGTTAATGCCCTAAATGAGCACAGGGTGAGAGAAGGCCGCTCAGGTTCCTGGGAATGAGGAGCCCTGGTCCAGGAGGGAGAGAGGGAGGGGGTGAACTTGGCCCCCGTGCAGCCCGTGGGTAATCCTGTCGTGTATTCGGGGTTTTAGCCATCATCACATGTCTGAGCCCATTTCTACATTTGGCCCAGAGCCCCCCAGGACTCACAGGTTGGAGAGCCCAGGTGAGGCCAGAGGGGGCTGCAGGAGGAGGGGGGTGGATCAAGAACGGCTTCATGGAGGAGGCCAGGTCTGAGCTGGGTCTCCAAGGATGAGCCATCATCTAGCCAGGGCCTGGCACTGGACAGGAACCAAACACATGATGAGCCAATGAGTGACTCAACGAATGAACAGGCACCCACCTAACAGACAGAAGGAGGGGCAGCCAGCCCAAGTCAAGGCTGAGACATAGGGCTCCCGGGGAATGCTGGGGGACTGCTGTGCGGTGCCCGCCTCGCCCCTTTATGGCTGTCTTGCCACCACAATAGCCGTGCTCTGCCCGCTTGGGAGCCCTGTTCTGCCCTCTGCTCTGGGAGGCTGCTCGCCATTCCCAGACACACCCACCTATGTCACCTCCGTGTCCCCGTGTGTAAGTGTACCAGCCTCTTGGGGGTTTGTGAAGAGCGGGAGGTCGGTGTGCAGCCCAAGGCTGAAGACGGGAGGGAGAGGGTCCCAGGGCTCCCAGAGGTGGCAGATCAAGAGGGTGGGGCACATTGGCAGACAGGGTCAGGAGAGCCCTTCTCTGGGGGGTGGAGGAGTCCGCTGGTGGGGGTTCCCTCACCCAGAGGGGCTTCATGGAGAGGAGGCAGATGTGGGGCAAGGGCTGAACACCATTTGGAACAAGTTGACTTCCAGAAGATCAGGGACACCCAGACAGAGCAGTCTAGGAGGAACTGGACTTGGGGGTGAAGGTGCAACAGAGAGTCAGTGTTGGAGCTCGAGACCCAGACGAGATGGGGCAGAGGGGCAGTGGAGGGGCTGGAGGACGGCAAGGATGTTCATTAACTGGGGTCGTCAAGGTGGAGACTGCTGTGTTGATGTCACAGCCTCCGGGTGCCTCACAGGGCTGGGCCCAGCGAGGCTATTAAATAGACACGTGCTGACTTCATGCAAATTCACCCATTTCTCCTTCAAATCATAGAATAGCACAGAATTTGCTGAAATCAGGTTGATTAGCTAGAAAGGTGAAATCAAGAATCACAAACAATAGCGAAATACAGACTCAAGACGAAACTAAGCATCCATGCTAATAACTAAGTCTCTCAAACATGCAGCCCACTGTGGCCTCTGGGCCTTTGCACCTGCTGGTCTTGCAGCCTGGAACACTCTACCCTCTGCATTGCTTGCTCCCTAAACACCCTCAGGAATTTGTTTAAACATCCTCCTTGACTTAATTTTTCTCCCTGGTCCACATCCCTGCCTGACATTGTGTATATTTTCCTTCTTTTTTCTCTGTCTCCCCAACTAGGCTGACAGCTGGATGAGAATGGAGACCCCTGCCTGCTTCTCCTGCTGCACTGTGCCCGGTGTCTAGAGCCGGCCCACCAGCCACAGGGCCTCAGTGATGTGCACTGGGCCAGTGAACACTGCAGACCACACAGGAGCATACTTCCAGGAGTGCTAAGCGCCGTCAGTTCCTTCACTGTCCATGGAGCCCAGCTCTGTGCCCGGCCCTGACTTGCGCTGTAGGCATGACGGCCATGAAGGAGACAAACTCTGCCGCCCTCTGGAGCCGTCGTCACAGAGGGACAAACAGTGAGCAGAGCACAGCAGGTTAGAAGGCAGCAGGGCCACAGAGGAAAAGCAGGGCCGGGGGACCAGAAGGGAGATGGGGGCAGTGGTGGGAGGAGACGAGAGAGGGGGAGGCCCAGAGGGTGCAGGGCCTGGGGGCTCCTGTGAGGACCTTCCTCTGGGTGGAGAGTCACGGTGGGGTGCTGAGCAAGGGGCCGGGCCCTGAACGCTGTGAGGGGAATGGGGTGGGTGACGGCAGGGAGACTGGGGTGGGGACGCTATCACTGTAGACGGAGCAGGCAGGGAAGGCTCCTCTGAGGAGGTGACATTTGAGCTGAGCCTTGTCTGGACCATGTTTCTAGCTTCTGTAACCTGACGCTTTAACATCTGTCCTGCGTGCACATGCGGACACGCCTTGCTCTGAATCCGATCAATTCGGCCTCCTGCCTCCCTCGTCATGCCGACCTCATCGCCCCTCCCCCCACCCCCAGGGAGAACCCTCCTTCTTGGGCCCACTTTTCAAACACAAACAGACCAATCCAGTGTCCAACCACACCCCAACCACCTCCTCTATTGGACACGCATACTCCAGGCCACTATCCCCTGCCCTCGTCCCCCAGGGTGGGTACCAGACAAGTAGGACAGCCCCGTGCCCCAGAGCCTGTGAAGTTATTCAGACCAGTCAGTCCGCAGCCTGCTCACCCTGCCTCACTGTTCCTTCCTGAAGAAACCATGGGAAAGGCTCCTGCCCGCAGTGTCCCCGCTCTCTCTGCCTCCTGACCACCCTGGGGCTTCCCCGTGTGGCCCTGTGTGGCCCTCCTTGGGGAACTGTGAGTAACCAGCTGTCTTTTCAATGGCATCATCTCCTGGTCTGTTGGCCTTACTGAACCTCAAATGTTCCATTATTACATCCTGTGTGGAACCAGCCCTCCCAGACCCTTTGCAGACACTCAGCATAAACAAAGGAACTGTGCACCCTGTTACAGTATCTTCGACAAGTTTAATATTTTAATATAAACTAGAGCTCCTTTTCCCCATAAAATTGGAGGCTCCATAAGAGTGGAGGGCACATCAGAAATTACACGGACAAGACCAGATCCAGACCCCTGGGACGTCCCGAACGTCTGTCTCCCAGGCGGCGGGCTCGGGCCAGGGCTTGACCGAGTCCCAGGCTCTGCCTGCCCACTGTGCCTGGAGTTCAGTTGGTTTTGCAAATTCAGCTTTTAAACTTGTCAGTTTAGCAGAGAACTCCTCGGTTCCAAACTCATCTTTCCAGCAATAATCCAGTTACAGCACGAGTGAGGGGGCCTGTTCCCTGAGGCAGGTAATGAGAATCTGCAGCTGTCAGCAGGGAGAGAGTCAGCCCGGCCTATTTCAGAACAAGGGGCGTCTTTGGGAGAGAGTCGGGGTGCACAGTGTGGGAGCACAGAACAAGGGGACGCCCTGGGGGACACCAGATCCAGACTTGTTTCCTTGGGGGCGTCGACAGTCACGCACCAGATTTCCAGGGAAGTGCCCCGAGAGGGGAGTGGGTTGGAGCTGAGCTTGGCTGTCACCCCAGGGAAAGGAGGGCTGAACATTGCAGACAGCTGTGGCCCTGGGCACAGCCTGACCCAAGGGAGACCCCCAGAAAGTCCCCTTCAAGACGGCCATCCTGGTCAGGACAAGGTCCACCTGCTGTAACAAGGGCCCACAGCAGAGTGGCACACAGAGCTGGCCCCTCTCCCGCACTCAGTCTGGAGGCAGATGGTTGGCACTGGTCTGGCAGCGCTGCTCCAGGTGGCTCCTGTCCCTGTCACCCCAGAGGAGCTGCCCACGTCAGTGTGGTCAGGACGGAGCTCCAGCCTCAGAGCTCGTGCTCCCGGCAGCAACAAGAGGGAGAAGCAGAAAGAAGGGCCTGCTTCTCTCTCCTGGGAAATATCTGGAAGCCGCACAAGTCACTTCCCTTCCCGTCCTGGGGGAGAGCTGGGTTCCACACCCAGCCCGCTGCAGAGGAGGCTGGGAAGTCTGTGATCCTGGGTGGCCACATGCCCAGCTAGGAGTCAGGGGTTCAGTTGTTCTGAGAAGTGGACGATGCCATTGGGAGCCACCAGAACCTCTGCCACACCCCTGTTAATGTTTCCTCCCACCACCCCACCACTCTGTACCCTTTCATGTTTCATGAAAAATGGTCCATCAGACCAATTGCATTAAGTAATTTGTAATTCAGGAGCCAGCTGAAAATCCTGGGCCGGCGGGGGCTTTCATTCGATGTGCTGGCAAATCCCTGGTGGGGCCCCACACTGACTCCGGTTCCCTCCCACCACAGCCCACTGTGCACGTGCAGCCAGAGGCGTCTTCTCCAATGGAGGCCGAGCACGTCTCCTCCTGCTCATGATCCCCTGCTCCTTAGAACCTGACCCAGGGCCCTTGCTGTGGAACTGAGCTTGGACTAACGAGGGAGCTGAGAGGCAGCTGCTGGCCAGCCAGCCAGGGCCCAAGCTGTCAGAAGAGAAGGAGAAACCCTCATTAGCAGAACATGTCACTATCGGAGCTGACTGCTTTCCAGGCCTGAGCTGGGGGATGTCTAAGTTTGGAGATGCAGAGCACAGTGCACCATGGGAGCGGTCCCAGAAACAAGGGGTGCTGGTCCACCCCACTCCCCAGTCTCACACACGCCTCTGTCTTGTATGTGCCTGCCACTGCAGCCTCCTGTCTGGAATGCCTCCTCTCTGATTCCTGTGGTCAGAGCCACGCATCAGGCCCCGCTAGATGGCCACCTCGGTTTAGATGCTGTTCCGATGCTGCCAGCAGGGGGTGAGCGTGTGCTGTGCTGGGCACGTCCTGCCTCTGCCCCTGGAACAGGGGACTGTCCTCTAGTTGGGTCCCCGTCTTCTCTTCCCAGCTGGGCCATGCTCTTCCAGTGGGATCTATGCCTGATTCACCTCGGGTAGCGCGATGGAGTCTGGCCAGGTGCCCGGCATGTGGGCTTCACAGAGGGTAAGCCTCATGGGCAGAGGATTTGTGGAAACTGAACAATTCAGTGTGAGTAAAGTGCAAGGAGGGGGTGGGAGTGAAAAGGGCTGCAGGGGACAGGTCACAGAGGGTCCCGAAAGCCCACTCAGGCAGTGGGACTGGCCCTGAGGGGAATGGGAGCCCTGGACAGATGCCAGGAGAGCAACATTGGAGGACCACACGCTGGGCTGTTTGGCATAGAGAAAACCACAACAGGGGACCTGAAGGGGGAGCGACAAGACTCCCAGCCCATCCCCAGCCCTTTCTTGCTTCCCCAGGCCCTGCTCTCCGTGGGTGAAGGAAAATCTTCTCTGCCCGCTCAGATGCTGGGACCGTCCCAGGGCCGTCTCGTGAGCAGGTGGAAAGACTCTGTATGCAGTGTCACCGGCCTTGCGAGCAGCAGCCAGCGGCCTCCTGGACATCCTCAGGCTTCTGAGGAGCCCCTGCAGAAGCTCCCTGACACACGACCCTCCCTCTGGACCCCAAGATGTCTGGCTTCCTGTGGAGCTCCCTTAGACATGGAGCTGGGTGAGCAGCCCAGACCTGGGTCAGCACTCCCAGGGGGATCGCTCTGCGCCACTGTCATAAAAGGGAGATGTCATCCCAGTGGACAGGCCCAACTCCTGCATTACAGTCAGAAAACTCAGCATCACGTGGAAATGACCCGAGGCTGCTTTGAGGGCCCAAACCCGTGCCGCAGTCCAGGCTCTGAGGTTTCACCTCAGTGGGGCTGAAATGCAGACCTGCAGTGAGGGTGGCCTCTCCTTGTGAGCCCTGGCGCCTCCAGGTCATCCTCTAGGTTCACTGAGCATTTGGACACGATGCTTCTTAGGCCACAGAGGTGCCAGCTCCCTTCTGAATTGAATCCATGCAGAGTGCCACTCTGGTTGGCACAGCTCTGTGGGGCACTGGACTGAGGCCTCTCGCCCACACGTCACCGCCCATCCATGTGTCCTCCTTGCACGGCCCCCACTCACAGCGGTAGGCACCACCCTGGGCCAAACCCCCACACTGCTGGCTGGCTCCGGATTCCGCGTCTCACCTCCACGTAAAATGCAGGGGGGCAGCTCCACCTCTCGCTCTGGGGTGGGACCTGCCGGGACCTTACACGGGCTGTACCCTGTTCCGCTTGCCAGGCCGGGTCCTGCTGGGCAGGCAGCAGCACAGGCCTCGGAGAACCTTGAGCAGCCTCTCTGGAGCTGCCTCTCTGGCCCTGGCTGCTGCCCAAGGGGGAGGCCGGGGTCGCCCCACTAGGGTGCCCAGGCTACTGGAAGTCTCTGTGGCAGCTTCCCTCCAGGGCACCATGGCTGGGGCTGGCGCTGTGGGAGGAGGGGATGGCCCTGGGGACCCGCTAGGGGGTCAGGCTGGGGGTAGTGGTGCCTGACTCCAGGTGGGGCAGGGCGCCAGGAGGCTCTGTGGCCTTCAGCACTGACTCCTGTTTCTCCTCGGGCCGCTGACGGCCAGCTTCATGGAGCCAGGTGGGCAGAATGGGCTCACTGCCACCACGTCGTCCGGAGCGTGCCGAGGCCCTCAGCTGCACCATGTAGGGTGGCAAAGCACCACAGCAGCTGCCCTCGGCAGATGGGAAGGACACCCGGTGCTGGCGTGGCCATCCCCCTGGGGCTTCTGGGACCTCAGGATCAGGAACAGGGCCCTGGTATTGTCATACCTTCGTGTTCTGAGGGACTCCAGGATTTGCTTCCACTGAAAACCCATCTTCATCATTGCTTCTGTCACCCAGGAGTCCCTTGTGTCACAAGCCAGCTCCTATACGGGCTCAGTTTCGGCCAGCCCTGATTGACCCATGGGTCTCCCATGACCTCTTCTAAGGTCTTCCTCTTCCTGGGGTCAAGGGTCAGCAGGCCTCTCATAATTGGATGCATTCCAACAAAAGGAGCATGGGGAGCGAGTAGGCCCCTCTGAGCATGCTCTGCCGCACGTCACTGAAGTCCTCTCCCCAGAACAGCGGGGACCCAGTGAGCATGACATGGAGCAGCACGCCGAGGCTCCAGCCGTCAGCTGGGGGGCCGTCTTAGGGCTGCAGCCGCAGGACCTCCGGGGCCGTGTAGCCGGGGGTGCCGCAGTAGGTGCTCAGTGGCCGGCCAGGGACCATGCTGCTGAGGCCGAAGTCGGCCAGCTTCGCGTTCCCCTCCGGGTCCAGGAGCACCTTCTCCAGCTTCAGGTCCTGGTGCACGATGCCCTTGCGGTGGCAGTACTGGAGAGCTGAGACGAGCTGCCGGGACAGGCCGCAGGCCTCCTCCTCGGTCAGGGGGCCGTGCTGCAACCGAGGGTCGAGGGTGTCCCCTCTGCTGATGTATTCTGTGATGATGAACAGCGTCTCCTCCGTGTCGATCACCTCTAGCAGCTTTACAATGTGGGGTGGTGCAATGTCTTCAAACTCTGCATTTCACCGAGGAGTCTCTTGGCTCTGGAGGAGCTCTGCTCCTGCTTCGGGGTGATTTTCACGGCAACCTCTGTCCCGGCCGGGATGTGCAGGGCCAGCTTCACCTGTGAAGGAGCCCTCCCCAATGGTCCTGAGGAGCTTGTAATCGTGAAGACAGGTCTGCCTGCCAGAGAGGTGGCAGCGAGGCCTGGAAGCATGGTGACCTCATAACTACACTTACTGACAATACCAACCAATGATGCTAACTATGCTTACTAACTACGCCAACAAACAAAACGTTAGTCTGCTAACTAATACTGACTAATGATAGTAACAAGGCCACCGATGCTTGCTAACTTACTAACTATGCTAATAAGTAACACTAACTATACCAAAGATGCTAACTCTACTAACTACACCAACAATACTAACTAGACTAACTGTAATAACAATACTAACTAAAAAATTGTTTTAAAATGTGAAAAAGAACAAGAAGAAGCAAGGAAAAATAAAAAATGAGAAAAGAGCAGGTTTTCATAAATTCCATCACAGCGGCTCCTTATGAGGTGAGAGCAGGAAATGCACAGGCGTGGCTGGGGGTGAACTATAGTGGTTGGCTCACTTTTTGGTCTCAAGATCCCTTTACTCTGAAACAAAGGGACCCCAAAGAGATTTTTTTTTATTTGGGATATTAGTGATATTTACTTTATTAGAAATTAAAATCTGTAAGATGCTTCAGTGGCCTTTTCATTTCTAATTTAAAAATCTCTCGTAAGTTTTGGCTGTTAAAGATCGCAAAATATCTACACTTAAAATATTCAACTCCTTTTCTTTAAACTCTGATTAGTCTCAAAATGATCCTACCACTGAAGTGCTGTTATAATCCTATAGGAAAATGTTCTGTTGCATGAGACCTGAGAAGGGACATCATTAACGTTCACAGAGCTGAGAGGAAGAGAGCTTTCCTCATATTTTCCCAGTAAGATCAGGAGCTGATTTCTCACCAGAAACCTTGGAGGCCAGAGGGCATGGGCTGATGTACTCAAAGTGCAGAAGGAAAAAGAATCCAACCAAGAATCCTACATCTGACAAAACTCAGGCCATAAGGGTGGGGCCATAACTCGGTAGGACCAGTGCCCTGACAAGAGAGGCGTGTATATATCACAGTTTTAAAAAGGAAAAAATGAGCAATTGTCCAACAAAATGATGGATTATTATTTTAAAAAGGGAGAGAGAGCCCCCACTTTGCTCCTCGCACATGCAGACCCATTGTCACAGGTGGACCCCCCTGGCCTCCCCTGGCAGCACCCAACCCCCCCATGCTGTCGCCAGCAGCAAATAAGACCCAAACCCAGGAGTTCCCATCAATGCATGTTCCAGCTGCCTGAATGGAAACCCCTTGTTCTAGAAGGACACTGGACGCGCTGTCTGGCAATCCCAAGTGGGCATCAGTGCCCATCACACCATCCCGTGTGCTGGCAGGTGATGGACTTGCTGGCAGAAACTCGTGCTGTCTCTTTGCCCCCAGAGGACAGGGACAAGGTGCAGACAGCTCTCTGTCAGTGGGACGACTCTCCAAGGCCAGTCGCAGGAAGCCTGAAGGAAAGCAAGCTCCACACAGGGAGAAAGGGCGGCCTGGGAACAGCGGGAGAGGGTGCTTGTCCTTGTTTTCTTTTCCATTTCATCACAGCCGTGCGGGAGGAAAGCAGGCGGGGTTGGTGCGTGTGTGTGTTGGTGTGCATGTGGGCTCACTTGCGTGTGCACGTGTGCACCTTGATCTCCATCTCCATCTCTCCCTGGGGAATCCAGCTGCCCTGCCTGTGAGCAGCCTGTGGAGAGGCCCACGTGGTGAGGACCCGACGCCTCCTGCCACCAGCCGCACATGGAAGCTGAGACATAGATTTCCAGCCTGGGACGATGCAGCGCCTGCCGACATCCTGACTGACCCCTGAGTCAGAGCCACCCAGCCGTGCTGCCCTTGGGCTCCTGACCCACAGAGGCCAAGACAATAAACATTGGCTGCTGTGGGGGCTCAGTGTTGGGGTCGTCCGTCCCTCCACAGGAGATAGACCCCTCCTCAAAGCCTGTCCACTGTCCTCTGCGTGGCGGCCTTCACTCAGGGCTCCCTGAAGCCGTCTTACTTACATCTGTTCACCGTCTCTGCCTTCGTTAGGAGGAAGCCCCCGTGAGGACAAGGGATGTGTAGGTTCACTGTAGGTCCCCAGTGCCACGACAGCACAGAGGCTCCTTGACAAATGGCCGAGGTGCAGCAATGCAGCAGACCAGGAGCCCCATCACTGATGTCCCGTGTCTGAGAGGTGGGAACATGTCAGGGAACAAGCACGGGCCCTGAGTCAGGCCTCCCTGGTCCCAGCCCCGGCCCCAGCCCCAAGGGACCTCAGAGTCACCCAACCTGTAGGAGCCTCAGTTTCCGCATCTGTGCACTGGGGATGATAGTAACAGTTAGCACCCAGGATGCTAAAAGGAGAAAAGGCACACGCCTGGCACAGAGCAGCTGATCAATCAAGCTGCTTCTCTCACCCTCCCGCCTGAAAGTATAACATGAGAATGTGAGCTCCCTGTCACTAGGCTGCAGGTGACTGCTCAGGGGCAGACCTGCAGTGAAGGAGGGCAGCTGACATCTGTAGTAAAGGATGCGTCCCCATGCGCCAGAGCCAGCATCCTCATGCCCTGAGCAGAACAGGCTCCAGGGGACTGTTGGTTCTGTGAACCCAGGACAAAGCTGGCCCCAACATCACGCACTAACAGCAACACACGGCAAAGTCCTATTTAAACCAAGGGTGGCACATGCAGAGGATGCCCTTGAACCCCATGGAGCATCACCTCCGATCCCAGGGCTGAAGCAGCACTGAATGATGTGGGGAGAAGAGGTAGAGAGGGTCGGGCAGAATCCTGGGGTGGATGATGCCTGTGTGCACACATGGTCCTGGCCTCAGCATTGGGTGGGGCACCGGGCAGCTGAGAGCGTCCTGGAGCCCTCTGGGTTCCTGCCTACGAGGATGAGAACCAGGAACAGGACGACCGTCCAAACTGGAGTGAGCGGGTGCAAGGTCACAGAAGTAACCTCACACCTGTTAACTCATGGCCCAGGGACTGTCCCCAGCAGGACTTCCAGAGCCAGGACGAGGCTTTCCACGTGTGCATGCTTAGGCCATGGATGCCTCAGCTTGTGCGGTGCCAGATGCAGGCCTGAGGAGGAAGATTCTGGAGCAGGAGTTTATCTGGGAGGTGGAGGCAGGAGGGTCAGGATCGACAGAAGGAAGAGATGGTGGTTAGTGAAGGCTCCTATCGAGCTGCCCAGCACTGTGGGGCCCGACTCTGGACACCCACCACCGTGGACAACAGGAGCTTGGTCCACCAGGGAGCCTTGGCAGCCGGGGCAGAGCACACTGCTCAGACCTCTCCCACCCAAGGGGTGAGGCAGCTGGGGTACCGGGTGAAGGTGCTCCTGGGGGACAGCAGTTTTCCACACTTGAGCCTGTCACCCAGGGGGCGAAGGAGTCTCCAGCAGTAAAGAAAGTCCCCAGGCAGACAGTGCTGGCAGCTGGAAGTCAGGCCAGAGGTTGAGGAGGCTAGGGTGAGGGGCTCTGAGAGACAGTGCTCCTGGGACCAAGAGAGAGCCACTCACTGTTCTCCTTGTAACACAGTAGATAACTGAGGCTTCACATGGCCTTTGGAAGGTCAAGGGTGCAAGTGATCATTTTTGTCACTCTTATCTGACTTCTCTGGTGGACCATACGGGCTGACTCACTCAACATGCGTGCCAGCCCCTCCTTCTGTGCTTGGCTGCATGGGAGTCTCTGGAAAAAACTGAAACCTGCATCTCCCTGACTCCCTTGCAGCCAGGGTTCTGCCAGAGGCCTCAGCTCCTCTGGACAGATGCCTGCCCGAGATTTAAAAGGTGGAAGTGAGCCCCCCAAGGTGGTGGAGGATGGGGCTCCTGGCTGGCAGGGAGCAGAGGCTCCGGTTCTCCCACAGCAGCATGCTCCAGTTTCTGGGCCTGAGCATCACAGGCAGTGGGGTTTCCACGGCAACAGTCGAGGGCGGGCTTACTGATTGTCCAGGTGACTGTTAGTGTTGTCCGTGGCCATGGGGCATCCAAGCTTGGTCCCCTGGTAGTCCTGGCATTTCAGTCCTAGCACCCATGAACAGATTCCCTCTGCTCAAACCAGAAAGAGTGTTCTGTCGTCTGCAACTAATCACTGTGACTGGCACCATCACTTTTAAAGCCGTTTAGTGAAGGACGATTTACAGAAACGTGGACAAGTTGAAGGGAACCAACGAGGGACGCCGAGGCAGTCAGGAGCTGGCCGCAGCAGACGCTGTTACACCCTCAAGGCCCAAAGGGCAAGGGGAGAAAACAGCAGTACCAGAGCCCAGAGAGGGCTACAGCTTTAGCAGGGGGCTGCCCAGTGGAGCCATAGTCCTGGAGGTGCTGAGGCAAGGAGAGAGTGGAGTTTACACACTGGGCGTCTCTCCTCCCACCCTCCCATGTCCTGTTGGGCTCTCCCATTGGCTGAACCCAACTCGCAGCCAGAAGGAAGGGAGTGGGGATGAAGCAGTCTCCTGGGGTCAACTTCCCGGGGTGCAGAGCAGGGCGGGAATGACTCTGGAAGGGCAATGGAGAAGAAGTAGCTCATTATATTGTGAGCACTATCTCATGTCAGTAGCTATCCCTTGAAGACAGTGTTCTTAATGCAATCCCAGCTGAACAGAGCCTGGTACATAGTAGGTGCTCAATAAATGTGTGCTGATGAACGAGGGTTGATCGCAATAGTGTGGCAGATACGTGCTAAGATTCCCTACCTTGTGGTCACCGTGAGGTCAGCGGTCACTAGCAATCAATGGTTTCCCCAGCTCCAGTCCTCCTGGCTTGTACAGTGACCTCAACAATGACCTCGACAGCTGTGCACCCAGCCACAGCCCAGGTGGCCCTTGGGTCAGACCTGATCTCTGAGGACTGACCTCTGCCCACGGGCTCGTGAACAGCTGGGATTTCTGGACTCTGTCCCCACCCAGGCTGCCCCTTCCTCTGCATGCGTTTATTCCTCTGGGCCTCCTGGGCGAGCCCTGTGGATGCTCGGTGGATGCAGGATGAGGAGGCGCAGGCCTCCAGGCCCTCTCACTGGCCCTGCTGGCCCCCCAGACTCGGGCACCTGCAGCCCCTTGTTCAGCAATCAAGCGGCCTAGGCTTCGGGCCTGGCCAGGCACTGTAGGAAGCTGTGGCTGCAGAGCCAATCCCTCCTTTTATAAGCCAGGATGCCGACGCCGCCCAGGGTCACAGGCTGGTTGGGGGCAAAGCCAGGACTCAAAGCAAGACGCAGGCCCAAGGCCGTGGCCCTTTTTGCTACACCTCACGTAAACTCTGTAAACCCACTCTGTTCTAAGGTGGCACAGGATAGCGCGTGCCATTCACCTCCCCAGGGCTGTAAAGTTCAGAAACCACCCTGTATGAAAGTGTCTGTGAACCGACAAACGCATCTCGGGATCTGGACTTTTCCCCAGAGCCTCGCGCTGTGACTGGACACACGGGCACTCAGTAAATGCTTCGGATGGGGATGGGGCATCCTCCCCTTCCAGCGCTTCCCCTCGCCCCTCTGCTCTGCTCCGCTCCACCTGCCCTGCTCACCCAGAGCTCCGGGTACCCAGCTACGTGGCCCCCGCAGAGGGCAGGCTCACTTGTGGAGATGTTGGCAGCCCGGGTGGGAGAGACTGACAGGGACCAGAGAGGACGGTGTGCAAGTGCACGCAGAGCACACCAGGCCGCCGTGGCAACAGGGGCTTGTAACCAAGGATGAAAACAGCTCTTACCTCGGGTGTTGCCTTCAGCTTTTGAGAGATGGGTGTAAGGGGGCGGGGACAGAAAATTAAGAAATGAGTTTCCCGGTCTCATTCTGTTCCCATTCCAGGGCCATCACCGTCCTGAGTTTATGCTCTTTCGATGGAAAAGAGAAGGAAGACACAAAGATACTTGCACACACCCATGAACTTGGTGTTTCAGGCGGCTCCGTGTTGCACGATCGCATCCTGATATCTGTTTCTCAGAAAGGCTCTGTGGCCTCGGGAGACACCGGCCGGGAGGGCCGGGCATCAAGTGGCTGCAGGATCGCTGCCAGAAGGCAGGTCCTCACCTCCTGGTCATGAACCTCTGCGACCCGCTGCCAGCTTCGTGCCCAAATCCCACGACTCATCTCAGGGGAGAGTCCAGCCTTTGTGGGGTGTGGTTCTTCACTGCACCCAGCAGCAAGAGGGGGTGAACGATGCGGTGGTAACAAACAGCCCCAAATCCGTGCCTAAACCCACAAAGGTTTATTGTCGTTCTCACACCCTGTCCATCATGGGCTGGTGGTCTCTGCTCCACGCCGGCCTTACTTGGGGACCCAACCTCTGGAGGCCACAGGGTAAGGGAAGATGGAGACCTCGGCTCTCAGAGGCTTTCATGGGGATGTGGCCCCTCTCACCTGTCAAATCCACTGGCCAGAGCTGGTCACGGGGCCATGCCTCCCTCCAAGGGGGAACAGTCAGTGGGGACAGAACCCGGTCGACAGCAACATTTACACAAGTGGCAAAGAGCACAAGGCGCTCCCAGCATGAACTCCATCCTGCTCACCTCTGAGGGCCTCGAGGCTTCCTCGGGCCCCGCCGTGGAAGACCACCCTTCCTGCCCCTCTGGTTCCACTGTCCAAGGGAGAGTGCGCTGGGGCCGGGACTCTCAATGCTGCCTGGGGTGAGGGGGGTGTGTGTGTGTGTGAGTGGGTGTGTGTGAATGGACGTGGTGTGGATGTGGTGTATGATGGGTGTGGGTATGGTGTGTGTGTGTGGTGTGTGTGGGGTGTGGATGTGTGTGTGCGGTGTGTAGTGCATGTGTGGTGTGCAGGTACATGTGGGGGAGGGTGTGTGTGTCCTCTGTGGCTCCAGCTGCTGGGCAGAGGCCACGTGGGTGGGCCATGTGGTCCCCGTGGAGACCTCTGTGTCAGGAATGGCTGAGGCCTCTTCCCTTAGAAGGCGGCTCCACTCGCGGGTATTTGAAGAACAGTCACCTAAACGTGGACTCTCCGAACTCGGAGACTCTGGAACTTCAGGGCACACGTCACCTCAGGGGGAAGCTGTGAGCAGGGCAGCGCCCAGTCCTGGCCCAGATGGGCTGACGCCATGCTTCTCCCGGACCCGCATGGAACAGAGCCCCAGGCAGTGCAGGAGCTTCCAGCTCTGGCAGCAGATCTAACTTCACCCTCCACTTTCCCTCCGCGGAGGAAGTGTTGGGAAGAGCCCACTTCTCAGAGCGAGACCTCAGGCCTCCGTGGAACAGCTCGCTGGCACCGTGGTCGTCTCCAGGCCTCTGGCCCCTGCCCTACCCTGGGTTGTGGGTTCCCCCTTCCTCAGGCTGACGGAAGCTCAGGCCAGATCACACCCCCACACTGACGACACCTCAGTGACTGACACGCTCCAGCTGTGGCTTCCAGGTGCCCTGGGTGCAACTGCTTCAAATCTGTCCACCAAGAATGCCCCACAGGGGCTGCTCCCGGGGTCTGCAGGAAGCTTCATGCTTCACAAAGGGATGCAGCCTCCTCAGTTGTAGAAGCCCTGGGTGGTCACTACTTCCCCAGCGAGGCTGCAGCTTTGAGAGAGAAAATAGCACAGACTTCGCATGAAGGCTCCAGGGTCCCATCCCGGCCCCAGCAGAAAAATTGTGTGTCCATGCGCAAGTTACTTAACCTGTCTGAGCAACTGCTTCCCACCTAGACTGGGGACTACTACCTGCCTTTCTTTCGGGGGTTTTGTGGTGATTAAGTGAGATAATGTAGGAGACAGCCTGGCACAGAGCGGCTGCTCCCGATGTGGGAGCCGTGATACTGTTCCACGGAGGGAACTCCACGTGTGACTGGGCAGACAGGCCAAGGGGAAGCCTCCTGGTGAGGGCCTGGGCAAGTCTGAGAGCTCCGCCCCTTGAGGAGCACCAAAAGGCAGCCCCGCCCCCTCTACTGAGGGCAGCCTCACCAGCCCAGTCAGGGGCACATGGGCTCAGCACTTTCACGAGGTGCTGCGAGCCAGCGGCTGCATCACCCCAGTGGCTCCCTCCACGGGCCTGGGGCCCCTGCTCGCTGGCACCGTGGTCGTCTCCAGGCCTCTGGCCCCTGCCCTCCCCTGGGTTGTGGGTTCCCCCTTCCTCAGGCTGACTGAAGCTCTGAGCAATTAGCACGTCTCCCCTTGCTCAGCTGAGGATCTGATCACGAGGCCAAACAAAATCGACTCACATGGACGCGAGCACGTTCCCGGCAGCTGTGCTGGCTGAGGCAGCAGATGGCTCCTGACATTCGTCTGGCTGGCAGGGACTGCCTAGGGTGCGGGATCCAGAAGGGGTGGAACAGGAGTGGAGACAGAGGGAGCTGTGGCTCTGCCGTTAGGAGGAGGCACCGGCAGGGAGGACCCGACTCCCATGGGACCCTGAGGGCTGTGGCTCTGCAGCTTGGGACTCTGGATGAGTATCCTCTGCAGGGCCCGACTCCCATGGGGCCCCGAGGGCTGTGGCTCTGCAGCCTGGGACTCCGGATGAGCGTCCTCTGCAGGGGCTGAGTCCAGACCTCAAGGCTGGGACATCTTTCCTCCCCAGTGACCAGCACAGGACATCAGTGGGCCAGCTGGCTGGTCCGGACCTGGGGATGGATGCTGAGGGTGGCCTCCAGCTGCCGCTGGGAGCAACGTCAGAACCTTATCTAGAAGGAACAAGACCGGTGTTCAGAGGCGCTGCCACAGCAGCATCTCCCCTGTGGGCCCCTGAGAAATGCGGGCTGAGCCGACCCCTCACAGGCAGAGCCTCTGGGATCTGCCCACTTGTCACATTCCTCCCCAGCCATCACACTCAATCACGTGTTCAGCAAAGGCTTCCTGACACTGATGCTGTCCAGTCCTGGGAATGAGGGAGGGTGCGTGGCCTCGCTGCTGCCCAGAGAGAGGTCTCGGCTGGTGGGGAGTCAGACACACGAATAAGACTCTGCCGCAGGGCTTGAAAACACCGTGTAGGGCAGTACTGCCAACTCTGACTCACATCACGGTCCCTGGAGACGGCTCCAAAAGTGTCACATAAGCCACTTCCCAGCAACCTCGCCTTGTGAGTAAAAATGCACTCGACTTCCTCAGGCTACCACTCCGCACCAGGCACTGTTCAAAGAGCTCTACAAACACCAACTTAGTAAATTCTTAAAGCCACCCCAGGAGGCAGGCATTGTCACCACTGCCACTTACAGATGCAGAAACTGAGAGGGAGGGAGGGTGAGTAATGTGCCCCGGGCAGCAAATTGCAGAGCCAGGATCTTACCTGGGTGGTCCAGCTCCGAGGCCAAAGGCTGCCGGAGAGGCACCTACAGATTTGCCCCCGGCCAGGGGCTCCTAGTCTGCCGGAACCCTGGTTCCACTTTCTTTCCCGCTTCAGCAAATCCACCAAGACAGACCTGCTTCAGGCCTGCAGCCTGTTCACAGCAGTGGGACCCAGAAGGGTTCTGCCAGGTTGAGCTCTGACCAGGACCAGCTGAGGGGACTTCTGTTGGGGGACCGGGAAGGTGAGGGAGTCCCTCTGTGGGGAAAAGGGCTGGGACCTCCGTCTTTTCGCACGTGGATGATGTTGGGAAAATTCAACACTGACCCTGATTTGAGGTCTTGGAAAACCGAGCCAGTGAGCAGAGAAACAGTGTGCACCTGCTTGTGCTGTGGGAGGCAAGCATAATTACGGCCGTGCCGTGCACTGTCCACGCCTGACCAGCCGGTCAGTGTCCAGGCGTGGGACCCTGGCAGCCTTTTTGGACGGCAACAGTAGTCTATAAACACAGAGGGTCCGATCATAAAGCAATGAGACTGCTGTCCGTGTGGAGTGTGCATGCCGCCCCTGCCCCCTCTACATGGGCTCTGGCTCCAGTTTGTCCATTGGGCCTGGGCTCCGGCTCCACAGTTGGTCCCTTGGGCCTGGGCTCCAGCTCCACAGTTGGTCCCTTGGGCCTGGGCTCCGGCTCCACAGTTGGTCCCTTGGGCCTGGGCTCCGGCTCCACAGTTGGTCCCTTGGGTGGGGCCCCAGCTGATGCCCTCCAGCCCTTCATAAGCCTGCAGGCCCGGCAGCAGCAACCGATTCTTGCAGAATCCTGTGCAGCAGGCGGGTCAGGGGTAGGGTAGAGGGGGTGACAGCAGGAGTCTGGACCTATTGACACGGTTTGCCTTTGACTTGTGGCAGGGAGCCAGGCCTCTGGGCAGACAAGGCTCCAGGAGGCTGGGACTGGAAGAAGCCCAGGACCAGGGAGGCTTGAGGCCCGGCGGCTCCAGGCCGTGTGAAAGACACCCTGTGCTCCCCAGGCTGCTGGAGCTCAGCGCGCAGAGGCAGGGGGCAGGGGGATGGCAGCGTGCACCTGCACCCGGGGAAGGACAGGGCGGGATGGGCCCTGGACCTTGGCTACTCGCCTCCACTGGCCTTTGCTCTGAATAATCCGCGGCTGCTTTAAAGGCCACTCTGCAGTTCTTCTCTCTCATTCTGCCTCAGGCTGGGAGCTCTCAAGCATCCCAGCGGGCTGAAAGGCTTCAGTCGCCATCAACAACGACACAGCCTCCTTTCCACGGAGGCACAGTCACCAGGGGAGGGACATCCCAGGAGACAGAGCGTCTGTGAACTCCACAGCAGGGAGAGGAAAGGGCAAAGGATGTGCCCCAGACACTCAGCTACCAAGATGGAACCAGGAGACATTCCTGACCCTTGACCTCTGACATTCCCCTCCTACAGCCCCAGACTCAGTCCACTACCAAATGCCGTCAATACTACCTCCTAGATATGGCCCGTCCTGCTCCTGCCCGTCTCCACTGCCACCACCAAGTTCAGGCCACCATCATCTCTGCTGCCTTACCACAATGTCCCCTCCCCCACCAAACTGGTCACTCTGCCCCCTCAACCCATTGTCCACACTGAAGTCACGTTCTGAAATCAAGCATGCCCACGTCCTGCTCTTGCTGCATTCTCAAAGGCTCCCACAGTGGCCAGAGTGAAGTCTAGATGCCTCACCACGCCCACAAGGCCCCGCGTGCTCAAGGCCCCGCCAGGCCCTTCGGCCTCCTCTCCCACACCCTCCCTTGCACTCCGTGCCAGCCATGCTGAGTGTTGTTCTCTGACACCTGGCCCAGTTATCAACTGCGAATCCATCCTTCACCGCCTGCTCTGAGAACATGGAGATGGACCCTCTGAACATTTCTCTCCAGCCGGCACGTGCTGATTGTTGTCAGTGGAGGGCGCTGGCGGGACACTGGAGTGGGACTGGAGTTTTCTCTTCCTGGCTCCAGTGCACTCCTCTTGTCAGGCTCTCGCAGGGCAGTTTCTCCCACAGTGGGCTCCTCCCGAGCACCGTCTCCCAGGGTCCAGAGGCTGCAGTGTGCCCGCCCTGGCAGTGCCCTGAAACCCCTTCAGAGGCTTCCCAGCAGAGCGCCACTGCTGAGGCCCCTCCTCGTGGGCCACTTCCCAGCATCCCCTCAGGCGGCTTTGTACCGAGTTCTGAAGTGGGGCACCCGCTGTGGATGGCTTCCCTGTTACCTGCGACGGGGGACTTCCAGCGAGTTCTGCCAGTCTGGTGCCTGACTGAGCCTCCTCTCACACCAGTGAGCCCCGCAGGCACGCCTACACTGAGGTCTGCATCCGAGCCCCGGCAGGGCAGCTGCTCCTTCCAGCTGGTCTTCATGCACGCAGAGCTCTCCTGATTTCTTACACACTCCTCCCGCTTCCCTCCAACCCCGTTATAATAGTGTAATAATTCCTCACAGAGTAATAATTCCTCATATTAAACTTCCCCTGTTCTAATCACTGTGGGCTTCCGTCTCCAGGCTGGGCCCTGACTGACACAAAAACCACACAGACTGCCCCAGTTCTGTCTCACCTCTGTGCCTTGCTCTCCCCACCTGTAAAATGGGGATGCGAGGATTGTTGGGCGAATTACATGAATTAATATCCGTAAAGGTTTCGGCACATCAGGGTTATAGAGGTCTTTGATGTTATTAGCATTAGCTTCTCTCAGCTCACACTCCGGGGTTCCAGCAACAGGGTCCCCTCTTCCGGGAAGGCCTTCCTGACCACCTCCCATGCCAGGCTGGGGTGGGGGTGTCCCCTGTGCTCCTGCACTGATCTGGCCCTCTCGCCCTTGCTGCACTGACCTCACTGTGCTGTTCCTATGGGTGTCCTGTCAGACAGTGGCTTCTGCAGGACTGCCAGCTTTGTGAGGGCAGGGGTGTGCGCCAGGACCTCACACGGCACCCGAATGAGTGAGGGCGTAACTGTGTCAGTCCAGGTGCTCTGGGAAACAGACACCAAGGCAGGTGACGTGAGAGAGAGATGTGCTGGGGGAAATGCCTGCACGGGACAAAGCGGGAGGGAACCCGAGAAGGTGGGAGAGCCTTCCCACCACGACGGAGGCCTGACACTGCGAGGGAGAGCAGGAAGGAAGGCGGATCGGGAAGGAAGTGTCCCAGACTTCGGAGTAGTTCCAAGATCTGCCCAGGCCACTGGGGAGTCCTCGAGCCCCTCACTGGAGGGGTCCTGCCTCACTGGAAGGGTCTGCATTAGGACTGCCACCACGATCAGTCGTTGGCTGAGGGCAGCCTGTGGGAGGTACGGCCTGAGCGCAAACGTGCTGGTGGATCTAGAGAAACAACAGCTGGGCTGTCAGTCAGTTCTGCTCCCGTGGAAGATCTGAGCAGCATATTTCCACGGCCGCCACAGGAACTGACAGACAGAAGGTTGGCCACATCCCAAGGACACAGGGCCAAAGGCAGTGATGCCAGAATCCGTCACCTGGATGCAGGGAGAGGGAGCGGGGCCACGGACCCCCTGAGTAAGCCTCCATATGTATACAAATATATACAGTGGTGAGCACTTATTTATATTGACTGAATAAATTCCTTCAATATTTCACCGTAACAGAACTACTTCCTGTTACGAAATTCTGAATCTCAGAAATTTTGTGAATTTCCTTTCAATTATTACCATATTTTCATTATTGCAATCATCATGCAAGTAGTACTCATATTTTTTTTTGTTTGGTATTTATAACTAATAGCTCTACACGTTTCTACCATAGGCTTCATAATTACACTTTTTAGTGACTGAATGATATTCAACAAAGGGATGTACCACAATTTCCTAAGTCATTGCTATTCAACATTCCCATTATTTCTTTTTGGTTTTTTTTTGTATTATAGCTAATGCTCTTATGAACCTTTGGGCATATACTATTTCCTGTTAGGTTATAGCTCTAGGATACATTTCTAGATTTGAAGTTACTGGATCAAAAAATACAGTTTTGTGATTGTATCAAGTTTTCCCAAACTTCTTTCTAAAAAATTACATCAATTAATAATGTGTACTAGTTATCTATTATTGCATAAAAAATTACCATAAAACTAAGTAGCTTAATACAACCCACGTTTACTGTCTCACTGTTTTTGTGGGTCAGGGGTCTGGGCACAGCTTAACTGCGTCCTTCGCTTCAGGTCTCTCAGAGGCCGCGGGGAAGGTGTCGGCTGAGGCTGGGGTCTCATCTGAAAGCTTGACAGGGGAAGGATTCTCTTCTAAGCTCACGTGGTGGGTGTCAGGATTCAGTTCCTTGTGGGCTGTTGGACTGAGGGCCTCAGTTCTTAGCTCGCTGTTGGTCAGGGCCCACCCTTAGCTCCTTGCCATGTGGGCCTCTCCAACATGGCAACTTGCTTCATCAACGCATACATCCAAGAAGGTGACAGTCTGCTAGCAAGACAGAAGTCACAATCTTTTGTAACTTCATCACAGAAGTGACATCCCCTTTACATTGCTGTACTCTACTGTTTTGAATCATGGGAACAAGGGGAGAGGATGACAAGGCCAAGAATACCAGGAGCAGGGATCATTGGGGCCATCTTGTAGGCCGCCTACTACAACTGTCACCAAGACTATACGCTTGGCCCAATCTTACCACAACCTCACTTACACTGAATGTTCCAGCATTTAAAAACTACCAGCAGAGTAGGTGTAAATCCCTATCTCCCATTTTAATGCCCTCTTCTCCAGCCTGGGATCTCCCCCTGGGGTCACCCGGGTCCTTTGCTCTCAGTTGCTGCCAAGAAATTTCCCAAAAGGCGTCAACGGATAGCAACCCAAAGCAGTGGCCTACCCGGGCCTTTGAAAAGCTGTGCGCGTAGACCCGTGTTCAGCAGGAGTGAGCTCCCCGCAGGGCTCCCGCCTCAAGGAATTGCTGGTATTTGGGCAGCAGCTCCAAGGCCTGAACACCCGGGCACCTGGACCACTTAAAAGCACTAAAATTAGGAATCCAGTCCTCTTGTACTGCTTACTACACACCCGTACTCGGCTTCACATTTCGCAAACTTTATTTCAGTTTCATTGTCAAAACAAGGCTGCAACATACCTATAAATATCCCCATTTTACAGATAGGAAATGCAGGGTCATAGATGTGAGGTCACTTGTTCAAGGTCACTCTGCTCCAGTGACAGGACGCAGATTTGAACCCATAGCTGGCTGCCCAGTCTGTGCTCTCTCTGCCTCCTACGGTGCCCGTGTTCTCAGTGGGCCGCCCAGGGCTCCGTAACACTACGCCCTTCTGCGCCATTCCCACCTTAGCACTAACACTGATCGAGGGGGTGCCCCTTCCTCTTCACTTAGCTGAAAGGGGTCTCTCCTGGCAGTTCCCGAAGGCTCTGCTCAGTGACCATTTTTTCCTGATACAAGAGGTGAGCCTGGAAATTCACCTCTAACCCACATGGGGAGAAAAGCTGTGGAGGCCACAGTACGGGTTTGCATCATGAAACCCTCAGCATAAACAGGACAGGATAAATGTAGGGTTTACAAATGGGATCTGGAACCAGACTGCCAGCAACAAATTCAGGTTCTGCTACTTACAAAGATTTCTGATTTGGGGCAAATTTCTTCATCTTTTTGTGCTATTTCCTTGCCGTAAAATTAAAATAATATTACAAACTATATGTTCCAATTTGGAGATAAATGACAAACTATCTCTAAGAGGCCAGCAGTGTCTGGTGCACAATCAAGGCTCCACACACATTACTGGAGGGACGTGGGGGTAGGAGGGAGCCCGAGGACGCACCCGGGGAGGAGCCGTGCATCGATCTGAGACCAGCCTGTGACACATGCACACAGGGTATCAGGGTCCACGTGTGCGCCCAGCTCCAGGCATGGCTGCACGGCGTCTTGCACTGTGGACACTGGCTGGTGGGGGTGGAGGCAGTGGGGCCTGCCTCAAGTCAAGGATGGGCAGAGCCAATGGCAGGATATGACTCAGGGACTCCCCTCCTCACATTCTGGCTGTGTGTGAGTGTGTGTGTGGTATTGGGGGGCTGACGCAGCCCTCTGTAAGTCAGCCTAGTTCTGGGTCTGTCATGATTGTTCTGGCTGTCGGGCACCACATTCACACCCAGAGAACCACGAACAAGCGGGGGCTACGACTCAGTAAAACAATGTTCTCTAGGGATCCAGGGCCGAGTGCCAAAGACTGAGGTGTGCAGCAGACACCTAGAAGGGAAGGGCAACATTTACAGGGTCACTTTCTGTCACCTGGCCCATCTGCGAACATGTTTCTTAATCTTTCTGGAATCAACCCCTGAATCTGTGTGCAGGGGCACAATACATGACAAAATTTTGAGGGTCGCCTTCCTCTTAAAGCTCTTGGGGTCCCCGGCACCCTGAGTAGTAATCTGTGCCCTGTAGGAAGGGACCAGAAGTGTCCTGGTTTCCCCATGGAAGTCAGCAATCATGGAAGATCGGGGCCAGGCCCTGCCCTTAGAAAGCCCCACGCTGGGAGGACAGGACAAGGTCACATCCGATTTACACTGGCCTTGCCCAGGGCATCCAGCCAGCCTTACTGTCATTGCTCAGAGACTCTAGGGAGCTGGGACTGTCTGTCACAGCTAAGAACCCTGTTCATTTATTGCATCATGGAGAGCCTCAGTCCAGAGCCATAAACAGACACACACCCACCCTTGTAGAGAGCACATTTCACCAGTGGAGACGCTAGGCCGTGAACTCCGGTAACCTAGTTACTTAATTACAGTTAGCAGTAAGGGCTGGAAAGGTACAGGGTGCAAAGGATGGGGAAGGCAGTTAAGGAACCAGAGAGCTCACGAGGCCAGAATCCAGAGTCTCGTTGGGGGTGTGGGCACAGGACACGCAGGACAATTGGGGAGGCCAGCAGGCCCAGGATCAGAGATGCAACTTTAGCCAAATGCAAGGGGATGACCACAAAGGGTTTCAAGCAGGAGAGAACCCAGTCAGACCTGCACTTCGAAGAGCTGGGAGAGGTGGGGACAAGTGCCAGGAAGCCCAGTGAGGAACGTCCTGGGGAGAGCAAGGATGGAGCTCAGAGCTGCTGGGCAGGGAATCGTCCAGGCTGGGCGCGAGTTTAGCCACGAGGTGGGGTTGGGGGCGGGGGAGGCCTGCCGAGCCCAAAGCAGGTTCTCAGCAAGAGCTGCTGCCTGCCTGCCTGCCAGGGCAGGGGCCGCAGAGGGGCTACAGATGGTCAGGGTGGCTGGGCCTGAGCCAGATCTCAGGACAAGCAGAACACATGAAGGGGAGGGGTGGCGTGCAGGGTGCAGGCTCTGTGAGCCGAAGTTTGGAGACAGCCACGTAAAAGCACATGTGGGGACAGGAACAGCCTGAGTGGAGCCAAAGTTTGTCACCTAGAGAAGAGGAGCCAAGTAAGCCATTCCAGGGGATCGCTCCCTGACTAGGGCTCCCTCACCTTACCATTTTGGCAGATCAGCAGGAAGGCCTGGTGCCACCGTCTCGGCTCCTGCAATCTCGAGAATGGTTGGGGAGGGGTGAGAAGGTGGAGCTCACCAAATCCAGACCCCAAACGACACTTCTCCAGCCAAGATCAGACAGTCCCACGTGGTAGCAGCAGCCGGTGACATGCCAGGGGCCCCTTGAAGTGGTATTTCCCATGCTTTCATCCATCCATCCATGCATCCGTCAAGCCCATGCCCAACGCCATCCCAGGGACCAGAGACAGGGTGCTCCGCCCTCAGGAACTCAGTCTGCAGAGGCCCGATGCAGGGACCCGCAGGTTGGCACAGAATGGAGCCAGAGCGCTAGCTCCAGCCGGGGGCACAGGACCCAGCAGGAAGGCATGCCATCCCCACCAGCTCACTCTCCATTCCCGGTCTCCTGCAGGAACTGCCTGCCACCACTGACTGGGCCTCCCGGGACTGCTCTGTGCCCCTCCTTGGGTGTGGCCTGATCTCTGCCAGAGTCACACTGGCACCAGGCCTGAATCATTCACCTCTTCCAGGGAAAAGACAACCACCGACAAAATACACGAAGGGCCAAGCGAGCCTGGCTTGCTGAGCCAACTCTCCTGACCTTTCCTGCTGGGGTCTCCTGTCCAAGGATCAAAAGTGGGGTCTGCTTTGTCCACCGCCAAAGGGCTCAAGGGAAACAAGCAGGGCAAAGGTGCAGCCTCCCCCTGGGTGCCTAATGTCCACTGCCCCTCTTCAGCCACCTGTTCTCACTGCCCCCTGTGAGCCAAGCCTGCCCCCATCTCCACCTCCCCTCCCTGCTCCCTCCTCTCTCCCTCTCCTCTGCAAGCTGACTGTGCTCTGTCCCCAGGAGGCTGACCGCTTGGGACTGTGTCTGTGGGCTCCCTCCCTGCAGGGCCTCGGCTTTGCAACAGCTCGTTCCCTCCTCTTCCTTCGGCCAGAGCTCTGCCAGGTCTCCCACACCACAGCTCTCGCAAGGTTCCGGCAACACTTTCTCTCCCCTCAGGTGCGGGGGCTGTCCCGGGGCCCCACCGCGTGCTGGCTGCCCAGCCTCTCGGAGTGTGGAGTGCTCCATCAGCTCTGGCAGGACCCTGGCGGACACACCTCCCGTAAAGCTGCACCGCAGGCTCCAGCTCCCAGCCTCGCGGCCCACGGCAGCTTCTCCCCAGACCTCTCAGTGCCTTTCATCTCCACCAGCACAGAAAAAAATGGGATTTGGCCACCAGGCAAACTCCGGGGTAGTCCTTCGCTGTAGGAACACTTTCCCATCGTGCACGCGCCTCAGCTGGCGAGATGTGGCCTCACTCCCACAGGCCCCTGGCACTCAAAGACCAAGCAGGAGGGACGTCCTGTTTATTTACGGCAAGCCCTCCCTGCCAGATGCTCGCGTTCACTTCTCACACAACCCCACAATCCTGCCAGGAGGCTTATCCCTTCCCCTTCTCACAGTGGACGGAACCAAGGCTCCGACTCCTCCAGAGACTCGCCCAAGGGCACTGCAACCATGAGTGGTGGGCTGGGGTAGAATCTCGGCTGTTGAACTCAAAGCCTGTGATTTTTCTGACGCTGGGCTGTGTGTGGGTGCAGAGGCACCAAGAGAGCCCCCAGAGGCAGTGGCGGGGCGTGCCTGCGCGAGCTGGGACTGTCCTCGAGGTGACCCCTCAGGAACGGCCTGGGGTGAGCGTCGCCCTCCAAAGCTGCAGCACAGAGTCCCGGCGGGTCGTGTAGGGTAAGTGTTTGATGCGAAACCAGTGCCTGGGAGCGACATTCCCACTGGCCGTGTACAGCTTCTCTCCAGGCCGGCCCAAGAGGCCTCGCAGGGCCAGGTTGCCTGACAGAACCTTCTCGTAGAACTCCACGCCGCCCCGGGCGTAGGCCGCAGACAGGGAGGCCGTGCGGCGGTCCAGCCAGGCTTCCAGGGCGTGAGTGAGAGAGTCCGTGGAGAAGGCGTAGGCCACAAAGCCTGCCACTGCTGCCACCAAGTTGAAGGCGGCCCGTAAGTTCATGGGGCCTCCATAGAGCCCCAGGGCATGCTTGGCACCCACGCCCAGGGCCCAGGTTCCTGCCAGGCAAGCGGGGGCCGGCAGGGCCTGCAGGGCGGCTGCAGCGCTCTCCAGGTACACCACTTCCCTGGCCAAGGCGAACTTCTGGGCGTCACGGGACAGGGTCAGGGCATCTCTCAGCCGGGCGCCTGCTGGGCTCTGCCAGTTCACTCTGTGCCCATGGATGATCACAGGCTGGTCGCTGTGGGTCACTGGGCCACCCAGGAAGCTGGCGGGGATGCCCACCACGGCCCCCGCAGGGAGTCTCGGGAAGCCAGCACTCACAGGCTGGAAGGTGAAGGTGGTGAAGGCCTCGTAGCAATGGCCCGAGGGGACGCCCATGTCCTGGAGCACCTCCTGGAAGAGTCTCTGCAGCTCTGGGGAGAGCGGGGCTGGCTGGCCCTGAGGCCAGTACTGGTACAGCCATTGGACCACAGGATCTGGGAAGAGGTGGTACGAGATTTGGGCCCCAAACAGGCCTGCACAGGAACCCACCAACAGGCCTGTCCTGTGTCTCTGCACAAATGCTGAGGCCCGCCACAGGGGACCCGCCATGAGTGCTGCCACCACTGGAAACCTGGGCCAAAAACAAGAGAAGTCAGCCAACAGTTCCCTGGGTCTGCCTGCAGACTGAGCATCCCCAGGGCTACATCCTTTTTAACGGAGGGAATACAGCCCAGAGGTTGAGAACACGGGCTCCAGAGCCTGAGTTCAAACCCCAGCTCCAGCCCTGTGCAGCGCCTTCCCCATCTGCCAAATGGGCACGTGACGATGGCCCAGCACTACGGTGGCTGTGACGAGGAAATGATGGACAGACATAAAACAATCAGCACCTGGCACAGCAGCAGACAGCCCTGTGATGATGGCTGTGATGATTACCTTTACTCCCCTGACTAGGCCCAGGACTAAGTACCCAAGTGCCTCACCCACTGTTCACCCCATAGTGAGGCCCCGGGATCGCTAATTTATAGATGAAATGTATGTTCAACTTACAGAGAACTTCCTGTGAGCTAGACAAGGTTCTGAGAGCTTTACACACACCATCCAACAACTGAATCCTCACAACCCCACGACCTAAAGACCACTGTTGCTCCTATTTTAAAGCAGTGAAAACAGAGGCACAGACAGGCTAAGCAAATTGGTCAAAAGCCCAAACTTGTAAAGTGGCAGCATTACGGGCTGAACTGTCCCCTCAAACTGACACACTTAAGTCCTAACTCCCAGTACCTCACAATGTGACTGCATTTAGACACAGAGTCTTTAAAGAGGTAATTAAGTTAAAATGAGTTCACCAGGCTGGGTACTAATCCAATATGACAGGTGTCCTTATGAGAACAGGGGGTGAGGACACAGACACACACAGAGGAGAGACCCTGAGAGGACATAAGCCAGAAGGGAGCCATCTACAAGCCAACGAGAGAGACCTCAGGAAAACCAGCCCTCAGACACCTCCACCTTGGGCTTCCAGCCTCCAGAACCCTGAGAGAACAAATTTCTGTGGTTTAAGCCACGCAGTGCTTGCAGGGCAAACCTAGCAGAAGAATGCAGGCACAGTATTGAACACAGGCTGTCAGATGTCCACAGGAAGCCTTTCCTTTTAGAAAAAATTTTAATGCTAAATTACAAACATATACAAAAGCAGACAGAATCATCAACTCATGGCCAACCTCATTTCATCTCTACACCCACCCACATTCCCACTCCAACTGCTTTATTTCAAAACACATCCCGGGCATCGTATTATTTCATCCGTAAATATGTCAGTAAAAATTCGCAATTATTTAATTTGGTTGAAGTTTACTGTGTTCCTGTTTGTGAAAAATGTTTAATTAGTAAATAGGCTGAGGCAATCAAGACGGGGTACCGCTTGGCCTATTTTAATAAGAATCTCTTAAAGAGTCACATCACTTGGGCCTTTTTTCCAATGAGGAAACTGAGGTTAGGAAAGGATGGGTCCTGGGCAAGGTCCCAGCGCCCCCAGGGCCCCGAGCGCCAAACCAGCGCTCCAGGTCGCCCTCGGAGACGATGCTGCGCATCCCGCAGGCGGCTGGGAGAAGAGCGGCTGCAGGACCCTCGCAGAGGGCTTCCCACGGGGCTTTCATCCCGGCCCCCACCAGCTACAGGGCAGGTACGATCTGGGGGACGCGGCACGACCCCGGGGAGTGGGCCAGGCCCTCCGCCCGCACACCTCCCGCGCGCGCCTTCCAGCCCCTGCCCACGCGCTCACCTCCTCCACCACAGCCTAGGACGCCGCGACACGTGCGCCGGGCGGGGCCAGGCGCAAAGCACGCCGGCCGGGGGCCTGGGGGCGGGGCCAGGCTCAACAAAGCAACTCTGGGGGCGGGGCTCAGAGGGGCGGGGCCAGGCGCAGAGCACGCCCTGGGGGCGGGGCCAGGGGCGTGGGACGCTCGGGGCGGGGCCGGTGGAGAGGGGCGGGGCCGTCTGGGGCTCCTGCCCGCGCGGCAGGCTCCGCCCCCACTGGGCGCCTCGGGGCGGGTCTGCGCCTTGAGTGGTCGCCGGCCGCGGGCAGAGCGGCGCGGGGAGCGGTCCATCTCTGCGCCTGAGAGGCGGCCGTGATCGTCCCGTTCCGGCCTCGAGTGGACGGTGGCCCCGCGGGGGTCAGCAGGAGGCCTGTGGCAGAGCCCACGTCCGCCTGACTGCCCGTCCGTGTCCTTTCCTGTCTGGAACCGCCTTCGCCTGCGGGGCTCTGAGCTTTATTATCACGTTCGCCGCCCGCCATGTGATCCTCACTGTACAGCCCACAGAGCAGCGACACATCTGTCGCCTCACCTTCCCTGAAGCTCCATGAGTGCGAAGATCAGGGATGGACGTGCCTGCGCCCAAGCCCAGCGCGCCGCTTACTGAGACCCAGCCAGGCCCGTTCCTTTGCGGGTGGTCCCTGCCTGCGTCCCCGGAAGGACGGGGTTGCGTGCGTGGAACGGAGACAGTTTGGCCCGGGAAGCCTAAAATATATACTACCCGGCCCTCTACGAAAAAAGACTGCGGACTCTTGAAGTAGATTATCCCCATTTTACAGATGAGGAACCTGAGGCATCTCGCTTGGGCAGGGTACCCAGCTCCTGTGTCCCCAGCTAGCCCTGGAACAAGATGGGACGCCTCTCCCTGTCCATTTCCCATTACGGCTCCTGCTTATTACAAATTCTGCCAAGTGCATCTGGCCTCTGTGTCAAGCTTTCTCTTCATTCCAGACCCCAGGGGAGGAGAAAAGTACGGCTCACCTCCCGGGTGGAAAGGTGAGGATGTAAGGAGCCCCAGAAGGTGTGGGCATTGGGGTTGGGCTTTGGAAGGTTAGCAGCCTGTGGACCAGTGTTTCTCCAGCCAAATCAGCTGCTCAGCCCTGGCTGCAGGGCTCCCGACACAAAGGGACCCAATGCAGTGGGTCAGTCAGGATCACACCTGAGTCACAGGTAATCCTCAGGTAGAGCATCCTATGGGGGCACCTTGGGGTCAGCATTCCCTGTCCTCGGGCTTGGCCCAGCAGTGCCTTGTGGAGTCGTGGGCTGGTCAGGCAGAGAGGACCCTGCTGTCACTAGGGGAGAAGCTAGACCTTGGGTTGCTGCCCCCCAGCCCTAGGCCAGTCCCTCAGCCCAGAATCAGCACTTAGAGAGGCTGCAGCCCAGGGAAAGAGACCTTCCTTAGGAAGCAGGGGGACTTTGAGTGAAGGATGTCACCTCTCTGGACCTCAGTTTCCTGGTCTCTAAAGTCAGGATAATAATATCTGTCTCGAAGGGCCCTGTTATCCTCTAGTCCTAGAACCTGCCTAGATGCTCTCATTTGCATAACTAAGGGGGGGATGACACTTCAACTGACTTGCCCCCTGAACAGGACTTGGGGTTTCCTTTCAGTCTTGGCCGTGAAAGTCTTTCAGACCCTACCTGTCACAAAGGGCTTCCCCGATCAGATGCGAATCTGGCAATGGTGAGGAGCAGGGATGCTGGAGCCAGACTGCTGGGTGAAGTCCCGGCTCCAGCCCTTACTAGCTGTGTGACCTTGGGCAGGTTAAGCTCTCTGGGCCTCGAGTTCTCACCTGTAAAATGTGGATGAGAGTACTACCTCCTTCCTGGGGTTGTTGCAGGGATTCAGGGAATCATGTATGCACAGTGCCCAGCAGAGTTTGTGCCAGATAGCAATTAACCATTATTGTTAAGATCTGTTCTGCTTCTGAGACTCCAACTTTGGCTGCTCAGTTGTCTATGTAAATACTGTTACACAATGTTTTAATATGTGACCCCAGCCAGATCCAGAATGTGAGATACTCTACAAGGCAAGTGATGTGGTTTCTCTAACAAATCAATGGCATGAAAAACAAGGAGAGAAAGGAGACATAAAATAAAACAGACTTGAAAGACATAGCAGTTTAATGCAATATGCGCCTTTTGTTGGGATCCTGAATCAGGAGTTAGTTCACTAACTGTAAAAAAGACATATTTGAGACAACTTGGGAAATCTGAATATGAACTGAGTACTAGGTGTTATTAATGAATTATTTTGTTAGGTGGGATGAAGCATAATGTCTCTGTAAACCAAAAAGTCTTCTTGCATGCTGAAGTATTTACAGGTGCAACGACATGATGTCTGCTGTTTAGTTCAAAACATTCCAGCCAAAACAGAACAAGCAAAAAGCAGGGGCTTAGATGAAACGACATGACAAAATGTTGGTAGTTGTTGAAGCATCATGACAAGTTCAGGGGAGGTCATTATACTATGCTTTACTTTTTTGTAGGTTTGGAAATTTCCATAATAAAAAGGTTTTTTAATTATGTCTCTTTAAAAGTAGGGTAACCAATTGGACTTCATCAAATTCAAAACTTTGCACATCAAAGAAGATTATCAAAAAAGTGAAAAGACAGTCGACCTAATGCCAGAGAATATTTGCAAATCATAGATATAAGGGTCTAATATTCAGAATATATCAAGAACTCCTAACAACTCAACAACAAAAAGAAACAATCCAATTAAAAAATGGGCAAACAACTTGATAGACATTTCTCCAAAGAAGATACACAAATGGCCAACAAGCACATGAAAAGATGCTCAGTGTCATTAGTTATTAGGGAAATACAAGTCAAATCCACAATGGGATACCAGTTCACAACCACTAGGACGGCCATAAAAACAAAACAAAGCAAAGCAACGCACAGAGAATAACAAGCGCGAGGACGTGGAGAAGCTGAGCCTCTCAAACGTTACCGGGTGAATGTAAAGTGGTTCAGCCACTGTAGAGAGCTGTTTGGAGCTCCTCACAGAGCTGAACGTAGAACGACCATGTGATCCAGCCATTCCACTCCCAGGAAGAAAGCCCCAAAGCATTGAGAGCAGGGACTCAAACAGAAACTTGTACGCAAATGTTCATGTAATCACAATAACCAAAAGGTGGGAACAACCCAAATGTCCATCAGTTGATGGATGGACAAACAAAATATGGCATATTCCACACGATGGGACATTATTTGGTCATGAAAAGGAATGTAGTGCTGATACATGCCCCACATGGACGACCTTGAACACATGCTAAGTGAAAGAAGCCCATCACAAAAGGCCATGTTTTGTATGATTCGCTTTTGTAAAATGTGCAGAAAAGCAAATCCATTGAGACCGAAAGCAGATTAGCGGTTGTCAAGGGGTGGGGGAGGGGGAGGAGGAGTGACTGCTAACGGTGCGGGGTTCCTTCAGGAGTGATGCGCGCGAGCTGGAACTAGGTGGCCGTGCTGGCTGCACCGTATTGTGAGTACACTCAGAACCACTGAATTGCACACTTTAAAATGGTGAATTTTACCTCAACAAAAAATGTATATTAAGAAAAAGTATGTTGCCCACCCCACTGCAGAGCTGGTAGAACATTTATCACTCATTCAACTAAAGCGCCCCATAGGGTTAGCGTTCAGGGATGGGGAGCGGGAACCCACGGGATAGGCAGGTGTTTTGCTTAAGGCTGGGCTTCCAAAAAGAGTATGTGGTCTTCTCCATCGCGTGCTTGAGGACACGTCCACCCCCACCCACTCCTCCCTCAGCACTCCCAGGATGTCCGTTCACTTGTTCATGCAGCTCCTGCCCCGTGCCAAGTGCTGGGGTAACACACGGACAAGAAAGAGCCGCGGCCCTCAGGCAGCTTCCAAGTCAAGAAAGCAAAACCACAAACAAACCCACGTGGGCAGACAGCCCTCCCCTCCTTCTGCGGTGGGGCCACCACGGAGGGAGTGGCTCACATTAAAAAATAATAATAATAAAATAAGATTGGCAACAGATCTTAGCTCAGGGCAAATCTTCCTGAGCAAAAAAAAAAAGTGAAGGCCCTGGCCCTGCTCACCCCAGCTCTGACTCCTCACCACACCTCCTTTCTGCTGCTTGTGTGTTTGGTGAAACTTTCAGTAAAAGTTTGTTTATTTAGTCAACACATTTATTTAAGCTTCTCATTTATTTAGCACCTTATTTATTTAGCAACATAAGAAAGTTAGATAATTTCCAGCAGGGCAAGGCTAGTAAGGAAATACAGCTGTGGGGAAGGGCATTCTTTAGCTAAGGTGGCTAGGCAAGGCCTCTCTGAAGAGGGGGTGTTTGGGCTGAGTCCTGAATGATGGGAGAGATTGGATGGAGATCTGTGTGAAAGACGTCCCCAGCAGAGAAGATGGTTACTTCCAAGGCCCAAGGACAGGAATGAGACAGTGTGTTTGAGGCGCGGAAAGTCCAGTGTGGCTGGAAGACAGTGTGGTGAGAGGACCAGCCAGGAGGGGAGGGGGAGAGGTAGGCAGGGGCTAGATCGCTGGGCTCTGGCAGCCCGAGAGAGGCCCTTGCATTTTATTCTAACGGCAGTGGCCGGTCCTTGGTGACCTCGGCAGGAGCTGTTTGTGGAAGGTGAGCAGGGTAGTTTGACAGGATGAGAGAGAGTGGGAGGAAGTGAAGGCAGGGAGCACAGCAGCCCTCGCTGTGAAGAATGGCTCTGAGAAGGGTTTGGGTTTGTTCTGTAAGTTGTGCTTGTATGATGATTATCTCACTGAGGAATACTGTTATTGAGATGATCTCATTGAGAGAGACAAATTGATGATGCCAGAGAGAGGGGTCGCCGCAGGAAGGATTCCCTGGGTGGGTGAGAGGGGACGGGGTCCAGGGCATGAGTGGGAGAGGAGAGAAATCAGGCAGTTCTTCACTGTAACAAGAGGAAGCTGCAGTCAAACCATCACGTGTACACTTAGACGTACACGATGTTGTATGTCAATTATATCTCAATAAAGCTGGAAAACACAGGGGGAAGCTGTGGTCAAGGGCCCAGGCTGGTGATTTTATGAGGGAAGATGAGGTGGTTCTTATCTGACTGCTTCTTTGTTCTCGGTGACATATGGAGTGAGGTCATCAGCTGAGAGTGTAGTGAGGGGGGGCGGTGAAGGTTTGAAGAAAGCAGAAAAGATGTGAACTTTCCATTTGAAGAGGGAGAAAGAATCCCCAGGAAAATCTAATGGTTGTTGGACAGCATCGAGTGCCCGTTTGAGATCTGGGTCAAAGACGCAATGCGAGACTAGTTAGTGCGGTCGTGTGATTTTCTCCAACAATGTTCAGGCGCTCAGGTGCAGGGATGGGTGGATGGGTAGCTGAAGGGTTTAACCAGAGCTGGAGTTTGGCAGTCAAGTACAGAGTGAGGAGAAACGGGCAAAGGAGGTGAGAACGTTTGCAAAGGAGGATAGTGAGGGCCTGGGGGTGATCTATGTGCTTAACACTTAGATGGTGCGCACTACGTGCACAGCACTGTTTCTAAGCACTTTACAGAGGGAATAAGTGGCAAGATCATTGGCCCAGTGGAACGTAAGGATTGTTGGAATGGGGTCACCAGAGTGAGCCAAGCAAGAGCCTAAGGAGGTGGGTGATACTGGCTCAACACAAGGTTGACATAAGGGAAGCCATACCGTAGAAGAGAAATCATATTGTAACTTTGAATGATCTCTGCTAACTAAGCCAGCTGGATTGGCACCCTCCAGGAGATCCACCTGTTCTGTAGATTTTATGAGCCCTGCTTGTGCATATACCTTCCAGCTGTGATAAGACGTTAACTTTGTTCTTTTGAGTTCCTTAGGGATGCGCTGACACTTGGACAGAGAATCTATCTGGTGTGGCCACTCCCAGTCTGTAACATCAGAGGGTCAACATTCCTAACCGTCTCCCTTTGAAGCCACTTCTTCAAGATTCTGTGCCCCCCTTAAGATGGTTCTTTTGGACATTAGTCGGCCATCTTCCCTCTTGCTAGCAAGCTGTAATAAAATGCCCTTTCTCTGCCACCATCTTGCCTCTTGACGATTGGCCTTTGGCTTCTGGTGAGCAGATTGTGCCCTTTGCACAGCAACATGGTGATTAGAGGGTGGGAGGCTTGAAATGGACACTCCAGAGGTGGCATCAATATTGGTGATGGCAAGTCAAGAGTATGACTGTGGGAGTCCATGTCTGAGGTGGGGTGGAAGAGAGTATTAAGAATTGAGGATGTCTATTAATCATGTTTTTTATTTTCTGCATTTTATGACAATTTAGGGGCCTTGCTATTCACGGAGAGACTGCCCCTCCCAGGACTAGCTAATTCCTAGAGACAGCAGAGGACTCCCCCCCACCACCCCAAGCACACCTTTCATATGCACACCAACCAGTCCAGAGCCCAAACCCCCAACCGTCTCCTTTACCTAACTCTCACACCAAGCCAGTCTGTCCCCTCCTCTAAATTACCCCGGGGTCAGGTACTGGCCAACTAGAGACCACCCCCATAGCCCTGACAAAATTATTCAAACTATCCAATCCTAAACGCACTTAAACTCCCCTCCCCTGCCTTGCCATTCCTTCCCGTGGAAACCACAGTCAAGGCTCTGGGCCATGCTTTCCACTCGCTCCTTCTGCTTCTTAACTGAACCTGGAAGTTCCGCATGTGGTCCTGCACAGCATGGCGGCCCCCTCTAAATGCTTCTTTCAATGGCATTGACCTTTCCATGTTGGCCCTCAATCACCTCTATAAATTAAATCCCAGGTACAATTTAAAAAGAAGGCTCAGTTACAAGAGGCCAAGATGTTGGGTGGATTGTCTCTGCCAATGTTGAAGCTGGCGAGAATGGTGAAAAGGGAAGGGGTAAAGAATACAGGGATCCAGAGGTTGCCCCAGTGGCATAATGGTTAAGTTCACGCACTCTGCTTCAGTGGCCTAGGGTTCATGGGTTCTGATCCCAGGCGTGGACCTACACACCACTCATCAAGCCATGCTGTGGCAGTGTCCCACATACAAAATAGAGGAAGATTGGCACAGATGTTAGCTCAGGGACAATCTTCCTCAAGCAAAAAGAGGAGGATTGGCAGAGACCTGAGACCGAGTCCTCCACGTCTTTGGAAGGGATGTGAGAGAGCATCGAGCCTCTGCCTTCAGGGAGGCCCACATTCCAGCCGTCCCACTCTTTAAACATTCACCCTGACCCATGCCCCAAACCCTGCTCGAAGAGAGAGACTCAGTGTTCCTAGTGCAATGTTTCATCCCCCTCACCATCTGGAAAGTTCTCTTTCATGCCCAGATCATTGTCATCGCATTTAACCCCACGACAATCCCATAAAGTCAATACTGTTGTTTCCCCCTATTTAATAAAAGGCAAGGAAACTGCATGTACTTGTGAAATTTGCAGGGACTACACCCATATTTACCAGGACGGGGCCAGATGACATTCCATGTCCTTCCGTCTCTGATGTTCTAGATTCTAAACTCATCCATTAGGTTCAGCTCCTAATTTTCCTGTAGCAAATACTCTATAAACACACACGTGCATGAAAATTAAGTGGATATTAGACACATAATCTTCATGTTTCTTTCATATTCTTTGGTTCAACAAATATTTATTGAGGGGCCAGCCCCGTGGTCAAGTGGTCAAGTTCGCGTGCACCACTTCGGTGGCCCAGGGTTTCACCAGTTCGGATCCTGGGCGCGGACATGGCACCACTCATCAGGCCATGTTGAGGCAGCATACGGCATGCCACAACTAGAAGGACCCACAACTAAAAATATACAACTATGTACTGGGGGATTTGGAGAGAAAAAGCAGGAAAAAAACCCAAAAAACAAAAACCAATCATTTATTTAGAGTCTATATTGTGCCAACATCTTGCCGTGTGCTGGGGGTGCAGAGTGAGAAGACGCAGCCACTGTCCTTGTGGGGCAAACGTGCCCCTTGATTTCTTCACATCCAGACTGACTGCTTTACACCTAAGACATTTGCTAATTTGTATGTTTTCCATATTACATATCTGAAGGAATAAATAATTAAGTAAAATATAAATATTTTGTAATACATTTACACTTAGAGATCCCAAATCTGAAAGCTTAAATAAAAAGTAAGGAAATGTAAATTTGTAATATGTCTATTGGTTACCATGTGTCAGAGAGAAGAGTGGGTTGGGAATCAGGAAATCTCTTTTCTGCCCAAACCTGGCTCTTGTATTAATTGGGCAAGTCCATGGGCCTTAGTTTCCCCATATATATATGTGTATCTATATATCTATATATCTCATGATATTACATATATTATGTCATGATAACAACAGCTACTCTGTGTGTCTCAGAATGCTGCAAGGATCATTAAGAAAATACATCCCAAATGGAAAGTCCTAAGGAAAGGAAGCGATGATAATTACTTGTCAGATGAAGCAACTGCAGTGAATTATCCTGAGGTTCATTGGTTTTACGTTTCTTTGGCTTTAGAGAGAGACTGATGTGATAATCTGAGTCAGTGCAAGAGAGGGGAGCTGGCAGCTCTTCAGAGACAGCCGTCTAACCCTGAGCTCCTCATTCACGCAGCCAGCCCTGGATTTCACCCAGGATCCCTAAGACCCCAGATATAATCTGGAGCCTGGCCAGCTGATCCCACGGGGAACTTCCAAACTTCATGTGGTCAATTATTTCACCAACGGAACTTTTTCATGGATTGGTCACAGAAGACAATACATATATGGTTTCCTTGCCCTTTTCCAATTAGAGGTGGTTTTAAAGAAGAAAGAAAAACACGGATGATATTCTGTATTTGAAAGTTGCTTTGGTTCATGGCAGGAACCCGAGGCCACACCTTGGGAGGAAGAAGAGGCCTTTCTGCGGCGTCCACCAGGTGGCACCAGGTCCCCAACACAGTCACACAGCCTTTCCAAGAGGCCGCAGGTGTACGAGGGCGCTTGGAAGGCAGAGCGAGAAATAAAAGAAATCGGCTCTTGTTTATGGGTGGGGAAACCGAGGTGGACGTAAACACATGCAGTGACGTGAGAACAGGCTCAAAGCATGTAACAAGCCCTGAGCAAGAAGGTTCACACAATAACGCAAAGCTGGGCGCCCGGGAAGGAAGGCGGCGGGGCAGGTGGGGTCAGCCAGGGGCTCGGGGACTGCCGGCTGCACCTGCTCACGAAGCCAAGGGGACGAAGCGGTGTCGAGTCTGGATGCCGAGGGCAGCGGTCCCCGGACAAGCACCGACTGGGCCCCTCCCTCCTCCGCAGTGGCAGGGCCTAGGCTCCCAGAGATGAAGGACTTAGTCCCTCCTTCGGATGGAGCGCAGCCCCGAGGGCCCAGGCTGGGGAAGCTGAGCTGAGGCGGCACGAAGGCCCGAAGGCGGCAGAGTCCGCGCAACAGCCGGCTCGAAGGCGCAGGATGTGAACGGTGCGCCCCGTCGAGGAAGCTGCTGAGACCAGCGAAGGTAGAGAAGGAATGAGAGGTGAGAGCGGGGTCTCGGCCCCTGGAGCTTTGAAAACATTACCAGTGGGAAGGACAAACTAGAAACTAAAGAGATCGGCTACCTACAGGGGACGAGTATGAACGAGGTAATAAGATGAGGGAATAACGGGACGGGAGAGCGGGAAGGAGGCGGCAGTGACACGACTCTGGGCGTGTCCTCCTGTGCAGCTCTGGCTCTTAGACCCCTAGGAACGCTCCACACACCTTCACAGAGCCCAGATCCAAACAAATAATGAAAACCAGCGAGGGTGTGGGGGAACCCAGGATGGAATGCAAACAGTAACAGTGAACTTAACTCTATCCCAAATCATTGATGTAACCACATTGATGGGAGTGGAGAAAAAAAATAAAACAACTAACCTAAGTAACTAGAACACAAATATTATAATCTAGTTAGTACATGTGTATCTCGCAGAGATAGAAGTTAGCAATTCCGACATTACTTTATGGATACACTAAGATTGAACAAATCAGTAAACGTATTGTAGATACTGAGAGTGGAGTTAATCACTGTAGGAGGAAGAAGTCACAAATGAGGACGGGGAGGCTGAATGAACCTGGTGCTGAACTGGAATCAGAAGTATCATATCAATTCGTGTTTGGCTATGTAGATAGACAGATACGGAGATACAAATGTACGTACATGTGTGGGTTAGTGTAAATACCTATATTTCCGAGCTCTGTCCACTGAGAGAGCCCAGAAGCACTGAGAACCCAGCAGTGATGAGCACCCAGGTCTTAGTTTCTAAGCATCATTCTCCAATAAAAGGAGCCAGGGCTTCTTGGAGAAATGGTGGACTCCAAGGCTGAGGCAGAGAAGGTACGAGATGAACCTGGAATATCTTGTAATGCCAGAAAGTAAGGAAGTGCTTTAAAAGGATGGGGGCAAGGCGAAAGGACACAGGCGCCAGTCTGAAGGCGCTCCCAGTGTCCAAGTGGGAACAATTTGAGCGACAAAATAAACAACGATAGTGTTGGATTATAACCCATATAATAAAATAGATACCCATTATTCCATTCTGATATCAATAAAAATGAATGAATGAATGAGGGAGGAAGGCATCCCATGCAAATCATCATTAAGAAAACAGCATGGTGGTAACTGTTGTAGACAGGGTCCACCGATGGATGCTAAAATGAGTGGGAACAAAGTTGAGTACAAATAGGATGTTTGCATAATCTCAAATGATCTCCTCTAAGATATTTAAGGGAAAAGCAGTGATTTTTCAGTGGAGAAACTCAGTAGACAGCACTTTAACCAAGTGATCAAGAGAAACATGACCAGTAATAAGTCTCATCGACATCTCATCGTACCACTTGATAAGATGCACCAAGAATGACACGTCTTTCCTGTGGAATTCTTGCAAAAATGCATAACCTCATCCTAATCATGAGAAAACATTAGACAAACTCACACTGAAGGAGTAGCTGTCCGAAGCTGTCAAGGTCTTGGACGATAAGGAGAGACTGCAGAAGGACGGTCACAGAGTAGAACAGACTAAGGAGACTCGAGGACCAAATGCAACGTGACGTCCTGGAACAGTGAAGGGCATCAGTCAGCAGTGCTGTGCTGACGTTAATTTCCTGTTTATGAAAATTGTACACAGTAGATGCTAACATTGGGGGAATCTGGTAAAATACATACAGGAGTGCTCTGTACTGGTTTTGCAAATTTTACTTAAGTCTAAAGTTATTTCAAAAAAAAATTTAAAAATTACTGATGCCTTGTGAGTTAAGAGGAACTCCTATTTTTGAGCTACTGTTTAACACCAGGTATCCTTTTCATATTTCCTAATTTCATCCTCACAGCCCCCCACGAAGTAAGTACTGAAGCCTGTCTTCACTCTTGGGAAAACAGAAGCTCAGACAAGCTAAGGAAGCCACCCAGTAAGAGAAGGGCTGGGATCCAAGTGCCCCCAGTCAGGCTCCAAAGCCAGGCTCTCCCCTCTTCCCTCCAGAGACAGATCTGTCCTTGGCCCTTCTTCTTACTCTCCCTTGGTGAGTTCTCTCTCTGTGCCGTGACTCTGACCACAGGCAGTCATCGACGGTGTATTGGAGTTTAATGGGCAGAGTGTTTTCTTTCTCAACGGTGCATAAAATAACGGAGTGTCCTACAGTCCACAGGTGTCTCAGATTCAAACAACTCTGATACCAGCCATGTGCAGACTGTCCCTGCTGGGCACCTTCATGGCTGTAGGTGTCCCTTCTGTGTGCCCACGGCTCTCTGCTTATCTCTACCTCTTATCTTAGCTCCCAGCACACCATTTTTTCCAATCAATATTAGCTACTTATTATTTTCTTATTTCCTCTATTTATACGATGGAAGTATTTCTCAGTAACTTGTCTTCCTTTTCTGGAAACGGTACTCTGTAAACCAAAGGCATTGCCATTCATTTCTTTTCTCACTTGGTTAATTTGTCCCCTCCCAGGACATGAAATTGACATGTATCACGTACATCCTGGGCCTCAGCGGTGGTGGAGGCGGGAGGCCTGGGGAGGAACTCGGGATCTGGGCCCTCTTCTGGCTCTGCAGGAACTTGCTGCCTGCCATGGTCCAGCCCCTTCCCCTCTCGGAGCCTGAGTGTTCCCATCAGGGGAAGAAGGCACTGAATTAGCCGGTCTCTGAGGTCTTTCTTGCCCTAACTTCTAGAGTTCTCCATCTGAGTCCACCGCAAATCCTCGCTGGAGAAGAAGCCCTCTCTCCAGCCCAGCCTGCGCTGGTGAGACCACGCTGACCTGAGCACCCTGTGCCCCCTCTCTGGTGCAGAGTGGAGCCTGCCTCCCAGGCCCACACCCCTCGGCCACCCAGGCCTCCCCAGTCACAGATCAGTGGCTGACATCTAGAGAGCTGTTTTGAGGCACAAACACTGGAAACAGAAAAATGAGCATGAGCTGCGAGGAGCCAGGGGACGCCCTGCTGCACTGCCTACTTTCTTGTCTGTCTCCTCAGGACTGGGGCCTGTTCAACTCTGTGCCCACTCTCACCCCCTCGTCCACACTCAGCCATCAGCAGCACAGAATATGTACCCAGGAAATGCCCAGCGAGTGAAGAGGTCACATGGTGACTAACGACAGTGTAAATGGGAGAAATGCCCCATCAGATCAGCTGATTGGAAAGGCGTAAAGTAAAGGAGGAAGTTCTCTGATGCCGCTGTGAGCTTAGGGAAGACCTAAGACCCAGAACACCGAGGCCCACGTGCTGGGAGATTAGTACCCAGAAAAGGACTGTGGCAGATACGCGTGGGTTTTGCCCGCCCGGCCTCCTTCCCTTGTGCATCTGCCCGCCAATTCGCCTTGAGTTTCCCACCCCTCCCCAAGAGCCCCTGTGATCTGACTGGGGTGACCCCAGCCAGAGGTCTTGCAGATGCCGCAGGACCCAGGCCACAGGCACAGCATGGAGCCGAATGTGAGCTCCTCCGAGGCCTCCTGGTGAAACAGCGGGAGTCGTCGCTCTTCCTCACGGGTCCAGACCCGGCGCACAGCCCCGAGCACGGGCGGCCCTTTGGCACCACGGCAGCTCCAGCCCGAGAACAAAGCCAGCCCGCAGCACAGCTGAGCAGATAGCTGGAAGGACGCGGACTCCTGACGCTCCTGTTTGAGCCCTTGCACCAGCCACGCCCCACTTCGCCTGGACTTTCAGGAAGGTGTGCCAACAATCTCCTTTTGCCCCCCTTAAGCCACTTTGAATCAGGTTTCTGGCACAGACAACTAAGAATGTGCTAATACAAGTGACAGATGTTTTAAAACTGGCAGACTTGAAACAACTGCAGGCTTAAAAGAGAAAAGTCTTAGCTAACACACAGCGCTGGGAATGCAGTGTCAGAGGGGAGCCCGAGAGCCGCGCTGGGAGGGGAGCGGGCGGCAGGCGCGGGTCCCACCAGGCTCGGCGGCCACAGCGCTGGGCTGCGGGGGCTGCAGGGCGTTCTCTCGTCCTGGGACAGGAGACGGAGGCCCCAGGCTGCGCGTCCTCCTCCAGCAGCGTTGCTGCCTTCAAACAGCGCTTCCGAAAGTGTCCGCAGGCGGACAGAAAGGGCTCTCAGGAGCTGGGGGAGGGGACACCTCTTTGCCGGGAGAATGCAAGGAGGCCCTTCCATACTCCTGCCGCCCCCGGGATGGCCAACGGGGGAGCCCCCGCCCGCGTCTACATTGTAAACGTGTGCATAATTTAGCCTCTCTTTCTCTGGTTAAACGTTACCCACAGCTGCCTGCTGGATGGAAAACATGGCCAACAAATCACTGGGCAGGTATGCGTCAGGAAAGAAGTTCCCGCCGACAGCGGCAGCCGGGATGTTGACCCTTCATTTTAACAGCCGGGGGTGAGGGGGGAGGTCATAAAAGTCACCTGTGCAGAGGGTGGGGTTGCTGTTTGTTGTCCCCCTAGACGCTACATGTGCAAGAAGCCAGGACTTTCTCTGAGGTTATAACCACCTCACATTCATTCGTGGGCAGGTCCTCTGAGGAGGCAACGTGGGCAAAGTTTTTATTTGTTTTTCCTTCCAAAAACCATGATTTCAGAGACGATTAGAAATTTGTTCTTCTCTCCAGTGCTCTGAAGATTCCCACGTGTTCCCCAGAAACAAAACAGACTCTCCTGTCACTTTCTTTAGGCGCTTCTTGCTGGCCAGGTTGTCACTTAAACTACATACCAGGTACAGAGAGAAGATTTTAACGTATTTATCTCATATACGGACTCGTAAAACATATATGTGTAAATATGAGTCTCATTTTAATATTTGTTTAATGCAAAAGTATCGTATAGATGAGCAAACTGAAGCGGAGATCAGCTTAGTGACCTGTTTAAGGTCACAGGGCCTGTACGTAGGCAAGAGAGCATTCTCTGAGTGTGTCGGACCAAACCCCGAGGTTCTGTCCACCTTCTGCCACCTCCAGCCACGTCCATGAAGGAAAGGCAACATTTAAGCAAGGAACCAAACTGTAAATTGATTCTCCCCTGCTCAGTGTTCCAAAAGCACTTACTGTCTTTGTCCCTCATTTTTAAAAGTCAGCTCTATTGAGATGTAATTTACATACAATACAATTTTATTTATTTTATCTTTAAAAATTTAAGCGGACAGTTGAATGAGTTTTGACAAATGCATACACTTGTGCAACCAGCATCACACTCGAGATATATAACATTTCCATCACCCCGAAAGTTCCCTCGTTCCCATTTGCCGTCGATCTCCTCCCCCGACCCCTGGCTCCCGTCAACCTCTGCCCTCATTTCTGACCCCATAGTCTGTCTGTACTATAATGTCAAGTGAATGGACTCGTGAGGCATGTCCTCAGTTTTGTTTCTTTTACAGAACACGATGCGTTCAAGGTTGTGCATGTGCTAAGAGTTTGTCCTTTCTATCACCGGGCAGCGTCCTCCTGGGCGGATGGAGCGCAGTTGTCCAGGCATCCGTTGAAGGGCATCCGGAGTGTTTCCAGTTTCATACCATGGATAAAGCTGCTGGAAACATTCATGCGCAGAGCTCTGAATGAGCATATGTTTTCACTTCTCCTGGGTAAACACCTAGGGCTGGGGTCTCTGGGTTATAGGATGAGTGTATTTTAACTTTATGGGAGTCTGCCGAACTGTTTCCAGAGCAGTTTGCATTTCCACCAGCCACGTAGGAGAGTCGCAGCGGCTCCACATCCTTACCCGTACTTGGTAAGGTCAGTCGGTTTCATTCTAGCCATTCTAGAATGTGTGTGTTTAGAGCTGTCCACTGTCATTTTCACTTCCACCCCTCATCCTCACAGACAGCCACAGGCTCAGGGACAGTGCTCAGGACAGCCTGGCAGGAATAGGTGCCTGGTGAATGGTCCCAGAGAGAAAGGGAGCCATTACCTTGAAAATCCCCCCATTGGGGTTCCTGTAGCAAGGGATGATGGCGGCATCCCTTGAACATCTTCCCTATTATGCCTGGCAGGAATAGGTGCCTGGTGAATGGTCCCCAGGATAAAAGGATAGAGAAAAACAGTGAGGAATTTTCTGCCAGTCTGGGGGACATTCTACCCAATTGCAGCCTGGAGCCATTCTCCCAAGAAGGGGTTCCCATACTCAACCAAAGGTTAGAGTTTGGTACTTCCCTTGAACTGGAGTCCTGATTGGGACTTTCCCTCAGTCCAGAGCATGGTCAGGTGCCATGGGAGGGATCCCAATCCAGCCTTAGGAAAAGAAACCTTCCACGGGAGTCTTGGAGATTGACCACCATCCTAATGACTTAAGTGGCCTACCCGTGCCCACGTAAAATTTATATATTAGAGACAGAGTCAAGAAGGAATGGATTAATTCATTCTTCATCACCCTGAGGCTTAAGGTACTGATTCTCTTCAAGCTGAATGCCACAATTTGCCCCATAGAGTAGCCATGGGCAGCAAATGTGGATTCATACAGCCATCCAAGAAAGTTCCCGATGGAGAAGTGAATTTAGATCCATCCTCAAAAAAGAGAAAGGCATAAGGAAAAAGGGCACTTACCAGAACTCGAGCTCACAAGCCGATGAAACAAGTCCCCATACGGGCCACCAGAAATGATGCGGGGTTGGTGAGCCGAGGAGTCAAAAGAAAGATTTCTTAGACTCTTAAGATCTGGCAGTAGTGCTCCTTTATTTAGAGAATAGTACAGAATAGCATGGGGACAGGACCCATGGGCAGGCAGAGCTGCTGCTTGGGGACAGGACCCATGGGCAGGCAGAGCTGCTGCTTGGGGACAGGACCCATGGGCAGGCAGAGCTGCTGCTGGCATGTTGCTGCTGCCGCTTCTGCTGCTGCAAGTTGAGGGATAGAGCTAAATTTAAGGCATAGGTATGTGAGTTATCTCTTTACAAGACAAAGAAGATGTAAAAAAGTTAAAATGGTATCAGTGCCTGTAGGGTCCGGCCATTTGGCGGTCCCACAACTTTTAGATAAGAATCAAACTGGAGTGAGTAAATGGCAGAAGTCACCGCTTGAATATTATCCTCAGCTAAAGACAAAGGAGGATTTGGGGGGGTGGTCAGTAACATGAGGTTGCCAGACAGTAAACAACTTAAGTCCTTGCCTCTGGCATTGATTAAGAGTTTCTAGAGATAAGGCCATCCCCCTTCTTCCTGGCACTGAGAGGGAGGCATCTTCACAGATAGAGGTTTCCCTTAGAAATGTGAATGTTTCCCAACAAAGGGACAAGCAAATTCTACTCCTCGGAGCCTGCTTCTCATCTGTAGTTTTAAAATTAATCAGCCTAAAAATCCTGATCATAAACCATTTTAAAATTAACCAGCCTAAAAATCCTCATCATTTCCACAGGATGGATTCTCTCATGCTCTCTCAGGTCTCTGATCTATTCATTCATGGCCTCTTCCTGAGTGGGCCTGGACACGCGAAACGGCAGCCACACAGCCAACATCACTGCCACTCAGGTGACAAGGTGACATTCAGGGCCCTGACTTTGCAAAGATTAATTGACACAGTTTCTGTCCAGGATTCCAGCAGCCATGCTGCTAAGGCTGCAGGCCCTGAGGGGCCACCCTCAGCTCTGTTTCCCAGAAGCCACACAAACCCCTGTTTTCACCCCATCTCAGAGCAAACTGAAATGGGGGTCACCTGCAGAAAGGACGCCACGAAGACTGAGCGGCTATAAAAGTGTGGTGATCGGCCGCACAGCTCCCGCTCACCAGGTCTGTCAAGAGGCCAGGCAGCCCGGAGCGTTCCCGGGGAGAAAAATGCTCACTGATTGGAGAAGAGAAAGTGGAGCTCCGGCTGAAACCACTTTGCCTTCCACAGCATCTTTTTAATCCCTTTGTCTGGTGCATGACATCAGCTCCCAGAACAGGGGGTTATTAATAACCGTGGGACATTTTCCCAGTCTCCAGATCAATTGGGGGAAGCCTCTGGTTACTTCCTTCTGGATGCTTCTGTTATTCAGAGCTGGAAGTGGCCTCCTGCTTGAAACCCAAGTAGTTTTCACCTGGCTTGGGAATTGCACGGTGCCTCCCAGCCCCTAACCCACTGAGCTGGATCTCGAGGAGGCCTTGCCCCCGCGCACCTTCCCGAGTGGGCTCAGTGCTCGGCTGGCGTCTTTGCTCCTCTGAGATGCTCCTGCTGTCCCCAGGGGGGTGCAGCCTGTGCCTCTCCTCCTGCTGGCTCCTCACTGCCCAAGTGCGGTCCCCAGTGGTGACAGGATCCGTGGAGCCGGCCAGATTTAGAACGAGGTCACTTTGAGCTGGCTCCTCAACTTGTACCTGGTGGAGGCCCCCAGTCAGCGGCTGGGCAGGTGCTAAGCAAGCCCAGATCTCAGTTTGGGGACATTGGGGTGGACACTTCTCTAGGAGGAGGTCCTTGGCAGCAGCTCGCATGGCAGGGGAGGGTCATAAATGCACTTGCCCTCAGCTCTCCTCTTGCTCTTTCACCCTCTCTGGGGCCTGGCCATGCCCGTGGCTCTGCCAGGATCTCCTCTCAGGAAACTGCTGCTCCTCTGACTCTCAGCCTCCAGGCTCCCCCCTGCCACCTGCCCACTGGCCATGTCGCCAGAGATGGCACACTGGCAACCTAGCCCAGCAGGGCACCGTGTGATGGACAGGCCTGGGTTACCTCCTGGCCCCCAGGCCAGTTAGCTCCCCGTAAAGAAACTAAGACAAGAACGCCTGCCTGGTGACGATCGGCGATGCTGAGGGCAGAGCCCGCCCACGCAGCGCACAGCAGGCGCACTCGGCCCAGCCGACCTCGTCCTCCCCGCGAACCTGCTCGGCCTCCTCTCGCTCCCGGGTCAGCTAAGGGCATCATCGCTCTCTGAGTCGCTCAGACTGATGACACAGCAGGATTCTTGTACATCTTTCATTGGTCTGTTTTGTTCCATTGTGGTGAAATATGAATAACAGAACACATATAACATAAAATTTACCACTTTCACCATTTTTAAGTGTACGGTTCAGTACATGTAAGTACGTTCACGTTGTTGTGCAGCCATCCCCACCGTCCATCCCCAGGACTTCTCATCTTCCCCGGCTGGAACTCTGTCCCCTTTAAACACTGACTCCCCAGTCCCCCCGCCCCCACCACCAGCCCCGGCAATGCCCTTCTACTTTCTGTCCCTATGAAGTTGACTTCTCTAGGGACCTCTACAAGTGGAATCATACAGTGTCTGTCTTTCGGGGTCTGGCTTACTTCCTTTAGCGTACACTGTCCTCAAGTTTCACCTACATTGTAGCATGTGTCAGAATTTCCTTCCATTTTAAGGCTGAATAATATTCCATTGTATGTATTTACTACATTTTAAAAATCCACTTATGAGTCTATTTTTTTAAATAGGATTTTTGGAGAGGAGACTAAGGCAGAGTTTTAAAACCCACACATGACAGAAGAGTTCAAAGTGCAAGCTGTCCCCTCCCAGCCCGAGGGCAGGGCATCCCTCCGTCCCGGCCGTCTGATTCCCCTCAGGAGGGACCTTCCCATTCTGCTTTCCCTCGGTGCCCATGGCCCAGCCCTGGTTTCTGCCCAATGCCCTCGAGCTCTCACTGGTTTCTCCACCCAGACTCTGCCTTCTGGAAGCTGTCCTGCACGGGCTGCCAGAGGGGCTGCCCTAAGGCGAGCCCTCACCCTCACTGGCACATGGCTTTCGAGGCTGCCCAACAGCGGGTCCCAGCTGACCATTTCAGCACATGTCCCCTGACACCGGGCTGCTTCCTTTCCAAAATGCCTGGGAGACCTTCTTTCTCATAAGAGTCAGCACAAAGGAAGGAGGCATTATCCTTCCTTAGAAAGTTCTCCAGGCCAGTCCCGGTGGCCTAGTGGTTAAGTTTGGTGTGCTCTGCTTCAGAGGCCCAGGGTCGGTGCCTAGGCATGGACCTACATCACTCGTCTGTCAGTGGCCATGCTGTGGCAGTGGCTCCTATACAAAAAGAGGAACACTGGCAACAGATGTTAGCTCAGGGTGAATCGTCCTCAGCAAAAAAAAAAAAAAAAAAAAGGAAAGAAAGAAAGAAAGTTCTCTGAACTCCTCCTGCTACCCTGACCTGAATTTCTTTCTGACTCTGCTCTGTGGCCACTTGGTTACTCTCCAATCTCTCTCAAGAAGAGTAAATTCCTGGAAGGAAGAAAAGAAGCTCATTTATCTTCGAGTGTCCCTAGGGCCCGCCACGGGCCTGCCTGGAGGAAGCGCCGTGGGTGTCTGGAATCGGGAGGGCAGTGCGTGGACGACTTCTTCACACAGGCCTGGGTCCAGAGGCGGGTCCATAGGAGCCTCTGTTCCCTCCGAGTGCGGGGGCGACAGTCTGCCTCGTGGGCTTGCTCAGAGGACGCAACCAGTGTAAGGTCAGTATAGCTGGTGTTTGATAAAGGTGGGTCCTCCCAAATGGGAGCACGACTGCCTGTTAGGGGCCAGGCGTCCGTGACACTCACCCACGAGGACAAACAGACCCCGGCGCAGGGCTGCGTCCCCCTCTCCACACAACCGAGGGGAGGGAAGTGGGTGGCTCAGACGAGGCCGCTGTTCCTGCAGCAGGGCAGGGGGGAGGGGTGCCTCAGTGGTGTCTCCAGTTCCAGGTACCGCCAGCGCCAGCGGCTCCCGCAGATGTGACAGGCCCCTGTGGAACTGCCCTTAGGGGCAAGGTCACATGCTGAGGCTGCACGGAGGCTGCAGCCCACCAAGCCCTACCCCGGCGTCCTCCCCCTCGCTCTTTCTCAGCCTTCTCCTCCAGCTCCTCCTGCGGGGCCCTGAGCAGCGGGGAGGCATTGCCAGAGGATGGGGTGCAAGTGCACTTCGCCCCCCGCCCCCCGTGCCATGATGCTGGGTTCACTGTGGCCTCCCCTACACGGCAAAGTTCTTCTGGTTCCTTCTTACTTGACGGGGCAACCAGAGAAGCCTCAAACAGGGAAGCTGCTCCTTCAGCCCTTCGCCCCTTCTTAACCATATTTACGAAACGCTTACAGATGTCAGGCGCTATGGGGCATAACCTGCTTTCATAGGGACTGACGACCACTCTGTCGTCAGTCCCAGCCACCCCTGCCCATGGTCGGCCGCCTCCTCTTCCTGAGTCTGGCCGCTGGACCCCCCACCGGCCAGGCCCCCCACGTGCAGGGTGCGGCCTTCTCCAGGTGAGGCCGGGTCTCTCTGGTCTCGTGCTTTTCCGCTTCACACATTTTGTGGACATCTCTCATCTGTTGTCATCTTCTTTCCCCGTTTCTTTGTCTTTTGGATTTATGCCTGTTTTGATCCTTTCATTAGCTTAGTGATGTTTCCCCTTGGAAGTAGAGAGAGATTCTGGTGTTCCAGCTGCCATGTTTAACTAGAATTTCCTTCCAATCTAATTTCCACTTGAAGTATTTTTACAGTGATTATGGCATTTGGATATGTCCAATTATAAAATAGTATTTGCTTACTTTAGAAATTTGGAAAAATACAAAGGTACAGAGAAGAATACAAAGGTCACTCACAATCCCAGAAATCCCAAAAAACCCACTCACCCTTTTGCTGTGTGTATACACAGTCTTCAAAGATACAGAAGTAAGCTCTTTCTGCTGTCTTGAACCCGGCGCTGACACACGGAGGCTGCTGTCTCTACCACAGGCTTCTGTTGATGGGCGCTGCCAAGCCTCATGGGGACACCGAGTAATCCTTGCTCTGCTGATCTGGTGCCTCTCGTCCTCCCGCTGCCCCCTCACCCCCCACCCCCATTTCCCTCCGGCCGCACCACCCCGGAGATGTTCACAAGAAAGTCACCTGCAAGCCAGGTCAAAACCACAGTGCTCACCTGCAGTGCCCGAAGGAGGGTGCTAAGGGACATGGAGGGTCCCCCCCAACTCTCTCATCTCCAGGGAATGTGCTGCTAGACCATGAGAGAACTGAGAGGAAAGCGCCCGCCGTGCCGCCACTGTATTCCAGTCTCCCACCAGCGGCCAGCTGTGTCTAGCCCTTGACATCCGCAGCAGAGGACTTCCAGGGTCCTTTGGGAATCGCCGTGGTGGGGGAGGTTGGGTGGGGGGAGAGGGAGTTGTCCTGTCAATCAGCAACTGTTCAATCCAGCAAAGGAAAATCCCTGCCGTCTGAGCCGTAAGACACTGAGGATGTGGATGTGGATTCAGAACTTGGACCAAATGGAGAAAACGGTTGTACCAGAGACCAAGGAAATGCAAATTAGAAAAACAATGAGATGCATCCTCCCACCCTCTCCCAATAAATTGTAGATAAGCTCAAAGAGACTCACCAGCGAGACAGGGACGCCTATATTGCTGGTGGTCGTGTACAGTGGGAAAACGCTTTTGGAAAGTAACTTTTCAATAGCATTGAAACCTTGAAATGTTATGTCTTTTGATCTAGTAATTTTAGTCCCAGGGCTCTAGCCTGATAAACAAATGGTAAGCAGTAGGATATAGTGGAGTATATGAGGGAGCCATTTGGTGTAAAACTAATTTGGCCTAACCTTGTTTTTTCCAAAAGGGCCTAACTTGGCCATTGAGCATGGACTGTGTATCTGTTTTAAGGATTTGCTCTGTCCCAAAGACAAGAACAAATGCCCTTAAGATAAAGGTGCACCTTCCCCAACCTTGGCATCTCCTTAAGGATAAGCAACTCTCTCTAGACTAGGAAGTGATTGCTGTGCTCACCTGTGACCACCGTGGTCGAGACCATGGATCTGCCACCTGCTGTGTCCACCGAGACAGCAGACCTACGACCTGCTGTGTCCATCCGTCGCTGTGCCGACAGGGCAATCTCATGACTATTGTAAAAGGGACAATTCAATCATATGTGATACACGCTCTTTCACTGTATATGACCATTCTGTACACCCCCACCTCTTTGGAGTGCTCCATTCCTTTGTGGAAGGACTCTCCCAGGCGATATGGTCCTCAAATCTGGCTATAGTAAATTCACCTCAATTTTGATTTATACATTGGTTATAGATTATTTGTGTCGACAGGCCTAAGGAAAGAATTCTAAATGTAATAGAAGCTTTCTGCACCAAAATATCAATTGCAGCATTACTAGTAATGTCAAAAACAGTAACCGTCTCAAAGCCTAACAACAGGAGAATCATTCCGTGAATTGTGTTTGTGTAAAGTTTATTACAATATGACCAAAGGATTGTTATTGAAATAAGTGAAAACAGCCAAACCCAATATTTAGTATACAGTTGGATGATGGCTGTCAGGATAGGAGCAATGTATACACTGAGAAAGGAAGCAAATACACTCACATTTGAATGCTAGCTATCTTTGGATGAAGGGACAGAGATTTTTTTTTCTCTCTACTTTTCCATGTTTTACAAATTATCTATTAACTAATAATACTTTTATATTTGGAAAAAGAATAAACCTACTTTTTAAGGAAAAAATAAGCCAGTTTTCCTTCCCAGCAGTCAAACGACTGTGCGTTCAGATCACAGGCCTCTCTTAGAAACAGAATTAACCTGGGCTCCTCTTGTGCGATCCTTCATCATGTTACTGATGAGGAAACTGAATTTAAAGAGGGCAGTTCCCCCAGTCCTGCCCCCTGCCCGTCTGCCCCTGGCCCCACACTGCCTCAGAGAGTGAGCGAGGCACGTGGGACCCACCGGTCCCTTAGCCACATCTCAGCGAGTGAAGGATGACTGGGATGTGGTGGCTGCTTCTGGGGAGTGACGGGCATTCCACATTCTTGAGGAGGGGGAGCTGGGCCGGGAAGATGCTGGGTCTCATCCAACTAGGAGGCCTCTGAGCTGGTCCCTGACTCCTCCCCAGGCTTAACTTGGGCCACTCGGTCCCCCGTAACTGCTTGTGCTCAGCCCCCTTTCCTCACTCCAGCCTTCCTTTCACTGCTCCGTCCACCTCAGGGCACTTGGTTAACTGGACTTCCTACTTGGAAAGCTGTCCCCTCAGTCCACAGAGCTCTGCCCCCAGTCAACTCCTGCCCAGCCTTCCAGTGCCCCTTCCTCCAGGAAGTCTTCCCTGACCCCCAGACCAGGCTCTCTCGGTTGTTTTCCCCACAGAGGGACCGCCACTGTAATTACATAACCGTTAATGTCTGTCTCCTCCTCCGGGCCACACGGCCCTGAGGGATTGTTTACCCAACCTCTCTGGAAACGAAGCGTGCTGGCAGATAGTGAGCGCTCAAAGCACAGCAGATGAACAAACGAATGAAGTTACTGGCTCTGCCCGCTCCACCAGGGGCAGGGCTTGCGGGCTCGCTGCCTGTCTGCTCCCTGGGGCAGCCAAACCATCCGCTGCCCTGGGGGAAGCCAGTGTGGCCTCACCCGCTCATTTCCGCTTCCACTGGTCAGAAGGGGTTCGGGGAGCAGCGGAGGCAGGGCGCAGTTTTACACAGAATGGCTGGGAAAGGCCTTCGTGAGAAGGCGACACTTCAGCACAGACCTGCGGGAGGCAGCAGAGCAAGCGGCGTGGCAATCCGGCGGAAGAGCACGCCAGATACGACGCGGCACCCAGGTAATTCTGAGTTTGACACGAATGTTCAATACATCTTTAGTGTAAGTATGTCCCAAATACTGCGTGGGACACACGCTAGAAATTACTCATTGATTATCTGAAATTCCAGTCTTTGTATTGAATTATTTCACTTGTTACGATAAGAATGTATTGCTATTGTAATTTGAAAAGCATCAAATAAAATTCTGAGATAAATGAACAGGAAGCATTCTTTAAGGAATCTCTAAGCCCAGATATAGAGGTAAACTACTACCGACCACACGCCCTCTGAGGTGACCGCTCCTCTGAGGTGACCGTTCCTCTGAGGTGACCGTCCCTAACTCCCGGACAGCCCACTTCCTGCTCCTCTTTTGCGTGTATACACATCTGTACTACTTTCCGAGGGCTGTGGTCAAAAGTTCCACAGTCTGGGTGGCTTAAACCACAGAAATGTAATCTCTGAGAGTTCTGGAGGCTGCAAGTCCACGGCCGCGGTGCCCAGGGCCACGTGCTCTCTGAAGTCTGTGGGGAGGACCCTCCCTCGCCTTGGCAGCTGCCGGCATTTCTCGGCTTGCAGCAGCGTAACTTCTATCTCTCGTGTTCTTCCTGCGTATCTGTGTCCAAATTTCCCTCTTCTTAAAAGGATGCTAGTCATTGGACTGGGGCCCACCCTAATCCAGTATGACCTCATCTAACTTGATTACGTCTGAAAAACCCCTATTTCCAAATAAGGTCACAGTCACAGGTCCTGGGGATGAGGACTTCAGCGTACCTTTCTGGGGAACTCAGTTCAGCCCCTAACACTTAGCTTTAGGGACTGCAAACCATTCTGGATTGTTGACTTTTTTTGGTAACTTAAGAATTGCTTTATAACACACATATGGCAAAGTATGCAACTACTAAGTGTACAACTCACTGACTTCTTACACATGTACATACATGTGAACCCACTCCCCAGATCGAGTCACAGAACATGCCAGCGCCTCAGAAGGCTGTCTCGGGTTCCATCCCGGTCCTTAACTGCAGTGTTTGGGAATCCCCAAGACCCTCCCACTTCTGACACCACCCGCAAGTTTGAGGGACCCTAAGACAACTGTCAGCTTCAATCACTCACTAGAAGGACTCACAGAATTTACTGAAAGTTGTTATACTCATGGTTACGGTGTATTACAGCCAAAGGATATGGATTAAAATCAGCCAGAGGATTGTATAGGGCAGAGCCCAGGAAAGGTCCGTGCACAGAGCTTCCAGTTGTCCTTTCCCCATGGAACCGTGGACAGGGCTAACTTCTCTCAGCAGCGACGTGTGACAATAGCACCAAGGGACTGCCAACCAGGGAAGCTCGCCCAAGCTGCGGTGTCCAGAGAGTCTTCACAGGGGCTTCTTCAAGTAGACGTGGTTGACCCCTTCCTGGCGGACCTTAGCCTCCAGTCCCTCGGATGGTCCATCTGACATTGCACAGCTCAAAGCTCCCTCCACAAATCACAAGGTTAGACTATCCAGTGTGGCGCAGTCCAGCCCCCAGGTAAACAAAGGCACTCCTACGAGGCAGGGAATTCCAGGAGTATAGAGATCCCCTCCCAGGATCTAAGGGCGGACCCCTCTTCGGGTAAGGGTAGTTCTCTACCACACAGTAAGCTTCCCCAGGGAAACAACTGCTCTGACCTCCATCTCCATAGGGTAGTTTTTGAACTTCTTCTAAATGGAGTCATGCAGTAATCATTCCTTTGTGTCTCACTCCTTTTGCTCAACATGGTGTCTATGAGGTTTGTCCTCTTCAGTCCTGTGAAGATTCTGTTACGTGAATATACCATGAATTTCTCATCCTGAGAAACATTCTACTGTTGATAAACATTTGGATTGTCTCCGTTTGGAGCTATTTTGAACATACGCATACATGTCCTGTCGTAGACATAGCACTCATTTCTGCCGGGTAAATCCTCGGGAGTGGAATTGCTGGGTTATAGACAAACTTTGTTCTTTTTTAAAGATTGGCACCTAAGCTAACAACTGCTCCCAATCTTTTTTTGTTTTCTTCTCCCCAAAGCCCCCCAGTACATAGTTGTAGATTCTAGTTGTGAGTGCCTCTGGTTGTGCTGTGTGGGACGCCGCCTCAGCGTGGCCTGATGAGTGGTGTCATGTCCGCGCCCAGGATCCAAACTGGCGAAACCCTGGGCCGCCAAAGCAGAGTGCGTGAACTTAACCACTCGGCCACGGGGCGGCCCCTGTAGATAAACTTATACCCAGCCTTAATAGATGCCGCCAGCGCTCCAAAGCGGGTGGACTTTCTCCTACCCCTGGTTTCTCCTTCTCAGTCTCCTTTGCTGTTGGCTCCTCATTTTCACAACCTCTCGATGTTGTGTGTCCAGGGCTCAGTTCTTGAACTGTTTTTCTTTCCATCTATACTCACTCGCTTGCCTATCTCACCCCGTCTTATGGCTCTAAATACTGCTATAAACTGGACTGTCTCTCCCCACGCACCGCCCCCCCGGAATTGTTGAAGCCCTAATCCCCAGGGTGACTGAATTTGGAGACTGGGATTTTAGGAGGTCATTAAGGTGAATTCGGGTACGGGAGAAATCCTAATGTGATAGGATTCGTGGCCATACAAGAAGAGGAAGAGGGCCGGCCCGGTGGCGCAGCGGTTAAGTTCGTTAAGTTCGCACATTCCGCTTCTCGGTAGCCCGGGGTTTGCTCGTTGGGATCCCAGGTGCGGACATGGCACTGCTTGGCAAAACCATGCTGTGGCAGGCGTGCCACGTATAAAGTAGAGGAAGATGGGCACGGATGTTAGCTCAGGGCCAGTCTTCCTCAGCAAAAAGAGGAAGATTAGCAGTAGTTAGCTCAGGGCTAATCTTCCTCAAAAAAAAAGAAGAGGAAGAGAGAGAGGTCTTTCTCTCTCAAGGCAGAAGCACCTAAGACAGGCCCTGTGAGCACACGCGGAGAAGGCAGCCGTCTGTACCCAGGCAGAGAGCGCTCGCCAGAGCCCAACCATGCTGGCACCCTCATCTCGGACTTCCAGCCTCCAGAACTGTGAGAAAATCCATCTGTCGTTTCAGTCACCCGCTCTATAGCATTTCGTTATGGTAGCCTGAGCTAAGGCAAATACCATCTGTACATTATCTTCAAAATTTATATCTCAAGCTCAGACTTCTCGCTTGAACTCAGGCCCATAAATTCAACTGCCTACCTGATGTCTTCACTTGGATAACTGACAGACGTCTCAAACTCAGTGTTTCAAGCTAAGTGCATGCTCTCTCACCGAATTGGTCCTCTCCTCATTTTCCCTCCTCAGCTGATGCCTGACCCTCTTCTTCCAGCTGCTCTGGCAAAACACCAGAAATTATCCTCGACTCCTCCCTTCCCCTACACATCACATCCCATTTATCAGCACAGTCGATTGGCTGTACCTTCAAAATATATCTAAAAAGTGGACCAGTTATCACTCTGACCAGTGCCACAACAAGCACCTCCCATCTGGATCCTGGCACCCACCTCCAGTTCTGCCCCCACTCCTCCTACAGTCTGTTCTCAACACAGAAAACAGAGTGGTCCTGGGAAAATGTAAGTCAGGTCACAGTACCTTTTGGTTCAAAACCCTCCAATGGCTTCATCTCATTCAGGGTAAAAGGCGAGGACCTGCCTATGGTTTATAAGGCCCCAGGTGGTCTGACCCCTGTCATTTCCTGCTCATTTTCCTCTCATTTGCTCCACTCCAGCCCCACTAAGCCTGTGGCTGTCTCCTTCCTCATTCCTGTGCTCATATATTTTTACACACGCTCTTCTTTTTCCCAATTGGGCTTATGAGATGTTAATCTATTTATTGGTCTTTGCAAAGTACCAGTTTGGATTAATGAATTGCTGCTTCTCCCTTCTTCCTCCTCCTTCCTTGGTCTGTTTTCTCTCTATTAGTGTCAATATTTATTAATTCTTTCCTCCTTATTTCTTTTGGTCAGTTTCGTTGTTCTTTTTGTGTTGTTTAACATGATAATTAAATTATCTTGTGTGTTCTTTCTCCTTCGTTGTCTTCTTCAGCAACAAAGTAACTTTAACACGTGTTTGGCCCCGCTCTGCTTTTGATGCATCCCACAGGTTTGGGTAGGAAGTGTTCTCCTTTTTTATTACTTATAAGATAATTTACAATTTCAGAGTGGATACTTTGTAGAGGAGGGACAAACTCTTCCTCTCCACTCTTAGGATCACCGGCTGGAGCCAGGAAATCAAACTGATAAAAGACAGGGTAACAGGAGAAAAAACCTAAAGATGTACCTACGCACATGAGTTCACAAAGAAACGTGACTCAAGGAGGCGGTTAAATTTGGGGCTCAGAGACCATCTTGGTAAAGGGCGATGAAGTGTGGAGAAGAAGCGAGACAAAGGCAAGGGCTTTGGAGCTTCTGCAGATGAGTAAGTCTGGGAAGGAGACTAGCAAATACATGGCAAACAAGGGCTGCTTCGTAAGGCGTGTTTTACAGATGAGAATCATCTCAGATGAGGCGCTGCCTCCTGTCTGCAGGGTACTTGTCTTCCTGCAGCAGGAGAGGGAGACACCTTCACAAACGGAAGTGTCTGCTACCTTTACAAAGGGAAATTTACGTCCTGCTTTTAGACAGAAAAGGGGAGGGCAGAGAGCCGTTTGCCATCAGCTCGCAACAATCCTTAGCCGAGTGGCATCTGATCCCCTTCATCTTCTTTGATATAATGATTGGGGAGTGTATTTCCTAATTTCCAAGTAGTTAAAATTCTGCTTACTTTTTAAATTTTTACTATGTTGGATTATGATCAGAAAAGTAAGGTTGACACTTTTTTGAATTTGTTCATTATTATTTTGTTTTTTTGACAAAAACATGATCAATTTTTGTAAATGCTCCATGGACATAAAAAAATTTTCAATGTGAGAGACGTTTCTCTATATGTCTATTAAATTATATATTAATAATTATTTGCTTTTGCTACATGGTTAATTAATTTTTATCTATTAGGAATTTTTTTTAAGTTAAAAAAAATTTTTTTTGAGGAAGATTAGCCCTGAGCTAACATCTGCCACCAATCCTCCTCTTTTTTGCTGAGGAAGACTTGCCCTGAGCTAACGTCCATGCCCATCTTCCTCTACTTTATATGTGGGATGCCTGCCACAGCATGGCTTGACACGCAGTGCCATGTCGGCACCCAGGGTCTGTACCAGTGAACCCCAGGCCACCAAAGCAGAATGTGCAAACTTAACCGCTGCACCACCTGGCTGGCCCTATTAGGGATATTTTTGATAGTGTTTTCTTTATGTATTCAGCTCCTAAGTTGTTTAGTGCATGTAGGTTTATTTCTATCATATCATCTTCATTAATAGTATCTTTATCATTTCATAATATCCTTCTATTCAGGTTGATGATACTTTTACCTTAATTTTTACTACTTTTGCTTGTTTTCCTATCTTTGTCTGTCCCTTTAATTTCAGCCTGTATATATCACTTCATTTTATCTACACTTCTCATTATCAGCATATGGGTGGGTTTCCATTTTAATCCGATTTAACACTCTATCTTTCTTTGGGAGAATTTGGTCTTCCTTTTCCCCCCCAGATTTGATTAAATTGCTATTTATTTCTTTTTTCGCCCTTTTTTTTAAAGATTTTTTTTTTAATTTTTTTCCTTTTTCTCCCCAAAGCCCCCCAGTGCATAGTTGTAGATTCTTCGTTGTGGGTCCTTCTAGTTGTGGCATGTGGGATGCCGCCTCAGCGTGGCTTGATGAGCAGTGCCATGTCTGCGCCCAGGATTCGAACCAACGAAACACTGGGCCGCCTGCAGCGGAGCACGCAAACTCAACCACTCGGCCACGGGGCCAGCCCCCTTTTTTTCCCCTTTTTAATTGGTGAGTTCTAGCATACTTTTTAAAGTTCTACTGCTCATTAGTATTCACGTTTCTCTCTGCTACTACATAAAAAACAAATAAATATTTTCACCTCTAAAATTTACCTTCCTTCACAGCTTTACTCTTTCCCAAAGGAAATTGTTCAAATCAGTATTTTTCAAACAGTGAGTTCCAATCCTCTAATGAGTTGTAAAATTAATTTAGTGGGTTGTGATCACTTTTAAAATAAAAAAAGAATTATAATAGAAAAATTCAGAGAACATAAAACATAGTAAAAATTTTGTTTCAAAAAACCGTGCCTTTGGGCCAGCCCAGTGGCGTAGCAGTTAAGTTCGCACATTCTGCTTCAGCAGCCCAGTGTTCGCCAGTTCAGATCCCGGGTGCAGACGTGACACCGCTTGGCACGCCATGCTGTGGCAGGCGTCCCACATATAAAGTAGAGGAAGATGGGCATGGATGTTAGCTCAGGGCGGGTCTTCCTCAGCAAAAAGAGGAGGATTGGCAGCAGATGTTAGCTCAGGGCTAATCTTCCTTTAAAAAAACCCCAAAACTGGTGATTTTGATTACAGGCATACCTTGGAGATATTGTGGGTTTGGTTCCAGACCACTGCAAAAAAGCAAATATCACAAGAAAGGGAGTCACACACATTTTTTGGCTTCCCAGTACATATAAAAGTTATGTTTACACCGTACTGCAGACTATTGTGTGCAATAACATTATACCTGGAAAAACAATGTATATACCTTACTTAAAAAATACTTTATTGCTAGAAAATGCTAACCATCATCTGAGCCTTCAGCAAATCACAGTCTTTTTGCTGGTGGAGGGTCTTGTAGAAAATGCAATACCTGCGAAGTGCAATAAATTGAAGCACAATAAAACAAAGCATGCCTGTGGACCTGTGGGTGTGTGCACGCATTTGTGTACTGGGTCATGATAGAAAATGCATTTCTTAAAATGAGCATGTGGGGGACGAAGAATTTTTCTCTACCCTTGTAAGTTCTTCTGGCTGCTCTAAGAATTAAATTAGATTAACAAGAAAACATAAAATTTAATTTCATACATATGGGAGCTCCATTAGAATATGAGGCCTGAAGACATTCTGGCATTGAGGTTTATATGCTATTCTGAGCTAAAGAGAAGGGGGTAGGGGTCTGGGGCTTCAAAGGGGAGGAAGACAATTCACGGGAAGACGGGAGAAGCAAATGTTTGGTGAACACAGGTTTGCCGTGTGTGCAGAGACAACGGGACACAGAGAACTTTGTTACCCAGGCCCTGCTGAGCTCCCCACCACAGCTCACCCTGCTCCTCGTATTTGTCTCTGGCGATAGTTCTCCTTCCAAACACACCCTCCACCTAAATTCTCCTAGGTGGTTAAGGGGAGGGAGCTAAAGGAAAACTGCCTCGCGCCCCAGACACACATTTCGTGGTGGCGAATTTGGCTCCCCTCCAGCCCCGTCACAAAGTTCGACATCTACTGGGTTAAACGCGTTCATATTTCTCGTCGGGTGACAAAGGATCGAGTTCCGAGGCCTCGCCTGTTCCGTGAAAATTATGAGCGGGAAGTTGTTTTCTCTTTTAAAGTTTATTTTCCCATTCAAAATCAGAGAGCTGAACCCTGAGAGAAATTTAGAGCAGTGATTCTCAAATTTAAGGGTGTGTAAGAATCACCTGCCGAGCTTGATAAACCACTGATTCCTGGCCCCACCTGAGATTTTGATTAGGCTTTCTGGCCTGAGGCCCATGAACTTGCATTGCCAGCAAGTTCCCAGGTGATGCTGATGCTGATGCTGCTGGTACGAGAGCCATGTCGTTGAGGCAATGATGTGGAGCAGCGATTCTCAAACCTGCGCATGCCTCAGAATCACCTAGAGGATTCGTTAACAGAGAGCGCTGGGTCCGGCCCCCAGCTTCTGACTCAGCAGGTCGGGGGTGGAGCCTGAGAGTCTGCATTTCTAACAAGTTCCCAGGCGATGCTGCTGCCGCTCGTCCTGGACTCACACTCTGAGAAGCGCTCCTTTAGAGGAAGGAAAGGTCAGCTTTGGTGGAGGGCATCAAGGAAAGGGAAGGAGAGAAGCCCGGAGCTGAGAGAGGACCTGCCTCCACAGTGAGGGCTCTAGGCAGCCTGGGGCCCAAGCCAGGCCACTAGGGGCCTAGTGGATTTTCCACAATAGGGAGAGGAAATAAACCATAAACAACCCACTGGGCCAACTGCCCAACAACAGTAGCCATGGGCCTGTCAACAGCCAGCCCCTAGGCCACTCGGCAGGAGACAGATGTGTAAGTAAGTGAATGCTACTGGCTATTGGTTTGAGCCAAGATGGAGGTAGAATTTGTCAGCAAGATTGTCCTCTTTCTGGGATATTTCACCCTCACCCTCAAAATGCCCTAAAGATATTAAGGCAGAAGTATTTCAGTGAGGGGAGAGGGGTCTCATGAAGGAAATAGGAAGACAGTGGAAGGGATTTCCCCCAGGTTAAGAAGAAATAATTGTGTATGTATGTGTATGTAGGAGCGAGACCTAGGGCTCCCTGAGCAGCAGGGCTGGAGCCTGGGGAGCTGCCAGGCTCCGAGGAAAATGGCTGCCTGAATCTAGGGCCCCCCTCTCCCCTCCAAGCGTCAGATGGCACAGAAGCAGCATAGCCTCGGGGCTAAAAGGAACCTCGCCTACCCAGACCAGGGTGATTCCCAGTAATCTGTGTGAATGATGGCCACGAGGAGAAGGGGATTCAGGTGTGCAAAAGGAAAAGTGCCCCTTGCAGCAGCACTTGCCTAGGAGATAACAAGACTGAATGTTGTGTTTCACCGCTATTGGTACTCCTCAGTTAAAGCTGATAAAGGATGGTGCACTTTGCCTGACCCCAGGATGCCAGGCCCTTGCAGGACCTCACTGTCAAATTAACAAACAGAAACCTCATTAAATTGGAGTCAGGAGGCCAAGAGGGGGAGCTCTCAGGCCCTACATGGACAGCAGAGCCCAGCAGGAAGAAGAAAGACTTCCTCTTGTTGACTGGCTGGAAGCTCGGCCAATGAGAGGCTGTCACAACGCAGCGAGTGAAAAGCCCCGCCCCTCTGGACTCTTTGCAACAGCCTTTCCGACTGCGGCTTCGCTGTAGGAAGGAGCTTCTGCTCCCTTGCTGCTGGGGGACTTGCACGTGGCTTGCCAAGGTTGCAGACCCTAACTTGCAATTCTTTGCTGATCTTAGCCACCTGTGAAAACTTGTGGGCTTACTCGGTTTGTCCAGAGTGCTAGTTTTCAGAGCTTGCCTAGCGTGACCGTCTTTCTAGTCCTTGACAGCTGACAACACACACACATTTTGTTCTCAGGGTCCTACTCTGAGTCAGTTTCTTCCCTGGCAGGGGTTCTCTTGCAAGCTGACAGACTCAGCTTCGTGACCCTCCACCTCTGCTGGTCTTCATTTTCTTTTCTGGTGTCTGGAGGTCCTACCAAAATTACCCTGACGAACCTCACTTGCTGGGGCCAGTGTTGCTGGACTCTGAGCCGAAAGGTGCCCTTTTGTGCTCGGGTTTGGTCTTGTGGGGCCCCAGCCTGTGGGTGATTCTCGCAGTGCTGACGGAGCTGCGCTCACTCTGCATCCCTGGGTTTATTCTTGTTAACTGAGGGTGACCCAGTTACCATATCTTGTGACTTTTTCTAATTCCCAGCAGGCCTCTGTGAGACTATTTTAACTTCCAAGTTTTGTCAACTGAGCTTTCAGTCTTGGTGGCTTTTCAGGAGAAAAGCGACAATCGCTGCCATTTCCTGAGCTTGCTTTCAGTCTGTCCTCTGGCTGAAGAAGGCGTCCCTTCTGTGGGTTCTGCGTTAAAGTGGGGGCTGCCGTGCTCGGAACTCTCCACCCCTCCCTCGAGGGGCGTCCTCAGGCCTGTGACGCACGCAGCCTTTCGGCTGGGCTGCACCACCTGTCGATAGTGTGCCCTCTGGGATCATCGAGGCCAGGCAGGCAGCTCTCACACTTGGTGGGAGAAATTTCATGAATCAGATTACAAGGTTTCTTAAATTCTTTGGGAGCTCTTGTGCTAATTGGTTTATGGAAACTTATGAGTCCTTATATGAATTTTTTTAAAACCTCAAGAATTTCCAAAAGAAAAAATTGATTTCCAATGTTTTAAATGTTTTGGGTCTTTTAAGAAAACCATTCCTGCTGAGACAGCAGCTCAAAAGGGAAACAAAGATTTGGGTTAATGACATTGGTTATTATGTTACAAATAGAAGGTTATTAGGTTATAGCTCAGTGCTTTCTACAGTTGAAAGTGTTAATAGTTGTTATTTAAGTGTAAAAAGAGGAAAATTCCAAACAATATTTCTTTCTTTCTTTTTTTTGAGGAAGATTGGCCCTGAGCTAACGTCTGTTCCCATCTTCCTCTACTTTATATGTGGGATGCCTGCCACAGCATGGTTTGATAAGCAGTGTATAGTTCCACAACCAAGATCCAGGATGGTGAACCTTGGGCCGCCAATGCAAAGCACACAAACTTAACAGCTGCGTGCCACCAGGCCAGCCCCTTGTTACTGAAACAGGTTCGTGTTTGCCCCCCTCCACTCCTCCCCCCGAGAAAGCCAAACAGTGAGATGACAACATCGCAGCAGAGAGAGGGTTTACTTCCAAGGCAGCCAAGTGAGGAAGTGAGAGCATGAGCCCCAAATTGGCTTCCCCAAAAAAAGGGACTCAGGGATATTTATGGGATGGGGGCAAGGTGGTCTGAAATGTGGAGAGAGGTGATTGGAGGTGAGGAGAGGTGAGGTATGAGGTAATCCATGATCTGCACAAGCGTAGTCAGACTTCATGACTCTTCATAGGACCCATGTTCACAAAATGGTGGTATTAGCATGATCAGAGGGTGGAGTTTTTAGCCTCTTGATGTCAAAAGGTTGCCTATCAGACATCTGCTTGAGCCCCATTGAGGGGTTGGTGGCCTCAACTGGCCTGAAGTGGACAAGGAGTTCTAATTCCTGAAAAACAGCTCACACACCCATTACCATGGTGACCCAGGCTCCGGGGAGATGTTATCTATAGGAGCCTGGTGGGAGTCAGGTAGCAGATTGCCTAAACAGCACAGTTACCAATGGCTGGGTTGAACAGCTAAAAGCTATAATCAGTAACTGCAAAGAGGAAAAAACTTTAGTACCTAGATACTTAATCATCAATGGCTGTTTGCTGGTTTCAATCCCCCCTATTGTTTGGTCACTTCTCATTCTTGAGGGATTTGGGGCGATGACCGATCTAGCTACTGCCTGCTAGATTGGGGCGGAGATCTGGGTTAAAGGAATGACATTTTTAGCACTCATTTGGAAATATTCTCATGTTCCTGGCTTACCAGAAGGACAAGAAGTATAGACAACCCAAATTTTAACAGTCCCTGAAAAATAGACCTAATCCCAGTGGGGCCTCCATCTGTTCTCCAGGTGGGGAAGACATCTGGTCTCAGTTTCTGATAGTCTTTTGTTTTACTGGAGATGCATCAGAGACCAGAGCAATGGCCTATACCCTGATCTTTCAGTTGTCATTGATGATGGCCATCAGCACAGACTCTCTACCTGGGGGTCATCACATTCCTAAGGAACTCAAAAGAACAAACTTATCAAATTATAGCAGCTGACAGGGTCCATAAAATCTACAGAGCATGTCTGGGTTAGCTAATCAGAGGTCATTCAAAGTTACAATATGGTTTCTTCTTTACAATATGGCTTCCCTTACGTCAACCTTGTGTTGACCCGTATCAATCCCCCCTTTTGTTGTTCATCTTCAATCTTGAGGGGTTATCCTGTTGGTGAGGAGCATAGGTTGTTCCATCGCATTGGACCAGTCCCTTAGTAAGATGGTGATGCAGGTGGGCTCCCAAAGTTCAGCCCATATTGTGTTAGCAAGTAACCAGGTATTTAATACGAAGTATTTCTAGAAAGACAAAAAGAAAAACACGGTTAATGGTGGGTGCAAATTATAAACCAGCAAATTATAAACCTTTCTGAGTCCAGGCAGCAGACAGTCAAAAGATTTCTGGGCATCAGAGTCAAAGCATCTTTTGCAGTTTGAAATGTCTCTGATGATGTTATCAGGTCTTCAGGTATCTTACTGAGTGTCTTACACAGCAACAGACGTGAATTCTCTTAAGTTTATATTAATTTGTCCAGCTTCAGTTTGCAAAGCTTCAGGAAAAAGGGCAGGTTCAGTTCTCAATGATTCCAAATGAAAATAATGGGAAAAAAATTGAAAACATTAATTTGGAGATTTGTGGCCAGATATTTCAAGAGACTAGAAGAATTCAGGATCCAGTCCAGTTAACAGATATAAAATAAAAACCTCAAAGACAATTATCAGGACTAGAACCTAATATCCATGAATGTGTACTATAGCTTTTATTGAAACATAATTTTTCTCTCTGAAATCACCCTCATTTTTACCAAAGATAGCCAAATTAAGACTAACTGGTTTGCAAGATAAGTTTAGTTTCAAGAAAATTGCCTCAATTATTTACAGAAGTACAGTAAGAATAGCAACTGATTATATAGGTTCTTTCAAATCTGCTTTGCTGGAACTCTTTCTGAGGAATCTCAGGTTGAACTTTAAAGGCCTCTCAAGGCCAAGAAAACCAAGCCAAAGACTTGTCATCAGATTTTGCCTGCAATATCTACAGATTTGGGTGGATTCCTCTCTTCTTGAGGACCTCCAATATATTTCGAGTTCCAGGCGCCTGCCAGATAAGTGACCTTCCTTACTTACCCCGGGTCCTGGAATCCTTGTAAACAAGGTACCAGGCCAATATTTCCAAGTGGCTTTGTTCCACAAAGTCCAACCCTTGCTTCTTAAAAGCTGTCTGGTCATATCTGAGTCTATGCCAGTTTCTCTCAAATATGACATTCCAGTCAAAGCCTTGGTAAGATAACCAGTGTTTCCAATTGTGTCCTGTTATAAGGAGAACAGATTCTTATTGAACTTATGGCAAATAACTACATTGCCATGAAAACGATACTCACTCATTAAGAATTTCCAAATCCTGGAGGGATCAGGCAGGGAGAAAAATAAGTGTTTCAAATCTGCTTACAAAGGTATAATTTATCAAATTGATATGTCATAGTTAGCATGAGAGAGAAAGAGAAAAAGACTTCTTTAAATCTGGAAACAAAACAGAACATCAAAAAATCAGCAATATCTCAAATGAAAAGTCCTATAAATCATAATCATCCTCATCAGTTCATTCAGTCCTGTGTAGTCAATTCTTGATCTTAATCTTCTGTTGGCAGTTGTATGAGGTCATGAGTTTCTCTGTTAGAGTTCTGTAATTTCTTACCCAGTTCAGTTTTACGATCTGAAAGTTTATTAGAAACCTTATTCTAGCTGGCCCAGTGGTGCAGTGGTTAAGTGCACACGTTCTGCTTCGGCAGCCCTGGGTTCACCGGTTCGGATCCCCAGTGTGGACATGGCACCGCTTGTCAAGCCATGCTGTGGCAGGCGTCCCACATAGAAAGTAGAGGAAGATGGGCATGGATGTTAGCTCAGGGCCAGTCTTCCTCAGCAAAAAGAGGAGGATTGGCAGCAGATGTTAGCTCAGGGCTGATCTTCCTCAAACAAAAAAGAAAGCACTGCAAAGAAATCTTAACCTGTTTGGGGCTGGCCCCGTGGCCGAGTGGTTAAGTTCATGCGCTCCGCTGCAGGCGACCCAGTGTTTCATTGGTTCGAATCCTGGGCACGGACATGGCACTTCTCATCAAACCACGCTGAGGCAGCGTCCCACATGCCACAACTAGAAGGACCCACAATGAAGAATATACAACTATGTACCGGAGGGGCGCTTTGGGGAGAAAAAGGAAAAAATAAAAATCTTTAAAAAAAAAAAAAAAAAGGAACCTTATTCTAGAGTGTCAGAATCCTTTCCATGAATTTCTCTGAAGATGAAACATTTTGCAAAAGCATCAGAGTAAAACAATAACTGTCTGTAAACAACAAGATCCCAAAATGGCAACTGACAAAGAAATTTGGTTAGTTTTGTCACATATAATACTTTAAAATAATAACCAGAATTGTGGCTGACAACCAGGACCAATCAGAATTTTAGGAATGTTATATAATTTTTAAAACATTTATATCAATAACATTGACTCACATAATACCACCCTAGAAAGTTTATCATCACTTATTTGACAATGTTTCCCATGTAATTTAACATACCAAATAAGCCTAATTAGCTTAGTGTCTTCCTCCTTCTAGGAAGCGAGAGGAAATTTCCTTGAGAAGTCTCAGGGGCCCTCTGAAAATCCTCAGAGAAATTCTCTTCCTTCTTCCAAGCCAAATGAAAGTATTCAGGATTTGAATATTTCGGTGGTGGGGAGAGCTTGTCAAAAACATCAAAAGGTTTTAAAACACTTGTTCAGATCGGAAACCATGCTCAGTCATCCATTCAAAGTGACAACAGAACCAGTCAAGGGCAAACAGCTAAAACAGTCAAAAGATCTGAATAGAGACCCCAGTCTTTCTGAACAGAGGGAATTATTGTAACAAAACATAGATTTTCTGTCTTTTAGGTAGACTTATCAAAACTAAAGAAAAAGCCTTTTATAACTTCTTTATCAAGAGCAGACCAAAGGTCAAGAAAATTATCCTTTAGAGAGAGAAAACAAAATTTTAATTTTTGTACCAGCTTATTGTTTTTTTCATTAAAACTCATTTACTTAATTGGATTTACTTTAATCTTAGCCAACTTGACAAGGCATAAAACTCCCTTCAGAATTTCTCTTTCACAAACCTTCTATAACTTTCTTTTTACATTCAGAATTTGTCCCATGCTTCCTTTCTTCCCTTCTAGTACTTGAGGACAAATTTATCTTTCTTAACCTAACAAACAAAAATACTTCCATTCTTTATAGCTTCTTTACTGAAAACATACATTTTAATTTCCTTGTATACAGAGTTGTTTGCCTTATTAATTTTTAGTAGCTTTAATTACATATATTAATTAGAATTTTTAACCCATACAGATCCTACTAAAAACTAAGCAATTATGAACTGTCCTTTACATTAGCATACTGTGGCTTGGCAAATTTATAATTTTTTTTTTTGAGGAAGATTAGTCCTGAGCTAACATCGTGCCCATCTTCCTCTACTTTATATGTGGGACGCGTAGCACAGCATGGTGCGACAAGTGGTGCCATGTCCACACCTGGGATCCGAACCGGCGAACCCCGGGCCACAAAGAAGAGGAACGTGTGAACTTAACCGCTGCGCCACTGGGCCAGCCCCCAATATAAATATGTTTTATAATTTCTAGGAACATGCTACTTCATGGTACAATCTTAATAAAATACAAGACATGTTTACTATTAGATCCAAACACATTTTAGTTTCTTTGCAATAAGAAGCCAAACATAGATAAACCTAGACATGTCTAATGATAATGTTTCAGTATTTTATCTCATTTGAAAAATGACTGAGGTATTCAGTGAGTTTTTTATCACTCAATTTTATCTAGCAACACCTCAAAGTTTCAAGTTACCAGAAAGATTTTGGAAGTTATTTTAAATATACATGTCATAAGACATCACTATTTTTAAAAGCTCACCCAACACTTTTATCTTTTCCACATTTAGTTTACTCATTCCCAATAATTATTTAGATTGCCTATAAAACTTCATGAAACATTAGACAAAATTAGCCATCATTTAAAATTATTTCTGCTAACCAGTTTGGTAACAGAGATAGCATCAGCTTATTCGACCAATAAATGTAGAATAAAGGCTGCGTGTCTGCATCATGTCCAGTGCTGACTCTGAGGGCATGTCCATTTTAATCAGACCAACAAATTTAAATAAGCTTTCATTTACCAAAGATTAATTTTATAGCATGTTAACTTAAAAAACATTTGGATTAATTTCTTTTCCATTTAGAAATAATTTAGGTAAGCGCTTACTTTAAGCCAATTAAACAGAGTTCTCAATTTTGGCCATACCATCTGGAGGTAAAAATATCACACACATCTGACATACATATAGACACACATACACAGAATCTCCACAGCTATTGTTTTAAAAATTACTGCCATGAATCAGGTACAGTAATACAAAGCTCCCTAGGTATGCATCCAAATTTTGTTTTAAGCCTTTTTACTAATATTTGTGGAGAAGACACTCAAGATGCTAGATTTTTGGCAAAGGTGCTCTTCTGGCCATTTTTTTGGCCTTTTCCCCCTTTTATTATTCAGTCTTAGAAATTAGTGATGGGCTAGATAGTCCCCAGAGGATTTGCAAGCTCTCTGAGATAAGGGAAATGGGTGGAACTGCCTCTAGAGCTACATTTCCAGTCTTACAAGGATTTTCCTAGGACAGTTGCTCTTGATTTCTCAGAAATTGGGTTGTGACTCAAATGACACTATGGGTTGATCTACCTGTCCAATTACATCATAAAGGCACAGAGAAACCACTCACGTTTTCTCCAAGATGGAGTTTCTGGGGCATAACCTATCCAAAGTTGAAAGCATTTCCAATTAATTAAAATGCACCCGAGGGGTGAGACTCCACAGATGCTTGGGGCATCCGCATGGTGCTAAGGCTGACTGACAGTAAGTGTCTGACTGACAGTGGGCCGGAGAAGGGTGCAGAGCCTGACCACAGGCGTCAATATAGTTATAAGATTTAGTCAAGTCCCATTCAGCACAAGGCAAGCCAGGGAGGCAAGAGGCAAAGGCTTGGAGCTGGCCGGGGTGGGCTCCCAGTGCCAGGGTTGAGAGTTAAGTCCCTAGCAGAAAGTTTTCCAAATTTTGACTTTACAGAAGGTCTAGGTTCTGCTCAGGTCCAGCCTGAACTGAACCCCTAGCTGATGACAACAGAGGAGGTGATGAACGAGACAGACGAAGAAGGGAAAGAGGTGATCAGGCCTCACCCTCCCAGCCTCTTCCCAAGAGTCATCAAGATAAGGTCACACAAACAACAGTTCCTGGGCAAGACAGTTTACAGAATAAATTACCGGTCTCCCGTCCCCACAACTGACTTAGTAGGTGCCTAAAATCCTCAATAAGCTCTTGACAGGAGAGAAAACAGGGTTCCAGATTGTCAGTCAACGATTGACCAAAGGGCCAACCTGGAATCACTCCAGGTGCCCAAAAACCAGAGAAGAGCTCCCGGGGTGGAACATGGACGCTTCAATACCAGGCAGAGGTGGGGTTAGGGTGGGATGTGGAGCTTCCATTAGCATCAGTAAGACCACGAGTGGAAGCTGAGATTCCAAATTTGATGAAGTTATTAAGACCAGAGAACTCTCTGACTGTGGCCATGTGGTGTTACAGAAAAATACCATCTTTGTCTTCTTCTTGGACTTGTAATTGAAAGTTGTCCAATTTTGAAGAATGCAGCCTAGGGGGCTGCAGGTAGGAATGGAATTAGCATTCCCCATTGTTTCAGAATTTAGACCCGGCCGGTCAAAGTATATTTATGCAGCAGCTAGAACCAGATCTCAAAACAAACCAAACCAAGCCAAGCCAAGAGCACTTCTGTGAGTGGATCCCCTAGTTCTTACTTATTATTGAGCATCCTCGAAACCAAGACCCTCACAATGAAGGTCAGACCAAGGCTTCCTTTGTTGGAAGTCCCGGAGGGCGTCCCCTGCCAAACCAAGGCTTCCTTTCGGAAGTCAGACTTAAACGAAGGAGGAATAAGAATGCGATCACTTGTACCCAAGTTACTCACCAAAAAGACATCTTCCAAACCAAGAAGCTGTCTCTCTACTGAAAGTGAAAATATGCACCAAGCAGTCGGCAGCGCCAAGCCAGGAAAGAGTCCCAGAACAGTCCCAGGAGAAATGCACCCGGCAGCTGCTGGATGCACCCACAGGTCCTCCATACTGGAAAGGGGCTCACGAATCTCGGGCAAAAAGGTTCATCTGCACTTAGCTCCTGGCTGGCTCGCCATTTGTTACTGAACCAGGTTCATTTTTGCCCGCCGCCCAGAAAGCCAAACACCAAGACGATGACATCGCAGCAGAGAGAGAGTTTACTTCCAAGGCAGCCATGTGAGGAAGCCAGAGCATGAGCCCCAAATTGGCTTCCCCAAAAGTAGGGACTCAGGGATATTTATGGGATGGGGGCAAGGTGGTCTGAAATGTGGAGAGAGGTGATTGGATGTGAGGAGAGGTGAGGTAATCCATGATCTGCGCAAGCATAGTCAGACTCCATGCCTCTTCATAGGACCGATGTTCACAAAATGGTGGTGTTAGCATGATCAGAGGGTGGAGTTTTTAGCTTCTTGATGTCAAAAGGTCGCCTATCAGACATCTGTGTGGGCCCAGTTGAGGGGTTGGTGGCCTCAACTGGCCTGAAGTGGACAAGGAGTTCTAATTCCTGAAAAACAGCTCACACACCCATTACCATGGTGACCCAGGCTCCAGGGAGATATTATCTGTAGGAGCCTGGTGGGAGTCAGGTAGCAGATTGCCTAAGCAGCACAGTTAACAATGGGTGGGCTACACAGCTAAAACCTGTAATCAGTAACTGCAAAAAGGAAAAAACTTGAGTACCTAGATGCTTAATCATCAATCGCTGTTTGCCGGTTTCACCCTCAAACAATATTTCTAGTCAAAGGCAATCCTTGGGAAATAGACTACTTTTCTATGACGCCCTCCTGATTTTATCACAGTATAAAAATAATGTTAGCATAATGTTCTAGTCTATGCAAAATTTGCTTTATTTTCTCACAGAAAGGATAATCAATCTGAACTCTATATATTTCCTATACTGTTTTTATTCATTTTAAACTAACATTGTTTTCATAAATGTTTGAGAATGTGAAAATGTAAACATTTGTGTTCAACCAAATTGAATTATATAATCAAAATCTTCATGAAAAGAATTGATTTGGGACTTCAGACATGCTGCAAATTATGTGAATCTGCAGAGGCACTCTAATCAAAGTATGGAAATTCTAAAAATGTAATTTTTTATGATAATTTTAATATCAATAGTGATTGCAGATTATTTAAGGATGCTTAAATTTCTAAAAACTCTTGCTGACTTTTATATTTGAAAGTAATGACTAATTTTTAATAGACAAAAATTTCTAGGAAAATCAGAATTCCTAAAACAGAGAGAAAAAAATTACTGAATTATCACAATGTAGTTTTTTTAACCCAATAGTTTTTACTTATATGCTTGCCTATACACAAACATATTCTTTAGAAAACAAATCAAAATGGTAAAATAATGTAATAGATACATTGTTTTATAATGTTATTTAAGATTTAAATTTACATTTTCAAATATAAATGCTATTGGACATTGTATATTATATATGTATATGTTTAAATATATACAGTGCTATAATACCATCAATAAGTAAAAAGCTTAGCTGTGATAGAAAGGAGAGAACTGACAGCTAAGGAAAAATTCTCACCTTAGCCTGTAATCTGCTCTCCACAGGAGGAAATAAAGAGTTACTCTCGCCTGCTGTACACTCTTAGAAGGTGACAACTTTACATTGCCTCACCTAGTGCAAACTCTGACTCTCAAATGTCTAATGCTTTGCTTTCATGTCACGTTTTACCATGCTCCTGGGTTGTTTCAAGAAGCAACAAGGAATCTTCACTTCAAGAATAACTAATAGAGGCCAGCCCGGTAGTGTAGTGATTAAGTTCTTTTCCTCTGCTTTGTGGGTTCGGATCCCAGCTGTGGACTTACACATCACTCATCAAGTCACACTGTGGCATTGTCCCACATGCAAAATAGAGGAAGACTGGCACAGCTGCTGGCTCAGGGCCAATCTTCCTCATCCAAAAAAAAGAATAACTAATAAATTTAATGATTATTATTTTAACTTCTCTTTATTTTAAATATTTTATTGTTACTCTGTTTAATGACACAGCCAAGACAGCAACTGTTCCAAGACAACAACATCTTGTTTTTGTGACCAATCTATCCTGATGACTCTTTTTAATATTGCTCTTTCCCAAATTTGCAATCATGAAACTGTTAAGATGTCTTTTACAGCTAAAATATCTTTGGGGTTTCCTGGGCAGCCATGGTGAAACACAAGATTTGGTTCTTCATCTTACAAAGGAGAGGCAATGAATACAACCAGATTCATATGGCATTCTCTAGATTAGCACTGTCCAATAGAGCTTTCTGAGACAGTGGAAATGTCCCAGATCTGCACTGTCCAATACTATAACTATCAGCCACGTGTAGTTGTTGAGCACTTGAAATGTGACTAGTATGTCTGAGGAACTGAATTTTTAATTTTATCTGATTTTAAATAATTTAATTTTAAATAGCTACATGTGGCTAGCGGCTATTATATTAGATAGCACAGGTTTAAAAAACTGAAAACTCATACGAGAGTGATTTTGTTTACCAAACCAAAATATTAAAACCTGAAAATGTCAAAAGAAAACTTCAGTCTTTCTAGTTGAATTACATATAAGTAACTTGTTATTTATATAAGTGTGTTTCAGTGGTTATATACTTTTCAGGTTCAGAAAAACCATGCTCCCAGACCCTTATACAGTGAATAAATCATAAGTATTATATCTTAATAGAGGATTCTACTTCCCTCCATTCTGTATGCTGATTATAAAAATTAACCAGAGCCATTTAGTCACATCAACCACAGGCTGGTTTGTAATTTTTCTGCTTACATTTGCCTACAGGTCCTTTCTAGAAGCGCCAGATCAGAGGCTGAGTTTCCTGGAAGAAATATCATAAAGTCTGAAAGGACACACCAGGGAATCTTGATTATGGACACTATAGGGAATGAAATGGTAAGTTGAACCGTGGCAGGACAAACATCAGCGCAGACATGGTTGTCAGGCTGCATCGAACAGCTGAGTCAGGACTGCCAGCACATTCCTCCTCCAGAGCAGAGATCGGCGTGGAAGTGACTGCTGAACCCAAGCTCTTTGGATCAAGTTCAGTACCTATAAATAGGCCTACTGATTTACATTTTCTTTTGTTAACTACTTTAAATTACAAAACATTTTCTTTTTTAAATGACCATCCCAATTCTCCTAATTCTGGGATAGACTTTGAATAGATAACACATCTGTTGGACTCAGTAAGGCTGGAGGAGCCTTAGGATATGTAACTAACTGAGTTTGTGCCCCTTCCCTGGATACCAGGAGGTCCCTTCTATTAAAGTTTTCTGCTAAAAATCCCACCAGCTCCAGTTATGATAAGATTCATCCGTGGAAATTAAATTTTGCTTCTGACGAGCTCACAATTAACAACCTCATCAGTAAAAATTACGCCATCCAGGATGATAGGTTTTCTGTGAAGCCAGTTAAAATATCGCTGATCGTGCCACGACACAGGAAATGACTACTAACACCCTTTCTCTCAACTGATCCATCAAGGAAAATCTCTCTGCTCTCCTGTGTTGTAATCTAAGGCGTATTTGGTCATAACGCCTCTCAGACACTTGAGAAGGATACTTAGACAATTTACCCAAATTACAGGGTACACCTGTCATGGCTTCCTGTATTTGTGCGACAGCGTTATCACTACAAAAGTTGGGACTCAGAGAGAGGAAGGGGTGTGTCACCTGGGAAAGGTTCCTCCACCATTAAGGAGCATTCCTACCTCTCCGCTGGTGGCGTCTCAATGACCTGGCTCTTATATCCATGTGCCTGAGATCATGGTTCCAGTACTCTGTGTGTGCGTTTCGTCCTCTGGCTTAGGATCTCTGATTTGGAATGCTGCCTTTGAAACTGTCCCTAACAAAGGCAACGACAGCAAGTGAAGCTGTGTGGACTGTGTCACTATACAGGTTCAGCAAGAAAGCCTTGTCCTAGTTGCTGCCACGGTGCTGGAAACAGACGCACTGTAGTTAACGCTGACAAGACACAGCAGCGTTTGAGCCCTGGCTTGCGTTTGAGTAGATGCTTCAGGGTGAGACAGTGGTTCCTTCATGAAAGTCAAGAACAAGTCAAGTGGTCGTCCCAGGTGGGAACAGCCAACCAATGGGAAGTTTACAGCTGAGCACCAGACAGGAGGCTGTTAGGGGACGTTCTGCGACGTTGGCTGTGTTCTCACTGCAGCTGCGTCAAGTGCATTTTTAGCACGGTCTTAAGTGGTGCTGCACCACCACTATTCTGTTGGTTCACAGGCTAGAAGATTCTACAACAAAAGAAACCAAAGTGACCTAAATAAACACATAGAAATCGTGTGAGACTGTCATGTGAATCAAAGATAGCGGCGTAGACCTGAAATCTGGGAAACTGCCTGTGCTCTCTGCGGTCACCGTGACGCTGTGGGAAAGGGAGGACTAAGAGAGGGGATGGTAGAACACTTTCCACGGGCAGCAGCGTTTGCCCAGGGATGTACAAACTGAACCTTGTATTCCATGGCGTGGGGCCGATCGGTTAACGCTGAGGAAGGACCGTGAACTTTGAGTGACCCCCGTACTCCAGCCCCTTGCAGGACCTAAGTGACCAACCGATGACAGGACTTGCTTCAGCCACCTCTACACAGGTCTGTAGGCTCCTTTGGTTCTCTCCAGGGTGCTGGTATCCAACGCTTAGCATAACCAATTTTTTGGTCCTTAAAAAAACCCTTTGATTTTTTTCTCGGAGAACTACTCAGTGAGTTTCTTCTCCGGTGTGTGTTCCCCTGCCTGGCAAGTGAATACACTCAGCTTTGTATTCCCTCTACCTGTGGTGGTCTTTATTTCAGTCGTTGAAAGACACATGGCCGCTGTGTTAGACTGCAGGGCCTTCGCTCTGTGGGTGAAGGGAGGAGGGCCCATGACAACTGCGGTTGAATTTCCCATTTGCCAGAGGGATGGGGCTCGGAATCTGAAAAGAGTTTCTTGCACCTTATGCACACTATGGACTGAGTTTGTTGATTGAGATTTGCTGTTCAAACTCACTTGCAATACTGAAGGCTATAAAATGAAAAATAAAACCTTTCTCTTCATCTTCAACCCTTGGCAACTTCCCAGTGGAAAATATAACAGTTTCTTACATACAGCCTTATGTATGACCTTATTTTTTTCTGAGATGGGATCATGGTATTTAAATTATTCTAAACATTGCTTTTTTATTGAACAGTATAGGTGGGGATCTTTCCATAGAATCATAGCCTACCAACTTTAATCTTTATAGCTGTATAGTATCGCATAGTATGCATATAGAATAATTAACCCATCCCCAAATTTGTGGACATTCAGATTGTTTTCCTCTTTTTAACTACAAAAAAACAAAGCTGCTTTTCAAAAACTGAGACAAGCAAAAACTCAATAGAAAAATAGGTAAAAAGAGACCAGAAAAACACAGGCAACGGGTGTTTTGTTTTTTTTTTTTAGGAAGATTAGCCCTGAACTAACATCTGCTGCCAATCCTCCTCTTTTTGCTGAGGAAGACTGGCCCTGAGCTAACATCCGTTCTCATCTCCTCTACTTTATATGTGGGACTCCTGCCACAGCATGGCTTGACAAGCAGTGCATAGGTCCACACCAGGGATTTGAACCAGCAAACTCCGGGCCACCGAAGCGGAACATGTGAACTTAACCACTGCGCCACCTGGCAGGACCCAGCAAATGGTTTTAAACATACAAAAAGATTTTCAACCTCACTCAACCTACACTATAGAGAAATGTAAATGAAAACTACAATAAGATACTAATAACACCTTACACCTATCAGATTGACCAAAATCCAAATGTTTGACAATGCACTTTGTTAACGAGGCTGTGAAGAAACAGGCACTCACATATTGTTGGTTGGGACATAAAATGGTGCAACCACTTGGAGTGAATTTGGCTAACAAACTTCCATATGCATCTACACTTTGATTTAGCAATACCACTTCTGGGAATTTACCCTGAAGACTGACCCCCACAAATATGTAACAACTCACGCACAGGGTTATTCATCATGGCACGATTTTTAACAGCAAAAGATCAGTTCCAATGCCTGTTAACAGGGAACTGATTGAATAAGATACGGTACATCCAGACAGTTGCACTGGTTTGTTGATTCTGTTGATTTTTCTACGTTAATCATATTGTTTTTCACAAAATGACAGCTGATCTCTTTACTTCCAATCCCCATATCGCTTATTGCATTTTCTCATAGCACTGCCGAGCATCCAGTATAATTTTAACGGGTAGTCATGGGGGTAGACAGGTTTTTATTTTCCATTAATCTTCAAGGGGATGCTTCTAAAGTTTCTCCATTGAGTTATTATTTTTTTAAATTCACTGTTGGATTCAGTTAGCTAATATTTTATATTGGATATAAAAATATATGTTATATATGATATCAGCCTAACTGACTTTTTAAATAATGTCCTTATCCAGTTTTTGGATTCAGAGTTACACTAGCCTCATAAATCATCTTGGCAGCCTTTGCTCATTTTCTATTTTTTGAAACACAGAGTATGTAATAAGAGTATCCATCCTTTGAAAATTTGGCATACCCCGCCTGTCAAACTGTCTCGGCCTGTGCTTTTTCGGGAGAAGTGCTTAATTGCAATTTCATTTTCTTTAATGCTTATTGGTCTATTCTAATTTTCTCTTTCTTCTTTCATCAACATTAGAACTTTTTATTTTTCCAGAAATTTATCCATTTTTTGGTGGGTTTTAAAATATTGGTGCATATTTACTATAAAATTATTTTACAGGGGCCGGCCTGGTGGCACAGTGGTTAAGTGCGCATGTGCTGCTTCTCGGTGGCCCGGGGTTCGCCGGTTCGGATCCTGGGTGCGGACATGGCACCACTTGGCAAGCCATGCTGTAGTAGGCATCCCACGTGTAAAGTGGAGGAATATCGGCACAGATGTTAGCTCAGGGCCAGTCTTTCCCGCAAAAAGAGGAGGATTGGCAGCAGTTAGCTCAGGGCTAATCTTCCTCAAAAAAAAAAAAAAAGAAAAAGAAAAACATTAGTTTATAATTTAAATCTCATTTTTGTATTCAGTTATTTCTCCTTTTCTACTTTCTCTAGTTGCTACTTCTTTGTTTACTTTTTCCTTTCTTTTTTTAAAAATCTTATCAGAGTTCTGTCTTACTGTTTTTGACGAACCAATTTTGGTTTTATTCATTTTCTCTGTCATCCTTACTCTTAATTTCATTGCTCTCTACACATTCCTAAGTGACGGACGGTACACAAGGGACTTGTCTTTCTGCACTATTTGAGTCTTAAAACTACTTACATATAATTTTATAAAAATACAATGAATTATAAAAAGAAAAAACTGATGGGGGGACGTAATTGTCACTCAGCTCCAACAGAACAGTGAAACATTTCAATCAGTGAAATCAGAATTGCTGACGTTTTGCCTCCTAACAGCGACGCTTCTCTTCTTCTTATTCTGTTATGTATACAAGCATGGTGACAGAGTTTCCAATCAATTAGCGTGATGCATTGACAAGTGTTTAGACCATGGGAGAAGGAAGACAGCAGTTGATGGAAGATGACTTGTTGGTAAAGGACTAGAGAATTAAAGAGGCGGCTCTAGAAGAGTTTTAGAGTTGTTTAAGTTCACTTTTTTGTTTCTCTTTTAAAGCTTTCATTATAAAAATTTTTAAGCACATAGAAAAGAATAGTATAATGAACACTCAAAATATCTTACTTAGATTTAACAATTGTTAATATTTGGGCAAATTTGCTTCATTTTTTGTTGTTATTATTGAGGTATTTTAAAGCAAATTACAGTATACTTTCTTACTTTGAAATAGCCTAGTAAGTATCTCCAAAAAAATAAAGATATTTTCCTACATAACCATAATACTATTGTTCCGCTTAAAAAATTTAACAGGAATTTTTTAAGATACTGCTCAGTCCATATTCAGACTACAGTAATATTCCTCAAGTGGCTTCTACCATTGTCTTTTTAATCAAGATCTGATCAAGGATATATGTTACATTTAATTCTTAGGTCTCCTAAACCTCGATCAGTCTAAAACAGCCTCTCTGCCTCTCATTTTTCCCCATTACAATGACTTGTTGAAGAGGTCAGAACGGTTGTCTTATAGAATGTTTCAACTTCTAGATTCACCCGATTGTTTCCTTTTGATATCAGTTATTTTGTTCTTCTTTCTCCTATATTTCCCAAAAATGGTAAGTTAGATCTAAGTCTTAATTGGTCTGATTTTGAATATTTTGCCAAGAATCATTTCACAGGCGATGCTGTTTATGACATACTGCATCACATGGGGAGGTACAGCGTGTGGTGTTGCCCCTGTTAGCAACGCTGGGAGTGACCCGTGTTAAAGCGGTGACAGCATCTATTGAACAGTTATGTTTATCACGGGATAATATGACACCGTGCAGACAGAAAGTGCTGCATCAGACTTTCACCTCATGGTTTTGGTATCTGCTGGTAATTGTCTGGATCAACTATTTCGTAAGGGTTGATGAAACTCAAACTTTGTTCTCTCATTGGTCCTACATTTATTAGCTGGCATTCCTCTCTACAGAAGAGCTTTCCCTCATCACTTGGGAATGTCTGTTTACTCTGAAATACATTTCTCACTGGAAAGGTAGGATAAACGCTTAATTCCTTCCATCTAATTAACAATTTCCTAATAATGGGTTAGTGGAAATTACCCCAACCTTGGCTCGTTGAGTCCCCTTCAGCTTGCTTCTGTGTCTCTTTGACACAATCCGGTCTTTAAAAACCTGTTCTTTTTGGAGGGGGCGGGGGGAAGATTAGCCCTGAGCTAACATCTGCCGTGAATCCTCCTCTTTTTGCTGAGGAAGGTTGGCCCTGGGCTAACATCCGTGCCCATCCTCCTCTATTTTATGTGGGACGCCTGCCATAGCACGGTTTGATAAGCAGTGTGTAGGTCCGCACCCAGGATCTGGACCAGCGAACCCCGGGCTGCCAAAGCGGAACGTGCGAACGTAACCGCTGCGCCACTGGGCTGGCCGGTATTTGCTTTTTTTTGAAACGAGTTTCCCCAGTCCTGCCTTGCCCATTCCCAGCTCCGGTGGGAACCAGCTGTTTCTGCGAGCCCCGACTCCTTTTCGTAAGGACTGGTACTGAGAGGTCAGGACCCAGGCGCACTGTGCTGTCTGACCCTCATCCTTTCAGAGCACGTACCCCGTCCTCCCCAAACAAGAACACCACTGGTAGCTTTGGTTCATGCGGCGTTGCCTGCACAAGCTCTTCCCCACGCACTACATCAATGTGACCCTTTACTGAGAAGCGTCAATCCGGTAAAACTCAAACATGGAGTGATTTGACTTCTTGTACCATCCCCGCCTTCAACTTGCTCTGAAAGCCTTCCTTTCCCAGGCCTCAAGGCCATTTGAGGCCCCTATCATTGCATGTCCATCTCTTTTAGTCAGTAGAACGATCCAGTTCAGTTTAACTCTATTTTCTCATCTAATGCAAAGCAACCCCCTCCCTACTCACAGGACGGGCAGCGGGGACCTCGTGTGAGGCGAGGTCTGCTGACTGACTCCCTCCCACTGGTCCCACTTCCAGGTTCTGCTCCTCGGGTGCTGGAGAAGGAAAACAGAGGGTGAAGAAACGCAAATGTCTTTTGTTCTTTTGAGGTGATTCATTTCTTTATTGAGATATAATTCACATATCATAAAACTCTCCATTTTAAAGTGTACCATTCAGTATTTTTTAGTATATTCACAAGGTCGTGCAACCAACACCACTATCTAATGCGAGAACATTTTCATCACCCCAAAAAGGAACCCAGTACCCATTAGCAGCCACTCCTCAATGCCTCCTCACCCCACAACCCTCCCCCTACCCCAGCCTTAGGCAACCGCTAATCTACTTTCTCTCTGCATTTGCCTATTCGGGACATTACATATAAATGGACAATACATATACTATGTGGCCTTTCATTTCTGCCTACTTTCACTTAGGATATTTTCAAGGTTTATTATTCACGGCTGAATAATTCCACCATTCCAATATATAATTATTGGATTGTAACATATAATTATTCCAATATATAATAATATACATTATTATCCAGCATTCCTTGGCTGGATCACATTTTATTTGTCCATTCATTAGCTGATGGACATTCGGATTGCTTCCTCTTCTTGGCTATTATGAATAATGCTGCTGTGAACCTGACTGTGCCAGGTTTTGTGTAGATGTATGCTTTAAATTCTCTTGGGGATATGCCTCAGAGTGGAATTGCTGCATCATATACTAACTCTCTGCTTAACTTTTTGAGAAAGTACCACACTGTTTTCCAAAGCAGCTACAGCGTTTTACATACCCAGGAGCATTGGATGAGGGTTCCAACTCCTCCACATCCTCACCAACACTTGGTATTTTCTGTTGGCTTTTTTGATTTTCAAATTATGGCCATTCCAGTGGGTGTGTGTGGTGTCTCAATGTAGTTTTGATTTGAATTTCCCTAATGACCCAGGATGTTGATCATCTTCTCATGGGCTCATTGGCTATTTGTATATTTTCTTTGGAGAAATGTCTCTTCATATCCTCTGCTCATTTTTAAATTAGGTTACATGTCTTTTTATTATTGAGTTGTAAGAGTTCTTTACATATTCTGGATACTAGACCCTTATTAGATACATGATTTGCAAAAAAAATTTTCTCCCATTGCTTCGATTGTCTTTTTTTCTTTCTTAATAGTCTCCTGTGAAGCACAATAGTTTTAAATTTTGATGTAATTCAGTTTATTTTTTTTTCTTTTGTTGCCTGTTTTTGGTGTCATATCTAAACCATTGCCTAATCCAAGGACAAGGGCATGAAGATTTATTCCCACATTTATTTTGTAGACTTTTATTTAGATTTGATTTTATTTAGATTTTTATTTAGGTCTTTGATCTTTTTTTAACATTTAAATTGACTTTATTTTTTAGAGCAGTTTTAGGTTTATACCAATTTTTTATGTATGGTGTAAAGTAGGGATCTAACTTCATTCTTTTATACGTAGCTACCCAATTGTCCCAGCACCATTTGTTCTATTTCCTCACTGAATTATCTTGGCACCTTGTTGAAAATCAATTGAGCATAGATGTTTGGGTTTGTTTTTTGACTCTCAATTCTATTCCATTGGTCTATACGTCTGTCCTTAGGCCAGCACCACCTTGCTTTGATTATTGTAGCTTTGTAGTGAGTTTTGAAATCAGGAATGTGAGTCCTCCACCTTTGTTCTTTTTTTCCAAGATGGTTTTGGCTTTTCTTGGTCCTCTGCCTTTCCATAAGAATGTTAGAAGCAGTTTGTCAGTTTCTACAAAGACGACACCTGAAATTTTGATGGGGTTGGACTGAATCTGTGGATCAGCTTGGAGAGTAGTAGGTCAGACAACAAGTCTTCCAGTCCATCTACTTAGGTCTTCCTTAACTTCTTTCAACAACGTGCAGTGCGCAAGTCTTCTACTTCTTTTGTTAAATCTATTTCGAAGTATTTTAGTCTCGTTGATGCTATTATAAATGGAGTTGTTCCCTTAACTTCATTTTCAGAGCAAATGTCTTTTTCCTGTACTGGGAGTAACTGGAATCTCCTGCTGTGGCTGTCGGTTTACCTCGTAACGCGGACTGACCACAGAGGCCTCCTGTGGGCAGGCATCCACGGCCTAGCTCTCTCACGGGACACGTGTGCTCTCTGGAGGGCCCTGCAGGCCTCCACAGAGCACAGAGTTCCCCGCTCCAGGACAGTGAGCTCCAGGTCCCGGATTCCAACTTTGCTACTCAGCCTCTGCCCCACCAGCCCATCCCACTGCCTCCTTCTGGGTTTTCCTCCCTGCGGCATGCATCCTCCTGGGTGGGATTCAGGAGAGAAGCTCAACCACAGCTAGCGCGCATTGTGCCCCCTTGTCAGGTAAGCGCTTACCTTCCAGATACTGCAATTTACTATAAAGGTATAGTAATTATGGTGCTGTGGAAAGGCACAGGGGTGGAAGGAGAACCTGACAGAACCCACAGAGAATCAAGAATATACGTCAAAAGTGAATTACCCACTTTTTGGGAAAAGGATAGCATTCTCAAGGAAAGGTTTCAAAACAACTGGTTGTTGATTTTGAAAAAAAATAAAATTAGTTTCCTACCTCACACTTCACACAAAAGTAAATTCTAGGTGTATAAAATATCTAAAGGTTGTAAAAACCAAAACTTAAAAAAACTAGAGGGAAATATAGGAGAATATCTTTATGACCTTGGAGAGGAGAAAGATTTTTTTAAAAGAAGAAGAAATAAGCACAAATCACAAAAGAAAAGATTGGGGCCGCCCTGTGGCTGAGTGGTTAACTTCACGTTCTCAGCTTCAGTGGCCCAGGGTTTCGCTGGTTCGGATCCTGGGCGCGGACTTGGCACTGCTCGTCAGGCCATGCTGAGGTGGCGTCCCACATGCCACAACTAGAAGGACCCACAACTAAAAATATACACAACTATGTACTGGGGGGCTTTGGGGAGAAAAAGGAAAAATAAAATCTTTAAGAAAAAAAAAAGAAAAGATTGATAAATCTGATCATGAAAAGACACCATTAAGTGAAAATCACACTCCAGACTGGGAGAAGATAGTGGCTGCATATAACTGATGAAGGATTTATATCCTGACTAAAGAAAAATTTCTAAAAATCAATAATAAAAAGACAAGCAGCCCACCTGAAAAGTGGCCCAGGCAGAAAAGGAGATCCGAATTGCCAGTGAACACGTGGAAAGATCTTCAGCCCCGTGAGGCCAGGGAAATGCACATTAACACCATAAAGAAACACCATTTTACACTCTTCAGATTAGTGAAAAATTAGAAACTCAGGAAATACACAGTGTTAGTGTTGGACACTCGTATTTGCTGTTTATTTTTGAGATCTTTTTGTCAGCCCAAGATGGGTACACCAAGACCTCGTAAATGTCACTAAAGAAACTCTTGTGCACATGCATCAAGAGAGGGTGCCATAAAAATGTTTATATAGCAAGGTTAAAAAAACCAGCAAACAAAACAAAACAAAAACCCTGGAAACTCACCAGATGGCCATCAATAGGAGATTAGATAAATGCTAAAACATTCCTATGGTGCAATACCACAGAGCAGTTAAGATAAATTCACTGGAGCCATCCTGTTTATCCATAGCACAAATCTAAAAAAAAAAAAAAAAAAGAGCAAGTTGCAGAAAGGTACCTGCAATGTGATAGCCTTCATATAACACTTAAAATATGAAAACAATACTAAATATTGCTAACGGGTACATTTATATATAGGAAAAACACAACAGGTGTGGCAATATAAGCACCAAATTCAGGAGGGAGGGAGGGAATGAGATCAGCTGGGCTGTACGAGGAGGTCATCACAGTTTCTGTTCTTGTTTGTGTGCCTGAAATACCTCACCAAAAGTAAGCAAACAAAAACAAAATAACTCCCGGTATTGTGAGATAGCTCCAAATTCCAGCTTTTGTAAACTCTTTTATTCAGTTCTAATTTCAGCCTACTGCTTCCAAAAAAGGTTGTCTGCCCTCAGCCTGGTGACACAATCAGTTTCTACCTTGAACCTCATGACTAAGACTCTCCCTTGTCTTGGGGAAGCCAAATACTTGCTTCTAGTTGGCAAGTCCATACAGGAATTTCTTCCCACTTTACAGCCAGTGTTTTCTTCCTAAAATATTCCAACCTGTTTGCCTAATTTTCAGAGAAAGGGGCATTCACGAGCTGGATACAGCAAACCTTTGGGAACATGGGTTTAGAGTGGGGGGTGTCAAATTTCCTCGTCAACCAGCTTTAAGACTACTGAAACGGAGTCAGGATTATCCAGTTCCAGTTCTGACTCTGTCCCTAGCCAGGAGTGCAAGACCATGGGTGAATCCCTGAACTGCGCGGGCCTTCGGCTTCCTCACAGTCAAACAGGGGTGGTGGAGCAGAGGTCTCTAAGGTCCCTTCCTGATCTAACTTTCCACGATTCTAAGGCAGGATTGATTTAAGGCTCTGTCAAACCTTCCTTGGCTCTGAAGTTTCTCTCTTCTCTCATCGCCATCATGCCGGCTGGATAAACACTGGTGATCTCAAATCTCTGGACTCGAGGGATGCTGTATTCTTCACATGCCTGAGTTGCAAGTACAAAGAGTCAATTTACCCCACCTGCCATCAGGCAAGTGTCCTGGCTGCTCCTCGGGGTAGAGACTAGCACTGTCTTTGTAACTTACACCAGCACTCGTCTGGTAAATCCCTTGAAGGGGCTCGTAGCCTCTTTGCGGTAAAATTCTCCTGCTTTCCCCTGCTTGGAAATAAAAGGAGTCTATTTTCTGAGGTATGGCACAATTACTTCCTGTTGATGGAGATACTGTATTATCAATGAACAAAGAGGGCCCATTAATAAGAAAGGTACGATCTTGCCTTTTGAATTTATACAAATGCCAAATATTAAGTTCAGTGGGAGTAAGAACGGTCAGCTTCTAGTCAAACCTGTCAGTTACAAGAGTTGGCAACTACCTGTTGCAGTCAGGAATTACAGGTTGAAAGCAAGTAAGGTCAGTTTAATTCACGTGGTGTTTAAATTCAAAAGAAAGGAGACGGGCAAGCCGAGTTTAAACATTACACAGTTAATAGCAGGGAGGGTGCCTCATCCCAGATGACTCAAAATGCCAGTGCAGTGTGGGAAATGATGGAGAGAAATGCAGTGCGGCCAAGTTCTTGAGAGAAGATAGTGCAAGGGAAGTTACATAGCTAAATCATGCACAAGCAAAGGCAAATTTGGGGAACTCACAAAATCCAAATACATTTGAGGATATTAGTTTAGTGACTGTGAACAGACTAATATTGTGTATTCTATGTTTATTTAGAAATTAGATGAAGCAATAAGAAAAACTAGAAAATATGGCATAAATATAAGTAGATTATCTGAAAAGAAGAAAAAGGACTTGAGTTATTGCAAACAGTAGAAGGCAAGAGAATTTCATCCAGGCATAGAAAGCTCTAAATAAGACTAAGCAAAAATATGGCAAATACACATCTTATAGTTTAAAAATTTGCTTTCTTAATGCATCATTTGACTTGTTAAACGGTAAGCTGGCGGAGTAACAGATTCCACCTCTATTTCAAGCACTACCTGATACAGTTAATGTGGCAAAAACAAAAACAGAAGAAACACAATTGCGCAATTCTGGAGTCATCGTCAAAGGTTCCCACGTATGACAGGCAGGCAGCACCCCGAGATTTACAGTCGATGGTCGGAATGATTTCATACTTAATGTAAGGGAACAAACACAGGCAGGAATGTGCTGCTGTTACTAAAGCAGACACAGTGGGGAAGTTTCACTTCCACATTCTCATCTAGCTGATGAACTCTTCTCACTTTGCCGGATGACCGTTAAGTGTGTGTGTGTGTATGTATATGATGGCCCACATGTCAAACTACTCCTACTTTTGGAAATATCTTTAAAACTCTAAATGACCTTGTTAAAATGGAAAGACTTAGGATTGCTTGAAATTATTAGAATAAATAAACCCTTCCAAATGAGAACTAGTCTAAATCAATATTCTACTTCTGAGAGTGGGTTTGTCATAATGGTGAGTTTCAGTTTTGTTTATTTGGTTTGGCTCAAGAACACTCCCTTCATTCCTTCTTAGTTTTCTTTGGCCCACCCACACCTACTAAGTGTCCCTTTTGATAGTCCATCATTGTAATAACTGTATAGTCTAGTAATTTCTGTTTTCCCTACTAAACTGACTCCCTTGAGGGTAAAAATTGTATCTTTTCAGCTCTGCATACCCAGGGGCAAGTCAAATTCTGGCAAAGGAGAGGCTATTAGATAATGGACAAAATGAAAGCCAATTGCTCCCTCACTTGGTTTTGCATGTCTCTAAATGGTTCTTTGCGTTTGGTTGGCTTGATTGTGCCGCTGGCACAAGAGTCCACTTGTGAATTGGCATGGACCAATGTTACTTGAGAGACCGCACTGATGGCAGTTCAAAAGAAAATCCCCAAACTAAAGCTCTATGTCAGGTTACCTACTTTTTGGCATGTGGCCTTTGTCCTTAGTAGATATAAGGAATGGTCTTCAAAACGCCTGAACAGATCCAGATTATGACACTTTGGGCAACAGGTAAGGTTTAAAGGGCTATTCAATCATTTCTTTTGCGTCAGAGCTGGCTACAGAACCACCTGGATTGGTCATGCTTCTCGTGGTAAGAAGGCTGACTTTCATACTGCCTTTGTTATTGAGAAGTGGGTTTTTGTAATATCAGTTTCACTAGTTGTGACTACATTGGAAACTGAAGTAGCCTCTCCATTAAATATGAAGTGACCTTGGTGCTTGTGACTAGGCTAAATGACTCATCTGGGTCACACAGTGAGTTGACAGCTATGAGAGCACCTCTGACTCTACCAGTTCTCCAGTAACTGCCATCAAGGTGTCTACAGAGGGGCACACCAGCAGCATAACACCTTGCCAGGTGGGGAAACCCATGAGAGGAAGGCCGACACCTGTATTGTCTCCTTCTGTGGATCATACTGACCAGGTACGTCAAGCAGAGAGTAATTGTACTCCAGGGAGTTGTTATGAACACGATTTAGCAAAGTAGTTTCTAATCTCCTTCTTTCAACATATACAAAAGACACACCCCGCCTTTGCCCACACTTTTCTGTAAAACACACCACTACTCCAGCAAAGAGACTACCTGTTACCCAAAAAGTGCAAATCCAGATTCCATATGGGCTATGACACAGACGTTGATAGTATGTATTGCTGCTGTTCTTCCTGAATCTTCATTTAAGTAGGCATAGTATATTTTCTTTTTCACTGAGATTACTGAAGAAGATTAAATAAGGCTATCTAATTAGATGTAAGTACCTATTACTAAAGTATTTAGGCTAACCTAGACTGGAAGATAATGCCTACCTGAATCATAGGAAGAGAAAGAAACCTTCTTACTCAGAATTTAGTGATTTCTGTTTGTTAGGGCATGCTGTCAAAAATACGCTATCAAATCGTTTAAGAATGACTTTTTAAAAAAATACATGTTTGCAGAATAAAATGAAGAATACAGACTTAAGTTAAAAAAATGAACCATAATTTTACCGCCCCGAGAGAATCACTTGCTAATATTTTGGTGTATTTGCTTCCAGAAAGCTTTCTATGCCCAAACCACACTTTCTATATGAACTGATACCTAAGACAGGCATCTGTCAATCAGTTGCTGAGTAAAATACAATCAGAATATAGATAACAACAGGTATGGCTGAAGATATTAATAAAAAATTATCCTCAAAACTGTCGGAAAAATCAAGAAAACCCATAAAAAACCCATAAAGTTTTTAGGCCCTTGGTATGAGATGGGAAGAATATAATGTCAGCAGTTCCTTTTTAATCCTCCTAAATCATATTTGGTAAAGATTAAGTCCACTACTTAAGTGTTTAGTCAGAGAACGCTAGAATAGCAAGAAACCTTAGAGGTTCGTGTATAGTCTATGCCCCCATTCTGTAGATAAGAAAACCCAGGCCAAACAGGAAGCATGATTTGCCAGGGATGCTCGGCTAGTTTGTGGCAGAACCAGGAGTAGATTCCATCTCCTGACTCCAAGGTTCTGAAAATAGTGTAGAATGTAGAGCTCACGATCCCAAGAGAACTTCCAAAGATCTCACGTACTACAGATTGATGGTGTTCACCTGCTCCACTTTACTTATTCTGCCTTCAACCAGACTCTTCCAGTTATAATAATGAACCTAGGCAATGGTCATCGATGACTGCCAACTTCATAAAAAGGGACAATTGGAAATGATGTGCCTCCTATGGATGTATGATGCACCTTTGCCAAAAAATTCAAACCAGGGGCTGGCCCCATGGCTGAGTGGTTAAGTTCACACACTCTGGCGGCCCGGGGTTTCCCTGGTTCTGATTACAGGTGCGGACATGGCACCGCTCATCAGGCCATGCTGAGGTGGTGCCCCACATAGCACAACCAGAGGCACCTACAACTAGAATATACAACTATGTACTGGGGGTGGGGGGGCGGAGATTTGGGGAGAAGAGAAAAAAATAAAAAGATTGGCAACAGATGTTAGCTCAGGTGCCAATCTTAAAAAAAATAAAAATTCAAACCTGAATCAGAATAAAGCATACAGCACTATCAAGTATCTAGGGGATAGAAGAACATGCTAGAGACTCCCAGGAACACAAACAGGAAAATCTAGAATGTGGGAAACCTAAAGGACAGATGACTTGGTGTCTTCAATAAATAAATATCAAGGAAAAATGAGATTGAGGGGGCAAATCTATGTAATAAAAGAGACCTAAGAGACAAATGAATCAAATGCAACGTATTGGCATTGTTTGGATCCTGATTTGAACAAATTATAAAAAACTTATGAGAGAGGTACATTAATACCAACCTTACAGAAATAAAAATGATCATAAGGGAACAACTGAATGCTGACAAATTAGATAACTTAGATGAAATAGATAAATTCCTAGAAAGACACAAACTATTGAAACTGACTCAAGAATAATTAGAAAATCAGAATAGTCCTATAACAAGAGATCAAATTATTAATGAAAGAACAAAACTACCCACAAAGAAAAGGCAAGGCCCAGATGGTTTTGCTGGTGAATTCTGTGAAACATTAAAAAAAGAATAAATGCCAATATTTCACAAACTCTTCCAAAAAGAATAGGAGGGAATACTCCCCAAATCATTCTGTGTGGCTGGCATTATCCTGTTACCAAAAACAAAGAAATTCCAGTAAAATTAGAGACTAATATCCCTTATGAATATAGACGCAAAAGTCTTCAACAACATAATAGCAAATAAAAATTCAGCAACAGATAAAAAGAACTATAACACCATGACTGAGTGGGATTCCTTCCAGGAATGTAAGGTTGGTTCGATATTTGAAAATTAATGTAATACACTATATTAATAGAAGAAAGGACAAAAAGCCACATGACCATCAAAATAGATACAAAAAATGGCTTTGACAAAATCTAAAACTCTTTAATGACAAAATACTCAACAAACTAGGAATAAAAGAGAACAAACTCCATTGGACAAAGGCCATATAGGAAAAGCCCACAGCTAACACCACATTTAAGGGTGAATGACTGAATGCTTTCCCACGAGATCAGGAACAAGACCAGGATGTCCACTCTCATAACTTCTATTCAACATTGTATTGGAGGTTCTAGCTGGGAAAGTCAGGGAAGTAAATGAAATAATAGGGATGCAGATTGGAAAAGAAAAAGCAAAAAAGTCTGTATTTTCAGATGACATGATTTTGTATACAGAAAATGCTAAGGAATCCACTAAAAAACTAACAAATGAGTTCAGTAAGGTTGTAGAATAGCAGATCAACATGCAAAAATTAATTATACTTCTATACACTTGCAATGAACAATGTGAAAATGAAATTAAGAAAACAGTTCCATTTACAATAGCACCAAAAATAAAACATATAGGGATATATTTAACAAATGAAGTGCAGAACTTAGATTATGAAAATTATTAAACATTACTGAAAGTAATTAAAAATGATCTAAACAAATGGAAAGACATTCCATGTTCATAGTCAGAAGACTTTATATTGTTAAGACGGCAACACTCTCCAAACTGATCTAAAGAGTCAATGCAATTCCTATTAAAATTACAATTACCTTTTCTGAAGAAATGGACAAACTGATTGGAAAATTCATATGGAAATTCAAGGAACCCCAAATAGCCAAAACCACCAGAAAACGAAAACAAAGTTGATGAACTCATATTTTCTGATTTCAAAAACTTACTACAAATCTATAGTAGTCAAAACGGTATGGCACTGGTGTAAGAATGCAGATATATATCAGTGGAATAGAATTTGGAGTCAAGAAATAAACCCAAACACTTATAGGCAATTGGTTTTACACAAGGGTGCCAAGACAATTCAATGGAGAAAGAATAGGCTTTCCAAAAAATAGTGGTGGCACAACTGGATAGCTACATGCAAAAGAATGAGTTTGGACCCTTGCCTCATACCATGTACAAAAATTGACTCAGAATGGATCAAAGACCTAAATATAAGAGCCAAAAGTCTAAGACTCTAAGAAGAAAACATTAGATTACGTAACAGTTTCTTAGAAAGATACCAGAAACACAGTGACAAAAGAATAAATAGATAAACTGGACAATAAAATTAAAAACTTTTGTGCTTTGACGGGTATCAACAAGAGAGTGAAAAGACAACCCATTGAATAGGAGAAAATATTTTCAAATCATATATCTGATAAGAGACTTAAATCCAGAATATATAAAGAGCTTTTATAAATGAATAATAAAAAAGACAACACAACTACAAAATGAGCAAAGGCTTTGAATAGACATTTCTTTGATGAGATATACAGGATGGCCAATAAGCACATGAAAAGATGCTTGACATCATTAGTCATTAGGGAAATGCAAATCAAAACCACAGTGAAATACCACTACACACCTAACAGAATAGGTATAATAAATAAGACAAATAATAACAAGTGTTGGTGAGGACGTGGAAGAAACTGGAACCGTTATACTCTGCTGGTGGGAATGTAAAATGGCACCTTCACCACGGAAAACATTCCGGCCATTCCTGAAAACGTTAAACATACACTTATCATTTATCATCAGCAATTCCATTCCTAGGTATATGTCCAAGAAAAATAAAAACACATGTCCACACAAAATGTTGTAATAGAGTGTTTACAGCAACACTATTTGCAATAGCCTAAAAGTACTTTGGAAAAACTCAATGTCCATCAACTAGTGAATGGATAAATATAAATATGAGGCATTACCAATAGGAGTACTGATAGGGTGTTACCGATACCGACATTGTAGGTGGGAAAGTATGAATTCTCATCTTTTTTTTTTTTGGAGGAAGATTAGCCCTGAGCTAACATCTGCTACCAATCCTCCTCTTTTTTGCTGAGGAAGACTGGCCCTGAGCTAACAGCCATGCCCAAATGCCTGTACTTTATATGTGGGACATCTGCCAAAGCATGGCTTGACAAGTGGTATGTAGGTCTACACCCAGGATCTGCACAAGTGAATCCCAGGCCGATGAAGCAGAATGTGCGAACTTAACCGCTGTGCCACAGGGCTGGCCCTTGAATTCTTAACAAAGTGCATTCTTTTACCTTGAGAAAATGTTTAATGCACTGCTCACTTTAATGGTTAAAGCAGATTGATGAAACAATGAAAAGCAAAAGGATATACTGGAGTACATGAGGAAGCCATTCGGTTTAAAACTAATTCGGCCTGACCTTGTTTTTCCACCAAGGCCTGATGTGGCCTGTTGAGCATGCATTGTACATCTGCTTTAAACGTTTACAATGTCTCAAAGCCAAGAATGATGCCCTCAAAGATGGGGATGCTGCCTCCCCCCATATCAGCATTTCTTTTAGGATAAGCATCTCTTCCCAGAAACTAAGGGTTAATTACAGACCTGCTGTGTTCACCTTGTGACCACTAACCTGCTGTGCCAGCAAAGCATCTCATGACTGTTGTAAAAGAGATATTCCTGTCCCATGTGATGTACATCCTTTGTTGCAAGACCGTGTGTAACACCTCTGTACACCCTGCTTCTGCAGAGTGCTTCCTTCCTTGGAGAAGGAAGCCCCCAGGCTACAGTCCTCAAAGCTGACTCACAGAATAAACTCATCCCAATTTTGATTTATAGATTATGGATTACTTGCCTGGACAAGATGTACAATCTATGTTTGATGGGCCATAAGTGAGGCTTCTTTAGTTCAAGCTGACTCTGTGTTGAACCAGAATAGCTACCCTGTATGTCCCAATATGTGAAAATCTCGTCAGTACTGAAGACTATTAAATTGTATAGCTTAAATGGGTAAATTGTATGGTATATGAATTATATCTCAATAACTGTGATAGCAAAAGAACTTTGAGACACAGACATTTGAAGATTGACAGGAATTACTTTTTACGTGTGTAGTGACGTTGAGGTTATATTGAAGCTGCGTACCTGAGGGTCACTGTAAATATTCAGTAAGAACAGGATTACCCTTTGACCTTGTTCCCAATAGCATCACAAATGAAAAGAAGTTAACCTTGTTAATTTGCTGTTTTCTTGTTTAACCTGAGGGGTGACTCAAGGGTCACAAGGATTTTTGAGCTTGTTTTGCAGAAGAAAAGAATGCCTTTAAGCAAGTTAGGATCACCAGATAACCAGCCCTCAGCTGCCACTGATGCCCAGAAGTCTGATTGCCCAAGGGCTTATCTGGAGTGAAAGAAACTCAATTTCCTATTTGTTTCTCCAAAACTCCTTCTCTCAAGCCCTTAGCTCTATAAAACCCCCTGCTCTCTCCTTTTGTTAAAGCAGATTTGAGAGAACCTATGTTGCCAGCTTCTTGTTTTGGTGAATTCGAATAAACTTTCTCCATCTCCAAGCACCATAGCTCAGTGATTGGCTTACTGAGCCCAGGGCACATGAACCTGAGATCAAGAGGTTCGGTATCTATCTTTGTAAGAAAAGAATCTTATCTCCTAGAAACGCTACAATATTTGTAGACGAAATAGTTAAAAAATTATTCTCTTGGGGCTGGCCCCGTGGCCGAATGGTTGAGTTCGCGCACTCCACTTCAGCGGCCCAGGGTCTCGCCGGTTTGGATCCTGGGTGCCGACACAGCACCGCTCATCAAGCCATGCTGAGATGGCATCCCACATGCCATAACTGGAAGAACTCACAACTAAAAATGTACAACTATGTACACGGGGCTTTGGGGAGGAAAAAAAAAAATTTAAACAAAAAATTATCTTGACCCTACCTATCTCTTGAAGAATCACCCCAATTTTCTGCCCCCTTACCCTTACAACCAAATCTTCCTCCAAAGTATCTACTCTTCCTCTCTTGAATTGTGTACCTACCATTCTCTTTTGAACCCATTCCAATCAGGCTTTCATCCTCACCATTACAGTCCATCAGCAATTGACTTGGCTGCTTTTCCTGGTTCCCTCTTATTTCAGTGGCTGCTCTTTCTGTCCACTTTGCTGGTTTCATTACCATCTCAACCCCTAAAGCTAGAGTGCTCTAGGGCTCGGTCCTTGGGTAACTCTTTCAAATTTGTCTACACTTAGAATCTAGATGATCTCATGGTTTTAAATACTCTCTACATGCTGATGTCTCCCAAATTTATATCTCCAGCCTGGAACCTTCTTCTTCTTCTTTTTTTTTGGTGAGGAAGATTGGCCCTGAGCTAACATCTGTTGCCAATCTTCCTCTTTTTCGCTTGAGGAAGATCGTCGCTGAGCTAATATCTGTGCCAGTCTTCCTCTATTTTCTATGTGGGATGCCACCACAGCATGGCTTGATGAGCGGTATGTAGGTCTGCGCCCAGGATCCAAACCCACAAACCCAGGACCGCCAAAGCAGAGTGGGCGAACTTAACCACTACATCATTGGGCTGGCCCCTGGACCCTTCTTCTTATACAACTTACAACTTATAGATATATAAGTGAGACTCATATACCTAACTGCCTTCTTGATATCTCCATGTGTTAATAGGCATTTCAAACTTAACATCTCCAAAATTTAATTTCTTCTCTCTTCCCATCCCCAACCTGCTCCTCCCAGTGTTTCTCATTTCAGTAAGGTACAATTCCATTTTTCAAATTGCTCAGGCCAAAAATCTTGGAGTCTTAGCTCATCTTTTTCGCACACTCTACCAAGTAACTCATCAAACCCTGTGTGTCATCATGTCTGAAAATATGGTGACACTTCACCCCTCCACTGCTTGCACGTTCCCCAGCCACTACCGTCTCACTTGGGAGTACTGCATGGCTTCCTAAGTTGTCCCCGTCTTGCTCCCCTATAATCTGCTGTCAAAACTCCCTACTCCCCTACATTCTATTCTCAAAACAGAAGCTACAGTGATTCTTTCAAAACAGAAGTCAAATCATGTACTTCTCTGCTCAAAACCTTCCAATGGCTTCCCATCTCCCCTAATAAAAGCCAAAGTCCTTACAATGCCCTTTAAGTCCCTACACAATTTGGCATCTTGTTACCTCTGACCTCATTTCCTACTTTTCCCCTCCTATTCTCTGCTTCTGCCACTCCGGCCTCCTTTCTGTTCTTACAATGTAGTAGGCATCCTCTTGCCTCAGAATTTTTGCACTTGACACTGTCTACCTGGAAAGTTCTTCTCCCGGATAAAGGACATTTCTTGCTCCCTCGCCTCCTTCAGATCTTTGCTCAAAGTTTGCTTCTTAGTGCCCCCTATCCTCAGCACCACTTTCCCTGCACCGCTTCATTTTTTCCCCAGAATACCTATCCTACTTGACAGAGTATGTAATTTATCTATTACTTTATTTTCTATCTCCTCTCCCTGAGAACAGGGACTTTCTCCTGCTTTGCTAAGTGTTTGGCACATAGTTGGTATGCAATATTGTTGAGGGTATGAATGCTCTTTATAATGCACTTATTCTCTCGGCCTCATTGTTTAACCGGCACTAGCTTCACGGGAGTTTGGCGTATATCCCTGAAAGAGATGAAACTGACTGAACAGAAACATCGTCCACTCACTCAGACTGTGGCGTCTATCTTCGTAAGGGAGCCCAAAGCACAGAGTGGGAAGTCTGGAGGTTCAGGTTTCAGCTGCAGCCTTGGTACCAATCAGCCATGGCTGGCAAATCATTTTCCTTTCTGGCCCTCAATCTCCTCATCTGCCAAGTGGAGATCGTTGCTTTGAACGATGTCCCGGGACTTCTGAGAACGTAAAGTGAAAGAGGAAGAGCTGAGTCGGGAACGATGTGCCTCACTAACGTCCGTATCACACACAAGGATGTACTTACCCAGCACTTTATACTTTTTAAAGGCAACGAACAGACCTGAATTCAAACCGCAGGGTTGTTAGGGACCTCGGAACGCAGTTTTGCTGTTAAGCCCCTAAGCATACCAGTGATGTGACAGTGAAAGCTCTTGATGTCAGCCTATTCTTTTACGTGTGAACTGTTTTCTTTCAATATCCTTGAACAAACCAGCAAACATCAGGGCCACGGATGCCCAGCTCCCATGGGAGTTGTTTCCTAACCACTTCCGTGTATGTGTGGTTGGTGGCGTCCCCTCAGCCCATCTGTAACCCAGAAGCTTGATTTTCTCACAGTAACATGTGGTAACATTTGGCTCACGTTTATTTTGGACTCAGTGACATATCGTTAATTTACACAAAGCAGTAGTACAAGGCCTGGCATATCTTACAGCCTCCATAAGTGCTTTCTATAAATGGAGCATGTAGTGACCTTCTAGTCCCAACAGCAGTCCTTCCACCATTTTTCTACCCCCAGTTGAGGATCTGAAACAGTATGGATTTCTCTACTTGGTTTCAAAAGCTTCCGCAACGTACGGAAAGCAGAGTTTCAAAGAGATATTTGACCACCCATGTTCATAGCAGCATTACTTACAATAGCCAAAAGGTAGAAGTCACCTAAGTGTCCATCGTGGTATGTACACACAATGGAATATTATTCAGCCTTAAAAAGGAAGGAAATTCTGACACATGCTACAACATGGAAAAACACTGAAGACATTATGCTAAATGAAATACGCCAGTTGCACAAAGACAATTACTATATGATTCCACTCATATGAAGCACCTGAATAGTCAAATTGACAAAAAGTAGAACGGTTGCCAAGAGCTGGCAGAAGGGGGTTAGGAGAAGTTGTTTAATGGCTATAGAATTCCACTTTTGTAAGAGGAAGAGTTCCTGAGATGGCTGCACAGCAATGTAAACGTACTTAACTCTACTGAAGTGTACACTTAAAAGTCGTTAAGACGGTAAATTTTATGTTATGTGTATTTTACCACTACTAAAAATTTTTTAAAAATCTCCATCCTATTTATCAAACCTGACTTTCCAGTCCTGTGGTTTGTCTTTTCCCCCCATTTCAGTTAGACTGCTGTCTTCAGCGAACTCCCAGTGTAACACCCACTCCCTCTCGAGCCTTTGTCCCACGGTGTTTCTTCTCTGCAATGCTCTTTCACCGTTACCATCCATTTCCAAAAAGTTGCTTGTGCTTTCGCCGGAAAGATCGGTTATCTTTTCCAGATCAAACCAGGAGTCACAGCCTCCAGGTCGTCCCTCCTCTTTGAGACCACACTCCTCTCTCTTTCCTGCACCAGAAAAGGGCCTACACCGGCTCTGTGTTTAATGCGGTGGCTGAGTCTCTCCAACTATCTCTTCTACGCGCAAGCATCAAGGGCAGCATCTCAGTTCTCCTCCCGCATCCCGCGCCCAACACACATGCACGCCAGCAGCACGGAGCTCGGCGCACAGAGGCTCCAGGGACAACTCGATGGTCCGCACGTCGAGATGGAGGAAGAGCGGTCTCTCCGAGGCCGCGGATAATCTCACACAAAAGCTTTCCACGGCAAATTCCGGCGAGCGCACGGGCCTGACGCGGCAACTGTGGTCCTTCAGCATCCTTTAAGACGGCCCCGTCACTCGCACCGTTTTCTACCCTCGGAAACCCTTCCCCTCGCAGCATCCGAGAGGAAAGCGAGCGGGAGGACGGAAGCAGCGCTTTTTGTGGAGATCCTCAAGGAAGAAGCAGACTCCAGCCGGCCGCCTCGAGGACCTCCGAGGCCTACACGGGCCCGCTCCGCTTGAAAAGGGGCAAAAAATCGTTAAAAATATGTGTTTCCGGCCGAAGCGTCCACTCTTACTCCAGACAGGAAGGGAGAACCGAGGCGAGCCCAAGGGCGGGAAGCCGCAGGACACAATTTCCTTCATTCAAATCGCTCGGCTGGGGGGGTGGGGGGAGAACCACGAGTAACCCGGAAGTGAAAGTCCGCTGCCTTCAGGTATTAGAGCCCGGACCGAAGGAGTTTCCGGCCAGACTTCTACCCAGGCTTTCCTGGTTCCACCCTAGCTCTCCTCAGCGCACTCCCGGCTTTCTGGTGCTCTACTGCCGTGGCGGTTTAGATCCGATCCTCCTTGCCCAGCCTGAGTTTTGCCGCAACTCCCCAGAAGGCCCTTCTGAACCTTGGCCACCCTTGTCTGACATAACCTTTACCCTACGGGTCCCCATCAGGGTCATCTGACGTTCGCCAGGAGGTGAAAGCTCCCGGGATTTGTATGTCCCGAATCGCAGGTCGGCCCGGCCGGCGCCTGCGCGGGGCCTTACCATAGAGAGGGAGCCGCCTCTCTGGTCCCGGTTTACACTCTCTATGGTACAGCCGGCTCGTTGGCGCTAAGGGGAGAAAGGGAGACCGCAGTGCGCAGGCGCTCGCGGCTGCTTTTTTTTTTTTTTTTTTAAATCCCCGCGCCGAGCGCTTAACCTCATTGGGGTGGAGGAGAAGGGGGCGGCTGTGTGGTCCGCAGCGGCAACGGTAGCGAATGATACGGCTGTAAGTACGGGGTTATGGTGAGGAGATTTAGGCCCCGGGCCCCTGCCCCCTCCCTCGCAAGTGGTGGGCGCGGAGTTTGGGTGGCGGCGACTTGCAGCGCTGTCACCGGCTCTTGGGTGCACTTTGGGGGAGGGGGCGGCCCTTAGGTGGGAGCCGGCTGAGGGGCGGGATGGGAGGGTTGTTTATCGAACCAGCCGGTCGCTGATCCCAGGCTGCTTTGCGGGGGGGGGGGGGGAGGGGGCGTGGGGTCAGCCCGGCTTTGTGTCCCCCTCCCTGTTCCTCTCCGAGAGCCCACCCCCGCCCCCTCCGTGACCCGAGGCTCCGGCCGGGTAGGAGACGCCGGCGGAGCCCGAGTGGCGTTTGAAAAGAGCCCGAGATTGCAAGGGGAGGCGTCGAGGGAGCGAAGCCCACGGCAAGTAATCCTGGGCGAGGGCCGGGTGTGGAGAAAGATCCAGAGGGAAGGGGTGCCGGGGAGGCGGGGTGCCGGGGAGGCGGGCGGCCGGGGCTCCGAGCCTGCCAGACAAAAGCGGAGCGAGCGGCGCCGAGCCCAGCCGCCGGCCGGGCGGCCTCGGGGGTCCCCCCGGTCCCTGCGGCCGCAGAGAGCTGCTTTCGGAAGCTGGGAAAGCGGACGAGTGCCGAGTTAAGCCTTGTGCAGCCTCCTCAAGTTGCCTTTGTTGTGCTTTGGTGCTGGCAGAGACGCTCTGACCAGGCTGAGAGTGTGGTCTTGCACGTTAGCCTGGGTGGGTACAATGGAGCTAATCGAATTTTGCTTTCCATTTTCTGAGCCGCTCGGATGAGTAGGTGGTTTTCCAGACTCTAACTTACTACATAATGTTTTTGAACAGTTGTGTTTATTTCTAAAGTTGAAAGAAATAGGTGGAACCCAAAAGCATGTTTTGTTGCATCTGGGTGAGTTTCTCTCTCGTGGGGTTCGTTCATTAAATACCGGCGGTTCGGAGAACCTGTGAGCTCTTTAAGCATGTTACTTTAATTTGTAGATGTGGCAGTAAGAGCTTCAGATTTTCTAGTCCTTTGGGAAGCAGTGATGCAGAAGAGTCAGAAGCGAGAAATAGCTGCATGCTGCCGTGTGCCTTGCACCCTATTCGGGTGCCACACTCTCGTATAAATTGTGGCTTTAGAAATTGTTGCTTTTATTATTATTATTACTATTAGTGACATTTACTGAACTCTTGGTATGGGGGATCCGGGACAGTGGGCTCCTTTTGCTCATCCAGAGAGTGGGAGAATAGTAACATTGATGCAGAGACTATGTGGATAGGAAACATAACACCACAGTGTTCCATAGTTACTGAGTATTATTTATTTTTTCCGAGTGCTAAGAAAGAGCTATTTGCGTATTCATTTTTGTCAAATTGTGTAGTTGTACCTTTTTTGGCAATTGTTAGTCGAATCTCAGTTTCTATAGTTCATAGTTTATCAAATAATGTGTAGCACTATTTTAGATTTTTAAAGTTCTTATTTTGATCGAGGAGTTTTCAGCCGTAGCTTTATGTTCTCCCAACTGAGATTAACCAAAGTCGGAAATCCTTTGAAGAGACTGTTGGAGGTGGAGGTGTCAGATGTTGTATTTCCATGTTACAATTTAAGTGGTAAATACAGAATAGACCTTTGGGAACTTTACACCTTAAATTAGTGTTAGAAGTGAAAACTCAGATCTCCTGGTGTGTCAGGATTTTGGCCACAGACTCAATTTTGTGTAAGAGAGGCAAGCCTTTCTTATACTAATAGGAAGCAAAAAGCTGAAGGTTGGTGTGTTATGCTTCAGTAACTACTGTGATAGAATCTCGTAAGTGTAGTTCATATGTTGGGAACTTGCTTTTAATAGAGCGAGATTCCAGATCCTTAAAATAGTTTGACAAGGATGTTCAGAAGTGATTGGCCGGAAGACCGTTAAGTTTATGGTTCAGATGTGTTATATTTTGTTCATTGGTTTTGGATTTGGATTTTTTACTTCAGTCTTTTGTTAATTTTCTTTTCTTGGGTGGCTCAGTGTCAGGGTTTATAAGTTGGGTGAAATAGTTTCTTGGGCCTGAAACTTAAATTAATTTCTTGTTACTCTTTTTTTTCTTAACAATCTCCTACTTATAAAGTTGTAGCTTTTAGATTATAATGTAATAGTTATTATTTTGTAACACTATTGGTAAATGTTATAACCATTTAAGGGATTATAAGTATTAGGCTCAGAGCTGAGTTATTAAAATGTCAGTTTTGATAACTGCAAGTTTGGTTGTCAAACAGTAGAAAGGGTAGACAGTAGCAGAAAATAACAAATGTTTAAAAACAAAATCATCTAAAAGATTTCCCAGAAAATAAAAGAAGGATCTATTAGCCTTGAGAAAAAAGCCTAGGCAAAGAAGAGATCATTGATGATAGAGGTTTTGGTTCGTGAAATGTAATTTAAGAAACTAAACCAACCTTTCTTTACTCAGAGCAAGCAGGGCAACATCGGTAAAGCGTGTGTGTTTGACTGAGTGACCGCTGAGGCCTTTTCGTGTCAGCACCTGAGTTTACTAATTGTTTCCAGCCGGGTCTTCATGCCCCCAGGGCCTCCTGCCTCCATGTTTATGCCTAGACCAGGACGGAAATGTGCACAAATGGCGGCATGTCTCCCTTCACACCTTTGTGGACTCCCTCCTGTTTCCTGCCCGGAAGTCTCCTCACTCCTTGCTGATTCTTGTATCCATTGCCTTCCTCCCTGGAAGATTCACTTCTGTGTATTTACTCTTCTCTGGATCCTTAAGGGCCCTGAGAGGTTAGAGAACACTTTGTGGTATCCTCTGTGCCACCTCCTGGGACTTGTGTAACTAGTCGCTGTAGAATGTATCAAGAATTATCAAAGAAGAAACTCAGGGCCCCCGCGGCCGAGTGGTTAAGTTCTCGAGCTCCGCTTCTGCAGCCCAGGGTTTTGCCGGTTTGGATCTTCGGTGCTGACATGGCACGGCTCATGAAGCCGTGCTGAGGCGGCGTCCCACATTCCACAACTGGAAGGGCCCACAACTAAAAATACACAGCTATGTGCCCGGGGGCTTTGGTGAGAAAAAGGAAAAATAAAAAAATCTAAAAAAAAAAAAAAAGAAGAAACGAATGTATCATAACTTGGACTAATAGAATTTGGGCCTTGGCAGAGCTCTTCGAGGCCCCATAGTCCAACATCCTACCTTTCGTCTACTGTATTCTGCTCATCAGTCTCGAACTGCAGACGTGCTTCTCTGTTACTGGACAGGTCGCTAGAAAGGTGTTTTAGACTGTCCCACCGCTTTTGCCTGTGGATCTTAGTTGTTCCGCCTGAAGCAACATGAATTGTCTGTTTCTTCCCCACGTAATAGCCTTCGCCGCCCGGGACAGTCAGCAGACTTTCTCTAGATTTATCGACTAATAAATTTATTAAACCCTTCCTTTCGTTAGCCGCCAGTTATCAGGAGGGTACAGTTGAAAAGACATACGTGGTCCCTACACTTGAAGGGCTCACAGTCCACTGGGGGAGACAGACAAAATATTACGAATTGATGCGGATTATGCTGCAAGTACGTAAACAGCCCTAGATCTTTTGTCCCCTTGTGGTTTGGTGTGATTTCACCATGCATTCTTTCAGCAGCTCAGTTAAATGCGGTATCTGAAATAAAACGGACTTTGAAATGACCAGGGTATACAGCTATTGTCTTAGTTTAGGAAACTGTATCAGGGATTTTCAAACTTTCTTGTACATTCTGGCTGTGCCACTCACTAGTCCTGTGACTTTGGGCCATGGGCCAGTTAAATCATCTCTTTGTATGTTAATGGTTTCATCTATAAAACCATGTAAAGGGAGGGTGGTGTTTAAATAGTAGTACCTCCTTACAGGGTTGTTGTAGGGATTAAATGAGATAATATTTGTAACGTGCTGAGAATGTTGAGTGGCATTTAGTGAGTGTGTATACGTGGTAGTCCGACCGTGTATTTGTGGTAGGAGTCGATATTAATAACAGTGTCGTAGTAGTAGCAGTGATCATGTCACCAGAATCACTGGGGAGCTTGTCAGAATACAAATGGCCTGGCTTTATTTATTCTCATCTAGCCAGCGGTTTTTGTCAGTGAAGTCTGTGTGGGGTCTGGGCAGCCACAGTTTTAACAGTTCTCAGATGATTCTTCAAAACCCCAGAGTTTGAGAACCTTGCGGTCTGTGTTCATTTTGTCGGTGATTGCATTTGCTTTTAAAATTGAAAACATTGCCAAGTGATAGATGAATAGATTCTCCTAAGAGATTGGAGCAGCGCAGATAGGGAGAAGCCTGGTCCCAGAGCCCAGGCCCTCGGGGGGCGTGCCCGCTCACCGTCAGTTTGGAACGCATCCCTGCAAAAGCTGTTCCCTGTTGGGTAGTTACATGTGGATGAATGTCTTCATAATACTAATAGCCAGATTTAATGGGAAAAACCCTTGATTTTGAAGGCATTTTTACATTCATAATCTTGTTTGCTCCCTTCAGAGTCCTGTGAGCTAGGTGGGGGAGGTAGCATCATTAGCCTGTCAGTTCCCAGATGAGAAACCAAGAGCTGCAGGTGAATCCCAGGATGTGGTAGAACTAGGACAGGACTGGCCTTCTGTCTCTCAGCCTGATGTCTTTTCATGTCAGCTGTCTCTTACTGCTTCGTGTTGTTGGCTTATCTTGAAGTTGTGGTTCATGAAGTCTTCTGATCTTTTTGCCATGTGAATAGCTGCCAAACCAGATTTCTTCCTGTCTTTTAGTGTGTTACACTTGCTTTTTAAAAATGTAAATTCAAGGTTTAATAGTTCCATACTTCCATTAAGATTTATTTTTTTGTGAAGAAAATCTAGAACTGGCCTTGTGGCCATCTGTTAGCGTGGCACATTTGGGTGAGTTTATCCTCGTTCAGGATAGGTGAGGTCAGTGACTCTGCTTTCCACCTGTCTCTGTAACTGTTGTCCAATTAACTTTGAAAGCAGAATCAGTTATGTTTATTTATAGCCGTATTACAATAATATGGCAAAATACAGGAACTTGAGAGACCAGAGGGGGGAAAACCTACATCTAACCATCCTCCCAAAAGCTGTTATTTCTTAATGTGTCACCCTTTGAAGCTGTCCATAGTCATACTTTTTAGTAATTTTAAGGCTTGCATGTTTTGTGAATAGTTTCCATGTAATGACATTGTAGACATCATTTTAATTTTCATAACTTGTCATATTTGACTTGATATGGCAAATTTTGGTAAAGTGAGATTCTTGACATACAGGTTTTTTTTCTTTTGATAGTACATATATTACAACAGTGACTGTCTTTAGGAATATAGTTAGCTCCTTTTGTGTTCTTAGGATAAATTCAAAGAAATGAGACTATTGGGTGACTTCATACATATTGCCTTCTTGCTGATGAAAAATTTGTACCAGTTAATAATTTTCCCAGCAATCTTAGGATGTACCAGTTTCAGAAAATTTACCAACTTCTGGTAATATAATTTAAGTATATTTTTTGTTATTATGAGAAGTGAATGGTATTTTGGTTTTTCATTTCTTATTTTGTATTATTTTAAAAAGAATAAGCAATAATGATGGACTTTTATATGAATCAACTGTATGCAGTTTGTATTGGATATTCCGTGCAGGTAATCTCGCTTCCTTCCTCCGTCTCTGCTTCTGTCCCACATTGCCAGAGCTGTTGCGTTCTAGATGGGTATGGAGGAAAATGCTCTCGCTTCCTTCCTCAGTCTCTGCTCCTGTCCCTCGTTGCCAGAGCTGTTGGGTTTCTAGGATAGATATGGAGGAAAATGCTGCCTCTGCTTTGTGGGGCGGATTGGTGTATTTGTCAACATCAGAATGTAACCTTATAATATTTTTGTGGCCTACCGTCAAGTGTTTCTTTAAACAGTTGTGCGCAAGGGCTCTGCCTGAAATGTGTAGTAATCACAATGTCTGGTGGTGGGGGCGAGGCATCTGCGCTTTTTTAACGAGTGATTCTGAGGCCACTAAAGTTTGAGAACTGCCTTGGGAGTACCTTCTGGCTAATTTTCTGCGAGTTTCTCCATGGAGTGTGTCTTTCCTGTGGGTAGAGGCAGAGTGTGTCATGAACAGTTGCTCAGACATGCTAACAGAGGCCTGTTGTGTAGAGAGAATGAACTGTGCCTTTCCTAGTGTCGAGGAGCTGCGTTCACTCTAGGAACAATAAGCCAGTCTTTCTAAGAGTAGTTGAACTGCAGAAAAACAGCTCCTTCTGCGTAGTCTTCTCGTGGTTCTGGTGGCTGTGTTTTATTGAAGTTCTGCTAAGTTGCAGAGCTCTCCAGACCCAAGCCGTGTCCTGCTCAGCCTTTGGTTGGCCCAAGGGTGGCAAATAGACCTATTGTCACAATAGCAATGACCATCATAGATTGAACAGCCAACATTTGCCAGATACTAGGCTGGGTGCTATATGTAGACTTTTGCCAGTTCTTTTTTTTTTTTTTTAAGATTTTATTTATTTATTTTTAATTTTTCTTTCTTCTCCCCAAAGTCCCCCAGTACACAGTGTCTATTTTAGTTGTTGGTCCTTCTAGTTGTGGCATGTGGGATGCCACCTCAGCATGGCTTGATGAGCGGTGGTGCTAGGGCTGCGCCCAGGATCCGAACCAGCGAAACTCTGGGCTGCTGAAGCAGAGCACGTGAACTTAACCACTCAGCCACGGGCCTGGCCCCCTTTTTTTTCTTTTCAATTTAATTTTTATTGTGGCATATATAAAACATAAAATGTGCCATTTTAACCATTTTTGAGTATACAATTCAGTGGCATTATTTACATTCATATTGTTGTGCAACCATCACCACAATATGCTTCCAAATCTTTTCCACCACCCCAAACAGAAGCCCTGTAACCAGTAATCCCCATTCCTCCCTCTCGCTCAGCGCCTGGTAATTTCTAATCTGCTCTCTGTCTCTATGAATTTGCCTCTTCTAGGTACTTCATGTAAGTGAAATCATGCTTTGTCCTTTTGTGACTGGCTTATTTCACTTAGCATAATGTTTTCAAGGTTCGTTCATTTTGTAGCATGTATCAGAATGTTATTCCTTTTTAGTTGCTGAATAGTATTCTGTTATGTGGATGTACTTAATTTAGTTTATCCATTCATTTGTTGATGGGACTTGGATTGTTTTCACTTTCTGACTATTGTGACAAATGCTTCAGTGTATATTGGTTTGCAGATTTCTGTTTCAGACTCTGTTCAATTCTTTTGAGTACATAGGGTTTCATTTTCCCCAAATCCTTCCCAACACTTGTTATTTTCTGCTTCTTTGTTTGTTTTTTGATTATGGCCATCCTTGCACGTGGAAGTGGTATCACTCTGGTTTTCATTTGCATTTCCCTAATGACGTAGGTGTTGAGCATCTTTTCATGTGCTTATTGGCCATTTGTATATTTTCTTTGGAGAAATATCTATTCAAGTCCTTTCCCATTTTTAAATTGGATTTTGTGTCTTTTTGTTGTTGAATTTTAGGAGTTCTTGTATATTCTGGATATTAAGCTCATCGGATACATGATTTGCAAATGTTTTCCCCCGTTCATTCTGTAGGTGGTTCTTTCACTTTCTTGATAATGTCCTTCGATGCACAAAAGTTTTGAATTTTGATGAAGTCCAGTTAATCTGTTTTCTCTTTTGCTGCTCATGTTTTTGGTGTCATATCTGAGAATCAGTTGCCAAATGCAAGGTCATGAAGATTTACTCCTGTTTTCTTCTTAGAGTTTTATAGCTTTAGCTCTTACATTTAGGTTGTTGATCCATTTTGAGTTAACTTTTGTGTCTGGTATGAGGTAGGGATCCAACTTCATTGTTTTGCATGTGGATATCTAGTTGTCTCAGCACCATTTGTTAAAGACTGATAGAAGCTTTTTAATTACATCATTTAGTGATGAGAATCCATTCTGAGAGATACGATTTCATCATTGTGCAAACATCATAAAGTGTACTTACACTGACCTAGATGGTCTAGCCTACTACAAACTTAGGCTGTATGGTACTAACCTCATGGGACCACCATCGTATATGCGATCTGTCGTCCACCAAAATGCCGTTAAGCAGTGCATGACTGTGCTTGTTTTCTGTACCACTCACTGGCATTTATATTTTGCTTTGGGTTTTTACTTCATTGCCTACTCTTCTCAACCTCTACACGCTCACACTGCCCTCTTTTCTTCCCTTAAAACAGAATACGTAGACGTTGTGTGTGTTACAGCTTTGCTGCTTGACATGTGTAAGATGCACTTGATAAATGTGAGTTGCCTTTCTTTTAGTTTTGTGTAGTTACTTTTAAGTGGCCTATGTTCTAGGATAGGTTACTGTATGAGGGCCTTCAGGGTAGGGTGTGTACCATTTTTCTTGTTCCCCAGTTTCGGACCCTCTTTTGTGCCCCCATCACTCTGGTGCCCAGTCTGGTACCACGCAAGTGATGTGCTTAACTTTCATGGACTGAATTGTGAAGCTAAACATAGATCTTTGTGAATACATTTGGGTAATTGCAGAACATTATCCTCAAAAGATTAATGGTCAGTGTATTATAAAGTTCTTCAGGATTTTTTCTTTTAATTTTATTGCTGTCTTATTGGTTTATAACATTGTGTAATTTCAGGTGTACATTATTCTGTATCAGTTGTTGTGTAGACTGCATTGTGCTCACCTCCAGTAGTCTAGTTTTCATCCGTCACCATATGTATGTGCCCCTTTACTCCTTTCACCCGCCCTCCCCAACCCCTGCCCCTCTGGTAACCACTAATTTGGTCTCTTACCCATGTGTTTATCTTCCACACGTGAGCGAAATCATACAGTATTTGTCTTTCTCTGCCTGGCTTATTTTACTTAAGGTCCATCCATGTTGTTCCAAATGGGACGATTTTAACCAGGTCCGTTTAAGTCATTTTTCCCAAATGTGGAGATTGTTCATAGTGTGTAGGTCTTTTAAATGCCTCAGGAAGTTTTTTGTATGTGAGATAGGTGGATAAACCTGTTAGGTTGCATAACATGGGGTTCATTTCATGGATGATTGAAAAAAATCTTAACTTATTTAAGATTATGATGAGTTTTAATTTGGGAATTCAACTCATTTTAGGTGTGATTTTTGTGTATCTAGACCCTGCCTTTTCATTTTTGACAAATGTTCTCAGTGTTACAAATTATTTTGAGTTTGTGCAAGGAGTTTATATTACTTTTCTAACAAAAACATTAAATATCATTAGAAGATTCTTTTGCCTAGAAATCGCAAAAGCTAACTAGTGGAGAAGTATCTGGTCTTTCTCTCTGGGTTCGTGCTATCAGATTTCCCTCCATCGCATTCTTTAGTGTTCAGCGGGGTCTCATGTTACTTGTGCTAAGAGATCAGACCTCCCTGGGGAGTCCGTTCTGTAATCTCTGGTCCAGATGTCAGTGAAGGGAAGGCTTAGCTTGAAGGTTGGCCTTGGTGTTCTGTTTTCCGGTAGGTGTTGCCTCCTCAGTAGGCATTTCCTAGGCTCTTGTTACATAAACGTTTGGATCGTCTGAGATGCTGGTTATTCATCCAGTGCTTATTTTAGCAGATCCGCGTCATTAACAGTGAAAACGAAGGAAGGAATTATTTTCTTCTCTTATTTTCTAGATCTAAGCAGCATGAGATCAGAGAGGCCAGAGCAGATCTAGTGTTTCACGTGCTTTCAGGATAATTGTCAAGCAGCAAAGTGGTTCCACAAGAGCCTGCACTCCCTTAGTAGGCACAGTGGTTTATAGGGAGAGTAGGCAGGAGAGATGCTGACTGTTTTCTGGCCTTATTTATGGAGAAGTTGAGCCTGGTATGTATCTGAACCTATAGCTCTATCTTTGTGTGTGTATTTTATCTAAAAAGTTTGATTCAAGAAGTGTTTTTATCTTTTAATATATCACCCTCCAGGTGTGGGCTCCCATCCTGAGGAGGGTGGCCCTTTAAAAAGAAATGCTCTCAATGCCACGTTGCTCTCTGTGGAGCTGATTCAGGCTGATGGGTGTGGTATTTTAGCCTGTTGCTGGGTTGAGCTTACCTGTTGGTAATGATTGGCATGCCAAGTAGATTGCCTATGGCCTGTGATTGCATTTTTTAAGTGAACATGATGGAAAAAGCTTTCCATTCTCTCATTCATTTCAGAACTTGGAGTAGATTTCTGAAATTCCCAAGGGAGCATTTGTTTGGACAAAGTAATCATATTTGTCTGAATTGTGTAGTAGTGATTTGTGGAATCTTGTAAGAATGACTAAGCACTGGAAGATTAGGAACATCTAATCATTTGATTGCTAGACCTTTTGGGGTGGGATTGTGTGACTGGAGGGGATGCAGAAAGGGTGTCCCTAGGTGTTAATGAGAAGTAGACCAAAAACACAGAGAGCCTTTGAAAACTACCGCCGAAGAGAGAGATTCTGGGCTCTATCCTGGGTATACAAGCTATGTACCTGGGTATTCCTATATACCTTGATCAGAATCTTCATTCAGCAGACTTTGCTGCTGTGTCTAAGGACAGAGAGAGGGACTTTCAGCCCTGGTCCCCAAGAGCTCTACCCCTAAGAGGGAAGGCAGACAAGTAAGGAGACGGTTATGATTCCTGTGAACGTGTGCTACTGTGGGAAGACTGAAGAGGGAAGGGCTCCTAATCTGGGGGTGGAGGGAAGAATGTGTCCCTTTCCTGTTTTGATCTGAAGGATGCGGGGCCCTGAACCAGGTTCATGTGCCCCTGGTTGTGCACTCTGGGGCCTGTTTGTTGCCTTCCATTCGTGAGAGCTCTGTTGGCTGGAGACCTGGCTTGTGACCACAGGACAAGGAGCCTGACTCTTGGCCAGATTTTATACGCCATGGTCTAATTTTGTGAAGTGGCTGCAGGCGAGAGCCAGGAAAAGCACCCTTGCTGGGAGAAGGCAGTTTGAAACGGACATCCTGCAGAGAGCTCTAGGTCTTGATAAATTCAAGGCTATTCTGTCTTTAAATCTTTACGTGAATCATCAACTGATCAGTGATTCAATTTTGGAATTTTGGGGGTGGGGGTTAGACATGGTGCTTTTGGGAAACTGGTTGCTATTGAGATTGCTTCTGGATAGTGATGGAATTATTAAAATTATATAATTTTTCTTGTAGGAACAAGCTTATTACATGCATTATGGGCTGTAAAATCTTTTTAAAAAGATACCTAGGGGATATTCTTCTGTCCCTTTTTATTATGAATGAGTTTAAATTTGTTGTAGTTATATATGAAGATTCCTTTCATCTTGTTTAAATTACCTAGAAAGGAGAAATAGAACTGCTACTTAAGTGCATTACGTTTTTTAAATTTTTTGAGCAAATAATACACATGATCTAAAATTTAAGTTTTCCTCTTATCCTATCTGCCATCCACTCAGTTCCCTTCCTGGAGACATCAATGTTAATGATATATGTGAAAAAAATGTGTATATATACACACACTCACACTCCTTCCTCTTCTTTTTTGTACAGATGGTAACCTATGACAGACCACCCTGCATTTTGCGTTTTTGTTTTGTTTTTTTTTTTACTTAATATGTCTTGGAAATCATTCTATGTCGGTACATTAAAAGGTTCCTCATTGTTTTTTAAATGAAGAGTATGGCTGAGTAGTAGGCCGTTGTATGGCATACCGTAATTTACCCAGCCCTCTATTGAGGAACATTTAGTTTTTTCTAGTCTTTTGTGTTTATAAACTATGCTACAGAGAATAATCCTGTAATAATTTATTTTGCACATGTATGAATAGGTTCCTGTAAGTCAGTATTTTGGGTTGAAAGTTATGTGTCTTTAAAATTTTTGCCAAATTATCCACCTTACAGGTTTTAACAAAACCCAACCTGCAATATGAGAATCCTGTAGTTAATACACTTAAAAATGTAATTTTGTAAAAGCATATGACCCTGTCATGTCATGTGTCATTTTTGAATTAAAACATGGCTGTAGTTCAGTGGTCAAAAATGAATTGAGCACTTATCTTCTCATTATGTATTTGTATTTCTGTCTTTGACTTTGCAAGAATTCCATGGCTGGACAAGGTTCAGAAATAACCTTTGTTTCCTTATAGGTGTTGCTAATCCTGCCTTCTTGAGTTGAGTACTAGAGATGGACAGTTTGCTGAATAACTGGACCTTTTTATATTTTTCAGTTCTCAGTGTAGTAAGTGATGATGCCTATGGTGTCAGGATTACAATTCTCTTTGACTTTACAAATAACTGTCTGGTATTTATTGGGTACGGTATGGTTTGACTAGGAAGAATATTAACATACTTTTTAATGTTTTAAAATTTATATTCCCTTTGGATAAATAATATGTACATGGTTAAAGGGTTTAAAAGGTATACAGAAATAGAGTGAAATGTAAGTCTTCTTTCACCCTTTTCTCCATTCGTCCACATCCCATTCCCAGAGGCAACCACTGTTTTTTGTTTCTTAAACAATCTTCCAGATATTCTATGCATATACGAGCCAGTACGTGTATGTATAGGCTGCAGTGTCGTTCTGTTAGTACCACTGTTATTTTTAACATGTGTTATTTCTTGTTATATAAATAGTATATTTTCATTGTAAAAAGTACAGTGTTAACATTTTGGTATATTTCCTTCTCATACTTTTTCTGTGCATGGAGTATATAAGTGACTACTTTTTATTTTAGAAACAAAAATGGTGTCATAAACACCAACATGCTGTTTTCTAGTTGCCTTTTTCACTAAATTGGTTGTAGAGATCTTTCCAGGCCAATAAGAACATGCTTTTACTATCATTCTCAGTGACTGCACGGTTTGCTGTTGTTTGGATGCACTGTAATTTCTTTCCCAATTCCCTGTTCTTGAACATTTAGGGTTATTTTCATTAAAAAAAAAAAATTCATGAACAGCTGCAACGAACAACTTTATATTGTAGTGTACTTGACAGATTATTTCCTTAGATAAATTCTCGCATTTGGACTTGTCGAATCAAAAGATATATTGAAAGGTTATTGATAGATGTTTCCAAATTGTCTTAAATAGCTATGAATTTTATTCTCATCAGCAGTGTATTAAAGTGCATATTTGATTATATTCAAGTACATTCTTAAGTGATCTTTTTTCCTTAAATGTAGGACTAGAGTGAGGGTTAGGTCTTTCAGTGTTTTAAAGAAAAGCATGTTTTCTTGCATGAGCATAAGTCAATGTTGAAAAAATACCGAGGCAGCCACAACTCAGTTTGGAAAGCATGAACATCCGCATGTCCAGTTCAGTATATGCTAACATAGTAAGGCACAGATCTCTTTTTTGTGCTTTTGGAATTTTTCTTAATTTGCATTCATAATAGTTTACATCATTGTGAAATTTCAGTTGTACATTATTTCTTGTCTGTCACCACATAAGTGTTCCCCTTCACCCCCTGTGGGGCACCCCCCATAACCACCGAACTGTTTCCTTTGTCTGTGTGTTTGTTTATATTCCACATGAGTGAAATCATCTGGTGTTTGTCTTTCTCAGTCTGGCTTATTTCGCCTAGCATAATTCCCTCCAGGTCCATCCATGTTGTTGCAGATGGGATGCTTTTGTCTCTTTTTCTGGCTAAGTAGTATTCTGTTGTATGTATACCGCATCCTTATCCAATCATCAGTCGATGGGCACTTGGATAGTTTCCATGTCTTTGCTATTGTGAATAGTGCTGCAATGAACATAGGGGTGCATATGTTACTTTGGATTGTTGATTTCAAGTTGTTTGGGTAGATACCCAGTAGTGGGATAGCTGGGTCATATGGTAGCTCTATTTTTAGTTTTCTGAGGAATCTCCATACTGTTTTCCATAGTGGCTGCACCAGTTCGCATTCCCACCAGTAGTGTATGAGAGTTCCCTTCTCTCCACATCCTCTCCAACATTTATTATTTTTAGTCTTAGTGATTATAGCCAATTTAACAGGCATAAGGTAGTATCTTAGTGTAGTTTTGATTTGCATTTCCCTGATGATTAGGGATGTTGAACATCTTTTCATGTGTTTATTGGCCATCTGTATATCTTCTTTGGAAAAATGTCTGTTCATATCCTCTGCCCCCTTTTTGATCAGGCTGTTTGTTTTTCTGTTGTTCAGTTGTGGTGCTTTTGGAATTTTTTTCCTGAATCCATAAAGTATGAGTATAAAAATGTCATTTTAGTAATAGCAATGTTCTGTCATAATTGAGAAATATAGCAAATTTTCCCTAGCTGTTGTGCGTAAGCCTAGCAAGGTACAGATTTAAAGTTGGTATGCTTGAAAAATGGTTGACTGGGGGTGGGTGGGAAGCAGTATGTGAAGTTGTCTTTTCGATAGTCTTTGTCATTGCGCAGCTGACGTTCCAAATTATTTTGCTCTGCTAGGTCACTTACATTGCATTGTGCTGTCGTGCTATCAAATGACATATCAAATGCTCCTCTCTTCTTACCCACCTAAGTCTGGGGACGTCACGTTTCAGAAACCTCTTAGAAAATCTCCGCTGCGAGCATAGATGATCTTTTCTGCTTACCTTTTAAGCGGGTTTCGCTCTTAGAAACCACCTCTTAATATGGTGCTAGAAACTGAGATTTTAATTTTTAAAGGGGAGACCTGATTTTTATGTATATATGGGATAAGTAGTCAGTATAAAAAGTGGGAGGTAACATGAAAAATTTAAGATTTTGATAATTGACAAGTTTTTTTCTTAACCATGGTCTAGATGCAGACCAACTCTAAATCGTTAAGGGACGGACATCTGTAGACACTGTAGCACCCAATAACAGTAGAATACACGTTGTTCTCAAGTGCGTGTGGAACGTTCCTCAGGATAGATTGTATGGCATGCATGAAACAAGACTCAATAAATCGAAAGGATGGAAATCATACAAACTATGTTCTCTGACCACAAAGGAATAAAATTAGATATCAATGACAGAAATTTGGGAAATTCACAAGTATGTGGAAATTAAACAGCACACTCCTAGGTCACCAGTGGGTCAAAGAGGAAATCACAAGGAAAATTAGAAAATACTCTGAGATGATCGAAAACAAAAATACAACATACCGTGGTGGTGGTGGTTGCACAACAATGTCAGTGTGCTTAATGCTGCTGAACTGAAGAATTAGAAGTGGTTAAAATGGTAAATCCTACATATCTTTTACAATAATTAAAAATAAAAAAACAGCTATCCCTCATTCATTGTTCAACAATAAGTGTTTAGTGAACACCTCCTATGCTCCATGCAGAAGACAAACAACACTAAACGACATACCATAACTTAGATCTCGTATGCTCCATGCAGAAGGCAGACAACATGAGATGACATACCATAACTTAGACCTCGTATGCTCCACGCAGAAGACAACGCAAAACGACATGCCATAACTTAGACCTTGTATGCTCCATGCAGAAGACAGACAACGCGAGACGACATAGCATAACTTAGGGGCACCAGTGAGAGCAGTGCTCCGAGGCAGATCGCAGCTGGACTGTCTGTACCTGTACTGTGCACACCGTGGAATGTTTCCCAGCCATGAAAAGGAGTGCAGCACTGATGCACACAACAACATGGAGAAACCTTGAAAATAGTGTGCTAAATGAAAGAAGCCAGACACCCAAGGCCATGTATTTTATGACTCCATTTATATGAAATGTCCAGAAAAAGCAGATCCATTCAGTCACAAAGTAGATTGTTGGGTTTTGTGGGTTTAGCAAAGGGGGTTAGGGAGTGACTGCTAAAGGATGTGGGGTTTCATTTGGTGTGTGTATGGAATAATTCTCAGACAACCTTTTAATAAGTCTACCCTCTCACCCCAAGGGTGGGGGTCAGCAGTGTTTCCAGGCTGGGAACCGGTCCTCTGGCCTTTCCAAATTGCTTGTTTTTCTCTGAAGAGGCCCCAGTCTCTTGTCTTTGTGCTTGTCCATGTTTATTTGCACATTTCTTTTACCTGGAATGTTTTTTGCATTCTTTCTATGCCCCCGTTACTCCCACTCCCCAAGAAGAAATTGAACTCTATTAATGACTACCAGTGAATATTTGTCTTCTGATTTTCGACTCAAGCAAACTTCGTTCATTCCACAAATGCTTCTCCAGTGCCTTGTTGGTGACAGAGGTAAACAAAATAAACAAGGTCCCCTTCTTCACAGGGCTATCCTCTGGGAAAGTCAGACAGCAAACGGAAACTTACATGCACTAGAATTACGTCTTGTCATAAGTGCTTTGAAGGAAGAGAACAGGGTGCAGTGACAAGGGACCCGCTTAGAGTGGTTTTTGAAGGGCTCACCGAGGAGGTGACATTTAAGCTGAAGTCGACAGCGAGGCTAGTGTAGGCATAAGGAGAGTGTTTCAGGCAGAAGGAATGGCAAGAGCGAGGGCCCTGAAGTGGTAGAATTCAGAACCAAGAGGAGGCCAGTGTGTGTGACTAGAGATGTTTGGACTGGAGCTAGAAATCTGGGAGTCCTCAGTTTATAGGCAGTTTTTAAATTCATGGGAATGGATGCTGATGGTTTGGGAGTGAACAAAGTGAGAAGACAGGAAGCATTGGACTGAGCCTGTCACCAGAGCCCTGGAAAGGGAGGAGAGAGGATTAAAGAAGCTTGGTAGATGCAGCCGGAGAAGTAGCAGGAAGGCGCGAGATCACTTGTTTTCTGGGAAATGGGGAGGTTTTCTGAAGGAAGGAGTGGTGAGCTTTGGAATGCTGCCGAGATGTGGAGTTGCTGAAGTACAGAAGAGTGTCCCTTGGACTTTCCAGCATGGAAGTCGTCGGTGATGTGACAAGAGCAGCTCCCGGAGAGCAGTGCTGGCGGGGGAAGCCCAATCAGAGGGGCTGCAGGTGGGGCGGGAAGTGCATCCATGCAGCCAGCTGGTGTAGACAGCTGTTTAAAGAAACTTCACTGTTAATGGTGTCATTGATGAAAGATGTGGCAGCCCAAGAGAAGGCCTTTGAAAGATGGGTGAGTTAGAAGAAGTTTATAAGCTTCTGGAAATGAGCCAGGAGAGGAGGAGAGCTTGCTGATGCTGGAGAGCAGACAATTGAAAAGTTCAGGGTCCGAGGAGGCAAAAATGAGAGTTTTCCTCCTTATCATAGGAGGGAGAAAGATGCGGGTGGTTGCCATGATTTGGTGGTGGAAGCTCTAAGTCGTCTGCACTGCTTTCTTTATCAACCAAGTAGGAGGTAAGAATGTCCGGAGAGAGCTGCAGGGTAGGGAGCTGGGCGCCTGAGGAGGTGGGCAAGTCGTTTGGGAGAGAAGGGCAGGCAAACTTAGAAGAGAACATGAGTTGGAATGCGGGGTGGTGGTGAAGGCCTTTCTGAAGTTTATCATCATCAGTTAAAAATGAAACTGGTTGGAGGGGTGTGTGTGTCTTCTCTTCGGCCCGAGTGACTGTCTGCTGCAGGCACAAGAAGGCCGCTTGCGATGAGCTGTGCGGAGTTCATGCAAGGGTCCAGTTTGCCGGCACTGTTCCAGAGAGAGAGGAAGTTGAGGGTAGTCTCAGACTGTTAACACCCCCATGGGATTTAATCCAGACTGAAAGAAAGCGAAATTGGGGGGGGTGTGTGGCATTGAGTGGGTTGGGGCGCTGTGCTTGAACTAAAGAGCTGAAGGTTGGGCAGTTGTGGTTGTGCAGTGGGAACTGAGAGAGAGACAGGGAGAGGTTGCTGAGGCCTGAGAGCAGACAGCTGGAAGGTTGAAGGTCTGAGGAGGCGGAGAGGAGAGGGTGTGGCCAGCCAGGTGGATGTTGAAGCCGCTGAGGAAACTGAGAGGAGACAGGGAAGGAGGCTGGAGGCTGCGTCTGCAGTGAGTGAGGCGTGACCTGCGGGCTGACCCAGGAAAGCAGGGCTGGGACAGCGGCCGCTGCATCTGCTGCTGTGACTGCGATGCCCATCCCTGAAATTCCCCCTTGAATTCCCTCAGGGAGGGTTTCATCTTCCTTTCTCTGCCACCTATACCACCCTCTGCAAACCCCCAATTTAGGACTTGTCCCAACACTGTCGCAGCTCTTTGCATTTCTCTCTTCCTTCTTCCAGGCAACAGCCTCCTCGAGGGCCTTGAGCGTGTCTTACATTTGGTGATTTCCAGGAGTTAGCATAGTACCACACTAGTCACCTCATCGGCAGAGAGTAGATGTTTGTTCACGGAGTGAACGCATGGGCTTCAGAGAGGGGGTCTGTGGGAGGGAGGAGAAGGAGAGAACAGACGTGACAGGTAGAGGAAGAGCAGACCTATCATGGCAGAGCAGGGCAGAGTGTCTCTATAACATTTCAAATGGGATCATCGTTACAAAAATTGTTATAATGCAGAAATGTCGTGAGAAATAAGGAGATAGAGAGAGGTGCTATTTATAAAAATTGCCCTTGCCAGCCCTTTCCATCCCTGTTCTTTTTTAATGTATATGAAGCCAGTATTCTCCCCAGTGCCACTCAGGAAGTAGCAGAGTCAAGACTAGAGGTTGGAATTCTCCACTTTGTTGCTCTTTTTATTACATCAGACTGTCTTATTGTGTGTCTCCTCATTCATTCTTCTTTCTTGGTGGAGCTGGTATCTTTTAACTTCATCCTGTCTTCCTGCAGCAGAGTTGGGCTGTTGTTCTGGTCCAGGTTGCTCTGTCAGTTTCTGCTCTGCAGGTGCTATAAAGGAGAATGACTGTAGGACCATTGTCTTGACCTTTTCTTGCTTTGCCCCTAAGACCAAAATGAAGTGGCAGGACAAGGTTGAGATGCTGGAAGCTTCCTCCTGGAGTGGGAGCAGAGAACGTGATGTTGGGGAACGGAAGGGCAGTTGCATCTGGGGTTGGGTTTGAGGGGAGTTGGGGCATTTTCCAGAAACACCTGAAATGTGTCCCTTTTCCCCGGGGACTGACACAGTAGCATTTAGGGTGCCCCAAGCTTTCATAGTGAGATTTTGCTGAAGGAGAAAACTTTGCCTGGTAAATTGAGAAGAGAAGAGGTGCTTGGCTTTTCTCACGTCACTTACCTTTTCTTCTACATCATTTTTACCTTTTTCTTTATTATTTTGGAAAATGTGTGAAAGTTGAACGTTTTTTTAAAGCTTAGCAATAGTGTTAGATTCTGAGTAGTTTCTGATGTCAGCACTGCTCTAAGGTCATCTTGTGTGTGACATCTCTCTTGAGTGGTGATTACAGAAGTGACGGCGGGGACTTCGAACAGGCGCTGCTCTAGTCCGTGAGCTCCTGCGGCCAGGCGCCGAGTCCCGTCTGTCCTTGTGTCCCAGTGCCTCCCAGTAATGCCTTACGCACAGTCACAGGCCTGGTTTGTATTCACCTCAGCCCTGGGTCTCCTCAGTGAGCGCGGGGTCCAGGGCATCTTCAGACGGCGGTTTCCTTGGCGCTCTCTTCCCCATAGAGAGCCTGGGTGGGTTGGGGGGAAGGAAGAGATCTTTACCTCCCCCACGTCCTCCTCCAGGTCCTCCAAATCCTCCTCCTCCTGTTTGTTTATTTTCTAAGTTGTCTGCATTTTTGAAAATATCAGGTCTTTATCTAATTCTGTTGCCAAGTGAACGTTTGCCTGTAGTTTTCTTGGTTTGCTGTTGGTTTCTCTCTTTATGATGTAATTATAAATGCCCAGAAAGCTCTTCCTGTGGGGTACAAGGAGAAGAACAGGTAAACTTGCTTGAGTAGCTAAAAATATGTCTGAAAGGATCCACAGGAAACCAGTGACATTATTTGCTTTCAGGCAGGGACCCTGGGTGGCTGGGGCAGGAGTGGGACGGAGGCCGTGCCCTTTTGTACAGTGTGATTCAAGAACTATGTGATTGATATTCCCTGAATACCCACTTTCCCCATGAAGGCAGAGATGGGGAAGGTGCTCAAAAGCATGGGGAAAAGGTACCAAACAAATCCAGTTTAGTAAGCATAAATGTAAGCTGATCACGTTGCTTTTTTCTTTTAATTAAGAAAAAAAGGAAAGCAAGGATGCAGTCCGCTGTCTGCCTGCGGGCGTCCAGTGTCTTTCATTCTGGGGTTTCCTACGCAGGAGTTTGTGACCTGCTTCGGAGTGTGCTCAGCCTTTATTGTGTAATCACCTTCAGGACGTGTGTATTATTTGTTAGAAATCTCACACAATTCTGATTGAAGGGGAGGTTTTTGTACAGTGTGTATTTTGAAACTCACAGTAGAGAGTCTTGAATGACTGCCATCATTCCTCTCCCAGGAATGGGGACTTTGCTCCCTTGCCTGTTGCTTGCTAGCTAAGCGTGAAGTCTGACCTCCTTTCCCTGAGTCGGAACAGAGCTAGGCCAGACTGGTAATAGCAAGGGTTTGAAGGTGGGGAAAGGAGACTCGTGGTTCATGGAGCCTTGGGAAATCACTCACCCATACCTTGCCTCAGTTTCTTCGTCTGTAAAATAGGGATGTTGCTACCTACTTGACCGTGTTGGTTGGAGAATTAGAGATTTTATATAAATCATCTAGCAAGGAACCTGACACCTTGGGTAGATGCTTAAAAATGGTATTATCATCATCATTATTGGTTGGTGTCTGTTGACTTTAGGCCCTTTGAAGGAGTAAAGGATATGAGATTGTTTCCATTGAGAATGAAAAGTAGATGTTTAGAGGAAGGAGGAGTGTATCAGTGATCTGTTGGTGTGTAACGAAGCGGAGTGTGCGCACCTAACCGCTCGGCCCCAGGGCTGGCCCCAAGTTTCATGTAATTTAGAAGTGCACATTTACCTGCTGCACCTGAGATCTGGGATTTACTGTTGTGTCAAGAACATTTCTATTTAGTACAGTTTCAGTAGGCTGCTGCATCTTGAAGATAGGTTTTCTGTGGGTCTTCGTAGGTTAGAATGAAAGGAAATGAGAGAAGAAATTGAAGTAAGAAATAAATGTGTTCAGTTGGTCCAGCAGATTAAGTGGTCAGCTTGTTCAGTTTGTCTAAGGAAAATGATTTTGGTGCTTTGCCTATTTCCTGTATTTTGCGCCACTCCAAACATGATTTTGAGATCTCCTGATTTCATAACAAATGCCAGGCCCAAGTGGTGCTGTTGTCAGCTGAGAATACTGTGTCAATAACGGATCAGGATGGGAGCCTGTTTCTTTTTCTCCCTCCGTCACTCTCATTTCTTTGTTGGCGGGGGGCGGAGGCTGGGACTACTGCTCACCCTGTTGTAAAGCTGCTGAGCAAGGTTGGTGTAGGTGCTGCCTTTGACTTTGGTTACTGTTACCAGGCCGGCCACTTTGGTCACTGGTGTTTCTGAGGGGCCTGCCCCATATCCAGCACTTGGTCATTGATTGATTGATTGATTGATCGATCGATTGAGGAAGATCAGCCCTGAGCTAACATCTGCTGCCAATCCTCCTCCTTTTGCTGAGGAAGACTGGCCCTGAGCTAACATCTCTGCCCATCTTCCTCTACTTTATATGTGGGATGCCTACCACAGCATGGCTTTTTGCCCAGCGGTGCCATGGCCGCACCCGGGATCTGAACCGGTGAACCCTGAGCCGCCAAAGCGGAACGTGTGCACTTAACCGCTGTGCCACTGGGCCGGCCCAGCACTTGGTCTTTTAGAAAACTGAGAGTGAGGCAGTAAGCCACTTACTCTGCCTGCAGTGATTCAGACAAAGAGTGGTGGTAGGGTCTTAGAGGGAAGCAAAATTTAAGCTAGAAATAAATATGCTTGCTAAAGCAGAGGATTGCTTTCCTGACTGGTGCACTTACAAGCTGGAAAATTGTGAAAACTATCAACCCACCAACTGTGTAGCTCATTGGCTTCTTGTTTTGGGCTTCAGTGTTCTTCCTGATAAAAATAATAATTAGGTTATTCTGCTGTGGTTGCCAAGCGTTCATGCTTCTCACTCCGCTTGTGATTGTAAAGGATTCTACAACGTGAACTGCTTTGTCGGTGATTTACTGTTTCATAACATTTGAGTGTTATGTTATCTGTGCTGATTGTTGTTTTCTTCTCTTACTTTTCAGAATGGACTGCTGAATTCTGAAGTATTTCAGACCCAATAGTAGAACATCGCTCTGCCACTCACTCCTTTATCTCCTACTAGTTATTTAAATTGGACTTTTAATATCCTCCCAGCTGCTCTTCAGACACACGTGGTGCATTGTTGCCATTCCGCGGATTGCATCTTTGAAACACAGGCTCTTAGTAACCTTCAGCAAACAAAGAGGCCACCTCCTGGATACGTTTACCGGGGCCTGTCACCCTGACTGCCCTCTAGCTTTTGCTGCATCTGGATTTGAATTCCACCATGGAGCTGCGCATGGAGTCCTGCCTGGCACAGGTGTTGCAGAAGGATGTGGGGAAACGACTGCAGGTTGGCCAAGAACTCATAGACTATTTTTCAGACAAGCAGAAGTCTGCTGACCTTGAGCATGACCAGACTATGTTAGATAAGCTTGTGGATGGACTCGCTACCTCGTGGGTGAACTCTAGCAATTACAAGGTAAGCTGTGCTATACCAGGCACTCTTAGAAGTGGCCAGGCTGCCTTGGTGAATCAAAATTGGGCCTTAGGAAAAAATCCTTTGTGAGCAGCGAACATGATTCCTTGGCTTCCAATAAGACACTCAGTCAGGTTGTGGCTTTTGGGCATTTCATTCTAGAGCTAGTAGAGTTTTCTTTGATTTTTGTTGGAAATCAAAAAAGCCTTATCCTTTAGCACTTTGAGAGAAGGCTAACTGAACAGATAAAGAGAGGCTTTTATGTTGGAAAGTTTACAAGCACTTGCAGCCTTGAAGTTAAAGTGAATATTGTGTCTTACAGCAATGGGTCATGAGACCTCGGTGAGTGGCCCTCCGTGTGAATAACAAATGTCTTCACTGATTTTCTCTGGGGGATGGAATTGGCAATAGGATGTGGAACGTTTTACCTTCAGGTCACTGGTTTGAAGTTGGCCCAGGTGCCTGGCTAGAAATAGTCTGAGTTGCCAAGGATTCTCCTGTGACCTGTGTGTAATGGCCTGGAGGATGTCCTTCAGGTTCTGAAGATCAGGGCTCTTAATGCGGCCTTGGTGGGTGGGAGGGGGCCGCAGGGTCCCATGACCCACGTGAGTTGTGAGGGGTGCCCATATTCCCATTCAAGGACTGAATTTTCATGAAAGAAACTGGGCAGGACTTGAAGTGCTGCAGAGGTCTCGTTCTCCTTGCCTGCCGCCCCCCCATACTGTCTTTCAGTTTGCCAAGAGGTGGCCCCTTTAGATCAAGGTTGAGCTGGAAGAAAGAGTGGGAACTTTGTATAACTGCTACTAGGTGCCATAGACGTTGTGAAAGGGGCTCACAGGAACAGAATCTTTCGTAGTTTTTTATTGACCCAGTCTTCTGAGATTGATTTGCACTTGGAAACTGGTGCCTACCAGATTCCTTTGTTTGTTCTGATTTAGACTCTGCTTTCCAAATACTTAAGCCTCCATCTCGTCTAAGGGTCAGCAGGCCTTATACTTGTTAATGATGTTACCGAGGACCCTAATATTTCACTTACAACTGGGTATAAAATTTATCCTGTCTTTGGAAGCTGAGCTTAGAATTTTACTGATTCATCTGTTTATTCATTTAGCTGAAGTTAGCAAGTGCTTCTTATGTGCTCAGCACTGGTGCTGGATGGTGGGAGTGTTACAGAAATGAGAGGTGATAGTCGAGTCGATACGTTTTTGAGGTCTGTGACACACCTTGTCTGTGTTTAAATCACGGCTCCACCACTCTTTCTGTGTGCATATTAGGATGCTTCTGGCTGAAAGTGCCTGAAAACTGACTCAAAGTTTCTATAAGGAGGTTGAGTAATTCCCATTAAGAATTTAAGAAGGCTGCAGTAAAAGCAGTGTCCAGGGAAGAAGAGTGTCCGTGTATCTTTTACTTGAGAGGAAACCTTCCTCAGAAGCTTGCCGGCAGACTTTCACATCACAGTGGCCAGAATGGCTTTGCTTGCCCACCCCGGCATCACTGGGAAATTGACGGTGTCCATGATTGCTTTCAACCGTCATGCTTAACCTCCTGGCCTTAAGATCGGGTCCACCCTCCACTGAATGAAGCATCTGGTGTGAAGGAGGGAGAAATGCTTGACCAATGTCTGACTCCTGTTAGGAAGGAGGTTAGGGACAGGACTGAGGTAACACGCATGTTAAATAAGTAACCTACGGAGTGTGTTAGACTGCGTGAGCTTTCTTAACCTCTCCAAGCTTTAGTTTCCTCATCTGTAATGTTGGGCTATTCAAGTTATTATAAGCACTCAATGAAAGAGTGTGTATAAAGCTATCACACGCTTGCCACCCAATAAGCATTCAGACATCAGCAGTCGCTGTCAAGGCTTGCTTCCTGTCTTGAAGGAGCTGGTAGTCTGGAGGTGGGCAGTGACAAATAAGCAAGTGATTATAATATAGTATCATGCGCAATCATAGAGAGACAGAATTGGGTGGGAAGACAGAAGAAGAAAGTAGTAACACTGCCTGGAGGAATCCAGGGTTTTCAGGATTGGATAGTTTTTCCAGAATAGCATTTGCAGGGTCACAAAGGAGTGAAAGATTAAGACTTGACCCTTTGTGACATAATTTCTAAGAAAGACAGCTTGGTGCAAAGGAAAGACGGCGTTTGCTCCCCACTTGCATGTAATCACAGACAAGTCACTTTACCTGTCTGTGCAGTGCAGCTGTTTGACTGGGTACACTCTCGGGAGGCCTCAGGCCCTCTTATCTTAGGTGACTTCATGCAGATGGCTTTGCGGTCAGGGCCCTGTCTTATGGTTCTAACTGTACACACTGCTGGCCCCCGCCACCCCCTCTTGTTTATGAGCTCTTTAAGTGTGGTGACAGCGTGCCTCATTCACACCTGGAGCCCACAGCCTGGACCATAGTAGGAGCTCAACGAGTACTGGTGACACGAGTGAACCCAGGTGTTTAGCGAGGCTGCTCCACAGGCATTCCCAGTAGCTTTACCAAAATCTGAAAACGTTTCTTTTAGTTCCCCCTCGCTTTTTTTTTTTCTTGATGATTGATCAAGATTTCTCATTCAGAGCCTGAGGTACATTTTAGGTTTTGTTTGACATGTTTGTATGTTATGGATTGAAAGGATTTGCTTTATGTTAAACAAATGTTGAAGCTTGGCTTCTTGAAATTTTTTGGTTTTAATTAAGCACTGAAAAGAGGAGAGAAGGGAAGTAATTTTCACCTTCCAAAACAATGGTATTTGGGTGTCGTTATTCCTTCTGTTAACAGGGAACGTAGATAAATGCCAGCCCAGTGTCTTATTTAGAAAAATAGTTGGGTGGAGCTTGAATTAGTTTACATTTGAGTGTTAACGTGGTCGACAAATCTATTTGGTACTAATTGCAGTTTAGTAGCTACCATTTATTGCCTGCTTACTATGTGTTAGGGATTTTATCTGTCTTATCTCATTGAATCTTCACAACAGCCCTGCAGGATAGATGGTGGCATCCTGATTTTATACATGAGGTAACTGAAATTACCCAGAATTAGGAGGTGATTTCTGCTCGTGGTTATGGAACTGGGATGTAAATGTAGGTCTCTTTGATTTCCTAGCCAGTGCTCCTTTCATAAGAACAGGGGTCCACAAACTTCCTTAAAGGCCACATAATAAATACATTAGGCTTGATGGACCGGCTGGTCTTCTTGCAAATATTCAACTCATTTGGGCCATTATAGTGCAAAAGCAGCCACACACAAGAAGCAAATGAACTGGATGCTGTGTTCCACTAAGACTAATTTACAGGAACAGGCGGAGGGCCAGTGAGGGCCGTACTTTGTCAGCCCTGAACCCAAACACTGAGCACCTGCTGTGTGTAAACACTTTTTCTTCAGTGCTGGGAACCATTCATGATTCCTCCAGGAGAAGCGTCAGGCTGGTAATTTGCATATAATTTGGGGATGGGAGTTAAACAGAGCACAGTTTGTTTTTGGAGCATTTTATATGATATTTCAGGAAAACGTGCCTTTTTTAGCTCTTTCGCTGAGACTCCTGTTAGGATCAGTATGCATTCTCCTGGAGCCACTGGTACCTGCTGTGACCTGGCTTTAGACTTTCTCGGGTAATAGAAGTCATCCTGGGGGTTGAGTATTTGGTTATTTAAATAATGCCCTCACACAGCCAGAACACCGCAGGGCTGCCCGTGCGGGTGCTGTTCAACCCGCCAGGACTCACTGGGTTCTGTGTTGTCACAGTGACCATGGGTGGCGTGGAGGGAGATGGGAGACTTGTTTATGAGGCTTCTTTTCTGGACTACTCAGACATTAAAAATGAAAACAACAACCAAACAGTTTGAAAACGGCTGCCCTCGTGGATCTGGTCTCCTCTTCCTGTTTTCCTTGATTAAAACTTGAAGAAAGAGAAGGATGGTGGGGTAGCTTCTGCACGTACCTCCAGCTACTGTTGTTTTCTTCCCTCCTCCCTCTTGAGGTGAGAAGGGATGAAAGGTAAGAGTGGTCTGACCTGGAGAGGCTGCCTGGGCGGCCTGGAGGGGCTGAGGGAGACCCGTGCTGCGCAGGTTTCCCACTTGATCTCGACAACTTTTATCCTGCCGAACAGCGCGGTACTGGGCGGCCGCACGGAGCCGCACGGGGCCGGCTCTTCCTCTTCCAGTGGGCTCGGTGGAAACACAGCATCCTGGGGGGACCGGGTGCTTTTTGTGAGGAGAGGCCCACAGTCCTGTCTTCGCAGCTCCCAAATCCCAACAGCTCTGAAAAGCTAGTGTTTTTTGTTTGTCGTTTGACCTGAAGTGAACTAACACGAGCCTCCTTACAGTCTTTATTTACTTGCTTAGGGGATGTTTTGCTGCAAAAATATTAATATGTTCGATTGTGGGTTGCTGCCCCAGATTCTGTTTGAGGGGATATATATTTATTTATGTATATAAAACTGTGTGTACTATTTTACCTTTCTAAACCCTGAAAAATTGTGTATTCCAGAACCCCTCTGGCCTCCAGAGTTTTGGATAAGCGATTGTGGACCTGTATTTAATGTTGTAGAATAATAATGAAAGCCCATGGTTATGGGACCGTTACCATGTACCAGAAGTTGTGCTAAATGTGTGTTCATTTTTGACTTACAATTGCCGTATGAGGTAGATATTGTTACCTTCATTTTATAGATGAGGAGACTTATGAACAAATAAATCAAGTAACTTGTTGGAGGTGACAGAGCCAGTAATTAAGGTTTCTGAGATTTGAATCCAGGCGTTTAGGCAACAGTGGAAGTTAATTAAATGCTTGCGATGTGCCAGATACTGCCCTGGGGGCTGGGCGTCCAGTGGGGAAGACAGGCCTGGTCCCTGCCCTCACAGTGCGTGCGTGGCCAGTGGGCAGCCAGTCTAGCTCTGTCTCCATCTCCTGTGTGTGGACTTCATCCCTGTGCACTGCTGTCTGAAGGCCCGTGCCGTGCTGCCTTGTATTTGAAATGTGTAGGTTCCCTAGTGACCTAGGGTTTCCTTTGTCCCTGCCCTAGCAGTCTTTATGGTCCAAGTGGGGGACAGGTAAGGCAGATGAGGGCAGTGCCCAATGGTGGATGGAAATAACTGGCTGTCCAGTTGCATCATTGGAGCGTCTGTCAGTGCTGTAGTGTGAACAACAAAAGCGCCAGGGTGTGCTTCGTAGGAGAGGTAGAATTAAATAGGGCCGGGAAGAATCAGGAGGAGTGAGCTGCACAGGTGCAGAGGAGCCTCTCTGCCTTTCTTGCTCCTCCCTTTCTGGGCAGCGCTATCTCTACGGGGCTGTAGAAGATCTCGTCTCTCCTTAAGCTTCTTTACAGAGCACAGTGTTACTCTGCCCTGGATCAGGTGCCGTTTGGGGTCGTGAGGGGAGGGTGTTGACAGATCTGGGAGGTTCCTCTTGGTTCCCTTGCCTGTCTGCAAAACCTTGGCTTTCAGTGAGGTTTTTATTTTCCCCCTTGTGTCCTTGAGAGGAGAACCAGAAAAGATGATTGGATTCAGATTAAGTGACTCCTGTTTCTTTTTCTGGCCGACTGCTCCGTGCTGCCATCAAGTGATAAATCCCCTCAGAGGCTGTTCATTTTCCCCAGGTTTTCCCTGCAGTGTTGTTCTGTCGGTTGCAAGAGGTGAATTTCTCTGGGTGTAGTTTAAGAAGACAGGTGCCTCTGTTGTAAGTAGAAAAGGTACAGTGAGCAGTGTTAAGCAAAAGCAAAAAAACCTCAGGAAAAGTTATTTCAAGAAAATTTATGTGGATTGTCGAGTAAAAATGGTGTCCTTGATGTATGTAATTAATGGAATTTCTTCCGAAATACGTGTGTATGTATATGTGGGGGCAACAAAATATATTGGCAATAATTCAGATTTGAATATGAACAGTGTGGATTCCTGTCCTGGCACTGCCACTTAGATTTTTGAGCAGGTACCTTTCCTCATCTGTAAAATGGGTCATGGTGTCTACTAGAAAGCGTTGTTATGAGGATGCAGTGAGCCAGTACATAAGGTGCCAGTAGCGCTTAGTACGTAGCCTGTGGTCAGTAAAGGAAGATGATGAAGATATTCTGTAGTTGTTGGGCCAGATGATAACGAGATCTGTAGGAAGGTAACTTTTATGTGGGAGCGAGGTTGCGTGCCTTCCTGGAGTTGTTGTCAGCTATGCCCTGGAGCAGAGGCCTCAGATCTTTTGTAATAAGATGAATCCTTGAGCTGTGCACTGTTGACAATAAAGAGCAGAGCAGCAGCTGGCCGAGAGTTCTAAGGGTGAGCTTAAAACCTCCTGGTAAAAGCCAGTCCATTGATCGAGGACCCCAGCTTTAGGAGGATTTCATTTATTCTTTTTATTTTTAACATTTACTTCATCTTGTTTCAGAAAGCTAAAATTTAAATAAGGATACATACAATAGGAGAAGTCATAAATTGAATGTCAAAGCAAAAAGAAAAAGGAACAGCTGGGGTGAGGACATGGCGCCAACAGTGAGGCTGATGAGTACAGGAGAGCTGGCGTTTCCTAATAGGTAACATTCTGGAGCACTCGTTATGTGCCAGAAACCGTGAAGTGCTTCGCGCGTTTCCTCATGATGTGGTCCTGTGTGAGGAGCCCTGGGATTATTCCCATCCCTCCGCTGGGGAGGCCGCCTGAGAGAGGTGAAGGAGCTTGCCCAAGGCCACGTGAGTAGCGAGTGTAAGAGGCAGGATTTTAACCTGGAGAGTCTGACTCCAGAGCCCACATCTGAATCCACATGCGATGTTACTTTCTTCATAATGTTGCAGCAATATTAAGAGTTTATTTATTGGGGCATAAAGAAAAGAGTGTAAGGTAATCCCCCCCACTTACCAGTGATTGCTTGAGGAGACTCGGTCCTGAGTGAGAGAGAAGCACTCATTTTGTACTTAATAAAAAACCAAAAATATTTAAGATCAGTGTATTTAAAACAGTACTTTGACTGATCCTAGTAGAATCATGACCATATCTACTTTTAAACTCCTTATTTTGGACGATATTTAGATCAACAAGAAGGTTTTAAAAACACTACCAAGAATTTTCACACATGTTTCACGCAGACCCCAGTGTTAATACTTCATCACGTTGGTTTTATCCTTCTCTCTCTGTGTGTATTATCATCAGCTGTGAGCTGTTTGAGAGTGTTGCGGACACAGTGGTCCGTTGCTCCTAAATACTCGTGGATTTCCTAAAAACCAGGACATTCACCTGTGTACTCTTAGTACAGTCATCTAAATCAGTGTTAGGATTGATAGAGTGCGAATACCTGATCTGATTCTTACTCACATTTCACCTGTTGTCCTACTAATGTCCTTTATAGCAAAAGAAAAAACAGTTTTCTGGTCCACGATCCAACCCCTGATCACAGGTTGCATGCAGTTCTCATCTGTATGGTCTCCTTTGATCTGGAGGAGCTCATCATCGGTCTTTACTTATCTTTCTTGACTTACTACTTTGGGAGAGTACAGGCCATTATTTTGTATAGTCCTTCAATTTGAGCTTGTTTGATGTTTCTCATGATTAGATTAAGGTTGTGCGTTTTTTGGCTGAATACCTGGGAAGGGATGTTGTGTCCTCAGTGCATTGAATCGGGAGGCACATGGTATCTTGGTCCTCCCTGGTGAAAGAGGTGTTTGCCAGGTTGCTTCAGAAAGTTGCTATCTTTTCCCTCAGTAATTAATAGTATCTTGTGGGGAGATTCTTTGAGAATATGTAAATATCCTCTTCTCCTCAAACTTTCACCTACTTGTTTTAGCATGATTTGTGCCTAAAATACTTACTATATTGGCTGGCAAAGGGTGATATTCTGATTCTGTCATTTCTTCCTCATTTATTAGTTGGCTTCACATATTTTTAAGATGTATATTTTATGTCTATTTGTATAGCAGGAGTTAAGTGTATATTTTGATAGTTATCCGAACAAGGAACTACTCTGAAGAAAGAAAAAAGTTTTTAAAATTAGAGTTATTTAGGTACATTTATATTCATAAAGAATTTCAGGCAACCTAATAATTTGCAAACATTAATAAAATAATGTGATGAAGTGTGGTTCAGGCTCTGGGCTTCCTAGCAACCAAATTAGAAATGGAGAGATGACCAGCTGTAAGTTTTTATAACTATTGTGAAAGGGACATAGGCAAAGATTAGCAAAATGTCTTCCTGGATTTAGCAGGATATTAAAGGACACTTTGCGGGAGGGGAAAAAAGCAGAGTGTGGAAAACAGATGAAACAGAAGACAGCACTGAGTGAGGTCCAGGTTATTCAGCTGTGCTGTTCCTGTAGACAGAATCCACCAGCTCGAGCTTTGGACTAGGGGAAATTGTCAGACGGGGTCTGGGTTGAAAAGAAAACCAAGAGCTGGTAGACCCCACTGAGTTATCTGTCTTTGAACAGATTAAGTAGAGGTCTGTGACAAGGACCAGGGCAAAGAATCCAGAGAAATTGGATAAAAATGGCTTGACATATAGAATGGGAGACCAGTCAGCCTGGAGGAATTTATCTGGCTACAGCAGCTTTTTACCTGGGCTTTTGGGTAGGGGCGAAGACAGCTGTTGACTGTGGACCAAAGCCCCCCAGTACGTAGTTGTACATTCTAGTTGTAGGTCACTCTGGCTCTGCTGTGTGGACGCCGCCTCAGCACGGCTTGATGAGCAGTGCTAGGGCCGTGCCCCAGACCTCAACCAGCAAAACCTGGGCCACCGAAGCAGAGCACGCGAACTTAACTGTTCGGCCATGGGGTCAGGCTCCCATTCAGTAATAGTAATTGAGCACTCACTGTGTGCCAGACCACATTCCAGGAGCTGGAGTAAAAGTAGGGACATTCCAGTAAGAGATTCAGGGTTTGGGGACCACAAGGTGGCATTAGCGCACACAAGCTTTATTTGGGCTGTGCTTTGACAGGTTTGCATGCGCGGTGAGGGAGTCTCTCACAACGTGTGGCCATCCAGAGGCTTAGGCACAGGGGCCACCATCCAGAAGGGGAAGGGAAGAAGGGACCCCCCCCCCAGGGGTATCACAGAGGAAGTTTCAGTGTCTAGGTGATGTTGCTCAGCAGCACAAAGGGAGGTCTCTGGGTTAGAGGTGTCTGAAGGGCTTGGGTTCTTTATAGCCCCAGGACTTATCCTGCATGGTTAGCACGTGCTAGGTGCAGTTTCACAGAGTATGCAATGTGCCCAGACCGTAAGTGGCTAAGAGTCTGCTTATTTGGGGCATGTTTAAGACAATTGGCTGTGTAAAAATTTGAGTTTGGCACTGGCAGGCTTTTGAGCCAACAGGTCTCAGACTGCTGTGAAGAAATAAACCTAGGAGCCAACATCCAGAAGCCATCTGTGGCTCATATATATAATGCAGTGACCTGATTCTTATTTACTAAGTTATACTCTTTGGTACAGACTCAAGGAGACCCGAGGCGGGACTTGTGCTGGACCTCAGAGCAGAAGACATGCCTGCAGGGCTCATGTAAAAGAGAAAAGCAAAGAATTAAGGCTTGGGGTGTCTGGAGAAGTCTGCCTCCCCAGCTAACTTTGCTGTCTATAGACATGTTCCTCTCTTCAGAAATGATCGCCGTCCATCCATCTCTCATCATTTCCTTCGCTCAGTCCCCAGGGGCTTTGTTCTGTTTGTTGTTGTGTTATTAATGTGAGAATGAAAAAGCAAACAAATGTTTTTGTCTCAGTTATTACTTTTTCTCATGGGATCTTTCAGGACTTTGCCCTTGGTGGTGGAAACGTCTGTGGAGCCCCTTTAGGTGGAAGCCAGTTTGTTCACGGGGCTCACGGGCTGAGGCGTGTCTGTTATGGGTTTGCCTGTTGAGCCCTGTGACAGTGAGCTGTTAAGGTCAGTGGAGGCAACTCAGGAGTGTGGCTTCCTGCCGGGTGGGGTGTGGTCTGGCCCACTGGAGCTTTGGAGTGTAGGATGCCAAGTTGGTAGTGACTGTTTCACTGCCTGCTCCTTTAGGTCATAAAGGAGTTGTGAGGGGCAGCAATCAGGGCTTTGCCACAGACACTGCCATGGTGCTGTGCTCTGCTACTCCCTCACCTTGGTGTTTGGATGTGATTCAGAGCAGTTGCTCTCACCGGTGAACCTGCTAAATAGAGATGTGTGACTCTCACAGTGCAAGAATCTCTGCTTTACAAAGGACTCCCCTTAATTTTTTAATCCCATGCATGTGTCCTTTAGCATCTACTGAGACAAATGATCAGAACCCACCATGACGTGTGGTCAAAGTTGGGGTATCAAACACCTTGCAGAGTCCCAGTTCTGGAGTGATCCTGCCTCTATCATTTACCGCCTTTGTCCCCACGGGCAAGCTGTTTAACGTCTCTGTGCCTGTTTCATCATCTGTACAAGGAAAACAAGGATAGCTACCCTCGTAGGTGTGAGGATCAAATGAGCAGCACATAGAGAGCAGCATACACCTGGCACAGACCCAGCATTCAATAAATGCTTGCCGTTACTATTGCTCCCACTATCAATGGCAAAAGATAAGTTGATTCTGTTTCTTTTTTAAAAACACAATCAAGTGTAAAGCATTTTTTTAATTAATCACAGACTTTAAATTATTGATGGAATTATGTTACCACGTCACTGTCTTTGCAGGATTAAAAGAACATGAAGAATGAGAGACTGGGAGTATCCTTCAAGATCTGTTAGTCCAACCTTCATTTTACAGATGAAGAAATAGGCCCAATGAGAGGAGCTGCCTTTCCCAAGGTCATAGAGCTAGTTAGTGGCAGAGATGGGACTAGACATCAGTGTTCCTGACTCCTATTGCTTCGAGGGGTGACTCGGCAGTAGTTCTTTTACAGTTGGCCTGGAAACCTCTATAACATTTAGGTCCCTAAGCAAACCATTGTAACGATCCATGTGGCAGCCTCACCTTGTGCAGTGAGTCTTGTGAGGGGGCTCAGCGGAAATGGCTGGTGGGGGACTAGAATGCCCACCAGAGGCAAGTTAGTGTAGTGGAAAAACCTTGGGACTGGCAGCCAGGGTACCTAGGGCTACGCTTGATACTATTCTAGAGATCCTGGACAAGTTATTTAATCTCTGCTTCTTCAGTAGTGAAGTGGAGGTAACAGCATCTGCCTTGCCTGTACTTCATAGAGTAATTATAAAATGCAAAAGGTGAGGTGCTTTAAAGTATAAGGAGTAATTACATAAAGGCCAACGTTGTCATTGTTTGCCAGAATGGAAGCTCTTTGTAGCTGTTGGTGTCAGTATGCTCTCGTTTTGGAGTCAGTCTTCTTTGGAAGAATCCAGTTTCCTGTCTCAGGTCGTTGACTGTGGTAACTAAGGAAGATAGCAGTTAAGCTCAATAATATGGCACTGCTACAGTAGTCGAGCTCATGGAAATTAAACCATACACAGTAAGTGACATCATATGGGTTAATTATATTTTCCTTTCCCTATAAATCTGTTTTATGTTATTTATAGTTTCCTATTCATGTAGACACTAGCAGCAAACTAGGGAATGTTTGTGGCAGCAATTATAAGAACAACCTTCAGCATCATCCCAGACTCTTTTCCATTCCTTTTCTACAAAATTGTTGAGATTCTGTAGTATGTGTTGTAGAACAAATGTTTTTCTGTATGTTTGAAACTTTTCATAATAAAAAGTAAAATAATAAAATAACTAGAGTTATCAAGGGGGGAACAATTCTAATTAGAATGAAAATGCCACTATCTGGAGAAGCCTAACAGTAACACTTGTCTTGGTGTTGTCCGGGTAAAGATTAGATGTGTTGAACTCTGGTGGTGGAGAAGAAAAGGTCCAGAAACAAATGGAATAACTTGGTTGTGTAAACAGCTGGCTATTTGTACCCAGAGCCTTGAGAAAATATTACTAAGGTATTATTTGACTGCTAGCTTGGCAGTCAACAAGGACATTTATTTGGGGTAGAATGACAAACCAGGTTATCTGGAGGTGAAGACCAACATTAATTGAGCACCTATTACATGCCATATGCTTTGTTTAGAAGATAGGGAAAGACAGAAAGAGAAAAGATATATATATATAAAAGAGATGTATATGTAGATATATATATAGATATATAGTTTCAGAAGGTGTCCTACACAAAATAGATCTATATTTTCTTCTGCATCTATAACTAAATCACACTCTAGTAATTTAAAACGTCAGTGAAAATTTATAGCACATTTTATGTTTTCATACATCTTTTTGAGGATAAACCTAAAACACTTTTATAAAAAAAGATATGTATCTCTGAAGGATTTGTATCCACTCTCCTTTTCTTGTATTAGAGCCTAAGAATTGACATCTCCTTTGCCATTTCAGGACTTTTTTGTAAGGATTCTGGGTTAACATATATATGTCTCTGATTGTTGAACTGGTTTGCCACTCTGGGTGGTGGAAAGGTCTGGATATGTAGTGACTGTGCAAAATTTGTATTTTTTCTGGAAAATTTTATTGAGGAATAAAAAAGATTTGAATAGAGAGAGAAACCTTGTTTCTCAGTGCAACACTCAATATTATAAAGATGTTGGTTCTTCCCAAAGAAACCTATAAATTTGAGGTGATACTAATCAAAACAATTGTTTTCCATAATGAACTTGACAAGCTGATACTGTGATTTATTTGGAAGAGAAAATGTGTAAGAATAGTCAGGAAATTTGAAAAAGGACAGTGGAGACATGATAGAGACTCATAAAGCAAGAGCAATTGAAGAGGATAATATTGGCCTATGTTAAATATGCATGCCATTTCAAATCAGGGAAGAATGACTATTACAGTGATAATGCTGGGATTCTTAATTTTCCGTTCAGGAAAAAATATCCCTACCTTTCACTGTACCAAAAAAAAGAAAACCTGGATGGATGAAAGAGCTAAATCTAAATTACAAAAGTAAGATACCATAATTTTTTTCACAATCCCTAGGATAGGAAGTAAGATATAAAATGATTAATAACTTTGACTACATAAAATATGAAAATGTCATAGGACCAAAAAAACCCGCCAAGTTGAAACAAAGTTGGCACACAATAGATTGGCTGGAAATACTTCTACCTGTACGGAAGTCAAAGGAGCAGACTCCTTGAACGCAGTGACCCTGAGTGCGCCCTGTGGACCCGCAGGAGAGCTGTGCGCTCGCCATGATGGGGAAGGACTCGCTCCCTGCCTGACTGGAGGCATCTGGCAGCCAGCTCAGGAGGAGAGCCTTCTCACACGCAGTACCTGCCCTGTCTCCTCCACTTCTTAGGATGTTTACAAGCCCCGTCGGAAATACAAACGCCAGCAGGGAGCAGAGGAGCTGCTTGATGAAGAATCTCGAATCCATGCTACACTTTTGGAATATGGCAGGTAATTAATGGGACCCTGTCTAAAGTGTCTGTTTTATAGAACCATTGGAAAGAAAAGCTAATTTGAATGGCTTCATTGCGATTAACTTGGTTGACTTTTACCTGATTGACTTTGCTGTTTTTGGCCCTAGATTTCCAGAGTCAGGGGCTTTTCTCTCTCAAGTTGTTAGCCAAGTTTCCTGATGGTGCTAGAGACCTGACCTTTGAAATTCCTCTCTGGAATTGCGGGCGTAACAGGGAGCCCTGGCTCTGCCTTCCTTGGGGGTTGGGGTGTTCAGGGCATTTGCAGCAGCGGGGGAGTGTCTGCACTTTGTGCCCCCGCCATTTGTTGAAATCTTTAGATAAACTAAAGAATTGAAAGCAGTTATAGCAGTTTTACTTCTTTAAGTGTTAGAATAAGAGTTTTGGTTTCCTGTGAAGAATTGTCCTAACCAGAAAAAAGAATTTAGAAATGGTTTGTTACTTCTTAAAAAAGTCTCTAATTTTTAAAAAAGCAAGTCTTAGATGCTCCGTTTTTCTGTAAAACACACACACGGAAGTGCTTCTCCTCACTGAATTTTTGGTTGACTCTGGGTGTTGACCTTCGTTCATGTCCTTCGTTTTCTACTTAGGGTGACTGACTCCTTGATGTGAGTGTGCCTCCTTGTGCTTCTTCCTTTATGCTGGAAGTGGTTGCTGTGCGCTGCCTCACAACTCAACCCTCCTTGGGTGGCTGGAACTAACATCACTACCACCTAGTGTCTCCCTAAGTGAGCACCCGATGGCTTCCCCCTCTGGGGTAATAGAACCAGCGGAAATTAGGCTTAATTGGCTTAATTATTCCATCTTTCAAATGGAATTGCAATAACCACTTTGTTTTTGCTTTTGAGGGAGTAGTGTGGGGTCAAGTCCTTCCTTCCCAAGGATGAAAACTAGTCTGTTTTCTAACTAGTTGTTAGTTCTGTCCCTAAGCCACCTGGTGTGTCGACTGCCCCCACAGCTGACAAGTTGCTGCTGTGAATTGAACTCCTCTTCTGAGTCAGGCAGTACCAGAGCAGCTACGTAATTTATGGGACCCAATATAAATGAAAATGCAGGTCCCTTTGTTAAGAATTATTAATAATGATTAATTGTCAAGAAATTCAAGACAGCAACAACAAACAAGTGTGGGGCCCTTCTGCCTGTGGGGGCCCTGTGCAGCTGGACGGTTGCACGCCATGGGCACCGTGATGGGGTCTTTCTAGCCAAGCCCAAGCTGCAAGTGAGTAGATGAGGCTGCACTGCTCTGGGTGACCCAGAGCTGGAGAGACAACCTCTGTGAATGTCACGTGTTCCAGAGCCAGAGTACTTAGGGGAATGTTGTGCTGTTTGTTAGTTTGTATTGTTCATACCTCCATTTTTTCCAATATCCTGGATCCTCCAATGTTCCTGGGAGTGAAAAGGAGTCAGAGAGTTGGTAAATGACCCACCTCATGGAGACCATGCTGACGCTATTTCGATGCTTTGTTTTGAAATCCTCAGTTTCAAATTGGATCTTTTGCGTGCATGGTAGATGGTAGCTGTTATCACCTTGTGAGGGCTGGGTAAATTCGAGACATCCTCTGCATCCTCAGGAGTGCTTGGTGCAGTTTGAGGCCAGAGTCAGGCTGGGCTTTCTTTACGGAAGGGAGCAGGGCACAGCTTCTGTTTGTGACTCCTCTCACATTTGGAGGGTGAGAAAGGGGCACAGTGTCACAGTAGCAATCTTAGTTCCTGTTGGTGGGTCATGCTGAGTTCTCCTGATTTCTAAGACGAGGGTAGGTGTGTGATGAGGATTTTTTGTTTTTGTTTTTTTGGGAGAGGGATTATTTTGCTTTCTGTGGAGCTTTCTGGCAAGGAGAGAGTGGGTTTGTGAGAGGTGGGCAAGTGGATACTTAGGACATTTGATAGTTTTTTTAGCTCATTCTCCTTTGTGAGAATGATAAAGACAGCATTCAGAAGGGTTAAAAAATAATTTGCCCAAGGTCAACTACTAACGATTAAGAACTATTAAGAGCCTCAGACTGTGACTTGAACTCAGGTTTGTTGGGCTCTAAAAGCGTGTCATTATCATTATCTACAAATATTGTTTGAGCCTCCAGTGAGAGTCTGGCTCTTGGTTTTAGAAAGACAGGTGTAGTCTTAGTTATTTGGTCTGAGACCGAATAAGAAAGGAGTGGTTGTTAAAACTGACAGAGTATATTGGATAAAGTTAAACTGCGAACAAGTGTGTTTCATTTTCCTTCTTTGGCAAGTCCCCTCCCCTCCTTTCTGGCTCTCAGACTCTTTCCTCAGCGTTCTGTTCAGAACTCTCCACTGCATGGAGACCTTTCCCCTTAAATGAGGATTACATAACAATATATATGTGAATAACTTTGAACAGTTTGTCTTATGTAGAAAATGGTAAATGTCAACTCTTAGGTGCTATCTGTCATCACCATTATCACCATCATCATTAGCAGCAGCAGTTTTCTGTTCTCAAATGCCCTTAAATGGGACCTTTAGATTCAAATGAGGATGCTATCCTGAGCCTCTCCTTTCAGTTCTCCTTGTCCTTAAATACTCAGTACCCCTAGCACTAACGCTCCCTGCAGTCCCGATATTCTTGCTCTTAGTCCCTCTGCCTTCCCTTCCCCAGTCAAGCGAGGCTGGCCCCCTGCTGGCTCTGGGACTCACTCTGCTCTATCCTGCCTCTCCCTTTATGTTGTGGCATCCCTTACTTGCTCATCCCCACCTAGGAATCCAGATCCCCCATCTGTTGTCAGGACTTCTGTTTTCCTCTTCATCTCACCTCTTAATCAGAGGGAGAGTATTTTGACTCCGAGAGGAAGAAAGTCTGAAACTAGAGTTTCCTCTTTGGGGCTGAAGATCACTCGTCAGCCTAGGCCCACAGTGCATCTGGCTCTGAGGTCAGCATTGCAGCTTATTCCTCCTTTTAGACTTCCAGTGGGTTAAATAAGGCTGAGCTTTAAGTCTGGTCAGCCCTGCTGAAGGCCTTAAGGACCGTGGGTCCATTAAAAACATGTTTGAGTATGTTTATTCAAATGTTATGCTGTTGGAAAAACAAAACTCATAGTTTTGATTTTAGACTTAAAATTGAAACTCTGTAATATTTCAGTTTTATTATGAGTCCAGTCAACTTTTAGGAGCCAATTTAAACACCTAACCATGCTCTACAAACTGCCGCTGTGGGGAAATGCATTTTATGTGCAGTGTGTTTGACTTGCAAGTGGAATTTTGAAGCACAGCCACTAGAGGCTGGAGTTAGCCTTCTCTACGCTATTTGACGCTCAATTTCGAGTTGCCTTGAATTCATTCTGTACTTAGTAAATGAAATATGATGTGCCTCTCCCGGGCTGTTTGTGTCCTGTCTGATGTTGAGGCCCATAACGTGCTCATAGAAGGTAGTTAATAAATGCTTGTTGGATGAATGAAGAATAAGGCCCACAGTCCTTAATATTTAGGGTTTTTTAATGTCCCTATTTTGTTCTGGGTTGCAGATCATTTGATATTTGTCTTAATTTGTCCTGGGGCAATTGTTCTTGATGTTTAGTTTGTTTTTTAGAACTGTGAGTTCCCACATGGTAGCCACTAGCCACACACAATGGAATATTATTCATCCTTGAAAAAAGAATGAAATCGTGCCATTCTAACATCTTGGATGAGTCTAGAAGACCTTATGCTAAGTGAAGGAAGGCAGACATAGAAGGAGAAATACTACATAATACCACTTACTGGAGGCATCTAAAACAGTCAGACTTACAGAAGAAGAGAGTAGAGTGGTGGTTGCCAGGGGCTGGGGAAGGGGGAAATGGAGAGGTGTCAGTCAAAGGGTACAGTCTCAGTTACTCAAGGTGAGCATGTCCTGGAGAGCTACTGTGCCTCTGGGTAGTAGTGCTGGGTGTTGTATTTAAAACTTTGCTCAGAGGGTAAATCATATGTTAGATATTCTTATCACACACACACATAATAATAAATAAAAAGGGTGGAGGAAACTTCTGGAGGTGATGGATACGTTCATGGCATAGACGGTGGTGATGCTTTCACAGATGAACACTCATCTCCAAAGTCATCAAATTGTGTGTGTTAAATCTGCACAGCTTTTGCATGTCGATTATACCTCAAGAATATGGTTTAAACAAAGTAAGAGTGGGTAAAGAGGAAACTGACTTAGTTTAGAAAGCTGCTGCAGGCCTCGTGGACAAGGTGACTGGGACGCTTTTACACTCCCTGCTGAGTGAGCAAAGCTGGCATAGGATGATATAAACCGTCATTTTGAACATATAACAAAATGGATAGAAGGCAAAGTCCAGAAGGAAACATGCAAAAATATTACAGTGATTACTTCCAGGCAGTGGGATTATAGAAGATTTTTACTAATTTTTCTTAAACTTTCCTGTATTTTTTCACACGAGACAAACAATAGAGGTGATTTCAGAATCTAAACTTGTGCCAGTCTCAGTGATTAGTTGCAGACGACAGAATCCATTCTTTCAGGTTCGAGCAGAGGGGAATCTGTTCATGGGTGCTAGGACTGAGATGCCAGGACCACCAGGGGACCAAGCTTGGATGCCCCATGGCCACGGACAACACTAACAGTCACCTGGACAATCAGTGAGCCCGCCCTCGACTGTTGCCGTGGAAACCCCACTGCCTGTGATGCTCAGGCCCAGACACTGGAGCGTGCTGCTGTGGGAGAACCGGACCCTCTGTCCCCTGCCAGTCAGGAGCCCCATCCTCCACCACCTTGGGGGGCTCACTTCCACCTTTTAAACCTCGGGCAGGCATCTGTCCAGAGGAGCTGAGGCTACTGGCAGAACCCTGGCTGCAAGGGAGTCAGGCAGATGCAGGTTTCAGTTTTTTCCAGAGACTCCCATGCAGCCAAGCACAGAAGGAGGGGCTCGGCACACATGTTGAGTGAATCAGCCTGCAGGGTCCACCAGAAAAGTCAAATAAGAGTGAAAAACATGATCAGTTGTACCTTCACCCTCCGAAGGCCCCGTGAAGGCTCAGTTATCTATTGTCCTATAATAGGGGACGGCAGGAAGCTTCCTCTTTGTCCCAGGAGCACTGGCTCTCAGAGCCCCTAGCCTCCACAGCGCACACTGGCCTGACTTCCAGCTGTTACTACCATCCTTGATCCACAGACTAGCAAACCGAGGCTCCTACAGGTTGGGTGACTCATGCTGCTTGGGGCTGGGACCAGGAAGGACTGACTCAGGGCTCGTGCTTGTTCCCTGTCATATTCTGGCTTCTCAGACACGGGACGTCAGGGTGATGGGGCTGCTGGTTTGCCACATTGCTGCACCTCAGCCATTTGTCAAGGAGCCTCTGTACTGTCTTGGAATGTGGGGACCCTACAGTGAACCTAACAAATCCCCTGTCCTCACAGGGGCTTCCTCCTAACAAAAAAGGCAGAGACAGTAAACAGACGTGAGACAGCTCCAGGGGCCCTGAGTGAAAGCTGCCAAGCGGGGGGATGGCGGAGAGGCTCTGAGGAGGGGTCTCTCTCCTGCTGGGTGACAAATGACCCAGACACTGAGCAGCTACTGCAGTAAGTGTTTATTTTCTGGTCTCTGTGGGTCAGGAGCCCAGGGGCAGCATGGCTGGGCAGCTCTGACTCAGGGCTCTCGTGGGGTCAGTGAGGATGTCAGCTGTGGCCACCTCGTCCCAGGGCTGGAGATCTACCTGTAATCTCCCGTGTGTGGCTGGCGGCAGGAGGCGTCAAGTCCTCACCATGTGGGCCCCTCCACAGGGCCGCTCACAGGTAGGGGATCTGGCTTCCCCCAGGAGAGATGGAGATGGAGATGAAGGTTGAGGTATGCACATGCACACGCACACACTCACACATATGCACACACACCCTGCCCTGCCTGCTTTCCTCCCGCACAGCTGTGATGAAATGGAGAACAAAGCGAGGACAAACACCCTCTCCCGTTGTTCCCAGACCACCCTTCCTCCCCGTCCACAGCTTGCTTTCCTTCAGGCTTCCTGAGAATGGCCTTGGAGAGTCGTCCCGCTGACAGAGAGCTGTCTGCTCCTTGTCCCTGTCCCCTGGAGCAAGGAGACAGCACAAGTTTCTGCTGGCCATTCCAGTCTTCCATCACCTGCCAGCACAGGGGGCTTTGTGGTGGGCGCCGATGCCCACTTGGAATTGCTGGACAGGGCGTCCAATGTCCTTCTAGAACAAGGGGTTTCCATTCAGGCAGCTGGAGCACACATCGCTGGGAACTCCCTGCTTTGGATCTTATTTGCTGTTGGCGAGTTCTCAGGGCGGGGCTGGGGGGTTGCGCGCTGACAGGGGAGGCTGGGGGCGTCCACCTGTGACAAGGGGCCTGGATGTGGGAGGAGCAAAGTGGGGGCTCTCTTCTCCTTTTTAAAATAGTAATCCATCACTTCGTTGGACAATTGCTCATTTTTTTTCCTTTTCAAAATTATGATATAGACACACAGAAGACACCCAGTGTATACGCATCCATATGTGTATGTGTGTGTGTTTACAGTTTAAAGATTCATGTAGTGGAGATGTCTGTATTCACCACCTGTGTCAGTAGATGGGATATTGCTAGCAGCCCAGAAGCACTTGTATCCCCCCTGACAACAGCCCCTCTCCCTGGGGTGACTGTCAGTGCCCTGACTTTGTGACAGTCGTGTCCCTCCTCAGCCTCATAGTCTCACTCCCCAGGGGCACGTTCAGCTGAGGCGTTGCATTTTCCCCATTTTTCTCCTTTACGTAAAGTGCAGTGTGCACCCTGTTTGCGGCCTGGCTGCCTGGGTGACTCACTCGGCTGCTGGGGGTGGCCAGGGTACCTGCATTCTGGTGGCTGTTTTGTGGTCCTTGTGTGGATGGGCCATATTCAGCCATTGTCCCATTGAGACATGCAGGCCCATTCCAGCTTGGGGCTCCGAGAGCACACCACCCTAGGCCATGTCCCACGCTTCACTGGCATTTATAGCTGGGAGCAGAGCTTCTGGGTCCAAAGGTGCTCTGACCTTCCTGGGCAGTGCCACTGTCTTTTCTAAACCAGAGCAGGTGTGCGCATGTCCTGTGCGGAGTTCAGGGAGGTGCAGCGTCCTCCAGGAGGATCAGCTGCAGAACAGCCTGGGTGGAGAGGAGAGCAGCCGGCTGCTCAGAGAGGGATGGATGGCGGAGGCCTGGCCGAGGGTGTGGAGGGCGGTCAGTGATGCCGCTGCATAGAGCCGGGGCTGCTGAGAGGGGCAATGGCAGGCATTAAGTCCATGGAGCTTTCCAGGCAGGAGCAGGGGTGGGCAGGGGCTTTGAGGCTGGGGGCATCTGTCAGCTTGGCTGCCACAACAGAGTGCCATAGACGGCTGCATGAACAACAGAAGTTCATTTTCCTACAGTTCTGGAGGCTGCAGGCCCCAGATCAGCATCTGGCAGGGCGGGTTCCTGGGGGGACCCGTCCTCCTGGCTGGCGCCTTCTCCCCAGGGCCTCACGTGGTGGAGAGATCATGCTCTCGTCCCTTCTTCTTGTCAGGGCACTGGTCCTACCAAGCTAGGGCCCCACCCTCATGGCCTCATTTAGCCCCTAGCACCTGCTCACAGGCCCTGTCTCCAGCTACAGCCACCCTGGGGGTTAGGGTTTCAACATAGGAATTTGGGGAGGACACAAACATTCACCCAGTAACGGGGGCTTCGGGGCCTTTGAGGAACTGGAGCCTGCATGGAGCAAGGGGGGAGGGGTGTTGTGGTTATCTGTCGTTGTGTAACAAACCACCCCCTATGTTAGTGCTTTAAAACGAGAATCATCATTTATTCACTCACGATTTCAGTTTGGGCTGGGCCCAGGGGGACAGCTCCTCTCCGCCCTCTGTGACATCAGCTGAGGCCTTGCTCACAATGCTGGCAAGTTGGTGCTGGCTGACAAGCTGGGAGCTCAGCGGGGCTGATGGCCAGGGGCCTTGGTCCTCTGCCATGTGGCCACGTGGGCTTCTTCACAGCGTCATGGCTGGTTCCTAAGAGAGAGAAAGTGCCACTTGCCAGTCTTTTTCAAGGTTAGGCCTGAACCTGGCAGGAGTGTCATTCCTTCCATCGTAGAAATCACAGAGTCCAGGTACAGCTACTGGCCATTCCTACCACAGACCTCGTCTTTTTGGGAAGAGAATAAGAATTATACATATTTAAGGTGTGCAACATGTTTTGGTACTCCGATACATAGTGAAATGGTTGCTACAGTAAAGCTAATTAACATGTACATCTCCTCACATAATTGTCTTTTTTTTTTCTTGGTGCAAACACCTGAAATCCATTCTCAGCAAATTTCCAGTGCATGAGACAGCAGTGTTATTACTGCTGCACGTTAGCTCTCTAGACTGACTCATCCTGCTAACTGCAGCGTGTGCCCTTTGACCCCTGCTCCCATTTCCCCCACGCCTGCCCCTGCTGACCACACAGGCCTCGTCTTCTCTCGGCCGTGTGCGGTGGGAAACATGCCACCTTTGATGTTGGCCTCACATCCTGGGCTAAAGATCTTCATGTCCTTGAAGTGCATATTGCCTAGCTCTTTCTCCAAGCCTGCACCACCCCAAATAATTAAGACATGGTGGAGTACCCCAAAGCTGGGACACTCAGGGCCAGCTGTCTCAATTGCTGGACATTGCTCTGTGGTGAGTGCACAGGACTCTCCATGGCCAGACTTGCAGTGGAGTGTGTGCTTTTTTCTGGCGTGGGGTCCATGGCTTTGATCACATGCTCTGATGGGGCTCTCACCCAGAGAAGGGGTGCCGTGATCGTGACCACAGATCTGATCGGACCAGCTCTGCAGTGTGGCTGTGAGAGGAGGATGGTCTGTCCAGCCTCTCTGAGCCGACCTCACAGAAGCCACGGTGCATCACGTGCCTGCTCCCCACCTGCCACTTAGTAGGAGCCAGGAGTGCGGGTATCCAAATTCACTCACTTTTGTGTTTTTGTTCAGTTTTTTCTTGTGGAAAACCAGAGAGACATGAAAGTAGGAAAAACAGTATAATGACTACTCCCCCCATGTGCCCAGTTCCAGCAATTATCAGCTCCTAGCTAATCTCGTATCATCTATCCCCCCTCCTGCTTCCCCCTTTCAGATTATTGTTCTCAATGTTTTTATAGACTAGAACACACACTGCACAGTGCTTCTGTCCTAAGTGTGTGCATGGTGGGTTTGCACACTGTGAGCTCACCTGGTTAGAATCCTAGTACCCACTTCTGATGTGTGGATAGGGGGGCAAAGTGTTCCCACACCACCAGCAATTCCCTGACATCTGACAATTCCGACAGTTCAACTCAATTCGGACCCTCTCCACTGGAGTCAGCATACTTACTTGGACCAGAGACCTTTATTTCTGCATAAGGTGTCAAGTTACGCTCCCCTGTGGTTTCCTTTCAGCCTGAAGGACTCCCCTTGCTGGAGGCAGGTCTGGCTTACAGCACTCTCTCAGCCATGGGTTCTATGGGAATGTCTTAATTCCTCCCTCATGTTTTAAGGACAGTTCTGCCAGATATAGGATTCTTGGTTGGATTCTTTTTTCCTTCTGCACTTTGAGTACGTCAGCCCATGCCCTCTGGTCTCCAAGGTTTCTGGTGAGAAATCAGCTCCTGATCTAACTGGGGAAAATAGGAGGAAAGCTCTCTTCCTCTCAGCTCTGTGAACGTTAATGATGTCCCTTCGCATGTCTTATGCAACAGAACATTTTCCTATAGTATTATACTATCAGTTAAGTTGTAGGATCATTTTCAGATTAATCAGAATTTAAGGAAAAGGAATTGAATATTTGAAGTCTAGTCGTTATGAGGTCTTTAAAAGCCAAATATGATTACATACTTTTAAATTAGAAGTGAAAAGGCCATTGAAGCATCCTACAGATTTTAATTGCTAATAAAGGAAACACCACTCTCTAATATCCCACACAAGTAAAAAACTCTTTGGGGTCCTTTTTCTTAAGAGTAAAGGGGTCTTGAGACCAAAAAGTGAGCCAACCACTGGAGTCTATCCCCAGCCATGCCTGGTGCCTTTCTTGCTCTGACCTCATAAGGAGCCACTATGATGGAATTGATGAAAACCTATATCAGCCTCTGGGTGGGGTTAGGTTTTCGGTCTTTTGCCCAGGCAGCTGTTTTGGTGACCTGTTGGTGGACCGCACCCAGCTTGTTTTCTCCGATTTTTTCCCCCATTTTGTTTATTTTTTCATCTACTGTTTTTTCTTCTTTCATTTTTATTTTCTTTTTGATTTTTCTTTGTTCTCCTTTCTGATTTTTTTATTTTTTGTCTTTTTCTCATTTTTCTTTTCCTTTCTCTCAGTTTTTTCTTTTTCTCTATTTTTCTTTGTTTCTTTTTTCATTTTTATTTATTATTTTCTTTTTTATTTTTCTTGGTTCTCCTTTCTCACTTTTTTCTATTCTCATTTTTATTTTGCTGATTTTTTATTGTTTTATTTTTCTCTGTTCTTTTTTTAATTTTAATTTTCTTTTTATTTCTCTCATTTTTTATTCTTTTTGTCTTTCTAATTTTTCTTTTTACTTTTCCCTTTTTTCTTTTTCTCCATTTTTCTTCGTTCTTTGCTCATTTTAATTTTTTTCTTTGTTTTTGTTGTTTCTCCCATTTTATTTAAATTTTTTAGTTAGTACTTTTAGTATTAGTGCAGTTAGTATAGTTCGTATTGTTAGTGTAGATAGCACAGTTAACATATTTCTTATAGTTTGTTTTATTTGTTACTAGAGTTAGTTAGTATAGGTGCCCTTCTTAGAATCATTAGTGTTAGTTACTTTTGTTTATTAGCCTAATTAGTAAGTAGGGAGTAGTGTTAGTTAGCGTTAGTTTCAGGTCACCATGTCTCTGGGCCTGGCGACCACCTCTGGCAACAGTAAGACCCATGTAGCCAGTTACAAGCTGCTAAAGACCATCGGGCAGAGCAGCTACTGCAAGGTGAAGCTGGCCCGGCACCTGCCCACCGGGACCGAGGTGGCGGTTAAGATGGTGGAGAGGAGTGGGAAGAGCGCCTCCAGAGCAAAGGCGCTGCACTGCGAGGTCCAGAGCCTGAAGACCGTGCGCCACCCGAACGTGCTCAAGCTGCTGGAGGTCGTGGCCACAGAGGAGACGTCCTGCATCGTCAGCGAGCTCGTGAGCGGAGGAGACCTGCTGGACCACATCCGGAAGAGCGGCCCCATGGCGGAGGACGAGGCCAGAGGGAAGTTTCGGCAGCTCGCCTCGGCCCTGGAGTACTGCCACCGGAAGGGCGTGGCGCACCGGGACCTGCGGCTGGAGCACGTCCTTCTGGACGGCGAGGGCAACGTGAAGCTGTCGGGCTTCGGCAGCAGCGCCGTGTTCCTGGGCCAGGAGCTGAGCACCCAGTGCGGGAGCCCCTGGTACGCGGCCCCGGAGACCTTGCAGGGCCGAGCCTACGCCGGGCCCCCGGCGGACGTGTGGAGCCTGGGCGTGGTGCTGTTCTTCCTGCTCACCGGGGCCCCGCCGTTCTGGGGGTGTGACCTGGCGACGGTGCGCAGGCGGGTGCTGAGTGGGAGGTTCCCGCTGCCGATGTTCCTGTCCTGGGAGTGCAGGAACCTCCTTGGCAAAATGCTCACCCTCAACCCACAAAAAAGAATAAGTATCCGGAAAATCCTGAAGGACCGCTGGGTGAATATGGGGCAAGAGAAACTGCGGCCCTACAAGGAGCTGCCCTTTGACACCAGGGATCCCTGGGTAATGAGTGTAATGCTGAGCATGGGGTTTCAGCAGGACAGGATAGAAGACTCTTTAAAAAACAAGCGATATGACTCCCTCATGGCCACGTACTTAATGCTTAGTGACAAGAAACCACGGGTGGTGGGCCACAGCATCCTCGTAAGACCTTATGTGCCTCCCATGGACCCCAGCAGCCGCAGCTTCTCCCTCACCTACTCGGCGCAGCTGAAGGCGTCTGCGTGCGCAGGGAGACGCCATCGCATCAAACCTGGCTTTCCCGCCTGGCTCTGCAGGGCTGCAAACCAGCATCAGCTGCCTAAGGGGAACGCGGAGTCAGAGCTGAAGGCCACAGAACCTGCCAGGATCCTACCCGGCCTGGAGTCCAGGATCGCCACCCCCAGCCCAACCTCCACCCACAGCACCAGCAACATTCCAGAGGGCCCAGAGGTCACCTGCCATGGCAACCTCCTCCATGCTGGGCAGCGTGAGGGGGCAAGGCCAATCTCTCCTTCTGGCCCCACCCAGGGCCGGTGGCGGGCTGCTGGGAGCTTCTTAAATTTCCTCAGAGACTGGTGTTGTTGCCTGGACCCCAAAAAGATACTTTGAAGTAAAAAGTACCCTTGTAAAAGATATTTGTTCTTCATTTGTTTAAGCTTAGTGTCTGCAAAATATCTTGTAGGGCCGGTTTAAAATAGAATGTATTAATGGAAATCTGGAGGTTCGGGAAGGCCAACAGATGAGGAGATGATGCCATTGCCAAGATAGTTTGTTGCTCATAGTTCCCAAAGGGGCCACACCACAGCACACAGGGCCCCACGGGGAAGCCCCAGGGTGGTCAGGAGGCAGAGGGAGCGGGGGACACTGTGGGCAGGAGGAGCCTTTCCTGTGGTTTCTGGAGGAAGGAACAGCGAGGCAGGGTGAGCAGGCTCAGGACTGGCTGGTCTAAATAACTTCACAGGCTTTGGGGCACGAGGCTGTCCCAGTTGTCTGATACCCACCCTGGGGGACAAGGGCCGGGGGTAGCGGCCTCGACTACACGTGTCCAATAGAGGAGGTAGTTGGGGTGTGGATGGACACTGGATTGGTTGGTTTGTATTTGAAAAATGGGCCCAAGAAGGAGGGTTCTTTCTCCCTGGGGGTGGCGGGTCGGCATGACGAGGGAGGCAGAAGGCCGAATTGATCGGATTCAGAACAAGGCCTGTCCGCATGTGCACGCAGGACAGATGTTAAAGCATCAGGTTACAGAAGCTAGACACATGGTCCAGACAAGGCTCAGCTCAGATGTCACCTGAGGAGCCTTCCCTGCCTGCTCCGTCTACAGTGACAGCGACCCCACCCCAGTCTCCCTGCCGTCACCCACCCCATTCCCCTCACAGTGTTCAGGGCCCGGCCCCTTGCTCAGCACCCCACCGTGACTCTCCCCCCCAGAGGAAGGTCCTCACAGGACCTCCCATGCCCTGCAGCATCTGGGCCTCCCCCTCTCTCGTCTCCTCCCACCACTGCCCCCACCCCCCTCCCCTGGTCCCCCGGCCCTGCTTTTCCTCTGTGGCACTTCTGCCATCTAACCTGCTGTGCTCTGCTCAATGTTTGTCCCCCTCTGTGATGGCTCCACGGGCGCAGCAGCATTTGTTTTCTCATCTCCTTCACTGCCGTCTGTCCGTGCCTCCAGCCTGAGTCAGGGCTGGGCACAGAGCAGGGCTCCATGGACAGCGAATGAACAGATAACGCTTAGCACTCCCGGAAGCGTGCTCCTTTGTAATCTGCAGCGTTCACTCACTAGCGCAAGTCTGAGGCCCTACTGCTGCTGGGCCAGCTCCGGACACTGGGCAGCCTAGTAGGGGCTGAGAAAAAGTAAGTAAAATATACACAAAGCCAGGCGGGAGTATGTACCATGGTGAAAAAGTGAGGAAGGACTTGAGCAAATTCCTGAAGATCTTTAGGGAGTAAGCAATGCAGAGGGTAGAGTGTTCTAGGCTAGAAGACCAGCAAGTGCAAAGGCCCTGAGGCCACAGTGGGCTACAACTTAGAGAGTCTTAGTTATTAGTGTGGAGTGTTAGTTTTGTCTCGAATCTGAATTTCGCTTTTGTTTATAATCCTTGCTTTCACCTTTCTAGCTAGTTAACCTGAGTTCAGCAAATTCTATTCTATTCTATGATTTAATGTAGAACCGGGTGAATTTGGGTGAAGTCAGTATGTGTTCATTGAATGGCCTCCCTGGGCCCAGCTGTATTAGGCATCAGGAGGCTGTGAAATCAACACAGTGGTCATCCTCTTAACGACCCCACTGGATGAATATCCTCGCTGTCCTCCAGCCCCTCCGCTGCCCCATCTCATCTGGGTCTCGAGCTCCGACCCTCACCCTCTGTTGCACCTTCACCCCCACTTCCACTTCCCCCTAGACTTGTCTCTCTGAGTGTCCTTGAGCTTCTTGAAGTCAGCTTGACCTAAACGGAGTTCAGCCCTTGGCCCATGTGTGCATCCTCTCCATGAAGTCCCTCTGGGTGAGGGAGCCCCCCCCAGCGGACTCCTCCACCCCCAGGCAGGACTCCTCCCCACCCTGCCGTGCCGATGTGCCAACCCCCTGGATGCACTGCCTCGGGAACCCTGTCACCTTCTCCCTCCTGTCTTCAGCCTTGGGCTGCACACTGACCTCCCCCTCTTCACAAACCACCAAATGGCTGCTACACTTACAAATGGGGACGCAGAGGTGACACAGGCAGGTGTGATTGGAAATGGTGAGCAGCATCGCAGAGCAGAGCGCAGACCAGGGCTCCCGAGAGGGCAGAGAATGGCTATTGTGGCGTCAGGACGGCCATAAAGGGGGCGAGGTGGGCACCCACGGCAGCCCCTCTCCACGTTCCCCAGGAGCCCTGCGTCTCAGCCTCGGCTTGGGCTGGCTGCCCCTCCTTCTGTCTGTTAGGTGGGTGCCTGTTCATTCGTTCACTCACTCATTCGCTCATCATGGACTTGGTTCCTGCCTGGTGCCAGGCCCTGGCTAGATGATGGCTGGTCCTTGGAGACCCAGCTCAGACCTCGTCTCCTCCATGAAGCCGTTCTTGATCCCCACCCCCTCCTGCAGCCCCTGTGGCCTCACCTGGCCCCCCAGTGCTGTGATCACACTCTGATGAGCTCTCCAAGCTGTGAGCCCTCGGGGGGCTCTGGGCCAGATGCAGAAATGGGTTCAGACATGGGATGATGGCTAAAACCCTGAATACACGAGAGGATTACCTACGGGCCTGATGGGGGTCAAGTTCACCTCCTCTCTCCCTCCTGGACCAGGGCTCCTCATTCCCAGGAACTGAGCAACCTCACCCTGTGCTCATTTTGACCCTTATCCATCGATTTTCTTTCAATGTTAATTCTTTTTAAACTCTGAAGACAGGTCATGAGGGTGTTCCTCAGTAATGAGAAACTTAATTATCATTTCAAGGGAGGGAATGCATCTGTGGTGCCTGAACCAAGACAGAACAATGTGGAAAGCACAGGATGCTGAGGAAGAGCTGGCTCAGGGGCTGGGCCTTGGGGCAGCAGAAAGAGGGGAGACAGAGACTTAGATGGAGACAGAGCTGCCAGGGTGGGGTTCAAGCCGGGAGGAGTGGGAGTCCAGGGGCCTCCACACATGAGGGTGGCAGCTTCCGGAGTCCCCCTCTGTCACGTACAAGCCATGTTTGTCATCCTGCAGCACCTCCAGGCCTTAGGACGAGCTGGTCCTCCCGCAGGAGCGCCTTTGCTCTGCTCTCCAGACAACAGTGCCCTCACGCTGGGAGACTCTGCCCCCTGGGCATCTGTTCCTCAGCCTGCCTGTCCTGTACCCCCACCCCCACCATGACACACGCAGCCCGCTCTGTGCTTAGGTCACCTGGTTGTCATCGCCTGAGGCTGGCCTGTCTGCTTGTGTGAGAGACCGGCAGACCTGGCTTCTAAGCCTTTCAAGTCTGCGTGACCTTGGACCAGTCCCTTGTCCCTTTGGAGGCTCAGTTGGAGGCTCAGTTTCTCACTATAAGTGGGTCTGGCAGTGGCCTCCTCACTGTGGCGCTGTGCTCTCTGAGCTGCTGGAGCTGGTGCATTGGATGGGTGCCTCTTGCTGGTGCCCTTGGTGCTGACCCCAGGGTCATGGCCCCAGCATGCCCAGGGTTTGTGGAACACCCGGCTGTAGTGATGCATGAGGTAGTGGGAGATGGGCAGGAGGTCAGGGTGCAACTTTGGAGTCAGAAGACACGGCATTCCTTGGGGACACTTCCCTGAGCCCCTGGTCCCGGGCCTTGCCCACCCACACCCCTTCTCAGCTGCCTTCAGGGCACTCAGTGAACCCCTGCTCTAAGGCTGCATTCCCCGTGCATCTAACCCAGGCCGGACACTGCTGTGGTCACATCCCGGGTGAAGAAGTGAAGCTCCACGGGGCTAACGGGAGGACGACAAATTCAGATGCCTCCAGGGGTCAGGCTGGCACAGGCTGCGGAGGACCTGGGCAGGGGATCGCTTAGGGAGTAGCAAGCTGGGAGCACAAGCGCTGTCCAGAGAGCGGCTGCAGCTCAGCTCCAGAAGAGCGTTGCCTTGAGGGACTGTCACAGGTGGCCAGATCTCATTTCATACATAAAATAAGCTAGACAGCTGGAATTTTGTTGGTAATCTTCCAGTTTTTAAATGTTAGCGTTAACTTTTAAAATCTAGATTTGCCGCTAGACCCTGTGTTGGTTTAAAATGCTTGGCTGTGTGTGGGCTCAGGAGCAGCTGGCACACTGGATGCTCTTGTGACTCTATTCCCCCTCCTAGCTCCCTCACCTAGTGCCTCCTTGTGCATGTTCAGGGGACAGCTTCATCCCCCAAGGCAGAGTATGTTGGCCTGTTGGCTCCTGGGTGGCTGGCTGCCGTATGGGGGCGCTGGGCTCTTGGGGGAGTCACCCTTTCCTGCAGCGGCCCCGTGGCAGGTGGTGCTGTCCAAGCCCACTCACACATACCTGGCGCGTCCATCCACCCTCTGTTAGACTCGCTCTGCTCTATCCTGCCTCTCCCTTTATGTTGTGGCATCCCTTACTTGCTCATCCCCACCTAGGAATCCAGATCCCCCATCTGTTGTCAGGACTTCTGTTTTCCTCTTCATCTCACCTCTTGATCAGAGGGAAAGTATTTTGACTCCGAGAGGAAGAAAGTCTGAAACTAGAGTTTCCTCTTTGGGCTGAAGATCACTCGTCAGCCTAGGCCCACAGTGCATCTGGCTCTGAGGTCAGCATTGCAGCTTATTCCTCCTTTTAGACTTTCAGTGGCTCAAATAAGGCTGATCTTTAAGCCTGGTCAGCCCTGCTGAAGGCCTTAAGGACCGTGTGTCCATTAAAAACATGTTTGGTTATATTTGTTTATATGTTACGCTGTTGGAAATACAGGGATTCATAGTTTGATTTTAGGCTTAAACAAAATTGTAACTTTGTAATATTTCAATTTTATTGTAGATCAAATCAACTTTTAGGAGCCGACTTAAACACCTAACCATGCTCTACTAACTGCCACTGGGGGTAAATGCGTCTTATGTGCAGCGTGTTTGACTTGCAAGTGGAATTTTGAAGTATAGCCACTAGAATGCTGGAATTAGCCTCTTCTACACTATTTGAGGCTTAATTTTGAGTTGCCTTGAATTCATCCTGTACTTAGTAAATGAAATTTGATGTGTCTCTCCCAGGCTATTTGTGTCCCCTCTCACGGTAAGGCCGATGACATGCTCATAGAAGGTAGTTAATAAGTGCTTGCTGGATGAACAAAGACTAGGGCCCACAGTCCTTAGTATTTAGGGGTTTTTTAATGTCCCTGTTTCGTTCTGGGTTGCAGATAGTTTGATATGTGTCTTAATTTGTCCTGTGGCTATTGTTCTTGATGTTTAGTTTGTTTTCTAGAATTGTGAGTTCCTACGTGGTAGCCACTAGCCACATGTGGCTATTGAGCACTTGAAATGTGACTAGTGTGACTCAGGAACAGAATTTTAATTTTAATTAAGACATTTAAATTTAAAAATTCATGATTGATTTAGCTATTGGAAAATGTTTGAGTATGTTTGGAGTGTCTTGAGAGGTGAATCTACTGATTTTAAGTTCTGTGTGTGGCTCCCGTATTTCTCGTGGACTGTGCTATTCTGGATGTTCCCCCTTGATGTCGAAGACCCGATACTAAGTCTAGGGCGTGAGGAAGGGAACTGAGGGGTAAGAGGGCTGGGACGCCATTCATGCTGACGGTGTAGGACGTGAGCCCGCTTGGGGAGTCGGAGCTCACGATAGGGAAGGCAGGAACATAGTGAAGTATATGGCACTGAAATTCAGCCTGGCATTTGGGAAGAAAGGGCAGGGCTGACAGGGCAAGAGGAAAGGTTGTAGGATAGAGCAGCATAGAAAGGATAAAAGAGAAGTAAATGCTTTTGTAGTAGAAATTATTGGAAGCATTCCCCTGCTCTTTGTGAGGGATGACAGGCCGTAAAGGGCTATCTTACTCTCTTGATGAAGCTCGGACAACATGGAAGAGTCTCCCGGAGACACTGGAACACCTTCTGTTCAGAGACACTGAACGCAATGAGGCAGGCATTAATAGGCAACTGAGGACAGCTGTTCTTTGTTATGGAAGCATTGCATCTATGCCACATGGAGGAGGAGCCCTTTAGGAAAATGAGCTGGACTTTTCATTCATTCAGCAAACGTTTATTGAGTACCGACTGTGTGCCAGGCACCATACCAGGCGGTATTGAAACAAAAGTGAATGAAGTTGTACGTGAATATTCATAGCAGCAATATTCACAGTCTCCAAAAAGAGGAAACAAACCAAATGTCTATCAGCTGAGCAATGGATGAACAAAATATGGTTTGTCCATACAGTAGGGTATTATTTAGTTATAAAAGAGAATTAAGTGCTGACTCATGCTACAATATGGATGAACCTTGAAAACATGCTAAATGAAAGAAGCCAGGCACAGGAGGCAACATGTTGTATGATTCCGTTATGTGAAATGTCCAAAATGGCCAAATGCATAGAGACAGAGAGTGGATTAGTGGTTGCCAAGGGATGCCGAGAGGGGGCAATGGGACGGACTGCTAGTAGGGATGGAGTTTCTTTTAGGGGAGATGGAACTATTCTGGAATTCGGTAGTGGTGGGATTTGCACAAAATAGTGAATACACTAAAAACCACTGAAGTATACACTTTAAAATGGTGAATTTTATGTTATATGAATTTTGAGGGGTGGGATGCGGACATAGTGGGCCTCCTGGTGCGATGCACGGAGAAGAGCTCAGCAGGCGTCTCTGTAGTTAATTGCAAGAACGTAGTGCCGGGTCTACACGGGTGCACACCCCGAGTGGCCTGAGGTTGAGATCATCCTGTGGAGTGAAAGTCCGGTACTCTTAAAACTCTCAAGGCAGGAGAGACAGGGAACAGCCAAGGAACCATTCTGGATGGAAGGAGACCGAGGAGACGGGACAATAAACACAACGTGTGATCTCGAACAGGATCCTGGGCCAAAAAGAAAAAGCGATTTGTGGGATAGTTGGTGAAATTGGAAGGAGATCTATGGACTGGATGGGAGATTGGTATCAATGTTCATTTCTTGATTGGAGGAATCATTCTAATGTAGGAGACTGACTAGCTACACACTAGGGTATTTAGAGCTTATGGGCAGAGAAAGAGAGAGAGAGAAGTGGAGTAAAATGTTAACAATTTGAGATTCGGAATGTAGAGTATGAAGAAGTTCTTTGTATTATTCTTGTAACTTTCTGAAGGTCTGAAACTTTAAAAATAAAAGAAAATTACTTAATTACCAAAAAATTAAAATAAAAGAGCTGGCAAAAACTCGAAGATCTTGAATTAGACAGGCTTCAGGCATAGTTTGCTCAGGGCTCCAGCTCACTTTTTCTCCCTCACTCTCAGCTCTGCGCTTCTCTGTAGATTTTACCCTCAGGCTGGTTTCCTTTTGGTCCCAACGTGGCTGCCACAAGCAGGGACTATAGGCCCCCAAACTTCCAGGGGGGAATTAGTGAATTAATTACATTGGTTGGACTAATCTAGATGCTGGATGTGTGTGAATCCTACCCAAATTGTAGTGTTGTTGCATCATGATGAAGGGTAGCTCCCCAATGGAGAATGTTCATGTTCTTGGGAATCAGCCTAGGTACTTAACCAGTGAATGCCCAGCACCCAGCTGTATGTTGAGCAGACACCCAAGAAGGTGAATTTAGTGCAGATACAGAGGACATGAGTAAACACTTGTACTAAAAGAATTGAAGGTATTTTCTAGGAAAATATAAATTATTCAAGAGAATGAGGAAAAAAAGCCACAGAAAGAGAAAATATTTGCAAAAGACTTAACTGATAAAGGTTTGTTATCCAAAATATACCAAGAATTCTTAAAACTCAGCAATAAAAAACAACTCAATTAACAAATGGATAAAAGATCTAAACAGACACCTCACTAAAGAAGATGTACAAACAGCAAATAAGCATGTGAGAAATGCTGTACGTCATATGTCATCAGGGAAGTGCAAATGAAAACATCAGTGAGATACAACTAGACACCGAATAGAATGGCCAAAACCCACAACCCTGACAACGCCAAATGCTGCCGAGGATGTGGAGCACTAGGAGCTCTCATTCAATGCTGATGGGAACGCAAAACAGTACAGCCACTTTGAAAGACAGTGTGGTGGTTTCTTACAAAACTAAACATACTCTTACCGTATGATCCAGCAATCATGCTCCTTGGTTTTACTCAAATGAGTTGAAAACTTACGTCCACACACAAAAACCTGCGCTGGATGTTTCTAGCAGCTTTATTCATAATTGCAAAACTTGGAAGCAACCAAGATGTCCCTCAGGAGGTGAATGGATGAATGAACTGTGGTGCGTGCAGGCAATGGAATAAAAAGTGAGCTGTTAAGCCATGAAAAGACATGGAGGAACTTTTAATGCATGTTCTAAGTGAAAGAAGCCAATCTGAAAAGGCCACGTACTGCATGACTTCAGTGATGTGACTTTCTGGAAAAGGCAAAACTTTGGAGGCAGTAAAAAGACAGTGGTTTCCAGGGGATAGGAGGGAGGAAGGGATGAGCAGGTGGAGCATGCAGGATGTTTAGGGCAGTGAAAATACTCTGTGTGATGATATAATGGTGGATATGTGTCATTACACATTCGTCAAAACCCGTAGAATGTACAACACCGAGAGTGACCCTAATGGAAACTATGGACTTGGGTGATAATGATGCGTTGATGCAGGTTCATAACTGTAACAAATATTCTACTTTGGTGCCGGGATGTTGATAGTGGGGTGTGTTGTGTGGGGGGCAGGGGTAGGGGGAATATGTACAGGGTATCTATACTTGCCACTCAATGTTTGCCGTGAACCTAAAATTGCTCTAGGAAACAAAGTCTGTTAAAAGGGATATGAAACAAAACAGCGATTGAAAAGATAGTCAAAGATCTATACCTCAAAAGACAGCAAGCCCAGTGTTGTAGGTAAGTTCTACTAAGCTGTCAAGGAAGATACAATTCCTGTATAATATAAACTGTTCCACAACTTAACAAAAGTAAAGATCTTCCTGACTTTTTTTATGATCCTGACATGCATATATCTTAGATTAAATATTAGCATAGTCAATTCACTACTGAATTAAAAGAAAAAATGTACCATGACCGATAGAATTCTTCTCAGTAATGCAAGGAATGTGCCAGATTGACGTAAAGGAAACTGTAAAACTAGATGGAAGGATGTAAAAAACCTGAAGAAATGGAGAGACAGGCAGTGTTGTAGGAGAGGGAGACCTGACTGGGTCAAGAGGCCGTTTCTTCCCGAGTCAGTCTGTAAGTCCGCAAGTGTAATTCTAATCAAAACGCCCACAGGATTTCAGTGAAGCTTGACAGATGACTCTTAAAGTTCATCTGAATTAGAAATGCATAAGGATAACAAAGTCAATTTTGAAAAAGAATAATAATCAGGAGGTATATGAACTATTTACCAAACATATTTTGAGGTTAAGTAATAAAATACTGAGGTATTGGTGCATGAACAGACAAATCATTCAATGAAACAGAATAAGGTATAGAAATAAACCTGATTATTGAAATATTCACTCATCCAACTAATGTTTATTGAACGTATCAGCATGGTTCTCTATGTGGGTGAGGTAGGAATAAACAAAACGGATAATGTCCTTGCCTTCTTGGAACTGACCTGCTAGCAGGGGAGGATGAACAGTGAGTGAACCAAGTCCTTTGGTATGGCACGTGGTGACAGGTGCAGCTCGGGCCAGGATGGCAGGAGTGGAACTGGTGAGAATGGTCCAATTCTGGAATATTTTGAAGGTAGAGCCAGCAGGATTTGTTCATTGATGTTGATGTGTGGTATGTGAGAGAGAGGAATCAAGAATGATGCCAGGGTTGGGGCTCATGTACTGAGATGGGGGAGATTTGCGAGGTGGGGGAGTGCATGAGTTTGCTTCTGGTCCTTTGGTTAGAGATGCTCACCACACCCCCAAGAGCATTTATCCGGTAGGTAGTTGAGTTTGTGGGTGTGGACTTAGGTGAAAGTATTGGGCTAGAGATATTAATTTGGATGTCAGTCAGAGACTGGAGAATGATGGACAGAGTGCAGACAGACAGGAGAAGGACAGAGCCCCGGGCCCTCCACCACAAGCAGTGGGGAAGATGAGGGCACCGAGTGAAGGACACTGGGAGGAGCAGCCAGTGGAGGAGGAGGAAAACCGGGAGAGTGAGGGCTCCTGGGAGCACGGAGGGCAGTGTCTCGAGGCGGAGGGAGCGGTCCACTCCGTCAAGCGCTGAGAAGTCCATGACCGCGGGGTTTAGCACAGTGCTTGTGTCTGCACAGAGAGAAGCTCCAGAGCGACCGGCAGCAACTTCAGGGTAGCGAGGGAGGGGAACCGTGGGAGGGGGATTAGCTTTACACAGCCCATTCCATTTCCTTTATCAAATTAAAAGTATCTCTGAAGCGAGTATGCTTAAAGTTGTATTTACTTCTATTTATCTGAGTATTGGACTCATGAGTGTTTGTTACATTATTTCCTTTATTTTTCTATATGTTTAAAATGTTGCCTAATTACAAAGAAGAAAAACCAGTTATACATAAATATTTACAACAAGTATGCATAAAATATTTTTAGAATGATGCCCAAGAAACTGGTAAATACTTGTCACTGGCAGGCTGGCATGCGTTATGATGTTCGCGGGTCCTGGGCAATTTTGCCTCCTTTAAAAAATATTAAAAATTATGTTTTATAATTGCCTTGGTATAAAGACAAATATCATCCAGGCCGGGTTCCTTATTATATGTTCATTATTATTATATTTATTTTTTCTTGTTATTGTAAAAGAAATTAAAATTAAAACATTTCTGGGAGCCCCTGAAGGTCATGTGGCCATGTGTACGTTGCCTGTGTGCCCAGTGGAGTTGTCGGCCCCAGGCGGGGGCTGGGAGTCAGGGGTGGAGGGAGACTTCCTTTTCACTCTATACCTTTTGTTTTATTTGAATTTTTTAAATTCTGCGTATTTATCCCTTTTTTAAAAGGAGGCAAAGCCTACACATGAATAAGTAAAAGAGAATGAAGCTAAGAGATGGGGCAAGGATGGAAAGAGACAGTTCACAGTCGAGTCAATACAATCGGCCAGTAGCCCTGAAAATATGCCCAACCAGACGTGATCAGGGAACTGCAAATCAGACAATAAAAAGTTTTTAACAGCAAAAATGAAAAATATTGATGCTGCTGCGTGCTGACTGGCATGGGGAATGGGTGCTCTCAGTGTGATGGGCTGTCACTGGTTCGGTCTTTCAGGAGAGCAATTTATTGGTGTTTGTCCACACGTGATGCAAATGCCCTTTGACCAGGGACAGTAATTCCAAAATGTCTAACATATAGAAATACTCTCACGAACGAAAAAAGATATGTGCATTGCAGCCTTGTTTATTTGAGTGAAAATTAAAAATAACGTAAATGTCCATAAATAGGGGAATTGATAGATTGTGGTGTATACATCCTGCAAAAAATGTTAGTTAGTTGTTGAAGTAATAAGATAGATCAACGTGCAGCAGCACAGAAAGTCCACCGTATTGTTATGTGAAATAAGCCAGTTGCAGACAGTGAGTTTGGGCCTCTCTGCAGGTGTGTGTCTGTGGAAACAGATGGAAGCCTTCTAGAAGAATCCATGCTCAACTCTGGAAGGGAGACTGATGGAGGCGAGGGCGGGGGGGTAAAGGGGGATTTTTAGTCTGTAGTTTGTATATGTCCATAGTGCTTAATTTTATTACAGAGAATATGTTTATATAATACTTATATAATCTTTTAAACAATTAAAAAATTTAAGGTAGTTAAATTAAAATTTAAAATTGAATTAGTTACAATTTAAGGTAGTTGCTGCGCAAGGCTGGATACGATCCTTCCCAACCAGGCCGAAGGGTTGAGAGGCGAGGAGAGGCCGGATTTGTGGGGCCTGGGGGGAGCTTCAGTTTGGGATTTCGGAGCTTCAGGGTTTCCAAGCTAGAAAGGTCCCGGGCCCTTTGCCTGTGCAGAAATCCAGCTAAAATCCACGAACTGCTGGCCTCTTGTGGCCAGATCTGTGCCAGCCAGTTTCACAGACGTGAGATGGTGCAGGTGTCAGCCCCACCCCACGAGGGAGGGGTTCTCATTCCCACTCACAAGATGAAGTCTCGAGGCTCAGGCAGATTGCCTGGCCGAAAGTGGCAGAGTCAACTGGAAGCCTGGGGCCAACCCTCCCAGAATGGTGGCCTCGCCAAGCCCCAGGGTGGTGGGGCTGAAGCCTGGCAGCACCGGGACACCCCAATGAGGGCGGGGTAGCAGGGCACAGGGCTGATTTGGGGCAGTTGTGCCCTCTGTTCCAGAATAGGTCTGGATTTCCAGGGACCGTGTTTGTCCTTGAGGGCCAATGATGGTTTGAGCAGTGTCAGTGCCGGTTGCGTGTGTGAGGAGAGTGAGTGAGGGCAGAGGACCCTGTAATGCAAATCAGAATGGGCAAAGGACTAAAGGAGAAAGGTCAAAGAGAGCCCCAGGCTAGGCTGGTCCTCTGAGTCCCAACACACACAGTTCTGGGAAAGCAGCCGGGTTCCATCCAGGTCCCCAAGGGCACAGCCTGTGTGTGGGGTCCCTCCCTCTCAGGATTCTGCCCCAAAGAGGCAGCTGAGACGTCCCTAAACATCACCAACTCTGGGGAAGCCCCAGCCCAGCTGGCACCGAATCTGGGACTCCTCTTCCTCGCGCTGTGACCGCAGCTCCCACATCCGCCTCAGTCAGCCTCTCTGTGGTCCCTGCATGAGCTGGCGCCCTCGCTGGGGCTGCTGCTCAGGAGCAGAGACTGTGAAGCCAGGACACTCAGGCCTGAACCCACTCCACTTCCCGGCTGGGCCTCAGTTTCCTCATCTGTAACATGGAGTTAATGGTAGGTCTCTGGAAGGCTGGGGTGGGACTGAGTGGTTTTACACTTGCAGAGAGAGAGTTTAGAATTCGGCCTGCCACGCCTCGGTGCCTGGTCACCGCGCTCCCTGGTTATCCCCACAGAGCAGCTTGGGCAGGGACTGCAGCCTGAAGCCCCAGGCCGCCCCGAGTCATCTGCACATGGGCCCGTCCACCTCTCCAGGTGTGGCTGAGGTTGAGAAAGCAGGATCACCATCCTCAAAGAGCCTGCAGACTGGAGATCAGGAAATGCACTCAGCTCCTGGCACAGAGGCCCACGGGCCCTGGGCAGCCCACCTTCCAGCAGCATCCTCGTCCCTGAATCGGCAGCAGGCCTGGAGGAGCCCAGGCAAAGTGGGTGTGAAGAGAAGCCCTTTGAGGCTGGGAGTGTGATGTTGGTGCATCCTCCTCAGGGTCAGCTAGGACTGGGAAGCGGGACCTCAGGACCCCGCCTCTGGGGCTGCTAATCTTGCCCATGAGGAAATGGGGCCAGGGTCACCCAGTGCTGGGGCTCCTGAGTCTGCTGGGCAGGGCAGGAGCGGAGGGGCCTGGCCTCCAGGAAGGGGGAATTGAGGACCCACGGGTCCTCCTGGAGCCGAGCCGGCTGGTTCTCAAGCCTCTGAGACTCTGACCTCGAGCTGCCTTCAGGATCCAGTGGAGGCCCCAGGGCAGAGGTTCGGTTACATTATTAGATGTTCCTGCCTGTGTCCAGGAGGCTCTCTCTGCTCCCACCTGCTCTTCCCTCCCTCACTGGAGAAGGACAGACTCGCCCGGAGAAGCTGGTCCTCATGGTGCTGCCAGCCAGGGGACCTGAAGAACAAAGGTCCAGCCTCTTAGGGCCCAGGCCCTGTGCTGGCTGCACCTGTGTGCTCAGGCCATCCTCACACCTTCAGGGGGTCTCCACGACACGCATCCACAAGGGAGGAAATGGGGGCTTGGAAGGTGCAGTGGGTTGAATAGAGGCCCCACAAGCATATGCCCAAGTCCTAACCCCAAGTCCCTTGACTGCGACCTTATTTGGATCTAGGTATAACTAAGGTGAGGGTGTCAAAAGAGTTCATCCTGAATCTGGGGTGGGCCCTGTACTTAAGAGAAAGCAGAGGGAGATTCAAGACCCTGACATGGGATAGGGACAGAGAAGAAGGCCATGTGATGACAGGGCCAGGTTGGAGTCTCCCAGCCCCAAGCCAGGGGACGGAGGGCTGCCAGCAGCCTCCAGAACCAGGAGGGGGACAGATCCTCCTCCAGAGCCCCCGGGAGACCCAGCCCTGCCAGCACCTTGACCTTGGACTCTGGCCTCCAGGACTGTGAGAGGACAGACCTTTGTAGCTTCAGGCCACCTCGTGTGTAGTTGTTTGAACAGCAGCTCTGGAAGCTAACGCGGGGGTCAGCTGCGTGGTTTGCCCAGGGTCACTCAGCTCGAGGGGGCATGAGTGACCTAGGTCTGTCCGGGGCTGCTTGTCACTCTGATAGGTGACACACTGGCACTGGAAGGCTCGCCTTCATTTGGGGGAGTTCCAGAAGGATGTTTCGAGCACACATCACGGGTGTGTGTGTTTATAGGAAGAGGGGACCTGGGAGGCCTGGCCTTTTCTGCCCATGGCGGTGACTGGCCAAGAAGGGAGGGGCACTGCCGGGCTGGGCTGGGCTGGCGGCCACCTCCCTTTAATGCTCTGCCTTCTCTTGCGTCCGAGAGCGCTGGCCTGCTCCGCAGACCATAACCTCCCCTCCTCTGCCTTCCCTACAGCCTGTAGCCTCTCAGAGAAGGCCCCTGGCTGGGGTAGGCTGTAGGCCATCTCTGGGCCAGCGGAGGGGGCATTGGCAGGGTCCCCATGGGGCCGCAGTCTCTCCCGGAGAGCCAGTTTTCACCTGTCTCACCAAGAGCCACTCCAGGCTGGACGGGGGTGAGTGAGGTCAGAGGCTGGATGCAGACACCTGTTGAGGGGCCACGAGGGTAGGTGGGCCCTGAAAGTCATCCTCCCCTCAGGGCCCGGCCCAGAGAGCGGAGGCCAGAGGCCTTTTAGCCTCCAGGGAGTCCTTCCCTCACTCTCCCCCGCCCACCGTGGCCCCTGAATGTCTCCTATGCGCTTCTTGAGGGCGGAACCGGGGAGAGCTACTCAACTTTACATTCCTGGTGCCTCGTTAGTGTTGGTCCCCTGCAAAGGTGAGAGCCAGGACAGAGGCCAGCTTGGGTACGGAGGGAAGCCACGAAAGGGGCGCCTCACCCAGCCTGGAGGTGCAGGTGGAGAGGGGATGTGCCCGGCTGGCCTCCACTAGAAAGTGAGAGGACTGACACCTGCCCATCTTGCCACACGGAGACGGAGGGACACCCCTCTGCTGCCACACTGCCCCCCACCCAGGCCTTGGCCCCTCTGTGTGACAGAACTCAGGGCCATGTCCCTCTGCACCACGGGCCTTTGCACAGCCTGGAGTGAGACCCGCCCCACCCCAGCCACTCTGCACGGCCAGGCCAAAGGCGACACCTTGATTCTGAGCCCAGGTCAAAGCCCCTTGTGACCTCCACCTCTCACGTCCTCGAAGCACGTGCCTGCGTCTCCCCATCATCATCCCCCCTGGGTGGGGGACTTGGGGAGGACGAGGGCTGGGCTTCTCTCTCCCTCTCCCTCGTGACAAGTGCAGTGCCCGTGGGTGCTCAGCAAACCCTTGTCCAGTGAACCCAGGGCACCGGGCGGAGCTGGGCCAGCCTCAGACCACCTCGATCTCGTGTCCTGTGACGTGGAAATGCAGTCACTTCTCAGCCTCTGCGCTGGGGGAGGCCGTGGTGGCGTGGACGATCCACAGTCATCCGCAGGCTCATCTTCAAATGTGCAGGACACTGGGTTTTTGGCAACAGATTTGTCTTCATGACGCTGCTAATTAACCTGAGCTGCAATTCCAGGCTGTGGGAGCCTCGATGCCGGAGAGGAGGGTGAATGCAGCCAAGGGGGAGCTTCTGTAGTGGAGTCTGTGCAGAGGAGACCGCACGTGCGTTTGAGATGGGCTTGAGCGCAAAGGCAAATTCTAATTGTCCAAACAGAGAGAGACAGGTTCAGTCCAGCAGGGTCAAAGGTCACCTGCGACGCCACGAGTGAACCCTATGTCAATTTGAATCAATCCCCAAACCTTTGCTGGACGACTGTGAGGCACGCAGGACTTTGGGGGTCGTGAGAGAAGGCCCCACCCCCCTGAGCTGATGTTAATGAGAATGACCCAGAATGTGAGATTTTCCTGTTCCAATTCTGACAACTTATCAAATTCCCCACATGGGGCCAGGGTCTGGGTTAGAGAGAAGTGGGTCCTGGGATGGTCTCGTCCACACTGCTGTTAGATTGTTTATTGGGGTTACACCTCTGGGGCTCCCACTGAGAAGCAGGAGTCCCCCACCTCGCCCTCCCCCATTTTCCCCGAGACGTTTGGTTTCTGGTTTCACTTCTTCTCTCGTGTCCCCCCTGGGCTGGGTTCTCTCCACTTGCCCCTCAGGCCCCATCTCTCCCGGCTTCCAAGTGGGCTTGGCTGGTCGGGTCCCCACAGACATGTGGACAGGAGGACAAGTGGACAGAGAGACGAGTGCTGACTCTCCTGGACCCTCCCTGCCAGGCCTGGATCCAGAGGGAGGCTGCGTTCCTACGTGGCCACAGCTCCTGCCAGGTGGCCCCTCAGGCTCCTGCTGGGCTTGTCCTGGTCCCCCGCCCTCGCAGGCCCCTTAGCCCTGCCCATGCCTCTGCCTGCCGTCCTGCCGGAGCCTCTCTGCCACTAGTCCTCGGGAGGGCCCTCTGTGCTGGCCAGCCCCTGGCTGACCCGCCTCCACACCCTGGATAACGTCCTGCTGGACTTGGGATGGGCTGAGTTTCCTCCCTTGTCCCCAGCCTGGCCCCACCTCCCATGGCCTAACCTGGGGCTTAAAACTTCCACAAGATGTGGAATTGTGTGTGCACTGCAATCCCAGGGATGTGTGTGTGCGCGCGAGTGCGTGTCCACCCACACAGGGGTGAAAGGTCAGGAAGGAAGACACTGTTAATTCAGCAATGTTTGTCTCTGGAAGAGGGACTGGTCATTTAGGTTCCTTCTTTTACTTGTCCGTATTTTTCAAGGTTTCTAAAATGAACCTATATTGCTTGTATAAACAGAAAAACAGCAAATGTTAACGTGTTTAAAACTACAGTTTTGCTAAACCAAGCAGCTGGGGCAGGAGGTGCTGAGAGAGCAACAAGGGTCGGTGAGGCCGGGGTCCCACGGCTGCTTGACTGAGCCTGGCCAGGTGGGGTGGGGATGGGGACAAGGGCGGGTGTGCCTGCTCCTGTGGAGAGGAGGGACGTCCAGACAGGTACTGTGGAGCCTCGAGGTCTCTCTGGTTCCTGTCCCACTGGTGGGCCCCAGTCCCGGAGGCCAGGCCCCGGTGAGCCCTGCTGCCCTGTATGCCGCTCGGCTCGGCCCTGCTGGCTGCTTTGGCTCTGCCTCAAGAGCTAAGTGCCAGGGGAGGTGAACCAAGTGTCACAGAGCCACAGCCGGTGTCTGGGGGAGGGTGACAGAGAGGCACGTTGTCCTGCTTCTCTGGGCTGGCATCTGGTTTCACCACCTGACCCCACTATGGAGGGCTCCGGGGCAGGAGAGGGTGGCAGGCTGTGCCAACCAGGCCTGGTCAGCATGGCACCCGCCCTTACCCTGGCTGGGAGGGCGGACACGGGGACTGCCCCGTTCTTGAGCACCTACCGTGTGCTGGGTACATCCCGTGACCCGGAGAAGCAGGATTGCTGTGCCCATTTTACAGATGAAGGAGTTGAGGCTAAGAGCCCCCCCACTTGGTGAAAACCCTGCAGCGCTTCCTCCTTGCCCTCAGGTGGGTCCTGCCACGGCCCCCACCACTCCTGCTCCTGCCACTCTGAAATATTCACAGCCCTTCCACCCACTGCACACCCACCTGCCTCCACCTCTGCTTAGGGTTTCCACTCACTGTCAGCCCTCCCCTCTTTCACATCCTCATGTCTCTGTGGCAATGACACCTCCCCAGGAAGCCCCCCTAGGTCGGCTCTGACTAGAGGGGCAACACCCATGCAATTGCTGTTCGTCTTTGCACAGCCCTGATTGTGCTGTGTTATAAGCATACTTTCATGTCTCTTCCCCTACTGCCCCCAGCCACAGACTCCCTGAGGACACGGAGGGGTCAGGGCCACTGCACAGAATCCTTCCTCCAGGGAGAAGCGCCCCAGTTACCCCAGGGGTAAGGGCTTAGTGAATGGAGTACTTGCTCCCTTGACTGGTGTCCTTGTGCAAGATGCAACCTGCACAACAGCGTACAGTGTCCCTGGCCTGGGTCTTCCTCGTCTCTGGGCCCAGCACAGAGGTTTGTGTGAATGAATGCGTGAATGCGTGGGTGGGGGAGTGACAGAGCTGCCCAGAGTCTTCCAGTAGCGATGGGATGGCCAGAGTTCCAGCCCTGGTTTGAAGGAGTCCAGATCTCATGTTTGGCAGGCCTGCTGGAGGAGCCGAGATCTTGGGGCACAGCCAGCTCAGCCAAGGCTGGTCCAGAGGCCTGAGCCCTACCCTGGAAGGGCCACTGACTGCACAGGCCTCGGGCCTCCCAGGGGATGAGCGCCCAGGTGGGAGGGATGTGCTGCTGGACAAGGAGCCAGACGGACTGATGCCCACATGGTGGTGAGCCCAGAGCCAAGCCAGGCTCAGGCAGCCATCTTCAGGAAGCCCAGGCCTGGCTCCTAAGGGTACACACCACCCCGGGACCGACCTGGAAATCCTCTGTCAGGAGGGCCAGGACCTCAGCATGGGTCCTCTCCCGCAAAGGCTCCCCACGAGGGAGCTAAAATGGAGTATGGAGTCTGACACAGATCTGTTGGAGAGCATTACGTGTGGGATCCTGTGCCAGGTGCTGGGGGACTGAATGGCCAGCACACTCCTGCCCTCAGACTGCTCGCAGCCCAGAGGGGATGTGCAGAGCAGGGCCTCCCCTTCCCCAGGGACGTGTGGCTGGACTCAGGGAGCATGGTGCTGATTCTCCCACAGAGGGTGCAGAGACGATGGAAGCGGGGACCGAGCTGGAGCATGGGGTGCAGGGGGTAGACTCAGAGCAGAGGCTGGCAATTACTCTTCAGAAACTGGGTTCGCTCTAAGGCTGTTCTTAGAGGCAGGGATGTAGCAGACAGAAGAAGATGGGCTTTGGGGCCAGACAGAGCTGGGAGCAGATTCTGGCTCTGCGTCTTCATGACTGTATGATGCTCACAGTTTACTTAGCTCCTGCAGGCCCCAGCTCTGTAAAATGGGAGTGATGAGAAGACATGCTGGTGCACCCTACCATGTGCGTGAGTCTCAAATCACACCGAGTGATGAAGCCAGGCCAGAAAGAGCACATCTTACATGATTCCATTGGTATACAATTCCAGAAAACGCAGACCCATCTATGGGGAGAGAAAGCTGACCAGTAGTTGCCGGAGGACAGGGATTGGGAGGGAAGGGATTATAAGTAAGTGACAGGAAACTTTTGGAGACGATGGGCGTGGTCATTATCTTGAGTGTGATGATGGTTCTTTGAGAGTATACCTGTGTCAGAACTTGAGTTGTACATGAAATCTGTGCAGTTTATTGTATGTCAGTTATACCTCAGTAGAGCTGTTTCATGGTGGTTAGTCCCCTCTCTGTCCTTGCATCATCAAGATGATTATTCCCTTATCTGTTGTTGAACGCACGTCTGCTAAGTTCCAACAAGGCTCCAGGTTAAAGGGCCAGGACAGACCTCCCAGTGGAGACCACGCCACGGGGTAGGCCTGTCTGAGGGGGAGCCCAGGGTGCCCCTAACTTGGCCCCAGGGTCCAGAAACCAAGGTGGTGATGTTCAGTATACTCTGGTTGGGCCCCCTGTCAGGAGGCCCTCACTGGCCAGCAGGAGGCTCACAGGCTGAGCTCCCCGACTGTGTCCATGCTGATGAGCGGGGTGCCCGTGGGCTTTTCAACCTCCTGTGCTGTGTAAGCAGGTGTCGTCATCAGATTTAGAACACTTTCTCTTGTTAGTTCTGATTCATTTTTGGTCAGTTATTCCTACTCTGAGCTGTAATTGCAGAAAGTTCAAAACAAAACTGTCCAGCAGTAAGGATTTGGTTAAAGAATTGGTTTGAGTTTCAAACCAGCACGTAAGACATTTCGGTGTGGTGTCTGTGTGTGTGTGTGTGTGCGTGCGCGCGCACAGTCAAGGGCCACAAGGTGTGAGCAACGATTTCTCTGTGAAGAAATACCTGTGACAGTCCTTTATGCTCTTTTTGCTAGTTGATATTTTCTGTTCTCAGAAATGATCATGGACCACTCCAGTATTAAGAAAGAAATAATGAAAGAAACCAGGAAAGAAGTCTGTGGAACTCCATCTGTCCAGGCATCACCCCCTCCCTGGCCCGAGGCTGCCCCAGCACCTCCCTCCCCTGGTCTCCAGCCGGCCCCTCCTCTCCACTCTGTGCCCTGAGTGACCGCCATGACATGCACATCTGATTATGTCCTTCTTCTGCCTTCGTGTTCTCCATGGCTCCTCTGTCCGCAGAAGGAAGTCTGGGCCTCCTGGTGTGGTAGACAAGGCCTTTCACAGACCATCCGTCCCACCTCTCAAGCATGAGATCACACACCTCACCCCCAGCCCGGGCTCTGACTGGAACATTCCAGACTCTTTTTGCCACCAGGCCTTTTGTGCAGGAGACTCCGCTGGAACTGCGTTCCTGCCCCAACACTCGCGCTCGTCTGTCCTCAGCAGCCAGTTCCTGCCCCTGCAGGTCTCAGTCAAGACCTCTCTCCTTTCATGAGGCCACCCAGGCCCCGGGGGCTCCCACGGCCCCTGCAGCCATCCATTGGGCATGTGTAGCCCTAACCCCTTGTCTCTGCTTCCTGGGGGCGCCTCCCATCCCTCCACACGCTGCTGCTCCCCCACCCGCACAAGGCCTGCCCCGGAGAAGGTGCTCATCCAAGTGCTGTCGGTGGATTGACGACAAATCTCTAAGGCGCATGAGCTTGAGTCCTGCCTGGATCAGGTCCCTGTGCCTTCACGAGGCCTCTCAGCTCCCTCAGCCCCTGGTGGCCTGGCCCGCATCTGACCTTTCATAGAATCTATTGTAAAAACTGCTTATCTGGCCCTTGGCCTCCACCACCTGCATTCTTTATTTCTTTGTCTTCAGTATTTGCGTTTGTCCTACTATATCCCTCAAGGGTTTGGTGTCACCTATAATAATTTAAAAAATAATTCTTAAAACTCTGGTGCATCCAAGAACATTACCAAGAAAGTGAAAAGACAACCCACGGAATGGGAGAAAATGTTTGCAATTCATTTATCTGATAAGGTTTTAGTACTCAGCATATTTAAAGAACTCTTAAAATTCAGTAGTAAACAGACAAATAACTCAAGTGAAAATCAGCAAAGGGTTTGAATAGACATTCCTACAAAGAACATCTACAAATGGCCAATAAGTTCATGACAAAACACTCAACATCATTAGTCATTAGTGAAATGCAAATCAAAACCACAGTGAGAGAACACATCACAGCCACCAGGCTGACTTTAATCAAAAAGATGGCCAATAACAAGTGTTGGCGAGGATGTGGGGAAATCAGGACCTTTGTACATTGTCAGTGGGAATATAAAATGGTGCAGCCACTGGAAAAAAGTTTGGTGGTTCCTCCGAAGTTGAGCATGCAGTGATCAAGGCCGGCCCTGTGGCATGGTGGTGAAGTTGGGCACACTCTGCTTCAGCGGCCCGGGTTTGCAGTTTGGGATCCTGGGCATGGACGTATACCGCTAGTCCCAAGATCAGCAAGCAGTACTCAGGTCAAAGTGATTCTTTGGCTTCCTAATGGCTGGGTGCTTCTGGCCACGGTTGGGGGACGAGGTCCCTGCGGTGTCTGAGGGCCCGCTGTGTGCTGGCACAGGCTGCGCAGAGAAGAAAGATCAGAGGCCGGCCCAGAGCTGTTCACAACCCGAATACGGATGAGTCAGCCAGGCAGACAGAACCATAGCTCGTGGGCTGTTTCCATGGGTGAGGGATGGGGGTCGGGTCAGAGGCCCACGTCTGCTGGGGAACTAGTTAAGGGCAGAGAATATTTAACTGAGACTTGAAGGCCGTACCAGTGAGATAAGAGTTTGGCTGAAGTAACAGAAAAGTCTACTGAGAGTGGCTTAAACCACAAAGGCATCTAATGTTAAATGTTTAAAGACCATGTGAAAGATGGGAAGTCCAGAGGTGGTCTGGCATCCCAGCAATGTCATTGGTGACTCAGATGCCACCCCTCTCTACTCCACCATTAAGAGAATGTTGGTGTCAGTCCCTCATGATTATAGTGTGGCTGCCTCCACTCCAGCCACCACATCTGCACAGTCAGGGCTCAAGCCAGAAGCAGGGGGGCATCTTCCTCCCTGCCCATCTCTTTCTTTTCAGGAAGGGAGATCTCTCACAGAAGCCCCCACAGATTTCCTCTAACATCTCATTGGCCAGAACGAGTCCTTGCCCCGACCAATCACCAGGGGTGGGGGAGAGGAGGGGCGGTTGCTGTGACTGGCTTGGACCAACTGTGGTTCCTCCAAATTGAGCATCCACGGGAAGGAGGCAGGGTGGGGTGGGCAGAGGCTGCTGTGTGAGCAGCCAGCTCAGGGAGAGAGAAGCGGTTGAGTCCTGGCTCCGTCCTGGGCTGAGTTGCTGAGTCCTCCGAGCTCAGTCCTCCTGTCTGGGGGCTGGAGTCAGTAGCTACTCCACGAGGATCCAGGAGGATTAAATGTGCTAAGGTACGAAATCCTTGCGGGACACACGGGGCACTGGGAATCACCAGTTGCACCAGTCTTGTCATTTCTCTCCCCTTTGCTGGACAAGGCGGAGACCTGCCGGGGCAGGGCTTGTCCCCATTCTCACCGCTGCCGGACAGGGGGTGGTCCCAGGCTGGACTCCATCTCCTGCCCCTCCTGGGCATCCCCACTCCCACAGCCTCAGCTGCCTGGAAACTCGGCGAGGCTGCCCCACATCCTGAGGCCTCTGTGTCTCCCCGCTGCCTGCCCGGCTTCTCCCCCGGGATGACTCCAGCGCCCTCCGGCCCCAGGCCCCACGCCCTCTGCCGTACTGGGTGTGGGTGAAGCGATGGACACGCTCTGCACCTCCTGCACCGTCTGAGTGTGCTCAGCCTCCCAGTCCTGTCCGAGGCCCCGGGAGCCCAAGGGCGCGGGGTCTGAGTCTTCAGTCATGCACGAATTCATCCGACGGTTCTCAGCACCTGCTTTGCCAGGTGGTTACTGGGAATGGAGAGATGAGGCAATCACAGGCCAGCTGGGCAGAAAGGGGACCCGTGGATGTTCATGGTACAGCATGAGGACAGGGTGACCAAGGGCTGACCTCGTAACCATTCTCAGCCTCGGTTTTCTTATCTTTAAAACGGGGACAGCAAAACCTACATGTCAAGGTGAGGGACAGCCTGGTCCTCTGCCGGGCACTGTCCTGAGTACTTTAAAAACACAAACTCACCTGATTCACATGAAAATTCTGACATAGGTACCACCATTATCACCCCTTTTTGCAGATGAGGAAACTGGGGCACAGACAGGCGAGGTAACTGCCTCAGATCACGGAGCCCGGGTGGTCCAGCTCTGGCGTCCAGCTCTTGATCGGTGCCCGCATGGGGTATCCGGGGCCTCCCGTCGCCCTTTACTGGGAGCCACGGCCACAGCAATTATTCATGGGGGCGGGGTGGGGGCACCACTGGCCAGTTTCTCCAGGTACTGCTTTCCTGTGAGACCGGCAGCTCAAGGGGCTGTGTTGTATTCGCTGCTGGATACCCAGTCCCAAGTCCAGCCTGCCACATTGCCAAGCCTGAATTGATGTTTGTAGAATGAATACCTGAACATCTGTGTGTAGCATGCATTGTGCCCACCATGTCCTTGTCTGCACTGCACACCTGGCTGCGTGACTGTCACCTCTAGCAGGCCCTGTGCCAAGGACAGCCAAGGGGACTGGAGCTGCTCAGCCGGGGACAGGGAGCCTCGGGGCCCTGTGGCTGCCCCAAGTGTCTCCTGGACTGTCCCGGGTCAATTCACAGGGTGGCTGAGCCAGCTTCCAGGAACAGCAGTGAGCTCCCGCCCCCTGTGGATGTGCAAGTAGGTGTTGGGGAATGTTTCCTGAGGATGACTCAGTATCCAGTGCGGCACGGGCTCAGACAGCTTTCAAAGTCCATTCGAGGCCTGTGTCTCTGCAGGCAGCACAGACCAGTAGTTAAGGACATGGGCCGTGGGGCCTGGGATATAGCAAGGTTTCCTGCTCTGTGACCTTGAGCAAGCCCCTCCCCTCTCTGTGCCTCAGTGTTGTCTTCTGTAACAGAGAGCTAATAATGGGCTCCCAGGAGTGCTAAGAGCTGCTCTCTTCACCATCTCCATCATCTCAGAGGAAGGGAGGGAGGAGGCCTGGTCCAGGAGCAGGGTGACATCGGGGAGCCCCAGTCACATCTGCTCCACTCCCCACACTGTGAACGTCTCGCCTCTGAGCCATTGTGTGTGCTGTTCCACCAAACACACCCACACCCTGTCCCCGTCCCCACCAGAGCAGATTGTGGTGATGCTCTGAGGCCACCCCAGATCCTGGCCCCCTCCCTTCTTACTGAAGCCATCTACATCCCTGGCTCCTCTGGTGTAATTTGGTCTCTTATGGACAGGTGCCCAGGCTTCCTTCTCCTCACAGTCTCCTGAGCTCCCAACCTAGGACCAAGCACTCAACAAGCGCTCAATACACGTTTAAGGCTGCAGGGTCCGGCTCTCTGTCCTGCACCGTGAGGGCATACTGCTCTCCTTCCCATGGGTGCCCTGAAAAATGTCAGTGCACAGAGCGAGTCTAGTCGGGCTCACAGAGGGGTGGAGGGATGTGCCAGGAGTGTGTGTGGGGGGGTGGGGTGTGTGGGCCCTGGGCAGCGCCACCTGCCATGGGGCTGCTGAAGGAAAGGGCGGCTCCCCTAAGAGCCCAGCCCCCCGTACAGCAGTCAGCCACCCAGCAGCCCGCAGGCCCCCGTTCTCTCTTCTGGGGGCTGAGCTGCCCCTGAACATCCACAAGGAGGCACTAGGTGGGGGATCCGAGGGGAGTGGAGACTGCAGGGCCAAGAGCATCCAGAGTCCGGGTCGCCTCTGGCAGCCGCTCCTGAGCCCACCCCGGGCCAGACATCTGAAACCAAGAGCCTCAACCCGGGGCCCCAGGGAAATCTAGATTTTAAAAGTTAACTCTAACATTTAAAAAGTGGAAAATTACAGATGAAATTCCAGGGGTCTAGCTTATTTTATGTATGAAATGAGAGGATCTGGCCACCTGTGACAGTCCCTCAAGGTGATGCTCTTCTGGAGCTGAGCTGGAGCCGCTCTCTGGACAGAGCTTGTGCCCCCGGCTCACCATAGTCCCCTCCACTCCCTAAGCGTCCCCCTGCCCAGGTCCTTCCCCGCCTCTGCTGGCCTTACCCCTGGAGGCATCTGAGTTTGCGGTCCTCCCGTTAGCCCCGTGGAGCGTCACTTCTTCACCCGGGACGTGACCACAGCAGTGTCCAGCCTGGGTTAGACGCACGGGGAATGCAGCCTCAGAGCAGGGGTTCATTGTGTGCCCTGAAGACAGCTGAGAAGGGGTGCGGGTGGGCGAGGCCTGGGACCAGGGGCTCAGGGAAGTGTCCCCAAGGAATGCTGTATCTTCTGATTCCAAAGCTGTGCCCTGACCTCCTGCCCGTCTCCCACTCCCTCGTGCATGGCTACAGCCAGGCGTTCCACAAACCCTGGGCATGCTGGGGCCATGACCCCGGGGTCAGCATGAAGGGCACCAGCAACAGGTGCCCGCCCAACGCTCCATCTCCAGCAGCTCAGAGAGCACAGCACCACCGTGAGGAGACCACTGCCAGACCCACTTATAGTGAGAAACTGAGCCTCCAAAGGGACGAGGGACCTGTCCAAGGTCACGCAGACTTAGAAAGCTAGTCTGCCGGTCTCTCACACAAGCAGACAGGCCAGCCTTAGGCGATGACAACCAGGTGACCTAAGCACAGAGTGGGCAGTGTGTGTCATGGTGGGGGCGGGGTACTGGATGGGCAGGCTAGGGAACAGATGCCAGAAGGGCAGAGTCTCGCAGGGTGAGGGCACTGCTGTCTGGAGAGCAGAGGAAAGGTGCTCCTGCTGGAGGACCAGCTCGTGCAAAGGCCTGGAGGTGCTGCCGGATGAGAAACACAGCTTGTACGTGACAGAGGGGGCTCTGGAAGCCACCGCCCTCACATGTGGAGGCCCCTGGACTCCCACTCCTCCTGGCTTGACCCCCATCCTGGCAGCTGTGCCTCCATCTATGTGTCTGTCTCCCCTCCTCCTGCTGCCCCCAGGCCCAGCCCCTGAGCCAGCTCCTCGTCAACATCCTGTGCTTTCCATATTGTCGTGTCTTGGCTCAGACACAACAGATGGATTCCATCCCTTGAAATGATAATTACGTTTCTCATTTCTGAGGGATACCCTCATGACATGTCTTCAGAGTTTAAAAAGAGTTAACATTGAAAAAAAATCCAGACTATTAATGGTCAAAATGAGCACAGGGTGAGAGAAGGTCACTCAGGTTCCTGGTAATGCAGAGTCCTGGTCCAGGAGAGAGAGAGCGAGGTGGTGAACTTGACCTCATGTGGCCTGTGGGTAATTCTCTCGTGTATTCAGGGTTTTAGCCGTCATCACATGTCTGAGTCCCTTTCTGCATTGGGCCCAGAGACCTCGAGACCTCACAGGCTGGAGAGCTCATCAGAGTGTGATGACAGCACTGGGGGGCCCAGTGAGGCCAGAGGGGCTGCAGGAGGGGGTGGGGATCCAGAATGGGCTTCATGGAGGAGGTGAGATCTGAGCTGGGTCTCCAAGGATGAGCCATCATCTCGCCAGGGCCTGGCACCAAACAGGAACCAAACACATGATGAGCGAATGAGTGAGTGAACGAATGAACAGGCACCCACCTAACAGACAGAAGGAGGGGCAGCCAGCCCAAGCCGAGGCTGAGACGCAGGGCACCTGGGGAACGTGGAGAGGGGCTGCCATGGGTGCCCACCTTGCCCCTTTTATGGCCATCTTGCTGCCACAATAGCTGTGCTCTGCCTGCTGAGGAGCCCTGGTCTGCCCTCTGCTCTGGGAGGCTGCTTGCCATTCCTACCTACACCCACCTATGTCACCTCCGTGTCCCCGTGTGTAAGTGTTCCAGCTTCTTGGGGGTTTGTGAAAAGGAGGAGTGTGCAGCCCAAGGCTGAAGACGGGAGGGAGAGGGTCCCGGGGCTCCCGAGGTGGCAGATCAAGAGGGTGGGACGCATTGGCAGGAGGGATCAGGAGAGCACTTCTCTGGGGGTGAAGGAGTCCGCTGGTGGGGGCTCCCTCACCCAAGGGGCTTCATGGAGAGGAAGCAGACGTGGGGCGAGAGCTGAACTCCGTTTGGGACAAAGTGACTTCAGAAAGCTCAGGGACGCCCAGACAGAGCAGTCTAGGAGGAGCTGGACATGGGGGTGAAGGTGCAACAGAGGGTCAGCGTTGGAGCTCAAGACCCACACGAGGTGGAGCAGAGGGGCAGGGAGGGGCTGGAGGATGGTGAGGACGTTCGTTAATGGGGTCGTCAAGGTGGAGACTGCTGTGTTGATTTCACAGCCTCTGGGTGCCTCACAAGGCTGAGTCCAGTGAGGCCATTCAGTGAACACGTATTAACTTCACCCAAATTCACCCATTTGTCCTTTAAATCATAGAATAGGATAGAATTTGCTGAACTCAGGTTAATTAGCTAGAAAGGTGAAGCCAAGGATCACAAACAAAAGTGAAATACAGACTCAAGATGAAACTAAGCATCCACACTAATAACAAAGACTTTCAAACATGCAGCCCACTGTGGCCTCAGGGCCTTTGCACTTGCTAGTCTCCCAGCCTGGAACACTCTACCCTCTGCATTGCTTGCTCCCTGTACACCCTCGGGAATTTGCTTAAACATTCTCCTTGACTTCATTTTTCTCCATAGTACACATGCCCGCCTGACATTGTGTATATTTTCCTTCTTTTTTCTCTGTCTCCCAACTAGGCTGTCAGCTGAATGAGATTGGAGAGCTCTGCCTGCTTCTCCTGCTGCACTGTGCCTGGTGTCCAGAGCCGGCCCAGCAGCAGCAGGGCCTCAGTGACATGAGCTGGGTGAGTGAACCCTGCAGACCACACAGGAGCACGCTTCCAGGAGTGCTAAGCGCCGTCGGCTCCTTCACTGTCCATGGAGCTCAGCTCTGTGCCCGGCCCTGACTTGCGCTGTAGGCACGATGGCCATGAAGGAGACAAATTCTGCCACCCCCGTGGAGCCGACATCACAGAGGGACAAACAGTGAGCAGAGCACAGCAGGTTAGAAGGCAGCAGGGCCACAGAGGAAAAGCAGGGCTGGGGGACCAGGAGGGGGGTGGGGGCAGTGGTGGGAGGAGACGAGAGAGGGGGAGGCCCAGAGGGTGCAGGGCCTGGGGGCTCCTGTGAGGACCTTCCTCTGGGTGGAGAGTCACGGGGGGGTGCTGAGCAGGGGGCTGGGCCATCAACACTGTGAGGGGATTGAAGTAGGTGATGGCAGGGAGACTGGGGTGGGGCGGCTGTCATTGTAGATGGAGCAGGCAGGGAAGGCTCCTCTGAGGAGGTGACATTTGAGCTGAGCCCTTGTCTGGACCATGTTTCTAGCTTCTGTAACCTGATGCTTTAACGTCTGTCCTGTGTGCATATGAGGGACACGCCGTGTTCTGAATCCTATCCATTCGGCCTCCTGCCTCCCTCGTCACCCCCTCCCTCCACCCCCAGGAAGAGCACTCCTTCTTGGGCCCGCTTTTGAAATACAAACCAAACAATCCAGTGTCCGTCCACACCCCAACCAGCTCCTCTATTGGACACGCATACTCCGGCCCGCTATCCCCTGCCCTCGTTCCCCAGGGTGGGTACCAGACAACGGGGGCAGCCCCGTGCCCCAGAGCCTGTGAAGTTATTCAGACCAGCCAGTTCGGAGCCTGCTCACCCTGCCTCGCTGTTCCTTCCTGCAGAAACCACAGGACAGGCTCCTGCCCGCAGTGTCCCCGCTCCCTCTGCCTCCTGACCACTCTTGGGCTTCCCTGTGTGGCCCTGCGTGCCCCTCCTCAGGGAGCTGTGAGTAACCAACTACCTTTTCAATGGCATCGTCTCCTGGTCTGTTGGCCTTACTGAACCTCAAATGTTCCATTATTACATCCTGTGTGGAACCAGCCCTCCCAGAACCTTTGCAGACACTCAGCGTAAACAAAGGAACGGTGTACCCTGTTACAGTATCTTCGACAAGTTTAATATTTTAATATAAACTAGAGCTCCTTTTTCCCATCAAATTGGAGCCTCCGTAAAAGTGGAGGGCACATCAGGAATTACATGGACAAGACCAGACCCCTGGGACATCCCGAACATCTGTCTCCCAGGCGTCGGGCTCGGGCCAGGGCTTGACCGAGTCCCAGGCTCTGCCTGCCCACTGTGCCTGGAGCTTGGTTGGTTTTGCAAAATCAGCTTTTAAACTTGTCAGTTTAGCAGAGAACTCCTCAGTTCCAAACTCATCTTTCCAGCAATAATCCAGTTACACCACGAATGAGGGGGCCTGTTCCCTGAGGCAGGTAACGAGAATCTGCAGATGCCACCAGGGAGAGAGTCAGCCTGGCCTATGTCAGAACAAGGGGCATGTTTGGGAGAGAGTCGGGGTGCACAGTGTGGGAGCACAGAACAAGGGGACGCCCTGGGGGACACCAGATCCAGACTTGTTTCCTTGGGAGGTCAACAGTCACGCATCAGATTTCCAGGGAAGTGCCCCGAGAGGGGAGTGGGTTGGAGCTGAGCTTGGCTGTCACCCCAGGGAAAGGAGGGCTGAACATTGCAGACAGCTGTGGCCCTGGGCGCAGCCTGACCCAAGGGAGACCCCCAGAAAGTCCCCTTCAAGACGGCCATCCTGGTCAGGACAAGGTCCACCTGCTGTAACAAGGGCCCACAGCAGAGTGGCACACAGAGCTGGCCCCTCTCCCGCACTCAGTCTGGAGGCAGATGGTTGGCACTGGTCTGGCAGCGCTGCTCCAGGAGGCTCCTGTCCCTGTCACCCCAGAGGAGCTGCCCTCGTCAGTGTGGTCAGGACGGAGCTCCAGCCTCAGAGCTCGTGCTCCCGGCAGCAGAAAGAGGGAGAAGCAGAAAGAAGGGCCTGCTTCTCTCTCCTGGGAAATATTTGGAAGCTGCACAAGTCACTTCCCTTCCCATCCTGAGGGAGAGCTGGGTTCCAGGCCCAGCCCGCTGCAGAGGAGGCTGGGAAGTCTGTGATCCTGGGTGGCCACATGCCCACCTAGGAGTCAGGGGTTCAGTTGCTCTGAGAAGTGGACGATGCCATTGGGAGCCACCAGAACCTCTCTGCCACACCCCTGTTAATGTTTCCTCCCACCCCGCCACCACTCCCTACCCTGAGTTCATGTTTTGTGAAAAATGGTCCATCAGACCAATTGCATTAACTAATTCGTAAATCAGGAACCAGCTGAAAATCCCAGGCTGGTGTGGGTGTTCGGTAGATGTGCTGGCAAATCCCTGATGGGGCCCCACACCTACTCCGGTTCTCTGTGCATGTGCAGCCAGAGGTGTCTTCTCCACTGGAGGCCAAGCACGTCGTTCCCTGCTCGTGATCCCCTGCTCCTTAGGACCAGACCCTGGGCCCTTGCTGTGGAACTGAGCTTGGACTAACGAGGGAGCTGAGAGGCAGCTGCTGGCCAGCCAGCCAGGGCCCAAGCTTTCAGAAGAGAAGGAGAAAGCCTCATTAGCAGAACATTTCACTGTTGGAGCTGACTGCTTTCCAGGCCTGAGCTGGAGGATATGTAAGTTCGGAGATGCAGAGCACAGTGCACCATGGGAGTGGTCCCAGAAACAAGGGGTGCTGGTCCAGCCCCCTCCCCAGCCTTGCTCCTGCCTCTGTCTTGTATGTGCCTGCCACTGCAGCCTCCTTCTGTCTGGAATGCCTCCTCTCCAATTCCTGTGGTCAGAGCCAGGCATCAGGCCCCGCTAGATGCCACCTCCTTTTAGACACTGTCCCGATGCTGCCAGCAGGGGGTGAGCGTGTGCTGTGCTGGGCACGTCCTGCCTCTGCCCCTGGAACAGCGGACTGTACTCTAGTTGGGTCCCCATCTTCTCTTCCCAGCTGGGCCGTGCTCTTCATGCATGTGTGGTTCACCTCAGGGAGCCCGATGGGGTCTGGCCAGGTGCCCGGCATGCGGGCTTCACAGAGGGTAAGCCTCATGGGCAGAGGATTTGTGGAAACTGAACAATGCAGTGTGAGTAAAGTGCAAGGATAGGGTAGGAGTGCAAAGGTCTGCAGGCGGACAGGTCACAGAGGGTCCTGAAAGCCCACTCAGGCAGTGGGACTGGCCCTGAGGGGAATGGGAGCCCTGGGCAGATGCCAGGAGAGCAACATTGGAGGACCACACGTTGGGCTGTTTGGCATAGAGAAAACCACAACGGGGCACCTGAAGGGGGAGCGACAAGACTCTCAGCCCATCCCCAGACCTTTCTTGCTTCCCCAGGCCCTGCTCTCCGTGGGTGAAAGAAAATCTCTGCCTGCTCACATGCTGGGACCATCCTGGGCCATCTTGTGAGCAGGTGGAAAGACTCCACACACAATGCCACCTGCCTTGCGAGCAGCATCCAGTGGCCTCCTGGACATCCTCAGGCTTCTGAGGACCCCCTGCGGAAGCTCCCTGATACACAACCCTCCCTCTGGACCCTAGGATGTCTGGCTTCCCATGGAGCTCCACTGGAAGTGGAGCTGGGTGAGCAGCCCACACCTGGGTCACCACTCCCAGGGGGACGGCTCCACACCACTCATGAAAAGGAGACATCGTCCCAGTGGACAGGCCCAACTCCTGCGTTACAGTCAGAAAACTCAGCTGCACGTGGAAGTGACCTGAGGCCCCTTTGGGGTCCCAAACCTGTGCTGCTTGTCTGCCCCTGCAGCAGGCTGGCTCATGGGACTCAGGTACCCTGTTCTGGACCTCTTGGTTGTAGTCATAAAGGCCACAGGATCAAAGTTTCCTATGCTCCTGCTGAAAAAGTTAGGTAGTTTTAGCAGCAGTTGTTGCCTTTCTGCCCTGCAACACGGCTCCCAGTCTTTTCCCTTCAGAACTGCATTCGTTGCTATGAGATTTACCACAATAATTCTGAGTCACTTCTCCACTTAATTGTTCTGATCACCTCCACGTTCTACATCCCTACGCACGTCTCAAGCTGGAGCACACACAGCCCCAGCTCTGCATAAGGAGGGTGCAAAACAGCATATCGTAACACAGCTTTCTGGAGCATCAAGTTTATTACAAGACTTGGAAAACCAAGGACTTTCCGAGACCTGTCCGTCCTCCCATAAACATGGAAGAAGAGACGGGGAGGATGGGGAGGGAAGTTCTGCCCCCAGGAAAGCAGTCCAGGCTTTGAGGTTTCACCTCAGTGAGGCCGAGGGGCAGACCTGCAGCGAGGGTGGCCTCTCCACGTGACCCCAGGCGCCTCCAGGCCATCCTCTAGCTTCACCGAGTGTTTTGGACATGATGCTTCTTAGGCCATGGAGGTACCAGGTCCCTTCTGAGTTGAATCCCTGTAGAGAGTGCTGCTGCGGTTGGCACAGCTCCGCCAGGTGCTGGACCGAGGCTTCTCACCTGCACATCCGTGCACACATGCATGTCTTTCTTGTCCAGCCCCCACTCACAGCTGAAGGTGTCCACCTTGGGCTGAAGCCCCACATTGCAGGCCGGCTACAGGTTGCGCGTCTCGTCTCCATGTAAACGCATGGGGGCGGTCCGACCGCCCGCAGTGGGATGGGACCTGCCAGGTCCTGCTGGGCAGGCAGCAGCACAGGCCTCGGAGGGCCTTGAGCAGCCTCCCAGCGGTGCCGCCCTGGCCCTGGCTGCGGCCCGAGGGGGAGGCCGGGGTCGCCCTACCAGGCTGGCCAGCCTGCTGGGAGTCTCCTTAGCAGCTTCCCTCCCAGGCCCCACTGCTAGTGCCGGCGCTGTGGGAGGAGGGGACAGCCCTGGGGACCCATGGGGGGGTCGGACTGGGGGTGTTGGCGCCCGAGTCCAGGCAGGGCAGGGAGCCGGGAGGCTCTGCGGACTTCAGTCCTGACTCCTGCTTCTCCTCAGGCCGCTGACGGCCAGCTTCACGGAGCCAGGTGGGCAGAATGGGCTCACACCACCGTGTCATCCGGGGCGTGCCGAGGCCCTCAGCTGCGCAGTGCAGGGTGGCAAAGCACCACAGCTGCTGACCTCGGTGGAGGGGAGGGACCTCCCAGTGCTGGCATCACCATGCCCCTGGGGCTTCTGGGACTTAAGGATCAGGAACAGGGCCATGGTATTGTCATACCTTCGTCTTTTGAGAGACTGCTGGATTTGATTCCACTGAAAACCCATTTTCATCATTGCCTCTGTCACCCAGAGTCCCTCTTGTCTTCAGGCAGCTCCCTATATGGCCTCAGCCTTGGCCGGCCCTGATTGACCAACGGGTCCCCCATCGCCTCCTCCAAGGTCTTCCTCTTTCTGGGGTTGACGGTCATCAGGCCTCTAAGCAGTTGGATGCATTCCTGTGATAGGAACTGGGGCATCGAGTAGGCCCCCCTAAGCACTCTTTGCCGCACATCGCTGAAGTCCTCTCCCCAGAACGGCGGGGACCCGGTGAGCATGACATGGAGTAGCATGCTGAGGCTCCAGCCGTCAGCTGGGGGGCCATTGTAGGGCTGCAGCCTCAGGACCTCCGGGGCCGTGTAGCAGGGGGTGCCGCAGTAGGTGCTCAGTGGCCGGCCAGGGACCACACTGCTGAGGCCGAAGTCGGCCAGCTTCACGTTCCCCTCCAGGTCCAGGAGCACGTTCTCCAGCTTCAGGTCCCGGTGCACGATGCCCTTGCGGTGGCAGTACTGGAGAGCCGAGACGAGCTGCCGGGACCGGCCGCGGGCCTCCTCAGTCAGGGGTGGTCCAGCATGTCGCCTCCTCTGACATATTCTGTAACCAGAAACAGAGTCTCCTCACCGTCGATCACCTCTAGCAGCTTTACAATGAGGGGGTGACACAAGGTCCTCAAACTGTGCACTTCACAGAGAAGTCTCTTGGCACTGGAGGAGCTTTGCTCCTGCTTTGGGATCATTTTCACGGCCACCTTGGTCCTGGTCGGGATGTGCAGGGCCAGCTTCACCTTGGCGAAGGAGCCCTCCCCAATGGTCCTGAGGAGCTTGTAATCGCGAAGACATCTTCCTGCCAGCAGAGGTGGCCGCTAGGCCTGGAAGCATGGTGACCTGTTAACTACACTAACTGATAACACTAACTAACGATGCTAACTATGCATACTAACTACACTAACAAACAAAATGATAGTATGCTAATACTGACTAACAATAGTAACGAGGCCACCTATGCTTCCTAACTACGCTAATGAGTAACACTAACTATACCAAAGAAGCTAGCTGTACAAACTACACCAACAATACTAACTATACTAACTGTACTAACTTTACTAACAATACTAAAAAGTTTTTTAAAAACAAGGAAAAGTAAAAAATGAGAAAAGAACAAAAAGAAATTGAGAAAAGGAAAAAATAAAGTTTGAAAAATAAGAAGAATAATGAGAAAAAATTTAAAAATGTGGAGAACAAAAGAAAATAAAAAACAAAAGAATGAAAAATTTAAAAACCAAAAAAGCAGAAAATAAAAAATAAACAAAATCAAGGGCTAAAAAACCAAAGGAGAAAACTAACTGCGGTGGATTCCTCAGGTCACCAAAATCAGCTTCCTGGGCTATAACTACCAAAAATGTAGGATGGGCCAGAGGCTTATGTAGGTTTTCGTAAATTCCATCACAGCGGCTCCTTATGAGGTGAGAGCAGGAAATGCACAGGCGTGGCTGGGGATGAACTATAGATATGGTTGGCTCACTTTTTGGTCTCAACATCCCTTTACTCTGAAACAAAGGGACCCCAAAGAGATTTTTGTTTTATTTGGGATATTAGTGATATTTACTTTATTAGAAATTAAAATCTGTAAGATGCTTCAGTGGCCTTTTCACTTCTAATTTAAAAATCTCATAATTCTTGGCTGTTAAAGACATCAAAATATCTACACTTAAAATACTCAACTCCTTTTCTTTAAACTCTCATTAGTCTCAAAGTGATCCTACAACTTAAAGGATATTCCTATAGGAAAACGTTCTGTTGCATAAGACATGCGAAGGGACATCATTAACGTTCACAGAGCAGAGAGGACGAGAGCTTTCCTCCTATTTTCCCCAGTTAGATCAGGAGCTGATTTCTCACCAGAAACCTTGGAGGCCAGAGGGCATGGGCTGACGTACTCAAAGTGCAGAAGGAAAAAAGAATCCAACCAAGAATCCTATATCTGACAGAACTGTCCTTAAAACATGAGGGAGGAATTAAGACATTCCCATAGAAACCACGGCTGAGAGAGTGCTGTAAGCCAGACCTGCCTCCAGCAAGGGGAGTCCTTCAGGCTGAAAGGAAAGGACACTGGACGGGAACTCGACGACTTATGCAGAAATAAAGGCCTCTGGTCAAAGTAAGTATGTGGATGATTATAAAAGCTGGTACTGTTGTAACTTGGTTTGTAGCTCCATGTTTTGTTTTCTACATTTAAAAGACTAAAATATTAAAAACCCCAATTCTTAGTATCTGTTTTTGGACTCTCAGTGCCTAAAGATGTAATTTTGTGACATTAAGAACTGAAATGGGGGCCTGGCCTCGTGGCCTCGTGGTTAAGTTCGCGTGCTCTGCTGCAGGTGGCCCAGTGTTTCGTTGGTTCGAATCCTGGGCGCGGACTTGGCACTGCTCATCAAACCACGCTGAGGCAGCATCCCACGTGCCACAACTAGAAGGACCCACAACGGAGAATATACAACAATATACCGGGGGGCTTTGGGGAGAAAAAGGAAAAAAATAAAATCTTAAAAAAAAAAAGAACTGAAATGGGGTGGAGTCCGAGCTCTATGGGAGCTGAGTTTCGTACGTTACTGAAGCTGAGCTGGTGTAAATTGACATTCGAGTGTTCTAACTTTAAGATGTTAAGTGTAATCCCATGGTAACCACAAAGAGCTGTAGAATATACATGAAGGAAAATGAGAAGGGAATTAGATTGCCATTTCAGTAACTGTACAAAGTAGCTGCACGGCCCCGTCAGCACAGAAAGCCCTGGGGACGGCTTCTCCACAGAACCGCCTCTGCTGATCACAGGAGACCACCCTGTGCCCCGTCCTGTGTCTGCTGTGTCAGTGACAGTGTTACTCAGGTAGTGGGGTTTTTTTTTACTTTTTTTATTTATTTCTTTTTTTAAAGATTAGCACCTGAGCCAACAACTGTTGCCAATCTTTTTTTTTTTTTTTATTTCTGCCTTTTCTCCCCAAATCCCCCAGGCATGTAGTTGTATATTTTAGTTGTGGGTCCTTCTAGTTGTGGCACGTGGGATGCTGCCTCAGCGTGGCCTGACGAGCAGTGCCATGTCCACGCCCAGGATCTGAACCAGCGAAACCTTGGGCCGCCGCAGCAGAGCACGCGAACTTAACCACTTGGCCAAGGAGCCGATCCCTCAGGTTGCCTTTTGAGCTAATTGACAGTCAGGTGCAGGATGATTTCTCTGGGATGCCATAAAGCAGTTGTCAGCTTTCTCGAAGGCTCTGGCTGTCCACAGCTCTCGCCACAGCTACACAAGGCCTGCCAGGGCCACAGCCCACCTGCCATCTCACCACAAGTGCAAAAATGGAAATAACACCAATGACAGTGATGCTTAGTGCCACTCCTCACGTGCCAAGCCCTGGGCTGGGCCTGGTGCATGTTACTAATGATTTTCACAGCAACCTGGCAGGTCCAGCGTGGTCTTGCTGCATAAAAGAGGGACTGAGGCTCCTGGAGGCTGTGTAACTGCCACAGTCACATAACCAGCCAGCACTGAGGCCCATTGTGAACCCAGGTTTGCCAACTCAACCCACTCCACCCACCGCCTGCTACGCCATGCTCCTGTCACCGTCTCAGCAGCCAGCGAGCAAACCAGCCTCAGTCTGTCATGTTAGAAGTCAGGACAGAGGTTACTTGAGGGCAGTGACAGAAGAGGCCACAGTGGCTTGTGAGTGCTGATAATATTTGACTCCTGATCCAAGTATTGGCTACCCAGATGTGATATGGTGACTAAAGAGAAATCAACATTTGGTCATTCAGATGACCAAAATATACTTCTTCTATATCTTTGGTCTGCCTCTCTGGTTCCTGGCTTACAGCTCCCAAAGCCCTTTGCATTTCCGGAGAGACAAGAGCAATGGAAGCATATTTGGTTGTAATATTGGGTCTCTGGTCCTCCACTCCTGAAATTGCTTCAGAGCACAAAGGTGAAATGGGTGTCTTGTTATTCATGATAAGGCCCAGTCTACCACAACTGGGTCTCTGTTCATGAGGTGACTTTTTAAGCTCCTAACGGTGAGAGCTGGTTGCTGGGGGAACCAACCATGATCAGAGGGTTGGAACTTTCAGTCTCACCCCCCTATTTCTGTGGAGGGGAGAGGGGCTTGCAGTTGACCCCATCACCAAAGGTCAATGAGCTACTCCATCATGCCTAAATAATGAACCCTCTTAAAAACCTCAAACCCAAAAGAGGTTCAGAGCACTTGCAGGTGAGGAACTAGCATGCTTCCACGGGCCACCTGCCAGGCCCCAGACTCCACGAGGACAGAAGCTCCTTTGTCAGGGACCTCGCCATGTGTATCTTCATCTAGTTGAGTTATATCTTCATATCTTATGTAATAAACCAGTAATCTAGTGAGTAAATGGGTTTCCTGAGTCCTGTGAGCCACTCTAGCAAATTAATGGAGCCCAAAGAGGAGGTCATACTGACCTCTGATTTATATCTTGTTGGTCAGAAGCACAGGTGACAACCTGGGCTTGTGACTGGCATCTGAAGTGGAGGCCGTCTGGTGGGACCGAGCCCTCGGGCTGTGGAATGTGATGCTGGCTCCAGTGGAGAGGGTCGGAACCGAGGTGAACTGTCAGGGAATTGTCAGGGGTCAGGGAATTGCAGGTGGGGTGGGAACACTTCCCCCAACACACACATCAGAAGTGGGTACTAGGATCCTAACCAGTGAGCTCACAGTGTGCAAACTCACCCTGCGCACACTTAGGACACAAGCACTTTTCAGTGAGTGTGCTAGTCTATAAAAAAATTGAGAAAAATAATATGAAAGGGGGACAGAGGAGGCGGGACAGATGACATAAGAGTCGCTAAGAGCTGGTAATTGTAGAAGTTGGCCACGTGGGGAAGGGTGGTCATTATACTGTATTGTCTGCTTTTGTGTATATTGGAAGTTTTCCACAAGAAAAAGTTGGGAAAAGAAAACACAAATGTGAGTGAATTTGGATACCTGCACTCCTGGCCTCCTGCTGAGCAGCCGGTGGGGAGCAGGCTTGTGATGCACCGTGGCTCCTGTGAGGTGGGCTCGGCAAGTCTGGACAGACTGTCTTCCTCTCACAGCCACACTGCAGAGCCATGATCAGACCCGTGGTCATGATCACGTCACCCCTTCTCTGGGTGAGAGCCCCATAGAGCATCTGATCAAAGCCAGGGACCCCACCCCAGAAAAAGGCACACACTCCACTGCAACTCCAGCCGTGGAGAGCCCTTGCACTGGCCACAGAGGGGGGCCCAGCATTTGGGACAGCTGGCCCCGACTCTCCCAGCGGTGGTGTGCTCTTGCCCCATGTCTTAACTGTCTGGGGTTGTTCTGGCTTGGGGAAAGAGCTGCGCAATATGTGCTTCAAGGACAAGATATTTAGCCCAGGAGGTGATGCCAGCATAAAAGGTAGCGCATTTCCCGAGGTCTGTGTGGTCACCAGGGGCAGGTGCTGGGGAAATGGGGGGGGGGGGAGGTCAAAGGGCGCAAACTGCCGTTAGTAGGATGAGTCAATCTAGAGATCTAACGTGCAGCACGCAGGATGACTACAGTTAACAAGGCCGTCTCATACGCGGGAAATTCGCTGAGAATAGATTTTAGGTGCTTGCACCAAGAAAAAAAAAACAAGTATGTGAGGAGGTGGGCATATTAGCTGTATTGTAGAAACCATTTCACTATGTATCCAAGTAGCAAAGCACATCATACACCTTAAATATATATCAGTTTTATTCAAAAAACCCCCAAAAAGATGAGGTCTTTGGTAGGAACGGCCAGTAGCTGTACCTGGACTCTGTGGCTTCTATGATGGCAGGAATGACACTCCAGCCAGGTTTAGGCCCAACCTTGAAAACGACTGGCAAGTGTCACTTTCTCACTCTTTGGAACCAGCCATGATGCTGAGAGGAAGCCCACTCGGCCACACGCAGGATGACCAAGGTCCCCCGGGCCACGAGCTCCACTGTGCTCCCAGCTGTCAGCCAGCACCAGCTTGCCAGCATTGTGAGCAAGGCCTCAGCTGATGTCACAGAGGGCAGAGAGGAGCTGTCCCCCAGGGCCGGGCCCAAACTGAAATCCTGAGTGAATAGGTGATTCTCGTTTTAAACCACTAAGTTTGGGGGTGGTTTGTTACACAACGACAGGTGACCACAACACCCCTCGCCCATTGCTCCATGCACACCCCAGTTCCTCAGAGGCCCTCACCCCTTGTTACAGACTGAATGTGTCCCCCGCCACCACCCCCGCAAATTCCTGTGTTGAAGCCCAAACCCCCAGTGTGGCTGTCTCTGGAGACAGGGCCTGTGAGGAGGTGCTGAAGGCTAAATGAGGCCATAAGGTTGGGGCCATAAATCAGTAGGACCAGTGCCCTGACAAGAGGAAGGGAGACAAGAGCTCTCTCTCTGCCACATGAGGACGTGGGGAGAAGGCGCCAGCCAGGAGGAGGGGTCCTCCCGGGAACCCACCGTACCAGACATTGATCTGGGGCTTACAGCCTCCAGAACTGTGGGAAAATGAACTGTTGTTCATGCGGCCCCGTCTATGGCACTCTGTTGCGGCGCCGAGCTGAGGGATGCCCCCAGCCTCAACGCCCTGTACCCACCTCCTCCTGCCGGGTTGCTCCACGTAGCTAACACCTGCCATCACCCCTCTCAGCAGCCACGTCTCTGCAGGGACACCACTGACCGCCCTCCACACCCTAGGCCAGGCATCCCCGGTCATCCGTCTCTGAGCAGTTGGCCCCTCCCCACCACCCAGGCCAGTCTGCAGCTGATCCTCCTGGAGGACGCTGTCCCTGCCTGAACTCAGCCCAGGACCTGTACACACGTGCTCCATTTCAGAGAAGACAGTGGTACTGCCCAGGAAGGGCAGAGCACCTTTGGACCCAGGAGTTCTGTTCCCAGGAATAAAGGCCAGTGAAGTGTGGGACCCGGCCCAGAGCCCTGAGCTGGAATAGGCCCGCGTGTCTCACTGGGACAGTGAGTGAATGTGGCCCATCCATGCAAGGGACACTAAACAGCCTAGAGAATACATGCACCCTGGCTGCTACCAGCAGCCGGGTGAGTTGCCCAGGTAACCAGTCCCCAAACAGGGTGTGCATCACAATCCAATTAAGGAAAATGGGCAAAACTCAATGCCTCAGCTAAGGGTGCCCCCTGGGGAGTGAGACTATGAGGCTGAGCAGGGACCACGACTGTCACAATAGTCAGGGCACCTGTCACCCCAGGGAGAGGGGCCTTTGTCAGGAGGGACATGAGTGCTTTTGGACTGCTGGAAATGTCCCATCTACTGACGTGGGTGGAGAATGCAGACATCTATACTACATGCACCTTTAAACTGTATACATGCACACATATGCATATGCATGAATAGATATTTTGTGTGTATCTTTTCTGTGTTTAAGTCACAATTTTAAAATGGAAAAAATGAGTGTCCACAAATTGATGGATTATTATTTTCAAAAGGAGCAGGGAGCCTTCCCTTTGCTCCTCGCACGTCCAGGCCCATTGTCGCAGGTGGACTCCCCTGGCAGCGCCCAACCTCCCCCACCCGGCACTCTAGCCAACAGCAAATAAGACCCAAAGCAGGGAGTTCCCAGTAACGTGTGCTCCAGCTGCCTGAATGGAAACCCCTTGTTCTAGAAGGACACTAGAGTCCTGTCCAGCAATTCCAAGTGGGCATCGGTGCCCACCACACTGTCCCCTCTGCTGGCAGGTGATGGAGGACCAGTATGGCCAGCAGAAACTCGTGCTGTCTCTTTGCCCCAGGGGACAGGGACAAGGTGCAGACAGCTCTCTGTCAGCTGGATGACTCTCCAAGGCCATTCTCAAGAAGCCTGAAGGAAAGCAGACCCCACACAGGGAGGAAGGGCGGCCTGGGAACAGCAGGAGAGGGTGCTTGTCCTTGTTTTGTTTTCCGTTTTATACCAGCCGTGCAGGAGGAAAGCAGGCGGGGCGTGTGTGTGCATGTGCATACCCCCATCTCCATCTCTCCCCAGGGAAGCCAGCTGCCCTGCCTGTGAGCAGCCCTGTGGAGAGGCCCATGTGGTGAGGACCTGATGCCTCCTGCCACCAGCCACACCCGGGAGCTTACAGGTAGATTTCCAACCCTGGGACGATGCGGCCCCAGCTGACATCCCAACTGATCTCTTGAGAGCCCCTGAGTCAGCTACCCAGCCGTGCTGCCCCTGGGCTCCTGACCCACAGAGACCAGAAAATAAACATTTGCTGATGTGGGCTGCTCAGTTTTGGGGTTGTTTGTCACCCAACAGGAGACAGACTCCTCCTCAGAGCCTCTCCACTGTCCCCCGCATGGCAGCCTTCACTCAGGGCCCCTGAAGCCGTCTTACTTACATCTGTTCACCGTCTCTGCCTTCCTCGTTAGGAGGAAGCCCCCGTGAGGACAAGGGATGTGTAGGTTCACTGTAGGTCCCCAGTGCCACGACAGCACAGAGGCTCCTTGACAAATGGCCGAGGTGCAGCAATGCAGCAGACCAGGAACCCTATTGCTCTGATGTCCCGTGTCTGATAGGTGGAACACACCAGGGAACAAGCACAGGCCCAGAGTCAGACCCTCCTGGCCCCAGCCCCAGCCCCAAGGGACCTCTGAGTCACCCAACCTGTAGGAGCCTCAGTTTCCTCATCTGTGGATTGAGGATGATAGTAACTATTAGCTCCCAAGAATGCTGTAAGGAGACAAGGTACGTGCCTGGCGCAGAGTAGTTGATCAGTAAAGCTGCTTCTCTCACTCCTGACTTAAGGTGTAAGATGAGAATGTGAGCTCCCTGCCACCAGGCCATGGACCACTGCTCAGGGGCAGACCTGCAGTGAAGGAGAGCAGCTGATGTCTGAAGTATATGACCCGCCCCCATGCACCAAAGCCAGCATCCTTGTGCACCAAGCAGAGCAGGCTCCAGGAGACTGTTGGTTCAGTGAACCCAGGACAAAGCTGGCCCCAGCCTCACACACTAACAGCAACACACGGCAGAATCCCATTTAAACCAAAGGTGACAGATTCAGAGGATGTCCTTGAACACTATGGAGCATTATCACCAGTCCCAGGGCCGAAGGAACACCAAATGATGTGGGGACAAGAGGCAGAGAGGGGCTGGGCAGAACTCTCAGGTGGATGACACCTATGTGAACACGTGGTCCTGGCCTCAGCACTGGGGGGGTGCAGGGAGGGGAGGCACTGGGCAGCTAAGAGCGTCCTGGAGCCCTCTGGGTTCCTGCCCACTAGGATGAGAACCAGGAACAGGATGACTTTCCAAACGAGTGAGCAGATGCAAGGTCACAGAAGCAGCCTCACACCTGTTAACTCACAGCCCAGGGGACTGTCCCCAGCAGGACTTCCAGAGCCGGGACGAGGCTTTACATGTGCGCATGCTTAGGCCACGGAGGCCTCAGCTTGTGTGGTGCCAGACGCAGACGTGGAGAGAAGGATTCTGGAGGAGGAGTTTATCCAGGAGGCAAAGGCAGAAGGATAGGGAAGGGAGAGAGGAAAGAGAGCACAGCTAGTAACAGCTCCTATCGAGCTGCCCAGCCACTATGCGAGCCCCCAGTCTGGACACCCACTGCTGTGGGCAACAGGAGCTTGGCCCACCAAGGAGCCCTGGCAGCCGGGGCAGAGCATGCCACTCAAAGCTCTCCCACCCAAGGGGTGAGGTAGCTGGGGTACTGGCTGAAGGTGCTCCTAGAGGACAGCAAGTCTCTATACTTGAGCCTATCACCCAGGGGCCCAAGGTGTCTCCAGCAATAAGGAAAGTCCCCAGGCAGAGAAGTGCTGGTGAGTGGGAGTCAGGCCAGTGTGCACTGTGGAGGCTAGGGCAGGGGCTCTGAGAGCCAGTGTTCCCAGGACTAAGAGAGAGCTTCCTGCTGTCCTCATTATAGCACATGGATAACAGCCTTCACGTGGCCTTCAGAAGGTCAAGGGTGCAAGTGATCATTTTTGTCACTCTTATTTCACACCTCTGGTGGACCCTGCAAGCTGACTCACTCAACACGTATGCCCACCCCTCCTTCTGTGCTTCGCTGCATGGGAGTCTGGAAAAAACTTCTCCCTGACTCCCTTGCAGCCAGGGTTCTGCCAGAGGCCTCAGCTCCTCTGGACAGATGCCTGCCCGAGATTTAAAAGGTGGAAGTGAGCCCCCCAAGGTGGTGGAGGATGGGGCTCCTGGCTGGCAGGGGTCAGAGGGTCCGGTTCTCCCACAGCAGCACGCTCCAGTGTCTGCGCCTGAGCATCACAGGCAGTGGGGTTTCCACGGCAACAGTCGAGGGCGGGCTTACTGATTGTCCAGGTGACTGTTAGTGTTGTCCGTGGCCATGGGGCATCCAAGCTTGGTCCCCTGGTGGTCCTGGCATCTCAGTCCTAGCACCTATGAACAGATTCCCCTCTGCTCGAACCAGAAAGAGTGTTTTGTCGTCTGCAACTAATCACTGTGACTGGCACAAGTTCGGATTTTGAAATCACCTTTGTTTGTCTTGTGTGACAATAATACAGGAACGCTTAAGAAAAACAAGTAGAAATCATCTGTAATGCCACCACCTGGGGGTCATCACTGTGATATTTTTGCATGTTTCCTTCCGGACTTTGCATTCTATCCATTTTGTTATATGGTCAAAATGACGGTTTATATCATCCTATGCCAGCCTTGCTCACTCAGCAGGGAGTGTAAAAGCGTCCCAGTCACCTTGTCCACGAGGCCTGCAGCAGCTTCTAGACCAAGTCAGTTTCCTCTTCACCCACTCTTACTTTTTTAAAACCATATTCTTGAGGTATAATCGACATGCAAAAGCTGTGCAGATTTAACACACACAATTTGATGACTTTGGAGATAAGTGTTCATCTGTGAAAGCATCACCACCGTCTATGCCGTGAACATAGCTGTCACCTCCAAAAGGTTCCTTCACTCTTTTTATTTATTATTTTGTGTGTGTGTGATAAGATACTTAACATACAATTTACCCTCTGAGCAAAGTTTTAAGTGCACCAGCCAGCACTGTTACCCAGAGGCGCTGTGCTGCACCGTAGATCTCCAGGACGTGCTCGTCTTCACCAACTGAGACTGTACCCTTTGAGTGATACCTCTCCATTTCCCCTTTCCTCAGCCCCCAGCAACCACCACTCTACTCTCTTCTTCTGTGAGTTTGAGTATTTTAGGTTCCTCATGCAAGTGCTGTTCTGTAGTATTTGTCCTTCTGTGTCTGACTGACTTCACTTCGCATAACGTCCTCCAGATTCATCCAAGTTGTTACAAATGGCAGGATCTCCTTTTTCAAGGCTGAACAATATTCCATTGTGTGTATATCACATTTTGTTTATCCGTTCATCAGTTGGTACACACTTGGGTTGCTTCCACGTCTTGGCTTTCCTGAATAATTCTGCAATGAACATGGGAGTGTCGACATCCTTTGAGATCCTGATTTCAGTTCCATTGGGTTTATACCCAGAGTGGGATTGCTGGAGCATATGGTAGTTCTATTTCTAATTTTTTGTGTGGCCTTGCTGTCACAGTAATGCTGGCCTCACTCATTCTGAAATGAGTTCAGAAGTATTCCTTCTTTTATTTTTGAACAGTATAAGAAGGATTGGTATTAGCTCTTCTTTAAGTGTTTGGTAGAATTCACTTGTGAAGACATCTGGTCCTGGGCACACATTTTATTTTGTTGATGTCACAATTCACATCTTTTATGTTGTGCATCCATTAACAGATTTTTGTAGTTATAGTTATTCTTGATACTTTTGTCTTTTAACTTTTATACCGTGGTTAAAGGTGATTCATGCACCACCACTACAGTATTACATTGTTTCGTGTTTGTCTATGGATTTACCTTTATGGTAAGATTTATACCTTCATATGCTTTTGTGTTGCTGTTTAGCACCCTACCATTTCAACTTGAAGTTCTTCTCGTAAGGCAGGTCTAGTGGTAACAAAGCCCTTCAATTTTTGTTTCTCTGGGAAAGTCTTTCTTCTTTTTTAAAGGGCAATTTTGCCAGGTACAGTATTCTTGGTTGGCAGGTTTCTTCCTTCAGCACCTGAAACATATCATCTTACTCTCTCCTGGCTTTCAAGGTTTCTCTTGAAAACTATGCTGATCATGTTACGGGGTTCCTTGTATGTGATGAGTCACTCTTCTCTTGCTGTTTTCAAAATGTTCCTGTTTCAACAAAAGGGTTTCAAGCTCCAACAAGAATCAACATGGGCTGGAAACCAGGCGCCCGTAGTCAGCCTACAGCTCCTTCTCAGACCTGAGACTGGCAGGTCCACCTGCCTTCTCACTCATCCGCTCAGCTGTCTGACAGATGTCTCAAACTCACCTGGCTGGAGTTGTCTCTCTGTCTGTCCCCGGGTGTCTGCACCACCTCGTCCATCAGCCAGTCCTGGTGCCTCCACCTGCAGAACCATCCAGAATCAACCATCCAGAATCTGCTCCTTCCCCATCCCCCACCGCCCCTACCTGGGCCAAACCACACCAGCCCTCCCCCTAATGGCTGTGGTCCCCTGCTGTGTCCTCACCCCCAGTCTGCTCTCCACACACTGCAGCCAGACCACATCAGCTCACATCCTCCTCTGCTTCACACTCTCTGTGGCCACCCGTCAGCCAACACCAGGCCCTGCCAGGCCCTGCCAGGCCCTGTGAGGAGCCGACCTCATTTCCTACCACCGTGCTCCCTCTTGCCCACCTCACTCCAGCCGACCGGCCTCCCCATCTTCTCTCACACACCAAGGCCATTCCTGCCCTTGCTCTTGCTTGTCCTCCCTTCTAGAATACTCTTCCTGATGTCCACGTGGCTCCCTCACCTCGGCCAGATCTTTGATCAAATGTCAGCTCCTCAGTGAGGCTTTCCCTAACCTCCTCTTCTCACCACACTGACCCCTGGTCTGTCTGCCTGTGACATATCCCCCCGAACCACCTGTGAGGCCTCAGGAGCAGGCCAGAATGCCAAGGTTTGAATCCTGGCTCCACCACTTACCAGCTATGTGACTTTGGGCAAGGTATTTAACCTCTCTGTGCCTCCATTTCCTCATTTGTAAAACGTATCTTTACTCTAAGTTGTTGTGGAAGTTAATGAGTTAATACGTACAGACTGGAATACAGCAGATGTCCAATTAGCTATTACTAGAATCATTATTATGTGCTATGGGCCAAGGGTTCCCGGCCAGTGGTCAGGAGACCTGGGCTGTGACCCATGTCTGCCCCTACTCTCTGTGCGACCTTGGATGAGTCCCTTTCTCTAAATGTTATTTCCTACAGCTGTGAAATACGAGGATTATCCCAGCAGTGGCCTGAGCTCCTGGGGTGGTTTTAAAACATGTCCACCCAACAGTGTGACTCTCCTTTTTTCAAAAGGTGGTGCTGAACTGCCCCCTTTTTGGCACAGATGTTAGCTCAGGGCTGATCTTCCTCAGCACAAAGGAAAAACAAAAACTGTGCAATTATCGTACAACCCAGAAATTCCATTTGTATGTACATACCCAGGAGAAATGATAACGTAGTTCAAGTCAAAGCAAGTCCCTGAGTGTTCACTGCAGCAGTCTCCGTAACAGCCAAAAAGAAGACACAGCACAAATGCCCATTGACTGATGAACGGACAGAAGAGGTGTGGTCTGTGCAGCAAGGGAACACCACACAAAGGAGTGAGGTGCTGACACGCTACAGTGCAACAGACCTGGAAGACAGCGCACTAAGTGAAAGAGGCCCGATGCGAAAGCCCACGCGCTGTGATCACACTCATCCCGCGTGTGCAGAGCCCCCAGTGCAGAGACAGAGAGCAGGTTAGTGCCGCCAGGGGCAGGGAGGGAGGGAGCTGAGACCACTGAGGGGTGGGGTTCTTCCTGTGGTGATGGAAACTTTCTAGAAGCAGACAGTGATGATGACTACACCACATCGTGAAGGGACCATAGCCACTGAATCACGCACCTTAAAATGTTTCAGGGGCTGGCTCCGTGGCTGAGTGTTTTAGTTTGCGCGCTCCGCTGCGGCTGCCCAGGGTTCAGATCCTGGGCGCAGACGTGGCACCACTCGTCAGGCCACGTTGGAGCGGCGTCCCACATCCCACAACTAGAAGGACCTGCAACTAAGATATACAACTATGTACAGGGGGTTTGGGGAGATAAAGCAGAAAAAAAAAAAGAAGATTGGCAACAGTTGTTAGCTCAGGTGCCAATCTTTAAGAAAAAAAAATAAATGTTTTAAATGGTGGGTTTTATGTAATGTAAATTTATCTCAATACAAAAATATATTGGAAAAAAAATCAGTGAATTTAAAAATCTGAAGCATATAGTCAGGCACAGAAAGCCAGCACATGGGGGGAGGGGGCGGGATTAGCGAAAGGAACACATAGGCCCAAGGAACCAACCAGACAGCAGGCCGCGCCCACAGCCACGTGGGAGGCGGTGCCTGATGGAAGGGCGCTCTGCCCCAGAGGGCACAGGCAGACGGTGAGCGCGGGGGGCTGGGGCAAGAGTGACTCACAGTAAAAAGTAACCTTAGGTTCCAGCCTCACACCATTCACAGCGTCAAATTCAGATACACAAATGAGCTCAACGAGCAAACAAAGCTGCTAAACGAGCAGAAAATACAGGAGCGTCTGTCCATGTTCCTGCGCACGGAAGGCCGAGGACTGCACTAAGACCAGGGACCCGCTTGCAGGCCTAGACCCCTGCAGTGCTGGCAGGCAGCTGAGCACAGCTGGGTGCCGGGCGTGTGTGCCCAGGACCTGACAGCCCTGACGCCAGCCAGGGGACTTCTGAGGAGGGAGCAGAGCTGCCGGAGGTCCTGTGGGAAGCAGCAGAAACCAAAATTCTCTGACCTGCTGTCGGATACGGCCAGGTTACATCACCCAGATCCTGACCCCAAATGCATGACTCTGACCCTGTGGTCCAGCCCAACCTCCAGGTCACAGGCTGGGTGAGCCAGCCTGTAGTTTGTCTACTTCCAGCCCTCCCATACCATTAACGGTAATGTGTAGGAATCCTATGTTAGCTCTTTAAACAGGGCTTGAGACCATGTTTACATTCCCATATCGGTGGTACAAAGCTCAGAGAGGTGAAACAATTTCCCCCATGTCACACAGCTGGCTGGTATCACAGTGAAGACTATAAACCTAGTGTCCTGTCTCTTTCTACTGCCTGACCCAGCCCTATATACCAGATTTGGCTATAAACGGAGTGTGTGGTTTGTCAGGCAAGTCCTAAGAACTCGCATGCCCGAGTGTGCTTCCCTTCACACTGGTCACATGGCAGGCAGGGCACTCATTCTAGATTGAGCCCTTCGGTTTGAGTGGAATTGACCTTTGGAAATGACCAAAAACATCCAAAGCCTAGTCTGGTAAATGCCGTGGACAATCAATCATAGCTTGCTATTTATTTTTACCCTGCTCTCATTGTAAATGGGTTTGAGGTGACTTTAAAAAGGTACATGAACAAGAAAATATAAAGTAAACGAGGAAATGAAAGTCTGAACTGAAACAGGGCAAAGTCGGTACATAAAAAGCTTGCGCTATAGTGCTAGAAGTGGGCTGCAGATGTGATCCTGAGCTTCCTAGAGGCCAAGGCAAAGAGGGAAAATGGGCAGCCTTGAGGTGCTCAGATGCCACAAGATGTAAACAAGCTGGCTGTCCAGAAGCACAGGCTTTCCTGAATTTAAGATTTGAAGGCAGTTTCTCTCATGGTTCCAGATAAAGGGTCTCATGGGACAAGGGGACAGTGTGCTGACATCACCCCTACATAGTAAGTTTCTGCAGCTCGTTTTTAAACGGCATCTTCAAATCACTCAGTTGGTATCACACCAAAATGTAGTTCAGTAAACTCACTCGTGCAGGGCGGGGTCAGTCTGGCAATACTGGTTTGTCATGAAAAAGGGGTGATGAAGAAACAAGCTCATAGTGCAGAAATTCATTCCCAAAGAAGACCCAGGCATTGCTGACAGCAAGTTCGACAGACACCGTTGGAGGCAGTATTGTCCTGCCCTTGGAGGAGATACCTGGGAGGAGGGGCGGTGTGCACCTGGATGAGAAGGTTCTATTGTGTTTCTTTCTAAAAGAAGGTCTTAGTTTATGGTGCTGTGTCTCATGTCTGGGCCAGTGCCTGTCATGGTCACTGACTCTGAGGAACTTCCAGCTGTGTAGACCAGGCAGCCAGAAGAGGTGAAACACGTGGGTCTGGGAGCCCAGCAGCCCGGGGCACAAATCCCCCTCCGTAGCTCTGCGGCTCCGGCAAGTTCAATCGCTTCTTGGAAGCTAGTCTCCTCTCTAGCACGCAGGCTGGTACAGCAGCGCCTGCTCTTCGGGTGGACAGGGAGCCCAGAGATGGAGCAGGTGGCACCGGTCCATCGTGGGTGCTGGAGGGGCTCAGACTCTCACAAAAGCACAGGAGACTGCAACGGGAGTCTGGTGGAGGAAGCCTGGCCCGTGTCCTGGCGTGGACCCGGGACACTCTCCCTGAACCAGGATCCTGAGCTCAGTACCGGGATTCCTTGGGTCCTCAGGCCCCGCAGGAACCAGCCCTTTCAGGCCTGCAGGCTTCTCTGAGCAGATCAGGGGCCACCCGCCGGACTGACAAGCCTGGGAAGGAATTTTAATTGAAGTTCATTAACATTTTTCTCCCACTTCTTGAGGATTTGCTTTGCGAGTTGGGAGGAATGTTATCTCTGGTGAGATGAGAGTGGGGCCCCTGAGTGAGCTGAGCCCCCTTGCTCCAAGCGATCCCTGTGAAATACTGAGCTTGCACACACACACCGACCAGGCCCTGCACCCCCTCCAGGCCCAAGGCATCGGAGCCATTGGCTCAAGCCCTCAAGAGCTGTCCTCTCGGTGCCTTTGTGAGCTGCAGAGGTGGGAAATCCCAGCGCCTGGGCTGCCTGCAGGGCCCATGGTGATGGAGCCACACGTGTTCAACTTTTGATACAGCTGCCCACGGCTCACCTGCTGGCTCATCCTCAGAACACTTGCCAGGGATCACAGCCCTATCAAGTCAGCACTGCACCTGCCCGATTTTACAGATGAGGAAACTGAGGCATGCCTGCAGCCCAGGACTCAAGTGCAGGCAGGTGACTGGCGGCCACCCCCCCCCCCCACCCCCGCTCTGGATCTCCACACCTGTGTGCAGGAGCCGGCCTGGGCTCTCAAACTGGTGTTGGCTGCTGTGGCGGCCTGTGGGATGCACTTACGTGGGCAGGAGTGGCTCGTAGCCATCGAGCGAGTGAGCTGCCCTTAAGCCCAGCTGCGCCCATCCACAGCGCAGCCCATCTGTCCTCCCAGCGCCTGCTGTTCAGAGCTGTGCCACCCACTAGGCCAGCCACCACCTTCCGGGGCTATTTGAATTCAACTTTAGTTAAATCAGATGATAAATCCAATTTCTTGGTCGCACCAACTCTGTTTCCTGCTCCATAGCCGCCTCTGGCCACCCTATTGGGCAGTGCAGTTGTAGAACGTTTCCAGCATCGCAGAAAGCTCTGCTGCCTCGTGCTGGCTGGGATGGTAGACCTTTCTACTTGCTGGAGGAGGTTGGGGGCAGTGGGCTTGGTGAGCAGGGTACTGGGTTGGGGGTGACCTGCTCTGCCAGGGGCATCCACAAGTGGAGGCTGTCGAGCGCCGGGTGTATCTGGGCCTCCCCAGGCTTCCTCTGCCTTCCGGCCCTGAGCCGGGCTCGCCTGCTAAGCCCTGTGCTTGCCCTCCTGGCCTCAGGGAGGTCAGAGTTGAGCAACTGGTTCCAGCAATGCGAGGTCAGCAGTGTCCAGCCAAGCAGGGCTAGGCTGGGCCTCCTGTTTGCAGAGCTCAGCTGCCCCTGCGGCCCCACGGCCAGCTGGGCCTCCCCCCTGTAGAGGCAGCCACACACCCCAGCCTATGCTCGACTCCGTCTGCCCACCCGGGACCCTCCACCCCTTTCCCAGCCAGAGATGGGAAGCTGAGAACAAGGACGGTGGCCCCCCCACCGCCCCCCCCCCAACAGAGCATCAGCTCTGACCTGTGTGACAGCCTGGCAGAGCCCCTGCTTCCCTAGAGGCCTCCACCTTCTGTGAGCAGGTGTGTGTATTCGCATGTGTGTTTTCATATTTATGTGTGTGTGCATGTGTGTGCTTGTGTTACCCTGGGCTGAGGCTGCCAGGGCCAGGGGCACCCTCCTCTTCCTCCCCAGTGTGCGCTGATGGCAGAGGGACCATTTGCATCCAGTGCTGCCCAGCAAGCAAAGGCTGGTTCTGGCACTTTGAAGAGTTCATGGTGTAACCTCCAGCAGGCGACACCTGATGGTCCTGGCTTGGGTCCAGCTATCTATCACTCACTGAGGCCTGGTTTTCTCTTCTCTAAAATGGGGACAGTAAAGGCACCTGCTGCATAGCCCGTGGTGGGAGTGTCAGGCTCTCAGGCCAGTGTCTGCACATGGCGCGTGCTCAGGAACTCTTGGCTGGTGTTGCCTTCTAAGATGCTGATACAGAAGAGCACCTTCCATTACTAAACCCCTCCTGTGCGCTGGGACTCTGCCAGCACTTGATCTCCTGGAATGCCCCCTATGCCATAAGAGGTGACACAGCCTTATCCCCGTCAGGCTGAGGAGGAGCCAAAATGTCAGAGAGGTTAACTGGGGGGCCACTCCCACGAGGCTGTCTGGGTTCCCACCCTCGGCACAGCCTCTCCTGGCTTCCCTCGAGGCATCCGAGGCTGTGTGGGAAGGACAAGGCCCAGAGCAGAGACACGTAACTGGTGACTGCCCAGAATGCAGCCTCGAGGAGAGGGCGCTTGGGTCCTTCTCAGTTCTGTGACCACCATGAAGCCCCTACTGTGTGCCAGGCCCCCGGCTCCCCGGGGTGGAAGAGAGAGTCATCCCCTGAGACGGCCCCGGGAAGCCCACTGCTGACGGGAGAAGGCAGTGGAGGGACCAGGACAGCCCTGCAGTCCGTGGCAGCCGAGAGCACGGATGCCTGGCCGGCCTGCATGGCACAGGGACAGGCAGCAGGAGGGCCCGGGCCAGGCCAGGCCGAGGGAGTGCACGTGGAGGACTCAAGCGCTCTGACGTCCTTCTTCTCCAAGATTCTCTACCGCCACCACCCAGGACCCGAACTCCACAGCCTGAGCCGCACCTCCTGCAGCTGGGGGAACTCTCTCTGGTGGCACCTGTCTCTCTAGAGGCTCCCATCCTCTGGGGCTGGAGCCACCCCCACCTGGCACTGCCTCGGAGAGAGCTGGCCCCTGAGAGAACGAGATCGGGGCTGGGTAAACTTTGATGAGATATGGAGAGAAAATGGTGGGTAACGCTGAGTCGGGGCAGCTCAGGGCCCAGGACTGGGGGCCAGCTACCCTGCCTGACACAGCCCCTGCAGACCCTCGGGCTCCCGTGGCAACGCTGGCAGGCCTCGGGGGAGCACGATGCCTACATTTTCAGATTATTAGTGTTTAAACACGGAAAAGTGAAGGCAGAGAAAAGGAGTTTGTTTTGGCATCTCTGACTTTCAGCTTCAGGAAAGTCATGGCTGAGGTTTTCCCAGCATTTGATTCCCCAGGGCCTTGGGCCCGGGGTGGGGATGGGGGGACTGCTGTGGGGGGGGGGGCACAGAGGGGCAGCACCAGGGGCACTCGGTGCAGAGGGAAGAGGGAAGTCACACGGCCACTTGTTTTGCTTACAAGACTCTGAATGGGTGGGGTGGCTGAGTTTTATTCACTGTACTACCTGGCAGCCTGAAATACTGCTTTGGGTTTTTCTCTGTTTTGGGTGGTTTTCTTGGCTGTGACTCCTGCTCTAAGAACGCTGGTCCCAGCCCTGGCTCTGCTGTCAGGGTGTGGCATGGCCTTCAGCAGTGCACTTCCCTCTCTGGGCCTCGTCTCACAGCATGTGTACAGCGAGGGCTAGGTTACAGAAGCCCCGCCGTGTCATTGCAGGATCCTGGGTCATCGTGCGGCACCCGCCGTGGCTCCGCCCACCCCCACGCCAGGAATCTGGTCGTGCTGTCACCTAAAATGCCCTCTCTCCGCCCCCTCACCTTCAGTTCAGATGCACGTACTCCCAAAGGCTTAAGCTCAGTCCTCCCTTCCTGGGAGAGCTGGCCTGGACCCCTCCAGCCTTCGGCCATCCCTGTGACTCTGCAGCCTGGCCCCACATTCTGCAAACAGCAGAGGAGAGGGTCCCCCCGTGGCCTCTCTCTACTTCTGTCAGTTCTTGGCCAGGCCACTTGCCATCTCTTAGCATCGATCCCTTCATCTGAGGACTAGGGGGACTGTCGTCACCGTGACGTCACAGGAGGAATCTACAAGCTGGTCTGAGACTGCCCTGGCACATCCTCAATGTGTACATGTCGGCACCCATGAGCATGGTCCCCCACCTGCCTCTAGATGCCCTGATGACCTGCTCGGTCCCACACTCAAGTGGAAGCTCCCAGGACAGCGCCCGCGTCTCCTCAGGTCCCTGGGTCAGCAAGAATTCTTGGCGAGGCCCGGCGCTTTCTCTGAAGGCTGCAGGAGCACTTGGGCAGAGCCAGGACTTGGGCGAGGCAAGCGAGGGGCCGTGGGCACATCTTGAGGGGGGTGCCCGCTCCCAGGCGCATGCCTCGCTTGCCTCACCCCAGGCCCAGCCTTGCATTTGGGACCAGAACAAGGAGGTGCAGCCGTCTGCTACGGTTGTTCACTCTGGCTCTGTCCCTGAAGGAACAGGGGTTCCCCGTGGAAATGGGGGTGGGCACAGAGCCCCCTCCCCCTGTCAGTTACCCACCAACTGGACTGGGGGACCTCAGAGCAGGCGCTGTGCAGTCTTGTGCTCCACGTGCTGGCGGAAGCTGGAGCAGAGCCTGCATGCAGTAGGTGCTCAATAAACAAAAGACAGCCAACGCATGGGTGAATACACACTCAACTGCTCTTCTATCCGTCTGTCCGTGCATCCTTCCACTCACCCAGGGCTCAGGAGGCAATGCCCTACTCTACCAAAGAGAGAGACGGCAGTGCCCCTGAGCCCTCACAGGGAGTATGAGTGTGGGTGTGTGAGTCTTGGCCCCTCTCCCCCACTGTCCTGCAGTAAGGTGACCTGGCAGTCAGGGGCTCTGCCATTAGCCCGTCCTGCAGACGCCAGCAGGGACGGGGCACGGTCACACCCCGCACAGAGGAATTTCCCCATACTCCAGGAGTACCCAGCAGTGGGGCCCGGATCAAGCCAGTTCTTTATCTGTCCCAAGCATCTCTGAGGAAGGCCTTCTTGGGAGTGGACAGTCTTCAGCCTCCAGGGACTAAAGGGCTGCGGTGAGGAATCGTGGCCACTCCCCTGTGCGGGGAGAGCGGTGACGGGGCGCTATGGGGCCAGCCTTCCCCACTGTGAACTCAGTCTCAGCAAAGCCACAGCAAAGCCTGGCACAGGCAGTGGGTGGCCTCAGCCTGCGACTGGGCTGCATTTCAACCCTCAGCATCCCCTGCGGTGATGAAGCAGGCAGCTGGCATGGCCGTCGTGGAGCTTTTTGATAATAATAACAAATTACAGCACCGGCTATCCTGAGCAAATGCTTCCTACGTGCTAGGCACTGGGCTCAGTTTTGCTCATCCCTTGTCTCATTTAATCCAATAATAACCACATGAGGCGGGTACTATTCTCACCCCGACTTTACAGATGAAGAGACTGAGGCTCAGAGGAGTATTCACCCTTTCCGAGCCTCAGTTTCCTTGTCTGGAAAGAGAGGATGTGATAACTCCTGAGAGGGGCTAATGGGAGAGTTGAGGAGGATCAAGTGGCACTTTAACATGTACTCAGCCCAGCATGGACTGCCGTGAAGCCAGAGTCAGTCCAGCGGTTACTATGTGGGGAGTGCCTGCTCTGTGCCAAGTAGCCTGCAGCCCTCATGACGACCCTGTGAGGGAGGTACACTGTGACCCCCAGTTCCCAAGGACACTGAGGCTCAGAGGCACTGAATAACTCCCCCAGGTCACACGAGTAGCAAGTGGCCAGCCAGAATGGAGACCCACGGTAACTGACTGCTTTGACAGTTAGAGGTGGTGTCGGGGCAGCATGGACAGCGTTCGGAATCACACAGCTCAGAGTTCAAAACCCAACTGTATCACCTCCCACCTGCAGGGTTGTTGAGGGGGGAGGCTCTCTGAGCCTCAGTTTCCTCATCTGTCAAACGGGGCTCAGGTGTGACCCTCGCAGGAGGGCTGTGAGATCCCAGTGAGATAATGGGGCAGGGTGCCCAGCACATGGTCTGGAACATGCATGCTGAATCTGTGAGCATCAAGTTCCACGTGTGGAGCAGGACCCAGTTAGGGGGCTTAACTGAATGGGGGTGCTTTTTCTCATGTGTGAGCAAGTCCAGAGGTGGGAAACCCAGGGCCGGCACAGGGACCCCGTGCACATTGGGGTGCAGACCCCTGTGCTTTTGCTGTCTGCCATCCTTAGCTTTCTACCTCCTGCTGATAAGAAGGCTGCTCCAGCTCCGGGCATGGCATCTGGCCCCATCCAGGATGAGTGGGCAAGGGCTGAGGAATTAATGTGTGCGCACCAGCCGGCACCTTCCTTTGTGTCAGGAACACAAGGACCCAGAGGCCCCACCAGCACACTCCACTTGCCACTGTCCAGACTGAGGTCATGTGGTCACTCTGAGCTGCAAGGGTGTCTGGGAAGGGGAGAATGCCCCAAACTAAGTCAGGGTTCTGACAGTGAGGCAGAGGGAGAATGGGCGTGGGGGCCACCAGCAGTCTCAACCGCCAGGATACGCAGTCAGTGTTGTCCCCTCCCCTCCCCTTTTCCGTCGGCTCCTCTCTCTCCTGCTGTTACCTGCTCCCCCACACCCGCCTACCCATTTCTCCTCTGGCAGGAGCCAGGTTATCACGAGCATCCAGACTTGCCCATCTTGCTGGGTCTTGATTTTCCGGCAGCAAATACCTGCCTTCCCAGATCCCAACACTGGGAAACCCAAATGGCCAGGACACACTTCCTTTCATGAAGGTATTTCAGTTATCACATAATTATGTTTGATTTTTCAGAAATGTCAAGGACGTGCCCCCAGGTGCTGGATCCTGGATGCTCCTTTATCTCCCGACACTTAGCGCCACAGTTAAGTCTTTTAGAGCCCAGGACGTGCAAAAGCTTGAGGAGCCTTCTGAGTAACCACGGAAGCTTCCATCAGGGTCCTCACAGCAGTGAGACTGACCCTCTGCACCCGGGCTTCTCGGCCCTTCACCAAGCCCTTTCACAGTCACCATCTCGAGACCCGTGGGTCTGAGGGGTGTGGGGAGAGGGGCGTGGGCTTCAGGGTACCAGGCAAGCCTCAAGAGACCTCGTCCAACCCCAAGAGCGCTGTTTGAGGAAACTGAGGCTCAGATAGGTGAACACACTTTTCACAACTATTTTGTTAGAGAATCGGGGAGCCAGGATTCAAACCCGGGTTGAGCAACACAACACCCCTCTTCCCTCCACCCCAAAAGGCTCCTGAGCATGTGCTCAACCTCACGTTGGACGGATGGGAAACTGAGGCCTGGAGGTGGGAGGTGACTGGGCCAGACACAAAGCCTGCTTGACAACAGTTTTTCGGCGAAAGAGTTTTGCGACAGGTCCCTGACTTTAATAATCTCAGTGGATTTTTTTAAAACAAAGGAGAGGAAGAAGGAAGCGGTGAGGAGAAGCTAAGTTCTGGATCTCGCATGCTATCCCCACACAGAAAGAAGAAGCTGCTTTTCTTCTGCCTGGATTGTTCCGACCCTCCTCACACCCACTTCACCTCTTCAGCTGCTGTTCCCAGGCCGCCTCCCGGCGCTCGCCTCCTGACTAGGCTGCCCTGTCCCGGTCATTCCCCGTCTCTTTCCTTCCTAGCACCGTAACTAACATGTTTGTATCATGTATTCGTATGTCTGTCACTTTGTCCCACACGAGGCTGTGGCTCCGGGAGGGAGGGGCTTGGTCTCATTCTCTGCGCATCCCCAGTGCCCAGAACAGTGGCTGGGCCCCAGCAGACTCTCAACAAATGTGTGTCAAATGAAAGCATGGAATTTCATCAACGCTTTGAAAATCCTGTGCCTTTACCAGAATAACGTGACAAACAAAGTGATGTCTGCAGTTCATGAAATTTCCCTGCGCTGGCCACTGGTTCTAAAGTTGTGAGAAATTACACAAAATGTCCCCAAACTTGCAAAATTACCTTCCACATTCTACTTAGCTGCAAATAGAGAGATGCAATCCAACTGTTTTGAGACAATTTGTTATTTCTATTATTTTAAATTAAATTTCCGCACTTCAGACATTCTTCTGAGAATTGTCGTGACAGGCTGGGCACTCTATAGGGGGTTTGGCAATGTCTGGGGACAGTTTTGGTTGTCACAGCTGGGAAAGGGGTACTCCTGGCAGCTGCTAGGTAAGGGCCAGGGATGCTGCCAAACATCCTAAAATGCCCAGCACAGCCCCCACAACAAAGAAGAATCTGGCCCCAAATGTCAGCAGCACAGCAGTTAAGAAACCCTGTTCTACGTAAACTCATGACAGTCTCATTGAGTCTTTGGTGATAAAAGACTGACTCAGACATATTCATGAATGAATGCATGAAGATTTATTAGCCCTGGCTCTGTACCAGGAATTGTGCTGGCATTGGGAAAGATACACCCAAAAAAACCCCAAAAAAGCTACATAAGCCTTACCCTTGAAAAGTTCGTCGCCTCTATCTGGCTGGAGATCTAAAGTCAGATCTTCTTGCTTCTGTATTAGCTTTCTGTCTGGGTAGGGAAGTGGTGTTTTATATAACTAAAGAAGCCCCAGCATTTTTCCTTAAGAAAGCTTCCCATGTGCATTATTCATGAACTCTACCCCACATCCGTTGTCATATCTCTGCCATCTTGGAAAACGGCAGCTACAATGGTAACACTGCCTTAGTGTAGCTGTAAGGGATGGTATTGTAGTTCCCAATTTTTCCCACTTCCCTAGATCCACCCTCTTTCTCTTTGCCTTGTCACTAGCAGTTGCTCCCACTACAGAAAGAATATATTTCCCCACCCCATCCGTGTTGGATTTGGCCAATGGCATGTTAGTGTGTGGGATACAAGCAGAGGCTTTAAAGGTGTTTGTGAAATTGGGTTGCCCCCTGCCCTTCTGCCATTGCCGTGAAGTGCTGGTCCCAGAATGATGGGAGACGTGGAGAAGACCTAAGTTCAACCCTCAGCTTAGAGCCAAATCCACACAGCCAAGCTCCGCCTGTGTCAGCCAAGCCTTAGCTGACCACACAACTGTGGCCATGAGAATAAATGCTTGTTGTTGTAAGCCACTAAGTTTTGTGTTTTTGCTTTTTTGGGTTAAACAAGATAGAAGTTAATTTTTCTCAGAAAAGAAGAATAGGGATGGGCAGTCCAGTGCTGATACGGACCCAGGCTCCTATGTTTCTGTCCTCAGCGCTTGGTTTATATTTTTAAGATCACTTCACGGTCCAAAAAGACTGCTGGAGATACAGCCAACAAGTCTGCATTCCAGACAGAAGGAGGAAGAGAAAAGGGCATGCCTTGTTCCTGCTAACAAAGACTCTAGAAGTCTCACGTGACACTTATATTTAACTCTCATTGGCTGGAACTCAGTCTGCGTCTACATATACCTGCTAAGGAAACTGGGAAATGTAGTCTTTTAACTGAGCGCCAGTGTCTTCATCTTTAAAAGCAGGCTAACACCTGCCCTGATGCTTGTTGGGGGACTAGAGGTCAGGGGCGCAATATCCTAGTGATAACGGTGGCTCAGCATTGGGGAGGTGAAGCATTTGTCATACACTGTAATACTTTTCCTTCAACAACAGCTTTAAGTGCAGTTTTTTCTATGAGAAAGCTGAAAGTTAAAGAGGTAGTGAATAATGAAGGTAGGATTTGGACCCAGCTGCTTTGACTCCAGAGCCGTTTCCCACCTGCATTTCAGCACTGCCTGCAACGACGGGGACTACCAGGTGACAGATAAAAAACAATGTCACAGAATACACCTATTAGAATGGCTAAAATTAAAAGAAAAAGAAAGTAAGTGCTGACAAGGATGCAGAGAAACTAGAACACATATATGACTGGTGGTGATGCAAAATGGTACACCCACCGCGGAAAACAGTCTGGCAGTTTCTTAGAAAGTTAGACCCACATTTACCATATGGCCCAGTAGTGATACTCCTAGGCATTTACCCAGAGAAACGGAAACTGTTCACCCAAAGCCTGTACGTGAATGTTTCCAACAGCTCTTTTCACAATTGCCAAATCCTGGAATCAACCAAATGTCCTTCAACAGGGGAAGGACAAACTGTGGCACAACCACTTAATGGAACACTACTCAGTGATAAAAAGGAGGAAACTACTGATAAATGCAAAAACCTGGAGGAAACTTAAATGCATTCCGCTAGAAAGATGAAAGGAGCCAGACTCATCGGGCTACACAGTAGATGACTCCATTTTTATGATATTCTGGAAAAGGCAAAATTACAGGGTCAGAGATCACACAGGTTGTTAGGGGCTGGGGGTGGGGAAGCGTTTGACTACAGAGGAGCAGGAGTGAACTTCTTGGGGTGATGAAAATATTCTACATCTCAATTGTGGTGGTGGTGGTTATATAAAACTTAGAAGACTGTGTACACAAAAGGGGGAATTTTACTATACGTAAATTACACCTCAATTAAGAAATTAAAGCTTCACACATATGTCCCGTTCAAATACCCCAGGGACCATGTGTGTTTCAATTCAGCAGATGAGGAAACACGCTCGGAGGACCTGAGGCTGTGATCACCCAGCGGCCGTGGGCCTGGGCCCTCGGGCTCCAGGGTGGAGGTCGCTGCCCTGCTCTGCCCTCACTGGGTCTTGGTAAGTGGCAGCAGCTGCTGTAATCAGGCACTGTACCAGGCCAGCAGAAGATGGACAGGTCTGGAGAGCAGGCCCCAGCCTCGGGGAGAGCTCCTGCCAGACCTGCCTGCGCCCAGTTCAGCCCTGGCTGAGAAGATGGACAGCCCCACTAGAGCGCTGGTGCTGGGACCCGATCCCCCGGGCCACAGCTGTCCTCTGTGCTCAGTGGGAGGGATTGCCCATCCACCTGTCTGTCCTCTGCATCTGTGGACACTAGAACAAGTCTTGTTTTGTGCCATAAAAACAGCATTCCTAAGCCCCAGGTTGGGGGCCTGCTGCTTTCAACATTTTATTTGGTGGCAACAGTGGACCTGCACAAGGAGAGCAAATTCCACCTTCCTCCAGCCCGGAGAGGAGGCCCCAGAGTCAGGATAGAGGCCAGTGACCGAACGGAAATTGAAGGGGCCCCAGGTCTGAAACCAAAGATAGCAGTTATGTGAAACAGGCTGTTTGGAGTTGCCATAAATGTGAGAAAATGCTTTAAAGAGCAGGATAACAATGTGTCAAGCCCTAGGAACGCCTGGGGGTGGTGTGTGGCACAGGTTTGGGGGCCGCAGACCAGTTGGCATCCTAGCACTGCCCCTTGCCTGCTCTGAGGTGGGCATGTGCAAGACGGCCCGTGTAAGGGGCCAAGCACGCCCTGACAGTGAAGATTCCTTGACTGAACAGGCGTTTATTGAGTCTCCTGTGTGTCAGGTACGCGTCCAGGGGAGTCGATACAGTGAGCAGCACATACAGGATTGGACATGGTAATGGGGAGAGCGACCCAATGGAAAAAATCAACCCAGTAAATGCCAGGTGGAGACAGATGCTCCGAGGGATAGAGAGGGGAGAGTGGCCAGGAGGGTGACGTTCAGATGAGGTGGTCAGGGAGGGCTTTCCTGAGAAGGTGACGCTGGAGCGGAGCTGCGAAGGCGAAGAGAAGCCAACACGTGACTATCTTGGGGAGCACATTGCAGACCGAGCGCAGGATGCACAGAGGTTCAAGTGTGTCTGGTGCCCTTGAAGATCGGCCGACGTCCAGTGAAGCTGGCACAGAGATGAGAGAGATGAGGTCAGAGATCAGGGTGACCTTGGAGGTTGTGGGAAGGCTTTGGATTTTATGCCGAGAGAGCTGGGAAGTCACTGAAGGGTTCTGAGCAGAGGGGTGACACTCCAGCTGCCACGTGGAGATGAGACACTAGGCCAGCAGCACTGACGTCTGGGGCCAGATAAGCCTTTGTCGTGGGAGCTGCCCTGCACGTTGCAGGGTATTTAGAAGTAGCCTAGGCCTCTACCCACTGGATGCCAGCAGCACCCCCTCCTTCTCGGTGTGACACCCAAACACGTCTCCAGACACTGCCCAATGTCCCTTGGTGGGCTGGGCCCTGGCTGAGAAGCACTGCAACAGAGGGACCTGGGGGAAGCAGGAGCCCAGGGAGGAGAGTCTGTCACTGCCCAGGCAGGAGACCATCATGCTCCCACGAGGACGGGAGGGGGAGTCACAGGAAGTGGCCGAGTTTAGGGATCTGATCCACGGCGGGGGGCGCAGGCACCACTTCAATCCAACCATCCTGAGTAGTGTCAAAACACAAGTCAAGGACACAATTAGCGGTGTTCTGCCATTGTGCAGAAGAGGAGCCGTGTGCTCACACACACATTGTAAGGTTAAAGGAGACGCAGGAAACTGCCAACAACAGCTGCCTCTGGAGGGAGGACCAGAGGCCCGAGCTTAGAGGGGGCTCAGCGCAGCCTTCGGTTCTGGTTAAATTCTTGTTACATTTAAATTTTTTTTTTTTAAAGATTGGCACCTGAGCTAACATCTGTTGCCAATCTTCTTTTTTTTCTTGTTCTTCTTCTCCCCAAAGCCCCCCAGTACACAGTTGTATATTCTAGCTGTAGGTCCCTCTGGTTGTGCTGTGTGGGACGCCGCCTCAGCGTGGCCTGATGAGCGGTGCCATGTCTGCGCCCAGGATCCAAACCGGCGATACCCTGGGCTGCTGCAGTGGAGCACGTGCACCTAACCGCTCGGTCACGGGGCCAGCCCCTATTTGAATTTTATTTTATTTTATTATATTATATGTTATTTATTTTATATTCTTTGTTGTATTTTATATATGTTATTTTATATTATATTACATTTATTTTTAAATTTTTCTTATATTTAAATTTTGTTATATATATGCTAAGTTAAAAAAACTCAAAAGGTTACATACTGTATGATTCCATTTATACAAGATTTTCAAAATAGCAAAATTCCAGTGATGAAGAGCAGATTAGTGTTGCCCTGAGGAGTTAGGGATGCAGAGGGAAGGGAGGTAGGTAGTGTGTGACTATAAAGGGGTGATGAATAGTTCTGGATCTCGGTGGCGGTGGCATGGTTCTGGATCTCGGTGGCGGTGGCATGGTTCCGGATCTCGGTGGCGGTGGAATAGTTCTGGATCTCGGTGGTGGTGGAATAGTTCTGGATCTTGGTGGTGATGAAATAATTCTGGATCTTGGTGGCGGTAGTTACCTGAGCCTATAGTTGTGATAAAATTGCATGGATACACAAAGTCACACACACACAGGTACACAATGTGTAGAAATGGTGCAGTCTGACTAGATGGGTGAATTGTAGCAATGTCGATTTCCTGGTTTTGATATCACTTACAGTTACGTGAGATGTTGCTGGGTGAAGCGTACACAGATGTCTCTGTACTATTTTTGCAACATCCTATGAATCTATGATTATTTAAAAATAAAAAGTATTTTTTTAAAGGGCGAAGGGACAGAGATCTTGTTGCTTCGATCTGAGCATGAGCTTCCCTAGGACAGAACCATCACAGCGAAGCCCGACTCCGCCACACCTCGGCCAGGGCCACCCCACAGAGGCTGGTCGGTCTTCAAGAAAGCACAGCTGAGTTCAGGGGCAGAGCAGCGTGCAGATGTCCCCAGCAAACACAGCTGGAATGGGAGCCAATGGGCGGGGGCAGAGAATTAGGAGAAATGAAAAGTATGGGTCCAAACACCTCTGAAACATGCAGGTAAACTGCCGCCTGCGTTTCCGTGTGAACAGGGCGTTTTTGGTGCCAGGTCCTCCGTTCTGGTCTGAAAAGCACCGGTGAGTGAGGTTGGGCTACAAAGCGACAAAGGAAGACGATGACCAGCAGGTCCCCACGGGGGCCAAGGACTGTCGGACTTGATGATCATGGGAGCAGCTGGAACTCCAGACAATTGGCAAGAAGAACTGGTTGGAGGTCAGGGCCAAGGACTATCCCTCGGCTCTTCCTCACGCTTAGGAAGTAAAGTGCAATAAGGCTGCGATGAGTTACAGAAGGGAAGGGGCCAGGAGCTGGGATGACCCTGGCTGACCCCGAGGGCTGGGCTAAGTGTACCCTCTCCCAAGGTGGCAGGGGAAGCTGGGAGAGGAGCCAGTCCTACGTTTCAGGGAGGCAAAGCAGGACACAGGCAGAAGGAGAGCAGAGTGGCCCGCCCCAGCCACCGTTTGGGTGCAGAGAGGCCCCCGAGCTCCTTTGCAAGGGATGAGACCACAGGGCATCGCCAGCTGCGCAGTGGGGAAGAGAGAGCGCTGGGCAGTCGGCCGCCCCGGGCCACGGGCAAGACGTTAACGGCTGACCTGCGGCTTCTCGGAGTCCTCCTGACCCCGAAGGGGGGCTGAGTTTTCAGTCATCTTGAGGGAAGGAAGTGTGCCCGGGCCAGGAGAGAGAGCTGCAGTTCCCACTGTTCCGGGACAGCCTCATCCACTGCCACCAGGACCAGCTCTGTCTGGGTCCTGCCACCTCTTCCTGGGTGCTCCCCAGGGTCTGCTTGCCAGGTGGGCTCCAGGAGCAGGGACTGACAGGAACAGTGGGCCCCGGTGGGTCATGTCACCTCTCTGAGCCTGTGTCCACCCTGGCCTGTGGAAATATCAGTAATACCCAGCGGCACTTATTGCGCACTGACCCTGCGCCAGACTGTGCCCGAGTCAGGGCGCCCGCGCTGTCGCTGAATCCGCCCGCCATCCCTGTGGAGCAAGAGCCACTGTTTGCCCATGGTACACGCGAGGGCACCAGTGACCCGCCATCTTCCCGCAGCCGTAAGGGGTGGCCAGGGTTCCAGCACAGGCTTGTCTGATCCCAGCATCCAAGCTTCCACCCGCCCGCCCTCCCTGCCCACAGGATGGCTCCAAGGGGAACTGTGACAACGCCAGAGCTCCGGGGCCTCAGAAGTGCACACCTGGACCTCCAGACCAGGCTCACCCACACCCCGCTGGGAGTGGTTCCCGAGTCCCCACCCTCAGAGAGAATGAAGCCCTTCCCAGCCTTCCAGGTGAGGCTCAATCCCACCTCCTCCAGGAAGCCTTCCTTGACTCTTCTAGCTCAAGTGACCCCACTCTTCTCTCAATGCCTCCAGAATGCCTGCTCCTCTGGCCCCGCCACATTATCCCCCATGAGTGGCAGGACCGGGTGGGGGTGACGGCTGCCCCCAGCGCCGGCCTGCCTGACTTCAAGTAGGATAACATCTGAGATGTCTGAGCACAGGGCCCTGCGGAGCGGGAGTGTGAACGCCAGGCATTAGGCGTCATTCTTCATGTACATATACAGCGCACATTGACAAGGAAGAGCGCCGGGCTCGAGAAAACAACCTTCCTGGGACTATGCGCAACTTCGTACTTCTCTCTGTTTTTCAAATTATTAAACCAAAGATATGACTTGGATGTTCAGGGCGGGGGAGCGGGGGGAAGTGGAGTAATGGAGCGTTAAAAAAATCACAGCAACAGAATCCTTGAAGCAAACAAGCGCTTCCATGAGAAACGCAGGCGGTCCACGCAGCACGTCCCCCGCGCTCCTGTGCGGGACCGGGACCCAGAGACACGTGGGACGGGACCGGCCTGGCCCGTCTCGGAGCAGCAGGCCTGGGGACACGCGGCTGCGAGGTGTTCTCAGAACCCCAGGGGTGAAAGGTCACGGAGCGCAGCCCTCGCCCTGAGCAAATGCACACTGACTCCCGTCTGGCAGCGGCTTCTGCCAACCCACTGAGGCCCAGACCCGTCAGACGCCGTCCTCAGCAGCCCGGCCTCGGTCAGCCCCGGCTCTCAGCGCCCGGACCTGCGTCGGGCTCTGGCTGCTCAGACGCGCTGGCAGCCCTGCTCTTCCCCGAACCTCCTGGAACAGCGACCCTCCCTGTACAGGCAGGCGCCGGGGCTCAGGGAGGCCGTCAGCTCAGAGCGGGACTGAAATGCCCGGGACTGCTGCCTGCACAGCTGAGCTGTCCCTTCAGCCAAAAAGACATAGGCCTTCCCCTCTGACCGCCGACCCCACCCCAGCTCAGGGGACCCTAAGAAAAGCCGAGCAGGGCCGACCGTTGGCCCTCTCGCTCCTCCTCGTAGACGTGCTTTCCTTCTCTCTAGGAATGGAGTCCACTACCCTCCGGCTCTGCCTGTTTCTTAATCTTTCTTTACAAGGATTCTCAAGTTAATTAACAGCCCTGGCTTGGTTATGCCAGGAAAGCAACAGAAGGCTTCTTTTAAAAGACCAAAGAGAAAAGGAAGAAAGTATAGGTGGTTTCAGAGTCCAAGGCAAGACTCTGGAAAACCCCTTTGGGACAAGGCAAGCTGGATCACGTCTGTTCTCTTGGTCCACAAAAAGAAGGGGAAAGAGAGGCCAGGGAAAAAATGTTGACCTTACCACAGCTCCCTCCTGTTGCCCAAGAACCAGCCATGGCTCCCTATTACCTTATGGAAGATAAGCAAGCCTGGCATTTGTTTCTTCTACCCAGTTCCCTCAGTTCTTCTGTCCAACTTCCCTGAGAGAACCCCTTGGCAGGTGCAGATGCCACCCAGACAGCCCGTGTGTCATCTTCACAAGCTGGCAATTCTCAACAACGTCAGCCACAAAATACGCCTCCCAACCTGGATAGACCAGCCACGGCCCTGTCCCCTCAGTAGTCACGGCTGCCTGTGGCAGCACCTCTGAGCACACTTCTCCCACGGCCACTGCCTGGAGTCCTCCCCGTCACTCTGAATTCTCTAGAGCTGCGTTTCCCAAACTGTGGTCCATGGACAACCTGCATCAGAATCCCTTGGGAGGAGGGGGGATCAAAATGCAAATTCCTGAGCCCTGGCCCAGACCTATTAAATCAGGCTCTCTGGGGGCAGGAGGCCAAGGATCTGCATTTTAATAAATGCCCGGGAACCTTTACACACAAGATAGTGTAACAAGCCTGCTTCAAAGCCTGGCTCCACTGACCCTTTCAAGACCCTCTCAGCTTCCCCAGCATACGGCCCTTCCCTCCCCCGTGGCCGCACTCAGAAGTCTCAGGACACAGCTGGGGGACTGGCGAGCCTTTGTCTCTGGCCTTGGCTGTCGTTTAGTTCCCCCTTCCTTCTTAGGCTCTGCGCCTCCACCAGTCATCGCTCTGTCGTGTAAACGCCTTTCTTACTGTTTCCTCCTTCCCTGGGACTTACATTCTCTACTTACGGAATGAACGGCCGCCTCTCCCAAGGCCTGGGAGACGTTTTCAGCGTTAGGGAGCAGAGGAAGCAGACAGTTTGAGGATGAAGGGGCCCTTTCCAGACCCTGACGTCCACACATGCACATGCTGATTTCAGACGATCGACGTGCTCCTTTAGATCATCGTCTTGTGCTTGCTCTGGTTCTTATCAGTGTCTGTGTCTCCGTCTCCATTTATGTGCTCATCTGCTCAGGCTGCCACAGCAAAATACCATAGACTGAGTGGTTTAAAAACAGCAGCTCATTGCTCACGGTGCTGGAGGCTGGAGGTCCAAGATCAAGCTGTCGGCAGGTCTGGTCTCTCCTGAGGCCTCTCTCCGTGGCTGGCAGATGGCCACCTTCTCTGTGTCCCCACATGGCCTGGTGGGCCTTCTTTGTATAAGGACGCCAGTCCTTCAGGATTAGGGCCCCACCCTATGACATCATGTAATCTTAATTACTTTGTAAAGTCCTGTCTTCAAATCCAGTCACACTGGGGTTAGGGCTTCAGCAGATGGATTTGGGGGAGCACAGCTCTGTCCACAGCACATTATAACAGCAAAAGCCTGGAAAGAACTCGAACACTGATCAGTAGGGGACTGGCAGCATGAACGAGAACATGCGATCGTAAACCGGAGTGAGGGAGATTTCTACAGACCACTGTGGAGCGATCTCCAGGACACGCTGCTCAGTGACAAAAGCAAAGTGGATAAGAGTGTGTGTATTACGCTGCCATTTAGCAGAAAGGGGTTGCTAATGTGTGTGGTGTGAGTGTGTGCACTTATGTATTAAAAAACAATGGAAAGGAAAAGCATGCTTTTAAAAACAGTTACCCACAGGGGAAGGAGGGAATAAGATGAAAGAGATGCAAAGGGAGGTTGACTTTTGAGCATATCTTGTCTTCAGGTTTGAGTATGAAACCATCTAAAATGCATTTTAATGATTAAAAAACAAAATTAAATAAATAAAAGAGCAATCCCCCAGATTAAAATTAATGAACCTAGAGTTTTCTCTGCCTCATTGACGGAGTCAACAGCTCTCAGATTCTCCACATAGGATAAAGCACAAAAATAATGAGACAGCTGTATTGGGAGAAAATGTGACGATTTTCTGTAATTTAACACCTCCAGCAGATGTTGTCAAATTACCTGGCAGAAGATCCAAGATTCTTTGCCACAAAATATTGGCACATATAGCACTAGATATGGAGCAAAGATTCTTGCACATACATAAATCGGCTGCACTGCAAGGCCATGGAATCCAATTCCTCATTCGTAACTATTCATGAAGGGACATTTGAAGATGAAACCCGCTACAAATGTCTATTTAATGTGTTCCCACATGGCAGCCATGGAGGACAAACCTGCCTTCACATTATAACTCTGTCCGAATTAAGAACTGAAGTGTGACTCTGAAGATTTTCTTCGATTTATTTTCTCAGCTGTGGGAAAAGCTGCTCCTCAAATATCTCTCTTCCCATCACAAGTCTTGATTAATCCACCAGAGGAATACCTTGCTCAGAACCCAAATGGCACGGTGACTATCTCTAAAACATACATCATCTCCTTAGAGACTGTGAGGTCCCTGAGACTCCAACACCTGATTGTGAGCATGGACCATCCTCTAAGGAACGGAGCGAAGATTGTTCCTCTCTCAGTCAAACAAGAATGTACTTCTGGTTCTTCTTCTATTCGGCTGCCTATAGTTGGTGTCTTCATAATTTTTCTATGTATTTCACTTATTGTTCTCTTTATTGTTTGCAGAAAGAAAAAGTCAGAGAATGTGCTTGGAACCAGACCCCAGCTGACATAGCCTGATACGGAGATCTTAAACAGCCTCTTTCCTCCCGCACCCAGAGCCAAGAACCCTGGAACTTATTAAAATAAGAAGAATCCTCATCATCAATGCAAGTGAAGGAAATTCCTCACAGTAAAGAAAAAGAAAGTCACATCATGAAAGGATAGACATTGGTTGCTTGAATATATAATTTGTTTCTGGATAAAAATAAATGTACATTTGTTTTTAAAAAAAGTTAATGAACCCAATTTGTGTTTAGCTGGTGAAATAAACACACAGAGAGAAACTGTTTCAAGTGATGTCAAAGCGTAGTAATTTAGCATACATTCATACTGGGACGTAGCTACGGATAAAAAGAAATGCCAGAAACATCTGACTCACTCCTGGTAATCCTGTTGGTGTTACCCTTCTGTGTCTCGTGTGTGTGATAAAGGATAAGTCAAAGGAGCGGGTGTGCTGCAGTTCTCGAAGCTGCGATTTTCAGCACGGTTGAAAGAACACACAGACGTTAGACCAGTGAGGTAAACACGCTATGGTCTAGAATTTGAATTAGAAATATCTGTGTGTGTGATTCTTTTTTTATTGAGGTCACATTGGTTTATGACATTATATAAATTTCAGGTGTACCTCACTATATTTTGACTTCTGTATAGACTGCATCATGTTCACCAAAATGGATAAAGAAGATATACATATATATATCACACACACAATGGCATACTACACAGGCATAAAAAAGACAAAATCTTGCCATTTGCAACAACACAGATCAACCTTGGGTGTGTTATGCTAGGCGAAATAGGTCAGAGAGAGAAAAACAATTATCGTATGACTTCACTAATCTAATGTATCTTATCTTTTTAAAAAACGTACATATCCTAGCTTTGTCCATTGAAAAGATCAAGAAATGTGAACAGCCCAGTGTAATGAGCACCCCCATAGATTCACACTGTGGTGTCTAAACACCACATCTCACTAAAAGAAATCAGGATTCCTTATAGAAACGGCCGATTCTACGTCTGAGTCAAGAGATGTACAAAATGAACCTGGAACATCCCCTCCTACAGATAGAATAAACTACCAGAGATTAACAGCGTGTATCAAAAGGACTCAGGAGCCCATTTCAGTAACTTCCACTGGTCAAAGATGGTACAATTTGGGCATCAATAAAGACAACTACCATGAATTGAAATGATTCAAATATGTTTAAATCAATGGGATCATCATCATAATAAATACACACAAGCACGTGTGCACGCACGCAGATACACACACACACAGACTCGGTTGCTTTTGGAGGGTGCTAGGGAAGCAAATCACAATAACCGATAAACAGAGGGAAACATCAGGCATTTCCCCTGCTTTTACAAATGGGACCTCAAAGTAACCATGTAGCTGATGAGGCGAATCGTCCTTCATAGAAGTAGTCCAACTAAGAAATAAAGAATAAATAATAGAATTAGAATATCACTCTTTTGCAATCTAATAAAGTAATGGATCTAGGCAATGATTATCACTAGCTGCCAACATGACAAAAAAAAAGAAGACATCCAGACATCATGTGCCTTCTGATGGAAGAATACAGCAACTACGAAGCAGCGTCACCAGAAATCCTGATCAAGCCAAACCCAGTCCAGCCTCAAGATCTCTCTACAGTTCAGAGCAGATGTAGGAGACAGAGGCATCCACAAAAAGACACCACGGGGTGAAAACGCGTTGATCAGATTGTAGGAAACTCTATAGTACAAAGTATTTGCTTTCTCCAACAAAATCTTACCAGAAAATAAAAGATGGAAGAAGAAGAAATAAATCAAAAGAGACGTAAGTGAAAAATTAATCATAATATATGGCCCCTATTTGGATCCCGATTCAAAAAAGATATCTCAAATGTTTATATGACAATTAGGGAAATGGAAATACACACTGGGAATTTGATTATATTAAAGAATAGTTTTTAGGGTCTTTGTGGGGTTTTTTGTAAGGAAGATTTTCCCTGAGCTAACATCCATTGCCCTCCTCCTCATTTTCGTTTGTTTGTTTGTTTGTTTGAGGAAGATTTTCCCTGAGCTAACATCCATTGCCCTCCTCCTCATTTTTTTTTCGCTTGAGGAAGATTAGCCCTGAGCTAATATCTGTGCCAGTCTTCCTCTACTTTGTATGCGGGATGCCACCACAACATGGCTGATGAGTGGAGTATGTCCCCACCCAGGATTCAAACCTGTGAACCCCAGGCCGCTGAAGTGGAGTGCGTGGAACTCTGACCACTCGGCCACAGGGCTAGCCCCTATTTTTAGTTTTTTTAAGGTGATAATATTATTGGGTTTATTATTTTTTGTGAGTCCTTTTTTATAGATATATGCTGAAGTAATATGATATATAATGTTTGCTTCAAAAATATAGAAAAAAGTTTTTCAAACATATTCAAAACTAGGGAGAATAATTAATAACCCCCCTTCAACAATCAACAACACAATTATCCCCTCAGATTAAAATATGCATATTTCCTGCCTCTGGGCGCTGACAACTCCTTCAGTAAGTTCTTTTTTCATATCAGTGCCTGTGCCCCCGGTGGCACTGTGAATTAGGAGAGGCTTGACACCTCTCTCTGTCCTCCACACTGGGGACTAGCATGGCATCATGCTCCTCTTTAGGAGAGGAAACTGAAACTCAGAGATGCAGAGTCATTTGTCCAAAGTTACACAGCTAGGGAACTGCGAGCCAGGATCTGAACCCAGAGCAGCCTGGCTCCAAGGCCAGTGCTCATAGCACAACACCCAGCTGCATGGGGGAGGGCAAAGAAGGTTCCAGAAAAGCAAAATTACAATGCTGCAGTAGAAGATCAGACTGAGAGACAGGAGTTCTGGAGGCTGCAGCCGGGGGGCTTCACTGTGGCCGATGCCTCAGCTACAGGGGACCTCGGTGGCCTTGTCTCTGAGCAGAGCTCTCTGTGGCTCCTCACCTGGCAACTCCTGCATGACCTTGACCGAGCCAGTGTTCCCCTTTCTGAGCTTCAAGTTCCCCAGATGTAAGCGGGACCAGATCAGTGGTTTCTCTAAGTGACGTTTCCACAGTCATTTCCTCCCACAGAATCTCCCTCAGCCTCCCAGGATCCGAAGAAGGGAAGGGAGCTGATCTGGTAGAAGCAGGCTGGGCATCCTGAGACCCAGGCAATTCTGCCTCCCCCTCCCCTGGAAACCCAGAGACTGTGAGGGGGTGGGCCATCCCACTGTGAGCAGGCTTGAGCTACTTTTTTTTTTTTTACATATTTTATTTATTTATTTCTTTGAAGAAGATTGGCCCTGAGCTAACATCTGTGCCCAGCTTCCTCTATTTTATATGTGGGACGCCTGCCACAGCATGGCTTGACAAGCGGTGTGGAGGTCCACCCCGGGATCTGAACAGGCAAACCCTGGGCCACTGAAGCCGAGAGCGCAAACCCAACCACTATGCCACCGGCCCGCCCCTTGAGCTACTTTTATGTAAACATTAGAAGAAGGGCAAATCCCTCAAGTTGGAGATTCTGGCTCCACCCTGGGGTTTCACTACTTGACAGAAGAAACACCTGAGGTGCAGAGGGGGAGTCTGCATTACCTGGGGCCCCCAGCTCAGGCTGCTGCCCTCCCCCAGGCTGCATCCCCCGGGCTCAGCATCTTTGCCACTGAGCCGGACTCTTCTCCCTAGTGGGCCTGGCTAGTCCTGTATAATTGTTCATATATTTTCCTGGCATTCAGAGCCTTTAACAAATCCTTTCAGCAAACTGCTGTTAATAATCAAGCTCAGAGCCTGGCCCAGGGGCCCTGGAATAAGATCAGAAGCCAGACGGGGTGGGGACAGAGCAAGGCTGTCCCCCCATAAGCTGCCTGGCTGTTGTTCCTAAGGGGTCTTTTCTCCCGGAGAGCTCGCTCAACCAGCCTCCTGACCAAGAGTCTTGCAGAATACACGCCACTGCTCACCGCCAGGCCCTGGCGCCTGTGTCAGGCTGAGTGGCTCAGCCCCAGCATGGGGGATGGGTGCGGCCTGAGTGTGCTTTGACCATCCCCCCCCACCCCGTCTGCCCAAACATGTGCTTGACTGCTTAGGTATCCCAAAGTAGCTTACCTATGAGTGTAGGCAAAATCAAGGGATCAGTGGTCTTATCATCCACTGGGAAAACAGAGCCAGCTATATGCAGGATTGGAACTAGGAGAGACCTCCGGAAGGAGTATGAAGGATGCTGACACCTCCCCACACTGGCCTCTTCCCCAGCTGCTGGGGTGAACTTCTGCCATCCCAGCCTCTCTCTGTGGGGTTAGGCAATCCCTCTGCCAGTGTCCAGATCTGAAATGCAGACACTCATGGAGGAACAGAGATTTACCTTTTGAATACTTCCGGCATCCTTCGCTCTGGGCTAAGTGCTCTGCATGAGTTTTCTTTTTTCAGTTTACTTCTCACAGCAACACTATCGGGTCAGCACTGTTATTAGCTCCATTTTACAGATGGGACACTGAACTTCTCTAAGAAGGTAGGCAAATTGCCCCAGGGCACCCCGTGAGTTAAGAGGTAGGGCTGGCATGCACAGCTCCAGTTCTAGCTCCGGAGACTGTGCCCGTGGTTTTCAAACTGGGTGCTGTGGATCCCCAGGGGCTCCAGAGAGGACTAAGCACGGAAGACAGGCAGTGTGGGGGGCTCTGGGCCCCGGACCCCCTTCAGACTCAGTAGCCCTGTTTATTCTATTTTATTTATTGGAGTTTCATGAAGATTTCATCTGAGGCAACGTCTTCTTCCTAATATTCCTAAATATTCCTAATTCCTAAATATTGGGATGGCCTCTCACCCGGCCCAATGCCTTGAGTGACCCAGGGAGGAAGGGGACTTGCCTGGGGCACCCTGCCCGCAGTGCCCGAGCTCTGGTCCTGGCTGGGTGTTCTTTCAGTGGCCCTCCCAGGAGTCCTAAGCTAGGAATGGAATTTCCCTGCCTTGAGTTGGACATTTTCTGAGCTCCCAGGACACCCACAGTTGCCTGCACTTGCTGACACGGTGGGGGGAAAGTGGGCATGTTTCCAAAGAAAGACTTGGGGATGGAGCAGGCGGCTCCCTCTGCCCTGTGCAGTGGCCCGTGGCCAGTAGCCAGGTTGGAAGATAATTTCTCTGCATGAGGAGGAGATCCCGGTGTCTGCCTTCTTCCTCACAGATTTCCAGTGTTAAGCACCGTGTGCCGAGCCTGTCAGCCGCCCTATCCCTGTTCGCTGGGTTGCTCTGAAGGGCGCTCCCATTTCCCAAGCATCCCCGGTGTGCGAGCCCTGGACTAGGGGCTTTCACCTGCGGGGTCACAGAAACCCACAATCAGAGAGTGTTAGACAGTCCTCATCGTGGGCCCTTTCAGATCTGGATTTTATCATCATGAAATGCTAGGGCGGCATTTGCTGAGTTTCCCCTGCTGGGCCGTGACACCCACCTTCCTGGCACCTGAGGGTCCGCGTCTGTGCAGCCCTGGTGCACAGGAGAATTTGCAGCCAGTGAGGCCCCGGATGCTGACTATTCTGAGAGATCAAAACAGCGAGCTGGTTAAGTGCTTGCTGTGCACAAGTTTCTGCGGAGGAGCTGTCTGTTCCAGGTGGAACACAAACATCAAAACCAGGAGCCAAAGTGCTGAGGAAGCTGGTTCCAAAGAGTAATGGGGGCTGTGCAGGGAGTGGAGCAGGGCGATGTCACAGAGAGCGCTCTGGTGGGGTGCGGCTTTGGGGCACTTTAGAGGAGGTGGTTAGGGAGGGTCTCTGAGGAGGCGACAGTGAGCAGAGAACAGAATGACACAGGGAAACCAAACATGCCCAGATTGGAAGACGAGTGGTCCAGGCTGAGGACGAGCAAGAGCAAAGGCCCTGGGGCAGAGGTGAGGTTGGCATGTGCCAGAGGCAGGAAGACAGCCAGGGTCACTGCGGTGGGCAAGGGAGAGAGTGGGAGGAGAGGCTGTCAGGAGGCCGCCCAGGTCGTGAAGGGCCTCGTCCCACTGCAGGGCGTTAGGGTCACGTCTGAGCGCAGCAGGAGGACACTGAAGGGGTTAAGTAGAGGGGAGCCGAGGTCTGATTGACACTTTAGATCTGTGCTACTGGTGGCCGTTGGGCACTGGACACGCGGCCGGCCCACAGTGCAGAGCGCTGCAAGCGTGAAATACGCGGTAGATCTCAAAGGCTTAACACAAAAAGGATGTAAAATGTCTCCGTTAACATTTTTTGTATTGATTGCATGTTGGAATGACAATAGTTTGGATATATCAGGTTGAATAAAATATACTACGAAAGCTAATTTTACCGGTTCCCTGTCCCTTTCTAAGGTGGCCTTTGAGAGGGCGCCGGCGCCCACTCCATCCAGCTGGACCGCGCGGCCCGGGAGACGGATGCGGGGCGACAGGGAGCGCAGGCGGGCGCTCCGAAGTCAGGGCGCGGGGCTGAGCGGGACGGAACGCAGGAGTGGGCTGCAGCTCCGGGTCCAGGAAGGCATTTTTAGAGATAAGTGACAATAAGGTGTGTTTGTATGCCGAAGGGAATGATCGAAAGTGGATGATGAAATTGCTAATGTTCGAGAAAAAGAGGATGGTGCAGGAGCGGAGGGGTTAAGAAAGCGCGAGGGAGCGGGATCCGGACCGGGCGGAGGGCGTGGCCTCAGCCGGGGCAGCGGGGCAGGCAGGGGGTGGGCCTGCGCTGGAAGCTGGCGGACCGAGGGGAGAGCTGAGGGGGCCGCGGCTGGCTGCCTGGCAGTGACGCCGTCCTAAGCCCCTGCCCGCGGGGCGCTGCGCCCTCCACCTGCGGCGTCGGCGGAGCCCCACCCCCCCCCCACCCCCCACCGCGGCGGCGTCTGCAGGGGCGCCCCAGCATCTCCCCCGCAGCCGCGGCATCCCCTCGAGGAAGCACTTTGCTCTCATCCGTGAGGGTCAATGGGCCCCTGAACGGGCGATCCGAGCCCACACCCCTCTGGCCGCACTGATGGACGGGCTCAGGGGTGGGCGTGTACCCAAGCTGGGCCGCGGAGCCCTCTGGAGTTTCTGCTGGGCAGGCCGAGGGCCCGCCTGGAGCCGCTGCTGGCAGCCCTCTCGGTCACCGGGGCGGAGACAGCTGAAGGTAAAACTGGGAGGCAGGAGAGCGGAGCTGAGCAGAGATCCCTCCTGCCATTGAGTCTCTGGATCCCGTCGCAGCTGAAGCCGGAGGCCCTTCTGATCTCCCAACTGCGTCAGCCGGTAAAAGCCCCCTTTTGCTGAGACGAGCTTGAGTTGGTTTCTGTCCACTGCAGCCAAAGGACTCCCCACAATGACAGTGGTTCTAACGAGGCTGATGGTGTGTGACCCCATTTCCCAGATGAGGAAACCGAGGTTCAGAGAGACTCAGGCGGCCAACAGCCCAAGCTGGTAAGTGGGAACTAAAGCTGAGACCTGCTGCAGCTGGGCCTAGAGCTTGACCAGCCGATCGGGGGGAACCTGAAGAGCCCAAGGATGGACCCGCGGACCTCCAACGGGGACATAATCTCTGCCTAGATGGGCTCCCATGTGGCCCGGGGCACTGAAAATACAGACAGATCCTACCTTCAAGACAACCTTACTGAAGTGGGTACCGTCATTCCCATTTAGAGACAAAGAAACTGAAAATCAGAAAGGCTGGGTGGCCTGTCCAAGGTCACAGAGCTGTCATGTGAATGGGCCAGGAGGCCCTAGTGGCACGCCCCGTGCCCTCCCCCCACCCCCCGGCCCAGCACTGTGCTCAGCCAGGGAGGGGTGTTATAGATGCAGAAGGCCAAGCCGTGCTACACACAAATCAGGATTCTACACATTAAAATAAAATTGCACGCACAGTGGTATGTACACTAGGTGCCGATGATGAGAGCTAAGGTTTAGTAAGTACTTAGCACGTGCCAGCCCTGTTCTCTGTGTGCACTCCATCAGCAATCACAACTCACTTAGTACAGACCCGTTTAGTAATCGCAACTACCCTGTGAGGTAGGTGTTATTTTCCCCATTTTACAGGTGAGAACTCTGAGCACAGAGAGACTCAGTCACTTGTCCAAAGTCACAGTCGGCTGCTGGGCTGTTGGTTGTCTGGGCCGCGCCCACACTGAAGCTGGGGAGCAGGGCGTTCCTGTGCACCAGAGGATGTCAGAGCCGACCATGGGGACAGGGTCAGGGCTGGCAGTGCGCACACAACGAGACAGGGACCTGTTCATCCCCTGCAGCCACAGGTCACGAGTGCCTGCTCTGGGACTGCCGGGCGGGCCCATGACACGGAGTCAAAGAGACTGCCATCTGTCCCTCAAGGTCACTGTCCTTAGGGAAGATGGCCCATAAACAGGCAGGGGGCCAGGGAGCCAAGGCAACAGAGAGGGTGCTGTTGACACAGGTGGCTTTGGAGGGGGTCAAAATGGGGTCCGGGGAGAGTGGGGGTTGACTCAATTTTTTACAATTTATTTTTAATAAAATTTTAGACGAAATAAGTTGAAAATAGCCGTGCAGACGTAATAATCATCATTGACATCTGTAATTGGTGACTTGGCATCCAGGTGTCACAGGGCTGTGTTAATGGACCAGGTTGTTTACCTCTTCACTGCGTCCTGGGTTTTTGCAGGTACGTGAAAGTCGTATTAAGAACCTTCCAACCACAAACCCCAGTGCCTGTGTTTCACTTCCTGCCCAGTAAGTGACACCCCCCTCTCCTTCCCCCGACTCTAGTAATAAAGGCTCCCACCGTACTTTCCCCTGGCTCCTCCTGTCTCGGACCAGCCCTGGGCTCCACGGGCGGCTCTGCACAGTGTGGTGTGGTGCGGCGTGCCCCATCCTCTTGGGAATTGTGAATAATGAACTCTTCTTTCAAGGCACTCATCTCCATGTCTGTCGTCTTACCAGTCCTGATTAAAACAGAACCCCAGGCACGTTCTAAAGCAGCGGAGACGGGAGGGAGGGCGTTCCCAACTGTGGGAATGGCGTGTGCCAACCTGGAGAGGCGACGGAGGGAAGATGTTCTGCTTGTGTGGAGCGGGGGCCGCAAAGCACGTGTGGGAAGCTGAGGCCGGAACAGGAAAGGCCTGGGCCCCAGGGAAAGGAGCCTGGACTGGTCGGGCCGGGGGATGGGGGGGGACCCAGGAGGGAGCGGGGCCTGGGCGAGGCGGTCTGATTTCCCGGCTGCCCTGTCTAAACTGACCCCTCCCGCGTGCTCCCCCTTGCCTTCCTCTCTTTGCTGTCTCCCTGATCACTTGATGCTGTCTAACATACCATTTCATCCCATTTGTTGGTCTTCGTTGCCTCCCTTCTAGAGTGTGAAACCCACCAGGGCAGGGATGCTCGTCTGCTCTGTCCTCCGCCGAGCCCCCTGTGTCAGAACGGTGCCGCCCACGGTGGGTGCTCAGCAAACACTCGTTAAATGAACGCACGACAGGTGCTGGACATCTCACCCTGGCAGCCCCGTGGATCCCAAATGCAGGGTGGCCTGGGAGGCGGGGCGATGTGGGGTAGAATCGTCCCCTTGGTCGTGGGGTTGGACAGGCTATGCTGGGAGGAGACGCCCTGTGAACCCAACTTCATTGTAGCCGCGTCCATAGAGCTTTCTTTTAAAGCATCGTTGCGCTGACTCCTCTACGTCCACAGGACGAGCTCTCAGCTAGGAAAATCCCAGGCAGGAGTCAGCTGGATGGTGAAATTTCAGTCTGAGAGAGGAAGCCCTTGGACTTCTTCCTGGAGTTCCCAGCCCCGGGCCGGAGCCTTCCACAGGGTCCCACGGGGGATTCCAAGACCCCCACTTCCAGATGGGGAAGGTGCAGCCCAGAGAGGGGCCGCACAGCAAGGAAAGAGGCCTCCTGGAGCCACAGGCATGGTCCCGAGCCCCCTTCTGCCCCCTCTCCCAGACCTCAGATTCCTGGCCTCCAATCCATCACCGCTGACAGGCTGAGTGACCGCAGGCAGGGCACCACCCTCCCTGCTTGTGCATTGCCATCCTGGGGACAAGGACAAGGCAGCTCCAGCTCCTTCCCCAGGTTCCTCGAAGCCTCAAGCAAAAGCAATCAGCACAGGGCAGCCGTCCTAACAGAGGACAACCAGGCTTGGGATCAGTCAGATTTGCCCTGGGCTGCCAGGTAGGGGCTGAGCGACCTCCCTGAGCCTCGGTTTCCTCATCTGCTAAAGGGGCTATGAGACCGATGTGTGTAAAACAGCTAGCACAGTGCCCGACACAGCAGTAAATAGTGGCCTTATTATTATTGTTATTTATGTATTTATTTGTATTATTACAGGTAGTATGGTGGACAAGGTCAAAGGCCAGAAAGTGAAAACTCTTATGAATATTTTCCCTCCAGGCCCACTTCTGGCACTGGGCCCACCACCCCCAGAGCCCCTCCCATCTGCTGGATCTCCCGATAATTTTTTCCATGAACAGGGTCTGAGAGTTGACTCTAGGAATCTGGTTTGTGAACAAAATGGCATGTTCTCTAAAAGAAATATTGCCCTTCGTGGTTCAGATAAACCTGCTTGGTTCAGTAATGGGACAGAAGGGAGGGGTGGGTGGCAGAGAAAGAAAATGTGAGAGAGAGAGAAAGTGACAGAGCGAAGGCTGCAGAGAGACAGAAGAAGTCAAGGCGGGAAAAGGAGCAGAGAGGAAGGAAGAGGTAGAGTGGGCAGCCCAGACGCAAAGACAGAGGGAAAGAAAAGACAGGGAGACAGAGATGAACCAACAGACCCGAAGCAAGCGAGGGAGGGTGAGGTCAGCACCCTGCAGCATCCAGTGGGGCCGGTTTGTCCCGGCCGGGTCCCGCGGGCCCCTCTCCCCTATCAGGGCTGTCAATCTCTGGCCTGGTGAGTTGAAGGGAAATGAGCCTTGAACACGTCGTTCTGGGTAGGAACAAACGCCCTTGCAGGCAGCCTGCTCTCTGAGGGTGGCAGGGGGTAGGGGGTGGACAAGGAGGGTCTGTCCAAGCCCTAGGGTGGGGCTCTGTGAACCAAGAATAGTCCCTGTGAGGAGAGCTGGGTCCCCAGCCAGGTCTAGGGCCCAGGGGCGTCTCTGTGTCAAATTCGTGGAGAGTCAGGCCCAGGGTGGGGCGAAGAATGTGGCCTGGTCGGCTCTGGGTGTGAACCGCCACCGGGAGCAGGCAGGACCAGATGCAAGGGCGAGGCGACAGCACCCCCAGTCCCCAGGCCCAACGTGCCCCGGGGCCTCTAGCCTTTTGCCTCGACTCCAGAACAAGGCCTTCTTCCCTTCATGCTCACACAGCAGGGCCAGGGCTGTGTCCACACAGAATCACCAAAGAAAACATTTCAGTCCAAAGACAAACATGAGCGCTTCTCCCATGAGCAGCGCTGAAGACACTTTGACAAACAGCCTCACAACCCCCGTTCCACGCTCTATGGCTTTCCAAGGCCTTCCCCGTTGTCTTTGAGTTTCTCGAAGGTTTGCTTTCACAAGTTCCCCCCTGGCTCCAAACCTGCTCCCACTGCATCAGTTCTGTTTATGATCATCTCCCATCTTGTTACCTGCGAGATGCATGAGGACCCTGAGTGGAGGCTCAGCCCACCCCAAACCGAATGGGAGACAGCTTCATCCCGCAGCTCCTTGTACCAGATTCTGCAGGTGGGGAGGACGGCTGAACAGCACAGAGCGAAGCTGCTCTGCGGGGCTGGTCCTGCTCGAGAGCCCGCCAGCCCAACCCCCCCAGGAGGAGCTCCTGCGTGCACCCACACAGGCTGGCCTCAGGCTCCGGCCGCCAGGCCTCCTCGTCCATCCCCATTCTGTCTGTCCTAGCCCCTTTCCTCCAGGACTTGCCCATCTCCAGGAAACCCTAGTTTCTCTCTGTGTCTCAGGCAGAGGTTTCGGCTCCTCTGAGTTCCCTCCTCAGCCCCTCTCAGCTCCTGCTCTGCTCTCAGCCCAGCAAGAGAGACTTCCCCTTAACAACACCCATCCCTCTTGGAAAAAGCTGGGTTTTGTTAAATAGTGAAAACTTCCTTCCACACAGACTCCTGAATGTGGCTGGTCTGCAGACCCGACTCCTAATGGGGCAGGTAACTCAGAGAAGGGGAGCTCTTGATGCAAAAGGCTGTCTGTTCACTTCCAGATTCCCAGCCAGTTCGGCACCTCTGTCAATGGTGTTAAGAAGATGCCCGGAGCAGCCTGCAGCCAGCGCAAGCCTGCTCCATCCCAGGCCTCAGTCCTGTCCTCCTCTGTCCTTCCGATACTGCAGCCGCATGTCTCTGAACAGGAGCCACGTGCCTCCCTCACGTGGGGCTCAGGCGCTCTCAGTGCTCTCCGGTTAAGGTCCCGACGCCTCCGCGCCTCCACACGGCCTTCGAAGCCCTTCTGCGATGAGCGCCTGCCCACTTCTCCAACGCAGGGGCTGCAGCCCAGAGTCCACCTGGACCGTTCCACTTCCCCACTGTGCCCTGACCTTGCAGAACCTGAGGCTGCAGACGTGGTTCCCTTTGCCAGGAGCATCCTTTTCCATCTCCTTCACCTGCTTCCTCCCGCTTACATAGGTGCTACCTCCAGCCCCAGCATCCCTGCCTGGATTCCTCACCCGTCCTCCTGCCCCATCCCTGAGAATCTTTCCCATTCATCCCCAGTGGCTCAGGTGGCAAAGTGCAGCGACCCAGAGCCTGGACCTGGAAGTCCTAGCGGGGCTCCTGGAATCTTACAGGGTCATCACTTTGTTTCTAAAAGTCAAGACGTTGGAACCAAATATATTTTACAAAATTCTTTTTCTCAGACTCTTCATTTCCTCCCTATTTCCCTTTGTATTTTGGGAGTCTGCATGGGGTCAGGAAGGCCTGCTTGAATCTGGTTCTGACTCTTCCCAAAGGAGAGGCTTCAGGCAAATTCTTGAGCTTCTCAGTCTCTTCTGGGTCTCAGTTTCCTCCGTGTGAGGTGGAGAGAAGCTGCTCTTGCAGGCGCTGTGAGGGGGAGCAGTGTGTGGCGCCAGCACTGCGCACTGAGGGGCTCGATGGCGAAAGTCTGATCGTCGTCTTGACTTTGATCATGATAACAGAACAGCTTTGGCCTCAAGCCGTCTCCCGCAGACAAACGCTGTGAGGCTCTGGGACTTGGAGAGACTGGCCTGGGTGAGGTGGGAAGGAGGGACCAGGAGGGGAGGAGAAAGGAGGGGAGATGGGGGCTGGTTTTCTGAGTTCCATACTCAAGAAAGGATGCCACAAAGGCAGCAGCTGGAACACAGGGACCATGTGGAAAGTTCTGGTGCAAGCTGCTTTTCAAAAATCAGAGAGGCACAGTGTGAGCTCACCACAGCCCCCCCGAGTCCTGCCCCAGCCTCTCCAGCTTTTCCCTGAAAGCTACCCCTCCCGCTTCCTGCTCCTTACAGGCCCCAAGCCTGTCTGGACTCCTCCCTGGCTTCTCTGGGGACCTCTTGCCCCTTGGCCCAGATGGACCCCCCCCCCGCCCCGCGCACACACACACACTCCTTCATTCAACCCTCGACATTGACTGAGCACCTGCCAGTACGCACACTCAGAGAAGACGGAGCCCATCCCCAAGGGGCTCTCTCAGAAGCTGATGATGGAGAAAGCACATGACACACCTATACCCAGGCTTCAAAGGGAGGGCCCGGGGGACACTTGAGCCCGCGGAAGGGGGTGGTTCCCAAAGGAGGCCACATTGAGAGAGTCTCAGGTCAGCAGGCGTCTACCGAGGGGAATCGCCTGGAGAGCAGGAGGCGAGGAGACAGCTCGAGCAGGCGCAGAGGAGGGGTGAGCATGGTGGCGGTGGGTGCATGGGGGTCCAGCGCTCCTGGGGGTGAGAGCGAGGGGAGAGGAGAGCTGGGCCTCCTCAGAACGTGAGGACTCTCTCCAGGAAGCAGGGCAGCCTCTGGGGTAAGAGCAGAGGGTGGGACTCGATACACTTTCTTTTCAGAAGGAGCACATTGGCCACCAAGTGTGGAGGATGATTTGAGAAGGACAGGTTCATTCAACAAGCATTTAGGAAGTGCTCGTGCCTGACTCAGTGCCAGGCCCTGGGGACACAAAACTGAATACAGTAGCCCCGCCTTATTCACTGGGGATACATTCCAAGACCCCTAGTGGATGCCTGAAACTACAGGTAGTACCCAGCTCTATAGATATTATGGTTTTTCCTATATGTGTGTAGCTATGATAATGTTTAATTTGTAAATTAGGCACAGTAGGAGAATAGCAATAACTAATAATAAAATAGAGCAATTATAACAATCTACTGTAATAAAAGTTACCATAGATCCTAGCAACCTCAGCATATAATTTTTTTTTTATTTCCTTATTAAATCAAGAACTTTCAGCTTTTCACTTACAGGAAGCGCTTTATGGCTCCTCAATTTAAAACTTACGAATTGCTTATTTCTGAAATTTTCCATTTAATATTTTCAGACTGCCGTTGACTGCAGTAACTGAAACCGCAGGAAGTGAAGCCGCGGATCGGGGGCCGCTGTGCTTCCCGGCTGCCTCCTCTTCAGTTGCGGCGTTGACAGTGTCACCTGCGCTTCATCGCCGGGGCCCGACTGCCCTTCTCTCTTCTCGGTTGGAGGCATCTGCCCAGGGCTCATGATTGATCAGGGAAGACAGACGTGTCATGGCAGTGCAGCCAAGAGGACTTCTGTCGTGATGCCCTGGGGAAGTGGGGACAAGGAGCAAGGCCAAGAAAGGGTCACCAACCAAAATGGGGTCAATCCAAAAGAACCAGGTGATTCGGCAGTATCTCGTGAGTCTGTGTTATGCTCTAAGTCCAAAGTGCAATGCCTGCCTTGAAAGCGTTTCTGGTCTGGCTGTAAACATATATATAATTGTTTATTTATAATTGTATAACATACAATTTTTATTTATAAGTAAATATAATATATATAATTTTTATTATGTATGATTCCATTTATATAGAATTCTAGGAAATGCAACCTAAACTATAGAGGCAGGAAACAGATCGCTGTTTGCCCGGGGTCAGGGATGGGCAGCGAGAGGGCAAGGGAGAGACTATAAAGGGGCACCAGAAAACTAGTGGGGATGCGATGCTTATGGTTTCGATTGTGCTGAGGATTTCCTGTGTGTCTGCAGGTCGAAATCGATCCAATTGCAGACTCTAAATACATGCAGTTTATTGTGTGTTGATTTCACCTCGGTAAAGCTGTTCACCGGGAACGTAGTTGCCATAGGAAAGGGTGGGGTTGTGACCAGAAGGGGACTCACAGGAAGCTTCTGGGGCCCTTGACTTGGGTGGGAGTTACACAGAAGTTCTTTTTTTTTTTTTTGAGGAAGATTAGCCCTGAGCTAACTTCTGCCGCCAATCCTCCTCTTTTTGCTGAGGAAGACTGGCCCTGAGCTAACGTCCATGCCCATCTTCCTCTACTTTATATGTGGGAGGCCTGCCACAGCATGGCTTGATAAGCGGTGGGTATGTCTGCACCCGGGATCTGAACCGGTGAACTCTGGGCAGCCCAATTGGAACACGCAAACTTAACCAGTGTGCCACCGGGCTGGCCTCCAGAAGTTCTTTTCATTACAACTGGTTAAGCTGAATATGACACTTTTTATGTTTTATCCACTTTTCTGTGATTGTTATACTTCACATTTTTAGCAGCTTTATTAAGATAAAATTCACATAGTGTACAATTCACCCATTTAAATTGTACACTTCAGTGACTTTTAGTGTATTCACAGACATGTGCAACCATCACCACAGTCAATTTTAGAGCATTTTCATCACCTCAAAAAGAAGCCTCATACTCTTTAGCCATCCGCCTCTGTTTCCCCATCCCCACCCCACTCCCAGCCCTAAGCACTTACTGCTCTATTTTCTGTCTTTATCAATTTCTCTGTTCTGGACATTTTATATGAATGAAATCATACAATATGTGGTATTTAGGGCCTTGTTTCTCTCATTTAGCACAATATTTTCAAGATTCATCCATGTCGTAGCATGAATCAGTGCTTCATTTCTCATTATGGCTGGTCAACATTCCATTGCATGGATATACGACATTTTGTCTCTTCATCAGTTGCTGTCATTTGGGATGTTTGCACCTTTTGGCTATTATGAATAATCTTGCTGTAAACATTCATGTACAAATTCTTTTTATTAAGGTAATGTTTTTGGGGCCGGCCCGGTGGCGCAGCAGTTAAGTTCACACATTCCGCTTCAGTGGCCTGGGGTTCATTGGTTTGGATCCTGGGTGTCGACATGGCACTGCTTGGCAAGCCACGCTGTGGCAGGCGTCCCACCTATAAAGTAGAGGAAGATGGGCATGGATGTTAGCTCAGGGCCAGTCTTCCTCAGCAAAAAGAGGAGGATTGGCAGCAGTTAGCTCAACGCTAATCTTCCTCAAAAAAAAAAAGATATTTTCATTTCTGTTGGAGAAATGTTTATGAACATTTGAAGAATGTTTTCATTCTTCATATACCTAGAAGTGGAAGTGCTGAGTTATATGCTAACTCTATGTTTAATTGTTTGAGGAACTATCAGACTGTTTTCTAAAGTGTATGTACCGTTTTACATTCCCACCAGCAGTGTAATAGGGCTCCAATTTCTCCACATCCTTGATAACACTTATTATTGTCTGACTTTTTTATTCTAGCCATCATGGTAGTTGTGAGGTGGTATCTCATTGTGGTTTTGGTTTGCATTTCCCTGATGCCTAATGTTGAGCATCTTTTCATGTGCTTATTGGCCATTTCTAGATCTTCCCGAATAGACAGGTCATTTACCCATTTTTAAAATTGGGTTGTTTGTCTTATTATTGAGTTGTTAGAGTTCTTTATTCTGGACACAAGTCTCTTATCAGAAATATACTTTACAAATATTCTCCCCCATTCTGTAGGTTGTCATTTCACTTTTTTGATGGTGTCTTTTGAAGCACAAAAGTTTTTAATTTTGATGAAGTGCAATTTATTTACATTTTTCTTCATTGCTCATGGTTTTGGTGTCATATTCAGAATCCTTTGCTAAATCCAAGTTTATAAAGATATATGTTTTCTTCTAAGAGTTTTTATAGTTTGAGCTCTTACGTTAAGGTCTTTGATCCATTTTGAGTTAATTTTTGTATATGGTGTAAGGTTGGGGTCCAACTTCCTTTTCTGCATGTGGATATCATTTATCCCACCATCATTTGTTGAAAAAACTATTCTTTCCTCACTGAGTGGTCTTGGCACTAATGATGAAAATCAGTTAGCCATGGATGTGTGGATTTATTTCCAGACTCTCAGTTCTAGTCTATTGATCTATATATCTATCCTTGTGCCAGTACCACAATGTCTTCATTACCATTGCTTTGTAGTTAAGTTTTGAAATAAAGAAGTGTGAATCCCCTTACTTTGTTCTTCTTTTCCAAGGTTGTTTTGGCTCTTCTGAGCCCCTTAATTTGCAGGTGAATTTTAGAATCAGCTTGTCAATTTCCACAAAAAAGTCAGCTGGATTCTAGTGGGGATTGTGTTGAGTCTGTAGATTGCTTAGTCAAGTATTGCCATCTTAACGAGGTTAAGTCTTTCAATCCATGAATTTGGGATGCTTTCCAATCATTTAGATATTCTTTCATTTCTTTCAACAATGTTTTGTAGTTTTCAGTATAAATTTTGTACTTCTTTTGTTAAATTTATTCCTAAGTATTTTATTCTTTTTGATTCTATTTATTTATTTATTTTAATTTTTCCTTTGTTCTCCCCAAAGCGCACTCCCCGCCCCCCGTACATAGTTGTATATTTTTAGTTGTGGGTCCTTCTAGTTTGGCACGTGGGACGCCACCTCAGCATAGCTTGATGAGTGGTGCCGTGTCTGTGCCCAGGATCCAAACCTGCAAAACCCTGGGCTGCTGAAGCGGAGTGCACGAACTCAACCACTCGGCCGTGGGGCCGGCCCCCTTGATTCTATTTTAAATGGAATTGTTTTCTTAATTTTATTTTCAGGTTGTTTATTGCAAATGTATAGAAATACAATTGATTTTTTTATATTGACCTGGTATCTTGCAACCTTGCTGGACTCATTTATTAATTCTGACAATTTTTTCATGGATTCCTTAGAATTTTCTGTATACAAGATCTTGTCATCTGCAAATATAATTTTACTTCTTCCTTCCCAATCTCGATTTCTTTTATTCATTTTTCTTGCTTAATTGACCTAGATAGAACCTCCAGCACAATGTTGAGCAGAAGTAGTGAGAGCAGACATCTTTCCTTGTTTCCGATCTTAGGGAGAAAGCATCCACTCCTTCACCATTAAATAAGATGTTAGCTGTGGGTTTTTTGTATATGCCCTTTACCAGGCTGAGGAAGTTCCCTTTTATTCATAGTATATTAAGTGCTTTTATCATGAAAAGATGTTGAATTTTGTCAAATACTTTTTCTGTATCTGTTAAGATGATCATATGATTTTTGCTTTTTTATTTTACTAATGTGATTATTAATTGATTTTCAGATGTTGAGCCAGCCTTGCATTCATGAGAAAAATTCCACATGTATTTCATTTTATATGTTGCTGGATTCAGTTTGCTAGTATTTTCTTGAGAATTTTTGCATCTGTATCTGTAAGCGATATTGGTCTGTAGTGGGTTTTTTTGTGTGTGATGTTTTCATCTGGTTTTGGTATCAGGTTAATACTTGCCTTTTAGAATGTCTTGGGTACTGTTCCCTCTTCTATTTTTTGGAAGTTTGTCAAGAATGGGTATTAATTACTCTTTAAATGTTTGGTAGAATTCAGCAGAGAAGCCATCTGGTCCTGGGCCTTTCTTTGTGGGTAGTTTTTTGATTATTCGTTTAATCTTTTCATTTGTTATAGGCCTATTCAATTGTCTATACTTCAGTCAGTTTCAGTAGTTTGTGTCTTTCTAGGAATTTTCCCACTTCATCTAAGTTATCTAATATTCTGCATACAATTGTTCACAGTATTCCTTTATAATCCTTTTTATTTCTGCACAGTCAATAATAATATTGCCTCTTTCATTTCTTATGATTTAAGTCGTCTTTTTTTCTTGGTCAGTCTAGCAAAGGATTTGTCAATTCTTTTGATTTTTTTCAAAGAACCACCTTTCAGCTTCATTGATTTTCTCTATTTTTTTCTATTCTCTAATTCATTAATTTCTACTCTAATCTTTATTATTTACTTCCTACTGCTTGCGTTAGCTTTAGTTTGCTCTTGTCTTTCCAGTGTCATAAGGTAGAAGGTTATTGATTTTAAATCTATCTTCTTTCCTAATATGGTTATTAACAACTATAAATTTCCCTCTAAACACTGCTTTAGCTACATCCCATAAGTTTTGGTACATTGTTTATTCATTTTCACTCATATTAAAATATTTTCTGATTTCCTTTTTGATTTCTTCTTTGACCTGTGGTTATTTAAGAGTGTATTGTTTGGCTTCCACATATTTGCAAGTTTCCCAATTTTTTTTCCTGCTATTGATTTCTAATTTTATTCCATTATGGTCAGATAACATACTTTGTATTATTTCTCTCTCTTTAGACTTGTTGGGGTTTGTTTTATGGCCTAGTATATGGTCTATCCTAGAGAATGTTCCATGGTTGCTGGAGAAGAATCTATAGACTATTGTTGTTGAGTAGAGTGTTCTATAGATATCTGATAGGTTTAGTTGGTTTATAGTGTTGTTCAAGTCTTCTGTTTCCTTTCTGTCTAGTTGTTCTATCCATTATTGAAAGTTGAATATTGAAGTCTGGAACTGTTATTGTTGAGTTGTCTACTTTTCCCTTCATTTCTATCAGTTTTTACTACATGTATTTTGATTCTCTGTTGTTAGATGCATATATGTTTATAATTGTTATATCTTCCTGATGGATTGACTCTTCTTAACATTTAAAATATCCCTCTTTGTCTCTAGTAACATTTTTGTTTTAAAGTCTATTTTCTGTGATATCAGATATTACAATAGCTACTCCAATTTCTTGCAGTTGCTGTTTGCATGACATACGTTTTTTTGATCCTTTAAAGTTATCTGTATCTTTGAATATCATGTGTGTGTCCCATAGACAGCATATAGGTAATCATTCTTTTTATTCATTCTGACAATCTCTATCTTTTTACTGGATTATTTAATTCATTCACATTTAATGTGTTATTGATATAGTTGGATTTATGTCTGCCATTGCAGTTTTTGTTTTCTATGTCTCATGTCATGTTTGTTCCTCTATGCCTCATTTACTGCTTTCTTTTATGTTGAGATTTTCTAATGCAGCAATTTAATTTCTTTAATTTTTTTCACTATTTTTGAGGGTTTTTTTAAATAGTTGCCATGCAGTTTACCATATATTTATTAACTTACCCGAATCAGTTTCCAATTTATACTAGATTATTCAAGTGACATATAGAAATATTACTTCAATATAGCTCTATTTCCTTTCTACCTTTTTGTGGTATTATTGTTATACATATTACATCCATTTTGTTACCAAGCCAACAATATGTTATTATAATTATCAGTTTACCATCTGTAGTCATTTCCTTAGCCTGGTGCAGCTTTTCAGATGTTTTCAGATGCTTCCACCCACCTTCTTTGTGCTGTTATTGGCAAATACATCACACTTCTGTATGTTATAGGCCCAAATATGCATTCTATGCGTGTTATTTTATACAATTGCTTTTTAAATCCATTAGGAAAAGAAGGGAGAAAATACGCACTTTTACTCTCTTTTATAATTACATAATTATTTTTACCGGTGCTCTTTCTCTTGTGTGTGGATTCAAATTATCATCTGGGGTCACTTGCTTTCACCCTAAAGAATGTCCTTTAGTATTTCTTGCAGGGTGGGTCTGACAACAATAAGTTCCCTCAGTTTTTATTTATCTTGGAAAGTCTTTATTTCGCTTTCATTCTTGAAAGATAGATTTTGTGGAGATAGGATTCTGGATTGCTGACTTTTTCTTTGAGCACTTTCGTTTATCCCACTGCCTTTTGGCTGCCATTGTTTTTGCTGAGAAGTTCATTAATCTTCCTGGGGTTCTGTTGTGAGGAGTGAGTCATCTTTCTCTTGCTACTTTCAAGATTTTCTCCTTCTATTCGCTTTCAACATTTTAACTATGATTTATCTATTTCTGTATCTCTTTACATTTATCCTACATGGAGTTCGTTGAGCTCCCTGGATGTGTAGGTTATCATTCTTCAATAAATTTAAGAACTTTTAAGGCTTTATCTTTTCAAATGTTTTTCCGACTTCTTCCTCTCTCGCCTTTGCTTCTGGTATTCCCATTACATGTATATTGGTGTGCTCAATTGTGTCCCACATTTCTCTGAGGCTCTCTTTGCTTTTCTTTGTTCTTTTTTCTGGGTTCTTCCACTTACATAATCCCTACTGATATATCTTCAAGTTCATATATTCTTTCTTCTGCCAGTTCAAATCTACCATTGAGCCCTTGTAGTGAATTTTTTATTTGTTATTGTACTTTTAATTCCATAATTTACATTTAGTTCCTTTTAATAATTTCTCTTTTTATTGGTGTTCTCTATTTGATGCAACACTGTCAGCACACTATCCTTTACTTCCTTGATCATGGGTTCCTCGAGTTCTGTGAACATGTTTATAATGACCACTTTGAAGTCTTTTTCTAATAAATCTGACATCTAGTGTCTCTCACAGGCAGTCTCTGTTGCCTGCTTGTTTCCCAGTGTGTGAGTCATACTTTCATGTTTCTTTGCATGCCTTGTAATCTTTTTGTTGGAAACTGGACATTTTAGACAATGTATTAAAGCAACTCTGGGTACTACTCTGCTCCCTCCCCCCTCCAAGGTCTTGTTATTGTTATTTTCTTGTTTATTTGTTTGGTGATTGGCTGGATTGTTTTAGCAAAGTTTATTTCCCTCCCACAGCATTCAGCCTTTGATGCTGCTCCTGGGAGGTACAGCTTTGGCTATGCTCACAGTCACCCTGGGAGGAAAGTGGCTTGGGAAGGGCTCTCTTCCTCTTCCCCTGACCACACCCAGCTTTTAAACTCCATTCCTTGCTCCATTGTTTTCAACAATATCCTGGGGGCATAAATTGCTCTACAAGTTATCCAATCAAATTCTCACTCCTTTTAAGAAATAGTTTCTGGGGGCTGGCCCCATGGTGCAGTGGTTAGGTTTGGTGCACTCTGCTTCAGTGGCCTGGGGTCTCGGTTTCAGATCCCCAGCACAGATCTAAATCACTGTGTCAGCCATGCTGTGGTGACAACCCCCCATATACAAAATAGAGGAAGGTTGGTACAGATGTTAGCTCAGGGCAAATCTTCCTCAGCAAAAGAAGAAAAAAAGAAATAGTTTCTGAGGTCAGTGTTTGATTTTTGTTCTAATCGTAGAAGGACTCCTCCCAGCTGTCTTATTCCCTGCTTCTGTCCCACAAAGCAGGCAGCCTACAGTTTAACCTATATCTTGAATTTCCTCTCAAATGCTTCTCACCACACCTTCCACTGTTCTCGAGAGCACTATCAGGCTTGAACTTCCTCATTCTCTGTTGCAAATAAAATTGGTTTCTCTGGGAAGAGATAAGGCACTATTTGTTTTATGGCCTTTTTCTCCCCCCAGGAAAAATCTTCTGAGCCAAGGCTCTGGAGCTGTGGGTAGGGACAATAACAAGCTTCTCTCTGGGTGACACTCCTGCTGTAGCAACTGGGCATTCTGTGAGTGATGGTGGGGAAACAACCTGGGGTCCCCTCAGCTTGCCTTTCTTGGTGTGGAAGCTCCACCTTACAAGCCAGGGCATGGGGGGTTCAGAGCCCCAGTATGCTTGACACACCATGCCCAGGGTAAAGCCTCCATTCCCTGTGCAGGGGGAAAGGCTACCCCCGCCTCTCAATCACCTCACCCAGGACTTAGCTTCACCAACAAGTAGTTGGGACTAGGATGAGAAATGCTGAAGTCTTGCTCCTCCCAGTAGTAAAGCCCTCTCGCTGGATGCTGGGGAGAGAGGGGTCCTGTGTTCTTGGCTGCAGAAGTCTGAAGGGGCATCTCCACCTCACTGAGGTGGGGTGGGGGAGGGAGGGAGCAGTCTTGGTTCAAATACCACAGACTCTGGTTTCTTATAGAGTTTTCATAAATGTTCATAAGTGTAACAGAGTTTTCATAGATGTTTCCTGTTTGTTGTTCACCCTTAGGACCGTGTTCCAGAGGCTTTAAATGTTTTGTTGCTTTGTTGGGCTTTTAAAAAATAGATTTCAACAGTTTCACTGGGGAGCAGGTCAGTGCAGCTCTTCAAATTGTCATGCTGGAAGTTGAGCTATATTTCATGTTTTTAAAAGTTTACAATTTTTAAAAATGTATACCCAGGTCTATATTATGGTAGAAGTATTGAATATTTCAGGGAAGTTATCTAAAAGAGATGTAATAATCATTCAGATTCATGAATTTTCTTATTACTTTCTCCCTTAGTACTAGACAGTTCAGATTTAAGTTGCACTATACATAGTCCCTTATTTGATTTTATAAATTATGTGTATCTTTACATTTCTCTTAGAAATTGAGATTAGTTTCTATTTTGTTCACAGGCCCATCTTTATTCTAATTGCTTTTAGAAGATAAAACAAAAGACTACAATTAAACAATATCTCTGTAAGCCTCAAGGTGGCCTGTGTGTCATGGAATTGTCATCTGCCCGTTTGTTCTGGTGGTTTTAGGTTTATAGCAACGTTTCATAGATGGCTACTGGGAATATTGCATCCCTTACTTTATTTATGCAGCTTTGCCATTCCTTGTAGGTCTAGTATCTCTGTCATCCCTCTGGGTGCATTATTATATTCATTTTATTCACTGATCCTGTCTCAGGTGGTTCATTTCTTTTCTGTAGGTGGTAGATTTCCTTTTTGCCCTTTGTGCCTCATCCAGAAATCCTTCCATTCAGCTGCTTCAAAATGCTTTGTCCTGGTGTGCAGTGTATGGTGAAGAACCCATATATTCATTCTTTCTGTTCTTCCTCCTTCTTTCCTGACATGCCAAGATTCTGTATTTTATCATTTCCTCTCCATTTCAGGAAATTCCTTTGACCATTCTTTTAGTGTAGATCTGCAGGTGAAAAATTATCATAGTTTTCCTTCATCAAGAATGTCTTTGATTTCCCTCTCCATTCTCGAGGGATATTTTCACTGGATGTAGAATTCTAGGTCAACAGTTCTTTTCTTTCAGTACCTGGAAAATGACGTCACTTCCTTCTGGCTTCCATGGTTTTTGATGAGAAATTCACTGTTATTTGAATTGTTTTTCACATAGAAATATAGTATATAGTGTTGTTTCTCTCTCACTGCTTTCACAATTTTTTCTTCCCTTTAGTTTTCTGGAGTTTGATCATGATATGTCTTGGCATGAACTTCTTTGGGTTTATCCTCTTTGGATTCACTCAGCTTCTTGAATCTGCAGATTTATGTATTTTGCCGAATTTGGTAGAGTTTCAGCCACTTTTTCTTTGATTGTTCTGTTGGCTTCACACTTTTCTTCTTCTCCTCTTGGATTCTGATCACATAAATGTTAGGTCTTCTGTTATCATTTTACAGGTGCCTGAGGCCCTGTTCACTTTTTCAGTCTATTTTCTCTCTGTTGTTCAGACTGAGTGATTTCTGTCACTCTGTCTTCAAGTTCACCGGTTCTTTTCTCTGTCCTCTTCATTCTACTGCTGAATCCATCCAGTGAGTTTTTCATTTCAGTTATTTTTTTACTTCAAAAATTACCATTTTGTCCTTTTTCGTGTCTTCTGTTTCTTTGCTAAGATGCTTTTTTTTCTTTGCTGAGATTTTGTTTTCATTTGTTTCAAGTGTATTTGTAATTGCTTGTTGAAGCATTTTTACGATGGCTGTTTTTAAAATCCTCTTCAGATAATCCCAACATCTCTGAAATCTCAATGTTGTTGTTTGTTGACCATCTTTTCTTATTCAAGGTGAGATTTTCCTGGGTTTTGGAATAACAAGTGACGTTTTATTGTACCCTCAGCATTTGGGGCATTATGCTATGCGACTCTGGTTCTTACTTAAATTTTCTGTTTTAGCAGACATCCTCTGACACCGCTCCAGTGGAGAAAAAGTCAGGAGAGGTATGCCACCTCATTACTGCCAAATGGGGGCAGAAGTCCCTTGGTCTCCATTGGCACCCTGGAGACAGAGGGTACCATGTTACTGCTAGATGGAGGTGGAAACCCAGGCTCCCCACTAAGCCTCCTCTGATACCATCCTGATGGGGAAGGGAGGGGCAAATCATTGCTGTTCCCCACATGGTCTGCAATGACACTTCAGTGGGAACCTCCTTACTGCCAAGGAGGGATGAAAGTCCCAGCTGCCCACTTGGCCTTCTCTGACACTACCACAGTAAGGGTTGTTTGGGCACCTTGTTACAGCCTGGGTGAAAGTCTCAAGTCCTACTTGGCTTTTGCTGAAGGGGATGGGGGGGTGTCACAGTTTTTTCTGTTGTGATTGACTGGAGTTGAGTGGTTATTGTCTAAAAGTTTTCTCTCTGCTAGGCTGCCCTTTTCCTGGTCCTTGGGCTAGACATAGCAGACTTTTATTGGGGCTTTTTTTGTCTATGCTTCTTGGCATTTTGAGTTGCTGACTGTACAACCCAGATAATATACCCAGGGTATACGAGACAAACAAACAAACAACAAACCCAGGGACTCGTCACTGTCATTTCTTGGGTCCCAAGGTCACTAGCTAATTTACTTTCTTCTCTTCACCTTTCAGAGTCTTCTTAGGTTTGTTGTATGTGTAATGCCCAGGGTTTTGGCTGTACTTAGCAGGAACAATAGGAAGAAGTGCCTAGCTTGGAATATATTCTCTGTGTAAGACAACATCTGTCTTGCCTTGTCCTAACCATTCTGTATAATTAAATGCTTTCCACTTCCCTTTCTCACCCTTCAGTTTGACATTCCTTGCTTCACCAGTCCTCAAAGAAGTTGATGGTAGGTGGCAAGGATAGGAAGGATTTGTTTGCAGTTTGTTTTTAAGAAAAAGTGGTGCTACCTGCCCCTAAACACCTCAGCCTTTCAGTACCATTAAGTTTCCTGGGAGAAAACAAATCCAAGAGCCACATGAGTAGTAGCTCCATGACACACATTTGTTTTTGCTTCAAAATCCACTGGTCATCTCCTATTTGTCCAAGGCACTGTGTAAATCCAGAAACCATCTCCCTGCTTGAAGTGGGGAAGGTATGCAGAAACATCTGATGGTATAATTCAATCCTGAAGAAAATACGCCACTGGAGATTTACTTTAGCATCCTCAGCCAAATCTTTGGGTGAGTCAGCCTTCAGTGGATAGAGGCCTTCATATTTCCTGGCATGGAGAAGCGGGGATGCCTTGATGAGCATCTCCCCAGCTTAGCTTCTGAATCAGTTGGGCAGTCTTCAGGGTAGGACCCTGGAGTCCACTCAGATCCACCCTCAGTACCCCATTCCTTGTCTCAACACGCCCCAGTGTGAGGGAGAGAAAGCTTGCTTTGCCCCATGGTGGCTTGGGTGTAAAACCCCATCCAGGCACTTACTAGCTGATGTGAATTTGGCCACATTTCCTAAACTCTAAACCTCTGTTACTTCCTCTGTAAAATGGGAATAATAGAAGCTAACTTACGGAGTTGTTATAAGGAATAGAAATGGTATGTGAAGTTTCTGGAATGTAATTTCCTTTTGATATATGTAAGCTATTATCATAGTTAAAGAACTCCAGTGTATAAAAGGCTTCCAGTGTAAATATTTTAGACATCATGAGAAGTGCACCCGTGTACGTGTGTGTGTGTGTGTGTGCGTGTGCATGTGTGTGGATGGTTATATTTTCCAGTGAGGGGGGTGGTACTGGAAGCATATTTTGCATACAACTGCTAACTTCAAACCAGCCCTATTCCTCAGCCGTTACTCCCCTGTCTTGGCCCCGCCTCCATGAAACCTTGAGCCAGCCAGTTTAACGACAAGGTTATATTGTCCTTGTTTTTTCCACATTAAATATTTAAGATGCTTAAAATTTCCTGTGCCAAAGGAACATTCTAATCTCACAGCTTGCAGCCAAGCCCAGAAACACAGGAGCATGTTAAAAGGCCTCCCTCAAGCTAAGGGTAAGCATTAATGGAGTACAGTTCTTAGCCGATCATGGATTAACAGGGAGGATTAGCATATAAATAAGACTTCTTTGAATTTATGACCACACTAATATCACTTTTTCCATTCACTTTTCTTAGCTGAGCTGTAAGGTTCCTGGGTTTTACTGTTCTGATTAAACAGTTAATCTGAGTGTAACTGTCGATAGTCCTTAGATGCTGTCATTTGGCCTGAAGAAGATTGAATCAGTCAGGCATATCTACAAGTCTGGGCATGGCAAGGTTTCATCCACATGCCGATTCCCATTGCTTTGGAATGGCTGCCTGGAGAAGACGGAGACAGATTCTGTGGCCTAATCAGGCCTAGCTAGGAAAGAGAGCTGTAATTGATCTGTCGTGTCTGCAATGGACTAAAAGATGGGGAAGTCCGATACGCGCTGGGTGCTTGCAATCCCCGCATACCCCAGAGCAGGGCTGGCAAACTCTTCTGTCAAAGGCCAAATATAAAGTAAACGTTTTAAGTTTGTAGGCTAAATAGCAATCTCTGTCACATATTTTTCTTCCTTCTCTTCCTCCTCTTTTTTTTTTAAACATTCATTTCAAAACATAAAAACCATTTATAGCTTGTGGGGCATACCAAAACAGACCATCTGCTGGGTTTGGCCTACAAGCTGTATAGCTTGTCAATCTCTACAATAGAGGCTTAAACATTAATTGCCCTCATTTATGCAAATATAACAATCTTTTTAGCATACATTCTGGTCAGAATTGCTTTTCCTGAAAACGTATAATTGAGTGAAAACAATATTAATATCTAACTTGTTTTTTCATAAAAAGCAATTCTTTTAAAAAGTAACATAAATATTAAGGAACTGATATCAACAAGAAAAAGGTAAAATTATAGAGCAAGTCTTAAAGAAATGTAGCACTCACACACCAACACCATTCAGTTAACCTAAACAGCAATTTCTCTGTTTATGAACTTTGTGTGTATCTTCCTTTGATGCAAAAAAACCCAAAAAAACTGTAGACTTCTCCACTCATGCTTGCTTTGGGCTGGTCCACGGTGGCCCACAGGTGGCTTCTGTCTGTTCTGGTTACGGTTTTACAGCTCCTGTGGCATCTTACTTACAACAATTGCTGACATGAGATGTCATTTGAAAAACCCCTTTAGCTCAAAGATGTTTTTTTCTCTCTCCTAAGTTCTTCCAAAAAGAAACCTATCTTTCTGTTTTCTTTTCACTCATCATTAGAATAGAAAAAAGAAATTCCATGGTTTGAGGATAGTCCACAACTTACAATTCTCCATGGCCCCCACTTTCCCATCACTATAAAGAAATAATATAAGGTGTAACTGATATGTATTTGAATAATTTGTCGGCTGAACAAGTTGCTGGATTTAGAGTGAACCCCTTCTTTCCTCGCTGAGCTGCTTCCTGTTCACTCGTAACCTAGTTGTGATCAAACTCTGAGCTACTGAGAACGATATCGCCGGGTGAGTTATCTACAAGCAGTGTCATTTACCCCCCAAAATTTCTGCCCCAGACTGTAGATCAACCTTTTTTGCTTTTCAATTCTGAGCTTTAAATGGGTCTTTTTGGTTTTTTAAACAAGAGAGTTCTGGAATGTGCAGCCGAATCATGCAAAGATTTTTCTCTCAGCTTTTTGAGGTCTAATCAACATATAATAAACTGCATATATTTAAAATAAAAATTGTGTTAAGTTTTGACACGTGTATACTTGGAGACCGTCATAACCAAGTCAATGAATGTGACCATCAGTCACAGAAGTTTCCACCTGCCCTAGGCAGCCCCTCCTTTTTGCCCCTGTCCTTCCACAGCAACTGCTGGTCTGCTATCTGTCATCAGAGCTTGGTTGGTATTCTTGAAAGTTTTATCTAGATGTAATTATACAGTACATATAAATATTTTTGCTTCTTTCATTCCACGTAATTAATCTGAGATTCATCTGTCTTGTAGCGTGTTATCAATAGTTCATTCTTTTTTATTGTTGAGTAGTACTTCATTATACGGACATACCACACTTATTTATCTATTCTTTTTTTTTGGCCCATAATCAAAACTTTATTGAAAAAGTGGCACCAAAATAGGAGGTTGCTGTTGTGTACCTTATGGAATTAAACATAATTACATTATCTTGGTAGACTAACCAGAATGACTGAACTGATAAGGCTTTCTGAGATATGACGCAGATTCGGGAAGCTGTGAGGATCCTTTGGGCTGCCTTCTTCCATGTGAACAGCCCTCTGTGGGTTGGCCTTCCCTCCTGGTGGCTGGCACAACACCGTTGAACGACCGACACAAAGAACCGCCGTCTCAGCGTGGCCGGGAACTGTGGGAGTCTTGTAGCAACCTGGATGTTTCACATGGATAAAATAAGAATTTGGGCTCTGAACTAGCAATTTCTTTTTGTTTTTTTGTTTTCCTCTTCCAAGGATGGATGTAGTAAATCTCTAGCAAAAGGCATGTTGATTCTTTTACAAGCCCAGTCCATCCAGATCTCTCTCTAGTCACCTTTTAGTGGAAATATGAGTTGTTTCCAGTTTGGGGCTATTACAAATAAAGTTGCTATGAATATTTGTGTACCAATCTTTGTATGGATATTTGTTTTCCCTTGGGTAAAGACCTAGGAGTGGAATGGCTGCATCACACAGTAGGTATACATTTAGCTTTTTAAGCAACTGCCAGTCTCTTCCATAGTGGGCGTACAATAACATTCCCCCCAGCAGTGTGTAAGAGTTGCAGTTCCGACACCTCCTCACCAACACGCGGTGTGACCAGTCCTTTTAAAGTTGGACATTCTAACAGGTGTGTAGCGGAATCTCACTGTGGTTTTACTTGCATCCGTCTAAGGGCTGGTGATGTTGAGCATCTTTTCATGTGAGTGTTTGCCACTCACCATTTTGGTGAAGAGTCTATTCAAATCTTTTGCCTACCTTTTTTAACTGGGTTGTTTGTTTTCTTATTATTGAGTTTCTCAATATAGTTGTATATTTCTCAATATATAGATAGTTCTTTCTACATCCTAGATACAAGCTCTCTATTAAATATATGTTTTTGCAAAGATTTTTTTCCCAGCCTGACTTGTCTTTTCATTCTCTGAGAGTGTCTTACGAAGAGCAGAACTTTTTCATTCTAGTGAAGTCCAATATATTAATTTGGCTTTTTCATGGATCAAACTTTTGGTTTCACATCAAAGAAATCTTTGTCGAACCCAGTGTCACAAAGATGTTCTTTTAAGATTTCTTCTAGAAGTTTGATAGTTTTAACAATTTTACATTTAGGTCTATAATCCATCTTAAGTTCATTTCAAGTACAGCTTAGGAATATAACTCGTCCTGGGTTAATTTTCATATATAGTGTGAAGTTTGAGTCAAAGTTTATTTTTTCACATATAGAAATCTAATTGTGGTAGAACCATTTAATGAAAAAACTATACTTTCTGCACCAAATTGCCTTTGAATATTTGTCAAAAATCGGTTGTTAATATATGTGTGGGTACCTTTACATACTCTCAGTTCTGTTCCATTTATCTATTTGTCTGTCCTGACAGCAATGCTACATTGTTTTGATCAGGAGTCTGCAAATGACAACCCCTCGCCAACTGCTTATTGTGTAAATAAAGCTTTGTTGGAGCAGAGACGCCCTTTCTCATTTACGTATTGTCTATGTCTGCTTGCACGCTATAATGTCAACACTGAGTGGTGGTGACAGAGACCACGTGGCCCATAAGCCTAAAATATTTACTGTTAGATCCTTTAAGAAAAATTTGCTGACCCCTGGTCTTGCTTACTGTAGCTTTATAATAAGTCTTGAAATCTGGTAGTGTTAGTACTCTTTATTCTTATTTTTCAAAGTTATTTTGGCTAGTCTGGGTCCTTTGCCTTCCTATATGAATTTTAGAATCAACTTATCAATTTCTACAAGAAAGCCTGGTGGGATTTTGATTGAGATTGCACTGAATCCTAAGATCAGTTTGAGGTAGAACCGACATCTTAACATTGTTGAGTTTTTCAGTCCAAGGACAAGTTATAGCACTTCATTTATTTGGGTCTTCCTTAATTTCTCTCAGTAGCATTTTGTAGTTTTCAGCGTACAGGTCTTGCACGTCTTTTCCTTTCAGTTTCTGATTGTTTCTTGCTAGGTATATAGAAATGTAGTCGATTTATACATATTCATCTTGCAGCCTGCAACCTTACCAAACTGACTTATTAGTTCTAGTAACTTTCATAAGTTCCATCAGATTTTCTACATAGATGGTCATGTCTAATGTAAAGAAATAAAGACGTTTTACTTCCTTTCCAATACGGATGACGGACGTGCGTGCGTGCGTGTGTGTGTGCGTGCGCACGCCTTGTGGCGCTGGTTAGGCTCTCCAGATGAACAGATGTGGTGAGAGTAGATATCCCTCTCTTGTTCCTGATTTTAAGGTGAAAGCATTCAGTCTTTCACAGTTAGGTATGGTGGTAGCTATAGGATTTTTGCAAATGCCTTTTGTCAAGTTGAGGAAGTGTCTTTCTATTCCTAGTTGCTAATTTTCTTTTAAATCAGAAATGGATGGTAGACTTTCCAAATACTTTGACTGAATCTCTTTAAATTTTTTTTTAAGTTTGTTAACGTGGTGAATTACACTGGTTGATTTTGAATGTTAAATCAATTTTACATTCTTGGGATAAACCTTACTTGTATTATCTGTTCTATATGTTATTGAATTTACTTTGCCAAATTTTTATTTAAAGTTTTTACATGTGTATTTATGAGGGACATTGGTCTGTAACTTTCTTTCATTTAATGTTTTCATCTTTCTCTTTTTGTATCAGGGTACTGCTGGCCCCGTAGAACGAAAAGTGAAGTATTATTCGCTTCTCTTCACTTTTTTGGAATAGTAAGTGAATTGGTATCATTTCTTCCTTAAATATTTGAAAAAATTAATCAGTGAAACCATCTGAGCCTGAAATGTTTTTTTGTGTTTGTATGGGAAAACCTTTAACCAAAAATTCAAATACTTTTATATATATGAGGCTATTCTGTTTATCTGTTTCTTCTCGAGTAAACTTTGGTCATCTAGTTCATCTAGATAATTGAATTTATTGGCATGAAGTTGTTCATAGTATTTCTTTTTTATCTTTTTAATATTTGTAGAAACTGTAGTGATGGCGCCTCACTTCTCTCAATCCCGATGCTGATAATATGCATTTTCTTTTATCCCTGATCAGTCTGGCTAGATGTTTATCAATTTTACTGATTTTCTCAAAGAACTATCCTTTGGTTTCATTGATTTTCTTTATTTTTATGTTCTTTATCTTGTTGAATTCTGTTCTGGTCTTTACTATTTACTTTATTCTTCTTACTCTGGTTTTAATCTGTTTTTCTTTTTCTGGTTTTTAAAGGCAGAAGCTGAGGTCATTGATTTGGTGCCTTCTTTCTTTTCTAATATAGTTGTTTAGTACTGTAAATTTCCCTCTCAGTACTGCTTTCACAGCATCCACAAATTTTGATATGTTGTGTTTTCAGTTTCATTCAGTTAAGAATACTTTCTCAAATTCCTTTTTATTTCTTCTTTGATCCATAAATTTGTGTTATTAGTTTCCAAACATTTGAGAGTTTTCTGTTATTGGTTTATCATTTAATTCCGACATACTTCTATGATGTGCTAACTCTCTATGGCTCCTATAAGTGACCGCAAACTTAGCAGCTTCCCGCAACACACGTTTCCTATCTTACAGTCCTACGGTCCAGGAGTCTGACACGGGTCTCACCGGATAAGATCAAGGTGCTAGCAGGACTGCGTCCCTTCTGGAGCCTCCAGGGGACAATCTGTTTCCCTGCCCTCCTAGCATCCAGAGGCTGCCCACATGTCTTGGCTCACGGACTCCTTCCCCCTTCTTCAAAACCAGAAATGTTGGATTGAGTCCTTATGCTGCCATAGCTCTGCTTCTTTCTCTCCTTTGCTCTTCCACTTATAAGAGGCCAGGATAATTACACTGTGATTACATTGGGCCGGAATAATACCCCTATCTCAAGGTCAGCTGATTAGCAGTCTTTTGATTTTTTTATTATTTTTTATTTTTTGAATATTGGCACCTGCACTAATATCTGTTGCCAATCTTTTTTTTCTTCTCCTCCCCAAAGGCCCCCAGTACATACTCGTATATTCTAGCTGTGAGTTCCTCTGGTCATGCTATATGGGATGCTGCCTCAACATGACCTGATGAGTGGTGCCGTATCCGCTCCCAGGATCCGAACCAGCAAAACCCTGGGCCTCCGAAGCAGAGCACACAAACAACCACTCAGCCACGGGGCCAGCCCCTGATTAGCAATCTTAATTCCCCTTTTCCATATAACCTAACATATTTACAAGGCCCTAGGATTAGGATTAGGATGCAGATAACTTTGGGGAGTCGCTATTTTACCTACTACAAGTAATTTGAATTCTTTTAAATTTATTTAGATCTATGGTCCAAAATGTTGTCTATCTTGGTAAATGCTCCATGTGCAATTGAAAGGAGTGTGTATTCTGTTGTGGTTGAGTAGAGTGTTGTATAAATGTCAATTAGATCAAGTTGGTTGATAATGTTACTCTCAGGACTTCTGTAACCTTACTGTTTTTCTGTCTACTTTTCTATAAATTACTGAGAGAGAAGTGTTGAAATCTTTGACTGTAATTTTAGTTTTGTGTATTTCTCCATGCAGTCTATCAGTTTTTGCTTCCTATGTTTTGAAGCTCTGCCGTTAAATGCATAAACATTTAGGACTGTCGTGTCTTCTTCATGAGTTGACTCCATCACTATGAAATGATACTCTTTGTCCATGGTAATAGTCTTTGCTCTGAAATCTATCTTGCCTGGTATTAATATAGACACTCTGGGTTTCTTTAATCTAGTGTTAGTGTAAATGAACACAATGGGTTTGTCTCTTGGTGAGTGTGGAGCCAAAAACCACAACCAAGGCAGAGTAGGTGAAGAAAGCTTTGTCACCTGCATAAGCAATGGAGAACACTGGGGGTAGCTCCCAAAGCAGCGTCTCCCTGAACAAGGGTTTGAGGGGTCCTTTTGTTGTTTGATAAGAGTCTAGTTCATGAATATTCAGTTAAGGGAGAGGTGGGAGATTGAGGTTCATTGTCTAACAGTCATGTACTTTTAAGGCACACGTGTAGCATGTGCACATGCTACCACATACGTCACATGATCTAAAAATGGCTGCTTTTTCCCTCCTAGAGGAGGAGAATTTAAGATGTTAGTGAGGACAGTTCACCTTAGTGCAGTTAGAGCTGAGTTTAGCTGGAATGGAGTAGCTGTCTTGCAAGCAGTCTCTGCGCTTGGGTCCTTCCTGTTTCTCTGGAGCCTTGTCTGAAAAACGTCTCATAGTCTCTGTTAGCTGTTAACCAACTCCTCCAGTATCCTTTTCTCTACCTATCTTCCTGGCTACCTGGTTACATTGGCATGGTATAACCGTTTCCATCCCTTTACTTTTAACCTATCTGTGACTTTAAGCTTAGAGCACGTTTTCTATGTGCAGCGTGTATTTATGTCTTCCCTTTTCATACAATCTGACGATGTCTATTTTAACTGGGATGTTTAAACCACTTATATTTAACGTTATTGCTGATACATTATTACTTAAATATAACATCTTATTGTTTATTTCCTATTTTTTCCAACTGCTTTTGTTCCTCCTTACTCTTTTCTGATCTCTTTCAAGTTAATCAAATATTTTTTATGACTTCATTTTATCTTCTTTGTTGGCTTATTAGCATTAACTCTTTGTTTTGTTATGTTAGTGGTTGCTTCAGGGCTTATAGTGAGCATTTTTAACTTACAACAATCTAGCCCCAGGTGGTGTTACACGACTTCACAGACAGTATAAGAAGCTTACAGGAGTGTCCTTCCATTTCTCCCTTCTCAGACTTTATGCTATTATTGTCATATATTTTACTTATACATGTTTTATAAACTTCACAATATGTTGTTATTTTATTTATTAATAATATTTGTTTATTGTTATTTTTTGATCAGCTTTCTTTTAAAGATATTTATATAATAAGACAAACACCTGGGGCCGGCCTGGTGGTGCAGTGGTTAAGTGCACACGTTCCGCTTTGGCGGCCCCCGGTTCGCCAGTTCAGATCCCCGGTGCAGACATGGCACCGCTTGGCACGCCATGCTGTGGTAGGTGTCCCACATATAAAGTAGAGGAAGATGTGCACAGATGTTAGCTCAGGGTCAGCCTTCCTCAGCAAAACAAGGAGGATTGGCAGCAGTTAGCTCAGGGCTAACCTTCCTCAAAAAAAAAGAAAGAAAAAAATAAGACAAATGCCTTATATATTTATCCATGTAATTAACATTTCTGATGACTTTTAATCTTTTGTGTAGATTCATATTTCCAACTAGCATCATTTTTCTTCTGCCTGAAGGACTTCAGTGTTTTGTGTGCAGGTCTACTGATAATGAATTGTTTCAGCTTTTGTATGTCTGAAAAATCCTTTATTTCAGCTTAATTTTGAAATATTTTTTTCTGCTGGGCATAGAATTCTAAATTGATTTTATTTTCTTTACAGTATTTTAAATATATTGCTCCACTGTCTTTTTGTTTGTACTTTTTTCTGAAGAGAAATATACCGCAATCCTTATCCTTCATCATATGTGGCACAACTTCTTTCCCTGGCTGCTTTTCAATTTTTCTCTCTATTGATGGTTTTGATCAATTTGATTGTGATATGCCTTAGTGAGATTTTATTCATGTTTCTTGTGCTTAGGGTTTATTGAGATTCTTTGTTTGTTGAATTTATAGTTTTTGTTTTGTTTTCATTGAGATGTAATTGACATAGAACATTATATTAGTTTCAGGTGTACAATGTAATGATTCAATATTTGTATATATTGTGAAATGATCACCACCCTAAGTCTAGTCAACATCCATCATCATATATAGTTACAAAGATATTTTTATATGGTTTTAATCAAACTTAAGTGAGTTTATAGTTTTACTGAAACTTGAAAAATCTCTGGCCCTTATTTGTTCAAATATTTCCTTCATTCTCTTTCTCTTCTTTGCAAACTTCAATTACACTTAAGTTAGACTACTCAAAGTTGCTCTATAGATCATAGATGCGCTTTTGTTTTTTAGTTTTTTCTCTCTGGCAGGCATTCGTTTTGTATAGTGTCTATTGCTATGTCTTCAAGTGTACTAATCTTTTTTTCCTGCAATGTCCAATCTGTTGCTAATCCCATCCATTGTATTTTTTATCTCAAACATCACAGTTTCATTTCTAGAAGCTCAGTTTGGGTCTTTTTATATCTTCCATATCTCTAAATAACTTTCTGAACATGTTGAAGACAGTTGTAATAACTGCTTTAATTTTCTTGTCTGCTGATTCTAACATCTGTGTCAGTCCTAGGTTGATTAATTCTTTTCCTCATTATGAGTTGTATTTTTCTGCTTCTTTAAATACCTGGTAATCTTTTGATTGCATGCTAGACAATGCTTATTTTGTCTTCTTGGGTGTTGGATGTTTCAGTATTCCTGTAAATATTTAAAAAAAATTTTTATTGCAGTAACTTTGGATTATAACATTATATAACTTTCAGGTATACATCATAATATATTTCAAATTCTGTGTAGATTACATCATGTTCAACACCCAAAGATTAGTTACAATCCATCACCACACACATGTGCCTGATCACCCCTTTTGCCCTCCTTCCTCCCCTGTCCTGTGGTAACCACCAATCCAATCTCTGTTGCTATGTGTTTGTTTGTCAGTGTTTTTATCTTCTACTTATGAGTGAGATCATATGGTATTTGACTTTCTCCCTCTGACTTATTTCACTTTCCTGTAAATTCTTGAGATTTATTCTGAGATGTAGTTTGCTTGGTAGCATTTTGATTCTCTAAGGTCATGCTTTTATGATCTTTAGATGCAGCCGTGTTTAATCTAAGGCTAATTATTCCGCATTACTGAGATAAGCCCCTTCTGAGTATTGTACTCAACGTGTTGTGAATTGTGAAGCTTCACAGTCTGCCTGATGGCAGCAGACACTGTAGCTGACCCTGTCATGCTGGGCACTGTTACCTCTAATTCTTTCCCTGAGCATTCAGTATTCTGCTGAATACTCAAGGAAAACTCTCTGCGTGTCTCTGGAGTTCTCTCTCTGTGCAGCTTTCTTCTCTCTGGCACTCTGCTCTGTGAACTCTGGATGCCTTGATCTCCTGGACTTTCAGCTCCATCTCGACTCACAGTCCCCCCAGGATCTCTCTGGGTTCCCTGCTCTGCAGCATGGCCTGAAAACGTTCTTAAGGCAATGAGCAGGGGCAGTCATAGGGCTTACCTCATTTTGTTTGCATTTATTGGAGATCGCTGACTTTCATTGCCTGATATTCATTGTCTTTAAAACTGTTGTTTCCGGGGGCTGGCCCTGTGGCTCAGTGGTTAAGTTCATGCGCTCCGCTTCTGTGTCCCAGATTCATTGGTTTGGATCGTGGGTGCAGACCTAGCATCGCTCATCAAGCTGTGCTGAAGTGGAGCCACAATAGCAGGACTAGAAGGGCCTACAAGTAGAATATACAAGTATGTACTGGAGGGCTTTGGGGAGAAGAAGCAGAAAAAAAGATCGGCAACAGTGTTAGCTGAGGGCCAATCTTTAAAAACAACAAAACTGTTGTTTCGGGGCCGCCTGGGGTCTTAGTTAAGTTTGCAAACTCTGCCTCAGCGGCCTGGGCTTTGCAGGTTCGGATCCTGGTTGTGGACCTACAGCACTCATCAAGCCACACTGTGGCAGCATCTACAAAATAGAGGAGGATCAGCACAGATTTAGCTCAGGGCCAATCGTCCTCACTAAAAAACCCCCCAAAACTGTTGTTTCAAAAAATTATCTTAATTTTTTTAGTTAATTTGGTAAATCTGTTTCCTGTTTCTTCATCTTGGCCAGAAACAAAAATACCACAAAGTTTTTTCTTGAGAGGAGAGTGACATGATAATTTCAATCTGAAAAACTTCCAGCTGGTGACTCTGTACAAGATAATGAAAAGGAGCAAAAAACAGGAAGGAGTGGGAGCCTCCGGGATCATAAATTGTTGATGTTTTAAAGTCCCTCTGCTCCCACTGATGTCCTCTTTCCTGAACTTCTGAGGAAGTCAATTACAAGGAGCTATAGCCCACTTGCTGTGAGTCCAAGGACTGTGGATTCCTTCTGCTCTGAACTTGGGACTCTATCTTGGGCCTGTGAGATGAGGCCATATCCCAAAGGAGGGCCCCATTTCTGAGCAAAACCCTAGTCCCTTCTGCCAGCTCCCTACCCAGCATGCTCTTCCTGTCCCCATGTCTTAAACCACACTCATTCTTCATAGCGAGCTCCACTGTCACTTCTACCAGGAAGCCCTCTCTGACCTAACACGGGGTGAAGTCCCTCTCCCCTTTGCCGCCACAGTTCCCGTGCCTCCCTTGGTCCCAGCACTTATTGCACTGTATTATAATAAGCTGTGGGCATGTCTTGATCTCCAGCCAGATAGACAACTCTATGACAAAACGAACGGGTCTTCAAATACTTGCGGCCTCCACACCTAGAACATAGCCAGCCCAGAACAAGCAGCAGGAAAGACTTAGTGGGTGGCTTAGTAATGGAATGAATGGAGAAATAAACTACGGAGGTTGGCCTCTGAGTCTTCTGATTTATCCTCTGGCCTATCAACTTCCATGGCTCTGGATAACTTACCTGCCTAATCTAACTGTGTCCATGGGACCTGATCGAGCCCTTTATAAGGTAGAAGGGAAACCAAACCGTCCCTAGTTTCAGGATGGTGAGTGAGTCCATGGCTGACTTTCTTCCTGATAAAGTTCTCCTGGGGAAGTTGAGGTGGAAACATCTTGGCCATCAACTCTCCTCCATGAAGTGAACTTTGCTTTTCTCCCTCCCCTTCCAACTCTTAATTGGAAACCCCTTCGTTTAATAAGGATAGGAAAAAAATGACAATGATTTGTTCCCGTCTGGAATAATAAGAGGGGAATAGCATCTGAGGCCACAGGCTTGTGTCTTCCCAGCCATGTGTTTCGTGACCAGTATCTCATTCTCTCTCTGTGCCCCTGTGAATAGGGTGAGCATGAGAAAACTGCAGCACACAGGGGTCAAGTCTCTTGCCTAAGGTCACACAGGAGCTCAGGGAAGGATGTCACTAGAACCCTCAAATCTAAGACTCCTGGCCTGTGGGCCATGAACCTGGGGTGGGGTAGGGTGGGGTGGGGGATACCCCATAGTACTGAGGGAGGCTCTCCTTGAGGAAGGGGAGCTCAGAGTAATTGCAAATGGCTCATGAATCCATATTTGCTCCAAGAATTGTCTCTACTCTGAATAAATAGCATCACACGCATCTACTCATCGCCAACTTTCCAGCCAAAGTAGTTGAATGCTATTTTGGTGAAGTGATATAAATTCATTTTTAAAAACTACATATCATGCTTTTTTATTCCATTTTATGTTCTATCAAACCATGTATAATAGCCCCCCCCCTTATCCAGAGGGGATATGTTCCAAGACCCCCAGTGGACGCCTGAAACTGTGGATGGTACCAAACTCTATATATACTGTGTTTTTTCCTTTAAGTACATACCTATGATAAAACTTAATTTATAAATTAGGCATAGTAAGAGATTAACAACAATGACTTCTCTTTGGCATATGCCAATTGCCAGCATCACTCCCTTTGTGCCTTGGGGCCATTATTCGTAAAATAAGGGTGACTTGAATACAAGCACTGCGATACTGTGACAGTGGAACCGAAAACCTAGATGACTATCGAGTGACTAATGGGCGGGTAGTGTGTACACTGTGGGTACACTGGACGGAGGAATGAGTCCCATCCCAGATGGGACGGTGCAAGATTTCACCACGCCACTCAGAATGATGGGCAATTTAGAATTTATGACTTGTTTACTTCTGGAAATTTCCCTTTAATATATTAGGACTGCAGTTGACTGTGAGTAACTGAAACCGCGGATGAGGGGGACTGCTGTATAGCAAAAGCCCAGTTGCTCTCACGGTTCTTGGCATTTTGTTGATGTTCTTAATGGGAGTTCCCCCTACTTTATAGGATTGGAATCTTCCAGGCTCCAGACCTGAAAGGGATCACAGTCCAGTTTCCTTTAATCAGGTCTGCAATAAGCCTGCTGGAACTGAGACAGGACTTAGCCACTCCTAGCTTTGCCCTCTGTGGTGGGGGCAGAGGTGAGTCCCAAGGGCACGGGGGCGCTAAGAAGGAGAGGGAGCTGCCATCCCTCCCCTGAGGGTCAGGCAGACTGCCCAGGTGCTGCCTAGACCCCAACATCTGGTTGCTCAGCTGCTCCCCCAGCCCTGCCTGTTCATGCATCAGGAGAACCACAGACTTGAGTCCTTTCCATTTTCCGACTGTTCGAGTCCCTTGGCTGAGGGCTTGTTCCCCAGCTTGCTTGGTTCCACCGGGCTGTCATTGAACACCGGGGGAGCTGTCAGATCACGTCACACTTGACACTCAGACTCTTCCCGGCAGAACTTCCTGACCCCTGCTTCCAGGAGGTGAAGGACCACGGGTGAACTAAGCCCAGGCCCTGAAAACCTTTCTTAGACTGTCCCAGAACAACCTGGGGCCCTGCATGGAGTCACGCCCTTCCCAGATCTGGACCCTCTGGGGCCCTGGGACTCACAGCCAGGCAGCAGGCTGTGGCAGTGGGGAGGGGGTTTGGAGTCTGACAGAACCCTCGGTGTGCTGAGGTGGGTGGATCCCTTAACCTCTCTGAACGTAGTTTCCTCATCTGTAAAATGGGGATGATAATGTACCCACTTCAGTGGGTCTTGGTAAAGATTAAAGAAAAGCATGTTGAAGGCCCGCCCCGTGTCCGCGATGTGGCTGCCTGTTGTCCGATGTTCGTTCCCTGTGTCTTTCTTTGCAGAACGCACCGGGCACGTGTCCTGGTGGACCCCATCCGCTCAGCCACATTCCTGGCGGTGGGGAGGGGGCCTCCAGTGGGGGGGTGGGGAGACAGAGGCAACTGCAGAGTGGGAAATGAGGACGACAGGTGTGCGTGTGTGTGTGTGCGCGTGTGTGCACATGTGTACAGCGGAGGCAGTCCCGGGCAATACAAAGTAAAGGGCTCAGGAGAGTTTCTGCCTCATCTAATGCCCCAGATTCCACCATTCTTTTCATGTGAACAATCTTTTAAAAATGTGACTAGTCCTTGGAGGGCTAACAAATCAAGTCCCTCATGCTTTAGTGTGAAAGTTTTTATTGTTTTTAATTGTTTCATCACCCTAAGAGTGATGAAAGTGGAGGGGGAGATGGGGGACATGGGATGGGGTCAGGGAGGGGAAAACTCAAGGTGAGAGGGGGTAAGGGGCAGAAGACAAGCTGAGCCGGCCTCACAGGGAGGTAGGGGGGGTGGGACTCTGGGACATTTGTCCCCTGGGGTGGTCAGGAGGGTCTCACAGTGGAGGAGACCCCACCCCAAGGTCTGGGAAGACCAGTGCCAGCAGGCGGCTTGAAGCTGTGCACAATCTGTGAACGGCCCTCTAAGCTCCTAGCAGTTCCACGGTGTGAGCAGCCACAGGATGGCCGCAGAGCACGCCCCTGCTGCCTGGGGACCAGGGCCCCTCTCTGGGGACCGAGATGCCTGGAGAGACACTGGCCGCATGGACCCCACCAGCCATGCTAGAGGGGAGCTGGCCCGGCTCCCTTCACACCAGCTGCCACAGGCTCTTCTGACATGGCGCCCCTTCCACCTCAGAGCCTTCACAGGCTCTCATGCCTCCGCCCTCTTGATCCTTCCAGCCCTTTCCTCAGCCTCTTTAGGCCTCAGCTCAAATGTCACCTCCTCAGAGAGAACTTCCTGGTTCCTCCCTATCTGAAACAAGCTCCCCCCTCTCCTCCACGGGCACTCTTCCTCCCTTCACGCTCTGACACAGGTTAGAGGCAGGGATTCATCTGATGTGGGGGCGCTGTACTCCGGGAGGCTCACCAAGGCCCAGTGAAGAGTGGGTCCAGGGCAGTTTCAGAGAGAGCCTGGGGCTGCTTCCTGGACAGAGCTCGAGGAGGACGGCGCCCGAGGAGGGGACTCTGAACATGGCCCCAAGAGAGAGGTCAGGCCTGCCGGGCCGTGGGCTGAACCCGGGGGCCCGCAGCACAGGTTGTCCCTGGAGCTACGTCCCAGAGCCTGGACGTGACCCTAGAAAGGAAAGGAGAGGAGACCCTAAACTAACAGATCTGGTAAGGATCTTCTATCCCGATGAAATGAAGGCTCAAGATAGAGATTAATGTGAATTATAGAAAACTGAAGTTACGTTTGTTTGCACGCCTGGGATTGAGAATATGAAATTCACGACTATCTCACTTCCTTACCCAGCTGTGGTCAGTACTTGACCGTAACCTCCACAGTGCAGAGAAGTTGCTCCCTTCACAGCCATTGTATTTCCAGAGCCGGCACTGCGTCTGGCCCATGGTATGTTTGTGGGGGGTGGCTGCACGAGCTGCATGGGCTCCCCACTCCCCCAAGCCCACCACCCCAGAGCAGGTCTCTTTGTCCCTTGAGACAAGTATCCATTCTCTAGGAACAGGGGCCGGGCATGTCTGAACTCCTCTCCAGATCTGTTTTCTGGGAAGCTGCCCCAGGGGCTTGCCCTGGCCATGGAGCCCAAGGCCGCTGAGAGGCAGGTGACAGCTTAGGCTAAGCTGATCTCTTTGTTCCCAGCATCAAGGCAAGCTGAGCAGATGCTTGGCAGTTCCCACTGCCAGGTTGGGCCTGCCAGAACAGGGGGCCGAGGCCAAGCCAGGGGATGTGTCAGGAGAGATTCCAGGGGTGGGGGAGCACAGTGAGAGCGCTCCGGGCTCCTGGGAGCGTGCCCGAGCCCCAAGTCCCCATGTCAGGCGGTACTGCCCGTTGAGGCAAGAGCACCTGCCAAAGGCAGGGAAGTGACAGAAGACTAGGTCAGCCTCAATGCCGCCTGGGAAATGAGCAAAGTGGTCACGACAGCAGCCAGCACACGTAGCAGGCTGGGTGGTGGAGTGGAGCGTGCGTGGTTTACCAGCCCTGGGACTTGAGGCTTGAGTCTTCAGCTGGGACGCCACATCCTCACTGCCAAAACGCCACCCTCCTCTCCTCTGCCTTGTGATGTGGGGCTGGGACTCCACAACCACATTTCTGCACTGCCAGCTGGTTCTATATCAGGTTCAGCCATCAGGGGACAGTAGAAGGAGGCTGCAGTGCTGGGGAGAAAGTCAGGCCTTGCTTCTCCGTCTGCTTTCCGCTCCCGTGAGCTTACTCGGCCACGCTGCTCCAGCTGGCAGGCAGCTCCTTCCCTCAGCAGCGGCGGAGCTCAGGCTGCAGTTTTCCAGCCTTCCCAGAACCAGCCTCTTGGGCAGCATCGGAGACACCAGCACCAGACTAGCCGTGTCTCCTGCTACAGCCGGCAGGCCTGAGCTTCAGGCCTCTCCCCCAGACACTTAAACCATAGCTGTTCTAGTCTCCTCCCTCCTTCCCCCAGCCAGAGGCGGGCAGCTGCTTCCAGCAGTCGTTACCTCAACAATAGCTGACTTTCCTTCTTGCCCTTTCAGTTACCCGGTGAACAACTTCAGACCCGGTTAACCCCTTTTGTATTAATTTCTCTTTGTGAAACTATGGGACATGGTCTCCGTCTCCTGACAAGATCCTGGCTGATACTTTAGGCTAATGAAACGTGCTTCTTATTTTTTTTTGAGGATAAGATGAAATGGCTTTCCCACGGTGCCTGGATGAAAAGAAGTCTTCGATTCATGTTAGTCCTTTCCTTCCTTCTGGAACACTCTTAGAGTCATGCTGTGCCAGCTTGTTTTAAAAAATCTTACACTTTTTTCCTACTGAAGTGTTTAAGAGCACAGGTTTGGAGACAAATCGGGCTGTGCTTGAACCCCAGCGCTGCCGCTTGCCAGCTGAATAGCCTTGTGTGACTTTCCCACCTCCTGAAGCCCCGCCTATCAAGTGGAAATGATAGTAACAGCTCTCGTCGTACAGGGCTGCTGTAAGGATTATATGGGGTAATGTTCGTAGCCGGTGCCCGGCATATGGCAGCACTCGGAAAATTATAGCTGGTAACTCTTTTACTTGTTTATCATTCCATGGATATATCAGTCAAATCTTATCAGCTAAATCATGACCTACTTGACAATAACGTCTGTGACTTAGTTTTCTATAATCCCACAGCCAACCTGAAGCCTCAACTACCCCTCTTTCAATGAGAGGCACACATTTCAAGCTTAATTAGTGTTACAGACATCCAGAGTTGTAAAGAGCCCCAAGTTCATCTTAGCGTTGTGGAGGCGTTCAGGGGTGGCTTAGTATAAACTCAGTAGCTGGTACATCATCCTCACCACGTGCCCATCAAGTGTGTGTGTGGCCTCTGGCTAGAAAAACATTCTTCTTTAACTTGAACTGAATATTTATCTCCCTGTAATGTCCACCCCTTGACTGAAGCTCTATTTTTGGGGGGTCACAGAGATAAATCTGTTTCCTCTATCTCATGATCAAGAAGTATCTGAAGGTGGTGCTCATATGGCCCCTGAATCTTCTCTTCTCCCAGTTAAATGTTCCTGGCAGTTCCTTGACCACTCCTTGGACAGCATGATTTCAAACTGCCTCTCCTTCCTAAACATGCCGCACAGATGAGTGTCTCTGAGACCCGTGGCGCCCAGAGAGAACGCACTGGCGCTCCCAGTGTCGACCAGAGCAGAGGGGCAGGCCTCACCTCTTCAGAGCAAAATGCCGTGCTGTCTTTGATGGGGACTGAAACCACAGTCCTGTGACCACTTCGTTCGGGAGCCGCACTCCCCTCCTTTTGCACTTTCAGTCATTAAAACTTCTGTATCAGTTCAGGTTCTCGCTTGTGAGCAATAGAAAATATCTCTAGCGGAATTATGCAAACGAAAAAAACAGTAAATGCACACTGGAATCCTTGGAAGATGGTGGTGGCATTTTTGAATCTTCCCAAATTGTCCCATCTAAACAGAGCAACTAAGATAGCAAATCTAAAGACCCATGGATGACATCTACAACAGAACTAGATGGTGAGGTCTCCCCAACAATCTCCTCGTATGAGTGGGTGGCAGCAACCCCCTGGTAACTACGAGAACTACGTGGTATCCACATCGATGCAGGAGGAAGCATAGGGAGGCAACCAGGCTTCCGATGGCCATGAGACAGAATAAACCCAAATGCCTAGTATAACCTAACTGGAAAGCACTGTGGGTCAACTGACAAGAGCACTCACAAGTTCTGAAGGATACAATACATGAGTGAATGCAATGGGACCATGCGATGATAGAGCCAATGGTGCTAGAGCAGTGTGGGTCCTACACACTCACGAAACTTAACAAATCAAAGCTCTTTTCCAAAACTAAGATTCACACTGAGAAGAAACAGATAGGCGTCGAATCCAGATTGAGCAGGACAGGGACAGCAGAAGCAAAGGAAAAAGAAGGTCCAGATAGAAGCAGAGGAGGGCAACAGAGCAGGCAGAGCTCAGAGAGGACAGGGCCGTGTTTTTCACGACTCTGTGAAAACAATGTAAGAGGGAGCTCTACAGGGATGAAGCCGAAAAAGCTATTCCAGCACACATTTCCATGCTAAAAACCAGAAAAGTGCACTGCATTTAAAACGTGAGCAACAGAAAAGAATCAGCCAAATCCCCTAGGAAGCCTATGCTGAGGAAACGAGAATAAGGAGTGTTATAAGAATATATAACATTATAGCTAATAGTATATATGAGAATCTGAGATCAGATATCCCCACAGACAATGAAACACACCAGAAAGACATGCACGAAAGAGAGGAATTATAATCCAATATTAAACACAAGCTAAAATGTATTAGGAAAATGATGAAAATTATAAATTAAAATTAGAAAATCTTGTAAGTGAAGTGATTAGAGAATAGGAAGATTTGAAAAGAAAAGTGAAAGAACTCAAGATATAATTGAAAATAGAAAAAGATTATTTTAAAAATTAAGACTAAAAGGAGAAATACAAGAAAGAACAAATGCAACAGTGTCTTAAGATAGTGGAAAGGAAGACATGTTTTAAAAATATTTAAAAAGAGATAAAAAGGATTCAAAGAAAACTAATAGATATAAAAGCTAGGCAAAGAAGAGTCAATATACGTAAAAGAGAGTTTTCAAGAAGCACGTAAAAGCAATGGAAAAGTCTTTGTTAGACTAAAATGTATAAGAAAACATTCCTAAAATAAAAGAATTTGTGACTACATACTTTTTTTCCCTTCTTCTTCTCCCCAGAGCCCCCCAGCACATGGCTGTATATTCTGGTTGTGAGTGCTTCTGGTTGTGGTATGTGGGACACCTCCTCAGCATGGCCTGATGAGCGGTGCCATGTCCGCACCCAGGATCTGAACCAGCGAAACCCTGCGCTGCCAAAGTGGAGTGTGTGAACTTAACCACTCAGCCACGGGCCAGCCCCCTGTGACTACATACTGAAAGAGCATACCACAGTTCTGGGGAAAGTAACCCATGTGGCCAATATTGAGGTATATTCTAGTAAAATTATTGGACCTTAGGAAAAAATTATGTTAGGCATCCTGGCAAAAGACCAAGTTACTTAAAAGGGAAATATAACCACATGTCATCAGAGTTTTTGATAGCAAAACTTTCTGCCAGAAGACAATGGATTAACATATTCAAAAATGTGTGCCACAGATCTTATATCAAACTAAAAAGACCATAGACAAATTGTTATGAACGTGATCGCTCAGGGAACATCATTCCACTAGCCTTCCTGAGGGGCCATCTAAAGAATAAGCTCTCCAAAAATACTAGAAAGTCATGGTGGAGTAACAGGGAACAAATTTACCCTTCTACCTTAAACACCCTAAGTGTGAAATAAAATGTATGAAACTGTGGCTTTCAGACATTGGACAACAGACAATATAGGACAGTGATCCCCAGGAGAATGGAAGCAATAAAGTGAGCTTTCTGCATGTACTGAGGAAAAGAATTGAGAGTTCAGGCAAGTGAAAGTCGCTAAAATTAGCAGGGCAGAGTACTGAAAAGGCAAGAATTCCAATGAAAGAGCACTGCAGAGATCTGCTAAGGGTTCTCCTCCCGTCTTCAGGAAAGTCCTGACCAGCGCATGATGAGGAAACTACGAAAGCTGGGAAGGAACCACCCCAAAGGAGCAGGTAGGATAATTCTTGGATCTCACACAGGGACGGAGATAGTTGGTGTTCCCAGCAGTCAGAGTGGAAAAACCTCATAATACACAGGGTATCATGTAGAATACACAGAGGAGTATTGTCTCAGAAGTGGGGTCAAATGAGCCCTAGACTGAAGGCTCTCTAACACTGTCTGATAAAGCTCAAAAGCAAGCCTTGAAAGGATTGCACTGTTTCCAAGCAATTTAACCATTCTAGAACAAACCTCAAAAGGTATTTAGAGGAATACAAAAAAAAAAAAAATTAGCACTCAATGATAAAACTTCACAATTGGTAGGTATGAAAGAGGGATTACACAATCCATAATGAGAAGAAAAATCAATCATTAGAAAAGTAGGAACAGAACCAGAAATGACACAGATGATAGAATTACTAAACAATGGCATTAAAATAGCTATTTTATAGATTTCATATGTTCAAGAAAGTAAAGTATGAGCATGCTAAGAAAAGACTTGGAAAACATCTAAAAGACCAAATCAAACTTCTATAAGTAAAATATTTACTGCATAAAATTAATAGTAAATTAGACATTATAGAATAAAAGATTAATGAGTTTAAAGGTATAGCAATAGAAACTATCTAAAATGGATGACAGCAAGTAAAAAAAACAAGAAAAGGCAACATCAGTGAGCTGTGGGGAAATTTCAAGCAACCTAATATACTCGTATATTTGAAGAGATAATGCCCAACATTTCCCAATTTTGGCAAAAACTATAAACTTATGAATCCAAGGAACTAATGAACCCCAAGCACAAGAATCATGAAGTACACTATACAAGGCATGTCATAATCAAACTGCTTAAATCAAGTAATATACAGAAAATTTTCAAGGCAGCCAGAGATAAAGACAACGTGCAGAAGAATAAAGATAAGAATGACAGCTAACTTCTCACTGAAACCATGCAAGCCAAATGACAGTGGAGCAGAATATTTAAAATATCAAAGAAAAAAACCCTGACAACTAAAAATTCTATACCCACAAAAATATTTCAAAAATTAAGGTAAATAAAGGCTTTTCAGATTTACAAAAGTTGAGAGAATTCATCACCAGCACACACCACAAGAAATGTTCAAAGGAGTCATTCAGAAAGAAGGAAAACGATACCAAGCAGAAATTTGGATCTACCAAAATGAACAAAGAGCACTGGAAATGGCAAATATGTGGATAAATGACTTTTTTCTTATATTTTAAACCTCTTTAAAAGATAATTGACTATTCAAAGGAAAATTAACAACACCAATGCATTTTGGGGTCCATGACACATGTAGAAGTAAATTGTGTGACAACAATAGCACAAAGACCAGGAGAAGAGAAATGGAAGTGCAGTAACTTTAGGTTTCTGTACTATACATTAAATAGTAAACTATCAAGGAGACTTGATAAGTTAAAGATGTATATTATAAACCATAAAGAAGCCACTAAAAAAACCACACACACACAAAGCAAAGGTATGGCTAATAATCCAATAAAGGAGGCAAAATGAAACCACAAAAAGTAATCCAAAGGTGGGAAGGAAAACTAGAAATGGAAAAAAGAACACCTAGAACAAATAGAAAACAAATAATAAGATATTAGATTTAGCCAAACCTTATCAATTATTACATTAAGTGTAAACGGCCTAAACACTTCTATTAAAAGGCAGAGATTGGCATATTGGATAAAAAAGCAAGACCCTAATATATGATTTGCAAATATTTTCTCCATTCTGTGGGTTGACTTCTCACTCTCTTGATAGTATCCTTTGATGTACCAAAACTTTAAAATTTTGATGAAGTCCAATTTGTCTATTTTTCATGTTGCTTTGTGCTTTTGGTGTCATATGTAAGAATCCATTGTCAAATCCAAGGTCATGAAATTTACCACCATGTTTTCTTTCAAGAATTTAATAGTTTTAGCTCTTATATTTAGGCCTTTGACTCATTTTGAGTTAATTTTTGTAGATGACTGAGGTTAGGGTTTTATTCATTCTTTTGCATGTGCTGTCCATTTGTCCCAGCATCATTTGTTGAAGAGACTGTTCTTTATCCCATTAAATGGACTTGGCACCCTTGTCAGAAATCAACTGGCCATACATGGATGTGAAGAAATTGGAATCCTCATGTATTGCTAGTGGGAATGTAAAATGGTGCAGCTGCTGTGGAAAACAGTTTGGCAATTCCTCAAAAAGTCAAACATAGAACTACCATGTGACCTAGCAATTCCACTCCTAGGTATATAGCCAAAAGAACTGAAAGCAGGGACTCACGCAGATACCTGTACACCAATGTCCATAGCAGCACTATTCAAAAATAGCCAAAAGGTGGAAACAACCCAGGGTCCAGCAATATATGAATGGATAAAGAAAATATAGTGTATGCACACAATGGAACATTATTGAGTCATAAAAAGGAGTGAAATTTTGACATATGCTACAGCACAGATGGACCTGGAAAATATTATGCTAAGTGAAGTAAGCCAGACAGAGAAGAACCAAATATTGTATGATTCTATTTTTTATGAGGTTCTCAGAATAGTCCAATTCATAGAGACAGAAAGTAGAATAGAGGTTACTAGGTGCTGGAGGAAGGGGAAGATAAGGAGTTATTCTTTAATGGATAAGTGTTCATGTTGGGGACAATGAAAAAGTTTTAGATGATAGTGGTGATGGTTACACATTGTGAGTGTATTTAATGCCTCTGAATTGTACATTTAAAATGGCTAAAATGATAAATGTTATGTGTGTTTTGCCACATAATTTAAAAAGTTTTTTAATCAACTGGCCATAGATGTATGGGCTTCTTTCTGAATTATTCCATTGACTATATGACTAAACTTATTCCAGTACCATACTGTTTCAATTAATATAGCTTTTTAGTAAGTTTTGAAAGCAGGAAGTGTATGTTCAACAACTTTGCTCTTCTTCTTCAAGATTGTTTTGGCTGTTTGGGATCTCTTGTAATTCCAAATGAATCTTAGGCTCAGCTTTTCCATTTCTTCCCAAAAGGCCATTGGGATTTTGATATGGATTGTTTTGAATCTATAGATTGCTTTGGATAGTATTGCCATCTTAACAATATGAAGTCTTCTAATCTATGAACGTGTCTTTCCATTTATTTGGGTCTTCTTTAACATTTTTAGTAATATTTTATAGTTTTGGTGCACATGCCTTGTACCTCCCTCATTAAATTTATTCTAGAATATATAAAGGACTCTTCTAACTCAAAAACAAAAAGACAGCACAATTTTAAAATGTGCAAAGGACCTAAATACACTTTTCTCCAAAGACGTACAAATGGCCAACAAGCACATGAAAAGATGCACAATGTAATTAGTCATTCAATTTTTCAAATTAAAACCATAATGAGATACCATTTCACACCTACTAAGATGGGTATTATAATTTTTTTAAAGCAGAAAATAAGTGTTGTGAGGACAAATGCTGGTGGAGAAATTGGCACTCTTGAGCATTGCTGGTGGGGAGATGAAATGGTGCGACCACTCTGGAAGACAAGAAGGCTGTTTCTCAATAAGTTAAATGTGGAATTATAATATGATCCAATAATTCCACTCTTAGATATATACCCAGGAGAAATGAAGACAGGTATTCAAACAAAAATTTGTAAACAGATATTCAGAGCAGCTCTGCTCCCAATGGCCAAAAGGTGGAATCAACTCAAATGTTCATCCACTGATGAATGGATAAACGAAATATGGTGTACATATACAATGGAATATTACTCAGTCATAGAAAGGAATGAAGTATTGATACATGCTACAACATGGGTGAAACTTGAAAACATTACACTAAGTGAAAGAAGCCAGACACAAAAGGCTGCATGTTGTGTGATTCCACTTATATGAAAAATTCAGAGTCAGAAAATCCACGGAAACAGAAAGTAGATTAGTGGGTCCAGGGGTAGGGAGGAGAGGGGGATGGGGAGTGATTGCTTAATGAGTACAGGGTTTCCTTTTGAGGTAATGAAAATGTGCTTGAACTAAATAGTAGTGATGGTTGCACAACATTGTGAATGCACTAAATGTCACTGAATTGTACACTTTAAATAGTTAAAATGGTGAATTTTATGTTATGTGCATTTTGCCATCCAAGAAAAAGCAAGACCCAGCTATGTTCTGTCTATAATGATTACTCACTAAATATGAAGACACACAGATTAGAAGTGAAAGCATGGAAGGAGATACACCACGCTAACACTAATCAAAAGAAGGCTAGAACGCTATATTAATATCAGACAAAATAGATTTCAAAGCAAATCACATTACCAGGGACCAAGAAAGTCATCTCTTAGTGATAAAGGGTCTAATACATCAAGATGACATTATAACCCTAAAGGTTTATGCATCTAATAACAGAGCTTGAAAATGCATGAAGCAGGGGCCGGCCCAGTGGCATAGTGGTTAGATCATGTGCTCTACTTTGGCGGTCCAGGGTTCACAGGTTCAGATCCTATCACAGACCTACACACTGCTCATCAAGCCATGCTGTGGCAGCATCCCATATACAAAAGAGAGGAAGGTTGGCACAGATGTTAGCTCAGCAACAATCTTCCTCAAGCAAAAAGAGGAAGATTGGCAACAGATGTTTGCTCAGGGCCAATCTTCCTCACCAAAAAAAAGAAAGAAAGAAAATGCATGAAGAAAAACTAATAGAACTGAAAGAATAATTAGACAAATCCTCAATTATGTGAAAGACACAAAGTAGGCTTAAACATGAAGATGAAAGGTGTGAAATTTGGACTAAGGAAAACGCTACAGGGCAACCCTGTTTCTTCAACATATAAATTGCAAGTAAATTTTAAATAGCAGGATAAACTAGACGTTCCAGGAGACCCAACAGATAACCCTATTGTACGTAATGTATAGACCTTATTTAGATTCCAATTCAAGCAATTACTTGTAAGATAAGAGAGGAAATATGAACACTTACCAGAAATCAGATGACACTGAGAAATTAATGTTAATTTGTTTAGGTGGGATAATAATATTGCGGTCATTTTTTTAAAGGAATCCTTATCTTTTAGAAATATATACTGTCATACAGTTGAAATGATACAAAATCTGAGATTTCCTTCCAAATAATCCAGGGGATTGTGGAGAGTGGGGAAAGATAAATCAAGACTGTCCATATATTGATAATTGTTGAAACTGGGTGGTAGGTCATTACACTATTCTCACTACTTTTGTATGTACTTGAAAATGTTCATGAGAAAAAAGTTTAAAAAATAATAAAAAAGGGAGAAGGGCATATTGTGCAATTTACAGACATGCCAGATGGGTTGGAGATCTACGTCTCACCACAGAATTGGTCCATGAGGATGACTCTTACCACCAGGCACAACACTGTAGTCTCCACCTTGACTTTGCCGGTGTCACACCGGACACTTGCTACTAGGCACTGCCCCTCTGCTTCAGCTGTGTCACTCAGTTGCAGCTGCCCCTCCTGCCGGGGGAAGGCTTCACGTTTCTGCCCCTATATCATTGCAGGGGCTACCCAACTACAGGAGCTGGCGAGTGGGGCTGGCACCGCCAGACCTAGGGCATACCTAGCGTGAGTAAGGGCTTGTTTGGGTGGTTGTGTTGTATCTACCTTGTTAGGGCGTGTAGTCACTGCACGCTGTACCATATCCCTTAAGACCACGAGTCAGTCCCGAATCTACAGGTAAATGCACATCTAATGCTCATCATTAGTCCTTGTGCTGATTCATCTCCAGTCGTTTTGGTTGTCTAAAACTCATTTATTTCTTAGTGGATTCTTCAGGCAGGGTTCATGTGAATTATGTTCCCTCACTTCTTACAAATTCATAACAGTTCACGGTCTTTGTACTTGAAGGTCAGTTTGACAAGAAATAAAATCCTTAGGTCACATGTTCTTTCCTTCAATATCTTAAACATGTTCATCTTCTGTCTTCTGGTATGAAATACTGCTCACAAAATGTCTGATGCTGACTTGATTTCTTTTCCTTAGAGACGTGCTGTCCAACAGAACTTTCTGTGATGAGGTCAATGTCCTATAATGTGTGCTGTCCAATATGGTAGCCGCCAGCTACAGGTGGTTGCTGAGCATTTAGAATGTGAGAGGAATTTTTTTAATTTTACTTAACTTTAATTGAAGTAGCCACATGTGTCTAGTGACTACCATACCACACGTGCAGGCTTAGATTGACTTGATCTTTTTTCCTGGCTACCCAAAACTTTTTCCTTAAAAACTAAAATTTTACTCTAAATCTCATTGTTGGCTTTCTGGGTCAATGGTCCTAGATATGTGGCGTCAGCTTTCAATATTTTGTTTCAAGTCTTTTTATTTCAGGGAACTTTTCTTGAATCTAGACTTTAACATGGCTCTGTCCCATTGCTTTGGTTTTCTTCCCCAGAGATTACTCTCATACATATATTGGATCTTCTTTGTCTGTCTTCGGTATCCATCACTATCTCTCAAATCCTTTTTTAAAGTTTTTTTCATTTCTGTTTTAATTTTAAAGACTACCAGGGTCACGTTCAAAAGAATTCAGGAATCAATCTGAATTATATCCCACTGGCCAAAGATGAGACAATTGAGCATGAAGTTGCCTCCTACCCAAAACCATAAGATGGTGAATTCTCCATAAATTGAAGGGGTCCATGTGCTGAGCAGGCCAGAAGAAAGACAAACGTCACCAGAACTCTTAAGTGTGTTCAGGATTTTATACAGAATATGATATAGTAGATGCTATATAAACGCTTATTAAAGTGAAGTCAACTGGGAGGGCAGAGCCATATATGTATGCCTATTAAATTTAATCTTGTTAGGTTTGGTTCTTTATTACTGCCTGTTAAGACGTTATTGAATTTACATTCTCTCATCCCTTTTATGCTCCTAGTGCCAACCAGCTTCATGATGCACACAGAGCTCACAAGCGTGCAGGCACTTATCTCACCCCATCATGAAACACAATGGGCAGGGAGGGGACAAGGACAAAGCGTGTGTATGGCCTGCCTACAGAGATATGCCTCGATTTGTCCCTGAGTCGTTAGTCATCCTGGGCTGAGTGAAGCCATAACTCAGTGACGTCTCCAACCAATTATCAAGTAATGAAGAGCATGGCTAACACGCATGGAGCACCCACTGAGTGCCGGGCCCCACGCCGAGTGCTTCACCTCCATTAGATTATTCCATTCTCAAAATAATCCTATGCTTGGAAGTAGAGTTCAGTGTTTAGGAGCAGTCTCTGAAATCAGAAGACCTGGGCTCAAATCCCAGTCAGACCCTTAACCAGCCCTGTGACCAGTGACAAATACTAACCTCTCTAGGCTCCCAGGTTCCTCTTCTGTAACAGGAAAGGATTGGCTGTACTAACCCCAGATGGTTGTCGTGAGACAAAATCGGATCACACAAGTGCTGTGCTTGGCCCAGGCTCCGGCAGGTGCTAGGTACCTAGCACAGAGTAGTTACGAGCTTCATCCCTACTCTGAGGAAAGTGGAGGGCATAGGCATTAAGTAACTTGCAAGGATGTACAGCTAGAAAGTGGGAACGCCCGTGCCCCCGACATGCTCTGCCTCCATCTCGTCCACAGGTGACTCTGAGGGGTTTGCCCACATGGCCTAGTGAGGTCCCAATCTGCTTTGTCTTTTGCATTTCCCTGCTCTCCAATATTGAAAGCCTGGCCTAAGAAACACCAGCTGGCACAGGAAATTAAGGAGCGCCAGGGAACTTTCCATCTTGGCTATTCATCTTTTCTCCTCATCTAGGTTGTGAGACCTGGATGTCAGAGCAGGCAAATGACCAGAACCAAGATAGGTCCTAGAGGAGGAGGGAGCGAGTAGAATAAATGAATGCATGAACAATTAGTCTCAACACTGCAAAATTGTCCGTGGGCCCGGTCCGTGGTGATGCTGGCTATGTCCTGGCATAATGACAAGTTCCATTGCCATAGATACCCCAGGGAATTTTCTCCTCTGCTCTTCAGGAAGTTTGACTGCTCCGTGACAACATAAGGACACTTCCAATGTCAGAAATTATAACCAACCATAAAACATTTTTTAAACCCAAGCAACAACCATCTCTGTTGTATAAACACGTCGGGAAGGGAAACGACTGCCCTGGGACCCGGCCTGTAAATCCAGGGCCACACCCAGCTCTGCCTAGGTCGGTTGCCCGCCTCAGCTCCTGTGAAGTCCCCTGGCTCGGTCACGCACTAAGACTTTACGGGAATGACTCAGATTCCCCTGCTTGCCTAGAGCCATCAGTGCTGAAAGATTCAGGGCCTCAACCTTGAACCCAACTGTGCCAAGCTGACTGTAATCATTTATCTACCCACTGCTGGGGACCCAAAGCCGGCGAGTTCCTTCAGCTGCATGTGCAGATGTTTCCTTTGTGCCCCAAACCAGGGGTGGCAATCCAAAGATGGGGAACAGTCATCTTCTGTCTTAAGTAACTCCGCTCCCGAGAGGTGCCCACCACTCCAGCCCCTCCTCTCCCCACGCTGCCCCTGCCCACACTTTACACTGTGCAAGACCCTCTACCTGTGGGTGCCCCAAGGTACCACATCCACAGGGCTTGACAGTCCGGGCTCCACCAGGAGTCTCTCCCCCAACTCTGCCTCATTCCTTAGAGATTTAGTTCATATTTTCTTTACTTTTGTGGGTGTTTGAAAATGTCCATCAAAAAGTTGTTTTTTTAAAAATATTTCAATTCAAGTACCACCTCTTCCAGAAAGCTTTCCTTGACTTCTCTGGCCAATTTAGGTGTCACATCCCTCCTCTGGGTTTCCATAGCATCCAGAGTTGGTCTCTATCAGCATAGCACAAAGCAGTGGTCAAGGCCGTGGATTTGGGGATAAGATGCACCTGGCTTAAATCCTGACCCTACTATTCACTTGTTATATGACCTTGAGCAGGTTCCCAAGCCCCAAATTCCACTTTTATAAAATCAGATTGATACTAACACTTACCTCCTAAGAGTCTGATGATAATTAAATGAGATAATGCATTTAGGACATTTAGTACAATACCTGGCATAAAGAAAGTGCTGAGAAAATAATAATAATATGCACTTGTAAATTATTATCTTAACACAGATGACTCTCTAATGAGACGAGATATGCATCTGTTTCCCCACTGGACCATGGGCTCGGTTTTATTTCCAACCACTAGCATAGCATAGGCTGGGGACACAAAAGGGAACTGGATTTTTCCAGAGTCTGCATCTTCCAACAGGTCATACCGTCTGCAGAGGCCCTTTTTGAAAAGTGCAAGAAGCACGCAGCCTATTAAGCCTGCAGAAGTAGAATCTAATTAGCAAATATTTATTAGGTAACTGCTATGTACTGGATGCTGTGAGCGATAAAAAGATGAAAAATACAGTCTTATTCCTCAAGAAGCTCACGTTTTATTTGGGGGAAAGGAAATATAAACCTTTGGGAATTTCAACCAAGAAATAATGCTTAAGTAACAAAGATGGTAAAGTGAAAATCTAACAAAGAGAAAAACCGAATTAATTAGCAGGTGCCCTGCCTCTGCCCACCACGGCTCTCAGAGTTCGGCTCCCACCCCCATCCCAGAGCCTCACCCTGTCCCGTCTCCTGTCCCCATTCCCAGACCAGTCCCAGCTGGAGGAGCTGGTTCGTGAGCAGCCTAAGTCCCATTCTCCGCCTCCGTCATGATACTCAAGCCGACCCCCGGGCCCTAGGAAGTAGGCGTCTTTATGGCCGTTTACGGATGAGAAGACCAAGGCTCGTGGTGACTGAACAACTCCTCGGAGCCCCAGATTCCGCAAGTGGCAGAAGCTGGATCCTGTCCCAGGTCTGCGTGACAATCAGAGCATCCCCCACACGGGATGACGAGGCATCTGGCGGGAGACAGGCCAGCGTGCAAGGCAGCATTTCTCTCCCCCGTGGGTGTAGGCCAGCTGGGGAAGATTATTTGCTCACCTGGACCAGTTGGTATCAGCAAAGACAAATGTGAGTGTTGAGGGCAAACAACAGAAACTCAACTCCGGCTGCCCAGAAACTCAGAATCAACAGGAAGGTGGGGAACAAGGCTCAGGAAGTGGTCCGGAGCCGAGAAAGGCCACCAGTCCTCTGGGCAGAGTCCACCCCGGGGGCTGGGCCCTGGACTGCTGCTGCCGCTGGCGCACGCTGCCATGGCGAAGGGAGTCCGACTCTTCCTGTGCGTGACGTCACCACTTGAGATTCTGAGTCCTGGATGGGAGGGTCCCTTTGGCCAAGCCTGGGTCCCTTTGCTCAGGTACTGGGTGAGGGAACATCTGCCCGTTCAGCTTCCCCAGTAGGTGGCTTATCTCCTGCCAATACTCACATGAAGGGGCCTTACTCACAAATAGGGAGGGGGGTAAATATGCTGGGCGGTCCCCTCCCCACCCCAACAACAAATACCCTCTGCAATACTTCGGAGCTGAAGAGGGTGGAAGAGATGACATGGGGCTAGAAGCCTGAAGGAGGACCCACAGTGAGGGCTGGGAGAACTCAGGAGGGCTTCGTGGAAGAGGTGTGTCTTGACCGTGACCTTTAAGCACAGGGAGTATGTGGCCCCTGTTCTGCCCATGATGCCTGGCCTGACCCGCTCAGCCGCCTGGCAAGTGGTCCTCCGAGAGTGTCCAGTGCCCGCGTTGCTGCGTCGGCGTCACCATTCCCACGGCCACCGGCACTGTGCTGGGAGTCAGGCGTCCACATTCTCCAGCTCTGCCAACAGTGCAGGCTAGCTTCACGGGCTCCATCGTACAGATGAGGAAACGGACGCTGAGGGAGATGACAGGTCCTGCACCGGAGGCCGGCATGGGAACCCAGCCTGTGGAGCAGGATGCCCACACCGCTGGTCCTCAGCCTGATGTCCCCCAGCACAGCTGGAGAAGTAGCAGGAACGTGGCACACTTCACTCCAGCTGTAGGCTTTTCCCGGGAATTTTGTATCCTTCACGCACGCCAACCCTATGAGATAGTGCGGGCCACGTGTGATTTCCCCTTGCGTGGTCGAGGAACCAGAGGCCAAGGTCAGCCAACCTTCAAGGACCAGAGTCTGCCCAGGCTGGGCGCCGGCTCTCCGCCCTGATCCAGTCGGCAGCTGCCTTCGTCCCCTGTGACCCTGCCGTGGCAGGCCGCGGGGTGGAGCAGTTTGGGGAACAGATCCCATTAAGCTGTGTCCGTCCACATGATGTAAGCCCACACCTAAAGCCGTTCCCCGGAACGCAGTGGTCGAAAGTGCTGAGGGAACGTTTGTCTGGGAGAACAATGGGTACTGATTACTCTGGCAGCGGCAGCTGGCAGGCTCGGGAGGTGGTTTGGTCTGGGGTTTGGGGTGGGTTTTACTTGGATGCCAAAGCCCGGTTACTCATCATTCCTGCTCTATCTGGGCCCCTGGGCTTCCTGAGGACCCAGCAGGAGCAGCGCCACAGCCCAAAACACGTGCCGTCCCATCGCCCCCTCTCCTCCTGGGAGTGACCAGTGTCACTGCACTGGCTGGGATGGGCTGGCCCGACACTCCACTGAAGACAGGGATGGGGGTCTGGACTCAGGGCTGGGACCTCCCAACCCTGGGGTCGGGGGGAGGATCCTCCTTTATACTGGAGCATACACTCCTGAGAACTTTCTAGAGAGAGTTGTGACTATGCTCCATTTCCTGGCCACCTACATGTGGCTCCAAATACTCTGTCTCTCTCTCTCACACACACAAACTCTACACACACACACACACACACACACACCCACAGAGGGCCAGGCCACTCCCTGCCTCTCACCACCATGGTCCCCTCAGTGGTCGAGGAGTCAGATGACCTCAAGCAAGTCCTGATTCAGCCACCAGTGCATGACCTTTCACATCCCCTCTCCAGGGCTCTGTCCCCAGCTGTATGATGACAAGACTGGATGCATCAGCCTCTTTACACCACCTCAGACCCTCTGGACCTCAGCTGCCTCCTGCTCCAGCCACCTCTGTGCCTCCGCAAGGACAGGCTCTGTGCTCCTGGAACGAGCACCCCTCGCCTGGGGGCTGCACGGTCGCCACCTGAGAGAGCGGGGGCAGGAGCGGGTATCGAGCTTCCTTTCTCCCCCAGGATGAGCTTGTGCAGCTTCTCAGAGCTCGGGCCCAGGAGGCTGCTGCCAACTGGATCCGAGCATCAGCCCTCTGTGGCTCCCTGCTCTCTCCCCCGATCGCCCCCTCTCCCTGGGCTCACGCTCCCTAACCAGGGTCTCAGACAGAGTCCGGAAGCCGCAGGCTCTGCTCCAGTGACCTGGTCAAGTCAGTGGGTTTAAGAGCCTCTCAGGCCTCTGTTCTGTGAAGGATGTTCTCTTAAGAAAAAATGCCAAGACCTGGATCATCTCACACCTGGTTTGCATCTCTGCTTCTTCTCCTCACTGGGTAACTGACTCTCATTGACCCTTCGTTTCTTCCTCTATTAAATGGGGCTGAACCCTTGCAGAATTGTTCCAAGAGTGAAATGAAACAATGCATCTAATGCACCCTGCACAAGACCTGGTATCCAGTAGCTGCTCAATAATTTAAAAACAAACACACAAAGACAAGCCTAGGCTTGAGCAGAGCGCAGAGAGAGCCGGTGGCTGGGAGCAGAGCCCTGGGAAGTTTCTGGCTGTTCCCCAGGAGGTGCTGCCTCCCTGGCTGGCCTTGATGGCAGAGGGACCCATGTCCACAGATCCCACTGCAACCTCGTGTCCCTCCCACCGAGCCCCGAGATCCAGCATCTGCAGGCTGGAAACGCACGCCCCGGGGAGTGAGCCCAGAATCAAGCCAGGATTCCGGCGGGCACTCAAGATCAACAAGCTTCAGGTTTCCTGGTTGAGGTCATGCACGTACAGCATGTTCCCTCTTTTCAGAGGGGGGAGCAGCACCAGAACTCAGCCTCCTGCTTCTCTGTCACCCTGATGCCCTCCCAGCCCTCTGCCCTGGGTTTCCCTCAGCTGCCCCAGTTGACCCACCCGAGCAGGCGGAGTGTGGCGGGGGCATTTCTCAATGCGTGGTGCCCTCGGCGTGCCGGGCTCCCGAGAAAGCTGCTCGCCCAGCGCCTCCGCTCTGCACCCCGAGCCAGCTTCTCATCCTGGGGCTCCAGGGACCTTGAGGACTTGGCTCGGACGGGCCCTCTGACAGCGTCCCCAATCATCTCTAGCTGCTCTGGAGGTCAGGGCAGGGCTGGGAGGAGAAGCTGGCAGTGAAGGAGCACAGGGACCACCAGCCTGCCCTACAGGAGGCGAGCGTGCATGGCCAGGTGTTGTGCACACACATGGCTGCCTGGCCCTCTGGCTGAAGCTGCAGGTCACCCAACGCAACCCTCAGAGCCATTGACCCAGCAGGTCCCGAGTCCGCTACAGTTCTGCTCAGCCTGTGCGGGCGGCCCCCCAGAAGGCTTCCTAGCCCTCCCGGCTTGGCCCCTGCTGACTACCCATCGCTTCTGAGGACCACACATCCCCCCCTGGCTTTGGGTCAGTGCTATTTTATAGCCTCAGTAGCCCCCTCCTTTTGCTGGCCCTGGTCTTTCCACAGCAAGGCCCAAGCTGGCCCACACTCTACCAGCCTCCAGGATAATGGTTCCAGAATCTAACACACATCAAGTGGATCCTTTGCTGACAATCTTTTCGTGGCCCCCCGGTTTTCAGGATAAAATCCTCCGAGGCCTCTCACCTTTCTGGCAGCCCAGCCTCCCTGCACCTGCCCTCTCTGTGCCCGCGCTGTAGACTTCCCCAAAGGCTGCACCATGCTCTCGCTGTGGGCCATGGCGCATTCTCTTTCTTCCCATCAGCATGCTCTCGTCTTCTTGACGGATGATCACCTACTCATCTTTCAGGACTTGAGTTTCATCCTTAGGACACCTTCCTAGATGCCTCCAGGCTGGGCTGGCTGTCTTCCTTTGAGCCCCAGGGAGCCAGGCTCCTCTCTGTCCTATTCCATCCTTTGGCTGAGTCCTTTGAAGATGGTCTCAATGTCTCCTCATCCCCTGTAGGCTCAGCAAAGTCCCAGAACATTGTAGACCTCAAAAAATGTTCATGCCTGATGATAACATCAAACATCGGTAACAGCCTTCCATCGATTACCCGTTCTGTTTCTGCTGTGTAAGCATCATGCAGTTTAAAGTCATGTTAGTAAAGTTTTCTTTCAATCACAGCACTATGATCCTGTTGGATACATTGTTAGGTAACCTACAGAGAGAGAAAGAATTTTTCTTTTCCAGAGGAAGATTGGCCCTGAGCTAACATTTGTGCCAATCTTCCTCTATTCTCTATGTGGGTCTCTGCCACAGCATGGCTGAGGAGTGGTGCAGGTCCGGCCCTGGATCCAAACCCATGAACTCGGGCTGCCAAAGTGGAGCACGCTGAACTTAACCACTATGCCATGGGGCCAGCCCCTGAGAATTATTTTAAGATCTATGTGAAATTATGTCACAAATGGGTAGGAGAAGTTGTGATCAATGACGTAGATGGTTAAGCCACTGGAAGGCAGAGAAACATAGTTTCCATTTAAGAGTAGAAAAGCAGAGATGAGGACAACAATTGGTCGAGTGTACAAGAGGAACATAGGAAATGATTGGTTAGCGCTTATGGTAATATCTCTGTAAAGGACGGTTGAACTGATCTTTTAAGAATAAGGTTCAAGTGAGGGGAGGAATTGTGGCTACAAAGAAAAAAGGAAGTTTAGTATAGGAATATTTTTAGATGAAAAAAATCTCTCTCAGCTGCTGATAAAGAAGAAGGGTAGGTTTAATTGGAGTAAGTATATAAAAAACATCGATGGAGAGAAGGATGTGGCCAATGAGACATTTCTAAAACGAGAGATCTTAAATATGGGGTCATTTGAACGTTTAAGAACTTACCTGAGGGGGGCTAGCCCCATAGCCTAGTGGTTAAGTTTGGTGCGCTCTGCTTCGGCAGCCCAGGTTTGCAAGATTTGCTCAGGGCAAATCTTCCTCAAGCAAGAAATTAAAAAAGAGGAAGATTGGCAACAGATGTTAGCTCAGGGCAAATCTTCCTCAGCAAAAAGAAAAGAAAAGAAAAGAACTTGATTTCTGTAAATAAGGTTAATAAATTCTTGCATAAAGAAAAAAATGTTTATGGGATGGACAGATAAATGGATGGATGGATGGCTGAAGGATAAATACCAATAAGCAGCAAAAAAGATCCAAAATTTCCTGATGTCCTCCACAATCAATAAAAAAAGTTGAAAATAATTAGATTAAACTGAACGAAAGTTCCCGCCAGAGGGAGAGTTTTGCCCTTGAGACGTTGATTTCGCTCCCTTTATTTATCAGTCAGCATTGACTGCAGCCTCCTGGGTGCCCGAAGGACAAAGAGAGCGGGGTAAGGCGAGGGCCAGGGCCCCGCCCACAGGGAGCTGGGGCAGCCACCAGATAGACTGGACACACAGGGAGTAACTCAGAGCCCGCCAGCCCCTCCTGGGGAGGTGCAGCGCGGGCCACAGGGAGAGGGGGCAGGTCAGAGAGGGCCCCCCACAGTGCTCTACCCTGTAAAACTCTGACTCCAACCTCCACATCCACATGAGACGACGAAAACATGACCCCAGACTTTATGGCTGACCCTCTGGCCGTGGCTCTGATGTGAATCCGAATCTAAACCTTCACCCTATCAGGGAGGCTGAATCTGGTCCTCCCGTTAAGCTGGACCCAAACCCTAATGGGGTCACACCTGAACCCAGACCTCAATCCTGACCCGATGGAGGGCTCGAGAAACCCCTGCACAACAAGGAACCAGATCAAACTCAGAAACCCTCTGAAAGGCTCTGGTGAAGGCCGAGCGGATTCAAAGAGAGGCTCCCCTGTGGAAAACCCAGCTGCGGCCCTGAGCCCCGCCCAGGCCCCGGCCAGAGACTCGGGCACAGCCGTGCTCCTTCTGTGCCCCCAGAAATGGGCTGAGCTCCCCCAGCACCTGGGGCCAGTTACGGCATCTGGGGCAGTGGAGAGGAACAGCTGGACTTCTGTCCTCTGGGCACCTCCACCCCACCCCACCCCATGAGTCTCACGGTCACCCTCCGCAGCCATTGGTCATCATCACACGCTCGAGAGCCTCCTGCATGTGCCAGGCCTGGGGCTGGCCACTCAGGGATGAAGCTCGTGTGGCTCTGGCCCTTGGGAACCCAGCTCCAGCGGAAGGTGAGGCTCATTTCCTCATTCAAGAGACATTGATTGCACATCTTCTGCAGCTCCCAAGCTCACAGAGTGAGTGTCCCACTGCCAAAGGTCTGGAAATCTGAGTTAGGGGACGTGTGCTTGCAGCTGCGTCTCTCGGGGTGGACTCACCTGTGTGAACCTTCAGGCTGATGCGTGTGTCTGTACTGAGCAGTTCTGGGACACCATGAGAACCACTCTCGGCCTGTGATCGGCACCTTCTCCCCCAAGGCAGACCTTTGCCAGAAAACCAACAGCCATTCAGAAAACCAGCAGCCAGGGGTTGCTCAGAGAGCACGAATCAAAGAGGGCTGGATAAACCGAGCAGTGCTGCCAAGGGGCCCAGAATACAGAAAGCGCATTGACTGAGAGGCCTCCCTCTCATGGGCATTGCTGGCATGGGCACTGCCACTGTTTGCCTTTGTGACCCTGCCTTTCTGAGTGGCTATGACAAAAACATTTCTTCTTTAAATGTTGTAGCTGATAGGAATACACCTGGTTTCAAATACTTTGAAAGCCTTTTGCTTTATGCTTATTGACTCATGGTGACAAGATGGCTGCTGCACCTCCAAGCCTCACGGTGACATTCCAGTCAGAAAGAAAAGGGATGGGCAATGGGGCCAAAAAACTTGATGGCAAAAATTTGCCCTTCCCTAGGGACTTTTGCCTATGTGCTGGTGTCCAGACCCTGTCATGTGTACACTCCTAGCAGCGAGGGAGACAGAACAATTGAGTGGTTTCATTTTCTGGCCTGTGTAGAGGAGGAAGGTGAGAAGTGGCACTGGATGGCAGCTGGGCAGACACCCAGGAGTGTCTGTCTGTCGTGGATGAGTTAGAACTCGTGGTCAGGGTGCAGCAGAGCCCAGCGGGTCTGGGCGCTGCGTGTCCCCTTCAGGGGACTGTGCTCTCCTCTCCGATCAGTGCTGTCGCCCCACTCAGCTCGGGGACACATGCTCAGCAGGTCACAGTCTCCACTCTCCCGGAGCTGGTTCCGAGGCTCCCCAGGTGTGGATGCTGTGCTCCTCAGGCCAGTGTTTGGTCTCTCGGGCTGCGGTGGCCCCGTTCTCGCTCTGCCCACCCTTCTCCACTCACTCAGGCCCACCTCCTCCATGAAGCCTTCTGGGATGGCTCCACTCCCTCTCACGACCCCCACAGCTCCGCCCCTTCACAGACAGCCAGGGCCACCCCCCCATCGCCCTGTCTCATCTCACAGGCTTCCCGGAGCCGACTGAGCTGTGGTGGAACTCAAGGCCCACAGCAGGCTCTGTTCCTTCCCCACGTGTCACCTGCACTGATCAGCTGATGTTTCCTTCGACTTTTCCCAAGACAAGAGCAAGCTGGGCAAACACGCCCCCTGGCCAGCTCCCTGGTGCCTGTCCCCTTACAGCTGCGTCCCCACCTCGAGGTGATGTCAGAAAGTCCGCCTGAGTCTGCAGCACTTTCCCTTCTCCCTCCAGCCCGGGAGGCCCCACCTCACATGCCCCATGCAGGGCCAGCCGTCCCTCAGGCTGGACACCCGCAGCTGCCCCTGCTGACAACCCAGGACCCGGCGGGCACCCTCCCGTCTTTCCTTCCTCATCCTCCTCTCACTGGGAGGAGAACCCACGTGCACCCGTGTGAGCCCAGAGCACAGCGTGCGTGGACAAGGGTTCGAGGGAGCCCAATGATGCGGCCAGGCAGCCGGGAGGGTAGAGGCCAGAGTCAGCATGGGGAACCGGACCCCAGAAGAGCTGGGAGGGCTTTGTCAAACCTGCCCCAAGTCCCCCCGTAGCTGTTTGTCACTCCACCCTCATCCATCCCACAGAAGCTCCCAGTGCGCCCTCAGCCCACAGAGACGTCCCCAGCCTAAGGGGCAGTGCAGGCCCCGCAGAGCAGCCGCTCTCCCGCCTCTGTGCCGAGTGGATCCCCTCTCCCCAAGCAGATGTCCGACTTCCCTGAAGGGATGGCCTCTGCCTCAGATTCTCAGAGAAGCAATTCCCAGAGTGTTTTCCACGGTACATGGTGTCTGTGAGTTGCCAAGTTGGGCGGGGCGGAATAAATTTGGGAAATGTTGGATAAGACAAGATAAAAGAGTCTCTTCACTTCAGGCCTTCTCAGAGCCTTCAGTGGGCTGTAGTATGAAGTCACTCTGAGAGGAAGAGACCATGTGCAGCATTTCCCAACCTTCCCTGGACACTGACTCGGCCTGAGGCCGAGCCCTGGCTCCACTCCTGCAGCCTCACCTGAGCCAGTGGCCCCGGTCCGAGGCTCCGTTTCTTCAAACCCTCTGCTGGCGTTGTGAGGCTGGCCTGTCACGGTGTCATGGCTTCCTGGAGGACGGACGCCTGAGCTGGGTGCTGAGGGAAGGGGCAGTGGGCCCACTGTGGGGAAGCTGTCCCAGGCAGCCGAGGCGCCTTGCAGAGGCTCCTAAGGCAGGAGAGCCTGGGGAGGCCGGGCGGCTGGGAGGCTGCAGGGGACAGAGGGAAGAGGGCAGAGGGCAGGATGGATGGCAGGCGGGCCAGCTCACAGAGGGCCAGGGGTCAGGCGAGGGGTGGCTGGCCCCACTCCACCCTGGGAAGGCCTGGGGCGTGTGACATCCTTCTCAGTGGCATCTGTTTGTATAGCACTCACGACACGTTCGGGCTGCTCTGAGCAGCTCACCGGATGGGCTCACTGCACCGTCACAGCACCGCTGGGCGAGGGCCATCGCCACCCGGCAGCGCAGAGGAGGGACCGAGAGCAGAGAGGCCAGCTCAGTCGTCGGAGGGGAGGGAGCCCGTGAGCGGCCCCCAGGCTGTGCAGCCCCAGAGCAGCCGCTCCTGACCCAACACAGCTCCCTGGGAGGCACCGGGGCGCTGGGGCCTGGGAGGCAGCGGCCCCAGTGTGGCCTCCGAGCACTTCGACTCTGCTCGACGCTCAGACAGGCGCCTGCCCTGCGGCCCGCCGGGTGGAGACGCCCTCCCGACCAAGCCCTCAGACTCCAAACCCTCAAAGGCAGCGTGTCTTCCAGGGACAGTGCGGCTGCTGCCAGGCCCCCGGGGGCGGGCCGCGGGCCAGGGACATGGTTTGGCTCCAGAACGTCCCAGAGCAATTTGCAACACCTTCAAACCTCCCGGAGCAGCCAAGAGAGGTGGGCCGTGCGCCGGCCGCAGGAAGGCGGCCAGGGGGCACGCTCCCCTGGGGCCGAGGACAGGCCCTCGCAGGACTCCCGCCGGCACCCTGCATTCTGCCCGGGCGGCGCGCTGCCGGAGCCCCCAGGACCCCGGCCGCAGCGCCGCCCCTCCACCGCTCAGCCTCGGGAGCACCATGCCGGAGGGAGGCGGCTGAGGCCTGGCTGCCGTGATCGGCCGGGGGTTCCAGCGGGTTACCTGCTCCGAGCACACGCCATGGGTCACGACCGCGAACAGCTGGAGGCCTCACATAAGGCGACAGCTACCGCCCAGGGACCTGCCGCGTGCCAGGCTCAGTCTTCCGGTTCATCCCGCTCGTGGCTTCCACAAACCTCTAATGAACCCCTACTGTGTGCCACTTACCCTGCGCCCAGGGGAGGCAGACCCTACCTGCTCTCGGGCGCTCACTGGCACGCAAGGGCCCACCTTACAGATGAGGAAGAAATTCACCCAGAACGGTGGGGCCTTCCCCCCGAAGAGCCTTTGCATGGCCACAAGGGACCGGGCCAGGCCTCATGGGAGCCAGCTTCGTACAAAACACCTACCATCTTAGTGATCTCCCACCACAGCCAACAAGGTGTGGACTGCCATCCCTGCTATAGAGAAGTGTAACTGGGGCCCAGAGAGGTCAGGCAACTTGCCCAAGTTCACACAGCAGCCACAGTGGGATTTGAACCCAGTTCTGAATAACTCCAAGTCCATGTGCTCAGCAGGGGGATGGGGTACAGCAGGCTGAGGGGGGACTCTCCTTCTGCTGGAGCAGGAAAGGTGGCAGCGGCAGGGAGGTGGATAGGGAAGGAGCAGGCCTGCTGGGAAGAGTGGTGACTCACCAGGAAACGTTGTCCCAGGTGACAAAGCAGGCCTGGCTCTTGCCAGACACTCACCCTCACTCACTTTTCTCCATCCCTTCCCTGCCCTTCCACGCCCTGTTCTCTGGGCTCCGTGAGTACGTTCTGTTCTTACTGAACTTTTTCCTGAGCAGGGCGGCTTGACTCTTCCCCTGTGGGCCCAGGGCCCTCGGCTGACTGGGAGCACCAGCCCAGGCTCGGCCTCCTGCGGGACCGGAGAGAGACGGCTAAAGTGAACGCTGGAGCCCACGCTGGCCGGCCTGCGAACCCGCAGGGCTCCCCATGCTCTGGGTCAGGGTCGGTCTGCAGCGTGGCCCCCAGCCTGCTCCACGGGCCAGGATGCCGCCCGCCCTGCTCCCTGCGCCTGCACAACGTCCATCACTGTACCGTGTGTGTCAAAGAAGGCCCTCACTTTTAGGAGATGCTCACGTGTTTAGAGGCAGAAGGACATCAGAGCAGCAACTCACTCTGAAACATTTTAGAAAAAATGTATGACAGACAGGTAGATAGAGGCAGATAGATGATGAAGATAGAGATAGGTAGGCAGATAGACAGACAGATGATAGATAGACAGATACATAGATGATAGATAGATAGACAAATGATAGATAGATAGGTAGATAGATGATAGACATATAGATGATAGATGATAGACAGATGATAGATGATAGATGTGGGAAAATACTAACATTTTTAAGGAAACTGAGTAAAGGATGCTGGAAATTATTTGTACTATTTTTGCAACTTTTCTCTAAGTTTGAAATGATTTCTTAAAAAATGCAGAAAACTGGGGAGGAGTAACTTTAAAAGCCTCCTAACCTCCAGCCTCACCTCCAGAAAGCCCCCCACTCTCGAGGCCCCGCCCAGCCCCGCCCTCTCCTGCCTCCCCGCGTCCCCTGTCACACTTCACTGTAGAGGTCTGTTCCCCACGTTCGACAGTGAGCGCGTGAGGACTGGGCAGCGTCCAAAATTCAGACCTGCGATCCCAACCACGTGCCTCCAGCTCTGGGCGCCGCGCTCCGGGTACAGGCGCAGAGACGGCGCGGGCTCCGGGAGCGCAGCCCCAGCGGGAAGGAGACGGCAGCGCGCTGAACCCGGGTCCCCCGGATGGCGCGGTCCCACGACGTGGTGGCGGTCTTCTCCCTGCTGGGGCTGCTGTCCTGAGCCACCCGGTCACCCTCCCTGCCACCCGATGCACTGACAGCTAACTCCCACGAGCCTGGGACCAGCATCTCTGGGAGCCCGATGTCCCTCTGGGGAGTTTGAAAGGAAACATGCAGAAAGGAGAGGCCAGGCAGCCGAGGGCCAGGCCCGAAGGGGTAGGGAGCCGGGCGCGTTATCAGGGTCTCTAAGACAAGGTACAGAGGGTGTGTGGAGGCAGGAGGCTGGCGAGTGGGGAGAGGGAGTCAGAGGACGCTTGGAGAGGCCCCATGCTGTTACCCTTTCACATGGTCCTTGCTCTTCACTGAGCACCTACTTGTCTGGGCAATGCTCCAGGTCCAGGCGACACAGCAAGTGAAGCATGCCTACCCACCCTGGAGCTGGCGTCCTGCTGCTGGGGACGGTCAACCCTGCACAGCCGCGGGGGGTTGTGACGGATCTGGTCCTCTTTGGTATTATGAAGCAGAATAAGCCAGGAGACAGAGAGCGTGAGGCATGGGAAGGGGGGGTCCTACATGAAGTGATGAGAAGCCCTCTCTGTTCAATGGCCTACAGGGGGTCCCATTCCCACAGGCTGCCCGTGGGTCCTGGAAGGAATAGGAAGGAGCTGTGCTGAGACTGGGAGGAAGGTCTTCCCAGGTGGAGAACAGCAAGTGCAAAGGCCCTGGGGTAGAGCACAAACGGAGCATTCCAGAAACAGAAAGAGACCAGTATGGCTAGGGCAGGTGAATGGGGAGCAAGAGGAGGAGGCTGAGATCGGAGAGACCGTGAGCCTCATGAGTGACACTGGGAACACTAGGAGGGTTTTCAGAAGCGTGATCAGACTTGCATTCTCACAAGGATAATACAGGCTGCTTTGTGGAGGGTCAGCTGTGGTGGGGCCAGGGGGCGGGGCCAGGGTGGAGGCAAGGAGGCCAGAGAACAGGGGACTGACTGCACAGCCCAGGAGACACGATGATACTGGTCAGGGCTGCATCACGACTCCTGGGGGCCCAAGGTACCTCTGCCTTTGGGGGCCCCTCCCTCCATTAAAAATGTTTAAATGATATTTTATAACTACTTTGGTTAGAGATGAATACATATTATATATTCATTATTGTTATCTTCATTTTTTCTGCTGATTTCAGAAGAAATTACAATTACAACATTTTCGTGGGCTCCTAAAAACACGTGCGGCCTCAGCACGCCCACTGTACCGTGCCCAGTGGAGAAGTCGGCCTGAGAGGGATGTGCTCAGATTTGGGAAATAGAAGAAGTTGTGGGACCCCATGCTCGACCCCAGCTCCAAGTTGCCCTGGAATGTCAGCCGCATGAAGGCAGGCGCAGGGTGCGTCTCTAGCACTGCGTTCCCGGGCGGGGCAGCACCTGGCACCCGGAGGCCCCGTCCCTCTCCGCCCATCTCGGGACCCTGCTCTGCAGGATTACAGCGACCCGCGTTTCTAGAGCTGCTCTTAGTGCTTCTCTGTTCCTTGCCATCAAAGGACTTTGCAAATCCCCTAAGTCAGGGTGAAAAGTCTAAGGAAGGGGCAGCAGGACCGGAGCTGTCAAAGACTGCTTTGTGAAGGAGGGGAGCTTGGACTGGTCCTGAAGGAGGAGAAAGATAAGGACAGATGGACAGACGTGGAAGAGGAGGGCGTTCCGGGCAGAAGAGATCGCTCAACGGAGGATGTCGCTGGGGAAACGCTCAGCACGCTGTAGCAGTAGAGGGAAAATGACTCTGAGTAGTGGGCTCCGGGGAGAGCGGGAGACGCTGCGTCAGCCAGACCCTATTCTCAAGTTGCCACCAGGGCAACACCCCCACTTCCTTTTAAAGGCACCCATGCCATTGTCTGGGGAGAAGTCAGAGGGGTGTGTTCCTACTCCCTGACCTCTGCTCTGTCTTGGCCACAATGCCCCTTTGAAGTCAAAGTGTTGAGAATCCTGGCCAGGTGGAAATCAGTTTCAAAATACAGAGGACAGGGGCCAGCCTGGCAATGTAGTGGTTAAGTTTAGCATGTTCCATTTTGGCAGCCCAGGTTCATGGGTTTGGATCCTGGGTGTGGCCCTACACCACTCGTCAGCCATGCTGTGGCAGCGACCCACATATAAAGTGGAGGAAGATGGGCACAGACGTTAGTTCAGGGCTAATCTTCCTCTGCAAAAAATAAATTAAAAAAAAAAACAGAGGACAGCGGCATAAATAAATGAATGAATGAATGAAATTTGACATACTTGTTTGCACATGAACCCTCCATAATTGTGTTGTTGAATCTGTTTGCAATTTCACCCCTAGATGAAGATGTCCCCCTGACTGAGAAAAATGGAATTTACTCAAGTCCCCAAATGTCCCTTCTGTTCCCATGTAACTGCTGGACCCCAAAGGGACAGGCTGGAGATGGCAGGCTTGGGCCACTTTCCTTTAACTGGAGACAAGCAGCATGGGCCCCGGACGGAGAAAACCACACATCACTCAGGGCCACCTCGCAGCTGGCCAGGTCGCTGGTCTTGAGCGCAGGCGGAGTCCCCAGTGGCAGGATGAGGAGGAGCCCTGGCTGTATGGCCAGAAAGCCCGCAGACCGCACTTCGGCTCACACCTTCTGCCGAGCATCTCACCATGAGCGACTGAGCATTTCTAAGCCTGAGGTTCCCTGGAGAACAGGACCACAGGCCTCACTCACAGGGTTGCGAAGGTGCGATGGCCAGTGCCGGCCCACACCCAGCGAGGTGCCTGATCCGCGTGCACACACTCAGGAAGGGGTGTTGACAGACGTCTGGAGCAGACTCTGGCAACCCCAAACTCCCGTCTCCCCTCCCTCGGGGGCGGGGGCTCAGCTGCCCCCCACAGAGGGAACTTGGAGCCTGGCCCTTTGAAGCTGGACAGCGCCCTCCTCTGGGCAGGTGCACGGGGCACCTAGGGGCTCCTTGTGATGTCCCACTGCTGGATCCCCCATCCTCTCCCCCTCCAACTTCTTCCTGCACCTCTGTCTCTGGAAGGCAGCCTTCTCCTGGTCTCCTGGTCCAGCGCTGCCCTCTCTGCCAGCGAAGCACCCTCGGTGGACACTCCTTCCCCAGAACCACCCACCTCCTGGCACATTCCTCTTCTCTGGGTGGGAAGGGCCTGGGTTTGAGGGCAGAGCCCAGGCCGAGGACATGCGCAGCTGGGTTCCTTCTCAGCCTGGATGGGCCACCCAGTCACCAGGGGACTTCGGCATGCTACTTCCTTTCTGTGGGTCTCAATTTCCCTAGCACCGACAGCAGCGGCAGTGACAAAAGAGGTTAGCCGAGCTCCGAGTTTTCCACACCCTGCCCCCCACAGCCCTGGGCGTCCTCAAAGCCCCCTCTCCTAAGTCCGTGGCCCCCACCCACCCCGGCCTGGGCCTCAGAGCAGCTCTTAGTTTGGAATCACTGCCACATGCTGTTCCCTTTAAGGAAGGGTTTGGGGACAAGCGTGAAGCCCCCTGGCCTGGGTGGTGTCGAGGGGTCCCTGCAGCGCTGACTCTCAGGGACTGTGTTACTGGGGTCTGGCGGGAATCCAGCCCCAGGGCCGCGGCTGTGTCACGCGGGAGCAGTGTCCTCCCTGCCCCCTCCTCCACGGTCGTCTGTGCCAGAGGCGATCAGACAGAAACAAGCCCGGGGGCCTCAGCCGGCCCCACAGCGGGCCCCTGTGCCACCCCAGGCCCAGCTCTGTTTTGTACACAAACACCCAGCACGGGGCACTGGCAACCTGCGGGCTAACTTTGTCTTTCCAACAACAACGCCCTTTTTTCTTAAAGGCACCCAAGCACACTCTTTGGTTTGGAGGCAAGTAGAGGCCACAAGAGGAGCCTGGAGGAAGCAAGAGACTACAGTTGCTTCTCAATCCCTGCATCTCCCACTACCTGCACTGGGTGGGGTCACCCCACGCCACCCCTTCCAGCAGAGTGCCCGGCACACGGCACCACAGGCTCACAATGACCGTGGGCTAAGACAAAAAGGTGAACGAATGAGTACGGGGCCCCAAGACCAGCCCATTTAGGATCTTTTTTTTCTCTTTTTGAGCTTGTGCATCTCTGTGAAGAGAGCAGTTTAGTGCCCTGGCTTGAGCCAAAGCGCCTGGGTTCGGGTTCTGTTTGGGGCAAGTTAATGGACCTCTCCTGCTTGTTTCCTCCGTCCTAAGATAGGGCTGGTGATGGCACCTGCCAGGGCCGCTGGGAGCCCTGGTATCCACACACTCCAGACAGAGCCCGGCCACAGGGCGCCACCGAGCGTGTCGGCAATGTCTCCTCTCATTTATTCTGGTGGGCTTTGTTATTTCTTTATTAAATGTCGTGGTGGCAGAAAGTGCTGGACCTCCAGGTGGACTACATTTCCCAGCCACCCAACCAGGCTGCCGGCTGGGGCCGCGTGACCACGTTCTGCCCAGAGCCACGTGAGAGGAAGCCCTGGGCGCCCCTTTCGGGCCTGGTCTCTGAGACCTCTCCTCTGTCCTCCGTGCTCTCGCCCCTTCCTCTGTCTGGAGCAAGGGGTCCAGAGCAGGATTCTGAGGCCCAGACAATGGCAGGACCACCAAATGGCAGGAACCTAGTCCCTGAGTGACCCTTTAGCACCCAGCCGGGCAGCCCAGATGGACCTGAGACCTGAAGGAGGAACCTTTACCGTGTTCAGTCTCTAAAGTTTCAGGGGTTTTTTTATATAGTGTTTGGCTTTACTTACCTAATATAGCCATAATGTGAGACTATTTAATTAATTTTCAGGATATTTCCAACTTAATTTTTTTTCTAGCAATTATTATCATAGGGCTATTGCTTTATATTCTTCTCTTTAATGTTATCTTTTGGATACTTCACAGAGTTTAAGTCACTAGCAACCAAAAGCATATGGCTCCCCAAACACTGCTTAGAACCTGGGGCTCCAGGACCCTCCTGACCCCTTTCCTGGAGTCAGACTCATGTCAGGAGATAGAGGCACCCCCATCAGGGTCCTAGGGCAGCAAGCTTCCAAAGGCACGAGTCAGTCAAAGGCGGAGGCCGGGAGTCAGGACCGAGCCCGCAGAGCCCCACGCAGAGCTCCAGGCCGCCAGGTGGGAGCCTGGGGCCTCCCCGCCCTCGGTTCCCGCATGGCTGGGATGGTGCTCTCATAGCCCAAAGGAGAAAGCAGCGCTGTCCCTGGAGCTCACATCCCGCAGGCCAGGGGCGGTGGCTCGCCAGAGTGACAGTTACCCAACCGAGAAGGCCAGGCCCAGTGGCTCTTGAAACGGGAGATTCCCAGACAGCCTGACTCACACACACTCCCGTCCCCATCAGTTTAGGCAGATGCTGAACTGACTTTACAGACGCTGCAGGAGGTCAGCCAGGTGCAGTTTCTACAGCCTGTGGTGGAGCAAAGGGCGCTGGGCGGGTGGGGTGCCGAGGTGACCCCTGGAGATCAGAAACCCATGGGGCCAGAGGAAGAGCTGCACATGCAGGGACCTGGGCACGGCTTCCCCCGAGTCCTGGGGCTTGCATTCCAGAGGCGGCAGCAGGAACAACAGAGCAACACTTGCAGTTGTGGGAGGATGCCCACTCAGTGACCAGGAACGGGGCTGGGGCCCCGGGTCCCCTGGCTGGGGCTGGCCTCTGAGCTGGAGACGTACCAAACCAGCTTCCTGGCACCTCTTCCACGTGCCCCCACCACCTCCACCCCCTTCGCTGGCCCAGGGAGGCAAGGGCGAGGTGGCTGCTCACCCCTTTGCACGGCCCCAAGGGCACAGCTGGGACACGGCTGAGATGGAAAAAGAATGAACGCTGCCCGTCCTGAAGGCACACTGCCCCGAGGGTCTGAGCACAGGAAGCAGGGGCGTCCCACAGCCCACCTGGACTGTCCCAGATCCTCCCCAGCTCAGAGCAGCGCCTGACCCAGGATGCATTTGCTCCCTTCCACTGGCCCCACCACCCCATCCCCAGAGCCACATGGCACAGTCCATGGAGTCCACTGCAGTCCTTGGAGCTGACAAACCCAGGTCAGAAGCCCAGCTCTGCCCCATGGCCAGCTGTGCGTTCTTGAGTAGAGTACCCAGCCTCCCTGGGCTGCAGTTTCTTCATGGGCAATGTGGAAACTTCAACACCTGCCTCAAAAGGTACTGTGAGCACTGGCTGAGATCATAAAATGTCGGGAAGAAAAACACTCCCTCCACCCTCTTAAGTTTGGTGACTGGGGTCCTGAGAGTTAAACTGACAAAAGACAGATTAGCAAGAAAAAAGGCAGATTTTTTTTTTTTTTTTTTGAGGAAGATTACCCCTGAGCTAACATCCCCCGCCAATCCTCCTCTTTTTGCTGAGGAAGATTGCCCCTGAGCTAACATTCGTGCCCACCTTCCTCTACCTTATATGTGGGACGCCTGCCACAGCATGGCTTGACAAGCAGTGTGTAGGTCCGCACCCGGGATCTGAACCAGTGAACCCAGGGCCACCGAAGCAGAGCTCAAGAACTTGACTGCTGAGCCACTGGCCGACCCCAAGAAAAGACAGATTGTTATTCTCATGTCTACGCAGGAGTTCACATAAAACTGTGACTCAAGCAGACAGATAGAATTTGGGGTTTAAGTACCATCTTAATAGGGGAAGGGGACGAGGAGGGGCATTGATGGGAAAACAAGTGACTTTCAGGGAGGATAAATGGGCCCCAGGGGGAGCAGATGGGAGAGATGATGGTTTTGTGACAATGTCTGTGAGGGGATTGCTCCTTCTCGACCTCTTCCCTGCGGGGATGGGAGTCAGTCTTCGCTGGTTGTGTTAGTGACGCCCAGGGAGAGGATTTATGACCATTGAATTCTTTTGGGAGGCTCTGCTTTGAGGCAGATAAGAGGAGTTAAAAACAAGAAACAAAACCCTCTTCACAATGGTCTTCATGTGGTCAGAGAGGGCTGTGAGACCCCTGGCACCTGGTGGCTGCCTGATGGGGCAGCCCTTCCCAGGCCCTCTCCGTGCTGACCCGCCCCACGTCCCTTTGCCCTGTGCTTGGTACTTTTCCCAATTCCCTACTCTCCCATCTGAATTTGTCTGTCCCTGTCCCTTCCCACCACAGCCCTGTCCCCTACTCTCACAGCCCTGTTCTTGGTGCTCAGCAGACTAACCTGAAGCCCCATCAAGGCACGCCAGCTGGTTCCTGCCCCAGGACAGGCAGTCTTTCACCAGGGCCTTCAGGTCCCACTCCCTCAATTGCCAATCACCATATTGCTATCATTTACTCATTCAACAAACATTCCTGGAGAGGCTTCTGCCTGCCGGGCCTTGGGCTGGACTCCAGAGTGGCAGGGATCAGGCAGACCAACCTCCGTCCTCTAGGAGCTCAGTCCAGTTAGAGAGGCAGGCAGACAAACTGACAGTTCAGCCTATGCACAGGAGCCATGCGCGCTCAGAGGAAGAGCAGGGCTAGCAAGCTCTGTGACTTGTTGGTGCCAGGAAGAGCTGGGTCCACAAAGGGAACCGAAGGAGTGAGGACGGAGGGGAGGAAGGAAGGGAGGGAGGCTGGCTGACTTCCCTCCATCCTCCTGTCCACTCTGGAGGTGCTGGGGCCAGCCCTCCCCCACTCCAGGTCAGCCTCCCTGATGCTCAGATACCCCAATAGCTGCTCCCGTCAGATAAGTGCTCTCCAGATAACCCCTTCCCCTTGTAATTGAGTTTAAATATTGATCCACCCAATCAAAGCAGGTTAATGATCAACCCCGCCGAGCTCTGGCAGCCTCGCAGCCCCCGGAGTGAAGCGACAAGGGGCTGAGGGAGGGGCAGCCATGGGGGACACAGCCCTCCCTGGAAAGCATGTCCTCTGGGGGCCTGGACTGCGGGTTGTCCAGTCCTGGCTCTGCCCCTGACGGGCTGTGTTCCCCCGGCAGGTCCAAGAACCCTCTCCAAGCCGAGCATCGGTGCCTGTGTCTGCAGCACGGAAGCCCCAGCCCCTGCCCTTCCCAGAGGAAGGGCCAGGCGAGGACAGAGGACAGGGGTGCTCCGGCCAGGGAAGGTCATGAGTGCTCCAGCGCTGCACACAGCCCGGAGAACGTGCCACACACTGCTCCTTCGGGCGCTCTGCTTCGCGGCCCTCAGCGGATTCCCTCAGGCTCCTAGGGGTTTGATCCTCATAAATCAGCCCCTGAGGGCTCATCCTGTCTGACAACCTCGAGGTGGCATCTCAAGCCTACGGGACAGAGGCCCAGACAGTGGGTGCCCTCGCCCAGGTGACCTTCTCTGGTCTTCCACGTGGGCTGCCACAGTCAGTAATGCGGGAGCCTCCGCAGCCCAGGCCTTCCCAGGACTCGGAGAAGCGCTGAGTGTGGCTGCCACGCCCGGCCCAGAGCAGACGGTGGGGGAGAGCTGGCGGCCTCCACGCCTGCACCCAGGAGGCCCCTCCGCCTCCCCAGGGCGCCCCATCAACAGGTTTTACAAACCAAAGCAACGTCCCCCAAAGTGAGGATGGGAGGATCCCAGAACTGACCGGCTCCTCGGGTTCTGGGTGACCTTTGACTCAGCTGACCCTAACATTCTCCAGTCCGCCCCGCCACCCCACCCTCAGCTCACACCCAGGGCTGCATCATGAGTGACTCATTTCCCCTCTCGATGCTTCTTCAAGAGAGCAAGTTTCTCCAAGGCAGTGGTTCTCAAACTGTGGCCCAGACCACCAGCAAATAGCATCCCCTGGGAACTCGTTAGAAATGCAAATTCTCGGGGCTGGCCCAGTGGCGCAGTGGTTAAGTGCACACGTTCCACTTCAGGGGCCCGGGGTTCACCAGTTTGGATCCCAGATGTGGACATGGCACCACTTGGCACGCCATGCTGTGGCAGGCACCCCACATATAAAGTAGAGGAAGATGGGCATGGATGTTAGCTCAGGGCCGGTCTTCCTCAGCAAAAGGAGGACGATTGGCAGCAGATGTTAGCTCAGGGCTAATCTTTCTCAAAGAAAAAAAAGAAAGAAAGAAACGCAAATTCTCAGCTCCTCCTACTGAATAGGAGACTCTGGGTCGGGGGGCCAGCACTGTCTTATAAGCCCTCCTGTGACTCTGAAGCTCTAGGACACTGGTTCTCAGCAGGGCCCACAAAGTCCCCAGACCCCAGTGAACCACAAACTGTGACTGAAGTCCTCTCACTCACCGGCCATTCGAAACTCTTTAAGCAAATTGAACCCGTTCAACCCATATAACAATCCTATGAAGCAGGCATAATTATAACTACTAGTCCCATTTTATGGATGTGGAACGCAAAGCACAGAAAAGTGAAGAAAGCTTGCCCAAGATCACAGGGCTGGAAGCTGAATTTAAACCCAGTCACCATCATCCACTACGCCAGGGGTCCTCAAAGGGTGGTCCCTGGACCAGTGGCATCACCATCGCCTGGGAACTTTTTAGAAACACAAATTCTTAGACCCCAGCTCAGACCTACTGAGTCAGGGACTCTGGGCATGGGGCCCAGCAGTCTGGTAACAAGACCTCTGGGTGATTCTGATGCAATGTGAGGACCACAGCACTCACCTGCTGCCTGACAGCAAGGCATCCGGTGGACTTCAACCTGAAAGCTCCATGCCCACATCACGGGCGGGGCAGCGTCTGCTGGAGATGGGCCATCTTTCAGAGCGGCTCTGCTCCTGCCCACTGGAAGGCACGGGCCGAGGGCCTGGCCTCCGCGGGGCTCACCCAGTTCTCTCGCAGGTCGATGGGAAGGAGCAGCAGCAGCAGGGCCCCTGCGGCTCGGGAGGGCCTGCCCAGCATGGGCCGAGGGCACTCTGGGCTCACACCGTCAGGCTTGCTGTGCCCTTCTGCTCACATCTGAGCCCCCTCTGTGGGGCAGAGGCCACTCAAGCAGATGGGGCAGCCGGCAGCCAAGCCAGAAAGGCAGCGCGATGCAGGCTCAGGCTCCGCCCCTAATCTCTCCCAGACCTTGACAAGTTCCCTAGTTCAGCTCTGAGCTTTTGAACCCAATTGCATCTTGTCCCTTCTTAGTTTAAGGACCTGCACTGCTGTACCCACTGCACAACCAAGAACCACACTCCCCCCACCCCCATGGTCTGGGAGACCCCATGTCAGTGTTGTCAAAGCACGGGGCACAGCCCACAGCGGACCAGGAAGTCACCTTGGCAGGTCGGGACATGCATCTCTAAAGACAGAGTGAAAGGCAATAGTTCAAGTACCATTCTGTGAAACTCACTAATATGTGTGTCCTGGGTAACACTGAACTCGGAGAATCACCGCTCTCTCTGACCCCATCCTCGACCGGCTGTCTACCCCGACCCCCTGCGGCATCACCCTCATTTGGATCCTAGAAAACACAAAGCTGATTCCCGCCTCCGAGCCCCGGCTGGCCGAGCGGCTCCCATTTCCCTGGGGCCCTCCTCCAGGCCCAGCCTGTGCTCACTGTTCACACCACGGTCTCCTGTCGGCCTCAGCAGCCGGGGCTGCCAGCATTGCTGGTCCACAGAGGAGAAGGCAGGCTCAGCGAGGTTAATGGCTTGTTCTAATCCTATGGTGCCAGGATTCCAACCTGAAACAGACCCTCCCCGTGTGCACACCCTCGTTCTTCTCCTGGGGAGCAAAGGCAGGCTGAGACGGGAGGGGACCTCACCAGAGTGCGGGGAGGGCGCTGTGATCCTCTGGGCTTCGGAGGATGGGGAGAACGCAGGCAGGAGACACGAGGAGTGGCAGCCCTGGGCACAGAGCACCATGTGTGAGTGGAATGGAATGCTGGGGGCCAATGGGCTTGGAAGAGGTGTGGGCTAGGCAGGCAGGTTTCTGAGCAGTGTAGGGGCTGGAGAGGGAACACAGGCTGCTTTAGGAAGGCTGGTGGGTGGCTCAAGAGACAGCAGCCTCGGCCCTAGATGGTGACAAGGGTCTGAGGTGGTGGCACTGCAAATGCGCCCACCACGGGGTTGAGCACAGCACACCCACTGATCAAGTTTCTAGGACCCAAGGCCTCCTACTGGGATGGCGACTAGAAAAAGAAATAAAGTAAGTGTTAGCAAGGATGTGGCGAAATTAGAACCTTTGTGCACCACTGGTGGGAATGTATAACGGTGCAGCTGCTGTGGAAACAGTATTACCATAGGATCCAGCAAGCCCACTTCTGGGTATACACCCCAAAACAGTGGAGGAGAAACTCCAACAGATGTTTGCACACCCATGTTCCCAGCGACATTATTCACGACAGCCAAAGGGTGGATGCAACCCAAGTGTCCATAGACACATGAAGGGATAAACAAAATGTGGATTATTACTCACCCTTAGAAAGGAAGGAAATCCGCACACATGCTACAATATGGATGAACCTTGGGGACACCATGCCAAGTGAAAGAAGCCAGTCACAAAAGGACAAGTAATGTATGATTCCACTTATATGACGTGTCCAGAGTAGTCACATTCACGGAGACAAAGCAGAAGGGTGGTGGCCAGGGGCTGGGGGAGGGGGAATGGGGAGTTAGCGTTTACTGGGGACAGAGTTTCAGTTGGGGAAGATGAAAAAGTCCTAGAGATGGACAGTGGAGACGCCTGCACAACAGTGTGACGTACTTGATGCCACTGAACAGTACACTTAAAAATGGTTATGATGGTAAATTTTACGTTATATGTATTTCAAAATTTAAAAAAAAAAAAAAGGACTGGAGGCCTGAGCCACAAGGGTTTCTTACAAATGAGTTTTATTTGCATTCTGACCCAAGCACAGATCCCCATACAGAGTTCTCGTCTGCACAATGGTACAGTAACAAGTGCAAAATATGCTTTATTTCAGGTACAAAAACAACGTGGCAGTAGGACTTCTTGATGCCCACCTCCCCACGACCCGGCACGCCCGCCTGGCCCATCCAAGGGCCACTGCACCCCAGTAGAGATCCCACCACCTTCAGAAAAGTCACCCAGTGTGGAGAAAGGTGGGGAGGTTACATTCTAAGGAAGAAATCACTTTAAATACACGAACATTAGAGAACACATAACCAAGGTTTTATGCAGCAAGGGGAGGGCTGGGGGAAGCACACAGAACAATCCCCTTCTCTTCTGCCCTTGCCAGCCCCACAAGCGCTTCCCCGTGCACGTGCACCAAAGCGGACGCCGCGTAGCAAGGAGCTTGCCTGCACCCTGGGAGGAGAGCACGCAGTCTGGATGTGGGATCCTGACCCGGATGCCTGGATTCTCATCCCAGCTGGATCCATCAGCAGTGGGAGGATGCTGGCCTGTATCTAATTTCTCAGTCTTCATTTCCTCACCTGGAAAACTGGGCCTAGGGGCCTCGCAGAGTTGTGGGAGGATCAAATGAGACAATGGCAAAAGCACTGGGCATGAGCCTGACCCAGGAGAGGCCAGTCGGCATCAGCTGCTGTTAGTGTTGGTGTTACTGCTAATGGATGGTTGGATGCAAAGTTCAGCCATCTGCACCAGGAGGGAAGAAGCCAGGGGCCCAAAAAGGCTGGCCAAGCCACGGGGAGGGCGGGACCAAGACCGCAGCATGTGGGGCTCACCCCATGAGGCCGGCACCTGGGCTCACTCCAGCTTCTCCCAAGGGCAGAGTGGAAACCCAGGCCCATGGAGCCCTTACAGAGGGCCAGGGAGCAGCCCTGCTCAACCGCCAAGCAAAGGCTGCCACAGCGGTTCCCACTGTAGGAGAAAGAGCAGCAGGAACAGAAGGAGGGATTTGCTGGGCCCCAGAGAAGCCCCAAGAGGTCCACGGTCCTCAAGGTGCCACCTGGAAGTGAAGGTCAGGCTGTACCCAGGACAAGAAAGTTCCAGTGACCTAAGTCAGGAGGCTGCCACCTACCATAGCTCATCAACTCATTAATGCCAGCACAAAACCCTCTTAGAGTCACCCCTAGCACCCTGACCCAGGGGTCCAAAGGCCAGGGCTCCAGGAGGGGACAGCAGGCAGGAAGAGGGGGAAAGTAAGAGACAATCCCACCCAGAGGCTGGGCGGGACCCGTCCCAGGAAGGGCGCAAGCGACAGGCAGGGGCATCCAACGCTGCTCAGCCCAATGCTTTTCCTGCTTCAAGCTCAGAGCAAAACACTTTCTATTATTTAAAAAAGTCTTCCTTTCCTGGGATTTTCTTTAAAATAATCCACCGGGGATGGGGAGTAACAGAGAGAGGTCTAGTTCAGTGGTTGGCAATCTTTTTCTGTAAAGGGCTAGACAGTAACTATTTTCAGCCTTAAGGGCCAAGAAGCAAATCGAAAATGTGTCAGCAAAGGAGAAAACGAATTTCCACAACTTTTCTGTTGATGAAATTCAAGATATGATAATAATTGAGTAGTTTCTTGGTAATTCAGGTCTACTAATGAGAAGAATGGAATTTGGGGGGTACGGGATGACATCTCCCTTAGCTGAGCTCAGACAGCGCTCCCTATCATCCACAAACCCCACAGTGAGCTGGACGCGCCGCCGTTCGCCAGCCCCTGACAAGAGCGGTGTGTGCTGCTCACTGTGGATGATCAACGCTGGGGTTAATTATGTTGTTCTCTCTTTGATGAAGGTGTGAAAACTTGCCGTGGTAAAAGGCTTCCGTGTCCCCTGGCTCACCCTTGGGGCTCCTCAGCATGATGGGCATGTGACAGGCTCACACACCACCCCTTTGGAGGGGGCTGGGTTGGCTGCCCGGTTGGCAGGGCTGGTCAGCCCAAGATGCAGGCAGTGACAGCTCCTCCCCACCTCATGCCAGCAGCTGCCCTGCACAGAGGAGCAAATCCACCCCTCAGAGCTACTTCTTGGGGACACTGCCCCTGGAAGGTTCCTACAGGGCAGCGGGGGAGCGGGGGATGGCAGGTGCAGCCCTGGGCCACCACTCAGACCTGTGAGTTGTCACTCACAGGGGTGGGGGAAGAAAGCCCCAGAGGAGCCTGTGCGGAGAGGTCTGAGAGCTTAATGTAGGCTTCAAGAAGCAACTGGGGTGCCCTCTGGGGGGTGGGTCCCCAGGAAGGAGGCCCAGGGTGGCCTGAGCAGCACCTTGCTGCCCCCAGGTCCCAGTAAGGGCTTCACAGCAGCCTCCACATCTCCAGGCCAGGCCCGCCTGAAGGCCCCATTGCCATGTCCCCACAGGGGGAAGGGAAGAGGGCCGGGAGGCGATCAGAGAGGGTGTTGAAACATTTCCTACTGACCAACCTGAATGATAATGTCCTGCACAGAGAATGATAACCTGAGGGGGGAGAGTGTACGTGAGGCAGTTGTGTAGAAGACGGACTCCATGGGCCTTGCTCTTAGGGTCCCTGTCAGATGTCAGCTGCCAGCACTGCTCAGCTCCCTGGGAGAGCTGGCCTTAGGGTGTGCATGCCCCGCAACTAGGCCAACTTTACCCTATCCAGCTTCATCAACAGAGCCTGAACCAGGAGCGTCACATAAGGTCTAAAGGGAACAGCAGTAATCACGTCTAGCTGAGCTGAGCATATTCGGGGCCACGCTCATGCAGATACAGGAGTGGGGAAAGAGATCCGTGTGCATACATGATCACACACACACAGGTGCGTGCACTATCTATAACGTAGCTGCAGAACCGTCCAATGCTGCATCCAGGCTCAGGCTGCCGGGAAACACCTGGTGGCCACTCTAAGTGTGCTGATGGAGCAGTCTGCCCGCTGTGAGCTGGACTTGACTCTCAAACACCTGACCGAACGCTATACCTCATGTCAAGGTGCATGCGGCCTTGCAGCGCACGCACCAGCCCGAGCGGGAGCATGAGCAGCACTGTGTGCACCCAGGATGCATGCACGTCCCCGTCAGCTGCCCACTGTGTGACCTGGATGGAGGAGGAATAGCAAAGACCCCCTGACCTTCAGATTCACCACGTGACTGAGCCAGCCACGCCTCCAGAGGTCTCCCAGCCATACTGTTAAGAGAGACGGAGACCCAGAGAGGCAAAGAGACCCACGGAAGCGAGGGTCTTAGGTCCTAGGACCCCTGACTCTTGGCCCCCTGTCCTTTCCAACTCTCCCACCCCCTCATCCTCTGCTTGCACACCTTCTCGGAAAGGCCTGGGTCTTCCTCTCTCTGCTCCACTGACAACAGCACAAGAGGCTTTTCCATTTTTTCACCAACTCATTAATGATTTTCAGACCTTAAATTACTCAGGCCAGCCTCTGAAGCCACACTGGACTTGGAAACTTGTGACACACTGCTCAGCAAGCTCGAGTCTGTTCCCTGTCAAACCCTCTCTAGGTTAACAAGGGGCCTGAGGCGGCATGGGCAGGAGGTCACCAGGGCAATGTCTGACCTTTGCTTAGGACCCCATGCCAAGACTTCGAACTCCCCACCCCATCCTGCTCTTTCCAAAGGCACACCGCCCCTTCCCCCAGCAAATGCTACTGCTCCCCTTCTCAAAAGTCTCTGTGTCTTTATTGCAAAGGTGCAACCTGGTAAACAGGAACGAGTTTATCACAACCTTGCAAACAGACACTTGCCCAGCAAAGAAACGTGATGGCCTGACCATAAAGAACTCAGTGGTGGGCTCTGGGTCAAGACGGTGGCCTGAGCACATGTGTATATCTTCTCTCCCTCCGGAGATCACTTTGAAAAACTGCTGCTGCCAAGGAGGAGCACCCCACACTAGGTGGGGTGCAGGGTGCAGCCCTGGGACGGCTGCCCTGCCCAGCAGGCTCTGAGCTCACAGTGGACAGAAGTGGGAAGTGCTGTGGCTTTTCCGTACTTTAACAAAATGACAAAAATAAAACCCTCAGTTTTCATTCATCTGAGTCCTATGGAAGGGACAAGCTGCTGAATTAGGTGGCTAAAACATTTTGAAACCAAGTTACAATGTGTGTTCCTTTTTGGTATTCATTATTTTCTACTTCTTTGTAAACTACAAGATTTAACTATAACCATTAGGAGAAGGTAAGAAGAGCAGGTGGCAGGGGGTGTTTCAGAGAATGGAAGACTCTACTAACAGCAAACGCAAGGTAACAGATCTTTATTAGATCCTCATTTGGAATCAAGAAATAAAAATATTAGCCTACCACATTTTTAGAATTAAAATTTAGCCTGTCATCACTTGGCCTGGGAAGTGGCATCACTTAGATCTAAACTAGACACCTTGAAAGGCTGGAAGTCAAAAGACCAAAGCCTAGGCCTGGTTCTGTGTGACCCTGGGCAAGTAACTACACTTCAATGTGACTCAGTTTCCTCAAAAAAGGAAATGACTGGTACTGACCTTCTCCTAGGACTGGCGGGTGGAGCTGGAACAGGCACCAAGAAAGACTGCAGAACATCAGACAGCGATATGACTCAGTATTGTTGAGACAGGTGAAGGGGGAGGCAGCGGGGAGGAGAGAGAGCCAGTCGTAAAAACAGTGGAGCCAAACATTGGCTGAGTTATTAAAAACAGTGAGCTGCCCAATGACATACTAGGTCCTAGAAAGAAAGATCCAGTAAGAATCAGGGGCCCTTAGCACAGGAGCCGAGGCAATTTCAAAGGGATTCCAATAGTCTTTTCAATAACTGGAGCCAGAACAACTGGATATCCACATGCAAAAGAATGAAATTAGACCCCCTACCTCACACCATATACAAAAGTTAACTCAAAATGAATCAAACACCATTGTGAGAGCAAAAACTATAAAAATTCGTAGAAGAAAACATAAGACACAATCTTCCCGACCTTGGATTAGGCAAAACAGTTTCTTAGATATGACATCAAAAACACAAGCAACAAGGGAAAAAATGGGTATCTTGGACATCATCAAAATTAAAAACTTCTGTGTTTACATTATCAAGAAAGTAAAGACAACCCACAGGATGGGAAAAAATCTTTTACAAATCATGTATCTGATAAAGGACCTGCATCTAGAACATACAAGGAACTCACACAACTCAATAATAAAAAGACAAATAACCCAGTTCAAAGTTGGCAAAGGATCTGAACAGACCTTTCTCCAAAGAAGGTATACAAATGGCCAACAAGCGCCATGAGAAGATGCTCAACGTCGTTAGCCATCAGGGAAACGCAAATCAAAACCACAGAAGCTACATCACACCCACTAGGATGCTATAGCCTAAAAGACATACTAGCAAGCGTTGGTGAGTGTGCAGAGAAACTGGAACCCTCACACGGTGCTGACAGGAATGTAAAATGGTACAGCTGCTTTAGAAAAAGGCTGGCAGTTCCTCTAGGAGTTAAACATAGAGTTACCAGAGCCCAGGAAGCCCACTCCTATGTACAGTTCCAAAAGAAATGAAAACATACGTGTACACAAAAACTTGTACAAACACGTTCATAGCAGCATCGTTCATAACAGCCAAAAAGTAGGAACAACTCAGTTGTCCATCAGGTGATGAATGGATAAACAAAATGTGGTCTAGCCACAGAATGAAATACTATTCAGCTATAAAAAAGACTGAAGTACTAACATATGTTCAACATGGATGACCCTGGAAAACATTATGCTAAGTAAAGAAGCTAGTCACGAAAGACCACATATTGCAATATGAGTCCATATATATGAAATGTCCAGAACAGGTAAATCCACATAGAAAGTAGCCTCAGGGCTGCCTTGGACTAGGGAAGCTGGGTGGAAAGTGAGAAAGCAATTGCTAAAGATACAGGGTTTCTTTTGGGGCGATGATGAAAATGTTCTAGCATTAATTATGGTCATTCTGTCAATTTACTAAAAACCATAGACTTATACACTATAAATGGGTAAACTGTATGAAATGTGAATTATATCTCAATATAACTGCTCTCTACTCCTCAGTCCCCCACAGAAAAGGAAAAGGAATCAGGAGCCTGTCCTTACGCTGCAAGAACACCACACCTGTGGTCCCAACCTCATTATTAACAGAGGCCCGTTCACTCTCAGAAGTGCCCTGGTTGGTAAGATAAATTTACGTCATCACCCCATTACTGTGTGTCATCAGGCAGGTGGCTTTGCCCCTCTGGGCTTTAGTCGCCCCATCTTTAAAACAAGGTCTACCCTCTTCTGATAATCCCTGATCCTAGCACTACGTTCCCCAAAAGCTCCTCTTTAGAAGCTGTGAAAGCCTGCTCGGGGGGTCACAGGGCTCACCACGCTCGGGAACACGAACTAAATTAGCAAGGAGTGGAAGCCCCGGGCCAGGCTAGATCACTGGGTCCTGGGAAACAGGTGAGACGAGGACCAATTCCTGAGTCTACCAGTTACCGATACGTTTCCCCATAGTCAGGCCACTAAGAAATGTGATGCCACCGTTCCAACGCAGGCAAAACGGCCTAAACGCACCCCTACAGATGAAAAAAGATGAACGTTCAAACGGGGGCCCTCACCGAAGATACAACAAGGTCTTGCCTAAACGGGATTTGACAAGTCCATCCAAGAGGGCCCGCTCATCTGATTATAAAATGGAATGCTCATTTCCTAGTCCTCCCTTCCCACGATTGCTTAGGAAATAAAATTGTATCAAAGGAGCTCAAGAGGAATCATTTTGCTCTCATCCCTTTCATACTCATGAGCGTGTGCCTGAAAACAGTGTTTCCATCCTCCCCCCTCCCTCCCAAGAGCCTTAGAACGAGGTCCTACACACGCACTGTGGCGTCTACCACACCAATGCAGAGATACAGCCCACTCCAGGCTCGCAGTAGCAGATGCTTAGAAGCAAGGGAAAGGTGAAGGAAGCAGGAGGCACAGAACAAACTCCGCTCCCATCGATCCACCAAGAACGGGAAAGACGATGCTCCCCAGGGTCACTGAGAAGGGAACCAACACGAAGACAGGAGAGTGGCGGCTAACTGCCCTCGTCTAGTCAGCAGTCCTGGGCAAGGAGCGAGTCACCAGGGAAAAAGGTGAAGGTGTGGGGCTGAGGCAGAGCCTTCTCTGGAGGCAGGAGAGTGCTCAGAAGGAACCAATACAGTTGGCACCAAGATGCCCAGTGGACTAGCCTCCAACTATGGGAGCGAGCGGTTTCAGAGAAGACACCCCCACCATTTGCCTCTTTAGAAGGGCAGGGCTGGGAAAAAGAACAAGGAACCATTCAAAAGCTGGAGGCCGAGAGGAAGGGGGAGACGAGCCATTGGCTTTCTGCGTGCCAGAGACTTAGCCTCCAGGGGTTTCTGCTGGTGGTTGGTCTGTGGCGTTCATAGACGGGGCGAGGTGCTTCCTAGCCACAGCTTCCCAGTGAGGCCGCAGCTTACAGTGATGCCATTTCTACATCCAAGGGGTCCATGGGGCTGGGAGTTGCAGGCAGTTGCACACTCTACTTCTGCTCAGAGGCCACACTTCAGGATGATGTGGTAGCCATCATTGCTCTCGGCTGCAAAAGAGAAACACTGGGCATTTTACAGGAAGAAAGGCACCATGCCGTGGCTTTGGCAGTCACAGAAGGCGCGGTCTTAGGGCACCAGCAGAAGCCCTGCTGTGAGCACTTGCAGAGACCAAGATAAGGCTGCACAAAGCATGCTGACAAAAGCAGAGATTTCCACACCTGCCTTCGTGGATGCCTTGTTGAGCTCCTTTCTGACAACGGGCTTTTCCACCACAGCCCTGGACCCAAGGACTAAAGCCCTATGTGCAAGGAGGTTCGGACAAACTGTGGCTCTCGGGGTGCTGTGGGCCCCGGGCTCTGAAGGCACTCGTTGGCTGGATCCAGAGAACAGGGGGAGGGATGGGCCACATCACGGTCCCGTCTCTGGCCTCGTCAGGGGGCATTCATTCTGATATGCTCCACACCGCCCCCCCCCCGAGCCCCAAGGAGGGTCACGGCTGGCCTTTCCCTCTCCTGGGATGAGTTCTTCCTCAGGTGGGCCCTCTATGTGGCCCCCACCCAGGTCCCAACCCTCTCAGCCTGCAGACCTGGTAGCTGCATCCCTCTGCACCTGTCCTTCCTGGAGAGCCTCATTTCAGAAAAGCTCAAATGTGCCTTGCTTTTTGGCACTGAGTTCCCGGAGAACGCACGGCCTGGCCCGGGCTCCGTTTGGAAGTAACTTTGGAGCCAGTCTCGCCGGCTCTCACATTTGGCTCTCACATTTCCAGGGCTGGCTTTCGCAGGAAGTTTGCATCCCTTTCCCAGAGGACGTTCCCAGGGAACACTCTCCAGAGGCCCCGCTCACCCTGCAGCTCTCCCCTCCTGGTTCCCCAGGGTGCAGCCAGCACACTTCACTTCAACAGGGGGGCGCTTTACCTTTTAAGGTACTGAGGATAAAACAGGATTCATCCTGGAAGTTCTGCACCATCTGAAAGGCAAGGGAGACACCACGTCCCTTCAACAACCAGTTCACAAGACGCAAAGCCGCAGGGACCCAGAGCCCGGCCCTCGCAGCCATCAGAGGTGACAGTCACCGTGTTTACACAGAGGCAGGAAAACGGTCACGCTCACCTTTGAGAAAACGGGATCCAAACAAATGAGTGAAACACTTACAATTTTAAGAAACAAAAAACTGAACGTAAGGGATGGAAAGAAGGCTGGAAGGGAACCAGGATGCATTTCACACCCGACTAAATTTTTTGTTTGTTTACTTTTGTTATGCTTTGTCCTAGTTACCAGGTCCTCCAGCCCCCATAAAGGACACATTGGAGGAGTGCGTATATGTAGAACGGCAACTCATAAAAACTAAAGTGCTTTAAAAACTCTCAGTAATTAGCAGGCCCTGCGCATCGGACTCCTAAGAGGACCAAATAGATGCCATTCTCAGTGTCTACAAATGCGGCAGGAACGCACCATTACTCACCAGCCACCTCTGGGGAATTCTTGTCTCGATTAACTACAGTGACCCTGGACAAGTCAACCTTTTATCCTCCTGTCTCCACACCCCATCTGTAAAATGGGGCTGTCTTGACGATAAAAAAATATGATGAGGACACAGAGCTGTGGGCACTGGCATTCAGCACTGATGGAGTGTCGCTCTGTACAGGTGCCGTGTGGGACTGTCCACAGGACCAGTAAGGATGACGACACACGTCTCCCACAGGTTGATGCCCTAGATAAACTCTTGCATGTGCACACACAAAACACACCTAGGAATGTTCAGAGCAGCACTGTTGCTAAGAGGGAAATGAGACGCAGCCTCCACGTCACTCAACAGTGGAGGACGCGGCACGCGCTGCGGCCCGGTCACACTGTGCGCCTCAGCAGGGCCACGCCTCCCAGCCGCACACCTCCACAGGCGCCGATCTCCAAAACATGATGTGGAACGAAAGAAGGCACTACTATTCCACTTACGTAAAGCTTTAAAATAGGCAAAATTAAACATATCGCGGAGGAATAAAGGAATTATTAATAGGAAATTCAGACCAGCAGGCGGAGGGACGGAGTGGAGTACAGAAACAGCCACAAAGGGGCTTCGAACACGACGCTGTATTCACCTAAGTGCAGGTACTAGGTACTTTATTCTTTCACCTGTACAAATAAGTTGTATACACCCCTTGCATATGTATGCTGTATTTCACAATATAAAATATATTAACAGCACGCACATATATATAAACATACACACCACACACACACTAGCCAACACAACAGCAAAACCGCTACCAATGTCAAAAATGCAACCCACATTTTATTGCCTGCTGGGGATTACTGCCCCAAATGCTACAAATCCATCCACCTGCCCACCCCTGCCCCTCCCCGCAGGGCCTAATGATGCGTGAAGTACATTTGTTCTATACTGCCGGCCTGCTCCCTCTGGGACTCTTGGCACCCGGGCCACTTGGGCACGCAAAGCCCTAAGCACAGCCCACCCGGGCTTAATCAGTAACTGCCTTGTTTAATTAAGCGCCCTTGCACCCCAGGGGCCGGCTCCGCGCCTGGCCAGGCTGCCTCCAGCGCTCCGGGCAATTAAGAACCAAAGGTTTCCAATTGATTCGGGGTTAAGAGGCAAGGAGACTTCAGGAATAAGAATCGCCTACTTAGCTGAGGTGGCATTTGAGTTCTGTTCTCTGCTTCACTTGCTTAACTGCCTACTCTTGAGGTACAGGGCAAGCTGGGGAAGCAACTTCCTTCGGGGACCCAGGGAACAGCAAGGGCTTCGCACATTCTTGGCTTTTGTCTTCACAAAAGAAATTCATTCTGAAATGCAAAGTGACGAGTTTTCCAAGCCACAACAACTGCCCACTGCTCGGGCGTTTTAACCGTCCTGGCTGTTCTAAAGTAAGCTCCCAGGTCAGAAACTCTGGGCTTCGTTCTCTTTATCTGTCAAATGGGGGTAAAGAAATAGCTGCATTAGATTTGAATGGAACGATATGGAAGGAGTTCTGAACTGGCAACAAAAAGAGCAAGATGCAGATAAACGTTCCGCTGGACGTCTGTTGTATGTTTTAAAAACCCACACCGACACACACTCAGGCACACAATGGACACGCACACAAAAAGTTATCAGGCAGAATTACATCAAACCTAATATAAACTCCTCCAGGAAGAGAGAGCGGGGAAGACGAGGGCCTTTCACATTGCCTTCTGCTGTTCTCCACTGCCGGACTTCTTAGACTAACTACAAATGACTTTTTAACTAAAAAGGAAGGAAGGAAACCACCACTTTGCCAACCTCTAGGATGAAATGCCCATGAAACACAGGCGCTCATTTAAGGGGCTCTGGCAATTGCAACGACAAGTGGCAATAGGATTATTACTAATAGTGACAGTACATGAAATATACAGACCATTAAAAGCCTTACATTTCATACACTGTCAAATTTACAGATCTCGCCATCTCTTGCTCCCCTAATTAACAAGTGCCCAGCTCTGTTAATTACAGCAACACCACCTCTTTAGTGTGTCCTGGTACCTGACGCTGTTTTCTCATTTTATCCTGACTACAACCCGCCCGGTGGGTATAATTATCCCTATTCTGCAGATGTGGAAACTGAGGTTCGAATAGGTTAAGTAAATTTGCCCAAGGCGCTCAGCTACTAGGAGCCAGTTCCTAGTAGGGCACAGCAGTCCACTTCCAAAGCCCACATCTCCTCTACTTTCCCAGCCACCGGTCCTGTTCCGGCTCCTCTCTAATCCTCTGGACCGAGGGCTCAGAATGCCGGCAGCTGGCTTGGCACCTGCTGGGGGCTGAGCCTGGGGCTCATTTCAGGAGGGGTGGGACGGCCTGCTGGCTCAGAGTTTGAGCTCTGCAGCTGGACGCCCTGGATTCCCACCACAGCCCCACCCCTTACCAGCTGTGCAACCTGGGGCACTTACTGAGCCTCTCTCTGCCTCAGTTTCCTACCTGTGAAATGGGATAATGGTAGCAGCCACCTCCTGGGGAAGCTGTCAGGATTAAATGAGTCACTCTGTATGCATTTAGAACAATAGCCGGGACACAGTAAGCACTGGATAAATGCTGACCCTCCTTGCTATTACGATTAAGAGGAGGGGTCCAAGCTAGAACGAGCTTAAAAGCCTGCTCTACAACATGCAGGGAGACCCAAACGTGTCGGCAGACCTGTTCCATCACCCCCTCCTTAGCCATGAGTGGGATCAGGTCACTCGAGGGCTCAGCTCCAATAGCACTCTGGGAACACCTATGCCCTCTGCCAGCGGCTGCTTGTGCCCTGCACAGGTCTGGGTGGCCAGGGACAGACCCAGGAGGGCTGTGGCGCCTTCACTGTTTAGCAGAGGAGGGCTCATTCTCTCCCTCAAGCCACACCCACGCCGCCGCCCAACCCGCCGTCCACCTCCTCTCCCTGGGCCTGCCGCTAGCCGTGGGCGAGCAGCCTCCCCTGACTTCTCGCGGTCCTCACTGTGAGCACGCAGCAGACAGGGCTGCAGTGTGCCCTCCTGGTTCTGGCCTGGCCCCTGGCCGAGGGTTGAGTACACAGTGGATACTAGCTGGCTATTCAGAGCCCAGTCATGGCCTTAGCTCCCTGTCACAGCACCCCAGGTGCCACTGCAGCCAAGAGCAGGTGGCATGTAGATGAAATGTGTTTACCACCTTTGAGCTAAAGCCCTCCCCAAGCCCCACAGGGGCATTCTGGGGCAGGGGCTGCTGCTCCTTGTAGCCCGAGGCCCCAGCTCACCAGGCTCGAGTCGGGGGTGGCACTCACCTCGTTGCTCACCACCACGTGGATGCCTGTGGGCCCCTGCCGGTAGACTCGGTGGATGTGCTGAGGGGAGATGCTATACAGGCTGGCAATCTTCTCAATCAGCTCCAAGGTGGTGAGCTCCTCCAGGAAGATGGCGTGGTACACTGGAGGAGAGAGGACAGGCCCTCCTATAGAACGAGCACCTGTCTACACCCCCGCAGCCCGAGAAATCAACAACTCCCTAGTAGGGACGTCCATGCCAGATGGATTCCGCAGGATCTGGCTGCACTGGGCACATGCCTAGAAGCCCCACGGCTGAGAGTGTGGGTGCCAGGCCTCTGTGCAGCCCCCGACGGGGGAAAGGACGCCAGGCTGCGGTTCTTTATTCCTGTTTCTGTCTCTCTTGGGGCACTTATGTGAAACGTAGAATTCTTGCATCCACCCCAGATCAATAACAGCCATTGCGGGGTGGAGCCCGGAGGCTGGAGGGACAGTGGCTGACAGAAATCTGTGTTTTTAACAAGCTTCCACTGATTCTGGTGTGCAGCCAGACGTGCAACCCACAGCAGGAGCAAAGAGGAAACCCCGTGTCCCCTTTCCTTTCTCCCCAGGCTTTAAAGGGCTGACTGGATGGCTTCAGGGGCAAAGAGTGACATTTCAGGATAACTGCTACTTGACACAGAAGAGGGCGGGTCTTGTCCTTGCCCTTCTCATAGCACAAATAACACTCAGTGCGAGCTGTGACCCCAAAGGGAGAAGGGGTGCACTTGGAGTGTCATTAGCCCGTCACAAGAGAATGTGACGACGAAGTGACCCTGAGGCTGGAAACGCTTCCTTACACAAAACCCAAACCAGCCAGGCAGGAGCTCACTCCGTGGGCAACCTGGGAGGATGACTCTGTTCGGGGCCTCATGCTCCTCAAAAGTAAAACACACTGGAGTAAACTAGAGGTTGGGGGCTAGTCAACTCTTCTGTACCTCAGTTTCCCCCACGAGGAAACAACATTAGCAACAGTTTCTACTATGAGAAGCAAGTAAGCGAATATTTGGAAAGCCCTTAGGACAGGACTTGTTGAGCTTTCTCATTGATCTGCAGGGACCTGCAGAGAGGCGGACGGGGTGCTCCCTGCTCTGTGCACAGACGATGCAGAGCACGGTCTGTGCAGGCATTGAGACAGGCAGCTCGTCAGACTCAGCACTCACAGATGCTCAGAAACAAGAAGCTTTACGTGCGACACCTCCAGGGGGTAGGTGTTGCCATCTCTATTTTACACTTGTGTAAATGCACAGGCCCTGGTACCCTGCCCAAGGCCACATGGCCAACAGGTGGCATGGCCAGCACTGGAACTCAGGGACAGCTGATCCCAAAGCTTGTGTTCTCTATCTCACCAAACTGACTCAAAATTGCCAACCCAAGAAGTGACACACTCCTGAGGCAGATTCTTTAACTCCTCAGCCCTCATGCAGCAACCAACCCAAAGGGGAAAGACTCATGCATCCTTGGGAAGTCAGAGGAGGAAGCACTCCTGGCAACAGAGTCATCGAGTGTCACTCGTCACCAACCTGGGAGCCAGAAGGCCTGACTCCCAATTCTACCAAAGGTAGCTAAGCGGCTCTGGAGGACACATCACCTCTCCAGGCCTCTGTTTCCCCAGGTGGAAAATAAGGGAGCTGGACCGATACTCTGAGAGATGCCTTCACCTTAACCACGCCCATCCCAGGATGAGGTTTAACAACAACTTATCCTGCTGGAAACTGGAGTGAGGCAGATCGGGGCAGATGTTCCCAGCAACAGGACTTGGGTTGTTTCCTCCCTTACTCTGCCACCCTGTAACCGGCCCCCGTCGGGAGGGGCTCCCCACAACCCACCACACAGACTGGGGTCCCCACCGCCGTCCCGCTTCTGCTGCAGGGGTGCTCGGTTCTGCTCCAGCTCCTGACAGACATAAATGGTCATCTTCGGCCTCACATTCCTGGCAGGAGGAGAGGAAATAGCATGTGTGGGGGACCAAGCTCTGTTGTTCCAGAATGTTCCAGAACACAGGGTGGAAACAACAGTGGGAAGGACTCAGGGAGAAAGAAAGAAGGCTGCAGGGATGCAGAATGCCCTTCACTGAGGGGTGTGGCAGACAGAATCCCATCCAGGCAGACCTTTAACAGCTTCACACAGGCTTCCCTGGAGGCAGAGGAATGGATGATCTTTCCAGGTCCTGCAACCCGCCCAGAGGGGTTCTGCCCAGAACACAAATCTCAAGATATGAGGTATTTTCCAGAGCGGTAAGAAAAGCAACTTTCTCTGGCTTACTCTGCACCAGGTACTACCTCAGAACTTTAAAGCGTAACTCATTTCATCCTCACACAGCTTACAAGGAGCCTGGACCATCATCCTCGGTTTACAGACGAGGAAACCGAGGCTCAGGGCGGTTAAGGGCTTTACCCCAGTTGCAAAGTTCCTAAGAGACAGATCTGGGATTCAAACCCAGGCGCTCTATCTCACTCTAAAACCGTGCGGTCCACGTGTAACTATTAAAATTTAAATTCATTAAAGTTAAATAAAATTTAAAACTCAGTCTGTCAGTCACATTAGCGCCAGACCAAATGAACCACGGCCACATGAGGCCGGGGTGACTGTACAGCGGGCTACAGAACTTCCACCACGGCGGGAAGTGCCATCAGACACAGCACTGCTCTGCAGTCTGCCCTGGAAACTGCTGCCGGAGGCTCGGTAACCCGCACCAGTCCACACGTTCCCTCCAGGAGACGGCAGCTTGAAGCCCAGGACCATGCAAGCAAGGGGAAGTGGCTAAGGGGCTGAGATCCAGAGGCCAAGAAGAGGGAGGGGGCTCCAGGCAGGGCTGGTGCAGCCAGTTGCATCTCCCGGCACAGCATCTCACTCACCTGCTGTGGCCTCGAGCCCCTCTCATGAGCCTCTTCCTGCACTTGCCCCGAGAGGAGCCCCATTCCCACCAGCCACCCGACATGGTGTCCAAGAGGCTGGCCATGGGCTTCCTGCCACACCCGCCTCCAGCTGGAAACCTACACCCACCTGCCTTTGATGGCATTGAAGAGCCGGATCCCATCTGCAGGGCCACAGATCTGGACCAAATCATCTCGAGACATTTTCAGCAAGTCAGCACCTAGGCAGGTAAATGGGGCTGGCTGTTACATGGGACACAAAGAAAAGGCTCCGTCCCCAAGCACCTGCAGACCCTGAGTTGGGCTCAGGGGGCAGGGAAGAGGAGAGAACCATCCTCACCTTCAGTGGGCACCAGACAACCTCAGATCACAGCCCAAGAGATGTCAGAAGCTAAATGACCAGTCTTCACAAAATTCAGTAGAACAGACAAGCGTGGACAGAAGCCAATAGGTCCTCATTGCCCGTGTCTGCTGCCCCTCCCTCTGTACTTTTTCTTAGCATAAATGCATGCAGCTTATCGGCATGGGGCATTGAATATATGTTTACCTGTCTGTACAAAAGGACATAGCTCATAGGATGCAGCCATTCTGACTGCACCTGTGCACCCAGCACCCAGACCAAGACGCCGGACATCCCCACCATCCCACAGGCCCCTCGTACCAGCTACTCCCCCACCTCTGGGGAACCACTGTCCTGACTTCGTACCATCCAGATGAGCTCTGCTTGTTTTTTGAAATTTATGTGAATAGAATTGAACAGTATGCATTCTTCTATGTCTGGCTCCCTCCCTCCAAGTTCTGGCTAAGGGCTCATTCACGTTGTACGTGGTTACAGATCATTCACGCCCATTATCAGACGATATTCACTGCATGAATATCCCACGGTCACGTATCCACTCTGCTGAAGGGCATCAAGGGTGCTTCCGGTTTGGGGCTATTAAGAATTAAGCTCTATGAACATTCTCGTACGTGGATGCAGTCTCTTTCTCAAAGCCCAAGGAGTGCCCTGTAGCCTTGTGCCCACATGGACTCTCCAAGACATAAGTACGATATCAGCCTTCTGCTGAAAACCTGCCCACAGCCATGTGGCCTACAGCCACAGGTTGCACCCCTTTTTCCTGCCACAGTTAATACACAGTTTTAGGTACAATTCTGTAGGCACAATGGCTCCCTTCCCATTGGGAGTAAAAGCCACAGTCCTCTCACTGTCCTACTGGGACCCTTGGTGCTTCTCTGACCTCACCTGCTCCCCGAGTCCACTGGGCCCCATCACCTGCATTCTCTGCCCTGTGGCCATGCCAGGCAGGTGCCCCCCTTACAACCTCTGCCCTTTCCCTCTGCTTGGAAATCTCACCCCTTTCCCCGCTCAGTCCCCACTTGGCTCACTCCGTTGCCTGCGCCAGCTCTGCTCAAGGACACCTCGGTAAGGCCCACGCTGACCACGCGACTCGAGACTGGAGCCAGCCGTCCTTCCTCCCCGGCCAGAACGAGGTCAGGTCCCTCCTCTGAGCCCGCCACCACAGACCGGTCAGTGTGTTGAAACGGGTATTTACACATCTGCACGGACTCAAAGCAGCAAGCTCCCTGTGCACAGGGTCCCTGTCTGACCCTCCTCACATCTTCCACCCCGAAGACAAAGGAAGTTCTTAGAAACGCTGAGCTGAAAGATGACTGGAAGCTGATGTCCTTGAGAGCCGCCCCTCTAGTTTGGTCAAATCTTTACTCCCTGTCACTCTGGACTGTCTCTTCTTGGTGGCAAGGTTCGTTGCTCAGTTTACCCTTGTAGCCCATGGCCCCTGGCTCAAGACTTCTGCCTCATGTGCGCATCAGTGAGGGCTTCAAAAACCTTCTAGAGAAGGAAGGACCAGTGGTCCTTCTCACCTGTAGCTTCACCTCCGTCTCCCAGGTCGTGGCTCTGGAGACAATGTGACAAGGAGCCTTGTGGGAGGAAAAGTGCCAGGGAGCTTTGCTGACTGTGCAGCGGCCTGCTTGGCTGAGGAGGCCCTTCCCAGGCAGACCAGGGCCCACCCCCAGAGGTGCGGGGGGGTCTCGACAAAGGCGCCCAGACGTCCTCCCTAAAGCCGCACTGACCGGGCCTTCTGGGGCAGGACCTCACATCTTCGCACGTGCCCCAGCGTCAGCAGATACAAGCGAGTGGCCCACACTACTCTCGGTCCCCAGGATGAAATCACAGCCCCGCAGCACTGAGGGCAAGTCCTGGAAGGCAGCTGGCCCCCGCTGAGGGTTTCTGAGATCCCTGTGGGTTTCAAACGCGACTCAGAGGCGCTCACCTGAGAAGCTGGCGAAGAGCCGGCAGAACTGTGAGAACCTGTTGCGGTGCAGCCACTGCTGGGCATCCTGGATGGAGGCTGACGGGAGCAGGTGCTGCAGGAGAGGGGGGGGCCGTGAAACGCGTGCCCGGGCTCTGCCCAGGGACAGCAGCCAGGGCGCGCGGCCGCAGACACTTACGTCACTGCCCACGGGCAGGGCCTCCACCGCGTGGGTCGGAGAGGAGTTGCTGCGAAGCAAGAGAAGAGGCGGTGAGGACGAGGACGAGGACGCCTCCGGGGACACGGTGATGGTCTCCTCCCCGCCCGTGCTTTTACTTCCCCTCGGCTACGGGACTGGTTTTAAATGAAGTGGGTCCTCAAGAATTTCCCGAGTCAGAGAAACATCTGCAGGAGCCACGCGCCGTCCCTCAAAATCCCTAATCAGCCCTTGGGGTGGACGAGACCCTCTGAGGAGCTACATTCTCCCGTCCCACGATCGCCCCTCCAGCCCGAGGCGTGGGGTCCCTCCTCATGAGAACTCCCTCCCACCCGGGTCTCCACCCTGAGCCTCAGCCAGAGGGAAGGCCAGGCAGACCGAGGAGACCCAGGCAGCTCCTGCCAGTGCCTCAGGGCCTGGACGGCAGCAGCCAAAGAAAGGTCACCCAACACTCTTCCCTAGGGTAATCAGAGAGGGCAGAGGAACCCCTCGGGACAAGCACCCACAGCTGGGCATCCACCCGTGAGAAAAACATTCCCCTGGATTTTCCCCAAAGGGAGGCACACGGCCTTCCCTCAGGGCTCACCATCAGGAAGGCACAGACCCGCACCACTGGGTCTTTAAGTTAGGAGAAAGATACATTTAAAAATGACCCTCCCAGACAGACGGTGGTGATGTACAACGTGAATGTACTTACTGCCTAACTATACACTTGAAAATGGTAACATGGTAGATGTCACATGACATATATTTTACCAAAACAGCAATAAAAAGAAAACACCTTGCAGGGTCATCAGCAGTAACGACAGCTGCACTTCATTGAGTGACTCCGGGGTGCCAGGCATGTTGCACACGTTCCCCTGACCCAGCATGGAATTCTCACTCCCTTGGTGGTGGGGAAACTGAGACTGAGAGAGGTTAAGGAACGTATCCCAGAAAGGTATAGACATAAGACTAGCGCCACCTGAATCTAAATAAGACGCCTTTTCCACGTGCCCCTCCTCAGGAGGACTCTCCTCAGTTCGCAGAACCGAGTCCCTGGACGCTCTTGCTTTCCCATTGGTTAAGTTCTCTGTCTGCCAAGTGCGGGCTTAGAGGAACTTGCAGGTTCTGCGCCCACCTGTTAAACCCGTCTGCCCCCTGCCCCCACGAACAGGACGTGCAGAGCCATCACTGTGATGCCGGGGGCCCTGTGCTACACAGGCCGGGACAGGTGGGAGAGCTGCCCGCCACCCCTGCACTCCCGTCACCTTGAACCCAGCGTGGCCTGTGCATCTGCAGAGCGGGGCAACCAGCAGCGAGGCCGCTTCTGTGTAACGAGCCCTGAAACGCGGGGCAGCGAGGATCGTGAGCTGACTCACCCCTCCTAGAGAACATACACAAGGGCCGCAGGAAGAACCAAGAGGGCCCCTCGCAGCCACGGGGGCCATCCAAACAGCTGCCTCAGGCCTCCCCTGTCTCGGAGGCCATTCCGCCCCGGAGGGCGCCTGGAAGGCCATCTCAGGAGGCCAACTTAACTAACGCACCCGCAGGCCAGCCCTACTGTTACTGAGGGCAGGGCAGGGGCGTTCCGGGCTGCCGCCCCGCCACACAGTGTTTACAGAAGTGTGTCCGAGCACAAAAAGCTGCGCAAATTCTAAAAATAGTTGTGAACACAACACGAGTTAGCTATTCTGAACCCAAATCAATGCCAGGCTACAAAAGGAGGGAAGCGACAGAGAGGAAGACGAAGAAGAGAACCTCTACCCGTCATCATTCCAGGGACTCCAAAGGGAGAAAGGTCGGACATACCCTTCGCCAAGACCAAAGCTGCTGGGAGAGCCATTGTAGCTTGGGGACGGGGCGTTGTTCACCTGGTAGGCCACGTCGGGCCACGGAGAGCACTGTGGGAAGAGAACACAGGGCAGCAGCGATGTGAGGGCAGTGATCCTCAGGAGGAACTGGCTCTGCAGAGGGGCTGACCCCGGCTCTTCTCCCTCCCAAGCGAGCATCCATCAAAGTTGGGATGTGAAACCACTGATCCTTCAACACCGACCCACATCCATCCGGCGCCCACAGGAGCCAGGGACGCACCAAAGAAAGCAAACATGGCAGAGACGGGACCCGAAATTTAGTTAAGCCATCCCCAGAGCAAGCAAAGCATGGGATGTGTGTCTCTTTGAACCTCCCAGCAATCAAACCAAAGAGGGAAACATCCTCACTCAGGTGATTCCCGGGTGCGCGAGAAAAGAGAGAGAACAAAACAGACAGGTTTTCTGGCTGCAGACAAATGGGTGTGAATGCATGAAACAGGACCACAAAAACTTCCAAACAAACATCCTCAGTCTAGTTCAGTATTAAAAACCTGCGCTGCTTGAAAAGAGAATCTGCCCACAGGCCTCACAGACAGGAGGCACTTTCCCAATCTCCCAGAGCAGCTTCTCTTCAGCACGGCTCTGTGTGCATTTATTCCATTTGAGGCATCCTGCTAGGAGCGAGGGGAGACACAGAAACGTGAAAGATGTGAACCTTGAACTCAAGGAACTGCTTGTGCAGGAGCCAAAAATGAACACCTGTGAGTCTCCCAAAGCAAGCAAAGGCATACAGGTTTGGCCTGTTGGGGGATGCCAGCGGACAAAGAATTCACTTCTTCCCTTCCCTGCGATGACATCTCTTTGGAGAGGGCCAGTTTGAAGCATTCCTGAAGATTTATTGTCGCTCCCCGAACCACAGGGTTGGTAAATCTTTAACTCTGTTGTGAGTGTGGGCTGGAATTTGTGGGTGCTAAATCCAAGGAGGAAGCCGATGAGCTGATAGAAGGCGAGCCGTCACCTCACAAGGTCACAGGCCAGGTGGGGATTTTGACCAGCCACACCACACTGCCGACAAGGGCTGGGACCAACACTGCCCGAGGCACACCAAGACCTCTCCTCCACCGGGGTGTCAGAGGAGGGTCAGCGTGGAGAGGCTGAGGCCCAGCAGGAAGGGAAAGGTGTCACGGGCGGACGACAGAGGGAGAGGAGGATGCTCCGGGCAGCGTCACCGGTACAGGCACGGACGAGGCCCGGGGAGAATGACCTGGCTGGAGCTCAGAGCCACACAGCGCAGGCCCAGCCCTGCTCTGCCGCCCAAGGTGGGCTAGGGCTCTTCCTGCACCAGGGCTCCCTGGCTCCCTTTCCCCTCCATCAGATCAAATGCCTGGACACATCTGTCTGTGCTGCCCTCTTGCAAATACCCTGCTGCACACAGCTTATCACACACACACACAGCTCGTCAGCCAGGACGGGGCCACTGTTGTCTCAGACGACCTGTGCCCGGGCCTCTCCCTTAACACAGCCTGAACCCCGCCATGGCCAGTGCTGGGCCTTAAGCATCTGTGGAGGGTCTTCTGAGTAAGTCAAATTATTCAGTGAGTAAACACCAACACCAATCAGCTGGCCACATCACAGAACAGTGGCGAACAGTTGTTAAAAACAAAAAAACAAGGCTCAGGAAAAGAGGTGGCACCAGCAGTGACCCACGACAAGAGGAAGGGAGTCTGCAACAGCGAGAATCTCAGAAGCACCCTAGACAGCAGGACGGGTAGAGCAGGCTGTGTAGTGTTGGGGTCAAGAGGAAACACATTCCAGTATCTACCCAAACAGCATGGGGTCAGCCCTCCAACCCAGCGATCCACCCTGAGAACGAACCCTGCAGACAGTCTCACCCGCGCAGACTGTCCCATGTGCCAGGGTCTCCAGTGCACGCCCTGTGACGTGGCAAGAGCCCAGAAACAACCAATGTCCACCAACAGGCCACTCACACCACACAAGAAAGGCTACATGGCTGGATAAAGAACTAGGAGGTTCCTCATGAACAGACTCCCAGATATGCTGGGAAATAAAGAAAGCAAGTTACAGAACAGTATGTCTGCAAACTTGTATGCAGTATGCAGCATGTTGGTGTAAAGAAGTGGGCGTGGGGCAAACGTCTATGACTGGCTTCATTTGCAGAGACAGCCGGGCCAGAGACATGAGGAACCAGAGATGCCAGCCATCCCGAGGAGAGAAACCGCGAGGCTGGGACGGTGTTGGGAGGGATATTTTCTGACGAACACGCTCTTATATCTTTTGAATCTGGGGTCACGTGAATATATTACCTATTCAAAAAAATCAAAATAACCTAACGTTGAAAAGTGCAAATGGCAGCAAGAGTTAGAAGTTATTTCTGAAACACCTCCCCAGACACTGGGCCTTATCAGATGAACATAGCTCCAGACACGGGAACACACCAGAACGTAACGGGCGCCCTCAAAAGAAGCATTCACCCAAGATGGGCAATTTTCCAAGACTCTAAACCGACAGCACCATGGCCCGCTCCTGGTGGAAGGCCCCGGGAGGCCGTGCCCGGTCCCCGGCTGGCTCACCTCTGTGAGGATGGTGGTTTCATAGGATGGCTGGTACTTCTCCTTCTCCTGGGCGGTTCGCTTCTCCATCTTCTCCCGGTCGGTCTTCTGTTTCCGGTCGGCTCCCTTTGGCTGCAAGTGCAGAGCACAGGGGTCCGATCAATCCAAAGTGGACAGAGACGGCTGTCGGAGGAAGATCCAGGGCTGAGCCGTGGCCTCCAAGGCCTGCACGCTCCCCTCCTCACCCTAGGGTCCAGAAGCCCCATCAGGATCTCACAGACAGGAAAGCAGCTCGCTCTCCTCCCAGACATCAAACACATGGTCCTCCTGTCCCGAACCTTTCCCCATCCCAAGGGAACCAAGAGGCTGCCGTGGGGTCCTGCCACTCTGCTGACTGTGGGGAAAAGCCTGGAAAAGATCTTTAGCACTGGCCACTTACTTATGGAAAGGAACCCCCAGGAGCCACAACAAATCTCAACGTGCTCCTTGGGTAACCCATGGAAAGCAAAAGGAAGCAGAAGACTGGGGGCTGTTGGCGGCGATTTGGTCTATGCCTGTAGGCTGGGAAATCCCGGGCACATTGTGAAGGCCTGGGACCCCTGTCATGCTCCTAGCTTACACTCCACACACACGGTAACACCTCCGTCTTGCGCAGCCTATCCTAGGCGCCAGCAAACCTGAGCAACCGACAGAAGGCGTCCAGGCCTCACAGGTACTATTTCCCCCATTTATAGATTAGGAAACTAAGGCTCAAGTGATCCATCAAGACTGGAGAGGAACCAAGTGCTGACCAGGTAAAGAGTCCAGGTCAGATGCCGAGGTGTGCGCCAGCAGGCCCGGCAGACGGAGGCCTTCCTGACATCACTGGAACTGTCACTTCCCAGGTGTTCATGGTTTGGTTGGTGAGTTTGGACATCAATACTCCGAGCAGCCCCAGAACTGAGCAGTTTTACTATGTACACCGTAGACCACACATGGCGGGCAGTAAAAACACGCCTTTCGAGCCCAACGGCTCCTTCGGGGATTTGCATCCTGGCGTGCCTTCCTCAGGCTCCAGCTTTTCACTCTCAGCTCAAGGGATCTGAGGAAACAGCCTTTGGGTGATGCCCACACTGGATGGAGGCAGGCTTGCTGGGGGTCCCAGGGGCACACGAATGACAGGTTCAGAGTTCAGCAGGAAAGGCAGGCATGCAGCAGCCTTACCCCCGTCATCCGACCTCCGTGCTCCATCTCCGTTCTCCCGTCCTAGAAAGGAGGCCCTGCTTCCCTACCAGAGGCCACGGGGCACGGTGGCATTACTGCCAGACCATGGCTGAGCCTACAGGTGGAGGACAACACTCAGCCCCAGCAAGGCCTGCAGGGAGCCAGCTGGTCAGAGGGGGCCCTGCCTTTCCTTTCAGAGGCCCTGAAACCCCACAGAGCCCCAGGGCACAGCTCCAAGAAGCCAGGAGCTTCCCGGTGACGGGCGAGCAGGGGTGGGGAATGACAGACAGTTTGGCTGGACTCTGCCCGGCACCTGTGCACACCTGTCTAAACTGCTTCTGTGAACGGGGTGGGTGGATGGGGTGGCCGCACTTCCTCAGGCATTCTGAGGAGGCAGTTTGGGGTGACAGGGACTCCCACCCGTTGCAGGAGATGCCAAGGCCTTCCTTGGGTCACTCAGACAAGGCAGCTTCTGGCACAATTCGCCAAATAACATCTGGTGTATGGTCAAGGAGTTTGGTGGACAGGGCCCTCGCTCCTGAGCTTCTGCCTCGAGGCATGGGAAGGGGAGTCAGTGGGGGCCACGGGAAGAACTGGGCACTCTATAGGCAGAGAGTTCCTCTCTCTACTGCCCAGCACGGCATCTGGTCCCCAGGGCACAGACCTCAAGAGCAGTGAAATTACACTGGACACCACTGGACCAGGAAGTGAGCCACTCCCTGAGGGCGGAAGACAGCTAATGGGACCACGGAGCGGGCTGCACACGACAGAGAGAGAGGTGCGACTGATGGGCAAGCAAAGATCAGCAGTGCCGCTGTGGAGACGCCCACGGTGAACCAGAGTCACGAGATCCGGAGCGGGCAGTAAGCCCAGAGCCTACAGCACCCACCGCACCAGTGGACGCGGCCGGCAGACTAACGTGCCCCAGAGACGGCCACGGCCTCATCCCCAGAGCCAGTGAGGACGTCACCTTCACGGCAGAGGTGGTAAGGTTGCAGATGGGATTAAGATTTTGCTAATCGTGTGAGGCTAACACAGGTGAATGGCCCTGGGTCATCCCGCGGGCCCGATGTAATCACAGGGCCTTCAGGGTGGAGGAGGACGGAGAGGAGGCCAGAGCCGTGAGGCTGAGAAGCACTCAGCTGCTCCCCGCGGCTCTGAGGACGAAGGGAGGGCCAGGAGCCAGGGAAGGCGGAGGACTCTAGAGCTGGAAAAGACCAGGAAAGCTTCTCCCTGGGGCCTCCAGAAAAGAACCCAGCCCTCCTGACACCTGGACTTTTAGGCCAGCGAGACCTACTTCAGACTTCCGACCATCAGCATTGAAAGATGATAAACGGGTAGTTTTAAGCCCCTAAACTTGCGATAATTTGTTACAGCAAGAACAGGAAACAAATACAGTGGAGAAACACAACTTCCTTTGGAGGCCGACTTCAAGGCTTCATCCTCCTAAAGCAGGTGCTTCTGAAGGTGCTGCTGCTTCGGCAGGAAAGACAAACTCACGCCCCCACCACCCCTTCTTCACCCTGCCGGGGTGGCAGCACTAACTCACAGGGCGTGCCGAGCCTCAGAGCCCGGCCAGGGCCGCGGGATCCTTTGCCCACAGC